>NC_063012.1:0-5000000 GCF_020509005.1 Fulvia fulva
CCCTAACCCTAACCCTAACCCTAACCCTAACCCTAACCCTAACCCTAACCCTAACCCGGGCTTCTACTCTTTAAATGATTTGACGATAGTAAGTAGTTCCTTATTATAAATGTCGTAATTGTACTCCTACGGGCTTATCTTCTTAGACAGGTATACGATCGGCCTTAGGATGTTATCTTTATCGTATTACGATAGGACCGTAGCCGTAATAAAGTCACTCGTATCCGTTTTAAGTACTATTCTACGTCTTAGGACAAACATCGCTAATATAGTGCCTTTAGTATCGGTAAAAGCTTGCTTTAGTCCGTCAAATACCTTCTAACATTCCTCTATCTATTACTAAGGGTAGTCCTTCTTAGTTAGCTTTACTATAGGTAATACTATCTTGCTATAGTCCTTAATAAAGCGCCGATAGAACCCGGAGAACCTATTAAACGTAAGAACATCTTTTACGTTTACTAGTGTTCCCTATTCCCTTATAGCGTGTACCTTAGCTAGGTCTATTAAGACTCCGTCCTTGCTGATAATAAGGCCTAGGTATTTAGTAGATTAGGTATAAAACTTATATTTAGTGATATCGAGTTATAGGCCGGCTTTACTATATTTACGAAGTACCTTCTTAATATACTCTATATACTCCTTAAGAGTATCGCTAAAGATAAGTATATTATCTAGGTATACCGACGTAAAGTCGTTAAGGAACTCTTGTAGTATATCGTTAATATAAGACTAGAAAGTACTAGGGGCATTATATAACCCGAATAGTATTACTAGATTTTCAAACTGTCTATAACGTATTATAAATACGGTCAGCCATTTGGAGCCCTCTACTATTCTAATACGGTTGAAAGCGGTAATAATATCTAGCTTAGTAAAGTACTTCTTACTAGTAATATGATTAAGTATATCTTATATTAAGGGTATAGGATACCTAGACTTAATCGTACGTTTGTTGACTTGTCTATAGTTATTATAGACTCTTAATCTACCTCCTAGTTTCTTAATAATAAGTACGGGTAATAAAGTATCTACTCTACCTTCGTATCTACGAATACCCTTCTAGGCTAACTACTCTTAGACCTAGTACGCGATGACTTCGTCCTCCTAGTTTAATATCCGGTAGAGCCTACTAAAAGGCGGTATAATTCCTAGCTTTAGCTTGATCTCGTAGTTAATACTAGGCCTATATAGTAGAAGCTCCTTCGTATCTTATTTAGAGAAGCAATATGCGAATTCGTAATATATAGAGAGAAGGTGGTCCTTGAGATCGATAGTCTCCTCCTTCTTACGTATAAATTTGTCTATATCGGCTTATATATACATCTTGTAGGTAGAGAGAGTCGGACTCATACGTTATACTACTAGTATAAACGCCGCTATACGTATATCAAGTCGCTCGATAGTCTTGTTATTAGAAAGTATCCTATAGCCGGTATTAGGTAAGTATATTACTATATTACGTATGTTACGGGCGCTTATAGCGTAGGTAGTAAGTAGGTCTATAGTACGTATATCGCTAGGTTACTATAGCTCGTTCTTATTAAAGATAAATATTATATATACCTCTAAAGGTCCTAAAGAGAGGGAATCATCGATCTCTGCGCCAAAACACGACACATTCGAAAGCTCTTATCAAGGCCATTCCAACGATATAAAAAGCAGGCCACTGCCCCTAGGACTGAGGGAGTTCTACCTCATTCAATCTGGACAGCTTGAAGCTCTCTTCACCCTGTTTCTTCAGCTCCAAACGCCGCGGAGGTGCCTAGCTACATTAGGCAACTCCTAGGCAATGGCAGCCCAGGCTACGGCACTAACGGCGCCTACGGCCCTACAGGCGAAGCCCCCCCAAGACAACTGGCAGCAACTTATAGAGGACGCAAAAAGCATGGAAACTAACGATCAGCTCCCTTACCGGTCTCTACAGGTAATGATCACTCAGCTACGCACGGCGCTTGTACTGTCGTATCACCGAGGGCAACAAGAAATGAGGACGACGTCCCAGGCGATTAGCAAGGCCACCCGGAATCAACACCCCCATAGCTGGGCATCGGTCGCGGCATCGATACCAGGCCCCCGCCCAACGCACGATGCAGTTACGATCCGCATTGCAGCAAAGGAAGACCAGGCCGAAGTTGCGAAGCTATCGAACAAGGAGCTCGCCCAACGAATCAACCAACCAGGGGTGGTCGCAGTGAACCAACAGTCCAACGGCACTCTACAGATCTATACTAGCTCTGCTACTGCTAGGAGGCACCTAGAGGCACAGCCACAGTGGGCATCTAAGGTTGCGGCATCAGCGAAGGTCTCAACGAAACAATTCACGATCCTAGTCCACGACATGCCTAAGGAGTTTGACCCAACTAACCAGGGTCACCTACGCGCTCTCCAAGAGGACAACCCGGTCACTCTTAACTCTCCAATCCAGAAGGCGACTTGGCTCCATAGGAAATGGCCAGAAGGCAAGAAGGCCTCGGCGCTAATAGTATGGCTACAAGACGCGAAAGCGGCGGATCTAGCGATAGAACAAGGCCTGGTCTGGCAATACAGCCTCAAGACAGTAGAAAAGCACTCCTCATCCTTTCGTGTCCTCCAATGCTTCAAATGCCAACAGTATGGACACCAAACCTACACGTGCACAAACAAGCAGGCCTGCTCGAACTGTGCAGGAGACCATATGTCTAGGGACTGTACATCGACTACGAGACGGTGCGCGAACTGTCCGGGGCACCACCCATCGTATAGTGCGGAATGCCCACAGCGGAAACTAGCGAAAAACAAGGCAATCACAAACAGAACCGTCGCCCCAAGATTCTACGGCGACCGTGAGGCTAGCCCACACCGGAACCAACTAGCGGCGGTCGGGCACAAGCGCCCTAGGGCCGAGAACGATGTAAAGGATGCGCAGCCTAGGGCGTACGGGAGGCCACGTGCTCTGCTAGCTGCGGCGAGGGAATCTAACCAGGCCCGGCTCCCCTTTAGTACACAGCCGATAGGCGTAGACCAGGACGCACAGGGCAGTAGGACACAGGACGATACAGAGGAAATGATTGTCGATGCCGATGACTAGCCTCGACACGCTTAGCATCATCCAGTATAACGTCAACCATAGCAAGGATATAGTCCAGAACCATTTCCTACACGAGGCGGACCCGCGCGTCCACCACGTCCTTGCAATCCAGGAGCCATGGATTAACCCGCACCATAAGAGACCAACGACCTGCAAGTCACCAGGCTACACGACATGCCTACGAGGCGACGGCAGACCCCGCACGTGCTTCTATGTCAGCAAGGACATACTAGAATCCGACTGGGAGGTAGTGTACTACGCAGACGAAGAAGGCGGGGGCGATATTACCTCCCTCCACGTGGGTAGCACCTGGATACACAACCTATACATGCAACCGCCAGCCTCGAGGTCTAGCCGCGACCTAGGGGTCTGCAGACACCTAGACAGTGCGCTCAAGAGACAAGGGTGCCACATCGTAGTAGGAGACTTCAACATACACCACCCTTCCTGGGAAAGCCTTATGCAGCCGCACCCTATAGCCGACGAAGTACTCGACTTGATGGCGAGCAACGCAATTGCCCTCAATACCCCGAAGGACCTGGGCACCTGGAAGAGAGGGGGACTCCAAGGCACGATCGACCTCTCCTGGATCTCAGATAGCCACTACCACACGGTAACCTACTGTGGGATCGAACATGAACTCGAGGCGTCGTCAGACCACATGCCAGTCAGGACCTCTATTGCGACACAGATACAACGCACACCAGCGAGAACCCCTAAGCCAAACTGGGGAAAGGCCCACTGGGCCAACATCCAGGCGTACCTCGATGACTCCAAGAGGCTAGTCCAGATCGCGCAGCAGCAATACAACAGTAAAGACGAGATAGACGAAGCAGTCCAGGGGTTGACAGACGAAATAAGAAAAGCGACCTCACTTCACGTTCCGCTTGCCCAACCAACGACATGGTCCAAACCATACTGGACGCCGGAGTGCACTGCGGTAGTAAGAGAAGCAAGGAGAGCCCGCCGGGTGTGGACGAGCAGCCATAGCGAGGAGGCCTGGAACGTATACAGGGAGGCATGCCAACAGAAGAAAGCCATAATACGGAGGGAGAAAGCAGTCGGCTGGAGGGCCACAGTGGAAGAAATCGCCGGCAAGCCAGAGAGGATGTGGAAGCTAGCGAAATGGGCCCGACAGGACCCTACACAGGGCCCCTCCTTCTCTATCCCAGCGCTACAATCGCCTAGTGGCCCGGTTAGCGACCCCGAGGCCAAGGCGCGTCTACTGGCTAGCAAGTTCTTCCCACCCCCAGTCGAGGCTGATCTAAGCGACATAAACAGCTCTACTCCCCTAGCCCCTAGCATCGCGGTCCAACAGGAGGTGTCCGAGGGAGAAGTTACCGCTGTGCTGAGGAAGTTGCCGGCGAAGAAAGCCCCGGGGCCGGATGGGATCCCAAACGAGCTACTAAAGAAGTGTAGAGATCAACTAGCCCCAGCAGTTGCAGCGATCTTCAACGCCTGCCTACAGACCGGATACCACCCGATAGCTTTTAAACAATGGACGACAGTGGTCCTACGCAAGCCGCAGAAGGAAGACTATACGCAGGTGAAGTCGTACCGCCCAATTGCGCTCCTTAACACTCTTGGGAAGGCGCTTGAGAAGCTGGTTGCAACGAGACTCTCCGAGGCGGCAGAGGAACACTCCCTACTCCCGGACACCCAGATGGGTGCGCGCCCACAGCGATCGACGCTATCCGCGATGGAACTTATCACCTCTCAGGTAAAGGCCATCTGGTATAAGAATAGGGACAAGGTGGCTTCCTTACTTAGCCTAGACATATCGGGAGCCTTCGACTACGTGTCACACCCGCGGCTTCTCTACATCCTAAGGTCGAAAGGACTCCCTGAGTGGCTTGTCAACTTCGTACGGTCCTACCTCCAAAACCGCAGTACGTCGATCCTGGTCGGCCAGTACAGAAGCCCATTTCAAGCAGTCCACACTGGAATCCCGCAAGGCTCAACGCTAGCACCTATTCTGTTCCTCTTCTTTATGGCGACGCTGCTCCCAGCCCTAGAATCCCAGAACACCGCTGCGAGCGGCTTCGTAGACGACACAAACATCCTAGCGTGGTCTTCCTCGACTGAGGAGAACTGTAGGCTACTAGAAGAGAAGCACAAGATCTGCGAGGACTGGGCTAGGAGGCACGGGGCTCGGTTTGCCCCAGAAAAGTACAATCTGATACACTTTACGCGCCGGCCACGGTTCCACAATATGCAAGCTTCTATCCAGATACAGGGGCACACGACTAACCCGGCAAATCAGCTCAGGATCCTCGGACTATGGGTGGACCCGGCGCTACGGTGGAGGAAGCACGTACAGGCAATATTACGGAAAGCTGAACAGAATATGGCATCATGCCAGAGGCTCACTGCGTCCACATGGGGGGCGGACTTCCGGCAGTCACGACTTCTATATACGGCTATTGTACGGCCAGTCCTTACCTATGGCAGCCAAGTGTGGTCCTTAGGCGAGAGGGCCTGCCCATCGAAGGGACTCGTCGCGCCGCTAGCGAAGATCCAAAACCAATGCCTAAGGAAGGTCACCGGGGCATATAAGTCGACACCAACGAGGATGCTTGAGCACGAGACCGCTATACCGCCGATCGACCTATACATCCAGGGACTACGGACCTCCTACTTAGGCAAGTCGGCACAGTACCCAGTACAGAAGGTCATCGCCAGTGCAGTCGCAAGGGCCCGCGAATCAGTACCAGCGCACAAGGGCATTCGACCCGGAAACGAGCCGAACTACCGGGCAAGGGACGAACAGCTAGCAACACAATGGGAAGGTGAGAAATCGTTTGTAGAGCAACTATGGAAAGAGAGGTGGAACAACCAGGTTGTAGGGCATAGTGGACGCCCTCAGCCAGCGGGACAACCTAAGGAATGGTCAGCTACAAAATCCGCGGTCAAACACCCCCCGAAGCTCATCCACTACCGCCTTACGAGGGCACAGAGTAGCATAGCAACCCAACTGCGAAGCGAACACATCGGCCTCCAGGGGTACCTATCATGGAGGAAGGTTCCAGGATACACGAATACTAGCTGCCCCTGCGGCTATCGCTCCCAGAACGTACGGCACGCACTCCTCGTCTGTCCGAGGTGGTCGCTAGAAAGGGGGGAGTGGATGGCAAAGGCGAGGAACCGGACGATTGGGGCACTTCTTAACAACGCTGAAGACCTACGGCGCATTACGAACTGGATACTAGAGAAGGGCTGGCTAGAACAGTACCGCCTAGTAGGAGCAGTGCAGGAAGAGAGGACACGACGCAGCGCGACGAGACCGGCTAGGAGCGGGGGCTAACGGGGTAGTGACATGGACTACGTACGTTCAGAGGGAAAGCTAATCTAGACAAGGAGTAGTCGGGGGCGGGAAGGGTTTTCACCTATTCGGGTTTCCCTTTGTACATAACAATAGATATATACCTGCATAGGCCGGATAGGGTCCTAGAACAGGGGAATGACAAATCTATCTATCTATATATACCTCTACTCCTTTCCGCCTTACTATCTTCTTAATTGCCTCCGCGCTAACTTCCTAGATTTCGATATCCGGTAGTATCGACGTAGCTAGTTTCTTTTCGAATAATAGTTTAGCGGTTCGCGGGCGTTCCTTTATAATTATATTAGAGGTTATAGTCTAGATAAAATCTCTATCGTCGTCTTCTTCGACAGTAGCTTAATACGCTAGTCGGGTCTTTAGGGTGGGTTCGAAGGTCTACTTAGTAATTACTAGTTCCTACTTATCGTTAACACTCTATACCTAGACTAGCTCGCTATCCTATAGGTAATACTCCTTATAGTACTCCGAGTCGAGGGTTATAGTGCCTAACGTAAAGTAGATACCTAGCTAGTGTTTATTATACTAGGGCCTACCTAGTACGATGTTATACTCTAGATATATAACCTAGAAGGTTCTAGTCTCCTTATAACTATTGCCGAGTATAAGTTCTAGGCTTATACGGTATTCTATTATTTCCGCGGCTATCGAGCCGTTTACTAACCTAAGGGCTAGTAGGTTATTAAGCTTAATTAAGAGTAGATTATGTTTTTACGTATAGGAGAAGTCGATATACTTAGAATTAGTACCGTTATTAAGGAAAGTAAATGCATTTTGCCTATTAGCTATCCCTAGTAATACGAGGTATAAGCCGATAATAGGGTTATATTCTATTTCTACTATCCTAAGAATATATAATTATAGCTTAAGCCCTTTAGGTAGCTTTACTAGTAGTGCCTCTTCGTTATGTCTTATATTCTCCTTTTTATGTCTACTAGTTATTACGCTTAAGTAGTAGACTAGGCATTTTCTACCGGTAGTATAACGGTAGTACCGCTAGCGTTAGTACCTAGACGTACTAGTATCTCGTACTCGAATAGCTCGTAAGTACGCTACTATAGGCGGTGACCGGGCTTACGACACTTCTTATAGAGGCTCTTACGTATATAGCGAGTATTCTTAGCTTCGTCTATAGTCTTACTAAGGCTACTCTTAAATAGTTTAGGTCGGGTAGACTAAGTCTTACGGGTCGGCTTATTAGAGCCTAAACCTACTAGCTTGTCGTCCTTATTGTCCTTATTACCGTCCTTCTTATCGTTCTTTAGCTTCTTAGAGCGTAGGTAGAGAGCGTCTAGGATCCTAAAGTCCTTATCTACCTAATAGAGATTGTCGATTATTTCTTATAACGATTCGGGACGGAAGTTAAGATACTTATTAAGATAACGGACAGTTAGCTTACGTTATAGGTTATCTATCGTATCTTTACCCTTAAGGCCTAGGATATTAGTATTCTAGCGCTACTTAGGGAAGAAGGTCTAGAAGCTATCCTTATTGTCTATCTTAAGGTTACTTAGGCAATTACGAGCCCTACTAATTAGGTTACGGTCTCCGTATCGCTTAGCGAGTTTCTTAATAAGGTCGTTAATACCCTTATACGTCTTCTTACTACTAGTTAGGCTACCCGAGATAGTAGGGATCTTTAGTCTAACTAGTTCCTAAGTATTACCTAGTAAGGCTAGTAAGTCGTATACGAACTTAAGCACTACCTTCTTATCGCGAAAGACCGTATAGTCGATAATAGTCTCTAACTCGGAGAAGAACTTCTTTAGGGAGGGCCTAGATAGCTTACTATTAATAGTACCGACGAACTTCTCTAGCTTATCTATACTACGCTAAGTCCTAAAGGGCTGGCTAAGGTCTAGATTATACTTAACTAGAGACTCGAAGTCGTAGACTAGCTTCTTCTTCTTAGAAGAGCGGTAATAAGTACGAGTATTACTATCCGACTCCGAGTCCTTCTCTAACTCCTTAGATAATAGATCGGAGTCGTTACTATTATCCTTACGTATAGACTTCTTAGCCTTCTTTCTAGTAGTACGGCGAGCTACCTTGTCCTCCTCGTCCTTATTACTAGCTCTATTATTATCCTTATTGTTATCCTTAGATAGGTTTCGGCCGTTCTATAGGGTACGACGCTATAATATAGCGCGAGATAGTAAGGATTGTACTCGAGAGCGGCCTCGGCGGTCTTTAAGTTACTTCTTAAGATTATCTACCTAAGTCTACTACGACTTATTAAGATGCTTAATGTCGTTCTAGTAGGTTTAAGCTTCTGTCTTATACGTATCGAGATCGAATTCGAGGGTCTTAATCTTCGAGTTATTATTAGATAACTACTAAAGTACCTCCTTAGCTTACTTCTTTAGGGTATCGTTCTTCGCGGTAAGTATACTAATCTCTACGGACATTACTATATTCGATAATACCTTAGGTCGGACCTTTAGGTTATCGAGTTCCTTAACTAGGGTGTCGTATTTATTACGTATCTATTAGTCGTAACTCTTCTATCCCCTAAGCTCTTACCCTACTTTACCTAACTACTCGTAGAGGATAGTCGCTATCTATATTACGTTCCTATACTCTTACTCGGCGCGTCGTAGGATAAAGTAGATAGCCGCGGCGGTCTCGGGCTCTACTAGGAGCTTAATAAGCTAGTTAATATCGAGTTAAAGAAGGTCGTTCGCGGAAATTCGGAGGGTTTTTACGACTTATTATATATCCTCGCCCTTACCTTCCTCGGTCGCGCCGTCGTCGTCGTAGTCGACTACCGCTATAGTAACGCCGTTCTCGTCTTAGCTCTCGTCGTCGTTTAGAAGGTCGTATAAGTTAAACTTACTAGGTAGGTTAGTAACTAGGCGCTATAAGTTCTCGAGTCTCTACTATTGTTAGGGCGAGAGCCTAGCCTATAAGATATAAGGGTGAAAGCGAGAATATAGGTGCGAAGTATAGATGTAAAAGGGTATAGTATGATTGCTATACAAAACAAAAGACGAAGAAAGTAAGAGAGGCCTAGGGAAGGCCAGATATTTATACGCGACTGTTAGGGCGAGAGCCTAGCCTATAAGATATAAGGGTAAGAGCGAGAATGTAGGTACGAAGTGTAGATATAAAAGGGTATAGTATAATTACTACATAAAACAAAAGACGAAGAAAGCAAGAGAGGCCTAGGGAAGGCTAGATATTTATACGCGACCCTCGCGAGTACGTGTCCCCGTATCAATAGGGCTAACCCGTGTAAAGCCGCGCTTAGTAGCTTTGCTTAAAACCTTATTCTAACCTGCCCTACGTTCCGAGTCTTCTACGTGCTTCTTCTAGGGTCTAGCGTAGTCGCGGGTGCTCGCGGGAGTGCCGTAAGTCACATAGTCACGAGCCGAAGTGAATCTATTAAGGCTTAGTAGAGGGGTGAATTTAGAGGGCTAGGTCCCGTAGTGAATGTTACGGGGCATATGATTCTTGGCGCTTATATACTAAGCTAGACTGTTACTTCTTAACGACTTCTGAGCACTCTAAGGCTCTTCTATCCCTACCTTCTATATACTCTATAGGGAGACTATAATAGTAGCCCCCCTAAACAAAGCTAAGTTCCTACGAAGCCGTAGTAGTTCTATATATCGAGGATGTTCAGCTTTAGTACTAGGCCTAGGCCTAATGTTATAGTCGATACACTATTCGTAAGCCCCGTCGAAGAGCTTAGATTCGAAGAGCCTACCGATGTTGACTTCTAGGCCGTCTACGCGGGCGTAGTATTCTTCGATTACTTAACGATTAAAGATGATATATTAGATAGGTTCCTATAAGGTATCCTACTTAGGGCAACCTTACTATTCGACTTTATACTTGATCGGCGGTAGTCCTTTAACGTCGTTAGGCTCTACGCGGATTCCCCGGATCTTACGGACGGTATAGTCGTTAGAAGGTAGGTTAATAGGCTCGTCGACTTCTACTTTATCGGGAGGACCTAGTATGTCTTAGTTTTAGTTCGGGAATAGGTCCTTAGCCGACGGCCGAAGGCGTACGGGATAGAAGACGTCGTGGATCTTTATGTTCGTAGGAAGAGCTAGACGGTAGGCGTATAAACTAATACGCTCGGTGATCTTAAAAGGACCTAGGTTCTTCTAGTTCAGCTTCTTAGAGGGGCGGTCCGTCCTGATATTCTTAGAGTTAAGGTAGACTATATCGCCTACTTAGTAGTCGGGAGCTAGCTAGCGACGACGATTAGCTTGATCCTCGTAGATTGCTTATGCGTATACTATCTCGTCGTGAACTTCTTTATAGATCGGTAAGAGTATAGTAGCGAACTCGTCTACTACTTGCTCGTTTACGTCTTCGGTAGGCGGGAGAGGTTCTTCTAGTTCTATACCTATACGAGGGTAGTAACCTCTCGTAGTATAGAAGGGAGAGTAGCTAGTAGTCTCCGAGTCCTAGTTACGAGTAGCGAACTCTACCGTAGGGATATACTAAGGCCAATCCTTCTAGTAGTAGTCGACGAAGTAACGAAGGACCTGCTCGAGGATAGCGTTCGTAATTTCGGTCTAGCCGTCGGTCTATAGCTAAAAACTGGTCGAGAGGTTATACTTAATGCCTAGGATAGTATATAGACGCTTCTAGAAGTACGAGATAAACTAGGTGCCTCTGTTAGAGGTGATGCTATCCGGGAGGCCTTAAAAGCGCTAGACGAATTCGTAGAACAAGCGAGTAGTCTCCTTTACGGTCATACTCTAGTACGGGATTATGTACCGGTCCTTAGAGTAACGGTCTACGATTACTAGAAGGGCCTTTACTTTTACGCCGCTAAAGGTCTTGCCGTAAGGAAGATCGGTAATAAAGTCTATAGTGATGTGCTTCTACGGACGATTAGGAGCCGGGAGAGGGTATAAGAGACCGTAGGGACGGTAGCGGTTAGCTTTAGCTCTTCGGTAAGTAGCGTAGTTTAGTACGTAGCGGCGGACGTCCTTCTAGGAATACGGCTACTAGTAACACCTAGCGAGGAGCTTATAGGTCTTAGCTACGCCTAGGTGACCCCTAGAGGCGGAGTCGTAGATGATTTGAAGAATCTCAGCTCGGATATTAGAGCCTTCGGGCTACGGTACGTAAAGCTTCTTACGGAAGTAGACGACACCTTCCTAGAGCTCGTACTCGGATAGCGAGAAGCCCGGGAATGTCCTCGCGCTAGATTTAAGGGCCTGAACTAACTCTTAGGCGTCTATGTCGGCATCGTACGCTGTTCGTACTCGTACTATAATGCCTTCGGGCTGCTCCTTATTATTAAACCCCTTAAAGTCTAATTCGGATAAGCCGTCGGTCGTTACTAAGCCCTCTTTATCGTCGTTTAAGTCCTTAGCGTCCGAGGCGTATTTATTAGGCTCGGATTCATCGTCACTCTCGTTAAGGTAGGTAGGAGCGAGCACGAGAGTAGTAAAGGAAGCGGCGAGCGTAGGCTAGCCGTTCGATAGGTACTCTCGAAGCTCGGAAGAGAGGTTGTGCTCTTTGATAACTTATTGCTCTACGATTTGCCGGCCCCCTCTTCGATTAACTAGAGAGTCACTAGGGCGGCGGGTAAGGGCGTCGGCTATCGAGTTGGCCTTACCGGGCGTATACGAGATTACGAAGTTGAACCGGGAGAGGAACTCGCTCTAGCGGGCCTAGCGACGATTAAGTAGCTTGCTCTTTATAAAGTAGACGAGGTTCTTATAGTCGGAGCTTACTTAGACGGGTATAGTAGAGCCTTCGAGCTCGGGGCGCTACTCTTCGAAAGCTTTAACGATAGCGAGAAGCTCCTTGTCGTAGATCTCGTAGTTATACTCCGTAGCGGTCATCTTCTTAGAGAGGAAGGCGATAGGTAACTAGGGGGATTTAGGCGAGCGGCGTTATAGTAGGACACCGCCTACTACGCCGTCGGATACGTCGGTCTCTATACGGGTCTCTAGTTCGAAATCGAAGTGCTATAGAAGCGGGTTCTTAACAAACTTCGCTTTAAGCAAGTCAAAAGCCTCCTAGCATTCGTCGGTCTAGGCGAACTTCTCACCCTTACGCGTGAGCTTCGTTAAAGGGCGTACTACGCCCGAAAATGCGTAGATAAAGCGGCGATAGAAGTTAGTAAAGCCTAGGAAACCCTAGACCTCTTTGACGTTCGTAGGAGCATCCTATTCGACGATAGCGTCGATCTTCTCTTAGTCTATCTTAATGCCGTCTACGGTAATAATCAAACTAAGGAACTTGACTTCGGTCTTCTTAAACTCGTACTTATCGATGTCGAGCTACAAGCCGGCGTCTACGAGCTTCTAAAGGACCTTATAGACGTGCTCGCGGTACTCCTCCTTAGTCTCGCTATAGACTAGGATGTCGTCGATATAGGCAGTATAGAACTAATCGAGGAACTCCTAAAGGATGTCGTTAATAAAGTTCTAGAAGGTACTAGGCCCGTTACAAACGCCGAAGGGCATAACGAGCGACTCGAATAGCCCGTAGCGAGTACGGAAGGCTATAAGATACTCGTATCCTTCTACTATTCGTAACTTGTTGAACGTAGCGATGACATCGAGCTTAGTGAAGTACTTGGCCTTAGAGAGGCGCTCGAGCGTCTCCTAAATCAACGGTATTAGGTAGCGGTTCTTCTTTATAATAGCGTTTAAGCCTCGGTAGTCTACGTAGAAGCGTAGACTACCGCCGGGCTTCTTAACGAATATAACGGGACTGCTAGCGCTAGAACGGCTCGCTCGAATAAACCCCTTCTTTAGGTTCTCTTCGAGGTATCTCTTAAGGACGATAAGCTCTTCTCGGGATATAGAATATAACGGTCCGAACGGTATCTCTATACCTTCTTCTAGCTTAATCTTATGGTCGTAAGGGCGATAAGGAGGTAGCTCGTCTACGGCTTTAGTATCGAATACGTAGAGGATGTAGTGTGCCTAAGGAGGGACCTTCGTAGTAGGGTCGGTAGGTATACGCTTCTTATCGAGCTTCTCGAGGGCGATGTCGATATCGCGGAGAGAGGCGGCGAAGACTTAAGCTTTAGGCTACTTAGTAGTAGTAGTAAAGGTAGCGGCGTTTACCTAGAAGATCTTAGTATACTTAGGACCGCGCTAAGGCGGCGGAGAAGGCGGAGGTGCCGGAGGAACTTCTAGAGGGAAGCTAACAGTAAGTGAAGTCTAGTCGATAATAGGTCGGTATCGTCTAAACTAGGGGAGGCCGAGGATAAACTTCTAATACGGTAGGGACGTAAGGAAGCTAGTGATCGACATACGCTTGCCTCCGAGGGTGATTGACGTATGTATAACATAAGTAATCTTACTAGTAGTAGTCTCCGTGCCGTTAAAGAGTTTAAGGGTACGAGGGTACTTCAGTTCCTAGGGTTCGAGGTTAAGAGAGGTCGCGAGTTTATAGTCTATAAAAGACTCGCCTAGTACGCTAGTATCTATAAGAGTGAGATTAGAAGAAGAGAGTTTCTTTGAGCCGACATTTACATTCGTAACGAACGGTTTATAAGCGTAGTCCTTACCCGTCTCGTCGTATAGGTCTAGCTATACTATATTGATCCTTAACTTCTTTCCTCTCTTTACTTTCGGTAAACGTTATTCTTAGTCTTTATCGCGTCGATAAGGAAGACCTAGGCTTTTTCCTACTTAGCGGGAGTAGTAGGAGCAGGCTCGATAGCGCCGATAGCGCCGCGAACCGGGTTGCGGGCGTTACGGGTAGCGAGCTACGGACAGTTAGCTACGATATAGCCTAGACCGCCGTAGTAGGTATAGAGTCCGGCCTAGCGACGGCGAAGCTTCTCTTCGGGAGTAAGCTTACCGTTAACGAGGCCCTAGACTCGAGGGACGGCGGTACTAGCGCTAAGATCTATAGCGTCACCTATAGAGACGGGAGGGAGAGCCGTAGGAGCGGCGGCGCCTAGTAGAGTAGCGAAGTAGCTTCCGGGACTACGAGGCTAACGACCTTAAGAACGGGAAGCGAGGAGAGAGGCGGTATGTTTTATATTAGAGTCGAGGCGCTAGTAGGTCTCGACGAGCTTACGGAAGCTTATAGTACCGACGTCCTTGTCCTCGAGGGCTCGAAGAAGCTCTACTAATAAACCACGGCGGAGAGTGCTCTTCTTAGTCTCTTCGTTATAGCCGGTAAACCCGATATCGCGGTTAAAGGCCGCGAGGTACTCGGCGAAGCTCTTATTCTTCTAGAGGAGGTTATAGATAGCGTTCTAGGCGGTAGCTCTACGGTCTAGATTACTAAAGGTAGTACGGAGGTCCTATATTAAGGTAAGGACGTCCGGGCAGCCGATAGTCTACGTAGCGTTATCGATATAGTGTTATACCTAAGCCGCGGCGTCTCCCCGAAGGAGGGAGAAGACGTACGTAACTTTGTCCTTCTCTTACGGAAAGTGGTCGGTATTAGCTAATAGCTTAATAGTGAGCTATATCTTAAATGCCTTAAACTTGCTCTTATTACCGTCGAGCTCGTCTAGGTCGTTAACCTTCTTAGAGAAGTACTAGCGGCGGTTATTATCGGCGTACGGGGCGAGGTTCTAGAAGGTGTTTATAATACCTTGAAGGTATATTACTTAGTTGTTTGCTTGCTCGACCTACTAGGCGGTCTCGCGGAAAGAGGAGACGGTACGGTTAATAAGAGCGTAGGCGGTGTCGGGGTTAGCGTTTGCCTAGGTACCGAAGGTAGCGGCGTTCGAGAAGGGGATGTTAGTCCACTTACTAAAGTGGAATAGAGTGCCTTAGTTGTCGAGGTTAACACTTCTATCGGTAGCGTGGTCACCTATAAGGATGACTCGAGTAGTTAACGGTTTGTTAGTCTTTTGTAATATCAGGGCGAGAGCCTAGCCTATAAGATATAAGGGTAAAAGCGAGAATATAGGTACGAAGTATAGATATAAAAGGGTATAGTATAATTACTATATAAAACAAAAGACGAAGAAAGCAAGAGAGGCCTAGGGAAGGCTAGATATTTATACGCGACCCTCGCGAGTGCGTGTCCCCGTATCAATAGGGCTAACCCGTATAAAGCCGCGCTTAGTAGCTTTGCTCAAAACCTTATTCTAACCTGCCCTACGTTCCGAGTCTTCTACGTACTTCTTCTAGGGTCTAGCGTAGTCGCGGGTGCTCGCGGGAGTGCCGTAAGTCACATAGTCACGAGCCGAAGTGAATCTGTTAAGGCTTAGTAGAGGGGTGAATTTAGAGGGCTAGGTCCCGTAGTGAATGTTACGGGGCATATGATTCTTAGCGCTTACACACTAAGCTAGACTGTCACTTCTTAACGACTTCTGAGCACTCTAAGGCTCTTCTGTCCCCACCTTCTGTACACTCTATAGGGAGACTATAATAGCGACCCTCGCGAGTGCGTGTCCCCGCATTAATAGGGCTAACCCGTACGAAGCCGCGCTTAGTAGCTTTGCTTAAAACCTTATTCTAACCTGCCCTACGTTCCGAGTCTTCTACGTACTTCTTCTAGGGTCTAGCGTAGTCGCGGGTGCTCGCGGGAGTGCCGTGAGTCATATAGTTACGAGCCGAAGTGAATCTATTAAGGTTTAGTAGAGGGGTAAATTTAGAGGGCTAGGTCCCGTAGTAAATGTTACGGGGCATATAATTCTTAGCGCTTATACACTAAGCTAGACTGTTACTTCTTAACGACTTCTAAGCACTCTAAGGCTCTTCTGTCCCCACCTTCTATATATACTATAGGGAGACTATAACAGTAGCCCCCCCGAACAAAGCTAAGTTCCTACGAAGCCGTAGTAGTTCTATATATCGAGGATGTTCAGCTTTAGTACTAGGCCTAGGCCTAATGTTATAGTCGATACACTATTCGTAAGCCCCGTCGAAGAGCTTAGATTCGAAGAGCCTTGTTAAGATGTAGCATCTCAAAGGGAGTCAACAATTAGGAAGTGATCTGGCAGCCTGAGGCATCCACAATGACTCAGCTTGTAGGGAGATACCTTCTCTCCCCTTTAGCTTAGATAGACATCCAACATAATCAACATATTGGTTCCTGATATATTGCTGCATGCTCGTGCTATTAGTCAGTTGAAGATTGATCTCTTACTCCACTCCGCTGCCATCCACCCGTACCTGTTTCAACAGGTTATGAGCCCGGGTTTGTGCAGGAATAAGAGCAACCTATATCAGTACAGGTTACTTGTATCCCTTGCTATCGTAGCAGAAAACATCTGGGAATCAGAAGTCTACCCCGTCTATCCTATCAAGGAGCTTAGTTCGATACTAAGTGATAGGTAACCCAGACAAGGACTCTGTGCGGCTTACTCAAAGCCAATACCTTGAAGATACTCTGTAGGCAGAACTGCATCGAGATACTATCAAGAAGGACTTCAAGTAAGTCATTTGAAGCTCTGCTAGGAGAGACAGACCTGTGTCCTAGCCCCGAGACCTCACACCGCTCCGTCTTTACTTTACCAAGCAGGCCTTGGTATCCACACCTACGAACTTTCCCATTCTACACCAGAAGCCTCAGCAGGATCTGAGCCACCACCTTGGAACATACACACCTTGTTTCATTACATCCAATTTATTATGGATTCATACCAAGAGAAGACAGAGGAGAAGGGAGGCAAAATCCCAATTCTTGGGAGGGACAATTGGAAGAGATGGTTCAACCTTCAGAGATACAAGATGGAGAGCCAATCAGCATTCTTTGCAATTGATGACCTAATGGAAGTGTCTTTTGACAACATCAAGGGCAAGACTCTGAAACTCCAAGAAGAGGCTACAACCAAAGAGATCCTCAATACGCCAACATGGACAAGACACAATGCAGTATGCAACTTCAGTATCCTTAGTAGGATCACAGAAGAAGATGAATTTGAGCTTGAGGGCTCATGTGAATCTGGAAGAGCTGCTGAGAAGTGGGTGTATCTCTGGAACAAGTATAGCCAGGTGCTACCAACCCATGCACATGAGCTCACAAAGCAATTTGTGACCTTTGAGATGAGTGAAGAGTTCACCATCAGATCTGCATGGACACACCTGGTTTCTCTTGGAAAAAGGATTGCTGATGTTGACCCAGAGGGTCAGCATTACAGGAAAGCTGATGTGAGGATGACCCAGCTCTTAAGCTCACTGCCACCTGACTACCATGTAGCCAGGGATACTATCATGGCTCAGCCAAAGATGGATCATGAAAGGACCTTAAAGATCCTTGAAGCTCAAGAAGCCAGGTTGGATCCCTCTAAGGCTGAGTATGGCATGGCAGCCACCTGGGTCAAGCCCTCAGGTCTAGCAAGACCACTCTCCTGCCTTCTCTGTGAGAAGGATCATCTGATCAAGGACTGCCCTAGTTTGCCTGAGGCAAGAAAGGTCCTTAGATCTCATTCCCAACCACCATCTTCCCAGAATACAACACATGTCAAGAAGAAGAGAACTCCACCACCCACTTCAAGGAGGACACCAAGAGAGAAGTCCTCTATGGAAGAACTTAAGAAAATGGTGAAGAAACTCAGCTCTGACATGCTGTCACTCCAGAAGAACCAGGCCCAGTCTTATACCTCTAAAGCAAAGAAGACTGGAAAAGGTTTCTCCGCCCAAGAGTCACCATGCAGCTCATCCCCAGAGACAATGTCTGATGATGATGAGTATGATGAAGTGGCTCACTCAACTGCAGAAGTCCAAGGCAAGTTCCCCTCGTCAGAGTGGTTACTTGACTCCTGTGCTTCATCCCATATGACTGACCAAAGCTGCCTCTTTAGATCTATGACTCCCTTGACAAGGAAGAAATGGATCAAAGTGGGAGGTGGGTTTTTATTGGCCACTCATATTGGGAATGCAGAGATGAGTGGGAGAGCTGGCAGAAAAGTTGTTTTGGAAGATGTCCTGCTTGTACCCAAGCTAGGAGTGAACCTGGTTTCATGGAACCAGTTTAGCAAGCAGTTTGGTGTGCAACCTCCATCATTTTCTCTTGTTTCCCCCTCTGGTGAGACTGTTGTCCAGACAAAGCTCCTTGGGGGGGTTCCATTCATTGATGAGATTTCTCCTCTCCTACAAGAACGGGCACATTACTCATCATGTGCACCACCAATGGAGAATGCCTTTGTGACTGCTCAATCAGAGACCGACCTGAAGCAGTGGGAGCTTTGGCATAGAAGATTTGCACACTTTGGGAAGAATTTGCTCCAGAATCTTCACAAGGTAACAGACTTGAAAGAACCCATTCCTATCCCTAAGGATGGCTTTCACCAGTGCAGAGTATGCTCAATAGCAAAGATGAAGAAGTACAAAGGCAAAGTTACAGAGAGAAGACCTGAAAGACTTGCCCTTGTATCTATTGACATATGTGGCCCACTACCAATCTCAAGACTAGGATTCAAATACTGGCTTGAGATTGTTGACAACTTCTCTAGGAAGAAGTGGACCTTTCCTCTTAGGAAAAGAGAAGATGCTCCAGTGGCTCTCCAGAACTGGAAGATCAAAGCAGAGAGGAAATCATCAGCGCAGCTGAAAGCAGTAAGACTTGACAATGCAAAAGAACTTATTGCATTAGTGAAGCAGTGGGAGAAGGATTTGGGGATTGGGCTCGAGCCGACTGAGGCATACAACTCTCTACAGAATGGACCAGTTGAGAGGTCAATACAAACCTCAGAGGACTCTATAAGGGCAATGCTTGAAGAGGCTAAAATGCCGGTTGAATTTTGGCCTGAAGCACTAGAGGCCCAAACTTATATGAGGAACAAACTGCCAAATGGCCCAGATTACGATGGGTTCAAGGTTTCACCAGATGAGGCTTTCGATGGTATCAAACCGACCATCAACCATTTGAAAGTTTGGGGATGCAAAGCTGTTGTCTATATGGACACAAGATCCCAACCTCAATGGGCAAGAAGTGACAAGCTAATGAATAGGGGTAAAGAAGCAGTGTTTATTGGGTATGTTGAAAACACAGCTAAAGCCTGGCTCTTTTGGGAACCAGACATGAGAGCTGTTAAACAACACACACATGCAGACTTCTTTGAGGACCAGCCTGGAGGTGATATGGGTCTCAATGTTCCAACATTGAATCTACCAAGCAGTGCACCAGCTAGGAAGCCCTTAGGAAGGCCGAGGAAGAACGTATCCTTAGGACAATCTACCTACCATTCAGGCGTCCATCAGAGCCCCCCCGAAATAGATCAGCCAATTGAGAGCCCTAAAGTCGCTCAGCCGAGAAAGCTGTTTGTGCAACTTCCCCAGCCTCCGGAGAACGTAGGGGAATTTCAGAAAATCGATCAGCCAATTGAGAGAAGCTCCCTAG
Source organism: Fulvia fulva (assembly GCF_020509005.1). Taxonomy (NCBI): domain Eukaryota; kingdom Fungi; phylum Ascomycota; class Dothideomycetes; order Mycosphaerellales; family Mycosphaerellaceae; genus Fulvia; species Fulvia fulva. The sequence goes on from NC_063012.1 coordinate 19,650, forward strand.
ATCCCCAGGAAATAGACGTTACTAGGTCACAAGTGACGGTCCCTAAATCATCCCTTGGAAAGAGAAAGGCTGACTATGATGTTGAGGGCTATGACATGAAACAGAAAGCCCCAAGATCCATGGTCCCTAAGCCCGAACTAACCACTGAAGTGGGAGAAGCAATGGACCTCTCAGAGAACCTTGCTGCTTTTCACCAAGCTTTCTTTGCAGCCATGCAATCAGTGGACAGTTCAATACCATGGGATAGCGAATTCCTGGAAGAAGTTGAGGAAATGGCCTTTGCAGCAACTGTAGAAGCCATTGCATACAAGCAAGAGGTCCCAATTCCAAAATCCTACAAGGATGCTGTGAATGACAAGAAATGGGGACATCTTTGGAAGGAAGCAATCCAAAAGGAACTAGATGCTCTACAGAGTAACAACACCTGGGAAAATTCTGTTCCACCAAAAGGAGCAAATCTGGTTACATCAAGATGGGTCTTTGATATTAAGAGAAGCATTAGTGGAGCTATTGAAAAGTTCAAGGCTAGACTAGTTGCAAGGGGCTTCTCACAGAAGTTTGGTGTTGACTTTATGGAGACATTTGCACCTACAGTAAGACAGGACACCCTTAGGGTGTTTATGGCTATTGTGTGTAAGAAGGATCTTCATCTTCACCAAGTGGATGTGAACAATGCATTCACAGAAAGCACCCTCCATGAAGACATCTTCATGTTACCACCACCAGGAGTTGAGCTTCCACCAAACATGGTGTTCAAAATCCTCAAAAGCTTGTATGGACTTAAGCAAGCAGCTAGAGATTGGAATCAACTCTGTGTGTCAAAGCTCAGAGAGATTGGATTCACACAGTCAGAAGTGGATCCATGCCTACTTATCCATAAGAAGAGGGAGATCATAATCCTTATACATGTGGATGACATTCCAATTGCTGCACCAAAGTTGACAGATGTTCTCTGGTTCAAAAGAGAACTTGGCAAGATCTTCAAGATCAAAGATCTAGGTGAACCTGAAAAGATCCTTGGCATGAGAGTCACAAGGGACAGGAAGAGAGGAATCCTGAAACTTGACCAAGGACACTTTGTTAGGGACAGCCTAGCCAAGATGGGAATGAACCATGAGAAGGCAGCACCTACACACTCACCCATGGACAGCTATGAGGCCCTCAAACCTTCAAGCCACATGGATGAGAGGTGTGACAAGGCAGAGTACCAGAGTATTAATGGTACTTGGATGTGGCCAGCAACAATCACAAGGCCAGACATTGCTTTTGCCCTAGGAAGGATGAGCTCATTTGTGAGTGACCCATCCACCTACCACATGAAGGCTTTGAAGAAGATCACTAGGTACCTAAGATCATACCCTGATCTAGGACTTCAGTTCTCAAAGTCTGGAAAAGGACACCTTATTGGATACTGTGATTCTGATTATGCAATGGACAAAGCAGACAGAGTCTCAATCCTTGGGTATGTCTTCTTCCTCTGTGGGGCACCAGTTTCTTGGATGAGCAAGAAGCAAAAGTCTGTAGCAACATCCACAATGGAGGCTGAATACATGGCTATGAATGCATGTGCGAAGCAGTCCCAATTCCTAGCTTCACTGCTGAGGGAAATGGATTGTCCAGAGTTAGTGGGAGACTGTTCCCATCAACCAAGAATCACTGGAAACCAGGAGACTGTATCAAATTTGAGACCAGTCCAATTAAGAGGTGACAATCAAGCTGCCCTCACCCTAGTGAAAGATGCACATGTTCATGACAAGTCGAAGCACATTGACATTGCCTATAACGCTGTTAGGAAACTTTGGTGGAGGAGGCTTATTGCTGTTGAGTACACCCCAACCTCTGAGATGGTTGCAGACGGGTTTACAAAACCAAAGACTGGTCCACACTTCCAGAGGTTTGTAAGCCAGCTGAACCTGTCATAAAAAGGTCCAAGTACTATTGACAGGAAGTGAGCAGACTGTAACCTCCCATACGAGATGAGTGGGAGTGTTAAGATGTAGCATCTCAAAGGGAGTCAACAATCAGGAAGTGATCTGGCAGCCTGAGGCATCCACAATGACTCAGCTTGTAGGGAGATACCTTCTCTCCCCTTTAGCTTAGATAGACATCCAACATAATCAACATATTGGTTCCTGATATATTGCTGCATGCTCGTGCTATTAGTCAGTTGAAGATTGATCTCTTACTCCACTCCGCTGCCATCCACCCGTACCTGTTTCAACAAGCCTATCGATATTAACTTCTAGGCCGTCTACGCGGGCGTAGTATTCTTCGATTGCTTGACGATTAAAGATGATATGTTAGATAGGTTCCTATAAGGTATCCTACTTAGGGCAACCTTGCTATTCGACTTTATACTTGATCGGCGGTAGTCCTTTAACGTCGTTAGGCTCTACGCGGATTCCCCGGATCTTACGGACGGTATAGTCGTTAGAAGGTAGGTTAATAGGCTCGTCGACTTCTACTTTATCGGGAGGACCTAGTATGTCTTAGTTTTGGTTCGGGAATAGGTCCTTAGCCGACGGCCGAAGGCGTACGGGATAGAAGACGTCGTAGATCTTTATGTTCGTAGGAAGAGCTAGCCGGTAGGCGTATAAACTAATACGCTCGGTAATCTTAAAAGGACCTAGGTTCTTCTAGTTCAGCTTCTTAGAGGGGCGGTCCGTCTTAATGTTCTTAGAGTTAAGGTAGACTATATCGCCTACTTAGTAGTCGGGAGCTAGCTAGCGACGACGATTAGCTTGATCCTCGTAGATTGCTTATACGTATACTATCTCGTCGTAAACTTCTTTATAGATCTATAAGAGCATAGTAGCGAACTCGTCTACTACTTACTCGTTTACGTCTTCGGTAGGCGGGAGAGGTTCTTCTAGTTCTATACCTATACGAGGGTAGTAACCTCTCGTAGTATAGAAGGGAGAGTAGCTAGTAGTCTCCGAGTCCTAGTTACGAGTAGCGAACTCTACCGTAGGGATATGCTAAGGCCAATCCTTCTAGTAGTAGTCGACGAAGTAACGAAGGACCTACTCGAGGATAGCGTTCGTAATTTCGGTCTAGCCGTCGGTCTATAGCTAAAAACTAGTCGAGAGGTTATGCTTGATGCCTAGGATAGTATATAGACGCTTCTAGAAGTACGAGATGAACTGGGTGCCTCTATTAGAGGTGATACTATCCGGGAGGCCTTAAAAGCGCTAGACGAATTCGTAGAATAAGCGAGTAGTCTCCTTTACGGTTATACTCTAGTACGGGATTATATACCGGTCCTTAGAGTAACGGTCCACGATCACTAGAAGGGCCTTTACTTTCACGCCGCTAAAGGTCTTGCCGTAAGGAAGATCGGTAATAAAGTCTATAGTAATGTACTTCTACGGACGATTAGGAGCCGGGAGAGGGTATAAGAGACCGTAGAGACGGTAGCGGTTAGCTTTAGCTCTTCGGTAAGTAGCGTAGTTCAGTACGTAGCGGCGGACGTCCTTCTAGGAATACGGCCACTAGTAATACCTAGCGAGGAGCTTATAGGTCTTACCTACGCCTAGGTAACCCCTAGAGGCGGAGTCGTAGATAATTTGAAGAATCTTAGCTCGGATATTAGAGCCTTCGGGCTACGGTACGTAAAGCTTCTTACGGAAGTAGACGACACCTTCCTAGAGCTCGTACTCGGATAGCGAGAAGCCCGGGAATGTCCTCGCGCTAGATTTAAGGGCCTGAACTAACTCTTAGGCGTCTATATTGGCATCGTACGCTGTTCGTACTTGTACTATAATACCTTCGGGCTGCTCCTTATTATCAAACCCCTTAAAGTCTGATTCGGATAAGCCGTCGGTCGTTACTAAGCCCTCTTTATCGTCGTTTAAGTCCTTAGCGTCCGAGGCGTATTTGTTAGGCTCGGATTTATCGTTACTCTCGTTAAGGTAGGTAGGAGCGAGCACGAGAGTAGCAAAGGAAGCGGCGAGCGTAGGCTAGCCGTTCGATAGGTACTCTCGAAGCTCGGAAGAGAGGTTGTGCTCTTTAATAACTTATTGCTCTACGATTTGCCGGCCCCCTCTTCGATCAACTAGAGAGTTACTAGGGCGGCGGGTAAGGGCGTCGGCTATCGAGTTGGCCTTACCGGGCGTATACGAGATCACGAAGTTGAACCGGGAGAGGAACTCGCTCTAGCGGGCCTAGCGACGATTAAGTAGCTTGCTCTTTATAAAGTAGACGAGGTTCTTATAGTCGGAGCTTACTTGGACGGGTATAGTAGAGCCTTCGAGCTCGGGGCGCTACTCTTCGAAAGCTTTAACGATAGCGAGAAGCTCCTTGTCGTAGATCTCGTAGTTATACTCCGTAGCGGTCATCTTCTTAGAGAGGAAGGCGATAGGTAACTAGGGGGATTTAGGCGAGCGGCGTTATAGTAGGACACCGCCTACTACGCCGTCGGATACGTCGGTCTCTATACGGGTCTCTAGTTCGAAATCGAAGTGCTATAGAAGCGGGTTCTTAACAAACTTCGCTTTAAGCAAGTCAAAAGCCTCCTAGCATTCGTCGGTCTAGGCGAACTTCTCACCCTTACGCGTGAGCTTCGTTAAAGGGCGTACTACGCCCGAAAATGCGTAGATAAAGCGGCGATAGAAGTTAGTAAAGCCTAGGAAACCCTAGACCTCTTTGACGTTCGTAGGAGCATCCTATTCGACGATAGCGTCGATCTTCTCTTAGTCTATCTTGATGCCGTCTACGGTAATAATCAAACTAAGGAACTTGACTTCGGTCTTCTTAAACTCGTACTTATCGATGTCGAGCTACAAGCCGGCGTCTACGAGCTTCTAAAGGACCTTATAGACGTGCTCGCGGTACTCCTCCTTAGTCTCGCTATAGACTAGGATGTCGTCGATATAGGCAGTATAGAACTAATCGAGGAACTCCTAAAGGATGTCGTTAATAAAGTTCTAGAAGGTACTAGGCCCGTTACAAACGCCGAAGGGCATAACGAGCGACTCGAATAGCCCGTAGCGAGTACGGAAGGCTATAAGATACTCGTATCCTTCTACTATTCGTAACTTATTGAACGTAGCGATGACATCGAGCTTAGTGAAGTACTTGGCCTTAGAGAGGCGCTCGAGCGTCTCCTAAATCAACGGTATTAGGTAGCGGTTCTTCTTTATAATAGCGTTTAAGCCTCGGTAGTCTACGTAGAAGCGTAGACTACCGCCGGGCTTCTTAACGAATATAACGGGACTGCTAGCGCTAGAACGGCTCGCTCGAATAAACCCCTTCTTTAGGTTCTCTTCGAGGTATCTCTTAAGGACGATAAGCTCTTCTCGGGATATAGAATATAACGGTCCGAACGGTGTCTCTATACCTTCTTCTAGCTTAATCTTGTGGTCGTAAGGGCGATAAGGAGGTAGCTCGTCTACGGCTTTAGTATCGAATACGTAGAGGATATAGTGTGCCTAAGGAGGGACCTTCGTAGTAGGGTCGGTAGGTATACGCTTCTTATCGAGCTTCTCGAGGGCGATGTCGATATCGCGGAGAGAGGCGGCGAAGACTTAAGCTTTAGGCTACTTAGTAGTAGTAGTAAAGGTAGCGGCGTTTACCTAGAAGATCTTAGTATACTTAGGACCGCGCTAAGGCGGCGGAGAAGGCGGAGGTGCCGGAGGAACTTCTAGAGGGAAGCTAACAGTAAGTGAAGTCTAGTCGATAATAGGTCGGTATCGTCTAAACTAGGGGAGGCCGAGGATAAACTTCTAATACGGTAGGGACGTAAGGAAGCTAGTGATCGACATACGCTTGCCTCCGAGGGTGATTAACGTGTATATAATATAAGTAATCTTACTAGTAGTAGTCTCTATGCCGTTAAAGAGTTTAAGGGTGCGAGGGTACTTCAGTTCCTAGGGTTCGAGGTTAAGAGAGGTCGCGAGTTTATAGTCTATAAAAGACTCGCCTAGTACGCTAGTATCTATAAGAGTGAGATTAGAAGAAGAGAGTTTCTTTAAGCCGACATTTATATTCGTAACGAACGGTTTATAAGCGTAGTCCTTGCCCGTCTCGTCGTATAGGTCTAGCTATACTATATTAATCCTTAACTTCTTTCCTCTCTTTACTTTCGGTAAACGTTATTCTTAGTCTTTATCGCGTCGATAAGGAAGACCTAGGCTTTTTCCTACTTAGCGGGAGTAGTAGGAGTAGGCTCGATAGCGCCGATAGCGCCGCGAACCGGGTTACGGGCGTTACGGGCAGCGAGCTACGGACAGTTAGCTACGATATAGCCTAGACCGCCGTAGTAGGTATAGAGTCCGGCCTAGCGACGGCGAAGCTTCTCTTCGGGAGTAAGCTTACCGTTAACGAGGCCCTAGACTCGAGGGACGGCGGCACTAGCGCTAAGATCTATAGCGTTACCTATAGAGACGGGAGGGAGAGCCGTAGGAGCGGCGGCGCCTAGTAGAGTAGCGAAGTAGCTTCCGGGACTACGAGGCTAACGACCTTAAGAACGGGAAGCGAGGAGAGAGGCGGTATGTTTTATATTAGAGTCGAGGCGCTAGTAGGTCTCGACGAGCTTACGGAAGCTTATAGCACCGACGTCCTTGTCCTCGAGGGCTCGAAGAAGCTCTACTAATAAACTACGGCGGAGAGTGCTCTTCTTAGTCTCTTCGTTATAGCCGGTAAACCCGATATCGCGGTTAAAGGCCGCGAGGTACTCGGCGAAGCTCTTGTTCTTCTAGAGGAGGTTGTAGATAGCGTTCTAGGCGGTAGCTCTACGGTCTAGATTACTAAAGGTAGCACGGAGGTCCTATATTAAGGTAAGGACGTCCGGGTAGCCGATAGTCTACGTAGCGTTGTCGATATAGTATTATACCTAAGCCGCGGCGTCTCCCCGAAGGAGGGAGAAGACGTACGTGACTTTGTCCTTCTCTTACGGAAAGTGGTCGGTATTAGCTAATAGCTTGATAGTGAGCTATGTCTTAAATGCCTCAAACTTGCTCTTGTTACCGTCGAACTCGTCTAGGTCGTTAACCTTCTTAGAGAAGTGCTAGCGGCGGTTATTATCGGCGTACGGGGCGAGGTTCTAGAAGGTGTTTATAATACCTTAAAGGTATATTACTTAGTTGTTTGCTTGCTCGACCTACTAGGCGGTCTCGCGGAAAGAGGAGACGGTACGGTTAATAAGAGCGTAGGCGGTGTCGGGGTTAGCGTTTGCCTAGGCACCGAAGGTAGCGGCGTTCGAGAAGGGGATGTTAGTCTACTTACTAAAGTGGAATAGAGTGCCTTAGTTGTCGAGATTGACACTTCTATCGGTGGCGTGGTCACCTATAAGGATGACTCGAGTAGTTAACGGTTTGTTAGTCTTTTATAATGTTAGGGCGAGAGCCTAGCCTATAAGATATAAGGGTAAAAGCGAGAATATAGGTACGAAGTGCAGATATAAAAGGGTATAGTATAATTGCTATACAAAACAAAAGACGAAGAAAGCAAGAGAGGCCTAGGGAAGGCTAGATATTTATACGCGACCCTCGCGAGTACGTGTCCCCGTATTAATAGGGCTAACCCGTATAAAGCCGCGCTTAGTAGCTTTGCTCAAAACCTTATTCTAACCTGCCCTACGTTCCGAGTCTTTCACGTGCTTCTTCTAGGGTCTAGCGTAGTCGCGGGTGCTCGCGGGAGTGCCGTAAGTCACATAGTTACGAGCCGAAGTGAATCTGTTAAGGTTTAGTAGAGGGGTGAATTTGGAGGGCTAGGTCCCGTAGTGAATATTACGGGGCATATAATTCTTAGCGCTCATATACTAAGCTAGACTGTCACTTCTTAACGACTTCTAAGTACTCTAAGGCTCTTCTGTCCCTACCTTCTATACACTCTATAGGGAGACTATAACAACTATATAGCGTCGTCGGTAGTCTACTACTACTCCTACGTTTATCCTTAAGTCTATATATTAAATATAGACTCGCGCTATACTACTAGTCGTATAGCTAGTAGCGAGCCTCGCTATTCTTAGGGTCGTACTATATTAGGTACTACTTAGCCTATAGTAGTCTCTTATACCGAGTCGCGCGTTTTTTATCGTACGCCGTAATCTCTTATTACGGTTATTATTAATAATCTACGCTCTTATAGATCCTATCGTAGCTCTTCTACGGATATAGAGACCTAGCTAAGTATAACGGTTTATAGTCGTATTAATATAAAGTAGCTAGGTACGTAGGAAAGAGGAGCGTAAGGTACGCCGAGGCAATATATAAGCCGAGGTACTACGCTAGTACGCGCGGTCACGTGACCTACGTACTAGCTAGACATTCGCTAGGCCTAGGGCCGTAATAGGGCGGGGTCGAGTAGCTAGCGGTATAGATATTCTAAATAACTATAACCTACTCTCTATTACTAGGCTAAGTAGCCGTAGGGCGAGAGCGCTATTCTAAGCTAGTAACGACTTTTATAGAGCTAATTACGCCTATTTAAAAGCCCGTCTTATCAAAGCTATAGATATCCTCGTTATAGTTATACTTAGTAATCGTCTATTATATAAGCTTAAACTAGGCCCTTATAACTTCTAGATCTTCCTAGAGTATTCTCTAACGGTCCTTCGCTCGGTTAAAGGCCGTTTCAAGCTTAGTAGAGCGCGAAACGAATCTCTCTACCTAGTTCTTACCTACCGGATCCGCGTCGCGTTTACCGAGTAGCTTATCCGCTATATCTACTACCTCGCTAAGGGTAGGCGTAAATCCTCGCGAATCGAGGTTAAGGATATATCGAACAATCGTCTGTTCTTCGGTTAACGTAAGTTTGTACTAGATAGGGCGAGTATCGACGCGAGGAGTGATTCCGTAGTACCGGCTAGTTAGCGTCGAATAAGGTACGTAATATACTGTAGCTACGCGTAGGAGACTCGGAAATTGGCCCTGACGATAGGTAGAGAGGGCAAGAGCAATTCTGCCTTCTTTATTAGACGATTGTATATAGTGTTGTTGAGACATAGTACGATAATCAAGAAGTTGGTCGTGCCAAGACAAAATTTCCAGCTCACTAGTGTTCCCAGCTCACTGGTGCTTTACGTTATAGCCTTTAGTTTTAATAGGCTACTGCCTATATATACGCTTAGATCGCGACAGTACTTACGTATCTCCTTCGCCGACTACTTCCTATCTTCTAATTCTTCTCCTCCGACTGGAACACAGGCGCACATAATGCCACCCAAAGAGCCAGCCTACAACATCGACTGGATCTGGTCCTTCGACTCGAACGTCCACGTCGCTAACAATCGCGAGTGGTTCACTACCTTCACACCCTTCGAGTCCAAGATCAGCAGCACCCACAACGACCTTACCCACCTCGTCGAAGGCGTAGGCGACGTCGAGCTCGAAGTGCGCAAAATCGTCGGCGACACGAAACGAGCGACAGGACCGAAAAACTCGAAGATCGTCCTCCGCGATGTGCTCTTAGTGCCGAGCTTCGTGTGCAATGTGATGGGCAACCCGGTGAGAGAGGACTATGATGTGTCGATTGGGGCGGAGAGGTGGCTGTGCGATAACAAGACGGGCAAAGGACTTGGGATGCTGGATAAGAACCCGCTGGGCATGACGAAGGTGCTGTTGAAGGGACAGGCGAAGGGGACGACGGGGCTGCCGAAGGATATGGATTACAAGCTGAATACTGTATGGGCGGAGGAGGAGAAGAAGAAATGGATGGAAGAGAAGAAGAAGACGTGAAAAGCATGGTTGCGATACCGTGACTGAACAACCGCCGCGACAGCTACAGAAACAGCACGCCGTGACTGCGATATTGAGAAAGCGGGCGTGAAGGTATACCGTTACGGCTGCGTATAAGAACATTGCAGGTGCCAGAGCAGCTGCAAGGCATTCCGCCATAAGGCCGGAGATGTGAGCGCTTCGCAAGAGCAGGTGAGAAGTGCCCCCCAAGTTGTGTATAAGGCGCAGGATACTTGCGCTCGGGATGACTCCGTTAATCTTGAAGAGAGTTTCCAATGTGGCAGCACGACCCAGTTCCACAATCAGCAAATTGCGACGACGCAGCGCCGAGAAACACGGTATCCTGGTCGTGATCGCGATTTCGAGGTAGAGATCGTCGAGGAGGACAGCTGCCGCGTTTCGTTGCACACAAAGGTACGCGAGGTGTCAGAGCAACCACAAGAGACGACGATGAGGCTTTCCCTCAGGGAAGCGGAGGCAGAACAGTTGCATCTTCAAGCGTAGCGGCAGTCGCGCCATCAGCAGTCTTGCAAACGCTCGGATGCCATTGGCTGTACCGCAGAGAACAGACCGCAAGAGAACATGGACATTGCAACGAAACACAATTCGCTCCTCGGCCTCCGCCAAGTCAGTTTGCCTCGTCAGCAGATGCGCGAGTGCGCCAAGCTGCAACAATAAGTGTACGTTGAGGTGGAGTCGTTGTCATAATTCATCATTGCAAAGAGCCACAATCCAGGCACTGCAGGTTAAGCATTTGAGCGACTGGTGCCTGTGTCTTGCGCGAAGACTTGCTTTGATGTTGCGCGAGGTCACGAGAACCACGCTCAGGCAGTCATCCCATGAAGCACCGCAGGAACTTCATCGTACCATGTCTTGCAGCATTATGCATTTCTGAGGCAAAGGGGTATCACTTGGATCACTAGGCATCGTCGCAGTACATGGCACTGCCAATGTCGAATGCCATCTGGAGATATATCTACTGCCTACTGTTCTCCGCCGAACGCAACTTGAGAAACACCTTCGACCACAGTTCAGTACAACACATCTCCTCGACTCAAGATGTTCACCGAGTCTGCAGCCCTCGCCCTCTCAACCTTGGCCACCCTCGCTGTCGGAGTGCCTCAGAAACCAGCAGTATGCCCTCCCCATCCCGTTACCCATTGACAGCATCCTGACCTCGATCCAGACGAAGGACTACAAAATCGGCCTCCAAGTCTACGGCTACAACGGCGACCCAAGCGCCTACAAAGAATGGTACGCCAGCATCAACAAACTCGCAGTCCGCGAAGGCCGCAGCGAGTCGAAGGCGACGCACATCCAGTTCGGTGGACCAGTCTACAATGTCGACGTCAATGCTGTCAAATGCCGCGCGTATGGCGATGTAGAAGGCTCTATACCAATCGGTGGGACGTTTGATATCAATCATGTTCTTGATCTTGGAGGTGATCCTGTCGGGATGTATTCTATACTTTGCTACATCGTAGGCGAGGACGAGAAGGCCTGAGGCGGCTTGTGTAGCTGGTAGATGGTGCTTTTGCAGCTTGGACAACACAAATGTCGAAGCTCAGGATCTCCGGCCAGAGATGATCATAGGCAGGGTCATGCGACAGTATACTCTACTCTGTACTTATGGACAGCGTCAAAGGGCTGCTTATACTTTCTTTCCAAGTCTCCACGTTTGTCGACCATTGCAAGTCTTCACACCGGTGGAGACTACATTGCAGTGCTGAGTCGGGTAGTCGTGGGTCAGTGAGCTCTCCAGTCTGATCAACGTGCTACAGTCTCACGTACATCGTACGCTGGTCTTGAATGCCGTGACTTCTGTAGTGCTGCTTGAATATGAGGCAGACTTAACCTTTGCAAAATTATGCGACCGCAAATCTCCAGTCAGTGTGCTGTTGGCAGCCTATGATGAGCAACACGAATCGTCATGTTCTAGCTCAAGCCGGAATTTGAGGGCATCGAGCTCGCATCGGTTGCGATGGCGAGGCGGTGGAACACGGACCGTGGCAAGAGCCACGCCAACAGAGGGCATAAAAGAGGTGTCCACAATCTCCCGATCTTGCACGCTTACAGCACGACTCTCGCGAAACGGCTCACACAGAGTAGAAGCACATATCCGACAACCTCCATGCACACCTCCGCTGTCATCAGCCCTCTGTAAATTGGTCTAACCATGGCGTTCCCTACCGCCATCAAGGTATTATGCCATCACCAAGAACTTCTCAACTACAGAGAATAACTAAAGACCCCTAGCGCCGCTATCGCACTTGCAATCACACTCCGTACGATATCTACTAAGGTGTACAGGTTTACGTCTGCGGCTCAGACCGCGTGCACCCAGACTATTGCAGCCACTGGCCAACATGGATCAACGAGCTCACAGCTCTAGGCACTGACACGGAGTCTGTCGCGACGTCCGTACGCATCGGTCGAGGGACTAAGAGACCGGGTGATCTTCTGGCTCTCAACTTGGATGTCAATGCGGTCCAGTGTCGTGCTTATGGCGATAGGGAGGGCACGATCCCCGTAGGAGATCTATTCAATGTTACCTAGCCGGCAGTGCTAGGGAAGGAACCGGTCGGGCGGATAGTATCTTGTGCAATGTGGTGACGGATAAGGAGCACACTTGATGCTCGATGGGATTTCGTGCTTGACCATGAAGTGTGTTCAACGCCTTCGCTAAGATGGCCCGGGAGGGGGTCAGGTATCGTACTAGAGCAGCAACTCATCGGATATCTAGATCTCCTATGCATCTTACAGGACCTGTCTAAGGTCGTAGAAGTTGCACTTATTCTCGAAGAACTAGGCGTCCCACATGAGCAGAAATTCTTGTCACTCACAGACGTCGACGATGAATTTTATCTCGCTCCTAATCCGAATGGCAGGGTACCCCCTACAGTCCAGTATTCTGATACTGGCTTGACGACAGGGGCGTAAGATGACGAAATTCCGGAGATGCTATTCTCAGTGCCGATGATCATTTACAGTCAGGTGCCAGCATCGGCTACCTCTGCGAGAAGTACGACACTAACGGAGTGCTTGAATTCAGCCACGCGCAAGGCAAATTGGAAGCTCGCTGATGGCGTGGGTTTTCAGGTGTCTGGTCCGGCCAAATCTCCTCTCAACAGACTTCAAAGACTGCAAGACGGCTAAAATCGTCCAGGCAACGCTATCACAACGAACCCTTGCGCATCAACAAGACTGTCAATCACCACATGCTTGGGAAGATTGGAGATTACTTGACTGGCGACAGAACCACGTACACAGAGCTGATGTGGCTGTCGTACATGATCGTAGGGATGAAGTTGCATGCCGGCTTTCTGGGGGAAGGTCCGTACTTTCATGCTTGGGAGCAGGGGATACCGGAGCGACCTGCTGTGAGGAGTTCAGAGGTGACTGGATGAGTATAAGACAATCGGAGGGAAAGAGGTAGAATGACCAAACCGGGATGAAGGCAGTCTGCCTGCTCTTTGCATCGGTGGTAAGGGGGACTCTTTGCAAAGGAGTGCAAGCAAACTTGAGAGTGTGCTGTCTTGCCACTCCAATGATGCCGGATCATCGCATGAAAGTGACTGGAGTCCTTCTCCAGTAAGGAACCTCCTCACCATGTCGGAAGTACCTTCATCGCCAGCAACAAGCAAGTTTCCAGCCTACCAAGAGACGCCTCAGCCAGAAGCTCAACCACTCCAAATGGCGCATCGCTGCCTGATCGAGCCTGCAGGCGGACGACACAAGCATCCTCACTGCGACGCCATGAACGCCGTCGGCTACGTCGTTCGGACCTCCAAGCTCTACAGGTATGGCGGTCCAGTTGTGCGCGTAGAGTACTCAGGCCTCTGCTGTGACGTGATGGTCTGCGCGAAGGGAATAAGCACCTACTGCCGAGACTAAATTCCATTCACGACAGAGCAGCTGATAGCTGGCGAAGCACCATCAGCGGCAGGGCGGAAACGCCAGGCTGACGAGGCTGAAGGCTCTGCATCTTTGACGGTAGGTGCTAGTCCGTACAAAAGGGTTGCCGTTCGTTCCATGAGAAGGACTGCACGGGCGATGGATACGAACCGTTGGAGCCGAATAAGGGGTTAGAGGATCATGATGTGCCGAAGCAGACCAGGAGATGATGGTCTGGTTCGACGATTCTGCGAATCAGGCTGGAGGCATGGACGGTTATCGAAAGGCTTTAGTGTGGATGCCGAACTGTGATGTCTGTATCAGAGCTGTGTGTGGTTGAAAGATCAAGTCGTATGGTTGACTACTAGCTTCAAGATCCATTCCGTTGCTCTGTATATTTGATTATGCCCAAGCTTCGACACCAGAAATGCCATGTTCAGCTCTGCTACAACCTGGTTCTAGCAAACCCGTCTGACGCGGCCTCTAGTCATCGTTGGACGGGTTGTACGATGAGCTGGCAACAATCCACTGAACTCTGACCTGACCACCACGATCCACAGAATCGCACGTAACTTCGCCCTCCGCGGAGACAATTTGGTTGTAGGTGCCCTTGCTGGAAACCTTGTTGGCCTCACCGAAGTTTTTGACAGAATCAGTGAGAAGGTCAACGGCATCCGCACCGCCAACCAAGCCATTCCGCCAGCCAGCAATGACGCGGACGTTGAATGCACCTGGAAATGGTATGTCAGTATATTCAAGAATTGTCGTGGGAGGCTCTGTGACGTACAATCGCCATATCCGCCGAATGGTCTCGCCCAGCTGTGGGACACTGAGAATTGAGAATCTCTATTGATGTTTTCAACCATCTGCCGGCAGTCATTGACTGGTGCCTGTGGAATGTCAAAGTCTTGGCCGTTGTTAAAAGTTGAGGCATCGCAGCGGTTTGAGCCGGGCGAGTTGCCAGCGTTCCGAGGCAGAACGTTGCCCATGACTAGCAGAGGGGCGAACACGGCGGCGGCGGCGGCGTTGAAGAGCATCGTGAAGCTGGTTGTATGGTCGTGTGATGTTGGCACAGGAGGAAGAGTGGTGTTGTGTGGAGAGTGTACTGTTGTTCGAAGTTCGGTGAAGGTAAACTTGGTGGGCGTTGAGGCGCATACTTAGGGGACTATAAATACCGTTCCCAACACTCGAGGTCATTTCTGGTGGCGAATTTGATCGAACTGTAAGGCTGCATCTTGAGACACGATCCTTGGACTGGGCATCGCACGAAACGCCCTACCCAGGCCATAGCGTTCGACTTGGGCAGTGCACTGTTGCAACCTGCTTCGTAACTCATGTAGCCAAGGGTCCAGATTTGGATTTCCTGGGATCTAGGATTTGACACCTAGACGGTAAACTCCTTCGTCTTGGAATCGTACAGCGTCTGTCAGCAGCGGAGTTACATTTCCCGTTAGTGCAGATCGTCTTATCCCAGCGGAAAGCAGGATCATAGCCATCGGCCGGCGCAAACACTGCGAACGCTAAAGTAAAGATGTTCCTCCGGTGCTGACAGACGCTGTATGTTGCTAAAGGTGGTGACACTCGTTGTTCTGAGTAGCGCCACGTGCCGCGTCACGACCTGGGAGTACGAGCATCCACTGCATCCCTCTGAAGACTCACCGCCAAATAGCTCCCGCTAGTTTCCATCTGAAGACAAGGAAACCTTGGCTGCAACCCTTGACGATGCTAATTTGACAGACGATTGACAACGATTTTCGGCTAACCACAGCCTCGCACTAGGATTGCCCCCGTCTCATAAACACCTACAGTCTCTGTTCACCTCCGATCGTTACCCACCGGTTTGACTGGCTTTTGCAAGGTCGAGAAAGAAGCATAACCAGCATCGATAGTGCTTCCGGATGCTATGAAACTGCGCTTAGCCGGGTATTAGAGTGCTTTTACGGTGTTTCTGTCGTCCTCTTGCCTACTTCTGGACGTTACAGGGTTAAAGTGGGTAACGATCGGACGTGGAAGCAGACTGTACAGGACTGCACAGGGATAGCGCCTTCCAGGCACAACTTCCAGCTTGGGGTACGCTGTTCCTCACGACCAGGATGAAATTGCTGGAATAGCGGCGTACAGGTCGACACGGCACCGAGGTGACCAGAATCCGGAGTGACCCTTGCAGATGTTAGAAATGCTATGTACAGTATCAAGCGAGATCAGCAAGGCTACGGCATTGGTAGATGAAGCGATCGTGACAAGTGTCCTTTGCGATAATGTTGAGCAGGTCAACAAAGGATGAAGACGATGTCTCTTCGAATTGGCGATGAGTCAGCATTGTTTCGACATCTTCATTCTTGCCGTCGACATCTCTTCTCTCTCATCATCATCACCTTCGATCGGCCGTTTTCATCATCGCAGCAACCCGAGCATATCACTGCCTTATCACCATAACATTGATTCGAGCACGCACTGAGACTGCACATACGACAGCCTGCTCAAGTCGGCGAACTTATAGCCAGCTTCTTCGTGAAGGACATCATCTACAGCAACTTTAGTTCTTCAGCACTCCAGCCACCGGCGACACGACATAGGACTCATCCTCCAACCCGATCCACCGCCCCATCCACCTCTGATTCAGCTCCTTAGCCTCCTCCACCATCCCAAGCTCCAGCAGCAACTGCACCGAACCCCTCACAGACTCATGCAGACTCGAGCTGACCCACGCATGCGTTGGTGCGGTATGTTCTCCAAGAAAGATGATATTCTTCTCCGTTCTATGATACGCCGGAATATACAGCTTATGCTGCTCGACGTCCGGCCTTGTCCACGAAGTCGCCGTGAACTCGTCCTGCAACCAACAAAGTCTCTCATAATCACCAGTGTACAGATCACGGGCCTCCTCGCCGTGTAGTGAGACGATAGCATCAAGAACGAGATCGACGTGGGTCTGGTCGAACATGCTCACGAAGCGGTCGCTCCAGTCTCCGCCGCGGTAGTGGATGATGACACCGGGACGGCCAGTCTCGTTGAGGCCGTAGCCCGGGTAGTAGAGAGCGCCGACTGCAATGCTTTCGGGTTGAGAGTAACCACCAAATATTGGGCGTTCGCCTTTCTCCCAGAAGCGTTCTTCGAAAAGTAAGGCGACCTTGCATGCTGACTTGAATCGCAGACCGGCTTCGCTGATGGCGCGGCTGAGGACCGAGGAGAAGGCTGGAAGGTCCATGAAGCGGGTCATCGTGAAGGGAGCGGCCATGAGGGTGTAGTCGTACTCTTTGCACCCGAAGGTACGGTTCTTGCCGGATCCTGTCTGCCAGGTGATGCGGTTCTTGCTGGTGGTGTTGCCGGACTCGATGGCCTCTACTTTCGTCACCTTGCGGTTGAGAAACAGCCTGTCCTGGACATGAGGAATGAACGCATCGGAGAGACGGTCGAAGCCACCATCAACGCACTTCCATTCAGTCTCACCCAGAGCACTGTCACTACCTTCCTGCGCTAGGTTGGAATTGTGGACCATCTCATCCCAGAAGACATCATAGTCGGTTCCTGTCCAGATGGAATCGGTAACATTCTCGCTTGCACCTAACACAGTCCGCATCAAAGCTTGCTCGGAATAGTCATCCAGATTCGCCTCCATGGCATGCTTGTGTGCACGCCAGACGTCTCGCTGGATCGACTTCAAAGTCTTCTCGTCCTTCAAGAGCTTGTCCATCTCTGCTTTGGTGTCCTTGTACTCCTGGGTAGACAGTCCGGACTTCGACGCCAAACTTGCGTTAGCAGCAATCTCCGCTCTTGTAGGAATACGACCATCTGGATGTCGTCCGGTACCTCTCGCAAGAAGCTCATTTGGAGAGTGCTGAATCCAAGGTATGAAGCCCACTTCCCATTTCGGATCATGCTGATTGAGCTCATTCAGCCAATCCGCCAACTGCCATACCATGCGATGATCAGTGTACTCATGCGTAGAGTTGTCGCTCTTGTACGTGATGCTGTAGGGCAGTCGCATCGGCCCCATCTCTGCAAACTCCTGCGTACCGCCCACGAACTTCGTCCTGAACCGCCCTCCAACTCGATCGCTGGCTTCTATGATCTCCCAATTGTGGATACCGATGCTTTCGAGCATGAGTGCTGTTGACAGGCCGGTGATTCCAGCTCCAACAATCGCAATCGAGACATTGTCGCGGCGTGGGATCGCTGTAGAGCTGATTGCGGCGACTCCGTCGAACCAAGCACCAAGTGAATCGAAGTCCTGTAGTAAAGGTTTGTCGTTGCTTTGCTGACGAGTCTGGATGACAGGAGTGCTTGAAGCGAGTGCCAGCAAAGACGCCAGGGACAGGATCGAAGTGGCCTTGAACATCTTGTCGGCGGTCAAGCTTCACCAAGCATAGAACATTGCACTTTGGCCATCCTCTTCCATTTGTACGATGACACGACTCGTCTCTGCATCAACATCCCACGCCACCTTCGTACCAGCTTGGAAAATCTTTCCGAAACAGCGACTCCAATATACGATGATCCCAGCACCGTGATGGCCGAACCCATGCAACATCCACGCGGGACGCTGTCGGTACTTTGTGAAGCTGCATAGTGAGCAAGTAAAACAACCCTAATGAAACCTACTGCGAGACTACTGTTGGCAGTAAACAAAGTTGATACTGCCGATAGGCTTGGACCGAGAGCTCGTGCTAATCTACGGCGTACGACAGCAAAAGCTCGCAGCGCTTTGTAGGCGTGAGGCGTGCGGTCTACCGTACAGCTGGCTTGGCGGGCCCTGAGCTCCAACAGGTAGTACCAAAACCAGTGGGAAGGGTATCCGGTGGTATCATGCGCTAGGTTCTGAGCAAGATGTACTGCATCCCCACAATAGATGGTGACATGTCGGTCTACTCTCGGTGGGACTTGAAGGATGTGTGTGTGTGTGTGTGTGTGTGTGTGTGTGTGTGTGTGTGTGTGTGTGGTGGAAGGCCTGGAAGTGGTCTTTCGTGAGAGTCTGGCAACATACCGAGTCGGTGTATGCGTTCTGAGCTTCTAAGCACGATGCTGACGTTCATGCGAACGACAATCGGGCTATCCCTGTTCTTGGCCAGCGGCGCAGCCGCGATCTCAACGACTGGACGTACGGCGACGCTCAATGGAATACAGTACTACATTCCATCAGAGGCTACTGGACACATTGACATATCGTCGACGGCGCTCACAGTCGGAGATGGCTTACTGCCTCTGACTGTCGCCAGCACGAATGCGTCTTCTTTCGAAGTCAACGAGCTCGAAGCCCTGATCGAAAAGTATGCTGAGGACGATGTATGGCAAGAGGTGTTTCTAGAAGGTGAGTGTTCAAGCGAGCAATATCAATAGCCGCATACTGACAAGAACAGCACTTTATGTTCAAAGCTCGAAGTCACGAATCTACAACACGACTCTGGAATCGGGTGTGAACCAGACCACAGCCGTAGTCGCGAGTAACAGCAATGCGATACTGCCAAATGGACCATACTTTGTCACCGCTTCTGGCTCACTCTATCAAGCCTACCGCCTGTACCCAGATACCCAAGGCGCATTCGTCTCAGCGTGCATTGGCTCCGGTGACGGATATCATAATCTTCCAGCCGGACAGTTCGACTCGTCGCTTGCAGTCGCAGTTCCCTCGCGCTTATCATACACCAGAACATCAGGGAAACCACTCGCCGGAGTCCGGATAGGAATCAAAGATATCTACGACATCAAAGGTCTCAGAACATCCAACGGCAACCGCGCCTGGCAACAGTTCTATCCTGTTGCAAACGAGACTGCAATCGCAGTCCAGAATCTGGTCGATGCTGGGGCTATTGTAGTTGGCAAGAGGAAGACCAGTCAGTTTGCCGTTGGGAAGACAGCTACAGCGGATTGAGTCGACTATGATGCTCCGTTCAATCTTCGTGCAGACAGATATCAAGATCCATCTTCATCTTCCGCTGGACCTGCAGCTGGAGAGGCGTCATATGACTGGCTTGACATCACCCTGGGATCTGAAAATGGAGGCAGCATTCGCAGTCCAGTACAGTACAACGGTATCTTCGGCAACAGGCCGAGCCATGGTCTCGTCTCACTGGACAATGTCATGCCTCTCTCTCCGTCATTCGATACAGCAGGCCTGTTTGCACGAGATCCATCGCTCTGGAGGACAGCCCTGCACGCCTTATATCGCTCGAACATAACTTCCACGCCATCGTTCCCCTCGCAGATCCTGACCATCGGCTTCCCCGCTGCAATCCAGTCCAATCTGGACGCCACATACTTCGACTTCCTGCACAACCACACAACCTTCCTCTCCGCCAACACCACCACTTTCAACCTCACCACCTCCTGGGCCTCAACAGACCCCTCTGGTCCGTCCTTCAATGTCTACATCAACAACACCTACGATCAGATCACCGCGAAAGACCAAGCCACACTGGTCCGCAATCCGTTTTATGCCGACTACGCCGCTGCTCACGAGGGCCGTGTACCATTCGTCAACCCCAGTCCTCTCGACCGCTGGGCTGTGGGCGATAACACCACCGAAACTGCGTACCGCGAAGCGCTGGTAAATAAGGAGACCTTCGCCGCCTGGCTCGACGAGGAAGTGCTACCAGCAGACGAAGCGTCCTGTTCAAAGTACCTGATGGTCTACATTCCTCGGATCCCGGCGCCGAAGTATCGCAACGCATACTTGAAAGGTGTGACGCCACCGTCTGCGTTTAGTACGAGTAGGATCAGTCCGATGGGTGGTGTGCCGGATTGTGTTGTGCCGATCGGGGAGGTGGAGTACTGGTCGGACATCACCAGGCGTACTGAGTATTTGCCGGTATCTGTTGATTTCATGGCGAGGAGAGGGTGTGATGGACTGATTGTGGATTTGGTTGAGGCGTTGTATCAGAGGGGGATTGTGAGGGAGGTGAAGACGGGGCGGAGTTTGGTCGCTGGTGGGGAGACACTGGTGTGAACAGGACCAGATAGCCATGGACGTGATATGTACGTCAAGAAGGTTAACTGTGCAAAAGAGTCGCCCGTAGCGCGATGGCAGGAGGAACATGCTATGAGCTACTTCACGGGCTGGAGCTCGTAAAATTGTCCAATACAGTAACCCCCCGACTGCTGTGTTGGCACTCGAGATAAACACGCTTGAGCTCAGCCGTCCCCCCAGAAGCTACTGTCGGAGGTCACAAGATTCAACGTCTCAATATTGCTTACCTCGGCGATTCCATCGACTATGGTTGCACAAGATGATGCTCGGTTGACAGGCTCAGATCTCGTGTGCGAAGTCGCATGACGGCACTCCGGAGGACCACCAAGATTGATGACTGTGATGTATGACCACTTGAGGTTTGAGAAGCTGTCTGTGTTGATGGTGCACACGTTATGAGGCAGGATCGATATGTGGGGCTGCTGATGGCGAGTGCTCGATCTCTAGGGTTGAGAGCTGCAGTGTCGTAAACGAACGGAGGAATGTGAGTATAACATTTCAATACGAGCAAGTTGGCTAGCGAATGCTCTCGGCAGACCGCCATGAGGCAGGCTCTGATTGCACTTTTGCAATGTGCACCAATCCATCTCTATTCAATGATTCGCGTGTCATCTGGTCGTGTGCCCTGTCTCCATCGAATATTGGCCAATTCCTAGGTACGAATCATGCGGACGTCGCCCCATGCAAGATGCTATTTCACCCCGTATTTCTGCCTAAGCTCCATGAACCGCTTGACTGACGCCTCCGATGCCCTTCCGATCACATCAATCTTCGTGTCGAAGTTGCAATTGTTGGTGGTCGTGAACTTGATGACCGACGCCGGGTCTAGCTTCACACTCGTGCCCCTCATCTTGTTGATCTCTAGTGGCGGGTGGTCGTTCTGCTTCTTGTACTGCTTCGCATCGACATGATACGGGATGACCCCAACATGCTCCCTTCTAAGCTCTGGACTCTTACCCTTGAGGCCATCGCCGTTGTACGTGTGCATTGGACACTCATTCCACGAGGCCTCATAGATCTCGACGATCATGAAGTAACCACCCTTTTGGGAGATCCTCAGTCCGTTGGGGGAGTCGAAGACATAGATGTTCTTCGTTGCATCAGTTTTCGCGTTGGGGTCGTAGCACACGCCGGTGTACCAATGCCAGATGAAGGTTCCCTAAGACTGCTGTTAGTGTCGTCCCAGAAGCACGAAAGACGTGAGAACTTACTGGTCTGAGTGTGTCGACGTCGATGCCAAAGGAGATGATCGCACCGCCGTAAGTGCGATTCGAAGCATTGTCTGTCTCTTTACTAGGGGAAGCGCGACGACTGGTCTTCTTTGAAAGTTGGCCGCCGCGCTGGCGCCCATCATGTGCACCTCTATCGGAGAACTGGACGTCGTTGCCAAACACCTTCATGTTGCCGCTCGAGTCGAGACGGTACACAGGCTGAAGATTGTGCGAACAGTTCTTCCCCTTCTTGCCCTTCCTCTCAACGTGTCGCCAATGAGCTTGGTCATCATCGTCTAGAGATTCGCGAGCCTCATGATGTCCTTCTGGAGATGTCGAGGGGCTAAGATCAACAATGTCCTCTCCTAGGTCCTCCTCCATCGCGCTCTGGTCGCCGAGATTGAGATTGTTCAAGGACTCGAAGAAGTTTGGCTTCGGGTGTTTCAATTTCGAGTTGTTTGTCCTAGGCGGCGTAGCTGTTGCTCTAGTCTTGTCGAGAAAGTTCGACATGGTGGTGGTTGCCTGATGCTGTAACGCGATTGTTGATAGCAAAGTTGACCCAAGAAAGAGAGAGCATTTTTAAGATGGGTGCTGAACATGTGTTGGGCACGGTGAATGGTAAACACCACACTCGCGCATGACCTGAGCATCGTCGCCAGATCTCTGGCTTGGTGAATGGAGATGGTGTTTCGAGGGTCGTGTAGACTGACCTCGGCCTCGAAATCGAGTGAATGATAGCCCACTTCCTTCCGCGCAAGGCCTCGTGGTGTTTGAGCTTAGCCACGGCACATGATCGCCAGACAAACACCTACTAGATGCCTTTGACCTACCGGGACAAGATCCGCGGTATAGATTTTAGAGCCTGAATTCAGAGAGAACGAGACACCTCAATGGGCGTGCTGAAGGCGACAATGTGCCACACCTCTTGATCTTCGATCTCGATCAAGTTCTGGAGCATCGACCGTTGACGCGGGCAGTAGCTGAGGCAAAAGCGGAGCTCTTGGGGGCAAAGACCAGACCTGTAGTTGCTGGAGCTTATATCACCTCGATACCGAACACAGAGTCTGGGTCTGTGTTTGATCCAGTTGATGGCGATCCTACGTGGGCCAATCCCATAGTGTTACTCGAATGGGTCCGTGATCTGCCAGGTGGGTATATCGATTGATCAAATGAGCTCATGAGGACCTTGACATCGATGACTGACACACGAGATAGGTTGAAGTCCACGACACCTGGAGCATGAGAGCCGAAGAATCCGAGAAGAGAAGAATCGAAAGCTGGCGGATGCTGCTGCCATAGCAGTTCGGACATTGAGCCTATGGTTGTGTATAGTCAGTCCAGTAGAGATGTATAAGTGCTCTCCCATGACATTGATGAAAGTCTCCTTGACCAGCAACCATTCTTCCTTTCGGCAGCGGTACTTAGAGACTGAGGCATATCTCCGAGCAATGTCTCCTGGTGCATCGGGGCCTTCGCCAGCTTCCTCGTTGACATAGACCTCTGCATATCCAGCTTCTTAATAGACATGAGAGCTGAGGCTGAAGATGTTGACACAACAGGCAGGGTTCTTATGGGTCGTTCGGTGCAGCATTTCCGGACCCCCGAGCTTGTTGAAGGTCGTCGCTCCCATGACAGTGGCATCGATGCAGTGGAAGTCATCCGCGGAGTGTATCCAGCGGTATCGATCGATGTCAAAGTCATGCTTGACGAGGGCGGCAATGCCTGCGCGGGTGGTGTCTTCAATGGCCGCCGTGATCATGTCCTTTTGGTAAAGGAGATAGCTTCGATTGCGATATGAGCATACTGCTTGAAGAGCAATGTCTTAGGCTTTGACCTGACGATCGTAGGATGAAGGAGGCCATGTCTGTGATAGAGCTGAAGAGGATGTTGTTGCGCCTTCATGGATTTCGGAAGAGGTCGTGCCGAGCCGCTTACGTAAGGCACATTTCGCAGCTTTTCGGCCTTCTTCGCGACTCCAAATCGTCCTCTGCTCTGATCAACACGATACCCGATATCGTCACCGCGGTGAACAGTCGCAGCTGAAGAATGGACTACCTCATTCGCTTTGTGCAGATGCACGAGACGTTCCGTAAGCCAGAGATTGATGCTCTTGCGCAGATCAACAACATCAGCATAGAATGGCTCTCATACACCGAAGAGGTAGGTCGTTGATCTGGTGAGGCGGAGGGTAAGTACTACCTTCATGCAGCATCTATCAACACGTCGGTATGCCTTCCTCCTCACCATAACGCTCAGACGCTTCAGCCAGCTGACGAGGTCCCAGTCACACTTATCCATCATCCGCTTCAAAGACGTCTCAGACCCCGGACTTGCTGCAAAGGCTCTCATGTCTCGCTCCATCCTAGCCTACGGCATGTACGAGCTCTGGGGCGCAACCTCTGGCGCAGACTACAAAGACCTGCACCGCGACATCACCACCCGCTCAAGACATCTCTGGTCGCACTACGGCAGGCAATCTTTCCGCTTCGAGCTTGACGCCTTCCAAGGCAAGCGCACCATGGCCGAGCAGCGCCAAATCATGGAGGACCTCGTCTTCATGGGCTTCACCGGCCCCATCGCCATGAAAAATCCTGACAACCACTTCACAATCTTCGAGGACTACAAACTGCACGCACCAGCGCCGCATCAGCTCTGCTTTGGCAGACTTGTAGCTGAAGCGGGGAGGAGAGCTACTGCGACGTATACGCTGAAGAAGCGGAAGTACATCGCCACGACGTCAATGGACGCGGAGCTATCTCTGATCACTGCAAACCTGGCACTCGCGGCACCTGGGAAATTGACCTACGACCCATTCATGGGCACCGGCTCCTTCCCACTTGCGTGTGCACACTTCGGCGCCAACACGTTCGGCAGCGATATGGATGGCCGCAGTATCCGTGGCAAGAAAGGCCGAAATGTCAAGGCCAACTTCGAGCAGTACTCCACCTCATCACTATACCTCGACGGCTTCGTGTCAGACTTGACCAATACGCCTCTGCGGGAGCAACGGTACCTCGACGCCATAGTCTGCGATCCACCATACGGCGTGCGTGAAGGGTTGAAAGTGCTCGGTAGCGAACGGCCACATCTTCAGGACGTAGTCTATCTAGCAGATGGAACTCCCGCTCACCTTGGTCCCAACTATATCCCACCGAAGAAGCCATACAGTTTCTTGCGGATATTGGACGACATTCTCGATTTCGGTGCGAGAATGCTAACGGACAATGGACGCTTATGCATGTGGATGCCTGTCGCAGGTGTGGATGTGGAGGAGTATGAAGCCGAAGACGAAGCGAAAGCAGCAAAGGTTGAGGTGGAAGTCGAGTATCCCGTACCTGAGCACCCGGCACTGGAGCTTGTGAGTACGTGCAGACAAGACTTCAACAAATGGTCAAGACGCCTTTTGACGTATCGACGGCTGCGGAACGATGCAGTAGACACGGCTGCTCTGGCAGCGTACCAGCTGAAGCGGCTGGACTTGCAGGCTGACGGGAATGGCAAAGTCACTGCTGATGATCTGAATGCCTTCAGGAGAAGGGTATGCTCATTCTACTCATTGGTGTCAAAAAGTCTTGCTGACCTTTCCCCAGTACTTCCAAGGCTTCCAAAAGCCCAGCCCAGCGCCGCAGACTACATACACACCACCGGCTGGATGAACCCAACAGCCTGAGGACTCCTCCAGCCTGTGCTGTTGGAACCACTGAGGAAACGCTGGCTCCACCAGACCACATAGCCCACGCTACCCAGCGTCGATGCCGAGTCACTGGCATCTGCTCTGGTGCACGCACTGCTCGATTATGTGCAACCTAGCTCTCTAGGGTCGTGCATAGCGCCCTCGACTATCGTGGCCGTGCCCTCGGGGCGTGTCGTCTTCGAAGCCAGTCTCTTCGCAGGTGTCCAAAGCGCTGAGCGGCACTGCCTAGACTTCCCATCAGACTCTCAGTAGCGGAGCCGCTCATGGTATCCATATCCTCCCAAACTCAGCAGCTCATCCAAACACCATGACCTAGGATCACCCTACCTTCCCTTGCTCTGCATAATCCTCCTACCCTCCCATCTGAATCCACAACCCTTCAAATCAACCCCCCACAACTCCTAAACCCACAATGATACACCACCTCCCAAACACCCTCTTTACTCCGAACCCAATGCAACAGCCCCAAACTATCCCTACTAACCCCCTCCACATCCCCCCTAATCTTCACAAAAATCCACACCAGCGCCTGCCCCGCAATCAAATCCACCTCCGCATGATCCAGCGCCACATCCATCCTCCAGGACGGATTCGCTGTCAACATCATCTTGTACGCCGCAAAGTGTTCATCTCTGTCGAGCTCGACGGCCAGATTGTTGTGGCGGGCGTGGAACTTGGGAGAGGTGTAGGCGTAGGCGCGGGAGAAGTCGCGGGCGTTGAAGCTTTTGACGAGGTCGCGGGATAACTTGGTGAGCTCGGCGGTGCCGTCGCCGAGGGCGAGGGAGCGGGTGCGGTGGGGGTAGTTCGAGGAAGGTTGTCTGGGGAGGAGGTAGGAGAGGGAGGAGGAGGGCGGGAAGGGGCCGTATGTGCAGGTCATGGTGAGGTGGTGGTGTTGGTGAGACCAGGCGTTGGTGTTGTCGGGGTCGTATTGCTGGTGCCAAACCAATGTTGACGGTGTGTTCTTTTCGTGTCGGTTACGATAAGGGCTTCGGTATGGTACTCTGTTGATATGCTATAGCGCAGTAGTAGTAGTGTAGTACATCATGGAAACAGAGAGCACCACCAAAGAAAGGCAGCATTGCAAGACATCCGGTCCCTCCGCCCGGATGCCGACTTACGATGTCCATGTAACCCCTATGGTACAGTGCCTTCCATATCGAGTCTGACACGATGCCAGGCATTGCAACTAGAGCGAGCCTCTAGACCACCATCAGAATCCTAGCACGCCTAGCAGGTGTTTAGACTGTTGATTGTTGCCCGGAGCGCCCCACGCTGATGTCACAGGGTCCTGCCATTGGCCTGTGGCGCGCCTTCCCGATCCATGCGGCCACGAGGACAGCACGAGCTGTGTAGATCGCGTTTCGCGTGTTGAATGTGCTTTCTCCATGCAACGTCGCTTCTGGTGGCCAGTGTGGGCCTGGACGTGAGTGAGGCTGTTGAGCTCCCTCAGACACGCTGGGTATGCTAAGGCCATGCCGCAGCCATGTGGAGGCCGCGTGAACGGGCGGACTCTGGTCCTGCCTGCGATGTCAGCACATGACGCAGGAGAATAGTTTCAACTGGCGACAGTGTCGCTCTACTGTGGTGAGATGGACCACAGAGGATGTATTGCTTGCAATGCTTGCAAGAGCAGCGGCGCCACAGTCCACTTGCACGTCGCTTATGCTGCGATAGCGTAAAGCACGCATCGCTTGCGAACAATCGCCGGACCCAGACTACTGCGTGATAGCAGCTTGATCACGCGGATGCCTTGTGATGATGAGTAGCAATGGCGCGCCTGTCCTTCGCGTGAATACGCAAATTCCGCAACAGGCAAGCGATGCCGGCGTGGCACCTGCCCGGGTCTCGAGATAACACGCAAGCTCTTTTGGATGTCCTTTCGACCGTCTTCGCGACCACGACCATGTGTCAATATTGACAGATCGTGTTGTACGCGTGCCATATCGCAAGACGGCTTGACCAGACCGTCAGCCGGGCATGGCGTTTCTACTGGACGTGTATCTTATTCCTTGGACACGTGTCTCGCGTACTCGAGAGGCGCCTTCACTGTTCACGCCGGGCGATATGATTCTGCTCTTGTCGATATTACAGCTCCTCTCCTCTCGTTCCACTTGATCGATAGGCTTGCACGGGACCGGATCGCGTTCGGTGCTGCTGCCGACGGCATATGGGCGGTACCGACAGCGCTTCTGCCCCGTATCAATAACACGTGGTAATGAGAGTAGAGGTGGTCACGCAATGGTCGAAGAGACGGCCACGGCTTGCAGCGGCATTGAGTTGCAACCAAAAATGTGATGAGTCAGCAAATTCTCCACCTTCCCATGTTGTTCTTGCACAACTCAACAGTCAGACAACTTCACGGCTCGCGGTTACGGATCGTCTGCACTGTTCCAAAGTCTCTCAGTATTACAAATACCGTCTCATCAGTCGCAAACATGGCGTCTGAACTCTCCTCCAAGACAATCGCCTTCATCGGTACGTGAAAACACTGAAAGTTGACCTCTCACATACAAGATGTACGTCTTCAACAGACACGACCACGATGTACGACACGTCTCATTGCTCATATTATCAATTCCCAAACACAGACTAACGTGTTGTAGGCGGTGGCAACATGGGCGCCGCCATCATCTCCGGCCTCGCAGCTAAGGGCATTGACAAGAAGAACATCATCGTAGCAGAGCCATGGGATGTCAACCGCAAGAAGATGGACGACCTTGGCGTTCGCACTACCACCAACAATGTCGAAGCATCTTCTGGCGCCGACATCATCATCCTCGCCATCAAACCACAAGTTGCAAAGACTGTGTGCCAAGAGCTCGCAGCATCAGCATTTTTTGGAAAGTCATTGCCGCTCGTCATCTCTATCGCCGCTGGAGTCACTGCAGCAAGTCTGAAAGATTGGTGCAAGACGAAGGAAGGCAAGAGCCCAGCTATCGTACGAGTCATGCCCAACACTCCAGCATTGCTTGGTGAGGGTGCAAGTGGTCTCTATGCCAGTGATGAAGTCAGCAAGGAGCAGAAGGATCAGGCCTCTGCTCTGCTAGGCAGTGTGAGCCAGGCATCGGAGTGGGTCGACAAAGAGGAACTGCTTGATGTCGTAACTGGACTTTCCGGCTCTGGCCCAGCCTACTTCTTCGCTATGGTCGAGCACCTTGTCGCAAGTGCTACCAAGCTTGGTCTTTCCGAGGAAGTTGCAACCCGTCTGGCAACACAAACCTGCCTCGGAGCTGGAAAGATGCTCGTGCAGTCATCTGAGCCCCCTTCACAGCTGAGGAAGAACGTGACCAGTCCCAATGGCACCACACAAGCAGCACTGGAGAGCTTTGAGGCATCAGGATTTGCTGCGATCGTGGACAAAGCCGTGAAAGCTGCCACAGATCGAGGCGAGGAGCTTGGCAGGACTTTGGGTGCTCAGTAAACTCAGTGCACCACGCTTCACGACGTATGCCTGATTACGACTTCACGCAGGAAAGCAGGATCAAAGCTATAGATTGCCGACTCGCAGGCAGCGACGTTTCTACGTATGAGAGTGTGCATTCACATGCTGGGCTCGTTCTCGCATAGAGTTCGGCGCCGGAGAAACAAGCGAAAATGATACCTCGGTACAACTCACACCACCAATGCCTGTATATGGCACTTCACCTCGTACTTGATGCTTACATTCCATCATCCCTATCTCTCCATCCACACAGCACCATCTGCACCACCCTGATCCCCAACATGGCGTACACCCGCCCCATAGCAATTACCTTGCTCGCCGGCATCGTGGTGACAGCTCACTTCTCCCTAGGCAAACAGGCCGAAAACAATGGCACCTTCGCCATAGCCGACGTCTTTACTTACACCACACGCACACTTCCCAACACTTCGATTCCGATCCGGATACCTGAGACTGGCATTGCAGCTGTGGACAATTACTTCGCCTTCATGGTCTCATTCTTCTGGGCTACACTCGACACCAGAAATGTCCGCGCTCACCTCCAAGGCCACCCACTCCTGGGCACGCTCTCTAGCACCTGGCTCTTGATGCTAGGCGAGACGCACCGTGGCGGTAGAGGCGCGGCTTCTGTGTTTGGCACTTACTTCCTCGAGATCATGGGAGAGTTGCTAGGAATTGGCATGTTCACGGGAGTCTGGTGTATCGTGCATCTCATCTCCACCTCCCGGCCCAATGCATCGAAGTCAGCGACTGGCAAGACGAACCTCACAGCCCTTGGCTGGGCTATGTTGATCGGCTACATCGTTCCAACTCTTGGCATGATCCACTGCGCGCCCGACGGCTCGGGACTCGCCAGCCAACAACTCTGGACCATCCTGCGTCTCTTCCACCCAATCTTCGTCTTTACATCCTACATAGTGCTATCCACCATCGTTCCCTCCTCCTCAGCCTCCCAAGGCGCATCAGGCCCACGCAAATTCTACATCTTCAGCATCCTCGCCTCCGCCTTCTTCCACATTTCAGCCGTGGGCATACTACTGGCGCCATACTTGACTCCCCTCTGGGTCAAAGACGAAGTCACCGCCGCTCTCAATATCTACGACTTCTACGTCCCATATCCGTATTGGCTGGACGCGGTGCCGAGACAGGTGTCGTTTGATCTTGGGGTTGCGACGTTTTTGCAGTGGGATAATCTTTGCTCGGCGAGTGCGATTTGCGTGTGGGCGGCGGCTTTGTATGTTGAGAGTGGAGGGAAAGGCAGGATCGGGGCGTTTGTGCAGGCAGGTGGTGTCGCGTTGTTGGCGGGGCCGGGGGCTGCGGCGGCGTTTTTGATGTTGGAGCGGGATGCTGCTGTGGCGGCTCCTGTGGTTGAAGGAGGGAAGAAGCAGCGATAAGTCGTGGCAATGGCTGAAAGGCCGTTGGAAAGGCTTGATGGAGACTTTGTTGAACCGGTTAGCTACTATTTCGAATGTATACTCACGAGCTTCAGCACGGCCTCTCTGCCGAAGCACGACTTCCAGCTGCCGTTGCTTTCTGCCAGACAAGATACCATGGCGATGCTCCATGAGCTTCAGACCAACAGCGAAGAGCTGCCGCCTGATGATGACGACGACAGTACATCCGATGGCGAAGATACAAACGAAGATCCCACAGATCTTGCTGCAAACTCCGATATTGACACCGTCATCCATGAGTCTCCCAACCCATCCGACAAGAAGCAAGAAGACCTCAACCGCACCTATGTCATCATGCGTAGCTTCCTGCGCCAAGCCCAGGCTGAGCTCGAGGACAGACATGAGATTTTCGACCGGGAGCGGGCAGAATTTCGAAAAGCGCAAGATGCGAAGAACGAACCCGAGTCCATCACGGCGCTCGACGTGGACCACATCGCACGCACGCGAGAGCTGACGCAAGCTGTTGCAGAAGCAGAGGAGAACTTCCAGCAGGCAAAACAAGCTGCCTTCCTCGCAGGTGTTGACCTGGACGAGTCTGACTTGGAGTCTGGCTTTGTGGATCGTGTCGATGATGGGTATCGTATGAGCCAAGAGGAGGATCATGAAGGTGTCATGGATCGTGATTCTGTGCAAAGATGGCTTGGTCGTGTGGAGCCACAGGAAAATCCAGAGCAGCCAACTGAAAGTGTCGAGATTGATGACTAGGACGTTCAACTGGTTGAGATTTCGGATAGTGCTAGCATGGTCGCTGAAGGGTCCGCACGTCGTAGGATCGATAAGTGGAATACGGAACTGCGTACGGCATTGGGTTGAAGCACCACGGCAGCAAGTATGCACCCAGCCCCCATACCATTCCACCACCTCTAAAGCGGATACACAAACCTCAAATTCTCCCGATCGGTATAGTCCCTATCCTCCCCCTGCACCTTGACAAGTCCATCTCCCGTATCCACCGCCTCCTCATCACTAATCTCGCCCATCTCCGCCAACCTCGCCGCCCTCTTCTGGTTCTCCACTTTCAGGTAGTAGCGAATGACGATACACATAGCCGGTGAGATGGGCCAGAAGGC
Organism: Fulvia fulva; assembly: GCF_020509005.1. NCBI lineage: Eukaryota > Fungi > Ascomycota > Dothideomycetes > Mycosphaerellales > Mycosphaerellaceae > Fulvia > Fulvia fulva. The sequence goes on from NC_063012.1 coordinate 51,059, forward strand.
CGTCATGAAGCCCCAGGGGAGGAGGTAGCGGGGTTTGTACTTTTCTTGCCAGAATCTAGGACTGTGGTTAGGATGGGGACGAGCTGGGTAGCAAGGCATTGTTGACTTACTCAGGTGAGATCATATTAGCAATCGAAGCAGCGACGATGCGCGTCGACATAACCGTGAGCTTCTTCGTATATCCAACCGTCGTCGTCCCAGCCCAGGACAAGCCCAAGAGGTAAGAAGGCTTGAAGGTAGAAATCTGCGTTCCGACCACGAGGGCGATCTTGTTCGACCATGGGGCTGTGACCTGTCGTTCTCATCATTAGCGTAGTCCAACCCAGCAGGAGGGCTCCTCGAGGTCTACTCACCATGATAAGACCCCCAACAAAACACGGTATATACGAAAAAGCACAAGTCCACCCCACCCCAAGCTCAGTGGCATAGATCATAAACGCCGTCACGCAAATGAGGAAAGACCCCCATAGCGGCTTGGCAATATTGAACAGAGCGCTCTGCGCTGGCGTGAAGCCGAAGCCGACGATGATGAGCGGTAGCTGCTGGGACGTGTTGTTGGGCAGCTCATTGAAGAACATGTGGAATCTGTTCGCCTCAACATCAGTACGATCCCTCCTCGCAACGGGCCAGTAGGGGGGAACTCACATAAACAACCAACTCTTCGGATCCATAAACGCCTCCTTCACCTGTCCCCACTTCAGCACCGAGTTGGATATACCCGCATGCGTATCGCGAATCACATCAATCGTGTGAATTTCCTCCTCGGTGGTGAGCCACTTCGCATCGATGGGGGAGTTGGGGAGGAAGAAGACGAGGACGGCGCAGACCATGAAGGTCAGGATCACACAGATGATGTGCAGCCACTTCCACGATCAAAGCCCGCCAGCCAACTCGCCGCTGTTGTCGTCTTTGATGAGTTTGTACGCTACCATCGTCAGGAGGACGTTAGCTAAGCCACCGGAAGCCCACCACAGGAGCTGGACCCAGGGACACTTCTAAGGTGGGAAGAAGGCTTGGTGCAGGACGGTCGTGGATGGGACGATTTGGGACTCGGTCTGTTTACCATTAGCATCACTCCACCATAAGATCACCGAAGAAAATATCCTCACCATCCCCAACAAGAACCTCAACGCCATCAACTGCCCACCCGTACTAACCAACGGATGCATCCCCAACAACAGTGACCACAAAAACAAGCTCCCCGTAATAAAATAGATAGATAGATAGATAGATAGATAGATAGATAGATTTGTCATTCCCCTGTTCTAGGACCCTATTTGGCCTATGCAGGTATATATCTATTGTTATATACAAAGGGAAACCCGAATAGGTGAAACCCCCTCCCGCCCACGACTTCTCCTTGTCTAGATTAGCTTTCCCTCTGAACGTGCGTAGTCCATGTCACTACCCCGTTAGCTCCCGCTCCCAGCCGGTCTCGTCACGCTGCGCCGTGTCCTCTCTTCCTACACTGCTCCTACTAGGCGGTACTGTTCCAGCCAGCCCTTCTCTAGTATCCAGTTCGTAATGCGCCGTAGGTCCTCAACGTTGTTAAGAAGTGCCCCAATCGTCCGGTTCCTGCCCTACAACCTGGTTGTTCCACCTCTCTTTCTATAGTTGCTCTACAAACGTTTTCTCACCCTCCTATTATATTACTAGCTGTTCGTCCCTTACCCGGTAGTTCGGCTCGTTTCCGGGTCGAATGCCCTTATACGCTAGTACTAATTCGCGGGCCCTTACGACTGTACTGGCGATGACCTTCTATACTAGGTACCGTGCCGACTTGCCTAAGTAGGAGGTCCGTAGTCCCTAGATATATAGGTCGATCGGCGGTATAGCGGTCTCGTACTTAAGTATCCTTATTAGTATCGACTTATATACCCCGGTAACCTTCCTTAGGTATTAGTTTTAGATCTTCGCTAACGGCGTAACGAGTCCCTTTAATAGGTAGGCCCTCTCGCCTAAGGACTACACTTAGCTACTATAGGTAAGGACTAGCCGTATAATAGCCGTATATAGAAGTCGTAACTACCGAAAGTCCGCCCCCTATATAGACGTAGTAAGTCTCTAGTATAATGCTATATTCTGTTTAGCTTTCCGTAATATTGCCTATACGTACTTCCTCTACCGTAGCGCCGGGTCTATCTATAGTCCGAGGATCCTAAGCTAATTTACTAGGTTAGTCGTATACCCCTATATCTAGATAGAAGCTTATATATTATAGAACCGGAGCCGGCGCGTAAAGTATATTAGGTTATACTTTTCTAGGGTAAACCGAGCCCTATACCTTCTAGCCTAGTCCTCGTAGATCTTATACTTCTCTTCTAGTAGCCTATAGTTCTCCTTAGTCGAGGACGACTACGCTAGGATATTCGTATCGTCTACGAAGCCGCTCGTAGCGGTATTCTAGGATTCTAGGGCTAGGAGTAGCGTCGCTATTATTACGGTTCACCTCGTAAGGCTATACTTAGTATTACGTAACCTAGTACGCTAGCGCGCCCGGACCCTAGACCTTGACCTCGACGTTTACTCTATCGCGGCTTCGCGACTTTCTTATCTTCTCTTCTTCGTGAAACTTATTCGATTCTAAGGTATTAATACGTTTACGCCCTATCTTACGCCTTGTCCGTATTATTAAGTTCTACCGCCCTTAGATCGCCGAGCCGTACGATTATAGACTACGTATCGCTACTACGACCGCGTACGACCGAGACTCGAATAGCCGTAGGTACTAATACGACTATCGGACTAGACGAATCATCCTTTATCCTAAGACTTAACCTAAACCCTCTTACGAAGGCGTTTCTCTAAGAAGCCCGATAAAAGCGGAACGGCGTACTTAGCGTAGCGTAGTAAGATATAGAAGACGAGTCGTAGTAGGATCCGGATTTCGACGATACCGTAGGTATAGAACGACTACGTAATATAGCGTAAGAGATATAGAACGAGACTTAGGGTCGCGGAGATACTAAGTAGGCTCGTTAGTAAGAGGAAGAACGTCGGCGCTAGAAGTACTAAGAGCTACTATATAATAAGTATAACTAACGTTAGTCTAAGAAGGAAACTCGACTCTATATAGGTAGAGAGGATAAGACCTTATAATAGGGCATACGTACGCGGAAGGAGGAATATCTTAGCTACCGCTATACGATACCGATTAACTTTACCTAGAAGGGCAAAGAGGTAGAATATAGGCTACGGTATAATCCTACCGAGTTCTAGATCGCTATAGCCGAGGAGCTCTCTCGCTTAGTTACTAAGAACCTAGAAGCCTAGCTAGATGTCCTAGATAAACACCGTCTCGCCTACCTCGGTCTTAAGGAGGTACGGGAGGTATTAACTACTTAGAAGAGTCGGCTATAGGCTAAGGCCAATCGGTATAAGGATGTAAGGGCGCGCGTACTATAGGGTCCGAGAGAGATAGTTATTATTCTACAAAGCTACGAAAGAGGAGCGCGAGGCGCGGCAAAGTTATAAAGTAAAGCTAAGCCGCGCTAACCCGATACAGAAGGTCCGCGGTTCAGCCGGGCCGACGTAGCTATAGTAGGGGGTCGCGGGCTACCCGTAATAGTACCCCCCTTCCCAAAACACGCCTTAGTCCTCTAAGCATTATCTACCTTATAAGGCTACTTGTCTATCGAGCTCTATAATCGCGCGAACGCCTAATTATCCTCTAGTGCCCTATCGTTATCCGATAATATCGTATTCGCTCTATTAAGACTATCCTCGACCGGCTTCCTTCGAGAAATATATCGCCTAGTTAGCTAGCTTACCCTAGACCTAAGTCTGTCTTCGGCTAGTACTCGTGTATAATCCTTATAACTAAAGTTAGGTATTATTGTAGGCTCTATAGGCTCTACTCGAGTATCGAATATATACGGAGTAGATTCTATTAGAGGTAAGGCTCGAGTCGACTTATTCGTAACGGTGTCTCTATTAATCCTGATCGTATTAGTCCGAGTACCTTAGCGTCTAGCGGTAACTAGTTAGATAGAGCTACGAAACTTATAGGCGTAGACAACTCCGGCCGGTTATAGTAAAAGTCTATAATAGCGGCGGCTACCCTCGTAAACAGGTCCTTAGTAGGTTACTAAGTTTTACTATCCTCTATGTCCTAATATCCGACCTATCGTACCTTGTACTATATGTCGACCTTACGCTTATACCCCTTCTTCACCTTCCTAGTACGCTTCCTCGTATATATATCTAAGATCTTGTCTACCTCGTACTCGATCGCCGCGGGTACTACTATAATGTCGGCCTCGGCATTAGCTTCCGTCGTATTAGGAACTATAACTACGGGTAGCGGCGGTATAAGGTACTATCCCTCTAGCGGCGGTAGGTTAGTATCGTCGGCGCGCTATAATAGCGACGTATAGAAATAGTTATCGAGTCTAGCTAACGTATCGGAGAGCTTTAGCTTATAGGAGAGCTTCGAGGGCATAACTTCTACGATCTAGTATAGTCTAGTATATCGTCGATCTAGTTTCTTAGAAGGGCGTATCGTACGGATGTTCTTCGTACTAAGGAATACCTAATCGCCTACCTTATAGTCGGGCGAGATACGGCGATATCGGTTAGCGGCCTTAGCTTATAAGGCTTAGGACATTCTTATGTTCTCTTAGAGGAACTGATATAGCTCGTAAAGGCGTCGGGCGAATGCTTCGGCGGATTTGCTATCGAGTCGCTAAAGAGTCGTTATCTAGCGGCGATCCCCGCCTACCTATAAGTCGATACGTTCCGTAAACTCGGGGTTATATCTAAGGTTTACGTAGAAAGGTAAGACACCGGTAGTCTCTAATACGTAGTTATTAATAGCAAACTAAGCTAGGCATAGCTATTTAGCCTAGTCGCTCTATACCTTATTAACGTAGGCGCGTAAGTACTATTCTATATTCTAATTAGTACGCTTAGACTAACCGTCCGTCTCGGGGTAATATAATAAACTTAGCTTACGTTAAATCCGTAGTATCTTATATAGCTACTTCTAGAAAGTTGCGATAAACTGTTTCCCTCTATTAGAGGTGATCGTGTCCGGGAGCCTACGTCGACTAAATACGTGCTTTAAGAATAGGCGCGCTACATTCTTCGCCGTTATAGCTCTAATAGGAATAAGTTCTACTTCTTTCGTTAGGCGGTCCGTAACGGTCATAATATTATTATAAGTCATGCCGTCGAGTTTGCTATCTAGTAAGTCTACTATAAAGTCGACTAATATATAGCGCTAAGGTCGTTCTAGTATAGAAAGTAGATGTAATAATCTAGGTAGCTAGGTATATAGAGATTTCGTCGTACGGTATACTCGGTAATTTACGGTATATCTACGTACTAATCTTACTAAGCTAGGCCAGTAAAATTCACGTACTACGAGCTTATATATACGGGCTCTACTAGGATGGCCTACTACTAGTACGTCGTAGTTCATCTTTACTATTCGAGTCCGTAGCTTCTAGTTATCCGGTACCTATAAGCTCTAGTTACCGTACTAATTACGGACGTAGAGTATGTCTCCTTCTACCTCGTAGTGTACTAGGTATACCTTCGCCTTTTAAAGAAGTAGCGGGATTGCGTCACCTTTCTATAGCATCTTAATTACTGCCTTAAGCTCCTAGTCTACGGCGTACGCTATTACTATTCGATACCCGAGTTTAGCTATATAATTAGCCTCTGTCGTAGGCTTCGATACGGTAGTAGCTTCTACCGGTATAGCGGCTTCGGCTAGTATAAATTCTGCTACTTCTAGGTTTAGCGGAGTTTCCGTCTCTTTAGTAACATCTTCTACGGTTACGCGTATAGAGTTGATCTTAAGGAATCGCTTAGGCGGTAGTAACGTCTAGTACTAATACTAATTACGCGGATCGTATACCCTCTACGGAAGGTCCTAGCTACGTCTCGTTAGACTATCTAGCTTTATGCCTTAAACACCGGGCCTATAGACGATACGGAAGTTGAACTAAGAGAGGAACTTAGCCTACCTTGCCTAACGTCGATTAAGCTACTTCGTCGTTATAAAGTACTCTAGGTTCTTATGATCTATAAACACTTTAACCGGTTCGATAGTATTATTATCTACTTTATAGGCTAATTTAGGCCTCTACTCTTCAAACGCCTTAATAATAGCTAATAGCTCCTTATCGTAGATCTTATAGTTGTACTCTTATAGACTTAACTCCTTAGAGTAAAACGCTACCGGGTATAGGACGCCTTCTTCGTTATATTAGGAGAGGACGCCGGTATTAACGAAATCCGAGGAGTCCCGTCTTAACGACTGTCTACCTCCCCGGTACGTAATGTACTAATATGCCCGCTTTGCTAAATACTACCTTTAATACGTCAAACGCCTTCTAGCACCCTAGTGTCTAATCGATTCTTCTATTCTTATAGTTACTAGGGCTATCGAACTTAGTCAAGTTAGTTAGCGGCAATATAAGTCGCGAGAACGCTTCGATAAACCGTCTATAGAAGTTAGCGAAGCCTAGGAACGCTTATATATCCTTTAGGTTAGTTAGAGCCTCCTAGCTTTAGATATATTCTAGCTTATCGGGGTCTATTTCAATGCCTTCTAGCGTAATGATTAGGCCTAGGTATTTGACTCTCTACTAATAGAATTCGTATTTATTAATATCTACGGTTAACCCGGTATCGCGTAGTTTTGTTAAAACCTTCGTTACGTACTCGATATACTCTTCGAGTATGTCGCTAAAAATCAGTATATTATCTAGGTATACCGACACGAAGTCGTTAAGGTGTTCCTATAACACACTATTAATATATAACTGAAACAATGCCGGGCCGTTATATAGACCAAACGGCAAGACTAGACATTCGTATACTCCGTACCGCGTAGCGAACGCTATTAGCCATTTATACCCCTTGGCAATACGAAGCTTATTAAAGGCTACGACGATATCTAGCTTTGTGAAGTACCTCTTACTATACATCCTATTAAGGGTTTCCTAGATCAAAGGTATAGGGTACCTGTTCTTAATAGTTATTACATTTAGCCCTCGATAGTTAATATATACTCGGAGTCCTCCTCCTAGCTTACGTACTACTAGAATAGGAGCTAGGGACTAGCTTGTCTTCTAACTAGCCTTACGTACTTTCCCTTCGCTCTCCTACTTAGTGACCTATTTCTTAACTGCTTCATTCTCTTACGGTATAAGCCTATAGGGTTTGCGGTAAGGAGGCTCTTATAGGCCGTCGGGCTTAATATAGATTTTATAGTTAATGCCCGGCCTCTAAGGCGGGAGCCCTTTATAGTCTTTAGCTAAGAACGCGTCCGTAATATAATAGTACTCGGGCGGAAGCTTCTCCTTCGGGTTTTAGTTGAATTGCTTGTTTAGGAACTAATTAAGGTCGTTAGCTAATATTGCGCTTAGCTTTAACTCGCCGTTACTATCCGTTTCGCTAGACTCGTTACTAGTAGGTAGAATGTAGAAGCACTCGGCCCTAGGCTAGTACGTATATATCTCCTAAGCGTGACGACTAACGCCTTGACAGTCCACTTTCTTATCGTCGTCTATATATAAGGACGAGACGTTCAACTCCGCCCCTCCTACCGTAAATCCTAGCGACTCCCCGGTAAAGGGCTCTAGTCTATATTTCGTACGTTACCAGTGTTAGTAGTTTAGGGACTAAACTATTATCGAAGTCTTCCTACGAAGACAGTGACTAAAGTAGTAGTCTAATCTAAGGGCTACTTTACCGGTTTCCTAGAAGATATTAGGGTTATACTAGCTTAACTAAGGTAGGCCGAGGACGATCTCGTATTCGAGGTCGGTTATATAGCACATTATTTGCTCGTGATAATGACCGCTAATAACAACGTCGACTAAGGCTACTTGTGTAATACGTCTAGTACTCGCCTTCCGATCGCCTAGTATTAAGTTATTACTCTAAACTAGGGGTATTAGAGGGATGTTATATTTACGTATATATTTCTAATCGAGAAAGAGAGAGGTTAAAGTAGAATCTAGTAGGCCTCGTGCCTTTCTATTTTATATCATTATAGGTAGTACTATATAAGGGTATATATCCGGTAACTATAGTTCTAATATATAGGCCGATATCTTAAGTTCTCCGCTATAGTCCGTCTCTTATATTCTATGCCTCTCGATCTTATACTCTTTCTAATTCTTGTTCTAACTACTGTCTACTATACTTAGGCAGTGGCCCCGGTATTTCCCTACTCGGTAGCGAGGGCGCTTAAGTTCGGAGTTACGTTACGTAGTCGAGGTAGGCGGTAGTCGCCGTCGTAGCCGTATATCTCGTACTCGGGGTTACTAGTAATATATAGTCTAGTACGGTAACGGAAGCACTTACCCTACTTCTTTAGATCTTCGTAACCCTCGCGGTTAAGCGGTAGTAGATTCTAAAGGTATGCTAGTAAGTCTTCCTTCTTCTTAATGCCTAAGTACTATAGTAGGCGCTATACGATCGCGCCGGTCGCGCTAGCTACGGTAGCTATAGTAGTCATTACGTTACTAGTAGGGCCTAGGATCTAGTTACCTCCTCCGCCGCTACTACGAGGGCGGTTATTGTCCTACTAAGGGTATAGCTACTCGGTCTCGTAGAAGGTCTCGTCTAACTCGGTGTACTCCTTAATAATATCCTATATACTATTTAGGTAACGGTTAACCTCTCGGTCGCCGAATGTCTTAATAAAGTACTTACGGTTTAGGCAATTACGGAAAAGTATTAGCTCGGTATCATCCCCCTAGTCTATCTAGGTACGTAACTTCGAGTAATGTGCGAAGAATACGACAAAGGATTCCTTCTACTACTACTTATAGGTTATAATATCGACTATAGCCTTTATAGCTTCGTTCCGGGTACCGTACTAACGAGTTATCTAGTCTAGTAGCTCCTCGCCGGTACTGAACTCGTTATATAACTAATGTCCTAGGATAGGGATACGTAGCTTAATAGTAGTCTAGACTTTACTATTAGTCTATCTATATAGGAAGCGGAGGGCATCCTACTTAGTACGGAAGGTCGCTACTATAAGCTTTAGTAGGATACTCGTATACTAACTATCGAAAGATAGGTCGGTATCGTTCTTAAACTTCTTAGGATCTAGTACTCCCTTACCAATCTCTATACTACGCTCTAAGGTACGGTCGATATTAATAAGACGCTCGGCGAGGTCTACTAGTAGTGTCTATATACAATTAGTACGTCCTCCTCTAGTACGTACCGTCTCTTAGCGCTAGTTACGGCGGCGATTATCGCGGCCTCGATCCTTGTCCTTGTCGGTACGGCCTAGGCCGTCATTATTATCGTTATCTCTACTACTACCCCTACCGCCCCCGGTAGCGGCTTTACGATATATACGCTAAAGCTTCTCGAGGGAGGTCTCTCGCGGGTAATAGCGCGAGCGTAACGGACTACGGCCTCGACGCCTATTACCGTTAGTAGTGTTATCCTCTATAGCTTAGAGTCGAGTCTTTAAGTCATCGATCTCCTTCTATAACGCCTAGTTTATACTCTTAGTATCTTATGCCTTCTTCTTCTCCTTTTCGCTAAGATCGTAAAATTGCTTATATAGATCATTAGCTTACTTATACTTGTCCTAGACCTCCTTTATCTTAGCTAGGTCTAGTACGTTCTTAAGATCCTATACTATCTTCTATAAGGCGGACTTCTCGGTTCTAAGTATCTAATAGATACGGTCGTATTCGGCGTAGAGGTTACGGTACTAGTCGTTCTAGAGGGCGTTTATACGTTATAAGACGTCGACTTACTCGGTAGCGGTCTACGCGGTATTAAATCCTCGTAGGATAAAGTCGTATAAGGTCTTAGGATAGTCTCGGACTAACTCGGCGAGGTCGTTCGCGTCGACGTTCTAGAAATCGCTAGCGGCGATATGTTCGGCTTCGTCGAGGGAGTAGTAAATAGGTAGTATGTCGTCGCTACCCTTCTCCTAGTACTCCTTTAGCTCGTAGAGTTCTATAAAGTTAATAGCGCCTCTCTATTCCCTATCGAGTACCTTCTCCTATACTATATCCAACTCCTACTAAAGAGCGACGCCGGTGTTAATCGTAATACGCCGGTCGTTATCTTGAGTCTAGGACTATAGAAAAGATAAGAGATCTAGGAAAAGAGATATACGCTTACCTAAGGGCTTTGCCGGTAGTAGTATACCGTTCTAGGTCTATAAGTCCTACTAACTCGTTATAGTGTAGTTATTAACGCGACCTATCGCTATCGCTAAGGTCTTTACGGCGTTAACTTCCCTAGGTATCTACGTACTTAGCGCCTTACCGTATTCTACTACCCGCTCGTAGTCGCGTATTCTTTAGTTCTATAAGTCTGTTCCTATTATTACGCGTCCCTTACCTAGATCCGTAATCTAGGTAGGCTAGTAGAACAAACTATAAGGGCGCGCGTACTATAGGGTCCGAGAGAGATAGTTGTTATTCTACGAAGCTACGAAAGAGGAGCGCGAGGCGCGGCGAAGTTATAAAGTAAAGCTAAGCCGCGCTAACCTAATACGGAAGGTCCGCGGTTTAGCCGGGCCGACGTAGCTATAGTAGGGGGTCGCGGGCTACCCGTAATAAAGGATAAGTCAGTATCGCTCTAAGTAATACTCGACGAGCTTAGGGATAATAAGGACTTAGTAGCTAAGATTGCTTACCTAAAGAAGTTAGGTAAGAAGGCGGCCGCTAAGATTAAGAACTTACGTAGTCGTAATATAGATCTAGCTAGCTAACTCGAAGCGACCTAGACTAAGTTAGCTACTAAGTAGAGCTTAGGTAAGCGTACTACCGCGTTCATTACGGATCTATAAGCCTAGCTAAAGGAGCGCGATAACTATATCGCTTAGCTAAAGCCTAAGGAACCGACACCTCTACTACCTCCTACGAGGTAGAAGTCCGCCCTCGAGAAGCTACTCGACGGCGAGGACTCTAGTATTAAGATAGGTATAACGAAGACTAAGAAGGCTACCTCTACCGTAGCTAGCGACAATAATAACACTACGGTAGTCTTAGTTAACGCCGCTATCTAGCGTAGTAACGACGGTGTCCGTAACCCGATTAACTCGAGGAAGATTCCTATATTCTTAGCTAATATACCTAATTATAAGGATGAACTATAATTTGTGGAGTAGAAGGAGAAAGTAGAGGACTACATAACTATAGAAGAGTTATATAGCCGATTATCTATAGTATACTTAGTAGTATTTAATAACTTCGTCGTCGGTAATACTAACGCCCGCCTACGGCTATATAGGAAGAAGGTAACCGGTTAGCGTAAGTTAATAACAGTGCTAAACGACTCTTACGGCGAGTACTATAAGCTCAAGAAGTATAAGAAGGCTTTTAATAACTATACCTAAGGTAATCGTACATTTGACGTATTTTGTACTAAGTTCCTAGAGTACGGGTACTACCTAGAGAAGATAGATAAGGAACTTATCGACGATATCTAGGACAAGCTAAACGACAAGTTAAAGTAGGTACTAGTATATCGCGACGACTTTAATAATCTCCTAGCCCTTTAGCGATACCTTCGTAATATCGAACTGAAATTAGACGATATTAAGGGTTTTAGCGGAGGCGGTAGCGGCCGTAATAGTAGTAGCTGTTACGGTAGTAACGAAGGTAAGCCTAAGTATATCTACTATAACGAGAAGATTCGTAAGGAATATAATCTTAAAGCCGCTAAGTACAATAGTTATACCTTCCGTAATCTTACTAAGGAAGAAGTAGCTAAGCCTAAGGAGGATATATTCTACTACGTATATAAGGCTATAGACTATAAGGGTACCTAGTCGCCTAAGTGTCCCTTTAAGAAGTATAAGAAGACTAGTAGCGATGCTAATAACGCTATAAAGAACGTATCGATCTAGGTCGGCGACGTATTAGTAGAGCTTAAGGCTACCGAGTCGGGAAAGCCTAAGCTCTAGTCGTATACGTACCGACTAGTAGCCTATACTCGCGCCTAGTACTAATCCTCCGAAGATAGTACTACTAGAACCTCCTAAGGTTACGCCCTTATTATATTACCGTTATAGAGGAAAGAGGAACCCTATATAGTAGGAAATAGTAATTAGTAACATCCCCGTAATCTTTAGTCCGGAGGTTATACTATATACTATAAAGACGATAGACCTTCCGCTAAGAAGCTCGTATATTATAGTAGTAGGCGTAGCGGGTAGTAAGCTAGTATATATTCTAATAGATCCCGGTACCGAGTCGCTATTTTGTAATACGAAGTTTACGAAGAAATATCTATTACGAATACGACTGCCTTAGGCTTAGAAGATAGGCCTAGGAGCTAACCCTAAAGTATCTAGTTAAGCTACGGAATGTATTAAGACTAAGGTCGACTTAAACGGTTATATTAAGGAAGTTAGTTACTTCGTTACTAATCTCGACTACGACTTCGTGTTTAGTATACCCTAGTTCTAGAAGCACTACCCTATACTAGACTAGAGAGCTAATATATTTATATTTACTAAAAAGTACTATACGGATCATTACGATCCTTACCCTACGACTATCGGCGGTACGAAGGTTTGTATATAGCACGCTATCCCTTATTTATAGACTCTAGAACCTAACATCTAGGTGTCTAGTATAACGATTGGCAAAGCCTATAAAGAAAACCTAGACAAAGGTTACCTTATTTAGGAAATAGGGACTCTTAACCCTAATAAGCTAGAGCCTACGACTAAAGAACTTATTCACGACATTAGTATACAGCTAAGTACTATATTAGCTAAAGACAAGGCTATCTACATAAACAAGAAGCAAGCGACTATACGAGAAGTCGAATCCTTACTACCCTAATAGCTAAAGGACCTAAAGTACGGATTTGACCCGTCTGTCGCTAAAGGCCTACCTCCCTATCGCCCCGAATTAGATTTAGCGATTGAATTCGTTAAAGGCGCTAAGCTGCCTTTTAAGCGTCCTTATTCTATGTCGAAACTAGAGCTCGATATACCTAAAGCCTACGTTAATAAGGAAGAAGCCGCTAGTAAAATCCGACGCTCGACGTCCTAGATTGCTAGTCCTATTATTATTATTAAGAAGCTAGGTAGAGCACTCCGTGTCTACGTAGACTATAGAGCTGTTAACGCTATCACCGTTAAGAATAGGTACCCGATACCTTAAGTCCGTAAGACCCTAGCTCGTATAAGCGGCGTATAGTAGTTTACTACCTTAGACATTATTATAGTATTTAACGAGCTACGTATCCGTAATGGCGACGAATAGAAGACAGCCTTCACTACCCGATATAGTACCTATAAATAGCTTGTAGTGCCATTTGGTCTCTATAACGTACTAAGCGCGTTCTAGGTATATATTAATAAAGCATTATATAGACACCTAGACGACTTCGTGTCTATACACCTAGACGACTATATCGTGTTCACGTATAGTTCATTTAAGGAACACGTGAAACACGTACGCACTATTATTAGGTGTCTGATTAACGCTCGACTTCCTATAGACGTCTATAAGTACCGCTTCTTCTAGAAGAGCGTCAAGTTCTTAGGACTGATTATCACTAATAAGGGCATTTAGATAGATAAATCCAAGGTCTAGACTATTATAGATTAGGCTACTCTATAGAGCTTAAAGGATATACTGTCCTTCCTTAGGCTAGCTAACTTCTATAGGAGGTTCGTTAATAACTTTTCCGGTATTGTTATACCTTTAACCGACCTTATACGCGGTAATATACTTAAGAATCGTAAACCCTTCGTATAGAGCCTAAACTACTAAAGTACGTTCGAGACCCTAAAGGTAGCATTCTATAAACGCCTAGTATTAGTACATTTTAATATTACTAAGCTCTACGTCGTAGAAACTAATTCCTTAGATAGGTATATAGCTAGCGTATTGTCTTAGGTTAGAGAGGACGGTGAATTGTATCCTATCGTATTCTACTCGATAAAGATAAACCTAGTAGAATATAATTACGAGATTTACGACAAGGAGCTAATAGCTATTATTAGAGCGTTCGAGGAATAGAGGCCGGAGCTAATAAGCGCTCCCTCTAAGGTTCTTACCGACTAGAAGGGCTTAGAGTAGTTTATAACGACTAAGTAGCTAACCCGCTAACAAGCGCGCTAGAGCGAGTTCCTATCCGGTTTCGACTTCGAGATAGAATATCGCCCTAGTAAGCTTAGGACAAAGCCCGATAGCCTTACGCGCCGTAGACAAGATATAGACGATAAGGATGATGTGAAACATAGGTAGTAAGCTATATTAAAGCTACGTAATCTCCCTCCTAATATACGTAAGGGCTTAAAGCTATTAGCTATAACTACTCCGCGTACTACGGCCGACTAGTATTAATTAGTACTTTACGTACTCGAAGTAAACGAGGCCTCTATTAAAGAACTTATCGAGGAAGCCTATACTAAAGACGAGCTAGCGTACGGTATTAAGAAGGCCCTAGACGATAATGCTCGTACTTTACTATAAAACCTAGAAGGCTCTAGCTATATCTCGCTTAGCGACTATAAGTTAGACGGTGACCTATTTAAGATCTAAGGACGTATATACGTATCGTATAAGCTTTGTCCGGAGCTAATAGCGAGGCACTACGTTACTCTATTAGCTAGGTATCCTAGGCGTAAGAAGATAGTCGACCTACTTACGCGTACGTACTACTAGCCTAGTCTAGTAGTAGATATCGCTAAGTACGTTAAGAATTGTTACCTATATATACGATCTAAGGCTTTTTATAATACGTACTAAGGTATACTCCGATAGTTACCCGTACCCTCGGGTGCCTATAAGGAGGTAGTACTCGATTACGTAGTAGAGCTACCGGATAGTTATAGTACTAAGGGCGTAAAGTATAACGCTATCCTTACCCTGACCTATAGACTTACTAAGAGGAAGCATCTTATGCCCGTAGTAGATTTGACCCCTAAGGTAGCGGCCGACGCCGTATTAAAGTACGTAATTAAGGATTAGGGCCTATTCGATATAGTAGTATTAGGCCGTAGTAGTTAGTAGATAAGCTAATTCTAGAAGGCTCTAATAGCGCGTCTAGCTATACGTATAAAGATCTCGACTGCCTTTTACCCTTAGAGTAATAGGTAGTTAGAACGTATAAACTAAGCTATAGAATAGTACCTACGCGCGTACGTTAACTATACGTAGGACGATTAGGTCTAGTAGTTACCTATTGTAGAGTTTGCCCTAAACAATTAGTAGAGCGCTACTATAGGTATATTACCGTTCTTCGTAACGCTAGGCCGTAATCCTCGAATAGAGGTATTACCTTAGGCTACGAGCGGTAACGGTACTAAGCTTCTAAAAGTATAGGCCTTATCGAAGTAGTACGTAGAAGATTTCGCGACTTTTATAGAGAACGTTAACGTATACTATATTATATAGCTTAGATATACCTAAGAGCGGTACGTAGACACCGTAGCGAATAAGCGTAAGCCTATACTAAGATACGCGATCGGCGATAAGGTTTAGCTAGATACTAGAAACATCCGTACTCGAATACCCTATAAGAAACTTAACTATAAGAATATAGGTCCCTTTACGATTATCCGTAAGATTAACGTAGACGTATACGAGCTCGACCTTTAGGAAAGTATACGTATATACCCGAGGTTCTATACTAGCGTACTACGCCTAGTAAACGACGACCTATTCCCTAATTAAAGCTAAGGTCAACTACTTATCGAGGCCTCCGAAGGCGATAGCGAGGAGCTAGATAAATACGTAGTTAAGGCGATTATAGATAGTAGATAGACTAGTAGAGCTAAGAAGTATATAAAGTATACCGTCCGTTAGGAAGGTAGTACTATTATAGAAGTGCCTTATAGCAAATTGAACGGTAGTGCCGAGGAAGCGATAGTAGATTATTATTATAAGAACCCGTTAGCGGCCGGTCTACTACCTAGATAGCGTAAGCCTAAAGGTTAGATATTAGACGACCTAGATATCGTTACCGATAGTCGACCCTATAACGCCCGCGTAATATAGATATAACTTAAGGCAAGCTAAGGCTTAATATATAGTTAGCTTGTCTAAGGTATACTACGGTATAATATAGACTCGACTTAAGGCTTACTACGGTAAGATATATAGTCTCTCTACGGTTAACTCGACGTAAGCTAGCGCTTCCTAATAGTACGGTTCTTCCTTACGGATATACCCTACGGCGATATGTTTCCGCGTACGAGGGCGTACGGCGGTTTAAGAGGGGGGGTAGTGTTACGGTTCACCTTATAAGGCTATACTTAGTATTACGTAACCTAGTACGCTAGCGCGCCCGGACCCTAGACCTTAACCTCGACGTTTACTTTATCGCGGCTTCGCGACTTTCTTATCTTCTCTTCTTTATAGAACTTATTCGATTCTAAGGTATTAATACGTTTACGCCCTATCTTATACCTTGTCCGTATTAGCTATAAAGAAGAGGAATAGAATAGGTACTAGCGTTAAGCCTTATAGGATTCTAGTATAGACTACTTAAAATAGACTTTTGTACTAACCGACTAGGATCGACGTACTACGGTTTTAGAGGTAGGACCGTACGAAGTCAACAAGCCACTTAGAGAGTCCTTTCGACCTTAGGATATAGAGTAGCCGCGGATATAATACGTAGTCGAAGGCTCCCGATATATCTAGACTAAGTAAGGATGCTACCTTGTCCCTATTCCTATACTAGATAGCCTTTACCTAAGAGGTAATAAGTTCTATCGCGGATAGCGTCGACGGCTATAGGCGCGTACCTATCTAGGTATCCGGGAGTAGGGAGTACTCCTCTACTACCTCGGAGAGTCTCGTTATAACTAGCTTCTTAAGCGCCTTCCTAAGAGTATTAAGGAGCGTAATTAGGCGGTACGACTTTACCTATATATAGTCTTCCTTTTACGGCTTACGTAGGACTACTATCGTCGATTATTTAAATACCGTTAGGTAGTATCCGGTCTATAGGTAGGCGTTAGAGATTGCTACGACTACTAGGGCTAGTTGATCTCTATACTTCTTTAGTAGTTTGTTTAGGATCCTATCCGGCCCCGGGGCTTTCTTCGCCGGTAACTTCCTAAGTATATCGGTAATATCTCCCTCGGATATATTCTATTAGACTACGATACTAGGGGCTAGGGGAGTAGAGCTATTTATGTCGCTTAGATTAGCCTCGACTAGGGGCGGGAAGAACTTACTAGCTAGTAGATACGCCTTGGCTTTAGAGTTACTAACCGGGCTACTAGGCGATTATAGCGCTAGAATAGAGAAGGAGGGGCCCTATATAGGGTCCTATCGGGCCTGTTTCGCTAGCTTCTATATCCTCGCTAGCTTGTCGGCGATTTATTCTACTATAGCACTCTAGCCGACTACTTTCTCCCTCCGTATCGTAGCTTTCTTCTATTAGTATACCTCTCTATATACGTTCTAGGCCTCCTCGCTATAGCTACTCGTCTATAACCGGCGGGCTCTCCTTACTTCTCTTACTATCGTAGTATACTTCGGCGTCTAGTATAGCTTAGACTATATCGTTAGTTAGGTAAGTATATTACGGTCGCTCCGTAAGTGAAGGATTCGAATCTAATTACGTGACCCGATTAACTAAGCTCGGCCCGATACCGACGCCTAACACCTCGGCCTTTAAGTATAGGCCTCGTTCTTAGACTCTCTTCTCTCTTTAGCTATCGACTTCGTTAATACTATACCCTTATACCCTCGTACTATAGTCTCGTAATACTTTAATAGCTTATTATAAGGACGCTACTATATTTAACGCCGCTTAAGACTCTAGAAATCGTAATATTACGACTCCTCGAAATCCTCGACTTATACTAGCGTAAAGGTAGCGTAGTGCTCTCTCTTTCTCCTTAGATTAAGACGCTAAGAGGGCGTATTACTATATTATAGCTAGGCTATAGGGTACCGGTAGCCCTAGCGGCGGCGGCGGCGCGAATACTTAACGTATCGAGCGCCGCGCGCGACTAACTCGAAACTTAGAACTTTTTACGCGATCCGATTAGTATACCTAGTCTAACGATACCGTCCTACTAGATCCCTTTACTAAGTACGCTAATAAGGAACGCGCGGTTCTCGAAAGGCTCCTAGAAGAGGAGGAAGGAGAGGATATCTAACCCGAAATTATAGACACTTTTAACCTCGTAGTATTACTCTACGAGGGCGATATTATAGACTATATCGATAAGAATAGTTCAACCGACAATACTCGTAAGGACTTTACTATTAACTATATAGACGACCGCGGTCGTACCGGGATATACCGTATCCTACTCGACTAACTACGGTTACTTAACGCGACTTAGTTTTACGACTACGTCTAGAACTAACTAGAGGCAATTGCCTACGCCCTTTGTAAACTCGAAGCTAATCACCGCTAGGCTATCCTAGATAGAGTGGCGCTATATTAAGCTAACGAGCTAAATAAGAAGAAGTTCGAGGAAGTATATACCGAACTATAATATACGGAAAAATATAAGTAGGAATGTAAGTAGGATCTAGAACAAGCTAATAAGGACCTTATAAAGGCTAACTAGGACGTTACTAAGTATAGGAAGTAGGCTAATAACTAGTATAGCTCTACTAAGAGAGCCGAAAAGGAGGTCTATATATTTAAGGTTAAAGTCGCTAAACTAGAAACACTCGTACTAGACGACTCCGCCCCTACGGCTACCGACGTAGTAGGGCTATAGTAGACTATCGCTACGCTTAAACAGGATCTCGAGGAAGCTAAGCGTAGCCGTACTACCGAGAAACCTAAGGAGCGTAGCGCCCGCTCCCTCTCCGAGTTACGACGTCGACGCGGCGATAGACTAGCTAAAAAGCCCGCCGAATAACCCGCTACGAAGCCTACGCGGAAGTAACGTAAGGGGCGATTCGCTAATAACTCCTCCGACCCTAATTCCTCCGACTCGTCCTTAGACTCTAATTCCGATTTCGAAGAGCGTCCGCGCCGTAAGAGTAAGGGTAAGGATAAGAGATCGAGAAAGAGATAAGAGACCGTTATCGTCGACGACGACTTCGAGATTATAGATAGTAGCGTAGATATCGTACGCTATGACCTAACTATAGTAGAAGACTTTAAGACGAGTTCCCGTATCGAAGTACCTAAGCCTAAATTCTTAGGAGAGAATATAGGTAGTAAAGACTCGCCAATACTTAATAAGTAGACTACTTAACTCGGTAATAAGCTTGCCGCTTTTATCTTTAAGGACGTGCTATCCGCCCTACGTTTTGTATAACAAACTACTATAGGGTTAGTATACTCTATACTCTATAACTATATT
Source organism: Fulvia fulva (assembly GCF_020509005.1). NCBI lineage: Eukaryota > Fungi > Ascomycota > Dothideomycetes > Mycosphaerellales > Mycosphaerellaceae > Fulvia > Fulvia fulva. Next base: position 70,314 of record NC_063012.1, read on the forward strand.
CCCTAGAAGATCGTCTTCTCTAAGGTTCCCTCCGCGAGCCGGCTATTTAAGAGCGTAAAGAAATGCCTACGTTTCCTAGATAAGAACTTCGGCGACTATAATCCCGAGGGTACCGCGCGTAATGATATAGACGCGCTTAAGATAGTAGAGAATAACAAGTTCTCTAAGTTCTATACTAAGTTCTAACGTAAGCGCGCCTAGCTCCTATAAGGCGCGAGCCGTAAGTACGAGGTTATCGAGCTTAAGAAGAAGCTAAACTTTAAGTACCGTAATCGACTAGTCGTACTACCTAACGCGAAGTCGGTTAAGGAGCTTACTCGGTAATACTACCGTCTAGAGAGCGAGCTAGCTTAACTTAAACACGACCTACTACGTACTAAGAACGACGAGAAGAAGGACAAGAAGACGACTATACCTAAGGGTAACGGTACGGTATCGGTACCTCTTATAGTAGGGTAGATTATACTACCGGTACTCCCTTTAGATAACGGTATACCTCTCGGCCGCTCTCCTTATACTAATTAGCCGCTCCTTCCGTAGAGGACCGCCCTAATTAGTATAAGAACCTTATATAACCTACTTAAGATTAGCGTACTTAGATTATCGCTAGCGGTAGCTACCTACGCTACCGGGGTACCGGCTATATCTTAGGCGCCGCCGGCTACCTACTTAACCTATACGAGCGTCCTAAAAAGAAGGCTAATAATAACGGCCCTACGGTTACTAAAGTACCGGCGGGAAATACCTAAGCTATTATTTGAGCGTAATAGATAATAGTCCGCCTTAGGAAGTCTTATACTAGAACTAATACCCTTACGAACCTTATAGATATACCCGTACCGTATAGGCGTTTTCCTTATAAGCCCGAGCGAGTACGCCCTCTTCTATAGAAGTAGATAAAGGACCCGAAGTCTCGTATTACTTTATAGTAGAGGGTAGGGCAAATGGAATATATATATATATACCTTCCTTAATAATAGTACTAACTCTAAACTCGTAAACACTTCCTTTACGTAAAAATATAAATTCCCGCTCTACGATATCAAGTCCTTTACGCTAGGCCTAGGTAATAGCTCCTAAGTACTAATAATTATTACTAAAGCTATAAATATTAAACTGAACTTTTAAGGCTATATCGAGACGGTTAAATACCTAGTTACCGATACCTACTACGATATAGTCCTTAGCCTTAGATAGTACGCGAAGTATAGCCCTTATAAAGGCTAGAAGCGAAGCGTATTTACCTTTAACGACGTTAATATTAGAATCACTCTCTCTATAAGAACGTTAGCCTACTAGTAATGTTACCTATCCCCGAGTTACTACTAACGCCGGTACCCGACTACGATTGCCTTAAGCGACCCGATATCCGCGACATACCGGTCCCTTAGCCCCTCGAAGTCGGCGCCAAAAGAGTTAGGGCTAAGTATAGAGACGATATTAAGTAGATTAACTTATATAATCTCCGGAGACTATATCGTACGAGAGGTACGGAAGTATATACTATATAGATTAACCTACGCGAAGTATATACGGCTAAGAGCGCGGCCGATCTAGTTATAGTATAAGCGTTAGGGCTTTACGCTATAATAGTACGAAAGGTTATAGGCGGTAACGCTATATTTACGTACGCTATATATATTAAAGATAGCTACTATAGAACGTGTTAAATAGGTACGAGTTGCGCAGCAGTGGAAGACGGCGGATCACACAAAAGACGAAGAAGGACCCAATGGGATAGCGTGTATCTACATACAGTATCGCCGGTGTTGGTGTAGGTAGATGCTAGGTGTCCGGATGTTTGCCAGCCTATAGGGGCTGGCAAACCCTAGTCACGTGATCTATCACATGACACACCCACACCTACATGCTTGTCCTGCGGCCTGTATGTTCTCAACACTCCCACTCAGGCCACATGGTCTCCTACAATCCCTTTACGCAAGCTGGAGCTGCCTTACAAAGTTTTGGAACTGCTGGCCATTGAGGGGCTTTGTTAACCCATCAGCAGCCATGTCCTTTGTATGGCAGTAGTCCACTGCAATCTTCTTCTGCCACCAGAGATGTCTGACATAGTTATATGCAACATCAATATGCTTTGACCTTTCATGCACATGGGCATCTTTGACAAGTGTCAAAGCGGCTTGGTTGTCACCCATGAGCTTGACTGGCCTTAGCTCGTCAACAGTGCCCTTGCTTGCCCTTACACTCGGCTGGAAAGAGCTCTTTCCTACCAGTTCTGGGCACCCCATTTCCCTGAGGACAGCAGCAAGAAATTGTGACTGCTTTGCGGCTGCGTTCATAGCCATGAACTCAGCTTCCATTGTTGATGTTGCAACAGACTTCTGCTTCCTACTCATCCAGGACACAGGTGATCCACAAAGGAACCACACGTATCCCAGAATTGAGACTCTATCCACTTTGTCCATAGCGTAGTCAGAGTCCGAGTATCCCTGGAGATTGCCCCCTCCCTTTCTATACATAAGACCTAGGTCTGGGTACGACCGCAGGTATCGGGAGAGCTTCTTCAAAGCCTTCATATGCTGCTGCGAGGGATCAGCAACAAATGAGCTAATTCTTCCAAGGGGGAATGCTAAGTCTGGCCTTGTCATTGTCATTGGCCACATCCAGGTACCATTGTGGCTCTGGTAATCCTGTTTGTTGCACCTCTCATCCATAGGTGCCGTAGGCACTAAATGCTCGTAGCTCTCCATAGGTGAGTGGGTTGGCGTAGCCTTCTCTCTAGCCATGTTCATCTTGGCTAAGTTAGCGTGGACATAGTGTCCTTGATCAAGCTTCAAAGTGCCTTGGGACCTGTCTCTTGTAATCCTCATTCCAAGGATCTTCGTAGGTTCACCAAGATCTTTAATCTTAAACACTTTTCCAAGCTCAGCCTTAAACCACTGAACATCTGACAGCTTCGGAGCTGCAATGGGTATGTCATCCACATGGGTAAGGACCATAAGGTCTCTATCCGTATGGATAAGTAGGCATGGATCTACCTGGGACTGGGTAAATCCAATCTTCTCTAGCTTCGCAACACAGAGCTTGTTCCAGTCTCTAGCTGCTTGCTTAAGCCCATAAAGGCTTCGTAGGACCTTGAACACCATGTTTGGAGGTGCTTCAACTCCTGGGGGTGGGATCATATAGATGTCTTCAAGAAGGCTGCTTTGGGTAAAAGCATTATTCACATCCACTAGGTGCATCTCGAGATCTCTCTCACATACTACTGCCATGAATACTCGGAGAGTATCATGTCTAACAGTAGGTGCAAAGGTCTCTTCGAAGTCAACCCCATATTTCTGTGAAAACCCTCTTGCAACTAGTCTTGCCTTGAACTTCTCAATGGCTCCACTAATCATTCTTTTCACATCAAAGACCCACCTAGAAGTAATTAGATTCGCACCCTTTGGCGGTACAACTGCTTCCCAGGTGTTGTTGCTTGCTAAGGCAATAAGTTCGTTCTCGATTGCCTCTCTCCACATATGTCCCCATTCGGGGTCTCCTACGGCTGCCTTATAGGACTTTGGGATTGGCACTTCCTGCTGATAGGCTATGGCCTGCCCAACAGCAGCAAATGCATGTTCTTCCACGTCGTTCAGAATCTCCTCTACCCAGCTCATTGTAGGGTCTAGATGGAACATCTGGGCGATAAGAGCCTTATGGTGTTTAGCCTCATGCTCTTCAGAGTTATCATCTCCGTCCCCCCTTGACCTCTTGTTGCCTGCAACCTGAGGTGGCGCTGGGTGTTCGGATGGGTCGAACTGAACGACATCTTCTTTTTCTTTCATTGGAGTACCCTGATCTCCAAACTTCTGGTATTCCCCAATGTCCTTTGGGGGAGGGGGAAGTTGCACAAACAGCGGTTGCTGTGGTGTTGATGACTTGGGTAGGTTCTGTATAGATCCACCGTTATCGGCCTTCGACAGTGTTGAAACCGCCTCAATATTTTCTCCTGGCCTTCGTAACGGTGTCTCTGATAATCCCCTATCGGAAAATTTCGCCCCAAAGGGCTTCCTCCCAACAGGATTGCGCTGTGGCGCTCGACTCGGCTGGTTAGTGAAGGTGATACCAAGATCCATATCTCCCCCCTTCTCATTCTCAAACCAGTCGACGTGACTATGCGCTTTTATTGCTTTCATGTCGGGATCCCAGAACAGCCATTGTTTTGTGGTGTTTTCTGAGTAGCCCACAAACACGGCTTCTTTTCCTCGGTTCATCAACTTGTCTCTCCTCAAGCCTTGAGGTTGGGCTCTTGGGTCTACATAGACCACAGCTTTGCATCCCCAGACGCGGAAATGGTCGACTGACGGTACTTGGCCAGTAAAGGCTTCTTCTGGTGAAAGAGCAATACCATCAATGATCGGACCATTAGGCAGTCTGTTTCTGATCACAGTCTGTGCTTGCAAAGCTTCTGGCCAGAACTCAACTGGCATGCCAGAGTCTTCAAGCATAGCCCGGACTGTGTTCTCAGAGGCTTGAATTGACCTTTCCACAGGTCCATTTTGAAGAGAGTTGTAGGCATCAGTTGTGTCCATCTGAGTGCCAAACTCCTTCTCCCACTCTTTTAGCAAGGCGAGAATTTCCTTTGCACCATCACTGCGGATCGCAGACAGAAAGCACCTTGACTGCCGTTCTGCCTGGACCTTCCAATCCCGTAGGGCTGCAGGAGCGTCGCTCCTGGCCTTCAAAGGGATTACCCACTTCTTCCTAGAGAAGTTGTCTACAATCTCAAGCCAATATTTGTATCCTAGCCTAGAGACTGCGCCCTGAAAAGGCCCACAGATGTCAATGGAGATGAGGGCCAGCCTCTCCCCTTTCCTCTCTGTGGCAGGTCCTTTGAACTTCCTCATGTTTGCAAGGGAGCAGACCTTGCAATTCTGGTGTTCAGAAGGAACAGGAATGGGATCTTTCTTGTCAGTGACTCTATGCAGGTTTCTTAGCAGTCCCTTGCCAAGGTGTGCACATCTTCTATGCCATAGCTCCCACTGATCTTCGGACTCAGTGTTAGCCATAGCGGTACCGTCACGTTCTTGAGAGAGTATGCCAGCATGCTGTGGCTCAAGAATTTCCGAGATCGAGTGGATAAACGGTACTCCTCCTCGAAGTTTGGTCTGGACAACGGGTTTACCAGACAAGGATTTTAGGGTGAAACTGGGTGGTTGGACAGCAAACTGTTGGCTGAACTGATTCCACGAAACAAGACTAACTCCAAGGCCAGGAACAAACAGGACATTTTCTAAGACAATTTGCTTTCCAGAAGGACCACCCATTACTGCACTTCCCATATGTGTAGCTTGTAGATAGCCACCCCCAACCTTGATCCACTTCCTCTTTTGAAGAGGCTTCAGTGTCCTGAATAGTGAATCTTGGTCAGTCATATGTGATGATGCACAAGAGTCAAGCAACCACTCGGACGAGGGGTACTTGCCTTTGGCTTCCACAGTGGAATGGGCAACCTCATCAACATCATCATCTTCTGATGGTATCTCAGGGTCTGATGCGTCTTCCTGGGTCGCATGGGCCCTTGCAGGCTTACTAGAGGAGGCCTTTGGCTTGCGGCTCTCCTTCATCTGCTTTGCAAGGTCCGTCATCACCTTGAGGACATCACGAAGGTTTGGTGATGATGACCTCCTACGAGGTGGTGACGGTTGTCTCTTAGCAGGGTAGGTAACCCTAGCTAGTTTGTCCTTGTTCCTAACAGCCTGCTGAGCTGCAGAAAGGTGTGGGCACTTGCTCATAAAATGGTCACCACCGCAGAGATGGCACGTGAGCTTGCCCTGGAAACCCTTCTTAGCAAACATGGCTGTCCCTTGATGAATCATTGATTCTTGCTTCTCCCCAAGAATTGCAAGAATGTCTTGTGGTGAGAGATTCACCTGGGCATCAATTGCATCGCGAATTGAGCCAAATGAGTCTGGCAGAGCTGCTAAGAGTTGCTGGATCTTTCTGTCCTCAGTCTTGATGTCTTGGAACTGAGGCGAGATTGAAACAGCCCTCCTTGCAATTGAGCTAAGCTCCTGCCAGGCATCATCTATAGACTGGTCTTCTGTCATCACGAAATTGGTGTATTGCTGAAGCAAACTTCTTCCAGTAGCGAGAAGTCTTCTCTTATATTTAGCTTCAGCCCATTCCCACAACTCCTTCGCATGCCGGATCTCGTATGTCATCTCTTGGTCATCTGTCGACAGACAGATGTACATCTCATACAGGGCCGTTGCATTGTGCCGTCTGTACGATGCCTTCCTTATCGCTTGATCCAAAGGAAGGGATGACTCCGATGATGCAGAGGGTGTCGCTATAGATGGGGTTGCAGCGGGAATGTCCGTGATGATGTCTTCGAGGACCCAGTCAACCTGCTTTGATACCAGGTGTATTCTCATCAGCTTGAACCATGTTTCGTGGTTCTCTCTTGTCAGAAGAGGTGCTGCTCTCTTTCTTATGAACCCAGTCTCGTTCTCCATTTTTTGTAAGTTGAGGGACAGGTTGGCTGCCCTCAGGTAAAAGGATGTATTCGGTCGTACGCGATCGGATCGAAATGGGATAAACCGAACGCGAGGTTGATAGCGGAGAGGATGGCTATCCGCCGGGAAGAGGAGGAAAGTCGGTCGGTAAGGATCGTGTTGGTGCTGAGACACTGTAGCGTAACTCTCTCAGCAGAGGGGGTTTCTGAGACACTGCGGCTCTCTCAGAATGAACAGTTAGTCGATGCGAACGCGATGTCCGGAGAGCGACTCTTCTCAGTAAGCTCGCCCACTTGTCTGAGGTATTGGCACAGGCTCCCTGACTCGGAGTCTGACAGTGCCTCACTAGGCTCTTTCACGTCTTATATGCACCTACAGCGCGGCTGTAGCTTCCTGTGCAATGCGGGTGCGGCCTCCAGTCTGCCTTCCTTTTGTTCTGAAGAGGAATAACTCCAATACGACTTTGTCGAGGGTGAAACACCGAGTTGCTAACCCGGGCTCATAACCTGTTAAACAGGTACGAGTTGCGCAGCAGTGGAAGACGGCGGATCACACAAAAGACGAAGAAGGACCCAATGGGATAGCGTGTATCTACATACAGTATCGCCGGTGTTGGTGTAGGTAGATGCTAGGTGTCCGGATGTTTGCCAGCCTATAGGGGCTGGCAAACCCTAGTCACGTGATCTATCACATGACACACCCACACCTACATGCTTGTCCTGCGGCCTGTATGTTCTCAACAGAACGCTCTATTATCGATAGGAGCACTAGGTAGAAGCCTACGTAATAAACGTAGCTAATTATAACGTATTTATAGAAAAGCTATACCGGAAGTAGAAGGACCCCGACGTACTCGGTAAGCTACTAGCTATATACTATTATTAGTAAGCTCTATTCTCGAAGTTAGAGTTAGATAAGCTACTACCTTATCGCCCTAGCCTAGATTATAAGATTAAGCTAAAGAAGGATACTCGGCTACCGTTTAAGCGGCCCTATCCGATTTCGAACAGAGAGTTAGAAGTAGTAAAAGCTTAGGTAGATAACTGACTTTAGAAAGGTAATATCTAACGTAGTAACTTACCTATAGTATTACCGGTAATCATCGTACGTAAACTACGTAGTAGACTACGTGTCTATATCGACTACCGCGCCCTAAACGCTATTACTATAAAATCGAGGTACCCTATCCTACTTATCTAAGACATCCTTAACCGGATTAGTAGTAAGAAGTACTTTACTAAGCTCGATATAATCGCTACCTTTAATCGTTTACGTATTACGGAAGGGGACGAATAGAAAACGGTATTTACTACGCGCTACGGTTAATTTGAATGTCTAGTAATACCCTTTAGTCTCTATAATATATCCGGTACCTTCTAGTAATATATTAATAACGCGCTCTGAGAGTACCTAGACAATTTTACCTCCGCTTACCTCGATAACGTACTTATATTTAGCGACACCCTAGAGGAGTATATCGTTTACGTCGAGAAGGTTATAGCGAAGCTATAGGAGGTAGGACTTTAACTCGATATCGATAAGTACGAGTTTTACGTCTAAGAGATAAAGTACCTTAGCTTAATTATAGGCGCGGATGGCATTAAGATAGATAAGGGCAAGATCGCCGTAATCTAAGAATAGGAGACCCCTCGTAACCTAATAGATATTCCGTCCTTCCTTAGCTTTTATAACTTCTATAGGCGGTTTATTCGTAACTACTTAGGCATTGCCTACCCGATAATATAGCTCACTAAGAAAGACGTACTATAGATATAGGGTAACGAATATTAGGACGATTTCGAAGGTATAAAATAAGCGTTTACTAAGGACGACATTATGCTCGTATATTTCGTACCCGGGCGAGAAACGAAGCTCGATACGGATACGTCGGACTTTGTTACTACTATAGTAATGTCGTAGCGAGGAGAAGACGGTATATAGCGCCTAGTAGCTTTGATATCTAAGAAGATATCGCCGTAAGAATAATACTACAACATCTATAATAAGGAACTACTCGCTATCGTAAAAGCCTTTAAGGAATAGAAGCTAGAGCTTATGTCCACAGACATTAATAGAGATAAGGCCGACTTCGAAAACCTTACCGACAAAAGCGGTAAGCTAATCCTAGTATACTCCGATTATAAGAACCTTAAATAGTTTACGAGTACTAAGGTCCTAAATAGACGCTAGGTACGTTAGTCCGAGTTCTTATCGTAGTTCTACTTTAAGATTGTCTATATCCCTAGTAAGACGAATATTAAACCTAATACTCTAATACGGCGGCTATAGGACGTCCCTATAAACGATAACGACCTACGAAGATAGTATTAAGAATAGACGTTACTATCTAAGTACCAATTCCTTAACATCTCGCCGATAGAGATCCGTCTAGACTAATAGGATAATAAACTTATAACTAAGATCTATATTACGAATATAGGTTAGTAGGTATATCGTACGGTACTAAGACTAACTTAGTATATAGATAGATAGATAGATGATTCATTTACCCGTTGTGGTGCCCTCCGGCCTATGCGGGTTTATGTCTATATATATTACTGCATAAGGTAGGAAACCTATTCCTAGGTAAAAACCTCCTCTCCTTCTCTAATAGCTTCCTTGCCATGAGTTCTCAGTTTTCCTTCCATTAGGGTGCACTAGTGTCATGGTGGTTAGCCTCTGACTACCTTGTCTGCAACCCTAGAGTTGTCCCCCTCTTCCTGCTCTCCTCCTCCTTCTTTCTCTCCTCAATCCATCTCTCTGTTTCCCTAGTAAGAGAGAACTGCTCCAAAAATCCTTGGTGGATGATCCACCTTGTAATTCTCTGGAGGTCTCCCTTATTGCTGATCATGGCTTGGAAGTTTCTGTTCCTTGCCCTTGCCCTCCATTCACCTCTCCCTGTACTCCATTCTTTGCAGACCAGAAGTCTATGTTCGACATTCTGGGACAGGTAGCCGCATGGGCAACTCTTGTCTTCGATACCTGGGACTTTTCTCTGATGCAGGTATGCCCTGACTCCGATGTGTTCAGAGCGGATTTGTATTGCTATGCTTGCTTCTGACCTGGTCAGGTCTGAGTACAGTAGGTAGTTGTGGCTACCAAACTGTTGGAGTGCCTTTGGGGTTCCTGGCCTCTGTGGGGTTCTTGTCCATTCAGTCTTCCAGAGGAGTCCTGCCATCCTTTCAGCTAGAGACTGTTGCTTCTTCCCTTGGCTGGCTGCTGATCCTCTCCCTTGAGCCCTTCTGTCCTGTTCCTGCTGGGCTAGGTGCAGCTGTTCTGTTAGTTCTTTGAACTTCTGCAGGTCCTGCTGCTTCTGTGGGGCTGGATTGGGTCTTGCTTGTCTGTGCCTTCTTGTGCACTGGCTCCTGATTTTGTTGACTGCCTTCTGGATTACTAGCTGGGCTGGGTATGCAGACGTCTTTCCTGCATACTGGTATCTCAACCCTTGAAGGTAGAGCTTGGCTGGTGGGGAGCCAGACTCCATTTCGACCACCCTTGTTGGAGTTGACTTGTATGCTCCAAGCACCTTTTTCAGACAGGAGGCTTGGGCTCTGCTGATGGGATCTGCAATTCTCTTTGGGATCTTGTCTTGGGCTGACCAGATCTGGGCTCCATATAGCATGGCTGGCTTCACAATGGCCTTGTACATAACCTTTGCTTTCGCAAATGTGGCTCCCCATGTGGAGGCTGTAAGCCTGTCAATTGATTGCCTGTTGTTGTCTGCTCTTGCCTGTGCTTTCTTGACCTGTGGTCCCCAGCTGAGCTTTGGATCCATCCATATTCCTAGCACCCTTAATTCACTTGAGGGTTCTGTTGTGTGTCCCTGAATAGTGATTGGGGCTTGCATATTGTGTCTGTTTCTGGCTCTACTGAAGTGGATGAGTTGATACTTCTCTGGGGCAAATCTGGCTCCATGTTTCCTGGCCCATTCCTCACATTCCTTGTGTTTCTTCTGCAAGATTCTGCAGTTCTCTTCTGTGCTGTCTGACCAGGCTAGGATGTTTGTGTCATCTACAAACCCTGAGGCTGATGTGTTTCTGGAGTTAAGCTTTGCTGGCAGGTCTGCCATAAAGAGGAGAAACAGGATTGGAGACATTGTTGATCCCTGTGGGATTCCTGTCTCTGTAGGCATGCTGTCAGATTTGTATCTGCCCAGTCTTAGTCTTGTGGTTCTGCCTCTGAGGAAGGACTGGATAAACTGGACTGTCCAGTTAGGGATAGCCTTCTGTTTCAGGATGTGGATCAGCCTCTGGTGTGAGACATTGTCAAAGGCTCCTGATATGTCTAGTGAGAGGAGTGTGGCTGCTTTGTTGTTCCCAAAGTGCCATAGGGTCTTGATCTGCTCTGTGATAAGTTCCACAGCTGTTAGTGTTGATCTTTGTTTCCTGCCTCCCATCTGTTCTTCAGGAAGGATTCCATGTTCTTCAGCTAGGTTTGTCAGCCTTTCTGCTATGATCTTTTCCAGGAGTTTGCCTAGTGTGTTGAGCAAGGCAATAGGTCTGTATGCCTTTAGCTTTGTGTAGTCCTCTTTCTGTGGTTTTCTCAAGACCACAGTCAGTGACTCCTTGAAGTGTTTAGGGCAGTGTCCTTGGGCCATGCACTGTGAAAAGATGTTTGACAGTGCAGGGGAGATCTGGTCCTTGCATGTCTTAATGAACAAGTTTGGAATCCCATCTGGTCCTGGGGCCTTGTTTCCTGAGAGTGTCTTAATGATGCTCTTGATCTCTCCCTCTCCCACTGTGCAGGATTGCTCTAGTGGTGTTGGATACACACTGCCCTCCAGATCCTGCAGGTCAGCTTCTACCTGTGTGCCAAAGAAATGTTTCCCCAATGCCTGTGCCTTTCCTGGGAGAGTGTGTTGGATTACTCCTTCCTGGTCTTCAATGTTTGGAAACTGGGGCAGCATGTTTCTGTCCTGTGTGGGTTGTCTTGCCCACTTTGCTAGTTTCCACATCTTCTCAGGATTCTGGGTAATGGATCCAATTGTTGACCTCCACTCCAGCATCTTGTCCCTCTTGATCTGGGCCTTCTTGTCTCTGGTTGCCTGGTTGTATCTGTCCCATGCTTCCTGGGAGTGGCTCTGGGTAAGGGCTCTCCTGGCCTGCCTGGCTGCCTTGACCTTCTCTGAGCATTCCTTTGTCCAGAATGGCTTCTGGTACAGTGACTGTTTCTTTTCTCTGGTGTGGGCTGCCGCAGTTTCCTGCATTGTTCTAACCAGTTCTGCCACTGCTTGGTCTATGTCTAAGGCTGTTTCCAGTCTCCTGGTCTCTAGTCCAGCTAGCTTCTGTTCCAGGTCTTGTCTGATCTGTTCCCAGTTGGCTGCCTTCCAGGCCAGCTGAGGTTCTAGGTCTCCTTCCTGCTGTGTCTGTGTTTCAAACTCCACCTGAATTGGGAGGTGATCTGATGAGGACTCCAAGTCCTGGTTAACCCAGCATCTGGTGACCTTCTGCTGCAGGTCATGTGATGCAAAGCACAGGTCAATGGTGCTTGAGCTTGCTCTCTGTGACCAGGTAGTTAGGCCCTTTGGGGTAACTAGGTGCATGTTGTTGCTTTAGGTAGTGGAGAGGAGTCTGTTAGCTAGGAAGTGATGGGCAGGTGCAAAGTCTGATCCCCATGTAGGATGGTGCAAGTTGAAGTCTCCCAGCACGATGTGTTGGGAGTCACTCTGCAGGATGTCTGGCAGCTGTTGTAGTGTGCCCAGCTGGGTGCTGCTTCTGGAGCTGGGGGGTGGGTTGTATACACTGTGGATGTGGATGCTGCCTTGGTTGGTGTTGAGTCTGACTGAGGTGATGTCTCCCCCTTCCTGTTGGATTTGTTCCCAGCTGTCTGTTGCCATCTCTTTGCTGATGTACATGCATGTTCTAGGGGTGCCTTGTTTGGCTAGGAGTGTGTGATACCTTGGGTCGTTAGCAGTAGATGGTCTGTTAGATTTGCTGTTGATCCAAGGTTCCTGGACTGCAATAACTAGGTGTTTCTTTGGGTCCAGTGCTTGGAGAAAGCTTCTCTGGACCTTGTGCTGGCTTTTGTTGACGTTGTACTGGATAGTGGTAAGATTAGGTGTCTCAATCATGACTCATCCATGCTGGTCTCCTGCTGGTCTTCTCGTGCTTCCTGCTGCTGGCTGCTATTTGGGATTGTGGTAAGGTTGAGCCTGCTTTGTGACGGGTCTCTTCCTGCAACCACAATTGATTTTGGTCTACCCATAGCAGGGTGGCCTTGGGCCTGTGTGGTCTCTTCTGTTCTGCCTCTTTTCAGAGGGTTGTAGACAGTCCTTAGGGGTTTTTGGGTGATTGTCCCTGTCTGGAATCTGATAGGGGTGTTGATCCTGGCTTCTCTTGCCCTCCTCTTTGCCTCAATCCTAGCTGTGCAGTCTTGGGACCAGGAAGGGTGTTTCTTTCCACAGCATGCACATCTGGCTTCACTCTTTGGGGCTGTGCAATTCTGTACTTTGTGGCTACCAGCACAGTGGGAACAAGTGTCCTTTTGGCTTGGGCATCTAGTAGAGATATGACCATACTGTTGGCACTTGAAGCATTGCAGTAGTCTGTGGGTGCTTCTATGGATTTCTGTGTCCATTCTTTCGCATTCCCAGAAGATGCCCTTGTCAAGCACGGTGTTTGCCTGTTCTACAGTGCCTATCCAGAGCACTAGAGAAGACTCTCTCTTTGTGTCCTTTGTCTTTCTGTTGACCCATGCTGCTTTTGTGATCTGTAGCCCTGGGCATACAGCCTGGTTCTGGTCCTGCAGCCTCTTAAGGTCTCCTTCAATGTCAAACTTTGTGGTCATCCCATGGGCAATAACCATATTTTGTTGGTGTGAGACCTTAGCCGTCTTGCCTAGTTTGACTGTCCACTCCTTCTGTGTCTCTAGCCTCTTCCTGTCTTGCTCCTGTGCTGTGAACAGCTTAAGGACACCTCCCTTCTCTTTCCTGGCTCCAATGATGCCTTGTATCCCAATCTTCTGTATGATCTCCTTGCCTGACAGGCCCTCAATCTCTTTCTGCTCTTGCTGGTCGGAAATGTAGACCTTGATAGCTGTTTTCTGGGGGGGAGGGTTTTGGGATGCAACTGCTGCCCAGGTTGGTTGGCTTAGTTTCTGGCCTTCCTGTGTCCTCTTCTTTGCTGCTGCTGCTACTGTCCTGTTAATGATCTGTCCTGTTTGGCTCCTTAGTGCCTTTAGCCCTCCAAGGAGCTCCAAAATCATCCCCTTAAGTGCTCTTTCTGGGTGCTCGCCATCTCCTGCCATTGCCATTGTTTCTGCCTTCCTGCAGACCTCCTTCCACTCGTTACTCTCCTGCTCCTGGTCGTTTCCTGCGATCGCTATCATCGTGTCACGCCGTTTTTCTATGTATAATTGGTAGATAGCGTGTATATATATACTATACCTATTTAATAGGTTATAAGCCCGGGTCTACTTGATAGGATATCGATATACTAAGGAAGTACGACGTAGGGTATTATATACTATACCCGGAATCTATACGGTAACGTACTAATAGACTCGGGGAGTCTACTATACGGAACGCTACTAATAGACTCGGGGAGTCTAAGCTTATTCTAACTACCGTAGTTAAGTAGAGCTTACTATATATCTAAGGCTACCTTTGCTATAGAAGACTTAACGAGTTACGAGGGCCCCCGGAAGGTCGGCCCTACCCTTACTCGTAAGAACTAGAAGCGCTAGTTTGTTATACTACGAGACTATCTCGAAAGCCGGGAGGTATTCTAGGTTATCGACGACTCGTCGGCTAACCTCCTAGAATCCGTTACGCCTAAGATTACTTTAAAGGTAAACGGTATAGCGAGATATACTATCTTAGTATATTTGTCCGAGGAGGATAACTAAGAAATCTTAGATATACGAGATACGAAAGAGATCTAGAAACCTCTATAGAAGAAGTATAGTAAGGTCTATAAGATATACGTAGTAGCGCTTATAAAATAGCTAGTATCGTTTAAGCTACCGGACGATTAGACAATTAGATAAGGGTAGATATATCTAGGTAACCTATCTATATAGATTACCGAAATAGATAGTAAAGAGACCTACTATAAGGACCCCGCCCGGAGGTTTAAGTACCTACTAAGTAGCCTCCTAGACGTCTACGCTAGTACTAGGGATACTATCCTAGCCTAGCTAAACCTAGGCTAGGAATCCGCTATAACCTTACTTAAATCCTATAAATTACGTATCTAGGAGAGTAAGGGCGAGACCGCTCTATACTCCTAGAGACAAGGGGGTAAGAGCGGCTACTTTATCTATGATAGTAACTACCTAGTTATATTATACCCGGAACTAGATTCCGTAAAGAAGTTTATTAAAAACAAGGATAGGAAGTAATCGGAGAAGAAGTCCTATAAAGAGCTAGTCCGGGATCTAGAGAAAGCCTAAAACGCTCTTAAGAAGTCTAGGAAATAGTAGAAGGATAGGAGAAGCCAATCCGATAATAAGACAAAGGTAAAGGCGGTACGAGCCTATACCTTACGAGAAAGCGATACTATTACGGGTAGTGATCTATAAGACAATAGTATAGGGTTACCGTAAAATAAGCGTTATTTAGTAAGGCTACGAAAGAGAAGCGCAAAGCGCGCGAGATATATAAGGAAGCGCTAAGGCGCTAGTACGCGGGAATACGGGTTCCCCGCGGGGAAGAGCCGCGGCGCGACGTTACGGTAGTAGTAAACCGTAATAGTACCCCTCCCTTTAGATCGCTATTCGTCCTCGGACGGCTCTTTCTCTATAGTAGTATATCTACGAAAACTATATTATCCTCTAGTCTACCTTGTTTAGCTTAAGCATCCTCTAAACCCTTAATATCCTCCTTACTATCGATTACTATATCCGTCGGGCGGCTAAGCTAGTACGGCTATATAGAGGCTTAGGGTATATTACGATAAGATACTAACGGCGACTCCTTAGAGAAGCCCGTATAAGATCCTTATTCTAACGCTTATTATAGAGACTTCTATCCGCTATTATCCTTATAGAAGTAGGTATACGCGGTTCTGTAGTAGCCCTAGCGTATTAAGTATCCGAGCCTATATCTATAGCGTTTGTTTTTATAGAGCTTTATAGGTTAACGATAGACGTATCGACGGCGGCTATAGGATAAAACTCTATCGTACTCGTATTAAGTCTTATCGAGCGGCGTAACGTCCTTACTTATAGCTTAGACGCCGTTACGGGCGTATTAGTTTACGGTATAACTACCGGTATAGACGTACTCGCGTTCTCCGTAGGTACCTAGCTAGACTTAGTATAAGATTATAGTATACTAGTAACTCGGTCCTTATTAGGTACCTAGTCGTACGGCGGCTTTAAGTCGGCGGGTATAGACTTCGTCGGAAAGTTGTAGTAGAAGTCTATAATAGAGGCGGCTACTCCTACTAATACTTCTAGTAGCTCCTAGCTCGGCTCGCGGTATTCTTTCTACTTTACTAGGTACTTATACTCGTCTTACTTTGGTAGTATTACGGGCGAGAGTACTATAATAGGGTCGGGCAAAGATATATATAGTTACGCGAGCTATCTAAGAGAGCGTAAGAAGCGTAAGAAGATAAAGTCGCGCGAATCGAGCTAGCGGGTACTAGCGGCCGCTAGCGCGCGGGCGTACGGCCGACGATACTATATTACGAGGCAGTTCGTAAAAAGGGCTGTCTCGTAATAGTACCCCCCCTCCTCGAATAAGGAGCCTCTACGACGTTTCTACGTTTAATACTCGGAGCGTATAGAGGGCTATCGCTAGTACTAATACCGGTACTAGTTTCGAGAGCTTTATCGGGAAAGCTATAGTTATACTACGTTTATATATACGGTCCGAGGATTAGCGCTAGCCCGTATTAAGTTACCGGCTAATCGAGTCCGTCGAAGGTAGGCTTAGGTTTGTCTAGGTATCGCTAGTAGAACGCGATTACGAGTTCTTTATATCTA
Organism: Fulvia fulva; assembly: GCF_020509005.1. Taxonomy (NCBI): domain Eukaryota; kingdom Fungi; phylum Ascomycota; class Dothideomycetes; order Mycosphaerellales; family Mycosphaerellaceae; genus Fulvia; species Fulvia fulva. Next base: position 86,705 of record NC_063012.1, read on the forward strand.
GGTAGTACGGCTAACTACTTAGCCTAGCTCCGCGTACGATCCTTCTAAATAACTATATACTATATATTGTTATACCTAATCTTAGAATCTACTAGATCCTCTACTTTATATTCCTCCGATACCTAGCCTTTACGTTCGATAATTACGGGCGCTAGTAGTAGTCTACGTTATCTAGGCATCCCTTTAGTTACTACGCGGCGTAACTTACTCGTATAGAACACGTTATAGATTTATATCCTATCGCTAAGTTCGAGTTTATACGAGCGTCTACCTACGGCCCTAACTACTCGAAACGGTCTAAGGAACTTATAATCGAGTTTTTTGCTTAGGCGTATAGTCTTAATATTACGGGCATCTAGTAGGACTATATTATTAGGCTAGTAGGTAGGCGCTAGCGCTCGCCGAGTGTTTACGGCGTCGGCCGTTCGTACTTACGTAAAAGTATATACGTCGCGTAGCTCGTCTAGGCGGTCGCGGCGTATAGACTCGAGTACCCGCCGTATTTATACTTAAGTATCTTATATATTATTAACTAACGCGTTAGCGGCCTCGACGTTAGGTACTTCCCGAGCTATAACTTATAGTTTAGTTAGGCTACTAAACTCTATCCGCGGGTAGCGGCTAGAGTCGGCGAAGAATAGAGTCATTCCGGTACTTATTAACTCGTAATTATTAAGGGCGAACTTAGCGTCGGGTAGTAACTCGACCTAGTTATCTTATTAATAGGTAGTATAGGCGCGGATATACTATTCGAGTACTTAGTTTATACGTTCTAATTACCTATCCGTGTCTAGATAGAAGGCTATAGAAAGATTTTAGTAGATACTAAGCCTTACGTAGAGTCTACGGAAGAGCGCGCTAACAAATTACGTACCTCTATCGCTTACGACTACCTCTAGTAGGCCGTATACGGGGAATATATACTTATAGAACAAGGTAGCGGCGTGCTTAGCGTTTAAGTTATTAGTAGGGAGTAGCCGTACGCGTTTAGTTAGTATATCGGTAACTATTATAATATATTTATAGATTAGTCTAGTATCGGGATCTTTACTAGCGGGTAGGTCGACAATAAAGTCTACGGCGATATACTTCTATTCGTAACCGGGCGTATAGTATAGGGATAGGGTGCCTTACTTTATTAGTCTTAATAGAGTCGAGCGCCTATATATTAGGTAGTATCGTACGTATCTTACGACGTTACTTACTATACTAGGCTAGAAGAGGTTTTACCTCTATAGTAGATTAAAAGTCGTTACTATGCCTTAGTAGCTAGCTACTCTACTATTATAGTATTTACGTACTATCCGGGTACGGAGGTTCTAAAAGGCTAGGATATATAAGGCTTTGTTAATATATAGTCGATCCGCGATAATTTCGTAATCTAATACGACGATCTTCTATTGTTATAGCTATACCTTAGCGATCCCTTACTAGAGATCGGACTTTAGTTTAAGTATACGTATCGTTATAGAACGGCTATTATATACTTCTATATATAGTTCTTCTTTATATAACTCCGTTTGCTCCCGTTTCTCTAGTAGCGTAGGTTCGTCTAACGGCTCTATACTTCCTTCGACAGGTTACTCGTTACTAGGCGTCTCTTCGACTAGGACTCTACTATCTAGTTCCGAGTCGACGTCACTACCTACCTCGGCGTCGTTTAGTTCGAGTAACGGCTATATTACGTCTCGCTAGGCGAGGCGAGTTAATTGCCGGGGGGTAGCGATATCGCTAGTATAGTAGTCTTCTTCTTTATCGTCCGAGTCGCAAATTAATAGTACTTAATAGTTTATTAGTAGGTCGTCCTATACTTATATAGCGAACTAAGTAACGATGTCTAGGTTATAGGGTTTTAGAATAGTCTATTATTAATACTACGTTCTAGTATTGTCTACCCCCGCCGGTATATCCTAAGAGCGACGGGTAAGACTATCTAGTTTCGTTCCTTAGGCGCCCGGGCGATAGGTGATCTTAAAGTTAAACTAGGACAGGAACTTAGCCTAGCGTACCTAGCGCCGGTTAAGCTACTTAGTAGTTATAAAGTACTTAAGATTATAGTAATTAGTAAGTACCCGAACTAGCTTGTCGTCTATAGCGCCGATAAGTTCCGGTTACTATTCCTCGAACGCCTTAACGATAGCTAGTAGCTCTTTATCGTAAATGTCGTAGTTATATTCTTACGGACTAAGCTTCTTTAAGTAGAACGCTACGGATCTAAAGACGCCGTTAATTATCTATAACAGTACCTCTATATTGACCTAGTCGCTAGAGTCTATTTCTCCCTAAATCTACTCGCCTAGTTAATAATAGGCTAGTATACCTACTTAGCTAAAGCGCTACTTAAGTTCCTTAAAGGCTATATTGTACTATTAGGTCTATACGAAGGGTGGCTTCTTAACTACCTTACCGTCGACTTTACTCTTTTTACCTATCTTCGTAAGGTCTATAAGGCACGCAGTTACTTTAGAGAAGGCGTAGATAAACTTCCTATAGAGTCTAGTAAAGCTAAGGAACGTAAGAACGTCCTTAACGTTACGAGGCACCTCCTAGTTTATAATAGCTTCAATCTTTATAGGGTCTATCTTAACGCCGTCCGTCGTAATAATAAGGCCTAGGTATTTAATTCGTTTAACGTAGAATTTATACTTGTCGATGTCTACTAGTAGCCCTATATTCCGTAGTCTATATAGGACCTTTCGTACGTAAGCTCTATAATTATCTAAGGAGCCGTCCGTATAAATCAGGACGTTATTAAGGTATACTATAGCGAAGTCGTCTAGGAATTCTCGGAGGATGTCGTTAATCTTACGCTACTAACTACTAGGGCTATTATAGAGGCCGAACGGAAGGACCTTGAACTAGTACAATCTATACCTAGTAATAAAGGCGATTATCTATTCGTCCCCCTTACGGATACGTATATTATTAAATACGGCGACGATGTTAAGCTTAGTAAACCACTTAGCCTTAGAAACTTGCTTAAGTGTCTCCCTTAATAGAGGTATTAGGTATCGGTCCTTGACTATAATAGTATTTAGGGCGCGGTAGTCGACGTAGACGCGGAGTCCGCCTCCTAGCTTTTTGACAATTAATATAGGAGACGATATGTCTGATTTAGATAGTTCGACCGTACCGTTAGCTATACTATTATTAATGAATTTCTTGACGACTACTAGCTAATCCGGGTTTATACTAAAGGCCTTCTTATAGGGTCGCTACGCTTCTAATCCTAGTTTCAAGTTAATCGTATAGTCGGACGGGCTATACTTAGGTAGCTTGAACTCGCTCTTATACCTAAAGGCGTCGGCTAGGTCGTAATATTTAGGCGATAGCTTAACCTTCGGGTCCTTTCCCTTATTCTTATCTATAAAGATTTCTAAATTATCTAGCGATATAGCGAAGGTAGAGGTATACTCCTCGTCGTCGAAATCCTCCGGCTATAGTACGAAGAGCTTATCGGCGTCTAGCTAGTCTTATCGCTTCTAGGCTCGCTTTACTATACGATAATAGGCGTCCGCGTTAATAAAATAGATATCGGGTTCTAGCTCGGGTAATACTAGTTTCGGCGCCTTAGGCTTACTATTATCGGCTTCTATTATAATCGTATAAGGTATACCGTTCTAGTAATAATATTAGTAGTAGGTAGGCTTATTGAAGCTAAGTGTCTTATGTTTAAAGCTATACAAAGGGTCGTGTTCTTCGAGCTAGGATATGCCTAGTACTAGGTCGTACTTATTAAGGTTAGTAACGTAGTATAGCTCTTAACTAGTATAGCTACCAATAGTAACGTCTATTAGTACTACTTCGAGCAGTCGTATAGCCGCTCCGTTAGCTATACGTAGGCGTCTTAGCCTTTCTAGCTTAAAGGTAGGGACTTTGTTTACGCGAACAAATCTTAGGTTAATAAACTTAGAGGAGGCGCTAGTGTTAGAGAGGGTGAGTACGTTTACTCTTCTACCTAATATACTAGTTATAGTACTAGTATATACTATAGGCTTTCTATACGTTAGTTATATATATATAGGCGTATAGGTGTTACCCTTAGCTATTACTATATATAGGTATTCTTCCTCTTAGGTATACGTCTCGTAGTCTTATTCTTCGTGTTTATAATTCGTAAATTCGTATATTACTACTTTAGCGCGACGGTACTAAGGAGCTAGGCATTTCCCTAAACGGGTAGTGCTTTAATCTAGAGGGCTAGCGCGTCGGTTATAGCGTTAATAGCGATAGGTATCTCGCGGTCGACGTCGCCGGTACGCTACTTACCGCGGGAGTTATAAAGAATATATACGGGGTCGAGGCCGGTATATCTAGGTTTACGATAGCGGAAGTAGCGGCCTTACTAGCGTAGCCGGTCGCGGAGTTCGTCGGTAAGCTTAGGTAGTATAGTATAACGCTAGGAGATAAGGCGTACGGCCGGGCTAGCGTTCTAGGTACGCGTAGAGACCGTAAGCGTATTACTTATAGTAGGCGGCGCGGCTCGTAGTACTATACTAGCGCTCTATCGTCTAAAGCCTTATTAGCCTTATCCTTAACTACTACGACGCCCGTTACCGCCTTACTAGGTGTCCTTATCCTTATCCCTCTTACTATTTATACTCTTTACGGTATTATATACCTCTTCTTTGTCTTTAGCGATACGAATAAACTAGCTAACGGGGTCTATAAGCTAGTAGTCCTCTATCTTCTTTATCTAGAACTCGTTTAGGCTAATCTATAGCTCGTACGACACTATAGGCTTACCGGCCTTAGCGCTAAGGCGGCGGTATTCGACGATATATTTACTAAACTCCTAGCCGTACTTCTACTTTAGTTAGTATAGGTCGCGTCTAGCCTTAAGCTTAATGTCTCGAGGATTCTTACCGAAGTTATTATCTAACTCGTCCTATATGTCCTCGAGGCTTACCTATTCGTCGTTCTCGATAGCCGTACGGATAATATCCCTAGGGGTACCGAGAGTATAACGCTTAACGTAGTTAAAGATATTAAGGCAAGGTGTTTATATAGTATATCGTACCGCGATAGAGTCCTTATAGCTCTCTTTCTAGTCGATATAGGAGAGCTCGTCTAAGTTGTCGAACTCTTTAGGATAGGGGAAACGTTAGTCGGTTTAGGCGGCGAATATCGTAGTATTATAAGTACGGGCTACTAAGGGTACGAGAGAACCGGCGCGGGTAGTACGGTTATATATAGATAGATAGATAGATTTGTCATTCCCCTATTCTAGGACCCTATCCGGCCTATATAGGTATATATCTATTGTTATATATAAAGGGAAACCCGAATAGGTGAAAACCCTTCCCGCCCCCGACTACTCCTTATCTAGTTTAGCTTTCCCTCTAGACGTACGTAGTCTATATTACTACCCCGTTAGCCCCCGCTCCTAGCCGGTCTCGTCGCGCTACGTCGTGTCCTCTCTTCCTATACTACTCCTACTAGGCGGTACTATTCTAGCTAGCCCTTCTCTAGTATCTAGTTCGTAATACGCCGTAGGTCCTTAGCGTTGTTAAGAAGTGCCCTAATCGTCCGGTTCCTCGCCTTTGCTATCTACTCCCCCCTTCCTAGCGACTACCTCGGATAGACGAGGAGTGCGTACCGTACGTTCTAGGAGCGATAGCCGTAGGGGTAGCTAGTATTCGTGTATCCTAGAACCTTCCTCTATAATAGGTAGCCCTAGAGGCCGATGTGTTCGCTTTGTAGTTAGGTTACTATACTACTCTATACCCTTATAAGGCGGTAGTAGATAAGCTTCGGGGGGTGCTTGACCGCGGATTTTATAGCTAACTATTCCTTAGGTTATCCCGCTAGCTAAGGGCGTCTACTATACCCTACAACCTAGTTGTTCTACCTCTCTTTCTATAGTTGCTCTACAAACGATTTCTTACCTTCCTATCGTATTACTAGCTATTCGTCCCTTACCCGGTAGTTCGGCTCGTTTCCGGGTCGAATGCCCCTATACGCTAGTACTAATTCGCGGGCCCTTACGACTATACTAGCGATAACCTTCTATACTAGGGACTGTACCGACTTGCCTAAGTAGGAGGTCCGTAGTCCCTAGATATATAGGTCGATCGGCGGTATAGCGGTCTCGTACTTAAGTATCCTCGTTAGTGTCGACTTATATACCCCGGTAACCTTCCTTAGGTATTAGTTTTAGATCTTCGCTAGCGGCGCGACGAGTCCCTTCGATAGGTAGGCCCTCTTACCTAAGGACTACACTTGGCTACTATAGGTAAGGACTGGCCGTATAATAGCCGTATATAGAAGTCGTAACTACCGAAAGTCCGCCCCCTATATAGACGTAGTAAGCCTCTAGTATAATACTATATTCTGTTTAGCTTTCCGTAATATTGCCTATACGTACTTCCTCTACTATAGCGCTAGGTCCACCTATAGTCCGAGGATCCTAAGCTAATTTACCGGGTTAGTCGTATACCCCTATATCTAGATAGAAGCTTATATATTATAGAACCGTAGCCGGCGCGTAAAGTGTATTAGATTAAACTTTTCTAGGGCAGACCGAGCCCCGTGCCTCCTAGTCTAGTCCTCGTAGATCTTGTACTTCTCTTCTAGTAGCCTATAGTTCTCCTTAGTCGAGGAAGACTACGCTAGGATATTTATGTCGTCTACGAAGCCGCTCGCAGCGGTGTTCTAGGATTCTAGGGCTAGGAGCAGCGTCGCTATAAAGAAGAGGAACAGAATAGGTACTAGCGTTAAGCCTTACGGGATTCTAGTATAGACTGCTTAAAATAGGCTTCTATACTAGCCGACTAGGATCGACGTACTACGGTTTTAGAGGTAGGACCGTACGAAGTTAACAAGCCACTTAGAGAGTCCTTTCGACCTTAGGATATAGAGTAGCCGCGGGTATAATACGTAGTCGAAGGCTCCTAATATATCTAGACTAAGTAAGGATGCTACCTTGTCCCTATTCCTATACTAGATAGCCTTTACCTAAGAGGTAATAAGTTCTATCGCGGATAGCGTCGACGGCTATAGGCGCGTACCTATCTAGGTATCCGGGAGTAGGGAGTACTCCTCTACTACCTCGGAGAGTCTCGTTATAACTAGCTTCTTAAGCGCCTTCCTAAGAGTATTAAGGAGCGTAATTAGGCGGTACGACTTTACCTATATATAGTCTTCCTTTTACGGCTTACGTAGGACTACTATCGTCGATTATTTAAATACCGTTAGGTAGTATCCGGTCTATAGGCAGGCGTTAAAGATCGCTATAACTACTAGGGCTAGTTGATCTCTATACTTCTTTAGTAGCTCGTTTAGGATCCTATCCGGCCCCGGGGCTTTCTTCGCCGGTAACTTCCTAAGTATAGCGGTAATATCTCCCTCGGATATATTCTATTAGACTACGATACTAGGGGCTAGGGGAGTAGAGCTATTTATGTCGCTTAGATTAGCCTCGACTAGGGGCGGGAAGAACTTACTAGCTAGTAGACGCGCCTTGGCCTCGGGGTCGCTAACCGGGCTACTAGGCGATTATAGCGCTAGGATAGAGAAGGAGGGGCCCTATGTAGGGTCCTATCGGGCCCATTTTGCTAGCTTCTATATCCTCTCTAGCTTACCGGCGATTTCTTCTACTATAGCCCTCTAACTAACTACTTTCTCCCTCCGTATTATAGCTTTCTTCTATTAGTATACCTCCCTATATACATTCTAGGCCTCCTCGCTATAGCTACTCGTCTACACCCGGCGGGCTCTCCTTGCTTCTCTTACTACCGTAGTATACTCCGGCGTCTAGTATAGTTTAGACTATATCGTTAGTTAGGTAAGCGGAACGTAAAGTGAGGTCGCTTTTCTTATTTCGTCTATCAACCCCTAGACTACTTCGTCTATCTCGTCTTTACTATTATATTGCTACTACGCGATCTAGACTAGCCTCTTAGAGTTATCGAGGTACGCCTAGATGTTGGCCTAGTAGGCCTTTCCCTAGTTTGGCTTAGGGGTCCTCGCTAGTATACGTTATATCTATATCGCAATAGAGGTCCTAACTAGTATATAGTCTAACGACGCCTCGAGTTTATGTTCGATCCTATAGTAGGTTACCGTGTAGTAGTAGCTATCTAAGATCTAGGAGAGGTCGATCGTCCCTTAGAGTCCCCCTCTCTTCTAGGTACCTAGGTCCTTCGGGGTATTAAGGGCGATTACGTTACTCGCTATTAAGTCGAGGACTTCGTCGGCTATAGGGTGCGGCTATATAAGGCTTTCCTAGGAAGGGTAGTCTATGTTAAAGTCTCCTACTACTATATAGTACCCTTGTCTCTTAAGCGTACTGTCTAGGTGTCTATAGACCCCTAGGTCGCGGCTAGACCTCGAGGCTAGCGGTTATATATATAGGTTGTGTATCTAGGTACTACCTACGTAGAGGGAGGTAATATCGCCCCCGCCTTCTTCGTCTACGTAGTACACTACCTCCTAGTCGGATTCTAGTATGTCCTTACTAATATAGAAGCACGTACGGGGTCTGCCGTCGCCTCGTAGGCATGTCGTATAGCCTAGTAACTTATAGGTCGTTAGTCTCTTATAGTACGGGTTAATCTATAGCTCCTAGATTGTAAGGACGTAGTAGACGCGCGGGTCCGCCTCGTGTAGGAAATGGTTCTAGACTATATCCTTGCTATAGTTAACGTTGTACTAGATAATACTAAGCGTATCGAGGCTAGTTATCGTCATCGACAATCATTTCCTCTATATCGTCCTATGTCCTACTACCCTATACGTCCTAGTCTACGCCTATCGGCTATATACTAAAGGGGAGCCGGGCCTAGTTAGATTCCCTCGCCGTAGCTAGTAGAGCACGTAGCCTCCCGTACGCCCTAGGTTACGTATCCTTTATATCGTTCTCGGCCCTAGGGCGCTTATACCCGACCGCCGCTAGTTAGTTCCGGTATAGGCTAGCCTTACGGTCGCCGTAGAATCTTAGGGCGACGGTTCTGTTTATAATTGCCTTGTTTTTCGCTAGTTTCCGCTATAGGCATTCCGTACTATACGATAGGTAGTGCCCCGGACAGTTCGCGTACCGTCTCGTAGTCGATATATAGTCCCTAGATATATAGTCTCCTATATAGTTCGAGTAGGCCTACTTGTTTATACACGTGTAGGTTTGGTGTCTATACTGTTAGTATTTAAAGCATTAGAGGACACGAAAGGATAAGGAGTGCTTTTCTACTATCTTAAGGCTATATTGCTAGACTAGGCCTTGTTCTATCGCTAGATCCGCCGCTTTCGCGTCTTGTAGCTATACTATTAGCGCCGAGGCCTTCTTGCCTTCTAGCCATTTCCTATAGAGCCAAGTCGCCTTCTAGATTAGAGAGTTAAGAGTGACCGGGTTGTCCTCTTAGAGAGCGCGTAGGTGACCCTAGTTAGTTAGGTCAAACTCCTTAGGTATATCGTAGACTAGGATCGTGAATTGTTTCGTTAAGACCTTCGCTAATGCCGTAACCTTAGATGCCTACTATAGCTATACCTCTAGATGCCTCCTAGTAGTAGTAGAGCTAGTATAGATCTATAGAGTGCCGTTAGACTATTAGTTCACTACGACCACCCCTAGTTAGTTAATTCGTTAGGCGAGCTCCTTGTTCGATAGCTTCGTAACTTCGGCCTAGTCTTCCTTTGCTATAATACGGATCGTAACTATATCGTACGTTAGGCGGGGGCCTAGTATCGATACCGCGACCGATACCTAGCTATAGGGGTATTGATTCCGGGTGGCCTTGCTAATAGCCTAGGACGTCGTCCTTATTTCTTATTGCCCTCGGTAATACGACAGTACAAGCGCCGTACGTAGCTAAGTGATCATTACCTATAGAGACCGGTAAGGGAGCTGATCGTTAGTTTCTATACTTTTTACGTCCTCTATAAGTTGCTACTAGTGGTCTTAGAGGGGCTTCGCCTATAGGGCCGTAGGCGCCGTTAGTGCCGTAGCCTAGGCTACTATTGCCTAGGAGTTGCCTAATATAGCTAGGCACCTCCGCGGCGTTTAGAGCTAAAGAAACAGGGTGAAGAGAGCTTCAAGCTGTCCAGATTAAATAAGGTAGAACTCCCTTAGTCCTAGGGGCAGTAGCCTGCTTTATATATCGTTAGAATGGCCTTAATAAGAGCTTTCGAATGTGTCGTGTTTTGGCGCAGAGATCGATCTATACGCTACGTAGTAAATATCGCTCTATAATTACGGTTATATATACGGGCCCGATAGCCGCTACCTACTCGAGTCTAAGAACGACGGGTACCGGCTTATAGGAATCCTTCTAGACTAGTAGTCTACTATTCTTACTACTACGGCTATTACTAGATTCGTAACTACTTAGGGAAAGTGAGCGGGCGGCCTCGCTTACTTAGTAAGGCGGTAAGCCGGGCTTATATCTTAAGTTATAAGATCTTAGTATCCTACTATATAATCTTGGCCTTAAGTTAGTTGACTTCGTCCTCTACTTAGTCGAGATAGCTATTAGTAGTGTTAATACGGCCTACTAGCTTATCTATAATCTTCTTATAGTGTTCCTTAGTTACGGCGTCGTCTAAGGCTATTTATAGTATCTAGATACGGGCCTTAGCATCTTCCTAGGATGTTTAATATATAATAGTATCGGCTTATATCTTATCTCGCTCGGTAGCTATATCCTATCGGTCTTCGAAGACGACATTTATTCTTCTTAGAGCTTCGTAAGTTTAGTGTCGACTTGATCGCGTTCCTCGCGATAGCGTCGTACCTAGGCTCGGGAGTAGTCGAGTATAACCTTCTAGTAGGCGTACCTATCTATAGTGCTCTTAACCTTAAGATATATAGTATTAGGCCGTAAGGTAACTACCCTCTTAAATGCTTCGGTATCGGTGATCTTATAGTTTATTAGATTATACTCGAAGTCTATATCGTCGAAGTCGATCTAGTCTATACGAGGAGGCGATATACTATTAATAAACTATATAAAGTCGATACCTTTACTATCGTCCTCGTAAGACGAGAGACAAGTGTCTTCGATATCTAGTCGTACTAGCTTCTTACCTTCTACCCTACTACCCTCGTGTCGTGTTAAAAACTAAGGCGTATTATTAGTTATAGGAATTTGTAAATCGGGTATATAAAGATAAGAGAGAGTAGACCTATCTATTCTGTTTCCTTACTTATACTATATCCTACTTACGCGGTCCGGATATATAGATAGATAGATTTATTATTCCCCTATTCTAGGATCCTATTCGGCCTATATAGATATATATCTATTGTAATATACAAAGGGAAACCTAAATAGGTGAAAACCCTTCCGGCCCCCGACTTCTCCTTATCTAGATTAGCTTTCCCTCTAAACGTACGTAGGCTATATCACTACCCCGTTAGCCCCCGCTCCTAGCCGGTCTCGTCGCGCTACGCCGTATCCTCTCTTCCTATACTACTCCTACTAGGCGGTACTATTCTAGCTAGCCCTTCTCTAGTATCTAGTTCGTAATACGCCGTAGGTCCTTAGCGTTGTTAAGAAGTGCCCTAATCGTCCGGTTCCTCGCCTTTACTATCTACTCCCCCCTTCCTAGCGACTACCTCGGATAGACGAGGAGTACGTACCGTACGTTCTAGGAGTAATAGCCGTAGGGGTAGCTAGTATTTGTATATTCTAGAACCTTCCTCTATAATAGGTACCCCTAGAGGCCGATATGTTCGCTTCGTAGTTAGGTTACTATACTACTCTATACCCTCGTAAGGCGGTAGTAGATAAGCTTTAGGGGGTGCTTAACCGCCGATTTCGTAGCTAACTATTCCTTAGGTTGTCCCGCTAGATAAGGGCGTCTACTATACCCTACACCCTAGTTGTTCTACCTCTCTTTCTATAGTTACTCTATAAACGATTTCTTACCTTCCTATCGTATTACTAGCTATTCGTCCCTTACCCGGTAGTTCGGCTCGTTTCTAGGTCGAATACCCTTATACGCTAGTACTAATTCGCGGGCCCTTACGAGTATACTAGCGATAACCTTCTATACTAGGTACTATACCGACTTACCTAAGTAGGAGGTCCGTAGTCCCTAGATATATAGGTCGATCGGCGGTATAGCGGTCTCGTACTTAAGTATCCTTATTAGTATCGACTTATATACCCCGGTAACCTTTCTTAGGCATTAGTTTTAGATCTTCGCTAACGGCGCGACGAGTCCCTTTAATAGGTAGGCCCTCTCGCCTAAGGACTATACTTAGCTACTATAGGTAAGGACTAGCCGTATAATAGCCGTATATAGATAGATAGATATTTCATTAAGCTGTTGTAGTGCCCTTTGGCCTATATAGCTATACTATCTTGTTTTTGTATATATAGAGGGGAAACCGTATTAGTGAAAACCCCTCCTCCTTCCCGCCTGTCTTTTCCTCCTCGTTATCGTCTTAAATTTCCCTTATTAGGGGTACGCTAGTATTATAGGCCTACCCTTATGACTACCCTATCTACAACCCCCCTCGCTTCCGCCTCTTATCTATCTACTCCTCCGTCTCGCTCGCGAGGCTAAACTACTAGAGGTATCCCTACTATAGTATCTACCGAGAGATTTAGCGAATGTTGCCTTTGTCCCTAATGATTGACTTGTAGTCTCTCCTTCCCGCTTAGTGCCTCCAATTTCCCCTACCTCTCGCCTACTACGGGCATCTTAGTAGTATATGTTCTAGGTTTTACGATAGGTAGCTACACTAGTAGGCTAGGCTATAGATGTCTAGTGCGCGTCTCCTAAATAGGTAGGCCCTTAATCTAATATATTCGGACCTGATTTGGATCGCTATGCTTGCTTCGGCCCTTATTAGGTCCCTATATAGCTAGTAATTGTGTCTCTAGAAGGCTCGGAGCGCTATCGGGCCTATTGTCTTAGGGGGCTTCCTTTTCTAGTCCTACTCCTATAGGTAGCTCGCTATCTATTCCGCTAGGCTTTAGGTCTTAGCCTTGCTCCCGCCGGCCTAGCGAGTCCTACGCTCCTCCTCCTTTCGTACTAGCTATTCGGTGCTTATCTATACGGCCGTAAAGGTAGTAAGGTCATCCTCTTTTTGGCTTGTCCTATGTCCTACCCCTCTTAATAGCCGTATATAGAAGTCGTAACTACCGAAAGTCCGCCCCCTATATAGACGTAGTAAGCCTCTAGTATAATACTATATTCTGTTTAGCTTTCCGTAATATTGCCTATACGTACTTCCTCTACTATAGCGCTAGGTCCACCTATAGTCCGAGGATCCTAAGCTAATTTACCGGGTTAGTCGTATACCCCTATATCTAGATAGAAGCTTATATATTATAGAACCGTGGCCGGCGCGTAAAGTGTATTAGATTAAACTTTTCTAGGGCAGACCGAGCTCCGTGCCTCCTAGTCTAGTCCTCGTAGATCTTGTACTTCTCTTCTAGTAGCCTATAGTTCTCCTTAGTCGAGGAAGACTAGGCTAGGATATTTATGTCGTCTACGAAGCCGCTCGTAGCGGTGTTCTAGGATTCTAGGGCTAGGAGCAGCGTCGCTATAAAGAAGAGGAACAGAATAGGTACTAGCGTTAAGCCTTACGGGATTCTAGTATAGACTGCTTAAAATAGGCTTCTATACTAGCCGACTAGGATCGACGTACTACGGTTTTGGAGGTAGGACCGTACGAAGTTAACAAGCCACTTAGAGAGTCCTTTCGACCTTAGGATATAGAGTAGCCGCGGGTATAATACGTAGTCGAAGGCTCCTAATATATCTAGACTAAGTAAGGATGCTACCTTGTCCCTATTCCTATACTAGATAGCCTTTACCTAAGAGGTAATAAGTTCTATCGCGGATAGCGTCGACGGCTATAGGCGCGTACCTATCTAGGTATCCGGGAGTAGGGAGTACTCCTCTACTACCTCGGAGAGTCTCGTTATAACTAGCTTCTTAAGCGCCTTCCTAAGAGTATTAAGGAGCGTAATTAGGCGGTACGACTTTACCTATATATAGTCTTCCTTTTACGGCTTACGTAGGACTACTATCGTCGATTATTTAAATACCGTTAGGTAGTATCCGGTCTATAGGCAGGCGTTAAAGATCGCTATAACTACTAGGGCTAGTTGATCTCTATACTTCTTTAGTAGCTCGTTTAGGATCCTATCCGGCCCCGGGGCTTTCTTCGCCGGTAACTTCCTAAGTATAGCGGTAATATCTCCCTCGGATATATTCTATTAGACTACGATACTAGGGGCTAGGGGAGTAGAGCTATTTATGTCGCTTAGATTAGCCTCGACTAGGGGCGGGAAGAACTTACTAGCTAGTAGACGCGCCTTGGCCTCGGGGTCGCTAACCGGGCTACTAGGCGATTATAGCGCTAGGATAGAGAAGGAGGGGCCCTATGTAGGGTCCTATCGGGCCCATTTTGCTAGCTTCTATATCCTCTCTAGCTTACCGGCGATTTCTTCTACTATAGCCCTCTAACTAACTACTTTCTCCCTCCGTATTATAGCTTTCTTCTATTAGTATACCTCCCTATATACATTCTAGGCCTCCTCGCTATAGCTACTCGTCTACACCCGGCGGGCTCTCCTTGCTTCTCTTACTACCGTAGTATACTCCGGCGTCTAGTATAGTTTAGACTATATCGTTAGTTAGGTAAGCGGAACGTAAAGTGAGGTCGCTTTTCTTATTTCGTCTATCAACCCCTAGACTACTTCGTCTATCTCGTCTTTACTATTATATTGCTACTACGCGATCTAGACTAGCCTCTTAGAGTTATCGAGGTACGCCTAGATGTTGGCCTAGTAGGCCTTTCCCTAGTTTAGCTTAGGGGTCCTCGCTAGTATACGTTATATCTATATCGCAATAGAGGTCCTAACTAGTATATAGTCTAACGACGCCTCGAGTTTATGTTCGATCCTATAGTAGGTTACCGTGTAGTAGTAGCTATCTAAGATCTAGGAGAGGTCGATCGTCCCTTAGAGTCCCCCTCTCTTCTAGGTGCCTAGGTCCTTCGGGGTATTAAGGGCGATTACGTTACTCGCTATTAAGTCGAGGACTTCGTCGGCTATAGAGTGCGGCTATATAAGGCTTTCCTAGGAAGGGTAGTCTATGTTAAAGTCTCCTACTACTATATAGTACCCTTGTCTCTTAAGCGTACTGTCTAGGTGTCTATAGACCCCTAGGTCGCGGCTAGACCTCGAGGCTAGCGGTTATATATATAGGTTGTGTATCTAGGTACTACCTACGTAGAGGGAGGTAATATCGCCCCCGCCTTCTTCGTCTACGTAGTACACTACCTCCTAGTCGGATTCTAGTATGTCCTTACTAATATAGAAGCACGTACGGGGTCTGCCGTCGCCTCGTAGGCATGTCGTATAGCCTAGTAACTTATAGGTCGTTAGTCTCTTATAGTACGGGTTAATCTATAGCTCCTAGATTGTAAGGACGTAGTAGACGCGCGGGTCCGCCTCGTATAGGAAATGGTTCTAGACTATATCCTTGCTATAGTTAACGTTGTACTAGATAATACTAAGCGTGTCGAGGCTAGTCATCGTCATCGACAATCATTTCCTCTATATCGTCCTATGTCCTACTACCCTATACGTCCTAGTCTACGCCTATCGGCTATATACTAAAGGGGAGCCGGGCCTAGTTAGATTCCCTCGCCGTAGCTAGTAGAGCACGTAGCCTCCCGTACGCCCTAGGTTACGTATCCTTTATATCGTTCTCGGCCCTAGGGCGCTTATACCCGACCGCCGCTAGTTAGTTCCGGTATAGGCTAGCCTTACGGTCGCCGTAGAATCTTAGGGCGACGGTTCTGTTTATAATTGCCTTGTTTTTCGCTAGTTTCCGCTATAGGCATTCCGTACTATACGATAGGTAGTACCCCGGACAGTTCGCGTACCGTCTCGTAGTCGATATATAGTCCCTAGATATATAGTCTCCTATATAGTTCGAGTAGGCCTACTTGTTTATATACGTGTAGGTTTGGTGTCTATACTGTTAGTATTTAAAGCATTAGAGGACACGAAAGGATAAGGAGTGCTTTTCTACTATCTTAAGGCTATATTGCTAGACTAGGCCTTGTTCTATCGCTAGATCCGCCGCTTTCGCGTCTTATAGCTATACTATTAGCGCCGAGGCCTTCTTGCCTTCTAGCCATTTCCTATAGAGCCAAGTCGCCTTCTAGATTAGAGAGTTAAGAGTGACCGGGTTGTCCTCTTAGAGAGCGCGTAGGTGACCCTAGTTAGTTAGGTCAAACTCCTTAGGTATATCGTAGACTAGGATCGTGAATTGTTTCGTTAAGACCTTCGCTAATGCCGTAACCTTAGATGCCCACTATAGCTATACCTCTAGATGCCTCCTAGTAGTAGTAGAGCTAGTATAGATCTATAGAGTGCCGTTAGACTATTAGTTCACTACGACCACCCCTAGTTAGTTAATTCGTTAGGCGAGCTCCTTGTTCGATAGCTTCGTAACTTCGGCCTAGTCTTCCTTTGCTATAATGCGGATCGTAACTATATCGTACGTTAGGCGGGGGCCTAGTATCGATACCGCAACCGATACCTAGCTATAGGGGTATTGATTCCGGGTGGCCTTGCTAATAGCCTAGGACGTCGTCCTTATTTCTTATTGCCCTCGGTAATACGACAGTACAAGCGCCGTACGTAGCTAAGTGATCATTACCTATAGAGACCGGTAAGGGAGCTAATCGTTAGTTTCTATACTTTTTACGTCCTCTATAAGTTGCTACTAGTGGTCTTAGAGGGGCTTCGCCTATAGGGCCGTAGGCGCCGTTAGTGCCGTAGCCTAGGCTACTATTGCCTAGGAGTTGCCTAATATAGCTAGGCACCTCCGCGGCGTTTAGAGCTGAAGAAACAGGGTGAAGAGAGCTTCAAGCTGTCCAGATTAAATAAGGTAGAACTCCCTTAGTCCTAGGGGTAGTAGCCTGCTTTATATATCGTTAGAATGGCCTTAATAAGAGCTTTCGAATGTGTCGTGTTTTGGCGCAGAGATCGATCTATACGCTACGTAGTAAATATCGCTCTATAATTACGGTTATATATACGGGCCCGATAGCCGCTACCTACTCGAGTCTAAGAACGACGGGTACCGGCTTATAGGAATCCTTCTAGACTAGTAGTCTACTATTCTTACTACTACGGCTATTACTAGATTCGTAACTACTTAGGGAAAGTGAGCGGGCGGCCTCGCTTACTTAGTAAGGCGGTAAGCCGGGCTTATATCTTAAGTTATAAGATCTTAGTATCCTACTATATAATCTTGGCCTTAAGTTAGTTGACTTCGTCCTCTACTTAGTCGAGATAGCTATTAGTAGTGTTAATACGGCCTACTAGCTTATCTATAATCTTCTTATAGTGTTCCTTAGTTACGGCGTCGTCTAAGGCTATTTATAGTATCTAGATACGGGCCTTAGCATCTTCCTAGGATGTTTAATATATAATAGTATCGGCTTATATCTTATCTCGCTCGGTAGCTATATCCTATCGGTCTTCGAAGACGACATTTATTCTTCTTAGAGCTTCGTAAGTTTAGTGTCGACTTGATCGCGTTCCTCGCGATAGCGTCGTACCTAGGCTCGGGAGTAGTCGAGTATAACCTTCTAGTAGGCGTACCTATCTATAGTGCTCTTAACCTTAAGATATATAGTATTAGGCCGTAAGGTAACTACCCTCTTAAATACTTCGGTATCGGTGATCTTGTAGTTTATTAGATTATACTCGAAGTCTATATCGTCGAAGTCGATCTAGTCTATACGAGGAGGCGATATACTATTAATAAACTATATAAAGTCGATACCTTTACTATCGTCCTCGTAAGACGAGAGACAAGTGTCTTCGATATCTAGTCGTACTAGCTTCTTACCTTCTACCCTACTACCCTCGTGTCGTGTTAAAAACTAAGGCGTATTATTAGTTATAGGAATTTGTAAATCGGGTATATAAAGATAAGAGAGAGTAGACCTATCTATTCTGTTTCCTTACTTATACTATATCCTACTTACGCGGTCCGGATATATAGATAGATAGATTTATTATTCCCCTATTCTAGGATCCTATTCGGCCTATATAGATATATATCTATTGTAATATACAAAGGGAAACCTAAATAGGTGAAAACCCTTCCGGCCCCCGACTTCTCCTTATCTAGATTAGCTTTCCCTCTAAACGTACGTAGGCTATATCACTACCCCGTTAGCCCCCGCTCCTAGCCGGTCTCGTCGCGCTACGCCGTATCCTCTCTTCCTATACTACTCCTACTAGGCGGTACTATTCTAGCTAGCCCTTCTCTAGTATCTAGTTCGTAATACGCCGTAGGTCCTTAGCGTTGTTAAGAAGTGCCCTAATCGTCCGGTTCCTCGCCTTTACTATCTACTCCCCCCTTCCTAGCGACTACCTCGGATAGACGAGGAGTACGTACCGTACGTTCTAGGAGTAATAGCCGTAGGGGTAGCTAGTATTTGTATATTCTAGAACCTTCCTCTATAATAGGTACCCCTAGAGGCCGATATGTTCGCTTCGTAGTTAGGTTACTATACTACTCTATACCCTCGTAAGGCGGTAGTAGATAAGCTTTAGGGGGTGCTTAACCGCCGATTTCGTAGCTAACTATTCCTTAGGTTGTCCCGCTAGATAAGGGCGTCTACTATACCCTACACCCTAGTTGTTCTACCTCTCTTTCTATAGTTACTCTATAAACGATTTCTTACCTTCCTATCGTATTACTAGCTATTCGTCCCTTACCCGGTAGTTCGGCTCGTTTCTAGGTCGAATACCCTTATACGCTAGTACTAATTCGCGGGCCCTTACGAGTATACTAGCGATAACCTTCTATACTAGGTACTATACCGACTTACCTAAGTAGGAGGTCCGTAGTCCCTAGATATATAGGTCGATCGGCGGTATAGCGGTCTCGTACTTAAGTATCCTTATTAGTATCGACTTATATACCCCGGTAACCTTTCTTAGGCATTAGTTTTAGATCTTCGCTAACGGCGCGACGAGTCCCTTTAATAGGTAGGCCCTCTCGCCTAAGGACTATACTTAGCTACTATAGGTAAGGACTAGCCGTATAATAGCCGTATATAGATAGATAGATATTTCATTAAGCTGTTGTAGTGCCCTTTGGCCTATATAGCTATACTATCTTGTTTTTGTATATATAGAGGGGAAACCGTATTAGTGAAAACCCCTCCTCCTTCCCGCCTGTCTTTTCCTCCTCGTTATCGTCTTAAATTTCCCTTATTAGGGGTACGCTAGTATTATAGGCCTACCCTTATGACTACCCTATCTACAACCCCCCTCGCTTCCGCCTCTTATCTATCTACTCCTCCGTCTCGCTCGCGAGGCTAAACTACTAGAGGTATCCCTACTATAGTATCTACCGAGAGATTTAGCGAATGTTGCCTTTGTCCCTAATGATTGACTTGTAGTCTCTCCTTCCCGCTTAGTGCCTCCAATTTCCCCTACCTCTCGCCTACTACGGGCATCTTAGTAGTATATGTTCTAGGTTTTACGATAGGTAGCTACACTAGTAGGCTAGGCTATAGATGTCTAGTGCGCGTCTCCTAAATAGGTAGGCCCTTAATCTAATATATTCGGACCTGATTTGGATCGCTATGCTTGCTTCGGCCCTTATTAGGTCCCTATATAGCTAGTAATTGTGTCTCTAGAAGGCTCGGAGCGCTATCGGGCCTATTGTCTTAGGGGGCTTCCTTTTCTAGTCCTACTCCTATAGGTAGCTCGCTATCTATTCCGCTAGGCTTTAGGTCTTAGCCTTGCTCCCGCCGGCCTAGCGAGTCCTACGCTCCTCCTCCTTTCGTACTAGCTATTCGGTGCTTATCTATACGGCCGTAAAGGTAGTAAGGTCATCCTCTTTTTGGCTTGTCCTATGTCCTACCCCTCTTAATAGCCGTATATAGAAGTCGTAACTACCGAAAGTCCGCCCCCTATATAGACGTAGTAAGCCTCTAGTATAATACTATATTCTGTTTAGCTTTCCGTAATATTGCCTATACGTACTTCCTCT
The DNA here is from genome assembly GCF_020509005.1 of Fulvia fulva. Lineage (NCBI taxonomy): Eukaryota > Fungi > Ascomycota > Dothideomycetes > Mycosphaerellales > Mycosphaerellaceae > Fulvia > Fulvia fulva. Next base: position 106,697 of record NC_063012.1, read on the forward strand.
ACTATAGCGCTAGGTCCACCTATAGTCCGAGGATCCTAAGCTAATTTACCGGGTTAGTCGTATACCCCTATATCTAGATAGAAGCTTATATATTATAGAACCGTGGCCGGCGCGTAAAGTGTATTAGATTAAACTTTTCTAGGGCAGACCGAGCTCCGTGCCTCCTAGTCTAGTCCTCGTAGATCTTGTACTTCTCTTCTAGTAGCCTATAGTTCTCCTTAGTCGAGGAAGACTAGGCTAGGATATTTATGTCGTCTACGAAGCCGCTCGTAGCGGTGTTCTAGGATTCTAGGGCTAGGAGCAGCGTCGCTATAAAGAAGAGGAACAGAATAGGTACTAGCGTTAAGCCTTACGGGATTCTAGTATAGACTGCTTGAAATAGGCTTCTATACTAGCCGACTAGGATCGACGTACTACGGTTTTAGAGGTAGGACCGTACGAAGTTAACAAGCCACTTAGAAAGTCCTTTCGACCTTAGGATATAGAGTAGCCGCGGGTATAATACGTAGTCGAAGGCTCCTAATATATCTAGACTAAGTAAGGATACTACCTTGTCCCTATTCCTATACTAGATAGCCTTTACCTAAGAGGTAATAAGTTCTATCGCGGATAGCGTCGACGGCTATAGGCGCGTACCTATCTAGGTATCCGGGAGTAGGGAGTACTCCTCTGTTACGGTCTGAAAGGTGGGAGAAGCTCATTTGTCAGACAAGCGAAGAACGAGGGGAGATCACTAGGCAGCCAGTGTATTGGAGTCACTTGGGTCACTCGTGAACGAGGTGACTCAGGGTCACTCGTGAACGAGGTGACTCAGGGTCACTCGTGAACGAGGTGACTCAGGGTCACTTAGGTCACTCGTGAGCAAGGTGACCGCGCCAAGACATAGTACTATATAGACGACGCTCCTTTGCAAGTAGATAGGAGCCTCGTGCTCAACTCATTTTAAGTATACACCATATACTGTTTGGGACCACTACCTTCTCAACGAGTCAGAGACATCATTGCAAAGATCCAAGCCCGGTTGGGATAACGTACAGCGGTTCCTAACAACTTTGAGCACCACCACCAGGGCCCTTTGCATATGTCTGGGAGAGACGCTACCCGGAGTCCGTCAAGACAAGGAACGCCACAGTCAACTGGCATTACGGAACGAATGAGCGAAATGTCGATTACAGGAAGCAGCAAGAACAACAACGCTCCTATGAGTATGCTGAACTCACAGGACCACCACCGTGCACCTAAGGTGTCTACGCCGGAGACGTTCGACGGGACCAAGGACAAACTGGAGGCTTTTCAACTGCAGGTTCAGTTGTACCTTCACTTCAACGCACACCAGTTTCAAGGCGAGGCCGGCAAGGTCTTGTACGCCGCATCCTTCCTACGAGGAAAAGCAGCTAGAGGATTCCGACCATACCTCAAGGACTGGCTCCACAACCAGGGTGAGGGGGGGACACCGAAGACGGAAACTCGAAAAATTTTCCACGACTACGACGAGTTTGAGACGAAACTCGATGATCTATACGGGATACCGAATGAGGAGGTATACGCCGACCGACATATCCGACAACTTCGACAGACCACTTCTGTAGCGCTGTACGCCTCAGAATTCCAAGGATATGCCGCCGACCTAGAATGGAACGACGCAGCATTGCGATCGCAGTTCTACCTCGGGCTGAAGGACAACGTTAAAGCCGAACTATCCCGAAACGCCAGCGTTGTGACGCTAGGGGCGATGATCAAGGCAGCAAAGGAGATCGACGAAAGGCTCCAGGATTTGAGGTACGACCGACACGTACAGCCTGGATACCAGAGACCCGCCGCGAGCGGAAGAGGGGGCTTCAAGGCCAGAAGTCAGGACCCTAGTTACGGAGACCCAATGGAATTGGACGTAACGGATCGTAGGACAGGAAGGGGGCTGAAGAGCAAAGGTTCCACCTGCTACGTATGTGGCGAGCAAGGCCACTTTGCAAAAAACTGCAAGAAGAAGAATATGGTTAGCCGCGAGTTCAACGCAATGATTCGCGAAGAGAAGACATACCAGGAATGCGAGAACTTCTTCTCGAAATCTGCTTAGCAGAAACGACCTGACGACAAGGCATCAAACAGCGGCTTCTTGATTTGATGACCTAAGGACTAGAAGTCAACACAACGACACGGATAAACGACTACTGGAACACGACTTACGAAGGCGCCTCGGGAGGAGGATCAGAACAAAAACCAGACCAGGAGAAAGGGGACGCTACACCGACGCTTTGGAGGCTCTTCTCCAGCTCGGATGCGGACAGGTGGACGACCCGAGTATCGTCTCCCTCGGCGGCGAGCTCACGATCCAAGCAACGGAGTTTTTCTTCTTCACGGGCACGGTTCTGCTCGAGTACTTGGCGCTTCCTGGTGAGGATCGCCCGGACCTGCTCCAGTTGCTGCAGGAGCGATTCCTGTTGTTGCTCCGCCAGCTCGATTTCTCTTTTTATGGATGCTTCGGTCCGATCTATGGCGGCCCACGACGTACGGACACAGGCGCGACCTCTACGGACACACTCGGAACACCGCGAGTCGGAGCCAGGCATGACGAAACACAGACGCAACTTCGAACAACAGTTCTCGCAGGGGGACTCGGCCAGGTGATTCTGTCGCTCGATGCGGGAGGCACGAAGTTCGCGTTTCTGTGACGAGGAGGAAGACATTTTGGACAAGCTGAGGAATGAAAATGATGGGACATTCGCTTATATCATCATGACACGTGATCGTTGGGACACCGATCCTGGGGAGGGGGATGGTGTTACGGTCTGAAAGGTGGGAGAAGCTCATTTGTCAGACAAGCGAAGAACGAGGGGAGATCACTAGGCAGCCAGTGTATTGGAGTCACTTGGGTCACTCGTGAACGAGGTGACTCAGGGTCACTCGTGAACGAGGTGACTCAGGGTCACTTAGGTCACTCGTGAGCAAGGTGACCGCGCCAAGACATAGTACTATATAGACGACGCTCCTTTGCAAGTAGATAGGAGCCTCGTGCTCAACTCATTTTAAGTATACACCATATACTGTTTGGGACCACTACCTTCTCAACGAGTCAGAGACATCATTGCAAAGATCCAAGCCCGGTTAGGATAACGTACAGCGGTTCCTAACATCCTCTACTACCTCGGAGAGTCTCGTTATAACTAGCTTCTTAAGCGCCTTCCTAAGAGTATTAAGGAGCGTAATTAGGCGGTACGACTTTACCTATATATAGTCTTCCTTTTACGGCTTACGTAGGACTACTATCGTCGATTATTTAAATACTTGTTAGGGCGAGAGCCTGGCCTATAAGATATAAGGATGAAAGCGAGAATATAGGTACGAAGTGTAGATATAAAAGGGTATAGTATGATTACTACATAAAACGAAAGACGAAGAAAGTAAGAGAGGCCTAGGGAAGGCTAGATATTTATACGCGACCCTCGCGAGTGCGTGTCCCCGTATCAATAGGGCTAACCCGTACGAAGCCGCGCTTAGTAGCTTTGCTTAAAACCTTATTCTAACCTGCCCTACGTTCCGAGTCTTCTACGTGCTTCTTCTAGGGTCTAGCGTAGTCGCGGGTGCTCGCGGGAGTACCGTAAGTCACATAGTTACGAGCCGAAGTAAATCTGTTAAGGTTTAGTAGAGGGGTGAATTTAGAGGGCTAGGTCCCGTAGTAAATGTTACGGAGTATATAATTCTTGGCGCTTATATACTAAGCTAGACTATTACTTCTTAACGACTTCTAAGTACTCTAAGGCTCTTCTGTCCCTACTTTCTATATACTCTATAGGGAGACTATAACAATACTATTAGGTAGTATCCGGTCTATAGGTAGGCGTTAAATATCGCTACGACTACTAGGGCTAGTTAATCTCTATACTTCTTTAGTAGCTCGTTCGGGATCCTATCCGGTCCCGGGGCTTTCTTCGCCGGTAACTTTCTAAGTATAGCGGTAACTTCTCCCTCGGAAACCTCCTATTAGACCGCGATACTAGGGTCTAGGGGAGTAGAGCTGTTTATGTTACTTAGATTAGCCTCGACTAAGGGCGGGAAGAACTTACTAGCTAGTAGACGCGCCTTGGCCTCGGGGTCGCTAACCGGGCTACTAGGCGATTATAGCGCTAGGATAGAGAAGGAGGGGCCCTATATAGGGTCCTATCAGGCCCATTTTGCTAGCTTCTATATCCTCGCTAGCTTACCGGCGATTTCTTCTACTATAGCCCTCTAACTAACTACTTTCTCCCTCCGTATTATAGCTTTCTTCTATTAGTATACCTCCCTATATACATTCTAGGCCTCCTCGCTATAGCTACTCGTCTATACCCGGCGGGCTCTCCTTACTTCTCTTACTATCATAGTATACTTCGGCGTCTAGTATAGTTTAGACTATGTCGTTAGTTAGGTAAGCGGAACGTAAAGTAAGGTCGCTTTTCCTATTTCGTCTATTAACCCTTAGACTACCTCGTCTATCTCGTCTTTACTATTGTATTACTACTACGCGATCTAGACTAGCCTCTCGGAGTCGTCGAGGTATACCTAGATATTAGCCTAGTAGGCCTTTCCCTAGTTTAGCTTAGGGGTTCTCGCTAGTATATATTATATCTATATCGTAATAGAGATCCTAACTAGTATATAGTTTAACGACGCCTCGAGTTTATGTTCGATCCTATAGTAGGTTACTATATAGTAGTAGCTATCTAAGATCTAGGAGAGGTCGATCGTGCCTTAGAGTCCCCCTCTCTTCTAGGTACCTAGGTACTTCGGGGTATTAAGGGCAATTACGTTACTCGCTATCAAGTCGAGTACTTCGTCGGCTATAGGGTACGGCTATATAAGGCTTTCCTAGGAAGGGTAGTATATATTAAAGTCTCCTACTACGATGTAGTACCCTTGTCTCTTAAGCGTACTATCTAGGTGTCTATAGACCCCTAGGTCGCGGCTAGACCTCGAGGCTAGCGGTTATATATATAGGTTGTGTATCTAGGTACTACCTACGTAGAGGGAGGTAATATCGCCCCCGCCTTCTTCGTCTACGTAGTACACTACCTCCTAGTCGGATTCTAGTATGTCCTTACTAATATAGAAGCACGTACGGGGTCTGCCGTCGCCTCGTAGGCATGTCGTATAGCCTAGTAACTTATAGGTCGTTAGTCTCTTATAGTACGGGTTAATCTATAGCTCCTAGATTACTATAACATAGTAGACGTACGGGTCCGCCTCGTATAGGAAATAGTTCTAGACTATATCCTTACTATAGTTAACGTTGTACTAGATGATACTAAGCGTATCGAGGCTAGTTATCGTCATCGACAATTATTTCCTCTATAATGTCCTATGTCCTACTACCTTATACGTCCTAGTCTACGCCTATCGGCTATATACTAAAGGGGAGCCGGGCCTAGTTAGATTCCCTCGCCGTAGCTAGTAGAGTACGTAGCCTCCCGTACGCCCTATATTACGTATCCTTTATATTATTCTCGGCCCTAGGGCGCTTATATTCGACCGCCGCTAGCTAGTTCTAGTATAGGCTAGCCTTACGGTCGCCGTAGAATCTTAGGGCGACGGTTCTATCTATAATTACCTTGTTCTTCGCTAGTTTCCGCTATAGGTATTCCGCGCTATACGATAGGTAGTACCCCGGACAGTTTACGTACCGCCTTATAGCTAATATATAGTCCCTAGATATATAGTCTCCTATATAGTTCGAGTAGGCCTACTTATTTATATACGTATAACGTGCTTTACTACCGAGCGGGCTATACTACCGAGCGGGCTACTTTTACTAAGAACTGTACTACTTCTACTTTAATTACGACGGTATCTTAACACGACGACATCCTATAGAATCGTTACTAGGAGGACAATTCCTCTTTAGATTCTTCGCTATCTAGCGAGTCTACTTGATAGGTACGTACGTTATGCCCCGACTCGCTATATCGCTTATAGCGTCGTAGCCTTAGTACTAGCCGAACACTATCTAGCGACTCTCTACTCACTTCCTGCCTCCTAGTATCCTCTAGAGGTATTAATTACGACGCCTTATCGAAGGTTAGAGACTCTCTAGACTAAATATACTTGCGCTTTCGTGCTTTCCGCTATATAAGGGCCTCGTTAGACTTACGTAGCTTACTAATCTCGCTTTGTATAAGAGCTATCTAATACGCTATCTCTCTACTCCCTCTCTATTACCCTATAAAACGACCTTCCTCTTTCTACTACGCCTTTCTAAACCCGTAACGACGCTCTAAGACGTAATAACACCTATTATAAACCCTGTCTCGTCGAAGTTATAGGTGTTCTAGTTAAGGATACTATACTTCTCCTTTATATTACGTATAAGTAAGAACTACTTCTCGATAACGTCTAGATCTTCTATTAGGGCTCGCTAACGATCGTATCTACGTGTTATACGAACCTTTAGCTCACGATACTGCCTAATAAACCTATCTATCTAATTGAGACTAGCGGGCCTAAGACCCTTCTCTTATAGTAATAAATCGGCTATTACTCGTATACTAGCCTTTAATAGCGGGAAACCTCTAAGATCTAGATCGAGTATATACTTAAGTATTACCCTCGCTTCTAGCTCTATAAGCTTCTTCGAATTAGGCTCGTAGTTACCCCGAGGAGGTCGTCTATTCAATCGATACCCTAGTATAGTTCGAGACGCGTTATATACCTTTATAGTAAGTCAATTCGTAATTATTACGTCGCGTTTCGTAGCCTAGATAGCTAAGGTCAGTTTAGCCTCGTTTGAAGACAATATACGCTATAATAGTAGTTATATAGCTATATCTATAGAAGTGGTATAGTTCTTAGTAAAAGTGGCCCGCTCGGTAGTATAGCCCGCTCGGTAGTAAAGTACGTTAGGTTTAGTATCTATACTATTAGTATTTAAAGTATTAGATTGACGGAATCATCGATCTCTGCGCCAAAACACGACACATTCGAAAGCTCTTATCAAGGCCATTCCAACGATATAAAAAGCAGGCCACTGCCCCTAGGACTGAGGGAGTTCTACCCCATTCAATCTGGACAGCTTGAAGCTCTCTTCACCCTGTTTCTTCAGCTCCAAACGCCGCGGAGGTGCCTAGCTACATTAGGCAACTCCTAGGCAATGGCAGCCCAGGCTACGGTACTAACGGCGCCTACGGCCCTACAGGCGAAGCCCCCCCAAGACAACTGGCAGCAACTTATAGAGGACGCAAAAAGCATGGAAACTAACGATCAGCTCCCTTACCGGTCTCTACAGGTAATGATCACTCAGCTACGCACGGCGCTTGTACTGTCGTATTACCGAGGGCAACAAGAAATGAGGACGACGTCCCAGGCGATTAGCAAGGCCACCCGGAATCAACACCCCCATAGCTGGGCATCGGTCGCGGCATCGATACCAGGCCCCCGCCCAACGCACGATGCAGTTACGATCCGCATTGCAGCAAAGGAAGACCAGGCCGAAGTTGCGAAGCTATCGAACAAGGAGCTCGCCCAACGAATTAACCAACCAGGGGTGGTCGCAGTGAACCAACAGTCTAACGGCACTCTACAGATCTATACTAGCTCTGCTACTGCTAGGAGGCACCTAGAGGCACAGCCACAGTGGGCATCTAAGGTTGCGGCATCAGCGAAGGTCTCAACGAAACAATTCACGATCCTAGTCCACGACATGCCTAAGGAGTTTGACCCAACCAACCAGGGTCACCTACGCGCTCTCCAAGAGGACAACCCGGTCACTCTTAACTCTCCAATCCAGAAGGCGACTTGGCTCCATAGGAAATGGCCAGAAGGCAAGAAGGCCTCGGCGCTAATAGTATGGCTACAAGACGCGAAAGCGGCGGATCTAGCGATAGAACAAGGCCTGGTCTGGCAATACAGCCTCAAGACAGTAGAAAAGCACTCCTCATCCTTTCGTGTCCTCCAATGCTTCAAATGCCAACAGTATGGACACCAAACCTACACGTGCACAAACAAGCAGGCCTGCTCGAACTGTGCAGGAGACCATATGTCTAGGGACTGTACATCGACTACGAGACGGTGCGCGAACTGTCCGGGGCACCACCCATCGTATAGTGCGGAATGCCCACAGCGGAAACTAGCGAAAAACAAGGCAATCACAAACAGAACCGTCGCCCCAAGATTCTACGGCGACCGTGAGGCTAGCCCACACCGGAACCAACTAGCGGCGGTCGGGCACAAGCGCCCTAGGGCCGAGAACGATGTAAAGGATGCGCAGCCTAGGGCGTACGGGAGGCCACGTGCTCTGCTAGCTGCGGCGAGGGAATCTAACCAGGCCCGGCTCCCCTTTAGTACACAGCCGATAGGCGTAGACCAGGACGCACAGGGCAGTAGGACACAGGACGATACAGAGGAAATGATTGTCAATGCCGATGACTAGCCTCGACACGCTTAACATCATCCAGTATAACGTCAACCATAGCAAGGATATAGTCCAGAACCATTTCCTACACGAGGCGGACCCGCGCGTCCACCACGTCCTTGCAATCCAGGAGCCATGGATTAACCCGCACCATAAGAGACCAACGACCTGCAAGTCACCAGGCTACACGACATGCCTACGAGGCGACGGCAGACCCCGCACGTGCTTCTATGTCAGCAAGGACATACTAGAATCCGACTGGGAGGTAGTGTACTACGCAGACGAAGAAGGCGGGGGCGATATTACCTCCCTCCACGTGGGTAGCACCTGGATACACAACCTATACATGCAACCGCCAGCCTCGAGGTCTAGCCGCGACCTAGGGGTCTGCAGACACCTAGACAGTGCGCTCAAGAGACAAGGGTGCCACATCGTAGTAGGAGACTTCAACATACACCACCCTTCCTGGGAAAGCCTTATGCAGCCGCACCCTATAGCCGACGAAGTACTCGACTTGATGGCGAGCAACGCAATTGCCCTCAATACCCCGAAGGACCTGGGCACCTGGAAGAGAGGGGGACTCCAAGGCACGATCGACCTCTCCTGGATCTCAGATAGCCACTACCACACGGTAACCTACTGTGGGATCGAACATGAACTCGAGGCGTCGTCAGACCACATGCCAGTCAGGACCTCTATTGCGACACAGATACAACGCACACCAGCGAGAACCCCTAAGCCAAACTGGGGAAAGGCCCACTGGGCCAACATCCAGGCGTACCTCGATGACTCCAAGAGGCTAGTCCAGATCGCGCAGCAGCAATACAACAGTAAAGACGAGATAGACGAAGCAGTCCAGGGGTTGACAGACGAAATAAGAAAAGCGACCTCACTTCACGTTCCGCTTGCCCAACCAACGACATGGTCCAAACCATACTGGACGCCGGAGTGCACTGCGGTAGTAAGAGAAGCAAGGAGAGCCCGCCGGGTGTGGACGAGCAGCCATAGCGAGGAGGCCTGGAACGTATACAGGGAGGCATGCCAACAGAAGAAAGCCATAATACGGAGGGAGAAAGCAGTCGGCTGGAGGGCCACAGTGGAAGAAATCGCCGGCAAGCCAGAGAGGATGTGGAAGCTAGCGAAATGGGCCCGACAGGACCCTACACAGGGCCCCTCCTTCTCTATCCCAGCGCTACAATCGCCTAGTGGCCCGGTTAGCGACCCCGAGGCCAAGGCGCGTCTACTGGCTAGCAAGTTCTTCCCACCCCCAGTCGAGGCTGATCTAAGCGACATAAACAGCTCTACTCCCCTAGCCCCTAGCATCGCGGTCCAACAGGAGGTGTCCGAGGGAGAAGTTACCGCTGTGCTGAGGAAGTTGCCGGCGAAGAAAGCCCCGGGGCCGGATGGGATCCCAAACGAGCTACTAAAGAAGTGTAGAGATCAACTAGCCCCAGCAGTTGCAGCGATCTTCAACGCCTGCCTACAGACCGGATACCACCCGATAGCTTTTAAACAATCGACGACAGTGGTCCTACGCAAGCCGCAGAAGGAAGACTATACGCAGGTGAAGTCGTACCGCCCAATTGCGCTCCTTAACACTCTTGGGAAGGCGCTTGAGAAGCTGGTTGCAACGAGACTCTCCGAGGCGGCAGAGGAACACTCCCTACTCCCGGACACCCAGATGGGTGCGCGCCCACAGCGATCGACGCTATCCGCGATGGAACTTATCACCTCTCAGGTAAAGGCCATCTGGTATAAGAATAGGGACAAGGTGGCTTCCTTACTTAGCCTAGACATATCGGGAGCCTTCGACTACGTGTCACACCCGCGGCTTCTCTACATCCTAAGGTCGAAAGGACTCCCTGAGTGGCTTGTCAACTTCGTACGGTCCTACCTCCAAAACCGCAGTACGTCGATCCTGGTCGGCCAGTACAGAAGCCCATTTCAAGCAGTCCACACTGGAATCCCGCAAGGCTCAACGCTAGCACCTATTCTGTTCCTCTTCTTTATGGCGACGCTGCTCCCAGCCCTAGAATCCCAGAACACCGCTGCGAGCGGCTTCGTAGACGACACAAACATCCTAGCGTGGTCTTCCTCGACTGAGGAGAACTGTAGGCTACTAGAAGAGAAGCACAAGATCTGCGAGGACTGGGCTAGGAGGCACGGGGCTCGGTTTGCCCCAGAAAAGTACAATCTGATACACTTTACGCGCCGGCCACGGTTCCACAATATGCAAGCTTCTATCCAGATACAGGGGCACACGACTAACCCGGCAAATCAGCTCAGGATCCTCGGACTATGGGTGGACCCGGCGCTACGGTGGAGGAAGCACGTACAGGCAATATTACGGAAAGCTGAACAGAATATGGCATCATGCCAGAGGCTCACTGCGTCCACATGGGGGGCGGACTTCCGGCAGTCACGACTTCTATATACGGCTATTGTACGGCCAGTCCTTACCTATGGCAGCCAAGTGTGGTCCTTAGGCGAGAGGGCCTGCCCATCGAAGGGACTCGTCGCGCCGCTAGCGAAGATCCAAAACCAATGCCTAAGGAAGGTCACCGGGGCATATAAGTCGACACCAACGAGGATGCTTGAGCACGAGACCGCTATACCGCCGATCGACCTATACATCCAGGGACTACGGACCTCCTACTTAGGCAAGTCGGCACAGTACCCAGTACAGAAGGTCATCGCCAGTGCAGTCGCAAGGGCCCGCGAATCAGTACCAGCGCATAAGGGCATTCGACCCGGAAACGAGCCGAACTACCGGGCAAGGGACGAACAGCTAGCAACACAATGGGAAGGTGAGAAATCGTTTGTAGAGCAACTATGGAAAGAGAGGTGGAACAACCAGGTTGTAGGGCATAGTGGACGCCCTCAGCCAGCGGGACAACCTAAGGAATGGTCAGCTACAAAATCCGCGGTCAAGCACCCCCCGAAGCTCATCCACTACCGCCTTACGAGGGCACAGAGTAGCATAGCAACCCAACTGCGAAGCGAACACATCGGCCTCCAGGGGTACCTATCATGGAGGAAGGTCCCAGGATACACGAATACTAGCTGCCCCTGCGGCTATCGCTCCCAGAACGTACGGCACGCACTCCTCGTCTGTCCGAGGTGGTCGCTAGGAAGGGGGGAGTGGATGGCAAAGGCGAGGAACCGGACGATTGGGGCACTTCTTAACAACGCTGAAGACCTACGGCGCATTACGAACTGGATACTAGAGAAGGGCTGGCTAGAACAGTACCGCCTAGTAGGAGCAGTGCAGGAAGAGAGGACACGACGCAGCGCGACGAGACCGGCTAGGAGCGGGGGCTAACGGGGTAGTGACATGGACTACGTACGTTCAGAGGGAAAGCTAATCTAGACAAGGAGTAGTCGGGGGCGGGAAGGGTTTTCACCTATTCGGGTTTCCCTTTGTACATAACAATAGATATATACCTGCATAGGCCGGATAGGGTCCTAGAACAGGGGAATGACAAATCTATCTATCTATTTAAAGTATTAGAGGATACGAAAGGATAAGGAGTACTTTTCTACTATCTTAAGGCTATATTACTAGATTAGGCCTTGTTCTATTACTAGATCCGCCGCTTTCGCGTCTTATAGCTATATAATTAGCGCCGAGGCCTTCTTACCTTCTAGCTATTTTCTATAGAGCTAAGTCGCCTTCTAGATTAGAGAGTTAAGAGTGACCGGGTTGTCCTCTTAGAGAGTACGTAGGTGACCTTAGTTAGTTAGGTCGAACTCTTTAGGTATATTATAGACTAGGATCGTAAATTGCTTCGTTAAGACCTTTACTAATACCGTAACCTTAGATACCTACTATAGCTATACCTCTAGGTGCCTCCTAGTAGTAGCAGAGCTAGTATAGATCTATAAAGTACCGTTAGACTATTAGTTCACTACGACTACCCCTAGTTAATTAATTCGCTAGGCGAGCTTCTTATTTAATAGCTTCGTAACTTTAGCCTAGTCTTCCTTTACTATAATATAGATCGTAACTATATCGTACGTTAGGCGGAGGCCTAGCTATAGGGGTGTTGATTCCGGGTGGCCTTGTTAATCGCCTAAGACGTCGTCCTTATTTCGTATTACTCTCGGTAATACGATAGTACTAGCGCCGTACGTAGCTAAGTAATTATTACCTAGAGAGACCGGTATAGGAGCTGATCGTTAGTTTCTATGCTTTTTGCGTCCTCTATAAGTTGCTGCCAGTTGTCTTGGGGGGGCTTCGCCTGTGGAGCCGTAGGCGTCGGTGGTGCCGTAGCCTGGGCTACCATTGCCTAGGAGTTGCCTAATGTAGCTAGGCACCTCCGCGGCGTTTGGAGCTGAAGAAACAGGGTGAAGAGAACTTCAAGCTGTCCAAATTGAATGAGGTAGAACTCCCTCAATTCTAGGGGCAGTAGCCTGCTTTGTAGATCGTTGGAATGGCCTTGGTAAGGGCTTTCGAATGTGTCGTGTTTAGCGATGGCGCCGATTCTCGTAGTCCCCCGTAATAAAATACTTATGCCCAATCCTCTGACTCAACGCCGCCCCAGGCCACAGCGCGATAAGGTATCCAGCATAGAACACCACAAAGAGATCATTGTACTGGTTCTTCGTCATATTGACATCGTCGAAGATACCCATCGTACTGGCCTGGGATAGGGTCGACTTGTCCAGGTGGATGAGGAAGGCAATCCACCATGTCTGACTGAGGAGGAACCAGAAATTCTTGCGCGTGAGCTTCCGTAGTCCTGCTGCGTCCAAGGGGGCGACGCTGTCTTTGTGCTGGTTGTAGAAGATTGCTGTATCGTCGAGTTCGCGCTTGGCGACCACGCGTAAGTTAGCGCTATCTGTGCGGGCAATGTCCTGGCCGTTTGGAGAGCCGTCCGGTCGAGTGGACTCTGCAAACCCTTTCTTCTCTGTGATGGCCATCGTCGCGGGTGTGTCGATGGACGGTACCTGTCTGTGTCCAGTCCAAGTCCAAGCATTTGTCAAGCCCTATATAAAGAACCCAAGAAACATCCTAAGAAATCCTTGACGGATCTTGATGGCCTTGTCGTCCCAGGGTCGTACTCCCTTCCCTCCCTCAGACGCTCAACCACATGCAGCCAAGACCCTTTGAGTCCTCCCTAGCACTCACCTTCAGCCTTGACCGGGCAAATCTCCACGCCACGATGCAAACACTAACACACCTCACACCCAACTCCCTTGCCGCCAAGACCATGCCAAGGCCCGCGAACATCCCGCGCAATCCTGGCCTGAGGTTCATCAAGGTGTTCTCACCACGCTCATCGGCGCTGAGCGACTTTCACACGTGCCATCACGGTACACAAGAGGTTCATTTCAAAGTTAGCCGTGTCGGTCCCCATGCACCCGCGAAGCGGGTGTTGGACAACCCAGTGATATTGGACACCTCAATAAAACCACGCTTTCCAACACGCGTATCTTCCATTCAACACGCGTTATCTCATCAATATGGTTGCTTCCATCTATCGTGAAGAAGAGGAGCTCATCAGTGAGGCCGTGCAGTGGTACTGCGACGCGTCAAATCCAGGTCCTGTCAAGCAGGTAGCCGCCAACTGGGGTGTCGATTACCAACGCTTCAGAAGACGACTTCTCGGTCACAACTCACGCAGCACACGGCCGCGTACGCACACGGTGTTGACAGACGATCAAGAAGCTGTTCTTGCAACCTACTTGAGGAGGTGTGACAAGATAGGCGTATCCGCGCGACTCCGGATGGTCCAGATCAGCGCAAATTCGATCCTCAAGCGATACCATACTGGACCTAGATCACCTCCAATTGTGAGCTCGAAGTGGCCACAACGATGGCTCAATCGACATCCAGAATGGAAGAAGGTGAAGCAACAACCATTGGAAGCAGCAAGAGCAGCGGCATGGGATATTGGTGACCTTGAATCCTGGTACAGCAAGCTGTGGGAGACCTGTCAAGAGCATGGCATATTGCCTGAGGACATGTGGAATATGGACGAGACTGGCTTCCGCGTTGGTGTTGCGAAGAACCAGTACGTTCTTACGCAATATCCGAAAAGGAAGAACTTCCTTCCTACTGCCAACAACCGTGAGAGCTGTACGGATGTTGTTGCTGTCTCAGCAGCTGGGCATGTGATTCCAGCCTTCCTCATCTTGATAGGGAAGATGCACCTGAATACGTGGTACCAACACCTTGAAGACGACACGGTTGTGGGTGTTAGTGATTCTAGATACACGAATGACCTTCAATCCGGAGCCAATATTGGCTCGTGCAAGGCAAGACCTAGCTGCTCTTCGATCGAATAAACGAGTCTCAATACCGGAGCCGATTGTCAACGATAAGCAGCTTCCAACAACAGTGAGGACCTTCGGTCGATACACTGCTGCGCTTATAGCTGATCCATTGATAGATGAGTCTATTAAGCAGCGACTGGAGCCACTCTTCCGTGGAGCCCAGATTGCTATCGTTGAGGGCGCCGAAGCAGTAGCTGAATTGGACAACACCACGGTCCGCCAGAACGCTCGCAATGCTCGCAACACTCAGAAGAGACAACACCTTCAGCGTGGAGGTGTCATGAAGGCTATCAACGCAAGAGCTGCTATACAAGAAGGTGAAGAGAACACAGTAAAGCAGCTTGAAGCCCAGCTAGCACGTGCAAGAACAGGTGAATTGAGACACCGGATAAGCAAGATTATGAGCTATATCAAGGGGACATACAACAGACCTGCTTATCCAGTGGAGAGACGGAAGATTATGCCAATATGGCTTGCCTGTATGGACGATATAGCCAATAGATAGTTGAATACACCTCATTGATATCGTTGAGGTGTCCAATATCACTGGGTTGTCCAACACCCGCTTCGCGGGTGCATGGGGACCGACACGGCTAAGTCGTTTGCCAGTGTTACGTTGCCTCGGACGGAAGCCCCAATAGGAAAGATGGCCGGTTGATCAATCACTTCGCTCCGAGATAACTTGCTCACTGCGCCGCAGAGCTGCAGATGTGGCGGAAGCCTGCACTGCACTGATTGGGCTTGCTCGTTTGGTTTGCGTGATATCGTCTTCATCAAGTATGAATATGGCGGAGGTGGGAAAGAAGCAGGTAGCTATTGTTGGTGGTGAGTGTACTTCCCATGAGTCTGCAACGACGTACGCTGACTTTCGTAACCTAGCTGGCGTATTCGGCCTCTCCCTGGCATTAGCACTGCAGAAACGAGGTGAGACATACCTTACGTGATCCTCCATAACCGTAATGGACGGCTTTGCTGACTGTCACGCCAGGCCACCGCGTCACGGTCTTCGACAGATATCGTTACGATGAAGCGCATTACCAGCCTTTGAGCTCAGACCAACAGATCGCAGCATCAGTAGACCACAACAAGATTGTACGCAACTGCTCTCGACCTCATCGACTTGTCACTGATCATTGTTGTAACAGTTCCGCGCCTCTTACGGCACCAAGCTCCACTACCAACGTCTCGCTTTAGAAGCTCGCAAAGCGTGGGAGTCCATCGACAATGCTCGCCAGGATGCAGCTCATAAGCTGTTCGACCCATGCGGGATGCTTCGTGTCCAGCCGACGGATGAGCTCTCGCCACTTGAAAGGGAGACGCTAGCCAGTATGGAGCGGGAAGGGCTGCGTGACAACCAGTTTGTCGAGGGTAACCGGGAGGATTGTGAGCGTGCCAAGAATGCCGGGTGGGATGAGAAGTTGCTGAAGTTTAGCATTCCTGATGAACCGGAGGGGAAGTCTTTCGAAGCAGTGCTTGACTCGCTGGCTGGGTTCACTAGGTGTTCTGATGCTTGTGCCCATTTTTTCACATTGGCAAAGAATGCCGGTGTTGAGTTCGAGTTTGGTGACGCAGGCGCCTTTGAGAGCCTGCTCCATCAGGACGATGATCGCACGCAGCGTGTTATTGGCCTAAGGACAACTGACGGCACCAACCACCACGCCGACGTAGTCGTCATCGCCGCTGGCTCATTCTCGACGCAAGTCCTGCCCGATCTAGCATACCACATGGAATCATCAGCTGGCAGCATCGCCACCTTCAAGATCGAAGAAAGCGAACAGGCACTCTGGGACAAGTTCTCACCCGAGAAGTTCCCCGTAATGACCTGGAAGAGTGCCAGCCGCGATGAGGACGGACGAGATCGAGGTAGCGTATACGTCCTGCCACGAACGCCGGATGGACTTCTGAAGATAGGCTACCGCGGCGTCAAGTTCACCAACTTCCAGCCAGCGCCCGAAAATGCTTGTTTCACGCAAGAGGGGAAGTGGTCAATACCATTACCAGCGGCGGAGTGTGATGTAATACCGGAGAAGGCAGCGACGGATATCCGGCACTTCGTTGAGGTGTTCCTGCCAGAGTTCAGGGATGTGCCGTTCCATTCGACAAAGCTGTGCTGGTATACCGATACGCTTGACAATTCGTTCCTGGTGAGCCAACGACTCACTCTTATCCAGTGGTAATGTTGCTGACAGACGATACCTCGTAGATCGACTACGTGCCAACATACGCTGACAAGTCAGTCTTTGTCTGTACGGGAGGCAGCGGGCATGGTGCGAAGTTCATGCCAGTTCTGGGAGAGGTGAGTATTCTATGTATCTGAAGTACACCGCAAAGCTGACAAAGGTTGTGCTAGCACGCCGCAGACATCCTTGAGAATGGCGATGCAAGCGCTACGCCGATGCGACCACACTGGCGCTGGAGAGACGATGTCCCGAGAGGTAACGGCCTGCAGGAGGGTCCGCATGGTCCTCGTAATATTGGCAAAAAGTGAGCGACTGCAGCTTCGACAGACCAAGCCATTGATATGCGTAGCGTAGAAGACAGATGCACAAGCCCCATCACAGATGCCTCTGCGCCATGTCTGTTCCCTTTGCATATCCCACTGTCTTGGGCGAGCTCTTGCCTCAATCTACTCTTGCATTGTTCTTTACTCAAACTATCGTCTCTTTCTGTGTCCGTGCTGCTCGTTCGTGCCTTCTCACGATGATGCTAAGCAGGCTCTGTGCCATGTGGTCGGGATGTCTCCCGACATCTGGGCGGTGTGCTTTCCCGTCTCATTCTCTTCTTCCATCGGCGATCTCCACGACTCTTTGCTTGTCCATCGATCCATTGCTATGGCTTGACTGCGAATCACGCCAGGGCATCTCAACACAATGAAGACGTATCGTTCACGCGACGGCCGCGAGCTCGCCTGGTCTGGCCCCTTCCGCGGATCTGGGCGGCCCACAACATTGGACTTTGTTTGCGCGAGCACGGCAAGCACGACATGACGCTCTGGTGGCATCGTCTCAACATGCACAATCTTTTCTGAACGATCAGGTCGCTGACGAGATCGGACGACAAAGGATCTATAGCAGGCTTAGCAGCAACATACCGATGAGCACGTGGACAGCCTGGTTCCCTTGACCAGATTCCAAAGTCACTTCACTTCCCTCGCGCCGCCATCGCAGCCCCACTTTCTCGGGCTACCACCGATCTGTCGGCATCTATGTTACGGCCCTGCAGGAAGGCTTGGTAATTGATCTCTCACCTGTTTACTCACTCATCTGCAAACGCCAACGACCTTCTTTCGTCCTCTCAGACAGCGTCTCACGCCCGCGCGACACAGCCTGCACCGCGCACAAAGCCACGGCCATCCAAGGCAACACTTCCCGCCCGTCGGCACTGCATGTGCCTGCGTGCCCCTTTGCGACATCCACTGCGCTGCACCCAACCATTTGCCTTGTCCTCAAGGCAGCACCTCCACTCGCGATTGCCCTTTCGACTCATACCGCAACGTAGCCTCAACCGACGACACATATACACCCCACCTCCTCCGCTTGACCACAACGTCAAACTATCTGGACTCATAGACTACGAAGCCCCGCCGATACCACTCACAATGGCCGACGACATCAGAGGCGACATGACTCTGGACGAATACGAGTTCCCCAACAGCCGTCTGCGACACCGAATCTACGATGCCGAGCGGACACCGCTCGTGCTCATCGCTTGCGGTTCCTTTTCGCCCATCACCTTCCTCCACCTGCGCATGTTCGAAATGGCGGCCGATTATGCCCGCTTCAACACAAAGTTCGAGGTAGTTGGTGCGTATCTGTCTTGTGTAGGCGACGCGTATAAGAAGACGGGTCTCGTGAAGGCAGAGCACAGGATCAACATGTGTACATTGGCAGTGCAGCAGAGCAGCTGGATCAGTGTTGACCCATGGGAGGCGCTTCACTCAGAGTATCTGGAGACTGCGAAGGTGTTGGACCACTTTGATCATGAGATCAATGAGGTTATGGGAGGTATCGATACACCGGTCGAAAAAAAGAAAGCCAGAATCGCGCTGCTGGCAGGTGCAGACTTGATTCAGACGTTCAGCACGCCAGGCGTCTGGTCGCCGCCTGACATTGATTACATCCTGAGGAACTATGGCGCATTCATTGTTGAGGTAGGTCACCAAGAACACTGCTCTGAGGCGCAACTGTGCTGACATTTGAACAGCGGTCCGGCACAGACATCGATGAAGCTCTCGCAACCCTACAGCAGTGGAAGGACAACATCTGGGTCATCCAACAACTAGTCCAGAACGACATATCGTCCACCAAGATCCGACTGTTCCGCAGGAGAGACATGTCGATCCGCTACCTGGTGCCAGAACAAGTCGTCAACTACATCGAGGCTCACGGTCTGTACGATGAAGATGGCGCTGCAAGTACTGGCAGTGGCAGCGGCAAGCAACCAGGCGAGAGCTCTGGCGTAGCTAGCTCAAGCAAGGGTTGATCATCGCCTCCAGACGACTGTGTCTTGAGCACAATGCGATTGTGCAATGAGCGATGAAGCGGGTGTTATGGAGTTGGAGGCAGCGCACGCTTACGAATCAATGATGATACACCAGATGCTGTACAAAAGGGTACATGAGGCTCTCTACAGAAGGCCTAGCTTATCGTACCGAGTCGCTATGATAATGCTTGAAACCATGTTAATCGCTTTCTTCACGCATGCTGCACCATCAAGGTCATGGAAAGCTTCATTGCATATGGCAGCTCTTCGACTTCACTTCACTTCACACTTCGGTCTGGACTTCACCTTTACGACATGACGTTCGATACCTCTGCCGTCTACACGGGATATTTGAAATATCCTGACAGTGCTCTACGTCAAGCATCTGCTGCTGATGGAAAGGCCGATCGAGGGGTCTTTCCACCAGTGCGGGGTTCAACGTCGTCACCAAACAAAATGCAACAAGCATTGAAGAACATCTACTAAGCTCTCCGTCACCTCTTGCATACAACACATATGCTCTCAGCACTTCGACGAACCACTCTAATCACAAGACAACTCACAAGACCACCCACACCAACCAGACCATCCTCCACCGCCACCACCGCCACAATGACCGACACCAGCAAATACAAATTCAACCACACCATGCTCCGCGTGAAAGACCCCGTCGCGTCCGTCAAATTCTACCAACACCTGGGCATGTCCCAAGTCAACAAATTCTCCTTCCCCGACAACAAATTCGACCTCTACTTCCTCGCCCACGACTCGCCCAAGTCCGCCTCGCACGGCAACCACTGGACGGACCGCGAGGGAATCATCGAGCTGACGCACAACTACGGCACCGAAAATGATCCCAATTTCACAGTCGCCAACGGCAACAAGGAGCCTGGCAAAGGGTTCGGACATGTCTGCGTTAGTGTGGACAACATTCAAGCCGCGTGTCAACGTCTTGAGGACGCTGGCTACAGATTCCAGAAAAAACTCAAGGACGGCCGGATGCACCACATCGCCTTCGCGCTCGATCCAGATGACTACTGGGTCGAGATCATCGCGCAGAACCCCGTCGACAAAACTGAAGACGTCAAGTCGACGGATCTTCAGACATACCGCATGAACCACACGATGATCCGCGTCAAAGATAAAGACATCAGCCTCAAATTCTACCAAGACGTCCTGGGCATGACGCTCCACCGCACCTCAGAAGCAAAAGAAGCCGGCTTCAACCTCTACTTCCTCGGGTACGGGCCCGCCCCCTCCTCGGACGACACCTCCAACGGCGTCAACCCTACCGCATCCCGGGAAGGGCTCCTCGAACTTACTTGGAACTACGGGACCGAGAAAGAGTCCGGACGGGTGTACCATGATGGAAACGCTGAGCCGCAGGGGTTCGGACATATTTGTGTGTCTGTTGATGATTTGGAGAAGGCGTGTGAGCGGTTTGAACAGCAAGGAGTGCAGTGGAAGAAGAGGTTGACGGAGGGTCGGATGAAGAATGTGGCGTTTGTGTTGGATCCGGATGGGTATTGGATTGAGGTTATTCAGAATGAGAGGTATAAGGAGGCGCCGGGGAAGTATTAGACGTGGTTTGGGAGGATGGTATCTGAAGGTAAAGGCTCGAGGAACTAGCTCTTTCAGAAAGGACAAGAAGCAATAAGATAGCGGTCCAATTCCACCTGTAGATTTTTGAATCTATCCGCTATACCACAAGGCCGTCTGTCTGTACCGTGTTGAATCCTCATCCTCTCCCATTGACCAACTCGCCCAAAACGCCGCCAATACCATACCATACCAACCCATCCCCATTCCCCTGCCCAACTCACCGTCACCCTCACTTCTGTAAAGCAACAACACTAGCCTCCAGCACTCCCTCCTCCCCCAGAATATCCTTCCTCACGCTCGCATCAATATCCCTATCAATGCCCAGTATCATGAGCGCCTCATTCTCCTTCCCATTAGCCTCGCCATCGGAAGACCCGTCCCTCCCCTTGATCCCCTCATCAATAGGCGCCACGCTCATGAATCGGATGTTGACACCAGCTTTTCCTAGTCGTCCACCCACAGTTCCGATCTTGCCGGGCTCGTCGTAGTTCCGACAGATCAGGAGTGTACCCTCGGGGACGAAAGAGGTGCTGAAGCGGCCCAGGCGGGAGATGTAGGGCGTGTTACTCGAGACGAAGCCGGAGATGACTTGGTCTTCGAGTTCCTTCACGCGACCCGTAGAAGTTCTAACGGGTTCAGGGCGTCTCTCATCGCCGCCGGCGCCACGGCGCGCAGAAGGAGATCGAGGATCGAGGCGCGCGCGGAGCGTGACGGAGGCGGAGTAGCCTTCCTGCTCGACTTTCTCGCGCGAGCGGGATTCGTTGATGAGGATTCCGCGTTCCTTGGCGATGAGCTCGGCGTTGACGATGTTGATGTTTGTATCTGCCGAGTCCGTGATGGGCGAGACGAGGCCCTTGATGAGGGCCGCGAAGAGAGGTTTCGTCGTCTTCGTCTCCGCGAGGGAGCCCTCGTAGACGAGGTCGAAAGTGGTACGGACGCGGCGAGCGATGTTGTCAGGGCCGAAGTGCTGAGTGTAGAGACTCCCCATGCGTTCGAGGAGAGTGACGAAGGGACGCAGGGTGCGGTACTCCTCTGCCATGATGATAGGGGCGTTGACGGCGCTGCGGGGGAGCTGGCCTTGGAGGATGAGGAGGACTTGTTCGCAGACGTCTATCGAGACGTTCTCTTGCGCTTCGACTGTGGAGGCGCCCAAGTGGGGTGTTGCAACGACTTTGGGGTGGCGGATGAGTTTGCTGGCGAAGTCGTCTTCTTTGGGTGGTTCTGCTGTGAAGACGTCGAGACCTGCGCCGCCGATCTTGCCGGTTTCGAGGGCTTCGAGGAGGGATTGTTCGTCGATTATGCCGCCGCGTGCGACGTTCAGGACGCGGGCGGTGGGTTTCATTTTGGAGAGCTCGGAGAGGCCGATCATGCCCTTTGTAGATGCGATCATGGGAGTGTGGATCGTGAGGAAGTCGGCTTGCTCGAACAGCTCGTCCATGGAAGAAGCTAGCTCAACATTGGCTGCTTCGGCAAGCTTGACGTTGGCATATGGGTCGTATCCCAGGAGGTTCATACCCAGTCCACCCGCAGCACGAGCAACGGTAAGACCGACTACGAATGGTCAGTCAAGATATCTTGCCTTCAAGCATGTCAACACACACCTTTGCCAAGACCGATGATGGCCAGAGTCTTGCCCTTGACTTCAACACCAGTCAACTTGCTCCTCTCCCACTTGCCCGACTTGATGCTGACAGATGCCTCTCCGATATTTCTGGCGACTGCCATGAGCAGAGCAATGGTATGCTCGGCAGCGGCATTGATGTTTCCCTGCGGACTGTTCACAACAATTACACCATGCTTCGTGGCTGCGTCAAGATCGACATTGTCGACACCGACACCTGCTCGGGCAACGACTTTCAGCTTCTTTCCAGCCGCAATCAGCTGAGCGTTGACCTTGGTCTCAGAGCGAACGACGAGTGCCTCGTAGTCTCCAATGATCTCCAGTAGCTGCTCCGGTGAGAGACCCTTCTTCTCGTGAACGTCCAACGAAGCTTGCAGCAGCTTGAGGCCATCTGGCGATACCTTCTCAGGTATGAGCACCTTTGGCCGCGAGCCGCCGTTGACTACAACGTCTTGAGGCATGGTCGTCGAGTACCTCGGTACAGACTTGGTATGCTGAATGGGGATGAGCGCGTATGTCAGTGGGTGCCAAGTCGAGGTCTTGTCGTGTCGGTGAATGTTTCCCGGTACTCGAGAGCCCCCCAAAAATATTCAAGTGCTCTGCCGCAGTCGGACGCGAAAGCACGGCAGGCGGTCCAATCCTGCCTGCTGCTGATGCGCCTCATCCAGGTGCCTCGAACTCTCATCATCCCCGCGTCTCAGGACCCCACCCCCACCTTGTACGTAGCTGACGGAGAGCTGCGTGGCTGCATGCACATCATGTCCACTACTGATCACGACTCGACATGCATCTGCAGTGCGAGATCTCTGCAGACGTCTCAGAAGACAGCGGTGCAGCCTTCCACTGGCATCTCAAAGCCCACTTTCTGAAAGTCGCTGATGATCGCAGCTGCCAGCGCTTCCACTTTGTTACGCTGTAGCTTCAATACATTGGCAGCAATCGCACTGGTGCCAGTCTTGTTAGACATGATCGATGCACCATCACCATCGTGCGGCCACGTCTGCTGCGTGCCGTCTGCACTTTCTGCCGTGATACTCTTTTGGAAGCCAGTTCGACGTGGTGGGACACCGCCTTCGAGGACCAGCAGAACTTGATTTTGGAGCTTCCTCATGATGGTGTTGCTTGTGTCCGATTCGATGATTAGGATGTGCAAAGAGCCTGTTGTTCCGTTGTCCTCGCGGATTTCGCCGTCAAAACGAGGATCCTGGTGCTCGTGCTCCTGCCAGGTCATAGCGGCTACGGCGGCCTGCTTCCTCAAGCCGTTGATGTTTGCTGGTTGGCTATGGGCCAGCAAGGTGCCATTTGGTGTCATGACATACCACTGCTTGCATAGACGACCATCTCGATTGTGCGAGAGCAGGGCAGTGAGGGCTTTGACGTTCAACATCGCGTCGGAAGTTCAATTATCGGATTTGAAACGAGTATTGCCTATTCTCGTGGCCTCTCGACTGTTTCTTTCCGCTTTGAATAGTCCTGAGGTCTTCAAGGTACACTGTATAGTGCAGGTGGTGTTGGTGTGGTGTTACCTTAGGGATGGTGGCTGGAGATTCGACAACTTCTCTTCTCTTCCTGCACTGTTCGAGTCCTGTGTCCCTGCGTCCTCGCCTTCGACCATGTCTTTCGAATAGTGGGACGATGTTGAAGGGTATGGCTGGAATCTTTGTCGTCCAGAGGCGCACTCGAGCCCAATTCGTGGTCCTGTTCGATATAGAAACGTGACCAATAGGGACCAATACCGTGGACAAGGAGGCCGCCTGTGATGACGAAAGGCAGACCCAAGATCTGCCATCATCCCTCACCTTGAATCCTTCACCACAACACAAGGAACTTTGCAAGGCATCGACGAATTGCAAGCATGGCCACGGTAGCATTGGTCGGAGCGACAGGCTTGGTGGTTGGTCGCATCGACCTCCTCTCGCAACACGAGACATGAAGCTGAGCAATGGACACAGGGAGGAAACATCTTCGCCACCCTCCAGAACCTCGACAAAGTCAACAAGCTCTACACCTTCTCGCGCAAAGAGCTCGCAACCGACGCGAAAGTAACACCAATCGTCTCGCAAGACAGCACAACATGGCCGACGCAGTTCCCGCCCGGCAGCGACATCTTCTTCTCAGCACTAGGCACAACACGAGCGAAAGCCGGCGGCTTTGAAAACCAAGTCAAACTCGACCGCGACTTCAACATCGAGCTCGCCAAAGCCGCCAGAGCAGCAGGGTCGAAGGTCTACGTCCTCATCTCCTCCTCGGGCGCCAGCAGCTCCAGCCCCCTCGGATACCCAAAGATGAAAGGCGAGCTGGAAGACGCCGTGAGCGCTATGGACTTCGAGCACGTCGTTCTCGTGCGCCCTGGCCTGATCGCAGGTACAAGAGAAGAGGCGCGGTCGGGACTTAATGGGACGGCGGAGCTTGGGCTGAGGAAGTTTGCCGGGTTGTTGGGGAGTATAAGTAATGGGTTGAAGGACTTTTGGGCGCAGGATGCGGATGTGATTGCGAAGGCTGCTGTGCATGCGGGGCTTGATGCGCTGAATGGGGGGCAGAAGGAGAAGGTCAGGGTGTTGGGACAGGCGGAGATTGTGAGGTTGGGGAGGACTGAGTGGAAGGCTTGATCGTGGTGGGAGAGTTTTGATACCCGGGCGTGTGTGCCTATGTGTAAGTGTAAGGTGAGGAAGTGTTGTATGATGCGCTGAGTCAGTATGAAGATACATCAATTGTGTTGGATAATCGTGCATTCAGGTGTAGATGCTCGATGATGGCGGTCGAACGCGGGCTTCTCCAATGCGCTTTCCTCCTCTGTTTGCCTCCAACAACAAATCCAAAACATCCCACCTCAACTCACCTTCACCCTCCATCGCATGTCCTTCCCAATCTCCTCTACCTCATTCACAACCACACTCGCTCACAATGCAGCTCCTCCCCCTCCTCTTCACAACCCTCACCACTGCCGAATACCTCCTCCAGTCCAACTTCACCGGTCCATCTTTCCTCGACAACTTCGACTTCTACACCAGCTGGGACCCGACATTCGGCTACGTCCACTACGTCGACCGCGCCACTGCTGAGCAGTATGGCATGATCAATGTCAGCGTCGCTGGTGGGCCTGCTATCTTCGGCGCGGAGCATACTCAGGTGCTGGATCCGTAGGCCGCCGCCTCTCGAACTTGGGGAGATGGAAGCTGACGTTGGCAGTGATGCGAATCTTGGACGCTTGAGCTTGAGGCTTTCGACGAAGCAGAGTTGGACCCAGGGGCTGTTCGTCGCGGATATTGCTCATATGCCAGGGACAGCTTGTGGACTGTGGCCGGCGTTTTGGTCGCTTGGGACTGGCGCCGATCCTTGGCCGGCTTATGGTATGCACTGGCACTGTCTTCTTGGAAGCGTACACTCGGAGCTGACGGACTTGCAGGAGAGGTGGATATCATCGAGTACCCCAACCTGGCGTCGAATAATCTCATGGCACTTCACACGAAGGAGGGATGCAGCGTGGCTGGTGCTGATCAGACTGGTGAGCTTGCCTGGGAGCTGTGCATCAAGAGGAGTCCCACTAACACGCCATGTTCACAGGTACCGTCCTCACGAACGACTGTGGCGTAAGCTACGCCTCCTGATGAACGATGCTTCCACCTACTAACACCACCCAGAAAGACCTTGGCTTCGCGGGCTGCTACAGCTCACCCACCAAACCAAACAACGCAGGCACCGACTTCAACGCTGATGGCGGCGGTGTCTATGCTATGGAATGGACCTCTGCAGCCATCAAGATTTGGTTCTTCCCTCGCGAACAGATTCCTGCCAGCCTAAAAGGTCCCATACCACCCGACCCAACGACATTCGGCACTCCAGATGCAAACTTTGCGGGCGGCTGCGATATTGACAAGTTCTTCTTCAATCATTCTTTGATCTTCAATATTGAGTTCTGTGGGAGCTGGGCAGGGCCTACTTTTGTGGTGAGTGCCACGATCAATCTTCGCCGAGCCACGGACTGATCATGAACAGGACGACGGCTGTCCAGCACTTGACCCGACCAATCAATGGCGCTCGTGCAACATCTACGCTGCTACCAATCCGCAAGCATACACGGAAGCATACTGGGCTGTGAACTATCTTGAGGTCTTCACCTCTGCACCAGGGTCGCCATCTCCAACTTCGAGCTTCTTGTCTACGGTCACACCCGCTGCCAGCAGTACTTCAGTGACCGACAGTGGCGCACTGGGTGCACCAACGACACCAACGCAGAGTCTTTGGCCACCGACGAGCATCACCACCAGTAGCACGTCGACTTCAAGTCCACCATCTTCATCGACTGAACCACCGCCATCTTCGTCGACTTCATCCTCGTCATCTTCTTCGACACCATCACCGGATCCCACGACGTCGACTTCGAGTATCTCTACCTCCTCACCAAGTTCTCCATCGCCATCGACCACGCTACTCTCGTCTTCAATCTCATCTTCGAGCACCTTAACAACTTCAACTACGGCCGCGAGCTCCAGCCCGACGACTTCGCAGCAGCCGCCAACGCCATCGTCGACCGCACCACAGGTTATTACGATCCGCACCACCACGATCGTGTCTGTTCCAGCAGCACCACCGTCTACCGGAACGGATATCATCACAATTCACACCACCACAACCGTACACGTTCCGGCATCATCACCGTCCCATCACAAGAGAGCGCCTACAGGCCCACCTCCTGGCAATGACATCGGTCCGCTACTGCGCCCTTCGCACGCCACCAAACGCTTCGATCCGGAAGATCCTGACGAGACACGAATCCCGGTCAGCTGGACATTCGAGTGCTGCTTCGAGTACGCATCCCTCCCGACAGGGAAGGGCAGTGCGTCCAAGAAGTCGTCTGATGATGATGAGCACGCCTTCCCAACGGCACATTCGAAGGCGATGTCGTGAGTCGATGTTGCGGCAGCATGATACGTCTTGTTGGTGTCAGAAGCTTATGCTTTACGGCGTCGGCTGAAGTGTCTGGCAAGCAGATATGTTGGCTTTGCATAATGTCTAATGCTTTGATAGTGTTCAAGAATGCAGCTGTACATATGTATCATCAAGAGATTCGAGAGGAGATCACTCTTCTCCTTCCTCTTGAAGCAGTACGTTTGCGCCGTATGTCAATGACGGTTCGCACGTGGGTGTTCACGCAGGATGCCACCTCCATCGTGGAGGCAAAATCTGATGAATCTTTTGAAAAACGGTGCCTTCGACCATTGTTCCTGGCTCAGTGGCTCAGTGGTATGGCCGCGCTTACGGCCACCGCTACTGCAAGATATCAACAAACAGGATCAACGCTGAATAGAGGCGTTTGTTCGCTTGCTGAAGGTGCCGCTTATCGCTGCTGGACCAAGGGCGATCGTTTTGCTCTTTTTGCTCACCAGTAATGCTCGGGCGCCTCAAGTATTGCACTGTGTCTTTTGCTCTGCCAATGTATGCAAGGCCATGAGACTGATCCTGGATCTGGAAACCCCACCTTTTGGCCAAGGTCATGGACATTTGATCACATCCCATCTGCGGGGCCTTGACTTGTGTGTAGACGCACGATCTTGCTACCCTCGACAATGGTCCCTGGATGGGCTGGGCGGTGGTATGGTATGGAGATATATGGAGATGTACATACATTCTTGCCGTTGGAGAGGCTATATGGGATTTGGGCCTGTCAAGTGATGACACTTGCGGTGGCCGCAAGCTCGAGGCTTGATCTCTTGGATATAATAGGGGTGGTTGTTTTGCTTCTCATTTGGACATGTATATGGAGCATTAATGAAGTTTAATTTTTTTGCCGTTTGGTGGGAGAGCAGGAATCTCTGGACGATCAATGATCCATGACCACGAGTGTTGGTGATGTGCCATTCCCCAAAGCCAAGCTATATGTACGATCCCGTCCGAGTAGTACTTCGACGATCGCTCCTGGCTGCATGGCGTGGGTACACCACTTCATCCTGAATGGTGAAAAGTGTGTACTGCTAGGGGTCCTGAAAGTGGTGGTGATTCATCACTTAACATGTCCGTTGATCTACCATTTATATGAACGGCAACATGTTTTGCACCCTCGACAATCGTCCCTGGTGAGATGGTGTAGATCATCTGCGATCTAGTGCCCTGGGCCATCCGCCCACCCGATGGGCATGCTCGTCGCGTGGCGCCCTCTCTGGCATGACCATCTCGCCAGGGGTGGGTTTCTTTCTGTTCTGCCTCGTGGAAGTGTTCAGATCATGCTGCAGCGTCTGGCTAAATTGGTTTGGCCGTGGCAAGGTTCCCAAGTGAATCCATCCTAGCGCCCGTTGTCGAAGCTGATTTAGTTAGTTTTCGCAATACACCTATCCGCTACATAGCCTCCATAACTTTATCCAAGGCACTCGAGCCTGCATGGTCCTGAGGACGACGCCTCATCAGCACCATACTCCAAAGCACACCTCGCTAAGACCGCAGCTGGTCGTTCAGTCGCCTGCATTACCTTCTTGGGTCGACCGCATCCTCCTCTGCCACGCTGCCTTGGGGAACTTCATCAACGAAAAAGAAAGTTCCCATCACACAAAAACCGATCCGCATTCACCACCCCTCCCTGTCCTGGCTCTGACAACGCCTCCACCTCCTGCCCATCCGCCATCCCCAACTGCACAACACCTCTGTACTCATGCTAATGATGAAATCCATAGTATTCGCAAAAGTACACATCCCTCCAGCTCACAAACGGCATCGCCACAACTTGCCAGTAAACATACTTTGAGCCATCACATCCACGTGACATCGCTCCATTACTCTGTGCCCTAGCCACCAGCACAGCCTTAAGCTGCCTGAGACGCATGCGTGTGGCGTTGGGAGGGATCCAAATACTTGAGCGGATAGTGTTGGTTGTTAGGGCTAGATTTCTAGAACGGGTTGTGTCGACACCGTCTGTCGAGGACTTGGAAAATGTGTGGCTAGACTCGATCGAACTAGAGACGTCCTCGCCTTTGGGCAGAGATTCGTCCAACAAGGTATCGCGAAGTGCGAACGGGTCATTAGCCTGATCTCTGGGATTCTTGGCGGGAGAGGGACCTCATAAGCTCCACAACACTGAGTCTGACTTTCGGGGGAGCCCTCGAGGTTCGTCGTAGTGAAGGTCTCTGACCGCGTGCTCTCACTGCTGGTGGGCGGGGACCAGTCCCCCGGGGTTATTGTTGTTCTGGCGTAGAGATAATGAGTTGTACCGGAGAACGTTGGCAAAGAGCAGATTCGCTATGTGCACCATAGTGGACCCAAGCGTGAAAGCAGCTACGATGCCCGTAGGCGGAGAGCAGGTCCGATCAGAGCTCCACAGGCTGGTCGAGTCGGACAGTGTATGCTCTGTGCTTGAAAGCGGTGTTGCTGCCAGGTGAAATGCTTGACCTAAGACTCGGTGCGTGGACGTTCCGCTATCAACAGGTCGACACACGTACACGATCCTTTCTCGCCCCGCGGGTCACATAGGCAGGCCAAGAGTGGTTCGTCGTCGGGCGATATCAACCCTTGCTGAGCGCTGCACCGTACGAGGACATCGCCGTCTTGAGTCCCTCGCGGTGATGCAAACACCTGCTTCAATGTCCTAGTTTCCTTGTCCGTGGTGATGCAGACTGGCCCACTGTGCTCGGGTGCAGTGGTGTTGATGTCGGCAACAAACTCATCATTAGAAGAAAAGACCGTGCCGTCTGTGATGCCTGGTTGCTTGCAGCAACGGCAGTACGGATACTCTGCCTTGTCGACAAAGGACTGGCTGTCGCCGCCGTTGATGTAATCTTGGCTGCTAGCATAAATCCTGCCGCCGTTATTAGAGCATACCTCGTGGCATGCGAAAGAGGATATTCCAACCAGTACCTGGCGTGGGTCAAAATGGCTGGAGCGACTTGTGATCACCGACGCGATATCTTGTCTCATAATGCCCGAGTGAGACCCCGGTAGGAAGTCACTATCATGCGCACGATAGTGACGCTGATTGAGGAAAGCAGCCACGGGTGTGCGGATGCTATTCCCCATTTTCGTAAGATCGACTGTAGCCACAGAGGGATCAGACTGCGCAGATTGGTGGTACTCATCTTTGTCGAAGTCTTCGAGAAGGCGGCTGTAGACGCTGACGTAGTCTGTAAGGACCTGCAATAAAGGCTTCATGTAGTCGACCGGAATCCTGACCCTTGCCTCGATCGGTACTAGAGACAAGAGCCCGTAAATTTTATCCTGTACAAATGTGCATTGCCAATCTGCGTAACGCAAGATAGCATCTGCGATGCTAAACACCCGCCGATCCTGAGTCAAACGGCGCAACGTCGTTTGTGCGGCTGTCAAGACTTTGGAGGCGCGAGTATAGTCATTGGAGAAGTCGAGCAGAGCTCGGACATCCTTTGATAAGTCGCCGATCGCCTTACACTGGAGCTGCACGGCGTTGATGAGACTATGCCACTTAACAGTGCTGTCACCACAAAAGACCTGCAACGACTTTGCGAGCAGAAACTCCTGGACTGTCCATAATCGCCGGAAGTATGTTCGGCCTGCCACATTGCATAAAAGGTCGAGTATACTGTCTGGACTCTTTCTGTCAAACCCGGGCTGTAGTAAATCTGAATCTGAATCACCTAAGCATATCGCAACCTTCCTAGCTTGTGCGTAGACGATATTCATCATACCGACTTGAAGCACCTTCTCGTCATGACTGCTGTGCTTGATGCAAATAGAGTCAATCCAGTACCATTGGCAAACGTTGTGCAAACGCATCTGCCACAATGCAAGCCAGCAATTGTAGCCCACCGTAGTTGGTACTCCGTCCACTAAAATAATCTTATTCTGCTTTGTAGACTGCCAGGTATACGATATCGCGACATGTTGACCAGCTACATCGCCGGTGGCGTGCATGGAGAGTGAGCAGCTTAGCCCCTCGCCATTGTGAGTGCGGGAATGCACAACACTCAAAAGTTGTGTCTGTCTCCGAGCGTCTCTCAGCACTGAACGTCCTGCAAGCTTCGGTATTGTCAGTGGCAGCCGTGTGGGTCATCTAGCGGTCCTGGTGTTACTGAGTTGTGGTGCAAGTCGTGAGGTGTCTGGTGTACTACCGGGCACTGCGGTCGCACCGAACGGGAACGAAAGGTCAAGCATGTTGCAGCTGAATGCTTGTCACTGCGAGGTTCGATGCTTGACATCGCCTGAGGAGAAGTTATGAGCTGAGCATGCAGGTGCTTATGCATATTCCTGCAACGCCCCACCCAAAGGGCAAAATACGTGCATTGCCCTATGCCGAATAAGGAATGAGGTCTTTCTGTGTACGATATCGAGGTTTCGTCTCAGCTCGTCAACAGTCCCTGTCGGAACTTTGACGGTGTTCTTACCTCTTGTACTTTCGACCGAGGCCAAATGCACAACACTCAAGTCGAAGGGCTGAAACGGTGGATGGAGATGTGCTGTGGGATAGTTCTACCGCTTCAACTGTTTCTTTGCCATCAAGGCCACGCGCACTGAAAGCTGTCGACAGCCTCTGTTGGGTGTGCCTGATTACTAAAATGTCATCATTTGGAGCGACCTCCGCCGATGTCCTGACCGAGCTGAAAACCGTTAGCACATAGCGACTCCATGAAATTACGAGCACTTACTCTGTACCCTCCGATCTTCTCCCACTCCACCTTCTGCCTCGTCACCGGCAACTGTCTCCTCAAGCCCTTGAAGCTTCCCTCCGCCAACTGTCCAAATCCTCTATTCAGCTCTTCCTGAAACATATTCTCCGCCTTCGCAATCTCTCTCACAACACTGTCCGCAGCACCGCTCGTGTCGACCTCGATCTTCTTGCTCGTGCTCATTCTCACATTGCCATCCTCATAGTAGTGAACATCCGCCTTGACTGTGCCCGACAGCGCGTTGGAAGACGGATCAAGAATGTATGTGCTGCGCCAGCGGCCGTTCCAGAAGTTCTGTGGGCTGTATTTGTTTGCGACGAGGATCAGGGCGATGCCTGAGTCGGTTAGGTAGACGCCGATTGTGGAGGAGGGGAAGTGCTCGGTGCTGAAGGTGGAGAAGGACTTGATGAGTGAGCGGACGAGGTCGGAGTGCTGGCCTTCGAGCGGGTGTTGTTGGGTGTTCGAGGCTTTCTGGGAAGTGTTAGTGCGCTCTTGACGTGCTGGTCATGGTTGGCATACTTGTGCTGCGTGGTCGACCTCGAAGGATGTCTGGGATGCGGTGTCAAAGTAGCGGTTGCCGCCCAGTGAGTTGTACTGGCTGATGAGCGTCTGCCATAAAATCAGCCTTACGTTTCCCACTATACGCTGTCGCCATGTCTCACGCTCTCGCTGCTGCCTGGCAGCTTCACCGTCGTGTACTGCTCTTCATTGTACTGCTTGAATGCCGGCTCGAGCGACGAGAGGAGGGCCGGCTGGTTGCTCGCTAGCGCTTTGATGTCTGTCGTACTGTTAAGCAGGCGATCGATCGGTCAGTTGGGTCTATGGCGTACCATTCACCACAGAGGAGAGCTGCGATTGTCAGCCCGTTTCATGTTCACATCAGGTAGGCAGTGCCTACCGACCTCTCCTGGTGGTGCCGACTGAATGAACGAGGCAACAGTCGCCTCCTTAGATCCCATTGTGACGGCTGTGATTTCGTTCTTTTGTGCTTGCGGTCGGTCGAGGTGGGAGCATGTATATGGAGGGTACAGGTAGGTCGCAGCATTGGAAGTCGGCCACATGTCGGAAGAAAGATTGCCCACATCCGAGGCCCCACCTTTCACAGTTTCAGCCTGGGTATGCATGCAACTACCTGTGTCCGGGGGTGCTGTTGCTCTCCTCTTCGAAGCTCATCTCTTCCTCTTCATCGATCGGAACTAACACCGACATACCACGAGGCGGATGATAAGTCCATACCGTAGCAGCGCTTCCACTCACGCCTCCGGACATACCACAACAGCATACGCTATCGGCGCAGTTCTTGTGAGGGCGACTCGCCAGCGGCGGCGGTCATCGCGGTCACTGGGGGAACTACATCCATATCACGGAATATGGTCTACGTGTATCATTGATGGTGGTGTGTAGGATCTACCTTTATCTTGCCTTCAGCTCCAAGCCAGATCAACTAAACTCAGAGCCCCCCAACAACCTTCCACCACGCCTCTAAGTAGAGTTACTGTTATCAGCACAACTCCAAGGACTCGTCCGACTCTCCGAATCCACAATCCCCAGCACAGCACCATAAGTACCCGCAATGGTGATGAAAGTACCCCCAATAATCATGAACAGACTGAACGCGCAGCCAGCCCACCACTTCCAACTCCGGTCCGTCCTCTTGAAGTTGTCATACATCCACATAAGCCCCGTCGGCTGGAAGCACGTCACCGTAGCCAGCAGCGCACCAACCAGCGACAGAAGCTGGTCGAAGACTGGAATTCCGGATCCGACAATGTACGCCACCACGGTGATGGTCAGAGTGCAGCCCAACCACGCGAACCAATGCGTTGGCGTGTTGGAGGTCAAGTGTTCGGTGCCACGCATGAAGCGCATGAAGATCGTCTTCGCAGGCATGTGCACGAACAACATGCAACTCGCCGTAAGACCCGGGAGGGCAATACCGTAGCAGATCTTCTTCATGAGCTGTCCAGCGGATCCGAGAGCTGGAGACGCGACGTACGAGCCGCAGTAGTAGTACACGACAATACCGATAATCAGGTACACCAGCGTAACAGCTCCTTGCGCGGTACAAAGCGACCGGGTGTAATGCTTCGGATTCCTCATCTCAGCATGACACGCGAAGAAAGCCGGCAAGCACGAAAACGCGAACACAATCGTTGACACGGCGGAGATCCCCTCTGCGAAGGTTGGCGCTCCAACGATCTTGTAATCGGAGACGTACGGGCCCGTCTGTGATGCTTCCGCAGGTCGGTCCTGGACTCCAGTGGCGATGGTAAGCGTGAAGATGGCCGTCAAGATTCCAGCGACGCCAGCCCATGCGATGAAGGAGACTTTTCCGAGAGTCTGGATACTGCCGAAGAGCAAGCCGATCAAGGCCGCGACGACGACGAAGATGGCAGTGCATGCGCCGTGCTCGGAGAGGGAGTTGAAGGCGATGGAGATACTCAGCATGGCGGATGCAGCCAGGAAGGTGAAGTCTAGGCTCACAAGTCAGTCGCGCGATCAAAAGCAATCTCAACATCTGCATGGATCTGCAACTTACGAAGGACAAAAGCCCAGAAGAAGAACTCGCGCCCGACCCTCCCAGCAACCATGCGACCAACATCATCGATTCCATACACATGCGGATGGTTAATTTTGAACTTGCCCACCATCCACGCAGCCCACGTCGTCATGAACGCAATCACCAGAATAATAATCACACCAGGGACCATACCCAGAACATCGAAAGCGCCAGGGATTCCAAGCACACCGAGGCCAACTTGTGTCTTGAACATGAGAATTGCAGAACCCGCCCAGCCGACCTGCCACGACGTCAGCGATCATTTTTCCTCGTCACGACTTCGCAGGACGATATACTGACATCCTTATAATTCGGCCCATCCTCATTGATTTCTCCAAAGACAGCATCATGCTGCCCGCCCACAGGCTTAATCACCTCAACATCACCCATATCGCTCGTCGGCACAGGCGCCAGCTGATCATCCTCCTGCTGCTTCTTCTTCTCTCCGAACATAGCTCGTACCGTGCCGTGCCGTGACGTGTCGTGAAGAGTTCGATGGGGTAACAGAAATGTAGAGCAAGGGCAGAAAGAACGTGCAGTGCGAGCGCAAAAGTCTAATATTTCAAGAATGTGGAGAATCAACCAACACAGACACACTCCCTTGAGCGCCTTGAGGACAATAATGCTGACAAGCTCGCAACCTGTGTCGCGCTTGGGTCCCTCGGTGTCGACTGTGATGGAATCTGTTACGCGAGAAATTTTGCGATAGCCCATGGGGTAGACCTTCCCAATCTTGGTTGACGCACGGCTACCGACGGGAGAAGAATATGGTATGGGGTTGGGAGACTGCTCCAGAGACATGGGTCCTGCGCTGCAGCACTTTACCTACCGGTGTGTTGTTGGACCCCTTTGCACAGTGCATAGTTGGGAGCTTGGCAGGGCAGGACATCCTTCTTCTGGATGCTGGGTCGTTTGCAATTGGGGTTTATAGTTTGGGATTGCGTTGATGCAGTGGACGGGAGGGTCTGGAGAACGACCGACGGAAGCAGGTGTGAATTTCTGAGTGGAGCCCTGCCGGCCGGGAAGGGAAGTGTGTTCTAAATTCTCGCAATTGAGTGTGGTTCGTTGTCATAACGGATTCCGAGCATCATCCGCGGATCCCGAGCACATGGCAGGCCAGTCCGGCGGGTCGCTTCTGTCAAAGAAAGAAGTCACCGTGTGTCTTGCCGCCGGATAGCGATAACATCTACAGTGTACAGTCAACGCCAAGTGATATCCAGTGCAGTTCAACAAGTGGTGCGACAGAATGTGGAGTGGTTTGCAGCCGTTCGCGTTGGCTTCGAACGATGCCCAAATGTCTGCCGATTGTAAGCGCTCTTCCACAAAATCATTGTCGCTGGCCGGTAAAAGACGGCGTGGAATCTCTCGGATGCTGCTGCTGCTGCTCGATCATTGTCGCACGCGATACTGCTTCCAAGGACGATGGAATGGCCTTGGCTGGTGGACGACTCTGGGGCACCGCGATGTGCCCATGATCCGTGAGACCTCGCCGAGGTTGGCAAGATGGCTGTGCCACTCCGATATACACCGCCATTGGAAATCGATCACTGCACGCATAATCATACATTTGGCGGCGCTTCACTTGCGACTTCGAGTGTCGCTTTGGGCGGTATGCTTATCTCTCAGATAGGTCTGACAGCCGACTTGATCCCATTAACATCCCAAGGCGCCATATTGCGACATGATGTAAGGCGCCTGGTAGCAACAGGCTTGCTCATGCTGCGTACTGCTCGTGGATCTCAGGAATGGCTCTGAGTTGTCCCTCATTGCTCTTGCTGATCTGGCCAGGCCAAGTTGAGTGCTGCTTCGGGACTCGTAATTACTGGGCACGGGATTGTTCCTAAAGTCGCTGGAGTGATAAGAAGCATCGGGGCTCAATCGTACGTCGCACGCATGCGGGAGCTGATCATAGAAGCTGTGCAGCAGACCGTCGCGGTACATGAGGTGGGCCAGCGCGATGCTACCTGTGCTATGTGATCGAGGAATGGCCGCGTGGGCATCGGCATCTTGGTTCGGGTGTTTGACACTGGCCGGTGCTATGTCTCGACAATAATAGAGGAGATGCACCGTTAATGTCGCACTTTTTCCACCTTGAATGACAGTGTGTCGTTCCTGGTCGGTCGTCACAACAAGCATGCGGAATGCTGGACAAGCCTGCAGCCACGTGCCTGTTGTCCCTGCGGTTCGGTTCGTGTTTCGAGGCAACGGTATGCCGCAGAGCCTCATCGGCGCTTGTACGGCGTTGCGTGGTCAGCAAGGGGAAGATGTTGGGAAACCAGCAAGCCACCAAATCTTATGCGACCATTCATAGTTCATACTACTACACGGACCAGGTACGCCCGTATCAAAAGGAGCGAATCCCGAGACTCGTGTTGAGAGGAACAGCCACCAAGTCGGCAAGTCGGCAGTTGTGCACCAAGCTCATCAGCAAGCAAGGGACTTCTGTGGCCACTGGAAACAATGCAGAACTCAATCTGGTGCACCATCAGACCCTTTGTCCATACAGATCACTTCATTCACACTCGCCACGGAAAGATCTCCTCAAAGCAGGCGCCGAGGCAGCCATTGTATCCGCCTGCAATATGCAAAAAGTCGGTATCGGTCGCAATTCTTGACCTTGCACCGACATGTGCATTACATCATTGCAGCCACAACAAGCGTTATGCAGCGGTTGTGCAGATGCGGGCGGCACATCAACCGACCTAGCGTCATGTCCCAATGTGAGGTGTGGCCGAGGTCAAACGATCGTCATGGCTACGGGACCTCGTGGCAAGGAACGGAGTTTGCATACGACCGTTGGGCTTGCGTCGAAACTTCTTCCATGGTGCATCACTTTGTGTGAAGATAATCCTACAGCCTCCTTCCAGCAGTTCAGGGCTTGACGACTTGACGAACGTGACGATATATTCTGGTTGCCGAGTCAACTCCGGAGCACTTTACTTGTGACTGGAAAGCATCCACCTGAATAATCTGGACAAACACGAAGAAAGAGTCCCTCACTACCAAGGCTCGCGACACACCCACAGATCGGGTCACAACATGGCGGACATGGAGGGCGGCAAGCCTGCTGGAAAGCCGGGCTCGATTCCACATAAGCGCCAGGTCATGGACAAAGCTGGCATCACGCCAGAAGTCCAGAACTGGAATTATGAAGGAAGTGGCACGCAAGAAGACCCTTACGTCGTGGTATGGATTGAGAACGACCCACGGAATCCCATGCTGTACAGTGAGACGAAGAAATGGAGCTTAACGGCGCTGGTCGCAATCGCCACATTGGCAGTCGCGTTCGTGTCATCAGCCTACTCTGGAGGTGCGCAGGAAGTCATCAGAGAGTTTGGCTGCAGCCAGGAAATCTTCACCCTAGGAATCAGTCTGTTCGTGCTGGGCTTTGCCATCGGACCTTTACTGTGGGCACCACTTTCCGAGCTCTTCGGCCGACAGGTCCTCTTCACAACTACCTACCTTGGCCTGACAGCATTCAATGCTGGCGCTGCCGGATCGCAGAACATCTGGACTCTCATCATCCTCCGATTCTTCGCTGGTGCCATTGGCTCGAGTCCACTTACGAATGCTGGAGGTGTGATCGCTGATATGTTCTCCGCAAAGGAGCGCGGTCTTGCCATGTCCCTCTTCGCGGCCGCACCGTTCATGGGTCCAGTCTTGGGTCCCATTGTTGGAGGCTTCGTCGGGGAGACTGTCGGCTGGAGATGGATAGAGGGTGTCATGGCCATCTTCACCGGCGTTCTTTGGATCGTCGGTACTCTCTTCATCCCTGAGACTTACCCGCCAGTAATCCTTCGTGCGCGTGCAAAGAAGCTTAGCGCCATGACCGGGAAGGTCTACAAGACGAAAGGCGACATCGACCAGGGCGAAACTACCATCGGCGAGGTCTTCAAGACGTCACTTTCGCGGCCATGGGTGCTTCTGTTCCAGGAGCCTATCGTCTTCCTGCTATCCATCTACATGGCTATCATCTACGGCACGCTGTACATGTGCTTCGGTGCATTTCCCATCGTCTACCAGCAGCTTCGAGGATGGTCTCCAGGCATCGGCGGTCTGGCATTCCTTGGTGTCGCAGTGGGTATGTTGACCGCAGTCGCATATGCTATCTTCGACAACAAGCGCTACTCCAAGGTCAGCGATGCATACGACGGCTTCGCGCCACCAGAGGCTCGCCTTCCACTGTGTATGGTTGGTTCAATCGCTGTACCCGTCGGTCTCTTCTGGTTTGCGTGGACGAATTACCCATCCATTCACTGGAGTGTGTCCATCATTGCAGGCGCACCCTTCGGCTTTGGCATGGTGTTGATCTTCCTCGGCATCATGAACTACCTCATCGACGGCTACACAATCTTCGCCGCCTCCGTCCTCGCAGCCAACTCCGTCCTGCGATCACTCTTCGGTGCGGCCTTCCCATTGTTCACCACTCAGATGTTCAACAACTTGGGTATCCACTGGGCTTCGTCGGTCCCAGCGTTCTTGGCCTTGATCTGTGTACCATTCCCATTCTTGTTCTACAAGTATGGCGCCAAGATCCGCGAGCGCTGCAAGTACGCCGCTCAGTCTGAGAAGTTCATGCGCGAGATGCAGAAGCAACACCAGGACGACGACTCTTCCGAAGACCACCCCACTCCAACGGATCAGGATGAGGCCGAAGACGAAGAGGAGACTACCCGTCACCAACACCCAACGGAGCCAGTCGAGGAGGTCGAGCGCCAGAACTCAATCACCGAGTCCGAGAAGGAAGAAGAGTCAGCAGGCTTCAAGCCCATCCGCACAACACAGAGCCGCACAACGCTCAACAGGAGGAACTCGCAGGGCTATATTGGCAATCCTTTCGACCTGGATCGTGTCAATACCAGAGAGAGCTTCAAGCGAGCGGGAGTTGCGAGGTCAAATTCGAAGAGTAGCTCGACGAGGACAGGACGGAGCAAGAGATAGAATGATACCCAGAAGAGTATTTAAATACAGGCATGGCATTTTTCACAGCGAGCGAGGAGTTCGGAAGCATTAAGCGAGTGCTGGGGTGTGAGTGTATAGAATAGCGTTTACCAGTAATGTTGAGATGAGCTATGGCTACTGTCGATACTTGTCTTTCCCTCCTGAAGGTGTTCTTCGGGTCTAATGCTGGGACGCAGGGGTGAGAATGCGCTCCACCTGTATGACTGACTTACCACCATTATCATCTGCCGGTCCCTGGCAAAGGTCGAAACAGTACAGCAACAGTGACATGACGGCGGCAGCTCCTTCCTATTCGAAGCAGCCGCTGGCAGGGATTTACAAGCCACTTTCCCAAATCAGGGCAAGTGCTTCCCGGCTCTGCTCAATACAGCCATACCGCAGACCTCAACTCAACAACTTTCCTACAAAACGTAGATTGCACGTTCGCGTGCTTGCAGTTTCCTAAGATCTCAAACTGGCTCTCTGAATCATCCTAAGGTGTCGAAGACCCATTACGTATGCGAGACCAATCAAGACCGGCAACAATGGCAGCAACCCAGAAAGACCCCGAACAAATCGCACTAGCCCGCAATCTAAAGCATGTGCCACGGTGCGATGAATACGAAAAGATGATCTCCGGCATGCTTTCAGTCCTCTCCTATCTCCAACCCCATGGCTGCCTTATCCTGACAGCACCACCAGCTACAACTCCCTCGACCTAACCTTAGAAGAAGCCCGCTACCAAGCCCGCAAACAAACCCACGAATACAACCAATCCTTCCCCGCCATCCGCGGGGCCCTAGGCAAAGAACGCCTCGAAAGACTAAAAAATCTCCTAGGTCACATCGCCGACGATCAAGCCTACATCGAGCCCCCTTTCCAAGTAGACTACGGCGCCAACATCTCCATCGGCACCCGCTTCTACGCGAACTTCAACCTCTGCATCCTCGACTGCGGGCTCGTCACCATCGGGGACCGCGTCATCATGGGGCCGCATGTGAGCATCTTTGCGGCGACGCATGAGGTTGAGGTGCAGTCACGACGGGAGAATGTGGAGTATGCGAAGCCGGTGGTTATCGGGGATGATTGCTGGATCGGGGGGCATGTGGTGATTTTACCCGGGGTGAGGGTTGGGAAGGGTGTCACCGTGGCGGCGGGGAGTATTGTGACGAAGAGTGTGGAGGATTGGAGTGTGGTTATGGGGCAGCCCGCGAGGGTTGTGAAGAAGGTACAGCCGGTGGAGGATGTGGTGGAAGAGGTGCAGGGTTAGGGTGGGTGTGGAGTGTTTCGAGGTGGATGTGTCGGGAGACAGCAGCTTCGGTCAAGTCGGGGGTCTCAATGTCCGGATGAACGAAGGCGTGCTTCCTGCCAGAGTAGACATGACCCCCGGCAGGACATTTCGACCTCTCCGCCACCGTATTGAATACACAGGCAGCGAAAGCGGTCTTCGTCAAAGATTCAGCAGGAGACAACATGAATGAGCCAGAGAAGAAATGTGACACGAGGATGGTATACGCCTCTTGACCAGCCCAAGCATTTGCCCAAGAAGAACACAAGCCAAGGTCTCGCGGCATGACCTATGTACATCAAGATGAGGAAGAGGTGAAGAAGAAGCGACTATCGACTCAGCTGTACTTCGCGCGATTCTTTGAAGTTCCTAACAAATCCTACGGCTTACTACGCGCAGAGAATCCCGGCTGTGCTGTTGAGGAGACATGAGAACAGGTCCACAAGACGGGCCTAGATGGCTTGCAATCTTGACAGCTCAAAGCATGTTGACTAGCAAGTTCGGCGACGGCCATTGTGAATTGGAGAGATATGCACTTTTGCAAAGTACACGGACTCATCATTGCTTTGGGTCAAGATACAAACAAAGACGACTTTACAGAGGATGAAGCGGTCGACCCGACTGACGACACCAGTCATTGATCACAAAGCGCCATATCAAGTGCTTTGCGAAGAACATTAAGCTGCAGCCACTGGAAAGGTCGATATGTTTGCTGGCTCGATACATATCTACCACGCTAAGTCCTTCCCATAATGCACCATACTAACAGCAATGACATCGAAGGTTGTCGACTACATGCACATTCTCGAAGGCCGAAGTGGGACTTTCTCTATCCATGCTAACACGCCAGCGATTGGCACCCGCAAGTGCGATATCTGCGTGGGCGTGTACTTCCCTCTCAACAGGGATAGACTGTTCGTTGCGCACGTCAATACTTGCATCATACCAAACGACTGGGACGAGCATCAGAAGAACAATCCGGTCGACTACTCTCAAGAATTGGGTTCATGACAGACTGAAGAAAGCTGCTAGCGATGGTGGCTGGACTTCAGCGGACATCGACCTTACCAAGATCATTCTGGTATGTTCCAACTGTAACGGACAACCTGCTGTGGGCACTTTCGTCGTCCAGGCCATTCAAGCTTTCCTGGGCATGACCAGCGACCCAGTCGTGCACGACAAGTGTCATGGCTTCGTTGTGGACCCAACGATATGAGAGACTATTCTGATGCCAGTGGAAGGGTTTCAGGGTCTTGTGAGAAGGGCGACAGTTTTAGGGGAGAGTCGTCATCGATGGACTCAGGAGATCGATGGTCAGATGCATGACTTCAGGGCTAAGCATATCAAGGAGGCGGAGGGTTTGGAGAAATGGGAGTTTGCGTTGCAGGAGAATACTGTTCCTATGGCTCAACGCCAGAACTACATAGCTGGAGAACGGTGGTAGAATGGGTGCGTACAAGCGACTATGAACAATTTGTCGTGCTCATGATTCCAGAACGATCCGGTCCAGGCGACTTAGACCCCAAAGTCAGCATACCGCTGCAGAACAATGCAATCCTGGACAAACAGGATATTTGCTGCCTCACATACAATAATCCATATCCTCCCATCGCGGCACGAAAGCTCCAAGCAGTATCAAGGTCAGCAGCATCCATGAAGACCATCAAGTATCGACACATCCGCGAGAAATATGGTGGTACATTCTCAAACTATGCTCTAACCTCTCCAATCGGTACCAGGAATTGTCTTACCTGCGTTGGAGTCTACTTCCCTGTAAGCGACCAGGAGTGCTTTGTAGCGCACATCAACGCCGCTGTCATCCCCGAGGATTATCTGGACTACAAGGACGAGTATGGAAACAACTACATGACTCCTCGCGACTGCGAAAGTGCCGAAGAGGAAGAAGGCATTCGGAACATGGTCTCCGAGAAGCTTAAGCAGGCTGCTAAAGCAGGTGGCTGGAAAGCGACTGGAGTCGACAGGACCGGGGTCATAGTGGTGTGCTCAGAATATGATGGCGAAGCAAAAGTGGGCAAAGTCGTCGTTCAGGCTATCAGAAACTTCCTGGGTATGGGCGATGAACTCAAGGTGCACGACCAATGCCACGGCTTTGTGGTGGATGTGAGCGGCGGTCCGCCTCTGCTGCTGGAGGAGAAGGACTTTCCTGGAGTGATTGATATGCTGGACGAGGACGTGGATGGGGTGTGGGAGCAGTTAGTCAACGGTGAGGTTCTTCGCTTCGAAGCCGAAGACCTTCCGGTTACCAAAGACGTTCTAGTCAAAGGCCTTCTAGTCAAAGGCGTGGGTGATTGGGAGGTCTTCTTCAGGGATGGGGCTATTCCCATGGTGAAGCGCAAGCTCTTGGTGCAAGACACAACTTGACTTGGAATCTAGTGGAGATATCAATGTGATTCGATGGCTTTTGAGGCTTTTGCTTATGTGAACGTCAACTCTGCCACAGCACATTGTGTCCGTTCGTCAATGATTGTGCTCATTGTAAGGCTCTTTGGCATGACGCGAGTAAAAGTCCGCCTGAATCAAACCGGACCCAAAGTCATGCAGACATCGCCCACCAAAGGGAGTAACGAGAGCACACTAGGCTGCACATGTTTCTTGGCGCTTCAAGAATGCTTCGCTTAGTGCGGAAATCTGTTAGTTGACGCTGGGTGCGCCATGCAATCTTGAGAAGTACTAATTCATGCTGTATACTGCTCTCCGCTTGCAAGTCATGAGCCCTTGGACCGTGAATCCCTCTTTTTTTCCAGGATTCGCGAGAGACTATGTCATGCAGCAAGCAACCCGTGGAAATCGAGAAGCTCGTCAAAAGTTCCTTTCCGCTACTGTAGCTACAAAAGCAATATACTTGCCACGCCATGTCATATTTATCGT
The DNA here is from genome assembly GCF_020509005.1 of Fulvia fulva. Classification (NCBI taxonomy): domain Eukaryota; kingdom Fungi; phylum Ascomycota; class Dothideomycetes; order Mycosphaerellales; family Mycosphaerellaceae; genus Fulvia; species Fulvia fulva. The sequence continues at coordinate 150,359 of NC_063012.1, forward strand.
GCAGCGGACAGCAATGTCGACATTACTATGCAGGACACTGCGATCGTGTCTTGCGACCCAACCATCACATGCCGTCACGTTGCAATGAACATCGGCGGTGTCGCCCCTACAACCTCAAATGTGAGAACCATAGGCACACGCGGCTGCCTCACATGTGTTGGACTCTACTTCCCCAACGACAAAGACCGCTGCTTCACAGCCCACATCAACGCCTTCATCGAGCCCAACAACTTCATCTCTCTTATCAGCACTGCTCGAGACCTCCCTTGCATCTGAAAAGGTACCAAGGGTGAGCAGGTCAAAGCTAGAGTGCTCTCTGTGCTGAAAGAGTCCGCTATTGGAGCAAAATGGGGCCCGGACAAAGTCGATACTGACAGATGGATCATGGTGTGACCATTGCCCGGAGCGCCAAACACAGGTGAATACATCAATGATGCGGCCCAGGAGTTCCTCAGCTGCGACGCTATCGATCCTCGTACTGACTGCCATGGTTTCATCGTTGATCCGGTTCATCGTGAAGTAGTCTGGCTACGTTTCGTTGACATCAACAAGTCGATGCATGGCGACGCCCTTGACAATGGGTCAGGAACGTAGGAACAGGTGGTCAGTAGGACGATGCGTATGATCAAGGCCGACGCCATGGCTCTGTGGGGGCCTGAGGGCAGGTCCTTCTGCAATTTTGGGGTGAAGCGAAATGACGAGGCCGGGGTGAATGGACATGCAGAAGTTGTGTGGAAGGGCCAAGCCAGGGATGTCTGGATAGAAGTGGATTGCGTTGCTTGTGCGCTCGTCCTCGGACCATGGTAAGCTGTCACCATTGCTGTGACAATCGCGGATGTATTCCTGTAGTCTAATTAAGCCACGACTGTCCGCTGGAGGTCATTGGAAGCAGTATCACCAGACTATGGCGAGACGAGTTGTGGCTCTGCCGATGATCAGCTTGTTAACGAACAGACATGCGTCTAACATGTCTGCCAACAACACGGCGGCCTTGCCCAAACCCTTTCATCGCCATGCCAGCTTGTTTGCTGCTGCGGCATACAAGAGCATTGACACCCACTCCAACTCCCATAAACCTCACCACCTGCCATGCGAACAATAAAGTACCGGCACATACCAGAAAACCACGGTGGAGTCTACCCGAGATCCTCATCCCTTACCGACCTCATCGGCACCTACAACTGCATCACATGTGTAGGCGTGTAGTTCCCCATCAGTAATACCCACTGCTTCGTTGCCCACATCAATGCTTACATTCTGCCCAAGGACTATGACAGCCAGCAGCTCCTCGACGACCCCTTGCCGCGAGACTGCAGCGGAAGTGAGGGCGAGGAAGTGAAGAGGAGAGTGCTGGAGAAGCTGCAGAAAGTCAGCGATGATCATGACTTCAAGCCATTGGAGGTTGATCTGGCGAGTCTGATCTTGATTTGTCCCAGGTACGATGGGCAGTCGAACACGTCGACTTTTGTCGTCGAAGCGATTGAGGAGTTTCTAGGCCGTGGGAAGTTACCGGTAGATCGGACGTGCCATGGGTTCGTTCACGATGCTGCGCCTGATGCGAACACAATCTACCTCAAGGGTACTTTTGATGAATCAAGGGTCGAGAACGGGCGTTGGACAGAGGCTGGAAGGTTTCCTGATGGTACAGCCAAAGATCCCGTAAAGTTTTACGCCCTTGAAGAGAGGGCAAAGGGGTGTGGACAATGGAAGATCGAGCTGTCGCGAGGTCAAAAGCTCCCCACGGGATACGCAGGCAAGCTGTTCTAGTGTGAACTGTGTGCATATCCAGTGGTACGGTGTTCGAGCACATGCATTGGCCAGTCGAGAATATCTCACCCACCACATCCGCTCTTTGTTGACCTGGTGGTTGTCATCATTCGCGAGCTCGGAACCATACTAGGCCTGTTTGTGATCATAGGGAATTGTGCTCGCGTGAATGGACTCTATGCTGCACCTTGCCACGGCCTGGCTTTCATGATCAACCAGCTCAGCAAAGGGCGTACGGGAAAGTGTTTGCTGTTCCCCCCATATCACTCTCCACAGATCCAGCCGTGTAACACCTACTCTGCATCGCCATAATGTCCCAGGACCAGGTTGAGGACCCCAAGATACAATTCCGAAACGTGCCAGAAGGCAGAGGGAAACTCTTCCCTCTCAGATCCGAACAGAGCACGCAATCACCAAGCTCAGAATCCACACCCTTATGCTTCGGAACTCGCAACTGCTCCTCCTGCGTAGGCCTCTTCCTCCCCCTTCCAAACCAAGGATGTGCATACGTCGCCCACATCAACGCCTGGGTCTTGTCCACCGACGACAAGGGCAAAGAAGGTTACGACCGCATTCCCAGCTTATCAGAAGGAAATCGGTTCAGAGCAGAAGTATTGAGAAAGTTCCAGTCCGTGTTCGCAAAGCATAGCTGGGTAATAGCCGATATCGACGCCGCAGGCGTCACTCTGGTCTGCCCTAAACTCTACGATGGCGGCAGCTGGGACTACTCCACAGGATGGTACGTGGTAGACGCCATCAGAGACCTCCTCGCCAGGCCGCCGGGGCTACAGTGTGATTCGCTTGCACATGGGTTCGTTTTCGATCCCGTTGACGGGGAGATGGAGAACTTGCCGATCTCAGGCTCGAGGCAGGATTCTTTCAGCACTAAGATTTGGGTGCAGAAAGCGGACGGGTTGGAATGGGAGTATGGTGTTGTTGATGAGGTGGAGGGGTTGGATGATTGGGAGATTCAGGCGGAGAGGCCGTGATGGGCTGGTGTGTAGTCTGGTGGATCTGTCGAGTAGCGAGGATCGGAGGGAACGTTCGGTACTCTTCCACAAATTGAAAAATTGGTGTGTTGCTGTCATAAAAGCCGTCTGAAGAATCCGACGCATGAAACCTTTCGAACTGAATGGTACTGCACACCTTTGCGTACGCCGTGCCATAGCCCTCGGAATGATACCTTCTTTCCCGTGGAGGCTTTCTACGTTACGATGCATTACGAGCTCTATGTTGGTGTGTGATACACTTTTTTGAGACCTGCCTGCGCCTCGCTATGCGTGTCTCTCGACACTGCTCATCAGCAAATATGGTACATCATCGTTAGAGTGGCATGCCTTGCTACGCTCGGAGTAGTGCAGCAGCTTCAGCCACGCTCGCTTCCACGTAGACGCACGACCTGGCCGTACTTCTGTAGCTTCGTGATGAGCTGGTCACCCTGCTTGACCACGTCGTTGTACCTAGATATCGTTGTCAGCATTGCGCCACCTCGTGTGCTGTCGGGATCAACACTTACTGCTTGTTCTTGTCGTCCGCCCGCTGTGTCTCGATGATGCCTCGCACGCGATCGATAGTGCAAGGCAACCTCTGGCTGGCAATGAACGGTGCCAGATCCTTGTCCAACCAATTCACGCTTACGCCGAAGCTGCTGGCCATGCTGTCGAGTCCCACGACCTTGTAGCTCTGGAGCAGCTGAGCGTAAGCTCGCAACCGCATCTCTCTCACGAACCAGCTCTTGTGCTCGTACAAGTATCGATCTGTCGCCAGGAAGTTCTGCTCGACCGCAGCGAGAGACGTGAAGAAGCTGGCATAGTTGCCGTTGTACAGACTCTGGATCATGGTCGCAAGAGGACGGAAGTCGACCTTTGGCTCGGCCTTGGCTTGAGCCTCCGCTGAAGCTGAACCAGATGCGAGGGTTGTAAGATTGACTGCTGTCGGCTTTGGCGTTGTGGTTGAGTCGACCTTCATGGCATCGTCCTCGGCCGAAGGACCTGCCGATGCTGCACCGCCCAGTGCGGAAAGACGGTCCGAGTCACTCTCGCTGCCGAACACAGCACGCACTTCTGGTGCATCTACAACTTTGGTCTTGAAGTCGCGGCGTGGGAGAGACACAGCTCCGGCAAGCGTGGCGTACACAACCAAAGAGCTGTATGTGCAGAGTTCCGTGGATGTGAATGTCGAAAGAGAATCGAGAAGCATAGGAGCTGCAAGGTTGTGTGCGCGAATGGTGAGAAGATGCAGACCTTGGTAGGCCTTCAGGCGATTCCGGCGGTCCCAGTCACCACCGCTCTCCACCAACTGCGAAGCGCGGTCGACATTCTTCTTGACAAGCAGCTTGTCATCGAAGAACAGACCAAGCCGGATGATGGCGAGAACAATGTCGATCTTGGTGCCGAGGATGCCCGTCTTCTCGAACAGTTTCTCGAACTCCTCCAACGCCTTGTCCTTGTCACCCACTCTCGCGTAGAACTCGGCGCGCTTTCCTCGCGCAGTCTGAATCTCAGTCTCTCCGGCCTGCTCCAAAGCATCGTCTTCCTCTTTTTGTATGGCAGCCAGCTCCCTCTCGTTGTCCTTGCGCAGCTCCTCGTACAACGCCTCGTCCCAAGGCAGCTCGAACGACGAGTCCGTCTTGCCACCGAGCACGCCCACTATCGATGGAGCATTGATACTGCTCGTCCGTCGTAATGTGGCGATGGGTGGTGCTGCAGAAGAGTTCGTGTTTGCGCGACTGATGGTTGGTGATAGAACAGCGCTGCCTTCGCCAGCTGCGTTGAGCTTGCCTGTTTGAGGAGGTGCTAGGTAGGCGTAGAGAGGGGCCATCTTGTGCTCGCGGATGTCATGTTGGAGTGCTTCGAGAGATGTCTGTTTGAACGCCTTGTCGGTGGTGGGCGATGCGATGGCGAAGACATTCTGTGCCAGCGCCAGCGTTGGGTATGCGAGGTATTGCGGCTCACCCATCTTGGGCGGTCAGAGGAGTATAGTGGGATCAAAGGGGAATGGTGTGGATGTCGCTGAGATCGAAGACGTGGAGGGTTTATGGTGTTGCAGGCAGAAGCTGATGATGTGTTTGTTGGGTGATGTTTCGCGGTGGATGCTCACATGCCATCACCGAGCAGAGTTGCGGAAATGCCGAGCAGCTTCAAGCTTCAGGCACAACCGCGATGAGGCGTCCACTGTCGTCCACTATTTGTGCTCCAGAACTGGGTGATGCAATAGGGGAGTGCAGCAGTCACCCATCAATATTTCATGATTGCTTCTCAGAGCTTCCATCAAGTCATGTGATCTCGCGAATTGCCCTCCAAGTTAAGGTTGAGATTAGGTTGCGGGAGTGCCGAAGAGCTCCAGCTCAAGTGAGGAAGTGACAACTCTTGACACGCGAGCTCTTAACAATAGCAGAGAGTTCTGCGCTTATTCGACCTCTCGAGATATCGCATTCTAAAGGCCTCCCTTCCATATACGACTGGTCTTCACGCACCTCAAGTCTATTTACTACACCAACAAGCAACAACACACAGGGCAATACTGTTGACATGGGCGACACAGAAGAGACACAGGCACGCCGAGGCGGACAAGCAAAGCGAAAGAGAGAGACACCAGCATCGCGTGCAGCAAATAACAGCAGGAACAGCACACCAAACGCCTTCTCGCGACGAAGTCCGCCTAGGGACCCAGCACCTATCAGAGATCCAGATCCAGAGGATGATGGAGATCGGTCACCACCACGGAAACTGAAGCGCCCAGGCGCCGGAGCACGAGTCTCACAAGCCAACAGGGAAGTCATGGAGCGAGAGAGGAAGGCGCGAGAAGAGGCGGCACGCAAAGGACTGGAGGGACGACAGAAGGCTGGGGCAGAGTTGATCGCAGAGCACTATAACGCTGTCCCCGAGAGAGGACGTGACTGGCGACAAGCGGAGAGCAAGATTGCAGGATTGCGTAGTCTGAACAACTGGATCAAGTCGACACTCATCCAGAAGTTCTCAAGACCAGATATCCCGGTGGAAGATCTGAAGGTGCTGGACATGGCTTGCGGTAAAGGAGGTGATTTGGGGAAGTGGGAGAAAGCGCCACAGGTACCAGTTCTCTATGTGGGATGTGACATTGCTGGCGTATCGGTTGAGCAGGCACAGCAGCGATACAACGAGAACCTACGGAAGAGTCGAGGTCGCAACAGGAGAATGCACGCCGAGTTCTATGTACACGACACTTTCGGCCGAACTCTCGCAGACATCCCAACAATACGCAACGTCGGCTTCAATCCCAATGCCGGACCAGGACCTGGTATGATCCAAGGCGGCATGATGAGTGGAGGATTCGATGTCATCAGCATGATGTTCGCACTACATTACTCCTTTGAGAGCGAGGAACTAGCGCGGGGCATGCTGAGCAACGTCGCTGGGTCGCTCAAGAAGGGCGGAAGGTTCATCGGAGTCATGCCGAATAGCGATGTCATATCGGCCAACGTGAAGAATCTACTATCGAAGGAGACACCGAACGGCGCGACAACGAACGGCGAAGCTCCTCAGGACAGCGCCTCTGATGACGACGACTGGGATCCCGAAAAGCCCACAGAACCTGTCGCCACAGCAGACAACGACGACGACGACGACGACTGGGACCCAGAAAAGCCCGCCGACCCCGAACCCGCCCCAAAGCCCACCACCACCTCAAACTCCAACCCCGACCTCCCCGACCTCACCTGGGGCAACGAAATCTACTCAGTCCGCTTTCCCCGCAAACAACCCAACGACAAAGCTCTACCCCACGACGGCATCTTCCGCCCACCTTTCGGCTGGCGCTACCACTACCACCTCGAAGAAGCCGTCGAGGCGCCTGAATATGTCGTGCCATGGGAAGCATTCCGTGCGTTGGCTGATGAGTACGGCTTGGAAATGATGTATCGGAAGGGGTTTAGGGAGGTGTTCGAAGATGAGACGCAGGATCCTGAGTTGGGGATGCTGGCGGAGCGGATGAGGGTGTTGAGCAGGGATCGCACGGCGGGGGAGAAGAGGGATGGGTTGTTGGTGAAGGAGAGGGAGATGGAGGCGGCGGGGTTTTATCATGCGTTTTGTTTTTACAAGACTTGAGCGTGGTGCAGCTCTGGGGGCTGGATTGGAGCGAGGTAGCTTCAATGTCACTGCTCGGGACCCAAAGGGTTCTGGGAATCTTGGCCTCAGACTTGCTCGTTCCTCTGTTGCTTCACTGTGATCTCTCCGGCAGACTCGATCTGCCTCTCTTATTTCCATGCTTCAAATGGGCTCTAACCCAGGATGTGCTTTCGCGGCCCCAACAGGGCATGTGGCAGAAATAGCCAGCATGGCACAGATGTCTTCATCAACGGCAATCATGGATGTGCTGCATGCGGAACTTTCGACGAACTCACAGCTCGGGGTCTCTCTCTCGCTGCTTTTACTTTTGCTTCTGTTGAATGAGAGTGATAACGATATTTTGGGGCCTTTTGTCTTGGGGAATTGTGCTTGCAATGGACGGGTATCCGTTCGTACAACGTTAATGATATGATGCTGTTGGTGATGTATATGCTGATGTCGATGCTGATGCTGATGCAGGCTGTGGAGAAAAAGGCCGGAATATACATGTATATATATATATCTCTCTCCCTCCCCATGCATTGCTCGCTCGCTTGCTCAAGCCCAGACAGAAACCAATCACGCTTGCCTTGTCCCGATCATGCCTACAAGGTTTCCGAGATTACGGGCAAGTGACCTGCACACTCTGCCATCCACCACCAATCGGAGGCTGGCACTTCGTCTCTCCGACTGCTGGAACATGTCTAGCCACAAAGTTAGTCATTGGAGTTTTGGGGTCGTCATCTTGCACTTTGGCGTACTCCGAATCAGCCGATTCATTGCAAGCGTTGTTCGTGAACAGCTTGACAATGCAACCCGCCCTTGAGCCCTCGAGGAGCGCGTATTGCACGGAGTTCGTGTTGGCTGGGAACTGTTTGCAGCCGCCGAAGCCGTCGTCGATGGAGACTGAGGGGCTGATGAGGTTGTCCGGGGAGCAGGTGGTGTCGCCGTTGCCGTACTCGCTGAAGCGGAAGGAAGGGTCGGCGACGGCGAAGGTCAGGGTGGCGGTCAGGGCGAGGAGGGAGGTTGGAATTTGCATCTTGAAGATTGTGATGTTAGGTTCTGGTGTTGATGGAGTTGGATGCTGGTGCTGAGGACTTTACGTTAGCTGTTGAAAAGAGTGCAGGACTTCGTCCAATTTATATATCCTGCGTCACCGAGACATGTGATTCAATACGATGTTGATCATCCATTTTTTACACTTTGATCCCTGACCGTCTTCGGATGGCCGGCCTACCCGATCAAGGAGTTGCTATATGTGAGCGGTGCGTACCATCCCAGCCGGGAATCGGGTCGGGGTAGCGCGGAGCGAGGCTGTGACCAAGAAGGCAAGGGTCTGACGCCACAAATAGTATCATAAGTCCTCTGAGCTCGGCCGACTTCGACATAGATCTGGTGATAATGGCTCGATGCTGCGTTGGCTCGTTTGGGACCACCTGCCTCGTAAAGTTGGCCTGCGAGATGCTCGTGTTCAGGTCTTGGAACGAGACATGACGATTGTGCGAAAATCGCAAGCCGTCGGAGTGCGAAACGCGCTGCTGCTCTGATGGATATTCTGAGAATACGAAGTGTCAGACAAAACCTTGATATGATCATCCTAGAGGGACATATGTGCGCCAAGGTGTGGACGGAAGCCACTGGATCGAAGATGTCGAGTCGCTAAGTGTGCAGGTTCGAGGAAGCATCAAGGGCACAGGATGATTGAGGACACATCAAAAATTGGAACAGATGTCTCTTCAAGGTGTCTTCCATGCTTCCAAGAAAAAAAAGAGCGATCGTGGTCAAGTGGTTCTAGCTTGCGCCGTTGACGGCGTCTCGAGTATGCCCAGTGAGGTATGATGAGGCATGATGAGGCGTCGCGCACTGCGTCTCCCTTTCGTTCTTGTCAACACCATCAACGTGATGGATTCGTAGTCACGCTGGCCAATGCCGTGTTCCATACTCGATAGGCTCCAGATTTGGTGTTGGAATGTCTGTTGTAAGCAGAGAAGAGAGTGAAAGCGCGCGCGAACTTGTCCTTCCACTCCCACTTTGGTTGTTTAGTGAAGTGCCCCGCGATTGGTGAGCACGTCAGCCTAATATGAACTTCAATGTTCTTCCCTCAATCACTTGTTTCTGTACCACACTTCAGAAGCAGAAACATACACATTGGCTTCCGCAAGATGGCCAACATTGCAGACCACTACGATGGTAAGCACGAACCTCATCCACCTCCGCCCTCTTCATACTGACCCCCCCCCCCCAGATCCCGTCTCAATCGCTGTCATCGGCGGCACCGGTCTACAGTCCCTAGCAGACTTCACTCACGTAGCGACTCTCAAGCCAACCACACCATGGGGCACTCCCTCTTCCCCGATCTCCGTCCTCCACCACCCTTCACCCTCGACCGGCAAGCCAATCCCCATAGCTTTCCTCTCCCGACACGGCCTCCACCATGAACTCGCACCCCATGAAGTGCCAGCACGCGCCAACATTGCTGCTCTCCGTCACATCGGTGTTCGAACCATCATCGCCTTCTCCGCTGTTGGCTCTCTTCAAGAGGCCATCAAGCCTCGCGACTTTGTCGTCCCAGACCAGATCATCGACCGCACCAAGGGCATTCGACCATTCACATTCTTCGAGGGCGGTATGGTTGGTCACGTTGGCTTCGCAGACCCGTTCGACAACAAGGTCGGTGAGATTGTGAGGAAGCTAGGACACAGCTTGAATGGTGAGGGAGTGCACCTTCACGACAAGGGCACAATCATCTGCATGGAGGGACCACAGTTCAGCACAAGAGCCGAGAGCAACATGTACCGCTCATGGGGCGGGAGCGTCATCAATATGAGTGTCCTACCAGAGGCGAAGCTGGCCAGAGAGGCCGAGATTGCTTACCAGATGATCTGCATGAGCACCGACTACGACTGCTGGCACGACAGTGCTGGAGACGTGACAGTGGAGATGGTCATGGGCAACATGAAGGCTAATGCAGAGAATGCACGTCGATTCGTGGGTGCGGTTCTGGACGAGTTGAGCAAGGAAGAGCACGCGTCACTGGTTGCTGCAACTCATCTGAAGGAGCAGACCAAGTTTGCTGGGAGCATGACTGCGCCTGCTGGTCGCAGCAAGGAGGCCAAGGAGAAGCTGGAGTGGCTATTCCCAGGTTACTTCAACTGAAAGGCATGGCTACATGCACGCTACGAATCGAACGATAGAAACTACGATACCCTGCCGCGAGGCGCGATAGATCAATCAACTTGACGAAAGCTGAATACTGGCAGGCCACGAAACTTTTACCGTTGGATCCTCATGATTGCGGAGCCTTGGAAATGACCAGATCTCTGTAACTGCTACGATACATCTTGGTGCTGACATTGGCAGATCTGGACAACAAATTCTGCTACGGAGTCACGCTCCACGGCCCTTCCCTGCTTCACAAAAGCTTTCGCCTCACCAACACCTTACCACCTCGTAACCTCAGGCGCCCACTCGTCCCTCGCCGACTTCAGCTCCTCGACCAAGAACCGATACGGCCTATCACCAACCTCTTGCACCCACTGCTCTTCCAAAGAGTCACTCAGCGTAAACCCCTCGCTAGGCAGAAAATACCTCTTCCCCCTCTCCGGATCAACCACAAACCCATGACACCCCCTCACCACATCTTCATGCCCCACCCTCCCACCGAAAAAAGCAGAAATCCCATTAACCACATACCACCCCACAAACGGGGCATCCGGCCTCGGACACACCACAATGACCTTACTAGCGTCTACATCCTGCGGGTCCCAGCGCTCCTGACTAGCGATGACCTTGAGACGCGCTAGGACCTTTTCCTCCAGACGGGAGCCTTCGTCGTCTTGCACTTTGTGGAGATAGGTATATGAGCCGCCTACACGGATGGTTGCGTTGATGTGTGCGACGTAGCATTTTTCGGCGGAGATTGGGATGAAGAGGCCTACGCAGGTTTGGCAGTCGCGGGTTCCGATGGGGGAGCTGAGGGGAAATGGGCCGCCGGTGGATGGGGGGATGTTGCGGTAGTGGATTGTTTCTGGTGGTGGGGATGGGTTTGTATTGTCTTGCATTACTCGTGGTACTTTGGTACTTCGTGCCGGTAGAGAGGAGGCGCGGAGCAGGGGAGGGGGAGTATATCATCAGCAGGCAGCAAACTGGGCTTTAACATGTTTTGCTTTTGCTTTGTTACAGAAGGAGAAGGGCGATGGGGCTGGAATCGACGCGAGCGGTGCTATGCTGTGCTGCGCAGCCTCCCTCGTATCGTCCCACCTGGATTGTTGCAACGCCACTACCTTACAGATCACGTATCGTAGCTGAATGATTACACTCATGGTCACTTCCTCGATCCACCACCGATGACCCCTCATGCCATACCAGTCAATCCAGACATCGCAGTCTCTTTACTTGGACCTCCAGGCACGGGTTCGTGTTGTACGCCGCGAGACTTCTGATCGCGGGCGGGAGATTTTCGACTGTGGGGTGTTGACGGACAAGACAGGGACGAAACGTTGAGGGTCGTAGCGGGAACGGGGAGTGAGGCTGGGGATATGAAGGGGAGCGATTAGCAGAGGCAGATATATGTAATGGGAGCGGCAGGATGGTGTAGCAGTACTGGGTTACTGGTCTGGGAAAGGGCAACATGAACACAAAAGCACTTTGACTAGACACAGAGTACCCAGACTACAGACCTAGCCTTCTTCTACGACAGGGAAGCACCCCCTCAACTCATCGGGAAGCCCATCCGGAAACAAGTCCTTGGGTGCCTTCCGCTTCTTGCGGTATCTGTCTGTGGCATTCCTCAGGTGCCCCAGCGTCGATTCCCTCAACTTATCCGGAACCTTAGCGCCAATGCGATGCTCAATCCGTACCACATTCCTGATCGCCGATATGCCTTCACGCACATTGCTGAGAGCACTGGAAGCCTCCAAAGTCAGCCTACTGACACGCTCGGCCCACATCCATCCTTCCTCGATGGCCTCCTTCGATCCATCCTAAGAGATCTCCGGAAAATCCTCCTCGAGATCGGCAGGTAGACCAGTGTTGGGGAAGAGAGCGACCAAGTCGTTACGCTTCTTCTTGTAGTAAGCGTTGGCTCGCGCCATCTTACCGTCACCTACAGCCTTCCAGGTGTCGTAGCGGACGTTGCTCTGTGGCTGGGGCTGCTTGAAGTAATCGAGAGCCTGCTCTCGCAGAGTGCGGGCGGAGACTAGCTTTGCCTTTGCGTTCTGCACTTCAGCATTAGGTGCAGGTGGTGGAGATGCGGTAGCAGCATCGTTCTCAGAGCTCAAGGCCGAGGCCTGCTTCTCTCTGATGAGACGACGCAGCTGACCTGTACCTTGAGGCTTGTGCTTCGGCTCGCTCAAGTCGAGATCGTTGAACTCCGGGAAGACCTTCGCGTCATCAGAGAGAAGCTTGCCATCGGCCATGAGTGAGGCAAGCTCAGCACGATGCTCATTGTACTTGCTGTTGGACGCCTTGAGATCGTTGACACGCTCCATTGACCAGTCACCGATGACTCTGGCTCTCGCCATGTCGCGCTCAACCCATGCAGCCTTGAGCGCCTCACGTGCAGCCTTCTTCTGATCCCGCAACGCTGGCTTGGCTGTCTTGGTGTCGTCCGAGCCTGAACTGTCGCCAGCGTCTGCAACAGCGATCTTCTTCTCGCCATTCTCGTCGTAGCCAAGCTCCGCGAGTTGTTGAATGTGCTCGCTGATCTTGTTCACCTTTGCAAGCTCGTCTGGAATCAAGACAGCACCATCCACCTGCTTCTCTTGAGTCTCCTTTGCCAAACGCAGCTTCTTGACTAGCTTCTTGGCTTCTCTAGCTTTCTCTGCTTCTGGATCGATCTGAACTGGCTCCGAGTCTTGTGCGGTGACAGCGACAGCCGAGTCGAGCTGCTCAGGCGTAGCATGCTCCTCCTTCGTGACAACCTCTGGAGCTTGAGCGACACTGTCAGCTGCCACAGTAGTCCCCTCCGCGGCCGAAACCTGAGTTGAACGCTCGGTAGTCTCGTCAACCTCAGGAACAATACTCACGGAGGTATCGACAACCTTGCGCGCGAAGGCTTCTGGCAAGTTGAAGGTCTTGGAGAAGTCCTTGAGACCGCCAAGCGTCTCCGACTGCTTCAGAACACCGACTGGACGTATCTCAAGCTGAGCCTTTCCAATAGCTTGGTCATAGCCCGAGCGTTGCTTCTGCATGGACAGATCAGCGGGTGTAAGAAGAGCATCGAAGCTAGCCTGACGGCTTGCTTGTGGTCCTCCAAGACCGGGTGGAGCGACGGGCTTTGGTGCCGGAGTAGAGAGGTGTTGGGTCTCATACTGTAGAGCTTGAGCATGAACGTCGCCAAATATATGCTTGGTCCACCAGTCTGTCTGGAACGGACCTGGTGCGAATGGGTCCACAGCCGTGGCAGCATGGCTCGAGGGCCGCATCTGAGGCAGCGATACATTTCGTTGAGCGACTGGTCCAGGCTGTCCTTGCCAATTGCTTGCCGATGAGGTTGGAGCAAAGAACGGCGGCGCTCTTGGTTGCCACGGCGACGGCTGAACCTTCGCTTCTGGTGCAGACGATAGTGAGGAACGAGGCTCACCGCTCGACTTGAACTCGATGAGGTCAGCCGGTGTGCCTTCACGTCGTGAGACTGGCGTGGGAGTGATGTTCTTCTCTGATGGACCAGCATTGACGATCTCGGGTTCAGACGCTGAAGCAATTTTCTTTGGAGATGGTGCGCCTGTTACTGCAGCGATGGAGTGCTTTGAGGTGTCCATGGCGTCCACATCACGTGTGCCGTGGTGCTTTGAGCATGGCTCACCGTCAGGACGATCGCAGTCGAGGCAGATACCGCAATCCTCTGTACCATGGTCGTGCATGCCGCACTTCTCGCAGGTGAGTGCTTTCTCCAGCTCCGTGGTATCTTCCGCCTGCTCGACATCAACCTTGGCCGATGGCTTCGTAAGCAGCTCGCCGAACACAACGTGTTGACCGTCCTGCATGCGATCATGGACTGCCGAGCAAGGAGCGCACAGCTTCGAGTCGTCGGATGTCACGTACCAGCGGTGGCATCCCTTGCACTGAGCATTGTGTCCAGCTGACCGCGTGTGGACGGAGGTGGTATCAATGTCCCTCAATAGATCGGCAGACATGGATCTCGGTGCTGGCTGCTTAAGGTCTGGTGTCGACTCGTAGAAGCTCAGGCGCTGAACGTAGGGCGAGTGTGGCTCAGAACGCTGAGAATGCTGCTGAGACCACTGCTGATAGCCTGAATGCTCGCCGACGGCCGGGCTGGAATTCTTGATGTCGTTGGTCTCGTCATCAGTCTGCACTGCTTCGGGCACTGTGTTGACTGGTTGTTCACGAACCATACCGTGCTTCTTGACATGCTCCTCGGTCTGGCTCTGCTCCTTGTCCTCGACAGCTACAGCATTCTCAAGTGGCTGCTCGACAACGGGCACTGATGAGGAAGGACCCTTTTCGTGAAGACGAGCATCATGAGTCGCAACCTTCTCATCCTGCTGCTCGTTGACAGTGTTTGCTGGGTATGCTTGAGACATCGCTGCAGCCACTGCAGCGGCTTGAGCTTGCAGAACAGCACTTGCGCTGGCCTTCTCAGCCTCCTCCTTTGCCTTTGCCTCCCGAATGCGAATGTGTGGCGGGATCTTGCCAGTCGACTTTGCTGCTGGTGATGCGGCAGCAGAGGTCATGGGCGACGACGCTGGTGTGCCCTCGTTCTGGCCAAGCATGGTAGCCATCTCGCTCCACTTCGGGGTTGTACCATTGGCAGTCTGTCGTAGTGGCATTTGTGCTGCCTTTGGTCCGCCGACAGCTGGCACAGGCGGCTTGTTCTTGTCCGACGTCAATGTGAATGGTCGAGTGGCCTGCAGTGGTCGTGTCACGTTCTCCTTGCCTTTACCCGATGTCATGTTTGACATCCAGCCGCTCTGGCTCTGCTGCTCCTTGAGGATCTTGTGCTGTTGGATTACTGCTGCCCGCTGCTGCAAACGACCTGGGGGACCGCCTCTACTCTTTGGCTTCTCGCCGCCTCGAGTAGCTTTGGCGGCAAAGCTAGCAGCTTCTGCCATCTGCTCAGCTGTGAAGCTGAAGGGGTTCTTCGCGCCATCGCGGCTATCAGGCTCCGCTCCTGTGGCAGCGTCGATGCTGGCCGGGGCAGGAGGCTCCTCGAACTGCTCAGCTGGTGGCTCGTGGGCAGAAGTAACTTGCTCCGGCGCGTCATGCTGCGCGTCAGGCAATGGTGCTTCGACCTCAGCCTCGAGCTCCCGCTCACGCTGCAGCAATCTGTCCAAGATTTCGCTGCCGCCGGCATCAGAGTCTTCCTTTGGCACGCCGCTGTCCCGCCGCGAGACCTTGCCATCGTGTGATCCGCTGCTCGTTGGGCGCATGTGCTCAGGGAGCTCAAGGCCGCTGCTGAAGGATGAGGTGGCATTTTCGTCTGGCTTGATAACGGGAGTGATGGCTTGGGCGGAAGTTGATTGCTGTGAGACCCATGCTGCTCGTGGCTCTGGTCGTGGTGACTGGGCCTCGTTGTGAGATGCTTGGGCCTGTGGTGCATCTGCTGGCTGGTTCAGGTCGACCAACTGTGGCTTTGGCGCGGCGGGCTCGTCCAAGCAGCGGCGGAGTAGTGAAGAAGTAGCGAAGAGCATGTGTGTCTGCAGCCAGAACATGCATACCCACGACACCGCGAAGCAGTAGACGACGACACACATGCCCAGTGCGAAGACGAAGATGAAGAGTCTGCCGACATGCTTGACGATGACGATGACGGCCTTGATCTAGTGAGTCATGTCAGTGAGGTAGCAGTAGATGTAGAGAGGCGGATTGCATACCGGAACCCGCAGATCATCGTCCAACAGGAGGAAGACATCCTTGAGCTCAGGCTCATCGCCACCCCCAGAGGCCGATGCCTCGAAGGCGGAAATGTCCATGCTCAACGAGCGCGCGCGGACAAGTGATGCTGCCAGACGGTCAGTGATGTGATGGCGGAGATGTCCAACAGTGTATGTATGTGAGCAGTGGGCAGCAAGGCGGTCTATGTGGTATGTGAGGCAGCGGTGGTGAGAAGAAATTCGGCGTGTGTGTTCAAACGACTTTGGCAGAACTTCTTCGCCACATCCCTGCACGCGTCAACGGTGGATCCGGCGGCTCGGTGCAGACAGCAGACAGCAAGCGACGGGAAGGTGCGTCAATGCCTACCTGCAGGAGGTGTCGGTAAGATACATGATCTGTACAGCAGTGAGTACCTGGTAGCTCAGTCTCGCGTGTGACATGTACAACAGTCAATCGTCAATCGTTGCTGCGTTCCTCATCCTGACCATCACCCTCACCCTCACCCTCACCCTCACCCTCACCCTCACGATGCCGATGCCCTCTTCCGCATGCCGACCTTCAGACCCAATGGCTTCCGCAAGAAGCCCTCCCGCGTCTCCAGCTCGTCCTGGCACAGCTCGAACGCATACCGGCGGAACACAGTCGACACGATCAGCGCCAGCTCCATCTCAGCCTACGAACACGTTAGCCTTCGCCACACCGGGAAGCCGCACCTCAGGCGGTAGCCCGATACTCACCACGTTCCTGCCCACACACGCGCGCGGCCCATAGCTGAACGGAATGAACGCCAACTTCTGCATCTCAGTGAGCTTCTCCCACCGCTCCGGCCTGAACTCCTCGGCATCCGGTCCCCAGATCTCGGTGCTGTGGTGCATGGCATACGCCGGCACGCTGAGCACGACACCTTGAGGGAAGTGGCGACCGGCGACAGTCACACCATCGCCGGGAGGGACGGTACGAGGAAGACCTTGGCTGGATGTGCTGTGGATACGGAGCGTCTCCTGGATAACCATATCGAGGTACTTAAGGTCCTTGACCTGCTCATAGCTGGGCACGTCTGGGCTGGGCAGTGCCTGGTCGAGCTCATCTTGGAGCTTCTTGACCACATTCGGGTGCTTGAGGCAGTGATACAGAAGAGCGCAGGAGGTGTTAGAAGTCGTATCGGAGCCAGCAATAAGCTGTGTCAAAGCCTCAGCGGTGAGTTCTGCTTTGCCCAGCTTGTTGCCATTCTCGTCCTTGCCTTCCATAAGTCTGGCCAGAAGATCCACACGATGGATTTCCCCCTTCTCGGCAGCTTCCAATCGCTGGTTGACGCGAGCTGTGGCGATACCAGACAAGTTTGCGATGGCTGCCATACCCTTGCTGAAGAATGGATCCGGGAAGTGCTTAGCATATGGCTTGATCCATGGCATACAACCAACAGCATTCGACACTTCTCCTCGGCGGTTGAGCACCTCGATGGCTGGGGCATACGTCTTCGGAGCATCTGGCGTAAGCTGGACCTCAGCAATATCGGCACCCTTCTCCAGCATACCAAATGGAGCACCAAAGGCGAGATCACCTATGATATCGAACGCCACATAGTTGAACCAGTGCAGCGCATCGAACTCAGTATACTTGTTGCTACCAGTCTTCTTCGCCAGCTCGTCCCATCTCTGCGCCAGAAGTTCCAGGTTGTGGTGGATATACTGCTCGAAGTGGCCCACACTCTTCGCACTGAAAGTATGGCTAACAGTCTTGCGCTTCCTGGTATGCTCAGCGCGATCTCTAGTATTGAACAGACCACGATGAATCGCCACAAAAGCATCGTAATACTCCGACTTCAGGAACCCTGTACCGTGGCCATACACAATTGGGATCGCCTCCGGATCCGCCACCGAGACGTGGTGAGGTTGTACTCTGACGAATTTGCCGAATTTCTTGTGCAGCTCGAAGACTGTGAGGTACCGCCTGCATCGCCGACACTCGTATAGATACCAGAGGTTGGTGAACTTTGCGAGGAAAGGGCCGGGTACGTCTTGAATGGACCAGTTCCTGATGTATGGCAGGACGTAGTAGAGGATCGGGAGCGCGAGCAGCGCCCAAGGCGTGAAGAGGAACGAGAGAAACATCTCGTGGTCGTCGTTGGCCGCACCACTTCCGCCGCTGCTGCGTTGATGTCGAAGGGACCAAGAATCGGTCGGCGGCAGGAAATATCAGCGCAATGGAGAACGCGAACAGGCGACTCCACTTCTCTGCGACCTGCAATACGGATGGAACTTCTTGGCGGTATTGTCGTTTGTCAATATCAATCACGACCAGAATGCACAGAGAGCTTCAAGAATCAAGTCTTATACCAACCTACAAGGACCGACTGACAGTTCACCACAGCTCCAAATACAACCCGTTCACATGGCCCGAACGACATAACCTTTCCCGTCCCTCATCGCCGGCGTCGACTTCCATCATCGAGAGACACATCACGAGAGCTTCGCTCGCTCACGAGCAGACACACTCCCCGCATCTTCGAACGAACGGGCGACAGCGGTAACAAGCAAAGCGTGGTAAGCTCGGAGAAGATTCGCTGATTGGTGGCTTCGGATGATAGGTTCGGGAGGGCAGGGGCGCGTTTCATTCGTGGAGATGGAACTTGTGGAGGAAGAACGGCGGCCCACGGTTGGGTCTTGGTGAGGGACACTAGGAGGTACGGTGAGATGTGAAGAGCGAGAGGCGAGAGGCGAGGGCGAGAGATGTGCTTCTTATGCCCTTGTGCTGTGGCGCTGTGCATCATGCGAGGCACGTTGTACGTTGAGAGGCTGGGTATTGTATTGATGTGTTCCACTGCAGATGCGTGAGAAACATAGACACAGACGCGGGAATGGGAAAGCCGAGGACTGGACCTTGGACTAGTCTAGTTCTACTTGCGGTGGGAAGCCGAGCCGAGACACAGACTCAGACACAAGACACAGAACAATGAATAAATGAATGAGCTCTCTCTCTCTCTCTCTCTCTCTCTCTCTCTCTCTCGGATAATGCCAAAATTGTAGTTAATGATATTTGGAGGCTACACTCACGTCGCTAGATCCCCTGTACTGCGACTATACATCATCATCATCGGGCTTTCCATTCCACTACATGCCCACCCCAGCACGACATAACTCTCTCATCGCTACTTTCGGAGCTTGCTAATAGCCTCAAGCTCAGGACACAGCTCAGTCATACAAATCCTCACCGGCGTCGTCAGCGTCACCACCATCCTGGACCACTGTACCGTTCGAGACCGGCTGATTACTTTCAATCTCACGACTTTTCCCCTTCCCTTTCCCTTTCCCTTTCCTCGGACTACTCTGCTGCAGGGACATGCGATCTGTGCGGATGACAAAGTCATCATCCGCATCCGCATCCGCCTTCGTGTCAGCAGCTCCCGGCGCCGATGCGGCATTGGGCCGGAGCACAGGGTGGGAATGATCGCCGCCGCCGCCACTGCCATTCGTAACCACAGAAGCCGGTGGCCCGTTCCTACTGATACGCTTCATGGCATCCGCAGCTCGTTGCCGCGCATCAGAACCCCCAGCAGCATTGGACCCATTAACCCCCTGCTGCGAGGAAGCAGGCCTTTGATCGTGCGTATCATTTGAATCCTCCGTCTTCTCCTTAACACTCTCAAACATACTCCTCACCCTCTCATAATGCCTCAACTCGTCCAAGCTGACACTCGGCGTCAACTCTTGTCTCGCAAGATGGAAGTCTTCCTCCACTACCGCAACTTCCGTGTCCGCTTCGGTGGCGTAGTGATCAAAGTAATACGCCACTGAGATGACACTCTGGCCCTTGGCATTGCGCTCCGCGTTGATGGCTGCGACGCGGGAATCGACGGTGCGGGCGGAGCGCGTGACAGCTTTGAGCATGGCGTCGGAGGCGAGGGCGTACAGGTCTGCGCCGGTGAAGGTGAAGGGGAGGTGTGAGGCGACGCGGGGGAGGGAGACGGTTGGCGAGAGGGTGAATCTGTTTATCGCAATTAGTCGGGGTTTTGTGGAAGATTGCGGTGATGTGTACGTACTTTCTCGTCAGCGCTTGCAGGATAGTCGCCTGCTTGTCGTGAGTATCGCTGATTCCGAGGTAAAGCATCTTATCGAAACGGCCAGGTCGCAGGAGTGCTTGATCGAGGAGATCGGGTCTGTTCGTGGCGCCAATGACGAAGACGCCTCCGCCGCTTTCCTCGCCGTCACTCATGCCATCGAGCTCTGCGAGGAGTTGGGAGACGATTCTGTCCATAACACCGCCGGAGTCACCTTGATTGCCACGTTTCGGTGCAACCGAGTCCAATTCGTCGAAGAAGACGACGCATGGTCGTGCATCTCTGGCACGTTGGAAGACGCGGCGGACGTTGGCCTCTGACTCTCCAATGTACATGTTGAGCAGCTCTGGGCCCTTGACGGAGAAGAAATTGAGGCTGAACTCTGTGGCGATTGCCTTGGCAAGGAGCGTCTTACCAGTGCCGGGGGGTCCGTAGAAGAGGATACCGCTGCGCTTCTTGAGGCCTTTGGCAAAGAGCTCCGGTCGCGAAAGTGGTAGTTGAATCGTTTCGATGACTGCGTCTTTGACGTTGGTTAGACCTCCGACATCAGACCATTGGACGTTAGGAATCTTGGGTGCACCGATTGAGTCTGCGAAGTTCTTTCTTGCGAGGTCAACGGCAGCATCGAAGTCTGCTGGGATGACTGCATTGGCAGCAGCGCCGCCTGAGAGTTGTATGTCCTTGATAGTGATGGCATCTTTGGCTGCTTCAGTCTTCGTCACAGCCAGAGTATAGAGCCTTTCGGCCTTTGCCACGAGCGCACGCTCGACCACATCTAGAAGATCACCAGCCACGAGTGCGGCAGTCTTGACTGCTATCGATGCCAGGTCTACCTCAAGGGCAAGCGATACGCCAGAGTCGGTTGCAATGTCTCGAAGGATGCCCTCTCGCTCGCCTTCGTCAGGTGCAGACATCTCCAACTCATGCGTGAAAAGTCCTCGCACGGTGTCCGGGATCTTGTCAACATCCGTGGTGGTAGCGACCAGTACTCTTGCTGTCTCCAGTACGCCCTTCAGCGATGCTGCAGTTCGTTCTTCACCAAGCACTTCCAGATGCGTGATACAGATTGCCGTAAACTCAGCTCCACAGTCAAGAGCACGTTCACATCTCGCCTCCAGAAGACCTTGTGCCTGCGTGTCGACGCCTTGACCGCCTTCTGATGCGATATCGTTACCATCGATCGGGAAGAAGTGGACGCCAAGGTCACTGCAGACGCGCTGCACAGTGCGTGTTTTGCCGATGTTTCGCTGAGTCGAATGTATGAGTACCGTCAGAGGCGGCATACCCAGATGCACTGCACGCGGACCTATCGAGACAGATATCAGCTCACGGAGCCTCCTCTGCAAAGCCGAGATGTAAGGTGGAGTGACTTCAGGCAGACCGGTAGCAGCAGCATTGGCAGTAGGCTTTGCCTGTACTTTGCGAACGCCCAGATAATACTGCCATGTATTGCTCGAGGCCGACGGCAGTTGACGTCTGTCATCTCCGGATTGCCTCATCTGTATTTTGGTAGGGTCAATGGTCGCAGCGTCGCCCCAGGTATCAGACTCTGGCTCGATGCCGTCTTCTGATGGCGGAACGTTGATGGCTTCGATGGAGAACCACGCAACGTTGACGGGAGTCTTGCTGTCACTGCTCTCGCCGTTGGCTACATTGTGACACAGCAGGGCAGAAGCGCTGCTACCATCCAGCTCAGCTTCACCCTCATAGACGGATCGGCCCAACGATTCGTCCACTTGTATGGCAATCAAATCGCCAGGCTTGATGATGCGCTGCCTCATCTCGAAGTACTGCTTCAGCTTGGTGAAGAGTGCATTGTTCAGTGATTGTTCGGTCGAAATTGGTGTCACGATCTTCCTCAGTGTCACCTCCGATGCAGTCGGTGGCAATCGAGCAGAAGCAGTGTCCGGTCTGGGCGTCATAGGTCGTTTCAGACTCTGCCTCTTGTTCTTAGGCATGGCAGACATGCTGATATTGGTCGGCTCCTGCAAGTTGGCTAACAATACTGGCGAAAGGTAGATCATCGCTGCCGTGGAAGAGTTCGTCGCAAGCGAAGAGATGCTATCTCTGCGACCGTGCCTCGTGTTCACTTTATAGTTCTGCGCTCGCTTCGTCATATTCTCCGGGAGAGTGTAGACCTTGGCTGGGCGCCATTGTCGCTCTGTCAGGCCACCAAGCTCGCCGAAAGCACTAAAGTTCGGCAGTATCTGGCTTTCAGCAGCTTCGATTCTGAGCCAGTCGCCGGAGAAACAGCCTAGACGAGCTAATGACTGGGCGTCAACGTAGACACGAGCTTCTTCGTCCTCGTCGGCAGATGGTCGTGGATGCAGCAGCTCATTCGGTATGCGTTCAACGAGGCCCTGCGCGCGAAAGACCTTGCTGCGAGTCGCCTGGCCTCCTCTAATCGTCGTTGAAGTCATGTTGGAGAAGACAGATCCTGGCGTGCCGATACCACGAGTGCCCAGTCCGAAGGGTCTGGGTGTTGCGGATGTCAGTGCGGAGCTGAGCCCCGATGGTCCATCCACGAGACTGGGCTTCGCCAACGATATCATGTCATCGTCATCAGACAAGTTGCTCTCCTCAGCACTTGAATCGAACATATCGTCAGAGTTCGAGAAGTCGGTGGCAGATTTCGATGTAACGATCGGCTTCAGTGGCTTTGCTGGGGAGTTCTCTTCGGTAGCAGAGTAGAAGGCCTCATTGGCTGTGTCCTCCTCGCCAGACTCCTCGTCCAGACGTGGAGAAAGAAGGCCTCTGTTCCCAGCATTGGCACGTTTCTCGGAAGAGGTAGGCACAAGCACAATGTTGGTGGAATCAGATACCAGCCCTTGGGACACAGGCTCGCAAGCCAGAATCCTGGCTGGAGGCGCCATGGTGTGCGTGACCGGATGCGAGATTGGCAATGGCAGAAGGTCCTCGGTATGGACGATAGACCAAAGAGCTTCCTTGACCAATGCCTTCACGTTCTCTTCCCGTTCTGTAGCAGCTCCATCCTCTTGCACGGGCGAAGCCGCCTGCTTGCCTGGCCTCCTGGCATTCTGCGCAGCTGTGCCAACACCACCACCATACCGTTTATGCACATCTTGCAGCTTTTGGATCGCTTCCGGATCTACCGACACGAAGATGGTGTCAAGCGGCAGTGGCACGACATCGCTGACTCTGACCTCGACGGAGCTGTTTTGACGGAGGGGCTTGGAGGGAGCAAGAGCCTGGACGAGCTTCACAAAGCTCTGCGTACCTG
Organism: Fulvia fulva; assembly: GCF_020509005.1. NCBI lineage: Eukaryota > Fungi > Ascomycota > Dothideomycetes > Mycosphaerellales > Mycosphaerellaceae > Fulvia > Fulvia fulva. The sequence continues at coordinate 173,343 of NC_063012.1, forward strand.
AAGCCGATGCTGGAAACCTGATGGTCGAGGCAGGCAGTGGTTTCTCGCTCGCAGCTTGGGCTCTGATTGGCAGAATCGTCCAGCTTGACTCGGAGAGCGAAGGATTGGGCGTCCACGCTGTTACTGCGCAGAACAGCTTCTTCTGTTCGCCCGCTTGACCAGAACTCTGCCCATCCTGCCCGGGAAACAGGTCTCGCACCAGATCAGCTGATAGAATGCCGACCTCTCCCTTCAGGTTGCTGTCCAGATATATTCTCGCCGCGACAGCCGGCTTGTCCTCCCTCCTTCTCCTCTTCCTCTTGAGCGAGACTGGCTTGGGCACGTCGTAAGCCATAATCGTCGCGTTGATACTCCTCCAACGTCGTGTCAGGAGTGTCGGAAGCTGAAGCTGCTAGACATGGCCACGCGTGGTACGGGGTACCCTTTGCCGGTACTGTCTGGTAATGTCCTCGAATGGGCTAGGGACCGCCGAGTCTACCGAGCCGAGGCAATAGTTCTACACGAACCCATAGATCTGCCACAGCAATTCTTCAGCATCAACGAGAGGGAAGACACAACGACAAGCATGTTTTCTTGACAGATTCCCGCATATCATATGAGCTTCTGGCACATGATACATGCCACCCGAGTCAGGCATCTCATGGCATTGGCAACCATCACAAACCTTCGATTGTGTTGTTTCTCGTGTCACTTTCCTTTCCGAACAACAACATCTTCCCACCTCCTTCTCATCATCATGCCTTTTTTCAGCGCAATTGAGATACCAGCCGCCCCGACCCACTGTGGCAGATGCAATGTCTCGCTTCCTTCTTGCATCTTTCTGAAGCGGGATGCGATTGGCTGTCGTCATCACACGGCTTTGGCTGAGCATGTGTCAGTGGTTGACCTTTCCACGTTGAGAGGAGCGAATGCTTCAACGCTTCGTCCGTCACCACTACTGATCACCACATCAACGAGCTGATCCACTGTCTACAGTAGAACGATCCTTGAGCAGATGGCCAACAAGTCCTTTTCTCTCTCTTTGCAAATTGCAATGCTTCCTTGTCTATCCCACACATCCATGTCTGCCCGATAACAGCAGCGGCCGCTTCCCGAGTGTCAGCGCCTACCAGTAGCGCGCCGTCTGTACAACATGACACAAGATGAGAAGCCGCCCAACGGGACTCACAAACGCCTCGAGGAACACAACACCAACGACCTCCGGGACGAGCGGAGTGCGAACGAGTACAGCAAACAGGCGGAGAGACTCGGCCAGTTGACATCGGATCAAGAGGATCATTCCACCGGCTCGACACAGGCGGCAGAGGCCACGTTCGTGACACCGTTTGACCCGGTCATTGAGACGGCAGATGGGTCGCGACTGCCCGCGATCCCCGTCGACGAGGCGGCGGAGCTCAACAGACTGGAGGACCTGGCCGAGGGCAGCGAACCACGATCTCCACCACTGAGCGCCGTAAGATCTGGCAAAGATGGGACTGTACATGGTAGATTCAAGGCCGGACCCGACAACGAAGGATCTGTACGGCAGAGCGACGAGACGGATGCGCCCTTGCGCGGAGCAATCCCGCCCTCGCGAACGAACCCGTTGTTCCCGCCGCTACCCATGTACGGACCTCCATCGTGGATGAGGACGATACAGTGCTGGTTCTTTCGCGCAACCTCTGCGGTTTTGTCCTTCTACTTCTTGCTGGCGATCGTGATTGGGGCAATAGTGGATTCGGTCCCGCGCATCGTACGCAACTGTCGTCAAAGAGCTGTGCTTAAGAATCCGGCCAAGTCGCGGCCGTTCTATCAAGAAGAGGTGAAGAGAAAGGAAGAGAGACGGGCGGCAGAGAAGGCCTGGGTGAGAGAACAGAAAGGCAAAGGTACGCGGACACCATCTGGCGAGAAGGGCGATGAGACGAACGATCTGCCGCCTCAAGATGGCGAGTTTGTGCCTACCGAGGGCGGGCCTGATCCACTCGTCGTTGACGTCGCATACTATGCGCGAAGAGTTGGATTAGATGCGGAGGTCTTCGAGGTACAGACCGAAGATGGCTTCATTATCGAACTATGGCACCTCTTCAATCCGCGCGACTACAAGACTCCTCCCCCAGAGCACCATCAATACCAGCCTCCAAACTTGTTTCGAACAACTCCAGAAAACCCCGAATTTGGAGAAGCACAGCCCTATCCAGAGGGCAGGAAGAAGTACCCAGTTCTGATGATGCATGGTCTTCTGCAATCAGCAGGAGCCTACTGCTGCAACGACGATGACTCTCTGGCATTCTATCTCGCCAAGTCCGGCTTCGATGTCTGGCTCGGCAACAACAGATGTGGTTTCGAACCAAAACATACCACGCTCAAGTACGACGACCCACGGATGTGGGCTTGGAACATCAGGCAGATGGGAGTTATGGATTTGCCTGCACTCATCAGCAGAGTACTGGCAGAGACCGGCTTCCCGAAGCTCGCGCTCATCGCACATAGTCAAGGCACAACACAGACCTTCGTCGCTCTAGCGAAAGAGCAACGTCCAGACATTGGCGAAAAGATCTCCGTCTTCTGCGCCCTGGCTCCAGCAGCCTATGCTGGCCCGCTCATCGGCAAGATCTACTTCAAAGTCATGCAGATTGTCGGTCCAGCCATGTTCAGGATGATTTTCGGCATCCACTCCTTCATACCGCTCATGCTCATGGCTCACAAAATCCTTCCCCCGGTACCGTACAGCTGGATGGGCTATCACGTCTTCTCATTCCTCTTCAGTTGGTCAGACAGTCGATGGGATCGAGACTTACGAAATCGCATGTTCCAATTCGCACCCACATATGTCAGCTCTGAAAGTATGAGATGGTGGCTTGGGCGGGAATGTTTCGCGAATCAAAAGTGCATTCTCGCCACGCGGGAAGAAGGCAAGCTCGAAGATAAAGAGGACGAGGAAGACGACGCAGTCATTCAAGAGTACTATGCCGAGCGCGAGAAGCGTGATAAGGGGATCACACCGCGGGGGAGACTGACCCGTAACCTGACCAGTTTCCACTGCCAAACTCTCACCCACCAACACCATGACAACCAACGCGGCAAATTCGCCTGGTACGACAAACGCTTCCCGCCCCTCGCACTCTGGGTCTGCGGCGCCGACGACCTCGTCGATGGACGTCGGTTGCTCCGCCGCTTTGATCGAGGCCGCGAGCCAGATGTCCGCGTCGTGCATGAGAAAATCATCGAAGGCTACGAACACCTCGACGTCATCTGGGCCATGGACGCGATCGAGAAGGTCGGGAAGGAAGTAAGAGAAGTTATCTGGCGCACTGCAGACCCCGCTACGCAGAAGAAGTATAGAGTCCCCGTGGGATGCGATCGACCCATGGAGCAGGAGCCTAGCTCCAATGATGTGCCGATGACGCGGTCTGGGGGGAGGTCGAGGATGGCGAGTATTAGTGAGATGCAGCCGAGTGTGCGGACGGGGGGTGGGGGGACTGTGGTTGAGGAGAGTAGGGAGCCGGAGAGGGAGCAGGAGAAGTTGCAGAGGAGGGAGGATGAAGTTGACGAGTATAGAGGCGACGGAGCGGGAGATTTGGATGAGAGGAGGGAGAATGAGAGTCTTTTCGAGGATGTGCGGGAGAGGGCGAATCCGACGAGTCCGCTGGAATTACCCATGGAGGGGAGGATGTTGGGGGTTGTGCGGGAATGAGGAGACCGCTGGCGGTCAACGGTCGTCAGAGTGGTACATGATACACAAAAGGCATGGAAGTGGGCACATGAGCACATGTCGAGGCTAATGATGTTATGATACTCTAGGATACCCTTGCAATGGATGGAATGGTTTGTAGAGACGGTGATGCGAGATGAGCAGATGAGGATATAGGGAACATAGGGGATACAAAGATGCTTGTTGTCACGCTGTAAGGCGGGAGTTTCGAGGCTCTTCTTGGAGTGCTTCCTTTTCGGCTCCATGTCGTAGTCTAAGAGAGGCGCGGCGTCGTAGTGTGTGATCTACCAACTATTGATGTACGTATCGAGCGACATTCACGGCAGACCTCTTAAAGGCGTCTCGACGAAGCCGCACTGGGCCCCTGGCTTGGGCGTACAGGTGTTACTCGATGTACTTCGCTCCATTCCACTGCGCAGACATATGCTAACAGGGTGGCCGTAGAATGGCTACGACATAGGAGAGACACCGTGCGGAGCAGGAGCAGATGAGGCCGTTACCAAGCAAAATCCGATCGGTCAGGCTTACTCCATGACCGCTGCTGGTGGTGTTGTTTGTAAATGTGTTAGTTAGATGGCAAGCTTTCTGCGATGAGCCGTGGGGCTTTATTTCTGCTTTTGCACGAGTTCGAATTCGGTAATTTACTTCAGACAATACATAGCACCGACAACATCGCGAACGATCACTGAGAATGGCCACCGACTCCCCTTTCCTCGATCTCCCGCCAGAGATACGGGCCATGATATACAACTACCTTACAACCAAGAGGCACAGCGACTTGACCACCCACGGTCCTCCAATGATCCCTTCCAGGCTCACACAAACATGTCGCCAAATCCGCACCGAGTTCCTAGCCGAGGGATGCCGCGGACGCAAGCTGCACGTCTGCTACATGCTCGGTCTCTGCACGCAGCTGACAGACCAATACTTGGACACCCTCGGAGCCAGCATCATCCCACTGATCAAGACGTTCATCTTAAGAAGTGGCCTTCTGAGGGTGGATATCAAGGAGGCGGGGCGCAAGTTGGGGTGAAGGTCAGCTTTGTCACCTCTGGGTGTGTGTTTGAGTCTTATGTTCTGCGCGCGGTGAAGAGGGGGATAGGTCGAGTTGTGAAGCGGGGATTAAGGAAGAGGGGAGATGGCACTTATTACCTGCGACCGGATGTGATTCGGGAGGTTTTGGGTATCATAGCTTTGGGCCCGAACCTACGCTGTGACGGCTGGTGATTGGTCGAGGTTGCGATTCTGGTGCGGCGTATCAGGAAAGGGGTAAGCAAAAAGATGCTGCTGGTAGCTCGAAGCTAAATCTTCTTCGCACGCAGCCTTATTACTGCCAAGCCCATGAGCCCGACGACAACCATTCTCCTCCAGATAAATCACTCTCGACTTTTCCAGTACACTTGATCCGCCGACACAGCTCATCGTAAGCATGGCCAATACCTTCGCCTTCCTCGAGCTTCCCCTCGAGCTGCGCCGAATGATCTACACGAAATATTTCAACTTGATGCCAGTCCAACACGACGAATGGTCCACCTGCAGCGGACGCACCTACAGTCGCCATAACCTGTCCAAGACATGTCGACAAGTACAGACAGAGTATCTATCCGAGATCTGGCGAAGTGATCGGCTACAAATTTGTGTTCGCGGCACTGGCGGCTGCGCTCAGAAAACCCGCAGATGGCTGCAATTGATGGGACCAGCAGTGATACCTCTGGTCAAACATTTTCATTTCTGGAACGCTCTACGGAAGCCTGATCTTGGGATTAAGATTGAAGGATCCAGGGCTATTGTGGGCGTGGATTCTTTCTTCGTGCAGTTGGATGCCCCGGCGATGATGAATTTGGGGAGGAAATGTAGCTATGTTGCAAATTGGGGTCTGCGGAAGATGCCAGGTGGTTCTTGGTATGTTACGAAGGAGGTGATTGAGGAAATCATGCTTCTGATGGATCGGACTTTGACAGATAATGAGTTGTACACCTGTATGAGCGACTAGAAGTGTCGTATCGAAGATGCTATCAGCACCATACTGAACCGCATGCTCCAGACTATCAACGAGGGATGGGTGTTCAGTGGTGTGCTAAGAGGACGCAACTAGCACCCGCCACCACCCAGACTAGGCCTACGTGCGGGATAGGAAAGCCTATCCAGTGACTCAGGGAGTGGTGGCAACAGTATGGATTGCTGTCGCTATCTGAGTTTGAACGTCTCCAACGCGAGTGTCACAAACTCCGCAGTGGCGGCCGGCTCTTTCGACATAGTCTGCATGGTGCACGGGCCTCTCGAAAGATAGTGATCATCCCGGGGTGATAATACGAAAAGCTGGCTGCTTCCCGCGAGAGTGACGATCCGATCATTTTTCCGAATTCTCTTGGATCCGATCCCGATCTGGCCAGCTGCCGTGCGGAACAGTCTACGGCCACGGCATGTTGCCACCAATGCTTCCTCTCTGGTAGCAGAACATATTCCATCCGCGAGCTTTTGGGCCGACCACCACGGTGTCATCGGCTTCTCTTGCTTCATGTCTGCTCTCATTAGTCCCCAGCCCTCTTCTCGGGCACACCCTTCTGGCCGAGGTGCGAGACCGCTCAAAAACACCTGGAACTGGTTGGAGGTCATGACTCGCGGGAGTGACGATGCAAGCTCGTCGACATCGGGATCCGCCGTCTCGCGGCTGTGCACATCTTCGCTGGTAGCCGCTAGCGATCTCACTACGGCTGCGGCATCGGCAGCCATGTCGACAGTGTCGATAATTTTCCCCTCCACGACCAGACGATGGGGGTTGGGCGAAGGCTTTAAGTCCCGCCAGTTCACTGAGTCATTTTTCGCAAGATCCTCATACTCACTTCGCAGTGCTTCTATGGTGCTCAGATCCTCGACTTGCGATATATGCCACGGTGGGCACCATGATGGCCAATCCTCGTCACGGGTGCCGTCTCCAGCAAGAGAATCTCTTTCCACTTCAGCGCGAACAAGGACCGAGAGATTTCGATCTTCCTCAATCATGGCCCGCGTGGCGAGACACATACAAGTCATGATGGGCAGGTGGTAATCCAGTGAGGCTATCGTTGGTGGTAATGTGCCATTTTCAGCCCAACTTGTCATGGACAGCAAGGCAAATATCTTATCCCGTGGCTCTGAAGTTCTCAGTTCACGAGACTTAATGGCGAGGGAGTGCAGGCTGTTGAAAATCGGCCCCCCTAATCGGATGTAAAGGGTCGTGCGAGGAATCTGAGGTAGATGACCACGCATGACAGTCCACTGGCGGTTCCAGAAGACCCAATCCGCCACCAGTTCAAGATCGAGCCAATCAAACTCTTTGTCTCCAATATAGCAGGTGTTGAGCTTCGAGGTCACTACTTCTTGAAGCACCCACTGTCGATAGAACCACGCACGACCGAAAATGGCATCTAGCGAGCGGACATCCTGATCTTCATCCAACTTCGCTTGTTGAAGAATGGCCTTTCTTTGGTCCGCATCTTTTCCCAGAATGTTCTCGGGCAGTTGTTGCCGAACTGTGGCACAAATTTCGAGGGCATGTGAAGTCTGAGTGTCATCTGTGCCAAGCCAGATGATGGTTCTGGAAGCACTGCGGTAGATGTCGCTCATCAGCATGACCTGCTGCATCCGTTCATCTAAGTCGCTCTGGTTGATGCAGATAGCGTCTATCCACAACATCCGAGCTGCGTCGGGCCTGCGAAGGCTACGTAGGACATCGACTGTGCCAGTTGGAGCGTCGATGATTATGCTGTCCAGCTCCATGGAGGCCGTCGCGGTGGACTCGCCCCAGCAATATGAGACACTTTCATATGCTATCCTGGGATGATACTGAGACCGAAGATCCATCTCAAGGTTCCAAAGCTTCTGGATGCTTGATAATTTATCCTCGCGGCTTTCCGAAGGGCAGACTGACTGATTTTGGATCTCCTGAACCGTCTGGAGAGCTTTGAGAGTCTTCGTGACCTTCTCCTTCGCCGAGGAGTCGTGACACTGGCCGTTGCCGATACGTAGACCACTAGCGAGCTGTTGCGCAGATTGAAGCAATCCTGCGACGATGGAATCGTGGCCAGGCTTCGTTGTTGCGATACCTGGATTGGCCTTCAGAACAGTATCTAGTACATCCAGATCGCTATACGCGCCAATGTTATGCATCCGCTCGGGTAAAAGCCAGCTTGTAATGGTCTTGGACGAAGGTAAAGAGGTCACGTGAAGTCTGCCCTCGACGATGTCGGTGCCTGAGCCAGCGAGCAGCTCCAACACTCGAATTTGTCGCAACTTTGAGTCGAGTGGTTTGTAGACTGACATCGTAGCGTGATATCTGGGCCGTCGAGCGCAAACGATGAAAAATCAAGGTCAGTATAAGGGCCTTTGAAAAGGAGAGGTGTTTCGGATCGACGTCTCAGCTGCCTTGGCACCCGAGGATTGTACTACTCAGTGGCTGAAGTGGGCAAAGCCATAGCCAGGGTCAGCCTGAGTAAGCGAATGGCGGTTCCAGACTGCTGCTTGGAGCAGGTAACATTTGACAAGTCATATTTCGTGCTATTGGTTTCCCAAAGGGTCACATCAGCTAGCTCACCTCCCTCCATCGTCCCCAGGTAACTCCGCCACAGCTCTCTCACTACCCAGCTCTGTCGGTGCATGCACCCCAGAAGATGGCAACTCGCTCCTGATCTGCTGATTAGGCTGCTTGTGTTCCTGCATCGGTGCTTCATAGGCCGGAGCATGCTGGCTGCCACCATGGACCGGCGCCTGCTTCATCTGCTCAGCATCGTGGTTCGGGTGTGCAGCACTGCTTCTTCTTCTCTTTCTCAAGAACCACATGCCCGCCCCGACGATGGCAGCTAGCCCCACGATACCAAGTCCAACTCCAATACCAGCTTGGGCACCTGTACTCAGGCCACCGCTATCTTGCTTTTGATCTTTTGTGCCGTTGTTGTTATCGTTGCTGCCCGCAGCAGCGGCCGCTCCAGTAGGTATCCTCGTCGCAGTAGTGCTCGTACTCGTCGTGGTGGCCGCACTCGGTACCGCAATCCAATTCTCCGGTGTCACAGCCTTGAACGTGACGTTCGACGGGTTACCGTTACAGATATCATCTCCGCAGCATCTCCATACCTGGTCGGTGGGTTCCCATTGTACCCAAGTGTTGTTGAAGCGTGCTGTTTTCAGATGTTAGTGTCTCCTAATCTATAAACGCACCATCCATTAGAAGATCGAAGACTCACTGCAACTTCTCGTACAGACTGGATCATTCCAGCTCCCGTGAACATCCGCCAAGATACCATCCACTCCCACCGTTGTTGCCGCTGGGATAATGGCAGAGTGTATCCTCGCCACACTGAGATCCCTTGATGCAACAAAGCTGTGCGCCGCCAGGGTGCGTTGCGGTGTTATTGCAGGCGTACCAGGCGTCGCCTTCTGCTATAACCTGTGTTGAACGTCAGAGATGGTGAGCGTGGGCAGGAGGCCGGAGGGTCGACATACTGTCCTGTCCCGTTTCCAGAAACACTGGGAGTCGGGAGTTTGTGCTATAACAGCGCTGACGACCGCCAACGCCGTGAATATTCGCGCAGCCATAGTTTCTCTGTCTCCCACGTCAACCTATAGAACTAATCACTCATGAAGTTGGCATATCGAGAAAGAGAAAGCAAACAAGGGAAGTCAAGACTGCAGCCCGGAAGTCGACGACTGCCACCCCAAACCAGTGTGCCGTGAACTGCCCATCTAGCCAAACGCCATGAGTCCTTCGCACGTTGCTACTCTCAAAGCACCATCACCATTCGTCGTGCCAGCCACATGCAGCGGCACGCATGGTGTACATAGCAAGTCACTACTCCCAAGATAGCAAGAGCAGGGCTGAGCATCTGCAGATCTATAGTTTTCAGCCCCAACTTGATGCAAATCGTGCAGGAGATCTGCTATGGTATAGCCGCTTCGGTGCCGAGCTGTGCTTTTCTCAAATACTTGCTTGAGCTGCTGGGTCTGCGGCCAAAGGCAGATTTCAGTGGTGATGTTTGCGAGAATGCAGCTGGCAGGCCTTTTAGAACGGATTGGTGAGATACAGCTGTGCTCTGAAGTCCAAGTCTTTGGTGTCACTGCCTCGGTAGGATCAGTTGGCCTCAGTCTGTGCCGTCAAAAGCTGATATGTGCATCATCAGTCCATCAATTCCACCAGATGAGCGCACGAAAAGACGTGAAAACAGCAGAGGGTAGATGCTAGTAATTGATGTCGTGAAGTCCCGAGGAAAGAGATGCAGTCAAAGCCAAGCTTCTGACCCGAAGCACGACAACCACGTGTCAGCACGGACAGGCAGGAACGACAGGAAGGAACAACAAGAAAACACAACAACCTTCTCAAAGCCTGGAATCATTCAATGCATCTATGTAGAATCTCCACAACAGCAGATCTACTCTTGCTCACTTCATCCCTGAAGTCATTTTAATCATAGTCGTGACATGACATGACATGACATACTCAGTCCAGTCCATTCCAGCTCAGCTCGCTGCAAAAACACAACACGTGGCTTTACTTAAAGCTCATCGTGACCAGATGGCTCATCATCGCCATAGTCTGGCATGCCACCCGCACCTCCCTCGTAGAGTTTGCTGGTGATTGGGTACGCAACATCGGAAAGCTTCTGCTTCTGCTCCTCAAAGTCCTCGGTGGTGGCGGTAGCAGCGTTCTCGTCGAGCCACTCGGTAGCCTCCTTGACGGCATCGATGAGAGTCTCCTTGTCGTCCTCGTCGATCTTGCCGCCGAGACCCTCGTCGTCGTTGACCTGGTTCTTCAGGCTAAAAGCGTAGTTCTCAAGGCCGTTGCGAGCTTCGATGCGTGCGCGAGTTGCCTTATCTTCATCGGCATACTTCTCGGCTTCCTCAACCATGCGGTCAATTTCTTCAGCGCTGAGGCGGCCCTTGTCGTTGGTGATTGTGATGGACTCGCTCTTGCCACTGCCCTTGTCGCCAGCGGACACACGGAGAATGCCGTTTGCGTCGAGCTCGAAGGTAACTTCGATTTGAGGCTGGCCACGTGGGGCTGGAGGAATACCGGAGAGCTCGAACTTGCCAAGCTGGTTGTTGTCCTTGGTCATGGAGCGTTCACCTTCGAAGACCTGGATAAGGACCACTGGCTGGTTGTCGGCGGCAGTCGAGAAGATCTGGCTCTTCTTGGTTGGAATGGTGGTACCACGCTTGATCAAGTGGGTCATGACACCGCCGGTGGTCTCGATACCAAGGGTAAGCGGGTTGACGTCCATGAGCACGATCTCAGAAGCCTGCTCCTCGCCAGAAAGAACACCACCCTGAACAGCAGCGCCGTAAGCGACAGCCTCATCTGGGTTGATACCCTTGCTGGCCTTCTTGCCGAAGAAGTCCTCGAGCATGGCCTGGACTTTTGGAATACGGGTAGAGCCACCAACGAGGACAATGTCGTCAATGTCGCTCTTCTTCAGCTTAGCGTCCTTGAGCACCTGCTCGACTGGCTTGAGGGTCTTCTTGAACAGGTCGTTGTTGAGCTCCTCGAACTTGGCGCGGGTGAGAGTCTCGGAGAAGTCCTGGCCCTCGTGGAAAGCCTCGATTTCGATCTTGGTGGACATCTGGGAGGACAGCGCGCGCTTGGCCTTCTCGACCTCACGCTTCAGCTTACCCATGGTCTTTGCGTTCTTTGTGATGTCGGTATTGTGCTTCTTGTTGTAGCTCTTGACGAAGAAGTCAACGACACGCTGGTCGAAATCCTCACCACCAAGATGAGTGTCACCAGCAGTTGCCTGCACCTCGAACACACCCTGGTCGACAGTCAAGATGGAGACATCGAAGGTACCACCACCGAGATCGTAGACGATAATCTGGCGTTCCTTGTCGGTCTTGTCGAGTCCGTAGGCGAGAGCGGCGGCGGTGGGTTCGTTGACGACACGGAGAACGTTGAGACCGGCGATCGTGCCAGCGTCCTTGGTGGCGGCACGCTGGGCGTCGTTGAAGTAGGCTGGAACAGTGACAACTGCGTTGGTGACCTTTTCACCGAGGTAGGACTCGGCGACTTCCTTCATCTTGCCCAGGATCATGGAGGACACTTCTTCTGGGGTGAAGGTCTTCTCGGATCTGTTCTCAAGTCAGCTTCTGCCCATGCAATGCGCATCTCGTAGGATATTGCTTACCCTTGAACGTCAACCTTAACACGTGGCTGTCCACCCTTGTTGACAACGCTGAATGGGAAGTGCTTCATATCCTTCTGTACGTCCTTGTCGTCGTACTTGCGACCGATGAGACGCTTGATGTCGAATACCGTCCTGTGTGGGTTGGATGCGAACTGGTTCTTTGCTGCATCTCCTACGAGACGCTCCTCGTCGTTCCATGCTACCCAAGAAGGTGTGATGCGGTTACCCTGGTCGTTGACAAGAATCTCGACGCTGCCGCCCTTCATGATACCAACACATGAGTATGTCGTTCCGAGATCGATCCCGATAACTAGATAACACCGTCAGCCTTCAACGCTTCCAGTCGCATGCTTCTGGCGTTGTGAGGCCACTCATCATTCCAGCTCCAGCCAGCTTGATCGCTGCTCTTGCCAGGCGATGTGAGGTCACATGTCTCGACTCACCTGGTCCTTGAATGCCCGTGTCTGCCTTGGTGTCGGCATCTTGTGCGTTCGCGCTGGGGAGCATGCCCATAAAGAGCATAGGCATGAACAGAACAGCGCAGACGTAGAAGGCCATCATCCATGACCAGGCCGAAGTCCGCGCTGGAGCGCTCTTATTTCTGGAGAACCGAGCCATCGTGTGAGGCTGGTGTATAGCGTGTTGTGGGAGGAAGTGGTGTTGTGCTCTACCTCGAGGCAAAGCAGCTTCGTCGACTGGAGGGTGTCGGTATGTGCTGTGCGTAATGCAGCAGCTTGTCGTCGATGGTGGTGGTGGTAGAGGGGTTGGGTGGTGAGGTGATGTAGAGGAAGGAGAGTTGGTTGTGGTAGAAGAAGAGACCTTTAATCGGCAGGAGAAGAGGCCACTCTAAGTCAATCTGGCCGAGGACAGCTTTCATGATTATTTGTCGACACCTATACCTGTAGACCCTGCCAAGCGGCTCTCATTGGTCCGCTGCAATTCCGAGCCCCACATGTCTCCATATCCGACTTCCTCGAAGCTTCAGGTGTTTTCGTTCACACCCAAGTCATTGTCAGCCTCTTTGTCCTCATTACACGCACAAGCAACGTGTCCACCAGCGTGAGATGAATCATGCGACATGTCATTAGACACTTTGTAAGAGCAATGCAAAATCCTCAGGCGCGTCCCGCTCCACGCGTGAACAGCTGTTCGGCCAAAAGACTCCCGAGGCCCGGAATGCCGAGACATCAAGGACATCACGTTGATCGAAAAGGAAGGTCAATGAACCACAACATGGGCACCAGGCTGTATGATGGCTTTATATGCAATCAGCAAAACTCACTGAGAACGTCTGGCGGGCTGATTGTGCTCCTGAGTCATCGAGCTTCTCGCTGGTCCAGGGACTTGTGCTGAGCCATCGACCTCAAGCATCAGGTGGTCCCTCCAACATGAAATTTACGCCACAGTTCTAGACGACATAGGACTTGTGGTGGCCAGCGGGCTTGGTGCAAAAGGTCGCTCCTACTCATTCGTGGATTCACACCCCAAGCCAGTCACTTCCCAGGCCAGCCCATCTTTACGCGGCACGATCGTAGTGGCGAGCTGCCTCGTGCTATGAGGCTTTCTCGGGGTAGTCGATCCAACGGTAGTCGGCGCTGAAGCGAGGTGATCTCATGGCAGTATGGTGGCTCTGGCTGCACGTTCTCGAGGGCATAGGTAATTCGTCAGCAGCAGTCACACTGCTGAATGGCATGGTGGGCGAGAAAGAGACGACTGATCATGGTTGGTATTCTGACCTACTCCGGCCAATTTCGCATATGTTTCATCATGCTCTCTCTTTATGCCCACTTAAGGTCAACAGACCGCAAAATGGGCGTGAGCTCTCTTATGAACGTCAAGGAAGGGCGAACACAGGATGCGGCGAACATCTCGATTTAGCGTCATGAAGGCAGTATCAAGGTCCCGATGATGCACATGTATTCTATCATCTCAAGGTTGGCCAAGCTGTGAAACCATCAGTATAGCGCGCATACAACTCAGCTCGACTGTAACTACCTGTCCGATTTCCGGGGTTCCAAGCAGGTGTGGACACTATCAAGAGCGAAGTCTCAACTGTTGAATGGACGGACAACAAAGTTGAGGACATGCCATTCCACTAACCCAGCAGCTGCGACAGTGCCCAGAAGAAACAGGGCTGGCATACTACCCTCGAGCCCAGTGAGAGCAGGAGGCATGGATCCGGTCGCTCTGACGGCAGGCCCGAGCGTCCCAGCTGAGCTGTCCCTGAGCGCCGAGAGGATCCTACTGCTCTGCGTTTATCAGGGTGAAGCAGCTTCCAACACTAGCATCGACCTGGTCATCTCCATGGCTGACCAGCGAGATATCCGAACACTAATCATGACTCGAGCGACGAGGCAGGAACACACGCTAATCCTCGGCGATGGTGGTCTGCCCTCACTTATTCGGCCTATTGTTGCACCACACCAGGCTGTTGTAGTGCTCCATCCCCATGCAACCAGATCGGACAGGATTCAAGGCGTGAAATTCATGATCGCTACTTGATGGTGAAGAACCTGTACTACCTCTATGTATCGCCTCGCCATTGAAGGTGCCTATGAACACGTAGATATGACTAGCTCGCAGAGGCGTTGCAAGGGACCTGGGCAGGCCATGGGGCTTTCCACGGCCATCCACTCTTGCCGACTCCGCCGTAGACTCGCACACCCTGAAATCCATGGCGAGATGGCGAAATGGCGATCGTGCTCTGGTGATGCCGCTCATGCGATGCGACTTTAAGTCAATAGCATGGCTTTCACGGCGCAACTACAAGAGCGCAGAACTTCAAGGTTAACACGGCAACGCAAAAGGAACGGAGACGACTGATGACGATTGAAGTTCTTGGTTCATTCTGTCAGCTCTTTACTGACCATTTGGCGCACTTTGCATGTTTCATCTTGCATTCGGAAGTTGATTCCCCAATTCATTCCGGCCCACAAGGCTCTGACTGGTATTCTGCTTCGCCATCTTCTCCCGCATGTTCTTCCGTTGTCATCACTCTCCCAGTGTTGCGTCCAAGGCAAATGCTTAAATCTTCCTGGTCTTCCCCTTGTCAAGCTCAGGGCCATCGTACTTGCACGCCGCAATCAGCTTCTTCAACGCCATCCAAGCCTTGGCGAAGTCGTCTCTTCCCACTCCATCTTCCCCGTCCTTGAACTTCAACCCCACCCTCTTCCGGACATCGAGCCAAAGATTCTTCGTGACGTAGGCATCCTCGCATTCTCTCTCAGTCATAGCATCGTTCCACTCGCCGGTCTCAGGATCTGTGATCCATTCTGGGATCCAGTTAAGGTCTCGAGCCATGACTTTGAGGTCCTGAAGCAGCACCGCTCTGGTGTAGTTGCTCTTGGCCATGCGGGATCTGCCGAACTTGTTTAGGAGATTGGTTCCGAGTTGCTTGGTCTCCCAGCCTCTGAAGAAGTCTCCTTTTGCTGCTAGGATGGTATCGGCCGGGGAATGAGCGGCTGATGATGAATTGGCCGCGTTGGGGCTTGGTTGAGTGATGGATGGCGCGGCTTGTTTGTCCTGAGAGTTCGAGGTGTTGTGATCAGAGGCTGGGACAGGGTTTGCAGCCATTGTTGGTGGCGCTGGAGATGTGGAAGTGGGAGTGGTAGTGGTCGCGCCAGCGGTCGGGATGCTAGGGCTCTCAGCAGGCCATTGTGTTCCTTCTGCGTTGAATGTGAAGTCGCTCCTCGGCGGCATGGTCCTCGATGGAGCGCGCGCTGTGGATGAGGTGGTGGTGGTGGTCGCCACAGCAGGCTCTCCCGCTCCTCCTGCGATGAATGTGGAGTCACTCCTCGGCGGCATGATCCTCGACGGTGCGCGTACTGTGGATGAAGTAGTAGTAGTCGCCGCAGCAGGCTCTCCCGCTCCTCCTGCAGTGAGTGTGGACTCGCGCTCCGGTGGCATGCCACCCGATGCCGTAGCACCCTCCACACTCGAATCATCAGATACTTTCCGGAGGCGTTTCAGCGCTTGAGCTGCCTTCGCGACTTCCTCATAGTCTTGGTACCGATATCGAAGGGCCTGAAGCTTGACCACGAGATCTCGTAAACTTTGATCGGGCGGACCATCGTGAAGCTCAGCCTTTGTCTTCGCTTCAATTCTGTCCAGGTTCCAGACATTGCCAGGACGTGGAGCAGCCCAGTCACAGACGTCAGTGACCAGTTCAGCTAGCTGCTTGCAGATCGCGCGCAACTCCTTCTCGTTCAGAGCCGGCGACATCGTGGCGGCTGGACCTTGCGCTTTGGGGTCGACGCTCTTGAAGCGCGACATGAGAGGGTAGAGAAAGGCCTGTGCCCACTCGCTCGAGCCGAAAGTGTGCACATTCTCTGCCTGCATTGCGTGGTGGTAAGTCGCGCACCCGAGGGCGCTTGTTGAAGAGTCGAGTCGTCTACGTGTGTCGGTGAGGAGTGATTGCGCGTGGTGTAGGCACTGTGTTTGGCGCAGATGATGTGGTGAAGGGGTGGTGGTGGAAGACGATATTGATGCGACTATGCGATCACAAAGTTGGTGAGAAAGGGCAGCGGGCGTGTGCGTGTTAGAAGCAGGATCAAACTCCGACGGAACGCAGATGATTGTGTTGCAGCTTAGCGCGGTTCCGGTGACGGGAAGTGCCGCATGACGCTGCGCCGGAAGTGAATGTAGCATGGGCTTGGCATTTGCTGACATAATTCATTCATGACTCCCTACATAGGCTCGAGGTTGCATACCATAGCCATAACTTTAACAGATGCTGACATGGAGCCCTGATAATACATTACTGTACTTCCCTGCTAGGCACGCCGGCTCCGTCTTACGACCTCCTTGCTAAACCATGAGTCGAAAAACATGGGACGTCGCTTCGTAGGCCACAGCCGAGACATGGGACAGCTTCATCGACGTTGTCATAACGCTGGACCTATAGTTCTCGAAACATACCAAACTCTACCGCCGGCTGCATGAGGCTATTGGGACGACACCTGTTCTTGCCTCGTCGAGGCAAGAGACCCAATACGGAACCCAGTCTACTTCAAGGGACTTTGCAGCTTGATCCCAACTTTGTTCCGCATCAAAATGCTAGGAGAACAGCAGAGAGTCAGGTGGCATCTCTGCGGTGTTTTCTTCAACTTCGTTCGTATTTTCCAACCAACCTGCGTTCCTTTGTCATTTCTCCGCGCTCTTCTTCTCAAAAGCAAGCGTGCTTTGACTATGTTCCCTCTGATGGTCTCTCAGACTCTTCTTTACACTATGCACTGCCACACCCACTCCCAGCCTCAGCCTTTTAACCCCTCCTCAGGAGTAGGAGCAGTAGCAGGTTCAACAGCACAAATCAGATTACGGCAGGGCTGCCAATTTTTCAAGACGTCAGCGAGAGGAGACAAGGCATGGATCAACTTTTCGTGGTAAGCTTCCGTCCAGCGCTAGCAGGCAGCTTGGGGCGGTTCTGCATCTTTGTTCGTGTTCAGTCTCATTGCTCTTTGCTATCATGGTAATTGATTCCATCATCCTCGCGTCATTGCTCTTTACTACCACTGCCATTGTCTTCCATCATCCTCGCATCATCTCTCTTTGCATCTACCATCTTCGCCTTCCAAGCCAACATATCTCAACAGTCTGCGCAATGCAATGCACCTTCTCTAGTTTTCCTCGTCCACCGTGCACAGAACCCACCACGCTACCAAGGGTGTCCAACGGGCTCACAGATAGCTCGTTTAAACAAGCTATACGGCTCCTAATCTTCGTCCTTGGTATTATGGTTTGGTTCTGTATTAGTGGTGGTGTAAACCTTTGCCGAATACATCTGCCTGATATTGGGACCTCTCCCGTTGAGACCTCTTACGTTGGGACCTCTTACGCTCACCCACAACATCTCCTTCTCGCCAAAGACGTTCGACGGGCTCACAGATAGCTTACGTAAAGCAGCTATGCGCCTCCTAATCTTCGTCTTTGGGTCAGGGTGATTGTATGTGGGTGGGTAATGGCGAGGTCCTCAGTCGGGGCTTGCGTTCTCGTGGGATTTGGTCGGTGTTTGTGTTCTGGCGATAGAATGGTCTTCTTTTCTTGGCTCTGGGGCTCGAGCATCTTGACGATGCAAGCCGTTCGTTGATGTGTGGTGCTAGGCCAATTTGTTGTTTGTGCTGAAGTTGGTCGGTGACTGTGTTTTCGCAATAGAATGAAGTTTTTTCTTCGGCCTTTGGGCTCGAGCATCTTGAAAATGCAAGCCGTTTGTCGATATGTCGTGCTAAGCCAGTTCGTCGTTCGTGCTACACCTCTCTCCGTCCTACCCGTGGCTGGCACTTGAGTGCCTACTATGACGGTCTTTGTACCCCCGAGGATCTTTGCTGCCCTGGGGTCCACAGTCCCATCTTGTCCATGGCCGATATCAATGCTTCCATAGCGATTATGCATGGGTCAAGGTCTTTGTCCGATGCCTTGTCGTCCGCACTCATATCGTTGAGCTTGGAATTTACACTATCAAGCTCGTCTGAGGAAAGTCCAACGGTACCCTTGGCTTGGATATAACTCACGCGGGCGGTTCGCCACTTGCCCTCTGGAGCGCACCACCCGAGGATATGGGTGAGTTGTTCAGTGGCTGTGGCCAAATATGCGGTGAGTTCAGAGGGTGACATGGTGTCGACCGATCCCGGAACCTTACCGGTCGCGATGTTGGTGCGCAGGCCGTTGATCCATTTCGAAACAAAGGTGCGTTGCTTCTCTAGAGTCGGCTCCATTAGGATAGGATTCTTCGAAGCAGCAGTCCATTGCGCGCCACTCGCCCCTGCAGTAGCAGGAGGTGAACCCATGCCTGCCGTGCTGCCTGACGGCTGAGTACCTGCACCACTGCTGGCCCCGAAGTTGAAATTGACGTTTGCCCAATTCTCTTTCGTCCACCCCTCAGACGCGAAGGTTTGCTTTGGCGGATCAGGAGCTGTTATCCTGTCAAATAGTGACTTTCCCGCATTGCCGGTGGGACCATTCTGCGAGGCGCCCGAGCCATCGCCCCCACTGTCAGTCGAGGATCCGTTGCTACTGTCCTGCTGACCCGAGCCTTGAGGCTGTTGTGATGGCGCTCGAAGGAAGTTGCCATATCTCGCTACAACCTTGAGATGCGCCTTACTCTCATGAGAAGTAGAGAAGGTCGTAGTGCTCTGCTTCACCATCGGCGGTAGCTCACGGCCTCTCTGTCGGGCGCTAGAGCTCTGACCGCTCTGTGCATGTTGCCAAATGAAGTCGCCATACTCCTGGACCATCTTCTGGTGCGCCGCGGACGACTTGGAGCATGAGAAGGATGCTGAAGGCTCATTGAGTAGCGGATTGAAGACAGAGATCTGCTTCTGGGGTCCAGACAAAAGCTCGCCGAGCTGTCGCGATGACAAGTAGCCTGGTGCTAGCGTTGCATCTCTGTACAGCGTCTGGCGATCGCTGGTTTCGGAGAACATCCAGTGAGATGGGTAGTGTTGCAAGCGCTTGACGCTCACTTGCACTTGTCCGACGGCTGCAGGGCCAAAGGATTGCTTCTGGGTGGTTGTGATTGGGGTCTGGACGGTTGGGGTTGGGGTCTGGACGACTGGGGTCTTGACGGTATGGAGCTGGTTGATTTTGGCGTCCCAGTCAAATGGCTTCTCTTGCCGCAATGCTTCCATGGCAGCAGCGAAAACCTTACGCGCCCTTGCTTTCTTCTTTCCATCGGCGCTCCACATGCCACCTTTGTTCTTCTTCCACCATGCTTTCCACGCCTTCTCTTCGGCGTCAGCTATGTCCTGCAGCACTCGTCTCTCATCCTCCTGGGTCTGTCTCTTCCTCTCATCTCGCGTGCGAGGTCTGGGCCATTGATGTGTGTAGCTGATGGGCCTGTCTTGTCGCCTCACCCAAATGATATGCGCCGTCCTCGCGCGTGCGCAAAGGACGTGGCTTCTGCGGAGGCTGCGGAGGCGGTAGCGGTGGTGGTATAGTCGGATCTGGCGGGATGACGACCATCTTGTTCCAGCAGTTGCTGGGCTCGTGGGTATGTTCGCGCCATAGATCCAAGAAGAAAGAGCCAAAGAGGAAGCCGATGACGTGAAGAAGATGAGTAATGGGAAAGGACAGGATGACGAGGCCGACCAATATGAGGCCGAAGATGTCGAGTAGGCGCTGCAAGAGGACGATTGGCCAGCGCGACATGTTCGCAGCTGGTGGAGTCTCCATCGCGAGTCGAGGCGCTCGAGCGCGAGTTGGGGGGATGCTATTGTGTGTGGCAAACACTCTATGCTATGCGCAGAAGATGTGTTGAAGGTGATGCGGTGGTCGAGGAGTCGAGTTGGTGTCGCGCGTTGCTGAAAGTGGTGTCGCGATGTCGCAAATACCTCCACAATATGCGCGGTTGGCCTCAGCAAATTGTGGTGGTGGTTGTGGGTGATGTTGGTGGTGTGCGACAACAGACACTCAGATGCGGTGGTGCAATTGTAAAGAAGAGAAGTCGGCGGGAAAGCGAGGTGTTGTGTTTGTGGCTTAGCGCGGTTGCAAGCGCGGGAATTGCCGCAAAACGCAGCTTGCTGCAGTGGAAGTGAATGTCGTCTCGAATGTGGGCTTGGCATTCATCATATTTGCTTGAGCCATGATATCCATCATATCACATGCGCGCATCTACTTCAACCAATCCCGTGCCTTCAATAGATCCCGCAGATCATCCAAAGCACTTTGGCAGGATTCTTTCAGACTCGCCTCGACATCAATTCCGTCCATGTAGTCCCATATTGCCGCGAGGCGCTCACCGCGGCCAAGGAAGGTTTGCGCCTGACCCCTCGAACCAATCCGGTTCATGTCCCACTGACAATCTGGGGTGCACCATTCGCAAATCCATGCCAGTCGCTTTATGGTCTGTCTGACCTCCTTCCCCCTATCGACCGAGGACATCTTCTTGACGCTGGTCTTACAAGGCAAGAAGCTCTCGCCAATTCGACTGGTCCATTGTCCGACAACTTTTCGCTCTTCTTTTACATCGTTGAGAGACAAGAGTGGGTTTGCCACAGGTTGCTGGCCAGTCGAGCCAGAAGGCGCTGCTGGTGTTGGCTTCTTACCCGCAGATGGTTGCTGTTGACCTTGACTACCACCATTACCTCCAGCGGCTCTTCCACCAGGTGCAGTGCCCGACGAGCCGAAGGTGTTTTGGCTAGAATGTGCACCGCCACCAACGTTGGAAGAACCTGCTTGGCCCTTGGAGCCGAACTTGGAGCTGCCGAGTTGCGATGATGCGCTCGCATTGTCGCTGGGTCGATTGGCGCCCTGAGATGTACCAGCAGCGTTGGCAGGATGTACTGCAGTCTTGTCCGGAGCATGAGAAGCGGCGAAGGGGTCGATGCTTCGCTGCGCACCAGCTTTGCTGCTGGAAGTGCCTGCTCCGCTTCCCTGAGCACTATTACCTGCAGCATTGGCAGGATGGGCGCCAGTCAGGTTACCTGGCAGCATGGATGCAAAGGGATTGGGCTTCTCCGGAGCGACGCCGCCATTGCCAGGTCCATTTGGCTTTGGTGGACCTCCTAGCGTAGTGCTCGACGCCGAAGACGACGCCTTGTGCTTGGCAACCTCGTTCATGTACCAGTCGTGCAGAAGGTCAAGCTCATCAATAGCCTTCTTCAGCCCCTCCAACGACGTATTGGCATCATACACAGCTCTGAGCTTCACGCGAAGGTCCCAAATGTTGGGCTGTACTCCCATGTAGCATTCATTGACGGTGGAAGGCCGGCAAGGGCCGATCTTGTCACTGTCCCAGACCTTGATATTCTTGTGGTTTACCTTGATATCCTTGCTGTATACCCAGGTCGTGATCTGTGTCAAAGCAAACCATAGTTGGTGACACTCATGGTTGAACGCCTCCTGGTCCATTGGTGGTGTTGTGCTCAACCATGGTGCTTTTGGATCGATGTTTGCGAATAAAGCCAGGAAATGGCCAAGGTCGCCTCGAATCACGTTGCGGTTCTGTGACGCTGATTTCTCACGGTTGTGTGACGCTGGTTCCCCATAGTTGAGCAATTGCGCGGTCCATTTCTTCGACTTGACGGGCGCCACAAGAAACGGATTCGGACGGTTACCTGGTGGACCGGTCGGTGCAGGATGTGTCTGGGGACCAAAGCTAGGAGCTGGCTTTGCATTGAGACCAGAGGTGGCACCGTTGGTAGTCGAACTCGCCCCGAACGACGCACTGCCCTGAGCTGCGCCGTTGCCGGAGGTAGATGGCTTCGGCTCGCTCTCGAAGTTCCACTTCGGCTTCTGGCTACCACCATCATTCGGCATCTGAGGGAGAGCAGTAGACTGTGCCGCACCCATGTCGACGTTCTCATCCTTCCCAGCCGAGACACCAGGATAATTGCCGAAAGGCGTGATGGGAGCACGTCCAGACGCAATCCATAGCTGCTGGTAGTCGAAGTGATACGAAGTGGTCAAGCCCTTCGGCTGTCGTGGAAATGCGCTGCTGCCAGCGCTTCCGGTCGTAGCATCGTCTGGCTTAGGCTTCTCTTGCTCAGAAGTACCGCCAGTCGACTGAGATGGCTTTGGGCCTTCGTCTCCAGTTGTACCATCGTCTGGCATAGGCTCGTCTTGCTGAGGAGCATCGCCAGTGGACTGAGATGGCCTGGCGCCCTCGTCTCCAGTCGTATCATCGTCTGGCATAGGCTGGTCTTGCTCAGAAGTACCGCCAATCGACTGAGATGGCTTGGGACCTTCACCTCCAGTCTTACCGTCGCCGGGCTGGGAAATGCCTCCAGTCTTCGAATCATCACTTCCAGGCACTCCACCATCAGGCTTCCCTTGCTTGCCGCCTGAAGACTTGTGGTCCCCTCCAGTGCCATTCGTGCCATCGCCACTCCCAGGCTTCCATCCAGGAGGAACTCCGAAGGACGAAGGCGAAGGCCCAACTGTCCTCGGACTCTTGGGTGGACGTTCCTCCTTCCCGTCATCTCCAAAATTAGGAGGTAATGGACGCTTGCCACCAGCCACGGGAGCAACATTCGGGTACTCAAGCTCCTTCTTCTTCTCCCAAGGACAATTCTCCGCACAACTAAGAGGCGTCTCATCAATCCCGAGGGTGCGCTGAAGGTCTCGCCGAGCGTGCTGATGCGCATGTTCATCACACACCTTTGCCTCGACCACAGGCGGCGTCTCTATCGGCTTGGGAGGCACATACACCGTAGGCGTAGGCTTCGGAGCAGGCGGCCGGTCCTCTGGGAAGACAATCGGCTTGGGACGATGCACGCCATACTCGGACGCGCGCGGCGATCTCTCAGCCTCCAGCCACAACGGCAACCTCCCAAGTCCATCTCGCTGCGCCTCGATCCACTCGTCGCGCTCCTGCTGCTCGCGCCAGGCCTTCAGCATCTTCGCATTCTTCGCCTCATGTTCTCGTTGTCGTTTGTCGGCCGGGGACTCGACGGTTTCGGGGACTGGTGTAGTAGTGGGAGCCTCGCGCTGCGGCTTCGCGTCGTCCGCGCCATGCTCCTGGAATAGTGTAAACCAACCAAGAAGCACAACGAGAATCCAGTTCGGCACGGCAATGAGGACTTCCACAGTCCTCTCGTCGTCATTCTTCCATGCGTGGCGTAAGCCTAGCACATAAGCTGTAACAACGACGACAGCAACCGCCAATCCCTTCTGCCATCTTGGAATCTCGTAAACGCCTCGAACCAGTGCCTCGAACCTGTCGACTGTGGCGCGCACGCGTGGTGCAACACCTCCACACGCCATCTCGACCTCGAGCTGTACTCGCCGGTGAAGCCGCATGACACGCGCGACGACCTCGGCGCGGATGTAAATCCAGAGGCCGTAGAGCGCGATGATGGCGATCGCGAGGAGGATGCAGACTTGCCGAGTCGATGGGAAGAAGCAGCTGATGGCGTAGAGGGACCATAGCAGCGCGAGGATGATCATGAGATCTATTATCGAGATCATGGTGAGTTCTGTGCGCCTGCTGGCGTCTTTCGTGATGTCGAGTGGTGGTGTGTGGTGTCGAGGTGGTGTCGCGGATTGCAGTCGCGGATTGTCGCGGATTGTGGAGAGTGGTCTTGTGATATCGCAGATTACCTCGTGGTATGCGCAGAGGATGTGCGATGTTGTGGTGGTGGTGGTGGTTTTGGGTAAGAAAGGCGACAATTCGTGGTGGTATTCGCGAGATGTTGCTGTTCTTGGGAAGAAGCGGTGTTCCAAGTGGGAAGAGCAGGTGTTTGTGGCTTAGTGTGTTATTTGGCTGCGGACGGAAAGTCCCGCTTCTTCTCCGCCGCATGACGGTGCGAAGTGAATGTTCGTTCTGGCGCCAGCACAAGCTCGACTATCGACATTGTTCACCTCACACGCGCCCATAGCGCTCTGCCTAAAGTGGGATTCTATAGTGGTAAGTAGTAGTGTATATGAGGTCATGATGGTTGTAAAGCTTTGCAGCTGGAAAGTCATTTGCTCTTTGCAGTTGTGAGCAGGTGTCACGACCACATGCATGTCTCAGGAGGCAGCCTGGGAGAAGTTCAGCAATATATGCACATTCCATGCGACAACTTCAACATACAGCGTACACTCTACCATATACCAAACCACTTCTTCCTCAGCGGCTGCGTCTTCCCCTCAAAATCCACATACGTCTCCTCCGCCTCTCCCGCCCGTCCCACGACCCCGTCACCAGTCCCCTTCACCACCTCCATCGCAGCTTCCGGACCCGCCTGCTCCATCTGTACACCCTCCTGCTTGAAGCCCGGTCCCTTCACCTCGTCATCCTCTTTCGCCGTCCATCCTCCGAAAATGCCCTCATCCTGGTCCAACCCATGCGCTTTGCGATAGTCGCTCCTCTTCTTGACGTCGTCCACTTTCTGCTTCCTCCTCTCCGCCGTCTGCGCGCTGACGTATGCGACGTGCATTTGGTAGACCTCGGCGTAGCGACCGAGGAAGCTGAAGGGGTGGGAGAGGAACATGGAGTTGGGAGGGAGGAGGTCGCGGTAGGGGGTGTTGTGGATGAATTCGCTGAACCATACGCCGAAGACGAGGGATACGAGGATGGACTATAACATATCAGCGATGTACTTCCAAGAAGACAATGTGTTGTCTTACCAAGCTTATCCATAAGTGTATCGATCTATTTGTGAGGAACCAGTGCATGATACTTCCTTCGGGCGGCATCATGTGGGGGTATTGTTTCTTCGTCTTTTGCTCTTCCGTAAGGTCTGCTCCATACTGATATCGTGGCGTTTTGCTTCGTAGTCGTGAGGGATGTGATGGAGGGCGGAACTTGTCTGGTTGCGCGAGCACGCGAGGTTTTGGTGGAGGCGTTGTCGATGCATGTCGTATGCTGGGGATGATCAATCGTTGCTGGAGCTGCTTGGCATGCAGCTGGAAGCCAGCACGCGGTATTGTCAAGCGCAGCGATGCCATGGCTGTATGGCCGAAACGTAAAGTGAATGTTTCATCGATGCAGTCGAAGGAGCAGTTGAGCTGTAAGGCATCAAGGCACCAATGAAATCCCCACCGAAAAGTGCGCAGGGAAGGTCAAGCGATTGGGCGATACCTGAAGTTACACCGCCGCTTGTTTTCCTCCTTCCGCTCGCCAACGCCAACCAAACAAGTCGCGCACCACATCCACCACCCGCAGTTCCACATAAACAACACCACCACAGCACGTCCTCGAGTGCCACCCTTCGCCCACGAGACTTATACCCTCACCAAACCAACACCCCCCACAACACCGCCAAAATTCCCGGAATGCGTGAGATCGTGAGTCCACCCGCTCCAGACAGCACACCGCCCCTGGATTCCAATATCCAACGCGTGCCCCGCCATGAAACGGTCGACAACTGCAAGACGACGACAATATGCTGACACGATTGCGATGACAGGTCCACCTCCAAACCGGCCAGTGTGTACGTATCGACGCGTCGAACAGCAACAGCAGGAGCGGGCATTGACATTGAGTGAAGGGCAACCAAATAGGTGCTGCATTCTGGCAGACCATCTCCGGCGAACATGGCCTCGACGGCTCCGGCGTGTACGTGATCAAGAGGCGCGACGATGATGCACCAGGGCAACACTGACACGCGGCAGGTACAATGGCACGTCTGATCTCCAGCTCGAGCGCATGAACGTTTACTTCAACGAGGTATGTCGCTGCCTGCCACAAAATCGCGCATTGAGATGCGATACTGACACACCACCCAGGCATCCGGCAACAAGTATGTCCCACGTGCCGTCCTCGTCGACTTGGAGCCAGGTACCATGGACGCCGTCCGTGCTGGTCCATTCGGTCAGCTCTTCCGCCCAGACAACTTCGTCTTCGGCCAATCCGGTGCCGGGAACAACTGGGCAAAGGGTCACTACACCGAGGGTGCCGAGCTTGTCGACCAGGTCCTCGATGTCGTCCGCCGTGAAGCTGAGGGCTGCGACTGCCTCCAGGGTTTCCAGATTACCCACTCCCTCGGTGGTGGTACCGGTGCCGGTATGGGTACGCTCTTGATCTCCAAGATCCGTGAGGAGTTCCCAGACCGCATGATGGCCACCTTCTCCGTCATGCCATCACCAAAGGTCTCCGACACCGTCGTCGAGCCATACAACGCGACCCTCTCCGTCCACCAGCTTGTCGAGAACTCGGACGAGACCTTCTGTATCGACAACGAGGCGCTGTACGACATTTGCATGCGCACTCTCAAGCTCAACAACCCATCATACGGCGACTTGAACCACCTTGTCTCCGCCGTCATGTCTGGTGTGACCACCTGCTTGCGTTTCCCAGGTCAGCTCAACAGCGATCTCCGCAAGTTGGCTGTCAACATGGTATGTCACGAGTATGCGCGGTTTTTGATCTGTGCACAGCTAACGCATTCCTCTAGGTGCCATTCCCACGTCTCCACTTCTTCATGGTCGGGTTCGCACCACTCACCAGCCGCGGCGCTCACTCCTTCCGCGCCGTCACCGTTCCAGAGCTCACCCAGCAAATCTTCGACCCCAAGAACATGATGGCCGCCAGCGACTTCCGCAACGGCCGTTACCTCACTTGCTCGGCTATCTACCGAGGAAAGGTTTCTATGAAGGAGGTTGAAGACCAGATCCGCAACGTGCAGAACAAGAACACCGCCTACTTCGTCGAGTGGATTCCAAACAACGTCCAGACCGCCCTTTGCTCGATCCCACCACGCGGCCTCAAGATGTCGTCCACCTTCGTCGGCAACAGCACTTCCATCCAGGAGCTCTTCAAGCGTGTCGGTGACCAGTTCACTGCCATGTTCAGGCGCAAGGCTTTCTTGCATTGGTACACTGGTGAGGGTATGGACGAGATGGAGTTCACTGAGGCTGAGTCCAACATGAACGATCTTGTTTCCGAGTACCAGCAGTACCAGGAGGCATCCGTCTCTGAGGGTGAGGAGGAGTACGATGAGGAGGCTCCCCTTGAGGGCGAGGAGTAGGATCGCCGCACCGAAGTCAAGGGCACCTATGTGAGATCATATTGCTCATCGCCATCCGAGTCATCACTGTAAAAGTGGAGCTCAATCCAGCATGCGGTGCTAAGGTAGTCGAATGGACAGTAATGGCGAAAGAGGAGTTTTCTTGTTTGTTCCAGCGAAATACCAGCGTGTCAAAAGGAAAGTGTAGCTAGCAGTGCGCTGACAGATGATAGCGACAATTGTAAGGGCTCATGTTATGATCAATGTCTGGTGTTCATACGTCTTCATCCCTCTGACGAAGGGAGCCCCGATAATTGGAAGTCTGCCCGATGATGTTTATCGAACCAGCGCTTACGATGTCTTGGCACGCGACTTCAGCAATCCTGCCACTCTCAGGGTCGATCACGCCGTAGTCGAGATAGCCGGACGATACCGCACAACAAGCCTCCGCGTCACACTCAAGGACTAACCCTGCGGATTGTCTGTATGTCCGCGGACTTAGTCTCTGCAGGTGTGTTGGACTGCCGTCTCAGCAAGCACCCCTTAGCGCCCAAGGCTTTGACGATTGGTTGGAATTCGTTCTTCCCAGCCTCGTTGCAGCTGCCATCAGGATAGACTGCGATGATGTGCCGAGTGGTGCCGAGAAGAATGTTGTTGGGGTTGCGAGCGTTGTTGTTTTCCATGCTGCTGCATGCACGTACATGCACATCACCGGCAGGCATGTGTCTCGGATTTGAATGGTGATGGTTACACAGCGATGTTCCTCCGACGAGTTGCGTAATGTGGAGTGTGAGGGATCGTGCATGAAGGCAACGGCCACGAGCGCTGTCGAGAAAGACCTGCTTGCTTTGAGGGGAGGTAGCTACTGCACAGTACCAGGCTGTGTCTCGGATATGAGTGGTGATGGTTACACAGCGATCTTGTTGATGTGGAGTTGGAGCCGGGGAGCTTGGATGATTGTACATGAACGCAATGGCAATCGTCCCTGCCGGTGGGAGACTGAGGGAAATTTTGGCATGTGGAGTGCGCTGCTGCATATCACCGGCATGTGTCTCAAAGGTGAGTGGTGCTTACCCTACTTTGGAAGGTCGAGCAGCCTCTGAAGCTCGTGCGGTGGTGCATGGAGGCGAGGACATTGATCAGTGCTCAGGAGGATTCGACGAGGTCGTTGTCTTCCTCCTTCCGCACACTACCCGCCGTTGTCTCGGGGGTGGTTGGGTCTTGTCGATGCGTCTGCCGTGCTGTCAATCGAAGCTTGGATAACAGCCCGTGAACTCAAAAGGCAAAAGTCCCTGCCGACACGGCTGCAATGATCCAACTACGGTCTAGCCACTGCACATCACCAGCCGGCGTCCCACGTACGAGTGGTGAATACACAGCCCTGCACGCCGTCTGAGCCGTCTCCTTCAAACCTTCCGTGCTCATGCATGAACGCTGTGGCAAGAGACCCTGCCGAGCTGGATGTTCAAGCTGATGTGCTGGCCGCTCACCACTGCACACCACCAGCCTTACTCCACAATGCGAGCTGAGCGATTGGTGGTTACGGCATGATTTTGAGCCATCGCCAGCGGCTGAGGCCCGGTGGTGTGGTAGCTCAGCTCTGCACGGGAGGGAGGGCCAGCATTATTGTGGCTGTGTTTGAGATGTGGTAGGGATTTGCTCGCCGGATGTGAGAGCTGGGGCAATTGGGCTTGGATGCTCATGCATGATATGATGCAAACAGCAAAGTGTTGAAGAAGAAAGAAGATCGTTTCGTCGTTACTATCTAGCCTTAGCACTACCGCTGCAGAACATCAGACACTGTCTCAGAGGAAGAAGATTTTTGCAGAACGATCGACGCTCACACACCAATCCCACTCGACTCCACCCCCTGACAACAACAACAAAAGAAGAAAAATCCGAAAATCCTCCACCCCTCCACCCCTCCACCCCCATCCTCAAACCGCCACACTCTGCTGCGCACTCCTCCTACTATTCCCCACCGCCAAATACCTCGCATCCTTCTCACTCTGCAACTTCTGAATCTCGCCCTCCAACACCCTAACATCCTCCCTCGCCTTCTCCATACTCGCCTTATACTTCCCGGGCTCCATCGCCCAACGCTTGTAATCACTAATCGCCTTGTCCCTGCGACGGATCTTCTTCTCGATCTTCTCGCAGAAGGGACATTTGTCGGGAAGCTGGTGGGTTGCGAAGATCATTTTCATTCCGCAGGTTTCGCCGGTGCGGTATTCGCGGTTGCAGTGTTGGCGGAAGTTGCCCCATTTCCAGTCGCGGCAGTGGAAGATGTAGTTATCGTAGTAGCACATGGTTATCTTTATTTATGTTTTGGCTGGTTTGGGGATGGGGGCCTGGCTTGTTTGGGGTTGGGGTGGGATTGGCTGTGCCGCTTGGTCAGTGCTGTGCGTTGTGCATGTCGATCGATGTGAGGTGTGTTTGGAGCTAACCTTGTGGGATGTAGTTGTTGTGCTACGTGTTGATGTCCCTGCAGGAGGTCTTTGTTGATGCTGATGCTGTCTTGGGTTAGCTTGTTGAGGCATTGGGACGACGTGTGCCGTTGATGATGTTGTGGGATGGTGGTAGGTGCTGGACGACCAATGCATGTAGCAGTGGCAGAAGGAAGGTGTGCTGGACCAATGCTTCTTGGTGAAGGCAAATTATGAGAGCTTGGGTGACATACCCTGAGGACTGTGCGTAGCAGAGTCTTTGCAGAGGAGGATGTGGGAGAAGATGGTTGGGAGGTGCTCCTGATGCTTCTGCCAGACAACACACTGCCATCGAGCCGCTATTTATGCTTTCTCTTCCACTGCCCAGGCTTCTCACATGCTCGCGACGTTGATGCACCATCATGCCATAGCTTCTTGACCCCTTCAACCACCATGTTGCTCGGTTGGAGACAATGCAATCGATCGAGCCAACGACGTCCCTCGGGGCACTCGGGGCAGCGCCGGTAGAGGCTAGATCGCTGAGGAGGGAAGCTGTAATGGGACGTAGGCGTCGCCGCCGCTCCGGCGTATGCGGGCATTATTGCCTGTGCGCGGATCAAGTCGTGCGTGGCATGCTGTTGACCTGTTGTTGTTGACCAGGTGGTATAGCCCTCATGCGTTCTACCTCCCGTGTCTCCACTTGAGTAGAGTTGGCGCTCCATGGTGGTGTATCGAGTGCGGTATGGTTGCACAATGCTTGAAGGCATGTGAATGAAGTCGAGGTCACGTGCCGATAGCCCATCACTTCACACTCCCTCTGTGGCCATTGGATGCAGGATTGCAACAGAGACAATGCCATATTACCCCTGACACTAGAAGGGTTTCGCTCCGATGACGGCCTACCTTGCTCTTGGACGTGAACGCCTGCCATGTGACAAGCCTGAGGCCACAACGACCGCACAAAGGGACCATTCTTCCTTGCCAATCACAGCGGCTTCGCCAGGAAGCTCATGCAGATTCGGCTACCAGTACAGACGGTGCTCGAGCACTGATACATCAGTCCCAATTGGTGGCGATCGTTGCCGGTGGGCATGCGGTGTGGTACCAGTACCTTCTAGGTATATGCCTCCCATGACGTTGAGCCATCTGCCACATCGGTTCGGTCCAGTCCAATCTTGTTGAGCGGACCCCAGACATTGATAATCAGTCACCTTATCTTGCCGTGCTGCATGGAGGGATTGACAGTGATCATGGGTAGCTGTGTCCAGTCTCATTGGTGCTGGTACGCCCCTGCATGCAAGAAGCATGAGGAGTATAGCCGTGGTGCATCCTCAGCTGACACCATCATGCTAATCGATGCCTGACTGGCTCTTCCAGTGGCGAGGAGGCCACCCGTTCGCATCTCCGGCGCATCTGTCACTCGACGTCCCGGCTGGGCTTGAGTCAAAGTTGTAAGCCTGGTCCCATCAGATCAGGGAAGGGACGGCGGGCTTCGCGGTGAGACTACGCCAGATCTGCCCTGGCCGCCTCCGCTCTTGCAACGTGGCAGACTGAGTGTGGTGGATCGATAGAAAGGCTATTCGCGGGCTCGAGAAGGCGTGTATTAGTATGGGCCTGGTTCAGCATTTCTGTGGGATTTGGATCGCTCACATGCGCTCATTTTCCATGCCCGCTCGTGACCTCACACCGGTCTACCAGTTTGAGCAGCACGACCCATGCCAGCGGGTCCATTCAGCCATACTTTTCTCTTAATGCACAGCCGTTCGAGCTCAGAAGGATGTAGCCCGCAGAAGCTGCCGACAGAAGCACGTAGAGCGCGGTACGCATCAGCGCCATCGAATCATGGCCGACGGCGGTCCGACAGGCATGCTGTTTACCTTTGACGCAGCCACAACGTGACACAGCAATCGTAACGCCATCGGAGCTAGACCTCGCGTTGCGTCGCAGACAGTGTGAGGAGGGTGGTTGGGAAGAGCTGACAGCCAGCGCTCAGTGACGCATTCTGAGAGCGAGCGCTGCAGGTGGAACGTAACTAGCGTTAGTAAAACCGCGAGATGGAGCGCGAGCGCGGCCGGACAGTGAAGCCCAGGCTGGAGACCAATTCGAGCTTCGAAATTTTGCCATTGGATAAGGATCGAGGAAATCATGAGTGAGCTGGAGGAGAGCAAATTCCTGGCGGATCGCCGGATGAGGTTCAGTTTCAGTTCCCGCCAGTCAGTCATGTGAGTGGCTGGGTCCGCTGAGCTGGTGGACCTCTCCGAGTGGTTCGCGGTCGACTGCAGCACCGAATATTCAGGTGATGAGTGATGCCTGTCGACTGCCAGCCTAAAAATGCAGCAGAGTGGACGTCTCATTGGCGCTGTCACAGGCCAATCACAGCAGCAGGGTAGAGCCGAGCGCTCTGCGCCTGGGCCCGGCAGTGAGTACGTACTGTGTTGATGTTTTGGGGTTCGAGGGAGCCGGGTATCAATGACAACGCAGCAGACCAGCATGCAGAGAAGCTACTAGGTCCAGAACTAAAAACCTCGTCCTCGGTCTACCGCCGCCAAGTGCTGTTAAAGGATCGCACCATTTGCACTCCAGCTCAATCATCGTATCTTTCGACTTTGGTATTGCCTTTAGCGTGCACCACGTGGTAGATGTCGCATCATCGTGTCGGCAATGAGGCGGACGCGTGCTGTAGGACGAGCTGCAGATGGTAGTGGTCAACCTGTCACGACATAGCGATTCGCCACCAATTCATTCGCGGCTACGGGACGATTAGTATGTCGACGCAGAGAGTTGTTGGCGCTACATGAAGCACGACGGAGAAATCACAAGATGAAGTCGACGAATATGTTTCAGTGTGTCAGTGCAGTCGCTTGGGACGCTGGTCGCAGGAAGGCACGTGCAGTTTCCGACCCAGAGATCAGAGGCAAGCGCGTCACCTCGAGGCTCGAGCACCTCCTCCACATCGGCGCCTTTGTTCCTGCACACTGCACACTGCACACTGCACACTGCACACCGATCTCTGCCATCACCCAAGCAGTAAACGCCTACCTACTACTCAAAGCGTGCGCCTAACACTGCAAGCGATGACGGAGGACACGCGGGCGCTTCGAACGCTCGACGCGCTGCCCGATGAACTCATTCTACACATCCTCTCCTTCCTCTGCCTCGACGTGAACGACCTGCTATCTGCTTCACGAGTAGGCAACCGTGCGGCAGGCTGTCGTAAGTACATCACAGCTGACTTGAGCAGGCGTCCCATCGACTGAGAACACTGTCTCTTGATCCTACCCTACACGTAGCACGACTGCGATGCTCTCACAACCGCGTCGGCTATCTCCTCCCTCAAAGGCCCGCACTGCACTCTTTGCAGCCACCGGCGTCGATGATATACCTGACGAGGACACATCTCGCGGCACGTCGACTGCACTGGTCGTTGGTGTGCATACGCCTGAACCGATCACTATCACGACGACCTAAGCTGTCGACACTAGTCTCTACTAACATCGTTCCCAAAGAATGCTGCCGGATCGACAGAACTTCTGGGGATTTCGTCTGGGGTGCTGGTGTCGCTGGAGCACTGGTAGAGACGAAACGGAAAGTCGAAAGAGAACAGATCAAAGAAGGCTTGCGAGTTTGGCTTGAGCGAAAGGCACGACAGATACGGACACGTAGGGAGGAAGGCGGCGTTGGGATCATGGTGTGGCGGCTCTCAAGAAAGATCAGGATATCTGAGGCACAACGACAGTTCGATGCACTTTATGAGAAGCCTAGGAAGGAGAAAGTGAGCGGGTTGAAGAGATTCTTTGAAGGGCTGGGGAGTAATAGGACGGAGACAGTGTAGGGACACTACTCGCATCTTCATCAAAATAATACAGACACGACGAATGATACAGCCTAGATGACAATGCTACAAGCTCTGGTCAGGATTTCGACCACATTGCCGAATATGTCATGTGAGAGCGACCGACGTTGCAGCGTGTTGAAGAACATCATGCCCGATCGAGCGTCTGTAGAGGGCGTGAGAAGGGCGAACGTGCCTGCCTGATGATCTCCGCTCACGATTAAGCTTAAGCATTGACCATATTGGCGGCAAGTGAATGTCTCTGGGCAGGCACGACGGCCACACTTCCTCCAACTTGAATCGCGGAATCGCGTGACTGTACTCTTCTCATCTGCACCACCATCACAGTGTATGGTCGCCGCCAGACAACCATCAAGGTCATTATCATTCGCCTTTCAAGCAGCACTTCCAACTCGTGACTGAGCCGCCTCCTCGGTTCGTTCCGGACCTTAACCTACCCCAAATCACCGTCACATCAACTGCTGCTCTGCTTCACAAGCACCCACGCCGCACGTCGTGATCGCTGGGCGACACTTTTCATTTGCACAACTCGCACTGTTCACGGCCTCGCACTTACCTCGCATGACTCGGTCGATGTGGATGCATGGGAGGAAATGAATAGCGGGCACAAATCTCATGCTCGACTGAGAAACGACACTTCGCCCACATCCACCACCACATCTTCTGCCAGGTACGATCTGCTCCGAGCTGCGGCCTGCCAGTACTCCATCACCTTTCTCCAACACACAAAGGTAGTGGGACGCATACGCATCACCGCCACTGCAGTACCGCGCGCATCAACTCGCCGAGTGCAAACAGTGAGGTTGACAGTGCTGTGCCTGCTGCAGCGCCCTCACACTCACACCACCCCTCCGACCGTTATTAACAGATGCCTCCAAGTCAGCGTGTTACTCGCTCCGCTGCTGCGAGGCTCTCCGCCGACGGCGACAGCATAAGTAACCAGCAGCAATCGCCCACCACCACCGCGGCCGGCTCACCACCCGCTTCCACCACCACCTCCTCATCCTCCACCAAACGCAAGCGCAAGGCCGCCCCGCAGCCATCACCGCCAGCGACAGAACGCAAGACTAAGCGTCCACGAGGCAGCAACGCCGCAGCCACCAACCCCGACGCCGACCAGGAGCAGCCAGAACCAGTCGAGGCTCCGAAGAGAGGCAAGAAGAGAGCGGCATCCGCCGCTATGTCAAGTGCTGGGTCTGCAGGTCCGTCGCAGAAGAACTGCGAGCGGAAGACTGACATGGACAGGCCATCTTCCGACAACACATCCGCGGAGACGTCACCACAGCAGGCTCCACGCGACTCGTCACGGCGCAAGTCGAGCCGCCGCAAGTCGAAAGAAGGTCGGCATACTGCTCCGGAGAGGTCGCTAGTCAGTGCTAACCATACTACAGATCCTACCGCATCCACATCTGGAGCATCATCGAGGAAGTCACGCAAGGGCTCGCGAAAAGATCAAGATGTGGTCATGAAGGACGTTGATGAGAAGGGCAAGGAGCCGAAGGAAGATGCAGACGACGATGAGGAGCAATCACGACAAGACGCAGGCACCGGAGCTGAAGGCAGCGAGGAACCCTCTCGGAGACAGATACAAGATGAGATCGATGCCATGGAGCGGGGAGAGGATCCATTCGCTACGGGTTATCTCTCTCGCTTTGCTGGCCACCATGGTCTGTCTAGCAGTCTGCGAGCATTGAGTGGCATCGTGTCAGGTACCAACAGCCGTCTGCGTGGCCTGCTGGAACGACTTCGAGCCAAGGATGATCCGTCGATGCAGCTTATTGCGCTACAAGACTTGTCAGAGCTACTTCTGGTCTCGAACGAAGATAACCTCGCCGGCCACTTTGCACCAGATCAGTACGTCAAGGAGCTGGTGACACTGATGCAGCCCAACGACTTCACTGGCGAGGAGAATCCGGAGGTCATGCTGCTTGCATGCCGCTGCATTGCCAACATGATGGAGGCTCTGCCTGCTGCGACTGCGAGTGTGGTTTATGGCAGAGCTGTGCCCATTCTCTGCCAGAAACTGCTCGAGATCCACTACATCGATCTGGCCGAGCAAGCCCTCAGCACACTGGAGAAGATATCAGTCGAGTTTCCATCGTCGATTGTCAGAGAAGGAGGCCTGACAGCTTGCCTGACATATCTTGACTTCTTCGCCACCGGCACTCAGCGTACGGCAGTCACCACAGCCGCCAACTGCTGCCGCAATATTCCGGAAGATTCATTCCCGACAGTTCGCGATGTGATGCCTATCCTCCTTGGTACACTTTCGAGCAGCGATCAACGCGTGGTGGAGCAGGCATCGCTCTGCGTGGCTAGAATTATCGACAGCTTCAAATACCATGAAGGCAAGCTTGAAGAACTGATCAGCCCAGAGCTGCTTCGCGCAATTCTGCGACTTCTGCTGCCAGGCTCGACCAACATGATCGGACCAAACATCCACACGCAATTCCTTCGTGTTCTCTCCATCACTGCTCGTGCCAGTCCACGACTTTCCGTTGAGCTGTTCAAGATGAATGTCGTTGACACACTCTACCAAATCCTGACTGGTGTCTCACCGCCAGCTGGCACTGATGGTGTCGCCGCAAAGATCGACAAGAATGTCATCATGCAGTCGATCATCCGCACCCCACGCGAGCAAATCTTCGAGACACTCAATGTCGTCTGCGAGCTACTTCCTACAGTATCGCCAGAGAACTTGACATTCCTTGATGACTTACAAGATGCCGGCTACACAGGATCAGAGTCGGTCTCGATGTCTACTCGCTCGAAGACTTCACCCAACGACAAGAGAGTCGAGCTTCTCAAGGAGTGCACCGAAGAGGTCAAGCGCTTCGCAGTCATCCTCTTCCCTACTCTGATGCATGCGTACACCAGCACGGTGAACCTCAGTGTACGGCAGAAGGTCTTGACTGCACAGCTGAAGATGCTGTCCAACCTGGAGACCGGCATCCTCGAGGAGGCTCTACAAGGTGTCACGTACGCTTCCCATCTCGCGGGCATATTGACTCAGCAAGAGAACTCTTCCTTGGTGACATACGCACTGCAAGCCGCCGAGCTGCTCTTGAAGCGCCTGGAATTGGTCTATCGTCCACAGTTTTACAGAGAAGGTGTCATTGCCGAGGTCACGAAACTCGCCGACCGTCCCATGGCACCTGGGCCCACGCCAGCTGATCTGTCCCAGCCAGCCCCAGACCTGCTTCCTCCGCCACCACCTGAGGTTGACGAACAGCCTGGTGATATCGACCAAGACGAGGAAGATGATGAACAGCAAGCTATCGAGGTTGACGTAGCAGGCGAGGCGACCGACGAGGATGACAATGCGCAAGACGAGAACGAGCCGCACGAAGACAACGAGAACGATGAGGATGACGAAGATGATGAGGATCGTGAAGCCCAGAGAGTGCACTCCGATGACTCGGAACTTCCGCCAACAAGACATCGTCGCATCCCCAACCTGCAGGACATCATCACACTTCGCTCCAAGCGCTTCATGGAAGCACATGGTGATGAAGGTAGTGAGGAGATGCGAAGCAAGGCGACAAAAGTGCTCGATGACATCAAGTCTGTCTCCAGCAAGCTCCAGTCCTGCTACAATTCGGCAGACAAGCAGGGCGGGCTCTCCCTGTACAGGCAGCTGGCAAGATACTTCCGTGGTGATGCACTCGAGGGCATTACGAGCTACGAGCTGCTCACGTCCGGCATTGTGGACACACTCCTCGAGCTATTCGCGTCTGAAGATGAGGATGTTTCACAGAGTGCACAAGCAGACTTCCTGGAAGCATTCATGGGCACTTCCATTGATACCAACCTTGCAACCGGCGCATCAGAATCGCCTTCAACGGCGTTCAGTATCCTCATTTACAAACTGCAGGAGCTGCTTAGCCGTGCTGAGCACTTTGAGGTGATCACAGTTCACCACAACGCTTTCGAGAGCAACAGAGGCAGCGCCGCGTCCATGCTAGCGAAGCAGCTTCGCCTGAAGCTGGTGGCCGGCGAGGAGTCTGGTATTCCCCGTGCTTATCGCAACATCATGGTCTCGATTCACGCCATTGCTACCTTCAAAGCACTTGATGACTATCTCCGGCCACGCATCAGTCTTTCGGAGCGTCCACGTGGCGCTCGCCGTGAGGGAGGCATCTCTAGTGCGATGGCGGCGTATGCAGCGGCAATGGCAGGCCGTGGAGACAGATCTGCACCGCCGATACCATCACTGCCTTCTTTGGGCCGCTCTCTTCCTGCTCGCCCATCGAACAAGTTGCCGCCACGCACGAAGTCATCAAAATCAGATTCAAATGGCGAGGCTAGTAAGCCAGAAGACGCTGCAGCTCGTTCGCTCCGTCGCTCGACACGAAGACAATCCGGCCAGCCATCGGCTGCTCCTGACGCGGAACCCGACGCTCCAACGGAAGACAAGAACGACTTGCAGGAGGCTCTCGAGGCTGCAGACGAGGCGCACATCTCAGATGAGGATGATGACGACGATGTAGATGCGGATCTCGATGCTCTCGTTGACGACCTCGAAGAGGGCGGGCTGGAGCAAGATGTCGCTGATCCTGGTGCTGTGAACATTGAGGCTGCGGGCACTGGTAAGGTCACTGCCCGAACAGAAGATGGCGCACGCGTAAGCACACCTACAGCACAAGGTGTACCGACACCGACTGGCAGAGACAGAATGTCGGCAATCGCCAGACTCGCCGCTGCTCGAGAGATGCTTTCCACGCCAACATCATCTCGACCTGGAATGTCTTATGCTTCAGCACTTCAGGCGACTCCACAAGATTGGCACATCGAATTCAGTGTCAATGGTCAGCCAATCTCCAGCGAGACCACCATCTACCGTGCTTGCCACTTCAACCAAGCTCAAGGTGACGAGTTATCAGCACGCAACATCTGGTCTGCTACGCACAGCATCTCTTTCAAGCGTGTCTCTGGACCACCTCCCGCTGATCGGGCGACACCTACCGTAACGACTACGGCTTCCAGTAGCACCGACCTCCCACCATCGCTCGACAATCACCCGGTGACTTCCAGCATTCTGCGACTTATGAGCATACTGCACGAGCTCAACGCCAACCCAGACGACGTTGTGCACGACGCAAAGAGCGCGGTGAAGCTCAACGCTGAGCCGCAATCTCAATTTGTCAACACAAAGCTCACCGCTAAGCTCAACCGCCAGCTGGAAGAACCCCTCATTGTTGCTAGCCAGTGTCTGCCCAGCTGGAGTGAGGACCTGGCCCGTCTATATCCTTTCCTGTTTCCCTTCGAGACACGCCACCTCTTCTTGCAGTCAACATCGTTTGGCTACAGCCGGCTCATGTCTCGTTGGCAGAGCAGCCAATCCGAGAGTGAGTCTCGTCGCCACCGCGATGATCGGCCATTCCTTGGCAGAATGCAGCGTCAAAAGGTCAGAATATCTCGCGGCCGTATTTTGGAGTCTGCTCTCAAAGTCATGGAGCTCTATGGGTCGTCCTCGAGTATGCTGGAAGTGGAATACTTTGAGGAAGTCGGCACTGGTCTTGGACCTACCCTGGAGTTCTACTCGACCGTGTCGAAGGAGTTTTCCAAGAAGAAGACGAAGCTTTGGCGTGAGAATGAGTCGTTCGAGAACGACGAGTTTGCGTTCGGCAAGCGTGGCCTGTTCCCAGCGCCCATGAACGAGGAGACTTCGCGCAACGAGAACGGCCAGCGCGTCTTGCACCTCTTCAAGATGCTTGGCAAGTTCGTCGCTCGTTCAATGCTCGACTCACGCATCATCGATATCTCTTTCAACCCGACCTTCTTCCGCATTGGAGACTCCACCGCTGTGGCACCTTCCCTTGGCGCCGTCGCAACGGTTGACGAAGACCTTGCCAAGTCGCTGAAGATGCTGAAGAAGTACGCCACTACCAAGCAGCGCATTGATGAAGACATTCAATTGTCTGCAGCCCAGAAGCTTCAGAAGACTCAGCAGATTCGCGTCAATGACGCCAAAGTCGAGGACCTCGGTCTCGGATTCACGCTGCCAGGTTATCCTGACATCGAACTTCTGCCACACGGATCGACCATCGATGTGACTATCGACAATGTGGATCTGTACATCAAGAAGGTCATTGACTTCACCTTGGGAGCCGGTATCGAGAAGCAAGTTGAAGCCTTCCGGGCTGGCTTCTCGCAAGTCTTTCCCTACTCGGCTACAAAGGCCTTTACACCAGATGAGCTCGTCATGCTCTTCGGTCGTGTTGACGAGGACTGGTCGTTGGAGACTCTGATGGACTCTATCAAGGCCGATCACGGTTTCAACCTGGACAGTAAGAGCGTGCGCAACTTGCTGCAGTTCATGTCCGAGCTGCCAGCACCGACCCGTCGTGACTTCCTGCAATTCATCACGGGTAGTCCGAAGCTGCCTATTGGAGGTGAGTCCCCAATGTTGCCCCATGATATTGATCTTATGCTAACATCTCACAGGCTTCAAAGCTCTTACGCCCATGTTCACCGTCGTCTGCAAGCCAAGCGAACCACCATACACATCCGACGACTACCTCCCCAGCGTCATGACTTGCGTCAATTACCTCAAGATGCCAGACTACAGCTCGCTGGATATACTCAAGGAGAAGCTGAACGTTGCGATCAAGGAAGGCCAGGGTGCTTTCCATCTTTCCTAGACGGCGTTTCAAGAGGAGAGGATTACGGCAAGAATGGAGAAGGAGTCTTTGGCGCGTTCACTACTACCACTTACATTAGAATGAGTCGCAGTATGGACTGTGCCCCCCCCCCCCATAACAGAACAGCATAGCAGGGCGTTGCGATGGCTCCGGGCACGGTTCTGAGGGTAATATGTATTTATGACCACAGATCAGGGTGCCCTTGCACATTGATGCGCATGGGCTTTGGGGAATAAGGAACGGTCGTTACGCAGTCTTCCATTCTCTGTCTCGCACGATCTGATCCAGATTCCATTGCGAACAGTAGGAGCACGCGACAAGACGCGTCCCTCTCTCAAAGACTTTCCCCTTTCGTCCAAGCCGCGGTCCATCGGCTATTCACTCCACAACATCCGTGCCCCCAGAGCCCCGCAAACATTGAAACATTGGCTGATGCTGATGGGTCCACTACTACTGTAGCCCAGACCTAGCTACCGATGTCGTCGTCGCTGTCATCAATACTGCTGACACCTGCACCTCACCTATCACGCCATCAACCATAATGGCCGCCATAAGAATAGCCCAATCCCAACGGCAACGCGCCGTGAACCTCCTCCGCACCATCAACTCCGGCACCTGCTTGTGCCCGGCCCACTCCAACCCCGGAGCGCCACACCACCATGGGCATGTCAACCCTTACGCTGGCAAGGTGCGATCGCTGGCCACGCCGGTGGATCTGAGCCGG
This sequence comes from Fulvia fulva, assembly GCF_020509005.1. Taxonomy (NCBI): domain Eukaryota; kingdom Fungi; phylum Ascomycota; class Dothideomycetes; order Mycosphaerellales; family Mycosphaerellaceae; genus Fulvia; species Fulvia fulva. The sequence goes on from NC_063012.1 coordinate 214,193, forward strand.
CAGAAGGAGTATGCGTTTGAGATGGCGGCGAGTTCTATCCGGTTTGGACCCGGGTGTACGAAGGAGGTTGGGATGGATTTTGCGAATTTGGGGGCCAAGAAGGTCATGGTAGTGACGGATGGTGTGGTGGAGAGGCTGGATGCTATGAAGCAGGTTGTCGAGGGGTTGGAGAGGGAGGGGATTAAGTATGAGGTTTATAATAAGGTGAAAGTGGAGCCGAAGGATTATTCGTAGGTTGCTTGGTTTGTGTGGATTGCTGGCTGGGGGTTTGACTGATTGTTTGCAGGATAAGGGAAGCTATTGATGCGGCGAAGCCGTATCAGCCTGATGCGTTTCTGGCAGTGGGAGGTGGAAGTGTCATGGATACGGCGAAACTCATGAACTTGTACACGACCTTTCCCGAGGCTGAGTTTCTGGACTTTGTCAATGCGCCACTGGGGAAGGGAATGCCAATCCGGTCGAAGCTGAAGCCTCTGATTGCTGTGCCGACAACAGCAGGAACTGGGTCCGAGACGACTGGAACTGCCATCTTCGATCTGGTTGACAAGAAGTCAAAGACTGGCATCGCTCACCGTAACTTGAAGCCCACCCTCGGAATATGCGATCCCATCAACACCCGAACCATGCCCTCCGCCGTCCATGCCTCCTCCGGTCTCGATGTCCTCTGCCACAGCTTAGAGTCCTGGACTGCCATCCCCTACCACGAGCGCATCCCACGCCCAACCAACCCCATCAACCGCCCAGCCTACCAAGGCGCCAACCCCATCTCCGACATCTTCTCCCTCCAAGCCCTCCGCGACACCGTCAAGTACCTCCCCCGCGCCGTCAAGGATCCCGACGACTGGGAAGCACAATCGAAAATGTTGCTAGCCGCCACCCTCGCCGGTGTAGGTTTCGGCAACGCAGGCGTTCACCTTTGCCATGGCATGTCCTACCCCATCTCCTCCCAGAACCCGGGCTACCAACACTCCGGCTACGAAGTCGACCACCCCATCATCCCCCACGGCGTCTCCGTCGCCGTCAGCGCCCCCGCCGTCTTCAAGTTCACTGGCCCTTCGAACCCGGAGCGTCATCTTGCCGCGGCGGAATGCTTCGGCGTCGACATCTCCAACGTGAAGAAGGAGAGTGCGGGAGAAGTGCTCTCAGAGGCTCTGGCGAACTTCCTTGTCAACCTTGGCGATCAGCCGAGAGGTCTGAAGCATCTGGGCTTCGGCAACAGTCATATCGAGACTCTCGTTGAGGGAACTTTGCCACAGGCTAGAGTGCTGATGTTGGCGCCGAATTTGGATACGAGTGGTGGGCAGGAGGAGAGGGAGCAGCTTACGAGGTTGTTTGAGGATGCTATGGAGTATTAAGGCAGGCGAGAGGCGGTGGATGTGTGTGGCGGGAGGAGGGTGTGTACATAAATTCTGGGAATGCGAGGAGAGTTTTTGAGGTATACTGCGTTGCAGCTTTCGGGTGCTTTGATGAGACGAATTGATTCAGCCACCCACGAACTTGCATCAAGGCTACGTGAAAAAGCATGAACAGTATACGATCACCGGCCTGTAGCTGATCGAGCAAGAATGGGGAAAGGTGCTTTTTGTCCCGCACATGAAAGTGAGCTGGGATTTGCTCAGGCATAAGAAAAGGGAAACGATTCTCCAGATCGTCTGGGACGATGATCATGCGCCTGGATATTGTCATACAGTTCCACGGTTGGTTCCATGCCATTCAAAGGCCACACTGGCCTCGCAAGAACCTCCGGCGGCGTGGGTAGTGCCACTCATATCATGTCGAGCTAGTCAGAGGATGACTGGCATTGAGCAGAAGAAAAGTACTGTGACAATACTGTGAATTTTGAGAAATTTCTTTGATATTGCGGCTGAACTGCAGCCTCCAATGCTACATATATTACGAAAACAGTCATGATGTCCAATTGACATATAGGTAAGCCGGACGCATCTCCAGCGCAGTCGTGGTCTTGTGACACTTGTGACATCCTTCCAATGGATGTCCCATTCATCCATCACTGCTCAGGTATTCAGTATGCCCAGGAGTAACAGGATTGGAGATGCCGCTAACCAGATGAGTAGGACGAGCAGTATTTCGATGCATTCTAGCATGCATGTGAAGGCGTTTAGGGTACGAGGGCTTGTCGATGCAGAGGTTATATCCTGGTGAGCCTTTTGACTGTTTGGTGTGCTGCGATCTCATCGGCCCTGACCATTTGTACTCCTCGCGGTGCAGCGTCCCGATGCATTCGAGCAGACTCGTCGACAGCAGTTGGCTAGAGCTCCGTCTTCCCGTCCAAGCTCTGCGGTACTGCCTGGTAGCTTGGCAGACCATCAACAGTCTTGGTGTGAGTAGCGACAATCTGTTGACCAAAAAGCTTCACCCCATCACGCACACCCAACAGCGGCTGGAGCTCGACATCATGCAACTGCTCGGAGCGGAAGTTGAAAGCGAAGCTGATGTGCTGCCACACAGTAGCCGAGCCAAAGACTGCCTCGCAGATGACAAGGCGGTAGAATGTGTGGTCGAGAACCGGCCACCAGGCGATAATCATGAACCCCAGCATGGCCCAGAGCTGTGCGATGTGGGTACTCAAGATGCGAACCTCGGGTGCGTAGTCTGCGAGAGTGGCACGGGTCGTACCGAAGCGGCGGATAAGGGATCCCACGACCATGATTTGACCGAGTGGGAAGATGAAGAAGACGCCCATGAAGATGGCCAACATCGACACGCTGTGAATGGCGAGGTCGATCCAGATCTGGGCGTTGTACTGTTCTGGGTTCGCGTCGACATCGTTGTAGATAGCCCAGACTCCGACGGATGCATCGACAAGCCAGATAGCCATAGCATGCAAGAGGTAAATATTACTGATGAACCACTGACGCTGCGTACACTTCTTGACGCGCTCATTGCAGTCGGCGTACGTCTGAGCACGGTCGCTTGGATTGGCCGCCATGTCCTTGACGCAACGGCGGAGGGTGAAGAGGGCCCTCAGGCCCATCAAGGCAGCGCTGAGAGCGAGAAGGTAAACGACGGCCAGCGTTTCGATGCGGAGGCCATCGTGAGTGCGTGAGATCCAGCTCTCGGTCCCGGCGGCTGGGGGCTCGAGGTGGCGGTCCATGGTGATGCAGTGCTGAGTTTCCTTGGCGGTGAAAGTGGTGGTTGATGAAGTGAAGAAGTCCAGCTTCTGGTCGAGGCCGCGTGGTGCTGCGATTTGATGGTGTGGGTGTGCAACTCAAAGGTGGAAGGCGGACGTGGCCGGCTTCGGTGGCGTTTCGAATAGTTCTATCTCACGTGGTCGCTGCCTCGGCAGTCACGTGCCACAAGCCGCTACGCCCGATACTCTTTTACGAGGCGGAAACGAATTCCGCCATCGAATTCGCATTTGTGATCGTCCAAGCCTCGGTAGGCGGTGTGTCGCACGACAGCGTGCCGACGACACGATGATGACCTGCCGTGCCTGTGTAGAGAGCTTCTCCGTCACGACCACAGTGACAGAAGCACAATCGGGAATAAGTGTGAGCAGGAAAACGCGAAATGGAAGCGACAACCATCACCGGGAAGAAAAGCACGGGAACAAGCTTCCTACATCTTCCGGCGGAGCTGAGAGTACTGATCTACGACCACATCATCTGCGATATGATGAGGCAGTTGAGGCAGGATTACATGCGGTTTCGATCGATGCCGGCGCTGCATTGTACGCTGCTGCTGGTTAACCAGCAGATTCACGATGAGTTTGTGCAGCACTTTAGGGAGCAATACTTGGGACTGCCGTGTACGGTTCGGGATCTGGCCTGAGCATAGGATCTTCCACCGCCTTTGAAGGGACCCTCGAAAACATGGCTGAGACTCAAGTACCTCTGCCTTCAGCCAACACTAGCCGTTCTGTGGTCGAGATCACGATGAACCAATCATCTTCACGTGCTACACCCATGGCCGACTGCATATCATCTGGGTATTGTCTGAGGCATCGGATGGCCACATGTCAGGTCTGGAGGAACGCGCTAAGGTTGAGGGTAAAAAGATTGTTGCTGCGGCAAGAAAGGTCATGCCCCAAGTGGGAGGACGTGGAGGGGGTTAGAGGCATGTCTCACTGGTCTCAACAGGTGGCATGGGAGTCAAGTAATGGTTTCTTGGCCGCTCTAGGTGATGGGCGCAAGGCCTGACAGAGTATGTTGCCGGCGTAGGTGTCGACTTCGCATCTAAACAGCTATGAATGAGACGAAAAGCCGCGAACTAGAAATACGGCGACGCGCTGCAAGCTCGACTACATTAGCACGACTTCGTCACTCAGCTTCCCGCCAGCATGCTCAGGTATAGGCCTTTGCGATAATAATAAGTCGAAGCGCTCGGCGGCAGTCAACTGTGTCACCAGCCGTCGGTGCAGTTAGGCGAAGCTAATCCATTGCACGGACAGTTCTTCACGCCGAATTGCTTTGGGTTGACACTCCGATACACGCTCTCACAATCGAGTCAAATCGAGTTTCATTAACCATTCCTGTCTTTCCCCCACAACGTCTCTCATCGCAGTCCACTACGACTGCTTCCAGGAAATGGGCTGAGTCACTGAAGGTGGTTGGACCATCTTGCCCGCTTGGTCCGAGGTGCACCGTGCGAGGCACGTGCGACGTCAAACGAGCAAACTCTGTTTCACATTCACTCAAAAGCGTTCGGCTAGCTCGCGGCAAGTCCCGCAGTCTCCCGAGCTGTCGCTATGAATTCCACCCTCTTCCGCCCTCATCATCTCAAGTTCAACACACGGTCCGACAGTAACGACTGTCGCCAATATGGAGATGGCCACCAACAACCAGAACAAACGCAAACGAGGCGCGGCGACTCATGTGAAGATCGCCGAGAAGGCGCCGACTCGAACCAACCCGACTCGAACCAACCCGACTCGGACTGCGACCACCAAGACTCTCATCGCCCCGCCCGACCTCAGCTCAGAAGATGAGTCTCAACCAAAGAGACCCAAGAACTCCAAGAAGCCACGAAAGAATCGCGCCAACCCATCCACCAAACACTTCCGCTTCCTCGAACTCCCCGGCGAACTGAGGACCAACATCTACGACCTCGTCCTCGCCGACAGCTCCGTCACGCTCCGCAGAAGCGCGCGACGTCGCAAGAAGCCCACCAAGCGCAACGACGAGGACTCGCCGAACTGGCAGGACAATATCGTCGTCGCATCACCACTTACCCAGGTCAACAAGCAAATCTGCGCTGAGTTCTTCCATGCCGCTGCTATTTCCGCGGATATCAGGACTACAGTTGTCGACTTCGAGTTTGGGCACATCATCACGTTCCTCAATCGCCTGACTGAGGGTCTGCTCGATAAGATGAAAGCCGGCGAGGAAGACAAGGCACCTAAGCGCAACTTCACCATCACGCTCCAGCATCTCGACAAGCACGTCGAAGACGACAAAACCCTCCGGCGCTGGCTCAACCGCATGGAAGTGCCAGAGAAGAAGGGAACCAACATCGACTTCCGCTATATCTGCTCACCGCTTCCAGTCCGGGATCTCTCATGGCAGATTCCGTCACACCTCGTGGCTCTGTTCGGTGGAGCCCTTTCCATACCCAGCCCGACACTTCCACGACGCATCATCGATGGGGCGCCAACGTATTCCGAGGGAGGTAGAGGTGCAGAAGAGCGGGCGAAAATCGTGGGGGCGGCGGACCTGGCGCAAGGATGGAAGTGAGGCAAGACGACTGCTTCATATGCACGAACTGGGCGCAGGCTGGAGCTGATTGAGGCGAGACTCATGGGGCTTGGTACTATGCTTTGATGATGTTGATTTGGTGGCTTTGGTATGAGGACAAGGGCGAAAGCATCACACGCGAGATTAGATGCTCGGCACGACACTGAGTATCAAACATGCAAACAAACCTCTCCTACCCCCACAATACCTAGCTTCATAACACATCCCAGTAACCACATTCCCCACCACCTCCCATCACCATCAACCCCCCACCTCAACCCTCCCCCTATTCCCCTCCACAACCTCCCTCACAGCATCCCACTCCCTCTGATCCGCCCCCTCCTGAAAACACTCCAAATTCAACTCCCCCCTCCCCACCACATATCCATACTTCTCATCGAAACCCCCATACAAAAAGACTTTCCTCTCACCTCTCTCCACCTCCCCCTCCACACCCTTCACCTTCTCACTCTCCTTCCCAACCTCACATCCCCACACATCATACCCCTCCGCCAACCGCAACGCATGGGGCTCATCTTCCACTGTCAATTTCCGCAAGATCGGCTTCGAGGTGCGGATTGTAATGAAGAGATCCGCCCAGGATACTCTATCCGAGGAAATGCTGTAGTCGGGTTTGCGGCCGAGGGAGAGGCAGTTTTTGAAGGCCAGGGATTGGAGGTTTTGGGAGTGATCGTGGAGGAGGTTGACGAGGGCGGTGTCTAGGAAGATGTTTTCGAAGGCTAGGTTCTGCATCCTGGGGAGGTTGGGCGGGGAGATGGGGAGGGGGGTGTGGATGTGGCCTAGGCCGCCTGGAATCAATCGGTCAGTGGTGGGGGTGGTATGCTAGGGGTAGGGTATGGAGGTTTGAATCCTTACCGATGGGACAGTGAGGACTTGCCGCGAAACGGAGTGAGGTCGCGGAGGAGAGGTGAGCGAAGAACGAGCTGTTTAGACAGCGGATAAAATCGCAATACCCCGGGGCTGTGCTTGCTGACCATTCACTCATATCGCCTCCTCCCCAGAGCTCAATATCAAGAACCTCAAGCCCTGCCAGGAAAACCTTCCATTCAGTCGTCAAATAAGCCGAAGTCCCTTTCGGCACCAGATTCCTCATCTGCAACCTCTTAACAACCTGATTCCCACCCAGCGCCGAGATAACATCCCTAAGCGTCATACGCCAGTGGAATTCATGTTCCTTCTCGGCAAAGTCTGCCTCTGTCTCAGGGAGCTCGAAGATGCCGAATAAGCCCGGTTCTCCGTAGTCGTAGTGGCTCTCCCCGTCACCGTCGAGATCATTGATATCGCTGTCGAAGTCGAAATCGAAGCTCAGCTGCAAACTCGTGAGATTGGGTAAAAGCTCGCCATCCAGCATCTTCCGAGCAGTCTCGGGAAGACGACAATCATCCTCATCGTCCTTATCGCAAGTGTACTGTCCCTGTTCACCAGGATCGATGGGGTCGCCGTGATCATGATCTCCGGGTGAGTTGCCAAGGAGGCACAAATCGAAGTATAACTTGTTGACGTGGCGACTGTATTTCAAGGTGATCTCTTGCAGGATCTCTGCATCATCTTCGCGATTGGTAGCTCGTACCCCTTCAAATAGTGTCGGCACTAGCAACCCGTGAAAACGAGAATCGACAGTGGCGAATGCGCGTGTTGCTGCAATGTCCAGGTACTCAACAATCCGCATCAGCAGCTCGTCGGGAAGGTCGGCGAGGATGGTCATTCTTGTGAAGTATAGCTAGGAGAGAATTGTGCTACACGGAGGCCCCATGTAGCAGAAAGATGTGTTTTACAACTTTTCATTCCACGACAAGACGGGAAGCCATGCCATGCCATGCCAACGCCAATGCCGTCCGTTCCACATCTAAAGAATCGGTTCCAGGCAGAGAGCCAATAACAGGATCCATCCCTCGCGAATGCCTGGAACATGTGAAGAACCTTACAAGTACCTGGGTGTTGGCTGCCATACGTACAGTCCGCGGCATTACGGCTAGTGAATGTCGTTCTCACGGGACGTATTGAAGACTCGAAAGAAAGGACGAAGGGTATTGCTGTGAATGGGAGGGTTCAGTCCCCATCGCTTGCCGCACTGAGTTTAGCTTGACTGATGGTCTGAGCACTCAGTGTCCCGATCACAGGGCAGGGCAGGCAATCGAAGAACGGAGTGTTCATTTACCGCAGCTCAGCATTTCAACTATGGGTACAGTACTCTGACCAAAGCAAGAGAGAGTACTTCGAAAGGTTTCATACACAACACTTTCCTCAAAGCACACAGTCGCGTCACCTGAATGGCAGCAACATTGAACTTTGTCAAGCGGATTGCAATATGAGTCTGGGTGAAAGTCCTGTCGGGTGATGAGAATTATTGTGCATATAAAGGCTGCTACAGCTCTAAGCTGGGCTGTAAAGGGACTGCTTCTATACTACTTATCACCCGCTAAGAGCAAGACAAGCATCCACCGCGCGACCTACATTCCCTTCCTGGGCGCGGACGACGTCTTCGATGACTTCTTTGTCGAGGTTGGGGAACATGCTCTGTAATGTTCTGCCGTCACGTCAGTATCCTATCATGCATTCGCGAACGAGACAGTATCGTAGATAACTTACTCAACCACAACCCGATGCTCCTGCGCTCGTACCCTTTGCGCCTGAGCAACTTCCGCACTCGCCTGTCTCGTCGCATGGTCCTCAGCAGAACATTCATTAAGAAGACGCTGTCGACTCCGCTCTCGTTCTGCGGAGGAGCGCTGGCTTGTACTGCCACTTTGCCGTTGATCTAATCTCGGCGCCGGACTAAGGCCTCGAGGTGTTGATCCAGGTTGCGGTGAACTTCTGCTCGACTCCTCGTTTGTGACGTCGTCGGAGAACATGCGGCCAATACTGCTGAGAGGCCTTTGGATCGTGCGCAGGAGACCTGTCACTGCGTCTTCGTCATCTGGACTTGCGGGCTGAGCTTGTCTTTCCGCAAGTCTTTGGCTGGGCCGTCGTCTTGGGCTGGAGCGCTCGGCGTCCATGCTATTCCGTGGTGTGACTTCGGCTCGACTTAGCGCGCTCTTTTCGCTGAGGTGTTGCATTGGAGCTGTGGATGTTGCCGCGTGTGTTTGCGCTTCGTACTCTTCGGTGCGGTCTTTCTCAGCGATGGCGCTCACGGCTTGTTCGACTTGCCGCTCGAACTCATCGTCTGTGATGGTGAGTGTCGTACGATCGAGGTTTTCGATGAATTGCACAACCCCCATCAGGGAAGACATGTAGTAGCCAGCCTCCCCTCCCAGCTTCTCCTGGTTCCTGAACCGCCAGATGTACTGCACATTGCTGACCAGATGTTCTGGCCGCGCTCGCAGGACTGTGTATATGAGCAGCGGCACAAAAGCATCGGCTGACTGATCTGCCTTAGCATTCCTCAGGAAGCCAAAGATGACTTTGCAGGCGTTGAGCACGCAAATGACCTTATCTCGAGGTGCTCGATAAGTGTTGATCTTGAGTAGCTCTTTCTGGGCCAGAGCAAGAAACTTCTTGCCCTTTTCGCCAATGGGTTTGATGTCAAGGTGCTCTTCTGAGACCCAGCCATAAATCTTGATCTTTTGTGCAATCACATCGTCACGCTCAACATCTTCCTGATGCTGCCCTCTTCGACCAGGTCCATGTGGGTTGGCTTGATCCACTGCCGAGCGCCCGTTTTTGGCGCCCTTTCGTGGGCTTCCAGGTGCTGATGGTATCGCGGGCGAGAAAGCTTGTGAGTATAGTCTATTCATGACCAACTTCTCCATACCTTCCCTAGCATTATCGAATTCGGCATCGGATACTGTCCGCCACACGTCGCACATACCCATCCTCTTCGTGATGAACTCCAAAAAGTCTGAGATGATCTTGACTTGCTCATGCACCATCCACTGCTTCTTGTTGAATTCACTCAAGAACGACCGCAGATACTTTGCAACGGAATCGGCGGATTTGTGTCGCAGCTGCTCTAGAAATCGGTGAAAGTCAAATGGAAGCGCTGGCTCAGGATCTGGCTCAGGAGGCGGGGGCTGATGTATAGAACCAGCTTTCCCGCTTATAATGGACTCCTGATCATCTGACCTCACCCGATGTACACTCGAGTTGGAAATCGAATTTCCGGTGCCTTGCGGGCCGAGTGGAGAGGCAGCAGCCACACTCTGACCAGAATTCTGCTGGCTGAGAGTGTATGAAGGTTGTGGTTCCAGGCTACTAGATCGAGGAGGCAGTACCAATACAGGCTGCTGCTTGTCCAAGCGCGGTGACATGATATCGTCTTCCCCAAGTCCGCCCATGCCATCTTCGAACTGATCCATGATTGTCTGAATTTCCAGCCCCGTAGTCTCTTTCGTGCCTTGCGGCGCATCGGGCACATCGTCTGCGGTCTCTTCGTCCGGCGGTGGTGGATGCTTCTCGTCGTAGTCCTCAGTCTCCGGCTTGACGGGTGCCTTATCTTTTCGCGGGGGTTCAGGTGGAGGTGGTGTCACAGGAAGCTGCTCCTTCTCCTTTATCGTCCTCTCTGGCACACTATGACTGGTACTGCCTGCTTCCTCTTCCAAAGTCATCTCTGCTGCCCGCCTCGCCAAGTGTTCGCTGGCTCGTCGCTCGATGTCTCTCGCCATGGCCGCATGCTCGCCGTCTGTAGAAGTAGATCCCGAGGCAGCCGCTTCCATCTTGTGATCCGCTTTTACCCCATCACGCTCCTCGTCCTTCACGGGAGATGTCACCGCAGTCTCCGTCTCCGGCGGGTCTGACTTTGCCGCATCTTTCCTGCTGTCTTCCACCCTCACTTCGCCAGCCACTACGCTGGAGTTGTCTGATAGTCGCCGCACTACTTCCGGCGTCGATGCCGTCAAAGGTTCATGCTGGTCTGTAGCCTGCGATAGCTCTGGTGATTCGCTCGTGCTGGACATAGACAGTCGCGGAGTTCGGTATAGTTCTGTTCGTGGTCGCGACTTCGTTCTTTATCATCCGGCATGCCGTGGGGGTATCGTTACAGTACAGCGCTCTATCGACGGGGTTGGTACATAGAATCTCTCTCAACAGGAGTTGTCTCCAGTGCAAGCAGCAGGTGATCGTCAGAGGTCAAAGCTCCCATCGACCTCGAAAAGTGGCCCCTCCTCGGCACGACGCGTCTTGCTTCACCTCGCGCCGCACCACAAACATCAACACTTCACTTCATGGGCAGGTCGTAAACTGGTCATGTGCGGCATCTTCTGCTCCATCAGCAGGCACAAGCATATCCAGCCACCCGCATCTATTCAGACACTGCTTCAAGCTCGAGGACCAGATGCCTCAGACACGCTGCTACTGGAGTGTTGTTGCAGTGAGCCTGGAGACGAAACGACATACGTGACATGTCACTCAACTGTGCTGTCCCTACGCGGATCCGTCACTACACAGCAGCCTTACCAAGGAGGCGACAAGACAAGAACGCTCTGCTGGAACGGTGAGGCCTGGGCAATTCGTGGCCATCGACCAGACGGTAATGACACAGCCAGCGTGTACGATCTTCTGAACGACGCCGTTTCCCAGGACTTGCCTCGTATGGACTGCCGCGGAGAATCGCTGGCCGCTGCTCAGAATGTCTCGCAAGCATTTTCACAGGTTGCTGGCCCTTACGCATTCGTCTTCCTGGATCAGTCTGCTTCGAAAGTCTGGCTTGGTCGAGACTTCCTGGGCAGGCGCTCACTACTCTACCGCATCACCAATGATGGCGCTATACTGCTGAGCAGTGTCACTGATGGCTCCGCGGCTGCAAGCTGGACTGAGGTCGAAGCCGATGGTGTGTATTGCATTGACCTCTCACAACGAGCATACAGCCGGGACACCAACGCTTCCGACTTGCAACGATGGGGTGATTTCTTCGTCACGAAAGTGCCGTCCGCTTACAACGACATTGAACGTCAGGCCGATTCTGTAGGTCTCCCAGCTCTGCCATGAGTATATATGCTCATGGCTAGGTAGGTTCTTCCAAGACTTTCGCTCTGCAGGGATGTGTCGTCTCCTACTGCACCCCTCGGCGTGCATTCGGTCGCTGTCACGCGGCTGGAGAGGCTTTTGCGTGAATCACTGATTCCAAGAGTGCTAGACATACCAGAACCGCCGGGCTGTTCAAGCCTGCGGCCAAGGTCGAAGCTTGCAATACTATTCTCCGGCGGACTGGACTGTACTGTCCTCGCGAGGCTGAGCCATGAGTCACTGCCCTCGTCAGAGCCTATTGACCTTCTGAACGTGGCATTCCAGAATCCTCGTGTGCATAAGGACAAAGGAGATGCCGCCTACGAACTGTGCCCAGATCGTATTACCGGACGAGCATCCCACGCTGAACTGCAAGAAGTGTGCTCGGGTCGTAAGTGGCGCTTCGTAGCCATCGACATCCCGTATGCGGAAACGCAGGAGCATCGACAGCATGTTATCGATCTCATGCATCCGCACAACACCGAGATGGACTTGAGCATAGCATTTGCGCTGTACTTTGCGGCACGAGGGAGTGGGAAGCTTGACGGGGATGGAAGTGCTGAGGCTCTCACATACACCACCTCAGCTCGAGTACTGCTGTCCGGACTTGGCGCCGATGAGCTTTTTGCGGGCTACACCAGACATGCCACTGCGTATAATCGACATGGCCTCGACGGTTTGCTGGACGAACTGGATCTTGACATCGGCAGGCTTGGCAGGCGCAATCTCGGACGCGATGACAGAGTCATCAGTCACTGGAGCCGAGAAGTCCGCTTCCCATTTCTCGATGAGAAGCTTGTAGGTTGGGCGGTGACTGCGCCGGTGACCGACAAATGCGATTTCGGGGCGAAATTAGACCTGGGTAATGATGAGGCAGCAGACGACTCGTGTTCCTCCATAGAGCCAGGCAAGAAGGTGCTTCGCTGTCTGGCGTGGAAGCTGGGCATGATCAAAGTCGCAAAGGAGAAGAAGCGCGCGGTGAGTTGTCCTGCTGAATCGTTGCACGGCCATCATGCTGACCTTCATCAGATACAGTTCGGCGCCCGGACAGCGAAGATGGAAACGGGCAGGTCAAAAGGTACGACGTTACTGTCATGAGCACGAGCAAGGTAAGCACACACACTGTCCACCGTCCTCTGACATTGGGATGATGATGTGGTATGGTCTTCTTGGGCCTGCCACAGATACTGCTGAGGCACCACTTCGCAACGGCTGACCTAGCCCGCTCCTGCAAAGGGGTTGTGGTCAGGCAGTCGGTTGAAGTGGTGTTGATGACCTCGTTAAAGGCAAGTCTGACCAATGATGGCTTTGCAATGCGTAGTGTGCATGTATGACATGATTGGTACCGCTGCTGACTTCGTGATCATAGCAGTGGCAGACGATAGAGATAGATCACGAATGACAATATTGCTCTGGATGACAGCGAAACCCGTGAGGCAACGACTCAACGTGGTACTGCTGGCACATCGTGCACAGTCTGATAACGCATAACGTAGCTGAAACCGTCCTACTGACCTGACAACAACGCAATCACGATGCTGAAAACAGCACAAGCGTCCATGCGATCTCGCTGCTGTCGCTCGAAGCTCGAGCTCAACGTGTCCATGGGCATGACAGACAGTGTCATTCTCGCAATCTTGCCAGCTCACAGAGTTCTGCTGAAGGGGTATATCAAGCCGTCCTCCTTCGCCTCTCCTCCTAATCTCCTATCCTCCAATTCCACATTGGAAAAGCCTCTTCAAGACCACCTTCCACTGCAAGAACCCAACAGAACACAACACAACTACCAACAGCATCAACCCTGATCTCACCAACAGCTCTTACTAACGGCTCAAGCAACTGTATGCCTGTTCAGCTCAGTCTGAGTCAAGTCATCAGCACGTTGATCACTTCATACAGGACCAACGTTCAAGGCTACGCGAGCGTCGCTAGCGACGAGGGACAGAGTGACAGATACGAGCCATTGAGGCTGAAGAGCGAGCCTACAAAGATCCACTCTCACAGCACGACGCCGGATACTACGAGTAAGCCCTCCAAATCGGTCGCCGCTCACATCACTAACACCCCACACAGTCCCCCAGCAGCAAAGAAGCAGTCCAAGTGATCCGATCATCTGAACCTACCACATTAGGTCACATCACTCAACCTCCAGCACATCTTTCTCTGCCAACACACAGAGATCTCCGATCTTCGGCTTCGTTCATCACAGGACCTTGTCTTCAGGAACATATACTCCTCCTTTCCACCTTCGGTCATCACCATACCACGTCAACCAACAACAACAATCAATCAACATGAAGACAACAACCATCTCAGCCTTGGTCCTAGCCATCGCTACTGCTGCCGTCGCCGCCCCAGGCAGACCGAAGAATAATGCACCCGCTGCACCCGCTGCTGCGACGAAAGCCACCTCGGCCAAGCCTGTTGCATCAACTCCCAAACCCACTTCAACCAAGGCTGTCGCCTCGTCTGTCAAGACTCCTCACGCCAAAATCAGCACAAAGGCCAAGACTCCCCCAGCCGGCGGTCCAAAGTCAAGTGTCACCCCGAAGAGTACGAAAGTGGCTTCAAGTGCTAAGGCTGCTGCGACTGGTACTGGTGCTGCTGGAGTGGCGGATGCGTCTGCGGCGCCAGCTGGTGCGAACGCGAAGGCTGCTCAAAAGGTCCTGGCGTGCGGCAACCACAGTTTGAACAAGGTAAGATCGCCTTCGCAGTGCTTGTTTCGCATTACTGACGTCTCTGCAAGTCCGCTTCTGGCATGGGGGCTGGGGCTCTCCCAGCTGCCACGGGTACTGCTAAGGCTGGGAACAAGGCCGCAGGTACGAAGGGTGCTAACCCCGCGGTGTCTACCAAGGGCGGAAAGCCTCCAGTGTCTACCAAGGCAGCTGTATCGAACAAGGCCACGAACCCGAAATTCTCAGCTCCGGTAGCAGGAAAGCCACCTTCAACAAAGGTGGGTGTGCCGAAGCAGACCAAGTCGAAGTCGAAGCGCTGGGCAGAACCAGTAAGTACCTCCCACCCCCTCTCATGATTCTCTCTTACTGATACTGACCCCTCCAGACCGACACCACACAGCCCACCCCTACCCCGACCGCAGCGCCCCGCGCCATCGCCGCGCACGAGCTCACAACTCGTGATGTCTCCAGCATCTCCAGCGTTGCGATCATGGCGAGCATGGCTGCCGCTAGAGGTGATGACAGTGAGCTCTTGTCCAGAGCGCTGGGGGTCAGTGAGATGATTACGACCTCGAACTCGAGTGCGACTGTGTTGCCATTCATTCAGGCGCGCGATCCGGCTGATATTGTCGTCTCTATTCACGGGGAGACTGTGACGAAGACTGTTACTGCTGAGGCGGAGCCGAGTGCGGTGGAGTTCAATTTCAGTGTGGGAGAGGATGATGATCATGATGACCTCGACGACGACGTTCTGGGCGACGACGGCCATGACCTTGACGACGACTTCAGCTCACTGCCTTTTTTAGGGTAAGTGAGGCTGATGTCGAAAGCGGTGAGGGCTTTTCGGACAGCAACCTTACTGACGACATCGGGCTCGTGAAGCGTACAGAAGATACGTTTTCAGACTCTTCTGATCTCGTCGCTCGTGGGCCAGGGCGTGGGGGGCGAGGCGGAGGCTTGGGCGGCATAGTGTCGGAACTCATTTCTTACGGAATTGACAAGGAACAGGAGGCCAAGAGGCTCAAGGAAGAAAAAGCCAGGCAGGACGAGGAGAACAGGCTTAAGGAGGAGAAGCTTAAGGAGGAAAAGGCGAGAGAGGAAAAGGAGAAAGAGGAGAAAACGGCGACGTCTACAGATCCGCCAGGATCTGCTACAGTCCCGGACCCATTTGGGCTCAGCTTCGGTTCACAACTTAGCGACCTCATCGATATGTTCGATGGTAAGGAGTCTACGGCACCGTCAAGCTCGACAAGCACATCTCCTACTTCGCCATACCCGATATTTGGAGGGGATCCTTCTGCCATGTCAGCTGCGAGTGGTACTGCGCGGGCGGAGTTGCGACGACGTTCTTTGAATTGCGACCTTATCCAATGGAAACCCCTGCTAGCAAAGGACCCCACCGGGCATTGGGCGTCTCTTCAACAGTCGCATTGTATCGACTGGTCGCTGGCCTCAGAGGCTAAAGCGTCCAGTACGTCTGCAGACTCGTCTTCATCAACGCCAGCAGAAGCCGTGACAACACCCACGTCAGCTGTTGATGAGAGGTCCGCGCCGTACCCGATGCCTGGAGGTGATCCATCTGCCATGTCAGCGGCGAGCGGTACCGGGGGCGCGGGTTTGCGACGACGACACCCGGCGGAGGTTACAGGCTCGGACTCTATTCCAACAGCTACTACTGGCCCCGAGTCATTTTCTGCGGTTGACCCGGTTTTGGCGTCATCGCCGTCATCTACTCAGGTACTTCCTGCCTCAGTGCTAGCGGCACGTGAGCCTCCACCTCCCAGCGGTACTGATCGACATCGATGGGGCGACACACCGCCTGTCGAGGGTATCATAGCGGAGAATCTAGCAGTTTCCATTCCAGCGATATCAATCACACCTGCAGATGGTGTTCCACCTGCCGTCCCGGGTGCGGGTGAAGGAGCTGCGCCATACCCCATACCTGGCGGCGATCCGGCGTTGAAGGTCATGGCAAGTGGCGCCAGCGGTGCAGCACTCGGACGTCGAGCAGCCGTGACTGGCGGTGGCGCAGGTATGGGGGCTGCTGGGCCTTCGACCGGTGCGCTTCTACGCAGAATGGCTGCCGTTACTGCTGGGAGCGCGGGTCTAGTGCCTGGTCTAGCTCCTACAGGGTCACCGGTCTCGATGGCGCCTGGACAGACTGTTGCGCCGAGTGTATCGACAGTCAGCCAAGGTTTGGGTATTGCTAGCAGCCTCATGGCCGGTATTGGCACTGAAATTGACAATATCTTTGGCAAGAGAGCAGCAGAGTCCGACGAAGCGAATCATGCACGCCTGACGCTGCAGAAGAGAGGACTCGGGGTGCCAGAAGAATCAACAGAACCAGACTCTTCGACTGTGCGGGACGTCTTACTCGTTGCAGACTATTTGGAAACTGCCATGAAGTTTGTGATCCTGCAAGATCGGAAGCCTGAGATTTGTACTGATGTACATGATGACTGCGCAGAGAGGCTGTCGACCTTGTGGGATGAGACCGCGCAGATGGCCTACAAGGAAGGCTACCATCAGAGCTTTTTCGAAGAGATTGTCAAAGATATGGGCTCGAATCGGACTGTGCCATCCGCGCCGGAGGGGATGGAACATGGCCCTTTGCCGAATGATCTGCAGGACCGCTTTACAGTGTCCAAGTACTTGGAAACTGCCTTCAAGCTCGTGACGCTGCAAGATCAGAAGCCCGAAACTTGCACTGATGTACATGACGACTGCGAAGAGAGGACCTCGACCTTCTTCAATGACACTGCACAGATGGCCTGCGAAAGACTTGACTATGATCAGAGCTATGTTCAGGAACAGCTCAAGTACATGGGCTCGAATCGAACGGTGCCACCCTCGCCGAAGGAGCAGGAACGCTCCTCGTATTTGCTGCAGAACTCGACGGGTGAGCACAATGGGTCGAGTGTGGAGAATAAGCGGAAGAGATCTCCATTGAACCTGGAGGAATACACGCATGGCCCAGAGTCTTCCACGCCCCAGATCGACCCGGCGGTCCAGCAGTACCTGCAGTCGAGCTTCAAGACTCTATACTACCAGACCCGTGTACCCGGCTTTTGCTCTGGATCCGAATGCGGCGTCAAGGTCGCCAAGCACTGCAACATGATCGTCCGGTATGCCTACAAGCACAAATGTAGTCACCACATGGTCCAGCGCATGATCGACGCTGCAGGCTTGAAGCACACGGCACCTCCTCCTAGCTTGATGGAGAAGCGGTCTTCCAGCAGTCGCCCAAACAATCGCCCAGGCAACAGCACGGGAGGTATAGGAGGAGGCAGTGGTCTAGCCGGTGGTAGAGGTAGCGGTATCCCACAGTACAGCGCCCAAGCAGAAGCGCAATACGTTCAGCAGACAGCCATGGACATCAGACGGAGAATCAATCGAAGCAATATCGACTTCTGGGCAAGTGCTGAAGGCCAGCAAGAACTGGCGGAGGACTTCGGCGTCAGGATTATGTTCTCGCGTAGAGGCGGTAACGGACCCTGGTACATCCAAGAAGGCGCATCGGCTATTCACATTATGCTGCAGCAATACCTTCGTACCACCACCAACAACCCTGGACGTCTAGAAGATCCAGAACATATACCTCGGCTGCGACAGGCCCAGCAGTATAGTGCGGACGTTTCTCGTAATCCCAGCGCCTGGCTGGCACCTGACTGGGGATTGCCTGCGGGTGTGAATCGAACAGCGGACCCTCAGCAAGTAAATCCTCCGCCAGCCTATGCCCCCAACGACCCTCAAAATGCACGCTTGCCCGCTTATGATGAGTACGACAATCCTCCGCCACCGGGGCCAAGGCGAAAGAGATCAGCACTTGAAGCGCGCCTCGACAAGACAGACAATCTCATCGCTGCCATAATCAGAGACGGCCTGGAGTACGTCAGCAAATATCAGAATACCGAGAAGCTCCTTCTACGCCTGCGAAGCATCACAACTGAAGTCATCGGCATCGCAGAGGATCATGAAGTCGACGAGAACACACTCAGAGGCTACATCAAGGGGGCATCCGTCAAGAAATCCATGTTACCTACCGGATTCTCGATGGTGCCCTCTTTTGTCGACGACGAAAGGTCCGACTCGTACAGCAGTATGGCAGACACCGGCTCATACAGCATCAGCACTTCCTCCTACACTGAATCGTACCACAGCATCACGACCTCTTCATACCACAGTGGGTCGTCGCACGGGTACTATGGCACATCTGCCGGCTCAAGCTATGGATCGAGCGCCTACTCCCGCTCGAGTACTACCACCAGTCCGTATTATGGTTCCTATACCAGCTCGCCTTACAGCATAGTAACATCATCCCATGATCAACAAGGTAGCTGTGAAGAATTCGGTTCATGTCACGACAAGAGGTCAGAACCATCGACCATCTCCACCATGACTATGTTAACCACCACGACTATTTCTACCACCACAACTATCTCTCCCACCACGACTCTCTCTCCCACCACGAATGTCTCCACCACGACTGCTGCAGTGACAGAGTCTACGTCTTTGGCCACTGAGCCCACAAATCTTCCTCGCCACGCAGTGAACGACCTTGACAGCTACCTACTATCTCCACCAAACCCTGATGGCAATGGAACGGTGCCCAGTGTTGCTGGCGTCAAGCGTAGTCCCGCCAAGCATGACAACAGCGTGTCTCAAGACAATCGTAGCGGGTCTGGACCTGGATATGCTCGTGTGAAGCGCACTCCTGGCAAGAAAGACGAATTCAAGAAGACCTGCAAATTCTGGGACAAGAAGAAGAAAAAATGCTTGAAGTATGAGAAGCCAAAGTTACAGATCTCCAACCCCATCCCGATACAGGACAAGCAGTTCAATAGTGGACATCCTGGTCTTCAAGGCAATGTTGCTAACCCGCAGCCGGTAAGTGGCAGTGGTCAACAGCCCGGCTCACACCACGGTCCTGGAAGTAGTCAAGGATCTAGTACTGGTCAGACTCCTGGACAGGGTCAAAACACTGGCAGTGGTCAAGACTTTGGTCCTCAACCTGGCAATCATGGCTCCACACCAAATCGCTTTGGAGGAGACGGAGCAAGCGGCCACACTCAGTTCGAAGAGGATCATTCGTCCATCGCCTCGAGTGACTGTACCAGTCATCCGTCAGGATCAGAATGCTCAGATGTCTCGAGCGGCTTCGCAGATGTTGGTGCAGGAGAGGGCGATATCATGTTCCACGCAAACGATCTCCCACAAGGCGGCAACGGCGAAGGCAGCAGCAACGGTCAAACACCTGCAGGAGGCAACCAGCACCACAAGTCGAACACGCCACACAGCCAGTCGAAGCGCAGTCCCAAGAGTCTCGAACCTGAAGATCAGGCAAGAGACCTAGCATCCGACCACCTTGTCGGCCTTCTCGACAAAAGGAACGCACATGAAGATGCACAATCCAAGCGCAGTCCCAGGGGCTCCGGGCCTGGACATAGAACTGGAAGTACTCCTCCCAAACCATCAACCACCACCTCTCCCAAGCAGAGCACTTCTCCTCAAGGATCATCACCTATACCCAGCGACATCCTTAAATCCACCGTCAAGTACTCCGAGAGTGAATGGTGGAAGATATACAAATGCCAGAAAGACCCCGCAGACCCTACGAAGATCAGCTGCACGTCTCCCGGGGGACACAATGCAAGCCCTGGTGTTGTGACAAAGCATCAACAGGCCATAGACCTGGCACGTACCGGTGTCAACCAGGCCAAGGAGCACGGTGTAGTGGATAAAATAACGGATGTGGCAAAGAATCACGGAGGCGGCTTGTTCGGCGGAAAGCCAGCTCGTCGAGATACTGGATCCGCGCAGCCCAGTACAGGACCTTACCCACGTCGCGACTCCGGGATTGCGATGAGCAGTGGCGGGCTTCTCCCTCTTCAAGGAGGAGCAGCAGAACAGACTGGCGCCCCCTACGCGCGCCGTAATGCTGGCTCCGCACAAGCCAGCGGCGTAATCCAGGCTCGACAAGGACCTGTGGGAGTGACTGGCATTCCTCAAGCTAGACGACGTCAAGCGACTGGTGCTCTCAATCCTGTTGGTGAGGCATCGGCAACGACACTACTTGTGCGCAGAAGCCCGGTGCCTACTGCGCCGTTGGCTGTGCCGGGTGTGAAGCGGTATGAGACTACTGTTTATTGAGGAAATACGATGACAGCATAACGACTTGATAATTATGACTTTGAATGACTTGTATGGTTTCATGAGGGAGCTTTTCTTCGGCTCACTATTTGCTTTGAAGGACGATGACACGAGAGAGAGAGCGAGATATTTTCCTACGGCATATGGTTCTTGGAGTGCGGTCTTGCTCTTTCCGGTGTTTGATGCAAGTTTGGGAGAAAATGACACAGGAAGGATCCAGGCGTGACCCAGAATGGCGGAGGAGTATTGACGGCTGACTGGAGGAGAATGTGAAGAGACTTTCCTTTGTTGATATCGGGCATGTTGTTCGCAGGATTCGGTGGCGATACCAGATTGACGGAGGAGTATTTGGGAAAAGGACAGACTGTGATCTTCATGATTGATGGTTGATGAGTGGAGAAGTGGTGATGGACTGGTTCATTTTCTGTAATGGTAATGTTTGCTTCATAATACCATTCGTTACTCCAATCATCAGCTGTCCAGAGTGACATTGTGCGAGTGATGCAGTGGTGAGCCCTGGCTGACTGGAACAGCATACTTCGCCAAAGTAGCTTGGTGAAGGTGTGAAGTCCCTCAACATGACCTTCGAGCTTCCTCCCATGCCATCCATCCTAAGCACCGCCTTCCCGCTTAGCATATTCATCCTCCATCCTCTCCTCAAAGAGCTTCTCGGCCGCAGCTTCCGCAGAGCCTGGCTTGCTACTGGACAGTCCTGCTGTGTTTGGCTGTTGACCTGCAGTCTCGGTGGTCGCAGTGTCCTTGGGTTGGATGTTGGTGCCTCCCTCGCCTCCAACAGCGGTCTCCGAGCTGGAGGGACCTTCCTTCTGTGGGCCGCCCATTGTCGGGTGGTTGAGTGAAGACATGATGATTGTCAATTGAAGTGCTGTGAGCCTGTGTGATTGATGATTGTCTGATGTTGTTGATGGGTCACATGAAAGACCAAGAGCGATGATGTAGCTGAAGCAATTTGAGCCACGTGTGGGGCATTAGGTTCAATGTTTGACAGGGATCTGCAGCGTGGATTTGTGCTTCCCTCGATAAGATTGTGAATTTGTGGCAGGCTTCTTGCTTCAATTCGTGAACTTCTACTTGTACACCACAACACCAACATTCTTCGCGCGCATACTACTCGCTAGTCGCTAGAGAGTCATCAAGCGACCACAGCTATGGCGAAGAAGAAGGGCGCAAAAGAGGCGGCGCAACCAGACGCTGCTGCCGCGGGCTCGAGTCTGGTCATCTGCAGGAACAAGTACGTATGTTACCCTCTTCATAATATACTACTTACTACCTTGCGCCTCCTTGCTGGAATCATGCCTAACACATCAACAGACACTGGCGCTACATCTCCTCCTTCCACGGACCATGGCTCCAACTCCCACCCGAGATCCTCGACTCGCTCGCGCACCAGAACTACACAATGCCTGCCCCACGATTGGTTGATCCCGCCGTCTTCTACGATGTTGTCAAGATCCGCAAGGCCGTCGACGAGGCTTCCCAAGACTCTGTGCGCGCCTCGACCGGCATCAGCAATACTGCTATGAATGGGCGCATGGACTACTTCGGCGCAGGTGGGGGACCTGGGAGTCAACTAAGTAAAGAGCGCATATTCAAGATTCGGCAGAAAGCGGTCAAGTTGCTCAGTAAGGCGTTCATGCTGGATGAGGTGGCAGCGAGTGTTGCGACAATGCAGGCGACGTCCACAGTGGAGGATGTTGCTTCGCATGTCTTGAAGCGCGAGCCGAATGGCCCAGGTATGCGATAATGGGTATGGTTCAGAAGAAGCTGGTGCTGACACACAACAGACGCGAAATACGTTCATTTCTTCCACGAAAAGATTCCTAGTAGAGCTATGGAACAGCATACCCCTCTCGATCCGCTGAACGAAATCATCCACTCGTTACCTACCGAGCAACAGGCCGCGCCCCTTCGAACTCGAGCACTCGTCCAGATCTTCAAACACCAGTGGGAGGGAGCCGCGATTGATCTCACATGGGCACTGCGGATCATGGAGGATCAGAAACGCCAGCATCAGCCGAACCAGCAACAACTCGAACTTGCGAGCAAGATGCGGGAAGAGCAGGAAGCATGGCAGAAGGGCAACAGGGATTGGAGATCAGTACCGTATCTGAAGGAGGAGCAGCAACCGAAGAGTCTGGAGATGCAGCTATTATTCAACCGCGCTGGAGTATACCTTACTATGGCATGCCAGAGTGTACATCCGGCGCTCGATGGTCTCAAGGAGTATCAAGCGGCGCAAGAGAAGGGCGAGACCAATGGTGTGGACGCCAGGGCGCACGCTGCGAGACTGGAGGCGCGGAAGAAGGTCAAAGGTTATGCGAAGCGCGCGCTCAAGGACTACACAGCATTCCTGGCTCATTTCGACTACACTCCTGGCCTGCCGTTCGAAATTACCAACGAGATCATGCGTCGAGTCTATGATCTTGCCAATGGCAACAAGAGGGAGACACCGCTACCGAAGAACAGGTTGGTGGAGCTGAACGGAGATGGAGAGGAGATCAATGGCAGTAGTGATGACGAGAAGGGTGCTTCATCGGGTGCTGTCCAGAAGTACCAGAAGCCTAAGCCGGATCCTTTCGAGCGCGGCGAAGACGGCTGGCCACGGTTCCCTTCACCAAAGATTCACCCTTCGAGCGCCCTCTTCGCCGAGAAGCCACCAGCCGATCTACCACCCTTTCCTACGCCAGAGACGGAAGAAGCGATGCGCAACAACGAGACCATCCACGAAGCTTTCGGCAGCCGAGAAGCCGTAACATATCACCCTCTCTTGACAGACGCTCTCCACTCGCTACTACTAGCGCACGCACTACTACAAACGAGTCCAACGGAGCTCCTTCGACACGCCCACAACGCTGCACGTCTTGCGCGCATCGCCGACGGCTATCCGATCTTCCAAGCTGCTCGAAGTCCGGCACGCGCCGATTGGATTGAGGTCCTACGTCGCGCCAACAATTGGGTTGGTCTCTCGGTCCCATGGCAGAAGCTCTGTGCTCCAGCACCACTGCCAGAAGCAGCGGGCGGCTGGGCAAAGGAGACAGGCTCTGGCGCTCTCGCAAAGCGTCGAGAACGCAAGAAGGAAGACGAGACACCCGAGCAGAAGCGCGAACGCATCAAGCAAGAATCCATCATCGACGCTCTGAGCGACGATCGCGTGGTCGATGAGGAATCATTCCAAAAGGCCGTCCGTGCCCGAGAACGCAGAGCGATGGAGGACGAACAGGGCATCTCCGGCCCTCTCAAGGACAAGGATGCCGCCGACTCGAAGTCGACCTCCGAAGCAAGCTCCAGCAACGGCGACGCCCCTCCCCCACCTAAGCGCTGGGCGCAGGACGAGAATGGGAAGGAGTATCCGATTAGTACGGACCGTGCTGCGGCGATTGCGAGGTGGACCAAGGAGTCTCCGTTGAGTATGGGCGGGAAGAAGAAGAAGCGCCCGGCGAGGAGGAGGCGTGCTAATAGTGCGAATGGAGATCTCGAGGCTGCGGATGGGGTTGCGCGTATGTCGACGGCGGATCAGCAGGGGGAGGAGGAGGATGGGCCTGATTGAGGTTGAGGTTGAGGTTGGGCTTGTGCAGTTGGAAGGCGGAAGTATGATAGGTCGTCGGTCGTTGGCCTAGTGGTTTGGAAGAGGCAGATGGTCGAGAATCCAGCTCTCTCATAGTCGACGGAGATCACATCCTTCGTCCATGATGATCATATCATCACCCCGCCCCATTAAACGCCTCGCTTCCAGTTCACTTCCCATATCAACCTCCCCTTCCTCCCCTAACATCAAACATTTCATCCACCTCACCTCTCCTTCTGCGCCCTCAGTTCCACGATTACTTTCTGTGAACACACTCTCGTTAGTTCCCGCCTTGGTTCCAATTCCATCTCCGCAACACTTCTCCACCGTCCCCGCCGTCGTCTATCATGTCATCACAGAAAGTGAAGATGGAAATGAGAACTTACAGCCAACGCCTCCGGATTCACACCATTCTCTATCAAACTCACGCAGTACGAAAGGGACTGCCGATCTAGATGCGTGTTGAGAAGATTGGAGATTTCTTGCAGGATGTCGATTGTTTCCCGTGCGGCGCGGCGTTTTTCTTCGCCTGTGATTTCGCGTTGTGCTCCTGTTGGGGCCGGCATGGTGGTATGCTGTGTATTGTTGCTGATCTGGGCGTGGTCTGGTGCGGGGATTTCAGATAAAGATCGGGCGGTGTCTGTCACATGCTGTTGTTGTTGGTGTCGCGTCAAGACGTGAAGTCGCGTTCGACGGGACGCCACAGGTTGATTCCCAGAGCTTTTCGGCTTACCACGTCGGACATGGACAAGGGTACCTGCATGTACCACATGGCCTCAATTACACCATATCAGCTCCGTTCATTTGCATACATCGACAGAGATGTCTGTACGTGCGATATACCGATGACATATATCCATAGCCACATAAGTCGCGATGGACGCATATCCGCCGCTCTACACGGAGCATAATCTACCGCTGGTGCTCCTATCTGGACTTGGCGAAAGGGAAGATGCTGGCCATCAACTTGATATACCGCGACAGGAAAGTGGTGCTCGAATCAATGGTGAAACACCGGAGAGTCGAACTGAGCCGGCTGAACGGCTCTTGGACGAAGTATTGGCCTTGGATGGATCGAATCATGCCTGGAATTCCGGAGCTCTGCCTGGACCCTCCAGCGGCATCAAGTATAAGATGAAGACGATTGGGAGGGTAGGTATGCTTCACTTATACAGTACCAGGCTGAGGTCTTGTGCTGATTGTAAGGTAGTCGTACACCCTACCAGCTAGGAAAGCAGCACCATTACCACAATCACCAAGCCTAGGAGGGAGTCCGCCACCACGGAATACTGAGCTTCATTCACCTTTGTCGCCCCTATCTCCAGGCTCTCCCATTTTCCCAGATGGTGTTTTCACACCTCGATGGTTCTCCAAACATCAACAACAGGTCCCGGCGCTCTTCCTTGCCTTCTTTGACCTCAACGCCAACGAGGCATCGCAGGATGAGCAGATCAAGGCTGACATCAACGGCATCCGCAGCGCATTGAGCCGATCTGGATTCAAGACCCGGCTCGCTGTCATACTAATCAGCGACAAGAGTATTCTCCATGCTCCGGAGATAGAAGATCGGCTGGGGAGGATAAGGCGTGCCACAACTCTGGACCCCAAAACTGGGCTGTTCTTCATGCCACCGATGTCCTCGCAGGCTGAGATTGCGACATTCTCCCAGGACATGATGCGCGCTTTGCAACCGTCTGTCGTTGAGTACTATCGTGACCTTACGAAACATGCGCGCCGGAAGAAGGCACGAGGTGGTCCGCCGCCATCGCTTTACTCACCGGTTGGTGGATCGTCACAGAGTACTTCGACTTCTGGCTGGAATGTGCGATACGAGGTGAAGCAAGGTGTCTTTGCTGAGTTTCGACAAGAAATGGACGTAGCTGAGCGCCACTACTCCGCTGCCATCGAGGAATTGTTCAGCTCGGAAGGTGGTGTGCTTGAAACAACGCACAGCTGGTCGCCCCGGTTCAACGAAGCACGTCTCTTGTGTGATGCCGCAGCTATTCGTGTAATCAGATGCCAGCTCTGGGCCGGCTACACGACAGGCGCTGCGCAGTCATGGCACAACTATAAGCTTCGAATGAAGGACCTCGTCGATCGTCGTGGCAAAGGCTCTCTCACATATGGCTGGGATGCGTGGGAAGCGAGATGGGCTGCAGTCATGTCCGAGCTGATACGTCTATCAGGAACGCCTGCGCTGAGAGCACCTTCGCCGGATGACTCTGAGCCGACAGCTGTGCTACAAACATTCGCGCCGCATGAAAGACCAGCCGCTGCGCCAGATCGCATGCTGCCGTTCCACTTCTTGCATCACTCAGGGTACTGGTTGCGACTGCTGGCGGCTGGTATCAGGAATAGGTGGGAGAAAGCACTCGCCATACCAGATGAAGACCGCGTTCCACCCGGACAATCTACTGCTTCTATGGTCGCCAGCAGGTCCAAGAACTACGATACGTACCTTGCTCTCGGTCCGCATGATGAAGTGAATCACGATCATATGACCGAAGTGGCCATCGCCTGCGATCGGGCTGCCCAGGAGTTTGACGCTCGCCAGCAGATACGTATGAGTCAACAGATAAGACTTGATCTCGCCGAAGATTTGGTGAGAGTCGAACGGTACGCAGATGCTCTGCAGGTTCTGATAGACCTGTGGGAGACCTCTGCATGGCGAGTTGATGAGTGGCGAACACCGTTCAGCAGGTTACTGATACTGCTGTCTGATTGTGCTAAGCGAGACATGTCCAGTGCAACGGCATCACTGATTCCCGCCTTGACCTGGGAACTGCTCAGTACGGCACCTGTGGAAATGCCGGATGGCTTGCCAAGCATTACGAGTTGTCTCGATTCATGGCCTGTCGATGAGAAAGTAGAGCTACACTTGCAGAGCACGGACCGATTGAGCCCGATCAGAGCCACTTTTGCATTCAGAAGCAGAGAGGCTCATGTTGGTGAGGCATTTGAATGCCAACTCATCCTCGACTATGCCGGCGCAGAATCTGCCCAGTCTGTGGCCCTATCGAAAGTGGAAATTCGCCTTGGAGCGAAATCACTCATCATCCGACACGATGAGAGCAGTACGGTCGGTGGATCTGCTATCGCACTATCAGACCTTCCTAAGGCCCGTGAGGTGGAAGATGGCAATCTCGAGACAGCGGCCAACCTGCTTCTTGCGACCCAGCAAAGGACGATACTGCGAATGTCTTTGTGTCTGCGAGACGCAGTCACTCACGAGGTCGAGTCCATCACGCTATTCCTCGAGACTGATAAATTCACGTTGAGTCACCGTCTCGCGCCCGACGCGATTCTGCCAGGCAATTTGTGGTACTTTGGGCACGAAGGCGTATTGGACAACACCCTTGTACCACACATGGACCCCAAAACCATCAAGATTTTACCGAAGCCACCGCGCATGCAGGTGTTGCTCCACGGCCTGCGGAGCCAATACTTCACTGACGAAGCTGTTCAATTGGATGTTGAGCTCGTCAACGAAGAAGACGAAACAGTACACGCCACGATCTCAACCAAGGTTATCGGAACGCCCGGAGGTACATGTACTTTCAAATGGTCCGACAAGGACGACGACAAGGCTGTCCGGACAGTGACAGGCTTAGAGGCTTCCGCTTCGGACAAAGCACAGCTTGTCATATACGGACCTCCCGAGGCCGCGTCGTTCACTTTGTCGCTCGACCTGAGATACACGCTCGTTTCAGATACGAGCACACCATTGGCCAAGACGATCTCGGTAGAGGTTCCCTTTGTGGTGCCTTTCGAGGCGAAGTTCGCATTCAGCCCCAGGCTTCACCCCAACCCTTGGCCCAGCTACTTTGCTCTCAATGCCGACAGCTCTGACGGTGCAGCGGACGGCATTGCGCAGCTATGGAAGCTGGGCTGTCGCTTCAACTCATTGGTGCCCGACACGATCCAGCTCGACAAGGTTGAGCTCCTTGTGAATGGTGTTGATGGCGACTCAACATGTCAAGTGACAACACCGATCGTCGACAAGCAGCTCGAGTTGTCACAGACTACGAAATCGATCTCGAGCTACGAGCTCACGACACAGAAAATGTCCTTGGATGACCGCTCACCCAGCCACCTCGAACTATCCATCGTAGTCACGTGGCGCCACAACACCATCTCAACCCCAGCAACCACAACCATAACAATCCCCCGCCTCACCATCCCTGCCTCCGAGCCAAGGGTCCTCTGCACAGCATCATCCGACACGCCGCATTCAGCACGTCTTACGTACCACCTGGAGAACCCTTCCACCCATTTCCTGACCTTTGCATTAACAATGGATACCAAGGATGACTTCGCATACAGCGGTCCTAAATACCGGACCCTCAGCCTCGCGCCGCTGAGCCGGCATCGTGTTGATTACTGCGTGATGCTCCGCGATGAGCTGGATGAGGCAGAGCGTGGGAGGTGGGTCACGCCGATTCTGCAGGTTATGGATTCGTATTATCAGAAGACTTTGAGGGTGCATCCGGGTGGGGAGAGGGTCAGGGTTGATGAGAGGAAGGAGGTTGCTGTGTGGATTGGGAGTTGCGGTGAGCCCGTTTGAGGTAGAAGGTAGAAGATCACTCATGGGGAGCTCAGTGACGACGCATGCTCAACATGTACGCATGGCTGAGCTGAGGTTTGCATCTTGTCATATTTGAACGAGGGCCTGGCAGAGGGACGTTCACCAAAGCGGAGACGTCTGCGCGTTTCGATGGCTGGGCTTGCTCCCGTCGAGAAAGCCTCCGGTATCAACCATGCTCAAGAGCTGATCGGCTCAGAGTACGTGGGACAGGGTGGACAGTGTTCGGCACAGCGTACAGAACATCCTGCTCTGGAAAGAAGACAGCAAACGTGACAGTCGACTGCTACGCTACTCCCCAAACATGATTGAAGTCGATCTTCACATCTCTCAAGGCTGCGCCAAAGACTGTCCGGAGCCATTCTGCAGACGCGCAGCCACTGCGCTTGCAGATGTCACGAATAGATCATCGCAGGGTTGAGCCTGATCCCGCTTCTAGGTTTGCGTAATGCTTGCGGCACTGCAACATTGATTCAAGGTTGGGCATGGATCAGGCTGTCACGCCATGAGCTCAAGCTTCGCTGACTGCTCACTCTCCGGGATATCATCACGCTTTGTTCACCAAGGCGGCTTCGCCTGCTCACGAACGACTGGCCGGAGCGGAGCATCAAGACGACATGCTCACGAACATGATCATCGCCAAGTCTAAACATAGTTGAAGAACCCTGGAGAACGCCCGTGAGAATCTGTCGACATGTTGGATCCATGGGCATTAGCATTCGAGTATAAGACCAACCGTTCATCCCAACTCTGAAGGTATTTCTTACCAACAGTTTAAGTTCCGAATACCTCTTATACCCAACTAGTTCTCTCGTTTCAACTTGAAGGCCATGCATTTCAAGTACATCGCACTCACATTTGCTACATATGCTGCTAGCAATGTACTAGCAGCACCAGTCCCCGACTCTTCTGATGTACGCTTGACGTATTCTCCCTTGTCGCTTGAGGTTCTGCAAATGTCAAGCTAACACTATTGCTTAGGGAACTGGTCTGAAGGTCCGAGCTGAGGTGCAACCCCAGGCACAAGACGTCAATGTCGAGGACGGCAAGGACCATCAACAGTATACCAATGACAAAAACGAGCCGGTGGTGGCAGCATCGGCCTATGTACAGGAGGACACTGTAGAGCATCCAGCAGAGAAGCCAAAGGAGGGGACTCAGCTTCCTAAAGATCAGAAGAAACCAGTAGATGCGGTGCCGGTAACTGATGACAAGAAGCAAGAGGCGCTGCCGGAGTATCAGCAGGACACTGTTGACACTGTTGACACTGTTGGTACACCCAAGGAGCAGCCGGAGCATCAGCAGGACACTGTTGGCACACCCAAGGACCAGCCGAAGCATCAGCAGGACACTGTTGACACACCCAAGGACCAGCCGGAGCATCAGCAGGACACTGTTGACACACCCAAGGACCAGCCGGAGCATCAGCAGGACATTGTTGACACTGTTGACACTGTTGACACACCCAAGGAGCAGAACAAGGGCAACGTCGAAGACCACAAGGACCAGGACCAGAAGAAGAACCTAGTGGATACGGTGCCGGTGACTGATGACAAAAAACAAGAGGCGCAGCCGAAGTATCAGCAGGACACTGTTGACACTGTTGACACTGTTGACACTGTTGACGCTGTTGACACACCCAAGGAGCAGAACAAGGGCAACGTCGAAGACAACAAGGACCAGGACCAGAAGAAGAACCTAGTGGATACGGTGCCGGTGACTGATGACAAAAAACAAGAGGCGCAGCCGAAGTATCAGCAGGACACTGTTGACACTGTTGACACTGTTGACGCTGTTGACACACCCAAGGAGCAGAACAAGGGCAACGTCGACGAGAACAAGGACCAGGACCAGAGGAACCTAGTGGATGCGGTGCCGGTGACTGATGACAAAAAACAAGAGACGCAGCCAAAGCATCAGCAGGACACTGTTGACACAGTTGACACACCCAAGGAGCAGAACAAGGGCAACGTCGAAGAGAACAAGAACAACGTCGAAGAGAACAAGGACCAGATAGACAACCAGCAATTAGCCGCCACCGACACCCAGCTCGAGGACACACAGCACGTCAAAGTTCAGCAGACCGACGAACACCTCGACAACAAACAAGTCGCTGCACCATCCTACAACGGAGCTCCAACGTACGACCAAGCTCCCCCAACATACAACCAAGGTCAACGTCGGGGCCAAGGTCAACGTGGCGGTGGCGGCGGGTACGGAGGCGGCGCAGTCCCTGACTCAGGCTCACCCTGTGATATCCATGGCGAGCTCCTGTGCAATGGCGTTGAGCTGTTTGGACTGTGTCAATGGGGCCAGGTCATTTGGCAGTCTGTCGCCCCGGGGACTGCGTGTGTTGATGGGGAAATCGCATATGCTAGGAGGATGAGGGTGTAGATCTGAAGGAGGGGAAGAGTAATGAGGAGAGGGAGTGTTGATTTGATAGCGTAGCGGGTTTGGGGACTCATGATTTGATGACATTACTGCTGCTTAGAGATATAGAATGACTTGACATAGGGAGGATGCAATGACTTACTGCTGCTTAGATATATAGAATGACTTGACATGGGGAGTATGTAATCCCTTTGCACCTTCTCTCGGTCAAAGTTTCTCGAAAGTCAGCTTGTGCCCTGCCAGCTGCTTGCTCACATGATTAGAGATGCCGTCCATTCATTCATCTTACATCCACATCCTGTGGACACGCTGTGGCTAGATGGGCGAATATTCATTCACTGTGGCTACAGCCTCGCACGGACGATTGATGCCTGGATCCCTAACAACAGTACCCAATACGCTCTTACCCACCCTGTAGTAGGCGCTAGTGGCCGTGGCCACACTATGGACACCAGTGGGCCAAGTCGTGGCCACTGCGATATAATACATCCACCGTGGCCACGGCATCTCTACATCTACACATGATACAGCAACGACAGGCACATGGGGGTCGCACGGACTGTGACGAACATAAACTTACACCTCGAACAGGTATAGTGAGGCTGAAGATGCTGGTCTTAGAAGAAGACTCTTTTGTGTACGAGTGTGTAAAGGGATGACACTTTAAGCCAAGTTCCAACCAAGATCACCACCACATTGCTGTGTACAGTTTGATTGCGTTACTTGGATTGACCTGTGACGCGACGTTGGAGTAGGAGAATCCGGAGGTCAGCTCGTTGGTTTGCTAAACTTTATACGCCCCAGCTGAGGTCAGCTTACAGCCTTGCAGGGAATTTGAGTCTGGAAGAGGTCGGTTAGGCCTCCACCGGCCTCGATCCTTTCCTTAAATGGCAGGGATCCCTACTCTTGACTACAAGCTTAGCGCCGATACAGTCATTGCTATCGATCGATGCTTGTCACATTGTGATTGAGTGCGGCCGCAGGTTCGCAGGGGAGTATTAATTCTAAGAATGCGAGTGTTGCTACTAGGAACCACAAAAGGGGTATCGGAGGTTGCGGCATTAATAAGACAGACCACGTTGAAGAGCACGCATAAATATTCCGCACCTCTCGACTTGCTGATCTCATCACTTCACATCACAACGCTCCAAGAAACCCTCGTCTCAACGAACATGCAGTTCCTCAAAGTCATTCTCTTCTGCGGGTAAGTCGGAGAGCGCGATTTGAAATCTTCAACACAAGCGACTAATACTAGTCGTCGATGCAGTCTTACCGCTGCTGTCGCAGTGCCTGACCCAGTCGCGGGTGCTATGAATGTCATCGCCGCCCGCGGGAACGACATCGCCGCTCGCGGAATCGACAAACAAATCTCCGAGCGTAAGCAACCTCTTCTCCTTTGTCGAAAATCAGCAACGCTAACGTGAGTTGTCTCGTAGACAAGAAAGACTGCGCGAAGGACCCAAGTCTGCTCAAATGTTCCCATGAATCCAATGTGGCACTGATCAAGGAATACTGCAAGCAAGCCAAGAAGAATAAAAAGTCGATTCCCTCCGGTGTCCATTGCCCATGAGAGCAATTCACCGTGTGCAATCATGAGGGACAGCGCGAGGCTTAGGCGGAGGAAGGATAAACGTCGATATTATGTGTCATTTGTGAACAGTCGCACCACTGTAGTCCAAAAAAAGGAAGTCGTTCTCGCTCATGCCTCTTGAACGAACTATCCTAAACCTGCTGCTTCGCCTTGGACTAATCTCCAGATCTTCGCATTCGCTGCAAAAACCTTGGGGGTTCAATCGTTCTGGTAGCGTAAGCTGCGTCGCCTGGCATACGCACTGAGACGAAGGAATAGTGAGAAGGGAATAGTGCTGCATATTGCGCGAGCGAGTGGTGGAGGTGCCATTGCGAATGGACCTCTCGCCACCCTATCACCCAACACCGCCCTTCTCTACCGTCCTCACCGGACGCTGCGATGGTGTACAGGTCGACGCTCAGCTGCTTTTCGATCTTGACAGCTTCATCCAAAGTTGCGTTCATGACCCCCACAGAGTCTGTACGGCCACGAATCTTTACGCTGAGATTCGAGCTGCGAATTTTCGAATGTTTGTACATATCGAGTCATTACTCCGTAGTGGCGACTGACACGTCGCAGGCAGCGTGGCAACGATCCTCAAGCAAGATGAGACGAAGCGTGATCTTATCAACCGGAATCCAGGGACCTTTCATGTGACCGATTTCTTGCTTGGAAGAGATGTCGCTCACACACCAGACCGATAGCTTGCTGCCATATCTTACTGGTATGCACAGAATACTCAGGATCCATGGGTTGAGATGTCTCGTTTGGAGATCCATGAGTATGCTGACAATGCTCAGGAACGGGCGGACTTTTTCAGCAGTTTCGGGTACATTGCATGATCGTGCAATGATTCACATGCACTTCCAAGCGCGCGGGATCATCTGGATCCCTGGGGACAGCTGAAAGTAAATATAGCAGAGATCAGTCTACATCCGGCTTATGTCATTACTCGCGAGTCTCCAAGGAGTGAAACCATAGATCAGCCTCCTCTGCCGCCACTAGCTCTATACCATCGAAGCCTTGCTTCCCGGAGTTATGAAGCCAGTTCGCTGTTGTCGTAGCGCCTGCTGCGAAGCCAGCCTGTGAGGCCGAAAGACCTTCGTGGTTCTTGCAATCTAACAAGAAACGCAATCTAGGGTCTCCGTCCATCTCGAACGTTGACATCGGCTCGATCATTATGCCATCCAGTTTTGTCGGCGATTCTAGATCTAAGACGTCGGTGATATGGGCTTCGTCATAGTACCTGATCAAGGCCTTTGCGAGATCGAGATGATCGTGGATTGCAGCAATGTGTAGCGGCGTATTGCCGCTGTTGTCGGGCTGAACAGGCAGACTTTTGCGTGGTATACTGACTTCGAGAGGAAGAGGGGCGTGGTGAGTGGCAAAGCAGCGCACGAGGACGTAGATAATGCGCCAGGTTCCGGTTTCCGCTGCGATATGCAGGAAATTTTGTCCGCCTTCGTCGATGCTGCATTGGAACATGGTAACACACCACTCAGAATATCGCACTTTTCTCATGATACGTTCGAAGTCCTCCGGGCCTTTCGAACTGCAGCCCACAGTTGACCACACACGGCGGGAGGCCGAGGTCTCCGAGGTGATTGCAGGCGCCTATCCTTTTTGGCCAGCGCTTCCTCGTCGCTAGCCTGCACACAGTATCTCTGCATATTGGTGAATGCTTCGTAAGGGTGCACGAGGCTTGGGCTAGTGTCTTCGTTGCAGGACGTTCTCTCTGAGAACAGCGGCCGTACGCAGCGTGTTATCGCGCTGGTGGTACAGCGTCACACTGCAGCACCGAAAGAATGCAACGCATCGCGGCGCAGCTGTTGGGTTGAGACATCGTTTCTCGATCAATCCCGAGTTGGGGAGTATTATTAAGGTAAGATTAGGATTGACTGTCGGCGCGCAGCTTCATCCTTCCGCATTTTCCCATATGCATCACACAGGGTCTGGTTTGTATCGAGTCGTGAACGCTCAGTCCGCGGACAAGAGCCTCTTCGTCCAATCTGCTGCAACGAGTGATTTCAGCCCGGCTAGATGGACAAGATAGCCCCCGACATGGACAGGAGCTCCAATACTGCACCCAAATCGGTAACGTAGCTAAGTTGTGTTACCGCTCCTGCGAATGAGTTCCAGAATTGAGAAGAGCGACCTGCAATACTTGTTGCGTGAATCCAGTCAGTACACAGCCTTAGTGGATCTCGAACACTTTCTCTTCCAGATGATCAAGCTCTAGCTCTCCTGGGTTGCCGTCATTGTCGAAAGCACCATCTAGGTAGCATTCACCGATCATGAAATAATGATCATCGACGGGCCTCGGTACGACAGTCAATGGAGCCATGCTCAGGAGCACGACAATGTCTCCTGGGATGCAGATCTTTGGACAAATACCTATGTGCCCCTGACTTGTTAGCATGATCTGTCTGTTGACACAGAAGTTCATTGAAATATTCGTAAACCGGTCTGCAGCTTGTTGCATCGTAACCGTGAATGCATTCAACGTCACAGCTTCCTCCGAACGGCCATCAGGCAACATTGGGCCAAGGAAAGCCTCGAAATCCGCCTGCACTTGTACGCCGTTGTCTGCCTGTGCGTACTGGCCGTTGGCGACGAGCGTTCGCGCGATACGTCTCAAGCCGCAGGTCTGCTCTGCCAACAAATCATGCGATATGACGAATTTCGAGATCTCAACCAGGAAGAGTTCCCTGCGTTTGGTGAGAAATCCAGACAAAGAGTGTATCGTATCGAGCTGTCGACGATCCAGAGGAAGTATATTGCGGTCAACGATGCGGTCAAGAGGACTTCCACTCAGTGGCGATGACACTTGATACCTGAAAGGAGGTAATTCGTGCAGGGGATCATGCAGCTCGTCCCGTGCCCCGTGTACGCGGTATACCCACGATGGATACTCATAGTCTGTCAAATCGTCGGCCGATCGGTGGCGCAGTAGCTTCAGCGGGATAGCGCTACCCTCCTGCTTGATCACATACAGGCATGCGTCTCTGAACACTGCCGCTAGAGATTTGGCGTAGTCGGGCGCGAGGAGATCTGGCACGATTCCATTGGGGTGAGCCATGCCGAGCATGCCGTAGATCCTGTCTCGACCGTCACACACTTCCAACTCTTGATTCCCCACAGTTATGTGCTGTATCTGTGGTGCTCTGGACTGCCGATGTGCTTGGTAGAACCACCGCATCCAGGCGGCATTGTACAACCCGTCTGCCACGTGCATGGAATTAGTGTACGATTTATAGTAGCTCAGCATCCAAGCAGCCACATCTATGACTACACGGAAGTTGATGATGTGCTGGCCTTGGTGAAGGAGACTTTTGCGGGCCAGAACGAGCTCCTGGACAGGCCATAATCGTCTGCCAAGGTAGACATTCAGCTTGATGCCGACCGTTCCTTAGACTGACTTACCTGAACCAGGCATTGTTGTAAAATGCCTTCAAAGCTTCGACATTGATGTCAGTCTGCATCGGCCCTTGACAATGCTGCCATCCCTTCTGGCCAAAAAGCCTGTCGACGTTCGAAAGTTTTGTGCAGATTTCGACAATGTCCTTGTGCATCTCCTGCAAGGTTGACATTGCGCATGCTGTATATTCATGCTCGTCGCCGAAATAGATCAGGTTACCAGCAGAAGAGGAAAACACTCTTCCCATCAGTTGGACCTGCTCGGATCGTTCTGTCAGGTCGCTTTGATTAATACAGACCGCATCAATCCACAGGACCCTCGTGGCATCGGCAAACGCCATACGTCTCAGTGCTTTCTCGGTGTTGGCGGGGACCGACAGAACTTGGTCATCGACCATGATGAAGGAGGACAGCGTTTGATCACCCCAATAGTACGAAATGGTCTCGTAGTCACATTTCTTGTCGTCCTGCAAGGAGATATGCCTGAAGGTGCATTGGAGAGGACTCGGTGAGTGCTGACTGGCTGGTGACACTTCGAGCATGCGTATCTCATCCCGGCGAGTCAAAGGTCGATGAATAGCATGGTCGGCCATGTAGAGGATGACGATGGTCCACGTCTTGCGGCGCAGATGTCGAACAGCAGCATCGTACCCGGTGAGTTGTGAACACGGTGCTCTCGAAGGACTCAGCCCCGCGGTGGCTGCCGAGCATTTGATGTTTCTTTGTACGACAAGAACATTGTTGTCGATGTTTCAAGTGAAAACAGTCAGCAAAACCTGGCCAGGGTCTGAAAGTCACAGCTCACAGCTCCACAGCCACAGCCCGACTGACCCGAATCCTCTCCTCCGCCCTGCAACGTACCGCTCCGCGGCGCCAGTAATCCCTCATGCTCGTTGGTGTCAGGCCCCAGCTTCCATGCACCATCTCACATGTCACCGCCCTCGCCTTCACATGTACATACGCCCTTGCCCGCCGGTCGCATAGCATCACCGTGACAGCCACCGCCACGCCCGCCGAAGCGATAAGAAAGAACCTCCGAAGATCGACCAGCAGTCGCACAAGGATCCGAGCGCGCCTTCGTCCACAGTGAGGTCACCACTTGTCGCGCCGGTCGCTGGTCTCAGAAATTGAGCGAGAGAAGATGGTCGTGAACGACACACGGAAGCGCCTGTTGAGGCAGTTGAATAGCAGGTATATCTATGGGAAATATGTACGTT
This sequence comes from Fulvia fulva, assembly GCF_020509005.1. NCBI lineage: Eukaryota > Fungi > Ascomycota > Dothideomycetes > Mycosphaerellales > Mycosphaerellaceae > Fulvia > Fulvia fulva. The sequence goes on from NC_063012.1 coordinate 251,432, forward strand.
TGCGACCCCTTTGTCATGTGCAAGAGATGGCATTTGGGTGTTGAAGATGGGAGATCGTATTCGGCAGGACACCTCCTGGTAGTAAAGAGGTGCATTTCTGGGGGTTGGAGAGACTTGAACAATATCAGATGGGATTGCAATGTTGATTGCTGGAACGCATGACTGACCAGCCATCTCTCTCAACAGCCGCTCCTTCACGCCATCATCGCCCTCCTCCAAACCACGATGGTGTCCATACTCGTGCGAAAGTTCAACGCCTACTACACGAACCGACCTATACTTACGACTATGATAACGAACGCCGTACGTCACAACCCTCTTGAACAGACAAAGGGAAGAGCATTAGGCTGACACAGCATCAGGTTCTTGGTGGCATTGCAGACACAGTAGCACAAACACTCACAGCAGTGCGCATGCGACAGAAACAGAAGCTGTTAAACGGCGACGTATCAAAAGACGAAGTCGCCTTGATCGAGATTGGTGGCGAGTTTGCCAAGAAGGTACCATGGCCTGAAGAGGACTACATGCTACCGGCATCAAAGCGAGGTTCACCACCCTTCGACTTCGAGCGTCTGACACGGTTCATGGCATACCCGTTCATCATGGCGCCAATTCAGCACAAGTGGTTTGGTCTGCTCAGCGGGTTGTTTCCGATCGCACCTGGAAAGCCTCATGCTATGACGAATGCGCTTAGGAGAGTCGCGTTCGATCAGTTCATCTTTGCGCCGGTCGGTCTGGCAGCTTTCTTCACTTTCATGACAGTGGCAGAGGGCGGCGGTAGGAGAGCTGTGACGAAGAAGTTTCAGGATGTGTACCTTCCTGCGCTCAAGGCCAACTTCTTGGTGTGGCCGCTGGTGCAGGTGTTGAACTTTAGGGTGATACCGATTCAGTTCCAGATCGTGAGTCCGCCTTACAACAGTACACTGGAGTACTGCTAACACTTCTATAGCCCTTCGTCTCCACGGTCGGTATTTTCTGGACCGCATACCTATCCCTCACCAACGCATCGGACGAGCCAGTAGTGACACCCATGGAACGAGAGCCGCCTGCATAAACTTCATCGATACTTCCTGCACACTTTATGACACGAGATTGACCTAGAGATTCAGAAGCGAGCATTGCATACCTGCTGTACCATATCGGACAAAGTCGGAGTCCTAGGACAGTAGCTGGAGTCTACGGCTGGGGACGGGACTTGACTTTGGGGTATGGAGTTGGAAGCATGGGGTACAGGCGTTGTCTGCACGCATAGCCTCGGGATATGAGGCGTGAATGTACGTTACTGAACCTATCAAAGTCACTTGAACACTGTAGTACTGCTTCACTGCTCGGAGATCTTCGGCCAAATCCGACGTCACTGCCCCTCCAAGAAAGAGCGATTGACCTTGGTGGGGCAACTTATTCTTTTGTTTGTGACTTTACTCAATCGTATACACATTAAAACGACCAGCAACGAAGCTCACGAACAGAGTCATACACTTCTACCGTACCGCAAAGATGTCGCTCAGCAACAAGCTCGCGATCACCGACGTCGACGTCAAGGGCAAGCGCGTCCTCGTCCGAGTGAGTCGAACCAAGCTAGCTGCTCAACAAATATCGCAAACAACAGGCGTCAACATTCGCATGCGAAAATTGACTGACAAACGGGTTGTGATTTGTAGGTCGACTTCAACGTCCCTCTCGACAAGGAGACCAACTCCAAGATCACCAACAACCAGCGCATCGTTGGCGCCCTCCCAACGATCAAGTACGCAATCGACAATGGCGCCAAGGCAGTCGTCCTCATGTCCCACCTCGGTCGTCCAGACGGCCACCCGAACCCCAAGTACTCCCTCAAGCCCGTCGCCGCTGAGCTCGAGAAGCTTCTCGGCAAGAAGGTGACCTTCACCGAAGACTGCGTTGGCCCAGAAGCCGAGAAGGCCGTCAGTGGCGCATCGAACGGCGACGTGATCCTCCTCGAGAACCTGCGCTTCCACGCTGAAGAGGAGGGCTCAAGCAAGGACAAGAATGGCAACAAGCAGAAGGCAGACAAGGCCGACGTTGAGAAGTTCCGCAAGGGCCTGACAGCGCTTGGTGACATCTACATCAACGATGCATTCGGCACTGCGCACCGCGCTCACAGCTCTATGGTCGGTGTAGACCTCCCACAAAAGGCCTCTGGCTTCCTCGTCAAGAAGGAGCTGGAATACTTCGCCAAGGCCCTCGAGAACCCACAGCGTCCCTTCCTCGCTATCCTTGGCGGTGCGAAGGTCTCGGATAAGATTCAGTTGATCGAGAACATGCTTGACAAGGTCAACAGCTTGATCATTTGCGGTGGTATGGCCTTTACCTTCAAGAAGGTGATGGACAACATGGCGATCGGCAACTCCCTCTTTGACGAGGCCGGCAGCAAGAAGGTCAAGGAACTGGTCGAGAAGGCCAAGAAGCAGAACGTCACCATCACTCTCCCCGTGGACTACATCACCGCCGACAAGTTCGCGGCTGATGCGAAGACTGGATACGCTGAGGATAAGGATGGTATCCAGAACGGCTGGATGGGTCTAGACTGCGGCGAGAAGAGTATCGAGCTGTACAAGAAAGCCATCGACGACGCAAAGACGATTCTCTGGAACGGTCCCCCGGGTGTGTTCGAGATGGAGGCGTTTGCGAATGGTACCAAGAAGACTATGAATGCGGCTGTGGAGGCGGCGCAGAAGGGCAAGATCGTGATCATTGGTGGTGGTGACACGGCGACTGTGGCGGCGAACTATGGGGTGGAGGATAAGTTGAGCCATGTTAGCACTGGTGGTGGTGCTTCACTTGAGTTGTTGGAGGGTAAGGATTTGCCGGGTGTGAGTGCTTTGAGCGAGAAGTCGTAAAGACAGGGTAGATTGTGATGATGGGACCATGATTGTTTGGTCGTGGATAGCTTCTTGCTCATTTCTGCTTTCATAGCAGTATGCTAGCCTGCAACATGAACTGGCTTATCATGTTCATACCTATGCCTACGCCTCACGCCTCATTCCGAGCTATTCTGTCGTCCCCCGTCGATGCCCTCAACGTGGAGCGTGAAGCGTGGAGAGAGTCGAGGATTCTACGCCACACGCCGTACGTGCGCTCATCATGCTTCCGTGTCCCATAAACACAGCATCCTTTTTGCTTTATGCATTTCATATCACCGCCGGCTGCATGTCCATAGCTCCCTCAATTCTTCCCCATCTTCTTCAACTCCTCCTTCAACTGCACGCTGAAATCATCCGTCGTGTCGTCGTCGTCCCAGCTCTCTTCCCATAAATGTGTGCTGCCTCCTGCCTGTGCGCCGACTTCTTCTTCTTTGGTCCAGTCTATGTTTGATCGTGTTAGCAGGTTGTCCTAACAATGATGGAGGTGATGCTGAGGTGAGTGATCCTCGCAAACTTGATTCCTCGCAAGCTTGATTCCTCGCAAACTTGACTTCCTCGCGAGCTCGGAGCCGGAGACATACCTTCTACGGGAAAGTCCTCAAACTCATCGTCTTCCTCGAGAGCTGTGGGTTTCTGGGGTTGGAGAGGTTGTGATTTGTCGGTGGAGTCGGAGACGGTTGCTTGGGTTGTTGAGGTGTTGTTGGAGGTTGAGGCGCCGGACATGGTTGTGGTTGGGCTCGTGTGGTGGTTTGGGTGAGGTTGTTGATTCGGTGTGGTATTGGAGTGTTGTTCGGGTTGGTTTGGAGGTGGAAGGGTTTGGATGGTCTGAAGGTGGAGGGGTTTGGTGAGGTCGTTGATGTTTGTGGTTATGAGAGCTCTCGTTGATGGCGACGGAAGCGGTTTGACCGAGCTTTGTGACACTTGATACAATGACTTTTGGCCGTGCTTACTTCACAGCTCAAAGGACACGCATGCCTCTGTTACATAGTTCTATTCACCACAACATTAACAGCATATATTGAACACTTGTCACGGCTGAGCACGCCTTGCTAGTCTCGACCCATCCTCTTCGCTATGGTAGCGGTTTGCTATTGCCTCATTCTACCATGATATCCCGCGTGGAAGCTGCTTGAATCACATTCAAGATGAGCGCGACATTGTTCGCCAACGAGCTTTCCAACCTATCATCCGAGGCGAAGCGTAAGAATACCGACCTACGGACCGCAGCGGATAAAGCATTACAGGTAGGTCCCGCGCGTCCAGCGCCAGAGTCCAGATCGCTTGGACGGCCTCGCAGGCTTAGGCAATAGGCTGAGTGTAAGTAGGAGCTCAAATCCCTTCCCTCGACCTCAGAAGCACAACTTGCTGCTGACCTTAGCCGACGACCAAACTTCATTGAGCCATTTCTGATCGCCTGCAACACGAAGAATGCCAAGTTCGCTGGCAGCGGCATAGTATGTCTGCAGCGACTCGTGATCTCGAAGGGACTGCCGAAAGCACGACTCCAGGAAACTTTGGGAGCCTTCAATGCGTGCACAGATCTTGGTCTCGACATTCAGCTCAAGATATTGCAAGCGTTGCCTTCGTTGCTACAGAACTATGCTGCTGAGCTCGAAGGTGATTTGTTAAGCAGTGCGCTGCAAGTATGCTCGTCTTTGCAGACAGCAAAAGCTTCGACCGTCAGCGGTGTAGCTGCAGCTACACTGCAATCACTCATAACGAGCGTGTTCGAGAAGGTCGAAACAGAGGACTCCAACGCCGAGAACATCGCCACAACAGCGGAGATTCCTGGCGATGATGGCACGCTTCACCTTAGACCGGCCGCATATGATGCGTATCGGGTGCTACGAGACCTGGCACTGGCAGCGGACAGTCGAAGCACCAAGTTTGTGCAATTCACCTCATTCTCCGCGGACAATGGTCTGGAGCTGATCTGGTCGTGCATCGACTCGAACCCGGAGCTGTTCGGTGCTCACGAAGAGCTGATGTCAGTCGTACGTTCGAATGTACTTCCGCTCGTAGTGAGAGCATTGTCAGAAAGGTTGCCTTTCTCTACGACTGTGCGGAGCTTACGACTGCTCGGTATGATCCTGGATCGATACCTGTCAAGATTTGGTGGAGACTGCGAAGTCGCCCTGAACTTATGTACCCAACTACTGGAGCCGGATGTCGCGCCACTGTGGAAGCGCTCACTGGTAATGGAGCTACTACGGGACTTCTTCTCTGACAGCAACCATGTCATCGAAGCATACTCGACCTTTGATGGTCGGGAAGGTGGCAAGCCGATCGTGCAGGACATGATGTCTGCGTTTGTAAGACTCTCCACGGAAAAGCCGAGTGCGATTGGACTCGGGCAGCAGTCTACAGTACCTACTGGTCCCTCTGTGCAACGAGACACAATCAACGAAGAAGTAGCCTTTGATGCAGCCGGTATGGCCGGTGTCATCAGCTCTGCTCTCGGTGTTGCTGAATCCAATGTCGCTGGGATCAGCAACCAATGGAGCCTCCCCAAGGTTCCGTGTATAGAACAGCTGGACAAAAGCGACTCTCCCGCGGTACCAGAGACGTATCTTTACGCTCTGGTATTGGAGTGTCTCAATGGGCTGTCCGATGCGCTTGCAAGAACTGTGCTACCATTGACAGTGCAACTTGAACGAAGCAGAACCAAGTCTTCGAGTAGCGCTTCTGAGGCAAATGGCGGAGCTAGAGGGCGGTCAACATCGTTTCGAAGTCGGGCTGTGCCCATGAATCCGCTAGATGCGAAAGACGCACCATACGCAGGCAAAGTGCAAGCTGTGGCCGGCCTTGTCGACACCTGCTGGCCAGCAGTCTTGGCGACAGCATCGACCTTCCTGAACGCAGCCCTCGATGACCAGTACTTCAGAAACCTAATAAAGGCATACCAGCGGTTCGCACAAGTGGCAGGACTTCTCCGCCTCACGACTCCCAGAGACGCCCTCATGACTACTTTAGCTAAAGCTGCAGTGCCGCCGCATGTCTTGAGCGCTGCCACCTCCGATACCATGAAGTCGCCAGCAACAGAAAGTCCTCGGGTCTTCTCGAACCCAAGAGGCTTGCTTTCCGTCGACAGCTTCGTTTCGCAGGCGTCGTCTATGTCAATTGACAGTAGCCGCAGGCAGTCGATAGACCATGCACGGCCAATCCTGACAGTCAGGAACTTGCTTTGTCTACGAGCACTGTTGAACCTTGCCATCGCTCTTGGTCCAATACTTGGTCGTGCGTTCTCTGTGATCGTGACTGCGCTTAAGCAGGCAGACATGGTATTGAGCAGGACGACACCACAACAAATGACTCGGCAAGCGTCTCAAGCAGGACATCGGGCATCCGACGATCCAAGTGTCGTACAGGCGTTCAGCTCTGAAGTCGGTGCAGTTGAAGCTGCTGCTTCTAGACTACTGGAGAGCACTGCTGACTATCCAGATGATGCGTTCCTCGTGGTGCTGCAGACTTTCTGCCAGCTGCTTCACGCACGACCATCTCAAACATCATCTCCATCTGCTTCACCACGACCAGACGCTACACCACCAGGAACACCACTTGCGGCGCGAAGAACCTTTTCTGGGCTTCCAGGCCTGTCTTCATTCGTCGAGCTCCAGTCGCGAGACTATCATTTCGTGATCCCCAAGCTTGGAACGTTGGCAGAGCTCAACATCGCTCGGTTCGTCGCTTCAGATGATCCGGACTCAACAGGTTGGACTGTGCTGATAGAGGAGCTCACCTCAACTGCAAAGTCAAACACCAGCCCGCGCGATGCACGACGGAGCGCAGCCAACGTCATGACCAAGCTGGCGGAGGCGACTATTGCTGAGGTTGCGAAGGAAGATCCCGACGACAGGGCTATGGTGCAGCGTCGTGCCTCAGCATCGCTGCTACAGCTTGTTGATGAGATCTACCTAGAGCAGAGTGAAATGTCCAGTGTGGATCTGGAAGTCCAGGGCCAGGTCATGGAGTGTCTACGGTCGATCCTCGAGCGTGGCGGAGAGACACTTGTTGCTGGCTGGAACCGCATCGTGGCCATTCTGAGTGCTGCATTCGAACACTCCGGCAGCCCGAACCGCGGACTCGAAGACGAAGCTGCACATATAGACTGGCCACAGGTGACCTCAACCTTAGTATCAGCACAGATCGGGCGAGTGGCTTTTGCAGCCACGCAGCTCGTATGCTCGGACTTCTTGAGTTCCGTCCCAAGCAGCGTGGTGCCTTCACTTGTAGAGCTGCTACACCGCTTCATGTGTCAGAAGGACGACCTAAATGCTGCTTTGACGACAGTGACCATGGCCTGGAACGTTTCAGATGCTGTCTTCAGTCAGTTCAACGAAAAAGATCTCGACTCTCTAGTAGATCAGATTGAAGACGAAGACCTTGAAGACGCTCTTGCGAAACTACAGCATCTGCCATCAGCTCAGTGGCTGTTTGTGCTCACGCGACTACGTGACGCAGCTGGGAACACGTCGAAGGAAGTCAGGAATGCGGCTTTCCAGACGCTCTGTAATGTGTTCAAGAATCATGGCGATGAGATCCCTCCAGCGAGCTGGAAGATGCTGCTACGGTCTACGGTGTTCCAGCTTTCGCGCGTAGATTCGGCGTTGTATCATGACGACAACGACAGCGACCAAGCCAGCGATGCAGAAATGTCGAAGTCGATTCTTGACGGAACATCGGGAGTACTAGCTACGCACGTTCGAGTGATTGAGCAGATATCGCAGCTTCCCAGCCTTTGGGAGTCGTTTCTGTCAATGCTAGAGCGATACCTGGATCTCGACGTCCATCTCCTGACAGCTGGCGCCTGGTCTGCCCTGTCGAGAGTGCTGGCTGTAGCTCAAGGGCCGAAGTGGAGAGATCTCACCTACCGAACGCTTGCGTTATGGACAAAGCGCGTTCCTGTATCGACGTCGTCCGACGGTGCCACCGGCCAGAGCAACCAGGCTGCTTTTATAGCTTACACTGAAGCAGGTCAAGAGATCGCACGATTGACTGGCGACAAGATTAGCGATGCTCAAAGCCGCAATGTGCTTGAGAACCTCTTCGAGATCGTGAAGCAATCCGATGGGCCAAGTTACGACAGGGAATCTCTGTCGCCTTTGCAGACGAAAGCGCTTAGCCTACTTCGCAGCATACCAGCAAGCCGCGAGGCGCAGATAGTCGTCGCATCACGGCTCTCTACGCTACACCATGACTCTTTACCATCATCAGGTGTAGCGACTGGCCCAACTTTCGTAGCCATCGCAAGCGACAGCGTCACATGGCTCCACGACCTGGTGAAGCCCTCTGAGAACACACCCGACAGCCACGACGCACTTGTCGAAGCAGCACAGAGCCTCCGTCGCATCATCGAAGCGAAGTACGCCTTTCGTGCTGAGCGCAAAGGAGTACCTCTATGGCAGACGGCCACAACCACAGCCGTTGCACTAGCACCAGCGCTTCTACAACACGGCGAAGCCTCTTCACCAGACCTCTGGTCCGAGTACGCCAAGATCGCGAGCGGTATAGTCAAAGGCAACGATCTGCACCTCGTGGAAGATCGCCTTAAGATGCAGAACGATATGGACTTTGATATCGAGCAGTACAGGATCTTACGAGATGTGATAACGCCATACCTCGGGAGCGATGATTTACCCGTTCAGCTTCGAGCTGACTATACGAGAGCTCTTTTCGAGGCATCCATCATCCATCCCACGGAGAGGAACGAGGTCCCCCCAATTGGACACTCTCCACTAGAGAAGATCGCCAAGATCCGCCGCGGCCGCGTCAAGAAAGTACCCTACTCCTACCGCGAGGACATGTCCTACATCTGCCTCAAAGAACTCCTCGCCCTCTCCTCCCCAAACTCCACCTCCACCTCCACCTCCACCTCACACTCAAACCTAGCCCAAGCCGCAGCACCCCACCTCATCCTCCGTCTCGCCATCCCCCTCCGCGCATACATTGCCGACCAGCCGCTACGTGGCCTCAACCCACAGCCATTATCGGAGCTGGAGGAGCTGCTGTTCTGCTTTGATAGCATTAGAGACTTGAAACTGGCGCCTGATGCGCTTGGTGCTGGCTCGGGTGAGAGGGCGCATATGAGGTATTTGGCGCCGTTGTTGGTGAAGGCGGTGGCGACGGCGGGAGATCCTTGGTCGGGTACGCAGGAGGTGTTGGGGCCGTTGCAGGGGGTGTTGGGGATGTTGTCGCGGGGGGCGGTTGGGGGTGTGTAGTGGTGCTGGCTTCGGTAGGTTTATCAATCAGACGAAGTGCATGCACGCTTGAAAGCTTCATACTCTGTGCTTCAGATGGAGATCCAACGAAGCCATGCCATATCAACATCCTGCTCCAAGGTTTCGATCACATGCATCATAAATGCCTCGTCGTCATCGCTTTCTTGCTTTTGGTGGCTGTGCAGCACAACAGCCACAAACTGTGGCGGTCCAGACGCTCAGATCGTGGGCGAGCTCTGTCATCGCAGCTGTTCTGTCGCTGTAACTCCCGTCACCGCCATTCAAAGGGCCCGCCATGTCCCTCTGGCAGGCCCACGACCAGGCCCGCATTTCCGCATCACTGCCCAGCCTCGTTTGGCACATTTCTCCCCTTCGCGATGCTCACGAGATAGACTCCTGCTCTCCAGTTGGCGGCTTCTGTCGGAGCTTCCATAGCCAGTCGTGCCAGCACATCGTTGCCGCCCAACAAGTGCTGCCGATGGACGAATAGCAGAGGAACAACCACGTCCTCTCTTGGCCATTCGCTCTGCTCTAGGTGCCTACCGTCCCTCGGGCTGTGACGGGACTGGTTGCCGCTGTTACAGCTCAGACACGTCTGCAACGTGGGTAGATCGCATTGCCGTTTTGGGAACGATATACATACATCAGTACCGTTCGTTCGCGCCGGGCCGGGGCATTCTTCCTACTCGCCATATCGGCGCGAGCACTGCAGAGACATAGAACTACAAGGCGTCCTTTGTCTGTTGTCGTATATTTGGACTCGTTGTTGTCTCAGGACCGACAAAGGACCACACACCGACTTCCTGCCTCCACCCGTTCCCCTGTCTGGCCTGCGATTTGTACGTACCGCGGATTCATTACCAACCACAGAAACGACATTCACGAAACGAAACGATACGGTACGATATAGAACGAACGCTTGCTGGACAAGTCGACAAACATATATTGCAGCAACAACCATCTTTACACGAACCATTGCGTTGCTACCCCGCAGCCATGCCTGCCTTGATCAACCAGACGGTGACCATCGTCAACAAGTCGGGCAAGATTGTGAGCACTTCGAAGCATCTGGTGAACGTGTTCAACGAAGCGAAGAGTGCCTACAACGAGCGCAAAGCAGAGATCCATGCAACAAGGACGAAAGAGAGGGAGGACAAGGAGAAGGAACGTAAAGCCAGGAAACAGCTTGATGCTTTGACCTTGGAAGATGAGGACGACAGAAAGTCACAGGTTTCGCGAAGAAGTTCGAAAAGAGGCAGCGATGATGGAACGTCTGTTCGGAGGAAGCCCGTTCCCAGCCAGGCAGGCACACGACCGCCAGTCGAGCGTGGTGTATCGGACAGCTTCTATGCGAACGATCGACCTCGACATTCCACGCATCGGCCGTCACCTCTTAGGAAGGATTCTGGCTTGATCTACGACGACAACGATGACCCACAGGTCGGCGAGCTCATGAGGAGGAACACAGACGGCATGCAGCTCAAGAGCCAACGACCAACAACACCCCGCCGCAGAGCCAGCTGCGACGACATTGACATGGACCTAGCGTACGGCGAGCTCCCCCCACCACTCCCAGAATCCCGCCGCGAAGACCAACTTGAGCTAAAAGAGAAAATGAACTACCTCCAACGCCTCCTAGACGAAGGAAACTGCATGCAACACTCCGTCACCGCCATAATCGACAACCTCCAAAAGAACCCCGACGCCCTCGCAGCCGTAGCCCTAACCCTCGCCGAAATCTCCAACATCGCCGCGAAAATGGCCCCGGGAGCATTAGCAACCATGAAAGGCTCCTTCCCCGCAATCCTGGCCCTCCTCGCCAGCCCGCAATTCGCTATCGCTGCAGGAGTCGGCGTTGGTGTAACGATCATTGCCTTCGGCGGCTACAAGATCATCAAGAAAATCAAAGCCAACAGATCCGAAGAGAAACTCCTCGAAGCAGGAGGCATCCCCGCCGAAGCCGAACTCGGCCCCGTCGAGGGGCCCTTCGAAGAAGAAGACCAACTCCGCGAAATCAGCCGGATTGAACTATGGAGACGCGGCATCGCGGACGAGCAGATCAATTCCGTTGGGACAAGTGTAGATGGCGAGTTCATCACGCCCGTGGCGACGAGGACGTTGATTGAGGATGGAAGGCTCACGGAGGCGGATCTGAAGCCGCTTGATACGAGGAGTGAGAGGAGTGCGAAGACGAGGAAGAGTAGGAAGGCGAAGAGTGAGGTTAGTAGTGCGAGTAAGAGGAGTAGTGGGACGAAGGCGACGGCGACGAAGGGGAATGGGAATGGGAAGAAGGAGCCGAGTGTGTTGAGGAGTTTGTTCAAGGGGAGGTCGGAGATGAAGAGGGAGAGGGAGAGGGAGGTGGTGTATGTATGAGGAGAAGTCCACGTAATATGATTTTGTTCGACGATTTGATCTGGTAGCGTTCGAGCGTTACATATGTACAGCAGCGTCACAATTACACTTCCACGTCCACTTCCACGTCCACGTCCATTCCCCCAAGTCAAACCTCCTCCCCCATCCTCCCAAACCCCGGCACACACCTCCCCCCCTCCCACCCCAACAACACCCTGCCACCCCCTCACAGCCCTCACCCGCTCCACCGCCTCCGCCTCCCCCACCACATCCGCCATCTTCGCATCCACACCAAACAAATCCGCCTCATGAATCGCCGCACTGCAATCTCCACACGCCGTCCCCACCACCTGAATCATCAGCCTCACTACCACTACCCTCATCCAGCTCGAGAACTACTCACCATCGGCCGGAAATTCCAACACATAGCATCCAACGCACTAGCCCTGACACATCCACTCGTCCTCACACCACACAGATCACAAGCGTATCCACCGCCATCAAATGTAGCAAGGATGGCAACTGCGTCCCGAAAAAGGCGGATGTGTGCTTTTTGAGGACTACGTCTTCGCCGGAGAGTGGCTCAAGGCCGGGGATATACCCATCCAACCCTTCAGTCGTCGAGGCGTTGGAGACGTTGATAACCGGTGCTTTTCCTGTAGGATAGCTCTGCGTTTTTCATGTCTGTTCGGTCGTAGTCTACTTGTGTCCATGTGATCGGGACCTGGATCCTGTCAGCAAATCCATTGCACCACGCCCCGATAGTTGTTCAAAAGAATAGCAGACCCGTGCTTCCCGGGCAGTGGCCAGTAACCTTTTCATAAAATCAACTGACTTCGCCGCCGCGGGGTTGGAGGTCATGTTCAAGGGACTGCCGGGTGTGAAGTAAGCCTTGCAGACATCGATCAGGATGAGGGCTGGGCGTGTTCCCTGGGAGAAGGTTCGTTACTGCAGTCTCGATATGTACATGTTGTGTCTGTGTTGGATGCCTTACCCAACCTATGCGATTGCTGAAGCCAGAAGCGCGATACGAGCTCGCCTCGGCATGGTCGGCGGGTGTGCCTGCGGCGGTGAGGAGTTGGTTGACCTGCATGTTTAGTCGATGGAGCTTGTGATATGAGGCAGGAGACGCAGAAGTAGTGAGAGCCACAAAGGTCAGCAATAGTATGTCGATTCCTTGCAATACGTCCTGTAGATAGGCCAAACTCCGCATCCGCAATCGCTCTCGAAAGCCAAACTCCACACCTGCGAGTCGTCTCCACCACCAGGTTGTTTCTCTGTGCCCCTTCGTCTTTTTAGGTCAATGTGATACTTAGGTAGTCCCAGATTCAGTCTTCAGTCGATACTGTGCTCCCACTCAAGCCGTCTTCCCCCAAGCAGCCTGCAGTCCTATCAAACTGCTGATCGTACCCGCAATACCAACAATACCATCATCAAACCGTCCATAGATAGCATTGCTCGGGATGGTAATATCGCACAGATCCGACAGCAACTGCAACTGCGCAGCGCCTCGCTCCCTGTCACACACATTAGCACGTGTCACACCCTCCATCACACTCAGAACTTCATACTTCTGCAACCGCTTCTGCCCCACAACCTTCTCCGCATCCCCACTAGCCCCCTGCGTCCTGGTCACCTCCCTCATATTCCACAGCGTATACCCGCTCGCCGCAATGTTGCACACAAGCCCCACAAACCACGCACGATACGCCTCCCTCTGCAATCTCGCGCCCTGCTTCAACTTGTAAATTCCCGTCTGATCAATGTAGCACAGCGTATCCAAGCTCAAGTAGACTGCGTAACCCAGCTGACGGCCTACGGCGAGGTACTTCAGGACGGGGTCGAGCGACTTGGAGTCGGAGGCGATGGCGGCGGCTTTGAGGTGCTCGATGAATTTGCCGATTCTAATGGCTTTGCGGACGGAGGAGAATTGCTTCTTGATTGTTTCGGGGATGGCGACGGTCGAGGCCGGGTGGTTGGTGCGGTAGAGGTACCAGGCGAGGAAGCGGGAGGCGTATTGCACGGTTCGGAGGAGCTTGTCGCGGCCGACTAGATCATCATGTGTCAGGAGCGGGCAGACAAGGAGAGTTAGGTGGTAGCCGTAGACGTGCCTGTTGTCGCGACGAAGCGGTTGAAGTGAGCCACTTCTGGGTGGTAGATCAGCGCGTCTGCGACCATGATTGCGGTGTCGAGTCTGTGGTTGTTGATGATAAGAGGGGTAAGATCAGTGAATGGCAGCGCAGCAAGCCCAAGTACTCGAGGGTAGATAGATCTGTTAGACAAAGAATTGTTACGATCTCATAAACCGACTCTGTCAAGGAAAGAGTGTCAGACAGCTTCCCCAGCACAAACGGACGACACCTTCCTCATGATCAGATCCTCGCCTGCACATGTTCGGCAAGTGAATCCCATCAAACCTCGGCTGAAATCGGCGAGGCCTAGCGCGGCAGCGCCAACAGGGATAGCGAAGCAAGGCGGCCCTTGCGGAAGTCGGCAAGATCCAAGCCGACATCGAGCTTGCTGTACTGCACGCGATACTGTATCGCGCATTGCATCTGCGACGACATCAGCCATGGCGAAAAAAGGTCCGCATCAACAATCATACGCCCCAGTGAACCCAGCTAACAACAACCCACAGCGAAATCCCGCACCATCGCCGTACGCCTAATCTCCATGGCCATGACAGGCTACTACAAAACTTTCTCTCGCCCGCGTACGCATAGACCTTTGAGCATGTTGAAGTATGATCCCGTCGGTACGTTGCGCGAACCAATCTGCAGAAGCTCTTAGTATCATAGGAGGAAGCTGATGAGATGTCGGCTGCAGTGAAGAAGAAAGTGCTATTCCTTGAAGCCAAGAGGGGTGGAAAGTGATGCAGGAATACTTGGAGGAGAGATCAGAACAGAGGGCCATCGCGCTTCGATGCCACACCAATCAATCGAGCCGCCGTAGACACACCACGCGCCTACCAGGACCGCTTGGGCTACGCGGCTGAGGTTACGTCGTCAGGGCGAAGGAGAAAGGACAAGGAGAAGGAGAACGCATGCCGTCCAAGAGATGGAGATGCCATTGCAAGTATACACATGTAAGCGACGGATCACAGAGCGACGTCCAAGCCGTAAAGACATTCAGCAACGGCACGAAGGCCAGGCATAAGGCATACAAACACAAGTTCTCTGCTCAGCGACGCTCCTTAGAGCAGTCCGAAATATACTTCGTCCAATCGAAGCAAGGTGGTAGTTAGCAGTCCATCCAGCTTTTCAGCTAGCGTCTGGCCACGTTCAGCTCCTGTTGGAACCGCGCATTCATCTGGTCACCTGTCATCAGTTAGCTGACTGTCATAGAGAATGACAACGCACAGCTTACGCTTCGAAGTCGCCTTGACACCGTGAGCCGGACGGGCTGATTTGCCGGCCAGTGTCTGCATTCGAGAAGTCTGCGAGCTACCTCGGGGTGGTCCTGGCGGTATGCTGAGATCCGACATCAGTGCAGCATGCGAGTTCTCGGTGCCTGCCGGCTGAGACATGGAGCGGAGACCAGGACGCTTCGGAGTCGGCGGCACTACATTGGCTGGCTTGATACGCTTGCTGCGCTCTCGTTCGTAGCCGTCGATGACCGCGCTCTCGCTCTTGCGCTTAGGTGGTGCACGAATGTTTGTGGCAGGTTCCTCGGCCAGATCTGACTGACGGCGGGACGTGCGATGCTCCTTTCCAGAGCCGCTGTTGTAAGTATTCGAGGCACGCACTGGCTTGGCAGATGGCATGAAACCTGGGGAGCTGCTCAAGTTGGGAATGCCAGCACCGCCTGGAAAGCTTGTCGGCTCCGGAGTCTTGAGATGAGAGGAGTTGCGGCGGCTGGCCTTCTTTTGTCCGGATTCGAGGCCACGGGACCCACGCGAGCCATGCGACACGTCGCTCTGACGACGAACGAGCTTCGAGGAGCTGTTCGGCGGTGGCATGATCGGCGGCAGGCTGTTCTGCAGATACTGTGGTGCGTCCTGAGTATCTCCATAGACAGCTTCGTCGGCATCCTCATAGATCCGGAAATCAGGAGCAGTGTCACGTTGACTGGTAGCACCGTGGTTGGCAGCATGACTGGCCGCGATCTTCGACTGCGTGAAGCGGTCTTTGTGAAAGTCACGAACTGAGGGAATCACGTCGTCAAACTGCGTCTCAGGCACAACATCTCGATCATGCAAATTTGGTAGCATAGCGGGCCTCGGCTTTGGAGCTGATCTGTCCACTTCAAACAGATTGAAGTTCTCAGCTGGTGGTGACGATGTCGGGGCAGCCATGAATCCTTGCTGCGACTCCTCGACGACAGGGCCACGTGAGTTGTCCTCACCCTCTCCAGTATTTGGTCTCGCGCTGGAAGGACGTAACAGGACGGGAACAGGGATGGTACTGCCCTCCTCGATCGAGTGTGTGTTACGATTCACCCTCTTTCGGGGTCTCCTGGGCTGCTTGGCGTTCGCGGCCACATTCGGTGTGACGCCCTTGCTCTGTATACGTCCAGTTTCGTGCTCGGCTGGAGCGTTCAGCAGCTGATCAAGCTTTGACTGAAGCTCTACGACGGCAGCCTGAGCTTTGTCGCGCTCAGCCTCGGCTTGCTGCGTCTTGTCCTTCTCGGATTCGAGGATCGCTTGTTGGTCGGCACGTTCCTTCGTCCATGCATCTTCGACTTGCTGGGCGTAGGCGTCGCGCTCTTGCTCACGCGCCTTGACAGCCGATTCTGCTTTCTGCAGCCGGTCATGATGCGCTGCTTCGTTCTCCTGATGCTCGGTGTCTATTCGCAAGGCTTGTTCGGCGGCTTGTTTGAGCTTCTCGTTTGCACTTGCCAATTCTGCGCGACAAATCTCGAGCTCGTGTTCAGCTGCAAGCTCGCGTTCAGCAAATTCCGTTGCTGAGTCCGCGGCACTCTTCTCGAGGGCTTGTTCGAGCCTCTTGTTTGCACTTGTCAGCTCTGCACGGCATGTCTCGAGCTCGTGTTCAGCTGATTCCGTTGCCGAGTCCGCAGCACTCCTGTTGTCTTTCTCTGCCTCGATCTGCTTCTCCAGGGCCTTTACCTTGCCTTCCAGCTTCTTGGTCGTGGATTTTTCTTTCTGAAGCTCAGTGTTCACCTCACGTTTATCACCACAGAGAGTCTGGATCTCATCCGCTCGAGACTGTGCAAGCTCCCCGGCAGCTGTGAGCTGTACCTGCAGCCTATGCATCTGCTCGGAGGATATTTTCTTTACCCTCTCAAGTTCAGACTCTGCGTCTCGCAGCTTCTGTTGGGTTTCCTTGAGTTTTTCGCCCATTTCCTCACACTTGACCTGTTCATTTTTGAGCTTCGCTTGCTCGGTCTCGATGAACGCTCCCATTTCACTCTTGTTCTTCTCCAGAGCGTCATTATTATCCTTCTCAAATGCCGCTCGCTCGACTGCGTGGTCTTTCAGCTGCTGCTTCAAGTCGTTCAGCTCATCCTCACGACTTGCGTTCTTGGCTTGAACAACGCCCAGTTCCTCCTTTGTCGCATCAAGCTCCGCTTGCATAGTGATCAGAGCAGAAGCTTTTGCTTGCAAGTCGAGCGTAATACCCTCCACGTCGGTGGAAGATTCCAACTCAGTGATTCTCGACTTCAGCGTCGCGTTGAGCTCCTTGACTTCCTTCTCTTTCGCTTGAGCTTCAGACACCTTCGTCTGGTGCTCTAGGAGGCGTTCCTCGCTCACCCTGAGCTTCTCGTTGAGTCCAGCGATGGTCTCACGGCATGCAGACGCTTCGGCGGCGAGCTTCTCTTGATTGAGCAATTCCGCCTTCAGACTGTCGAGACTCTCCTCTATGCATGTCCTTAACACAGTGGATTGTTCGGCCGACTTGACGTCAACATGTGGTCGAGTCGCGATGGTGTCGGGTAGGCTTGCCACCAGAACTTTGACAGCAACAACGTCTTCCACGGTAGCTGTCGGTCGTGAGGTCAGACCCTGTACAGCAGTAGTGATCTTCTCCAGCATTTCGGTGACCTCTTGCTTGTGATTTGACTCTTCCAGCGTGCCATGCATCTCATAGAGTTTGTTAAGCACGGCATCGTTGTTGCTCTTCAATTGGCGAACAAGCGCTTCTCTGTCATGGCCAGTGGCGCTCAGTTGAGCTTGCAGCTGCGACCGGAGATTCTTCTCTTCGACGAGAAGCTTGTCTTTCGCGTCCAACTCTTGTCGTAGCTGCGCATGTTGTGCAGCTGCAACAGACAGCTCAGATCGAGCCTCGCTGCAAGCTTTCAACGCCTTTTTCTCGAGTTGACCGGCGTTGTCTCGAGCACCTAGACAGAACAACGTTAGCCATACTCGAACACCACGTGTCAGTGTCTCAGCAACTGTTGCTGAGATGGAGATGCAGCACGCATATTTCAGACGAAAGATGCCCTCTGCTCTTCAAATTGACTCACCGTGCGATTGCTTTAGGGCTGCATCCAGTTCAGTTATGCGTTGCTTGCACCAGGCGATCAGCTCAGCACTTTCTTTCTGACTGTCTGTGGCCCTGGATTTGAAGTAGTCAAGATCGTGCCCGAACTTATCGACGAAGGTCTTGAAAGTCCGGTACTTGGCGATCTTGCCGTTGCAAATCCGCAACTCCGCGTCCTTGCCTTGATTGTCATGTTGCAAGGAACGACATTGGTTCAGTGCAACTTGTGTGTCGTAAGAGGCTTGACCAAGCTGCCTCTTCATGGCATCCTGTTCCGCCCGATGCCGTGACTCCTGCTTGTGTCGATCCCTGTCCACCTTGTTGCCCAGCGCCAATAGCGTTTGCGACAATTCAAGTGGATCGGATGAGGGAGTTGCGTCTCGATGAATCGCAAGCGCACTGGCGTGTCTTGCTGTCTGCGGCATAGGTAGCCGCCCAGAAGTGTTTCCAGGAGTCGCATGATGTCGGATCATAGAGGGTGGAGCAAGATCTCTTGGTGGCAGCGAAGAGCTGACGGGCCGAGTTGCTGAGCGAGACAGTGCTGGCCGCGTTGGAGGAGGCGATGGCGGTGCGTTACCTCCATTTATTGCAGATTGGTCACGCAGACCTGCTGAGAGGGGCCGGCTTTTGTCTGACATAGCCATAGGCTGCATCTTACGGGGTAGAAGGTGCTCGTGCGTAGCTTCTTGAACTGCCTCACCACCGTTTGGAACGTCCTGGCGCTGCCCGCAGAAGCCTTTTTCATGTTGACGAGGTGAAAAATGGACTCCACGGTGAGCTCGGTGCTCTGTCACTGGAGTTGGATAGCTGGTGCCTCCAGTATGCTCATTATTGCGAGCGATCGATGCCTGAGCAAGTGAGGCCGGTGGTTTCTTCCTCTTCCTTGAGCTCTTCTTCGTAGTCTTGGGCTGTCCATGCACGTATGGCGCTGTCTTACTCCGACTCTCGTGGGTGAAGGGTTGATCTCTGTCTGGAGCATATCGAGCTTGCTCATGGGAGCCTGTATGCTGGTCAGCAAGTGTCATCAAGTAAACGCGAATCATGACCTACCATGTTCCTCGTAAGCAGCCACACGCTCGAACGCAGAGGCTGCACGAGCTCTATTGGCCTCGTCTTCTGCAAATTGCTGTGTCATCTGAGGCTGCACTGGCGCATCGTAGCGCTCCTGGTAGTACTCAGGCTCGTCGTAGCCACCATAATCGTGAGCCTGATACTGAGGATCGTTCGAATACTGTTCGTTCATCTCATGGTGTCCGTCATCGTAGTATGGCGCTTCATTTTGGATCCCTCGTGGATCTTGATCGTAGTCCTCGGCTGCTTCGTCCATGTCCCGGTCGTAGTTGCCGTCATGTAGACCCGCATCGGGCATCATCAGTTGCTGCTCTTCGTACATTTCGAACCGTGGCAAACGCTCCGCAGCATCGCTGATCTGTTCGATGCCGTGATCCTGGCTGTCGTTGTCGTGGTCGCCGTCATCTAGCATCTCATTGCTGGGCTCCTCGACGTGTGCTGCCATCTTGCAGGTGGACGCCAGGTAAAGGCCAGCTGCCGTCGAGTGTGAGCAGGATGGGGTGAAGGGTGTAGCTATTGTCAACGTCGAAACGGAGTGTGAAGGTGGGTGGTGGGTGGTGGGTGGTGGATGATGGTGAAAGTCATGTTCGAAGCGAAGTCGCTCATGCACTTGCCTCATTGAAAGCGCGAAGCTAGGCAGACGTGTCTTTGCACGTTGCAGCAAAGACACTCACTTACCATGTTGCAATAGACCGAAAATGTGCCTCTCTGGGTATTGCATCGACATGTTCCGTCCTACGATATGCACCTCCATCTCTTCGCATCAACACTCTCGCGGCCGCATCTTCGCCTCAGCTTCTTCCGCAGTCCAAAGCGATCGCCACGTGCTGCTTCACAACCACTTGTTCGACAGCCATAACGAGACGTCCTACCGACTCGGGTGGATTGAGCTCACGAAGGATCTCGCTCGGGTTTCCAACACTCAACCCCAAGCAAGACAGTCGATGCGCGCAGCACAACGCACCTGTGTCGGGAGTGCACGAGGTATGCCGTTCATGACCTCTTGCTCCGTGCTCCCGTCAAGACCACGATGTATTCCCAGGACTTCACGCCTCGTTCACGTCCAAGCACGCTATGCCAAGCGGGTGGGCAAGTCTGCCCATATTATTGAGGCTATACGCACGCCTGCAAGCAGCCACCAGTTTGGCATATCTCTGTCCCTGCCCATCCTGGGCCGCACAGCAAAGAAAGAGGAAGTCGCAGCTGCAGTCGGCAGTCACAATTCACATCCCTGCACCTTCCAAGCGTCCGTCCACCAATCACAACGCCCATCGCCTTACGCGCCCAACTTCTCCAAGCACACGCCATCCCGACTTCACTTTTCCACTGCATCTGCATGAGCCCCATCTCTCATTGGTACCTGCAGCAGACGACACCGCAGCCCCAGCTAAGGATTGGTCGCACTCTCGTAGCCCAGGCACGGTCACATCTGCTTCGAGCAGATCTTCGCATAGGGCGCTACCAGAATGGCGGTGCTCTCTCTGGTCACGTCGAGGGAAGTATAGTGCTCAGGTCTCCTTCTGTACGGTACGCGTTTGTTTCGTCCTATCTCTAGTCTTCCTCTTTTCGTACTGTTGCGATCCTACGTTGAAATCTGGCTGGCGCAGTCTCGCTGCTTGAATACGGATCCAAGAACAACGACGCCAGGATGAGACTCTCACTGTACCTCTGCCTCTGCGCGGCAGGCACTCTCACATCCGCCCTCGCGATCGACCAAATCGACGCCAAAGGCCTCATAGCACGACAAGAAACCGCATCAGCAACGGCCACGACCTCTCCAACCGCCTCCAGCACCGCAACCTCCAACGACCCAAACGTAACCGACCAACCCGCCTCGGGGATCTACGGCTCCTCCTCCAACTCCCAAGACATCGACACCGACGGCGGCGCCTCCGGCCACTCCTCCGGCTCCTCCTTCAACCTCTCCACCGGCGGCCTCGTCGCAATAATCATAATCGTAGTCGCAGTCGTTCTCTTCGGCGGTACGTCCAAGCCACCCCAGTCCCTTGCCTCAAGCCATCCACTGACCATTCCTTCTACAGCCGCAACAACATCCCTCTGGGTCATCGCCAAACGCCGCCAATGGACCATGAAACAAACCCTCAAACGCGCATCACGACGCCTGACAGGTCGCGGCGGGCCTAGGCAAGATGCGAGGGAGGCGGCGGAGGAGAGGAGGAGAAGGAGGAGGACGGGGCTGCAGATGACGAGTCGGGCGGAGCAGAGGGGTGCGAAGAGGGGGATGGTGATTGAGATTAAGGATCAGGAGCAGAATCTGGGCGTGGGCAGGCCGGAGAAGAGTGCGGGCGGGTTGGGGAGTAAGTTGGGGAGGAATGATTGGAAGAGCCGAGGACAGAGATAAGGGTCAGGATGATGCCTGGTGTGTTCGAGAGCGTTCTGTACAGCTATATGGGCGCGTTGTACGTTTTCATGGAGCTATGTCGTAACGGCTGGGGTATCATTTCACATCAAACTTCCAGAAACGCCGTCCCACAACTCCATCAATCCTCCATAGTCTGATCCTCATCCTCCTCCTCGTCACTATCTCCCAAATCCACCACCTGCGTGCTCCTCGGCGCCTGCGAACTTCCCGGCAAACCACTCGCACCCGTAGGCCTCGGCTCGGATTTCGGCTGCGTCTTGATATTCAACGGCGTAGCATCATCCTCTACCCCATCAATATCAGAGTGCAACGTAAACGCATTCCTCTGCGTCCCGTTCCCCACACCATCATCGTCTTCTTCATCAGAACCCTCCTCTGCCTGCGCCTGAGCTGCACGCTGAATGCGCTTGATCTTGCGCACGATCAGGCCGTCGACGTGGAGGTCGAGGTAGCTGAGCATTTGGTTACAGCCGGGTACTGGACATTGGCAGTGTCCGCTTTGGCTAGCGAGGAATTCCATGATGGAGGCTTTCTCGAAGGTGTGGGGACACTTCTTGGAGGAGTAGGGTTCGTTCAATTCTCGAAGTGTCAGGGGACACTTTGTGCTGATGTTCGCCCTGCTGATCGCGATCTCCTCATCAGAATCGTCTTCGTCAGCGCCGGCCCGCGGTCGGGCTGTTGTACCGGGAGGTGGCACTGTGCCGTCTTCGTTGAACCATTCTTCGGGAGGTGCCATTTCGATGTCGTCGTCGGGATACTGGGCGTCGTGGATCACGCGGCGGAAGTTTACGTATTCTTCGTTGCTTGCGTAGCGATCGGACATGGGCAGGATTTGGTAGCGGGTCTTGCGGTCGTCGACTTGTTCGCGGAACACTTCGACAGGTGGACGACCAGCTTGCGTGCCAGCCGCACCTGGGTCTGTAGGCTGGAAGTCTGGGATCTCATCGTCTTCCCCATTGCTCTCTTCTGCCTCCTCGCCGTCTCCGCCTTCAGTTCTTCGCCGTCGCTGGCTTCGTACAGGTTGTGTGCTAGCCTGTGTACTCGCATGATTCCGAGCATCGGTATGAGCGGCTTCCACTGACTCTTTCATGAGTTGCAGCGTCTCCCTGCCATCCACAGTCCTCCGCATCTGCTCCTCCATCCTCGTCGTCATGCTTTCCGTCTTTTCGCGTAAGGATTTCAAGCTTCGCTCCTGCTGTTCCAAGAATGCGTCGCTTTCCTCGTCATCGCCTGGCTCATGCTTTTCGCGGGTCTTCTTGATGCGAACATCCTTCTCATGCAGAATATCGTTGATGTCCATCGCGCTCTGCGTCAGCATAGTCTGCGCGTCTTTGAACCGCTTTTCGAGCTTGGACAGGTCATGACTGCGAGATAGGGCGGCCAAAGCACGCTGCCCTTGTGGGTTGATCGGGAATTGTGGTGCTTCATATTCCGGTGGCTCTGTAATGCTGGCAGTGGGTCCACCTCGGGGTGCAGGCTGCACTGTCGACTGTCTGCCTGAACGCGATGGTGTCGGCGTTGGCGTTGGCCGTGCGGTGGATTGTCGAGCACGAGAGGCCATCTTGTTGTGATCGAGGAGTGATGTACAATCAATGCTTCTCACAAGAACGCGTCGAAGTGAAGGTTGACGCGACTTTCAATCTCGGAAGACCGGCCCGGTTGAAAGATCGGGTCGAGAAGAAAGAAAGTTGTCTTCTTGCAGAAACCAGACAGCAACCATGTTGAACACTGGCATGTCATGGCCTATCTACACTGATGAACTATCCGAGAGACACCTGCGCCTTCATGCCCTATGCTATGCGCATGCTGTTGATGCATTTCGACATGCCGACTACTACCTTCCGAAGACCATCTAAAACGCCACTCCACCTGGTTCCTTCTCTTACTTCGTGATGAAGTTCAAATAATCAGCAACTATCAAGGTCACCATGCTGCGGCAGTGTCAGTATCTTCTTCAATAGTAACGGGGACTTACTTACGCGTGCGGCGCAATACGGGTATAGTATGTGGTGAAACCTCGATAGAATCGCAGCGGACCTTCTTCCCGGATCACCTTCTGGGCACAGTCCAGGAAGTTCTTGTATGGCATGGTGCCATCCGGTTTCCTGCTCTGCTTCTGGAGACGGGTCTTGATGAAGTCAAATGGCAAACTGAAGAATGACGCGAAGAATCCAGCAATCGCAGAGGCAGTCAAAGTCTGCGCTCTTGGACCTAGAGATGTGTCTTTGAGCTGTGACTTGGCTTCCGAGAAGAATGCAAGCTGGCCGAAGTTCAATGCCATGGCACGAATCACGGTTGGAGTGGCACCTGCCCACAGACGAGCAACGCCTTCGTTCTTCGCGATCCTCGTCAGCGCATCTCCGACACCACGGTAGTTGGCTCGTTCAGCCTTTGGCTTCAACCCATCACTCTGCATCCGGATCAAGGCCAAGTCCGCGGGATTACCAACGAAGGCCGCGATACCACCAGCCGACAAACCAGCAGCCGCTCGCTCTTTGAACCCGATCTTCTGGCCATTAGCTTCTGCTCTTGCACCCAGGCTCTTCATGAAAGTGTCGAAGAAACCGAGACGTGCTGTGGTGTATACCGCCTGTCGCAGCAAGCCAGCAGAAAGACCAGTGTAAAGATCCATGACCTTGCCCGCGGCAATGATATCTCTTGTGACCGTTATGGGTGTGGGCTTGGGCCCGGTCTTGACGCCTTCGCCGGCGAGTTGTAACCGGACCTTGATCATATCGATTGGCTGGATGACGGATGTCGCGACCATACCTGCCGCACCTCCATTGACGAAGGGTAGCGCCGTTCGCATGAATGGACTGTGCAAGAAGTCTTGTGTCGCTTTCTGGGGATTCTCGGATGCCTTCTGCATTGCTGCCGGAGCGTCTTCTGCGGCAACTTTGGCAGCGTTGAGAGCCTCATTGGCCTTGCGTTTCGCTGCTTCTACTGCGGAAGCCATGATCGATCGTTTGTCTCAGTAACGCTTGCCAGTTGACTGCTGTTACTGATCTTCAGACTCCAAGTTCTTCGCTCGATCGTTTGCGCAAGTGCGGATGTCTGCTTTGCAACTGCTCCACGTCAGTGGTTGTTCATGGTACTAACCCAGCTCTCAACACAATCCCAAGCAGCGAGGTCGCTACACATATCTCCGCGACCAGCATCCGGCTCGCAGCAAGCACGTTGACGAGATAAATGGTCCAGGTACACCCGGCCATACCCGTGGGTATCCTCGTACTCACATGTGAAAGCAGAAGTGCCTGATAGCTGTGCCGATTCACCCCGCGTCTCGCTCGCGTCCACACGATCTCCGTCAAGCAGCTGTCTGGATACCAAGATACAGGCGAACAAACAATGGTCACGTTTCCGATGAGGTGGTGGGAGCAAGCAAGCAAGCAAGCAAGGCAGCTATAGCTGTGCCCAGCAAATGAGTCTCAGTCCCGCGGTAAGCAGGTAGTGGCAGGCGTGCGATGCATTCGGAGGATCATGAGAGGGGAGACGTCATGCTGGGTGCTCTGCTCTTGAAGAGCTCACATGTCGTTGTCTCGACCAACCACCTGCCGTCTGACCGCTGTGCTGTACCAGTGTATCTTTGCGGGGATACAGCTAATCAAAACGCCCTGTGGTACGTCAAGCTTGTATCTTCTGTAACGTGACCGCAGACGAGCTGGAGCTGGCAGCTGGCCTGGTCAGGCACCACGGAGCTGCTGCTGACAAGCGAGGCAGCTCAACGCGAGGCTGCCCGGAAGACCGAACATTCACATCGTCACAGAACTTCTGGACCCAATGCTACTGCGATCGACTACTGTAGCGCCGCGAAACAGCACAATCCAATGCATGCGATGCTATTACTCAGACGGCGTACGACCGATGTTTCGCACGAGATCAGCAAACGCATGGGGAACAGCGTGGCGCGTCACTACTGCGGGGTCTGAAGAGAGCTCGAGCCCACTTCACGTGTGCTCCTACCTTATCCGACCCGGGACTGTTCGAGAATGTCTCGGATCTGGCTTGCTGGGCGACAGTACCATGCGGCTCAACGATCTGCCTCGTGTTGTCAACGACATGTCGTTGGCCTGCTTGCTAGGCGAGTTGGTCAACGATTGAGCAAGCCAAGGAAGAGACACTTTCAGGCAGTATTCCGTACAACAGACGGTTGAATCAACAGACTGAACTGCATGACGAGATGGGATCTAGATATAGTCGCTTTATTGGTATATAATCAGATCTTGAGTCTGTATTTGTACCGGCAACATAGCATTCGACCTGAGATGGTAGGAGCAACCAAGGAATCCTGCTACAGCTGCCGTTACTTTCTCAACACATGCGTCGTCTCGTGAAGTCGTTGCAATTGCATCCGTCTGGAAGTGGCTCATCGATTACCAGCCAGCCGAACTCTGCGATGCCACGCGCGGCGGCGTAGAGTGGCGAGACGTGGCTCGATGATTGTCCGCCGTTAACGATAAATTCCATAGCATTGCCACCATCATCGTCGTCGTCACCTCTAGAGAGCACGTCTCGTAAGACAGAGTTGAGTCTGAAGTCGGAGGCAGATTCACCGTGAACTACGATAGTCTGGACGAAGGTTATCTCTTTGGCATCTTCGTCTTCTGACGCCGGAAGCTTTGTAATGTTTGTCAACGCGACCCGCAGCCCTGCCGTGCAGTCGAGATCCCTACGATCGGGGGATGAACATGTGCGGTCCAGCGCTGCCCCGCCGAGCGTCTCGGAGTGAAAGGTACGAAGTGTGCGATACAATGGCACATCCTCGTGAATGAGCGCTGCCGTGAGCGCAGCGCGGCTGTAGTCGATCGCTAACATCAACCGTGCCTCGTCGCAGTAATCTGTCGGAAAGTTGCGGCATTTCGCGGCCACTCCATAACCACTTGCCGCGTATACCCCAGCGGGAAGGCGTGAGAAGCGGGGATCCAGGAGGGAGAGTGAGAGCGATGAAGCAGCCGACTGGAGAGAGCCGTGGAGCTGGGGCGATATGGGTCGTGGAAGAGATACGCCGATGGTGTGGAGGCAGTCTACCATACCAAGATAGGATTCGCCTGCTGTCTTGAGAGTCTGAAGCATGGGACCGAAGGCTCGAGCGGTGTCAGTCAGATGTAGATCGCCGAACCATGATTGCGGAAGATGACTGCAGAGTTGTCCAACAGCGGGTTGTAACCAGGCAGGGAGCTGCCGCTGGATGAAGCCGCGTGACGACTGCAGGACTGAAAGGGCCTTGGTATCTTTCGCCACAGTTGACATGAACGCTCGCATGGCTTGTCGATATTCCGCTCCGCCCTGCACCGTAGCGACATCGACGAAGGTGTGGTTCGGGAAAGAGATGCTTGCTACAGCATAATCCAAGGAGAAATCGAAGCCAACGCGGTACTATGGGCGGCCTGCTCGCGCGAGGAGGCCATTATCCACGACCACAAATGCAGTCAACAGGAATGTGCTGCGCATCGTAATTCTGAGGTGTAGGTATGCTCCGGCGCGAAGAGGAAAAGAGAGGTACTTAGCGAACGAGTTTCATTTTCAAGGATCGAGCATACCAGGACAAGAGACAGTCTTGTCCTTCGAGATTCCCGCTGCCAGTGTAGTAGGCGCCTTGCGATTGCCCTGGATGCATGTGTGCGCGTAACGAATGTTGTTGATGGGAAGATAGGTAGTCCCAGCCAACGACACAACTCTTTCTGGTCCACCAATCAAGCATCAGCGGAGCTCTCTCCGTCATAGATGAACTTCTTCGCCCTTTCTTCAACCATCAACAAAGATGAAATGCACGCAACACGACATGCACCAACAAGAAACGCATTCGTCGATGAGAGGCTAGCCGGCTACCAAGATTGATCACGGCGATGTGAGCCAACACTTAAACGAACATGCTGGACCTCAACAAAGACAGTGGCCCAAGGCCCAAATGTCTTGTCACGACCACGAAACTGTCAAACTTCCTCAATCATGAACAGCCACCTACGAAGAAGCGACCTTTATCCACTGTGCTCAGTCAGAATTTCACTCACACTGTAAGCACTTTTCGCGGCTTGAAATATCCAAACGACTGACAACCCAAAGCTTGACCTTCTCCTCCCCTCCTCCTCCTCGGCATCAAGACTGCAAGACTCCTTGAAAAACGGCACAGGCACTCTCACATACTCCAAAGTCCACATGAAACCCCTCGACCTCATCACTGGCGACTTCTTCACCGAGTACATCAAATCTCCCGCTTCAAACATTCTCATGTTATCCCAAGGCCGCGCTGGTATTGATCCCATCTACTCCTTGGCCGAAGGCGTCCTGCACATGGAAGTCGACAAACCTACTTTCGAGAAGATGGGCCTGCAGGGAAAAGTCATTGATCGCGAGAAGACTTTGGGCAGAAAGCACGTTAAGGCTAGGTACGAAATTGAGCTTAACCTGAGGTTACCGTCTATAGTGCACGGCAAACCTGGATTCGAGAGGCTCGTTTGGGCGTTTAAGAATGTGCTTGTTGAGAGTGTGACGTGGTTGTTTCGTGACTTGAATGGTAAGGAAGATGGGGGCGGTGTGATCAAGGAGTTTGCGCCGCTTGTAAGGCAGATTGAGCCACAAGTCGTCACCATGGCGAAAGCGCTTGTGCCCTTTATGCCTGCAGAGCTGAAGGAAGAAGACTATGCGGAATCTGCTGAGATTCTGGAGTGGATTTCTCTGGCCATGATGGGTTCACCACGGATCCGGGAGAAGGATGATATGGACTCGCTGTTCTCGCGGTATCAGGTTCCAGGCATATCTGGAGACCCACAGGGCGAAGATTTGGTGAGGCTACGGTGGCGAGGTCTCATTCCTGGACAATTCGCGTACAAAGTTTTGCTTGCCGCGATGAAGGCTTCCGGAGACAAATGGATGGCGGTAACGGGCACGGCTTTCGCTGGTGATGCTTACGCAGTTCTCGTCAAGGATGGATATAGCGTGACTTGGGAGTACAAGGACTGAGCTGAATGACTGACGAAGTAAATTGCACGGAAAATGATATGCATAGCTCTGGCATACCCACACGAACCAGTTGCCAGGACTTCCACCCGCCATGATGCCTTCGATGCCCTTTCAACCGAAACTGGCCCTCTTGGACTGCGTCCTCATATGCGGATATCCTCATGCCACTACGGGTCCGGTCGCAGCACCCGGTCTCGGTGGCGCATAATCCGGCAGCTCACTCTCCTCGCTCACTCTCTTGCCAGCTTCAGGATGTGGATCTCGCACTTGATACGGCGGAGGTGCTGCCCATCCCGTACCGTATACTGGTCGAAGCCCAGCTTTCGCTCGTCTTCGTGATGAGATGTAGCTACTACTGATCAGCTACGAATATACCTCATTCAAATTCTGGGACTCACCTGAATGCAACAAACCCTGCCACAAAAGCAATCATGAACGCAAGCGTCACGCCCAGCAGGACCCATCTTCCCCATTTTCGCCAGCCGGAGTCCTCGCAGATGGTATCGCCAAAGGCGTTCGTGTAGCAGTATGTCATGTTGGACCGATCAGTGGACAGTGTACAGTGTGCAGTGTTCAGACGTCCTGCCACTGCACTCGAGCAGAAAGAGAGCTTGGTGCAACGCTCCAGTCAGCCGGATACGAATGGGAACCAAGAGGCATCTATACACTCTCTCTCGCGATGACGACGCCAGGGCAGTACATGAACACATGACACTGCCACGCCATCAGGGAATATGGCAAACGAATGCGTCGTTCTGGTATGTCTATGTCCATGCTGGCCTGTCAGCACGGCGTCGGATCGTCCGGAAGGGCCGCGAGTCTTACTTTCGTGCGTATGCATAGCCACTCCGGCAGCGTCATGGACGTCATCTTTCTGGTGTAGTCGCTTCTTCACGATCTGGATCCATACTGTCTCATGCATCATTGAGATGATGCCTGGCAGTCCAAACCAAAGGATGTCGTCCTCACGCCAAGACTTTTCAGCATCTCGATCAAATCGCAACAATGAACTACCACAGTCATACCACAGCATACAGCACTCTATCCAGTATACTGACACCATCGCCCATCTGTCTTCGTTGCTTCAACGTGCCAGACTCTCGGTCAAACCTCGGTCTTTGCCGCAGACCAAAAATTCCAACCCATGTTCACCATATCGTTTCTCCCCATCCTACCACAACACCACACCCTCTGCAACGTTATTACTTACGACGAGTTCAAAATCAAAGATTCAGTCCACTAATACGGAAACATAGATAAGGCTGCGGGCCCGCTTTACTTATTACCAACAAACAAAAAGGTAATATTTTCAATGCATCGGCCGCTAGTATGTAGTTAGCATATGCATTCGCATACATGCGTCAGAGAAAGAAACTCACGGAATCGAACCCGGGGCTAGCCGACAAAGCAGGTTACTGCATTGGCAACGGCTAATTTTACCACTAAACCACCAATGCAACTTGAACAGCCGACAGTACGCTGTACGGTGGAGGCGGGTGCTAGCAAATGCAATATGTAGTCTTGCGCGAGTATAGCCGATATTAGCGCGCGAGAATCAGCTTGGTCCTAGCCGGGCCTGCAGCTCAGAGTAGAGCCTAAGGGGTCGTCTTGAAGATGCCTTAAGCCGCATGGCTGGAAGTATGCATCACTAGAGGGTGCTGAAGTTGACGAAAGCCCCGGATAATGAGTTTCGACAACACGAGATCGAGAAGTGCTATGTAGACCTAGATCGAGCTCGGAATGCGGCGAACCTACAGATAGTACATGCCAAGTCACCTGTCAGCACCCTAGCGAGTGGCCTTGCGGCCGCGCAAGCGGCCGTGCAGGCTCGACAGGCCAGAGGGGCGTTGTTACTGTAGTGCAGATGGGCCATCTTCAAGCCATCGCTGGAGCAGCTCTCACAGATGGTTTTCTCCTATGAGGGACGCACAGGACGCAGGTGAGAACCTACATCGAGCTCAACCTGCGTAATTTCCCGAACGAAAGTTTACAGCGTCGGCGACAGTGGTCCATAGTCGAGAAGTGGAATCCGTAAACCAAATCGAATGACGCTCTCGAAGTGCGAAGCCAGGAAGGAAAAAGACCAGATATCATCTCGCGTGCAAGGACTGCCAATCTCCATGCTATGATTTCTTGCCTTGTCAACCAGTGAGCGCATCGGGCGCAAGGCGCTGGGAAGTCGGCCTTGCGGGCAAACAGGAAGCTGTCCACGTCGAACCTGATCGCTGTCGTACAATGTTGTATTGATGTCCGTTGACGAGCAGTGCAAATGTGAATGGTCATGGAGTGGAGAGATGAAATTTACAACACAACGCGACCAAGCGACTTCTTCAGAACAGATCTCGGCACATCTGCGGCTGTTGCCGAACCTTATCTCGATGCCGAATATGGCATGGTCGCGATCACGGGATTTTGATCATGATGATGCCAATGCTCCTTCTCACAACATCAGCCGTCGATAGTCTCGATACAAGGCGACCGCCTTGAGTGCAAGAGGCTGTCCATGCGCTACTGAATTGATACTCCTGCCACGTACAGATTATGATGGACGCGATCTACGCCGACCAGCTTCCACCGCACTGCAATGCCACAAGGACTCTCTCAGCTGGCGGCGATGCAATGCTTCGAGCCACGGGGACGTCGTCCACGATCAGACCTGCCTGGATCGGAGCTTGTGTGTAAGAGCGTGTATATGCATTCATATAGGAAGCCGCCTTTGTTCGAAGTCAGAGTCTTGACATCACCACTTCCACTGACGTCGCCATGACAGACACATCTGCAGGAACGCGGTTCAATGTTGTACATGGCCTGTGACGCGATTCCTACGACATACCCAGGTGAGGTTGCTCAGGAGTTATGATACCCATTTTCCGTTGTGCAAGACTGGCAAAATTCACACCAACACTGACAACACCACTACGAACACCGACACGAACCACCAGAGCGAGCTTTGCGACCATGTCTTCCACACTCGATCAAGTGAAGAGCACTTTCTCCCAGAATTTGGGTGGTGTCGCAGAGAAACTGACTCCTGCCGGCCAAAACTTCTCCATCGACGACATTCCAGATTTGAGTGGGAAGGTCGCTATTGTGACAGGCGGCAGTGAAGGCATGTCAGATCAGAGAGAATCCGCGATGCCATGTGCTGACTGTTGTAGGCATCGGATACGCCTGCACACACACGCTCCTTTCGAAAGGCGTCAAGAAGCTATACATCCTCTCCCTCTCCAAGGACGTCGTTGATGGAGCAAAGGAAGCAGTCGCATCGGAACTGGGACAAGAGAAGGCAGATGCAACAGAGTGGATTCAGCTAGACATCAGCAACTGGGACAAGACCATCGAGGTCGCAAAGAAGCTGGCAGCAGAGAATGAGCGCATCGACATCCTGATCAACAACGCTGGTCGTGGCATCATGACCATGGAGTTGACGGACAAGGGCGTGGACAGGCATATGGCAACAAACCACATGGGTCATGTCCTGCTCACCTCGTACCTACTTCCTACCATGAAGAAGACTGCTAATGCAGGAAACATCGTCCGCATTGCCGGGCTCGCTTCGAACACTCACGAGCAGTCGCCGAAGGACACCGAGTTTGAGAGTCTTGCAGAGCTCAATCAAGACCACGGTCCACTCGCACAGTACGGTCGTTCGAAGCTGGCAGTCATTCTGTACGCTCGATGGCTCGCGAGACATCTCACGAAGGAGTATCCCAACATTCTGGCCAGTGCTACACACCCTGGCGTAGTCAACACGAAGATGAGCACGGAAGACATCCACGAGCCATACCCTTTGGCTGGCTACTTGATGAGCACAGTTGCAAGACCTTTCAAAAAGGAGCCATTCGAGGGTGCGCTTTCGACACTGTATGCAGCTACAACGACCAAGAACTCCGGCGAGTATGTTTGCCCGCCTGCCGCGATCGAGCCAGGTAGTGAGCTATCGCGAAGCACACACCTGCAGGACAACCTCATGCGTTTGACGCAGAAGGTTTTGAAGGAGCAGGGAGGCCTTGAGCATGTCATTTTCCATTAGATCCATGTCGCCCAAGCCAGCACAATGTACAGTACTTCGAGCATAGGTAGCGCTCGCAGAGGAGATCGCACACGACCGTCGGCGGTTCTACAGCTGTATGGATTGCCAACATCTTCGGAGACAGCACAACGGTATAACATCTGCCAGGGTCATTTCGCATCCTCAGCATCTCGCAAGCGTGCCGGAAATCCGCCGCTCCGACAGCAAACATATCCTAGTCGTGAGAGGATTTACCCGCACGCTTGCGAGATGCTAAGGATGCGAAATGGCCCTGGCAGATGTTATTCTCGTTTGATCACTCATGGCATTGCGGTTCCTGCATCTAGACTCCACTCGATCCACCCCACCTCGGCACTTCACCCGGAAGCTGTGCCTGCAGACTGCATTAATCAGGCTCTCTAAGCAGATCCTAAGCAACAGTCTCTATGATGCCTATTGCGGAAGTGACTGCATGCACTCATGCATGAGTACATATAACCTCTACACACCTTGTGTAACCTCTAACAAGATCACATTGCCCATCTTTGCCCACTTCACCTCGCCCCGCCACCATGGCGGATACTTCCACACCAAATGCCAACGGCACCGCCGACTCAAACACAGACCCCATTGAAACACCCTTCCTCATCATTGGTGCTGGTCCCGCCGGTGCTTCGTTAGCATGCTTCCTCGCGTCCTACGGATTGAAAGGGATCGTAGTAGCGGCAGCTCCCGGCACAGCAAAGGAACCTCGTGCCCATATCACGAACCCCGCCGCATTGGAATGTTTGAGAGATATCGGGCTGGAGGAAGAAGCGGTGAGGAATGGAACAAGCGGGGAGTGCATGGTTCATACACGGTGGTGGTGAGCTGAACTGAGTTCGCATGATGATGGAGGCTGTTTGGAGTAGAATTGGGAGGGGATGTGGTGCTGACGGCAGACTAGTCATGATATGGCTGGTGAGGAGTTTGGGAGGGTGTATAGTTGGGGGAGTCAGCCTGGTATGTCTCATGTCCCACTCACATGTACACATCTTCGAACATGACCATTGATTAACCCCATCCAGACCGCAAAGGAGACTACGAAGCCGCCAGTCCATGTCGCCACATCGACCTCCCCCAAACCCTCCTCGAACCCATCCTAGTCCAACATGCCCTGAACAACTCCTGGCACATCCGCTTCGACTCCTCCTTCC
Source organism: Fulvia fulva (assembly GCF_020509005.1). NCBI lineage: Eukaryota > Fungi > Ascomycota > Dothideomycetes > Mycosphaerellales > Mycosphaerellaceae > Fulvia > Fulvia fulva. The sequence goes on from NC_063012.1 coordinate 284,946, forward strand.
TCCACTACTCCCAACCCGACCCCACTGGCCCCATCACCTCCACCATAAAAGACAACCTTACCGGCCACACCTACACCATCCGCTCCAAATACCTCTTCGGCGCCGACGGCGCTAGGTCCCAAGTAATGCGCCAGCTCAACCTCCCCCTCATTAAATCGCCCGGTCAAGGTCTTGCTCTCAACATTCTAGTCGAAGCAGATTTGTCGAAACACATGCCCCACCGAATGGGCAACTTGCACTGGATCCTGACGCCAGGACTGGTCCACCCGGCCTGGGGTTGGAGTTGTATTCTGAGAATGGTGAAGCCGTGGCATGAGTGGATGTTCATCATGTTTCCGGAGCCGGGCTTTGATGATTTCAGCATCAGGCTAGAGGAAGGGGAAGTTCTCAAACGGGTTCGTGAGATGATCGGTGATGACTCCATTCCCGTGACGATTAAGGGTATGAGTAAATGGTACATCAACGAGATCGTGGCAGAGCGGTACTCGGATGATACTGGAAGGATCCACTTATTGGGTGATGCAGTCCACCGACACCCGCCGCTCAATGGCTTAGGATCAAACACCTGCGTCCAAGATGCCTGGAATCTAGCCTGGAAAATCGCCTACGTCGAGAAAGGCCTCGCAGACCCCAAGCTCTTGAAATCCTTCAGTACAGAACGCCAACCCATCGGCGCCGGCGTGATCCAACGCGCCAACCAAGGTCTCCGGGACCACGTCCCCGTCTGGGAAGCTCTCGGAGCCTTACCAAAAGACGTCGAGGAAAGGAAGCGCCAGCACGCCGAACTCAGCGCCGCGACCGAAGCTGGGCGAGCACGGAGGAACAGGTTACGCGAAGCCATCGCGTACACGGCGCACGAGTTTGGCGGGATAGGTGTGGAGATGAACCAACGGTACGAGTCCTCTGCGGTATTTCTCGAGGATGAGAAAGAAGCCCGCCGCCCACAACCACTGGATGCAGTGCTTGAGTACCAGATTTCCACATACCCGGGTTCGCGCGTGCCGCATGCGTGGCTCAGTAAGCGGTCTCCCATTGATGCACCGATCAGTACAATTGACCTCGCCGGCCACGGTGCATTCTGCGTCTTGACGGGCGTTGGCGGGGACGCATGGAAGAATGCGGCGCTTGAGGCAGGGAGGCAGTTGGAAGGGGTGGTGGTTAATGCGTATAGTATCGGGTGGCATCAGGATTACGAGGATGTTTACGGGGACTGGGAGAGGAGAAGGGAGGTTGAGGAGGATGGATGTGTGCTACTGAGGCCTGACCGCACGGTGTGTTGGAGGAGTGGGGCAATGAGGGAGGGTGCTGGGGCAGTTCTGGTGAGTGTGTTGAAGGCGGTGCTTGGGAGGGGGGAGGAAAAGTAGATGGTGCTGTGGAGAAGTGGTGAGTGGCTTTGTTGGAGGGGAGTTGGGTTGGATTGGTGGATTGTTGTTTGTTTGTCAAGGCGATCATATAACCATGACATGATTAAGCAATGGGCTAAAAGCTGCAAAGCACCCACTCCTTGCAATGAAAGTAACCATCAAGTTCCACAATGTGAACGAGGGCCGTGGTGGTGTCATGAAGATCGGATCCGGGTCGGGACTTATCGACACAAATAGCCAACCTGTCCATCAAGTGAGCCATGTCGGAACTCTCAACTGCCACACATGCGTAGGTCTCTACTTCCCCATCGACGCCGAGCGTTGCTTTTGTGCGCACATGAATGCCTTCATCAGTCGTGCCGGAGGGCACGTGACGCCCGACCGATGTTGCAATCCAACAGAGGGCAACGCCGTTCACGACATGGTTCTTTCGCGACTCGAGGTTGTTGCTCACCAGCATGGGTTCACTGCTTCAAGCATAGACCGCGCTAGGATAGTCATGGTGTGTCCATATCCTGGAGGAAACTCCACATTGTCTGCAGCAACTCAGCACAGCCCGAGGAGGACCGGGTCGTACGTTATTGATGCCATCAGAGCATTCTTCCAGTCTCCTCAGCTAGTCTGTGACAAGCAAGCGCAAGGCTTTGTAGTCGATCATGCCGATGGCTCGGTGCAGAAGGTATCGAGGGCACTCCCGGAGATGTGTCGGAATGCTGGCCAGTATGCACGTACCAATGAGAATGTGGTGTGGGAAACGGTGATGGAGCAAGACTTGGACATGTGGGAGGTCAGGATTGCGGCAAGTGATGAGACTACTCGGTACGCAGATGCTGTAAGGGGTACAGTGTGGCGCTGAAGGGCTGATGACTGGCGCAGGACTCCGCAGTTCGCATGGGTTGGCAGTCCGGCTCGGACCTCAAAAGGGTGTCTTAGTCAAGCTCTTCGAATCGTCCATCATCTATTGCTTGTTCGACAGGATTCTTGATATCCACAACTCCGGTAGCTTTGAGGCGCTCAAATAGCACAAACAGTCGTTCTGCTTCGCGCTCCTTTTCTTCTTCCGTCATCTCAGGCACCGTCTTCGGTGCATCATGATCTTCCGAGCTCCACCTTTGGCCAGTGACCGGATTGAACTCGACTCCTCTGTTCGATTCTTCACTCGCAGTACTGCTAGCTTCCATAGCATTCGCTGGAATCTGGATGTTATGGCTCATCAGGAAGCCAGCTGCGAAGCCATAGCCAATGTTGTTGACGAATTTGCTGGCATCTTTGTCACTGAGCTCGAACAGCAGACTTGAGACGTTCTCGCGAAGGGTTGGCAAGTTTGGTGAGCACGAAAGCCGTAGCAGGCGAGCGGACAATGTCTCTCCTTGACCAAGTGGCTTGTCACGATCTTTTGAGGTGGGTAGAAGAAGCCATCGCATCCATGACTTCATCTGTGGCGTTGCGAGCTCGTACATGCGTCTGATCAGTGTGACCAAGGGTGCTGCCGCCTGATCCAACTCTCGTTCTTGCTGCTTGCGAATTGCTTCGTCCAGGATGCAAGACAGTCTGTCGACCACCGTCTCGGGATGCGAGTATGGGAACAAGGGGCTTACACGAGCTTCCCGCCCGTATGGAGTCTTCTTCTCGGCAGCGTTCAGGTCCAGATTCAACAGGGCGTTCAGAAGATAGGTGATCGGTGGCTGGAGTGGTGGCGATGGCAGTGGATGGTGGAGGATGATGTTGATGAGTGGCTCCACTGAAGGCGTGAAGCGAGAAGCCAAATCTGGATAGTAGTAGGTAATGTTGAATAGCAGCTTTAGGGTCTCAACCATAGCCATGTCCTGGGAGGGTGAGTTGATCGACTTCCTTCGTCCAGACCTGGAAAAGTTCTTAGCATGGCGTACAATTTGCTGATTGATACTGTCGGCCAGTTTGTTGTCGTTCAGCAGGACTTCAAAGTCAATCTTGGTGTTGTAGGTCAGCAGAAACAGTATTCTTGATAGCAGGAATTCATCTTCACGGTCGTCATTCTTCAGTCGTTCGGCGGCTCTTGGGGCATAGCCAAGGTCGACGAATGTTTGTCGCGATGGTTCGTCCAGTAGAAAGGCATTGGCCAGACATCGCAGTGCCTCGCGCGATGTGTTGGAGCTCTCCTGATCCAGGCCATATCTTGAGAGTATCGAGACGCCCTGTTCGCGTTAGCTGCTTGGACGTGATGGGAGAAACTTGGTAAAGCATGCCCGTTTGGTAAAGATAGGGCCAGCATTGTGGACACTGCGACCCAAGACCTTGACCTGGCGTAGCCCATGCTCCGCCTCTGACAGCAGACGTCAGCTGGTAGCATGTGCCTTCGTGTCGTATCGCACCCACGCTTCAGGGAGAGTTTGGCATTCTCCAGATTCTGTTCCAGCTGGTGAAGTAGTCGGTCGACTTGTGCAGTTCCTGCAGCAGCTAGCTCAGCGATGCACGTGTGGTGCGGCGGTGGTAGTGTTCGCACCCTCACCTGCAGCTCCACTAGCCGGGGTGCTGCTCTGCGGTCGCATGGCCAACATTGTGACTTGCCTATATGGGACTGACGGTGGATTTAGGGTTGAAGATCGGGAGGCGTGTCATGTCATGTGAAAGACGAAGGCGAGTTGCGAGGGAAGGTGATGTGTGCGGTAGCGATGGTGATGATGCAGCTGCGGCTGTTGCTCACGGGTGTGGGTGGTGCTCCACGTGCTCCTGTACAGCGCACATGCGACGATCCTCCAACTTCTTGCGTCGACACGTTTCGATCGCGGGTCACGTGCATGTTTCTCGGATCACTTCCGAGTCGCGTGTCGGAGCGCGTTGTTTCGCGGTATCGAGAGGCTGGAGAAGATGAACTTCACGGACGGGAGCTCTTCCTACGCGTTGCTGCGACATTGCTGTACATTATCTACTTGCGTGCAACGTCCATGGCATCTTGATCACTTGTCCGGCGTTCTGGGCTGAATCATGTTTTCTTCTCCTTCAGCGCCGTCCAAGTATTTTGCTTCACTGCCCGCGAGGCCACCGACGCCGCCAAAGGACATCTCGAACGATGTCGATGTCGACGATGCACTACGATTCCTCGAGCAGGGCCACCACGAGACGGCACTGATAACCAATCCCTCGAAACCGACTAGCATAAAGACATCACAGACCACGCCATCGTCTGGCACACCAGCTCTGGCACAATCTCGAGGCGCCTCAGCCAACAAGAAGGTTGACTTCTCACCGTGTCTCACTTACCACCAGCCAGCACAGCCCACGCTACAAGGGCCACTGCAAGGCCGCTCGCCGCGACATAGACTATCAGCACAAGCAGTCAAGCCGCTCAAGTCCATCTTGAAGGCGTCCAACGAGAACCTGCCTCTCACACCCGATGACCTCGAGCACACGAGCAGCTATTTCTCTCCACAGGAACCGGGCAGCTTCCGCAAGATGATGCAATCAGTGGTTCAGCAGTTGGCAGGCTCTTCGAGGGACGGTCGACGGGATGCATATCTGGCCATCAATGGCGCGCTGAAGGCTTATGAAGGCGTGCCGGATCCTCAGGCAATGGTTGACAAGATGCCTATGCTACAACAATTCATCAGCCGCGACATGGTGTGGAAGGACCAGAACGGCAAGCTCGACTCGTCTATCGTCAGCCAAGCGCTGAACCTGACGTGTGCCATCCTGCATCACCCTCGAACTTCACCCGCCCTGGACGATGACTTTCGCACGTTCGTGGTCGACCGCTCGATCGCGGCGTTGGAGCAGCCTGAGGTGCCTAAAGCGATCATCAAGATCCACGCATATCTGCTCAGCCAACAACGCTTCGGATCGCACATTGTGACTGCTGCCCGTGCCGATAGGTTGGTCACCGCGCTACAGTCCATTGAGGACCGCTGCTCCGGTAACAGCATCATTTCTGCTAGACTGATCGCGTACCAACGCTTGATTGAAGCCCAGCCCAATGTCATGCTCAAGCGGATGCGAGACTGGATCGAACACATATTCCATGGCATGCTCAGCAGTATTAACGACACAAGAGCCAGAGGAATCGAGACATGTACACACGCTGGTCTATACTTCGGCTCCCAGCCACAGGCTGCAACGATCATGTACGAATTGTGCGAGAAGAGCGTGGACAGTCAGGACGAGTGCGAAGAGGAGCAAGAACAGACCTATGGAGACTACTTGACGGAAAGACTGAACCATATGGCGTTGGACAAGGAGCTAGCAACTTACGCACCACAAATATGGGGAGCTGTGATCCTGCTCTTTCGCAACAAGAAGAGGCCCGTCGAGAAATGGCCGAAGTTCAAGCAATGGCTGCAGACGATACAGCGCTGCCTGAACTCTGGAGATATCGAGGTCAAGCAGCAGGCTAACATAGCGTGGAGTAAGCTGGTCTTTGCAGTCATGCCCGATGCCTCCACCGATCCAGCTCTGCGCTCAATGCTCAGGGTACCCATTGTTGCGGGTCTGGAGAAGCGAGGCAGTGACAAGTTGTCACAACAGCAAAGACAAATAGCCATGGACAGCTACTGCAACCTTCTTCACTACGGCTTACGACCAACAGTCTCGTACGAAGAAATAGACAAAGCTTGGGAGCTGTATGTTGAGCCAGTGCTCAGTAATATGGGCAAGGGGAATAGCAAGGTGCAAGTCGGAGTCTGCCGTATCCTTGAAGGTCTACTGAAAAAGAGCGATGGAGTCTGGAACGCGAACGCAGCGAACCTTTCTGAATCCATCAAACCAGAAGAGCTTCCTCGCCTCGATGCCAAATGGGTCCGGTCTCGAGTTGGCAAAGTACTCGGCGTCCTCGAGCCTATACTCCAGTCCACGATGTGCTCGTCGCCAGACCGCAGCCGCTACATGAACTCATGCTGGAAGCTCCTGTTACAAGCAGTAGCTGAGGCCGGCACCCAGGAAGTCAAGACTTCTAGTGAGCTCAAGGAAGCCATCGCACAGTTCACAAACCTCTTTCGACGGCTTTGGCATGCTTCTGCTGGGTCTGCAAAGTCTACAGACGGCTCTGTATGGATTCAGCGATACGAAGCTCTGCTCGAGACTGCTGTAGACAACCTGGGGGCCGCACATTTTGTTGAGGACATCCTCGCGAAGACCAGCGCCAACGATGTCGAGGCTGCGCCTACACCATCTCACCGAATGTCAAAGCATTCCAGAGTTGCACATCCGCCATTCGTATTTCTATTTGCCCTATACTACCGGCCGACCAACACCCTGCAAGTGGATGATATCTACACGAAATCTGCCGCATGGTTTCTTGAACTGCTCGCAGACACCAAAGGAACCGTTTCCGGCACTCTTGGTCTTCTTCACCGATCGCTCCAGTTTTGTTCCGACCAAGCCGAACCGACGGAAATCTGCGCGAGTCTGTGGCCAGCCATCGCTACTGCATCAGTGAGCGCCTTAGGCTCACGCAAGACCACATCTCCGCAGCACGATGCTCAGATCATGGGCGTCGCACTCAAGTCCTCTCTGAACATTCTGTCCTACGGCTTGAAGTATACACACGCATCTCCCGCTCGTCTTGACAACGTCCGCGATATGTACCAAGCTACGTGCCAAGCAGCTAAACACTATGGTCGTGATGGTGGAGTTGCCTTGGGTGTTATGGAACCATTCGCCAAAATTGTCAAAGACATGGCCAAGGACATCGAATCTGGTGTACTCTCACAAGTCACAGTCTCGATATTGGACAATGGCGTCTGGCCCAAGAGCCGTCAAGAGCTGGAGCATGATCGAAAGGCATTATGGGCTATCAGCCTGGATCCTCCCCGGTCAGCAACCTTCGACCCCTTCGAGCACGTCTACGCCGCTGCTATCATAGGAGTACAACGAGGGTACGATTGCATGAACATCCCGAGCCAGTCGCAGCCAACGGGGCTACTGCAGGCGGTCACTGCCTTCGTGGAACGCTGCCCGAGATCTATGCTGCTTGTTGCGCTTCGCAGACTCCAAGCCGGCATTGCGACATGGGTACAGGACAAACGACGCGAAGTCTTCCCAAGGACGTCAAATTCTAAGGCTGCCCCTTCCGCAGCACACGTCACTCAGCTTTGGACTCAATGGATGCTTCTACTCGAACAATTACCACGGAAGGATACCTCTGCACTGCAGGCGCTTGAGGTCTTGATGGTGGCTGGCTTCTCAAGTCCGAGCAGAGATGTCGTGAACAAGACGATCACAGTGTGGAATGCGACGTTCGGTAGTCAGCAGTCACTCGACTATCCCAGGTCGTTGCGATCTGTCTTGCGAGCACGTAAAGCGCAAGTTGAGATTGAGCTGCCACAGTTCCCAGAGGATGATTCTGAAGAGGAGACGGTTGAGCTACCGGACTTCGTCGAGACCCAACAGGGGCTTTCTAGCTTCGAGACTGGCCTTGACGCGGCGTTCAAAAGCACACCACGGTTTGCGTTCGGCAACAAGCCTAGGTCGGAACATGTGCCAGTCAAGAATTCACCAGCGCCAGTAGCCCAGTCCAGCAATGTTGGCAACAGGCGGTCTAGACTGTCTACAACACCAAAGGTCCGCCTCCGACACGATGACTCGCAAATCGACTTTGCACCTATCGATAATACATTGCCAAGCTTGACGAGAGAGGAGTCCCAATTCTTGACGGACCACCAAAAGGAAGTGAAAGCCAGACAGCATGGAGATGCGCAGATGTTTCCCGATCTATCCTCCAGCCCAATGAGCAAGTCTACGGCGAAGGGCAAGAACATTGCCAAGAAGCTCGACTTTGCGCCTCAGCCATCTATAGAGCAAGAGGAAGACACGACGTTTGCCACGCCGACAGGACTCGTGGATGGCAACCCTATGAGCGACGACATGCCCTCGTCGCCTACTCCAAAGGCCAGTGACAATATCACAAGAGCAGACGAGCGAGCTTGTGAGAGTGACGAAGACGACAACGAGACCATCGTAGATCCGCCATCTTCGCCTCCTCGAGAAGATGAAGACACGATAGCAGCAGCTCTGGAACAACCCGAGGACACGGGAGGTCCACCAGCAGAGCTCGACGAGACTATCTTAGCAACGGAACTTCCTGGCCAACAGCCAGTCACAGAAGATGCCATCGAACATGGCGAGGATCAGGATGAAGCTGGTGAGAACGGCATTTCAGATCTGCCATCAGACACCGTCTTACCTGCGGAACAACTTGAGCGAGAAGCTGAAGCAGCCGCAATGGAGGCCCAACTGCTCGACAATGCCGAAGACACAACTATCGTGGACACTGAGGAGATACTTGACAACACCGTGGTAGAAGTGTCTGCTGCAGAGGATCCAAAACAGCAAGTGGGCACGCCGTCCAGGATCGAGAACTCGATGCTTGAACCACAAAGTCAGCAAAGCGCAAAGTCAGGAGCCCATGAAAATCTCGATGCACCCAGCTCTAGGAAAGGGTCCAAGAAACGTAAGCGCAACTTCGAGACTACGCATACCAGCAAGAAGAAGAGCAAGTCGTCGCCTTTCAAGAGCTTCTTCAGTCGTCTTACTGGGTCGAGTCAAGAGAATGATGATGATGTGCAGGATGAGATTGTTGTGGCGAGTAGCCGATCACCGAACAAGATCGTGTCGCCGAAGGTCGTGGTGCCGACTGGGAAAATTCGGCATCCGGGGGCGTTGGAGGTTGTTGATGATGTTGTTGAGGACAGTCAAGAGCCTGAGCCGTCCAAAGCAGCGCCACCAGTCAAGCGCAAACGCGGACGGCCACCAAAGATGGCGTCACAACCTCAAGCAATATCACAGTCACAGGAGCTCCCTTCTACTCGTTCCGATCCTGCGGTCGAACACAGACGTGGTCGCAAGCGACGTGCCTCGCTGTCGAGCATGGGAACTACCGACGAGCAAGGCAGTACCAGCTTCGTGGCCGACACGCCAGCACCCTTCAAGTCGAGAAAGTCGACACGACTTTCACAAGAGGGCAGCCAGGTCATCAATACTTCGAGGCGGCCATCGGTATTTTCAGTGAAACGAGCGAAACGCGTCGAAGAAGACGAACAAGAGGGCGACGACAGCGAAGATGATCTCAGCTCAGCCGCTCAGAGCACATCTGCACATGGGAGGGAGACTGTAGAGTCTAAGAGTATCCTCGAGCGACTCCGCGGCGTGTACGCAGACTTCAAGGGTAAGGTCTTTGGGTCGAGGGACGAGGAGCGACAATTCGACGATTTGCTCTTCGAATTTAGAAGGGAGGTGCATGAGGCTGGGCGAAGAGGTTATGCGAAGGACGAATGAGTGTCATAGATGTACAGAGATGAAACCAAGCTACTGAGGAGCCGCTTTTCGCAGAGACGATGGCATCCATAGCAGCTGTCAAACATACTTTTCCAGCTCCATGCACGTGTCAGTGCCAGTTCACAAGTTGTTGGTTTTAGCACGTGTAGGTTTGAAATGAGAAGACGGTGAGGGCTCGAGTGAAGTCTGGTACCGACATGTTTCGGTGACCCTGCATTGATGTCACGGCCCACCTTCCCGGTCGACAGCTCTGAAACGAGGCCGGCCCCACTGCCAATGCATGAGTGAAGTCACTGTTCATCTTGTTGATACATGTATTCACCTTCTCTTCACCTTTCCGTGCGTGAACCCTTCTACAAACAACACGACTACTTGACCACCAACACCACAATCACTCTCCCCGTGCCACCAGCGAACGAAGCAACTATGTCAGGCAGCGTCGGTGAGTCCTTCCTCCAACACAACCACTTCCATGGCCACGCATGGGGCACAGTCGAATATGCTGCCACCACGTTGACCGCAGACATGGCCCTTTGGTGAAGCTCTACTGATACGCACGCCCAATAGACCGTCCTAACAAGCCATCGGCCATCTCGCCTTCCACCACCGGCCCTCAGCCAAGCGTCCACAGCGACAAGGGCAAAGTCATAGCCACGCTCCCAACCGGTGACTCCGTCGAAGTTCTGCTGTACGGCGCGACCGTCACCAGCTGGAAGAGCAATGGCAAGGAGAGACTCTGGCTCAGCACTGCTGCTAAGCTCGATGGCAGCAAGCCAGTACGAGGTGGCATTCCAGTCGTCTTCCCCGTAAGCACCACACACCCAGGAGTCACAACATGCCATACTGATCATACCATGTAGAACTTCGGGCCCCCGCCAAAAGACCACGCAACCTCCTCCCTCCCTCAACACGGCTTCGCCCGCAACACCCAATGGGACTACCTAGGCAAATCCTCCTCAGAATCCGGCCGTCTCGCCAAGGGCGGCGACGACAGCGTCAAGCTCGACTTCGGACTCTCCTCCTCCAACCTCAGCGAAGAAGCACGCAAAGCCTGGCCCCACAAATTCGGTCTCGTCTACAGCGTAACTCTCGCCAAAGACGGCCTGCAGACTATGCTCCAAGTCCAGAACAAGGGCGACTCCGCCTTCGAGTTCCAGATGCTGCTCCATTCCTACTTCCACACTCCAGATATCAGCAAGACGGAGGTAAAGGGGTTGGGTAGCACTACCTATATCGACAAGATGCTCGATGCCTCGGAGCAGCAGCAGACAGATCCCTCAGTCCGTATCACGGGCGAGGTAGATCGCGTGTACAAGAGCATTAAGCAGGACACCACATCCGTTGTCGTGGACGGCCAGTCCCTTCTCGACGTTCAGCGCGACAACCTCAGCGACAGTGTGGTGTGGAACCCATGGATTGAGAAGTCGAAGGGTATGGGCGACTTCGAGCCCAAGGATGGGTACAAGCAGATGATTGCTGTGGAGGTCGGGACCGTTGATGGGTGGCAGAAGCTTGAGGCCGGTGAGACTTTTGAGGGTGGACAGATTCTCAAGGCGCATTGAATTGCGGTTCAAGCCAAGATGTGACGACAACACGAACGAGACGACATGGAACGACATAAGATACCGCGGCATGGCATAAGGCAATGCATAAAGGTGAGGCAGACAGCTTGTGGCTCTGTGAGCTGAGCTGGTCTCACGACAGAAAAGGAAAGACACGATAAGTAGACATCCAAAGTGAGATTAAAAGCATCAAGTTTCATTTCTTCCTCAATGGCAATGTGCATCGCGGTTCCCCGGTATCATTGTACAAAAGCAAGCAACCCTTCAGCCTGACAACGCCTGCATGCTCACACGATCCCGTGTGCATATACCACATGCTCAGTGGTGAATCCAGTTGACCTGACCCATGACCCATGACAAAAAGAGATGCCTGAAAGTTCCTACTCACCACGATCATCGACCACGCCAAGTTCCAGTCGGTGGTCCTGATCGTTTCATATCCTGCTCCTTCACCTCATGCCATTCCATTCAAGCCCAGTCGCACGTGTCTCATGTCATATCATTCCCTCTCAAACTCTCGTCTTCGTTGCAGTGTCTTAGTGAAACCCATTCGTCCTGTTCTTAGGATACTGTCCACCCGGTCCCTCCAGAAAGTATGGATGGTGCACAGCCTGCTTCGCACTCATCCTGCCCGCTGGGTCGTATACTAACAGCGCGTCGAGAAGATTCAGGCCCTCGTCACCAAGGAATTTGACAGCTTCCGCATTCACCAACTCCTCCTCAGTCTTCCTCTCCCACTTGGGGAAACTACTCTTGAAATCCGGGAAACTCGTCACGCCCGGCCAGTCCGCCTCTGAAGGAGTCCCCAGCACGCGGAATATCTTGAAAATCTCATCGATTTCGCTGTCGCCTGGGAAGAGTGGTTTGCGGGTTGCCATTTCGGCGAAGATGCAGCCGACGGACCACATGTCGACGCCGGTGCTGTATTGGCGGCCGCCGAGGAGGATTTCGGGGGAGCGGTACCAGAGGGTGACGACTTCGTGGGTGTAGGTGCGGAGGGGCACGCCGAAGGCGCGGGCGAGGCCGAAGTCGCCGATCTTGAGGTTGCCGTCGGCGGAGATGAGGAGGTTTTGGGGTTTGAGGTCGCGGTGGAGGACTCGGTGGGAGTGGCAGTAGCGGATGCCGGAGAGGAGTTGATGGGTGAATTTCTTGACCTAAACGAGCATGATCAGTATGCATGAAACGTAGTCAAAGGGAATGTGTTCCTTACCATCTCTGCACCCAGTCCCATGTGTCCTCGTCCCTCCATGGTTCCTTCAGGCAATGGCTTGCCGCGACCACCTTGTGAGACTGGGAGTGCTTCCATGTACTTCTTCAGGTCGAGATCCATGAATTCGAAGACGAGGTAGAGCTTGTGGCCGTCTGCGTGTACGATGTTGAGGAGACGGAGAACTGCCGGGTCGTTCATCTCTTTGAGCAGGGAAATTTCGCGGATCGCGGTAGAGGGCACGCCTTCATCTTCGGCTTCGAGGCGGATCTTCTTGAGGGCCACGATGCGTTGATCGGGTGTACTGAGGTCGCGTGCTTTGTAGACGACTCCGTAAGTGCCTGAGTGATGCTGTTAGTATGCAGGTATCCGATGCGCGTGCATGTCGCGGCATGTACTGACCCTCGCCGACCTTCTCCATCTTCTGGTAATTCTCCATCGTCGCGGTTGTTGTTCGTGTCGGGATGTGGGAGAAGCTGCAGTGTTAGTAAGTCCGGGTGGTGGTGGTGCTATGAGCGGGTATAAGCGTCCATCCAAGGTGTTTGCCGGGTGCAGTGTCATGCGAGAGTGGTGAGAATGGGCTCAATGGTGTCGAGTTGCTCCTTCTACCGAATGTTTGTCAACAGCTGCGGGACGCCTCAAAGCGCGATGCGGGAACAGCCCGTGCGCGACTGGGATCAGGGCATGTTCACTGACGTACCTCTCTTTCTTCTTCTTTCACTGCACATCGTCTTGATGTCACGCTTGACATCGCACCATCACTCACTTACGCTCGTGGAGAAGTCGCGAGGTTGCTGGAATGCGCATGAGACGCGATTCGAGCCTCACAGCGCGACTGATGATCGCAGAGCTGACTACCACCATCACCTGACTGCGTGATCTCACCGTGTCAAGTAGATTCGACACGCTCTGAAACGTGATATAGTGCATGGAACATGGCACCAAGCAGAGGCAAGGGCAAAGCGCCTGTCGACCCGGTTGCAAGCCGTTCTACGCGTTCTCAGCGAAGCACAACCCGGTCCAAGGCACGAGGCGGCGACGATGTGCCAGATGTGTATGCTTCGATGCTGGCCGAGACAGATCACAGTGAGCTGGAGCACAGCGATCGACCGCTCAAGAAGCGCAAAGTCACTCCGAAGGGAACGCGGGCGGTAGAGAAGACTGTATCTACGCCGTCACGCGCATCGAAGCCGGTGCCAGCACAGCAGCCTAGCAGTGCTGCATCTATAGCGGCGGCAAGGCCGATATCGACGAGGCTGCAAACAGTCGAGGACTCTTCCGACGATGAGAGCGAGTTCGAGTTTGAAGATGTTGACCTGGAGGGAGCAGACGCTTCTGCTGATGAACATCCCGATGGCATCGAGGATCTTTCCATATCTGTGCAACCAGAAAGCAGCATAAGAAGAGCACAGAATCGCAGGAAGCCAGCTACTTCTGCAGAAAAAGCTCATCGATTGCTGGTGCACAAGCTGCACATCTTATGTCTTCTTGGCCACTGCATGTATGTCAATGGCCGCTGCAACAACGCAACAGTGCATAAGCTACTTCGACGATTGCTCAGTGCAAGGGCGATATCGTACCTGAATCCGAAGACAGAACATTCACAGTTTCAGCGTAACAGATCTTTCTTGGACGGATTACAGCAAGCGACCGATGCTTTCAATGGTGAGTATCATGTTACCGCATCTGGTATGATTAAACCTATATGGACTGTCGATGGAGAGGAACCTCGAGAGCTTGATCATCTGCCACCCGTCGACAGATCAGACTTCGTTGCAGCCGCAAAGAACATGGAAGGTAGCCAAGACATGGGCAATCAGCTCTTCTGCGCTATGCTTCGCTCGGCTGGGGTGGATGCACGCGTGGTATGCTCACTCCAAGTGTTGCCCTTCACCAGCGTGCCGAAAGGATCGACGCCTCAAAAGCCAGTCAAGGAACGCATATTGGCAATAGCGCCAGACACGGATCTCTCAAAAACTGATAGCAGCGCCGACGAAAGTGCTATGAAAGGCAGTTCGAGAGCTGCTATCCGTAGACGTCTCGGACAGCCAGGCTTCACAGCACCAAAGACCTCAGCAACACCGCCCAAGAAGAAATCAAAGCATATCCCGAAGCTCTCGTATCCCGTCTTCTGGGTCGAGGCTTTCAATGCTGCTCATCAGAAGTGGGTGCCAGTCGACCCAGTAGTGACACACAGTGTCAATAAGCCTGCGAAGCTGGAGCCTCCCATTAGCTACGACCTCAACCAGATGACATACGTTCTGGGCTTCGAGGCTGATGGCATCACTCGAGACGTCACGAAGCGTTATGCCAAAGCATACAATGCGAAAACTAGGCGGCATCGGGTCGAGGCATCCAAAGACGGCAGCAAATGGTTCAAGAAGGCGATGCGTATTTTCCGCCGAAAGGGCGGTGCCAATGATAGGGATCAGGTCGAAGACGCAGAGTTAGCACAGAAAGAAGCAAGAGAGGGCATGCCGGCAAATGTGCTTGATTTTAAGGACCATCCTTATTACGCGCTCGAACGACATCTCAAACGACACGAAGTGCTTCATCCGAAGCGAGAGGTCGGCAAAGTCAATGCAGGTACAGCAGCGAAGCCACGCATGGAAGCAGTCTACCGCAGACAGGATGTGCAGATCTGTAAGAGTGCCGACAAGTGGTACCGTGTGGGGCGAGAAGTGCTCGAAGGCGAGCAACCACTGAAACATGTACCGGCTCGAAGGAAACGGTTCCAGACACCAGACGATGAGGACGCTGAGCCTGACACGACCCCAATGTATGCACCCTACCAGACACAACTTTACATACCGCCTCCTGTCGACAAAGATCGCATACCGAAGAACGTCTATGGCAATCTCGATATCTATGTTCCCTCGATGGTTCCAGCAGGTGCTGTTCACTTACGAGCACCTCGGGGAGTCTTCGATGAGCCCACTGACCAAGATCGCAAACAGTTCACAGATATGGCACAGCGGGCCGCCAAGCTGCTGCGCATAGACTACGCCGATGCTGTCACTGGTTTCAAATTCCAGGGTCGAACGGGCACAGCTACAGTTGACGGTGTCGTTGTAGCGCAGGAGTATGCCGACGCTGTCCGGACTGCCATCGAAGGCTTCGAGTACGAAGCCGAAGAGGATGCAAGCAAAGCCAGGAGTCTCCTTGCATTGAAGCTCTGGAAGCGTTTCCTTACCGGTCTGAGAATCGCCGAACAAGTCCGTGAGTATGGTGACGGCACGGAAGATCGAGACGCGGTTCACGAGAGGATTGATGCTGCGAAAGCTGCGGAAGAGGGACCGGGTATGTTCCTGGAAGGATCTGAGCGTGAGCCGCCATTGATCACGGCGGGGCTGTATACGATAGAAGAGTTGCTAAGGCCGGGTGGTGTAACGAAGCAGAGGAAGAGGAAGAAGATCGACGAGGAGGATGATGAACTCATGGAGTATGAGCAGCATGATGGCACTATCGGTCCAGACTTTGGGATTGGAGATGAAGGTGGAGGCTTCTTCCCTGAACATCGATCATCCGCGGAGTGTAGTCATGGCGGTGGCGGGTTCCTGCCAGAAGCTGGAGAGCAAAGAATTTTCCATGAAGAGGACGGCGGCTTCGTGACGGGACCAGAGCCTGATGGTACAGAAAATGGAGGCGGCTTCATGGTTGACAACGATGATGGCGGGGGCTTCATCGCTGATGAAGCTGATGATGAAAGCGGACTAATACCACACGACGAAACCCAAGATGGTGGCTTCGTACTAGATGATGAGCCTGAGGGTGGTGGATTCCTACCTGATGCCGATGCGAGCCACAACGATGACAAGTCTATCGCTGCGGGTGATGAGTCGCAGCAATTTTCCCATGATTCAGCCATGGTGCAGGAGATCCGTCAAACCGAGCAAGATGCTTCAGCCTTGCAGGAAATACCAAAGACATCGTTCAGAGAGCCGGCTGGCAGCCATCCTTCACAACAGACTGATGCGGCGGAACTGGACAGTGGCAATGATAGTGATAAAGGCTCGCTGCTCTCGCATGATCCTGAAGATGACGATGCTGAGCCGGATTGGTTGTTGAGTGATTGAGATAGTCTTTGCGCCACTTCAGGAATTGGACGTTAACTTAGCAGAATAAGACTCCATGGAGGATTGATTTGACTATACTCTACACTCTCACGGTGTCGACGTTCATCTAAACGAACACGCGGTCATCCGGTGGCATGAGGCATAGGTTGCCAGGTTGATCGATCCATCAACAGTCAAATCTGACATTCGATCGTTCCAGACAAGGCATGTGGCTTTACGACTGGATTGTCTGAAGGTCTAGACTGCTGTGTATATGCTCGCTTCGAGATGGAGTCGGGCGCCTGATCGGCTTCGTTCGGGTGCTCACGCCACAACACCATCTGCAGAAGTTGTGATGGCCACGTGCACATGAAGGAGAGTCCTTCAATTACCGGTTGTGCATAATGCAAGCCGATGATGGAGTGTTTGGTTGGACGGAACAGCAGGAGGAGGAAGCGCATATCTGCAGGGATACCGTAAATAGAGTTCAGCTAGTTCTGCGGACGG
Organism: Fulvia fulva; assembly: GCF_020509005.1. Lineage (NCBI taxonomy): Eukaryota > Fungi > Ascomycota > Dothideomycetes > Mycosphaerellales > Mycosphaerellaceae > Fulvia > Fulvia fulva. The sequence continues at coordinate 301,885 of NC_063012.1, forward strand.
GGCGCACCTGCACTTTCCATCTCAACGTTGAAGCGATTTCCGCAGCAACATGCTCATCAGTGATGCACCAGGTCGTCTGCAAATGTCATTGTAGGGCTCGATACTGGAATGCTGAGGCCCTAGCCGGTCGACCTGTCGACAAGAGCCTGCGAGCTGACACGCTCGTACCGCCCATTGCTTCGGTCCATTTTGGGTGGTCAGACTCTCGATGCAGCAGCATACTGCCGTGAATCGGCACGCAGCATCCGAAGGATACCGAATCGTATCGGCGGCCACAAGAAGTGGTGAGTTCCAAAGTGGCACCGGCCTTGCGCCCCGTAGGCACTCTACCAGCGTCAGCGAGAACCCCTCTCTCGAGCAGACGTCAAATGCCAGGAGGACCAAGCCGACCAAGCCACAACCAAGCACCTAACATGGAGAAGCGAAGCTCACCCTAAGACCCAATCTATCCCTGTCACCTGCCTTGGCTAGCTGGGGTGCCTCACGCAGTACAGCACTTCCGCTTAGAGTCCACTGCCTCTTATGACTGAAGACTTCGGACTTCGTGTTGCACGGCATCCCCAATATTAGCGTCTATCCTATCGCACCCACGTATGCTGTCGCTACCGACAGCTACTGCAGCGAGATGATGACGGGCCCACCGATGCCTTGTCGAGGGAGTTATTGATTCAGGGCTACATCGTCAGAACCGCCGCAACGCACTGACCAGGAATATTCAATGCTATTGTTCTCGTGCTAATGCGCAGCTAGGGTTTTCCATACGTTGGGTGGTATAAAGTCGCTCGATGCCCGGCTTACTCGCTCTACTTCCCTGCATTGCAACAGGATCGACTTTCTACGAACACCAACGGAACAAGAGACGGCACTCATTCGCTCTTACACACACTCATTATCTAGTCTCGATTCCCTGTGTTCCCAGACCGCGTCACCCAGCTCCGAAGATGCGCTCCTTCACCGCCCTCTTGGCTTCCGCCTCGTTGCTCGTTGTCAGCACTCTTGCTGTGCCAAATACTGCGTGGCAAGGTGGCAGCTATGGCGGCTGGGGCAAGAACAAGAGCCCAAGCTGGAATCCAGGCCGTGACTCCAAGTGTCTAAGTGACTCGGAAGCCCAAGCTGTTGCCGACAATTTCAAAGAGTCGATCGCAGCCTACAGCGATGCCCTCGCCGATGCCGCATTCACCACAGACTTCCAAGACTACTCCGATTCCGTCATCGAGCTCATCGACAACGGCTGCCCGAACAGCCCAGTAGCCGTAAGTCATGCCATTCTCTTACCCACCTACCCACCACTAACACCCACCAGCTCGGTACCGCCACCTTCGACTCCCTCGCCTCCTTCAAGGCCGGACAAGGCGCACAACCCCCCATCCCCTTCGAGATCCTCAACATCTGGCACAACTGCGACACCATCACTATCCGCTGGGTGTCTGCACAGACGCCTGCACAGGTCACTGGCATTATTGTCATTGAGGCTGCTTATGAGAATGATAGGTGGATGATTGAGACCGTGTTCAGCGAGTTTAACTCTGGTGCTTGGTTGGTCAATTTGGGGATCTTTAAGCCGTCGAGTTGCACGGCGTAGAGGGATGGGGTTTGGGTTGGGCTTGTGGGTTGAGTTGGGTTTGTAGTTCTGTTGTTTCTTGCGTGCGTGCATGGCGGTATGGTGTTTGGGAGTGTGTATAGCATTGTTGGTGGCGGATCTGCCATTCTGGGGCCTGCTGTGTAGCAGTGGTAGTATCGTTTTTAGTTCTTAATCCAGCTCGACTTGGCACAGTCTTGCTTCTTCACTTTCAGGTCAGTATGCTTCCGACAGAGAAGACTCCCCTGCTGAAAGTCATGCCTGGAAGGATTGCAATCAACCACATTGGCAGTCGCTGCCACATGTTAGATCTGTGGACAAACACTCCTAAAAGGCTGACAGACACCTTCAACACCTCCCACAAACGCCACACCCAATGCCGAGAACAAGCACGCCCCAACGCTCCACTACTCACATGCAACCCTCACCCACCGCGGCACCGTCCTCTAATACCCAATATCCGCCTTCGTCACATCCTCCAAAAAATGCTTCTCCCTCCCCGCCCTCGAGAACCAAAGATACCACGGCACAATAAACGTCTTAATCTTATGCCCCAACCACCCAGCATCCGACACAGTCTTGACGACATTCTTCGACTCCTCAAACGCATCCTCTATCCTCCCGCGTCGGAGCGTTTCGTAGGCGTTGAAGGCCTCTTTCATCGTGTTGGGCTTGCCTTTTTCGATCCAGCGTGTCAGGCAGCGCGCGAAGAGGACGGTGTCTTCGAAGACTATGCCGGTGCTTTCGCCTTGGGGTGGCATCGCGTGCTGGAAAGTGTTAGGGGTGGGGTTTGAGGGGGTTTGGAGGGAATTTGACTTACTGCGGCGTCGCCGAGGAGCATTACGCGGTTTGTTGACCATTTCCCTTCTTTTGTGAGGGTGTAGACGGGCCAGAGGAAGAAGTCCTGGGCTGCTTCGATTAGAGGCTTGAGTTGTGGGATCTTTGCATCGCCGAATCTGTCGAGGAGCTTTTGTCTTGTCTTTTCTGCGTCGGCTCCGACTGACTTCCACCCATCTCGTGATCCAACGTCGTCAACAGACATCAGACCACCGACGTAGATTGACTCGTTCGATGGGGAGTGGTAAGACGTCAGAAGCATTCCCCGCTGAGCAAAGTTGATGGCGGTGCATTCGAAATGTGTCTTAAAGTCCTTGCTGACTGGCGCGAAGCCGAAAGCGTTGGCAACGCCGGTATAGGTAGCTGTCCTCTCGGGCTCAACGTGCTTCAGGCGGGTCACTGAGTGAATACCATCGCAGCCCATGAGAAGGTCACCAGTAGCTGAGTCGCCATCTTCGAAGTGGATCGTGACATTATCCGCGGTCTCGTCAATCTTGACAGTTCGCTTGCCGCAAGTCATGGTGATATTCTCGCATTGCTCCAGGGCTGACATGACCGCCTTCAAGGCATCACCTCGAGTGATGCGCAGTGCCTTGTATGGTGGATCTCCTATTCCCTTGCCATCCGGTCCACGGAAGTCTGATTCGGCGATCTTGCCAGAGTATGCATCGAAGATTTCCAGATAGTCGATGTCTCTGCCGTATTGCCGCTCGTGAATGATTTGGAAGGCGCCGAGGTAGTCGAGCATTCGGAGAGCATTCGGAGTCAAGTTGACAGCTCCCCCGATAACACCAGGCTCAGGTCTGATCTCAAAGATTCGGATTCGCGGTACTTGGCCTTGGGGTGCGAACTTGGTCAAGGCAAGAGCTGTGGTAAGACCTGCGATGCCACCGCCGAGGATGATGATGTTCAGGCCATCTGCGGATGCGGGTGCCATTGTCACGACGGTCTATCGTGTTGTGAAGATAGTTACTGACGGGTGAAAGTTATTGAGAATGAGGTCAATGGTATATGTTCGGAAACGGATGCCAACCTACTATCGGTACCGATTCAGCACGGGGCCGCAACACATGCGGCTCCTAGCCTTGTGGTACCAGATGATGGCTGAGAGCAGAGCCAAAACTCCGATGCAAGCGATGGAGCTGTAAAGCCCTTGTCGCCCAGACGCAGTCAGACGGTACAAGTGTGAAGGAGTGGATTTCAACGACGATTCCGGGTGATGGCACTGGAGATAGCTTCAGCTTTCCATCAACCTATTGGTATTTCAAGACCGGTTCGCTCGCGACTGCCATGATATCAGAGCCCAGCAAGAACGTGTCTGATGCAGGTGGTTGTTATTCAGGGACAGAATAGCGTCCCAATTCCCGAACCCTGAAGGGCATCTAAAGTTAGAATCTGCCGGTCTGCATGTTCTCGGCTGGAGGAGCCGAATGTTATTGTTTCGCTACGGAGCAGCTTGCGCCAGATGGACAGCGTTGCCTCTTCGTCGGGACCTGAGCGGGTATAATGTCGAGGCAGCAAGCACTGTTTATGGCCAGAAGTGTGCATCGTCCCAGACCTCAGCCCATCGCGGAGAAGCAAGCTGCGCGCGGAAGAAGTTCAGGTCACAGCCGCGTGATGGACCGCTTCCTGCCGCAGCATGTGAGCCATCCGAAGCGCGAGGCCGAACATCCCGATGTCTGGTGTCGCTTGTCGCGTGTCGCGTGATGTCGTGCGGTCACATGCTGATGGACACGTGTTTGTGCACGAAGAGAATAACGTGAAGCAAGATTGAAGTGCAGTGTGGTTCCACTTTCCCTTTTCGGACAACCTCGGCGAAACTGCCACCGCCAAATCTGACTTCGAAGGAGACTTCGTGGTCTCGCAGACATGACTCCACCACTTCTACCTCTGGGTGAAGGACCAAGAGTCATCGTGTACCATCAAACACATCACGGTCCCAATGATGGGCCGCCGGTCAGCTTGCTGCCTCTCATCACACAGAGGACAGGAGTCACTCACGTTGTCGTGGCCGCCATACACTTGAACGATCCTCCCGGGAATATCACGTTAAACGACCACCAACCAGACCATGAACGCTTCAAAACGTTATGGAGTGAGGTCGCTTGGATGCAGGCCAGCGGTGTGAAAGTACTTGGACTTTTGGGTGGCGCTGCTAAGGGCTCATACGAAAGACTCGATGGTCAAGATCTGGCACGTTTCGAGTCTTACTATGTGCCGCTGCGAGATCTTATTCGCAGGCATCGTCTTGATGGCCTGGATCTGGATATCGAGGAGCCCACGTCCTTACCGGGGACTGTGCGGTTGATAGATCGGCTACGTGCTGACTTCGGGCCTTCTTTCATCATCACACTTGCTCCAGTGGCGACTGCGCTGCTTCCCAACCAGCCACATCTATCGGGTCCTGCATTCGACTATAGACTGCTGGAACAGATGCGAGGGAACGAGATTGCGTGGTATAATGTGAGTCATGGAGGACAAGGATGAGTATGCTCATGCTAACCTTTCTTGAGACTCAATTCTACTGCGGCTGGGGCGACGCAAGCTCGACTGCATGGTATGACGCTATCATGAGTGTAGGCTGGAAGCCAGAGAAAGTTGTATTCGGACTCATCACAAACTCCGCCAATGGCCCTGGGCACATCGAATGGGAGCGACAGGAGCCAGTATTGAGAGCACTTCGAGCAAAATACCCAGGATTCGGCGGAGTGATGGGCTGGGAGTACTTCAACTCTCTTCCTGGTGATTGTGCTAGACCTTGGGAGTGGGCAGCGAACATGGCTAAAACGATACGGACGCCAATGCCCATCGCTCCGCCTATACCGATTCGACCATACGGACAGCCAGCACAACTACCACGACCAGCCCATCCGTTTCCGGCCGAAAGCGTGCGAACGTTGACGGATCTTGGATTCACGGATCAGCAAGCTATAGCCGCCCTAAACTCTACTAGTGGAAACGTGGAGCACGCAGCGGCGTTCCTCTTCCAGGATTAATATCTCGCTCGATCGAGGCTGGATGTGCTCCTGGGGCCACGCCAGACAGTCTGCAGCTTCTGAGGCCCTTCATGACCATGGCATCACAGAGTTCTCCTTCATAAAGCTCACAATGGATTCCTACTCGATGTCAGTCCAGGCCATCGCAAACTTCAGCACACCACCTACCCAGCTTCTGCACTGATGCTCAACACCCCACCCATCCACGGCGAACCTCCTCCCATCCGGCTCAGTCCTCGGCCACTCAAGCGTCAAATCTCCATTACACATCAGACCTTGTCTCAGATAGTCGAAGCAGTGCGAGACATGATCCTCCTGAGGCTCAAGCACAGCATCCCACACCGTAGCTGTAGCATTCTTGTCGATCGCGGCTTTCATCGTGTAGAGGAAGGTGCGGATGTGGCGTAGGCAATGCAGTTGGTGGAAGAGTGATGTGTCGTAGACGTCGCCGTGGCGATCGGATTTGCCGGGTGGGAGGTCATACTTTTCGCGGTCTTTGATGAGGATGAAGCCGTCGCCGGGCTGAATAGTGTTAGTGATGGCGAGGAATGTTGCTCTTGTAACTTGACTTACTGGCATCATTGAGCCCCAGGCGTTGTCTGATTCTGGCGAGGAGGGATTTGCGAAGAGGTCGTCTCGTTCGAAGATAGTTGTTGACCATGGCACTGTTTCTCGTAAACAAGGTGGAAGATGACCAAGGCAAAGCATACTAACAATTCGGGACAAAATGATTGGACTCATGGCGTAAAGGATATCTCTGTACGTGCAAGGCAGCCAGCAGCAGAACTACGATGGTGCTCAATATGGCGATTGTTGAGACAACGTACTTCAGCGTTCGGTATCGCCGCTCCAACAATCGATACGCCGCTTCCAGTGTGTCGTCCTCTTTCTCAACAAAACCTTCATGTTCCACACTGTCGTCTTCTTGGCTATGCTTAGCTCTGAAGCCAAGCAATCTGACAAGCCGTCTTGCTGTTGGAGGGTGAATTTGTGCGAGCATGATGAAGGCCGAGACTGTGAAGCTTCAGCCAAGGCGAAAGGTGTTGCTGTTACTGCGGTAATGCTCAACGACACATCGAAAGGCAAATATCATTGCAGACGATTGATTGTGTCGACTGAAACGATAGTCCTTAGCAGGGGTGTGGTCGATAAATGGCTATACATCGGCACTTTGTAGATGCGATTACCTGATATGTGCTGGGTTGCAGTTCGGTTGTGGATATTGTTTTATGAGACAGCGAAGGCCATGTTATCGCCAATGGCATACTATGTGATCGCGTTGACATGTTTAGAAGGCTGTAACGCAACAGTCGTCCTCTTGTACAGTCGTGTCGATCTGAACGACCGCCATCAACCAGGATCCACGTTGACTATCTTGCCATTGCAAAACAAGCCTCCATGAGATTGCAGGCGACCACGTAACAATGTCAGTACATCGGGTTGCTTCACTGAATGTCTTGCAGTAGTGATGGATACGGTATAGTTGTCGGTGGAGCAAAACGGTGTCTCGAAGATTCTCTTCAACAACCAACCTCGTGGCACTTCCACACAGTCATCACGACCTACCAAAGGCATCAAAAGAGACTCTAACTGGTCTAGCAAGAGCAAAAATTATTCCGACACGGGGAATTGAACCTTGGCGGCCGTCAGTTAACGGTGTGAGGATGGATAGTGAAACTGTACTTACCCCGGCCACCTGTGGGCTATCGTTGGATGCGTGGAACGCAAGCAATGAGAGACAGGTATCCTGAATTACTGTTAGTAACATAGCTATGGATGGTCAAATGAGGCTGGCTGCTTACCTAGCCACTAGACCATATCGGATACCACAATCGGATGAGTGTTGATGAATATTTCAGTGCACTAATTATATATGACTGCCTTAATGCTGGGTGGCAAGATCATGGTAAGAACAGCCGATTCTGCATGGGTGTGAGTGGAAGGTGCTTTCACATGATTCGCGCTTGGCGCACGGACACTAATGGCAGACGCTGGCGGCCGCCGCAACCTGGTTTCTTTGTGTCATCTCGCCCACCAGCACTTCATCGACACCGCCGAATACTGTCATGTTACGCCGCCTTCGAACGTCAGTCGACAGGCCATGTACTGGTACAGCAGAGTAACCTCGACGGAACATGTTTTGTCATCTCCATCGTGGTTCCTCGACACAACGACTTACGCATCATGGTCACGCGAAATTCGCTGTACAGAGTTCTGATCAATTCATAAGTTGATAAGAGGTGAAGCGCCCTGCAGTCGAATGTGATAGGTTTTGAGCCTGCTGTGTTGGCAAACGACCGCTACAGCACTTGGCTCTTGCTTCCGAGAATCCCGAAGGGACAAAGGAACAGGTAAGTGCGGCTGACAGAAACAGATGATTAGGCAAGAATAACATATATCAATTCACTACATCACCTGTCTTCCTCAGGACTCAGACACCCATATCAGCACACCAAATGGGTCTCAACATAATCATCGTCGGCTCCGGCCTAGCCGGCCTCGCAGCTGCAGCGTACTTGCGCAAACAGCATACCGTAACAGTCCTAGAGAAAACTCATCTCGACTTCAACAACAATGATTACGGCATTTCAGTCGTCTGCAATGCATACGGCTTACTACAGAAGCTCGGCATAGACGACACGGAGCTTGATATGGCCGTCATGACCAAAATCTGGCAACGTTCAGCGTCGAATCAGGGACTCTTCGCGGCGGATTTCGATACGAGGAAGATGTACGGTGCGCCTAGTGTATTGACGAGGCGAAGCCATCTTCAGCGGGAATTGTATAGGTTGGCTACGAGTGCTGATCTGGAAGGGAAGCCGGCGAGGATTGTGGAGGGGTTTAAGGTGAGAGAGGTGAGGTATGATGAAGGCGTTGTTGTGGCGGAAGATGGGCGAAGTTTCACTGGTGATCTGATCATTGGTGCTGACGGCATCAATTCTATCGTGAGAAGTGCAGTCTTATCTGAAGATGCGCAAGGTGACAGAGAAGCTCCTGCCACAACCCACGATCTGCTGGCGTACATGGCACAGATTCCAGTCACGGCTCTAGAAGGCAATCAAGATATGGCCTTCTTCGCAGACGCGATCAACTCCGCAGGCCTCGCAAACTGGCAAGCACCCGGCGAGGAACCAGGTCCAGTCACGCAGAATAAGCGTCGCATTCTGAGCTACCACATCAGTCCGCGAGAGCTTCAGCTTGTAGGGTACTGTCATGAAGAAGAGTTCGCTGCGCAGTTCGATCAACAGAAAGCAAGCATCCTCAAAGACATCCCAGCCTCTCGCGCGAAAGACGCCTTCCATGATTTTGCTGAGAGCCTCACAAGCCTGTACGACCACCACAACTCTGGCGACGGCACAGTTGAAGTATGGCGCATCCGCGACGTGGATCCGTTGCCTCGTTGGTCGCAAGGGAAGGTATTGTTGATTGGTGATGCGCCGCATGCGATCGTACCGCATGCAGGGCAGGGTTATAATCTTGCTGTGGAAGATGCAGAGGCTTTGGGTTATCTGCTGCGGAATGATGATGTGCAGAGTGCTATAGAGGACTTTGTCCGGCTAAGGAAGGCGCGATGCGAGGATGTGGCGGTTAGTTCCCGGCATATGGGAGGGTTGCTTTCGGAGGAGGAGAAGGGGAGGATGGGGAGTTTCGATAGGGCGGCTTTTGGGAGGAGAGTTTATGAATATGCTGGAGCGGAAGCAGCTTTGGGTGAGACTGAGGGTGCAAATTGAGGAAGCATGAAAGTGGATTGTTTCAGCTTCTTGGCTTAGACAACGCTGCACTATGCTAGAGCACTAAGGCATGAGTTGCACACCACAGACTATGCAACCCTTCTTCAACTCTTCTATCTCAACTCTTCCATCACAGCTCTTGCGCCTCACGCCTACGCTCAATCAACACTGCTTCACATCCTCTCTCACTGCGGCGGCGGCAATGGCGGCCCAGGCGCCTTCTTCTTCTTGTCCTCAATCTGCTCAATATTGTCCTCCGGAATCTCCTCATGATGCTCCTCCAACCACTCCACCACATCATCACTCACATCACCCTGGATCGTGATTTCCTCCCCACCACTCGCCGTCTTGGTCACACTACTACCTGTCGCGAACTTCTTTCCAAACTCTTTCGCGGTCTTCTTCAGATCGAGACCAAAGTTTTCAAGGCCTGAGACTTCTGTGACGTATTTACGCTTGTTACGCTCGACGCGTTTGATGTAGACTTTGGAAGAAGCGCGATCTTCGGCAGCTTTCTTCTCTTGAGCTTCTGCTTTGGCGGCTTTTTTGATTGCGTCCTTTTCGGCTCGTTTCTGGGCGTCGACGGAGAGGGTCGAGAGGTTGGTGCTGAGGGCTTCGTCGGAGTAGAGTTTCGAGTAGAGCGCGGGCTGGTTCTTTTCGAGCCATTCTTGGCATTTCTTGGTGGTGCCGCCGTATTCACAGTACTGTGATAGCTGTGGTTAGTTGTTGCTGTGAGGTAATGCTATGGTGTTTGTGACTGTTGAAGACGAAGAAGGGCATCGTACCTACTTCTGGTGGGAGCGAGCAGACGCCGCAGTATGTCACGCTCTTGGCTGGCCTGAGGTCGCCTGCTGGGGCGGTAGTTGTGTCTGCCATTCTGTAGGATATGGCAGAGTTGAAGTAAGGTAATGGTGTGTTGATGTCGTGTGTTTGTCGAAGACGAAATGCCAAAGACCGATTGCGGGGCATGCTGTGCTGGCCGTGGTGGGGTCATAATGTTGGAGCCTCAGGCACCAGATTCACAAGACAATGTGTAGTCAAGTGAAGGTTCGAGGATATGCATAGATCCAACGGCATGGACTAATTCGTGATGAAGTGGTAGTCACATTACATATTCACAGGCTTAGGGAAAGAGCATAACCTCGATGATTTTGATCACATGTACTTTCAGCTATCCAGCTGGTCCAGTCATTCAAAGGCATTGTGTGCCATCATGCAGTGCGATCCCGCATGTTTCATTATCATCACATGTTCATCGTTCATCTCTCATCTCGTTCCACGCTTGTATTCTAGACAAGAAAGTGGAAAGTAGCGCACGAGCAAAAATCCAATGGTACCGTCACCCCCTTGGCGACACAAGCAAGCATCCTCTTCCTAATCCTGCTCCTCGACATCCTCCTCCGCCGGGCCATAGATCATGTCCTGGCCCCGGTGAACATACTTCTTCAAAATTGCGATGCTATCGGCAGTCATCCTCCCGCTCTTCTGCAGCTCATAACGGTTGAGCTCCCTGGTCTGAACCTCACAGAAGTGGACAATCATGACCGGGCTGTCGATAGGCTTAGGCTCGAGTGTCTGAGACATGACTTGCAGAACCGGCATACTCTTGACTTGCTTCTGGTAGTTCTCGCAGTGCTGAGGGCGGAGGTTGAGATACTCCTCAGGGTTACAGTACTTGGGATCTTTCTCCGCGAGACCCTTACTCTTGTACGTGTAGACCGGGCACTCGGCGACCTTGTCCCTATGTGCAGCGACGATGACCCAGAAGCGGCCCTTGTTGTAGAACTCACGTCCGTCGATTTTGACAATGCGCCAGTCTTCCTGACCCTTGAATGGGACATGGGGCTTCAAGTCGTCGCGCCATACGAAGTCGCCAACCTTCTGATCGGTCAGCTTGACGCCGTACTTGACGGTCTTGGGATCGATGTCAACATCGGGGACGGTCTTCACGCCATTCTGGCCGATGACTTTGTGGCTACGACCACCACGACCTTGTTGACGACCTGGACCAGTAGCATTGGTCTTGCCGCCATTGCTCAAATCCTTGATGTACTTCTTGGCCTTAGCAGCCAAGGTGCGTGCTGCCTTGGTCGCGTTCCAGTCCACAGCGATGTTGCTCTTCGTGGCTTCGGCAACTCTTGCTGCCTCCCTGGCTTCTTCCTCCGCCTTAATCGCAGCTCGGTTCTTCTTGGTATTTGGGCGCTCAAATCCCTCGAGGTTCTCGTTCTCCCTGCCGACAAGAGGTCGCATTGGCTCTCGGAGTGGGACTTCTTCCTTGACAGGTCTGTTGCTCTGCTCGTCGTCTGCATCCGCGAATACTTTCAACTTCGGCTTGCCTGCAGTGCTGCTCTGCAGTGCACCCGAAGCTCCACCGTTACGCTTTGCTGGCACCTGATACAAGCCTCCCATCTTGACTATTTTGCGGCTTCGTGCTCCTCGTGCTTCCGACTGGTTGCCAGTCACTGAGAAGACTGCGCGGCATCGCGAAAGATTCAGGCGATGTGTGATGTGTTGGGGGCAGGTAAAGTAATTCCATCTGTGATGAATGGTCCGTATGAATCTACGTCTCCCTGTAGCTCGTCGAGGAGCAGGCGAATCGATAAAATGAACAAAGACCGCACATCTTTATCATTTTTGGTGAATACGACAGTGTATTGTGTGGTGTGGTTGGATAACACCAAGCCCAGCAAACTTCGTGGTTTATAAGTCATTCGTATGACCGTTGTTCTTCAAGAACATTTGATAGCCCGATCCGTGCATCAATCATCATCTTCCAGATACCATATCGATCAGCTCACTTGACCGTCCAGAAAGAATCTCCAGCGAGACAAAACCATGAAGCTCCACGCTCGTCTCCTCGGAAAGTGCTCCGCCATTATGGGCACTGTGTTGCGACCTCTACACTGTGTGCGAAGCCACAAGAATGCCAGATCGACTGCCATTAGGAATAGCACTACAGTCCAGTGCCATAGTCCCTCGGTGGGGTGGACATTAAGGCAACGGCGCCGACCAGGAGTCTTCCGGACAATGCAGCCGGCCAAGTCCTTTTCCAACACCAAGATTATACTGCCAACCAAAGCATCGAGGATTGTCGAATGGAAGAAGGTAGCGATGGAGTTCCCGAGGCCGCCAGCGACGTCCAGGGCGAGTTCTTGTTCGACAGCTACGAACCTGAAGACGTAGTCTCGGAAACAATGCTATATTCTCCCGACGGACACGCTGCAATCTTGCCAGATGCGTCCCTTGCCTTGGGGTTAAGGTGTGTCCTGTTCGACCATATCGAGGCAATGAGAATCGAAGCAGAACTCAAGAATGAGCTTGGCATCATGGATCCGAGGTCTGTAGAGGTCCAAGAGGAGATTCAAGCCTTGGAGTAGAGACTGCTATCCCCCAAGGACCAGAACAAATGCAAGACTATGCTAAGTATATCTCAGTTGGTCGATGAGCAAGCCGTCATCTCCAGGCGTCGAGTTGAGCTTCATGCACGTCTGCAGAAGGTCTACGAAGACATGCGACCCGGTCAGGTTGTAGTTTTCGAGATGCTCAGGGAAATTCTGTTCCGGGATCATGGAGATATCGCAGCCATGGGCATAACAGCAGATCCAGAGGATGCTCATGCCAGCGGGCCAGCAGTTTCCGAGCCTGTCAGCTTAGAAGATCATGAGCCTGATGACGAAGTACATCGAGATACCGGCGAGAGTCCGACGAAAGATCAGCAGACGCTGCTCTCCGACCTCGATATATTCTGGAATGAGCTGAACGATGCAGAAGAGCGCCTCGAGAATCGCGATGAATACTTTTATCGTTTGAAAGCAGACCGTGTGCGGAGAAAAGAAGCTGGTCTGCCCATAGAGACGCCTTCGGAAGTTGACTTTGTCGAATTGCAGACGACGCAACGCATGACTCGCCGTGTGATTCAAGCAGAATAAGCGTATGCGGCCGCCAAAGCTGCAGTCATCGCAGCCGGCATACAGCCACCAGGCTCGCATGTCGATTCAGGATTCATTGACGACTCAACCGAAGTTCGCGAACATGAGCTCGCCATGGAGGCTGACATCGTGACCCCTGCTACGATGGGAAGGGTCCAAAAGTGGATCCAGAGCCTGCCAGAAGCCGGAATACCATCTAGAGAACTCGAGGCGCTGGTAGACACAGTCAAGCCAGCAGAGGCCCTCGATGACTGGGATGCCGCGGAAGTTGAGATATGCGATAGTTGGAGTCTGATGGCAGACGGCGCCCGCAGACGCAGAATTGACAAGTGGAGAGCACTGTCGTCTGCAGTAGATGTTCCTGCGATTTGAGTGTTCGGGACTGGAACAAGTCAGCATGTCAAAGGGTGTGTGTAGTATCTGGATATAGGATCTTTCGATTGTCTGTGTAGTTAGGTACGAGGTCATAAGTACTGAATCTCTTCGAAGTGGAAAGACAGCCACACATTTCTGATACCACGGCGTGCAGTGGTGTGAGACATGATGTTGCCATGCGAGGACAAACATCTAGTCTGCATACGGCTCTTACGTGAAATGCTCCATCCCTAGAATTCTCTGCCTGTTGACAGCCGACGAGTTCGATGCCAGCGAAGCATGATCGCACGATGCCGTTTGATGGAGGACTTGCCTCTCCGAGATACACGTTGTTGACTGTGACGAGATGCAATTTGTTGATGATGATGGAGACGCGATGGGAACTTGTGAGCTGGGGGAAGTCAGATCACTGGAGACTCCCGACTGTCCGCATACGGAATAGCGCAGATACGGGTCTGGGCCGGGAGGTTTGAACAATTTACAGTGTTGGGTGAACATGTTCGAAAGGCATCGCCTTTGGGTACAGGTCAAACGCATGAAATGGAGAAGGAAGCCGAATTCCACATGATCGTGCATTTTGGGTTGTCAAATACTGACAACCCATGTCTAGCTCACCGCTGAGCCCTTGCGGAACGAGCGAAAACATGTATCCAACCTCCTGCGACCTTCGTTATGCCCAGGCCAAGTAAAGAAGCATGTTGATGTCCAAAGTCATCCTCCAGACGCTGAGCGACCAGGAGCAGTTCGCAACACCCTAGCTCTTCCTGCGATCACGATCCTACTCATCCTGTTCGGGAACCGGTGAATTACTCCGACAGGGACAATTATGTCAAGAATTACTACGACAGGGACCATTATGTATTTCTTACTCCGACAGGGACCTGCACGGTATCCATATTACTGCCACAGGAACCATTATTGCCACATCGTCGCATTCTCACCCCAACCTATTTAACCTGCTCTCCCATTCCAGTAGAGCACGTTAAATAAGTTAGGGCAAGGCTAGAAACGTATGGCCTTGTGAAGGCGAATGATCGTGAGCTACTGAGCTATAAGCAGGTTAATCGTGGAGGTGAATGGACGAGAGGTACGAGCAGCGCGAGCAGGTTAATCGTGGAGGTGAATGCACGAGAGGCACGAGCAGGGCAATGAGACGATGCGAGCAGGTTAATCGTGGAGATGAATGTACGCGAGGCACGAGCAGCGCGAGCAGGTTAATTCAGCAGAGGTGAATGAACGAGAGGCACGAGCAGGGCAATGAGACGATGCGAGCAGGTTAATAAGACAATACGAGCAGGTTAATGACACAATGAGAGCAGGTTAATGAGACGATACGCGGCTAAGAGAGTTCATTCGAGCAGAGCAGAGACAGACAGACACACCCTAAAGCTAATCACAATCCTTGCCTTAGTAGAGGCACTAGGCACACCGATTCATAGCGTCGACGCGAACGCCGACAGCAGAACGACTAGCCACAGAGTAACGCCAGCACCTATCACTCGTGTCACCCTCGGCGACACGGCCAACACAGCGACGGCATAGTGTTGGGCGAGCTTCACGAAGCTTAGGGCGCTCTATAATGTTGCCGACGTGCGTAGCTTCACGAAGCTCGCTAGCAGCGTTCTTATTAAGATAAGCATTCAGCTCGTAAGCTGCCCACTTCGCAGCAGACTACGACTACTACTTGCTAGCGACCACAGGTCGCCTACGAGTGACTTTCGTCGTACCCGTAGGACGACCTCTCTTCTTCTTAGGAGCAGGCAGCGGTGCGCTAAGACATGTCAGCTTCGAGGTCGTGAAGGGTTGAGAGAACGACAAGCTTGCTTGTCGTGTTCGAGGCTGAGGAGTGAGACTTACGCAGAGGAGGGACTAGCCGTGTCGTCTTCGTCGTCGTCGTCGTTAGTACTAGCAATATGTCAGATCGTTGCTCGATGCTCAACGTGAAGTGTCTTGATCAAAGCCGAGGACATGATTTAACATATATGTTGTGGCCGGAGCCCATGTCGAAGTCGCCGCCGCCGACTTTATCGTCGTCGTTGTCGTCGTTAGGTGTGCTAGAAACATGTCAGATCGTTGCTCGATGCTCAACGTGAGGTGAGTGCCTTGACCAAGATCAATCAAGACACGAGTCTGACTTACATGTTCTGGCCGGAGCCACCGACCATGTCGTCGTCGTCGTCATTGTTGCTAGCAGCATGTTAGATCAATGCCGAATGCACAATGCGAAGCAGCTCGACATACAATTGCTGGCCGCCAGCGGTCCAGTCGTCGTCGTCTCTGCATACAGTTAGTCTCGTGTCGCAGAGCTTGCATCGCAGAGCTTGCATCGCAGAGCTTGCATCGCAGAAAGCAGCCGGCGCAACAGCGTAAACGGCCAACACCTTCGACACAAGGAAAGCAGCCACCCACACGGTCAAAAAAAAGCCAGGAAGACACAGGATTCATCTACGCGATTAGGAGAACAGCCTCAAAAAAGAATGGACCAAATCGAGCCAGAAACACAGCCACAACAGCCGTCGACGAAAGTCGCCGATTTGCAAGCTACTCCGGCTGCTTCGACACCCGCACCGGCTGCACTAATCGCTGCTGTTACGCCTGCGCCGTCTGCTACGCCTACGGCGGCTGCTATTCGAGAGCCTATCCGCGTGAAGACAACACTCACGTTTATGAGCAAGGAGCTACCGGCACCAACGCGTGTATTCAATGGCGACCCCCTCCAGATCCAGCAGCTGTTCGACAGCAATAAGAAGATAGTGCGGAAGTACGCCCAAGCTAAGGGTATGCACTATCACATACAAGATCGTAGTGGCAAGCTTATAGCGCAACGGCACGGTTAGAAGGAACAGCAAGACGACTTCCCTCTTGATGATATAGACGACTGGCACGAACACCTCCTTCCACTGCTTCCGGTGTATACGAAGCACACTGTCACTATTCAGATTATAGAGAAGTGGAACAACCAGGCTCTCCACGACTTGCTGTCCTCGCCGCCATTGTTTAGCAACGAGAGCTTCGAGGAGTCCTCACCACCTGCTTTATAGCTTCCGAATAAGAAGAAGAGCACGAAGGCTAATATGGCTATCGTTAACCAGTTTGAGACCACAACGCAGATGCGTAACGACTATCAGAAGCTACTCACGCTCTACAAGTGTAGCGACCGGCAGTGCAACAATAAGAAGCGTGCTAGTACCGGCCATATCGGCTGTCTTGTTGAAGGTGGCAAGCACTACGCCGTGCTCGGTGGACATATACGAGACTAGTACGCCCGAGTGAAGGAAGCCTATAACGACAACAAGCCTAATGCTGCCGCTGTCATCATGTAGCAGCTGCTACTTGATATTGCTAAGCAGGTGAGGGAGATGCATAAGATGGCCTTATTGAAGCAGAATAAGGGCAGCAAGAACAACGAGCCTGATACACCGACACCTGTCGCTACACTAGTGAATATTGCACCGGTGGCTACGGCACTAGTAGCACTAATAGCACCACTTCACATGCCATTCGGTTATAGCGGTTATCCACCCCCTAGCTACGCACCACCTCTACCGTATAGATACGGTGCTTATCCTCCACCTCCGTAGTGGCCATATTAGCAGTAACCGCCGTATCTACCGGTTTAGCAACAGGACCGCTCTTCACCTGCACCACCCTTATTGAAGGCTATTCTCAACGATAGAGCGCAAGTTGCAAGCTTCTGTAACTGGTTGCGGCTACGCTACGCTGATATAGGCGCGGCTATCTAACAGGCCAGTGCGAAGCTACGAGATAGATACTGGACTCTACGGCTTATAAAGAAGGAGCCTGACAGTGTGTTAGCAGAAGCAATACCACAACTTGGAGTACGCCGTCAAGTTATGAAGGACCTGCCGACATATATTGCTAGCAAAGAGAGTGGTGAGATAAGTGACTGTATAGACGACAGCGACCTCTTTATATAAAAGTCGCGGAAACTCGGGTCCTGCTGGACGAAATGCGTCCCGCATGCGCTTGGGACGATATCGAAAAACTTTGGGCTTCGCATATCACAACCACAACACATATAAACAAGCGGTTTGTAGGAGGTTGTTGAGCATTGTCGAAATATATAGACGGCGTATGCAGTATATTTTTAATAGTGTTGTGGATGCACCTCACTGTCGCTGCCAGCTAGAGGTGGTTTTTGAGGGCCATACTCGAAGCATAGCTGGCCGCAGCATCGCAGTCGGACCGATACTCGGAAGCAGCCGAGACTAGCGCCGGGGAAAAGTCCCAATGTTGCACCCTTGACAACACACACTCACGCACATTTCTTTGTTATATATACTTTCCTAGCTGTGGAATCAGGCCTGTCGGTATATCACAAAAATGGAATCGCGTCAATCGGTGCAGTGGCTGTGATGTTGTTAGGTCGACTGCAAAGTTCCCGGCCAGCCCAGCTTTTGAGCTTCGCCTGCGAAGCTCAGCAGCTCGGGCTGGCAGGATTTTTTACACCAATTGCGACAACAACATGAATATTGCACCGATTGACACGATTCTTTTTGCAGACTCTACCGATGATGCTACTTTGGACATTGGGAAAAAGAAATACATGAAAACACGCGTTGTAGATAGCAACACTGTGCAAGCTGTTTTGCGGCTTTCCGCAGCGGGCTTATAAGCTTGGCACGGCGACATCCGTCCCAGTCTGGCAGCATTGGGACCAGAAACATCGCAGCAGGAAGGCAGCAACACCACGACAGTGAGGTAGATACACATTGTCCTATGTTATAGAGCAGACTCGTAGCTACATTTTCCGCCCCTATAGATCTTCATAGCAGTTGTGGTCTAATAGCGCTGTCCTCATATCCATTCTTTAGTACATGACAGCTACGAAAGAGGTTCGAGTGATTGATGCCGTGGCTCCAGTGCTCACACGCCTCATTCAAGAACACCTCAAACTTCGACTACCACCCTTCTTCACCATACACCGGCATCAACTCAGCGTTCATCCTTATCCATCTCTTTAGCAACCGGAAGGTCTTCATAATGGGGTTATAGTCCGGCGAGTACGGCGGCAAGAACAGTATCCTCACGCCACGCGCGGCGCACAGCTCTTCAATATCGACACGGCCGTAGGTAGCGTAGTTATCTATCACGATGACAGACCGCGCCGTAGGGAATGGCTGACACTGCGGCAGCACCGATAGCATCAACCACTCAATGAAGTCTACCTTCTTCACGCTGCCGAGTTTGATCAGAGGGTGCGGTAGGTAGCCGTCGACAAAATAGGCCGGAAGGACGCTGAAGGCCTGGCTATAATAGAGGTGCTAAGGGTCGTAGGCCGGCATACTACGAGGTGACTATCCACGGCGGCGATAACCTATCTTGTTACTACAATAGGTCTCATCCATATACACCAACTGACGCTCTGAATAGCAGTGTAACAGGCCTTCGAACATAGCGCGTACGACCGGATCACGCTGCTCAGCAATACGCGATATCGCCTTCCTCGAGAACTCCTCATTTTCTAACACCCGCGCCACTGTCTTCTTATGGACCAATACACCCTATTCGCGGAAGATGAAGTAGGCAAGCTCTTCACACCAATACGTGCTCTTGATCGCTATCAAATCCAACAACCAGTCCCTTATATACGGCTTAATCAGGCACGGCCGTCCGCCCTTCGAAGGCCACACGGAGCCCGACTCACTCCATCTCTTAATACACACGTAAATGGCAGTGCGTGAGCCTCGGCGATCGTTGAGGAGCAGCTTGGCTACTGCTGGTGAGGTCCAGTCGCTGTCGAGCAAGAATTGGATAAGCTCACGGTCCTGAGTGGTGAGGACCGGCATAACGGTAAGGGCAGTGGATGCGCTGATTACTGCGCTGGATAGCTACACCTCAGAATGGCCTATACAGCAAAAATCAAGGCTTCATTGTGAGGTTGGCGACGGTGAGGTCAAAAAGAGATACTGGGTCGATGAAGATCAAGTTGCTAGCTAATTTGGTGAAGCAGGGTCCAAATCGTCCCGACCCTTATGTCCAAAAGAATAGGGCTAGCAGGCTCGGCGATTATATACGTTATAGCATTGCCCTGTCTAGTATGATTTAACCTGCTCCGCAAGGACAAGTGAGCAGGTAAAATCACACTAGACATAGTGCCTATAACTGTATAAGGTCTAAGGAATAAGAACGCCGAGGGAGGGCTATAAGCTAGGCGATCAAATGTATTATGCTGCTTCCCTATATTATATAGCCTGCTCACCTGTTCTTGCAGAGCAGGTTAAATCGCATAGGGAAGGCGCCTATAACTGGATAAGGTCTAGGTAACAAGAGAACGAAGTAAAGTACGGTTACACGGACATAGCTATTAACTCTCCTTTGCCTACCTATGCTACTTGATTTGTTGCTCCTATATCGCTTTAACCTGCTCTGCAAGAACAGGTGAGCAGGTCAAAGCGATATAGGAAGCTCTACCTGGCTATAGTACTTCATTTGTGTCGTTGGCGATAATGGTCCCTGTGGCAGTAATATGGATACCGTGCAAGTCCCTGTCGGAGTAAGAAATACATAATGGTCCCTGTCGTAGTAATTCTTGACATAATTGTCCCTGTCGGAGTAATTCACCGGTTCGGGAACCTTGCCGAGCTGCTCACGCATCCTATTGAGCACGGCCTCGAGGCCCTCCGCCTTGATCGTAGCAACGAGCGCCAGTTCGGGACAGTCCACAGAGCGAGTGATGGGCTCCGTGAAGTGCACAACAATCGTCTTGCGCGTAAGCTCGCTGTCACCCAAGACAGCCTCGATGTCCAAGACCTCGTTCTCACCACGAGACTGGTTGAAGAACGTCTCGAGCTTTGCCCCAACTGGAGCAAGCGAGAAGTACTCCTAGAACCTCTCGAAGTCGTCGTCGGTCAGGCCCTCGTCATTGAATGTGTACAATGGAATCTCGGTGACTTCCTTCTTGGTGCGCCAGACGATGAGGAAGTACCGAGGTTTGGTCGAGAAGCGCTTGTTACCAATCGACCCTGCTCGGATATGAGAGATCTTTGGGGTGTGGAAGATGGATGGATGGGACTCTTTCACCTTCCTGCTTCGGCACTCGCGCGTATCCTCGCGACGGACAATGACGCCAGGGTTCTGCTGCGAGAAGAGCACGCCGCTCCGAGTTCGCTTTCGACTGCTGTGGCGTCCGAGTTTCCGCGCGAGGTTGCCGAGCTTGCTACCAGCCTTACTCAATCGGCCCAGGCCGCTGACTTTAGCACTGGCACCGGTCTTGCTGTCATAGAGGAATGCAGAGTCATTCTCATTGATGCGCGCGTTCTGGATGCTGGGGTCAGGTTTGTAGTGCCCGGCTCCATGATCATCTCGAGACCTGTCTTCTTGCCTGGCCTATTTTCCTGATTGTTCGCAAGATAGGCTAACTGCGAGCCGCACGGAGCAGGAGCTTTTGGTGCCGTAGAGAGAGTTGGTGCAGCAGAGGGCTTTAGCATCGGACGAGCAGTTCGACTTGTTCGAGTACCTCGATGTGTTATTCGTGTAATGGGGCGTACTATCTGTCTATGCAGAAGGGAGCCCCAAGGACGGGGAAGCGAAGATGGCCGACTCTGTCCCTGATTAGTATAAGGCGCCATCACATCTTGCTGCTCGCACAGTAGCTGACGGCCAGAGCTCGTCACTTCGTTGCAACAGACATGAAGGTAAGACTAGTGGCCTTCGGACTAGAAACACGAATATGGTGAGCGACCTCCTGCGATCTTATATAATGGCCAAAGGGTTTCTCGAGCATGTCCAAGATTAGCTAGCCAACCGGGACCAAGGCTTCGAGGAGAAGCGCGGGCATAATCGAGAGGCTCTCTTGGCTGGTACACAGCATGTAGAGAGTCATTTAGATAAAGACCGCCGAGAGTTTCAAATAACCTAGCAGTTGACTCGCAACATCATTTAAGCGGAAGGTCGACTAGAGACTGCAAAGGCCGCAGCCTTAGCCGCCGGCGTACGAATTCACCACGAAGATCCGGAGCTTGAGTCCGGATTCGCGAGCGACAGCGATGATGGCTGTCTGCTTAGCTCTGAGAGGACGAGGCATGATGAGTTCGACCACAAGGGAGTAATGTCGTGGCTGGGTAGTCTATCCGAAGACGCTGTCTCACCAATTGACCAAGAGCACTCGGTCCGGTTTCCAACTAAGGATGTCCAACGATGTCATCTGCCCGAGGCGGAGGTCTGGGAGAGTATAAGTATGGTAGCTGAAGGTCCTGCAAGGCGGCGTATACGTCGCTGGAGAACTGTGTCAGCGAGCAGTGGTCGATCTCAATAGACCGAGGGGCAGGCCGTATATATCTTTGGCCATAGCCGGCGGGTCGTAGGGATCAGCACGGCTAATGATTCCTATATTGTTAGCACTTCCTGAAAAGATCTAGCATATTACACCTGGTGGAAGCACGATATGTTCTGCCCCCTGATTTTGTCGACGTCTTCATATTAGCGGCCAAAGGCATGACCCTACATTGTGGCAGATTCCAAGGTTGTGCATAAAAGAGATACGTGTCAGTACCCAAGCATAATTCCTACCCTTTAAGCTTCATTGTCCATCTTGACTTGATTATGTCGACAGCAGATTATCCTATTGTCTTGACGGCGGCATTGCTTAATAACAATATCACAAGATAGCAAACTTCCAGTTGCGTTGCTCTTGCATAGTCTCTGTGTTCTCCAGGCTCTTCTCCGGGGTCCTGATGGCATCGCTATCGTCGTGACATAGTGAGATATGGTCGCGAAAGGTAGCATACTCACACATTACGAGTGTACACTGTCGACTCTGATAATAGGGATGTTGATGTTGATAGAAAAGATGCTTCGAACGGACACGTAAGATTACGCGACATATTATGCGATCTCATCTTTTCATGCCATTACAACAGGATAATCCTGCTTTCGCGCTGCTATAAGCTATGCATTCATGCGCTCACATCATCATTCTGACTGTCTTAGAGACCCGTCATGCAAAAACCGAACGCAAACAACCCCTATACAAAACCCAAGCAAAATAACGCTATCTTCCCATCCATGCATAGTACCAGTACCATTTCAAGCACCCATAGAACACGATACCATCGCCCCAGAACACACTCGTTACCAACGGTGCAGAAATACTCTCCTAATTGTTTGCCTTCACAGAGCGCTTTCCAACCCTCTTCTTACCCTCAGCAATCACAATGTCCAAACTCTTCTTATCTAGACGACCAATCTTCTCCAACTCATCGCAATCCACCTCCCGAGTCTCCGGCCTACCAACATGGACAACCATAGTCTCCCTATCGAAAGGTCGCTGGCTGTACATGGTCGCAAGCTCGAGGACTGGAGCTCCAGATCTCTGCGGAACGTAGGAAGATGAGGCACCCTTGGGCTTGATATTGATGTACTCAGTCCATGTCTCAACTGGCGTGTGCTTCAGACCTGTATCGTTGTTGCTCAGGATTGCAACCTCGGTGACGGTGTTGACCTCGCGGTTCCGAATGATCCAGAAGCGCGGTTTGAAGAACCACCACTTGCCGCTTGGATCTTGGAATGTGCACTTGTGGCCCTTCTCGTACCCACAGTCCTCCGACCAGGGCTTGAGGTCCGAAGCGGCGGGTCACCAAGCCAGGCTGCTGGTCGTCGAATAGGACGCCGTGCTTGACGGTCGCGTTCCGAGCCTTCTTGGGAGCCTGAACACCTTTCTGTCCAATCGTGAATCGGTTCTCCTGTAGCTTGCGCAAACGTTCATCCTCGAGACGGACAGCTTGATTGTAGGCGTGCTTGGCAGTCTGAGTCGCCATGATCTGCGCACGTTCCTGTCTCTTCTCCTTATCGAGGATCCAGTCGCTGCTGGTGGCGCATGTGATGGGGTTCTCGGCCTCTTTACGAGCCTCCTCTACTGCTTGCTTCGTCTGCTTGGTCTGCGCTTTCTTAGCATGGTACTTCGGCTGTTCGAAGTCGTCCAAGGCATCGACGGTATTTTGAGCGTTGACCACATTGCTGACATTGACCGTACGAGTTGGTGCGCTGGCCGTGTTTTTAACACTGTTTGGAGGAATAGCAATGGTAGCAGCGTTGCCGATGTTCTTCTTGGAGTTTGTGGCCGGGACAGCAGCGGCCAATTGCCGGTTCTTGTTCAGAGCCGACAAAGGGAATCGGGACTTGCCATCACCATTAGGCTTGTTGGTGTTGTTGGCTCCTGACACCATCTTGAGTGAGATCTCTGTGTGTTGGTATAGTAGGGCGTAGCCAGCGGGTTGACAACGTTGATGGTAGACATTGTTTCCAGCGTTGCAGCGACAAGTTTTGAAGCAGAGTGTCGAGTGTTGTAGCTGGAACGATCGGTCGGAGTGAAGGAGAGGCCTTCATATTTGCCGTGAACATCGTGAACTAGGGGCGTGGGGCTACAATTCGCCTCTGTCGGCCATCTATGCAGACTTACAGCACAGGCCTGGGTTCTTTGTCGTTAAGTGAACGCACCGTTGACAAAGGCCTTGTGAATGCCAATAATGCCGACTTAGTCCTAGCAAATAACACACAATGTCAGTATGAGTCCTGCTTGGACTATCCCTTCGACTCCGTCCGAGTGCAAATTCATTCTCGCTAGACACCATTCTTAAAAACTGAACGGAGCCACCATTACATACCGCTACACGCCATCAAATTCAACAGCCACGAGACACGACCCAAGCATGAGGCTCAACATTTCGAAGATCGTGGAGGGAGGTCGCCGTTTGGGGCAGCATCTGAAGATATTCAGACGTCGGAAGTCGCTGCAGCTAGCGAAGACTAGAATTCCAGGTGCATCAAGCCAGAAGCAAACCCAGAGACAGGAGTCTCAGTCTAACGAGGAACTCCAGCAAAGCATTGCGTTCGTCACCTCGGACAAGAGCCCAGCGCACCCGCTTGCAGTGGAAGCTGAACGATGTGAGGACCAAGATATCGTCAATGCTGCAGAGCAAAGCAAAGAGCCTGTGATACTCAATGGCTGGAGCTCGAAAGACTTGGGTACAGGTCCGCCCGAAGCGACGATGATCGATCACGGCTCCGGCAGGCGCGCCGCCATCGTGCTCAATGTTGATCTAGCCGTAGCCATAAAGACTTCGCTAGCGGCACACCTCGAAGCGAAAGCAGTTGAAGACGAGACTAACGCAGAGATGGCATCTTTAGGCCCGAGATTCTTCACGGTCCAGCAGGAAATGGAGTCTTTGCAGATAAGTCTTGCTGACGACGAGAATGACAAAAGCACGGATCGGAAGCGTGCGCGACTCAGCCAATTGACTGCAGAGCAAGATTCGATTCTCAATCGACAAGCTGAACTCCGGACACGTCTGCAAGAGCAGTACGAGGACATGAGAAACGACCAAATCCCGCTTTTCGACATCCTCAAGATTTGTATGTCTGGCGAGCCAGACATTTGCGAGCCAGAAACAGGAGCCACAGAAGAAGAAGATCCTGTCACTGCAGAGGTCTCTTCAAAGGCGTCTCTATGCGAGCCAATACCTGAACAGGTGGATAGCTCGTCCGACGCAGTGCCCGATACGGTAGAGGCATCTGCAGATCCGGCTGAGGAAAGAACCAATGGTGTCGATATAGAAGAGCTTTTGTACAATTTCCACGCCTTCAAGGAGCAGCTGGAGGAAGTGGAGCTCCAGTTCGAGAGTCGACATGAGCATTTGGACGTTGTTAAGGGGCAAGGCCAGGCCGACACCTTATCTGAAAGCGACGCTCATTGTATTCGGCAGACTCAGCGCCTGACGCGTGCTCTCATACAAGCAGAGCAAGAGTTCCAAGACGCCAAAGATGCGCTCTTGGCAGCAGGCTACCAGGCACCGGGTTCTGACCTAGCATCTGGCTTCATCGACGACGTAAATGATGGCTATCGTCTAAGCCTCGAGCAAGACATCATCGATCATGTCGACAAAGGCCGCATCCTCAATTGGCTGTCGAGCCTGCCGGAACTTGAAGGAGACCGTTCAGAGATCGACGACGCATTGCCGACGCCAGAAGTAGACGAATGGAAGGGCGATGAGGCCGAAATGTGCGATAGCTGGAGTATGGTTGCTGATGGTGCAGACAGGAGGAGGATTGACAAATGGAGAACGCTGGCCACCTCTTAATGAACTCCCGGTGCTCCGGCCCTTCGGAAGGTCAATTGCTGCAAAGTCAGACTGTATTGATATACCTGTTAGCGCGCGATGTCTTGCATATACTTCGAGGGTGCAGCCATGTTGGCTGATGATTTAAGACGGTTGTTGGAGAGAAAGAAGAAGCTGCAAAGTGACATCGACCAGGATGCGCGCATGGGCCACAATTTGGACCCACAATGTCGATCAGTGGTAGGCAACACCTCAGCTTGAAACATACATCAACATGTAAGTGTACATCTAGAACATCATGCTCGCCTCTCTCATTGTGTTCTTGCTCTCACACATCGCTGTAGGCAATGCAAAGTGCTTCGAGCCCACTCCCGCCTTTCCACTGCCCAGATGGGACAACGGCGGTCCAGAGCTCGAACCTGCCTTCCAATTGCTTGAGACAAACATCCAAGACCTCGCCAGCCAAGCCAAATACGACAATACGTCCTTCTCAATCGAAGTGACGTCCCTGCAAGGCTCGTTATGGAGCTATCACCACTCCGCTCGCGTACATAACGAAAGCAGGCCCGGTGTTACCCATGTAGACTCACTCAGCCAGTATCGGATTGCTTCGATCACAAAGGTCTTCACGACACTTGCCATACTGTATCAGCATGATGCTGGGAACTTGAGTCTAGACGATCCGGTCCTCAACTACATTTCTGAGCTGAGATCTGACGAGTACGAGCTGCCGTGGAAGGACATCACGATCCGTGTTCTGGCAAGCCAGCTCTCTGGCATACCGAGAGAGTTCGCTCAAGGCGACCTTCTGAACTTGGTACCTGATCCATCAGCACTGGGCCTGCCTCCCGTTTCCCAGGATGCTCTGCCAACTTGCGATGAATATGACTCCTACAAGCCATGCGATCGTGGTGAGTTCCTCGGCGAGCTGAAAGGCAAGAAGCCACTTTTTGCACCCAACCAGAAGTCGACTTACAGCAACCTGAACTTCGAACTTCTCGGCTTAGTCCTGGAGAATGTTACTGGCATGCCGTATAGTGACTACATTCAGCAAGCGATATTCGACCCTCTAGAAATGACAGAGTCCAGTCTGAGCACCCCCTCAGACGAGCATGCAGTTCTACCCGCCATGGCTGATGGCTTCAACTACTGGGATGTCGACGAAGGTGTTCAAGCTCCGACCGGCGGGATCTACTCGACCAGCTCTGATCTAAGCAAGTTCATCCGGTACACTCTTAGCCATTACAACACTCTTGCGACTGGAGTAAACTGGTTCCTCCCGGCCAGCTGGGCAACTGGAATGAACACTTTCTATGGGATGCCGTTCGAGACATTCCGCACAGACAAGATCTTGCGCGATAGCAGAAGGCCTGTAACTTTTGTAACCAAAGCTGGTGGTCTGCCAGGCTACTACTCTCGGATCAGTATGCTTGAAGAGTACGGACTGGGTATCACAATCCTGGTGGGCGGTACTAATGAGATCCTCGAGCCTTTGAACGAGCTCGTATCTGTGGCGCTGGTCCGTGCAGCCGAGGAGATCGCCTGGCAACGGATGGCTGTTGACTATCCCGGTACTTACGCGCCCATCCGCTCCGATCTCAATACCAGCCTCGTCCTGGCCACCTCGCCGTCAAAAGGCCTCCATGTCGAGACTTTCATCTCAAATGGAACCGACGTGCTTGCAGCTCTGCTGTCGAAGAGCGCTCCTGGCGACGATGCCGAACAAAAGCAACGCTGGCATGCTCAGCTTGTGCCCACACTGTTGTTTGAGAATGAAGAAGCGCCAAAGGGTGAGATCTGGCGTATGCAGGTCGTGTCTGAGAGAAGTGAGGAGCAGCAGCTGAGCGCTGGCGTTTGGGATGAGTTCTGCCCTACTGATCTGGAGGGGCCTCTTTATGCTGGAGTCCCGGTTAACAAAATTGTCTTCTGGCATGAACTGGGTACCGTGGAGCTGCCAGCATGGAACATCAGTATGAAGCGGGTCAGCATGAGCAAAGACATGAAGGACAACCTCTTTGTTCAGAAGCAGGACCTTTGATGATGGACGGCGAACCGCTCTACTTTTGTGCTGTTGTAGAGCCGTCCAACGTGGACCATGATGAAGCCGTCGCTTGTGGATGACATGTTGATAGCAAGAGCGGCCTTGAGTCCTGTCGAGCCAGACAGACTTTGCAGCTAAACGCTATTTCCGATTGAGCTCAGATCGAAACAGATCCCCGCACGCCACGTGCGCCAAATCTCCTTGCCTTGCCGCAACTTCCATCCCCATGATCTTTCTTTCACACAGCTATCGTCCACCATGAACCGATTGAGACACAGATCTTGTGAAAGTTACTATACGCAAGGCATCCAGCTCATCATGACGACGACAGACCTCGGTCACACCGAATCCGTGGCAAGCTGGTAAGGCCCACAAGGCGTTGCGGCGTCATCTTGGCTGGCGGAAGGATTGCATCTGCTGCAGCCAATGCTCTCACGGCAGATTGGCGTCGATCGTTGTGCTTACACCTGTGGGAGCACTACGAAATGTGCGCGTCATGGCAAAGTGCAAGTTCACAACGCTGCTTCGAGTGCTGGGGATCTTGTATCAGCAACAATTCCTTTGTTCAAAGCTGCAGCGTTTCGGCAGCGACGTGCCGTGGAATGCCATGTGCACGGTAGCGATATGGAAGCTAGCAATAGTTCTAGATGCAAGCGGCATCGCCAGAAAACCTGAAAGCCTGTACATTCTGCTAGCGCATGCAGGCGATTGGGGCGACATGGCACGCGACAGGGTCGAAGCAGCCGCATGGAAGTCGATAAGAGCTGCGGGCCCACACCTCAGCTCTCTTTTTGTGGTGGAAGGTTTGTGTAACATTTCCTTCAAATCCGCAGGTTGACAGTCGACATGGCACGAAAGGACCCGAAAGTCGAGACGCAGCAGAACGATGCAGTCTTGTCTAAGTCGAGTGAGGAGCCACCGCCAGATTACGATGATGAGGATAAGCGACGAGCCAGCGTGCAGCAGAATTTGAACCAGCTCAATGATCCTTCAAATACCGATCTTTCCATCGCAGCCATTCTCAAAGGCAGCGCGACCAGTCCACTGACCGCATTCGAGAAGAAAGCCGCCCTCATCAATGCTGAACTTGACAAGTTTGGACTGGGAAAATATCAAATATGCATCTGGTTCCTCTGTGGCTTCGGCTACTTCCTGGATCTCGCGTGGTCTCAAGGTGTTGGCCTGGCTGCTACTGCCATCTATCAAGAGATGAATGTGCCCGATGGCCAGACGGGAAAGATTTACTCTCTGGCCAATGCTGGTCTAGCAGTGGGAGCTCTGTCGTGGGGGATACTTGTTGATATTATTGGGAGGCGCTGGGCTTTTAATCTCACTTGTCTGATTACGTCGGTGTTTGGGATGCTTTTGGTATGGCAGTCATGACTATATCGAAGAAATGTCACTGACGATAGACAGGCTGCTCCAAAATACAACTACGATGCCATCTGCGGTATCTACTTCCTAGCCTCGATAGGACTCGGCGGCAACATTCCAATCGATGCGACCATCGCTCTTGAGTATCTGCCACAGAACCGCCGAAACTTGGTGGCCCTACTTTCCTTGTGGCAGCCAGTCGGTGTCGTCTTCGCCTCTGGAGTCGCCTACGGAACAGCAGCGAAACCAGCGTGGCGATGCGATCCCGCTTTGCCGTCATGCGCTGCTGTCGCAGATGGCGAAGCATGCTGCACCGTCTCAAGCAACATGGGCTGGCGATATCTGCTTATCATCCTTGGTGCTATAACTCTGGTCGTCTTCTTCCTCAGAGTGCTGGTCTTTAGGTTCTACGAATCACCCAAGTTCCTGCTGAGCAAGGGCAAAGAAGCAGAAGCTATCGAAGTCCTGCACAAGATCGCCAAATTCAACAAGGCTCCACCACCTGTTCTGACAGTCGACATGTTCCGAGCCATCGATGAGACCAGTCCGATCAGTTCATCTGAGCCAACGGGCCCACTCAACACGACTCAGACGACGAAGAAGGTTCTCGGGAACATTGCATACAGCTTGAGGAACCTCAAAGCCTTGTTTACGAATAGGCTACAGGCTTTCGTCTTCTTCTTGCTCGCCGTCGCCTACATGGGCGACTATTGGTCCTTCAACTTAGCTGGCTCTTACTTGCCAATCATCCTGCTCCGGAACGAGGTCGATAGTGGCCAGGGTACAGTCACTGAGACTTATCGCCACTACGTCTACATCTACCTGCCCGGCATCCTCGGAGCCGTTCTCGCTCTGATCTCGGTGCAACTTCCCATCGTGGGCAGGAAGTGGTCCTTGGTGTTCTCGGCCATCTGCCAGGGACTATCCATGGCGATGTATACGCAAGTCAAAACGACCGCTGGCTATGTCGGACTGAATGCTCTGGAGTATATTATGCAGACAGTAAGTCCCCATCAAAGCAACAGTCCTTGCGACCTCGCTGACAGCGTCCCAGTACTTCAACGCGGTGCTTTACGCATCAGCTCCGGAACTCTTCGATACCAGCTACCGCGGCTCAGCCAGTGGCATGCTGTCGTGTCTTGGTCGCATAGCTGGTATTGTAGCTCCTTTCGCTGGACAGCACTATCTTGCGACGGACAGTTCTGGCATTTTGTGGCTTGGGGCAGGAGGTATTTGGTTGTCGGCGTTCATGATGGTGTTTTTGCCGGTTGAGATGAGGAATAGGCAGATGTTTTAGATGCGGGCACGATGATGCTTGGAGGGAGTAGACAGGACCTGGGCGGAATTCGACCGATGTATCAATGATACCAGAGTTTTTAGTTGCCAGGGCCGCGCCGATGTCTGGCAACACTGCTCAGCTCGCGAGAGAAGCTCGCGGATCTTGTGAAGCGTGAGACTACTGTAGTAGATGGTTATGTCCAACATCGAAGCGGCTTGTCTTGCCACGCACGCCACTATCGCCAATTGACCCACCAACTGTCTGTGCTCTTCCATAGCAATGCTAAGCTTCCCACGCTCTGCCCACGAGGCTGCCCGTTACATGAGTCGCTGTTCAACGGCGTGGTTCGAGCCACGATGAGTGCCGGTCAAGTGCCGGTCGTGGTCGCTGTGCTTCTGCCCTATCAAGATCATGAGCACGTAGCATTGGCTTCGAAGAGTTGAGCGGCCGGCATGTCACTAACACTCAGGGCTCCCTCCAAGCGGCAAATGTGCATGCACATGATGCCCGGGCAGCAGCCGGGATTTCGAATTCTTCCGAGCTCAGCTCCCGGCCCTGAACGGCTTTCCGCAATGCTGGCACACATCTCTGGTCTGCTTTAACGAAGCCTCAGCCTCGTCCTACCATGCAATCGGTGATCACTATCGAGCGCCTCAACACTTTGCCGCAAACTTCGTCCCATTGCAGCTTCCTGGCCATGCATCAAGACGATCTCTCGAGGAAAATTCGATGTTCGCCGACCCCACAAAGTCTGTTTGGTGTGGCCCAAGCCGAAATGCTGTCATCCCTGCACGAAACGAACCCTGCCGAGCAACCACGAGTCGATCCTTTCAACCGTCTTACACACTCTCGCTACTGTACGTACCGCCTCATGCGCTCATTGTGAAAAGACTGCGTGATGGCCTCGATATGAGTGCTGCTGTGGGTACTTTATTGATGGATCGTCCCGCATCCACTTCCTCGCGTTGTCTTTAGCTGTTGTTTATCTACCCACACCGACCTCATCTGGTGGTCGCGCTCTGCTGTTCGACTTTACCTCACGGCCTGTGTGGAGCGAGGGAGCTGTATGCACGACTTCACGGCCGAGGGATCCTGGAATTGGTAACATCCGTTCAGCAAAGTCTGAGGCATAGAAGTGGGTGGCGACGACACATTACACCATAGAGACGACTACACCGCCATCATGGCGACTCGAGAAGACCACGTTGATCGCTTCAAGAACGATCCATACACATGGGACGGCCTTACAGGATGGAAGAGCTACCGAACGCTTCGACCATTTCGGGGCATGTACTGGGATGTCCGACGGCGACTGCCTTACTACTGGAGCGATATCGTGGATGGCCTTAACTACCGAACATTCGCTGGCACGATACGGATCTTCTTCATCAATCTCCTGCCAGCGCTGGCCTTTCAACTCGACATGATGCGGAGGACTGACGGCTACTTTGGCATCAATGAAGGACTTTTTGCCTCAGTACTTGCGGCGTTCGTCTTCAGCATCTTTAGCTGTCAGCCGTTGACAGTTGTTGGCATCACTGGTCTGATTTCTTTGTTCAACTACACAATCTACGACATTTGTGTTGATCAAGGAATTCGGGATCTGTATCCGCAGATGATCGCTTGGGTCTCGATATGGGCGGCTATCACGCATTGGATGTCTGCCATCTTCAACTGGTGCGACTACATGCGATATATCACAGACTTTTCGAGCAATGCGTTTGGCACATATGTGTCGATCATTTACATGAGTAGGTATCACTAGAGCTGGAATATTGGAGGTTGGCTAACAACTCTGTAGTCAAGGGAGTGGAAGAACTGGTTGCAAACTTCGACGACTCAACTCCTGCGGCTGGCTATCTCGGCGTGATCATCGCACTTTGCTTCTGGGCTACAGTGTACTGGATTGAGCAGCAGGGTGGCTCGATCCTGTTCAGGTCTTTTCCACGAAAGTTGCTGTCCGACTACGCGTATCCTATTGCGGCCATCTTCTGGACTGGATTCTCCCATATTCCCGGCCGAATCAAAGATGCGGATCTCCTGAGAGTCCCACATACGCGTGCCTTTTATCCGAGTCAACCAAGACCTTGGCTTGTGGAATTTTGGACACTTCCTGTGAAGTGGGTATTCGTTGCTCTGCCTCTTGGTATTTTGATGACGATCCTGTTCTACTACGATCATAATGTCAGCTCCTTGACTGCCCAAGCCAAGCAGTTCCCGCTCAAGAAGCCAGCCGGATTCCATTGGGACTTCTTCTTGCTCGGGATCACCTGCTTCGTCGCTGGCATTATTGGTCTGCCACTGCCCAACGGACTCGTACCACAGGCACCCGTGCATACCGACTCACTCGTGGAGTACAAAGATGTTCTGCATGTCACCAAATCGAAGAGCGAAGACCCACCGGAATCGGAGTGGACGACTCACAACCACAAAAAGATCGAGGCAGTGCAAGTGCGCGAACAGCGAGTCTCTCACTTCCTCATGTTCTTGGCGCTGCTCGGATGCATGACCGGTCCACTGCTAATCGTGTTACACACCATGCCTCTCGGACTCTTCGGTGGCGTCTTCTTCGCTGTAGGATGGGCCGGTATCCCGGGATTCAATACCACTCAGAACTTGCTCTACTGCCTAAAGGAGAAGAAATTCATCGACCCCAACGACCCTCGCAACACGTTGAAGAAGTCCCGCATCCTCTACTTCACCTTCTGGCAGCTACTAGGCGTCTTCATCAGCGTGGCGATCTCACAGACAATCGCAGCCATCGGCTTCCCCATCGTGATCGTCGCATTGATCCCACTGCGATGGTGCATCCTACCGAGAATCTTCACAGAACACGAGCTAATGGTCCTCGATGCCCCAACCGCCGACTCTGATACTGTGCTGTGCTCCATGGGAGGTCAGCCCGAGCGACCGGAAGTCGTACTGGCGAGAAAGCGCCGAGCAGAACGGGGCGAGAGTGGAGAAGAGGGCGCGTTCAGTAGCTCTGCGAGCACGAAGGCTTCGCAGACACCGGGCATGAGGTCAAGGGACAAGTTTGCGAAGGATAGTGAGGAGGAGGCAGAGTCGCAGAGAGAGAAGGGGAAGGAGCAGGAAGGCTTCAAGACGACGCTTGATACGGGACATGCGTGATACTGATGTGTATAGGGGCGAATTGGATGGGTAGAGCTTGACGAGATTGTACATATTTCCTGCGGCATTCCTGCAAGAGTTATGCAAAAACCATCCCATCCGCTTCATCGAAAGCTATCAACAAAGACGACGTCGATCTCACCGCTACAAACGACAATCCGGAGACGCCGACGTCCGCACAAAGGTCCTGTGAGACAATGTCGGAGTGAGTGCATCGGTACCGCTCCATCCTACAAAAACTTCAAATATACATTGACATGCTCTTTAGATTCAACCCAAATACTCCTATACTCCAAAAAACACGATCGAAATGATATCGGAATATCGCATTCTGCGAAGACTCAGACTTCGGACCCATCTTCGGACCCTCTGCAACGGATCGCAGGCGCACAAGCCGCAGCCTGAGCACGCCACTTGTCAATCCTGCGCCTCGCGGCCCCTTCTGCGACCATGCTTCGACTCTCCCACAACGCGACCTCCACGAAATCCCACCGGTCGATATCTCCGGGCTCAGCCGCGCTTTCATCCTCGGTATCATGAGCCGAGAGCTCAATATCAGGCAGGTCCGCAAGCCATGACTCGATCCGCTTGATGTCAACACATCCTGTGATGTCGCACTCTTCACTGATCCGGTATCCATCATCCACATTATCGACGAAGCCGGACTCGATGTGCGACCCCGGCGGCTGCACTCCAGCAGCGACAAGAGCTGCTTTAGCGGTGGAGTATTCTTGCTCGGCTTGGATCAAGAAGGTGGTCATTCGCTGGGATTCTTGGAGTTGTTTGATGCCGAAATCAGTTCGGGTCTCGAGGTGCTGGCCGACTTGGAGCCTTTCTTCTCAGTCCTTCTCTTCTTGCTCGAAATCATCATGGCGATCATCGAACTGGCCCTGGGCATCTGCCAGCTGCCGGCCATATATCTGGAAAGTGCGGATCAGGTTCTGGGTATCGGCGGTCGACGTGACAGTCTTCTGGCTTTTCGCCGTGGAAGGTGTTTCAGCGTTTGGTTCGACACGAGGTTCGCTCGAAGCAGTACTTGCGACATTGACTGTGGCTTCCTGCTCTGCCTCGATAGGAACGCTAACCTGGTCAATCTCGGTATCGTCTCCTCCTGGGTCGTCAGCGTCGCAACGTTCTTTCGCTGTTGCTGGAGCCATGGTATGCTGGCGTTGTTCCTCGACAATTATGACTGTGCCACGGTCGATAGCGCTTAGCACCTTCGAGTTCTGGAAGGGTTTCTGAAACGATTTCTGGAATGGCTTCTTGAAGCGGCTAGTCCACGAGACAATCTTGTGGGAGACGTTGAACTTCATGATGATGGCAAGACCGGATTTTGGTTGTTGGTTTCTGGTGGTGTCAGGAATGATGCTGCGGTATCTGGCGATTCGAAGCAAGTTTGAGAGAAGGTGAAGATAAATACGAATTTTCCAGCTCGGTCGACCAAACCTGATTTTTATGCCGGAAAGTTTGCGATGTGTTATATATACAAGGGCATTGTGGTCTCATTCACCTCCCCTGAACAGAAAGGGTCCCATGGTCATTCACGCGAGCCGAAGCCTGATCCAGTGGCCCAAACACCAGCAATTCACGTCTTGAGGTGAAACGTTGGTACAAATGAAGGAATCGGATCTGTTGACAACACTCGACACATCATGGAGATCTGTTTATATGCCTGGGAGATGCGCATAGAGTCTCACCACCACCCGAAGAAGCCATCGACGAACACGACCACCAACAGCCAACATGGAGCCGCGGAAGTTTCGGTCACCGTGGTTCACGAAGAAAGCAGCTACCATGGGTCTTGAACCAGTAAGGGAAGAGAACGAGGATAAGGAGGAGAATAGGAACAGACTTACAGCCGCTGCACCGGCCGCGTCTCTCAGCAAGGAGCCTGTCGTGCCCGCCCCCTTCGAGGCATCAAAGTATCAGCAGCGCAAGAATGAAAAACAGAACGCGAATCAGGTATGTCAACACATAAGGTCTTTCTTTTGCAAAATCTCAAATACTAATCCTGCTTCCAGAAACTTCAAAACGCCTTCTCCACCATAAGCGCTCCCCGACGACTCGAAGCTCCATGGAGACCTCAGGCTCAAGAATATCAGGAGGCGCAGAAAACCATCGAAGAGCACCAACAGAAGTCTATGCGCAGAGGCACTGAGCAGCTGCCTCGAGCGGCACGTGCATCCCAGCAACAGAGCAACCAGGGGAACGTCCTCAAGCTAGGAAATGCTGCCGGTGTGAAGTACGAAAAGGAGCGCCGGACCAAGACCGTGAAGAACGGGATTTCATTCAGCGAGCAGCAGCCAGGATGGATCGGCTGGTGCAGCGACATCTACCCATTGCGTGCGCACAACAAGGTCAAGCCTGGCGACCTGGGCACCTTATGTGACCTTCAAGGGATCTGGTTCCACGACGCGGGCCACTTCCACGTCATTTCGAAGCGGTACCCGAACACAGTCAACTACGTTACGGTGTACAGCTTCGGCGATACTGGCTTGGCCGAGCGCCCCGAGGAGGAGCACGACGAGTACTTGAACGTTATCCCGAAGGACGTCAACGAAGAAGACTTCACTCCGCAAAACCCGAATACACCAAATCTCAAGATCATTGCGAAGTACGGCAAGCGGGGCATGGACAGGAAGACCATGGTCGTTCGTGTCAGTAGGGTCAACACTCGGAATGTCGACTGCGATGAGCTTGAGAGATGTGGCGAGCTGGATCCTGAGAGCACCAAGATCCTGATCGCAGAGGTCTTGAAGGCTCAGGGTGGTGAAGTCAAGGAAGAATAGATGTGAAACGACGAACAGCAGTAGTGATCGCTGCACATGAGATGGACATTATGATACGCATGGACAGTGCTGGCGCTTTGATGGGCTTGTGGGTATGGTTGGGTTTGGTTTGTTTGATGATGAATAATTGCATGGCATAGCACAGGCGTCCGCGAGGTACGCACTTCTAGCGCGCACTCTGCATGAGCGTTACGATCAAGTAGCGGATATGAATGGGCCAAGAGCCGTTTCGACGAACAAATGCCTTGCGGTCTCACTCGGCGCGCCCCTGTATGATTTTCGCGCCAGTCCAGCGTCAGCAAAGGTACATCACGTCTCCACGGCCATTCTGCCAGCAACATCCCTTAGCGCACGTGCCTCCACTACTGACACAAGCTAGGTCGCAGCATGTCGCGACGCCGATCTTCTTCCAACCACACTAGGTGTCATGGTCAGTCTCTTCCGGTGTCCCTTTCTGTCGTATGCTTAGGTCTACCTTCTTTGGTGTACTTGAGCACGAGAGCTCTTGATTGGCATCTGGCACAGCAGCGGCGGTGGCGAGGCTCAAGATCGCCGTAAAGCTGAAGATAGTTGATGGCCTCATCGTTGTCTACTGTGATTGGATTGGGACTGAGTAGTAGGGGCAGTGTTCAGGTCACTGACCAGAGGTCTACATGAAAGAACTTCGCGGTAAGAGTCAAGAGCAACCATTTGTCTCCTCTGCACCAAGACCTCCATCAACCGTGCCCTAGGCTGGGCGATGTCGCGGGCAGATTGCAAGCGTGAGGGCGAGAGACTGACTTCCTATTCCTTCTCCTGTTGCCAGCTATGAATATTCTCCTCAAACCAAACAATCACCAGCACAGAGTGGGTCTGTGTCCCACATGGCGCCGCCACTCGGATGCCAAGGTATCAGAGGCCGGCGTATTCGTATGAAGATCAACCGTAGTACTACAGCGCATGATGAGTGATGATCATCTCAGCACACGACAGTCCCAAAAACATTCCCAAAAAGCGATAACAACATGATCATTATTAACAAGCCATCTTTACGCTTTCTTCAATCCAAACCTCAGCGCGAAGATCTCTTTCGCCAACTTCTTGGC
Organism: Fulvia fulva; assembly: GCF_020509005.1. Taxonomy (NCBI): domain Eukaryota; kingdom Fungi; phylum Ascomycota; class Dothideomycetes; order Mycosphaerellales; family Mycosphaerellaceae; genus Fulvia; species Fulvia fulva. Next base: position 339,106 of record NC_063012.1, read on the forward strand.
CTCATCACGCTCAGCCTGGGCACTCCGCAAAGCCTCCACTGTTTCTTCGTGCACAAGGTAGAGCTTGGTGTAATGTGCTTTCCATGCTTCCTTCTCCCTTCGAAGCTGGCTGGCTTGTTGATAGTAGTGTTGGGCTGCACTTTGCCAGTGATACACAGTCCATGGAACCATTGGAGCTACCGTGCGAGTTGCGATAGTGGTTGGACCCTTGGGTTGATCAGTACGGTAGGAGATGTTGTATTTGTATTGGCCATTCGGGTCTGTCGTGCTTATTGGTTGGGCGTAAGAAATAAAAGATGGCTGTCCTGGCTTCCAGGTCATCTTGTGTGAACGGGCGTGGGTCGTGCTGCTTGGAAAGCTGACCAAAGGCGGCTTGAAGACAATGTGGTATTTGGTTAACCTTCTATTGCTGATGGTGTGGTAAGCTAGCTGGCCCTTGTCGCTTTGATGAAAGGCGTCTCGTGTTTGATAGAAGTATGTAGCCAGTCAGAAGCCGTGATGAGATGGCACTGGCACCTGTCAGAATGTCGTGCAGAAGGATCGCATCGAGAGAGCCCATTGGCAAAGGCAGTTGTTCGCATCTATAACATCATTGGCTTGTGAGTCGTTTGGTCAGATGCACGTCGCGGAGTGGTCATCTGTGCAGTACTTTGCAGTATACAAGAGCTCGCCTATGCTGATGCCTGCGAATGAGCTGCATGCTGCAACATTAGCGTCATCAGCTGATACACCACCAGCTGCGCTTGCATGTTCACTCCAGCGACCCACTGTATAGAGCTCAGTATCTGCATGTTTCACCTGGCAAGGTCGTACAATGGATTGTGTACTTGAGTATAGTGCTAACAGCACAGCCTACTCAAGTTTTCAGGTCGTTCACCAACGTGGTGTCGCACCGTCGAAGTCTGTGACAGCACAAATGGCATGGTGGTCCTGCGCCTGGCTCTATGTCGTATATCTCCGGCCAGGACTCGTCTGAACGGTGCACAAAGTAAGGTTCAGACAATTCTTGGCGATCACGATAAAGCATATGAGCGCTAAATCTCAAGCCTCGTCCTCTTTGTCCATGACCACAACACAAGCGGGCCCTGAATTGACCTAGCAATAGAGGTAACAGTGCTCATATTCAGTACACGCTGCCTCGTTACCACATCGCGACTGGCGTCCAGAGCATTGATCTCGGTGCTGCGCAGACCGTAGTCGCGATCACTCAATGTCAGCTGCCCAAGGAGAGGGCCTTTCAAACTTCGCTCCAGCGTCACACCAGACCTGCCATCCTCTAACCTTTCTTCGAGTCCAGCCTTAGCCGGATAATCCCCTTGGCCAGCGTCTTGGCCTCGTCTCGCGCGTTCTGCGTACGTTCCAGTTCTTTCTTCGTCTCTTCATGCAGACGGTAGAGAGTATTGTAATGGCCTTGCAATTCTTCCTTCTCCTTCTTCAATTTCGAAGCCTATTGAGACCATTCCTCGAGCATGTTCTTCGCCTTACTGACAATCCATTTATATTGACTCTGAGGCACTCCTGACTCTGAAGCAGAGACTGGCTTGGCAACAGCGTTGGACGCTGGGGCTTGACGGCTACCGTTTGCTAAAGTCCACTGGTGATGGTGATGTCCGCCGACGAAGTTTTGCTGGACTTGCGTGCTTGCGGTCTGCACGGAAGCTACGATAGCTTTGCCCTTCGATGTTTCCGTCATGGTAAGCCGATGTGTGCCTAGGGTCAGATGCTGATGAGCTCTGTGATGCTCGGTGCTGGCTTCCTGCACCGCTCCCCAGAACTACCTTGGCACTTAGTGGGCGACTGCTTCTTACCGTCTCGTCCAAATGTGCAGTCAGATATAGCTGAGACCGTCGTTTGCACAATCAAGCAACATTCCCGATCATTTTACTCTTTCTCAGTGCGCTGTACAAGGTGGCGTAGTCAGCTGCGCTGTACTTCTCACATAGCACAGCAGGTCGCCTATGCTACTGCCTGAAATAAGCTGCATGCCGCGACATTGGCACTGCTGGTGAATGCCCAATTGGGTCGACGTGCATGAACCTGATGACAGCCGCCCAGAGGCACATGTCTTGAGCAGTGTGATCTCCTCGAAGAAGGAACAGAAGATAGCATGTAGCATTTGCTTCGACAGGGTGCGCCAATCGTCAGCAATCGACCAGCGCCTAATGCTCATCGCAGCCACAGTTGCGGAAACCCGGACGCGCTGCTCGAGCACGACATGAGAATGAGGAATTTCTAAAAAGAGGTCCAGTAAAAAGAACCAAACCAATCTCAACACGCTTACTTCGACCCCAAACTCATACTAAACACAAAAGGTGCAAGCGTAGCTGCTGTCTCCTGGCCCTTTTGACCGTTCGCGATCTGCTTTTCCAGCTCTTTGTTCTTCGCGTCGAGCTGATGCCACATTGTCAGACCATTCCGGATAGTGTTGTTGGCTTCTTCCAGCTGACGCCTGAGGCTAGCAATCTCATCGTTCAGACCTTTCTTCGAAGCTTCTGCCTGTAATGCGCGGGCTTTCCACATGTCTTTACTGGCCTTGAGTTGGCTCGGCGGCGCAGGGAGTGCAGCTATTGCGTTGTTGGTGATCGGGGTTGGTTGAGCCTGTGCTGCGGGTGCGCCATGTTAGTGATTGTTCGGTCTAGTGAAGTTCTGGACTGGCGGGTTGTTGTTCATGGCGGAGGCGGTAGTGGGCATCGAGTTTTGTATGCTGGCGTTGTAGCTCGGGTAGTTTTGCGCTGGAGTTGGAAGGTTGATGATCTGATAATTCTGGTAGTTTTGATAGTTTGGACAAACTGGTGCTGGAGCAGCCTGCTGTCCTTGCGCCGCCTGAGCGTGTGGTCCATGTCGCAGCCAGTCATATATTTCGGGTTGCCGCCCATTTGAGGGGCCCTGAGCGTTGAACTTGTATGGGATGTTGTTGACGTTCATGCTTGCGTAAACAGTGGACAAGGACGGTCGCTGCAGTTGTGTCGAGGCTTGAGCAGGTCTTGAATGGTCCCATTGCGCTATGCCGCCCTTTATGTTGAGCTCGCACCGTAACTAACATCAGGCACAGTCATACAGATACCGTGGCGAAATCGGACGTGGGTCTCAGCTGAAGGCAGCATTGCACCTCGCGCAGGGACAGCAGACCTTGCCTAAGTGCACGCAGGATGCCCAGCGGCTTGGCTGTATGCGTGTCTGTGGGTGAAGCGACGAATATCTTCTGTGAATAAGTCGAATCTCGGCGAGCATATGTCCTGCGTCAAACAGAACGATCTTGTCAAAGGCTATCGAGACTGGGCCTCGTTTGTTGATAATGGACGAAGTGCTTTGTGCCTCTGTTAATCGTCCACCCTCAAGTCGACATTGACATTGACTAAGTGAGAGGCAATTGGAATAGTGTTGACAGGTTGCATCGGTATACTATTCGTGACCAGATTTTCTCGCATTGTAGTCCTGCATATGTAGTTTAGGCGTAGTGTTGTACGATGCATAGCCGCGACTGGCGTCAATTATACTTTGTCCACAAGCGGTATGCCGGTGTAGTGTCCAATGACTCCACCCTCTGTTGTTTCTCCAGCTCTTAACCCTACCAACCCAGCAACCGTGAGATCGCACTTATTTGATATTGACCATCATCCACCGCAACAATGGCGCTCTCGTTCCCCAGTGACCCACACAATTACGACCGCCCATCCTTCATATTCTTCAACCTACCCCGAGAACTCCGCAACCTCGTCTACCACGAAATCCTCAAATCGCTACCAAACAGGCGCAAGAGAAGGTGGGGAGGGAGGTATTCAGGTAATTGGAGCGGCCGGATAGATTTGCCGACATCTTTCGTAAGTTCTGCTTTGCCGCGGTCTGGCATGCATTAACGGCGGCCTTCTAGGATAACTTCAGGCGTCCTGAGAATCAGGACCATCAGCTCCGACAATGTTACGCCCCATTTGGTATCGAGCAGCTTCTTTCCGTGAGAGCGCAATTTGCGTCGGAGTTGAGTGACGAAGCGGAACTTATTGACTTGCCTATTGCACTCGAACTTGACATGAGATGTAGACCGAAAGCGAGTAAAACCATGCCGTGCGGTAGATTCGCAATCGATCCTTATATGAGACGACTCATAACGCGGATCGTTCTGCGTTTCTCATCGCAAACAAAGTGGTCTTGCCAGAGCTTGCATTCAGTCGCGCGTCCTTTCCTTGCGGTCTTGATGCCTGAGCTCTTCGCTTCCATGCCGCAACTGGACGAGGCCGAGGTTTCCCTGTGGTGGACGTGGTACACGTTCACCACGGCGGCAACTCTTGAGCAGTCCCCGCCTATGCGCTGTTTGGAGTTGAGGAGGATCAAGGGTGTGTGACCGCGATATGCGCCAGGGAGCGGCGCAGATGGGTATGAGGACTGGCCGCAGCGGTTCGTGATCTCGAAGGAGCGACTGATGGACTGGTTGGAGGAAAGTTCGGTATGTCGCATGGTCTTTCCGCTTCTTTTTGTGCTCCGGAAGACTGACTACTGCTTCTAGGACGAGGCGGAAGATGATGCCTGGATCGTCGGGGCACTGAATTATGCTCGGGGCGACTGGGTGCAGTGGTTGCCATTGTAACCGTCCTCACAGTCAAACCACAATTCCCGGCGGCCTCCACCGCACCAAGGTCGTCAAGCCTATAACTTCCCCTTTACCTCACCCCCATCCCCCACCTCCTCCCTCAACGCCTCCCTAAGCGCACTCGCCATCTCTTTCCCCTCCTCATCATCCAAATCCTCCCTACTACCCCGTCCAAACATCCTCCAACTCTTAAGTGCCCCCCAATCCGTCCTGCCATTCCTCCTCATCTCTTCCCGTCCCTCCTGATACCTCGGGATTAAATGGAAATGCACATGCGGCACAACCTGGGCTGCCCTCTCCCCATTATTCTGTACGACGTTCCAATCCTCAATTCCTGTGACTTTGCACAACGCGCGGGAAACGATGGGGAGCCATTCCCCTAGCGCGCGACTCGCTTGTCGTGCTTCTTCCTTTTCGCGGGCCGCGGTCCAGGTTGTGTCGCCCTTTGTGGTCGGATTTGGTTGGAGGTCTGATAGTTTCCTATAGTGTTTCCGTGTCGTGAGGAGGATGTGGCCGGGACTTATGGGCATGATGTCCAAGAACGCCAGGACGAGGGGCGTGGACAAGATGAGGTGACATTGTGGGTCGACTTTCTCTGGATCGGCGGTTGCGCTTGTGGGGATGGGTGAGGAGGGATCGGGAGGGTATGCGTCGGCGATCTTGCAGAAGGCGCAGGAGATGGGGTAGTGGTCTTCGAGGGACATGGACATGGTGGAGGGGACAAGAGCGACAAGAGGAGGAATCTTGGACCTTGGTGATTGTGAAGATGGATTGGGAAGTGGTTTGTGTCAGGGATGCGAGATTGGGTTTGAGCTCGAGCCTGAGCCTCGGGTCGGGGTTAAATGGGGATAAGAGCGTGAGAGGCTTGCAGGTAAATGAGACCGTGGCAACGAGATGATAATTAATTAGGCTCATGCCACGCGAAGAGGCTGCTTGACAGTGATCCTTCCTGAGGATCGTTGATACAATGGGTAAATCTACATGGCGAGACACCAGCCAGCAGCATGGCAACCCTGCTCGGTCTAATTCTTCGACCTGCGCTTGCCTTGATTTCGTACTCTCTCCTGTACAACGTAGTTGTTCGGGTTGTTCTTCTTTCTCGTCTTGTACCCACCTTTTGCCTGTAATTTGTGTTAGGGACGGGTGCTCTACTTCAGATGCGCCGCTTTGAGCACTTACCGGTGTACCCCAGATCGACACTGGATGCACATTACCCTTACTCTTACCACGACCACCACCATGAGGATGATCCACTGCGTTCATAGCCACACCGCGAACGGTTGGTCTGATGTTGAGCCATCTGCTTCGTCCCGCCTTTCCAAGCTGCCTGAAATGCCAATGAGGGTTGCTGGCGACACCGACAGTACCGCAGGCATCCTTGCTGACTTTGCGCACTTCACCACTTTGAAGTCGAACGGTGACGTCCACGACCTTCTTGCCGTGCTCTTCCTTGGCGATGACGGTCGCGTACGTGCCTGCGCTACGGCAGAAAACTGCTCCTTTGCCGGGCGTTGAGCCGACGCAGTAGACCTGTGTTCCGAGAGGAACCATGTGTAGCGGCAAGCAGTTTCCTCTGAGGGCAGTCTTGGCTGCCAGCATACCAGGATCCATCACGCCTCCCATACTTGCCAGAAGCTCGCGTGGAATGCCTAACCTGAATGACTCGACTGCATCACCCGCTCTCATGCCTTCCGCCGCGATGATGTAGCTCTTTTTCTTCGTCTTCACGCTCTCCACAAGCGCAAGATGCGCAGATCGGTTAGGGTCATACTCGATTCTCTCCACGAGGTGCTTTCCTGGCTCCATGCGTGTAAAGTCGACCGTCCGGATTCTTCTCCTGTGGCCTCCTCCCCGATGTCGCATGACCACGCGACCAGTGTTGTTGCGACCACCTTTGCCATGACCGATTTTTGGAAACGTGAGCTTTGCATAGGGCTTCCCTTTCCAGAGATGATCGTTGATGGGCCTCCGTAAATGTCGAAGACCGGGCGTCCGTGGCTTGTATGTTCTCAATTGGAAGCCGCTCTGCTTGCGCATAGGCCCGGCGGAGGCGGGAGTGAATGCTGTGACATCTGCAGTGGATGATGAAGCGCTCGTGGATTCGGTTCTCGTGGCGTAGGTTCTGGTGCTGAGTGCTGGAAGTCTGGCGAAACTGGAGAGGAGAGTTTTGCAGGATGTGCACACCGCGCGCGGCTGTATTCGAGGTTGGAGCATCATATGAGTGTGAGAAGAGCCCCACTGGCGCTTCAGATGCACTTTTCAGGTGCAATGGCAGCGCTCAGGCAAGGGACGTGGTGATGCTGCATTGGTTTCAGATCCGGGAGTTCAGCGGGCGGCCGGTCACGTGCTGGCCTGGCTTTCGCGCGTTGCTGTTGACAACAGGAACGAGAGCCATTCTCTGCTGCCACCAAGTCGAATTCGCCGCAGGACTTGAGGTTGACCTTCGTCTTCAATTTGCACGCTGCTGCTCAATCACAAGACAGTTGACTTACTTACTGGCTCACCGTTTGCCAATCATTGAGTGCTGCTGCAATTCGCGTTCACAAACGCCGTCACGCATCATCGTCGATAGAGCTTTGACTTCGGACGGGGCCAAGCCTTTGCCAGACGCGACGCTCCACTCTCACAACATCGCGAAGCAGACACAGAAACATCACGACCGCGCTTCCCTCCCTCACCACTCCCACACCACCACTGCACTGCACCTCTCTACCACAAACATCACCATCCTCGACATCCCCTGGTGTGTGCAGGTCTCGCCGCAGGCTTGACGTTTGGAGTCCTTCGAAGGTGCATCTACCGCCAGCATCTTCATTCCCGTCGCCAGCCTTCATCACCACTCCCGCACCGACTCTGCATGCTTCTGTCTATACGCCTAACTCACGCATTACGAACGCATACGGCCGCGGGCAGGTCTGCTACCACCAGCTGACGACTCTGCATCGCATCTTCGCCTGCATTGGTGAGCAAGTGTCAACATCGCCATATCAGACTTTGATGGGGCCTGTAAACAAGAAGCTGACCGCGCTTGACCCAGCTCCCGGCACCACCCAACACCTGCACTTTCGCGTGCATCTCGACTCAACACAACACGCGTAATCCATCACAACCCTCATCACATACACAATGCCTCCCGTAAGTATCCTCATCACCGCGTCGTCGCGTACTGGACTCTACTGACATCATGCAAGGCACGAGTCGCGAGTCGGCGGACTGTCACCGACGAGAACGCCGAAACGACGGGCACAACACGTCTAACGCGTGCAAAGGCTGCCGCACTGGACAATGTCGGCGCTGGCGATCCACCAAAGAAGGCCCTCACCACCAAACGAACAACGACCGCTGCCACTGGCACATTGGGAGCCCGCAAGAGGACCGCGTTGGGAGACGTGAGCAACGTCGTGAAGAAGGAACCATTGGGCAATGCAGATGGGAAGAAGGATGCCTTGTCGAAACCGCTCAAGCCTGCTGGCATCACGAAGCCTGCTGCCCGGACTACCACGACGACACGTACTGTTCTCGGCTCAAAGACGGCTAATGCCTCGTCGGAACTCAAGCGCCCAGCCAGCGGATCCGGTGTTATGCCGCCCAAGAAGAGGACATCAGCTACCAAGGCCAAGAGGGAAGTGGAAGAGTACGACGATGAGGACTCTGAGAATGCACCACCGCCGGTCAATGGTGTCAGTGCAAAGCCAGAGAAGAAGACCAAGACAAACTCTATCATCGACCCACCCGTGGAGCTCGACGACGATGATGATGACGAAGAGAAGACTCTCGAGGAGCTCATCAAGGAGGCCAAGGACCTCGACACTGAGGACATGGACGACCCTCTCATGGTCGCCGAGTACGTCCACGAGATCTTCGACTACATGAAGGAGCTCGAGATATCCACCCAACCCAACCCGAACTACATGGACAACCAAGGCGAATTGGAATGGAAGATGCGCGGTATTCTCGTCGACTGGCTTCTCGAGGTCCACACCCGGTTCAGACTCCTGCCCGAGACCCTCTTCCTGGCTGTGAACATCATCGACCGCTTCCTGTCGCACAAGATTGTGCAGCTCGACCGTCTTCAGCTGGTCGGTGTCACTGCCATGTTCATCGCGTCCAAGTACGAGGAGGTCCTGTCGCCACACGTCCAGAACTTCGTCCATGTCGCCGACGATGGCTTCAAGGACACCGAGATCCTCTCGGCCGAGCGTTTCATCCTAGCGACGCTCGATTACGACCTGTCGTACCCCAACCCAATGAACTTCCTCCGTCGCATCTCCAAGGCCGACAACTACGACATCCAGACACGTACTCTCGGCAAGTATCTTCTTGAGATAGGCTGCCTTGACCACCGCTTCCTAGAGTACCCGCCATCGCAGGTCGCCGCTGCGGCTATGTACCTCGCACGTCTTGCGCTTGACCGTGGTGAATGGGACGCAACATTGTCCAAGTACGCCGGCTACACCGAGACTCAGATCCAGCCCGTGTTCAAGCTCATGGTCGAGTACCTCTACTCTCCCGTCATGCACGAGGCATTCTTCCGCAAGTATGCTAGTAAGAAGTTCCTGAAGGGTAAGTTCATCGAATCTACATGGTATGACCACTGCTGACGTCCGGCGCAGCCTCGATCGTGCTCCGCCAATGGGCCAAGAAATGGGCAACCACCTACCTCGACGATGTTCCTGCACACCCAAGCAGTGGCAAGACTCCTCGCTCGTAGCGTGCAAAGTGGGCATTGCTAAAACCTCCCAGCTCGCACACCACCCGACTTGGAGTCATCCACGGCGGTTCGCCGCTCGCTCGACTTCAGCCAGGGTACTGCACTGCGCGAATCCGTTCGTGCATCTTTGGACATCTCGACGGAGCTGTGATACATTCCTGGCTCCTCCCTTCTCACACACTGGCGTTCGACTTTGGCGGCATGGACGGCACTCTGCACGTCAAAAAAAACGATATATGCGCGTGCTTTGAGGCACCTCTCTGGTTTTCCCTCTGCTTTTTCGTAATGCGTTGCCCAAACGCGTGTGGCTACCAGCACAATCAGCACGAGGTGTGGCACTCGAGACATGCCATGATGGAATTTTGGATGGGGGTTTGGGTTGCAAGCGAGGTGATTTGCTGTATCAGATCGATCCGGACATGACGGAGTTTTCGGTGCATAGCGCTTTCTAGGGTCTGAGGATGGCCTACACCAGCTGGCTGCCTGTATTTTGCTACTACTGCGTGCGGTGTGATGGTTTCTTGGTTAAGGACTAGAGGGGTACGTAGCGTAGCGTAGCATGAGCATATGATGAGCATTCAAGTTCGAGGTTATACCCATGCCGTGCTTTGTCGCTGGAGGAAGTGGGTGTTGGGAAAGTTCCAAGCTTTCCATGAACGGTCACGGGAGTCAAAAGTCCACCGATGGCCGTGCCAAAGCATGCTTGTTTGTCTACGAGTGCGAGCTGCTCACTCATCAAGACAAGCTTCTGGAGCCTGGAGGATTGCTGCCCGGTCCCACGTTCTGAATGATGCGTCGACTGTGACTGCCTGCATGTGCCAAAGACACGTTGTAGCTTCTGCACAGCTACCTGATTCTTCTTTGTCTATCATTTGACTCCGTCCGAAGTTGGGAGACCGGAGCACCCGTTGACAGTGCAGCTTACTAAAGATCCGGGCTTTGGAGGGAGTGAGCTGAGTAGTAGGCATCGCATCCTTCCCGATCGTCTTCGATATCGGCTGGCGCCTTGCATTGGACGTCAGCTCGCGCGCCTGATCTCGACGAAAGATGCCTGAATCGCGAGAGGAGTCGCCGGGCGATGGGTACTTTAACGACCTGGCCCAGCAGCCTGGGAACGACCCCAAACCGAGCGATGCGAATCAACGGCGCACGTCGCAAGAGGAGAACAACAGCCAGGTCCCCAAGCCGAAGAGGATCGCGTGTGTGCTGTGCAGGAAACGGAAGCTGAAGTGCGATGGCACCAAGCCTTCGTGTGGGACTTGCACGCGACTGCAACATGATTGCTCGTATGATGAGGTGAGGAGGAAGAGTGGCCCGAAGAGGGGATATGTCAAGGCGTTGGAGGCGAGGCTGGCGCAGGTTGAGACGTTGTTGAAGACGCAGGAGGATGTACCACCGGTGCCGACGAATGCGCAGAGTAACAGTATGCTGCCTGAATACGACAATCCTGGAATGGGAGGGAGTGCAGTGCCGCCCGCGCTGTCGAACATACCAAACGCCTTTCCGACTCAATCAGCGCACGCCCAGAGTACGCTTGGAGCTGCCGGCGGCCTCGATGTCAGTGGCTCGCCCGCAGAGCCCTTCCCTTGGGAGATGATTGGTCTGGGACTCGACGAGCCTCTACCTACTCAAGATGTCATTGACGACCTCAACCGCATCTACTTCGAGAAAGTACACCCTTCCCTGCCCATGATCCACCGACCGCGTTACTACGCAGCAATGAACCTGGCACCTCACATGCGCCCTCCAGTCTGCTTACGCTACGCCATGTGGTGTAACGCCGCTGTCGTCTCCGACAAATATGAAGGTCTGCACGAACACTTCTACCAACGCGCGCGGAAGTACATTCAACAAGACGAGATGAAAGGGCACGGCGAGGGCATGGTCACAATAGCGCATTGTCAAACTTGGGCACTCCTGGCAACTCATGAGTTTAAGTTGATGTACTTCCCACGCGCCTGGATGTCTTCGGGCCGCGCTTGCAGAATGGCGCAGGCGATGGGGCTGCATAGACTGGACGGGACTGGGCTGGACGTGAAGCAATGCATTCCCCCGCCGAAAGACTGGACCGAACGTGAAGAACGGAGGAGGACGTTCTGGATGACGTTTTGTGTAGATCGATACTCTAGTATCGGGACAGGGTGGCCGATGACGATTGAGGAGAGGGATATCCTGACGACTCTGCCCACGGATGAGGATTCTTATGAATTCAGCAAACCGTCGAAGACAATGACACTTCCTGATGCGCTGGATCCTGCTGGACTGCCGGGACTCTCTCCATTTGCGGGTGTGATTCTTATGGCGTGCTTGTTTGGACGAAATCTGCTGCATCTGCATCGACCTGCTCTGGATGACAACGACGATGACTTGAATGGCGAGTTCTGGAAACGGCATCGGAGTATTGATAATACCTTGTTGAATATAGCGCTGGCGCTACCTGAGGCGTTGAGGTTGCCGTCTGGGTTGAATAATCCGAATGTTGTGTTCTTGAATATGAACATCCACACTTCGACGATTTGCCTGCATCAAGCGGCCATCTTCAAGGCGGATAAGAATCGTATGCCGAGTAGGATATCGGCGGAGAGTAAGATTAGGTGCATTACGGCTGCGGCGGAGATTGCGAGCATTATGCGGCAGATCAGTCATTTGGATCTTGCGATGGTGAGTCTCCAAACAACATGACGAATGAACATCAGACTAACGACACTCCCAGATGAATCCTTTCATATCCTTCTGCCTATACGTTGCCGCCCGTGTCTTCGTCCAATACCTCAAATCCCGCCCGAAAGACACCCAAGTCAAAGCCTCCCTGCAATTCCTCCTCTCCGCCCTCCACGCCATCAAGAAGAAGAACCCCCTCACCGAATCCTTCCTGGTCCAACTCGACGTCGACCTCGAAGGCGCTGGCCTCGACGACTCCCGCGCCCTCCGCCTCCAGTTTCATCGCGGCACGTCCAATAAACCAACCAAAATGCCCACATGTCCCCAAGATCACCTTGGCATACGACCCGTCTATGGCGACACGGGAATGGCAAAGTACAATCAACCTACCCGCACACCCATGGTTGCTTCTGGCGGTGCTGCGCAGTCGGGATCGTTCGTGGGGCACACGAGGGATTTCGCGAGCGGTGATGCTGCTGCGTCGTATGATCAGAGTAGTACGGGATATAGCATGAACATCCCCATCCGGACGCCGGGATCAAGCTCCCTGGACGCGAATAGTTGTCCTGGTCCGTACAAGAGTCCTGCGATCGTGCCGGATATGGATACGAGTCCTGATGGCAGTAATGAGAACCAAACGCCCGGGTCGAGTACACAATCGCAAGGCTACGGCGGTAGCGGGCACAACGGCTCAAACAGCCACGCCAGCAGCCACACCGGCTACTCCCCGCAATCCCAGCACCAACACGACCCCCAAACCGGCGGCGCGGGCACGACGCAGGAAGACCAGCTCGCGGCAATGGTCGACCCTGGAAACGCCATGTTTAGCAATGACTTTGAAATGTTCACATTCCCGCACAATGCCAATACGCATCAACCGGGTTTCGTCCTGCCACAACAACAACAACAACAACAACAACAACAACAACAGTGGCATCAAGGTACGAGTACGGGCATGACGCCCGGTGCGAGTGGGATGTATGGGTTTGCGGGTAATGGTGATTTGATGAATGGGATGAGTGATCAGGATTGGAATTCTGTGCTGGAGAATTTTTCCGGGTGGGAGACGGGGATGGAGGGGCAGGGGACGATTACTATGCAGGAGGGTATGGCGGGGGTTGGGAGGAGGGGGTGAGGATTGGGAGGGGACGGGGGCAAGGAGTTGTGGATAGCTGTGTGGGATTTGGATGGGTTGGAAGGGGAACGATGGGATGGGATGAGATGAGATGATACCAGGATTCGGCGTTTCTGGAGATGTAGACTTGGAAGATCTATGAGCTCTACTCAAATGATGAAATGATGTGGGCGCTGTGTATTATGTACACCGTGCTATACATTCCATATGGCTATGTCCTTTCACCTTGTCGTCATGCTTCTTCCGTCGGGTTTCGCGCCCGCCGCCCCAATTTTTGCCATGAATCAGACTCTCTGCATGCACGGGCACGTCCGAAGGCGTTGGCTTGGCGCACATTCACTCGGTGTCTTTTGACTAGCGCGCTTCGTCTTCACATGACACGCGATGTGGCGCCGTCTCATGTTGAGTAGGACGAACTGCATGCCTTGGTGGCCATTGTTGATGCTAATGCCGCTTGTAGGCGAATGACACGAAGAACTACACATGCCATGTGTCGTCCGGCACTATCTCGTGGCCATTCCTGCCATGATATTGCTACTTCCACGCCTCGTGCTGCCAGGTGTTGCGCTCCGTCGTAGCAGCGTCTTTTCTTCGCTGCTCCTGTTCGCATTCTCTCCGCCTTCCCATTACTCAGGTGATCTTCCGAACACGACGAGCTTCCTCCATGCCATACATCTGCGGCATCTCATTCGTACTGAACACCGTGTTTGATATTGAGCTCGATGAAGGGCGTAGACTCTGTAGATTTGCGGTTGGGCGTTTCATTAGTACGCCGGTCAGTGGCCTCGCCCGGCAGCAAGAATGAGGCCCCTTGATAGCCATCTTCGTGAAACTTGGCGTCGTCCTGTGCACGTCTGGCGAGCTGGCAGAAGGTAAGCACCTGAAGACGAGACATCGCATTTAGCGACCGGAAAAGGACCCTGTACGGATCGTCTCCTACTAGCGCACAATACTTCAGCTTGATAGACTCGAGCGTTGCTGCACAGCTTTCGACCAGCAGGAGAAGTGTGTCCACCGGGATCATGATGCGCTCCAACCTGAGTTCACGGAGACTCTTCAGGCCTGAGTTTGCGAAAGCCTGAACGCACGGTCGTGACAGGACCGTGGGCCAGTCTCCTCCTTGGAGGTCCAGTGCGGCTACTACCAGCTGCTCCAAACGTGTGGCATCCTGGATGATGATGGACAGGATATCCCACAGCTGTTGTACGTGTGGGATGAGGGGTTCGGTAACAGAGGCTGGTTCCAGGAAGTACTCGAAGATGCGGATATCTTGCACGATGTCACGGAAGACCCCACCGTGCTCGAAGTGAGCGGCATTTATAGTGCAGGCATCGGTCAAGGAGATGCGTCCCACTTTGGCGCCTCTCTGCATCGCTACAGCTAGTAGCTCATTAGCTAGCAGTGGATAAGCAGTCGTTTGTTCCCGCCACAGCACGTCTCCCGCCACATGGTTGAGCCAGACGTATCAAAGCGTCGCCTCTCTCGTCAAAGACATGATGTTCCTCAATAGATCCCAGGATCCGGGCGTCAAGAAGCCGACGTCACACGCGGGTGGCGATCGTGCTGTTCTTCAGCCGTGGTTACGGTTGCTTCGTACCTGGTCTGCTTTCGTTCCGCGCCTGCATTTGAGGCAAAATTCGTGTTCTAGCGAAATTCGTGTGCGCTCAATGTAAAGCCCGACAGACCTTACTCGTGCCGCAAGCTGTGGCGCGGACATCATGTTCTTGAATCAGAGCAGTCGTGCCGGGCCCAGCATGAAGCATTGTATGTGCGTGAAGTAGTATCTAGCGAAAAGGTCGAAAGTCGCACTTTTCAGCTTCCTGCATGTCTGGCGAGGTTGAAGCCGTGTCTCCTCGGTGCATTCATCGGAGGTCTTTTGCAAGATCTCGGTTGGTAGTTTCGGGGTGTAGGCAGATGGTGTACTTGAAGTAGGCGGAGTCGATGCCATTATAGGGCGGTGACTGTAGATCCGAGAGTTGGTATGTGTGAGGAAGCGTCGAGATGTGGTGGTAGAAGAGGAGGCGTGTGATGTATGTTGTGTTTGCTGTGCTGGAGGAAGGTAGGCGGAGAGCGCAAGAAGGGAAGTTGTAAGCATCACAGGCTCGGGTCAGCCTACCCCCGCCCCACTTCCATTCACTTGATGGCCACTAGTGCGTCAAGCCCAGCGCTGAAGAAGAATACACTAGTCCGGCTGCTTATTCGTATTACAGTCCATGCTCCAGATTGAGGCTTAGGAAGGGCTGCGCATCCATTTTATTCCCGTCAGGCATAGAGTCAAACCGCTCCTCGCCCTGGCCCGGCACCAAAAACGTTACTTGCGACCATCCAGCCGTGTCGCTTATGCTGGATTGCTGACACAAACCCCACAAACGTAACTTCTGCAGTCGGGCCATGCCATGCGGTATCTTGAAAAGTGCAGTGTAGATGTCACCTTTACCAAGCATCAACATCCCAGCAAGACCGAATATCTCCAGCGTCGGAGCACAAGCGTTCGGGATTCGCTCGAGCACACTGCTATTCATATTAAAATTGTAGAATGAGAGCTTGCGTAAGTAGCTCACGTTGGGACTGAGGAAGACTTGGTCGCATAATTTGCAACTTCCCGCGGCGATTTCGCTCACGTCTGGCACCCGTGCCAGCCCTAGCTCGAATTGCCGAAGTGTGTCTGCTGTCTCCACGACAGCAGTGACGATACGCCAGTGCTCTACTGTCCATACTGTCTGGAGGTCTGCCTCATTGCTCGGCCATACCTCGTAGGCGAAGCGACGCAAGCCGTGAGTGACGCGCTCAAGGGCTGCGCCTTGCTCGAATTGATCAGCTTTCAGTACGTAGCGATCTGTAAGTAGTAGGCCATCTACATTGCAACCTGCCCTGAGTGCTACGTCAAGGATCTCCTTGACGAGCTGTGGACGGCAGCGCGAAACCTGGTCCCAGACGGAGTCCTCGCCTTGTATGTCGATCACGACCGAGCAAGTCGAATGTTTTGCCACCTGCGCCATGACGGAAGCCATGATGTCCCAGCAACTTGTACGGACACCCTCGACGCCACAGGCATGCTGGCTGTACTGAGCCTCTCCGTGATGAAGGATCGCATTAGACTCTGCCTTGAGGAACGAGGTGTCTATAGGCGGTGCTAGGGATACTCCAAACCGGGTTTCGTAAGCACTAAGTGAGAAGGCGACAGTTCTCACCCGGGAAGCGAGACGCGGTGTCGACATGATGTCATGGACTCGAAGTGGGCGGGCTGGATCTAGTATGAAGCACCCGAGTCGGGTAATGTGCTCTTTCGCCCATGTGTCGAGAGTTGCCGCTTCGAATGTCTTGCAC
The DNA here is from genome assembly GCF_020509005.1 of Fulvia fulva. Lineage (NCBI taxonomy): Eukaryota > Fungi > Ascomycota > Dothideomycetes > Mycosphaerellales > Mycosphaerellaceae > Fulvia > Fulvia fulva. The sequence continues at coordinate 355,525 of NC_063012.1, forward strand.
ACTAGGCGCAAGGCAGTCAGAGTCTCCGGTGTGCTGGAGCCTATGACGCGTTGTAGCATCTCAGTGGGTAGATCGAGGATGCAAGTGCGTTTCTTGTCCGGGTGGGTGAGGCTGAAGTCGCGCGAGGTGAATAATTTCAATGGAAAGGATCGCATGTGCACGGGCTTTTGTGGGCATATCCGCTTAGTGTCAATGCATCCGATCGCTAGTGCTATTCTCAGTCATCCTCACATATTCACTCACATTCATGCGTGAGTGAAGACTGATCGAGAGTATTTTCATCGCGGTTAGGCCGGGTAGTATTCAATCTCGTGCTTGACAGCCTGCCCAAGGAACGTGCGTGCATCGACAGACTTCATAACCCCCATCTCCTTCCACAGCGTTGCCACCTGATCAGTAGGCTTCTTCCACCGAATCGCACTCCAGCCCTCACGTGCAAAGGCAGTAGCTTCGCCCGGGCGCCGGTAGACGCTGTGCACCAATAGGGTTCGCAATCTGGGCATATCATGCAGTAGCCGAAAGACATTACCTCGGACATCATCCTCCCCGAGAAGGCCGATGTACATCACTTCAATTGTGTGCAGAGTGTTGGTGCAGCTCATGAGCAATTTTTGAAAGGTGCGCGCCTTGAGGTTGACAGCGTCTAGTCGAAGTATCCGTAGCGACTTGAGGGTGGTGAAGCCTGCGAAACTTTGTGCAAAAAGGTCGGGCATTGCCTCTCCATAATCCACGTTTCTCGAGGTAGACTGGTTCATGATCTGGAGGTAGTGGAGCTTCTGTGCCTTCTCGAGGACCTGTGCCATGATGCGGAGATGGTTCTGGGTCCAGGTTGATAGTAGAGCATCTTCATCACCCGGTCTGAGCAGATACGAGAGATACTCTATTCCACTAGTGACACTCTGGAGGGCAGATCCTTGTTCGAAATGAGCAGCCTGCAGGGGGAACGAGTCGCAAATGATCAGGTGAGTCATAGCACAGCCTTCGCGAAGCGAGACGTCGATCATGTCCTTGACCAGCTGTGGTCGACATCTCGAGATCTTGCGGGAGTTGACGTCCTCGCACTGCGTGTCGACACCCAGGGAACAGTTCTCGAGCGCCGCGGCTATACGAATACACTCAAGGATGAGGGTCTCGGCTTTGGGGGGAAGGCCTTCGAACTCGCAAGCGTGGGCGTCGTATTGCTCCACCTCATAGTTGTCCTCGAAGATGCCTAGAGCATGCTCGTGAGTTTGACCGCCTTCAGGTGCCAGGGCCGCTCTGCGCCGAAAGTACAGAGGTGAGGTTGTGAAAGAGTCCCAAACCGATAGCGTGAACACGACTCCGCGCACAGGATGTTCTGGGCAGAAGACATGGTCAGTTGTGCTCGAGTATTGAGCAGGTGACGTCCTAGCACTTACTTTCACTCTCTTCAACCGCACCGGATCCAACATGAAGCACTCGAGTCGCGAGACGTATTCTTTCGCCCACATGTCACGCGTAGCCGCTTCAATCTCTCTGCAGGTGAGTCGTAGGGTGACGATTGTTTCGCCACCACACCTCCCAGCGATGTGCTGCAGGAGCTCAGTCGGCAGATCCAGGATGTAAGCGCGCGGTTTCTGCTCTGTCGCGGCGCTCAGGCCCATGGTGGCGGGCAAATGTTTCGCTAGGATGTGAACGGGTGTGATGATGTGCAGCGTAATTTTGCTTGTTCGCCGTGGTGTGAGCGCCTGAGCAATTGCGAAAGGTGGCTTATGTCAAGTTTTTGTTGTCGGGTCGCGAACGTCGAGGTTGTGGTGTTTGGTGGATGAAGGCAAGTGCGCCTCACGAGCGAGATATATCGGGACATGGAACCAGGTCCGTGCGGAATTTCTCCCCCAGCCGCTCGTTCACTTGCTCCATGCTCACGGGCACCGTGGACACTCACCCCACTGCCCTCTCGACATGCCAATCGGCCAGGACCAGAACTCCCCTCTCCACTCGGATCGCCAGCCAACACCTGAGACCGCCGCTGTGTGCTTGCATCTACTACCAGCTCTTGTACAGATTCCAAGCTCAATAGCTCTCTCGAGCGAAGTGAGCGTCTCTCATGCAAGTTGACGTGTGAACGAAGACAACTCCATTCATTCTCCAGCGTTTTCCAGTAGGATTTTGACCTTGTAGTTGAAATCAGCGTTGGCGGCTCTGTTTGTGACGCTCGGAGAGCTGCATTTGAGAAGCCAGTTGCGGAGTCTCTCGGCGCGGGCGAGGGTACAGGATGATAGCGTGCCGCCCTGTCCCAGTATTATGAGGATGGTGATGGATCTTGTTGTAGGAGTCGCTTGAGATTCCGAGGGCTTGGCTCGTTGCAGGGACTGCAACTGTCACTCATCGAGCTTGTTCAGGAATGACACGATGAGACTGAAGTCAGAGCCCCTGATCCCGACTTCCAGGTTGACGATGTTGATGAGGACGTCTCAGTACTCGGTGCGAACTGCTTTCGAGACACTGAGTAAAGGGGTGCCACCTATGATGGGTCCATAATGCTTTGGGTCCACCACTGCGGCATGCTCAGCTGCCAGGAGCCATATATATGGCCCCTCAGCTCTGGTGGAAGTTCTAGAAACGGAGAGACGTATTGCCAGTCTCAGGAATACGATCATGTAGCGCGACTGTGGGCTGCACATATTCGCCATTGATATCTTCGCTCGCAGTCATGTTCCGTGCTCGTTGTGCCGGATGCACTGACAATGCCAGCTCGTCCTGTATCTCAAGAAGCCCAACGCCGTGGCCATGCTTCTCAGACTATTCCCGTGACACGGCCAATGGTCCCTGCACAGGTTCATAGCTCTTTCTCATGCCCTGCTCAGGGGTCATCTTCTATACTCCAGCGTCGCCGTCTTGGACACAGGCTCTCGAAACTCGACATATTTCGTCAAGTCGCTACCAAGCAAACCCACCTATCACTCCACGAAGCAATCCCTGCAGCTCGCGTTTTCCGCTCTGTAGTCGTACAAACACCTCGCTTCACACCCAAGCACGAAAGGCAGACGCCCCCAGCAGGGGACATGATGCATGTCGGTTGCGGCTCTGACGCTCCAGACGCGTGAAGCGAGAGGTTGGTCTCAGCGTTCACGTCGTCCACAGGCATCATGGTGCACTTGGGACCCATCAGTGCGGTAGCAGAAACGTGAGCGAAGATGGCATCGTGTCCGTTGCATCGGGGTTCTTCTGCCTGCTGCGGACATCTGCTAGCCCAACACCTTCCGCGACGAATCAGCGCCGACTTCCAGCATTTGGTTTTGCGCGCCGCTGACGTTGCGCTTGTCATCGAGATTGCGCTGCACTTCATCTTCATACCGTCGGTGTTGTCGTGCAGAGACGGAGTGAGGCGAGGATAAGATGTCGACGTTTGGATCGCCTGGTGGGAGGAACGCTTTCTCGAAGCCCATACCGCCGGAACGAGGCAGTTTCCCGCTGGATCATGAGGCTGAATGCCAGCCGATCATGAAGGACTATCTCCAGTGCTTGAGGAGCCATCGCGGTGTGAACGAGGATGCGTGCAGGCAGTTGAGCAAGAACTACTTACAGTGTCGTATGGAGAGGTATGCTATGATACTGCACTTACCACTTTGTCCACCACGTACTAACATGATCGCGCCAGGAACCTCATGGCCCCCGACTCGATGAAGAACCTCGGCTTCCAGGAAGCACCAGACGCAGCAAAAACCACAGAGGCAAAAACCAACAGCTGGAAAGAAGGTCCCGATGCGACCAAGAATGGGAAAGAGACGAAGTGAAAGCCGAGAAACCCACAATACATCCATCCCCAAGCCAGCACGGCCAACAACACCTCCACACATCAACAACCCCCAACGCGAGACATGAACCAACACCAACACAACGCACCCCAGCCTTACAGCTCCAGCTAGCCCCAGCCACGGCACCAGAGCGCAACCCCATACCCGCCCGATCGTGCCAGGAATGGAGTCCCACCAACCAGGCACGAGGTGCCCAGCGCTCCATTGACGTATTCCAAATCGATGCGCCAACCCATCTCGTCGGCGCAAGTGCACTGCCCGAAAGCAGAAACTCTCAACGAGAGCCCCAAGTCACCGCCAGCGTCCTCGTATCGACAACGCCATCAACCCGGCGCCTGGGTTCTGGCGTAAGGAATGGGAGCATGACAGACAAGCAGCAAAGCCCAGCGACAGCTGTCTCGTGCCACAGTATCATGGCACTCGCTGGAAAGGTGGAAAGGGCGGTGTAGGAACGTGGAACGACACCTAAACCCCGCTACAATGAGGCAAGAGAGACATGAGCGGCACAGTAGCATTGAAGATGAAGCTATCATGTACCCTCTCCACCTTACCCTACCTCACCGCCCTCACCGCCCTCACACCTCACACCTCACACCTCATCATCATCGTCGTCAACATGGCATCGGCATAACCACCCCTAAGCCGACGCAAGGGGAGCCCACACCGAAACCTCCACACTCCCAAGCGACAGGTCTGACAACCGCCACAACCACCCCACCCGGCACTCTGGTTGAAATTCTCCTAGAACACTGCAGGAACCACTTTTAGGGTTACAACTTACACATCAGTCTCTCGGTCAACTTCGCTCTGCTTCCGACGACATCATCGGTGCCGAACATGTCTACGAATGTGATGTAGCTTTGATGCTGAAGTTGGGCTTGGGCTTGGGCGTTTGAGACAACAATTCCTGGAATGTCGGTTTTTCTTTTGTGGAGATGCTCGAGGTTTCAGGTGGCATGTTCTATTCGAACCAGAGGCAAGTCATGTCTTGAATGGAGAGTGACAAGGAAGGGGCGACAGTATCATGACCTAAGATCAAATTTCAAAAACGTCAATTATCTCATAAAAAAGAGTCCTCAATCTGACCAAGTCACAGCTATCTCCGAGAAACCATATGCCATCCATGTGCCAAGGCTAATCATCTAAAAAGCATACCTCGCATCCAGCACGCAGTATCGCCCTCGCCCTCGCCATCGCAATTGTAGTGGTAGTGGTGGTTGTGGTGGTGTTCGTAGTAGTTCTTCCGTCCATGGTTACATCGGTAAATCCATTCATCCAGCTCATGCATGTCCTCCCGTCAGTCAATCAATGATGTCTTGAAGTCTTGCAAAGCCAAAAGTTTGGTACCACCATGCACAAATCTCTCATCCACATCGTCGCAGAAAAGATCGCATCGCATCGCACCCAGTAAAAGCATGTAAATCAGAGAGCAGCCGAAGCCAAAAGCAGGAGGATTGTCGTGTCGCTCCGTGAAAGATCCCCATCACACCAGTACATTCCCGTCCATTCCATTCCCAATGCATCATCCCTCACTCCAGTGTAGATGCAACGAGAGTCCTGATGATGCCGAAAGCAGTAAGCCAAAAAGCAGGAACATATGGTGGTATCATTGGTGTCGCATCGCAGTAAATCAGTCAAAAGCATGCCATGTCCCAACCCAACGCCGAGTGTACTGGTGTGTCGTAAATGTCAAAGCTCCCAAGATGATGTGATGGTCTAGACAGGAGGTGAGTCGTGTCTTTGTTCGTCAAAGATGGTGTAATGTGTGGCCGTGTCAGTCTGATACCCACTACGTCGCAAGCTGAATCAGACAATGCCCGGTACTCGGTAAGGTGTGCCACAAGGGATGGTGACTGACACGTCTATTCCGGGATAGTGTCTGGAATCGTGCTTGTGCTCGAGGTGGGTCTGTGGAACCCAACTAGGTCTGGAGAGGAGAAGTAAGACGGTCTGTTAATGCGGCCCTACTGCATTTCCATGCCGTGGTACTCGTCCTCTTCCTTGAAATCGTTGAAGTTGAACTGCTGGTGGGACATGCCGCTGGACATGCCACTGCCACCAGGCTGGAATCTTGGGCTAACTGGCGGAATCGATTGGCCATTGGGCGCATGTGCATCACCGACAGGCTCGCCAGCGATGTTGGTGTATCCTGGTACACGTAGTCCAGAGCCAGGAGCGCGAGAGTAACCCGAGAAACCACCCACTGGCTGATGCTTGGTGAGCACCTCGATGATCTCAGATCGCATGCGCTTCTCCTCCTCGGTGTGCTCGCCGAAGGGCCACGCGCCACCGAGCTGTGACACAAGTTGCTTGAGCTGCTCTTCCTCACGAAGCTTCTGATGCACGAACCACATCATGTCGCGAGTCCAAGCCACAGATCCGTTCAGAATGTCGCCCTTGTTTGGACCCTTGTCCTTCTCCTCCATGGGGAGTCCCTGCGTGATTGTGCCGGCTCCGGAGGTGGAGCGACGGTGTCCATTGGCGCCAAGCAAGGAAGGATTAGGCGGCGACATGCTTGCGTTTGCGATTGACGGTGAGAGTGGCGCGTTGGTCTGTAGATGCTTGCGCACCTTCTCATCCTCAAGTCTGTGTTGCGGAACGAGCGTACCGAGATCGTGGATGCGCTCATTGATGTTGTCGCGCCGACGTCGCTCGACCATGTTGTGAGACTCACGGCGCCGACGTCGCTTCGCTTCTTGTGTGTTGAATGGCGGGCCGCCGCTTACACCTGGCTCCATCTTGGTAGGAAGCGACGACGCTACTTTGTGGTGGTGTGTGTTGGTCTTCAAGACCTCTGATATCTGAGGGTGATGAACTGCTTGACCGTTTGGCGAGGGGAACGGCGATGAAGCGTCCCAGCTGTGTGCACTTGGTGTGGTAGTCTCCCAGCCAATATTGCTGTGCTGTCGGTGTTGAATTGGTTGCATGCCTGGGTGGTAGTCGTCGCCGATGGTGAGGTGGTTCATGCCGGGCGTGTTTGGTGTTGCAGGTGATCTTGAGTCTGACACCTTCCTGTCCATGTGCTGCAGGTGCGGTGGCATGGCATGTGACGGGACACTGTGACCGCCGAACTGCTGCGGTTGTTGACCCGCTACCGGCCTGAACTGGCTGTAGTTGAACTCGCTCGTGAACGGCGACTGTATTGGACCGCCATCGGGTGTGTGTGAGAACACGCTTCCGCTCTGTGCGCCCATTTGCTGGTGCATGTAGTTCTGCATGCCGTTGTTGAAGTCGAAGGTGTTGCCTTGCTGGTCTATCTGCAGATCGGCAAGCTCGTCGTCGGCGATAGAAGCATTACCGAGATTGAAGCTTGACGACATATAGCCGTTGCCATTGGTGAGGTTTGCGGGGTTCACGTTCATGTTGCCGGAGTTGCTCATGTGGTTCTGTCCTTGGTATTGCATGTATTGGTTGGAGTCAAAGCTGAAGTCGTTGGGCTCTGGTTTGATAAATGGCGACGTGGCTGAGGCCATGTCGCTGTTGTCCTCAAAGTCGTCTAAGCCGAACTCGAGAGGAGAATCTCGCTTATTTGAGGCTGCTTCCTTGCCCTGGCTTTCAAAGGGAGGAAATGTGGTCAAGTTGTCTCTGGCTGCGGACGCACATGTCAGCAACAGAACGTCTGCAGATGGCAGCTCCCGGAACGTGACGGGTGTAGGGACGCGAGCGGTATATGCGAAGATGTCTGCCATGGCTATGCATGTTTGCCCAAGATTCGTTGAGCCGGAGCGTGCAGGCGGCAGCCGTCGAGAAAGGGAGGGTGCAGGAGGAATAAGTAGGAGGGAGTCGGATACTCACAGGATACAGGCATTCCTTGATTTCGTAGCTCAAGCAATCATGTCACTGCTATCAACAGCTGTGGTGCTTCTCCTCTTCTGTATTACACGCAACGTGAGGGTGTCGTGGCGGTCGTATGTGTCTGTGGTACTCTACGGGCTTATTGCAAGGCCGCGCTTTTGCTGACAGGACAAGCTGCGTTTGCCTGGCACAGTGATAGGACCAAACAAGCGAGGCTGGTCCAATCGTGTTCGTTCGTCGGCGTGTACAGCAGTACAGCTAGCTCGTGGCAGGCTATGACGTGCCGATGTCGCGGAGGAGTGGTGGTTCGGAGTGTGAGTGGAAGAAGTCTGGAGGGAATGGGAGTCAGCCTCTTCTTCCAATGCGAGCCAATATCAAATAGTCGGCTAGCTGCATGTGCATGAAATTTCCAGCCGTGCGTGCTTCCCGAAACAGGTATGCGCAGATAGGCATTCATGCGACGCCAAGCACGGAGACTTGTGAGTCAATGAGACATTGGCCACGCTGCAATGCTTCGATGGAAGGTGTTGACGTCGGACGTGCTTCCCTGAACGGATGCGCCGATGCCGGTAGAGGAAGTAGTACGCTTGGGAAGGCAGCAAGAGAAGGGCAAGACTCACCGGAATGGTCGTTTGAGGACGAGGTCTGTGGCTAGCTGCAGTGTTGAGGGAGATGATGGTGTCGAGTGGTCTATCTTTCACGTGCTGGCGGGAGGGTGCTTGTATAGCTGCTGTCGATCGGCAGGCGGTCAGAGATGGCCAGCTGCTTCGCTTGTAGGTTTGGAGGAGCTGGGTTGGTGCTGCTTGGGTGTCGCGACTGGCGACTGGCGACTGGTGGGTGAGTGGCTCTGTTGCGACTGGCGTCTGGCGTCTGGCGTCCCTGCGGCGCTTGACGACGGCTCTGGCGCACAAAGGAGAGCAGGCTTGATATGGCAGCGATTGTGGGGCTGTCTCCAGAGGATGTGCGACGTGGAGTAGCAGTAGTAGCAGTCTGTTACTCAGATGGCTAGTTCTAATGGCGGGGAGATCTGAGTCTCGGAGGTGGGTGCCGACGAGTGCTGTCTGTGCGTGTGCGACCGCGCTGTCAATCGCTTGCAGACAGCGGATTGTGTGTGTGTGTGTGTGTGTGTGTGTGTGTGTGTGTGTGTGTGTGTGTGTGTGTGTGTGTGTGTGTGTGTGTGTGTTGCAATTGTTGTGTGGTCTGCACAGGAGGTTTCAGACGGCCGGACAAACAAGTGTCAAAGAAGGGAGGCAGCACGGTGGCTATTCGGAGGCCGGTGAGACTGTGGTTCAGCGGAGGCTCTTGGGATCCAGAAGGCGAGATATGCAGGGCGGTGAAAGCGTGCGCCGAAGTGGGATGCTTTCGGAGTGGAACTTTGGGGTAGCTCCGGTGCTTGGTGGTGCCAGTCAGATACACCCGTGGACCCTATGCTGGTGCTGGGCAATTCGTCGTGCGTGAGAGGCTGTGTCGATGTAGCAGAGTCGACGGTACGGTAGCGATGACGGTGGATTGTGTCGAGCCGGCAGATGGTCACAATGGGCTTCCTGGCTATATCGGACGATTGCGATTGCTTGGCTGCGCTTGCTCAGCGTATGATTGACGGAGCGCGGCTGCGGCGGACCTGGATTACCACGACGGGTGATATTGGGTTCAGATGGATCGAGGGTTTGCAGCTATGCAGTGAGAACACGGTGAGCGCGGCGGCTGATGATTGGGATTTGGGAATCGGGACCTTTGTGATGACGCAAGAAAGTCCGAAGTTCGAGTCGTCTTTGAACGGAGCGAGAATGCGTGCTATGCAACATCGAAATCGAACGCGAGGCGAGGCGAGCAGCAGAGCCGCTTCCTTTGTACTCGTGTCTACGGATACTCGCGCCAAGGCAACATGACCATGACCCGCCCCCGATGGGATCATGGGAGGCGAGTGCTCCTTGGTCTCATATCGGCCGCGCACCATCATGACAGGGTGACTCATGTAGTCTACCCTCCCTCACGCTCGCTATCTCTTTGAGCCAGGCCGCTGGAATCTGTGGCCGTGATGGAGCAACCCTCACTGCTACAGTCCTGGGCATAGTTTTTACAACCCCTGTATTTACGCTAACCCCTTCCGGCTATCCATGTCCATCTCAGAGGGTGTTGCTACCTTCAATCTCACTATTAAGAATGGGCCAAGCTCACACCTGAGGACATACAACGTATATGCAAGAGTATGCGAGAACGCTGCGAGGCAGTAATAGCCAACAATGGAGGACACACCAGGTGGTGAGCTACGCCAAGCAGTGGATACATCCTTGCTAATGAGGAAAGGTGAAAGAACAGGGGTTGTAAAAACTATGCGCAGGACTGTAGCCTGGCCCCGTTGCCCTGCCGCGGAGGGAGTGCGGCGGCTTGTAGACTTTCGCATGTGGCACGAGCGGACAGCTTCAGCCACAGACCAGAATATCTGCTCTGTCGGTTGAGACATACATTGACAGCTTCTGTGCTTCACCACTGACCACCAAGCTCGAGCACACGACGACCTGTTAGCCGCATTCTTGGTTGCAGCGGTGAATCTCAAACCGCCCTCACCGATCTGGCTATTGCACGTCTGTCTCTCATCCAACGCCAGAGGCTTTGACGTCGCTTCATCACACGCCACTGCGTCTTGAAGTCGCCGTCACTGGACATCCGTCGCTGCAGCACGCTGCGCCCTCTGAAGTTTGAGATCGAGTTGCGCGGCGATCGCTGCACGCAATCTTCGCGTCCTGCCGCGCCGGCGCAGTGTGCAGCAGTGAGAACAGTTGGTACCGGCGGTGGAACCACACACCCGCCGTACCTTCCTTGCAACACACCTCCCAAAGGAACACACTCTCTCCAACAAAAGTAGCTGTGCACTGTAGCCACTTGGCTGGAAAGAGCTCTCTGGCTGCTCCTGCCATAGCCCACGCCTAGCTATACCATCGCACCCTCCCCATCGGCTCGCACGGCAGGATCAACCACCGAGCAGGACACGCGTGCATCCAATAGGCAGCACAATTGCTGCTCTCACCCATACAAACCCTCGCGACCACCCTAGCACCGCCGCGAAGCTATCGCTCGACCTCAAACGCGCTACCAACACACACACAAAGAACGCACCCTCGGCGCGACCATGGCATCGTCGTCCTTCAGAGACAGCATGAACAGCTTGGGCTGGTCACGCCGCAACGAGCAGCCGGCCAACACGAATCCACCAAATCCGATCATGGGCACATTGTCGAAGCTTAATCCCTTCGGGGGCGAGGGCTATGGCATCAGGCTGCCGACGACAGAAGGGGAAGCTCCGGGAGCACCTCTACCGCAGCCCACAAGACGGCAAGAAGAGGAAGGGTGGTTTGCGCGTAAGTCTCTACCTGCATACACGATTCCGCAGCGGTTGTGTCTCGGCACGAGCTGGTTTCCTGTTTCTTGGACATGTTCGCATCATGCATACGAAAGCCGTGGGGGCGCATGGGCATTGTCTGTCACAAAGAACATGCAGCCAGGTCTCGGCTTGAAGCCGGCCATGCGAGAGCTGCAAAGCATTGCAGCGTGCATCAACTCTACGACTGCAGCCTGTCTTCGTGACTATGTGGAGTTCCTGCATCACAAAGGCGTGCATGGGACTTGCAGCTTTCGTCCTTGACTCTGCTTTGCAACCAACCACTTCCTTAGGACCCTCTGCCTAGCCAAAGCCTAGCTACAGGCCTTCGGATCACTTCAACCGAGACACTGCTAACAGCTGCCTCTACAGTAAGTCGCTGGGATCGCATCCTCGTTTTTGGTGGCCTCAACATCGCGGCCATTGCCTTGTTCGTCGTTTGCTTCACGCTTCTGCCTATTCTGAGCCTGCGGCCGCGCAAGTTCGCAATCCTGTACGTATCATTCCCTTCTCTGGCTCTCCTCCACCTCCACCACCTCTGTTTCGTCGCTTGGAGATCACAAACCCTGTCCGCCTGAGCTCCAAACCTTGTTCGTTGCCCCAAGCAGAAAGATGGTGTGTCGCTCTTTCGTATTGCGCGCAATCACGACGGTGCAACTATTTCATCACCATTGCCATCGTTGACGCGTCGAATCACCGTTCGCAATCGGAGCCATGCACTACTATGCAGCGACCTGGTCGCCCGCGGCCACTTATGCAGTGGATGCGCCCGCCTGACCACAAGCTTAGTGCGGTCCGGGGTGCTTGCAGCAGGTGTGCGACAGACGCCAGACGTCCTCCTGCAGCCGCCCGCTGCAAACGGCATCGACCTCGTGTCGATCTCCTGCAATACTGCCATCGCCTGCCATGCTTTCACCCCAGTCGTATTGACTATATCACGCAGCTTGCATTTCACCCGAGCAGTATCCCCACCATGAACGACTTGCCTCACTATCGAGCGCTTTTCGTGATGCGTTCATATTTAACAAGATGTAGCGCTAACAGCTGGTCAGATGGTCGATGGCGTCGGCGCTCTTCCTGGGCTCATGGGCGGTCATGATGGGGCCACTGGTCTACGGTAAGCAGCCTCCTACCTTTTTGATCCTTTGACCACCTTCTTTCTCGCGTGCGCCTGATTGCGCCGAGCACTCACGACGCCTCTTTGCGGAGCGTGGCCTGGCAGGTCACTATCGTCTCGCATAGCTGCAGCCGAGCTCTAGGGCGCTACCTCCTCCAGGCACTTTACTGATCTCGCACTACAGTACGGCATCTGGTTTCTCAAGAGCGGGTACCGTTTACGGCAACCTACTTCGGCAGCATCGCGCTGACGTTGTACTTTGCCGTCGGAGTAAGTACACCCTCTCGCACATCCTCTTCCTCATCATCACGAACAAAAGTCTCGGAGCTCTGCGAAGTCCGTTGCCACTACACCACCTTCCTCGACAATATCTTTGTTTGGACGCAGCGTCGATCATGCGCTCGCGTCGCACTCTTGTCCCTGCTACCCTAGCCAAACACCAGCCGAACCCTGCATCTTCCCGCACACCCTATCTGGACTGCATGCTCCAGATTGGCCTGCCCTATCTCACTGCCACCCTTCCACACTCCATGACTCTTGATACATTGATGCGATATTGGCCAACCGCCGTTGCCGCTTGATGTCACCCTACATGATCCAAGACTCGCACCTCGAATCTACCGGCCTTAACGTACGCCTTTGCTGACCTACTTCTTCTGACAGCTTCGGAGCACTATCCTCACACTCTTCTCATCGATAGTGCAGATCGTCGCCCTGGTGTGGTACCTTGTCAGCTACTTCCCCATGGGCTCACAAGGTCTACGCTTCGCAGCCAGCTTCGGCGGCAACAGGATCGCCGCTTGGATGCGCGATTAAGGCGAACGATGGACAGACAGCTCTTTTGTAGCGTACGTATTCATGAGCGGTACAGTTCTGCACTCGATATCAACTCGTCTGGAAAGCTACCCTAACAATCTAGCTGTGCTGAGCTCTTGTTTACGCTCTGTTTGTATTATACGAGTTGATGTGCACACACTGACGGGCAAGGCTGACCACTCAGAGCTCGAAAACAGGTTTCGGTTCGTGCAGTATGTTCTGGACCGCCACCCGCGTGATCACACATGGGCGCTTAGATTACGGCCAGATTACTGACGCTCTTCGCAGTTGTTGTGCGAATCTTGTGACGGGGAAAGCATAGTGTAGGTGCATATGACAAGATCATCTGTTCATTCACTTGCCAAAGAGCGGTGAGAGAAATTGCGAGTCGGAGAATAAAGATTAAAGTATTTGATGAAACGGAAAACCCCCACGCTTTTGGATTTGAGGATGATGTAGGTGTTCTATGGGAGAGTTTTCTAGCTCTCACACTCCTCCTGAGCTCTCGAAATGCTCAGCCACAAGCCACATGTACCTATCCATTTTCCAACCAAACTTCCAAACGTGATCTATGCTGACAATTTCGCGAAGGGTTTCGAGGCTGAATATGCGTAGTAGGTAGCTAGCTGTGCATGAACGCTCCTGGTCTATGGTCAGACGGATTCGCCTTGTCCGGGACAGGACAAGGTCCTGATTTGTGCATGATGTGGTGGTGGCCGCGGAGGTGAGTTTCGAGATGGGAAGAGTTCTATGTTCGTTTCGAGAGGGTACTGACTGTGCGTGGCGGTACGTGTGGTAGGGCTGTAGATGGAAGTCAAGGAACCTCGGGACTCGAGCAAGAGGGGGTGGAGGAGTGCGAGGTAGGTTGTGATTGATGCTTTGAAAGCAGCGAAGAGGGATGGGTTGGTAGGTAGGTGGTGTGGAGGGATTGGGGGGCGAGTACTGATTGTCGACAGTCTGGTGTTGGAACGCTATGGTGTGACGAAGTCGGTTCAGACGAGAGCAATGCTGTCACCCTGTAACTCGTCGGACAGCGTTATGGGCTCGCAGCGCCTTCATTGTGACGGTTGGAGACAGCTTGTCGCTGCTTTAACGTTCGTCGGCGCTTTGCGAAGCTGACAGCACTGCTGGTAGGTTGATCCAAGGTCTCCCGTGATGGCGCTTGATTGATGTCGATGCTGCACGCTTCTGGGTTCATGGCCCTCTACTGTAGCGCCGGTGTGCCGGTGATATCAAGGTATGCAACTCTGCTGCGCGGGGCATCGATTAATGTGCAAAGGGCGAGCGCGGTACTGCAAGGTCAAGGTCGACTGCTTCCTAGAGATGGACCACTGTTCAGACATCACGCACAGACGCTCGACCACCACATGCAGGTGGCACTTTTCATATCGCCTTGACACCTTGACAAGTCGTAATACTGGTACCAGGATCACAGTCATGTCACTTGCTACGGCTGGTCTGGGCTTCGCCGCTAGAGACCTTGCGTCACATCTCAATGGTGACACCGTTTGCATGTGATGACCTACAACTCGAAGTGAACAAACAGAGAAGTGGGTCGCGCCGCAAACGCGCTGTAAGATACAGTTTCACTTTGTGCGCCCTCCAAAACTGCTACGTCGACTCACGACCACCACCACTTGGTCAACCACCACCACTTGGTCAACCACCACTACTTGGTCAACCACCACCTCGAACAATACGACATGGAGGACTCCGATGCCCATGTCATCGCGCCCAATGACGACTGCAATCGCGACTGTGCCGATTGTGTTGCCCAATTCACCGGCGCAAAGCTGTGCATGTACCCACTCGCGGCTGTTCGACAGCAGATGGGCATATCCGACTCCGTGGCTCGAAAGCGAGCGGAAGAACTCGCATCAGCTGCAAAGGCAAACCAAAGCTACCTCATGGACAAGCTTGCACAACATGGCAATGCCATCGCCTCAAAGTGGAGAAAGATGAACAGGAATAAACGCGAAGCAACCATACTCCAAGCTCAACCAACTCTCTACCCACACAAATACATCGAGTCTCGCGTGACATACCAGGTTGATGGTAGTGAGGCTGAGATCCGCGGATTCATCGACAGGACAGAACCCGAAAAGTACCACAACGCTTTTTTGCTGCCATATCTGAATGTGGAGACGCTCAAGCACGATCCGATGCGACTTCTCTGCTTGTTGAAGTTTCGCACCCACACTCTGAGCTCGAAGACTGGGTCGCCTTCGATTCCTATCAGATGAAGAATTTGTTCGACGCCGGCTGTCTTCTGCTCAAGTATAACGACAACTGTATCATCCTTCACGGCGAGCGATATGGTGAGCTTGTACCATACGATCGCAAAAAGGCACACTACCAGGACATCATTGGCTATACTCGCGGCATCTTCATCTTGGAGGCTCAATCTGTACTACTGCAGTTCCTGCGTAACACGACCGATATCCTGGTGACAGCTGAGTCCCAGAATCGAGGCGATGAGAGACTCACGGCTCTTGTCATGTCTGACTCTAAAGCTTCTGGCGAGGTCGAGTGCTGGTCACCGTTCGGCAATGGAGCATTCTCTTCAGTGCCGCGCTTCGCTCCCGAACATCTTCTGAGGAATGCAAAGGCACAATTGGCGGCAGCAGAAGATCACCTGAGATTCATGCAGACTGACCCGGCATACCTGCAACACTGGGTCCAACAGCAGCGACGCCTTGGCTACTACTCCAATCTCGGTATCGACAAGACATGGGACTACATAACCTCTGACATCATGGTCTACCCCGTCCAGCATGTGCGCAAGCTACGCTGGGTGGTTGGCGAACTGGAGAATATCCTCGACGTCTACAAGCGCTTTCGAGATCAGATCCATATTGGCTCGCCGCTGCCGAAGAAGTTCGATCGCGCGATGTCGGCTCTCGAATTTCTGTGCATCAACTTGTACCAGGTCGAGCGCAAAGAACTTACGAAGCAGCTTCGTAAGACTCCTGGCTTCCAAGAAGACTACGATTACACCAAGAAGGATGCCAATGGCCAATCTGGGTCGACCCTTCGATGGATTCACGGCTACGATAGTGTCGACGGAGCATACTTTCGATTGAAGCCACTACATTTCGCCCTCTTGAAGCTTACCAACAACCCGGAAGATAACGACAGCATAGCTCCATCATGGCTGATGAGCTTCATCGACGATCATCTAGCCAATGGAGACAGCAAGGAACACGCCAAGATTGATCAAACCCTCTACGATCATCTTGCCCGTATGACATGCTACTTCGAACTCGTCAGTGCTGTTCGACTGCATCGTCCGTGCCCACGGGCCATGTCATATGACAGCATTACCGCAGAAGAGATGGAACGTCCAGTGTGGAAGCTTTGGCGGAAGCCAACCGGCAACATGACTGATCTGGAGACTCGCGAGCTTGCGGGTCTGCTACGTGGCTTCTGCAAGACTCCATGGCCGAGCGGAAAGCGAGACCAAGCATGGAGTCATAGTGCATCGGGCGTACGCGACGGCTTACAAGCATTCTGGGCAACAGCTCGAAGAGTCGCTCGTCGTGAGGTCACTGGTATCGGCTTCGATGAGGTTGACGTTGGAGAGTATGTCGAACTATTCTCTGCGGATCAAGCGGATGAGCATCGAGCTGAACTCAGCGCCGAGATTGCAGCAGCCGAGAAAGTCATCGCCACGACGCAAGCTCAGGAATCTGACGGCCAGAAGAGCGCTACAGCACCGCAGTCGAGCTGGGGCGACGGAAAGAGCAACAAGTTTGAACCAGTGCTCGAGAAGGTGAAGGCAAAGACTCGTCCAGACGGTAGTGCTAGCCCTTCGGACGCTGCTGTAGATGATCTGGCCAACCTTCGAATCGTGGATGAGCCGGCCACGCCGCGCATCGCTGTCAACGCAGAGTCGATGCGGATCTTTGCCCGCATGTTCCCAGTTAGTGTTGAGGATGTCTTCAAGGGTCTAGTGAAGTGGCAACAGGTCGTCACGGCCATGGCCGATGCCGGATTCTCCGCTACTCATACTGGCGGCTCAGCAGTACACTTCGACCCAACCGTTGATCTTGCGGCTGCAGGCTCTATCGTGTTCCACAAGCCGCATCCAGATCCAAACGTGGATCCGATCATGCTTCAGACAATGGGCAAGCGCATGAGAAAGTGGTTTGGGTGGGATGGAGATAGCTTTGTGGAGAGAGCTAGGCAGACATGACAGAGGCCGGAGAGGAGAGGGGCAAGTGAGACAGAATGAGAGGGAGACCCGCTGCGACGCGCTAATGAGAAGTAGGTGGACTTCCAGCGATAATCTTTCGCTCGACTGCGCGATGGCGGTGTTTCAATATCGCGGTCGTGTAGGTAGTATCTGTCCATTCGGGGACGCCGGACCACTCCCAGATGGTATGAGCTCCTGGATCACAGCGGAGTGGCGAAACTGGACATGATCTCCATGTCAATGTACAATGGCATGCAGCTCCTTGAGCCTCAACCGCGAGCTAAATAACATGCTTGGTCACTAACAACCAGCTTCTGTCCTTTCCGCAACCGGGACCGAGACGCTGGCGAAGTTCGGACGCTGCAGTGAACAACCGTCCCCAGCATGTAGACATGGTCGGTGATATTTGGTTCTTTTCCCGACCTTGAGCTTTGCTTCCTTCGTTGCCGATCGCTCGGCAGCTACAGGGTGTTTCGTGCATGTGTGGATAGTGTCTTTGGTGCTAACTCACTGTATAGCCAGTCGACAGTACAGAACAGGCGAAAGAAGGGGGTTTCCGTTGGATTTTAGCGAATGAGACAACTCCAGCGATCAACGCCACGACTGACACTATCCACGTATGCAGTTGACACCCTGTAGAAGAGTGTAAGGTACACCATCATGATCTCAGCATAGCGTCTGTCCGTAGGAATGAGGCCATCAAGGGCACCATGATGTTGAGAGACGCCCGGAAACTCCGGAAGTCAAGCTGGGATCGTGCATAATTCCTGAGAGTGTTGGATAGTGCCCCCAACAGACATGGACGGTGGCACTAACGCCTCGTGCACATCGCCACGCTCTGTACACTCCTTCAGCCGTTCGTCAAGCCTGAGCAGGATCCTTCATGCTGAACCATACGGAGCGCTCGCCTGTAGCGGCAACATCCACATCCATCCGGTGCCTTGCCGATCTCAACGTGGCTGACTGTCGCAGGATGCGGCTCCCCGAGCTTAGAAGGCGACGATGCAATAATTTGTGTTACAAAGGAGCTAGTTCTGCATAAGTGATCAGTTTTATGCTGGGCAAGACCTATGCACAAGTTTGCGACGACGACAGCAAGGTCAATTAGTGCTTATACCAGACCAAAACTGGCAGCCCCGTTCGCCAGATCTCGCTCTGTCGTGTCGCTTTTGTTGCACGTCGAGCCCGTACGTATAAGACCCAAGAGAAGGGCGTACTTTTGTGCATAAAGTTTTGGTCATCACTCATGCAAAACTAGCTCCTTTGTTGAGCGAAGGGTAGCTTGGAGGGCATGCGTAAGTGAACGAGGCGAGCTTGCGAGCCGGAGTGAATGCAGCATGTCCGTAAAGCTCCCGTAGCGAGAATAACAATCAGACTCTGTCACCTTCGAAGCGCTGCGAACGGGAAGGTAAAGGGATAGAAGGGGAAGGGGAAGGGGAAGATCCGTGCTCAGTAGGGGTGGGTCTTAGGATAAAGGCTATCGCTAGCAAATTCGAGCTATCGTCTAATTGGCTAAAAAAAGAACTTACAGCTATTTAATTGGCTCGCTTCTTAGCCCCGGCGCGGTGAGACCCCCTTCGAGCACGTAAGAAACAATGCATATACACGTTGCGACGACATGCGGCATCGCGACGACAGCGGACAACTGCTTCCTCGAGCTGCGGGTGCTACCCTTCGCCCATTTCAAAAATGTGCTGTTGGCGGTTGTAAACCCCCAAGAGTAAGCGCAGCGGTGTGAAGCTCTATTGACTAGCCCGGCCTTCGAGGAGGGCGTGAAACACACGCCCGACTTACTATCCGAGTTTAGCCAACAGTAAACTCTACGACACACTAGCATAGTCTTAAATACGAGTTCGCCAACAGGCACAGCTCGGTAGGTCACGTGTTTATAGCAGCTTGAATTAGTCATTCCCAAACTTGAATTTAGCCAATCAGAAGAGGCGCCAAGACTCGTCCGGGGCTGGTGATAGAGCTCCACTCCCTCGCTGACGCCACTACCTTCGTGCTCGCAAGCTCGCACTACGGTGGATGGCTAGCGCTCGGTCGCTACGCTTAAAAATGATATAAGGACGGAGGCCTTTCAATATATCATTTTATAGGCAAAGGAGCGAACGTTGCCAGCACGTGTGAAGTCAAGGATCGGCAAGGAAGTCTTGGCAGCGCGTGGGGAGTCTTGGCGATGTACCGCTCTCCCCGTGAAGCCCGAAGCTTCGCGTCAATTGCACGTCTTTGCTGCAACGACATCATGTTTTTGAAGGAAGTCTTGTCCATCGACTATGTTATGCATACGCCGTCGTGACTTCTCTGAGAGCTCAGACACCAAGCAGCATGATCATTCATCTCGCTTGCCCAACAGACAGGATCAGGCCAAGCGCATCATAGCGCTGTGTTGGTCGTACTAACTAAACCTTAGAAGTGTGCAGTAGTTCACGGCGGCCGGCCATGCCTTGCCATCAATAGGCATGCTTCTTTGCCCGGGACTTGGAGGGCTAATCCAGCCTCTGGCGCGGCTGCCTTTCTGGATATATTGATGATCTGATTACCCGGCTTCCTGGGAGGCATCGCGAGCCGGTACGCATGAAGCATGAAGCCAGCGTTGAAGCAGAAAGGCATCACTGAGAAACGGAGAGCGCAGAATCGAGCTGCTCAGCGGGCTTATCGTTAGTATTGCTGCTTGTGTATGTTGATGTGGGTCTTTTCTGACGTTCTCTGTAGGTAACAGGCAGCAAGAATGTACCAGTTCACGGCGGGGTTCAGAGACAAAGGCCGAGTCTCTTGCCGTCGATTGTTCCTCCTGTCTTCAGACTTCACACATGAGCTGCGGCCCGCCATCTGTCAATGACTGGCAGAACTCACTGCCTACTCCGGGAAGCGATGGTGCCATGAGCCTCGTACCACGGACACAAGTCACACCACTCCATTGGAACACTATACCGGAGCCGACACAATTGGATTGCAACTGGCTATCACTGGGTGAAGTAAGACGACTTGAAGTTGAAGTTACACGATCAACACAAGCTGATCTTGTACCTAGCCATACCAAAGCCCCAACGCCCTGCACAACACACTCTCCTTCAAAGACCCCGATACCAGCTTTGATCATGTGTGGCGCAGGCCGCGCTCGTACTCCCTCAAGACAGCTCTACATCTAGCCGCAGAGAAAGGCTAATCCCAGTCCGTGGAGGAAGTCCTGCAGACCAGTGAAGCCAACATTGATGCAGCTGATGCCGAAGGCAACACAGCACTTCACTTATCAGCTCGTGGTGGCCATCTGTCAGTGAGCCAGATCCTTATACAACATGGTGCTACGATCACAGCTCGGAATAGTTCAGGCTATACGCCCTTGCATTGTGCGGTTGAGACATACTCACACGCTGTCGTGAGGCTGTTGATAGAGCGGGGCGTTGATGTTAATTTGACGGTTGGGCATTCGAATTTTCAGCTGCAATGATACCATAGTGTAACACTTCTCTTCATGCAGATGATGAAGACACATGTCAAGGCTCTCTGTGAATCTCTGTAAATTCCATCACTCCGCACGAGTTGCCAAGTTCCTTATGTCCCATCATCAGGTCAGCGCACTGATATCCATCTCGAGAGACACGAAGCGCTCGTCAGTAGCGAAAGCCATCACAGAGCCTTGAAAGAGAAAGTAAGAACCAAGACGATGAGTAGACCAGGGAACAGCGCCAATAGCGCATTATGCATTGCCACATCACGCCAGAACGCCATCACCTAATGTACAGCCTCCCATCCTTGGGGAACTTTTGATGCAGACAGTCATTCATGCATGCTCGGCCGTCATAGTCGCACAGTAGTCATCTTCAACCTTCGCTTCATGGCACGCCACAGGGAACAAGGAAGCCCGTGCTCCGCAGCTTGCCAGGCCTGATGCGCTCGACAATAGGGGTTCTCAACAACACTTAGTCATCAAAGCTCTGTTTCTTTCCACTGCAAAAAGTTAGTCATGCTCATGTAGCTCGTGGGTCGTTACTTCCCTGAAATCTCCGAAACCTCCGCGGTTAGTAGATCCACCACCACGGCCACCGCGAGGAGCACCTACACAGAAGGGTGTTAGCCATACTCAAACTTCACGTGGCAACCGCGACTAAGCTGGGGATGCCGCGCGCATGTGTCAGACAGATGATGCCTCTGCCTTTCGGAATCACTCACCACGCCCCCTACCACCTCCACGGTCGCCAAATCCTCCACGCCCACGTCCGCCTCTCCCACCCCTGTCACCGAATCCGCCTCGGGACCCTCCACGACCTCCACCGCGGCCTCCGCCGAAGCCGCCATCCTCACGGGGTGGTCTGGGAGTGCTGTAGTCCAGACGGATCGCGCGACCGGCGATGTCGACGCCAGCAAGGTTCTCCATGGCAGACTTGGCCTCCTCGATGGAGCTGAACTCGACGTATCCGAAACCCTTTGGTGCGCCAGTCTCACGGTCGGTTGGAAGACGGACACCATTGACAGAGCCGTACTCCTGGAAGACCTCGGTGACCATGTCCTGGGTGGCATCAAAGCTAATGTTGCCAACGAAGAGAGTGGCGGAAGGTTGGCTCTCCTTGTCGCCGTATTGTTGACGACGGTCGTTGCTGCGCTGCTGTGGGGTCTGGCCGTTGTTGTTCTGGGTGCGTGGGGTGCCTAGGTCGACACGGATGTTACGTCCATCGAGCTCAGCACCGTTCTTTGCCTCGAGTGCCTTGGCGGCATCGTCGGCGCTCTCAAACTCGACGTAACCGTAGCCCTTGCTGCGGCCACTGTCACGGTCAGTGATGACACGGACAGCTTGGATGGCACCGAACTCCTCGAACTCGCGGGTGAGCCACTCCTCGTCAACGCTCCAGCTGAGGTTGCCGACGAAGAGGTTGCCGGTGGCGGCAGGGTCCTCAGTCTTGGTCTTCTTGGATGTCTCCTCTTGCTCGGCCTCAGCCTTGCGCTTCTTGCTCTCGACTGGCTTTGGCTTCTCTTCCTCGGACTCATCATCGTCGCTCGATTCGTCGGAGTCGTCAGAGTCATCGGCCTCAGCGCCGGCCTTGGTAGCTGGTTTCTCATCATCAGAGTCGGAGCTGTCATCATCATCCTCCTCTTCGTCAGACGACTCGGCCTTGGCCTTGCCGTTGGTCTTGGGGGCGGCAGCAGCCTTCTTTGATGCTGGCTCGTCGTCGGACTCGTCGGAGTCATCGGAATCGTCGCTGTCGGAGTCGTCCTTTGCTGGTGCCTTGGCAGTGCCGTTTACTTTTGCGGCTGGCTTAGCCTCCTCCTCGCTCTCGCTGTCATCAGATGAGTCGTCAGAGTCGTCCTTGGCAGCAGCCTTCTTCGCGACGCCGTTGGCCTTCTTCGGCGCTGGCTTGGTCTCCTCCTCGCTATCAGAGCTGGCGGAGCTGGCGCTGGTGTCCTCGTCATCGTCGTCGCTGGATGATGGAGTCGGTGCCTTCTTCTTGCTCTTCTTCTCGACCGCCTTGGCAGTCTTCTTTGCAGTCTCCTTTGAGGATGACTTGGCCTCCTTTGCAGGCTTGGTGACGCGCCCGGCCGACACCTTCTCGGACTTGCTGGCCTTGGCCGCCTTCACAGGCGCCGCAGCGACAGCCTTCTTGCTGGTGCTCTTGTCCTTAGCCATTGCTAAAGTGCTGGATGTCTATGATAAGGGTCTGCCACAGGAGTCAGTATAATGTCAAGCGACAATATGTAGAAGCCGTGCAATGCCGGCGTGAAGTCTCGTGGTAAAGCCCTCGTCTCAGAAGCCCAGCGGACAATGACGCAAGCGTCAGTCCTCGACAGTGACTGTCGTTCGTGGTAGCAGCAAAAGCCCTCGGGCGACAACAGTCGCTTTCAAAGCCCTCAGAACAGCCCGACTGGACAGCCACACAAGGTGGAATCCTCTCAAAAGCCCTCAGAAAGAGTCTCACGCGAAGTGAGTTTGCAACGCCGACGGCAAGAACGAGTCTTGCTTGGAGCCCACAGGTCGCGCCGAGTCGAGGCAGTGTGTTCCCACAAGAGCCGAGCTCGCTGCAACTGATGATCCGACTGCCCACTGAGACTGGTCACGCAAGGCGACTCGAGTCTGTCAATATGCCACGCCCACAAGCGCACAACAATGTGTGCGAAAGCTCGATCACGGCGGCGCCGAGGCGACAAAGTGAAGGAGGATGAAGAGCCAACGAACCGATGTGTGTAGTGCGCAAAGACGCAATGAATGTCAACAGGTGATGCTGACAGTAGGAGCCGACGTGAGTATGCAACAACACTCTTTGCGATGGTGGTGGAATGAGCAGAATTAGAAATGCGAACGAGGCAGGCGAGCTTTTATCCCAAGCTTTCTGCTAGCGTGGAGAAGGAACTTTTTTGCAGTGGCAGGTGCGTCAAGTTCAGGGCCCCTCGGCGATGATTCCGACTGGGCGGCTGCTTCATGCAAGATTGACCCACTCGCCAATGCCTGCCCCGAGATGCGCTTCATGGTGCTTCATGGCGCTTCATCAGCAGCAGCCAACAGCAAACAACAAGATAGTCTCGGACAGTTCACACACTACTGTCGAGCTCGCTGCTATGCTGACAACATACCATCGATATCACTAACACAGCATGGCTAACAGCCATCGACCCAGGAAGAGGAGACGTAACGAGATTTCCTCCAGCAGCTCCAATGGCACTATCGCAGTCGACCCTGCAACCAAAAGAGATACACCAGCTTTCCCTTTGGTCGCCTTTCTCTGGCCTGCCAAAGGCAACACTGTCTCACAATGGGTAGTATTGCCCTGCGTGCTCTTAGTCATCGGCCTCTTCCGATGGTGTACAGCAATATGGCCATATTCTGGAATGGGCGTACCTCCTCTGTTCGGTGACTTTGAAGCCCAACGGCACTGGCTTGAAATCACGATCATTCTTCCAGTCACGCATTGGTACTTTCACGACACAACCTGGTGGGGTCTGGACTATCCACCATTGACTGCCTACCACTCCTGGATCTTGGGCCAGGTCGGCTCTTTCATCAACAAGGACTGGTTTGCACTTTACCAATCACGAGGGCTGGAGACTCCGGATCTCAAGGTCTTCATGCGAGCGACCGTCTACGTCTCTGAACATTTGGTCTACGTTCCAGCAGTCATCATTTGCGTCAGGAACCTCGCTAAACTGCACACCATCAACTCGTGGGAATCAACAATCGCTCTGACGGCCATTCTCATGCAGCCAGCGACTATCCTAATCGATCACGGCCACTTTCAGTACAACACCGTCATGTTGGGTCTGATCGTCGCCGCAATTTCGAGCATGATTGCTGGTCGAAACTTGTGGGCTTGCATCTTCTTCGTAGGAGCACTTGGATTCAAGCAAATGGCTTTGTTCTACGCTCTCATCGTCGCTGCCTATCTCGCAGGCTCATGCGTCAGCCCGAAGCTCAATGTGCTGCGATTTGCAGGGATCGCAATCGTTACGCTACTGTCCTTTGCGCTTTTATTCCTCCCAATTATGGCGGGAACCTTCTACGACACTTATCGCAACATACAGCTTCCTTCTGATGTGTCACTACCACCATTGCTCCAGAACTCCCCGATACAGCTCTCCGAAAAGGCGTGGTACTATCCATATCTGGTTCAGCTCACTCAGGTCATACACCGAGTCCTGCCCTTCGACCGTGGACTCTGGGAGGACAAAGTCGCCAACTACTGGTGCGCACTTCACACTTCAGGACTGTGGAAACTGGATCGAAGCAAAGCAGGACAAGCCAGATTACAATCGACCGCTTTACAGTGGACCGTATTATCACAGGTCATCCCTTGTGCAGTGATATTCTTCAAGCCAAAGAAGAACCTAATTCCGGTGGCCTTCGCTGCGGCGTCATGGGGCTTCTTCCTCTTCTCGTACCAGGTACACGAGAAGAATGTACTACTCCCATTGCTCCCGATGACACTGCTGCTGGCAACGAAGGACGGTATGAAGCCGAGGATTCGTGCTTGGGTAGGCTATGCGAACCTGCTAGCAACCTGGACTCTGTTTCCACTTCTCCACAAGGACGAGCTCAGGATACCATATGCAGTACTAACACCACTCTGGGCATTTCTGCTCGGTCTACCGCCATTCTCCATCAGTGCTTACACCACATCGGCCGAAGACGGCGGTCTCGACATTCTCTCGAAGCTCATTCACTTGGGAACTTATGCTGCGGCTCTGCTATGGCACGTTGGCGAGCTCTTCATTCTACCACCCACCAACAAACCGGATCTTTGGGTCGTTGGCAATGTCGCACTCGGCGCGTCTGGATTCTTCATCACCTACTTGTGGTGTCTCTGGCAACTGCTGAGTGACCACGGTAAGCAGTTGCAGCCCGTTCCGAGCTTGAAACTTCACTGACACTTTCCTGCCACAGACTTTCTAGTGATGGTTGGTCTCGCTAACCGCGAGACTCGCCCCAAGGTGTCCAGAATATCAAAGAAAGGAGATTAGGGAATCAAGAATGCGGCATTTTGGATGCTTGTGACTGGAAGTGAGTACATACCTGCTCAAATGCAGAGGAAGGTTCACAAGGCGATGGAGCGATTCAATTCCCAGCATAGCGAGCAAGCCGCGGGTGTGGCGACCCCAGCGCAGAACGAAGATGATCGAATGGAGGTAGTTACGCGGCGCTCCGGTTCTCCAGCTGACGACTGAGCAGTGTGATCGCAGGTCTCAAGGAGAAGTATAGAGTAGAATCCTTCCATCGTTGGCTGTATGTACAATACTGTACACTGTTGTACACTGAGCATTTCATCCCCTCTTGCTGCGCGCGCCTCTACTGTATCGTCATGCCCCCATGTACCCCGTCTTGAACGCCGTCCCTATGCATGTAATGTACACCTCTTGCCTCCACATCCGTGAGATGGTCATTGCTCACGCAATGTTGAACCCATAACTCTGCATACAACTCCTGTACTTGCTGACCATATCTTTACATGCCTCTTGAGGATCGGAGGCCGTGGAGAAGAGCATGCATTCGTCGCGGGCAGATTTCTCGTCTTTGCAGACGCAGCAGGGCTGGAAGAGTGTTTAGTCAGTCACAGAGCTGGGCGAGGCGTTGTGGGCATAAGATGCGATGGCGGAGATGCGGGGGAAGAACCGTAAGGGAGGTCCAGCATTGATGTTATGATTGTGTTTGTGCGCTGGTTTGCGCACTTTTTCATCGTGGTTGCATGCATACCTTAACCTTGCCAGCGGTCTCTCCCTGCGGTTTTAAATCCGATGCGGCGTTGTTCAGCGTCGCGAGCGTTGTGGTGTTTGTGGGCATTATGTTGACTGCGCCGGTGGGTTGAGGTGCATCCGTCGAGGCAGAGCTGCCGAAGATGTTGAAGCCGAACATGATTGTGGTATGGCGTTGGTGGGTGAACAGAAGGAAAATTGTTTGAACATGCGATCCAGAGTCGTGAAATCGTCATTCACTTTGTCAGCACGCGGTGTTTAGAGTTTGGGTAGCGTGGCTGCAAGGGCGGCGGCGTCAAGGGCCGAGGCGTTGCCAGGGTGTTGGAATTTCGAGAATCACCCCACTATAAACATCGTCCCTCGGTGTTTCTCTCAATACCACTTTTGCATTGATTCGGCTGAACAAGAAGTCTCCACGCCACTCATACGCGACGCTCACCTGCAAGACACATACCATGGCCAAGGTCTTTTCACTCAAAGGGCAAGCCCTCAAGCTCGATTCCGCCGCAGACCTCGAGAAGCACATCGGCCCGCTCCAAGAGCAAGACATCGAAGAGTTCCATCTAGAAGGCAACACCATTGGTGTAGAAGCCTCGGAGGCTCTAGCCAAGATCCTCGAGACGAAGAAGTCTCTCAAGTTCGCCAACCTCGCCGACATCTACACCGGACGACTCCTCTCCGAAATCCCCAAGTCTCTCGATGCGCTCCTCACAGCACTTCTAAAGTGTCCGAACCTCCACACGATCAACCTCAACGACAATGCGTTTGGTCTCAACACTGTCGAGCCGCTCCGGCCTTTCCTGAGCAAGCACACGCCTCTTCAACACCTTTACCTCAACAACAATGGTCTTGGGCCTGCTGCAGGCGCACTGGTAGCAGAGGCACTCGAGAAGTTGGCGGAGAACAAAGCTGCAGCACGCAAGGAGGGTAAAGATGTTCCAGATCTCGAGACAGTTGTCTGTGGGCGGAACAGACTCGAGACGGGCAGCATGGCAGCGTGGGTGAAGGCATACACAGCGAACAACAAGGTCAAGACAGTCAAGATGGTGCAGAACGGTATCAGGCAAGAGGGAATTGCTACGCTACTGCAACATGGGCTGTCGAATTGCAAAGCACTGGATACACTCGACCTCCAGGACAACACCTTCACTGCACTTGCCTCGAAATCCCTTGCTGCTGTCGTACCAAGCTGGACCGAGCTTCGCGAACTGGCTGTGGGTGACTGTCTGCTATCAGCACGAGGAGGACGTTTTCTAGGTCAAGCTCTGTCCAAGGCAGGGAACAAGAAACTCGAGGTCTTGCGGTTGCAGTACAACGAGATCGATACGAGGGGTCTCAAGGCTATCTCCGATGCCGCATCGCAGAGCGGTGCGCTTCCACGGTTACGACGAGTCGAGCTGAATGGCAACAAGTTCAGCGAGGATGACGCAAGTATAGAGAGCTTGAGGGAGCTGCTTGAGAAGCGTAAGGATGAGAGTGCTGAGGACTACCCAGGTGTTGACGAGGACGATGAGGATGCGTGGGGTCTTGATGAGCTCGATGAACTGGATGATGAGGATGACGAGGAGGAGGGAGGTGATGAAGGTGAAGATGATGACGAGGAGGATGCTAAGGAGGAGAAAATTGTCAACGAGGCGGACGCTGCCGAGGACGAACCAGTGCCTCAGAAGCAGGATAAGGATGTTGACGATCTTGCTGCTGCTCTTGGCAAGGCCGAGATCAAATAGGCGGCGAAAAGTCTTGAGAACGACAAAGCACTACTGGTGGCTTGGGATAAGACAAATTGAGAGAAGCA
The DNA here is from genome assembly GCF_020509005.1 of Fulvia fulva. Classification (NCBI taxonomy): domain Eukaryota; kingdom Fungi; phylum Ascomycota; class Dothideomycetes; order Mycosphaerellales; family Mycosphaerellaceae; genus Fulvia; species Fulvia fulva. The sequence goes on from NC_063012.1 coordinate 383,572, forward strand.
TTGACGCGCTCTGCAGAAAAGATTGGCGGCATCCGGCCAATTGCTTGTGGCGTGTGCTTGTTATGATACCAACGCATCATGGCGGAAATGAGATAGCATGGCAGGGAAATGCATAGATTTACAGCTTACACAATCGTAGTCCGCCCCCCCCCCCCGTCGCCCTCGTACACGTGTATCGAATGAGTCCGTAGCATCGGACCAAGGTGCCTTTGATATTGTGAAGGGAGCTGAGATCTCATACTTATACCCGCATTACCGGTACGGCACTATGAGCGACGAGAGCGGGCAAGGGCTGTGCATAGAGTTGAGTGCCGCCGATCGCGTCGTCTACCTTTGGCAAAAACATCATTGCTCAACCCGTCTGGTGTCCCGAAGCGATGTATAGATCATAGCGAGCTATGCCAAGCGCTCGCGGGTCGCCTTGTCTCCGTGATCACAAGGAAATGATCGCAAACGCTGGGTGGATGCGTATGTGGCTTGATCTCGGTGGTCACATGTGACAGGAGCTAGTCAATTCTTTTTTCTCTTAATCGAGCACGAAAAGACAATTTCAGGAGGACGAAGGATGAAGTACAAAACAGGAGCAGCAGCAAAAACGAACAATCACAATCACAATCACCCTGAGCCCAATGGTACAAGAGACGTCGCCTGCCCGATTCACGACATCAAATCTCGTGCAATGGAGAAAAGCGTACACTTGATTATATGGTCTTCCGACCTCGCCATCGAGCCGAGAACGAGTGTCGATGGGGCGTGGTTGTTGATGGTACATATAGCTAGCTGGGTGCTTGTCTGGCAAGCATGTGAGAGCTTGTCATGTTAGTTGTCAGCTCACTGTGCCGCCATGTGAGGGCCCCGAGTTGATTTGTGTCATCGACTGGACGACTCTGCTGAAGATGATTGTCGAGAGTCATGCTGATGGTGTCTGTGGACGTAGCTTTTCTGGGCTGATATGCGTAGACCGCGACAGTGTCACGAGCGCGGCTTTGATATGTTTGTTCATTGCTGGGTCACGATGAAATAGCTCGCTGGCGCATAATGGGAGGTATCAGACATCGCGGCGCAACAGCGAATCTCACACAATCGTGGCCAGAATACACACAAAAGCAAGACTCAGTCGATAGCTCTGGGCTTTTCTGTGTCGATTTGTATAGTGCAGCGCGCTCCACGAGCTCAATATCTACAAAAGCTCCCACCGCCCCTCCACCATGCAAGCCTGCTCCCACGCCAGCAACCACTCCTGCACAAACTGTAATTCCTGCGCCTGTACATCTACAATCCGATGCGGAGGCAGCGTCGCGGTCGTCTCATTCGGGAAAAGACCATTCTCATCCCAATGGTGCACAGCTTCCGCGATTAGGATGAAGGGCTCGCTTGCCGTACTCATCCGCTCCTTAGCACCAAACTCGAAGCCATGAGGAGTCGATGGCTTCCACGGATCCCAATCTCCATCGACGATCGCGAGACGTGGGTAGGAGATGTTGTAGCCTCCGTACTTGTTGACGGTTGATATATCTGGTGGAGTGGTGATGTTGAAGGCGGCGCGGCAAATGAGGCTTTGGTCTTCGAGGGTCATGAGTCGCGATACGATAGGGGCGCCGTATTCTGGTGGTGTGTTGCCGGTCTGGAGGAAACCCCATTCTGTGCAGTACTGGTATGGCCAGGATTTGTAGTTTGCGTCTTCGATGGTGGTGAGGTCGTAGTAGGTTTGGTTGTGGCGGCCGAAGCATGAGTCTGCGGTTCCGTCGCAGGATGCTAGGAAGGAGGTGTTGAAGTAGCCGATCATGTTCAGCATGGCGGTCTCGAGGGACTTGTTGGTGCTGGCGCCGCTCTCGTCGATCAGGTTGGTGACGTTTGAACGTCTGCTCTCCAGACCAGGGTATAGAGCCTCTGCGGAGGTGATGTTGTTGCAGTATCGATAGAAAGAATCGCTAGAGACCGCCGGGTCCCAGTTCAGCGACTGCCACGAGATGGCGCTGCCCAGATAGTTGGCGAAGTCAACATCGTACGTAAGGTCCGCCACGTCGAAGGCCGCCTTGAGCTGCATGGGGAGATCTGTACTGTTCTTGCCGATGAGGATGCCATCCACAACGCTGATCAAGTCTCGCTGTGTCGCGATACAGTGCTGTGGGGCGTGCTCTATGATGGGCTGGTAGTACTGCCAGTAGTCCCAGATAGCTTCAGTCACACCAGAGCTAGAGATCGCTCCCCAGTACACATCCGGGTACTGCTTGCGCAGGAATGCAACAAAAGCTCCAGCATACGACCCTCCATAGGCGATCCACGGGACCTTGTCGCTCGTTAGGTTGCCCTTCACGCCTGGAAACTCGACATTTTGGGCAAAGTATGCCATGTCAGCCATTGCTTGTGCCGTGGTCAGGAAGCGGAAGTTCTCTGTGGTCAAGTTCTTCACGGGGAATGATGTGCCATAGTATCGATGCTCCAGAATGACACCGAGTCCGTTCGTGGCCTTCGTGATCTGTGCTACAATGCCTTTCTGTAGAAAGGGTAGTCTGTCCGTTCCTGAGGTCTCTCCCGACTGCAGGACAAAGACTGGACCGCCGGGTTGGTAGTGCTGAGCATCGAACCAGTAGCGCAGTTGGAATGTGGTGTGGTCGTGTGGCTCGTACTTTGTCTCGTTCTGAAAGTGGTCCACGGGGACGTCGATCCAATGTTCAGGATAGAGGATTTGCAAGGGGTCCTCTCCAGCGCGCTTGGCTAGGGTAGTGATGGGGTGTTTGTGCTCCGCCTGGGGGTGGGCAGTCAGTCCAATGCATCAGGTATTGGCATGTAACTCGAACGTGCCTCTTTCCGTGCCGAATGTATGCTGCCTTTTTCTCCAAGCCGAATATCGAATGCGGACACTGCCACAACGGCAGTAGCCAGCAGGTGTATGATGGGCGCCATGTGTGAGCAAAGAAATGGATCGCGACCAGTGTACCTCACATGGAGAGGAAGTTACATGTGCAAGAGGGGGCAATGTTTTATGCCATCATCGGCGAGGTGTCGCGGGTACATGTATGACGGCGGGCAAGTATGATGCATATGCGTTCCCTGCTACCTATTCGTACATAATCAAAGCCTAAATCGCTACTGCTAATGCGCCAGCTTTCGAAGAACACGCTGCTTGCGTACATGTAACGTGACTAACGTCGAGGTGCCGGATCTCGCTGGATGTTAAGCGTATACTGTAGCGAGGGAGCTGGACGCTATCGCGACCGTATTCCGCACGTCTGAGGCGCTTCCGACTCGTTCTTACGGGTTTGGAATCGCGAGAGCAGTTCAGATCTCGGGATCCCACCCCTGCAGCGGTCTCACCCATTGATTATAGAAGAATAGACGGAAGCTTGCATGTCTTGTTGCCCGGCGAAGCTTCGAGTGGAGATCAGATAGGGTCGTGTGCCTGCAGTCGAGTGCTTCTGATGATGGCGATGTACACGATGCAGCTATAGAGATCCAGGGCGAATGTTGCAGGAAGCAGGCGCAGTGAGAATCGTGAAGGCAGATCGAGCTTCCCCAACCGAGCGTCATCCGCGGCATCCCCAGCCGCAGCCGCAGCCGCAGCCGCAGCCGCAGCTCCATCCAAGAGTGCGTCGCATCGCATGGACTTGTGCTTGTGAGACACATGTACAAGCCGCAAGATCGACATATTCGCATGTCCAAAGACCGCGTCGCCGTCTAGAGGCTAATAATGCCATCGTGTGCGTGAAGACATGGCGCGCGTTGGCAGTCCGGACACTGCCTCCATCCTATCTGGCCACTCGACCTCGCGACCAGGCACCCTCCAGCCAGTCCGAGGCATCCACAACCAAGTCTTCACCCTCGAGAGCTTCAGCAGTAAAGATTTCATTGTCAAGGACTTTGTCGAGTCCCTGTCTGAGATATCAGGACCTGGTCGAAGATCAGCACCCACTTCAGGCCCGAATGCTCAAGCCAGCCAGGCATTCGACCCGAAACCACTCATCCGGACATTCGAACATGCCTTGAGCAGGTTGAAGACTCTCAGCGGAGATCTGCAGGAGCGCGAGAATGAGCTTACGAACGGCGTGAGGAAAGCAGAGGCCCAACACAATGCGAACATCAAGGGCCGAGAGCGTGAGCTGGAGCGCGCGATTGGCTCTTTCCACCGCCTGGAGAGTGCATTGGACGGAGATGGCGACGAGGGTGGCAACGCTGCGATGCGCATAGGCGAACGACTGGAGGAGCTGGACAGACAGAGACAACGAGCACAGGATGCGAAGTTCATACTACAATGTTGGCTCGACGTCAGCGAACGCGGAGATCTGTCGAGCTTGGACGATGTGCGAAAGATGGGTGGAGGAGAAGGCAAAGTCAGATGTGCGCATATCGCGCGGCAGCTGCTCAAGATATCACAACGACTGGATGGTGGAGCGGATCGTCCACCAAAGACGAACGGAGTGCACTTCGGCAACGGCGTGAACGGCAGCAATAATGACGAAACAGACTCGCCGCACGGTGGCTTGCAAAGGAACAAAGGTGGGAAGCAGCCACGAGAGATTATCGAAAAGTTCCTCGAAATGCTGGAGAAGGATCTCCTGAAATCGTTTGACGAGTTCTATCGGAGACAGAACTTTGGAGGCATGCAAGAATGCGCGGTGGCATTGCAAGACTTTGGCGATGGTAATTCGGTCATATCGCTCTTCGTCAACCAGCATCAGTTCTTCATCGATCGCTCACAACTCGTGACGGACGAGCTCACCATGGACGACACCTTGGATCGCCTGGCCGATCCTGACACAGAACCACCCGGCGTTGAGCCAAGCCTACAATCGCTGGTCGATGAGGTTCGGGTCGTTGTACAGGAAGAGAGCTTCATCATCAAGCGTGCCTTCCCTTACTACGAGGAAGTGCTGGCTCGCTTTGTGCAGCGAGTGTTCCAGCAGTCCATCCAGCAAAGATTGGAGATGGTGCTTGAGAAAGCAGATAGCATATCGACACTGGCATTCTTGCGATCACTGCAGGCGTCGAGATCCTACATCGCAGCACTGGTGGAGGACTTCAAGTCGCATGGCTTGACAGACCATCCCGAACCAGTGTCATCGACGACTGCCTCTGTACTGGATCAACAGCTGGATGAGCTCTTCGTGCCGTATTTTACCGGCACAAGCTACATCGAAAGAGAAAAGCGAAATCTTGGAGAGCTTTTCGAGGGTCTACTGTTCAAGTTCACGCTCTATCACTCGCGAAGGCGGAACGTGAAGACACAAACACACACGTACCTAGGTGCCATCTCAGCACGTAGCAAAGAATTCATTAGCAGCGCGCGAGATGCTTATATGGAGCGTCTGGATAGTGCGGACTTGCAAGCTCGACAGAAGGCAATGCTGCTCAGGATCGCCGGTCTGCACAATGCGAAAGACCAAGCCAGCGCGAACGAGGTCGACGTGACAGATGAAGATGGCCAGCTAAGTCTGCCCTCCACGAAACGTATGCTGAAGTGGCTTGCTGAAGGTGTCGGACGAGGTCTTGAACTGGCAGGCGGTGGGAGCGAGACACCAAAGGAGATCCGAGAGCTGCTGGGGCTCCTCATTTCGTACATGGGCGAGGTCTACCTTGAGACGGCACTGAACGCAGCGATTGACTCTGCTACTGCTGCCGAGTCCAACACAAAGACGGAGCCTGACCTGAGCTACATCACAGATCTTCGAAGTGCGGTCAGCGTGCTGCACCTTATGCTCACCACAATAAAGATGCTTCTGCTTCCACTGGCGGCGAGCAATCTGACGATCCGACGAGATCTGGAAAAGCAGACCAGCAATTTCGTCGACCGCATGGAGTGCAAGGTTGATACGGTTTTACAAAAGACGATTGATGCGGCTCTTGCTTGGGTAGCGAAGCTTCTCTCGAATCAAAAGAAAACAGACTTCAAGCCGAAAGATGACCACACCCTCCAGCTCGACCAGCTACAAACCTCAACATGTCAAACCATCTTCACCTTCCTCGGCCGTCTTCACTCGTGCGCAAAGATCGCGATCTCCGGCCGAGTCCTCGAGTCCTTCTCCCTCGAACTCGCCATCGGCTTGCGATCACTACTCCTCCAACACTTCAAATCCTACCAGGTCTCGCTGACTGGCGCGCTTGTGGTGTCGAAGGATATCACCAAGTACATCGAGCTTCTGCGCTCATGGGAGCTACCGTCATCTTTCGACCCCAGTCTTGAGGTCATGACTGAGATTGCGAATCTCTTCGTTATTGGGCCTGAGGCATTGAGGGATCGTCTAAGGAATTTTGGAACTGGAGCGGGTGGGCTGCAGGGCGTGGAGAAGGCGGATCTGAGGCCTTATGTGATGAGGAGGGAGGATAGTAATAGTGTAGGTGTGCAGGCTGTGTTGAATGCGTTGTAGCGCTTCGATGTGGATGGCGAGCCGATCCCGCAGAGACTTGACGCAGATATGAGAGCGCTACGCATGTCCTTTATGGGTGCACTTGATTATGTGGACGACAGCATACAGTGAGCAGCTACTGTATTCATTCATACACCTAGAGGCAATGCCACTTCTCATATTGTGCACCGTTTCCGCCATGTGTAGCAAGTGAAGCACCAGCGGAATCAATTCCGATCCTGGCTCTTGCTCTCGCGACGTCACATCTCGACAGCTCTTGCCAGATCGCATGTGAAAGTAGAAGTAGAAACACCACAACACACTTCTCCTAATTGCAGTAAAAGAGCAATCGAAATGGCTTCAGCATCGCCGGTCCAGCTCAATCGCCTTCTCGCACGGCTCGAACACACTCTCCTCACAGCGAATGGCGATCCACATCTACAACATTCCCAATACGAACGAAGTCGGGTTGCCGCCAACATCGAACATGCACGCGCTATGCTCTTGACGCTCGAGAAGCAGTCAGCGACAAATAGAATCCAAATCCAGCGACAGGAGATGCCAGCCGATCTTCAATCCAAACGCGAATTGATCAAGAGACTGAACACACGACTACGAGAAATCAGCGATGCGGCCGTGGAGTCAGACGACGAAGACGAAGATGACGAGGAAGATGAGCACATCCTGAACGCATACGCTCCAAAGAGGAAAGACACAGAAGCAGGTCTAGAGTCTGGCATACCACAAGAACCACGCATAGACGAAACGCAACAAGCAGAACTCCGCTCGCGCAAACCCAACCTCCAATCCACCGACAACCGCTCCGCCGCCTCCACAACCGCACGCGAACAACTCTTCGCCGGAAGCAAACCCAAAGACCAAACCGACACCTCCTCAACACAACAAACAGAATCCCTCATGTCCCACAACCGCACCGAGCAAGAAACGCTCACCAGCGGACTTCTGGGACTCGCCCAGGCGCTGAAGGAGAGTTCGTTACAGTTTGGGGCGAGTCTAGAGGCGGATAAGGAAGTCACGAAGAGGGCGGAGGGGGCGCTGGATAAGGGGCAGCAGAGTATGGAGGCTGCGCAGAGCAAGATAGGGGTGTTGAGGAGGATGAGTGAGGGGCAGGGGTGGATTGGGAGGATGAAGCTTTATGCGATGGTTTTTGGGCTTTGGGTTGCGTGTTTTCTTTTGGTGTTTGTGGGGCCGAAGATTAGATTTTGATGGTGAATGACTGCTTGAAGATCGGTCGGTGAAGAGGAAGCGAGTATTGAGTGAATGCGATTTGTCGAGTCGAGCACGAACGCGAGTGGCCTGTGCGTCAGCTCCAAGACCTCTCGTTCTTACAGCAAACACGACCGACAAAATCCGAACTTCAACACACAAGCGCGCCCGCCTCTATCTACGATCAACCGACCAACTCGACCGCCGACGTACTCAACCATCTACCCACTCAACCACAGACACACTCAAACGACGACGCCCCGGCCATCCACGCACTCAACACACCGACGTACTTGACATTGGCGCACTCGACCACCGCTCACTCAAGGCAGATACGCAACAGCGGTCCTGAACAAACTCGACTATTCTCCACTATCGGCTTGACGATCAAAATTAGCACACAAGGTGCGGGACGTAGTTGCGAGCGTGTCGCTCAAAAAGAAGCAGACCGGTTTACTGGATACGCCCACGGAGGTGCTCCAGCACATCGCTAGCTTCCTCCCATGCGATAGCATACTCCAAATGCGTCTTACCTGCAAAACACTTGAGTCCACCACGCTGGACCTTTTCGCCGAAGAGTTCATCTCGTACCAAGAATTCTTCCTGCTGGATCCGAGTCGACTACTTCGAGTGAAGAACATACTGTCCACTCCTCATCTGGCCGCTCGAGTAAAAAGAGTAGCCACCCCTTTGTGCGCCAGGGACTCGTTCCGCAAGCCAAATGTGGTCCCGGAGCAGGGCGAGGACGTTGTCCATGCTCGCCACAGATGGCTGTCAGCCTACGAGTACGAATAAAACCTCCTGCACATCTGCGAGGTCGAAGGCCTTCCGACCGAGAGCGAAACTTTGCTCCGCGAGATTATTGACAAGATCGCGCTGAATGACAAGTGTTCCCTTGTTGTCGATGTCCAGTCAGAGGACTGTACATACGAGACAGTGTCCAGATATCGCCCGCAGTTGATGAAAGAGATCATTGAGACGGCGCTTCGTGCAGGCTGCAATGTGGATGGACCGAAGCTGATGGACGACTTCGCTCTTAAAGCTACCCACTTCAAGCAAGGGGGCGCGTTCGAAGACGTGTTAAGAAGCCTACGACAGTTCTCGTACGTCACTTTGCAAGACACCGAAGATGGTCTGCATACTATCTGGATGCAGCAGCACTGGATGGTCATATCGGAGATCCTTCAACACGCGGCGAGCTTGCAGGAGTTCGACCTCACTCTGAGCAATTTGAGTGCAGAGGTGCACCTCGGCTCTGCACTTGCCGACTTGTGCACAACAGTCTTCACGACAGCCGAAGTACCTTGCTTGCGCACACTATGCCTCTGTGAGATGACTGTCTCGAAAGATGCCCTCGCGCATATACTCGTCAGCTGTGCAGGCAGTCTAATGACATGCAGGCTGGAAAACCTTTTCTGTACTAGGAGAAGGCGACGTCTGGGCCGAATTGGTGAAGTTGCTGAGTTCGATGCCCTGCCTGGCGAATGTTTGTCTGAGGAACCTATTCAAGCGGCCGAGAGGCGCGACGCCCGCACAGGTTTTAAATGAGCTGAAGAACGTGCGATTCATGGTGACTGGGGAGAAGGAACGACAGCAGCTTACAGAGATGGAACGCCGCGAGACGGTTGATGTCCATCCTTTCCTCGAGAGAGCCATTGAGTGCGGGCTTCAGTACGAGAGCTGGAGGTAGCTGGACGCAGGCCAACGAAGATGAGGCGCCGTCAATCCTGGCGCACTGCAATGGCTACACTACCTAGCAGAGTGCCATATGGGAAGGCCTCTAATTACATATTTGGATTACCAACGCGCCCCTTTCTTCTGTTCTCAAGGTCTCTCTGAACTCCCTCACGATGCCCTCTACACCCTCCACCGTCAAGCACAGCTTTCCACCCTCGGTCATTTTCTCCAGAGGTGTCCTCAGCTAACGTGGAAACCCTTTTACACACCCGTCAGCTTCTCGGACAGTGCATGATTGGTATGATGAGCAGAAACAAGCCAGGTAGATGCCAAGACGCACGGAGAGGTTGCGTGCGTATTGGCCGTTTTGAAGCGACGGCAAGGCAGACCCACGTACTATGCAAGGCGAACTGCAACGAGGCCAACAACAACGCCCAGCAAGTACGACACGACCACAACGCACGAAATCACGAACGAAGAGAGACTTTCTTCTCCAGCCGCCGGCAATGAAGCCGGCGCTCTGATGAAAAAAGATGTATCGTGGAGAAGGTGGGAATCGAACACCACGTTTCATGAGTTTGAATGGTACCGGCATCAAAGAGTCTGCCACCTTTCGCGTGTCAAGAGAACGAGACAGCTAGGGCCCCTCAGGTGTCCTTCCGTTGGACGACCTCTCCGAAAGAGGTTGATGCTGCAAGCAGCGAGAACTGTGTGCCATGAAGGCGGCTGGAGAAGGGAGGAATTGAACTCTCCATCTCTGAGTTTGGAATGGTACAGGCTAAATGAATCGCCACCTGTCGCATGTCAAGTGAGTGAGACAGCTAGGGCCCCTCAGAATCTTGCCGTTGGACGACTTCTTCTGTAGTGAGTTTGTGTCTGTGAAGAAGCGATGTCGGTGTGATGGATGGTTGGGAGTACTTACAGCAGTTGCTAGGAACGACGGAAATTTTCGAGAGCCACGAGGGCTCTTGGAGAAGGGAGGAATCGAACTCTCCATCTCTGAGGTTGGTGTGGTACAGGCTAAATGAATCGCCGCCCGTCGCATGTCAAGTGAGTGAGACAGCTAGGGCCCCTCAGAATCCTGCCGTTGGACGACTTCCCCGAGAGGTGTTTGCCACAGGAGTGACGGATGGAGAAGGGAGGAATCGAACTCTCCATCTCGTGAGTTTGGAATGGTACTGGCATAACGAGTCTGCCACCCTCAGCATGTCAAAAGAATGAGACAGCTTTGGGCCCCTCACGCATCCTAACCGTTGGACGACTTCTCCTGTAGTGAGTTCGTGTCTGGGAACAAAGGGATGTCGGCACAACGGGAGGGGCGGTAGTACTCACAGAAGATTCCACAAACGACTAAGTCGGCGCCATGAAGGCGGATAGAGAAGGGAGGACTCGAACACTCTATCTCGTAAGTTTGCTATAGTACTAGCATAAAGAATCTGCCACCCTCGGCATGTCAACAGAATAAGACAGCTTTGGGCCCCTCACGGATCTTGCCGTTGGACGACTTCTCCGAAAAATAATGACCTGTTTTAAAGCCTAGGAGGCTGTTGGCGATGGAGGGAATCGAACTCATCATCTCTCAGCTTAATGGTACCGGCATAATGAGTTTGCCACCCTCCGCATGTCAAAGAATGAGGACAGCTCGGGGCCCACTGAGGATCCTGCCGTTGGACGACATCACCGGTGATGTGTGTCGCGAGCGACGATGATCCTGTGGAGGTGGAGGGACTGAAGGGGTGTTAGTGATATGAAAGGGGAGGAGAGAGGCTTACCGAAGGAGTCGTTGGCGGTTGAGGTGGCGGGTGAGGGTTCTTGGCATAAAAGGTGGTGTGAAAGTGGATGAAAGGAAGAAGGAATTCTTGGAGAGAGAAGTCCAGTTTTGTGCTCACGGTGCAGCACTGCCACACTGTGGATACGAGTCACAGCTGCTCGATATTGCTTATGTGCGATGACTAGCAGCGACTTAGGAAGATTTTTCACCGTCGCTGGCCACTGGTACGATGGCTAATGGGATCAGGCTTTCGGCAAGCCGAGCTGTATACCCGTTTCTCGGGCCGATCACATGACTGTCCATGGATACACCAAGGGCGTGGACAAAGGTCGTTACCGCCGGGCGCGTTGCCTACCTTCGGTAGACACATTATTGCTCAAACTGTCTAGCGTGCCAAAGCGAAGTATGGTAGAAGCGACCTACACGAAGCGCTTGCGCGTTGCCTTGCCCCGAGGTCTCGAAGACCTAGACTTTAGAGATTAGTTATGGCAATGGTCCGACCGGCAATGGACTTTGTCAACCGCCCTTGCACGTTGCCTCCCATGCTTTGAAGTGTGCGTCGACTTTCAGTGTGGAAGTCCAAAGTCGGCCGAAGGAGCTGGAAGTAAATTGACTGAGTTTGTGCTGCATTTGTGGCAATTGTTCTCAACAGATGTAGAACGGGCGTGAATCATGCTTGATGTTTGATCTGAGTGAAGGTTGGAGCTACGCTTGTCGACCAGTCATTAATGTGTTCCGTGGAGGGAAGTGGTGCTTGATGTCAGTGTGCGAAGTCTCCAGAACAAGTGTTGCTATACTTAGCAGAGAATAAGGCATCATTTGTTACGAAATAGCAGTGCGCGAAGAGCTGCGGTCGTGAGCTTGATGGGAGGGGTCATATCGAGTAAGGAAGGGGGAATGAAGGCACAAAGCTTGGCATATCTGTACAGCAGCTTCGAAGCTTTGTAATGGAGCCGGTGGTCAGTCATATCTGTACAACCAATGGCGCAGTGGGCCTCATGATAGCATCGTCACAACCACAATCACAATCACCGCCTCTAACCCAGTCTCCGTGGCTTCTTGCTTCTCGGCCCACCTTGCTTCAACCTCGTCGCATCCACCACACTGGTAATCCTCCGCCTGAGAGCAGCACCTTCACTGCCCAGCAGAATCTTGCTCACGGCTTCCCTTCCCGCACCGAACCCACGCAGCACAACCTCCAGTTTGTGCACATCGCGCAGCATACCCTTCTCTTGTATCTGCTTCATCACGAAAGCACCGAGCTGATAGCCTGCATCGTAGCTGCCTCTTCCTGCTTTCCTGAAGCCGAGGTTGCCCGTTGATAATGATATGAGCACATCAATCTGCTTCTTCAAATCCGACGCTGATGCAGATGTGCCCGATATCCCACTCGATGCTGTCTGTGATGCCGGTCGCGCGGGCTGAACAAACGTGATGTGTGTGTTGTGTTTCGTCGCGTATACATGCAGCTTATGGGGCAGATCGATTGCCGCGCTGTTCAAGTTGAGGTTGTTGGCGAATTGTGAGGTCAGGAAACTGCCTGCATCGGCGTCCAGGATACTAGATAGCGATGCACCACCCCAGGGATCGCTCGGGCTGCCTGGTGTCTGCGTGTAGCCTCTGGGCCTGTTGTTGCGGCCCAGTTGGTTTGAGAGAGTGTTCAATCCTGAGAGGGCATCGTCGCCTGCTGCTGTTTTAGGGGTGGAGGAGAAGGGCCGTTGTTGTGTCGCGGGCAGGAGTCGTTGGCGGCAGGCGTGGCATATTGATGAGCTGAATGCTCGGGGCGCTTTGATTGTTGCCATGATGATTGTACTGTGTGGTGTGGAGTGTCGCGGTCAATGGGTGTCGCGAATGTGTCTGGTGGTGTTGCGGAGAGAATCGGGAATGGCCGACGCCGGTGCAGATCCCTGTCGAGAAATGCACATGTCCACCACTTCTTGCCTTCCATACACTCGCCACTGCTCTTCCTGCCTCGTCCTTTCCTGCATCCATCTCCTACAGTGGCCGCGACTTCCTCTGTGTACAGTAGCATGAGCACACCCGCCATCCGCGCCATCTCTGGGCGAGCAGGAGGCGCTCTCGCCCGCAATACCACAGCACAACCTTCATATGGCCGGACGGCAGCGTATCGACGGATAGCATCACAACTGCGGACATATAGTGAAGCGTCGGTTCGGGCGCGGCAAGATGGCGCTTCGTCGATCCTACCACCATTCGCCTTGCGGTCACATTTCCTTCCACCTTCGATATCAGCATCGAGGGCAGGGTCCGTGCGACATGTCAGCTTCAAGGAGATGCGGGAGCAGAGGTTGAGGGAGAAGGCGGCGGGACAGGCAGAGAAGCCAGCTGGCAAAGCAGAGGTGAAACCTGCAGCGGCTGCCGCAGAGCCAGAACCGGCCAAAGCTACTGAACCGGAGGAGACTGAGGCAGACAAGGTGTTTGCTCGCTTCCAAGCGGAGGCTGAGGCTGCATATGCAAAGCAACAAAAAGCAGAAGCCAAGCAGCGAGAGGCCGAGGAGAAGGCCAAAGCAAAAGCTGAAGCCGGCGAGGGTGAAGCGGAGGAGGGTGCTGAGGGTGAGCAGAAGGAGAAGAAGAAAGAGGAAGAGGCCGCGCCACCAAAGCATGGCAACAAGACTCCGTGGCAGGTCTTCACCGAGACGCTACAAGCTGAGTTCAAGGCCAGTAAGGATTGGCAGGAGGGCACGAAGCAGCTGAGCGGAACGATGCACGACTTTACCCAGAATCCAAATGTTCAGCGAGCGAGGAGTGCATACGCAAAAGCCGCCGAGACGGCGAGCACAACGACTGGCAAGGTGTTCTTAGGCACGGCAGGTGCCATTGGAAAAGGTGCTGCTTGGACCTGGGACACTCTACCAGCACGAGCCGCACGATCGGCGGCGGCTGCTGTTGGGTCCGGTGTAGAGAAGGCAACACGACCCGTGCGAGAGACAGAAGCCTACAAGAGCGTGAAGGAGACAATCGATGATGGCTCATCACAACGATACGGTGGTTGGACCGAGAAAGAGGAGCGTCGTAAGAAGCGGGAGGAGCGAGATCGCAAGATGGGATCCACGAGCAAGGCACCCGAAGTGTACGAGGAGAACCCAGAAGCCGGCACAAACGTCACAGTGCACAAAGACTCCGCATGGAAAGAGGCGTGGAAGAACATGCGTGAGAACAACCCAGCGATGCAGCGACTTTTCAAGATGGGCGACACATACCGGGAATCGGAGAACCCACTGATTAGCACTGCGCGAAGTGTTACAGACCGTATCGCTGGCTTCTTTGCTGAGAACGAGACCGCCATGGTCATCAAGAAGTTCCGTGAAATGGACCCGAGCTTCCAGCTGGAGCCTTTCTTGAACGAGATGCGATCATATATCCTGCCTGAAGTACTGGAAGCGTACGTCAAGGGTGACGTCGAGACCCTCAAGCTTTGGCTATCCGCTGCGCAATTCCAGGTCTACCACGCCTTGATGCAGCAGTACACCACTGCTGGCCTAAAATCAGACGGCAAAATCCTTGATATCCGTGGTGTGGATATATTGAGCGCACGAATCCTGGACCCTGGTGAGATCCCGGTCTTTGTGCTGATGTGCCGAACGCAGGAGGTGCATGTGTACAGGAATAAGAAGAGTGGTGAACTTGCTGCTGGCATGGAGGACAAAGTCCAGCAGGTGACATATGCCATTGGTGTGACGAGGATACCTGAGGAAGTTAGTAACCCGGAGACGAGAGGGTGGAGGTTGATTGAATTGCAGAAGAGCGCACGGGACTACGTGTGAGCGGCTCACAACCCTTTTCTGGTTCTCTTTCACCACTGCCGACGGCTCTGCGACAGCGCTACGGGGCTGTGTGCCAATCCTGGCGAGACGACTCTCTCAATCACGGAGAATATCTGTCACAAGGCACATTCACCCCCTTATATGGACAACAACAACAAGGCCATTATCTCATCCTGGCTTCTGTGCATCTGGGCGGCGTTCATTAACAACGGAAAAGCGATTCGGCATGTCGTATCCGCGATCTGGCGTGTACCAGCATCAACCATTGTACATATTCTCGTACCCGCCTCGGCGAAGGCGTGGCGTGGTACCATTCATGACCGAGCGAATATGGCACTTTGACCGTGCTCGCTTCAACCCCACTCCTGTAGTTATAAGTACGATGACATATTCGAGATGTAGGATGTATATGAGATGGATCGCGTGAGTCTTTATATATTCACCTGTGATTTCCGCCCCTTCGACAGCTACTCTGGGCTCGGTGGTGGGATGGTATAGCTCATATTCGAAGCGTGCCACTTCTCGGTTATGGCTTAGACAAGGCTGACGGTTGATGATAGTATGATCTTCGGTTCATGTTGGAGTTTGCTGTCTATGAAGTCTAGGGTGGTTGTTCATTTTGCTTTCCAACTTAGTTTCACCATTCTGACGAGGCTGACAAGCGGACTGACATATATTCACCACGAGCCGGATACTCTCGACAATCACTCTAGCCTCAAAGGCGTAGTGATAAGGCGCCTACGTTTCGGATCAGGCGAGCTTGCTGCTTGTGATCTGCCAAGGAGAAGAAGAGTGGATGATGGTCTGATACATTCGCCACACCATAGGTGGCACCTTGGATATATGTCTGGAGTATGATTAGCGTCGAAAAATTTCCCTGATCTCGATAGCTTAGTGGTGAGGCGGTGTCTTCTGACAATATCGGTGGATTCAATGTAGGTTGACGCGCTGTGCCCTCGACTGCAGTAATCGGGCATTGCTACTCAGCCACATACTAGCGGATTGAAGCAACGGCCTGCGCGTCTATAGGGAATCGAAGCGCTAGGTGAGAATCCATTTCATCACTAGCCCTCGTTCGGGCATATCGAGGACTTGTATGTGAAAATGAAAGAGAAGCTAGCTTCATCGACAGCCGCTCTCTGGGTCGTCTACACATCAGCCATCGCCCTCAGCCCAACCACTCATTCCACCCCCGCCTCATCCTTCCCCAAACCCTGACTCCCCGGACTGACAATCGCCTTCACCTTATCCTTGAAACTCCCTCCCTTCGTGTCCTTGACATGGTGCTCCTCCGGCTTGCCATTGGGATACTGGTGATATTTGTCGTCGCGGAGAGTATTGCCCGTATTGCCAACGACGGATTCTTTGGGGAAAATTGCTGTCGGGACAGAAGTGTTAGGCTGTTGGCTTGTGAAGTGAGAGGGGCGACGGACTTGGGTTTGATGATGTTGGCATTGTGGTCTTTGCTGCAGTATTGGAGTGGTGGGCCTGGTGTGAGTCGCTGCGTGAGTAGAGTAGTTGTGTGTTGTTGTCAACTGGAGCTGCTTGTGTTAGAGGTTGCGTCGTGGCAGTGCAAGTACTGTAGCGTCGAAGGATCAGTACATGTGACCTTGTCCTGCATCCGGCTTGGCACTTTTCGATTGGCTTGCTTTTCTTTTTATTGACGACTGGGTATCATACAGTAGCTGCACACTATCTCATCGGATAGCACAATGATAACACCGGCCCACAAAACTCACTCGTCAACTCCATAATCCCATCAACCTGATCCGCAGGCGTTCGTCCCCATCCACATTCCGTCGCCACACCAAACTCTGGTACATACTTCTTCGCGACCTCGATGCGCTTCCTCGTGCCTTCGGGGTCGGCATGGTGTACGACCCCAAGATACAGCTCGGTGTTGTGTTCTTTGAGCTTCGGTGCAAGATCCTTGAGTGGCTCGAGATATAAATCGAGTTTATCGTCGGCGCTGAGCGGCACCGGTGCATGGAAGAAGTTGATCGGATGGGGGACTTGTCGATAAGTAGAATCCCTCGATCCACGACGGCTCGTAGGAAGGCTGGCTCGACCCAATGTTTATGGTCCATGTCGCCTGTGTCATATCAGCACGCGTCGTGTGGAAGGACTGTGGCGTAGACACATCTCACCACAGCAATTATGGAGCCCCAACTCAACACCTTGCTCGACACGCTCAATCATGCGAACGATGTACTCAACAACATATTCCTTCACATCGAACTTGTCGTTAAAACCACGGTGTCAGATACACGCCCTCCCAAAACGCAGTATCAACAGCCAGATCGATCTGAATAGCAAGATCTTCGTGCGGGATTCGTGCTTGGATGTTTTTCAGGGCGCGGAATAATGCTTCTTCGTAGATGGGCCATGCCTTGGGCTGGAAGGCTGCCTCGACAAATGGTGATACAACACTGGCGACTCTGCACAAGTTCAGCCAAGTTGGGTCATAAGACTAATGCAGAGCAACCACTCTTACGTCGGTAGTCCAACCTGGAATCTTACTCCCTGTGGTACAACGCCCTCGTCTCGCAGCCTTTTGAAGACGGCAT
Source organism: Fulvia fulva (assembly GCF_020509005.1). Taxonomy (NCBI): domain Eukaryota; kingdom Fungi; phylum Ascomycota; class Dothideomycetes; order Mycosphaerellales; family Mycosphaerellaceae; genus Fulvia; species Fulvia fulva. Next base: position 400,943 of record NC_063012.1, read on the forward strand.
AGCTCTCTATAGCTGCAGTGTCGTAGCCTGTTTCTATATTGCTGTCCTTCAACTTCTGTATGCCCTCGTCGATCTCTTCTCCAGACAACTCTTTCTTCTCCCCGGTCTTGTTCGGCTCGAAGCTCGCTGCCATGCCAGGAATGGCTTTGAACAACTCCCATTGAAACCCAGTAAAGAAGAACCGCGCGCCCGTCTCGCCATCCGGGATGCGCTTCAGTCGACCTGGCTGACCTGCCCAAATCTTGCGGATGGAGGTTGCCGTAGCAGGATAGCCTGTGCTACCCACAAGGTGGCAGCCGGGGATTGGCGCAGTCATGTCGCTGGGCGTGTTGGAAGATGGTGTGCTGGGTGTGGTACACAATCGAACCCATACCTTCCTGCCTCGTCAACATCAACGACTGAGTCTTGCGGCTCCTCCCTTGCTCCACACTCTGCCGTCCCAAGGACATGGGCACCGATATGCGAGCTGCGATGCTGCTCCGCGAGTCCCTGGAGCTCTCGCGGGCAGCTTAAGGCAGGTCTAACGCCCGCTCGGTACATTAGCAGACCAAGCGGACGTCTTTGCGATGCATGGTCGCCGTTCCCTGAGCCAAATCCCGTAGCAATGCCCTTTGACACGTGATCGAGCTCGAGTTGTTGCGGATGAAAGGGGTTCGACGGCACGGAAGGCCAGAAAACACACAAGTCCGTCTTCACAAACAAGGTTCGAGCCGCGCTCGCGAGTGTTACTGTTCCAGAGTGCAAGCCTGCTTGCCTGCAAGGGAGATGCTATATAGCCTATACATAACAATATACCGCCGTGATTCTGCAGCCTCTTCCGTAGCCACCCACTCACGACGCGGGCCATGTTACACCGCACAGAGTGGAGTCAGATACCGTCGTACAAAGTGGATTCCGCGATAAGATATGGAGGCCGACGACCACGATCTGGAGCACGACAGCACGTTTGGTGGCGACAGGTTTGTTTCGACAGCGATGCGCTTGGCGGTGATGCGGGAGGACTGATGTTGCTGCAGAGCCTCCCTCGCCAACAGCTCCACGAGTCTCATATCCGCCGTGACGAGGTACCAGTTCGAGCATGGCCGCCGATATCATGGCTACAATGCTGGCAAGTATCATTTCCCGAACGATGAGGAGGAGTTGAATCGCATGGATATAGAACATCATAATCAGAAGCTGCAGCTGGACGGGAAGCTTCATCTCTGTCCTTTGCATGATCCGAAAGAGGTACTGGACTTGGGTACTGGCACGGGAATATGGTGTATAGACATGGCAGATGAGTATCCAGACTGCCAGGTGCTGGGTACAGATCTCTCGCCGGTGCAGCCTAGCTGGGCGCCGCCGAACTGTCGCTTTGAGGTCGATGACTTTGAGCAAGATTGGTGCGTGCTGTCTGAATAAACTAGGGAACTGCGTCTGAAATGCTGACACGTCGCTTGACAGGACCTTCGGCCACAATCGCTTCGACATGATCCATGGCAGATTCCTGATGGGCTCCATCACCTCGCACGCCGAGCTCTACAAGAAAATCTACAACGCCCTGAAGCCTGGCGGATACTTCGAGCTCGCGGAAATGGAATGCGGGACCTTCTGCGACGACGAAACTGTACCTGCAGATTCAGACAGCAACAAATGGTGGATGTGGCTAGAAGAAGCATTCGCCAAGATTGGCAAGCCGATACCGAAGATTGACGAGTTCCCAAAACTGCTTGAGGGCGCCGGCTTCGTCGATGTCGTGTCCGAGATGAAGAAGAGGCCTGTGAATGACTGGCCGAAGGATCCGCGGATGAAGGAGATTGGGAGGTACTCTTGCTTGAACTTCTTGGAAGGGCTGGAGGGCTTCACCATGGCGCCTTTTACGAGAGTGCTTGGATGGCAGCCGGAGGAGGCGCAGATTCTGGTGGCCAAGGTGAAGAAGGAGACCTTGACCAGGCGGCTCCATGGGTGGCAGAAGGGGGGAGTTTGCATGGTAATTTGAATCGCATAGGACGATCTGCTGACTGATGCATAGTGTCGTGTGCTATGGGCAGAAGCCTCTGGATGCCGTCCAGCATCAGTAACAAGTATATTGACGAACTTACGCCGCGATGCAGATGACCACATTGTATAGACCCGCTATGTTCAATGTACGTGCAGGCACGATCTCAAGCTTGGCAACAGTGTCCTTTGAGAATGAAAGCGGAACGACTTGCAATGGGCCTGGTAGGGATGATAGCGTGGAGGATGCTGTGAAAGAAGCGACTGCTGGAGCTGACTTGGAGATCTATACAGGCAGGCACCGAGGGCTGGTGACCAAGTTGATTGCCGCCGAGCGCGTCGACTCCCTATCGAAGCGGAGGCCGTTGCTTCAACACGCTGGCATGTAGCTGAGTAGGGAGCTCCGAGTGATGCATTCGAGGGTACAGCGCGGCGATGTAGTCATGCGTTCATCATGTAGTCGTCGAAAAATCCGCTTGGCCATCACACCTCCCTGCTGCACACTGAAAGCCCTCCATCGACTGCACTCGCGACTCCGGCGAATGTGGGAAAGTGCCCGAGGCTGCAGTAACATCGAAAGTGTTCGCTTGTTCAGTACGCAGAATGATCTGACGGATGCATGTGTTGGGCATGCGGTCACTTTGACGGGGCGACCAATCTTGAGTACGCTGCGGCTATGTTCATGCCCACTCACGCGAGTGTTCTGAGTCATCTCAATCCGGTGTTGGTGGATCTTAGCTGGTCGAGGTAGAGAAAGAAGGAGGGAATGCGGCTGAATTGGCGGTCCATCATGCCCTACGTTTGTCTTCGTCAGGTCTGGTCGGAGGATGCGGAGTCAATTCACTACGACCAAGATCCCTAAACGTGGTGTGCTAGGCGTCGTGCGACCGAGTAGGCAACGACAATGGCCGACTTCAGCCAACCCGGACGAAGCGACTTGCCTCAGTAACTCCGCTAGCGTGCATATGACCCACAGCGGCACGATGCAGTTATACATCACAACAATGGCTTCAACCACGCCTCAGACGCCCAAAAGTGTCATCGTCTTCGGCCCAACTGGCAACATCGGTTCCTACTGCGCGCGCACAGCGGCTCAGCATGGAGCCAAAGTCCACCTCGCTATGCGCGACACCTCGAAATCTATCCCAGGCCTCTCCTCTGAACAGGAAAAGGAAGGTCCCTTCGCCCGAGTTCAAGCAGACCTGACAGACCCGGAACTCGTCGCCTCAGCAGTATCCCACTCAAGCGCCAAGCACGCTTTCATCTACGCCGCCCATGGCTCTAAGGACGCTATGAAATCCACAATCCAAGCCCTCAAAGACAACGGAATTGAACTGGTCGTCTTCTTGAGTAGCTTCACCGTCCCTAGATCAATAAGAGACGTTCCGCGGAGCGAGGTGATTCCCTATTGGCATGCCACTGTGGAAGTAAGTCTAGAAGACGTCTACGGCGCCGGGAACTTCGTGGCTCTCAGGCCCGGTGCCTCCGCCACAAACTGTCTACGCTGGGCCTCTAGCGCAAATTTAGGCCACGTCTCGCTCTACGGCCCCAAATTCAAAATGGACTGCATCACGCCCGGTGACATGGGCCGTGTCGCTGGGACCATCCTCGCCAACGGACCTCAAGATGGTGACACGCATGTCTACCTCTACGGACCTCAGGTACTAATACAGCAGGAGATGGTAGAGACGATTGGGAAAGCTGTGGGTACGGCGGTGGAAGTGAAGGGACAAACGCCGGAGGAGGCGACGGAGCAGTTCGTCAAGGCGGGGTCGCCGAAGCCGGTTATTGATTATATGGTGTTGAGATTAAGTGATGATGAGGCTCAGGCGGTGGAGAGGATGCGGTATGAGGAGAGGGTGGGGAATGTGAAGAGGTATACGGGCAGAGAGTCACAAGGGTTTGAGGAGTGGGTGGGGGAGAATAGGGAGTTGTTTGCTTAGTGTTGTGTGTGTGTGTATTGGGGTCTTCCTGTGGCAGTAAAATGTGCAATGACCTTCCAGTCTAGTCGGTTGTCTTGTCCTGGCGGCAAGCAAATGCAGGTTTGTTTGTAGCTCGTTCTTTTGTTCTCGCTGCGCCGATGCCTTATAAGTTCGATGAATCGCCACAGAGTAACGTTCACCAGAAACGTACCAGAATGGCAGCAGACGATGAGTTTGTGAGTATACTCTCTATCGAGACCCTCCGTACTTACTGACACCATACCAGAGCTCCGCTCTCAAAAACGACATCCACAAAGCCATCGACATCCTCACCAAGCAAATCATCAAAACCTCAAACTTCCATCCAAGTCATGAAACCGGCACCAACACACCGCAAGACGCGACCTCCCAGTATCTCCTCGGTGCAGCAACCAAGCACGAAGATGCATTCCGGTTTCTGAGACACGCTAGAGGAGAGGATCCCAATGTGTGTCTGCTAGACTGCAAAGACTGCAACTGCTACAATCTGTCTCAGAATGCGAGTCTGGTGCTATTAGTAATTTTGCTTGGGTTGGCCATGATGTCGGCTTGGACCTTGTGGAAGAAGCCGAAGGGGAAGGACGAGATGGCGAAGTTGGGGTTGAGCGGGCTTGCGCTTGTGGTGCTTTGGGTTATGTACAATGACTTACCCTGAGTTCAAATGTCGAGGACTGAAGCTGGGCGCGTGGAGCTGCACGGAGCGATTGGAGAGAGTGGATCACGCGAGAGTCCTCCGTAGTGTTACTCATCATCATCGCTCCAGTAGTACGCTGCAAGTTGTTCCATGGCTGTGTTCTCTTGAGCAGGATGCTTCGTAGGTGTGTAATGATCAAGACGATACTGGTCCAGATGCGGCATGTCTGGACGCTGTTCAAGTAGCCATTCGTTCAAAGCTGTTTCAGCAGCCACGTCGTTCGTAATGTACATGCCAGAAAGGTACTCGGAAAGAGAGACCGGAGCAAGCATAGCGCCAGGGTCACCATGGAACAGTGATGTTGCTTGCACTTTCTCCAGACGAAGGATTCTCGGGATTTGTTCGAACAATAATGGTACATTGCCGACGACCATCTCTTGCAGGTTTGATAGACTGTATATGCGGCCACACTGCGTAGTCGCAGTCAAATATGGCAGGATAAGGCCCACGAGCTTGACCGATTTCTTTGTCCCAATGATCTTTAGCAAACAACAGCTAGAGTCGTCGTATAGCGCGAGCTCTCTTCAAGAATCACGTAAGCTCAGCAAAGATGTGTCGCCTAGTGCTCTGGTCATTGACGAAGTGGGCATCGATGTACAGGTCAGTGAGATGGTAGAAAGCAATGCCCATAAAAGCAAGCTTCTGAAGGACGGTCTTGCCAGGCAAGTCCGGTTGCATTAGTGCATAGCGGTCTTGCACATAAGTCTGCAGCCTTAATGCCGAAACTGCACTGCCTTGTTGTTGCAGCTTTTGACTGCGTGCAGCGATACTTAGGAGCAGCGATTGGGCAGCTTTGGTGGATATAATGTTCAGTCTCCTTGTCTCAGAGTCAATCGCTACGAACCAATTATGCGGGCCAGTATGGATCACTTTGTACAGTCGCCGCCACAGAGGCCACTCGTTGGCTGAGCCATGTGTAGGTGTGTGGAATGACACACACGTGGCGTTGGCCTCGACAAGATTTGGAAGCTTGCTCATGGTCTTCGCAAATGCTATGCCTTCCTGGGGTATGCCCTACAGCCTCTGTTCTCGCCAGAGACGCGTATACACTTCCCAACCCGACTCGATGTCGCGCGCCGATAGCGTCTGGCCGGGGACAGCTTTCCACTCCTGCCATTCGCCTTGTCCTCCAAGGCGAATATCATGTTCTAGCCATGTAGTGAAATCGGGCTTCAGCTCCAGTGACATTGCATACTTCTCAATGCAGTCGAAGTCGGTCATGATGTCACAGAAGAACGTGACTTTCTTGACATGCTTCGCCAGGTGATTTGAGCCCGCAATGCTTTCGAAGTTCGCTAGAGGCTCCTGAAGCATTGCAAGATAGACCTGCTCGAAGACGAATGGTGTAGCAACATGCCGAAAGTCCTTGCTCACAACTCGTAGGGCCTTTTGCGATGGATGGTCGCAGAAGTCCGCGATCTCGACCAGCAGCTCTATGGGCAGGCTGTCCATCGTCAGATCCGTGGCTCGAGGCTGACGTGAACATTGAGGTGTTAGAGACGTGAGTGGTATGAGCTGGAAGCCGCGAGTTGTGGGCACGCCAGACGACAAGGTTCGTTCAAGGCTTGGCCCTATGATGAGCGTAGCGGTCATTTCCATACACGCCTCAGTACGCAGATCGACCCTGCATAGATCAAGTGCTGTTGACGAAGTCCATTGCCGGTTGAATTATTCCAAGGTTGCAACAACTGGCCTTTGTAGTCGGATCATCTAGATCACGGAGACTAAGCACTTGCGAGCGCTTAGCGTAGGTCGCTACAGCACAATCTATACATCGCTTTAGTACGCCAGACACTTTGAGCAATAATGTTTTAGACGAAGGTAGACGACGCGCTCGGCGGCAACGAACTGTCTCCACAGCCCTTGGGTGCTCGTAGCAGGCTTTCCAACACTGTTCGCTTTGTCCAGCAGATTCAGACCTACTAGCAAACTGCAATTAGCTTGCTGAAGAATTCCGTAATCTTTATGGTCCAGAGTATACAGTACAGTGACCAATTCCACACCGTGACGATGAAGAAGCACCAGTTCGAGAGGAACCAAGTGATCATCCAGGCACACAATGGCTCCACAGGTCAGGCTTTCTCGCCAACCCAGCCCGTAGCGATGAACTGACCTCGAAACTCCAGAACCAAGACATACTCAGAGCATGCTACCAAATCGCAAGCGAGATCGTCTCAGTGGCCTTGCCAACCTCGACGAGCCAACACACACCGAACGATCCAGCCTAGCACGGTACCTACTGAAGGCCGTGAAAGAAGGTGCCACAGCAAAGGGACTCGTCTACCACGCCCAAGATCCCGGCAGAGTCGTGAGGCTTCACTCGATGCTTAATTCCTTGCTGCTCGTGTTCGCAGTCATGTTGGGCCTGGAGCTTTGGCCACGGTGGGAAAAACTTGACGAGAAAGACTGGTTCAGACTGGGTGTCGGATGTGGATTGCTCTTGGTGGTCGCTATAGCGTGGTAGGATACGGCTTGAGTGGCTCTGGGTGTGAAAGAGTTGAGTCAGCTGCGGGTAAGGTAGAGCTGCGCCTGTCGTTGTGTTCGGTCTCGTCTAGGCTGCGGTTTGCATGTTCGAATGAGCTCACTGTCCTAAGGCTGCATCGGCCTCGTCCAGGCTGCAATTGGCATGTTCGAATGCGCTCACTACCCTGAGGCTGCATCGGCATAGGCAATGAAGGCGCGTCCAGTCTGTCCGACAGGATCCAGTACATTTGACAACCACATCCACTTCCGAGGGTTGTTGATAGCCACGACCTCGCCAAAGCCTTCGTAGATCGTATCGACAGCCACGATGTCCCTGTGGTGCAGTGCGCATCGAGCACAGTGGCGGATCGACACAACCCCCCCCCCCCCATTCGATTTGTACTTGTCGTGTCACTGGTCTTGATCTGCAGCGCTCTAGCCATCAAGCTGTGGCCACGTCGAGATCGTTTGGAGCGGTTAGATTTTGTCCGGCTGCTCGTTGCAATCCGCTTCCTCTTCTAGGTTGGCTCGCAGTGAGGAAAGTGGGAGGCTTGGTGTGGTCAAGGATGTATGTCTCAAGTAGAAATGCCTGAGAGGGCTGGAGAGAAGGCGATCATGGCATTATCGCTGTGATGCTACATATGATACAAAGCTCATGCTATGTGAGCTCTCGTGTGGCATGTCTAGTCAGGAACAAACGCCGCGCGGAAAAAGGCATCCTTCCATGCCGGGTCGTCTAGTTGTACTGTGCGTACACTGCAGTCGAGCTGAACTTCGTTCCACCTCGGATGACCTTCTCGACAGCACTCAGGAAGTCCTTCTCGCTAGCGACCTTTCTTCGTGCGCGAATGGCAAACATGCCTGCCTCTGTCGCTACCGACCGCAACTCAGCGCCAGTCGCGTTTGGACACAGACGCGAGATCAGCTCCCATCTGATATCGCGCTCCACGGACATGGACTTGGCGTGGATTCGAAGAATGTTAGCACGTCCCTCCATGTCTGGCAACGCGAACTCGATCTTTCGGTCTATTCGGCCGGGTCGCATGAGGGCTGGGTCGAGTGTGCTGGGTCTGTTTGTTGCGAACATGACCTTGATGTTTCCTCTGCTGTCGAAACCGTCGAGTTGTGTGATGAGCTCCAGCATAGTTCTCTGGACCTCGTTGTCTCCACCTGCACCGTCGTCGAAACGTGCTCCTCCTACAGCATCAATCTCGTCGAAGAAGATGATGCATGCCTTCTTTGTCCGTGCCATCTCGAAAAGCTCACGCACCATACGTGCACCCTCTCCAACGTATTTCTGGACCAGCTCGGAACCAATAACACGGATGAAGGTCGCGTCTGTCCTGTTTGCGACGGCTCGTGCGCAAAGTGTCTTTCCCGTTCCTGGTGGACCGTAGAGCAGCGCACCCTTGGGAGGATCGATTCCGAGGTTGACGAATCGCTCTGGTGATAGAAGTGGCATCTCGACGACTTCTCGTAGCTTCTCGATCTGCTCTTTGCAACCACCAACGTCTCCGTATGTGACATCCGGCTTGTCCTCAACCGTCATCATCGTCACGCTGGGGTCGATCTTCGGTGGTAGCGGCAGCATAATCTGGTACTTGTTGCGGTCGACACCCACGCGCATGCCCTCCTCGATATCGGTGGGAGACACGCGCTCACCCAGGTTCACCACGAACTTGGCGATCTGCTTGACGTTGATGACATACTTGCTCTTTTCGCTGTCCTTCTCGTCGGGGATGATCTTGGTACATCTTGCGACTTGTAGCGGTTGCTCTTCGCTCATGCGCTGTCGGTCGGCCGCAATGTCCCAGAGATGTGGTGGCGCAAGACCGGTATCTGACTCCTTGACGCCGATCTTCTCGTTTACTGATGTCTGCTTGTCCTTGATGGCCTTTTCGAGCTGCTTTAATGCTTCGGCGTATGGCGCGCTGTTGTATGTCTTGAGCACTTGGATGTCCCTAGGTGAGCGTTAGCCAGGTATGCCGTCGTCTCTATATTGATAGGGTGGACATACTCATCTGTGAGCGGTGTGATCTTCTTCTCCTCCTGCTCATCGTCGGCGAACTTCTTCTGGTACTTCTCCCAGTTCGAGCCTGTTGCCGACGGCATCGTGGATCAACCTCCGGGAGGCGTGTGATGTGTTTCGAGGTGTTGATGCGTGTCGGGGATGGTATCGGCGGGGATTTGACTATGTCGAGGTGATGCGATCGAGTGGGTGATGTATGGACAGGTGAGAGGTGATGATGTGGTGTGTTGTTTGGTGTTCGGCGATGGTGATGGAGAGCTGCGGCGAGGCGGTCGTGGTTGCGTACATGTACCTTGACGTGTGACTGGGGAAGGTCGGCCGACACAATTCTTCCAACGCGAACAACTTCTGGCACGCGCTCAGCAACGAAACACTGCAAGCACACCCTCACCACATACTGTACATACAGAGCTGTACATACAGAGCTGTACATACAGAGCTGTACATACAGAGCTGTACATACACCAACACATTGCAGTAGGAGAAAGTCACAATCATGGCGCAGACGGCGCCTGCAAACGCTGGCAACAATGCCTTCAAGGACAAGGCCAAGCCCCAGGCTGTGAGAGAGGGAAACATCACAGCAGCGCGTGCAGTGGCCGATGCGATCAGAACATCGCTGGGACCGCGTGGAATGGACAAGATGATCCAGACCGGCAAGGGCGAGACGATCATCACCAACGACGGAAACACCATGCTCAAGGACATGAGTGTGATGCACCCCGCCGCGAAGATGCTGGTCGACCTCGCGAATGCTCAGGACATCGAGGCGGGAGACGGTACAACCTCAGTCGTCATCATCGCTGGTAGTCTGCTGGGTGCTGCCGAGCGGTTACTGGCAAAGGGCATCCACCCCACCATCATCAGCGAGAGTTTCCAGCGGGCAGCCGCCCGTGCAGTGCAGATACTGGAAGACATCTCAGTGCCCATCGACCTTGCAGATCGACAGACCCTCCTCAAAGCAGCATCGACTTCACTTTCCTCCAAAATCATCGCACAGGAGCCCAAGCTGCCACCCATGGCAGTGGATGCCGTCCTCCGAACCATCAACCCAAACAACGCACAAAACGTCGACCTTCGCAACATTCGCATATTGAAGAAGGCAGGTGGTGTGATTGACGACTCCGAGATGGTCGACGGTCTCGTCCTCAGCCAACAGGCGATCAAGAGCGCAGGAGGACCAACGCGCATAGAGAAGGCCAAGATCGCTCTGATCCAGTTCCAGCTCAGCCCGCCCAAGCCAGACATGGAGAACCAGATCGTCGTCAACGACTACCGACAAATGGACAAGATCCTAAAGGAGGAGCGGACGTACCTGCTCAACATGGTCAAGAAGATCAAGAAGGCCAAGTGCAACGTTCTGCTCATACAGAAGAGTATCCTCCGAGACGCCGTCAACGACCTCAGCTTGCACTTCCTGCACAAACTCGGCATTATGTGTTTGAAAGACATTGAGAGAGACGAGGTGGAGTTCATTTGCAAGTCCACCGGATGCAAGCCAATTGCAGACATCGACTCGTTCACAGAAGACAAGCTCGGCTCAGCAGATCTGGTGGAGGAAGTGTCAAATCTCGGCTCACGGTATACTCGCGTGTCAGGCGTGAAGCTGTCGAACCCCAACGCACCCAAGACAGTCTCGATCGTAGCACGAGGCGCCAACCCGCTCATTCTCGACGAAGCAGAGCGAAGCTTACACGATGCCATGTGTGTCATTCGTTGTCTTGTCAAGAAGCGAGCTCTTCTTCCAGGCGGTGGTGCACCAGAGATGGCAGTCTCGACATTGCTCGCGCAGGAGTCACTAACGGCGCAATACCCGGACAGCACATGCTTCAAGGCGTTCGCTGACGCACTGGAGATTGTGCCGGTCACGCTCGCAGAGAACGCCGGGCTTAACAGCATCAAGGTCGTCACGGAGCTTAGAGCGCGGCATGCAAAGGGCGAGGCAAATGTGGGCGTTAGCATCAAGCGCGGCGGCGTTGGCGTCATGGGAGGAGAGGACCAGAGCACGTCGGGAGAAGGTGTCATGCAACCCTTATTGGTCAGCACCAGCGCTATTGAGCTGGCGAGTGAGACGGTCAAGATGATTCTGAGGATCGATGACATTGCTCTGTCGAGATAGTGTGGCTGCAGAAGTCATTGTAGACAGATACGAAATGCACGAACAGCCGCCCAGTTCACGGCGGCGATGATGCAATGTGTTAGATCGAGCTCCTTGCTCTCATCACTTCTGTCTCTCCTACCGCATCGACATCAACCACAGCCTTTCCTATCTGTTCTGTGCTTGATCTTACAGTACATGTATACTTGACACGTTGTCATGTGATGCGGCGATTTAGCCGAGACTGCGCCGCTTCTCGCGACGCGCCACTTCGCGTCGTCTTCAACATGTCCAAACACAGCTGCACACGACAATCACGAGACATCACTACACACACCCACATTGGTTGGCCAATGCCTCGCTCCGGAGCCCGAATATCTGCATCTGCGATGACTTGGTATGGCGACGCGCACTAAGAGCTTCTTCGACCAAGATCAGAGAAAGGTAGTGCTGCACCCACCTCGAGAAGACTGCACTGTCTGATATCGGAATAGCCACGACCTGGTCAATGGAGCCGACGACCGTATACTACGAGTAATACGTATGAGCCACCGATCGCCCCTCCGCCGAAGCCACCGATTCCGGCTACGTCACAGGCGAAGACGAAGTTGAAGGCCTTTCAATTCGTGCCCGGCGAGAGCGAGGAGAAAAGACCGAGTCCAGAGGTGGACGGTATGGCGCAAGGGAGTGGCAATGCTGCCAGAACGAGCGACTCGGCTGCGTCGAGCAACAGCATACATAAGACGCCGCAAGTCCCGCATGCGAACACGTTCCCATGCACACCTGGAGCACGACTGCCGATCGAGGATCTGATTGGCGACTGCGATGAGACGAACAAGCCCGCACCAGTGCAGACATCACCCGAGGAGCAGATAGGCTGGATACCCAACAGCTCGTCGGAACTGCTTACACCCAACAGGCGGAAGCGGAAACGAGCGAAGAGCTCTTCACCCGCTGGTCCGCATTCCTCTTCACAACCAGACAGAACTTCTGCTTTCTTTGCTGGCAATGGTGCCCCATCAACAGCGAAGAAGACACCCGCAGCAGACCCGGCGGCCGATCTTTGGCAGCGATATGCCAGTGGGAAAGCGAATGGAGAGAGCATGCAGTTGCCAGAGATCAGTAACCTGATCTTTCAACGCTCGCCCCGACCAATGGAGACGCCGGTGAAGAGTGGACCACTGCGTAGGTGGGCAAGCACGGGCAATGACTGGCCCAGTACGAAGAACAAGAGACCATGTACCACAGGCAGACAGAGCATTAATGTGTGGCAAGACCAGACTGCAGCCGAACCCAGTGGCAAGAGCAAGGTCGCGACAATGGTGCGGAAGATCCAAGAGTCGCTAGCTACACAGCGATTGGAGCAAGAACAGATCAAGGCGGTTGCGAAGACAGCAGATGCACCGTCGAGCTCGAGTCCGCTTCCCGAGATGGGTGCTGAGAGCTTAACAACTCCCACAACCACGAGTCCGCTCCAGACACGACAGCCGAACGTGAGGAGCCCCGCCAAGGCCACGAGCGTGCTTCCGAGCATTCTGGAGAGACCGCCCTCACAGAAGCCACCTTCACAACGCCCAACCTCGCAACGACAAAACATCAGACCTGCACAGTCTGGCGGCGTAGGCTCCGACTACGCAAGGTCTGTCGGCGAACCGCTCAACCCGAGTGCGCCTAGTGCGTTGCACTTGGGAAGTCGAGCGCCACTACCAGCGTACAAAAGACCATCAATTACACGGCCACCGAGTCTGCCGAAGGTACCGCAATTCGTTGCGCCTCCTCCTGCACCGGTGGATGAGTTTGGTGATGATGCCTTTGACTTGACTGCGGACGATCTGGACGAGCTGCTGTCTCAGCAACCGCTTGAACAGCGATCACTTTATGACATTCCACCCCACCCACAGCCGCCGCCGCCTGCACGACCTGCTTTGACAGGTCAGCGCCCGATAATGCCTCAAGCAAAACAAGAAACGATCATGCTAGACGATGATGACGATGATGAATTCGGAGGAGATGACATCGACGATGATTCATTTGCTCAGGCGGAGTTCACTGCCACTCAGGCATTACGGGTTAGTCGTCCTCCATGAGATCTTCCTTCATGTTAAGTATATAGCTCATGGTATGCAGAAATCACCACGTAAGCGCTCGCCACGCAAAGGGCGAAGTCCGCGCAAGGTCAAGTCGACGCAAGATCATTCCGCCAACAGCCAGACCGTTGGATCTACTCCGAGACTCCATCGCTATGTCGTAAAGCAAGTCATTAGTGGCGAGTACACGAATGAGAAAGGCCGGGTGTGCGAAGAGAAAGTCCTCCGCGGCGAACATGAAAGGACAAAGAAGTCAACAGCTATTGCCCTTCGTGGATCATGGACCGCCAGCCCTATCGCCAAGAACGACATTGTTCACCTCACCTACCTCCGTCGGAGCCAAATCGACTCGGATGCCGCCGCATCACCGCCCAGTCAGATCACATTATCGGACGAAGAAGACAGCCCTTTCATCATCGCCCACCCAGATCACATGCTCTCCGCCACGACAGTAGCTGATTCATTCGATTGCATTCGGAAGGCGGTGCTGCAGGACCGCATCAAGGCTACAGGTGAGACGAGCAAGGCCATGGTATACGGCAGCATCCTCCACGAGATCTTCCAGCAAGCCTTGAGTAACAATCGCTGGGACACGCCCTTCCTCGCCCAGCTTGTGGAACGAACGGTGCAAGCCCACGTCGAAGGCCTGTGGGAGCTCGGCATGCGGGACACAGCGATGGCTATTGAGGAAGTCACTGCCAAGATGGGCGAGCTTGGTGCTTGGGCAAAAGTCTTTGTCGCAGCACAGCCTGGCAATGATGCTTTGGTTGACGATCGGAATGGCGAAAAAGTCCAGATGGCGGTCAGCAAGCTCATCGCGATCGAGGAGCATATCTGGAGTCCACAATTCGGGTTGAAGGGGAATGTTGATGCGACGGTGCAAACAACGCTGCATGATGGACTGAGCACGAAGAAGCTCATCGTGCCGTTTGAGGTCAAGACTGGCCGCACGACCCAGAGTCCAGCTCATCGAGCTCAGACGGCGCTGTACACTTTGCTGCTGTCAGATCGCTACGATGTGGCTGTTGAGGCTGGTATTCTGTACTACCTTGAGAGCTCGAGCATGTCCAGGATTGCGCCACCTCTGATGGAAGTACGACAAATGGTGCAACAGCGGAATCGGTTAGCAGCTCTTATTTTCCATGCTCGATATCCAGCAAAGATGTTGGCACCATCTATCGAAGCTCCAAGCTCGAGTCCGGATGAGTATGGCGATATTGACATGAGTGGGGAGAAGCCAGGCACGAGTCCGACCCAGGAGATTGACGAGTCTGGTCTGCCACCGTTGCTGAAGAATCCGTACAAGTGCGGACGATGCTACGCTCAGCAGAGCTGTTTCACCTATCATGCACTCGTTGAGAGGGGAAATGCGGACAGTGCGGGCATGGTCGACGACAAGAAGAAGAATCACAGTCTGATCTGGCATGAAGCTGTTAGGCATCTGCTTGGAGCATCCACAGACCGCGATCGAGCAGAGTTGCTGAAGACATGGTTCAGCAAGTGGGATCGGCTGCTCACCTTCGAAGAAAGCGAACAGGCGAAATACAAGAAAGAGATCTGGACCATGCCCTCTGCAGAGCGTGAAGCTCATGGTCGATGTTTTGGCAACCTCGTCATGGCACGCGACCTTACGAATGCTGCAACGCATGTGACTCAGCAGGTCGTTGACGGAATCGAGGGCAGCGGCGGCAAGATCAATCGCTTTGCCTATGTGTTCAGCCGCTCCAGTGCGACGCAGGGAGCCAGCTTCACGGAAGGCAGCCAGCTGCATCTTGGAGAGCCGATCGTTGTCTCCTCCGAGCAAGGTCAATGGGCTCTGGCGAACGGTTATGTTGTTGCGATCAGTCGACATGAAATCACCGTTGCCGTTGATCGCAGATTGGGAAACAGCAGGCAGAGGCTTGAGGGCTTTCATGATACTGACAACCAGGCCTTCCGGGGTACGATGACTGTTGGCAAGGAAGATGAGGCACTGTCAGCCGCTGGGGAGGAGCGGCAGCTGTACCGTCTGGATAAGGATGAGTTCTCGAATGGACTGGCGCTGGTCCGCAACAACCTCGTCAACTTGATGAGCAGTCGTCCCGTTCACACGAAGCTTCGCGAACAAGTTGTCTTCAACTCCGAACCGACTTTCAACACGACCTCGACACCAGCGGCAGCGCAACCGACACAGCTTGGCGACATGAACGAAGATCAGCAGAACGCAGTCACGAAAGTCCTCGCCGCCCAAGACTACGCTCTCATCCTAGGCATGCCCGGCACCGGCAAGACCACAACCATCGCCCAACTCATCCGCGCCCTACTAGCACAAGGAAAGAGCATCCTTCTCACAAGCTTCACCCATACAGCAGTCGACAACATCCTTCTCAAGATCCGCGACATTGCTCCTGCTGGCAGTATCCTCCGACTCGGCGTTCCCGCCAAGATTAACACTCAAGTCCAAGAATTCTGCCAACTCGCCGCAACGCCGCGAACGAGCATCGATGAGATCGATGCTGCGTATATGGAATCGAAGATCGTCGCGACGACGTGTATGGGTACGAACCATGCTTTGTTCCAGAGGAGGAGTTTTGATGTTTGTATTGTGGATGAAGCGAGCCAGATCACTCTGCCGACGATTCTGGGGCCATTGCTGCATGCGAGGAAGTTTGTATTGGTTGGAGATCATTTTCAGCTTCCACCGCTGGTGCAGAGTCGGAGTGCACTGGAAGGTGGTCTGGACATCAGCCTATTTCGTCAACTAAGCGAGCAGCATGCTGAAGCTGTCGCCGCGCTGGGACGGCAGTACCGCATGTGTGAAGAGATCATGATGCTGTCTAATGAGCTCATATACCATGGCCAGCTCCGCTGTGGGAATGATGCAGTCGCGAAGCGAAGTCTGCAATGCACCAGCGACCAAGAAGCTTTTGGAAAGTTCCATCGGCCATCCACAATCCAAGCCTCATCCTGCACAAGCGACGCAACCTGCTGGCTCCGGCATGCTACGGACCCACATCGTAAAGTTGTCTACGCCAATACTGACGCCCTGGGAAAGACGGCCCTGGAGACACTGACGGGCGGGAAGAACATCACGAATCAACTCGAAGCCACGCTCGCGGCGCAGCTCGTCCTGACATTCCTAGCGATGGGGGTCCCCGCGGCAGAGATCGGTGTGATTACGCTGTATCGCTCGCAACTCGCGCTCATTCGACAATTGTTCAAGAAAGCTGGCATTTCGACTGATGTGGAAATCGACAGCGCGGATCGATTCCAGGGTCGCGACAAGGAATGCATCATCCTCTCCATGGTGCGCGCGAATGAACAGGGAATCGTGGGCGATCTTCTGAAAGATTGGAGGAGAGTCAATGTTGCGCTAACGAGGGCGAGAAGTAAGATGGTGGTGCTGGGACATGGAAAGACGTTGAAACATAACGACTTGCTGAGGAAGTTCCTTGCTCTTGTGGAGAGGGAGAGATGGATGCTCAGCCTGCCACGCGGTGCGGATGAAAGCCATGCTTTCAACTTCAGTACGCAGGTGACGCAGCACTTGGTGCTGGAGGGGGCGAGTCCAAGTGATAAGAGACGATTGCAGCCAAGCCCGACGAAGAAGATGAAGCCAGGGAGCCAGCAGAGTCCGTCTAAGGAAAAGAGGATCTTGCAGCCTAGTCAGAATGCTGCTAATAAAAGTCCTGCCAAGAAGGGTAGCGAAGGAGGCAAGGATGTGAGGAGGATTGATGGGAGAGTCGCGACAGGAGGAGGGAAGAAGATGAGGATGATGAGGGAGCAGGTTGCTGTTGAGATCTTTGAGGATTTGACGGGGGAGGAGTTTTGAGGAGGTATGAAGGCCGAGTTGGCTGGGATCATGTCAGGATGGCGCGGATGAAGGGGTAGCATTGCATAGGATCGTGGCTGTGATGACTGGAGTTGGCATGAGTGCTTGGGTATGTGGGCATAGAGCTTGAAGTATCGATCGATGACGGAAATGGATATGATTGTTACGAAGCCACCTTCCCTGTGGTAGCCTTGCGGCTGGTGGGATGTGAGGAGCGGTGGCGCTGTTATGATTGAAGGAGGATGGATCTCTGCAATATGAACATTGCTTCAGCTCCACGCTCGCTTTTCTCTCGGTTGGCAACCCAGCTTGATCTTTCAGCCAACTCTTCCCGGCGGCCGGACGGACGTTGCGGACGACATCACCACCAACCCCACCTCGGATGTCAGATCACCACCGGGACAGCGACGCGGCAGCGACAAGCAACGTCCAATGCCCTACCGTCCGCCAGCTCCGGCTGCAAGATGCCGTAATGATTTCACTCGCATGAAAGAGCAAGTTAGAAGGGCACTTCAAAGACGATTGTTATAGTACCGGCTTTTCATGCTCATCCTTCTTGATCACAACGACTTCAACCATGCACACCCATACCATCATCCTCGCAGCGGCCGTTGCTATCGTTGCACGGCTCACATACATCCTTTACAGCCTCCTAACTTCTTCCCTCCGCTCCATCCCAGGCCCTTTCCTTGCCCGCTTCACGAAACTCTGGTACTTCAACAGCATCTACAAAGGTCAGGCTCATTGGGATAACATCTCTCTCCACCGCAAGTATGCCAAAGACGGAGCCTTCTACGCCCCCATCGTACGCCTCGGACCAAAAATGTACAGCATTGCACAGCCCGATCAAGCCGTCTACGGCATTGGATCGAAGATGCCCAAGTCGAGCTGGTACGAAGGCTGGAAACATCCCTCTCCCGACCGCTGGACGATGTTCCCGGACCGGGATATCAAGAGACATGCAGAGACGAGGAGGAAGTTCCAGAGCATGTACTCCCTCACCAGTCTTCTGCACTATGAACCTTTCGTCGATAGCGTTGGCGCCATCTTTAAGCTTCGCCTGAGCGAAATGGCAACGAAGGGTGCAAGGGTGGATATGCACCACTGGCTCCAATGCTACGCTTTCGACGTAATCGGGAACATCACCTACGGCCATCGCTTTGGATTCCTTGACGAGGGGAAGGATATCGATCGCTGTATGACTAGCCTCGAATCGAGTATGATGTACTCGACCCTCGTCGGGATCTACGCATGGGCGCATCCGTATCTTTATTACTTCTTGGAGAAATACTTCCCCAACTCGGGAGCGGCGGGGAGGAGCTATATCATGTCCTTTGTCCGGAAGGAGATTGCGAACAGGGAAGTGGTGAGGAAGGGGCTTGAGGCTAAGGGGGAACGACCTGGTCCTGATGGTGATGCGCCCAGGGACTTTCTGGATCTTGCCATGGATGCGGAGCAGGATCAAGAGAAGGGGATGACGAAGTATAATGTTTTCATGATGGGGTTGAGTAATATTGTGGCGGGGAGCGATACTACGGCTGTGAGTCTGAGCTCCGTACTCTGGCATCTCACGACGAATCCTTCGGTCCTGGCGGAGCTGAGGCAGGAGCTGGATATGGCTATCACAGAAGGAAGGATGTCTCGTGATAGAATCACGCTTAAGGAATCCCAAGATCTGCCCTTCCTGCAGGCTTGTATCAAGGAGGCGCTGAGGATGTGCGCGGCGACTGGACTTCCTTTGTGGAGAGTCGTGCCGGAGGGTGGTATTGAGATGCTGGGACAGTACTTCCCAGCCGGCACTGAAGTCGGTATTAACTCTTGGGTTGCTCACTATGATGAGGATATCTGGGGACCAGACGCGAAGCAGTACAGGCCACAACGATGGATCGAGGCGCAAGAGGATAAGGAGAGGCTGAGGGAGATGGAGAGTCATTATTTACCGGTGAGTCTCGGTGTGAATACTATGTGTGGGAAGAATGCTAATGACCTTTGCAGTTTGGCCTGGGATCGAGGACTTGTATCGGGAGACATATCTCGTTTCTGGAGATCTGCAAGGTTATACCGATGGTGGTGTCAAACTTTGATTTCGATTTGACGAAGTCGACACAAGAGCTGAAGACGGAGAATTATTGGTTCGTGAGGCCTACGGATTTTGAGGTGCAGGTGAGAGCCAGGAAGTAGGTGTAGATGAATATGATGCTACAACCTGATTGAGCCCTGAAGGCTGGACGAGTTCGAAGGAGCTGAACACTAAGCGAGCGATGGCCGATGCCCTCCTTAGGATCATTAAAGCCACGTGCGGCTGACAGCCTCAGACCCACATTGCTCGAATACATGTATGACCTCGCAGTAAGCACCTTTCTCAGCACCGCCCGAGACCCTTCCAAACCCAGCTCTCTCAAAATCTCTCATAACGGCCAAGCAGCAACCCACCTCGACCCCACCCGTCTTCAACGCCCGCAAAACAAAAGAAACCCACAACCTCAAGCCCCACCCAGTGACAGGCCGTCTCATCGACTCCCACCCCGGCGCCCGCACCCGTCCCATGCGTGTTCTGATGCTTGGCATGTCCCGTACCGGCACCATGTCCCTCTTCACCGCACTCACCCAACTCGGCTACAAACCCTACCACATGTCCGTCGCCATCGGCGGCCCCCAGATCCAATCTAGACGTCTGGAGGCAGGGACTAAACGTCAAGTTCAACGGGGTCGGAAAACCTTGGGGACGGGAAGAGTTCGATAAGATTCTAGGGGAGTATGACGCTGTCGCTGATGTGCCGTGTATATGTTTCGCGGAGGAGCTGGTGAAAGCGTACCCTGAGGCGAAGGTGGTGCTGAGTATGAGGGATGTGGACAGTTGGTTGGGGAGTATGGCGAGTTCGGCGGGTGTGGTTTTGGGGTGGAGGTGGGAGTGGCTTGTGAGGTATGATCCTGCTTTGGTGCAGCTTTTTTGGGAGCATGCGAAGATTGTTATGCCGGCTTTTTTTTCGATGACTTTTCGAGCACGAGTCCGGCGAGAGGGGCGTTTGAGAGGCATTATGAGCATGTTAGAGGGCTTGTACCGAAGGAGAGGTTGTTGGAGTTCAGAGTGCAGGAGGGGTGGGGACCGCTTTGTGGTTTTCTTGGGCATGAAGTACCGCAAGGGGAGTTCCCGAGGATTAATGATAAGAGGGCGTTTGTGTTTGCGCATGGGGTCATATGGTGGATGGCGTTTGGAAAGATGGTGGTGAAGACGGGGTGGATTTGGGGGCCGGTCGTGCTTGGAGGCGTGGGGTGGTGGTCTGGATGGTTGAGGAATGACATGTGACAGTGATGGACCATTCAAAGAGACTACAATGCACAGTCTTGCTAATTACCTGGATTTCCAAAACACGAAACAGTAACACAAACACCCAACGCCTCGAAAGTTTCCTCTGTCGATCGGTTTCTCCCAGCAAAGTGCCTCAGTCCTAATACCTGAAACCACCATAGCTCGGATATCCTCCAAAATACGCTCGCTGTTGCCAAGGGTGTCTCGGCGGCGGTCCCTGCCTGCTCGGTCCCCAAGGACTTTGCATGCCCATGTATTGGTTCTGGAAGCCACCATAGGCGGCTCTTGCGTTAGCAGGGTGAGACCAGCCGCCATCTTCAGCCCATCTATGGGCTGCGAAGTTTGCGTAGCGATCGTCTACACCGTTCCGGTGCTGGGTTCTCATCATTTCGCGGATCGTGCTTTGCGGTAGGTAATTTTCCTGGCGAATGCCCCAGGCAGCGTTGTAAGGGGCGCCGCGGTAGTAGGGCATGGTCGATGGGGTTCGTTAGCAGCTTGGTAGTGTTGTGTTGGATGGTTGTCTGGGATGGTTGTTTGAAGATTGTGCTGTGTCGGGTTGTCCGTTGGAGGTGGTTAGTGGGTTTGATGGAGAGAGAAAGTCTGTGATAGCAGCCATAGTGAGATCCTGGGTGCTGAAAGTTGCTATACATTGTGAGTGTCCACGATCGTAGAGGCGCTGGAGGGCGGTGTTCATGCCTGCAAGTTGGCATGAATGTGTTTGGGAAGATCGCAGAAAGTCATGATGCACGAGCTCTTCGGTGTATTCACTGCGGAGTCCGGAGTCCATGAGGGGCGTGCTCGCTGGCGCTGAAGGTTTGAATCAGCAGATGTGACTCTATATATGACGTTCAGCGAAGTGTATAGGGAGACATAGAGCTTGAATCGCTTAGGTCAAGCTAGAGTAGGTCAGCCTAGAGTCAAGTCTCGCAGCATCGACTGTGTAATATTTGCTGGCTGTTAGTGCGCAACAAACAAATCCAGCCAGCTAGATTGTCAGGGTGCGATCGATATCGATATGGGTCCGACTGGGATTTTATGGGTTGTACATCTCACTACAGCTTTGCTGCGGCAGTGTTCGCAAGATTCTTTGCTCCCGATAGTGACTCTGCAGCTTCGGTCACCATTTCACGCACGATCTGAGCTGCGGTTTGATTCGCCTTATTCACTGAGCCGACCACAATGCCAGCAGGTCTAATGATCAAGTCAGTATCAAGTGCTTCCTGCTAAGCTCTGCACTTACCTCAAGGCGGCTGATTCCTCAATCTCATCTGTAAGGGTACCCTCTTTGTACAGCTTGTCGAGCTCATACTCTAGAGGCACAATACCCTTCGAGGTCAGCTCGGCGATTTCCGCTTGCCGGTACTTGTCCCAGTGATCGAGATAAGGATTTCTCATTGCTCGTAGTGGCCGACCGGACCAGATTGTTAGCTTGACCAGAGAATCATAGCCAGCCTCGATTATCCTGTAAAGGTCAGCAAGAAGTCTTTTGTGACGAGTGACATGATACTGACTGCTTCTTCCAGTTCTCTGGCGCCTTGGACTCGACAGAAGGGATGAAGCTAGTGCCGACCCATACTCCACTTGCACCAAGCATCAACGCAGCTGCGACACTTCGGCCATCGTTGATACCGCCAGCGGCTACCAAAGTGACAGGCTTGCCAGTCAGAGGTGAGGTATACTGCTTGCAGATGTCGGCACACGCTGGTAGAAGCACCATGCTTGGGATGTCGCCGGTGTGACCTCCAGCTTCGCCACCTTGAGCACAGATAATGTCGACACCCCGCATATCACTGCCTGTGCGAATGCGAGGGCCCGAATTCACCGCAATGGCATGACATGTGAGATGAAGTGAATGAAGTGAGAGGGTGTGACACAGTGCAGGCGGCGAAAGCACTGCTGTGCCGATGACATCCATGGCACTGGCAGTTCTACATACAGCCCGTCGGGACTGTTGCTCTTTCGCTTTGGGTAGTGACACTCTACGATCATCACAGAGTACACCAATCCGTCAACTGCCGACTGCCTCAGCAAACAGGAACCGACCAGTAGTTCAGTCTCAAACCTCAGGATCGGCCGAGTCGTACATCACTGTCCGTCGGACCGACAGCCACGCGTGCCACGACCCTGCTGAGGTACTGCACCACCTTTCGACACGGTCCGCCTGAGCAGGCTCCATCGCTACAGCACGAGGCCATTGAATGCGAGGGCAGTCGCATCGGGCATCCCTCCCTGTGCTCCAATTTCCAGAGGACGACCCTGCTAGGAGCATCCCATCATCTTCAGATGCACGACAGCACGAAAATATGACGAGCACGCGACCGGACGCGTCCAAGTACCGACTTCGTGTCAGATTGAGCCACATTACTGCCAGGGGATCGGCGCGCTAATGCGATCGGATCTCGGTATCGTGAACCTAATCTACGACCTTGACTGCTTTGGAGACTTGGTGATGCAAGAGGACCACCAAAGAACGATGACATCCATGATCTTAAGCACAGAGGTCATCAGCCACGGGGCTGGAGAAACGGCTGATGAATCTGCGTCGTTGTCGAGGGCTCTGCGTTTGTCGTCTGTTTCTCCTCTGGCATTTGCCCAACACCCACACATTTGGATTCTCCACATTTGATACCGCAGCCATGGTCAAACTTCCAGAGTACCATACAGTTCACTTCTATCACGACAACGATAATGCCTGCGCGTTGACTGCCTTGGTCAATGGCGAAAGATACCATGTCATTGCAGATCCGAAGCGCTTGAACCATCGGTCCAAGGCTGGCAAGAACATATCGAATCGCTATCGCAAGCTGCTAGCAAACCTGAAGGAAGCTGAGGCAGATGAAGGCGAAGCGGCGGATGGCACAGCACCATTGTTTGTGACGAAGGTTGAGAACGAGGAAAGTAGCTCGGACGACAGCAAAGATAGCGGCGTGGATGTCAGTCCAGCGACGGATGAGGACAACGACTCGCATGATGATGGACCTTCTGGAGTCCTGAAACGATGGATGCTATCACCTCTTAAGGACGTCTTTGGCAAATCTCCCAAAGCCGATCTCTATGAAGGTCGTTCTGTGCAAGATTGGTATCACTGCCCGACCCACTTCTACGAGCTTCATATCGAGGACGGCAAGCTACAGGCGGAGGAAGAGACATCGCCTCCTGCGTCTTTCACGAAACGGACGGAAGTTCTGATACCGTCAATGCCACTGCCAAAGTACATTCGTGAGCTTAAGATACCTGCGATCAAAGCTAGCGACGTCCTGGTCGTTCGCGAAAGCTCAGATCCACCGCCAATACATCCCGCGCTTGTTCGACACGAAGGGAACGACTACTTCCTGAAGGTCGTTGACATCAATCAATATCAGCCCATGAAGCGGGAGATCAGCGTCATGAAACGCATCGAAGCCGAAGGTCTGCAGAACGAAATGAAGGTACCGCTCCTACGAGGCCTTGTCCACTTCACGACCAAGGGTTCGAACAGAAGTCCCCATGTCATGGGCTTCTTAATGGATGTCATAGAGAACCCTACACCGCTCACACACATGCTTGACTCGGATGTTCCAGAAGAGAAGCGATCAAAGTGGGCAGAAGAGAGCGCAAGAATGGTAGATCTGCTGCACCAGCACGGCATCATTTGGGGTGATGCCAAGGGTGATAATCTCATGGTTGATGCGAATGATGACCTCTGGATCATCGACTTCGGCGGAAGTTATACTGAAGGCTGGGTGGACCCTGAGCTGAATGAGACCGAGGAGGGCGACGAGATGGGTGTGAGGAGAATAGTGAATGGGCTCACTGATCCAGAGAACAACACCATCGATCCAAGCGATGAAGCCGAAGACGAGCAGCAGGACGATGGAGGGGGCAAAGATGACGCTGGAGAGCAAGGTGAAGATGCAGCAGATGAAGGGGACCATCGGACCAAAAACAGCGGCGATACGAAGGCCAGGCCAAACCAAGGGCGGTCCAGTGATCCAATGCGGGACGAGAAAGACAATGACGACGACGAAGAGATGCTTGACGACGCCGATGTAGAAGAGACAGCTGAGATTCGCCGCATGCGAGTAAAGAAGGTCGAATGCTGTGAAGACTGGGAGAACAGCTACGAAGAGTCACGGTCACGAGATCCACTCCTCAAAACCGAGATCATGAAACTCGAACGCTTCGTTGACATGAAAGGCAAGTCGTGCTACGGCTGGGGAGAAGCATATGGCGATGAAGAACGGTCATCGACGCAATCGAAGAAGCGGTCGGCGGCTGAACAAGATCGACCTGCGAAGCAACGCAAAATTTCGGAAAATGACACTGCTCGTGGTAAGGATGAAAAAGGGTACTGCTATTGTGATGGACCTGATTCCGGACGAATGTTAGCTTGTGATGGTAAGGACTGTAAACAGCAGTGGTTTCACTTCGAATGCATTGGTATTGAGGAAGCGCCGGACAGCAAGAAATGGTATTGCAAAGAGTGCAGGAGTTGAGGCGGTGATGTGGCGGGGAGATACCACGTTGTACGATAGTCTTGATTGTGGTAAGGTTTAGACGATTTAGTCGGACCAAAAGGCACTATTTCATCGCCAGCCGTCACTCCGACCGCAAGCAACGAACAACTTCACCCCAACCATTGTCGAGAATGTCCCGGGTCTCTGACTTCTCGGCAATCACCTATCTCGTTGTCACAATGGCAGCCGTAGCAGCGTTGGGTTCGAATCATCGGCATACGACTCATGATACTGCTTCAACGCTGGCAAACCCAGAAGTCTACTGTATGCTTCACCCTTCAGCGACCGATCGTAGGAACGACATGGACTATTTGCACTTGGCTTTGAGCTTGTTCAGGATGTCCTTCTCGGCCGGCTCTTCAATCATCCCTCAATCCTCCAGTATTCTGCACGTCGGTAGTTTACGTGACGGTCCCAGGCGGGCGTAACTATGGCACCAGGTCGACTCGACAGCACTGGCTCGGCTTTGCAATACGCACGTATGATCGGGAGCCTTAGCCGGAGAGAACAATGTTGATCGTGGACTGCATCTCCAAGACATGGGTATTGTGGTCCCTAGCATTGCGGTACACCGTCTCCTTTCACTAGTCATGCGAATGAGAGTTCATCCATCATGAGAGTTTGATTTTGAGACGACGTGTTATGCTCAGGATCGACCTGGATCGAAACTTCACCAGAACCACTATGCCATCTATCTACAGAACGTCTGTGTCCGCGGAGCTCGTGGATGCACTGGACGTACCTCCAGGGATGGCCAGTGACAGATGTTCCTCTCTCGCAGTATGAGCTGGACATGTATCATAGCTGGCACGGAGAGCTTGCGTTCTGCTGTCTGGTGGGTACATATACTGGGCCTTGAGCATGATATCAAATGTGGCACGTTCTACCTCTGGCCGGCCTTCCTTTCCCTGGCTGAACGGGTTAAGTTGGGCTTCGCCTTCGCCGGCTTGGATTTCTGATGCACAGGGGCGGATGGCGCCCTGCGACTGTCAAGGCGCCATGTCCGGATCTGCACGGACGGCTGTCGCACTGGCATTGCACAGCAGGCTGGCGATAGCTACCCTGCAGCACCAAGATACAAAGAAAACGCCAATATGAGTCAAGCTTCGCAGAGGGTAGAAGTTAGTACGGGTACGACCACTGAGGTACACAACAGCTGTTGCTACAAAGGCTGGGCGGAGATTTCAAAATGTTCTTTGACACCTTCACGCCGTTGAAGCGGTCGTGCTTTTGCCACAGCCGCCTGGCGACACTGTGCCTTGCGCTTGCCCAATCCGGATACCGTGCAATGCAAAAATCTAGGACTCTCCGCATTGTAACGATCGACGTCGCTGTCTCCAGTCTTCTCCGCACACTGGCACAGAGGCTGGAGTGTGATATGTCCGGAATTGCTCGGACGCCAAAAATGGGCATTCTGTACAACCATACGAGGAGATCGCGATGACCTTCTTGCACAATCTATATATTGACCTCATCACCAAGCTTGGTTGTCCGGCCTGGATCTTCACCATTCCTCAACTTGCGCATTGCCTCTAAAATGTTGTTCCGATCACTCCTCACGACCTCGCTACTAGCTGTCACAGCATCAACCGCCCCTGCAGGAGAGTGCACCGCAGATTTCCGAAGGAAAGGCTTGCGGTACCTCATCCAAGCCTTCATCCACGGCGTCGACGACGCAAGCTTCAAGCAGACTCCTCCTGCTGATAACGTCACATCCATCATGTGAGTCCGGTAACTCCCCAGTCTACTATTGCTCTACGCAATATTGCGCGCCATGCTGATTCACTTCGAAAAGTTTATAAAATAGTGTAGTTACTAGAACGTAGGCGTACTCGCTAGACTAACGCTAAATTCCAGTAGAACTTCACTTTAATCCGACGGCGACAGCGATACCGAGGTCTGCAAGCATCGTATACGAAAGAAACATATATCTTCGTATAGCCCGGATTAGGGAGTGTATTCTGTTAGAGTATCGTCTATTAGGGGCAATAAGACGATACGAGTAGGTTAATAAGACAATACGAGCAGGTTAATGACATAATAAGAGCAGGTTAATAAGACGATACGCGGCCAAGAGAGTTTATTCGAGTAGAGTAGAGACAGACAGATATACCCTAAAGCTAATCACAATCCTTACCTTAGTAGCGGTACTAGGCATACCGATTTATAGCGTCGACGCGAACGCCGATAGTAGAACGACTAGCTATAGAGTAACGCTAGTACCTATTACTCGTGTCACCCTCGGCGACACGGCTAATATAGCGACGGTATAGTGTTAGGTGAGCTTTACGAAGCTTAGGGCGCTCTATAATATTACCGACGTACGTAGCTTTACGAAGCTCGCTAGTAGCGTTCTTATTAAGATAAGTATTTAGCTCGTAAGCTACCTACTTTATAGTAGACTACGACTACTACTTACTAGCGACTAAAGGTCGCCTACGAGTAACTTTCGTCGTACCCGTAGGACGACCTCTCTTCTTCTTAGGAGTAGGTAGCGGTACGCTAAGACATATTAGCTTCGAGGTCGTAAAGGGTTAAGAGAACGATAAGCTTACTTATCGTATTTAAGGCTAAGGAGTAAGACTTACGTAGAGGAGGGACTAGCCGTATCGTCTTCGTTATCGTCGTCGTCGTTAGTACTAGTAATATATTAGATCGTTACTCGATACTAAATATAAAGTGTCTTAATTAAAGCCGAGAACATGATTTAATATAACGTACTTTACTACCTAGCGGCCTATACTACCGAGCGGGCCACTTTTACTAAGAACTATACTACTTCTACTTTAATTACGACGGTATCTTAACACGACGACATCCTATAGAATCGTTACTAGGAGGACAATTCCTCTTTAGATTCTTCGCTATCTAGTAAGTCTACTTAATAGGTACGTACGTTATATACCGACTCGCTATATTACTTATAGCGTCGTAGCCTTAGTACTAGCTAAACACTATCTAGCGTGTTATAAGTAGGTATAAGTACGTAGTCGGGTAAGGTATAAGTCGAATAGATATTCTATCTAAGGGAGGCGCGGAGGGCGCGAGAGTTATATACGGGCGCTAAGCCGCTAGTCGGATTAGTTAGCAGGCGCGAGGTCTAGGTACGTACCCGCGGATTTAAGTAAATATATGCCGGTACGGTAATACTACCCCCCCTCTTAGAGTACGCTCTAGAGTACTCTCCTCTCCTCTTATATCTGTCGTATCTATTACATCTCTTATTACCTTCGTAAACACCTTATTATCTATTAGACTATACGTATCGCTCTCTTTCTTATAAGCCCGGAGGCCTCGTTCTACCGGTATTAGAGCTATCGCTACTTATACTAGTTAGCGCGCTATACGTATACCTATAGTATTCTTATTCGGTATCTAGTCTATAGATAGTTAAGAACTAGGTAGCTTAGTCGCTCTCGGGTAGTTATAGTAAAAGTCGGCTACGGAGGCGGCGGTAGTCTCGATAACCTAGTCCGTAGCTTTATAGGATAGCTTATTATATCTAATATATTTTACTAAGTATTCCTAATATAGCTACTTACCTCCTACCGGTATTAGTCCTCGCGGCCATCTCTTCTTATAGTCTATTAAGAATATATAGGCCGTAGGACAAGTACATAGGTATAGGTGTGTTATATAACTAGATCACGTGACTAGGGTTTACTAGCCTATAGGCTAGTAAACATCCGGATATCTAGTATCTACCTATACTAATACTAGCGATACTATATATAGATACACGCTATCCTATTAGGTCCTTCTTCGTCTTTTGTGTGATCCGCCGTCTTCTACTACTACGTAACTCGTACCTATTTAATAGGTTATAAGCCCGGGTTAGTAACTCGGTGTTTTACCCTCGACAAAGTCGTATTAGAGTTATTCCTCTTTAGAACAAAAGGAAGGTAGACTAGAGGCCGTACCTGCCTTATATAGGAAGCTATAGCCGTGCTATAGGTATATATAAGACGTAAAAGAGCCTAGTAAGGCACTGTTAGACTCCGAGTTAGGGAGCCTATACTAATACCTTAGATAAGTAGGCGAGCTTACTAAGAAGAGTCGCTCTCCGGACATCGCGTTCGTATCGACTAACTGTTTATTCTAAGAGAGCCGTAGTGTCTTAGAACCCCCCTCTACTAAGAGAGTTACGCTATAGTGTCTTAGTACTAATACGATCCTTACCGACCGACTTTCCTCCTCTTCCCGGCGGATAGCCATCCTCTCCGCTATTAACCTCGCGTTCGGCTTATCCCATTTCGATCTAATCGCGTACGACCGAATATATCCTTTTACCTAAGGGTAGCCAACCTGTCCCTTAACTTATAAAAGATAGAGAACGAGACTAGGTTTATAAGAAAGAGAGTAGCACCTGTTCTAATAAGAGAGAACCACGAAACATAGTTCAAGCTAATAAGAATACACCTAGTATTAAAGCAGGTTGACTAGGTCCTCGAAGACATTATTACGGACATTCCCGCTACAACCCTATCTATAGCGACACCCTCTATATTATCGGAGTTATGCCTTCCTTTAGATTAAGCAATAAGGAAGGCATCGTATAGACGGCACAATATAACGGCCCTATATAAGATATATATCTGTCTGTTGATAGATAACTAAGAGATAATATACGAGATCCGGTATATAAAGGAGTTATAGGAATAGGCTAAAGCTAAATATAAGAGAAGACTTCTCGCTACTAGAAGAAGTTTGCTTAAGCAATACACTAATTTCGTAATAATAGAGGACTAGTCAATAGATAACGCCTAGTAGGAGCTTAGCTCAATTGTAAGGAGGGCTGTCTTAATCTCGCCTTAGTTCTAAGACATCAAGACTAAGGACAGAAAGATCTAGCAACTCTTAGTAGCTCTACTAGACTTATTTGGCTCAATTCGCGATACAATTGATGCCTAGGTGAATCTCTTACTATAAGACATTCTTACAATTCTTAGGGAGAAGCAAGAATCAATGATTTATTAAGGGATAGCTATGTTTACTAAGAAGGGTTTCTAGGGCAAGCTTACGTGCTATCTCTATAATAGTGACCATTTTATAAGTAAGTGCCTACACCTTTCTATAGCTGAGTAGGCTATTAGGAACAAGGACAAACTAGCTAGGGTTACCTACCCTACTAAGAGACAACCGTTACTACCTCGTAGGAGGTCATTATTACTAAACCTTCGTAATGTCCTTAAGGTAATAACGGACCTTATAAAGCAGATAAAGGAGAGCCGTAAGCTAAAGGCCTCCTCTAGTAAGAAGCCTATAAGGGCCAATACGACCTAGAAAGACGCATTAGACTCTAAGATACTATTAGAAGATAATGATGTTAATAAGGTTGCCTATTCTACTATAGATGCTAAAGTTAAGTACCTCTCGTCCGAGTAGTTGCTTAACTTTTATATATTATTATATATAACTGACTAAGATTCGCTATTTAGGATACTAAAGCCTCTTTAAAAGAGGAAGTAGATCAAGGTTAGGGGTAGCTATCTACAAGCTATATATATAGGAAGTGTAGTAATAGGTAGTCCTTCTAGAAAGTAAATTGTCTTAGAAAATGTCCTATTTGTTCCTAGCCTTAGAGTTAGTCTTGTTTTGTAGAATTAGTTTAGCTAACAGTTTACTATCTAACTACCTAGTTTCACCCTAAAATCCTTATCTAGTAAACCCGTGGTCTAGACTAAACTTCGAGGAGGAGTATCGTTTATCTACTCGATCTCGGAAATTCTTAAGCTATAGTATACTAGTATACTCTCTTAAGAACGTGACGGCACCGCTATAGCTAATACTAAGTCCGAAGATCAGTAGGAGCTATAGTATAGAAGATGTGTATACCTTAGTAAGGGACTACTAAGAAACCTTTATAGAGTCACTAATAAGAAAGATCCTATCCCTATTCCTTCTAAATACCTAAGTTATAAGGTATACTCCCTTGCTAATATAAGGAAGTTTAAGGGACCTACTATAGAGAGAAAAGGAGAAAGGCTAGCCTTTGTCTCTATTAACATCTATAGGCCTTTTTAGGGCGTAGTCTCTAGGCTAGGATATAAATATTAGCTTAAGATTATAGACAACTTCTCTAGGAAGAAGTAGGTAATCCCTTTAAAGACTAGGAGCGACGCTCCTATAGCCCTAAGGGATTAGAAGGTCTAGGCAGAACGGTAGTTAAGGTGCTTTCTATCTACGATCCGTAGTAATAGTATAAAGGAAATTCTCGCCTTACTAAAAGAGTAGGAGAAGGAGTTTAGTACTTAGATAGACACAACTAATGCCTATAACTCCCTTTAAAATAGACCTATAGAAAGGTCAATTTAAGCCTCTAAGAACATAGTCCGGGCTATACTTAAAGACTCTAGTATACTAGTTAAGTTCTAGCTAGAAGCTTTATAAGCATAGACTATAATTAGAAACAGACTGCCTAATAGTCCGATTATTAATAGTATTGCTCTTTTACTAGAAGAAGCCTTTACTAGCTAAGTACCGTTAGTCGACTATTTCCGCGTCTAGGGATATAAAGCTATAGTCTATATAGACCTAAGAGCCTAACCTTAAGGCTTAAGAAGAGACAAGTTAATGAACCGAGGAAAAGAAGCCGTGTTTATAGGCTACTTAGAAAACACTATAAAACAATAGCTGTTCTAGGATCCCGATATAAAAGCTATAAAAGCGTATAGTCACGTCGACTAGTTTAAGAATAAGAAGGGGGGAGATATAGATCTTAGTATCACCTTTACTAACTAGCCGAGTCGAGTACTATAGCGCAATCCTGTTAGGAGGAAGCCCTTTAGGGCGAAATTTTTCGATAGGGGATTATTAGAGATACCGTTACGAAGGCTAGGAGAAAATATTAAGGCGGTTTTAATACTATCGAAGGCCGATAACGGTAGATCTATGCAGAACCTACCCAAGTCATTAATACTATAGTAACCGCTGTTTATATAACTTCCCCCTCCCCTAAAGGACATTAGGGAATACTAGAAGTTTAGAGACTAGGGTACTCTAATAAAAGAAAAAGAAGATGTCGTTCAGTTCGACCTATCCGAACACCTAGCGCTACCTTAGGTTGTAGGCAATAAGAGGTTAAGGGGGGACGGAGATAATAACTCTAAAGAGTATAAGGCTAAACACTATAAGGCTCTTATCGCCTAGATGTTCTATCTAGACCCTATAATAAGCTAGGTAGAGGAGATTCTAAACGACGTAGAAGAATATACATTTGCTACTATTAGGTAGGCTATAGCCTATTAGTAGGAAGTACTAATCCTAAAGTCCTATAAGGTAGCCGTAGGAGACCCCGAATAGGGATATATATAGAGAGAGGCAATCGAGAACGAACTTATTACCTTAGTAAGGAATAACACCTAGGAAGTAGTTGTACCGCTAAAGGGTACGAATCTAATTACTTCTAGGTAGGTCTTTAATATGAAAAGAATGATTAGTAGAGCTATTAAGAAGTTCAAGGCAAGACTAGTTATAAGAGGGATTTTATAGAAATATAGGGTTGACTTCAAAGAGACCTTTATACCTACTATAAGACATAATACTCTCCGAGTATTTATAGTAGTAGTGTATAAGAGAGATCTCGAGATGCACCTAGTAGATGTAAATAATGCTTTTACCTAAAATAGCCTTCTTAAAGACATCTATATAATCCTACCCCTAGGAGTTGAAGCACCTCTAAACATAGTGTTCAAGGTCCTACGAAGCCTTTATAGGCTTAAGTAAGCAGCTAGAGACTAGAACAAGCTCTGTATTACGAAGCTAGAGAATATTGGATTTACCTAGTCCTAGGTAGATCTATACCTACTTATCTATACGGATAGAGACCTTATAGTCCTTACCTATATAGATGACATACCTATTATAGCTCCGAAGCTATTAGATGTTCAGTGGTTTAAGGCTAAGTTTAGAAAAGTGTTTAAGATTAAAGATCTTAGTAAACCTACGAAGATCCTTAGAATAAGGATTATAAGAGATAGGTCCTAAGGCACTTTAAAGCTTAATTAAGAACACTATATCTACGCTAACTTAGCCAAGATGAACATAGCTACAGAGAAGGCTACGCTAACCTACTTACCTATAGAGAGCTATAAGCATTTAGTACCTACGGCTCCTATAGATAAGAGGTACAATAAACAGGATTACTAGAGCTATAATAGTACCTAGATATAGCTAATGATAATGATAATGATAAGGCCAGACTTAGCATTCCCCCTTAGAAGAATTAGCTTATATATTACTGATCCCTCGTAGTAGTATATAAAGGCTCTAAAGAAGCTCTCTAGATACCTACGGTCGTACCTAGACCTAGGTCTTATATATAGAAAGGGAGGGGGCAATCTCTAGGGATACTCGGACTCTAACTACGCTATAGACAAAGTGGATAGAGTCTCAATTCTAGGATACGTGTAGTTCCTTTATAGATCACCTATGTCCTAGATAAGTAGGAAGTAGAAGTCTATTATAACATTAACAATAGAAACTAAGTTTATAGCTATAAACGTAGCCGTAAAGTAGTTACAATTTCTTGCTACTGTCCTTAGGGAAATGGGGTGCCTAGAACTAGTGGGAAAGAGCTCTTTCTAGCCGAGTATAAGGGTAAGTAAGGGCACTGTTAACGAGCTAAGGCTAGTTAAGCTTATAGGTAATAACTAAGCCGCTTTAATACTTATTAAAGATGCCTATATATATAAAAGGTTAAAGTATATTGATGTTGTATATAACTATATCAGACATCTCTAGTGGTAGAAGAAGATTATAGTAGACTACTACTATATAAAGGACATAGCTACTAATAGGTTAATAGAGCCCCTTAATAGCTAGTAGTTCCAAAACTTTATAAGGTAGCTCTAGCTTACGTAAAGGGATTATAGGAGACTATGTGGCCTAAGTAGGAGTGTTAAGAACATACAGGCCGTAGGACAAGTATATAGGTATAGGTGTGTTATATAACTAGATTACGTGACTAGGGTTTACTAGCCTATAGGCTAGTAAACATCCGGACACCTAGAATCTACCTATACTAATACTAGCGATACTATATATAGATATACGCTATCCTATTAGGTCCTTCTTCGTCTTTCGTGTAATCCGCCGTCTTCTCCTACTACGTAACTCGTACCTATTTAATATAGTCTAGAATTTGCTTAACTTCCTATTAATCGGGTTCGGTAGGATCGGCTTCGTATTATTCGTCGTCGACAATTCGGATCGGTAGTAGTACGGGTTATGTCTGTCCTATAACCGGCGGATAAACTAGTATAAGAAGGTATAAGTAGAAGCGATTATCGATATTTAAAGTAGGTAGGAGCTCTACTTTATTAGTATTACCCGGTAGTACCTCCGTAATTACGTACGGTCTAGACTACTTTACGTCTATCTTACGAGAAGGTCTCTCTATCGTCTAGTTCTTAGTACTTACCTATACTTCGTCGCCTTCGGCGTACCGTAGTATAGGTATACGCGTCTAGTTTACGTACTTAGCTTAGACTACTTATATTAAGGCTATCTACTATCGTAAGTGTTAGTATATCTCTTATATCTTAGCCGTAAACTTGTCCGCGGACTAGGCGTCTAGTCGCTATTTATATAGTATTAGTAGTATAGGTAAGTCTAAGTCGAACTTAGAGAACCTTAGATTACGCCTAGTATTAGTATAGAACGGCGAGACGCCTATTATTACGGACACTATATTATTTACTAGGTCGACGACGAGAATCACCTGTACGTGGTGTCGGCTACGAACCTCTCGTCTAGCTACGAGAGAGCCAAGTATTCTCACGCTGGAGCGTCGTGGGCGCGACGGGCGCGTAGCGTAGGCGAAGCCGCGGCGAACAGAGGACTACCAGCAAAACGGGTATGAAAACCATCCGACGAGCGTGTACTCGTGTCGGGAGCGAGTCCCTCTTCTTTCTACGTGTAAGAAGGGCGCGGAACCGTGGCCTATACGCTCGACAGGACACCTCTGGTATGAGTGCAGAATTTTCACCTCCGGAGACCGCAAACCGAGCGGGCTAAGCGACGAACATTGGACGAGCGGACTACAGAACAACAACTGAGCGGACTATGCAACGGCGTCGAGCGGACTACGAAACAATCTGGTGTTTGCCAGCGGGCAATGCGGTGGGTAGGTGGACACGCGACGAAGCCTGTAAGGGCCTGTTGAACACCCGGTATGGGAACGAGGGTTTTGCCTGAGGCACTGCCTGTCCCGCTACACAACGCACCTAGTCTGACATGGTAGATTGCGACGAGGAAAAGACGATAGCCTGAGCAAGGAAAAGACGGCTGTTAGGACGGGGAAAAGACGTACAATGCAAGTGGATTAGTTCTGTGATCGGGGAGGATCGAGGGCAGGGTGATAAGGAACTTCATATTGGTTAGTAGGTGGAAACGCAAGGAGTACGCTGCCCGGCGTGGTGTGTGCCCCGAGCAGACCTGCGAGGCATGGACGGCCGCTTTCTAGAGATAGGCTGCGGTAACGCGAAGGGCGTCAAAACCTGGGGCGTGGTGTACACTGGCAGCGACGGCTGACACTGTCTGTACAGCCCGAGAGGACGGATGCGCATGTCGGTCAATAGAGAGCACTAAAGGGCTCAGGCCTATGGAGGTGGATATTGGCTTAAGGAGCAAACAGGGAGGGAGGGCGTAGAGGGAAGCTTTTGCTCCGGGCTAACCTCTCGAAACGAGGCTACACGGTGGTGCTAGATGAGTGGGAAAGCGCGGTTAAGACTTGTCACCTTATCTCGTAGCTAGCTTGCTAAATACGATTCCTTCCTTGCCCTGGACATGGATTGGGCGGTTAGCCCTAACACAGTAACAGGAGTCATAAGTAAGCTAAAGGGACGAAAAGCCCCAGGCCCAGACAGGATACCAAACGTACTGCTAAAAGAGTGTAGAGAAGAGATCGCGCCGAGCCTTGCAAACCTATTTACCGCGTGCCTACGGCTAGGGTATCACCCGAAGCCGTACAGAGAGTCTATGACAGTAGTACTACGCAAGCCACAGAAGGAAGACTATACTCAGCCCAAGTCGTACAGACCAATAGCACTTCTAAATACGATAGGGAAGGTCCTAGAAAAGATAGTAGCCCAGAGACTTACGCAGCTTGCCGAGGACAACCACGTACTCCCAGCAACACAGATGGGGGGAAGAAGCCAGCGATCGACACTAACAGCAATGGAGCTAATTACGGAGCAAATCCAGACCCTCTGGCACTACGGCAGGAACCGAGCGGCGTCCTTACTATCCCTCGACATCGCAGGGGCCTTCGACAACGTCTCACACCAAAGGCTAATACATATCCTACAGCAGAAAGGCATCCCCCAGTGGGCAACGTCGTTCGTCTTCTCCTTTCTCCAGGAACGGACGACATACCTAGTCCTAGGAAGGTACACGTCCGACCCGGTGAAGGCAGAGACTGGAATACCTCAGGGATCTACTCTCTCCCCTATCCTGTTTCTAATATTTATGTCGGATCTAATCCCCCTACTCACCTCTCCGCAAACCTCAGCATCGGGGTTCGTAGACGATACAAACATCCTAGCCTGGTCAGACTCGACAGAAGAGAACTGTCGCCTCCTTGAAGATAGGCACAAGAAATGCGAGGAGTGGGCAAAGAAGCATGGTGCCCGGTTCGCCCCTGAAAAGTACCAACTTATACACTTCAGTAAAGCGAGAACACACCATAATATGAAGGCGGCGGTAAGAATCCAAGGCTACGAGACCAAGCCATCAGCGGAGCTACGAGTACTAGGGATCTGGCTCGACCCGAAGCTAAGCTGGAATGTACAGATTAAGAAAGCCCAGAGTCGAGCGCAAGTCAATGAAGCCTCGATAAAGAGGCTTACGGCATCTACATGGGGAGCAACATTCGACAAGGCAAGAGTAATGTATAAGGCGATCGTCAGACCAGCTATGTTGTACGGGGCACAGATTTGGGGAACAGGAGGCGCAGGCAAGCCGATCCCGAAACGGATAGAGCAACCCCTAAACAGGACACAGGCAGGCAACCTACGTAGGGTACTAGGCGCATACAAGACAACGTCAACAAGCACGGTAGAAATGGAGACAGGAATACCACCAATCGGCCAGTACATCCGGGGAATGAGAATTCAATACGCGGCAAAGACGACAGGTTACCTAGCACAAACCACGATCCAGGAGGCAAAGAATAAGATAGAAAGCCGCTACCGGAGAGGGGCAGGATATAGGACAAGCCAAAAAGAGGATGACCTTACGACCTTTACGGCCGTACAGACAAGCACCGAATGGCTAGCACGAAAGGAGGAGGAGCGTAGGACTCGCCAGGCCGGCGGGAGCAAGGCTAAGACCCAAAACCTAGCGGAACAGATAGCGAGCTGCCTATGGGAGCAGGACTGGAAAAGGAAGCCCCCTAAGACAACAGGCCCGATAGCGCTCCGAGCCTTCCAGAGACACAATTACCAGCTATATAGGGACCTGACAAGGGCCGAAGCAAGCATAGCGATCCAAATCAGGTCCGAACACATTGGATTAAGGGCCTACCTGTTCAGAAGACGCGCACTAGACATCTATAGCCCAGCCTGCCAGTGTGGCTACCCATCGCAAAACCCAGAACATATGCTACTACGATGCCCGCAGTGGGCGAGAGGCAGGGGAAATTGGAGGCACCAAGCGGGAAGGAGAGACTACAAGTCAATTATTAGGGACAAAGGCAACATTCGCCGAATCTCTCGGTGGATACTACAGCAGGGATACCTCCAGCAGTTTAGCCTCGCGAGCGAGACGGAGGAGTGGATAGACAAGAGGCGGAAGCGAGGGGGGTTGCAGATAGGGTAGTCATCAGGGCAGGCCCATGACACTAGCGTACCCCTAACAAGGGAAATTTAAGACGACAACGAGGAGGAAAAGACAGGCGGGAAGGAGGAGGGGTTTTCACCAACACGGTTTCCCCTCTATATATACAAAAACAAGATAGCATAGCTGCATAGGCCAAAGGGCACTACAACAGCTTAATGAAATATCTATCTATCTATATTATTTACTATAAACTTAGCTAATAGAGTCTAACCTAGCTAGTCGTCCTAGGTATAGTTAATAAAGATACGTAGGTATTACTCTATTACTTTGTTTATATTCTCCGACTATCTATCTATAGCTAGGTAGAACGACGAAGATAGCTTTCGATTAATACTAAGTAGCGCGTATATCCTACGCTAGAATACGGAAACCTATTACGTACTACGATCCGAGATAATAGACTTCGGGAGCCTATGTCTACTAAACACGTACTTAAGGAATACTAGTCCGTAATACTCTACTATTATCGAGGTAATAGGAATGATATATCGCTCCTTAGTTAAGCGGTATATAACGGTTATAATGTTCTCGTACATTTGTCCGTCGACTACGCTTATTCCCTTCGGTAGTTTAAGTACGAAGTCAATAGAGATATCCTCCTAAGCGCTAAATAGTACTAGTAGCGGTCTTAATAGCCCTAGGTACTAGATGTTAGTGTTCTTATTCGTACGGTAAGCGCGGTAGGTACGTATATAGATAGATAGATAGATGATTCATTTACCCGTTGTGGTGCCCTCCGGCCTATGCGGGTTTATGTCTATATATGTTACTGCATAAGGTAGGAAACCTATTCCTAGGTAAAAACCTCCTCTCCTTCTCTAATAGCTTCCTTGCCATGAGTTCTCAGTTTTCCTTCCATTAGGGTGCACTAGTGTCATGGTGGTTAGCCTCTGACTACCTTGTCTGCAACCCTAGAGTTGTCCCCCTCTTCCTGCTCTCCTCCTCCTTCTTTCTCTCCTCAATCCATCTCTCTGTTTCCCTAGTAAGAGAGAACTGCTCCAAAAATCCTTGGTGGATGATCCACCTTGTAATTCTCTGGAGGTCTCCCTTGATGCTGATCATGGCTTGGAAGTTTCTGTTCCTTGCCCTTGCCCTCCATTCACCTCTCCCTGTGCTCCATTCTTTGCAAACCAGAAGTCTATGTTCGACATTCTGGGACAGGTAGCCGCATGGGCAACTCTTGTCTTCGATACCTGGGACTTTTCTCTGATGCAGGTACGCCCTGACTCCGATGTGTTCAGAGCGGATTTGTATTGCTATGCTTGCTTCTGACCTGGTCAGGTCTGAGTACAGTAGGTAGTTGTGGCTACCAAACTGTTGGAGTGCCTTTAGGGTTCCTGGCCTCTATAGGGTTCTTGTCCATTCAGTCTTCTAGAGGAGTCCTGCCATCCTTTCAGCTAGAGACTATTGCTTCTTCCCTTGGCTAGCTGCTAATCCTCTCCCTTGAGCCCTTCTGTCCTGTTCCTGCTAGGCTAGGTGCAGCTGTTCTGTTAGTTCTTTGAACTTCTGCAGGTCCTGCTACTTCTGTAGGGCTGGATTGGGTCTTGCTTGTCTGTGCCTTCTTGTGCACTGGCTCCTGATTTTGTTGACTGCCTTCTAGATTACTAGCTAGGCTAGGTATGCAGACGTCTTTCCTACATACTGGTATCTCAACCCTTGAAGGTAGAGCTTGGCTAGTAGGGAGCCAGACTCCATTTCGACCACCCTTGTTAGAGTTGACTTGTATACTCCAAGCACCTTTTTCAGACAGGAGGCTTGGGCTCTGCTAATGGGATCTGCAATTCTCTTTAGGATCTTGTCTTAGGCTGACTAGATCTGGGCTCTATATAGCATGGCTAGCTTCACAATAGTCTTGTACATAACCTTTGCTTTCGCAAATGTGGCTCCCTATATAGAGGCTGTAAGCCTGTCAATTGATTGCCTGCTGTTGTCTGCTCTTGCCTGTGCTTTCTTGACCTGTGGTCCCTAGCTGAGCTTTGGATCCATCCATATTCCTAGCACCCTTAATTCACTTGAGGGTTCTGTTGTGTGTCCCTGAATAGTGATTGGGGCTTGCATATTGTGTCTGTTTCTAGCTCTACTGAAGTGGATGAGTTGATACTTCTCTAGGGCAAATCTGGCTCCATGTTTCCTGGCCCATTCCTCACATTCCTTGTGTTTCTTCTGCAAGATTCTGCAGTTCTCTTCTGTGCTGTCTAACCAGGCTAGGATGTTTGTGTCATCCACAAACCCTGAGGCTGATGTGTTTCTAGAGTTTAGCTTTGCTAGCAGGTCTGCCATAAAGAGGAGAAACAGGATTGGAGACATTGTTAATCCCTGTGGGATTCCTGTCTCTGTAGGCATGCTGTCAGATTTGTATCTGTCCAGTCTTAGTCTTGTGGTTCTGCCTCTAAGGAAGGACTGGATGAACTGGACTGTCCAGTTAGGGATAGCCTTCTGTTTCAGGATGTGGATCAGCCTCTGGTGTGAGACATTGTCAAAGGCTCCTGATATGTCCAGTGAGAGGAGTGTGGCTGCTTTGTTGTTCCCAAAGTGCCATAGGGTCTTGATCTGCTCTGTGATAAGTTCTACAGCTGTTAGTGTTGATCTTTGTTTCCTGCCTCCCATCTGTTCTTCAGGAAGGATTCCATGTTCTTCAGCTAGGTTTGTCAGCCTTTCTGCTATGATCTTTTCCAGGAGTTTGCCTAGTGTGTTGAGCAAGGCAATAGGTCTGTATGCCTTTAGCTTTGTGTAGTCCTCTTTCTGTGGTTTTCTCAAGACCACAGTCAGTGACTCCTTAAAGTATTTAGGGCAGTGTCCTTGGGCCATGCACTGTGAAAAGATGTTTGACAGTGCAGGGGAGATCTGGTCCTTGCATGTCTTGATGAACAAGTTTGGAATCCCATCTGGTCCTGGGGCCTTGTTTCCTGAGAGTCTCTTAATGATGCTCTTGATCTCTCCCTCTCCCACTATGCAGGATTGCTCTAGTGGTGTTGGATACACACTGCCCTCCAGATCCTGCAGGTCAGCTTCTACCTGTGTGCCAAAGAAATGTTTCCCCAATGCCTGTGCCTTTCCTGGGAGAGTGTGTTGGATTACTCCTTCCTGGTCTTCAATGTTTGGAAACTGGGGCAGCATGTTTCTGTCCTGTGTGGGTTGTCTTGCCCACTTTGCTAGTTTCCACATCTTCTCAGGATTCTGGGTAATGGATCCAACTGTTGACCTCCACTCCAGCATCTTGTCCCTCTTGATCTGGGCCTTCTTGTCTCTGGTTGCCTGGTTGTATCTGTCCCATGCTTCCTGGGAGTGGCTCTGGGTAAGGGCTCTCCTGGCCTGCCTGGCTGCCTTGACCTTCTCTGAGCATTCCTTTGTCCAGAATGGCTTCTGGTACAGTGACTGTTTCTTTTCTCTGGTGTGGGCTGCCGCAGTTTCCTGCATTGTTCTAACCAGTTCTGCCACTGCTTGGTCTATGTCTAAGGCTGTTTCCAGTCTCCTGGTCTCTAGTCCAGCTAGCTTCTGTTCCAGGTCTTGTCTGATCTGTTCCCAGTTGGCTGCCTTCCAGGCCAGCTGAGGTTCTAGGTCTCCTTCCTGCTGTGTCTGTGTTTCAAACTCCACCTGAATTGGGAGGTGATCTGATGAGGACTCCAAGTCCTGGTTAACCCAGCATCTGGTGACCTTCTGCTGCAGGTCATGTGATGCAAAGCACAGGTCAATGGTGCTTGAGCTTGCTCTCTGTGACCAGGTAGTTAGGCCCTTTGGGGTAACTAGGTGCATGTTGTTGCTTTGGGTAGTGGAGAGGAGTCTGTTAGCTAGGAAGTGATGGGCAGGTGCAAAGTCTGATCCCTATGTAGGATGGTGCAAGTTGAAGTCTCCCAGCACGATGTGTTGGGAGTCACTCTACAAGATGTCTGGCAGCTGTTGTAGTGTGCCCAGCTGGATGCTGCTTCTGGAGCTAGGGGGTGGGTTGTATACACTGTGGATGTGGATGCTGCCTTGGTTAGTGTTGAGTCTGACTGAGGTGATGTCTCCCCCTTCCTGTTGGATTTGTTCCCAGCTGTCTGTTGCCATCTCTTTGCTGATGTACATGCATGTTCTAGGGGTGCCTTGTTTGGCTAGGAGTATGTGATACCTTGGGTCGTTAGCAGTAGATGGTCTGTTAGATTTGCTGTTGATCCAAGGTTCCTAGACTGCAATAACTAGGTGTTTCTTTGGGTCCAGTGCTTAGAGAAAGCTTCTCTAGACCTTGTGCTGGCTTTTGTTGACGTTGTACTGGATAGTGGTAAGATTGGGTGTCTCAATCATGACTCATCTATGCTGGTCTCCTGCTGGTCTTCTCGTGCTTCCTGCTGCTGGCTGCTATTTGGGATTGTGGTAAGGTTGAGCCTGCTTTGTGACGGGTCTCTTCCTGCATCCACAATTGATTTTGGTCTACCCATAGCAGGGTGGCCTTGGGCCTGTGTGGTCTCTTCTGTTCTGCCTCTTTTCAGAGGGTTGTAGACAGTCCTTAGGGGTTCTTGGGTGATTGTCCCTGTCTGGAATCTGATAGGGGTGTTGATCCTGGCTTCTCTTGCCCTCCTCTTTGCCTCAATCCTAGCTGTGCAGTCTTGGGACCAGGAAGGGTGTTTCTTTCCACAGCATGCACATCTGGCTTCACTCTTTGGGGCTGTGCAATTCTGTACTTTGTGGCTACCAGCACAGTGGGAACAAGTGTCCTTTTGGCTTGGGCATCTAGTAGAGATATGACCATACTGTTGGCACTTGAAGCATTGCAGTAGTCTGTAGGTGCTTCTATGGATTTCTGTGTCCATTCTTTCGCATTCCCAGAAGATGCCCTTGTCAAGCACGGTGTTTGCCTGTTCTACAGTGCCTATCCAGAGCACTAGAGAAGACTCTCTCTTTGTGTCCTTTGTCTTTCTGTTGACCCATGCTGCTTTTGTGATCTGTAGCCCTGGGCATATAGCCTGGTTCTGGTCCTGTAGCCTCTTAAGGTCTCCTTCAATGCCAAACTTTGTGGTCATCCTATAGGCGATAACTATATTTTGTTGGTGTGAGACCTTAGCCGTCTTGCCTAGTTTGACTGTCCACTCCTTCTGTGTCTCTAGCCTCTTCCTGTCTTGCTCCTATGCTATGAACAGCTTAAGGACACCTCCCTTCTCTTTCCTGGCTCTAATGATGCCTTGTATCCCAATCTTCTATATGATCTCCTTGCCTGACAGGCCCTTAATCTCTTTCTGCTCTTGCTGGTCGGAAATGTAGATCTTGATAGCTGTTTTCTGGGGGGGAGGGTTTTGGGATGCAATTGCTGCCCAGGTTGGTTGGCTTGGTTTCTGGCCTTCCTGTGTCCTCTTCTTTGCTGCTGCTGCTACTGTCCTGTTAATGATCTGTCCTGTTTGGCTCCTTAGTGCCTTTAGCCCTCCAAGGAGCTCCAAAATCATCCCCTTAAGTGCTCTTTCTGGGTGCTCGCCATCTCCTGCCATTGCCATTGTTTCTGCCTTCCTGCAGACCTCCTTCCACTCGTTACTCTCCTGCTACTGGTCGTTTCCTGCGATCGCTATCATCGTGTCCCTTTGCTTCCCTTAACCTATCTATCAGGTACGTATATAGCTCTTAACAAATCGTGCGATACCTAGCTAGGTATAGTTACGAGCTACTAATTTATACGTCTTCTTGTCCCCTAAGTAACTAGCTACTATATAGTCGTAGAAAGCCTATATAATACGAGTACGTACCGGGATTTCACCTTTATCTAGATTGTCTTCTAACTCCGGAGGACCGAATAGGCTATAACTACTATATATATTCTTAGGTCGACGACGAGAATTACCTATACGTAGTGTCGGCTACGAACCTCTCGTCTTGCTACGAGAGAGCCAAGTATTCTTACGCTAGAGCGTCGTAGGCTCGACGGGCGTATAACGTAGGCGAAGCCGCGACGAATAGAGGACTACTAGCAAAACGGGTATAAAAACTATTCGACGAGCGTATACTCGTATCGGGAGCGAGTCCCTCTTCTTTCTACGTATAAGAAGGGCGCGGAACCGTAGCCTATACGCTCGATAGGACACCTCTAGTATAAGTATAGAATTTTCACCTCCGGAGACCGTAAACCGAGCGGGCTAAGCGACAAATATTAGACGAGCGGACTATAGAACAATAACTAAGCGGACTATACGACGGCGTCGAGCGGACTACGATATAATCTAGTGTTTACTAGCGGGCAATACGGTAGGTAGGTAGACACGCGACGAAGCCTATAAGGGCCTATTAAGTACCCGGTATAGGAACGAGGGTCTTACCTAAGGTACTACCTATTCCGCTATATAACGTACCTAGTCTAATATAGTAGATTACGACGAGGAAAAGACGATAGCCTAAGTAAGGAAAAGACGGCTATTAGGACGGGGAAAAGACGTATAATATAAGTAGATTAGTTCTATAATCGGGGAGGATCGAGGGTAGGGTAATAAGGAACTTTATATTAGTTAGTAGGTAGAAACGTAAGGAGTACGCTACCTGGCGTAGTGTGTGCCCCGAGCAAACCTACGAGGTATAGAGGGCCGCTTTCTAGAGATAGGCTACGGTAACGCGAAGGGCGTCAAAACCTAGGGCGTAGTATATACTAGTAGCGACGGCTAACACTATCTATATAGCCCGAGAGGACGGATACGTATGTCGGTTAATAGAGAGCACTAAAGGGCTTAGGCCTATAGAGGTAGATATTGGCTTAAGGAGTAAAAAGGGAGGGAGGGCGTAGAGGGAAACTTTTACTCCGGGCTAACCTCTTAAAACGAGGCTATACGGTAGTACTATATAAGTAGGAAAGCGCGGTTAAGACTTATTACCTTATCTCGTAGCTAGCTTACTAAATACGCTTCCTTCCTTACTAAGAGACGTAGGAGTAATACTATCGCGCAATATAAGAGAAGAAGGTATAGATAAGACGCGATAAGCTATAGGACTAGAGAGCGACGATCGGGCTCGTTATAGAAAACCCGGAATAGATATAGAGACTTACTAAATAGGTACGACTACCTAAAGAGTAACAAACCCCTTAATTCCCTCTAATCGTAGACCGCGAAGGGATTGCCTAGGCTACGCCCCGGGGCAAGGCAAAAGTATTAGCCGACTATTTCTTTTCGACGTAAGTAGAGGTAGACCTTACGGACATCGACCCGAGTATATACCCGGAACCCCTAGATATAGATTAGGCGGTTAGCTCTAATATAGTAATAGGAGTTATAAGTAAGCTAAA
Source organism: Fulvia fulva (assembly GCF_020509005.1). Classification (NCBI taxonomy): domain Eukaryota; kingdom Fungi; phylum Ascomycota; class Dothideomycetes; order Mycosphaerellales; family Mycosphaerellaceae; genus Fulvia; species Fulvia fulva. The sequence continues at coordinate 445,940 of NC_063012.1, forward strand.
AGGACGAAAAGCCCTAGGCCTAGATAGGATACTAAATATACTACTAAAAGAGTATAGAGAAGAGATCGCGCCGAGCCTTATAAACCTATTTACCGCGTGCCTACGGCTAGAGTATCACCCGAAGCCGTATAGAGAGTCTATAACAGTAGTACTACGTAAGCTATAGAAGGAGGACTATACTTAGCCCAAATCGTATAGACTAATCGTACTTCTAAACACGATAGGGAAGGTCTAAGAAAAGATAGTAGCCTAGAGACTTACGTAGCTAGCCGAGGATAACTACGTACTCCTAGTAACATAGATAGGGGGAAGAAGCTAGCGATCGATACTAATAGTAATAGAGCTAATTACGGAGCAAATTCAGACCCTCTAGTACTACGGTAGGAACCGAGCGGCGTCCTTACTATCCCTCGACATCGTAGGAGCCTTCGATAACGTCTTATACTAAAGGCTAATATATATCCTATAATAGAAAGGCATCCCCTAGTAGGTAACGAAGTTCGTCTACTCCTTTCTCTAGGAACGGACGACATACCTAGTCCTAGGGAAGTATACGTCCGACCCGGTAAAGGTAGAGGCTAGAATACCTTAGCGATCTACTCTCTCCCCTATACTATTTCTAATATTTATGTCTGATCTAATCCCCCTACTTACCTCTCCGTAAACCTTAGTATCGGGATTCGTAGACAATATAAACATTCTCGCCTAGTTAGACTTAATAGAGGAGAACTGTCGCCTCCTTAAAGATAGGCACAAGAAATACGAGGAGTAGGTAAAGAAGTATAGTTCCCGGTTCGCCCCTAAAAAGTACTAGCTTATACACTTTAGTAAAGCGAGAACATACTATAATATAAAGGCGGCGGTAAGAATCTAAGGCTACGAGACTAAGCTATTAGCGGAGCTACGAGTACTAGGGATCTAGCTCGACCCGAAGCTAAGCTAGATCGTATAGATTAAGAAAGCCTAGAGTCGAGCGTAAGTCAATAAAGCCTCGATAAAGAGGCTTACGGCATCTATATAGGGAGTAACATTCGATAAGGTAAGAGTAATATATAAGGCGATCGTTAGACTAGCTATATTATACGGGGCATAGATTTAGGGAATAGGAGGCGTAGGTAAGCCGATCCCGAAACGGATAGAGTAACCCCTAAATAGGACATAGGTAGGCAACCTACGTAGGATACTAGGGGTATATAAGACAACGTTAATAAGCACGGTAGAAATAGAGACGGAAATACTACTAATCGGCCAATATATCTAGAGAATAAGAATTCAATACGCGGCAAAGACGACAGATTACCTAGTATAAACTACGATCTAGGAGGTAAAGAATAAGATAGAAAGCCGCTACCGGAGAGGGGCCGGACATAGGACAAGCTAAAAAGAGGACAACCTTACTACCTTTACGGCCGTATAGATAAGTACCGAATGGCTAGTACGAAAAGAGGAGGAGCGTAGGACTCGCTAGGCCGGCGGGCGGGAGTAAGGCTAAGACCTAAAGTCTAGCGGAATAGATAGCGAGCTACCTATAGGAGTAGGATAAGAAAAGAAAGCCCCCTAAGACAATAGGCCCGATAGTACTCCGAGCTTTCTAGAGACATAATTACTAGCTATATAGGGACCTAATAAGGGCCGAAGTAAGTATAGCGATCCAAATTAGGTCCGAACACATTAGATTAAGGGCCTACCTATTTAGGAGACGCGTACTAGACATCTATAGCCTAGCCTACTAGTGTAGCTATCTATCGCAAAACCTAGAATATATACTACTACGATGCCCGTAGTAGGCGAGAGGTAGGGGAAATTAGAGGCACTAAGTAGGAAGGAGAGACTATAAGTTAATTATTAGGGACAAAGGTAACATTCGCCGAATCTCTCGGTAGATACTATAGTAGAGATATCTCTAGTAGTTTAACCTCGCTAGCGAGACGGAGGAGTAGATAGATAAGAGGCGGAAGCTAGGGGGGTTGTAGATAGGATAGTCATTAGGGTAGGCCTATAACACTAGCGTACCCCTAATAAGGGAAATCTAAGATAATAACTAGGGGGAAAAGATAGGCGGGAAGGAGGAGGGGTTTTTACTAACACGGTTTCCCCTCTATATATACGAAAACAAGATATTATAGCTATATAGGCCGAAGGGCACTATAACAGCTTAATGAAATATCTATCTATCTATATAGTAACCTACTATAGGATCGAATATAAACTCGAGGCGTCGTTAGACTATATACTAGTCAGGACCTCTATTACGATATAGATATAACGTATACTAGCGAGAACTCCTAAGCTAAACTAGGGAACGGCCTACTAGGCCAACATCTAGACGTACCTCGATAACTCCGAGAGGCTAGTCTAGATCGCGTAGTAGCAATATAATAGTAAAGACGAGATAGACGAGGCAGTCTAAGGGTTAATAGACGAAATAAGAAAAGCGACCTTACTTTACGGTCCGCTTACCTAACTAACGACATAGTCTAAACTATACTAGACGCCGAAGTGTACTACGGTAGTAAGAGAAGTAAGGAGAGCCCGCCGGGTATAGACGAGTAGCTATAGCGAGGAGGCCTAGAACGTATATAGGGAGGTATACTAATAGAAGAAAGCTATAATACGGAGGGAGAAAGTAGTCGGCTAGAGGGCTATAGTAGAAGAAATCGCCGGCAAGCTAGCGAGGATATAGAAGCTAGCGAAATAGGCCCGATAGGACCCTATATAGGGCCCCTCCTTCTCTATCCTAGCGCTACAATCGCCTAGTAGCCCGGTTAGCGACCCCGAGGCTAAGGCGCGTCTACTAGCTAGTAAGTTCTTCCCGCCCCTAGTCGAGGCTAATCTAAGCGACATAAACAGCTCTACTCCCCTAGCCCCTAGTATCGCGGTCTAATAGGAGGTGTCCGAGGGAGAAGTTACCGCTATACTTAGGAAGTTGCCGGCGAAGAAAGCCCTAGGGCCGGATAGGATCCTAAACGAGCTACTAAAGAAGTGTAGAGATCAACTAGCCCTAGTAGTTATAGCGATCTTTAACGCCTACCTATAGACCGGATACTACCCGATAGTATTTAAATAATCGACGATAGTAGTCCTATATAAGCCGTAAAAGGAAGACTATACGTAGGTAAAGTCGTACCGCCTAATTGCGCTCCTTAACACTCTTAGGAAGGCGCTTAAGAAGCTAGTTATAACGAGACTCTCCGAGGCGGTAGAGGAATACTCCCTACTCCCGGACACCTAGATAGGTACGCGCGTATAGCGATCGACGCTATCCGCGATAGAACTTATCACCTCTTAGGTAAAGGCTATCTAGTATAAGAATAGGGATAGAGTAGTATCCTTACTTAGTCTAGATATATCGGGCGCCTTCGACTACGTGTTATACCCGCGGCTACTCTATATCCTAAGGTCGAAAGGACTCCCTAAGTAGCTTATTAACTTCGTACGGTCCTACCTCTAAAACCGTAGTACGTCGATCCTAGTCGGCTAGTATAAAAGCCTATTTCAAGTAGTCTATACTAGAATCCCGTAAGGCTTAACGCTAGTACCTATTCTGTTCCTCTTCTTTATAGCGACGCTACTCCTAGTCCTAGAATCCCAGAACACCGCTACGAGCGGCTTCGTAGACGACACGAATATCCTAGCGTAGTCTTCCTCGACTAAGGAGAACTATAGGCTACTAGAAGAGAAGCACAAGATCTACGAGGACTAGGCTAGGAATTATAGGGCTCGGTTTACCCTAGAAAAGTACAATCTAATACACTTTACGCGCCGGCTACGGCTCTATAATATATAAGCTTCTATCTAGATATAGCGGTATACGACTAACCCGGTAAATTAGCTTAGGATCCTCGGACTATAGGTAGACCCGGCGCTACGGTAGAGGAAGTACGTATAGGTAATATTACGGAAAGCTAAACAGAATATAGTATTATGCTAGAGGCTTACTACGTCTATATAGGGGGCGGACTTCCGGTAGTTACGACTCGTATATACGGCTATTATACGGCTAGTCCTTACCTATAGTAGCTAAGTGTAGTCCTTAGGCGAGAGGGCCTACCTATTAAAGGGACTCGTCGCGCCGTTAGTAAAGATCTAAAACTAATACCTAAGGAAGGTCACCGGGGTATATAAGTCGATACTAATAAGGATACTTAAGTACGAGACCGCTATACCGCCGATCGACCTATATATCTAGGGACTACGGACCTCCTACTTAGGCAAGTCGGTATAGTACCTAGTATAGAAGGTTATCGCTAGTATAGTCGTAAGGGCCCGCGAATTAGTACTAGCGTATAAGGGCATTCGACCCGGAAACGAGCCGAACTACCGGGTAAGGGACGAATAGCTAGTAATACGATAGGAAGGTAAGAAGTCGTTTATAGAGCAACTATAGAAAGAGAGGTAGAACAACTAGGGTGTAGGGCATATTAGACGCCCTTAGCTAGCGGGATAACCTAAGGAATAGTTAGCTACGAAATCCGCGGTTAAGTACCCCCCGAAGCTTATCTACTACCGCCTTACGAGGGTATAGAGTAGTATAGTAACCTAACTACGAAGCGAACATATCGGCCTCTAGGGGTACCTATTATAGAGGAAGGTTCTAGGATATACAAATACTAGCTACCCCTACGGCTATTGCTCCTAGAACGTACGGTACGTACTCCTCGTCTACCTAAGGTAGTCGCTAGGAAGGGAGGAGTAGATAGTAAAGGCGAGGGACCGGACGATTAGGGCACTTCTTAATAACGCTAAGGACCTACGGCGTATTATAAACTAGATACTAGAGAAGGGCTAGCTAGAACAGTACCGCCTAGTAGGAGTAGTATAGGAAGAGAGGGCACGACGTAGCGCGACGAGACCGGCTAGGAGCGGGGGCTAACGGGGTAGTGATATAGACTACGTACGTTTAGAGGGAAAGCTAATCTAGATAAGGAGTAGTCGGGGGCGGGACGGGTTTTCACCTATTCGGGTTTCCCTTTATATATAACAATAGATATATACCTATATAGGCCGGATAGGGTCCTAGAATAGGGGAATAACAAATCTATCTATCTATTATCGCGCTTAGCGATCTCCTCCTTTAGTCGTATAACCTCCTCTTCTAGGGACTATCTAGTCGCCTATTCCGTATCGATTATATCCTCGAGTCGGTCTATCTAGTCCTTAGTATCTTACGCCTTACGGAGGTTAATACGGTTAGTTATATCTAGCGTAGTATTAAGTTTATACGTACGTCGGTAATCGGACTCGATATTATAGAGGATCTTATAGATCTACTAGGGATAGTTATTGACCGTCTTCTTGAACTTGTCTATATTTAACCCGTTTAACGAGTCGAAAGCTTCCTAGAAGTTATCGATAGTAACCCTCCTCTTCCTTAGTGCCTTAGTACCCTTATCTTCTATCTTATCCTTAATAAACTCCGCCCTATATAGGTTAGCTAAGTTTAGCTCTATCTCGACCTCCTCTCCCTTAATCGCCTTAAGTTAGTCGAATACCTTCTTATACTACTTACGGTACTAGTTATTCTCGTCGAGGAGCCTATTTTCGATATCCTCTTCACGTCCTTAAGTCTACGTCGCCGGGTTCGCGCTATCGTTATCGGGTAGATCGGATAGTAGGGTAAAGAAGGATGATCTATTAAGGGACGCGCGATAAACGCGTCTATTAGTGTTCTCTACACTTACGCCTAGTACGCCGGTACCGGTCTGTCTCGCTATTATTACTATATTAGCTATAACTAATCTACTTTAAGGTACGACTTAGCGAGTACGACACCTAATCTTAGTACTTCCTCGTATACTATCGCGGTTTCTCTATAATCTCCCGAATATAGCTTCTCGTATCTCTCTATACGTTAGTAATAATCTATTCGAAGTGTTATAAGTAGGTATAAGTACGTAGTCGAGTAAGGTATAAGTCGAATAGATATTCTATCTAAGAGAGGCGCGGAGGGCGCGAGAGTTATATACGGGCGCTAAGCCGCTAGTCGAATTAGTTAGCGGGCGCGGGGTCTAGGTACGTACCTACGGGTTTAAGTAAATATATGCCGGTACGATAATACTCCTCGCTAGTTTCCTAAGCGATCTGAATAGGGACTTATTATTAGTTATATATAAGGAGGTATAGGAGTCGAGTAACTATTCGGAGGCCGGAAACTTGCCTTTTGCTTCGGTAGTAGAATAAGCGACTTCGTCGTTATATATTTCCTCGGTATCGCTTTCTCGGGAGGTATAGGCTCGTCCGGCCTTTGCCTTTATCTTATCCTTATTATCGGATTAGCTTTTCCTATCCTTCTATTGTCTCCTAGACTTCTTTAGAGCGTTCTAGGCTTTCTTCTTCTTTACGAATTCTTTTACCGATTCTAGCTCTAGGTAGGATATATCTAGGTAGTTACCTTTATAGACAAAGTAGCCGCCTTTCTCCCCTTGCCTCTAGGAGTATATAGCGGTCTCGCCTTTACCTTCTTAGATTCGCGACTCGTAGGATTTAAGTAGGACTATAGCGGATTTCTATCCTAGATTTAGCTAGGCTAGTATAGTATCCCTCGTACTCGTATAGACGTCCGGGAGGCTACTTAGTAGGTACTTAGACCTTCGGACGGGATCCTTATAGTAGGTCTCCTTACTATCTATTTCGGCGATCTATATAGATAGATTACCTAGATACGTCTACTCTTATCTAATTGTCTAGTCGTCCGGTAGCTTAAAAGATACTAGCTATCTTATAAGTACTACCGCGTAGGCTTTATAGACTTTTCTATATTTCTTCTATAGAAGTTTCTAGATTTCTTTTATATCTCGTATATCTAGGATCTCCTAGTTGTCCTCCTTAGATAGGTATATAGAGATAGTATATCTCGCTATACCGTTTACCTTTAAAGTGTTCTTAGGTATAATAGAGTCCGGGAGGTTAGCTAATAAGTCGTCGATAACCTAGAAGACTTCCTAGCTTTCGAGATAGTCCCGTAGTATTATAAACTAGCGCTTCTAGTTCGTATAAGTAAGGGTAGGGCCTACCTTCCGGGGGCCCTCGTGACTTATTAAGTCTTCTATAGCCAAGGTAGCCTTAGATATATAGTAAGCTCTCCTACTTAACTACGGTAGTTAGAATAAGCTTAGACTCCCCGAGTCTATTAGTAGCGTTCTATATAGACTCCCCGAGTCTTTTAGTAGTATACCGTACGATTCCTAGTATAGGGTACGATACCCTACGTCGTACTTCCTAAGTATATCGATGTCCTATTAAGCAAACCCGGGCTTATAACCTATTATATAGGTATAGTATATATACGTATAGAAGTTAGGATAGGTAATAGGGAACGAGGAAGGACTAATATAGTATTCGACGGTATATAGTAGAATAGCTTTCGGTTATAAAGGTATCTTATTCCCTAGGATTAGAGACGTAGTCTCTTATACCTATATAGGGGGAATCTAGATCTCTAGCCCCTACTCCTTTCCCGACGCCTTAGCGGTTTCACCTACGTGTTACTATACGATGACAATCTCTATAGTAGTCTCGTACTAATGATATACTAGTGTCTCGACTAATACGATATACCTACCGACCTATATTTGTAATACTCCTACTTAGGGCGTAAGGTAGAAAACAATTGTTCCTACTATACTAGCTATAGCTATTATACGAAGGTCTAGAACTAGGGACCGGCTAGTAGTTTAGTTAAACTATCTATGACTATCTCCTTAGTATAGTAGTACTCCACTTTAATCCTTCTCTACTACTAGAGGTACCTAATATAGTGATAGGTAACATTAATATACTTCTATATTTTTCATTGACCATATTTTTCATTGACCACCAAAATATGGACGACCAACCACCCTAGTAAGTAAGGGCGCGCCTGGTGACCCTAGGATGGCTTGCGCGTAGGTGTATATACTTGTCGGTCCGCGGGCCGTGAATTATGTGTAGTGATCCTGAAAAAAAGATAATAAATCTGAAATTTTCAGATTCCCGTATCTTCGCCTTATAGAGAGATTTTTCGTAAATCCTGGCTTCCTACTAAGGTCGCCTCCTAACTATATATATCTCAGCAGTACCCCTATACACCCCTGCTACGCAATCAACCGTTGAAGGTTAACGAGATTCGACGCGCAAATTTTAGGGTCCAAAGGGGCCCTCAGCTCGTCAACACTAGGAAGGCAGAAGACAGCCCACAGGTGCTTCTATATACTTAAGGAACTTGCAAGCAATCCTACGTTCGCAAGAGTCCGGCTGAGCGTCGCAAGCGAGTGAACAGCAGCAGCAGCTGCCGGAGTGAAAGCCAACTCAACATCTGTCTTCCGCGTGCGGTCTAGACCTTGCCTAGAGCAAGACAGTACACTATGTGGCCACCCAGGCCATCGCAAGCCATGTGAAGTACCCACCGAACAACAGAAGCCCAGCTACAGCAATCCTTCTGAAAGCCTGCCTGGCTTCAACCGCAACCAATTCCGCGATTAGTCTCTGCGTCACTTCTCCCTCATTGCCACTCGGAAACGGATCATATCTCTCCGCATGTCCCAGGAACTTACAAAGCGGCCCCCATCCCTACTTGACATGATATTCCAGCAATCGTTCCTTCGGCACCATCGTCCTGATGGACTTATAATGCGCCTGGTATACGGCCTTCCCATTCTGTGCAAAGCCTTGGTAGAATCTCTCGAATATGAGTATGAAGGTGGAACGGCTCCAGCGACTATGGCTTCTGCAGAGTGTGGCAAGCAGAGCTATGAACGCGCCGTATGGACTGTAGATTTGTGGGATCGGGGTTTGCATCACGGAGCTGTGGGATGGGGTATATTATTAGCGCATTTCCCATTGAGATGGGGAACCTAGGGAGAGGTGGTGCGTACGCCTGCCAGTCATCAACATCACGATTTGTAAGGACCACTTTTGCTTCGGGGTATGCCCTGATCAGCTCGGCGGCAAAACATGCAGCTGGAATATCCGTGACAGCCTAACACCGTCGTAGATCAGTAACCAAGAGGGAATGGTATTCTGCGGTCAAGAGTACCTGACAATGTCCTAAAACTTGATCGAACTCGCTACGGCGGAACGACTGGCCTGTACCCTCAAATTTGGCTCGCAGCGCTGCTAGCCACATCTCACAGTCTCGGGTATTCTCAAGCGTTGCTGCGAACCCATGGTCGGTAGATGTATATCCAAGTTGTTCAAGTGCGATCCTTAGGGCTTTGCAATTCTCAGTACAACGCTTGAGTATTACAGCGTGAGACTCACAGTTCGTCCCTGTTCGACTCAAGCCCAGCACGAGAACTCGCATAGGAACGGCTCGTTGACAATGCCGTCGATTGATATTAGTGACTCGAGTCTGCCATGTGCCAGGGCTCGTAGGACTTGGCGACATTGTTGTCTTCATTGCGCCCATGCTGGTGTATTGATGCAATAGGCGGGTCTCACCCAGATGTGCAGAAGTTGCGATGGGAAGTCACTTCCTTTGCTGCTCAAATGTCCCAGTGTTCCCAGGCTCATACTCTATACATCGCAACCTGGAGTCACTGGCCTGCGGTTCAGTCTGGAACGAATACAGCTCGTGGAGGCCTCATTTTGAAGTACGTATAGTGTGGTCGCCTAGTCGTGGCTGATAAAAGAGCTGGACCTGTCTGATATCTGGTCCCAATCGGGTAGTTCTGTGTTGTCTCGATTCATTCTAGATTAGCGTGTGATTTCTGGAGACACCCACTGGGAGACAGCTCGATCATATTTCTCTTTCTATTGGCTTCGCTATTTTGTCCACCATCGTTGAGCGAAGACCAGAATATCTCGATCAACTACACTATCGTTCCTCGTGCGCAAGATTTGAAATCTGAGATCCGAGCTTGGGAGTTTGCTTCGGGATCTGCGGCACCACACAATACTTACGGCAAGAAGCTTCAACGTAGAACAACAGCCCAATTCAAGAGATAGTCCCTTGATCTCTCGAAGAAGGATGGCAACGACATCTGCAGATAATCCGCTGGACACCCCAGACCAGCGAAGCCTCGACGCACGAGCATGCAAGATCTGGGCCGGCCGTGCGTTCCACTTCTCATCCTTGAGGAAAGTCGCCCTTGCTCTCTACACTCCCGCCATCCGTCTTCGAGGAGCTCGAGCCGATCCTTCCACGGCAGATGACCTGTCCGCCGCCATCGATGAATTGATCTTTCGTTGCATCCAGAAAGCCATCAACTCGGAGTCCTCGGATCCCAAGATCTGCTGGGTAAACACTGCATCTCGCTCCGTGTCTCGCTCCGCGTCTCGCTCCGCATGGCAAGGGCATGGGCAGGCAGTGCCTGGAGGGCGCTACTCGTATGACAACCCGGACTGCATCTATCGCACGATTCCTGTGTCTTCACGCCACGAGTACCTGATCAGTGGGCGCCGCTCCGACAAAGGCCCAGTGGACGTGTCCTTCTCATTGCTAAGCAATCCGAATAGTCAGTGGACTGTTGGATACCTGGGTGGGAGTGATCTGGTGATGTCGGATGATGGTCACTTCGAGATCATGGCACTGCATGGTCAGTACCAACAAGGATCGAGCGGAACACTTTCCCAACGTTATCTTATGCAAGCCAAGCGCCAAGCAACTGTTTATCCGGAATGTGATCGGAGATTGGAACGAAGAAACGCCGGACGCTCTCACAGTCACTCTACTTGGGCCCAGACAACATCATGTTCCTCCAAGTGACGACGACATCGTGGCAGCAGCCAAGCGGCATCTCATCCAATGCATCTTCTTCTACGGCTTTGGCGCCTTGATTGTAAAGACGTTGACCAAGCGACCAAATCGCATCACCAACCCCTCTCAATCGAGCTGGCTAGGCACCTTAACAACACAAGCAAGCGCGTTTGGCCATTTCTCCCTAAGAGACGACGAGGCCCTAGTATTGACCCTGCGAACGGGTCACGCCTCGTACTGGGTAGTCCCATTCACATCCATGGGAATGATCACCCTTCGTCCCGATAGACAAATCACGAGCACAAACAGTGTGCAATCAAAGCAGAATGAGGATGGTGCGTACACAATTGTTGTATCAGACATAGACGTCGGCGCTCCCAACTGGATCACGACACAGGGTCGTACAAATGGAACCGTCATGGTACGGTGGCATGGCTTACCAGCGGATCAGACGAGCGCGGGATCCGTTGCAGTTGAGAGTCGTGTGGTGAGGAGTGCAGTTTTGCAGAGTGTATTGTGGACTTTGAATGAACATGTTGGTCCCGACGAGCGCAATGCCCAGAACAAAGCTCGGCGAGATGGATATGCGCGATTGCATTTCGCGCTCCCCGTGACGGACTCGCAGGATGTGGAAGAGGCACGAGGATTTGATACTCTCGTCACATCGCTGCAGTCGTGGTCATATTATTTGATCCATCTCCCTTACTGTAGCGGCACCAAGAGGGATCTAAATCGACCGGACAGATATGATTGATTATAGATTTACCTAGACATGTATCAATAAGTATTCCATCGTACGTTAATGCATGACATGGCGAAGATCGACATGCTAGAGACAAGCCACACGATCATTCAATTAGTGACGAAGCTGGTGCTGTGGCGAGACAATCTTACACTGGAAGTTAATCCATGTCTTTACGGCCACAAGAATCACTTTCTAAGAATTGATGAGCGGCGAAAGAAGGACTGAATTTCACAATGACGACCAGATATGAAGATGCCCGTATTGTCCATATATTTCATTTAGATATCATCCCTCATACTGGAGCAACTGCTATGCATGTCGCAATGCTCAACAGGTCATTCTGCTATCAGGTCTCTAAGAGTTTCCACCCTTCTTGCCAGCTTCAACTGGGTCGACCTTTCCGCCGGCGAACTGGCCCTTGCCAGAGCCATCTGAGTTGTCGTCGCTGGTGTCACTACCGCCGCTGCTGTTGCCACCCTGCTTGCCGGCCTCGACTGGGTCGACCTTTCCTTGGGCAAACTGGCCAGTGCCGACACGTCCGTCTGGCTGCCCGTCTTCACGGAGACCGCCGTGCTCTGGGGAGTGTTAGCAAAGATGGGTTGTGGTGGAGTGATGGGGTGGAGGAGGGAGGCCAACCGGTTGGCTTGTAGGTGTCACCGGATGAAGACATGATGTTGTTTGTGGGGATAGAGGTGTTTGTTTTTGGTTGTTTGTGTAGTTTTCTGATGCGTGTTTGCTTGGATGAGGAGATAATGCTTCAGTCTGCAGAAAGTGCTTCATACTTATACGTCTACCCTTCAGCCCAGTCCACATACTCCGGAGTGATACATCTGGCGCCATCTTTCGTCATGCAGGTACGATCGACGCTAAGGTCTGACAAGATCTGAGATCGTCCATACCAGCCATGCCACTCATGCCACAAGCGATGGAAAATGGGATGTTCAATGTCAATGTGACGATATATGTTAAGTCATGATGCAACTTTTTAGAGTTTGGGGTTCATCGGAAACACTAGAGACTGGGGCATCTGGAGGGACCGTACTGCGGTTCCAGCAGATCTGTCTCTTTCTGACGCCCTGATGGCGGAATGATGGTCGTTGTGGCATGTCATTGGCGAATGTTCTGAGATATTTGTTTCCAGGAACGCCGGACCGGTGCCCGGAGGCGGTGGTTCTGCAGTCACGCGAGCTGTCGACCTGTGCTGTGGCTACGCTAGCCAGGCAACTCGGCTCAGGACAGGAAGTGATATGTTATGAGATCTTAGGTATGATCGCAGTCTGACATGCTGATGATGTTGTTGATGATGTTGTAGAGCGCTCATGGCCACGCCTTCCTGCAAGATGAATAAGCTCTGCTCCTGAGCAGTTGCCATAATCCAGATGGACATTGCCGTCGTCTTCACCGTCACCAAGATCTCACCGGGCGTTGGTCCAGGCTCGCGGTCTTGCTACTCCTACTACCCTTTCGGTAGTGCGTCACTGGATCAACTCTGTTGAGAAATCGATCCAGACCTGGCTCAAGGTCAGCACAAAGATGTCAGTCTTACGAAGGTGTGAGAGCTTGAGTCAAGCAAAATGTTCGCCGGCCATGGCTCCGCTTGCAAGTCTTGGCGTGTCACAAGGTCACCTGTCTCCAAACTTTGCGTTGTTCGATAGATTACGACTGTAGACCGGCCAGCATATGAGATCGATGACAACTTACTGTTTCAAAGATTAGGTAGAGCGGTGACTGCTCCCAGCGACACACCCTTTACTGTTCAGAGGCAATGGTGCGGAGCCGGGGTTACTTGTCTCCGGTCGTCTTGCACTTGCCTCCGAAGCTCGATCCATGTTTCCTCTTCACCTCATTCACTGCACATTCACTCCATCTCATAGTCATCCGCTCTGCCGTGCTCGTGCTCCTACTGCTTCGTTCCGCCGAAACCAGGTCGAGCCTCCGATAAACTCCGCATAACAACATGTACTCCACGACTACCCTGCACAGTGAAAACGCTGACACCAATCGGCCCACACCTCCTGGGATCTAACTCAATGCTCCGGTGTCATTCAAACCCGTAGTGGCCGGGGACCTGAAGATACGCATACCATTCGGTGCCATGAGCGATGCTACGCGAAAACGAATTCTGCTTGGTTTGCGAAAACGGTCACTCTTTGATGAGACACTTCGGCGTATACACAGCGGAATCGTTCCCACAACACATCACATACTGACGTCTTGACTCGAGAGGACGACCAAAGCATGTCCGGGAGACTGAAAGGCACTCCCCGCCGTCTGAAGTGTCCCCCCTACATCGCGAGCAATTCTTCCCCGCCGTGGGTGACCGTCGGTAAAGCTCATCTGATGTTTATACTGAGCTCGGCACGGCGAAGGCCAAGGCTAGTATTAGACAGCATGGCATGCGTGCGGTGGAAGAGGCCTGAATGCATGCCAAGGTCCTCATCTCTATCGATAATCCCGCTTACTTAGGTTAGCACATGGCTGGGCACGCCGCTTAGACAGCTATGGAGCACGGGAGGTTGCATTCAGGCATTCTCAATGGCTACGCTTCAGGTTGGAATACTGCAAGGGGACGATGACCGGTGACAATATCGCCTGGTGACGAGTGCTTCCCCTCATAGTTGAAGTAAACGCTTTTGCTTGAACAGACAGGCACGTTGCTGCCAGTCAAGCGCTTTGTGCACATTTCATGAGGTACAGCGCCATAGGGCCATACTTAGGCGCTGGTTTCCTTCAGCCTTTTCGCCTCCAGCGACAACTCAACCTATCACCAGTCCTTCGAGGAGGTACGCAAAGTCGTTGGCGCCGTGACTCGACCGGCCAAGTGCATCCAAGTAGATCGACGGCATGGATTCACTGCACCAAACCCCGCTACACTACGACCGTGTTTGCCACCACGTTCAGCCGCAAGCAAAGGTTCAGAAGACATCTCAGGGCCATCCAGCACCATACTCTCGAGCGGGCTTTATCTTGCACCCATGGTTCAATACCAATTGGCACAGTCCTCTGCATCGGGGGCCACAGTCCAAATGACCAGCTCACGTTCTTCGGGTAGCTTTCAGCACTCTTCGAGTGATGACACCGACCGTGTTCGACTTACCGATGCTGCATATGCGCCGGATGTTCAGTTGGGACGTAATTCTGCTACTACTGTGCTGGTATGCCGAAGCCGGTCAGCTCAACTGCTGAAGAGAGGGGAAAGGGTGTCGAAGTCAAAGTCAAAAAGATGGACGGGCACGTCGAGGACCATGGGAAGCACTCCACGATAAGTGCTTTCGCTAAGCACTTACGAAGCACTGGGCAACAGCTTCTTCAGAATGTTGCCGATGGTGCTGGTGATGTTCTCATCGAGATGAAGGGGCAAGTGTTCGACCTTACTTTGCTTGCAAAGGCTCAATACACCGGCACACGTCACGGTCTTTGCTCAGCATGCTCCAGCATGCCGTTCGGCCAATTCCAGCCTGGCGTTGTGAGCATCTTGGCTGCTCCATCCACGGATATTTTGCATCCTCTACACAAGATGTCAAAGCATGAAAGCTCTTGCAGATTCTGCGGTTTGGTCTGCCAGGCACTTGATCGCGAAGTCAACAATCCATGGGACCTACTTGGTGAAAAACGAAAGATGTCGCATACATCCTCAATGCATCGGGTTGAATCTGAGTTACCTGACATCAACAATGCTACAGCAGCTGAGCCAAGTACGACCGCAGCGGTCAGGGACGAAGAACGCCCCAGGACACTCAGTCAGCTGGACCATGAGCTCGTGGCAAACGTGGCATTCCTCGTGAGATTGCAGAGACACCGCGTCCTGGGCTGGGTCTGGATAGACATCAAGAACCCCAACCACAAGGACTCAGGTCTCGTCATAATTGAAGTCTGGGGCTTTGGGCGGAACACCCGGACAGAGATGTCACGCATAAGCCACTTTCAACTGCGTGTGAGCTCCACCTCCACCATCGCACAAGAGGGTCCTTCGCTGCGATATGCAAACCGGTTGAATACGAAACGCGTAGACTTGTCGGCGATGAAATTCAGTCTCTCTCACTGTCAAGAAGAACACGACAAGGACGGGGACGAATGCAGTGCTCCACTATACACGAGGAGGCCTCGAAAAGGCCTTGCGCCCGGAATTCGTCTGATAGACGTAAAGCACTTGCAAATTGTCGAACACCCTCACCCTCAAGCTCAATACGCCTGTCTGTCATACACCTGGGGCGGCTTCGAAGCATTGACGTTGGAGAGAGCGAATCTGGCGAAGTTCACGATGCCAGGCGGCCTTGATGCGGATCGTGCTCACCTACCCAGAACCTTGAGGGCAGCCATCGAAATCACGAAAGATCTGGGCTGGGGTATCTTTGGATTGATGCGCTATGCATCTGTCAGCATGACGATGCAGAGGACAAACTCCATCAGATCGGGCAAATGGATCAGATATATGGCGATGCAGTGGTGACCATCGTTGCTGCAGATGGTAAAGATGCCAATGCAGGCATATCAGGCATCAGTTATGACAGGACAGTCAAGCAACTTGGCGAAGAAGTGCTGCCTGGCGCGTGTATGCTACTGCCCTTCAAGCACGACCTTGCCTTGCATCCTTGGGACGGCCGTGCATGGACACTTCAAGAGCGCTTGCTTCTAAAGCGGCTGCTGCTATTCAGTGGAGGTCATGTCCACTTCTTCTGCCGCAAGGTTTCTGCGCATGAGGATGTCATCGCTGAAGAAGCTGGCTCAGCTAGGAGTCCTGTAGACTGGACGCTCCATAACATCGCCAGAAGTGCATTAGTAAGCAGCCATATCATCATTCAAGACGGCACCGCAACACTGGGAAGGTTGGCGGGGTTCCACGAGTACAACAAGATCGTAAACCAATACACTCATCGAAGTCTCTCGGATCGGAGAGATGCCATATCTGCCGTTCTCGGCTTGCTGAAGCTACTTGAGAGTACTCACACAAAGGAATCGAGCAGGTCTTTCCAGTCTCTGACTGGCCAGCCAGAGCAGTCTCTCGATCTCGCTTTGCTGTGGCAGTCATTGGCGCATGCAAAGGTCAGACTGTGTCGCCGACCAGTCAGTCTTGGAATACCCAGTTGGTCATGGGCTGCTTGGGAGGCCGTTATTGAACATAGTGTGTAGTGCGCCACTGGCAGTCGAAAAATATGTCACAAGAACTGCGAGCGGTTCCAAGGAGGTGTACGATGCGAAGAGCCATTCACGATACAGACTGATACTAATGGTGGCCTTTGCAAGGTTGTCCCCCAAGGGTCGTTCCAAGAGGAACATTTGTCGCCCCTGCACGTGGTGCCACAGATGGAGAGTGCACCTGTAGAACCGCCGCCAAAGTGGCTGCCACAGGTACCATCGAAGCCGACAGCGCTCAAGATCAGGTCAACCAGTTATGCAGGACTTGAAGCTACTCATCAACACGAAACCTTGAGGCGAAAATCGACGACTAGTGTCAAAGATAAGATGGCACAGTTGCTACCCTTTAATGGCAACGGTTGTGGTATACTATCTGAACGTTTTGACTCGTCCTCCCCTGGGCCAAGGTACAATATGCCACTCAACCCAGAAATCTACAACGCATGCGAGCCGACTGCAAGACATCTAGTCTTTGTGTCGTCCACTGCGAGATTTCACCTGGGAGCTACCCTCCACCGACGTGAAACTTTGTGGCGCAAGACTGGACGCAAACTTGTTGCACATCAAGCATTAGATATCTTCGAAACAGATATCCTTGACACAACCGGATTCACTGTGGGTCGACTCGTTCTGCCTGATCGATGGCAGAGGCCATACTATCCAGGACCGCCGCAAGGTCTCTTCGACTTTCTCGTCATACCGGAGGCGCAGTTCTTTGGGGACGAGAACCAAATCGTTCTGGAAAAGTTCCCTTTGTACAATGTTATGATGGTCAAGTGGGATGACAATCGTGTAGTGGCAGAGAGAATTGCTCTTGGAAACATAGGGAAGCACCACTGGGAAGCCGCCAAGCCGAAGGTCAGAACCGTCGTTCTGGCATAAGATCTTGACAGGAGTACTGTACGCTCGCTCCGCCGTAAGGCTAGTACTACGGTGAGTGACTACGTGGGCATCTCTTATGTCGCATGATTTTGCCATCAGTTCGCTTGTGCAAGTGGCATTAACCTTCATACGCCTGCTATCTATAGGCGCCTGCTAATGTGTCTTCACTGGGTCTTGCTCTGGTCGAGATTATTCTTTGGCATTACAGCACGCGAGCTGAAATGATGACCTCATCAGCACTACAGCTTTCATGCTTGAAAAGATGCATCAAAGATCGGGTTGTTTCGAACGCAAGTTTTCTTTTGGAGATGTCACTCAATAGACATAGCGGAACTGTGGATTCTGGACCGATATCCGTCAGCTTCATACCGAAAGGAACGATACAGCCAGTCCAAGCTATGGTGACTTACCTTGCGGTCAGTCAAGTCGTCTTCGAATGCATAATCGGCTGCTTCAGAAATGCCCGACTTGTCACGCCTTCGATTCTCCCATTGGCAAATCACGCGGTATGTTACGGCAAGCACAGCGCCTGCAATCGATGTGACCACCACTATTATCCACACTTCGGTATACTGAGGAGCATCCTTCATCTTGAACAGCAGTGGCTCAATGATGTTACCAATACAATACCCAACGAAGATGCCTGCGGAGGTGAAGGCTCGCTTGGTATATCCAGCTGTGTTGGCGATCTGCAGAGTCATCAACAGGCAGTAGCTACCGCTGATTGGACCCAAGAAATATACACCCACGAGCAGTCCGGCGAGGTTAGCTCGAGGCAAGAGCCACAAAAGTAAGGCCGCCATGACTACCAAGCTTTGGCACACCACGATGAGCAGGCAACGGATGTTTTGGTACCTGGTGGCCAAGTAATTGACTGCAAGCTGCACAGTACCAGTGACCAGGCCTAGTGGCATAAGCACCAACAGTGAAGCCAGTGCTGTGAATCCAAAGTCCCGAACGATGTCCACGGGAAAGGTGGAGGCTGGCCCGTTTGTCATCAGGATCAGGATTGAAGACGAGGATGCCAACCAGAATCTCATGTCAAGCATGGCATCGAGCACTTGTGCTGGCTTGAAGTGTGTGTTGCGCACGCCAGTGTTATTGTTCCTAACACGAGCAACCGCAATGTACGTCTCGCGCTCTGAGAAACCTCGGGCACGGGTAGGGTCGCCTGGGAGGAAGCGGAATACTACTGCGGACCAGAGAATGGTGATGGCACCGGCTATCTAAGTGTCATGTCAGTCAGCGCCACTAGCATGGATATGGATATCAAGACTGCTACGCAACATACCAAATACATGTACTGCCACGACGACAAGTCACCTTGGATGTGACCAAGACCATAGTTGATCAACGGCGAGACTATAACAGAGTAGCCTGTCGCACTAAAAATCAGCCGACCTTGATTACAAGACCTCGCACACGGGGTAACGCATTCAGACTCACCTCCGGCGCTCCACCACAAGCCCATGCGGAATGACTGTTCCTTCTTGGTATACCACCCTCTGACTACCAGCATGAACATAGGCGCTGTGCCGCTCTCGAGAAACCCGAGAAAGAATCGTTGGATCCACAGCGTCTGCCATGTTCGACATCCGGCTGTGGACATCATACAAACTCCCCACAGAAGGACCGTGACACTACAGATTCGCTCTATGGGATACCGCTGGGCAACGAGCAATGCTGGACTTGCACCAGCAATGTAGCCGACATACTAGGGGGCTAATCAGCGAAATGCCTAACGATGTGAGGTCTTAGTAATCCTAGCTCACGAAGATGCTTGCGCCGAACGAGTACCGAACTCCCTGGTCAAGCTCCAGGTCTTCTATCAATCCGAATATGGCCTGCCCACGTGTGAGCCTGGACAGCAACGAATGGTCGTCTCTGTACTGACCGCCTGGGACAACATTACTTTGTCATAGTACTGCAGGGCGTATGACAGGAACATCAGAGGCATCAACATCCAGTCGATTTTACGTATAAGTCTCTTCTCCTCCTCCAGGCTCCAGTCCAGGGAGCCGGAGTAAGAAGCGATGGTAGCTAGAGCCACATCGCCATGGACTGTGTCGATTTTGCGATCCTTTTCGACTTCGTTGGTCTCAGACCGCTCCAGAGTCGTGCCATTGATGTCACCATCGACATGCTTTGGATCAGTCATGACCATGGACGGGTGATCCCTAATCATTTGGCCGCGGGTGGAGCTGACTTGGATCTACGAGGGTTTCGCGCATGGCGTACATGGTCTATCTATGCTGTGGGTCTCGCACGTGGCATAATGTGGAGAAGTCTGAGAAGTCTGGTCCCGAGTGAGGTACATCGCTGTCGGCCGCTGATAGTCGCTCGGGCCGAGCGATCTTTTCACTCACTCACACCGTCCGACAGACCGCCCAGCAAACAGGAAGTCGTGCTGAAATCAATAAAGATTTTCGTCACAGCAGGTCGCCGCATCATCCTATGGAGCAGTCCGATAATGGTCTGTGATTCATCGTACAAGTGTTTCGCTACCCTGCACAAACAATGACTATCGACGCCGACATGCATCCAACCGGGAATGACGCCTTCAGAAATGCACATGTCGTGGACACTGAAGATGTTCAGATCAGTGACCATCCTATGGGCACGCAACGACCGATGAAAGTGATCTTCATGGGCATGGGCGCAAGCGGCATCAACTTCTCCTATCAGCTGGCAAGGCGTACGACAGGCATAGATTTGGTCGTGTACGAAAAGAATGCCGCAGTGGGTGGGACATGGCACGAGAATGTGTACGACGGGTGTGCTTGCGATATTCCTAGCGTCTGCTATCAATTCACTTGGTGTGGTTACGACAGACATTTAGCTCGAGCAGTTCCATTCCTCAGTGCTGATGGACTCTAGGCATCGAAAGCCCAACTGGTCATCTTACTACTCTGGATCGAGCGAGATTTGCAAGTACATGACCGATGTGGCGACAGAGCACGATCTACTTCGATTTGTGAAACTCCGACATCAGATCACAAAAGCAGAATGGTATAATTCCAGAGCACGGGAGCTGTGTGATCCATAATTGTTCAGTCTATCATACTGATACAACCTAATGTAGGCAAGAGGACATCGGGAAATGGAGAGTGACTGTTCGTGGTCCAGACGGGACCTTCGACGACTTTGCTGATTTCTTCATCAATGGCGGCGGTTGCTTGAAGTACGTCTCACTGGTACTGAGTCGTCAAGTTGAAGCTCACATTACTTTACAGCAACTGGCGATGGCCTGAGATCGAGGGACTGCATGACTTCAAGGGGAAGGTTCGAACTCTTCAGGCTCAGCGATATGCCAGCTGCTTCTGTTAGGCTCTGACTCTGGCTCTGACTATTCTGTAGCTCATGCACACGGCTCGATACGACAAGACGCATGACCTGACCGACAAGAGAGTCCTCACCGTTGGCATCGGTAGTTCAGGCGTACAAGTGATTCCTAAGATCTTGCACAGGGTGAAAGAGCTTCACGTTGTAGCGGTGAGTTCACCAGTGATGAGGTTGGATCTCACGACCTTGCTGATGCTGAAGTCAGCGTTCGCCGGTATGGATTACCAATGGGTTCGCTCAGACGTGGGCAGCCGTTGATGGCGGGAACTTCGATTGTAGGCCATCGTTGGGTCCATTGCAACAATGTTAGCTCTTCGCTAACGCAGCATAGATACCGAAGAGGCCAAGAAGCGATTCCGGCAAGACGACAAGCAATATCAAGCCTACTGTAAAGCGATTGAATCAGAGCTTAATGTTAGGTTTCGTCTGATCCTCAATGGCACGCCTGAAGCGTCAGCCGCTAAAGAGGCACGTGGTGCTCGATCCTGAGAACTTCTGTTCCATACTGACGCTTGTCCTCGTCTCCAGTTCTCCATCAATGAAATGAGTCGCAAATCGAACCATGATCCTGAACTCATCGACAAGCTCATGCCAAAGAACTTCAACGTCGGCTGTCGTAGACCGACCCCCGGCAATGGTAGGCATACCTGCTCGTACTGCACAAGGAATCCTTCCACTGACAAGGCAGCACAGGCTTTCTGGAAGCGTTGACAGACGACAAGACACAAGTATACTTCGGCGAGATTCCCAAGATCACCCCCAGCGGGTTCTTGGATCGCGATGGCAAGGAACACGAAGTCGACACGATAATTTGCGCAACGGGGTCAGTGCAGCTGCCTGATCATAATCTGCAAAAACGAGTCCAAGGACTGACGAGTGTGTAGCTTCGACACCTCATTCATGCCCCCTTTTGAGGTTCTCTACCATGGCAAGAACCTTCAAGACAACTTCAGGGGCGACATCAAAGGCTATCTAGGCCTAGCTTACCGTAAGGGATGCTCTCGTTCTAAAACGGTCTTCCATTGACAATTCTACAGCTGAGGTCCCAAACTACTTCATCTTCCTTGGTGCTTACGGGCCTCTGAGTAAGCTTAAAACCACGTCGTTACCTGAGTTACAGACTGTCATCTAACGAGCATAGGGCACGGATCTGTTTTACCAATGGTAGAGCACTACACCGATCATGTGCTACAAGTCATCGAGAAGGCACGCGTTGAGAACATCAAGCGGCTGTCTGTGAAGAAAGCAGTTTCTGAAGACTTCACGAAGTATGCAGATGAGTTTTTGAAACGTACTGCTTGGGCAGGGTAAGTCTGTGCCGCGAGATATCTGCCTTACGGACCAAGCTGACTATCGTGTGTGGCAGGCCTTGCAGCTCATGGTTCCGTAATGGCAAGATATCCAACAAGCCAGTCCTATGGCCTGGTTCTCGCATTCATCGTAGGAGTTCCATCAATTCGAACGTTCTCTCTGGCCGAGCTAACAACGATGTGAAGAGCTTACCGTACTGCAACATCCACGCTTCGAGCACTTCGATATCGAGTACCGCGACGGCAACTCTTGCTCCTTTCTAGGCAACGGGTTTGATGTGAGGGAGACCGACGGCGTAAGTGTTGATGTTGACCATATACCCGGTGCATTTCTGCAGCTGACGCTACAATAGCGAGACTTAACTTGGTACATGGGATTTCTTGACGGGGAGGACAAGCAGCCAGGACCATTCGAAATGGGGATAGAGGACGGGAGCGGCAGAATATGTGGCGAGAAGAACATACGAGCCTGATGAGTTCAATCAGACCTCCTTGGTTCAAGAAGATAGGCGATATTGGTGGGTAGCACCGTACATATCAGAATATCCCTTCCGTATCGTTTCCGAGCCTTGATGACATTCTAGCGGGAGTCTTTGGCTGCAGCGGTAATACGAAGCGTTTTCTCGGGCCGAGGTATATATTGCCAATAAGCGCGGGCTAAAGATCGCGGTGCGCCTGTAGTAACCTGCAAATACGTGACTGAAGTTGTGTGTGAGTCCAATACCACCGCGCTGTGAATCGAACGGCAATGGCTACCAAACGCGCAAGCGGACCAATGCCCTTCGACATCACGATCAAAGATCCCAAGGCCAGAATACAAGAGTACATAGACCGGTATCAAAAGGATGACAGCTACGAGGTATGATCATGGCGCCATTCCCTTCTCTTTCGGGCACTTGCGATGTTCGCCAACTATTCCGACCTAGGGCCATGAACGCGTACTTATGCGAGCGATACGCGTGATCGGCGCCACGCTGGACAGCAAAAGCCAAGAAGCTACGACGATTTTCGAGCTCGACGTTGTACCAGGCCTCTGTAGCCCTATGGAGCGAATGCACGGGGGCGCCATGGCTTTGCTAGTCGACATGGCGACCACAATGGCGGCCGCTCCTATTTCTAGCGAAGGCTGGTGGGAATTCGGTGGTGTATCCAGGACGTTGAGTGTGACATATCTCAGGCCGACGATGATGAACACGACCATCGTTGTCGAGTGTGTGGTTCGCGGTATAGGTGCGAATTTGTGTAGGTACATCCTTTGCTGCGTTCCGACTTCCAGGTCGCAGAAGAGCTAACAAATGCTCTGATAGCCGTCATCCAGTTCGTTGCTCGAGACAAGGCCAGCGGGAAGACTTTGGCACTGGCCGAGCATGGAAAAGCGGCTTTGAGTAAGCAGGTCCGGCCGAAAGGGAGCTCACTATGACCTCTCTGAAGATGCACCTGCCATGTCGAGAGAGCTCTCCCGAAATTGAAGCAGCAAAGCAGCTTCTTGTACTTTTCATATAGCAATCAGGTCCTCAAAGGATATCCAGTCCATGGACCCAAATTCAGCATCCCGGGAGCCAGGCCAGGCGCTTCACCAAACATAGCTGACGCCGAGCCTCGAGTGGGGACGCCGTCGGATAGTGTAATTGCGCCGTCGTTCTGTAAACTAAACTGCTCGATGCCCGAATCGAACGAGAGTCCAGCTTGAGCCAGAGCCCAATCGAACATCCTCAGCATCCATCGTAGACAGGGCCAAGTTTCCTGCGAGGCCCCGAGCAATGCAATGCTTGTGCGCACAGCTTCCTCGCACATAAGCTTGTCACTTCGCTTCAGATCAGGCTGGATCAACATTTCGACGCACAGCGTGATGAGCGTCGCAACCGCGGTTGAGCTAGAAATTCGGTCAGACAGCTGCATCAGACTAAGGCTACGTCGGGCTGACTTACAACGACATCGGCAGCAACTGGCCGACACAGTGTGTGACCGCCCGGCGCACTATCGCGTCGAGCTCGAATATTGCTCTGTGCAGTGCTTCGGTGGTGCTTTCGTAATCGCCGTCTCCGACGCTGTACAGCTTACGTAGGGCCCGGTAGACCATGCATTCAAGGCGGTAGCACCAGCACATTAGAACCAAGACCCAGAGTCCTTCATTCTTCCAGTCACGGACCGACTCGATTCGAAGTACGCGTGGTAAAGCGAGACGCCATTCGTAGATGGCTTCGATGATGCCTTCAGCACAAGCTTTGTCGATCTCCGATGTAGAGCACGAAAGAATACAGTTGTTTGCGGTCATGCCTAAAGATCGATTGTCAGCAGTCATACTTCGGTAATGTCAGTCAACCGATATGCACCTATTTTCGCCAGACTTGAGAGTTCAATGAAGAACTGCTTGTGATGCGGCTGAACGGCCGGCAACAGTCCAACAAGCTGCGCTGGGCAGCCTTCAATATCATCGGGCCAATCTTCCTCCGTGAGATCTAAAGTATCGCACTCTTTTGGACAAGCTGGGCGACCATTATCGAGCCCAGAAATGCTCGTAACAACTTCTCGGATCTGCTATCATCAGTAGCTAGCAATGCACGTGCGATATTTGGCAGGAACTGACATATATTGTCCACCATATTCGCTTGAGCAACATGTACAGTCGTGGATCGAGATCACCCGCAATACGCCTACGGGGAGGAACAAGGTCAATCAAGTCTCAATCGATGGCATGTACAGTATGCACTTACTTCTTATGCAGTCCCATTCTCGCGGCGATCCGAATGGAATTGCACATCCAGAACGAGTAGTCCTTATCGCTGAAGTAGGAAACCCACAGCGTGCCGAGCAGCAGTGACCCTTGAAGCAGCACAAGCTGGCTCTTCTCGCAGTTAAAGTCGTATAGTAGCGTAGCGCGGCGATAAAAGGTCTTTTGGGCGGTAGCATGATCCACGAAACCTGCGCGACTGATGAGATACTTACTCACGTACGGCGTCACATTGGCGAGTAAAGCTTGGATGAGGAAGGCAGAATGTTCCCCTCGACTGTACTGACTCAGAAAGTCCTTACGGTTTAGGACTGGGGCGTACGGATAGACGTAACGGAAGTAAACACTGAACAGCTCCTCGCTACGGCTCCATGTCAGCAGCAGCTCGCTCGTTCAGATCCTCAGTGGGAGACATACCAGACGCCCGCTGCTGGTAAACGGAAAGCACCTTTGGCGGACAGATAGGCGATGTCATGCTCATCAAGCCCGTGAAGCTCGACCTCCCGCCGTGTCTTCTGCGATTCACCTTTAGCTCCACGAGTGACCATAAACAGTCTGCTGGACTCGGGACGACCGAGAATCTCGCCCAGTATGCCGGTGGGGTTCAAATTGTTCTGATATTCGACGGCGCCCGCCCAGGTTCTCTCGGCAATGGCGCCACGAGCATTGGCGCCGTCAGGAGCAGTCATGTTCTGGCAGACTTGTGCCAGGATACTATCGTCGTCTTGCTCGGACAGTGGAGTCCCAATGAGGAAAGCGCTGTGATTAGTAGTGGGATGTGGCGGTACTGGTTGACTGTGATGTATGGTCGAAGTGTCTATTTGTGCCTGCAGGCCGAACATGGTACCGTCCATGCGTGCGGCAGGTTCATGATAGATCTCCGAGCCCGTTGGAGTGGTCCATTGGGCGCTGCTGCTGAGCATGTCGCGGTCCTGATCTCCCTCTGCAGTGACCAACGTTGAGGGAATTGATGGTTCCGCAGGCCCAGCATCGTCCAAGGCTACGTCGTCGAGGCGGACACGTTTGTGCCTGTTGATCTTGCGCTTTTGTCTGGGTGGCGCTGAACAGTCTGCCACTCGATTGGTGTCTTTGCATCTTGCGCAGGGTACGCCGGAGGCGGCGGCATTGCATTTGAGCTTTCGCTCTCTACAAGGCCAGCAGGCTTCGCCGGGCATATGTCAGGTTGCTTCCTCGGCCAGGCGAAGTATGGATGACAGCATGTTGTCGAATTTGATCATGGCTGTGGCTGTGATGTTTGCCGTCTGCGGAGTTGCCGGGGGAGGGGGATGGGGAGGCGGAGCGGGAGGGGGAGGGGGTTCTGCCTCGGGCCAATTGTTGCAGTAGTCTTGGCATTCGGAAAGCTCGGCAAGCACGAGCCAGGTGCCAGCGAGGCAGCTTCTATCTACCCGTGGACCTCTTACACCTTCACAATCTCCATCAAGAGATCTTTTGGCCACACAGCATCATCAACACCGTTCCCTCTTGTGCCCACATTGTACCTCAACTCCACGCTGCCTTCGGGAAAATACAAAGCCGGCTTTGCCACCTGCATCTCAATGTTCAGAGCCTTACTCACCCGCCTCTCGAAGAACTCGGGTCGAAGCAGCACATCCGCCGAGTGCTGCTTGATCATGCCAAGATACGCCGGAACCGTCACGTTCATGCTTTGGTAATGTCTGAAGACTTTACGCCCATTCCGGGTCCAGACATCTTTTCAGACATCCTCAGGATACTCGCCACAGGTATCGCGAAGCCAGCTGTTGTAATAGTTCAGGGCGATGTCGACCACATAAGAGCCTCCGCGCTCTCCTCGCTGGATGAGTGCGTGCAGAACTGCAGCGCAGCCTACAACGCCTGTACTATGGGCTTGTCAGGTTATGGGAAGATTGGACCATGTTACGATTGGAACTCACCAGTAATCGGAGTTTGGCCAGACTGGTGTGCATGGCTCTTCATTGCCCATCGCACGTCCAAAGCCCCAGGATATGCCGGTATTCTGGGCTTGATCAGTACAGCAACTGGAGATGGATGGTCTGCATGCCTACCGCGTCGCTGACCGGCTGCCATCCGCTTCTGTGCTTCCACGGACCCACCCAGCCCTGCAACGGGGCCAGCGCTAGAAAATACAGGTCAAGGGCTGCAGAGGCAACTTGCATAGGAGTTCTCGCGTGCGTATACAACGCCTCGAGGACGTGATCTGCACAATTCGAGCACATTCTCAACTCCGAAACCGTATTTCTCAAACCTGCCAGGGCGATAACCGTCCAACAACACATCAGCCTCAGCAATCAGCTCTCGCAACTTCATCCTGTCGCCTTCTTCTCGTAGATCCAAGAAAGCATTCCACTTTCCCCAGTTGAGATCGGGATGGAGACCGGTGAAGTCTGGCAAATGTGGAGCCGCTACGCGCATTACACTTGCCCCCAGCTCTGCCAGGCCGCGGGCTATCGATGGGCCCGCAATGACACGTGTCAGATCCACAACCTTTAGGCCAGCCAGCGGTCTCGATAGTGAAGTTGCTCCAGTCGGCAGCCACCAGGAAGGTCCTTGAGTGGCGACGTCCCTGTGGTGAATGTCGTAGAGACCGGTCTTTGCATTGGCTTGACCGTGCTCGCTGTTGCGAAATTGCTCGGGCGTCCAGGCGATGGTACATGCTTGTTCTGCCTCTTCGTTGAGCAGAACTTCGAGGTCTTGTGCTGTTCTTTTAGAACAGACCTCTTCATAGGGCTGGTACGAAGCAGGTAGTGTCTGGATTTCTGGTCGATCTGGGGCCATTTCCAGCGCGGCGATGGTTGGACCGGGGTTCAAGCTGCCTATACGACCCAGTCAGCGATCCGCGTCGAGCGGACAAGATAGAGACAGTCTTGCCATGCAAATGGATGTACTGGTCATCGCTCGTCTTGTAGATGTTTGTCGCTGCACGACGATACAGCGAGTTGGCCATGTCATGAACGTCCTGTAATGGGAAGAGATGGGAGTACTTTGCACTCAGCTCTCTCACTGGGGTTGGCTCGACTGCGAATTCTGGGCCGGGTTCGATCGAAAGTAGCAACGAGCTCATGAACAGTAATTGTGCGTGATCTCTGCGCGATGTCAGTCGACCCTTCCGGACGCGGTTCGTCCTCAACGTATGTACGTGTTGATCTTGATCGGCAATGGCTCGATGCCGTATCCCCTCACGAGCAAGACGTTGATCATCGCAGCTTCGAAGCCTTTGAGTGCGGCCATGCTCTCGGCAAGCCGCCAGTTGACTGCGATGGACGGCAAAGACGTGCCTTCATACGTGACTTTCGCTGCACATTGTGCGATGTCTGGCGGCAGATCCTTGTGAAGATCGTTGTTTAGGATTCCATCTTGGAGCAATCGCTTCGTTTCCTCTGGGATCGAGTAGTCGCCTAGAATGTTGTGCCGTGCCATCTTTTCGTCACGCATTGGCTCTGGCTAGCCTGGAGAACAATGACCGCCACTTTGTGCGGTCTAGCTGTTCGATGCCACGTATCTTCGGTATTCCCATGCACTGCAGTCAGTAGATCATGATCGGTTGTGCTTACCACATAGGCACTCGGCCCGAGGGGCCACGATGGATGACTGCTTATTGTTGCTGCACCTCGGGTCCTGACCAGCAATATCGCACCAGATGTCCCTGGACAGAAGGTGAGGATAGTCGAGTCAACCACGCACTTCCTGACTTCGCCATCAGTCATGGCGCTCTCACAGCTCACGCTGGAGATTCCTACACCGGCGATTACCGCTCTTCTTGCGGTGCTTGCAGCATATCTGCTATATCGCTTGCTCAGCATTGGCTCTCGGCCAAAGGATTGCCCACCAGGTCTAGGCTCCTCCAATTATTGCTTGGGCAGGTACTTACAATCGAGCAGGTCCACCCACTCTGCCTATCATCGGAAACCTACACCAAATTCCCAAAGCGAACATTCACCTCCAATATCAGAAATGGGCACAGCAATGTGAGAATCCATATCCTACAGACACTTTACGGTGCTGAATAAACGCTTGCTAGATGGTCCAATCTTTTCGCTGAAGCTGGGCCAGTCTACAACGATCGTTCTTGCCGATGGCCATGTCATTCGTGATCTCGTGGATCAACGCGGATCCAACTATGCCGACCGGCCTTTGTTGTGGGTGCGCGAGCTTTTCGATGATTCCAGAATCATCATGCGAGGGTAGGTAGTATCATATACCACTCCATACGTAAGGCTGACTACAAACACGGGTAGCTACGACGACTTGTGGAGGACTGAGCGCAAGCTGTACCACTCTCAATTGAACATCACGGTAGCGAAGAAATATCTGCCATATCAAGCAAGTGACGATTGGTCCCTCTCCATCACTGACATGATGCCGACTATTTTCCTAGGAGCTAGAGACTCTGCAGATGCTCACCCAGATCGCCAAAGATCCGACAAACTTCGTTGACTATCTTGGTCGAATGACCGGGAGCATGGCAACGAGCATCGCCTACGGCTTTCGGCTACCCAGTGTTGATGATCCACTGACTCACGAGATGTTGGAGAACTCGCACGGATTCTTCCAATGCGTGGCACAATCCAAGTTGTTGGACTGGTATCCGTCACTGAGACCACTAGCGGGCCTTCTTCCTCGAACAATGAACCCCTGGGCATCACAGGCACTGAACGCATACGCCAAGGAGAAAGCAACGTTCGGGAAGGCCTACAAGATGGGTCTGAGCAGTGCACTACCGTGTGAGTCCTTTTCCCTGCATAGCCCCTCCCGTGGCGCCTTTTCGGATTGCCAACTCATGAAAGATTTCTGACTGTGCGTAGGCTTTGCTCTCGATATCGAAGCTGCCAAGCCTGACATGAAGCTACTGACGGATCACGCCGCGACTTACATTGCGGGCATTGCCTTCGAAGGCGGAGCTGACACCACGAGATATACATTGCAAGGTCTTATCAAGGTGAGCCACCCTAATCAATCGTCCTTAGTCAAGTCAAAAACTCATATACACTTAGGCCATGGTCTTGTATCCGGAAGCGCAAAGAAAAGCTCAAGCTGAGCTTGACAACGTCGTTGGAGCAGATGAGATCCCCTCGAGTCATCACCTGAAGGATCTCAAGTACATCAACCAGACGGCGAAGGAGGCTGTTCGATGGATGCCCACCGCCATCAACGGGGCAACTCCACACGCCACTGTGAAGGAAGAACATTACCGAGACTACCGCATACCTGCTGGTGCCACCATTGTACTGGCTGTTTGGTCGGCCAATCATGATCCCAAAGAGTTTGACGACGTGCGAAGATTCTATCCCGAGAGGCAAAATCCAGACACATCCGTATACGAGTCCGCAAACTTGGCTTCTCCAAAGGAGCGAGGTCAATGGGGCTTTGGATCTGGCCGCAGAATCTGTCCTGGCATGCATATTGCGCACAACACACTCATGCTCAGCATTGCTCGTCTGCTGTGGGCATTTGAATTTGGAAAGGCAAAGGATGCTAACGGCAACATAATCGGGATCGATAGAGACGCAATGGTGGGTGGTCTGGCCGCGATGCCGGCGCCGTTCCAGTAGGTCTACACTTGAGCCTATGTGTAGCACGTGCTGACCTCTGTACAGATGCAGTATCACGCCAAGGAGTGCCGAGAGGGCAGCCTTGATCAGCAAAGAATGGGCCAAGTTGTCTGAAAGGAGCCTCGATGCCAAAGGCAACTATAAGCACAGTATGTTTGATGAATGATGTATAATGGCGTAAAATTCGAAGAGGTAGCGAGCTTTCTACAGCTTTATCACTTTAGCCGGTCGGTCAGGCAGGCGTCTCTTCTGCGCTTTGCCGCTGGGTGTCTTTGGAATCTCATTGATAAAGTAAACCCCACCAGTAAGCCACTTATGTTTGGCAAACCTTTCCTTTATAAGATCGTGTACTGTGCTCTCTGTGATCGTCGGGTCTTTCTTCACAACAAATGCCCGAGGGTACTCTCCGCCGTCGCTACAGAGCAGTCAGTATTCAGTGTAGAGTGCTAGCTTAAGGAAGAGAATCGAAATGCTCACATTTTGGCCGCAAGCACAGCTGCATCAGCGACTCCCTCGTGTGAAATAATCACTGCTTCCAGCTCGGCCGGAGATACCTGGAGGCCTTCGACTTTGATCAGTTCCTGGCGATAGATGTCAGCAGAGGGTCACAGTTGGTGAATGGTCACACTAACCTTCAATCTGTCGACAATGAAAATCTTGCCATCAGCGTCAAAGTATGCAACATCGCCAGTCCTCAGCCACCGAATGCCATCTCGCATGACTACGGTCTGCTCCGTCGCTTGAGGATTGTTGTAGTAGCCTTTAATGACGTTACCACCGCTGACCCACAGCTCACCGACTTCGACGCCTGCGGGAACCTCATCAGCCCACGACATACCCTCCACGGGCACGACTTGACCGAGACAGTTCGGGTTGAGATATCCAATTGAGCGGAAGTCTTCAGGATCATCGGGCGAAAACCCACTCATCGAGTTTGTAGTCTCGGTCATACCCCAACCCTGACGCAAGACCAAGCCACGAGGTAGAAAGTTCTTTTCGATGAACCGGGCAGTTTCTCCGCCGAGTGGAGCGGAGCCAGTTAATGCGTACTCTATTGACTCCAGGTTGAACCGACCAGCAGGTTGTTTCGACATCTGCACTAGAACAGTAGGCACGCCGGTCAAGAACGTGATGCGATAGAGATCAACGAACAGCAGTAGCAGACCAATCTCGTATCTTGACATGATGTAGACTTTGGCTGCCATGAGAGGTGCATTTACACAGTAGTATATCTGGCCGTATGCATGGTACATTGGTAGCGGAGCTAGCCAGCGTTCTCCAGAACGCGCGAGTCTTTCTCGGCGAGCATGGGATGACGGTCGGTCCGCAGCCATTGTTCGATAGTGGACCAGTTGAGTTGAGTTGGCAACGACATTGGCATGAGTGATCTCAACGCCTTTAGGTGGCCCTGTGGTCCTATACAACAGTAAGTTTTCAGTCTTGGTCACGTTGTACCGATTGGATTCAGACAGCACATACCCGCTTGAGAAGTTTAGGATCACTGTCTTCGATGCCAGATACTTAGGATCGGTGGAAACGTTCCATTGAAACTTCATTCCCTCGGACTGAGAAGCCCAGAATGCAGTCCATGGCTTCACTGCCGTTGGACGGGAAATATGATCCGCATCTTCTGGATGACAGAAGATGAAGACTCGATCAGTTGGAATACCAGCTTTTGCCGCTGCTTGCACAGCCTTGTCGACCAAATCCAAGCTAGTAATGACAACTTTGGAGTTTGAGGCTTTGAGCTGATTTTCTAGTTCTGTAGCACCGTCTTCAGCTTGAAAGACTCACATCTCGTTGACGGGTAGTGTTTTGTACCTGAAGAAGATGCAGTCGGAGAAACAGCCGTGAATACGCAATCTGCAGCGATCACACCCCATAGCAAGGGCGGGAAGATCAGGTTGTTGCCAGAAAAGAGCAAGACTTTGTCGTCGCTTTCAAGTCCCAACTTTCGCAGACCAAGACCAATGCGCTTCGCATACTCTTCGCCTTGAGCGAGGCTAAAGTGCCGATCAGGTCGGAAAGCATCAAAGTACTGAGGACGGCTTCGAGTCTCGATGTCGTTGTGTCGAAACACGAAGGTCAGAAGATCAACCTTTAGTATGTCAACATTATACCTTGAACGATGTATTTTGCCCATTCTGTTTATGATCTGGAAGTAATCACTCGACCATCGATTGACCTGTCCCGGCAAGACTCTTCAGCATTGGAGGCCATCCTCGTGACACTGCATGTTGCGAGTGTCTGGTCGTGTAGTATGTCGGGCCGAGCTATATAAGAGACACGAGTTCTCGTTTCACTTCGACCGTGCACCAGACTCGGACCGATGCCGCTCTCTGCAAGGCTCAGAGCAAGTAGATGCTGTCGGAGGTGATGTGGAATTGGTGAGGCTCGTGGAGCATAACAGCTCTCAGGCTCTTTGATGAGAGCAGTACTTGGACGGCTTTGCCAATCATGAGGCCAATCTTGATCGGCAACGTGTCGGGATCCACGGGCGACCGCCTGGATGGTGAGAGTACAGCATGTACATCATCGCTGGCAAGAAGCTGATGCCGACTGTCCAGGCCTGAAGTCGATGCTGTCCGGCTCCACAAAGGTCGATGCAATCACTGGCGACTGGCTTTCCGAATACAACATCGGCACACGCGCTTTGCAAAAAGCCAGCAGCGGAGCAGCAAGTTACGAACCGGGCTTCCTGCATTCTTTACGGCTGGGCCTGTCCGAGTATAAGTCCTACCCGAAGCAGCTTAAATGTGTTGTGAACGCTGGCGGAGGCAATCCGAAGGAGCTTGCTTTACGAGTCCAGCAACTGCTCAGCGAGAACGACATCCAGCGGACCATTGCACACGTGAGCGGAGACGATATTCTGGAGCGTTTGGAGAGCGTGAACATCCAGCCCTTGACCTCTGTTGGCGAGAGTTTTGCTTCGTTCCGAGAGGATAAAGGAAAGATCCTGTCTGCGAACGCATACATCGGGGCGACAGGAATCCAGTTGGCTCTCGAACACGGGGCGGATATCGTGATCGCCGGACGCTGTACAGATGCTAGCCCTGCAAGTCAATATTCTTGAAGTCCATCTGTAAGATCAAGCTGACATGAGAGGACGATAGGTCGTTGGACTGTGCGCTTGGTGGCACGGTTGGAAGTCCGATGACCATGACCAGCTCGCTGGATCTTTACTCGCTGGGCATTTGATAGAATGCGGCTGTTACGTTGTAAGCCACGATCAGACTCCTTCGCCAACCAAGGTTTACTGAGCAACTCCAGTGTGGCGGGAGCTTCGCAGGATTCCAAGCTATGGGACCCAAACACTTCGACTTATCATTCCCAATCGCCGAAATATCGTCCGACGGTTCCGCGATCATCCAGAAGCAACCAGGGCAGAACGGGATGTGAGTGTAGCACCTGCCACATCTTCTGCTGACACTCGTTGATCTTCTTCCTTAGGGTGACTGTGGATACTGTAAGGACTCAGTTCGTCTATGAGTTGCAAGGTACCACATACTTAAATCCGGACGTTGTCGGCGACTTCACCAATGTCCGCTTCGCACAATGTGGCAACGATAGAGTTCAAGTCAGTGGTGCAAAAGGTATGTGCTCCGGAGCATATCCAATGTATCGTCCTGATCACAACAGAAAAGGCCTGCCTGCACAAGCGACTCTCAAGCTTGCATTGACCGCCGAAGCTGGATACCAGGCCGAATTTTACATCTTCGTGTCTGGGCTACAGGCCAAGGAGAAAGTTGAGAGTTTCAAGCGCATGTCGCTGAAGATGGTCGATGCATCGGTGCTGAAAAAGCTTGAGTTCCAAGTGTGCGGTGCTGAGGTCTATGACCCGAATTCGCTCAATGCGTCTATGACAACACTCAGGTAAGTAATTAACAACAGCTCGAAGTGGTGCCGCTTGCTGACCAGATGCAAGAGTCTTCGCCCAGGCTGATGATGCGAAGTCGCTCACCCGAGGACGCTTTCTAGGGCCGTTACTCAGTAATCAGCTGCAAGGGTTTCCCGCCCTGACGCCGATACTTGATTATCGTACCGCCGATCCCAAGCCATTCGTTAAGCTGTTCACTGGCCTCGTACCGGCCACGTCCATTGTAGAGACGTGCCACATGCTGGCGGAATCTTCCAAAGGCCACGAGCAAGTCTTCTCTGCGTCCAAGACTTCAAAAGTGGACAGGACGAATGCTGCGAGGAAGATCGTGAGGGCCTCCCCTACCTCGCTAGCCGTAGAAGCATACCAGCCCATAGCTGACTTTGGGCCAACGAAGAGAACAGCAGTGGGAGATCTGCTCTACGGCCGCTCTGGCGACAAGGGCGCCAACGTCAACGTCGGGTTGTTCTTCCCTCTCGCGCAGGAAACGGAAGAAAAATGGCAATGGCTTCGGAGTTGGCTGTCAACTACGCGATTGATTGGTAATGCAGTAAGATCCGTCTGGTGGCGTGCGGCAATGCTGACCTGCAGTCCCAGAGCTCATGGGTGACGACTACCACCCAGCGCTACGCATTGAGCGTTGCGAGTTCCCACTGATTCGAGCGGTGCACTTCGTCGTGTATGACTTTCTCGGCAGCGGAGTCAGCAGTACGAGCAGTGTCGATGCTCTTGGCAAGGTGTGTATTGATGTTCAAGCCGAACTACATCTGCTGGACTCTCTGTTGACACGCAAGTCAGGGCTTCGTCGAGTTCATCAGAGCACGTGAGGTAGACGTGCCCGCGGCGTTTGTGCCATCGAAGAGTATGCTCTAGCCCATTCGAGATGCGAGACGTAAAAGTGAGGTTGCGGTTGAGGCCGCTTGGGTGTGAAGTCCGGCTCCCGACTCGGGCCGAAGAGAACATTCACTTCCCAGGCCGGCAGTCAGAGTCTCTGCCGAAAGCGATGCCTCATCACCATCGCGGGGGCAATGCATGGCTTCCAAAAGCCCGGAGCTCCGAGATCACGAGGTAGCGGTAGAAGGACATGCGCATATACTGTACCCCGACAGCAGAGCGGTGGAAGACAGGCACAACGACTGCCAAGCATCGATCTCTAGCCCAACATGCCTTCCCTCCCCTGGCAAATCCTGCACCATCCGCTAGAAGCAATCAACTTCCTCTACTACTTCACCGTACAACTCCTACTTCTCACCCTCCACAGAATCCTCCTCCCACACTACCCCTACTACCAGTCTTTTCGAACACAGGTCCAGCGAGCATACCTCGCCTCGACATCCTTGTGCTTTCCAACTCTGACTCATCGCCTACCTGCGACATACACTTTGCAGCAAGCCGCGCGAATCCACGGAACAGGTTGGAATGGCTATGTCACACCTGGGGATCAAGTCGATCGGCTCCATTCGGCTGGCGATAGCGACGATGTCGGCATAGTCTTGTACGCGCATGGCGGAGGCTACGCCCGCGGCGAGGCTAGGATGTACTACTGGCACACGAGGCGCTGGATCGAAGTCGCCAAGGCGAAAGGGCTAGAGGTGATCTTTGTGAGCGTGGAGTATCGTAAGTATTCCGTGCGAAATAGGTCCGCTGGAGCAGAGAGCTGATGTCTGCTTCTTTGTCTCTACAGCGCTAAGTGGCAAAGTACCTCACCCAGCCCAGCGAGCAGCTTTCCTAGCTGCCTATCATCATCTCCTCGAGCTGAACATACCGGCATCGAAGATCATGTTCATGGGCGACTCGGCCGGTGGTGGCTTATGCATCAACGCAGCACTACACGCCCTTGAGACCGGCGTCCCACAGCCTGCCGGATCGGTTTTGATATCGCCGTGGTTGGACATGTCTCTATCGGCGTACGAGGGCGGAAATCAAGCTGTGATGAGTGATTTCTTGGTAGCTGCAAATACAGCAGTCCCTGTTATGGCCAATGCATTCTTGGGACCTTACGCTGCGACGGATCCGGACGTGAATCCGCTGTGTCGTCCGCTCGAGCAGATCAAGAATCTAAACCCGCAGTTGATCTTCGTCGGTGGGCCTGAGTTCGCATTGTCTGACTCGAAAGACTGGGCTCGGCTATGTCGCGAAGCGGGTGTAAAGCACGAGCTTCATGTGGGATGGGGTCAGCTACATGTTTGGGCTTTGGGCTTGAAGTGGATTGAGCCCTCGCTACGACGGAAGACAGAGGAGAGGATTGTAGATTGGATGATTGACTGCATTCATCGCAGTAGCATGAAACCGAGCTAGTTGTGCGTCATACTCCAGCCTCCATCGACTGGCATCGCCATTCCTGTCATACCATTCCCGCCCTCGCCTACAAGGAATACAGCGGCATTTGCCACTTCTGTAGGAGTGATCAGCCGCCCAGCGGATAGCTTCATATGCTGCTCAAGCACTGGCGCTGTGTCAACTTCGCCTTCCACTAGCCCAGGGCATACAGCGTTGATGCGAATGCCAGACGTGACAAAGTCTTTGGCCATACTTTTGGTCATGCCAGTCCGTCCATAAGATGAAGCAGCAAGCATGGT
Source organism: Fulvia fulva (assembly GCF_020509005.1). Classification (NCBI taxonomy): domain Eukaryota; kingdom Fungi; phylum Ascomycota; class Dothideomycetes; order Mycosphaerellales; family Mycosphaerellaceae; genus Fulvia; species Fulvia fulva. The sequence continues at coordinate 482,766 of NC_063012.1, forward strand.
ATGTCCGGGATGAGTGCCAAAGTTGCCATATGGGATGATGTTGACGATGCTTCGTGTAGATTTGCTGTTGGTTTGCGTTGTGAGTTGGCGAAGCTGGGCTCTGCATGCTAGCCATAGCTAAATGGTCACAGTTTGGTCAGTCGGCTGTTGAGTTAGCTGATTCCGGACAGTGCATACTTCTCTCGACGTGTCGTACAAGCCAGCTTTGAATTCTGCCGGGTCAAGGTCGAGTGTCGGCTTGGGTGTGGCGAACTTTGAAGTCACAGGCGAGCAGTTGATGCAGTAATCAATCTCTCCAAAGTGTCCAGCTGCTTCTTGTACCACTCTATCCCAGCCATCGTCATCTCCGGGATTGTGTCGAACCACACGAAGCTGAACAGTGTCGGAAGACAAGGGCGCCACAAGCTTCTGCATATTGCTCGAAGCGTCGGCGACGACGATTCGTGTACAAGCGCCCTTGATGAGTGCGTGCAGTATAGCTAGGCCTGTATCTGTGAGAGATTCTATGAGTCCTCTGCTCTTAATACGCAACTAACCACTTACCATTCGCGGCGTTTGTCACAAGCGCAACTCCGGAAGTCTGAGTTGTCATCATGCACGGCTTGTATCTTGATAGAACGTTCTGCTGTGCAGGATCTTGATTCAGGTTCGGCAGACTGTTAGACGTATTGTGTCGACGACGACGCCAGTTGACCATTCGAGATGCTTTGCCTTGATATCGTCTCGATACCCCCTCACGTACAGGTAACGTTGGTTTCGGCCCGAACGACTTCAACGGAAGCTCTCCCTCAGCTTCGAAGCTAGCCACTTGATTGAGTGTCCATTGGATAGTCCAAGTTTGTAGGCCGATGTAGTTGCATGGTGAAAGCCTTCAGACTGTGACAATTGACACCTAGTACCCAGACCACAGAACACAACATTCAACCACAATGCTCAGCCCCCTAACAGGCTCAGCCGCCATAACCGGCGCAGCAAAAGGTGAAGTCCTCAGGGCCCCAAGAAGTCCAGTAATGTCTGACAATCTCAACAGGTATCGGTCGAGGAGCCGCACTCGCGTTCGTGCAAACAGGATGCCAGAAACTGCTGCTCGGCAACGTCGACACAGCCGGGCTCGAAGCAACCAAGGATCTTCTTCTCAAGGCAGCAGTACCAGGCATGGAACTGGATGTGGATACGACGTATGTGGACATATCAGATGAGACATCCGTTGAAGCCTTCGTCCAACGATGCGTCGCTCGTTTCGGCCGCTTGGACTACGCTCTCAACATCGCTGGGATCTGTCCAGCACGAACTCCAGTCGTGGACCTGGACGTTGCAACGTATGATAGAGTTGTCGATGTTAACCTCTATGGCGTAAGTCAAGCACTTACCAGAGACCGCTTGGGGCATACATGCACACTCTGATATAACCTCCACTGACCCCACCACGTACACAGACATTCCCCTGCCACCGTGCCCAAATCCGCCAAATGCTACAACAAGCACCTAACAGCACAGGCACCCGAGGCAGCATAGTCTCCACATCCTCCATGGCCGGTCTGAACGCCTCGCCTGGCGCATCCCCCTACTGCAGCACCAAATTCGGCATTATCGGGCTAGTCAAGACCGACGCCATAGATTGCGGTCCTCAAGGTATTCGGGTGAACGCTGTATGTCCGGGCTTCACGGACACGCCAGCGCTACATGCCATTTCGACGGCGGACCAGAGGGTGGCGTTGAGTAAAATGATCCCGTTGCAGAGGTTGGGCGAGGCGGAGGATGTGGGGCGGACGTTTGCGTTTTTGTGCTCGGAGGAGGCGGGGTATGTGAGTGGTGCGTCGTATCTGTGTGATGGAGGTGCGATGGTGTTTCGACGGGGGTAGTGAAGGTTTGATTCAGTGAGCAAGATCCGAGTCGGGAGGGTTCAGATGACAGGGAGTACGGGACGCAGCTAGTGAGTCGAGAAGGAGACCAAGCCTTTGCATTGCGTTTGTCATTGCCTCAGCATGAAAGACACGATTTGACATGTGCCGATCGTGCGTGTAGCCTGCGTTGCGCGCCTGCTTCCTGTAAGCGGTCCTGGCAGCGACATGAATGCGGGCAGCGTAATTGCCCAGATGCGGCTTTTAGCGGACACTACGTTTGGGACACGGCATAGCTAGACAAGAGCTGGCCTCAGAGTGGACAGGAAGGCTGAACGCAGTCAGTATGGGTGTCTCATTGGACGAATTTGCTGAATCTTACAGTGCACCCAAACCACGCACCATCAACCCAACGCCTCGTGCGTCTCCGCGTTCTAGTCAAGGCTTGCGCGCGGAAAGAGCCTGGCGAGAAGGTCCAGCAAGCTCGCATGCCTACTCCACAGCAATCGCAGAGAGCCTTGTCGTCGCCCTCTCGCGCTCCATCATGGCGCATACCGCACACGTAGCCTCATCGACTTTGTACTTTCTCCTTGTCAACTCCAATCCGCCACCCAAATCATCTTCTCGACAGTCCTGGCACGCCACTAAACCTCTCCTCCCGCTCCGTCTTGAAGTTCACCTGACACCAAAACTGCCTACTATCACCATCCCACCACGTCCAAAACTTCTCCTCCCTGCGATCCACCTCCCTCGCCTGGATCTTAAACCCACACGTCTCGTACGGCTCGGCCGCCACCAGCAGGTATTGGAACGCCTTGTCCGGTGGATCCTCCACTTTCTGCTCGTACGCGGACATGAAGCGCACTTTGGGCTCGACACCTTGTGCGATCTCGGGGTACTGGAGCGAGAAGAGGAGTCCTTCTTGCCGTGTGATGGGATCGCGGGTTTTGGTGATGGAATAGCCCGGCCGTCCAATCTTCACGACGTTCCTCTTGACCACCACGGCGTTCGCACCGGTGTATCCGCCATCCTCCTTCCCCTTCGCTAGCTGCGCATCTTTCGCAGCGCGCCGCGCCAAGTTTGTCTGATGTTTCCGTCCCTGGGTGTGCGCGAGATAGGAGCCGTCGTTCTGGTGGACGGTTAAGCAGAGCCTGCATTCAAAGGAGCCGACGTGGTTCTTGAAGAAGTAGGGGTCTTTATCGAGGTCGATGGTTTCGAGCGCGAGTTTGCGGAGGCGTTCGCGGCGGTCTGCGTTGGTTGCGGATTGGGAGGCGACGCCGCCGCCGCCGAATTTGGAGCCCGCGCGGTTTTGGTAGTCCATGTTTGTGGTGGTGGATGGTGGGGGTGGTGAGGTGTTGTGGTGGAAGTTTGAGAGGTGGAAAGCTGAAATGTTGGTGATGGAATTGAAGGTGTGGCGCAGTCAACGCCACAAGTGAGCTTCACATGACTCGTGTAGATATTTCAGGAGCAGAACATCATCTCCACCATTAGCTCTGTGCCCTGATCATTGACAGCTATTCTGCATATGCCCACTATCTGCACATCTTGCCATGCACACCCAACTCCTCGCTAAAGTCATCAACATCAGCACAATCAATCATCGACAATATCATCATCTGCCAGTACCAGTCTCTCAACCCTCAACTCAACCGGTATCTGTGGTGCCTCGAACGTCACCTGCTTCTTACCCGACAGCCGCTGCTTCTTCACTCCAGGCTCTGCGTCAGGTCGATCTGTGGACCACTGTTCTTTGTCGTTCATGTTGTCGTCTGCATCATCGTTCTCCGCCTGCAGATCTTCTGTCGCTGCTATGCCAGTCACTCTTGTGATATCACGTATTTGATCCACCAGAATTTGTTCGTCTCGGGATGCACTCCTTGCGCTTAGGATGTGTAGCATGTACGGTAGCTGGTCGAGGAGCATCTGGTTCTTGAGCTCGGTGCTGACTTGCGGTGTTCCCTCAGTGTTGTTTTCATCAGGATTGAATGAGGTCGCCCGGGATGAAGTGTTCTGCTGCCAGCTTTCTACACCGGATGCTGTCGTCGACTTGACTTTACCACATCGACCAGTACTCGATGTGCCACCTGACACTAGCTTGCTGATCAACAACTCCAGATTATCGCCGACTTCTTCCTTCTTGCGCCACAACTTCAGAGACGTAGGGTAGAACATGCTGTGAGCGACACTTCGATTGCCAGATGCTCCAGCACTACGATGGACTGGACTGGGTAAGCTGAACAAGATGCCCCGGACTGCGGCCTGGAACGACATTTCGTCCTGCCGTAATGTGTCAGTTGCAGAGCCAGAGTACGCTCTTGTACCAAATGAGAAACGATCGATCGATAGCAGATCCGAGTCCGACAGGTTGTCCATACATGCAGCGAGGCTCTCCATGGTGTCGTCGGCACTCGAAGTCGAGCATGACAAAGCATAGTTCTCGTGAAGCGCTGCCAGGAAGGTGGATGTGTCCGTGCCTAGCTCGTCCATCAGAATGTCAGGATCGTTCTCAGGAATCTTGCTACGTCTATGCTGAGGCAGCCATGCTGGCGGCTGCGGCAAGCCAGCGGAGGTTGACACATCAATGCGTTTGTTGTACACGACTTTGCCAACCGCGTGAAAGATGTCCAGACTGCTCTCGCGATTTGTCACGAGCTTCAGCACTTCTTGCTCAGCTTTCGTAAGAGGTTGCACCGTCGTTGACTGCTTCGCCTTCGTGAAAGTCACCTTGCTCGACCACAAGTCTTCTTCATCGCCACGCACGCACAAGAACTCGAGCGATGATACTGCGCTCCTGATGTCTCCACTTTCTGCGATGCGCTTCAAGACTTGTGATCCCGGCGTTCGCCTCCGTCCGGACTTCCTGGCTTCTTTGACCACAATCGCCTCAAGCGCTTTGATCAGGAAAGTAGGTGCCACAGGATTGAACTCGATGACGTTGACGTAGGGATTCGTTATGAGTTCTGGTCCAAGTAGGCGATGAGCAGTGAAGCTGTCCGCTGCAGCTGTGTTGGTGGAAAGCAACGTTTCAGAGATGACCATAATCAGGGGCGTGGGACTCGAGTGTGGAGGTGCAGACGAGCTCAGATACTGCGCAACCGTTGAGCGGAATGATTGTAACGTGGCGGACTGCTTGGAGAAGGTATTAGGGAACTCTTCTACGAGTAGTGCCTGCAATCTGTCGGATGATTCCGCCGTTGTGGAAGCCTTGTAGTCAGGCTGAGTGAGCCCTGATCCGTCACCAGACGAAAGCATCAATCCGGCAGACTTGCCAATACGGCCAACAAACTCTTCAAACTGTGCTGCTGACGATAATGCCCCTTCCGGACTATAATCAGCACCACTTGGATCTTTCCATTCATACGTGCTGATGCTCATATCTTTGGCCAGTAGCTGTACAGTTGTCGTCTTGCCGGAGCCAGCGGGGCCTTTAAGCACAAGCACTTTATTGCGCCTCCCTCGCAACGCCATGTCTAGCCATTTCCGCACATCGTCGACTTTGCGTTTGTGTACGGCAAGTTCTGATAGGTCAATTGGCGCAAACTGCTCGGTCCAGGGCCGGTTGTCCTGGTTCTTGACAGTCAGAGTCGGGACACGATCTCCACCACTTGCCTTTCTGAACTTCTGCGATGCAGTGGATGGAAGACTCGACTCGCTTTCGAAGCTCTGCGTTCGTCCAAACTTGCGTTTTCGCAACGCCAATGCAGTGCTCGGTCCTTTTGAGAGTGCTGTACCCGTTCCGTTTGGGTGATCATCGTCCTCGACTAGGTCATCCTGTATCGTGTCCAGCTCCTCGCGATGAGTGGAAAACTTGTCTGGGCTGACAGATGGCTGCGGTCTTTGCTGCCGCTGGGTGGCATTGTTGAAGAAGGAATAGATGGGGTTTGCAGCTGGCTTTGGTGGCTCTTTGGTCTCCTGCTTGGGTTTCGAGGTTCGCTTCTTGGGTGACGACTTGGGGCTCGTTGCCTTGACAGATTTGCTCGTCGAGGCAGCCTTTCCATTCTTGATGGCCTTCAACTTCCCAGCGGCCGGCTTTGCTGGTTTGGGTGATTCGGCCTTGATCTCCTTTGGGTCATCGTCCTCATCGTCGGAAGTCACGACTCTGCGCCGTGAAGCTCGCGGGCCCATGCCGCATTAGTAAGTACAGTCTATGTGCTGTTGAGCCGGGCATTGGGAGAGTAGATGGCAGGTCGATGTTGTTCGACGGCAGTCGATGGGAAGAAGTCAGCATTGAAAGTGTCAGGCATCAAGGCGTGCACGTGCTTGGTGTGTGTTTCGCGTTTCATGTCCACGCGAGTGCGCGACGCGCATTCGACCGAGACCGAGGATGAAGTCATTGATATGCATATGCATGGATCGGATGTGCTTTCACTTTCTATTGCGCGCGTGTTCCCTCCTCTCTCACACATAACATCATGTCGAAACGCCCGCGGACACTTGACGCCTTCTTCAGTCCTGCACCAACGAAGCGGTCGAAAGCATTAAGCACTGTCACCTCATCCGAGACCGAGACCGAGACAGACAATGCCAAGGACAACAGCGCTGCCGATGAAGAGGTGTCCACACGTGCTACTTACCCATTTGCTCTGCCACATCTTCCATCAGAGCTGAGAGAGCTGCTCAACTTCGTGCCGGCTTCAGAGGGACGCATCATCAACGACCAGCCGGACCTCGACTTACTGTACTTCCAGCCATATATACAAACGGACATCCAGCGAGCCCTCTTCGACTTCCTCCGCAGCGAGCTGTTCTTCTACCGCGTCACATACATGATCAAACGTGGGCCCACCGAGAGCCAGATCAACACGCCACGATATACCACCGTCTTTGGCCTCGACGAGACTGCCCGGTTCGATGAGCAGGGCGGCATTGTAGACGCCGCGAATGGAAAACCACTGCCACCGACTACATACAAGTGTCGCCCGCGACCACTGCCACAATGTCTGGACGTCTTGAGAGAGCTGACCGAGAACGCCACAGGCTGCAAGTTCAACTTCTGCTTGGTGAACTACTATGCCAACGGCAACGACAGCATTTCCTACCACAGCGACGACGAGCGCTTTCTGGGCATCGATCCTGCCATAGCTTCGTTCACGCTCGGAGCGAAACGAGATTTCTTGCTCAAGCACAAGCCTACGCCGGGCAAGCACGAGTCCGAGACGAAACCTATGAAGCTACCCTTGGCATCAGGCGACATGATTCTGATGCGAGGCAAGACACAAAGCAACTGGCTACACAGCATCCCGAAGCGTAAAGGTGGAGAGGCAGAGCTGGGAAGAATCAACATCACGTTGCGACGAGCAATGGTGAAGGGCGGCACGGATAATTACTACAGATACAACGTTGGAGATGGACCTGTCCACAAATGGGACAGCAAGATGCGGGAAATGCTGCCAGTCGGAGCCACATGATCTCGCTATCAACGATCGGTGGCATCTTCAAGAGGCCATGAACCTGCTCGACCACTTGTCGGCTCGGATGGAACAGCCCGCGATCAATGTGCATGCACACATGGAACACGCGCAGCCGACACAATGCCTTTATACACCCATGGACACATCGACTGGCTTGCACACCGGGCATTGCCTAACCTGGCTGAAGCGCCGCAACATCACCTGCCCCGCGGGCAGAAGTAGTCGAAAGGTGTGCTATGCAACACACTTGGCTGCATGACCACATGTGCCGTTCGCGATGGTACGCCGACCCACGCGAAATGTCTTGTGTTCGAAAAGAAACATACGAAACCCAGCCGAATCCTAGCTCTGGTTGCAAGCAAAGCCAAGACGTTGATCTGGAGCTTGGTGCTCGCCTACGCTACGCCTCCAGAATGCCGCTTACGCAGTATCCTAGCTGCCAGGCTAACCACGATAAGCAGGAGGAGATACAGCCCACAGTGCTTCGACTGTCTTGAACGTCTTCTATCGCATCAAGCTCACGACTACTGTAACATATCGATAGTGCTGGTGCTTCAATGTAGCACCGACAGCTTTCGCCTGGCTGCCTCAGCCGCCTTGCAGACACGCTAAGCTCAGCACATAGCACCGAACCGTATGAAAACCGCCACGGCTGGCGACTACTGTGATGCTTGACACCAGCAAGCTTCCCCAGAGGCTCAAATGATCTCGACTAGTAGATGCTCGTAAAGGACCTACGACACACGATGTCACGAAGGGCCACGAGATGTTATCGGCCGCTGTCACGCGAGGCTGTCACGCGAGCAACGATACTCCAACCCAACCTGTCTTCCGCTGGCGGAGCCTTGAACCTTGATCGAAGCTCGAATAGGAAGGAGGGAGCCATCCATTCACCCAATCAACATCACCATGGTCTAGCAGGCAGCTTGTGCCGTTGCTCATATATCCCCGATTTTCCTCCGTCTTTGGCCACTATCCTATTCCAACAACTTCAGTCCTCCAAACATGTGGGCAAAGGCGGCATTCGCTGCCAGTACACTCTTCGCCCATTGCTTTGCATCACCCGTGGTCGCTCCTCATCTTATACACGAGAAGCGAGACTCATTGCCACATGGCTGGGTGAAGCGCTATGCGGTGGATGGCAATGCTGAGCTGCCCATGCGTATCGCCCTTACGCAGAACAATCTCCACAATGCGCATGATTGGCTCATGGACGTGTCACATCCTGAGTCTGACAAGTATGGAAGGCATTGGTCTGCGGAAGATGTCGCGAACGCGTTCGCTCTGAGGTACGATCTTCTTATAGATGTTGAGACATTCTCTGACAGCGAACGACAGCAAGGACACCTCGGATGCTGTGAAGGCATGGCTGGCCTCTACCGGCATTCATGATGACCGTATCGGGAAGTCCTAGAGTCTCGGCTGGCTCGAGTTCACGGCGACTATCAACGAAGCAGAAAACTTGCTCAAGACCAAGTACCATGTCTACGAACACGATGAGACGGGTCAACCTCACGTTGCTTGCGAGGAGTATTCCATCCCGGCAGCGCTCAAGGATAAGATCGACTTTGTGTATCCGACTGTCAGTATCAGTGAAGTCCAGGGAGTGCAAAGCTGACCATTATAAGGTACACTTTGATGCTAAATTGAAGGTCCGTGATACATCAGACAGCGTCACGAAGCGTGAAGTCAAGCCTGGAGCTGCAAAATCGCCTGGTAAACCTGGATCCGGCTCATTGCCAAATTGGAACCACAGCTTCCTTCCGCATAGCGACATCATCAAGGAGCTACAGAACTGTGACAAACAGATCACGCCTTGGTGCCTTCGACTGCTGTACAAGTTCCCGCCCGGCCTCACCGTGAATCCCAAAAACAGCTACGGCATCGTAGAGTACACCCTACAAGCATATGTGCCGTCCGATCTAGACCTCTTCTTCAACAACTTCAGCACCAAGCAGGTAGGGCAGCGACCTGTGCTTGATTCGATCGATGGTGGCTACCTACAGCAGACACTCACTGGATTCATCTACAACGGCGAGTCCAATCTGGACCTCGAATATGCGATGACCCTGGTCTACCCGTAGAAGACTACCCTCTACCAAGTCGGCGACACAGTGGAAGGCGCCTCTTTCAATGACTTCCTCGATGCTATCGATGGCTCCTACTGCACCTACCAAGGAGATGACGATCCATCCCAGGACGCCACATACCCAGATCCATACTGCGATCCAGCATCCCAAGACTGCTACAAAGGCCCAAAGAACTGCGGCGGCTTCGCAGCTACCAAAGTCATCAGCACGTCCTACGGCTATAACGAACACGACCTCACCCCAGCTTACGAGCAACGCCAATGCAACGAGTACATGAAGCTTGGTCTGATGGGCGTCTCAGTCGTCTACTCCAGCGGCGATTATGGCGTAGCTGGCAACAGTGGCCAGTGTATCAACGGAGCCGGCGTAGATGCACCATACAACAACGGTACTAGTGGGCGTTTCAATCCAAGCTTCCCGAGTACGTGTCCGTACGTCACGTCTGTAGGTGCTACGCAGGTCACCCCGGGAACAAACATCGTGACGAGCAGGACGCAGCCTGAGCAAGCTTGCGAGACTGTTACTTACTCCGGCGGTGGCTTCAGTAACGTCTTCCCACTGCCTTCGTACCAGGCAACCGCAGTGAAGTCTTAGCTCGGACAAAATCCAGTAACGTATAGCGCGGAGCTGTTTAATAACAGTGGTCAGACGAGAGGGTAAGTCCACTCCCAGTCACACTCCCACACCTCAACCCATCTAATCATGCTTTTTACATAGATTCCCCGACATCTCAGCAAACGGCGCAAACTACGTCGTCGCCATCGACGGCCAATGGGCCCTCGTCCACGGCACCTCTGCTTCTTCTCCTACGCTCGGCAGTGTTCTTACGCTTATCAACGAAGCACGCTTCGATCTTGGCAAGGGATCGATCGGGTTTGTTAACCCTACGGCGTATGCGCATCCTGAAGTGTTCAATGATGTGACGCAAGGGGGCAATCAAGGCTGTGGCACTGCTGGGTTCCAGGCGACGAAAGGCCGGGATCCTGTTACGGGGTTGGGCACGCCCAATTCTCCGAGGATGCTGGAATTGTGGTTGGGGCTGCCTTGAGGGAAGAGGGGTGGAACGAGGAGGGTTGTGGTGAGGTGGCGAGGGTGGTGCTGATGAGGTGGACGATTTCATAAAGGAGAAGTGCATGACGTGTGGTGACGAAGAGAGACGTGCTAGGTGAGTTTATGTCGTTCTTCATCTCGCAACCCTGTGGTCTGATTGGTGTGGTAGTCATCGGACGCTAAGTAAAGCGCCGATACGCTTGTCGACTCGCTAGCTGCCTTCTTCATGCCAGAAATCCTTCGCGTGGAGCTACGATTCTTATGCCAGCAATTTCACGCTCTTCGCAGAACGAGTGCGATCGTTCGACGACGCACCAGTCAGCCAGGACTACAGGTCACAAGGCGAGATGGACATACAGAATGTTAGATAGGCCATCGTGTTCGTGCCGTGGAAGGCTGCAAGGTTTCAGCATCAGGAGCTAGATGCCTTCATCACTGGCTCTTCCACGAATGTGACATGGAATGTACTAACTGGTCCTGTCAAACCCTTTGTGAAATCAGAATGCTATACTGCATGCGAAAGGCTGAAGACTCCGAAACTGTACAAACTCGATCCGCATAGCTACAGCTCGCCTCGAGAACTCATCGGTCACGCTTCACCCGCTCTGACACTCATGTAGTCGACCTGAGGTAAATCATCACTAGCTCCGCCACTGAAGTAGCCCCCAGTCCGAATGCCACATTCTGCGCAGAGGCAGCTAATCACTCGGTCCATCTTGCAACAGCATATCCACGGCACCCCGATCCTTCCCGCGGACCCCAATCCCCCTCGCCCTCTTCCTATGAACTACCGGCCCTCGACGTCTTCTCCCGCCGCTGATGAAGGTCTTGCCTCTTGTTCCTCCTGGTGTCGTAGTCGTCTTCATCCTTGATCCCCTCAATCTTCGCCGATGTGTGGCGACCGGTTGCTCGACTTCGAATGCCACGTTCAATCAAGAGCAGGCCCATGATTCCGGCTACGAACAGCACGGGGGCTGGGAGGGCGTTGGATTTGAGGCCTTCTGAGATGCCTGGCATCGTGTGACTGGGGTGGGATTGGGGTGCTGTCGATATTGTGGACTGTACTGTGCTTCTGTGTGATGCTCTGGTCACTACAGTCGATCTCTGGATGGTGAGAGCATGAGTTCTACCTGGTTGGGATGTGCTAGGAGTTGACATAGAGTTGATTGACGCAGCAGCGCGAGGACGATATCTTGTGCGCTCTCAGCCATCAATCCAGCACTGCCACATGCTGACACCCTCTTCTGCAGCCATCATTCTGCGGACGTCTGCGGACGTGGGACTGGCGGTGAATGCTGCTATACAGCATGCTACGTCGACCGAAGTGCAGCATGATGACAAGGTGGCGTTGCCACTCAGCCTTACAAGCAAGGGGTACCCGGTATGTCAAAAGTCTATCTTGCAGCGGGACGAGGTGATCGACCAATACCAGAGTGACAGCACATGGCAGCATCCAAGCTAATAGACAGCCTATCAGATTTCGTTCGTGTTGTGCCAGAGGCTCTGCGAGATGCTGTGAGGATATGTGAAGTTGTCCCGGGCCTCTGGGTTGTGACGATGCTGCTTGGTAGCGCATGTGAGTGGCGGTGTGAGCTTGGGCTAGCATACATACGTTGCATGCTCCTCAGATTGCAGTATGGGAGAGGAGTCCACATCTGGCTCAGCTCCTAGGTGTGCCGCTTTTGTCCTCCGCAACCGACCTGCATTGCGAGAATGTTACGGTCACATACCGTGAACTGTACTTTTGTTGCGATCCTGGACAACAATTGGTGCTTTTGCACGCTCGCCACAGATGCAGTCTATGACCTGATTTCACATTCTCTTTGTATTTGGCAAGCTCAGTGCGACCTGCAAGATATCCTGTTTGCCAAAACGTCGATCATGAAAGACAAAGCGCGCCACGTGACTTCTTCTCACCAACTGACGTTTCTCTCCTTAAACACGAACAGTTGCGAAGTGTCTCTTGCTCCTCGTCCCGGTGCTGGCGGCGTGTCGGAGCTTGGAAAGAAGCCTCTGATGTCAACCCTACAAAGCGCGGTCAGAAAGAGCGTCAAGGCTCTCTTCTACCACGAATGACTCACCCATGTACGGGTACTCCCCAATAGCCACAGACTGTTCCACTGGCCCTGTTCTTCAATCTGTCTTACAGTCAGCTCATCGTCGCATACGACAGTGGAAACACTCACCGCCAACAGACAGTCTGACGATCGTTGCCTTTCGTTTCGACCAACGACCATTGTTGAGCGTTGCTCCCGTTGGTGCCCCAGCCTTGAACTTGTGTCCCCACACCATTACTACCGTGGTTTAAGTCCATATACGTCGTGCCTGCGCGGTTCTGGAACGACCAATAGATTGTGCCATCGTCCATGTTCTTGTCGGCAATGACCGCTCTCCAAGACATATTGTATCGGCCACTGCCTCCATCATCCTTGTAGGTCCATACCTTGCAATGTGTGCCGTTGTTGCTGCTGCCACTGTCGAGGTCAACCACCTCATCCCCAGCTCCATCATCATGGAACTCGTTGTATAGGTGAATGGTATACCACTTGTTATCTTCAACAGGGGCCATAGTTGTGAGACTGAGCGAGGTGCTATGAAGAAAGTCGACTTCGGTATTTGAATGTGGAGTTAATACAAGATCTAGTAGCATGGGCTTCGATACTGTCCTTATGTATCACATACTGGTGTACAATACCTCGCAATTGCATACGGCGGCACGTTGGGCGTAAAGGTGGCGTGTACCAGGACAGCTGAAGCTGGATAGCCTCGCGGCCAGAAGTCTCCAAGGCCGCGGAAGTTGAGTTGGTCCGATGTAGCACTACGAACTGGAGACGCTCACACGTTAGCACTTCTGGAGTGCACCCTCTTGATCGGCGTTCATCGTGTCCTCTGGAGAGATGCTGCATGGACTTGTGATATTATAGAGATTTTCTTTCATCAGATTTATGATCTGGTAGACAAACTTGTACCTGGCTCATCTTGCCATTGCTTGCGCCTGGGACGCGGTGAGGAACAATAGCTACGGGCGGTGAGGACCATCGCAGAATGGATACAAGCAGCTGGGTGTGACGATTGAGGGCATTGTTGTCGAGAGAGAGAGGACGTTCTCTTGCTTCAGCTCGAGAAGGAGGCGCTGCTGATGTCTTGGCAGCAAGTGCTTGGCAGCCTGTGACTAGGTAGTTTGTCACGGGCACTATTCAAGCCGACAGAAGGGTCGGGACGACTTGGACCCTGCTCCACCAAATTAGTTAGCAACTTGATCTTGATAGCCCCATTATCTCTTTTTGACCTTACCGTCGCTAACCTTATAATAAAGCCTTGATTTCTACGGTATAGACTAATCTAAGGTATAGCTATTTAGCGTAGTAATTAGCTTATCCGGACACCTTACCGCCGTAGCTCGAGATAGCCCCCCTTAATAACTAAGATCGCGCCCTTATCTAATATTACCTTAACGATAGCTAGAGCCTACCGGCCGTAGTAAAGCTACTATTAAATAATCGCCGAGGCTCGCGTACGTTAATTTATATATATATAAAGAGGTAGACCGATACTAGTACTATATAGCCTTTAGTAGGCGGACGGCCCTACCTAATCAAACCGTATATACGCGACTTCTTACTAGATCTATTAGTAGATAAGAGTACGTATTAGGCTAAAGAGCTAGTTTTCTTCCTTTACGCCGAGTACGGTATAAAATATTAAAGAGAGTTAGAGACCTACCTTAAATATAAGCGAAGGCCCCGCCGCCGAGCGTTATACCGCCGAGCGATATTATTTATAAATATTGTTATAGAAGAGTCATTCTGTTTATATATAAGTAAAGTCGCTTACTTAATATCGCTATCTTAACGTACTTTACTACCGAGCGGGCTATACTACCGAGCGGGCTACTTTTACTAAGAACTATACTACTTCCACTTTAATTACGACGGTATCTTAATACGACGACATCCTATAGAATCGTTACTAGGAGGACAATTCCTCTTCAGATTCTTTGCTATCTAGCGAGTCTACTTAATAGGTACGTACGTTATACCCCGACTCGCTATATCGCTTATAGCGTCGTAGCCTTAGTACTGGCCGAACACTATCTAGCGACTCTCTACTCACTTCCTACCTCCTAGTATCCTCTAGAGGTATTAATTACGACGCCCTATCGAAGGTTAGAGACCCTCTAGACTGAATATACTTACGCTTTCGTGCTTTCTACTATATAAGGGTCTCGTTAGACTTGCGTAGCTTACTAATCTCGCTTCGTATAAGAGCTATCTAATACGCTATCTCTCTACTCCCTCTCTATTACCCTATTAAACAACCTTCCTCTTTCTACTACGCCTTTCTAAACCCGTAACGACGCTCTAAGACGTAATAACACCTATTATAAACCCTGTCTCGTCGAAGTTGTAGGTGTCCTAGTTAAGGATGCTATACTTCTCCTTTATATTACGTATAAGTAAGAACTACTTCTCGATAACGTCTAGATCTTCTATTAGGGCTCGCTAACGATCGTATCTACGTGTTATACAAACCTTTAGCTTACGATGCCGCCTAATAAACCTGTCTGTCTAATTAAGACTAGCGGGCTTAAGACCCTTCTCTTATAGTAATAAATCGGCTATTACTCGTATACTAGCCTTTAATAGCAGGAAACCTCTAAGATCTAGCTCGAGTATATACTCAAGTATCACCCTCTCTTCTAGCTCTATAAGCTTCTTCGAATTAGGCTCGTAGTCACCCCGAGGAGGTCGTCTATTCAATCGATACCCTAGTGTAGTTCGAGACGCGTTATATACCTTTATAGTAAGTCGATTCGTGATTGTCGCGTCGCGTTTCGTGGCCTAGACAGCTAAGGTCAGCTTGGCCTCGTTTGAAGACAATATACGCTATAATAGTAGTTATATAGCTATATCTATAGAAGTGGTACAGTTCTTAGTAAAAGTGGCCCGCTCGGTAGTATAGCCCGCTCGGTAGTAAAGCACGTTAATCTTGATCTTAATCTTAATCTTAATCTCGTAATATTGTAATCTCGTAATCTCTTCTATAATTAACCCTTATTACTATAGCTTTTATCCTTACGTTCCTATTAATTAAATTCTATATTGTCCCTACTAAAGATATTACTATTACCTAGCCTAGCGTTATATTACGCCTAAATACGCCGAGCCTCTTTATTAGCCTTGATATCTACCTTAGTACGACGGGCAGAGTCCTTATTAGAGGGCTATTACTAGCCTTACTATTACGTAGGTAGTTTATAATTAAACTCCTTACTCTATAGACGTCTTGCTATCGCCTTATTATCCTTAGGTTACTAATACTAAGATAGGTAGTAAAATCTAGCTCTACCGCGAGGCGGTAGTAGCGATAGATTTTATTATTATTGTCCTTATTATCGTCCTTATTGTGGTCCTTATTATCGTCCTTATCGTTCTAGTCTAGAATACTAGTAATATTAATACCTATACGCTTAGCGATCTTAGTACGCTTCTTATTAAGATTGTCTATTATAGCTTATATACGCTTATTAGCTAGATCGATCTCTGCCTAGGAAGAGTCTCTAGTAGTAGATCTACCTATATATAGATACGGTAGTAACGATAATACAACTATATTGCTCGATATAATTCGCTACTATCGACGACGTATATAATTATAGTAGCGATTAATCTAGAAGTCCTTTGCCTTACCTTAGAAGTTCTTAAAAGTAAAAAGCTCCTCGAATATTAGGTCCTCTAGACGACGTACTTACGAGTAAGCTATATAGGAGAGCCCTAGTAAGAATTTAGGCTTCGAGATATCGAGTACTACTTAGTTAAGAGTTATATCTTATAACTTATATACTATAATAGTATAGGTAATTATAAGCGGGAACTACTTATAAGTATACTTAATACCCTTTAGTATAAACTTACGCGTTAATAGAAAGATTAGTACTATAGGATATATATATTGTTTATTAAGCTGTTATAGTGCCTCCTGGCCTATATAGCTGTTCTACGTACTTCTGTCTTACGAAGGGAAAACCGCTCGCGATAAAAACCCCTCTCCTCTTCTATACTACTATTGTCCGTTATTTGCCTTCCCGCTTTCCTTATCGAGGGTATACTAGTGTTATAGGCCTACCCTAATAACTACCTTGTCTACATCCCCTTAGTCTCCCTCCTCTTCTCTATCTACTCCTCCGTCTCGTAAGCTAGTTTAAACTAGGTAAGGTATCCTTATCTTAGGACCTAACGTGCTATCCTCTATACGTCGCTCTTATACGTAACGCTCGACTAGTAGTCGCGTCTAGCTACTCTCGCTCTCTATATACTCCGCCCTTCTACCTACTATAGGCACCGTACGACTATTAATTCCGGGTTCTACGACGGGTAGCTATACTTGTACGCTAGGTTATCTATATCTAGGACGTTCCTCCTATATAAGTAAGCCCTAAGCCCGATATGTTCGGACCGGATTTAGATTATTACGCTTGCTTCTACCCTTATAAGGTCGCGGTATAGGAGGTAGTTATATCTCTAGAAGGTTCGTAGGGCTAGGGGGCCTGTTCTCGCTAGCGGGTTACTGTTCTATTCCTATTCCTATAGGTAGCCGGCTACCTACTCTACGAGGCTCTAGGACTTTCCCTTACTCCCCTTCTTTTCCCGGGTTCTTCGTTCCTCCTCCTCCCTCGCTAGCTACTCCGGCGTTCCTTATACTTTCCTAAAAACCCGTAAGTCGTCCCGCTTCTAACTCCTCCTTACGTACGGTCCTATATATAGCCGGCTATATCTCTATACGATTCGTACTATCTTATCGTAGATAGTTTGCTATACTAGGTACTCTATCGTCTTCGCCGTATATTAGATCCTTATCCCTTAGATATAGTAACGGATAGGTAGTGTCCCGGTCTCTATCTCGGCTACTCTCGTCGGTATAGTCCTATACGCTCCGAGGATTCTCCTTAAGTTGCCTACTTAGGTTCGATTAAGAGGCTGTTCGATCTGTCGCGGTACTAGCTTATCGACTCCCCCTATACTCTAGATTTGTACCCCGTAAAGTATCGCTAGTCGAACGATTACTTTATACATTATTCTTGCTTTGTCGAAGGTCGCCCCCTACGTTAACTTAGTAAGACGTGTTATTGATGCCTCGTTTACTTGTGCCCTATTCTAGGCCTTCTTAATCTATAGGTTCTAGCTTAGCTTCGGGTCTAGCTAGATTCCTAGTACTTAGAGTTTAGGGGAGGGCTTCGTCTCGTATCCCTAGATTATTATAGTTGCCTATATATTATAGTAGGTCCTCGCTTTACTAAAGTGGATCAGCTAGTATTTCTCTAGGGCAAAACGGACGCCGTAGCGTCTAGCCTAGTCCTCGTATACTCTATGTCTCTCCGTAAGTAGTCTATAGTTTTCCTCCGTTATCGCGGACTAGGCTAGGATGTTTATATCGTCTACGAAGCCTAACGCCGAAGTCTAAGGGGACGTAAGTAAGGGGATGAGATCGGCTATAAAGATTAGGGATAGGATCGGGGATAGCGTAGATCCTTAGGGGATTCCGGTCTCTACGTATACTCTATCGGATTTATACCTCCCGAGGACTATTCTCGTAGTCCTCTTACTAAGGAAGGAGTATATAAATTTCGTGGCCTATACGGGAACTCCCTTCTATCGGAGTATATAGAGTAGTCTTTCGAAGGAGACGTTATCAAATGCTCCGGAGATATCTAGGGAGAGTAGCGATACTATTCTATTCCGTCTATAGTACTAGAGAGTTTAGATCTGTTCGGTTATCAGTTCTATTACCGTAAGGGTTAAGCGGTTGCTTCTCCCTCCTATCTATATCTCCGGGAGGATGTTGTTCTCCTCGACTAGTTTTGTAAGTCTCTAGGCTACTACCTTCTCTAGGATCTTGCCTACTATATTTAGGAGCGTAATAGGTCTATATAACTTGAGCCTATTATAGTCTTCCTTCTATAGCTTCCGGATAACTACTATTAGGGAGTCTCTATACGGCTTCGGATAGTAGCCTTTCCGTAGATAAGTAGTAAAGAGCTTAGCTAGGCTCGGGGCGATTTCCTCTTTATATTCCTTTAGTAGGAGGTTTAGGATTTTGTCGGGCCCTAGGGCCTTTCTTCTATTAAGCTGTCCTATTACGGCCTTAACCTCGCCTAGCTAGACTGTCTAGTATATGTCTAGTAGTTCCGAGTACGACGTGCCTACTATGTCCGTTAGGTCCGTATCGACTTGTATTAAGAAGAAGTAGTCCGTAAATACCTTCGCTTTTACCTCCGGCGTTAACCTTAGCGTCCCCGTTATATCGACTATAGGCGGGAAGTAAGGTGTCTTCTCTATCCCTCTAGCTCTCGCCTACCTTACTAGTCGCTATATCTAGTTAGGATTCTCTATTACGAGCCCGACCGTCGTTCTCTAGTCTAGCTGTTTATCCCGACGTATCTAGGCTTTCTTAGCTTAGCTAGCCCTTTAGTATACGTCCTATATTACTTATATATGCTCCTTCGTCCACTCTCGTCTAGCCCTCCTCGCCTCCTTTACCCTTTCCGCGTATGCCGGGGTCTAGAATAGCTTCTGTCTTTAAGAAGGTCGAATATAGGGTATATACCGACGAGCTACCTCCTATACGACTATCGTTATCCGTTCGGCTTCTTTGTCGAGCTCGGCTTCTTATTCTACTTCTATTTCCGCTTCTAGTCCCGCATTTGCTCTATTATCGTATAGTCGTACCGCTAGTTCGTCTCGGATTTCCTCCTACGGGGCCTTCTTCTAGTTTAGGCGTAGCTCCGCTATAGGTTCCTCCTCGACTCCTACCTCGATTGTTGTCTAGATCGGGATATAGTCTAATCCTACTTCGAGTAAGAGGTTCGGGCGGTACTTATCTAGCCTCGTTACTAGCTCTCTCGAGAGGAAGTATAGGTCAATCGTACTTACGCTTAATCTCGCCTTCTACGTCTCTATACCCTTTAGAGTCGCTAGTTCTATATCGCGGCTCGCGGTGATTTCTAGTAACTTACCTCCTAGGTATACGTATAGGGGGGTGAAGTCTAGACCCTATTACGAGTAGTAAAGGTTGAAGTCGCCTACTAGGACTTAGTATATATCCCCTTGTTCGAGTATCCGGTCTAGCGTAGCTAGGGTTCCTAGGTCTCTACTCGTTCGTCCTTATAGGGGAGGGTTATAGACGTTATAGACTCGGACGGTTCCCTAGCCTATTACTATCTCGATTGTCGTTATATCCCCCTAGTAGCCCTCTAGCTATAGTATAACCTTCTATACTTCTATACTAATAGCCTTACTTACGTAGGTATATATTCTTAGGGTATGTCCTATGCCTCTACCGATTACGTATAGTATCGTTAGTCGTTATAGGTTACCGGTTTACTTATATATAGGTTAGTCTAAGGTTCCTATAGCGCTACGACATAGTGCTTTTAGTAGTCGAGTTCTTATAGGAAGTAGAGTTAGACCTTATCTTTACTTTTGTTAACGTTATACTATATAATAGTAAGGTTGTCCTATAGTACTATTACGGGCTAGCTAGGATAATATCTATAGGGGTGCTCCGGGCTTAGGTAGTACCTACGGTTATCGTATCTTCCTCTTAGGTTAGTAGGCCTTCGGCCGGTAGAGGTGTTCTAAAAATCCGTATCTGTCCTATCTCGTTTACTGCCCTATTTAGCCCCCTTAGCCGTCCTAGCGGCGGGTACGTACTCGGTAGGGTGCCCCTTATTGCCTCCTCCGTTCTCTTTCTTTTTACCGCCTTAAAGCCTTTATATTAAACGCTACCTTACTACGGGGTAGGGTATCTCGCTAGGGTCGTTATTCGTACTTAGCTAGCCTTCCCTTTTACGGCGATCCGGGTTAGGTATTAGCTCGAGTACGCCGGGTGTTTCCGGCTATAGTATACGTACCTTACTTCTTCTCGTAGGCATTGCTTTCCCTAGTATAGGCCTACGTAGTATAGGTACTTCGGGGTCTTCTCCGTACATTTCGGGGCGATATACCCGTACTATTAGTAGTTGAAGCATTAGAGTACTCTATAGCTACTCTAGTAGATTTCCGTATTAAGATGTTCGTAGTTCTAGTATAGTCCTTTATCTAGGACAAGGTTTGCTTATTCCGTATTTACTATCTAGACGATTAACGAGGAGTGTGTCTTTATTAGTTCGACGCTTCTATATAGCTAGACGGCCTTAGAGAAGCGTACTCCTAGGGATATGCTCTAGTTCTATATTTATAGCTAGGGGAGGTCATTTTCGACCTTAAAGGTTCTAGGGACCCCGTAGGCTATTAGTATAAATTGTTAGTAGGAGACCTTCGCTGACTTTACTACTTTAGTTATCTATTCCTTATATATCTCGAGTCTTTGTCGGTCTGTCTACTATACGGTAAAAAGCCTTACTACCCCCCTTAGCTCTACCTTCGCTCCTACGATCTCCTTCCGGCCGATTCTATCTACGAGCTCTATACTCGTAAGGCCCTCGAGTTCCCTTTTCTCCTCCGGGTCGGTAACGTAGACTCGGATCGCGTTATTAGTCCTCTAGGGCTAGGCCGGGTAGTATCCCGCGGCGATTATAGCCTACGTAGGGTTCTTCTATTATATTACGTACTATATAGTCTAGTAGATTGTTCTTAGGGTCTAGTGTTCGAGTGCCTTAAGTATACTAAGTAGCTACGCGATTATATTCTTATATACTCGGGCTAGGTGTTCGTCTTCGTCTAGTATTACCTAGGCTTCTTTATATAATACTATCTACGCGGAGGGGCCGGAGGCGGCTAGGGTTCGTTATGCCTTTTCTAGGCCCTTAGTATATTATCGTTGGCCGTTGTCTTACTATTACTAGGTTAGTCGTTAGCTTAGCTATTAAAGGGTTAGTTACTACTAGCTAGGTTCCTATATTATATCCCCGTTTATAGAGATTTAGGTGTCCCTCGCGAGCTACACAATGCTCGCGAGTTAGGCTTAGGATCTAGTCTCTATATCGCTACACTTTAGCTACGGCTAAGGTTAGAAGTTGCCTAAATAGGTAATTTACCTCCGCGGCTCCGTAATTTTAGGGTCTAGTCGGATAGGAGGTGGATTCCTGTTTTCTTATCGCTTTCCGCGGCAATTACGCGGCCGCTAGCGTAGGCGCGCTACTCTTGTTCTCGTTAGGTAATAGCCTTAATAGGCGCTTTCGAATAGTACGTCGTACGTGTCTCCGATCGATAGCTCGAGGTGAACTTAGTTCCTTACTCGTACTATAGGATGTAGTAGCTACGGTATCTATAAACTAAAGACCTCCTCTAGGCGCTAGTTATCCTAGTAGTTTAAGGAGGAATAGGTCGTAGAGTCCTAGCTATTAATCTAAACTAAGAGATAAAACGGTATATCCTTAGTCATATTAGTAGGGTTACCCTCTAGGTTACTCTTAAGCTAGACAATTTTACGAAGTATACCTATCGTACTATTAATAACGCCCTTATCAACCTAGATATTCTCGGTAATTATAATATAAGCGCCCTTAGTAAACGGTAACTAGCGTATAGATTACTACCTACTTTAAAGTCCGCCTTTGCTACGTCTTATTATCTAGTATAGAGAGCTCAAATAACCTTAATAGGCTATCTAAGCTTACGTATACGCTTATAGTTATAATTACAAATATCGGACTTACCTAGGAAAAGACGTAACGTGTTAAGAACAGGATACGAATTACGTAGCCGCAGAAGATAGGAATTATAGATTATGTGAATAAAGAAGGACCTAATAGGATAGCGTATATCTATGTATAGTATCGCCAGTTAATAGTATAGGTATTTCAGGAGGGATAGCTATACTTAGGACTTGACTAGCAAGCCCTAATTACTAATCCCCCTAAGCACCTAATGTTGACCCTATGACCTGCATATTCTTAACACTCCCACTTAGGTCAGAAGGTCTTAAACAATCCCTTATACAAGCTGGAGCTGCCTTACAAAGTTTTGAAACTGCTGGCCATTAAGGGGCTTAGTCAGCCTATTAGCAACCATGTCCTTTGTATAGTAGTAATCCACTACAGTCTTCCTTTGCCACTAGAGATTCCTGACATAGTGGTATGCCACATCAATATGCTTTGACCTGTCATGGACATAGGCATCTTTATCAAAGGTCAAAGCTGCTTGGTTGTCACCTATAAGCTTCACGGGTCTCAGCTTATCAACAGTACTTTTGCTTGCCTCGATCCTAGGTTAGAATGAACACTCTCTAACCAGGTCAGGACACCTTATCTCTCTAAGGACTGCAGCAAGAAACTGTGACTGCTTAGCTGCTGCATTCATGGCTATGAACTCAGCCTCCATTATTGATGTGGCAACAGACTTCTGCTTCCTACTCATCCAGGACACAGGTGATCCACAAAGGAACCATACATGTCCAAGGATTGAGACTCTGTCTGCCTTGTCTATAGCATAATCAGAATCTGAGTATCCCTGGAGAATACCTCCTCCTCTTCTGTACATCAAGCCCAGGTCTGGGTATGATCTCAGATATCTGGAGAGTTTCTTCAAAGCTCTGAGATGTTGCTTTGAAGGGTCAGCAACATAGGAGCTGATTCTTCTAAGGGGGAAAGCAAGGTCTGGCCTTGTCATTGTCATTGGCCACATCCAGGTACCATTGCAACTCTGGTACTCCTGTTTGTTGCACCTCTCATCTATAGTAGCTGAAGGTCTCAGATCCTTAAGCTGTCTATAGGTGAGAGTGTGGGTGTGGCCTTCTCTAGAGAGATGCCCATCTTGGCAAGGTTAGTTTGGATGTAGTGTCCTTGATCAAGCTTCACAGTACCTTAGGACCTGTTTCTTGTAATCCTCATTCTAAGGATCTTCTTAGGTTCCCTAAGATCTTTGATCTTGAACACTCTTCTAAATTCAGCCTTAAACCACTGAACATCTGACAGCTTTGGAGCTGCAATGGGGATGTCATCCATATAGGTGAGGACCATGATGTCTCTTCCTCTGTGGATAAGTAGGCATAGATCCACCTGGGACTAAGTGGATCCAATCTGTTCTAGCTTAGCAACACAGAGCTTGTTCCAATCTCTAGCTGCTTGCTTCAGTCTATACAGGCTTCTAAGGACCTTGAAGACCATATTTGGTGGAATTTCAACACCTAGGGGTGGGATCATGTAGATGTCTTCAAGAAGGCTGCTTTCGGTGAAAGCATTGTTCACATCCACCTAGTGCATCTCAAGATCTCTCTCACATACTACAGCCATGAAGACCCTAAGGGTATCATGCCTAACAGTAGGTGCAAAGGTCTCTTCAAAGTCAACACCAGATTTCTGTGAAAGCCCTCTTGCAATCAGTCTTGCCTTGAACTTTTCAATGGCTCCACTGATCATTCTTTTCACATCAAAAACCCACTTAGATGTAACCAGGGTTGCACCCCTTGGTGGTACAACTGGATCCAAGGTGTTGTTGCTTCCTAAGGCAATAAGTTCTTTCTGGATTGCCTCTTTCCACATATGTCCCCAATTGGGGTCTCCCACTGCCTCCTTATAGGACTTTGGGATTGGCACTTCCTGCTAGTAGGCTATGGCCTGCCCAACAGCAGCAAATGCATATCCCTCCACATCATTTAGGATTTCCTCAACCCAGCTCATAGTTAGATCAAGATGAAACATCCGAGCAATCAATGCCCTATGATGCTTGCCTTCATGCTAAGCAGAGCCATCATCTTCATCCCCCCTTGACCTCTTGTTGCCTGCAAGCTGAGGTGGCTGTTGAGGTTGATCCTCCTGAACAAGTTCCTCTTCCTTTTCTTTTCTTGGAGTCCCCTCTACTCCAATCTTCTGGTACTCTCTAATGTCTTTTGGAGGTTGGGGAAGTTGCACAAACAGAGGCTTTGCCTGGAGCTGCTGTGGCTGCATTGATGAACTGGAGACCTGAGCAGGAGGTCTTCCAACCGGGTTTCTCTTTAGGGCTCTGCTTGACTGGTTTGTGAAGGTGATGCCAAGATCCACATCACCCCCTTCTCATTCTCAAACCAGTCAACTTGCCCGTGTGTTTTGATGGCTTTCATGCCAGGCTCCTAGAAGAGCCATTGCTTTGTGGTGTTCTCCATATAGCCAACAAAGACAACTTATTTACCCCTATTCATGAGCTTGTCACTTCTCAAGCCTTGAGGTTAAGATCTCGGGTCTACATAGACCACTGCTTTACATCCCTAGACTCTCAAATGGTCAACTGATGGTACCTGGCCAGTGAAGGCTTCTTCTGGTGAAAGAGTAGTACCATCTATCATTGGTCCATTTGGAAGTCTGTTTCTGACTACAGTTTGAGCAATAAGGGCCTCTAGCCAGAATTTAACTAGCATATTTGAGTCCTCAAGCATAGCTCTCACTGTATTCTTAGAGGCTTGGATTGACCTTTCCACAGGTCCATTCTGAAGTGAGTTGTAGGCATCAGTTGTGTCCATCTGAATGCCAAACTCCTTCTCCCACTGTTTTAGCAAGGAAAGAATTTCCCTTGCACTATCACTACGGATTGCAGATAGAAAACACCTTGAGCTGTTCTCTACCTGAACCTTCCATTCCTTTAGAGCTGTAGGAGCATCACTCATAGCCTTCAAAGGGATTACCCACTTCTTCCTTAAGAAGTTGTCTACAATCTCAAGCCAGTACTTGAAGCCAAGTCTTGAGACTGCACCTTGAAAAGGCCCACAGATGTCAATAGAGATGAGGGCCAGCCTCTCTCCTTTCCTCTCTGTGGCAGGTCCTTTGAACTTCCTCATGTTTGCAAGGGAGCAGACCTTGCAGTTCTGGTGTTCAGAAGGAACAGGAATGGGATCTTTCTTGTCAGTGACTCTATGCAGGTTTCTTAGCAGTCCCTTGCTAAGGTGTGCACATCTTCTATGCTATAGCTCCTACTGGTCCTGGGACTCAGTGGCAGTCATAGACTGTTCCAATTCACACTCAAAATGTGTACCTAACTTAGACAGATCCAAGTCATGCTCCTGTAGAGAGGCATATGCTTGAGGCATAGCTTCAAGCTGCTCTGAAACACTTTGAATGAATGGAACATCCCCTCTCAGCTTTGTCTAGACAACAGGTTTTCTAGAAAGGGATTTGAGGGTGAAACTGGGTGGTTGGACAGCAGACTGTTGGCTGAACTGATTCCAAGAAACAAGGCTAACTCCAAGGCCAGGAACAAACAAAACATTCTTCAAGACAATCTGCTTCCCAGAAGGACCACCCATCACTGCACTCCCCTCATGTGTGGCATGTAGGTAGCCACCCCCAACCTTGATCCACTTCCTCTTCTGAAGAGGTTTCAGGGTCCTGAAAAGTGAATCCTGGTCAGTCATATAGGATGAAGCACAAGAGTCAAGCAACCACTCTGAGGACGGGTACTTGCTTTTGGCTTCCACAGTTGAATGGGCAACCTCATCAACTTCATCATCCTCTGATGGTGTCTCAGGGTCTGATGAGTCTTCCTGGGTTGCATAGGCTCTTCCTTGTAAGGTCCTTCATCACCACTAGGATGTCCCTCAGGCTTGGGGATGGGGACCTCCTTCTTGGTGGTGATGATTGTCTCTTTACAACAGAGGTGTTTCCTCTGTTGAGCTTGTCCTTCCTGACAGCATGCTTGGCTCCAGAGAGGTGTGGGCAATCCTTGATCACATGATCACCATCACAGAGATGGCAGGTGATCTTGCCCTGGAAACCTCTTCCTGCAAACATTGCTGTTTCCTTAGATGCAACTTCTAGCCTGGATTCATGTGACTCAAGCAGTTGTAGACAATCTTCATATAACAGTCCTGGCTAGGCCAGGATAGTGTTCTTGGTCTCAAGATACACCTCAGGCAGGGCTTGAAGCAGATGCTTCAGCTTCCTTGTAGGCTCTCTATAGTGAGCCTCTGCTGGGTCAACTTCAGCAATCCTTCTCACAAGATTGCCAAGGTGGACCTAGGCCTGTCTGATGGTCATGCCATCTATCATTCTAAAGATGATCAATTCTTGAACAACTGTCATTACATATGTAGCATGAACCTTGCTGTACTTTGCCCTCATCTTGAGCCAGATCTCTCCAGCTTGTCTCATCTCTAACACCTCATCTTGGTCATCTTGTGAAAGGCAGATGAAGATCTCATATCTTGCCTTTACATTTGCTTTCCTCCCAACTGGACTGTATCTTGACTCTTCAAGTCCAGGCAAGGGATCTGATGACTCAGATGGTGTTAAGGAGCTGGGTGTGCTTGATAATAGATAGCTTCTATCTACAACCCAAAGCACATCTTGAGCTTCAAGATGGTCTTGCATCAATAAGAACCATGTCCTCTAGTTGTCCTTGGTTAGGATAGGTGCTGCTCTCCTCCTACCAAGGGTGCTATGTCCAGTTTCCTCTATACTTTTATATGTAGGACAGGATGGCTACCTACAGAAGAAAGGTATTCGTTCGTACGCGATCGGATCGATAGGAGGTGAACCGAACGCGAGGTTGATGGTGGAGAGAATGGCTGTCTACTAGAAAGCGAGGAAAGTCGGTCGTAAGGATCGGGTTTCTAAGACACTGTCTATAGCTCTCTTAGGGGAGGGTGTTCTGAGACACTACGGCTATCTTAGACGGAACAGTTAGTTAGTAAGGACAACGCGATGTCCTGAGAGTAACTCTTCCTAGTAGGCTCGCCCACCTTTCTAAGGTATTGGCATAGGCTTCTCTTCTAACCCTCTAAGTTAGTCAAGGTCTGACAGTGCCTCACTAGGCTCTTTCACGACTAACATACACCTACAGCGAGCTGTAGCTTCCTATATAATGCGGAGGCGGCCTCTAGTCTGCCCTTCCTTTTAGTACTATAGAGGAATAACTACTACGACTTCAATCTATAAGACCTAAAGGCTAACTCGGGCTCATAACCTATTAAGAACAGGACACGAATTGCGTAGCCGTAGAATATAGGAATTACAGATTATATAAACAAAGAAGGACCTAATAGGATAGCGTATATCTATATATAGTATCGCTAGTTAATAGTATAGGTATTTTAGGAGGGACAGCTATACTTAGTACTTGACTAGTAAGCCCTAATTACTAATCCCCCTAAGCACCTAATATTGACCCTATAACCTACATATTCTTAACATAACGCGTTATTAAATATACGCTATTCTTCTAGCGGGAGATCTAGCTTAATACGTATACGTAATAGCTACTAATTATTAATAGTTAGACTATTTAGGTAGTTATATAAGCCTTAAAGTACGTACTTCAAATCGGCCTAGCCTAAATCCTAGCGCTAAATCGTTATAAGCTTAATAGTCTAGTTATAAGGGCGCGCGTACCGTAGGGTCCGAATAAGAGAGTTGTTATTCTACGAAGCTACGAAAGAGGACCGCGAGGCGCGGCGAAGTTATAACGTAAAGCTTAGCCGCGCTAACCCGATACGGAAGGTCCGCGGTTTACCCGAGCCGACTGTTACGGTTCACCTTATAAGGCTACACTTAGTGTCACGTGACCTAGTGCGCTAGCGCGCCCGGACCCTAGACCCTGACCTTAACGTTTACTTTATCGCGGCTTCGCGACTTTCTTATCTTCTCTTCTTCGTAGAACTTATTCGATTCTAAGGTATTAATACGTTTACGCCCTGTCTTACGCCTTGTCCGTATTACCGACGTAGCTATAGTAAGGGGTCGCGGGCTACCCGTAACACTAGTTAAAGTAGAGGTATATAGTACGGCTAGTAACGTCTTTAAGCGTCTTAAGCTTCTTTACTAGCGTAAAGAGCGAGTTAGCTTACGGAGGAAGTAATTACTAGAAGTTACCTATAATAACTACGCTAACGCTACCGAAGGGCTCTAGATCTTTATATAATTTGCTTAGACGTATACTAATCTAGTATAGTAGGGTCGGGCTAACTATAGACTTCTTATTAATAATAATATAGAGAACGTTCTCTATATCTTTTAGGAGCTACTATCGTAACGTATTACTAAGAGGTACGTACTACTTAGTCGGAATTAGAATCTTAAATCCGGAGTAAATTATATAGCCTAAGATTCTATTTATAGTAACTCCGGTAGGTAAAATACGAAGGATAGGATAGCGAGTATTAATAATATTAGTCGTACTCGTACTATTAGTAAGCTACTTTTAATAAAAGTCTTAACCGATCCGCTCGAGCTTAGAGCTAATAATTTCGAGAGCCGTAGTCCTTCTAGTACTAGCCTAACCGTCGAGCTATAGTAGAGACTAATTAGTATTAACGACTTTACTAGTAGGACGGCTAGTAGTATTACTAAGCGAAGTATTAAAGTAATCTAGTATATAATTAACGAATAGGGTCTACTTAGGTAAAAGTGACTATAACCGCTAAGTAATAGTCTATATAGATAAACGGGCTCCTCTAAGATTAGACGGCTCGGTAAGACGCTTACTAATCTAGAATTAGTTATACTTAGGTTAAAGACCTATATAGGGTTTAACGTACTCCTACTAAATGTAGTTATAGTCGATCTAGCGGTATCTAAACGCGTCTATATTTTCGAGTATAGTCGCTAGATTACGATATAGAAGCTAGCTAGCGAGTATAGCCGTATCGTCTTACTTAGTAGAGAGGGTATCCTTATCCGGATTATTAACGAAGTCGTCTACTTTTAGCTACCCGATAGTAGCTCTAAGATAGGTACGGGTATACTTATAGTTTCGATCGTAGTATATCGGAACTTACTACTATCCTTAGGAACTTCTATAAGCGTAGTATTTAGATTATCGTCTACCTTAATACGACTATTCTCCCGTAGAGCCGCGGTACGTATCTTATTAGCTATAGCTACCTACTCGATATCCTTAGGTAGCGTATATAGTAACTCGGAATATTAGTCTATAAAGGGGTAATTAAATACTACCTCGTTCCGTATATAATCCTCGTAAGTATTAGAGCTAGGTACGTCGGAATAGTAAGGATAGTAGCTAAGTACTCGTAACTTCGCTCTCTATCTCGGCTTTAACTAATTCTTCTTACGGAAGTCCCAATTCGAGAGAAACTTAAAGAGTATTAAACAGGTATAGTATATATACGTATAGAAGTTAGAATAGGTAATAGGGAACGAGAAAGGACTAATATAGTATTCGACGGTATATAGTAGAATAGCTTTCGGTTATAAAGGTATCTTATTCCCTAGGATTAGAGACGTAGTCTCTTATACCTATATAGGGGGAATCTAGATCTCTAGCCCCTACTCCTTTCCCGACGCCTTAGCGGTTTTACCTACGTTTTACTATACGACGACAATCTCTATAGTAGTCTTGTACTAACGCTATACTAGTGTCTCGACTAATATGACATACCTACCGACCTATATTCCTAATACTCCTACTTAGGTCGTAAGGTAGGGAACAATTATTCCTACTATACTAGCTATAGCTATCGTACAAAGGTCTAGAACTAGGGACCGGCTAGTAGTTTAGTTAAACTATCTATAACTATCTCCTTAGTATAGTAGTACTCTACTTTGATCTTTCTCTACTACTAGAGGTACCTAATATAGTTATAGGTAATATTAATATACTTAGATCTTTCGTAGATATAGGCGTCCTTAACTAAGGTTAGAGCCGCCTAATTGTCTCCTATAAGACGTACTAGCCGTAGTTCGTCGACGGTACTCTTATTAGCTAAGACTATTAGTTAGAAAGAGTAGTCTCCTACTAAGCCTAGGTATTTTATTTCTCGGAGAACGGCCGCTAGGAATTAGGACTACTTTATAGTAGCGTTTATTACTAAAACTCTTCCTCTATAGTCGAGGTTACTATAGACTTCTACTTCTTACTTATCTAAGATATAGGGGTACTATATATCACGGCGGCACTTAGGGTAGTCTATTATCCGAAGTGAGCCTAGATAAGGCTCCGCTAGTATAAAGCTTACGAGCTTTACGACCTCGTCTTTTGCCTATTTAGGTAAGCCGGTAGCGCGGGTCTAAGCGGGCCGCTTACGTAGCCGTGACACTATATACTAGCTAGACATATCCTAGGATTAAGACTCTATCTACTCGATCTATTACGTAGTCGGAGTCCGAGTGTTACGGCCCTAGGCCTAGTAAATAGATAGCTAGTACGTAGGTTACGTAACCGCGCGTACTAGCGTAATACCTCGGCTTATATATAGCCTCGGCGTACTTCGCGCTCCTCTTTCCTACGTACCTAGCTACTTTATATTAATACGACTATAAACCGCTATACTTAGCTAGGTCTCTATATCTATAGAAGAGCTACGACGGGATCTATAAGAGCATAGATTATTAATAACCGTAATAAGACATTACGGCGTACGTTAGAAAAAACGTACGACTTGCTATAAGAGACTACTACCTTAGGCTAAGTAGTACCTAATATAGTACGCCCTTAAGGATAGCGAGGCTCGCTACTAGCTATACGACTAGTAGTATAGCGCGAGTCTATATATAATATATAGACTTAAGGATAGATATAGTAGTAGTAGTAAACTACCGACGACGCCTTATAGTATAAACTCGAGAGCTTATAGTAACTAGTTACCGACCTACCGCCTAAGTTTAACCTATACGACCTTCTTTCTAATAACGAGATCTAGGATATCGATAGTATAGCTACGGCGGTAGTTAACTACGACGACGACGGCGCTACCGAAGAAGGCGAAGGAGAGGAAGGTAAGATATAATAATAAGTCGTAAAGACCCTCCGAATCCCCGTTAACGACCTTCTATAACTCGATACCGATTAACTCGTTAAGCTCGTATAGGAGCCGCAGAGGGCCGCGGCTATCTACTTTACCCTACGACGTACGGAGTAAGAGTATAGGAATATAATATAAATAGCGACTATACTCTACGAGTAATTAGGCAAAGTAGGGTAAGAGCTTAGGAGATAGAAGAGTTACGATTAGTAGATACGTAACGAGTACGATATACTAGTTAAGGATCGCGATATATAGAAGATATAGAAGGAGGATACTATTAAGTACCGTAACGCTTTCTAGAAGGACCTAGGTACTATACGAGGAGAAATAGATTAGGCTAAGTAATAGCTTACTTAGGTCTAGTAGAAACTCGATAACCTAAAGGCCTAACCTAGAGTATCTTTAAGTATAGTAATGACCGCCGAGATTAGCTCGCTTACTATAAAGAACGATACCCTAAAGAAGTAAGCGAAGGAGGTACTTTAGTAGTTATCTAATAACGACTCGAAGATTAAGGCCCTCGAATTTGACCTTAATATATATAAGACAGAAGCCTAGACCTATTAGAGCGATATCGAGTAGCTTAATAAGTCGTAGTAAACTTAGGTAGATAACCTTAAGAAGTAACTCGACGACCGCCGAGGCTACTCTCGAGTACGATCCTTACTATCTCGCGCTATATTATAGCGCCGTGCCCTACAAAACAGCCGAACCCTATCGAAGGACAAGAATAATAATAGTAGAGCTAGTAGAGCTAGTAATAAGGACCGCGGTAATAAGTACGAGGATAAGGTAGCTCGCCGTACTACTAGAAAGAAATCTAAGAAGTCTATACGTAAGCTAGACAATAGTAACGACTCTAATCTATTATCTAATAAGTTAGAGGAGGCCTCGGAGTCGGATAGCGATGGTCGTACTTATTGCCGCTCTTCTAAGAAGAAGCTAGTCTACGACTTCGAGTCTCTAGTTAAGTATAATCCGGACCTTAGCTAGCCCTTTAAGACTTAACGTAGTATAGATAAGCCTAAGAAGTTTGTCGGTACTATTAATAGTAAGCTAGCTAGACCCTCCCTTAAGAAGTTCTTCTCCGAGTTAGAGACTATTATCGACTATATAGTCTTCCGCGATAATAAGGTAGTACTTAAGTTCGTATACGACTTACTAGCCTCGCTAGGTAACGCCTAGGAGTTAGTTAGACCTAAGATCGCTACTGTCTTAGGAAGCCTAACTAGTAGTAAGAAGACGTATAAGGGCCTTAACGACCTAATTAAGAAACTCGCTAAGTAATATAGAGACCGTAACCTAGTCGGTAGGGCTTATAACCGCCTAAATAATCTTAAGTATTACCGTACCGGCGTATATTTACTTAAACCCGCGGGTACGTACCTAGACCTCGCGCCTACTAACTAATCCGACTAGCGGCTTAGCGCCCGTATATAACTCTCGCGCCCTCCGCGCCTCCCTTAGATAGAATATCTATTCGACTTATACCTTATCCGACTACGTACTTATACCTACTTATAACAATTCGAATAGATAATTACTAACGTATAGAGAGACACGAGAAGCTATATTCGGGAGATTATAGAGAAACCGCGATAGTATACGAGGAAGTACTAAGATTAGGTATCGTACTCGCTAAGTCGTACCTTAACGTAGATTATAGCTAATATAGTAATAAAAGCGAGATAGACTAGTACCGGCGTACTAGGCGTAAGTATAGAGAACACTAATAGACGCGTTTATTACGCGTCCCTTAATAGATTATCCTTCTTTACCCTACTATCCGATCTACCCGATAACGATAGCGCGAACCCGGCGATATAGACTTAAGGACGTAAAGAGGATATCGTAAATAGGCTCCTCGACGAGAATAACTAGTACCGTAAGTAGTATAAGAAGGTGTTCGACTAACTCAAGGCGATTAAGGAAGAGGAGGTCGAGATAGAGCTAAACTTAGCTAACCTATATAGGGCGGAGTTTATCGAGGATAAGATAGAAGATAAGGGTACTAAGGTACCGAGGAAGAGGAGGGTTACTATTAATAACTTCTAAGAAGCCTTCGACTCGTTAAACGGGTTGAATATAGACAAGTTTAAGAAGACGGTTAATGACTATCCCTAGTAGATCTATAAGATCCTCTATAATATCGAGTCTGATTACCGACGTATATATAAACTTAATACTACGCTCGATATAGCTAACCGTATTAACCTCCGTAAGGCGTAAGATACTAAGGACTAGATAGACCGACTCGAGGATATAATCGATACGGAATAGGCGACTAGACAGTCCCTAGAAGAGGAGGTTACGCGACTAAAGGAGGAGCTCGCTAAGCGCGATAACACTATCGTTATCGACCTAGACGAGCTTACGAGGGCTAAAGATATAAAGAAGGTATATCGTACGTAGTATAAGGTAGCGGAGAATAAGCTAGTAGAGACCGAGACTAAGCTCGTAGTAGCCGAGAAGCGTATTACTAAGCTTAAGAAGTAAGAGATAGACCGTAGCCGGTCTAAGAAAAAGTAAGACCTACTACCTTAGCGAACTAAGTCTAAAGAGTCACTAGAGCGTCGGTAAAATAGAGGTAAACCTAATAAGAAGAAGTCGGACCCGGATTTATCGGACTTATTAGACGACGAGGACGACGGTAATAAGGGCCGTAAGAATAGCCGTAAGGATAGTAGTCGTAAGGGTAGAAAGAATCGCCCGAGTACCGACTTAGATAGTAACCCTATCTCCGTATATACGACTTTCGACGCCGACATAACTACTAGTATCAAGTCCTCTAACGAGCTAAAGGCCCCTACTAAGTTCGATCTAAAGAGCGACGACATTAAGTTCTAAGAGTAGTAGCGTACTACTAAAGCTAAGCTCTAAGCCTCGAAGTACCGTACTATAAAGGACTCCCTTTAGAACGTCTAGAGCTAGTTAAAGAACGGTATTTAGACCTATATCGACTTAAAGATCCCTAGTCTTACTAAGTCTACGGAAGGTACGACTACTTAGTACGCTTCTATAAATAATGTTAAATAGGTACGAGTTACGTAGTAGTAGAGGACGGCGGATTACACGAAAGACGAAGAAGGACCTAATAGGATAGCGTATATCTATATATAGTATCGCCGGTGTTAGTATAGGTAGATACTAAGTGTCCGGATGTTTACTAGCCTATAGGCTAGCAAATCCTAGTCACGTGATCTAGTTATATAACATACCTACACCTATATACTTGTCCTACGGCCTATATGTTCTTAACAAATAAGATAATAGAAGATCTAGCCCGGCGCTACGGTACCCGTAATACCTATCCTAATACTATAACTAAGCTTAATAGTCTATAGTAGAGTAATAAGGAGAAGTTTAGTAACTTCTACCTATCCTTCCGTAAGAACGCCGATATCGTTAACCTTAATAACGGCGCGAAGGAAAAGAAACTCGAGAAGGACTTCCTACTCCGTAAGTTAAACTCGCGCTACGATAACCGTATTATAAACGAGGACATAGTTAATATAACTCTTAAGTAAGTCGTGTCTACGCTATATAACTACGAGGATAAGTTTAAGGCGTTCGAGCTTAAGTACGGTAAGACCGGTAATAGTAATAAGACCTAAGGTAATAAGAAGACTACTAAGAGTAACGACGATAAGAAGGATACGGCTTCGGGTAGTAGTAGTAATAACACTAACCCGAACGCTAAGACTAAGTAGGCTAATCGACCTTAGGCATTTTAGTATATCTAACCTTTAGATACTACTCGCGCCTAGGAATATATCGATTAGAATCGGTGCTTAAAATGCGAATAAGAAGGTTACCGCCGTATCGATACTAATTAGTACCCTCTTCGAGATATCGCCCGCCGCCTATTTACGCTAGGCTATAACCTAAGTAATAACCGCCGTAACGGTAGTAATAGTAGTAACGCTAATAATACCGGCGGCGCGGGAAACGCCTAGTCTACTCCGTAAGCGCAATACGTAGTAGACCGTACGAGTTAGAGTTACGAGAAAACGAGAAAAAGTATAAACATAAATATAGGCCTCCTAAGGGAGGCAAGGTTTTAAGTATATCGGCATACTCCCTACTAGCTACAAACTACTCTATAGATAAATACAATCCGGTAATAGCTTCTTATCTAGTTATACTATATATAGTGAATAGGAAGATCCGTACTTAAACCCTTTACAATAATAGTACTAACTCTACGTACTTTAATATCGACTTTACGTATAAGAACAAACTTAATATAATATAGCTACCTAATCCGTTAGGGCTAATATTAGTAGATAGCCGACCTACTAGTAACCTTATTACTTATAGAACAACAGTATAGATTCAGATCGGTAACTACGTAGAGACTAGGTCTAGCTACTACGTATTACTAGAATATAATATAGTCCTCGGCCGTCTCTAGTACGACGAGTATCAACCTACGTTCTACTATATATTAGGAACTATAACCCTACTCTTACTATATTGTCGATAGAACTATATACTCGGAACTGATCTAGTATACGTATAGTCTATCAATAATAAGGGTATTATACTAAGAGGCGTTCTTTAGACCGAGATACTAGTACTAGAGAGTTCGCGACCTTAAGCTCTATCTAATTACGCTAAACCCTATATAGAGGATAAAGACGAACCTATAGTAGTATAGGAGACGTATACGACGAAGGTAGTAATACGACATACCGTCGACATCTACGATAAACCGGAACCGTCTTACTACGTCCGCTAGCTACTACCCGCCGATAGGGTTGAAACACTTAAGCGCCTAGCGTGTCGAACGAAGAAAGAACTAAAGGTCGAGACTAAGCCGGAGATCGACATTAAGCCTATTAATATAGAAGCACTTCGGCGTATAAGCCGGAGGAAGGGCTATAAAGTATATATAATATAGATATTTAACCCGAAAGAAAATCCTAATAAGTAAGTCGCGCGAGACCCTCTATCCGCGTATATACTAAAGGCTTTCGGTATAAGAGCGAAGCTAGTACTAGGAGGCAGCGCGGCGATATTAGTAGATACTAATACTCAAGAAAATATAGATAGATAGGAGGAGCCCCGGGGTGACTATACCTAGCGGTAACTTAACGCCTCTACTATATTAGCTAACGACTATTAACATTTTATAAACGGTAAGGACAAAGACTAGAATCCTATCCCTTTGTTACTAGTAGAGTTTAGGGAAATAGCTAGGCTATTTAGCCGTAAGGAAGTAGATAAGGTCCTACCGCGACGGCCTAGCGTAGACTATAAGATTAAGCTAAAGAATAGTTAGACACCGCTATTTCGAAGACTATACTCCTTCTCTATACGAGAGAACGAGGTGATCAAGAAGTAGACCGATGACTAACTTAAGAAAGGTTTCATTTAGAGAAGCGTATTACTAGTAGTAGTACCTATTCGAATAGTTAAAAAGCCGGGTAGAGGGCTACGAGTATACGTAGACTATAGAGCTCTAAACGCGCTTACGACGAAGAGTCGCTACCCGATTCTACTATTTTAAGAGACCTTAGATTGTATTACTAGCGCGCAATAGTTTACTAAACTAGATGTTAACGCTACGTTTAGTCGTATCCGTATTATAGTAGGAGACGAGTAGAAAACGGCCTTTACTACTAGATATAGGTAGTTTAAGTACGTAGTTATGCCTTCTAGACTATATAATATACTAGGAACGTTTTAGTTATTTATAAACAATATACTAAGGGAGTTTCTAGATGGCTTCGTGTTATATTACCTTAATAACGTACTTGTCTTTAGTAAGATAAGAGAAGAGTATATCTAATATATCCTAAAGGTTCTACGAAAGCTAGATACCGCCGGGCTCTAGTTAGATATTAATAAATGCGAGTTCTTTAGACACGAGACCACTTATCTAGGTGTTATTATCACAAATAAGGGCATTAAGATAGACCTAGCTAAGATTAAATATGTTAAAGATTGGCCTATACCCGCGAATATCACCGATATCTTGTCGTTTATAGGGTTTACTAACTTCTACCGTAGGTTTATTAAGGATTTTAGTAAGATCTACTTGCCTATAACGAAGCTTACGAGGAAGAATGTCTTCTAGAACTAGTCTATAGCATATTAATAGGCGTTCGAGGCATTAAAGTAAGTATTTATCGATACGCCTACCTTAAAACATTTCTACCTAGGGCGAGAGACTATTCTAGAAACAGATACCTTAGATTACGTAATAGTAGTAGTACTCTTATAACGTAACGAGCGAGGAGTATTATATCCTATCGCTTATATATCTAAGAAGATAGATCCCTAGTAATATAACTACGATATCTACGATAAGGAGCTCCTAGCTATTATATAAGCTTTCGAGGAATAGCGACCGGAGCTAACTATTAACGAATACGGTACCGATAATTATAAGAATCTACTAGACCCGGAATCTAAGGACAAGCCGACGCTTATATACTCCGACTATAAGAACCTCGAATAGTTTATAAGTACGAAGCAATTGAACCGTAGATAAGCTCGCTAGGCCGAGTTTCTCTCGTAGTTCTTTTTTAAGATCGTCTATAGGCTAGGAGTTTAAGGTACTAAGCTAGACAGCTTAACCCGACGTTTATAGGACTTGCCGAAGCCTAGAGACCTAGATAACCTACGAAACTAATAGTAGTATTAGGTGTTACTAGGCCTAGATCGTATCCTAAACCTATTATCTACTAGAGTGTTATCGGTATATAATAATAAAGTTATAACCCCGCTTACGACCGCTATTCGAGGACTCTATACGTAACTAGAGGCTAAGGAAGCCGTTTAATAGCTAGAACGAGATGATCTATACACCTTACTAAGGAAGTACCGTATCGATAACCGTTATATAGTCCTAGTTGGAGGTATAATATATATTAAGAATGTATATAGTAGTTATAGCCTATTCGTTCCTCCGGAGTTAGAAGACAATCTAGATAAAGGTAAAATCCCGGTACGTACTCGTATCGTATAGGCTTTCTACGACTATATAGTAGCTAGTCACTTAGGGGACGAGAAGATATATAAATTAGTAGCTCGTAACTATACCTAGCTAGATATCGTACGATTTACTAAGAGCTATATACGTACCTACCGCGCTTACCGTACGAATAAGAACACTAATATCTAGTACCTAGGGCTAGTAAGACCGCTACTAGTACTATTTAGCGCTTAGGAGGATATCTCTATTAACTATGTAGTTAAACTACCGAAGGGAATAAGCGTAGTCGACGGACAAACGTACGAGAACATTATAACCGTTATATACCGCTGAACTAAGGAGCGACATATTATTCCTATTACCTCGATAATAGTAGAGTATTACGTACTAGTATTCCTTAAGTACGTATTTAGTAGACATAGGCTCCCGAAGTCCATTGTCTCGGATCGTAGTAGGTAATAGGTTTCCGTATTCTAGCGTAGGATATACGCGCTACTTAGTATTAATCGAAAGCTATCTTCGTCGTTCTACCTAGAAATAGATAGATAGTCGGAGAATACGAACAAAGTAATAGAGTAATACCTACGTATCTTTATTAACTATACCTAGGACGACTAGCTAGATTAGACTCTATTAGCTAAGTTTATAGCAAACAATATAGTATCCGAAATAATAGACGTCTTACCGTTCTATACTAATACTAGGCGTAATCTAAGGTTCTCTAAGTTCGACCTAGACTTACCTATACTACTAATACTATATAAATAGTAACTAGACGCCGAGTCCGCGGATAAGTTTACGGCTAAGATATAAGAGATATACTAATACTTACGATAGTAGATAGCCTTAGTATAAGTAGTCTAAGCTAAGTACGTAAACTAGACGCGTATACCTATACTACGGTACGCTAAAGGCGACGAAGTATAGGTAAGTACTAAGAACTAGACGATAGAGAGACCTTCTCGTAAGATAGACGTAAAGTAGTCTAGACCGTACGTAATTACGGAGGTACTACCGGGTAACACTAATAAAGTAGAGCTCCTACCTACCTTAAATATCGATAATCGCTTCTACTTATACCTTCTTATACTAGTTTATCCGCCGGTTATAGGACAGATATAACCCGTACTACTACGGATCCGAATTATCGACGACGAATAATACGAAGCCGATCCCGCCGAACTCGATTAATAGGAAGTTAAGTAAATTCTAGACTATAAGAAGAGATGGCCGCGAGGACTAATACCGGTAGGAGGTAAGTAGCTATATTAGGAATACTTTCCCTCTAATCTAGGATACGATAGGCATAATATAGATAACGCCGGAAGGGAAGGCGAAGGCGTTCGCCGACCACTTCTTTACGATATAGTTAACGGCCGACCTAACGAATATAGAGGAAACGATCTACCCGGAGCCACTCGATATATACTAGACAGTAGGCGAGGAGGAGATAAAGGAGATTATAGGAAAGCTAAAGGGCCGTAAGGCCCCGGGACCCGACGGAATCCTAAACCTCCTCCTTAAAGAATGTAAAGAAGAAGTCGCCCTATACCTCGCCGAACTATTTACGGCTTGCCTACGTAAGGGCTACTACCTACGGCTATTTAGGCGGTCCCTTATAGTCGTCCTAAAGAAGCTATAGAAGGAAGACTATACAAAGCTAAAGTCCTATAGGCCGATCGCACTCCTTAATACAATTGGAAAGATACTAGAGAAGGTCGTAGTAAGAAGAATTATATAGCTCGTCGAGGATAACAACCTACTCCTAGAGACATAGATAGGTAGTACGAGCAAACGATCTACCCTAACGGCTATAGAGCTTATTACCGAACAGATTTATATTCTCTAGTACTATAGACGGAACAGGGTCATATTACTATTGTCTCTCGATATCTTAGGGGCATTCGATAACGTCTCCTACGAGAGACTCCTCTATATCCTACGGTAAAAAGGAATCCCACGGTAGGTAACAAGTTTCGTAAACTCCTTCCTTAAGGAGAGAATAACGTAGATTGTCCTTAGGAAGCGTAACGAGGGTAACCTTATATATATAGAAGGCGGGATCCCCTAGGGCTTAATACTATCCCCGATCCTCTTCCTAATCTTTATAGCGGACCTAATCCTACTACTTACCTTACTATAAACGTCGGCCTCGGGGTTCGTCGACGATACGAATATCCTAGCCTAGTTAACGACGACCGAAGAAAACTACCGGCTACTTATAGAAAGACACGAGGTATA
Source organism: Fulvia fulva (assembly GCF_020509005.1). Classification (NCBI taxonomy): domain Eukaryota; kingdom Fungi; phylum Ascomycota; class Dothideomycetes; order Mycosphaerellales; family Mycosphaerellaceae; genus Fulvia; species Fulvia fulva. Next base: position 523,009 of record NC_063012.1, read on the forward strand.
CGAGGAATAGGTACGTCGACACGGCGCCCGTTTCGCCCCGGAAAAGTACTAGCTTATCTACTTTAGTAAGGCAAGAACCTACTATAATATATAAGTAACGGTAACTATCTAAGGTTACGTAACGAAGCCCTCTTCCGAATTACGAGTCCTAGGAATCTAGCTAGACCCTAAGCTTAGCTAGAACCCCTAGATTAGGAAAGCCTAGAATAGAGCCTAGGTTAACGAGGCTATAATAACTAGACTCATAACGTTAATATAAAGAGCTACGTTTAGTAAGGTAAGGGTTATATATAAGACGATCGTAAAACTAGTAATGCTCTACGGGGCCTAGATATAGGGGACAGGAGGAGTAGGCAAACCGATCCCGAAGCGGATAGAGGGACCCCTAAACCGGACGTAGGCCGTAAACCTTAGACGGATACTAGGAGCCTATAAGATAACGCTAACGAGAGTAGCGGAGGTAGAGATAGGGTCCCCCCGATTAAACATTATATTAAGGGAATGAGGATCTAATACGCTAGGAAGACGGCGGATTATCTAGTATAATAAGCTATTCGGGACTCTACGGAGAAGATCGCTAGGAGGTACGACCGACTACCTAGCCTTAGGGTACGTTAAAGCTAAAAGTAAGACGACCTACGTACGTTTAAAGTCGTTAAGCGAACCTAGGAGTAGATAGAGAGGAAGGAGGAGGAGGAAAAGGCACGGAGGAAAAAGGGTAGTAAGGCAAAGATATAAAGCCTCGTAGAGTAGGTAGCGGGCTGCCTTTAGGAATAGGAATAGAAAGAGAATCCCCTACCGAATCGAGGACCCCTAGCCTTACGCCCCTTCTAGAGACATAACTACCTACTCTACCGTGACCTAATAAGGGCCGAAGTAAGCATCGCGATATAGATTAGGTCCGAATATATCGGGTTAAGGGCCTACCTATATAGAAGGAAAGTCCCTAACGTATATAGCCTAGTATACTAGTATAACTACCCGTTATAGAACCCGGAGCACATAATACTACGGTGCCCGTAATAGGTAGAAGGACGAGGCTAGTAGAGAGCCAAGGCAGTAAGACGCGACTACTAGTTAATCGTAACGGACAAGCGAGACGTAAAACGGATAGTATAGTAGATACTATAGTAGGGCTTTCTTAAACAGTTCGCGCTAGCTAGCGAGACGGAGGAGTAGATAGAGAAGAGGCGGGAGGTCAAGGAGGTGTAGACAGGGTAGTCATTAGGGTAGGCCTATAATACTAGTATACCCTTAATAAGGAAAACACGAAAGAAGGTAAGGTTAAGAACGTAGAGGAGAGGAGAGGGGGTTGTTACTCTATAATACGAGTTTCCCCTTTATAACTAGAAGTAGGTAGTATAGCTATATAGGCTAACAGGCTCTATAATAGTATAATAAACAATATACTTATATATTAGGAATACTTAGTGAAATACATTAAATATAATAAGCTATCCTATAAAGCTACGGACTAGGTTATCGAGACTACCGCCGCCTCCGTAGCCGACTTTTACTATAACTACCTAAGAGCGACTAAGCTACCTAGTTTTTAACTACCTATAGACTAGATACTAAATAAGAATACTATAGGCATATATATAGCGCCCTAACTAGTATAAGTAGCGATGACTCTAATACCGGTAGAACGAGGCCTCCGGGCTTATAAGAAAGAGAGCGATACGTATAGTCTAATAGATAATAAGGTGTTTACGAAGGTAATAGGAGATATAATAGATACGAAAGATATAAGAGGAGAGGAGAGTACTCCGGAGCGTACTCTAAGAGGGGGGGGGTAGTATTACCGTACCGGCGTATATTTACCTAAACCCGCGGGTACGTACCTAGACCTCGCGCCCGCTAACTAATCCGACTAGCGGCTTGGCGCCCGTATATAACTCTCGCGCCCTCCGCGCCTCCCTTAGATAGAACATCTATTCGACTTATACCTTACCCGACTACGTACTTATACCTACTTATAATATTAAGATAGATAATAAGGATAGCTTCTAGACCTTCTTCCCTAAGTAGCGCTAGAATACTAATATCCTAGGCCTTTAGGGTAAAGATGTAATAGATAATCTACTACGTAAGCTAACTATCCGCTACTTTAATAAGTATCTTAACTTCCGATCCTTAACGATAACTAAGATAATCGATAATCTCTATTAAGTAGACAAAGACTTTAAGATCCTCGACGCCCTATACCCGCTCCGCGAGAAGCTAAAGAACGATAAGAAGGACAATAAGAATAAGGACGGTAAGGATAAGGACGATAAGCTAGTAGGCCTAGGCTCGGGCTTAGGCTCTAATAAGCTAACCCGTAAGGCCTAGTCTACCCGTCCTAAACCTTTTAAGAGCAATCTCGGCGAGACTATAGACAAAGCTAAGAATACTCGTTATATACGTAAGAACCTCTATAAGAAATGTCGTAAGCCCGGTTACCGTCTATAGTAGCGTACTTACGAACTCTTTAAATACGAGATATTAGTACGTCCTAGTACTAACGCTAGCGGTACTACCGTTATACTACCGGCCGAAAATACCTAGTCCGCTATTTAAGCGTAATAAGTAGTAGACACGAAGAGGAGAAGATACGATATAAGGAAGTACTACTAGTAGAGCCGCTAGAAGGGCTTAAGCTATTATTATATATTCTTAGGATAGTAGAAATAGAACATAACCCTATTATCGGCTTATACCTTATAATACTAGGGATAGCTAATAGGTAATATACATTTACTTTTCTTAATAATAGTACTAACTCTAAATATATCGACTTCTCCTATACGTAAAAATATAACCTACCTCTGATCAAGCTTAATAACCTACTAGCTCTCGGGTTAGCAAATAGGTTAATAGCTAAAGAAATAATAGAATACCGTATAAACCTAGAACTTATACTTAGTAACGGTTATATAGAGACAAGAACATTCTAGGTAACTTATCTTAAATACGATATTATACTCGGAAGGCCCTAGTACGACGAACACTAACTAGGCATCTACTTTACCTCTAGTATAATAATACTTAACTCGGAATACTATAAGGAATATTGCCTATAAGATAGTAAGCCAGTTTGAGCCTAAAGTGTTAATAATAAAGGATAAGAGCCTATAGTTACTACGTAGAAGTTCGAGAGTATATTAGTAACACGACTACCCTTCCGAGCTAATATAGAGGAAGATAATAAAGGAGACCTAGTATAGATAATAACCTCCGGCATAATTACGAAGCCGCGTCCGCGCCTACGTACTTACTTAATATCGCCGTCGACTACGCTATAAAGTAACTATACCGATACTACCGGATATCGATATCTAGGAAGTTAGTACGGGAGCGATCGAGAGGATAGCTAAGCGAAAGGGAGCCGAAGCCTATATAATGTTTATATTCGATAAGAACAAACCTTAGTAACTAGGGGACTTATATATAACAGACCCTCTAATAGCTTATACGATAAGTACTCGAAATATACGTAATATCGTACCCTATATACCTAATACCGGCTATAGGATGCTATCTAATAACAAGACTATTAAACGGCTAGATATATATATAGCGGCGTTTATACTAGTAGCGTAACGCGTTAGTCCGACACTTTCCGCCTATAAGATATATACGTAGTCCGATATAGAAAAATTTATAGAGAAGAAGGAGGAAGTTATCGATCTATAGGATTACCTCCTACCTATCTATTATAACTTCGCGTATTGCTTCTTAAAGTAAGACGCGAAGGAGCTTCTACCTTACCGGCTAGGTATAGATTACGAGATTAAGTTTAAACCTAGCGCGACTTCTCTATATAGTAGACTATACCGTATATTAAACTAAGAAGATAAGATCATCGCCTATTAGGTCAACGAATAGCTTACCTAGAAGGGTATACGCCGATACTAAGGTAGAGTAGATGCCTCTTTACTAGTCCTTATTATTAAGAAATCCGGTAGAGGCCTACGAGTATATATCGACTATTATAGTATAAACGAACGTACTATTAAGTCAAGATATCTAATACCCCTTATATAGGATACCCTTAACCGTATCGTAGGAAAGAAGTCCTTTACTAAACTCGATAGTATTGTAGCCTTTAATCGTATACGGATTACTAAAGGCTTAGAATAGCTAATAGCTTTTACTACGAGATATAGATAGTTTAAATACCTTATAATACCGTTTGGTCTATGTAACGCCCTAGGAACGTTTTAGTCTTATATTAATAATACCCTAAGGGAGTTCTTAGATACCTTCGCCTCGGTATACCTCGACGACATCTTAATATTTAGTAATACCTTAGAAGAATATATCGAATATATAAAGAAGGTGCTCTAGAAATACGGCGAGGCCGGCCTATAACTCGATATTACTAAGTAAGAGTTTTATACCTAATCTACTAAGTACTTAGGTCTTATTATTAGTAAGGACGGAGTCTTAATAGATCCGGCTAAAGTATAAGCGATACGAGAATAGTATATACCGGCTAATATTAAAGATATCCTTACGTTTAATAGCTTCTCCGGCTTTTATCGGCGCTTTATTAAGGACTATAGTAAGATAGTACTACCTATAGTAAAGCTGTCTAAGAAAGACATACCTTAGTAGTAGACCGAAGAGTATTAAAAGGCCTTCGATAGGCTAAAGTGAGCGTTTACCGATATAGAAGGCACTGTCCTTATAATATTCGTTCTAGGGCGTAGAATCGTCCTTAAAACAGATACTAGCGACTTCGTTACTACGGCGGTACTGTCTTAATACAATAAGGACAATATCTTAAGACCTATTATATACTTATCTAAGAAAATAAGCCCGTAAGAATATAATTACGACATCTATAACAAGGAGCTACTTACTATTATTAAAGCTTTCGAAGAATAGAGACCTAAGCTTATAGTAGGTAATATCGATAGAGAATCCGACTCCGAAAACCTATAAGACCCGAGCGGCCGCTCTATACTTATATATAGCGACTATAAGAACCTCGAGTACTTTATAAGTTCGAAATAGCTAAATCGTTAAGTAGTGAGATAGGCCGAGTTCCTATTATAATTCTTCTTTAAGATCGTATATAGACTAGGCGTATAAGGGGCAAAGCTAGATAGTCTTATACTATGCTCTTAGGATATAATTCTATAAGACAAGTCCGACCCGAGGTATACTTAATAGGACCGGATCCTACTGAAACTAGAGCACTTCCTTTTAGTCTCTATAAGTACGATTCTATTACTGTCTTCTTTAGAAGTAGGAGTAGTCGTAGATAAATAACTAGCTACTAATATTAGTTAGTTATATAAACAAGAAGATGCGATAGAGGCTACGACTTAGCTAGTAGCCGGTAAGCCCGTTAAGCTCCTTCGTAAGAACAAGATCGATAACAAATATATAATACTAATCGATAGTATAATCTATATTAAGAACCGATATAGCGGATATAGCCTTTTTATCCCGCCTATAGACGATAAAGAGAATACTGTCTATATACGTATTATTAAAGCCTTCTACGATACGCTAGTAGTAGGACACCTAGGAAAGACTACTACGAGTAGATTACTATTACGGTACTATATATAGCCTCGCGAAGCGACTATTAAAGAAGCTCGACTACCGCTATACGGGGCTATACGCGATTATAGAAGTCCTACCGTACGATACGTATCGTCTAGACCTACTACGCTCCCTTAGTAATCTCTATAACGGGTTTTATACTAATCTACTCTAACTAGCCTACGAACTAGTCCCTAGTTAAGTTTAGCTACCGCCTACCCCGATCGAAGTAGAGGACGATAATAGTAATAAGAGCGCGTAATAGGTATTAGACATAGTACTAGACGTTAAGAGCTCGCTACCGCTAGGCCTAGTACCTCGTAGTAGGAGGAAAGAGCGAAGATATAAATACCTAGTATAATAGGTAGGTTATAGTAAGCCTACTTAGGAGCCCGCTAACGAGTTAATAGATACTACCGCCGCCTCTATCGCGGACTTCTACTATAACTATCCTACGAAGGATAGGCTAGCCGGCTTTACGCCGCTACTAGGGTAGATTCCTAATAAGGATATACCTTAAGACGTCGTAAACGCTTCGTTAATAGCTACGACTAACCTAGTAACTATAGGAGGACCACGTAAATTAATCACGTAGGTGCCTATAGGTCTTCTACTAGTTAATAACTACGAGCCTAAAACTAGTACTTATAAAGACCCGTAGGCGGCTACTTTAAGAAAGATAACCAACGGTTAGTAAGATACCGGACTAACGAAGGAGACGGATAAGATAGAAGATATAGAGGACGATATAGAAGATAATGTCGTATTTATAGCGGTTATTAATACGAGTTTAAGGGACTAAGCGCGATTTAAGAGGGGGGGTAGTATTACGGCCCTAGGCCTAGTAAATAGATAGCTAGTATATAGGTTACGTAACCGCGCGTACTAGTATAATACCTCGGCTTATATATAGCCTCGGCGTACCTCGCGCTCCTCTTTCCTACGTACCTAGCTACTTTATATTAATACGACTATAAACCGCTATACTAAGTATCCGGTTAGGATACCGCCGCTACGCCTAAATATAAACCCTAGGTCGGGGAACGACCTTAGGTACCTCGAGACCTTCTTTAGTACTTTTATATACTACTTAGTTAGATCCGCGATAGATATACTAGTTCTCCCGAGCGGGAAGGCTAGGTCCGGTCTCGTTATAGTTATTAGCTATATCTAGGTCCTATTATTGCTCTAGTAGTTATCTTTACTATACCTTTTGTTGTCCGGAGCTATAGGACGGAGATTATCGTAACTATCTATTAGCTAGAGTGTTAGGCTTACCTTCTCATTTTCTATATCTATCTAAGCTAGGGCTTTACGGATATAATAGCCCTAGTCGAGCTTTAGTATACTATTACGCCTATCGCGGGTAATTTTTAGTCCTAGTAATTTCTCTAGTTTCCCGAGATCCTTAATTTTAAAGTATTACGCGAACTACTTCTTAAACTACTAGATATTAGCTAACCTTAGTACTATAATAGGTATATCGTCTATATAGATAAGGAGTATAATATCTCTCTCGGTATAAGTAAGGAGACACGGGTCTACCTCGGACTAGTAGAATCCTATCTTAGCTAACACGGCGACGTAGAGCTTATTCTAATCCCTAGCTACCTACTTTAGGCTATAGAGGCTCCGGAGTACCTTAAGGACCGTATTTAGTAGGGTTTCGACTCCTAGTATAGGCTTTATATAGATGTCCTTAGTAAGATAGCTTTAGGTAAACGCGTTATTAACGTCGACCTAGTATATCTCGAAATCTCGCTTATAGACTACTACTATAAAGACCCTTAGGGTGTTATAGCGTACTATAGGTACGAATGTCTCTTCGAAGTGAACGCTAAACTTCTATAAGAATCCTCTTACTATAAGTCTTACCTTAAACTTTTCGATCGCCCCGCTAATAAGTCTCTTTACGTCGAAAACCTACTTAGAAGTGACTATATTCGGCCCTCTTAGAGCGATAGCCGTTTCCTAGGTATTATTATCTAATAACGAGAGTAACTCGGTATCGATAGCGTCCTTCTATAAGTAACCCTATTTAGGGTCCCCTACCGCCGCCTTATATATCCTCGGGATAGGCACTTCCTATTACTAGGCGATACCGGGTCCGAATACGGTAAAGGCGTATTCTTAGACTTTATCGAACAGCTCCTCTACCGTAGCTATTAATATACGTTCGTCGGTATCGGTAAGTCTATTATTTACCTATAGTAGTCGGTAGGATAGGGCTATTATCGCTTTATAATACTTAGCCTTATAGTCGGGGTCCTAGCCGTAGTTATCGTTAGGATTACTAGTCCTCTTCCTCCGGATAGTTAGTTCTGGGATCTCCTCGATCTTCTTATAGTCCGTAATATTAGCTAGTCTACCGGGAAGTTAGATATAGAGCGGCCGTAAGATAGTTAGTCCTTTGTCCTTAGTATTAGCGGGTTCGGTCTCTATGTAGGTAACGGGAGTTAGCCGAGTTAGTTCTTCTATAGAGGACTTGGCTACTTTAGTAGTAGAAAGTTAGGGTGTTTCTATACCCTAACTTTCTATTATAGAAGGCTCGGTTATTTTAGTAGTAGGTATTTTATACCCTATCTTCCTTACGTTACTATCGTATAGTTCGTCGGGTTTAGGTATTGTACTAATCGAGGATCGTAAGATTACTATTAGGATATCTACTAGTCGCTAGGTCGCCGGTAGCTACGAGACCGCCGGTAGTCTACCGACTATCCTTCGTCGAGGTACCTTACTAGATTAGTTTGTAAAGGAGAGACCTAAATCTAGATCTCCCCCCTTCTCGTTTTCGAACTAATCTACCTAGCTATATTGCCTAATAGCTCGTATATCTAGCTCCTAGAACAATTATTACTTAGTCGATTAACCGTATCTAACGAAAATAGCCTCTTTACCTTGGTTTATTAACTTATCCTTTTATAGCCCTTATAGATACGATTTCGGGTCTACGTAAACGACTACCCTATAGCCCTATACTCTTAGGTAATCTACCGTCGGTACCTTTCTAGTAAACGCTTCTTTCGGCGATAGTTAGACGCCGTTAAGTAGCGCCCCGTTCGCTAGTAGGTTACGTATAACTACCTATACCTCTAGTACTTTAGGCTAGAATTATACCGGTATTTCCGATTCTTCGAGTATTACGCGGATCGTATTCTCCGATACTTAGATTGACCTTTGCTACTACTCCGTTTTATAAAGAGTAATAGGGATCCGTCGTGTCGTACTAGATACTAGAATCCCTCTCCTATTCTTTTAGGATTATTAGTAGCTTAGGTATACTATCGCTCCGTACCGCTCCTAGGCTATATTTATATACTTTCTCTATAGTTAGCCGCTATTATCGTAGTACTTACGGTGCGTTAGATCTCTTCTTTAGTAGGATCACCTACTTCTTTCTTAAGAAGTTGTCTACGATCTCTAGCTAGTATTTAAAACCGAGTCTAGATGTCGTACCTTCGAAGGGTCCGTAGATATTAATAGACGCGAGCGTAAGTCTCTCGTTCTTTCGCTCTATAACTACGCCTTTAAACTTCCGTATATTTACGATTAAGTATACCTTATAGTAGTACTCTTCCGGGATAGGAATCGGGTCCTTCTTATCGCTTACCCTATAGATGTTCCGGAGTGATCCTTTTCCTAGGTATACGAATCTCCTATACTAAAGCTCCTACTAATCTTCGGTAGTTACCGCGGCTAGAGCTTCCTTATCGGGAATATTACCCGTAGGTAATATCTCTAGGGATATATTACCTACCTAGCTTAGTAATCTCGACCGGAAATTACTATTTAGGTAGATAGATATCGAAGATACTACCGGTACTCCCCCCGTAATACTATTCGTATAATAGGCTTTCCGCTCTTAGACTTTAGTATAAAGTTTAGAGGTTCGATATCGAATTACTTACTAAACTACCTCTACGAAACCAGATTAACTCCGAGATTAGAAATGAACAAGACTTTTTCTAGCGTAATTTGTTTTCCCGCTAGTCCTCCTATAGTTACTATTCCTTTATAGAAGGTATCTAGGTACCCCCTACCGACTTTAATTACCTTCCTCCTTGCTAGTTTCCTAAGCGATCTGAATAGGGACTTATTATTAGTTATATATAAGGAGGTATAGGAGTCGAGTAACTATTCGGAGGCCGGAAACTTGCCTTTTACTTCGGTAGTAGAATAAGCGACTTCGTCGTCGTATATTTCCTCGGTATCGCTTTCTCGGGAGGTATAGGCTCGTCCGGCCTTTACCTTTATCTTATCCTTATTATCGGATTGGCTTTTCCTATCCTTCTATTGTCTCCTAGACTTCTTTAGAGCGTTCTAGGCTTTCTTCTTCTTTACGAATTCTTTTGCCGATTCTAGCTCTAGGTAGGATATAACTAGGTAGTTACCTTCGTAGATAAAGTAGCCGCCTTTCCCCCCTTACCTCTAGGAGTATATAGCGGTCTCGCCTTTACCTTCTTAGATTCGCGATTCGTAGGATTTGAGTAGGACTATAGCGGATTCCTATCCTAGATTCGGCTAGGCTAGTATAGTATCCCTCGTACTCGTATAGACGTCCGGGAGGCTACTTAGTAGGTACTTAAACCTTCGGACGGGATCCTTATAGTAGGTCTCCTTCCTATCTATTTCGGCGATCTATATAGATAGATTACCTAGATACGTCTACCCTTATCTAATTGTCTAGTCGTCTAGTAGCTTAAAAGATACTAGCTATCCTATAAGTACTACCGCGTAGGCTTTATAGACTTTTCTATATTTCTTCTATAGATAGCCTTAGTATAAGTATTAGAATTATATATATATACCGATCGACGAGGACTATCTATTCGATAGCCCTTATTAAGACGAGTAATCTACTTAAGTAGTAGCGACCCGCCTACGCTAGCGGCGGCGTAATCGTAGTATAAAGAACCCTAGAACTAAGGTTCCGTTCCCCTAACGGTAGACCCTAGAGTTACGGAGTTACGGAGGACGACTACCTAATTAGGAAGCGCGACCTTACTCCAAATAGTAGCGAAGAATAGTAACTAACGAGAGCTATAGCCTTATGAACATTCTATACTAAGAGCTAAACCGGGGAATAAACTAAGGAAAAACCTAGAATATAAGCTAAGGCCTACTATATAGAAAGTAGAGGCTAACGATAAATAATATAGTATAGACGACCCTATATATATAGGCGGAAAACTTACTAGAGGATAACGAACACCTAGCCCGGGTATATAAGAACACTATAGTATAGCTACTAGGAGCGCTAAAAGCGCTATTATACTAAATCCCGAAGACAATCTAATAAGTAATATAGAAGGTAGCCTAGAGACTAACTATATAGGCAATAGTAGTAGTAGGTAAGAATTAACCCCCTCCGAAGGCAAGTAAGGCGGTACGCCTATATATTACTAATCCGGCGGAGAAACAAGAAATCGTAGCCCTAATAAGCAAGGAGATTGTCGACAGAATCGGCCAAAAGGAGGTAGTTAGGGCGAGGGTAGAGGCAATAGGCGTAGTAAGACTCTTTACCGTATAAGAGTCTAATAGACGAAAACTAGAGACCTATAAGGAGTAGACTACTAAAGTCGCGAAGTCGGCGCGAGTCTCCTACTAATAGTATACCGTTATCGCCTACGGGGTCCCTAGGACATTTAAGGTCGAAGACCTTCCCTAACTCTAAGTATAGAACTAGAATATATCCCTAGGAGTACGACTAATAAAGGCGGTTATTACGGGCAGCCCGTAACTCCTTACTATAGCTACGTTGGCCCGGGTGAACCGCGGACCTTCCGTATCGGGTTAGCGCGGCTTAGCTTTACTTTATAACTTCGCCGCGCCTCGCGCTCCTCTTTCGTAGCTTCGTAGAACAACAACTCTCTTATTTAGACCCTATAGTACGCGCGCCCTTATAGTTTATTCTACTACCCTACCTAGATCGCGGATCTAGGTAAGGGACGCGGAATAATAGGAATGGACAGAACTATAGAACTCGAAGAACGCGTAGCGTCGTATTAGAATATAGAACACGGTAAGGTATATAGCGCGTAAATACCTAGAGAACGTAACGCGGCGATATTATTAGTAGGTAGTCGCGCGCTCGTAGATAGTTAGGAAATAGGCATCGTTACGCCTCTCCCGAACCTAGATAATATAACTTTATAGATAAACGGCGGTATACTACCGCTACTAAAGCCTAAGGGTAAAGGTAAGTAGCGTATATCTCTTTTCCCCGACCTCTCCTCTTTTCCTCGGAGTTAGATATAGGACGATAACTAGCGGGTTATAGTAGATACCGGTGTCGCGCTATAATAGGAAATTAATAAAGCTTACTAGAAAGCCTTTAAGCGAGAAGAAGGTAGTAAGATTAACTTTATAGAACTGTTGGAGTTTAAGCTCGAAGAGAACCTAGGCGACAACCTAGACGAGGTGTACCTATTACTCGATAAGGTAGAGCACATTCTCGTATCTAAATACTAGAATGTTATACTAGATAAACTTACGACCCTTATATCCTAGTCCCCGAAGACCCCCTACGACTTCCTACTATAGGTAGTAAATATAGCGATCACTAAAGGTAGACAACTCGATATAATAGAGCGAGCTAATAACCTCTAGAACACCTAGTATACTACGCTATATACCGAGTATAACCGTATCTATAAGATACTACGAAGCGAGGAGGCTATAATATAGAAGATGGCCGTAGACCTAAAGAGTAAGAAGTGTTAAGATGTAGCATCTCAAAGGGAGTCAACAATCAGGAAGTGATCTGGCAGCCTGAGGCATCCACAATGACTCAGCTTGTAGGGAGATACCTTCTCTCCCCTTTAGCTTAGATAGACATCTAACACAATCAACATATTGGTTCCTGATATATTGCTGCATGCTCGTGCTATTAGTCAGTTGAAGATTGATCTCTTACTCCACTCCGCTGCCATCCACCCGTACCTGTTTCAACAGGTTATGAGCCCGGGTTTGTGCAGGAATAAGAGCAACCTATATCAGTACAGGTTACTTGTATCCCTTGCTATCGTAGCAGAAAACATCTGGGAATCAGAAGTCTACCCCGTCTATCCTATCAAGGAGCTTAGTTCGATACTAAGTGATAGGTAACCCAGACAAGGACTCTGTGCGGCTTACTCAAAGCCAATACCTTGAAGATACTCTGTAGGCAGAACTGCATCGAGATACTATCAAGAAGGACTTCAAGTAAGTCATTTGAAGCTCTGCTAGGAGAGACAGACCTGTGTCCTAGCCCCGAGACCTCACACCGCTCCTTCTTTACTTTACCAAGCAGGCCTTGGTATCCACACCTACGAACTTTCCCATTCTACACCAGAAGCCTCAGCAGGATCTGAGCCACCACCTTGGAACATACACACCTTGTTTCATTACATCCAATTTATTATGGATTCATACCAAGAGAAGACAGAGGAGAAGGGAGGCAAAATCCCAATTCTTGGGAGGGACAACCCAATTCTTGGGAGGGACAATTGGAAGAGATGGTTCAACCTTCAGAGATACAAGATGGAGAGCCAATCAGCATTCTTTGCAATTGATGACCTAATGGAAGTGTCTTTTGACAACATCAAGGGCAAGACTCTGAAACTCCAAGAAGAGGCTACAACCAAAGAGATCCTCAATACGCCAACATGGACAAGACACAATGCAGTATGCAACTTCAGTATCCTTAGTAGGATCACAGAAGAAGATGAATTTGAGCTTGAGGGCTCATGTGAATCTGGAAGAGCTGCTGAGAAGTGGGTGTATCTCTGGAACAAGTATAGCCAGGTGCTACCAACCCATGCACATGAGCTCACAAAGCAATTTGTGACCTTTGAGATGAGTGAAGAGTTCACCATCAGATCTGCATGGACACACCTGGTTTCTCTTGGAAAAAGGATTGCTGATGTTGACCCAGAGGGTCAGCATTACAGGAAAGCTGATGTGAGGATGACCCAGCTCTTAAGCTCACTGCCACCTGACTACCATGTAGCCAGGGATACTATCATGGCTCAGCCAAAGATGGATCATGAAAGGACCTTAAAGATCCTTGAAGCTCAAGAAGCCAGGTTGGATCCCTCTAAGGCTGAGTATGGCATGGCAGCCACCTGGGTCAAGCCCTCAGGTCTAGCAAGACCACTCTCCTGCCTTCTCTGTGAGAAGGATCATCTGATCAAGGACTGCCCTAGTTTGCCTGAGGCAAGAAAGGTCCTTAGATCTCATTCCCAACCACCATCTTCCCAGAATACAACACATGTCAAGAAGAAGAGAACTCCACCACCCACTTCAAGGAGGACACCAAGAGAGAAGTCCTCTATGGAAGAACTTAAGAAAATGGTGAAGAAACTCAGCTCTGACATGCTGTCACTCCAGAAGAACCAGGCCCAGTCTTATACCTCTAAAGCAAAGAAGACTGGAAAAGGTTTCTCCGCCCAAGAGTCACCATGCAGCTCATCCCTAGAGACAATGTCTGATGATGATGAGTATGATGAAGTGGCTCACTCAACTGCAGAAGTCCAAGGCAAGTTCCCCTCGTCAGAGTGGTTACTTGACTCCTGTGCTTCATCCCATATGACTGACCAAAGCTGCCTCTTTAGATCTATGACTCCCTTGACAAGGAAGAAATGGATCAAAGTGGGAGGTGGGTTTTTATTGGCCACTCATATTGGGAATGCAGAGATGAGTGGGAGAGCTGGCAGAAAAGTTGTTTTGGAAGATGTCCTGCTTGTACCCAAGCTAGGAGTGAACCTGGTTTCATGGAACCAGTTTAGCAAGCAGTTTGGTGTGCAACCTCCATCATTTTCTCTTGTTTCCCCCTCTGGTGAGACTGTTGTCCAGACAAAGCTCCTTGGGGGGGTTCCATTCATTGATGAGATTTCTCCTCTCCTACAAGAACGGGCACATTACTCATCATGTGCACCACCAATGGAGAATGCCTTTGTGACTGCTCAATCAGAGACCGACCTGAAGCAGTGGGAGCTTTGGCATAGAAGATTTGCACACTTTGGGAAGAATTTGCTCCAGAATCTTCACAAGGTAACAGACTTGAAAGAACCCATTCCTATCCCTAAGGATGGCTTTCACCAGTGCAGAGTATGCTCAATAGCAAAGATGAAGAAGTACAAAGGCAAAGTTACAGAGAGAAGACCTGAAAGACTTGCCCTTGTATCTATTGACATATGTGGCCCACTACCAATCTCAAGACTAGGATTCAAATACTGGCTTGAGATTGTTGACAACTTCTCTAGGAAGAAGTGGACCTTTCCTCTTAGGAAAAGAGAAGATGCTCCAGTTGCTCTCCAGAACTGGAAGATCAAAGCAGAGAGGAAATCATCAGCGCAGCTGAAAGCAGTAAGACTTGACAATGCAAAAGAACTTATTGCATTAGTGAAGCAGTGGGAGAAGGATTTGGGGATTGGGCTCGAGCCGACTGAGGCATACAACTCTCTACAGAATGGACCAGTTGAGAGGTCAATACAAACCTCAGAGGACTCTATAAGGGCAATGCTTGAAGAGGCTAAAATGCCGGTTGAATTTTGGCCTGAAGCACTAGAGGCCCAAACTTATATGAGGAACAAACTGCCAAATGGCCCAGATTACGATGGGTTCAAGGTTTCACCAGATGAGGCTTTTGATGGTATCAAACCGACCATCAACCATTTGAAAGTTTGGGGATGCAAAGCTGTTGTCTATATGGACACAAGATCCCAACCTCAATGGGCAAGAAGTGACAAGCTAATGAATAGGGGTAAAGAAGCAGTGTTTATTGGGTATGTTGAAAACACAGCTAAAGCCTGGCTCTTTTGGGAACCAGACATGAGAGCTGTTAAACAACACACACATGCAGACTTCTTTGAGGACCAGCCTGGAGGTGATATGGGTCTCAATGTTCCAACATTGAATCTACCAAGCAGTGCACCAGCTAGGAAGCCCTTAGGAAGGCCGAGGAAGAACGTATCCTTAGGACAATCTACCTACCATTCAGGCGTCCATCAGAGCCCCCCCGAAATAGATCAGCCAATTGAGAGCCCTGAAGTCGCTCAGCCGAGAAAGCTGTTTGTGCAACTTCCCCAGCCTCCGGAGAACGTAGGGGAATTTCAGAAAATCGATCAGCCAATTGAGAGAAGCTCCCTAGATCCCCAGGAAATAGACGTTACTAGGTCACAAGTGACGGTCCCTAAATCATCCCTTGGAAAGAGAAAGGCTGACTATGATGTTGAGGGCTATGACATGAAACAGAAAGCCCCAAGATCCATGGTCCCTAAGCCCGAACTAACCACTGAAGTGGGAGAAGCAATGGACCTCTCAGAGAACCTTGCTGCTTTTCACCAAGCTTTCTTTGCAGCCATGCAATCAGTGGACAGTTCAATACCATGGGATAGCGAATTCCTGGAAGAAGTTGAGGAAATGGCCTTTGCAGCAACTGTAGAAGCCATTGCATACAAGCAAGAGGTCCCAATTCCAAAATCCTACAAGGATGCTGTGAATGACAAGAAATGGGGACATCTTTGGAAGGAAGCAATCCAAAAGGAACTAGATGCTCTACAGAGTAACAACACCTGGGAAAATTCTGTTCCACCAAAAGGAGCAAATCTGGTTACATCAAGATGGGTCTTTGATATTAAGAGAAGCATTAGTGGAGCTATTGAAAAGTTCAAGGCTAGACTAGTTGCAAGGGGCTTCTCACAGAAGTTTGGTGTTGACTTTATGGAGACATTTGCACCTACAGTAAGACAGGACACCCTTAGGGTGTTTATGGCTATTGTGTGTAAGAAGGATCTTCATCTTCACCAAGTGGATGTGAACAATGCATTCACAGAAAGCACCCTCCATGAAGACATCTTCATGTTACCACCACCAGGAGTTGAGCTTCCACCAAACATGGTGTTCAAAATCCTCAAAAGCTTGTATGGACTTAAGCAAGCAGCTAGAGATTGGAATCAACTCTATGTGTCAAAGCTCAGAGAGATTGGATTCACACAGTCAGAAGTGGATCCATGCCTACTTATCCATAAGAAGAGGGAGATCATAATCCTTATACATGTGGATGACATTCCAATTGCTGCACCAAAGTTGACAGATGTTCTCTGGTTCAAAAGAGAACTTGGCAAGATCTTCAAGATCAAAGATCTAGGTGAACCTGAAAAGATCCTTGGCATGAGAGTCACAAGGGACAGGAAGAGAGGAATCCTGAAACTTGACCAAGGACACTTTGTTAGGGACAGCCTAGCCAAGATGGGAATGAACCATGAGAAGGCAGCACCTACACACTCACCCATGGACAGCTATGAGGCCCTCAAACCTTCAAGCCACATGGATGAGAGGTGTGACAAGGCAGAGTACCAGAGTATTAATGGTACTTGGATGTGGCCAGCAACAATCACAAGGCCAGACATTGCTTTTGCCCTAGGAAGGATGAGCTCATTTGTGAGTGACCCATCCACCTACCACATGAAGGCTTTGAAGAAGATCACTAGGTACCTAAGATCATACCCTGATCTAGGACTTCAGTTCTCAAAGTCTGGAAAAGGACACCTTATTGGATACTGTGATTCTGATTATGCAATGGACAAAGCAGACAGAGTCTTAATCCTTGGGTATGTCTTCTTCCTCTGTGGGGCACCAGTTTCTTGGATGAGCAAGAAGCAAAAGTCTGTAGCAACATCCACAATGGAGGCTGAATACATGGCTATGAATGCATGTGCGAAGCAGTCCCAATTCCTAGCTTCACTGCTGAGGGAAATGGATTGTCCAGAGTTAGTGGGAGACTGTTCCCATCAACCAAGAATCACTGGAAACCAGGAGACTGTATCAAATTTGAGACCAGTCCAATTAAGAGGTGACAATCAAGCTGCCCTCACCCTAGTGAAAGATGCACATGTTCATGACAAGTCGAAGCACATTGACATTGCCTATAACGCTGTTAGGAAACTTTGGTGGAGGAGGCTTATTGCTGTTGAGTACACCCCAACCTCTGAGATGGTTGCAGACGGGTTTACAAAACCAAAGACTGGTCCACACTTCCAGAGGTTTGTAAGCCAGCTGAACCTGTCATAAAAAGGTCCAAGTACTATTGACAGGAAGTGAGCAGACTGTAACCTCCCATACGAGATGAGTGGGAGTGTTAAGATGTAGCATCTCAAAGGGAGTCAACAATCAGGAAGTGATCTGGCAGCCTGAGGCATCCACAATGACTCAGCTTGTAGGGAGATACCTTCTCTCCCCTTTAGCTTAGATAGACATCTAACACAATCAACATATTGGTTCCTGATATATTGCTGCATGCTCGTGCTATTAGTCAGTTGAAGATTGATCTCTTACTCCACTCCGCTACCATCCACCCGTACCTGTTTCAACAAGAAGAATTATAACCTAGTAAAGTTATAAGAGGCAGAGAAGAAGTATAGGGAGGCTAATAACCTATATAAGCAATTTAGCGAGATTTATAAAAAGAAGAAGAAGAAGGTATACGATACCGAAGCTAAGAACTAGGCTCTATAGAAGGAGGTTAACGATCTAAAGACTCGACTCTAAGCTACTAAAGACACTATATAGAATAGAGGTAGGGGCCGCTCTAGTCGCCGACCCTCCTATTTCCCTCTACGCGAGACTTTACTCGAGTAGCTAATACGTAAGTATCGTAAAGCTACTAGTAGAGGCGGCGGCGGCGGAGGCGGTAGTAACGAT
The DNA here is from genome assembly GCF_020509005.1 of Fulvia fulva. Classification (NCBI taxonomy): domain Eukaryota; kingdom Fungi; phylum Ascomycota; class Dothideomycetes; order Mycosphaerellales; family Mycosphaerellaceae; genus Fulvia; species Fulvia fulva. The sequence goes on from NC_063012.1 coordinate 541,234, forward strand.
AATAATAACGGTAATAGTAATAACGACCGAGGACGCAATAGAAACCGTCTACGACCTAATAATAATAACGGTCGCGACTCTAGAGCGCGTAACACCCGTATATATACTCCCCTAACCGGACTTTTAGAACGCCTATTAACTATTAACCGTACTCTAATACGCGGTATCGAGGTTAGTAAGGGCGTACCTAACCCGAAGTACTTTAAGAACGATAACGACCCTAACTTCGACAGTTAGTATAGTAGCGTACTTCTTAAGCTAACTATAACTACTTTCCGCTCCGAGTTAGACGGCCTACGTTTTATATATAGATAGACATAGGGTGACCCTTAGAGAAGTATTAAGCCGAGGATCCTCGTGCCTAGATAATAATTATTTAACGAGTTTAAGACTAGTAAAGAACTACTAGATTAGATAACGCGCTAGTACGGTACCCGTAACGAAGGAACGAAGGCTATAGTTAATATCGCTACCTATAAGTAGGAGTAGGGCGAGACCTTTATTACCTTCTACGCTCGCTACTCGAAGCTACGTACTTAGATAGAGTAGACCGACGAGACTAAGCTAATACTGTTTCGTAACCGCCTAAACCGTAAGTACTTTATTAAGACTTTCGGCGATAGGGAAGTAGATAGACGCTTATACGATATATAGGATATTATTAAAGAATATACGGTATTAGATAAGAGCTTCTACGAGACCGACCGACTATATCTATAGAAGGAGCGCCTACGTAGTAACCCTAATTCGAACAATAACGGCGTATAGGGCGGTAGTAATGCCGTAGGCGCCGTAGCTACTAGTACGACCGCTATAATCGTCTAGTGACTACTATAATACGAAGGTACGAAGAAGAAGGAGGACCTACCGGTTCACTTATAGAACCTACCTTTATTAAACCGTAAGTAGCGGGAGGACCTTAGGAAGTAGGGTAAGTACTACCGCTACCGTATAGGCTCGTACGTATTAACAAACCCCGAATGCCTAATATATAGATAGATAGATAGATATTTCATTAAGCTGTTGTAGTGCCCTTTGGCCTATACAGCTATACTATCTTGTTTTTTGTATATATAGAGGGGAAACCGTGTTGGTGAAAACCCCTCCTCCTTCCCGCCTGTCTTTTCCTCCTCGTTGTCGTCTTAAATTTCCCTTGTTAGGGGTACGCTAGTGTCATAGGCCTGCCCTGATGACTACCCTATCTGCAACCCCCCTCGCTTCCGCCTCTTGTCTATCCACTCCTCCGTCTCGCTCGCGAGGCTAAACTGCTAGAGGTATCCCTACTGTAGTATCCACCGAGAGATTCGGCGAATGTTGCCTTTGTCCCTAATAATTGACTTATAGTCTCTCCTTCCCGCTTGGTGCCTCCAATTTCCCCTGCCTCTCGCCTACTACGGGCATCGTAGTAGCATATGTTCTGGGTTTTACGATAGGTAGCCACACTAGCAGGCTGGGCTATAGATGTCTAGTGCGCGTCTCCTGAACAGGTAGGCCCTTAATCCAATGTGTTCGGACCTGATTTGGATCGCTATGCTTGCTTCGGCCCTTGTCAGGTCCCTATATAGCTGGTAATTGTGTCTCTAGAAGGCTCGGAGCGCTATCGGGCCTGTTGTCTTAGGGGGCTTCCTTTTCCAGTCCTGCTCCTATAGGCAGCTCGCTATCTGTTCCGCTAGGTTTTGGGTCTTGGCCTTGCTCCCGCCGGCCTGGCGAGTCCTACGCTCCTCCTCCTTTCGTGCTAGCCATTCGGTGCTTGTCTGTACGGCCGTAAAGGTAGTAAGGTCATCCTCTTTTTGGCTTGTCCTATATCCTACCCCTCTCCGGTAGCGGCTTTCTATCTTATTCTTTGCCTCCTAGATCGTGGTTTGTGCTAGGTAACCTGTCGTCTTTGCCGCGTATTGAATTCTCATTCCCCGGATGTACTGGCCGATTAGTGGTATTCCTGTCTCCATTTCTACCGTGCTTGTTAACGTTGTCTTGTATACGCCTAGTACCCTACGTAGGTTCCCTGCCTGTGTCCTGTTTAGGGGTTGCTCTATCCGTTTCGGGATCGGCTTGCCTGCGCCTCCTGTTCCCCAAATCTGTGCCCCGTACAACATAGCTGGTCTGACGATCGCCTTATACATTACTCTTGCCTTGTCGAATGTTGCTCCCTATGTAGATGCCGTAAGCCTCTTTATCGAGGCTTTATTGACTTACGCTCGACTCTAGGCTTTCTTAATCTATACATTCTAGCTTAGCTTCGGGTCGAGCCAGATCCCTAGTACTCGTAGCTCCGCTAATGGCTTGGTCTCGTAGCCTTGGATTCTTACCGCCGCCTTTATATTATAGTGTGTTCTCGCTTTACTGAAGTGTATAAGTTGGTACTTTTTAGGGGCGAACCGGGCACTATGCTTCTTTGCCCACTCCTCGCATTTCTTATGCCTATCTTCAAGGAGGCGACAGTTCTCTTCTGTCGAGTCTGACCAGGCTAGGATGTTTGTATCGTCTACGAACCCCGATGCTGAGGTTTGCGGAGAGGTGAGTAGGGGGATTAGATCCGACATAAATATTAGAAATAGGATAGGGGAGAGAGTAGATCCCTAAGGTATTCTAGCCTCTACCTTTACCGGGTCGGACGTTTACCTTCCTAGGACTAGGTATGTCGTCCGTTCCTAGAGAAAGGAGTAGACGAACGTCGTTACCTACTAGGGGATGCCTTTCTACTATAGGATATATATTAGCCTTTAGTATAAGACGTTATCGAAGGCTCCTACGATGTTAAGGGATAGTAAGGACGCCGCTCGGTTCCTACCGTAGTGCTAGAGGGTCTGAATTTGCTCCGTAATTAGCTCTATTACTATTAGTGTCGATCGCTAGCTTCTTCCCCCTATCTGTGTTGCTGGGAGTACGTGGTTGTCCTCGGCAAGCTGCGTAAGTCTCTGGGCTACTATCTTTTCTAGGACCTTCCCTATCGTATTTAGAAGTGCTATTAGTCTGTACGACTTGGGCTGAGTATAGTCTTCCTTCTATAGCTTACGTAGTACTACTGTCATAGACTCTCTATACGGCTTCGGGTGATACCCTAGCCGTAGGCACGCGGTAAATAGGTTTGTAAGGCTCGGCGCGATCTCTTCTCTACACTCTTTTAGCAGTACGTTTGGTATCCTGTCTAGGCCTAGGGCTTTTCGTCCCTTTAGCTTACTTATGACTCCTGTTACTGTGTTAGAGCTAACCGCCTAATCTATGTCTAGGGGTTCCGGGTATGTGCTCGGGTCGATGTCCGTAAGGTCTGCCTCTACTTACGTCGAAAAGAAATGGTCGGCTAACGCTTTTGCCTTGCCCCGGGGCGTAGCCTGGGCAATCCCTTCGCGGTCTACGATTAGGGGGAAGTGAGGGGCTTGTTGCTCTTCAGGTAGTCGTGCCTATTTAGTAAGTCTCTACATCTGTTCCGGGTTTTCTATAACGAGCCCGATCGTCGCTCTCTAGTCCTATAGCTTATCGCGTCTTATCTATACCTTCTTCTCTTGTGTCGCGTGGCAGTATTGCTCCCACGTCTCTTAGGTGTGCTCCTTCGTCCACTGTCGCCTTGCCCTTCTAGCCTCCCTTACCTTACTTATGACTCCTGTTACTGTGTTAGAGCTAACCGCCTAATCTATGTCTAGGGGTTCCGGGTATGTGCTCGGGTCGATGTCCGTAAGGTCTGCCTCTACTTACGTCGAAAAGAAATGGTCGGCTAACGCTTTTGCCTTGCCCCGGGGCGTAGCCTGGGCAATCCCTTCGCGGTCTACGATTAGGGGGAAGTGAGGGGCTTGTTGCTCTTCAGGTAGTCGTGCCTATTTAGTAAGTCTCTACATCTGTTCCGGGTTTTCTATAACGAGCCCGATCGTCGCTCTCTAGTCCTATAGCTTATCGCGTCTTATCTATACCTTCTTCTCTTGTGTCGCGTGGCAGTATTGCTCCCACGTCTCTTAGGTGTGCTCCTTCGTCCACTGTCGCCTTGCCCTTCTAGCCTCCCTTACCTTCGTAGAGCATTCAGGGGTCCAGAAGGCCTTCTACTACGTTAAGGGCCGGAGTAACGGCGTGTATTGTTCCGCTGCTTGCTATATGACCGAGGTAATCTGTTCCGCTACTTGATCTAGCTGAGCTGTCGTCTCGAGTTCTCTATGCTGTGGTAGGTTCGCTATTAGGAAGCCTCTTATGTCGTCCTAGCGTGCCTTCTTCTAGTTACGGCGTAGTTCGTTTGCTGGCTCCTCTATCGCCTTCACCCCTAGCGTCGTTTAGATAGGGATATGGTCTGAGGAGGCTTCTAGCGCGTAGTTCGGTCGGCATTGGACTAGTCTCTCTTCAAGTTCTCGTGATAGAAAGTATAGGTCGATCGTGCTTACACTAGTACGGGCCTTCTACGTCTCTGTTCCCTTTGGTGTTACTAAGGCCATTCCGTAGCGTACGGTTATGTCTAGTAGCTTCCCCCCTAGAAATGCGTGCGGGGGAGTGAATTCGAGTCCCTACTATAGGTGGTAGAGGTTGAAGTCGCCGAGGAGTACTTACTTCGTGTCTTGGCTTAGGGTCCGCTCTAGGTGGGCGAGGGTTCCTAGTTCCCTACTCGTCCGACCCCGCGGTGGCGGGTTATAAACGTTATGGATCTGGATAGGGCCTTGTGTCGTGTCGATCTGGATTGATGTTATGTCTCCTAGGTTGCCCTACTACGGTAGTATAACCTTCTACGACTCAAGGTCTATAGTCTTGCTTACGTATATACATGTCCTCGGGATGACGCCTCGTTGGCCCGCGATTACGGTGTGGTATCTCCGGTCATTACAAGTGGCTAGGAGTCCTACGTAGGGGTTGATCTATAGTTCCTGTACCGCAATAACGTGGTGCCGTAGCGGGTCTAGCTCTTATAGAAAGTGGCGCTGGACCTTGTCCCTACTTTTGTTTACGTTGTACTGTACGATAGTGATGTCGTCGTATAGTATCATTCGTTATCCGTGAGGTCCATTTCCGTGCTGACCTGCTGTGTCTCCTGAGCCTATATCTCGCTGTCCGGCTGGCCCTGGGGCCGCTAGGGCGCCCCAAAGATTCGCATTTGGCCTAGTTCGTTAGCAGCCCGGTTAAGGTGTCGAGGCCTACCGGGAGGTAGATGCGTTTACGGTTAGGTTCCCTTGTTCGTCTCTTCTGCCCTCTTCCTTTTGCTCGGCTCGAAGCCCTTGTACACGGTAGGTCCCTCCTGCTGTCGTTAGGGGTACCTAGCTAGTGTAGAGATCCTTGCTTGTCTCGCTCGTTCTTGTGCTGCTATTCTAGCCGGGCATTGGCTTGAATACGCTGGGTGCCTTCTGCCGCAGCATGCGCACCTGCTCTCCTTTTTTGGGCATTCCCTTCCCTAGTATAGGCCTGCGTAGTGAGGACACCTTGGGGTCTTCTCCCCGCATTTTGAGGCTATGTGACCGTACTGTTGGCATTGGAAGCATTGTAGTACCCTGTGGCTGCTCTGATGGATCTCCGTGTCCATTCTCTCGTAGTTCTAGAATAGCCTATTGTCTAATATCTAGTTAGCTTGTTCCGCTGTCTCTACCTAAATAATAAGCGATGAATGCTTCTTTTCTCGGTCTACTGTCTTGTGTAGCCATGCCGCCTTCGTTAGTCGTACTCCTAGGGAGGTGTTCTAGTTCTGTACTTGGAGGTGGGGAAGGTCTTCGACCTTGAATGTCCTAGGGACCCCGTGGGCGATGACGGTATACTGTTAGTGGGAGACTCGTGCCGACTTCGCGACTTTAGTAGTCCACTCCTTATAGGTCTCTAGCTTTCGTCTATCAGACTCTTGTGCGGTAAAGAGTCTTACTACGCCTATTGCCTCTACCCTCGCCCCAACTACCTCCTTTTGGCCGATTCTGTCGACAATCTCCTTGCTTGTTAGGGCTGCGATTTCTTGTTTCTCCGCCGGATCAGTAATGTATAGGCGTACCGCCTTACTTGCCTTCGGAGGGGGTTGATTCTTACCTACTACTACTGTTACCTATGTAGTTGGTTTCTGGGCTGCCTTCTGTGTTACTTGTTAGATTGTCTTCGGGATTTGGTATGATAGCGCTTTTAGCGCTCCTAGTAGCTGTGCTATAGTGTTCTTATATGCCCGGGCTAGGTGTTCGTCATCCCCTAGTAAGTTCTCCGCCTCCGTATATAGGGTCGTCCACGCTGTGTTGTTTGTCGTTGGCCTCTGCTTTCTGTATAGTAGGCCTTGGCTTGTGTCCTAGGTTTTTTCTTAGTTTGTTCCCCGGTTTGACTCTTAGTATAGAATGTTCGCAAGGCTGTGGCTCTCGTTGGTTACCATCCTTCGCTGTTGCTCGGGGTCGCGCTTCCTAATTAGGCAGTTGTCCTCCGCAACTCCGCAATTCTAGGGTCTGCCTTCAGGGGAAGGGGACCTCGGTTTTGGGGTTTTTTTGTATCACAATTGCGCCGCCGCTAGCGTAGGCGGGTCGCTACTGCTTGAGTAGATTGCTCGTCTTGATAAGGGCTATCGATTGAATGGTCCTCGTCCTAGTACCCGAGATGGGTCGTTTTTCGTCTGTCCTCCGCCCTCTTAAAGAACTGGCCTAATATATAGTTACGACGGCGACTACCGCCCTCTACGCCTACGAAATAACGCGAACGCTAATCCGAACCTTAGTTCCCTTACTACCGACCTATAGTAATAGGGAAATAGTACGACCGCTACCGAAGCGTAGTAGATAGCGGTTAGTAACCAAACTTTCTAAGATAGAAAGAGTATAAGATTAAGAGATATAGAATATAAGAGACGGACTATAGTAAGGAGCTTAAGGAACTTCTACCGTAGGTTTATTAAGGCCTTCTCTCGTATTACATCCCTATTAACTAACCTAACAAAGTTAGATAGGCCTAGTAATCATAAGAACCGTAGAATTAACTAGACTAATGATTGCTAGAGGGCATTCGAGGCGTTAAAAGTAGCGTTTAGTAAGGCGGGTATACTAGTATACTATATACTAGGTAGGTAGACCGTCGTCGAGATTAACTCCTTAGACTTTATTAATATAGGTATGCTCTTATAATATGACGAGTTAGGAGTGTTATATTCTATAGCTTTCTATTCGAAGAAGCTAAGCCCCTAGTAGTATAATTACGAGATCTACAATAAGGAACTCCTCGCGATTATTAAAGTATTCGAAGAGTAGCGCCCGAAGCTTACTTATAAAGTAGACGAGGACGGCGATCTAGTCAAAGTGTTTATAGACTATAAGAACCTCGAATATTTTATAACTACGAAGTAGCTAAATCGCTGATAAGCGCGATAGGTAGAATTTCTATTACAATTTAACTTCTAGATTATATACCGCCTAGGTATATAAGGAACGAAGCTAGTTAGCCTAACGGGACGCAGCTAGGACCTTCCGTAGGGGGTGGACGATCCGAGAAATCAGTACTAGTATTAGACATTGCTTCCGCTAGAGCGATTCCTTAAGATCGACTCTATACGAGCTACTATCGAAGATACGCCCGAAGAAGAAGAGACGACTCCCCTAAATCCTAAAGTAATCGAGTTTATTCTAGAACTAGAATAGGTACTATAAATATAGCTAGTACTAGCTTAGGAAGTATAGACTACGAATAAAGCCGAAGTCGAAGCTAAACTCGAGTACCGTATAACGACTACTTACGCCCTAGACTAAGAACTTAAGGCGGTAATTAAGATACTACGGAAAGATAGTACTATCCCTCTACTCTTATAGAAGGTGAAGATATACCCTACGTACTACAAGGTAGATAGTAACATATTATATATACAAAACTAGTACGATAGTTAGAGCCTATAGGTACCTAATAACTAGGCCCTACGGACTCGGCTTATTAGAATGAATTATAACGCTCTAGTAGTAGGATATCTAGGACAAGCTCGAACCTATAAACTCGTAGTACGAGAATTCTATTAGCCTAGCTTAGTAAGATCAGTACGTAGATATACCGCGAATTGCCGTATATACCGTATAACGAAATCTCTATACTCCTAGCTACCTAGATTATTATACCTACTTTTAGTACCGGACCGACCTTAGAGGTATATCGCGGTAGACTTTATAGTCGGACTTCCTAATAGCACCCTCGATAGTATAACCTATAACAATATTATAACCGTAATAGATAGGCTAACGAAGGAAGTCGAGCTGATTCCGATCGGAGCAATAACTATATAGAATACGGCAAGACTTTTCCTTAAGTATATATTCTCCCGACGCGGATTTCCTAATACTATTACTTTAGACCGCGGTAAATAATAGGTTACTACCTTCTAGAAGAAACTTTAGAAGATACTTCGTATAAGTCGTAAGCTAAGTTCTTTATACTACCTAGAAACTAATAGATAGTCGGAACGTACTAACTAAGTAATAGAATAGTATCTCCGTATATTTACTAACGAGGTACAAGATGACTAGGTAGAATAGCTTTGTCTAGCTTAGTTCGCGATTAATAATTACCTTTCTGAAACTACTAGTATATCGCTATTCTACGCTACTTTAGGCTATAACCCTAAGTTTATAGAGCGCGTAGACCTAAGCGCTAGAAAAGAGGGAGGACTAACTACTCTCTAGCGACTAGATACGCGATCGGCTAAAGCCTTCGTACGCCGGATTTACGACCTTTATAAGCACCTTTAAGAAAATATACGGATTTTATAAGCTCTCTAAGCTAAAGTAGTAAACCGCTACCGAAGTATCCCGCTAGACTATAAAGTAGGCGACTAGGTATACCTAAGTACTAAGAATATCCGTACGACTCGACTATCTAAGAAGCTCGATAGAAGATACGCTAGCCCGTACTAGATTATAGAAGTTATACTAGCTAAGCTCTTATATAAACTAAGATTATCGGACGCTATAGTAGGACTCGACAACTACTTTTATACCTCGTTACTTTAGCGAGCCGATTATCCCGACGTCCTACTACTCGAAGGCTAGTATCTAGTACTACTACTACTAATAACTATCGAGCCTAATACTACCGAAGCCGATATAGTCGCTAATATAGTCGTAATACCTATATAAATATATATAAGGTAGAGAAGATCTTAGATATATATACCCGTAAGCGAGTAGATAAAGTAAAGAAGGGGTAGAAGCGTAAAGTAGATACTTAGTATAAGGTGAAATGGCTTAGATATTAGAATAAGGAGGATAGTAAGACCTAGTAACCGGCTAAGAATATATTTAAACAGGCGGCCGCCGCTATTATAGACTTTTACTATAACCGGCCGGAGTTATCTACGCCTATAGGCTTTGTAGCTCTATCTAATTAGGTCCTCCTAAGTAATAAGGTGCTCGGGCTTAACACGATTAGGGTCGATAGTAACACCGTTACGAATAAGTTGTCTCGAGCTATACCTCTAATAGAATCTACTTAGTATATATTTACTACGTACCGCTATACTAGCTAGGTTACGGGAAAGCCTACTATCTTAACTAAGGACTCCGGTATTACCTACTACCCTTAGCTCTACGATAGTACCGGTAGTTATACCGATGCTCGAGTAAAACCTATAGAGTCTATAATAATACCTAACCTTAGCTATAAGGATTATACGCGAGTACTAGCCGAAGACAGACTTAGGTCTAGGGTAAGCTAGCTAACTAGGTAGTATATTTCTCAAAGGGAGCCGGTCGCGGATAGGCTAGTTATAGATAGATAGGATATATATATATTCCTAGACGATAATAAGGCATTAGAGGATAATTAGACTTTCGTATAGTTATAGAGTAGTACGGGTAAGTGGCCGTATAAGATAGATAACGCTTAGAGGACTAAGACGCGTTTTAAGAGGGGGGGTACTATTACGGGTAGCCCGTAACCCCTTACTATAGCTACGTCGGCCCGGGTGAACCGCGGACCTTCCGTATCGGGTTAGCGCGGCTTAGCTTTACTTTATAACTTCGCCGCGCCTCGCGTTCCTCTTTCGTAGCTTTGTAGAACAATAACTCTCTTATTCGGACCCTATAGTACGCGTGCCCTTATAGCGATATAGTTATATAAGATAGTAGACCGAGAAAGGACGTATTTATCGCTTATTATCTAGGTAGAGATAGCGGAATAAGCTAACTAGATACTAGATAATAGGCTATTCTAGAACTACGAGAGAATAGATACGGAGATCTATTAGAGTAGCTATAGGGTACTATAATACTTCTAATACTAATAGTACGGTTATATAGCCCTAAAATACGGAGAGAAGACCCTAAGGTATCCTTACTACGTAGGCCTATACTAGGGAAGGGAATGCCTAAAAATAGAGAGTAGGTATATATACTACGGTAGAAGGTACCTAGCGTACTTAAGCTAATACCTAGCTAGAATAGTAGTATAAGAACGAGCGAGACAAGCAAGGATCTCTATACTAGCTAGGTACTCCTAATAATAGTAGAAGGGACCTACCGTATAAAAGGGCTTCGAGCCGAGTAAGAGAAAGAGGATAGAAGAGACGAATAAGGGAACCTAACCTTAAACGTATCTACCTCCCGGTAGGCCTCGATACCTTAACCGGGCTCCTAACGAACTAGGCTAAATACGAATCTTTAGGGCGCCCTAGCGGCCCTAGGGCTAGCCGGATAGCGGGATATAGGCTTAGGAGATATAGTAGGTTAGTACGGAAATGGACCTTACGGATAACAAATAATACTATACGACGACATTACTATCGTATAGTATAACGTAAACAAAAGTAGGGACAAGGTCTAGCGCCACTTTCTATAAGAGCTAGACCCGCTACGGTACTACGTTATTACGGTATAGGAACTATAGATCCACCCCTACGTAAGACTCCTAGACACTTATAATAACCGGAGATACTATACCGTAATCGCGGACTAACGAGGCGTTATCCCGAGGACATATATATACGTAAGTAAGACTATAGACCTTAAGTCGTAGAAGGTTTTACTACCGTAGTAGGGTAACCTAGGAGACATAACATTAATCTAGATCGATACGACATAAGGCCCTATCCAGATCCATAACGTTTATAACCCGCTACCGCGGGGTCGGACGAGTAGGAAACTAGGAACCCTCGCCTACCTAGAGCGGACCCTAAGCTAAGATATAAAGCAAGTACTCCTCGGCGACTTTAACCTCTACTACCTATAGTAGGGACTCGAATTCACTCCCCCGTACGCGTTTCTAGGGGGGAAGCTACTAGATATAACCGTACGCTACGGAATGGCCTTAGTAATACTAAAGGGAACAGAGACGTAGAAGGCCCGTACTAGTATAAGTACGATCGACCTATACTTTCTATTACGAGAACTTAAAGAGAGACTAGTCTAATACCGACCGAACTACGCGCTAGACGCCTCCTTAGACTATATCCCTATCTAAACGACGCTAGGGGTAAAGGCGATAGAGGAGCTAGTAAGCGAACTATGCCGTAACTAGAAGAAGGTACGCTAGGACGATATAAGAGGCTTCCTAATAGCGAACCTACTATAGTATAGAGAACTCGAGATGACAGCTTAGCTAGATTAAGTAGCGGAACAGATTACCTCGGTTATATAGTAAGTAGCGGAACAATATACGCCGTTACTCCGGCCCTTAACGTAGTAGAAGGCCTTCTAGACCCCTAAGTACTCTACGAAGGTAAGGGAGGCTAGAAGGGCGAGGCGATAGTAGACGAAGGAGTATACCTAAGAGATGTAGGAGCAATACTGTCGCGCGATACAAGAGAAGAAGGTATAGATAAGACGCGATAAGCTATAGAAATAGAGAGCGACGATCGGGCTCGTTATAGAAAACCCGGAATAGATATAGAGACTTACTAAATAGGCACGACTACCTAAAGAGCAACAAACCCCTCACTTCCCCCTAATCGTAGACCGCGAAGGGATTGCCTAGGCTACGCCCTGGGGTAAGGCAAAAGTATTAGCCGACTATTTCTTTTCGACGTAAGTAGAGGTAGACCTTACGGATATCGACCCGAGTATATACCCGGAACCCCTAGACATAGATTAGGCGGTTAGCTCTAATATAGTAACAGGAGTTATAAGTAAGCTAAAATGACGAAAAGCCCTAGGCCTAGACAGGATACCAAACGTACTGCTAAAAGAGTATAGAGAAGAGATCGCGCCGAGCCTTATAAACCTATTTACCGCGTGCCTACGGCTAGGGTATCACCCGAAGCCGTATAGAGAGTCTATGACAGTAGTGCTACGTAAGCTATAGAAGGAAGACTATACTCAGCCCAAGTCGTATAGACTAATAGCACTTCTAAATACGATAGGGAAGGTCCTAGAAAAGATAGTAGCCTAGAGACTTACGTAGCTTACCGAGGACAACCACGTACTCCTAGTAACACAGATAGGGGGAAGAAGCTAGCGATCGACACTAATAGTAATAGAGCTAATTACGGAGCAAATTCAGACCCTCTAGCACTACGGTAGGAACCGAGCGGCGTCCTTACTATCCCTTAACATCGTAGGAGCCTTTAATAACGTCTTATACTAAAGGCTAATATATATCCTATAGTAGAAAGGCATCCCCTAGTAGGTAACGACGTTCGTCTACTCCTTTCTCTAGGAACGGACGACATACCTAGTCCTAGGAAGGTAAACGTCCGACCCGGTAAAGGTAGAGGCTAGAATACCTTAGGGATCTACTCTCTCCCCTATCCTATTTCTAATATTTATGTCTGATCTAATCCCCCTACTTACCTCTCCGTAGACCTTAGTATCGGGGTTCGTAGACGATATAAACATCCTAGCCTAGTTAGACTCGATAGAAGAGAACTGTCGCCTCCTTAAAGATAGGCACAAAAAATACGAGGAGTAGGTAAAGAAGTATAGTGCCCGGTTCGCCTATAAAAAGTACCAACTTATATACTTTAGTAAAGCGAGAACATACTATAATATAAAGGCGGCGGTAAGAATCTAAGGCTACGAGACTAAGCTATTAGCGGAGCTACGAGTACTAGGGATCTAGCTCGACCCGAAGCTAAGCTAGAATATATAGATTAAGAAAGCCTAGAGTCGAGCGTAAGTTAATAAAGCCTCGATAAAGAGGCTTACGGCATCTATATAGGGAGTAACATTCGATAAGGTAAGAGTAATATATAAGGCGATTGTTAGACTAGCTATATTATACGGGGCATAGATTTAGGGAATAGGAGGCGTAGGCAAGCCGATTCCGAAACGGATAGAGCAACCCCTAAATAGGACATAGGTAGGTAACCTACGTAGGATACTAGGCGTATATAAGATAACGTTAATAAGCACGGTAGAAATAGAGACAGGAACACTACTAATCGGCTAGTATATCCGGGGAATAAGAATTTAATACGCGGTAAAGACGACAGATTACCTAGTACAAACTACGATCTAGGAGGTAAAGAATAAGATAGAAAGCCGCTACCGGAGAGGGGCCGGACATAGGACAAGCTAAAAAGAGGATGACCTTACTACCTTTACGGCCGTATAGACAAGTACCGAATAGCTAGCACGAAAAGAGGAGGAGCGTAGGACTCGCTAGGCCGGCGGGAGTAAGGCTAAGACCTAAAGCCTAGCGGAATAGATAGCGAGCTACCTATAGGAGTAGGACTAGAAAAGGAAGCCCCCTAAGACAATAGGCCCGATAGCGCTCCGAGCCTTCTAGAGACATAATTACTAGCTATATAGGGACCTAATAAGGGCCGAAGCAAGTATAGCGATCCAAATCAGGTCCGAATATATTAGATTAAGGGCCTACCTATTTAGGAGACGCGTACTAGATATCTATAGCCTAGCCTACTAATATAGCTACCTATCGCAAAACCTAGAACATATACTACTACGATGCCCGTAGTAGGCGAGAGGTAGGGGAAATTGGAGGCACTAAGCGGGAAGGAGAGACTATAAGTTAATTATTAGGGACAAAGGTAACATTCGCCGAATCTCTCGGTAGATACTATAGTAGGGATACCTCTAGTAGTTTAGCCTCGCTAGCGAGACGGCGGAGTAGATAGATAAGAGGCGGAAGCTAGGGGGGTTATAGATAGGGTAGTTATTAGGGCAGGCCTATAATACTAGCGTACCGTAGCGGGTCTAGCTCTTATAGAAAGTGGCGCTAGACCTTGTCCCTACTTTTGTTTACGTTATACTATACGATAGTAATGTCGTCGTATAGTATTATTCGTTATCCGTAAGGTCCATTTCCGTACTAACCTACTATATCTCCTAAGCCTATATCTCGCTATCCGGCTAGCCCTAGGGCCGCTAGGGCGCCCTAAAGATTCGTATTTAGCCTAGTTCGTTAGCGGCCCGGTTAAGGTGTCGAGGCCTACCGGGAGGTAGATACGTTTACGGTTAGGTTCCCTTGTTCGTCTCTTCTACCCTCTTCCTTTTGCTAGGCTCGAAGCCCTTATATACGGTAGGTCCCTCCTACTATCGTTAGGGGTACCTAGCTAGTATAGAGATCCTTGCTTATCTCGCTCGTTCTTATCCTACTATTCTAGCTAGGTATTAGCTTTAATACGCTAGGTGCCTTCTACCGTAGTATATATACCTACTCTCCTTTTTAGGCATTCCCTTCCCTAGTATAGGCCTACGTAGTAAGGATACCTTAGGGTCTTCTCCCTGTATTTTAGGGCTATATAACCGTACAATTAGTATTAGAAGCATTGTAGTACCCTATAGCTACTCTAATAGATCTCTATGTCTATTCTCTCGTAGTTCTAGAATAGCCTATTGTCTAGTATCTAGTTAGCTTGTTCCGCTATCTCTACCTAAATAATAAGCGATAAATACGTCTTTTCTCGGTCTACTGTCTTATATAGCTATAGCGCCTTCGTTAGTCGTACTCCTAGAGAGGTATTCTAGTTCTATACTTAGAGGTAGGGAAGGTCTTCGACCTTAAATGTCCTAGGGACCCCGTAGGCGATAACGGTATACTGTTAGTAGGAGACTCGTACCGACTTCGCGACTTTAGTAGTCTACTCCTTATAGGTCTCTAGCTTTCGTCTATTAGACTCTTATACGGTAAAGAGTCTCACTACGCCTATTACCTCTACCCTCGCTCTAACTACCTCCTTTTGGCCGATTCTATCGACAATCTCCTTACTTATTAGGGCTACGATTTCTTATTTCTCCGCCTGATTAGTAATATATAGGCGTACCGCCTTACTTACCTTCGGAGGGGGTTAATTCTTACCTACTACTACTATTGCCTATATAGTTAGTCTCTAGGCTGCCTTCTATATTACTTGTTAGATTGTCTTCGGGATTTAGTATAATAGCGCTTTTAGCGCTCCTAGTAGCTATGCTATAGTGTTCTTATATATCCGGGCTAGGTGTTCGTTATCCCCTAGTAAGTTTTCCGCCTCCGTATATAGGGTCGTCTACGCTATATTATCTGTCGTTAGCCTCTACTTTCTATATAGTGGGCCTTAGCTTATGTCCTAGGTTTTTTCTTGGTTTGTTCCCCGGTTTGACTCTTAGTATAGAATGTTCGTAAGGCTATAGCTCTCGTTAGTTACTATCCTTCGCTACTATTCGGGGTCGCGCTTCCTAATTAGGCAATTGTCCTCCGTAACTCCGTAACTCTAGGGTCTGCCTTTAGGGGAAAGGGACCTTAGTTTTAGGGTTTTTTGTACTACGATTACGCCGCCGCTAGCGTAGGCGGGTCGCTACTACTTAAGTAGATTACTCGTCTTAATAAGGGCTACCGATTAAGAATAGCCGTATATAGAAGTCGTAACTGAAACTCGGTCTAAGCTATATATATAGGAAGTGTAGTCCCCCTCTATATATACGAAAACAAGATAGTATAGCTATATAGGCTAAAGGGTACTATAATAGCTTAATGAAATATCTATCTATATAGCGATTTCTCTTTATTAGCTCGCGTTATAAGGGCATTATTCTCGCTATACAAATCTAAAACGCTGTTCTTAAGACGGGTATAGCAATTACGAGTATCTAATTACGCTAGACTTATAAGATTTACGCCGAACTCGGGTGTATAAAGGCAACCGTTAAGAAGAACTAGCTTATTAGTGTCTTTAAAGCGCATTTTTATATCTCCTTACCCGTAGGAGACTATTTTCCCGGCGTTACCCTACCGTAATATAGTAGTAGTATCCCGGAATGTAGCAAAATAGTCTCTATTTGCTATAATATGCTAGGAAGGGCCCGAATCTAGAATAAATTTGGTACTTTTAGCGCTTTTATCGCGATAAACATCGCTATTTACGCTTAAAACGGCGGTATTATTTAATTCTTCGCCGCCTAAGTCCTCTATATTAGAGAATAGCACTTCGACTTTGCTAACTCTGTTAGAGTTAGTAAATAGCGCGTCGCTATCTTCCTTAGAATACTTATCCTTTTTCTTAAAAGTCTTATTTCTTAGATTATGATTCTTCTTAAAATACGTAGATTCGATATGTCCCTTTTTATCGTAATAGGAACATACTTTATCCGAATTAGCGTATTTAGGACCTTTATTTCCCGGTCGTTTAGGCCCGTATCTCTTAGGCTTTCCTTTAGAAGAATTGCCGACGAATAAAGCGCTATCTTCCTTATCTTTAGCACTATATCTTCGCGATTCGTCTAGTAAATTACTAAACAACTCTTCGAGAGAATAAGCCTCTATATTAGCTCTTGGACTTTGACTAATAGAGGTAACAAACGACTCGTATTCGTCCGTAAGATTATTTAAAGTCTATACTATTATAGCGGTCTTAGGCAACTCGACGCCTTTAGATTTAAGGTCGTCGTATAGACGGCGAATCGTAGTCGTATATTTCTCTACCGAGTCATTACCCGTAGAGAGCGTAGTATTAAATAGCTCTCTTAAAACTAAGAACGAGGAATTAAATCCTTTAGGACTATATAAGTCCTCTAGAGAATTCTACGCTTCTAGAGTCGTATTCTTATTTTGAATTTGTAGAAGAGGCCCGTCCTCGATAGATAACCTAATAACGGCGAGCGCTTTGTTTTGAATCTCTTTGTCGTCCCTAATAGGTTCCTCTATAGCCTTTTTTAGGCCTTCTTTCGTAAGGTACGCTTTTATCCTTAGGGCCTAAAATTTATAATTAGATTGGCCCCTTAGACGCGTGATATTAAATGTCTTATTGTTTAAAGACATCTTTAAAAAGCGTCCTTTGAAAAGTAAAGAGCTTTATTTAAAAATCGCCCTTTCCTTTTATAGAGAGATAGGCACAATACTTTAGCTACTTTCGTAGGCTCCTGCCCTTAGATTTCGCTATTTTTCGTCCTAGCGTATTAGTATACGGATTGCTAGTAGGTTCCCCGTAAGGATTTTATACTACTAGTAACGCTAAAATTCCTAATTACTTAGGATAGCGCTCTAAAGGGACTTTGTAATATTAAAAGGTGTTTATAGTAGAAGCTAGCCTTAGGATATTCGTAGATAGTCGTAATAAATCGAGTATAATAGTCGAGGTAATAGTAGTTAAGAGTAGTAGACTTACTTTGCTTACTTGTCCTATCTAGAGGGCTTATTCTACTCTTATTTATATTCGATTATAGACTCCTAGAGCCTTCTATACTACGTAATCTTTTACGTAGTATATTAATGATTAGAAGCGGATTTGTAAGAAGTTATATCTCGTAGATTCTATTAAATTCTATAGCTTGTCTTCTAGACCACCTAGAGCGTTCTAGATTTTAATATAGTTAGAAAATAGCTAGTTCTAGAGATATTATAAGCCGGTAGTCCGGCGCTAGCCTATTACGGCCTAGACAAGCATTTCCGCACGATCCTAGCGATACTAGGAGCTTACGGGTTATTAGAATTTATCGGATTTAATAGTTTACCGCTTTATAATAGTATATCTCGCTTAGTAGCTATATAAAGCTTATAAACTAATAAAGGGATAGGAAGAGAGGAATCTTAAAACTTAACTAAGGACACTTTATTAGGGATAGCCTAGCTAAGATAGGAATAAACTATAAGAAGGCAGCACCTATACACTTACCTATAGATAGCTTTAAGGCCCTCAAACCTTCAAGCTATATAGATAAGAGGTATAATAAGGTAGAGTACTAGAGTATTAATAGTACTTAGATGTAGCTAGTAATAATTATAAGGTTAGACATTACTTTTGCCCTAGGAAGGATAAGCTTATTTATAAGTGACCTATTTACCTACTATATAAAGGCTTTGAAGAAGATTACTAGGTACCTAAGATTATACCCTAATCTAGGCCTTTAGTTCTTAAAGTCTAGAAAAGGACACCTTATTAGATACTAGAATTCTGATTATATAATAGACAAAGTAGACAGAGTCTTAATCCTTAGGTATGTCTTCTTCCTCTATAGGGCACTAGTTTCTTAGATAAGTAAGAAGCAAAAGTCTGTAGCAATATCTATAATAGAGGCCAAATATATAGCTATAAATATATATACGGAGTAGTCCTAATTCCTAGCTTTACTACTAAGAGAAATAGATTGTCTAGAGTTAGTAGGAGACTATTCCTATTAACTAAGAATCACTAGAAACTAGGAGACTGTATCAAATTTGAGACTTGTTTAATTAAGAGGTAATAATTAAGCTGCCCTCACCCTAGTAAACGATGTACATATTTATAATAAGTCGAAGTATATTAATATTGCCTATAACGCTATTAAGAAACTTTAGTAGAGGAGGCTTATTACTATTAAGTATACTCTAACCTCTAAGATAGTTATAGACGGGTTTATAAAACTAAAGACTAGTCTATACTCCTAGAGGTTTATAAGCTAGCTTAACCTATTATAAAAAGGTCTAAGTACTATTAGTAGGAAGTGAGTAGACTGTAACCTCTTATACGAGATAAGTAGGAGTGTTAAGATACAGTATCTCAAAGGGAGTTAACAATTAGGAAGTGATCTAGTAGCCTAAGGCATCTACGATAACTTAGCTTATAGGGAGATAACTTCTCTCCCCTTTAGCTTAGATAGACATCTAATATAGTCAACACATTAGTTCCTAATATATTGCTATATACTCGTACTATTAGTTAGTTAAAGATTGATCTCTTACTCCACTCCGCTACTATTAATCTGTACCTATTTAACAATTAATAGCCTTAATAGATACTGGTCTATAAGATTATTAAACTTCTCCTAGAACTTAGTAGCGTTCCTACTATCAAAGAAAGGATTTTCCGGACTTCTAGGAGTAGGGAAGCGAGGTCCTATATTCTCTATAACTAGTAATAGTAAGACGGCTAAATAAGGCTACTATTGTATCCGTATTATAGAGTATTCCTAACGTTATAGTACCCTTATTCGAGTTATCCTCTTCTTAATTATTTCGTCGTACTCTTTCCTTACTCTTATTATTAGAGCTTAAAGCCTCCGGGGTCTTATCTTCGTTACTATCCGAGTCTTCTATTCCTTTTGAGATTATAGCCTCTCTATAAGGCCTATATACCTTCGTTAGACTCTCCGGTAACTCTTAGCTAGCTCTAATACTAGTAAACGACTCGAACCTCGATAAAGATATAACCGAAACCCGTAACCTTATTTATAACTATAACCTTACTTATAACGTTATACTTACCTTACTTAATACTAAGAACCTTAACCTTAGGTACCTTAATACCTTGAATTTTGACTTCGAGTCGACCTTACCCTTAATTTCGCTAAAATATACTAATAATATTACTAGGTATATACTTAAACCCCCCCTTATTAACTACTAAAATATAGACGACTAACTACCCTAGTAAGTAAGGGCGCGCCTAGTAACCTTAGAATAGCTTACGCGTAGGTATATATATTTACCGGTTCGCGGGCTGTAAAATATATACTAAGATCTTAAAAAATAATAAATCTGAAATTCTTAGATTCTCGTATTTTTACCTTATAGAGAGATTAATTCGTAAATTGCTACCTCGCTACTAAGGTCGCCTCCTAGCTCTATATATCTTAGTAGTACCCCTATATACCCCCGCTACGTAATTAACCGCTAAAGGTTAACGAGACTCGACGCGTAAATTCTAGGGTCTAAAGGGGCCCTTAGCTCGTTAATACTAGTAACGGGTATAGGGTATATTAGAAGGCCCTTTTTAGGCGTAGATCTAGCCTTCTTCGATACCTACTACCTACCGGTATAAGGTATCTATCGCTACTACTATTCTTAAGCCTATAATTAAGACTCTAGCGTATCCTCCTTAGTAGCCTAGCTACGAGTCCTTATGTTCTAGACTAGCCCTATATACGCTCGATTTAAATCGTCTTTGGTGCTATTACTAGTAATATTACTACTAATATATTAAGGCTCTAGTTATATTATCTACCGCCTACTATTACGTTATAATACGTCTTCTATAGAATTATGAGGTTAAGGATACTCTAGTAAATCCTACTCTTACTCTTTAGACTCGTATTCTATCTCTTTATCTAAGAACTACTCGTCCTACTCTTTCTATATATTAAAAGGTAGGCCGGCGAGGAGAACACCTATACGTAGTACCGGCTACGAACCTATAGTAGCGAGATAACGGTAAGGTTGTCGTCGGTCTATAGAGCTAAGCGTCTCTAAAAGACAAGCTAATAACTTCTAGCGAAAAACTAACTATTCGATAGCTATTCTTATGACGCTAGCGCGGAACCGACACGCGATACGATACGGTAGAAAGAGGAGGGAGAGGAGGAGGGAATAGTAGTACTTCTAGTACGAAAAATTATTATAGGAAAATAGACACGAGGGCCTCGTCTACCCTTTTAGAGTCTAGTCTACTCCTCCCTTATTAGGGGCGAGGGAGGAGTAGAGTAACAATCCCGAGTACTACGTAGCTAATAGAGACCGTCCTTATTATAGTAATTAAGGTAGCTCGTAAGAGAACTACTAGGAGTACTACTATTACCGTCGTAATCTGTTTTAAATCTCTATAAGAACCTTAGCGAGTATAAATCTAAGATATAGAAAAGCTACCTAAGAAAACTCTAAATATAAAGCTAAGCGCTAAGCCGGCGGTATGTTTAGATAAAGACGTTATATCCTCCCCTACTAGACCCTAACATACCTATACTAGCCTAAGATAGCTAGCCTAATCGCCTATATACTTAAATCGATAACAAAAGAGATCCTAAAGCTTTAGCTTCCTTTGTCGTAGCTTCCTAGCCTATAACACTTTAGCTTACTTTACTACGTATATATAACTACCTTACGCGGCTTAACTCTACTACCTAAGCTCACTACGAGCTTACTGACCCCGTTAGATGACCTCGCCGCGAGCTTCTTACGCGTGTTCGCGCCTTCCTATATCGTTAGAAGCTCGTAGTATTAGGTAGCTCGTATAGAACGTAAGTATAAAAGCACGCTCTTATTCTAAATCAATCTGACTACGAACATTAACCTTTAAGCTTCCTAAGTCTTTAACAACCTCTTTACCCTTCCGTAGCTTCTTCCTTAACCTTCTTTAGCCTTAGCTAACTTATTCTTAATTAGATTAAGGTATATAAGCCGCGCCGCGGTATCGGCATTAATATAGTAATACTAACGTGTTTTAGACTCCTTTCTTCCTTATAGCTCACTATAGCTCCTATCCCGCGCTCTCCTTAGGGCGAGGAGTTAATAGCTTAGATAGACGCCCTTACCGTTACCTATACTTCGGCCGTATCTAATAACTTCCCGCGGCTCCCCGTTCGTACTAAGACGCGCTTTCCGGATATACCTACCGGATAGTAAGCCGGTTAGTAGACTCGGCTCTACGCCTTCTAGTTTAAAGTCTAGTTCTCTCCCGACGTTTTTAAGCTAGACGATTAGATCGCGCTATAGTTAGCCCGTATCGCGCGCTAGTATCTAAGGATCGACGGAGGAGCTAGATTCTTTAAGATAATTTATATACTCCCTTAGCGCTATAGCCGCTTCTAGTTTAGCGGCGTTCTAAAGCTAGTAGCCGCGTTAGACTCCGACTTCGACGTCTTTGAGGAGGTCCCTAAGGGCGGTATTCTAAGGTAGCCTATCGCTTTTAGACCGTATACCGTATAGACTAGACTAGCGGTAATTGTCTTTAGCTACTATAGCGGCCGCTCTAGATCTACGCGATACGTATAAAGCTACTGTTCTAAGGGCGATACCGAGCGTCCGCTAGGAACCTTTACTAAGTACTAGTAACTTAGTCTACCGAGTAGTAAGCTAGAGAAATACGACTAGGAGGATCCTAAGCCTAATACTATAGGCGACTTTACCTTTATCGAGCGCGGCGGCTATACTAATTATCTCTAGACTAGTAAGTACTCTACCTATAACTATAGCCGGTCTCGTACTAAGTCCGGTCTCGTACTAAGTTTAGCTATACTAAGCGGTCTTCCCGGTTAAAGGACTCTAAGCACCTAGTTACCCCTAGTAAGGTAGCTGACTTTTCTAATCTTCCCTAGGCCTACGATATTACTTAGGTTACGGAGTCTAGTTAGTTCTAGAACACTAAGTTTAAGTATTATAATCTAGCTTAGATTAACGCTCTAACTATAGCTATATATAGTCTAGTCTTCTAGGTTAGTCGTAAGCCTCGTACTACCCGTAACGCCGCTAGCCGCCTAAAGGCCGCGTTAAAGGCTAACTTAGCTTACGTCCGCGCCTTTATTTACGAGAACGCCGAGACTAATACGAATAGACCTAGCTAGGAGGAGAACACCTTAGATAGGGAGGTCGACGGCTTGTTTATATTACTAACTAAGCCTAGTAAGTCCGCTAGTATACCTAAGGTACCTAGGAAGTCTCCTAGTAAGAAGCCCGTGTCTCTAGCTAGTAAGAAGCCCGCGGCCTTAGCTAAGAAGAAGTCGGCTCCTAGGACTCGGCGTAGCCCTCGGTAGATATCGCCGCGCTATACCCTAGACCGTAACGAGCCGTAGGAGGGTCTAAGCGATACCTCCGACTACGTTAAGTAGCTTCGCGAGATTCTAGTATAGACGCCTCTCCTAGAAGACTCTAAGGGTAAGGGCGAGGCGGACGTAACCTCGCCTAAGGTCTACGGTCGTATAGCTAGTCCTCCCGTTCTTCTAGTAGCTAAGCGGTTTAGGCGGTTGATCGCGACTAGACGTACTTTACGATTCGGCTCGAATACCGAGAGGCTAAGAGGGGCTATAGTTCTATCTAGCTCCTTAGCTCGTTCGCCTATACCGATAATAGAGGATAATAATAGAGAGTATCTAGAGGTAGTACCTAGTAATTTCCGGTTCCTAGGTTAGAAGTAAGGCTCTAAGAGCCTAGATAATAATAAGCTCGAGGCTACTTTATAATTTAGTACTACGTTCTTGTTTTATACGAGCGATAGGTAGCCGAGTAGCCTAACTTAAAAGTACTATAGACTAATAACCCTAATTAATAATTCTTACGACCTAGCTCCCTTAGCGCCGCTATAGTAACTAGGCTTACTCCTATAGTTTCTTCTTCGTTATCCGCTACCTTAGTCCCTTTAGGTAAGCGGTCTTAGCTACTACCTCGGCTTCTTAAAGTAGCTACTACGATAGATTAGCTTATCTAACTTCCGGGTCTACTAAGTCCGGTATATCTATATCTAAAAGGCTATTAGCCGCTTTAGGTTCGGCTATAACTTCGTCCGCTACGCTTGATCTAAGTAATGTTCCCTAAGGTAGGGCTAACTCTTTTTCGTCGGTCTGAGGATAGAGCGTCGAGCTAAATACTTTAATCTCCGTAACCGGTATCTCCTACGGGACCTTAGCGGGTTTAGCTAGGGTAGGGATAGCTTCCTAAGGACTTTCTTATTATAGAGGCTAACGATCTTCCTAAGTATCCTTCTCGAGTAGTAGGGAATATACCTAATCTTACTCCCCGCCTACTCTTCTTAACTTAATCTAATAAGATCGCCTTTAAGATCTAAGTGCTTTAGCTAAAGTCTTTTACTCGCTTCTTTTGCTCTAAGTATTCTTCGTAACTCTTAGGTCTCGCTAAGCTTACTCTAGTAAGTTAGCTTCTCTTCTTTAACCTTCCTCCCCTACTAAGAACCCTCGCGCTCCTATATAAGGTTAGCTACGTTCTTTCGTAGTCTAGACTTCAACTTATTTCTTTAACTACTTAGCCTCCGGTATAGTTAGAAGGTCCTTTAGATTAAGACTCGTGTCTTGACTAGTACCTAGAACTTCCTTATGTTCTAGCTTATCTTCTAAAGTACCGGACCTATCTAGAAGTCTCCTAGCTAGATACCGATACTAGAATTTAGCTAGATCCTTATATACGGCTAATATAAGCCTATTCCTATAGTCGATATGCCTTAGGATCCTATCCGTAGGGGTCTAAAGTATATACGTCCCTAGGAAGCTCGCTTTATAGATCTTATAGGGTCTAAAGTCCTTAGATTCTAGCTTACGCGGATATTAGTTTATTAGTAAGACCTATTCTCCGACTTTACGTCTTAGCTATACCTCCGGCGGAAGTAACTTTAGACTTATTAGGTTCCTAGTCTAAGCTTAAGAAAGTAGTCTTTTATTTATAAGCTAACGCGTATAGCGGATACGGACGATACGCTTCCTATAGTCGTTAACTAAGACATTCTTAGCTCGTAGCTCGTTCTCGTCTTCTAGGATTTGTAGGCGTTAGCTATATATAAGGTAGAAGGGGCTAAGGTAGGTTATCGTATACTAGTAGTATCTAGTATAGTAGATTGCTTTAGGTAGGAAGGTATCCTATAGCCTAATATCGTTACTAATATATAGCTTCGTTAGTATCGATCCTAGTATACCGTTTAGGTTTTCTACCTTCCTATTCGTTATAGGATAATATAGATAGATAGATTTGTTATTCCCCTATTCTAGGACCCTATTCGGCCTATATAGGTATATATCTATTATTATATATAAAGGGAAACTCGAATAGGTAAAAACCCTTCCCGCCCCCGACTTCTCCTTATCTAGATTAGCTTTCCCTCTAAACGTACGTAGTCTATATTACTACCCCGTTAGTCCCTACTCCTAGCCGGTCTCGTCGCGCTACGTCGTGTCCTCTCTTCCTATACTACTCCTACTAGGCGGTACTATTCTAGCTAGCCCTTCTCTAGTATCTAGTTCGTAATACGCCGTAGGTCCTTAAAGTTATTAAGAAGTACCCTAATCGTCCGGTTCCTCGCCTTTACTATCTACTCCCCCCTTCCTAGCGACTACCCCGGATAGACGAGGAGTACGTACCGTACGTTCTAGGAGTAAAAGCCGTAGGGGTAGCTAGTATTTGTGTATTCTAGAACCTTCCTCTATAATAGGTACCCCTAGAGGCCGATGTGTTCGCTTTGTAGTTAGGTTACTATACTACTCTATACCCTCGTAAGGCGGTAGTAGATAAGCTTCGGGGGGTACTTAACCGCGGATTTCGTAGCTGACTATTCCTTAGGTTGTCCCGCTAGCTAAGGGCGTCTACTATGCCCTACAACCTAGTTGTTCTACCTCTCTTTCTATAGTTACTCTATAAACAATTTCTTACCTTCCTATTATATTACTAGCTATTCGTCCCTTACCCGGTAGTTCGGCTCGTTTCCGGGTCAAATGCCCTTATACGCTAGTACTAATTCGCGGGCCCTTACGACTATACTAGCGATAGCCTTCTATACTAGGTACTGTGCCGACTTACCTAAGTAGGAGGTCCGTAGTCCCTAGATATATAGGTCGATCGGCGGTATAGCGGTCTCGTACTTAAGTATCCTTATTAGTATCGACTTATATACCCCGGTGACCTTCCTTAGGTATTGATTTTAGATCTTTACTAACGGCGCGACGAGTCCCTTTAATAGGTAGGCCCTCTCGCCTAAGGACTATACTTAGCTACTATAGGTAAGGACTAGCCGTATAATAGCCGTATATAGAAGTCGTGACTACCGAAAGTCCGCCCCCTATATAGACGTAGTAAGCCTCTAGTATAATGCTAGATTCTATTTAGCTTTCCGTAATATTACCTATATATACTTCCTCTACCGTAGCGCCGGGTCTACCTATAGTCCGAGGATCCTAAGCTAATTTACCGGGTTAGTCGTATACCTCTAAATCTAGATAGAAGCTTATATATTATAGAACCGTGGCCGGCGCGTAAAGTATATCAGATTGTACTTTTCTAGGGCAAACCGAGCCCTATACCTCCTAGCCTAGTCCTCGTAGGCTATAGGATAATATAGGGATACTAGACGATAATTAGCCTTAAACTACTTTATTAGGTAGCTTATAACCCTACTTAGGAAGTTCTTACTATTGTCTAAGAGGAGCTCGCGGGGTAGCCTATAGTCCTAATAGATTCTCTTATATAGATAGATAGATGATTCATTTACCCGTTGTGGTGCCCTCCGGCCTATGCGGGTTTATGTCTATATATGTTACTGCATAAGGTAGGAAACCTATTCCTAGGTAAAAACCTCCTCTCCTTCTCTAATAGCTTCCTTGCCATGAGTTCTCAGTTTTCCTTCCATTAGGGTGCACTAGTGTCATGGTGGTTAGCCTCTGACTACCTTGTCTGCAACCCTAGAGTTGTCCCCCTCTTCCTGCTCTCCTCCTCCTTCTTTCTCTCCTCAATCCATCTCTCTGTTTCCCTAGTAAGAGAGAACTGCTCCAAAAATCCTTGGTGGATGATCCACCTTGTAATTCTCTGGAGGTCTCCCTTATTGCTGATCATGGCTTGGAAGTTTCTGTTCCTTGCCCTTGCCCTCCATTCACCTCTCCCTGTGCTCCATTCTTTGCAAACCAGAAGTCTATGTTCGACATTCTGGGACAGGTAGCCGCATGGGCAACTCTTGTCTTCGATACCTGGGACTTTTCTCTGATGCAGGTACGCCCTGACTCCGATGTGTTCAGAGCGGATTTGTATTGCTATGCTTGCTTCTGACCTGGTCAGGTCTGAGTACAGTAGGTAGTTGTGGCTACTAAACTGTTGGAGTGCCTTTGGGGTTCCTGGCCTCTGTGGGGTTCTTGTCTATTCAGTCTTCCAGAGGAGTCCTGCCATCCTTTCAGCTAGAGACTGTTGCTTCTTCCCTTGGCTGGCTGCTGATCCTCTCCCTTGAGCCCTTCTGTCCTGTTCCTGCTGGGCTAGGTGCAGCTGTTCTGTTAGTTCTTTGAACTTCTGCAGGTCCTGCTGCTTCTGTGGGGCTGGATTGGGTCTTGCTTGTCTATGCCTTCTTGTGCACTGGCTCCTGATTTTGTTGACTGCCTTCTGGATTACTAGCTGGGCTGGGTATGCAGACGTCTTTCCTGCATACTGGTATCTCAACCCTTGAAGGTAGAGCTTGGCTGGTGGGGAGCCAGACTCCATTTCGACCACCCTTGTTGGAGTTGACTTGTATGCTCCAAGCACCTTTTTCAGACAGGAGGCTTGGGCTCTGCTGATGGGATCTGCAATTCCCTTTGGGATCTTGTCTTGGGCTGACCAGATCTGGGCTCCATATAGCATGGCTGGCTTCACAATGGCCTTGTACATAACCTTTGCTTTCGCAAATGTGGCTCCCTATGTAGAGGCTGTAAGCCTGTCAATTGATTGCCTGCTGTTGTCTGCTCTTGCCTGTGCTTTCTTGACCTGTGGTCCCCAGCTGAGCTTTGGATCCATCCATATTCCTAGCACCCTTAATTCACTTGAGGGTTCTGTTGTGTGTCCCTGAATAGTGATTGGGGCTTGCATATTGTGTCTGTTTCTGGCTCTACTGAAGTGGATGAGTTGATACTTCTCTAGGGCAAATCTGGCTCCATGTTTCCTGGCCCATTCCTCACATTCCTTGTGTTTCTTCTGCAAGATTCTGCAGTTCTCTTCTGTGCTGTCTGACCAGGCTAGGATGTTTGTGTCATCCACAAACCCTGAGGCTGATGTGTTTCTAGAGTTTAGCTTTGCTGGCAGGTCTGCCATAAAGAGGAGAAACAGGATTGGAGACATTGTTGATCCCTGTGGGATTCCTGTCTCTGTAGGCATGCTGTCAGATTTGTATCTGTCCAGTCTTAGTCTTGTGGTTCTGCCTCTGAGGAAGGACTGGATGAACTGGACTGTCCAGTTAGGGATAGCCTTCTGTTTCAGGATGTGGATCAGCCTCTGGTGTGAGACATTGTCAAAGGCTCCTGATATGTCCAGTGAGAGGAGTGTGGCTGCTTTGTTGTTCCCAAAGTGCCACAGGGTCTTGATCTGCTCTGTGATAAGTTCTACAGCTGTTAGTGTTGATCTTTGTTTCCTGCCTCCCATCTGTTCTTCAGGAAGGATTCCATGTTCTTCAGCTAGGTTTGTCAGCCTTTCTGCTATGATCTTTTCCAGGAGTTTGCCTAGTGTGTTGAGCAAGGCAATAGGTCTGTATGCCTTTAGCTTTGTGTAGTCCTCTTTCTGTGGTTTTCTCAAGACCACAGTCAGTGACTCCTTAAAGTGTTTAGGGCAGTGTCCTTGGGCCATGCACTGTGAAAAGATGTTTGACAGTGCAGGGGAGATCTGGTCCTTGCATGTCTTGATGAACAAGTTTGGAATCCCATCTGGTCCTGGGGCCTTGTTTCCTGAGAGTCTCTTAATGATGCTCTTGATCTCTCCCTCTCCCACTATGCAGGATTGCTCTAGTGGTGTTGGATACACACTGCCCTCCAGATCCTGCAGGTCAGCTTCTACCTGTGTGCCAAAGAAATGTTTCCCCAATGCCTGTGCCTTTCCTAGGAGAGTGTGTTGGATTACTCCTTCCTGGTCTTCAATGTTTGGAAACTGGGGCAGTATGTTTCTGTCCTGTGTAGGTTGTCTTGCCCACTTTGCTAGTTTCCACATCTTCTTAGGATTCTGGGTAATGGATCCAACTGTTGACCTCCACTCCAGCATCTTGTCCCTCTTGATCTGGGCCTTCTTGTCTCTGGTTGCCTGGTTGTATCTGTCCCATGCTTCCTGGGAGTGACTCTGGGTAAGGGCTCTCCTGGCCTGCCTGGCTGCCTTGACCTTCTCTGAGCATTCCTTTGTCCAGAATGGCTTCTGGTACAGTGACTGTTTCTTTTCTCTAGTGTGGGCTGCTGCAGTTTCCTGCATTGTTCTAACCAGTTCTGCCACTGCTTGGTCTATGTCTAAGGCGGTTTCCAGTCTCCTGGTCTCTAGTCCAGCTAGCTTCTGTTCCAGGTCTTGTCTGATCTGTTCCCAGTTGGCTGCCTTCCAGGCCAGCTGAGGTTCTAGGTCTCCTTCCTGCTGTGTCTGTGTTTCAAACTCCACCTGAATTGGGAGGTGATCTGATGAGGACTCCAAGTCCTGGTTAACCCAGCATCTGGTGACCTTCTGCTGCAGGTCATGTGATGCAAAGCACAGGTCAATGGTGCTTGAGCTTGCTCTCTGTGACCAGGTAGTTAGGCCCTTTGGGGTAACTAGGTGCATGTTGTTGCTTTGGGTAGTGGAGAGGAGTCTGTTAGCTAGGAAGTGATGGGCAGGTGCAAAGTCTGATCCCCATGTAGGATGGTGCAAGTTGAAGTCTCCCAGCACGATGTGTTGGGAGTCACTCTACAGGATGTCTAGCAGCTGTTGTAGTGTGCCCAGCTGGGTGCTGCTTCTGGAGCTGGGGGGTGGGTTGTATACACTGTGGATGTGGATGCTGCCTTGGTTGGTGTTGAGTCTGACTGAGGTGATGTCTCCCCCTTCCTGTTGGATTTGTTCCCAGCTGTCTGTTGCCATCTCTTTGCTGATGTACATGCATGTTCTAGGGGTGCCTTGTTTGGCTAGGAGTGTGTGATACCTTGGGTCGTTAGCAGTAGATGGTCTGTTAGATTTGCTGTTAATCCAAGGTTCCTGGACTGCAATGACTAGGTGTTTCTTTGGGTCCAGTGCTTAGAGAAAGCTTCTCTAGACCTTGTGCTGGCTTTTGTTGACGTTGTACTGGATAGTGGTAAGATTGGGTGTCTCAATCATGACTCATCTATGCTGGTCTCCTGCTGGTCTTCTCGTGCTTCCTGCTGCTGGCTGCTATTTGGGATTGTGGTAAGGTTGAGCCTGCTTTGTGACGGGTCTCTTCCTGCATCCACAATTGATTTTGGTCTACCCATAGCAGGGTGGCCTTGGGCCTGTGTGGTCTCTTCTGTTCTGCCTCTTTTCAGAGGGTTGTAGACAGTCCTTAGGGGTTCTTGGGTGATTGTCCCTGTCTGGAATCTGATAGGGGTGTTGATCCTGGCTTCTCTTGCCCTCCTCTTTGCCTCAATCCTAGCTGTGCAGTCTTGGGACCAGGAAGGGTGTTTCTTTCCACAGCATGCACATCTGGCTTCACTCTTTGGGGCTGTGCAATTCTGTACTTTGTGGCTACCAGCACAGTGGGAACAAGTGTCCTTTTGGCTTGGGCATCTAGTAGAGATATGACCATACTGTTGGCACTTGAAGCATTGCAGTAGTCTGTAGGTGCTTCTATGGATTTCTGTGTCCATTCTTTCGCATTCCCAGAAGATGCCCTTGTCAAGCACGGTGTTTGCCTGTTCTACAGTGCCTATCCAGAGCACTAGAGAAGACTCTCTCTTTGTGTCCTTTGTCTTTCTGTTGACCCATGCTGCTTTTGTGATCTGTAGCCCTGGGCATATAGCCTGGTTCTGGTCCTGTAGCCTCTTAAGGTCTCCTTCAATGTCAAACTTTGTGGTCATCCTATAGGCGATAACTATATTTTGTTGGTGTGAGACCTTAGCCGTCTTGCCTAGTTTGACTGTCCACTCCTTCTGTGTCTCTAGCCTCTTCCTGTCTTGCTCCTGTGCTGTGAACAGCTTAAGGACACCTCCCTTCTCTTTCCTGGCTCCAATGATGCCTTGTATCCCAATCTTCTATATGATCTCCTTGCCTGACAGGCCCTCAATCTCTTTCTGCTCTTGCTGGTCGGAAATGTAGACCTTGATAGCTGTTCTCTGGGGGGGAGGGTTTTGGGATGCAACTGCTGCCCAGGTTGGTTGGCTTAGTTTCTGGCCTTCCTGTGTCCTCTTCTTTGCTGCTGCTGCTACTGTCCTGTTAATGATCTGTCCTGTTTGGCTCCTTGGTGCCATTAGCCCTCCAAGGAGCTCCAAAATCATCCCCTTAAGTGCTCTTTCTGGCAAGGAAGGAATCGTATTTAGCAAGCTAGCTACGAGATAAGGTAACAAGTCTTAACCGCGCTTTCCCACTTATCTAGCACCACCGTGTAGCCTCGTTTCGAGAGGTTAGCCCGGAGCAAAAGCTTCCCCCTACGCCCTCCCTCCCTGTTTGCTCCTTAAGCCAATATCTACCTCTATAGGCCTAAGCCCTTTAGTGCTCTCTATTGACCGACATGCGCATCCGTCCTCTCGGGCTGTATAGACAGTGTTAGCCGTCGCTACTAGTGTATACCACGCCCTAGGTTTTGACGCCGTTCGCGTTACCGTAGCCTATCTCTAGAAAGCGGCCGTCTATGCCTCGCAGGTTTGCTCGGGGCACACACCACGCCGGGCAGCGTACTCCTTACGTTTCTACCTACTAACTAATATGAAGTTCCTTATCACCCTACCCTCGATCCTCCCCGATTATAGAACTAATCCACTTACATTATACGTCTTTTCCCCGTCCTAATAGCCGGCTTTTCCTTACTTAGGCTATCGTCTTTTCCTCGTCGCAATCTACTATATTAGACTAGGTGCGTTATGTAGCGGGATAGGCAGTGCCTTAGGCAAAACCCTCGTTCCTATACCGGGTGTTTAATAGGCCCTTATAGGCTTCGTCGCGTGTCTACCTACCTACCGCATTGCCCGCTAGCAAACACTAGATTGTTTCGTAGTCCGCTCGACGCCGTCGTATAGTCCGCTCAGTTGTTATTCTATAGTCCGCTCGTCTAATGTTCGTCGCTTAGCCCGCTCGGTTTACGGTCTCCGGAGGTGAAAATTCTATACTTATACTAGAGGTGTCCTATCGAGCGTATAGGCCACGGTTCCGCGCCCTTCTTATACGTAGAAAGAAGAGGGACTCGCTCCCGATACGAGTACACGCTCGTCGGATGGTTTTTATACCCGTTTTGCTAGTAGCCCTCTGTTCGCCGCGGCTTCGCCTACGTTACGCGCCCGTCGCGCCTACGACGCTCTAGCGTAAGAATACTTGGCTCTCTCGTAGTAAGACGAGAGGTTCGTAGCCGACACTACGTATAGGTGATTCTCGTCGTCGACCGATTCTCTTATATAGAAATACTATAGTCGCTTTAGTATCCGTATACGGAACGGCCTAAGCGACTAGCTAACCCGTAGCGTAATCTATCGCCGTAATAATATACTCGTTTCCTAGTAGACTCTTCAGTAAAGGCCCTACGATATTAATCGCCTATCTCTCGAAGGGCCTAAGCTTATCGTTAACCTAGTAAAACCGCGGCTCGCGTTTTTTAGGCTTATTAGGCTTCTTTTTCTACGTTAGCTAGTATTTAGGGTAGGATTCGATAAACTTTCGTACGTCCTTTCTTATACTAGGCTACTAGGCTCTTATCTCGAGCTAACCTATTAGTCCGGGCGCCGTAAAGTATCCGTATTACTAGTATACGTAGTTCACTAGATCAAGACGCTAGGTTAGTATAAGGAAAGGCGCTGTTCCCTTGTCGTCTAGAAGAATAAAGCCTAATCTAGGTTTCTTAGACTCGTCGATCGGTAGGAGTAGCTCGAATTCTTCTTCTCGTACCTTAATTAAGCTCTCGAGGTAGGGACCGTAAGTTAGTATCTATCCCGTTAACTTGAACTACCTTATTAGAGGGAACAAGTCGGTCTCGTTAGCTTTAAATCTTATAGCTACGAGTTGCTTAACCGGCTAAGCTAGGTTAGTAGGTCCTTCTCCGATAAAGTAAGGCCGACGGGAGAGCGTATCGGGAACGATTACCTATTCTCCCTTACGATATCTAATGTCTAAGTTATATTACTAAAACTCTTAAGCCTATTATACAATCCTCTTACTCTAGCCCTTAGTACTATTAAGGTACCTAAGCGACTAGTAATCGGTTAGAATCGTGACCGTATAGCTATTTTCTACGTAGTTATCCTAGGTTCGGAGTGCTTCCTTAATTACTAGGCCCTCCTTTTCGTGAACTAGGTAATTTAGCTCGGCTCCCTAAAGCTTCCTTCTAGAGAAGGCTATAAGGTATAGCTAATTGTTAGCTCCTATTTAATAGAGAGCAGCGCCTATAGCCTATTTAGATATATTAGTCTTAATCGTAAAGGGCTTCTTAGGGTTAGGCGAGATTAGTATAGGCCCTAAGGTTAGCGCGAGCTTTAGGCTCTTAAAAGCGTATACGTACTAGGCGTTCTATCGTACTAGGCGACGCTTTTTCCGCCTAAGGGACTCGTTGCTTTCCTTAAGAAGATCTAAGAGGGGTACGGCGAGTTTCGTAAAGCCCTTAATAAAGCGGCGGTAGTAGCCTACGAGGCTAAGGAACTACCTAATCTACTATATATTAGTAGGCGTAGGCTAACTATTAATCGCGTCGATCATGTCTTATAGAAGCCTAATCGAATTCTTCTTAATCTAATGCCCGTAGAAGGTGACTAACTTGACTCTAATATCGTACTTCTTAGGGGAGTAGAACAGTTTAGCTTTCTTTAGGCGGTCGAAGACCTCCTTTAGGTCTTTTTCGTACTATTCCTTAGAGTCTAAGAAGACTAGGATATCGTCGAGGTATACGACGACCTTCTTCTAAAGTAGATCTCTTAGGATCTCGTTTATTATAGACTAAAACGAGGCTAGGGCGTTTATTAGCCTAAAGGGTATAACGAGGAACTTATACTTCCTATCCCTAGTATTAAACGTAGCCTTATACGTATCGGCTAATTCGATTAGTAGCTACTAGTACCCTAAGACTAGGTCTAGTTTACTAAAGTATTTAGCCTTCGCGACCGTATCTAGGCATTCCTAGATACGTAGGAGGGGGAAGCCGTTTTTAGTAGTTACGGCGTTTAGGGCGCGATAGTCGATATATATACGCTACTAGCCGTCTAGCTTAGGGATTAAGAGGACTAGGGATCCCTAGGGTAAGGACGAGACCTTAATTAGTCCGTAATTAAGGAGTATCTAGATCTAGCGAGCCTATTCTCGAAGCTAACTAGGGTTTAGACGGTATACGGGCTACTTAATAGGTCGAGCGTTACTAGTAGGGATAGTATAGTCGAAAGCTCTCTTCCGTAGGAGTCTAGCCGGGAGCTAAGCTCTCTATATCTCTAGGAAGAGATCAACTAACGTCTAGAAGACCCGGTTACCTACCTACCGTAGCTAAGACTTATCTTCTAGGTCTCCTACTATAGCTATAAGGCGTTCGTATACCTTATCTAAGCCGTGTTCCTCGAAGTCGATATTAACTAGGGTATCGTCGGGGAGTCGCCTAAGCGAGTAGAAGAACTAGGGTCCTTCGTATCGTATAGCGAAGTCTACTAAATATATAGAGTTAAACATTTCTAGCTCGCCTTCGTCGTCCTTTAGGTCGAACACCTTAGAGTACGGCCTAATTATATAGTACCGGCTACGCCGGTCCCGTAGTCTAGTAGAGCTAGACTACTAGTTTACGTTAGGGTTGACTTTCTAGAACTACTTAAGGCCTAGGATAAGGTCAAATCCTTCTATATCGATAACTCTAGCAGGGACTATGTCCTACTAGGTACTAATCTAATATAGTAGAAGGACACCCTAAGTAGAAATGATCTCCTTACCGTTTAGGAGGACGATCCTTACTAGCGGTAAGTCCCTAAAAAGCGATCGAGGGAGTTACTTCGATTTTCGGGCTAAGAGGTATACTTTAGAGGCTACGTAGTCTAGGGTAACCTTAGCCTAAACCTAATTAGGTCCTAGGCGGGTATTAATAGTAAAGAGCCCTCCGCCTATCGCTATTAGCCTCTCTACCGTATAGTCGACCTCCTCTTTAGTCTCCGACTCGGGTTCTTTAGATAAAGACAATGCTCTATCCTCTTTTACTTTTATCTACTAAGCCTTACCCTTAGTAGCTAGGGTCGCCCTATCCTAGTAGGATTCTCTAGGTAGGGGTATAGAGGCGTCTAATAATCCTAAGTATGTCTACCTCGATTAAAACGTCTTAGGCTCTATTTTTTAGCTTAGAGTAGTCGCGCGCGAAGTGGCCTGTCTTACTATAGTTATAGTATTTGTCTAAGCGCCCGGAGGAGCCCCTACGATTACCTCGCCCGCGTCTACGTCCGCCGCGGCCTCTACCGCGTCCTCTACCGCGCGCCGAGCTACCTAAGTCGCTCCGGAGAGCTATAAAGGCTTTAGTATCTTCGTCTACGAACTTCTCGACGGCTAATACTATTACGGCCTGCTTCTAGTCTGTTCTGCGGCTAAGAAAGAGTCGCTAGTTAGCTATAATAGCCTACTTAAAGTAGACGGGGATATTTATATTAGTCGCTCGGAAGTTACGATTGTCTAGTCTAGCTAGTATATCGGGCTTTAGGCCGGCTAAAAACTTGCGTAGGTAGGTAAAGTTATCTAGTAGAGGAGTTATACCGCTCCTAGTTAGCCTAAGCGACCTAATAAAGGTTATAATACTCCTAGTTTAACGGGTTATCTCCTAATTACGCTAGATCTACTCCTAATAGTCTAGGTCGACTATAAAGTTAGAGACTACGTGATCATGTCGTCCAAGTCGCCGTGCCTAAGATAAGGGGGCTTTAGGCGCGTTTCTTTAATAGCTTTAAACTATAACTAGTTAAAGTCGCTACCGACGAAGTTACTAACGAGCTCTAGTTTCTCTAGGTTAGAAAGGCGTCGTTTAATAATCTATTTCTTATTTAGGCTAATCTAGGCTCTAATAGACGATATCTAGTTAAGGCACTCGTCGTTCTAAGCGTTAGACTTTAGAATAGGGGGGCCCCTATTATAGGCGCCTTACCTCTACTAGCTAGCTCGTTATATAGGCCGAAGTTATCTTCGTCTAGGTAGTCCGCCCTATCTATCTCCGCGTCGCCATCGCGGTCAGGGCGGCGGTACGACCGAGTAGCTAGGGGTATAGCCTAGGTAGCCCTAAAGGTATCGTTTAGGCTAGTAGGCTAAGCCGCGTAGTTATTACCTAGGGCACGACTATAGGCTAGGCCCTCTCCGACTAGATAAGTAGCAAAACCTTACTAATCCGGTAGGTAGTAACCGCCTTAATTAGGGTGTTAGTTAGTGTCCTCTATACTAAAGGTTTGAGTAGCCCGCCCCGTTCGTAGGAGCTAAGATAAGGTTAGTAAGGTTACCTCGCTTAGCTTTAGTACTAAGGTCCGACTAAGGCGTAAGTTAAAGACTTATAACTTAGGAGATTTACTTATAGGCTAATTTGGCCTAATAGAAAAGGTAAAAGGAAGGGAAGCTACTAGATATTAGAACCTTAGCGAGTATAAATCTAAGATATAGAAAAGCTACCTAAGAAA
Organism: Fulvia fulva; assembly: GCF_020509005.1. Taxonomy (NCBI): domain Eukaryota; kingdom Fungi; phylum Ascomycota; class Dothideomycetes; order Mycosphaerellales; family Mycosphaerellaceae; genus Fulvia; species Fulvia fulva. The sequence continues at coordinate 577,464 of NC_063012.1, forward strand.
ACTCTAAATATAAAGCTAAGCGCTAAGCCGGCGGTATGTTCGGATAAGAACGTTACATTTCTATAGTATACGGGTCACGTGCTCGGTACTAAAAAAGGAAGAATTTATAGTAGCTATCGATAGGAGATAAGACAAACCCGAAGTAAGACGATGCCCCTAAAAAGGTAATACGTAATACTAACGTATAGACAAGTCTATAACTAAGTAATATATAGTTAGAGTAGCCACCTTTGCTCTCCCTTAGTAAGAAGGGAAGGAAGAGGCGAGCGCGCCTAGCGATAATAAAGGTATAAGGGAGAGAAAAGAGGTTACTTACCTAGTCTCCGTACGTCTAAGAGGGAAACTTTTTCAGATAGGATAGAAGTATTAGAGGGGGAGTTTTGTCTAGTAGTCGATTCTCCCTATACACTACATAGGTAGACACCTATATAGGCCGAATAGGTTCTTTAACAGGTTAATAATAAATCTATCTATCTATATTAAAAGATATATCGACCGGTAGCGTAGGTAGTAGTAAGAAGTCTAATAGACGTTATGTCTATATAGTAGGTATAGCGATAGGTAAATAACCTGGTAGAGGTAGAAGTAGTAATAAGGAGACGCGGGCGAGTACCTTAGAGGGTTACGTAACTTATAATAGTAATAAATACGACGGCCTAACTAGATTAATAGATATAACAACTTTAGGCGCATTAGATAAACACTTAATAAACATAATAGGACTACTATATATAGAGAAACAGTGTAGTAGTGGTATATTGCTATAGAATCTTGAAGTTTGGTGACCCCGGTCAAAATCCGTCCCGACCCTTCTGTCGCTTCGAATAAGGGAAGGCAAAGTGGCCGCCGGTGCCACATTTGACTCCGACTTTGCTCCTTCTCCTACTTCCCATTCTCACAGCCATGTTCCTGCTAAAACTTGCACCATGGTCGTGCTCCTTCGTCCAGCACTCGATACAGGTATCTTCACAATGATCGTCGTCGTGATCACTCACGTCACTCGAAATCGCATGAACATGAACGATGCGGATCTCGCCTGGCAGAACCATGCCATGAGGCCAAGTAATGCCAACCTCAGCTTGGGACCGTCGCGTGCAAATTCTCGGTGAATCGATACGCTCCTCCAATAAGTCGCCAAGCGATAGCAGAGCGTGTTCAGATGAGCTTGTTTGCAGGACCGTCGCCTCTTTTGGCAGGAGAGAAGCGAGTCCATGAGGATAAGTAGATTCGATGTCTTCGCTCTTTTCTGCTCCAATCGTGCTAAGAAGACAGCACAACAATGGCCAGCATCACCACAGCTGCTTTGACGCTGCTCACTCTGAGCGCCGTCGCGTCGGCAGAAGATGTGTTGTACTTGTACAGCAAGCGAAGTCTCGAGAAGCGATACATCGACAGTGCTGGCAACTGGAATCAATGCGAGTGCAGAGTCTAGTGCCCATAGAGACGGAACTGACAATCTTTAGCCTTCTTCCACATCAACGATGTACATGCGCATCTGGATGAGTTTCGCTCTTCCGGTACAGACTGCACGGATCCCGAGGACAGCTGCTATGGTGGCTACGCCAGGATCTCGACCATGGTGAACGAGCGCAGACCTGTCCTGAACAGCAGCTTGTTCCTCAATGCCGGCGATGAGTTTCAAGGCACACTCTTCTATACCTATTACGGCGGCGAGAAGATTGCCGAGACTATCAACCAGCTTGGCTTCGACGGCATGACTCTCGGAAACCACGAGTTTGATGCAGGCGACGATGTTTTGGGAGAGTTTCTCGAGAACTTGACATTTCCAATCAAATCTGCCAATATCCAATCGAATCACCCGGTGCTGAACCGGACCATCCAGCCCTACCACATCTACGAGGAGTTCGAGCTTGCGGTGATTGGCGTTATGACCCAAGATACGCCAGGTATCTCCAGCCCAGGAGACGGCACTGTATTCACGGACGTCGTCGAGGCTGTACAAAATACCGTCAACCTGATCCGAGAGACCACCAATGTCACCAGAATCGCAGCGCTAACACACATTGGCTATGAGGAAGATCAAGCTCTTGCGCAGAACACGAATGGTCTTTACCTCATCATGGGTGGGCACAGTCACACGCCGCTTGGCGACTTCGAGGATGCTGAAGGTCCATATCCAACGATCGCGGAGAACCTGGATGGCGAGGAAGTTTTCATCGTTACTGCTTATCGATGGGGCGAGTACTTGGGATACATCGATGTCACCTACGACAGCGAGGGCAGGATACTGGAGTATCATGGCGGCCCAATCCATATTACAAACGAAACGGAGCAGAATGCGACATTGCAGGCTCAGATCGATGAGTGGCGAGAGCCGTTCGAGGCGTTCGCTGCGGAGGAGATTGGTATGTCCAACGTGGTTCTGGATCAAGAAACATGCCAGGAGCAGGAATGTAAGTTTGAGCCTGACGTACACTTGTTCGACTCACGCTGACACATGTAGGTCTCCTTGGCGACTTCATGGCCGATGCAATGCTGGCATATCGGCTGAACGAGAGTGACAGTGCAGACTTCGCTATCATCAACGCAGGCGGCATCCGTGCCACGATCGACGAAGGATCAATCACACGCGGCGAAGTCTTGACCTTATTCCCGTTCGGCAACTCTCTCGTTGAGATCTCGATGAGTGGCGACGACTTGTGGAACGTGCTTGAAGGAATATGCACAGGTGTTAGCCAATTCAACGGCGAGGAAGTTACAAGCTTTTTCCAGATCAGTCGCATCATTGAGGTCGAGTGGAACCCAGAGAACAGCAACGGTACCCGGCTAGTCAGTGTGACAATCGGGAATGCCAGCCTGGATCGTGAAGAAACATACAACATCGTCACTCTGGACTTCTTGGCTGGCGGTGGTGACAACTTCTTTCCGACGCCCTTTGAAGACGCTATCACTCTAGAGACTCAGGACGAGATTCTTACGAGATACATTCAATCGCAGAGTCCTGTCGACATTGAGCTCGATAGACGTATTACTATTGTGGATGCACCTGGCGGTGGGAATGGCACCACAAGCAGTGACGCAACGAGCACTGATAACGAGGCCGACAGCAACATCACCACTGGAGATGCGTCAACATCCACTGGTGGTAGTTCCGACCGGTACCTTGGTACCAAATTGGCGTTCTATCTCCCACTGGCTGCATTTGCGGTGATGTTGGTGCAGCTGTAAATTGGGCACAGTACAGTATAGTCTTCGAAGGTGTAGCAGACCATGCACCGTGATGCACGGAAGGGCTCGTATTACGCCGGCTTACGGTATCGAGCAGAGCGTCCCGTGCATCGTGGCGCATTCGCGGAGAGCTAGATCAAGAACAACGCGTGGCTACGTGCCTGCCATTGCCATTGTTCCTCCAATGTTTGAGGCAAGCCTTCGATCAAGCAACAGGAAGGGATCCAATCGGATCCATGCTATACAGCCGTCCAATCTATGACCCAGTCAGAAGCAGTGCCTGGCGAGAATCATGTACAGGCAACTCCACTACCCCAGGTACGTCTTAACGATCGCCATATAGTACTCCGTTCTGAGCAAATGCGGACATCAGCCCCTAACGCCAAGCCTAAGAATGGTGGCAGTACAGCTGCACGACCAGTGACTTATTTAACAAACACCTCGCGAGACTGAGGTCATTCCCTCGCTTGAAACGTGCCCTACGTTCAAAAATAGGACGCGATTGGACAAGCCTATCACATCGCCAGCTTCAATCATTTATGCTTCAATGAAAACAAGGCTTCGACCTCGACTCACGCAGTAGTGCATACATGCATGCTGCCAAGAGAACGATGATGTATTCGAGAGGTGCAAAGATTAGCTGTCGATGAGATTCTTTGGATCGAAACACACGGTGATGCTGAAAGTTGGCTCAGCCTCAGCGATTTTGAAGTTCAGATCAACAGCATGATGATGGCGGTTCTTAGCTTGTAGAGAAGGAAGACACTCCGAGGGGCATGTATAAGTGCAACCACAATCCTCGTGGATGGACACCAGCATACAAGACACTCATCTGAGTGACTCCTTGCTCTTGACACCACCCCGAAACCACAATGCTTTTCTCCAACATCTTCACACTGCTTTGCCTAACCTTAGGCGCTACTGGAGCCACGACTAGAAGAAGGCCCACTGCCGAAAGAGCAACCTCAGCTGCAACTGCGGCTGCAACAACTGCTCGCAGCACACGCAATTCATCCCGCAAGTCCAGTACCAGCAATCCAACCATCTCCGCCTTCGTCCGTGCCTACACCGCAGGCTGGAAGGCCTCCGTCATCGATGTATCCGCATGCGAGACAACCTTGCAGCTCGAGTGTGATGGTGCAAACAATGATCTTTGCAAAGCCGATTCGGGCATTACGGCAAGACTCTTAATCCTCGCAAGCATGGCTATGCTACATGCTACAAGAGAGCTGACAGTCATTCTCAGGTAGCAGCAACTCAAAAGCCCGGCTTCTACGTGCTCGACTACACCACGCCCGGCACTAGGGTTATTGATGCTTGCGCTCTTACGACCTCGAGCCAGGCGGTTTGCACGGCGACTGTCATTGCTAATGGCACGGGGACGATCACCGACGCTCCTGTTACGAGCACTAGTGTAATATATGCTAGGATTCCGGTCACGGCGGGTGAGGATAGGCTGCGAAGTGCTGGTGCGAGCTGTACTGCCAGTTCGAACGCAGCTGTGCCGACTGGGGTGAAGGGCTTAGTTCTATATCAACTTGTTGCACCGCTGGGTGCGGGTGTTGTTGCTGCTTTGGCGATCTGACGTGGTAACATCTGGTGAGATCGAGGCATGGAGCCTTCTGGACTGTTATGTTGCAGTCATGCATGAGTTGGTGATGTCCAGATTCTCTGCCAGGCATTCTGGGAGCGAGGATGGCACTTTGGACCTGTGTCTCAGTTAGTGGATCAATATCAGGATTGGATAGAGCTTCGAGTGTCTATCCTCATGACACCCGAGAGATGAACAGTCACCACATGTCGTCTGGGCAAGCCGGTTCGTGGTTGTACCGAGGGAGAGAGCCCATGCGGGGTTTAAGGAAGTCAAGCGCCGACAGCACAGCTTGACATGATGGATGCCGCTAGCGAGATGGAGTATATGAGCTACACCGAGGTACGTTTAAAGGTCCAACATGTTGTAGGTCATATCAAATCACTTACCATGACAGAACACAAACACAACTTCCCAGCATCGAGTGCCACGAATGGCTTCTTCCAGGAGCCGCCGGTTCTCAGCAGTGCGTTCGAAGAAGACCAGGCATTGAAGCGGGTAAATCGATGTGAGTATCACGGTCCCCCGTAGCCAACTAGAGCAGTACTGAACGTAGATATGCAGTCTACCTGCCGCCCTCGATCCAGGAACAGGTGTCCGGAGACCTCACCCGCTTCAGCACTCTAGTCACAACACCACAGATCCGTAACTGGTGTGCCGATGCCGAACGCAACATCCCATACGTCCGGCACTGGGATTCATGGGGACGGCGCGTCGACGAGCTGATCACTACCGAAGGCTGGCGAAAACTCCAGGATCTAGGGATTAGTGAGGGCATCGTAGCCATCGGCCATGAAGCCACCTACGGTCAGCATTCCAGAGTGTATCAATTCTTGAAGTACTATATATGGACCCCATGGAATGCATTTGTGACATGTCCCTCGGGGATGACGGACGGTGCTGCGAAGCTGTTGGAGTCGCAGCTGGCCAAGAAGGATCTTGGTGAAGTGGAACGGAGGGTGTTCAAGGCAGCTCATGGACGCTTGGTGAGCCGAGAGGTTGGCAAAGCGTGGACGAGTGGCCAGTGGATGACTGAGCGACCTGGCGGGAGTGATGTGCAGAATACGGAGACGCAGGCTACCCTCAGCACCGGCGCCCAGGACACTACCGTTACCCAAGTTGACGGCAATCCGCTGGGCCCAATCTCCATCAACGGCTTCAAATGGTTCTCTTCTGCGACGGATGCCAACACCACAGTCTTGCTGGCACGAGAAATTCCGAACGGCGGTATCTCAGCTTTCTTTGCGCCAACAAGAGTTGTCGATACCAGTAGCGACACCAAAGACTCCAGACTCAACGGCATAAGCATCCAGCGCCTCAAGTCAAAGCTCGGTACTCACGCTGTCCCAACCGCTGAGCTGGTCCTCTCGGACATGCGAGCCTGGCGCATTGGCAAGGCCGGCCAAGGTACAAAGGAGATCAGCACGGTGTTGAACATCACCCGCGTGCACAACGCAGTCACAGCCGTTGGCGTCTGGGGCCGCGGCCTGTCGATCTCTCGCGCTTTCTCGAAAGTCCGCACAGCTCGTGGAAAGCTGTTGGTCGACACTCCTGCTCACGTCCGCACGCTTGCAGAGCAGCATGTCGAGTATCGTGCTATGATGCATCTGACCTTCTACACTGTTGCACTTCTTGGTGCGTCTGAAAGGACTGGCCGAGGAGCTGCCGACTCTGCGCCCTACGAACCTGCTGGACTGGCTCCCAAGCACGCAGTTCCACATCTACTTCGGTTGTTGACACCTTTGGCGAAGATGTTGACGGCCAAAGCTTCGATTGCAGGTCTTGCAGAGTGCATAGAAAGTCTAGGAGGAGTCGGGTATCTCGAGAATGAAGACATATCCATGAATATCGCCCGTCTGTATCGCGATGCGAATGTGCTCAGCATCTGGGAGGGGACCACGAATATCATGGCAGATGATGTAGTGCGTATTGTCAAGGGCTCAGCTGGTCCGGCGGTCTTGCACGCTTTGAATGATGTCGTCGCCTCGGCTACAGCAGCGTGGTCAAGTCAAGGCCAGACACAATGGGCTGAGATCGTAGTGGGACGATGGTCGAAGCTGAAGGCCACCATCTCAGCTGGATCCAAGGAAAGGCTGACGTTCAATGGTAGGGCTCTAGCAGGCGAACTTGGCTGGGTCGTATGCGCTCTACTGCTTGGCGCGGATGCTCTGAGCGACGGAGATGAGATCGCGACCAGTATCTGCAATCGCTGGATCATGCGACGCAGTGCCAGCCAGGATTTGCGACTCTCTGGCGAGGATGAAGTGCTGCAAGATCGCGAGATTGCGTTTGGCCGTGATGTTGCTGTTGCCGACAGGGCAAGGCTATAGGGTTGTATTGTGAAGGCCTGCCGCTTAGATATGTACTCAGAACGACTATCCCACCTGGATGTCTGTCTTATGATGCAATTGCCCTTATGTGGTTCGAACCTCACTGAAAAGGCCCAATTGGTCGTGAAGAAGCGCGGTGCTTGTCATGTCTATCTCCTATTGCAGTTTTAGTACCGATTTCAAGACCTCTGGACTACCGCCATGCGTTATCACAACCGCGATAAACGAGATCGCAGAGTAATGACTCGCGAGGACCAATACAGCTCGCAGCATCAGGTCCCTATTATCATCTTCACGATTCCCTCCTCGCACTCCTCCTTCACGCCCAACAGCTTCGACTCCGACTCCAGCCACCAAGGCGTCACAACACACCTCGCTTCACCGGATTCGTACAGTTGAGCTACAGCCAGCTCAAGAGTCCATCCAGAGCTCCTCTGCGGGAACTTCTCCATGCCGCTAGCCTTCAACTCCCGCGTCGTACTTCGACTGATTTCCCATCCCCCGGTCTTTTCAAAAGCGTTCAATAGCTGATTCTGCGAAGTCTTGATCGAGAGAACTTTGACGAACCGATTCGCTGTCTCATCAGGATGCTTCAATACACCAATGACAGCCTGACCAATACCCTCCAAAGTCGTGCCGGTAAACGGCTCAGTTCCTTCGTCGTATATGATGGCTTTGCGATTGGTGGCGTCGAAGCCCATCAATGGGAACTTCATCGCCTGAGCAACACATCAGCTACCGATTACGCGAACGGCCAGCACCAAAGCGAGTCATACCCAGTCGATCGGATTCCCAGTACTGACACCGGTCCACGTAAAAGCAGGACTGGATTCAGCCTTGACCTTTGCATATTCCCAGCCACTGCGTCGTTGCTGATGTATCGCCTCAAACTCCGGCAGCCCACGCACATCTGGGCCCCATCCAAAGTCGTCGATGATGAAGCGCTTTACGCCTGCGGCTTCCGCTGCGTCGACGAATGTGTTGTGATGAACGATTCCAGCTGGTCCGACTGCACATACCACAGCGTCTTGTCCTTCGAAGGCCTTCGTGAGGTTGGCGATATCATATTCCGTCCGTACAACGTGGATACCATTGGGGTGCTTGGTGCTTCAAGCCTTGAAATGATTGTTACGTCGAAGCCTGCGTTGCACAAGGCAGCTGTGATAGGGGTGCCGAAGTTGCCGGATGCCTAATACCATCAACTGGAGCGGATGTTGGATTGAAGGTGAGTATCTTAATCCGATAACGGCGACCTTCTCGATATTCTCCATCGCCTGGTGAGCTGTTAACGCTACGAAGTCGTTGATGGTGACTAGGCTGTCAGGTTCACTATCTAGGTTGTGAGGATTTTTTTGATTTGTAAAACAGCTGGGCGGTCGAGCTATCAAGTCGAAGCATTCAGTCAGAGGAGCTCAATCCTGGCGCAGCTCCGCCCATAATACAGCTCTGCCTGTCTATACGTTATCATGGAGAGCGATTTGCGAACTTGAGCTTTTGCTGGACCATATATGATCTGATGTTTCATCTCCGCATCTGCATGGTGTTTTTGACAAGGCGCGGCGCCACGTAGCCATTGGCGTGACAGTGCGAAGCAGGGAAAGCTAAGGGATATGAACACCGCGCTTCGACGACTTCATGGGTGCAGAAACTGGCTGACTTGGCTTTGACACCAATGCTATGGTCGCAATGCCACAAGGTTGTTGGTGGCGGTGCCTTCATCGACCTTGACACTCCGTGAATCGTGCCATCGTGGCTCCTGATTGTGGGCCATCGTTGATCGTTGTGCTTGTATATCTTGTCAACTTCAGGATGTGCTACGCTGTGATATGCTATGCTCAACATGCTGTACACCCTCGACTGTGCTCTCACGCTTCCCGCTGCATCTCAAAATACGCATCTTGCTCCTGCTTTTCCTTCAGCTCGACCTCCTCAACAGCAGCGCCATACCTCTCGTTCAAAATCTTCAACTTCGACATGAACGGGTCCTTGTCAATATACGCGCCTCTCAACCACCTCTCCTTCCCCATATCACCCACCTCAAACGCCTTCCTCGCGTGCAACACCCTCCGGTTGTCAAAAATAACACACTCGCCGGGTTTCATGAGCCTCTCATAGATCGCCTCCGGCCGATGAATCAACTCATTAAACTTCCTCGCCGCATCATGCCAGTGATCCACTTTCCGGCTGAGGTAATAGTCACCACCATAAGACGTCCCGACATCTTTCACGCCGCTTTCCAGTCGGAATGGTGCTTGGAATGGCGGGCTCCACGATACAGCGTCGATGACGTCTATCGGGGAGACACTGCTATCGCGGGGATTGAAGCTGACACTTATGTGCGCTTGTCGGCCGTACTCGGATATGACTGCGTCTTTGAGGCCGAGTCTCTTCAGCTCGATGACGGAGCGGCTTTGGTAGTAGTAATCAGTCTTGTGGTCATAGTGGTAGTCGACTTTGATTTTGCCGAGTCCCTCGAAGGCTTCGATGTCGTTTTTACGGAGATCGACGGCGGCTTTGAAGGAGTCTGTGAAGAGGCTGGCACCGCCTGCGGAGGAGGAGCGGATGCAGTGAAGGAGTTGGAGGTGGGGTGGTTGCTTCATGTACATGAGGTCCATGTGGAAGCCGAGGTTTTGGGATGTGTAGGCTACATTTTTTGCTTGGGGGACTGAGCGGACGTCCCATGTTTTGCCGTAGAAGGTCGTCTTCAGGGGGCCTATTCGTTTCGAGAGGCGCTTTACGGACTTTTCATCTGCGGGTACGTCGGTCACGAAGAGGAGACCATGTGATTCCAGTTGCCGGAGAGCTTTGAGCAGGATTGTGTCGTCTTCCATGTAGGCCTCATAGGTGAAGTCTTGCGTGCGCTGTTGATACATGTCGGCATCCCAAAGGACCCTAGGCGTCGTATCGTGACTTGGAAGGTCGTTGCCCTTCGTTACATAGTTGGACAAAGTAGCCAAAGGTATCTCGGTGACGTGATCGCCATCATACCCAGGGACATCGTTCGACCACCTGATCTTGACACTCTGGGCATCAGACTGAACATCAACAGCTTCGATCTGCGTCGGAATATCGGCTGTGACAAAGAGCTTCTGCCTGGTGGACTGATGGACGCAGCGAGGACAAGAGCATATGTCTCGCAGAAAGACGGCAGAGAAAGAGTGCTCTGCAGCTGCACCGGGTACAGTGACTCGAGCATTTGCCCATCTGGTTATCGGTGGGGCTGGTTCTGCTTCTGCCTTGGGTTTCTTCGGTGTCGCCTCTGCTGTGGGTTTCTTCGGAGTGAAAGGTCTTGCTTTGGGTGTCTTTGGCATGGCGTCTGCTTTGGCTTGTTTGTTGAGCAGGTGGAACTTCTTCGCGATAAATCTGGGAGCGACGTCCTTGGCGAAACCCTTGCGAGTGAGGCCAGCCGGATTGCCGTCTTCGAGCACTTCCTGTTCCCGTGCTGCTTGCGCGTGGTCCCATTCTTCAATATTTAGGAGTCGAAGGCGCGTAGAATTGCCCAATGCACGCGTGGTCGCTTTCGCGTTGCCATTGACGATGCTGACATATGCCCGCGGCGCTGGATGGCGGAGGCGAGATGCCATGCTCAGCTGACCCGCGTGCTGGAAACAAAGAAGAAGCCAGGAACAGCGGAGCGGAGGTGGAGCAAAGCAAAGCAAAGACCCTGGCCTGGACCATGCACCGCGCTCAAAGATTGTACCTGCATATCTCCAATGCAACCACATACATCTTCCTTTACACCACCACGTGACCACCAACCACCACATCCCCCGCACCTCACATCTCCAGACAGATGGATGTCTCACCCTCCCACCCCCATCCAAACCCGCGATGAAGGAACCCGCCTGCAAGTCGTCCTCGCCGGCGCAATCTCCGGCCTCATCTCCCGCTTCTGCATAGCACCTCTCGACGTCGTCAAGATCCGCCTACAACTGCACTATCACTCCCTCGCCGACCCTTTATCCACCCCGCTACGATCACGGCCGACGCCGACGGGAATCTTCCTGACGGTGAAGGATATCTACACCCACGAAGGCCTCCCAGGATTCTGGAAGGGAAACATCCCAGCGGAGGGGCTGTATCTGGGATATGCGGCTGTGCAGTTCTTGACATACCGCAGTGTGTCCCAGGCATTGAACAAGCTCGAAGAGGATCTAAAGGTCAACATCAACGGCACAGCGAAAAGCTTCATCGCCGGCGCCATAGCAGGCACCGCAGCCACGACAACGACCTACCCCCTCGACCTCCTCCGCACCCGCTTCGCCGCCCAAGGAACCGAACGCGTGTACGATGGTCTACTCGCCAGCATCCGCGACATCTCCCGCCACGAAGGAGCAGCGGGATGGTTCAAAGGCCTAAACGCCGGAATAGGCCAAATTGTCCCCTACATGGGTCTCTTCTTCGCGCTCTATGAAGGTCTCAAACCCTCCCTCGCAACGATCCAACTTCCATTCGGATCGGGCGATGCAGTCGCGGGCGTGACGGCGAGTGTCTTGAGCAAGACGGCGGTGTTCCCGCTGGATACTGTCAGGAAGAGGTTGCAGGTGCAGGGCCCGACGAGGGGGCGGTATATTGGTGGGGCGAGGGTTCCGGTGTATGAGAGGGGTGTGGTGGGGACGTTGGGGATGATTTTGAGGAAGGAGGGGGCTGTGGGGTTGTATCGGGGTCTGACGGTGAGTTTGGTCAAGGCCGCGCCGAGTAGTGCGGTGACGATGTGGGCTTATGAACGGGCGCTGCATTTGATTATGAAGATGGGGGATAGTGATGGGGTGGATTGAGAGGGACGGTTGCATTGCACTGCATTGCATGTGGTATCATATATCTACAGCAGCAATCGAAGCGCCCAGTCTTCGTTCTGTTCCAGCACCTAGACCTTCAATATCTGGCACAGAGCCAATTGTAGCCTGTATAACAGCATCTCCCATATCCTCACTCTTGATCTGTACGACAGCACCCTTATCATCAGCTTCCACCTCAACTTCCTCCTCCTTTACCGCCCCGTCCTCCGTCTTCAACTCAACCTCCTTCTTAACATTCCTCTTCCTCGGACTCCCCGCCACAGCACTCGGACACAACTTCTGCATCCCCAACTCACACTCCCCACACCTCCTCCCAACAGGCAAACAAATCGTCTGCCCAAACCCCACCAACAAATGATTAATCTCATGCCACTTCTCCCTCGGCAACCAAGCTTCCAACTCCACCCTCGTCTGCTCCGGCGTACTCGTCTTATGCCACTTCCACAAATTCGTAATCCGATGTACATGCACATCAACCCCAATCCCTTCGTCCCTTCCCCATGCCGCTGACATGGTGAGGTATGCCATCTTGGGCCCTACACCGGGAAGGGAGACGAGGCCTTCGATGGTGTCGGGAATGTCGCCGGAGAAGTTGTCGCGGAGGATGAGGGCGGCGGATTTGAGGTATTTGGTCTTGTTGTTGTGGAAGCCGACTTTTCCTATGAGGTCGTTGAGGACGTCTGGCTCGACTGCGAGGAGGCCTTCGAGGGTTAGGCCGCCGGGGAGGTTCTGCTGGAGATTCTGGATCGCGGCTGCTGTGACGGTGTCTTTGGTTTGGGAGCTGAGCATTAAGGATACAAGTGTTTGCAGGCGTTGATCGCGAGGTGGCCGGGTGGTTTCGGCGAGCGACTCGCAGCCCATTGTGTCGACTGGAGCGAGGACTTTCTTGCGCATTTCCGCTGTGATGTCCCAGATCTGCTGCCAATTGCTAGGCGCTTCGACACGAACTGAGCCATCCTCGGATTTGATCTTCTTGGCTGGTTGGCGTTTGGGCTTCTTGTCTGACGGTGAGGCATCTTCGAGCTTGGGAGCTTTGCGAGGGGAGCGGCGGGTTGATGGAGAGGAGACTGTCGTCGTGGTTGAGGTTGACTTAGTCGTCCGCTGTCGTTTCTTCGTTGAGTCATTCGTGGCTGTTCCATTGATTTGGCGATTCATCGTTCTGATCTGGCGATTCATCGGTCGTGCCATTGGCAAAGGCTTGGAGAGATCGAGTTGCTCGTGTGGAAGGGGCCGTTGCTGACACCATACGAGCTGACTCGCGGGATATGCGCGACGTTCGCATGTTGCTTGATCGTTGCAGACGACATGTTGAAGATGCACGATTCGAAGATGGAAGTCCAGACTTCTGACGCGCTTGATCGACCCTTCAAGACCCCTGTAAGATGCTGACTAACTGATTTACCCTGCTGGCTCTTTCGCATTTTCCTCGAAATTCATTATTAGTATTCACTTCGGCCATAACAGAGCGGCGACTGGCGAGAACATAGTATCCATCCAACCACTTTATGTATTTACGCCACAAACAAGTGAGCCCTGTTACTTGCAATATCGGCGGCATCTCGCCTCCGCCATGTCACCAGGGACGACTGTTGAAATAACCCGGCTTGAGGTATTGCCCATTGCTTGGCCAGATGGAGTGCGGCAGAAAAAACGATAACATTCGAATAGATGGCCAGTAAAGACTCTCCACTTTTGGAGGGGGTTTGAAGTGGTATATCAAGCTTGTCAATCTGCAAGGTGCATATAGCTGGCAGATCGGGAAAAAGAACGGACATCTCTGATGGAATGGCCGCCGAGATCAAAGACCAAACTGCTAGAGAATGTGAAACACTCTGCAGTTCCAGACCAATTCGCTCAGCAAGGGCCCATTGTGAAGAAGTGCTTAAAAAGTACGACGTACAGAAGCAGGGCCGATGTTTGTACAACAACAATGAAGTCCAATGCGTTGAAAGTTGCCGTGATATCTTGCTCCACGGATGGCAATCGAACGTCGATGGGCATATCTATCTTAGTATCATGCCACTGGAACAGGCCCTCTGCTCATCACCATCACACCGTTCCATTACACCATGCCTCCAGCAAAAAAGGGCAAGCCACAATACTGTGGAACACTTACCCAAAGATGCGACTCGGTCTCTGCATCCTGTTCGAGAACTATCCGCACATCAACGGACCACAGAAGTTGAAGATCTTCAACAAGGTCTTCGCAGTCGAGCTCGCTGCGTGTGGCTTTCCCTCAGGCGTACCAGATAAGGAGTCTGTATTACGCCCATCTTGCATACACAGTACGCTAATCATCTCTGCAGCTACGAGAAGGTCATGGTCCAATGGCGCCATCGACGCAAGGGGTCCAGCGCTCATCTCTGGCGCGACATCACCACCAACCCAAGCACGGACGAGGGACGCGAAGAGGTCAAGGCGCTCAAGGAAAAGGTGAAGGAAGCTGCTGCTGAGCTTGGCATTGCTGAGCAGAGTGACGAGCCTTTAAACGAGGAGAGCATAGAATCGCAAGCGTAGCAGGACGCGGTGATCGAGTGACATAATTCGCCATCTTGCGAAGGACAATTTTTAACCGCGCCGCGATCCCCAATGTACATGTAACAACCATCGCCATAACGTCTTCGAGGCCCCGAAATTACATATTCGTGAGCCTGCGTTTTGTGCCATGCCTAATGAAACAAGCCATTCAAGAACATTTTGTTTTAAGACAGATGACTCCCGTATGTTACCCCAAGTACTAAGATGGGGCCCGAGAAGTCACCAATTTTAGCGGACTCGATCCACAAAACGCGATGGTCTGGAGAGCCGATGTTCGTATAGCATGTTCTAGCGTTGCAATGGATTGTCCGACGAAAAGGCCGTTGTCAGTGACAATGATACGGGGCCAAGACATGTTTGCGTCTGACGTTTGTCTTCGATAAATCTAGCAAGGACAACGACGAATAACTGTGTGTAGCAATCCACATTGAAGAGATATAGATGTTGGTGTTCCATACAAGAAAAGAAGAGGTAACAATATAGGCATCACATATAACATTTACTGTGTCTGGCCTCTCCTTGGGCAAGAAGTACATTCTTTGCCTCCCTGCCAAGAGTGTCATGTGCATGCACCGAAGCATCATCTGGGCCACACGACTGCTCCTTTGGTTATACACAACATGTTTAGGTATCACTATATACAGGACAGGCGACCTTCTAGGTGAATGAAGGTTTCCAAAGGCTGTACAGAGGTGGTCGGTGAATGGTCAGGCAGAGTTCGGCGAAGCACAAGCAGCTCGTGGCATTTCGCTCTCGCGACAATGGTCTCGCCGGGTACTTGAAGATCTTGTTGGAACTGCTTGAGCCACACACCAACGGCTCATACCACGATTCCAACACGACCACCAATCAACAGGCTCATCATGCCTGCTCCAGCTGGTGCAGCCACTATCGATTGGAACAAATACCACGCACAGATGCGAACCGCTCTCTCTGTTCTATTCGAAGACTACTCCGATCTCAAGGGCGTCGACAAGGTCAAGATCTTCAACAAGGTGTTTGCGACCTAGCTAGCCGCCTGTGGCTTCGAAGAAGGCGTTCCAGAGCAGGAGTAATCATTCCCCCGGCAGATAGATTGTGTCAAGCTAAGTAGTGGACAGGTACCACAAAGTGTGCGCAAAGCACCGCGATGGGCGCAAGGTGCAGTACACTCACCTCTGAGCCGACATAACCACTTCACCAACCACCGAGGAAGGACGTACTATGGTGGTGGATTTAAAGAAGAAGATTAAGGATGCAGCAACCAGTCTCGGCATCGGCGGACTGGCCACTCTACCGGTTTACAGCGCTGCGGATGGAGTTGCAAGCGTTACTAGGCGCGGTATTCGGGTCCCAGTAAAGCCACAGGGCGCCGGCAGTGGCAGCGAGGGGGACTCTGAGGGAGATGGCGGCGAGGAGACTTATCGGGGCTTGGGAAGCGGTCCTCCTAAGCCGTTGGGCTCAGAGAAATAAGGCGAGGGAATACGAGGGCATGGAATTATCACTTTGGTTCACATGCCTGTTGCAGGTCATATAATAGCCTAGTGGAGTGATTACGGTCTATGGCGGGCCGGAAGCACAGACGCCGAAAGTGAATGCAATCGGGGAACCTTCCACTTCCCCACAGAAAAGCTCTGTCACATGTTCGTGGATGTACAAAACTCACTCCGTTTTTTCTGTAACTTCACACAGCGCCAAAGCCTCGAAGAGCGCAAACGCGACGTCCCAAATGTCAGACATGTCCACCTCTGAGGCAACATCAGGCATCGACTGGAACAAATACCCGCTCATGCGCCTCACCATCCGCCTCCTGCACGAAGACTTCCCCAACATGTCCGCCACAGAGCGCATCAAGATCTTCAATGCTATTTTCACATACGAGCTGATCGCCGAGTGTGGCTTCGAGGATGGCATCACCGACAAGAAGTAGGTCGCAATCACCGGCAACTGAACTAGCTACTGACTCGAGTGCGCGCAGCTGGGAGACCATCGCCACAGAGTGGCGCGGCCGCAACAAGTCCAAGAATAAGGCGTCATGGGACGAGATCACGAAGTGGCCGAGAATTGGAGAGGAAGGTGAGCGCTTCAAGCAACTCCGTGAGCAGGTCCACGAGCAGGCCAAGGAGATGGGGCATGTCTTCTTGCCAGTGTACAACTCGAATGATGGGGTTGGTGCTGTGGCCGGACGTGGTATTCGAGTGCCGATTAAGACGAAGCAGAGTGTTCAGGACGAGTCTTCATCTGAAGATGAGGTCGAGCAGAAGCAGAAGCCGAAGAAGAAGAAGAAGAAGAAGAAGAAGACGAAGGTCGTTCGTTGAGTGGGCAGGGAGCGGGGAGCGAACCTTGCCACCAAATTCTCTCGCCCCGGGCTCTCGTGAATCACACTAGAAGAGTGAGCTTCTGTGGCAAACAAGCCGATCAAGAAGCACGACGCAGCTGTGGTGCACGCCACGGCTCATGGGGAGGGCGCGCTTTGTTTTCGCTTTGCAGCTACCCTGGCCGACTACGGCCATCCTGCATGACCGCTTGTTCAAACAGTCACATTCCAGCTCGGTAGCTCTACATGTTACAACCACTTCCGAAGACCAAGTCATGGTGGCGGCCTTACCCTATGTAGTACATCAATCCTCGCTCGTTGAATGCGAGTAATGAGACTACAAAGGCCCGCTGATCTGCTTCATCGATTACCGCGACCAAGAACAATCTGCTCGTCCTCGTTACTAAACCAAGTCTCAGACCAAGATACAGCTCGTCAGCATTCTGAGTGTACTGCTTATCAAGCTCTTGCCAGTGCTTGGGACATCGCAAAGGAAGTGCCTAACAGACAGCGATGCTGATACTTTCGTCAAAGCATACCAGGACATGCTCACGAAGGTCGACGGGTGAGCTCCACACAATGGAATAGTCGTAGAAGACATCACTAATAACGTGTCAGCTGGCAAGACATAGCACACCAATACCTCCGCTCCGACATAATCTCGACATCCGACAGCGACGCCTTCGAGAGCCAAATACCCGTACCTTTGCCCCTTCCCCTTGCTCACCTTTGCCAGTCCTAACACCCTCCCTCGGCATGTTGTGTGAGGTTTGCTACCACTCCTTCAGAGCTTCCATATCCTCAGAACTCCCTTTACCAATTGGATGTGTTCTCTCAACTTCCAATATCATTTCTCGGTACCTCTCGGTTCTAGGCGTAATACGAGCCTCGAACGGTACAGGGTGGCTGATGAAGCCATGCTCGAAGTCCAGCGGTGGTGTATACTCATGACCACCGCTGTCTACTGGCTTGCCAATGTTGAAAGCAGCGAGAGTGCGCGAGAGTGTTAAGAACAGATTCGAGTTGGCGAGCAGTTGACCTGGACAGATACGGCGGCCAAACCCAAAGATGAACGCTCGCGGGTCGAGCTCGGGGTGGTTGCCCAGGAAGCGGTCCGGGTTGAAGTTAAAAGGGTCGCGGTATGTTGCTAGATCATGGGCAAACAGCCTATCGGTCTCAGCATCTAATTACAATCTCTCCCGTTTAGAGATGACATACCACACGTTGGGAATGACTACAGCATCTTTCGGTATGAAGTATCGCTCAAGCTCACAATCTTCAGTAGTAGCATGAGGCAAACCCTCTGGTGCTGGGGTATGGAAGCGTAGGACTTCACTGACGATCGCTTCTGTATACGGCAGATGGCCACGATCCTCTAGACCTGGGAGACGATCCTGGCCAACGGTGCGATCAATCTCGTCCTGTGCCCGTTGTTGAGCCTCAGGGTGATGCGTCATGAGTAGAAAGAACGCCATGATAGATGAGACAGTCTGCTGGTGTTAGTGATGCAGCCGTTGACGGTGTTCGTGGGGCTTACAGTATCGGCACCGCCACCGTAAAGTCCATTCGCTGCCCACTTTGCTACTTCAGCATCTTCACCGGTCAGTTCACCACCTGCCTGCTCGTGTAGGCGCGAGACAAAGGATGAATCGTAGGTCCCCTTTGCCATTTGGTGCTTGACAACCTCCCAGGGCTTTCCTGAGTGGTCTCGCATTGTTGTGGTGATCTCTTTAGCGACTTGCTTGAAGTCTGTGCCAGGAAACCAGTCGGGCAGGTAGCGTACTGACCGGTCGTTAGTGAATGCTCTCAGTACGAGATGAGGCTCACGCACACGCTGGAACGAAATCTACCAGCCATGCTCCGGGCTGGCCAGCTATCAAAGCGTCCGCAATGGCCACCTCTACGATCGTGATGATGGGATCTGTGCCTTCCAAGTTGAGCGTGTAGCCATAGATGCTCTTCAGCATTATCCCAGCAGCCTCGCTGCCGCACCAGAAAAGTATCAGTCTTAGACGCTGTTACCTTTGGTTCCTGGAGTAAGTAGCCTTACCTCTTGATATGGTCCAAGAACCTCGCAGGATCATTCGACCAACGCAACAGAAACCGTCGGGTTTCGATATCTTGCATATCACCATACTTGACCATCGCCGCCTGCGTGCCAAGGTTGGAGTACATGTGCCTCCGCATTGCACGCAGACGTTGGTTGTAGCCCATGAAGCCCATGTTGCTAACCCAACCGCACCTGTATCTGGTCAGTCTGCAGTTATAGTGTAGAGAATGGATCCAATAGTACATCTCTGTCAGAAAGAATGGTCGTGGTCTGCCCGAGACTACGACTGCCCTCTTTTCCAGGAATTGCTGTGCAAGCTCAAAATCATGCAAGAGAATGACAGTGGTACCAAATGCGGTAAGGGATGATATTGGTCCTTCGAGAAAATCAGCGTCAAAGCTGCGGCAATGCAAGGCTTCTGCACACCGTGTAGCTCGTTCTGCTTGGCATAGTGCTCCCAATTGCGCCCGCCAGCTGGTGGCATGTCCAGGAGGTTTCCAATGATGGGTAGTCGCCTTGGTCCTGGCGGTAAGTTTCGGCGAGTCTTTCTCAATGCCATGAGCGCTGCGGCCAGCAAAAGGCACAGCCAGCCGACCAGCAATGGAATTGCGATCATGGTCGTTGTGATTCAGAGAGCAATACCAACAGGACCCGTGGTCTAGAGTGAATTCGAGACAAGCTAGAGGCTCTTGAAGTGATAGAGGAAGCGTAAGATAAGAGAATCGCTTCCTCGCTCCGGCAGACACAGGGATCTTGATTGCGCTACATCGATATAAGGGCACGACCAAAGCGGAAGTATGCCCGTGGTTATCGACTTGCAGAAGCGACAGCTGCGCATGTATGGGGAGATCGCACGGCGCACTGAGCAGAATCCACATTTGACCTACCATTGAAAGCGTGAAAGGATGTGCCAAGACGGAGAACTGTCATGCGAAGGTAGCACGAGCTGTGCGACTCCGCATAGATATGCACAATAATCTGGCAAACGCCGGGCGTGTTCATAGCTCTTTCATTGGCGAGAAGCGATGTCTCGTGTTGCGACTTGCGGAGCTGATCGATGCTGTCCGCAAAGTCGGATTACAATGTGGGCTCCGGCCAGTGGCCCTCGGACACTACTGTCATAACACCAGTGCGTACTTTGCTCGTAGTTTTCTACACCAACGTTAACGCATCCATCAGGTAGCATGGGATACCGGGGATGCCATCATAAGCGCTGCATACCTTGAGCACCTGGTGTGCAGAGCAGTCCTTGTCGTAAAAGTCATGGTCTTTGTGATCCTTGAAGATGGACTGCGACACAATCGTATAGCCTTCACTGAGTGGCGAAGATGTATTCAGTATCCGTCTTGCGACATTGGACACAATGTAAGGTTTGCCATCCTATGCAACGACGTCAGTACGTGCTCATTGCCTGAGGAAACATCCTTTCATCTCCCTGCTACGTGTGTGGCAAGAGATACAAGATGAGGACCCACCTGCATAGCATTCTTCCTCAGGGTTTCATACTCGTTGAGCACAGCATCAATGTCCTCCTCTTTCGGGACCTTGAAAAAGTTGAGCCTCTTCACATAGGCGTTGCCTCCTGCCATGGCCGAGTATGACCTGACGGCAGGCGGGAAGGCCCGGAGGAAGCCGACATGTCTGGCCAACATGATGCAGGTAGCCTCACGCCCACGATTATACGATAGCGGACAGTACGCAGGCACGGCAGGTTGTTGTACTTGCATGTACCTGGTGGTCGGCATAACACGGAGTACACGGCTATCGTGTTTGCGGGCGTTGTTCCAGGTACAGCCGAGGGGCTTGGCGAGCTAGCCGGATATGGCATCGCGAGTTCGAGCAAGGCTGTCCTACCATACACCCACCGCTCACACGGGCTCTCAACTTCGAGACGTCCAGAACGAGATCATTTGCCACGATTTGACCTGCCTCGCAACGGCGTCTTTCGCTGCAGGAGTCCGTTCTCGCGTGGAAAGGTGCCATTGCTTTGCGTAGCCGCGGAGTCGACAGACAACACCACAACATAACGCCCGGAACATCGCTCGGTCGCCGCCGACAGTCAGCTGAGAAGTGGTCAAGGCCTTGGTGCCTGTTGCCAGACACTGCGATTCAAGGCGGCCTCCTGGTCGAATCGTGAGGTATCCACGACGCGACTGCTTCTTCCGGCCATCGACAGGCCAGCCCTGCCGAACTCTGTATTGAAGCATCGACACGAGTGGTGTTATGACTGGCTCGTGCTGGGTCTGACGTCGTCAACGTGCTGGGCTTACATGTAATGTTGCATCGTAGAGACTTCCGGGAAATCCATGACTGTTCCATCATTGTAGACATATAAGGTCAGCGACGTGCGCCTGTCGGCTCACTCTTCGTCCTGCACGCAAATCACGACAGGCAATCACAACAACCGACAGCTCCAGCACACCCACTCGCTCAAGTCGCCATGCAATACTCCACCAAGACCGCCATCGCCTTGTTGGCAGCAACTTGGGTCCCTTCCGCCCTCGGCTGCATCTAGTTCAACGCCACCCTCACCCAAGGCCCCCAGAAAGCCAGCTCTGCTCAGGATGCAATCGACGTCAAGCACAAGCAAGAGAGCGGCCAGAACATTGGCGACACCCGTTTGACTGTCAACCTCTGGGACGACACCAACAACGACGAAGTCGTGGACGCCTTGAAGGACAACTTCTGCCACGGCGAAGACCTCAAGCCATACGCCGACAACACCTGGACTGTGCTATGCGACCCTAAGTCGAAGGAGGTCGAGCTCGACATCACCTGGAACCCGGACATCACAGAGGGAGGCGTCCTTATCAGTGTCTACAAATTCAACAACCCACGCGCCGCAGCGCTCAGCAGTGGCGACCCATCGAGAGACTTGGTCTATACCTTCAACGCGAAGGGTCAGGACGAGAGTGGAGATTACTTCGAGGCGAGCATCTTCTGCGGCGATTGCAAGAACTCGGACGGCGTTGCTGTCAAGTGTTGAGCTTCGCGGCACTGGATGGAGCAACAGTCTGACAAGTAGAGTAGCATCCTAAGCGCTCTACTATCAGACAGAACAGCAGCAATTTCCGAAGACAGCAGAGATATCATGTAGACCATGCCTATTAGATACCAGTCAATGCAGATCACCATATAGCAAAGGAACGTGCCAGAAACGTGGTCGCCCCGGAACCTGTTTTGCCAACCATGAACTGACGTCCGGATGTTCGGCGTTCATCGGGTGAGCTCAAGGTTTCCCCATGTCGATGTTGTCCTGCAATGTTCCTGGAAGGCTTGGACCGTATGGTCAAGTTCTTGCCCATATCCTGGACCTACACCTTCCCGGTTGAGAAGCTATGCCTTGTTCCTGTCCCAACAGCTCTCTGCTGTGCACCCCTAGATTCATATCGCAAGAGATGGGACACTGCCCAATAATGGGTCTATCGAAAGCGAACAGTCTTCTATCGGTGGCATTGCTGTCATACTGACTGCCAGACAGATTGGTAGCGTTCAAGGCGACGGCAAGTCTGTGACAAAAGTTCAAAGGGTGGGCTGGGTGCTTGCATGTTGCAAGCGCGGTCATTGGCAGCTGAGAGTCGGGCGCTAGCTGAACAACCGACATTGTCCTCAAAAGTGCCCGATGCAGAAGTCGAGACGTGTGAAGCCAGACGTGCCCAGACGATGCCTTCCATCGCTCCAGGTCGCTTCTTACTTCCATCGTCAATTCCATCGTCAATCTTTCTGGGCCATCAGCGATATGCCCTGCCATGGGCCTGGTCGGCATACAATACACTGTGAATGAGATTGGTGAGATGTGACTGGCCGCTGTTGGCTGGCCGCAAGCAGAGGAGTGCAGGGATGAGTACCCACGTTGTCTGCAAGAGCCAGCACTGAATGCAGGTTGCCGCATGTGACGAGAACGCTGCTACGGGCAGCGTTTGTTGCCTCCTCTGAGTTCAGTCACTTGAGCTCGGAATGTCCTCGCATGTACTTTTGATGATCGGCTCTTTGGTCTCGTGATCCTGCTTGACTAGACGGCGAACATTTGAGCAGCCCTCACGCCAGCCGCAATAACAACATCCATACAGCAGTGCATCATGGACCACTCACCTTCGGCCGGCTTTCTGGCGAGATACGGACCAAGGTAGGCAAGGCATTCGGTCACATGCAGTGCACACTGACGCTCATCAGATCTACGAGTACGCATTCCATCATGAGCCTCAGGGCATCACGCTGAACCTCACCAAGTGAGTGGCCGACGACTTCGCGAGATCCGACATGTCCGCATTCATCTACAATACCACTACCTCGGTCCGGAATCCCGCCTGGAACGTGATTTCAAGGCTTCGCGATCGATCAAGGACGTCTTCCATCCTGATGCTGTCATCGAGCTGTCAGTCGCCGTTCATCTCCCCGTCAGCCCAGAGTCTCTGGCACTGGAAGGCCGCGAGGCACGACCGCTGGAGGCGAGGTGGATTCTGGACAATCACGAGCTTGACTTCGACGTACGACAGGCGTCAGTGCTCAAGATCCGAGATGCTATGGACGAGCTGGACCAGTACTACCACGGCACGCATGGTGGTGATCTTGTAGCGGCGATGATCACTCACGCACCCAGATTCCTCGTCTGGGGAGCTCAGTCGTTCATGACGAAGCCTTTCTTCGGACCTGCACTGCCGCCGGTTATGGAAGCAGTACGTGAGAAGGAGGAGCGTGAGAAGGAGGAGCGTGAGAAGCGGGAGCTGGAGTGGGATGCTCAGCAGGAGAGGGACCGCGAAGCTGCATGTGGCGAAGATTAAACACATTGCTGGCGTGCAGTCGACTCTGGTTGATTGATAAATCGAGAATCCTGTCCGATTGGAACTCCCGGATCTTCCCCCAGCAGACTTGATAATAGTTCCCGAAAGCCTGGCACATATTATCCCAAACACAGTCGTCCATTGTCCCAGCACACTGCGATTAGGCACGGTCAGTATCGAGATCGCGCCCTGAGACTGGGGAACACACCTGATGATGCGGAGTATCAGAGTACATCAACTCTGCATGTTTGCTGACTTTGTACTTGTAGCAAGCCTTCGCGCCGACATCGTCGCTCTGGAGCTTGGTGGTAGCATCGTGGCATTTGCAGTTGACGTAGGATGCACATGCGGAAGTGGAAGCGGCGAGGAAGGCTAGCATTGGTAGGAGGGTGGAGTGGAGGCGCATTGCTGAAGGGGAAGAAAGATGTGGCGAAGTTGAGACTCTCTGTGTCTACTTTACAACACTGCTGAGGGAGGTTGATATGTACCGCCCTGACTCCATGTAACACCACAAACTGTGGCCCGACAAAGGCCGAAGGTCATCTCTGCATAGGTCCAGATACTCTGGCCCAGCCTGAGCCTGCTACCTCCGAAACGATCCCACCGCGGCCCGCTAGCAACAGGATACATAGTGCAAAGCACCATCTCTCGAGTTGGGCATTGCACAACAATGCTAACACTCGTTCGACAATCGCACGACACATCGCGACGATTCCACTCCCTTCGTAGCTGTTGCGAGGGGCTTGGCGGTTTTGTCGCGCAGATCAAGATATGGGACCAGATAGCGTGCCAGAATTTGCATTGAAGAGTTGAGAGTCTTGCGAGTTTCCGTCTCGCATGTGGAAGATCAAGTCGACGGAGGCACGTGGTTTCCAACTCGTTATGTACAACAAAAACTCTTGATCAACGCACAACTTGTTCATCATGGCCTACACCATCAGCTTTCTTCTCCTCAGATTCGCTCTCCTCCTCGGACGACACCCTTCCCTCTTCCTGGCTCTGGACCTCCGCAGAATCAAGCAGGAAAGAGCTAACATTCGCGGTTGTCCTCTCCTTGCCTTCATCTCTCCGACTCGGCGGCACAAACACTGCATACCACCTGGGCACGATGAACCCCAGAACGATGATGACGAGCACGAAATGTGCCAGGGTGAAGCCGGCGATGTGCAGTGGATCGTACCGAAGCTGGTAGAAAGAGGGATATGCGAAGCTGTAGACGATGGCGAGGATGGGTGCAGATATATATCTCATGAGGAGCGTCCAGAACCATAGGATGGTCCAGTTCTTGCCCGTGCCGACGACCACGTTGAGGTCGCGGGGAAGTTGGTTGCCCTAGGACACGATTAGTAACAATGGGTAAACATGTGTACAGAGTTACTCACCGAGTTGAATGCAAGGTACCAGGCACGGCTGGTATGCGCATTGTTGCCCCAGAATCGAGCAGCTTTCGCATCTGGTGTCTTTGCGATCAAGATGGCGATGGCGGTGCCAATGATGAAGATACCAAATCCTACACCAGCGCCGGCAGGCGGACTGACAGCGTGGCCGATGGCAGGTCCCAAGATGATGCCTCCGAAGTATGCCGCATTATATGATACAAAGGCTGACATCCCAACCTGATCAGTAACGTCTTTCCAGCGATAGATCGTGGTCGCGCTAACAATCTCGGCCCAAACGACAAAGATCAGCGCGACATCATTGATCCAGCGATCGATGCCTTCCAGCAGATAGTATCCGAATTGAGTGCTATAAGGCAGGCCGAGCAAGAAGGACACCACGACCAGTATAGTGACCACAGCTGGTCGCTTGAGACTCGCAACAGCACCCTGAGCGTCCATGATCATGGTCACTACCGCATCCAGCATAGCAAATGATGAGCTGAAGCCCAGAACCATCAAGCACAGGAACAGAATAGCTGCCCAGAATTGAGCACCAGGCATCTCAGTGACTGCTTCCGGAAGTGTCAGGAAGCCGACTGTGAATGTACCCAGCCGCACACCGGACTCTGGCATCAAGCCTACGAACCCGATCGCCCCGAAGACTGCGAACGCGGCCAAGGTATCGAAGAGAGCGTTGCTGCAACAGATAATGATCGAGTCCATGACGGCGTTGGAGTCATTCGTGTTGTATGAGGCGTACGACGTAAAGTATCCGAAGCCCACATCAGTCGAGAAGAAGACCTGCCCGCATGCAGCTTGCCAGATCTGACCACTAGCCAATGTCTCGCCGCGCCACCTTGCGAAATATAAGCGAATGCCATCGACGGCGCTGGGTAGCGACACTCCGCGACCGATGAGGACTATCGTGATGAAGATTGGTATGCCCATAGTGAAGTAGACCACTCTGCTGGTGAGGCCCACGCCACGGAAGATGCAGAGCCAGACCAGGAACCAAGTGAAGGCAACCCAGCCTACAGTCTCGCCGACAAGGCCGACTGCTGGGTATTCAGTGTAGCCGAGTACTGTGCTGCCATCAGGACTGAGAGAGCCAACAATCGGCTGGGGATTGGCGACAACAGTGTCCATATAGAAGGCCTGCCCATTCCCTTCCCACGGCAGAGGACTCCGGAAGGAGTATCGAAAGTATGTCATAATCCATGCCAGAATGATCACGAAGTAATGTCCAATGAAGAAGCCGATGAAGAGTAAGCCCAGTCCAGTGCCTTTGAAGCGATAATACATGGCGTTGTATGCAACGACACTACCGCCTCGATATGCTACTCCGATGGCTATTTCTAGGATCAAGACTGGTATGGCGATGATGAGGATAGCCATCAGGTAGGGTATAAACCGTTGGAGTCCATAATTGTTGAAGACAACGGAAGGATATCGGAGCAGGTTGCCCATGCCTGCACAGCCTCCCATCGATGCTAGCACGAATGAGGCTCGGGAGGGCCATTGGTCTCGACTATCTTCTGACTTCTTTGCTTCCGGTGCGAAGAAGCTGCCAGCTTTACGAAGAAGATTCATAATGGTCGTCGATATAAATTCCGTTCTAGTTACCTGACGGACCTAATGGTCAGATGACGTCTCGCAGTCCAGAAACTCGGCCGTGACTTGAGCGGTGGATCTGGCGGGCATTCGTCCCCGGAGGGACTTCTTGATATGCTGGCGTGGCTGGGTTGACATTTCTTTTGTGGCAGACACATTGAGAAGCGCTCCTTTGCATTTCGACGTCATGCTAATGCGGGATCCTGTGGCGTTATGCATGTCAGTACGGCACGTCTTGGACCACAATCTTGTGGCACAGAAAGGAGCATCTGTCAATGGTTCAGCAGGAACCAGTATGCACTAGCGTCCTAAGGCCACATGCCAAGTGGTCGTGCTGTGGAGTGGCAATAGCACCAAGCATTGCGATAGTAGCAATATATGCAGGGCATCAAGCGCATGGCAAGTATACAAAGTGTTTGTGGGACCGTCCTAAAAATGCCAGCAGTGTATAGGCCGAAGCTACGAGACTTGCATGCTCCGCGGTCTTGACGCACGACATGCCACGCGGTTGTCCTTGGCCATGACGTTCGGATTTCTCGGCGGCGATTGGTCCAAGATGTGCGATAACAGTGTTTTCGTCCTCCATAAACAGCGACTCCGCCGAGTAGGATCGTGTGAAATTGAGAGTGACCGACGAATGCAAAGTGAGTGGTGGAACTTGAATGGGTATAGTCAGTAGAGCTTCAATTCAAGCTTACGGCATCGTTGAACTTCTCTTCAACGCTTTCTTCTCTGTCTGGATTGAACATTATTGCATTTCAGTATGCAAAAAAGTCCAAAGATGGACGTGCTGCTGGCTCTCGCCAGTGTGTCAATATCAAGCCAGACGTGACAAAATGCTGTGATATCCCGTGCTGCGCCGCTCTGGTAAGTCACTTTACCGAGCTTCGCAGCCTCAATGCTGTCGTCTTACTAACCCCTAACGCTGAGATCTGGTCCATCACCAAAGGAAACCCCGACACTTTGGTGCACCACAGTTGCACCTAATCCTGCCCTGGTTCGCCGGGTTCTGTTCGGCCGCCTCCCGGCGTTGAATGGCCACTTCGTCCTCCACTTCGTCTTCGTCTTGATAGTCGAAAGTCAGCTCCGTTCCTGCTGTGATGTCCTCGCTGGCAAAGAAAGCCAGGTTGTAGAGCCGGATGTCGTGTTTGTTGTACGACACAGTGTATTGATGGCAATTAGGCTCACAGCTGTGGTTGATGAACCGTGTAGCATTCCCCATGTACTGGCCGTCCACGATGTAGCACATCTCAGACGTGAGTTCGCCGACCCCAGGTAAAGGGTCGCCAACGAACTTGTCGAGCTGGTAGAAGTATGAGTTCTTTTCCTTGCCGAATGTACCTTCCCTCTTGTTCGCTTCTTCGTCTGTGATGACTTCTCCGAGGTAAGTATCAATGAATTCGCCCTCTACCAAGTCTTCGTTACAGCAAACTCCCCAGCCGCGGTTGCGAGTCTTGAAGATGGTGAGTGGAACCCTACGGCCTTTCTGCACGACGCGACTCTTGCAGACAGGGCCACACCTGCAGTTGTCGTTGCACTCGTAGATGGCGTTCCGTGACTTCAAGTAAAATGGCTGCAGCGTCTGCGGACGTTTCGTGTCGTTTCGATTGGATTTCCTGTAGGGAAACCGCTTGGGCAGACCAGATGTGTCCTGGAGCTTGTCGAGTTGGTACTTCTCGTAGAGTTCGGGATCCTTCCTCGACAACCGCTCCTCGTCAACGGCAGCGTACTCTAAGCACTCGCACCACGCGGTGTATTCGCAGCCAACGCCTTGACCCATGTCAGGCTTGCATCTCGTGACACAGCCCTCATACGATTCTGGAGGGTGCTCATATATGCCATTGCGTAGCACATACTTGTCAATGAAGGTAAAGTTGAGTGATGGAGTAGCGGAGTCCACATCATTCCTGAGCTGAACACCCTTCACTGGCCTGAGGAGGTGCAAGAACTTGTGTCGTATTGCCGACTCCGCTTGTGACACTGGAGTCTTCTTGGCAACTTCGATCATAGCCTCCGTAGGTAATGTGCGGCAATTGACCTTGGCGATATCATCTCTCTCCTTCCAGTCGGCTGGCTTCTTGGCGAAGAGGTAACCTTCTTTGCGTTGTAAAATGGCATTGTACACACGTGGTCCAAGATCTGCCGCATTGATGGCCTCAGTCTTGATATCACTGACGTTAGCTGGTGAGAGTGATCTTTCAGTCCATGGGGTGAGGAGACCATTTGTCGCGAGGTCACGTGTCGGTACCGGATCCGCGTCGGGTGACTTCCTTTTTCTGCTAGATGTCGAAGTAAGTGAAGTGTTGAGAGCAGTCAGGTCATACTTGCTCTGCGCATTCTCAATGTATGCTTGCACGTGACGCAGACATCGGTACAGGTCGGAGAGCGCGTGCCAGGATGCAGGCGCGTAAGGTGGCGTAGGGGTAGGGGGCTTGGTCTTCCATCGCACGAGATACTCTTCGGTCTAAAACACATGTCAGCGTGTGCGTGTGCGAGCGAACGGCAGTGATTTCAAGCTCACTTCTGTGACTTTGCGATGGCAGAGGACTTCGACAATGTCCTCTGCTCTAATCGTATAGGAAGCTGGTAGAGAAGTCGAGAAAGTCAAATTTAAAGAAGACATTAGACTTATAAGCCCGCTAGAGGACTTTATAAGTAATTCTTGCTTGTGTCCGGCGTATTTTGTTAGTCTCGTAGTCGCTATTAGTTAAGGTCGTGTTTAAGAGCTTTAGAGAAGGAAGTAAACTCTAAAGTTAACATAAGTAGCGCGTCTTTCGCGGTCTAGCTTACCTAAGCAACCTGATACCCTAGAGATCTATCTTTTACGTCTTATAGCTTTAGATCCACAAGTTAATAGTAGACTATACCAGGGTATATATAGTATAGTATACTAATCTCTACTTTAAACGCCTCTACTCGAAGTTTCTTTTCGCTGTCTAAGATCAAATTACCAAGTCTTAGGCAGACGACGCTCAAACAGCGCGCCCGTACTGTATCGCGAGCCGTGCACATCCCGCGGCGGGAATCAGATAAGCGACCAAACTCTATCGCCGCCCTACGACTTGCACCTCAAGAATTTCTTCGCGGAGACATCCAACCCTGCCTCCACAACAATTTTCACCCACCACACCCGCTATGGCCGTCACAAATCGCACCGCGGCGCAGGCCTCCACCTCCAACAACCCCTTCATCAAGAACCTCGCCTCCTCCAACCGCACAACCCGCGACCAAGCGCTCGAATCCCTGCGCACCTACCTAACGCGCCCTCAGACATTCACGCCTCTCGACCTGCTGAAACTATGGAAAGGGCTCTACTACAGCATGTTCATGTCCGACAAGCCACGGAACCAACAACGGCTCGCGCGGGACCTGGCAGATCTGACAGATTGCTTCACCACCTTTTCCGCGAAAATCTCATGGATGGGAGCGTTCTGGACGACAATGTCAAGGGAGTGGAAGGGGATTGATTCGTTGCGAATGGACAAGTATCTGTACCTGATACGTTGTTATGTCAACAGGGGGTTTGAGGTGTGTAAGAAAGGGAAGTGGGAAGTGGAAGTGGTGGAGGAGTATGGAGAGATGATGAGCGCTGATGGTGGGCCGCTGAGTGCGAGAGATGCGAAAGTGCCGGTGGGATTGAGGTTGCATGTGCTGGATGTGTGGGTAGACGAGTTGGGGAAGGTGGACGTGGAAAGAGCGGCGCCGCTTGGGAAGGTTATGGAGCCGGTGAGGAAGTTGAGCAAGGACAGTTTGGTCAAGAGCGTGAGAGTGCGCGCGAGAGAGCAGATTGAGGATGAGGGGTTGGTGGACGGGCAAGCATGGGCAGAGCCGATAGAAGAGGACGAGGAACATGAAGAGGAAGCCGAAGACAATGGCGAGTTCGGCGGCTTCGACGATTGATCACAGGTTAGCACATCATTTCCAAGCGATGGCGTTGTGGAGTTTCAGAAGAGAATTGTACGAAACGGTACCCTCGACCATGTTAGTCGAAATGTACAGCTCGAATCATGGCATTACTTTCTCCTGTGTCGGATCCGTTTTGGTTAAGAAGAAAAGCCCATAAACACCCGCCATGCCCTCCGAAGTCAACCTGTTCTCAATGCTGTAGATGATGAGATGACTCGTTACGAGTCAATCTGTCGGCCTAACCTCAACGCTCGGTGCTTCTAGCACTTGAGGTTGAACTTGGGCTCGCGTGCAGCAGTCATGGCACCCCAGTGAGTCTGCGATTGGTTAGTGCGGGACGGACACAGTGCGAAGTACATGTGGACTTACCTCAACCTGAGCGACACCGTTGTCACCGATGGACTTTGGCTTCCAGGGCTCATCAAGGAGCTCAAAGTAGAAAGCATTGACACCCCAGTCAAGCAGACCGCAGAATGCCTCCTGGTAGAACTTCTTGGCATTCTCAGTACCAGCCTGCGCGGCCTCGTAGTCAGAGCCACCATCTGAAGGCCAGCCAGTCTCGCCGTTCCAGAACTCGATCTTGTCCAGGCTGCCGGAGACTTCCTGGATGTGGCCAAGAGCTTGCTGCATGTCGTCAAAGTACACGTCGATGGCATCGCGACCCGCAGCAGCACCTTGCCAGTAGGAGAAGCCGTTGGACAGGATGATGTCGACACCACCCTTGATGATAGCGTCACCAGTGCCATCCTTCCACCTGTTCCATGAGTCTGCTGTACCGCACTTCACATCTCCACCAAGCGCCTCTTTGACGTCGTTGATCTTGTCGAGCAGCTGCTCGCCAGTGAAGTTGCCACGGTACAGAGCCTCCGAGCCAACTGTTACAGCATAGACCTGGTCCTTGTATTGTGGCACGTACTTGACCAGCGCGTCCTTGTCCGCCTTGAAGCTCTCATCGGTATCTGGCCACACACCAAGAATGACCTTAACGCCTTGGGCCTTGGCTGCTGGGAGAATGTGTTGGGCGAAGTTGCAGTCGGAGGCAGCGTATCCTCGAACAACAGTAGCGCCGGAGTGGCTCTTCATCGCCTTGAAATCGTCCTCGTAGTCCTGCTGGAATTTGCAGGTACCATCGGTCTTCTTCGTGCCAAGGGAGAATCCCATTATGCCCTTCTCAGCAGCAAAAACCGCCGGCACTGCCACCAGGGCAGCCGCGAGAGCGTATGTCGTGCGCATTATGGATATGCCTCGTGAGGAATGTTCGGTATTATGGGTAGTAATGCAATGCTGGAGCTGTCGTGTGATGGTAGTAAATGTTTAGAAGGAGTGTCTGCACTGTTTGTGCGAGTAAGGATCGTGGTTTCCCTGCGAGTAGGGTCGTGGTGGTACAGATTGTGTGTGGTGATGTTGTTTCCTTCCCGCAGTCGAGTCGCCAGGCTTGCCCCAGTCAGGGGTAGCGTTCCAGATGCAGGTGCGCCGTTGCCGATCGGCGCGCACTCACGTGGCAGCCGAGCTCCGGTCGCGTTTGAACTTCATGTCTACTTTCACTTCTTGAGTATCCTCACGCACCCACCCATCACCATATCACTCGACGCGCAGTGCGGATGGCGAGGTCGGACATGGGAAGTGAGTATGGGCTATATGTTGGCTTCCAGCCCTAGGGATGGAACAACGATGACAAGAGCAATATTCAGGCACAGCGACTGCTGAACATCACATGATTTTGCGGGAGCTGCAGCGGGATCATAGTGTAGTACGGCACCTTACAAGACTGATAGTCCAGCACTGTGGTGATACGGTAGTATCGACTCTGTCAGCATGGAACGAGCTGATGCAACTGAAGCATCAAGTACTTGTCGCACATGAAGGTCACACAATGCTGTAGTCAGCTCGTGCCATGTTCTGTGAGCTAGAGGCATCACTCTGAAAATTTCTTCTCACTGCTTGGCAGAGCGTTTGTTCGCTTGTGGCACCCCCAAGCGATGCTTGAACGCAGCAACGGCTAGCCCCGCCACTTCGTCGAGGTCTTCTCTTTTCTCCAACAGCAGGAGCGACGCACGGCTCCAACAACACATTACTCACTCGCGTCGGTCGCCACCATGCCAGAACGCAAAGCCATACCGCCTCACCTCCAACGCAAGCTCAATGGCTCTGCCGCGTCCGCCACATCATCAGCGCCACCAGCATCACCGGCGTCCGCTAACGACGAGCACGCACTTGTGTTAAGCATCGCTAACATTGAGGAGAGGTCACCGACACCCATCACCACCGTCTCGTCGGTTTCCGCCGGCCTTCAGGTAAGCATTATTATTCCACCGGCGCAGACCATGCTCACATTATGTCACAGAACAACTTCACGCCTACGGAAATGATCCAGCACGATCTGATCAACAGACTACGCCTCCAAGTTGAGCACCTCTCCGTCAAGTGTGATGCTCTAAAAGAGGAGAACGCGCAACTGAAGCAGGCGGTGGAGGAGCTGGAGCTTCACGCGAACGGCGAACCGATGGGAGACCACCAGCCACGGAATCTCGTTGGGTATGAGTCATCCGATGATGGCAATCCTCAAGAGGCCGAGACCAAAGGCAATCTCTCCGAGGAGATCGGCAACCAAATTGCGGTCATTCTCAACAGACACGAGGATAGACTCGCCAGTCTGGAGGCTCGGTTCATCGAGAAGATGGCCCCCACTCAAGGTACTGTCGACGATACCAAGATCCCGATGGCGAACGGCACTTTCCCAGGTCTCCTGCCGGGTGGCGATGGCTCATTGGCAAAGAATGTGAGCGACTTGGAGCAGACTGTTGAGTCGGGTCAACACCAGGTCAACGTGCACCATCTCGCACTTCAAGATCTTCAAGATTGGCGCAACCAGATCGAGAACCAAGAATTCAAGGCTTCAGATAAGTCTACAGACGCCCCAGCACTGCAGTATGATGCAGTAAGTCGCATGTCTGCAAGTCAAGACCGACCGTATGGCTGACATGTTCCAGGACTTCCAGGCCAGAAGTGAACGCAGACTCGAGCAGGAAGGCCGCATCGACAACGCGTACACCCGTGAGGAGCTTCTTCAGCACTATGTGGAGCTTTGCCAACTCATCACTCACTACCATGACGATGGCAACTTCAGAGGCACCGAAGATGAGCTCTGGGCTCTGCGCGAGCGTGTGGTCATGAATCTCGCCACGTTCGATGCTCGTGAGAAGGCGCTGGAGGAGGCGCGGAAGTGGATGGAGTACAATGCATAGGCAGCTCATGATCGAGAGGATAAGATCATAAGTCGTAGCCAAAATGGAGGCTCGCACGTGCCAGCCATAGATTAGAGCCGCGGCAGAGACACATGTAGTGGCATGTAGCCACGTGCAACTTTTAGACCATTCACTTCTCGTCTCAATCGCAATGAGCTATACACATGCCACTTCTGATACTCTCGCGAGGAGGTACGTCATCCTTGCCGATTTGCATGTGATCTAAAGCCAGCCCACTACTTGAAAGCAATTCTTCTCACAACTCACTCTCTTCTCTCTGCAAGTCGACCTCGCACCGATCTCTTGTGTTCGCACAGTCTTTTTCCAACCACCACACAACACCACAACAAATACAGCATCGCATAACGTGGTATGATCCATCCGCCTCGAGTTCCGAGTGCGCATACTGACCAACCTCGCAGACGTGGCCAGACGACATGTTTCCACCGACATATCCTCACTCCGCGAACTCGAACACCAAGCCGCCACTTCGAGTGCCAATCCTATCGCCACGGGTGAAGATGCCAGGAGACATCTATCGCGACCACTACACCTACGACCGTCCACTACCACCAGTATCGGCTACACCGTTTCCGCCAGCAACATACGGAGCCCCCTTACCACCACAACACCCACTCGACTCCAACGTTCCACGCCACAAGCCACAGTCATACGCCGGCTTCGGCTTTCCGCCAAGCGTTGACTCGTTCCGCAACCTGGGCCCCACTCCGTCGACTCAGACTTGGGATGGTGAGAACAAGCAGAGTAGCTCCTGCGGAGACATGTTCACGGCCTTCGGAGGCGGCTTCAGAGAAGAGGCTGTGTCAGCCAACGCTTCACGTTCGTCGAAGAAGTGGATTGCACCATCTCTGGATCGTCGAGATGTGAAGGAGAGCGATGACTCGAGGAGCCCGCTGGCGAGCGAGGTACCGCTTCCCCTGTCGGCATTCGAGTTCCATGAGCTTCGCAAGAAGGCTTTGGATGCACAGCTTGCAAGCCTGTGCAAAGCCAGTCCGACAATGCAGTCTGCGGAGGCATATACGTTGAGCTCGTTGAAGTGGAACGCACCACCTCAAAGTCACTGGGCTGGAAAGGAGGGCAACGACACCAAGTCTCCAGGACCGAGTAAGGCGTCTTTTCCCGCCGGCGCATACCAGAGTCGCCCGTTTGGTACCCAGGCTCGGAAGGAATATCTCACAGGCATTCCCATCGACGGTCCGACAGAGCAGCCCGCGGTAATTTCCCCACCAGGCTGGAATAGCGTCCACTCCGATGTCTGCTGGGGAATTGATGCATACTTGATAGGTTCTAAGCAGAGCCGTGAGTCCGACCGCGATACAAGTGGTGTGCCAAGTATTCTTCCGTTCGGACCCGCCGACTGGAACATCATCCCAAAAGCCGCTGCTCCCGGCCAGAAACCAAGTTATGATCCAAACTGGGGATTCACCTTCTCACCGTTCCAGCCACGCACTCCAGGCCGCTTTGGCTTCATCGACGAGGGTTTCAAGAGCCAAGTCGAGGACGAGAGCAGCACGGCGGGCCGCAGCGATGGATGGGGCGCTACCCGCGAGTTCAAGAAGACCAATACCGGCCGTGGCTCACGAGCACCGTCTGCAGTAGCATCTCATCCGTGCGAGTGCTCTGATCCCTGGGGCAAGGCATGCGAGGACTGCGATCAATGCCAGGAGCACTGCAGCTGCGAGCATGAAGCCGAGACTGAAGGTGACGGCTTTGGTGCTGGTAGCGAGGTCAGCATCATTGACACTGATAAGTCTGACAGCAATTGGGGCGCGACTAAGAAGGCTGGCAAGTCTGATGCTGGCTGGGGTGGCAAGAGCGATGTCGACACCAATGCTGAAGACGAGAGCAATCGAGACAGCAGCATGACCATCAAAGACGAAGCACGATTCTCCTCCCTCGAAGCCCGTGTCGCCGCCCTCGAGCTCAACACAAAGCCCGCTGAAACCACCGCCGACAAGACTATCCCTCATCTCGAGAGACTCGGTACTACAATCCTCGAGCTTCGTCCTCTTCACCCAAGCTACACGAACTTGACGACCGCTTTCCTCGCCACGACCGATACCCTTCAGAGTTCCGGCACCATCGCATTGAGTCCCGCCCTCCTCGATATCATTGCGAAGATGAAAGTTCCGCACTATGACTTCCATGACTTCCGCGAGGAGAACGACGAGGTGATCTCCACGGGAGCCAAGCAAGCTTCCAAGTCATCATCTGGTGGCGCCAGTGTCCGAACCGCTCATCAGGACAGATTCAGATTCAACTTCAACGACTTTCGCGAAGAGGATGACGAGGTCTGTCTTCGTGCAGCAGATCCAAGCAAAAAGCCTCATTCAGGCGCAGGAGCCACTGGCAGAGCAGGTGCCCAGAACTACCTCGACATCACCGACCTTTGTGTGGGAAGCGGAGGAATCGCTCGACCAGCGGCCCTTCCAACCATTACGCCTCAGTCCGGCAAGGCAGCCGCCGCAAACCCAAGCGCCATCCACTACTTCGACTTCTTCGACTTCAAGGAGGAGAGTCACAAGAACGCTTCCGCGGAAGCTCCCTCAATGCCCGAGCCTCCTGAGAGCCGCTTCAACTTCAAGGACTCCCGCGAGGAGGACGACGAATTTGATGGTCGGGAAGCCAGCTCAGCGGCGAAGCCAAAACCCCAAGAGGGAGGACGTAGTCGTGGTCGTCCTCGTGGCTGGATTAAGCAACAGGATGGCAAGGTGAAGGTGTGCGGTGTCTGTGGCTTCGGCGGTCATTACTCCGGGGACTGCCAGTGGTTTTATCCTGGATGGTAGAGTGAGACATGGCCAAGGTCAGATGCATAGTACTGCCGCAGAGGCAGGCGGTGGCAATGCATGGGCTGACTGGCACACAGACTAAGGGGGGTTCTTGACTTGCGAAAAGTGGAAGCGCTCTGATACGCTGCGCTTGGGTATCAGCACCAAGGAAAAGTCTTTGTGTACATTAGATCTTCTCCAGCAAAATGCGCGCTCCAGCATTTCCCTTGGGTTTCTTGTCCTTCTTCCCACCTTCCGCCTTTGCACTCTTCTCACCCTCCGCCGCCTTCTTCAACTGCTTCTTCGCATCCTCCAACGTCGCCTTAACCTCATTCTTGACCTTGTCCGGCACATCCTCACTCTCCAACAATGACACCACCACGAAGCTCGAATCACAGCACGCCCACTCCACTAATTTGTCCTTGATGACTGGGTACAGCACCTCTCCGAACCCAAGTCGCGGCTCCACCAGCACCACCTTCTTCGTCTTCGGATCGAAAGACCCTCCAGAAACCAGCGTCCTCAACATCCTTCCTGTAGCAGGATCTTTCGCAACATGCCCTTCCTCGTTAGGATCACCCGCCGCTAACGCAGCAACCGCCTTCTTCGCCGCATCTCGTTGCGTGTTATCCTTATCATGACATTCCAGCAGAATCTCCGTCACAGCCTGGCTCGCAAATGACGAAGTCACCAAACTCTGTGCCCGCTCGGCGATGAATTCAAGCAGTGGCGCGGAGATATGGGCGATCAACTCTTGTCTCCTGACCTCTGGCGCTTTCTTTGACGTTGTCTCCCGAATCTTGTGAATCTCACCGGTGAACTCTTTCTCAGCATCGTTGACGAGCCATTTCGCGGGTCCGGCTAGTGGGTAGAGGATGGGGAGGCGGGAGTTGAGGTTCGTCATCATGTCGGAGAGGCGGTCGAAACGTTGGGTGGTGTCTTCCATTTTCAGGCCGAGGAGGTCTTGCAGGATGGAAGTGGAGGTCATCTTTGTGTCGTCGGGCAGGTCGAGACCGGCGACGAGGACCATTTTGGCGTATTGGTCGTAGGCCATGGTCTCGACGTGGTCTTTGAAGCATTTAAGGATGACTTTGCGGTCTTTGGCTGAACCGTATGCGAGAGCGTAGCAGACGAGCTTGCAGCCGTTCTTGGTGAAGGACAAGTTGCGGTACAGATCGCCGCCTCCACCTTCTGACTCGGCGTCGATGTCGCCCTTGAGCATCTCGAGGAAGTCAGAGTGGTCTTCAGTGCCAGGTTCGAGTGCGAGGAAGTACTGCAGCATGGCGTCGTGCAGCATGGTGAAGCCCGTCTTCTGCTTTTGGATGAGGTTGTCGATCATCTGCTTCAGGTATCCCAGGATGGGTTTGCGCTTTTCGGGGGTCTCTTCTAGGATCATGCGCAAGTCTGAAGTCGTCTGCTCGTCTGAGGCGTTGGGTCTCGACTGCCCGAAAAGTGCGAACTCTGTGCCGTACCACTCTCTCAACAGCATGTCCTTCTGCTTTGGTGTAGCCACTTGGCGGTAGATGTCGTCCATGATCCAGCTGGCTTCGGGATGGTTTATGAACCTCTTGACGTGTCCGTAGAACTGTGGGATGATCAAGTCCTTGTCCTCGCGATCTCCTTCGACGACCATCTTGCCGACCAAGTGCTTGCCATACTTGCTGGCGGCCAACTCGCGCACGTCATTTTGTAGCTCTCTGACAATCGTCTTCAGCTGTTCTGGACGGGCATATTTGATGGCGCACTGAATCACACGAACACTGTCGTGCTTGAAGACGAAGTCCCGCACTCTGCCCTCAACGATGCTGAACAGTTCTGCGACCAGCTCTTTCCTCTCGTCCTTGGGCACATGTGACTTTCGGCGCAGTCTCTCCCATAGTTGTTTCGCTCGTTGAATGATGTCGGCGTGTGGCTTCGCTGCCTTTCGTTCCTTTGCGACTCGTCGTTGCTCTGCGTGCGCCTCTGCTGATGTCTTCCCTCCTTCTAGCTTGAACTTCTTGGGCTCTTCTGACTGGACGCCGTTTGAAGGTAGCGTTACACCGCCGTCGTTGTCTGACAGACCCTCGAAATCCTCATCGTTGTCCATTGCAGCTTGTTCGAGGTGGGATCGCTTTTTCTCTGCTCTGGCGAGCTTGGGGTCGTACGTCTTCTGCTTCTTGTCGCTTTTGCGTGCGTCCGACGGCGCTTCCTTGCGCTTGAGTCCGTTGGCTTTCGACATGGTTGTTGGGCAGGATTATGGTACAATGCGATGCAGTTCAAGACTTCAAGTCGAGTAAAGGGAATGTTGAACGCTCTTTCCTCGACTTGAAGTCTTGAACTTTTTCGCGCGCAGGACCCTGGTTCAGATCGCCGACGGCCCGAACTCCGGTTGCCTACGGACGACCGTTAGAGATTTCTATATAACAACTCGAAATAGAAACAGCGGCGCCGGATCTACTCCGGCACTTTGCCTTATCTATGATGCGCGAGGCTCTACGATACCTTAAGTTACGTAATAATACATCCCTAATAAAGTATAGTTATTATATTTTAACGTAAAGTACTAGTAAGCTAGGAATACTAGTAAGCTAGGAATTTTGTCTTAGTACGACTAACTTCTTGATTATCGTACTATGTCTTAACAACACAATATACAATCGTCTAATAAAGAAGGTAGAATTGCTCTTACCCTCTCTACCTATCGTTAAGGCTAATTTCTAAGTCTCCTACGCGTAGCTATAGTATATTACGTACCTTATTTAACGCTAACTAGCCGGTACTACGGAATCACTCCTCGCGTCGATACTCGCCCTATCTAGTACAAACTTACGTTAACTAAAGAACAGACGATTATCTTATATATCCTCGACCTCGATTCGTAAGGATTTACGCCTATCCGTAGCGAGGTAGTAGATATAGCGGACAAGCTACTTAGTAAACGCGACGCGGATCCGGTAGGTAAGAACTAGGCAGAGAGATTCGTTTCGCGCTCTACCGAGCTTAAAACGGCCTTTAACTAAGTAAAGGACCGTTAGAGAATACTCTAGGAAGATCTAGAAGTTATAAGCGCCTAGTTTAAGCTTATATAAGAGACGATTACTAAGTATAGCGTATATAACGAGGATATCTATAATCTCGATAAGACGGGCTTTTAAATAGACGTAATTAGCTCTATAAAAGTCGTTACTAGCTTAGAACGACGCTCTCGCCCTACGGCTACTTAGCCTAGTAATAGAGAGTAAGTTATAGTTATTTAGAGTTTCTATACCGCTAGCTACTCGACCCCGCTCTTTATTATCTATAAAGGGCGCGTCTACATTTTAGTATAGTACGAAGAGGTAGATATACCGCGGAATTAGAAGCTTATAGTCTCCGAGAATAGATAGATAAATAACGTGCTTAGTCTCGAGTAGTTAAAGCACTTTAACGCGTATATAGAGGCGCGTTCTATAGGTAGCTATAGGTTACTTATTTTAGACGGCTATAAGAGCTATTTAAACTAGGGTTTTAAGGACTACTATCTAGACTATAATATCCTTACGCTCTATATACCGGCATATTCGTTATATATCCTATAGCCTCTTAATATAGTTTGTTTTGCGCCGTTAAAGCTAAAGTACTTATAACGCGTACGGGACTTAGCGCGTTAGCGCGTATCCTATATTAATAAAGAAACCTTCTTTCCGGCGTTTAAAGACGCGTTTTTAGACGTATTTACCGCGTTAAACTATAAGAAGGCCTTTGAGGCTATAGGTTTAGTTCCTATTAACGCGTAAGTAGTACTTAATCGCCTTAATATACGCCTACGAACCCCGCTAGGGCTACCCCCGCCTTAGACGACATTATAGTAGTCTTAAACTCCGAGTAATTTAAAGGAGTTTACGTCGTAATCTAAGCTTATTATTATAGTGTCCCTATAGAGTATATAGAAGGTAGGGACAGAAGAGCCTTAGAGTACTTAGAAGTTGTTAAGAAGTAACAGTCTAGCTTAGTATATAAGCGCTAAGAATTATATGCCCCGTAACATTTACTACGGGACCTAGCCCTCTAAATCTACCCCTCTACTAAACCTTAATAGATTCACTTCGGCTCGTAACTATATAACTTACGGCACTCCCGCGAGCACCCCCGACTACGCTAGACCCTAGAAGAAGTACGTAGAAGACTCGGAACGTAGGGCAGGTTAGAATAAGGTTTTGAGTAAAGCTACTAAGCGCGGCTTTATACGGGTTAGCCCTATTAATACGGGGACACGTACTCGCGAGGGTCGCGTATAAATATCTAGCCTTCCCTAGGCCTCTCTTACTTTCATCGTCTTTCGTTTTGTATAGTAATTATACTATACCCTTTTATATCTACACTTCGTACCTATATTCTCGCTTTTACCCTTATATCTTATAGGCTAGGCTCTCGCCCTAATATTATAAAAGACTAACAAACCGTTAACTACTCGAGTTATCCTTATAGGTA
This sequence comes from Fulvia fulva, assembly GCF_020509005.1. NCBI lineage: Eukaryota > Fungi > Ascomycota > Dothideomycetes > Mycosphaerellales > Mycosphaerellaceae > Fulvia > Fulvia fulva. The sequence goes on from NC_063012.1 coordinate 618,417, forward strand.
ACCACGCTACCGATAGAGGTGTTAACCTCGACAACTAAGACACTCTATTCCACTTTAGTAAGTAGACTAATATCCCCTTCTCGAACGCCGCTACCTTCGGTACCTAGGTAAACGCTAACTCCGACACCGCCTACGCTCTTATTAACCGTACCGTCTCCTCTTTCCGCAAGACCGCCTAGTAGGTCGAGTAAGTAAACAACTAAGCAATATACCTTTAAGGTATTATAAACACCTTCTAGAACCTCGCCCCGTACGCCGACGATAACCGCCGCTAGTACTTCTCTAAGAAGGTTAACGACCTAGACGAGTTCGACGGTAATAAGAGCAAGTTTAAGGCATTTAAGACATAGCTCACTATTAAGCTATTAGCTAATACCGACCACTTTCCGTAAGAGAAGGACAAAGTTACGTACGTCTTCTCCCTCCTTCGGGGAGACGCCGCGGCTTAGGTATAATACTATATCGATAACGCTACGTAGACTATCGGCTACCCGGACGTCCTTACCTTAATATAGGACCTCCGTGCTGCCTTTAGTGATCTAGACCGTAGAGCTACCGCCTAGAACGCTATCTATAATCTCCTCTAGAAGAATAAGAGCTTCGCCGAGTACCTCGCGGCCTTTAACCGCGACATCGGGTTCACCGGCTATAACGAAGAGACTAAGAAGAGCACTCTCCGCCGTAGTTTATTAGTAGAGCTTCTTCGAGCCCTCGAGGACAAGGACGTCGGTACTATAAGCTTCCGTAAGCTCGTCGAGACCTACTAGCGCCTCGACTCTAATATAAAACACACCGCCTCTCTCCTCGCTTCCCGTTCTTAAGGTCGTTAGCCTCGTAGTCCCGGAAGCTACTTCGCTACTCTACTAGGCGCCGCCGCTCCTACGGCTCTCCCTCCCGTCTCTATAGGTAACGCTATAGATCTTAGCGCTAGTACCGCCGTCCCTAGAGTCTAGGGCCTCGTTAACGGTAAGCTTACTCCCGAAGAGAAGCTTCGCCGTCGCTAGGCCGGGCTCTATACCTACTACGGCGGTCTAGGCTATATCGTAGCTAACTATCCGTAGCTCGCTACCCGTAACGCCCGTAACCCGGTTCGTAGCGCTATCGGCGCTATCGAGCCTACTTCTACTACTCCCGCTAAGTAGGAAAAAGCCTAGGTCTTCCTTATCGACGCGATAAAGACTAAGAATAACGTTTACCGAAAGTAAAGAGAGGAAAGAAGTTAAGGATCAATATAGTATAGCTAGACCTATACGACGAGACGGGTAAGGACTACGCTTATAAACCGTTCGTTACGAATATAAATATCGGCGTAAAGAAACTCTCTTCTTCTAATCTTACTCTTATAGACACTAGCGTACTAGACGAGTCTTTTATAGACTATAAACTCGCGACCTCTCTTAACCTCGAACCCTAGGAACTAAAGTACCCTCGTACCCTTAAACTCTTTAACGGCACGGAGACTACTACTAGTAAGATTACTTATGTTATATACACGTTAATCACCCTCGGAGGCAAGCGTATGTCGATTACTAGCTTCCTTACGTCCCTACCGTATTAGAAGTTTATCCTCGGCCTCCCCTAGTTTAGACTATACCGACCTATTATCGACTAGACTTCCCTAACTATTAGCTTCCCTCTAGAAGTTCCTCCGGTACCTCCGCCTTCTCCGCCGCCTTAGCGCGGTCCTAAGTATACTAAGATCTTCTAGGTAAACGCCGCTACCTTTACTACTACTACTAAGTAGCCTAAAGCTTAAGTCTTCGCCGCCTCTCTCCGCGATATCGACATCGCCCTCGAGAAGCTCGATAAGAAGCGTATACCTACCGACCCTACTACGAAGGTCCCTCCTTAGGTATACTACATCCTCTACGTATTCGATACTAAAGCCGTAGACGAGCTGCCTCCTTATCGCCCTTACGACTATAAGATTAAGCTAGAAGAAGGTATAGAGATACCGTTCGGACCGCTATATTCTATATCCCGAGAAGAGCTTATCGTCCTTAAGAGATACCTCGAAGAGAACCTAAAGAAGGGGTTTATTCGAGCGAGCCGTTCTAGCGCTAGTAGTCCCGTTATATTCGTTAAGAAGCCCGGCGGTAGTCTACGCTTCTACGTAGACTACCGAGGCTTAAACGCTATTATAAAGAAGAACCGCTACCTAATACCGTTGATTTAGGAGACGCTCGAGCGCCTCTCTAAGGCCAAGTACTTTACTAAGCTCGATGTTATCGCTACGTTTAATAAGTTACGAATAGTAGAAGGACACGAGTATCTTATAGCCTTCCGTACTCGCTACGGGCTATTCGAGTCGCTCGTTATGCCCTTCGGCGTTTAGAACGGGCCTAGTACCTTCTAGAACTTTATTAACGACATCCTTTAGGAGTTCCTCGATTAGTTCTATACTGCCTATATCGACGACATCCTAGTCTATAGCGAGACTAAGGAGGAGCACCGCGAGTACGTCTATAAGGTCCTTTAGAAGCTCGTAGACGCCGGCTTATAGCTCGATATTAATAAGTACGAGTTTAAGAAGACCGAAGTCAAGTTCCTTAGTTTAATTATTACCGTAGACGGCATTAAGATAGACTAAGAGAAGATCGACGCTATCGTTAAATAGGATGCTCCTACGAACGTTAAAGAGGTCTAGGGTTTCCTAGGCTTTACTAACTTCTACCGCCGCTTTATCTACGTATTTTCGGGCGTAGTACGCCCTTTAACAAAGCTTACGCGTAAGGGTAAGAAGTTCGCCTAGACCGACGAATGCTAGGAGGCTTTTGACTTACTTAAAGCGAAGTTTATTAAGAACCCGCTTCTATAGTACTTCGATTTCGAACTAGCGACCCGTATAGAGACCGACGTTTCCGACGGCGTAGTAGGCGGTGTCCTACTATAACGCCGCTCGCCTAAATCCCCCTAGTTACCTATCGCCTTCCTCTCTAAGAAGATGACCGCTACGGAGTATAACTACGAGATCTACGATAAGGAGCTTCTCGCTATCGTTAAAGCTTTCGAAGAGTAGCGCCCCGAGCTCGAAGGCTCTACTATGCCCGTCTAAGTAAGCTCCGACTATAAGAACCTCGTCTACTTTATAAAGAGCAAGCTACTTAATCGTCGCTAGGCCCGCTAGAGTAAGTTCCTCTCCCGGTTCAACTTTATAATCTCGTATACGCCCGGTAAGGCTAACTCGATAGCCGACGCCCTTACCCGCCGCCCTAGTAACTCTCTAGTTAATCGAAGAGGGGGCCGGCAAATTGTAGAGCAATAAGTTATTAAAGAGTATAACCTCTCTTCCGAGCTTCGAGAGTACCTATCGAACGGCTAGCCTACGCTCGCCGCTTCCTTTACTACTCTCGTGCTCGCTCCTACCTACCTTAACGAGAGTAACGATAAATCCGAGCCTAAAGAGAACGCCTCGGACGCTAAGGACTTGAACGACGATAAAGAGGGCTTAGTAATAACCGACGGCTTATCCGAATTAGACTTTAAGGGGTTTAATAATAAGGAGTAGCCCGAAGGCATTATAGTACGAGTACGAATAGCGTACGATACCGATATAGACGCCTAAGAGTTAGTTTAGGCCCTTAAATCTAGCGCGAGGACATTCCCGGGCTTCTCGCTATCCGAGTACGAGCTCTAGGAAGGTGTCGTCTACTTCCGTAAGAAGCTTTACGTACCGTAGCCCGAAGGCTCTAATATCCGAGCTAAGATTCTTTAAATTATCTACGACTCCGCCTCTAGGGGTCACCTAGGCGTAGCTAAGACCTATAAGCTCCTCGCTAGGTATTACTAGTAGCCGTATTCCTAGAAGGACGTCCGCCGCTACGTACTAAACTACGCTACTTACCGAAGAGCTAAAGCTAACCGCTACCGTCCCTACGGTCTCTTATATCCTCTCCCGGCTCCTAATCGTCTGTAGAAGTACATTACTATAGACTTTATTACCGATCTTCCTTACGGTAAGACCTTTAGCGGCGTAAAAGTAAAGGCCCTTCTAGTAATCGTAGACCGTTACTCTAAGGACCGGTACATAATCCCGTACTAGAGTATAACCGTAAAGGAGACTACTCGCTTATTCTACGAATTCGTCTAGCGCTTTTAAGGCCTTCCGGATAGTATCACCTCTTATAGAGGCACCTAGTTTATCTCGTACTTCTAGAAGCGTCTATATACTATCCTAGGCATTAAGCATAACCTCTCGACTAGTTTTTAGCTATAGACCGACGGCTAGACCGAAATTATAAACGCTATCCTCGAGTAGGTCCTTCGTTACTTCGTCGACTACTACTAGAAGGATTGGCCTTAGTATATCCCTACGGTAGAGTTCGCTACTCGTAACTAGGACTCGGAGACTACTAGCTACTCCCCCTTCTATACTACGAGAGGTTACTACCCTCGTATAGGTATAGAACTAGAAGAACCTCTCCCGCCTACCGAAGACGTAAACGAGTAAGTAGTAGACGAGTTCGCTACTATACTCTTATAGATCTATAAAGAAGTTCACGACGAGATAGTGTACGTATAAGTAATCTACGAGGATCAAGCTAATCGTCGTCGCTAGCTAGCTCCCGACTACTAAGTAGACGATATAGTCTACCTTAACTCTAAGAATATTAAGACGGACCGCCCCTCTAAGAAGCTAAACTAGAAGAACCTAGGTCCTTTTGAGATTACCGAGCGTATTAGTTCACACGCCTACCGTCTAGCTCTTCCTACGAATATAAAGATCTACGACGTCTTCTATCCCGTACGCCTTCGGCCGTCGGCTAAGGACCTATTCCCGAACTAAAACTAAGACATACTAGGTCCTCCTAATAAAGTAGAAGTCGACGAGCCTATTAACCTACCTTCTAACGACTATACCGTCCGTAAGATCCGGGGAATCCGCGTAGAGCCTAACGACGTTAAAGGACTACCGCCGATTAAGTATAAAGTCGAATAGCAAGTTTACCCTAAGTAAGATATCTTATAGGAACCTATCTAACATATCATCTTTAATCGTTAAGTAATCGAAGAATACTACGCCCGCGTAGACGGCCTAGAAGTTAATATCGGTAGGCTCTTCGAATCTAAGCTCTTCGACGGGGCTTACTAATAGTGTATCGACTATAACATTAGGCCTAGGCCTAGTACTAAAGCTGAACATCCTCGATATATAGAACTACTACGGCTTCGTAGGAACTTAGCTTTGTTCGGGGGGGGGTACTATTATAGTCTCCCTATAGAGTATATAGAAGGTAGGGACAGAAGAGCCTTAGAGTACTTAGAAGTCGTCAAGAAGTGATAGTCTAGCTTAGTATATAAGCGCTAAGAATTATATGCCCCGTAATATTTACTACGGGACCTAGCCCTCTAAATTTACCCCTCTACTAAACCTTAATAGATTCACTTCGGCTCGTAACTATATAACTTACGGCACTCCCGCGAGCACCCGCGACTACGCTAGACCCTAGAAGAAGCACGTAGAAGACTCGGAACGTAGGGTAGGTTAGAATAAGGTTTTGAGTAAAGCTACTAAGCGCGGCTTCGTACGGGTTAGCCCTATTAATACGGGGACACGTACTCGCGAGGGTCGCGTATAAATATCTAGCCTTCCCTAGGCCTCTCCTACTTTCTTCGTCTTTCGTTTTGTGTAGCAATTATACTATACCCTTTTATATCTACACTTGGTACCTATATTCTCGCTTTTACCCTTACATCTTATAGGCTAGGCTCTCGCCCTAATACTTATATACGACGCTACACTAAGCAACTCCAAAACAGCTTATAATAGCTTCTCTTAGCTTAGAAAAGGCGGCGAAGTAATACTATAAGAGAATGCGCTTCTTAGAGCTCGTAACTCTAAGCTTAAACGATAAGTTAAGACTCTTATAAAGCGCCGATCTTATAAACAAAAGCGTCTCTAGTACGGCGGGGTCTTAAAGTATAGAGTTAACTCGTTATAGGTAGTCGTCGAGTCGTTAAAGGCTATAGAATAGTTAAAGAAGAGTCGTAGGTCAGAGGGTACGAAAGAGAGCTAGCTAAGTAGACGGCGGTATAGTAACTACGGTCGGACTAGCTATAATAAACGTACGTACTAGGAAGACAAAGAGAACAATTCTAGATTAGATAAGAGTATTGAGCTCACTAGTTCTCTACTAAATAGTAGTGAGAACAATTAATAAAGAATACGAGCTAGTCGTACTAAGACGAAATTCCTAGCTTACTAGTATCTCTAGCTTACTAGTACTTTACGTTAAATATAGAAGAATATATAAATAATCGGTAAGTTATACTATACTTCTATATTTTAGTATATATATACTATAAGGTTAAATATATCTTTTAACTATATCAATTCCTTTAATTAGACGTATAATAGAGAAACGAGGTAGCTAGGTAATATAAAAAGGGATATAAATACGGCTAAACTAAATAGCTATCTTATTCTACTTTCTTCTAGGTCCGACCGTCGTTCTTCTTATTATAGTTATACTATTTTATACCTCTATACTGCGTACTTCGTCCTATCTAGTCTTCGTCTAATTATACGGGCCCGTCCGATCGATTCTAGACCTTCTATATCTCTAGAGAGACGGGCGATACCTTCGAAGCTATTTACTTATACTTAGAAGTAACTAGGGTCGATAGACGTAGTTACTACTATTAGTTCGCTAATATTAGCCGTTAATCTATGTATATAATATATACTAGCTCTATAGAGGAAAACTGCGCACTCCTAGAGGAGAGACATAGACAATGCGAAAAATGGGCAAGAGAGTATAGGGCAAAATTCGCACCGGACAAGTACCAACTTATCCATTTTAGTAAGGCAAAGACAAAACACAACTTGGCAGCACCAGTAAAAATCCAGGGGTTCGAGACCCATCCCATAAGGGAACTCAGAGTCCTTAGGATATAGCTAGACCCGAAACTCAGCTGGGGACCACAAGTGAAGAAGGCGCAAGCGAGAGCGGACACTAACAGACAATCAATCGAGAGACTCACTACGTCAACCTAGGGGGCGACCTTCACAAAGGCCCAGACCATGTACAAGGCCATTGTCAAGCCCGCAATGCTATATAGAGCAGCAATTTGGGCAGCGGAAAAACACATCCCGAAGAGAATTGAGGATCCCCTCAACAGAGCGCAGGCAGCCTGCCTAAAGAGAGTACTAGGGGTATATAAGTCAACCCCTTATAGGACAATGGAAATGGAATCAGGTACAGCCCCTATCAGGGAGTACCTTCAGGGCATGAGGTGTCAATACGCAGAGAAGACATCAGCATACCCAGCCTAGGGAACCATCCAAGCAGCTACTTAAAGGATAAGAACCCAGTAGGAGAGGAGGAGAAGACCCAACCGGCCACACATGATCCCACAGAAGGAAGCAGACCTAAAAACATCACAGGAAATCCTAGCAGCCCTTGAACAGAGAGAAGCTCTGAGGGAGCAAGCTAACACAGGGGACAAAGGGAAAAAGAAGCAAAGTCAAGTAGAAAGGATCGTAGGTCACCTATAGGAAACGCGTTGGAACCAAAAACCGGTGAGGCCAGGAGCCCCACCAGCGGCCAGGACCTTCGGGAGGTATAACTACCTTATCTACAAAGACCTGAAGAGGGCGGAGGCAAGCATAGCTATCCAGATTCGCTCTAAGCACATTGGGCTAAGAGCATACTTGTACTAAAGAAGAGTCCTAGGATACGATTCTAAACGTTGCCCCTATGGCTACCTATCCCAAAACCCGGAGCACATAGTGCTGAACTGTACTAAGTGGGTAAAAGGGAGAAGCCAGTGGAGGGCGAAGGCAAGAGACAGGCAATACTAGGCCATTATCCAGAACAGACAAGATATAAGGAGAGTGACAAGATGGATCCTTAACGAGGACTACCTAGAGCAATTCTCCCTAGCAGTAGAAACGGAAAGGTGGATAGAGAGGAGGGAGAGAGAGAGAAGAGCCGGGGAAACAGAAGGGAGAAAGGGAATCGAGAGGAGGACATTACTAGGGTTACGGGCAAGGTAGTCATAGGGTAACAACTATAACACTAGCGTACCCTGAAGGAAGGAGAACGAAAGGACAAGACAGGAAAGAACGAGGAGGGCAAAGACGAGGAGGTTTTCATCCGTTAATTAGGTTTCCTACCTACACAAATAGACCTAAATAGCGAGAGACCTGCATAGGCTATAGGGCACTAAAACAGGCGAATGAATAATCTATCTATCTATCTATATAATAGCTCTAGCGTTAAGTATATATTTGCGGTATATACTATATAGATTTTTGTTAGTCCTCTAAAACACGACATATTCGAAAGCCCTTATTAAGGCTATTCTAACAATCTATAAAGTAGGCTACTACCCCTAGAATTAAGGGAGTTCTACCTTATTCAATTTAGATAGCTTAAAGTTCTCTTTACCCTATTTCTTTAGCTCTAAACGCCGCGGAGATACCTAGCTACATTAGGTAACTCCTAGGTAATAGTAGCCTAGACTACGGTACTACCGGCGCCTACGGCTCTATAGACGAAGCTCCCCTAAGACAACTAGTAGTAACTTATAGAGGACGTAAAAAGTATAGAAACGAACGATTAGCTTCTATACTAGTCTCTATAGGTAATGATCACCTAGCTACGTACGGCGCTAGTACTATCGTATTACCGAGGGTAATAAGAAATAAGGACGACGTCTTAGGCGATTAATAAGGCCACCCGGAATCAATACCCCTATAGCTAGGTATTAGTCGCGGTATTAATACTAGGCCCCCGCCTAACGTACGATATAGTTACGATCCGTATTATAGTAAAGGAAGACTAGGCCGAAGCTACGAAGCTATCGAATAAGGAGCTCGCCTAACGAATGAATTAACTAGGGGTAGTCGTAGTGAACTAATAGTCTAACGGTACTCTATAGATCTATACTAGCTCTACTACTACTAGGAGGCACCTAGAGGTATAGCTATAGTAGGTATCTAAGGTTACGGTATTAGCGAAGGTCTCCTAGTCTACGATATACCTAAAGAGTTCGACCTAACTAACTAAGGTCACCTACGTACTCTCTAAGAGGACAACCCGGTCACTCTTAACTCTCTAATCTAGAAGGCGACTTAGCTCTATAGGAAATGGCTAGAAGGTAAGAAGGCCTCGGCGCTAATCGTATAGCTATAAGACGTAAAAGCGGCGGATCTAGTAATAGAGCAAGGCCTAATCTAGTAATATAGCCTTAAGATAGTCGAAAAGTACTCCTTATCCTTTTGTATTCTCTAATACTTTGAATACTAATAGTATAGACATCAAACCTATATATATATAAACAAGTAGGCCTACTCGAACTATATAGGAGACTATATATCTAGGGACTATATATTAGCTATAAGGCGGTACGCGAACTGTCCGGAGTACTACCTATCGTATAGCGCGGAATGCCTATAGCGGAAACTAGCGAAAAACAAGGCAATCATAAATAGAACCGTCGCCCTAAGATTCTACGGCGACCGTAAGGCTAGTCTATACCGGAACTAGCTAGCGGCGGTCGGGTATAAGCGCCCTAGGGCTAAGAATAATATAAAGGATACGGAACCTAGGGCGTACGGGAGGCTACGTACTCTACTAGCTACGGCGAGGGAATCTAACTAGGCCCGGCTCCTCTTTAGTATATAACTAATAGGCGTAGACTAGGACGCGCTAGGTAGTAGGATATAGGACATTATAGCGGAAATGATTGTCGATAATAATAACTAGCCTCGATACGCTTACTATTATCTAGTATAACGTTAACTATAGTAAGGATATAGTCTAGAACTATTTCCTATACGAGGCGGACCCGTACGTCTACTATATCCTAGTAATCTAGAAGCTATAGATTAACCCGTACTATAAGAGACTAACGACCTATAAGTTACTAGGCTATACGATATATTTACGAAGCGACGGTAGACCCCGTACGTACTGCTTTATTAGTAAGGACATACTAGAATCCGACTAGGAGGTAGTATACTACGTAGATAAAGAAGGCGGGGGCGATATTACCTCCCTCTACGTAGGTAGTACTTAGATATCTAACTTATATATATAACCGCTAGCCTCGAGGTCTAGCCGCGATCTTAGGGTCTATAGACACCTAGATAGTACGCTTAAGAGACAAGGGTACTATATTGTAGTAGGAGACTTTAATATACACTACCCTTCCTAGGAAAGCCTTATATAGATAGATATTTCATTAACCTGTTATAGTGCCCTTTGGCCTATATAGCTATACTATCTTGTTTTCGTATATCTAGAGGGAAAACCGTATTAGTAAATACCCCTCCTCCTTCCCGCCTATCTTTTCCCCCTAGTTATCGTCTTAGATTTCCCTTATTAGGGGTACGCTAGTGTTATAGGCCTGCCCTAATAACTACCCTATCTATAACCCCCCTAGCTTCCGCCTCTTATCTATCTACTCCTCCGTCTCGCTAGCGAGGCTAAACTACTAGAGGTATCCCTACTATAGTCTCTACTAAGAGATTTGGCGAAAGTTGCCTTTGTCCCTAATAATTGACTTATAGTCTCTCCTTCCCGCTTAGTACCTCTAATTTCCCCTACCTCTCGTCTACTATAGGTATCGTAGTAGTATAGATTCTAGGTTTTGTAATAGGTAGCTACACTAGTAGGCTAGGCTATAGATGTCTAGTACGCGTCTCCTAAATAGGTCGGCCCTTAATCTAATATATTCGGACCTAATTTAGATCGCTATACTTACTTCGGCTATTATTAGGTCCCTATATAGCTAGTAATTATGTCTCTAGAAAGCTCGGAGTACTATCGGGCCTATTGTCCTAGGGGGCTTCCTTTTCTAGTCCGAAAGCCTTATATAGCCGTACTCTATAGCCGACGAAGTACTCGACTTAATAGCGAGTAACGTAATTGCCCTTAATACCCTAAAGGACCTAGGTACCTAGAAGAGAGGGGGACTCTAGGGTACGATCGACCTCTCCTAGATCTTAGATAGCTACTACTATATAGTAACCTACTATAGGATCGAACATAAACTCGAGGCGTCGTTAGACTATATACTAGTTAGGACCTCTATTACGATATAGATATAACGTATACTAGCGAGAACCCCTAAGCTAAACTAGGGAAAGGCCTACTAGGCTAATATCTAGGCGTACCTCGATAACTCCGAGAGGCTAGTCTAGATCGCGTAGTAGTAATATAATAGTAAAGACGAGATAGTCGAGGTAGTCTAAGGGTTAATAGACGAAATAAGAAAAGTTACCTTACTTTAAGTTCCGCTTACCTAACTAATAATATAGTCTAAACTATACTAGACGCCGAAGTATACTACGGTAGTAAGAGAAGTAAGGAGAGCCCGCCGGGTAGAGACGAGTAGCTATAGCGAGGAGGCCTAGAACGTATATAGGGAGGTATACTAATAGAAGAAAGCTATAATACGGAGGGAGAAAGCAGTCGGCTAGAGAGCTATAGTAGAAGAAATCGCCGGTAAGCTAGCGAGAATATAGAAGCTAGCGAAATAGGCCCGATAGGACCCTATATAGGGCCTCTCCTTCTCTATCCTAGCGCTATAATCGCCTAGTAGCCCGGTTAGCGACCCCGAGGCTAAGGCGCGTCTACTAGCTAGTAAGTTCTTCCCGCCCCTAGTCGAGGCTAATCTAAGCGATATAAATAGCTCTACTCCCCTAGCCCCTAGTATCGCGGTCTAATAGGAGGTGTCCGAGGGAGAAGTTACCGCTATACTTAGGAAGTTACCGGCGAAGAAAGCCCCGGGGCCGGATAGGATCCTAAACGAGCTACTTAAGAAGTATAGAGATTAACTAGCCCTAGTAGTTATAGCGATCTTTAACGCCTGCCTATAGACCGGATACTACCCGATAGTATTTAAATAATTAACGATAGTAGTTATACGTAAGCCGTAAAAGGAAGACTATACGTAGGTAAAGTCGTACCGCCTAATTACGCTCCTTAACACTCTTAGGAAGGCGCTTAAGAAGCTAGTTATAACGAGACTCTCCGAGGCGGTATAGGAATACTCCCTATTCCCGGATACCTAGATAGGTACGCGCCTATAGCGATCGACGCTATCCGCGATAGAACTTATTACCTCTTAGGCAAAGGCTATCTAGTATAAGAATAGGGACAAGGTAGTATCCTTACCTAGCCTAGATATATCGGGAGCCTTCGACTACGTGTTATACCCGCGGCTACTCTATATCCTAAGGTCGAAAGGACTCCCTAAGTAGCTTATTAACTTCGTACGGTCCTACCTCTAAAACCGTAGCACGTCGATCCTAGTCGGCTAGTATAGAAGCCTATTTTAAGTAGTCTATACTAGAATCCCGTAAGGCTTAACGCTAGTACCTATCCTATTCCTCTTCTTTATAGCGATACTACTCCTAGCCCTAGAATCCTAGAACACCGCTACGAGCGGCTTCGTAGACGATACGAACATCCTAGCGTAGTCGTCCTCGGGTTAAGGAGAACTATAGACTACTAGAAGAGAAGTATAAGATCTATAAGGACTAGGCTAGGAGGTATAGGGCTCGGTTTACCCTAGAAAAGTACAATCTAATATACTTTACGCGCCGGCTACGGTTCTATAATATATAAGCTTCTATCTAGATATAGGGGTATACGACTAACTCGGTAAATTAGCTTAGGATCCTCGGACTATAGGTAGACCCGGCGCTACGGTAGAGGAAGTACGTATAGGTAATATTACGGAAAGCTAAATAGAATATAGTATTATACTAGAGGCTTACTACGTCTATATAGGGGGCGGACTTTCGGTAGTTACGACTTCTATATACGGCTATTATACGGCTAGTCCTTACCTATAGTAGCTAAGTATAGTCCTTAGGCGAGAGGGCCTACCTATTAAAGGGACTCGTCGCGCCGTTAGTAAAGATCTAAAATCAATGCCTAAGGAAGGTTACCGGGGTATATAAGTCGATACTAATAAGGATACTTAGGTACGAGACCGCTATACCGCCGATCGACCTATATATCTAGGGACTACGGACCTCCTACTTAGGCAAGTCGGTATAGTACCTAGTATAGAAGGTTATCGCTAGTATAGTCGTAAGGGCCCGCGAATAAGTACTAGCGTATAAGGGCATTCGACCCGGAAACGAGCTAAACTACCGGGTAAGGGACGAATAGCTAGTAATATAATAGGAGGGTAAGAAATTGTTTATAGAGTAACTATAGAAAGAGAGGTAGAATAACTAGGGTATAGGGTATAGTAGACGCCCTTAGCTAGCGGGACAACCTAAGGAATAGTTAGCTACGAAATCCGCGGTTAAGTACCCCCTAAAGCTTATCTACTACCGCCTTACGAGGGTATAGAGTAGTATAGTAACCTAACTACGAAGCGAATATATCGGCCTCTAGGGGTATCTATTATAGAGGAAGGTTCTAGAATATACGAATACTAGCTACCCCTACGGCTATTACTCCTAGAGTATACGGTACGTACTCCTCGTCTATCCGTTACCTTTGTCCCTAATAATTAACTTATAGTCTCTCCTTCCCGCTTAGCGCCTCTAATTTCCCCTACCCCTTGCCTACTACGGGTATCGTAGTAGTATATATTCTAGGTTTTATAATAGGTAGCTATACTAGTAGGCTAGGCTTTAGATGTCTAGTACGGGTCTCCTAAATAGGTAGGCTCTTAATTTAATATATTTGGACCTAATTTGGATCGCTATACTTACTTCGGCCCTTATTAGGTCCCTATATAGCTAGTAATTATGTCTCTAGAAAGCTCGGAGTACTGTCGGGCCTATTGTCTTAGGAGGCTTTCTTTTCTTATCCTACTCCTATAGGTAGCTCGCTATCTATTCCGCTAGACTTTAGGTCTTAGCCTTACTCCCGCCGGCCTAGCGAGTCCTACGCTCCTCCTCTTTTTATACTAGCTATCCGGTACTTATCTATACGGCCGCTAAGGTAGTGAGGTCATCCTCTTTTTAGCTCGTCCTATGTCCGGCCCCTCTCCGGTAGCGGCTTTCTATCTTATTCTTTACCTCCTAGATCGTAGTTTATACTAGGTAGTCTATCGTCTTTACCGCGTACTAAATTCTTATTCCCCGGATATATTAGCCGATTAGTAGTATTCCCGTCTCTATTTCTACTATACTTATTAACGTTATCTTATATACCTCTAGTATCCTACGTAGGTTACCTACCTATATCCTATTTAGGGGTTACTCTATCCGTTTCGGGATCGGCTTGCCTACGCCTCCTGTTCCCTAAATCTACACCCCGTGTTAAGAACATATAGGCCTTAGGACAAGTATATAGGTATAGGTGTGTTATATAACTAGATCACGTGACTCGGGTTTACTAGCCTATAGGCTAGTAAACATCCGGACACCTAGTATCTACCTATACTAACACCGGCGATACTATATATAGATATACGCTGTCCTATTAGGTCCTTCTTCGTCTTTCGTATAATCCGCCGTCTTCTACTACTACGTAACTCGTACCTATTAAAATAGGTTATAAGCCCGGGTTAGTAACTCGGTATTTTACCCTCTATAAAGTCGTATTAGAGTCATTCCTCTTTAGAACAAAAGGAAGGCAGACTAGAGGCCGCACCCGCCTTATATAGGAAGCTATAGCCGTGCTATAGGTATATATAAGACGTAAAAGAGCCTAGTAAGGCACTGTTAGACTCCGAGTTAGGGAGCCTATACTAATACCTTATATAAGTAGGCGAGCTTACTAAGAAGAGTCGCTCTCCGGATATCGCGTTCGTATCGACTAACTGTTTATTCTAAGAGAGCCGTAGTGTCTTAGAAACCCCCTCTACTAAGAGAGTTACGCTATAGTATCTTAGTACTAATACGAGATAGTGTCTTAGAAACACTATCCTTACGACCGACTTTCCTCGCTTTCTAGTAGATAGCTATTCTCTCTACTATTAACCTCGCGTTCGGTTTACCTCCTATCGATCTAATCGCGTACGACTAAATATATCCTTTTACCTAAGGGTAGCTAACCTATCCCTTAACTTACAAAAATAGAGAACGAGACTAGGTTAATAAGAAAGAGAGTAGCACCTCTTCTAATAAGAGAGAACTACGAAATATAGTTCAAGCTAATAAGAATACACCTAGTATTAAAGCAGGTTGACTAGGTCCTCGAAGACATCATTACGGACATTCCCGCTATAACCCTATCTATAGCGACACCCTCTACATTATCGGAGTTATCCCTTCCTTTAGATTAAGCGATAAGGAAGGTATCGTATAGACGGCACAATATAACGGCCCTATATAAGATATATATCTATCTGTCGATAGATAACTAAGAGATAATATACGAAATCCGGTATACGAAGGAGTTGTAGGAATAGGCTAAAGCTAAATATAAGAGAAGACTTCTCGCTACTAGAAGAAGTTTGCTTTAGCAATATACCAATTTCGTGATGACAGACGACTAGTTAATAGATAACGCCTAGTAGGAGCTTAGCTCAATTATAAGGAGGGCTATTTCAATCTCGCCTTAGTTCTAAGACATCAAGACTAAGGACAGAAAGATCTAGTAACTCTTAGTAGCTCTACTAGACTCATTTAGCTCAATTCGCGATGCAATTGATACCTAGGTAAATCTCTGACTATAAGACATTCTTACAATTCTTAGGGAGAAGTAAGAATTAATGATTTATTAAGGGATAGCTATGTTCGCTAAGAAGGGTTTCTAGGGTAAGCTTACGTACTATCTCTACGGTTGTAACCATTTTATAAGCAAGTGCCCATACCTTTCTATAGCTTAGTAGGCTATTAGGAACAAGGACAAACTAGCTAGGGTTACCTACCCTACTAAGAGACAACCGTCACTACCCCGTAGGAGGTCATTATTACTAAACCTTCGTAATGTCCTTAAGGTAATAACGGACCTTATAAAGTAGATAAAGGAGAGCCGCAAGCCAAAGGCCTCCTCTAGTAAGCCTATAAGGGCCTATACGACCTAGGAAGACGTATTAGACTCTAAGATACTATTAGAAGATAATGATGTTAATAAGGTTGCCTATTCTACTATAGAAGCTAAAGGTAAGTACCCCTCGTCCGAGTAGTTGCTTAACTCTTATACATCATTATATATAACTGACTAAGATTCACTATTTAGGACACTAAAGCCTCTTTAAAAGAGGAAGTAGATTAAGGTTAGGGGTGGCTATCTACAAGCTATATATATAGGAAGTGTAGTAATAGGTAGTCCTTCTAGAAAGTAGATTGTCTTAGAAAATGTCCTATTTGTTCCTGGCCTTAGAGTTAGTCTTGTTTCGTAGAATCAGTTTAGCTAATAGTTTACTATCTAACTACCTAGTTTCACCCTAAAATCCTTGTCTAGTAAACCCGTTGTCTAGACTAAACTTCGAGGAGGAGTACCGTTTATCTACTCGATCTCGGAGATTCTTAAGCTATAGTATACTAGTATACTCTCTTAAGAACGTGACGGTACCGCTATAGCTAATACTAAGTCCGAAGATCAGTAGGAGCTATAGTATAGAAGATATACACACCTTAGTAAGGGACTACTAAGAAACCTATATAGAGTTACTAATAAGAAAGATCCTATTCCTATTCCTTCTAAACACTAGAATTGCAAGGTCTGCTCCCTTGTAAATATAAGGAAGTTTAAAGGACCTGCTATAGAGAGGAAAGGGGAGAGGCTGGCCCTCATCTCTATTAACATCTATAGGCCTTTTCAGGGCGTAGTCTCTAGGCTAGGATACAAATATTAGCTTGAGATTATAGACAACTTCTCTAGGAAGAAGTGGGTAATCCCTTTGAAGGCTAGGAGCGACGCTCCTATAGCCCTACGGGATTAGAAGGTCTAGGTAGAACGGCAGTCAAGGTACTTTCTGTCTACGATCCGTAGTAATAGTATAAAGGAAATTCTCGCCTTACTAAAAGAGTAGGAGAAGGAGTTTAGCACTTAGATAGACATAACTAATGCCTACAACTCTCTTTAGAATAGACCTATAGAAAGGTCAATTTAAGCCTCTAAGAATATAGTCCGGGCTATGCTCAAAGACTCTAGTATACTAGTTAAGTTCTAGCTAGAAGCTTTATAAGTATAGACTATGATTAGAAACAGACTGCCTAATAGTCCGATTATTAATAGTATTGCTCTTTTACTAGAAGAAGCCTTTACTAGCTAAGTACCGTTAGTCGACTATTTCCGCGTCTAGGGATATAAAGCTATAGTCTATATAGACCTAAGAGCCTAACCTTAAGGCTTAAGGAGAGACAAGTTGATAAACCGAGGAAAAGAAGCCGTGTTTATAGGCTACTTAGAAAACACTACAAAACAATAGCTATTCTAGGATCCCGATATAAAAGCTATAAAAGCGTATAGTCACGTCGACTAGTTTAAGAATAAGAAGGGGGGAGATATCGATCTTAGTATTACCTTTACTGACTAGCCGAGTCGAGTACTATAGCGTAATCCTATTAGGAGGAAGCCCTTTAGGGCGAAATTTTCCGATAGGGGATTATTAGAAACACCGTTACGAAGGCTAGGAGAAAATATTAAGGCGGTTTTAATACTATCGAAGGCCGATAACGGTAGATCTATACAGAAACTACCCGAGTCATTAACACTATAGCAACCGCTATCTAAATAACTTCCCCCTCCCCTAAAGGACATTAGGGAATACTAGAAGTTTAGAGATTAGGGTACTCTAATAAAAGAAAAAGAAGATGTCGTTCAGTTCGACCTATCTAAATACCTAGCGCCACCTTAGTTTTATAGGCAATAAGAGGTCAAGGGGGGACGGAGATAATAACTCTAAAGAGTATAAGGCTAAACACTATAAGGCTCTTATCGCCTAGATGTTCTATCTAGACCCTATAATAAGCTAGGTAGAGGAGATTCTAAACGACGTAGAAGAATATACATTTGCTACTATTAGGCAGGCTATAGCCTATTAGTAGGAAGTGCTAATCCTAAAGTCCTATAAGGTAGGCGTAGGAGACCCCGAATAGGGACATATATAGAGAGAGGTAATCGAGAACGAACTTATTGCCTTAGTAAGTAACAATACCTAGGAAGTAGTTGTACCGCCAAAGGGTGCGAATACAATTACTTCTAGGTAGGTCTTTGATGTGAAAAGAATGATTAGTAGAGCTATTAAGAAGTTCAAGGCAAGACTAGTTATAAGAGGGTTTTTATAGAAATATAGGGTTGACTTCGAAGAGACCTTTACACCTACTATTAGACATAATACTCTCCGAGTATTTATAGTAGTAGTATGTAAGAGAGATCTCGAGATACACCTAGTAGATAGGAATAATGCTTTTATATAAAGTAGCCTCCTTAAAGACATCTATATAATCCTACCCCTAGGAGTTAAAGCACCTCTAAACATAGTGTTTAAGGTCCTACGAAGCCTTTATAGGCTTAAGCAAGCAGCTAGAGACTAGAACAAGCTCTGTATTACGAAGCTAGAGAAGATTAGATTTACCTAGTCCTAGGTAGATCTATACCTACTTATCTATACGGATTAGAGACCTTATAGTCCTTATCTATATAGATGACATACCTATTGTAGCTCCGAAGCTATTAGATGTTCAGTAGTTTAAGACTAAGCTTAGAAAAGTGTTTAAGATTAAAGATCTTAGTAAACCTACGAAGATCCTTAGAATAAGGATTATAAGAGACAGGTCCTAACGTACTTTAAAGCTTAATTAAGGACACTATGTCTACGCTAACTTAGCTAAGATGAACATAGCTAGAGAGAAGGCTACGCTAACCTACTTACCTATAGAGAGCTATAAGCACTTAGTGCCTACGGTACCTATAGACAAGAGGTGTAACAAACAGGATTACTAGAGCTATAATAGTACCTAGATATAGCTAATGATAATGACAAGGCTAGACTTAGTATTCCCCCTTAGAAGAATTAGCTTATATATTACTAATCCCTCGTAGTAGTATATAAAGGCTTTAAAGAAGCTCTCCCGATACCTACGGTCGTACCTAGACCTAGGTCTTATATATAAAAAAGGGAGGGGGCAATCTCTAGGGATACTCGGACTCTAACTACGCTATAGACAAAGTGGATAGAGTCTTAATTCTAGGATACGTATAGTTCCTTTATAGATCACCTATGTCCTAGATAAGTAGGAAGTAGAAGTCTATTATAACATTAATAATAGAAGCTAAGTTTAAAGCTATAAACGTAGCCGTAGAGTAGTCACAATTTCTTACTACTATTCTTAGGGAAATGAGGTGCCTAGAACTAGTAGGAAAGAGCTCTTTCTAGCCGAGTATAAGGGTAAGCAAGGGCACTATTAACGAGCTAAGGCTAGTCAAGCTTATAGGTAACAACTAAGCCGCTTTAATACTTGTTAAAGATGCCTATATACATAAAAGGTCAAAGCATATTAATGTTATATATAACTATATTAGACATCTCTAGTAGTAGAAGAAGACTATAGTAGACTACTACTATATAAAGGACATAGCTACTAATAGGTTAATAAAGCCTCTTAATAGCTAGTAGTTCTAAAACTTTATAAGGTAGCTCTAGCTTACGTAAAGGGATTATAGGAGACTATATAGCCTAAGTAGGAGTGTTAAGAACATATAGGCCGTAGGACAAGTATGTAGGTGTAGGTGTGTTATATAACTAGATCACGTGACTCGGGTTTACTAGCCTATAGGCTAGTAAACATCCGGACACCTAGTATCTACCTATACTAATACCGGCGATACTATATATAGATATACGCTATCCTATTAGGTCCTTCTTCGTCTTTCGTATGATCCGCCGTCTTCTACTACTACGTAACTCGTACCTATTTAACACCCCGTATAATATAGCTAGTCTAACGATCGCCTTATATATTACCCTTACCTTTTCGAATATTACTCCCTATATAGACGCCGTAAGCCTCTTTATCGAGGCTTCGTCAACTTACGCTCGACTCTAGGCTTTCTTAATCTATACGATCTAGCTTAGCTTTGGGTCGAGCTAGATCCCTAGTACTTATAGCTCCGCTAATAGCTTAGTCTCGTAGCCTTAGATTCTTACCGCCGCCTTTATATTATAGTATGTTCTCGCTTTACTAAAGTATATAAGCTAGTACTTTTTAGTAGCGAACCGGGCACTATACTTCTTTCCCTACTCCTCGTATTTCTTATATCTATCTTTACGGAGGCAATAGTTCTCCTCTATCGAGTCTAACTAGGCGAGAATGTTTATATCGTCTACGAATCCCGATACTAAGGTTTACGGAGAGGTAAGTAGGGGGATTAGATCAGACATAAATATTAGAAATAGGATAGAGGAGAGAGTAGATCCCTAAGGTATTCTAGCCTCTACCTTAACCGGGTCGGACGTATACTTCCCTAGGACTAGGTATGTCGTCCGTTCCTAGAGAAAGGAGTAGACGAACTTCGTTACCTACTAGGGGATGCCTTTCTATTATAGGATATATATTAGCCTTTAGTATAAGACGTTATCGAAGGCTACTACGATATCGAGGGATAGTAAGGACGCCGCTCGGTTCCTACCGTAGTACTAGAGGGTCTGAATTTACTTTATAATTAGCTCTATTACTATTAGTGTCGATCGCTAGCTTCTTCCCCCTATCTATGTTACTAGGAGTACGTAGTTATCCTCGGCTAGCTACGTAAGTCTCTAGGCTACTATCTTTTCTAGGACCTTCCCTATCGTATTTAGAAGTACGATTAGTCTATACGATTTGGGCTAAGTATAGTCCTCCTTCTATAGCTTACGTAGCACTACTATTATAGACTCTCTATACGGCTTCGGGTAATACCCTAGCCGTAGGTACGCGGTAAATATATTTATAAGGCTCGGCGCGATCTTTTCTCTATACTCTTTTAGTAGTATATTTAGTATCCTATCTAGGCCTAGGGCTTTTCGTCCTTTTAGCTTACTTATAACTCCTATTACTATATTAGAGCTAACCGCCTAATCTATATCTAGGGGTTCCGGGTATATACTCGGGTCGATATCCGTAAGGTCTACCTCTACTTACGTAGAAAAGAAATAGTCGGCTAATACTTTTGCCTTGCCCCGGGGTATAGTCTAGGTGTTAGGGCGAGAGCCTAGCCTATAAGATATAAGGGTAAAAGCGAGAATATAGGTACGAAGTGTAGATATAAAAGGGTATAGTATAATTGCTATACAAAACGAAAGACGAAGAAAGTAAGAGAGGCCTAGGGAAGGCTAGATATTTATACGCGACCCTCGCGAGTACGTGTCCCCGTATTAATAGGGCTAACCCGTACGAAGCCGCGCTTAGTAGCTTTACTCAAAACCTTATTCTAACCTACCCTACGTTCCGAGTCTTCTACGTGCTTCTTCTAGGGTCTAGCGTAGTCGCGGGTACTCGCGGGAGTACCGTAAGTTATATAGTTACGAGCCGAAGTGAATCTATTAAGGTTTAGTAGAGGGGTAAATTTAGAGGGCTAGGTCCCGTAGTAAATATTACGGGGCATATAATTCTTAGCGCTTATATACTAAGCTAGACTATTACTTCTTGACGACTTCTAAGTACTCTAAGGCTCTTCTATCCCTACCTTCTATATACTCTATAGGGAGACTATAATAGTACCCCCCCCGAACAAAGCTAAGTTCCTACGAAGCCGTAGTAGTTCTATATATCGAGGATGTTCAGCTTTAGTACTAGGCCTAGGCCTAATGTTATAGTCGATATACTATTAGTAAGCCCCGTCGAAGAGCTTAGATTCGAAGAGCCTACCGATATTAACTTCTAGGCCGTCTACGCGGGCGTAGTATTCTTCGATTACTTAACGATTAAAGATGATATATTGGATAGGTTCCTATAAGATATCCTACTTAGGGTAAACTTGCTATTCGACTTTATACTTAATCGGCGGTAGTCCTTTAACGTCGTTAGGCTCTACGTAGATTCCCCGGATCTTACGGATAGTATAGTCGTTAGAAGGTAGGTTAATAGGCTCGTCGACTTCTACTTTATCGGGAGGACCTAGTATGTCTTAGTTTTAGTTCGGGAATAGGTCCTTAGCCGACGGCCGAAGGCGTACGGGATAGAAGACGTCGTAGATCTTTATGTTCGTAGGAAGAGCTAGACGGTAGGCGTATAAACTAATACGCTCGGTAATCTCAAAAGGACCTAGGTTCTTCTAGTTTAGCTTTTTAGAGGGGCGGTCCGTCTTAATGTTCTTAGAGTTAAGGTAGACTATATCGCCTACTTAGTAGTCGGGAGCTAGCTAGCGACGACGATTAGCTTGATCCTCGTAGATTACTTATACGTATACTATCTCGTCGTAAACTTCTTTATAGATCTATAAGAGTATAGTAGCGAACTCGTCTACTACTTACTCGTTTACGTCTTCGGTAGGCGGGAGAGGTTCTTCTAGTTCTATACGTATACGAGGGTAGTAACCTCTCGTAGTATAGAAGGGAGAGTAGCTAGTAGTCTCCGAGTCCTAGTTACGAGTAGCGAACTCTACCGTAGGGATATACTAAGGCCAATCCTTCTAGTAGTAGTCGACGAAGTAACGAAGGACCTACTCGAGGATAGCGTTCGTAATTTCGGTCTAGCCGTCGGTCTATAGCTAAAAACTAGTCGAGAGGTTATACTTAATGCCTAGGATAGTATATAGACGCTTCTAGAAGTACGAGATGAACTAGGTGCCTCTATTAGAGGTAATACTATCCGGGAGGCCTTAAAAGCGCTAGACGAATTCGTAGAATAAGCGAGTAGTCTCCTTTACGGTTATGCTCTAGTACGGGATTATATACCGGTCCTTAGAGTAACGGTCTACGATCACTAGAAGGGCCTTTGCTTTTACGCCGCTAAAGGTCTTACCGTAAGGAAGATCGGTAATAAAGTCTATAGTAATATACTTCTACGGACGATTAGGAGCCGGGAGAGGGTATAAGAGACCGTAGGGACGGTAGCGGTTAGCTTTAGCTCTTCGGTAAGTAGCGTAGTTTAGTACGTAGCGGCGGACGTCCTTCTAGGAATACGGCTACTAGTAATACCTAGCGAGGAGCTTATAGGTCTTAGCTACGCCTAGGTGACCCCTAGAGGCGGAGTCGTAGATAATTTAAAGAATCTTAGCTCGGATATTAGAGCCTTCGGGCTACGGTACGTAAAGCTTCTTACGGAAGTAGACGACACCTTCCTAGAGCTCGTACTCGGATAGCGAGAAGCCCGGGAATGTCCTCGCGCTAGATTTAAGGGCCTAAACTAACTCTTAGGCGTCTATATCGGTATCGTATACTATTCGTACTCGTACTATAATGCCTTCGGGCTACTCCTTATTATTAAACCCCTTAAAGTCTAATTCGGATAAGCCGTCGGTTATTACTAAGCCCTCTTTATCGTCGTTTAAGTCCTTAGCGTCCGAGGCGTATTCTTTAGGCTCGGATTCATCGTCACTCTCGTTAAGGTAGGTAGGAGCGAGCACGAGAGTAGTAAAGGAAGCGGCGAGCGTAGGCTAGCCGTTCGATAGGTACTCTCGAAGCTCGGAAGAGAGGTTATACTCTTTAATAACTTATTGCTCTATAATTTGCCGGCCCCCTCTTCGATTAACTAGAGAGTTACTAGGGCGGCGGGTAAGGGCGTCGGCTATCGAGTTGGCCTTACCGGGCGTATACGAGATTATAAAGTTGAACCGGGAGAGGAACTTACTCTAGCGGGCCTAGCGACGATTAAGTAGCTTGCTCTTTATAAAGTAGACGAGGTTCTTATAGTCGGAGCTTACTTAGACGGGCATAGTAGAGCCTTCGAGCTCGGGGCGCTACTCTTCGAAAGCTTTAACGATAGCGAGAAGCTCCTTATCGTAGATCTCGTAGTTATACTCCGTAGCGGTCATCTTCTTAGAGAGGAAGGCGATAGGTAACTAGGGGGATTTAGGCGAGCGGCGTTATAGTAGGACACCGCCTACTACGCCGTCGGATACGTCGGTCTCTATACGGGTCGCTAGTTCGAAATCGAAGTACTATAGAAGCGGGTTCTTAATAAACTTCGCTTTAAGTAAGTCAAAAGCCTCCTAGTATTCGTCGGTCTAGGCGAACTTCTTACCCTTACGCGTAAGCTTTGTTAAAGGGCGTACTACGCCCGAAAATACGTAGATAAAGCGGCGGTAGAAGTTAGTAAAGCCTAGGAAACCCTAGACCTCTTTAACGTTCGTAGGAGTATCCTATTTAACGACAGCGTCGATCTTCTCTTAGTCTATCTTAATACCGTCTACGGTAATAATTAAACTAAGGAACTTGACTTCGGTCTTCTTAAACTCGTACTTATCGATATCGAGCTATAAGCCGGCGTCTACGAGCTTCTAAAGAACCTTATAGACGTACTCGCGGTACTCCTCCTTAGTCTCGCTATAGACTAGGATGTCGTCGATATAGGTAGTATAGAACTAATCGAGGAACTCCTAAAGGATGTCGTTAATAAAGTTCTAGAAGGTACTAGGCCCGTTCTAAACGCCGAAGGGTATAACGAGCGACTCGAATAGCCCGTAGCGAGTACGGAAGGCTATAAGATACTCGTGTCCTTCTACTATTCGTAACTTATTAATCGTAGCGATAATATCGAGCTTAGTAAAGTACTTAGCCTTAGAGAGGCGCTCGAGCGTCTCCTAAATCAACGGTATTAGGTAGCGGTTCTTCTTTATAATAGCGTTTAAGCCTCGGTAGTCTACGTAGAAGCGTAGACTACCGCCGGGCTTCTTAACGAATATAACGGGACTACTACCGCTAGAACGGCTCGCTCGAATAAACCCCTTCTTTAGGTTCTCTTCGAGGTATCTCTTAAGGACGATAAGCTCTTCTCGGGATATAGAATATAGCGGTCCGAACGGTATCTCTATACCTTCTTCTAGCTTAATCTTATAGTCGTAAGGGCGATAAGGAGGCAGCTCGTCTACGGCTTTAGTATCGAATACGTAGAGGATATAGTATACCTAAGGAGGGACCTTCGTAGTAGGGTCGGTAGGTATACGCTTCTTATCGAGCTTCTCGAGGGCGATGTCGATATCGCGGAGAGAGGCGGCGAAGACTTAAGCTTTAGGCTACTTAGTAGTAGTAGTAAAGGTAGCGGCGTTTACCTAGAAGATCTTAGTATACTTAGGACCGCGCTAAGGCGGCGGAGAAGGCGGAGGTGCCGGAGGAACTTCTAGAGGGAAGCTAATAGTAAGGGAAGTCTAGTCGATAATAGGTCGGTATAGTCTAAACTAGGGGAGGCCGAGGATAAACTTCTAATACGGTAGGGACGTAAGGAAGCTAGTAATCGACATACGCTTGCCTCCGAGGGTAATTAACGTGTATATAATATAAGTAATCTTACTAGTAGTAGTCTCCGTACCGTTAAAGAGTTTAAGGGTACGAGGGTACTTTAGTTCCTAGGGTTCGAGGTTAAGAGAGGTCGTAAGTTTATAGTCTATAAAAGACTCGCCTAGTACGCTAGTGTCTATAAGAGTAAGATTAGAAGAAGAGAGTTTCTTTAAGCCGATATTTATATTCGTAACGAACGGTTTATAAGCGTAGTCCTTACCCGTCTCGTCGTATAGGTCTAGCTATACTATATTGATCCTTAACTTCTTTCCTCTCTTTACTTTCGGTAAACGTTATTCTTAGTCTTTATCGCGTCGATAAGGAAGACTTAGGCCTTTTCCTACTTAGCGGGAGTAGTAGAAGTAGGCTCGATAGCGCTAATAGCGCCGCGAACCGGGTTACGGGCGTTATAGGTAGCGAGCTACGGATAGTTAGCTACGATATAGCCTAGACCGCCGTAGTAGGTATAGAGCCCGGCCTAGCGACGGCGAAGCTTCTCTTCGGGAGTAAGCTTACCGTTAACGAGGCCCTAGACTCTAGGGACGGCGGTACTAGCGCTAAGATCTATAGCGTTACCTATAGAGACGGGAGGGAGAGCCGTAGGAGCGGCGGCGCCTAGTAGAGTAGCGAAGTAGCTTCCGGGACTACGAGGCTAACGACCTTAAGAACGGGAAGCGAGGAGAGAGGCGGTATGTTTTATATTAGAGTCGAGGCGCTAGTAGGTCTCGACGAGCTTACGGAAGCTTATAGTACCGACGTCCTTGTCCTCGAGGGCTCGAAGAAGCTCTACTAATAAACTACGGCGGAGAGTGCTCTTCTTAGTCTCTTCGTTATAGCCGGTAAACCCGATATCGCGGTTAAAGGCCGCGAGGTACTCGGCGAAGCTCTTATTCTTCTAGAGGAGGTTATAGATAGCGTTCTAGGCGGTAGCTCTACGGTCTAGATCACTAAAGGCAGTACGGAGGTCCTATATTAAGGTAAGGACGTCCGGGTAGCCGATAGTCTACGTAGCGTTATCGATATAGTATTATACCTAAGCCGTAGCGTCTCCCCGAAGGAGGGAGAAGACGTACGTAACTTTGTCCTTCTCTTACGGAAAGTGGTCGGTATTAGCTAATAGCTTAATAGTAAGCTATGTCTTAAATGCCTTAAACTTGCTCTTATTACCGTCGAACTCGTCTAGGTCGTTAACCTTCTTAGAGAAGTACTAGCGGCGGTTATCGTCGGCGTACGGGGCGAGGTTCTAGAAGGTGTTTATAATACCTTAAAGGTATATTACTTAGTTCTTTGCTTACTCGACCTACTAGGCGGTCTTACGGAAAGAGGAGACGGTACGGTTAATAAGAGCGTAGGCGGTATCGGGGTTAGCGTTTGCCTAGGTACCGAAGGTAGCGGCGTTCGAGAAGGGGATGTTAGTCTACTAACTAAAGTAGAATAGAGTGTCTTAATTATCGAGGTTAACACCTCTATCGGTAGCGTAGTTACCTATAAGGATGACTCGAGTAGTTAACGGTTTATTAGTCTTTTATAATATTAGGGCGAGAGCCTAGCCTATAAGATATAAGGGTAAAAGCGAGAATATAGGTACAAAGTATAGATATAAAAGGGTATAGTATAATTGCTATACAAAACGAAAGACGAAGAAAGTAAGAGAGGCCTAGGGAAGGCTAGATATTTATACGCGACCCTCGCGAGTACGTATCCCCGTATTAATAGGGCTAACCCGTACGAAGCCGCGCTTAGTAGCTTTGCTCAAAACCTTATTCTAACCTACCCTACGTTCCGAGTCTTCTACGTACTATTTCTAGAGTCTAGCGTAGTCGCGGGTACTCGCGGGAGTGCCGTAAGTTATATAGTTACAAGCCGAAGTAAATCTATTAAGGTTTAGTAGAGGGGTGAATTTAGAGGGCTAGGTCCCGTAGTAGATATTACGGGGCATATAATTCTTAGCGCTTATACACTAAGCTAGACTATTACTTCTTAATACCTTCTAAGCACTCTAAGGCTCTTCTGTCCCTACCTTCTATATACTCTATAGGGACACTATAACACTAGGCAATCCCTTCGCGGTCTATAATTAAAGGGAAGTAAGGGGTTAGATACTCTTTAGGTAGTCGTACCTATTTAGCTAGTCTCTATATCTATTTCGGGTTTTCTATAACGAGCCCGATCGTCGCTCTCTAGTCCTATAGCTTATCGCGTCTTATCTATACCTTCTTCTCTTATGTCGCGCGATAGTATTACTCCTACGTCTCTTAGGTATACTCCTTAGTCTACTATCGCCTTACCCTTCTAGCCTCCTTTACCTTCGTAGAGTATTTAGGGGTCTAGAAGGCCTTCTACTATATTAAGGGCCGGAGTAACGGCGTATATTATTCCGCTACTTACTATATAACCGAGGTAATCTACTCCGCTACTTGATCTAGCTAAGCTATCGTCTCGAGTTCCCTATACTACGGTAGGTTCGTAATTAGGAAGTCCCTTATATCTTCCTAGCGTACCTTCTTCTAGTTACGGCGTAGTTCGCTTACTAGCTCCTCTATCGCCTTCACCCCTAGCGTCGTTTAAATAGGGATATAGTCTAAGGAGGCCTCTAGCGCGTTATTTAGTCGGTATTAGACTAGTCTCTCTTTAAGTTCTCGTAATAGAAAGTATAGATTAAAAATACTTATACTAGTACGGGCCTTCTACGTTTCTATTCCCTTTAGTATTACTAAGGCCATTCCGTAGCGTACGGTTATATCTAGTAGCTTTCTCCTAGAAACGCGTACGGGGGAGTGAAGTCGAGTCCCTACTATAGGTAGTAGAGGTTAAAGTCGCCGAGGAGTACTTACTTCGTATCTTAGCTTAGGGTCCGCTCTAGGTAGGCGAGGGTTCCTAGTTCCCTACTCGTCCGACCCTATAGTAGCGGGTTATAAGCGTTATTAATCTAGATAGAGCCTTATATCGTATCGATCTAGATTAATATTATGTCTCCTAGGTTATCCTACTACGGTAGTATAACCTTCTACGACTTAAGGTCTATAGTCTTACTTACGTATATATATATATCCTCGGAATAACGCCTCGTTTACCCGCGATTACGGTATAGTATCTCCGGTCGTTATAAGTAGCTAGGAGTCCTAAGTAGGGATTGATCTATAGTTCCTATACCGTACTAACGTAGTACCGTAGCGGGTCTAGCTTTTATAGAAAGTAGCGCTAAAACTTGTCCCTACTTTTGTTTACGTTATAATATACGATAGTTATGTCGTCGTATAGTATTCTTCGTTATCCGTAAGGTCTATTTCCGTACTAACCTACTATATCTCCTAAGCCTATATCTCGCTATCCGGCTAGCCCTAGGGCCGCTAGGGCGCCCTAAAGATTCGTATTTAGCCTAGTTTATTAGTAGCCCGGTTAAGGTGTCGAGGCCTATCGGGAGGTAGATACGTTTAAGGTTAGGTTTACTTATTCGTCTCTTCTACCCTCTTCCTCTTACTCGGCTCGAAGCCCTTATATACGGTAGGTCCCTCCTACTATTATTAGGGGTACCTAGCTAGTATAGAGATCCTTACTTGTCTCGCTCGTTCTTATACTACTATTCTAGCTAGGTATTAGTTTAAATACGCTAGGTGCCTTCTATCGTAGTATATATACCTACTCTCCTTTTTTAGACATTCCCTTCCCTAGTATAGGCCTATGTAGTAAGGACACCTTAGGGTCTTCTCCCCGTATTTTAGGGCTATATAACCGTACTGTTAGTATTAGAAGTATTATAGTACTCTATAGCTACTCTAATAGATCTCCGTGTCTATTCTCTCGTAGTTCTAGAATAGCCTATTATCTAGTATCTAGTTAGCTTGTTCCGCTATCTCTACCTAGATAATAAGCGATAAATACGTCTTCTCTCGGTCTACTATCTTATATAACTATACCGCCTTCGTTAGTCGTATATAACTATGCCGCCTTCGTTAGTCGTACTCCTAGGGATATATTCTAGTTCTATACTTAGAGCTAGGGAAGGTCTTCGACCTTAAATATCCTAGGGACCCCGTAGGCGATAACGGTATACTATTAGTAGGAGGCTCGCGCCGACTTCGCGACTTTAGTAGTCTACTCTATATAGGTCTCTAGTTTTCGTCTATTAGACTCTTATATAGTAAAGAGTCTTACTACGCCTATTACCTCTACCTTTGCTCTAACTACCTCCTTTTAGCCAATTCTATCGACAATCTCCTTACTTATTAGGGCTACGATTTCTTGTTTCTCCGCCGGATTAGTAATATATAGGCGTACCGTATCACCTACCTTCGTAGGGGGTTAATTCTTACCTACTACTACTATTACCTATATAGTTAGTCTCTAGGCTACCTTCTATATTACTTATTAGATTGTCTTCGGGATTTAGTATAATAGCGCTTTTAGCGCTCCTAGTAGCTATACTATAGTGTTCTTATATGTCCGGGCTAGGTGTTCGTTATCCCCTAGTAAGTTTTCCGCCTCCGTATATAGGGTCGTCTACGCTATATTATTTGTCGTTAGCCTCTACTTTCTATATAGTAGGCCTTAGCTTATGTCCTAGGTTTTTTCTTAGTTTGTTCCCCGGTTTGACTCTTAGTATAGAATGTTCGTAAGGCTATAGCTCTCGTTAGTTACTATCCTTCGCTACTATTCGGGGTCGCGCTTCCTAATTAGGCAATTGTCCTCCGTAACTCCGTAACTCTAGGGTCTACCTTTAGGGGAAAGGGACCTTAGTTTTAGGGTTTTTTGTACTACGATTACGCCGCCGCTAGCGTAGGCGGGTCGCTACTACTTAAGTAGATTACTCGTCTTAATAAGGGCTACCGATTAAGAATAGCCGTATATAGAAGTCGTAACTGAAACTCGGTCTAAGCTATATATATAGGAAGTGTAGTCCCCCTCTATATATACGAAAACAAGATAGTATAGCTATATAGGCTAAAGGGTACTATAATAGCTTAATGAAATATCTATCTATATAGCGATTTCTCTTTATTAGCTCGCGTTATAAGGGCATTATTCTCGCTATACAAATCTAAAACGCTGTTCTTAAGACGGGTATAGCAATTACGAGTATCTAATTACGCTAGACTTATAAGATTTACGCCGAACTCGGGTGTATAAAGGCAATCGTTAAGAAGAACTAGCTTATTAGTGTCTTTAAAGCGCATTTTTATATCTCCTTACCCGTAGGAGACTATTTTCCCGGCGTTACCCTACCGTAATATAGTAGTAGTATCCCGGAATGTAGTAAAATAGTCTCTATTTGCTATAATATGCCGGGAAGGGCCCGAATCTAGAATAAATTTGGTACTTTTAGCGCTTTTATCGCGATAAACATCGCTATTTACGCTTAAAACGGTGGTATTATTTAATTCTTCGCCGCCTAAGTCCTCTATATTAGAGAATAGTACTTCGACTTTACTAACTCTATTAGAGTTAGCAAATAGCGCGTCGCTATCTCCCTTAGAATACTTATCCTTTTTCTTAAAAGTCTTATTTCTTAGATTATGATTCTTCTTAAAATACGTAGATTCGATATGTCCCTTTTTATCGTAATAGGAACATACTTTATCCGAATCAGCGTATTTAGGACCTATATAGGTAGGAAACCCGAGTAACGGGTGAAAACCTCCTCTTACTCTCCTTAGATTTGTCCTTCTCTTGTTCTTCCCGTTTTCCTCCCTTTAGGGTACGCTAGTGTCATAGTTGTTACCCTATGACTACCTTGCCCGCGGCCCTAGTTCTGTCCTCCTCTTCATTCCCTGTTCCTCTATCCTCCTCCTTATCTCCTCCTCCTTTCTCTCTTCCTCCCTCTTCTTAATCCATCTCTCTGTTTCCACTGTAAGAGAGAAGTGTTCAAGGTAGTTCTTAGATAGGATCCACCTTGTTACCCTTTGTATGTCTCGTTTGTTCTTAATAATGGCTTAGTACTGCCTATCTCTTGCCTTTGCTCTCTATAGACTCCTCCTTCTGACCCACTCCTTATAGACTAGAACTATGTGCTCCGGGTTCTAGGACAGGCAGCCATATAGGCAGCTCTTAGATTCATGTCCTAGGACTCTTCTTTGATACAAGTATGCCCTAAGCCCAATGTGCTCAGAACGGATCTGGATAGCTATACTTGCTTCTGCCCTCTTCAGGTCCTTGTAGATGTGGTAGTTGTACCTTCTAAATGTTCTTGCTGCTAGTGGGGCCCCTGGTCTTACGTGCTGTTGGCTCTAGTTTTTTTCCTAGAGGTATCCTGCAATTTGCTCAGCTTGGCTTTGTTTCTTCTTGTCTTTGTCTCTTGAGCTGGCTTGGCCTCTGTAGACCTCTCCTTGTTCAAGGGCTGCCGTGATCTCTTGAAATGTTACAAGGTCTCTTTCCTTTTATAGGATTATGTGTGGCCTGTTAGGTCTCCTCTTCCTTATACATTGGGTTCTGATCTTTAGTATAGCTGCTTAGATAGCTCTCTATACTTGGTATGTAGATGTCTTGCCTACATATTGGCTCCTTAGGCCTTGGAGGTATTCTTTGATAGGAGCAGTTCCTGACTCCATTTCTAATGTCTTGTAGGGAGTTGACTTATAGGCCCTAAGTACTCTCTTTAGGCAGGCTACTTAGGCTCTATTAAGGGGTTCCTCAATCCTCTTTAGGGTGTGCTTTGCTACTGCCTAGACTACTACTATATACATCATTGTAGGTTTGACAATAGCCTTGTATATAATCCTTGCCTTAGAGAAGGTTGCGCCCTATATAGAGGCTATAAGCCTTTCTATAGACTATCTGTTTATGTCTGCTCTTGCCTAAGCCTTCTTTACCTATAGACCCTAGCTAAGCTTTAGGTCTAGCCATATCCCTAGGACCCTAAGTTCCTATATAGGGTGATTTTTAAAGCCCTAGATCTGTACTATTGCCTACAAATTGTGTTTTGTCTTTGCCCTACTAAAGTGGATAAGCTAGTACTTATCTAGTGCAAATTTTGCCCCGTGTTCCCTTGCCCATTTCTCGTACTGTTTATGTCTTTCCTCGAGGAGGTTGCAGTTATGTTCTATAGTGTCTAACTATACTAGGATGTTTATGTCATCTACAAATCCTGATGCTATAGTGTTTATTGTCTCTAGGAGTGGCATTAGGTCTCCTAAAAAGAGGAGGAAGAGGAGTAGTAAGAGTGTGAATCCTTATAGGATCCCTATGCGTACTATTAGTGTCTATAGGGCCTTATAGGTTCTAAGGAGGATTTAGGTTGTTCTGTTTTAGAGGAATAATTGTACAAATATAACGATCTATATTAGGATAGCCTTCTGTTTTAGGATGTAGATAAGCCTAGTATAGGAGACATTGTCGAAGGCTCCTAATATATTAAGTAAGAGCAGTGATGCTACTCTATTGTTACTATAGTGCTAGATATATCTTATCTATTCTGTAATTAGCTCCACTGCTATAAGGGTGGATCTCTTTCTCCTACCCCCTATCTATGTTGCTAGGAGGAGGTTATGTTCCTCCACAATCTCTATAAGCCTCTAAGCAATAATCTTTCTAAGGAGCTTTCCTATTATGTTTAGCAATGCAATTGGCCTATATGACTTTAGTTTAGTGTAGTCCTCTTTCTAGGGTTTCCTTAGGACACCTATAAGGGATTGTTTGAAGATCCCTAGGCAATAGCCTTGTGCTATATATTAGGTAAAGATTGGTGCTAGTACTAGGGTGATAAGGTCTCTACATGCCTTTAGGTAGTAGTTAGGGATCTTATCCGGGCCTAGGGCCTTGTTTCCCTTAAGTTTCTTAATGACTCCCTTAATCTCCTTAGTATCTATATACTAGCTAGCCTCTCTTAGTTATAAGATATAAGCTCCTAGGATATTGCTAAGGTCTGCCTCCACCTAGGTCCTAAAGAAATGGCTTGTAAATGCCTCTGCCTTCCCCTTAAGAGTGGTTTACACCTATCCTCTCTAGTCTTGTATTAGGGGAAACTAGAGTAGGGAGTTCTTCTTATCTTAGGGCTTCCTTACCTACTTAGCTAGCCTCTAGATTTGTTCTAGATGTTCTATGATCATCCTAATAGTAGACCTCTATTCTTGCTGTTTGTCCCTCCTAATCTGTGCTTTCTTAGCTTAGTAGGCATTATTATAGGTCTCCTAATTAGCCTAGGTACGTTGTTGCTCTCATCTTCTCCTTACCCTTCTTACGTCCTTGACCTTAGTTGTGTATTTATGTGTCTAGTATATATTCTAGTATAGTGACCACCTCTTCTTAGGTATATAGGCTTGGGCTGCTCTCTCTATAGCTATTACTAGTTATATAGCAGCCTAGTCAATCCCCTCTATTATATACAAGTTGTCTATATTCACCTATCCAAGTTCACCCTCTAGCTGTTCCTATACTAGTGACTAGTTGGCCTTTTTCCAGTTGAGCTTCTCTTCTAGCTCTCTCTCTTCCTTAACCGTAAGCTAGATGTCCGTCTAGATTAGGAGGTGATCTTATAAGGACTCAAGGTGGCTACTTACTTTATAACTCTCCACCTTCTATATCAGGGCATAGGACATAAAACACAGGTCTAGTGTGCTAGAGCTGTTGTTTCTTGCCTATATTTCTATTCCCTTTAGTGTAACTAGGCCTAGCTAGGCTGTCTCTATCTAGCTAATAGGCCTGACTACTAGGAAGTAGTATACTAGGGAGAAGTCTAATCCCTATATTAGGTGATAGAGGTTGAAGTCCCTAACTACTATGTTCTAGGCTTGTTGACTCATTGCCTCTAGAAGTCTTTCTAATGTATATAGCTATATACTACTCCTAGACTCTAGGGGTGGGTTATACACACTATAGACTAGGATCTAGCTATGTGATGTCGTTAGTTATATTGTAGTAATGTCCCTATTAGCCCTTAGTAAGGCTTACTAGTCCTTAGTTAACACCTTCTTACTAATGTAGATATAGGACCTTAGGACTTCCTCTGTTCTGTTAACTACTAAGTAATACTCTAGGCTCTTTACTATTAAGGGGATTCTAGTATATAGGCTGATCTATAGTTCTTATATTGCTATAATATAGTGTACCTCTAGGTCTAGGGCTTGTAGGAAGCTCCTCTAGACCTTATCCTTACTTTTATTAACATTATACTAAATAATAGTTAGCTTATTAGTATAAGGCATTAGGACATAGGTGTGTCTAGCTAGTTATATAATTGGTTATAGGGCTAGTCCTCCTAGCTTTGTTGCTCTATTTGTTCCGACTCCTCTAGTCTAATTAATAAGCAAGTTATATGTTGAAACAGGTACGGGTGGATGGCAGCGGAGTGGAGTAAGAGATCAATCTTCAACTGACTAATAGCACGAGCATGCAGCAATATATCAGGAACCAATATGTTGATTGTGTTGGATGTCTATCTAAGCTAAAGGGGAGAGAAGGTATCTCCCTACAAGCTGAGTCATCGTGGATGCCTCAGGCTGCCAGATCACTTCCTGATTGTTGACTCCCTTTGAGATGCTACATCTTAACACTCCCACTCATCTCGTATGGGAGGTTACAGTCTGCTCACCTCCTGTCAATAGTACTTGGACCTTTTTATGACAGGTTCAGCTGGCTTACAAACCTCTGGAAGTGTGGACCAGTCTTTGGTTTTGTAAACCCGTCTGCAACCATCTCAGAGGTTGGGGTGTACTCAACAGCAATAAGCCTCCTCCACCAAAGTTTCCTAACAGCGTTATAGGCAATGTCAATGTGCTTCGACTTGTCATGAACATGTGCATCTTTCACTAGGGTGAGGGCAGCTTGATTGTCACCTCTTAATTGGACTGGTCTCAAATTTGATACAGTCTCCTGGTTTCCAGTGATTCTTGGTTGATGGGAACAGTCTCCCACTAACTCTGGACAATCCATTTCCCTTAGCAGTGAAGCTAGGAATTGGGACTGCTTCGCACATGCATTCATAGCCATGTATTCAGCCTCCATTGTGGATGTTGCTACAGACTTTTGCTTCTTGCTCATCCAAGAAACTGGTGCCCCACAGAGGAAGAAGACATACCCAAGGATTGAGACTCTGTCTGCTTTGTCCATTGCATAATCAGAATCACAGTATCCAATAAGGTGTCCTTTTCCAGACTTTGAGAACTGAAGTCCTAGATCAGGGTATGATCTTAGGTACCTAGTGATCTTCTTCAAAGCCTTCATGTGGTAGGTGGATGGGTCACTCACAAATGAGCTCATCCTTCCTAGGGCAAAAGCAATGTCTGGCCTTGTGATTGTTGCTGGCCACATCCAAGTACCATTAATACTCTGGTACTCTGCCTTGTCACACCTCTCATCCATGTGGCTTGAAGGTTTGAGGGCCTCATAGCTGTCCATGGGTGAGTGTGTAGGTGCTGCCTTCTCATGGTTCATTCCCATCTTAGCTAGGCTGTCCCTAACAAAGTGTCCTTGGTCAAGTTTCAGGATTCCTCTCTTCCTGTCCCTTGTGACTCTCATGCCAAGGATCTTTTCAGGTTCACCTAGATCTTTGATCTTGAAGATCTTGCCAAGTTCTCTTTTGAACCAGAGAACATCTGTCAACTTTGGTGCAGCAATTGGAATGTCATCCACATGTATAAGGATTATGATCTCCCTCTTCTTATGGATAAGTAGGCATGGATCCACTTCTGACTGTGTGAATCCAATCTCTCTGAGCTTTGACACACAGAGTTGATTCCAATCTCTAGCTGCTTGCTTAAGTCCATACAAGCTTTTGAGGATTTTGAACGCCATGTTTGGTGGAAGCTCAACTCCTGGTGGTGGTAACATGAAGATGTCTTCATGGAGGGTGCTTTCTGTGAATGCATTGTTCACATCCACTTGGTGAAGATGAAGATCCTTCTTACACACAATAGCCATAAACACCCTAAGGGTGTCCTGTCTTACTGTAGGTGCAAATGTCTCCATAAAGTCAACACCAAACTTCTGTGAGAAGCCCCTCGCAACTAGTCTAGCCTTGAACTTTTCAATAGCTCCACTAATGCTTCTCTTAATATCAAAGACCCATCTTGATGTAACCAGATTTGCTCCTTTTGGTGGAACAGAATTTTCCCAGGTGTTGTTACTCTGTAGAGCATCTAGTTCCTTTTGGATTGCTTCCTTCCAAAGATGTCCCCATTTCTTGTCATTCACAGCATCCTTGTAGGATTTTGGAATTGGGACCTCTTGCTTGTATGCAATGGCTTCTACAGTTGCTGCAAAGGCCATTTCCTCAACTTCTTCCAGGAATTCGCTATCCCATGGTATTGAACTGTCCACTGATTGCATGGCTGCAAAGAAAGCTTGGTGAAAAGCAGCAAGGTTCTCTGAGAGGTCCATTGCTTCTCCCACTTCAGTGGTTAGTTCGGGCTTAGGGACCATGGATCTTGGGGCTTTCTGTTTCATGTCATAGCCCTCAACATCATAGTCAGCCTTTCTCTTTCCAAGGGATGATTTAGGGACCGTCACTTGTGACCTAGTAACGTCTATTTCCTGGGGATCTAGGGAGCTTCTCTCAATTGGCTGATCAATTTTCTGAAATTCCCCTACGTTCTCCGGAGGCTGGGGAAGTTGCACAAACAGCTTTCTCGGCTGAGCGACTTTAGGGCTCTCAATTGGCTGATCTATTTCGGGGGGGCTCTGATGGACGCCTGAATGGTAGGTAGATTGTCCTAAGGATACGTTCTTCCTCGGCCTTCCTAAGGGCTTCCTAGCTGGTGCACTGCTTGGTAGATTCAATGTTGGAACATTGAGACCCATATCACCTCCAGGCTGGTCCTCAAAGAAGTCTGCATGTGTGTGTTGTTTAACAGCTCTCATGTCTGGTTCCCAAAAGAGCCAGGCTTTAGCTGTGTTTTTAACATACCCAATAAACACTGCTTCTTTACCCCTATTCATTAGCTTGTCACTTCTTGCCCATTGAGGTTGGGATCTTGTGTCCATATAGACAACAGCTTTGCATCCCCAAACTTTCAAATGGTTGATGGTCGGTTTGATACCATCAAAAGCCTCATCTGGTGAAACCTTGAACCCATCGTAATCTGGGCCATTTGGCAGTTTGTTCCTCATATAAGTTTGGGCCTCTAGTGCTTCAGGCCAAAATTCAACCGGCATTTTAGCCTCTTCAAGCATTGCCCTTATAGAGTCCTCTGAGGTTTGTATTGACCTCTCAACTGGTCCATTCTGTAGAGAGTTGTATGCCTCAGTCGGCTCGAGCCCAATCCCCAAATCCTTCTCCCACTGCTTCACTAATGCAATAAGTTCTTTTGCATTGTCAAGTCTTACTGCTTTCAGCTGCGCTGATGATTTCCTCTCTGCTTTGATCTTCCAGTTCTGGAGAGCAACTGGAGCATCTTCTCTTTTCCTAAGAGGAAAGGTCCACTTCTTCCTAGAGAAGTTGTCAACAATCTCAAGCCAGTATTTGAATCCTAGTCTTGAGATTGGTAGTGGGCCACATATGTCAATAGATACAAGGGCAAGTCTTTCAGGTCTTCTCTCTGTAACTTTGCCTTTGTACTTCTTCATCTTTGCTATTGAGCATACTCTGCACTGGTGAAAGCCATCCTTAGGGATAGGAATGGGTTCTTTCAAGTCTGTTACCTTGTGAAGATTCTGGAGCAAATTCTTCCCAAAGTGTGCAAATCTTCTATGCCAAAGCTCCCACTGCTTCAGGTCGGTCTCTGATTGAGCAGTCACAAAGGCATTCTCCATTGGTGGTGCACATGATGAGTAATGTGCCCGTTCTTGTAGGAGAGGAGAAATCTCATCAATGAATGGAACCCCCCCAAGGAGCTTTGTCTGGACAACAGTCTCACCAGAGGGGGAAACAAGAGAAAATGATGGAGGTTGCACACCAAACTGCTTGCTAAACTGGTTCCATGAAACCAGGTTCACTCCTAGCTTGGGTACAAGCAGGACATCTTCCAAAACAACTTTTCTGCCAGCTCTCCCACTCATCTCTGCATTCCCAATATGAGTGGCCAATAAAAACCCACCTCCCACTTTGATCCATTTCTTCCTTGTCAAGGGAGTCATAGATCTAAAGAGGCAGCTTTGGTCAGTCATATGGGATGAAGCACAGGAGTCAAGTAACCACTCTGACGAGGGGAACTTGCCTTGGACTTCTGCAGTTGAGTGAGCCACTTCATCATACTCATCATCATCAGACATTGTCTCTGGGGATGAGCTGCATGGTGACTCTTGGGCGGAGAAACCTTTTCCAGTCTTCTTTGCTTTAGAGGTATAAGACTGGGCCTGGTTCTTCTGGAGTGACAGCATGTCAGAGCTGAGTTTCTTCACCATTTTCTTAAGTTCTTCCATAGAGGACTTCTCTCTTGGTGTCCTCCTTGAAGTGGGTGGTGGAGTTCTCTTCTTCTTGACATGTGTTGTATTCTGGGAAGATGGTGGTTGGGAATGAGATCTAAGGACCTTTCTTGCCTCAGGCAAACTAGGGCAGTCCTTGATCAGATGATCCTTCTCACAGAGAAGGCAGGAGAGTGGTCTTGCTAGACCTGAGGGCTTGACCCAGGTGGCTGCCATGCCATACTCAGCCTTAGAGGGATCCAACCTGGCTTCTTGAGCTTCAAGGATCTTTAAGGTCCTTTCATGATCCATCTTTGGCTGAGCCATGATAGTATCCCTGGCTACATGGTAGTCAGGTGGCAGTGAGCTTAAGAGCTGGGTCATCCTCACATCAGCTTTCCTGTAATGCTGACCCTCTGGGTCAACATCAGCAATCCTTTTTCCAAGAGAAACCAGGTGTGTCCATGCAGATCTGATGGTGAACTCTTCACTCATCTCAAAGGTCACAAATTGCTTTGTGAGCTCATGTGCATGGGTTGGTAGCACCTGGCTATACTTGTTCCAGAGATACACCCACTTCTCAGCAGCTCTTCCAGATTCACATGAGCCCTCAAGCTCAAATTCATCTTCTTCTGTGATCCTACTAAGGATACTGAAGTTGCATACTGCATTGTGTCTTGTCCATGTTGGCGTATTGAGGATCTCTTTGGTTGTAGCCTCTTCTTGGAGTTTCAGAGTCTTGCCCTTGATGTTGTCAAAAGACACTTCCATTAGGTCATCAATTGCAAAGAATGCTGATTGGCTCTCCATCTTGTATCTCTGAAGGTTGAACCATCTCTTCCAATTGTCCCTCCCAAGAATTGGGATTTTGCCTCCCTTCTCCTCTGTCTTCTCTTGGTATGAATCCATAATAAATTGGATGTAATGAAACAAGGTGTGTATGTTCCAAGGTGGTGGCTCAGATCCTGCTGAGGCTTCTGGTGTAGAATGGGAAAGTTCGTAGGTGTGGATACCAAGGCCTGCTTGGTAAAGTAAAGAAGGAGCGGTGTGAGGTCTCGGGGCTAGGACACAGGTCTGTCTCTCCTAGCAGAGCTTCAAATGACTTACTTGAAGTCCTTCTTGATAGTATCTCGATGCAGTTCTGCCTACAGAGTATCTTCAAGGTATTGGCTTTGAGTAAGCCGCACAGAGTCCTTGTCTGGGTTACCTATCACTTAGTATCGAACTAAGCTCCTTGATAGGATAGACGGGGTAGACTTCTGATTCCCAGATGTTTTCTGCTACGATAGCAAGGGATACAAGTAACCTGTACTGATATAGGTTGCTCTTATTCCTGCACAAACCCGGGCTCATAACCTGTTGAAACAGGTACGGGTGGATGGCAGCGGAGTGGAGTAAGAGATCAATCTTCAACTGACTAATAGCACGAGCATGCAGCAATATATCAGGAACCAATATGTTGATTGTGTTGGATGTCTATCTAAGCTAAAGGGGAGAGAAGGTATCTCCCTACAAGCTGAGTCATCGTGGATGCCTCAGGCTGCCAGATCACTTCCTGATTGTTGACTCCCTTTGAGATGCTACATCTTAACATTATACTCTAAGGTTTGTAATTAAGCCTTATTATAAGTAAGTAAGTTGGAAGCCTATAGCTTAGTCAGTATTTTTAAACAATTAAGCGGTGTTTTCTCCTTCGTTTATAAGCCTTATAAGCATGTCTATATCGTTTTATAAGGTGTTATTATTGATATTTAAGGTCATGTCGATCTAAGAAGGTAGAATTCTAGGAAGTACGGACCTATCTCTAAGCTAATCGGATTACGTACCGACGGTTACGTACTTTCCCGCTTTAGTTTTCCCGACTTATTAATTCCGACGCGTCTATCTCAACCTCTAAGTATTAACTTCACGACCTTACTATACTAGAACATAGACTCGTAGTAAGTTAAAACTAGTAGTATACTTTTAACCGTACTAGATACTAAAGATCTGTTCGCGCTAACTATTAAGATCGACGCCGTAAGTAATAAAGCCGATATATCTAAGGTACTAGGGAAGAGTAAGTACGACTTACTTAACTAGTAAGATTAGACGCGACTAAAGGCCTATTACCGTACCTTATAAGACCGTAACTACTTATTATTTATTTAGAACTCCGGCTAGCCTATTAAGGACAAAGATAGGCTCGAATACTAGCTCTATAAACTATACTATAGCGCTAGTAGAAAAGAGAAGGGTATCTATAAGACTAACGTCTCTATAACTAGTACTTCGAACTATATAAAGATAAAGTACTATATTAATAGTAAAGGTGTTATCTAACTAAACGAGAAGAAGAGGAAGGGCTTAGATCAATATTATAGTAGGTAGTAGATTAATAACGAGCGTACTATCGAATTCGATAAGGACGAGTTTCTCGTACTACTTTATAGCTAGATTATTAAAGATAATATCCCCTATCGTAAGGTCTAGACAGTACGCTTTAGACGACTACTTGTCTACCTTTAAGGACGCTATAAGTCCTATATACCGTATTAAGTCACTACTAGCTTAATAATTAATAGAATCTACGATAAGATACTAGGCTATATTACGGGAGAATTGGCCTTATTATTAAGTAAGATTAGCTATAGCTTCGATCTATAGACTTCGAAGAATAAGCTCGTACTACTTAGGCTCGTTACTTACTTTATTAATAAGAACGGTAAAGCTATAAAGATACTACTCGTATTACTACAATAGCGAGGTCGTTATTCTAGATATAATATCTCCGAGACTATTAGTAACACGCTTATCTACTACGGTATAGAGTATAAGATCGGTTACCTTATTACTTATAACGCTAGTAATAAGCCGAAGGTAATAGGCTTTATATCTACTAAGTACGGACTCGATAAGAAGTAGTACTAGCTTCGCTATACTAGTTATACCTTTAACCTTACTATATAAGCTACGCTCTTTAGTAATTACGTAGGCAATATTACGTAGGGCTTCGAAGACGAGCTTATCGCTATTAAATCGGTTAAAGAGGCTAATCTACTACTATAGGGAAAGCGAGGGCCTATTAGTAAGCTTTACTACGTACTATATTTTATTAACTCGTTACCTTAGCGCCTAGAGCTATTAGATTAACTATAACTTGACCTTATTACTCTAATAAAGCCGGATAGCGCTTAAGATATATACGGTATTATCTACGCTATCGAGATACGCTAGAATAGCTATATCGATAGTACCGAGAGAGCCGCGTACCTAATACTAGCTATTAACGAGTTTATACGCTAAGAAGTCGATAGCTAGTATAACTACCTACGCCGCTATATAGAGCCCGGTATAGAGCCTAGTCGTAAGCCTCCTTTAATTATACGCGATGCCCTTACCGCTAACGATTAGACTATTATTAAGCGATATATCGAGATCCTTCGGCCGTTAAAGGACGTAATAATAACTCTATAAGGTAATACCGGCGGTAACTTTAGTATAATCTAGTAGGTACTCCCTACTTTCGCTCGCGTAATATAACACTTCGAAGAGTAGCGAGAGAGGTATCTACTTTAGCTACTACGGCGTATACTACCGCGGTCTCGAATAACGGCTAATATAATACTTAAACGAGTATCGGATAAGGAGCTCGAGCTACCCTTAACCGTAGAGGGTTACTTCTCTATAGCGATCAACCTTACTTAGTAGAAGATAAGTAAATATATTATACGATTGGACGATACGCCTATATACGTAGTAGTAGTCGTATTATACCGAAGAATAAAGTAGCGTTAGCTTAAGTATAATAAAAGCGATAGCCGCTTCGGTCCTACTAATACGTAGATTATAGGCCGTAAGAAAGAGGTAATAAAGCTCTAGGTAACCTATAAGCCAGTCACGATTAACAAGAAGTAGCCGTAATAGTCCTTATACCTAGGCGTCGATAAGGGCTTCGTCGAAGATTACGAGAGCGACGAAGATTACGCTTAACGAGGCCTCGATAAGGTAGAGTAGTATATATGCCTACTGCGGCGCCCTAAAGCTAAGCTTACTATTACTAATTCACTTATTGAGTATTAGGTTAATAAGCTACTATAATAGCCTAATCTAGTATAAATAGCGCTCGATATCTACTACTATCCTATAATAAGTAATAAGCCGGAGCGATAGTTTAGTTAAGTAGGTAATATTCTTATACCGAAGCGAAGGTATATAGTAGTAAGCACTATTCATAACCTAATAACCTTGAAAAGCTAGTATAAGTAAGGGGTGATAACGATTAAGAAAGAGCTGTTTAATAGGGTAAGAACTCCGGTAATAATACCTCCAATAGTAATACTAGTAACGACGACGATATAGGCCTTAGTACGTTATAAGTTAAGTAAATAAGGCAAGTCAGATGCTATATATTTACTTATAAGGCAAGTCACGAGCTAGTAGGGTATAAACAATCAAGTTATTTACCTCATTTTTGACTTGTTTATTTGTTAATTAGTCTAGACTCCTCCCGCTAGCTCCCTATTATCTAGTGTATCTTCATCTGTCTATTGCTTTGTCCGACTCTAAATAGGTATATTAGCCTCTATATTATAGATATTAGCTTATCTCGCGGCCTTAGTCTCTTATTTAGGTAAAAGGTCCTTACTAGCTAGTCTTTTTCCCCTACTAAGAATCTTATAGGAGTTGTTACTTATGCTTCCCTCGCCTTTTACTAGGCTATAAGTCTAGCTAGACATTAGTTTGTCTATACTAGATGTTTCCTTCCGTAAGCTAAATATCTCGTATCTTCCTTCTTCTTCTAGTACTCCTAGGTTACGTAATTACTAGTATAGTAGGAGTAGACTAGTATAGGTCTATTATACTTAAGAGTAATATAGCTATACTATTAACACTCAAAACATTAGAGGACTCTATTAAGAACATATAGGCCGTAGGACAAGTATATAGGTGTAGGTATGTTATGTAACTAGATCACGTGACTCGGGTTTACTAGCCTATAGGCTAGTAAACATCCGGACACCTAGTATCTACCTATACTAACACCGGCGATACTATATATAGATATACGCTGTCCTATTAGGTCCTTCTTCGTCTTTCGTATAATCCGCCGTCTTCTACTACTACGTAACTCGTACCTATTAAAATAGGTTATAAGCCCGGGTTAGTAACTCGGTATTTTACCCTCTATAAAGTCGTATTAGAGTTATTCCTCTTTAGAACAAAAGGAAGGCAGACTAGAGGCCGCACCCGCCTTATATAGGAAGCTATAGCCGTGCTATAGGTATATATAAGACGTAAAAGAGCCTAGTAAGGCACTGTTAGACTCCGAGTTAGGGAGCCTATACTAATACCTTATATAAGTAGGCGAGCTTACTAAGAAGAGTCGCTCTCCGGATATCGCGTTTATATCGACTAACTGTTTATTCTAAGAGAGCCGTAGTGTCTTAGAAACCCCCTCTACTAAGAGAGTTACGCTATAGTATCTTAGTACTAATACGATCCTTACCGACCGACATTCCTCCTCTTCCCGGCGGATAGCTATCCTCTCCGCTATTAACCTCGCGTTCGGTTTATCCTATTTCGATCCGACCGCGTACGACCGAATATATCCTTTTACCTAAGGGTAGCTAACCTGTCCCTTAACTTATAAAAAATAGAGAACGAGAGTATATGAGTTTATAAGCTTTATATAGCTACTTAGCGAGATATACTATTATAAAGCGGTAGACTATCAAATCTAAGAGATTCTAATAACCCGTAAGCTCCTAGTATTACTAGGATCGTACTAAAATGCTTGTCTAGGCCGTAATAGGCTAGCGCCGGACTACCGGCTTATAGTATCTTTAGAACTAGCTATGTTCTAATTATATTAAAATCTAG
Source organism: Fulvia fulva (assembly GCF_020509005.1). Taxonomy (NCBI): domain Eukaryota; kingdom Fungi; phylum Ascomycota; class Dothideomycetes; order Mycosphaerellales; family Mycosphaerellaceae; genus Fulvia; species Fulvia fulva. The sequence continues at coordinate 662,841 of NC_063012.1, forward strand.
AACGCTCTAGGTGGTCTAGAAGACAAGCTATAGAATTTAATAGAATCTACGAGATATAACTTCTTACAAATCCGCTTCTTATTATAGATATACTACGTAATAGATTACGTAGTATAGAAGGTTCTAGGAGTCTATAATCGAATATAAATAAGAGTAGAATAAGCCCTCTAGATAGGACAAGTAACAAAGCAAGTCTACTACTCTTAACTACTATAACCTCGACTATTATACTCGACTTATTACGACTATCTACGAATATCCTAAGGCTAGCTTCCGCTACCAACACCTTTTGATAGGTTATGAGCCCGGATCAGCTCTTAGCCTACGAAACCTAGTCGCCCCTACCGATTAGGAACGATAACTACGCCCTATATATATAACAAGCGGCGTAGCGACCGAAGAAACCCGAGGAAATATCCGAGAAACGGCAAAAATCGCGCGAATCTACTAGAAGGTCCAACACGGACAGGGATTCCCCGCGTTATAAATAAGCGGGCTATACTAAAAAAGGAAACACCCCGGATATCCTAACATCCCAGCGAAAAATCAGCGCTAGTCTCGGCAAACCTTCCGTTTATAGAAGTACCCCGCATTTCGAAGCTACGAGGATTACGACTTACTATAATTATTACAACTTCGTAAATTCGATAACTCGACAACCCTACGACCTTAAAATTCAAACCAACCTGTTTCTAGATCGGGAATATACGACGAATCTAACTATAGAGAGCCTGTGGCGTTACAAAGTCCTTTCGGAGCGCTATCCTAAGTAATTAGGAATTTTAGCGTTACTAGTAGTATAAAATCCTTACGAGGAACCTACTAGCAATCCGTATACTAATACGCTAGGACAAAAATAGCGAAATCTGAGGGCGGGAGCCTTCGAAAGTAGCTAAAGTATTGTGCCTATCTCTCTATAAAGGGAAAGGGCGATTTTTAAATAAAGCTCTAAATAAAGGACGCTTTTTTCAAGATGTCTTTAAACGATAAGACATTTAATATCACGCGTCTAAGGGGCCAATCTAATTATAAATTTTGAGCCCTAAGGATAAAAGCGTACCTTACAAAAGAAGGCCTAAATAAGGCTATAGAGGAACCTATTACGGACGACAAAGAAATTAAAAACAAAGCGCTCGCCGTTATTAGGTTATCTATCGAGGACGGGCCTCTTCTACAAATTCAAAATAAGAATACGGCCCTAGAAGCGTAGAATTCCTTAGAGGACTTATATAGTCCTAAAGGATTTAATTCCTTGTTCTTACTTTTAAGAGAGCTATTTAATACTACGCTCTCTAAGAGTAATAACTCGGTAGAAAAATATACGACTACGATTCGCCGTCTATACGACGACCTTAAATCTCAAGGCGTCGAGTTGCCTAAGACCGCTATAATAGCGTAGACTTTAAATAATCTTACGGACGAATACGAGTCGTTTGTTACCTCTATTAGTCAAAGCCTAAGAGCTAATATAGAGGCTTATTCTCTCGAGGAATTGTTTAGTAATTTACTAGACGAATCGCGAAGATATAGCGCTAAAGATAAGGAAGATTGCGCTTTATTCGTCGGCAACTCTTCTAAAGAAAAGCCTAAGAGATACGGGCCTAAACGGCCGGGAAATAAAGGTCCTAAACACGCTGATTCAAAAAAAGTATGTTTCTATTGCGATAAAAAGGGACATATCGAATCTACGTGTTTTAAAAAGAATCCTAATCTAAGAAATATGACTTTTAAGAAAAAGGATAAGGATTCTAAGGAGGATAGCGACGCGCTATTTGCTAACTCTAACGAAGTTAGCGAACTCGAAGTACTATTCTCTAATATAGAGGACTTGGGCGGCGAAGAATTAAATAATACCGCCGTTTTAAGCGTAAATAGCGATAATAGTCGCGATAAAAGCGCTAAAAGTACCGAGTTTATTCTAGATTCGGGCGCTTCCCGGCATATTATAGCAAATAGAGACTATTTCACTATACCCTAGGATACTACTACCGTATTACGGTGGGGTAACGCCGGGAGAATAGTCTCCTACGGGCAAGGAGATATAAAAATGCGCTTTAAAGACACTAATAAGGTAGTTCTTCTTAAAGATTACCTTTATACACCCGGGTTTGGCGTAAATCTTATAAGTCTAGCGCAATTAGACGCTCGTAATTGCTATGCCCGTCTTAAGAACGGCGTTATAGATTTGTATAGCGAAAATAATGCCCTTATAACACGGGCTAATAAAGACAAATCGCTATATAAGTTAGCCGTGTATTTTCCGAATAATAGCCTACCTAAAGACTCGAAAGACGAAGAGGGTACGTTCTATACCCTATCTAATAGCGAGAATAATTCGCTAATTTGGTATAAAAGACTAGGACATATAAATCCTAACGCCTTAGAAAAATTAGGCGTAAAGGAAGACAAAAACGATCCTAGGCTCGTAAATTGCGACGTTTGCCTTAGGGCAAAATCTACGCGCAAAATTAATAAAATAAGTAATACGAGCACGAAAGCTAAAGCCTTCCTAGATAAAGTTAGTTTCGATATCTGTGGTCCTATAGAGCCTAGGACTAATCGCGGACTTCGTTATTTTATTAGCTTTATCGATAATTACTCTAGGTTTCTAGAGACAGATATAATCAAGTCTAAGTCCGAAGCTTTTCGTTCTTTTTATACCTATAAATTACGTACCGAGAATTCTTCGTCTAATAGCGTAGCCGATAATAAAAGGCCTAAGCTTAAGATCCTGAAATTGGATAATGCTCTCGAATTTCTAACTAAAGAATTCGAAGAACTAGTACAGAATAGCAGTATTATACGCGAGCTAATCGCGCCGTATTGTCCGGAGCAAAACGCTAAAATAGAAAGGCCTAATCGTACTATAATGTCTAAAGTACGAGCTATATTATACGAGTCTAGGCTACCTAAATATTTTTAGGGAGAAGCTGTTTTAGCGGCGATTTTTATCTATAATCATACGCCGTATTCTAGCTTAGGCTTCAAATCCCCGTATAAAGTTAGGTATAGAACTAAACCCGACCTTAATAATATTCAAATCTTCGGATCTATCGCCTATTATCGTAATCCTAGGCTATCCTATAGACACGCCCTCAGGCTAGTTAAGGCCCTCTACAGTCAAAACGAGTCCCCTTTATTATAGTACAAAATATATAATACCCCTAATTAGAAAGTAGGCTACTGCCCCTAGAATTAAGGAAGTTCTACCTTATTTAATCTAGACAGCTTGAAGTTCTCTTCACCCTGTTTCTTTAGCTCTAAACGCCGCGGAGGTGCCTAGCTATATTAGGTAACTCCTAGGTAATAGTAGCCTAGGCTACGGTACTAACGGCGTCTACGGCTCTATAGGCAAAGCTCTCCTAAGACAACTAGTAGCAACTTATAGAGGACGTAAAAAGTATAGAAACTAACGATTAGCTCCTATACCGGTCTCTATAGGTAATAATCACTTAGCTACGTACGGCGCTTATACTATCGTATTACCGAGGGTAATAAGAAATAAGGACGACGTCTTAGGCGATTAGTAAGGCCACCCGGAATTAATACTCCTATAGCTAGGTATTGGTCGCGGTATCGACACTAGGCCCCCGCCTAACGTACGATATAGTTACGATCCGTATTGTAGTAAAGGAAGACTAGGCCGAAGTTACGAAGCTATCGAATAAGGAGCTCGCCTAATAAATTAACTAACTAGGGGTGGTCGTAGTGAACTAATAGTCTAACGGTACTCTATAGATCTATACTAGCTCTACTACTACTAGGAGGCACCTAGAGGTATAGCTATAGTAGGTATCTAAGGTTACGGCATTAGCGAAGGTCTTAACGAAACAATTTATAATCCTAGTCTACGATATACCTAAGGAGTTTGACCTAACTAACTAGGGTTACCTACGCGCTCTCTAAGAGGATAACCCGGTTACTCTTAACTCTCTAATCTAGAAGGCGCCTTAGCTATATAGGAAATGGCTATAAGGTAAGAAGGCCTCGGCGCTAATAGTATAGCTATAAGACGCGAAAGCGGCGGATCTAGCGATAGAACAAGGCCTAATTAAGTAATATAGCCTTAAGATAGTAGAAAAGCACTCCTTATCCTTTCGTGTCCTCTAATACTTTAAATGCTAATACTATAGATACTAAGCTATACGTATATAAACAAGTAGGCCTACTCGAACTATATAGGAGACTATATATCTAGGGACTATATATCGGGTATAAGACGGTACGCGAACTATCCGGGGTACTACCTATCGTATAGCGCGGAATGCCTATAGCGGAAACTAGCGAAAAACAAGGCAATTATAAGCAGAACCGTCGCCCTAAGATTCTACGGCGACCGTAAGGCTAGCCTATACCGGAAATAGCTAGCGGCGGTCGGGTATAAGCGCCCTAGGGCCGAGAACGATATAAAGGATACGTAACCTAGGGCGTACGGGAGGCTACGTACTCTACTAGCTATAGCGAGGGAATCTAACTAGGCCCGGCTCCCCTTTAGTATATAGCCGATAGGCGTAGACTAGGACGTATAAGGTAGTAGGACATAGGACGCTATAGAGGAAATAATTGTCGATGCCGATAACTAGCCTCGACACGATTAGTATCATCTAGTATAACGTTAACTATAGTAAGGATATAGTCTAGAAATATCTCCTATACGAGGCGGACCCGTACGTCTACTACGTCCTAGTAATCTAGAAGCTATAGATTAACCCGTACTATAAGAGACTAACGACCTATAAGTTACTAGGCTATACGATATGCCTACGAGGCGACGGTAGACCCCGTACGTACTTCTATATTAGTAAGGATATACTAGAATCCGACTAGGAGGTAGTATACTACGTAGACGAAGAAGGCAGGGGCGATATTACCTCCCTCTACGTAGGTAGCACCTAGATATACAACCTATATATATAACCGCTAGCCTCGAGGTCTAGCCGCGACCTTAGGGCCTATAGACACCTAGATAGTACGCTTAAGAGATAAGGGTACTATATCGTAGTAGGAGACTTTAATATATACTACCCTTCCTAGGAAAGCCTTATAAAGCCGTACCCTATAGCCGACGAAGTACTCGACTTAATAGCGAGTAACGTAATTGCCCTTAATACCCCGAAGGACCTAGGTACCTAGAAGAGAGGGGGACTCTAAGGCACGATCGACCTCTCCTAGATCTTAGATAGCTACTGCTATACGGTAACCTACTATAGGATCGAATATAAACTCGAGGCGTCGTTAGACTATATACTAGTTAGGACCTCTATTACGATATAGATATAACGTATACTAGCGAGAACCCCTAAGCTAAACTAGGGAAAGGCCTACTAGGCTAATATCTAGGCGTACCTCGATAACTCTAAGAGGCTAGTCTAGATCGCGTAGTAGTAATACAATAGTAAAGACGAGATAGACGAGGTAGTCTAAGGGTTAATAGACGAAATAAGAAAAGTTACCTTACTTTAAGTTCCGCTTACCTAACTAATAATATAGTCTAAACTATACTAGACGCTAAAGTGTACTACGGTAGTAAGAGAAGTAAGGAGAGCCCGCCGGATATAGACGAGTAGCTATAGCGAGGAGGCCTAGAACGTATATAGGGAGGTATACTAATAGAAGAAAGCTACGATACGGAGGGAGAAAGTAGTTAGCTAGTAGGCTATAGTAGAAGAAATCGCCGGTAAGCTAGCGAGGATATAGAAGCTAGCAAAAAAGGCCCGATAGGACCCTATATAGGGCCCCTCCTTCTCTATCCTAGCGCTATAATTGCCTAGTAGCCCGGTTAGCGACCCCGAGGCTAAGGCGCGTCTACTAGCTAGTAAGTTCTTCCCGCCCCTAGTCGAGGCTAATCTAAGCGATATAAATAGCTCTACTCCCCTAGCTCCTAGTATTACGGTCTAATAGGAGGTGTCCGAGGGAGAAGTTACCGCTATACTTAGGAAGTTACCGGCGAAGAAAGCCCTAGGGCCGGATAGGATCCTAAACGAGCTACTTAAGAAGTATAGAGATTAACTAGCCCTAGTAGTTATAGCGATCTTTAACGCCTGCCTATAGACCGGATACTACCCGATAGTATTTAAATAATTAACGATAGTAGTTATACGTAAGCCGTAAAAGGAAGACTATACGTAGGTAAAGTCGTACCGCCTAATTACGCTCCTTAACACTCTTAGGAAGGCGCTTAAGAAGCTAGTTATAACGAGACTCTCCGAGGCGGTATAGGAATACTCCCTATTCCCGGATACCTAGATAGGTACGCGCCTATAGCGATCGACGCTATCCGCGATAGAACTTATTACCTCTTAGGCAAAGGCTATCTAGTATAAGAATAGGGACAAGGTAGTATCCTTACCTAGCCTAGATATATCGGGAGCCTTCGACTACGTGTTATACCCGCGGCTACTCTATATCCTAAGGTCGAAAGGACTCCCTAAGTAGCTTATTAACTTCGTACGGTCCTACCTCTAAAACCGTAGCACGTCGATCCTAGTCGGCTAGTATAGAAGCCTATTTTAAGTAGTCTATACTAGAATCCCGTAAGGCTTAACGCTAGTACCTATCCTATTCCTCTTCTTTATAGCGATACTACTCCTAGCCCTAGAATCCTAGAACACCGCTACGAGCGGCTTCGTAGACGATACGAACATCCTAGCGTAGTCTTCCTCGACTAAGGAGAACTATAGGCTACTATAAGAGAAGTATAAGATCTACGAGGACTAGGCTAGGAGGCACGGGGCTCGGTTTGCCCTAGAAAAGTATAATCTAATACACTTTACGCGCCGGCTACGGTTCTATAATATATAAGCTTCTATCTATATATAGGGGTATACGACTAACCCGGTAAATTAGCTTAGGATCCTTAGACTATAGGTAGACCCGGCGCTACGGTAGAGGAAGTACGTATAGGTAATATTACGGAAAGCTAAACAGAATATAGTATTATACTAGAGGCTTACTACGTCTATATAGGGGGCGGACTTCCGGTAGTTACGACTTCTATATATAGCTATTATACGGCTAGTCCTTACCTATAGTAGCTAAGTATAGTCCTTAGGCGAGACGGCCTACCTATCGAAGGGACTCGTCGCGCCGCTAGCGAAGATCTAAAACTAATACCTAAGGAAGGTTACCGTAGTATATAAGTCGATACTAATAAGGATACTTAAGTACGAGACCGCTATACCGTAGATCGACCTATATATCTAGGGACTACGGACCTTCTACTTAGGTAAGTCGGCATAGTACCTAGTATAGAAGGTTATCGCTAGTATAGTCGTAAGGGCCCGCGAATTAGTACTAGCGTATAAGGGCATTCGACCCGGAAACGAGCCGAACTACCGGGTAAGGGACGAATAGCTAGTAATACGATAGGAAGGTAAGAAGTCGTTTATAGAGTAACTATAGAAAGAGAGGTAGAACAACTAGGGTGTAGGGTATAGTAGACGCCCTTAGCTAGCGGGATAACCTAAGGAATAGTTAGTTACGAAATCCGCGGTTAAGTACCCCCCGAAGCTTATCTACTACCGCCTTACGAGGGTATAGAGTAGTATAGTAACCTAACTACAAAGCGAATATATCGGCCTCTAGGGGTACCTATTATAGAGGAAGGTTCTAGAATATACAAATAATAGCTACCCCTACGGCTATTACTCCTAGAACGTACGGTAGGTACTCCTCGTCTATCCGAGGTAGTTACTAGGAAGGGGGGAGTAGATAGTAAAGGCGAGGAACCGGACGATTAGGGTACTTCTTAATAACGTTAAGGACCTACGGCGTATTACAAACTAGATACTAGAGAAGGGCTAGCTAGAATAGTACCGCCGAGTAGAAGTAGTATAGGAAGAGAGGACACGACGTAGCGCGACGAGACCGGCTAGGAGCGGGGGCTAACGGGGTAGTAATATAGACTACGTACGTTTAGAGGGAAAGCTAATCGAGATAAGGAGTAGTTAGGGGCGGGAAGGGTTTTCACCTATTCGGGTTTCCCTTTATATATAACAATAGATATATACCTATATAGGCCGGATAGGGTCCTAGAACAGGGGAATGACAAATCTATCTATCTATCTATCTATTATCGTAATCCGAGTCCTAAGAAACTCGAAACTAGGGCGAAAAAGGCTATTCTATTAGGTTATACCGACTACGGTAACTACAAACTATTAGATCTAGACTCTAGAAAAGTAGTCTTTGCTAGAGACGTAAGAGTCTTAGAAGGAACCTTTTTAGATAGTCCTTAATCCGAAGAACCCGCTATAGTTAGCGAATTCGAGGTAAACGATAATTTAAAAATTAGCGAGGATATTAAAGCTTCTAGCGAACGAAATAAATTAGCTACGAAGCAAAACGAGCCGAGTAATAAGAGACTACGCTTAGATACGTCTAGGAAAAAAACTTCCGGAAGCGTAGAGGCTCTTAGTCCCGCTATCAACCTCGATAATAGCGATTTTAGCGCTACTCCTTCTATAAATTCGCAAAATAGGGCTGATACTACTCGTTCTAGTCCTCTAGAAAATATGAACGACGACGTAGACCCTATATCTATAGAGGCGAATAAGGAATTAGACGGCCCGTCGACTTCTAATCACCCGTTAATTTCTAATAATCCGTTAGAATCTAATAGTTCTAAGACTTTAGAAGACGACGGATTAGAAGACGAGCTAGCGCTACTCGCTATTTATAGCGGGCAGACCGCCGATCCTATTACTTATAAAGACGCGATTACTAGTCCTAATAAAGTCAAATAGCTAGAGTCTATAAAATCCGAAATAGGCGACTTTAATAAGCTAAAAACTTGGGACTTAGTTAACCTTCCTAAGGATCGCGTAGCCCTTAAACGACGGTGAGTTTATAAAACTGAAACCGACGCTAAAGGCAATATAATTAAATATAAGAGTCGGTGGGTCGTAAAGGGCTTTAAACAAATATTTAGAGTAGATTACGACGAGACATTTAGTAATAGTTACTAACCCGAAACTTGGCATTCGTTATTCTATTTTACGGCTTATAATAATTAGGAAAAAAAGTAATAGGACGTTAAATTAGCTTTCTCTAATAGCCCTATAGATAAAGAATTATATATCGAACAGCCCTTAGGTTTCGAGGATACTACTCCGAGAGTTTACCGTCTAAATACGGCGTTATACGGCCTAAAACAAGCCTCTAGACAATAGTACTTATACCTTAAGTCTATACTTCAAGAGCTAGGCTTTGTTCCGCTTAAGAAAGACAAGGCAGCATTTAAAAACGCTAATACGGGCATTATAATAACGTGCTACGTAGACGATATGCTTATACTTAGTCCTAACGAAGGACTAGTTAGGGAACTTAAGAATAACCTCTCTAAGTCGCTAGAACTAAGTGATTAAGGCGACGTAAACTACTATCTAGGGATTGAAGTAACGCGTAATCGCGAAAATAAGTCTATTACTCTAAGTCAAAAAGGGTATTTAGATAAGATCCCTACTAGATTTAATAAGAGAGGTCTTTATCCGGTTAGTAGCCCTATAGAAAATAGCCTACGTCTAGAAAAGAATAAGGAACAAGCTAGTTTAGAGGATACTTAGCTATTTTAAGCCGAAGTAGGGTCCTTAATTTATCTAGCTACTAAAACAAGGCTAGATATAGGCTACGCCGTAGGGCAAGTAGCTAATTTCGCCTCTAATCCTAATAGCTCGCATTTTAAAGCCCTAAATAGGATTTGGAAATACTTAAACGATCCTAAGGCTTACGAGCGAAAACTAGTCTATAAAGCGCAATTGTCACCCCTATTATTAGGCTATAGCGATGCCGATTAGAGGGGTGATTTTACGACTAGAAAAAGTACTACGGGATATATCTCTACTATAGGACCTAAAGCGCCTATAAGTTAGCGTAGTATCCTATAAAAATCGGTCGCGCTATCGAGTTACGAAGCCGAATATATAGCCCTAAAAGAGACTATAAAAGAGTTCTTATTCCTAAGAGATATATATCTCGAGATAGGAATTAGTACGTGTTAGGGGCGAGAGCCTAGCCTATAAGATATAAGAATGAAAGCGAGAATATAGGTACGAAGTATAGATACAAAGGGTATAGTATGATTGCTATATAAAACAAAAGACGAAGAAAGTAAGAGAGGCCTAGGGAAGGCTAGATATTTATACGCGACTCTCGCGAGTACGTGTCCCCGTATTAATAGGGCTAACCCGTACGAAGCCGCGCTTAGTAGCTTTGCTCAAAACCTTATTCTAACCTACCCTACGTTCCGAGTCTTCTACGTACTTCTTCTAGGGTCTAGCGTAGTCGCGGGTACTCGCGGGAGTGCCGTAAGTCATATAGTTACGAGCCGAAGTGAATCTATTAAGGTTTAGTAGAGGGGTAAATTTAGAGGGCTAGGTCCCGTAGTAAATGTTACGGGGCATATAATTCTTAGCGCTTATATACTAAGCTAGACTATCACTTCTTAACGACTTCTAAGTACTCTAAGGCTCTTCTGTCCCTACCTTCTATATACTCTATAAGGAGACTATAATAGTACCCCCCCCCGAACAAAGCTAAGTTCCTACGAAGCCGTAGTAGTTCTATATATCGAGGATGTTCAGCTTTAGTACTAGGCCTAGGCCTAATATTATAGTCGATATACTATTAGTAAGCCCCGTCGAAGAGCTCGGATTCGAAGAGCCTACCAATATTAACTTCTAGGCCGTCTACGCGGGCGTAGTATTCTTCGATTACTTAACGATTAAAGATGATATATTAGATAGGTTCCTATAAGGTATCCTACTTAGGGTAACCTTACTATTCGACTTTATACTTAATCGGCGGTAGTCCTTTAACGTCGTTAGGCTCTACGCGGATTCCCCGGATCTTACGGACGGTATAGTCGTTAGAAGGTAGGTTAATAGGCTCGTCGACTTCTACTTTATTAGGAGGACCTAGTATGTCTTAGTTTTAGTTCGGGAATAGGTCCTTAGCCGACGGCCGAAGGCGTACGGGATAGAAGACGTCGTAGATCTTTATGTTCGTAGGAAGAGCTCGACGGTAGGCGTATAAACTAATACGCTCGGTAATCTTAAAAGGACCTAGGTTCTTCTAGTTTAGCTTCTTAGAGGGGCGGTCCGTCTTAATATTCTTAGAGTTAAGGTAGACTATATCGTCTACTTAGTAGTCGGGAGCTAGCTAGCGACGACGATTAGCTTGATCCCCGTAGATTGCTTATACGTATACTATCTCGTCGTGAACTTCTTTATAGATCTATAAGAGTATAGTAGCGAACTCGTCTACTACTTACTCGTTTACGTCTTCGGTAGGCGGGAGAGGTTCTTCTAGTTCTATACCTATACGAGGGTAGTAACCTCTCGTAGTATAGAAGGGAGAGTAGCTAGTAGTCTCCGAGTCCTAGTTACGAGTAGCGAACTCTACCGTAGGGATATACTAAGGCCAATCCTTCTAGTAGTAGTCGACGAAGTAACGAAGGACCTACTCGAGGATAGCGTTCGTAATTTCGGTCTAGCCGTCGGTCTATAGCTAAAAACTAGTCGAGAGGTTATACTTAATACCTAGGATAGTATATAGACGCTTCTAGAAGTACGAGATGAACTAGGTGCCTCTATTAGAGGTGATGCTATCCGGGAGGCCTTAAAAGCGCTAGACGAATTCGTAGAATAAGTAAGTAGTCTCCTTTACGGTTATACTCTAGTACGGGATTATATACCGGTCCTTAGAGTAACGGTCTACGATTACTAGAAGGGCCTTTGCTTTTACGCCGCTAAAGGTCTTACCGTAAGGAAGATCGGTAATAAAGTCTATAGTAATATACTTCTACGGACGATTAGGAGCCGGGAGAGGGTATAAGAGACCGTAGGGACGGTAGCGGTTAGCTTTAGCTCTTCGGTAAGTAGCGTAGTTTAGTACGTAGCGGCGGACGTCCTTCTAGGAATACGGCTACTAGTAATACCTAGCGAGGAGCTTATAGGTCTTAGCTACGCCTAGGTGACCCCTAGAGGCGGAGTCGTAGATAATTTAAAGAATCTTAGCTCGGATATTAGAGCCTTCGGGCTACGGTACGTAAAGCTTCTTACGGAAGTAGACGACACCTTCCTAGAGCTCGTACTCGGATAGCGAGAAGCCCGGGAATGTCCTCGCGCTAGATTTAAGGGCCTAAACTAACTCTTAGGCGTCTATATCGGTATCGTATACTATTCGTACTCGTACTATAATGCCTTCGGGCTACTCCTTATTATTAAACCCCTTAAAGTCTAATTCGGATAAGCCGTCGGTTATTACTAAGCCCTCTTTATCGTCGTTTAAGTCCTTAGCGTCCGAGGCGTATTCTTTAGGCTCGGATTCATCGTCACTCTCGTTAAGGTAGGTAGGAGCGAGCACGAGAGTAGTAAAGGAAGCGGCGAGCGTAGGCTAGCCGTTCGATAGGTACTCTCGAAGCTCGGAAGAGAGGTTATACTCTTTAATAACTTATTACTCTATAATTTGCCGGCCCCCTCTTCGATCAACTAGAGAGTTACTAGGGCGGCGGGTAAGGGCGTCGGCTATCGAGTTAGCCTTACCGGGCGTATACGAGATTGTAAAGTTGAACCGGGAGAGGAACTTACTCTAGCGGGCCTAGCGACGATTAAGTAGCTTGCTCTTTATAAAGTAGACGAGGTTCTTATAGTCGGAGCTTACTTAGACGGGTATAGTAGAGCCTTCGAGCTCGGGGCGCTATTCTTTAAAAGCTTTAACGATAGCGAGAAGCTCCTTATCGTAGATCTCGTAGTTATACTCCGTAGCGGTCATCTTCTTAGAGAGGAAGGCGATAGGTAACTAGGGTGATTTAGGTAAGCGGCGTTATAGTAGGATACCGCCTACTACGCCGTCGGATACGTCGGTCTCTATACGGGTCTCTAGTTCGAAATCGAAGTGCTATAGAAGCGGGTTCTTAATAAACTTCGCTTTAAGTAAGTCAAAAGCCTCCTAGTATTCGTCGGTCTAGGCGAACTTCTTACCCTTACGCGTAAGCTTTGTTAAAGGGCGTACTACGCCCGAAAATACGTAGATAAAGCGGCGGTAGAAGTTAGTAAAGCCTAGGAAACCCTAGACCTCTTTAACGTTCGTAGGAGCATCCTATTTAACGATAGCGTCGATCTTCTCTTAGTCTATCTTAATACCGTCTACGGTAATAATTAAACTAAGGAACTTGACTTCGGTCTTCTTAAACTCGTACTTATTAATATCGAGCTATAAGCCGGCGTCTACGAGCTTCTAAAGGACCTTATAGACGTACTCGCGGTGCTCCTCCTTAGTCTCGCTATAGACTAGGATGTCGTCGATATAGGCAGTATAGAACTAATCGAGGAACTCCTAAAGGATGTCGTTAATAAAGTTCTAGAAGGTACTAGGCCCGTTCTAAACGCCGAAGGGCATAACGAGCGACTCGAATAGCCCGTAGCGAGTACGGAAGGCTATAAGATACTCGTGTCCTTCTACTATTCGTAACTTGTTAAACGTAGCGATAACATCGAGCTTAGTAAAGTACTTGGCCTTAGAGAGGCGCTCGAGCGTCTCCTAAATCAACGGTATTAGGTAGCGGTTCTTCTTTATAATAGCGTTTAAGCCTCGGTAGTCTACGTAGAAGCGTAGACTACCGCCGGGCTTCTTAACGAATATAACGGGACTACTAGCGCTAGAACGGCTCGCTCGAATAAACCCCTTCTTTAGGTTCTCTTCGAGGTATCTCTTAAGGACGATAAGCTCTTCTCGGGATATAGAATATAGCGGTCCGAACGGTATCTCTATACCTTCTTCTAGCTTAATCTTATAGTCGTAAGGGCGATAAGGAGGCAGCTCGTCTACGGCTTTAGTATCGAATACGTAGAGGATGTAGTATACCTAAGGAGGGACCTTCGTAGTAGGGTCGGTAGGTATACGCTTCTTATCGAGCTTCTCGAGGGCGATGTCGATATCGCGGAGAGAGGCGGCGAAGACTTAAGCTTTAGGCTACTTAGTAGTAGTAGTAAAGGTAGCGGCGTTTACCTAGAAGATCTTAGTATACTTAGGACCGCGCTAAGGCGGCGGAGAAGGCGGAGGTACCGGAGGAACTTCTAGAGGGAAGCTAATAGTTAGGGAAGTCTAGTCGATAATAGGTCGGTATAGTCTAAACTAGGGGAGGCCGAGGATAAACTTCTAATACGGTAGGGACGTAAGGAAGCTAGTAATCGACATACGCTTGCCTCCGAGGGTGATTAACGTGTATATAACATAAGTAATCTTACTAGTAGTAGTCTCCGTGCCGTTAAAGAGTTTAAGGGTACGAGGGTACTTTAGTTCCTAGGGTTCGAGGTTAAGAGAGGTCGCGAGTTTATAGTCTATAAAAGACTCGTCTAGTACGCTAGTGTCTATAAGAGTAAGATTAGAAGAAGAGAGTTTCTTTAAGCCGATATTTATATTCGTAACGAACGGTTTATAAGCGTAGTCCTTACCCGTCTTGTTATATAGGTCTAGCTATACTATATTGATCCTTAACTTCTTTCCTCTCTTTACTTTCGGTAAACGTTATTCTTAGTCTTTATCGCGTCGATAAGGAAGACCTAGGCTTTTTCCTACTTAGCGGGAGTAGTAGAAGTAGGCTCAATAGCGCCGATAGCGCTACGAACCGGGTTACGGGCGTTACGGGTAGCGAGCTACGGATAGTTAGCTACGATATAGCCTAGACCGCCGTAGTAGGTATAGAGCCCGGCCTAGCGACGGCGAAGCTTCTCTTCGGGAGTAAGCTTACCGTTAACGAGGCCCTAGACTCTAGGGACGGCGGCACTAGCGCTAAGATCTATAGCGTTACCTATAGAGACGGGAGGGAGAGCCGTAGGAGCGGCGGCGCCTAGTAGAGTAGCGAAGTGGCTTCCGGGACTACGAGGCTAACGACCTTAAGAACGGGAAGCGAGGAGAGAGGCGGTATATTTTATATTAGAGTCGAGGCGCTAGTAGGTCTCGACGAGCTTACGGAAGCTTATAGTACCGACGTCCTTATCCTCGAGGGCTCGAAGAAGCTCTACTAATAAACTACGGCGGAGAGTGCTCTTCTTAGTCTCTTCGTTATAGCCGGTAAACCCGATATCGCGGTTAAAGGCCGCGAGGTACTCGGCGAAGCTCTTATTCTTCTAGAGGAGGTTATAGATAGCGTTCTAGGCGGTAGCTCTACGGTCTAGATCACTAAAGGCAGTACGGAGGTCCTATATTAAGGTAAGGACGTCCGGGTAGCCGATAGTCTACGTAGCGTTATCGATATAGTATTATACCTAAGCCGTAGCGTCTCCCCGAAGGAGGGAGAAGACGTACGTAACTTTGTCCTTCTCTTACGGAAAGTGGTCGGTATTAGCTAATAGCTTAATAGTAAGCTATGTCTTAAATGCCTTAAACTTGCTCTTATTACCGTCGAACTCGTCTAGGTCGTTAACCTTCTTAGAGAAGTACTAGCGGCGGTTATTATTAGCGTACGGGGCGAGGTTCTAGAAGGTGTTTATAATACCTTAAAGGTATATTACTTAGTTGTTTGCTTGCTCGACCTACTAGGCGGTCTCGCGGAAAGAGGAGACGGTACGGTTAATAAGAGCGTAGGCGGTATCCGGGTTAGCGTTTACCTAGGTACTAAAGGTAGCGGCGTTCGAGAAGGGGATGTTAGCCTACTTACTAAAGTAGAATAGAGTGTCTTAGTAGTCGAGGTTGACACCTCTATCGGTAGCGTAGTTACCTATAAGGATGACTCGAGTAGTTAATAGTTTGTTAGTCTTTCGTAATATTAGGGGCGAGAGCCTAGCCTATAAGATATAAGGGTAAAAGCGAGAATATAGGTAGGAAGTATAGGTACAAAGGGTATAGTATAATTGCTATATAAAACGAAAGATAAAGAAAGCAAGAGAGGCCTAGAGAAGGCTAGATGTTTATACGCGACCCTCGCGAGTACGTGTCCCCGTATTAATAGGGCTAACCCGTATAAAGCCGCGCTTAGTAGCTTTACTCAAAACCTTATTCCAACCTACCCTACGTTCCGAGTCTTCTACGTGCTTCTTCTAGGGTCTAGCGTAGTCGCGGGTACTCGCGGGAGTACCGTGAGTTATATAGTTATAAGCCGAAGTGAATCTGTTAAGGTTTAGTAGAGGGGTGAATTTAGAGGGCTAGGTCCCGTAGTAAATGTTACGGGGTATATAATTCTTGGCGCTTATATACTAAGCTAGACTGTCACTTCTTAACGACTACTAAGCACTCTAAGGCTCTTCTGTCCCTACCTTCTATACACTCTATAGGGAGACTATAACAGTACGGGCCTTAATACTATTCTTACGGATTCTAAATCCGCGATAGAACTAGCTCATAATCCCGAACACTACGCTAAGACAAAGCACATCGATATACAATATCACTTAGTTCGAGAGTACGTTCAAGAAAAAAAATAAGTCTAGAGTATATCCCTATAAAAGAAGAAATAGCGGATATTTTAACTAAAGCTCTAGACTCGCCGAATTTTAAGAGGCTACGGGACCTTATTTACGGCTAGTTCTTATATTATACTAGTACTCTTTTATCCTATTTAGGTTGTGATCCCTATCTAGGTTTTTAACGAGACTAGTTAGTTTAGAAAACCTTCGTACTCTTTTTCCTTTATTAAAGGTTTTTTAACGAGACAAAGTACTTAATAAGGCGTTAATCAGCGTAAAACGACCCTTAATTATAGAGCTATATATAGGCCTTGATCCTAGAACTTAGTTAGGGGTAATAGTAATTAGTTGGCACTTTCATTGTTTTTCTTTAGAGGGACGTCTTTAGAAAAAGTCATAATTTTCGAATTTTAGAAATTCGATTATAAAATAACGGCTAATCCTACTACTATTAACCGAGATTTAGGATACTTTACTTAAGTATACCTGAAAGGTTTTGTAGTCTAGTAGGGTAAAGAGCTGTTATTAATCCTAGAATAAGCCGTTTTTAACCTATTACTTTTATAAAGTAATATTAAGAGGCAATTCGAGCTAAAGTACTATTATATATTTAAGAGCCTAGAATTATCTAGAATTAGCGAAGTACGTATATTAGATTATAAGCTTTATATAGCTACTTAGCGAGATATACTATTATAAAGCGGTAGACTATTAAATCCAATAGATTCTAACAACCCGTAAGCTCCTAGCATTGCTAGAATCGTACGGAAATGCTTGTCTACGCCGTGATAGGCTAGTGCCGGACTACCGGCTCATAGTATCTTTAGAACTAGCTATGTTCTAATTATATTAAAATCTAGAACGCTATAGGTGGTCTAGAAGACAAGCTATAGAATTTAATAGAATCTATAAGATATAACTTCTTACAAATCCGCTTCTTATTATAGATATACTACGTAATAGATTACGTAGTATAGAAGGTTCTAGGAGTCTATAATCGAATATAAATATGAGTAGAATAAGCCCTCTAGATAGGATAAGTAACAAAGCAAGTCTACTACTCTTAACTACTACAACCTCGACTATTATACTCGACTCATTACGACTATCTACGAATATCCTAAGGCTAGCTTCCGCTACGAACACCTTTTAATAACGTACCTACCTTATAAGGATAAGAATACTAAAACGTTTTAGGTTTCAAGGCGTAAAGTCGCTAAAACGGTAGGGTTACCCCCGTTAAAAGTACCTTAATCCTAGAAAATTAGGAACGACGTTTCAAGTCTATAAGGAATAACTATAGCGAAGCTTTACTATAGTTAAGAAGAGGTCTTTAACCTAGCTTAAGGATTATATCCGACTAGGAGGACGGTATATCCTAAAGACTCTCTTAAAATCGCGCGTACTTAATACCTTATAGCTATCTATACTTTAGAAAAGAGTATAGGAAATAGGCTATTTACCTAAAGAGGGAGAGAGTCGTCTCTTTAGCCTAAAAACCCCTTAGTAGAAAGGTATTCTCGCCTTAATAGGTAGTATCAATATAAAGCTTATAGGGGTGTATTAGTTTATAAGCTTTATATAGCTACTTAGCAAGAGATACTATTATAAAGCGGTAGACTATCAAATCCGATAGATTCTAACAACCCGTAAGCTTCTAGTATCGCTAGGATCGTACTGAAATGCTTATCTAGGCCGTAATGGGCTAGCGCCGGACTACCGGCTTATAGTATCTTTAGAACTAGCTATGTTCTAATTATATTAAAATCTAGAACGCTCTAGGTGGTCTAGAAGACAAGCTATAGAATTTAATAGAATCTACGAGATATAACTTCTTACAAATCCGCTTCTTATTATAAATATACTACGTAATAGATTACGTAGTATAGAAGGCTCTAGGAGTCTATAATCGAATATAAATAAGAGTAGAATAAGGCCTCTAGATAGGACAAGCAACAAAGCAAGTCTACTACTCTTAAGTACTATAACCTCGACTATTATACTCGACTTATTACGACTATCTATAAATATCCAAAGGCTAGCTTCCGCTACGAACACCTTTTAATATTTAAAAGATACTAGACGAGGCGATAAGTATCGCTAATAGTAAAGAAGGATAGAAGGCCGTATATACGGACTTTCTACTTACTTTACCGTAGCTTTATCGGTTAGTTATAAAGCAGATACCGCGCTTAATCCCTAAGATTAATATACTTAACAAACTAGCTGTTTCCGCTACTATTAACAATAACCTTATTTAGAAAATAGTGGAAATAAGTATTCGGGCTTACTAACGAGGTCTCGCGGCGGAGGTTAAATCCTTTAACCCTAGTAAAAATCAAAGGTCTATATAACTAGAGAACCCCGATCGCGTGCCTAGACTATAGGCTTACTTAATATAGGGCCCGTAGTTATAGAACCGTAAGTAGTCTAAAGCGCTTAATAGGTACTATTATAACTATAGTAGTACGGAACATTAGGCTAATAGGTGCCCCGCGATACTTTTCCTTATCTTATAAGGGTATATCTTTTTAGCGACGAATAACTAGTAGTACCTAGGAAAGAAGACCGATCTAAATCCCCCTAAGTTCAACTTCCGACGGGACTATAGCAAACCTAAGCTCCTTTATATACTTCCGTAGCTTAAGGAATACTATAGCCCGATTCTATTTAATAAGGATATAAAAATCCCTTCACTTCGGAAACAATAGATAGGTCGAGATTATACTATTGTCTTAAGCGTAAAGCTTCCTAACTACTCTAAACCTCTACCTAATAACCGACACCTTATAGAATAGGGCCCTAAAGATGTTAGATCTAGGTAGTAACCGACGGCCGCTAGTAGTTACTAGATCTAGTTTAAGGAAGAAGAAGAACCGGTTCTATAAGGGAGTAGGATTATAAACTACGACGAGGTTAAGGTTAAGGCCTACCTAATCTAGAGTAATAAATCTCGAGGTAAAGCTCTAGTAGGAATTATAAAGAACCTAAATCCTCGAACTAGGTCTAGTATATAGGCATTAAGGGTACGAGCCGAGGCCGCTAAAGCTATACAATAAGAACTTAAAGAGGAGATCCGGTAGGAAGAACTCGGTTAGTAGGAGGTAGAGATGATTAGAGACGCCGGTTCTAGGGCTAGTAGAAGCTAGTTAACGGTAGCGCTAGGGGAGACTCTTAGAAGGACACCTAAGCCTCGAGCTAAGTTAGGGCCTACGCCCTCGGAATAGCCGGTAGGGCCTATTAATACCCTATTCGTATAGCGTAAACGGCTATAGAATATAAAGACGATAAGGATTAATAACTACGTCCGACAGTACGGTATAGGAGATAGGCCCGTTACTAAGGAGGAGGGAGTGACCTATTAGATTGATCGAATCCTTTAGACTACGTTTCTAAACGTTAATACCCGGGACTAGTTTCGGTATAGTCGCTAGTTTAAGACTACCTTGTTTAGTAGAGTAGTAAATACCCCTAATCTATAGTCTAAGCTTATTACCGTCCGTAAGTTAGCTAGCTAAGAAGGGACTAAAGTCCGTACGAGTTATATTGCTACCTATAAAGACGAGGGAGAAGCGGCTAATAAAGAGGTCTTTCGGGATGATTATCAAGCTCGCTTTATAGGTATGTTCTTAACAATATTATGTAGTAAGGATACTATCCCTACCGCCGAGTTATACGAGAACATTAAAAAGATCGGTCTCTCTAGTATACTAGACGATTTTTTAATAGTACCTAGCCCTTAGGTAGTTACTAAGCTTAGGACTAGTAAAGGTTAGACTCGAGCCCTACTTAACGAGGGATCTAAAGTCAACATTATTAGCCCGAGGATAGTATATAAGTTTGGCTTGCCTATCGTACCTAGCGCCTACTTATCCTTTCGAGGAGCGGGTAGAAGAGCGAAGTTTAAGGGGGTAATTTTAAAGCTTAATACTTAGGTGTTTAGTATATACTACTAGATCGATATATTTGTCTCCGCTAATCTAGATTCGCCTACGATTCTTAGCCGCCCTTAGTATAGAAAGGTACGACTAATAGGCTATAACTACGACGATAGATTATAGGAGGGAACAATTGCTAGTAGGAAAGGTAAAAGTATAATATTTACGGCTATTAACGTACTTTACTACTAAGCGGGCTATACTACCGAGCGGGCTACTTTTACTAAGAACTATACTACTTCTATAGATATAGCTATATAACTACTATTATATCGTATATTGTCTTTAAACGAGGCCAAACTGACCTTAGCTGTCTACGCTACGAAACGCGACGCGATAATCACGAATCGACTTGCTATAAAGGTATACGACGCGTCTCGAACTATACTAGGGTATCGATTAGATAGACGACCTCCTCGGGGTGACTACGAGCCTAATTCGAAGAAGCTTATAGAGCTAGAAGAGAGGGTGATACTTAAGTATATACTCGAGCTAGATCTTAGAGGTTTCCCGCTATTAAAGGCTAGTATACGAGTAATAGCCGATTTATTACTATAAGAGAAGGGTCTTAAGCCCGCTAGTCTCAATTAGATAGACGGGTTTATTAGGTAACATCGTGAGCTAAAGGTTTGTATAATACGTAGATACGATCGTTAGCGAGCCCTAATTTAAGATCTAGACGTTATCGAGAAGTAGTTCTTGCTTGTACGTAATATAAAGGAGAAGTATAGTATCCTTAACTAGGACACCTATAACTTCGACGAGATAGGGTTTATAATAGGTATTATTACGTCTTAGAGCGTCGTTACGGGTTTAGAAAGGCGTAGTAGAAAGAGGAAGGTCGTTTTATAGGGTAATAGAGAGGGAGTAGAGAGATAGCGTATTAGATAGCTCTTATATAAAGCGAGATTAGTAAGCTACGTAAGTCTAACGAGGCCCTTATATAGCGGAAAGTACGAAAGCGTAAGTACATTTAGTCTAGAGGGTCTCTAACCTTCGATAAGGCGTCGTAATTGATACCTCTAGAGGATACTAGGAGGTAGGAAGTGAGTAGAGAGTCGCTAGATAGTATTCGGCTAGTACTAAGGCTATAACGCTATAAGCGATATAGCGAGTCGGGGTATAACGTACGTACCTATTAAGTAGACTCGCTAGATAGCGAAGAATCTAAAGAGGAATTGTCCTCCTAGTAACGATTCTATAGGATGTCGTCGTATTAAGATACCGTCGTAATTAAAGTAGAAGTAGTATAGTTCTTAGTAAAAGTAGCCCGCTCGGTAGTATAGCCCGCTCGGTAGTAAAGTACGTTATAGGTACTAATAAGTATAAAACTCTTTAAGAACTTCTATAGTCCTCGAAAAATTCGAACGCGGGTTAATTTACGGTAGTCAACCCGCTATAAGTATTAGAAGTCCGGTTTTAAAACAAGTCCGCTTTTCGAGTCTAGTCGGGGAGACCTTAGTAAATATATTAGGGGCGGAGTGTTCTAATAATACGGCGTATCGATATCGATAAGAAGGCATAACGAAGCTAAAACCTAAGCTTATAGACACGACTGTCTTCGGATACTTTAAGAACTACCGCGGCCCCGTATTATAATAAAGAGAAAATGTCCTCGACCTTAGCCCGTATTCGAAGAAATTACTAGGACTACTCGGGAACCGCTAATACTTAAGCGCTAAGGTGACTACTAACGCTCTAGGAGAGTAGGTCATTATAAATATATACTCCGTATAAGGCGACTAGTATACGGAGATCCTAAAATAGGGCTAGATTAATAGGTAGGCTTAGAAACGAGACGTAGGGTTATATAGACCCGGTATTAGGATATCGTATATATTTACTATATATAAGCGTAAAGCTAACAAGAAAAGACCTATTAATACGAGCGTTTACGAGAGGCCTTAGTCGAAAGTAGATAGTAATATAAATTAGAAGCGGAAGGCCCTTTACTAAAAATCTCTAATACTAGTAGGGTAAGGCCCGTTTAATAGGAGGTATCTTATTAAAAAGTTCTCTAGTATCGAGCGCGGCTTAAGGATTATACCTAAAAGGCTCGCTAGTATTAAGGTTAGTATCGCTCTCTCGGCTAAGGAAAGATAAATGTTTAAAGAAATACTCTTTAACCGAGAAGGTGTCCTAGCGTAGGATTTTAGCTATATACGGCAGATTAGACATAATATTATACCTTCTTAAAAGATTATAACGATTACGTATAAACCGTAGTAGGCGCGGAACATTCGTTTATACCTAAGCTTACGAGCGATTATAGAATAGATAATCCGCGCTCGAATTAAGAATAGAATTCTTAAGTATAGTTAAGGTGCTTATACGAATACTTAGTTCTTAGTAGCGAAGAAGGTCAAGCTAAACAGCAAAGCTATACTATATAGGTTGATTAACTCCGCTATACTCTTAAACAAGGTAACGATAAGGGATACAAACATTCCCCTAGATACGGACGGGTTCTCGGAAGACTTTACTAGGTATAGAGTAGCCTCTTTAGTAGACTTGTTTTTGGGGTACGACTAGATTACGCTTAACGAAAGTAGCCGAGACTTAATAGCCTTTATAACGCCTCTTAGGCTTATACGGTATATAACGTTACTATAGGGTACGACGAACTTAGTTACTTAGTTTATACGGGTAGTAACTAAGGTGTTAATAGACTATATTTCTTACCGAGCAAAACTATTCCTTAACGATATCGGCGTAAAAGGTCCTACTAAGGACTATAGTAACGCTAAGGTAGAGCCTAGCCTTCGACGATAGGTCGCAGAATATATTATATTCCTTAATCTTATTCTTACGGACCTAGAGAGGGCCGGAGCGGTAGTCGTAGAGGAGAAGTCGTAGTAGCTTTATAAGACCCTAAAGGTCGTAGGCTATATTACTAGCCCGAGCGGCCGCTTTTTAGATCCTAAGGTAGTAGCTAAGATCTTGAACTAGCTAACCCTAAAGTACGTAAAGGAAGTTCGAGTTTATATTAGGATCTATATTTACTTCCGGATTTAGGTCCCCTAGTTCGTAATCGTCGCTCGGCTAATATATAAGCTTTTAAGGAAGGACGTCGAGTTTGTCTAGACTAAGAATAAGTAGTTCTCGAAAGAGAACCTAGTAAGATTCTTAGTAATAGTACTAGCGTTAGTGACTATCTCCTACGCCCTAGGAGCTAGTAGGATCTTCGTTTCTATTAATACGAGTAGTATTAGGTAGGGTTATATAATATCGTAGGAATTACTAGATAATACTTAACGAAGATACCCGGTAAGGTATAAGAGCGGTACCTAGAACGTAAACGAGGCTAAGTATAATATAGGAAAGCGGGAGTGCCTCGGAGTACTAAAGGGCCTTAAGAAGGTATAGCGCTACCTCGTAGGAGTAGACTTTATCCTCGAAGTTAATACTAAAACGCTACTATAGTAGTTAAATCGGCTAGCATCCGATATTCTAAACTCTATAATAGTAAGGTAGGTTACTTAGATCCGGCTATTTACCTTTAAAGTAAGGTATATCGATAGGAAGAAGTACTCCGGACCGGATATACTGTCTCGTAAACTACCTATAGCTAAGGAGCTTACGGAACCTAACGGTAATATTAATAAGATATTTAACGACAAATTCTTCTATTACGCCGAGCTAGTTAACACTTTCTCCGTTGTTCTAGAGCGTAAACTACTCCTCGAACCCTAGTATAGTAACAATTCCGAGCTTATAGCTTATATTCTAGTATATCGAACACGACCGGAAGGGGTCACCCGGGCTAAGTATCGAAACCTCGTTAAGAAGAGTCCTTAGTACTAGTTAAGAGACAAGCTCTTATTTTATTAGCGGCGAAGGGGTATACCGATATAGCTAGTAGTAGACGATAATAATACTTAGAAAGAGATCGTAATATACTATTACGAAAAGTATAGTCACTAGAGTATAGAGCTAGTATATAATCTTATATTACTAGCCGGTATTACTAGGAGGGCTACTTCTCCGACATATCAAATTAGGTAAGGACTTATACTCCTTATAACTTTTGCGAAGGTAACTAGAGAGTAGGAGAAATATACTTATCGACTTAGTAGGTTATAGGAGAGAGGTAGTACTACGATCCCGTCTACGTATATAGAAACGGGTACTTACTTATCGCCCGAGAAGCTCTAAGTAGGTAGATTAAGGCAAAGGTCGTACGGAAGCCTCTAAATTCGCGGGCGATTACTAAGTTCCTATACGAGATAGTATTTGGCCGGTATAGATACTACTATAAGATTGTGCTTAATAACGCTAGTATTAATAAAGGGGAGGTAGAGAGGATACTTATTAGTATAGGTATTAAGTATATCCGGATCTTACTCTACTATCCGTAGTTAAATATAACTATAGAAGTAGGACATCGACCTGTTCTAGCTATATTAGCTAAGCTTACTAAGAACACCTATAAGTCCTAGGAACAATGGATTACTACGGTACTTTAGGCTAATAGAACTACGGTATCTAGAATTACGGGTATAACGCCGGCGGAGGTTCTATATAGCTATCGTACTATTCTCCCGATTAAGGTAGAATACCTAATATAGGCAAACTATAAATAGGGATCTATTAGATTAACGGAGGAGCTATTAGCTATTCGGGCGCGTTAGTTATAGATACGGGATATAAGTCTTTAGGAGTTATAGTTATAAAGAGTAAGGCTTTGTACCCTAAGTAAGGAATACTTTAATACTAAACGTAGTATTAACTTCTAGGGGTTCTAGGTCGGAGATCTTATAGTCAAGTTTAACAAGCCGTATAAGGATAACCTATCTAGAAAGATTAGTTACCGCTAGCTTAGGCTATATCGTATAGCTAAGGTATACTCGGGGTTTAGTATATACGTCCTTAGGGAGCTTAATAGTACGAGGTTAAAGGGTATATAAGCCCGAGAGAACCTAAAGCCAATCCTATAGTTAAGACCGGACCCGGAGCTTGATCTTCCTAAAGCTAAAGATATTATAGCGCTAGAGAATAGGGTTAATATCGAAAAAAGCGATCTTCTAAATAAGAACAGACCTACTACGTCCGAATCTAACGACGAAGAGGATAACGATATACTTCTAATAGGCATTAATAGAGCTACTACACTTCCGGAACTAGAATCTAAGCCGACGAGACTATAGGTCAAAGGAGGGACAGGATTTTATTGTTTCTTTTTTAGGCGTAAGGAGTTCACTTAGTAGTTCTAGTTTCTAACCTTAGTTTAACTAGCTTCTAGTTCTAGTACCTAGTTTCTAGCGTGCTTGACTGATTTCTAGGCTATATCCTTGACTTAAGAGTAGGCTTACTACGAAGATTAGACTTTGACTTAGCCTCCTTAGCCCCTTATAGAATAAACTTACGATCTCCTTAATATCTCTAGACTAACTACTTAACTAGACGCCGGATCCGCCTTCTTTACGTATAACTTATAGGTATAGTTTCTTAGTTTATATTAGCGTAGCGGAGGTGTAACTAGGGACAGTTTCGGAATAGGGGAGGATATATTAACGAGCTAAGGGCCCCTTTAGACCCTAAAACTTGCGCGTCGAATCTCGTTAACCTTTAACGGTTAATTACGTAGTAGGGGTAT
The DNA here is from genome assembly GCF_020509005.1 of Fulvia fulva. Lineage (NCBI taxonomy): Eukaryota > Fungi > Ascomycota > Dothideomycetes > Mycosphaerellales > Mycosphaerellaceae > Fulvia > Fulvia fulva. The sequence goes on from NC_063012.1 coordinate 688,778, forward strand.
ATAGGGGTACTACTAAGATATATATAGCTAGAAGGCGATCTTAGTAGGAAAAAAAGGATTTATAAGGAATCTCTCTATAAGGCGAAGATATAGAAATCTAAAAATTTCAGATTTATTATCTTTTTTTTAAGATTACTATATATACTTTATAGCCCGTAGACCGGTAAGTATAAACACCTACGCGTAAGCTATCTTAAGGTTACTAGGCGCGCCCTTACTTACTAGGGTAGTTAGTCGTCTATACTTAGCTAGGAGGTATAGGGCTCGGTTTACCCTAGAAAAGTACAATCTAATACATTTTACGCGCCGGCTACGCGGTTCTATAATATATAATCTTCTATCTAGATATAGGGGTATACGACTAACCCGGCAAATTAGCTTAGGATCCTCGGACTATAGGTAGACCCGGCGCTACGGTAGAGGAAGTACGTATAGGTAATATTACGGAAAGCTAAACAGAATATAGTATTATACTAGAGGCTTACTACGTCTATATAGGGGACGGACTTCCGGTAGTTACGACTTCTATATATAGCTATTATACGGCTAGTCCTTACCTATAGTAGCTAAGTATAGTCCTTAGGCGAGACGGCCTACCTATCGAAGGGACTCGTCGCGCCGCTAGCGAAGATCTAAAACTAATACCTAAGGAAGGTTACCGTAGTATATAAGTCGATACTAATAAGGATACTTAAGTACGAGACCGCTATACCGTAGATCGACCTATATATCTAGGGACTACGGACCTTCTACTTAGGCAAGTCGGTATAGTACCTAGTATAGAAGGTTATCGCTAGTATAGTCGTAAGGGCCCGCGAATTAGTACTAGCGTATAAGGGCATTCGACCCGGAAACGAGCCGAACTACCGGGTAAGGGACGAATAGCTAGTAATACGATAGGAAGGTAAGAAGTCGTTTATAGAGCAACTATAGAAAGAGAGGTAGAACAACTAGGGTGTAGGGTATAGTAGACGCCCTTAGCTAGCGGGATAACCTAAGGAATAGTTAGTTACGAAATCCGCGGTTAAGTACCCCCCGAAGCTTATCTACTACCGCCTTACGAGGGTATAGAGTAGTATAGTAACCTAACTACAAAGCGAATATATCGGCCTCTAGGGGTACCTATTATAGAGGAAGGTTCTAGAATATACAAATAATAGCTACCCCTACGGCTATTACTCCTAGAACGTACGGTAGGTACTCCTCGTCTATCCGAGGTAGTCGCTAGGAAGAGGGGAGTAGATAGTAAAGGCGAGGAACCGGACGGTTAGGGTACTTCTTAATAACGTTAAGGACCTACGGCGTATTACGAACTAGATACTAGAGAAGGGCTAGCTAGAATAGTACCGCCTAGTAGGAGTAGTATAGAAAGAGAGGACACGGCGTAGCGCGACGAGACCGGCTAGGAGCGGGGGCTAACGGGGTAGTAATATAGACTACGTACGTTTAGAGGGATAGCTAATTTAGGTAAGGAGGAGTCGGGGGCTAGAAGGGTTATCACTTATTCGGGTTTCCCTTTATTTATAACAATAGATATATATCTATATAGGCGGAATAGGGTCCTAGAATAGGGGAATAACAAATCTATCTATCTCTATTTATAATAAGAAGCGGGATTTATAAGAAGTTATATCCCGTAGATTCTATTAAATTCTAAAGCTTGTCTTTTAGACCACCTATAGCCTTCTAGACTTTTATATAGTTAGAACTTAGCTAGTTCTAAAGATGTTATAGGCCGGTAGTCCGGCGCTAGCCTTTTACGGCCTAGACAAGCATTTCCGTACGATCCTAGCGATACTAGGAGCTTACGGGTTATTAGAATCTATCGGATTGAATAGTCTACGGCTTTATAATAGTATATCTTGCTAAGTAGCTATATAAAGCTTATAAACTAATAACGTACTTCGCTATTTCTAGACAATTCTAAGCTCTTAAGTATATAATAGAACTTTAGCTCGGATTGCCTCTTTATATTACTTTATAAAAGTAATACGTTAAAAACGGCTTACTCGGGGGTTAATAACAGCTCTTTACGCTAATAAACTACAAAACCTTTTAGGTATACTTAAGTAAAGTATCCTAAATCTCGGTTGATAGTAGTAGGATTAGCCGTTATTTTATAATCGAATTTCTAAAATTCGAAAATTATGTCTTTCTCTAAAGACGTCCCTTGAAAGAAAAACAATAAAAGTACCAACTAACTACTATTACCCCTAACCGAGTCCTAGGATTAAGGCCTATACATAGCTCTATAATTAAGGGCCGTTTTCCCCCGATTAACGACTTATTAAGTACTTCGTCTCGTTAAAAAACCTTTAATAAAGGAAGAAGAGTACGAAGGTTTTCTAAACTAACTAGTCTCGTTAAAAACCTACATAGGGATCACAACCTAAATAAGATAAAAGAGTACTAGTATGATATAAGAACTAGCCGTAAATAAGGTCCCGTAGCCTCTTAAAATTCGGCGAGTCTAGAGCTTTAGTTAAAATATCCGCTATTTCTTCTTTTGTAGGGATATACTCTAGACTTATTTTTTTTCTTGAACGTACTCTCGAACTAAGTGATATTGTATATCGATGTGCTTTGTCTTGGCGTAGTGTTCGGGATTATAAGCTAGTTCTATTGCGGACTTAAAATCCGTAAGAATAGTATTAAGGCCCGTACTAATTTCTATCTCGAGATATATATCTCTTAGGAATAAGAACTCTTTTATAGTCTCTTTTAGGGCCATATATTCGGCTTCGTAACTCGATAGCGCGACCGTTTTTTGTAGGATACTACGCCAACTTATAGGCGCTTTAGGTCCTATAGTAAAAATATATCTCGTAGTACTTTTTCTAGGCGTAAAATCACCCCCCTAATCGGCATCGCTATAGCCTAATAATAGGGGCGACAATTGCGCTTTATGTACTAGTTTTTGCTCGTAAGCCTTAGGATTGTTCAAGTATTTCCAAATCCTATTTAGGGCTTTAAAATGTGAGCTATCGGGATTAGAGGCAAATTTAGCTACTCCAAAGGGCACTATAACAGCTTAATGAAATGTCTATCTATCTATCTATTTAGGGCTTTAAAATGTGAGTTATCGGGATTAGAGGCAAATTTAGCTACTTGCCCTACGGCGTAGCCTATATCTAGCCTTGTTTTAGTAGCTAGATAAATTAAGGACCCTACTTCGGCTTAAAATAGCCGAGTATCCTCTAAACTAGCTTGTTCCTTATTCTTTTCTAGACGTAGGCTATTTTCTATAGGGCTACTAACCGGATTAAGACCTCTCTTATTAAATCTAGTAAGGATCTTATCTAAATACCCTTTTTGACTTACAGTAATAGACTTATTTTCGCGATTACGCGTTACTTCGATCCCTAGATAGTAGTTTACGTCGCCTAAATCACTTAGTTCTAGCGACTTAGAGAGGTTATTCTTAAGTTCCCTAACTAGTCCTTCGTTAGGACTAAGTATAAGCATATCGTCTACGTAGCACGTTATTATAATGCCCGTATTAGCGATTTTAAACGCTACCTCGTCTTTCTTAAGTGGAACGAAGCCTAGCTTTTGAAGTATAGACTTAAGGTATAAGTACTATTGTCTAGAGGCTTGTTTTAGGCCGTATAACGCCGTATTTAGACGGTAAACTCTCGGAGTATTATCCTCGAAACCTAAGGGCTGTTCGATATACAATTCTTTATCTATAGTGCTATTAGGGAAAGCTAATTTAACGTCCTATTGCTTTATTTCCAAATTATTATAAGCCGCAAAATAGAGTAACGAACGCCAATTTTCGGGTCGACAAGTATTACTAAATGTCTCGTCGTAATCTACTCCGAATATTTGTTTAAAGCCCTTTACGACCCACCGACTCTTATATTTAATTATATTGCCTTTAGCGTCGGTTTTAGTCTTATAAACCTACCGTCCTTTAAGGGCTACGCGATCCTTAGGAAGGTTAACTAAGTCTCAAGTTTTTAGCTTATTTAAGTCGCCTATTTCGGATTTTATAGACTCTAGCCATTTGACTTTATTAGGACTAGTAATCGCGTCTTTATAAGTAATAGGATCGGCGGTCTGCCCGCTATAATTAGCGAGTAGCGCTAGCTCGTCTTCTAATCCGTCGTCTTCTAAAGTCTTAGAACTATTAGATTCTAACGGATTATTAGAAATTAACGGGTGATTAGAAGTCGACGGGCCGTCTAATTCCTTATTCGCCTCTATAGATATAGGGTCTACGTCGTCGTTTATATTTTCTAGAGGACTAGAACGAGTAGTATCAGCCCTATTTTGCGAATTTATAGAAGAAGTAGCGCTAAAATCGCTATTATCGAGGTTGATAGCGGGACTAAGAGCCTCTACGCTTCCGGAAGTTTTTTTCCTAGACGTATCTAAGCGTAGTCTCTTATTACTCGGCTCGTTTTGCTTCGTAGCTAATTTATTTTGTTCGCTAGAAGCTTTAATATCCTCGCTAATTTTTAAATTATCGTTTACCTCGAATTCGCTAACTATAGCGGGTTCTTCGGATTAAGGACTATCTAAAAAGGTTCCTTCTAAGACTCTTACGTCTCTAGCAAAGACTACTTTTCTAGAGTCTAGATCTAATAGTTTGTAGTTACCGTAGTCGGTATAACCTAATAGAATAGCCTTTTTCGCCCTAGTTTCGAGTTTTTTAGGACTCGGATTACGATAATAGGCGATAGATCCGAAGATTTTAATATTATTAAGGTCGGGTTTAGTCCCGTACCTAACTTCGTACGGGGATTTAAAGCATAAGCTAGAATGCGGCGTACAATTATAGATAAAAATCGCCGCTAAAACGGCTTCTCCCCAAAAATATTTAGGTAGCCTAGACTCGTATAACATAGCTCGTACTTTAGACATTGCAGTACGATTAGGCCTTTCTATTTTAGCGTTTTGCTCCGGACAATACGGCGCGATTAGCTCGCGTATAATACTGCTATTCTATACTAGTTCTTCGAATTCTTTAGTTAGAAATTCGAGAGCATTATCCAATTTCAGGATCTTAAGCTTAGGCCTTTTATTATCGGCTACGCTATTAGACGAAGAATTCTCGGTACGTAATTTATAGGTATAAAAAGAACGAAAAGCTTCGGACTTAGACTTGATTATATCCGCCTCTAGAAACCTAGAGTAATTATCGATAAAGCTAATAAAATAACGAAGTCCGCGATTAGTCCTAGGCTCTATAGGACCACAGATATCGAAACTAACTTTATCTAGGAAGGCTTTAGCTTTCGTGCTCGTATTACTTATTTTATTAATTTTGCGCGTAGATTTTGCCCTAAGGCAAACGTCGCAATTTACGAGCCTAGGATCGTTTTTGTCTTCCTTTACGCCTAATTTTTCTAAGGCGTTAGGATTTATATGTCCTAGTCTTTTATACCAAATTAGCAAATTATTCTCGCTATTAGATAGGGTATAGAACGTACCCTCTTCGTCTTTCGAGTCTTTAGGTAGGCTATTATTCGGAAAATACACGGCTAACTTATATAGCGATTTGTCTTTATTAGCCCGTGTTATAAGGGCATTATTTTCGCTATACAAATCTATAACGCCGTTCTTAAGACGGGCATAGCAATTACGAGCGTCTAATTGCGCTAGACTTATAAGATTTACGCCAAACCCGGGTGTATAAAGGTAATCTTTAAGAAGAACTACCTTATTAGTGTCTTTAAAGCGCATTTTTATATCTCCTTGCCCGTAGGAGACTATTCTCCCGGCGTTACCCCACCGTAATACGGTAGTAGTATCCTAGGGTATAGTGAAATAGTCTCTATTTGCTATAATATGCCGGGAAGCGCCCGAATCTAGAATAAACTCGGTACTTTTAGCGCTTTTATCGCGACTATTATCGCTATTTACGCTTAAAACGGCGGTATTATTTAATTCTTCGCCGCCCAAGTCCTCTATATTAGAGAATAGTACTTCGAGTTCGCTAACTTCGTTAGAGTTAGCAAATAGCGCGTCGCTATCCTCCTTAGAATCCTTATCCTTTTTCTTAAAAGTCATATTTCTTAGATTAGGATTCTTTTTAAAACACGTAGATTCGATATGTCCCTTTTTATCGCAATAGAAACATACTTTTTTTGAATCAGCGTGTTTAGGACCTTTATTTCCCGGCCGTTTAGGCCCGTATCTCTTAGGCTTTTCTTTAGAAGAGTTGCCGACGAATAAAGCGCAATCTTCCTTATCTTTAGCGCTATATCTTCGCGATTCGTCTAGTAAATTACTAAACAATTCCTCGAGAGAATAAGCCTCTATATTAGCTCTTAGGCTTTGACTAATAGAGGTAACAAACGACTCGTATTCGTCCGTGAGATTATTTAAAGTCCACGCTATTATAGCGGTCTTAGGCAACTCGACGCCTTGAGATTTAAGGTCGTCGTATAGACGGCGAATCGTAGTCGTATATTTTTCTACCGAGTTATTACTCTTAGAGAGCGTAGTATTAAATAGCTCTCTTAAAAGTAAGAACGAGGAATTAAATCCTTTAGGACTATATAAGTCCTCTAAGGAATTCCACGCTTCTAGGGCCGTATTCTTATTTTGAATTTGTAGAAGAGGCCCGTCCTCGATAGATAACCTAATAACGGCGAGCGCTTTGTTTTTAATTTCTTTGTCGTCCGTAATAGGTTCCTCTATAGCCTTATTTAGGCCTTCTTTTGTAAGGTACGCTTTTATCCTTAGCGCCCAAAATTTATAATTAGATTGGCCCCTTAGACGCGTGATATTAAATGTCTTATCGTTTAAAGACATCTTGAAAAAAGCGACCTTTAGAAAGTAAAGAGCTTTATTTAAAAATCGCCCTTTCCCTTTATAGAGAGATAGGCACAATACTTTAGCTACTTTCGTAGGCTCCCGCCCTCAGATTTCGCTATTTTTGTCCTAGCGTATTAGTATACGGATTGCTAGTAGGTTCCTCGTAAGGATTTTATACTACTAGTAACGCTAAAATTCCTAATTACTTAGGATAGCGCTCCGAAAGGACTTTGTAACGCCACAGGCTCTCTATAGTTAGATTCGTCGTATATTCCCGATCTAGAAACAGGTTGGTTTGAATTTTGAGGTCGTAGGGTTGTCGAGTTATCGAATTTACGAAGTTGTAATAATTATAGTAAGTCGTAATCCTCGTAGCTTCGAAATGCGGGGTACTTCTATAAACGGAAGGTTTGCCGAGACTAGCGCTGATTTTTCGCTGGGATGTTAGGATATCCGGGGTGTTTCCTTTTTTAGTATAGCCCGCTTATTTATAACGCGGGGAATCCCTGTCCGTGTTGGACCTTCTAGTAGATTCGCGCGATTTTTGCCGTTTCTCGGATATATCCTCGGGTTTCTTCGGTCGCTACGCCGCTTGTTGTATATATAGGGCGTAGTTATCGTTCCTAATCGGTAGGGGCGACTAGGTTCCGTAGGCTAAGAGCTGATCCGGGCTTATAACCTATCAAAAGGTGTTCGTAGCGGAAGCTAGCCTTAGGATATTCGTAGATAGTCGTAATAAGTCGAGTATAATAGTCGAGGTTATAGTAGTTAAGAGTAGTAGACTTGCTTTGTTACTTGTCCTATCTAGAGGGCTTATTCTACTCTTATTTATATTCGATTATAGACTCCTAGAACCTTCTATACTACGTAATCTATTACGTAGTAAATTTATAATAAGAAGCGAATTTGGAAGAAGTTATATCTTATAGATTCTATTAAATTCTATAGCTTGTCTTCTAGACTACCTAGAGCGTTCTAGATTTTAATATAATTAGAACATAGTTAGTTCTAAAGTTATTATAAGCCGGTAGTCCGGCGCTAGCCTATTACGGCCTAGACAAGTATTTCCGTACGATCCTAGCGATACTAGGAGCTTACGGGTTATTAGAATCTATCGGATTTGATATTCTACCGCTTTATAATAGTATATCTCGCTAAGTAGCTATATAAAGCTTATAAACTAATATTCAAAGCGCCGAAACTTCTTAGGCTACTTTAGATAGAGCCTACGTTTCTTATAAACTGCCTTAGTAACTAACTCTAGGAGCCCCTAAAGTAGAAGACGGCTACGGGAGCTATTATCGAGGTCTTCGGGATAAATTAGGTTACTAGAGGCTACGAAGAGACGGATAAACTCCTTTATATCCTATTCCCTAGGGCTTTTCCCTTACTTGGCCCGGACTATCTCTTCTAGATATTCTCGACTTCCTAATATCGAATAGGTATCGAATCTCGAAAATTTAGCTAAGAAGAACCTCCTAAAGGTACTCCGCCTTACTTACTATCCCTCTAACCTTATTACTAAACGTCGGATAGTAGTCTCGTAGTTACGCTCGAAACGACCCTAGAAGTTGTCTTTCTTAATTAATAGGCTTAGTAGATACTAGTCTATAAGATTATTAAACCTCTCCTAGAATTTAGTAGCGTTCCTACTAGTAAAGAGGGGGTTTTCCGGACTCCCTAGAGTAGGGAAGCGAGGTCCTACATTTTCTATAGTAATAGTAAGACGGCTAAATAAGGCTGCTATCGCATCTGGACTATAGGGTATTCCTAACGTTATAGTACCCTTATTTAAGTCATCCTCTTCTTAGTCATTTCGTCGTACTCTTTCCTTACCCTTATTAGAGCCTAAAGCCTCCGGGGTGTTGTCTTTATCGCTATCCGAGTCTTCTATTCCTTCTAGGATTATGGCCTCCCTATAAGGCCTATAGGCCTTCGTTAGACTTTCTAGTAACTCTTAGCTAGCTCTAATACTAGTAAACGACTCGAACCTAGATAAAAATATAACTAAAACTTATAACCTTGTTCGTAACCGTAACCTTACTCGTAATGTTATACTTACTTTACTTAATACTAAGAACCTTGACCTTAGGTGCCTTAATACCTTAAGATTTAGACTTCGAGTCGACCTTAACCTTAATTTTGCTAAAATGTACTAATAATACTACCGGGTATATACTTAAAACCCCCCCCTTTATTAACTACTAAAGTATGAACGACTAACTACCCTAGTAAGTAAGGGCGCGTCTAGTAACCTTAAGATAGCTTACGCGTAGGTGTTTATACTTACCGGTCTACGGGCTATAAAGTATATATAGCGATCTTAAAAAAAAGATAATAAATCTAAAAAATTTAGATTTCCGTATCTTCGCCTTATAGAGAGATTCCTTATAAATCCTTTTTTCCTACTAAGGTCGCCTCCTAACTATATATATCTTAGTAGTACCCCTATATACCCCTACTACGTAATTAACCGTTAAAGGTTAACGAGATTCGACGCGCAAATTTTAGGGTCTAAAGGGGCCCTTAGCTCGTTAATACTAGCCCTCGTAGATCTTATACTTCTCTTCTAGTAGCCTAGAGTTCTCCTTAGTCGAGGAAGACTACGCTAGGATGTTCGTATCGTCTACGAAGCCGCTCGTAGCGGTATTCTAGGATTCTAGGGCTAGGAGTAGCGTCGCTATAAAGAAGAGGAATAGGATAGGTACTAGCGTTAAGCCTTACGGGATTCTAGTATAGACTACTTAAAATAGGCTTTTATACTAACTAACTAGGATCGACGTACTACGGTTTTAGAGGTAGGACCGTACGAAGTTAATAAGCTACTTAGAGAGTCCTTTAGACCTTAGGATATAGAGTAGCCGCGGGTATAATACGTAGTCGAAGGCTCCGAATATATCTAGACTAAGTAAGGATACTACCTTGTCCCTATTCCTATACTAGATAGCCTTTGCCTAAGAGGTAATAAGTTCTATCGCGGATAGCGTTGATCGCTATAGGCGCGTACCTATCTAGGTATCCGGGAGTAGGGAGTATTCCTATACCGCCTCGGAGAGTCTCGTTATAACTAGCTTCTTAAGCGCCTTCCTAAGAGTATTAAGGAGCGTAATTAGGCGGTACGACTTTACCTACGTATAGTCTTCCTTTTACGGCTTACGTATAACTACTATCGTTAATTATTTAAATACTATCGGGTAGTATCCGGTCTATAGGCAGGCGTTAAAGTTCGCTATAACTACTAGGGCTAGGCAATCTCTATACTTCTTAAGTAGCTCGTTTAGGATCCTATCCGGCCCCGGGGCTTTCTTCGCCGGTAACTTCCTAAGTATAGCGGTAACTTCTCCCTCGGACACCTCCTATTAGACCGTAATACTAGGGGCTAGAGGAGTAGAGCTATTTATATCGCTTAGATTAGCCTCGACTAGGGGCGGGAAGAACTTACTAGCTAGTAGACGCGCCTTAGCCTCGGGGTCGCTAACCGGGCTACTAGGCGATTATAGCGCTAGGATAGAGAAGGAGAGGCCCTATATAGGGTCCTATCGGGCCTATTTTGCTAGCTTCTATATTCTCGCTAGCTTACCGGCGATTTCTTCTACTATAGCTCTCTAGCCGACTACTTTCTCCCTCCGTATTATAGCTTTCTTCTATTAGTATACCTCCCTATATACGTTCTAGGCCTCCTCGCTATAGCTACTCGTCTCTACCCGGCGGGCTCTCCTTACTTCTCTTACTACCGTAGTATACTTTAGCGTCTAGTATAGTTTAGACTATATTGTTAATTAGGTAAGCGGAACGTAAAGTAAGGTCGCTTTTCTTATTTCGTCTATTAACCCTTAGATTACCTCGACTATCTCGTCTTTACTATTATATTACTACTACGCGATCTAGACTAGCCTCTCGGAGTTATCGAGGTACGCCTAGATATTAGCTAGTAGGCCTTTCCCTAGTTTAGCTTAGGGGTTCTCGCTAGTATACGTGATATCTATATCGTAATAGAGGTCCTAACTAGTATATAGTCTAACGACGCCTCGAGTTTATGTTCGATCCTATAGTAGGTTACTATATAGTAGTAGCTATCTAAGATCTAGGAGAGGTCGATCGTACCTTAGAGTCCCCCTCTCTTCTAGGTACCTAGGTCCCTTAGGGTATTAAGGGCAATTACGTTACTCGCTATTAAGTCGAGTACTTTGTCGGCTATAGGGTACGGCTATATAAGGCTTTCCTAGGAAGGGTAGTATATATTAAAGTCTCCTACTACGATATAGTACCCTTATCTCTTAAGCGTACTATCTAGGTGTCTATAGGCCCTAAGGTCGCGGCTAGACCTCGAGGCTAGCGGGTATATATATAAGTTATATATCTTAGTACTACCTACGTAGAGGGAGGTAATATCGCCCCCGCCTTCTTTATCTACGTAGTATACTACCTCCTAGTCGGATTCTAGTATATCCTTACTAATATAGAAGTATGTACGGGGTCTACCGTCGCCTCGTAGGTATGTCGTATAGCCTAGTAACTTATAGGTCGTTAGTCTCTTATAGTACGGGTTAATCTATAGCTCCTAGATTACTAGGACGTAGTAGACTTACGGGTCCGCCTCGTATAGGAAATAGTTCTAGACTATATCCTTACTATAGTTAACGTTATACTAGATAATACTAAGCGTATCGAGGCTAGTTATCGTTATCGACAATTATTTCCTCTATAATATCCTATATTCTACTATTATAGTCTCCCTATAGAGTGTATAGAAGGTAGGGACAGAAGAGCCTTAGAGTGCTTAGAAGTCGTTAAGAAGTGAAAGTCTAGCTTAGTACGTAAGCGCTAAGAATTATATACCCCGTAATATTTACTACGGGACCTAGCCCTCTAAATTTACTACTCTACTAAACCTTAATAGATTCACTTCGGCTCGTAACTATATAACTTACGGTACTCCCGCGAGTACCCGCGACTACGCTAGACCCTAGAAGAAGCTCGTAGAAGACTCGGAACGTAGGGTAGGTTAGAATAAGGTTCTAAGCAAAGCTACTAAGCGCGGCTTCGTACGGGTTAGCCTTATTAATACGGGGACACGCACTCGCGAGGGTCGCGTATAAATATCTAGCCTTCCCTAGGCCTCTCTTACTTTCTTCGTCTTTCGTTTTATATAGCAATTATACTATACCCTTTTATATCTATACTTCGTACCTATATTCTCGCTTTTACCCTTATATCTTATAGGCTAGGCTCTTGCCCTAATATCTACTACCTTATATATCCTAGTCTACGCCTATCGGCTAAATACTAAAGGGGAGCCGGGCCTAGTCAGATTCCCTCGCTATAGCTAGTAGAGTACGTAGCCTCCCGTATATCCTAGGTTACGTATCCTTTATTTTATTCTCGGCCCTAGGGCGCTTATACCCGACCGCCGCTAGCTATTTCCGGTATAGGCTAGCCTTACGGTCGCCGTAGAATCTTAGGGCGACGGTTCTGTTTATAATTGCCTTGTTTTTCGCTAGTTTCCGCTATAGGCATTCCGCGCTATACGATAGGTAGTACCCCGGATAGTTCGCGTACCGTCTTATACCCGATATATAGTCCCTAGATATATAGTCTCCTATATAGTTCGAGTAGGCCTACTTGTTTATATACGTATAGGTTTGGTGTCTATACTATTAGTATTTAAAGTATTAGAGGACACGAAAGGATAAGGAGTACTTTCCTACTATCTTAAGGCTATATTAATAGATTAGGCCTTATTCTATCGCTAGATCCGCCGCTTTCGCGTCTTATAGCTATATAATTAGCGCCGAGGCCTTCCTACCTTCTAGCTATTTCCTATAGAGCCAAGTCGCCTTCTAGATTAGAGAGTTAAGAGTGACCGGGTTGTCCTCTTAGAGAGTACGTAGGTAACCTTAGTTAGTTAGGTCGAACTCCTTAGGTATATCGTAGACTAGGATCGTAAATTACTTCGTAAAGACCTTCGCTAATACCGTAACCTTAGATACCTACTATAGCTATACTTCTAGGTACCTCCTAGTAGTAGTAGAGCTAGTATAGATCTATAGAGTACCGTTAGACTATTAGTTCACTACGACTACCCCTAGTTAATTTATTCGTTAGGCGAGCTCCTTATTCGATAGCTTCGTAACTTCGGCCTAGTCTTCCTTTACTATAATACGGATCGTAACTATATCGTACGTTAGGCGGGGGCCTAGTGTCGATACCGCGACCAATACCTAGCTATAGGAGTATTAATTCCGGGTGGCCTTACTAATCGCCTAAGACGTCGTCCTTATTTCTTATTACCCTCGGTAATACGATAGTATAAGCGCCGTACGTAGCTAAGTGATCATTACCTATAGAGACCGGTATAGGAGCTAATCGTTAGTTTCTATACTTTTTACGTCCTCTATAAGTTGCTACTAGTTGTCTTAGGAGAGCTTCGCCTATAGAGCCGTAGGCGCCGGTAGTACCGTAGCCTAGGCTACTATTACCTAGGAGTTACCTTATATAGCTAGGCACCTCCGCGGCGTTTAGAGCTAAAGAAATAGGGTAAAGAGAACTTTAAGCTATCTAAATTAAATAAGGTAGAACTCCCTTAATTCTAGGGGCAGTGGCCTACTTTATAGATCGTTAGAATAGCCTTAATAAGAGCTTTCGAATATGTCGTATTTAGCGATATAAGGCGAAAATCGGTCCTTAATACCTTTTATTATAAATATACTACGTAATAGATTACGTAGTATAGAAGGTTCTAGGAGTCTATAATCGAATATAAATAAGAGTAGAATTAGCCCTCTAGATACGATAAGTAAGCAAAGCAAGTCTACTACTCTTAACTACTATAACCTCGACTATTATACTCGACTCATTACGACTATCTACGAATATCCTAAGGCTAGCTTCCGCTATAAACACCTATTTATAGTACGTAGTTAGTATAGCTAACTACGGATTACTAGTTTAGACAAATAGTAAGAACTCGAAAGGGAAAACGAAACTACTATAAGGACTATAGAACGCCGTAACCAAGAAATTCTCGAATTGTTTAAAACGGCCCCTACGTAAGCCTATAAAGTCGAAAGCGCTTTACTTCCCCCGGAACTACGCCTAGAAAAATTAGCGCTCCTTTACGCCGTACGAATAAGGAGCCTTCGAAGAAACTACCCGGTCTTACTTAAACTATAGCGACTAACCGGAAGAAAATAGGAAACCCTCCTCGAAAAATCGATTAGCGCGCTAGTTACGTACGTCGACAAAGATAAGATAGAAAAAAAAGAATACCTTCTACGACCGTAGGATAACACCCCGTTTAACTAAACCCTCTCGGAATATAAAGCCGAGGGAATTCGAAAGAGTAAGAAAGAAATCGAAAAAACAATCGAATAATATACGGAAAAAAAATTGTACGAAGCTACGAAGCGATAAAAGCCCTTAATATATACTACTACATTCGAGATACGAACGGCTCTATCGCTACTAAATAAGATCGGTAAGATAGAGGCGAAAAGAGTAATAATAAGTACCTTCTTCTAACTAAAAATTAGACACGGCTATATCTAGAGTTACTTATATAGAATCGGCCCTATAGAGACCGACCTATACCGCTACGTATAAAGAGAGACTCTAGAACACCTATTGCTTAACTATAAGATATATAAAAAACAAAGGCAGGACCTATAAAAAAATCTTAGACTAAATAACCTAACTTTCTAGCTACTACTATATACGGAAGTAGAACGTATATAGCTCGCGAAATATATAGAACACTTATAAGACCTTACGCTATAACCTAAACGGCCGTCTAATATTGCTCTCGAAAAGGAGAAGGCGAACTAGAGACATAGACTCTAGACTAGAAGCCTAGCTAGCGAGTATTAAGCAACTTATAAGGGAAACCTACGCCTACTAAAAATAGACATAAAGTACACTACTACTAAGCTAGTAACAGTATAGCTAGTAATAATAGCTAAACTAGTAATAACTATAGTAACCGCGACTATAAATATAGAGTAAGCCACCCCTCCGGGTTAACTAAACCTCTATATAGAAGGACCTTAGAATCCTAAGAAGATACGGAAACTAGTAAAGTAGGCAAGACAACCTATATAGGATAGAAACATACTGCCCCAGTTTCTAAATATTAAAGACTAGGAAGGAGTAACCTAACATACTCTCCTAGGAAAGGCATAGGCATTAGGGAAACATTTCTTTAGTATATAGGTAGAAGCTAACCTATAGGATCTAGAGGGTAGTATATAACTAACACTACTAGAGCAATCCTATATAGTAGGAGAGGGAGAGATTAAGAGCATTATTAAGAGACTCTTAGGAAATAAGGCCCTAGGACTAGATAGGATTCTAAACTTGTTTATTAAGACATATAAGGACTAGATCTCCCCTATACTATCAAATATCTTTTCACAGTATATAGCCTAAGGACACTGCCCTAAACACTTTAAGGAGTCACTGACTATAGTCTTAAGAAAACTATAGAAAGAGGACTATAGAAAGCTAAAGGCATACAGACCTATTGCCTTGCTTAATACACTAGGTAAACTCCTAGAAAAGATCATAGCAAAAAGGCTAATAAACCTAGCTAAAGAACATAGAATCCTTCCTAAAGAACAGATAGGAGGTAGGAAACAAAGATCAATACTAACAGCTATAGAACTTATTACAGAGCAGATCAAGACCCTATAGCACTTTAGGAACAACAAAGCAGCCACACTCCTCTTACTAGACATATCAGGAGCCTTTGATAATGTCTTATACTAGAGGCTGATCTATATCCTAAAACAGAAGGCTATCCCTAACTAGACAGTCCAGTTCATCTAGTCCTTCCTTAGAGGCAGAACCACAAGACTAAGACTAGGCAGATACAAATCTAATAGTATGCCTATAGAGACAGGGATCCTATAGGGATCAATAATGTCTCTAATCCTGTTTCTCCTCTTTATAGCAGACCTGCTAGCAAAGCTAAACTCTAGAAACATATTAGCCTTAGGGTTTATAGATAACACAAACATCCTAGCCTAGTCAGATAGCACAGAAGAGAACTGCAGAATCTTGTAGAAGAAACACAAGGAATGTAAGGAATGGGCTAGGAAATATAGAGCTAGATTTGCCCTAGAGAAGTATTAACTCATCTACTTCAGTAGAGCTAGAAACAGACACAATATACAAGCCCTAATCACTATTTAGGCACACATAACAGAACCCTTAAGTGAATTAAGGGTGCTAGGAATATAGCTGGATCTAAAGCTTAGCTAGGGACTATAGGTCAAGAAAGCATATACAAGAGTAGATAACAATAGGCAATCAATTGACAGGCTTATAGCCTCTATATAGGGAGCCACATTTACGAAAGTAAAGGTTATGTACAAGACTATTATGAAGCTAGCTATGCTATATAGAGCCCAGATCTAGTCAGCCTAAGACAAGATCCTAAAGAGAATTGTAGATCCTATTAGTAGAGCCTAAGCCTCCTGTCTAAAAAAGGTGCTTAGAGTATATAAGTCAACTCTAACAAGGGTGGTCGAAATGGAGTCTAGCTCCCTACTAGCTAAGCTCTACCTTCAAGGGTTAAGATACTAGTATATAGGAAAGACGTCTACATACCTAGCCTAGCTAGTAATCTAGAAGGTAGTCAACAAAATCAGGAGCTAGTACATAAGAAGGCACAGACAAGTAAGACCTAATCCAGCCCTATAGAAGTAGCAGGACCTACAGAAGTTTAAAGAACTAACAGAAGAGCTACACCTAGCCTAGTAGGAACAGGACAGAAGGGCTTAAGGGAGAGGATTAGTAGCTAGCTAAGGGAAGAAGCAATAGTCTCTAGCTGAAAGGATAGCAGGACTCCTCTAGAAGACTAAATGGACAAGAACCCTATAGAGGCTAGGAACCCTAAAGGCACTCTAATAGTTTAGTAGCTATAACTACCTACTGTACTCAGACCTAACTAGGTCAGAAGTAAGCATAGCAATACAAATCCGCTCTGAACATATCGGAGTTAGGGCATACCTACATTAGAGAAAAGTCCTAGGTATCGAAGACAAGAGTTGCCTATACGGCTACCTGTCCCAGAATGTCGAATATAGACTTCTAGTTTGCAAAGAATAGAGTATAGGGAGAGGTGAATGGAGGGCAAGGGCAAGGATCAGAAACTTCTAAGCTATAATTAGCAATAAGGGAGACCTCTAGAGAATTATAAGGTAGATTAACTACTAAGGATTTTTAGAGCAGTTCTCTCTTACTAGGGAAACAGAGAGATAGATTGAGGAGAGAAAGAAGGAGGAGGAGAGCAGGAAGAGGGGGACAACTCTAGGGTTATAGACAAGGTAGTCAGAGGCTAACCACTATAACACTAGTGCACCCTAATAGAAGGAAAACTAAGAACTTATAGCAAGGAAGCTATTAGAGAAGGAGAGGAGGTTTTTACCTAGGAACAGGTTTCCTACCTTATATAGTAATATATATAGACATAAACCCGTATAGGCCGGAGGGCACTATAACGGGTAAATGAATCATCTATCTATCTATATAGAAGGACCTCTATAAAGAGGCTTAAGAGATACTCGAAGTAGATAAGCGCCTAGCTAGGGTATATAAGAACACGATCGCCTAACTCCTCGGAGCCCTTAAGGTACTCGAACACTAGATCCCGAGAGTAATCTAGTAGATAATATAGAAAGCTACTACCTAGTACACTCTTATATAGGCAAACGTAGTAGCTTACTCCCCTAACCTATAGACCTAAAGGACAAACAATACTATTAGGGTATACGTTACGGACCCTAAGGAGGAGCGAGAGCTAGAGGGCCTAATAAGTAAGGAGCTAGTAGATAGGATTGGCTAGAAGGAGATAGTAGGAGCTAAAATCGAGCCTAGAGGAGTAATACGCCTCTTTATAGTATAGGAGACAGACCGATAAAAGCTCGAGACCCTTAAGGACTAGATAGTTAAGGTAGCGAGGTTAGTAAAGGTCTCTTACTAGTAGTTTACGGTAATAGCCTATAGGATACTAAGGACCTTTAGGGTAGAGAACTACCTCGCCCTTTTCTAGATATAGAACTAGAACACCTTACCGGGAGTACGCTTTACTAAAGTAGCGTAGCTAAATAAGAACGTCGAAGCTACTAAAACGTACTCCTCTCTAATTATCTAGATAGCTACCGCGGAATAAGCGAACTAGGTCCTAGAAGGAGGACTATTCTAGTAATACGAACGCCTTAATACGGCGATATATAAGAGTAGACATAGAGTACTCTAATGCTTTAACTACTAATAATACGGCTATATCGCGCTAAAGTATACCGAAAAGACCCCTAAGTACCTATACTACGTAGGACCGTATTAGGGGAAATAATGCCTACGGGAGGAATCGAGGTACGCGTACTACGGCCGTAAACACCCGGTATACTCGAACTAATGCCCTATAAGGATAGTAGCGTAAGAAAAGGCCCGCTAGGCTAGGATAATAACCCCGGCGAGGTACCCGATACTAACGCTCGGTAATTCCTAGTATAGAGGATTCGAGGCCGTAAAGAGGAAAAGGATAGACAAAGCGATACAAAATATATAGTAGAGTACTCACCCGCCGCTAGGACGCCTAAGGGGGCTATAGAGGGCGGTAAATAAAGCTAGATAGATATAAATCTTCGGGCACCCCCTAATAACCGAACGCTAACTAACCTAATAGGATAGCGCGATAAACAAAGGAGCTATATAGCTAACGAGTACCCTAATAGACCTTATCCTAGCTAGTCCGTAATACTAACATAAGCTAACCTTACTATTATATAGTATAACGTTAACAAAAGTAAGGATAAGGTTTAGCTCTACTTCCTCTAGGAACTCGACGACTAAAGACATTATATTATAGCAATATAAGAGCTATAGATAAACCTATATACTCGAAGACCTACTACCTATACCGAACTACGGTACTATATAGCTATTAAGGGAGGTATACGCTATACCCTAAGGATATATATATACGTTAGTAAGGTATTACGTACGGACGCCTAGAAGGTAATCTCGTACCCGGAAGGGAGTTAAGGAGACATTACGACTATCTAAATCACTACGAGTGTTATAGTCTCCCTATAGAGTATATAGAAGGTAGGGAAATAAGAGCCTTAGAGTACTTAGAAGTCGTTAAGAAGTAATAGTCTAGCTTAGTATATAAGCGCTAAGAATTATATACCCCGTAACATCTACTACGGGACCTAGCCCTCTAAATTCACCCCTCTACTAAACCTTAACAGATTCACTTCGGCTCGTAACTATATAACTTACGGTACTCTCGCGAGTACCCGCGACTACGCTAGACCCTAGAAGAAGCACGTAGAAGACTCGGAACGTAGGGCAGGTTAGAATAAGGTTTTGAGCAAAGCTACTAAGCGCGGCTTCGTACGGGTTAGCCCTATTAATACGGGGACACGTACTCGCGAGGGTCGCGTATAAATATCTAGCCTTCCCTAGGCCTCTCTTACTTTCTTCGTCTTTCGTTTTGTATAGCAATTATACTATACCCTTTTATATCTATACTTCGTACCTATATTTTCGCTTTTACCCTTATATCTTATAGGCTAGGCTCTCGCCCTAATATTACGAAAGACTAATAAACCGTTAACTACTCGAGTTATCCTTATAGGTAACTACGCTACCGATAGAGGTGTCAACCTCGACTACTAAGACACTCTATTCCACTTTAGTAAGTAGACTAATATCCCCTTCTCGAACGCCGCTACCTTCGGTACCTAGGTAAACGCCGACCCCGATACCGCCTACGCTCTTATTAACCGTACCGTCTCCTCTTTCCGCGAGACCGCCTAGTAGGTCGAGTAAGCAAATAACTAAGTAATATACCTTTAAGGTATTATAAACACCTTCTAGAACCTCGCCCCGTACGCCGATAATAACCGCCGCTAGTACTTCTCTAAGAAGGTTAACGACCTAGACGAGTTCGACGGTAATAAGAGTAAGTTTAAGGAATTTAAGACATAGCTTACTATTAAGCTATTAGCTAATACCGACTACTTTCCGTAAGAGAGGGACAAAGTCCCGTACGTCTTCTCCCTCCTTCGGGGAGACGCCGCGGCTTAGGTATAGCACTATATCGATAACGCCGCGTAGACTATCGGCTACCCGGACGTCCTCACCTTAATATAGGACCTCCGTACTACCTTTAGTAATCTAGACCGTAGAGCTACCGCCTAGAACGCTATCTATAACCTCCTCTAGAAGAACAAGAGCTTCGCCGAGTACCTCGCGGCCTTTAACCGCGATATCGGGTTTACCGGCTATAACGAAGAGACTAAGAAGAGTACTCTCCGCCGTAGTTTATTAGTAGAGCTTCTTCGAGCCCTCTAGGACAAGGACGTCGGTACTATAAGCTTCCGTAAGCTCGTCGAGACCTACTAGCGCCTCGACTCTAATATAAAATATACCGCCTCTCTCCTCGCTTCCCGTTCTTAAGGTCGTTAGCCTCGTAGTCCCGGAAGCCACTTCGCTACTCTACTAGGCGCCGCCGCTCCTACGGCTCTCCCTCCCGTCTCTATAGGTAACGCTATAGATCTTAGCGCTAGTGCCGCCGTCCCTAGAGTCTAGAGCCTCGTTAACGGTAAGCTTACTCCCGAAGAGAAGCTTCGCCGTCGCTAGGCCGGGCGCTATACCTACTACGGCGGTCTAGGCTATATCGTAGCTAACTATCCGTAGCTCGCTACCTATAACGCCCGTAACCCGGTTCGTAGCGCTATCGGCGCTATCGAGCCTACTTCTACTACTCCCGCTAAGTAGGAAAAAGCCTAAGTCTTCCTTATCGACGCGATAAAGACTAAGAATAACGTTTACCGAAAGTAAAGAGAGGAAAGAAGTTAAGGATCAATATAGTATAGCTAGACCTATACGACGAGACGGGTAAGGACTACGCTTATAAACCGTTCGTTACGAATATAAATATCGGCTTAAAGAAACTCTCTTCTTCTAATCTTACTCTTATAGACACTAGCGTACTAGACGAGTCTTTTATAGACTATAAACTCGCGACCTCTCTTAACCTCGAACCTTAGGAACTAAAGTACCCTCGTACCCTTAAACTCTTTAACGGTACGGAGACTACTACTAGTAAGATTACTTATGTTATATACACGTTAATTACCCTCGGAGGCAAGCGTATATCGATTACTAGCTTACTTACGTCCCTACCGTATTAGAAGTTTATCCTCGGCCTCCCCTAGTTTAGACTATACCGACCTATTATCGACTAGACTTCCCTAACTATTAGCTTCCCTCTAGAAGTTCCTCCGGTAACTCCGCCTTCTCCGCCGCCTTAGCGCGGTCCTAAGTATACTAAGATCTTCTAGGTAAACGCCGCTACCTTTACTACTACTACTAAGTAGCCTAAAGCTTAAGTCTTTACCGCCTCTCTCCGCGATATCGACATCGCCCTCGAGAAGCTCGATAAGAAGCGTATACCTACCGACCCTACTACGAAGGTCCCTCCTTAGGTATACTATATCCTCTACGTATTCGATACTAAAGCCGTAGACGAGCTGCCTCCTTATCGCCCTTACGACTATAAGATTAAGCTAGAAGAAGGTATAGAGATACCGTTCGGACCGCTATATTCTATATCCCGAGAAGAGCTTATCGTCCTTAAGAGATACCTCGAAGAGAACCTAAAGAAGGGGTTTATTCGAGCGAGCCGTTCTAGCGCTAGTAGTCCCGTTATATTCGTTAAGAAGCCCGGCGGTAGTCTACGCTTCTACGTAGACTACCGAGGCTTAAACGCTATTATAAAGAAGAACCGCTACCTAATACCGTTGATTTAGGAGACGCTCGAGCGCCTCTCTAAGGCCAAGTACTTTACTAAGCTCGATGTTATCGCTACGTTTAACAAGTTACGAATAGTAGAAGGACACGAGTATCTTATAGCCTTCCGTACTCGCTACGGGCTATTCGAGTCGCTCGTTATGCCCTTCGGCGTTTAGAACGGGCCTAGTACCTTCTAGAACTTTATTAACGACATCCTTTAGGAGTTCCTCGATTAGTTCTATACTGCCTATATCGACGACATCCTAGTCTATAGCGAGACTAAGGAGGAGCACCGCGAGTACGTCTATAAGGTCCTTTAGAAGCTCGTAGACGCCGGCTTATAGCTCGATATTAATAAGTACGAGTTTAAGAAGACCGAAGTCAAGTTCCTTAGTTTAATTATTACCGTAGACGGTATTAAGATAGACTAAGAGAAGATCGACGCTATCGTTAAATAGGATGCTCCTACGAACGTTAAAGAGGTCTAGGGTTTCCTAGGCTTTACTAACTTCTACCGCCGCTTTATCTACGTATTTTCGGGCGTAGTACGCCCTTTAACAAAGCTTACGCGTAAGGGTAAGAAGTTCGCCTAGACCGACGAATACTAGGAGGCTTTTGACTTACTTAAAGCGAAGTTTATTAAGAACCCGCTTCTATAGCACTTCGATTTCGAACTAGAGACCCGTATAGAGACCGACGTATCCGACGGCGTAGTAGGCGGTATCCTACTATAACGCCGCTTACCTAAATCACCCTAGTTACCTATCGCCTTCCTCTCTAAGAAGATGACCGCTACGGAGTATAACTACGAGATCTACGATAAGGAGCTTCTCGCTATCGTTAAAGCTTTTAAAGAATAGCGCCCCGAGCTCGAAGGCTCTACTATACCCGTCTAAGTAAGCTCCGACTATAAGAACCTCGTCTACTTTATAAAGAGCAAGCTACTTAATCGTCGCTAGGCCCGCTAGAGTAAGTTCCTCTCCCGGTTCAACTTTACAATCTCGTATACGCCCGGTAAGGCTAACTCGATAGCCGACGCCCTTACCCGCCGCCCTAGTAACTCTCTAGTTGATCGAAGAGGGGGCCGGCAAATTATAGAGTAATAAGTTATTAAAGAGTATAACCTCTCTTCCGAGCTTCGAGAGTACCTATCGAACGGCTAGCCTACGCTCGCCGCTTCCTTTACTACTCTCGTGCTCGCTCCTACCTACCTTAACGAGAGTGACGATGAATCCGAGCCTAAAGAATACGCCTCGGACGCTAAGGACTTAAACGACGATAAAGAGGGCTTAGTAATAACCGACGGCTTATCCGAATTAGACTTTAAGGGGTTTAATAATAAGGAGTAGCCCGAAGGCATTATAGTACGAGTACGAATAGTATACGATACCGATATAGACGCCTAAGAGTTAGTTTAGGCCCTTAAATCTAGCGCGAGGACATTCCCGGGCTTCTCGCTATCCGAGTACGAGCTCTAGGAAGGTGTCGTCTACTTCCGTAAGAAGCTTTACGTACCGTAGCCCGAAGGCTCTAATATCCGAGCTAAGATTCTTTAAATTATCTACGACTCCGCCTCTAGGGGTCACCTAGGCGTAGCTAAGACCTATAAGCTCCTCGCTAGGTATTACTAGTAGCCGTATTCCTAGAAGGACGTCCGCCGCTACGTACTAAACTACGCTACTTACCGAAGAGCTAAAGCTAACCGCTACCGTCCCTACGGTCTCTTATACCCTCTCCCGGCTCCTAATCGTCCGTAGAAGTATATTACTATAGACTTTATTACCGATCTTCCTTACGGTAAGACCTTTAGCGGCGTAAAAGTAAAGGCCCTTCTAGTAATCGTAGACCGTTACTCTAAGGACCGGTATATAATCCCGTACTAGAGTATAACCGTAAAGGAGACTACTTACTTATTCTACGAATTCGTCTAGCGCTTTTAAGGCCTCCCGGATAGCATCACCTCTAATAGAGGCACCTAGTTCATCTCGTACTTCTAGAAGCGTCTATATACTATCCTAGGTATTAAGTATAACCTCTCGACCAGTTTTTAGCTATAGACCGACGGCTAGACCGAAATTACGAACGCTATCCTCGAGTAGGGCCTTCGTTACTTTATTAACTACTACTAGAAGGATTGGCCTTAGTATATCCCTACGGTAGAGTTCGCTACTCGTAACTAGGACTCGGAGACTACTAGCTACTCTCCCTTCTATACTACGAGAGGTTACTACCCTCGTATAGGTATAGAACTAGAAGAACCTCTCCCGCCTACCGAAGACGTAAACGAGTAAGTAGTAGACGAGTTCGCTACTATACTCTTATAGATCTATAAAGAAGTTCACGACGAGATAGTATACGTATAAGCAATCTACGAGGATCAAGCTAATCGTCGTCGCTAGCTAGCTCCCGACTACTAAGTAGGCGATATAGTCTACCTTAACTCTAAGAACATTAAGACGGACCGCCTCTCTAAGAAGCTGAACTAGAAGAACCTAGGTCCTTTTAAGATTACCGAGCGTATTAGTTTATACGCCTACCGTCTAGCTCTTCCTACGAATATAAAGATCTACGACGTCTTCTATCCCGTACGCCTTTAGCCGTCGGCTAAGGACCTATTCCCGAACTAAAACTAAGACATACTAGGTCCTCCCGATAAAGTAGAAGTCGACGAGCCTATTAACCTACCTTCTAACGACTATACCGTCCGTAAGATCCGGGGAATCCGCGTAGAGCCTAACGACGTTAAAAGACTACCGCCGATTAAGTATAAAGTCGAATAGCAAGGTTACCCTAAGTAGGATATCTTATAGGAACCTATCTAATATATCATCTTTAATCGTTAAGCAATCGAAGAATACTACGCCCGCGTAGACGGCCTAGAAGTTAATATCGGTAGGCTCTTCGAATCTAAGCTCTTTGACGGGGCTTACTAATAGTATATCGACTATAACATTAGGCCTAGGCCTAGTACTAAAGCTAAACATCCTCGATATATAGAACTACTACGGCTTCGTAGGAACTTAGCTTTATTTAGGGGGGCTACTATTATAGTGTCCCTATAGAGTATATAGAAGGTAGGGATATAAGAGCCTTAGAGTGCTTAGAAGTCGTTAAGAAGTAATAGTCTAGCTTAGTATATAAGCGCTAAGAATTATATACCCCGTAACATCTACTACGGGACCTAGCCCTCTAAATTCACCCCTCTACTAAACCTTAACAGATTCACTTCGGCTCGTAACTATATAACTTACGGTACTCTCGCGAGTACCCGCGACTACGCTAGACCCTAGAAGAAGCACGTAGAAGACTCGGAACGTAGGGCAGGTTAGAATAAGGTTTTGAGCAAAGCTACTAAGCGCGGCTTCGTACGGGTTAGCCCTATTAATACGGGGACACGTACTCGCGAGGGTCGCGTATAAATATCTAGCCTTCCCTAGGCCTCTCTTACTTTCTTCGTCTTTCGTTTTGTATAGCAATTATACTATACCCTTTTATATCTATACTTCGTACCTATATTCTCGCTTTTACCCTTATATCTTATAGGCTAGGCTCTCGCCCTAATAACGAGTTAAGGACCTATCTAGATATATAACCGACGACCGAAGAAAACTACCGGCTACTTATAGAAAGACACGAGGTATACGAGGAATAGGTACGTTAATACGGCGCCCGTTTCGCCCCGGAAAAGTACTAGCTTATCTACTTTAGTAAGGTAAGATTCTACTATAATATATAAGTAACGGTAACTATCTAGGGTTACGTAACAAAGCCCTCCCCCGAATTACGAGTCCTAGGAATCTAGCTAGACCCTAAGCTTAGCTAGAACCTCTAGATTAGGAAAGCCTAGAATAGAGCCTAGTTTAACGAGGCTATAATAACTAGACTTATAACGTTAATATAGGGAGCTACGTTTAATAAAGTAAGGATTATATATAAGACGATTGTAAAACTAGTAATACTCTATAGGGCCTAGATATAGGGGATAGGAGGAGTAGGTAAACCGATCCCGAAGCGGATAGAGGGACCCCTAAACCGAACGTAGGCCGCAAACCTTAGACGGATACTAGGAGCCTATAAGACAACGCTAACGAGAGTAGCGGAGGTAGAGATAGGGTCCCCCCTAATCAAACATTATATTAAGGGAATAAGGATCTAACACGCTAGGAAGACGGCGGATTATCTAGTATAATAAGCTATTTAGGACTCTATAGAGAAGATCGCTAGAAGGTACGACCGACTACCTAGCCTTAGGGTACGTTAAAGCTAAAAGTAAGACGACCTATATACGTTTAAAGTCGTTAAGCGAACCTAGGAGTAGCTAGAGAGGAAGGAGGAGGAGCAAAAGATACGGAGGAAAAAGGGTAATAAGGTAAAGACGTAAAGCCTCGTAGAGTAGGTAGCGGGCTACCTTTAGGAATAGGAATAGAAAGAAAATCCCCTACTAAATCGAGGACCCCTAGCCTTACGCCCCTTCTAGAGACATAACTACCTACTCTACCGTAACCTAATAAGGGCTAAAGTAAGTATCGTAATATAGATTAGGTCCGAATATATTAGGTTAAGAGCCTACCTATATAGAAGGAAAGTCCCGGACGTGTATAGCCTAGTATACTAGTATAACTACCTATTATAGAATCCGGAATATATAATACTACGGTACCCGTAATAGGTAGAAGGACGAGGCTAGTAGAGAGCTAAGGTAGTAAGACGCGACTACTAGTTAATCGTAACGGATAAGCGAGACGTTAGACGGATAGTATAGTAGATACTATAGTAGGGCTTTCTTAAATAGTTCGCGCTAGCTAGTAAGACGGAGGAGTAGATAGAGAAGAGGCGGGAGGTTAAGGGTATATAGATAGGGTAGTTATTAGAGTAGGCCTATAACACTAGTATACTCTTAATAAGGAAAACACGAAAGAAGGCAAGGTTAAGAACGAATAGGAGAGGAGAGGGGTTTTAACTCTATAATACAAGTTTCCCCTTTATAACTAGAAGTAGGTAGTATAGCTATATAGGCTCATAGGCTCTATAACAGTATAATAAACAATATATATATATATATACGGAAGTAGGGACAACCTTTTCCCTTCCCTTTCTTAGGGATATAGGGATAGCGACCCGGAAGGCGTACCTCGAGGGAGGGAGAGGAGAAGAAGAAGGGGAGGATAGAGCGGACGAGGCGGGAGAAGAGGAAGAGGAGGAAAACTAGCCTATAGGGCTTAAAGTACACAAAACCTCGAAGTTTCGTTTACGTCTAAACCTCGGAAAGGGGACACCCTAACGAGACATACTAGATAGACACTACCTAGTAGTGCCGTGTTCTGACTTTCATATAGCACGGAAATGGAACAAACAAACAAACTACTTCGGAAGGAGGCGGAAGTGGCTATCGAAGATGGGGTGGCTAATAAGGATAATCCACCTCCGTAAGGTGGCCACTGAAGAGAAATTTCGTTCTAAAGAATCAATCGAGGTCGAGCGGCGTTCGGCGATCTGCGGAGACTCGTTTGTGATGTCAAGATGTGTTGCTGCCTCAGGCTCGCAGTTCGCAAGGCAAACCTCACCTCGTCGCCTCCACCTTTCACAACATCATGCGCATAGCCACGGTCTGGGGCCAGCTAAGCCGATCTCTCTGGTATGGACGTGTGTGATCTCGTTGCGATATCGGCAGCAGTAAGATGTGAGCGTGACCACAACCTGCAGCCATTGCGGCCCATTGACAGGCGACAGGCTGTGCTGACGTGCAGAAGATGATGACAACCAACCAGCAAGCACGCGGCGAATCTGATGGCTCCCGGGCTCCTCTGCCGACGCACTACGGCGAGATGGCATCCTTTTCCGACTGACAGTACGCCCGGCCACTGCAGGACGATGCTGTGGCAGCGCCGCCCGGTCTTGCCATCCACCTTTCTGACTTCTGTCACCTCGGATTGCCAGCTACTGCAGCATAAGGCGACCAATGGCCCATCTCCTCTCCACCACTAGCCTCCAGGTCTGGCGCACAGAATAACTTAGAGCTCCGCAAGTAGGCGCTACGATCTGTACCCCGCCAACTGTGCAGCATGTCCGCAGCAGCGCGAACGCTTCACACACCAGTCAATCAAGTCGTGTGCTCACGACTTGCTATGCTCTTTGCTGACATCTTACGGAACACGGAAACGCAATTGCAGACGCTCAGCCTCTCTGTTACCGGTCGGTGTCCACATGTGTTTTCC
Organism: Fulvia fulva; assembly: GCF_020509005.1. NCBI lineage: Eukaryota > Fungi > Ascomycota > Dothideomycetes > Mycosphaerellales > Mycosphaerellaceae > Fulvia > Fulvia fulva. The sequence goes on from NC_063012.1 coordinate 716,566, forward strand.
GAGCTCATCCCTGCCGTATGATGCAAACAGTCCTAGAGCTGTCTGGGCTTGACACGTCTCAACGTGCAACGCGCGACGATAAGTAGGCGCTTCTTTGCCGGCAGCAGATGTTTCTGTTCTCCCGCTTCTTTACCACTCCAAACATTCCATTATCGACATATCTTTCGCAAGTGCCAGAGCACCTACTCACCTGTTTAGTCCTGGATTTCAGCGCGGCGCCTGGGAGGTGTATTGCTTCTACAGCTTGAGTACCATTATCATTTACGGTATGTCTCACAGCTACCACACTTCAATGTCATATGTCTGACACGCCACAGGTACCTCGAATGGCTCACCAGCGTAACGACCCGACCGACATGTACAACTTATACGACAACAACGACAGCCACGATGACCAGGAGCATCATGATCAGACTATGAACCAGACAGCTACCGATAGCGACCCAACCAGACCACCTCAGCTTAATCTTGGCAACACAGGCTGTCACTGTAACTGTGGCTGCCTCTGCTCCTCCACCGACGATGATGGCGACGGCCACAACCAGGGAGTCCAGTCCGCTATCGACTCCATCTGCAGTGGCCACGAAGGATCTCACTACGCCGCATCCGAGCTCGGCGACGACCACATCAATGGGCAAGAGGGAGATGAACACATGATCGAGGCTGGGGACCTTGGACCTGTTTCTTGCAGGACCATCATACGTGCGCTGGCCAGACAGCGTCGCTGCACCTGCCGTGGCAACAACATCGAGCAAGACGCATACACGGCATACCATACGCCGATGGACTCTGGTATGATGTCTCCAAACTCCATGCTTGTTAATCCTTCAGACTCCACCGGCCAGAGCATGACTTCGTCGCAAGTCCTGAGCGTCCCGTCACGAAGCTCGTCTGTCATCTTTGGCATCGGCGGAGCTTGCGCTCATGACGCCTTCATGGACCGTTTCACTGTGCTCTACCAGCCGCCGAGACTTACACCAGACATCACGATCCCGATGACGCTGGATCTCACTGCTGTTGACCTCGAGATGGGCATTCCCAGAGACGCAGACTTCTGGTGACGGGACAATCGACCATGCGTACCGGGAACTGTTTCAGGGCAACTCGAAGGTCAGTGCTAGATGCCTAGCGAAAGAGATGATCGCGCAACAACACGAATCTTATGGCATGTATCAAGAGCCGATGATATTTTCACGTATTTGGGACGATCATGTGCTAGCAACCATTGTGCAATTGCTCCACCGGGGGTTATGATTGACGACGTTCTGTACGATAGCGGCCGAGTTTGTTGACTAGGAAGCTGGTCATGGTGCATCTTCAACACAGCCTTACACGCATCTTGCCCGTTGCATTCTGACGTCTGTTTTGAAGTGTCGATTCACACAGCGATGCTCTCACACCAAGTTGAGCTTGATCTTCCTCTTCCCTGTACTCTCCTCCGCCTCGTCACTGATGCGGACCTTGACCTTCTCGAACAGCTCGACCTTCCTGTTCCCCTTCTCAGTTGTGATATCCAGCGAGTAATCCTCACCATCAAAGAAACCCTCTGGCTCTTTCTCGCCCTCGCTTGCCAAGTCTTTCAGCCTAATGAGACCCTCAATCCCAAATCGTGGCACAAACACCACGAAGCCATTGCTGAAAATCCTCATGATAAAGCCGTCCTCCTCCATGACCCTTCCCTTCAGCGCCTGGCCGACGTAGTACTCTACGCTAGCGCGACCGGCCATTTGTGCGTTGCGGTGCCGAACGTTGATGTTCTTACATACTCCCTCGAGCTTGCTTCGTGATTGGAGACTGGGGTCGAGGGGTTCGTATTCGATTGCTGCCGCGAGCTGTCTGTGTGCTTCAAGGTCTGCATATCGTCTGATGGGACTGGTGAAATGCGTGTAGATCTCTGACGCGAGACCGTAATGACGGAAATCGGGGTACGCTTGCGTACCGCTGCAGAAGTACTCGGCGCTCATCATACATCGCGTGGCGAGGATGCGGACGAGGGTGTTGAAGAAAGGATCTTCTGCGTCCGTGCAGGTATCGAGACTGTCTGCGAGGGCTTTCGAAGAGTCTGTGCGGAGCTCGAGGTTCTTCTTGACTTTGAGCTGGTTGCTGAGTTCTTCGAAGTTGTTCTTTGGTGGCGCGGCGTGGCGTCGGAGGAGTGCTGTTTGAGGGAATGCGGCGTAGTTCTTGCCGGCGACTGAGATGTTGGCGAGTAACATGAACTCTTCGACGAGCTGGTTTGTTTCGAGTAGTTGTTTGGTCTTTACGTCGACCGGGTCGGATGTCTCGCTTTCGGTCTCGACTCGGACTTCTGGACTGGCAAGGTTGAGAGCGCCGGCAGCCATACGCTTCGCACGGAGCTTCTTCGACAGCATCATGAGATGCCGCATGCCTTTGGTCAAATCGTCATGTTGTGACTTGTCGTCAATGCGAAGTTGTGCTTGTTCATAGCTGAATGCTTCGCGACTCTTGATGACGCTCTTTGTGAAGGAAGCGTTGACAATGTCGGCATTCTGATCAAGTTCCCACAGCACACTGAAAGCATACCTCTCGACGTATGGCTTGAGTGAGCAGAGGTCTGTTCCTAGCAACATCGGCAGCATGTCTATGCGCTTGTCCACAAGGTAGACTGTCGTGCCACGTAGTGATGCTTCTTTGTCCATAGCATTGTTCGGCTTGACGAAGTGCGATACATCGGCAATGTGGACACCCACCTCAAAGTTACCATTAGGTAGCTGCTTCGCGTGAAGGGCGTCATCGATATCGACACAGCCAGGCGGGTCAATGGAGCAGATGAGCTGATCCCTGAGATCCCGTCTACCTCGCCATCCTGGATCTGATGTGTCTGCGGGCACTTTCCAGTCGTGACCTTCGGACGGCAGACAGTCAAGAACGGACTTGGGAAACGGTCTGTACTGTACGTCCCACTCCAGCAGCAGAGCTTCCGTCTCTGCGCCCTTCGTCTCGAGGTCACCGAGACTGCGAATGAAGTGCCCAACAGGATACCTTGACTCGCGGTCCCATGAATCGATTGTCACTAGCACACGCTTTCCAAGCAAGTCGCCGGCTTGTCGAGTGCGCACTCTGATCTTTGGTATGCGTTTGTCCATCGGGATTAGGAAGACGGTCTGCTGTGCTCGACTCTGCTTGGCACCCGATCTGACAGAGTCTTTATCGATGTGACCCACATACTGCCGCCAGTTGCGCTTCACAGCACCAACCACACGAGCAGTCGGCTGAGGTTTGCCTTCTGCGACCTTGCCGTGTGCACGCTTGACTTCTTCCCGCAAAGCTTTGCGCTCCTTCTCGGTGACGATGCCTTCCGCAGACTCTTCATCATTGTCAGCGTTCTCATTCTTGCCGACATCTTCTTCCTCGATGACCTTTGTAGAGGGGGCTTTCCATTGATCCTTCGGTAATACCTCCAGCACAACGATATCGCCAGAAACGGCTCGATTGCTGTTCTCGCGGCCCTGTATAATCAGTGACTTGTCGAAAGCTGGAACATGTACTGTGCCCTCCAGATAGTTATATGGCGAAACATTGAAGATGCCTTGATGCAAGTTGCCGGCTTTGATGCCAGTAAGCATTGCTGACATAGACATGTAGTCCGGGTACAGCAATTCTGCTCTTGCATCTCGACTCGCCCGCTGGTCACGACTTGACGCCACCATGTCGAGCAGTCGATCTGCGTCTGGCAAGGAAGAGACGTAGTCATGCAGGTTTGCAGCAACAATGCCTTCTGCTTTTGACTTTCGGGTATTCTCCTTGTCATCGGTGAGCATGACGATAGCTGGGCATCGTGCACTCTTTCTTGCCTTCACGGCTAGCTCGAGATGCTTTGCGTACCAGGCACATGCCTTGCGGACAGCACGATCGTTTCGGTCATTGATGGACTCGCCAGCCTCTCTCGTGACATACGTCTCAAGCCGGAAGTCGTTGAAGAAGACATAGAATCTCTTGCCGTCGTTCTTGGTCAACGCGATGAGGCGGTGATAAAGTGGCAAAGACCTGTTCTTAACCTCTTCCAGAACAGTCTGCAAGACAATGACATCTCTGACTGTGTCGTCCGCCTCGAAGAGATCCATTGCCGTAAGAAAGGCATTTGTATCAGGAATCAAATAGTGGCCTTGCGGAAAGTCCTTCGTGCCAGCTGGGGTAAGCGAGAGAACGAAAGGCTCCGTCTTTCCGTGAAAGCCGGTCGGGGCGATGTCGATACATGCTGAGCAGAGCTGGCTTGAGCACGGGATGTCCTGTCGGAGGTATAGCTCGCGTACAACTTTCTGTACTTTGCCCGATTTCAGTGTTCGCAGATACGTCTTGCTGCTCAGCGTTGTCGTCGACGAGGTAGACGCATATGAGCGCTTCAGCGAAGTCATCCTGGACGATGGCTTGTGAGCTGAGCTCGATGGCTTGTGATTGGGTTGTTTGTGGTTGATGTTTGTGATAGAGACCGAGACTTTGATGCCAAGCGATCGGCAGGTCTCGGCTAGATCCGGCCAGGGTCTATCGTGGCGACTGTGGCTGAGGCAGGCACGACTCCGCATCCCGCCGTCATCTCTTGAACACAACATCAACCTCGACGACAAGGACCACCATTGCAGTATCGTGCTTAGGGTGAACTAAGCTCACAGCATCATGCCGCCCATACAGGGCATGATGCATTTGTACAGCCATTTGGCCCGGCTGGCAAATGTCAAGGCCTTGAGGTCAGCATCACCACCCTCCGCTGCTATAGACATCACATCTGACTCGGTTGCAATAGTGCGGCCTTGAAGAAGGGCCTCAAGACTGTTGACGCCCACATCACACAGGCTACTCAGACATCAAAGGCAGCGCTCGAGCCTGTCCTTGTACGCAACACCCCCAAGCAACCCCTCCACCCACTTGCCCGCATCCGCCAAAGCCAATCCCGATGGTACTCGACCACCCGCAAGTCGATCGATAGCACTTTCCGCAACTTCACTACCTCCGCCGCCGGCAAGTCCGGCGTCAAGTACGACCGCGCCTCCTTCCCGAAGAGCAACATCGGCAGTTTCGTTCGATCATCGTCCAGACGAGCACCCTTCGCTTCGACCCTCCGACCAAACTTGACCGGCGGTGCACTCGGCAGGACAGCAGGAGGATACTCTTCAGGCGGAGCTGGAGGAGCAAGATACTTGTCCCACTCGCCGGCAGCTCAAGCTCAAGTCGTGCAGAATGTGTCGCAGGCAGTCAGGGCGTTCTTCATCTCCGGTCAGAAGGCGCAATTCGATGGAGTGACACAACACGGCGAGAAGAGGTTCAAGGCAGTCTCAGCACTGCAGGAAGAGACGGGTCGCAAGATGCGTGATCTACCAAGGGCTACACCTGGCTCGTGGATTGACTTATCTGTCAACCCGACCATTACGGCATTGACCTCGCTCAGCTCCGTGGCTGGCTTTTCCAGCGAGAATGTTCAGGCTAACCACCTGAACACGGATGGGCTTCTTGACGTTCTGTCTGTCGACTTCTCGCGTGCGCTTAAGGATCTCGCAGCAGTGCTTAACGATCTGAAGCGCTTGTCGGTGCTTGGCGATCTACCCATCACATACGAAGGCTCTAATCTACGGATACACTTCTCGGGCTGCGATGCAGAGTCGGTCGAGCAGTTGTGCGAGGAGCTGAACGTCCAGCGAGGAACAGTAGTCCAGGACGAGGACTTCGATGCCTTTGCCGGCACTGAGGTCGCTCTCCTCTTCCCCTTTGCTCCGAGCAACGGCGGGTCTATCATGGAAGAATCGTGTTACGAAGCCGACCTCTTCGAGAAAGCCAAGCCCTTGATGGCTACACAACGACACGTCATAAGTCTCGACGACATGCTCTCGTGCACGCAATCGCCAGCCTACTCCACCCAGTCCGACACTGGTTTCGAGGACATGCTTGATGGGGAACAGATGCAGAACCCCTGGCTGTCAAGTCCGTCAGGATACCAATCCGTTGGCTCGGGCAGTATCTACGGCAGTGATAAGCACAGCCCGCTCGAGTACCAGGGATTCGAGGGGATATACAAGTTCATCGAAGAGCTGGACTCTGTGAGGAGGTGATTGTGCTGTGTTGTGATGGTTATGGCAAGGCGTTGGATGGACATGGTTCTTGGCAAGTAAGCTACTACGAGGCTGAAGAATGATATCCCCACTCTCATTTGTTGGAGAAGACGGATTGAATTGAGAATTAGATGACACAGTACGATGCTCATAGGTAACGGAAAGAAGAACTGTTGAATCTATGTCCCATTCATTGACGTTTCTCATATCCGGCCAGTCTACGCTCAGATTGTACTGATTCTAGCCATCGCTCCTGATATTTGCAGGTTGGTGACATTCTCACGTCCCGTGTAGACGAGTGCGATCGGTACTGTCTGCCATACCCGTTCCACAACGAGACTTTACGATGGACTGAGTTCACGAGCGGCGTGGACTCGGAGAAGAGAGAAGCTTGCTGAGGTTCGTGCTAGATACCCTCCGAGTGCAGAGCACGGCGACGGGTGGACGAGTATCGACTGTCGGTGGAGTGGGTGCCACAAATTTCGAGTCCCCTGCTTGCTGATGTCAGGTTCATTTGTGTCGTTCGGACGAGTAAAGGACATCACAGACAGACTTTTACCAGTAGTGACTGTGGTGATTGTGAGCGTGGATGCTGAGTGTGGGTGCCGTCCCTGTTCAGAGACAGTCACCCGACTCGGCATATTCTGGAAAGCTCTTTGGATAAGCTCAACCTTGCTCCAGTGCTTGCAGGATCCTCCTGCCCTCCTGTTGGTAGTGCTGATCGTCTGGCTTCTCCTTGAGCACCTCTTTCGCCAGGGCAATCATGTCCATTCGACGTGCTTTACGCTGCTGTTCTTCCCAGTAATACTCATGAGCTGGTACCGCTGGATGGTAGTTGAAGTCGATGTTGCTGCCTTTCTTAGTGGTAGCCTTCTTCCGGTTGATCCAACGCGTGAGGCGATTGCGCTCAGGAATTCCGTATACGATGTGGATCTGCATCAGCTGGGTGCTAGTATTTGAGGCCAACACATCAAGCTCATGCTGGTCGAGCTTGTTGAGGAAGGTGACGATGTGGGCGAAGTCGAAATTCTGCACTTTGGTGTGGATGTCCAGCATCGTGAGCGCGAGGTGTGTGACCTCCTGGTGCACTTGCTTGTTGACCAGTGCTAGCGACGATAGCTTTTTGGGCAACGTCAAGTACTGCTGCCATGTCGTGGCAGACCTGACTTGCTTGGCAAGCAGTCGCGATGATCTTTCAAGTCTAGGACTTCTGCGGAGCTTGATGACCTCTCCTTGGAAGACCTTCTCGTAGATGTTGTTGCGCAGCTCAGCGGCGAGATCGAGTAGTCGAAATGACCGTGTTGGTGGTGAAGTGATGGTCTTGGGATCTTGTGTGGTGATTTGTGATATCTCAGAATGCTTGCGCTTGCGATGCGCCATGGCTAGAGTGGGTGTCGGGTGCTTTGTGAGGTGGTGTGTGTTCAAATAGAGTGTGGTGTTGCTGTGAGAAGTCAAGAAGCAGGAGTGGAATCTGTCTTAGAACGCTAGCATAAACACCTAGTGCACTCGGCTTCCTCGATCGTCGCGTTCAACCGCGACGTTTCAAACAAAACAGTATATTAGGCAATAACGAAGCGCTTAACGTGCTTCACCACCGAGCGGGCCACACCACCGAGCGGGGCACTTTTGCCAAGAACTGTACCACTTCCACTTTGATTGCGACGGTATCTTAACACGACGACATCCTATAGAATCGTTACTAGGAGGACAATTCCTCTTTAGATTCTTCGCTATCTAGCGAATCTACTTAATAGGTACGTACGTTATGCCCCGACTCGCTATATCGCTTATAGCGTTATAGCCTTAGTACTAGCCGAATACTATCTAGCGACTCTCTACTCACTTCCTACCTCCTAGTATCCTCTAGAGGTATCAATTACGACGCCTTATCGAAGGTTAGAGAGCCTCTAGACTAAATGTACTTACGCTTTCGTACTTTCCGCTATATAAGGGCCTCGTTAGACTTACGTAGCTTACTAATCTCGCTTTATATAAGAGCTATCTAATACGCTATCTCTCTACTCCCTCTCTATTACCCTATTAAACGACCTTCTTCTTTCTACTACGCCTTTCTGAACCCGTAACCACGGTCTAAGACGTAATGACACCTATTATAAACCCTATCTCGTCGAAGTTATAGGTGTCCTAGTTAAGGATACTATATTTCTCCTTTATATTACGTATAAGTAAGAACTACCTCTTAATAACGTCTAGATCTTCTATTAGGGCTCGCTAACGATCGTATCTACGTATTATACGAACCTTTAGCTTACGATACCGCCTAATAAACCTGTCTATCCAATTGAGACTAGCGGGCTTAAGACCTTTCTCTTATAGTAATAAATCGGCTATTGCTCGTATACTAGCCTTTAATAGCGGGAAACCTCTAAGATCTGGCTCGAGTATAGTAATATATATAATATACTTTACTACCGGGCGGACTATACTACTAAGCGGGCTACTTTTACTAAGAACTATACTACTTCTATAGATATAGCTATATAACTATTAAGATATAGCATCTTAAGGGGAATTGTTAAATAGGTACGAGTTACGTAGTAGTAGAAGACGGTAGGTTATACGAAAGACGAAGAAGGACCTAATAGGATAGCGTATATCTATATATAGTATCGCTAGTGTTAGTATAGGTAGATACTAGGTGTCTAGATGTTTACTAGCCTATAGGCTAGTAAACCCTAGTTACGTAATCTAGTTATATAACATACCTATACCTATATACTTGACCTACGGCCTATATATTCTCAATACTCCTACTTAGGCTATATAGTCTCCTATAATCCCTTTACGTAAGCTAGAGCTACCTTATAAAGTTTTAGAACTACTGGCTATCAAGGGGCTTTATTAACCTATTAATAGCTATGTCCTTTATATAGTAGTAGTCTACTATAATCTTCTTCTACTACTAGAGATGTCTAATATAGTTATATATAACATCAATATGCTTTGACCTTTTATATATATAGGCATCTTTAATAAGTGTTAAAGCGGCTTAGTTATTACCTATAAGCTTAACTAGCCTTAGCTCGTCAACAGTGCCCTTACTTACCCTTATACTCGGCTAGAAAGAGCTCTTTCCTACTAGTTCTAGGCACCCTATTTCCCTAAGGACAGTAGCAAGAAATTGTAACTACTTTGCGGCTACGTTTATAGCTATAAACTTAGCTTCTATTATTAATGTTATAATAGACTTCTACTTCCTACTTATCTAGGACATAGGTGATCTATAAAGAAACTATACGTATCCTAGAGTTGAGACTCTATCCACTTTGTCTATAGCGTAGTTAGAGTCCGAGTATCCCTAGAGATTGCCCCCTCCCTTTCTATATATAGGACCTAGGTCTAGGTACGACCGTAGGTATCGGGAGAGCTTCTTTAAAGCCTTTATATACTACTACGAGGGATTAGCAATATATAACCTAATTCTTCTAAGGGGGAATGCTAAGTCTAGCCTTGTTATTGTTATTAGCTACATCTAGGTACTATTATAGCTCTGGTAATCCTGTTTGTTACACCTCTTATCTATAGGAGCCGTAGGTACTAAATGCTCGTAGCTCTCTATAGGTGAGTAGGTTAGCGTAGCCTTCTCTCTAGCTATATTTATCTTAGCTGAGTGTCAGGGCGAGAGCCTGGCCTGTGAGATGCAAGGGTGAAAGCGAGAATGCAGGTGCGAAGTGCAGATGCAAAAGGGTATGGTATGATTGCTACACAAAACAAAAGACGAAGGAAGCAAGAGAGGCCTGGGGAAGGCCAGATATTTATACGCGACCCTCGCGAGTGCGTGTCCCCGCATCAACAGGGCTAACCCGTGCGAAGCCGCGCTCAGCAGCTTTGCTCAAAACCTCATTCCAACCTGCCCTACGTTCCGAGTCTTCCACGTGCTTCTTCCAGGGTCCAGCGCAGTCGCGGGTGCTCGCGGGAGTGCCGTGAGTCACACAGTCACGAGCCGAAGTGAATCTGTCAAGGTTTGGTAGAGGGGTGAATTTGGAGGGCTGGGTCCCGTAGTGAATGTTGCGGGGTATGTGATTCTTGGCGCTCACACACCAAGCTGGACTGTCACTTCTTGACGACTTCTGAGCACTCTGAGGCTCTTCTGTCCCCACCTTCTGTACTCTCTGTGGGGAGACCATGACAGTAGCCCCCCCGAACAAAGCTGAGTTCCTACGAAGCCGTAGTAGTTCCACATATCGAGGATGTTCAGCTTCAGTACCAGGCCTAGGCCTGATGTCATGGTCGATACACCATTGGTAAGCCCCGTCGAAGAGCTCAGATTCGAAGAGCCTGCCGATGTTGACTTCTGGGCCGTCTGCGCGGGCGTGGTATTCTTCGATTGCTTGACGATTGAAGATGATATGTTGGATAGGTTCCCATGAGGTATCCCACTCAGGGCAACCTTGCCATTCGACTTCATACTTGATCGGCGGTAGTCCTTCAACGTCGTTGGGCTCTACGCGGATTCCCCGGATCTTGCGGACGGCATAGTCGTCAGAAGGTAGGTTAACAGGCTCGTCGACTTCTACTTCATCGGGAGGACCTGGCATGTCTTGGTTTTGGTTCGGAAATGGGTCCTCAGCCGACGGCCGAAGGCGTACGGGATGGAAGACGTCGTGGATCTTTATGTTCGCAGGAAGAGCTAGACGGTAGGCGTGTGAACTGATACGCTCGGTGATCTCAAAAGGACCTAGGTTCTTCCAGTTCAGCTTCTTGGAGGGGCGGTCTGTCTTGATGTTCTTGGAGTTGAGGTAGACCATATCGCCTACTTGGTAGTCGGGAGCTGGCTGGCGACGACGATTGGCTTGATCCTCGTAGATTGCTTGTGCGTACACCATCTCGTCGTGAACTTCTTCATAGATCTGTGAGAGCATAGTAGCGAACTCGTCTGCTGCTTGCTCGTTTGCGTCTTCGGTAGGCGGGAGAGGTTCTTCTGGTTCCATGCCTGTACGAGGGTGGTAACCTCTCGTAGTATAGAAGGGAGAGTAGCCAGTAGTCTCCGAGTCCCAGTTACGAGTAGCGAACTCCACCGCAGGGATATGCTGAGGCCAATCCTTCTGGTGGTAGTCGACGAAGCAACGAAGGACCTGCTCGAGGATAGCGTTCGTAATTTCGGTCTGGCCGTCGGTCTGTGGCTGAAAACTGGTCGAGAGGTTATGCTTGATGCCTAGGATAGCACACAGACGCTTCCAGAAGTGCGAGATGAACTGGGTGCCTCTGTCAGAGGTGATGCTATCCGGGAGGCCTTGAAAGCGCCAGACGAATTCGTAGAACAAGCGAGCAGTCTCCTTTGCGGTCATGCTCCAGCACGGGATCATGTACCGGTCCTTGGAGTGACGGTCCACGATCACTAGAAGGGCCTTTGCTTTCACGCCGCTGAAGGTCTTGCCGTGAGGAAGATCGGTGATAAAGTCCATAGTGATGTGCTTCCACGGACGATCAGGAGCCGGGAGAGGGTGCAAGAGACCGTGGGGACGGTGGCGGTTAGCTTTGGCTCTTCGGCAAGCAGCGCAGTTCAGCACGTAGCGGCGGACGTCCTTCCAGGAATGCGGCCACCAGTAATACCTAGCGAGGAGCTTGTGGGTCTTGGCTACGCCTGGGTGACCCCCAGAGGCGGAGTCGTGGATGATTTGAAGAATCTCAGCTCGGATATTAGAGCCTTCGGGCTGCGGTACGTAAAGCTTCTTACGGAAGTAGACGACACCTCCCTGGAGCTCGCACTCGGACAGCGAGAAGCCCGGGAATGTCCTCGCGCCAGATTCAAGGGCCTGAACTAACTCTTGGGCGTCTATGTCGGCATCGTACGCTGTTCGTACTCGTGCCATGATGCCTTCGGGCTGCTCCTCATTATCAAACCCCTCAAAGTCTGATTCGGATGAGCCGTCGGTCGTTACTGAGCCCTCTTCATCGTCGTTCAAGTCCTCAGCGTCCGAGGCGTATTCTTCAGGCTCGGATTCATCGTCACTCTCGTCAAGGTAGGCAGGAGCGAGCACGAGAGTAGCAAAGGAAGCGGCGAGCGTAGGCTGGCCGTTCGATAGGTACTCTCGAAGCTCGGAAGAGAGGTTGTGCTCTTTGATGACTTGTTGCCCTGCGATTTGCCGGCCCCCTCTTCGATCAACTGGAGAGTCACCAGGGCGGCGGGTAAGGGCGTCGGCCATCGAGTTGGCCTTGCCGGGCGTGTACGAGATCACGAAGTTGAACCGGGAGAGGAACTCGCTCCAGCGGGCCTGGCGACGATTGAGCAGCTTGCTCTTCATAAAGTAGACGAGGTTCTTATGGTCGGAGCTTACTTGGACGGGCATAGCAGAGCCTTCGAGCTCGGGGCGCCACTCTTCGAAAGCTTTGACGATGGCGAGAAGCTCCTTGTCGTAGATCTCGTAGTTACACTCCGTGGCGGTCATCTTCTTGGAGAGGAAGGCGACAGGTAACCAGGGGGATTCAGGCGAGCGGCGTTGTAGCAGGACACCGCCCACCACGCCGTCGGATGCGTCGGTCTCTACACGGGTCTCCAGTTCGAAATGGAAGTGCTGTAGAAGCGGGTTCTCAACAAACTTCGCTTTGAGCAAGTCAAAAGCCTCCTGGCATTCGTCGGTCCAGGCGAACTTCTCACCCTTGCGCGTGAGCTTCGTCAAAGGGCGTACCACGCCCGAAAATGCGTGGATGAAGCGGCGGTAGAAGTTGGCAAAGCCTAGGAAACCCTGGACCTCTTTGACGTTCGTAGGAGCATCCCATTCGACGATAGCGTCGATCTTCTCTTGGTCCATCTTGATGCCGTCTGCGGTAATGATCAAACCAAGGAACTTGACTTCGGTCTTCTCAAACTCGCACTTGTCGATGTCGAGCTGCAAGCCGGCGTCTGCGAGCTTCTGAAGGACCTTACAGACGTGCTCGCGGTGCTCCTCCTTGGTCTCGCTGTAGACTAGGATGTCGTCGATGTAGGCAGTGCAGAACTGATCGAGGAACTCCTGAAGGATGTCGTTAATGAAGTTCTGGAAGGTACTAGGCCCGTTACAAACGCCGAAGGGCATAACGAGCGACTCGAACAGCCCGTAGCGAGTACGGAAGGCTGTGAGATACTCGTGTCCTTCTGCCATTCGTAACTTGTTGAACGCAGCGATGACATCGAGCTTGGTGAAGTACTTGGCCTTAGAGAGGCGCTCGAGCGTCTCCTGAATCAACGGTATTGGGTAGCGGTTCTTCTTTGTAACAGCGTTCAAGCCTCGGTAGTCTACGCAGAAGCGTAGACCACCGCCGGGCTTCTTGACGAACATGACGGGACTGCCAGCGCTGGAACGGCTCGCTCGAATGAACCCCTTCTTTAGGTTCTCTTCGAGGTATCTCTTGAGGACGATAAGCTCTTCTCGGGACATGGAATATAACGGTCCGAACGGTGTCTCTGCACCTTCTTCTAGCTCAATCTTGTGGTCGTGAGGGCGATGAGGAGGCAGCTCGTCTGCGGCTTTAGCATCGAATACGTGGAGGATGTGGTGTGCCCAAGGAGGGACCTTCGTAGCAGGGTCGGTAGGTGTACGCTTCTTGTCGAGCTTCTCGAGGGCGATGTCGATATCGCGGAGAGAGGCGGCGAAGACTTGAGCTTTGGGCTGCTTAGCAGCAGTGGTGAAGGCAGCGGCGTTCACCTGGAAGATCTTGGTATACTCAGGACCGCGCTGAGGCGGCGGAGAAGGCGGAGGTGCCGGAGGAACTTCTGGAGGGAAGCTGACAGTAAGGGAAGTCCAGTCGATGATAGGTCGGTGTCGTCTGAACCAGGGGAGGCCGAGGATAAACTTCTGATGCGGTAGGGACGTAAGGAAGCTGGTGATCGACATACGCTTGCCTCCGAGGGTGATTGACGTGTGTACAACATGAGTAATCTTACCAGTGGTAGTCTCCGTGCCGTCAAAGAGTTCAAGGGTGCGAGGGTACTTCAGTTCCTGGGGTTCGAGGTTGAGAGAGGTCGCGAGTTTATAGTCCATAAAAGACTCGCCTAGTGCGCCAGTGTCCATGAGAGTGAGATTGGAAGAAGAGAGTTTCTTTGAGCCGATATTTACATTCGTGACGAACGGTTTGCAAGCGTGGTCCTTGCCCGTCTCGTCGTACAGGTCTAGCTGTGCTGTATTGATCCTCAACTTCTTTCCTCTCTTCACTTTCGGTAAACGTTGTTCTTGGTCTTCATCGCGTCGATGAGGAAGACCTAGGCTTTTTCCTGCTCAGCGGGAGCAGCAGGAGCAGGCTCGATAGCGCCGACAGCGCCGCGAACCGGGTTGCGGGCGTTACGGGCAGCGAGCTGCGGACAGTTGGCTGCGATGTGGCCTGGACCGCCGCAGTAGGTGCAGAGTCCGGCCTGGCGACGGCGAAGCTTCTCTTCGGGAGTGAGCTTACCGTTGACGAGGCCCTGGACTCGAGGGACGGCGGCACCAGCGCTGAGATCCATAGCGTCACCTACAGAGACGGGAGGGAGAGCCGTAGGAGCGGCGGCGCCTAGTGGAGCAGCGAAGTGGCTTCCGGGACCACGAGGCTGACGACCTTGAGAACGGGAAGCGAGGAGAGAGGCGGTGTGTTTCATGTTGGAGTCGAGGCGCTGGCAGGTCTCGACGAGCTCACGGAAGCTCATAGCACCGACGTCCTTGTCCTCGAGGGCTCGAAGAAGCTCTGCTGACAAACCACGGCGGAGAGTGCTCTTCTTGGTCTCTTCGTTGTAGCCGGTGAACCCGATGTCGCGGTTGAAGGCCGCGAGGTACTCGGCGAAGCTCTTGTTCTTCTGGAGGAGGTTGTGGATGGCGTTCTGGGCGGTGGCTCTACGGTCTGGATCACCAAAGGCAGCACGGAGGTCCTGCATCAAGGTGAGGACGTCCGGGCAGCCGATAGTCTGCGTGGCGTTGTCGATGTAGTGTTGTACCTGAGCCGCGGCGTCTCCCCGAAGGAGGGAGAAGACGTACGTGACTTTGTCCTTCTCTTGCGGAAAGTGGTCGGCATTAGCCAACAGCTTGATGGTGAGCTGTGTCTCAAATGCCTCAAACTTGCTCTTGTTGCCGTCGAACTCGTCTGGGTCGTTGACCTTCTTGGAGAAGTGCTGGCGGCGGTTGTCGTCGGCGTGCGGGGCGAGGTTCTGGAAGGTGTTCACAATACCTTGAAGGTATGTTGCTTGGTTGTTTGCTTGCTCGACCTGCTGGGCGGTCTCGCGGAAAGAGGAGACGGTGCGGTTGATGAGAGCGTAGGCGGTGTCGGGGTTGGCGTTTGCCCAGGCACCGAAGGCAGCGGCGTTCGAGAAGGGGATGTCAGTCCACTCACTGAAGTGGAATGGAGTGTCTTGGTTGTCGAGGTTGACACCTCTATCGGTGGCGTGGTCACCCATGAGGATGACTCGAGTGGTTGACGGTTTGTTGGTCTTTTGTGATGTCAGGGCGAGAGCCTGGCCTGTGAGATGTAAGGGTGAAAGCGAGAATGCAGGTGCGAAGTGCAGATGCAAAAGGGCATGGTATGATTGCTACACAAAACAAAAGACGAAGAAAGCAAGAGAGGCCTGGGGAAGGCCAGATATTTATACGCGACCCTCGCGAGTGCGTGTCCCCGCATCAACAGGGCTAACCCGTGCGAAGCCGCGCTCAGCAGCTTTGCTCAAAACCTCATTCCAACCTGCCCTACGATCCGAGTCTTCCACGTGCTTCAAGGTTTGGTAGAGGGGTGAATCTGGAGGGCTGGGTCCCGTAGTGAATGTTGCGGGGCATGTGATTCTTGGCGTTCACACACCAAGCTGGACTGTCACTTCTTGACGACTTCTGAGCGCTCTGAGACTCTTCTGTCCCCACCTTCTGTACACTCTGTGGGGAGACCATGACATCTCTCCCTTAAGAACTACGGTCCTTACGCGAAGATAATACGGACGTTAAGTTTAATTATAAGGTCTAGGATACTCTCCGTAGCCGCGATCGATCTGTTTAGGTTATTTTAAAGTATTCGTAGTTCCCTTCCGTCAATCGAGTTGTTTTCCGGCATTACGTCCTCGGGCGTAGTAATAACCGGAAGATCTCGTATTCCTTAGCCGTAGCTAGGTATCCTTTTCCGTAGTTTACGTACTTTACCGCTTCGTGTTCGTAGTTAGTACGTTTACCGTATTTAAGGTAGGAGTATTCCCTCGTAGCGTAGCTTTTAACGTAGTATTTACATCTCGGTTATCTACGGCATTTCTCTAGTAGGTGTCTAAAACCGAGGTAGTTCGGGTATTATATTGTTCTTAGGATTACGATATATTTCTCTACCTTTAGAGATAGTCCGAGCGCGTAGAGACGAAATCGAATAGCCTTCTCGGCCTATTGCTTTGTCTTAAATACGACTACTACGGAGCTATATCGTTATGTTTGTCTCTTTTTATTCGTTATTAGCTAGAGTAGCTTACCGCGGATTTCGAGAGTAAGGTCTTCGTTATATTTCCCTATCTCTTCGCTAAGGGTAGTAAGGTCCGGGACTACGGCGATCGGGATTCTATAAATAGCTACTCGGTACTATTCTTCGTCTTTTCTTGCCTCCTAAGCTTGCTTTAGAAGGGCGTTACTCTACTTTTCTTTCTATTCTAGTAGAGTATTTATTAAGACCTTCCCGGTTATCGTAAGTACGACGTTATTATTCCTTGTCCTAACTACGGCTACTACGGCGGTCGTACCGAGTGCCTTATTTATTTCGTCGCGGGTTCGTTTCGGGTCTACTTTGTTATCTAGGTTTGTAAGAGTTATAATAATTCTCTTTTTAAGAATTGTCTCTTTTAGCGTCGGTTTCTTCTTTTAGACAGTAGACCACTAGGAATTGTTCGTAGTGTTTGATACTTTCGATCCCGTAACCGCTACGTAGGTTCGAGGCTACTTCTCTATAGTCTCGATTTTTTTTGTCGCTTTTTCGAGGTTATTGATTTGTTTTACGAGGATTGACGACGTTTGACGGACCTTCTTTTTTTCTGTATACTCACGGAAGATCTTAAGTAGGTCAAGAAGGTCGTTCTGTTCCGGGGTACCTTATACTAGGACGGATGCTCCTAGGATAAGATCTCTTGTATCGAGGATTTTTCTTTCAATTTCGGACTTTTTTTCTTCTTGTGTATACAAGAATACGAATGGACTTGGGCGGACGGGTGTGTTGCTATGTATAATCGGGCGTTTGTTACGCTGTAGTTGTGTCGGGGTCCTTGGTTGTTGCGAGAGTAGGTCCGGGGAGGACGGGGTAGTGTCGATGTCTATTGGAATTGCTTCCTTCCTAAAGGGGAAGGTCGCCGCAAATTTCAGGGTCTTCCCCTTTCTTTGACCGTCGTGTTTCTAGGTCTCTTTCGAGGGCGATTGCGCGCGCGATCGCGCGGGCGCGTAGCTGTAGGTTCGCTGCGTTTGTCTCCTCGTGAATGCGCTTCGATTTGTGTAAAGAAAGCCGTGGTCCCGGCGTATGTCTGTCGGCTGTTGACGAGGTGACACCCTTAGGGTGTTTATAGCTATTGTGTGTAAGAAGGATCTTCATCTTTACCAAGTGAATGTGAACAATGCATTCACAGAAAGCACCCTCTATGAAGACATCTTCATGTTACCACTACCAGGAGTTGAGCTTCTAGCAAACATGGTGTACAAAATCCTCAAAAGCTTGTATAGACTTAAGCAAGCAGCTAGAGATTGGAATCAACTCTGTGTGTCAAAGCTCAGAGAGATTAGATTCACACAGTCAGAAGTGGATCTATGCCTACTTATCTATAAGAAGAGGGAGATTATAATCCTTATACATGTGGATGACATTCCAATTGCTGCACCAAAGTTAACAGATGTTCTCTAGTTCAAAAGAGAACTTGGCAAGATCTTCAAGATCAAAGATCTAGGTGAACCTGAAAAGATCCTTGGCATAAGAGTTATAAGGGACAGGAAGAGAGGAATCCTGAAACTTGACTAAGGACACTTTGTTAGGGACAGCCTAGCCAAGATAGGAATGAACTATAAGAAGGTAGCACCTACACACTCACCTATAGACAGCTATGAGGCCCTCAAACTTTCAAGCCATATATATGAGAGGTGTGATAAGGCAGAGTACCAGAGTATTAATAGTACTTGGATGTGGCCAGCAACAATTACAAGGCCAGACATTGCTTTTGCCCTAGGAAGGATGAGCTCATTTGTGAGTAATCTATCCACCCACCACATAAAGGCTTTGAAGAAGATCACTAGGTACCTAAGATCATACCCTGATCTAGGACTTCAGTTCTCAAAGTCTAGAAAAGGACACCTTATTAGATACTGTGATTCTGATTATGCAATAGACAAAGCAGACAGAGTCTCAATCCTTAGGTATGTCTTCTTCCTCTATAGGGCACCAGTTTCTTAGATAAGTAAGAAGTAAAAGTCTGTAGCAATATCCACAATAGAGGCTGAATATATGGCCATAAATGTATGTACGAAGCAGTCCTAATTCCTAGCTTTACTGCTAAGACAAATGGATTGTCTAGAGTTAGTAGGAGACTGTTCCTATCAACTAAGAATCACTAGAAACCAGGAGACTGTATCAAATTTGAGACCAGTCCAATTAAGAGGTGACAATTAAGCTGCCCTCACCCTAGTAAAAGATGCACATGTTCATAACAAGTCGAAGCAAATTAACATTGCCTATAACGCTATTAGGAAACTTTAGTAGAGGAGGCTTATTGCTATTGAGTACACCCCAACCTCTAAGATAGTTACAGACGGGTTTATAAAACCAAAGACTAGTCTACACTTCTAGAGGTTTATAAGCTAGCTTAACCTGTCATAAAAAGGTCTAAGTACTATTGACAGGAAGTGAGCAGACTATAACCTCCTATACGAGATAAGTAGGAGTGTTAAGATGTAGCATCTTAAAGGGAGTCAACAATTAGGAAGTGATCTAGTAGCCTAAGGCATCTACGATGACTTAGCTTATAGGGAGATACCTTCTCCCCCCTTTAGCTTAGATAGACATCCAATACAATCAACACATTAGTTCCTAATATATTGCTATATACTCGTGCTATTAGTCAGTTAAAGATTGATCTCTTACTCCACTCCGCTACTATCAATCCGAACCTGTTTAACAATATTTTATAATAAGCCTAACTTATAGCTTATTACAAATCCTAAGAATAGGTAGATATTAATATAATAGTAACTCTAACTATAGCTCGGAGTACTATCAGGATTATAAGGCTAACGAGTTACTAGTATCTATTTCTAAACTATCCTAGACTAATAAAAGCTTTTAATACTATAGCGTAATAGAGTCCTAAGTCGCTAAATCGAGAGGCAAGTATAAATAAGAAGTAGAGTAGTACTTTAATCAATTATTCTATTAACGTATTATTTAAGTCCTAGACTATATAATACGGGTCTTCTAATAAGACTAATAGTCGAGACGAGAGGAAAAGCCCTCCGGCTAGAAACCCTCTTAAAAGTAAAGAAAGAGTTCGTTCTTTACGATATTACTAAGGCCTTCTCGCTCTACGAGTCCCGGCGTATAACTCGTACTCCTTTTACGCCGTATTATATCCTAGTTATCGAGTTATCGTATCGTAGTTTACGTTACCTTTTACCCTAGGAAGTAAAAATTACGCCTATATTTCCTAGTCTACTCTACTACGCCGGGTAGCCCCGTTGTATATAAATTATAACCGAGCGAAATCCTAGAATGCCCGTCCCCTCTATCTCTTCTTCGGCGTTGCTAGTATAAGTCGTAGCTTCCTATATTATATAGCTCTAGTAAGAGAGATAAACGAGAGAGAACCGACCTCTCTCGAATCTTTCTCTACCTAGGCCCTAGAGTACCTCTCTTAGTTCTAGCCTCGTAGTTCACGCGGTTTACTTCCGTAAAAGCCTTTCTTAGTTCTAGCCTTGCCGTTAACGTAGTTTAAACTATAAAAGACGCCGTCGTTATTCGAGTAAAAAAGATCGCCTCTTTCTTACTCTTACTTTCTCGTAGTTCCGGAGCTCTTAATATAGATTTCGTACATACCTCGTTTATATCTTTATATTCTCGGGGTTATCGTCGCGTCGTCATAGGTCGTAGGAGTAGGTGTCGCTGTAATTACTTCGTCGTATATAGAAGTACGAATCCGAGAGAGAGTAGGAGAAGAGGATCGACGACCCTTCTAGCCCTACGGTTCGAGAGACTTAGTTTCCCTTCGTAAGAAGGTACTTACGTCGTCCGCCGCGTGAAGGCGCTCTCGAAAGGACGACAGAGCAGTACTTTCTATAGCTCTAATGTAGTGCCAGCCGTTTGGTTATCCGCGGCGAGCAGGTTTAGGGAATTGGTGACAGCCGTTATAGCAGCTGCGAGCCCCAGTAGGAGGAAGCGAGGTCTTCGGTCATCGTGCGTTGCAAGTCCGGCATCGTGATCCAGATCATGCACGCCTTTCGTTGCTTCCGTCGGCGACCCTCCAAGTGTGCGTGGCGATGGAGCTGACTGAATTGTAGCTTTCTCATCAATAGCGCAGAAGATAAGTGCTATTGTGGAAAGTATTCATTCGTGTGCAACAGACCACACGGCAAGGCAACCCGTCGCGGATCCGTTCCATTGCACAAGACCGTGCAGGAGAAGCTTTGTAGCGAGTGGCTCGACAATACTATACAGTATGGGTAGAAGCTGCCAGTAGCTCGGCAGGTAGAATGCTCTGTTGCTTGTGAAGACCCATTGGTTGAAGAAGGCAAGCTAACTAGCGAGCACCCAAATGCTGGCTCCTTTACTTAGGTAGGAGCGTGTCATGGCTGAAGGCAAGAATTACGGTGCTAGTGTACATCTGATAGGACTGATAGTGAAGGTTCAAGTGTTGATTGAATGTAGTGTTGCGTTAGGACAGCGGACTGATGGATTGGTCTATGCGATCAATAGTTGAATCGCAACGCGCGTCCAGCACTCCAGAGCCTAACAAGGCGGACCGGTATATTCGTGTAGGACGTCGTATACGATCACGCTTCTCACCAATTCCGCGGCGCATCGTCGGAACGGTATAGCTGCTAAGCCCCTATTCTTTTCGGAAGTTTGATGCACAGCACTTGCGATTCTGAACAAGTCCAGTGTGTGGCGAGAACGTAATGCTGTCGGCCGAGCCAAGCGTTAACACGAACAGGAGGAATGATGGCATAGCGAACACCTGCGGAGAGAATGTGGTATGGAGGCGACTTTCTATCGTGTCAAGGTGACGGCAAATGTGCGTCGAACACCCCGTCTCTCGCCTCGAAACCTCGTTGTCCACCAAACGTAACCCTCAGCAATGAGTTTCAGATCCGTCTCCATCGCCATCTTGATGACCGCCCCACACGCCGTCACCGCAGTCCAATACGAAGCATACTCAGGCAACACATGCAACTGGGAAGCATTGGGTGGCGGCACGCTGAAGAAGAATCAATGCGTGGACATAGCGCAGGACGAGGAAGCGTCATCCTTCACCGTGTCAACTTCTGCTTCAATGACGATTGCAGCAACGAGACTGGACAGACCGTCAGTGAGGAATGCTACCTTGCGGGCGGTGACATCAAGTCGCTCAAGCTGGCGGGATGATGATTGTGGTCGGGGTATAGTCGTCGGGCGATGCGCTCTCTTTTGGCGAGCCGTGGAGGCCAGCATGTTCTCACAGGAGGTATGCTGACGTCTGCCAGTATGGCGCAACTTATGCCGTGTCATCGACAGAGATGGGAGCACTCCTGATGCTGGCAACGATTGGAGCATGACGCTCTATCAGACGGGATTGGTCTTCTGCATGCTCCGCGTGTAGCTAGCTGTTGTATGGACCCCGCCTCTGACATTATCTCCATAGTACTAATCTGCGCTCTGTCAACCAAAGGCTGATCCACTGTGGCTTGATAGCATCACCGATCTCCCAGGACCTGGAGCGACTCTCATCCCGAGGACTTGGTCCCATTGCCATCGATACCCCAGTACTTTATCAACTCGTTCTCGACCTTTTCGAGAGTCTTCTCGCGAGCCTTCTTATCATCGCCAAGCTTATCCGCCCCATCCGCAAGCACAGCAACGCAACCGCAGAGCCCAAAGAAATAAAACGGAGCCATCACCCAAAGGAGCACCATACCACCGAAGTGTGTAAGGACGAATGAAAAAAGTGCCTCGAACGCAACGAGCGTGCCGGCAATGCCGAGGCGAGCTGGCCACTTCATAGGCGGCGACTTCTTGAAATTTTCTTGCGCAGCCACGACCTTGACTTCTCGATAAAGAATCCACGCGGTGGCGGATCCAAAGATATCGCGGTAGATACAAGGAGTGAACTTGCGCAAGTCACGGCCGGAGCCTATGGTCCACTTGGACGCAATGTTCTGTGCGTCGTGGACATCGAGTTCATGGTTGATGGTGAGGACTTCTGTGATGTAGCGGCGGACTTCGGGTGCAGACGCTTCTTCAGCTGGCAGAGCGATGCTGTCTGTGGCAGGGTCAGAGGCTGCTACCTCTGTTTCTGGCTTGTTGAGAAGTGTAGAAGTGTCCGAAGAGCTGTCGTCAGCTTCGGCACGCGAGCCGATGTTCTTCTCGAGGTCGCCCATATCCTGGAGTGTCATCGCAGTGCTGTTTCCAAGAGCAAACCCTTCGTGTTGAATGTCGGATTATGTATCAGACTGCTTTGTGTGGTTTATTGTGACTTCAAGGAAGGAGAGCAAGTGCTGGTGTTGGCCAAGGTGACATGCACTGCCCACAATCCTTCGACGCTAAGGCAAGCTCGATCCGTGGCATCGGATAAGACGGGGAACTGTGCCACATACCGGTGAGACACTTGCAAGACCGTCCGCGCCTCATCCTGGTGTTCGGAACCCCCGTCTATCGCTCGTGTTCTTCTGCCATCCTCTCGTTACAGTCCTGGGCATAGTTTTTACAACCCCTGTATTTACGCTAACCCCTTCCGGCTATCCATGTCCATCTCAGAAGGTGTTGCTACCTTCAATCTCACTATCAAGAATGGGCCAAGCTCACACCTGAGGACATACAACGAATATGCGAGAGTATG
Source organism: Fulvia fulva (assembly GCF_020509005.1). Classification (NCBI taxonomy): domain Eukaryota; kingdom Fungi; phylum Ascomycota; class Dothideomycetes; order Mycosphaerellales; family Mycosphaerellaceae; genus Fulvia; species Fulvia fulva. The sequence goes on from NC_063012.1 coordinate 739,606, forward strand.
CGAGAACGCTGCGAGGCAGTAATAGCCAACAATGGAGGACACACCAGGTGGTGAGCTACGCCAAGCAGTGGATACATCCTTCCTAATGAGGAAAGGTGGAAGAACAGGGGTTGTAAAATCTATGCCCAGGACTGTATACGGACTCAGTTCCCCCTTTGTCTTCAAGAGGCGAGACGCTGAAACCGATCGGTCTCCCATGACATTCACTGCCTTCTCATTACCCGGTATGGATCGTCCGGCAGCCAGGCGAAGTCTCTTCGCACCACTGGGGACTTGGAACGCAACAAGATGCAGCTCGGCATCCAGGCCAATTGACCGCGGCCGAAAGAACCTTGCTGAGTCATCATCATGTCGGACGGCCGCAATGTCCAACGAGACTGTGCATCTAGTACCGCTAATGTCGGACATACAGGCGCCGGCGACTGCTCATAACGATCAATACACCAGATCATTGCCCCAAGCATTCTGTTGACACCCAAAGGGACATGATAAGTAAGTGCCGATCAATCAGCACTCCCAACCATCACGAACGCCGCTAGCATCCCTGCATTCAGCATTGGCAAGGTGTCACGCTCACTTCGATGCTCATGGCTGTGACGTTCTTATCCGAACACACCGCCGGCTTGGCGCTCAGCTTTGTTTTTAGAGTTTTCTCAGGTAGCTTTTCTGTATCTCAGATTCACACTCGCTAAGGTTCTTACATCTAGTAGCTTCCCTTCCTTTCAGCCTTTCTATTAGGTTGAATCAGCCTATAAGTAAATCTCCTAAGCTATAAGTCTCTAACTTACGCCTCAGTCGGACCTTAGTACTAAAGCTAAGCGAGGTAACCTTACTAACCTTATCTTAGCTTCTACGAACGGGGCGGGCTACTCAAACCTTTAGTATAGAGGACACTAACTAATACCCTAATTAAGGCGGTAATTACCTACCGGATTAGTAAGGTTTCGCTACTTATCTAGTCGGAGAGGGCCTAGCCTATAGTCGCGCCCTAGGTAATAACTACGCGGCTTAGCCTACTAGCCTAAACGATACCTTTAGGGCTACTTAGGCTATACCCCTAGCTACTCGGTCGTACCGCCGCCCTAACCGCGATAGCGACGCGGAGATAGATAGGGCGGACTACCTAGACGAAGATAACTTTGGCCTATATAACGAGCTAGCTAGTAGAGGCAAGGCGCCTAGGATAGGGGATCCCCCTATTCTAAAGTCTAACGCTTAGAACGACGAGTACCTTAACTAGATACCGTCTATTAGAGCCTAGATTAGCCTAAATAAGAAATAGATTATTAAAAGACGCCTTACCGACCTAGAGAAACTAGAGCTTGTTAGTAGCTTCGTCGGTAACGACTTTAACTAGTTATAGTTTAAAGCTATCGAAGAAACGCGCCTAAAGCCCCCTTATCTTAGGTACGGCGATTTCGACGACATAATTACGTAGATCTCTAACTTTATAGTCGACCTAGACTATTAGGAGTAGATCTAGCGTAATTAGGAGACAACCCGTTAAACTAGGAGTATTATAACCTTTATTAGGTCGCTTAGGCTAACTAGGAGCCGTATAACTCCTCTACTAGATAACTTTACCTACCTACGTAAGTTTCGAGCCGGCCTAAAGCCCGATATACTAGCTAAACTAGACAATCGTAACTTCCGAGCGACTAATACGAATATCCGCGTCTACTTCTAGTAGGCTATTATAGCCGACTAGCGACTCTATCTTAGCCGCGGAAGAGACTAGAAGCTAGCCGTAATGATATTAGCCGTCGAGAAGTTTATAGACGGAGACACTAAAGCCTTTATAGCTCTCCGGAGCGACTTAGGTAGCTCGGCGCGCGGTAGAGGACGCGGTAGAGGCCGCGGCGGACGTAGACGTAGGCAAGGCAATCGTAGAGGCCCCTCCGGGCCCTTAGACAAATACTATAACTATAGTAAGACAGGCCACTTCGCGCGCGACTACTCTAAGCTAAAAAAAATAGAGCCTAAGACGTCTTAATCGAGGTAGACGTACTTAGGATTATTAGACGCCTCTATACCCCTACCTAGAGAATCCTACTAGGATAGGACGACCCTAGCTACTAAGGGTAAGGCTTAGTAGATATAAGTAGAAGAGGATAGAGTATTATCTTTATCTAAAGAACCCGAGTCGGAGACTAAAGAGGAGGTCGACTATACGATAGAGAGGCTAATAGTGATAGGCGGAGGGCTCTTTACTATTAATACCCGCCTAGGACTCAATTAGGTTCGGGCTAAGGTTACTCTAGACTACGTAGCCTCTAAAGTATACCTCTTAGCCCGAAAATCGAAGTAACTCCCTCGATCGCTTTTTAGGGACTTACTACTAGTAAGGATCGTCCTCCTAAACGGTAAGGAGATCATTTCTACTTAGGGTGTCCTTCTACTATATTAGATTAGTACCTAGTAGGACATAGTCCCCGCTAGAGTTATCGATATAGAAGGATTTGACCTTATCCTAGGCCTTAAGTAGTTCTAGGAAGTCAACCCTAACGTAAACTAGTAGTCTAGCTCTACTAGACTACGGGACCGGCGTAGCCGGTACTATACGATTAGGTCGTACTCTAAGGTGTTCGACCTAAAGTACGACGAAGGCGAGCTAGAAATATTCAACTCTATATATTTAGTAGACTTTACTATACGATATAAAGGACCCTAGCTCTTCTACTCGCTTAGTCGACTCCCCGACGATACCCTAGTTAATATCGACTTCGAGGAATACGGCTTAGATAAGATATACGAACGCCTTATAGCTATAGTAGGGGACCTAGACAATAAGTCTTAGGTACCGTAGGTAGGTAACCGGGTCTTCTAGACGTTAGTTAATCTCTTCCTAGAGATCTAGAGAGCTTAGCTCCCGGCTAGACTCCTACGGAAGAGAGCTTTCGACTATACTATCCCTACTAGTAACGCTCGACCTATTAACTAGCCCGTATACCGTCTAAACCCTAGTTAACTTCGAGAATAGGCTCGCTAGATCTAGATACTCCTTAATCGCGGACTAATTAAGGTCTTGTCCTTACCCTAGGGATCCCTAGTCTTCTTTGTCCCTAAGCTAGACGGCTAGTAGCGTATATATATTAACTATCGCGCCCTTAACGCCGTAACTACTAAAAACGGCTTCCCCCTCCTACGTATCTAGGAATGCCTAGACACGGTCGCGAAGGCTAAATACTTTAGTAAACTAGACCTAGTCTTAGGGTACTAGTAGCTACTAATCGACTTAGCTGATACGTATAAGACTACGTTTAATACTAGGGATAGGAAGCACGAGTTCCTTATTATACCCTTTAGGCTAACAAACGCCCTAGCCTCGTTTTAGTCTATAATAAACGAGATCCTAAGAGATCTACTTTAGAAGAAGGTCGTTATATACCTCGACGATATCCTAGTCTTCTTAGACTCTAAGGAATAGTACGAGAAAGACCTAATAGAGGTCTTCGACCGCCTAAAGAAAGCTAAACTATTCTACTCCCCTAAGAAGTACGACATTAGAGTTAAGTTAGTTACCTTCTACGGGTATTAGATCGAGAAGAATTTAATTAGGCTACTATATTAAATAGGTACGAGTTACGTAGTAGTAGAAGACGGCGGATCACACGAAAGACGAAGAAGGACCTAATAGGATAGCGTATATCTATATAGATAGATAGATTTGTCATTCCCCTATTCTAGGACCCTATCCGGCCTATATAGGTATATATCTATTGTTATATACAAAGGGAAACCCGAATAGGTGAAAACCCTTCCCGCCCCCGACTACTCCTTATCTAGTTTAGCTTTCCCTCTAAATGTACGTAGTCTATATCACTACCCCGTTAGCCCCCGCTCCTAGCCGGTCTCGTCGCGCTACGTCGTGTCCTCTCTTCCTATACTACTCCTACTAGGCGGTACTATTCTAGCTAGCCCTTCTCTAGTATCTAGTTCGTAATACGCCGTAGGTCCTTAGCGTTATTAAGAAGTGCCCTAATCGTCCGGTTCCTCGCCTTTACTATCTACTCCCCCCTTCCTAGCGACTACCTCGGATAGACGAGGAGTACGTACCGTACGTTCTAGGAGCGATAGCCGTAGGGGCAGCTAGTATTCGTGTATCCTAGAGCCTTCCTCTATAATAGGTACCCCTAGAGGCTGATGTGTTCGCTTTGTAGTTAGGTTACTATACTACTCTATACCCTCGTAAGGCGGTAGTAGATAAGCTTTAGGGGGCACTTAACCGCGGATTTTATAGCTAACTATTCCTTAGGTTGTCCCGCTAGCTAAGGGCGTCTACTTTACCCTACACCCTAGTTGTTCTACCTCTCTTTCTATAGTTACTCTATAAACGATTTCTTACCCTCTTATTATAGTACTAGCTATTCGTCCCTTACCCGGTCGTTCGGCTCGTTTCCGGATTACATACCCTTATACGCTAGTACTTATTCGCGGGCCCTTATAACTATACTAGCGATAACCTTCTATACTAGGTACTATACCGACTTACCTAAGTAGGAGGTGCGTAGTCCCTAGATATATAGGTCGATCTACGGTATAGCGGTCTCGTACTTAAGTATCCTTATTAGTATCGACTTATATACCCCGGTAACCTTCCTTAGGCATTAGTTTTAGATCTTCGCTAGCGGCGCGACGAGTCCCTTCGATAGGTAGGCCGTCTTACCTAAGGACTATACTTAGCTACTATAGGTAAGGACTAGCCGTATAATAGCCGTATATAGAAGTCGTAACTACCGGAAGTCCGCCCCCTATATAGACGTAGTAAGCCTCTAGTATAATACTATATTCTGTTTAGCTTTCCGTATTATTACCTATACGTACTTCCTCTACCGTAGCGCCGGGTCTACCTATAGTCCGAGGATCCTAAGCTAATTTACCGGGTTAGTCGTATACCTCTATATCTAGATAGAAGCTTATATATTATAGAACCGTGGCCGGCGCATAAAGTGTATTAGATTGTACTTTTCTAGGGTAAACCGAGCCCCGTGCCTCCTAGCCTAGTCCTCGTAGATCTTGTACTTCTCTTCTAGTAGCCTATAGTTCTCCTTAGTCGAGGAAGACTACGCTAGGATGTTTATATCGTCTACGAAGCCGCTCGTAGCGGTGTTCTAGGATTCTAGGGCTAGGAGTAGCGTCGCTATAAAGAAGAGGAACAGAATAGGTACTAGCGTTAAGCCTTACGGGATTCTAGTATAGACTACTTGAAATAGGCTTCTATACTAGCCGACTAGGATCGACGTACTACGGTTTTAGAGGTAGGACCGTACGAAGTTAATAAGCTACTTAGGGAGTCCTTTCGACCTTAGGATATAGAGTAGCCGCGGGTATAATACGTAGTCGAAGGCTCCCGATATGTCTAGACTAAGTAAGGATACTACCTTGTCCCTATTCTTATACTAGATAGCCTTTACCTAAGAGGTAATAAGTTCTATCGCGGATAGCGTCGATCGTTATAGACGCGTACCTATCTAGGTGTCCGGGAGTAGGGAGTATTCCTCTACCGCCTCGGAGAGTCTCGTTATAACTAGCTTCTTAAGCGCCTCCCTAAGAGTATTAAGGAGCGCAATTAGGCGGTACGACTTTACCTACGTATAGTCTTCCTTTTACGGCTTACGTAGGACTACTATCGTTAATTATTTAAATACTATCGGGTAGTATCCGGTCTATAGGCAGGCGTTAAAGTTCGCTATAACTACTAGGGCTAGTTAATCTCTATACTTCTTAAGTAGCTCGTTTAGGATCCTATCCGGCCCCGGGGCTTTCTTCGCCGGTAACTTCCTAAGTATAGCGGTAACTTCTCCCTCGGACACCTCCTATTAGACCGCGATACTAGGGGCTAGGGGAGTAGAGCTATTTATATCGCTTAGATTAGCCTCGACTAGGAGCGGGAAGAACTTACTAGCTAGTAGACGCGCCTTAGCCTCGGGGTCGCTAACCGGGCTACTAGGCGATTATAGCGCTAGGATAGAGAAGGAGGGGCCCTATATAGAGTCCTATCGGGCCTTTTTCGCTAGCTTCTATATCCTCGCTAGCTTACCGGCGATTTCTTCTACTATAGCTCTCTAGCCGACTGCTTTCTCCCTCCGTATTATAGCTTTCTTCTATTAGTATACCTCCCTATATACGTTCTAGGCATCCTCGCTATAGCTACTCGTCTCTACCCGGCGGGCTCTCCTTACTTCTCTTACTACCGTAGTATACTTTAGCGTCTAGTATAGTTTAGACTATATCGTTAGTTAGGTAAGCGGAACGTAAAGTAAGGTCGCTTTTCTTATTTCGTCTATTAATACTTAGACTACCTCGTCTATCTCGTCTTTACTATTATATTACTACTACGCGATCTAGACTAGCCTCTTAGAGTTATCGAGGTACGCCTAGATATTAGCCTAGTAGGCCTTTCCCTAGTTTAGCTTAGGGGTTCTCGCTAGTATACGTAATATCTATATCGTAATAGAGGTCCTAACTAGTATATAGTCTAACGACGCCTCGAGTTTATGTTCGATCCTATAGTAGGTTACTATATAGTAGTAGCTATCTAAGATCTAGGAGAGGTCGATCGTACCTTAGAGTCCCCCTCTCTTCTAGGTACCTAGGTCCCTTAGGGTATTAAGGGCAATTACGTTACTCGCTATTAAGTCGAGTACTTCGTCGGCTATAGGGTACGGCTATATAAGGCTTTCCTAGGAAGGGTAGTATATATTAAAGTCTCCTACTACGATATAGTACCCTTATCTCTTAAGCGTACTATCTAGGTGTCTATAGGCCCTAAGGTCGCGGCTAGACCTCGAGGCTAGCGGGTATATATATAAGTTATATATCTTGGTACTACCTACGTAGAGGGAGGTAATATCGCCCCCGCCTTCTTTATCTACGTAGTATACTACCTCCTAGTCGGATTCTAGTATGTCCTTACTAATATAGAAGTATATACGGGGTCTACCGTCGCCTCGTAGGTATGTCGTATAGCCTAGTAACTTATAGGTCGTTAGTCTCTTATAGTACGGGTTAATCTATAGCTCCTAGATTACTAGGACGTAGTAGACTTACGGGTCCGCCTCGTATAGGAAATAGTTCTAGACTATATCCTTACTATAGTTAACGTTATACTAGATAATACTAAGCGTATCGAGGCTAGTTATCGTTATCGACAATTATTTCCTCTATAATATCCTATATTCTACTATTATAGTCTCCCTATAGAGTGTATAGAAGGTAGGGACAGAAGAGCCTTAGAGTGCTTAGAAGTCGTTAAGAAGTGAAAGTCTAGCTTAGTACGTAAGCGCTAAGAATTATATACCCCGTAATACTTACTACGGGACCTAGCCCTCTAAATTTACTACTCTACTAAACCTTAATAGATTCACTTCGGCTCGTAACTATATGACTTACGGCACTCCCGCGAGTACCCGCGACTACGCTAGACCCTAGAAGAAGCTCGTAGAAGACTCGGAACGTAGGGTAGGTTAGAATAAGGTTCTAAGCAAAGCTACTAAGCGCGGCTTCGTACGGGTTAGCCTTATTAATACGGGGACACGCACTCGCGAGGGTCGCGTATAAATATCTGGCCTTCCCTAGGCCTCTCTTACTTTCTTCGTCTTTCGTTTTATATAGCAATTATACTATACCCTTTTATATCTATACTTCGTACCTACATTCTCGCTTTTACCCTTATATCTTATAGGCTAGGCTCTTGCCCTAATATCTACTACCTTATATATCCTAGTCTACGCCTATCGGCTAAATACTAAAGGGGAGCCGGGCCTAGTCAGATTCCCTCGCTATAGCTAGTAGAGTACGTAGCCTCCCGTATATCCTAGGTTACGTATCCTTTATTTTATTCTCGGCCCTAGGGCGCTTATACCCGACCGCCGCTAGCTAGTTCCGGTATAGACTAGCCTTACGGTCGCCGTAGAATCTTAGGGCGACGGTTCTGTTTATAATTGCCTTGTTTTTCGCTAGTTTCCGCTATAGGCATTCCGCGCTATACGATAGGTAGTACTCCGGATAGTTCGCGTACCGTCTTATACCCAATATATAGTCCCTAGATATATAGTCTCCTATATAGTTCGAGTAGGCCTACTTGTTTATATACGTATAGGTTTAGTGTCTATACTATTAGTATTTAAAGTATTAGAGGACACGAAAGGATAAGGAGTGCTTTCCTACTATCTTAAGGCTATATTAATAGATTAGGCCTTATTCTATCGCTAGATCCGCCGCTTTCGCGTCTTATAGCTATATAATTAGCGCCGAGGCCTTCCTACCTTCTAGCTATTTCCTATAGAGCCAAGTCGCCTTCTAGATTAGAGAGTTAAGAGTGACCGGGTTGTCCTCTTAGAGAGTACGTAGGTAACCTTAGTTAGTTAGGTCGAACTCCTTAGGTATATTATAGACTAGGATCGTAAATTACTTCGTAAAGACCTTCGCTAATACCGTAACCTTAGATACCTACTATAGCTATACTTCTAGGTACCTCCTAGTAGTAGTAGAGCTAGTATAGATCTATAGAGTACCGTTAGACTATTAGTTCACTACGACTACCCCTAGTTAATTTATTCGTTAGGCGAGCTCCTTATTCAATAGCTTTATAACTTCGGCCTAGTCTTCCTTTACTATAATACGGATCGTAACTATATCGTACGTTAGGCGGGGGCCTAGTGTCGATACCGCGATCAATACCTAGCTATAGGAGTATTAATTCCGGGTGGCCTTACTAATCGCCTAAGACGTCGTCCTTATTTCTTATTACCCTCGGTAATACGATAGTATAAGCACCGTACGTAGCTAAGTAATCATTACCTATAGAGACCAGTATAGGAGCTAATTGTTAGTTTCTATACTTTTTACGTCCTCTATAAGTTGCTACTAGTTGTCTTAGGGGAGCTTCGCCTATAGAGCCGTAGGCGCCGTTAGTACCGTAGCCTAGGCTACTATTACCTAGGAGTTGCCTAATATAGCTAGGTACCTCCGCCGCGTTTAGAGCTAAAGAAATAGGGTGAAGAGAACTTTAAGCTATCTAGATTAAATAAGGTAGAACTCCCTTAATTCTAGGGGCAGTGGCCTGCTTTATAGATCGTTAGAATAGCCTTAATAAGAGCTTTCGAATATATCGTGTTTTAGGGCTATAATAGATCGATTTAGCGATAGTATCCGGGTCCGGATATAGTAAAGGCGTTACGCTTAAATAATAGCTTAGGCATTTCCCGCCGGTACTTTAGTAACCGTAAGGCCGTTATTATTAGCCTTCTTCTTAGGACGCTCGTATAGGTTAAGTAGGTAGCCGGCGGCGCCTAAGACGTAGCCGGTACTCCGGTAGCGTAGGTAGCTACCGCTAGCGATAATCTAAGTACGCTAATCTTAAGTAAGTTATATAAGGTTCTTATTAAGATGTAGTATCTCAAAGGGAGTCAACAATTAGGAAGTGATCTAGTAGCCTAAGGCATCTACGATGACTTAGCTTGTAGGGAGATACCTTCTCTCCCCTTTAGCTTAGATAGACATCTAACACAATCAATATATTAGTTCCTAATATATTGCTATATACTCGTACTATTAGTTAGTTGAAGATTGATCTCTTACTCCACTCCGCTACTATCTACCCGTACCTATTTAATAGTTCTTATACTAATTAGGGCGGTCCTTCTACGGAAGGAGCGGCTAATTAGTATAAGGAGAGCGGCCGAGAGGTATACTATTATCTAAAGGGAGTATCGGTAGTATAATCTACCCTACTATAGGAGGTACTAATACCGTACCGTTACCCTTAGGTATAGTCGTCTTCTTATCCTTCTTCTCGTCGTTCTTAGTACGTAGTAGGTCGTGTTTAAGTTGAGCTAGCTCGCTCTTTAGGCGGTAGTATTACCGAGTAAGCTCCTTAACCGACTTCGCGTTAGGTAGTACGACTAGTCGATTACGGTACTTAAAGCTTAGCTTCTTCTTAAGCTCGATAACCTCGTGCTTACGGCTCGCGCCTTATAGGAGCTAGGCGCGCTTACGTTAGAACTTAGTATAGAACTCGGAGAACTTGTTATTCTCTACTATCTTAAGCGTATCTATATTATTACGCGCGGTGCCCTCGGGATTATAGTCGCCGAAGTTCTTATCTAGGAAACGTAGGCATTTCTTTACGCTCTTAAATAGCCGGCTCGCGGAGGGAACCTTAGAGAAGACGATCTTCTAGGGAATATAGTTACGGAGTATAGAGTATACTAACCCTATAGTCGTTTCTTATACGAAACGTAGGGCGGATAGTACGTCCTTAAAGATAGAAGCGGCAAGCTTATTACCGAGTTAAGTAGTCTACTTATTAAGTATCGGCGAGTCTTTACTACCTATATTCTCTCCTAAGAATTTAGGCTTAGGTACTTCGATACGGGAACTCGTCTTAAAGTCTTCTACTATAGTTCGGTTATAGTATACGATATCTACGCTACTATCTATAATCTTGAAGTCGTCGTCGTCGACGATAACGGTCTCTTATCTCTTTCTCGATCTCTTATCCTTACCCTTACTCTTACGGCGCGGACGCTCTTTAAAATCGGAATTAGAGTCTAAGGACGAGTCGGAGGAATCGGGGTCGGAGGAGTTATTAGCGAATCGCTCCTTACATTACTTCCGCGTAGGCTTCGTAGCGGGTTATTTAGCGTACTTTTTAGCTAGTCTATTACCGCGTCGACGTCGTAACTCGGAGAGGGAGCGGGCGCTACGCTCCTTAGGTTTCTCGGTAGTACGGCTACGCTTAGCTTCCTCGAGATCCTATTTAAGCGTAGCGATAGTCTACTATAGCCCTACTACGTCGGTAGCCGTAGGGACGGAGTCGTCTAGTACGAGTATTTCTAGTTTAGCGACTTTAACTTTAAATATATCGACCTCCTTTTCGGCTCTCTTAGTAGAGCTATACTAGTTATTAGCCTACTTCCTATACTTAGTAACGCCCTCGTTAGCCTTTATAAGGTCCTTATTAGCTTGTTCTAGGTCCTACTTATATTCCTACTTATACTTTTCTATATATTATAGTTCGGTATATACTTCCTCGAACTTCTTCTAATTTAGCTCGTTAGCTTAATATAGCGCCGCCCTATCTAGGATAGCTTAGCGGTGATTAGCCTCGAGTTTACGAAGGGCGTAGGCAATTGCCTCTAGTTAGTTCTAGACGTAGTCGTAAAACTAAGTCGCGTTAAGTAACCGTAGTTAGTCGAGTAGGCTACGGTATATCCCGGTACGACCGCGGTCGTCTATATAGTTAATCGTAAAGTCCTTACGAGTATTATCGGTTGACCTATTCTTATCGAGGTGGTCTATAATATCGCCCTCGTAGAGTAATACTACGAGGTTAAAAGTGTCTATTATTTCGGGTTAGGTATCCTCTCCTTCCTCCTCTTCTAGGAGCCTATCGAGAACCGCGCGTTCCTTATTAGCGTACTTAGTAAAGGGATCTAGTAGGACGGTGTCGTCGGACTAGGTATACTAATCGGATCGCGTAAAAAGTTCTAAGTTTTAAGTTAGTCGCGCGCGGCGCTCGATACGTTAAGTATTCGCGCCGCCGCCGCCGCTAGGGTAACCGGTACTCTATAGCCTAGCTATAATATAGTAATACGCCTTCTTAGCGTCTTGATCTAGAGAGAAAGAGAGAGTACTACGCTACTTTTACGCTAGTACGAGGCGGGGATTTCGAGGAGTCGTAATATTACGATTTCTAGAGTCTTAAGCGGCGCTAAATATAGTAGCGTCCTTAATATAAGCTATCGAAGTGTTACGAGACTATAGTACGAGAGTATAAGTATATAGTATTAACGAAGTCGATAGCTAAAGAGAGAAGAGAGTCTAAGAACGAGGCCTATACTTAAAGGCCGAGGTGTCGGGCGTCGGTATCGGGCCGAGCTTAGTCATCCGGGTCACGTGATCGGATTCGACTAAGCTCGGATCCTTTACTTACGGAGCGGCCGTAATATACTAGAGTAAGTTTAGCGAGACCTAAGAGTTATAAAGAATACTTAGAGTAAAAGAAGCGAGTAAAAGACTTTAGCTAAAGTACTTAGGTCTTAAAGGCGATCTTATTAGATTAAGTTAAGAAGAGTAGGCGAGGAGCAAGATTAGGTATATTCCCTACTACTCGAGAAGGACACTTAGGAAGATCGTTAGCCTCTATAATAAAAAAGTCCTTAGGAAGCTATCCCTACCCTAGCTAAACCCGCTAAGGTCCCGTAGGATATACCGGTTAGAGAGATTAAAATATTTAGCTCGACGCTCTATCCCTAGGCCGACAAAAAAGAGTTAGCCCTACCTTAGAGAATATTACTTAGATCAAGCGTAGCGGACTAAGTTATAGCCGAACCTAAAGCGGCTAATAGCCTTTTAGATATAGATATACCGGACTTAGTAGACCCGGAGGTTAGATAAGCTAACCTATCGTAGTAGCTACTTTAAGAAGCCGAGGTAGTAGCTAAGACCGCTCGCCTAAAGGGACTAAGGTAGCGGATAATAAAGAAGAAACTATAGGAGTAAGCCTAGTTACCGAAGCGGCGCTAAGGGAGTTAGGTCGTAAGAATTATTAATTAGGGTTATTAGTCTATAGTACTTTTAGGTTAGGCTACTCGGCTACCTATCGCTCGTATAAAATAAGAACGTAGTACTAAATTATAAAGTAGCCTCGGGCTTATTATTATCTAGGCTCTTAGAGCCTTACTTCTAACCTAGGAACTAGGGATTACTAGGTACTACCTCTAGATCCTCTCTATTATTATCCTCTATTATTGGTATAGGCGAACGAGCTAAGGAGCTAGGTAGAACTATAGCCCCTCTTAGCCTCTTAGTAATCGAGCCGAATCGTAAAGTACGTCTAGTCGCGATTAAAAGCGATAGGCTACCTTAGAATACCGCCCTTAGGGACCTCTTCGAAGACGTTAAAGTCGGAGTCTAACGCGGCTACTAGCTTCAGAACGCCGCTAAACTAGAAGCGGCTATAGTACGAAGGGAGTATATAAATTATCTTAAAGAATCTAGATCCTCCGTCGATCCTTAGATACTAGCGCGAGATACGGGCTAACTATAGCGCGATCTAATTGTCTAGCTTAATAACGTCGCGAGAGAACTAGACTTTGAACTAGAAGGTGTAGAGCCGAGTCTACTAACCGGCTAACTATCCCGTAGGTATATCCGGAAGGCGCGTCTTAGTATAAACGGGGAGCCGCGGGAAGTTATTAGATATAGCCGAAGTATAGGTAACGGTAAGGGCGTCTATCTAAGCTATTAACTCCTCGCCCTAAGGAGAGTACGGGACAGGAGCTATAGTAAGCTATAAGGAAGAAAGGAGTCTAAAACACGTTAGTATTACTACGTTAACGCCGATACCGCGGCGCGGCTTATATACCTTAATCTAATTAAGAATAAGTTAGCTAAGGCTAAAGAAGGTTAAGGAAGAAGCTACCGAAGGGTAAAGAGGTTATTAAAGACTTAGTAAGCTTAAAGATTAATATTTATAGTTAGATTAATTTAGAATAAGAGCGTGCTTTTATACTTACGTTCTATATAAGCTACCTAATACTACGAGCTTCTAACGATACGGGAAGGCGCGAATACGGGTAAGAAGCTCGCGGTGAGGTCATCTAACGGGGTTAGTAAGCTCGTAGTGAGCTTAGGCAGTAGAGTTAAGCCGCGTAAGGCAGTTGTATATACGGAGTAAAGTAAGCTAAAGGGTCGTAGGCTAGGAAGCTACGACGAAGGAAGCTAAAGCTTTAGGATCTCTTTTGTTATCGATTTAAGTATATAGGCGATCAGGCTAGCCGCCTCAGGCTGACACAGGTGTATTAGGGTCTAGTAGGGGAGGATGTGACGTTCTTATCCGAACACACCGCCGGCTTGGCGCTCAGCTTTGTATTTAGAGTTTTCTTAGGTAGCTTTTCTATATCTTAGATTCACACTCGCCATGGTTCTTACATGGCACAATTTCGTCGCTGTACTCTATTATATGTTCTTTGATGATGATTTCCCTTGAGTATCCGTCTCGCCCGCGCCCGCTTCCGCGACGGTACAAGGTTTCAATCTAGCGCAGTTGCCTAGGCGCGAAGGAAGGCCATGCAGCATACTCGGCTCGATCTTAGCAGATCCCACTAGCACGGGTCACTCTGTGCTGTAAGACGAGAAAGCCAGTTTCTGAGTCGTCGTCCTCGCGAGCGAAGTTATCGTTCTCCTCATCTATCCAATGTGTTTGCGGTAGGTCCGCATCTGCCATGTAGGCGTCCCGGGTATCTTTGCCTGGCGAACAGTGCCTGCAAAAGCACCTTGTGGCAGGAGGCGCAAGCACACTGCCGTTCGTACGTGGGATGACATTGAGCCAGGTATTTTCGGCGAACATGGTATCAATCCACGGGTGATGGACCGTTCCAACGACTTCCGCATCGGCACCGGGAGTGCCTAACAGCGGAAACCAGACTGATCAACAAACAAACGAGTCAAAAATGAGGTGAATGACTTGATTGTTTGTACCCTGCTAGCTCGTGACTTGCCTTGCAAGTGAATACACAGCATCTGACTTGCCTTGGTTGCTCAACTTGTGACGTGCCAAGACCTATATCGTCGTCGTTACTAGTGTTGCTGTCGGAGGTGTTGTTGCCGGAGTTCTCACCCTATTGAACAGCTCTTTCTCAATCGTTATCACCCCTTGCTTGCACCAGCTTTTCAAGGTCATTGGGTTGTTGATAGTGCTTGCTACTATGTGCCTTCGCTTCGGTATAAGAATATTACCTACTTAACTAAACTGTCGCTCCGGCTTATTACTTATTATAGGGCAGTAGGAGATATCGATCGCTATTCGTACTAGATTAGGCCATTGCGGTAGCTTATCAACCTAATACTTGATAGGTGAATTAGTAATAGCAAGCTTAGCTTTAGGGTACCGCGGTAGGCGTATATACTACTCTATCTTATCGAGGCCTCGTTAAGCGTAATCTTCGTCGCTCTCGTAATCTTCGACGAAGCCCTTATCGACGGCAAGGTATAAGGACTATTACGGCTACTTCTTCTTAATTGTGACTAGCTTATAGGTTAGCTAGAGCTTTGTTACCTCTTTCTTACGGCCTATAATCTACGTATTAGTAGGACGGAAGCGGCTATCGCTTTTGTTATACTTAAGCTAACGCTACTTTATTCTTAGGTATAATACGACTACTACTACGTATATAGGTATGTCGTCTAATTGTATAAAGTATTCACTTATCTTCTACTAAGTAAGGTTAATTACTATAGAGAAGTAACCCTCTACGGTTAAGGGTAGTTAGAGCTCCTTAACCGATACTCGTTTAAGTATTATATTAGTCGTTATTTAAGACCGCGGTAGTATACGCCGTAGTAGCTAAAGTAGATACCTCTCTCGCTACTCTTCGAAGTATTATATTACGCGAGCGAAAGTAGGTAGTACCTACTAGATTATACCGAAGTTACCGCCGGTATTACCTTATAGAGTTATCGTTACGTCCTTTAACGGCCGAAGGATCTTAATATATCGCTTAATAATAGTCTAATCGTTAGCGGTAAGGGTATCGCGTACGATCGAAGGAGGTTTACGACTAGGCTCTATACCGCGCTCTATATAGCGGCCTAGGTAGTTATACTAGCTATCGACTTCTCGGCGTATAAACTCGTCGATAGCTAGTATTAGGTACGCGGCTCTCTCGGTACTATCGACATAGCTATTCTAGCGTATCTCTATAGCGTAGATAATACCGTATATATCTTAAGCGCTATCCGGCTTCGTTAGAGTAATAAGGTCAAGTTATAGTTAATCTAATAGCTATAGGCGCTAAGATAACGAGTTAATAAAATATAGTACGTAGTAAAGCTTACCGATAGGCCCTCGCTTTCGCTATAGTAGTAGATTGGCCTCTTTAACCGATTTAATAGCGATAAGCTCGTCTTCGAAGCCCTACGTAATATCGCCTACGTACTTACCGAAGAGCGTAGCTTATATAGTAAGGTTGAAGGTATAACTAGTATAGCGAAGCTAGTACTACTTCTTATCGAGTCTATACTCGGTAGATATAAAGCCTATTACCTTCGAGTTATTACTAGCGTTATTAGTAATAAAGTAACCGATCTTATACTCTACGCCGTAGTAGATAAGCGTATTACTAATAGTCTCGAAGATGTTATATCTAGAATAACGACCTCGCTATCGTAGTAATACGAGTAGTATCTCCGTAGCTTTACCGTCCTTTTTAATAAAGTAAGTAACGAGCCTAAGTAGTACGAGCTTATTCTTCGAAGTCTATAAGTCGAAGCTATAGCTAATCTTACTTAATAATAAGGCCAATTCTCCCGTAATATAGCCTAGTATCTTATCGTAGATTCTATTAATTATTAAGCTAGTAGTGACTTCATACGGTATATAGGACTTATAGCGTCCTTAAAGGTAGACAAGTAGTCGTCTAAAGCGTACTGTCTAGACCTTACGATAGGGGATATTATCTTTAATAATCTAGCTATAAAGTAGTACGAGAAACTCGTCCTTATCGAATTCGATAGTACGCTCGTTATTAATCTACTACCTACTATAATATTGATCTAAGCCCTTCCTCTTCTTCTCTTTTAGTTAAATAATACTGTTACTATCGATATAGTACTTCGTCTTTATATAGTTCGAAGCACTAGTCGTAGAGACGTTAGTCTTATAGATGCCCTTCTCTTTTCTACTAGCGCTATAGTATAGCTTATAGAGCTAGTATTCGAGCCTATCTTTGTCCTTAATAGGCTAGCCGTAGTTCTAAATAAATAATAAGTAGTTACGGTCTTATAAGGTACGGTAATAGGCCTTTAGTCGCGTCTAATCTAGCTAGTTAAGCAAGTCGTACTTTCTCTTCCCTAGTACCTTAGATATGTCGGCTTTGTTACTTACGGCGTCTATCTCGATAGTCGGCGCGAACAGATCTTTAGTATCTAGTACGGTTAAAAGTATACTACTAGTTTTAACTTGCTACGAGTCTATGTTATAGTATAGTGAGGTCGTGAAGTTGATGCTTAGAGGTTGAGATAGACGCGTCGGAATTGAGAAGTCGGGAAAACTGAAGCGGGAAAGCACGTGACTGTCGGTACGTGATCCGATTAGCTTAGAGATAGGTCCGCACTTCCTAGAATTCTACCTTCTTAGATCGACATGACCTTGAATATCATTAACAACACCTTGTAAAACGACACAGATATGCTCACAAGGCTTGCAAACGAAGGAGAAAACACCGCTTGATCGTTTGAAAATACTGACTAAGCTATAGGCTTCCAACTTGCTTGCTTGTGACAAGGCTTGATTGCAAACCTTGGAGAATGACTTGCTTGTTGATCAGACTGGCGGAAACGAGCCATCCACGCGGTATGCATTGATCACCCACCAAGATGGCATCTGCGTTACCATGATCACTTCCTCGCCGTATCCATTCCAGGCAAAGTAGAGCTTCCCATCGAACAGCCACTTCTCAGGGGCGCAGCCCATCTCAGGGAAGATCTGATCGCTGAAGTACCCTTCCCTGCCGCGGCCGCGCAGTGCAAATGAGACGGAATGGGCGACTTCGTGGATGAGAGTACATGCCATAATGAGCCAATGTCTTTGGCAATGTGCCTTTGAAGAGAGAATCTTCTTGTCCTTAAGCGCCCCGAGCTTTTGTATCGACAACTCGATAGTGCTTTGGTGAAACGGACCCCAAATGCACGAAGAATGGGATCTCTTGCAGGGGACGGTCCATGCAGCATCGACCCCCGAGTTCCCTGCCAATATCTTCAAATCGAAGTCGTATAGCTAATGACATCTCCTCGAGCAATCTCAAGACCTTCGCCTTCTCCACAGGCGGTAGAGGCGCAGTCGTATCATGGATGGGGTGGAACTGAACACGCTGTACTCCATGCTTGCCCAGGACGGGAATATACCGCCCAAACCAAAAGGCATGCCAAAAGTGAGAAGCGCCATCGCAAGTAAGAAGATGTGATACGAGTACAAGTGCTGGCCCGATGCGGAGGTAGTCGATGTCTTCTATGTCCCATCTATCACGGCGGAAGATAGGATGAATGATCCTGCTGTCACATTCTTCTATCATTCGGAGAACTTCTGCATCGATGATGTCTGTAGCAAGCTGTTCCAAGAGCGTCTGCACATAGTTTCGTTCTGCCGACATTGTGGCGGTTATCGGAAGGGATTGAGGGAGGCTTAGTAGTCGAACGTCGAAGGGATTAGTGGACGAGTGCGAGGGTACATTATTGGTTCCTGCGACAGATCATGCAATGGAGGCGGATGGCGGTAGTGTGACAAACAGGATGGGCAACGCCGTGTGTTGTGTGCTTTTGGGTTTCGTCGACAGTATTCACGTGGTGCATGAGTGAACTGACATAGTTCATCACGTACAAGACTCGCAGTTGTCCCGGTGCCATTCACTTGCTCTATCGTACATGCTTCCACCAGTCCAACTGTCGCGTGTTTCTGTAAAAATATCGCTGGCGTGTCTCCGTGACACTTGAAAGCACCCCCTGGTCCTGGATGGCGTACCCTTGGTCCCACGTCAACGATAGCATCCACTGAATTTTCTCATCTTTACCTCCTCCAACTTCGTCATTGAAGCAATACGCATGCGAGACGCATTGACAACTCGTCTGTGTGAGCGCACAATGATGTGCAGCCACCAGAAAGTGTGCGTCGTCGGCGACAGCAGGATACTGTCGCTGGGAGACATCGATGTGAGGACTGCACTTGATGCAAGAGCAAAATATCGCCAAGGGTGCAAGCAACGCGCCACTGGTGGCGGGTATGTCATGCTCCCACGTCTTCCGAGAGTGGATGGATCTAATCTACGCGCTGTCAATGACTCCAACAGTCTCGGATGCCGATGTGAACGTAGTCAAGAGTGGGTACAACCCGTGCTTCCGATAAGCCTTGACGTGGCTTATCGAAGGCAGCTGGTGCATAGCCACAACTTCCTCTTTCGTGGACTCTCGTTGTGTGATGAAGGGCCGGCAGTCAAATAGTCATGTGATGATGGCGTGACCCATTTTACTAAACGTCTGTGATCCGAAAAAGTCCTCGTATCCAGGGCCATTGATGATCATGGATGCTGAATGCGATACCTCGTGCACAAGTGTACATGTTAATTGGAGCCAGCGTCCGAGGGGCGATGTTGCCGAGGCAGACTTCAGGGCGGAGAGCAAGTCGTCGACATCTTTCGTCCGTATTATGACGGTGCTTGACCAGCTCCATCTGTGGCTGTCGGAAAAGTATGGGATCTCTTGCAACGGGCCTGCTGCGTGGCAACGTCCGCGAGCGCCAGACATGTCTTCGAACTTGAGCTTCACAGCAAGTGCCATCTCCGACAGGGACCGGAGTGTTCTGTCTCGTTCTTCTGCAGGAAGTACATTGCCCGTATCATGAATCGGCAGAAATCGGTAATGTTGCAGGCCATGTTTGTCCGAGAAGTACTCGCGAGCGCCATGGAATAGAGCATGCCAGAAGTGAAGAGCACGATCGCAAGTCAGGAGCCTAGAGGCCAGTGAAAGCGCAGGACCGAGAGCTAAAAACTCGCTATCCGTGATGTTTATCCACTGTTCGCGCGTAAATATTGGGTGAACTTCCGAATCGCTGTATTCTTGGATGATGCGGATGACATCCGAGTCGGTGTTGAGCGATGTGATTTGTGTGAGTAGGTACGGAACAAGTTGCTGACTCGTCGACATTGCACACGACAGCGTCCGGAGTCGCGACCTAGGCGTTGACAATAGATCGATGGGATCGATGCTTGGGCCCGCCTTGCTTCAGGTGGGCATGTGTTGTCAACGAGCAGGAGCTCGAGACGAGAACTTGCATTGTCCCATCGAGGGGGTGTTGTGTCGAAGCATGTGACACACGCATTCACTTGCGAATGCCATTTTGTTATCCACTCAAAGAAGCCCGCTCATACACCAAGTCAGGTTGCAACAGGATGCTCTCCTGCCACAGCACGAGGCGACCACTTGCAACGAGCAAGCGTGGTCTTTGGCTGTCAGGACCGTGGGATTCTGGCATCGTGGTATTGTCAGAGCTCCAGACAGTGAAAAACGCTGTGTGCCAAAGCAGTGCTTCGCCTTCGTAAGATGCTGTAGTAATTCAGTCCGGAATGCTGGTAGGGCGATGGCGTGGCGTGATACGAGCCCTTGAGTGTCCATAGACAACACCGCCACGCGTTGGTAGTGGACTTCTCTTGTGACTAGTCCCTATTATGAAAAGGATATTTCTCGCGCAGCGCGAGAACGCATGTTCTGAAGACTGGATCACGCAAAGCTTCGACTCCTTCTTGACTCAACGACAACATCCACTGGATGTTTTCCGAAGCCGCTCCACCGTCCAGATCTGGGCGAGTTATGGCATGTGCAACGCATCCAGGTCGAGTAGCATAGTCCGCCGAGTCCACGCTGTCGATTGAGTGCGTTGGGTAGCTTCCTGTGTCAGTGATTACACGGCAGTCTTCACACTGACAATATGTAACCGTCGGTCTGAGCCCCTCGCCATTGTCGGCAACAAATTTTTTGTTCGACGTTATCCCCATGAAGAGTTCTTTCAGCCATGCATCGTCGACAATGCCGATCATTTCGTTGTCTGGCCCAAGGTCGCGGAAGAGAGGAAAGAGGCCAGACTCGCGATAGATCTCAACCATGCTGAGGTTCGGAATGTGTCGCAAGGCGAGGACCTCTTCTCCGTTGTGACGCAATTGTGAGATTTCTGGACGACCATGAACGATCCAACTGGTGACGGCGTAGCCCATCTCGCAGAAGTCTTGATTCGCAAAGATCCCTTCTGTCTCAGGCTCAGCTGCGGCGTACCATATGGCGTGCCCAAATTCGTGTACTAGTGTGACCGCCAAGCTGAACCAACATCGAAGAGGTGCTGGACCCGATAGGTGCTGACCCTGGATCCTGTCGAGCGTTCTTTGTGAGATCGAGATGGTACTCCGAGTTGCGAGTGGTGAAGTAATGCACTGAAACCTGTCCGTCCACACTGTATCTCCAGGTTGGCACCGACCATCATCTCTACCTGTATCTGCGAATCGAACCCTGATCAAATTAGAGATCTCTTCGAGTGCGGCCAATACTCGCTTCTCCTCCTCGGGTGGTAGCGGCCTCTGCGTGTCGTACACGGGATCGAATCGAGTGCGTGTCATGCCGTGCCGGTCGCGATGTATAGTGTGCTCGCCAAAGAGGAACGCGTGGAAGAAGTGTAGGCCACGAGGGCAAGTCAAGAGGTAAGAAGCCAGCACGAGCGCAGGACGACAGAAGATGAAACCGTCGTCAGAAAGCCCATCCCAGCGACGTTGTTGGAAGACAGGGTGGATTGTTGATGTGCTACTGTCCCTCAAAATGCGCGCGATGTCGGGGTCCCTGACCTCTGTGAGGAGGAGGTATTCCAGAAGGAAATCCATGTCAAGGCAGGGCTGCCAAACTCACGAGGATGTCGGGTGAGAGTGATAGCGATGGAAGTAGTCGAGGTCGCTCGAGTACGCGGTCGAGGATGGAGAGGTTTGTTGAGATCGCGGCAGGATGCGCAGCCATTTTGACATTCATCTCGCGAGCTCGGGATGGTGCCGTTGAGTCCGTGCCACCTCGTCGCACCAATCACTAGTCCCTGTTCCGGATTCATTCCCATAGACAGCGACTTCGTTCAATGGAACCAGATACCGGTCTCGCCTCCATTATGCCCCAGCGCGCAGCTTGGTCTTGCCATAAGCACCACCCATCTTCTTCCTCTCCTCCAACGCCGCGCGATAAGGAGGAGCAGTCGGCGGCTGCACCGGATCCAAGCTAATATGTCCTTCTGGCAACTTGTGGCTCGCATCAGCATCGTACGAGCTCAGATCACCACAAGCCAGGAAAGGAGCGATCCATCTGTCATGGTCCACATTACCCAATTCCGTGTCCAGCGTCAGTTCAGTGATCCCATCCTTACGAACAATGCGACCAGACTTGATGCCGGCTTTGAGCTGTTCTTTGTCTGCCTCGAGCTGTCGAATCGTACCAAGGGGATTGTCCAGGCTGGCTCTGAAGGCTGCAGGTGGTCGGAAGTTGGTGCAAACAATGAATGCTTCGACACTACTGGCTCTGCTACTTCTAGGTTTGGCAACGGTCACTCCTTCGAAGACAACTTTGAGTTGTGCGTAGAGCAGGTCGACGTCTTTGCCACGGAAGATCTTGGCGACGAATCTGCCACCTGGGTTGAGAACGCAGAGAGCCAGGTTGAGTGCCGCCCAGAGAAGTTGAGACTGGACGTAGATGTCGAGGTCGTGGAGGCCAGTAACGTCAGGGGCACCATCTGAGATGACCAGATCGACGGGATGTGAGGCCTCGATGGACGAAGAGTCCCGCTCGTAGGTCGGATCCAGAGCCTTGAGCAGCAGCGGTATTGTCGATGGGTGGGTAATATCAGCTTTCAGGCAAGTGATACCCTCCAACGGCGACATAGGCTGGAGATCGATGGCCACAATCTTGACATCCTTCCGCGCTTCTGCTGCCGGTGCTTCAAGGGCAAGATGCTGAAGCTGACTGTCCAGCGGCTGCTCTTCTTGCAGTCTGAACAATTCCTTGAAGCGCTGATCCTCCCATGCTGCTCTGCCGATGCGTTCCCCTTTGATCAGTATACGCGACAGCACTTGCGACCAACTCCCCGGCGCGGCGCAAAGATCGACGACGCGAGTCACGCCGTCGAAGAGATTGAATTCCTCGTCGAGCTGCAGCAGCTTGAAGGCCGAGCGTGCACGCCATCCTTGCTCTTTCGCAAGGCGGTAGTAGGCGTCTCGCTTGTCCTTGGAAGACTTGCCCATTGCTGTGGTGGTGACGTGGGCAACAATGCCAGAGCCAGCAGCAGCGGCGATATCGTAGGCTGAGTGTGTGGTGGAAGCATTGATGGGCTGCCACTAAGTCTTACTTCATCCAAGTCGGCAGGCTACAGAGAGCATACACCATCCACCCAATGACCGAGACTCTTCACGAACAGAGCAAGATGTAACAACTCACTCCCTCTCCAGCTACGCGCTGCAGCAACAACCCAAAATGTCAAGCTACGAAGGTGCATTGAACCACAGACATCACACATCACACATTACACTCCAAAGCATGTCACTAACCATCAATGTCCGCAGTCGAGCACAACGTCCCCCAAGACCAACAACAGCCCCAACCTCGCCGCCGCCCAGATCTTTCAACCTTCTTCACCCAACTCGGCCAAATCGACACCACAGGCAACCGCCAACCGCAAAATGCCAACTCGGTCCCTCTCCCCTCCGACGTCTCCGCCGCACTACGAGAACTCGCCAACGCCTTCGCCATGATGCGCGGCGACTCCGACGCTCCCACCGACGGCGACAACAACGACCGACTCCTCGACCGCTTG
Organism: Fulvia fulva; assembly: GCF_020509005.1. Lineage (NCBI taxonomy): Eukaryota > Fungi > Ascomycota > Dothideomycetes > Mycosphaerellales > Mycosphaerellaceae > Fulvia > Fulvia fulva. The sequence goes on from NC_063012.1 coordinate 762,989, forward strand.
ATCCGTGAACTGCGCGACTCGGCCGAGCATCCGCCAACGGAGGTTGAGGGCGTCAGTGATGAATTCGTTGAACAATTGGAGCGGATCCCGAAGAAGAGCTTGAAGAAGACGGATGATTGCAACATTTGCTTGAATGCATTTCTTGATGACGATTATCCGCTCGTGGTGCGGCTGCCGTGTGGCGGGAGACATGTTTATGATCTGGAGTGCATTCAGCCATGGTTGAAGACGAAGGGGACGTGTCCGTTGTGTCGGCAGGACTTTAGGAAGAGGAAGGAGCCGGTTGTGAAGAAGGTGGAAGACGAGGAGGAGGAGTATGATGATATGTATGCGTGATCGATGTGGGGTGGTGCCCTGTGTTCGAAGCTGTAGCATGGGCACGAGACACAAATGAGAACCTGAAGTCACGGACAAACTGACGACCACCCCTCTGAGCTGCTACATCAATCGATACACACAAGACTACCTCGTAGGTATAAACCCCTTCGAATCCTTCTCCTGCTGATCCCAATCCTGTCGAAAAGCCGCAATACCAGCAACAATCCCCGCCGCCATGAAGCACACCGATATAACGCTGCAAATAAGCCCCCAGCACCTGGAACTTCCTCCGTACCGCTTCGCGAACACACTCGCATCCGAGCTATTCACCTTCCTCAAAACTAAATCATCGCAGATATCCCAGACGGAATAAAGACTACTCATAACCCCAATAAACAAAACCACAAACCTCAACGCCTCCGCATGCGCAATAAACCAACACGCCACAAGCAACCCCACCGCCGCCAGAACCGTCCCAATCGTGAGCCAGTCCTTCCTCGCCCACCAGAGAGTCAGCAGGAAGCAGACGCCCAGGACGATACTGGCGACCTTGCTCGCGACGATGTTGAAGCCGCAGAAGGTGAGGAGGGCGCCGATGATGGAGGAGCCCAAATACCCCGCTGGGAGCGTGATGGCTTGTCGGCCGCCGCGCATGTGAGTGACGCCGCCTTCGTCAGGGTCGAGGGAGATGGATTCGACTTTGCCGCCGGTTAGGATGGCGGCGAAGGCGTGGCCGAATTCGTGGAAGGCGATGGTGAGCATCTGGGTGTGGTGTTAGCGAGGCTGTTTGAGGCAGAGGAGGAGGTGGGTTTACTTTGAATGGCCATAGAATCATGCGGACGTAGGGTACGTTCCATAATATGGCGATTGCCACTGCATAGATTGCGATCACACCTAAAGTCACGGCTTGGGTCTGGTTGACATTTAGGTTGCGTTTCGATATGTGGTGATCCATTGTCGCTGGCGCGAATGTCGCGAAATGAGTGTCGTCGAGAGGCGCCATAATTGCAGCGAGTGTATGTCAATGTCAAGGAATGAACGTGAAGTTGAAGATTGAGCATGCTACTACATGTGTTGGATGTTAGCCTCGTGACGCGCAACCTGAGGCGTGGCAGAAATGGGGAGGGCCTGGCAGGCTGGCTCAGCCCTGCCACTCGAAATAGAAACGGTTACATCTGCCAACCTTTTCCAACCATTTGTACCATCATCAACACCATTCACCTCGTTACTACATATGTAATAAGACGTGGATCATTCATTGTCGCGTCGCGTGTCGCTGCAGAAACCAACGACGCTCCTACTGGCAATCCAAACGAAGCTCTCCCCCCGGCAATGTCCTCGGTGCGACGCGTCCATTCCTGGTCGTCACGACTCACACGACCTCACCGCCTCATCGAACGGCGGAGATGCTTCGAAACATGTGAATATTCGGGCTCTGGACGACGACAGAGGGATAACAGCTTTGGATGATGAGCATAAGGCATGTGTAACAGCAACAGTAAGATGAAGGTCGCGAGCCAGCGGACCTCAGCTCAGGATCATGACGGAACCTCAGGCAATGGACAAGGCGAAGCAGGTTGGTGGCATCTCGGACCAGCGTCATGGCAATACTGCACACGGTTGTGGCCATACATCGAGATCATGCTGCCCGAACGCTGCATCCAGTGCTGATGGTTCATCGCCCGCGATACCAGAGCCATGCTTCCAGGGACGATCGTATTGAACTCCAAGCCATGCCCGCCGGCAGCTCTGATTGTGTTCAAAACAACCGGGGACGACAGAGATTGTTTTTCCGAGCCAAGGTTCACTCAAGATTTCCTCCATCTACTCTCCTTACCACCCATGTCGTTGGCTTGCATTCATCCATCACGTGCCAAGCCATATCACATCTAGCCTAGTCCATCTTTCGCAGCTACTACCACAGCGGGATGATGGCGCGGAAACGGATGTACGGCATTCGCAGTGCCACCTTTGATCCTAAAAACGACCAAATGTACATCGCGAGGCAGTATATCACTCAATCAGGTGGCCGAATGTCACTATATGCCTGAGTGCAGCCGATCGCAAAGGTTCGTAGCTCTCGACACTGACAACTTCAAGCACTGAAAATTTGAACCCCATTCCAGGGCCGCGCACAATCTTGGGCACCTTGGAAGAAGCAAACATCACATTGCGCAACTACTGGCCAGCATCTTTTGCAGTACCGCCACTCGGAGCGGATCGAAACCATTGAGACAGGAATCATGAACATGCCGAGCGTTCAAGAGGTCCGCAGTGTCATGAACACTCTCGACTCAAAATCTCTTCCAAAAATGGACAGTAAAGACCACACTGCAACCATGCCGCTGTCCAAGCAAGACATGGAGCGAATCAAGGACGCATCATACTCGGCAGCAGTCCTTCGTCCTCACACGAACCAGGTTATCGAAGCTGCAAAGCTTCGCGCACGGGACGAGAATGACATGCAGATCAGACTTCAGGACATGCAATATAGATACGGCATCTACAACAGCGATATCGGACCTGAGCACGAGACTGAATACTACTGCAACTGCCCGGTTCACCAATATCAACGACATAAGCAGTGTCGCTCTGGAGTCCAGAGACGGTGGGGCAAAGCCGTCATGTACCCTGGCGAGAAGTATTACGATGACAACACTTTCGTCAGCGCTACGACGATGAGTGGCAGCGTACTCCTACCACGGACCTTGTGGGGTGGTGATCCCTACGCTTTCCGCGTTGTCAGCCCGTATGGGTACTACAATAGCAACATGTTCAGGGTAATTAGCCAACTGTGGCGAGTTATCACGCAGGAAGTGTGCATCAGACCATCAGTCTGAACAACGAGCTCAACCTCAAAGCTCAGGCTAAGATTCAGGCCATCGAGCCAAAGCACTCCGTTTGGGACGAGCAGCCAGGAGTGGAAGCCATCAACAATGGCATGGAGAAGCTGAAGATCAGCGACGAGAAGAGACAAAGTGTAAACGCTTCCAACGCCGCATCTCTGCCTACTACGAAACCGAAAACTTCTCGCATGTCTTCTTTCCGAAAGTCGATCGGCTTCAAGACTACGGAGGAGAAAGCAAGTATCAATGCTGAGAAAGCCGTGGGCTCAAGCATCGAGCTACAGACATCAATCCTAGCCGAAGAACGCGGACGCTAGCCAGATCCTGAAACGAGAGGGCTTGTAGCATCGTACCAGGACCACATGGGTATGACCAGCAAAATCGCAGATCTACGCGCGAGTTGTCCCATTCGGTATCTACATCTCCTTCGCGCAGGCTATTTCGAGCCAATCCCGGTAGCCTGGGCGAATCAGGTCTCCAACCCACTCAAGTTCAGCATTGAAGCCCAAGCAGGATGGCGCGGCATCACTCCAGCTTGGCGAGGATACGAAGACACCGCTGAGGAGCGACTCTACTGGGTCTTGAACCATCGTGAAGGCAGTGTCGGCATGCGAATGAAGCCCGACCAGATTTCCGAGATGAACATGGCGCGAGACAGAATGGCAAAAGCATTCGAGCCACCACCCGACTACTGCGACATAGCCGATCAGTGCCACGTCCAACATAAGTCTGATGGCTACTCAAAGCAAGTCATGCCCGCACCACTACATGCCTTCGATCGTCCCGAGACACCCACCGACCACACCATGATCCTCCTCGATGTCTCTGGCTCAATGGACTTCGACCCTGTCCGCCCCGTCTACGATCAATACCTCATCACAGGCTGGAACAAATCTACCCAGCCCAAGAACAAAGACGTCGCAAAAGCCATCATCCGCCGCTTCACAGCCGCCATGGAGAACCACGATCATCAGTTCAAGGGCTACGATCTTGTCACCTTCGCCAATCATGCTGAGTACATCGGCACCATCAACCATCAGAATTTCCAGCAGATGTGGAAGCAAGTCCACCTAGGTGGGAGAACAAGAGTCATGACAGGCTGGCAACAAGTTAAAGAACTCCATTTCCAAAAGCACTCCCGCCTCAGCTACGCACCACCCCATCTTTGGCTGGCAGGCTGGGCCCGAGACGCCAATGCTCCGCCTCCTACTCCTTCTCGACGGCGAAGCCTCAGATATGGATGAATTCGAGCTGGATCTCCTCGGTCTGAGTTGGGCACATGTCACGATCTTCCTGATCGGTGTGGATGGATGTCCGCATCATCATCGACATGCAAATGAACTGCAGCGTATCAGTGATGTGAACCATCATGTTAGCTTTGTGGATGCAGTGGGGAACTTTCCGGAGAGGTTTGTCACGCATGAGTTGTTGAAGAGGCATTTGGGGTATGAGATCTCGATGCGGGAGTTTGAGGATATGGAGGAGTTGCCGGCTTATTCGGAGACGTGATCTGGCTGGCTCCGTCGATTGCCATGCAAGCTGAGCACGGCGTCTCGCGATCTTTCGGGGACACGTGAGTGGCGTAGGATCAAGTGAATGTGGTCGAAGTCGAGCCAGCGCACAAGACTTGAAGAAAGGCATTGTAAGATCCCTTCTACTTGGCCGAGCAACCTCAGCCAGACTAATCGAAGTGTCTTCCCACGTTGGCCAACATTCGCAATGTCCACGGACGAGAGATATCTCCAAAATCTCGTCGGGCAGCTTATCTCGAGCACAACAGATGCAGACATCACACGGCTACTAGCTGAGTGCAGCAACTCACCACTCCATCCGATCTTCGCGCGCGAGCGCTGGTACGGTATCTCTGACCTCGATCTCGTGCGGATCGCACCAGCGCTTTTACTGGCATCAAACCTCTTGGTCTCAGAACGAGCATCACACTTCTGGCACACCATCTTGTTTGGCTGGACCCTGATGGAGACTGACAAGCATCGCGTTACCCGCAAGAGGATGCATCCAGCCTACTCGACTCAAGTGCCGCTGCATCCTTGGGATAAAGCAAAAGTGCTCCAAATACTGGATGAAATGTCGCTAGCTGTAAAACTCCATCCAGCCAATATCGAGGGCGAGCTCAACGGCACCTATGCCACCTGCCAAGGCCAAGCGGGTGTGCTTTCGATGCAAAGTGTTCCCTTCTTTGCTGGCTCAATCTTTCGGGGTCGTCCAAGCACAATAACGATCTCGCCAATATGTATTGAGATGCTCCAGCCAGCATGTATGCATGGGCTTCCGCTCCTCAGGCGCTGGCTATGCCTGGCGATTTGCTTAGTGCACGAAGTTGCACATGCCATCTGGGCAGCCATGCACGGCAACATGGAACCCCTGTTCGCTGACGATACATTCTGCGAATTGGGTGTGGCGGTGACAAAATGGCTCTTTGGGGGCGAACTGATCATCTTTCCTCTCATCCACAGCCACGAAGAGGCCATGGGTATTACCAAGATACCTAACTCGCACCTCGTCAGGGCCTATCGACAGCACGGTTTATTTCCACTTCTGTCACCTATCCCCTCCGATAACAATCTCGTCAGCAAGGTTGACGACACATGGGTCAAAAAAATGTTCCTGACCACTACGTGGACCCAGGTGATGCCGATGGTTGGTAGTCCGAGTCTGCGGCCACCAACGACGCGATGTGGGTGCTCAAAATGTGGTCGAAGCACGAAAGAGGAGCAGCCAGCTATGACGAGCATTGACGCAGGCCAGCCAATACGACACCGCTCTATTTGTACCACGACTTGCCATTGCCTCAATCATCCCGATACTCCAGAGATTGGTGGGCGGAAAGAGGAAAATATACAATGGATGCTAGGATTGAGCCTACTTCAGCTTCTCACCATGCCTGCCGGGGAGTTGCGAGACAAATTTGTTGACGCGACTAGGGCTCACTTCAGGGCTGTCAACTTTTGGTAGTGCGACGATGCGTGCCGCTCGAACACGCTTGAATAGTCTCGAGATCTTCAGCTCTGAGCTCTGAACTCTGAACTATGCACTACGTTAGTGGTAGCATGTTCAACAGCACACTCCTCGCGAAAATCGGTAACACGCCAACATGACACAAATGGCGGGTATCTCATCCCTCGGGGTTCGTCAATTTGTCTCTCACGGCATCAACATCTCTTGAGCGTCGTTGTTACTGTGGTGAGTGCTGTGGGAGAATGCCAAGAGACCAAGCGAAGTGAATGGAGTGGCATGTGAACATGCAGATGGGAAGGTGAATGGTTTGGACTGCAAGTTCAATGGACTTGTTGTGCTCCAAACGCACGAGGCCACTATGAATGCTGATTTATCTCCAAGCTTCTTTCTCTTCGCTGTATATCGCCGAAAATACCACACTCCGTCGTCCTCGCGCACATCCGCTATTCCAACCTTTCAGGTGTGACCATCAGGCTGCCACCTCACCCGTCACCACAATGCTAGCAGAACCGCCGGATGTACAAGCATTGCTAGAAAGCCTAGTGACAGGCGGGACGATCCCAAAGGTCTGTCAGATTCTCGAAGCCTGCAGTACGTCGACAGTGCAACCCATTCTCGCGCGCGATCGATGGGACGACCTGTCGGAAAGAGACTTCCTCGCCATCTCACCAGCACTCGTCTTAGCATCAAACCTACTCACCTGCGACCGCAGTGTGCACTTCTGGCATGCGGTATCTTGGGGCAATCACGAGCCTAGGGCTGACAACGTTATGTTACAACGAGTTCAGATCAACCCAGTGCACGATACCAGTATTCCTCTGCCCGCCTTCGAAAAAGGTAGAGCCCTGGAGTTTTTAAACGAGCTGTCGCTCGCAGTGAGGCTGCATTTCGGCGAGCGAGTTGACCATGAACCTCAAGGCGAGTGTTTCTGCGGCGCCAGCTTGCGTCAAATCCCAGAGTTTTCAGATGCTCCACGTCACCGAAGACGGAGCACCACCACTATAGCCACCAAGGCTCTTGACCGCTTGAAGAACCGCATAGCAATGCCCCTGGGCAATGTGGACGCCTCGCTGCGAGATTGGTTCAACATGGCTGTCACATTCGTTCACGAAATTGCCCACGCTGCATCATGCGCTATACGCGGCGACATGCCGGAGGCTTTCTTCGGGGACCAGACATTTCGCGAGATGGGCTTTGCGATCACCAAGTGGTTATTCGACGGCGATCCCTCTATCCGCCGACTCAAGACTGGCGAGGAAATTATGGCCATACAGCCAATCCCGGATCCTTACATGGTAAAGAAGTACCGAGAGGAACCTAGGCCATTCCCACTTCTGGAATCACTGACATCCAGGAGTGAGCTGATGGGCGTGATTAGCGACGACTTCGTCAGAGCAATGCATCTACGAAGGACTTGGGAGATAGACGTGCCTGCTAGTGGTTGCAGACTGCTTGCGCCGCCCGTGAGAGCCTGCACGTGCGACCGCTGTGCGGCTCTCGCAGTGATGCAAGAGTCTGCAGACCTGACCTCTCAACCAGTCGCGCGCCCTAAAGCCAATGTTCGTGTGGGTGTGCGAGATCCATCTCCCAGAGCTGGTGAGGTGAGACATAATGCGACCCGGGCAGAAGACCTCGGTGGGGAACGAGTGGAGATGGAAGAGTGGATGTTGTCGCTTGGCTATCTGGACATCGAAGACTTAGGAGATGTGGAGATGATCGAGATGGCACGTCGTGTGCGTGATGGTAACGAGAGGCGGTACACGGGGTGTACAGCACTCGAGTGATATACAAAATGTGTTGAACGGAATGGTAGCCAGATGACAAGAAGTCTTGTGCGGAACAGAGCAACGTATACCCATGTCGAAATTCATACTGGCATCGGAAAGCCTGTATCTACCTTCACCGTCATCAACCATGACTGCTGCCCGGACTGCTGCAATCGAGCCTCGCCCGATACCTGGTGCACACATACTCTTTCTGGTATAGCCAAGCCCTCGATCTCATGTATTGTGAGAAGCGACGTGCCCAACGTTGCGAATCGCAACCTTGACCCTAGGGACTCCACGTGCGTTCCTGTGCCCATGTCCCCATGATGTACTTCCGCTGCACTACACTGATACTGACAAGATCAGAGTTCTTGTCTCCAAAGCCATGATCTCGTGCAGCCAAGAGCTCGACGCATTCCATACGGAGCCGCGGTCCAGGATGTGACAGTGGAATCGCTACACTGCGCCGCTCTGCCGCCGTGCGATCATCATGGGCCAGCAGCATCAAGCGTCGTGACACACAAGGCCCAGAGCATCATTAGAAGTTCTGTGATGTCAGCTACTCCGTATGTCGTTCCTTCTCGCGAAGGTTGCGACGTCTTGGCGTGGTCATGAACAGGCCATCTCAAACTTAAGATTACAGCAACCAAGATACTCCATACCGCCAAGTGCCTATTTCGAGCAACAATGTCTCAAGATTCGAGAAGAACACTTCCAGAATTCGGAAAGGTGCGCTCTGGCTCGCATGGTCGTATAGACTTGAGCCGCGAGTTCACAAAGGCTTAGCACTGCCAATCACAGGAAGGAGCATAACCAACCACCAATCCTGATCAACCCGAGCAACAGAACAACCGATCGACCCTCAGCAACATCACAGTCCCCCACCACAATGCACTTCCTCACCACCGCAGCCGTATCTCTCCTCTCACTCACGACCTCCACGACCGCCCTCTCATTCGCAGCACCCTACTCCTGGCAGGTCTCCAACCTCGACGCCGGCTGCCAAGATGGCCAATGCTCCTACCTCTTCGACGTCTCGTCGCTCGAATACGTCGACATTCCCAAGTTCAGCGCACAATGCACTGCTCGTACTATGCGTCGCGATAGCACGTACCGCAAGTGCCAACTTGATGGAGAGCAGTCGGGTAATATGAAGAGACAGTCTGGACCAAGACGAGTTGAGAAAGTCGAGGCGTCCCTGAGCCTTACGCCGAGAGCTCCGGATGATACTGTTTTTTCAGTCAAGGTGACAGCGAATGATGGGTAAGTCGTCAGAGAGATACGGTGCCATTGCGTTGATGCTGATCGATTATTGCAGAAATGGCGTTGTGACTTGGTGGTATGGCAATGTCACCCGGCAGCCTTATGGATACTATGAGAGGACTAGCGATTTCAACGTTATTCCAGAGGTTGGTGGTAGTGCGGCTGCTTAGGCGTGAGGATTGTCGTTGTGGGCGTTTGGCACCGGTAATTCAAGACAGCACTCTCCAGACAGTCAATCAGAACCAGGTGTCCTCTTCAAACTTGCCGTCCATGGGGCTGTCCAGGAAGCGCTCGAAAGAGATTCCTCTTCGATATCGTGCTGTGCTACCTTTCTTCTTGGGCCTGTAGACTTCCGGCTTGAACGAGACTGTGCTGTAGCCTCGGATGAGGTTCCTCACATAGCAAGACAAGGCGGGTCGCGTTAGGTATCGGTGTCGGAAGGTCTTTAGTGATTTGTCGATGATCTTCTCCGCTTCCTCTGGGTGTGCGATGTAATGCTTGATCTTCTCCTCCAGATCTGTCCAGTCCCGCTTGACTCTCACATAGTTTTGGTCAGGTCCCGAGTCTCGCAGTAGATGAGTCGTGTACGTGTCCCATTCGAGATCGTGGATTATGGGCAGGTTGCCGCAGTTTTGAATGTAGGACAGTCGCCCGGAGTAGCTGACACCCTCTGTATGTATCGCGAACATGTACTTGCACATATGTTCGACGGTCAAGAAGTGGTCGCTGTCCATGCCACCATAATCGGCGAACCAAACATCGGACCAGTCTTTGTCTTTAAAGATGTCGAATAACTTCTCGCGAATGCCGGGGTTCAAGAAGCCGCTGCCTCGCCAAACAGCCTTTGGTATCTTGTCCTTGAAAGCCGAGTCTCGCTCCATTGCTCGATAGCGCGCTTCGCGAAAAGAGCCCATCGGATAGAGCCATACCAAGGATCATAGTTGGGGAATCATCCAGTGCCTCTCATGCGTCTCATCGCCAATATGATTCGTCCATGTCCAGAATGAGTGTGTACCCTTTGTGCCATCTGGAGGATTGACGATATCCTCGGCAATGAGCGCAGCTTCTATCGTTGGCAGCTTTTCACCCGCCGCCTGAGCGCTGTGTAGTGAGCGCTGCAGCAGATACAGGAAGCCCATAGCCCTCCCACGATGTCCCCAGTGTCCCATCATGCCCTCGCTTTCCAGGATGCGCAGCTCGTTCTCAACGATGAGGATCCTCATGGCGCCTCCACTGCCGTCGCCCATCGGCTCCTCGTCCCACTTGCGCCATGAGACTTCGACGTCGTCTGCAGAGACTGTGTGGCGCTTCTTCTTCTTCCAGTACTCGACCGCTCGATCGACTTCGTGGTAGAGGTCGGGGAAGACTTCGGCGCATTGGCGATCGGTTAGGGAGTCGTATTCGTCGTCTTGGTCGAAGCCAGTCCCAGTAGATGGTAGGGTGGGTTCATGCTTGGGGTTGTGAGGAGTCTTGAAGGCCGCGGCTGCTGTTTCGATGCTGCTTCTGCCGGAGTAAAGAACGACGATGAGAGCCAAGACCAGTAGAGGCACAAACACTGGCTTCCTTCTCCAGCAGGAAGCATCCATCGCCATCGCTCCCATGTGGAACACTACATGTAGTTGGTATGCGCGACAATCGAAATCACCTACCATGGTTATCAGGGAGAACGAGCACTGTGACGCCACGCGGCTCGCTCCTGGCGTCCTGTAGATCTATCTGCTCGATCGGATGCCAGGGCCGATGGGCATTCTGTTCAGGTACATGTACAGGTACAATGGGGTCGATGGCCACAACACGGGGCCTCTTGGGCCTGCAGTGAGTGATGAGTTTCGCATGTGCACCACTGACAGCCACAATCGACAAAGGCGATCGAAGCATGATCGCGTGTCTGTAGCGCGTCGAAGGCGCCGAGGCACGATGACTTCTGTCTTCCCACGCTTCCCTTTTGTTCGACATCACGTTCATCATCAACGACAGCTCCAGGTATCGATTGTCGGAGGTTCCATCGACACGTGGCATGCTGATTGAAGGGAAGCTCATGATTGGGAAGTTACATATTCAGCCACCTGCACGATAAGAAGAAGATCCTTATCAGCAACCACCGTTCTCCTCGGAGCTGCTCCCATGATCCCAACAAGCATGTAAGAAAGCAACGACGAGATATCATTGCCTAGACCCATCCACAGCAGTCTGCCACGTTGTAGCCATGCGTTCCTCATCCTGCCCAGCTTCGACATTTCATGCCCAAGCATCCCCATTTCACCCACCATGACCACCGCCACCGACAACTTCCTCTCCCCCTACCGCTCAGACGGCAAGCTCTACGGCTTCGTCTGCATAGTAACGGGCGCAACCCACCCCATCGGCCGCGCAATCGTCACTGAGCTTGCAGCCCACGGAGCAGCATGTGTCTACGCCTGCTCCTCGTCGCCGAGGGAAGACTTCAATAGCTTGGAAGCCGAAGTCAACAAAGAGTCTCCGAACACGAAGGTGATAGGATATCCGTTTCACCTGGCGAACGAGGAGGATACCTTGATGTTGATTGATGATGTGTTGAATAGCTGGGGAAGGTAAGCTTGTCCTGTTCAGAACGTTTGAGGAACCACGAAAGAATGCTGATGCTGCTATCTTACAGGTTAGACATCTTCGTAACATCCTCCTCCCTCCTCGGCCCCTCGTCGATAACAGACACTACCCCATCCGACCTCCTCAAACTCTTCGAAGCAAACGCTCTAATGCCCTTCCTCGCACTCAAATATGCTCCCGCAGCTATGGCCAAGACATCTCCAAAGGGTACATATCCCAACGCACAACCCAAAGACCGCGCCTATGGTAGCATCATCGTAGTCTCGTCAGTGGCGTCGACATTGGGAAGTTGCTGGGGTCCGGCCTTTACAATGTCCTCACATGCCGCACTGGGTCTCGTCAAATCTGGCGTTGCGGCGTTGAAGGGAACGGGAGTGAGGATCAATTGTGTTTCGGCTGGACAGATTGACGTTGGTGTGCATTTTCAGGATGAGCATAGCAAGGAGACAAATGAACTGGAAAGGGCTGGCGTGCCAAATGAAGTGGCAAGAGCAGTGGGATTTCTCGCTAGTGGATTCTCAAGCTATGTTACCGGCACCAACCTCGTAGTGGATGGTGGCAGCAGTGTGTCCAATCCACAGGTCGTGCCAGTGGCGTAGTATGTACATGTAAAGTGGTATCATGGACGCCTGAACGCCGTCGCTAAGGCACACATATGTCGTGCCAGCAATATCAGTTGTTCTGGCTGCTGCGTGCTTCTTTCACTTGGAGCCATGTCATGTAGCCATCGCCTCGCTTCGTTGCCTTGACCGCTCGAGATGTGCGGCGTGGCTGTGGAGAGTCTGGCTGCCCATCCACTACGAAGGAAGTAGTGGCGGAAGCTGGAGCGGAAGCGGAAAGCGTCTTCTGGCGGCGTGGCGATGCTCTCGGCTGACGAGCTGGAGCAGGCTGGCTTTTCTTGACGGGCGCGCTGCTCGATGGTACGGCAGCGACTTCCTTTGCGGGTGATTTGGAGCGCTTCGCTGACTGAGGTGGATCAGGCTGGCTCCTCTTGGCTGGGGTGCTGCTCGATGGTACGGCTGCGACGTCTTTCGCAGGAGTCTTGGCGCGCTTCGCTGGCGGAGACGCTTCTTGCTCGGCAGGGCGCTTGCGCTTCGCGGAAGGCTTCTTGATCTGCGCAGGGGGTTCTAGATCGGTGGGAGGCGTGTCTGGCAGGCGGGTCGGTGGCGCGTCGCGAGTCTTGCTGCTACCGATGGCTGTCTTGAGCTGAGCCATCGTGTCGGGCTCCAGGACATCACCACCTCTCAGACGCGTAAGTAGCGCCTCAGCTAGATCCTGACCCGACGTGAAGGGTGGGATACCGGCCTCATTTGCTGAATATTGATTCTTGCGTTCAAGCTCGTTGACGCGGTTGATGAGTCTCTCCAGTGTTGTGTTGGTCTCAGCTGCCGATTTCCTGTTCTGAGCATTGGCATCGTGGAAGCTCTTGGAGAGGTTGGCAATACTGGACGTATGGTCGCTGATATCTGTCTGCGCCGTCTTGATGCGATCCTTGATGGATGTGATCTGATTAACATCGTCCTTGAACTGGTCGACGGCATCCCGGGCTTGTCTCTCGTATGACAACATTCGTGATTCAAGTGTGATCAAGCGTTGGCAGATGGTTTGTGGAACGTCTGGGCGACCGGTTCTCTTCTCAAGGGCATGGAAGCGCTCTTCAAGACTGTTGTATCCTGCATGCTGTCAGTAGATGGTTCGTTGATCAGAAGTTGTTGACATGAACTCACCATTTCCAATGTCGTCAAGGCCGTCTGCAATCATCTGTTTGATTTCCACCGTCAAGGTGCTGCCAGCAGCTGTCTGAGTGGTGTTTGATGCCATTTTGTCTTCTTTTCAACGTCGTATGCTGTCGATGGTTGTGGTGGAAGCAAGGTGGTATGAGATGGCAAGAGTGGACCAGAAGTTGCAGCAAGAGCGAAGGAAGATATCTAGAAGTACAACAATAGCTCGCATCTCAATGGCGCCGACCTATTGTGCCATATTCGCATCTTCACATTGACAATAGTGTCTTGTGCATCGTATTGTCGAAGACATGGAGAGGTTGGTGCACCGTGCAAGTTGAGCTTCGAGCCCCACACTTGCCGAGACTGCCGAAGCTGGCAGGAACGGGAAGATTGCCTTGAACGAGAACAACGGCATTGCCGTATTGTAAGACCATCGTTGGTGCTGCAGTCAACGTGATTGTGTGGCACAGAAGAGAACCCTTGGCGCATGATTCTGCTCCCGCCTCGCATCTGATCCGGTACAGTAGCGTTACATTAGCATCCATTCTATGTCCTGTGCCACCTTAGCGTGTGCCTTGATCTTCTAGCATGCTATCATACACGCCCTCCCTCCTCACCTACGCATACTGCTCCCTACTATGCTCCCGACTGCGACTACTCTCATACTCCTTCCCATGCCCCTCCGTCTCCCTGACCATCACCACCCTGCCCCTCTTCCTCTCCCCAACAATCGCAGAAACAACATAGACCAACCAAATCAACCCCGCCACAACACTATACCCAATGATCGCCCCTCTACTCGGTGGCGCAACGGGCGCTCGTCTTGCTAGCCTTAGCCCAAGACCGCCGTTAATGATGCCTAATGTGATGATGATCCGACCGAGCCAGATGTGTCCGTATGACCAGACTACGCGGCGGGAGTGTTTCTTGAACATGAAGTGGTGAAGGAAGCCGAGGAATGGTTGGAAGAAGATCAGGACGAGGAGTATAATGCCGATTATGGGGTGGGGGTCGTGGAGGAGCTGGCGGCGGGCTGAGATCATCTGGTTCGAAGTGATTAGAGGTGGAAGATCGAAGGTGGAATGCTTTCTTACCCATAATCCAATGCCTGCTCCAGCAATGTAGAGGAGGTATGCGAAGATCTGGAAGAGGCCATGGACGAGCCAGAGACCGCGGAAGGAGGCGAGGCGGATTACGATGCCGCCTACTGGAAAGAAGAAACCTTTGCCATGATCAGCATTGTGCCAGCTCGAATTCCAGACGTGATCGCTTACCGAATGCAAGCGCTGCCAGAACAGCATGTGCTGTGACAGTCTTGTTGTACTGGCCAAACCCTCCAAAGCCACCAAAGCTACCGCTCGATTGTCCGCCAAAAGTGCTGCTCCCATCGCCATTGGTGTCGCTGCTGCTGCTGCTGCTCGAATAGGGATTGTCGCTGCCGCTTGTGTATCCTCCGAAGTACTGTGCATATGTTGATGTCGCTAGTGCCAGAAGCGCGAGCCCAGTCTTGAGGGCTGGCATGCTGCGCAGGTCGCCAGCTGTTCAGGCAATTGATCGTGTGGCAATTAATGCCTCTTGCCGCTGTTGTTGATGCTGCGTCGAAGACTGGTGTCGATAATGTCGAAGAGGAAAGGCAAGACCAGTGAGATGAGAGCGTTGGAAAGAACAGAAACAGATTCACAAACCGTCAAGAATGTACCTCAGTGGTCATTGCAGATACTTGCTGACCTACCCAGACACCAGCCATCTATTCAGAGGTCCAATATGCATCAACCATGTTTCGATTCAGGACGTTGTGAGGTCAATGAGGCTGGACGTGACGTCTTACCTTTCGGACAACGGACAAGCTGACGCGTGTGAGTTGTGAGTGATGAAGAGTCGTGAGAAGAGTTCGTGGTTGTGGTCGGGGTGTCGGTGCCGAAGCTGAAGGGTGGAGAGCCGGACTGTAAATAGATACATGTACCCTGCATTGTATCAGTAAGCACGTGAGTTGTGGAAATCCAGTATAACATCACTGGTTCGTTGGATTCTCTCAAGATTCGAAGCGTTAAATGTGTGGAACAGTTGGGCGTGTACCGCTGGCTGGTCTTGGGACAGCACCAAGCGGAAGCAAAGCGCCCTCTGTGGCAAAGACGATGGTATCGAGCAATTTTGAAAAGTCGCATATCAGGCTGCCCTATAGCGGCATGCAGGCGTGCAGATGCAGCACACCTTAACGCCGGTCGCATGGCTGAGGGTGCAAATTATGTCAGATTTGCGCAGACGCTCTCTACAGGCTTCCAACTCGCAGCAGCCTGGCCGCCCGGCAGCCCCAGCTTGCTTGGAGAATCTACCATCGTGGCTCAGGTGGTGTTTGAGGCTCAGGCTCGTCCCAGTCGATGAACGTGCTGTAGTCACACGACCGGCGATCTGACGGCTTTCAGGTTGGTGTTGTAGGTTCTGACCTGCGAGTTGCAGGGCGCGACCTCCAAGTGACAACACTTCACTTGATCTTGATGCAGCAGGTGAGCATTCACATTTGCGAACCAGCGTGAGCCAAGTCGGTTGTTCGGATTGCATGATTCGGCATCAGAAAGTGCTCAGCCGTCTTTCGGCTCCTGCACGGCATCGACATTCTCTTTGCCCATTTCCCGCTGCATTGCTGCCAGCGAATCGACCTGCGACTGAGACCGGAGTTGCAACTTCTTCGGCCTGCGTGGCGTACCGGTCGAAATCGTATCTTCAGCATCTACTGGGGCGCCCACGGCGGCATTCGCTTGCGATCTCACTTCCAGCTTTCGAGGCTTCTTCTTCATCACCGGTCCGATGGGCTGCTCATATGTCAGAGCCTGTTCCGCGGTGCTCTGGTTCTGTGCATTCTGCTCCTCATAGTAGGCAACGACCTCTTCTGGCGTTGCGTCTTGCCATTTCTTGTCCTTCCCACCGACTTTGATCCATGGGCCATGAATCGCTCCAACTCCGGCTCCAATTAAGATGCCCAGGCCGGCGGTTGGTATCGACAAGACGCCGGAGAGGAGCGTCCCTACAAGAGTTCCCAATCCAAGACCGGTGCCCAGCCCTATGCCTCCTCCAGCCGCTCCTCCTTGCCATGTACCGCTTTGCAGTCGTCTTGCGATCTTGCTCCGTTCGCCATGTGCTTCGACCTCGCGTGCGTACGCCTCTTCCACCAGTCGCTCTCTTTCTGACGGGTTGGAAAGCGTTGCTGCCTTCTCTCGCAGGCTCGTTGCGTACTCCTGGGCTTGTGCGACTTTTTGCGATGCTGCCACTGCTTGCAAGAGCTCGGCTCGGCTTGGAGGTCCTGCCTCCTTGGGAGGCATTGCAGTGGTGGATCGTGCTAGCGGTCCACAGTGAGAGGTAAGTTCGGGCACAATGCCTACTGCTAACTGGTCTCCGGCGAGTGATGTCGATTCGTCATGTGTTTTTGATGATCCTGGGTTCCCAAGACTGTCTGTCGTCGCCCTCACTCAGGTTCCAGCACGTACACGCCACAGACGCTGTTCACACCTCTCCTTGCCATGCTCATGAGGCTTAAAGACAGGTGTCGATATGACGGCATAGTGTACATGTGGGTGCATGCTTTGTGGAACCAAGAAAGCAGGAAACAGGAACACGCGTTGACTTGCATGAAACTCTAAAATCTTCCATCTCTTCCCGACATCACCTTGCTCTATAAGACAAAGAACATTCTCCGCTCCATCT
This sequence comes from Fulvia fulva, assembly GCF_020509005.1. Lineage (NCBI taxonomy): Eukaryota > Fungi > Ascomycota > Dothideomycetes > Mycosphaerellales > Mycosphaerellaceae > Fulvia > Fulvia fulva. Next base: position 780,167 of record NC_063012.1, read on the forward strand.
CCAGCCCCGATTGATAACGCCGTATCTACGTCGAGATACACACTTGGCAACATGGGTTCGATCATCGAGCGCAGCCCACCATCGTCAACGACATCGCCTCCGACATCTGCGTACCTGCTATCTCCTCACACAAACCTGATCTATCTCGGGACATAAAGGCCATGTGGCGACGACGCAGGCTCTTTCCTCTCTGTGCCACCTCCATAGCTGATCGTCCGTGACCTCTGGGCATCGAGCACAACCACAGCCAAACCTCGCAGGCTGCAAAGCCATACCCGCTGATGATGGCATTTCTTCCAGCCAAAACTTCTGCAGGAACAGTTTCCAGGCGTAAGCTGCTCCAACAAGCCAGTGGTGTATGCTTGGTGGCATTCTTTCGACATGCGAAGCTGATGTGCCGCAACTCTTGTATCCTCTGGAGCGTCCACTTGTGCCGACTTCCGTCATCGCCATGGATGTAACCTGGGCCTCATCATCAGCCTCGAGATCACCGCCGATAAGCCACTCTACGAAGGCTTCGCCCATCTCGATGAACTTGTTGTCACCGAAGTACCCCTCTCCCCTCCATCCGTAGTACTCCGCACTGACAGCATGGGCAACCTCATGAACTAGAGTAATCGCGAGATGTATCCATCGCGCCAGCAGGAAGAACCATGGTTTATCGGCAAGCTCTAGAAGCTTCAGCTGTTCAAGGGCCACGACGATGCCTAGCATTGGCTTATCGTTTGGCGACCACAAGCGCTTAAGCAGAGTGCAATATCCGTGCGAGCTTTTCTGCTCCTTGAACGACATCCTGATCTTGCGAGCCATGCCGGCCAGCATCTCGAGGACCAAGTCTGCTTCACTTGGGGGTAGTGATGTCGCGGGGTCATGCATCAGGTCGAAACGCTGTCGAATCTCACCACCTCCGTAGCTAACGGTTCGCCTGGGACCACGTAGGAGTGCATGCCAGAAGTGAACAGCGCGGAAGCTCGTCAACATCCGGGATGCGAGAACAAGCGCTGGCGCGATACGCAGCAAGTCGAGATGCGACAGATCATCCCACTGCGAGCGAGCGAAGATGGGATGGATGTCATTGCTCAACGCGCTCGTCTCGAGTAACTCGGTGATCATATCCTCCGTGTCTGGTTGTGATAGCTGCGCTATCAGGGATCGTACGTACTGCTGCTCCCGAGTCGGCTCTGCAGGAACTTGGACCTTGGGGCTGGCCATGGCGCACGTTGAGGTTGCTCGTGTTTGCTAACAGATGGAAGAGTCGAGAGGTCAGTGGTTGATGGTCGAGTCGAAGGATGGATGTGCATGGTTCAACAAGTGTCGAGATGTCTGCTGACGGAGCTAAGTTCGTGACTTGGTAAGTGAATGCTCTAGCACTCCAACACAACAGCACACGTTCACTGTCATGATGGCTCTGCATGTGCAATCTGTACACTCGGACGTGCCGGGTAACGGACATTTGATCTATCAAGCATTCGTCATACTATAAGTTCAAATGGTCAAAATCCATGCTATCCGGACATGAACGACGGCGCTGAAGGATTGTTTGGTATGCAGTCGGCAGTAGTAGCCAAACAGGGATGGCGCTCAACATGAAAGCCCTATCTGTTGGTCCAGATGGTCAAGGTAGCGGTGGAAACGCTGTTTGGGCGAGGGCGCAGAGTAGACAATGTCCAAGACACTTTTAAGCATAAGGCTTCCTGCCGTGCCGGGGTCACATTGCACTGACGAATTTGTCGATGAATGCTGTCCTGGAGAAGCTTGGTGACTTCCTCGGCGGGCATGTTGATGTCTGTGGCATGAGTGACTGTGAGAACCTTGGCGAGTGTGAATCTGAGATACAGAAAAGCTACCTGAGAAAACTCTAAATACAAAGCTGAGCGCCAAGCCGGCGGTGTGTTCGGATAAGAACGTCACATCCTCCCCTACTAGACCCTGACACACCTGTGTCAGCCTGAGGCGGCCAGCCTGATCGCCTATATACTTGAATCGATAACAAAAGAGATCCTAAAGCTTTAGCTTCCTTCGTCGTAGCTTCCTAGCCTACGACCCTTTAGCTTACTTTACTCCGTATATATAACTGCCTTACGAGGCTTAACTCTACTACCTAAGCTTACTACGAGCTTACTAACCCCGTTAGATGACCTCGCCGCGAGCTTCTTACGCGTATTCGCGCCTTCCTATATCGTTAGAAGCTCGTAGTATTAGGTAGCTCGTATAGAACGTAAGTATAAAAGTACGCTCTTATTCAAAATCAATCTGACTACAAATATTAACCTTTAAGCTTACTAAGTCTTTAACAACCTCTTCGCCCTTCGGTAGCTTCTTCCTTAACCTTCTTTAGCCTTAGCTAACTTATTCTTAATTAGATTAAGGTATATAAGCCGCGCCGCGGTATCGGCGTTAACGTAGTAATACTAACGTGTTTTAGACTCCTTTCTTCCTTATAGCTTACTATAGCTCCTGTCCCGCGCTCTCCTTAAGGCAAGGAGTTAATAGCTTAGATAGACGCCCTTACCGTTACCTATACTTCGGCCGTATCTAATAACTTCCCGCGGCTTCCCGTTTGTACTAAGACGCGCCTTCCGGGTATACCTACCGGATAGTTAGCCGGTTAGTAGACTCGGCTCTACGCCTTCTAGTTTAAAGTCTAGTTCTCTCGCGACGTTATTAAGCTAGATAATTAGATCGCGCTATAGTTAGCCCGTTTTGCGCGCTAGTATCTAAGGATCGACGGAGGATCTAGATTCTTTAAGATAATTTATATACTCCCTTCGCGCTATAGCCGCTTCTAGTTTAGCGGCGTTCTAAAGCTAGTAGCCGCGTTAGACTCCGACTTCGACGTCTTCGAAGAGGTCCCTAAGGGCGGTATTCTAAGGTAGCCTATCGCTTTTAGACTATATACTATATAAACTAGGCTAGCGGCGATCGTCTTTAGCTACTATAGCGGCCGCTCTAGATCTACGCGATACGTACAAAGCTACCGTTCTAAGGGCGATACCGAGCGTCCGCTAGGAACCTTTACTAAGTACTAGTAACTTAGCCTACCGAGTAGTAAGCTAGAGAAATACGACTAGGAGGATCCTAAGCCTAATACTATAGGCGACTTTACCTTTATCAAGCGCGGCGGCTATACTAATTGTTTCTAGACTAGTAAGTACTCTACCTACGACCGTAGCCGGTCTCGTACTAAGTTTAGCTATACTAAGCGGTCTTCCCGGTTAAAGGACTCTAAGCGCCTAGTCACCCCTAGTAAGGTAGCTAACTTCTCTAATCTTTCCTAGGCCTACGATATTACTTAGGTCACGGAGTCTACTTAGTTCTAGAATACTAAGTTTAAGTATCGTAATCTAGCTTAGATTAACGCCCCGACCCTAGCTATATATAGTCTAGTCTTCTAGGTTAGTTGTAAGCCTTATACTACCCGCGACGCCGCTAGCTGCCTAAAGGCCGCGTTAAAGGCTAACTTAGCTTACGTCCGCGCCTTTATTTACGAGAACGCCGAGACTAATACGAATAGACCTAGCTAGGAGGAGAACACCTTAGATAAGGAGGACGACGGCTTATTCGTATTACTAACTAAGCCTAGTAAGTCCGCTAGTATACCTAAGGTACCTAGGAAGCCTCCTAGTAAGAAGCCTATATCTTTAGCTAGTAAGAAGCCCGCGGCCTTAGCTAAAAAGAAGTCGGCTCCTAGGACTCGGCGTAGCCCTCGGTAGATATCGCCGCGCTATACCCTAGACCGTAACGAGCCGTAGGAGGGTCTAAGCGATATCTCCGACTACGTTAGGTAGCTCCGCGAGATTCCGGTATAGACGCCTCTCCTAGAAGACTCTAAGGGTAAAGGCGAGGCGGACGTAACCTCGCCTACGGTCTACGGTCGTATAGCTAGTCCTCCTATTCTTCTAGTAGCTAAGCGGTTTAGGCGGTTAATCGCGACTAGACGTACTTTACGATTCGGCTCGATTACCGAGAGGCCGAGAGGGGCTATAGTTCTATCTAGCTCCTTAGCTCGTTCGCCTATACTAATAATAGAGGATAATAATAGAGAGTATCTAGAGGTAGTACCTAGTAATTTCCGGTTCCTAGGTTAGAAGTAAGGCTCTAAGAGCCTAGATAATAATAAGCCCGAGGCTACTTTATAATTTAGTACTACGTTCTTTATTAAATAGGTACGGGTAGATAGTAGCGGAGTAGAGTAAGAGATCAATCTTTAACTAACTAATAGTACGAGTATATAGCAATATATTAGGAACTAATGTGTAAATTATATTAGATGTCTATCTAAGCTAAAGGGGAGAGAAGGTATCTCCCTATAAGCTAAGTTATCGTAGATACCTTAGGCTACTAGATCACTTCCTAATTATTAACTCCCTTTAAGATGCTACATCTTAACATTCTTGTTTTATACGAGCGATAGGTAGCCGAGTAACCTAACTTAAGAGTACTATAGACTAATAACCCTAATTAATAATTCTTACGACCTAACTCCCTTAGCGCCGCTTCGGTAACTAGGCTTACTCCTATAGTTTCTTCTTTATTATCCGCTACCTTAGTCCCTTTAGGCGAGCGGTCTTAGCTACTACCTCGGCTTCTTAAAGTAGCTACTACGATAGGTTAGCTTATCTAACCTCCGGGTCTACTAAGTCCGGTATATCTATATCTAAAAGGCTATTAGTCGCTTTAGGTTCTATCAAGAATATATAGGCCGTAGGACAAGTATATAGGTATAGGTGTGTTATGTAACTAGATTACGTGACTAGGGTTTACTAGCCTATAGGCTAGCAAATATCCGGACATCTAGTATCTACCTATACTAATACCGGCGATACTATATATAGATACACGCTATCCTATTAGGTCCTTCTTCGTCTTTCGTATAATCCGCCGTCTTCTACTACTACGTAACTCGTACCTATTTAATAGGTTATAAGCCCGGGTTAGCAACTCGGTATTTCACCCTCGATAAAGTCGTATTAGAGTTATTCCTCTTTAGAACAAAAGGAAGGTAGACTAGAGGCCGTACCCGCCTTATATAGAAAGCTATAGCCGTACTATAGGTGTATATAAGACGTAAAAGAGCCTAGTAAGGTACTATTAGACTCCGAGTTAGGGAGCCTATACTAATACCTTAGACAAGTAGGCGAGCTTACTAAGAAGAGTCGCTCTCCGGACATCGTGTTCGTATCGACTAACTGTTTATTCTAAGAGAGCCGTAGTGTCTTAGAAACCCCCTCTACTAAGAGAGTTACGCTATAGTGTCTTAGTACTAACATAATCCTTACCGACCGACTTTCCTCCTCTTCCCGGCGGATAGCTATCCTCTCCGCTATTAACCTCGCGTTCGGTTTATCCTATTTCGATCCGATCGCGTACGACCGAATACATCCTTTTACCTAAGGGTAGCCAACCTGTCCCTTAACTTACAAAAAATAGAGAACGAGACTAGGTTTATAAGAAAGAGAGTAGTACCTCTTCTAATAAGAGAGAACTACGAAACATAGTTCAAGCTAATAAGAATATACCTAGTATTAAAGTAGGTTGACTAGGTCCTCGAAGACACTATTACGGACATTCCCGCTACAACCCTATCTATAGCGACACTATTATCGGAGTCATCCCTTCCTTTAGATTAAGCGATAAGGAAGGCATCGTATAGACGGCACAATATAACGGCCCTATATAAGATGTATATCTGTCTGTCGATAGATAACTAAGAGATAATATACGAGATCCGGTATACGAAGGAGTTATAGGAATAGGCTAAAGCTAAATATAAGAGAAGACTTCTCGCTACTAGAAGAAGTTTGCTTTAGTAATATACCAATTTCGTAATAATAGAGGACCAGTCAATAGATGACGCCTAGTAGGAGCTTAGCTCAATTATAAGGAGGGCTATTTCAATCTCGCCTTAGTTCTAAGACATCAAGACTAAGGACAGAAAGATCTAGCAACTCTTAGTAGCTCTACTAGACTTATTTAGCTCAATTCGCGATACAATTAATGCCTAGGTGAATCTCTTACTATAAGACATTCTTACAATTCTTAGGGAGAAGCAAGAATCAATAATTTATTAAGGGATAGCTATGTTCGCTAAGAAGGGTTTCTAGAGCAAGCTTACGTACTATCTCTACGGTAGTAACTATTTTATAAGCAAGTGCCTACACCTTTCTATAGCTTAGTTGGCTATTAGGAACAAGGACAAACTAGCTAGGGTTACCTACCCTACTAAGAGATAACCGTTACTACCTCGTAGGAGGTCATTATTACTAAACCTTCGTAATCACCTTAAGGTAATAACGGACCTTATAAAGCAGATAAAGGAGAGCCGTAAGCTAAAGGCCTCCTCTAGTAAGAAGCCTATAAGGGCCTATATAACCTAGGAAGACGCATTAGACTCTAAGATACTATTAGAAGATAATGATGTTAATGAGGTTGCCTATTCTACTATAGAAGCTAAAGGCAAGTACCCCTCGTCCGAGTAGTTACTTAACTCTTGTGTATCATTATATATAACTGACCAAGATTCACTATTTAGGACACTAAAGCCTCTTTAAAAGAGGAAGTAGATCAAGGTTAGAGGTTAGGGGTGGCTATCTATAAGCTACATATATAGGAAGTGTAGTAATAGGTAGTCCTTCTAGAAAGCAAATTGTCTTAGAAAATGTCCTGTTTGTTCCTAGCCTTAGAGTTAGTCTTGTTTTGTGGAATTAGTTTAGCTAATAGTTTGCTGTCTAACTACCTAGTTTCACTCTAAAATCCTTATCTAGTAAACCCGTTGTCTAGACTAAACTTCGAGGAGGAGTACCGTTTATCTACTCGATCTCGGAAATTCTTAAGCTATAGTATACTAGTATACTCTCTTAAGAACGTGACGGTACCGCTATAGCTAATACTAAGTCCGAAGATCAGTAGGAGCTATAGTATAGAAGATATATACACCTTAGCAAGGGACTACTAAGAAACCTATATAGAGTCACTAATAAGAAAGATCCTATTCCTATTCCTTCTAAATACCAGAATTATAAGGTCTGCTCCCTTGTAAATATAAGGAAGTTTAAAGGACCTACTATAGAGAGGAAAGGGGAGAGGCTGGCCCTCATCTCTATTAACATCTATAGGCCTTTTCAGGGCGTAGTCTCTAGGCTAGGATACAAATATTGGCTTGAGATTATAGACAACTTCTCTAGGAAGAAGTAGGTAATCCCTTTGAAGGCTAGGAGCGACGCTCCTACAGCCCTACGGGATTAGAAGGTCTAGGTAGAACGGTAGTTAAGGTGCTTTCTATCTACGATCCGTAGTAATAGTATAAAGGAAATTCTCGCCTTACTAAAAGAGTAAGAGAAGGAGTTTAGCACTTAGATAGACACAACTGATGCCTATAACTCTCTTTAGAATAGACCTGTAGAAAGGTTAATTTAAGCCTCTAAGAATATAGTCCGGGCTATACTTAAAGACTCTAGTATGCTAGTTAAGTTCTAGCTAGAAGCTTTATAAGCACAGACTGTAATTAGAAATAGACTGCCTAATAGTCCGATTATTAATAGTATTGCTCTTTTACTAGAAGAAGCCTTTACTAGCTAAGTACCATTAGTCGACCATTTCTACGTCTAGGGATGTAAAGCTATAGTCTATATAGACCTAAGAGCCTAACCTCAAGGCTTAAGGAGAGACAAGTTAATAAACCGAGGAAAAGAAGCCGTGTTTATAGGCTACTTAGAAAACACTACAAAACAATAGCTGTTCTAGGATCCCGTTATAAAAGCTATAAAAGCGTATAGTCACGTCGACTAGTTTAAGAATAAGAAGGGGGGAGATATAGATCTTGGTATCACCTTTACTAACTAGCCGAGTCGAGCGCTATAGCGTAATCCTATTAGGAGGAAGCCCTTTAGGGCGAAATTTCCCGATAGGGGATTATTAGAGACACCGTTACGAAGGCTAGGAGAAAATATTAAGGCGGTTTTAACACTGTCGAAGGCCGATAACGGTGGATCTATATAGAACCTACCCGAGTCATTAATACTATAGCAACCGCTATCTATATAACATCCCCCTCCCCTAAAGGACATTAGGGAATACTAGAAGTTTAGAGATTAGGGTACTCTAATAAAAGAAAAAGAAGATGTCGTTAAGTTCGACCTATCTAAACACCTAGCGCCACCTTAGGTTATAGGTAACAAGAGGTTAAGGGGGGACGGAGATAATAACTCTAAAGAGTATAAGGCTAAATACTATAAGGCTCTTATCGCCTAGATGTTCTATCTAGACCCTACAATAAGCTAGGTAGAGGAGATTCTAAACGACGTAGAAGAATATATATTTGCTACTATTAGGTAGGCTATAGCCTATTAGCAGGAAGTACTAATCCCAAAGTCCTATAAGGTAGCCGTAGGAGATCCCGAATAGGGATATATATAAAGAGAGGTAATCGAGAACGAACTTATTGCCTTAGTAAGTAACAACACCTAGGAAGTAGTTGTACCGCTAAAGAGTATGAATCTAATTACTTCTAGGTAGGTCTTTAATATAAAAAGAATAATTAGTAGAGCTATTAAGAAGTTCAAGGCAAGACTAGTTATAAGAGGGCTTTTATAGAAATATAGGGTTGACTTCGAAGAGACCTTTACACCTACTATTAGATATAATACTCTCCGAGTATTTATAGTAGTAGTGTATAAGAGAGATCTCGAGATGCACCTAGTAGATATGAATAATGCTTTTACCTAAAGCAGCCTCCTTAAAGACATCTATATAATCCTACCCCTAGGAGTTAAAGCACCTCTAAATATAGTGTTTAAGGTCCTACGAAGCCTTTATAGGCTTAAGCAAGTAGCTAGAGACTAGAACAAGCTCTATGTTACGAAGCTAGAGAAGATTAGATTTACCTAGTCCTAGGTAGATCTATACCTACTTATCTATACGGATAGAGACCTTATAGTCCTTACCTATATAGATGACATACCTATTGTAGCTCCGGAGCTATTAGATGTTTAGTAGTTTAAGGCTAAGCTTAGAAAAGTGTTTAAGAGTAAAGATCTTAGTAAACCTACGAAGATCCTTAGAATAAGGATTATAAGAGACAGGTCCTAAGGCACTTTAAAGCTTAATTAAGGACACTATGTCTACGCTAACTTAGCTAAGATAAACATAGCTAGAGAGAAGGCTACGCTAACCTACTTACCTATAGAGAGCTACGAGCATTTAGTGCCTACGGCACCTATAGATAAGAGGTGTAACAAACAGGATTACTAGAGCTATAATAGTACCTAGATATAGCTAATAACAATAACAAGGCTAGACTTAGCATTCCCCCTTAGAAGAATTAGCTTCTATGTTACTGATCCCTTATAGTAGTATATAAAGGCTTTAAAGAAGCTCTCCCGATACCTACGGTCGTACCTAGACCTAGGTCTTATATATAGAAAGGGAGGGGGCAATCTCTAGGGATACTCGGACTCTAACTACGCTATAGACAAAGTGGATAGAGTCTCAATTCTAGGATACGTATAGTTCCTTTATAGATCACATATGTCCTAGATAAGTAGAAAGTAGAAGTCTATTATAACATTAATAATAGAAGCTGAGTTTATAGCTATAAACGTAGCCGTAAAGCAGTCATAATTTCTTGCTGCTATCCTTAGGGAAATGGGCTGCCTAGAACTAGTAGGAAAGAGCTCTTTCTAGCCGAGTATAAGGGTAAGTAAGGGCACTGTTGACGAGCTAAGGCTAGTCAAGCTTATAGGTGATAACTAAGCCGCTTTAACACTTATTAAAGATGCCTATATATATAAAAGGTCAAAGCATATTAATGTTATATATAACTATGTTAGACATCTCTAGTAGTAGAAGAAGATTGTAGTGAACTACTACTATATAAAGGACATAGCTACTAATAGGTTAATAAAGCCCCTTAATAGCTAGTAGTTCTAAAACTTTATAAGGCAGCTCTAGCTTACGTAAAGGGATTGTAGGAGACTATGTAGCCTAAGTAGGAGTATTAAGAACATATAGGCTATAGGACAAGTATGTAGGTGTAGGTGTGTTATATAACTAGATCACGTGACTAGGGTTTACTAGCCTATAGGCTAGCAAACATCCGGACACCTAGTATCTACCTACACTAATACCGGCAATACTATATATAGATACACGCTATCCTATTAGGTCCTTCTTTGTCTTTCGTGTAATCCGCCGTCTTCTACTACTACGTAACTCGTACCTATTTAATAGGTTTAGCTATAACTTCGTCCGCTACGCTTAATCTAAGTAATGTTCCCTAAGGTAGGGCTAACTCTTTTTTGTCGGCCTAGGAATAGAGCGTCGAGCTAAACACTTTAATCTCCCTAACCGGCATCTCCTACGGGACCTTAGCGGGTTTAGCTAGGGTAGGGATAGCTTCCTAAGGACTTTCTTGTTATAGAGGCTAACGATCTTCCTAAGTGTCCTTCTTAAGTAGTAGGGATATACCTAATCTTACTCCTCGCCTACTCTTCTTAACTTAATCTAATCAGATCGCCTTTAAGACCTAAGTACTTTAGCTAAAGTCTTTTACTCGCTTCTTTTCCTCTAAGCATTCTTAGTAACTCTTAGGTCTCGCTAAACTTACTCTAGTAAGTCAGCTTCTCTTCTTTAACCTTCCTCTCCTACTAAGAACCCTCGCGCTCCTACGTAAGGTTAGCTACGTTCTTTCGTAGTCTAGAGTTTAACTTATTTCTTTAACTACTTAGCCTCCGGTATAGTTAAAAGGTCCTTTAGATCAAGACTTGTGTCTTATTTAGTACCTAGAACTTCCTTAAGTTCTAGCTTATCTTCTAAAATACCGGACCTATCTAGAAGTCTCCTAGCTAGATACCGATCCTAGCATTTAGCTAGATCCTTATATACGGCTAATACAAGCCTGTTCCTATAGACGAGATGCCTTAGAATCCTACCCGTAGGGGTCTAAAGTGTATACGTCCCTAGGAAGCTCGCTTTACGGATCTTATAGAGTCTAAAGTACTTAGGTTCTAGCTTATACGGATCTAGGTTTATTAGTAAGACCTATTCTCCGACTTTACGTCTTAGCTATACCTCCGGCGGAAGCAACTTTAGACTTATTAGGTTCCTAGTCTAAGCTTAAGAAAGTAGTCTTTTATTTACGAGCTAACGCGTATAGCGGACGCGGACGATACGCTTCCTATAGTCGTTAACTAAAACATTCTTAGCTCGTAGCTCGTTCTCGTGTTCTAGGATTCGTAGGTGTTAGCTATATATAAGGTAGAAGGGGCTAAGGTAGGTTATTATATACTAGCGGTATCTAGTATAGTAGATCGCTTTAGGTAGGAAGGTATCCTATAGCCTAATATCGTTACTAATATATAGCTTCGTTAGTATTGATCCTAGTATACCGTTTAGGTTTTCTACCTTCCTATTCGTTATAGGATAATATAGGGATACTAGACGATAATTAGCCTTAAACTACTTTATTAGGTAGCTTATAACCCTACTTAGGAAGTTCTTACTATTGTCTAAGAGGAGCTTACGGGGTAGCCCGTAGTCCTAATAGATTCTCTCGTATAGGAATACTATAGTCGCTTTAGTATCCGTACGCGGAACGGCCTAAGCGACTAGCTAACCCGTAGCGTAATCTATCGCCGTAATAATATACTCGTTTCCTAGTAGACTCTTCGGTAAAGGCCCTACGATATTAATTGCCTATCTCTTAAAGGGCCTAAGCTTATTATTAACCTAGTGAAACCGCGGCTCGCGTATTTTAGGCTTATTAGGCTTCTTTTTCTACGTTAGCTAGTATCTAGGGTAGGATTCGATAGACTCTCGTACGTCCTTTCTTATACTAGGCTACTAGGCTCTTATCTCGAGCTAACCTATTAGCCCGGGCGCCGTAAAGTGTCCGTATCGCTAGTATACGTAGTTTACTAGATTAAGACGCTAGGTTAGTACGAGGAAAGGCGCTATTCCCTTATCGTCTAGAAGAATAAAGCCTAATCTAGGTTCCTTAGACTCGTCGATCGGTAGGAGTAGCTCGAATTCCTCTTCTCGTACCTTAATTAAGCTCTCGAGGTAGGGACCGTAAGTTAGTATCTATTCCGTTAACTTGAACTACCTTATTAGTTTAGGGAACAAGTCGGTCTTGTTAGCTTTAAATCTTATAGCTACGAGTTGCTTAACCGGCTAAGCTAGGTTAGTAGGTCCTTCTCCGATAAAGTTAGGCCGACGGGAGAGCGTATCGGGAACGATCGCCTCTTCTCCCTTACGATATTTAATATCTAAGTTATATTACTAAAACTCTTTAGCCTATCGTACGATCCTCTTACTCTAGCCCTTAGTACTATTAAGGTACCTAAGCGACTAGTAATCGGTTAGGATCGTAACCGTATAGCTATTTTCTACGTAGTTATCCTAGGTTCGGAGGGCTTCCTTAATTACTAGGCCCTCCTTTTCGTAAACTAGGTAATTTAGCTCGGCTCCCTAAAGCTTCCTTCTAGAGAAGGCTCTAGGGTGTAGCTAGTTATTAGCTCCTATTTGATAGAGAGTAGCGCCTATAGCCTATTTAGATATATTAGTCTTGATCGTAAAGGGCTTCTTAGGGTTAGGCGGGATTAGTATAGGCCCTAAGGTTAGCGCGAGCTTTAGGCTCTTAAAAGCGTATACGTACTAGGCGTTCTATCGTACTAGGCGACGCTTTTTCCGCCTAAGGGACTCGTCGCTTTCCTTAAGAAGATCTAAGAGGGGTACTACGAGTTTCGCGAAGCCCTTAATAAAGCGGCGGTAGTAGCCTACGAGGCTAAGGAACTACCTAATCTACTATATATTAGTAGGCGTAGGCTAACTATTAATCGCGTCGATCTTGTCTTATAGTAGCCTAATCGAATTCTTTTTGATCTAATACCCGTAGAAGGTAACTAACTTGACTCTAATGTCGTACTTCTTAGGGGAGTAGAATAGTTTAGCTTTTTTTAGGCGGTCGAAGACCTCCTTTAGGTCTTTTTCGTGCTATTCCTTAGAGTCTAAGAAGACTAGGATGTCGTCGAGGTATACGACGACCTTCTTCTAAAGTAGATCTCTTAGGATCTCGTTTATTATAGACTAAAACGAGGCTAGGGCGTTTGTTAGCCTAAAGGGCATAACGAGGAACTCGTACTTCCTATCCCTAGTATTAAACGTAGTCTTATACGTATCGGCTAAGTCGATTAGTAGCTACTAGTACCCTAAGACTAGGTCTAGTTTACTTAAGTATTTAGCCTTCGCGACCGTGTCTAGGCACTCCTAGATACGTAGGAGGGGGAAGCCGTTTTTAGTAGTTACGGCGTTTAGGCCGCGATAGTCGATATATACACGCTACTAGCCGTCTAGCTTAGGGATAAAGAGGACTAGGGATCCCTAGGGTAAGGACAAGACCTTAATTAGTCCGCGATTAAGGAGTATCTAGATCTAGCGAGCCTATTCTTAAAGCTAACTAGGGTTTAGATAGTATACGGGCTAGTTAATAGGTCGAGCGTTACTAGTAGGGATAGTATAGTCGAAAGCTCTCTTCCGTAGGAGTCTAGCCGGGAGCTAAGCTCTCTAGATCTCTAGGAAGAGATTAACTAACGTCTAGAAGACCTAGTTACCTACCTACGGTAGCTAAGACTTATCGTCTAGGTCCCCTACTATAGCTATAAGGCGTTCGTATACCTTATCTAAGCTGTGTTCCTCGAAGTTAATATTAACTAGGGCATCGTCGGGGAGTTACCTAAGCGAGTAGAAGAGCTAGGGTCCTTCGTATCGTATAGCGAAGTCTACTAAATATATAGAGTTAAACATTTCTAGCTCGCCTTTATCGTCCTTTAGGTCGAACACCTTAGAGTACGACCTAATCGTATAGTACCGGCTACGCCGGTCCCGTAGTCTAGTAGAGCTAGACTACTAGTTTACGTTAGGGTTGACTTCCTAGAACTACTTAAGGCCTAGGATAAGGTCAAATCCTTCTATATCGATAACTCTAGCGGGGACTATGTCCTACTAGGTACTAATCTAATATAGTAGAAGAACACCCTAAGTAGAAATGATCTCCTTACCGTTTAGGAGGACGATCCTTACTAGCGGCAAGTCCCTAAAAAGCGATCGAGGGAGTTACTTCGATTCTTAGGCTAAGAGGTATACTTTAGAGGCTACGTAGTCTAGGGTAACCTTAGCCCGAACCTAATTAGGTCCTAGGCGGGTATCGATAGTAAAGAGCCCTCCGCCTATCGCTATTAGCCTCTCTATCGTATAGTCGACCTCCTCTTTAGTCTCCGACTCGGGTTCTTTAGATAAAGATAATACTCTATCCTCTTCTACTTATATCTACTAAGCCTTACCCTTAGTAGCTAGGGTCGTCCTATCCTAGTAGGATTCTCTAGGTAGGGGTATAGAGGCGTCTAATAATCCTAAGTACGTCTACCTTAATTAAGACGTCTTAGGCTCTATTTTTTTTAGCTTAGAGTAGTCGCGCGTAAAGTGGCCTGTCTTACTATAGTTATAGTATTTGTCTAAGCGCCCGGAGGGGCCTCTATAATTGCCCCGCCCGCGTCTACGTCCGCCGCGCCCTCTACCGCGGCCTCTACTACGCGCCGAGCTACCTAAGTCGCTCTAGAGAGCTATAAAAGCTTTAGTGTCCCCGTCTACGAACTTCTCGACGGCTAATATTATTACGGCTAGCTTCTAGTCTCTTCCGCGGCTAAGATAGAGTCGCTAGTCGGCTATAATAGCCTACTAGAAGTAGACGCGGATATTCGTATTAGTTGCTCGGAAGTTACGATTGTCTAGTTCAGCTAGTATATTAGGCTTTAGGCCGGCTAAAAACTTGCGTAGGTAGGTAAAGTTATCTAGTAGGGGAGTTATACCGCTCCTAGTTAGCCTAAGCGACCTAATAAAGGTCCTAATACTCCTAGTTTAACGGGTAGTCTCCTACTTACGCTAGATCTGCTCCTAATAGTCTAGGTCGACTATAAAGTTAGAGATCTACGTGATTATATCGTCGAAATCGCCGTGCCTAGGAGGGGGCTTTAGGCGCGTTTCTTTAATAGCTTTAAACTATAACTAGTTAAAGTTGCTACCGATAAAGCTACTAATAAGCTCTAGTTTCTCTAAGTCGGAAAGGCATCGTTTGACAATCTATTTCTTATTTAGGCTAATCTAGGCTCTAATAGACGATATCTAGTTAAGGTACTTGTTGTTCTAGGCGTTAGACTTTAGAATAGAGGGATCCCCTATCCTAGGCGCCTTACCTCTACTAGCTAGCTCGTTATATAGGCCGAAGTTATCTTCGTCTAGGTAGTCCGCCCTATCTATCTCCGCGTCGCTATCGCGGTTAGGGCGGCGGTACGACCGAGTAGCTAGGGGTATAGCCTAAGTGGCCCTAAAGGTATTGTTTAGGCTAGTAGGCTAAGCCGCGTAGTTATTGCCTAGGGCGCGACTATAGGCTAGGCCCTCTCCGACTAGATAAGTAGCGAAACCTTACTGATCTAGTAGGTAATAACCGCCTTAATTAGGGTGTTAGTTAGTGTCCTCTATACTAAAGGTTTAAGTAGCCCGCCCCGTTTATAGGAGCTAAGATAAGGTTAGTAAGGTTACCTCGCTTAGCTTTAGTACTAAGGTCCGACTGAGGCGTAAGTTAGAGACTTATAGCTTAGGAGATTCACTTATAGGCTGATTTAACCTAATAGAAAGGCTAAAAGGAAGGGAAGCTACTAGATATAAGAACCTTAGCGAGTGTGAATCTGAGATACAGAAAAGCTACCTGAGAAAACTCTAAATACAAAGCTGAGCGCCAAGCCGGCGGTGTGCTCGGATAAGAACGTCACATGACGATGTCTGTTGGTGCCATATGCTTGGCAGGGCGGTGGTTCAAGCTTTCCGCGGTCGGGCCCGATGGTGGGCTGGTGACGGTGGGTGAGATGGAGCTCGTCGCTCACAAGACGATCAGTTTCACTGGTTGTTGGCGCTACTAAACGACGCAGAGCCAGCGCTACGTCACCCAGTGGCAGCTGCGTGGCCTGCGTTGGGTGGTGGATGAGACAAGCGCGTGCATGAGGACTCCAGCTTGTCAAGTTCCGGAGGAGCTGTGCAGCAGACGTGATGGCAAAGGCCAAAGCCGCGCGTTGTTTGGTAGAAATGTGTTTGTTGTCACATCAACGCACGACTTCGCCTTCGGCCCTTGTCCTCGCTCTTCCCACTCCGCTCCTCCGTGACTGCACCTGTACAGGACGTTCGTTCCTGCATCATGACTGTCGAGCACCTTCTCCTGCCAATGGCCACACAGCTCAACGGCGGGCCCAAGGAGGAAGCCACGGCCCCAGTCGCCCCGACGCCCTTTGTCACGAGGTCGAAGACGGTAGAGAGCCAGGCATTCGTCGATGCGCCTGAGACACAGGACGAGCAAGCAGCAGCGGCGCAAGCACGACGGACAAGGCTACTGCGCTCACCCACACAAGGCACCATGACCTCGACCGCCTCAGTGCCCCCGCCAGGCTCCCTCTTGACGGGCAAGCAAGAGCACTACCTCAAGCGCGAACTCATCTCCGCCCAGACACAATGGGAAGTCAGCGAGCTATCACATCCCACCGCCCTCCAGCGCTTCGGTGCGCCTTTTCGCTCAGACCGAGGAGAGGTCGCGCCAGAGCACTCGGAGCTGCCACTTCTACGATACATCTTCGTCCACCATGTACGCAACTTCCCCTTCCTCAACCAGGCGAAGGAGAAGGAGTTTTGGCAGGATAAGCTGCAGGCCTTCTTGGAAAGCTTCGCGAACAAGCACATAAGTTCTGCTGAGGATCGCTTGGAGCAGACCAAAAGAGCAAAGCTGGCGCAGAAGGCGAACAAGCTGGTAGAACTGATGATGGTGTCCGGCATACCGACTGCATCTGGCTATGAAGAGAGGATCCGCTTTTCCGAGATGGAAGTGGTCGAGAGTGGGCCGAACGAGGAGGGTCTGGTGGTCAATGTGCCAGAAGGGCATGAGATCAATGGCTGGGACATCAATGTTGCTGGAGTCAGGCTTGTCAGTGTCAAGCGCCATGTCAGGCAGCATAAACATGCCGAGTTCCTTCTCCGAGTCAAGCGCAGGGACGAGCCAGAAAGATATGTTGCGAGACGATTTGGAGAGTTTGCCCGCATGCACAAGAAGCTGAGACTCGAGCTCCCTGGTAAGGTCCTACCGCCGTTACCGAAGAAGAACAAAGCACAGTCATTGTATAGTGGCAAGGACGACGACGACGACTCGGATAGTGTCTCATCCATGTCAACCACAGGCACTGGTACACCAACGACGGCAGAAGCAAGCGAGAGTAACGGCAGCGGCGGAGGCTTCAGATCGTATCTCTCCTCTTGGACAGGCGGAGGCAGTACCAGCACCAGACATGGTAGGAATGCGTCGAAAGCGTCGCTGGCGGCACCCTCAGCCTCGCCTCGCGCTAGTATGGACTCGAGCGCAGACAAAGCGTCTCAATCACCACTTCGAACAGCATGTCCTCAAGACACTGTCCTTCATCGCGAAGATCAACGAGTTTCTCTTCGAGCATTCCTACGCAACTTCCTACAAAACGAAGCGATAGCCAACTCGAAATCAATGTACGACTTCTTAACAGCGCAGCCGATCACGCTCAACGATGAAGAGCGGGCCGACATCGACAAGAGGAAGCATATGGACAGCAAGCGTCTAGAAGAGCAAAGACAGTTCTTTGAGATCGCAAGACAACGTGCCAGGGATCTTGACGTGCACATGGAGAAGTTCAGACGCAGTGTCGTGGAGGCCAATGGTCTTCGCAACTTGTTCGCTGAGATCAAGCAGAAAGAGAAGATCGATGACCTGAACCCGGAGTTTAGGAAGTTTGCTGAGTGGCTTCGAATCGAAGTCGCGGCCACGACATATCATCTGTTCCTGGCAGAAGACAACTCGCCAGAGCTGTTTGCACAAGCGAAGCGGATACACGGACTTGTGCCTTATTCGGCACTGAAGCAGGTGATTCGCTTCACGAACCCAGCGGCAGTCATGTCAAGCGTGCTCGACCTCTTCATGGCCCAACCACTTGGTGCCAAGTCATTACTGCAACGAATATTCGGCCTCGCTTTGGGCGACGGAATCCGCAGCTTACAGCGCTCCATTGACTCACTGACAGTGAAGATCGACGAGCCTGCACTCTGTGACAAGATCAAGAACTACATCGAAGGCATCGAGGATGTGAGGGACAACGTACGGACACAAGCAAGAGAAGAGCAGGTCGATCTGCTGGTCAAGGTTTTGCAGAGCGACGAGATCGAGCCTCAATTATCATCAAAGCAGATCGAGAGGGTCTTCAACGCATACGTGGCCTGGGACAACGCCGTGGAGAACGTCGACGAAGAAATGCGACAAGGGGCCGAGCTCTTTGCTCGCCTCAAGCAGCTTCTCAAATTGCACACCCGCCGAAGAGACAAGCAAATGATGTTAGAACTGGTCGAAGAATCCAACACCCTCCGCCTCTTCCGCGACCTCTTCCAGATCTTCTACGAGCCCCTCGTCCGGGTCTACAAGAGTGCCAACGTCTACAACAGCGTCACAGACTTCGCCCGCTTCGCCGACGACGCCATCCAGACTATCGAGAAAGCACAACGACAGGACGTCAGCGCTGACCCTAACCAGACTGTCCAGAGTTTTATCGACTTATGTGAACGACATGAAGAAGATCTGTATAAGTTCATCCACGAAGTGCACAAACACGACAATGGCCTTTTCGACAAACTCATGGCCTGGATAGAAGGGATCCTCGACTTCCTCCGCAACGGTCCGAAGGGTGGCAAGCTGGATATGAACGCCCTCTTCGCTGGCGCGCTGGAGATAAAGCAGATCGATAAGGACAAGGCACTAAAAGAGATCAACAGCCTCATCAAGTGGCAGACTGCCCGAAAACGCTGGCACTCCGACAAGACACGGCAAAAGATGGCGTCCGGAGGTAACGAGAATGCTGATGTGATGGGTGGGCTGGCATCGACATTCAAGCCAGGCGACTTCGGCTTGAACCCTATAGATCTTCAGGACCTCAACATGGAAGACGACGAAGACTTCGACTCGGAAGAAGAGGACGATGAAGATGATGCAGACCCCATCGCTGCCGAGAGGAAACGGCGGCAGCGAAGACAGGATGTGCTCAAACGCACGGCTGGCGAGCCCGTCAAGCCGGAGATTACGGAGTTGCATAAGATGAATCCGCAATTCTTGAGTATGCTGCGGATGGTGCTGGCGGAGTAGACATCCGCAGCACGTAAGTTAGATGTGCGTTTGGATGGTGGAGCAGAGGCGCAGGGAGATGGGAGGCGTAGTGGATATCGAATGGGGTGCTGAGAGCGCTGTGCTGTGATTAGAGTTGATACATGCTGCTTAATCGGCGGTATGACGGATGGCATTGGATATGGTCCGCAAGGATAGATACGAAGAAGGGAATAGATCCATTGCATTGTTACAATGAAAAGAATTCACGATCTCCAGGCTCAATCATCATGAGCGTGATCGCTCCTGGTCTTTTGAAGAGGCAAACGAAAATAAAACAACCGCCGCTGGCGCAAAGGCGTCACCGCCATCGAGGCTCAAGCATGTGTTCATTCACATGCTCAGACTGCGACCAACGTTGAGTAAAGACGAATGATGTCCACCTTACCGTTGCGCCAACGGTGGTTGTCTGAGAGGTATGAAGATTGAATTGAGATATATACACAGTATCATGTGTGGAAGGCGTGGTTTGGGTCGAGTCACGCGTGAAGAAAAGGTGAGAAGAAAACGAAAGAAGCACAACCTGGCCCATACGGAAGGAGTCACATCGTTTCCAGAGAGGATGGAGTCGGTGCAAAGGTAAGGTAGATCTAAGGGCAAAAAGCAAAACAATCGTCGCTGGCGCAAGGGCATGCCCAACCACCACTGTTCCCGACTATGGCAGTACGGCATGGACTGGACGATAGTGACAAAGGCACTGAAGCTCACGAAAGTACAGCTTCGTGGAGTGTCATATAACGCTTGCGTGGACGGTCTTCCGACAGCTGCCCTGGGCTAGGTGGCTGAATGGTCCAGGCAGACGCGCCTGAACGAGCATGTGCTGAGATATGGTAAGGCTGCACGATACCAATGGTTATCGCGTCTTTCTGACCTTCGTCACAGTCATCCAGCTCAGGGTGGGTGTTCTTTGTGCGCTGCTATGAGACATGTGTTTTCTGCGAGGGTAGTGTGAGCAGTCGAATACATTGTGCAAGACCCATCGCCTGACAAAGGTACCCGGGACTCAGTGGCGAGGTGGTCTAAAAGAATCTGTCTAGACAACATATCTATGGACATTAGACTCCTCTATCACGTATTTTTGTGGTAATTCGTTCTTATCACAAAGAATTGAGCTCAGGACGGCTGTCATTTTTGCTCTGTTGCGGGACATACTGCTTTCGTGAATTGTACCTGGGTAATTCTGATATATGATGCGAGCAGACGGCCTTTCGACATCTGCTCTAAGCTCGATGGCGACGTGGTCTAGGTGAATATGTCCCAGCACATCACCCGTGAGATGGCCAGCATACTCTACAACTGTACGTCGTAGTAGAAGGCTGAGGTGTTGCGGTGGCCATCGAGCGTGGATTGGTTGTTCTTTTTGCATTTCTGCAGGACCGTCTTTCCCCCCGTAGAGATCAGATTGTGAAGCATTATGAGCATTGCCAATGGATGTTCTTCCGACAGCTGCTCTGAGCTCAATGGCGGAGTGGTAAGGCGCAAATGATTGCCCTATCACCCTCGTGAAGAAACGGAAGAGGACTGATGATATAGCGTCTTCATGGTGTTCTGCTACTCCGTGAGGCTCTTGTGCTCGGAGCAGCTGTTCTTTTTGCTTTGCTGATAGACTTATGTGGCTCCTTGAAGCATTGCTAGAAGTCTTATATATTTGTCAGGACCGACATCCCACGACAGCTACCTGAGTCACGATGGCGAGGTGGTGTGGCGTATGTTCTCATCATGGTATATTCCGACTCGAAGGCGAAGACTGCACGGGTCATATCCGTGTGGTTCTGGTGCTTGTGTCAAGCAATGCCATCGTGCTCAGAGTAGCTGTTCTTTTTGCTATTCTTCAGCCTTCGATTGCCAATAGGACGAGCCTGGTGAGGTGATATATGATGCCTCGTAACTCTGGACCCTCAACAGCTGTTCTGGGCATAATGGTGCAGTGGCAGGGCAGACAAGCTTATGCTGAAAATCGCGAGGCCCTTGAGGGACAGAAGGAACCCTTCAAACCTGTCGGGCGGCCATGGTGATAACCATTGTGCTTGGGGCAGCTGTTCTTTTTGCCACCAGCCAGAACTTCGCTTTCGGTACACACATTGATGTGCGGCTGTAAGGTATGCCAGGAATCTTTGGCCAGTACAGTCGCCATGGGATGGATGATGGGGTGCTGTGAAGTTTGGCACAGTTCCTTGCTTGCCAATGTCGTAAGAGACGAAAAGTTCTTGCAAACGTGATTTCGTGATCCTGATTCGTGTCGGCGACGTTGTCCATTCAAAGGAGGCCGTATCTTTTGGCAAGTCGACTGATATCCTGCTGTGTTGTGGACACTGCTGCAGGATAAGCATCGAGGAAGATGCCTATCGACAAGCATTGAATGATCGTACAAGAAAGCGATATCCTGACCTATACCGTCCTTCAATCGAGGATGCAAACACATTCAACGTCATGCCCATCCGCTCAATACCATCCATGCCCCTCCTCGCCCAACCTCTTATTCTTCGGATTGAGACTAACCAATCTTCGTCCCGGTATAGCACCACTAACATTACTCTCAAAGATCCCTCCCACAGCCCGCCTCCCGATGTTGCTGAAACTATCAAACTTCCCAGTACCCTCATGCCCCACATCAATGCCATTGATAGCAGTATACTCCGGACTCGTGAACGGACTACTTCCATCACCAAGATCGCTCCATCTAGTGACTACGATATTATGCTTGAATGGGCACGCCACATCTTTCGTGTCTTCGATCATGCGAATCTCGACCAGATATTCCGTTGGACATTCTGGACATCGTCGTGCAGGTCGACATTCGTCGCAGCCGCGGACGATGAATTCGGGGTTCGCTAGGGCTTTGGATAAGTGTAGACCGCGCTCGTCCATTTGCTTTCGATACGACTGGGGTGGCGCGGGAACATGCGACATCATGCATTTACAGATCTTCATAAGATCTCCATCTTTCCAGTGTGCGCAAACTGAGAAGAAGGGTGTGTATTCTTCTCGGTCATAGAGAATGTGGCGTTCTGCGGTTTCCGTCAAATTCCTAGCTGGCGGTGCATACGCTTGCGACACAACGCGCATCAGTAAACGTCCATCGTGAATCATGTACCGCGTCCGGTGGGTCCATGTGCTATCCTTGCACTTCCAGCGTCGGGACAGAGTGTCGTGACTGACGCCGTAGCTCCAGTGATATCGTGCGTGGCGGGTCGCTAGTTGTATGAAAGAGTAAGGTAGCTCGCGGCCATGAGCTATTCGCATTCGAGGTAGGACTGAGCTCTTGACTTTTGGACAGTTGAAGACAGGAAACTTAACGAACTCAATTTTGAGTTGTTCTTGTCCGGGGTTTATGCGTTTGTGATACTTGCAGCATTGGAAGCATAAAAGGTGGCCTGGGTACAGATTATCGAACTGGTATAGGAAAGCATTCTTGTAGTGCTTATTCGCTGGTAGATTGAGGGCATCTAAGGGTGCGAAGCCAAGTTTTCTGTACAGTGTCTTCGTGGATAGAGTGAGGTTGGCCGCTTCCGTCGGGCTGGCAAAGGATGCAATCCGCTTCCAGAGCTCATCCGGCACAGCCTCGACTCGCCTTTCGTGGACATCCGAGCGCGGCCGTACAATCCGTTTTTGTGTTGTCGAGTCAAAGTATGGGTCCCGAAGTTGTTCCAGCATGTGCGGCCTATCGAGCAGGGAATCGAAGGAGTCGTGGTGAGCCAAGCGATGCAGCATATCGCCATCATCACGTTTCCTCCTCAACGATGCCAAGGTTGCGCTGTCGGTGAAGACTGAATACTGCCTTTCTCCAAGTTCATTGACTTCCGGAGCTGCTGTGGTGGCCGGGCGGCGATTCTTCTTCTGGAGTTTGGCAGTCTCCTTCCGGCGCTTCTCCTGCACCTTTGCTTCACTGTAATGTTTATCGGACCTGATTTTCTTGCCGAGCTTGACGACCAGTTTGGCATGCCAGCTGTTGGGGTTGGGGGCCTGTGTCAACTCCATGTTGACGGCGAACTCCGGGGTTGTAAGCGAGAAGCTTTCAACCGGGAACGAGATTCAAAACGAATGCCAACGTAAAGGCGATAGTAGCCATCAAGATATGAAACATGCGATGATCATAGTTATCACATGGAAGCCCGCGGATGTCGAAGAGAAAAGTGTCGCACCAAAAGAAGAGGCGGCATGAGTGACGTGCGGTGATGCTTTGTACGGACGACCGTTAGAGACTTCTGTGCAACAACTCGAAATAGAAACATTAAAACATTCTGTAGGGGACCTCGCTTCTTTTTTTTAATTACAGTACGCTTAACACGTAATGTACGTCTACTTTACGCAGGTGTCAATATAGCCGTCTATTTTAGAAGACCTATATATTACCGTAAGATTTTATAATAGTATTAATATATAGTAATAACGTAAAGTACTAGTAAGCTAGGAACATTAGTGAGCTGAGAATTTTGTCTTAGCACGACCAACTTCTTGATTATCGTACTATGTCTTAATAATACAATATATAATCGTCTAATAAAGAAGGCAGAATTACTCTTACCCTCTCTACCTATTATTAGGGCTCATTTCCGAGTCTCCTACGCGTAGCTATAGTATATTACGTACCTTGTTCGACGCTAACTAGCCGGTACTACGGAATCACTCCTCGCGTCGATACTCGCCTTATCTAGTACAAACTTATATTTACTAAAGAATAGACAATTATTTAATATATCCTCGACTTCGATTCGTAAGGAGTTACGCTTACCCTTAGCGAGGTAGTAGATATAGCGGACAAGCTACTCGGTAAACGCGACGCGGATCCGGTAAGTAAGAACTAGGTAGAGAGGTTCGTTTCGGGCTCTACCGAGCTTAAAACGGCCTTTAACCGAGCGAAGGACCGTTAGGGAATACTCTAGGAAGATCTAGAAGTTATAAGCGCCTAGTTCAAGCTTATATAAGAGACGATTACTAAGTATAGCGTAAATAACGAGGATATCTATAACTTCGATAAGACGGGCTTTTAAATAGACGTAATTAGCTCTATAAAAGTCGTTACTAGCTTAGAACGACGCTCTCGCCCTACGGCTACTTAGCCTAGTAATAGAGAGTAGGTTATAGTCATTTAGAGTATCTATACCGCTAGCTACTCGACCCCGCCCTATATTATCTATAAAGGGCGCGTCTATATTTTAGTATAGTACGAAGAGGTAGATATACCGCGGAATTAGAAGCTTACGGTCTCCGAGAATAGATAGATAAACAACGTACTTAGCCTCGAGTAGTTAAAGCACTTTAACGCGTATATAGAGGCGCGTTCTATAGGTAGCTATAGGTTGTTTATTTTAGACGGCTATAAGAGCTATTTAAACTAGGGTTTTAAGGACTACTATCTAGACTATAAGGTCCTTACGCTCTATATACCGGCGTATTCGTCGTATATCCTATAGCCTCTTAACGTGGTTTGTTTTACGCCGTTAAAGCTAAAGTACTTATAACGCGTACGGGACTTAGCGCGTTAGCGCGTCTTCTATATTAATAAAGAAACCTTACTTCCGGCGTTTAAAGACGCGTTTTTCGACGTGTTTACCGCGTCAAACTATAAGAAGGCCTTTAAGGCTATAGGGTTAGTTCCTATTAATACGTAAGTAGTACTTAATTGCCTTAATATACGCCTACGGACCCCGCTAGGACAACCCCCGCCTTAGACGACATTATAGTAGTCTTAAACTCCGAGCAATTCGAAGGAGTTTATATCGTAATCTAAGCTTATATACGACGCTATAGTAAGTAACTCTAAAACAGCTTATAATAGCTTCTCTTAGCTTATAAAAGGCGGCGAAGTAATACTATAAGAGAATGCGCTTCTTAGAGCTCGTAACTCTAAGCTTAAACGACAAGTTAAGACTCTTATAAAGCGCCGATCTCGTAAACAAAAGCGTCTCTAGTACGGCGGGGTCTTAGAGTATAGAGTTGGCTCGTTATAAGTAGTCGTCGATTCGTTAAAGACTATAGAATAGTCAAAGAAGAGTCGTAGGTCAGAGGGTACGAAAGAGGGCTAGCTAAGTAGATAGTAGTATAGTAACTATAGTCGGACTAGCTATAACGTACGAATATACTAGGGAGATAAAGAGAACAATTCTGAATCGGATAAGAGTATTAAGTTCACTAGTTCTCTATTTAATAGTAGTGAAAACGATTGATAAAGAATACGAGTTAGCTATACTAAGACAAACTTCCTAGCTTACTAGTGTTCTTAGCTTACTAGTACTTTACGTTATAATAATAATAATAATAATAATAATAATAATAATAATAATAATAATAATAATAATAATAATAATAATAATAATAATAATAATAATAATAATAATAATAATAATAATAATAATAATAATAATAATAATAATAATAATAATAATAATAATAATAATAATAATAATAATAATAATAATAATAATAATAATAATAATAATAATAATAATGCCTATCTAAAAATAATAATAATAATCAATTTATAATGCCTATCTAGCTCCTAAATAGTCTATAAGGCTAGGGGCTATTAAGGAAGGGAGAGGGGAAAACCGTCGTACGGAGTAAAACCCTCTTCGGGGGTTAGTAAGTTCTCTCTATTACTTCTCGGTCTATCCGTTATACTAGAAGCGGTAAGCTCTTAAGCGGTTAGCTACCCCGGAGTACTAATCTACCTAGTACTAAGAGAAAGTATAAGTAGCTAACCGACTCGCCTACTATTAGCCGGTCGCCCGTTAGGCGGAGCTCTAGTCGCTAAACCGCTAACTCGTTAGTCGCTCTAGGTTAGCCCTCCCTTTATAGCTACTATCGCGGTCGGGGTCGCCGCGGGCTATAGTCTACTCTCTCGCGGGGTCGTTAGTACTATTGTCGGCGCCTTCCCGAATTAGTAGGCCGGACGCCCTTGTAGGCTTCCTAGAGTTCTTCCTCCTAGGCTAACTCTCCCGCCCTTACTACTATCTTATTCGCTATTTAGAACTATTAGAGTAGGCTAGTCTATATTACTATCCTCGCCGCCGCTTATATCCCGTTCGCTATATTTATTATATACTAGAAGTTTGTTACCCCGGTTTTTATTACGGCCCTAGGCCTAGCGAATGTCTAGCTAGTACGTAGGTCACGTGACCGTGCGCACTAGCGTAGCACCTCGGCTTATATATAGCCTCGGCGTACCTCGCGCTTCTCTTTCCTACGTACCTAGCTACTTTATATCAATACGACTATAAACCGTTATACTTAGCTAGGTCTCTATATCCGTAGAAGAGCTACGACGGGATCTATAAGAGCGTAGATTATTAATAATAACAGTAATAAGAGATTACGGCGTACGACAAAAAAAACGCGCGACTTGGTCTAAGAGACTACTATAGGCTAAGTAGTACCTAATATAGTACGACCCTAAGGATAGCGAGGCTCGCTACTAGCTATACGACTAGTAGTATAGCGCGAGTCTATATTCAATATATAGACTTAAGGACAAACGTAAGAGTAGTAGTAGACTACCGACGACGCTATATAGTAGAAACTCGAGAACTTATAGCGCCTAGTTACTAACCTACCTAGTAAGTTCAACTTATACGACCTTCTAAACGACGACGAGATCTAATACGAGAACGGCGTTACTATAGCGGTAGTCGACTACGACGACGACGGCGCGACCGAGGAAGGTAAGGGCGAGGATATATAATAAGTCGCAAAAACCCTCCGAATTCCTACGAACGACCTCCTTTAACTCGATATCGACTAGCTCGTCAAGCTCCTAGTAGAGCCCGAGACCGCCGTAGCTATCTACTTTATCCTACGACGCGCCGAGTAAGAGTATAGGAACGTAATATAGATAGCGACTATCCTCTACGAGTAGTTAGGTAAAGTAGGGTAAGAGCTTAGGAGATAGAAGAGTTAAGACTAATAGATATGTAATAAATACGATACCCTAGTTAAGGAACTCGATAACCTAAAGGCCCGACCTAAGGTATTATCGAATATAGTAATGTCCGTAGAGATTAGTACACTTACCGCGAAGAACGACACCCTAAAGAAGTAAGCTAAGGAGGCACTTTAGTAGTTGTCTAATAATAACTCGAAGATTAAGACCGTCGAATTCGATCTCGATACGTATAAGACAGAAGCTTAAACCTACTAGAACGACATTAAGCATCTTAACAAGTCGTAGTAGACTTAGGTAGATGATCTTAAGAAGTAACTCGAAGACCGCCGAGGCCTCTCTTAAGTACGATCCTTACTATCTCGCGCTATATTATAGCGTCGTGCCCTATAGAACGGCCGAACCCTATCTAAGGATAATAATAAGGATGATGATAGAGCTAGTAATAAGGACGAGGAGGATAAGGTAGCTCGCCGTACTACTAGAAAGAAGGCTAAGAAGTCTATACGTAAGGATAATAGTAACGACTCCGATCTATTATCTAAGGAGTTAGAGAAGGACTCCGAGTCGGATAGCGATACTCGTGCTTATCGCCGCTCTTCTAAGAAGAAGAAGCTAGTCTACGACTTCGAGTCTCTAGTTAAGTACGATCTAGACCTTAGCCAGCCCTTTAAGACTTAGCGTAGTGTAGATAAGCTAGAGAAGTTCGTCGGTACTATCGATAGTAAGCTATCTAGACCCTCCCTCGAGAAGTTCTTCTCCGAGTTAGAGACTATTATCGACTATACGGTCTTTCGCGACAAGAAGGTAGTACTTAAGTTCGTATACGACTTACTAGCCTTACTAGGTAATGCTTAGGAACTAGTTAGACTAAAGATCCCTACTATCTCGGGTAGCCTAACTAGTAGTAAGAAGACGTATAAGGGTATTAACGACCTTATTAAGGAACTTACTAAGCGATACGGAGACCGTAACCTAATTAGTAGGGCTCGTAATCGCCTAAGTAACCTTAAGATAGACAATAAGGACAGCTTCTAGACCTTCTTCCCTAAGTAGCGCTAGAATGCTAACATCCTAGGCCTTAAGGGTAAAGATGCGATAGACAACCTATAACGTAAGCTAACTGTCCGCTATCTTAATAAGTATCTTAACTTCCGTCCCGAATCGTTATAAGAAATAATCGATAATCTCTATTAGGTAGATAAGGACTTTAGGATCCTCGACGCTCTCTACCTACGCTCCGAGAAGCTAAAGAACGATAAGAAGGACGGTAATAAGGATAATAAGGACGACAAGCTAGTAGGTTTAGGCTCTAATAAGCCGACCCGTAAGGCTTAGTCTACCCGACCTAAACTATTTAAGAGTAGCCTTAGTAAGACTATAGACGAAGCTAAGAACACTCGCTATATATATAAGAGCCTCTATAAGAAGTGTCGTAAGCCCGGTCACCGCCTATAGTAGCGTACTTACGAGCTGTTTAAGTACGAGATACTAGTACGTCTAGGTACTAACGCTAGCGGTACTACTATTATACGACCGGCGGAAAATGCCTAGTCTACTACTTAAGCGTAATAACTAGTAGACATAAAAAGGAGAATATAAGACATAACGAAGAGGTACTACTAGTAAAGCCACCCGAAGGGCTTAAGCTATTATTATATATTCTTAGGATAGTAGAAATAGAATACAACCCTATTATCGGCTTATACCTCGTAATACTAGGGATAGCTAATAGGCAAAATGCATTTACTTTCCTTAATAACGGTACTAATTCTAAGTATGTCGACTTCTCCTATACGTAAAAACATAATCTGCCCTTGATTAAGCTTAATAACCTACTAGCCCTTAGGTTAGTAAACGGCTCGATAGCCGCGGAAATAATAGAATACCGTATAAGCCTAGAACTTATACTCGGCAATAGTTATAAGGAGACCAGAACCTTCTAGGTTACACATCTAGAGTATAATATCGTACTAGGCAGGCCCTAGTATAATAAACACTAGCTAGGTATCCACTTTGCGTTAGGTACTATAACCCTCGACTCGGAGCACTATAAGGAGTATTACCTATAGGATAGCGAGCTAGTCTAGGTATAGAGTATTAACGACAAGTAGGAACCGGTAATTACTAAGCAGACCTTCGAACCTG
Organism: Fulvia fulva; assembly: GCF_020509005.1. Taxonomy (NCBI): domain Eukaryota; kingdom Fungi; phylum Ascomycota; class Dothideomycetes; order Mycosphaerellales; family Mycosphaerellaceae; genus Fulvia; species Fulvia fulva. Next base: position 809,455 of record NC_063012.1, read on the forward strand.
ACCTAAGAACCCGACTAGCGTATTAAGCCACTATCGAAGAAGACGACGATAGAGATTTTGTCTAGACTATAACCTCTAACATAATTATAAAGGAACGCCCGCGAACCGCTAAACTACTATTCGAAAAGAATCTAGCTACGCCGATACTACCGGATGTCAACATCTAGGAAGTTAGCGCGGAGGCAATTAAGAAGATAGTAAGGCGGAAAGGAGTAGAGGTATATATAATGTTCATCTTTAATAATAACGAGCTATAGTAACCTAGCGATATACGTACTATAGATCCACTTACTACCTACGCTATAAGGCCCGTAATATACGTAATATAGCAATATAGATAGATAGATTTGTCATTCCCCTGTTCTAGGACCCTATCCGGCCTATATAGGTATATATCTATTGTTATGTATAAAGGGAAACCCGAATAGGTGAAAACCCTTCCCGCCCCTAACTTCTCCTTATCTAGATTAGCTTTCCCTCTAAACGTACGTAGTCTATGTCACTACCCCGTTAGCCCCCGCTCCTAGCCGGTCTCGTCGCGCTACGTCGTGTCCTCTCTTCCTATACTACTCCTACTAGGCGGTACTGTTCTAGCCAGCCCTTCTCTAGTATCTAGTTCGTAATACGCCGTAGGTCCTTAGCGTTATTAAGAAGTGCCCTAATCGTCCGGTTCCTCGCCTTTACTATCTACTCCCCCCTTCCTAGCGACCACCTCGGACAGACGAGGAGTACGTACCGTACGTTCTAGGAGCGATAGCCGTAGGGGCAGCTAGTATTCGTGTATCCTAGAACCTTCCTCTATAATAGGTACCCCTAGAGGCCGATGTGTTCGCTTCGTAGTTAGGTTACTATGCTACTCTATGCCCTCGTAAGGCGGTAGTAGATAAGCTTCGGGGGGTGCTTGACCGCGGATTTTGTAGCTAACTATTCCTTAGGTTGTCCCGCTAGCTAAGGGCGTCTACTATACCCTATAACCTAGTTGTTCCACCTCTCTTTCTATAGTTGCTCTATAAACGATTTCTTACCTTCCTATTATATTACTAGCTATTCGTCCCTTACCCGGTAGTTCGGCTCGTTTCCGGGTCGAATGCCCCTATACGCTAGTACTAATTCGCGGGCCCTTACGACTACACTAGCGATGACCTTCTATACTAGGTACTATACCGACTTACCTAAGTAGGAGGTCCGTAGTCCCTAGATATATAGGTCGATCGGCGGTATAGCGGTCTCGTACTTAAGTATCCTCGTTAGTATCGACTTATATGCCCCGGTGACCTTCCTTAGGCATTAGTTTTAGATCTTCGCTAGCGGCGCGACGAGTCCCTTCGATAGGCAGGCCCTCTCGCCTAAGGACTACACTTGGCTACTATAGGTAAGGACCGGCCGTATAATAGCCGTATATAGAAGTCGTAACTACCGGAAGTCCGCCCCCTATATAGACGTAGTAAGCCTCTAGTATAATGCTAGATTCTATTTAGCTTTCCGTAATATTACCTATATATACTTCCTCTACCGTAGCGCCGGGTCTACCTATAGTCCGAGGATCCTAAGCTAATTTACCGGGTTAGTCGTGTGCCCCTATATCTAGATAGAAGCTTATATATTATAGAACCGTAGCCGGCGCGTAAAGTGTATTAGATTGTACTTTTCTAGGGCAAACCGAGCCCCGTGCCTCCTAGCCTAGTCCTCGTAGATCTTATGCTTCTCTTCTAGTAGCCTATAGTTCTCCTTAGTCGAGGAAGACTACGCTAGGATATTTATGTCGTCTACGAAGCCGCTCGTAGCGGTGTTCTAGGATTCTAGGGCTAGGAGCAGCGTCGCTATAAAGAAGAGGAACAGAATAGGTACTAGCGTTAAGCCTTACGGGATTCTAGTATAGACTGCTTGAAATAGGCTTCTATACTAGCCGACTAGGATCGACGTACTACGGTTTTAGAGGTAGGACCGTACGAAGTTAACAAGCTACTTAGGGAGTCCTTTCGACCTTAGGATATAGAGTAGCCGCGGGTATAACACGTAGTCGAAGGCTCCCGATATGTCTAGGCTAAGTAAGGAAGCCACCTTGTCCCTATTCTTATACTAGATAGCCTTTACCTAAGAGGTAATAAGTTCTATCGCGGATAGCGTCGATCGCTATAGGCGCGTACCTATCTAGGTGTCCGGGAGTAGGGAGTGTTCCTCTACCGCCTCGGAGAGTCTCGTTATAACTAGCTTCTTAAGCGCCTTCCTAAGAGTGTTAAGGAGCGCAATTAGGCGGTACGACTTCACCTACGTATAGTCTTCCTTCTACGGCTTACGTAGGACCACTGTCGTCGATTATTTAAAAGCTATCGGGTAGTATCCGGTCTATAGGCAGGCGTTAAAGATCGCTATAATTACTAGGGCTAGTTGATCTCTACACTTCTTTAGTAGCTCGTTTGGGATCCTATCCGGCCCCGGGGCTTTCTTCGCCGGCAACTTCCTTAGTATAGCGGTAACTTCTCCCTCGGACACCTCCTATTAGACCGCGATGCTAGGGGCTAGGGGAGTAGAGCTGTTTATATCGCTTAGATCAGCCTCGACTAGGAGCGGGAAGAACTTACTAGCTAGTAGACGCGCCTTGGCCTCGGGGTCGCTAACCGGGCTACTAGGCGATTGTAGCGCTAGGATAGAGAAGGAGGGGCCCTATATAGGGTCCTGTCGGGCCTATTTCGCTAGCTTTTATATCCTCTCTAGCTTGCCGGCGATTTCTTCTACTATAGCCCTCTAGCCGACTACTTTCTCCCTTCGTATTATAGCTTTCTTCTATTAGTATGCCTCTCTATATACGTTCTAGGCCTCCTCGCTATAGCTGCTCGTCTATACCCGGCGGGCTCTCCTTGCTTCTCTTACTACCGTAGTGCACTCCGGCGTCTAGTATAGTTTAGACTATATCGTTAGTTAGGCAAGCGGAACGTAAAGTAAGGTCGCTTTTCTTATTTCGTCTATCAACCCCTAGACTACTTCGTCTATCTCGTCTTTACTGTTATATTGCTACTACGCGATCTAGACTAGCCTCTTAGAGTCATTAAGGTACGCCTAGATATTGGCCTAGTAGGCCTTTCCCTAGTTTAGCTTAGGGGTTCTCGCTAGTATACGTTATATCTATGTCGTAATAGAGGTCCTGACTAGTATGTGGTCTAACGACGCCTCGAGTTTATGTTCGATCCTATAGTAGGTTACCGTGTAGTAGTAGCTATCTAAGATCTAGGAGAGGTCGATCGTGCCTTAGAGTCCCCCTCTCTTCTAGGTGCCTAGGTCCTTCGGGGTATTAAGGGCAATTACGTTACTCGCTATCAAGTCGAGTACTTCGTCGGCTATAGGGTGCGGCTATATAAGGCTTTCCTAGGAAGGGTAGTATATATTGAAGTCTCCTACTACGATGTGGCACCCTTGTCTCTTAAGCGCACTATCTAGGTGTCTATAGACCCCTAGGTCGCGGCTAGACCTCGAGGCTAGCGGTTGTATATATAGGTTGTATATCTAGGTGCTACCTACGTAGACCGAGGTAATATCGCCCCCGCCTTCTTCGTCTACGTAGTACACTACCTCCTAGTCGGATTCTAGTATGTCCTTACTAATATAGAAGCACGTACGGGGTCTGCCGTCGCCTCGTAGGCATGTCGTATAGCCTAGTGACTTATAGGTCGTTAGTCTCTTATAGTACGGGTTAGTCTATAGCTCCTAGATTATAAGGACGTAGTAGACGCGCGGGTCCGCCTCGTATAGGAAATGGTTCTAGACTATATCCTTACTATAGTTAACGTTATACTAGATAATGCTAAGCGTGTCGAGGCTAGTTATCGGCATCGACAATCATTTCCTCTATATCGTCCTATGTCCTACTACCCTATACGTCCTAGTCTACGCCTATCGGCTATATACTAAAGGGGAGCCGGGCCTAGTTAGATTCCCTCGCCGTAGCTAGTAGAGCACGTGGCCTCCCGTACGCCCTAGGTTACGCATCCTTTATATCGTTCTCGGCCCTAGGGCGCTTATACCCGACCGCCGCTAGTTAGTTCCGGTGTAGGCTAGCCTTACGGTCGCCGTAGAATCTTAGGGCGACGGTTCTGTTTGTGATTGCCTTGTTTTTCGCTAGTTTCCGCTATAGGCATTCCGTACTATACGATAGGTAGTGCCCCGGACAGTTCGCGTACCGTCTCGTAGTCGATATATAGTCCCTAGACATATAGTCTCCTATATAGTTCGAGCAGGCCTACTTATTTGTATACGTATAGGTTTGGTGTCTATACTGTTAGCATTTGAAGCATTAGAGGACACGAAAGGATAAGGAGTGCTTTTCTACTATCTTGAGGCTATATTGCTAGACTAGGCCTTGTTCTATCGCTAGATCCGCCGCTTTCGCGTCTTATAGCTATACTATTAGCGCCGAGGCCTTCTTGCCTTCTAGCCATTTCCTATAGAGCTAAGTCGCCTTCTAGATTAGAGAGTTAAGAGTGACCGGGTTGTCCTCTTAGAGAGCGCGTAGGTGACCCTAGTTAGTTAGGTCAAACTCCTTAGGCATGTCGTAGACTAGGATCGTAAATTGTTTCGTTAAGACCTTCGCTAATGCCGTAACCTTAGATGCCTACTATAGCTATGCCTCTAGGTGCCTCCTAGTAGTAGTAGAGCTAGTATAGATCTATAGAGTACCGTTAGACTATTAGTTCACTACGACTACCCCTAGTTAGTTAATTCGTTAGGCGAGCTCCTTATTCGATAGCTTCGTAACTTCGGCCTAGTCTTCCTTTGCTACAATACGGATCGTAACTACATCGTACGTTAGACGGGGGCCTAGTATCGATACCGCGACCGATACCTAGCTATAGGGGTGTTAATTCCGGGTGGCCTTACTAATCGCCTAGGACGTCGTCCTTATTTCTTATTGCCCTCGGTAATACGACAGTATAAGCGCCGTACGTAGCTAAGTGATCATTACCTATAGAGACCGGTAAGGGAGCTAATCGTTAGTTTCTATACTTTTTACGTCCTCTATAAGTTACTACTAGTTGTCTTAGGGGGGCTTCGCCTATAGGGCCGTAGGCGCCATTAGTACCGTAGCCTAGGCTACTATTACCTAGGAGTTGCCTAATGTAGCTAGGCACCTCCGCGGCGTTTAGAGCTGAAGAAACAGGGTGAGGAGAGCTTTAAGCTGTCTAGATTAAATAAGGTAGAACTCCCTTAGTCCTAGGGGCAGTGGCCTGCTTTATATTATGCGAGGTTAATTAATATAGCAATATACTTACCTAATACCGGCTATAGGATGCTCTCTAATAACAAGACTATCGAGCGACTTGATATATATATAGCGGCGTTCGTACTAGTAGCGTAACGCGTTAGTCCGACTCTCTCTGCCTATAAGATGTATATATAAGCCGATATAGACAAATCTATACGTAAGAAGGAGGAGACTATCGATCTAAAGGACCACCTTCTCCCTATATATCACGAATTCGTATATTGCTTCTCTAAACAAGATACGAAGGAGCTTCTACTATATAGGCCTAGTATTAACTACGAGATCAAGCTAAAGCTAGGAACTACACCGCCTTTTAGTAGGCCCTACCGGATATTAAACTAGGAGGACGAAGTCATCGCGTACTAGGTCTAAGAGTAGTTAGCCTAGAAGGGCGTTCGTAGATACGAAGGTAGAGCAGATACTTCATTACCCGTACTTATTATTAAGAAACTAGGAGGTGGATTAAGAGTCTATATTAACTATAGACAAGTTAACGAACGCACGATTAAGTCTAGATATCCTATACCCTTAATATAAGACATACTTAATCGTATTGCTAGTAAGAAGTACTTTACTAAGCTAGATGTCATTACCGCTTTCAATCGTATTAGAATAGTAGAGGGCTCCGAATGGCTAACTATATTTATAACACGATATAGACAGTTTGAATGCCTAGTAATACCATTCGGGTTATATAATGCCCCTAGTACTTTCTAGTCTTATATAAACGATATACTACGAGAGTTCCTTAATGACTTTGCGTCGGTATACCTAGATAATATACTCATCTTTAGCGATACTCTTAAGGAGTATATAGAGTATGTCAAGAAGGTACTTCGTAAATATAGTAAAGCCGGCCTATAACTCGATATCACTAAATACAAGTTTTATACCTAATCTACTAAATACCTAGGCCTTATTATCGGTAAGGACGGAGTCTTAATAGACCTAGCTAAGGTATAAGCTATAAGGGAATAGGGAACACTAGCAAATTTAAAAGATGTCCTTACGTTTAATAGGTTCTCCGGGTTCTATCGGCGCTTTATTAAGGACTATAGCAAGATAGTATTACCTATAGTAAAGCTGACTAAGAAGAACTGCCCTTAGTAATAGACAAAGGAATGTTAGAAGGCATTCGACGGACTAAAGCAAGCTTTTACCGATACTAAAGGCACTATATTAGCGATGTTTATCCTAGGACGTAGAATAGTACTTAAAACGGATACGAGTAACTTTCTTACGGCTACGGTCCTATCGTAATACAATAAGAACAACATCCTAAGGCCAATCGTATACCTGTCTAAGAAGATAAGCCCGTAGGAGTATAATTACGACATTTATAACAAGGAACTACTTACTATCGTTAAAGCATTTAAAGAGTAGAAGCCCGAACTTATAGCTAGCAATATCGACGAACTAGACTTTAAGAACTTCACTAATCTAAGCGGCTACCTAGTACTAGTATATAGCGACTATAAGAACCTCGAATACTTTATAACTTCTAAGTAACTAAATAGACAACAAGCAAGATAGGCCGAGTTCCTCTTATAATTCTTCTTCAAGATTATGTATCGTCTAGGTGTTTAAGGAGCTAAACTAGACAGCCTTACTAGACGTTTATAGGACGCGATTCTATATAACAAATCAGATCCGCGGTACGTATAGTGAGATCGTGTACTACTTAAACTAGAACACTTCTTATCTATTAGCGCTAGCTAAATCCTACGGCTAAGCGTATCCGAAGTCGAAGGAGTAGTAATAGACGAAGCGCTATTAGCCGACATTAGTAAGCTATACGAACAGGACGATATAATCGAAGCTACGACCTAGTTAGTAGTAGGCGAACCTATTAAATTACTACGAAAGAACAAGATTAACGACAAGTACGCGATACTAGTCGATAGGATGATCTATATTAAGAACAGACATAGCGGTTAAAGTCTCTTTATCCTACCTACTAAAGATAAGGGAAATACTGTACGTATACGTATCGTTAAGGCCTTCTACGATATACCTACTATAGGACACCCCGGTAAGATAACTACGAGCCGGTTAGTATTACGTTACTATATATAGCTACGAATAATACGGTTTATTAGATCTTTCGTACGAGTATACCGTATATACCGTAATAGCCGTAGTATTAACGAACCTTAATATAGACTACTTGCTCTACTACTAGTCCTATTCGATACGTAGGACGACGTTACCTTAGACTTCGTTATCGAACTACTAAGGGCTAAGTACACGGTAGATAGTCAGTACTATAAGAACGTACTTATAGTTATAGACCGTTTAGGTAAGGAGCGGCATTATATTCTAGTATTAGAAATAATAGCGGAGTATATCGTATATATCTACGTAAAGTATATCTTCTCCCGACATAGTCTACTAAAGACAATTACGTCGGATTGTAGTCCTTAATAGGTATTAGCCTTCTAGGGACGCCTCTACGAGTTACTATAAATTAAGCGTAAGATCTTAACCGGCTATCACCCTAAGACTAATAGTCAAAGCGAGAATACTAATAAGATAATAGAATAGTACCTACGTACGTTCACTAGTTACGCTTAGGATAACTAGCTAGATTAGCTCCTACTTATAGAGTTTACTACAAACGACTACGTCTCCGAAACGACTAGCGTAAGTCCTTTTATAGCGAACATTAGTAAGAACCTACGTTATATAGATACTAAACTCAATCTCCCTATATAACTACTTCCGTACAAATAGCGATTAGACGTAGAGTCTATAAATGTATTCGTATAACATATAACAGACCTTAGGCATAAGCTACGAGACTCTATAGTAATAGTATAAGCATCGTAAGCTAAATATACTAATAAGTATAGAACGATTATACTACGGTACGAAGTCGGAGACCTAGTACACCTTAGTATACGTAACTAGCGTACTAAGCGCCTATTAAAGAAACTTAATTACCGCTATACTAGACTATACGTAGTTACTAAGATACTACTATACGACACGTACCTACACTGTCGGCACTGGCGTTGCTCCTATTACCATTTGGTGGATGGCTATACCATACGGCCTCGGCGGTATCTCTGAGATTCTCGTCAACGTCCCAGCTTACGGTATCGCGTACTCCCGCGCACCGGCTAACATGAGAGGCTTGGTCTCGGCCATGAACTTGTTCAACACCGGAGTCGCATACGCCATCGGCTTGGCCTGCTCTTCAGTCATTCGCGATCCTTACCTCACTTGGGATTTTGGTGGTGTCGCTATTGCTGGTGCTATCCTGACTGTCGTCTTTTATGTCTTGTTCCGACATATCGACAAGGAGGAATACACGCTTAATGATGCCGAGGAGAACGCTGTGTCAAGGAAGCTTTCGGTTAACCCAAATGACCCTGTGATGTCAATGGATCCGGAGAAGACGATCTCGACGATCTAAGCTTCGGTCGATAGCAATAGCAAAAAGCAACACGTTATACAAGTTTGATGTTCACGCTTTCCTTGTGTGGCGGTAGTTCTAAAAAAGTGATATAGACGTTAACGTATAGGAACATCCTGACCTTAATCCTACGAAACGTATTACTATAGCGACCAGAGGACGTAACGCTAGGTAGGTAAAGTCAGGTAATAGATACTAGGACACCATTCGAATTACGATAATCTTAGTACTTAAAGTCGTTAAATTTATCAAAGAGTAGTAGAGTAATATAACGTGCTTTACTACCGAGCGGGCTATACTACCGAGCGGGCCACTTTTGCTAAGAACTGTACCACTTCTATAGATATAGCTATATAACCACTATTATAGCGTATATTGTCTTCAAACGAGGCCAAACTGACCTTAGCTATCTAGGCCACGAAACGCGACGCGACAATCACGAATCGACTTGCTATAAAGGTATACGACGCGTCTCGAACTATACTAGGGTATTAATTGAATAGACGACCTCCTCGTAGTGACTACGAGCCTAATTCGAAGAAGCTTATAGAGCTAGAAGAGAGGGTGATACTTAAGTATATACTCGAGCTAGATCTTAGAGGTTTCCCGCTATTAAAGGCTAGTATACGAGTAATAGCCAATTTATTACTATAAGAGAAGGGTCTTAAGCCCGCTAGTCTTAATTAGGCAGACAGGTTTATTAGGCGGCATCGTGAGCTAAAGGTTTATATAACACGTAGATACGATCGTTAGCGAGCCCTAATAGAAGATCTAGACGTAATCGAGATGTAGTTCTTACTTATACGTAATATAAAGGAGAAGTATAGCATCCTTAACTAGGACACCTATAACTTCGACGAGATAGGGTTTATAATAGGTGTCATTACGTCTTAGAGCGTCATTACGGGTTTAGAAAGGCGTAGTAGAAAGAGGAAGGTTGTTTAATAGGGTAATAGAGAGGGAGTAGAGAGATGGCGTATTAGATAGATAGATAGATGATTCATTTACCCGTTGTGGTGCCCTCCGGCCCATGCGGGTTTATGTCTATATATGTTACTGCATAAGGTAGGAAACCTATTCCTAGGTAAAAACCTCCTCTCCTTCTCTAATAGCTTCCTTGCCATGAGTTCTCAGTTTTCCTTCCATTAGGGTGCACTAGTGTCATAGTGGTTAGCCTCTGACTACCTTGTCTGCAACCCTAGAGTTGTCCCCCTCTTCCTGCTCTCCTCCTCCTTCTTTCTCTCCTCAATCCATCTCTCTGTTTCCCTAGTAAGAGAGAACTGCTCCAAAAATCCTTGGTGGATGATCCACCTTGTAATTCTCTGGAGGTCTCCCTTATTGCTGATCATGGCTTGGAAGTTTCTGTTCCTTGCCCTTGCCCTCCATTCACCTCTCCCTGTACTCCATTCTTTGCAGACCAGAAGTCTATGTTCGACATTCTGGGACAGGTAGCCGCATGGGCAACTCTTGTCTTCGATACCTGGGACTTTTCTCTGATGCAGGTATGCCCTGACTCCGATGTGTTCAGAGCGGATTTGTATTGCTATGCTTGCTTCTGACCTGGTCAGGTCTGAGTACAGTAGGTAGTTGTGGCTACCAAACTGTTGGAGTGCCTTTGGGGTTCCTGGCCTCTGTGGGGTTCTTGTCCATTCAGTCTTCCAGAGGAGTCCTGCCATCCTTTCAGCTAGAGACTGTTACTTCTTCCCTTGGCTGGCTGCTGATCCTCTCCCTTGAGCCCTTCTGTCCTGTTCCTGCTGGGCTAGGTGCAGCTGTTCTGTTAGTTCTTTGAACTTCTGCAGGTCCTGCTGCTTCTGTGGGGCTGGATTGGGTCTTGCTTGCCTGTGTCTTCTTGTGCACTGGCTCCTGATTTTGTTGACTGCCTTCTGGATTACTAGCTGGGCTGGGTATGCAGACGTCTTTCCTGCATACTGGTATCTCAACCCTTGAAGGTAGAGCTTGGCTGGTGGGGAGCCAGACTCCATTTCGACCACCCTTGTTGGAGTTGACTTGTATGCTCCAAGCACCTTTTTCAGACAGGAGGCTTGGGCTCTGCTGATGGGATCTGCAATTCTCTTTGGGATCTTGTCTTGGGCTGACCAGATCTGGGCTCTATATAGCATGGCTGGCTTCACAATGGCCTTGTACATAACCTTTGCTTTCGCAAATGTGGCTCCCTATGTGGAGGCTGTAAGCCTGTCAATTGATTGCCTGTTGTTGTCTGCTCTTGCCTGTGCTTTCTTGACCTGTGGTCCCCAGCTAAGCTTTGGATCCATCCATATTCCTAGCACCCTTAATTCACTTGAGGGTTCTGTTGTGTGTCCCTGAATAGTGATTGGGGCTTGCATATTGTGTCTGTTTCTGGCTCTACTGAAGTGGATGAGTTGATACTTCTCTGGGGCAAATCTGGCTCCATGTTTCCTGGCCCATTCCTCACATTCCTTGTGTTTCTTCTGCAAGATTCTGCAGTTCTCTTCTGTGCTGTCTGACCAGGCTAGGATGTTTGTGTCATCTACAAACCCTGAGGCTGATGTGTTTCTGGAGTTTAGCTTTGCTGGCAGGTCTGCCATAAAGAGGAGAAACAGGATTGGAGACATTGTTGATCCCTGTGGGATTCCTGTCTCTGTAGGCATGCTGTCAGATTTGTATCTGCCCAGTCTTAGTCTTGTGGTTCTGCCTCGGAGGAAGGACTGGATAAACTGGACTGTCCAGTTGGGGATAGCCTTCTGTTTCAGGATGTGGATCAGCTTCTGGTGTGAGACATTGTCAAAGGCTCCTGATATGTCTAGTGAGAGGAGTGTGGCTGCTTTGTTGTTCCGAAAGTGCCATAGGGTCTTGATCTGCTCTGTGATAAGTTCCACAGCTGTTAGTGTTGATCTTTGTTTCCTGCCTCCCATCTGTTCTTCAGGAAGGATTCCATGTTCTTCAGCTAGGTTTGTCAGCCTTTCTGCTATGATCTTTTCCAGGAGTTTGCCTAGTGTGTTGAGCAAGGCAATAGGTCTGTATGCCTTTAGCTTTGTGTAGTCCTCTTTCTGTGGTTTTCTCAAGACCACAGTCAGTGACTCCTTGAAGTGTTTAGGGCAGTGTCCTTGGGCCATGCACTGTGAAAAGATGTTTGACAGTGCAGGGGAGATCTGGTCCTTGCATGTCTTGATGAACAAGTTTGGAATCCCATCTGGTCCCGGGGCCTTGTTTCCTGAGAGTGTCTTAATGATGCTCTTGATCTCTCCCTCTCCCACTGTGCAGGATTGCTCTAGTGGTGTTGGATGCACACTGCCCTCCAGATCCTGCAGGTCAGCTTCTACCTGTGTGCCAAAGAAATGTTTCCCCAATGCCTGTGCCTTTCCTGGGAGAGTGTGTTGGATTACTCCTTCCTGGTCTTCAATGTTTGGAAACTGGGGCAGCATGTTTCTGTCCTGTGTGGGTTGTCTTGCCCACTTTGCTAGTTTCCACATCTTCTCAGGATTCTGGGTAATGGATCCAACTGTTGACCTCCACTCCAGCATCTTGTCCCTCTTGATCTGGGCCTTCTTGTCTCTGGTTGCCTGGTTGTATCTGTCCCATGCTTCCTGGGAGTGGCTCTGGGTAAGGGCTCTCCTGGCCTGCCTGGCTGCCTTGACCTTCTCTGAGCATTCCTTTGTCCAGAATGGCTTCTGGTACAGTGACTGTTTCTTTTCTCTGGTGTGGGCTGCCGCAGTTTCCTGCATTGTTCTAACCAGTTCTGCCACTGCTTGGTCTATGTCTAAGGCTGTTTCCAGTCTCCTGGTCTCTAGTCCAGCTAGCTTCTGTTCCAGGTCTTGTCTGATCTGTTCCCAGTTGGCTGCCTTCCAGGCCAGCTGAGGTTCTAGGTCTCCTTCCTGCTGTGTCTGTGTTTCAAACTCCACCTGAATTGGGAGGTGATCTGATGAGGACTCCAAGTCCTGGTTAACCCAGCATCTGGTGACCTTCTGCTGCAGGTCATGTGATGCAAAGCACAGGTCAATGGTGTTTGAGCTTGCTCTCTGTGACCAGGTAGTTAGGCCCTTTGGGGTAACTAGGTGCATGTTGTTGCTTTGGGTAGTGGAGAGGAGTCTGTTAGCTAGGAAGTGATGGGCAGGTGCAAAGTCTGATCCCCATGTAGGATGGTGCAAGTTGAAGTCTCCCAGCACGATGTGTTGGGAGTCACTCTGCAGGATGTCTGGCAGCTGTTGTAGGGTGCCCAGCTGGGTGCTGCTTCTGGAGCTGGGGGGTGGGTTGTATACACTGTGGATGTGGATGCTGCCTTGGTTGGTGTTGAGTCTGACTGAGGTGATGTCTCCCCCTTCCTGTTGGATTTGTTCCCAGCTGTCTGTTGCCATCTCTTTGCTGATGTACATGCATGTTCTAGGGGTGCCTTGTTTGGCTAGGAGTGTGTGATACCTTGGGTCGTTAGCAGTAGATGGTCTGTTAGATTTGCTGTTGATCCAAGGTTCCTGGACTGCAATAACTAGGTGTTTCTTTGGGTCCAGTGCTTGGAGAAAGCTTCTCTGGACCTTGTGCTGGCTTTTGTTGACGTTGTACTGGATAGTGGTAAGATTAGGTGTCTTAATCATGACTCATCCATGCTGGTCTCCTGCTGGTCTTCTCGTGCTTCCTGCTGCTGGCTGCTATTTGGGATTGTGGTAAGGTTGAGCCTGCTTTGTGACGGGTCTCTTCCTGCAACCACAATTGATTTTGGTCTACCCATAGCAGGGTGGCCTTGGGCCTGTGTGGTCTCTTCTGTTCTGCCTCTTTTCAGAGGGTTGTAGACAGTCCTTAGGGGTTCTTGGGTGATTGTCCCTGTCTGGAATCTGATAGGGGTGTTGATCCTGGCTTCTCTTGCCCTCCTCTTTGCCTCAATCCTAGCTGTGCAGTCTTGGGACCAGGAAGGGTGTTTCTTTCCACAGCATGCACATCTGGCTTCACTCTTTGGGGCTGTGCAATTCTGTACTTTGTGGCTACCAGCACAGTGGGAACAAGTGTCCTTTTGGCTTGGGCATCTAGTAGAGATATGACCATACTGTTGGCACTTGAAGCATTGCAGTAGTCTGTGGGTGCTTCTATGGATTTCTGTGTCCATTCTTTCGCATTCCCAGAAGATGCCCTTGTCAAGCACGGTGTTTGCCTGTTCTATAGTGCCTATCTAGAGCACTAGAGAAGACTCTCTCTTTGTGTCCTTTGTCTTTCTGTTGACCTATGCTGCTTTTGTGATCTATAGCCCTGGGCATACAGCCTGGTTCTGGTCCTGCAGCCTCTTAAGGTCTCCTTCAATGTCAAACTTTGTGGTCGTCCCATAGGCAATAACCATATTTTGTTGGTGTGAGACCTTAGCCGTCTTGCCTAGTTTGACTGTCCACTCCTTCTGTGTCTCTAGCCTCTTCCTGTCTTACTCCTGTGCTGTGAACAGCTTAAGGACACCTCCCTTCTCTTCCCTGGCTCTAATGATGCCTTGTATCCCAATCTTCTGTATGATCTCCTTGCCTGACAGGCCCTCAATCTCTTTCTGCTCTTGCTAGTCGGAAATGTAGACCTTAATAGCTGTTTTCTGGGGGGGGGGAGGGTTTTGGGATGCAACTGCTGCCCAGGTTGGTTGGCTTAGTTTCTGGCCTTCCTGTGTCCTCTTCTTTGCTGCTGCTGCTACTGTCCTGTTAATGATCTGTCCTGTTTGGCTCCTTAGTGCCTTTAGCCCTCCAAGGAGCTCCAAAATCATCCCCTTAAGTGCTCTTTCTGGGTGCTCGCCATCTCCTGCCATTGCCATTGTTTCTGCCTTCCTGCAGACCTCCTTCCACTCGTTACTCTCCTGTTCCTAGTCGTTTCCTACGATCGCTATCATCGTGTCACGCCTCTAAGTAGGTCTTTTCTATCCCTTAGATATAGTAACGAATAGGTAGTCGTCTACGTATATAGATAGATAGATAGATAGATTTGTCATTTACCTATATTATATAGACCTACTCCGTAACGAGTTCTAGGGCCGTCGTAGTAGACCGCCCTAGCCGGGCTCCTATCTACTCGGCCGGGAGGAACTAGTACTCCTCGGCTAGCTTAGAGATACGGTCGGCCGCGATACGCTCTAGCGCCTTCCCGATCGTACTTAGTAGGGCTATCGGGCGGTAGGCCTTCCCGACGTCGTATCTAGCCTTACCCTCCTTACGGAGGACGACTATATTCGAGTACCGGAAAGGGGTCGGTACGTAGGACTACCGGAGGTATATCTTAAATAGCCCCGCGAGATACGGGGCGAGCGTCTAGCGGTAGTATTTAAGGAACCGGTTTAGGATCTTATCCGGTCTAGGGGCCTTATCTAGTAGTACTACTTTTAGTACTATTAGTACCTCCGCCTCTATTACCTCTTAGCTAGTCTCGAGCTCTACTAGGTATACGAAGCCCTCGATATCGTTAAGCCGAGCCGTAACCGGAGGAGAGAAGAACGCTTCTACTAATACGTCGGCTCTACCTTACTAGGTTTCCTAGAGGATCTCTTATCTATTATAGATAGGCGGGAATTATAGTAGTAGCGGCGGCGTCCCCGGCTTTCTCGTACGCGCCTACTTAGCGAGCTTCTAGACCTTACTCTAGTCTCCTATAGCTTCTCTAACGGCGTCGCGCTACGTAATATTACCCTAGTAGCGGATAATTCTACCCTTCTTATTATCTAATAGGCGGTATTAGGCGTATATAGCGTCCTATTTCGTCTCCTTCTACTAGCTCCTCGCCGCTACTATAGAGCGTACTACGTCTATATATTCCTATAACTAGGCTAGCGACGCGTACTTAGAGGGTCGGGCTTAGGGAATCCTATCCCGGATTACTCCCGCGATATACTACTATAGGTTCTCTACTACCGCGTCGAGTTCCGCCTCTAAGTAGAGGGGTACCGGCGGTAGGAGGGCCGTTATTCGTTCCTTTAGGGCCTTATTAACCTCCTTCTAGTCTATATACTTCTACTAGGGCCGCGGTTCGAGGGCTAGTAGCGCTTATAGGTATACTATATTAAACGTCGTACGGATAGCTAGGTAGTCTAGGTAGCCGGTATCGAGTTCTAGGTCCGTATTATAGAAGACTATCCGCTAGGCTAACTATTAGGTCGCGAAGGTTAGGTTAAGTATCTAGGTCGTATTTTACTATTAGTACGTAACTATACCTACTAGGAGTACTAGGTTAAGGCCGGATACTTCTATTAGGCCGATAAGTATATTAGCGGCGTTATAGGCCGAGAGTACGCTATCCCCTCCCTATCTCGGGTAGTAGAGGTTAAGGTTACCGACTAGGATATATATATCGGCGTCCTCTTAGAGGGCTCCTTTAGCTAGTAGAGGGTAGCCGACTAGCTATCGTCTTCTATCGAGCCCGGTATAGAGTACTAGTTATAGGCGTAATAGATAGCTACTATTTTACCGTCGGTAAGGCGGAGCCGTAGCGAAGCTACGTCGCTAGAGTAGGTATAAGTCGTCTACGTTATTATCGCGATTTCTTTACTTACGTAGAAGTAGACCCGCGCTACCGGCTAGTTACCTTTAGGGACTACGAGGTAGTATCTCGGGTCTCCGAGTATCGTCTTCCCGTTCGTCTACTATTCCTAGATAGCGACTACGTAGTATCGGCTAGGGTATAGGAGGCTAAGTAGCGGCTTCTAGGCCTTATTCTTACTCTTATTAGCGTTATACTATACGATAGTTAGCTAGGTAAGCGTATTTCTTATAGTTAGACTATTATATTAGCTATAGTTCTCCGTTCTACCTTCCTAATTAGGTATCGCCGTCCCCGCCCTCGCTATCTTATCGCGGGGCCGCTACCGCTACCGGGGCTACTAGTAGGGGTACGTTTCCTCTATAAGGGCGGAATATCGTCGTATTAAGGTGCGTCTATCTAGGGGCCTAAGCCCGGGGGTCGGTAAGCGCTAGTTAACCTACTCCGTATACTAGGCGTCTATCGCCGTTCGGTCGCCTCTTCTTACCCCCTTCTATAACTAGCTAGAAACCGTCGGTATCGACCCTCGGTCGGTATAGTACGGTCGCTATTTCTCCTACCTATCGTACGCCTAGGCGCGCTCCTACCGCCTACTCCGCCGCCTACCTCTTTACTCTATACCTATATATCTACGCCTTATAGCCTCTACCGTAGTTAGCGTACTTACTTATCTCGGGTTAGGGGTAGTCGCGGGTATTATACGCTATCGCGTAGTAGCTATACTAGGTCTCCCGTCGGTAGTATTTTATAGGATACCCGAATCCCTAGTACCGGAAGTACTAAGTTACTATATAGGTATAGTTATACTTCTCTACGTAGTAGTACGAGTAAGCGAGGACTAGTCCCTTCTCTACGGCTTAGGCCCTCTAGCCGTTATACTTAAACGTAATTATAAGCGACGAGTATTTCCGCTCTATTCGTTCCGGCTTCTTTATCTAGTACGCCCGGGTAATAACGAGGCCTAGGATAGTAGCCTAGTTATCCTTCGCGATTACCGCTCCTATCGCTACCGGGCTAGTATCTACTAGGAAGGTATCGACTTAGATACCGTATATAAGGGTCTAGTATACTAGCGCGACTAGTATTACGCTCTTTATATTTAGTACCTCGACCGCCTAGGCTACGTTCTATAGGAGTGTCGGTCTCTCTACTATAGTTACGAGCGTATACCGTACGTCTCCGCTCCTTAGCTTCTAGGCTAGGAGAAAGGCTAATATAAAGGTAAGATATAAGATCTTTATCTACCTTTTTTAAGATAACTAAGATAAAGTATTATAGATAAGATAGGCTAGAGAGATCTAGCTTAAGATAAAGGTAAAGTATAGTAAGGTTTATACTATATATATAATAGTAGTTATTTAAGAACTAATTAACTTCAAAATAATAGATAGTATAACTATTAGATAGGCCTAGGTCTATCTTAGTAATCTTATTAGAAGGATTACTAAAGTTAATCTAGTAGAGGCCTACTATAGAGAGCCTATAAGGAAGCTAAAGTACCTAATTTAAGCCCTACCTAAGGTATATCTTAAAACTAAGAATACTATCCTAGTGAAGCTAGGACTATTATATAAATATTGTTTTTGACTAATATAAATCGAGGCTAGAGGTTCTATCTAAGGGAGTAGTAATATTTACCGGGAGAGGTTTCTAGAGTAAGGTTATCTACTATCTCTATAATAGTAACTATATAATTAGAGAATACCTATACCTCTCTAGAGCTAAGTATACTATTAAAAAGGACAAAGTTAATAGAGGAAGTACCTCGATTATAAAGAGATAATTATTACTACTAAGAGGGAGATCTCTATCCCTAAGCTTAAAGGATATCCTAGAGGTAATAAAAGACCTTATAAGGTAAGTAAATGTTACGGGTAAAGGGGCTATAGTATAGTCGGGTAAAGATATATATAGTTACGCTAGCTATCTAAGAGGCCTAAGGGAAGGCGAATAGATAAGAAAATCGGAAGGGCGCTAGCGCGCGGAGTTACGGCCGATAGCGTCGATATATTGTAGGGTAGTACGTAAAGTAAGTAAAAGGGCTGTCTCGTAATAGTACCCCCCCTCCTTAAGGAAGGAGCTCCTACGACGTTACTACTACGTTTAGTACTCGAAGCGTATAGTAGACTATTACTAGTATAACTATTATTACTTATTGATTGTCGACAGAACTATATACTCGGAACTAAACTAGTATACGTATAGGAAAACTATATCGTTAGGTAACGAGAAAGCGATACCGAGAAAATATATAACGTCGAAGTCGCCTATTCTACTACCGAAGGTACCTGTCTTCGAGGCTATATCCTACTATTAGGGTAGACAGCTTGAAGTTTTCTTCACCCTGTTTCTTTAGCTCTAAACGCCGCGGAGGTGCCTAGCTACATTAGGTAACTCCTAGGCAATAGTAGCCTAGGCTACGGTACGGACGGCGCCTACGGCTCTATAGGTAAAGCTCCCCTAAGACAACTAGTAGTAACTTATAGAGGACGTAAAAAGTATAGAAACTAACGATTAGCTCCTATACCGGTCTCTATAGGTAATGATCACTTAGCTACGTACGGCGCTTATACTATCGTATTACCGAGGGTAATAAGAAATAAGGACGACGTCCTAGGCGATTAGTAAGGCCACTCGGAATTAACACCCCTATAGCTAGGTATCGGTCGCGGTATCGGTACTAGGCCCCCGGCTAACGTACGATATAGTTACGATCCGTATTATAGTAAAGGAAGACTAGGCCGAAGTTACGAAGCTATCGAATAACGAAAAACAAGGCAATCATAAATAGAACCGTCGCCCTAAGATTCTACGGCGACCGTAAGGCTAGCCTATACCGGAACTAGCTAGCGGCGGTCGGGTATAAGCGCCCTAGGGCCGAGAATAATATAAAGAATACGTAACCTAGAGCGTATAGGAGGCTATATACTCTACTAGTTACGGCGAGGGAATCTAACTAGGCCCGGCTCCCCTTTAGTATATAACTAATAGGCGTAGACTAGGACGTATAAGGTAGTAGGACATAGGACGCTATAGAGGAAATAATTGTCGATACCGATAACTAGCCTCGACACGCTTAGTATTATCTAGTATAACGTTAACTATAGTAAGGATATAGTCTAGAACCATTTCCTATACGAGGCGGACCCGTACGTCTACTACGTCCTAGTAATCTAGGAGCTATAGACTAACCCGTACTATAAGAGACTAACGACCTACAAGTTACTAGGCTATACGATATGCCTACGAGGCGACGGTAGACCCCGTACGTGCTTCTATGTTAGCAAGGACATACTAGAATCCGACTAGGAGGTAGTATACTACGTAGACGAAGAAGGCGGGGGCGATATTACCTCCCTCTACGTAGGTAGTACCTAGATACACAACCTATATATATAACCGCTAGCCTCGAGGTCTAGCCGCGACCTAGGGGTCTATAGACACCTAGATAGTACGCTTAAGAGACAAGGGTGCCACATCGTAGTAGGAGACTTTAACGTATACTACCCTTCCTAGGAAAGCCTTATATAGCCGTACCCTATAGCCGACGAAGTACTCGACTTAATAGCGAGTAACGTAATCGCCCTTAATACTTCGAAGGACCTAGGCACCTAGAAGAGAGGAGGACTCTAAGGCACGATCGACCTCTCCTAGATCTTAGATAGCTACTACTATACGGTAACCTACTATAGGATCGAACATAAACTCGAGGCGTCGTTAGACTATATACTAGTTAGGACCTCTATTACGATATAGATATAACGTATACTAGCGAGAACCTCTAAGCTAAAATAGGGAAAGGCCTACTAGGCTAATCTCTAGGCGTACCTCGATAACTCCGAGAGGCTAGTCTAGATTACGTAGTAGTAATATAATAGTAAAGACGAGATAGACGAGGTAGTCTAAGGGTTAATAGACGAAATAAGAAAAGCGACCTTACTTTACGTTCCGCTATTTAACTAACGATATAGTCTAAACTATACTAGACGCTAGAGTATACTACGGTAGTAAGAGAAGTAGAGAGAGCCCGCCGGGTATAGACGAGTAGCTATAGCGAGGAGGCCTAGAACGTATATAGGGAGGTATACTAATAGAAGAAAGCTATAATACGGAGGGAGAAAGCAGTCGGCTAGAGGGCTATAGTAGAAAAAATCGCCGGCAAGCTAGCGAGGATATAGAAGCTAGCGAAATAGGCCCGATAGGACCCTATATAGGGCCCCTCCTTCTCTATCCTAGCGCTATAATCGCCTAGTAGCCCGGTTAGCGACCCTGAGGCTAAGGCGCGTCTACTAGCTAGTAAGTTCTTCCCGCCCCTAGTCGAGGCTGATCTAAGCGATATAAACAGCTCTACCCCCCTAGCCCCTAGTATCGCGGTCCGATAGGAGGTGTCCGAGGGAGAAGTTACCGCTATACTTAGGAAGTTACCGGCGAAGAAAGCCCCGGGGCCGGATAGGATCCTAAACGAGCTACTAAAGAAGTGTAGAGATCAACTAGCCCTAGTAGTTATAGCGATCTTTAACGCCTAACTATAGACTAGATACTACCCGATAGTACTTAAATAATCGACGACAGTAGTCCTACGTAAGCCTTAAAAGGAAGACTATACGTAGGTAAAGTCGTACCGCCTAATTACGCTCCTTAACACTCTTAGGAAGGCGCTTAAGAAGCTAGTTATAACGAGACTCTCCGAGGCGGTAGAGGAATACTCCCTACTCCCGGATACCTAGATAGGTACGCGCCTATAGCGATCGACGCTATCCGCGATAGAACTTATTACCTCTTAGGTAAAGGCTATCTAGTATAAGAATAGGGATAAGGTATTATCCTTACTTAGTCTAGACATATCGAGAGCCTTCGACTACGTATTATACCCGCGGCTACTCTATATCCTAAGGTCGAAAGGACTCTCTAAGTAGCTTATTAACTTTATACGGTCCTACCTCTAAAACCGTAGCACGTCGATCCTAGTCGGCTAGTATAGAAGCCTATTTTAAGTAGTCTATACTAGAATCCCGTAAGGCTTAACGCTAGTACCTATTCTATTCCTCTTCTTTATAGCGACGCTACTCCCAGCCCTAGAATCCTAGAACACCGCTACGAGCGGCTTCGTAGACGATACGAACATCCTAGCGTAGTCTTCCTCGACTAAGGAGAACTATAGGCTACTAGAAGAGAAGCACAAGATCTACGAGGACTAGGCTAGGAGGCACGGGGCTCGGTTTGCCCTAGAAAAGTACAATCTGATACACTTTACGCGCCGGCTACGGTTCTATAATATATAAGCTTCTATCTAGATATAGGGGCACACGACTAACCCGGTAGATTAGCTTAGGATCCTCGGACTATAGGTAGACCCGGCGCTACGATAGAGGAAGCACGTATAGGTAATATTACGGAAAGCTAAACAGAATATAGCATTATACTAGAGGCTTACTACGTCTATATAGGGCGCGGACTTCCGTTAGTTACGACTCCTATATACGGCTATTATACGGCTAGTCCTTACCTATAGTAGCTAAGTGTAGTCCTTAGGCGAGAGGGCCTACCTATCGAAGGGACTCGTCGCGCCGCTAGCGAAGATCTAAAACTAATGCCTAAGGAAGGTCACCGGGGTATATAAGTCGATACTAATAAGGATACTTAAGTACGAGACCGCTATACCGCCGATCGACCTATATATCTAGGGACTACGGACCTCCTACTTAGGCAAGTCGGTATAGTACCTAGTATAGAAGGTCATCGCTAGTGTAGTCGTAAGGGCCCGCGAATTAGTACTAGCGTATAAGGGTATTCGACCCGGAAACGAGCCGAACTACCGGGTAAGGGACGAATAGCTAGTAATATAGTAGGAAGGTAAGAAGTCGTTTATAGAGTAACTATAGAAAGAGAGGTAGAACAACTAGGGTGTAGGGCATAGTAGACGCCCTTAGCTAGCGGGATAACCTAAGGAATAGTTAGCTACGAAATCCGCGGTTAAGCACCCCCCGAAGCTTATCTACTACCGCCTTACGAGGGTATAGAGTAGTATAGTAACCTAACTACGAAGCGAACACATCGGCCTCTAGGGGTACCTATTATAGAGGAAGGTTCTATAATACACGAATACTAGCTACCCCTACGGCTATTACTCCTAGAATATACGTTACGTACTCCTCGTCTATTAGAGGTAGTCGCTAGGAAGGGGGGAGTAGATAGTAAAGGCGAGGAACCGGACGATTAGGGCACTTCTTAATAACGTTAAGGACCTACGGCGTATTACGAACTAGATACTAGAGAAGGGCTAGCTAGAACAGTACCGCCTAGTAGGAGTAGTATAGGAAGAGAGGATACGGCGTAGCGCGACGAGACCGGCTAGGAGCGGGGGCTAACGGGGTAGTGATATAGACTACGTACGTTTAGAGGGAAAGCTAATCTAGATAAGGAGTAGTCGGGGGCGGGAAGGGTTTTCACCTATTCGGGTTTCCCTTTATATATACTAATAGATATATACCTATATAGGCCGGATAGGGTCCTAGAACAGGGGAATGACAAATCTATCTATCTATTATTACTTGTTTTAAGAGCTTGTTTATTATATATAGTACGTATCACGGAGTAATAGGAACTATAGCCTAGCTTTCTAGGAAGTAGCGCTACTAACTCCCCTTTAGCCGATAGGTAGCCGTTATCTTATAGAGTTAGTATATACGGGGTAAGGATTAGCGCTAGACTATATTATGTTACCGGCTTATTAAGACCGTCGAAGGCGGGCTTTAGTTTATTAGGGTATCTCTAGTAGAAGGCTAACGCTAGCTCCTCGTATCCTAGTAACACTACTAACTACTTAGCCTAGGTCTAGGTATAGTCCTTCTATCGTACTATATAAATAAATAAATAAATATATTTATAATGCCTATCTAGCTCCTAAAAGGTCTACGAGGCCGGGGCTATTAAGGAAGAGAGAGGGGAAAACCGTCGTACGGGGAAAACCCCTCTTTAGGTATTAGTAAGTTCTCTCTATTACTTATTAGTCAATCTGTTATACTAGAAGCGGTAAATACTAGGTAGTTAGCCGCCCTAGAGTACTAATCTACCCGGTACCTAGGAACGAGTATTAGTAGCTAGCCGACTATTAAATAGACAATAGGTCGACTATTAGTAGAGGCGGGTCGCCTATCGAGTAGGAGACAGGTCGAACGTCGAGCGGAAAACGAGCTGGCCGTTAAGTAGACGACGAGTCGACCCTTCCGGGCTCCTATACTCTATTAGTACTCCTATCGCTATTCCTCCTATGTTCGGGGTCGCTATAGGCTACGGTCTATCCGCCTACGTAGTCGTCGGTACTACCGGAGTTCTACTACGTCTATAGGTAGGGCGCCTTCGAAGGCTTCCTAGAGCTCTTCCTCCTAGGCTACCTCCCCTATTCTTACTACTATCTTACCCGCTATCTAGAACTACTATAGTAGGCCGGTCTATATTACTATTCGTACCGCTACTCGTATTCTACGCGCTATACCTATTATATATTAGAAGTCTATAGCCCTAGTCTCGAGGCGTATTACCTGCCGGGCTTCTATAAAGCGTAGGTAGAATAGTACGACGTATTTCGGCGTCTAAATACGTCTATATTCGTATAGGCTACTATCTACTCCCGGTACCTTTCGGCGATATAGATAGTCCTTAAACCTAATATATTCCGAGCGGAGTAGTATCGCGACTATTACCTATAGGCGTATAAGGGCTCGGAAGAGTATTACTCTATCTCGACTAATAGGTCCTATCTTCGCCGCTACCTCGTCTTCTCGTCGGTACGCTCGTCGCCGTAGTAGTTACCCGTTCGGGTACCTTTCGCCTTTCTCCTAGCGCTCGTTCTAGATTCCCTATATATATCTACGGACCGCGTTTACTATAGCCTTCCGTTCTTTACGTCTCTATCCCGCTCCTATTACTAGTATACTACTAGCTAGGGCCTATACTCGGAACTTTACTATCGGGGTTTATTAAGTATCTAGCTACCGCTAGGCCTATAATCCTGTCCTCTTTTTAGGCGCTATAGATCGAAGGCGTGTCGTAATCCCCTAGTATACCGCGCGGATATCGATCCCTACCTTACTTCTCGCCGTCTAGAGCGTATAGTATATAGCGAGCTATTAGAGGTAAAGGTCTAGTAGCGCGATCTACGTATCCGCTTCTAGGACCTACGTCGGTATAGTACGGTATACCCCGGTCGCCCTACGTAAATATTCGTTCTATACGTTTTAAATCTACTTTATCTAGCTAGTCGCGTAGGATCGATACTAGACTAGTGCCCTAAAGGTAATCGCCGGTTAGACAATAGAGCTATATAGCTAGCGTACCTTTATAAAGGCTACGCCCTATATAGAGGCCGCGAGGCGTATAACTAAGGCTTGATTCTAGTCTCCCCGCTACCGGAGCTACTTTAAATAGGCGTACTACCGGAGTTACGTATCTACTTAGAATCCTAGGACCCGGATAGATAGCTATAGGGTAATCTAGCTTACGCCGGTCCCGGCCTCGATCGTAGCTTAGAGGTTATACTTCTTCGGGGTCCTCGTAAGGTAGATTATCTAGTACTTCTTAGGTATAAAGACTACTACGTATCGCGCTACCTAGTATAGACGACTAACTACCCTAGTAAGTAAGGGCGCGCCTAGTGACCTTAGGATAGCTTACGCGTAGGTGTATATATTTACTAGTCCGTAGGCCGTAAAATATATATAGTAATCCTAAAAGATAATAAATCTGAAATTTTTAGATTCCCGTATTTTCGCCTTATAGAGAGATTCTTCGTAAATCCTTAGCTTCCTACTAAGGTCGCCTCCTAACTATATATATCTTAGTAGTACCCCTATACACTCCTACTACGTAATTAACCGTTAAAGCTTAACGAGATTCGACGCGCAAATTTCAGGGTCTAAAGGGGGCGCTTAGCTCGTTAATATATCCTCCCCTATTACGAAACTGTCCCAAGTTTCACCTCCGCTACGCTAATATAAACCAAGAAACTATACCTATAAGTTATACTTAAGGAAGGCGGATCCGGCGTCTAGTTAAGTAGTTAGTCTAGAGATATTAAGGAGATCGTAAGTTTATTCTATAAGGGGCTAAGGAGGCTAAGTCAAAGTCTAGTCTTCGTAGTAAGCCTACTCTTAAATCAAGGATATAGCCTAGAAATTAGTTAAGCACGCTAGAAACTAGGTACTAGAACTAGAAGCTAGTTAAATTAAGGTTAGAAACCAAAACTACTAAGTAAACTCCTTACGCCTAAGAAAAAGAAATAATAAAGTCCTATCCCTCCTTTGACCTAAATCCTAGTAAATTTAGCTATCTCCTCCGTAGTAAGGTTATAAGGCCGTACCTATAGTCTCGTCGGCTTAGATTCTAGTTCCGGAAGTATAGTAGCTCTATTAATGCCTATTAGAAGTATATCGTCATCCTCTTCGTCGTTAGATTCGGACGTAGTAGGTCTATTCTCGTTCGTAAGATTGCCTTTTTCGATATTCGCGATATTAACCCTATCCTCTAGCGCTATAATGTCTTTAGCTTTAGGAAGATTAAGCTCTAGGTCCGGTCTTAACTATAGGATCAGCTTTAGGTTCTCTCGGGCTTATATACCCTTTAACCTCGTACTATTAAGCTCTTCGAGGACGTATATACTAAACCCCGAGTACACCTTAGCTATACGATACGGCCTAAGCTAGCGGTAACTAATCTTTCTAGATAGATTATCCTTATACAGCTTATCGAACTTAACTACAAGATCTCCGACCTAGAACCTCTAGAAGTTAATACTATTACGGTTCACCTCGTAAGGCTATACTTAGTATTACGTGACCTAGTATACTAGCGCGCCCGGACCCTAGACCTTGACCTCGACGTTTACTTTATCGCGGCTTCGCGACTTTCTTATCTTCTCTTCTTTATAGAACTTATTTGATTCTAAGGTATTAATACGTTTGCGCCCTATCTTACGCCTTGTCCGTATTATTAAGTTCTACCGCCCTTAGATCGCCGAGCCGTACGATTATAGACTACGTATCGCTACTACGACCGCGTACGACCGAGACTCGAATAGCTATAGGTACTAATACGACTATTAGACTAGACGAATTATCCTTTATCCTAAGACTTAACCTAAAACCTCTTACGAAGGCGTTCCTCTAAGAAGCCCGATAAAAGCGGAACGGCGTACTTAGCGTAGCGTAGTAAGAGGTAGAAGACGAGTCGTAGTAGGATCCGGATTTCGACGATACCGTAGGTATAGAACGACTACGTAATATAGCGTAAGAGATATAGAACGAGACTTAGGGTCGCGGAGATACTAAGTAGGCTCGTTAGTAAGAGGAAGAACGTCGGCGCTAGAAGCACTAAGAGCTACTACGTAATAAGTATAACCGACGTTAGTCTAAGAAGGAAACTCGACTCCGTATAGGTAGAGAGGATAAGACCTTATAATAGGGTATACGTACGCGGAAGGAGGAACATCTTAGCTACCGCTATACGATACCGATTGACTTTACCTAGAAGGGCGAAGAGGTAGAATATAGGCTACGGTATAACCCTACCTAGTTCTAGATCGCTATAGCCGAGGAGCTTTCTCGCTCGGTTACTAAGAACCTAGAAGCCTAGCTAGATATCCTAGACGAACACCGTCTCGCCTACCTCGGTCTTAAGGAGGTACGGGAGGTATTAACTACTTAGAAGAGTCGGCTATAGGCTAAGGCTAATCGGTATAAGGATAAGTTAGTATCGCTCTAAGTAATACTCGACGAGCTTAGGGACGATAAGGACTTAGTAGCTAAGATCGCTTACCTAAAGAAGTTAGGTAAGAAGGCGGCCGCTAAGATTAAGAACTTACGTAGTCGTAATATAGATCTAGCTAGCGAACTCGAAGCAACCTAGACTAAGTTAGCTACTAAGTAGAGCTTAGGTAAGCGTACGGCCGCGTTTATTACGGATCTATAAGCCTAGCTAAAGGAGCGCGATAACTATATCGCTTAGCTAAAGCCTAAGGAACCGACAACTCTACTACCTCCTACGAGGTAGAAGTCCGCCCTCGAGAAGCTACTCGATAGCGAGGACTCTAGTGTTAAGATAGGTATAACGAAGACTAAGAAGGCTACCTCTACCGTAGCTAGCGACAATAATAACACTACGGTAGTCTTAGTTAACGCCGCTATCTAGCGTAGTAACGACGGTACCCGTAACCCGATTAACTCGAGGAAGATTCCTATATTCTTAGCTAATATACCTAATTATAAGGATGAACTAGGATTTATAGAGTAGAAGGAGAAAGTAGAGGACTATATAACTATAGAAGAGTTATATAGCCGATTATCTATAGTATACTTAGTAGTATTTAATAACTTCGTCGTCGGTAATACTAACGCCCGTCTACGGCTATATAAGAAGAAGGTGACCGGTTAGCGTAAGTTAATAATAGTGCTAAACGACTCTTACGGCGAGCACTATAAGCTTAAGAAGTATAAGAAGGCTTATAATAACTATGCCTAAGGTAATCGTATATTTAACGTATTTTATACTAAGTTCCTATAGTACGGGTACTACCTAATAAAGATAGATAAGGAACTTATCGACGATATCTAGGACAAGCTAAACGACAAGTTGAAGTAGGTACTCGTATATCGCGACGACTTTAATAATCTCCTAGCCCTTTAGCGATACCCTTGCGATGTCGAACTGAAATTAGACGATATTAAGGGTTCCGGCGGAGGCGGTAGCGGCCGTAATAGTAGTGGCCGTCGCGGTAGTAACGAAGGCAAGCCTAAGTATATCTACTATAACGAGAAGATTCGTAAGGAATATAATCTTAAAGCCGCTAAGTACGATAGTTATACCTTCCGTAATCTTACTAAGGAAGAAGTAGCTAAGCCTAAGGGGGATATGTTCTACTACGTATATAAGGCTATAGACTATAAGGGTGCCTAGTCGCCTAAGTGTCCCTTTAAGAAGTATAAGGAGACTAGTAGCGACGATAATAACGCTACGAAGAACGTATCGATCTAGGTCGGCGACGTACTAGTAGAGCTTAAGGCTACCGAGTCGGGGGAAGCCTAGGCTCTAGTCGTATACGTACCGACTAGTAGCCTATACTCGCGCCTAGTACTAATCCTCCGAAGACAATACTACTAGAACCTCCTAAGGTTACGCCCTTATTATATTACCGTTATAGAGGAAAGAGGAACCCTTTATAGTAGGAAATAGTAATTAGTAATATCCCCGTGATCTTTAGTCCGGAGGTTATACTATATACTATAAAGACGATAGACCTTCCGCTAAGAAGCTCGTATATTATAGTAGTAGGCGTAGCGGGTAGTAAGCTAGTACGTATTCTAATAGATCCCGGTACCGAGTCGCTATTTTGTAATACGAAGTTTACGAAGAAATATCTATTACGAACACGACTACCTTAGGCTTAGAAGATAGGCCTAGGAGCTAACCCTAAAGTATCTAGTTAAGCTATAGAATGTGTTAAGACTAAGGTCGACCTAAACGGTCATGTCGAGGAAGTTAGTTACTTCGTTACTAACCTCGACTACGACTTTGTATTTAGTATACACTAGTTCTAGAAGTACTGCCCTTTACTAGACTAGAGAGCTAATATATTTATATTTACTAAAAAGTACTATACGGATTATTACGATCCTTACCCTACGACTTTCGGCGGTACGAAGGTTCGTATATATTACGCTATCCCTAATTTATAGACTCTAGAACCTAATATCTAGGTCTCTAGCATAACGATTGGCGAAGCCTACGAAGAAAACCTAGACGAAGGTTACCTTATTTAGGAAATAGGGACTCTTGACCCTAATAAGCTAGAGCCTACGACTAAGGAACTTATTTACGACATTAGTATACGGCTAAGTACTATATTAGCTAAAGACAAGGCTATCTATATAAACAAGAAGTAAGCGACTATACGAGAAGTCGAATCCTTACTACTATAATAGCTAAAGGACCTAAAGTACGGATTTGACCCGTCTGTCGCTAAAGGCCTACCTCCCTATCGCCCCGAATTAGATTTAGCGATTGAATTCGTTAAAGGCGCTAAGCTGCCTTTTAAGCGTCCTTATTCTATATCGAAACTAGAGCTCGATATAACTAAAGCCTACGTCGATAAGGAAGAAGCCGCTAGTAAAATCCGACGCTCTACGTCCTAGATCGCTAGTCCTATTATTATTGTTAAGAAGCTAGGTAGAGCACTCCGTGTCTACGTAGACTATAGAGCTATCAACGCTATTACCGTTAATAATAGGTACCCTAAGCCCTACGTCGTAGAAACTAATTCCTTAGATAGGTATATAGCTAGCGTGTTATCTTAGGTTAGAGAGGACGGTGAATTGTATCCTATCGCATTCTACTCGATAAAGATAAACCTAGTAGAATATAATTACAAGATTTACGACAAGGAGCTAATAGCTATTATTAGAGCGTTCGAGGAATAGAGGCCGGAGCTAATAAGCGCTCCCTCTAAGGTTCTTACCGACTATAAGGGCTTAGAGTAGTTTATAACGACTAAGTAGCTAACCCGCCGATAAGCGCGCTAGAGCGAGTTCCTGTCCGGGTTCGACTTCTAGATAGAATATCGCCCTAGTAAGCTTAGGACAAAGCCCGATAGCCTTACGCGCCGTAGATAAGACATAGACAATAAGGATAATATTAAACATAGGTAGCAAGCTATATTAAAGCTACGTAATCTCCCTCCTAATATACGTAAGCGTTTAAAGCTATTAGCTATAACTACTCCGCGTACTACGGCCGACTAGTATTAATTAGCACTTTACGTACTCGAAGTAAACGAGGCCTCTATCGAAGAACTTATCGAGGAAGCCTATACTAAAGACGAGCTAGCGTACGGTATTAAGAAGGCCCTAGACGATAATACTCGTACTTTACTACGAAACCTAGAAGGCTCTAGCTATATCTCGCTTAGCGACTATAAGTTAGACAGTGACCTAATTAAGATCTAAGGACGTATATACGTACCGTATAAGCTTCGTCCGGAGCTAATAGCGAGGCACTACGATGCTCTATTAGCTAGGTATCCTAGGCGTAAGAAGATAGTCGACCTACTTACGCGTACGTACTACTATCCTAGTCTAGTAGTAGATGTCGCTAAGTACGTCAAGAATTGTTACCTATATACACGATCTAAGGCTTTTTATAATACGTACTAAGGTATACTCCGATAGTTACCCGTACCCTCGGGTACCTATAAGGAGGTAGTACTCGATTACGTAGTAGAGCTACCGGATAGTTATAGTACTAAGGGCGTAAAGTATAACGCTATCCTCAATATAACCTATAGACTTACTAAGAGGAAGCATCTTATACCCGTAGTAGATTTGACCCCTAACGTAGCGGCCGACGCCGTATTAAAGTACGTAATTAAGGATTAGGGCCTATTCGATACGGTAGTATTAGACCGTAGTAGTTAGTAGGTAAGCTAATTCTAGAAAGCTCTAATAGCGCGTCTAGCTATACGTATAAATATCTCGACTGCCTTTCACCCTTAGACTAATTAGTAGTTAGATAGTACGAACTAAGCTATAGAATAGTACCTACGCGCGTACGTTAACTATACGTAGAACGATTAGGTCTAGTAGTTACCTATCGTAGAGTTTGCCCTAAATAATCAATAGAGCGCTACTATAGGTATATTACCGTTCTTCGTAACGCTAGGCCGTAATCCTCGAATAGAGGTATTACCTTAGGCTACGAGCGGTAACGGTACTAAGCTTCCGAAAGTATAGGCCTTATCGAAGTAGTACGTAGAAGATTTCGCGACTTTTATAGAGAACGTTAACGTATACTATATTATATAGCTTAGATATATCTAAGAGCGGTACGTAGACACCGTAGCGAACAAGCGTAAGCCTATACTAAGATACGTAATCGGCGATAAGGTTTAGCTAGATACTAGAAACATCGGTACTCGAAGGCCCTATAAGAAACTTAACTATAAGAATGTAGGTCCCTTTACGATTACCCGTAAGATTAACGTAGACGTATACGAGCTCGACCTTTAGGAAAGTATACGTATATACCCGAGGTTCTATACTAGCGTACTACGTCTAGTAAACGACGACCTATTCCCTAATTAAAGCTAAGGTCAACTACTTATCGAGGCCTCCGAAGGCGATAGCGAGGAGCTAGATAAATACGTAGTTAAGGCGATTATAGATAGTAGATAGACTAGTAGAGCTAAGAAGTATATAAAGTATACCGTCCGTTAGGAAGGTAGTACTATTATAGAAGTGCCTTATAGCAAATTAAAAGGTAGTGCCGAGGAAGCGATGGTAGATTGTTATTATAAGAACCCGTTAGCGGCCGGTCTACTACCTAGATAGCGTAAGCCTAAAGGTTAGATATTAGACAACCTAGACATCGTTACTAATAGTCGAACCTACGACGCCCGCGTAATATAGATATAACTTAAGGCAAGCTAAGGCTTAATATACGGTTAGCTTGTCTAAGGTATACTACGGTATAATATAGACTCGACTTAAGGCTTACTACGGTAAGATATATAGTCTCTCTACGGTTAACCCGACGTAAGCTAGCGCTTCCTAATAGTACGGTTCTTCCTTACGGATATACCCTACGGCGATATATTTCCGTATACGAGGGCGTACGGTAGTTTAAGAGGGGGGGTAGTGTTACGGTTCACCTCGTAAGGCTATACTTAGTATTACGTAACCTAGTACGCTAGCGCGTCCGGACCCTAGACCTTGACCTCGACGTTTACTTTATCGCGGCTTCGCGACTTTCTTATCTTCTCTTCTTCGTAGAACTTATTCGATTCTAAGGTATTAATACGTTTGCGCCCTATCTTACGCCTTGTCCGTATTAAATACTATATTTAGTATCGAAGTATTCCTTACTTAGGGTACGAAGCCTTACTCTTCGTAACTATAACTCCTAAAGACTTATGTCCCGTACCTATAATTAACCCGCCCGAATAGCTAATAGCTCCTCCGTTAATCTAATAGATCCCTATTTATAGTTCGCCTATATCGGGTATTCTACCTCGATCGGGAGAATAGTACGATAGCTATATAGGACCTCCGCCGGCGTTATACCCGTAATTCTAGATACCGTAGTTCTATTAGCCTAAAGCACCGTAGTAATCTATCGTTCCTAGGACTTATAGGTGTTCTTAGTAAGCTTAGCTAATATAGCTAGAACAGGTCGATATCCTACTTCTATAGTTATATTTAACTACGAATAGTAGGGTAAGATCCGGATATACTTAATGCCTATACTAATAAGTATCCTCTCTACCTCCCCTTCGTTAATACTAGCGTTATTAAGCACAATCTTATAGTAGTATCTATACCGGCTAAATACTATCTCGTATAAGAACTTAGTAATCGCCCGCGAATTTAGAGGCTTCCGTACGACCTTCGCCTTAATCTACCTACTTAGAGCTTCTCGGGCGATAAGTAAGTACCCGTTTCTATATACGTAGACGGGATCGTAGTACTACCTCTCTCCTACAACCTACTAAGTTAATAAGTACATTTCTCCTACTCTCTAGTTACCTTCGCGAAAATTATAAGGAGTATAAGTCCTTACCTAATTCGATACGTCGGAGAAGTAGCCCTTCTAGTAATACCGGCTAGTAATAAGATTATATACTAGCTCTATAATCCGGTAACTATACTTTTTATAACAGTATATTACGATCTCTTTCTAAGCATTATTATCGTCTACTACTAGCTACATCGGTACACCCCTTCGCCGCTAATAAAACAAGAGCTTGTCTCTTAAGTAGTACCGAGGACTCTTCTTAACGAGGTTTCGATACTTAGCCCGGGTGACCCCTTCCGGTCGTGTTCGATATACTAGAATATAAGCTTTAAGCTCGGAATTATTACTATACTAGGGTTCGAGGAGTCGTTTACGCTCTAGAATAACGGGGAAAGTATTAACTAGCTCGGCGTAACGGAAGAATTTGTTATTAATTATCTTATAAATGTTATCGTTAGGTTCCGTAAGCTCCTTAGCTATAGGTAGTTTACGAGACAGTATATCCGGTCCGGAGTACTTCTTCCTATCGATATACCTTACTTTAAAGGTAAATAGCCGGATCTAAGTAACCTACCTTACTATTATAGAGTTTAGAATATCGGATACTAGCCGATTTAACTACTATAGTAGCGTTTTAGTATTAACTTCGAGGATAAAGTCTACTCCTACGAGGTAGCGCTATACCTTCTTAAGGCCCTTTAGCACTCCGAGGCACTCCCGCTTTCCTATATTATACTTAGCCTCGTTTACGTTCTAGGTACCGCTCTTATACCTTACCGGGTATCTTCGTTAAGTATTATCTAGTAATTCCTACGATATTATATAACCCTACCTAATACTACGCGTATTAATAGAAACGAAGATCCTACTAGCTCCTAGGGCGTAGGAGATAGTCACTAACGCTAGTACTATTACTAAGAATCTTACTAGGTTCTCTTTCGAGAACTACTTATTCTTAGTCTAGATAAACTCGACGTCCTTCCTTAAAAGCTTATATATTGGCCGAGCGACGATTATAAACTAGGGGACCTAAATCCGGAAGTAAATATAGATCCTATTAAACAGGTACGGGTGGATAGTAGCGGAGTAGAGCAAGAGATTAATCTTCAACTGACTAATAGTACGAGTATATAGCAATATATTAGGAACCAATATGTTAATTGTGTTGGATGTCTATCTAAGCTAAAGGAGAGAGAAGGTATCTCCCTATAAGCTGAGGCATTATAGATGCCTTAGGCTACTAGATCACTTCCTAATTGTTAACTCCCTTTAAGATACTACATCTTAACACTCCTACTTATCTCGTATAGGAGGTTATAGTCTGCTCACTTCATATCAATAGTACTTAGACCTTTTTATGACAGGTTAAGCTAGCTTACAAACCTCTAGAAGTGTAGACTAGTCTTTAGTTTTATAAACCCGTCTATAACCATCTTAGAGGTTAGGGTATACTTAACAGCAATAAGCCTCCTCTACTAAAGTTTCCTAATAGCGTTATAGGTAATATCAATATGCTTCGACTTGTTATAAATATGTACATCTTTTACTAGGGTGAGGGCAGCTTGATTGTCACCTCTTAATTAGACTGGTCTCAAATTTGATATAGTCTCCTAGTTTCTAGTGATTCTTAGTTAGTAGGAACAGTCTCCTACTAACTCTAGACAATCTATTTCTCTTAGTAGTAAAGCTAGGAATTAGGACTACTTCGTATATACATTTATAGCTATATATTTAGCCTCTATTATAGATGTTGCTACAGACTTTTACTTCTTGCTTATCTAAGAAATTAGTGCCCTATAGAGGAAGAAGACATACCTAAGGATTGAGACTCTGTCTACTTTGTCTATTATATAATCAGAATTATATTATCTAATAAGGTGTCCTTTTCTAGACTTTAAGAACTAAAGTCCTAGATTAGGGTATGATCTTAGGTACCTAGTGATCTTCTTTAAAGCCTTTATGTAGTAGGTGGATAGGTCACTCACAAATAAGCTTATCCTTCCTAGGGCAAAAGTAATGTATAGCCTTATAATTATTGCTAGCCACATCTAAGTACTATTAATCCTCTAGTACTCTGCCTTGTTACACCTCTTATCTATATAGCTTGAAGGTTTGAGGGCTTCATAGCTGTCTATAGGTGAGTATGTAGGTGCTACCTTCTTATAGTCTATTCCTATCTTAGCTAGGCTGTCCCTAACAAAGTGTCCTTAGTTAAGTTTTAGAATTCCTCTCTTCCTGTCCCTTATAACTCTTATACTAAGGATCTTTTTAGGTTCACCTAGATCTTTAATCTTGAAGATCTTACTAAGTTCTCTTTTGAACTAGAGAACATCTATTAACTTTAGTATAGCAATTAGAATGTTATCTATATATATAAGGATTATGACCTCCCTCTTCTTATAGATAAGTAGGCATAGATCCACTTCTAACTATATAAATCCATTCTCTCTAAGCTTTAACACATAGAGTTGATTCCAATCTCTAGCTACTTACTTAAGTCTATATAAGCTTTTAAGGATTTTGAACACTATGTTTAGTAGAAGCTTAACTCCTAGTAGTGGTAACATAAAGATGTCTTTATAGAGGGTGCTTTCTATGAATGTATTGTTCATATCTACTTAGTGAAGATGAAGATCCTTCTTATATATAATAGCTATAAACACCCTAAGGGTGTCCTGTCTTACTATAGGTACAAATGTCTCTATAAAGTCAACACTAAACTTCTATAAGAAGCCTCTTACAAGTAGTCTAGCCTTGAACTTTTTAATAGCTCTACTAATGCTTCTCTTAATATTAAAGACCTATCTTGATGTAACTAGATCTACTCCTTTTAGTAGAACAGAATTTTCCTAGGTATTGTTACTCTATAGAGTATCTAGTTCCTTTTGGATTGCTTCCTTCTAAAGATGTCCCTATTTCTTGTCATTTATAGCATCCTTGTAGGATTTTGGAATTAGGATC
The DNA here is from genome assembly GCF_020509005.1 of Fulvia fulva. NCBI lineage: Eukaryota > Fungi > Ascomycota > Dothideomycetes > Mycosphaerellales > Mycosphaerellaceae > Fulvia > Fulvia fulva. The sequence goes on from NC_063012.1 coordinate 845,112, forward strand.
TCTTACTTATATATAATAGCTTCTATAGTTGCTATAAAGGCCATTTCCTTAACTTCTTCTAGGAATTCGCTATCCTATAGTATTGAACTGTCCACTAATTGTATAGCTATAAAGAAAGCTTAGTAAAAAGTAGTAAGGTTCTCTAAGAGGTCTATTACTTCTCCTACTTTAGTAGTTAGTTCGGGCTTAGGGACTATAGATTTTAGGGCTTTCTATTTCATATAATAGCCCTCAACATCATAGTCAGCCTTTCTCTTTCCAAGGGATGATTTAGGGACCGTCACTTGTGACCTAGTAACGTCTATTTCCTAGGGATCTAGGGAGCTTCTCTCAATTGGCTGATCGATTTTCTGAAATTCCCCTACGTTCTCCGGAGGCTAGGGAAGTTGCACAAACAGCTTTCTCGGCTGAGCGACTTTAGGGCTCTCAATTGGCTGATCTATTTCGGGGGGGCTCTAATGGACGCCTAAATGGTAGGTAGATTGTCCTAAGGATACGTTCTTCCTCGGCCTTCCTAAGGGCTTCCTAGCTAGTATACTACTTAGTAGATTTAATGTTAGAACATTAAGACCTATATCACCTCTAGGCTAGTCCTTAAAGAAGTCTGTATATATGTGTTATTTAACAGCTCTTATGTCTAGTTCCTAAAAGAGCTAGGCTTTAGCTATGTTTTTAATATACCTAATAAACACTGCTTCTTTACTACTATTTATTAGCTTATTACTTCTTGCCTATTAAGGTTAGGATCTTATGTCTATATAGACAATAGCTTTACATCCCTAAACTTTTAAATAGTTAATGGTCGGTTTGATACTATTATAAGCCTTATCTAGTGAAACCTTAAACCTATCGTAATCTAGGCTATTTAGTAGTTTATTCCTTATATAAGTTTAGGCCTCTAGTACTTTAGGTCAAAATTCAACCGGCATTTTAGCCTCTTTAAGCATTACCCTTATAGAGTCCTCTAAGGTTTATATTGACCTCTTAACCAGTCTATTCTATAGAGAGTTATATACCTTAGTCGGCTCGAGCCTAATATCTAAATCCTTCTCCTACTACTTCACTAATACAATAAGTTCTTTTATATTATTAAGCCTTACTACTTTTAGCTACGCTAATGATTTCCTCTCTACTTTGATCTTCTAGTTCTAGAGAGTAACTAGAGCATCTTCTCTTTTTCTAAGAGGAAAGGTCCACTTCTTCCTAGAGAAGTTATTAACAATCTTAAGCTAGTATTTGAATCCTAGTCTTGAGATTAGTAGTAGGCTATATATGGCAATAGATATAAGGGCAAGTCTTTTAGGTCTTCTCTCTATAACTTTGCCTTTATACTTCTTTATCTTTGCTATTAAACATACTCTATACTAGTGAAAGCCATCCTTAGGGATAGGAATAGGTTCTTTTAAGTCTGTTACCTTATAAAGATTCTAGAGCAAATTCTTCCTAAAGTGTGCAAATCTTCTATACTAAAGCTCCTACTACTTTAGGTCGGTCTCTAATTGAGTAGTCACAAAGGCATTCTCTATTAGTAGTGCACATAATAAGTAATATGCCCGTTCTTATAGGAGAGGAGAAATCTTATCAATAAATAGAACCCCCCTAAGGAGCTTTGTCTAGACAGTAGTCTTACTAGAGGGGCAAATAAGAGAAAATAATAGAGGTTGAACACCAAACTACTTGCTAAACTAGTTCTATAAAACTAGGTTTACTCTAAGCTTAGGTATAAGTAGGACATCTTCTAAAACAACTTTTCTACTAGCTCTCCTACTCATCTCTACATTCCTAATATAAGTGGCTAATAAAACCCTACCTCCTACTTTGATCTATTTCTTTCTTATTAAGGGAGTTATAGATCTAAAGAGGCAGCTTTAGTCAGTTATATAGGATGAAGTATAGGAGTCAAGTAACCACTCTAACGAGAGGAACTTGCCTTAGACTTCTATAGTTAAGTGAGCCACTTTATTATACTCATCATTATTAGATATTGTCTCTAGGGATGAGCTATATAAGTCACGTAACTCTTAGGCGGAAAAACCTTTTCTAGTCTTCTTTGCTTTAGAGGTATAAGACTAGGCCTAGTTCTTCTAGAGTAACAGTATGTTAGAGCTAAGTTTCTTCACCATTTTCTTAAGTTCTTCTATAGAGGACTTTTCTCTTAGTGTCCCCCTTAAAGTAGGTAGTAGAGTTCTCTTCTTCTTAACATATATTGTATTCTAGGAAGATAGTAGTTAGGAATGAGATCTAAGGACCTTTCTTGCCTTAGGTAGACTAGGCAGTCCTTAATTAGATGATCCTTCTTATAGAGAAGGTAGGAGAGTGGTCTTACTAGACCTAAGGGCTTGACCTAGGTGGCTGCTATACTATACTTAGCCTTAGAGGGATCTAACCTAGCTTCTTAAGCTTTAAGGATCTTTAAGGTCCTTTTATAATCTATCTTTAGCTAAGCTATAATAGTATCCCTGGCTATATAGTAGTCAGGTAGCAGTGAGATTAAGAGCTAGGTCATCCTCACATTAGCTTTCCTATAATACTAACCCTCTAGGTCAATATTAGCAATCCTTTTTCTAAGAGAAACTAGGTATGTCTATACAGATCTAATAGTGAACTCTTTACTCATCTTAAAGCTCATAAATTGCTTTATAAGCTTATATATATAGATTAGTAGCACCTAGCTATACTTGTTCTAGAGATATACCTACTTCTTAGTAGCTCTTCTAGATTTATATAACCCCTTAAGCTCAAATTCATCTTCTTCTATAATCCTACTAAGGATACTAAAGTTATACACTATATTATGTCTTGTCTATATTAGCGTATTAAGGATCTCTTTAGTTATAGCCTCTTCTTAGAGTTTTAGAGTCTTGCCCTTAATGTTGTTAAAAGACACTTCTATTAGGTCATCAATTATAAAGAATACTAATTAGCTCTCTGTCTTATATCTCTAAAGGTTGAACTATCTCTTCTAATTGTCCCTCCTAAGAATTGGGATCTTGCCTCCCTTCTCCTCTATCTTCTCTTAGTATAAATCTATAATAGATTAGATATAATAAAACAAGGTGTATATGTTCTAAAGTAGTGGCTTAGATCCTACTAAGGCTTCTAGTATAGAACAGGAAAGTTCGTAGGTATAGATACTAAGGCCTACTTAGTAAAGTAAAGAAGGAGCGGTATAAGGTCTCGGGGCTAGGACACAGGTCTATCTCTCCTAGTAGAGCTTCAAATGACTTACTTAAAGTCCTTCTTAATAGTATCTCGATGCAGTTCTGCCTATAGAGTATCTTCAAGGTATTAGCTTTAAGTAAGCCGTATAGAGTCCTTGTCTAGGTTACCTATTACTTAGTATCGAACTAAGCTCCTTAATAGGATAGACGGGGTAGACTTCTAATTCGTAGATGTTTTCTACTACGATAGTAAGGGATATAAGTAACCTATACTGATATAGGTTACTCTTATTCCTACATAAACTCGGGCTTATAACCTATTAAATAGGTACGGGTAGATAGTAGCGGAGTGGAGTAAGAGATTAATCTTTAACTGACTAATAGTACGAGTATATAGCAATATATTAGGAACTAATATGTTGATTATATTAGATGTCTATCTAAGCTAAAGGGGAGAGAAGGTATCTCCCTATAAGCTAAGTCATTATAGATGCCTTAGGCTACTAGATCACTTCCTAATTATTGACTCCCTTTGAGATGCTATATCTTAATAGATCCTAATATAAACTCGAACGTCCTTTACGTACTTTAGGGTTAGCTAGTTCAAGATCTTAGCTACTACCTTAGGATCTAGATAGCGGCCGCTCGGGCTAGTAATATAGCCTACGATCTTTAGGGTCTTATAAAGCTACTACGACTTCTCCCCTACGACTACCGCTCCGGCCCTCTCTAGGTCCGTAAGAACAAGATCAAGGGACATAATATGTTCTACGACCTATTATCGAAGGCTAGGCTCTACCTTAGCGTTACTATAGTCCTTAGTAGGACCTTTTACGCCGATATCGTTAAGAAATAGTTTTGCTCGGTAAGAAATGTAGTCTATTAACACCTTAGTTACTACCCGTACGAACTAAGTAACTGAGTTCGTCGTACCCTATAGTAACGTTATATACCGTATAAGCCTAAGAGGCGTTATAAAGGCCGTCAAGTCTCGGCTACTTTCGTTAAGCGTAATCTAGTCGTACCCTAAAAACAAGTCTACTAAAGAGGCTACTCTACACCTAGTAAAGTCTTCCGAGAACCCGTCCGTATCTAGGGGAATGTTCGTATCCCTTATCGTCACCTCGTTTAAGAGTATAGCGGAGTTGATCAACCTATATAGTATAGCTTTACTATTTAGCTCGACCTTCTTCGCTACTAAGAACTACGTATTCGTATAAGTACCTTAACTATACTTAAGAATTCTATTCTTAATTCGAGCGCGGATTATCTATTCTATAATCGCTCGTAAGCTTAGGTATAACCGAATGTTCCGCGCCTACTACGGTTTGTACGTAATCGTTATAATCTTCTAAGGAGGTATAACATTATGTCTAATCTGCCGTATATAGCTAAAATCCTACGCTAGGACACCTTCTCGGTTAAAGAGCATTTCTTTAAACATTTGTCTTTCCTTAGCCGAGAGAGCGATACTAACCTTAATACTAGCGAGCCTTTCGGGTATAATGCTCGAGCCGCGCTCGATACTAGAGAACTTTTTAATAAGATACCTCCTATCGAACGGGCCTTGCCCTACTAGTATTAGAGATTCCTAGTAAAGGGCCTTCCGCTTCTAATCTATATCACTATCTACTTTCGACTAAGGCCTCTCGTAAACGCTCGTATTAATAGGTCTTTTCTTATTAGCTTTACGCTTATATATAGTAAATATATACGGTATCCTAATCCCGGGTCTATATAACCCTACGTCTCATTTCTAAGCCTACCTATTAATCTAGCCCTATTTCAGGATGTCCGTACACTAGTCGCCCTATACGGAGTATATATTTGTAATGACCTACTCTCCTAGAGCGTTAGTAGTTACCTTAGCGCTTAAGTATTAGCGGTTCCCGAGTAGTTCTAGTAATTTCTTTAAATACGGGCTAAGGTCGAGGACATTTTCTCTTTATTATAATACGGGGCCGCGGTAGTTCTTAAAGTAGTCGAAGACAGTCGTGTCTATAGGCTTAGGTTTTAGCTTCGTTATACCTTCTTGTCGATGTTAATACGCCGTATTATTAGAACACTCCGCCCCTAATATATTTACTAAGGTCTCCCCGACTAGACTCGAAAAGCGGACTTGTTTTAAAACCGGACTTCTAATACTTATAGCGGGTTGACTACCGTGAATCAACCCGCGTTCCTATTTTTCGAGGACTATAGAAGTTCTTAAAGAGTTTTGTACTTATTAGTACCTATAATAGCCGTGAACATTATACTTTTACCTTTCCTACTAGCGATTGTTCCCTCCTATAATCTATCGTTGTAGTTACGGCCTATTAGTCGTACCTTTCTATACTAAGGGCGGCTAAGGATCGTAGGCGAATCTAGATTAGCGGAGACAAATATATCGATCTAGTAGTATATACTAAACACCTAAGTGTTAAGCTTTGAAATTACCCCCTTAAACTTCGCTCTTCTACCCGCTCCTCGAAAGGACAAGTAGGCGCTAGGTGCGATAGGTAAGCTAAACTTGTGTACTATCCTCGGGCTAATAATATTAACTTTAGATCCTTTGTTAAGTAGGGCTCGAGTCTGACCTTTACTAGTCCTAAGCTCGGTAACTACCTAAGGGCTAGGTACTATTACAAAATCGTCTAGTATACTAGAGAGACCGATCTTTTCAATGTTCTCGTATAACTTAGCGGTAGGGATAGCATCCTTACTACATAATATCGTTAAGAACATACCTATAAAGCGAGCTTAATAATCATCCCGAAAGACTTCTTTATTAGCCTCTTCTCCCTCGTCTTTATAAGTAGCGACATGACTCGTACGGACTTTAGTCCCTTCTTAGCTAGCTAACTTACGGACGGTAGTAAGCTTAGACTATAGATTAGGGATATTTACTACTCTCCTAAACAAGGTAGTCTTAAACTAGCGACTATACCGAAACTAGTCCCGGGCATTAACGTTTAGAAACGTAGTCTAAAGGATTTGATTAATCTAATAGGTCACTCCCTCCTCCTTAGTAACGGGCCTATCTCCTATACCGTACTATCGGACGTAGTTATTAATCCTTATCGTCTTTATATTCTATAGCCGTTTACGCTATACGAATAGGGTATTAATAGGCCCTACCGGCTATTCTAAGGGCGTAGGCCTTAACTTAGCTCGAGGCTTAGGTGTCCTTCTAAGAGTCTCCCCTAACGCTACCGTTAACTAGCTTCTACTAGCCCTAGAACCGGCGTCTCTAATCATCTCTACCTCCTACTAACTAAGTTCTTCCTACCGGATCTCCTCTTCGAGTTCTTATTATATAGCTTTAGCGGCCTCGGCTCATACCCTCAATGCCTATATACTAGACCTAGTTCGAGGATTCGGGTTCTTTATGATTCCTACTAGAGCTTTGCCTCGAGATTTATTACTCTAGATTAGGTAGGCCTTAACCTTAACCTCGTTATAGTTTATAATCCTACACCCTTATAGAGCCGGTTCTTCTTCTTCCTTAAACTAGATCTAGTAACTACTAGCGGCCGTTAGTTACTACCTAGATCTAACATCTTAAGGGCCGTATTCTATAAGGTATCGGTTGTTAGGTAGAGGTTTAGAGTAGTTAGGAAGCTTTACGCTTAAGACACTAGTATAATCTCGACCTATCTATTGTTTCCGAAGTAGAGGGATTTTCATGTCCTTATTAAATAGAATCGGGCTATAGTGTTCCTTAAGCTACGGAAGTATATAAAGGAGCTTAGGTTTGCTATAGTCCCGTCGGAAGTTGAACTTAGGGGGATTTAGATCGGTCTTCTTTCCTAGGTACTACTAGTTATTCGTCGCTAAAAAGACATACCCTTATAAGATAAGGAATAGCATCGCGGGGCACCTATTAGCCTAATGTTCCGTACTACTATAGTTGTAATAGTACCTATTAAGCGCTTTAGACTACTCGCGGTTCTATAACTACGGGCGCTATATTAAGTAAACCTATAGTTTAGGCACGCGATCGATATTCTCTAGTTATATAGACCTTTGATTTTCACTAGGGTTAAAGGATCTAACCTCCGCCGCGCGACCTCGTTAGTAAGCCCGAGCACTCATTTCTACTATTTTCTAAATAAGGTTATCGTTAATAGTAGCGGAAATAGCTAGTTTATTAAGTATATTAATCTTAGGGATTAAGCGCGGCATCTGCTTTATAACTAACCGATAAAGCTACGGTAAAGTAAGTAGAAAGTCCGTATATACGGCCTTCTATCCTTCTCTACTATTAGCAATACTTATCGCCTCGTCTAGTATCTTTTAAAAGCGCCGAAATTTCTTAGGCTACTTTAGATAGAGCCTACATTTCTTGTAAACTGCCTTAGTAACTAACTCTAGGAGCCCCTAAAGTAGAAGACGGCTACGGGAGCTATTATCGAGGTCTTTGGGATCAATTAGGTTACTAGAGGCTACGAAGAGACGGATAAACTCCTTTATATCCTATTCCTTAGGGCTTTTCCCTTACTCGGCCCGGAGTATCTCTTCTAGATATTCTCGACTTCTTAACATCGAATAGGTATCGAATCTCGAAAATTTAGCTAAGAAGGACCTCCTAAAGGTGCTCCGCCTCACTTACTATCCCTCTAACCTTATTACTAAACGTCGGATAGTAGTCTCGTAGTTACGCTTGAAACGACCCTAGAAGTTATCTTTCTTGATTAATAGCCTTAGTAGATACTAGTCTATAAGATCATTAAACCTCTCCTAGAATTTAGTAGCGTTCCTACTATTAAAGAGGGGGTTTTTCGGACTCCCTAGAGTAGGGAAGCGAGGTCCTACATTTTCTATAGTAATAGCAAGACGGCTAGACAAAGCTACTATCGCATCCGGACTATAGGGCATTCCGAACGTTATAGTGCCCTTATTTGAGTCATCCTCTTCTTAGTCATTTCGTCGTACTCTTTCCTTGCCCTTATTATTATAGCTTGAAGCCTCCGGGGTATTATCTTTGTCGCTATCCGAGTATTCTATCCCTTCTAGGATTATAGCCTCCCTATAAGGCCTATAGGCCTTTGTTAGACTTTCTAGTAACTCTTAGCTAGCTCTAATACTAGTAAACGACTCGAACCTTAATAAAGATATAACTAAAACTTATGACCTTATTCGTAACCGTAACCTTGCTCGTAACGTTATACTTGCTTTACTTAATACTAAGAACCTTGACCTTAGGTGCCTTAATACCTTAAGATTTCGACTTCGAGTCGACCTTAACCTTAATTTTACTAAAATGTACTAGTAATACTACCAGGTATATACTTAAAACCCCCCCTTATTAACCACTAAAATATAGACGACTAACCACCCTAGTAAGCAAGGGCGCGCCTAGTGACCTTAAGATGGCTTACGCGTAGGTATTTATACTTACTAGTCTACGGGCCGTAAAGTATATATAGCGATCTTAAAAAAAGATAATAAATCTGAAATTTTTAGATTTCCGTATCTTCGCCTTATAGAGAGATTCCTCGTAAATCCTTAGCTTCCTACTAAGGTCGCCTCCTAACTATATATATCTTAGTAGTACCCCTATATACTCCTACTACGTAATTAACCGTTAAAGGTTAACGAGATTCGACGCGTAAATTTCAGGGTCTAAAGGGGCCCTTAGCTCGTTAATAGTAGGCTAGTACGGAAATAGACCTTACGGATAACGAATAATACTATACGACGATATTACTATCGTATAGTATAACGTAAATGGAAGTAGGGATAAGGTCTAGCGCTACTTTCTATAAGAGCTAGACCCGCTACGGTACTACGTTATTACGGTATAGGAGCTATAGATCAACCCCTACGTAGAACTCCTAGCTACTTATAATGACTAGAGATACTATACCGTAATCGCGGGCGAACGAGGCGTTATTCCGAGGATATATATATATATAAGTAAGACTATAGACCTTAAGTCGTAGAAGGTTATACTACCGTAGTAGAGTAACCTAGGAGACATAACATTAATCTAGATCGATACGATATAAGGCTCTATCTAGATCTATAACGTTTATAACCCGCTACCGTAGGGTCGGACGAGTAGGGAACTAGGGACCCTCGCCTACCTAGAGCGGACCCTAAGCTAAGATACGAAGTAAGTACTCCTCGGCGAGTTTAACCTCTACTACCTATAGTAGGAATTCGACTTCACTCCCCCGTACGCGGTTTTAGGGGGAAAGCTACTAGATATGACCGTACGCTACGGAATAGCCTTAGTAATACTAAAGGGAATAGAGACGTAGAAGGCCCGAACAAGTATAAGTATAATCGACCTATACTTTCTATTACGAGAACTTAAAGAGAGACTAGTCTAATGCCGACCGAACTACGCGCTAGAGGCCTCCTTAGACTATATCTCTATTTAAACGACGCTAGGGGTGAAGGCAATAGAGGAGCTAGTAAGTAAACTAAGCCGTAACTAAAAGAAGGTACGCTAGGACGATATAAGAGACTTCCTAATAGTAAACCTACCGTAGTATAGGGAACTCGAGACGATAGCTTAGCTAAATTAAGTAGCGGACTAGATTACCTCGGTTATATAGTAAGTAGCGGAATAATATACGCCGTTACTTCGGCCCTTAACGTAGTAGAAGGCCTTCTAGACCCCTAAGTACACTACGAAGGTAAAGGAGGCTAGAAGGGCAAGGCGATAGTAGACGAAGGAGTATACCTAAGAGACGTAGGAGCAATACTATTGCGCGATATAAGAGAAGAAGGCATAGATAAGACGCGATAAGCTATAGGACTAGAGAGTAATAATCGGGCTCGTTATAGAAAACCCGGGATAGATATAGAGACTAGCTATATAGGCACGACTACCTAAAGAGTAACGAACCCTTACTTCCCTCTAATCGTAGACCGCGAAGGGATTGCCTAGACTACGCCCCGGGGTAAGATAAAAGTATTAGCCGACTATTTCTTTTCGACGTAAGTAAAGGTAGACCTTACGGATAACGACCCGAGTATATACTCGGAACTCCTAGATATAGATTAGGCGGTTAGCTCTAATATAGTAATAGGAGTTATAAGTAAGCTAGAAGGACAAAAAGCCCTAGGCCTAGATAGGATACTAAATATACTACTAAAAGAGTATAGAGAAGAGATCGCGCCGAGCCTTATAAACCTATTTACCGCGTACCTACGGCTAGGTTATTACCCGAAGCCGTATAGAGAGTCTATAACAGTAGTGCTACGTAGACTATAGAAGGAGGACTATACTTAGCCTAAATCGTATAGGCTAATCGTACTTCTAAATACGATAGGGAAGGTTCTAGAGAAGATAGTAGCCTAGAGACTTACGTAGCTAGCCGAGAACAACTACGTACTCCTAGTAAGACAGATAGGGGGAAGAAGCTAGCGATCGACACTAATAGTAATAGAGCTAATTACGGAGCGAATTTAGACCCTCTAGTACTACGGTAGGAACCGAGCGGCGTCCTTACTATCCCTCGACATCGTAGAAGCCTTCGATAATATCTTATACTAAAGGCTAATATATATCCTATAATAGAAAGGTATCCCCTAGTAGGTCACGAAGTTCGTCTACTCCTTTCTCTAGAAACGGACGATATACCTAGTCCTAGGGAGGTATACGTCCGACCCGGTAAAGGTAGAGGCTAGAGTACCTTAGGGATCTACTCTCTCCCCTATCCTATTTCTAATATTTATGTCTAATCTAATTCCCCTACTTACCTCTCCGTAAACCTTAGTATCGGGATTCGTAGACGATATAAACATTCTAGCCTAGTTAGACTCGATAGCGGAGAACTGTCGCCTCCTTAAAGATAGGTATAAGAAATACGAGGAGTAGGTAAAGAAGTATAGTACCCGGTTCGCCCCTAAAAAGTACTAGCTTATATACTTTAGTAAAGCCAGAATATACTATAATAAAAAGGCGGCGGTAAGAATCTAAGGCTACGAGACTAAGCTATTAGCGGAGCTACGAGTACTAGGGATCTAGCTCGACCCGAAGCTAAGCTAGATTGTATAGATTAAGAAAGCCTAGAGTCGAGCGTAAGTCAATAAAGCCTCGATAAAGAGGCTTACGGCATCTATATAGGGAGTAACATTCGATAAGGTAAGAGTAATATATAAGGCGATCGTTAGACTAGCTATATTATACGGGGTATAGATTTAGGGAATAGGAGGCGTAGGTAAGCCGATCCCGAAACGGATAGAGCAACCCCTAAATAGGATATAGGTAGGTAACCTACGTAGGATACTAGGCGTATATAAGACAACGTTAATAAGTACGGTAGAAATAGAGACGGGAACACTACTAATCGGCCAATATATCCGGGGAATAAGAATTTAATACGCGGTAAAGACGATAGATTACCTAGTATAAACTACGATATAGGAGGTAAAGACTAAGATAGAAAGCCGCTACCGGAGAGGGGCTAGATATAGGACAAGCTAAAAAGAGGATGACCTTACTACCTTTACGGCCGTATAGATAAGTACCGAATGGCTAGCACGAAAAGAGGAGGAGCGTAGGACTCGCTAGGTCGGCGGGAGTAAGGCTAAGACCTAAAGTCTAGCGGAATAGATAGCGAGCTACCTATAGGAGTAGGACTAGAAAAGGAAGCCCCTAAAGATAATAGGCCCGATCGTACTCTAAGCCTTCTAGAGACATAATTACTAGCTATATAGGGACCTAACAAGGGCCGAAGTGAGTATAGCAATCTAAATTAGGTCCAAATATATTAGATTAAGCGCCTACCTATTTAGGGGACGCGTACTAGATATCTAAAGCCTAGCCTACTAGTATAGCTATCTATTATAAAACCTAGAATATATACTACTACGATACCCGTAGTAGGCTAATAGTAGGAGAAATTAGAGGCACTAAGCGGGAAGGAGAGACTATAAGTTAATTATTAGAGACAAAGGTAACATTCGCTAAATCTCTCGGTAGATACTATAGTAGAGATACCTCTAGTAGTTTAGCCTCGCTAGCGAGATAGAGGAGTAGATAGATAAGAGGCGGAAGCTAGGGGGGTTATAGATAGGGTAGTTATTAGGCTAGGCCTATAATACTAGCGTACCCTTAATAAGGGAAGTCTAAGACAATAACGAGGGGTAAAAGATAGGCGGGAAGGAGGAGGCGTTTTTACTAATACGGTTTCCCCTCTATATATACGAAAATAAGATAGTATAGCTATATAGGCCAAAGGGCACTATAATAGCTTAATAGAATATCTATATATATATTATAGAACCGTAGCCGGCGCGTAAAGTATATTAGATTGTACTTTTCTAGAGCAAACCGAGCCCTATACCTCCTAGCCTAGTCCTCGTAGATCTTATACTTCTTTTCTAGTAGCCTATAGTTCTCCTTAGTCGAGGACGACTACGCTAGGATGTTTATATTGTCTACGAAGCCGCTCGTAGCGGTGTTCTAGGATTCTAGGGCTAGGAGTAGCGTCGCTATAAAGAAGAGGAACAGAATAGGTACTAGCGTTAAGCCTTACGGGATTCTAGTATAGACTACTTGAAATAGGCTTCTATACTAACCGACTAGGATCGACGTGCTACGGGTTTAGAGGTAGGACCGTACGTAGTTAATAAGCTACTTAGGGAGTCCTTTCGACCTTAGGATATAGAGTAGCCGTAGGTATAATACGTAGTTAAAGGCTCCCGATATGTCTAGACTAAGTAAGGATACTACCTTATCCCTATTCCTATACTAGATAGCCTTTACCTAAGAGGTAATAAGTTCTATCGCGGATAGCGTCGATCGCTATAGGCGCGTACCTATCTAGGTGTCCGGGAGTAGGGAGTACTCCTCTACCGCCTCGGATAGTCTCGTTATAACTAGCTTCTTAAGCGTCTTCCTAAGAGTATTAAGGAGCGTAATTAGGCGGTACGACTTTACCTACGTATAGTCTTCCTTTTACGGCTTACGTAGGACTACTATCGTCGATTATTTAAATACTATCGGGTAGTATCCGGTCTATAGGCAGGCGTTAAAGATCGCTACGACTACTAGGGCTAGTTGATCTCTATACTTCTTTAGTAGCTCGTTTAGGATCCTATCCGGCCCCGGGGCTTTCTTCGCCGGTAACTTCCTAAGTATAGCGGTAACTTCTCCCTCGGACACCTCCTATTAGACCGCGATACTAGGGGCTAGGGGAGTAGAGCTATTTATATCGCTTAGGTTAGCCTCGACTAGGGGCGGGAAGAACTTACTAGCTAGTAGACGCGCCTTAGCCTCGGGGTCGCTAACCGGGCTACTAGGCGATTATAGCGCTAGGATAGAGAAGGAGGGGCCCTATATAGGGTCCTATCGGGCCTATTTCGCTAACTTCTACATCCTCGCTAGCTTACCGGCGATTTCTTCTACTATAGCTCTCTAGCCGACTACTTTCTCCCTCTGTATTATAGCTTTCTTCTATTAGTATACCTCCCTATATACGTTCTAGGCCTCCTCGCTATAGCTACTCGTCTATACCCGGCGGGCTCTCTCTACTTCTCTTACTACCGTAGTGTACTCTAGCGTCTAGTATAGTTTAGACTATATCGTTAGTTAAATAGCGGAACGTAAAGTAAGGTCGCTTTTCTTATTTCGTCTATTAACCCTTAGACTGCCTCGTCTATCTCGTCTTTACTATTATATTACTACTACGTAATCTAGACTAGCCTCTCGGAGTTATCGAGGTACGTGTTAAACAGGTACGGGTAGATAGTAGCGGAGTGGAGTAAGAGATCAATCTTCAACTAACTAATAGCACGAGCATGTAGCAATATATTAGGAACCAATATGTTGATTGTGTTAGATGTCTATCTAAGCTAAAGGGGAGAGAAGGTATCTCCCTACAAGCTGAGTCATTATGGATGCCTCAGGCTGCCAGATCACTTCCTGATTGTTGACTCCCTTTGAGATGCTACATCTTAACACTCCCACTCATCTCGTATGGGAGGTTACAGTCTGCTCACTTCCTGTCAATAGTACTTGGACCTTTTTATGACAGGTTCAGCTGGCTTACAAACCTCTGGAAGTGTGGACCAGTCTTTGGTTTTGTAAACCCGTCTGCAACCATCTCAGAGGTTGGGGTGTACTCAACAGCAATAAGCCTCCTCCACCAAAGTTTCCTAACAGCGTTATAGGCAATGTCAATGTGCTTCGACTTGTCATGAACATGTGCATCTTTCACTAGGGTGAGGGCAGCTTGATTGTCACCTCTTAATTGGACTGGTCTCAAATTTGATACAGTCTCCTGGTTTCCAGTGAGTCTTGGTTGATGGGAACAGTCTCCCACTAACTCTGGACAATCCATTTCCCTCAGCAGTGAAGCTAGGAATTGGGACTGCTTCGCACATGCATTCATAGCCATGTATTCAGCCTCCATTGTGGATGTTGCTACAGACTTTTGCTTCTTGCTCATCCAAGAAACTGGTGCCCCACAGAGGAAGAAGACATACCCAAGGATTGAGACTCTGTCTGCTTTGTCCATTGCATAATCAGAATCACAGTATCCAATAAGGTGTCCTTTTCCAGACTTTGAGAACTGAAGTCCTAGATCAGGGTATGATCTTAGGTACCTAGTGATCTTCTTCAAAGCCTTCATGTGGTAGGTGGATGGGTCACTCACAAATGAGCTCATCCTTCCTAGGGCAAAAGCAATGTCTGGCCTTGTGATTGTTGCTGGCCACATCCAAGTACCATTAATACTCTGGTACTCTGCCTTGTCACACCTCTCATCCATGTGGCTTGAAGGTTTGAGGGCCTCATAGCTGTCCATGGGTGAGTGTGTAGGTGCTGCCTTCTCATGGTTCATTCCCATCTTGGCTAGGCTGTCCCTAACAAAGTGTCCTTGGTCAAGTTTCAGGATTCCTCTCTTCCTGTCCCTTGTGACTCTCATGCCAAGGATCTTTTCAGGTTCACCTAGATCTTTGATCTTGAAGATCTTGCCAAGTTCTCTTTTGAACCAGAGAACATCTGTCAACTTTGGTGCAGCAATTGGAATGTCATCCACATGTATAAGGATTATGATCTCCCTCTTCTTATGGATAAGTAGGCATGGATCCACTTCTGACTGTGTGAATCCAATCTCTCTGAGCTTTGACACACAGAGTTGATTCCAATCTCTAGCTGCTTGCTTAAGTCCATACAAGCTTTTGAGGATTTTGAACACCATGTTTGGTGGAAGCTCAACTCCTGGTGGTGGTAACATGAAGATGTCTTCATGGAGGGTGCTTTCTGTGAATGCATTGTTCACATCCACTTGGTGAAGATGAAGATCCTTCTTACACACAATAGCCATAAACACCCTAAGGGTGTCCTGTCTTACTGTAGGTGCAAATGTCTCCATAAAGTCAACACCAAACTTCTGTGAGAAGCCCCTTGCAACTAGTCTAGCCTTGAACTTTTCAATAGCTCCACTAATGCTTCTCTTAATATCAAAGACCCATCTTGATGTAACCAGATTTGCTCCTTTTGGTGGAACAGAATTTTCCCAGGTGTTGTTACTCTGTAGAGCATCTAGTTCCTTTTGGATTGCTTCCTTCCAAAGATGTCCCCATTTCTTGTCATTCACAGCATCCTTGTAGGATTTTGGAATTGGGACCTCTTGCTTGTATGCAATGGCTTCTACAGTTGCTGCAAAGGCCATTTCCTCAACTTCTTCCAGGAATTCGCTATCCCATGGTATTGAACTGTCCACTGATTGCATGGCTGCAAAGAAAGCTTGGTGAAAAGCAGCAAGGTTCTCTGAGAGGTCCATTGCTTCTCCCACTTCAGTGGTTAGTTCGGGCTTAGGGACCATGGATCTTGGGGCTTTCTGTTTCATGTCATAGCCCTCAACATCATAGTCAGCCTTTCTCTTTCCAAGGGATGATTTAGGGACCGTCACTTGTGACCTGGTAACGTCTATTTCCTGGGGATCTAGGGAGCTTCTCTCAATTGGCTGATCGATTTTCTGAAATTCCCCTACGTTCTCCGGAGGCTGGGGAAGTTGCACAAACAGCTTTCTCGGCTGAGCGACTTTAGGGCTCTCAATTGGCTGATCTATTTCGGGGGGGCTCTGATGGACGCCTGAATGGTAGGTAGATTGTCCTAAGGATACGTTCTTCCTCGGCCTTCCTAAGGGCTTCCTAGCTGGTGCACTGCTTGGTAGATTCAATGTTGGAACATTGAGACCCATATCACCTCCAGGCTGGTCCTCAAAGAAGTCTGCATGTGTCTGTTGTTTAACAGCTCTCATGTCTGGTTCCCAAAAGAGCCAGGCTTTAGCTGTGTTTTCAACATACCCAATAAACACTGCTTCTTTACCCCTATTCATTAGCTTGTCACTTCTTGCCCATTGAGGTTGGGATCTTGTGTCCATATAGACAACAGCTTTGCATCCCCAAACTTTCAAATGGTTGATGGTCGGTTTGATACCATCAAAAGCCTCATCTGGTGAAACCTTGAACCCATCGTAATCTGGGCCATTTGGCAGTTTGTTCCTCATATAAGTTTGGGCCTCTAGTGCTTCAGGCCAAAATTCAACCGGCATTTTAGCCTCTTCAAGCATTGCCCTTATAGAGTCCTCTGAGGATTGTATTGACCTCTCAACTGGTCCATTCTGTAGAGAGTTGTATGCCTCAGTCGGCTCGAGCCCAATCCCCAAATCCTTCTCCCACTGCTTCACTAATGCAATAAGTTCTTTTGCATTGTCAAGTCTTACTGCTTTCAGCTGCGCTGATGATTTCCTCTCTGCTTTGATTTTCCAGTTCTGGAGAGCAACTGGAGCATCTTCTCTTTTCCTAAGAGGAAAGGTCCACTTCTTCCTAGAGAAGTTGTCAACAATCTCAAGCCAGTATTTGAATCCTAGTCTTGAGATTGGTAGTGGGCCACATATGTCAATAGATACAAGGGCAAGTCTTTCAGGTCTTCTCTCTGTAACTTTGCCTTTGTACTTCTTCATCTTTGCTATTGAGCATACTCTGCACTGGTGAAAGCCATCCTTAGGGATAGGAATGGGTTCTTTCAAGTCTGTTACCTTGTGAAGATTCTGGAGCAAATTCTTCCCAAAGTGTGCAAATGTTCTATGCCAAAGCTCCCACTGCTTCAGGTCGGTCTCTGATTGAGCAGTCACAAAGGCATTCTCCATTGGTGGTGCACATGATGAGTAATGTGCCCGTTCTTGTAGGAGAGGAGAAATCTCATCAATGAATGGAACCCCCCCAAGGAGCTTTGTCTGGACAACAGTCTCACCAGAGGGGGAAACAAGAGAAAATGATGGAGGTTGCACACCAAACTGCTTGCTAAACTGGTTCTATGAAACCAGGTTCACTCCTAGCTTGGGTACAAGCAGGACATCTTCCAAAACAACTTTTCTGCCAGCTCTCCCACTCATCTCTGCATTCCCAATATGAGTGGCCAATAAAAACCCACCTCCCACTTTGATCCATTTCTTCCTTGTCAAGGGAGTCATAGATCTAAAGAGGCAGCTTTGGTCAGTCATATAGGATGAAGCACAGGAGTCAAGTAACCACTCTGACGAGGGGAACTTGCCTTGGACTTCTGCAGTTGAGTGAGCCACTTCATCATACTCATCATCATCAGACATTGTCTCTGGGGATGAGCTGCATGGTGACTCTTGGGCGGAGAAACCTTTTCCAGTCTTCTTTGCTTTAGAGGTATAAGACTGGGCCTAGTTCTTCTGGAGTGACAGCATGTCAGAGCTGAGTTTCTTCACCATTTTCTTAAGTTCTTCCATAGAGGACTTCTCTCTTGGTGTCCTCCTTGAAGTGGGTGGTGGAGTTCTCTTCTTCTTGACATGTGTTGTATTCTGGGAAGATGGTGGTTGGGAATGAGATCTAAGGACCTTTCTTGCCTCAGGCAAACTAGGGCAGTCCTTGATCAGATGATCCTTCTCACAGAGAAGGCAGGAGAGTGGTCTTGCTAGACCTGAGGGCTTGACCCAGGTGGCTGCCATGCCATACTCAGCCTTAGAGGGATCCAACCTGGCTTCTTGAGCTTCAAGGATCTTTAAGGTCCTTTCATGATCCATCTTTGGCTGAGCCATGATAGTATCCCTGGCTACATGGTAGTCAGGTGGCAGTGAGCTTAAGAGCTGGGTCATCCTCACATCAGCTTTCCTGTAATGCTGACCCTCTGGGTCAACATCAGCAATCCTTTTTCCAAGAGAAACCAGGTGTGTCCATGCAGATCTGATGGTGAACTCTTCACTCATCTCAAAGGTCACAAATTGCTTTGTGAGCTCATGTGCATGGGTTGGTAGCACCTGGCTATACTTGTTCCAGAGATACACCCACTTCTCAGCAGCTCTTCCAGATTCACATGAGCCCTCAAGCTCAAATTCATCTTCTTCTGTGATCCTACTAAGGATACTGAAGTTGCATACTGCATTGTGTCTTGTCCATGTTGGCGTATTGAGGATCTCTTTGGTTGTAGCCTCTTCTTGGAGTTTCAGAGTCTTGCCCTTGATGTTGTCAAAAGACACTTCCATTAGGTCATCAATTGCAAAGAATGCTGATTGGCTCTCCATCTTGTATCTCTGAAGGTTGAACCATCTCTTCCAATTGTCCCTCCCAAGAATTTGGATTTTGCCTCCCTTCTCCTCTGTCTTCTCTTGGTATGAATCCATAATAAATTGGATGTAATGAAACAAGGTGTGTATGTTCCAAGGTGGTGGCTCAGATCCTGCTGAGGCTTCTGGTGTAGAATGGGAAAGTTCGTAGGTGTGGATACCAAGGCCTGCTTGGTAAAGTAAAGAAGGAGCGGTGTGAGGTCTCGAGGCTAGGACACAGGTCTGTCTCTCCTAGCAGAGCTTCAAATGACTTACTTGAAGTCCTTCTTGATAGTATCTCGATGCAGTTCTGCCTACAGAGTATCTTCAAGGTATTGGCTTTGAGTAAGCCGCACAGAGTCCTTGTCTGGGTTACCTATCACTTAGTATCGAACTAAGCTCCTTGATAGGATAGACGGGGTAGACTTCTGATTCCCAGATGTTTTCTGCTACGATAGCAAGGGATACAAGTAACCTGTACTGATATAGGTTGCTCTTATTCCTGCACAAACCCGGGCTCATAACCTGTTGAACAGGTACGGGTGGATGGCAGCGGAGTGGAGTAAGAGATCAATCTTCAACTGACTAATAGCACGAGCATGCAGCAATATATCAGGAACCAATATGTTGATTGTGTTAGATGTCTATCTAAGCTAAAGGGGAGAGAAGGTATCTCCCTACAAGCTGAGTCATTATGGATGCCTCAGGCTGCCAGATCACTTCCTGATTGTTGACTCCCTTTGAGATGCTACATCTTAACAGTACGCCTAGATATTAGCCTAGTAGGCCTTTCCCTAGTTTAGCTTAGGGGTTCTCGCTAGTGTACGTTATATCTATATCGTAATAGAGGTCCTAACTAGTATATAGTCTAACGACGCCTCGAGTTTATGTTCGATCCTATAGTAGGTTACTATATAGTAGTAGCTATCTAAGATCTAGGAGAGGTCGATCGTGCCTTAAAGTCCCCCTCTCTTCTAGGTACCTAGGTCCTTCGGAGTATTAAGGGCAATTACGTTACTCGCTATTAAGTCGATTACTTCGTCGGCTATAGGGTACGGCTATATAAGGCTTTCCTAGGAAGGGTAGTATATATTAAAGTCTCCTACTATAATATAGTACCCTTATCTCTTAAGTATACTATCTAGGTGTCTATAGACCCTAAGGTCGCGGCTAGACCTCGAGGCTAGCGGTTGTATATATAGGTTATATATCTAGGTACTACCTACGTAGAGGGAGGTAATATCGCCCCCGCCTTCTTCGTCTACGTAGTATACTACCTCCTAGTCGGATTCTAGTATGTCCTTACTAATATAGAAGCGCGTACGGGGTCTACCGTCGCTTCGTAGATATATCGTATAGCCTAGTAACTTATAGGTCGTTAGTCTCTTATAGTACGGGTTAGTCTATAGCTCCTAGATTACTAGGACGTAGCAGACGTACGGGTCCGCCTCGTATAGGGAATAGTTTTATACTATATCCTTACTATAGTTAACGTTATACTAGATAATACTAAGCGTGTCAAGGCTAGTTATCGTTATCGATAATTATTTTCTCTATAATGTCCTATATTCTACTACCTAGCGCGTCCTAGTCTACGCCTATTAGTTATATACTAAAGGGGAGCCGGGCCTAGTTAGATTCCCTCGCCATAACTAGTAGAGTATATAGCCTCCTATACGCTCTAGGTTACGTATTCTTTATATTATTCTCGGCCCTAGGGCGCTTATACCCGACCGCCGCTAGCTAGTTCCGGTATAGACTAGCCTTACGGTCGCCGTAGAATCTTAGGGCGACGGTTCTGTTTGTGATTTCCTTGTTTTTCGCTAGTTTCCGCTATAGGCATTCTACGCTATACGATAGGTAGTGCCCCGGACAGTTTACGTACCGCCTCGTAGCCAATATATAGTCCCTAGATATATAGTCTCCGATATAGTTCGAGTAGGCCTACTTATTTATATATACAGGTTTAGTGTCTATACTATTAGCATTTGAAGCATTAGAGGACACGAAAGGATAAGGAGTGCTTTTCGACTATCTTAAGGCTATATTACTAGATTAGGCCTTATTCTATTACTAGATCCGCCGCTTTCGCGTCTTATAGCTATACGATTAGCGCCGAGGCCTTCTTACCTTCTAGCTATTTCCTATAGAGCTAAGTCGCCTTCTAGATTAGAGAGTTAAGAGTGACCGGGTTGTCCTCTTAGAGACTACGTAGGTGACCTGAGTTAGTTAGGTCGAACTCTTTAGGTATATCGTAGACTAGGATCGTAAATTACTTCGTTAAGACCTTTACTAATACCGGAACCTTAGATACCTACTATAGCTATACCTCTAGGTGCCTCCTAGTAGTAGTAGAGCTAGTATAGATCTATAGAGTACCATTAGACTATTAGTTTACTACGACTATCCCTAGTTAATTAATTCGCTAGGCGAGCTCCTTATTCGATAGCTTCGTAACTTCGGCCTAGTCTTCCTTTACTACAATATGGATTATAACTATATCGTACGTTAGGCGGGGGCCTAGTGTCGATATCGCGACCAATACCTAGCTATAGGGGTATTGACTCCGGGTGGCCTTATTAATCGCCTAAGACGTCGTCCTTATTTATTATTACCCTCGGTAATATAATAGTACTAGCGCCGTACGTAGCTAAGTAATCATTACCTATAGAGACCGGTATAGGAGCTAATCGTTAGTTTCTATACTTTTTACGTCCTCTATAAGTTACTACTAGTTATCTTAGGAGAGCTTTACCTATAGAGCCGTAGGCGCCGGTAGTACCGTAGCCTAGGCTACTATTACCTAGGAGTTACCTAATATAGCTAGGCACCTCCGCGGCGTTTAGAGCTAAAGAAATAGGGTGAAGAGAACTTTAAGCTGTCCAAATTAAATAAGGTAGAACTCCCTTAACTCTAGAGGTAGTAGCCTACTTTATAGATCGTTAGAATAGCCTTAATAAAGGCTTTCGAATATGCCGTGTTTAGCAATGGCGCCGATAGACGTCGTCTTCTCCATTCCTAAGGGATAAATATAGTATAAAGATATATTCAACCTTACGGTATATATATACTAAAATATAGAAACGGAGTAACTATACCGATAACTTATATATCCTTTACTATTTCAAACATCACACACTTTTATAGGAATGTATTATTACGTTACTTAAGATATAGCAGAGCCTCGCGCATTATAAATAAGGCAAAGTACCGGAGTAGATCCGGCGCCGCTGTTTCTATCTCGAGTTGTTGCATAGAAGTCTCTAACGGTCGTCCGTAGCTTTGTCATTCCGAGAAGGACCGTGCCGAAACTGTCATCAACAACATCCACAGAGACATTTCATCACCAGAACAATCAATTGTCCATCTGCTCGCCTGGCAACCACGCCACCGAAGGATTATCGCCGCTACTCACTGTCCTGATACTCCCGGACCACGAGGTAAACTGAGAGCTCTGAGACTCGTGGGAAGACAAGACGCGTTGTCAACGCGTCGACAACCACTACCACTACCAACACATCCGGAGCCACCAGCTAATGTAATCCGGTGGCGCGGTACTTCACAGAGGGCGTGACAAGTAGTACAGCAGATTCCTAGGTCTGGACATCATTCCGCCTTTCTTGGGGAGGCGTTCGTGCCACTGTAGCAAGTCAACGTTCAATGCGAGTGGCCGCGAGACGAGGGCAAATGCGTATGGCATTGATGATATACAGCACGACGGCGACGAACTCAATCCCGATGCTTATTGTCAAGCTTGTGCTGATCCCATTCCCGGGCGATCAGACATATCAAAGTTACCATACGCCGTTTCCACTGCCAACAGTAATGTGGTCTTCAATCGATTGCATTCGTTCTTGGATTGCTATCGGAGACGAAAGCAGGTCGCGAAGCCTTGCGTGGCCATCTCTCCCTTTCAGTGCATCGATCAAAGATGACTAACCATTAGCTATAGCAAGCATGACTATAGCAAGAATTTAGCCTTGGCAGCGGTAGGCAGTAGCGACTCATGACCCGGTTTTTGCGCCTCCTCAATCTTCCACATCCAGACACATGAAACGCTACGGGCCACATCCGCCTGTCAAGAAGCACAGCGTCGTTCCTCGCAGCAAGACATCCTGGATCTCAGTTGCCGGCAGTGGGCTCGCAGCAGAACAGCTTACCACCCGCAGCTTCACCTTGCTCGATCGTACTCTGCGAAAAGCTGCAGCTTCTGCGACATGATGCGACGACCGAGCACACGTGTCGACGGCACCGTACTCGTACCTGAAGCCCTTCCAATTTGAGCACGGCCTCATGGTCCTCGATCCTGGTCTCTGTCCTGCTTTGCACCAAGCTTTGGCTGTTGAGACGAGGGCTTCTATATTTCATGCAGATTCAAGGATGTCGCCTCTGGATTTCGATCAAGGTCTTTCTGGAATATGGCACTCAACCTCTGCTGCCTATGGCTACCAAATCTTTTCGACGACTTCCACTTCACTTCAGGCCGGGCTACGTACAGTCGACAAGGATACCATCCAGCAATACATGGCCCAAGTGTGTTTAGGCTATGATAATTTCTAATCAACGCTATGGTCTACACCTCCCCTCGGACTCTCGTACTGGCGTTTTTACTATGGTTGACAACATCCCAACCCGCGCAAGCCGCGGAAACAGCCTCACTCGTCCTAGGCACCGCAACACAAAATCAGCAGAGCGTCGTCGTCTACACAGCGCAAGCACTACCTTCAACAGACACACCAGCAGAAGCCATCTTCTCCGCTGCACTACTTGTGCTTTCCGCCTACTACGAAACGACGAGGCCCACAGATACAGCACCAGCAAGTTGGCCGGAGACATTAGCCATCAACGGGATCATACTGGACATACAGTCTGCACGGCCAACTCCGAAACCTTCATCAGCCACAAGTCAGCGTACTATGGTCTCCACTACAGCCCGCCCAAAATCAACAATTTCCTCAATCCGGTCATCATCACGACTTACGACGACTTCCGCCCTGTCTTCATCAATGAGTTCGAAGACATCTAGCACTACTCATACTTCGACCACAACACACAGATCGTCATCGACACCGAGCGCGGTGCCCAATGATGACAGTAACAAAAATAGCAGCGACGTGGATCGTATTGCTGCTATCGTCGTCGGCACCATTCTTATCTTCATCGCACTGGCCTTCATGCTCTTTCTGATCGGCATGGTCTTTCGAAGGAAGAAGAGCACTGGTAGATTCTCCAAACCAGCAAGATACTCAGTCGCCTCCATGATGACTGGAACCCTACGAGGTGGAACTAGCGACAGAGCATCGCGCCGAGTGCCCACCCCGACTGCCGTCAGAACACTCAACGAAGCCAACGAGAAGGCCTTAGCAAGCGAAGACGGCCGCATCAACAACGACGCAGCATGCCCAGCGCCGCTGATAGCCCGGAACAGCACCATCCGCCCCGTGACAGAAAGCCCAGCAAGTTCCACCTGGTCCAGCCGCCGCTCCGTCGAACGTTTTCGAACTAAACACCTCGTCTCTCAAGGCCAATGGCGCGACAGCCCCCACGAGCTTCCCGGTGTTGAAAGCGCCCACGAGCTAGATGCAACGCCCATCACCCCTGGCGGCATCTCAAGACAACCCTCCTTCAGCTCCTCCGACGCAGACGACTTCACACCTACACCCACCCCGGCACCTTTCTACCGCGACGAAAGCCCACAGCCACACTCAATGGTCGTGATCCACAGTCCCACGACTTCATCGTCCGGCTTCCGCGACTCGGAATCTCGACATCTTACCTCTTCCTCAGGACGAGGAGAATCCCGCGACGCCATCACGCCGATCGTCACACCCGTTGCATCCTATCGCGACCGGAGGCCAGCAAACCTGACCCTGTCTGGCGCTAACAATCGATTCCGAGACCAGAGATTGGTGCCTATGGTCCACTATCACGATGACTCGCCGGATGGTGTATCACCTCTATACAGAGGTCGGGTGTCGCCATTGTACAGACGAAAGTCTTCATCGCCGTCGCCGGGCTATGGGGCGAATGGTGGGTACTCGCCTAGTCCAAGCCCGGGTACAGAGGGAGGGTGTCGCCTCTAGTCCACTATCCGAGTTTTGGGAAGCTATCAGG
Source organism: Fulvia fulva (assembly GCF_020509005.1). NCBI lineage: Eukaryota > Fungi > Ascomycota > Dothideomycetes > Mycosphaerellales > Mycosphaerellaceae > Fulvia > Fulvia fulva. The sequence continues at coordinate 869,911 of NC_063012.1, forward strand.
TTTTGACTTTGGGAGTGATGAGGGAAGGCCGAGGCCGAGTGCGCAGTTGCAGCTACAAGATGGGGATGATGACGGGAATGATGGATGGAGGGCAAATGGCGATAATGTCTTTAGACGATATGAGATGGGGTGAGATCGTGGTCAAAGTTTGCTGGGGTGAAGAGTATGTTAATCACAGCTTCTTGTAGATAGTCATGGTTTGGTTTGAGCGGATAAGGATACCCGGTTGCCTGCAGGTGGTGATGACTACTATGTAATTAGATAATGACAAAGGTTGTTCATGATTGTGAGCCATCTAGATTCAACGTGCAGCCTACTGTTCCATAGCTATGACCTCTTGTATGAGGTCCTCGAGGTTCGAACTTCAGTCAAACTACTAGGTCTTGAGGCGGGTAAAGCCAGTCTGGCATCGCTGTACCTATCTACTGTCCCAAACCACTTGCAACACTCGCGTGAACGCTCATAAGCTAAGCTATACAACACATACTCGCAAAGACGCTGCAGACCACAAGTAATTGCAATCACTGCCCGAGAGTTGATCGTTTGCCACTAACTCACTCACCCGAAAATCGTCTGCCAGCTCTTCTCTTGACTGACATCCATCCAGTGTGCTCTTTCGCCCCCTCCACCAGCTGAATCTAGCCTCTCCCACGTCTCTTTCACGATGTCGACCATCTGCAGCACAGGCTTTTGTGCATACTTCCTGCTAAGAACGAGCATTCGCGCCTCCACCACATATCTCGCGTCGATGACTTCGTTATGGCCAGGAGACGAGCCACCCGCGGCGACGACAGGAGGTAGACGCAGTTGACTCGCGGCGCACATCAGGATCATGGGAAGGAGCCGGCAAGCCGCAGATGTAATCGCCACAGTCTTGACGAGGTCGAGAATATGGATCGCGATCGCTGCGAGCCAGGCGTGGACTTCATCAGGGTATTTTTCTCGAGAGGGTGTGATGATTGAAAGCGCGGCTGGGATGGTGCCTAAGCCCAAGGTCTCTCTAAGCAGCGCTGGGAAAGCGCCATAGATCTCCAGTAAGCCTACATATCTGTACGCATCAGCCATTTTTGAGAGGTCAATGCGAGGTGTTCTTGGGTCGTCGTAGTCGACGATGTCATCCGGCGAGGGAAGTTGAAGCTCTAAGAGGAGACCTTCCAATGTCTTCGTCCAAGCATCATCGATCACGCTCGGGCGTTCGTGGCCTCTTCTCTGAATGGGGAGACCACTTTGTTGTGGTCCGCGCTGCCTGCGGAGCACACGGCCAATCTCAGCGAGGAGGAAGCAGACATCATCCATGACAGCCGACCAAGGGTGAGGTGTCATTGGCTTGTCTCGTGTTGGCAGGGTAAGATCTGGCGCTTTGAGTCCTGACAATGGTGCAAGAGGTACTGGATCGACGAAGCTCGTCAGCATTTCCCAGTACATCATCGCGCTGAGAAAGAAGTCCTTGTGCGGCGATGCTACCAAGTCGTTCCTCTGTAGTTGTCCTTGTAGCAGATTTCGAGCAACTAGCAGGTACTGTAGGCCAAGACTGCTCGCTTGATGCCATGCAGCAGTAGGTCCAAGCAGCAACAGACTGAGCATTACTGCGTCCACGTCTACTTCTTTACTTCGCTTCTGCAAGGCCTGAAGATCTCGCTGTAGAGATGTCCATGCCTCAGAGCGTTTGCCGAGTCCGAGCGCATTGAGGTATGGATACCAATTCGCCAGATGGGCCAGTGACATGAATTGCACCGCCAGATGGACCGTCTGACTCTTCGGGTACAAGTCAGCCGTCAACGTCCGGAATGTGTTCAGATCGGAGTCGAAGCAAGAATACACGGTGCAAATATTGTTGAAGTAATAGTTGACCAAGTCATGGTCGGAAAAGCCTGGTACCTTGCTCGGTTGCGACAAGCGATAAAAAGTTTGGAGAAGTCCCGTGGAGCCAGAAGCACGACTTGACTGTTCCTTCAACTTCCGCTTCGTGTCCTCGTTCTCTGCTATCCGTGCTGGTAGTACGGACAATGTCTGACTTGCTTGGCCAGGAGAGTCGTCGGGACAAGTTGCCAGATTGGGCATGAGGTCCTCAAGTGGGAATGAGAAAGGATATGTCAGACCACCTTCTGCTGCCAAGTCGAAAGATGGCTCCATTAGAGGCGCTGTGAATCCGAAGTCTTCGTAGCCTGACAGATCGATATCTGGCCACTCTGGGACATCCCCCATCTCGTTGGACGCTCCACTCGGGATGGGCATGGCGGAAGCCTGCGCGGCCGTGCTGATGGTCCGAGCATCCGCCTCGGGTGGTGTCTGGTACATTGCGCCGACACCGAACTGCGAATTGCTGCTTGACGATGAGGCCGACTGTGCTACCGAGTTGCTCTCTGTCTGCGGCCGTTTCCGCGGTTGGTCGTAGACCTCGTGCTTGTTCGACCACCTGATCTGCTTGACATAGCCAGGACACTCGACACCATTCGCCGTGCACATTCTACATGCTGGTTTGGCCTCGTCGCACTTGACATGTTTCGACTTGCACCTCTGACAGCCGCCACGGGACTTGGGGCTCTTCAAGGTTCGCTTCATGGCACCAGCTCGTGGGGATGGCGGTGATGGCGGTGATGGTGGTGATGATGTGTTCTGCAGACTTGCCCTGCCAGTCCGACGAATTTCTCCCTGATGAGGCCAGCAGGCACCACTTGCTGCTGACAGGCATTATCTGTGCGGCGGCGGAAAGTGCATTGAAGTGAGCATCACGCTTTCTCCGCCTCCCAGTACTGGCACCCCCCCCCCCCGATATGGTGGATTGGGAACCCCAATGCGGTCTAGACCGCTTTCCGTCAACGTGTCACCGTGTCACCAGGGGTCTGACCCAGCCTCTTTGCTTGCTTGCTATCTTTAACAGCTATCCTACCCCGAACATCATTCTTCCAAACGTCCTGATTGATGTCTGCGTCCATCACCTTACTGTCATATCTACCTGTATCAACACAGCTTCTGATATAACTGCTTCACTGCGGACATTCCTCCCCGCTCAACGCTTACCCTTCAAGCGATGACGAGGCACTGAAGACTTGTACATGATGTTGATGTGCTAGCAAAGACCGGCGCTTCTACCACTGCAGTCCCTTCATACCATGGCTGGAAAGTCAACAACTCCGAAGAAGGCCACGCGCGGATTCTGAGGGACATGGCCTGATGAAGATCCCTGAACGATCAATTGTCATCGCCGTGTGATTGCCCCCGAAGCTCCACGCGGCAGGAGACCTCATGACATCGACCACATCATTGTATCTCAATGCCCTCGGAGACGAACGAGCGCACGAGCGAGGCCTGAAGCACGACGTGCGGTTGCACTATTCGGGAACCTCCCTACAGCTCGTTATCCCCCGTCTGAATTATGCTCGGATGCTGGATACAGCCCACATCGCTTGAACCAACAACTAGATGTGCGCTTCTGCCAGCGACGGCTCTGTCTTAGCGATGCAAATATGTGCCAAGGTGAGCCTCGCATGTCTCACAGCATCAGGTTGCATGCTTCTATCGAGCTGTATGCTGTCTGATGATCTATCCGGCAACGACAGCCGTAGTCTTATCCCTACAGTAGGTCAGCCAGCCACTTCGTAATGCTCTGATCATAGGCTGCAGCCGTGAAGGGCTGCCACTAGATATGCTTCCAGTCGTACAGGAACAGGCATAGCAAACGAGGGATGGACCTGCCGTAACAGGAAGGCATTCACGGCATGGCATTGAGCCCTTCCAGAGACAGCGGAGAAACCTCGTGACCTATTCTCTCGTGGAAAGGTGACTGTCCTCGCTCAGTTGCTCATACGTTGAAATATATGCATCGCATCGCAAGCAGCCGACCTCCTGGCCTACGAGACCAACCTTTTGGTAGAAGAACATGGCCGGCGTGCTTTCAGACGTCGATACACGATCGAATCAGAGCATCGTAGGAGGCCAGACGATTGTTGTCGATGTCTGTGGGCCAACCTCCAAGTGCTCTCGAGGGAAGAAGCTGCCGGGTGTACGAAGTCACGAGTGTCCTTCACTCGCGACGGCATCAACACCGCGGCCCATCGACTGCTTCTACAGTACATGCATCGATGTGCGCGCTCCGCTTCGACAGCACCTGCTTGCGTTGAGGTGATTGGAGCACGTTCCACGCAAGTCACAACCATCATTTGGACTTGAGCTCGGCGGCCATCCGCATTCACGTTACCTCCACATAACACGGCCCATCCCTCGACTCCTGTTCACATCTCTCACGATCTTCCTCCGACAATTCGCCCTTATCATGCACCTCAAGAATGTCTCGAGATGGGGCTTTGACTCGCCTGCTCCAGACATTCAACCCTGCCTTCCGACCTTTCTTGACCGGGATACCTCCATGCCAAGACGCCTCTATCCCGGTACCATTGGAGTGATAATTGTTCCAGAAGACCGCATTGCCTACGATGGGACGGAACTTCAATCCTGGTTGCGCATCGCAAGTGAGGACTCCTCTTGAGCACCAATCCAGGGCTGGAGGAGACGGCCAGGATGGAAAGGAGGTCTGGGAGGTGTCAGCGTGGGTTGAGTAAGCCGTGAGAGTGCGTGTGTAATTGGCGAGAACGTATGTCTTACCTCACCACCTTCGCAGGGCCCTCCATCGGGATCTCACATGCTACATACACGACAAAGTCGAGATCCTCGGATTCAGCATCGCTTCATGCCAATCGTGGTGAGGACGTATATACTCGTTGATGCCGTGCTTGACTGCATGAATATCCTCCACCCGGTCCACCGGCATGAAGCTCTGGAAGTCGGCGACTCGTTTGCGAATACATGATACGACTGCGTCGTCGTTGGGGAGTTTGGCCGAGACCGACGTTCGGAAGTTGCTGTCGTACTCTTTGCCAGCCGGACCGACTATGGCTGAGGGCTTGTAGTGTGGCTCGGCTAGTGCGAGGAGGTGTGAGGATTCATGTTTGGAGAGGAGGTTCTCGATGTATAGCATCAGGGGGTCTGCGGAGATGAGGCGGGTCGTATGGTGATGGTCAGGACATCCGGCTGCGTAGCGCTCGACTATGTCCGCTATGGCATCTGTTGAATTGGCGGCTGGGGCTGTTGTACTCGTTGATGCGATGTCTGGCAGCAGCTGAACCGTCTGCCAAAGCATGAGTCTGGTGCTAATCTGCGGCCACTTGTCGACGAAGAGGAAGACTGAAGTCGCTACCAACGCTGCTCTCGTCCATGTTAACCTGCCGCCCGTGGATGTCGAAGGCTCCACTATCGTGGGAGCCTCTTTTCTGTCCGAGTCATTCCGTAGTGCTCAAGGCCACGATTTACCATGAGTGGCACGACTCCCGTCTCATCCCCTGGCTCCATTTTGTGCCGATATCGAACCACTTTGGACAGGATCTGTGGCATGTGCTCGACTTCATGATGGCGCATGAGGATCATGCCAGTCACATGGCACACTCTGCGCGATCTCACACTTCGCGTGCTGAGGCCTATTGACATGGAGCTTTACCTCTTGCGATTACTTCTGGAATGGGCTCGGATGGTCCAAGCATGAACACGGTTCATACTACGCCAATTTGGACGTAACTCATTAAGTGTGCGCAACTGGGGAGCCGATGGCATGATTTCTACCGTCTATTTCGAGACCGACATAGGGTGTTACGTTGTTCCTCTCCACGGATCGCCGTCAATGACTTGTCCTCCAACATCATGGACCTTTTCTTCACCGCTGGCAAGCTTAGACTGCTCGGAATGTAGCACATCGGCATCCAGACTCACGCTGGACGCCGAGTTCAATGCGTCCAACGTATCGTTGATCATGATCACTGAGGCACAGTGCGCCGCATGTCCGAAGCCACGAACTCTTTTTGGGATCACGATCTTGGTCTCCGGGGCGCGAGCCTCCTTCATCCAGTTGTATATGCAGTGTGCCAAGTGGTGGGCGTGTACGGTATAGTACAGCTGACCCGTATCCGTAAACATTGCGATGTCTTCTTCTTCGGAAATGGGAGAACTCTTGTCCTGCTCTGCGTAGTATGGCCACTTGTAGTCGAACATTGCGGGTGCAGCATAGCGAAACGCATCGGTGATCTTGTCATCTCGGCAATGAGCTGGTAGCCAGGCAAGCTGGACGGGATCGTAAACGCAGTCATTCAATTTCGCCTCAGCGATTGATGCCCCAACGCCGGTGCTGAGCCGTCGCTCAGCCTTCGGACTGACCGTGTCCTTCTGTTGGTACCACACAGTAGCGTGGTCTTCTCAAACGATCCTCGCTTCATCCCCTCTTCAAGCAACCTGTCCTCGTCGGCGTTTACCGAAGAAGTGACTCAAGCCTGGTACTCCCTCATCCCCGGAGAATACCGCCTCCTTCCCATCGAAACACAGCCCACTAACTAACCTCGCATTTGAAGACGGCAGCGGATTCCTCCAAATCGTGCCCTCAATCCAGTCCCATGCCAACCTCCCACCACCTCTACTGTAACAATCCCACGCGCGGAAGGAGATGTCGAAAACGTCTACACCACCGCCGTCTTCCACCAGCTCCATTGCCAGGAACACATCCTCAGGTCCTTCCTGGTCTACGACGGCACGTCAGAACACGCCCTGCATTGCTTCGACTACCTCCGCCAATCCTTGATGGGCTGCGGCGACACAGCTCTAGAAGGATCCGATCCGGGGACCAAGGGGGCGCACGCAACGCACGGGTGGGGAACGACGCATACGTGCAAGGACTGTGATGCGTTGAAGAGGGATGCTGTGGAGAGATGGATTCCGATGGCGCCGACGGGTTGGAGGGAGAGGCATGGCATGTTTCCCGACTCTCGTGGCGCTGGAAGACGATAATGTGATATGTTGTGGTTCCTGCCCCAGGTAGGAAGATGACGGGCGGTTAGGTCGCTCTCGCTTCGCGTGTGAAGACTGTCGCACCTGTGATAGTGGCAACCTGTAGGCAAATGTTGTGTACATCATCAATGATCGTGCTGTGATGCCCAGTCACGCAGCAATTTCAACACTGCACTACGAAGCAGTGGGCTAATACGTACATCAGTACTCAAAATCATCATCAGCAGCCGGCTTCTTATCCTTGCCCACCGACTCCTGCGCGCGGTACATCTCCGCCACCTGTCGACTACTCGTGGCCTGTTCCGCATTCTTGTCATCTCTCACGCGAATGAAGCGCGGGAAGCGTAGACTGACGCCCTTGTGAGTGCCGTCATTTCCAAACTCTGAACTCGCAGCGCGGTATCTCGGACTGAGCGTGAGATCGGCGGTCTTGACCTCCCAGACGAACTTCGGCTCGAACCATACATCTGGCTGGTCGTTCTTGCCCGTGGAGTGGTCGTAGAAGGGCTTGGGTCGGTCGATGACAAGTGGCGAGAGTGTGTCGTAGAGCTCCGCTAATAGAGCTTCGGAGAAGCCAGTGCCGATGTTGCAGACAGTCTCATATTGCTCGGAGCTAGTGTTGTAGCAGGCTAGCTGGAAGGCACCGTACCAGTTGGTCCGCTTGCCTTTGCCGTAGTATGCCCCAAGGACGACCAGATCCAGCGAGTCGCCTGCGCCTGAGAGGTAATCTTTCTTAACTTTGAGCCAGTTCTGCGATCGGCGTGATGGCTCGTAGTGCGATTCGACACCGTCTAACATCTTGACCATCAGTCCTTCGCAAGATGCCTTGATCGAGTCATCCAGCAGAGTCTGAATCTCTTCGATCTCACGAGAGTTGCCGTATTGTGCGAACGCGAACTCTCCCTCGACTTCGTCAAAAGCAGTGTACATAGCCTCGCGACGTTCACGGAATGGCTTGTTGACCATAGCTTCGCCGTTCAGGTACAGTATGTCGAAGGCAAAGACGCAGACCTTGACCTTGATATCCTCTGTCTTGACGTCCTTCTTCTTGCGCGTCATGAGCTGTTGGAAGGGCAGTACGTGCTTCTTCTCGACATCCCAGGCGACGGTCTCGCAATCGAGCACAAAGCTCTTTGTCCCCTCCTTGACCCACTTGGGCAGTCGTTCAAGAATATCCGGGTACTTCTTACTCAAGTCTTCACTGTTTCGCGAGAAGATATTCGATACACCACGATCGCTCTTTCCTGCAGCCGGAGCAACAGTGGCGGCAAAGTCCTGCTCAGCATCGTGTGCAACGAAGTGAATTTGCGCACGTTCGCCATCGTACTTGTACTCGCAAGTGAAGTCCTTGCCCTCAAAGCGGTCGAGCACTTCACCGATGGACTTGGTGGGCTTCGCCAACATGGGCTTCAGTGGTACACCAGGTCGCAGCTTGAGTGAGTCGCGAAGCTTCCAGATGCCGTTCTCCAGTAGTGCTGGCACAATGACCTCGTAGGCTGGCAACTCGTTGTAGACTGCTTTGAAAACCTCTTCGCCCTTCTTCAGCTGCTCCTCGGTAGGCACCTTCTTGCCGTCCTTGGACACTTCATGTGCGACCATGGCGTGAGAGAGCGCAACCTGAAGGTTCTTGTCTGCCAGGCCCAGTCTCATCTTGCCTTCCAGGGCGCGGATGATGAATTTCGACTCGCTCGGGCCACCTTTGTCCTTGTTGATGTCGATCTGCTCTCCTTTCTTCATGTTGACATCAGCGCTGGACAACAGCTTCTTGATGCCATCGACTTTACGACCCTGAGCGCCTTGACCTTCAACAGTAGCAATCCTCATCAAGCCTTCATGGACACCTCGCACAGTCAAGGGCTTCGGATTGAACATAGTAGGTTGATTGCCACGACTCTTCGCAGCAACAAGTCCCAGGTCGCCGATCTTCTGCTGGTCATCTTTGATGATCTTCAAGCTGCGTCCTGTGCTCTCGCCGATAGCCTTCATGATCAGAGACTCTCCAATGCCAAGTTCGATACCTGCATAGTCGGCTGCGAGTTTGCCAATCATGAGGAGTACGGTGGGCAGGAGATCTTCGGGTGTAAGTCGAAGCACTTGTCGTAGGAACAATGAGCAATGAGCGAGAATCTCGAGTCGCTTGGTGGTCATCTCGATCTTAGAGAACGTGGTGCATAGCGCAGCATATGGCACAGGATCACCAGCTTTCCAGTCCGGATACGGGTCTTTGCCAGATGATTTGAGAGTGCTCTGGACCTTCTCACGAGCTTTGGCTGCCACTTCTGGCTTGACTTCTTCCTCATCTTCAGACACTTCAGCTTCGGACTCACTGCCAACCTGTTTCTCGTCATTCTTATCGATGTCGTCCTCGTCAACGGGAACAGCAGCTGCCTTCGACTTCGGTTTCACCGGTGTCTTCGTCTTAGGTTCTGGCTTTGACGGCTTCTTCTTTACGGGCTCGTCGTCTTCGTCGTCTAGATCGATCGTTTGCTTCTTTGCAGTCGATTTGGCAGAAGTCTTGCTGTCCGACTTTGCAGGCGTAGGCGACTTCGACTTCTTCGCAGGCTTCACCTCTTCCACCTCATCATCGTCCTCTGCAGGCACAGCCTTGACTTTGGACTTTCCGTTCGTCTTCTTCGCCACGCCCTTCTTAGTGCCGGCTGGAGCAGGTTTCTGGCGCTGCTTCTTGGTCGGAGGCTCATCGTCATTTTCATCAGCCTGATCCTCGCCATCCTCTGAAGCTCGACGCTTCTTGGGTGTAGCAGATGAGGCCGGCTCCTTCTTGACTGGTGCATCATCGCCCGAGACATCCTCCTCCTTCTTTGCGGTGTCAACATCATCCATTTCAACATCTTCGTGCTTGGTGGTTCCATTCGTTTCTGGTGTGGATGCCTCAGCTTTCACATCCTCCTCTTCATGCTCCTTCTTCGGCTCGGCCTTGGACGAGAACTTCAGCTTCGCTTGCTGTGGCTTCGCTGCTGGTCCGCCATTGCTTCCGAAGAACTTGCTATGACGATCGTCAGCATACAGTGCCACGTCCAAGGGAAACAAGGTGCATCCAACCGCACCCAAGAGTCTGCTGATTCATAACATACCCGAGAGTGGCCTGCTTGGGCGCCATCTTGCCAATTCGCGTTCTGTCGGTCCGAGGTACGACCCAATGCTTCCAAAGTGATCTCGAGTCCCGTGCTGTAGCCTGAGGTTCTGGCGTGGGCAGCTGGTGGGCGATGAGGACGACTTGGGAGGGATCACGTCGATATATCGCCCTGCAGAACGATCGTGGCAGCGGGCAGCGAGACCATAGCATTCCACAGTCACATGCAGAGTTGATGTTGGAGTAAAGTGTCGAGATGGAGGTGGTGTTTCGTGTGACGCGTAGAGTGGACGCGGTAGAACTACGCGATCAGCATCTCGGCCTGGAGCTTGCCTTCGCCGACATCATTGCATCACCAATTTCTGTCTACATGTAAGTTATCATAAACACGACAACTTTCATAATCTAACGGTATTAGGTCTCGACCTTGACGATACTCAATCACAGCCATCCTGGCGTCCACCTTCTGCAAACCATCCTCGTCCCCATCTTCAACACCACCAACCGAACCGCCACCGCCACCGCCTCGCCTCCTACCACCTCCCACCATGTCACGAACACCCGAGCAACCCACTCTCACCCCGCGCTTCTGCTTTAACCAGACCGCGCTCAGAGGTAAGCTACCACACACCCACTACCACCTATCCCCTCAGCTCACGCTCATACAAGCCCTTCTCGCACCTTAGACTTCCTCCGCACCTCACGAACAGCCGTCGACGACACAATATCGCAAAATCTAAACGCCCTCGTAACACCAGGCTCGCACCCATGGGACCCATCCTCAACCTCCCAATCACAGCCACGTCCCACAGGCAAGAGGCCTATAGCACCATCTGCATGCGATAGCTTCAAACAACAAGTCCTCTTCCCTTCCTGGCAGCGCCGGAGCGACGTCCTAACCTATTGCGCCGGCGTCGCCACCTCCCCAGACCCCGAAGATCCCGACCACCTCCTCCGCTCAGACGAAGACGCCCGCGCTCGTGAACGGCAGGTAGACGAACGTCTCGATCCCTACAGCAGTCGATACTTTCCCCGAGAAGCGCGGACAGAGGCGCTAGCGGGGTTGATAAGGAACGAGAGAATGGTCGAGAACATAATCCGTGCGAGGACGTGGGGACTGGTTGGAGAGAGATGTGAGAATGATGGGCAAGGTGCAGATCAAGCTCTGGATGAGTGGAGGAGACATAGGGCGGAGAGTGCTGCCAGTCGCGTGGTGGAGAAGATACTGCCAGGCGGACGATAACGTCACTTGTACAGCACGGCACAAGCCTCGACGAGGCCAGCATGACAAGATACAGATAGACAGCATTACAGCATGAGTATGATGTACAGAACTTAGAACTCAGTAGGAGTGGGTAGTACTAATCTCTACTCCCTCCTAAAGCAAAGCACATCATAACAATCCAAGCAAGCAATCAATATGCCACGTGCCCTCCCATATCCGCTCCTAGTTCTTTCTCCCTCTCTCAAAAAGTACAGTGGTAGTCCTCGGGTCTGCCATCCATGCAATCATATCTACATCTCTCAAAGTCCCTACCATCCCTTTTTTCGAATCCCATAATACTACAACCCGTTAATCAGAAAGAATGCATCCATTTCTAGTCTCTCCGCGTAACGCCTTGGCCCCATCCCGCTATGCAAATGGTATGATGGTCGTCGTGAGTGGAAAAGCAAATGCGAAAGCCGTAGAGGGTATAGTGGCTCCCGCTGCAGTTTCCGCCTTTCGCAAGTAGTGTTCAACGCCGATAGTAGTAGTAGTCGCTCCTGTTCCGAAGTTCATCGTGAGCGTATCTTCAGAGAAGTCGTTATCACAATTTGGTCTTTATCGCCCGGAACTCATTGTGGTCGAAATCGAGGTCGTGTGAGCATGAGATCTTCAAGGCCAAGTCCTTGATAGACGTGAAGGCCTTGTAGGTGTGCTTGGTCTCGACATCGATGTCTCCAACGCCCCCATGTCCGGTATTTATGACTTCTCCTGATTGTTCGAGGTACCGCATGAGTCCTTACTCCCGTGCCCCTAATACCTAAAATCCGCAAGGTCCGATGAGTTCTACTGCGGGACTCCCTTCCGCAGCTGCTGACCCTGCGCGCCGTAGCCGTTGGGCATGGACATGGGAACACCACCTGGGTCCGCCTGATCCGAAAGCGCCAGGAGGAGTTGCGCCAGGCATCTCTTAGTCGCGGCATCGTCTCGCAAGACTGGCGAAAAGGTCGCATCTCGAAGTGGTTCTGGTAAGCACTGTCGTAAGGCCTCACGGGCACGGGCGTTGTCGGATAGTCTGGAGGCGTTAATACAAACCGTGCTGAGCTGATTAGCATCACTTACCGCAGGAAGCACCTGACGACATGCTTAAGGAGTCTGACTGTCTGCTGATCCACAAGCTGGGTGACCATGTTCGACAACACCGTGCCGACCGCGTAGAAGCGCTCGTAAGTCTGGCAAATGTACTGCAAGCCCATGTCGTCGAGGAGGATCTTTTGAACGATGAAGATGGCAACAGTCTTGCTGAGCTCCGACCCGGTCTCCATGATTCGCAGACATAGCGGAATGATCTCGGTGGTGAGGAGGAAGTTGATCACCTCAGAGCTATCATTTTTGACCAGCGCCCCGATTACGCCGAGTGATGTCAATCGTAGATATTCGAATGGCCGAGACTTCGAGGTTGTGTTGAGAAATGGATATAGAAATAGTGGTATGTGGGCTGCAAAGGCGGTCAGTCGTGGGCGCTTTGGCGCGTCGATCAAGATCGCATACCGTTCAGAAACAGTCCTCTGGTCTCGCTATGCGATGCGACACATTGAAGCAGCGCCAGGGCGTTGCATACTCTGTTCGAAGCAGCTGCAGTGAGCTGCGATGGGTTCAGCAGAGGGTACACGGAGATGATCTCCTGCAGGAGGGACGTCATGACGCCTGCCTGTTGTCAGTTGTCGCGCGCTCCCAGCTTCTTCTTCACACAACATACCAAAGGAGTGCCATAGTATGAGCGCCAGCTCAGGCACTTGCTCTCTCTTTTTGCTGAGCTCAAGCAGAGCTGCTTCCCGCGTGTTCGCATTCAGAACTTGCGCTATCCACTCCAGCACTCGTCTGTTGTCCTCTGTGATGTTGTCGCCCGGACCAATGATACTGCCGCCATTGTGATCGCCTGGACCTCCCGAGCCACCCAGTGGCCCGCCGTTGTTGTTGATGCCGTTGCCGGCGCCGTTCGTCGCATTGGCTAGGGGATTCGTGTTTCCGCCGTGTTGACCAGCTGCGCTCATGGTGCGCCCGTAGTTTTGCTGCTGCGCGGCGGCGTTCGCAGCAGCTGCAGCCTGCGTCTGAGCAGCATACTGATTGTGCGGTGCTTGCGGCAGGTGCTGCCAGTCGGGCTGTTGGTGATACTGGTTCTGATATGCTGGGTGATGCATGGTTGTCGAGGCTCGGCGCGGAGGCACATGCGGTCCTCGTCTGCGCGCCTTCGCTGGTAGTGCTGCTATCTGGCGGTTGATTGTGGCTGTCGGGTGGTGGAAGTAGTGAAGCGATGGGTGCTGTGAGGGAGTCGTATACTGTTCTGAGGATATTGGAGGTGCAGACCGCTGCAGCAGGGCAACTTGGAGCAAGAGCTACCCAAAGCGCTCGAGTCCCGATCGCGGAGACAGCCGCTAGCCGCCAAAGCTTGGGTTGAACGTGCTCGAACGAACGGTTCTTTGTATCACAACATGTGTTTGTGTTACTGTTACTGCACGCTACAATGGATCTAGTGATGGCTCGAAAGTGGTCTCGTTGCGAGAAAGTCCTCGGCTCACGCTGTACAAGGCAGCACAGGCTCAGAAAGCCCCTCTGCGCGTTCTTTCTACACAGTGTTCATCAAAGAAGAGCAGTATCATACAATGTCACAGCCATCCCACATCACTTCGCCTTACTACGAGCAGACTTCCTCTCGCCAGGAATGGTAGCCTTCACTTCCTTCTTCGGCGTCGCCTTGGCCGCTTTCTTCGGCGCAGCTTTGGCTTTCTTCGCTTTGGCACGTTTCTCGTCTTCATCGCGCTCCTCAGCACCATCAACTTCCTCTTCCTCCTCAACAGGCTCCTCCTTCACCTTCTTGGCTCTGCCGCGTCTCTTTGGAGGGGCAGACACATTGTCTGTTTGCGGCTCCTCGGCCTTGACTTTCTTGCCACGCTGCTTCTTCGCCGGCATGACCTCTTCCTCTTCATCATCCTCGTCCTCCTCCTCAGCCTTAGCTTTCCGCTTTCTGCCCTTTGCAGGCTTCTTCTCGTCATCCTCTCCATCAGAAGCGACATCCCCAGCAACCGCCCCAGTCTTCTTCTGAACAGCCGGCACAACCGCAGAAGTACGTCCCCCAACCGTAATGTGCGTGATCTTATTCCCGTTCGGCAGGACATTTGCATCTTTCTTGCCCTTGTCCCATCGATACTTCATCAACCACGTATCCGGGAACTTCGAGCTATCCGCTAACGTCTCACACGCAGTCGTACACACATCGATCAGCGCATCATGTAACTTCTTGATCTGCCCCTCGCCAAAGGTATTGCTGTACTGCTCCGGATGTATTCTCGCTTGGTATAGAACCTCATCGGCGACCCAGTTACCCACACCACTGATGTTCGCTTGATCGAGTATGAGAGCTTTCACAGGAACCTTCTTCTTGCCCAGCAATTCCGCAAGCCACTCTACCGTGACCACATCTTTATCAACAACAGGGTCCGGCCCGTTCTCCTTCAATGGTGAGTTCTGCCGTATCTCCTCAGCAGGACACTCCACCAGGCCTATCCGTCCCAGTCTCCTCGCATCCACGAACGCAACCTCGACTGCCTCCCTGTCTCCTTCCGCTTCGCATTTGAGTAGGAACTTCGTCCACTTCGGATTCGGCGGCCACTCTTCCTGCTCATCCTTCTTCTTCGCCTGCTTATAGTATCCCGTCTCTTCAGTACTATACTTGATCCATCCACTCATCCCCAGATGTAGCACCGCCTGTGGGGGCTTATCGAACGTAAGGTAAAAGTATTTCCCCTGCTGTCCTGCAGAGACGACTTTCTTGCCTGTCAATGCTTTAGAGAAGGCCTAAGATACATAAATCGTTAGCGATACTCAATCGCTGTGCACAGCAGTGCACCCTGTGGTAACCCCACCGTTCGTTGCGTACCTGAGCCGTCGTACCGCCCTTCTTGCCATACACGATATCATCATCGAAGGGGACGCATTGGGTGATGGTGCGGGAGACGAGGTGTTTGCGGAGATAATGGACTGTACGGGCGATTTCGCCAATTTCTGGCATGATATCTGTATTGCACTCCTATTGTTGATGTGGAGTGGTGACTTGGGGTATGGATGTCGCGTTAACACATCAATATCAAGAGCAACCAACAATCATGAAGCGCGACCCTGAGCTCCAGCTTAGGCTCAACTCTCGACGCGCCCTGCGCGCGAAGTCGCGTTCGCGTTCGAACGCCATAATTATAATAAATCCAACCGCAGCGACGTTCGAAGCTTCAACCAAAAAGGCACGATGTCCCATACAGATATCAGCTTCATGCGTAGCATTCGTTGGTCTAGACCATCTCATCGCGCGCCTGTACTTACAGCCAAGCAATCTCGATCTCGAAGCAAGGACGATTGCGTGGCAGGAAGGGATGATCGAGCATCGGAGTTCGAAAATAGAAACAAAAAAAGAAAGGTGAGACCTGCGACTCGTGCGTTGCAGATTTGTGTGGGTCAGTCACAAAAGCAGACTGTGGGGTCTGAACAAGGGAACGACAAGTTGGTAGCACGGTAGGTTTGCCTGATGAGTATGAATGCACTCTTCACGTCTCGATTGACCACTCTCTACAGTAGGTAAGTATCTCCCATTCCCCTCCTCCTTTCCCATTTAGACATTTGTTGCGCTCCATCCCAACAGCAAGCAACTCCAGTCCAACTCCGCGCCAATGCAGCTCACATCGTAACATGAGCGAAAAGACGTCAATCCGTGATACCATAATGCATGCCCTAATCACGCAGAACCAGAACCGCCCCCCCCGGCGCTCCTCCAAATGGTATGTGCTCCAGCATTGATCCAAAATTGCTCCGATAGCACCATGCCTGCCCAAATAAAGACAAACTACAAATGAGACCCGACCGCGGCGAACAAGTTCCTGTGGCCGGGCGAGGTATTGACATACGAAAGATCGCTGAAAGCTACGGGTGACATAGCCAAAACTGCGCCGATGCTAGATCGCGTCAAGATTGTTGTAAAAGTGTAAGGAGCCTTTCGCTGAATAGTCGCTCAAAGCAATAAGAAATGGTAGTTGAAGTTGTCGATGAAATGTCGATGAGGTTATCGTTGTGGTTGGTCCTGGTTGCGACGAGCCTCGCGTAGGCGGGCACGTTCCTCTTGCCGCTCGGCAGCTTTCTGTGCGTCAGGATCCGTCCGTGGTGGTCGGTCAGTCTTTGCGTCGTTGCCGCCAGGTAGAATGCGGCTGACGTTGTATGCGAGTGACTCGATGATGATCTTTCGCAGTTCAGCGTCTTCCTTCATGTCCTCGGCGTTCAATCGGAAGCGCTCTTGCTTATCCATGTCTCTTCGGCGCATGGCCTTGATCTCGGCGACAATGTGCATGAGTACACCTTCCGGGCATCTGTTGCGCGGAGCGGCGTCACGGGCAGGGTTGCGGACATATCGTCGAGTGACATCTTGGCAACCATCGGCAGAGAAGGCCATGCAGTAGCTAAGCTTCTTGCGCCAGCCTGTATGTCGTGTCAGTGGCTTGAGCGATGATCGCCATGTGGTGGAACATACCTTGAGTGTAGAGCAGTGGAGCATCCCACGATCCTTCGCAAACATCGACATGCACCCACCGCTTACGGTGAGTACTGTACACTTCGGTCCAGACGTGGTCTTCTGCGTTCCATACCCACCGCACCCGGCTACCGATAGCTCTGCACAGCATTGAGAAACAGTTGGCCCATTCGCCGACCCGGCCACGCCTGGTTTGTAGCAGTACGAAGGCGTCGTTGTATCGTGGAAATCGCTCGTAGGAAAGACACTGTGGGTTGCTGCATTGGTATAGCTCGACTCGGCTGGCTCCTCGTGCAGACTCGTCCGGGATGGGTGCTACCATGCCCTTGCCCACGGTTGGGGAGTAGCATGTCGCACACTTGGGGTTGTTGACCCACTCGAAGAACTCATTCTTGAACCACTCCATCAAGGCCTGGACTATGCAGTCTTGGTAGCCCCATTGTGCCTTGACGCCTAGTGATGCAGCTTCGGCTTCCAGTACATCTGATCGTTCCTGTGCAGTGTCGTATATTCGTTGCAACGGAATGCTACCGAGCGCCTCGTCTAACAGTCCTGGGTTCTCCCATTTCATCGGTGTATTTGATAGTGAAACCAGCATGTTACGCATTCGTATCGACTTTGCGTCTGTTGGCGGGGTAGGCGTGATTGGGATGTTCTTCAGTGACGAGTACGATGGAGGAGGTGATTGTGTTCGTGGGACGCCTTCCTGTCCTGGTATTGAAGGAGCCTCTCGTGAAGGTGGAGGTGGTGTTTGGGACGAAACATCGTGGGCCTGTCGCGGCGGTAGTGCGGGCGGTTGTGATGGTCGGACTACAATATCGGTATTGATTCGCGAGTTTCCCCGTCGCAGCGAGCCAGGTCTGCTATTCAACTCGTTCATGCGCTTCGTCGAGAGGGTGCGTCGGAACTGTGCAGTGAGGTCGGCAGCCCATGTGTCGGGCAACGGCTGCGACGAAGGGACCGGCTTGCGACGAGGCACGCCACTGTTTGGGGGCGGTTGGTCGGCCATGGTCGCGGTGTCTCGCTCGCAGCGGAAGGGAGTGTGGTGAGGGTCGTGTTGAGCGAAGGAGAGAGGGTGGTGGATGTGAGTCCGCTCGAAGGGGTGGCAGTGGCAGTGTCGCAATGTCGAATCCCGCTCAGCCCTGCGCCTCGAGGCCTCGAGGTCAAGTCACGGGCTCAAGTGCCGAGGGGACCACTTTCGATGTTCGTTGATGGATGTAGACTGCAACTGGCAATATCTCGTCGCCGCGAGAGTATGCAGTGTGCAGCGTGTTTGCAGGCGCGAGAGACGTTGGCAACGGCGTCGACGGTATGTTGGGTGTGAGAGAGAGATCCGTTGGTGTAATCGCAGGCTCGCAGCCCGGCTATTGCTTAATCCACCATGGCCACTGGCCACTGGCCACGCAACACTACGCGTAAGCCTCGACGAGTCTACCCAAACTACGCCTTGGCGCAATCGAAAGAGATCGCAACGTGCTTTCAAGACTCTAGTTGGTGCAGATTGTTTGTACAGTAGGCGTCGACTCTATCCATCTGTCGAGACGAATCTTTCACTTGTCTGGCGTCGAGGTCATCGTCGCTCATAATCACCAAAATCCCCCAGCTTATTTTGGGTGATTCGATCTGTCCGCACCGAGCTCAGGTCTCTTGATGCATTGCAGGCATAATACTCCAAAGGTGGACTGAAGGATCTTCACAGAGGTGTGTTGGTCCTCTCGCACATTCTAACGTTCTTATGACAGCTTAGCAATGCATTCGTAAGTGGACTGAATCACGTTATGCGTAAGATACGCCTCTGCCAAGGTGTACCCTAAGAGGGAAGAGGCGATGCAAGACGAGGAAACGTAGTCTTGTCTACGACGACAAGACTAGCAGGCTGTGCGTGTACTGATGATTGGAAGATGTCTTGGATAGCAAGACATGACTTTGTCACGGTGTAGTGCTCCGTGCGATGGCAAGGAGTCGTAGTTGAAGTTGTCTCAACTATCTGCAGGAGCGTTGTTGTTGTTTTCAAGTTTGGCCACTGCGGAAATATGCTGCCCCTGAGCCTGCATTATCCTCCGAGTAGGAGGTATGGGCAGGCGTCTGTCAACAAGAAGAAAATCGAATCTGCTTCTCGTTGAGAACAATTGACTCCGACCTCTCCAAAGATCCTAGTGTACGGCGTTCCTGACTCTTCCTCGAACTGCGATAACACTTCACGCCAGCGCAGCAGGTAGACCGCGTGTGCGAGCTCCAGTCTCCTCTTTTGCAATGTCGTTGAATCGCTTCCGTGATGGGTGGTGTTGCTGCTGTGGGTGATCGTACTGGCGAGTAATGAAGCGAGCATTACACAAGTCTGTAAAGAAGAGTTGGCTTGCCGGCGAAGGAGTAACGGGAATTTGAAATGGTTGCTGGATGTTGACAGGAGGCAGGCAGCAGTTGGCTGCTAGCAGAAATTCTGGGCGCAACGCGAACGTGATGCGGACCACTAGGTGCGGAAAGCGCTCATGAATGCGCTTAAGGCTAAGACATGTCAGTTTTACGTTTAGGTCAGTACATGTATGTCAAGTACTCACATGTTGGGGTAGGTCGAATGGCCTGGCATGCCGCGAACGAGTAAGGTCACTTCTCTCCCTTGTATAGCTGCCTGTTCTAACAGCTCAATGGAGAGAGTCTCTGGCAAGGTGTTGAAAGAGCTATGGTAGATTGGAAGAGGGTACCATGACTTGTGTCCTAATCATCTTGTGAGTATGTGCAACGGCCCAGGTATGGCATTGTATAACTTACCACTGAAGACGATGCTGTGGCATGTACCAGGGTGTGGGAAGACGTCTCTGCCGGCAGTGAGCTGTTCCTGGAGGCGATTGGCCTGAATACAATCATTCCGCACGATCTGGTTCTCGATGTGCAAGATAGCTTGGCGAAGAGGTGTTACGTGGCTGCTAGTTCTCGCGATCACAATCAGCATCGAACCCATCGGGGAATGCTGATGCACATGTTGGCGCTTCTTGAAGAACAATTCAGCAGGGGCATATGCTGGGCATCGCTGGGCTTTGATGCCTTGCTGCGTCAACTTGTCCTCCAGTTCGGCCGTTGACGACATCACAATAGAAGCTTCCCCGTCAATCGACGACTGTGCCGGAGGAGCATGCTCGTCGTGGATGGCCAGTTACCCCAAGCGCTGTTGTAACAGATGTGCACTTGGGTGTTGAGCAAAGTCGTCAGGGACGTGGCCTTCATTTAGTGGCAAGGCACTGATGAGCTTCGCGTCATCGTGCTTTGGAAATCCTAGTGTCGACCACTTGGAGGGTGGTGTTGTCTTCAGGAGCTTGCTGCCACCGATCTGTCCGCCGCTATCTCCATATCAGACCGCGTGGATTGAAAATTGAGTGGCGGGTGTATTTTTGGCCTTAGGTAAGATCACGTAAATATCTCGGCTAATCAAACACACCCACTACTTTCATTCCCTAAGGGTCTGAGGACAAGCCGGGCTCTAAAGCCAATCCACTACTATAACTAACAACACGTATATATAAAGCGTATATTCTCGCGTTCTAATAGTACGAGGCCTATTAGAAAGTATATACGATAATATCTAGATAGGTAATATTAGTAAATAGACGCCGGCTTTAGGTTATATAGAGCCTAAGGAGAAATATCGCTAAGGCGGATTACTATAGCTTAATAATATATAGTAATCTATTTACTACTTCTACTTCTACTTACTATATAACGTGCTTTACTACCGAGCGGGCTACACTACCGAGCGGGCCACTTTTGCTAAGAACTGTACCACTTCTACAGATATAGCTATACAACTACTATTATAGCGTATATTGTCTTTAAACGAGGCTAAACTAATCTTAGCTGTCTAGGCTACGAAACGCGACGTAATAATCACGAATCGACTTACTATAAAGGTATACGACGCGTCTCGAACTATACTAGGGTATCGATTGAATAGACGACATCCTCGGGGTGACTACGAGCCTAATTTAAAGATGCTTATAGAGCTAGAAGAGAGGGTGATACTTAAGTATATACTCGAGCTAGATCTTAGAGGTTTCCCGCTATTCAAGGCTAGTATACGAGTAATAGCCGATTCATTACTATAAGAGAAGGGTCTTAAGCCCACTAGTCTTAATTAGATAGATAGGTTTATTAGGCGGTATCGTAAGCTAAAGGTTCGTATAACACGTAGATATAATCGTTAGCGAGCCCTAATAGAAGATCTAGACGTTATCGAGAAGTAGTTCTTGCTTATACGTAATATAAAGGAGAAGTATAGCATCCTTAACTAGGACACCTACAACTTCGACGAGACAGGGTTTATAATAGGTGTTATTACGTCTTAGAGCGTCGTTACGGGTTTAGAAAGGCGTAGTAGAAAGAGGAAGGTCGTTTAATAGGGTAATAGAGAGGGAGTAGAGAGATAGCGTATTAGATAACTCTTATATAAATCAAGATTAGTAAGCTACATAAGTCTAACGAGGCCCTTATATAGCGGAAAGTACAAAAGCGTAAGTACATTTAGTCTAGAGGGTCTCTAACCTTCGATAAGGCGTCATAATTAATACCTCTAGAGGATACTAGGAGGTAGGAAGTAAGTAGAGAGCCGCTAGATAGTGTTCGGCTAGTACTAAGGCTACAGCGCTATAAGCGATATAGCGAGTCGGGGCATAACGTACGTACCTATTAAGTAGACTAAAGTCTCTTTACGTTAAAGACCTACTTAGAGGTAACTATATTCGCCTCCCTTAGAGCGATAGCCGTTTCCTAGGTATTATTACTTAATAACGAGAGTAACGATATATAAAGTAGGCTACTACCCCTAGGACTAAGGGAGTTCTACCTTATTTAATCTAGATAGCTTATAGCTCTCTTTACCCTATTTCTTTAGCTCTAAACGCCGCGGAGGTGCCTAGCTACATTAGGCAACTCCTAGGTAATAGTAGCCTAGGCTACGGTACTAACGGCGCCTACGGCCCTATAGGCGAAGCCCCCCTAAGACAACTAGTAGCAACTTATAGAGGACGTAAAAAGTATAGAAACTAACGATTAGCTCCCTTACCGGTCTCTATAGGTAATGATCACTTAGCTACGTACGGTACTTATACTATCGTATTACCGAGGGTAATAAGAAATAAGGACGACGTCCTAGGCGATTAGTAAGGCCACCCGGAATTAACACCCCTATAGCTAGGTATCGGTCGCGGTATCGATACTAGGCCCCCGCCTAACGTACGATATAGTTACGATCCGTATTGTAGTAAAGGAAGACTAGGCCGAAGTTACGAAGCTATCGAATAAGGAGCTCGCCTAACGAATTAACTAACTAGGGGTAGTCGTAGTGAACTAATAGTCTAACGGTACTCTATAGATCTATACTAGCTCTACTACTACTAGGAGACACCTAGAGGTATAGCTATAGTAGGCATCTAAGGTTACGGTATTAGCGAAGGTCTTAACGAAGTAATTCATAATCCTAGTCTACGATATACCTAAGGAGTTCGACCTAACTAACTAAGGTTACCTACGTAGTCTCTAAGAGGACAACCTAGTCACTCTTAACTCTCTAATCTAGAAGGCGACTTAGCTCTATAGGAAATAGCTAGAAGGTAAGAAGGCCTCGGCGCTAATCGTATAGCTATAAGACGCGAAAGCGGCGGATCTAGCAATAGAATAAGGCCTAGTCTAGTAATATAGCCTTAAGATAGTAGAAAAGTACTCCTTATCCTTTCGTGTCCTCTAATACTTCAAATGCTAACAGTATAGACACTAAACCTATACGTATATAAATAAGTAGGCCTACTCGAACTATATAGGAGACTATATATCTAGGTACTATATATCGACTACGAGACGGTACGCGAACTATCCGGGGTACTACCTATCGTATAGTACGGAATACCTATAGCGGAAACTAGCGAACAACAAGGCAATTACAAACAGAACCGTCGCCCTAAGATTCTACGGCGACCGTAAGGCTAGCCTATACCGGAACTAACTAGCGGCGGTCGGGTATAAGCGCCCTAGGGCCGAGAACAATATAAAGGATGCGTAACCTAGGGCGTACGGGAGGCTACGTACTCTACTAGCTACGGCGAGGGAATCTAACTAGGCCCGGCTCCCCTTTAGTATATAGCCGATAGGCGTAGACTAGGACGTATAGGGTAGTAGGACATAGGACGCTATAGAGGAAATGATTATCGATACTAATAACTAGCCTCGATACGCTTAGTATTATCTAGTATAACGTTAACTATATCAAGGATATAGTCTAGAACTATTTCCTATACGAGGCGGACCCGCGCGTCTACTACGTCCTTATTATCTAGGAGCTATAGATTAACCCGTACTATAAGAGACTAACGACCTATAAGTCACTAGGCTATACGATATACCTACGAGGCGACGGTAGACCCCGTACGTACTTCTATATTAGTAAGGACATACTATAATCCGACTAGGAGGTAGTATACTACGTAGACAAAGAAGGCGGGGGCGATATTACCTCCCTCTACGTAGGTAGTACCTAGACATACAACCTATATATATAACCGCTAGCCTCGAGGTCTAGCCGCGACCTAGGAGTCTATAGACACCTAGATAGTACGCTTAAGAGACAAGGGTACTACATCGTAGTAGGAGACTTTAATATATACTACCCTTCCTAGAAAAGCCTTATATAGCCGTACCCTATAGCCGACGAAGTACTCGACTTAATAGCGAGTAACGTAATTGCCCTTAATACCCCGAAGGACCTAGGCACCTAGAAGAGAGGGGGACTCTAAGGCACGATCGACCTCTCCTAGATCTTAGATAGCTACTACTATATAGTAACCTACTATAGGATCGAACATAAACTCGAGGCGTCGTTAGACTATATACTAGTTAGGACCTCTATTACGATATAGATATAACGTACACTAGCGAGAACCTCTAAGCTAAACTAGGGAAAGGCCTACTAGGCTAACATCTAGGCGTACCTCGATAACTCTAAGAGGCTAGTCTAGATCGCGTAGTAGTAATAGAATAGTAAAGACGAGATAGACGAAGTAGTCTAGAGGTTGATAGACGAAATAAGAAAAGCGACCTTACTTTACGTTCCGCTTACCTAACTAATAATATAGTCTAAACTATACTAGACGCCGGAGTATACTACGGTAGTAAGAGAAGTAAGGATCGCCCGCCGGGTATAGACGAGCAGCTATAGCGAGGAGGCCTAGAACGTATATAGGGAGGTATACTAATAGAAGAAAGCTATAATACGGAGGGAGAAAGCAGTCGGCTAGAGGGCTATAGTAGAAGAAATCGCCGGCAAGCTAGAGAGGATATAGAAGCTAGTAAAATAGGCCCGATAGGACCCTATATTAGGCCCCTCCTTCTCTATCCTAGCGCTATAATCGCCTAGTAGCCCGGTTAGCGACCCTAAGGCTAAGGCGCGTCTACTAGCTAGTAAGTTCTTCCCGCCCCTAGTCGAGGCTAATCTAAGCGATATAAATAGCTCTACTCCCCTAGCCCCTAGCATCGCGGTCTAATAGGAGGTATCCGAGGGAGAAGTTGCCGCTATACTAAGGAAGTTGCCGGCGAAGAAAGCCCCGGGGCCGGATAGGATCCTAAACGAGCTACTAAAGAAGTATAGAGATCAACTAGCCCTAGTAGTTATAGCGATCTTTAACGACTGCCTTTAGACCGGATACTACCCAATAGCTTTTAAACAATCGACGATAGTAGTCCTACGTAAGCCGCAAAAGGAAGACTATACGTAGGTGAAGTCGTACTGCCTAATTACGCTCCTTAATACTCTTAGGAAGGCGCTTAAGAAGCTAGTTATAACGAGACTCTCCGAGGCGGTAGAGGAACACTCCTAACTCCCGGACACCTAGATAGGTACGCGCCTATAGCGATCGACGCTATCCGCGATAGAACTTATCACCTCTTAGGTAAAGGCTATCTAGTATAAGAATAGGGACAAGGTGGCTTCCTTATATAGCCTAGATTTATCGGGGGCCTTCGACTACGTGTTATACCCGCGGCTACTCTATACCCTAAGGTCGAAAGGACTCCCTAAGTAGCTTGTCAACTTCGTACGGTCCTACCTCTAAAACCGTAGCACGTCGATCCTAGTCGGCTAGTATAGAAGCCCATTTTAAGTAGTCTATACTAGAATCCCGTAAGGCTTAACGCTAGTACCTATTCTATTCCTCTTCTTTATAGCGACGCTACTCCTAGCCCTAGAATCCTAGAACACCGCTACGAGCGGCTTCGTAGACGACATAAACATCCTAGCGTAGTCTTCCTCGACTAAGGAGAACTATAGGCTACTAGAAGAGAAGCACAAGATCTACGAGGACTAGGCTAGGAGGTATAGGGCTCGGTTTGCCCTAGAAAAGTACAATCTAATACACTTTATGCGCCGGCCACGGTTCTATAATATATAAGCTTCTATCTAGATATAGGGGCACACGACTAACCCGGCAAATCAGCTTAGGATCCTCGGACTATAGGTAGACCCGGCGCTACGGTAGAGGAAGTACGTATAGGTAATATTACGGAAAGCTAAACAGAATATAGCATTATACTAGAGGCTTACTACGTCTATATAGGGGGCGGACTTCCGGTAGTTACGACTTCTATATACGGCTATTATACGGCCAGTCCTTACCTATAGTAGCTAAGTATAGTCCTTAGGCGAGAGGGCCTACCTATCGAAGGGACTCGTCGCGCCGCTAGCGAAGATCCAAAACCAATGCCTAAGGAAGGTCACCGGGGTATATAAGTCGATACTAACGAGGATACTTAAGTACGAGACCGCTATACCGCCGATCGACCTATATATCTAGAGACTACGGACCTCCTACTTAGGCAAGTCGGTATAGTACCTAGTATAGAAGGTTATCGCTAGTATAGTCGTAAGGGCCCGCGAATTAGTACTAGCGTATAAGGGTATTCGACCCGGAAACGAGCCGAACTACCGGGTAAGGGACGAATAGCTAGTAATATAATAGGAAGGTAAGAAATTGTTTATAGAGTAACTATAGAAAGAGAGGTAGAACAACCAGGTTGTAGGGTATAGTAGACGCCCTTAGCTAGCGGGACAACCTAAGGAATAGTTAGCTACGAAATCCGCGGTCAAGCACCCCCCGAAGCTTATCTACTACCGCCTTATAAGGGTATAGAGTAGTATAGTAACCTAACTACGAAGCGAACACATCGGCCTCTAGGGGTACCTATTATAGAGGAATGTTCTAGGATACATAAATACTAGCTACCCCTACGGCTATCGCTCCTAGAACGTACGGCACGTACTCCTCGTCTATCCGAGGTAGTCGCTAGGAAGGGGGGAGTAGATAGTAAAGGCGAGGAACCGGACGATTAGGGCACTTCTTAATAACGCTAAGGACCTACGGCGTATTACGAACTAGATACTAGAGAAGGGCTAGCTAGAACAGTACCGCCTAGTAGGAGTAGTATAGGAAGAGAGGATACGACGTAGCGCGACGAGACCGGCTAGGAGCGGGGGCTAACGGGGTAGTAATATAGACTACGTACGTTTAGAGGAAAGCTTATCTAGATAAGGAGTAGTCGGGGGCGGGAAGGGTTTTTACCTATTCGGGTTTTCCTTTGTACATAACAATAGATATATACCTATATAGGCCGGATAGGGTCCTAGAATAGGGGAATGACAAATCTATCTATCTATCTATCTATCTATTAAGTAGACTCGCTAGATAGCGAAGAATCTAAAGAGAAATTGTCCTCCTAAGAACGATTCTATAGGATATTATCGTATTAAGATACCGTCGCAATTAAAGTAGAAGTGGTATAGTTCTTAGTAAAAGTAGCCCGCTTAGTAGTATAGTCCGCTCGGTAGTAAAGCACATTAAGACATATACTTTAAAAGGTAAGTACTTCTTCTTCTTCCTCTTCTTCCTCTTCTTCTTCTTTACTATTATTATCGCGTTTCTCTTATACTTATACTTATTAGCAAAAGATAGATATATCGCGATCCGAGCGTATATATAGGTAATAGCCTATTATTAAAACTTAAGGCTACGTACGCTAAGAATTAGGTAACTAATTAGATAGATAGATAGATTATTCACTCGCCTATCTTAGTGCCCTATAGCCTATAAAGGTCTCTCGCTATTTAGGTCTATTTATATAGGTAGGAAATCCGATTAACGGATAAAAATCTCCTCGTCTTTACCCTCCTCCTTCTTTCCTATCTTGTCCTTTAGTTCTCCTTCCTTTAGGGTACGCTAGTGTTATAGTTGTTACCCTATAACTACCTTGTCCGTAACCCTAGCAATGTCCTCTTCTCGATTCCCTTTCTCCCTTCTATTTTCCCGGCTCTTCTCTCTCTCCCTCCCCTCTATCTACCTTTCCGTTTCTACTACTAGGGAGAATTACTCTATATAGTCCTCGTTAAGGATCTATCTTATCACTCTCCTTATATCTTATCTATTCTAGATAATAGCCTAGTATTACCTATCTTTTACCTTCGCCCTCTACTAGCTTCTCCCTTTTACCTACTTAGTATAGTTTAGTACTATATACTCCGGGTTTTAGGATAGGTAGCTATAGGGGTAACGTTTAGAATCGTATCCTAGGACTCTTCTTTAGTATAAGTATACTTCTTTAGTATAAGTATACTCTTAGCCTAATGTACTTAGAGCAAATCTAGATAGCTATACTTACTTCCGCCCTCTTTAGGTCTTTATAGATAAGGTAGTTATACCTTCCGAAGGTCCTAGCCGCTAGTAGGGCTCCTAGCCTTACCGGTTTTTAGTTCTAATACGTTTCCTATTATTACGAGGCTATAGTACGAGAGTATAGGGGTATAGTATTAATAAAGTCGATAGCTAAAGAGAGAAGTAGGTTCTAAGGTCGAGGCCTATACTTAAGAGCCGAGGTGTTACGGGTCGGCTTCGGGCCGAGCGTTACGTAATCTAAGGTCACGTGCCCCTTTGCTAATCCTTTACTTACGGAGCGGCCGTAAGACTACCCCCCATTAAAACACCTTTGTCTCGAAGCGTATGTCCTTAAATCTTCCTTAGTATATATACGAAGGCTTTATTATCCTCTATACCGTCCGTCTTATCGAGTAGCTCTATTTAGGCCGTTTTAATTATATCTTCTATCGTTACATCCCTCGTTATATCTATTAGCTTACCGTAAGCCTTTATGTCGCTTACGCCCTCCTACTATACCGGCGGGTAGTCAACTTAGCCTATACGAGCGTATAAAGGTATAGTCGAGCTAGTACTCTCGCTTAATAACTTACTAGAAGTAGGTACCGAAACCCCTTTAATATTACCTATAGTAATATTAGAAGGCGTATAGTTACTAATAAGAAGAGCTATAGTACCGGTACCGTTAAAGGGAGGTCGTACGACTATAGTTACCTAAGGTACTAGATCTATACTATATATATCTACTTTAGGTCTTATATCGCGTAACGTTTTATTCGGGATCTAACTAGGTAGCGGATAAAAGTTAACCGGTATAGACTTCGCTAGGTTGTTATACTAGAAGTCTATAACTACCTTTAGTATATCTTTATATACTACGCTCGCGGGCTCCTAAGTAGACTTACTATCTAAATATCTCTACTACTTTACTAGTATAGTAATGCCTCTACCCTTCGGCTTTAAATCTAGAATACGCTTAATCTCCTACGTTTTAAACGTATTACCTATATTATCTATAACCTTAATTAGCGGGGACGTATATTATCCTCGGGATCCGCCGGTCGTAGAAGGTTCGCGTAGATCGAGTTATATACTCGTATACGGGTCTCGTCGAGGTTGACTCTATATACGTTCTGTCCTAGTATAGCGGTAATAGTAACCGGTCCGTACTACTTTACGTCGAGCTTCTTAGATAGTCGCGATAACTTCTAGTTCTTAGTATTAATATAGACGCGGTCGCCTTCCTAGTATCTAGGCGGTACGGTACGGTATATATTTATATTATTAGCTTATAGGTCTTGATTATAACGGAGGTACTCGTATAGGTACTCGTAGAAGTCCTTTATCTACTATACGAAGCGCTCCGCTTTCTTAGTACTAATACGTTACTTAGTAGGTATAAGGCGCCTCGGTAAGTTACTATTAAAGTTACTAGTACGCGGATTACGGCTACGCTCGGCGAAGAATAGCGAAATACCTATAGCTTCGGTAATAGAGTTATTCTTTACGAATTTAGTAAGTAGTAGCTAATCTACCTAATCGTTCTAAGCGTAGTTAGTAAAGGTACGGAGGTACTTCTCTATCTCCTTATTCGTATTCTTAGATTAGCGGTCCGTTTTAGGATAGAAGGCGGTAGATAGTTTATTATCTACGCCGACGAGTTCGTAGAGCCTACGCTAGAAAGTAGAAAGCTATTAGCTGCCCCTATTAGTTACAATCGATAGAGGTAGGCCGTAGAGACTGTAGTAGTCCCGTACGAAGATATACGTAATATATTCTATAGTTATCTCCTTTACTAGGATTATATAAGAGCCCTTACCCGTACGGTTAGTAATAGTCAAAACATCCGTATATATTATACCGTCGTAGCTACCCGTACTTTCTAGTAAGCTAACTACGAAGTCTATTACGATCTTATCCTAGAGCTTAAAGGGAATTAGTAGTAGTTTTAGTAGCCTAGGGTATTACGTCTACGAGGGTTTCGATAAGCGGTATTTATAGTACTTAAAGATCTTGTTACGGACGTATTACGATAGACTAGGCTAGACGAAGTCTCTAGTAATAAGCTCGTAGGTCTTCGCTCCTCTAGGATAGCTAGCGGAAGGTATACTATAGTAAGCCTAGAACACCTTAAAGCGTAGATTAGGTACATCCGGAACAAAAACGTTATAGCCGCCGTATCTATTCTTAATATATATTAATCCGCCTATAGCTACGGCATTAGTATCGTCTATACGGTATCGCCTTAGGAGCTAATATAGTTCTCCGGTATCTAGCTACCGTAACGCTTACTATATCTCTAGTTTACCGTAGGCTATACGTACTTCTATTATTAGGTCATTGTCTTATCGCCCGGGGCGAATTTCTATAGGTAAGATATTAAGGAAGCGATGCTTAGGTAGTAGCGTTTGTTCTTAGTACTATCGCCGTAGGTTGTTATTACTAGCTAGAATGTCTTACGGACGACGAGTAAGCGTATCGAGCTTAACATTACTTTTACTAGAGATATATACGATCTTAAAGTAGAACTATAACAAGAATTTAGACTAGCGTACCTAACGGCTGTTTAGTACCTTCGTACTTATAAACTATTCTAGGTTCTTATAATTAGAGTATACGAGAATAGGCTTACCGCTCTCGTCGGTAAGGTACTCGAAGTCGGTCTTATCGCCGTCGATATCCCTAGACATAAGCTCCGGTTTCTACTCCTTAAACGCCTTAACGATAGCGAGTAACTTCTTATTATATATATTATAGTTATATTCCTAAAGTAACATCTTCTTTGACATAAATATAACCGGGCGCTAAATACTATTATTACCCTTTTACGATATAATAGTAGCCGTAACAAAATCTAATACGTCCGTTTTAAGTTTAGTTTCTCTACTAGCTACGAAATACGCGAGTACGATATTATCTTCTATAAAGGCTTACTTTATACGTCGAAGGCTTACTAATAGGTATCATCCTATAGCTAAGGTACGTCCTTCTTAGTGAGTTATATTATAGGATATACGATACCTAAGTAGTTACAAATAAACCTACGATAGAAGTTATAGAATCCTAGGAATAACAAGATGTCCGTTAGGTCACGAGGGGTCTCCTATTCCTAAATCGTAGCGATCTTTTCCTTATCTATCTTAATCCTATTAGTACTAATAATAAGGCCTAGGTACCTAGTCTCCTAGACGTAGAACTCGTACTTGTCGATATTAAGCTAGAGGCCGGCCTCCTAAAGCTTAGCTATCACCTTGTCTATATACTCGATATGCTCCTCGAGAGTGTCGCTAAAGATCAGAGCGTTATTAAGGTACGCGGAGGTAAAGTTATCG
The DNA here is from genome assembly GCF_020509005.1 of Fulvia fulva. Lineage (NCBI taxonomy): Eukaryota > Fungi > Ascomycota > Dothideomycetes > Mycosphaerellales > Mycosphaerellaceae > Fulvia > Fulvia fulva. The sequence goes on from NC_063012.1 coordinate 900,611, forward strand.
AGCTACTCTCGTAGAGTATCGTTAATATATAACTAGACCGTACTAGGGGTATTATATAATCTAAATAGTATAACTAAGCATTCGAACTGCCTATACGGTGTTATGAAGGCAGTCTTCTATTTATCGCCTTCTATAATACGTAGGCGATTAAATACGGCGATAACGTCGAGCTTAGTAAAGTACTTCTTCCTACTAATCCGGTTTAGGGTGTCTTAGATAAGCGGAATAGGGTACCTAGACTTGACTATAATAGTATTTAAAGCCCGGTAGTCAATATATACTCGTAGACCGCCGCCTAGTTTACGTATAATAATAACTAGCGAAGCGGCTAGTAAATTACTACGCTAGATATCACCTTTCTCGAGCTAGTCGTCGACCTAAGCTTTTACTACCTTAGACTCTTTGTTAGATATTAGATATAGGCGTTTAAAAGGTAGTCTAGTATCCTACTTTAGCTTGATCTCGTGATCTAAGCCTAGCCGATACGGAGGTAGCTTACTTAATTCTACTTTTGAGAAGAGGTCCTTTCTATACTAGTAGTAGGCTAGCAACTTCGCTATATCGGCTTCCTTCTCCTTCCTATATAACTTCTCTATAAAGACATCGTAATCTACTACGCTTATAGCGTACACTTCCGCCTAGTACTCTTAGCGGTATCGTAGTATACGGTAATAGGAATCTTCGACGTATATAGCGTAGGCGAAGGCAGCTTTACTAACTATAACTTTTCGTACTATTATAGTATATAGGCCTAATACTTATGTAGTTACGGGGTTAGCTACGCTCTTACTAGCGTAAGTCTCGCGCGGATTAATCTATATCGTATAGACTTTAGCCCCCTTTATACGAGATAGCTTACGGAGTTCGTAGAGGCTAATTTACTTAATATCGCTATTACTCGTACCGTACCTAACACGCTCTACGCTAACTCCTTCGATAGGTTAAGAGACTGGTATAGCGGAGATGTCTAGTCGTTTAAGGCTATTATAGGCTAGTAGAGGGGTTACTAGTATTTCGGTAGGAGGTAAGACTATAGGTAGTATAATATCCTAGTAAAGGGAGTAGCTACGGTAGCTAGTATTATTAAATATAATTCTATATCGCTTCTAGTCCTTATAAGGGCTGTGTTTTACGTACTAACCTAAGCCTAATACGATGTCGTAGTAAGTGTCGGTGACTAGACGCTTCACGATTTCGATATAGCCCTATAGGTTAAGCCCGATACTTGTTACTTTTAAAATAATAGTAGGGGCTTACGAGCCGTCCCCTAGTCCGAGAGTAAAAGGTTTAATATTATATAAATAGAAGTTATATTTTTGCGCGTAGGAAGTGTTTACGAGTTTAGAGTTAGTACTATTATCGAGAAAGGTGTATATATAATATCTATTTGCCCTACCCTCTACTATAAAGTAATACGAGACTTCGGGTCCTTTATCTACTTCTATAGAGGGCGTGTTCGGACGGGCTTATAAGGAAAATGCCTATACTATTCTTATACCGTAATGTTTATATTCGTGTTCGTATTCGTAAGGTAAGTAATAGTGCTTATACTAATATAACACTTCCTATATTAGACTATTATCTATTACGCTTAGATAATAGTCTAGACGTTTTCCGCCGGTAGTACTACTACTATAGCGGTTAGACTATTATGAGCGGTCTTTCGCTTAGGGCGCTCGTAGGGGTCGAGTAGACAGCTAGCTACTCCTAAGGCGTATCCGGTACCGCGGTACCGTAGGTAGCTACCGCTTATAATAATCTAGGTACGCTAATCTTAGGTAAGTAGTACGAGGTTCTTATATTGCTTAGGCCGGTCCTTCTATAGAAGTAAGGCCTAGTTAGTATACGGTAAGCGACTAAGCGGTATACTAGTACTAGTAGGAATCGCTAGCGGTATTACCTAGCCGATAGTAGGCGTAGTTATACCTAGCGTCGCGCCCGGAGGCTTACCGCTAGATAGCTTCTTATTATCCTTATTATCGTTAACCTTTCGAGGCAGGTCGATATCGAGCTGAGCTATCTCGCTCTCTAGGCGATAGTATTACGAAGCTAGGCCCTCGACTGTCTTAAATTCCGTAAGTCCTATAAGACGGGTACGGTACTTAAAGCTAAGCTTCTTCTTTAGCTTAAGAGCTTCCTACCTACGGCTTAAAGCTAGCGGTAGGCGAGCGCGTTCCTTCTAATACTTAGCGTAGAATAGAGAGAACTTGTCTAATTCTCCTATCTTTAGAGCGTCTATATTATTACGTACCGTACCTTCGGGGTTATAGTCGCTAAAGTTACGGTTAAGGAACTTAAGGGCTTTCTATACGGACTTAAAGGGCTTACTAACTATATACTTTCCGATAAGGATCTTCTATAGAATGTGGTTTCGAAGCATCTACTATACTAATCCGGTAGTATATTCTTAAACGAAGCGGAGGGCGGATAGCACGTCCTTAAAAGTCGAGACGGCGAACTTGTTACTAAGTTATATAGTCTACTCGTCGAGGCTTAGGGAGTCCTTACTAGATTTCTTACTAGAGAACTTAGGCTTCGGTATATCGACGCGGCTACTAGTCTTAAAGTCCTTAGATATAGTAGGATTATAGCGGACTACGTCGACGCTAGTATCTACTATCTCGTAGTCCTCCTTAATAATAACTAGTTCCTTACTCTTCTTCTTATCCTTCTTCTTACCCTTACTCTTACGCGGAGGTAGATCGACGTCGGAATCGGAGTCGGAGGATAAGTCGGATAAATCTGGATTAGATAAGTCGTAGACGCGCTACTTACGGTACTTACGGGCGGTAGGCTACTTCTTAGTCCCCTTACCGATAGGCTTATCGGCGGGCTTATTACCGCGGTAGCGTCGTAACTCGGAGAGGGAACGAGTACTACGTTCCTTTAGTTTCTCGGTAGTACGGCTACGCTTAGCCTCCTCGAGTTCCTACTAGAGCGTCTAAATCTTCTATTATAGCCCTACTACGTCTATAGTAGTAGGTACGGTCTTATTAGGTACGAGGCTATCGAGTTCGGCTACCTTAGCCTTAAGTATACTAACTTCCTTCTTAGTAGACTTAGTATAATTATACTATTCGTTAGCCTGCTTCCTATACTTAGTCACGTCCTACTTTACCTTACTTAAGTCCTCGTTTACTTGTTCGAGGTCTTACTTATATTCCTACTTATACTTCGTAGTATATTATAACTCGGTATATACATCCTTAAACTTCTTCTTGTTTAGCTCGTTAGCCTTATATAACGCCGCCCTATCTAGGATGGCTTAGCGATGATCGGCTTCGAGCTTACGAAGTACGTATAAGATAGCTTCTAGTTAATTCTTAACGTAATCGTAAAGCTAGGTCGAGTCGAGTATACGTAGCTACTCGAGTAGGATACGCTAGGTACTACCGCGACCCTAGACGTCTATAAAGTTAACGGCGAAGTCTTTTCGAGTATTATCGTAGGACCTATCGTCGTTCTTATACTTAATAATGTCGCCCTTATATAATAACGTAGTAAGGTTAAGAGTATCGGGGATTTCGAGCTATATCTCGTTACCTTCCTCCTCTTCTAGAAGCTAGTCGAGAATCGCGCGCTCCGTATTAGCGTACTTGGTATAGGAATCTAGTAGGACGGAGTTATCGGACTAGGTATACTAATCGGCTCGCGTAAAGAGTTCTAAGTTTCGAGTTAGTCGCGTATAGCGTACGATACCTTAAGTGTTCGCGCCGCCGCTAGGGCCGGTGCCCTACGGTCTTACTATACTATAATTATAGTACGCCCTTCTAGCGTCTTTACTAGGAGGGAGAGAGAGAGAGAGCACTACGCTACTTTCTACGCTAGTACGAGTCGGGGATTTCGAGGAGTCGCGTTATCGCGATTTTTAAGCTAAGTAGCGCTAAATATAGTAGCGTCCTTATAAATGAGCTATCGAAGTGTTACGAGGCTATAGTACGAGAGTATAGGGGTATAGTATTAATAAAGTCGATAGCTAAAGAGAGAAGTAGGTTCTAAGGTCGAGGCCTATACTTAAGGGCCGAGGTGTTACGGGTCGGCTTCGGGCCGAGCGTCACGTGATCTGAGGTCACGTGCCTCTTTGCTAATCCTTTACTTGCGGAGCGGCCGTAATACCTATAGGTAACCTATAATCCTTTCTACTTAGCTTTACTTCTTTTTCCCTTTATCCCCTATATTAGCTTACTCCCTTAGAGCTTCTCTCTATTTAAGGGCTACTAGGATTTTCTATAATGTTTTTAGGTCTACTTCCTTCTATAGGATTATATATAGCCGGTTAGGTCTTCTCCTCCTCTCCTACTAGGTTCTTATCCTTTAAGTAGCTACTTAGATAGTTCCTAAGGCTAGGTATACTATTTTCTTCTCTACGTATTAACACCTTATACCCTAGAGGTACTCCCTAATAGGGGCTGTACCTAATTCCATTTCTATTGTCCTATAAGGGGTTGACTTATATACCCCTAGTACTCTCTTTAGGTAAGCCACCTACGCTCTATTAAGGGGGTCCTTAATTCTCTTCGGGATATATTTTTCCGCTACCTAAATTACTACTCTATATAGTATTACGGGCTTAATAATAGCCTTATATATAGTCTAGGCCTTTATAAAGGTCTCCCCCTAGGTTAACGTAGTAAGTCTCTCGATTAATTATCTATTAGTATCTGCTCTCGCTAACGCCTTCTTTACTTATAGTCCCTAGCTAAGTTTTGGATCTAGCTATATCCTAAGGACTATAAGTTCCCTTATAGGATAGGTCTCGAACCCCTAGATACTTACTAGTACTACTAATTTATGTTTTGTCTTTACCTTACTAAAATAGATAAGTTAGTACTTATCCGGTACGAATTTTACCCTATACTCTCTTACCTACTTTTCGTATTATCTATATCTCTCCTCTAGGAGTACGTAGTTTTCCTCTATAGACCCCGACTATGCTAGGATATTTATATTATCTACGAACCCCGATACTAAGGTATTTACTATTTCTAGGAGTAGGGTCAGGTCGGCTATAAAGAGGAGGAATAGACTTAGGAAGAGTATAGAGCCCTATAGGATACCCGTGTTCGTAATTAGGGTCTCCGGGGCTTTAAAGGACCCTAGGAGGATCTAGGTTGTTCTGTCTTTAAGGAATAACTATATAAAGTACACTATAAGTATAGTGATACAAATCCGCTCTAAATATATCGGAGTTAGGGTATACCTATATTAGAGAAAAGTCCTAGGTATCGAAGATAAGAGTTGCCTATACGGCTACCTATCCTAGAATATCGAACATAGTCTTCTAGTTTATAAAGAATAGAGTATAGGGAGAGGTGGATAGAGGGTAAGGGTAAGGAACAGAAACTTCTAAGCTATAATTAGTAATAAGGGAGACCTTAAGAGAATTATAAGGTAGATTATCTACTAAGAATTTTTGGAGCAATTCTCTCTTACTAGGGAAACAGAGAGATAGATTAAGGAGAGAAAGAAGGAGGAGGAGAGCAGGAAGAGGGGGACAACTCTAGGGTTGTAGACAAGGTAGTTAGAGGCTAACTACTATAATACTAGTATACCCTAATAGAAGGAAAACTAAGAACTTATAGTAAGGAAGCTATTAGAGAAGGAGAGGAGGTTTTTACCTAGGAATAGGTTTCCTACCTTATATAGTAATATATATAGACATAAACCCGTATAGGCCGGAGGGCACTATAACGGGCTAATAAATTATCTATCTATCTATATAAAGTATACTATCTAGGCTAGAATACTTTTTATTCTAAGGATATATAGGAGCCTTACGTAGAGCACGTTATCGAAAGCCCCTAATATGTCTAGTAAAAGTAGTAAGGCTACCTTATTATTACTACAGTACTAGATATATCCAATTTGTTCTATAATCAGTTCGACTACTATAAGGATAGATCTCTTTTATCTCCCCCCTATTTACGTTACCGGGAGGAGGTTATATTCTTCTACTATTTCGGTAAGCCTTCTAGCTACGACCTTCTCTAGAAGCTTCCCTAGTATATTTAGTGTTAAGATATAGTATCTTAAAGGGAGTTAACAATTAGGAAGTAATCTAGTAGCCTAAGGTATCTACGATAACTTAGCTTATAGGGAGATACCTTCTCTCCCCTTTAGCTTAGATAGACATCTAATACAATTAACACATTGGTTCCTAATATATTGCTATATACTCGTGCTATTAGTCAGTTAGAAATTAATCTCTTACTCTACTCCGCTACTATCTACCTATACCTATTTAATAGGTTATAAGCCCGGGTTTATATAGGAATAAGAGCAACCTATATTAGTATAGGTTACTTATATCCCTTGCTATCGTAGTAGAAAACATCTAGTAATCAGAAGTCTACCCCGTCTATCCTATTAAGGAGCTTAGTTCGATACTAAGTAATAGGTAACCTAGATAAGGACTCTATACGGCTTACTTAAAGCCAATACCTTAAAGATACTCTATAGCCAGAACTATATCGAGATACTATTAAGAAGGACTTTAAGTAAGTCATTTAAAGCTCTGCTAGGAGAGACAGACCTATGTCCTAGCCCCGAGACCTTATACCGCTCCTTCTTTACTTTACTAAGTAGGCCTTAGTATCCACACCTACGAACTTTCCTATTCTATACTAGAAGCCTTAGTAGGATCTAAGCTACCACTTTAGAACATATACACCTTGTTTTATTACATCTAATTTATTATAGATTTATACTAAAAGAAGATAGAGGAGAAGGGAGGCAAAATCCTAATTCTTAGGAGAGATAATTAGAAGAGATAGTTTAACCTTTAGAGATATAAGATAGAGAGCTAATCAGCATTCTTTATAATTAATGACCTAATAGAAGTGTCTTTTAATAATATTAAGGGCAAGACTCTAAAACTCTAAGAAGAGGCTATAACTAAAGAGATCCTTAATACGCTAATATAGACAAGACACAATATAGTATATAACTTTAGTATCCTTAGTAGGATTATAGAAGAAGATGAATTTGAGCTTAAGGGTTTATATAAATCTAGAAGAGCTGCTAAGAAGTAGGTGTATCTCTAGAACAAGTATAGCTAGGTACTACCAACCTATATATATAAGCTTATAAAGCAATTTGTAACTTTTAAGATAAGTAAAGAGTTCACTATTAGATCTGTATAGACACACCTAGTTTCTCTTAGAAAAAGGATTGCTAATGTTGACCTAGAGGGTCAGTATTATAGGAAAGCTAATATAAGGATGACCTAGCTCTTAATCTCACTGCTACCTGACTACTATATAGCTAGGGATACCATTATAGCTTAGCTAAAGATAGATTATAAAAGGACCTTAAAGATCCTTAAAGCTTAAGAAGCTAGGTTAGATCCCTCTAAGGCTAAGTATAGTATAGTAGCTACCTAGGTCAAGCCCTTAGGTCTAGTAAGACTACTCTCCTACCTTCTCTATAAGAAGGACTATCTGATCAAGGACTGCCCTAGTTTGCCTAAGGCAAGAAAGGTCCTTAGATCTCATTCCTAACTACTATCTTCCCAGAATATAACACATGTCAAGAAGAAGAGAACTCCACCACCTACTTCAAGGAGGACACTAAGAGAGAAGTCCTCTATAGAAGAACTTAAGAAAATAGTAAAGAAACTCAGCTCTAACATACTGTTACTCTAGAAGAACTAGGCCTAGTCTTATACCTCTAAAGCAAAGAAGACTAGAAAAGGTTTTTCCGCCTAAGAGTCACGTAACTTATATAGCGCATCCCTAGAGACAATGTCTAATAATAATAAGTATAATGAAGTGGCTTACTCAACTATAGAAGTCTAAGGCAAGTTCCCCTCGTTAGAGTAGTTACTTAACTCCTATACTTCATCCTATATAACTGACTAAAGCTACCTCTTTAGATCTATAACTCCCTTAATAAGGAGGAAGTGGATCAAAGTAGGAGGTGGGTTTTTATTAGCTACTTATATTAGGAATGTAGAGATAAGTAGGAGAGCTAGTAGAAAAGTTGTTTTAGAAGATGTCCTACTTATACCTAAGCTAGGAGTGAACCTAGTTTTATAGAACCAGTTTAGTAAGTAGTTTAGTATATAACCTCTATCATTTTCTCTTATTTCCCCCTCTAGTAAGACTGTTATCTAGACAAAGCTCCTTAGGGGGGTTCTATTTATTAATAAGATTTCACCTCTCCTATAAGAACGGGTACATTACTCATTATGTACACTACTAATAGAGAATGCCTTTGTGACTACTTAATTAGAGACCGACCTAAAGTAGTAGGAGCTTTGGTATAGAAGATTTGTACACTTTAGGAAGAATTTGCTGTAGAATCTTTATAAGGCAATAGACTTAGAAGAACCTATTCCTATCCCTAAGGATGGCTTTTACTAGTATAGAGTATGTTCAATAGTAAAGATAAAGAAGTATAAAGGCAAAGCTATAGAGAGAAGACCTAAAAGACTTGCCCTTATATCTATTAATATATATAGCCTACTACTAATCTCAAGACTAGGATTTAAATACTAGCTTGAGATTGTTAACAACTTCTCTAGGAAGAAGTAGACCTTTCCTCTTAGGAAAAGAGAAGATGCTCTAGTTACTCTCTAGAACTAGAAGATTAAAGCAGAGAGGAAATTATTAGCGTAGCTAAAAGCAGTAAGACTTAACAATACAAAAGAACTTATTACATTAGTGAAGTAGTAGGAGAAGGATTTAGGGATTGGGCACGAGCCGACTAAGGCATACAACTCTCTACAGAATGGACTAGTTAAGAGGTCAATATAAACCTTAGAGGACTCTATAAGAGCAATGCTTAAAGAGGCTAAAATGCCGGTTGAATTTTGGCCTAAAGCACTAGAGGCCTTAACTTATACAAGGAACAAACTGCTAAATGGCCTAGATTACGATAGATTCAAGGTTTTACTAGATAAGGCTTTTGATAGTATTAAACCGACCATCAACTATTTGAAAGTTTAGGGATACAAAGCTGTTGTCTATATAGACATCAGATCCTAACCTTAATAGGCAAGAAGTAATGAGCTAATAAATAGGGGTAAAGAAGTAGTGTTTATTAGGTATATTAAAAACATAGCTAAAGCCTAGCTCTTTTAGGAACTAGACATAAGAGCTATTAAACAACATATATATATAGACTTCTTTAAGGACTAGCCTAGAGGTGATATAGGTCTTAATGTTCTAACATTAAATCTACTAAGTAGTATACTAGCTAGGAAGCCCTTAGGAAGGCAGAGAAATAACGTATCCTTAGGACAATCTACCTACTATTTAGGCGTCTATTAAAGCACCCCCGAAATAGATCAGCTAATTAAGAGCCCTAAAGTCGCTTAGCCGGGAAAGCTATTTATATAACTTCCCTAACCTCCGGAGAACGTAGGGGGATTTCAGAAAATTGATTAGCTAATTAAGAGAAGCTCCCTAGATCCCTAGGAAATAGACGTTACTAGGTCATAAGTGACGGTCCCTAAATTATCCCTTAGAAAGAGAAAGGCTAACTATAATGTTAAGGGCTATGACATAAAACAGAAAGCCCTAAAATCTATAGTCCCTAAGCCCGAACTAACTACTAAAGTAGGAGAAGCAATAGACCTCTTAGAGAACCTTACTGCTTTTTACTAAGCTTTCTTTATAGCTATATAATCAGTAGACAGTTTAATACTATAGGATAGCGAATTCCTAGAAGAAGTTAAGGAAATGGCCTTTGTAGTAACTATAGAAGCCATTATATATAAGTAAGAGGTCCTAATTCCGAAATCCTATAAGGATGCTATAAATAATAAGAAATAGGGACATCTTTAGAAGGAAGCAATCCAAAAGGAACTAGATGCTCTATAGAGTAACAATACCTAGGAAAATTCTGTTCTACTAAAAGGAGCAAATCTAGTTATATTAAGATAGGTCTTTAATATTAAGAGAAGCATTAGTAGAGCTATTGAAAAGTTCAAGGCTAGACTAGTTATAAGGGGCTTCTTACAGAAGTTTAGTATTAACTTTATAGAGACATTTACACCTATAGTAAGACAGGACACCCTTAGGGTGTTTATAGCTATTATGTATAAGAAGGATCTTTATCTTCACTAAGTGGATATGAACAATGCATTTATAGAAAGCACCCTCTATAAAGACATCTTTATATTACTACTACTAGGAGTTGAGCTTCTACTAAACATAGTGTTCAAAATCCTTAAAAGCTTATATAGACTTAAGCAAGTAGCTAGAGATTGGAATTAACTCTGTGTGTCGAAGCTTAGAGAGATTAGATTTATATAGTTAGAAGTAGATTTATACCTACTTATTTATAAGAAGAGGGAGATCATAATCCTTATATATATAGATGACATTCTAATTGCTATACTAAAGTTAATAGATGTTTACTAGTTTAAAAGAGAACTTGGCAAGATCTTCAAGATCAAAGATCTAGGTGAACCTGAAAAGATCCTTAGTATAAGAGTCACAAGGGACAGGAAGAGAGGAATCCTAAAACTTGACTAAGGACACTTTATTAGGGACAGCCTAGCTAAGATAGAAATGAACTATAAGAAGGCAGCACCTATACACTTACCTATAGACAGCTATAAGGCCCTCAAACCTTTAAGCTATATAGATAAGAGGTGTTATAAGGCAGAGTACTAGAGTATTTATAGTACTTAGATATAGCTAGCGACAATCATAAGGCTAGATATTGCTTTTACCCTAGGAAGGATAAGCTCATTTATAAGTGACCTATCTACCTACTATATAAAGGCTTTAAAGAAGATCACTAGGTACCTAAGATCATACCCTAATCTAGGACTTTAGATCTTAAAGTCTAGAAAAGGCCACCTTATTAGATACTATAATTCTGATTATGTAATAGATAAAGCAGATAGAGTCTTAATCCTTAGGTATGTCTTCTTCCTCTTTAGGGCACCAGTTTCTTGGATAAGTGTCTATTAAGTTGTTTCGTACTTATAAAGTATTCTAGCTTCTTATAATCGGAGTAGATAATAACGGGATTATTATCTATATCCTTCGTATTCTCGAAATCGGTGTCTATATTATCGTCTAAGTTAACGGTAAGCTTAGGTCTCTATTCTTCGAAGGCGAGGACGATAGCTAATAGTTCCTTATCGTAAATCTCGTAGTTATACCCCTATAGTAACATCTTCTTAGACATATATACTACCGGTCTCTAGACGTCTCCGTGTTTCTATAAAATTACTACCGTAGTAACGAAATCTAAGGCATCTGTTTCGACTATAGTTTCTAACCCTAGTACGAAGTATACGAGGACCGTGTCCGTTAAGAATACATCTTTTAATCCTTAGAAGGCTACTTCGTATTCTATTATCTAAACGAATAGTATCGGTTTACTATTCTTACTAGTCTTTATTAAATTCGTAAGGGGTATATAGATTTTGGAGAAGTTCTATATAAACCTTCGATAGAAGTTTCCGAACCTAAGGAATGCTTATATATCCTTTAGACATATTAGAGTAAGCTAGTTCTTAACTACGTCGACCTTTTCTAGGTCTATACGAACACTATCGACTCCTATAATAATACTAAGGTACTTCGTCTCTATTTAGTAGAACTCGTATTTGTCGATATCTAATTATAGCCGGCTTTACGTATACGTTATAGTACTTTACGTACGTATTATATATGTTCCTTGAATGTGTCGCTAAAGATTAGGATATTATCTAGGTATACTAAATAGAAGTTATCGAGATACTCCCTAAGCGTATCGTTAATATATAATTAGAATGTTTCTAGAGTATTATATAGGCCGAAAGGCATTACTATATACTCGAATTGACTATAGCAAGTACTAAACGTAGTTTTCTATTCGTAGCCCTCCGGAATATAAAGACGGTTAGAGGTAGAGATGACATCGAGTTTAGTAAAGTACTTCTTCCTATTTAGGCAGTTTAGCGTTTCTTAGAATAGCGGTATTAGGTATCTACTTTTGACCGTAAGGGCGTTAAGAGCTCTATAGTCGATATAGACCCGTAGACCGCCGCCTAGTTTACGTACAATTAGTACTAGTATAGAAGCCGGGCTCGTGCTTCGTTATATCGCTCTAGATTATAGCTAATTATCGACCTACTTCTTAATTACCTTATTCTTACGAGACGACATTACGTATAGCCGCCTAAAAGGAGGTGACTTAGTTGCGTCTTTAAGGTGTATTTTATAGTCTTTACTAGGGCGGTAAGGTAGGATCTTCGATACATCCTAACGGTTAAAATAGTTATCGAAATCGTATAGTTCCTAGGGTAAGTAGACCTTAGTATCTTAGTCCTTATTAAACAGGTACGGGTAGATAGTAGCGGAGTAGAGTAAGAGATCAATCTTTAACTAACTAATAGTACGAGCATATAGCAATATATTAGGAACTAATGTGTTAATTGTGTTAGATGTCTATCTAAGCTAAAGGGGAGAGAAGGTATCTCCCTATAAGCTAAGTTATCGTGGATGCCTTAGGCTACTAGATCACTTCCTAATTGTTGACTCCCTTTGAGATGCTACATCTTAACACTCCCACTTATCTCGTATAGGAGGTTATAGTCTACTCACTTCCTATTAATAGTACTTGGACCTTTTTATGATAGGTTTAGCTAGCTTATAAACCTCTAGAAGTGTAGACTAGTCTTTAGTTTTATAAACCCGTCTATAACTATCTTAGAGGTTAGGGTGTACTTAATAGCAATAAGTATCCTCCACTAAAGTTTCCTAATAGAGTTATAGGCAATGTCAATGTGCTTCGACTTGTTATAAACATGTGCATCTTTTACTAGGGTGAGGGCAGCTTGATTATCACCTCTTAATTAGACTGGTCTTAAATTTGATACAGTCTCCTAGTTTCTAGTGATTCTTAGTTGATAGGAACAGTCTCCTACTAACTCTAGACAATCTATTTCTCTTAGTAGTGAAGCTAGGAATTAGGACTACTTCGTATATACATTTATAGCTATATATTCAGCCTCTATTATAGATGTTACTACAGACTTTTGCTTCTTACTTATCCAAGGAACTAGTACCCTATAGAGGAAGAAGACATACCTAAGGATTAAGACTCTGTCTGCTTTATCTATTACATAATCAGAATTATAGTATCTAATAAGGTGTCCTTTTCTAGACTTTAAGAACTGAAGTCCTAGATCAGGGTATGATCTTAGGTACCTAGTGATCTTCTTTAAAGCCTTTATGTAGTACGTAGATAGGTCACTTACAAATGAGCTTATCCTTCCTAGGGCAAAAGCAATGTCTAGCCTTATAATTGTTACTAGCTATATCTAAGTACTATTAATACTCTAGTACTCTACCTTGTCATACCTCTCATCTATATAGCTTGAAGGTTTAAGGGCCTTATAGCTGTCTATAGGTAAGTGTCTAGGTGCTGCCTTCTTATAGTTCATTCCTATCTTAGCTAGGCTGTCCTTAATAAAGTGTCCTTGGCCAAGTTTTAGGATTCCTCTCTTCCTGTCCCTTATAACTCTTATACTAAGGATCTTTTTAGGTTTACCTAGATCTTTGATCTTGAAGATCTTACTAAGTTCTCTTTTGAACTAGAGAACATCTATTAACTTTAGTGTAGTAATTAGAATGTCATCTATATGTATAAGGATTATGATCTCCCTCTTCTTATAGATAAGTAGGCATAGATCTACTTCTGACTGTATGAATCCAATCTCTCTAAGCTTTCACATATAGAGTTAATTCTAATCTCTAGCTACTTGCTTAAGTCTATATAAGCTTTTAAGGATTTTGAACACTATGTTTAGTAGAAGCTCAACTCCTAGTAGTAGTAATATAAAGATGTCTTTATAGAGGGTGCTTTCTATAAATGCATTGTTCATATCCACTTAGTGAAGATAAAGATCCTTCTTATACATAATAGCTATAAACACCCTAAGGGTGTCCTGTCTTACTATAGGTGTAAATGTCTCTATAAAGTTAATACTAAACTTCTGTAAGAAGCCCCTTATAACTAGTCTAGCCTTGAACTTTTCAATAGCTCTACTAATGCTTCTCTTAATATTAAAGACCTATCTTAATATAACTAGATTTGCTCCTTTTAGTAGAACAGAATTTTCCTAGGTATTGTTACTCTATAGAGCATCTAGTTCCTTTTGGATTGCTTCCTTCTAAAGATGTCCCTATTTCTTATTATTTATAGCATCCTTATAGGATTTCGGAATTAGGACCTCTTACTTATATATAATGGCTTCTATAGTTACTACAAAGGCCATTTCCTTAACTTCTTCTAGGAATTCGCTATCCTATAGTATTAAACTGTCTACTGATTATATAGCTATAAAGAAAGCTTAGTAAAAAGCAGTAAGGTTCTCTAAGAGGTCTATTGCTTCTCCTACTTTAGTAGTTAGTTCGGGCTTAGGGACTATAGATTTTAGGGCTTTCTGTTTTATGTCATAGCCCTTAACATTATAGTTAGCCTTTCTCTTTCTAAGGGATAATTTAGGGACCGTCACTTATGACCTAGTAACGTCTATTTCCTAGGGATCTAGGGAGCTTCTCTTAATTAGCTAATCAATTTTCTGAAATCCCCCTACGTTCTCCGGAGGTTAGGGAAGTTATATAAATAGCTTTCCCGGCTAAGCGACTTTAGGGCTCTTAATTAGCTGATCTATTTCGGGGGTGCTTTAATAGACGCCTAAATAGTAGGTAGATTGTCCTAAGGATACGTTATTTCTCTGCCTTCCTAAGGGCTTCCTAGCTAGTATACTACTTAGTAGATTTAATGTTAGAACATTAAGACCTATATCACCTCTAGGCTAGTCCTTAAAGAAGTCTATATATATATGTTGTTTAATAGCTCTTATGTCTAGTTCCTAAAAGAGCTAGGCTTTAGCTATGTTTTTAATATACCTAATAAACACTACTTCTTTACCCCTATTTATTAGCTCATTACTTCTTGCCTATTAAGGTTAGGATCTGATGTCTATATAGACAACAGCTTTGTATCCCTAAACTTTCAAATAGTTGATGGTCGGTTTAATACTATCAAAAGCCTTATCTAGTAAAACCTTGAATCTATCGTAATCTAGGCCATTTAGCAGTTTGTTCCTTGTATAAGTTAAGGCCTCTAGTGCTTTAGGCCAAAATTCAACCGGCATTTTAGCCTCTTTAAGCATTGCTCTTATAGAGTCCTCTAAGGTTTATATTGACCTCTTAACTAGTCCATTCTGTAGAGAGTTGTATGCCTTAGTCGGCTCGTGCCCAATCCCTAAATCCTTCTCCTACTACTTCACTAATGTAATAAGTTCTTTTGTATTGTTAAGTCTTACTGCTTTTAGCTACGCTAATAATTTCCTCTCTGCTTTAATCTTCTAGTTCTAGAGAGTAACTAGAGCATCTTCTCTTTTCCTAAGAGGAAAGGTCTACTTCTTCCTAGAGAAGTTGTTAACAATCTCAAGCTAGTATTTAAATCCTAGTCTTGAGATTAGTAGTAGGCTATATATATTAATAGATATAAGGGCAAGTCTTTTAGGTCTTCTCTCTATAGCTTTGCCTTTATACTTCTTTATCTTTACTATTGAACATACTCTATACTAGTAAAAGCCATCCTTAGGGATAGGAATAGGTTCTTCTAAGTCTATTGCCTTATAAAGATTCTACAGCAAATTCTTCCTAAAGTGTACAAATCTTCTATACCAAAGCTCCTACTACTTTAGGTCGGTCTCTAATTAAGTAGTCACAAAGGCATTCTCTATTAGTAGTGTACATAATGAGTAATGTACCCGTTCTTATAGGAGAGGTGAAATCTTATTAATAAATAGAACCCCCCTAAGGAGCTTTGTCTAGATAACAGTCTTACTAGAGGGGGAAATAAGAGAAAATGATAGAGGTTATATACTAAACTACTTACTAAACTGGTTCTATAAAACTAGGTTCACTCCTAGCTTAGGTATAAGTAGGACATCTTCTAAAACAACTTTTCTACTAGCTCTCCTACTTATCTCTACATTCCTAATATAAGTAGCTAATAAAAACCCACCTCCTACTTTGATCCACTTCCTCCTTATTAAGGGAGTTATAGATCTAAAGAGGTAGCTTTAGTCAGTTATATAGGATGAAGTATAGGAGTTAAGTAACTACTCTAACGAGGGGAACTTGCCTTAGACTTCTATAGTTGAGTAAGCCACTTCATTATACTTATTATTATTAGACATTGTCTCTAGGGATGCGCTATATAAGTTACGTGACTCTTAGGCGGAAAAACCTTTTCTAGTCTTCTTTGCTTTAGAGGTATAAGACTAGGCCTAGTTCTTCTAGAGTAACAGTATGTTAGAGCTGAGTTTCTTTACTATTTTCTTAAGTTCTTCTATAGAGGACTTCTCTCTTAGTGTCCTCCTTGAAGTAGGTGGTGGAGTTCTCTTCTTCTTGACATGTGTTATATTCTGGGAAGATAGTAGTTAGGAATGAGATCTAAGGACCTTTCTTGCCTTAGGCAAACTAGGGCAGTCCTTGATCAGATAGTCCTTCTTATAGAGAAGGTAGGAGAGTAGTCTTACTAGACCTAAGGGCTTGACCTAGGTAGCTACTATACTATACTTAGCCTTAGAGGGATCTAACCTAGCTTCTTAAGCTTTAAGGATCTTTAAGGTCCTTTTATAATCTATCTTTAGCTAAGCTATAATGGTATCCCTAGCTATATAGTAGTCAGGTAGCAGTGAGATTAAGAGCTAGGTCATCCTTATATTAGCTTTCCTATAATACTGACCCTCTAGGTCAACATTAGCAATCCTTTTTCTAAGAGAAACTAGGTGTGTCTATACAGATCTAATAGTGAACTCTTTACTTATCTTAAAAGTTACAAATTGCTTTATAAGCTTATATATATAGGTTGGTAGTACCTAGCTATACTTGTTCTAGAGATACACCTACTTCTTAGCAGCTCTTCTAGATTTATATAAACCCTTAAGCTCAAATTCATCTTCTTCTATAATCCTACTAAGGATACTAAAGTTATATACTATATTGTGTCTTGTCTATATTAGCGTATTAGGGATCTCTTTAGTTATAGCCTCTTCTTAGAGTTTTAGAGTCTTGCCCTTAATATTATTAAAAGACACTTCTATTAGGTCATTAATTATAAAGAATGCTGATTAGCTCTCTATCTTATATCTCTAAAGGTTAAACTATCTCTTCTAATTATCTCTCCTAAGAATTAGGATTTTGCCTCCCTTCTCCTCTATCTTCTTTTAGTATAAATCTATAATAAATTAGATGTAATAAAACAAGGTGTATATGTTCTAAAGTGGTAGCTTAGATCCTACTAAGGCTTCTAGTATAGAATAGGAAAGTTCGTAGGTGTGGATACTAAGGCCTACTTAGTAAAGTAAAGAAGGAGCGGTATAAGGTCTCGGGGCTAGGACATAGGTCTGTCTCTCCTAGCAGAGCTTTAAATGACTTACTTAAAGTCCTTCTTAATAGTATCTCGATATAGTTCTGGCTATAGAGTATCTTTAAGGTATTGGCTTTAAGTAAGCCGTATAGAGTCCTTATCTAGGTTACCTATTACTTAGTATCGAACTAAGCTCCTTAATAGGATAGACGGGGTAGACTTCTGATTACTAGATGTTTTCTACTACGATAGCAAGGGATATAAGTAACCTATACTAACATAGGTTGCTCTTATTCCTATATAAACCCGGGCTTATAACCTATTAAATAGGTATAGGTAGATAGTAGCGGAGTGGAGTAAGAGATTAACCTTGAACTAACTAATAGTACGAGTATATAGCAATTTATTAGGAACCAATATGTTAATTGTATTAGATGTCTATCTAAGCTAAAGGGGAGAGAAGGTATCTCCCTATAAGCTAAGTCATCGTAGATGCCTTAGGCTACTAGATCACTTCCTAATTATTGACTCCCTTTAAGATACTACATCTTAATACCGATTATATTTAGGAGTACGATCGGCCTATAGGACTTTAGCTTTATATAGTCTTTCTTCTATAGCTTCTTTAGGACGACTATAAGGGACCGCCTAAATGGCCGTAGGTAGTACTCCTTACGTAGGCAAGCCGTAAATAGTTCGGCGAGGTATAGGGTGACCTCTTCTTTATATTCTTTAAGGAGGAGGTTTAGGATACCGTCGGGTCCCGGGGCCTTACGGCCCTTTAGCGTTCCTATAATCTTCTTTATCTCCTCCTCGCCTACTATCTAGTATATATCGAGTAGCTCCGGGTAGATCGTTCCCTCTATATCTATTAGGTCGGCCGTTAACTATATCGTAAAGAAGTAGTTAGCGAACGCCTTCGCCTTTACTTCCGGCGTTATCTATATTATACCTATCGTATCCTAGATTAGGGGGAAGTATAGTGTCCTATCCCCGTCTCCGGCCTATACCTACTTTATAAGCCGCTATATCTACTCCGGGTTCTCTATTATAAGACCTATAGTTACCCTCTAGTCTTGTCGCTTATCTAGTCGTATTTAGGCCTTCTTTGCCTAACTTGCTTCCTAGTACTCGTCCTACGCTTCTTAGCTTTACTCCTTTGTCTATTTTTGCCTTACCCTCCTTACGTCCTTAAATTTAGCTAAGTACTCTAGGGTCTAGAAGGGCTTCTAGTACTTCGAGGGCCTTAGCTCTAGTATATATTCCTCGGCCGCCTACTATATCGTCGTTATTATCTGTTCTACCGTACTATTAAGCTCGGCTTCCGTCTTCCCGATACTAGTATTATTTAAGTACTATTTAAGTAGATTCCGGATCTCCTTCTAGGGAGCTTTTTCCTAGTTAAGGCGCTTTTTACCCCGAAGCTCCTCTTCTATCCCCGTCGCTATCGTTATCTAGATAGGGATATAGTCTAACCCTACCTCTAGGGTAAGGTTAGGTCTATACTCTACTAGCCTTATTACTACGTCCCTCGATAGGAAGTTTAGGTCGATAGTACTCGCGCTTATTCTTACCTTCTACGTCTCTATACCCTTTAGGGTTACGAGCTTTATATCCCTACTTTCTATAATCTCTAGGAGCTTACTACCTAGATATACGTAAGGGGGGGTATGAATTCTAGACCCTACGTTAGGTAGTAGAGGTTAAAGTCGCCTAGGAGGATATAATTTATATCCCCTTAGTCGAGTACCTAGTTAAGTCGTACTAGCGTACCGAGGTCTCTACTCGTTCTTCCCTAAGGAGGAGGGTTATAGACGTTATATATCTAGATAGGTCCTTAACTCGTAGTAATTTAGATAGTCGTAATATCTCCTTAACTCCCTTCCGGGTACGAGATTACTATTACGGTTCGGATAGAGCTACGACGATATACACGGCTATTAGCTAACGGGATTACGTACGCTATACGAGATCACTCGCTTACTAGTGACTTAGTATTTTGAGGTCACTCGCTTACTAGTGACTTAGTAATTCGAGATACTAAGGAACGAATCTCCTTTATATTTAGGAACGCTAAGAATCCCTTATAGCTTCGAGGCGTTTAACTTACTATTTAATATTACTGTTTAGAATATACTATAACCTAACCTCTACCTTACTACTACTTAGTCTTTATAAGACAAGACAGCTACTACTTCGTCACTTTCCCTTACCTTCTATCGGCTACGAGACAAAACCCGATTGAGGTTAGTCTTCTAATCTTATAATATTATTAGGTTATACTAGACCTAATAGCTTTAGACGCCCTTAACGATAGGAGATCGACAGAGTGACCGGGGATGTTATAGTCTCCCTATAGAGTGTATAGAAGGTAGGGACAGAAGAGCCTTAGAGTGCTTAGAAGTCGTCAAGAAGTAATAGTCTAGCTTAGTATATAAGCGCCAAGAATTATATACCCCGTAATATTTACTACAGGACCTAGCCCTCCAAATTCACCCCTCTACTAAACCTTAATAGATTTACTTCGGCTCGCGACTATATAACTTACGGTACTCCCGCGAGCACCCGCGACTACGCTAGACCCTAGAAGAAGCACGTAGAAGACTCGGAACGTAGGGCAGGTTGGAATAAGGTTTTGAGTAAAGCTACTAAGCGCGGCTTCGTACGGGTTAGCCCTATTAATACGGGGACACGTACTCGCGAGGGTCGCGTATAAATATCTAGCCTTCCCTAGGCCTCTCTTGCTTTCTTCGTCTTTCGTTTTGTGTAGCAATTATACTATACCCTTTTATATCTATACTTCGTACCTATATTCTCGCTTTTACCCTTATATCTTATAGGCTAGGCTCTCGCCCTAACATTACGAAAGACTAACAAACCGTTAACTACTCGAGTCATCCTTATAGGTGACCACGCTACCGATAGAGGTGTTAACCTCGACAACTAGGACACTCTATTCTACTTTAGCGAGTAGACTAACATCCCCTTCTCGAACGCCGCTACCTTCGGTGCCTAGGTAAACGCTAACCCCGACACCGCCTACGCTCTTATTAACCGCACCGTCTCCTCTTTCCGCGAGACCGCCTAGCAGGTCGAGCAAGCGAACAACCAAGTAGTATACCTTTAAGGTATTATAAATACCTTCTAGAACCTCGCCCCGTACGCCGACGATAACCGCCGCTAGTACTTCTCTAAGAAGATTAACGACCTAGACGAGTTCGACGGTAATAAGAGCAAGTTAAAGGCATTTAAGACATAGCTTACTATCAAGCTGTTAGCTAATACCGACCACTTTCCGTAAGAGAAGGACAAAGTTACGTACGTCTTCTCCCTCCTTCGGGGAGACGCCGCGGCTTAGGTATAATACTATATCGATAACGCTACGTAGACTATCGGCTGCCCGGACGTCCTTACCTTAATATAGGACCTCCGTACTGCCTTTAGTAATCTAGACCGTAGAGCTACCGCCTAGAACGCTATCTATAACCTCCTCTAGAAGAACAAGAGCTTCGCCGAGTACCTCGCGGCCTTTAACCGCGATATCGGGTTTACCGGCTATAACGAAGAGACTAAGAAGAGTACTCTCCGCCGTAGTTTGTTAGTAGAGCTTCTTCGAGCCCTCGAGGATAAGGACGTCGGTACTATAAGCTTCCGTAAGCTCGTCGAGACCTACTAGCGCCTCGACTCTAATATAAAACATACCGCCTCTCTCCTCGCTTCCCGTTCTTAAGGTCGTTAGCCTCGTAGTCCCGGAAGCTACTTCGCTACTCTACTAGGCGCCGCCGCTCCTACGGCTCTCCCTCCCGTCTCTATAGGTAACGCTATAGATCTTAGCGCTAGTGCCGCCGTCCCTCGAGTCTAGGGCCTTATTAACGGTAAGCTTACTCCCGAAGAGAAGCTTCGCCGTCGCTAGGCCGGACTCTATACCTACTACGGCGGTCTAGGCTATATCGTAGCTAACTGTCCGTAGCTCGCTACCCGTAACGCCCGTAACCCGGTTCGCGGCGCTATCGGCGCTATCGAGCCTACTCCTACTACTCCCGCTAAGTAGGAAAAAGCCTAGGTCTTCCCTATCGACGCGATAAAGACTAAGAATAACGTTCACCGAAAGTAAAGAGAGGAAAGAAGTTAAGGATCAATATAGTATAGCTAGACCTATATAACGAGACGGGTAAGGACTACGCTTATAAACCGTTCGTTACGAATATAAATATCGGCTTAAAGAAACTCTCTTCTTCTAATCTTACTCTTATAGACACTAGCGTACTAGACGAGTCTTTTATAGACTATAAACTTGCGACCTCTCTTAACCTCGAACCCTAGGAACTGAAGTACCCTCGTACCCTTAAACTCTTTAACGGTACGGAGACTACTACTAGTAAGATTACTTATGTTATATACACGTTAATCACCCTCGGAGGCAAGCGTATGTCGATTACTAGCTTCCTTACGTCCCTACCGTATTAGAAGTTTATCCTCGGCCTCCCCTAGTTTAGACTATACCGACCTATTATCGACTAGACTTCCCTAACTATTAGCTTCCCTCTAGAAGTTCCTCCGGTACCTCCGCCTTCTCCGCCGCCTTAGCGCGGTCCTAAGTATACTAAGATCTTCTAGGTAAACGCCGCTACCTTTACTACTACTACTAAGTAGCCTAAAGCTTAAGTCTTCGCCGCCTCTCTCCGCGATATCGACATCGCCCTCGAGAAGCTCGATAAGAAGCGTATACCTACCGACCCTACTACGAAGGTCCCTCCTTAGGTATACTATAACCTCTACGTATTCGATACTAAAGCCGTAGACGAGCTGCCTCCTTATCGCCCTTACGACTATAAGATTAAGCTAGAAGAAGGTATAGAGATACCGTTCGGACCGCTATATTCTATGTCCCGAGAAGAGCTTATCGTCCTTAAGAGATACCTCGAAGAGAACCTAAAGAAGGGGTTTATTCGAGCGAGCCGTTCTAGCGCTAGTAGTCCCGTTATATTCGTTAAGAAGCCCGGCGGTAGTCTACGCTTCTACGTAGACTACCGAGGCTTAAAAGCTATTATAAAGAAGAACCGCTACCTAATACCGTTGATTTAGGAGACGCTCGAGCGCCTCTCTAAGGCCAAGTACTTTACTAAGCTCGATATTATCGCTACGTTTAACAAGTTACGAATAGTAGAAGGACACGAGTATCTTATAGCCTTCCGTACTCGCTACGGGCTATTCGAGTCGCTCGTTATGCCCTTTAGCGTTTAGAACGGGCCTAGTACCTTCTAGAACTTTATTAACGATATCCTTTAGGAGTGCCTCGATTAGTTCTATACTACCTATATCGACGACATCCTAGTCTATAGCGAGACTAAGGAGGAGCACCGCGAGTACGTCTATAAGGTCCTTTAGAAGCTCGTAGACGCCGGCTTATAGCTCGATATTAATAAGTACGAGTTTAAGAAGACCGAAGTCAAGTTCCTTAGTTTAATTATTACCGTAGACGGCATTAAGATAGACTAAGAGAAGATCGACGCTATCGTTAAATAGGATGCTCCTATAAACGTTAAAGAGGTCTAGGGTTTCCTAGGCTTTACTAACTTCTACCGCCGCTTTATCTACGTATTTTCGGGCGTAGTACGCCCTTTAACGAAGCTTACGCGTAAGGGTAAGAAGTTCGCCTAGACCGACGAATACTAGGAGGCTTTTGACTTACTTAAAGCGAAGTTTGTTAAGAACCCGCTTCTATAGCACTTCGATTTCGAACTAGAGACCCGTATAGAGACCGACGTATCCGACGGCGTAGTAGGCGGTGTCCTACTATAACGCCGCTCGCCTAAATCCCCCTAGTTACCTATCGCCTTCCTCTCTAAGAAGATGACCGCTACGGAGTATAACTACGAGATCTACGATAAGGAGCTTCTCGCTATCGTTAAAGCTTTCGAAGAGTAGCGCCCCGAGCTCGAAGGCTCTACTATACCCGTCTAAGTAAGCTCCGACTATAAGAACCTCGTCTACTTTATAAAGAGTAAGCTACTTAATCGTCGCTAGGCCCGCTAGAGCGAGTTCCTCTCCCGGTTTAACTTTATAATCTCGTATACGCCCGGTAAGGCCAACTCGATAGCCGACACCCTTACCCGCCGCCCTAGTAACTCTCTAGGTAATCGAAGAGGGGCCGGCAAATCGTAGAGTAATAAGTTATTAAAGAGTATAACCTCTCTTCCGAGCTTCGAGAGTACCTATCGAACGGCTAGCCTACGCTTACCGCTCCTTTACTACTCTCGTACTCGCTCCTACCTACCTTAACGAGAGTAGTGACGATAAATCCGAGCCTAAAGAGAACGCCTCGGACGCTAAGGACTTGAACGACGATAAAGAGGGCTTAGTAATAACCGACGGCTTATCCGAATTAGACTTTAGGGGTTTAATAATAAGGAGTAGCCCGAAGGCATTATAGTACGAGTACGAATAGCGTACGATACCGATACTAACGAGATAAACAAACAACTTACCTTTACCGTAGACGCGCTAAGGAAGCTCTACGACATAATTATCTATTTATAAAGAAGGCGCGAGGAATTCCTACTACGAATAGGTGAACGACGACTACTTAACCCCTACGAGTTTAATAAGACACTCGATATATTACGAAGTATAGTCTAGGACTACCTAACTATTAACTCCTAAGAAAGCCTTACTATAGTCGTTACCGAGAGACTACTAATAGAAAGCCGAATAATAGGACTAGGATACCTTATACCGTTAGGAACATTTATGTCGGACGAATTACGACACGCTATATAATACGTACGATCTCTCTACTTAGAAACGTAGAAGATCTAGGAACGTTACCGAATATAGATATAGATATAGAAAGGCTCGCGTAAGGTTTAAGCGGAGGCCTTAAGACACGAAGTACGACGTTCTATATATAACAGGGAAAAGGATCAACTCCCTAGGAATAAGCGACCAAAGGGAGTTATACGACACGGAAAAGGCTTAAGTATTAACTATAGTATTTCGAACGAAGATTATTATTAACGGGCATCAAATATATACTATAATAGATTCCGGAGCGAGCGGGAATTTTACCTCCGAATTATTTGTTATAAGACACGGGCTAGCTACCCGTAGATAGAAAGAGGGTTATAAATTAATCGCGGTAGACGGATCATCCTTACCTAGTATAGAGCGCGAGACGATACCGCTACCACTTGCTATCTAATAGCACTACGAGGAAATTATCTTAGATATTACTAATATAGCTAGTTATAATATCGTACTTAGGATGCCTTAGTTAAGAAAGTACAACCTAGTAATCGACTAGAGAATAGGAGTACTTAGACTTAAGTAATACGATTACGTTATCGCGATTAAACCTACGTAGCGGTAGCGTTTACTAGTAGATAAGGTAAGACAGCTAAACAGAATATAGCTTATACTAACTAGAAGGACAGAAGAACTACCTTCGACTAGGATAGATACCGACTTAGGATAGTTAGGTTACGAGATCACCGGAACGGATAGAAGTAACGTACTATCGAAAATGTCTACTTCGGAACTAGATATTCCTCTAGTATATTGTAGATAGTTACGACTATTTAGAGAAGAGGAAGGTAAGGACGCCTTACCTAAGTACGTACTATAGGATTATAAGATATATATTTAGCTAGGAAAAGAGCCTCTATAGGGACCCCTATACTAAATGTCCGAAAAAGAGCTCGAAACCTTACGAGAATAGCTAAAGGAGAAGCTAGCTAAAGGATAGATACGACGATCTACCTTAACCGTAGGAACTCTATATATGTTCGTTCTAAAACTAAACGGGAAACTACGACTCGTATAAGACTACCGAAAGTTGAACGAGATTACGATTAAGAACCGATACCCGCTACCTAATATCGAAGAAGTATAAGACAGATTAACCGGATTAGACTAGTATATAAAGATTGACCTACGAGATACCTTCTACGCTATATAGATAGTAGAAGAAGAGGAGTAGAAAACCGCTTTTAGAACACGATACGGACTTTACGAATTCTTAGTTATGCCTATAGGACTAACTAACGTACCCGTATCCTACTAGGACCTTATTAACAAAATACTTAGAGACCTACTCGACGTATACGTTATCGCTTATATAGACGACATACTAGTCTATACTAAGGATCCCTCTAGGAACACGTTAAGTAAGTCTAAGACGTCTTCGAACGACTTACGAAGTTAGGATTCAAGACGGTACTAGAGAAATACGAATTCTATAAGAAAGAAGTCAAGTTCTTAGGCTTTATTATATATACGATAGGAATCACGATTCATTCTACTAAGACATAGTCAATTAGGGAATAGCTAGAACTAAAGATAGTTAAGGAAGTATAATCGTTCCTTAGACTCGCTAACTATAACCGGAAATTTATTAAGGACTACTTAAAGATAGTAGTACCTATAACGACCCTTATACGAAAGGACGTTATATAGAAATAGGGAAAGGAGTAACATAAAGCGTTTACGAAACTTAAGGAACAATACGCTTTAGCCCCTACGCTTCGACTATTTGATAGTAGTAAGGAGGTCTATATCGAGACCGACGCGTCCGATATAGTAATAGGCGTATATCTTATATAGACATACGATAGGAAACGACACCTAGTAGCCTATTACTCCCGGAAAATGACTATAGCGGAACAGAACTACGACATCTATAACAAGAGCTTCTCGCTATTATTACTACTATATAATATTAGAGAGTATACGTCGAGGGCCTACCGAAGTTAACGATTCTTTTAGACTATAAGAATCTTACGTACTTTACGACGACGAAAGAACTTACCTAAAGACAAGCCCGCTAGTCGGAGCTACTAGGACAGTATAAGTTCGAGATTAAGTATACTCTAGGAATAGAGAATGGCCGCGTAGATACGTTAAGCCGAAGAAGCGACTATATAGAAGGAAAAGAACTAGTATAACATAAGATACTTAAACGAACCCCGACGGAAGTCTTAGTACTAATATAAGAGAGTTTAATAACATCGTACGAATCCTAAGCAATAAGGAACAATAGTTCCCTATATCGTAAGGAAAGTACTAAGTACTAAAGGACCGAGAAGAAGAATATATTCGATAATATCACGACGAACTAATCTACGGACATCCTAGAACTTCGAAGATAATTGACCTAATATAACGTAGCTTCTCATTTCTATAGATAAGACAGAAGGTGTTACGCTATATTAAGTAATACGTATACTACTAACGAGAAGGCTACACGACACGCTAAATACGGTCACCTATAGTTTTAGGACACTACCGACGAAACTATAGGACGAAGTTATAATAGACTTTATTACGAAACTCCTACTATCCGAAGATTAGGTCACCGGACAAACATATAATATAATACTAGTTATAGTCGATAGACTTATAAAATACGTATACTTTATTCCTATATCGGAAACATATACTATAGAGTAGCTCGGATACCTCGTACTAGATAGATTGATCCGATACTACGGATTCCCGGAGACATTTATTACGGATAGAGACAAGCTCTTTATATCAAATTACTAGAAGACGCTTATAGAAACGATCGGAATTAAGCACAAGTAGTTAATAGTATACTATCTAGAGATAGATAGGCAAACGGAAAGAACGAACTAGACACTTAAACAATATCTACGGCACTACATTAACTACGTATAAGACAACTAGGTTTCACTACTACTAGTAGCGTAGATCGTACTAAACAACTACAAATTAGAGACAACTTCTATAATACCGTTCTTCGCAAACTTTAGAAAAGATCCTAACTTATTTAGAATACCTAGATCCTACCTATAAGCCGAAAGAGCTATCGTAATAACGGAGACTCTTGAGGAAGTCTATAAAGAGGCAACGAAGGCAATTATAGATATATAACAAAAATTGTCTTAATAACGGTAAGACATAAGGAAAATAGCACCTCTACTAAAAAAGGGGGATAAGGTCTATCTCCTTATAAAGAACTTCAAGATAAGGAGAAAGACTAAAAAACTAGATCACGTTAAGGTCGGACCATTTTTATCGACAAAGTTATAGGACTAGTTAACTACCGACTATAACTACTACCTAACGCCAAAATCTACCTAGTCTTCTATATCTCTAAGCTAGAACCCGTAGACGCTATAACACCTTACTAAGAGAACTTCTACTTTGAACCGGAAGTAGAAAACGAATTCGAAGTCGAAAAGATCCTAGATAAGAAGGGTTAGAGATACCTTATTAAGTAGAAAGGATACGATAACTCGGAAAATACCTAGGAACTAAACCTAACCTACGAAACTATTAATAAAAAATACAAGAATTCGAGCACTAATACTTACCTATCTACTACCTTCGGACACGGCGTTCCTACCGGAGAGACTAGAGAAGTCAATCGCGTTATTAAGAAAATCAATCGAGGACTATACCGTAGGAGAGAGGCCGATAGTTATATCCGCCGTAGGATAATCAACATTCTTAATTTCGCTAGAAGCCTCTATCTCCGCCTCTAGACACTACGCCTTCTTACGCGCGCGCTCTTTAGCTTAGCGAAGTATCGCCTTGTCCCGTATAAGTCGCGCTAGAACCTCTACGAGCTCCTCCTTATCCTTCTCGACCTTCTTTCGATACTCTTCTCGAGTCTTATTAAGAGACTCCTAGGAAAGGTTGACGCATTTCCGACCCCGACGAACGTACTCTAAGTAACGAAGACGAAAACTGCCCTCTATAGCAATATAAGAGAATCTGTTAAAAACAATAATCGTACGCGAGATCTACTAGACAGCCGAGTTTATAGATTTCTTTCGCGAGCCGGAGACGATTCTTAGAAGAAGAAGACGACATCGTTACCTACCTACGATAAGGGGACATTATATTATCTTATATAAGCTTTAGGACGAAGCTAGGCTAGAAGGGGGATAGTATTACGGTTCGGATAGAGCCACGACGACATATACGGCTATTAGCTAACGGGATTACGTACGCTATACAAGATCACTCGCTTACTAGTGACTTAGTAATTCGAGGTCACTCGCTTACTAGTGACTTAGTAATTCGAGATACTAAGGAACGAATCTCCTTTATATTTAGGAACGCTAAGAATCCCTTATAGCTTCGAGGCGTTTAACTTACTACTTAATATTACTGTTTAGAATACACTATAACCTAACCTCTACCTTACTACTACTTAGTCTTTATAAGACAAGACAGCTACTACTTCGTTACTTTCCCTTACCTTCTATCGGCTACGAGACAAAACCCGATTAAGCTTAGTCTTCTAATCTTATAATATTATTAGGTTATACTAAACCTAATAATTACCTTCTAGGCGTCCGTACGTAATACTTTACTAACGTATATATATATCCTTAGGGTATAGCCTATACCTCCCTCGATAGCTATATAGTACCGTAGGCCGGTATAGGTAGTAGGTCTTCGAGTATATAGGTTTATCTATAGCTCTTATATCGCTACGATATAATACCTTTAGTCGTCGAGTTCCTAGAGGAAGTAGAGTTAAAGCTTGTCCTTACTTTTATTAACGTTATACTATATAATAGTAAGGTTAGCTTATATTAGTATTACGGACTAGCGCGGACTATCTTCTACGATACGGACCTAGAACTCGATACCGGCTATCTAGACTACCTAGCTATCCGTACGATATTCGACGTAATATATTTATAGGCGCTACTAGCCCTAGAACTACGGCCTTAGTAGAAGAGAGCGGACTAGAAGGAGATTAATAAGGTACTATAAGAACAAATAACGGCCCTCGTACCGCCGGTACCCCTTCGCCTAGAGGCGGAAATCGACGCGGCGGTAAGGAGCCTATAGTAGTATATAGTAGGAGTAATCCGGGATAAGATCCCTTATACCCGACCCTCGAAGTACGCGTCGCTAGCCTAGTCGTAGGAATATATAGACGTAGTCTATATAATAGTAGCGGCGCGGCGCCGGTAGAACGAGATAAAATAGGACGCTATATACGCCCGATACCGCCGACTAGATAACGAGAAGGGTAGGATTATTAGGCGCTAGAGTAATACTACGTAGCATAACGCCGTCCGCGAAGTTATAGGAGACTAATATAAGGTCTAGAAGCTCGCTAGATAGGCGCGTACGAGGAAGCTAGAGACGCCGCTACTACTACTATAGTTCCTACCTATCCGTAATAGGTAACGGGTCCTCTAGGAAGCCTAGTAAGGTAGAGCCGACGCGCTAGTAGAGGCGTTCTTCCCTCCCCTAGTTACTACCCGACTCGACAATATCGAAGGCTTTATATACCTAACGGAGCTCGAGACTAGCTAAGAAGTAACGGAGGCGGAGGTACTAATAGTACTAAAAGCGGCGCTACTAGACAAAGCCCTAGGACTAGATAAGATCCCTAACCGTTTCCTTAAGTACTACCGCTAGACGCTCGCCCGTACCTCGCGGGGCTATTTATAGTATACCTCTAGTAGTTATACGTACCGACTCCCTTCCGGTACTCGAGTAAAGTCGTCCTCCGTAAGGAGGGTAAGGCTAGATACGACGTTAGGAAGGCCTACCGCCCGATAGCCCTACTTAGTACGATCGGTAAGGCGCTAGAGCGTATCGTAGCCGATCGTATCTCTAAGCTAGCCGAGGAGTACTAGCTCCTCCTAGCCGAGTAGATAGGAGCCCGACTAGAGCGGTCTATAACGACCGCTCTAGAACTCGTTACGGAATAGGTTTATATAATCTAGGTTATACGCCGATAATAGGTCGCTACCCTACTATCCCTCGATATCTCGGGGGCGTTCGATAAGGTTTCCTACGCCCGACTACTCTATAACCTCCGGGCGAAAGGTCTACCTAGCTAACTCGTCGCGTTCGTTAAGTCCTTCCTTAGTAACCGGTTATTACGGTTTACTACTACCGTAACGTCGCGCCGCGGCTCTTCCCCGTATACTAGCGCCTTAGCGCTTCCCTATATATCTCGCGCGCTTCGCGCTTCTCTTTCGTAGTCTTACCGAACAACGCTTATTTTACGGTAACCCTATACTATCGTCTTATAGATTACTACCCGTAATAGTTTGTTCGGTCCTATAAGCGGCCTATCTAGTTAGGCTAGTAGTTATAATTAAATTATACTAGTAAAGTACGCGTTAAGGTAGGTCAAGTTTACTATAGTTACTAACCGTCGAGTCGCGCGTATAGGCGTACTAATAATAACTATAGTCGCGTAAATAAGCGTATTAGTTAAGTTAATAGATCACCTCTCTCCTTCGCGTAAAACGCGCGCCTCCCTACTCTTATAGGGCCCTTATATACCTACTAAGAGAGTAGTCTTATCTACTACGTAATAGTATAATATAGCTATACCCGGTAGTACTACTAACGGGGTGCTCTTACCTAAGCAACCTCTTTATCTAGATCTTAGTAAGTATAAGCGTTAGTCGCTCGTACGCGCTAAGCTTTTCCTAACCGTATCTACTAAAACGTAGATACTCGATAACCTAGGTATCGATACCGCCCTAGGTGCCTTCCCTTCCGACGACGACTCGAACGTATTCGCCGCCGAATAATAAGAGATCGAGAAGGACCTACTACCTAAAGAATAGTAGTTTGCCTTAACCTCCGACCCTATTAACTTCGTATAATTCCTCGACGAAGAATAGATCTTAGAAGAAGGAGGAATTAAGGTATATAAGATTAGAGAGTCAAGAGATAATATATCTATATAAGATAGTAAAACTAATGATATACGCTAACCTAAGGAGTAGGCAATCGCCTTAGAGTATACTACTATTAAGAGCCTAGCCGAGTTCGCGACTCGTACTATAGTATACCCGGAGATTATGTTTCACCTCGGTCGCTAGATATAGTTAGACTTTATTACACTTTTTAACTAGGTCGAGTCCCTAAAGAAGGCTAATAAGGTTATATAGCGTAAGTACGCCGATATAAAGAAGGAACGTAATATCGTATCCGAGAGTCTTAGTTAACTCGAAAAGAATAAGGATGTTAAGGGCCTCTTTATATTCTACTTTAATAAATACTAGAAGTATAAGAGTTAGATATAAGAACTTAAGGAAGCTAATTAGCGCCTCCGATAGGATAACGATACGCTCTTCGGATAGGTCGAGGAGTCGTAGATAGGTATATTACCTAAGGACATCAAAGCCCTATCTAAGCGTAATTAGGCTCTAAATAAGGAGGTAGTAGAGCTTAAGGCTTAGCTAGTAGCTAAGGATACGAACGGTACTAGCGGTACTAGCGGTACTAACGGTAATAATAATAATAATTATAGTCGTTAGGTCTCCGTCTACTCCCCTCGTCGTAACGGTATTTCACGATTACCTACGCCTCCTACTTAGTAGGACCGTATAGGTAGAGGTACCCGACGAGGAGGTAGTAGAGGTAGTAGTAATAACGACGGAGATAACTCTAATAACGATAAGGGTAGAGATAATAGTCGACTACGCCGTTACCTACGCCGTAACTCCTTACGACGAGAACGCTAGGGCATACCTAGTAGTACTAATAGGGTGACTAGTAATACCGCCGTTAGCTAGTTCACTACTATCGAACCCTCCGTTAATGTTATATATAGATAGATAGATTTGTTATTCCCCTGTTCTAGGACCCTATCCGGCCTATATAGGTATATATCTATTATTATATATAAAGGGAAACCCGAATAGGTGAAAACCCTTCCCGACCCCGACTACTCCTTATCTAGATTAGCTTTCCCTCTAAACGTACGTAGTCTATATTACTACCCCCGTTAGCCCCCGCTCCTAGCCGGTCTCGTCGCGCTACGCCGTATCCTCTCTTCCTATACTACTCCTACTAGGCGGTACTGTTCTAGCTAGCCCTTCTCTAGTATCTAGTTCGTAATACGCTATAGGTCCTTAACGTTATTAAGAAGTGCCCTAATCGTCCGGTTCCTCGCCTTTACTATCTACTCCCCCCTTCCTAGCGACTACCTCGGGTAGACGAGGAGTACGTACCGTATATTCTAGGAGTAATAGCCGTAGGGGTAGCTAGTATTCGTATATTCTAGAACCTTCCTCTATAATAGGTACCCCTAGAGGCCGATATATTCGCTTCGTAGTTAGGTTACTATACTACTCTATACCCTCGTAAGGAGGTAGTAGATAAGCTTCGGGGGGTACTTAACCGCGGATTTCGTAGCTAACTATTCCTTAGGTTGTCCCGCTAGCTAAGGGCGTCTACTATGCCCTATAACCTAGTTATTCTACCTCTCTTTCTATAGTTGCTCTATAAACAATTTCTTACCTTCCTATTATATTACTAGCTATTCGTCTCTTACCCGGTAGTTCGGCTCGTTTCCGGGTCGAATACCCTTATACGCTAGTACTAATTCGTAAGCCCTTACGACTATACTAGCAATAACCTTCTATACTAGGTACTATACCGACTTGCCTAAGTAGGAGGTCCGTAGTCCCTAGATATATAGGTCGATCGGCGGTATAGCGGTCTCGTGCTTAAGCATCCTCGTTAGTATCGACTTATATACCCCGGTGACCTTCCTTAGGCATTGGTTTTGGATCTTCGCTAGCGGCGCGACGAGTCCCTTCGATAGGTAGGCCCTCTCGCCTAAGGACTATACTTAGCTACTATAGGTAAGGACTGGCCGTATAATAGCCGTATATAGAAGCCGTAACTACCGGAAGTCCGCGCCCTATATAGACGTAGTGAGCCTCTAGTATAATGCTATATTCTGTTTAGCTTTCTATAATATCACCTATACGTACTTCCTCTACCGTAGCGCCGGGTCTACCTATAGTCCGAGGATCCTAAGCTGATTTACCGGGCTAGTCGTGTGCCCCTATATCTAGATAGAAGCTTATATATTATAGAACCGTGGCCGGCGCGTAAAGTGTATTAGATTGTACTTTTCTAGGGTAAACCGAGCCCCGTACCTTCTAGCCTAGTCCTCGTAGATCTTATACTTCTCTTCTAGTAGCCTATAGTTCTCCTTAGTCGAGGAAGACTACGGTAGGATGTTTATGTCGTCTACGAAGCCGCTCGTAGCGGTGTTCTAGGATTCTAGGGCTAGGAGTAGCGTCGCTATAAAGAAGAGGAATAGAATAGGTACTAGCGTTAAGCCTTACGGGATTCTAGTATAGACTACTTAAAATGGGCTTCTATACTAGCCGACTAGGATCGACGTGCTACGGTTTTAGAGGTAGGACCGTACGAAGTTGACAAGCTACTTAGGGAGTCCTTTCGACCTTAGGGTATAGAGTAGCCGCGGGTATAACACGTAGTCGAAGGCTCCCGATATGTCTAGGCTAAGTAAGGAAGCTACCTTGTCCCTATTCTTATACTAGATAGCCTTTACCTAAGAGGTAATAAGTTCTATCGCGGATAGCGTCGATCGCTATAGGCGCGTACCTATCTAGGTGTCCGGGAGTAGGGAGTGTTCCTCTACCGCCTCGGAGAGTCTCGTTATAACTAGCTTCTTAAGCGCCTTCCTAAGAGTATTAAGGAGCGCAATTAGGCGGTACGACTTCACCTACGTATAGTCTTCCTTCTACGGCTTGCGTAGGACTACTATCGTCGATTGTTTAAAAGCTATCGGGTAGTATCCGGTCTATAGGCAGGCGTTAAAGATCGCTATAACTACTAGGGCTAGTTAATCTCTACACTTCTTTAGTAGCTCGTTTAGGATCCTATCCGGCCCCGGGGCTTTCTTCGCTAGCAACTTCCTTAGTATAGCGGCAACTTCTCCCTCGGACACCTCCTATTAGACCGCGATACTAGGGGCTAGGGGAGTAGAGCTATTTATGTCGCTTAGATAAGCCTCGACTAGGGGCGGGAAGAACTTGCTAGCTAGTAGACGCGCCTTAGCCTCGGGGTCGCTAACCGTGCTACTAGGCGATTATAGCGCTAGGATAGAGAAGGAGGGGCCCTATATAGGGTCCTATCGGGCCTATTTCGCTAGCTTCTATATCCTCTCTAGCTTACCGGCGATTTCTTCTACTATAGCCCTCTAGCCGACTACTTTCTCCCTTTATATTAAAGCTTTCTTCTATTAGTATGCCTCCCTATATACGTTCTAGGCCTCCTCGCTATAGCTGCTCGTCTATACCCGGCGGGCTCTCCTTGCTTCTCTTACTACCGTAGTGTACTCCGGCGTCTAGTATAGTTTAGACTATGTCGTTAGTTAGGTAAGCGGAACGTAAAGTGAGGTCGCTTTTCTTATTTTGTCTATTAACCCCTAGACTACTTTGTCTATCTCGTCTTTACTATTGTATTGCTACTACGCGATCTAGACTAGCCTCTTAGAGTCATCGAGGTACGCCTAGATATTAGCCTAGTAGGCCTTTCCCTAGTTTAGCTTAGGGGTTCTCGCTAGTATACGTTATATCTATGTCGTAATAGAGGTCCTAACTAGTATATAGTCTAACGACGCCTCGAGTTCATATTCGATCCTATAGTAGGTTACCGTATAGTAGTGGCTATCTAAGATCTAGGAGAGGTCGATCGTGCCTTAGAGTCCCCCTCTCTTCTAGGTGCCTAGGTCCTTCGGGGTATTAAGGGCAATTACGTTACTCGCTATTAAGTCGAGTACTTCGTCGGCTATAGGGTGCGGCTATATAAGGCTTTCCTAGGAAGGGTAGTATATATTAAAGTCTCCTACTACGATGTGGCACCCTTGTCTCTTAAGCGTACTATCTAGGTGTCTATAGACCACTAGGTCGCGGCTAGACCTCGAGGCTAGCGGTTATATATATAGGTTATATATCTAGGTGCTACCTACGTAGAGGGAGGTAATATCGCCCCCGCCTTCTTCGTCTACGTAGTACACTACCTCCTAGTCGGATTCTAGTATGTCCTTGCTAATATAGAAGTACGTACGGGGTCTACCGTCGCCTCGTAGGCATATCGTATAGCCTAGTAACTTATAGGTCGTTAGTCTCTTATAGTACGGGTTAATCTATAGCTCCTAGATTGTAAGGACGTAGTAGACGCGCGGGTCCGCCTCGTGTAGGAAATAGTTCTAGACTATATCCTTACTATAGTTAACGTTATACTAGATAATACTAAGCGTGTCGAGGCTAGTTATTAGTATCGACAATTATTTCCTCTATATTGTCCTATGTCCTACTACCCTATACGTCCTAGTCTACGCCTATCGGCTATATACTAAAGGGGAGCCGGGCCTAGTTAGATTCCCTCGCCGTAGCTAGTAGAGTACGTGGCCTCCCGTACGCCCTAAGTTACGTATCCTTTATATCGTTCTCGGCCCTAGGGCGCTTATACCCGACCGCCGCTAGTTAGTTCCGGTATAGGCTAGCCTTACGGTCGCCGTAGAATCTTAGGGCGACGGTTCTGTTTGTGATTGCCTTGTTTTTCGCTAGTTTCCGCTATAGGCATTCCGTACTATACGATAGGTAGTGCCCCGGACAGTTCGCGTACCGTCTCGTAGTCAATATATAGTCCCTAGATATATAGTCTCCTATATAGTACGAGTAGGCCTACTTATTTATACACGTATAGGTTTAGTGTCTATACTGTTAGCGTTTGAAGCATTAGAGGACACGAAAGGATAAGGAGTGCTTTTCTACTATCTTGAGGCTATATTGCTAGACTAGGCCTTGTTCTATTACTAGATCCGCCGCTTTCGCGTCTTATAGCTATACTATTAGCGCCGAGGCCTTCTTGCCTTCTAGCCATTTCCTATAGAGCTAAGTCGCCTCCTAGATTAGAGAGTTAAGAGTGACCGGGTTGTCCTCTTAGAGAGCGCGTAGGTGACCCTAGTTAGTTAGGTTAAACTCCTTAGGTATATCGTAGACTAGGATTATGAATTACTTCGTTAAGACCTTCGCTAATACCGTAACCTTAGATACCTACTATAGCTATACCTCTAGGTGTCTCCTAGTAGTAGTAGAGCTAGTATAGATCTATAGAGTACCGTTAGACTATTAGTTCACTACGACTACCCCTAGTTAGTTAATTCGTTAGGCGAGCTCCTTATTCGATAGCTTCGTAACTTCGGCCTAGTCTTCCTTTGCTATAATACGGATCGTAACTATATCGTACGTTAGGCGGGGGCCTAGTATCGATACCGCGACCGATGCCTAGCTATAGGGGTGTTAATTCCGGGTAGCCTTACTAATCGCCTAGGACGTCGTCCTTATTTCTTATTACCCTCGGTAATACGACAGTATAAGCGCCGTACGTAGCTAAGTGATCATTACCTATAGAGACCGGTAAGGGAGCTAATCGTTAGTTTCTATACTTTTTACGTCCTCTATAAGTTGCTACTAGTTGTCTTAGGGGGGCTTCGCCTATAGGGCCGTAGGCGCCGTTAGTACCGTAGCCTAGGCTACTATTGCCTAGGAGTTGCCTAATGTAGCTAGGCACCTCCGCGGCGTTTGGAGCTGAAGAAACAGGGTGAAGAGAGCTTCAAGCTATCTAGATTAAATAAGGTAGAACTCCCTTAGTCCTAGGGGCAGTAGCCTACTTTATATATCGTTAGAATAGCCTTGATAAGAGCTTTCGAATGTGTCTTGTTTTGGCGTAGAGATCGATAAAAAAAGCTCCTACGGTAAGGTCTCCTTCTCTAGTAGTATCTATATATAATAATAGTAAATAGCGACTTCGATAGATTTATAAAAGGTAAAGACAAGGACTGTTAAGATGTAGCATCTTAAAGGGAGTTAACAATTAGGAAGTGATCTAGTAGCCTAAGGCATCTACGATGACTTAGCTTATAGGGAGATACCTTCTCTCCCCTTTAGCTTAGATAGACATCCAACACAATCAACACATTAGTTCCTAATATATTGCTATATACCCGTACTATTAGTCAGTTAAAGATTGATCTCTTACTCTACTCCGCTACTATCTACCCGTACCTGTTTAATAGGTTATAAGCCCGGGTTTATATAGGAATAAGAGCAACCTATATTAGTATAGGTTACTTATATCCCTTACTATCGTAGCAGAAAACTTCTAGTAATCAGAAGTCTACCCCGTCTATCCTATTAAGGAGCTTAGTTCGATACTAAGTAATAGGTAACCTAGATAAGGACTCTATACGGCTTACTTAAAGCCAATACCTTAAAGATACTCTATAGCCAGAACTATATCGAGATACTATTAAGAAGGACTTTAAGTAAGTCATTTAAAGCTCTGCTAGGAGAGACAGACCTATGTCCTAGCCCCGAGACCTTATACCGCTCCTTCTTTACTTTACTAAGTAGGCCTTAGTATCCACACCTACGAACTTTCCTATTCTATACTAGAAGCCTTAGTAGGATCTAAGCTACCACTTTAGAACATATACACCTTGTTTTATTACATCTAATTTATTATAGATTTATACTAAAAGAAGATAGAGGAGAAGGGAGGCAAAATCCTAATTCTTAGGAGAGATAATTAGAAGAGATAGTTTAACCTTTAGAGATATAAGATAGAGAGCTAATCAGCATTCTTTATAATTAATGACCTAATAGAAGTGTCTTTTAATAATATTAAGGGCAAGACTCTAAAACTCTAAGAAGAGGCTATAACTAAAGAGATCCCTAATACGCTAATATAGACAAGACACAATATAGTATATAACTTTAGTATCCTTAGTAGGATTATAGAAGAAGATGAATTTGAGCTTAAGGGTTTATATAAATCTAGAAGAGCTGCTAAGAAGTAGGTGTATCTCTAGAACAAGTATAGCTAGGTACTACCAACCTATATATATAAGCTTATAAAGCAATTTGTAACTTTTAAGATAAGTAAAGAGTTCACTATTAGATCTGTATAGAAACACCTAGTTTCTCTTAGAAAAAGGATTGCTAATGTTGACCTAGAGGGTCAGTATTATAGGAAAGCTAATATAAGGATGACCTAGCTCTTAATCTCACTACTACCTGACTACTATATAGCTAGGGATACCATTATAGCTTAGCTAAAGATAGATTATAAAAGGACCTTAAAGATCCTTAAAGCTTAAGAAGCTAGGTTAGATCCCTCTAAGGCTAAGTATAGTATAGTAGCTACCTAGGTCAAGCCCTTAGGTCTAGTAAGACTACTCTCCTACCTTCTCTATAAGAAGGACTATCTGATCAAGGACTGCCCTAGTTTGCCTAAGGCAAGAAAGGTCCTTAGATCTCATTCCTAACTACCATCTTCCCAGAATATAACACATATCAAGAAGAAGAGAACTCCACCACCTACTTCAAGGAGGACACTAAGAGAGAAGTCCTCTATAGAAGAACTTAAGAAAATAGTAAAGAAACTTAGCTCTAACATACTGTTACTCTAGAAGAACTAGGCCTAGTCTTATACCTCTAAAGCAAAGAAGACTAGAAAAGGTTTTTCCGCCTAAGAGTCACGTAACTTATATAGCGCATCCCTAGAGACAATGTCTAATAATAATAAGTATAATGAAGTGGCTTACTCAACTATAGAAGTCTAAGGCAAGTTCCCCTCGTTAGAGTAGTTACTTAACTCCTATACTTCATCCTATATAACTGACTAAAGCTACCTCTTTAGATCTATAACTCCCTTAATAAGGAGGAAGTGGATCAAAGTAGGAGGTGGGTTTTTATTAGCTACTTATATTAGGAATGTAGAGATAAGTAGGAGAGCTAGTAGAAAAGTTGTTTTAGAAGATGTCCTACTTATACCTAAGCTAGGAGTGAACCTAGTTTTATAGAACCAGTTTAGTAAGTAGTTTAGTATATAACCTCTATCATTTTCTCTTATTTCCCCCTCTAGTAAGACTGTTATCTAGACAAAGCTCCTTAGGGGGGTTCTATTTATTAATAAGATTTCACCTCTCCTATAAGAACGGGTACATTACTCATTATGTACACTACTAATAGAGAATGCCTTTGTGACTACTTAATTAGAGACCGACCTAAAGTAGTAGGAGCTTTGGTATAGAAGATTTGTACACTTTAGGAAGAATTTGCTGTAGAATCTTTATAAGGCAATAGACTTAGAAGAACCTATTCCTATCCCTAAGGATGGCTTTTACTAGTATAGAGTATGTTCAATAGTAAAGATAAAGAAGTATAAAGGCAAAGCTATAGAGAGAAGACCTAAAAGACTTGCCCTTATATCTATTAATATATATAGCCTACTACTAATCTCAAGACTAGGATTTAAATACTAGCTTGAGATTGTTAACAACTTCTCTAGGAAGAAGTAGACCTTTCCTCTTAGGAAAAGAGAAGATGCTCTAGTTACTCTCTAGAACTAGAAGATTAAAGCAGAGAGGAAATTATTAGCGTAGCTAAAAGCAGTAAGACTTAACAATACAAAAGAACTTATTACATTAGTGAAGTAGTAGGAGAAGGATTTAGGGATTGGGCACGAGCCGACTAAGGCATACAACTCTCTACAGAATGGACTAGTTAAGAGGTCAATATAAACCTTAGAGGACTCTATAAGAGCAATGCTTAAAGAGGCTAAAATGCCGGTTGAATTTTGGCCTAAAGCACTAGAGGCCTTAACTTATACAAGGAACAAACTGCTAAATGGCCTAGATTACGATAGATTCAAGGTTTTACTAGATAAGGCTTTTGATAGTATTAAACCGACCATCAACTATTTGAAAGTTTAGGGATACAAAGCTGTTGTCTATATAGACATCAGATCCTAACCTTAATAGGCAAGAAGTAATGAGCTAATAAATAGGGGTAAAGAAGTAGTGTTTATTAGGTATATTAAAAACATAGCTAAAGCCTAGCTCTTTTAGGAACTAGACATAAGAGCTATTAAACAACATATATATAGACTTCTTTAAGGACTAGCCTAGAGGTGATATAGGTCTTAATGTTCTAACATTAAATCTACTAAGTAGTATACTAGCTAGGAAGCCCTTAGGAAGGCAGAGAAATAACGTATCCTTAGGACAATCTACCTACTATTTAGGCGTCTATTAAAGCACCCCCGAAATAGATCAGCTAATTAAGAGCCCTAAAGTCGCTTAGCCGGGAAAGCTATTTATATAACTTCCCTAACCTCCGGAGAACGTAGGGGGATTTCAGAAAATTGATTAGCTAATTAAGAGAAGCTCCCTAGATCCCTAGGAAATAGACGTTACTAGGTCATAAGTGACGGTCCCTAAATTATCCCTTAGAAAGAGAAAGGCTAACTATAATGTTAAGGGCTATGACATAAAACAGAAAGCCCTAAAATCTATAGTCCCTAAGCCCGAACTAACTACTAAAGTAGGAGAAGCAATAGACCTCTTAGAGAACCTTACTGCTTTTTACTAAGCTTTCTTTATAGCTATATAATCAGTAGACAGTTTAATACTATAGGATAGCGAATTCCTAGAAGAAGTTAAGGAAATGGCCTTTGTAGTAACTATAGAAGCCATTATATATAAGTAAGAGGTCCTAATTCCGAAATCCTATAAGGATGCTATAAATAATAAGAAATAGGGACATCTTTAGAAGGAAGCAATCCAAAAGGAACTAGATGCTCTATAGAGTAACAATACCTAGGAAAATTCTGTTCTACTAAAAGGAGCAAATCTAGTTATATTAAGATAGGTCTTTAATATTAAGAGAAGCATTAGTAGAGCTATTGAAAAGTTCAAGGCTAGACTAGTTATAAGGGGCTTCTTACAGAAGTTTAGTATTAACTTTATAGAGACATTTACACCTATAGTAAGACAGGACACCCTTAGGGTGTTTATAGCTATTATGTATAAGAAGGATCTTTATCTTCACTAAGTGGATATGAACAATGCATTTATAGAAAGCACCCTCTATAAAGACATCTTTATATTACTACTACTAGGAGTTGAGCTTCTACTAAACATAGTGTTCAAAATCCTTAAAAGCTTATATAGACTTAAGCAAGTAGCTAGAGATTGGAATTAACTCTGTGTGTCGAAGCTTAGAGAGATTAGATTTATATAGTTAGAAGTAGATTTATACCTACTTATTTATAAGAAGAGGGAGATCATAATCCTTATATATATAGATGACATCCTAATTGCTATACTAAAGTTAATAGATGTTTACTAGTTTAAAAGAGAACTTGGCAAGATCTTCAAGATCAAAGATCTAGGTGAACCTGAAAAGATCCTTAGTATAAGAGTCATAAGGGACAGGAAGAGAGGAATCCTAAAACTTGACTAAGGACACTTTATTAGGGACAGCCTAGCTAAGATAGAAATGAACTATAAGAAGGCAGCACCTATACACTTACCTATAGACAGCTATAAGGCCCTCAAACCTTTAAGCTATATAGATAAGAGGTGTTATAAGGCAGAGTACTAGAGTATTTATAGTACTTAGATATAGCTAGCGACAATCATAAGGCTAGATATTGCTTTTACCCTAGGAAGGATAAGCTCATTTATAAGTGACCTATCTACCTACTATATAAAGGCTTTAAAGAAGATCACTAGGTACCTAAGATCATACCCTAATCTAGGACTTTAGATCTTAAAGTCTAGAAAAGGCCACCTTATTAGATACTATAATTCTGATTATGTAATAGATAAAGCAGATAGAGTCTTAATCCTTAGGTATGTCTTCTTCCTCTATAGGGCACCAGTTTCTTGGATAAGTGTCTATTAAGTTGTTTCGTACTTATAAAGTATTCTAGCTTCTTATAATCGGAGTAGATAATAACGGGATTATTATCTATATCCTTCGTATTCTCGAAATCGGTGTCTATATTATCGTCTAAGTTAACGGTAAGCTTAGGTCTCTATTCTTCGAAGGCGAGGACGATAGCTAATAGTTCCTTATCGTAAATCTCGTAGTTATACCCCTATAGTAACATCTTCTTAGACATATATACTACCGGTCTCTAGACGTCTCCGTGTTTCTATAAAATTACTACCGTAGTAACGAAATCTAAGGCATCTGTTTCGACTATAGTTTCTAACCCTAGTACGAAGTATACGAGGACCGTGTCCGTTAAGAATACATCTTTTAATCCTTAGAAGGCTACTTCGTATTCTATTATCTAAACGAATAGTATCGGTTTACTATTCTTACTAGTCTTTATTAAATTCGTAAGGGGTATATAGATTTTGGAGAAGTTCTATATAAACCTTCGATAGAAGTTTCCGAACCTAAGGAATGCTTATATATCCTTTAGACATATTAGAGTAAGCTAGTTCTTAACTACGTCGACCTTTTCTAGGTCTATACGAACACTATCGACTCCTATAATAATACTAAGGTACTTCGTCTCTATTTAGTAGAACTCGTATTTGTCGATATCTAATTATAGCCGGCTTTACGTATACGTTATAGTACTTTACGTACGTATTATATATGTTCCTTGAATGTGTCGCTAAAGATTAGGATATTATCTAGGTATACTAAATAGAAGTTATCGAGATACTCCCTAAGCGTATCGTTAATATATAATTAGAATGTTTCTAGAGTATTATATAGGCCGAAAGGCATTACTATATACTCGAATTGACTATAGCAAGTACTAAACGTAGTTTTCTATTCGTAGCCCTCCGGAATATAAAGACGGTTAGAGGTAGAGATGACATCGAGTTTAGTAAAGTACTTCTTCCTATTTAGGCAGTTTAGCGTTTCTTAGAATAGCGGTATTAGGTATCTACTTTTGACCGTAAGGGCGTTAAGAGCTCTATAGTCGATATAGACCCGTAGACCGCCGCCTAGTTTACGTACAATTAGTACTAGTATAGAAGCCGGGCTCGTGCTTCGTTATATCGCTCTAGATTATAGCTAATTATCGACCTACTTCTTAATTACCTTATTCTTACGAGACGACATTACGTATAGCCGCCTAAAAGGAGGTGACTTAGTTGCGTCTTTAAGGTGTATTTTATAGTCTTTACTAGGGCGGTAAGGTAGGATCTTCGATACATCCTAACGGTTAAAATAGTTATCGAAATCGTATAGTTCCTAGGGTAAGTAGACCTTAGTATCTTAGTCCTTATTAAACAGGTACGGGTAGATAGTAGCGGAGTAGAGTAAGAGATCAATCTTTAACTAACTAATAGTACGAGCATATAGCAATATATTAGGAACTAATGTGTTAATTGTGTTAGATGTCTATCTAAGCTAAAGGGGAGAGAAGGTATCTCCCTATAAGCTAAGTTATCGTGGATGCCTTAGGCTACTAGATCACTTCCTAATTGTTGACTCCCTTTGAGATGCTACATCTTAACACTCCCACTTATCTCGTATAGGAGGTTATAGTCTACTCACTTCCTATTAATAGTACTTGGACCTTTTTATGATAGGTTTAGCTAGCTTATAAACCTCTAGAAGTGTAGACTAGTCTTTAGTTTTATAAACCCGTCTATAACTATCTTAGAGGTTAGGGTGTACTTAATAGCAATAAGTATCCTCCACTAAAGTTTCCTAATAGAGTTATAGGCAATGTCAATGTGCTTCGACTTGTTATAAACATGTGCATCTTTTACTAGGGTGAGGGCAGCTTGATTATCACCTCTTAATTAGACTGGTCTTAAATTTGATACAGTCTCCTAGTTTCTAGTGATTCTTAGTTGATAGGAACAGTCTCCTACTAACTCTAGACAATCTATTTCTCTTAGTAGTGAAGCTAGGAATTAGGACTACTTCGTATATACATTTATAGCTATATATTCAGCCTCTATTATAGATGTTACTACAGACTTTTGCTTCTTACTTATCCAAGGAACTAGTACCCTATAGAGGAAGAAGACATACCTAAGGATTAAGACTCTGTCTGCTTTATCTATTACATAATCAGAATTATAGTATCTAATAAGGTGTCCTTTTCTAGACTTTAAGAACTGAAGTCCTAGATCAGGGTATGATCTTAGGTACCTAGTGATCTTCTTTAAAGCCTTTATGTAGTACGTAGATAGGTCACTTACAAATGAGCTTATCCTTCCTAGGGCAAAAGCAATGTCTAGCCTTATAATTGTTACTAGCTATAT
This sequence comes from Fulvia fulva, assembly GCF_020509005.1. Classification (NCBI taxonomy): domain Eukaryota; kingdom Fungi; phylum Ascomycota; class Dothideomycetes; order Mycosphaerellales; family Mycosphaerellaceae; genus Fulvia; species Fulvia fulva. The sequence goes on from NC_063012.1 coordinate 944,829, forward strand.
CTAAGTACTATTAATACTCTAGTACTCTACCTTGTCATACCTCTCATCTATATAGCTTGAAGGTTTAAGGGCCTTATAGCTGTCTATAGGTAAGTGTCTAGGTGCTGCCTTCTTATAGTTCATTCCTATCTTAGCTAGGCTGTCCTTAATAAAGTGTCCTTGGCCAAGTTTTAGGATTCCTCTCTTCCTGTCCCTTATAACTCTTATACTAAGGATCTTTTTAGGTTTACCTAGATCTTTGATCTTGAAGATCTTACTAAGTTCTCTTTTGAACTAGAGAACATCTATTAACTTTAGTGTAGTAATTAGAATGTCATCTATATGTATAAGGATTATGATCTCCCTCTTCTTATAGATAAGTAGGCATAGATCTACTTCTGACTGTATGAATCCAATCTCTCTAAGCTTTCACATATAGAGTTAATTCTAATCTCTAGCTACTTGCTTAAGTCTATATAAGCTTTTAAGGATTTTGAACACTATGTTTAGTAGAAGCTCAACTCCTAGTAGTAGTAATATAAAGATGTCTTTATAGAGGGTGCTTTCTATAAATGCATTGTTCATATCCACTTAGTGAAGATAAAGATCCTTCTTATACATAATAGCTATAAACACCCTAAGGGTGTCCTGTCTTACTATAGGTGTAAATGTCTCTATAAAGTTAATACTAAACTTCTGTAAGAAGCCCCTTATAACTAGTCTAGCCTTGAACTTTTCAATAGCTCTACTAATGCTTCTCTTAATATTAAAGACCTATCTTAATATAACTAGATTTGCTCCTTTTAGTAGAACAGAATTTTCCTAGGTATTGTTACTCTATAGAGCATCTAGTTCCTTTTGGATTGCTTCCTTCTAAAGATGTCCCTATTTCTTATTATTTATAGCATCCTTATAGGATTTCGGAATTAGGACCTCTTACTTATATATAATGGCTTCTATAGTTACTACAAAGGCCATTTCCTTAACTTCTTCTAGGAATTCGCTATCCTATAGTATTAAACTGTCTACTGATTATATAGCTATAAAGAAAGCTTAGTAAAAAGCAGTAAGGTTCTCTAAGAGGTCTATTGCTTCTCCTACTTTAGTAGTTAGTTCGGGCTTAGGGACTATAGATTTTAGGGCTTTCTGTTTTATGTCATAGCCCTTAACATTATAGTTAGCCTTTCTCTTTCTAAGGGATAATTTAGGGACCGTCACTTATGACCTAGTAACGTCTATTTCCTAGGGATCTAGGGAGCTTCTCTTAATTAGCTAATCAATTTTCTGAAATCCCCCTACGTTCTCCGGAGGTTAGGGAAGTTATATAAATAGCTTTCCCGGCTAAGCGACTTTAGGGCTCTTAATTAGCTGATCTATTTCGGGGGTGCTTTAATAGACGCCTAAATAGTAGGTAGATTGTCCTAAGGATACGTTATTTCTCTGCCTTCCTAAGGGCTTCCTAGCTAGTATACTACTTAGTAGATTTAATGTTAGAACATTAAGACCTATATCACCTCTAGGCTAGTCCTTAAAGAAGTCTATATATATATGTTGTTTAATAGCTCTTATGTCTAGTTCCTAAAAGAGCTAGGCTTTAGCTATGTTTTTAATATACCTAATAAACACTACTTCTTTACCCCTATTTATTAGCTCATTACTTCTTGCCTATTAAGGTTAGGATCTGATGTCTATATAGACAACAGCTTTGTATCCCTAAACTTTCAAATAGTTGATGGTCGGTTTAATACTATCAAAAGCCTTATCTAGTAAAACCTTGAATCTATCGTAATCTAGGCCATTTAGCAGTTTGTTCCTTGTATAAGTTAAGGCCTCTAGTGCTTTAGGCCAAAATTCAACCGGCATTTTAGCCTCTTTAAGCATTGCTCTTATAGAGTCCTCTAAGGTTTATATTGACCTCTTAACTAGTCCATTCTGTAGAGAGTTGTATGCCTTAGTCGGCTCGTGCCCAATCCCTAAATCCTTCTCCTACTACTTCACTAATGTAATAAGTTCTTTTGTATTGTTAAGTCTTACTGCTTTTAGCTACGCTAATAATTTCCTCTCTGCTTTAATCTTCTAGTTCTAGAGAGTAACTAGAGCATCTTCTCTTTTCCTAAGAGGAAAGGTCTACTTCTTCCTAGAGAAGTTGTTAACAATCTCAAGCTAGTATTTAAATCCTAGTCTTGAGATTAGTAGTAGGCTATATATATTAATAGATATAAGGGCAAGTCTTTTAGGTCTTCTCTCTATAGCTTTGCCTTTATACTTCTTTATCTTTACTATTGAACATACTCTATACTAGTAAAAGCCATCCTTAGGGATAGGAATAGGTTCTTCTAAGTCTATTGCCTTATAAAGATTCTACAGCAAATTCTTCCTAAAGTGTACAAATCTTCTATACCAAAGCTCCTACTACTTTAGGTCGGTCTCTAATTAAGTAGTCACAAAGGCATTCTCTATTAGTAGTGTACATAATGAGTAATGTACCCGTTCTTATAGGAGAGGTGAAATCTTATTAATAAATAGAACCCCCCTAAGGAGCTTTGTCTAGATAACAGTCTTACTAGAGGGGGAAATAAGAGAAAATGATAGAGGTTATATACTAAACTACTTACTAAACTGGTTCTATAAAACTAGGTTCACTCCTAGCTTAGGTATAAGTAGGACATCTTCTAAAACAACTTTTCTACTAGCTCTCCTACTTATCTCTACATTCCTAATATAAGTAGCTAATAAAAACCCACCTCCTACTTTGATCCACTTCCTCCTTATTAAGGGAGTTATAGATCTAAAGAGGTAGCTTTAGTCAGTTATATAGGATGAAGTATAGGAGTTAAGTAACTACTCTAACGAGGGGAACTTGCCTTAGACTTCTATAGTTGAGTAAGCCACTTCATTATACTTATTATTATTAGACATTGTCTCTAGGGATGCGCTATATAAGTTACGTGACTCTTAGGCGGAAAAACCTTTTCTAGTCTTCTTTGCTTTAGAGGTATAAGACTAGGCCTAGTTCTTCTAGAGTAACAGTATGTTAGAGCTGAGTTTCTTTACTATTTTCTTAAGTTCTTCTATAGAGGACTTCTCTCTTAGTGTCCTCCTTGAAGTAGGTGGTGGAGTTCTCTTCTTCTTGACATGTGTTATATTCTGGGAAGATAGTAGTTAGGAATGAGATCTAAGGACCTTTCTTGCCTTAGGCAAACTAGGGCAGTCCTTGATCAGATAGTCCTTCTTATAGAGAAGGTAGGAGAGTAGTCTTACTAGACCTAAGGGCTTGACCTAGGTAGCTACTATACTATACTTAGCCTTAGAGGGATCTAACCTAGCTTCTTAAGCTTTAAGGATCTTTAAGGTCCTTTTATAATCTATCTTTAGCTAAGCTATAATGGTATCCCTAGCTATATAGTAGTCAGGTAGCAGTGAGATTAAGAGCTAGGTCATCCTTATATTAGCTTTCCTATAATACTGACCCTCTAGGTCAACATTAGCAATCCTTTTTCTAAGAGAAACTAGGTGTGTCTATACAGATCTAATAGTGAACTCTTTACTTATCTTAAAAGTTACAAATTGCTTTATAAGCTTATATATATAGGTTGGTAGTACCTAGCTATACTTGTTCTAGAGATACACCTACTTCTTAGCAGCTCTTCTAGATTTATATAAACCCTTAAGCTCAAATTCATCTTCTTCTATAATCCTACTAAGGATACTAAAGTTATATACTATATTGTGTCTTGTCTATATTAGCGTATTAGGGATCTCTTTAGTTATAGCCTCTTCTTAGAGTTTTAGAGTCTTGCCCTTAATATTATTAAAAGACACTTCTATTAGGTCATTAATTATAAAGAATGCTGATTAGCTCTCTATCTTATATCTCTAAAGGTTAAACTATCTCTTCTAATTATCTCTCCTAAGAATTAGGATTTTGCCTCCCTTCTCCTCTATCTTCTTTTAGTATAAATCTATAATAAATTAGATGTAATAAAACAAGGTGTATATGTTCTAAAGTGGTAGCTTAGATCCTACTAAGGCTTCTAGTATAGAATAGGAAAGTTCGTAGGTGTGGATACTAAGGCCTACTTAGTAAAGTAAAGAAGGAGCGGTATAAGGTCTCGGGGCTAGGACATAGGTCTGTCTCTCCTAGCAGAGCTTTAAATGACTTACTTAAAGTCCTTCTTAATAGTATCTCGATATAGTTCTGGCTATAGAGTATCTTTAAGGTATTGGCTTTAAGTAAGCCGTATAGAGTCCTTATCTAGGTTACCTATTACTTAGTATCGAACTAAGCTCCTTAATAGGATAGACGGGGTAGACTTCTGATTACTAGATGTTTTCTACTACGATAGCAAGGGATATAAGTAACCTATACTAACATAGGTTGCTCTTATTCCTATATAAACCCGGGCTTATAACCTATTAAATAGGTATAGGTAGATAGTAGCGGAGTGGAGTAAGAGATTAACCTTGAACTAACTAATAGTACGAGTATATAGCAATTTATTAGGAACCAATATGTTAATTGTATTAGATGTCTATCTAAGCTAAAGGGGAGAGAAGGTATCTCCCTATAAGCTAAGTCATCGTAGATGCCTTAGGCTACTAGATCACTTCCTAATTATTGACTCCCTTTAAGATACTACATCTTAATACCGATTATATTTAGGAGTACGATCGGCCTATAGGACTTTAGCTTTATATAGTCTTTCTTCTATAGCTTCTTTAGGACGACTATAAGGGACCGCCTAAATGGCCGTAGGTAGTACTCCTTACGTAGGCAAGCCGTAAATAGTTCGGCGAGGTATAGGGTGACCTCTTCTTTATATTCTTTAAGGAGGAGGTTTAGGATACCGTCGGGTCCCGGGGCCTTACGGCCCTTTAGCGTTCCTATAATCTTCTTTATCTCCTCCTCGCCTACTATCTAGTATATATCGAGTAGCTCCGGGTAGATCGTTCCCTCTATATCTATTAGGTCGGCCGTTAACTATATCGTAAAGAAGTAGTTAGCGAACGCCTTCGCCTTTACTTCCGGCGTTATCTATATTATACCTATCGTATCCTAGATTAGGGGGAAGTATAGTGTCCTATCCCCGTCTCCGGCCTATACCTACTTTATAAGCCGCTATATCTACTCCGGGTTCTCTATTATAAGACCTATAGTTACCCTCTAGTCTTGTCGCTTATCTAGTCGTATTTAGGCCTTCTTTGCCTAACTTGCTTCCTAGTACTCGTCCTACGCTTCTTAGCTTTACTCCTTTGTCTATTTTTGCCTTACCCTCCTTACGTCCTTAAATTTAGCTAAGTACTCTAGGGTCTAGAAGGGCTTCTAGTACTTCGAGGGCCTTAGCTCTAGTATATATTCCTCGGCCGCCTACTATATCGTCGTTATTATCTGTTCTACCGTACTATTAAGCTCGGCTTCCGTCTTCCCGATACTAGTATTATTTAAGTACTATTTAAGTAGATTCCGGATCTCCTTCTAGGGAGCTTTTTCCTAGTTAAGGCGCTTTTTACCCCGAAGCTCCTCTTCTATCCCCGTCGCTATCGTTATCTAGATAGGGATATAGTCTAACCCTACCTCTAGGGTAAGGTTAGGTCTATACTCTACTAGCCTTATTACTACGTCCCTCGATAGGAAGTTTAGGTCGATAGTACTCGCGCTTATTCTTACCTTCTACGTCTCTATACCCTTTAGGGTTACGAGCTTTATATCCCTACTTTCTATAATCTCTAGGAGCTTACTACCTAGATATACGTAAGGGGGGGTATGAATTCTAGACCCTACGTTAGGTAGTAGAGGTTAAAGTCGCCTAGGAGGATATAATTTATATCCCCTTAGTCGAGTACCTAGTTAAGTCGTACTAGCGTACCGAGGTCTCTACTCGTTCTTCCCTAAGGAGGAGGGTTATAGACGTTATATATCTAGATAGGTCCTTAACTCGTAGTAATTTAGATAGTCGTAATATCTCCTTAACTCCCTTCCGGGTACGAGATTACTATTACGGTTCGGATAGAGCTACGACGATATACACGGCTATTAGCTAACGGGATTACGTACGCTATACGAGATCACTCGCTTACTAGTGACTTAGTATTTTGAGGTCACTCGCTTACTAGTGACTTAGTAATTCGAGATACTAAGGAACGAATCTCCTTTATATTTAGGAACGCTAAGAATCCCTTATAGCTTCGAGGCGTTTAACTTACTATTTAATATTACTGTTTAGAATATACTATAACCTAACCTCTACCTTACTACTACTTAGTCTTTATAAGACAAGACAGCTACTACTTCGTCACTTTCCCTTACCTTCTATCGGCTACGAGACAAAACCCGATTGAGGTTAGTCTTCTAATCTTATAATATTATTAGGTTATACTAGACCTAATAGCTTTAGACGCCCTTAACGATAGGAGATCGACAGAGTGACCGGGGATGTTATAGTCTCCCTATAGAGTGTATAGAAGGTAGGGACAGAAGAGCCTTAGAGTGCTTAGAAGTCGTCAAGAAGTAATAGTCTAGCTTAGTATATAAGCGCCAAGAATTATATACCCCGTAATATTTACTACAGGACCTAGCCCTCCAAATTCACCCCTCTACTAAACCTTAATAGATTTACTTCGGCTCGCGACTATATAACTTACGGTACTCCCGCGAGCACCCGCGACTACGCTAGACCCTAGAAGAAGCACGTAGAAGACTCGGAACGTAGGGCAGGTTGGAATAAGGTTTTGAGTAAAGCTACTAAGCGCGGCTTCGTACGGGTTAGCCCTATTAATACGGGGACACGTACTCGCGAGGGTCGCGTATAAATATCTAGCCTTCCCTAGGCCTCTCTTGCTTTCTTCGTCTTTCGTTTTGTGTAGCAATTATACTATACCCTTTTATATCTATACTTCGTACCTATATTCTCGCTTTTACCCTTATATCTTATAGGCTAGGCTCTCGCCCTAACATTACGAAAGACTAACAAACCGTTAACTACTCGAGTCATCCTTATAGGTGACCACGCTACCGATAGAGGTGTTAACCTCGACAACTAGGACACTCTATTCTACTTTAGCGAGTAGACTAACATCCCCTTCTCGAACGCCGCTACCTTCGGTGCCTAGGTAAACGCTAACCCCGACACCGCCTACGCTCTTATTAACCGCACCGTCTCCTCTTTCCGCGAGACCGCCTAGCAGGTCGAGCAAGCGAACAACCAAGTAGTATACCTTTAAGGTATTATAAATACCTTCTAGAACCTCGCCCCGTACGCCGACGATAACCGCCGCTAGTACTTCTCTAAGAAGATTAACGACCTAGACGAGTTCGACGGTAATAAGAGCAAGTTAAAGGCATTTAAGACATAGCTTACTATCAAGCTGTTAGCTAATACCGACCACTTTCCGTAAGAGAAGGACAAAGTTACGTACGTCTTCTCCCTCCTTCGGGGAGACGCCGCGGCTTAGGTATAATACTATATCGATAACGCTACGTAGACTATCGGCTGCCCGGACGTCCTTACCTTAATATAGGACCTCCGTACTGCCTTTAGTAATCTAGACCGTAGAGCTACCGCCTAGAACGCTATCTATAACCTCCTCTAGAAGAACAAGAGCTTCGCCGAGTACCTCGCGGCCTTTAACCGCGATATCGGGTTTACCGGCTATAACGAAGAGACTAAGAAGAGTACTCTCCGCCGTAGTTTGTTAGTAGAGCTTCTTCGAGCCCTCGAGGATAAGGACGTCGGTACTATAAGCTTCCGTAAGCTCGTCGAGACCTACTAGCGCCTCGACTCTAATATAAAACATACCGCCTCTCTCCTCGCTTCCCGTTCTTAAGGTCGTTAGCCTCGTAGTCCCGGAAGCTACTTCGCTACTCTACTAGGCGCCGCCGCTCCTACGGCTCTCCCTCCCGTCTCTATAGGTAACGCTATAGATCTTAGCGCTAGTGCCGCCGTCCCTCGAGTCTAGGGCCTTATTAACGGTAAGCTTACTCCCGAAGAGAAGCTTCGCCGTCGCTAGGCCGGACTCTATACCTACTACGGCGGTCTAGGCTATATCGTAGCTAACTGTCCGTAGCTCGCTACCCGTAACGCCCGTAACCCGGTTCGCGGCGCTATCGGCGCTATCGAGCCTACTCCTACTACTCCCGCTAAGTAGGAAAAAGCCTAGGTCTTCCCTATCGACGCGATAAAGACTAAGAATAACGTTCACCGAAAGTAAAGAGAGGAAAGAAGTTAAGGATCAATATAGTATAGCTAGACCTATATAACGAGACGGGTAAGGACTACGCTTATAAACCGTTCGTTACGAATATAAATATCGGCTTAAAGAAACTCTCTTCTTCTAATCTTACTCTTATAGACACTAGCGTACTAGACGAGTCTTTTATAGACTATAAACTTGCGACCTCTCTTAACCTCGAACCCTAGGAACTGAAGTACCCTCGTACCCTTAAACTCTTTAACGGTACGGAGACTACTACTAGTAAGATTACTTATGTTATATACACGTTAATCACCCTCGGAGGCAAGCGTATGTCGATTACTAGCTTCCTTACGTCCCTACCGTATTAGAAGTTTATCCTCGGCCTCCCCTAGTTTAGACTATACCGACCTATTATCGACTAGACTTCCCTAACTATTAGCTTCCCTCTAGAAGTTCCTCCGGTACCTCCGCCTTCTCCGCCGCCTTAGCGCGGTCCTAAGTATACTAAGATCTTCTAGGTAAACGCCGCTACCTTTACTACTACTACTAAGTAGCCTAAAGCTTAAGTCTTCGCCGCCTCTCTCCGCGATATCGACATCGCCCTCGAGAAGCTCGATAAGAAGCGTATACCTACCGACCCTACTACGAAGGTCCCTCCTTAGGTATACTATAACCTCTACGTATTCGATACTAAAGCCGTAGACGAGCTGCCTCCTTATCGCCCTTACGACTATAAGATTAAGCTAGAAGAAGGTATAGAGATACCGTTCGGACCGCTATATTCTATGTCCCGAGAAGAGCTTATCGTCCTTAAGAGATACCTCGAAGAGAACCTAAAGAAGGGGTTTATTCGAGCGAGCCGTTCTAGCGCTAGTAGTCCCGTTATATTCGTTAAGAAGCCCGGCGGTAGTCTACGCTTCTACGTAGACTACCGAGGCTTAAACGCTATTATAAAGAAGAACCGCTACCTAATACCGTTGATTTAGGAGACGCTCGAGCGCCTCTCTAAGGCCAAGTACTTTACTAAGCTCGATATTATCGCTACGTTTAACAAGTTACGAATAGTAGAAGGACACGAGTATCTTATAGCCTTCCGTACTCGCTACGGGCTATTCGAGTCGCTCGTTATGCCCTTTAGCGTTTAGAACGGGCCTAGTACCTTCTAGAACTTTATTAACGATATCCTTTAGGAGTGCCTCGATTAGTTCTATACTACCTATATCGACGACATCCTAGTCTATAGCGAGACTAAGGAGGAGCACCGCGAGTACGTCTATAAGGTCCTTTAGAAGCTCGTAGACGCCGGCTTATAGCTCGATATTAATAAGTACGAGTTTAAGAAGACCGAAGTCAAGTTCCTTAGTTTAATTATTACCGTAGACGGCATTAAGATAGACTAAGAGAAGATCGACGCTATCGTTAAATAGGATGCTCCTATAAACGTTAAAGAGGTCTAGGGTTTCCTAGGCTTTACTAACTTCTACCGCCGCTTTATCTACGTATTTTCGGGCGTAGTACGCCCTTTAACGAAGCTTACGCGTAAGGGTAAGAAGTTCGCCTAGACCGACGAATACTAGGAGGCTTTTGACTTACTTAAAGCGAAGTTTGTTAAGAACCCGCTTCTATAGCACTTCGATTTCGAACTAGAGACCCGTATAGAGACCGACGTATCCGACGGCGTAGTAGGCGGTGTCCTACTATAACGCCGCTCGCCTAAATCCCCCTAGTTACCTATCGCCTTCCTCTCTAAGAAGATGACCGCTACGGAGTATAACTACGAGATCTACGATAAGGAGCTTCTCGCTATCGTTAAAGCTTTCGAAGAGTAGCGCCCCGAGCTCGAAGGCTCTACTATACCCGTCTAAGTAAGCTCCGACTATAAGAACCTCGTCTACTTTATAAAGAGTAAGCTACTTAATCGTCGCTAGGCCCGCTAGAGCGAGTTCCTCTCCCGGTTTAACTTTATAATCTCGTATACGCCCGGTAAGGCCAACTCGATAGCCGACACCCTTACCCGCCGCCCTAGTAACTCTCTAGGTAATCGAAGAGGGGGCCGGCAAATCGTAGAGTAATAAGTTATTAAAGAGTATAACCTCTCTTCCGAGCTTCGAGAGTACCTATCGAACGGCTAGCCTACGCTTACCGCTTCCTTTACTACTCTCGTACTCGCTCCTACCTACCTTAACGAGAGTGACGATAAATCCGAGCCTAAAGAGAACGCCTCGGACGCTAAGGACTTGAACGACGATAAAGAGGGCTTAGTAATAACCGACGGCTTATCCGAATTAGACTTTAAGGGGTTTAATAATAAGGAGTAGCCCGAAGGCATTATAGTACGAGTACGAATAGCGTACGATACCGATATAGACGCCTAAGAGTTAGTTTAGGCCCTTAAATCTAGCGCGAGGACATTCCCGGGCTTCTCGCTATCCGAGTACGAGCTCTAGGAAGGTATCGTCTACTTCCGTAAGAAGCTTTACGTACCGTAGCCCGAAGGCTCTAATATCCGAGCTAAGATTCTTTAAATTATCTACGACTCCGCCTCTAGGGGTTACCTAGGCGTAGCTAAGACCTATAAGCTCCTCGCTAGGTATTACTAGTAGCCGTATTCCTAGAAGGACGTCCGCCGCTACGTACTAAACTACGCTACTTACTAAAGAGCTAAAGCTAACCGCTACCGTCCCTACGGTCTCTTATACCCTCTCCCGGCTCCTAATCGTCCGTAGAAGTACATTACTATAGACTTTATTACCGATCTTCCTTACGGTAAGACCTTTAGCGGCGTAAAAGTAAAGGCCCTTCTAGTAATCGTAGACCGTTACTCTAAGGACGGGTATATAATCCCGTACTAGAGTATAACCGTAAAGGAGACTACTCGCTTATTCTACGAATTCGTCTAGCGCTTTTAAGGCCTCCCGGATAGTATTACCTCTAATAGAGGCACCTAGTTCATCTCGTACTTCTAGAAGCGTCTATATACTATCCTAGGCATTAAGCATAACCTCTCGACTAGTTTTTAGCTATAGACTAACGGCTAGACTAAAGTTACGAACGCTATCCTCGAGTAGGTCCTTCGTTACTTCGTCGACTACTACTAGAAGGATTGGCCTTAGTATATCCCTACGGTAGAGTTCGCTACTCGTAACTAAGACTCGGAGACTACTAGCTACTCTCCCTTCTATACTACGAGAGGTTACTACCCTCGTATAGGTATAGAACTAGAAGAACCTCTCCCGCCTACCGAAGACGTAAACGAGTAAGTAGTAGACGAGTTTGCTACTATACTCTTATAGATCTATAAAGAAGTTCACGACGAGATAGTATACGTATAAGCAATCTACGAGGATCAAGCTAATCGTCGTCGCTAGCTAGCTCCCGACTACTAAGTAGGCGATATAGTCTACCTTAACTCTAAGAACATTAAGACGGACCGCCCCTCTAAGAAGCTGAACTAGAAGAACCTAGGTCCTTTTAAGATTACCGAGCGTATTAGTTTATACGCCTACCGTCTAGCTCTTCCTACGAATATAAAGATCTACGACGTCTTCTATCCCGTACGCCTTCGGCCGTCGGCTAAGGACCTATTCCCGAACTAAAACTAAGACATACTAGGTCCTCCCGATGAAGTAGAAGTCGACGAGCCTATTAACCTACCTTCTAACGACGATACCGTCCGTAAGATCCGGGGAATCCGCGTAGAGCCTAACGACGTTAAAGGACTACCGCCGATTAAGTATAAAGTCGAATAGTAAGGTTACCCTAAGTAGGATATCTTATAGGAACCTATCTAATATATCATCTTTAATCGTTAAGCAATCGAAGAATACTACGCCCGCGTAGACGGCCTAGAAGTTAATATCGGTAGGCTCTTCGAATCTAAGCTCTTCGACGGGGCTTACTAATAGTATATCGACTATAACATTAGGCCTAGGCCTAGTACTAAAGCTAAACATCCTTAATATATAGAACTACTACGGCTTTGTAGGAACTTAGCTTTATTTAGGAGGGCTACTATTATAGTGTCCCTATAGAGTATATAGAAGGTAGGGACATAAGAGCCTTAGAGTACTTAGAAGTCGTTAAGAAGTGATAGTCTAGCTTAGTATATAAGCGCTAAGAATTATATGCCCCGTAACATTTACTACGGGACCTAGCCCTCCAAATTCACCCCTCTACTAAACCTTAATAGATTCACTTCGGCTCGCGACTATATGACTTACGGTACTCCCGCGAGCACCCGCGACTACGCTAGACCCTAGAAGAAGCACGTAGAAGACTCGGAACGTAGGGTAGGTTGGAATAAGGTTTTGAGCAAAGCTACTAAGCGCGGCTTCGTACGGGTTAGCCCTATTAATACGGGGATACGTACTCGCGAGGGTCGCGTATAAATATCTAGCCTTCCCTAGGCCTCTCTTACTTTCTTCGTCTTTCGTTTTGTATAGCAATTATACTATACCCTTTTATATCTACACTTCGTACCTACATTCTCGCTTTCACCCTTATATCTTATAGGCTAGGCTCTCGCCCTAATAGGGGAACACCCGCCCCTAGTAAAGTAAGTAGAGCCCGACGACCTTAGACCGTAAACGATGCTATTAATGCCTTAGCTACTTATATAGGTAACGACACCCGTAAGGTTAGTAAGCTAGAATTCTACTATAGCGATCGAGACAAGTTCGACACTTAGGGTACTTAGATAGATACGTACTTCTTGTTTAACTCTATAGCTAAGAACCTTAAGCCTATCTTTACTACTACCTTCTTAAGAGGACGAGCATAGTATTAGGTCAAACTATTCCTTAGGAAATACCTAGATAGTAACGGAGAAGACAATGCCGACGGAGTCTTTAAGTTATATAACTACCTTAAGTATACTATAAAGAGCGTCTTTAGAATCTCGAATAAGATTACTACTACCGTTCGTATTATCTAGTACTTAACTTAGAAGACCTCTACCGCCGAGTATACTACTAAATTCTAGGAATACGCGTAACTTACCGACTAGGACGACGAAGTACTTTAAGTTATATACCGAAGAGGACTAAAGGAGTACGTTAAGGATAAGTTAATAAGGGACGGTCGGAAGATCGATAGCTTAGGAGACCTAGTCTAAGTCACGATCGATCTTAACGATAAGCTCTACGAGAGAGCTATAGAACGACGATACGACTCTAAGGTATCTAGAAAGGCCGGATATACCCTAGGCTACGATAATCGAAACAGAGGCTTTAATAACAATTACGATAATAATAGTAAGCCTAGGAACTAGAAGCTCTACTACGGACCGTAGCCGATAGAGCGCGACGTTACTAAAAAAGGTCGTAAGATTAGGAATAGTAACGGGAATAGAGGATCCCGGAGTTTAAAGGAAATACGAACCTACTATAGATACGGCAAACCTAGCTATATAGTAAGGGACTGTCGCGGTAAGAATATATTGCGCCGCGAACAGTTTATTATAATATAACCCCGAACTAGTAAATCTAAGAGTAGTATTAAATCTCGAGGAGATATCGACTATACTTAGAGAGTAGAGGAGAGAGCTAGTAATAGAAGTACGGAGCCTCTCCTAGACTCCTTATAAGAACGAGGAGGATACTATAGGTAGCGATTAGTAGAAGTCGAACTATTCGGACTACGAAACTAACTATAATAGTTCACGAAGACATACTAATAAACACTCGAAGAACTCCTAGAAGAAAGGGAGCACCTCGACGATATATTCGACTAGATCGATACCTAGATACATCTCGACGGAGATAATATTAATCTCGTAGCTATACGAGAACACGGCGAACTCTACGTATAATAGTAGGAAGTTACGAACGAGATCGATAAGCGAGAAAAATGAGAGTTTAGTATAATAGTATAAAGAGTCGACTACGAGATCGAATCCGAATCTCGAAATAGTTATAGAAGCCTTTATTAGCGATTCTGTTACTAAGACTCGTGTCAAGTTTACTACTCCGTAAAGATAGGAGTAGGGTATTAGCTTTAGTAACCGCGAGGAGCCCTAGGAGCGACGTATAGGCAGGACGCTACGCTCTAGGAAGTAGATATCGACAAATCCTACTTCGACGACGAAGACAAAGAGAACTAGGACCTAGGATAGAATAGATCGTAGTTACTAGAATTATAGGAAGAAAGTTAAGAAACTACCGGGCTAGATATAATCGGAGAATACTAGGATCCGGAAGAATTAAGCGAAGAAGATTCCTCCGAAGGAGAAGAGAGCGATACTAACGAGATAAACAAACAACTTACCTTTACCGTAGACGCGCTAAGGAAGCTCTACGACATAATTATCTATTTATAAAGAAGGCGCGAGGAATTCCTACTACGAATAGGTGAACGACGACTACTTAACCCCTACGAGTTTAATAAGACACTCGATATATTACGAAGTATAGTCTAGGACTACCTAACTATTAACTCCTAAGAAAGCCTTACTATAGTCGTTACCGAGAGACTACTAATAGAAAGCCGAATAATAGGACTAGGATACCTTATACCGTTAGGAACATTTATGTCGGACGAATTACGACACGCTATATAATACGTACGATCTCTCTACTTAGAAACGTAGAAGATCTAGGAACGTTACCGAATATAGATATAGATATAGAAAGGCTCGCGTAAGGTTTAAGCGGAGGCCTTAAGACACGAAGTACGACGTTCTATATATAAACAGGGAAAAGGATCAACTCCCTAGGAATAAGCGACCAAAGGGAGTTATACGACACGGAAAAGGCTTAAGTATTAACTATAGTATTTCGAACGAAGATTATTATTAACGGGCATCAAATATATACTATAATAGATTCCGGAGCGAGCGGGAATTTTACCTCCGAATTATTTGTTATAAGACACGGGCTAGCTACCCGTAGATAGAAAGAGGGTTATAAATTAATCGCGGTAGACGGATCATCCTTACCTAGTATAGAGCGCGAGACGATACCGCTACCACTTGCTATCTAATAGCACTACGAGGAAATTATCTTAGATATTACTAATATAGCTAGTTATAATATCGTACTTAGGATGCCTTAGTTAAGAAAGTACAACCTAGTAATCGACTAGAGAATAGGAGTACTTAGACTTAAGTAATACGATTACGTTATCGCGATTAAACCTACGTAGCGGTAGCGTTTACTAGTAGATAAGGTAAGACAGCTAAACAGAATATAGCTTATACTAACTAGAAGGACAGAAGAACTACCTTCGACTAGGATAGATACCGACTTAGGATAGTTAGGTTACGAGATCACCGGAACGGATAGAAGTAACGTACTATCGAAAATGTCTACTTCGGAACTAGATATTCCTCTAGTATATTGTAGATAGTTACGACTATTTAGAGAAGAGGAAGGTAAGGACGCCTTACCTAAGTACGTACTATAGGATTATAAGATATATATTTAGCTAGGAAAAGAGCCTCTATAGGGACCCCTATACTAAATGTCCGAAAAAGAGCTCGAAACCTTACGAGAATAGCTAAAGGAGAAGCTAGCTAAAGGATAGATACGACGATCTACCTTAACCGTAGGAACTCTATATATGTTCGTTCTAAAACTAAACGGGAAACTACGACTCGTATAAGACTACCGAAAGTTGAACGAGATTACGATTAAGAACCGATACCCGCTACCTAATATCGAAGAAGTATAAGACAGATTAACCGGATTAGACTAGTATATAAAGATTGACCTACGAGATACCTTCTACGCTATATAGATAGTAGAAGAAGAGGAGTAGAAAACCGCTTTTAGAACACGATACGGACTTTACGAATTCTTAGTTATGCCTATAGGACTAACTAACGTACCCGTATCCTACTAGGACCTTATTAACAAAATACTTAGAGACCTACTCGACGTATACGTTATCGCTTATATAGACGACATACTAGTCTATACTAAAGGATCCCTCTAGGAACACGTTAAGTAAGTCTAAGACGTCTTCGAACGACTTACGAAGTTAGGATTCAAGACGGTACTAGAGAAATACGAATTCTATAAGAAAGAAGTCAAGTTCTTAGGCTTTATTATATATACGATAGGAATCACGATTCATTCTACTAAGACATAGTCAATTAGGGAATAGCTAGAACTAAAGATAGTTAAGGAAGTATAATCGTTCCTTAGACTCGCTAACTATAACCGGAAATTTATTAAGGACTACTTAAAGATAGTAGTACCTATAACGACCCTTATACGAAAGGACGTTATATAGAAATAGGGAAAGGAGTAACATAAAGCGTTTACGAAACTTAAGGAACAATACGCTTTAGCCCCTACGCTTCGACTATTTGATAGTAGTAAGGAGGTCTATATCGAGACCGACGCGTCCGATATAGTAATAGGCGTATATCTTATATAGACATACGATAGGAAACGACACCTAGTAGCCTATTACTCCCGGAAAATGACTATAGCGGAACAGAACTACGACATCTATAACAAAGAGCTTCTCGCTATTATTACTACTATATAATATTAGAGAGTATACGTCGAGGGCCTACCGAAGTTAACGATTCTTTTAGACTATAAGAATCTTACGTACTTTACGACGACGAAAGAACTTACCTAAAGACAAGCCCGCTAGTCGGAGCTACTAGGACAGTATAAGTTCGAGATTAAGTATACTCTAGGAATAGAGAATGGCCGCGTAGATACGTTAAGCCGAAGAAGCGACTATATAGAAGGAAAAGAACTAGTATAACATAAGATACTTAAAACGAACCCCGACGGAAGTCTTAGTACTAATATAAGAGAGTTTAATAACATCGTACGAATCCTAAGCAATAAGGAACAATAGTTCCCTATATCGTAAGGAAAGTACTAAGTACTAAAGGACCGAGAAGAAGAATATATTCGATAATATCACGACGAACTAATCTACGGACATCCTAGAACTTCGAAGATAATTGACCTAATATAACGTAGCTTCTCATTTCTATAGATAAGACAGAAGGTGTTACGCTATATTAAGTAATACGTATACTACTAACGAGAAGGCTACACGACACGCTAAATACGGTCACCTATAGTTTAGGACACTACCGACGAAACTATAGGACGAAGTTATAATAGACTTTATTACGAAACTCCTACTATCCGAAGATTAGGTCACCGGACAAACATATAATATAATACTAGTTATAGTCGATAGACTTATAAAATACGTATACTTTATTCCTATATCGGAAACATATACTATAGAGTAGCTCGGATACCTCGTACTAGATAGATTGATCCGATACTACGGATTCCCGGAGACATTTATTACGGATAGAGACAAGCTCTTTATATCAAATTACTAGAAGACGCTTATAGAAACGATCGGAATTAAGCACAAGTAGTTAATAGTATACTATCTAGAGATAGATAGGCAAACGGAAAGAACGAACTAGACACTTAAACAATATCTACGGCACTACATTAACTACGTATAAGACAACTAGGTTTCACTACTACTAGTAGCGTAGATCGTACTAAACAACTACAAATTAGAGACAACTTCTATAATACCGTTCTTCGCAAACTTTAGAAAAGATCCTAACTTATTTAGAATACCTAGATCCTACCTATAAGCCGAAAGAGCTATCGTAATAACGGAGACTCTTGAGGAAGTCTATAAAGAGGCAACGAAGGCAATTATAGATATATAACAAAAATTGTCTTAATAACGGTAAGACATAAGGAAAATAGCACCTCTACTAAAAAAGGGGGATAAGGTCTATCTCCTTATAAAGAACTTCAAGATAAGGAGAAAGACTAAAAAACTAGATCACGTTAAGGTCGGACCATTTTTTATCGACAAAGTTATAGGACTAGTTAACTACCGACTATAACTACTACCTAACGCCAAAATCTACCTAGTCTTCTATATCTCTAAGCTAGAACCCGTAGACGCTATAACACCTTACTAAGAGAACTTCTACTTTGAACCGGAAGTAGAAAACGAATTCGAAGTCGAAAAGATCCTAGATAAGAAGGGTTAGAGATACCTTATTAAGTAGAAAGGATACGATAACTCGGAAAATACCTAGGAACTAAAACCTAACCTACGAAACTATTAATAAAAAATACAAGAATTCGAGCACTAATACTTACCTATCTACTACCTTCGGACACGGCGTTCCTACCGGAGAGACTAGAGAAGTCAATCGCGTTATTAAGAAAATCAATCGAGGACTATACCGTAGGAGAGAGGCCGATAGTTATATCCGCCGTAGGATAATCAACATTCTTAATTTCGCTAGAAGCCTCTATCTCCGCCTCTAGACACTACGCCTTCTTACGCGCGCGCTCTTTAGCTTAGCGAAGTATCGCCTTGTCCCGTATAAGTCGCGCTAGAACCTCTACGAGCTCCTCCTTATCCTTCTCGACCTTCTTTCGATACTCTTCTCGAGTCTTATTAAGAGACTCCTAGGAAAGGTTGACGCATTTCCGACCCCGACGAACGTACTCTAAGTAACGAAGACGAAAACTGCCCTCTATAGCAATATAAGAGAATCTGTTAAAAAACAATAATCGTACGCGAGATCTACTAGACAGCCGAGTTTATAGATTTCTTTCGCGAGCCGGAGACGATTCTTAGAAGAAGAAGACGACATCGTTACCTACCTACGATAAGGGGACATTATATTATCTTATATAAGCTTTAGGACGAAGCTAGGCTAGAAGGGGGATAGTATTACGGTTCGGATAGAGCCACGACGACATATACGGCTATTAGCTAACGGGATTACGTACGCTATACAAGATCACTCGCTTACTAGTGACTTAGTAATTCGAGGTCACTCGCTTACTAGTGACTTAGTAATTCGAGATACTAAGGAACGAATCTCCTTTATATTTAGGAACGCTAAGAATCCCTTATAGCTTCGAGGCGTTTAACTTACTACTTAATATTACTGTTTAGAATACACTATAACCTAACCTCTACCTTACTACTACTTAGTCTTTATAAGACAAGACAGCTACTACTTCGTTACTTTCCCTTACCTTCTATCGGCTACGAGACAAAACCCGATTAAGCTTAGTCTTCTAATCTTATAATATTATTAGGTTATACTAAACCTAATAATTACCTTCTAGGCGTCCGTACGTAATACTTTACTAACGTATATATATATCCTTAGGGTATAGCCTATACCTCCCTCGATAGCTATATAGTACCGTAGGCCGGTATAGGTAGTAGGTCTTCGAGTATATAGGTTTATCTATAGCTCTTATATCGCTACGATATAATACCTTTAGTCGTCGAGTTCCTAGAGGAAGTAGAGTTAAAGCTTGTCCTTACTTTTATTAACGTTATACTATATAATAGTAAGGTTAGCTTATATTAGTATTACGGACTAGCGCGGACTATCTTCTACGATACGGACCTAGAACTCGATACCGGCTATCTAGACTACCTAGCTATCCGTACGATATTCGACGTAATATATTTATAGGCGCTACTAGCCCTAGAACTACGGCCTTAGTAGAAGAGAGCGGACTAGAAGGAGATTAATAAGGTACTATAAGAACAAATAACGGCCCTCGTACCGCCGGTACCCCTTCGCCTAGAGGCGGAAATCGACGCGGCGGTAAGGAGCCTATAGTAGTATATAGTAGGAGTAATCCGGGATAAGATCCCTTATACCCGACCCTCGAAGTACGCGTCGCTAGCCTAGTCGTAGGAATATATAGACGTAGTCTATATAATAGTAGCGGCGCGGCGCCGGTAGAACGAGATAAAATAGGACGCTATATACGCCCGATACCGCCGACTAGATAACGAGAAGGGTAGGATTATTAGGCGCTAGAGTAATACTACGTAGCATAACGCCGTCCGCGAAGTTATAGGAGACTAATATAAGGTCTAGAAGCTCGCTAGATAGGCGCGTACGAGGAAGCTAGAGACGCCGCTACTACTACTATAGTTCCTACCTATCCGTAATAGGTAACGGGTCCTCTAGGAAGCCTAGTAAGGTAGAGCCGACGCGCTAGTAGAGGCGTTCTTCCCTCCCCTAGTTACTACCCGACTCGACAATATCGAAGGCTTTATATACCTAACGGAGCTCGAGACTAGCTAAGAAGTAACGGAGGCGGAGGTACTAATAGTACTAAAAGCGGCGCTACTAGACAAAGCCCTAGGACTAGATAAGATCCCTAACCGTTTCCTTAAGTACTACCGCTAGACGCTCGCCCCGTACCTCGCGGGGCTATTTATAGTATACCTCTAGTAGTTATACGTACCGACTCCCTTCCGGTACTCGAGTATAGTCGTCCTCCGTAAGGAGGGTAAGGCTAGATACGACGTTAGGAAGGCCTACCGCCCGATAGCCCTACTTAGTACGATCGGTAAGGCGCTAGAGCGTATCGTAGCCGATCGTATCTCTAAGCTAGCCGAGGAGTACTAGCTCCTCCTAGCCGAGTAGATAGGAGCCCGACTAGAGCGGTCTATAACGACCGCTCTAGAACTCGTTACGGAATAGGTTTATATAATCTAGGTTATACGCCGATAATAGGTCGCTACCCTACTATCCCTCGATATCTCGGGGGCGTTCGATAAGGTTTCCTACGCCCGACTACTCTATAACCTCCGGGCGAAAGGTCTACCTAGCTAACTCGTCGCGTTCGTTAAGTCCTTCCTTAGTAACCGGTTATTACGGTTTACTACTACCGTAACGTCGCGCCGCGGCTCTTCCCCGTATACTAGCGCCTTAGCGCTTCCCTATATATCTCGCGCGCTTCGCGCTTCTCTTTCGTAGTCTTACCGAACAACGCTTATTTTACGGTAACCCTATACTATCGTCTTATAGATTACTACCCGTAATAGTTTGTTCGGTCCTATAAGCGGCCTATCTAGTTAGGCTAGTAGTTATAATTAAATTATACTAGTAAAGTACGCGTTAAGGTAGGTCAAGTTTACTATAGTTACTAACCGTCGAGTCGCGCGTATAGGCGTACTAATAATAACTATAGTCGCGTAAATAAGCGTATTAGTTAAGTTAATAGATCACCTCTCTCCTTCGCGTAAAACGCGCGCCTCCCTACTCTTATAGGGCCCTTATATACCTACTAAGAGAGTAGTCTTATCTACTACGTAATAGTATAATATAGCTATACCCGGTAGTACTACTAACGGGGTGCTCTTACCTAAGCAACCTCTTTATCTAGATCTTAGTAAGTATAAGCGTTAGTCGCTCGTACGCGCTAAGCTTTTCCTAACCGTATCTACTAAAACGTAGATACTCGATAACCTAGGTATCGATACCGCCCTAGGTGCCTTCCCTTCCGACGACGACTCGAACGTATTCGCCGCCGAATAATAAGAGATCGAGAAGGACCTACTACCTAAAGAATAGTAGTTTGCCTTAACCTCCGACCCTATTAACTTCGTATAATTCCTCGACGAAGAATAGATCTTAGAAGAAGGAGGAATTAAGGTATATAAGATTAGAGAGTCAAGAGATAATATATCTATATAAGATAGTAAAACTAATGATATACGCTAACCTAAGGAGTAGGCAATCGCCTTAGAGTATACTACTATTAAGAGCCTAGCCGAGTTCGCGACTCGTACTATAGTATACCCGGAGATTATGTTTCACCTCGGTCGCTAGATATAGTTAGACTTTATTACACTTTTTAACTAGGTCGAGTCCCTAAAGAAGGCTAATAAGGTTATATAGCGTAAGTACGCCGATATAAAGAAGGAACGTAATATCGTATCCGAGAGTCTTAGTTAACTCGAAAAGAATAAGGATGTTAAGGGCCTCTTTATATTCTACTTTAATAAATACTAGAAGTATAAGAGTTAGATATAAGAACTTAAGGAAGCTAATTAGCGCCTCCGATAGGATAACGATACGCTCTTCGGATAGGTCGAGGAGTCGTAGATAGGTATATTACCTAAGGACATCAAAGCCCTATCTAAGCGTAATTAGGCTCTAAATAAGGAGGTAGTAGAGCTTAAGGCTTAGCTAGTAGCTAAGGATACGAACGGTACTAGCGGTACTAGCGGTACTAACGGTAATAATAATAATAATTATAGTCGTTAGGTCTCCGTCTACTCCCCTCGTCGTAACGGTATTTCACGATTACCTACGCCTCCTACTTAGTAGGACCGTATAGGTAGAGGTACCCGACGAGGAGGTAGTAGAGGTAGTAGTAATAACGACGGAGATAACTCTAATAACGATAAGGGTAGAGATAATAGTCGACTACGCCGTTACCTACGCCGTAACTCCTTACGACGAGAACGCTAGGGCATACCTAGTAGTACTAATAGGGTGACTAGTAATACCGCCGTTAGCTAGTTCACTACTATCGAACCCTCCGTTAATGTTATATATAGATAGATAGATTTGTTATTCCCCTGTTCTAGGACCCTATCCGGCCTATATAGGTATATATCTATTATTATATATAAAGGGAAACCCGAATAGGTGAAAACCCTTCCCGACCCCGACTACTCCTTATCTAGATTAGCTTTCCCTCTAAACGTACGTAGTCTATATTACTACCCCGTTAGCCCCCGCTCCTAGCCGGTCTCGTCGCGCTACGCCGTATCCTCTCTTCCTATACTACTCCTACTAGGCGGTACTGTTCTAGCTAGCCCTTCTCTAGTATCTAGTTCGTAATACGCTATAGGTCCTTAACGTTATTAAGAAGTGCCCTAATCGTCCGGTTCCTCGCCTTTACTATCTACTCCCCCCTTCCTAGCGACTACCTCGGGTAGACGAGGAGTACGTACCGTATATTCTAGGAGTAATAGCCGTAGGGGTAGCTAGTATTCGTATATTCTAGAACCTTCCTCTATAATAGGTACCCCTAGAGGCCGATATATTCGCTTCGTAGTTAGGTTACTATACTACTCTATACCCTCGTAAGGAGGTAGTAGATAAGCTTCGGGGGGTACTTAACCGCGGATTTCGTAGCTAACTATTCCTTAGGTTGTCCCGCTAGCTAAGGGCGTCTACTATGCCCTATAACCTAGTTATTCTACCTCTCTTTCTATAGTTGCTCTATAAACAATTTCTTACCTTCCTATTATATTACTAGCTATTCGTCTCTTACCCGGTAGTTCGGCTCGTTTCCGGGTCGAATACCCTTATACGCTAGTACTAATTCGTAAGCCCTTACGACTATACTAGCAATAACCTTCTATACTAGGTACTATACCGACTTGCCTAAGTAGGAGGTCCGTAGTCCCTAGATATATAGGTCGATCGGCGGTATAGCGGTCTCGTGCTTAAGCATCCTCGTTAGTATCGACTTATATACCCCGGTGACCTTCCTTAGGCATTGGTTTTGGATCTTCGCTAGCGGCGCGACGAGTCCCTTCGATAGGTAGGCCCTCTCGCCTAAGGACTATACTTAGCTACTATAGGTAAGGACTGGCCGTATAATAGCCGTATATAGAAGCCGTAACTACCGGAAGTCCGCGCCCTATATAGACGTAGTGAGCCTCTAGTATAATGCTATATTCTGTTTAGCTTTCTATAATATCACCTATACGTACTTCCTCTACCGTAGCGCCGGGTCTACCTATAGTCCGAGGATCCTAAGCTGATTTACCGGGCTAGTCGTGTGCCCCTATATCTAGATAGAAGCTTATATATTATAGAACCGTGGCCGGCGCGTAAAGTGTATTAGATTGTACTTTTCTAGGGTAAACCGAGCCCCGTACCTTCTAGCCTAGTCCTCGTAGATCTTATACTTCTCTTCTAGTAGCCTATAGTTCTCCTTAGTCGAGGAAGACTACGGTAGGATGTTTATGTCGTCTACGAAGCCGCTCGTAGCGGTGTTCTAGGATTCTAGGGCTAGGAGTAGCGTCGCTATAAAGAAGAGGAATAGAATAGGTACTAGCGTTAAGCCTTACGGGATTCTAGTATAGACTACTTAAAATGGGCTTCTATACTAGCCGACTAGGATCGACGTGCTACGGTTTTAGAGGTAGGACCGTACGAAGTTGACAAGCTACTTAGGGAGTCCTTTCGACCTTAGGGTATAGAGTAGCCGCGGGTATAACACGTAGTCGAAGGCTCCCGATATGTCTAGGCTAAGTAAGGAAGCTACCTTGTCCCTATTCTTATACTAGATAGCCTTTACCTAAGAGGTAATAAGTTCTATCGCGGATAGCGTCGATCGCTATAGGCGCGTACCTATCTAGGTGTCCGGGAGTAGGGAGTGTTCCTCTACCGCCTCGGAGAGTCTCGTTATAACTAGCTTCTTAAGCGCCTTCCTAAGAGTATTAAGGAGCGCAATTAGGCGGTACGACTTCACCTACGTATAGTCTTCCTTCTACGGCTTGCGTAGGACTACTATCGTCGATTGTTTAAAAGCTATCGGGTAGTATCCGGTCTATAGGCAGGCGTTAAAGATCGCTATAACTACTAGGGCTAGTTAATCTCTACACTTCTTTAGTAGCTCGTTTAGGATCCTATCCGGCCCCGGGGCTTTCTTCGCTAGCAACTTCCTTAGTATAGCGGCAACTTCTCCCTCGGACACCTCCTATTAGACCGCGATACTAGGGGCTAGGGGAGTAGAGCTATTTATGTCGCTTAGATAAGCCTCGACTAGGGGCGGGAAGAACTTGCTAGCTAGTAGACGCGCCTTAGCCTCGGGGTCGCTAACCGTGCTACTAGGCGATTATAGCGCTAGGATAGAGAAGGAGGGGCCCTATATAGGGTCCTATCGGGCCTATTTCGCTAGCTTCTATATCCTCTCTAGCTTACCGGCGATTTCTTCTACTATAGCCCTCTAGCCGACTACTTTCTCCCTTTATATTAAAGCTTTCTTCTATTAGTATGCCTCCCTATATACGTTCTAGGCCTCCTCGCTATAGCTGCTCGTCTATACCCGGCGGGCTCTCCTTGCTTCTCTTACTACCGTAGTGTACTCCGGCGTCTAGTATAGTTTAGACTATGTCGTTAGTTAGGTAAGCGGAACGTAAAGTGAGGTCGCTTTTCTTATTTTGTCTATTAACCCCTAGACTACTTTGTCTATCTCGTCTTTACTATTGTATTGCTACTACGCGATCTAGACTAGCCTCTTAGAGTCATCGAGGTACGCCTAGATATTAGCCTAGTAGGCCTTTCCCTAGTTTAGCTTAGGGGTTCTCGCTAGTATACGTTATATCTATGTCGTAATAGAGGTCCTAACTAGTATATAGTCTAACGACGCCTCGAGTTCATATTCGATCCTATAGTAGGTTACCGTATAGTAGTGGCTATCTAAGATCTAGGAGAGGTCGATCGTGCCTTAGAGTCCCCCTCTCTTCTAGGTGCCTAGGTCCTTCGGGGTATTAAGGGCAATTACGTTACTCGCTATTAAGTCGAGTACTTCGTCGGCTATAGGGTGCGGCTATATAAGGCTTTCCTAGGAAGGGTAGTATATATTAAAGTCTCCTACTACGATGTGGCACCCTTGTCTCTTAAGCGTACTATCTAGGTGTCTATAGACCACTAGGTCGCGGCTAGACCTCGAGGCTAGCGGTTATATATATAGGTTATATATCTAGGTGCTACCTACGTAGAGGGAGGTAATATCGCCCCCGCCTTCTTCGTCTACGTAGTACACTACCTCCTAGTCGGATTCTAGTATGTCCTTGCTAATATAGAAGTACGTACGGGGTCTACCGTCGCCTCGTAGGCATATCGTATAGCCTAGTAACTTATAGGTCGTTAGTCTCTTATAGTACGGGTTAATCTATAGCTCCTAGATTGTAAGGACGTAGTAGACGCGCGGGTCCGCCTCGTGTAGGAAATAGTTCTAGACTATATCCTTACTATAGTTAACGTTATACTAGATAATACTAAGCGTGTCGAGGCTAGTTATTAGTATCGACAATTATTTCCTCTATATTGTCCTATGTCCTACTACCCTATACGTCCTAGTCTACGCCTATCGGCTATATACTAAAGGGGAGCCGGGCCTAGTTAGATTCCCTCGCCGTAGCTAGTAGAGTACGTGGCCTCCCGTACGCCCTAAGTTACGTATCCTTTATATCGTTCTCGGCCCTAGGGCGCTTATACCCGACCGCCGCTAGTTAGTTCCGGTATAGGCTAGCCTTACGGTCGCCGTAGAATCTTAGGGCGACGGTTCTGTTTGTGATTGCCTTGTTTTTCGCTAGTTTCCGCTATAGGCATTCCGTACTATACGATAGGTAGTGCCCCGGACAGTTCGCGTACCGTCTCGTAGTCAATATATAGTCCCTAGATATATAGTCTCCTATATAGTACGAGTAGGCCTACTTATTTATACACGTATAGGTTTAGTGTCTATACTGTTAGCGTTTGAAGCATTAGAGGACACGAAAGGATAAGGAGTGCTTTTCTACTATCTTGAGGCTATATTGCTAGACTAGGCCTTGTTCTATTACTAGATCCGCCGCTTTCGCGTCTTATAGCTATACTATTAGCGCCGAGGCCTTCTTGCCTTCTAGCCATTTCCTATAGAGCTAAGTCGCCTCCTAGATTAGAGAGTTAAGAGTGACCGGGTTGTCCTCTTAGAGAGCGCGTAGGTGACCCTAGTTAGTTAGGTTAAACTCCTTAGGTATATCGTAGACTAGGATTATGAATTACTTCGTTAAGACCTTCGCTAATACCGTAACCTTAGATACCTACTATAGCTATACCTCTAGGTGTCTCCTAGTAGTAGTAGAGCTAGTATAGATCTATAGAGTACCGTTAGACTATTAGTTCACTACGACTACCCCTAGTTAGTTAATTCGTTAGGCGAGCTCCTTATTCGATAGCTTCGTAACTTCGGCCTAGTCTTCCTTTGCTATAATACGGATCGTAACTATATCGTACGTTAGGCGGGGGCCTAGTATCGATACCGCGACCGATGCCTAGCTATAGGGGTGTTAATTCCGGGTAGCCTTACTAATCGCCTAGGACGTCGTCCTTATTTCTTATTACCCTCGGTAATACGACAGTATAAGCGCCGTACGTAGCTAAGTGATCATTACCTATAGAGACCGGTAAGGGAGCTAATCGTTAGTTTCTATACTTTTTACGTCCTCTATAAGTTGCTACTAGTTGTCTTAGGGGGGCTTCGCCTATAGGGCCGTAGGCGCCGTTAGTACCGTAGCCTAGGCTACTATTGCCTAGGAGTTGCCTAATGTAGCTAGGCACCTCCGCGGCGTTTGGAGCTGAAGAAACAGGGTGAAGAGAGCTTCAAGCTATCTAGATTAAATAAGGTAGAACTCCCTTAGTCCTAGGGGCAGTAGCCTACTTTATATATCGTTAGAATAGCCTTGATAAGAGCTTTCGAATGTGTCTTGTTTTGGCGTAGAGATCGATAAAAAAAGCTCCTACGGTAAGGTCTCCTTCTCTAGTAGTATCTATATATAATAATAGTAAATAGCGACTTCGATAGATTTATAAAAGGTAAAGACAAGGACTGTTAAGATGTAGCATCTTAAAGGGAGTTAACAATTAGGAAGTGATCTAGTAGCCTAAGGCATCTACGATGACTTAGCTTATAGGGAGATACCTTCTCTCCCCTTTAGCTTAGATAGACATCCAACACAATCAACACATTAGTTCCTAATATATTGCTATATACCCGTACTATTAGTCAGTTAAAGATTGATCTCTTACTCTACTCCGCTACTATCTACCCGTACCTGTTTAATAGGTTATAAGCCCGGGTTTATATAGGAATAAGAGCAACCTATATTAGTATAGGTTACTTATATCCCTTACTATCGTAGCAGAAAACTTCTAGTAATCAGAAGTCTACCCCGTCTATCCTATTAAGGAGCTTAGTTCGATACTAAGTAATAGGTAACCTAGATAAGGACTCTATACGGCTTACTTAAAGCCAATACCTTAAAGATACTCTATAGCCAGAACTATATCGAGATACTATTAAGAAGGACTTTAAGTAAGTCATTTAAAGCTCTGCTAGGAGAGACAGACCTATGTCCTAGCCCCGAGACCTTATACCGCTCCTTCTTTACTTTACTAAGTAGGCCTTAGTATCCACACCTACGAACTTTCCTATTCTATACTAGAAGCCTTAGTAGGATCTAAGCTACCACTTTAGAACATATACACCTTGTTTTATTACATCTAATTTATTATAGATTTATACTAAAAGAAGATAGAGGAGAAGGGAGGCAAAATCCTAATTCTTAGGAGAGATAATTAGAAGAGATAGTTTAACCTTTAGAGATATAAGATAGAGAGCTAATCAGCATTCTTTATAATTAATGACCTAATAGAAGTGTCTTTTAATAATATTAAGGGCAAGACTCTAAAACTCTAAGAAGAGGCTATAACTAAAGAGATCCTTAATACGCTAATATAGACAAGACACAATATAGTATATAACTTTAGTATCCTTAGTAGGATTATAGAAGAAGATGAATTTGAGCTTAAGGGTTTATATAAATCTAGAAGAGCTGCTAAGAAGTAGGTGTATCTCTAGAACAAGTATAGCTAGGTACTACCAACCTATATATATAAGCTTATAAAGCAATTTGTAACTTTTAAGATAAGTAAAGAGTTCACTATTAGATCTGTATAGAAACACCTAGTTTCTCTTAGAAAAAGGATTGCTAATGTTGACCTAGAGGGTCAGTATTATAGGAAAGCTAATATAAGGATGACCTAGCTCTTAATCTCACTACTACCTGACTACTATATAGCTAGGGATACCATTATAGCTTAGCTAAAGATAGATTATAAAAGGACCTTAAAGATCCTTAAAGCTTAAGAAGCTAGGTTAGATCCCTCTAAGGCTAAGTATAGTATAGTAGCTACCTAGGTCAAGCCCTTAGGTCTAGTAAGACTACTCTCCTACCTTCTCTATAAGAAGGACTATCTGATCAAGGACTGCCCTAGTTTGCCTAAGGCAAGAAAGGTCCTTAGATCTCATTCCTAACTACCATCTTCCCAGAATATAACACATATCAAGAAGAAGAGAACTCCACCACCTACTTCAAGGAGGACACTAAGAGAGAAGTCCTCTATAGAAGAACTTAAGAAAATAGTAAAGAAACTTAGCTCTAACATACTGTTACTCTAGAAGAACTAGGCCTAGTCTTATACCTCTAAAGCAAAGAAGACTAGAAAAGGTTTTTCCGCCTAAGAGTCACGTAACTTATATAGCGCATCCCTAGAGACAATGTCTAATAATAATAAGTATAATGAAGTGGCTTACTCAACTATAGAAGTCTAAGGCAAGTTCCCCTCGTTAGAGTAGTTACTTAACTCCTATACTTCATCCTATATAACTGACTAAAGCTACCTCTTTAGATCTATAACTCCCTTAATAAGGAGGAAGTGGATCAAAGTAGGAGGTGGGTTTTTATTAGCTACTTATATTAGGAATGTAGAGATAAGTAGGAGAGCTAGTAGAAAAGTTGTTTTAGAAGATGTCCTACTTATACCTAAGCTAGGAGTGAACCTAGTTTTATAGAACCAGTTTAGTAAGTAGTTTAGTATATAACCTCTATCATTTTCTCTTATTTCCCCCTCTAGTAAGACTGTTATCTAGACAAAGCTCCTTAGGGTGGTTCTATTTATTAATAAGATTTCACCTCTCCTATAAGAACGGGTACATTACTCATTATGTACACTACTAATAGAGAATGCCTTTGTGACTACTTAATTAGAGACCGACCTAAAGTAGTAGGAGCTTTGGTATAGAAGATTTGTACACTTTAGGAAGAATTTGCTGTAGAATCTTTATAAGGCAATAGACTTAGAAGAACCTATTCCTATCCCTAAGGATGGCTTTTACTAGTATAGAGTATGTTCAATAGTAAAGATAAAGAAGTATAAAGGCAAAGCTATAGAGAGAAGACCTAAAAGACTTGCCCTTATATCTATTAATATATATAGCCTACTACTAATCTCAAGACTAGGATTTAAATACTAGCTTGAGATTGTTAACAACTTCTCTAGGAAGAAGTAGACCTTTCCTCTTAGGAAAAGAGAAGATGCTCTAGTTACTCTCTAGAACTAGAAGATTAAAGCAGAGAGGAAATTATTAGCGTAGCTAAAAGCAGTAAGACTTAACAATACAAAAGAACTTATTACATTAGTGAAGTAGTAGGAGAAGGATTTAGGGATTGGGCACGAGCCGACTAAGGCATACAACTCTCTACAGAATGGACTAGTTAAGAGGTCAATATAAACCTTAGAGGACTCTATAAGAGCAATGCTTAAAGAGGCTAAAATGCCGGTTGAATTTTGGCCTAAAGCACTAGAGGCCTTAACTTATACAAGGAACAAACTGCTAAATGGCCTAGATTACGATAGATTCAAGGTTTTACTAGATAAGGCTTTTGATAGTATTAAACCGACCATCAACTATTTGAAAGTTTAGGGATACAAAGCTGTTGTCTATATAGACATCAGATCCTAACCTTAATAGGCAAGAAGTAATGAGCTAATAAATAGGGGTAAAGAAGTAGTGTTTATTAGGTATATTAAAAACATAGCTAAAGCCTAGCTCTTTTAGGAACTAGACATAAGAGCTATTAAACAACATATATATATAGACTTCTTTAAGGACTAGCCTAGAGGTGATATAGGTCTTAATGTTCTAACATTAAATCTACTAAGTAGTATACTAGCTAGGAAGCCCTTAGGAAGGCAGAGAAATAACGTATCCTTAGGACAATCTACCTACTATTTAGGCGTCTATTAAAGCACCCCCGAAATAGATCAGCTAATTAAGAGCCCTAAAGTCGCTTAGCCGGGAAAGCTATTTATATAACTTCCCTAACCTCCGGAGAACGTAGGGGGATTTCAGAAAATTGATTAGCTAATTAAGAGAAGCTCCCTAGATCCCTAGGAAATAGACGTTACTAGGTCATAAGTGACGGTCCCTAAATTATCCCTTAGAAAGAGAAAGGCTAACTATAATGTTAAGGGCTATGACATAAAACAGAAAGCCCTAAAATCTATAGTCCCTAAGCCCGAACTAACTACTAAAGTAGGAGAAGCAATAGACCTCTTAGAGAACCTTACTGCTTTTTACTAAGCTTTCTTTATAGCTATATAATCAGTAGACAGTTTAATACTATAGGATAGCGAATTCCTAGAAGAAGTTAAGGAAATGGCCTTTGTAGTAACTATAGAAGCCATTATATATAAGTAAGAGGTCCTAATTCCGAAATCCTATAAGGATGCTATAAATAATAAGAAATAGGGACATCTTTAGAAGGAAGCAATCCAAAAGGAACTAGATGCTCTATAGAGTAACAATACCTAGGAAAATTCTGTTCTACTAAAAGGAGCAAATCTAGTTATATTAAGATAGGTCTTTAATATTAAGAGAAGCATTAGTAGAGCTATTGAAAAGTTCAAGGCTAGACTAGTTATAAGGGGCTTCTTACAGAAGTTTAGTATTAACTTTATAGAGACATTTACACCTATAGTAAGACAGGACACCCTTAGGGTGTTTATAGCTATTATGTATAAGAAGGATCTTTATCTTCACTAAGTGGATATGAACAATGCATTTATAGAAAGCACCCTCTATAAAGACATCTTTATATTACTACTACTAGGAGTTGAGCTTCTACTAAACATAGTGTTCAAAATCCTTAAAAGCTTATATAGACTTAAGCAAGTAGCTAGAGATTGGAATTAACTCTGTGTGTCGAAGCTTAGAGAGATTAGATTTATATAGTTAGAAGTAGATTTATACCTACTTATTTATAAGAAGAGGGAGATCATAATCCTTATATATATAGATGACATCCTAATTGCTATACTAAAGTTAATAGATGTTTACTAGTTTAAAAGAGAACTTGGCAAGATCTTCAAGATCAAAGATCTAGGTGAACCTGAAAAGATCCTTAGTATAAGAGTCATAAGGGACAGGAAGAGAGGAATCCTAAAACTTGACTAAGGACACTTTATTAGGGACAGCCTAGCTAAGATAGAAATGAACTATAAGAAGGCAGCACCTATACACTTACCTATAGACAGCTATAAGGCCCTCAAACCTTTAAGCTATATAGATAAGAGGTGTTATAAGGCAGAGTACTAGAGTATTTATAGTACTTAGATATAGCTAGCGACAATCATAAGGCTAGATATTGCTTTTACCCTAGGAAGGATAAGCTCATTTATAAGTGACCTATCTACCTACTATATAAAGGCTTTAAAGAAGATCACTAGGTACCTAAGATCATACCCTAATCTAGGACTTTAGATCTTAAAGTCTAGAAAAGGCCACCTTATTAGATACTATAATTCTGATTATGTAATAGATAAAGCAGATAGAGTCTTAATCCTTAGGTATGTCTTCTTCCTCTATAGGGCACCAGTTTCTTGGATAAGTGTCTATTAAGTTGTTTCGTACTTATAAAGTATTCTAGCTTCTTATAATCGGAGTAGATAATAACGGGATTATTATCTATATCCTTCGTATTCTCGAAATCGGTGTCTATATTATCGTCTAAGTTAACGGTAAGCTTAGGTCTCTATTCTTCGAAGGCGAGGACGATAGCTAATAGTTCCTTATCGTAAATCTCGTAGTTATACCCCTATAGTAACATCTTCTTAGACATATATACTACCGGTCTCTAGACGTCTCCGTGTTTCTATAAAATTACTACCGTAGTAACGAAATCTAAGGCATCTGTTTCGACTATAGTTTCTAACCCTAGTACGAAGTATACGAGGACCGTGTCCGTTAAGAATACATCTTTTAATCCTTAGAAGGCTACTTCGTATTCTATTATCTAAACGAATAGTATCGGTTTACTATTCTTACTAGTCTTTATTAAATTCGTAAGGGGTATATAGATTTTGGAGAAGTTCTATATAAACCTTCGATAGAAGTTTCCGAACCTAAGGAATGCTTATATATCCTTTAGACATATTAGAGTAAGCTAGTTCTTAACTACGTCGACCTTTTCTAGGTCTATACGAACACTATCGACTCCTATAATAATACTAAGGTACTTCGTCTCTATTTAGTAGAACTCGTATTTGTCGATATCTAATTATAGCCGGCTTTACGTATACGTTATAGTACTTTACGTACGTATTATATATGTTCCTTGAATGTGTCGCTAAAGATTAGGATATTATCTAGGTATACTAAATAGAAGTTATCGAGATACTCCCTAAGCGTATCGTTAATATATAATTAGAATGTTTCTAGAGTATTATATAGGCCGAAAGGCATTACTATATACTCGAATTGACTATAGCAAGTACTAAACGTAGTTTTCTATTCGTAGCCCTCCGGAATATAAAGACGGTTAGAGGTAGAGATGACATCGAGTTTAGTAAAGTACTTCTTCCTATTTAGGCAGTTTAGCGTTTCTTAGAATAGCGGTATTAGGTATCTACTTTTGACCGTAAGGGCGTTAAGAGCTCTATAGTCGATATAGACCCGTAGACCGCCGCCTAGTTTACGTACAATTAGTACTAGTATAGAAGCCGGGCTCGTGCTTCGTTATATCGCTCTAGATTATAGCTAATTATCGACCTACTTCTTAATTACCTTATTCTTACGAGACGACATTACGTATAGCCGCCTAAAAGGAGGTGACTTAGTTGCGTCTTTAAGGTGTATTTTATAGTCTTTACTAGGGCGGTAAGGTAGGATCTTCGATACATCCTAACGGTTAAAATAGTTATCGAAATCGTATAGTTCCTAGGGTAAGTAGACCTTAGTATCTTAGTCCTTATTAAACAGGTACGGGTAGATAGTAGCGGAGTAGAGTAAGAGATCAATCTTTAACTAACTAATAGTACGAGCATATAGCAATATATTAGGAACTAATGTGTTAATTGTGTTAGATGTCTATCTAAGCTAAAGGGGAGAGAAGGTATCTCCCTATAAGCTAAGTTATCGTGGATGCCTTAGGCTACTAGATCACTTCCTAATTGTTGACTCCCTTTGAGATGCTACATCTTAACACTCCCACTTATCTCGTATAGGAGGTTATAGTCTACTCACTTCCTATTAATAGTACTTGGACCTTTTTATGATAGGTTTAGCTAGCTTATAAACCTCTAGAAGTGTAGACTAGTCTTTAGTTTTATAAACCCGTCTATAACTATCTTAGAGGTTAGGGTGTACTTAATAGCAATAAGTATCCTCCACTAAAGTTTCCTAATAGAGTTATAGGCAATGTCAATGTGCTTCGACTTGTTATAAACATGTGCATCTTTTACTAGGGTGAGGGCAGCTTGATTATCACCTCTTAATTAGACTGGTCTTAAATTTGATACAGTCTCCTAGTTTCTAGTGATTCTTAGTTGATAGGAACAGTCTCCTACTAACTCTAGACAATCTATTTCTCTTAGTAGTGAAGCTAGGAATTAGGACTACTTCGTATATACATTTATAGCTATATATTCAGCCTCTATTATAGATGTTACTACAGACTTTTGCTTCTTACTTATCCAAGGAACTAGTACCCTATAGAGGAAGAAGACATACCTAAGGATTAAGACTCTGTCTGCTTTATCTATTACATAATCAGAATTATAGTATCTAATAAGGTGTCCTTTTCTAGACTTTAAGAACTGAAGTCCTAGATCAGGGTATGATCTTAGGTACCTAGTGATCTTCTTTAAAGCCTTTATGTAGTACGTAGATAGGTCACTTACAAATGAGCTTATCCTTCCTAGGGCAAAAGCAATGTCTAGCCTTATAATTGTTACTAGCTATATCTAAGTACTATTAATACTCTAGTACTCTACCTTGTCATACCTCTCATCTATATAGCTTGAAGGTTTAAGGGCCTTATAGCTGTCTATAGGTAAGTGTCTAGGTGCTGCCTTCTTATAGTTCATTCCTATCTTAGCTAGGCTGTCCTTAATAAAGTGTCCTTGGCCAAGTTTTAGGATTCCTCTCTTCCTGTCCCTTATAACTCTTATACTAAGGATCTTTTTAGGTTTACCTAGATCTTTGATCTTGAAGATCTTACTAAGTTCTCTTTTGAACTAGAGAACATCTATTAACTTTAGTGTAGTAATTAGAATGTCATCTATATGTATAAGGATTATGATCTCCCTCTTCTTATAGATAAGTAGGCATAGATCTACTTCTGACTGTATGAATCCAATCTCTCTAAGCTTTCACATATAGAGTTAATTCTAATCTCTAGCTACTTGCTTAAGTCTATATAAGCTTTTAAGGATTTTGAACACTATGTTTAGTAGAAGCTCAACTCCTAGTAGTAGTAATATAAAGATGTCTTTATAGAGGGTGCTTTCTATAAATGCATTGTTCATATCCACTTAGTGAAGATAAAGATCCTTCTTATACATAATAGCTATAAACACCCTAAGGGTGTCCTGTCTTACTATAGGTGTAAATGTCTCTATAAAGTTAATACTAAACTTCTGTAAGAAGCCCCTTATAACTAGTCTAGCCTTGAACTTTTCAATAGCTCTACTAATGCTTCTCTTAATATTAAAGACCTATCTTAATATAACTAGATTTGCTCCTTTTAGTAGAACAGAATTTTCCTAGGTATTGTTACTCTATAGAGCATCTAGTTCCTTTTGGATTGCTTCCTTCTAAAGATGTCCCTATTTCTTATTATTTATAGCATCCTTATAGGATTTCGGAATTAGGACCTCTTACTTATATATAATGGCTTCTATAGTTACTACAAAGGCCATTTCCTTAACTTCTTCTAGGAATTCGCTATCCTATAGTATTAAACTGTCTACTGATTATATAGCTATAAAGAAAGCTTAGTAAAAAGCAGTAAGGTTCTCTAAGAGGTCTATTGCTTCTCCTACTTTAGTAGTTAGTTCGGGCTTAGGGACTATAGATTTTAGGGCTTTCTGTTTTATGTCATAGCCCTTAACATTATAGTTAGCCTTTCTCTTTCTAAGGGATAATTTAGGGACCGTCACTTATGACCTAGTAACGTCTATTTCCTAGGGATCTAGGGAGCTTCTCTTAATTAGCTAATCAATTTTCTGAAATCCCCCTACGTTCTCCGGAGGTTAGGGAAGTTATATAAATAGCTTTCCCGGCTAAGCGACTTTAGGGCTCTTAATTAGCTGATCTATTTCGGGGGTGCTTTAATAGACGCCTAAATAGTAGGTAGATTGTCCTAAGGATACGTTATTTCTCTGCCTTCCTAAGGGCTTCCTAGCTAGTATACTACTTAGTAGATTTAATGTTAGAACATTAAGACCTATATCACCTCTAGGCTAGTCCTTAAAGAAGTCTATATATATATGTTGTTTAATAGCTCTTATGTCTAGTTCCTAAAAGAGCTAGGCTTTAGCTATGTTTTTAATATACCTAATAAACACTACTTCTTTACCCCTATTTATTAGCTCATTACTTCTTGCCTATTAAGGTTAGGATCTGATGTCTATATAGACAACAGCTTTGTATCCCTAAACTTTCAAATAGTTGATGGTCGGTTTAATACTATCAAAAGCCTTATCTAGTAAAACCTTAAATCTATCGTAATCTAGGCCATTTAGCAGTTTGTTCCTTGTATAAGTTAAGGCCTCTAGTGCTTTAGGCCAAAATTCAACCGGCATTTTAGCCTCTTTAAGCATTGCTCTTATAGAGTCCTCTAAGGTTTATATTGACCTCTTAACTAGTCCATTCTGTAGAGAGTTGTATGCCTTAGTCGGCTCGTGCCCAATCCCTAAATCCTTCTCCTACTACTTCACTAATGTAATAAGTTCTTTTGTATTGTTAAGTCTTACTGCTTTTAGCTACGCTAATAATTTCCTCTCTGCTTTAATCTTCTAGTTCTAGAGAGTAACTAGAGCATCTTCTCTTTTCCTAAGAGGAAAGGTCTACTTCTTCCTAGAGAAGTTGTTAACAATCTCAAGCTAGTATTTAAATCCTAGTCTTGAGATTAGTAGTAGGCTATATATATTAATAGATATAAGGGCAAGTCTTTTAGGTCTTCTCTCTATAGCTTTGCCTTTATACTTCTTTATCTTTACTATTGAACATACTCTATACTAGTAAAAGCCATCCTTAGGGATAGGAATAGGTTCTTCTAAGTCTATTGCCTTATAAAGATTCTACAGCAAATTCTTCCTAAAGTGTACAAATCTTCTATACCAAAGCTCCTACTACTTTAGGTCGGTCTCTAATTAAGTAGTCACAAAGGCATTCTCTATTAGTAGTGTACATAATGAGTAATGTACCCGTTCTTATAGGAGAGGTGAAATCTTATTAATAAATAGAACCCCCCTAAGGAGCTTTGTCTAGATAACAGTCTTACTAGAGGGGGAAATAAGAGAAAATGATAGAGGTTATATACTAAACTACTTACTAAACTGGTTCTATAAAACTAGGTTCACTCCTAGCTTAGGTATAAGTAGGACATCTTCTAAAACAACTTTTCTACTAGCTCTCCTACTTATCTCTACATTCCTAATATAAGTAGCTAATAAAAACCCACCTCCTACTTTGATCCACTTCCTCCTTATTAAGGGAGTTATAGATCTAAAGAGGTAGCTTTAGTCAGTTATATAGGATGAAGTATAGGAGTTAAGTAACTACTCTAACGAGGGGAACTTGCCTTAGACTTCTATAGTTGAGTAAGCCACTTCATTATACTTATTATTATTAGACATTGTCTCTAGGGATGCGCTATATAAGTTACGTGACTCTTAGGCGGAAAAACCTTTTCTAGTCTTCTTTGCTTTAGAGGTATAAGACTAGGCCTAGTTCTTCTAGAGTAACAGTATGTTAGAGCTGAGTTTCTTTACTATTTTCTTAAGTTCTTCTATAGAGGACTTCTCTCTTAGTGTCCTCCTTGAAGTAGGTGGTGGAGTTCTCTTCTTCTTGATATGTGTTATATTCTGGGAAGATGGTAGTTAGGAATGAGATCTAAGGACCTTTCTTGCCTTAGGCAAACTAGGGCAGTCCTTGATCAGATAGTCCTTCTTATAGAGAAGGTAGGAGAGTAGTCTTACTAGACCTAAGGGCTTGACCTAGGTAGCTACTATACTATACTTAGCCTTAGAGGGATCTAACCTAGCTTCTTAAGCTTTAAGGATCTTTAAGGTCCTTTTATAATCTATCTTTAGCTAAGCTATAATAGTATCCCTAGCTATATAGTAGTCAGGTAGCAGTGAGATTAAGAGCTAGGTCATCCTTATATTAGCTTTCCTATAATACTGACCCTCTAGGTCAACATTAGCAATCCTTTTTCTAAGAGAAACTAGGTGTGTCTATACAGATCTAATAGTGAACTCTTTACTTATCTTAAAAGTTACAAATTGCTTTATAAGCTTATATATATAGGTTGGTAGTACCTAGCTATACTTGTTCTAGAGATACACCTACTTCTTAGCAGCTCTTCTAGATTTATATAAACCCTTAAGCTCAAATTCATCTTCTTCTATAATCCTACTAAGGATACTAAAGTTATATACTATATTGTGTCTTGTCTATATTAGCGTATTAAGGATCTCTTTAGTTATAGCCTCTTCTTAGAGTTTTAGAGTCTTGCCCTTAATATTATTAAAAGACACTTCTATTAGGTCATTAATTATAAAGAATGCTGATTAGCTCTCTATCTTATATCTCTAAAGGTTAAACTATCTCTTCTAATTATCTCTCCTAAGAATTAGGATTTTGCCTCCCTTCTCCTCTATCTTCTTTTAGTATAAATCTATAATAAATTAGATGTAATAAAACAAGGTGTATATGTTCTAAAGTGGTAGCTTAGATCCTACTAAGGCTTCTAGTATAGAATAGGAAAGTTCGTAGGTGTGGATACTAAGGCCTACTTAGTAAAGTAAAGAAGGAGCGGTATAAGGTCTCGGGGCTAGGACATAGGTCTGTCTCTCCTAGCAGAGCTTTAAATGACTTACTTAAAGTCCTTCTTAATAGTATCTCGATATAGTTCTGGCTATAGAGTATCTTTAAGGTATTGGCTTTAAGTAAGCCGTATAGAGTCCTTATCTAGGTTACCTATTACTCAGTATCGAACTAAGCTCCTTCATAGGATAGACGGGGTAGACTTCTGATTCCCAGATGTTTTCTACTACGATAGCAAGGGATATAAGTAACCTATACTAATATAGGTTGCTCTTATTCCTATATAAACCCGGGCTTATAACCTATTAAATAGGTATAGGTAGATAGTAGCGGAGTAGAGTAAGAGATTAATTTCTAACTGACTAATAGCACGAGTATATAGCAATATATTAGGAACCAATGTGTTAATTGTATTAGATGTCTATCTAAGCTAAAGGGGAGAGAAGGTATCTCCCTATAAGCTAAGTTATCGTAGATACCTTAGGCTACTAGATTACTTCCTAATTGTTAACTCCCTTTAAGATACTATATCTTAACACTAAATATACTAGGGAAGCTTCTAGAGAAGGTCGTAGCTAGAAGGCTTACCGAAATAGTAGAAGAATATAACCTCCTCCCGGTAACGTAAATAGGGGGGAGATAAAAGAGATCTATCCTTATAGTAGTCGAACTGATTATAGAACAAATTGGATA
Organism: Fulvia fulva; assembly: GCF_020509005.1. NCBI lineage: Eukaryota > Fungi > Ascomycota > Dothideomycetes > Mycosphaerellales > Mycosphaerellaceae > Fulvia > Fulvia fulva. The sequence continues at coordinate 984,446 of NC_063012.1, forward strand.
TATCTAGTACTGTAGTAATAATAAGGTAGCCTTACTACTTTTACTAGACATATTAGGGGCTTTCGATAACGTGCTCTACGTAAGGCTCCTATATATCCTTAGAATAAAAAGTATTCTAGCCTAGATAGTATACTTTATATAGATAGATAGATAATTTATTAGCCCGTTATAGTGCCCTCCGGCCTATACGGGTTTATGTCTATATATTACTATATAAGGTAGGAAACCTATTCCTAGGTAAAAACCTCCTCTCCTTCTCTAATAGCTTCCTTACTATAAGTTCTTAGTTTTCCTTCTATTAGGGTATACTAGTATTATAGTAGTTAGCCTCTAACTACCTTGTCTACAACCCTAGAGTTGTCCCCCTCTTCCTGCTCTCCTCCTCCTTCTTTCTCTCCTTAATCTATCTCTCTGTTTCCCTAGTAAGAGAGAATTGCTCCAAAAATTCTTAGTAGATAATCTACCTTATAATTCTCTTAAGGTCTCCCTTATTACTAATTATAGCTTAGAAGTTTCTGTTCCTTACCCTTACCCTCTATCCACCTCTCCCTATACTCTATTCTTTATAAACTAGAAGACTATGTTCGATATTCTAGGATAGGTAGCCGTATAGGCAACTCTTATCTTCGATACCTAGGACTTTTCTCTAATATAGGTATACCCTAACTCCGATATATTTAGAGCGGATTTGTATCACTATACTTATAGTGTACTTTATATAGTTATTCCTTAAAGACAGAACAACCTAGATCCTCCTAGGGTCCTTTAAAGCCCCGGAGACCCTAATTACGAACACGGGTATCCTATAGGGCTCTATACTCTTCCTAAGTCTATTCCTCCTCTTTATAGCCGACCTGACCCTACTCCTAGAAATAGTAAATACCTTAGTATCGGGGTTCGTAGATAATATAAATATCCTAGCATAGTCGGGGTCTATAGAGGAAAACTACGTACTCCTAGAGGAGAGATATAGATAATACGAAAAGTAGGTAAGAGAGTATAGGGTAAAATTCGTACCGGATAAGTACTAACTTATCTATTTTAGTAAGGTAAAGACAAAACATAAATTAGTAGTACTAGTAAGTATCTAGGGGTTCGAGACCTATCCTATAAGGGAACTTATAGTCCTTAGGATATAGCTAGATCCAAAACTTAGCTAGGGACTATAAGTAAAGAAGGCGTTAGCGAGAGCAGATACTAATAGATAATTAATCGAGAGACTTACTACGTTAACCTAGGGGGAGACCTTTATAAAGGCCTAGACTATATATAAGGCTATTATTAAGCCCGTAATACTATATAGAGTAGTAATTTAGGTAGCGGAAAAATATATCCCGAAGAGAATTAAGGACCCCCTTAATAGAGCGTAGGTGGCTTACCTAAAGAGAGTACTAGGGGTATATAAGTCAACCCCTTATAGGACAATAGAAATGGAATTAGGTACAGCCCCTATTAGGGAGTACCTCTAGGGTATAAGGTGTTAATACGTAGAGAAGAAAATAGTATACCTAGCCTTAGGAACTATCTAAGTAGCTACTTAAAGGATAAGAACCTAGTAGGAGAGGAGGAGAAGACCTAACCGGCTATATATAATCCTATAGAAGGAAGTAGACCTAAAAACATTATAGAAAATCCTAGTAGCCCTTAAATAGAGAGAAGCTCTAAGGGAGTAAGCTAATATAGGGGATAAAGGGAAAAAGAAGTAAAGCTAAGTAGAAAGGATTATAGGTTACCTATAGGTATTACGGCCGCTCCGCAAGTAAAGGATTAGCAAAGAGGCACGTGACCTCAGATCACGTGACGCTCGGCCCGAAGCCGACCCGTAACACCTCGGCCCTTAAGTATAGGCCTCGACCTTAGAACCTACTTCTCTCTTTAGCTATCGACTTTATTAATACTATACCCCTATACTCTCGTACTATAGCCTCGTAACACTTCGATAGCTCATTTATAAGGACGCTACTATATTTAGCGCTACTTAGCTTAAAAATCGCGATAACGCGACTCCTCGAAATCCCCGACTCGTACTAGCGTAGAAAGTAGCGTAGTGCTCTCTCTCTCTCTCCCTCCTAGTAAAGACGCTAGAAGGGCGTACTATAATTATAGTATAGTAAGACCGTAGGGCACCGGCCCTAGCGGCGGCGCGAACACTTAAGGTATCGTACGCTATACGCGACTAACTCGAAACTTAGAACTCTTTACGCGAGCCGATTAGTATACCTAGTCCGATAACTCCGTCCTACTAGATTCCTATACCAAGTACGCTAATACGGAGCGCGCGATTCTCGACTAGCTTCTAGAAGAGGAGGAAGGTAACGAGATATAGCTCGAAATCCCCGATACTCTTAACCTTACTACGTTATTATATAAGGGCGACATTATTAAGTATAAGAACGACGATAGGTCCTACGATAATACTCGAAAAGACTTCGCCGTTAACTTTATAGACGTCTAGGGTCGCGGTAGTACCTAGCGTATCCTACTCGAGTAGCTACGTATACTCGACTCGACCTAGCTTTACGATTACGTTAAGAATTAACTAGAAGCTATCTTATACGTACTTCGTAAGCTCGAAGCCGATCATCGCTAAGCCATCCTAGATAGGGCGGCGTTATATAAGGCTAACGAGCTAAACAAGAAGAAGTTTAAGGATGTATATACCGAGTTATAATATACTACGAAGTATAAGTAGGAATATAAGTAAGACCTCGAACAAGTAAACGAGGACTTAAGTAAGGTAAAGTAGGACGTGACTAAGTATAGGAAGCAGGCTAACGAATAGTATAATTATACTAAGTCTACTAAGAAGGAAGTTAGTATACTTAAGGCTAAGGTAGCCGAACTCGATAGCCTCGTACCTAATAAGACCGTACCTACTACTATAGACGTAGTAGGGCTATAATAGAAGATTTAGACGCTCTAGTAGGAACTCGAGGAGGCTAAGCGTAGCCGTACTACCGAGAAACTAAAGGAACGTAGTACTCGTTCCCTCTCCGAGTTACGACGCTACCGCGGTAATAAGCCCGCCGATAAGCCTATCGGTAAGGGGACTAAGAAGTAGCCTACCGCCCGTAAGTACCGTAAGTAGCGCGTCTACGACTTATCTAATCCAGATTTATCCGACTTATCCTCCGACTCCGATTCCGACGTCGATCTACCTCCGCGTAAGAGTAAGGGTAAGAAGAAGGATAAGAAGAAGAGTAAGGAACTAGTTATTATTAAGGAGGACTACGAGATAGTAGATACTAGCGTCGACGTAGTCCGCTATAATCCTACTATATCTAAGGACTTTAAGACTAGTAGCCGCGTCGATATACCGAAGCCTAAGTTCTCTAGTAAGAAATCTAGTAAGGACTCCCTAAGCCTCGACGAGTAGACTATATAACTTAGTAATAAGTTCGCCGTCTCGACTTTTAAGGACGTACTATCCGCCCTCCGCTTCGTTTAAGAATATACTACCGGATTAGTATAGTAGATGCTTCGAAACCACATTCTATAGAAGATCCTTATCGGAAAGTATATAGTTAGTAAGCCCTTTAAGTCCGTATAGAAAGCCCTTAAGTTCCTTAACCGTAACTTTAGCGACTATAACCCCGAAGGTACGGTACGTAATAATATAGACGCTCTAAAGATAGGAGAATTAGACAAGTTCTCTCTATTCTACGCTAAGTATTAGAAGGAACGCGCTCGCCTACCGCTAGCTTTAAGCCGTAGGTAGGAAGCTCTTAAGCTAAAGAAGAAGCTTAGCTTTAAGTACCGTACCCGTCTTATAGGACTTACGGAATTTAAGACAGTCGAGGGCCTAGCTTCGTAATACTATCGCCTAGAGAGCGAGATAGCTCAGCTCGATATCGACCTGCCTCGAAAGGTTAACGATAATAAGGATAATAAGAAGCTATCTAGCGGTAAGCCTCCGGGCGCGACGCTAGGTATAACTACGCCTACTATCGGCTAGGTAATACCGCTAGCGATTCCTACTAGTACTAGTATACCGCTTAGTCGCTTACCGTATACTAACTAGGCCTTACTTCTATAGAAGGACCGGCCTAAGCAATATAAGAACCTCGTACTACTTACCTAAGATTAGCGTACCTAGATTATTATAAGCGGTAGCTACCTACGGTACCGCGGTACCGGATACGCCTTAGGAGTAGCTAGCTGTCTACTCGACCCCTACGAGCGCCCTAAGCGAAAGACCGCTCATAATAGTCTAACCGCTATAGTAGTAGTACTACCGGCGGAAAACGTCTAGACTATTATCTAAGCGTAATAGATAATAGTCTAATATAGGAAGTGTTATATTAGTATAAGCACTATTACTTACCTTACGAATACGAACACGAATATAAACATTACGGTATAAGAATAGTATAGGCATTTTCCTTATAAGCCCGTCCGAACACGCCCTCTATAGAAGTAGATAAAGGACCCGAAGTCTCGTATTACTTTATAGTAGAGGGTAGGGCAAATAGATATTATATATACACCTTTCTCGATAATAGTACTAACTCTAAACTCGTAAACACTTCCTACGCGCAAAAATATAACTTCTATTTATATAATATTAAACCTTTTACTCTCGGACTAGGGGACGGCTCGTAAGCCCCTACTATTATTTTAAAAGTAACAAGTATCGGGCTTAACCTATAGGGCTATATCGAAATCGTGAAGCGTCTAGTCACCGACACTTACTACGACATCGTATTAGGCTTAGGTTAGTACGTAAAACACAGCCCTTATAAGGACTAGAAGCGATATAGAATTATATTTAATAATACTAGCTACCGTAGCTACTCCCTTTACTAGGATATTATACTACCTATAGTCTTACCTCCTACCGAAATACTAGTAACCCCTCTACTAGCCTATAATAGCCTTAAACGACTAGACATCTCCGCTATACCAGTCTCTTAACCTATCGAAGGAGTTAGCGTAGAGCGTGTTAGGTACGGTACGAGTAATAGCGATATTAAGTAAATTAGCCTCTACGAACTCCGTAAGCTATCTCGTATAAAGGGGGCTGAAGTCTATACGATATAGATTAATCCGCGCGAGACTTACGCTAGTAAGAGCGTAGCTAACCCCGTAACTACATAAGTATTAGGCCTATATACTATAATAGTACGAAAAGTTATAGTTAGTAAAGCTGCCTTCGCCTACGCTATATACGTCGAAGATTCCTATTACCGTATACTACGATACCGCTAAGAGTACTAGGCGGAAGTGTACGCTATAAGCGTAGTAGATTACGATGTCTTTATAGAGAAGTTATATAGGAAGGAGAAGGAAGCCGATATAGCGAAGTTGCTAGCCTACTACTAGTATAGAAAGGACCTCTTCTTAAAAGTAGAATTAAGTAAGCTACCTCCGTATCGGCTAGGCTTAGATCACGAGATCAAGCTAAAGTAGGATACTAGACTACCTTTTAAACGCCTATATCTAATATCTAACAAAGAGTCTAAGGTAGTAAAAGCTTAGGTCGACGACTAGCTCGAGAAAGGTAATATCTAGCGTAGTAATTTACTAGCCGCTTCGCTAGTTATTATTATACGTAAACTAGGCGGCGGTCTACGAGTATATATTGACTACCGGGCTTTAAATACTATTATAGTCAAGTCTAGGTACCCTATTCCGCTTATCTAAGACACCCTAAACCGGATTAGTAGGAAGAAGTACTTTACTAAGCTCGACGTTATCGCCGTATTTAATCGCCTACGTATTATAGAAGGCGATAAATAGAAGACTGCCTTCATAACACGGTATAGGCAGTTCGAATGCTTAGTTATACTATTTAGATTATGTAATACCCCTAGTACGGTCTAGTTATATATTAACGATACTCTACGAGAGTAGCTCGATAACTTTACCTCCGCGTACCTTAATAACGCTCTAATCTTTAGCGACACTCTCGAGGAGCATATCGAGTATATAGACAAGGTGATAGCTAAGCTTTAGGAGGCCGGCCTCTAGCTTAATATCGACAAGTACGAGTTCTACGTCTAGGAGACTAGGTACCTAGGCCTTATTATTAGTACTAATAGGATTAAGATAGATAAGGAAAAGATCGCTACGATTTAGAAATAGGAGACCCCTCGTAACCTAACGGACATCTTGTTATTCCTAGGATTCTATAACTTCTATCGTAGGTTTATTTATAACTACTTAGGTATCGCGTATCCTATAATATAACTTACTAAGAAGGACGTACCTTAGCTATAGGATGATACCTATTAGTAAGCCTTCGACGTATAAAGTAAGCCTTTATAGAAGATAATATCGTACTCGCGTATTTCGTAGCTAGTAGAGAAACTAAACTTAAAACGGACGTATCAGATTTTGTTACGGCTACTATTATATCGTAAAAGGGTAATAATAGTATTTAGCGCCCGGTTATATTTATGTCACAGAAGATGTTACTATAGGAATATAACTATAACATATATAATAAGGAGTTACTCGCTATCGTTAAGGCGTTCAAGGAGTAGAAACCGGAGCTTATGTCTAGGGATATCGACGGCGATAAGACCGACTTCGAGTACCTTACCGACGAGAGCGGGAAGCCTATTCTCGTATACTCTAATTATAAGAACCTAGAATAGTTTATAAGTACGAAGGTACTAAACAGCCGTTAGGTACGCTAGTCTAAATTCTTATTATAGTTCTACTTTAAGATCGTATATATCTCTAGTAAAAGTAATGTTAAGCCCGATACGCTTACTCGTCGTCCGTAAGACATTCTAGCTAGTAATAACGACCTACGGCGATAGTACTAAGAACAAACGCTACTACCTAAGTATCGCTTCCTTAACATCTTACCTATAGAAATTCGCCCCGGGCGATAAGACAATAACCTAATAATAGAAGTGCGTATAGCCTACGGTAAACTAGAGATATAGTAAGCGTTACGGTAGCTAGATACCGGAGAACTATATTAGCTCCTAAGGCGATACCGTATAGACAATACTAATGCCGTAGCTATAGGCGGATTAATATATATTAAGAATAGATACGGCGGCTATAACGTTTTTGTTCCGGATGTACCTAATCTACGCTTTAAGGTGTTCTAGGCTTACTATAGTATACCTTCCGCTAGCTACCCTAGAGGAGCGAAGACCTACGAGCTTATTACTAGAGACTTCGTCTAGCCTAGTCTATCGTAATACGTCCGTAACAAGATCTTTAAGTACTATAAATACCGCTTATCGAAACCCTCGTAGACGTAATACCCTAGGCTACTAAAACTACTACTAATTCCCTTTAAGCTCTAGGATAAGATCGTAGTAGACTTCGTAGTTAGCTTACTAGAAAGTACGGGTAGCTACGACGGTATAATATATACGGATGTTTTAACTATTACTAACCGTACGGGTAAGGGCTCTTATATAATCCTAGTAAAGGAGATAACCGTAGAATATATTACGTATATCTTCGTACGGGACTACTACTGTCTCTACGGCCTACCTCTGTCGATTGTAACTAATAGGGGTAGCTAATAGCTTTCTACTTTCTAGCGTAGGCTCTACGAGCTCGTCGGCGTAGATCATAAACTATCTACCGCCTTCTATCCTAAAACGGACGGCTAATCTAAGAATATAAATAAGGAGATAGAGAAGTACCTCCGTACCTTTACTAACTACGCTTAGAACGATTAGGTAGATTGGCTACTACTTACTAAATTCGTAAAGAACAACTATATTACCAAAGCTATAGGTATTTCGCTATTCTTCGCCGAGCGTAGCCGTAATCCGCGTACTAGTAACTTTAATAGTAACTTACCGAGGCGCCTTATATCTACTAAGTAACGTGTTAGTACTAAGAAAGCGGAGCGCTTCGTATAGTAGATAAAGGACTTCTACGAGTACCTATACGAGTGCCTCCGTTATAATTAAGCCCTATAAGCTAATAATATAAATATATACCGTACTGTACTGCCTAGATACTAGGAAGGCGACCGCGTCTATATTAATACTAAGAACTAGAAGTTATCGCGACTATCTAAGAAGCTCGACGTAAAGTAGTACGGACCGGTCACTATTACCGCTATACTAGGACAGAACGTATATAGAGTCAACCTCGACGAGACCCGTATACGAGTATATAACTCGTTCTACGTAAACCTTCTACGACCGGCGGATCCCGAGGATAATATACGTCTCCCGCTAATTAAGATTATAGATAGTATAGGTAATACGTTTAAAACGTAGGAGATTAAGCGTATTCTAGATTCAAAGCCGAAGGGTAGAGGCATTACTATACTAGTAAAGTAGTAGGGATATTTAGATAGTAAGTCTACTAAGGAGCCCGCGAGCGTAGTATATAAAGATATACCGAAGGCAGTTATAGACTTCTAGTATAATAACCTAGCGAAGTCTATACCGGTCAACTTTTATCCGCTACCTAGTTAGATCCTAAACGAAACATTACGCGATATAAGACCTAAAGTAGATATATATAGTATAGATCTAGTACCTTAGGTAACTATAGTCGTACGACCTCCCTTTAACGGTACCGGTACTATAGCTCTTCCTATTAGTAACTATACGCCTTCTAATATTACTATAGGTAATATTAAAGGGGTTTCGGTGCCTACTTCTAGTAAGTTATTAAGCGAGAGTACTAGCTCGACTATACCTTTATACGCTCGTATAGGCTAAGTTAACTACCCGCCGGTATAGTAGGAGGGCGTAAGCAATATAAAGGCTTACGGTAAGCTAATAGATATAACGAGGGATATAACGATAGAGGATAGAATTAAAACGGCCTAGATAGAGCTACTCGATAAGACGGACGGTATAGAGGATAACGAAGCCTTCGTATATATACTAAGGAAGATTTAAGGATATACGCTTCGAGACAAAGGTGTTTTAAGGGGGGGTAGTGTTACGGCCGCTCCGTAAGTAAAGGATTAGTAAAGGGGTACGTGACCTTAGATTACGTAACGCTCGGCCCGAAGCCGACCCGTAATACCTCGGCCCTTAAGTATAGGCCTCGACCTTAGAACCTACTTCTCTCTTTAGCTATTGACTTTATTAATACTATACCCCTATACTCTCGTACTATAGCCTCGTAACACTCTAATTACGAAACGTTTCTACGACATACCCGCGGCTAGGCATCCCGGCCGTAAAAAGACATTCGAGTTAATTAGTAGATACTACCGCTAGCTACGTATAGTATAAACGATTTAGAGATTCGTCCGTAATTATATTATATATAGAATAACGGTTCCGTTAAATTAGTAGTATTAGGGCCTCCTTATACTATTACTAGTACCCTTTAGAGTATAGGAGGATATTGCTATTAACTTTGTTATAGATTTGCCCGTAAGTAAGAGCTTAACTAATAGACAAACGTATAAGAACGTCCTTATATTTACGGATAGGCTTACTAAGGAGAGACACCTAGTTCTAGTACTATAGATAGACGCCCTATATATCGTTTATATCTTTATCCGCTATATCTTCGTACGTTATAGTATTCCTAAGAGTATCGTCTCGGATCAGGGCTCCTAGTAGACGTCTACGTTCTAGAGACGAGTTTACTCCCTACTCGGTATTTAATAACGACTATCGACGGCCTTTTACCTAGAATCCGATAGATAGTCTAAAAACATAAATAAGGTTATAGAACGTTACCTTAGGGCCTATATTAACTACGCCTAAGATAATTAGGTTGATTAGTTACTACTTACCGAGTTTACTACTAACAATTATATATTAGCTACGATATAGGGACCTAGGAGGACTATATAATAGAGACATCGGCGGTACGAAGGACGAGGACCATTCAATCGATAGCCCTTATCAAGACGAGCAATCTACTCAAGCAGTAGCGACCCGCCTGCGCTGGCGGCGGCGCAATTGTGATACAAAAAAAACCCCAAAACCGAGGTCCCCTTCCCCTGAAGGCAGACCCTAGAATTGCGGAGTTGCGGAGGACAACTGCCCAATTAGGAAGCGCGACCCCGAACAACAGCGAAGGATGGCAACCAACGAGAGCCACAGCCTTGCGAACATTCTGCACCAAGAGTCAAACCGGGGAACAAACCAAGAAAAAACCCAGGACACAAGCCAAGGCCCACTATACAGAAAGCAGAGGCCAACGACAAACAACACAGCGTGGACGACCCTATATACGGAGGCGGAGAACTTACTAGGGGATGACGAACACCCAGCCCGGGCATATAAGAACACTATAGCACAGCTACTAGGAGCGCTAAAAGCGCTATCATACCAAATCCCGAAGACAATCCAACAAGTAACACAGAAGGCAGCCCAGAAACCAACTACATGGGCAACAGTAGCAGCAGGCAAGAATCAACCCCCTCCGAAGGCAAGTAAGGCGGTACGCCTATACATTACTGATCCGGCGGAGAAACAAGAAATCGCAGCCCTAACAAGCAAGGAGATTGTCGACAGAATCGGCCAAAAGGAGGTAGTTGGGGCGAGGGTAGAGGCAACAGGCGTAGTAAGACTCTTTACCGCACAAGAGTCTGATAGACGAAAGCTGGAGACCTATAAGGAGTGGACTACTAAAGTCGCGAAGTCGGCACGAGTCTCCCACCAACAGTATACCGTCATCGCCCACGGGGTCCCTAGGACATTCAAGGTCGAAGACCTTCCCCACCTCCAAGTACAGAACCAGAACACCTCCCCAGGAGTACGACTAACGAAGGCGGCATGGCTGCACAAGACAGTAGACCGAGAAAAGACGCATTCATCGCTTATTATTTGGGTAGAGACAGCGGAACAAGCTAACCAGATATTAGACAATGGGCTATTCTGGAACTGCGAGAGAATGGACACGGAGATCCATCAGAGCAGCCACAGGGTACTACAATGCTTCCAATGCCAACAGTACGGTCACATAGCCTCAAAATGCGGGGAGAAGACCCCAAGGTGTCCTCACTGCGCAGGCCCACACCAGGGAAGGGAATGCCCAAAAAAGGAGAGCAGGTGCGCATGCTGCGGCAGAAGGCACCCAGCGTATTCAAGCCAATGCCCGGCTAGAATAGCAGCACAAGAACGAGCGAGACAAGCAAGGATCTCTACACCAGCTAGGTACCCCCAACGACAGCAGGAGGGACCTACCGTGTACAAGGGCTTCGAGCCGAGCAAAAGGAAGAGGGCAGAAGAGACGAACAAGGGAACCCAACCGCAAACGCATCCACCTCCCGGTAGGCCTCGACACCTTAACCGGGCTGCCAACGAACTAGGCCAAATGCGAATCTTTGGGGCGCCCCAGCGGCCCCAGGGCCAGCCGGACAGCGAGATACAGGCTCAGGAGACACAGCAGGTCAGCACGGAAATGGACCTCACGGATAACGAATGATACTATACGACGACATCACTATCGTACAGTACAACGTAAACAAAAGTAGGGACAAGGTCCAGCGCCACTTTCTACAAGAGCTAGACCCGCTACGGCACCACGTTATTGCGGTACAGGAACCATGGATCAACCCCTACGTAGGACTCCCAGCCACTTGTAATGACCGGAGATACCACACCGTAATCGCGGGCCAACGAGGCGTCATCCCGAGGACATGTATATACGTAAGCAAGACTATAGACCTTGAGTCGTGGAAGGTTATACTACCGCAGCAGGGCAACCTAGGAGACATAACATCAATCCAGATCGACACGACACAAGGCCCTATCCAGATCCATAACGTTTACAACCCGCCACCGCGGGGTCGGACGAGTAGGGAACTAGGAACCCTCGCCCACCTAGAGCGGACCCTAAGCCAAGACACGAAGCAAGTACTCCTCGGCGACTTCAACCTCCACCACCCACAGTGGGGACTCGAATTCACTCCCCCGCACGCATTCCTAGGGGGGAAGCTACTGGACATAACCGCACGCTACGGAATGGCCTTAGTAACACCAAAGGGAACAGAGACGTGGAAGGCCCGTACTAGTGCAAGCACGATCGACCTATGCTTTCTATCGCGAGAACTTGAAGAGAGACTAGTCCAATGCCGACCGAACTACGCGCTAGAAGCCTCCTCAGACCATATCCCTATCCAAACGACGCTAGGGGTGAAGGCGATAGAGGAGCCAGCAAACGAACCACGCCGTAACTGGAAGAAGGCACGCTGGGACGACATAAGAGGCTTCCTAATAGCGAACCTACCACAGCATAGAGAACTCGAGACGACAGCTCAGCTAGATCAAGCAGCGGAACAGATTACCTCGGTCATATGGCAAGCAGCGGAACAATACACGCCGTTACTCCGGCCCTCAACGCAGCAGAAGGCCTTCTGGACCCCTGAATGCTCTACGAAGGTAAGGGAGGCTAGAAGGGCAAGGCGACAGTGGACGAAGGAGCACACCCAAGAGACGTGGGAGCAATACTGCCACGCGACACAAGAGAAGAAGGCACAGATAAGACGCGATAAGCTGCAGGACTGGAGAGCGACGATCGGGCTCGTTACAGAAAACCCGGAACAGATGTGGAGACTTGCTAAATGGGCACGACTACCTGAAGAGCAACAAGCCCCTCACTTCCCCCCAATCGTAGACCGCGAAGGGATTGCCCAGGCTACGCCCCGGGGCAAGGCAAAAGCGTTAGCCGACCATTTCTTTTCGACGCAAGTAGAGGCAGACCTTACGGACATCGACCCGAGCACATACCCGGAACCCCTGGACATGGATTGGGCGGTTAGCTCTAACACAGTAACAGGAGTCATAAGTAAGCTAAAGGGACGAAAAGCCCCAGGCCCAGACAGGATACCAAACGTACTGCTAAAAGAGTGTAGAGAAGAGATCGCGCCGAGCCTTGCAAACCTATTTACCGCGTGCCTACGGCTAGGGTATCACCCGAAGCCGTACAGAGAGTCTATGACAGTAGTGCTACGCAAGCCACAGAAGGAAGACTATACTCAGCCCAAGTCGTACAGACCAATAGCACTTCTAAATACGATAGGGAAGGTCCTAGAAAAGATAGTAGCCCAGAGACTTACGCAGCTTGCCGAGGACAACCACGTACTCCCAGCAACACAGATGGGGGGAAGAAGCCAGCGATCGACACTAACAGCAATGGAGCTAATTACGGAGCAAATTCAGACCCTCTGGCACTACGGCAGGAACCGAGCGGCGTCCTTACTATCCCTCGACATCGCAGGGGCCTTCGACAACGTCTCACACCAAAGGCTAATACATATCCTACAGCAGAAAGGCATCCCCCAGTGGGCAACGTCGTTCGTCTTCTCCTTTCTCCAGGAACGGACGACATACCTAGTCCTAGGAAGGTACACGTCCGACCCGGTGAAGGCAGAGACTGGAATACCTCAGGGATCTACTCTCTCCCCTATCCTGTTTCTGATATTTATGTCGGATCTAATCCCCCTACTCACCTCTCCGCAAACCTCAGCATCGGGGTTCGTAGACGATACAAACATCCTAGCCTGGTCAGACTCGACAGAAGAGAACTGTCGCCTCCTTGAAGATAGGCATAAGAAATGCGAGGAGTGGGCAAAGAAGCATGGTGCCCGGTTCGCCCCTGAAAAGTACCAACTTATACACTTCAGTAAAGCGAGAACACACCATAATATGAAGGCGGCGGTAAGAATCCAAGGCTACGAGACCAAGCCATCAGCGGAGCTACGAGTACTAGGGATCTGGCTCGACCCGAAGCTAAGCTGGAATGTACAGATTAAGAAAGCCCAGAGTCGAGCGCAAGTCAATGAAGCCTCGATAAAGAGGCTTACGGCATCTACATGGGGAGCAACATTCGACAAGGCAAGAGTAATGTATAAGGCGATCGTCAGACCAGCTATGTTGTACGGGGCACAGATTTGGGGAACAGGAGGCGCAGGCAAGCCGATCCCGAAACGGATAGAGCAACCCCTAAACAGGACACAGGCAGGCAACCTACGTAGGGTACTAGGCGCATACAAGACAACGTCAACAAGCACGGTAGAAATGGAGACAGGAATACCACCAATCGGCCAGTACATCCGGGGAATGAGAATTCAATACGCGGCAAAGACGACAGGTTACCTAGCACAAACCACGATCCAGGAGGCAAAGAATAAGATAGAAAGCCGCTACCGGAGAGGGGCAGGATATAGGACAAGCCAAAAAGAGGATGACCTTACTACCTTTACGGCCGTACAGACAAGCACCGAATGGCTAGCACGAAAGGAGGAGGAGCGTAGGACTCGCCAGGCCGGCGGGAGCAAGGCTAAGACCCAAAACCTAGCGGAACAGATAGCGAGCTGCCTATGGGAGCAGGACTGGAAAAGGAAGCCCCCTAAGACAACAGGCCCGATAGCGCTCCGAGCCTTCCAGAGACACAATTACCAGCTATATAGGGACCTGACAAGGGCCGAAGCAAGCATAGCGATCCAAATCAGGTCCGAACACATTGGATTAAGGGCCTACCTGTTCAGGAGACGCGCACTAGACATCTATAGCCCAGCCTGCCAGTGTGGCTACCCATCGCAAAACCCAGAACATATGCTACTACGATGCCCGCAGTGGGCGAGAGGCAGGGGAAATTGGAGGCACCAAGCGGGAAGGAGAGACTACAAGTCAATTATTAGGGACAAAGGCAACATTCGCCGAATCTCTCGGTGGATACTACAGCAGGGATACCTCCAGCAGTTTAGCCTCGCGAGCGAGACGGAGGAGTGGATAGACAAGAGGCGGAAGCGAGGGGGGTTGCAGATAGGGTAGTCATCAGGGCAGGCCCATGACACTAGCGTACCCCTAACAAGGGAAATTTAAGACGACAATGAGGAGGAAAAGACAGGCGGGAAGGAGGAGGGGTTTTCACCAACACGGTTTCCCCTCTATATATACAAAAAACAAGATAGCATAGCTGCATAGGCCAAAGGGCACTACAACAGCTTAATGAAATATCTATCTATCTATCTATATATTAGCTACTACTAGAGTATTACCCTTCTACGCTAATACTAGTCGTAACCTATAATTTACGGATACTAGTCTAACTACCCCTATAAAGCTTATGCCCTATAAGTAACGACTTGATATAGAATCTACGATTACGTTTACTAAGCGTATAAACTAGATATACGTATATCTAAGGTAAGAAATTGTGTTAGCCTAAGCGTTATAAGTAGATTTTATAAACGTATATTGCTAGCTACCTCCGAATAATAATATTAGCGACGAAGTTTATAGATTAGATTAGATTTGTCATTCCCCTATTCTAGGACCCTATCCGGCCTATATAGGTATATATCTATTATTATTTATAAAGGGAAACCCGAATAGGTAAAAACTCTTCCCGCCCCCGACTACTCCTTATCTAGATTAGCTTTCCCTCTAAACGTACGTAGTCTATGTTACTACCCCGTTAGCCCCCGCTCCTAGCCGGTCTCGTTACGCTACGCCGTGTCCTCTCTTCCTATACTACTCCTACTAGGCGGTACTGTTCTAGCTAGCCCTTCTCTAGTATCTAGTTCGTAATACGCTATAGGTCCTTAACGTTATTAAGAAGTGCCCTAATCGTCCGGTTCCTCGCCTTTACTATCTACTCCCCCCTTTCTAGCGACTACCTCGGGTAGACGAGGAGTACGTACCGTATATTCTAGGAGTAATAGCCGTAGGGGTAGCTAGTATTCGTATATTCTAGAACCTTCCTCTATAATAGGTACCCCTAGAGGCCGATGTGTTCGCTTCGTAGTTAGGTTACTATACTACTCTATACCCTTGTAAGGCGGTAGTAGATAAGCTTCGGGGGGTGCTTAACCGCGGATTTCGTAGCTAACTATTCCTTAGGTTGTCCCGCTAGCTAAGGGCGTCTACTATACCCTACGCCCTAGTTGTTCTACCTCTCTTTCTATAGTTGCTCTATAAACAATTTCTTACCTTCCTATCGTATTACTAGCTATTCGTCCCTTACCCGGTAGTTCGGCTCGTTTCCGGGTCGAATGCTCTTATACGCTAGTACTAATTCGCGGGCCCTTACGACTATACTAGCGATAACCTTCTATACTAGGTACTATATCGACTTACTTAAGTAGGAGGTCCGTAGTCCCTAGATATATAGGTCGATCGGCGGTATAGCGGTCTTATACCTAAGTATCCTTATTAGTATCTACTTATATACCCCGGTAACCTTCCTTAGGCATTAGTTTTAGATCTTCGCTAACGGCGCGACAAGTCCCTTTAATAGGTAGGCCCTCTCGCCTAAGGACTATACTTAGCTACTATAGGTAAGGACTAGCCGTATAATAGCCGTATATAGAAGCCGTAACTACCGGAAGTCCGCGCCCTATATAGACGTAGTGAGCCTCTAGTATAATGCTATATTCTGTTTAGCTTTCCGTAATATTACCTATACGTGCTTCCTCTACCGTAGCGCCGGGTCTACCTATAGTCCGAGGATCCTAAGCTAATTTACCGGGTTAGTCGTATACCCCTATATCTAGATAGAAGCTTATATATTATAGAACCGTAGCCGGCGCGTAAAGTGTATTAGATTGTACTTTTCTAGGGCAAACCGAGCCCCGTACCTTCTAGCCTAGTCCTCGTAGATCTTATACTTCTCTTCTAGTAGCCTATAGTTCTCCTTAGTCGAGGAAGACTACGCTAGGATGTTCGTGTCGTCTACGAAGCCGCTCGTAGCGGTATTCTAGGATTCTAGGGCTAGGAGTAGCGTCGCTATAAAGAAGAGGAATAGAATAGGTACTAGCGTTAAGCCTTACGGGATTCTAGTATAGACTACTTAAAATAGGCTTTTATACTAGCCGACTAGGATCGACGTACTACGGTTTTAGAGGTAGGACCGTACGAAGTTAATAAGCTACTTAGGGAGTCCTTTCGACCTTAGGATATAGAGTAGCCGCGGGTATAACACGTAGTCGAAGGCTCCCGATATGTCTAGACTAAGTAAGGATGCTACCTTATCCCTATTCTTATACTAGATAGCCTTTACCTAAGAGGTAATAAGATCTATCGCGGATAGCGTCGATCGCTATAGGCGTGTACCTATCTAGGTGTCTAGGAGTAGGGAGTATTCCTCTACCGCCTCAGAGAGTCTCGTTATAACTAGCTTCTTAAGCGCCTTCCTAAGAGTGTTAAGGAGCGCAATTAGGCGGTACGACTTTACCTACGTATAGTCTTCCTTTTACGGCTTACGTAGGACTACTATCGTCGATTATTTAAATGCTATCGGGTAGTATCCGGTCTATAGGTAGGCGTTAAAGATCGCTACGACTACTAGGGCTAGTTAATCTCTATACTTCTTTAGTAGCTCGTTTAGGATCCTATCCGGCCCCGGGGCTTTCTTCGCCGGTAACTTCCTAAGTATAGCGGTAACTTCTCCCTCGGACACCTCCTATTAGACCGCGATACTAGGGACTAGGGGAGTAGAGCTATCTATGTCGCTTAGATTAGCCTCGACTAGGGGTAGGAAGAACTTACTAGCTAGTAGACGCGCCTTGGCCTCGGGGTCGCTAACCGGGCTACTAGGCGATTATAGCGCTAGAATAGAGAAGGAGGGGCCCTATATAGGGTCCTATCGGGCCTATTTCGCTAGCTTCTATATCCTCTCTAGCTTACCGGCGATTTCTTCTACTATAGCCCTCTAGCCGACTACTTTCTCCCTCCGTATTATAGCTTTCTTCTATTAGTATACCTCCCTATATACGTTCTAGGCCTCCTCGCTATAGCTACTCGTCTATACCCGGCGGGCTCTCCTTACTTCTCTTACTACCGTAGTATACTTCGGCGTCTAGTATAGTTTAGACTATATCGTTAGTTAGGTAAGCGGAACGTAAAGTAAGGTCGCTTTTCTTATTTCGTCTATTAACCCTTAGACTACCTCGTCTATCTCGTCGTTACTATTGTATTACTACTACGCGATCTAGACTAGCCTCTCGGAGTTATCGAGGTACGCCTAGATATTAGCCTAGTAGGCCTTTCCCTAGTTTAGCTTAGGGGTTCTCGCTAGTATACGTTATATCTCTATCGTAATAGAGGTCCTAACTAGTATATAGTCTAACGACGCCTCGAGTTTATGTTCGATCCTATAGTAGGTTACTATATAGTAGTAGCTATCTAAGATCTAGGAGAGGTCGATCGTGCCTTAGAGTCCCCCTCTCTTCTAGGTACCTAGGTCCTTCGGGGTATTAAGGGCAATTACGTTACTCGCTATTAAGTCGAGTACTTCGTCGGCTATAGGGTACGGCTATATAAGGCTCTCCTAGGAAGGGTAGTATATATTAAAGTCTCCTACTACGATGTAGCACCCTTGTCTCTTAAGCGTACTATCTAGGTGTCTATAGACCCTAAGGTCGCGGCTAGACCTCGAGGCTAGCGGTTATTTATATAGGTTGTATATCTAGGAACTACCTACGTAGAGGGAGGTAATATCGCCCCCGCCTTCTTCGTCTACGTAGTATACTACCTCCTAGTCGGATTCTAGTATGTCCTTACTAATATAGAAGTACGTACGGGGTCTACCGTCGCCTCGTAGGTATTTCGTATAGCCTAGTAACTTATAGGTCGTTAGTCTCTTATAGTACGGGTTAATCTATAGCTCCTAGATTACTAGGACGTAGTAGACGTACGGGTCCGCCTCGTATAGAAAATGGTTCTAGACTATATCCTTACTATAGTTGACGTTATACTAGATAATACTAAGCGTGTCGAGGCTAGTTATCGGTATCGACATTTATTTCCTCTATAGCGTCCTATATCCTACTACCTTATACGTCCTAGTCTACGCCTATCGGCTATATACTAAAGGGGAGCCGGGCCTAGTTAGATTCCCTCGCCGTAGCTAGTAGAGTACGTGGCCTCCCGTACGCCCTAGGTTACGTATCCTTTATATCGTTCTCGGCCCTAGGGCGCTTATACCCGACCGCCGCTAGCTAGTTCCGGTATAGGCTAGCCTTACGGTCGCCGTAGAATCTTAGGGCGACGGTTCTATTTGTAATTGCCTTGTTTTTCGCTAGTTTCCGCTATAGGCATTCCGCGCTATACGATAGGTAGTGCCCCGGACAGTTCGCGTACCGTCTCGTAGTCGATATATAGTCCCTAGATATATAGTCTCCTATATAGTTCGAGCAGGCCTACTTGTTTGTGCACGTGTAGGTTTGGTGTCCATACTGTTAGCATTTGAAGTATTAGAGGACACGAAAGGATAAGGAGTGCTTTTCTACTATCTTAAGGCTATATTACTAGACTAGGCCTTGTTCTATCGCTAGATCCGCCGCTTTCGCGTCTTATAGCTATACTATTAGCGCCGAGGCCTTCTTGCCTTCTAGCCATTTCCTATAGAGCTAAGTCGCCTCCTAGATTAGAGAGTTAAGAGTGACCGGGTTGTCCTCTTAGAGAGCGCGTAGGTGACCCTAGTTAGTTAGGTCAAACTCCTTAGGCATGTCGTAGACTAGGATCGTGAATTGTTTTGTTAAGACCTTCGCTAATACCGTAACCTTAGATGCCTACTATAGCTATGCCTCTAGGTGCCTCCTAGTAGTAGTAGAGCTAGTATAGATCTATAGAGTACCGTTAGACTATAAGTTCACTACGACCACCCCTAGTTAGTTAATTCGTTAGGCGAGCTCCTTATTCGATAGCTTCGTAACTTCGGCCTAGTCTTCCTTTACTATAATACGGATCGTAACTATATCGTACGTTAGGCGGGGGCCTAGTATCGATACCGCGACCGATACCTAGCTATAGGGGTGTTAATTCCGGGTGGCCTTACTAATCGCCTTAGACGTCGTCCTTATTTCTTATTGCCCTTAGTAATACGATAGTATAAGCGCCGTACGTAGCTAAGTAATCATTACCTATAGAGACCGGTATAGGAGCTAATCGTTAGTTTCTATACTTTTTACGTCCTCTATAAGTTGCTACTAGTTGTCTTAGGGGAGCTTCGCCTATAGAGCCGTAGGCGCCGTTAGTACCGTAGCCTAGGCTACTATTGCCTAGGAGTTGCCTAATGTAGCTAGGCACCTCCGCGGCGTTTAGAGCTAAAGAAATAGGGTAAAGAGAACTTTAAGCTATCTAGATTAAATAAGGTAGAACTCCCTTAATCCTAGGGGTAGTAGCCTACTTTATAGATCGTTAGAATAGCCTTAATCGACGAAGTTTATATTAATACTACTAACTAGTCAATAATACGCCCGTCTAAGAAGCTCGATATTAAGAAGGTAGGGCCGTATAAGATTACCGTAGTACTCCCGTATCAAAATACTTACCGCGTTATAATACCCGATTAGTTAGGCAATCTCTATAACACTTTCTACGCCTCGCTCCTATAACTAGCTACTATTAACCCCGAACCTAGACAGATCCTAGTACCGCCGCCTCTAATCGAGATTACCCGCGACGACGACGGCGAAACATCCGAAGAGTACTTCGTAGAGGATATACTCGATAGGAAATATTTTAAGCTAAAGGGAAGACTACTAAAATACTTACTACCGAAGTAAGACGAGTATAAGTACCTAGTAAAGTAGAAAGGATACCGCGAGCCGAGCTAGGAGCTACTAGAAGCATTAGTAGGAGCAGCCGCCTCTATTATAGACTTCTACTATAACTTTCCGACGAAGTCTATACCCGCCGACTTTAAGCCGCCGTACGACTAGGTACCTAATAAGGACCGAGTTACTAGTATACTACGATCTTATACTAAGTCTAGCTAGGTACCTACGGAGAACGCGAGTACGTCTATACCGGTAGTTATACCGTAAACTAATACGCCCGTAACGGCGTCTAAGCTATAAGTAAGGACGTTACGCCGCTCGATAAGACTTAATACGAGTACGATAGAGTTTTATCCTATAGCCGCCGTCGATACGCCTATAGTTGACCTATAAAGCTCTATAGAAACAAACGCTATAGATATAGGCTCGGATACTTAATATACTAGGGCTACTATAGAACCGCGTATACCTACTTCTATAAGGATAGTAGCGGATAGAAGTCTCTATAATAAGCGTTAGAACAAGGATATCGCTATATACCCTAAGCCTCTATATAGCTATACTAGCTTAGCCGCCCGACGGATATAGTAACCGATAGTAAGGAGGATATTAAGGGTTTAGAGGATACTTAAGCTAAATAAGGTAGACTAGAGGATGATATAGTTTTCGTAGATATACTACTATAGAGACAGAGCCGTCCGAGGATAAATAGCGATCTAAAGGGGGGGTACTATTACGGTTTACTACTACCGTAACGTTGCGCCGCGGCTCTTCCCCGCGGAGAACCCGTATCCCGGCGTACTAGCGCCTTAGCGCTTCCTTATATATCTCGCGCGCTTCGCGCTTCTCTTTCGTAGCCTTACTAAATAACGCTTGTTTTACGGCAACCCTATACTATCGTCTTATAGATCACTACCCCTAATAACAGCCTACCTAGTAGTAGTAAGTATATATTTCTCTATATTATTTAGGAACTCCTTAACCTAGCTTAACTTATAGTAAGATTAAGATAAAATATCTAGGTATTGATACTCTCTAATATTTAGCTTTATACTTAGTAGAGCTATTATCTTTATCCCCTCTTAACCTCTTATTACTAGTAAGTTAAGGTAGCTATTAAGGTTATTTCTCCTAGATAATCTCTTTCCTATTTCCTTTTTCTTCTAGAGTCCCCCTAACTCTAATCTTCTAGTACTCTCTAATATCTTTTAGAGGTAAGGGAAGTTATATAAATAGTAGCTTAGCTTATAACGTACTTTACTATCGAGCGGGCTATACTACCGAGCGGGCTACTTTTACTAAGAACTATACTACTTCTACTTTGATTACGACGGTATCTTAACACGACGACATCCTATAGAATCGTTACTAGGAGGACAATTACTCTTTAGATTCTTCGCTATCTAGCGAGTCTACTTAATAGGTACGTACGTTATGCCCCGACTCGCTATATCGCTTATAGCGTCGTTGCCTTAGTACTAGCCGAATACTATCTAGCGACTCTCTACTTACTTCCTACCTCCTAGTATCCTCTAGAGGTATTAATTACGACGCCTTATCGAAGGTCAGAGACCCTCTAGACTAAATGTACTTACGCTTTTGTACTTTCCGCTATATAAGGGCCTCGTTAGACTTACGTAGCTTACTAATCTTGCTTTATATAAGAGCTATCTAATACGCTATCTCTCTACTCCCTCTCTATTGCCCTATTAAACGACCTTCCTCTTTCTACTACGCCTTTCTAAACCCGTAACGACGCTCTAAGACGTAATAACACCTATTATAAACCCTATCTCGTCGAAGTGATAGGTGTCCTAGTTAAGGATGCTATACTTCTCCTTTATATTACGTATAAGTAAGAACTACTTCTCGATAACATCTAGATCTTCTATTAGGGCTCGCTAACGATTATATCTACGTGTTATACGAACCTTTAGCTTACGATACCGCCTAATGAACCTGTCTGTCTAATTGAGACTAGCGGGCTTAAGACCCTTCTCTTATAGTAATAAATCGGCTATTACTCGTATACTAGCCTTTAATAGCGGGAAACCTCTAAGATCTAGCTCGAGTATATACTTAAGTATCAGCCTCTCTTCTAGCTCTATAAGCTTCTTTGAATTAGGCTCGTAGTCACCCCGAGGAGGTCGTCTATTTAATCGATACCCTAGTGTGGTTCGAGACGCGTCGTATACCTTTATAGTAAGTCGATTCGTGATTATCGCGTCGCGTTTCGTGGCCTAGATAGCTAAGGTCAGTTTAGCCTTATTTAAAGACAATACACGCTATAATAGTAGTTATATAGCTATATCTATAGAAGTGGTACAGTTATTAGTAAAAGTAGCACGCTTAATAGTGTAGCCCGCTCGGTAGTAAAGCACGTTATAGGTTATAGTTATAGTTATAATAAACTAGGTAGTATTCCGGCTAGGCGGCTAATCTCTAGTAGTATATAATCTACCTAAAAAACGGCGTGACACGATGATAGCGATCGCAGGAAACGACCAGGAGCAGGAGAGTAACGAGTGGAAGGAGGTCTGCAGGAAGGCAGAAACAATGGCAATGGCAGGAGATGGCGAGCACCCAGAAAGAGCACTTAAGGGGATGATTTTGGAGCTCCTTGGAGGGCTAAAGGCACTAAGGAGCCAAACAGGACAGATCATTAACAGGACAGTAGCAGCAGCAGCAAAGAAGAGGACACAGGAAGGCCAGAAACTAAGCCAACCAACCTGGGCAGCAGTTGCAGCCCAAAACCCTCCCCCCCAGAAAACAGCTATCAAGGTCTACATTTCCGACCAGCAAGAGCAGAAAGAGATTGAGGGCCTGTCAGGCAAGGAGATCATACAGAAGATTGGGATACAAGGCATCATTGGAGCCAGGAAAGAGAAGGGAGGTGTCCTTAAGCTGTTCACAGCACAGGAGCAAGACAGGAAGAGGCTAGAGACACAGAAGGAGTGGACAGTCAAACTAGGCAAGACGGCTAAGGTCTCACACCAACAAAATATGGTTATTGCCCATGGGATGACCACAAAGTTTGACATTGAAGGAGACCTTAAGAGGCTGCAGGACCAGAACCAGGCTGTATGCCCAGGGCTACAGATCACAAAAGCAGCATGGGTCAACAGAAAGACAAAGGACACAAAGAGAGAGTCTTCTCTAGTGCTCTGGATAGGCACTGTAGAACAGGCAAACACCGTGCTTGACAAGGGCATCTTCTGGGAATGCGAAAGAATGGACACAGAAATCCATAGAAGCACCCACAGACTACTGCAATGCTTCAAGTGCCAACAGTATGGTCATATCTCTACTAGATGCCCAAGCCAAAAGGACACTTGTTCCCACTGTGCTGGTAGCCATAAAGTACAGAATTGCACAGCCCCAAAGAGTGAAGCCAGATGTGCATGCTGTGGAAAGAAGCACCCTTCCTGGTCCCAAGACTGCACAGCTAGGATTGAGGCAAAGAGGAGGGCAAGAGAAGCCAGGATCAACACCCCTATCAGATTCCAGACAGGGACAATCACCCAAGAACCCCTAAGGACTGTCTACAACCCTCTGAAAAGAGGCAGAACAGAAGAGACCACACAGGCCCAAGGCCACCCTGCTATGGGTAGACCAAAATCAATTGTGGTTGCAGGAAGAGACCCGTCACAAAGCAGGCTCAACCTTACCACAATCCCAAATAGCAGCCAGCAGCAGGAAGCACGAGAAGACCAGCAGGAGACCAGCATGGATGAGTCATGATTGAGACACCTAATCTTACCACTATCCAGTACAACGTCAACAAAAGCCAGCACAAGGTCCAGAGAAGCTTTCTCCAAGCACTGGACCCAAAGAAACACCTAGTTATTGCAGTCCAGGAACCTTGGATCAACAGCAAATCTAACAGACCATCTACTGCTAACGACCCAAGGTATCACACACTCCTAGCCAAACAAGGCACCCCTAGAACATGCATGTACATCAGCAAAGAGATGGCAACAGACAGCTGGGAACAAATCCAACAGGAAGGGGGAGACATCACCTCAGTCAGACTCAACACCAACCAAGGCAGCATCCACATCCACAGTGTATACAACCCACCCCCCAGCTCCAGAAGCAGCACCCAGCTGGGCACACTACAACAGCTGCCAGACATCCTGCAGAGTGACTCCCAACACATCGTGCTGGGAGACTTCAACTTGCACCATCCTACATGGGGATCAGACTTTGCACCTGCCCATCACTTCCTAGCTAACAGACTCCTCTCCACTACCCAAAGCAACAACATGCACCTAGTTACCCCAAAGGGCCTAACTACCTGGTCACAGAGAGCAAGCTCAAGCACCATTGACCTGTGCTTTGCATCACATGACCTGCAGCAGAAGGTCACCAGATGCTGGGTTAACCAGGACTTGGAGTCCTCATCAGATCACCTCCCAATTCAGGTGGAGTTTGAAACACAGACACAGCAGGAAGGAGACCTAGAACCTCAGCTGGCCTGGAAGGCAGCCAACTGGGAACAGATCAGACAAGACCTGGAACAGAAGCTAGCTGGACTAGAGACCAGGAGACTGGAAACAGCCTTAGACATAGACCAAGCAGTGGCAGAACTGGTTAGAACAATGCAGGAAACTGCGGCAGCCCACACCAGAGAAAAGAAACAGTCACTGTACCAGAAGCCATTCTGGACAAAGGAATGCTCAGAGAAGGTCAAGGCAGCCAGGCAGGCCAGGAGAGCCCTTACCCAGAGCCACTCCCAGGAAGCATGGGACAGATACAACCAGGCAACCAGAGACAAGAAGGCCCAGATCAAGAGGGACAAGATGCTGGAGTGGAGGTCAACAGTTGGATCCATTACCCAGAATCCTGAGAAGATGTGGAAACTAGCAAAGTGGGCAAGACAACCCACACAGGACAGAAACATGCTGCCCCAGTTTCCAAACATTGAAGACCAGGAAGGAGTAATCCAACACACTCTCCCAGGAAAGGCACAGGCATTGGGGAAACATTTCTTTGGCACACAGGTAGAAGCTGACCTGCAGGATCTGGAGGGCAGTGTGCATCCAACACCACTAGAGCAATCCTGCACAGTGGGAGAGGGAGAGATCAAGAGCATCATTAAGACACTCTCAGGAAACAAGGCCCCGGGACCAGATGGGATTCCAAACTTGTTCATCAAGACATGCAAGGACCAGATCTCCCCTGCACTGTCAAACATCTTTTCACAGTGCATGGCCCAAGGACACTGCCCTAAACACTTCAAGGAGTCACTGACTGTGGTCTTGAGAAAACCACAGAAAGAGGACTACACAAAGCTAAAGGCATACAGACCTATTGCCTTGCTCAACACACTAGGCAAACTCCTGGAAAAGATCATAGCAGAAAGGCTGACAAACCTAGCTGAAGAACATGGAATCCTTCCTGAAGAACAGATGGGAGGCAGGAAACAAAGATCAACACTAACAGCTGTGGAACTTATCACAGAGCAGATCAAGACCCTATGGCACTTTGGGAACAACAAAGCAGCCACACTCCTCTCACTAGACATATCAGGAGCCTTTGACAATGTCTCACACCAGAGGCTGATCCACATCCTGAAACAGAAGGCTATCCCCAACTGGACAGTCCAGTTTATCCAGTCCTTCCTCAGAGGCAGAACCACAAGACTAAGACTGGGCAGATACAAATCTGACAGCATGCCTACAGAGACAGGAATCCCACAGGGATCAACAATGTCTCCAATCCTGTTTCTCCTCTTTATGGCAGACCTGCCAGCAAAGCTAAACTCCAGAAACACATCAGCCTCAGGGTTTGTAGATGACACAAACATCCTAGCCTGGTCAGACAGCACAGAAGAGAACTGCAGAATCTTGCAGAAGAAACACAAGGAATGTGAGGAATGGGCCAGGAAACATGGAGCCAGATTTGCCCCAGAGAAGTATCAACTCATCCACTTCAGTAGAGCCAGAAACAGACACAATATGCAAGCCCCAATCACTATTCAGGGACACACAACAGAACCCTCAAGTGAATTAAGGGTGCTAGGAATATGGATGGATCCAAAGCTCAGCTGGGGACCACAGGTCAAGAAAGCACAGGCAAGAGCAGACAACAACAGGCAATCAATTGACAGGCTTACAGCCTCCACATGGGGAGCCACATTTGCGAAAGCAAAGGTTATGTACAAGGCCATTGTGAAGCCAGCCATGCTATATGGAGCCCAGATCTGGTCAGCCCAAGACAAGATCCCAAAGAGAATTGCAGATCCCATCAGCAGAGCCCAAGCCTCCTGTCTGAAAAAGGTGCTTGGAGCATACAAGTCAACTCCAACAAGGGTGGTCGAAATGGAGTCTGGCTCCCCACCAGCCAAGCTCTACCTTCAAGGGTTGAGATACCAGTATGCAGGAAAGACGTCTGCATACCCAGCCCAGCTAGTAATCCAGAAGGCAGTCAACAAAATCAGGAGCCAGTGCACAAGAAGGCACAGACAAGCAAGACCCAATCCAGCCCCACAGAAGCAGCAGGACCTGCAGAAGTTCAAAGAACTAACAGAACAGCTGCACCTAGCCCAGCAGGAACAGGACAGAAGGGCTCAAGGGAGAGGATCAGCAGCCAGCCAAGGGAAGAAGCAACAGTCTCTAGCTGAAAGGATGGCAGGACTCCTCTGGAAGACTGAATGGACAAGAACCCCACAGAGGCCAGGAACCCCAAAGGCACTCCAACAGTTTGGTAGCCACAACTACCTACTGTACTCAGACCTGACCAGGTCAGAAGCAAGCATAGCAATACAAATCCGCTCTGAACACATCGGAGTCAGGGCATACCTGCATCAGAGAAAAGTCCCAGGTATCGAAGACAAGAGTTGCCCATGCGGCTACCTGTCCCAGAATGTCGAACATAGACTTCTGGTCTGCAAAGAATGGAGTACAGGGAGAGGTGAATGGAGGGCAAGGGCAAGGAACAGAAACTTCCAAGCCATGATCAGCAATAAGGGAGACCTCCAGAGAATTACAAGGTGGATCATCCACCAAGGATTTTTGGAGCAGTTCTCTCTTACTAGGGAAACAGAGAGATGGATTGAGGAGAGAAAGAAGGAGGAGGAGAGCAGGAAGAGGGGGACAACTCTAGGGTTGCAGACAAGGTAGTCAGAGGCTAACCACCATGACACTAGTGCACCCTAATGGAAGGAAAACTGAGAACTCATGGCAAGGAAGCTATTAGAGAAGGAGAGGAGGTTTTTACCTAGGAATAGGTTTCCTACCTTATGCAGTAACATATATAGACATAAACCCGCATGGGCCGGAGGGCACCACAACGGGTAAATGAATTATCTATCTATCTATCTATCTATATAATCTACCTAGGTAAATCCTATCCGTATAGTAGTAGGACGTCTAATAGAATTACGCTATAGAGCTTTATTTAACTAGTTAGTAAAGATAATACTAAGATCTATATTACTCTCCTAATTATTCTTAAACTAGTTAACTTAACTATAGGCTTTAATAGTATATATATCAGGCTCCTAGAATAGCTATTACTTTATAGTATTGTCGGAGTAGCTAATAAATATAACTTCCTTTCTACGGTTTATTAATTTATCTTTCCTTAAGCCCTAAAGTTAGAATCTTAGGTCTATATAGACTACTACTTTATATCCCTAGACTTAAAAATAGTCTATAGATAGTACTTAGCTAGTAAAGGCTTCTTCTAGTAAAAGAGTAGTACTATTAATAATTAGTTTATCTAGTAGTTTATTCCTAACTATAGCTTAAGTAATAAGGGCTTCTAGCTTTTTACGCTCTAACTACTCCTTAGATATTATTAATATTACTACTCTACGACTATCATTTCCTACTATCTACGTCTAATATACTACTTACTAGTAGTCCTATTAAGTATCCTTATATATAACTAATACTACGGTAGTACTAATATTATTAAATGTTAAATAGGTACGAGTTACGTAGTAGTAGAAGACGGCGGATTATATAAAAGACGAAGAAGGATCTAATAGGATAGCGTGTATCTATATACAGTATCGCCGGTATTAGTGTAGGTAGATACTAGGTGTCCGGATGTTTACTAGCCTATAGGCTAGTAAACCCTAATCACGTGATCTAGTCATATGACATACCTACACCTATATACTTGTCCTACGGCCTATATGTTCTTAACACTCCTTCTTAGGCTATATAGTCTCCTACAATCCCTTTACGTAAGCTAGAGCTACCTTATAAAGTTTTGGAACTACTAGCTATTAAGGGACTTTGTTAACCTATTAGTAGCTATATCCTTTATATAGCAGTAGTCTACTATAATCTTCTTCTACTACTAGAGATATCTAATATAGTTATATATAACATTAATATGCTTTGACCTTTTATATATATAGGTATCTTTAACAAGTGTCAAAGCGGCTTAGTTGTCACCTATAAGCTTAACTAGCCTTAGCTCGTTAATAGTGCCCTCGCTTGCCCTTACACTCGGCTAGAAAGAGCTCTTTCCTACTAGTTCTAGGCACCCTATTTCCCTAAGGACAGTAGCAAGAAATTGTGACTACTTTACGGCTACGTTTATAGCTATAAACTCAGCTTCTATTATTAATGTTATAACAGACTTCTGCTTCCTACTTATCTAGGACATAGGTGATCTATAAAGGAACTATACGTATCCTAGAATTGAGACTCTATCCACTTTGTCTATAGCGTAGTTAGAGTCCGAGTATCCCTAGAGATTGCCCCCTCCCTTTCTATATATAAGACCTAGGTCTAGGTCCGACCGTAGGTATCGGGAGAGCTTCTTTAAAGCCTTTATATACTACTACGAGGGATTAGTAACAAATGAGCTAATTCTTCTAAGGGGAATGCTAAGTCTGGCCTTATTATTGTTATTAGCTATATCTAGGTACTATTATAGCTCTAGTAATCCTGTTTGTTACACCTCTTATCTATAGGTGCCGTAGGCACTAAATGCTCGTAGCTCTCTATAGGTAAGTAGGTTAGCGTAGCCTTCTCTCTAGCTATATTCATCTTGGCTAAGTTAGCGTAGATATAGTGTCCTTGATTAAGCTTTAAAGTGCCTTAGGACCTGTCTCTTATAATCCTTATTCTAAGGATCTTTATAGGTTTACTAAGATCTTTAATCTTAAACACTTTTCTAAGCTTAGCCTTAAACCACTGAACATCTAATAGCTTCGGAGCTACAATAGGTATGTCATCTATATAGGTAAGGACTATAAGGTCTCTATCCGTATAGATAAGTAGGTATAGATCTACCTAGGACTAGGCAAATCTAATCTTCTCTAGCTTCGTAACATAGAGCTTGTTCTAGTCTCTAGCTACTTACTTAAGCCTATAAAGGCTTCGTAGAACCTTAAACACTATATTTAGAGGTGCTTCAACTCCTAGGGGTAGGATTATATAGATGTCTTTAAGAAGGCTACTTTAGGTAAAAGCATTATTCACATCTACTAGGTACATCTCGAGATCTCTCTTATACAATACTACTATAAATACTCGGAGAGTATTATGTCTAACAGTAGGTATAAAGGTCTCTTCGAAGTCAACCCTATATTTCTATAAAAACCCTCTTATAACTAGTCTTGCCTTAAACTTCTTAATAGCTCTACTAATTATTCTTTTTACATTAAAGACCTACCTAGAAGTAATTAGATTTGCACCCTTTAGCGGTATAACTACTTCCTAGGTATTGTTACTTACTAAGGCAATAAGTTCGTTCTCGATTGCCTCTCTCTATATATGTCCCTATTCGGGGTCTCCTACGGCTACCTTATAGGACTTTAGGATTAGCACTTCCTACTAATAGGCTATAGCCTGCCTAATAGCAGCAAATGTATATTCTTCTACGTCGTTTAGAATCTCCTCTACCTAGCTCATTATAGGGTCTAGATAGAACATCTAGGCGATAAGAGCCTTATAGTATTTAGCCTTATACTCTTTAGAGTTATTATCTCCGTCCCCCCTTGACCTCTTGTTGCCTATAACCTAAGGTGGCGCTAGGTGTTCGGATAGGTCGAACTGAACGACATCTTCTTTTTCTTTTATTAGAGTACCCTAATCTCTAAACTTCTAGTATTCCCTAATGTCCTTTAGGGGAGGGGGAAGTTATATAAATAGCGGTTGCTATAGTGTTAATGGCTTAGGTAGGTTCTGTATAGATCTACCGTTATCGGCCTTCGACAGTATTAAAACCGCCTTAATATTTTCTCCTAGCCTTTGTAACAGTGTCTCTAATAATCCCCTATCGGAAAATCTCGCCCTAAAGGGCTTCCTCCTAATAGGATTACGCTATAGCGCTCGACTCGGCTAGTTAGTAAAGGTGATACTAAGATCTATATCTCCCCCCTTCTTATTCTTAAACTAGTCGAGGTGACTATACGCTTTTATTGCTTTTATATCGGGACCCTAGAACAGCTATTGTTTTGTAGTGTTTTCTAAGTAGCCTATAAACACGGCTTCTTTTCCTCGGTTTATTAACTTGTCTCTCCCTAAGCCTTGAGGTTAGGCTCTTAGGTCTATATAGACTATAGCTTTGTATCCCTAGACGCGGAAATAGTCGACTAACGGTACTTAGCTAGTAAAGGCTTCTTCTAGTAAAAGAGCAATACTATCAATAATCGGACTATTAGGCAGTCTGTTTCTAATTATAGTCTGTGCTTATAAAGCTTCTAGCTAGAACTCAACTAGTATACTAGAGTCTTTAAGTATAGCCCGGACTGTGTTCTTAGAGGCTTGAATTGACCTTTATATAGGTCTATTTTAAAGAGAGTTATAGGCATTAGTTATGTCTATCTAAGTGCTAAACTCCTTCTCCTACTCTTTTAGTAAGGCGAGAATTTCCTTTATACTATCACTACGGATCGTAGACAGAAAGTACCTTAACTACCGTTCTGCCTAGACCTTCTAATCCCGTAGGGCTATAGGAGCGTCGCTCCTAGCCTTTAAAGGGATTACCTACTTCTTCCTAGAGAAGTTGTCTACAATCTTAAGCCAATATTTATATCCTAGCCTAGAGACTACGCCCTGAAAAGGCCTATAGATATCAATAGAGATAAGGGCTAGCCTCTCCCCTTTCCTCTCTATAGTAGGTCCTTTGAACTTCCTTATGTTTATAAGGGAGCAGACCTTACAATTCTAGTGTTTAGAAGGAATAGGAATAGGATCTTTCTTATTAGTGACTCTATATAGGTTTCTTAGCAGTCCCTTACTAAGGTATACACATCTTCTATACTATAGCTCCTACTGATCTTCGGACTTAGTATTAGCTATAGCGGTACCGTTACGTTCTTAAGAGAGTATACTAGTATACTATAGCTTAAGAATTTCCGAGATCGAGTAGATAAACGGTACTCCTCCTCGAAGTTTAGTCTAGACAACGGGTTTACTAGATAAGGATTTTAGGGTGAAACTAGGTAGTTAGATAGCAAACTATTAGCTAAACTGATTCTACGAAACAAGACTAACTCTAAGGCTAGGAACAAACAGGACATTTTCTAAGACAATTTGCTTTCTAGAAGGACTACCTATTACTACACTTCCTATATATATAGCTTGTAGATAGCCACCCCTAACCTTGATCTACTTCCTCTTTTAAAGAGGCTTTAGTGTCCTAAATAGTGAGTCTTAGTCAGTCATATATAATAATGCACAAGAGTTAAGCAACTACTCGGACGAGGGGTACTTACCTTTAGCTTCTATAGTAGAATAGGCAACCTTATTAATATTATCATCTTCTGATAGTATCTCAGGGTCTAATACGTCTTCCTAGGTCGTATAGGCCCTTATAGGCTTACTAGAGGAGGCCTTTGGCTTACGGCTCTCCTTTATCTACTTTGTAAGGTCCGTTATTACCTTAAGGACATTACGAAGGTTTAGTAATAATGACCTCCTACGAGGTAGTAACGGTTGTCTCTTAGTAGGGTAGGTAACCCTAGCTAGTTTGTCCTTGTTCCTAATAGCCTACTGAGCTATAGAAAGGTGTAGGCACTTGCTTATAAAATGGTTACTATTATAGAGATAGCACGTGAGCTTGCCCTAGAAATCTTCTTAGCGAACATAGCTATCCCTTAATAAATCATTGATTCTTACTTCTCCCTAAGAATTATAAGAATGTCTTATAGTAAGAGATTCACCTAGGCATCAATTGCATCGCGAATTGAGCTAAATAAGTCTAGTAGAGCTACTAAGAGTTACTAGATCTTTCTGTCCTTAGTCTTAATGTCTTAGAACTAAGGCGAGATTGAAACAGCCCTCCTTATAATTAAGCTAAGCTCCTACTAGGCGTTATCTATTAACTAGTCCTCTGTTATCACGAAATTAGTGTATTACTAAAGCAAATTTCTTCTAGTAGCGAGAAGTCTTCTCTTATATTTAGTTTTAGCCTATTCCTACAACTCCTTCGTATACCGGGGCTCGTATATTATCTCTTAGTCATCTGTCGACAGACAGATGTACATCTTATATAGGGCCGTTACATTGTGCCGTCTATACAATGCCTTCCTTATCGCTTAATCTAAAGAAAGGGATGACTCCGATAATGTAGAGGGTGTTACTATAGATAGGGTTGTAGCGGGAATGTCCGTAATAATGTCTTCGAGGACCTAGTCAACCTACTTTAATACTAGGTATATTCTTATTAGCTTGAACTATGTTTCGTAGTTCTCTCTTATTAGAAGAGGTACTACTCTCTTTCTTATAAACCTAGTCTCGTTCTCTATTTTTATAAGTTAAGGGACAGGTTAGCTACCCTTAGGTAAAAGGATGTATTCGGTCGTACGCGATCGGATCGAAATAGGATAAACCGAACGCGAGGTTAATAGTAGAGAGGATGGCTATCCGCCGGAAAGAGGAGGAAAGTCGGTCGGTAAGGATCGTGTTAGTACTAAGACACTATAGCGTAACTCTCTTAGTAGAGGTGGTTTCTAAGACACTACGGCTCTCTTAGAATAAATAGTTAGTCGATACAAACGCGATGTCTAGAGAGCGACTCTTCTTAGTAAGCTCGCCTACTTGTCTAAGGTATTAGTATAGGCTCCCTAACTCGGAGTCTAATAGTGCCTTACTAGGCTCTTTTACGTCTTATATATACCTATAGTACGGCTATAGCTTCCTATATAATGCGGGTGCGGCCTCTAGTCTGCCTTCCTTTTGTTCTAAAGAGGAATAACTCTAATACGACTTTGTCGAGGGTGAAATACCGAGTTACTAACTCGGGCTTATAACCTATTAAATAGGTACAAGTTACGTAGTAGTAGAAGACGGCGGATCACATAAAAGACGAAGAAGGACCTAATAGGATAGCGTGTATCTATATATAGTATCGCCGGTATTAGTATAGGTAGATACTAGGTGTCCGGATGTTTACTAGCCTATAGGCTAGCAAACCCTAGTCACGTGATCTAGTTATATAACACACCTACACCTATATACTTGTCCTACGGCCTATATGTTCTTAACATTAAATACTTAATAAAGTCTACCTTCTTTATACTAACGGGTTTAATAAGAGAGTACGGTAGGTAGCTATTAATAGTATAGGCCGGAAGGACACTAAAGGCCTAGCTATAATAGAGGTACTAAGAGTCGTAGGCTAGTATACTACGAGGTAACTATCTATAGCGGCGATAACCTATCTTATTACTATAATAGGTCTTATCTATATATACTAACTAACACTCTAAGTAGTAGTATAATAGGTCTTTAAATATAGTGCGTACGCCTGGATTACGCTACTTAGTAATACGTAATATCGCCTTCCTCGAGAACTCCTTATTTTCTAGTACTTGTACTACTATTTTCTTATAGACTAATATACTCTATTTATAGAAGATAAAGTAGACTAACTCTTTATACTAATATATACTCTTAATCGCTATTAAATCTAATAACTAGTCCCTTATATACGGCTTAATTAGATACGGCCGTCTACACTTTAAAGGCTATATAGAGCCCGACTCGCTCTACCTCTTAATCTATATATAAATAGTAGTATACGAGCCTTAGCGATTATTAAGTAGTAACTTAGCTACTACTAGTAAGGCCTAGTCGCTATCGAGTAAGAATTAGATAAGCTTACGGTCCTAAGTAGTAAGGACTAGTATAGCGTAGGCGCGAGTCGATAGTAAGGATAGTAGATATGCTAATTACTACGCTAGATAGTAATACCTTAGAATAGCCTATATAGTAAAGTTTTAAGGCTTTACTATAAGGTTAGCGACGGTAAGGTCAAAAAGAGATACTATGTCTATAAGGATTAAGTCGCTAGCTAATTTAGTAAAGTAGGGTCTAAATCGTCCCGACCCTTATGTCTAAAAGAATATGGCAATCTCCCGGCTTGGCCAGGGGACTTGACAAGGAGAAACAAGCAGACCGTGCGAGTAGCGACAACAACGCCACTCCTGAAATGTAAGTCGCGCGCACATCTATTGTCACTCTCTACATCGCGCAGCATTCTCACTGCTGCGACATTTCGGAATCATGGGAGTACCGCGCGCCGGACTCACGTTGGCCACTCTCCCAGTCCTGCTCTCAACGTTCATATTCCTCCTGTTTCCCTTCGCACAGCCACCACCATCACAATCGCTCAAACCGAAAGTCTTCGTTCTCGGACTATCAAAAACTGGCACGACGTCAATCGGAGATGCGCTGAAACGGCTAGGCTACAGGCGCCTTGGATGGCGAGACATTCGGAGCCGACATATGACCCATACTTTTGTGAATGGAGACATTGAGCCCCTGGTCAAGTTGACGAGGTACTACGACGCGTTTGAGGATTTGCCATGGCCATCTGTGTACAAGGAGATGGCGGAGCTGTATCCGGACTCGAAATTTATACTTAGCTTGAGGAAGGATGAGGAGACCTGGCTGCGGAGTATGCGGGTTCATGTGGGAAGGGGCAAATGGCAGCCTTACAATAATTTCTACGGCGCCGATACCGTGGAAGGCAACGAGGCCGTCATTCTGGAGTCTTACAGGAACCACACCGAGAAGGTCCGAGACTATTTCAAGGACAAGCCGGAGAGGTATATGGAGCTCAGCATCGACAACGGAGATGTGAATTGGGATGTGCTATGTCAAGTTGCGCAGTGTCCAGGAGGCAGAGTTCCCAAAGTGCATTTTCCAAAGAGCAATACCGCTGCACACTGGGAAATGGGAACCATCATCAATAATCTGCAGTGGTGTTGGGGCTGGACAGTGACTAGATCAGAGGAACAGATCTCACAGTACTACTACCGAAGCGGACGAACACTGCTCAAGCCACTGCTGAGAACCTGCTGGAGCATCTACGACACAATCGAGACCATCTACTCGGAGCTGTATTTCCAGATCATGCCCGTGATACAGCCTCCATTGACAGTCAGTCATACTTGAAGGAACTGAAGTTGCACGGCATGACATATGCCTCTTCGTGCAGACACGCCAAGTTCAATGCTACAGAAACCGTGGCTAACACGCCCAACACGAAATCCATCGCTGTCAATACAGCGTTCAGATTCTGCACCTTGACACGACATGACACGGCATGAACATACCGACGCGGCGCATCTGATGCACTCGTCAAGAACTCTCACCCCTCTTCAAGATCCAGCCAAACCCCGGAACAGCGCATCACCGCAAGCTGCTCCGAGCAAAGGTCGTGCTTTTTGGTCAAAGGGTCTCGCTACAAGCTTCAGATGTCTTACAAGCTTGTTCCTGCGATTTTCATGCATGGACTCGCCAGCTTGATCCCGGGAGGAAAGCGGTATATCAGTACCAACGCACTGGATAGAGTTGTACTCCGAGACCGCTCCATTGGAGCAATGTAGAATTCATGGCACGGTGGACCTCCATGTCGTCGAGCATAACGTTCAACTCTTTGTCTCGTGTTCATCTTGCCTTTGATATAAAAAGCGCTTCATCGAATTGAGGCATATCACATCAGTCCCACATCGCTGAGCCGAGTGGACTCCCGACACCACCAAAGAGTACGACAGGTTACGAAAGACAACGAAAGAGTTCGAGACATCACACGTGCCCTCACGGACTCGGCATACTATGCCGATCGGGCCATTGTTTCTTATTGGCGTCTGCATTATTAATAACAGCAATAGCCGTTGCTAGCACTGACCCCGCAACGGGGGCTGAGTCGTCTCCTAAGCCGAGATGTTGCGACCCACGTGAGTGGCGCGAAGGAGTGTTCACGCGGTCGTGTCTTGATGTTCAGCTGACGGGTGATCTGCCAGTGGTGTCGAGCATCTTTTGCGCCTCTTGCTTCAAACGGTGCAGTGGTACGCGCGCGACTCGTTACGAGTGTAGCCATTGTTTTGGAAGATCGTTGTTATAGAGCTGATGACGAGCATTGGGACGGGGCATCCTTGTACATATAGCGGATCTCTGGGCGCAGCGAGTCCGATGCTGTGCACGAACATGAGTTCTGTCTGGCTCTCACATCAGCCTGGTCTGGGCTTGTGGATCATCGATCAATAATTGTGTGGGGAAGTCAGGTTGCACATCAGCCTGTCGATCAATCATCGATGAATGGGCGGACACGGCCACAATTTTGCTTAACGACGCAGCCAAATCGATCCAAATCGTGCAGTTCGGCCTGGGTGTCTCTTTCGCTAACCTCGGGAACGGTATGCACTCTGCACAAACAGACATTCGCTACTCCTGGTACCTTCTCCGCCATGGAGAATGTCCAAGCCATGTACGTCGGTCTTGCGTGGAGTCGGTGGTGTTGGAGCCAGCTGTCGCTGCAGCAGGTGGAGGACAACTTTTTTTGTAGCCGAGAGCCAGACTACATGTATGATGTATCTGGCACGAGGGACGAGCTGGAGGGCGCGAGCGCCTGCAGGAGCACCCTAGCCGCCGAGAATCAGATAGGCGGAGATTGGTATCTGGCAGGTACGGTTCGTGCTATCAAGCATGCAGCTATTGGGATAAGTCGGCCGGATGTTTCTCGATCAAGATTTTGATTTCATGAGACCACTCTATACACTGTGGGATGCGAGGGATTGTCTGTTGCTGTCTTGAAATAGTTCAGAGCGCTTTCAATCGGTAGAACATCACTGCTTGATCACGTGTGGCATCCGTACTCGGCTAGCGCGGATACTGCTTATCGGAACGTCAGCTGCCATGTAGGCGGAGCACATTTCCAGAAAGTCTCGCAGAGGGTTCCTGCTTTGTCGACGGAGCTAAAGACAGGTACGTACCCTGTTTTGTAGGCGATCGCACGGTGGGCGCCAGTCTGTGCCAACCAGATATTGTCCATGGCGGATGTGGCATTCGGAGCAGTTGGGATGGCGAGATGTTGTGGGTGCTACGCAGCGCATTGAGGAATGACGAGCCCGTTGTGCATGAACCAGGCCTGCACGCGCTGTTGGTTGAAAGCGGCCCACCAGCTTGGCCTCCTCCGAGATATTGCAATTGACCCTGTACTACTAAAACACCACTCTAACGCTTGAGACGTAGATCATTCGACTCGTAGAATTCTACTCTATCGTCCAGTCTAGATTTGCAAAGTTGCAAATTCGGGGTGGGCCGCTTTCACTTGCGTGGCCTGTTCCGTGCTTTGTGCCGCGCTCCAGAGCTCCACTTCCTGCAGGACATCAAGCGCATGGGCCAGCGAGAGGGCAGCTGATGGCTGTGATTACTGGTCTCACCACGAGGCCTTGGGCCAGTCCAATGTTCCCGCTGAGCAATGTCTCGCGCCTGCAAACAAAAAACTGCACACTTCCTCCGCCCTGCATCTTCACACATCTCACGCCCTCCCTGCAGCGATATTACCTGAAAAGTGCGGATCACGCGTGATTTGACTGTCCCTACGGCAAGTCGATAAGGCAGAGCACCGATCCAAGCGCATATCCCTGTCCACCTTCAGCCCCGCACGCTGCCTCTTGTGACTTTTGTTTGGCACAATTATCTTTATCCGCCGAACCCTTTCCCTCTTCCATTGCATTGCTACACGACGACCACTAGACACGCACTGTCACCCGACCTGCCTATACATCCGATCGTGTCGGCAGTTATCCTCCCATACCAACAGCTTCCGGCAGCTGTGACCGGGATCAGCTGCGCAGCAAGCATCCAGTTGGCTGTCTGTGTACGTGTCGAGTCAGGCAATCTCCGAGACATTGGAGACAAAGAAACACAACTCCTTCTGCCCCATCGTCAACCTTTTGGCGCTTCAGCAACACCACCAAACTCCGCCATGACTGCCGCAAAGGTTCGACGCAGCTCACCCAGCGTTGTCTGACCCCGACACCCCAAGACTAACGCCAGTGCGTCCAGGACATGATGCGCCCCTCCAGCAGCCAGCACCGCCTTTCGGTAGGCTCCAATGCCTCGAGTGTTCCCACGCGAAACTCCTACAGCAGAACGCATTCGAACACCACGTCGCTGGGCTCTGTCAACCCCACGAACCGCATCAGTCGACGCAAGAGCTCCACATTCTCGCCCGCAGCGAGGCCGGCCACTATCGGCGCTGCTGTGGAGAGTGCCGTGGCAGATGGCTCTATAGCAATCAAGCGTCGCAGCTCGACAGCGAGGGCGGCTCTGGCGTCATTAAACGAGGGCATGCCTAGCAGCCTGCCTCATAACCACACTGTGCCCGAAGAGGGCGTCCTTAGCAGCAGCAGTGCTGTGGTCGATGGCCCTTCCCTCTCGTCCTTTCAAGCTACCGAGAAGGCCAAGTTGAAGATGCGTAGAGCTAGCGACGGCACACGCTTGACCAAGAAAGAGAAAGCTGCGACGGGCGAGCTGAAGTGCGAGCACTGCGGGAAGGCGTACAAGCACGGCAGCTGCCTCAACAAGCATCTGTAAGTGTCCATCCGTCTGATCGCAGTGAGAGATTCTTCAGTCGTACTGACGTGCTGGTCGTTCAGTTGGGAGCATACCCCACAGTGGCAGTATACTTCAAAGTTACTCATTTCAAAGCACCAGCAAGTCCAGCTTCTCGAAGCAGCGTCTGTCCTGGTCGCTATGAACGGAGACGGTCCTGCCAATGACAGCGATACGTCGTCTCCAGCTGCATCTGGCTCTTCAGATATGCGAGACGAGCAGGAGTTGAGCTCTACGGAAACCACACCTCCACCACAGAGCGAGAACGCCTACAGGGACAGCAAGCGCTTCAGCAACAACAGCAGCCTTTACTCGCGTTCATACCAGTCCGTATTCTCCGACAGTGCACCAGGTCAAGATAATGGATTCTCTCACCACCGACAGTGGAGCACTTCTAGCAACGGCCGACCATTGACTGCCAACACTTCCATCGCCGACAGCTACCGCGGTGATGAGGACCCACAGGACTTGGCCGCAGCCGTAGGCCTTTTGAGCTGCAGCTACGGCACGCCAAAGAGCGGACCTACTGGAATGGGTAATGGAGTTCCTCCAGTTCCGCCACTCCCAGCGAAGTACCAGAACTACCGTGCACCAGTCGATGTACAAATGGACGATGATTACGACTCCGACGACGAACCTCACGTCCGTAATGACGATGTCGAAGATCAGGGCATGTTTGGTAAGATGGACGCATAGCTTCCTGCCACATGACCACCCCTGTCGATGCGACTTTCTACCGGACATACGTATCACACGAAACGAACGACAACATTCAGCATGTAATCGGTGTCAGAGGAATCTTTGCGAGGAGTTACAGATTGCATAACAACACACACGACACGGGACGCATTGGACGCGGCGATGGCTCCGCAGGCCCATTTCAGCACCGATGAGCAATTTCGAGCAGACTATACCTTCAAGTAAATGTCTGTCAAGTTGCGAGGTTAAAGCTGGAGAGGGCATCTCGACCGTTGAGCAGCCGTTTATTGGGAGCAAAGGACTTGTTTTACCAAGGACATGGGGCGAACAGGAACGGATTGAACGAATGGATGGATGGACATGTATGGGACCAAGTCTCTTAGCAGAAGGCGCAGGTTACCACAGAAGGTGGAGGGTTTGTTTTTTGTTGATTGACGTATTTATCGATGGAATGACTGGAATTGAATGTGAAGTAAGATGAAATGAATTTCCTTGTGTGTCGCTTATAGCGAGATGTACGCGGCATGAAATCGAAGTGCTGACAGGTGTAGACTCGGACTCGGACTCGCAACTTCCCTCAAAGATAACAGGGAGTTAATTCTTGAAATGGCTGAGCCTTCGTCCCGCCATGTGGGGGAGGCGTGTCCTTGGAGTGAACCACCTTGCTGCTCCTAGCCATGTTGTGCAAGTCTAGAATCAAGCCAAAGAATGGAGTTGGATGCACGGAGCCGAAAACAATTCTGTCGATCGTTTCAACAATTTTCTACTATCTGGAATGTGGATTCCTCCCGTCCAAGATGATACATTTGATGGAATTGATGCTATTTCTGAACACCCATGCGCATGCCACATGCACGGGTTGAATGAATGCCTTTCGCCTACCAAGGGGGCAAACACATTACATCGAGAACCTTTCGTTGTTGATCAAATTCTGTTCATTTGCTGGTCTTGCTGCTACTCAGCATGCTAGCGATACATTCTAAGAACATATGTGGGCTGGTTGGTGGGTGGGTATAGGGCAATCTACCATCCTTTCTCTCCGCAAGAATATCGATCCAGCCAATAAGTCGGCTATCGCCTTCATATGCTGGGATGTTTCAGCTACGTGTGGTTTTCATGTTTCCCTTCTCTCCGTCTGTATGCTTTCCCGCATAGCATAGCATTATAATGCAGCCATACCATACCATTTACCATGGGTATCATTCCAAATCAAACCCCCTTCCCAAAAACGCCCTCAAGAACTCCCAACCCAACATCCACAACCCCATCCATTCCCTCTCCCCCTCAATCCGCTCTCACGCCTTAAACTTCACCTCCGCCCTCGTCTCACGATGCCCCCCACTTTCAGCGTCCTGATTCTTCTCAACACTCACAATCCTCTTTCCGCCCATGGCCTTGATCGTATCGATAACCTTGTCATTGTCATGTAAAGCCTGAACGTCATCGCCGCCGCCGATGGATTTGCCGTTGATTAAGACGTTGGGGACTGTTCGCCGGCCGGTGGATTTGAGGAGGGCGTCTTGGAGGCCGGAGCCGAGTTTGTGTTGGTCGAGTTCGACGATGTAGGGTTTGGGGGAGATGGTGTAGAGGTCGAGGAGGATGTGCTGGGAGGAGGTGTTAGTAGAGGGTTCCCAATCGTTTTGTATAGAACGTTTGCGACTCACCTTGGCCTTCTTGCTGAAGGGACAGTAACTTTTTGAAAAGACGATTATGGGCCCCTTCTTGAGAATATCGTTCAACTCCGTCTCCACCTCATGATCTTCCTCGCTCTCCGTCTCCTCGCTGTCCCCCTTCGACGCACTCGATGTCTTCGACGCGACATTCCCCACCTTGGCTACACCATCATCATTATCCGTCGCCGGCTTCTTATCCACAATCTTCCCATCCTGCATCTTCTTCCTGCCCGCCACACTCTTCTCCCCACTAGTAGGCGCATCACCCACAATCGGCTTCTGCTTCTGCGGTCGCGGCACCGGCGCCGCAGCTTCGGTCGATTCGCTAGTCGCAAGCGTCGCCGTCGCAGCATCGTGTTCCTTCTGCAATCGCTCAATTCGTTCCTGTGTCTCTTTCTCCTTGACGTATGTTGCTTGCTTCTCGGCTGCGGTCTTTTTGTGTTCCATGGCTTTGACGGTCTTCTTGTAGAACTCCGATTCGTGGGTTAATTGTTCGCCATTGGTTACGTAGTACAGAGCCAGAACCACTAGTAGCGTCACAAGGCCAATGACCTTGAACTGCCGTCCGGAAGGCATTGTCGCAGGCTGTCGAAGTGAAGTCAGGTGAAGGAATGGTAAGGGTGGTTTGTCGCTCGATATCCTGAAGGGCCGGAGGTGGTGAAGAGAATGTGGCTGTAGCAAGACAAGTGGTGCTACAGACACGTCAATAAACTGGATCGGCGTGGTTCTGATGTCGCCCAAGGTCATGCCCCTGCTGTGCCGTGAGCCGTCCGTGACGAACGAGAGGGACCGATCTGCTGCGTGCAGCGGTGGCCTGCCGAGCCTGCGACGAGAAGAGCAAGCTTGTTGAATCGAAACGCAACCCAGGAGAGAACAGTGCACAGTAGTAGGATCTCACGAACTACTCCATAGTCACAGAGGCAGGTTAGTGGCGGTTCGGTGTCAGACATGTGATCTGTATCTAAACGTCTGCTAACCCAACGCGACTCTCGACATGTGCCTTCTCCGCACCAGAGCCCATGCATGGATCCCTATGCGTCCCCGTCCACCGCCGTCTCGGTCGTGGCACCCAGCCAAGACGCCCGAAGGAGCTTCTTCAGTGCAACCGCGGCTTGACATCAAGAACACACATCGAGCCGACTTTTCCATGCAACAACATCAAAGCAATTTCAGCGTTGATATATGCCTCATCATCATACATGTAGGGCCTGACACGACGCGCCCGCATCTTGTACGGCCTTCAGCTGGCAGACTACCCATGCACGCCATGACAATACTTCCGCCAGCTCGAGGCCCGATTACCGTTTTTCCAAGCGCGAGGTGCTGTGATTTACGTGAAGAAAGGAAAGTGTAAATTTGCTGACACCCGACTTCACTTCACT
Organism: Fulvia fulva; assembly: GCF_020509005.1. Classification (NCBI taxonomy): domain Eukaryota; kingdom Fungi; phylum Ascomycota; class Dothideomycetes; order Mycosphaerellales; family Mycosphaerellaceae; genus Fulvia; species Fulvia fulva. The sequence goes on from NC_063012.1 coordinate 1,027,431, forward strand.
TCACAGCTTGGGAGGTTCCGAAGGGCTTGATCAATGGACTGGGACCCTCGTACTGCAGTGCACCTGTCATTTCAACGTACCTGGTAAAAGGAATAGGCGAAGGAGTAAGCTACAGACTGCCAGCAGGAGACGTTTCAAAATACGGTTGTCTCGTGATTGAGTCACACCGCACGCCACGCCTAACTACGACGAAGACTACATCTCAAGCAGAATGGCAACAATGCACTGTGGAGATGACGGAATGCCAATCACCTGTATGCGTCCATCGCGGCTTCAGTCATGTTGGCATGGTCAAATTTGTATTCTGACCACGAGCATTTCGTTGCCCAGGCTGTGTCTACCTGTTCTCCCTCGTCAGGTACGACGACGTTCTACTCTCCTCTCCCTGTATCCTCCCCGGCTGGCTTAGCCAACGGCCCCTGCGCTCTGATGGCCTCCAGCATGCTCAATCATCACTCGTCAATCATCTGACCTGTTCGTGATATCGTTGAGCTTCATCAGGATGGAGCATCGTCCGCAGCGAGAACGTCTTCCTCATCGTCGTCCTGCTCGCACTCCTCTTGCTCCAACGCCTCATCGGCGCCGCTCTTGATGCAGCGCCGGCGCGTGGTGCCTGCCTTCTTGGCTTTCTTCAGCTTGGATCCGCCCTGAGCGGTCTTCACATATTCGACATCTGGGGCGCCTTTCAGGACTCCTCCTCCAAGAAGAAGTAGTTACCATTGGCCTTCTGCTCGTGGTCCAGCTGAGAGTCGAGCTTGTTGATACGTGGGCGGTACGTGTTTGGATCACGACGGAAAGTGACGTCCAAGTTCTTCAAGAATTTGTTGCAGCCAGTCAACAAGCTCTCGGGTGTGTTTGCGCGAGACTTCTTGGATGGTTGACCATCGAAGACAATGACACGGTCTGCAAGATAAGTGGCCATGATGAAATCGTGCTCGACGACGAAGGCGGTCTTCTTGGAGTGCATGATGAATCGCTTGATGACACGGGCTGCGATGATACGTTGCTCGGAATCGAGGTAGGCAGACGGCTCATCGATCAGGTAGATGTCGGCTGGGATACCGAGCGCAAGCACGATGGCGACACGCTGCAGTTCACCACCGGACAAGTTCTGCACTTCCTGGTCGATGAAGTCATCCATCTTGAGTGGCTTGTAGACGTCGGTCTGGAACTGTGGCGACAAGAACGCGGCCTTGATCTTCTTGAAGAACAATTGTCTCACAGTACCAGTGAACTTGGGCGTGATCTTCTGTGGCTTCATGCTGATGTTCATCGGGGGAATTTTCTTGCCGTCGTCAGGCTTCAGGGCGCCCGCAAGCATCTTACAGAAAGTGGTCTTTCCAGTACCGTTCTCTCCCATCATGACCAGGATCTCAGAATCTGTAAAGTCACCAGCCTTGACGGTCAGGTTGAAGCTACCCATTGTGCAGGACATGTCGGGGTATCCATAAGCACGGTTCTTGTCGGCGAGATACTCTTCGCCGGCCTCGCCGACTCTGAAGGTGAGGGACTCCTCACGGAAACGCAAGTTCTCGGTTGGGATGTTACCGTCGAGGAAGATGTTGATACCTTCACGGACGGAGAAAGGAGCGGTGACGACACCATAGACGGCCGGCTTTCCGTAGAGTACACAGATATAATCTGAAAGGTAGTCCAGGATAGACAAGTCGTGCTCAACAACGATGACATATGAGTTTGGCCCGAGGAGACTGCGGATGATGCGACCAGCGGCCAAACGTTGCTTGACATCCAAAAAGGAAGAAGGCTCGTCGAACATGTAGACGTCGGCTTTTTGTACGCAGACCATGGCGATGGCAAAACGTTGCAGCTCTCCACCAGACAGGAGATCAACATCACGGTCCCAGACCTGCTTCAACTCCAGCTCGGTCGTAATCTCGTCGAGTCGTGCTTCGTCCACCTGAGACCGTTGGCTAATGATGTGGCCGACTGCCCTGTCGGTGCCCTTGATTGCCTTTGGGATCTGGTCCACATATTGTGGCTTGGTGACAGCCTTCAAGTCGTCTTCCAGCACCTTTGTGAAGTAGTTCTGCAATTCAGATCCTCGGAACTTCTTGAGCACCTCTTCCCAGTCCGGCGGGTTGTCGTACATGCCCAAGTTTGGCTTCATCTTTCCAGCCAAGATCTTCAATGCTGTACTCTTTCCAATACCGTTCGTCCCCACCAGACCCAGCACCTGTCCCGGCCTTGGCATTGGAAGTCGGTGAAGCTTGAAGCTGTTGGCGCTGTATCGGTGGGTGACCTGAGTCTCGAGGTTGGTGGGCAGGTTGATGATGTTGATGGCGTCGAACGGGCACTTCTTGGGGCAGATACCGCATCCAATGCATAGTCGTTCGGAAATGAAGGCGATCTTGGAGGAGGCGTCAACTTCGATGCACAGCTTGCCCGTCCGCACGACTGGACATGACTTCTTGCATTCTTGCCTGCACTTCTTGGGCTTGCACTTGTCCGAGTTGACGATGGCGATACTAGACACAATCAATCAGTGGCCTGTTTCATCATCCGCTGTTTCTCGAGTCTGACCCACCGCGTCAGTTTGTCCGACATCTTGGCTACTGTTCTTGCTGGCGGTTGTCGAAATTTGGTTGTGGGAGTTGCAGCAAGACAATATCAAGAGTCAAGCGACGCTTTTGGTAGTCGTGGGGTGAAGCACGATTGCCAGCAGTGAAGCGAGCCCCAGGTGTCGGTGCAGTATGTTTGCGTGCAACTGCGAAATTCATGTGTCGATGTGCTGGCCGTAATATTGTATTCGCTGCTCTTAATTGGGCGACGACGTGGAGGGGCACTTTTGGTGGGCAGCGTGGGCAGCAAGCGACGCGTGACCTCGAGCGCGGGAAGTCGTGGAGAGAGCGCAGCCGAGAACATCAACTGCACGAGCGTGATCGGCTGTGCATTCATCGCCGAGTTTGAGAATCGCAAAACACTCGGTACACAGGTGAGATCCAAGTTGACTATTCTGACAACCTCGACGAGTACTCTGCACTGCGAGGTCAGGTTATTCTTGCATGTCAGACCTTGTCGGCACTGCAGCCACGAATTTTGGCGAGAGTGACGCCCAGCAGAGAGCCCTTGCCCGTCTTAGTGGACATCTCCAACTGATCATTCACGACTCCGACCTGAACACACTCACCACACATCCCACTCCTTCAAGCGTGCTGCCACCGAGGCCACCGCAATCATGGCCTGTAAGTAACATCCTCTCCCTTTTCTGTGCCTCTTTCGGCCGCATTTTTGGGCCACGCGACCACGACTCGGCGGGCGAGACGCAGCCATCACAAGAGCCCGATCAATGCCATATTCCATCCATATACCTTCTCGACCCTCTCTGGACCACCGATATCGAGTCCCCCGACCCTTTCTCAACCAGCCGAAGCGAACGCAATAGTCACTGAGCCGCCAGATCAAGCCAGCTGGCCAGCCGAGGCCACCTACGCCCTCTCATCATCAGGCCTCATTTCACGGTCGGACTTGGTTGTCCTGGCATTGATAGGAGCTATACTGTCGCTCAGGCGGGGGAACCGGTCGCGTAGTGCTCGCGGATGCACCTGCCAAATTTCAGCTCGAGGCGACTGCTGAAGCCTGAGATATCGTGCTGACATCGTGGCCCATTAGCGGTGCCTCTACTCCTACCCACCCATCCACCGCCATCTAACGACATGCCTATGACCAATGGTCACGCCGATGGGGTCGACTCGAGTCTACCGAGACCGTCACCTCAGCCCACACGCGACGAGAGCGAGCTACCTGACGCGGACGATATTCCTACCCACACCATATCATCACATGCCGCTCCACAAGACGAAGCACATTCGGATGACGATGCCATACATGACATGGCAACATCGTCACTTGATGAGGATGAAGACGCGCCCGGCGAGGACGACGCAGACTTTGACGAGACCACGCCTCCTCCCGGTCAGACCGATGCAATGGACCACGACAGATCATCGTCCGAGTCTAGTTCGAGGCCCGGGAAGCGGAAAGTCGATGTCGACGACGAGGAGTATATGAAGCAGAACCCAGAGCTCTATGGCCTGCGGAGAAGTGTATGTGCAGAGTTTTCACCTTGGCCCAACTGCTTGCTAACATACTGTAACCAGGGCCGAGCACGACCTACACGTCGAGTGGTATGTTCACGCCCCTTAAAACATGACAACCATAGCATACTGATATTCTCCCCAGGTCGATAGTTCCGATGAAGATGACGATGATGAGGACGATGTTAACAACGGCAGAAGGCGGAAACGCCAAAGGGTCGCCGGCAGCAGAGCACGTACGTCGGCCTCGACTCCCTCAACTTTCACACATCAATTGATTGCTGACTTGTTGTGCAGCTTCCGTTCCTCAAGTTCGAGAGTCCTCCCGAGTCGCTTCCTCAGCTGGTTCCGGGTCAGAAGATGACACCTACGGCGGTGAACGCGGCCGTACGTTCGCGAAGAAGCACAGACAAAAGATGCAAGCTGTCGCCTCCGGCAGTGGCACACCGCAGTTGAGCGAAGTGCGCTTCTCGTCAAGACGAGCTGCAAAGGTGACGAACTACAATGAGGCCGAAGACGATCTCGGCCTCAGCGAGGAGGACACCGAAGCCACACCCAATCACTACTATGTCGAGGACAACACGCCGGCTATTGACGTTGTGCTGAACCACCGGCTGAAGGAGGATGCGGGTACGTACTACACGCATCTCAACACGAGCTCTTCGGCTCCTGCTAACCAATGCCTAGTCGAATCGAGCAATCCTGAAAAGCACGACTACGAGTTCTATGTGAGTATACACATGCATCACGTGTCTCTTGAACATTCACTGACGCGTTTGTCAGATCAAATGGCAAGGCCAAGCACACTATCACGCAACATGGCACCCATGGGCAGAGCTTTCCTCATATAAAGGCTTTCGACGACTGGAGAACTACTTTCGCAAGGTCGTCAAGGCCGAATTCAGCTTGACTCACGATCCGGATGCCGCAATAGAGGACCGAGAACGATGGAACCTCGATCGCGAAGCCTACCTCGACTCTCTCAACGATTACAAGCAGATTGAGCGTGTCATCGGAGCAAGAGACGGCGAAGAAGGCACCGAATATTTCGTCAAGTGGAAGGGCTTGTTCTACGACTCATGTACGTGGGAGACGGAGACACTCGTTAGCCACGAGGCGCAGACCGAGATCGATCGCTACCTTGACCGATCTGCGAAGCTGCCCTTCTCTGATCGTAACGAGTCCAACCCGAATACTCGTGCTGCCTACAAGCCTTTCAGGTCACAGCCGAGCTACATCAAAGGTGGTGAGCTCAGGGAGTTCCAGATCCATGGTCTGAACTTCTTGGCCCATCATTGGTGCAAAGGCAACAATGTCATCCTGGCAGACGAGATGGGTCTCGGCAAGACGGTGCAGACTTGTGCCTTTATCAACTGGCTGAGGCATGATCGGCGACAGCAAGGGCCATTCATCGTGGTCGTTCCGCTGTCCACCATGCCCGCATGGGCCGACACCTTCAACAACTGGACACCAGATGTCAACTATGTTGTCTACAACGGCAACGAGGCTGCTCGTAAGATCATACGCGAGTATGAGCTGCTGGTCGACGGCAACACGAAGAAGGTCAAGTTCAACGTCCTGCTCACAACGTACGAGTACATTCTGGCCGACGCCACCTTCCTGTCACAATTGAAGTGGCAATTCATGGCCGTGGACGAAGCCCATCGATTGAAGAACCGCGAATCACAACTTTACGCAAAGCTTCTGGACTTCAATGCTCCCAGCAGACTCCTCATCACTGGCACGCCCATGCAGAATACGCTTGGTGAGCTCTCCGCATTGATGGACTTTCTCATGCCTGGCAAGATCCACGTCGAAGAGAACATCGACTTGACCTCGGAACACGCCAGCAGAAAACTTGCCGAGCTCACTGATGCCATCTCGCCGTACATGATTCGACGCACCAAGCAAAAGGTCGAGAACGATCTGCCTCCCAAGACGGAGAAGATCATTCGTGTCGAGCTGTCCGATGTGCAGCTTGAGTACTACAAGAACATCCTCACACGCAACTACACAGCCCTCAATGCTGGTGCGAAAGCTGGAAAGACTTCCCTCCTCAACATCATGATGGAACTCAAGAAGGCCAGCAATCATCCTTTCATGTTCCCAAATGCTGAAGAGCGCCTACTGGCTGGCAGCGAGAGTCGAGACGATTTGCTCAAAGCAATGATCACTTCAAGTGGCAAGCTGATGCTTCTTGACCAGCTGCTCACGAAAATGAAGAAGGACGGTCACCGAGTCTTGATCTTCAGTCAGATGGTGAAGATGTTGGACATCCTCGGCGACTATCTCACCCTTCGTGGCCACCAATTTCAACGACTGGACGGCACCATCGCCGCCGGACCGAGGCGTATGGCCATCGATCATTTCAACGCACCTGACAGCCAGGACTTTACCTTCCTGCTATCGACTCGTGCTGGTGGTTTGGGCATCAACCTCATGACTGCTGACACTGTCATCCTGTTTGACTCTGATTGGAATCCGCAAGCCGATTTGCAAGCCATGGCTCGCGCTCATCGAATCGGTCAGAAGAAGCCTGTTACCATCTACCGCTTTGTGTCCAAGGACACCGTCGAGGAAGAAGTTCTTGAGCGCGCTCGCAACAAGCTCATGTTGGAGTTCATCACCATTCAACGAGGTGTGACCGACAAGGATGCTCGCGACCTTGGCGAACGCATGAATCGTGTTGGTGCTAGCACTGCGGAGCCGACATCGTCAGACGACATCTCTCAAATTCTCAAGAAGCGTGGTGAGAAGATGTTCGAACAGTCTGGAAACCAACGCAAGTTGGAGGAGCTTGACATCGACGCTGTTCTCGAGAACGCCGAGGAGCACAAGACCGAGCAGCCAGAAGGCATGACTACTGACGGTGGCGAAGAGTTCTTGCGCAGCTTTGAGTATACGGATGTCAAGATCGACCTTGAGTGGGACGACATCATCCCCAAGCACGAGCTCGACAAGATCAAAGAAGAGGAGCGCAAGAAGGAAGAAGAGCAGTATCTCGAAAGCGTCATCGAAGCCAACCAGCCTAGAAAGCGAAAGGCCGCCGGAGATGACGGTCGAGAACAACGAGCAGCGAAGAAGCGTGCTCGTGACATGATGCCGCAACCTGAGGAGGGTGATGATGATGCCGAAGACTCTGATCCCGGTGCTGACCCTAAGCGGCCACTAGGTGAGAAGGAATGCCGCCACCTCATCAGAGCCTATGAGCGATTCGGTGCCATGGCTGAAAGGCAAGATGAGATCATCAAAGAGGCTAGACTGCTCGGGCGAGATGTCGATACCGTGAAGAACACCCTCCAAGACATCATCGACACCGCGATCCGCATGCAGAAAGAGCATGCTGACCACTTGTTGGAGGTCGAGCGATCCACGAACAAGGCCGTGACGAAGAAGGAGAAGAAGGCAGTACTGTTCGACTTCCGCGGCGTCAAGCGCCTGAATGCCCAAACCCTTACCGAGCGCCCGGAAGAAATGCGCATGCTACGCGACTGCATTGCTCAGGTGCCCGACTGGAGAATGTTCAGAGTCACTGAGGCGTCCAAGCCTGCGTCGTATACTTGCGAGTGGGGTGCTAAAGAAGACGGGATGCTCTGTGTTGGCATCGCGAAGCACGGCTATGGTGCATGGGTGCCTATTCGTGACGATCCCGAGCTCGGTCTTACTGACAAGTTCTACCTCGAAGAGCACCGCGTCGGTGCCAAGGAGGAGCGAACGAAGGGCGGCGAAGAAAGCAAAGTGGCCAAGTCTCCAGGAGCCGTCCATCTGGTCCGTCGAGCGAACTACCTTATCAGCGTACTCAAAGACAAGACCAGCAACGGCACTAACCTGCAGGCCAAGAAGGCGCTCGAGAACCATCATCGAAACAACAGGAAGCATCTCGGTCAGTATCACGGACGTATTTCTACTCCAGGACAATCTGGAAGTCCTGCACCGGACAGACGCCATAAGATGCATCAGTCCGACATCCGCAACAGTATGGATCGTCGTGGCGGACAAGGTTCTCCGAATGGCCATGCTGGTCATCGCAAGTCGGACAGCAGACACCGAATGTCCGAGGAACGCAGACCGGGCCATCACCGTAACGGTAGCTCACCGATGGTGACGAACGGCGCCTCTCACAGGCAGCTGTCTGAGTCCGAGCAGCGTATCCGCAAGATCTTGGACCCAATCAGCAGCGCTCTCGCGAAGGTTAACGGAGCGACGAAGAAGAAGATTCCTGATGACGATGAGCGGCTGAAGATGATCAAAGCGGGCCTACTGACCATCGGCAACCATATCAATGGACAAGTGCGCAGCAACGGCCAAGCATCTATGGAAGACAAGATGTGGGACTATGTGTCTGAACACTACTGGCCTCAGTCCAAGTCGAGTGACAAGCGGGTGTCAGGTCGCAAGCTCCGAGACATGTACAAGAAGATTTCTGGCAAAGACAGCGCTGCGGCTGCGTCGAAGACTACCCCGGTCAAGCCCAACCCAGCTCCGCCTGCCGCGGCATCATCTTCGACCAACGGTAGCGCCACGATCACGAAGTCCGAGGCTGCGCTGGACGAACCAGCTAAGCCGGCAACAGTAACAGAGCCTAAGGAGGTCAAGGCAGAGAATGTTGCCCCGCCAGAAGTCAAGGCTCAGTCGCCAGAAGCTACGACTGGCATAAAGCCGGAGATGAATGCCGCAGCAGAGGCTCCAGCGAATGATGCGCCGTAGGGTCGTGTAACATTACTGAGAAAGACGGGATGGCATGGACAGCAGTACCGATGGGTATGGATTTTTACGAAACCACTGCAGACGACCAAGCAGCATCTGGAAAGGCGTACAGAGAATAAGGATACAGCGCAGGGATTCTGCGTAAAAGCATTGGCTGAACAACAGCACTGAAAGAAGCGATGGTGTCCGGGTGGGTTTACTGACAGGATTCTATTGTGTTAGTTGGCGGCACGCGTGGTTATCTGCATAGAGAAGACGCCGGCGACGCGTTCTCAAGGAGTTGGCATTCTGTTTATTTGAGCGAAGAGAGATATGTGGACATGAGCGAAGACACGTCGAGTTTGCCTGTACCACTAGAGAGAGCACTAGCCACTACATGCTAGATGTCGAGCAAGACGATACCCCCAAGATAATGTAGCCGCAACAATAATGCGCAAAGGAAATCGATGTGGCCCGAGCGCCCAATTTGACTTGACGCTCTGAATCTCAATCTCGAAAGCTTCACTTTGACAATTGCACTTCACATCCGGCAATTCGCGCAGCCACCATTATACCACACCTATCGCAGCATCCTACCCTCACTCCCGCTCTTGCATATCCTCGACATATCGGTCTAGGCGCAGTGCGTGACCTCGCCGGCACGCACCCGCGCAAACCGCAAAGATGTCTCTAAACAGCTACCTCAACAGTAAGACTTTTCCCTCCTCGGCAGGCACACAGTATGCGCCCTATGCTCACAGCCTGACCACAGTATGAAACATGGACTGACCTTCTTTTTCCTGTCAGGGAAAGTATGCCTGATCCTCGTTGACGGCCGTTGCATGGTCGGCAACCTCATATCCTGTGATAATGTCACCAACCTCGCTCTGGAGAATTGCGTGGAGCGCATAATCAGATCGCCGGACGAGGAGGAGCCGAGTGAGGAGGAGCCCAGGGGGTTGTTTATGGTTCGGGGGGACAATGTGGTGGTGTGTGGGTTGGTGGATGAGGAGTTGGATGGGAGTATTGATTGGACGAAGGTCAAGGGCAGTGAGATTGGAACGACGAAGCATGTATGAGGAGAAGGTTACAGGCTTTGCAGGAGGGATGATACCATTACGGGTCGATGGCAGTGTAGAGGCCAGGCCCAGTGCAACTGCGCAGAAGGCACAACAGAGGAAATGCTGCGCTACCGGACAATGGCAAAGAAGACGTTGCGCCGAGGATATGAGATGGAGGGAGCAGAGACAATACTTCGCATAAGAGTATGTATTGCCGCAGGTGTTAGATTCGACCACTCGAGTATTGACACAATGCGAAGCATAGCGCCGTGCGAGAGAGCTTCCAACGACCTTGACTATGATGCAAAAGACCTTGCCTTCCACGGACAGGAGACCGTAAGGCGACGCAGCGAGGCAAAGAAGACTACTCGGATCGATGTACAAATGGCAGAATGAGCAATACTCAGAGGAAACGAGTCATCTGTCATCAGTGTTATCGGCCAAACTGTGCCTGAAAACGATGCTTGGCATGATTTGGCGTCTACTTCTCCACCATTGCCTGCTGAATCTCACGCGAAGCTATTGACAGACTACAGACACCGACTCGCAGACGTGACTTGTGGAGCTCTGCTCTGAGCTCGAAGCAAACGCAAGCCACTATTTTAGCTCGATTGGAAGCAGCTGAACACGGCTTGAAAACAGTCGAGAACAGTCGAGAATGGTCTTGCGCACCCAGCTTCAGGACATTGACCTGTGAGAGAGGTGTATATTCCGCTCTTCTGCAGAGTGGCTGTCTGCCAGCTGCCGTTGGCTGGTAAGGGCGTAGCTGATCCTCGCCACCACACTCTAGATCTCAACAACAGCGATGCAGAACATGCATATAAAGGCTCCTCCCCTTTCTCGAATCCCAGTCGCAACGGCCTCGATTACACCCCTCCTAACACGATGTCTAGTAACGATCAGCCAAGGTATGAGACTACTCAACAGCCAACACCCTACACCCAACACCCAACGCAACACGAGTCAACTGACTCGACCTCCAGCGTGACGGAAGTCTACTACTCCGTCCTTGGCCTCCTCATCTCAGATGCCCTAGCCAACAGCCCAGCAGCCCATGAGTTCGCCGACGAGTTCGTCACACAGAAGAAAGCACTCTCCGACACGACCCTTGGTCAGCGCTTCCATGCGGATATTTCTGCTAAGCTATCGAGCTCGTCTGCTGCCCCGGCTGGTACACAGCAGATGCTGGAGAGCATGAATCTTACTGTTGATGATATTGTGAAGCCAAAGGAGGAGGAGGACGTGGTGGTGCCAAAGCCGATCGAGATCATCGCTTTCAGGAAGGTTGAGCCTGGTGATAACAAGCCTCTATTTCCATTTCCTCCGGGTATTCCACTGCCTGAGGGGAAGTATATACCTATTGGCATCATTGGAGCGTCGGGAAGGTGTTCTGTCATGTGAGGATCGGGCTTGGGGTGGCTGAGGGGCATGGGCAGATGCCGGCAGAGCCTTCTTATGAGATGAGCGAAGGACGCCGCACCCGTCGCTTGTGCGAGTAATCGCTCTCGTCGTTGTTGATGCTTCACGTGCACGGAGCATGATTCACCGATCCGGAGCTAGCGGGCTGTCCTAGCCAATTGCGACTTTTCTGAACCATTTCCGACCAATTAGGGATCGCCTGGAATTTGGTAGCGATGCTCGTTATTCTAAAAGCCACCCTTACTAAGCACAGGCCACCCGGATTCACCTCTAGGGCTGCATCTGCACACCAACATTAGAAAGTCTAATTGTTATTCTCGCTCCGGGGCGCTTAGAGGGTCTACGCTCGAGTGCTCGCAAGCTCGCACGTCGCTCTGACCCTCACCGCGCGCCCTTCGCTCAATAAATGCAGTGAGTAGGTATATATAAGCCGATGTGAGAACACACATATATCACCAGTGTGATGGTGATCAAAAAGTCCTTGGTCGATCACTCCTTCCACTGTGTACAGTTCCACCGACGTCGGCAGCTTCGAATTCGTCCCACATTCGCACTTCAGCTCCAGTCCATTCGATCTAACAACAACAAAATGGCAAGTCATGCGCCTAATTGACACTACCACCCTAGAACTACACGAGTTCTCAGAAGAGCAAATCCCATATGGCTGCTTTGCTGTCATCAGTCACCGCTGGACCAACGACGAAGTCACCTTCAAGGAATATCGCCGTGGCCTAAAAAAGGACAGCATTGGCTACCGAAAGATACTACACAGCTGTGAGCTCGCCAAAATTCGGAACCGCCAGTATGTCTGGATCGACACCTGCTGCATCGACAAGAGAAGCAGTGCGGAGTTGAGCGAAGCAATCAATTCTATGTTTCGCTGGTACCAGCGATCAGCAGAATGCTATGTCCACCTTCAAGACGTCTCACTCTCTTCTCTACTACCAGGCCAAGAGCCTCACAAGCTTCTAGCAGGATCGGACTGGTTCACCCGTGGCTGGACTCTTCAAGAACTCCTCGCCCCTACTAAGGCTCTGTTTTTCGACAGTGGCTGGGTTGCAATCGGCTCCCGCAGCGACGATGACATTGCGTCTACGATCTCCCAAATCACCGGCATACAGACCTACGATTTGGGTCAATTCAGTCAGCTGCGGGCTAGCGTCGCGCGTAAGATGTCTTGGGCCTCAAAGCGCAAAACAACACGACCCGAAGACCTCGCATACAGTCTGCTCGGTCTCTTCGATGTCAACATGCCGCTCCTGTACGGTGAAGGCGCCGCCAAAGCATTCATGCAACTACAGCTAGAGATTATCCGCAAGAGCTCCGATAAATCAATTTTTGCATGGGATTGGCCACGGACGACCGACGAGGACGCATTCTCATGGCCTGGGCTGCTGGCGCCATCTGCAGAGCCATTCCAGGATTGTGGTGATATCGTGGTCAGCGAGTTCAACTTTGAGAATCAGTTTCCGTATGAGATGACGAATCTGGGACTGTCGTTTAAGTCTAAGGCGGAAGCGGTGCAGGGCGAAGGGAGGGCGGAGAAGTACATCATTGACCTGGACTGTACGAGATTGCGATACCAGGCTGGGAGGGAAGGGAGGTTGAGAGAGCGGTGCTACATTATGCTGGAGCCTTCGACGCTGAACAATAGAGTCTACAGAAGGAGGCACTTCGCGCATTCCGAAGGTGTCAAGCCTTTTGAGGAGCGGTATCCAAAGGGGAAGAGGAAGGATGTGGGCGTGAAGCGCTTCTATATTCGGCAGGCTGGTCTGTGAGATCGATAGGCATCTCATTGCGAAGGCCCAGTCTGCTCATCTACCGAAGGGACATCTCATAGCTCCTTTCAGCAAGATGTTCTCGCGTGCAGCAGCCATGTACTGTTCTCCCTTCCCAAGCAGATTCTGTGGACCAACCTCTGAGATCACATAGCCCTTCGGATGGTACTTGTCACCTTGGTCGCCTGGCAGAGCTCCGCCAGTGGCCCGTCGAATCCAAGTTGAAGGACCCCACCTGGATAGCAATGTTGGCTCGATGTACCACGGATGCGCTCGGTAAATCTTAGCTTGATAACGACCATGTTCGTTTGGCTTCTCTGACCAACTGCGGACGCGCAAGAAGTGAGGTCGAGGCAGGGACAAATGTCGCAACATAAATGCGCGAAGAGTCAGTACATCGTGTTGACGAGAGAGCGTAGAGCTGTAAAATCGCAACAGAGCTAGCAATCTCTCTCAGCACGACCCTATAGGGGCCTGCTGTGGTGCGTATTGTCGTGCGTATGAGACAAGTGAGCAGTTTTGAGACACTACTAGCTCCGCCGCAACTGTATGTACTCCCTAGGATTTACTCACAACGTGGCGAGTCGATCTAGGTGGTTGCAGGTATGCTTCACGCAGTATGACTCCGGTATCTGCTGCTCTTTTTGAAGCATTCTCATCGACGAGGTGGCCTGTGGATAGCAGGAGCCGTGGTATAGAGGGTATTACATATGTCTGAGCGTGTGTTGGAGATGTTGTCAGATGGCACGGGCTCTGGTCTTCGTACCTTGAACAATGCGAATGACAAGGCAGTCAGGTACATCGCTGGCTTTTCCAGTGTTGACAAGTCGGATTGGATCCTGAACGCCTCATCCAGAGTCATGGCGGCCAATGAGGCTCGGTCTGGGTATTTGATTCGAAGAGCATCTCGGCGGCGATATCGAAGAGCTCGAACGAGGCCGATGTACGCTATCAAGGCTGTGACCGCCAGCGCGGGCGAGACCGAGGAGGTGAGCATTGCATTTGAGCTTGTGTCAGTCGGAGCACTGTGCTGTAGACGTGATGGGCTTGATCTTGTGTTGAAGTGTTTATCGTGCATGAAGCTGAAGTGGCTACATGGAGTGAAGGCAGGTGCAGCTGTAGTAGCGTTTCAAGAAGCCGCTAGCGGCGTCGCTTCGGAATATCTTGTGTAACAACGGCGGAAGGAATTGATAACTCTACGAATGTACATCTTGTGGGACGCATCTGGTCTCCATGGCTGGAGCTGTCAGCCTGCGGGTACTGCTTGGGCCCGCGAGGGCATCCTTGACCATCACCATGCAATCGCGCCAAAGTCCTGATGTACTGCCTGAAGCTGGAAGTCTACAGCAGGTTGTCTCGACTCGGATTGATCAGTCGGCCGTGCCGTATTCATTTGAGCCCATCTCGTACAGTCTCGAGATAGCTCTACCGATAGCAAACCCAACATCTGTTTCACCAGCACCGCCCGTGGCGAGAGAAGCCTCCACAAGACCTGTGGCTGACCATTCCGTTTCGCCGATGAAGGTGGACATCATCGAGCTACTCGCGCCACCTTCGCCCTTCACCCGCATTCCTTGAATTGACTTCTTGAGGTATTGGGGCACTATATTCGTGAAGACCTCGCCAAGCGGTACCTCGGACTGACAGAACACGCGAGTCTTCATTTCATATGCCAGATCGATCATCGTGATGAAGCGGCGCACAAAGTCTTTCTCATCCTCACGGTACCGGCGAAGACCAGATATGAAGATCGTGTCTGTTGATGAGCAGAGAGCATGGTAATCAGCAGAACCCAACGAGTCCTCGCAAAGTTCTGCAAAAGTGCCGCTGATCATGGCGAAGCGTTTGCTCTTCTCTGCCGAAGTGGTCCTCTCGTCTTCGATGGCTGCTTGCACTTCCAGCATGCGACTTCCATAGACCTGGAGAGGAACACGTTTCAGCTTCGATGTTCCCAAAGCCTGCTGGAACGACCCCTGGAAGGCTTCAGCATCGGTGAAGAACGTCTGTAATCTTGCTTGATCGCTGTCTGCATCTTGGAGACTCCTCATTCGGTAGTCGTCTTTGCCACCGATCTCCCAGACCTCACATCGCCTTTGCACCTCTTTGATGAAAGGTGTGAACAAATCGCGATTCAAGCCATTTTCGTAGAGATTATTGGGATGCCGATTACTGGTGCTGACCATCACGCCTCCAGACTGCCAGATGGAGGAGAACAGCCTGGAGAGGATCATTGCGTCTGCAATGTCCGTGACCTGGAACTCATCGAAGCATAACACACGAGACTCGGCATGGATATTACGTCCTATCTCAATCAGAGGGTCTCCGCGATAGGCCGGCGAAGATCGTGCTTGGTGCAAGCGATGGTGGATATCGTTCATGAATTCATGGAAATGGATGCGCCGCTTTGTGACTTCAGCAGGCAGGGTCGATGCGAACAAGTCCGCGACTCTGGACTTGCCAGTCCCGACAGAGCCATAGATGTAAAGACCTTGAGGTGTCCCTGCGGGCTGGCCTGGTATGTACGTGGCATTGTTTGTGCTTAGGAGATCATTCTGGAGTTTTGAAAGACGTGTAACCAGTGCGGCTTGATGGGGGTCTGTGACGAGACGGCCGCGTTGTATGAGGCTCTTGTATGCAGCCTGAAGTGCTGAGCTGGTCATCTATTGTAACTCGTACTGATCATGTTGACAAGATGTGCCTGGAAAAGGGAAGTTGAGGTCATGGATGTCGAACAAGGTTGTGGCTGGTCTCGGATAGCCAGACTCGAGCACGGACCAGTCCGTCAGCTATGGTCAGAGGTCTGGTTCCGAGACCAGGTTGTGGCGTGCCGGACCGAGGCGGACCGTGGCTCGAGCTCACCGAACATCTACAGTCCTGGGCATAGTTTTTACAACCCCTGTTCTTTGACCTTTCTTCATTAGGAAGGATGTATTCACTGCTTGGCGTAGCTCACCACCTGGTGTGTCCTCCATTGTGGGCTATTACTGCCTCGCAGCGTTCTCGCATACTCTTGCATATACGTTGTATGTCCTCAGGTGTGAGCTTGGCCCATTCTTGATAGTGAGATTGAAGGTAGCAACACCTTCTGAGATGGACATGGATAGCCGGAAGGGGTTAGCGTAAATATAGGGGTTGTAAAAACTATGCCCAGGACTGTACCATCACGACGAAGTGTTCTCGTATTCTCAATCCTCTACCTCTCCATGGCCATACACCCCCGATGCGAGGTGTTGATCGAACAACAGCATAGACTGCTCCTTCCACCTACCACCGCATCTGGGACACGTCTCAAGCGTGTCAGCACCTTCCTTGACTGGAGGCCCTGACCATGTTGCTTCGGCTGAACTCGGTTAGAGGAGCACCGAGGCACGAGACCTCCACCTTCTCCTGCTCGTTAACGGTCAGCACATGATCGATGCTAATAAGCAAAAATCAACGGTAGATGAATGCTCCGGCCGGTTACAGACTCATCTACTATAGTCAGAGCTGAGCAGTGATGATTCCATGATATACTAGCCCATCCACCTTCAATCTCTGCACTCACACGCATCTCTTGCACGACGTCTCACCTGAAGCGCATCATGAACTCATCCTCAGTACCACCCGTGGACGCCAGGAAAGGCCTGCCAACACGATCAGTGAAGAAAGAAGTCTTTGGCAACCCAGCTCCATGGGGTGAACCAGCTTGGAGCCACGGCATTGCCTCACCCTACTACAACGAATCACACAAGAAATCTCGCAACGTCCTGCGCGAATATGTAGACAAAAACATCCTACCCTACGCCCTAGATTGGGAGGAGAAAGGCGAAGCACCAGAAGCAGCACGACTCCAGTGGGCGCGATCTGGATTCGCCTTCTCTGATGTGCCGCTCGAGTATCGGCCAAAGGACATCCCGTTCCCGGCTGACGTTCACGTCAAAGACCTTGATGCGTTCCACCTGCTTGTGCAGACTGACGAGACATCCCGCGTCGAAGGTGGCGTTACGTCAAGTCTAGGCGGAGGCTCAGTCATTGGCATCCCGCCAGTGATTCACCACGGAACGGATGAGCAGAAGCGAAAGTGGTTGCCAGGACTCTTTACTTGGGAGACGAGCTTCTGTTTGGGTATTACGGAGCCCAATGCTGGCTCTGATGTGGCCAATATAATCACTACAGCTCGCAAGACAGATGATGGAAAGTTCTACATCGTAGACGGCACCAAGAAATGGATCACCGGAGCTCCATGGGCATCACATATGACCACAGCCGTGAGAACAGGAGGCCCTGGCATGAAGGGCATATCCGTCCTCGTCATACCACTCGACTCCCCAGGCATCACAAGGCGCCGCATCCCGAACAGCGGCCAGAAAGCAGGCGGAGCATCGCTCATCGAACTCGACGAAGTGAAAGTCCCCGCTGAGAATCTCCTCGGCAAGGAGAACGAAGGCATGAAAATCATCATGGTCAACTTCAACCGCGAACGCTACATCATGTCCGTAGGCTGCAACCGCAAAGCACGAACATGTCTATCAGTCGCATTCGACTACGCGAACAAGCGGGAGACGTTCGGCAAGAAGCTGATCGAGAACCAGATCATCTCGGCCAAGTTTTCGACCATTGCTCGCTATGTTGAAAGCCACTGGGCGTTCCTTGAGCAGATTGCATATGCTGTGCAGCAGAGCCCGCTCGCTTGGCAGGACCCTGATGTGGCTGGACGGATAGCTTTGGCGAAGGTGCAGGGTGGGCGGATTGAGGAGATGGCGTGTCGTGAAGCGCAGCAGGTGCTGGGTGGTGCCGGGTATCAACGAGGTGGTCCGGGTGCGGTGGTTGAGCAGATTAGTAGAGATCTGAGGATGATGGTTGTGGGTGGTGGATCGGAGGAGATTATTTCTGATTTGGCAGTGAGGCAGGAGACTGTCCTTGCAAAGAGGCGAGGATGGAAGCTGTAGGTCAAGAGCATCAGCGATGGATTGAGTATGCAGGTCTGAAGCATCATCCTCGATCGTATCGATGGTCGTCAACCTCAGCATTGAGCCGATGCCATGTTCATGTACATATCATTTAGAGGCTTGAATCCATGTGCGGACATCCTCGGACGCAGAATGGGACCAGACATGCACGACATGTGCTCGTACATGAAAGGTCTAGGCCGGCACATCAATGCCATACGTTTTCGGAAAGCCCACTCGTGGTATTCGTTCATGCCATGCTGAAGTCCAGCAGAACCCTGCTGAACGTGGACCTTGTCAGCTCATGCTCATCAATTGAGCTCGAAATGTTGAGACGACAACACAGGTAGTCTGATCATCGAGATTGTTTGTGTCAGTAGCCCAGCGTGCCAGCTCAAATGCAACATCGTATTCACTTTCGAACGACAGCTGGCCAAGACAAACAATCACTGAGAGAGCCTCCACAACTGGGGTGCTCTCGAACAATGTGCCTTGCACGCTTGCATTCGATCGTGAAACATGTGCGCGTCTGCGGTTCCAGCAGTACATCCCCTTCCACTGATTCGATCCCTCCATTGCGGGAGACGTGTTTCAGGATCGCTAGGGTGAGCATCTGCCGACCGCGATGTGCTTGTATCACACGGCGACACGCCGCAGACCATGTGCAGTGACGCACGCGAAAGTAGCTTAGCACGCTTAGCAATGTTGCACTCTTGGGGAAGCACAAACTCCGGAGCTGTACGACCGAGAGTGCGGTATTGATGTCGAGGTGGCTATCAGATATCGATCAAGCGGTGTGCAAAGCGCGCGGCTCTCCAGCCTCTCCATTGATCAAAGCTGGTGCTGGTACGGCAGTGGCAAGAACGTGGGTGGAACACCGTGGAAGAGTGAGGCGGTCACAGCTCCGTAGCCGCTGTTGGGACCTTCTTCGTGTAGCCTCAGGCACATAGGTACGTCGGAAGCTGACGTGAGGCCAACGGAGGCAGCTCGCCACCGGAGCATGTGATGCAGAAGGAAGGTGGACGAGAAGACTCAGAAGAGGCAGCAGAGTACCAACGGCCGGGTCGAAGTGCAATGTTCTTCCGACGAATCAGCTGAGGGACAGTGCTTGTTCCTCGTGCTCTGGGCAGGAGCGATAGACGTTGGTGTGGTATGAGAAGCCGCGTAACAGTTGCGCCCGGTGTAGATGCCAGGCGACATTTTCAACAATGCATAGGGGTATCCCTTGATCGAGGGCTCAACCTGCAGGTGCCCTGGAACTCGAGATGCTACCTGCTACGTTCTCACGACTGTGCTGCCGTGCTCACATATCGCACTAGTCTAGCATCGGCCGTCATCGCACCATCGGGCTTAATAGCTGGGGGCTCCTCCCTTCCACCTATCAGATTCTTCTTGCGCTCTTCTTCCCATCACACCCAATCACAGACTGTCGCATCGTGGTTCGCAGTCTTGACGACGCGGGGCCGTCGCGCGTTCAGACGGCACAGCACGAATCACAACAAGGTGCGCAACTCCATCCGACAGTAACGTGACTGTCGACTGCTGCGCGCTCAAAGATGTCTGGGACGCGCGACGACCAGTCAACTGTCCGCCCAGCACATGGAGCACCAGAGCAGATGACGTCGCGCGAGGCATTGAGTCGCAACGACATGCTAACGCCGCCGCAGAATCGATAGCAAGGAAGCAGCTGTGAGGAAGATCAACGAGACCCTCCGGTAAGCCCGTCGTCCACAACACAACGCACGCGTGCCCACCGGGCGCAGAAACAGCAATGCGCGCCAACGCCTCGGGCAGCATCGTCTTCCGCATAGTGACTAGCATATGGCACAGCTCAGCACGCGCGACAAGGCTCGGAGCTCTCCCATAGCTTCGCAGCGGCGCTGTCAGACCGACTGCCCATGCGACCGCTGCGAGAATAGCGGGCCACCCGGCGCGAAGCGATCGGACTGCGCTGTCACATGTGGCGGTGCGAAGTGTCGAGAGAAAGCTTCGTCACAAGCGCGATGCTGATGCGCTGGCCGACCTGCTCGATTGGAGGTGATGCGCTGGCATCGCGCGGGAAGCATGCAGCTCACCTCCGATAGCCGTCGACTGTCCACCGCGTCACCAATTGCTGCCATCTGTGCCTGTACTCGAGTCTAGGAACCGTCGCTAATGTTTGGCCCAGCATTTAGTACCCGTCGCCCGCAACTCCGCTGGCCTGTGGTGTAGCCAGTCAGAGGTACGCCGACCCTTCTTGCGACCCTACTCGTCTTCAACGCAGCGGCGCGCAAACCGTCAAGGTCCTGCACCGCCTCGTGGGGCCACGAACGCGCTCTGCCAGACTGCTCGACCCGTCACGGAAGCAGCGTCGGCAGCGGATCGACCGCGAGGCTCAGTCGACGCTGTGCGTTGCCTGCTGGCCTGCAGCAGACCGCGTTCGCCGCTGCGACTGCTGGCACCCTGCTTCGCGCCTTGGGCCGCGACAACACTGGCTGACACCTCATCGCGTCTTCAGCTTAAGCGCAGCGCGTGCCTCGACATATCACTCGCGGCAGACAAGATCCCCGAACCTTGATTAGCTCGTCGCGCCGCCGACGACTCTCCTCCTCCCGTCATGGAATCGTACTCGCAGTATCAACAACCCTCCGCCTATCCGCACGCGCACAGTGGTCCAGGTCCACAGCAGAGTCCCGTTATGCAGACACAACATCAACCCAACTATGGCCAACACCAACAGCCGCCGGGCGTACCACAACAGCATATGATGCCTCAGATGGGCTACAATCCCGCTGCGTATGGTATGCAGGCGCAGTATAATGTGTCGCCCACACAAGCCGCCGCCATGGCGACCGCTGCCGCCACAGGGTACCCGGCATACTCGATGCCCGACTCGTCGATGCCTGGATCGATGCCGCAGACCTCGCCCCGTCTGCAACAGGTCAAGACGGACGGTAGCATGCAGAGACCAAGCCCGACATCACCAAGGCAACAGGGACAGATGAACGTACCAAGCAGCATGGCGCAACAGATGAGCATGCCACCAGCGCAACCGTTGCCGAACAACATGCCTCCACAGATGCAGCAAGGCCAATTGCAGCAACAACGTAGAATGTCGCATGCGATCCAAAGTCCCGCTGTACAAGGACCACCTGGTCAGCAACCAATGGCCGCACCTCGGCCACCCACCGCAACGCAACAAACCCCTCAGCCGTCCCAACATCAGGCATCGCCCGATGGGCCCGTCGCAGGCGCAAACGAAGAATCACCGTTGTATGTCAACGCCAAACAATTCCATCGCATTCTGAAGAGGCGTATGGCGCGTCAAAAGCTGGAGGAAGCATTACGCTTGACGTCCAAGGGGCGGAAGCCATACTTGCACGAGTCGAGACACAATCATGCTATGCGAAGACCTAGAGGTCCAGGAGGTAGGTTCTTGACCGCCGAAGAAGTCGCTCAAATGGAGGCAAGGGGCGAAGGTCTGGACGGAGCTGTTGAAGATGCCCCGGCGACCAACGGCAACAGTAATGGGAAGCGCAAGGCCGGAGACTTGAGGTCGAATACCCCTACGAAGAAGGTCAAGAGCGACGATGATGATGATGCGGAGGACGACGATTCATGAGAGGGCTCGTGATGGACGGCAAAAGACCACGAACCTTGCGGTTGCTCGATGCCGATTTATTAAGGTTCTCACTACACTGTCCTCCACATCATCGGGTCGTAAGCAGGAATCGTGGCTTGAGGCGTTGGAGTAAACACATGTGCATACTTCTTTTCTCCATGGACCACAGCAAGGATGGTCATTACTTCACGAGCGACCATCGCGCCGTGCCTTGAATCTCTTTTGTGCATTGGGCTAGCGTTGGTGGCGAAACGGAACACGGCCAATGGAGGCAAGTGGCAGGGAGAGGAAACCTTTGAGAAGATTGATACCACCCCCACCGCAACTTATGTACTTGCTTTTGTTGCTTATTCGAACGATATCACGCAGCGCTGGGAAGTTCATCGTCTACACAATACCAAAGGAGGACACTATTGCTCACGCAAAGGGGCGTTTGGTTTGTGGGATGGTAGGGGAGGCCGGAGGGAAAGGCGCTGCGGACGAGAGTAGCATGGATCACTCGCTATACCCGTGCAGCCGGCTGCCAGAATGGACCTTTGTGATAAAATGGAGGAGCTGTAGATTGATTGTTAGATGAAATGAACAGGCTAGCTACTCTCATATCGATCACGTGCCGTCACTTGCTGTCTCAATCAGGAAGATCTCCGCGCTCACCTCCGTCTTGAACATTGACTTCACCGTCCACACTGCTGCGCATACCACCACATCTGGAGAGCCAGCTATCACAATGATCTGCCGACAATGCGCCCAGCGTCTAGCACGCCGCAACACCTCCCACATCACCTGCCGAGCCTTCTCCCAAACCACATCAAATCGAGCACAAGCAGTAACAGCCCAAACCACAACCGCAACGAATCCCCGACCAAACGACAGACCCGCCGCGACTTCCACGTCAGCAGCGCAGCCCTTCAGCACACCGCTCACTCCCGCTCCTGAGAATTTGGATCTACCGACCAACAAAGATGTCGACAAGAGCAAGAAGCCGCTGCAGATACAGAGCAGTGTACCCGCAGGAACAGTACTGAAGGGCCTCAATTTCATGAAGAATAAGCAAGACCCCGTGGCATTGGAAGATTCAGAGTATCCGCCCTGGTTATGGACGGTGTTGAATAAGAGTGGCGCGGCGGAGAGTGGGAGTGGGCTCGATGCTGAGGGTGATTTGTTCTGTATGTTTCACGTTCCTCTCTCTATTTCCCCCCAGCCCTTGCGTCCTATCGCTAACACACCACAGCCAAATCGAAGAAACAACGCCGCATCGCCGCGAAAGCATTAAAGAAACGACAACTCCTAGACCCAGAGTCCTTGGTGGAGAAAGTCCCGATCTATGAACAGAGTGTAGATTTACCGAGGGATCCTAGGGAGAGTTTGGGTGCTAGGGAGCAGTTGACGAAGGCCATGAGGGAGAGGAGGAGGAGTAAGATTAAGGAGGATAATTTCTTGAAGGAGATGAGTTAGAGCGCGTGAATGAAGCGCGGCGGTGTGCGGTATGGACAGGCCAGCGATAAAGAGCGGCAGGTTCTGTCGGCCGCCTGGTACTTTACGATCTATTGAGGCGCGCAATGCATGACGCACAATACCAGTCCATTTTCTCTGTGACCAAGCAGGCCATTACTACACGAAGCGCCACGTGTACAACACGGACGGGCCAGCGATGAAGAGCGGCAGGTCTTGTGGCGAGCCTGGTATGTCACGATTTCTTGAGGCGTGTGATGCATGACGCGCAAAACCAATCCATTTTCTATGGCCAAGCAGGCCATTACTGCATGAAGCGCTTCAGCGCTTCCAAATTACGCCCCCTTCCCAGCTCTTGCTCCATCCTCCAGCACTTCTGTGCTACCTTCGCAGCGCCGTAGCCCGACACGCCCCCCGCCCCCCAAAAAAGCAACGCAAGAAAAAATCAACGCTGAAAAAAGCTCTGCTCCACGCTGCCCATGCCGCCGCCCGCCCCTTCATCCTCCACCTCTGTACCACGTAGTACGCCATTGCACGGCGCGCTTATACGTACCTTATGATAGGATTTCCGTCCACCTCTACCGGCCGAGAACCCTCCCCAATACCTCCAAGCGGCACACCTTCAGCAACGCCAGCGGAGAAGCTCACAGCCGAGTCACTACGCTGGAGAGCTGGTGTGACAACTGCTGGTGGTGGTGTTGGCTTCTTCCGACCGGCACCTGCGAACAAGCGCTGGATCCAGGCCCACTTCTCCTTAGTCTTGGCTTTGTCTTCCTTCGGGGGAGAGCCCACGACGATTAGGTCTCCGGTCTCGCCGACGTCAGGGATGGTCTCTTCCCAGATTGTGCTGCCGTTGGCGCTCTGCATGATCATTGTCTTCCGCGGCTTGGGCGCGATCACTGTCTTTCGCTTGTGCTGCTCGGGGTCCCAGGCTTTGGCGTGCATGAGGTCGGTAGCGATGTGACTGAGGACGTTGCGAAGGGCCGGGATCTTGTTTCGTTGCAGGGTGGCGTAGAGTAGATCGTGGTGTTGCTGGCTAGCTCTGTGTTGCAATGTTAGTGAGTCTGTTACGAGAGAGAGCGAAGGGTTCCTTGATCTTACCTAATCTCCTCACGAGTCTTCTCTCCGCCCTTCACGAAATCGTTGAGATTCTTGCTCGCTTCGATCACGTCTTTCTCGATCGTTGCAATCTCTTTCTCGACGTTGGCAAAGTCCCGCTGAATGTCGATGATGTTCGGCTTCTCGCTGTGCTTCTTGGTGTGGTATGGGTATGCGCTTGACATACTTGGATATGGCTCTGACGATATCGTGGCGCCGTCTTCGCCGCTGTCTGGAGACGACTTGAGTGACTTGTCGTACTGCTCGAGTTCTTCGCAGCGCTTAGCGAAGTCTGAGCCAATCCAGTCGTGGTTGCTGCAGGTCAAGAGGTGTCAGCCATGTTCAAGAAGCATGTGTCGACGCCTTGGCGCCACCACTGGAGTAAGGGATGGGAACACGAGTAATTTTTTGAGAAACGCCATCAGCCAAAACTCACCTCTCTGGCTCATAGATCTCGGCCGAAAATGGCTTGCGGCCATTCCACTCCTGTTGTGCCAGATTGAAAGGGTTCCAGGCACCTGGTTTTGCCTCGCGGAGCCTATCGACCGTGTTGCTTCGGTGGCGGACAGTGTCCTTCGGAGTTGGCAGGACGGTGACCTTATCATCTTCATCGCGGTACCAGAACTGGCATTCTGGATCTGGCTGTCTTGGCTGGTAGTCCACCTCTGCAGGTGCGGTGATGTCGTCAAAGGCAATGGCATGTGCAGTCATGCGCTGCTTGGAGAGGACCGCCTCGATGCCGGCTCGTGGTACCACAACGTCCAAGACCGCCCAAGGGTTGTCGGTGTTCTTCTTATTGAACGGATAGTGATGGTAAGCCTTGCCGCCCTAGCATGTGAAGTCAGTGACCGCTCGCGGGTAAACAATAACAGGACTCACCACCGCCTCTAGGTCTCGCTTGATGGCAATAACGCGTGCCATGATGTTACTGGTTGGGCCGGTGCCGAAGTACTCGTGTGCGATCATGACTCTGATATCGCGGCAGTTGGTCTCTCGAAGCTGGATGGACCACTTCACGCGGGCGTCCTTGATGAGTTGGCGGAGCTCATCAGCACCACCTGGCTTGTTCTGGGAGAACTCGGTGTGGTAGTCGTTCAGGAGGTCGTAGAGATGCTTCTTGCGATCGATGGAGTTGAAGATGATGCGAGAGGTATGGTTAGCAGAATCGGGCTCGATCTTGAAAACAGCATGGCGGAGAGGGATGTACTCCATGTTGACACCTGTGCTGGCAGCTTGGGCTTGCGCCATGGCGGCGGAGGGTGTTGTGGTTGATTGTGCTTGGTGAATGATGCTGGTCGAGTATACTCTCGGCGGCGGTATATACAAGCGATAGTGATGTCGGGGGTGTTTTGTGGTGTGTTGGAGGTGAAGGAAGCGGCGGCAATTTGGCCGCGTGTGATCAGGGTGAGATGAGATTATGGCCGTTTGACAAACGCTGCTCAGCAGCTGTCTACCTTCACTGCTTCACTTCGCTTCACTTACGACCCGACTCAATCTCATCTGTATTCACTCTGGCTCCCATCTGTTCAACCCGAGCTTCACCTGACCATACACCTGCATCTGCAGCCCGGGACAGGACAGTCAACGTGCTTCTCGAACCAACTCTGGGCATGGTGTGCGTGGAATCCGTGCTGGCACCTAACACAGAACGTCAGGAACTTCGCCATCACATCGCCCAGCTTCTGCAGTTCCTTCGTTCCCCCTCGAGTTGCAGGATCTGGTGTTCCTAGCCACATCTTGCAAATGCCGCAACGAGGCATATGTCTCCCACATTTGGTGCAAGACACGCCCGCACTCGCTGCGGCCTTCACCTGCGGGGCAATGGCATCCTTACTCGATGCCACAAGCTGCTGACCTGAAGGTCTCAACGGCGTGCGCCCATCTCGTCTCGCAAGAGTCTGTTGGCAATGGGCACATCGAAGTGTGATCTGAGATGGCGGAGACTCGATCAAGCTTTCGTCTCCCTTCGTTCTGGCCATTTGCGTATGCTGCACCACAAATCGAGTGCGCTCAATAAACGCTCGCCAGCTTTGCATTTGCATGAAGTAAGTCTCTTTCCACATGTCCCACCGTACATCGCTCACGTAGAGCGGGCACGTGAAGGCTGTCGCCATTACGGCCGTCTGTAGGTCATTCGTTTTGCTGATGTAGGTCTGGAAGAGATCCATGGCCTGGTCACTCAAGCCAGTGAGCAGAATCCCCTCGAGGTCACCATTCTTCACCGCTCGAGCAGTCTCGCTCTGCAGGAACCCGTGAATCTCGCTGTCATTGAGATATTTCAGACCCAACGCTACTCTGTAACCCAAGTGAAGGTAGTTCGTCTTCATCACATCGCGCCAGTTGCCCGTCGTCAAGAATGTCAGAAGAGCTTTCAAAGCAGGATCTTCGGTATCGGCTGCCATCCAGAGGCACATCTCTCTTTGCTCTTCATTGATTGTGTCCGAAGCCAATAGCGCACCGAGCCCGATATTAGGCACAGTCTTGCTCCTGATCAATTGCCTCAGCAAGTTTAGCGCCACATGCTTATACTCATGCAGAACGGCTTGGACCACGGCTTGATAATACAAGCACCGGTTTATAAGCTCGTGACACTCTGTCTCGAGAGACTCGACAGTGAACTTCCAACCACACAACTCGAGCGCAAGCTGACGGTGTTCTGGGAAGTCCGTCCGTACGCCTTTGAACGACGGCAGCTCCCTCGAAACGTTCAAGTCATAGATGGCATCCTCGACCTTTCCCGCAGCTGGAGACAGAGTCCGACGACTCACGCTGCCAATCGTCTCCAAACAGATTCCTGTGACGCCAGCGAAGCTCAAATCAAGACTCTCGGACATCATGCCCTGATCTGCTGCCTGCGTCTGAAAGCGACCAATAATCTCCCATAGCCGCTCCAGCTGCCAGTTCCCGGACACAATCTCGACATTCTTCATGCAGTCAAACAAGTAGCCACGGGAGCACCGCTCTCGCTGAATTGACGAAGTTGCTAAGATACTGTCCAGCTGTGGTGATCCTGGACCGCACTCGATCTTTTGGACATCGTCTTCATCGTCGACTACCTCACCACTGTACTCGTGGGGCCCAAAGTCTTCGGCGCTGTGCTGGTGCTCGTACGGCGCGCGACGCTTCATTGGCTTTGCTCGTGTTTTGACTTCCGTAATGGCAATATCCTCATAATTGAGAGCAAGATCGCCTCGAGCTGTGAGTGCTGCGTGTGGAAAGATTGAAGGCACTCTGATGACATCCATTCTTCGACTCGACCGCAAGGCTATTACAGGCTGTTCCGAGAGCTTCCCGTCTTCAGAGATCCAGTCGAAGGCGATCAGGCGCTCATCAATCTGTTCGCTGCTTTCTTCAACATCATCGATGGCTTTTGAGACTTCTCTTGTACAAGAGACATAGCGGTTACAACTCCAAGGCAGTCCACCGTAGCTGTTCTGCGCAACATAGTCGTTGTTGCTAAGCAATGTGTCACTGCCCTCTACCATATCAATGACTCTCAGCTCTCCTCTACTGGAGCATATCGCCAAGCGACCGCGCTGTTGACCCGAATACCGCAGACTCCAGACAGAGGTTCTTGCGGAGTTGTCAACGGCTGGTCTGAGATCAAACACGGCTCCGTTGTTGCTCCCACTAACGCTTGTTTGGTTGATCCAGCGCCTGTCCCAGACACTCACAGAAGGGTCGTCAGAAGATCCAGCACTGGCAAAGTAGTTCTCGTCCAACGGATCAATTGCAATGTTGTTGACATTGCGGGTGGAGACCTGAGTGTTGTTGGTATTGGCGAAGTACCCGTCCCTCAAGTCGTAAAGACGGATCAGAGATCTCTGAGCCGCGACGACGAGCTCCTCTGGCTGGCTTGGAAAGAACCGTACACTCGATACAACTTCTGCAGGGCACAACCTTCGGATCGGATCTGGATTTTCGCTGGCTGCATCGTAGATGTTAAGGCAGTTGTCCGAGCGCGTCTTGTCTAGAGCGACTGCCAGCCAGTCCAGACGGTTTAGTGCTATCGAATTGCATTTTCGCTGCTGCTTGAGTTTGAACGTTGCCACAGTCTCCGAAGGACGGCCATCCTCTCGCAGCTTGACCAGACATGCACTTCCTGAGACCAGGCCAAGGGATACAATCGACTCATTCGTCTTTGACCAGTCAAATGCAGAAAAGTTTGGCAACCGAGTGATACGAGCCACGCAAGAATAGTCGATATGGTCTCTTTGCCGACTGTGTACTTGATTGAGCGTCAGGCTTCCGTCGTTGGCGTCCACAAGGAGGAATCTCTCCCTATCGCCGGTCGAGTGTGGCGACCATCGTACAGCCGCTTCCATCAGCGCGCTGTGCCGGGCGGAGATCTATGCGCATCGCGTTCTAACCAATGTCTACTCCTTCGACTCAACGACAGCTGAGTGTTGCCTTCACGATACGACGAGACTTGAAGACGAAGCAAGTGCTGTCCACGAAAGACAACGGCCCGTCGTGTGGCGCAGCTGATCCCTGCAGCCACGAATGTACAGGGCTACCTCTGTAGTCTAGTTCTACAGGCCCATGTCAACTTTGGACTATCATGCTGTGATGTACATGTAGGCTTGAGAATGTTACATGTATATCATCATATGGATCATGCACCATAGGTAGGACCATCAGCAGCGCCGCCTGCCATGAGCTCACTACCCACACGTTCTGGGCAGCGGCCGCCACCTTTGCCGCCGAGAACGCCTTCCACAACCACAGAGACGGATGATGCTCCTCCACATGAGCTGGTCGCGCATCAGCAGAGAGCGAACGAGAAAGCTGCCGCAGGCTCGCATCCTGCACAGTCAACATCTGGCTTGATGCACAACGATCCACGATCCACATCGCAAGAATCACTGGCACCTGAAGACCACGATGGCCGCAGGAAGCTACTCTTAATCTACATACATGGCTTCATGGGCAATGAGACCAGCTTTCGCAGCTTTCCCGCGCATGTGCACAACCTACTCGCCATATTGCTCAGCGACTCGCATGTCGTGCATACCAAGATCTACCCGCGGTACCGATCGAAGAACAACATCAGGATCGCCCGCAACGATTTCAGCAAGTGGCTTCAACCGCACCAAAGTCGAACGACAGATGTTGTCTTGCTTGGCCACAGCATGGGTGGATTGTTATCAGCGGAGGTAGCACTTATGCCTGCAAATACGCCATCATCCGGACCTCTCCAGCACCGCATTGTGGGCACGATCAACTTCGATGTACCATTTCTTGGAATGCATCCCAGAGTCGTCAAAAGCGGGCTAGCAAGTATATTCACATCGGATGGTAAGAAAGAGCCCAAGGACGACAGTCAAACACAACTTGCCACTGGTGATGACCAAGGCAGCCAAATCGATCCTTCTGGTCAGAGGCCTTCTCGAGCAGATGCTTTGTGGGCCAAACCTGACCCGAACTACAACCCTGCCTTCCAGAACGATGTTGTACTTCCCGTACGGAAAGGCTGGCGGAGTGCATGGCATTTTGTCAACAAGCACTCCGACGACTTGATCGGCTCTGCCAAAAAGCTGATCTCCTCACACATGGAGTTCGGAGGTGCGATGGCAAATTATGGTGAGCTGAAGAACCGCTATGCCAGAATCAGGGCGTTGGAGGAAGAGAATGGCAAAGTCCGCGAGTCCGTTGTAGAGGGCGGCGTGCCATCCAGAGTACGCTTCATCAACTACTACACAGCCAGTACGGGTCGTCTGAAGAAGCCTTCATCACCGCATCGCCAGTCATCTCGCAGTCCACATCGGAGTCGCCCTTCTTCTCAAGCTTCCATCTCACGAACTTCGCTGGCACCAGAAGCTGGCGACGGTAATCAACGATGTGCTTCCTTGAGCTCGACCGACCCGCTCAAAGAAGTGGACGCCAGCTCTGAGCAATGGCACAATGCCATGGAGTCACTCCAGATCGGGGGTGAAGCAGGCCGCGCACGGAAGAAGGTCAACAAGAGTGTACCTCAGAGGCCTCCGCCACTTGGTGACCTGAGCTACATACAGGACCCTAACATTCGAGACATGGTTAAACAAGACCATGTGAAAGCCGTCGAAGCATACGAGAAGGCCGTCGCTGACCAAGGACCCCATGAAAAGGACGAGTCACAGCACAAGCAAGGAGGGCCGGCCAGAGCACCTCCACCTCCACCTCCGCCAGTCAAGCAGGAAGCAGAATCAGAGTTAACCCACAGCGAGCGGGAAGCAATCCGCCTCGAAAAGGAAAAGCAACGCATGGAAGCCGAAGCCCGCCGCATGCGTGGCGAGAAAGAACCCTCACCAGAACCCTCACCCGAGACACCACAACCCCAAGCAACCACTTCCCACCACAGCACCTCCTCCATCCCCCAAATCACCTCCCGCCGACCCTCCACAACAGCTTCAACCCTCGCATCAACCTCAACCCACGACACCACCATGCTCTCCCCACAACGCAGCAAAGACTCAACACCCCCAAACCCAAAGAAAGATCGCATGTTCTGCACTCTACCTCCCAAAGACTCCAATGGCGAGAGGGATCCTTGCTGGGTGAGAGTTTTCATGGAGAATGTTGATGAGATCGGGGCGCATTGTGGTTTGTTTTTTGTGGATGAGCGGTATGAGCGGCTTGTGGGAGACGTGGCGGAGAGGATTGAGGGGTGGATTATGGAGGATTTGAGTGCGAGGGTAGGGATGGGGGAGAGAGGTGGGGGCGGGAAGGTGTAGGGATGGGTCCTCGGTACTTCCGTTCCCCCCAGCTGGCCGATGTCCCCCTAGCTTTAGCCGCCCAATTTGATGGAACTTCACTACACATTGCACCTCGAAACCCTCTAGCATCTTTGTTTTCCGCGCACTCGAGCCGGCAACGAGTGGGAGGGGGCCCCTCACGAGGCAGGGGTAGGGGCCCCGCCGATGTGCCCTCCCCGAGGCGCAACGGCGACGTGCAAGATAGTCGTTATTTGATGAATTTGATTAAGACTTGATTAAGAAGCTGGGGGGACGTCGGCCAGCTGGGGGAAAGGGAAGTACGGAGGGGGATGGGTGGGCGAGTGGGTAGTGACAGCAGAACTAGGAGGCTACTGGATCTGGTGAGTTGGTCTCAGCACTTTTAGCGGAGTAACTTGGCGTGGCCCGGTATCTTCAATGCTTCATGGGTATCATGCAGTGCAAGGTGCAAACGCCACCAATGTTCTATTCTATCCATGTGTTGATTCCTCATTCGAAGAAACCACCACCACTCTCATCACCACTCTCATCATCGTTCTGCTGCTCCTCTTCCACCTGGACCTTCTTGCCCATCGCAGACCGGTCATCTTTCCTTTGCGTCTTCGCCGCCTTCTTGACCGACTTCAACTTCGTCCCTACTTTCTCCCCCTCGTCATCATCCCCCTTGCCATCCAACCTCCCCTCCCTCAAATCCCCCAACGTCCCCTCGTCCATACACCTCCTCACCCTCTCCCACATCGCAGAGTCTCCCTGCTTCTCCACTTCCTTCCCAGCAACACCCTTATCCTCCTCTTCCTCTCCTTCCTTCTTCCTCCGTGTAGGGAAGAGGGAGACATACTCCCACTCCAACGGCGCATAGTGCGCATAATTCACGTCAATCTCACACTCCTCCACCTTCCTCTTCAAGCCCTCTTTATTCTTTCCCTCCGCTTCCTTCAGCGCCTTCCTCGCCTTTTTTAACCGTCTCTCCGCCTTCTGTCGATCGAAGAATCGTATCTTATGGTACTTCCCAATCATCTCACTCCTCTTGCGTGCCTTTTCGGCAATTTGAAGGTCGCGAGTTGCGGTTTGGAGTTGACGCTCTTTCTCGACGCGAATATTGGCAGGGAGATCTTTGGACTTTTCCAGTAGGCGAGTGATGTTGCGCACTGTCTTCTTCAAGTCGTTGACGGTGTGGGCTTTTTTGAAGGAGTTTTTGCCGTGGTTCTCGGGGTTCTTGGGTTGAAAGACGCCTTGGTGTTTGGGGCGTTTCCAATGGGGGCGGGAGTCGTTGTTGGAGGAGGAGTCGGGGGCGCTGCGTTTGGTGGCCATTGTTCTTGGGGTGCGGTGTGAGAGGATTGGTGTAAGTGAGGGTGGAGGAAGTTCGAGATGTTAAAGTTGAGAAGTTCGGAGAGAACGAGTGGGGTCCGAATGTTCTGAGATAAGGAGAAATTGGTATAATAAAGCAAACACCAAGATTCGAGGGTATCTAGCGATCGTCATGTACATAAAGATCTCACATAGCATCATCAAATTCATATAGATCATCAGTGATCATCACCTCCTCGCTCCAGTTTATCGACTTTCAGAGTCATCGTCCTCTCCCACCCAATGCGAATGAACCTCCCCAGCGTCAACCAGAAGTGCCGACCGGCTTCATGTTCTCTGATTCTGCCTAAGAGTTCTGCTACTTCCTCTCTTACGTCCAGCCGAGGGTGGAAAAGACCTGTGCCTATGTACAGCAAGCCTGGCGTCTGACCGCTTGCGGCGCTGGTGGCCTTGTTCTCCCAAACGCCCATGGCCACGATCGAGAGGAGGTGACTGATTTCGGACTCCGTGTTGATGGCTTCACATATGGCGAGGTAGATGTTTGCGCTCTGCTCGTGTCCGAGTCGTAGCTTTGCAAGCTTATCGTGTAGGTGCTGTAGGTCCAGGTGCTTGATCGGGCGGTGCACGTAGAACGAGGCAAGATCTTGGATGAAGTTGTAGTAGCTGCGCGTGTTACGCCATCCTTCGATTCGAGTAGCATTGGCAGCCAATTCATTGTTTTTGGATTGTGCTGTTGGCCAGACGTAGCCGTGGCCGATGACCTCTGGCGCGAGCTCTTTGTGTGCCTCGGCGGGTGAGATAGGTGAAGCTGGGAAGTTGGTCTTTGGACTTTCCGGGTTGTGAATGTGCAGTGCACTCGCACCATAAACTGTCTCCTCGAAGCTCGAAGCAAGCCGAGTGAACT
The DNA here is from genome assembly GCF_020509005.1 of Fulvia fulva. Classification (NCBI taxonomy): domain Eukaryota; kingdom Fungi; phylum Ascomycota; class Dothideomycetes; order Mycosphaerellales; family Mycosphaerellaceae; genus Fulvia; species Fulvia fulva. The sequence goes on from NC_063012.1 coordinate 1,060,434, forward strand.
TCACTACCCACTTGCGGAACTTGCCACGAATGGCATTCTCGCCATGTCGCTCATTGATGGCAGCAAGCACACTCTGCATGAAAGCCCCGTCACCAGTGGCATCGCCTGTCATACTGCCCGAAGGAGCGCTGTTACCACCCAGCCCTGCAGACAGACTCGCTCCCGCCGTAACCAAAGAACTAATACCACCAGCTGCAACACTATTGGTCTGGTGGGTGTTCTGGTGGAAGAAGACCACGCCTTCAGTCAGGGGAGCTTGTTCGACTTTGTTAGATATTCGCATCTTCCCTGTACTCAGATCGCAGAGGATGTCCCACCATTCTGTCTTGTTGGCAAAAGCAGGGTTCGTCACACCAGCGATGAATCCAGGGACTCTCAGAAGATCGTCAATCTTGGTCAAATCAGTGTAGGGAAACGCGTGTCTAGTAAACCCGCGTAGCATGCCACCCGATGCCAGAGCACATGCTGCCAGTACTGCTTCAGCTACCTCCGAACTGGGAAGGTTGTGGCCCAGGAAGATCACCCGCTTCTGCGTGAGTAATGCATTCAGTAGCACGATAATTGGATGCGTATTAGGTCCAGATGTTGTCAAATGAGGATGTGTAGGGTTGAAGGGCGTCGGTGAAGAAGTGTGAGGTGTGCTGAATGTTGTAATCAATTTGACCAAGCTGAAGTCGCCGACTGTTTCTGGACTGACTGCCGTAGGGATCTTGACCGGTACAGGTACATTTGCATAGTTGATCACACTTTCGAATTCGTGAGTGTCACGAGGTAGGCCGTATCGAGTCTTCGACTGTAGCTGACCGGTACTGGTCTGATCTATCGCGGGCGTGACGGCTTCTGTCTCTTCTTTCTCGGCCATACGTTGTGCTATCATGGCCTCAAACTTCTCGAGAAAAAGGTCCTTGGTATCTGTCGCTTGCAGGATGAACTTCTCGTTGAGGTTCAGCCGAGGCATGAGAGACAAGTCCATGCTGTTCACAGCTTCGTACAGGCTGGCCAGAGTGTCGATCATGGGATTGGCAAAGTACTGTTCCAGTGCCAGCAGAAGCAGGGGCTTGTATATGTGCAAGAAAGAATGCCTCGTGCAAATTGCCATGGCTTTTACGATTGCACCTCGCTTGATAGTGTTGTCGTGCTTGGTGTTGACCAAATTGAGCACATAGACCAGAGGGGGGCCGTCAGGACTGCCGTCATCAGAACTGTCATCGCTGTCGTCTCCCGAATCTTCATCGTCCTCGTCCTCGTCCTCGTCCTCGTCCTCGTCCTCGGGCAGGTCCTCGCCGGCTTCAATTGCTTTCCGTCGCCTCCTCCTCCGTCTTCGTTTCGCGTCTGGGTCTTGATCTTCCTCTCCGCCGGCGTCTTTGTGTAGAAAGAATATGGTCCAGTCTTGGCTTCGCACATGAGCTTGATCTGGTAACATCAGCTCAGCAAGCATATGTTCGTCTCCTCCAACGGGTCCTGGGTACTGATGCTCCATAATGCTACCCCGATCGATGTCGAAGGAGGCGACCAATATGTACTCGACATGGTTTTCTGTGCCGCCGGGAGGGTACTGCGACTTCACCGGCTTCACTTTGCGTTGTTGTGGGCGCTTTTGCGGTGAACGAAGCGCGTTGGGCGCGGGAGTGGGTCCATGTTGAGAAGATCGATAGCTGGTGCCACTTGACTTGTGTGAAGCGTTGGAGAGTGTGTGTCTATGTTGCGCGACTGCCAGACTGCCAGAGTCGCCCTGTGTCGAATGCGATCCAGATCGTTGTGGGAAGGAGTTGAGTGAAGCGTGTCGTCTTGACGCCGTGCTGCCAGTCGAGTTGGTCTTGGGCCGATGTGGTAGCACAGTTGCCATTGTATGATCGGCGCGACCTGCGCATGTATCGTGTCTATGTCAGACTATGGGCAGCATTCACTTCGCGGTGCACTTGATGTTCTTGAGAGTGAGACCTCTCCCCACGATTGCGATACAATCCCTGTCTGCCCCTGCAGGCTGCAGAACGATCACCCGGCAGACCTTCCAACTTCCATCCTTGGGTTGTCGTTGCTGTTTACCCATCCAAACAGCGACATCGCGAAGACCATTTCCAACATCTCCAGCACTGCTAGAACAACATCATGGTGAGTGCTCCTAGTCGTCGTCTGCTCTTCTGAAGCTAATGTATACAGTCGTCGCGACCCTCGCCCTTCGACAGCGCCAACGCGCGACAGTCGCCGTTCCGCCGACAGAACAGCGCGTCGCCAGCAACAGTACGAGGAGGAACACCAGGATCCTCGCCGACGAAAGCGCCTTCAGCATTGTCACTGTCGCCTACCAAAGCGAGCAATCTATCACCAGAGAAGACCAGTCCATTCGTCCGACGACCGAGCCAGATCAACACCGAGCGCCCGTCGAGCCCATTCGCACGACCTTCGAGCAGCTTGAGCATACCCACATCTCCCTCTAGACAACCGAGCAACTCAAGCTACAATGGAGCGCCGCTCAGCCCACGTCCTGCTTCTCCCATGCGACTGCCAAGCATCTCTCCAGCACCAGAAGAGCCCGACACACCCACAATCCTCCCTCCCGCCTCGCCTTCACGATTCGACGGAGCGAAACCATCATCTCACACTTTATCCGAAGAAGACTCGCCTCCTCCACCAGAACCATTTCAAGCACCAACTGTAGTACCCAGTCCAGCCATGCTCCGGCCATTAGCCCAAGGAACAGAAACATCCTCCACAACAGCCACAATCAAACAGCCTATCTTCACATCTCAGCCCGTGAAGAAATCACCCACAATGCCAAAACTCAACCCCATCGGTGGAGGCGGAGGCGCATACGGACACGTTCCACAGTCGCTCCTCCACAGCATGCGAGAGTCTTTCGAGGTACTGGACAGTAACAACACAGGCGGCGTCACAGCAGCCTCAGTCTCAGAAATGCTGGGCCAGATGGGCCTCGAGAACACGCCAGCTGCACTGCGAGACTTCTTCCCGCCTAACGTAACTGCGCAATTCAATCTTGCGAGATACCTAGACGTTCTGTCAGGACCATTAGCGGACCTGTCGCAACCAGACGAGCTACGCGCAGCATTCGAGGCTTTTGATGTGGACGATAGTGGACAGATCGATGTTGCAACACTCAGAGATGCGCTGCTTCACACTGCCCCTGAGCCAGGAGAGCATATGATCCGACTCAGTGAGCGCGAATTAGATGGTATTCTGGGAGATTTCACCGGACGAAGAGCATTCGGATCAAAGGGCATGAATGCTTCCAAGGCGAAGGGGGACGTTTTCAGGTATCGGGATTTCATGTCGAATATCAGCGCCGGTGGTGCGCAAACCGAGGGCGGAGAGGCTGTCATGGCTTCGTGAAGTTGTGTGAACGATGTTCATGCGTTATGTATATGTACAGGTTCTAGATGATGCATTGGTTCTGTGATCCCGGCCACGCTGGCCATGCTTATGCAAATAATGGTACATTACTCATAGATCTCATCGCATCTCGTTCCAATCTATCGCATTCGTCACATGCGTGCCCACGGCGCCGGCTGGAAAGACCTCTCACTCCTCAACCGACCCTGCGCGCTCTGCAAAGCCTCAACCAAGGCCGGCAGCGTCTCCTCCAAAGGCAACGCACACCTCACACCCTCAGCGCCATCAGTTCCCATCGGCACATCCTTGAAAAAGTTCTCCTCCCCTCTGACCCCTCCTTGATTGACAGCCGCAATAGCCTTCCCCTGCTCCTTCGCCCTCTTAACAAGTCTCCACGCAGAGTACGTCGCCAGCGAGGACCCCAAGACCAAAAGCCGACTCGCCTCATCCACTGCGTGCTCGACGTCAAGTTTGACCTGGTTGGGGATGGATTCTCCGAACATGATCACCGCAGGTTTTAAGATACCTGCTGTGGAGCCAGTAGCCCAGGCGCCGTCGTCGGTGGTCTGAATTTGATCGTTGAGTTCCGTGTTGGCGAGACATTTGGGACAGGGTGGGTATCTGAATGTTCCATATTCCACGCCAGGGACATCGACATCTCCATCCGGGTTCGTTTTCAAGCCAAGTTTCCTTCTTTCCGCTGGGTCTTCTGTAGAGAGTGCGCCGCTTTCCAGCATTTCTGCCAAGAACGCAGACCAGGAGGGATTCATCCGCGAGAGGTCATCCTGAAAGGCGTCGCGGCTATACTCGCTTCGACATGTGAGGCAGACTGTGCTGCGGAGGTATCCGTGTAGTTCCAGCGTTTTGAGACTGGGGTGTGCTTTCGGATGGAAAGAGTCGACATTCTGGGTGACGACTTGGTCTACATGACCCAGCTCTCCTAGCTGGCCAACGGCATAGTGTGCTAGGTTTGGTTTCGAGCGATGAAGGGTCGTCCAGCCCAGGTACGAGCGTGCCCAGTATCGTTTTCGCGCTTCGTGGGAGGCGGAGAACTCGTGGAAGTAGATGGGTCGGTAGGTCTTGTTTAGGGTGTAGGTGCCATTTGTGCCTCTATAGTCTGCGAGGCCGGAGGCTACCGATATGCCTGCGCCAGAGAGGATGAGGGCCTTGCCATTGCTATTGTCGTTGTGTCGCGTTGCAGACAGGAAGTTGTGCAGTGCTTCGATGGCGCCAGTGAGGTTTGCTGCGGTGGGTGGTATTACCGTTGGGCTGGGTAGAGGCGCTGTGTAGGGTATGCGCATCAATGGCATGGCATTACTGCCATGAACGATGGAACAACGGCAGGTCTCTCATGCCTGCTGCAAAACGTTGAAGCTATGCCGAGTCGTTGTCGTCACTTGCCGGAATTGCTTGGCCGGCTCTAGCGTGCCAATTCAGTGGTAATGATAGCCCGTGCCGTCTGTAGGCAGTGTAGGGCTCCTCGCTTGTGCCTGGAGGCTGTTCGGCAGAAATGGATAGAGTCGAGCCGTTACCTGTAGCCCCTTATGCTGATCTGAGCGATCGGCTCTCACTCCGATCAGAGAGACTTCTCGTTCTGCTTCGTATGATGTGCTGTGCATCGTTGGACACATTTCATGCACTGCCGATATTGGCTCACGCATCTTGGAACAACCGGCTGCTGTGCTCCCGGATGCACGAGAACATCACGTCGCCGCACGAGCCGAGGTGCTCCAGAACGACAGGGCCTGCTGCCGACAGCCATCCCAGTTCCCAGATCGCGCTTCCAACTTCTCATACTGCGGGCCGCTTCCATATGTCATCAATCTTATTGCTGCAATAGCATGCCAACCTTCTTACAGGCAGAGCCAACCCGGGCGCTTGTTGGACCACGTTGTTGGGAAGGTCATGGCTTGCGGCAAACCTCTTGTGGCGTGAGTGGTGGTCCCGATAGAATTGGGGCTCATCTATTAAGATCCAGGATCATTGCAGCCACCCGCCTCTAGTCGCAGCAACTCGCACGAGATCCAGCCCGCGGGAGGCAGCGCGAGAATGCGCTTCGCTAGGATCTGTCGAAACGATACGCCGACGTGCGGAGGGTTTCACACCTCAGCCGTGTACCTGCACTTCCTGGCAAACAAGCCTCCTTTGCGCTTCATCGTCACACTCTGTGGCGGCCATTGATCATGCTCGATCACGAGAGCAATTTGGCCGGAAGTAGTTCAAGGACGAGGTATATCTGATGCATGTACGCTGTGCCATGTGCGACTAGCAATCCAGTAGGAAGCAAAGCCAAAGCCAAAGCCTGTAGGCGATGATGTGCCTACTGCGGTCTGTCCCTTTGACTTCCTCCTCCCCGTCTTGTGCCGCTCATAACGTCCACCTATTCGGGCAGAGCCTCGAGCGCTATATCATGGCTGTCCGAGCTCAACATGACAGACTGCAGTCCTCCACCCGCCTCGACATCGTAACCACCATGCTTGGCCCACGAAGGAGTGCTGGCGATGTGTCGAAGCAGAATGCCAGGATGTTTGGTCTGCGGCACGATAGTCTGCTTTCGAGCGTGGACGATCGGCATAGTCGACGCTTAGCAGAACAAGCTCCTGTGCGCCACGATATAACTCCGAGGACTAGCAGAAGTAAGTCCATACCATTCTATCGTCATTGCAACTACCGTCGAAGGTGTTGCGGGTATAGATTAAAGATGCTAAAGGAAAGCTCGCAGAACCAGTTGCACCATCTGGCCGTTATGGAGTTTCAGCGCGAGAGAAAGAGCTGCCCCCAATGCCTTCCGCCGCGGTCGAGCAGCAGCAAAATGCAAGCACGCCGCCCACAACAAAGGCATGCTCGCCACGTTCCAGCCCTCCCTCGAAGCTCACACTGCACAGCTCGAATGGCTTCACAGCACTTCCAAGCCCAGATTTGAAACAGCGAATATGTGACACTCGTGCAAACAGTACCGCCACGCTTATACAGGTACCACTCGATAGCCGGGAGCCGATTTCACCGACACCCACCACTCCTTGGACCATGGGCAACAAACCATCGAGCATCGGCGGCGGCAGTCCGACACCTGACGACGAGTCCAATCACAGTGTTATCCGTACTCACACCAGGCGTGGCTCCAAACAGCATGTGTCGCGGAAGGGCTCGTTCGGAAACGTCTTCAAGCGCATCGACAGCAAGAGCCCACTGCCCCGCGATGTCACGAACAGTGTCATGTCCATCTTGCATCCGAGCGGCACCCACAAGAAGACCGACAGCTGCGCGTTAGAAGACGATGCCGCCGACGAGAGCGCGCCTGCCAACCCGTTCCTGGACCAGCCGGAACACCACGATACCCGGTACCCTGACAGCTCGAAGGTGAACTCGACGTCGACCACGACCATGACGGAGAGCAAAGCAGAGTTACCCCTGAGTGCTGGGACCACGATCCGCCACCATAGGTCTGAAGATCGATTACACTCAAGCAGGTCTCAACTCGATGGAGCGGACGACACCAAGGACCTGCCACCTCTTCCACCTTCGGAGGATGAAGTGCTATCGCCAACACTGCCTGCACCTTCACCTTTGCCGGAAGACAGCCCGCACAAGTATGGCCTGAGAGATAAGATTGACACGCCAGAACCACCGAAAGAGGCTGTTCAGGAACTCTCCGTCGCGAAGATGCGACGGAAAAGCAGTGGTCTGGAAATCTTCAACGTATGTCCAAGTCGCCAGCCAATCATTCAGGTCTAGCTAACACAAACCCAGGAGGCAAAAAGCTTGCAGTCTGCACAGTCGTTCCTCAACGGTCTCAGCACAGCTCGAAGACGAGCCGAGTCTCAGATTGAAATGAGGACCACCGATATGACCGACTCGGCATATACCACCACCACAAGTGGCACAACAAGACCGGCCTCGTCACATCCATCCTCGTCACACGCGCGATCAAAGTACAAGGACAGCGATGGTCGTCGGGAAGGGAAGCAAATCAAGTCATCAGGCTTTGCGTATTGTCGCCCACTGACCCTCGCCCAAACCAAATGTTGGCGTGGGCACAACAAGCTGCTACCAAGTCGGAACAAACACGCTCCTGTCGAATGTGCAGTATGTCACATTGACCACGATGGAGATCACTTCAGCTGCTCCTGGTGTGCGATTAGGATGTGCATATACTGTCGCAAGGACTTTGCTGCTCGTGGCATGGTGGCGCTGAAGGAGCGTATACGCAAGGCTGAGCTTGGTGATGCCGAGGACTCCGCGACAAGCTCGAGTGAAAGCCTGCCGGTGCTGATGGTCACTCCCAGCACAAGCTTCGAATAGGAACAGAAGCTGGCCAACGCTTATGCTTGATGATTACGGACACCACGAGGAGACTTGGCGAAATTGGAGCGAGATGTGTTAAAAGCCGGCTGATATGTTTAGCAAAGGATTGTCGGCAGATGATGCGCCAGGATACTTTTGTTTGGAGGAGGCATTATACCCGCTGTACGCGACAACTCGATGTACGTTTAGGAACTGTTGTTTATACTGGATTCATCTGCAGAGGCTGGTGCCTTCGGCATTACGGCATATGATGCATTCGTTCATTCACTCCGTTGCGTATTACTCGTGTTCGTCGCATGGGAACCGAGCTCACACAAGCCCTGCGCCACATTTCCCCACGCTTTCGTCCGATTCGATGTGCCTGGACACTCCCCTCGATACTTCCCCGGACCCCAGCTCGCCGGCCTGACCCCACTTACCCATCAAGATTCTAACCAAAACCTCATCAATATCAAATATCTTGCACGTCACCGTTGTGCCCACGAGTGCGCGGAGAACAAAGATGCTAGGGTGTCTTCAAAGCGCAATATGAAGTTGTAGTACAGTAGTAAAAGTGTTAATTAAAGTGTAGCCAAATCGGCGAGCTGGGGTCAGAGGAAGTGCTGAGGGGACACTCCTCGAGCGACGCATCTCCCCCAATGCCAATGCCAGCAATTGCACTGCCCAACAAAGCCTCCAGGGGTCATGTCGGATTCTCAGCATTTCGGTAGCATGCGCGTATATCCTCTCACGACAAGGATGCGTTGGCTGACAAACGGCGTACTTTTCAACACGCTTCCGAGATGCTGAGAAGCCTAAATGGCCCCTGTAGATGTTACATTACGTGACACGTCGCCGCCTCTACGGACTATCATCGCATCGCTATACTGGACCGCAGCGTCATGGTAGGCAGCGGGAAAGCGCACTTGAGACACGGACGTTCATAACCTTCTTTCGACGTTGCGAATCAGTGATTGTCGTTGGCCAGTACTACTCCAAGACTTGGACGATCCCTTCGCCTTCACCTTGGCACTACGAGTGGTACATGTACCTTCTACGACGAACAGAAACAGATCACATCAATATTTCATCATAGACTATGGCTTCATCAACAACGCCATCTTCGCCGACGGCAGGCCGACGACGAGGCACATCGATAGCCAGCGTTACACAAAGCATAGTCACGACTGCCGGGAATGTCCTCAACAGCGACCCTCCGCCCGGATTCCTGGCCGCTACAGCAGAGATTGCCAGTCAAGCGCCGACAATTCCAGAGATCAGGAGGAGTAGCACGGGAGAGTTGTCAGGAGGGAGGAGACGCAGCTCAAGCGGGACAAGGAGACTATCGCGCGGATCGAAAGACGTGAAGAAAGCTCAAGAGCAGGGAAACAATGCGAATACACTTTCGACGTTTCCTGCGCTGAGCGAAGTGCCCTCGCACCTGAGTAGTGTGCCTTCAGACGCCCGGACGAATGCGATCGCGCCGAAACCGGTCGATGACAGTCAAACACTTGGCTGGACATCCGACGATTCGAAGCAGGAATCCAACGAAGTACGTCCACTCGACAATAAGCACAAAGTCTATGCAAACGGCTACGTACCTCCACCCAAGCTCCCATGGACAACATCGACCGTGATTGGCCTCAAAGCATTCTGGAAATGGTTTTTGACCCCCTTCGGCTTCCTTGTCACTCTCTATGGCCTGAACGTGGTAGCATGGGGTGGCATGCTCTTCCTACTTCTGTGCAATGCAAGTCCGGCAATGTGCTGGACCTCAGATGGTCAAGGCGGCAAATTCTTCGACTGCAACGACATCAATTCGCCGCGCAGAAAGTGGATCGAATGGGATTCCCAGATCCTGAACGCTCTATTCTGCGTGACTGGGTTTGGACTGGTACCGTGGCGGTTCCGGGATCTGTACTACTCACTCTGCTATCGGTTCACTAGCGAAAGTAAGCAAGGAAGAGAGAAGAAGATGTATGGACTGCGAAAGCTTGCGGCTCATTATCGTAGCTGGTATCGCCTTCCTGGGTCAGAGACCTTGGATGCTATCGTAAAGCCGGATGAGGTTTTGGATTCTGATCTGCGGCTACCATTGCCAGCTTCGAAGAGACCTAACGATCCTCCTACTGGTGAGAGAGCGCCGCCCACACCCATCTGGAAGGTCGACTTCTTCATCTGGTGTCAAGTGTGGAATACGTTCTTCCAGTGCTGTCTGTGTGGCTTCATGTGGGGACTGAACCGACACGACCGACCTTCATGGTCTACTGGTCTGTTCGTCGCATTGGCATGCGGCGTTGCTGGAGTCGGAGGGCTCGTATCCTTCTTGGAAGGCAAGAAAGTGAAGCGTATTGAGGGTGTTCTACCTTCTGCTGCGGTACAGAAAGTCCTGGCTGCGAGACATGACCCCGAGCTAGGTCTACAGCAGACACGGACGGAGCAGGAATCGATACACGTGAGGCAGGAAAAGAGTGGAAATGAAGTCCACCAGTAGCTTGGAACATCCAACAGCTTGTTTGTGTTTAGCGTAGGCGTCTCGGCATATCGGGAAATGCTGCAGCAAGAACAGCAGCCTTGTACAGTTGGTTCAACACCAAACCGAGACTGCATCAAGAAGAGATCACGATCTTGTATCAACAACGTCGCCTGACATTGCCGTAGACAGTATCTTTCTTGTCCGTATTCCCTGTCAGCCGAATTGTCCCGAAGCAGCTCCCGTCCAAAGATCAGCGAACCTTATTTTTGCGGGTGTGCAGAGACTCCCGGCTGGAGTTTTGTGTCTTCTACATCACCACACTTCTGTACAGTATCGCCGTGTGTGTTTGTAATAGTAGCTTCTTTTCGTCGGGTGTGGCTTCATTCATCTTCATTTCGACCAGCGTATCGCGCGCGGACAGCATAGCAAAGTCGACGATCAAGCAAGCATGGCTGCCGGTAATGACGCCGTGACAAACAGTACGTCCTTTGCCATTGGCTTAGAGCAAATTGTCCAGACGAGGCTGCGATCATCATTGATTGATAGGTTACCGAGACTGACATCAAATAGCGACTGGAAACGCACCAGCATCAAGCAAAACCGAAGCAAACGGCGCAAACGAAGCTCACGCGCCACCAGAGACGAACGGCACATCGACCAACGGATCCTCCGACGATGCGACAACGGCTCAGGAAGATGGCGAGGCAGCAGGGCAGCCGGTGGATAATGTCTTCCAGCTTACCATCAAGCTGCCTCATGCGCCAGGGCAGACACAGATAATGGTGTCCAGTCAAGAGCAGGTGCAGGACATTCGCCAATCAATTGTGGACACATCGCATACTTTCCAGTACTCTTGCTTCCACCTCGAGCACAAGGGCAAGCGCATCAACGACTTTGTTGAACTGTCAGAGGTCGAGGACATTGTGGCAGACCCAGTATGCACGCTGGTGGAGGACCCATACACCGAGGCGCAGGCGCGGATGCATGTTGTGCGCGTGAGGGAGCTCATCGGAGCTGCTGGAGATAGGACAGACCTGGTGACTGGAATCGACGCGGGCACCAGCTTGTGCGATAGCGTGGAGCTTCCTAGCAGCAACAGCAAGGACGATGGAACCAACCCAGTGAGCCAGTACGATCTCAACGCGCCAGGATCGATATCCACTCTGCTACCGCGTCAGCGAGAGCCTGCGCCAAAGACTGTGAAGAGCATATCACTGTCAGTCTGGAATCCTCCTCCCTACAACCTGCGAGACCGAGGCCACCTGCTCTATCTTCAGGTCGTGACCAACGAAGGCGAGCAGCACTACATTACCTCGCACGTCTCTGGCTTCTACGTCAACAAGTCTACGAACAACAAGTTTGACCCTGCACCACGCAGCTCACCCAAATCTGCTTCAGAGCACTCTCTCATCAACCTCCTTGCCAAGATCTCACCTTCTTTCGATGCGTCGTTCAGGCGTCTGCAAGAGTACAACGGCCAGAGAGATCCTTTGGCTTCGTACCAATTGTCGAACAGCATTCCTGCAGCACCTTGGCTCGTGTCGCCTTCGACTGTTCAAAACCACCAAGCTGATCTTACACGAACTCAGGAGGCGTATCTGCTTGCTGGAGCTGAGAATGCAGAGACTCTTCGTGACTGGAACGAGGAATTTCAATCGACCCGGGAACTGCCTAAGGAGACTGTCCAGGATCGGGTATTCCGCGAACGACTTACCAGCAAGCTCTTCGCCGAGTACAACGAGGCCGCTGTACGTGGTGCATGTCTGGTCGCAAGGGGTGAGGTCCAGCCTTTGAACCCTACCGAGGCGAGGGACGCTCAAATCTTCGTCTACAACAACGTCTTCTACTCATTCGGAGCAGACGGTGTTGGCACTTTCGCCAGCGATGGCGGTGACGAAGCAGCACGCGTTGCTACAGGTAAGGATGTGCAGGGTGTCAAGGCTGTGAACCAACTTGACATCAATGGCCTCTTCACACCTGGTACCGTTGTCGTCGACTACCTCGGTAAGCGTGTCGTTGGTCAGAGCATCGTTCCAGGCATCTTCAAGCAGCGAGAACCTGGTGAGCACCAGATCGACTATGGAGGTGTCGAGGGTAAAGATGTGATCGCGACTCACAAGTCATTCGTGCAGCCCTTCAGCGAGCTTAGTAAGGCTATGCGCGTGAAGAAGCATGCGGTCTGGGACAAGGAATTGAAGAAGCATGATCTCGAAGCCAGTGTAGAGACAAAGGGTCTGCTTGGTACTGATGGACGCAAGTATGTGCTCGATCTTTACAGAGTTACACCACTGGACGTCGCATGGCTCGAGAAGCACCGAGGAGACGACCAGACAGACGAGAACCGCTACCCACACCGGATGACAGTGCTGCGATCGGAGCTTGTTGATGCTTACCGGATCGTGAAGATGCGGGAGTACGTGTCTAAAGAGTTGGAGAAGAAGCGAGCCGAGGAGGCACAGGCCAGTGCCGGTGCTGAGAAGTCGCTCACACATGGAGATCACGAGAAGGAGGCAAACGGCGACGCCGTTGCTAAGAAGGATGACGAAGAAGAAACGAAGCCAGCACAGCCAGAGCAAGAGACTGTGGACGTTTCGGGCTTCTCCTTCACCCTCAACCCAGATGTCTTCAGCGGACAGCAGCCTCAATCAGAAGAAGAGAAGGCGGAATGGGAACAGGATGAGGCTTTGGTACGCACAGTGTGCGAGTACTTAACAGCTGAGGTCATCCCACGACTTGTCCACGACCTACAAGAAGGCGATGCAGGCTTTCCAATGGACGGTCAAAGCATGGTCCGGGAAATGCACCGACGGGGTATCAATGTTCGCTACATTGGTGAGCTTGCTCGCCTGTGCGCCGAGAAGTCCGACAACAAGAGATTGCAAGCTTTGAAGCAGGTCTGCCAGCAAGAGATGGTGGCACGAGCTTTCAAGCATATCCTCAACAAGCAGCTTCGCAAGCTGCCACCGTGCTTCGCTCAAAGCTGCGTTGCGCACTACCTCAATTGCCTGCTTGGTCGTGAGCTCAACGGCTCTCCAAAGGCCGAGACTGAGGAAGAGCTCAAGAGCTTGTACCCAGACGTGTCGTTTGACTACGAGAAGGAGACACCAGAGGCGCTGGACAAGGAGATTGGGCGGCAAATATCGCTGCGATACCGCTACGAATTACAGGACAGCCTTGTACAAGCTGGCAAGCAGTTGCAGATGTTGCGTGAGTTGTCGAATAAGCTCGGCTTCCAGTTCGAAGCGAAAGAGTACGCATTTACGAAGGAGCACCAGCTTGAGTCTAAGGACTCTTCGGAGTCCCTCAGTGTGCCGCAGACCAACGGTACGCACGCGACAGCCGATGGTGGCAGAAAGAAGAGAAAGAAGAAGCAGGCAGATAAGTCTCCAAGCCGTGCTGCTGCATCTACACCAAGGCTGGCACCTACGACCTTCCGCCCGGACAATGTCTTGAACATCGTGCCCATGGTGAAGGAAGCATCGCCGAAGAGTGTCCTCGCCGAGGAAGCGCTTGAGGCTGGTCGTATGAGCATTCAGCAAGATCAGAAGGAGCTTGGCCAAGAGCTGCTCCTCGAGAGCTTGAGCTTGCACGAGCAGATCTACGGTATCCTGCATCCGGAAGTGGCTCGTGTGTACTATGCATTGTCGACGATGTACTACGGTTTGGACGAGAAGAACGCAGCAGTCGAACTTGCCAAGAAGGCTGTGATTGTGTCCGAGCGCACACTTGGTGTGGACGATGCCGAGACAGTGTTGGCGTACCTCAACCTCAGCTTGTTCGAGCACGCTATCGGCAACACTAAGAACGCTCTTGCGTATGTTAAGCATGCGCTGGACCTGTGGAAGATCGTCTATGGTGTTCGTCACCCAGACTCGATCACCACTATCAACAACGCTGCCGTGATGCTGCAGACTTTGAAGCAGTTCCACGAGTCACGGCTGTGGTTCGAGGCATCGCTAGACATCTGTGAGGACGTTGCTGGCAGACAGTCCATCAACACTGCAACGCTATTGTTCCAGCTTGCACAGGCGTTGGCACTGGACCAGGATCCAAAGGCTGCGGTCGCCAAGATGCGTGAGAGCTACAGCATCTTCAAGGCTGAGCTTGGACCGGAGAACCAGAACACCAAGGAGGCCGAGATGTGGCTCGAGACTCTCACACACAACGCTGTGAACCAAGCCAAGCAGGCGAATATCCTCCAGAACCGCCGCGTCTTGCTTTCCAGGAACGGCAGGACGTCACGAGTTGCTATGGGCACGAGACCACAGCCTCCGGTAGGCCAGACAGCTGCAGCACCTGCCGTGCAGACTTCAGCATCGACATCATCAGGCAGTGGCGGCATCGATCAGCGCAATCTGGATGAACTGCTCAAGTACATCAACGGTGAGAGCAGCAAGCAGACGACGCCGAAGAAGAAGCCAACGAACCCGAAGAGGAGGCAGCAGAAGGCTTAAGAAGTTTTGGACGCTTGCTCTTAGACGCTTGGTATAGTTTGACAGCTCTCGACTCGAGTATGCTTATTTGTGGTTATGACGAGGCATTCAATGCATGGTGATACAAAAAGGAGGGCCGGAAGAGAAGCGTGGATGTAAAGTTTTGTTGCACATGTTCGATCACCACTCTTGGTTAGATACTGTAAAGTATGTACTATATCATGTCTGTACAGTCTATATTATGTTCTCATCACTTGTACATCATAGTCCTCACATTCACTTCGTTTAGACGAAGCACGTGAGGCGTATCCAGAAGCTTCCATAACGCAAGATAAGATTTTCGCTACTGAGTCTATCGGGCTAGTGTGGTGGGACCCTGCGTTCCGAACCACACCAAGTGTTAAACTGAACGTCTCTTTTTGCTGTGCTACCAGGGATTGCCCAGCCGTATTGTGCCACATTCTGCAGAGCGGCTCTTGGTGCACTCCAGGCTGAGCGAGGATTTCGAGACTTTTGGTTTGCCGGCGGGAAGTGACTAAGTGCACATATGCCGTTTCCCTTCACCAAGAAGAGGTCTTCCAACAACCCCATCTCACCCGCGGAACACCCACCACCACTCCCGCCCAGTACCCCGCCGCCATACCACTACCACGACTCCCGGAGTTCATCGCCGGAGAAGAGTGACGCTGCGGCCAAGGAGAAGAAGAAGTCGGCAAAGTACCGCGAGAAGGATAACAAGCAGCTTCGGCCCAAGACGCAGCAGCGATTCTCCTGGTCCACTGCGTCACGCCGATCCTCCAGTTTCGACCACGACGAGCACCCGCTGAATCTTCCGCCAGACGAGTTGCGCCGCTTGAGCCAACTCTCGCACAGCCGCAGTATGGCTAGCAGGGCGGAGTCGTATGAGGGTGGAGTGCCCGTTGCCGAAGACCCAATGGAGGAGACTACACCAGCGCCAGAGACGCCGGGCTCTTTCCCACAGACAAATGGCACGGGCAGTGCTGCTATCAACGGTGTCAATGGCGACCACGGCGAGCAGCAGCAGCAGCAAGGTGACCAGCGGCCAACACCTCCACCCCACCGGACGCCCAAGAGCCCTTCACCACAGCTGGAGATACGGGAAGCGGACGCCG
The DNA here is from genome assembly GCF_020509005.1 of Fulvia fulva. Classification (NCBI taxonomy): domain Eukaryota; kingdom Fungi; phylum Ascomycota; class Dothideomycetes; order Mycosphaerellales; family Mycosphaerellaceae; genus Fulvia; species Fulvia fulva. Next base: position 1,076,108 of record NC_063012.1, read on the forward strand.
AGGCCTTCAAGGCTGCGGGCAACAAGCTCTACAAGGCGGGGCAGTATGGCAGTGCCATTGACGAGTATACCAAGGGTGGGTACTATACAGACGTTGAGTGGTGTGGCACACAGAACTAATGTGACTCTCTCCCAGCTATCGAAGCGAACCCAACATCGCCGACCTACCTGTCCAACCGAGCAGCAGCATACATGGCCGCCAACATGTTCGTACAGGCATTGGAAGACTGCAAGCTGGCAGACGAGCTGGAGCCCAACAACCCCAAAGTGCTGCACCGAATGGCAAAAATTTACACTTCGTTAGGACGACCGCAAGAAGCATTGGAAGTCTACGATCGGATACAGCCACCAGCGACAGCAAAGGACAAGGCACCGGCACAGGTCATGCATCAACATTTATCACAGGCTCAGGAGAGCTTAGAGGGCGGCACAAGCGGGTCCATGGTGCTCTTTGCGTTGGATCAGGCCGAGAAGGGACTGGGATCGAGCGTGCAGCCACCTAGGAAGTGGAGACTGATGCGTGGTGAGGCTTACCTCAAGATGGGAACAATCAACAGCTTGGGAGATGCACAGAACGTGGCTATGTCGCTACTCCGATCGAACAACGCAGACCCTGAGGCACTGGTACTGAGAGGGAGAGCACTTTACGCACAAGGCGAGAATGACAAGGCACTGCAGCACTTCCGACAAGCGATCTCGTGTGATCCAGACTACAAAGACGCTGTAAAATACCTCCGAATGGTACAAAAGCTCGACAAGATGAAGGAAGAAGGTAACACCCACTTCAAATCAGGCCGCTACCAACGCGCCATCGACGTCTACAACACCGCCCTCGAAGTCGACCCCAACAACAAAGGCACCAACTCCAAAATCCTCAACAACCGCGCCATGTGCTGGACCCGCCTGAAGCAATACCAAAAGGCCATCGAAGATTGCGACCGCGCCGTCCAGCTCGACCCAACCTACACCAAAGCCCGCAAGACCCGCGCCAAAGCGTTGGGAGAGAGCGGCGACTGGGAAGAAGCCGTCCGCGCATACAAGAAGATTGCAGAGGATCAACCCGAAGAACCAGGCATCGCGAAGGAGGTCCGAAACGCCGAACTCGAGCTGAAGAAGAGCAAACGCAAGGACTATTATAAGATTCTAGGTCTGGAGAAGGACTGCAGCGAGACGGAGGTGAAGAAGGCGTATAGGAAGTTGGCAGTGGTGCATCATCCTGATAAGAACCCTGGCGATGCCGAGGCGGAGCATCGGTTCAAGGAGATTCAGGAGGCGCACGAGACGTTGATTGATCCGCAGAAGAGGGAGAGGTATGATTCAGGAGTGGATTTGATGGAACCTGGTGAGGGTTTCGGTGGGGGAGGTTTCCCTGGGGGAGGTATGGGTGGCATGGGTGGAGGGATGGGAGGGATTGATCCGGAGATGTTGTTCAATATGGTGAGTGGAGTTCTGAAACCACGTGGGGATAGTGATGCTAACGACTTTACAGATGAATGGTGGTGGCGGCGGCGGTGGATTCCGCTTCGCACAAGGAGGCGGAGGTGGTGGATTTGGTGGTCAGCGAGGTGGTTTCAGTCCTTTCGGATAGAATCCATTCGCTGACCGCACGGGGCCATCGGGACGAGGTTGAAGATCGAGTCCACTCGATTCGAGACGAAGATGTACTGCTCGCAGTACTGTACAGAAGGAAGCGAATTGCTGGGCTAGCGTTTTCGAAAGCATCACTTGCATGATACAGATAGACTGCATGATTGCTTTGAAGGAAGGACGAAGGATGCATGCATGCATTACGGCGAGGAAGTGTTATGAAAACTTTGGATAGCACCATACGATGTACCCATACCCTTCGGCTCGTTGATAGCATGTATCTTCTCAACCAATAATGATTCGGTCGTACCAGGATCTGCTCTATATCTGTACACGCTGACAGCATCCGCATACGACTCGATCCAGACCTCTACCCAATCCTTACTCAACAGCCACCTCAATGTTGGTAGTAACATTGCCCTCAGTAGCCCTTGAGTACGGGCACACAGTCTTCGTCTTCTCCACCAACTTCTTCAGATCCTCCAACTTAATGTCCTTGCCCGTAATCTTCATATCCACACGAATACCCAGATCCAGCTTCTTCAAGTCGCCAATGAGGTGCACGTCAGTCTCGATAGTGCTTTCGGGGTTCTTGAGGCCGAGAGATGGTGCTGTGGCACCCATGGCGCCTTGGAAGCAAGCACCGTAGCCTGCTGCAAAGAGCTCCTCGGGATTGGTCTTCTTGCCGTCGCCGCCGAGGTTGGTGGGCATGCCTAGGTCGAAGTCGAAGTGAGGGGATGTGGCGTGGCCTTGACGACCGCCGGTTACGGTTGCTTGGGCGGTGGTGAGAGGTGCGTCGGAGCTCCAGTTAAGGAAGCGCTTGGTTGGTGGGGTGAGAGTGGTGAGACGTGGGGCGCTGCGGAGGAGCGGGCGGAGGGTGCGGATTGATGCCATTGTGGTGATAGTGATGTGGTGAATGCTGAAGAGCTTGTGGTAGTTGGTGAGGGTGTTATTTGTTGTGTTTAAGGAGAAATAGAGTGAGCTCGAGGTTGGTGTGCCTGAGAGCTCTTCACAAGCCGGGGTGTGACGTCGGTGCGGCATTGAGTTTGACCATTGACCTCTCTTGTGACCGACTCGTGACGAGGGTCTTCACCCATATTGTCATCACAAATCTGTTCACATCAGTCGCGCAGCGCGCTCGCTTCCAGCATTGCAGGGTGAGCGACTAATTTATGGGAGATATACCTCGATGTCGATGTCGATGAATTGGCCAAGGCGACGCGGCGGCTCGACAGCAGCTCGCAGAGATCGGAGCAGGGGATGTTAGGGACGACTTACCAGGTTGTTTGCGGCATTGAATACCACACAGATTATGCTGTTTGAAATTTGGGGGATAGACGCGACACCGATGAGGCACCAGCGTCATATTGTTGGAGGTTGGAGGATAGACGCCACACCGATGTGGCACCAGCGTCGAGTATTGTTGGACTTTGGCGATAGAAGCGTTGCCCAAACGGCAACAGCTTCGAGTGTTGTTGGAGACAGGACCGATGGCAAGACTGCACCCCACAGATTCCATCTTGGCTGACTGAGGCCACCGAAGGTGGCGGAACCGCTGGCAAGAATCTGCGCATGTATGACCAGAAGAGCCGTACGCGCAAGCTCATTCATGGGTAGCTCCACGTTGTCGAGATGTTGGGTAAATTGATTCCACGCGGGGATGGATCATGAAAAGTTAGCTTGTGTTGAGAATAAACCAGAGCTGAATCTTAGTATTGATATATAGTGGCAGGGACGTGGTCCCTACCACACAAACCCGAAGGTGAAGTGGCGGCTGTAAACTTGCAGGAGCCTGTCACTTTTTGTTTGGCCAGGAGCTGGAGCGAGGTTGAAGATGCATCTCGCGTCTCGGAATGATCTTGATGATGTGAAACGCCCGCTGATGGCACGGGTGGTGGGAGAGGTGCCTCTTCAGGCCCTTGAAGACGAGCTGGAGCAATGGAGGTGTGATTGGCATAGTGTCTCGTCATTGACGTTGGCGTTTTAGGTGGAGGTCCTTCGTAGGAGCCTCGGGAGTCGAGCTGGAGCAAGATGCGCCTTGCGTCTCGATGGTAGACGGGATCTGAGAGGCTGGAGTAGTGCCAAGCACATTGGTGCTATACCTCAGTCTTGAAGGGTGGTGGAAGAACGCGCACGTAAGTGGCTGAAGGAAGAGGCAACGTACGCGAGGGTACGGCCAAGTGTTTGGAGAAGCTTGCACGAGCGTGGTGTGCCTTCTGGTTGCCGAAGGAGGCGACAGTCATGGACAAACCTCCGGTTGTGAGCTGGAGCGACGCGAGTGGCGAAGTCGACGCGTCTCGATGTTGTCAGAGTTGAAGTGGTAGAAGTCGGTTACCTTGCGGGCCCCCAGAGTGGTGAGCTGGCACAGCGATGAAACCTGCGGCTCGCGCTTGTCGGAAGATGGTGAACTGCGCCTTACAGACGGCATGGGGAAGGAAGCTGCTTCAGGAACGCAGCTGCTGACCAAATGGTGGACTGTAGCATATCCAGCCCTGGCCACTGAACATACGAGATGTGCCCCTCGAATGCGAATGGCAGGCGACATGCGAGGGGTCGACTGTCTTGGTCAACAGCTCTGTGAGCTGCTTGCTGTTGTATTTTGATAGGCAGACGTCCGAAGGTCGGCCACCGGAAACGAAGAGTAACCGGGGTAGTATGCGTCTCGTAGAGACGACATTGGAGAAGGAGCTGCACCGGCCGCTGATGAAAGACAAAGCATGGCCACGACACCCCAGCCCTAGCCTCTGAGAATTGTGTCTACTGCACACGCGAATGGCAGGCGACATGTGAAGCAAAGAAACCCAAGCCCTAACCGCCAGAGGTAACGCTTCCACACGCGAATGGTAGGCGACGTGTGGAGGCCGATCAGTGGTGTCTTCGTCAACAGTTGCGGGAGCCGCTTGATTGGGATGGTGTCCACGCAAGGTGGTGTGTTGAGAAGCTGTAGCCCCTTAAGGAGGCTTGCATAAGACGGACGGATACCACCCGCCTCGGTGATGTGAGCATGAGCCGTACGTGCACGGCGTCTCACTGTAGTCAATCAATCTGAGAGGTTACGTTAGTATGTGTGTCTTGCGTGTTGCAAGATCTCTGGTAGCTGCTGTCGGGTGCTGATCGCTGGTGGTGTTGTTGGTTGGTGGTGGTTGTGTTGTTGCGAAAAAAGTAAGTGAGCTTCGTGAAAGAAGAATCATTCCTTATGTGCGTTTTCACACGGAAGGTGCGGGAAGCGCCGTTGGCATGTGAAGATCATGCAGGCTCACAAAGAGATGACAGCTCATACACGACACTATGGAAGCGCAGACTCCGCGATCTAGTGCAGCCTATGGACAAGCATGCCGCATCTCAAATATTGAGGCTTCACCGCACTATCTTCCTCAGCAGTCCATGAGCTCGAGCTGAATACAAACCAAGAAACCACAATCCTCTACACCACCAAAGACACCAGACCCATGCAAGACCTCACCATACCCATTGCCCTCGTTTCTTCTGCCCATACTTGTCATTTTGACCCCACTCTCAGGCCTGAGCAGTATACATAATCCCACGTCCCTCCCCCTTCAACCCCATACACCCCCTATACTCCGTGCTAAAATACTGCGTATCATTTCCTACCACACACTCCCCCGTCGCAAACACTGTCAAAAGTCCATGAATCGGTGGCGCATACACCTCCATAGATGCGAAGCCGGAGGGTACGGGATAGCAGGTTCCATTGACGAGGCTGGTGGGCGTGCTGCTGGTGAGGGTTGAGCAGTGTGCATCTGTTGAGAGCGAGATGCCGAGCGGCTGGGGCGCAGGTGGTGATGAGTATGATGGTGGTGCTTGTGCTGTCGGAGCGGCTAGGGTGAGGGAGGTCAGTGTGGCGAGAAGGATTGTGGTGGTGGTGAGGGAGAACATGTTGTGCTTTCTTGTGTAGGTTTGTGATGTTGCCGGTCTGGTGATAATTAAGTGCGGATGGTAGTTGATAGTCGATTGTGTGAGCGTTTGTGTTTCGATCGTTCAGTGTTTGCTTGAACTGTGGCCACTCACGATGAAATGTATCTAGATGCCCTTATATACTCAAGAACTACCTGCATCGGACAAAGGAGAATAAACTTTCTGCCGAGTAGCTCACCATCGTCACATATAGTTCAGATTCGTGGTACTATTCTCGAGTCACAAGTGTCGTCACACCGGTACACTGTAGCATCGCATGTCCAGCAGAACTTGTTGTTTGTACGACAATCTTGAAAGGATCAAAGGGATCTACTGACGCTACCATGTCTTGGCGCGGTTCGTGGTTGAGCTTGACGGAGGTTGGACCTATAGGAGTGCGGCTGAGGTCAGCCTTGCAGATCACGAATCGCTTTACATGACTGACAATCGCCGTGCTCCTGCAACACGTGAGGTGAAACGTCTTGGTGGTCATGATTTGCTGCCATTGGTTCTACGCTGAGCGTTTCCTCCAGGCTGTTGAGTTTCGGAAGTGCGCGATGCAGCTAATACTCCACTATTCCATGCCTTACGTTCCGTTCATCTTAGCGTGAGTTGTAGGTCCTCGTAGCCTACTTGTGAGTGACACCCTCCACTGGGATGGGTTCCACGCCAGCTACCTCCGCAGCCTTTGGCTGGTGCGGCTTGTTGACCTCATCCTTCATGAATGGGAAAGGAAGCACTTCCTTGATGCTGTAGTTGTCGGTCAAGAACATGCACATACGATCGATGCCCATACCCCAGCCACCGGTAGGTGGAAGACCGAATTCCATCGAGCGAAGGAAGCCCTCATCAATATCTGGCACTTCGTCGTCGCCCTGTGCCTTCTGGCGTGCCTGCTCTTCGAAACGGAGACGCTGGTCGAAGGGATCGTTCAGCTCGGTATATGCGTTGATGATCTCCTTCTTGCAGACGAAAGCTTCGAAACGCTCGCAAAGACCGCTCTGCGATCGGTGGTACTTGGCGAGAGGGCTCATGAGTTGTGGGTGTCCGGTGATGAAAGTTGGGTTGATGCACTTCTCCTCGATGAACTCGCCGACAAGCTTGTCTATCATGCGAGCGTTGGTGAGAGGAGGCGTACATGTGATACCAGTCTTCTTCAGCATGCGCTGTAGGAATTGGTTGCTCTCATCTGTGTGAAGCTGGTCGCCAGGTGGGAACTTCTCGCCACAGGCTTCCTCGAGAGCTGGAATCATCTCAACCGACTTCCATGGCTTGGCCCAGTTGACGTCGTATACCTCGCCAGTCTGGGTGGTGTACTTGGTCTGAAGGCCGCCAGTGACTTCCTTGACCATGCCCTCGACAAGCTCTTGGGTACGGTCCATGACGTCGTAGAGATCGGTGAACGCCTCGTAGTACTCGCAAGTTGTAAACTCGGGATTGTGTGTAAGATCGATACCCTCGTTACGGAACTGTCGGCCAAGCTCGAACACTCTGTGAATGCCACCCACGACCATCTGCTTGAGAGGAAGCTCAGTTGCGATTCGAAGAGCCAGCGTCATGTCCAGATCATTATGGTGTGTGTTGAAAGGCTTGGCCGTAGCACCACCTGCAGACTTGAGGAGGATCGGGGTCTCGATCTCGAGGAAGCCGTTCTTCCAGAAGTACTCTCGGACGTATCGTGTGATGTCTGACCGTGCCTTCATAACCTTGACAGTCCTCTTGTTCATGATCAGGTCCAAGTGTCTGTTGCGGTAGCGCTCCTCTTGGTCCTTGAAGCCGTAGTGCTCTGATGGGATCTGGTGAAGGCATGGTGCGAGTAGGGTCACTTCTTGTGCAAAGATCGATAGCTCGCCTGGGTTGTCCTCTCTCTTTGGGTTCGTCCGGCCTGGGAAACCCTTCACGCCAATGATGTCTCCACGGCGTAGGATATCGTGCTGCTCTGCAAATGGGACGCTCGATGTGCTGTTCTGGTTCTGGGCCATGATCTGAATCTCTGCGCCATCGACTGCGACTTCGTAGAAACGGAGGTTCTCGCCCGCGGCACGGATGTTGTAGATACGGCAGCCAATGCTGATGGTCTTGTCCTCGACCAGTTCGCCCTTCTTGAGATGGCCATACTCCTTTTCGAAATTCCGTAGATCGTAGTTGACAGAGAACTTGTGTGGGTAGGGGTTCGGCGAGTTGTTTTCCTTCATGTGCTTCACGGCCCTGGATCGAAGTTCGAAATATTGCTAGGCAGGATCATAAGTATGAAGACGCAGAGAGTCACTAATCCAGGTACTCACATTAGGGTTGAGTTGCGACTCATCCCCAGCGTCCGCCTTCTTCTTAGCTGCCGGTGGTGCTTGTCGCGTCGCCGCAGCCTCTGCCTTCTTTGCTTCCTAAGAGTGTGTCAGCATAACTCTTCAGACTATGCTTGGTATGCCTTCGCTATTTCCGCGCGTATGTCGCGTACCTTCTCTCGCGCCTTCTGCCTCTTCTTGAACTCGGTCTTGGACACCTTCTCTCCAGTCACTTCGTCCAGAACCAAGTTTGGCTGGGAAGATTCGCCCGTCGCGCCAGTAGTGAGCTCGGAGACCTTGTTGGTAACATCGTGAACTGCATCCTTGACCGCATCGGCGGCCTGTTGTGCTGCCATGTTTGCTATACACGCGAGAAGTCGGTCAATGGCTGTGGCTGGCGACCATAAATCTAAATTCTGTGCCTGCAGTCATAGCTTGGGCGAGAGTCATCGAGGGGATTTGGCGGGGCATGAGATGTTAGTCAAATATTGATTCCATCACATCAAATATATATGAGTCTGAGCTCAGTCACTTCATTCACATGCTGAATCACATGGAGTACTTCTACCAGTGTCTGTAGCACGGCAATTGTATGCAAGCATCTCTGCTGCACTAGCGGACCAGCTATCATTGCTGTCCTCCAGGCCAAGGTTGATGATGCTGCTCACGCAGGTCCTGGCCTCTCTGCCCAAATTGCCCGTAACCGCAGAGCATGATTTTCTTGCCTATGGAAGTTGAGGCATCATCAATACATCCCTCTTGCAGTATCCACTTTGGTATCGCCCTAACGCCTCGCTAAACAGCATTTCGACAAAGCATGGTCCGATCTTCCTGGGATTACCAGCGCTGACCAAAACCACCACCTACAATCCGAAGTGTTAGCCATATCCAAGAAGCACATGGCAGTGTCTTAGACCATAGTATGAGCGATGGAGGAAAGCGTCCCAGGCAGCGCATGTCTCGCACACTCCACTATGGCCTAAGCCACTGCTCAATACCTTGTATCATGTGAGAACTTACCTCTACCTCCTCCAAAGCCGCCACGGCCTCTTCCACCGCCGTAGCCTCCTCCCCGTCCTCCGTAGCCTCCTCCCCCACCCCCACCATAGCCTCGTCCGCCGTATCCGTCGTCATCTCTGTCGTACGACGACTCATCTCTTCTCGGCGGCGGTCGTCCTTTCAGCTCCTTGCTTAACCTCTCGTGCTCCTTCCTCATCTGCGCATATCCCAGATGCATCTTGCCGAAGAAGTGGTCTGCCAAACGTCTGTCGTTGTCCAGTCGACTGAGGTAAGCACCACACACATCACACACCTGCAGCTTCTGGTGTCCTGAAGGTCCAGAGGTATCGCTGAGACTCTTAAGCTCACGCTCCCTCTCCTCCTTCTGCACCTTTTTGAGCTTGAGGTTGTGGAATTCCTGCACAGCCAAGTTGACCGCGCCTTGCTCGCTCAGGATCTCTACTTCAGTGATGCCAGCTTCTATTGTCCTTGACAGATCTTCAATCTGTTTCAGCAGTGTGTTGGTCTGCCGAATCTCATCTGGTGTCTTTTCTAATCTCCTCTGTGCTGTATCGATTCTGCGGTCGCACTCGTTGACGTATTTGCCAATATCACGTTGATAGTCGAACTCGAAACCCCACTCGCGCTTCTTCTCATCTGGTGCTGCCGCGTACTCGTCCTTGAGATTCGGTATGTGACTTTTATCACAGGGTCCCAGGTCCTGTTTGGTGTTTGTGAAGAGATCGTGTGGGCAGCCGCCGCACAGATAGGAACGACAGACTTTCGGGTCGGTGATGGTGAGGACTGGTGCTTTGTGAGCAGTTGGGCCAGCGAGAAGTTGGTCGCCCATGAGCTGCTCGAGCAGCTTGCGCTGTTCGGCCGCCATGGTTACTGTGTCGTTGCTGTCAGGTAGGGTGTTGTTATGTGGAGCTGGTGGTTTGTCGAGGACGAGGCCTACCGGTTAGTCAGTCGCTGAGCTCTGCGCGACCACTACGCGAGGTTGAATGGAGACAAGGCGTTGGCAGATGATGTTTCCTGAGCATCTGAAGATCACCTTGAACTTCACAGAGTCGCGCTCGCGCTAGCCCGGCTTGCGTTCCGAGCTGACTGATCATCCTTGCCCATTGGCCCGTGTGCCCCTGCCGCTCTCGTTCGCAACAACCCTTGTTCCAACACCAGAGCGCTTCGCCTACGCTCGTGTAACCTCGTCGACAAAGTCTCTGTCAGCACAGCCGCCTTGATCATGGAGCGCTTCTTTTGCATAAGTGCGCGGCGCATTCGCATAACTGTGCGGCGCCGCTGCGAACACCTCAGCGGCAAAGATGCGCCTCCTCCAGACTGGTACGAATGAGCTCAAGCTCGTTACCTTTCCCGATGAGCAGAAGCTACCCGAATACGCTATCTTGTCCCATACCTGGATGCAAGATGAGGACGAAGGATTATTTACGGACCTGTCGACATTGCTGCAAAGCCAGGCAGGAAGAAGATCGACTGAACACCGCCGAGTGACCGAGTTGTGTATCATTTGAACATCACGAGTCCTGACCAAGCTCTCGACCCAGATTGTAGCCCACAACATCGCCCACTATGGATCGATGGGCCTGCTGTTTCGTGGCGCAAGCTGGTAGACGCTGGTCTCATAATCACGGTTCAAGCCAGACGTCTGGTGTCCCTGGGTCAGCCGATTGTGCTGGTGGAGCTTGAAGTCATGCGAATGTTTGCAACTCGACACTCGATTCAGCCAAGTCAGGAAGATATTGCATTACTGAATGCCCTCAGCGGCCTGGGTGTTGACCACAGCCGTCGTCACAGATGTCATATTTGCGGTAGCACGTTTCACTTTGCGAAAGACCTCATGCGCCACGTAGCAGCGGCTCACGATAGATCCACTGTGCACTACAGATGCAATGCGTATGGCTGTAGGAGGACAGCTAGACGCAAGGATCACATGAAACAACATTGCCAGAAGGCTCATGGTCAGCAACCCTGGCTAGAAGACTTCACCCAGCTGAGGGATAGCAATGCCTTGGACGTGTAGGACACAATTCAGCAAAGCTTCGAACAGACTCTTGTAGTGTTCTTGTAACAGCCCAGCAACAAACTAGCCTATAGGTGCCATCAGAAAGACAAGAGACGACTCGAAGGAGCGAGAGTGTCTTCAAACAAGGAAGGGACTTTCTTGACGGCTAATTACAAAGGTCTGATGGTGTTCGTGGCGATATTAATGCCACATGCTTTGCTCGAACACTCTGGCACTCCACTGTCTTGCAAAAGTCCTAGCAACGCGCTCGAGGAAGAGAGCCATTATGGCGCTGTTCTTGAACCATGAGCTGGCTGCTAGGACCTTGTGACGGTGTCTAGCGAACGTCCAAAGCAGCAATGAAGTCTCCCACAAGCCATTCAACCCGGGGCGAAGCAGCACACATCTACAATCGCGCCTGCCGGCGGGCCAATATCCTGCTCAACATAGTCGCGACCTCAGGATCAAATACCTCCTCAGCAGCTCTAATTGCATTCCCGCGAGCGCCACCTTGAATGCCGATCTCGGCTCCATAGGCAAGCAGTATCTCTATACCCTCATACCATCCTCTCCAAGCAGCTGCTTGCAAAGCTGTCCCATGGTACCCTGCAACCCCATTCGGATCGGCGCCTTTGCTCAATAGCAAGTTCAACGTACTCTCGAACTCTGCTTCCGCAGCGATCTGCAATGCAGTACCGTACACTCCTCCAACCTGGTTCACATTCGCACCACAATCGTCAACGAGCATTGCAATGATATCGTCGTGCCCTCGATCCGCCGCAGCATGCAAAGCACTTCCAAGATTCCACTCGAAGTGTTGACCTCCGCGCCTTGGCCTAGCAGAGTGCTCATGAGCTCTTTCTTGTCTCGAATAGCCGCTGCTTGCAGAGCGTTTCCGAACGCACCGCCCTGAGCGTTGATGTCAGCACCCCATTGAAGCAGCAGGCCGGCGGTATCGTCTCCATATAGCATTCAAGCTGCTTACAGTGCATTGCCGTAATGTCCTTCTTGTGCATTGACGTCAGCTCCATGCTCGAGCAGCAGTCCTATCACATCGCGGTGTCCTTCTCCACATGCGGCGTATAAAGGTGTACCGTGTTTTGCGTCCGAGGGTGGTGATTTGGAATTGCATCGTGGTGGTATGGGGCTGTTGTGTTTGTGCCTTGGTGTTCTTAGGCACTGTGTTTGTGGTTGAGAGCTAGAGATGTAACAACGGCGATGATGCGGCTGCTTTATACCAACGATCCTTCCATGTTCGGAAATCTCTCGTCGTGTCGTCACAGCACATCGCCTCGCTACGTCGTGGGCCTATCATTGAGTTGGATGAATACTACCACACAATGGCACCATACTCCACCTCGCTGCACATAGGCGTGCGGAACTGCTCCCTAGGCTGGTTTTTGCTGAACCCAGATCAGTCTGTGGACATCATAGGGTGACTGAATGTCTTACCTCGCGACATGCCTCCGACCTCGCATGAGAATTATCCACCCATCCAAGCAGCGCAGTAAATCGATCGATCGCACGATGTTGCCCATTTCGGGCATTTGTGCTCCTTTGAGGCAGCGCTAAATCACCCTTACAGCCTGATGTGACGGGATCTCCTCGGGTTGATGACCAAGGAGGCAGTCATCCGCGACTCTCCTTGAGATGTGAGACATTCTATAGTGCTTGGAAGATGGCAGGCTAATATCTGGAAATCTTCTGCTAGCCTCATACTCTTGCGTCGTGATGGTGGACTTACCATTTCGCGCCGAGCCAAGTGCGAGTTGTTTGTCCGCGGGGCTTCTCCTCCCATTCGCCTCCCGGACCTCACTTTCCCTCCCGCCCAACCTCGCTCAATACCCTCTTCTCCATCGCATCAAACCCCTCCACAGCCTCCCCATACCTCTCAAACGTTCCCTGCGTATACCCCTCCGCAATCTTCTTCACAAAAGCCCCCTCGTCCCAGCGATTACCAATCAACTCCTCAAACGTCTCACCCTTCGTCCTCTCACAACCCCAAACAGCCTTATACGCCGCCCCCAGCGCACACGCATTACCCCCGATATCGAGCTTATACACACCTTCCACGCCTCCCAGAACTTCGCCGCAGATCTTGGCAATGGCTGGATTGGCAGAGCCGCCGCCTACGAGGTAGACGCGGCGGGGTTGGGCGGGGAGGTCGTTGGAGGGCTTGACGAGGGCTTGGGAGCGGAGGCGGAGGGAGAGGAATTGGGATTCGAGGATTGTGCGGGCATCGTCTGCTTTGGAGGTTGATGACGAGGGTTTGAGGTCTTTTGCGGTGGGATGGTAGCTGTATCGCCATTGGCCTTCTGGGACATTGGGGACGATCTCTGGCCGAGGGAAGTACAGGCCCAATCTCATGGGGTCGGAGTCGGAGGTTTGACTTAAAGGCGGTGTTGATAGAGCTGTGTCGTTGAAGGTGTCCCACGATTTCGTGTTGTCCAGTTGATCCCGGATCTGCTCGCGGGCGAGGCCGCCGTTCTTGTAGCAGAGCATAAACATGTATAGGCCTGGTGTTGTGGGATGGTTCATGAAGTGGTAGGCTGGGTCTGGTTTGTACTCGGGTGTGCTCATAAGGAAGGTTGTGCTGGTGCCAAGCGACACCATTGCGTCCGACGGCCGAAGGGGAAGTGCGAGGATCGTTGCTGGGTTGTCGCCGGTGAAGGGAGTGATGTTACAGTCTGGCGGGAATCCATAGCGTCCTGTGAAGTACTTGCTCACAGTGCCGAATGCTTTCCCACCGTCTTCTGGCACATCGCCAAGTTTTTTTCTCAGCTCAGCAACGCCCTCTGTTGAACCCGCTGCGAGGGCAAGCAAAGTATCGTTCCAGGTGCCATTGTTGACATCCCAGAGATTCATGCCCGTTACATCGCTAATGTCGATCGGTGCCACTCGGCCAAGAAAGATGGACGCCAGGAAAGATGACACCAGCGATATCCTCGCCGTCTTTTCATAATGATCCGGATACTTCGTCCGATACCGAAGAATCTGTGGTCCACTGAAACGATGATGCGCCTTGCTGCCAGTCACTCTCGCCAGAATCTCAGGATCGCCAAGCTCAGCATCAAAGGCATCGCATTGCTTCTGCGTACTGGCATCCTGCCAATTCGGACTCATCGGATGGGCAAAAGCACCTTTCCTCTCGCCTTTACTTCCAGGCTCCAATTGCTCGATCAACGACTTTCCAGAGTCCAAGTTGGCGAGAATGTGCTCTGCTTCGTGTGACCAGAAGACCGTGCCATGTTGCATACCCGCTCCAGAGATACCCTTCACTCTGCTGAAGTCCAGACCGGCTTGCTTTAAGCGATCGAGGACCAAATCAACGGCTTCTAACCACATAGCTGGTGGTGCAAAGACTTCGCCTTCGGAAGGGTTCGTGAGCACTCCCTTTTCGATGTCATATTTGCTGAGATGTGCATCAAAGTCGACTTTTGCTTCGTGAATCAACTTCAGATTAGAGTCAACGACGATGCCTTGGTTGGATTTAGCAGGTTGTTATTTGGTCGATTTCTGTGGGGTGAAGAGTACCTTTCAATTGCTGCGTCGATAGATCAAAGCCCTGGTCATCGTCAGTGCAAGCACTTTTTACCAAGGGTGGTTCGTGCAGACCATGTACAAGGGACCAGTAGTAGCTCCTGCCATACTGAACCGATCGTTCCGATGGGTAGTAAATGCAGTATTGTGATTGTTGTTTCACTAGGACCTGCAGTTGTCAAACATCAAAGAGCGTGGCCGTTCAACCAAAAGCCTGCAAATGTCAACGCGGGGACCTCTGATGCAAGGCAGAGCCAGAGCTCCATGAGGTTCCGCCGGATAAATGCGGCAAAATACCGCGTGGTTGTGCTGAAGTCTGTTCGAGTTGAGGCCGGAGCAGCTGTGGTTGAAACGGAGAATTGCAACAGCAGCGCGCATACTCTTCACCTCACATGAGCATGCAAAATCTTGTTGCATTTCTTCATCGCGGCGTAAAGTCATTGGCGGCTATACCCACCAGGCGGCCGCCCGTCTATGAGACCGCATCGATCTTCCTCTCATTACTCCTCGAGCTCGCCGCACTATTGGTGCTCCTCATGCTGCCTTTTCTGTTGCGCCCAAATTCCTCCTTGACACTCTGCAACGCCTCAGGCTGAAGCTTCTGCGCCATCAGCGTATTCTGCTTTTGAAGGTCAGCAACTTGTTCCTGCAGCAGGCTGTTCTCTCTTCTATAGAGATCAACTTGCGACCTGAACTCATCGCGTTCTCGTGTGACCAGCGATAACTTATGTTGCTCGTCTTTCTTCTTTCGTTTGTCTTCCACTTTGCGTAGCTCTTTGGCCTTCTTCTGCTCCAGCTTCTCCAACTCTCTCTTGTGCTTCTCTTCAGTCTTCTTGAGCTTCTTCTCCATCTCTTCCTTCTGCTTGGAGCTTTCTGACTCTCCTTTTTCTTGAGTCTGTTTCAGCTTCTGTTCTTGTTCCATACGCTTTCTTGCAAGCTGCTGCTCGAGTCGCTCGCGTTTCTGCGTGATCTTGTAGACTTCCTTCTCGTGGTGGCTCATGTCTTTCGTGTCCTTAGGCAAGTCGGACAGGTCGGCACTCGCTATGCTCAGCACGTCCGTTGAGTCGGTAGGTCGCTTGGGCTCTTCTGGGGCGGTGGAAATCCTGCGCATTTCTTCCGCGGACATGAACGAGTCGACAGAAGAAGTATCGGATGAATCGTCAGACGAATCAACCTCACCGGAATTGAGGTAAGGGCTGACTCTATCAGCAACAGCAACAGCCGCTGGCGCATATGTATCTATGCCTGTCCCGATGGCTCTCGTGATGTTGTTGAAGATGCCGCCTTGCGAATTTGGTCGTGGTACTGGGCCTGTCGCCGACCGAATTGGTGGCGCTAGCTTGCTTTCTTCCTGATTATCCCCATTTGGTGTGTACGATGTCGTCTGCGTGGAAACTTGGTCCGTTGTGTGTGCATTGGATATGGACTCCTTCTCCTGTTCTTCGAAGCCTTCATCCGGATGTGGTCTGTGATCCAGACTGCATGCCCAGTCAAAGAACTTGTGTACATCCTGAATCATAGGCTCTGGCGTACCCCTCTCCACCAGGAATCGAGGCAGGCCGCCACCTGGATCTGATCGTGTTATCATGATCCACTCCACTGGATTGAGCTCCGGATCGCCTTCGCCTGAGGAGCCAGGAACGTCCAGATGCTGATCCGATGCACTTGCTCCCTTTACATTCGCAGTGCCTACAGTATGGCCGCGCTCTCGTGTGTGCTGTTCTGAAGTTCCATTGCTCGACAGCAGGTTAGGAGTAGACTTCGATTTCGACGGCGCAAGTGGGACCTCACGAATGAGCTCCACCGATTCATATTGACCTCGCACCAGACCCGAGCGGGCGGGCGCATCAGGATGCTGAACAGGTTTCGATATGAGCATGAAGTGTCTCGGCACGTGCCTCTTGCCTCCTTCAAGCTCAGCAGCACTCTTATCCGTGAGAACGCCATCACTGCTCAGCAGCAATGTCACAAAGTCTCTGGGTGTCACTGGACCAGGGAACACTGAGCTCAGCTGGTATACCTCAAGCTTTCCCACACCTTTCACATCGATCCGCTCTAGCCGCCGATCAGCGGCCAGGCCTCGAATCGCTCCAGCTCCTGGTCCTCCTTCGACCGAGAGAGATTGCGGGAACTCGCGCAACATGGCACGCTTGAACTTGTCGAAGCCTAGTCCTTCATGTACACTTCTTCGTGCGAACCATGCTCCGTGTCGGTCGTGGCCTGCCATCTTGTATAGGGAGACGTCCAAAGGGTTCGTCTCTTTCTTGAACTTCATAGGCTTGCCCCATTGCTTCGCCAGCTTTGCGTGTTCTTCGTGCGGAGGATGACCTCGAGCATGGGAAGAGTGCATCTCTTTATGTGACTTTGCCGTGTTCGGTTCATGGTGATGAGGCTTCGAATCGTGAAAGGGCGTCCCTTCGGGGACCTGCGGTACGGAGTTGCATATCAGCTCGCCGGCAGCGAAGGTGTCTGTGAGGTATTGTTCGAGATTGTCCTGAGGCACGTCGTTCCAGTCCACAGGCCCTAGATGGGTGAGCGCATCGTTGAGTTCTGCCATGGCCTCGAATGGTGCGCCTGTGTGTGAACGTGAACGTGAACGCGAAGGTGAACTTGTCACAATCAAGCGCAAGTAGCGAGTAGTGGCAACGGCAGAAAGAACAATGCCTGAGTTGGTCGAGACATAAAAGGGCAGCTGCGACAGTATGGAGTGTTGATTGTCTGTGAGTACATGTATCTGGAATTGGCGCCGAGCAGTTCGTAGCCGATGTGCGAGTTGCGACTCCGTCACATGCGAGCGTGACTAGTTGGATCCTTGTTCGTGACAGGCAAGCAAGGCAGGTACCGACTGCCATCCCATTGTGCTCGTACTGTACCCGGGCCGCCGGGCGTCGTTTCTGGAGCAAACAAGCTTTGAGGTTGTGCCCCACGTTCCGGAGCAAGTCCGTGTCGTGCGTTCAACGAGGTGCATGTGGTGAACATCACATGCAACTTGCCAGGTTATGTCACAATGTCGAATCTCCTCCACACTCCTACCACTATTAAAAGCTCCCGCACACCACGCAAGCCCAAGAAGTCTAATCTAGCCGATGTCATCGAGCTGTATGCAACAAAACGATTAACAAACTTGGGGCTTCGTAATCTACAGGTGCACTTATGGACCATCTTCCTCGCAAGCTTCCGCTCCCACATTGAACAGAAGCTGGCACGTCACAATGGTCTCGACATATTCAACAAGCCTGAGGTGACGGTCATCGAGGACTCGTCCTGAATGGACCGCCGCCGAAGACATAGACGACTGGGTGCAATGTCAGCGGCATCGTTTCTGCACTCGGGTTGACGAGGCGAGCCTGAAGTCTGTGGTCGCAGCGGTCGCGGACCCTGAGAACGCTCTGGAAGACGGTTTCAGATACGCAGGCTCCATCAACGTGGTGCGGAAGAAATGGGAACCCTATGATCCGACACCTGGCGAAGAAGAGCCGGAGGAGCCGCTCGAACGTGTCACGTCAAAAGACATTGGCTAGATGCGTGTAGCGCTGGACTTCGTGGTGGGCATGTATTGTATTCTGCGTAACGAGCACGCCTGGGAGACTGACTACCGGCGACCGCCGGCAATCGTGAGTGGTTGACGAAGTGCTGTGAGGGTAGGTCAGTTGCCCTCGATTCAACCCGTTCTGAGAGGCCCATAACCAAATGATCAATTCCAGAAACTCCCTAGCCATATAAAGAACAGTCCCGTAGACACTTCCGTCGCCCTCTCCTCTCCATTTCAAGACTCGCCCTCTCCCTTCCCCTTCTTCGTCCTCTCTACCATGACTCACCGTACTCTGACTCGCCGTGTGCGCCTCCACCAAAGGGAATGTCGCAAGGAGACTCTGGCTCAAGGTGTTGTGTCGGATGGTCGTTGCTGCTTTGAGCTTGACGGACGTAGGGATTGTTGGCGTAGGCCGTAACTTTATTGTGAGCACTTCAGTGAGTGCCGTGTATTTGATGTTGATCCTTGATCGCGCTTGCGATCTTCCCGTACATTTCACGTTGGTACCCATAGCTTCCTACCGCCTCGGGCTCCGTTCATACCACTGCGAGGATCTGGTCTGGTAAAGCTGTCCGGGTCGATCTGGCCGTCTTGCGTAGCCTCTGGTGTGATAGCGTGGCCGGCAAAGCCTCCACGTCCGGGTCCGAAGTTGCCACGACCTCTTGGGCCACCACGGAAATTCCCGCGCATCTTGCCACGCATGTTGCCACGAGGAGCAAAGGGTAGCGCATGTGCACCACGTGGTGATCCACGGTTGGCATTAGTCATTCGTGGTGACTTCGGCGGCATCACAGGCTGCTGGACAGTTGCGACCGACTTGGCGCCCACTCCTCGATCGAAGGCGTTCGGATCGATGACTTTGGTCTGCTGTGTTTGTAACATGGCAGCTGGTGCTGTCGGTGGCGATTGCGGAGTTGCAGACTCAACGTTGTCCTTGGCTTCAGTCTCGCCTCCAGCGATAGATGTACCCAGCTTCTCGTTCTCCCGATTCACCAGTGCTTGTCGATTCCTAAAGTCACGATCTTCCCTACCGATGGCCTCTCGCAGCTGTTCGAGTCTCTTGAACTTAATGTCGAAGCCCTTTGCAAAACTGACCTTGCGTTCGTCGTTGCATAGAAAGATGAAAGACTCCAGCGCAGCGACTGGGTCGTTCTCTTGGTGAATCCTCCAGAGGATGTAGTTGAAGAGTGGCTGCAGGGTTTGGGGAACGCTAGCACTCGACGACTGGGCACGACTGTTCGCGGCGGTGATAGCTGAAAGGTTCCGGATTGGCGATATGCTAGCTTTCGCAGGACTTGTGGGTGGCGATAGCGCACTAATGCTCGATCGAACGCTCTCCAAGGAGGAGGGCGACAGCGAGCCACTGGCTGCAGATCCCTGCGAACTGACAGAAGCCTTCACATCCGCATTAGAGATGTCCAGCTTGCTGGTCACATCCTCCGACAGCTCGGTTGACTCGACCTCATTCTCCAGATCATGGTCATACTCGGAGAAGAGTCCACGTGGAACGGCATGCTTCTCAACCTCGGCCCATTTCTCGTATGTCTCGTCGGCTCCCTGCAGGGTAACGACATTCGGATACTTACTCGTAGCGTCGTCCAGCCACTGCAGTGTCTCGCGGACATCTTCGGCGTGCTTATGCCTTCCACCCCTCTGGCGGCTGAGCTCGTCCAATGCTGTGTTGTGTCAACACTACCATCATATGACACCCACTTTTGAAGTATTTACGCACCATGCAGGGGCACGAAAAGACGTATCTGCCCGTTCCTCACCCACTGTCGGATCCCGTTTTTCGTGCTCTTCTTGACGCCTGCCACCAGCGCCGAGTCGTCGACAATACAGTTGAATACTTTCCTGGTCGGCTTTGCGCCAGTTGTGCGTGGTGGCGGAGGTGTGCCGTGCTGCGACACCGGGCGCTGACGGGCGCGCATAGTGGGTGGTTTGGCGGTGGTGGTTGTCGGCGGAGCCTGCGCAGATTTATAAGAACAATGTTCGTAGGCTAGCAAAGACAGAAAGCGACTGGTGCAGTAACAATGTAATTTCACATGCACATGCCGCAGTCAAAGGGCGAAGCGCACCATGCTGCTTGTTTCATTCATATTTGTTGTGGAAGGAGGTAATGGCTCCATTTAGGTCGCGTATCATTGGTCTTGCATTTGCGTTATGATTTGCCAGCGATGCCGGCAAGTAGACCGCGCATACTATCGCAGGTGCGTGTGAGTATGTCCGCAGGTGACGATGCGCGGACCATGGTCGACCAGGTGGTGAATGCAGTGGCATGAGAGAGCATTGTTCGACGAGAGGTGGGCGCGGTCATCCGATCCGCCCGCCAAGCAATCCATGAACACCCTCTTTCTCACATGCTATGTTTGACATCCCGTACATCGTTCTGCTTCTCTATAGGGAGGTTGAGAATGCAGTGCCGTTTGCTGGCAATGCCTGTAATTGCACTTTCTTGCCTCGTGCCGCGAAGGGTAGCGGCAGCGAGGTTCGGCACCAAATGCGTGGTTCAGTCCCACAATTCTATCCATGACCATCTCCATCACAGAGTAGCATCTTAACGATTCGCTTCTCGTCATCAGTAGGTCCAACCAAATTCCCTTGACGCCTCCTCCAGGACATGCCAAACATCATCATCACCGGTGCCGCGAACGGCATAGGAGCCGCCTTCCTCAAGGCGTATCTACAAGACAGCAAGAACTACATCGTGGCCGTCGACCGACAGGACATGGTCACACCGCGAATCAACGTCCTTCCCTTGACAGTGGACGTGAGCTCCCAGGAGTCCATCGATGCCATGGTGCAGGAGATCTCAAAGGACTTCCCGATAGATCTGCTCATTCACAGCGCTGGTATCCGTGGACTGGTTCCAACGATGGAGCAGAGGAAGCCAGACGACGTGGCAGCATGCGAGACTATGGACGTAATGGACTTCGACACCATGATGCGGACGTTCCAGATCAATGCTGCTGGTACCTTCATGCTGCTACGAGCTCTCGCGCCAGGACTACGGAAGGCAAAGGGCAAAGCTATTATTATGTCGTCGAGGATGGGCAGCGTTGGCAACAACCAGCTGCCTAACAAGGCATCTGGCAGCGCGTACGCCTATCGCGCATCGAAAGCTGCCCTCAACACGATAGTGCGGTCTTTCGCGGTGGATGTCCCTGATGTCACTTTCGTACTCTGCCATCCCGGCAGAGTTGAGACGAAGCTGGTAAAGTGCAAAGAAGAGGGAGCCATTACGGCAGAGGAGAGCGTGGAGAGTATCCTGCCGCTGATCGAGAAGTGGAATGCCGACAACAACGGGAAGTTCTATGACAGATTTGGTGCACCTATCGAGTGGTAGTGATTTTCACTCTTCATCTGATCATACTCAGCACCAACCATCTGCAGCCCAGCTTCACACGACGCTATCCACGAACACATCTCTAAGCGAAACAACAACACAACGCGCCGAAGTTGTTCCATGGGTCATCCCCGGCCGAAACAATAACCTTGTTGTTATTCATTGTGCTTACTAGGTAGTGTTATTGTTGACCGACAACAATGAACATTTCACAAAAGTTCTCAGCGACACTTCTACCAAGTGCCAGACCACTGACAGTCATCTCATCTCTACACACCTGAGCAGAGCGACCGCAAAGCCTTCACCATGCCAGTCACAAGATCACAGAAGCAAGCCATGACCATCGCATCATCTAACCCACCACCGCATCCATCAAAACTGCGTACAGGAGCCGGCAGAATCACCAAACCAGGCAAACCTACCCGCAAGCAATATCTCGACTACGACCCGGCACAGAACGCGCGGCGGCAGCGACTCGCGCCAAAGCTGCGAGTGATGTTCGTACAGTTCCTTCTCAACAGACTCGAGACTCAAGGGATCGCCGTAGAAGGACTCGGACGGGCCGAGCTACGAGAACATATCGCTGCCATGTCCGATAACTTTCTCAACATTGCCGCCAATCTCGAGCGAGACGAGCGAGATGTCGATGATCTGGCGGATGTTTTTGGCCAGATCGTTGCACCGAGCGGCGCTGATGTAGTCGATATGATTGATATGCTGGACTCGACTTCATTGCTTGGTGGTGCTACTACGGCGATGGATCATGATCGCGATTCTGGAGATATTTCAGTGGTGTCTGAGAGTACCGAGTACGCTGATGGGTTTGGCGACGATTCGAGTGAGTCTGACTTTGCTGATACTATGCTTGCTGCCGATGAGACTGAGTGGGGCGAAGACAACGACGAAGATGAGGAAGAAGAAGATGATGAAGACGACAACGATGATGAGACTGATGAATGTGAGGGTGGCGAAGATGAGGACGAGGCTGACGAAGATGTTATAGCAACGAGACAACCGCTTCCAGTTGACCACGCTCCGGAAGAAGATGACTTCGATGACGGGATCGAGTAGCAAATGGCGTAAAAAGGAGTGAAGCACTTGATGTTCTGATTCATGCGAGCAGAAGCATCTTATGGCTGGTGCGAATTGGTGTGAAGGCGTTCGATGAAGGGCAAGTATGTCTTTTGACCACTGCAGAGAGGTGCTACTGTATGTGGTCACTTCAGCTGTTGTCACTTCGACTACGAACGATAGAATGTTGGTCGGTTAACCTTGACTGTATTATGTCTCAGCTCTTCTTGTGAATACTTGGCTCTCTCAAAGTCGATGATGAATTCCAACCATCGTTGATGAACAGTCTTGTTCTGTCTGCCAGTGTCTCGTACCAACATTTTACATACCTGCACTTCCAGTGCTGTGCACGCACAGAGAACGGTTCGATCAATGTCGATCTAGAAAACACAACAGCTGAAGCCAGCAACCCACGTGCTGAGAACACCACGCTTGAAGTCATGCCGTCGATAGCCTGGTTTCGACCAACATTTCCTGCTCGCTATGTGATGCTGTGGCGATGGCTGTGCAGTATTGGCGTCGAAGAAGTCAATCTCCCCATGCTTTCTCGGCAAACATTGGCAGGTCGTATCAAGCGGTCATGACGCCAACACATTCGCCTATGTGTTCACGAGATGGCGGAACACGTTCACCACATTCGTCTCGATTATGGGCGGTCTTGAATCCGGATGGAGGAACTGTCGTGCGAGGATGGACCGCCGCCATATCATTGCCACGTTTCGCCACGATGTGCTGGTCGATGTCGGTTGGGTCTTTGGCGACCATGTGATGCGTGATGCACACAAGACCGAGAATCGCAGGTTGCTCGCAGGTGTACACGCTCGTGGCTCCTCTCCTGATGCTTCACGCCTGCGCAGATCCGCCACTCGCGTCAGCGTGAGACGTTCAGTGCTGACAGGGAGGAGGGGCAGCTTCAAGCATTGAATGATCCATGTTAGAGCAGTAGCCAGGGACCAGGCAAGCGAGATCAAGCACAGCAGCTCCAGGTTGGCAGTGAACCAGAAGCTGCTTCGCGGTGGAGACAAGGTGTCGGTGTTTGTTCGTGAGAATTGCTGTAGACTTTCGATGACTTTTGTGGAGGCTCTGTGAATCCATGTGGTGATCCTGGATGCGTCCGGTGGAGAAGGAACGGTAAGCGAGCGACAGCAAACTCAAAACGCTGGAGGCGATCATTTGCTGGAGATTTGTTGGCGTGTGCGCTGGAAGAACCGTGGATGCAACGTCGAGACTCCATCTCGAAGTGATGTTACCACCATTAGGCTGTCCACCATCTAACAGTGAAGCTTTCTTTTGGAAATTGATGACACTCGAGCAAAGTTTCTCGACAGCTGCTGAAGCCTGGAGGACCCACGGTTCAGGATCCCCGTTGGCGGCAACGTCCAGTGCATTTTACCCAGCACACTTCCACCACCCGGACGGCGGCTTTGGCTGCCGACGCATCACACACAGACACAGGAGAAGCGAGGACAAGAAATGTACAAGGCGGCTGCGAGTTTGGCATCGTGTTAGTCGCTGCAGGCGTGGCTTCACACAGACGTCTTGTTCGCTGTTGCCCGTCGAAACAATCAATGTGCCCAGCGTCTTCCAAGACCTCCTGGCTTGGTATCGATGCTGCCGTGGCCCGCGAGTCAGGCGCTGCGGGCGGATCTAGCCGATGCATGGGTTGCTAGCGCGTGAATTGGGGCAGTGCAGTGATCTTGAACGGTGGTGAAGCTCCAGAGCCAGCATTTTTGCACTTTTCGTCTTTGTACTGTCTGGACCACCAATTACGAGGCTGATCATCGAGAGGCGACTGCGGGTGTCCTGGCTATCCTTCTGCTTACCTGGTTAGTTGAGAATTTCGAGTCCAGTTGGTCGCCACTGCTGCGCGTAGTGAATGGCTCAGCACTGCCACGCGACTTCACCTTTTGCCTCGCGTAGACAGCTTCCTCTGAGAATGCTAGCTTGACAATCCTACCACCACACAAAGGCCATCTCGACGTCCTGGGGATTCTGGGAGCTGTAGGTAAGAGGCTGCCATTCATTCATCGACAATTGGAGGGGATCGCATTAGCATTCCTTGCTGTGGCACATGCTTTGTTGCCCAGTTTGCACTGCCCCGAACACCCACTTCGGCTTCCCAAGGTTCTGGTGAATGCACTGGAGAGCACGCAACGCCACTGCCTTCTATCACAAACTCTTGCGTAGGCAATCACTAACAAACCTGTCTTTTACAGGCACCTGATCTTTGGTTCTGGCCTAGTATCGATCCAGCAAGCACGGCCTACGGAAAACATCTTTGAAGCGATACTTACCAGCTGAGCTTACGCTGCGCCACAACCAGTTTGCGCATTACAGCTCTACCGCTGCATCTTCTCACAGCATTCCTCGATCATTACCAAGGTCTGCATGAGTTGCATCGAGGCCGCCACAATCTGCATACCAGTCCTAGCTGCCACCACTCGGTAGCTCGCAGACGGGTCGCAACGAGCTCGGTAGTTTCAGCACAGCCGAGTTGTCATGGCAGACAACAATGATGGGGGGCCACCTCCCGGTCAAGGCGACGCAGAGGCAACATCACCTTCCCCCAATCCCGCGCGAAGACGAGCACCGACGATCACCATCGACACATCTGCAGTGCAACGGAACAGTAATCCTAATATGGAGCACGAAGTAGGAGAGGATAGCACGAGTGGACTACGGCCTACTAACCCTCAATCAACACCAACTGAGCTTCAAGGCAAAGCCAGCTTCGAGAGTAAGGAATCGAGGCCTACTAGCCCTCACAATGTCTCGTCGCCGCAACAGTGGGGGATGCCACAGGGGTTCCTATCTGTGCCGACAGGGCGAAGTAGAGGCGGTAGCGACGCCAGTGATGCCGAAACTTCATCGACCTCAGACGTTACGTACGTCAACACACGGACGGAGACCGATGCGCCGAAAGCCTTTGGCGATTCCTCGAAGCACGACAATGGCGACCACCCGATATTGTCGGACGAAGAGGCGTTGAAGCCGGACCCTGGTACCGAGGACGACTTTCATCGCGAGAATAATCCATTTGCATTCGCCCCTGGGCATATGACGAAGCTCTTCAACCCAAAGAGTCTAGGTGCCTTTCACGCTCTTGGGGGACTCTCAGGGATGGAGAAGGGCCTGAGAACAGATCGGTCGAGTGGTCTCAGCGCGGATGAGCAGAATGTTCAGGGTGCGATATCCTTCGAGGAAGCGACAGCAGTGGGTACTCCTTCGTCGGACAAGACTGTTGTGGAGGAGCCCGAAATGGCTTCTGGCGGCGAGAAGTCAGGCAAAGGCACTTTCGACGACCGGAAACGCATCTTTGACGAGAACAAGCTGCCCGAGCGGAAGCCAAAGAGCATTTTCGAACTGATGTGGCTTGCATACAACGACAAAGTCTTGATTGTGCTCACTGTCGCAGCCGTCATTGCGCTCTCTCTGGGAATATACCAGGCCATTGCCTTCAACGGTGTCGAGTGGGTCGAAGGTGTAGCCATCATTGTGGCCATCACTGTCGTCGTCATGGTCGGCGCACTCAATGATTGGCAGAAGGAACGACAATTCGCCAAGCTGAACAAGAAAAAGGATGCTCGCAACGTCAAAGTCGTCCGCTCGGGTATGACCCAGGAGATTGATGTTCAGGAGATTCTGGTTGGAGATGTTCTGCTGGTCGAGCCTGGTGACATTCTGCCCGTTGACGGCATCTTCATTACTGGACACGGCGTAAAATGCGACGAATCGTCAGCTACTGGAGAGTCCGATGTCTTGAAGAAGACGGCGGCCGAAGAAGTCTACCGTGCCATGGAAGCTCGCGAGCCACTTAAGAAGATGGACCCCTTCATGATCTCTGGTGGCAAGGTGACGGAAGGTTTCGGCCGCATGCTTGTCACAGCTGTTGGCATCAACTCTTCGTACGGAAAGACCATGCTTTCGCTGCAAGAAAGTAACGACATGACCCCACTACAGGCTAAGCTGAACAAGCTGGCAGAGTACATTGCAAAGATCGGAAGTGCTGCTGCACTGCTGCTCTTCGTTGTTCTCCTGATCAAGTTCTTGGCGCAACTTCCCAACAACAATGCTCGACCAGCCGAAAAGGGACAGCAGTTCATGACGATTCTGATCACTGCTGTCACGATCGTGGTCGTGGCGGTTCCGGAAGGACTTCCACTTGCTGTCACGCTCTCACTAGCCTACGCCACGAAGCGCATGCTAAAGGACAACAATCTGGTGCGTGTGCTTCGTTCCTGCGAAACCATGGGTAATGCGACTTCTGTCTGCTCAGACAAGACCGGTACGCTCACTCAGAACGTCATGACGGTTGTGGCTGGCTCGGTCGGTACATCTAGCAGATTTAGCAATCGTGCCGGTGGCAATGTGGCCGACAGTGCTGACAACTCAAAGCCGGACCCGAACAAGGACATGGAGGACGACATTGAGGACGTCTCTACCTCCGAATTCATCGGTACACTTTCCAAGGACACCAAGACGCTATGGAAGGACAGCATTGTCATCAATTCGACCGCTTTCGAGACCGAGGACAACGGCAAGAAGAGCTTCGTGGGGTCCAAGACCGAGACAGCTCTGCTCGACTTCGCTCGTGATCATCTCGGCATGGACAACGTCCCTATCGAGCGCAGCAATGCTGAGATTACACAGATGATCCCGTTCGACTCTGGCCGCAAGTACATGGCAATGGTCATCAAGCTCAAGAATGGTCAAGGTTACCGGCTGTTCGTCAAGGGTGCCAGTGAGATCATGCTTCGACACTGCACTAACATCATTCGTGACCCAACTCACGGTACAGAAATAACCAAGCTCTCTGCAGAGAACAAGAAGACTCTCGAGCAGCTTATCGACGCTTATGCCTCGCGATCTCTTCGTACAATCGGCATCATCTGGCGAGACTTCGAGACTGATGCTTGGCCGCCAAGAGGAGTCAGACGAATTGAAGACGACAAGACACAGGCCGTGGTTGATGACATCTGCAAGGACATGAACTTCTTGGGCATTGTGGGTATTCAAGATCCACTCAGAGCTGGTGTGCCGGAGGCTGTGAAGGACTGCGTCACCGCGGGTGTGTTCTGTCGCATGGTGACAGGTGACAACATTATCACGGCGAAGGCAATTGCAACCGAATGTGGCATCTTCACTCCGGGTGGTGTTGCACTCGAGGGACCAGACTTCCGCAAGATGAGCAAGACCGAGCAAAAGGCCATCATTCCCAAGCTGCAGGTCCTTGCGCGATCCTCCCCAGATGACAAGAAGACCTTGGTCAAGCGCCTGAAAGAGATGGGCGAGACCGTTGCTGTTACTGGTGACGGTACCAACGATGCTCCCGCTCTCAAGGCTGCCGATGTCGGATTCGCCATGAACATTGCCGGTACAGAAGTCGCAAAGGAGGCATCCGACATCATCTTGATGGACGACAACTTCGCCTCGATCGTCAAGGCTCTGATGTGGGGACGTGCTGTCAATGACGCTGTCAGGAAGTTCTTGCAGTTCCAGATCACGGTCAACATCACAGCTGTGCTTCTCGCATTCATCTCAGCTGTCTCGAACGAGAATGAGGAGTCCGTTCTGACAGCTGTGCAGCTGTTGTGGATCAACTTGATCATGGATACCATGGCTGCTCTTGCCCTTGCCACCGATCCACCAAGCCGTAACATCCTCAACCGGAAACCCGATCCAAAGTCTGCACCACTGTTCTCTGTTTCCATGTGGAAGATGATCATTGGTCAGGCTATATACCAACTCGTGGTCACCTTGATTCTATACTTCGCTGGCTCTCACATTCTGGACTACCCACTCGACGACGAGCACAAGCAGAGACAGTTGCAGACGCTTGTCTTCAACACCTTCACCTGGATGCAGATCTTCAATGCCCTGAACAACCGACGTCTAGACAACCGGTTCAACGTGTTTGAAGGCCTCCAGCACAACTTGTTCTTCGTCGGCATCTTCATGGTCATGATTGGCGGTCAAGTCCTCATCATCTTCGTCGGTGGCTGGGCAGCCTTCCAAGCAGAAAGACAAACGGCATCCCAATGGGGTATTGCTTTGGTTCTTGGTGCACTTTCGCTCCCTATCGGTGTTGTCGTCCGCCTGGTACCCGATGAACTCGCCGCTGCCGTTGTACCGCCATTCATCAAAGACTATCTCCGTAAGAGGCGAGAGAACAGGATTGTCGTTACTGACGAGGAGAGTCCCTTCGAGTTCAACCAGGCACTCTATGACATCAAGGACGAGCTTGCGTGGCTGAAGAAGTACAAGGGCGGCCGCATCAACAGTCTCAAGTTCAGCCTAACACACCCCAAGGAGGCGTTCATGCACAGCAGGAGTCCCAGCCGTAGTCGTGCAAGCTCCAGCTTGCCTCGAACGCCTAACAACGAGGTCGAGACGGAAGAGATCGGCCACTCGCCGGCACCCCCAACACCAGATTCACGGCGTCGCGGACGGTCCAGAAGCAACTCTGCCCTGGCTGGTATTGCAATGGCTGGCATCGTCGGTGGCTCCATTGCCGGAGGCTGGTCGCCCGTCACAGACAGGCGAGAAGGCGACACTGATAGCTTGCGCTTCGCGCGGGAACGATCAGTTAGCAACTTGTCTCGCGAGTACAGGCTTGATCCTCACCCAGGGACCGATAAGAAGGACAAACTGGTCATCCAAGAGGATCCTGTAGAGGCTGCTGGTCGCCAACCACCCAGCCAGGCTTCAAACACGACGCCTGCTTTCGGCAAGGGTCCGTTCGCGGGTGAGCCAAGCTCAGCGCAAGGCAAGAAGGACGATACCGCGCCTTGAAGAGCACATTCAGACACGTTTGAACATTCTCCAAAGCGACGACAGTCGCCAAACCCCTTTCGAGACCATGCAACAGCACCGTGGTCTGATGCCAACGCTCGATACCATAGAAGCACTTGGATGGCTTCGAAGATGTACAGTGGCATACACTTCTCATCCCTTCATTGCATAGCGAGGGAGTTCTCGGGAATCATTGATAGACTCACCTAACCCAGTCGAGGTGAGACTGAGGCTTTTCGGCAGAAATTGACAGCGAGAAAAAAAATTAGCCATTAGCGAGGGACCAAGATACAACAGCATTATATCCAATTTGTAGCGGTTCAATGTACAATCCTAGCATTGCTTACTGATTTTCGTCTCTTTTTCACATGTCATAGTTGTTCTCCTTGTGTGTGTGAAGCGGCTGAAATGTGGTTGATCATCGGAGCGGATCTCCGGATACATGTAAGGTTTCATGGACGATGTCACTGCAATCCACGCACATCATCCTTCACCTTCGGCTGAGACGGTACGGCGACCGACACGCGGCCACGCAAGCACGATCGGTATCGACCATCGACGTCAGCTCTTGAGGGATTGTATGCAAATACGAGATGACTATCCATAGACTTTGCTAAGTACATTGCTTTCTCTACAATATCTCACGGTAGCCTACTTCTACACGACCTAAGCACAGCACTCTTCACCCACCACGGCGTGCTTAACATCCCACACCATCTACAGCGACCATGACATCCCTCCTCAAGAAACTCTCAATCCGTAAATCCCCAAAGGACAATAAACAGCACGGCACACCTGAGATTACGGACCAATACGACGACGACGACGATGAGCGGTACGAACAACAGTATCAGAAGTCGGTCGAGGCACAGAAGGCTAGTGGCGGTGGTGAGAGTCAGCGACCAAGTCTATTGAATGTTGGAGGTCCGGGCAATGCTGGACGGCATCCGAGTAAGCATGGGTTAGGCGATATTCCTGTCCCAGAGCCGAGGCTGGAGAGGAATTTGGCGCTGGATGAGAGGGTTAGTGGGGAGAGGAAGAGGTAGAAATTTGAAAGTAGGAGGATGTGACTGGGGAGGCTGAGTGCACATAAAAGAGCGGGAGCATGAAGGAGAGCTGGAGCCACGGTGTATGTCTAGATTCGAGAAGGAGCTCTGCGGGCAAAGGATGAGCACAGGACGTCAGACACGGTGAAGGTGCTATCTATCGAGCAACAACACGAGAACCGATCGCATTAATCCGCCCAACACTCGGGCATTGATAAGTAAAGACGCGACTTCCCTCAACCCAGCCAAGACATTGTGCTTTGCGAGCAATATGGAAACGGAATGCCATCAAATCCTCCCCGCCAAGCTGTGCTCAGTCAACACGTCGGGTGCCACGCTTTAGAAGTTTGTTTTATAGCACCTTACGTCAGAGCCAAACAGTATGACAACTCCGTCATGACAACACAATCCTCCTACAACGAAGTCCAAATCTAGACCACTACCCGTACCACAGATCCCGTCCATCATCGTCTCATCACGCCGTACACGACCTGTAACAGTCTCTCTGTACTCCTCGGCATCAAGCACTTTCCATCCTCGGCCTTGTCCTCGGCCTTATTTGTCAGATCACTCGTCTCAGCCCTACAGGACAAATACACAATCAGGTGTCACGATCCAACGGCTGTCAACAGTAGCCTAATGTTCCACGTTGTGGATCATAGATCCGGTGCATGCTCCCGTCCTCTGTGACCCGATTGATGCGGCTTTCCGCAGTCGTGAGATGGACAAACAGTTTACGAAAAGAGCCGTACCGAGATACAAGTTCCCGACAGTTCGGAATTGGGAGGGTTTGGAATGGCAAAGACGTTCTTTATTGGACTGTGAGATGCAGGAACTGCGATCGCTGGTGGTAGAGATGTATGAGCCGGAGTTCCGCACGGGAGCATGCAGGGAAGGAGATGTGGTATATGTCAATTTTGACCTCGAGGGAAGACAATTAGTACGACAGGAGGTGCGTCTCGGCGTGCAGGACAGGTCGAAGGTCAGGGAGGGAGTAGCAATTGGACCCAAGAAGAGTTCCAGATGTTGTGGTATAAGTACGGTGAGGATGTCTGCCGTCAAGTGAACCTATCTTCCACAGCAATACATCAGATCAGTAAAGCCAAAAGCTCCTCATCCAGCACTTTCAGATCGCCAAGTCGTCTTCACAAGTCACAACCGTGACTATCACAGCAACAGCAGCAATCGTCAGCTTCAACCAGCTCACGCAGCTCATTCACCATTTTGCACCCAGAACAACGATCCAAATCCAGAGCACAGCAAGTCTTGGGCACAGTTCTACCATCACACCCCTCCCCTCATCTCCAAACATACACAGGACGTTCCCTCCCATTCCTTCCCTTCTCCTTCCCTCCCCAAACTTACCCGTTCTAACACCTCCCAGCATCCCACACCACAACAATGTGCAAATACTACGCCCACACCCACCCTTGCGGTCACACCAAGACCGTCTTCGCCGCCTTCTGTCCACAGTCCGCCCTGATCCAGAAGCCCTGCGGCCGCGGAGAAATCTGGGCTACGGTGAAGATGGACAAGGACTGTAGCCACTGTTGTGAAGAGCCCGAGCCACTTGTGCCGAGATCTAGGACTGGGGGCAGGAAGAAGATTGGAAGTCGCCGTTGAATGTTGGAGAGGCGATCAGGACGAGAGTGGAGTGGAGGGTGGGTGTGTAGATGCGAGGTTGTTGTATCGTGTCTGGGCGGGAGTGAAGAAGGTTTTGCATAGATATAGAGTCCGTCCGTTTCGGTATCTTCACATTTTGCAAGATGTATATGTCGCAAGCATTTGGAATTACGTCTGTACTCCCCAGTCTGGAATGCTTGCCAGTCTCCGCATGCTACAATTTGTTCGTTTGCACGAATTCCATCCACGACGAGGCCTTGATGCGGCGAAAAGAGCCAAGTGGAACATGTAGATGGTTTACTACATCCGAATCGAAGTGTACGCGGTCATCGCCCTTTTTGAGATCGCGGAGCTGTTGGAAGGTGGGCCATCGAAGGATTCCCTCCTCGTTCTGTGGGCACTGATGATATTGAAGCATATCAGGTCATGTCGGCACAGTCCGTAATGATCTTGCTGTGAATCAGGAGGTGAAGTGCACGTCGAGCCTGCCCTTCTCGATGTATCACATCGGCGATACGTGCCTCCAGTGCCGAGATCATCAATGTCTCCACTAAACTTGGTTAGCTTCACGCTATACCTCCACGCCCGCCAGCATCTCAGCCGGGATCACAAACACCTGTCCATAGCACCAACTTCTACCTGGTAGCCATGCTTCTGCAATGAAGTTGTCCACTTTCCTGACGCTGCCAGCTGGTCTGGTCGCGACCATATACTCGGCGACAGCATCAGCAGCGAACTCGTACAACGAACACCTACACCTCAAACCCCTGCCGAATGGCGCGTTGTACGCCGGCTTTAACTTCACAGCTTCGACACCATTGTCCGCCTACGATGCCCAACACTTCCGATTATTCCCCCGATCTCTGGGTCAGATCCTTCAATTCACTCACACGTCCGAGCTTCATCTTCGCTTCGCGCTAGGGCGCTGGGACGAGGAATCATGGGGCAGCAGGCCGCGAAATGGCAGACGCGAAGGAGGGACGGGAGTCGAGCTATGGGCGTGGCTGGAAGGTGACAGTCAGGCCGAGGCAGAGGAAAGATGGAGTGGGTTGGTGAACAGCCTGAGTGGACTGTTCTGCGCCAGTCTGAACTTTATCGACCAGTCCAAGACGATTCGACCTATCTTGAGCTTTGAGCCAGAAGGGGACATATACCAGGGCAAGAGAGGGAAGGACGACAGCACATGGCTTATGCATGGCATGCTGCCGCATGAGGTCGTCTGTACAGAGAACCTGACGCCGTTCCTGAAACTTTTACCGTGCAAGGGCAAGGCGGGAGTGAGCAGTCTACTCGATGGCCACAAGGTCTTCGACGCGAATTGGCAGACAATGGCCATCGACGTTCGACCAAAACGCGGCAACGGCATCGGCGGGGTGGTGACAGAGTGCGAGCTGGAAATCGAGCAGACAGTAGACATGGTGCTCGATGTGGAGAGGAGCATGAGACCACGGGATAACCCTATACCACGACCACTGCCGATTGAAGAAATCACATGCGATCCGAGTAAAGACTACAACTCGCAAGATACCTGCTTTCCGAAGCGCCTGGAAGGAGAGATGGAGTGGAGCTTGAGCAGGATCTTCGGCAGGCCCATGCAGGGAAGCTGCCCAGTAGGCGACAGACAGAACACTGTCGATATCACGCTCGATGTACCTTTGGAGCGTGAGGTTGAGCTTGTACCGGAAGCTGCACTGATCAGTGCATTGAGATCCGAAACGACGCGATTTTTCACCATCGAGGAAGGACAAGAATTCGACCTAAAGCTCCCGCAGCAGACCATCGAACAACCCATGCAGCATGACCGGACATTACTCTCGGCAAGCCGCCAAATGACGGGCTATGGGCAGGAACGAGGTGGCATGCACACCCTGATCATCAACCCGGCACCACATGCACAGATGGTCGTCTTCCTAGAGAGCTTACCGTGGTTCTTGCGACCCTATATGCACACCCTCAAGATTTCGGGCGCAAAGACTGAGAAGATGTACTACAGGCCAGCCATTGATCGTCAGAAAGGCACGCACTTCGAGCTTCTTCTGGACGTCCCGGCTCAGTCTACAGTGGAGCTCACCTACGACTTTGAGAAAGCCATCCTGCGATACACGGAGTACCCACCAGATGCTAACCGTGGCTTCGATATACCGCCCGCCATCATTCGAGTCCTACCTCGAGACGGCGAGCAAGATCGACAAGGCAACTATCTGAGGACCACCAGCCTGTTGCTTCCGCTCCCGACGCCAGATTTCAGCATGCCGTACAATGTCATAATTTTGACGAGTACGGTGATCGCGTTAGGATTTGGAAGTATCTTCAACTTGCTCATCAGACGATTCGTGCTTGCAGAGGAGGTCCCAAAGAGTCCGATCGCTGGTGTTGTACAGAATGTCATCGCCAAGGCGAAAGCAGCTGTCGCCAAGACCAAACAGGGGAAGGCTGAGGACAAGATGGCGGGCGCGACGATACCGACTGTGAAAAGTTCTGAGGCCAAGGTCGGTAGTAATGGATTGGACACAGTGCGTGAACGGAAAGGGTACGCGAATGGGAAAGTAGCAGCTTCGTAATGTAGTGCAATGACACCAAGATGTCGACTCAGGCCCGCTTTCATGCGGTGGTAATTATTTTTGTCCAAGAACTAACAACGAAGTGGACCTCCCGGGATGCCACAAGGTAGTTCGGTCGTCCATGGTCTCACCGAGCGGATGTCTGTAACAGAGAGGTGGCCGGCGCGCTCCAAAGGTATTAGCGAGTATAACCTGCGCGGGAGGCTTCGAGCGTCGTGGACAACGAATATGCCATCGAAGCGACGCGCGCGCCCGACCGCTTCTACTGGCTGATAGAAGGACAGCTCAAACGGGAGACGTGAGTGGCGCACTTGAAAGGTAATAGCCAGTATACGCTGCGTTGGATACTTCGAGCACTGTAGATAATGGAGATGTTGTCGAAGCGATGCGCGCGCGAACCCTTTACTGGCTGACAGAGCGATGGCTCATGCAGAAGATGTGACTAGCGCGCTCGAAAGCTAACTGCGAGTATAACAGTCGTGTGGTGCTTCACGCACCGTAGACAACGTAAATGTGGTCGAAGTGACGCGCGCTCTCGAACGCTTCTACTCTGCTAGCAGTCGCTATGCCGCGATTCTGCTATCGCGACGAATCACAGAGGCTCGAAATCTCATACAGATGGTCAGTCCTTGTCGACAGCTCTTGGATGCTTACTGCAGGATGAGTTGTCGCGGCAAGCTGTCGAATGTTTCAAAAATCCTCAAAAGCTTCCCAGTTGACAAACATGCGAGCTCTGTACGCATGGCACATTACTAGCTAGTGGAGATGGCGAAGCTGCGAAATGAGGACCACCTTTCGTATAAGTATCCCATCTTCGCTGCCTTGCTTTCACATATCACAACTGACAGATCACAGATCCAAAGGCAACCAACAACCTCTGTCGTACCCAAAGCATACACCAAGCAGTCCACTCCGACGACCGAGCAGCACAGTCCACCACGCACGACATCCACAACGATGGTCGCGTTCAAGCCCATCGCCCTGGCCTTCGCCAGCACTCTTCTGCGCCCAACCCTCGCACATCCTGAGGGTCCATACTCACGCTCCTTCGCCGCCAGGAGCATCCCTATGAGTGCCGTCAGCACTCTACCACTCAGTACCACCGACATGGCTGCAGCTACCCCATCGATGGTAGACAAGGCAGGGGGTTCCCACACTCCTGATGTCGTGGTCTCTGCCGCTGCAAGCGCAGACAGAAGCGGTGCTGGCTTCGTCTTCTCGATCGGCATCGATGGTCAACCGACTTCTGTGCTTGTGTCTCATACTCCGGCGGCGAGTATGACATCCGGACGCACCTCTTCCAGCGTGCCACTGCTGGAGAGCACTATCGAGACGCGGAAGAGTACCTCCACCACCGAGTCGATCGTTCTCACCAGCTCAGTGTCTACCGAGGCTTTTACGTCTCGACCATCATCCGATGCATCGTCCTCCTCGCAAGCATCATCCTCTATCAGCGCTCCAGCTTCAGCGTCGCTGAAGACTTCTGTGTCAGCGAGCCGGACAGTCTCGGCGCCTGGCACTTCTTCACCTGACTTCACAAGCACACATGCGGCTCCGACCACGATCTCAGTGGAGAAGTCCAGCACGCAGCCCACGACTTTGACTTTGTTGTCGGCTTCTTCCAGCACGGGGCCCGCCACTCTGACTATCCTGCCGGCTAGCACGCAATCCAGTGTACTAAGTATCTTGCCGGCGAAGTCATCGACCAGGTCGAGCTCGATTTCTAGCTCCGCGACAAGTTCGGCATCGCAGTCCTCAAAAGCGGCACCATCTACCTCTTCCAGAACTTCAACCCTGGTTCCTCTGCCCTCGCATTCAGCACTTCCAGAGCTCGTGATCTACCCTGCCCAACTGTCGAAGCATCCCGACATCAAACGAAGACGCTACGTCTACAGTCTCGCGTACTCGGTAGCAGCATCAGCTGCCGAGAAGATGCTACAAGATCTCGACGCGATGCAAGAGTGTAACCATCTCCACTGGTGCCGTAGCTCTATCTGGTCTTGGATCGATTCAGCAGCACAGCAAGCCATCATAAGAAGTAACATTGCTGAGGACGAAAAGGCTCAGAAGCCATGCGACGAAGTTTGCATGACTGAGCATGCCATCGAAGGCTCAAGCAGAGCTGCATTGTACATGGAGCAAAAGACGTACAAGCTGGTCACGGGAATGCGACGCCTTACGGAGTATGATGATGTGGACTGGGAGAAGATACTGCCGCGGGAGGAGGCGGCTGCCCAGTCCATTAACGAGCATCTCGAGGTCCTGCAAAAGGGGCCCGTCGTTGAGCATGAAGAAGTGGTGAAAGCTGTCAAGGCTGCGAAGAATGGGCCACCGGCGCCTCTTCCGACTCCTCAGCCTGGACAAAGTCCGTGGAATGGGCAAAATAGCAAGACGTATGCCGAGGAGATGGCCACGAAGGCGCGTGACCTGGTGAAAGGGCTGCCCGAAGTTTCAGAGGAATCGCTCTCTTCGCTCACTACGGATACATCGTTATATTCTTCGCTCTCTTCGGATTCATCGGTATATTTTGATCCTGTCGGAACACCGTCTGAGGGTCCTGAAATCGAGACACGAGAATTCGATGTTTTTCATCGAAAGGACCCGCGCGACATAAAGCAACTCTCGCGTATGACACGAGCCCTCCGGCAGCTGAGCACCTCGTTCAAGGAGAAGCTCTACAGCATGAAGGAGATGTTCAAAAGGGTTTTCGGTCCCAAGCCAACTCCTGGCGGATCAGGCCCGGTACCAGACCCAGGGCCAGTACCCAGACCACGACCGGCCCCGAAACCAGCCCCAAGACCAGCCCCGAAGCCTGCTCCAAAGCCTGCTCCAAATCCTGCTCCAAAGCCTGCCCCAAAGCCTGCCCCAAATCCTGCTCCAAAACCGGGCTCAGACCCGGGGCTACCCAGACCAAAACCACGACCAGGCCGACCAGGCCGACCAGCCCCGAAGCCTGACCCCAAGCCTGACCCCAAGCCTGATCCCAAGCCCAAGCCAAAGCCTGTTCAAAATCCAGATCCAGAAGTGGGCTCTTCTACTAGACCTACCAAAGATCCACTGAAACCCTCAAATCCAAGAAAACCGGCCAATGCTCGTCAAGGTCCCGCTAAGTCGCCAAAACACATCAATCCCGGCGACTACGCGGACGATTTCCAATGGGGAAACCTCAAGGCAAAGGGCTTCGATTCTCTAGAGCCACCACCAGCACCTGGAGGCGTGTCCATTGCCAGAACGTCCGGAGGTATTCAAATGGGCGGCTTTGGCGAGCAGACGCTCGAAGGAGGCGAGCCGGTCTCTCAAGAGGGCTTCAACAGTAAGCGCGGAAATGTTCGTCCTGCCAATTCCAAGATTGATGTCCCAGGCAAAAACGCAGCCGAATGGGAAGAGGGCACTGTTGCAGCGGAGAACATGAATTTCCTCGCAGAGCACGATCTGGTGAAGGTTTCCCCCGAAGAGATGGCTCCGAATGCTGTAGATGGAAGCAATATCATGGCTAGCGAGGCTTTGCGACCTAGAGACTTGACCAAGGGTAAAGGCAAGGGCAAAGCCAACATCAAGAGTGTCCCGATTCAAAATGCGGCGGGTGGACTCGCGGCCCCTGGTGGTCTGGCAAGTCTGGCTTACGAAGTTGGTGCCACGACGATACCGGTGCTCGACACCCTTGGCGCACCATTGATCACCGGTCTCGATGCTGCCGGTAATCAAGTTATGATGGGCGTAGTGCCAGGAGTTGATGGTGCGTACCACTTGCTGGATGATGCTGGTAATGTTGCCAAAGATGCTGGTAGTCTGGCGTTCCACGCTGCCACTGGACTGTTCAAGTGGCTCTCGCCGCATCATGGTGGCGGCAATGGTGGCGACCCCTACCCAGGTAACGGTCATGGCGATCATCCTAAACACAAGCCTGGCCACCAGTCGGACGAGCACGAATCAGGACACCACACGGGGAAGCCAAATTCTACCGCAGCGTCGATGCACCACTCCAAGGGTCCGCATTCAGCTCAATCCACGGCGGAGGCGACGAACGGACACCAGACGAACGGACACCAGACGACTGGACACGGTGCAGGCTCATCTCAACCGATGTCTCAGCCAACAAGTGGGTATCAGGCGACTGGGGGGACTTCAGGCTTGACAACGTCAGCACAGACACAATCCAGTCCGACCACCACAACATATCCACATGGAACACCCCCCAGTGGATCTCCCGTAACGCTTCACCACTACAGTTCTCACATAACACTCCACCACTACACAGGTACAAACAGCCTAGAAACCTACTGGAGACCCCACCCCACCGCCACCCCAACACTAGGCGCAGGCGGCCCCATCCCCCATCCCAGCGCCCCACCCCTAACCTGCAACTACCTCGAACACCACCTCCGCGACTACGAAGTCTGGTCGGACCCCAGCAAACCCCCCGGCTGCTCCGCCCCCATCTTCTACGAATGCACCCCTGAATGGAACACCTACGTCGCCTGCACCTTCCCCCAAAACAAAAAAGCCTGCCACAAGCTCCAAAAACACAACCCCGCCACCCACTGCTCCTCCAACCCCGACTCCTCCTCCCTATCACCCAAATACCTCCAGAAGCTAGGACCCAAGACGAACCAGCGAGATTGTACGTGGGATCGCACGCTGCAGATGGGGATGGTGTGGAGTATGCCGAATATGGCGCCGGGGTGCACGCGGCCTGTGCCGTGGGAGTGTACGGCGGATTGGCAGCGGTGGTTCTATAATGGGACGAATGTGCCGAAGCATGAGTGGGTGAGGCCGACGTATTGTTTTGGGAGAGGGGATTTGGTTGCTGGGCATGATATGGCTATGGGAAATGGGTGTGGGTATGATTTTGAGGCGCCAGGGTGTAAGGTGAAGTATTTTGGCTGGGAGGAGAAGGCACATGCGGCATGAGTGGTTGAGTGAGGCGAAGTCGATGCGTTAGCGAAGCTTGGAGTTTGTGCAAGTACATGTAGTATCTGCACGCGTTTTGAGGATTTATGCATAGGTAGAAGTCACAAAGTGGAACTTGCCTGGCATTTAATGTCTCCTCATTCTCGCAGCTTGTGCTACAGCGTCGATCCACTGCTTGGTCGTCCCATTTGCCGTGGAGTCGAATGATCGTAAGCGCGTTGTGAAAAGTGTTCGATGGCTGCAACGAGCTGCGATGACAATGGCCGGGCGATGCGTCCCTATCGTCGCAGTTCGACTTTAAGAAGCGCAACCATCGATTCATATCTTCCTAACGGCACTCGCTTAAGCACAGCGTGAACAGGTCAAACGAGGTACCTGAGCCATGGTCATCATTTCTTGTCCTTTTCCGTGTTCATAACGTAGCGTCGAAGCATCAAGCACCAGTGATCATGCCGACCGCAACGCAATACAATTCTGTACACATTAGAATCAAGATGTAGTCCCTGCTTCATCCCTATCTCCAATGCTCTTCGCCGTACTGTAGCCACCGTGGTATCATCGCCAGCCTGATGTAGTAACAATAAGGAATGCTTCCCGATGCCCGGTTTGTCGATCCCCATTCTCTCCAAACGCCAGTGGCCAAAGCAATATGTGCAAGTGTCTTCCGTCTGCAGTCCTTCATCTTTCTTCGTGTCATCCCTCTCAGTCTTCAACCCTTCAATTCGTGACAAACACGCTGAGCATATCCTTACTCGTCCACCCACACTCGCTCAACGGCTTACTCTCATCCACCACCCTCCCCCGGAACATCACCCTAACATTCGCCCCTCCAAAGTGCTCCCTCACCCTCTCCACCACAACTCCCGCCGGCTGCTTCGTATGATACTCCACCACCTTGTCAACAGCAGAACTACTGAGTCGACACCGCACCGTGACCTTCTCCCCCAAATCCAAATCCTCCGCCCGTCCCTTCCCCTTGTCTTCTCTTGAGATCCTGATGCCATCACCCTCGTAAGGTCCTTCATCGTCGTCCGCCCCATCACTCCCACCGTCAATGTCTTTTTCGTGATGAGGGTGTCCATCCTCAATGACATCCCCCGGATCCACCACGACCCATTCCGGGATATCATACAGCACTCCCCTCTCGTCGAAAACTCCGCCTCCCTTCCTATCCCGATTCCGCCCCCTCCCTTTCGCAAAGCGTCCATTCGGACATGAAATGTTAGCGGCATCCAATACCGCTTGCGCCTGCTGGAGTTCATTCCTGCGAAGCAATTGACACACTTCCTGCAGAACAGCCCATATCTCAGCGTGGCCCGTCACACGGGTCTCGAAGAAGATCTGGCGTTGGAGTTGCAGGTGGGAGCGGGTCCAGGGTGGGTGGACGTTGGAGACATTCTTAGGGCTTCGAGAGAGCGGGGAAGGGGCGCGGATGGCTTGATTCGGTCGGCAGCTGGAGGGTGGGAGGCCACTTCTAGGGGGTTGTCGGGGAGGAGGGAGGTTGTGCGGTTGTTGGGGAGCGGCGGGGTGGGCGGATTCGTTATTGGCGACAACGCCTTGAGGGGACGAGGCGTTGCAGGAGTGGCAGCAACCCATGACTGCTCATATTCTGTCGATGGCTGTTGTGGTTGATGTGAGTAGTTGCGATCGCAATGCGCTGTGGTGGCGGTTCGTTCAATGGCTGGTCCTCGGTAATGCTGGGAAGGTACTGTAGTTGCTCGATTGATGATGATGATGATGGTGATGATGGTAGACCCTTTTGCTAGAGGTAAATGCCGAATTATGCGCTCTCGAGGCGTAGCTCCGGCGCAAGGATGGAGAGGAGTGAGATACGAAGTGGCCACGAAGAAGACACAAGAACTATACAACGAGCGGACTAGCGAGGAAGTGACCAAGTCCAGTCGTTTGTGGCGCCGAAGTCAGGGAGCAATTGCGGCTCTGATCACCAGATCCAGATTCG
Source organism: Fulvia fulva (assembly GCF_020509005.1). Taxonomy (NCBI): domain Eukaryota; kingdom Fungi; phylum Ascomycota; class Dothideomycetes; order Mycosphaerellales; family Mycosphaerellaceae; genus Fulvia; species Fulvia fulva. The sequence goes on from NC_063012.1 coordinate 1,117,292, forward strand.
GTGTCAGATCACGCCTGCATTGGCAAGCAGCAGATGATGGTGAGGGTGCAGGAAGCAAGCTGCACGTCGTCGTAACATCGACTCCACTCCGCATGATGGACAAGAGTGGTGACTTCACAGCAGAGCACACTTTCAGGAACCAAGCCCACCTGCAATGCAAGCACTCCCGCACAACATCCTCGTCTGTCCATCTCCCTCCCGTTGCAAGCATTCTCCCTGCTAGCAATCTCAGCTCCTTGCCTCCTCCCTTCACTATTCACAGTCGTTTCACAGCGCCGTATTGACACATCTCGAAACACATCGATGGTGATCCGAGTCTATGCGATGTAACTCATCGCTGAAAGAGCTCAAGGCCCCGGCACCTCATACTTTCACAAGACTCGGTATGCAAGAGATCGAGAAGGAAGTATGCAGTAACCCATGAACAATTCACATATTACGCTACCTGTCTACCTAACAAACAAACCATGTACTGGTATGAGAACATCGCTAGCAACCAACCACACTCATAGGGTATCTTTTGTCGAAAAACATCGAGAGTCGAGGGTATTCGCGACCGCCTAGTCCTTTCGGCGAAAGGACCATCAGCGGTAAACATCAATGCAAGCAACCTAAACAATGCAGCATGTGGTATCAATCTAACCAAATCGCACCGTTTCCGTAGTATTCCCCCCCCTTCCCCGTTCCCAATGCCGCCGGAAAAAACAGAAACAGATAATGCCGCAGACCGTCGATGTATGTTCGAGCGAATGGATTCCAGTTGGGTATTAGGTCGGACGCGGCAAGTCGAGAGAGGAAGCACGTTTTTGGGTATCATCAGAGTGTCCGTGGCCACATCCGTTGGTCATGAATCGTCCAGTATCATGTCGATGCTAGGATATTGGGACCCAGACGCGGACGAGGCCCCATTAGAAGAGGTGTATCGGAAGTGACTTGCGCACCGACATTTCTGGGTTGTGACAGCCTGTCAGCAGCACATCAGTGGAGATGTTTATGCGCTGGCAGTGACGGTAGGGGTGGTGTGCTGGGGTTGTCCGACGTTGACGGCTTCTGGGACAACATCACCGATGGCCTGCTGCTCCTCGGCGCCCTCCTTCTTGGTCTCGCCATTGGCGATTGGGGTCTCCTCAGTTGGCTTGACCTCGGTGGCATCCTCCTTCTTGGCCTCGGTGGAGGTTGGTGCGACGTTCTCCTTCTTGGGGGCGTTGATGCGGTTCAAGGCCTTGCTGGCACGGCGCCCGAGGCTACCGAGCATCGACTGGCGCTTGTTTGGAGTGGTGGTCTCCTCAGTCTTGTCAGCGATTGGCTCAGACACGACTGGCTTGTCAGCCTCAGCGGTGGTGTCAACGGCACGGGTCTCCTCGGCAGTCTCCTTGACTGGCTCGGTGACGACGGCCTCCTCAGTGGTAGCGGCGGCGACCGGAGTCTCCTCCTTCTTGGCTGGCTCCTTCATGTGGGTTGATGGCGAGACGCTGCGGTTGCGCTTCATGAAGCTTGAGAGGAAGTTGCTCTTCTCCTTGGTTGGGGTCTCGACTGCTGCCTCCTTCTTCTCCTCTGGCTTAGTCTCAACGACTGGCTCCTCAACAGCTGGGATGGCAGTCACTGGCTCGACGGTGGCGGTCTCTGGCAGGACTGGAGCAGTCTCCGAAACACCAGCCTCTTTGACGGCCTCTGGCTTGAGCTCAACATCCTTGAGCTCCTTCTCCTTCGATGGGCTCTTGACGCTGCTCCATGCGCCCTGGACCTTGCCAAAGATGCTGGCACGCTTAGCGGGCTTTGGCTTGTCCTCGACAAGCTTTGGCTCAGTCACTGGACCCTCAGCGACGACGGGGGTCTCGGTTGCAGCCTCATTGGCCTCAACGGCGGCTGGGATGCTTGCAGCGGCGGTGGCACCAGCAACCGGTGCGGCCTCGGTAGATGCAAGCACTGGAGTCTGCTCCTCGTCAGTCTTCTTGATCTCCTTCTCGGCCTCCTTTTCTTCCTTCTTCTCGGCAGCCTTCTGCTCTGCCTCGTCTTTCTTGCCCTGGAGACGGCCGAGGAGACCTCGGGATGTGGAGCGGCTCTTTTGCTTCTTCTCCTTGTTCTCCTCTTCGCTGGACGACGAGCCAGTGCGCTCAACGCCAGTCTCTTTGTTGACCTCGGTGCTCTTCTTTGGCTGCGACTGTGTGCGCTTAGTAGAGCCGGCGGCGACAGAGTGGGTTGGCTTGCCTGGGAGGAAGTCAGTAAGTGCTCTGGAGAAAGATTCTTGTTGCTTCACTTACTCAGCTTCTCGAGCTCAGCCTTGTAGCCTTCACTGGCATGGACCTCCTCTTTGGAAGCCTTGCCGAGCTCAATCGATTTCTCGATCGACTGGTACCAGCCATCACGCTCAGCGTCGCTGGTTGCCTTGAGGGTGTGCTTCTGGTTGTGAATCTCGAAGGTAATCTCGTGTGTGGGAGCCTTCTTGAGGTCAGTTGCCTCGTACAGAGCGAGCACGTCTTGTGGGTGTGTCCGGTCGGTGTCGTTCTTCTTGTTGAAAAAGAGCAGCCCCTTGCCGGTCTGGGTGGCCCATGCAACGACGGCGTGAGCAGCCTCTGGCTTCTCGCCGCGCAAGTAGAGATCAAGGTTCTGTGGGGCAACTGCGTCGTCGTTGAGCCAGAACTGCTTCTTGGAAGCAATGAGACCCCTGGATTGGTGGTTAGCTTGCAAATCTCTGCATTTCCAGTCTGGCAAACACTCACTTCAGCACACCAGGGCCCTTGTATCCGAGCTGGCCCTCAATGATGGGCTCAACAGCCTTGTCAGCAACAGCCTCTGCCTTGGTCTCCTCTACCGGTGCTGCTGCTGCAGTCTCGGCTGGTGCCTCAGTGGTTGCGGTGGTAACCTGGTCGCCGACCACGGGTTCGCTGACCACTGGTGCAGCGTCTGTGGGGGCGGCGACTGGCGCAGCATGGCTGGCCTCTGTCACAGGGACAGGTGTGGTGGTGTCTTGAACTGCCGACATGTTGTTGTATTATATCGTGAAGAAAAGGGTATCAAGTAGGAAGTTCAGATGCTTCGTGACACGTGAAGTGCGAGCTCTCTGGCTGCGAGTGGCTCCGCGGTGAAAGGATGGGGTGTGCTTGTGGTGTGGTGTGTGTGTGTGGGTGGAAGGAGGCAGCTGCGGGTGGGAAAGAGGGCAGACTTGGAGCACGAGTACATGTATCACACGGCAGGACAACGGTCTGCAGGGTGGCCGTGCGCGAGCCGTAATTAAAGCGACGGATGCTGAATCTACGCTTCACACCACACGGACGGCCCAACTAATGCAATACAAATCCGCGTGCGCGTCCTGCACAGCACACCTGCTCGCCAGGATGCATACAATACAGGTAGTAGCCGTTGCGCGATGCAGCCAGTCATCGTGGTGCTGTGGTGTAAAGGCGTGCGAGACGACGTGAGTCGCATGATCAGGCTTCTGATAGCAAGTACAGACCCTTGCGTGAAGCATCCCTGTCAGTCCAACTACAAGTTACAACTGCGGCACTGCCTTCGCAGCGCCTCGAGTTTCAAAAGTCTCAACCACAGGCGACGGCCATATCTGGCGACGCAGCCGCTGGTTAATTTATTCTGCCAGCCACGTCTTGTTCGCCTCCCACCGGCGACATCTCAGCACAGCACCACCGTTGGCAGCATCTTCCCACAAGTGTCAAGCTGCAGCCACGAAACTGGCACATGCAGTCTCACAGCAGGGGTTCAACGCGCCGGATGCTTCCCGCTGCAGTCCCGCAACTCTGAGCTGACATGCTCGTCCGCAAGCCCTCCGATCTTGTTTCCCGGAGACCATCTCACCTTACACCTCACGTCTGCTGACTTGACGAGATACATGCATTACATAGCCAACCTGCACACCCCACTTCGCTCACGCCTTGAGGAGGGTGAGATTGCGCTCTCATTGCAGGCTACCGGTATGTGATACGAGCGTCGAAGACTTTTCGCCATCTCTGGCCGCTGGTTGGACGGCGTTTAAAGCATCGCCGGCCTCGACCACTATCGATATGAAGAACGTCTCAATCTCGGCCGCTCAGACCAGCAACTTGCGACGCGACGCCCCTTCCTTCTCCCTCGGCGCATCCATCGGGAAGCCGCTTCCGTGCTACAATGTATGAGTGATAACGCGCATGTAGGAGGTTGGAGTGCCACCACATGTCGCGACATGTCCATCAGTCGACGTGCATCTTTTGTGAGACAGAAGCGCCTGCTCTCGCGGCAGCGACACGGCGGAATGCCGGCCGGGTCCAACCGCCACGACCATGAAGCCGGTGCTGATCTCCATACATACTCGTGATACTGTGCACACGCGTGCAGCCACGCCGGGATGTAGAAGCTCTCACCGCCAACCGCATTTTCAAGAGAGCCATCCCTGGGTCGGACCACCCGTAACTGTCTTCAGAACTGCATCCATTACTTTCCAACACGCCAACAAAGATACTTCGCGTCGACGGACTTGGTTGCTGAGACCATGACAGCATAGTGCACAGGGTTGCTTGCGACAGGCTCCAGGTAAATGCGCCACACATCTGCGTCTCATCGCAGACGCCGACTGTACCGACACGACCGACATACATCCGATGGGGACATCCTGAATGTTCTGGACGTCACCTGGGCTGTTCACATGAACGTGTTGCGATAACAGCGTTCGCTTTGCGGCTCTGGATGTAGAGATTGCTTCCGGCTGGCCCAAATATATCACAGGAGCATCACGAGGCGTACCATCGACCTGTTCGTGACATTATGCAGCTGCACTCATGGCAGCGACTTTCGCAAGCTAATGTAATACAAATGTCGGGCTCTTTTGACCTGCTAGGCTGAGTACTCTCGCGCGCATACTTCCGTTGCTGATGGCCAATGGCGATCAATAATCGGGACGAACGCAGTATCTCCAATATTCCCGCTGAAGAATGCGCTTGCGCTAATTTGTTGGTGCAGTCATTTACCATATAGACTTGGTCGACAGTGATGATCTAGTTGATAACCCGCGCCACGGGCTGGGAGAGCACATGGACGCAGTATTAATCGCATCGACCACATGCCGTTATATGCCACTGCGGCCGACTTGATATTCAGTCTAATTGTGGTTTCATGGGCTGCTGACAAAATCAATCGCCATTCTTAGCATTGCAACGACTTGCTTTTGTGATCCAGTAGAGTGGCATCACGAGTTCGACAAACAGCAACGCACGAGCATACCACATACGTGCTACGCTCCACGCATTGCTTCAACACACCGGCAGGTTCAAGCCACGATGCTTGTAGCGAAGGTGTCGACGCGCTCGGCGGCAACGAACTCCATCAACAGCCCATGGCCGTCTCACTTCTACTACCACAATGAGTATAGTGGTAGACTTCATTGTACGAGTCTTGCCTACACTGCGGGACACGAACGTGCCAAAGTGAGCTTCGAAGTAAGTACACCCTCATTCACTCAGACTGCGGCAAGGTGTGCGCGTGGCAATCTCACTTGAAGCCTGCCACTTCGCCTTTCACTTCACGTGAGTACTGCTTTCCTTCTTGTATGTCTCTCCTCTTCCTCGACCAAACCGCATCAACAATACATAGCAGACGACGACGACAACCATGAGCCGTGTCAAGCAGCACAGCAGGCTTCAAGCCAAGCTGCGAGAGCTGGAAGATGAGCTTCGACAGACAAAGCAGGCACTCGCAGAACGCGCTCCTGCGACTAATGACTCCACCGCAGTAACTCGCGCTATGTTCGCAGCAGCTCCTCCGTACGTTTGCGGCCCATCGTCGAAACAGCGCATCTAACACGCGCTCCAGGCAGTCTGATCAACAAGCAAGTCATTCTCCAAGGTTTGCAATCAAGCCTTGTCACAAGCAAGAATTAGGCTCGTAGTTACCCCGAGGAGGTCGTCTATTCAATCGATACCCTAGTATAGTTCGAGACGCGTCGTATACCTTTATAGTAAGTCGATTCGTGATTATCGCGTCGCGTTTCGTAGCCTAGACAGCTAAGGTCAGTTTAGCCTCGTTTAAAGACAATATACGCTATAATAGTAGTTATATAGCTATATCTATAGAAGTGGTATAGTTCTTAGTAAAAGTGGCCCGCTCGGTAGTATAGCCCGCTCGGTAGTAAAGCACGTTATAATATAAGTAGATTAGTTCTATAATCGGGGAGGATCGAGGGTAGGGTAATAAGGAACTTTATATTAGTTAGTAGGTAGAAACGTAAGGAGTACGCTACCCGGCGTAGAGTATGCCCCGAGCAAACCTATAAGGTATAGACGGCCGCTTTCTAGAGATAGGCTACGGTAACGCGAAGGGCGTTAAAACCTAGGGCGTAGTATATACTAGTAGCGACGGCTAATACTGTCTATATAGCCCGAGAGGACGGATACTATTAGGGCGAGAGCCTAGCCTATAAGATGTAAGAGTAAAGGCGAGAATATAGGTACGAAGTATAGATATAAAGGGTATAGTATAATTACTATACAAAACGAAAGACGAAGAAAGTAAGAGAGGCCTAGGGAAGGCCGGATACTTATACGCGACCCTCGCGAGTACGTGTCCCCGTATTAATAGGGCTAACCTATACGAAGCCGCGCTTAGTAGCTTTGCTTAAAACCTTATTCTAACCTGCCCTACGTTCCGAGTCTTCTACGTACTTCTTCTAGGGTCTAGCGTAGTTACGGGTGCTCGCGGGAGTGCCGTAAGTTATATAGCTACGAGCCGAAGTGAATCTATTAAGGTTTAGTAGAGTAGTAAATTTGGAGGGCTAGGTCCCGTAGTGAATATTACGGGGTATATAATTCTTAGCGCTTATATACTAAGCTAGACTTTTACTTCTTAACGACTTCTAAGCACTCTAAGGCTCTTCTATCCCTACCTTCTATATACTCTATAGGGAGACTATAATAGTAGCCCCCCTAAACAAAGCTAAGTTTCTACGAAGCCGTAGTAGTTCTATATATCGAGGATATTTAGCTTTAGTACTAGGCTTAGGCCTAATATTATAGTCGATATACTATTAGTAAGCCCCGTCGAAGAGCTTAGATTCGAAAAGCTTACCGATATTAACCTCTAGGCCGTCTACGCGGGCGTAGTATTCTTCGATTGCTTAACGATTAAAGATAATATATTAGATAGGTTCCTATAAGGTATCCTACTTAGGGCAACCTTACTATTCGACTTTATACTTAATCGGCGGTAGCCCTTTAACGTCGTTAGGCTCTACGCGGATTCCCCGGATCTTACGGACGGTATAGTCGTTAGAAGGTAGGTTAACCGGCTCGTCGACTTCTACTTTATCGGGAGGACCTAGTATATCTTAGTCCTAGTTTAGGAATAGGTCCTTAGCCGACGGCCGAAGGCGTACGGGATAGAAGACGTCGTAGATCTTTATGTTCGTAGGAAGAGCTAGACGGTAGGCGTATAAACTAATACGCTCGGTAATCTTAAAAGGACCTAGGTTCTTCTAGCTTAGCTTCTTAGAGAGGCGGTCCGTCTTAATGTTCTTAGAGTTAAGGTATACTATATCGCCTACTTAGTAGTCGGGAGCTAGCTAGCGACGACGATTAGCTTGATCCTTATAGATTGCTTATACGTATACTATCTCGTCGTAGACTTCTTTATAGATCTATAAGAGTATAGTAGCGAACTCGTCTACTACTTACTCGTTTACGTCTTCGGTAGACGGGAGAGGCTCTTCTAGTTCTATACCTATACGAGGGTAGTAACCTCTCGTAGTATAGAAGGGAGAGTAGCTAGTAGTCTCCGAGTCCTAGTTACGAGTAGCGAACTCTACCGTAGGGAGATACTAAGGCCAATCCTTCTAGTAGTAGTCGACGAAGTAACGAAGGACCTATTCGAGGATAGCATTCGTAATTTCGGTCTAGCCGTCGGTCTGTAGCTAAAAACTAGTCGAGAGGTTATACTTAATGCCTAGGATAGTATATAGACGCTTCTAGAAGTACGAGATGAACTAGGAGCCTCTATTAGAGGTGATGCTATCCGGGAGGCCTTAAAAGCGCTAGACGAAATCGTAGAATAAGCGAGTAGTCTCCTTTACGGTTATACTCTAGTACGGGATTATATATCGGTCCTTAGAGTAACGGTCTACGATTACTAGAAGGGCCTTTGCCTTTACGCCGCTAAAGGTCTTACCGTAAGGAAGATCGGTAATAAAGTCTATAGTAATGTACTTCTACGGACGATTAGGAGCTAGGAGAGGGTATAAGAGACCGTAGAGGCGGTAGCGGTTAGCTTTAGCTCTTCGATAAGTAGCGTAGTTTAGTACGTAGCGGCGGACGTCCTTCTAGAAATATAGCTACTAGTAATACCTAGTAAGGAGCTTATAGGTCTTAGCTACGCCTAGGTGACCCCTAGAGGCGAAGTCGTAGACGATTTAAAGAATCTTAGCTTGGATATTAGAGCCTTTAGGCTACGGTACGTAAAGCTTCTTACGGAAGTAGACAACACCTTCCTAGAGCTCGTACTTAGATAGCGAGAAGCCTAGGAATGTCCTCGCGCTAGATTTAAGGGCCTAAACTAACTCTTAGGCGTCTAGGTCGGTATCGTACGCTATTCGTACTCGTACTATAATGCCCTTAGGTTGCTCCTTATTATTAAACCCCTTAAAGTCTAATTCGGATAAGCCGTCGGTCATTATTAAGCCCTCTTTATCGTCGTTCAAGTCCTTAGCGTCCGAGGCGTATTCTTTAGGCTCGGATCTATTGTTACTCTCGTTAAGGTAGGTAGGAGCGAGCACGAGAGTAGCAAAGGAAGCGGCGAGCGTAGGCTAGCCGTTCGATAGGTACTCTCGAAGCTCGGAAGAGAGGTTATACTCTTTAATGACTTATTGCTCTACGATTTACTAGCCCCCTCTTCGATCAACTAGAGAGTTACTAGGGCGGCGGGTAAGGGCGTCGGCTATCGAGTTAGCCTTACCGGGCGTATACGAGATTATAAAGTTAAACCGGGAGAGGAACTCGCTCTAGCGGGCCTAGCGACGATTAAGCAGCTTGCTCTTTATAAAGTAGACGAGGTTCTTATAGTCGGAGCTTACTTAGACGGGTATAGTAGAGCCTTCGAGCTCGGGGCGCTACTCTTTAAAAGCTTTAACGATAGCGAGAAGCTCCTTATCGTAGATCTCGTAGTTATACTCCGTAGCGGTTATCTTCTTAGAGAGGAAGGCGATAGGTAGCTAGGGAGATTTAGGCGAGCGGCGTTATAGTAGGACACCGCCTACTACGCCGTCGGATACGTTAGTCTCTATACGGGTCTCTAGTTCGAAATCGAAGTGCTATAGAAGCGGGTTCTTAATAAACTTCGCTTTAAGTAAGTCAAAAGCTTCCTAGTATTCGTTAGTCTAGGCAAACTTCTTACCCTTACGCGTAAGCTTTGTTAAAGGGCGTACTACGCCCGAGAATACGTAGATAAAGCGGCGGTAGAAGTTAGTAAAGCCTAGAAAACCCTAGACCTCCTTAAGGTTCGTAGGAGTATCCTATTCGACGATAGCGTCGATCTTCTCTTAGTCTATCTTAATACCGTCTACGGTAATAATTAAACTAAGGAACTTAACTTTAGTCTTCTTAAACTCGTACTTATCGATGTCGAGCTATAAACCGGCGTCTACGAGCTTCTAAAGGACCTTATAGACGTGCTCGCGGTGCTCCTCTTTAGTCTCGCTATAGACTAGGATGTCGTCGATATAGGTAGTGTAGAACTAATCGAGGAACTCCTAAAGGATATCGTTAATAAAGTTCTAGAAGGTACTAGGCCCGTTATAAACGCCGAAGGGTATAACGAGCGACTCGAATAGCCCGTAGCGAGTACGGAAGGCTATAAGATACTCGTATCCTTCTACTATTTGTAACTTGTTAAACGTAGCGATAATATCGAGCTTAGTAAAGTACTTGGCCTTAGAGAGGCGTTCGAGCGTCTCCTAAATTAACGGTATTAGGTAGCGGTTCTTCTTTATAATAGCGTTTAAGCCTCGGTAGTCTACGTAGAAGCGTAGGCTACCGCCGGGCTTCTTAACGAATATAACGGGACTACTAGCGCTAGAACGGCTCGCTCGAATAAACCCCTTCTTTAGGTTTTCTTCGAGGTATCTCTTAAGGACAATAAGCTCTTCTCGGGATATAGAATATAGCGGTCCGAACGGTACCTCTACACCTTCTTCTAGCTTAATCTTATAGTCGTAAGAGCGATAAGGAGGCAGCTCGTCTACGGCTTTAGTATCGAATACGTAGAGAATGTAGTGTGCCTAAGGAGGGACCTTCGTAGTAGGGTCGGTAGGTATACGCTTCTTATCGAGCTTCTCGAGGGCGATATCGATATTACGGAGGGAGGCGGCGAAGACTTAAGCTTTAGGCTACTTAGTAGTAGTAGTAAAGGTAGCGGCGTTTACCTAGAAGATCTTAGTATACTTAGGACCGCGCTAAGGCGGCGGAGAAGGCGGAGGCGCCGGAGGAGCTTCTAGAGGGAAACTAATAGTAAGGGAAGTCTTGTCGATAATAGGCTAGTATCGTCTAAACTAGGGGAGGCCGAGGATAAACTTCTAATACGGTAGGGACGTAAGGAAGCTAGTAATCGATATACGCTTTCCTCCGAGAGTGATTAACGTATATATAATATAAGTAATCTTACTAGTAGTAGTCTCCGTGCCGTTAAAGAGTTTAAGGGTACGAGGGTACTTTAGTTCCTAGGGTTCGAGGTTAAGAGAGGTCGCGAGTTTATAGTCTATAAAAGACTCGCCTAGTACGCTAGTGTCTATAAGAGTAAGATTGGAAGAAGAGAGTTTCTTTAAGCCGATATTTATATTTACGACGAACGGTTTATAAGCGTAGTCCTTACCCGTCTCGTTATATAGGTCTAGCTATACTATATTGATCCTTAACTTCTTTCCTCTCTTTACTTTCGGTAAACGTTATTCTTAGTCTTTACCGCGTCGATAAGGAAGACCTAGGCTTTTCCCTACTTAGCGGAAGTAGTAGGAGTAGGCTCGATAGCGCCGATAGCGCCGCGAACCGGGTTACGGGCGTTACGGGTAGCGAGCTACGGATAGTTAACTACGATATAGCCTAGACCGCCGTAGTAGGTATAGAGTCCGGCCTAGCGACGGCGAAGCTTCTCTTCGGGAGTAAGCTTACCGTTAACGAGGCCCTAGACTCGAGGGACGGCGGTACTAGCGCTAAGATCTATAGCATTACCTATAGAGACGGGAGGGAGAGCCGTAGGAGCGGCGGCGCCTAGTAGAGTAGCGAAGTAGCTTCCGGGACTACGAGGCTAACGACCTTAAGAACGGGAAGCGAGGAGAGAGGCGGTATATTTTATATTAGAGTCGAGGCGCTAGTAGGTCTCGACGAGCTTACGGAAGCTTATAGTACCGACGTCCTAATCCTCGAGGGCTCGAAGAAGCTCTACTAATAAGCTACGGTGGAGAGTGCTCTTCTTAGTCTCTTAGTTATAGCCGGTAAACCCGATGTCGCGGTTAAAGGCCGCGAGGTACTCGGCGAAGCTCTTGTTCTTCTAGAGGAGGTTATAGATAGCGTTCTAGGCGGTAGCTCTACGGTCTAGATCACTAAAGGTAGTACGGAGGTCCTATATTAAGGTAAGGACGTCCGGGTAGCCGATAGTCTACGTACCGTTATCGATATAGTATTATACCTAAGCCGCGGCGTCTCCCTAAAGGAGGGAGAAGACGTACGTAACCTTATCCTTCTCTTACGGAAAGTGGTCGGTATTGGCTAATAGCTTAATAGTGAGCTATGTCTTAAATGCCTCGAACTTGCTCTTATTACCGTCGAACTCGTCTAGGTTATTAACCTTCTTAGAGAAGTACTAGCGGCGGTTATCGTCGGCGTACGGTACGAGGTTCTAGAAGGTGTTTATAATACCTTAAAGGTATATTACTTAGTTGTTTACTTGCTCGACCTACTAGGCGGTCTCGCGGAAAGAGGAGACGGTACGGTTAATAAGAGCGTAGGCGGTATCGGGGTTAGCGTTTACCTAGGTACCGAAGGTAGCGGCGTTCGAGAAGGAGATATTAGCCTACTTACTAAAGTGGAATAGGGTATCTTAGTTATCGAGGTTAATACCTTCATCGGTAGCGTAGTTACCTATAAGGATAACTCGAGTAGTTAATAGTTTATTAGTCTTTCGTAATATTAGGGCGAGAGCCTAGCCTATAAGATATAAGAGTAAAGGCGAGAATATAGGTACGAAGTATAGATACAAAGGGTATAGTATAATTACTATACAAAACGAAAGACGAAGAAAGTAAGAGAGGCCTAGGGAAGGCCGGATACTTATACGCGACCCTCGCGAGTACGTGTCCCCGTATTAATAGGGCTAACCTATACGAAGCCGCGCTTAGTAGCTTTACTTAAAACCTTATTCTAACCTGCCCTACGTTCCGAGTCTTCTACGTGCTTCTTCTAGGGTCTAGCGTAGTCGCGGGTGCTCGCGGGAGTTCCGTAAGTTATATAGCTACGAGCCGAAGTGAATCTGTTAAGGTTTAGTAGAGTAGTAAATTTAGAGGGCTAGGTCCCGTAGTAAATGTTACGGGGTATATAATTCTTAGCGCTTATATACTAAGCTAGACTTTCACTTCTTAACGACTTCTAAGCACTCTAAGGCTCTTCTGTCCCTACCTTCTATATAATCTATAGGGAGACTATAATAGATACGTATATCGGTTAATAGAGAGTACTAAAGGGCTTAGGCCTATAGAGGTAGATATTAGCTTAAGGAGTAAATAGGGAGGGAGGGAGAGCGTAGAGGGAAGCTTTTACTCCGGGCTAACCTCTTAAAACGAGGCTATACGGTAGTACTAGATAAGTAGGAAAGCGCGGTTAAGACTTATTACCTTATCTCGTAGCTAGCTTACTAAATACGATTCCTTCCTTACCTAGACATCTCCGGAGTATTTAATAACGTCTCCTACGAAAGACTCCTCTATATACTCCGATAGAAGGGAGTCCCCGTATAGGCTACGAAATTTATATACTCCTTCCTTAAAGAGAGGACTACGAGAATAGTCCTTAGGAGGTATAAATCCGATAGGATATACGTAGAGACCGGAATCCCCTAAGGATCTACGCTATCCCCGATCCTATTCCTAATCTTTATAGCCGACCTTATCCCCTTACTTACGTCCCCTTAGACTTTAGCGTTAGGCTTCGTAGACGATATAAATATCCTAGCCTAGTCCGCGATAACGGAGGAAAACTATAGACTACTTACGGAGAGATATAGAGTATACGAGGACTAGGCTAGACGCTACGGCGTCCGTTTTACCCTAGAGAAATACTAGCTAATCTACTTTAGTAAAGCGAGGACCTACTATAATATATAGGCAACTATAATAATCTAGGGATACGAGACGAAGCCCTCCCCCGAACTCCGAGTACTAGGAATCTAGCTAGACCTAAAGCTAAGCTAGAACCTATAGATTAAGAAGGCCTAGAATAGAGTACAAGTAAACGAGGAATTAATAACACGTCTTACTAAGTCAACGTAGGGGGCGACCTTCGATAAAGCAAGAATAATATATAAAGTAATCGTTTAACTAGCGATACTTTACGGGGTATAAATCTAGGGCACGGGGGAGTCGATAAGCTAGTACCGCGACGGATCGAATAGCCTCTTAATCGAATCTAAGTAGGTAACTTAAGAAGAATTCTCGGAGCGTATAAGACTATACCGACGAGAGTAGCCGAGATAGAGACCGGGATACTACCTATCCGTTACTATATCTAAGGGATAAGGATCTAATATACGGCGAAGACGATAGGGTACCTAGTATAGTAAACTATCTACGATAAGATAGTACAAATCGTATAGAGATATAGCCGGCTATATATAGGACCGTACGTAAGGAGGTATTAGAAGCGGGACGACTTACGGGATTTTAGGAAAATATAAGGAACGCCGGAGTAGCTAGCGAGGGAGGAGGAGGGACGAAGAACCCGGGAAAGGAAGGGGAATAAGGGAAAGCCCTAGAGCCTCGTAGAGTAGGTAGCCGGCTACCTATAGGAATAGGAATAGAATAGTAACCCGCTAGCGAAAATAGGCCCCCTAGCTCTACGAACCTTCTAGAGACATAACTACCTCCTATACCGCGACCTTATAAGGGCAGAAACAAGCGTAATAATCTAAATCCGGTCCGAATATATCGGGCTTCGGGCTTACTTGTATAGGAGGAACGTCCTAGACATAGATAACCTAGCGTACGAGTATAGCTACCCGTCGTAGAACCCGGAATATATAGTCGAACGGTGCCTATAGTAGGTAGAAGGGCGGAGTATATAGAGAGCGAGAGCAGCTAGACGCGACTACTAGTCGATCGTTACGAATAAGAGCGACGTATAGAGGATAGTACGTTCGGTCCTTAGATAAGGATACCTTACCTAGTTTAAACTAGCTAACGAGACGGAGGAGTAGATAGAGAAGAGGAGGGAGACTAAGGGGATGTAGACAAGGTAGTTATTAGGGTAGGCCTATTATACTAGTATACCCTCTATAAGGAAAGTAGGAAGGCAAATAACGGACAATAGTAGTATAGGAGAGGAGAGGGGTTTTTACCGCGAGCGGTTTCCCCTTCGAAAGACAGAAGTACGTAGAATAGCTATATAGGCTAGGAGGCACTATAATAGCTTAATAAATAATATATATATATACTATAACGACTATAATAACTATAAGCTACTAACTAGAAGAACTAGTATACGAAACACGGTATAGATACGGTAGAATATACCGCGATTATATACGAAATTATAGCTACCCTCGTAAGCGCTAATCTACCCTACGAACGCGCGATCCGTAGCCTCCTCGAGAGCTTAGCTAAAGCGATCTAGGAGCTACTACGGGCGACGAAGGCGCTAGCGCTAGTAAAGGAAGTGACGAACGCGGACCTCCTACGGGAGATCTAGGCGCTAGGAAGAGCTAGGCCGGCGATATATACCTAAGCGGCTATAGTAGCCGTAGAGTGACTAACGTACCGCGTTAGGCTAGTTTAGCGCGAGGTCACGATATATATAGACAATCCTAAAGAAAGAGAGCGGGTAGCGGTACTATTATACTAACGCCTCGTAGAGTAGGCGCGCTAGGCTAGTAAATAAGACATTATTATAGCCTAGAAGCTAAAGAGTAGAGACGTACGATATACGCTCGTAACTATAGCGGGGAGACCGACGCTACTATAGAGCGTAGCCTAGGCGGTCGAGGTACTAAACGCGAAGAGCGTAGCGCCGGTCGTGCTAGTATACTAGGCCCTTATATACGGTGTCCGAGTTAATACCTTCCTAGTAGAGACTAGCCCGGTAGCGATAGGAGAGGCTATCGTAAAGGATAACTAGGCTACTATCCTAGGCCTCGTTATTACCCGGGCGTACTAGCTAAAGAAGCCGGAACGAATAGAGCGGAAATACTCGTCGCTCGTACTCCCGTTTAAGTATAATAGTTAGAGGATCTAGGCTATAGAAAAGGGACTAGTCCTAGCCTACTCGTACTACTACGTTAAAAAGTACGACTATACCTATATAGTAACCTAGTACTTCCGGTACTAGGGATTCGGGTATACTATAAAGTATTATCGGTAGGAGACCTACTACGGCTACTACGTAAAGGTATATAATACCCGTAAATACCCCTAATCTAAGATAAGTAAGTACGCTAACTACGGCGGGGACTATAAGGCGTAGATAGGCGGATATAGAGTAAAGAGGTAGATAGCGGAATAGGCGGTAGGAGCGCGCCTAGGTATACGCTAGGAAAGAGGAGGAATAGCGATAGCGATAGTACTATACCGTCTAAGAGTCGACGCCGACGGCTTCTAGCCGGTTATATATAGGAGTAAGAAGAGGCGGCCGAATATCGATAGACGCTTAATATACGGAGCGGGTCGACTAGCGCTTACCGACCCCCGGGCCTAGGGCCTCGGCTAGACGCGCCTCGATACGACGATATTCCGCCCTTACGGAGGTAGCGCGCCCTTACCGGTAGCTACGCTAGCGACGCCGGCCCCGCGATAGGATAGCGAAGGCGAGGGCGAGGGCGACGAGGACGATAATATAGTAGTAAACCTACGGAGGTAGAATAGGAAACTATAGCTAATATAATAGTCTAACTATATATAGTACGCTTACCTAGCTAACTATTGTATAGTATAACGCTAATAAGAGTAAGGACAAGGCCTAGAAGCTACTCCTTAGCCTACTATACCCTAGCCGGTACTATATAGATAGATAGATTATTCATTTGCCTATTTTAGTGCCTCTTGGCCTATATAGGTCTCTCGCTATAGAGTATATTTATATAGGTAGGAAACCCGAGTAACGGGTAAAAACCTCCTCTCCCTCTCCTTAGATTTGTCCTCCTCTTGTTCTTCCCGTTTTCCTCCCTTTAGGGTGCGCTAGTGTCATGGTTATTACCCTGTGACTACCTTGCCCGCGGCCCTAGTTCTGTCCTCCTCTTTATTCCCTGTTCCTCTATCCTCCTCCTTATCTCCTCCTCCTTATCTCCTCCTCCTTTTTCTCTTCCTCCCTCTTCTCAATCCATCTCTCTGTTTCCACTGCAAGAGAGAACTGTTCAAGGTAGTTCTCCGACAGGATCCACCTTGTTACCCTTTGTATGTCTCGTTTGTTCTTGATAATGGCTTGGTACTTCCTATCTCTTGCCTTTGCTCTCCATAGACTCCTCCCTCTGACCCACTCCTTACAGACTAGGACCATGTGCTCCGGGTTCTGGGACAGGTAGCCACATAGGCAGCTCTTGGATTCATGTCCTCGGACTCTTCTTTGATGCAAGTATGCCCTAAGCCCAATGTGCTCAGAACGGATCTGGATGGCTATACTTGCTTCTGCCCTCTTCAGGTCCTTGTAGATGTGGTAGTTGTACCTTCCAAATGTTCTTGCTGCTAGTGGGGCCCCTGGTCTTACGTGCTGTTGGCTCCAGTTTTTTTCCCAGAGGTATCCTGCAATTTGCTCAGCTTGGCTTTGTTTCTTCTTGTCTTTGTCTCTTGAGCTGGCTTGGCCTCTGTGGGCCTCCCCTTGTTCAAGGGCTGCCGTGATCTCTTGAAATGTTGCAAGGTCTCTTTCCTTTTGTGGGATCATGTGTGGCCTGTTGGGTCTCCTCTTCCTTGTACATTGGGTTCTGATCTTCAGTGTGGCTGCTTGGATGGCTCCCTGTACTTGGTATGCAGATGTCCTGCCTGCATATTGGCTCCTTAGGCCTTAGAGGTATTCTTTGATAGGAGCAGTTCCTGACTCCATTTCCAATGTCTTGTAGGGAGTTGACTTGTAGGCCCCAAGTACTCTCTTCAGGCAGGCTGCTTGGGCTCTGTTAAGGGGTTCCTCAATCCTCTTTGGGGTGTGCTTTGCTGCTGCCCAGACTGCTGCTCTATACATCATTGCAGGTTTGACAATAGCCTTGTACATGATCCTTGCCTTAGAGAAGGTTGCGCCCTATGTGGAGGCTGTAAGCCTTTCTATAGACTGTCTGTTTGTGTCTGCTCTTGCCTGAGCCTTCTTCACCTGTGGACCCTAGCTAAGCTTTGGGTCCAGCCATATCCCTAGGACCCTGAGTTCCTGTGTAGGGTGAGTTTCAAAGCCCTGGATCTGTACTGTTGCCTGCAAATTGTGTTTTGTCTTTGCCCTGCTGAAGTGGATAAGCTGGTACTTGTCTGGTGCAAATTTTGCCCCGTGTTCCCTTGCCCATTTCTCGCACTGTTTATGTCTTTCCTCGATGAGGTTGCAGTTGTGTTCTGTGGAGTCTGACCATGCTAGGATGTTTGTGTCATCTACAAGTCCTGATGCTGTAGTGTTTGTTGTCTCCAGGAGTGGCATTAGGTCTCCCACAAAGAGGAGGAAGAGGATTGGCGAGAGTGTGGATCCTTGTAGGATCCCTGTGCGTGCTATTGGTGTCTGTGGGGCCTTATAGGTTCTAAGGAGGATTTGGGTTGTTCTGTTTTGGAGGAATGATTGCACAAATGTGACGATCTATGTTAGGATAGGCTTCTGTCTTAGGATGTGGATGAGCCTAGTGTAGGAGACGTTGTCGGGCTCCTAATATGTCAAGTGAGAGCAGTGATGCTACTCTATTGTTGCTATAGTGCCAGATGTGTCTGATCTGTTCTATAATTAGCTCCACTGCTATAAGGCAAGGAAGGAATCGTATTTAGTAAGCTAGCTACGAGATAAGGTAACAAGTCTTAACCGCGCTTTCCTACTTATCTAGTACTACCGTATAGCCTCGTTTCGAGAGGTTAGCCCGGAGCAAAA
The DNA here is from genome assembly GCF_020509005.1 of Fulvia fulva. NCBI lineage: Eukaryota > Fungi > Ascomycota > Dothideomycetes > Mycosphaerellales > Mycosphaerellaceae > Fulvia > Fulvia fulva. Next base: position 1,135,558 of record NC_063012.1, read on the forward strand.
GCTTCCCTCTACGCCCTCCCTCCCTATTTGCTCCTTAAGCCAATATCTACCTCTATAGGCCTAAGGCCTTTAGTACTCTCTATTGACCGATATACGTATCCGTCCTCTCGGGCTATATAGATAGTATTAGCCGTCGCTACTAGTATATACTACGCCCTAGGTTTTAACGCCCTTTACGTTACCGTAGCCTATCTCTAGAAAGCGGCCGTCTATACCTCGTAGGTTTGCTCGGGGCACATACTACGCCGGGTAGCGTACTCCTTACGTTTCTACCTACTAACTAATATAAAGTTCCTTATTACCCTACCCTCGATCCTCTCTAATTATAGAACTAATCTACTTGTATTATACGTCTTTTCCCCGTCCTAATAGCCGTCTTTTCCTTACTTAGGCTATCGTCTTTTCCTCGTCGTGATCTACTATATTAGACTAGGTACGTTATATAGCGGGATAGGTAGTACCTTAGGTAAAACCCTCGTTCCTATACCGGGTGTTTAATAGGCCCTTATAGGCTTCGTTACGTGTCTACCTACCTACCGTATTGCCCGCTAGTATTTACTAGATTGTTTCGTAGTCTACTCGACGCCGTCGTATAGTCCGCTTAGTTGTTATTCTATAGTCCGCTCGTCTAATGTTCGTCGCTTAGCCCGCTCGGTTTACGGTCTCCGGAGGTAAAAATTCTATACTTATACTAGAGGTGTCCTATCGAGCGTATAGGCTACGGTTCCGCGCCCTTCTTATAAAAGAAGAGGGACTCGCTCCCGACACGAGTATACGCTCGTCGGATAGTTTTTATACCCGTTTTACTAGTAGTCCTCTATTCGCCGCGGCTTCGTCTACGTTACGCGCCCGTCGCGCCTACGACGCTCTAGCGTAAGAATACTTAGCTCTCTCGTAGTAAGACGAGAGGTTCGTAGCCGATACTACGTATAGATAATTCTCGTCGTCGACCGCCGGTACTATATAGTCGCTATCTAAGAGTAGTAGATAAGCTAGAAGACGATACTCGTAGACCCGAGATACTACCTTATAGTGCCCTAAGGTAACTAGCTAGTAGCGCGGGTCTACTTCTACGTAAGTAAAGAAATCGCGATAATAACGTAGACGACCTATAGCTACTCTAGCGATATAGCCTCTCTACGGCTACGCCTTACCGACGGTAAGATAGTAGCTATCTATAACGACTATAACCCGTACTTAGTACCGGGCTCGATAGAAGACAATAGCTAGTCGGCTACCCTCTACTAGTTCTAAGAAGCTCTCTTAGAGGAAGCTAATATATATATCCTAGTCGGCGATCTTAACCTCTACTACCTAAGATAGGGAGGCGATAGCGTACTCTCGGCCTATAGCGCCGTAGACGCGCTTATCGGTCTAGTAGAGGTATCTAGCCTTAGCCTAGTACTACCCGTAGGTACGGCTACGTATTAGTAGAAAAATACGACCTAGACGATTAACCTAACCTTCGTAATATAGTAGATAGCCTAGCGGAGTATCTTCTACGATACGGATCTAGAACTCGATACTAGCTATCTAGACTACCTAGCTATCCGTACGACGTTCGACGTAATATATCTATAGGCGCTACTAGCCCTAGAACTACGGCCTTAGTAGAAGAGAGCGGACTAGAAGGAGATTAATAAGGTACTATAAGAACGAATAACGGCCCTCGTACCGCCGGTACCCCTCTACTTAGAGGGGGAAATCGACGCGGCGGTAAGGAGTCTATAATAGTATATAGTAGGAGTAATCCGGGATAAGACTCCCTATACCCGACCCTCGAAGTACGCGTCGCTAGCCTAGTCGTAGGAATACGTAGACGTAGTCCGTATAACGGTAGCGGCGCGGCGCTAGTAGAACGAGATAAAATAGGACGCTATATACGCCCGATACCGCCGACTAGATAATAAGAAGGGTAGGATTATTAGGCGCTAGGGTAATATTACGTAGTGTCACGCCGTCCGCGAAGTTATAGGAGACCGAAGTAAGGTCTAGAAGCTCGCTAAGTAAGCGCGTACGAGGAAGCTAGAGACGCCGCTACTACTACTATAGTTCTATTACCGTACCGGCGTATATTTACTTAAACCCGCGGGTACGTACCTAGACCTCGCGCCCGCTAACTAATCCGACTAGCGGCTTAGCGCCCGTATATAACTCTCGCGCCCTCCGCGCCTCCCTTAGATAGAATATCTATTCGACTTATACCTTACCCGACTACGTACTTATACCTACTTATAATACTTCGAATAGATTATTACTAACGTATAGAGAGACACGAGAAGCTATATCCGGGAGATTATAGAGAAACCGCGATAGTATACGAGGAAGTACTAAGATTAGGTATCGTATATTACGGCCCTAGGCCTAGTAAATAGTCAGCTAGTATGTGGGTCACGTGACCGCGCGTCACTAGCGCGTCTCGGCTATATATAACCTCGGCGTACCTCGCGCTCCTCTTTCCTACGTACCTAGCTACTTTGTATTAATACGATTATAAACCGTTATACTTAGCTAGGTCTCTATATCCGTAGAAGAGCTACGACGGGATCTATAAGAGCGTAGATTATTAATAACCGCGATAAGAAATCGCGGCGTACGACAGAAGAGTACGACGTAGTATAAGAGACTACCTTAGGCTAAGTAGTACCTAATATAGTACGACCCTAAGAATAGCGAGGCTCGCTACTAGCTATACGCCTAGTAGTACGGCGCGAGTCTATATTTAATATATAGACTTAAGGACAAACTTTAGAATAGTAGTAGGCTACCGACGACGCTATCTAGTAGAGACTCGAGAACTTATAGCGCCTAGTTACCTACCTACCTACCTAGTTCAACTTATACGACCTCCTTACCGGCGACGAGATTTAAGAAGTTAACGGTATAGCTATAGCGGTAGTCGACTACGATAACGACGGCGCGACCGAGGAAGGCGAAGGAGAAGAAATATAACAAGTCGCGAAAACCCTCCGTATCCTAGTTAATAACTTCCTCTAACTCGACGCTAACTAGCTCGTTAGGCTAATATAAGATCCCGAGATAGTAGCGGCTATTTACTTTATCCTACGCCGCGCCGAGTAAGAGTATAGGAATGTAATATAGATAGCTACTATCCTTTACGAACAACTAGGCAAGGTAGGGTAGGAACTCGGGAAATAGAAGAGCTACGAACAGTAGATACGTAACGAGTATAACGTATTAGTTAAGGACCGCGACATATAGAAGACTAAGAAGGAGGAAGCTACTAAGCACCGTAATATATATTAGAAGGACTTAGGCATAGCACGAGTAGAGATGAATTAGGCTAAGTAGTAGCTTATTACGGTCTAGTAGGAACTCGATAACCTAAAGGCTTAACCTAAACCCTCCTCTAGCGCCGTACTCGTAGTACAAAACAAGTCTCTAAAGAAGTAAGCTAAGGAAGCCCTATAATAGCTTAACGACAACGACTCTAAGATTAGGGCACTTGAATTAGACCTTAACACATATAAGATAGAGGCTCAAACCTACTAGAACGATATCTAGGAGCTAAATCAATCCTAGTAAAACTAGGTCGACGAGCTTAAGAAGTAACTCGAGGATCGTAGTAGGTCTAGGGTACGCTCGTCGCTATCTCGCGTAATGTTATAACGCCGCGTACTATAGAACGGTCGTAACTCTTTAAGAGGTAAGGATAATAAGGCGGAAGGTAGACGAGCAACTAAGAAGGGTAAGAAACACTCTCGTAAGATAGATAATAACGACTCGGACCCGTTATCCGAAGGTTTAGAGTTAGAGGAAGACTCGGAGTCGGATAGCGATGCCCGTACTTATCGCCGCTCTTCTAAGAAGAAGAAGTAGGTATACGACTTTAAGTCTCTAGTTAAGTACGATACCGAACTTAGCTAGCCCTTTAAGACTTAGCGCGGTATTAATAAGCCCGAGAAGTTTATCGGTACTATCGATAGTAAGCTATTAGGACCCTCTCTTAAGAAGTTCCTCTTAGAGTTAGAGACTATCGTCGACTATACGGTCTTCCGTAATAAGAAGGTAGTATTAAAGTTTGTCTATAACCTCCTTACTTCTCCTAGCGACGCGTAGGAGTTAGTCGGACCTAAGATTCCTACTATCTCTAGCGTCCTTACGAGCAATAAGAAGTTATATAAGGGTATTAACGACCTGATTTCAGAGCTCGCTAATCGCTATAGTGACCGTAACCCTATCGGCCGAGCCCGCGAGCGTATATACTCTCTAAAGATAGACGGTAAGGACACCTTCTAGTCTTTCTACCCGAAGTAGCGCTAGAACGTAAACATCCTAGGCCTAAAGGGTAAAGACGCGATAGACTACCTATAACGTAAGCTAATAGTCCGCTACCTTAATAAGTATCTAACGTATCGGCTAACCTCTCTTAGCGATATAATCGATAACCTTTATTAAGCCGATAAAGACTTTAAGATCTTAGACAGCCTCTACCCCCGTAATAAGAAGCCTAAGAATAATAAGAAGGACGGTAAGGACAAGGACGATAAGCTAGTAGGCGTAGCTCCCGGTAAGCTACCTCGTAAGGCCTAGTCGACCCGTCCTAAGCCCTTTAAGAGTAGTCTTAGTAAGACCTTAGACGAAGCCGAGAACACTCGCTATATACGCGAGAGCCTCTATAAGAAGTGCCGTAAGCCCGGTTACCGCTTATAGTAGCGTACCTACGAGCTCTTCGAGTACGAAATGCCGATACGTCTAGGTACTAACGCTAGCGGTACTAACGTCGTCGAATTACCGGCGGGAAATACGTAGTCTACTACTTAAGCGTAGAAGTAAGTAGATATAAACAAGAACAGTTATACGAAGAATTAAGAGAAGTACTACTAGTAGAGCCTCTACTAGAAGGACTTAAGCTATTATTATATATTCTTAGGATAGTAGAAATAGAATATAACCTAGTTATTAGCTTATACCTAGTAATACCGGGCGTAGCTAATAGGCAATGTGCATTGACTTTCCTTAATAACGGTGCTAACTCGGATTATATTAACTCTTCTTATACGCGTAAACACAACCTACCCTTAACTAAGCTTAATAACCCATTAGTACTCGGATTAGCTAATAGGTCTATAGCTATAGAAATGATCGAACACCGTATAACTATAGAATTCACGCTTAGTAATAGCTATAGAGAAACGAGAACGCTCTAGGTTACTTATCTAGAATACGATATAGTGCTAGGTAGACCTTAGTACGATAAATATTAGCTAGGCATCCACTTTGCCTCTAGTATAATAACCCTCGACTCGGAGTACTATAAGGAACATTACCTATAGAGCGGTAAGCTAGTCTAGGTATAGAGTGTTAACGACAAGTAGGAGCCTATAATTACTAAGCAAAGCTTCGAAGTAGCTCTAAAGACCCGATTACTATATCAAGCCACCGTTAAAGAAGACGATAAAGGAGATCTAGTCTAGACTATAACTTCCGACGTGATTATAAAGTAACGACCTAAGCCCGAGACATCGACCGAGACGCCGCCCGTACCGATACTACCGGACATCGATATCTAGGAAGTTAGCGAAGCGGCTATCGATAGGATAGCTAGGTAAAAGGGAGCTAAAGTATATATAATGTTCATTTTCGATAAGAACGAACAATAGTAACTAGGGGATCTCCGCGTAACGGACCCTTTAATAGCTTATACTATAAGTGCTCGGAATATACGTAAGGTAGTAGCTTATAGGCCCGATACTAGCTATAGGATACTATCCGATAACAAGACTATCGAACGACTAGATACTCGAGTAGCGGCGTTCGTACTAGTAGCGTAGCGTACTAGCCCGACACTATCCGCTTATAAGATATACGTATAGTCTAATATTAACAAGTTTATAAAGAAAAAGGAGGAGACAATCGATCCGAGGGATCACCTCCTACCTATCTATTACGAGTTTATATACGTCTTTTCTAAGTAAGATACGAAGGAGCTCCTACCGTATAGGCTAGGTATCGACTATAAGATCAAGCTAAAGCCTAGCGCGACTCCGCCCTTTAGCCGACCTTACCGTATATTAAACTAAGAGGACGAGGTAATAGCTTATTAGGTCTAAGAACAATTAGCCTAGAAGGGCATCCGTAGATACGAAGGAAGGGCAGACGTATCTTTACCTATACTTATCGTTAAGAAACCTAGCGGAGGACTTAGAGTTTATATCGACTATAGATAGGTAAACGAACGTACGATAAAATCTAGGTATCCTATACCCCTAATATAGGACATACTCAACCGTGTTATAGGGAAGAAGTACTTTACTAAGCTAGATATTATCGCCGCCTTTAACCGTATACGTATAGCGGAAGGGTCGGAATGGCTCACGGCGTTTATAATACGGTATAGCTAGTTCGAGTGCTTAGTAATACCGTTTGGACTATATAATATACCCGGGACATTTCAATCGTATATTAACAATACCCTAAGAGAGTTCCTTAACGACTTTACGTCCGCGTACCTCGACGACATCCTAATCTTTAGCGATACGCTTAAAGAATATATCGAGTATATAAAGAAGGTGCTCTATAAGTACGGTAGAGTAGGCCTTTAGCTCGATATCTCTAAATACGAGTTCTACACTTAGTCTACTAAGTACCTCGGATTAATTATCGGCAAGGACGGCGTATTAATAGACCTAGCTAAGGTATAAGCGATACGTAAATAGGGGACTCCTACTAACGTAAAGGACATCCTTATATTTAATAGATTCTTAGGCTTCTATCGACGGTTTATTAGGGACTATAGCAAGATAGTTCTACCTATAGTAAAGCTAACTAAGAAGGACAACCCCTAGTACTAGACAAACGAATATTAGAATACGTTCGAAGGACTAAAGTAAGTATTTACCGACGCTAAGGGAACAGTACTAGCGATATTTATCCCCGGGAGACGTACCGTCTTAGAGACTAACGTAAGCGACTTTATGACCGTAGTAGTCCTATCGTAATATAACGAGGATAACATCCTCCGCCCTATCGTATACCTATCGAAAAAGATGAGCCCGTAGGAGTATAACTACGACATCTACGACAAGGAGTTACTCGCGATCGTTAAGGCGTTTAAGGAATAGAAGCTAGAGCTAATAGCCGGCGATATCGATAAACTAGACTTCGAGAACTTTACTAACCTAAGCGGCTACCCTATACTCGTCTATAGCGACTATAAGAACTTAGAATACTTTATAACATCTAAGTAGCTAAACAGACGCTAAGCTAGGTAGGCCGAGTTCTTATTACAGTTCTTCTTTAAGATCGTATACCGACTAGGAGTATAAGGAGCGAAGCTAGACAGCCTTACTCGACGTTCCTAAGATACTATCTTATATAACAAGTTAGATCCGCGTTATACTTAGTAGGATAGGGTACTACTGAAACTAGAACACTTCCTATCGGTTAGCGTAAGCTAGATCCTAAGACTATCCGTATCCGGAGTAGAAGGAGTAGTTATAGACGAAGCCCTAGTAGTAGATATTAGTAAGCTATACGAACAAGATAACGTAGTCGAAGCTACTACCTAACTCGCGGTAGGAGAACTAGTAAAACTACTCCGAAAGAACAAGATAGACGACAAGTACGTAATACTAGTCGACGGCATAATATATATTAAGAACCGATATAGCGGGTATAGCCTCTTCGTTCTACCTATAGAGGATAAGGAGAACACTATCTATATACGTATAGTTAAAGCCTTTTACGATATACCGGTAGCCGGACACCTAGGCAAGACTACTACGAGTAGGCTCGTATTACGATATTATATATAGCTAAGGATGACCCGTTTTATTAGATCTTTCGTACGCGCCTACCGGATATGTCGTAATAGCCGTAGTATTAACGAACTATAGCACGGACTTTTGGCCCTACTACCTATCCCCTTCGATACTTAGGATAATGTCGCTATAGACTTCGTTATCGACTCGCCTAGAGCGAAGTGTACGGCCGACGGTCAATAGTACGAGAATGCGCTTACGGTGACTAATAGACTAGGTAAGGAGCGCTACTATATTCTAGTTCTCGAAATGACAGCTAAATATATCGCCTACGTCTATATTAAGTACATCTTCTTACGCTACGGATTACTAAAGACGATTATATCGGACCGCGGACCTTAATAGATTTTAGCCTTTAGGGACGCCTTTATAAACTACTATAGATTAGGCGTAAGATCTCTACCGGGTATTATCCTAAGACCGATAGATAGAGCGAGAATACGAATAAGATAATAGAGCAATATCTACGCGTGTTTATTAGCTATATACAAGATAACTAGCCGGACTAGTTACCGCTCGTAGAATTTATAGCTAATAACTATGTCTCTAAAACGACTAGTATAAGCCTCTTTATAGCTAACATTAGTAAGAATCCGAGATACGCGGATATAGAGCTTAACCTACCTATATAGCTACTCCTATATAAATAACGCCTAGACGCGGAATTAGTAAATGCCTTCGTATAGCGTATAACGGAGCTTTGCTATAAACTAAGAGACTCGATAGAGATAGTATAAGCGTCGTAAGCCAAGTACGCGAATAAATAGATAGATAGATAGATAGATTTGTCATTCCCCTGTTCTAGGACCCTATCCGGCCTATGCAGGTATATATCTATTGTTATGTACAAAGGGAAACCCGAATAGGTGAAAACCCTTCCCGCCCCCGACTACTCCTTGTCTAGATTAGCTTTCCCTCTGAACGTACGTAGTCCATGTCACTACCCCGTTAGCCCCCGCTCCTAGCCGGTCTCGTCGCGCTGCGTCGTGTCCTCTCTTCCTGCACTGCTCCTACTAGGCGGTACTGTTCTAGCCAGCCCTTCTCTAGTATCCAGTTCGTAATGCGCCGTAGGTCTTCAGCGTTGTTAAGAAGTGCCCCAATCGTCCGGTTCCTCGCCTTTGCCATCCACTCCCCCCTTCCTAGCGACCACCTCGGACAGACGAGGAGTGCGTGCCGTACGTTCTGGGAGCGATAGCCGCAGGGGCAGCTAGTATTCGTGTATCCTGGGACCTTCCTCCATGATAGGTACCCCTGGAGGCCGATGTGTTCGCTTCGCAGTTGGGTTGCTATGCTACTCTGTGCCCTCGTAAGGCGGTAGTGGATGAGCTTCGGGGGGTGCTTGACCGCGGATTTTGTAGCTGACCATTCCTTAGGTTGTCCCGCTGGCTGAGGGCGTCCACTATGCCCTACAACCTGGTTGTTCCACCTCTCTTTCCATAGTTGCTCTACAAACGATTTCTCACCTTCCCATTGTGTTGCTAGCTGTTCGTCCCTTGCCCGGTAGTTCGGCTCGTTTCCGGGTCGAATGCCCTTATGCGCTGGTACTGATTCGCGGGCCCTTGCGACTGCACTGGCGATGACCTTCTGTACTGGGTACTGTGCCGACTTGCCTAAGTAGGAGGTCCGTAGTCCCTGGATGTATAGGTCGATCGGCGGTATAGCGGTCTCGTGCTCAAGCATCCTCGTTGGTGTCGACTTATATGCCCCGGTGACCTTCCTTAGGCATTGGTTTTGGATCTTCGCTAGCGGCGCGACGAGTCCCTTCGATGGGCAGGCCCTCTCGCCTAAGGACCACACTTGGCTGCCATAGGTAAGGACTGGCCGTACAATAGCCGTATATAGAAGTCGTGACTGCCGGAAGTCCGCCCCCCATGTGGACGCAGTGAGCCTCTGGCATGATGCCATATTCTGTTCAGCTTTCCGTAATATTGCCTGTACGTGCTTCCTCCACCGTAGCGCCGGGTCCACCCATAGTCCGAGGATCCTGAGCTGATTTGCCGGGTTAGTCGTGTGCCCCTGTATCTGGATAGAAGCTTGCATATTGTGGAACCGTGGCCGGCGCGTAAAGTGTATCAGATTGTACTTTTCTGGGGCAAACCGAGCCCCGTGCCTCCTAGCCCAGTCCTCGCAGATCTTGTGCTTCTCTTCTAGTAGCCTACAGTTCTCCTCAGTCGAGGAAGACCACGCTAGGATGTTTGTGTCGTCTACGAAGCCGCTCGCAGCGGTGTTCTGGGATTCTAGGGCTGGGAGCAGCGTCGCCATAAAGAAGAGGAACAGAATAGGTGCTAGCGTTGAGCCTTGCGGGATTCCAGTGTGGACTGCTTGAAATGGGCTTCTGTACTGGCCGACCAGGATCGACGTACTGCGGTTTTGGAGGTAGGACCGTACGAAGTTGACAAGCCACTCAGGGAGTCCTTTCGACCTTAGGATGTAGAGAAGCCGCGGGTGTGACACGTAGTCGAAGGCTCCCGATATGTCTAGGCTAAGTAAGGAAGCCACCTTGTCCCTATTCTTATACCAGATGGCCTTTACCTGAGAGGTGATAAGTTCCATCGCGGATAGCGTCGATCGCTGTGGGCGCGCACCCATCTGGGTGTCCGGGAGTAGGGAGTGTTCCTCTGCCGCCTCGGAGAGTCTCGTTGCAACCAGCTTCTCAAGCGCCTTCCCAAGAGTGTTAAGGAGCGCAATTGGGCGGTACGACTTCACCTGCGTATAGTCTTCCTTCTGCGGCTTGCGTAGGACCACTGTCGTCGATTGTTTAAAAGCTATCGGGTGGTATCCGGTCTGTAGGCAGGCGTTGAAGATCGCTGCAACTGCTGGGGCTAGTTGATCTCTACACTTCTTTAGTAGCTCGTTTGGGATCCCATCCGGCCCCGGGGCTTTCTTCGCCGGCAACTTCCTCAGCACAGCGGTAACTTCTCCCTCGGACACCTCCTGTTGGACCGCGATGCTAGGGGCTAGGGGAGTAGAGCTGTTTATGTCGCTTAGATCAGCCTCGACTGGGGGTGGGAAGAACTTGCTAGCCAGTAGACGCGCCTTGGCCTCGGGGTCGCTAACCGGGCCACTAGGCGATTGTAGCGCTGGGATAGAGAAGGAGGGGCCCTGTGTAGGGTCCTGTCGGGCCCATTTCGCTAGCTTCCACATCCTCTCTGGCTTGCCGGCGATTTCTTCCACTGTGGCCCTCCAGCCGACTGCTTTCTCCCTCCGTATTATGGCTTTCTTCTGTTGGCATGCCTCCCTGTATACGTTCCAGGCCTCCTCGCTATGGCTGCTCGTCCACACCCGGCGGGCTCTCCTTGCTTCTCTTACTACCGCAGTGCACTCCGGCGTCCAGTATGGTTTGGACCATGTCGTTGGTTGGGCAAGCGGAACGTGAAGTGAGGTCGCTTTTCTTATTTCGTCTGTCAACCCCTGGACTGCTTCGTCTATCTCGTCTTTACTGTTGTATTGCTGCTGCGCGATCTGGACTAGCCTCTTGGAGTCATCGAGGTACGCCTGGATGTTGGCCCAGTGGGCCTTTCCCCAGTTTGGCTTAGGGGTTCTCGCTGGTGTGCGTTGTATCTGTGTCGCAATAGAGGTCCTGACTGGCATGTGGTCTGACGACGCCTCGAGTTCATGTTCGATCCCACAGTAGGTTACCGTGTGGTAGTGGCTATCTGAGATCCAGGAGAGGTCGATCGTGCCTTGGAGTCCCCCTCTCTTCCAGGTGCCCAGGTCCTTCGGGGTATTGAGGGCAATTGCGTTGCTCGCCATCAAGTCGAGTACTTCGTCGGCTATAGGGTGCGGCTGCATAAGGCTTTCCCAGGAAGGGTGGTGTATGTTGAAGTCTCCTACTACGATGTGGCACCCTTGTCTCTTGAGCGCACTGTCTAGGTGTCTGCAGACCCCTAGGTCGCGGCTAGACCTCGAGGCTGGCGGTTGCATGTATAGGTTGTGTATCCAGGTGCTACCCACGTGGAGGGAGGTAATATCGCCCCCGCCTTCTTCGTCTGCGTAGTACACTACCTCCCAGTCGGATTCTAGTATGTCCTTGCTGACATAGAAGCACGTGCGGGGTCTGCCGTCGCCTCGTAGGCATGTCGTGTAGCCTGGTGACTTGCAGGTCGTTGGTCTCTTATGGTGCGGGTTAATCCATGGCTCCTGGATTGCAAGGACGTGGTGGACGCGCGGGTCCGCCTCGTGTAGGAAATGGTTCTGGACTATATCCTTGCTATGGTTGACGTTATACTGGATGATGTTAAGCGTGTCGAGGCTAGTCATCGGCATCGACAATCATTTCCTCTGTATCGTCCTGTGTCCTACTGCCCTGTGCGTCCTGGTCTACGCCTATCGGCTGTGTACTAAAGGGGAGCCGGGCCTGGTTAGATTCCCTCGCCGCAGCTAGCAGAGCACGTGGCCTCCCGTACGCCCTAGGCTGCGCATCCTTTACATCGTTCTCGGCCCTAGGGCGCTTGTGCCCGACCGCCGCTAGTTGGTTCCGGTGTGGGCTAGCCTCACGGTCGCCGTAGAATCTTGGGGCGACGGTTCTGTTTGTGATTGCCTTGTTTTTCGCTAGTTTCCGCTGTGGGCATTCCGCACTATACGATGGGTGGTGCCCCGGACAGTTCGCGCACCGTCTCGTAGTCGATGTACAGTCCCTAGACATATGGTCTCCTGCACAGTTCGAGCAGGCCTGCTTGTTTGTGCACGTGTAGGTTTGGTGTCCATACTGTTGGCATTTGAAGCATTGGAGGACACGAAAGGATGAGGAGTGCTTTTCTACTGTCTTGAGGCTGTATTGCCAGACCAGGCCTTGTTCTATCGCTAGATCCGCCGCTTTCGCGTCTTGTAGCCATACTATTAGCGCCGAGGCCTTCTTGCCTTCTGGCCATTTCCTATGGAGCCAAGTCGCCTTCTGGATTGGAGAGTTAAGAGTGACCGGGTTGTCCTCTTGGAGAGCGCGTAGGTGACCCTGGTTGGTTGGGTCAAACTCCTTAGGCATGTCGTGGACTAGGATCGTGAATTGTTTCGTTGAGACCTTCGCTGATGCCGCAACCTTAGATGCCCACTGTGGCTGTGCCTCTAGGTGCCTCCTAGCAGTAGCAGAGCTAGTATAGATCTGTAGAGTGCCGTTAGACTGTTGGTTCACTGCGACCACCCCTGGTTGGTTAATTCGTTGGGCGAGCTCCTTGTTCGATAGCTTCGCAACTTCGGCCTGGTCTTCCTTTGCTGCAATGCGGATCGTAACTGCATCGTGCGTTGGGCGGGGGCCTGGTATCGATGCCGCGACCGATGCCCAGCTATGGGGGTGTTGATTCCGGGTGGCCTTGCTAATCGCCTGGGACGTCGTCCTCATTTCTTGTTGCCCTCGGTAATACGACAGTACAAGCGCCGTGCGTAGCTGAGTGATCATTACCTGTAGAGACCGGTAAGGGAGCTGATAGTTAGTTTCCATGCTTTTTGCGTCCTCTATAAGTTGCTGCCAGTTGTCTTGGGGGGGCTTCGCCTGTAGGGCCGTAGGCGCCGTTAGTACCGTAGCCTGGGCTGCCATTGCCTAGGAGTTGCCTAATGTAGCTAGGCACCTCCGCGGCGTTTGGAGCTGAAGAAACAGGGTGAAGAGAGCTTCAAGCTGTCCAGATTGAATGGGGTAGAACTCCCTCAGTCCTAGGGGCAGTGGCCTGCTTTTTATATCGTTGGAATGGCCTTGATAAGAGCTTTCGAATGTGTCGTGTTTTGGCGCAGAGATCGATGATTCCGTCAATTACGCGAATAAATACCGCACGATCGTACTACGATACGAAGTAGGTAATATAGTACACCTTAGTACTCGTAACTAGCGTACTAAGCGCCCGTTAAAGAAACTTAACTACCGCTATACCGGACCTTATACGATTACTAAAGTACTACTATACGACACGTATCGCCTAGATTTACCGCGATCGCTAAGCAACTTATATAACGGCTTCTACGCTAACCTACTAGTACCGGTATACGAACCGATACTAGGCTAAGTATAACTACTACTAGTACCTATAGAGGTAGAAGACGATAATAGCGATATAAGTACGTATTAGTTACTAGATACGATACTAGATATAAAGAGCACGCTACCGCCGGGACTAGCGCTACGTAGTAGAAGGAAGGAGAGACGATACGAGTATCTAGTATAATAGGTTAGTTATAGCGAGCCTACTTAGGAGCCCGCTAAGGAGTTAATAGATACTACCGCCACCTCTATTACGGACTTCTACTATAACTATCCTACGAAGGACAGGCTAGCCGGCTTTATACTACTACTAGGGTAGATTCCGAACGAGGATATACCCGGAGACGGTATAATTAGCGATACTATAAACGCTTCGTTAATAGCTACGTCTAACCTAGTAACTATAGGAGGGCCACGTATACTAATCACGTAGGTACCTATAGCTCTACTACCGGTTAAGAGCTACGAGCCTAAGACTAGTATAAGCAAAGACCCGTAGGCGGCTACTTTAAGAAAGATGACCGATAGTAGGTAAGTATAAGACAAGCGTTAACGCGAACAGTAATCTTCCCTTAACTTAGTAACTATAGCTATACCGCTAATATTAGTTAGTAATAGGTACTATAGCTCTTCCTTAATATAAGTAACAGAAGCTATAACGAACTTTTTCGCGGAGTTCGTAAATCGCTACGGTAAGTACGAAATTACGACTTATATAGGCTAGGTTAGCTACCGCGGAGGATACGATAATACCGACCGAGATAGTAACGACGATACGATAGCGGATAGATTAGATAATAGAAGTAATAGAAATAGCGATATAGAGGATAACACTACTTTCGTAGTAGCGATAATACGAGCTTAAGGGACTAAGCGCGATTTTTAAAGGGGGGTTAGTATTACGGCCCTAGGCCTAGTGAATAGTTAGCTAGTATATAGGTCACGTGACCGCGCGTTACTAGCGCGCCTCGGCTATATATAACCTCGGCGCACCTCGCGCTCCTCTTTCCTACGTACCTAGCTACTTTGTATTAACACGATTATAAACCGTTATATCGTACTCGCTAAGTCGTACCTTAAAGTAGATTATAGCTAATATAGTAATAATAGCGAGACAGACCGGTACCGGCGTACTAGGCGTAAGTATAGAGAATACTAATAGACGCGTTTATTACGCGTCCCTTAATAGATTATCCTTCTTTACTCTACTATCCGATCTACCTAATAACGATAGCGCGAACCCGGCGATATAGACTTAAGGACGTAAAGAGGATATTATAAATAGGCTCCTCGACGAGAATAACTAGTACCGTAAGTAGTATAAGAAGGTGTTTGACTAACTTAAGGCGATTAAGGAAGAGGAGGTCGAGATAGAGCTGAACTTAGCTGACCTATATAGGGCGGAGTTCATCGAGGATAAGATAGAAGATAAGGGTACTAAGGTACTAAGGAAGAGGAGGGTTACTATCGATAATATCTAGGAAGCCTTCGACTCGTTAAACGGGTTAAATATAGACAAGTTTAAGAAGACGGTCAATAACTATCCCTAGTAGATCTATAAGATCCTCTATAATATCGAGTCCGATTAACGACGTACGTATAAACTTAATACTACGCTCGATATAGCTAACCGTATCAACCTCCCTAAGGCGTAAGATACTAAGGACTAGATAGACCGACTCGAGGATATAATCAATACGGAATAGACGACTAGACAGTCCCTAGAAGAGGAGGTTACGCGACTAAAGGAGGAGCTCGCTAAGCGCGATAATAGATAGATAGATAGATGATTCATTTACCCGTTGTAGTGCCCTCCGGCCTATACGGGTTTATGTCTATATATGTTGCTACATAAGGTAGGAAACCTGTTCCTAGGTAAAAACCTCCTCTCCTTCTCTAATAGCTTCCTTGCCATAAGTTCTCAGTTTTCCTTCCATTAGGGTGCACTAGTGTCATGGTGGTTAGCCTCTGACTACCTTGTCTGCAACCCTGGAGTTGTCCCCCTCTTCCTACTCTCCTCCTCCTTCTTTCTCTCCTCAATCCATCTCTCTGTTTCCCTAGTAAGAGAGAACTGCTCCAAAAATCCTTGGTGGATGATCCACCTTGTAATTCTCTGGAGGTCTCCCTTATTGCTGATCATGGCTTGGAAGTTTCTGTTCCTTGCCCTTGCCCTCCATTCACCTCTCCCTGTACTCCATTCTTTGCAAACCAGAAGTCTATGTTCGACATTCTGGGACAGGTAGCCGTATAGGCAACTCTTGTCTTCGATACCTAGGACTTCTCTCTGATGCAGCTATGCCCTGACTCCGATGTGTTCAGAGCGGATTTGTATTGCTATGCTTGCTTCTGACCTGGTCAGGTCTGAGTACAGTAGGTAGTTGTGGCTACCAAACTGTTAGAGTGCCTTCGGGGTTCCTGGCCTCTGTAGGGTTCTTGTCCATTCAGTCCTCTAGAGGAGTCCTGCCATCCTTTCAGCTAGAGACTGTTGCTTCTTCCCTTAGCTGGCTGCTGATCCTCTCCCCTGAGCCCCTCTGTCCTGTTCCTGCTGGGCTAGGTGCAGCTGTTCTGTTAGTTCTTTGAACTTCTGCAGGTCCTGCTGCTTCTGTGGGGCTGGATTGGGTCTTGCTTGTCTGTGCCTTCTTGTGCACTGGCTCCTGATTTTGTTGACTGCCTTCTGGATTACTAGCTAGGCTGGGTTTGCAGACGTCTTTCCTGCATACTGGTATCTCAACCCTTGAAGGTAGAGCTTGGCTGGTAGGGAGCCAGACTCCATTTCGACCACCCTTGTTAGAGTTGACTTGTATGCTCCAAGCACCTTTTTCAGACAGGAGGCTTGGGCTCTGCTGATAGGATCTGCAATTCTCTTTGGGATCTTGTCTTGGGCTGACCAGATCTGGGCTCCATATAGCATGGCTGGCTTCACAATGGCCTTGTACATAACCTTTGCTTTCGCAAATGTGGCTCCCTATGTAGAGGCTATAAGCCTGTCAATTGATTGCCTATTGTTGTCTGCTCTTGCCTGTGCTTTCTTGACCTGTGGTCCCCAGCTGAGCTTTGGATCCAGCCATATTCCTAGCACCCTTAATTCACTTGAGGGTTCTGTTGTGTGTCCCTAAATGGTGATTGGGGCTTGCATATTGTGTCTGTTTCTAGCTCTACTGAAGTGGATGAGTTGATACTCCTCTGGGGCAAATCTGGCTCCATGTTTCCTGGCCCATTCCTCACATTCCTTGTGTTTCTTCTGCAAGATTCTGCAGTTCTCTTCTGTGCTGTCTGACCAGGCTAGGATGTTTGTGTCATCCATAAACCCTGAGGCTGATGTGTTTCTAGAGTTTAGCTTTGCTGGCAGGTCTGCCATAAAGAGGAGAAACAGGATTGGAGACATTGTTGATCCCTGTAGGATTCCTGTCTCTGTAGGCATGCTGTCAGATTTGTATCTGCCTAGTCTTAGTCTTGTGGTTCTGCCTCTAAGGAAGGACTGGATGAACTGGACTGTCTAGTTGGGGATAGCCTTCTGTTTTAGGATGTGGATCAGCCTCTGGTGTGAGACATTATCAAAGGCTCCTAATATGTCCAGTGAGAGGAGTGTGGCTGCTTTGTTGTTCCCAAAGTGCCACAGGGTCTTGATCTGCTCTGTGATAAGTTCTACAGCTGTTAGTATTGATCTTTGTTTCCTGCCTCCCATCTGTTCCTCAGGAAGGATTCCATGTTCTTCAGCTAGGTTTGTTAGCCTTTCTGCTATAATCTTTTCCAGGAGTTTGCCTAGTGTGTTGAGCAAGGCAATAGGTCTGTATGCCTTTAGCTTTGTGTAGTCCTCTTTCTGTGGTTTTCTCAAGACCACAGTCAGTGACTCCTTGAAGTGTTTAGGGCAGTGTCCTTGGGCCATGCACTGTGAAAAGATGTTTGACAGTGCAGGGGAGATCTGGTCCTTGCATGTCTTGATGAACAAGTATGGAATCCCATCTGGTCCTAGGGCCTTGTTTCCTGAGAGTCTCTTAATGATGCTCTTGATCTCTCCCTCTCCCACTGTGCAAGATTGCTCTAGTGGTGTTGGATACACACTGCCCTCCAGATCCTGTAGGTCAGCTTCTACCTATGTGCCAAAGAAATGTTTCCCTAATGCCTGTGCCTTTCCTGGGAGAGTGTGTTAGATTACTCCTTCCTGGTCTTCAATGTTTGGAAACTGGGGCAGCATGTTTCTGTCCTGTGTGGGTTGTCTTGCCCACTTTGCTAGTTTCCACATCTTCTCAGGATTCTGGGTAATGGATCCAACTGTTGACCTCCACTCCAGCATCTTGTCCCTCTTGATCTGGGCCTTCTTGTCTCTGGTTGCCTGGTTGTATCTGTCCCATGCTTCCTGGGAGTGACTCTGGGTAAGGGCTCTCCTGGCCTGCCTGGCTGCCTTGACCTTCTCTGAGCATTCCTTTGTCTAGAATGGCTTCTGGTACAGTGACTGTTTCTTTTCTCTGGTGTGGGCTGCTGCAGTTTCCTGCATTGTTCTAACCAGTTCTGCCACTGCTTGGTCTATGTCTAAGGCTGTTTCCAGTCTCCTGGTCTCTAGTCCAGCTAGCTTCTGTTCCAGGTCTTGTCTGATCTGTTCCCAGTTGGCTGCCTTCCAGGCCAGTTGAGGTTCTAGGTCTCCTTCCTGCTGTGTCTGTGTTTCAAACTCCACCTGAATTGGGAGGTGATCTGATGAGGACTCCAAGTCCTGGTTAACCCAGCATCTGGTGACCTTCTGCTGCAGGTCATGTGATGCAAAGCACAGGTCAATGGTGCTTGAGCTTGCTCTCTGTGA
This sequence comes from Fulvia fulva, assembly GCF_020509005.1. NCBI lineage: Eukaryota > Fungi > Ascomycota > Dothideomycetes > Mycosphaerellales > Mycosphaerellaceae > Fulvia > Fulvia fulva. Next base: position 1,154,102 of record NC_063012.1, read on the forward strand.
CCAGGTAGTTAGGCCCTTTGGGCAAGGAAGGAATCGTATTTAGCAAGCTAGCTACGAGATAAGGTGACAAGTCTTAACCGCGCTTTCCCACTCATCTAGCACCACCGTGTAGCCTCGTTTCGAGAGGTTAGCCCGGAGCAAAAGCTTCCCTCTACGCCCTCCCTCCCTGTTTGCTCCTTAAGCCAATATCCACCTCTATAGGCCTAAGCCCTTTAGTGCTCTCTATTGACCGACATGCGCACCCGTCCTCTCGGGCTGTACAGACAGTGTCAGCCGTCGCTACTAGTGTACACCACGCCCTAGGTTTTGACGCCCTTCGCGTTACCGCAGCCTATCTCTAGAAAGCGGCCGTCTATACCTCGCAGGTTTGCTCGGGGCACACACTACGCCGGGCAGCGTACTCCTTACGTTTCTACCTACTAACTAATATGAAGTTCCTTATTACCCTGCCCTCGATCCTCCCTATTATAGAACTAATCTACTTGTATTATACGTCTTCTCCCCGTCCTAATAGCCGTCTTTTCCTTACTTAGGCTATCGTCTTTTCCTCGTCGCAATCTACTATATCAGACTAGGTACGTTATATAGCGGGATAGGCAGTGCCTTAGGCAAAACCCTCGTTCCTATACCGGGTGCTTAATAGGCCCTTATAGGCTTCGTCGCGTGTCTACCTACCTACCGTATTGCCCGCTAGTAAATACTAGATTATTTCGTAGTCCGCTCGACGCCGTCGTATAGTCCGCTTAGTTGTTGTTCTATAGTCCGCTCGTCTAATAGTCGTCGCTTAGCCCGCTCGGTTTACGGTCTCCGGAGGTAAAAATTCTATACTTATACTAGAGGTATCCTATCGAGCGTATAGGCTACGGTTGCGCGCCCTTCTTATAAAAGAAGAGGGACTCGCTCCCGATACGAGTACACGCTCGTCGGATAGTTTTTATACCCGTTTTGCTAGTAGTCCTCTATTCGCCGCGGCTTCGCCTACGTTACGCGCCCGTCGCGCCTACGACGCTCTAGCGTAAGAATACTTGTCTCTCTCGTAGTAAGACGAGAGGTTCGTAGCCGATACTACGTATAGGTAATTCTCGTCGTCGACCTAAGCGCGATAATACTATTATTATCGACCTAGACGAGCTTACGAGGGCTAAAGATATAAAGAAGGTATATCGTACGTAGTATAAGGTAGCGGAGAACAAGCTAGTAAAGACCGAGACTAAGCTCGTAGTAGCTAAGAAGCGTATTACTAAGCTTAAGAAGTAAGAGATAGACCGTAGCCGGTCTAAGGAAAAGTAAGACCTACTACCTTAGCGAACCGAGTCTAAAGAGTTACTAGAGCGTCGGTAAAATAGAGGTAAACCTAATAAGAAGAAGTCGGACCCGGATTTATCGGACTTATTAGATAATAAGGACGACGGTAATAAGGGCCGTAAGAATAGCCGTAAGGACGGTAGTCGTAAGGGTAGGAAGAATCGCCCGAGTACCGACTTAGATAGTAACCCTATCTCTATATATACGACTTACGACGCCGATATAACTACTAGTATTAAGTCCTCTAACGAGCTAAAGGCCCCTACTAAGTTCGACCTAAAGAGCGACGATATTAAGTTCTAAGAGTAGTAGCGTACTACCGAAGCTAAGCTCTAAGCCTCGAAGTACCGTACTATAAAAGACTCCCTTTAGAACGTCTAGAGCTAGTTAAAGAACGGTATATAGACCTATATCGACTTAAAAATCCCTAGTCTTACTAAGTCTACGGAAGGTACGACTACTTAGTACGCTTCTATAGATAAGATAATAGAAGATCTAGCCCGGCGCTACGGTACCCGTAAAACCTATACTAATACTATAACTAAGCTTAATAGTCTATAGTAGGGTAATAAGGAGAAGTTTAGTAACTTCTACCTATCCTTTTATAAGAACGCCGATATCGTTAACCTTAATAACGGCGCGAAGGAAAAGAAACTCGAGAAGGACTTCCTACTCTATAAGTTAAACTCGCGCTACGACAACCGTATTATAAACGAGGACATAGTTAATATGACCCTTAAGCAAGTCGTATCTACGCTATATAACTACGAGGATAAGTTTAAGGCGTTCGACCTTAAGTACGGTAAGACCGGTAATAGTAATAAGACCTAAGGTAATAAGAAGACTACTAAGGGTAACGACGATAAGAAGGATACGGCTTCGGGTAGTAGCGGTAATAACACTAACCCGAACGCTAAGACTAAGTAGGCTAATTGACCTTAGGCATTTTAGTATATCTAACCTTTAGATACTACTCGCGCCTAGGAATATATCGATTAGAATCGGTACTTAAGATACGAATAAGAAGGTTACCGCCGTATCGATACTAATTAGTACCCCCTTCGAGATGTCGCCCGCCGCCTATTTACGCTAGGCTATAACCTAAGTAATAACCGCCGTAACGGTAGTAATAGTAGTAACGCTAATAATACCGGCGGCGCGGGAAACGCCTAGTCTAATCCGTAAGCGCAATACGTAGTAGACCGTACGAGTTAGAGTTACGAGAAAACAAGAAAAAGTATAAATATAAATATAGGCCTCCTAAGGGAGGTAAGGTTTTAAGTATATTAGTATACTCCCTACTAGCTATAAACTACTCTATAGATAAATACAATCCGGTAATAGCTTCTTATCTAGTTATACTATATATAGTAAATAGAAAGATCCCTACTTAAACCCTTTATAATAATAGTACTAACTCTACGTACATTAATATCGACTTTACGTATAAGAATAACCTTAATATAATATAGCTACCTAATCCGTTAGGGCTAATATTAGTAGATAGCCGACCTACTAGTAATGTTACGGGCGAGAGTACTATAATAGGGTCGGGCAAAGATATATATAGTTACGCGAGCTATCTAAGAGAGCGCGAGAGGCGCGAGAAGATAAAGTAGCGCGAATCGAGCTAGCGGGTACTAGCGGCCGCTAGCGCGCGGGCGTACGGCCGACGATACTATATTACGAGGTAGTTCGTAGAAAAGGGCTTTCTCGTAATAGTACCCCTACTCCTTAAATAAGGAGCTCCTACGACGCTTCTACGTTTAATATATAGAGCGTATAGGGGGCTATCGCTAGTACTAATACCGGTACTAGTCTCGAGAGCTTTATCGAGGAAGCTATAGTTATGCCGCGTTTATATATACGGTCCGAGGATTAGCGCTAGCCCGTATTAAGTTACCGGCTAATCGAGTCCGTCGAAGGTAGGCTTAGGTTTATCTAGGTATCGCTAGTAGAACGCGATCGCAAGTTCTTTATATCTAGGTAGTACGGCTAACTACTTAGCCTAGCTCCGTATACGATCCTTCTAAATAACTATATACTATATATCGTTATACCTAATCTTAGAATCTACTAGATCCTCTACTTTATGCTCCTCCGATACCTAACCTTCGCGTTCGACGATTACGGGCGCTAGTAGTAGTTCACGTTATCTAGGAATCCCTTCGGTTACTACGCGGCGTAACTTACTCGTATAGAACACGTTATAAATTTGTATCCTATCGCTAAGTTCGAGTTTATACGAGCGTCTACCTACGGCCTTTACGACCCGAAACGGCCTAGGGAACTTATAATCGAGTTTCTTACTTAGGCGTATAGTCCTAATGTTACGGGCATCTAGTAGAACTATATCGTTAGGCTAGTAGGTAGGCGCTAGCGCTCGCCGAGTGTTTACGGCTTCGGCCGTTCGTACTTACGTAAAAGTATATACGTCGCGTAGCTTATCTAGGCGGTCGCGGCGTATAGACTCGAGTACCCGCCGTATTTATACTTAAGTATCTTATATATTATTAACTAACGCGTTAGCGGCCTCGACATTAGGTACTTCCCGAGCTATAACCTATAGTTTAGCTAGGCTACTAAACTCTATCCGCGGGTAGCGGCTAGAGTCGGCGAAGAATAGAGTCATTCCGATACTTATAGACTCGTAATTATTAAGGGCGAACTCGGCGTCTAGTAGTAACTCGACCTAGTTATCTTATTAATCGTTAGTATAGGCGCGGATATACTATTCGAGTACTTAGTTCGTACGTTCTAATTTCCCGTCCGTTTCTAGATAGAAGGCTATAGAAAGACTTTAGTAGATACTAAGCCTTACGTAGAGTCTACGGAAGAGCGTACTAACGAATTACGTACCTCTATTGCTTACGACTATCTCCGGTAGGCCGTATACGGGGAATATATACTTATAGAACAAGGTAGCGGCGTGCTTAGCGTTCAAGTCATTAGTAGAGAGTAGCTGTACGCGTTTAGTTAGTATATCGGTAACTATTATAATATGTTTATAGATTAGTCTAGTATCGGGATCTTTACTAGCGGGTAGGTCGACGATAAAGTCTACTACGATATACTTCTATTCGTAACCGGGCGTATAGTATAGGGATAGGGTGCCTTACTTTATTAGTCTTAATAGAGTCGAGCGCCTATATATTAGGTAGTATCGTACGTATCTTACGACGTTACTTACTATACTAGGCTAGAAGAGGTTTTGCCGTTATAGTAGATTAAAAGTCCTCGCTATACCTTAGTAGCTAGCTACTCTACTATTATAGTATTTACGTACTATCCGGGTACGGAGGTTCTAAAAGGCTAGGATATATAAGGCTTTATCGACGTATAGTCGATCCGCGATAATTTTATAATCTAATACGGCGATCTTCTATTATTATAGCTATACGTTAGCGATCCCCTACTAGAGATCGGACTTTAGTTTAAGTATACGTATCGTTATAGACCGGCTATTATATACTTCTATATATAGTTTTTCTTTATATAACTCCGTTTACTCCCGTTCCTCTAGTAGCGTAGGTTCGTCTAACGGCTCTATACTTCCTTCGACAGGTTACTCGTTACTAGGTATCTCTTCGACTAGGACTCTATTATCTAGTTCTAAGTCGACGTTACTACGTACTTCGGCGTCGTTTAGTTCGAGTAACGGCTATATTACGTCTCGCTAGGCGGGGCGGGTTAGTCGCCGGGGGGTAGCGATATCGCTAGTATAGTAGTCTTCTTATTTATCGTCCGAGTCGTAAATTAATAGTGCTTAGTAGTTTATTAGTAGACCGTCCTATACTTATGTAGCGAACTAAGTAATAATGTCTAGGTTATAGGGTTTTAGAATAGTCTACTATTAATACTACGTTCTAGTAACGTCTACTCCCGCCGGTATGTCCTAAGAGCGACGGGTAAGACTATCTAGTTTCGTTCCTTAGGCGCCCGGGCGATAGGTGATCTTAAAGTTAAACTAGGACAGGAACTTAGCCTAGCGTACCTAGCGCTAGTTAAGCTACTTAGTAGTTATAAAGTACTTAAGATTACGGTAATCGGTAAGCACCCGAACTAGTTTATCGCCTATAGCGCCGATAAGTTCCGGTTACTATTCCTCGAACGCCTTAATGATAGCTAGTAGCTCTTTGTCGTAAATGTCGTAGTTATATTCTTACGGACTAAGCTTCTTTAAGTAGAACGCTACGGGTCTAAGGACGCCGTTAATTATCTATAATAGTACCCCTATATTAACCTAGTCGCTAGAGTCTATTTCTACCTAAATCTGCTCGCCTAGGTAATAAAAGGCTAGTATACCTACTTAGCTAAAGCGCTACTTAAGTTCCTTAAAGGGTATATCGTACTATTAGGTCTATATAAAGGTTAGCTTCGTAACTACCTTACCGTCGACTTTACTCTTTTTACCTATCTTCGTAAGATCTATAAGGTACGCGGTTACTTTAGAGAAGGCGTAGATAAACTTCCTATAGAATCTAGTAAAGCTAAGGAACGTAAGAACGTCCTTAACGTTACGAGGTACCTCCTAGTTTATGATAGCTTTAATCTTTATAGGGTCTATCTTAACGCCCTCCGTCGTAATAATAAGGCCTAGGTATTTGATCCGTTTGACGTAGAATTCACAGTTGTCGATGTCTACTAGTAGCCCTATATCCCGTAGTCTATATAGGATCTTTCGTACGTAAGCTCTATAATTATTTAAGGGGCCGTCCGTATAAACTAGGACGTTATCGAGGTATACTATAGCGAAGTCGTCTAGGAATTCTCGGAGGATGTCGTTGATCTTACGCTACTAACTACTAGGGCTATTATAGAGGCCGAACGGAAGGACCTTAAACTAGTATAATCCGTACCTAGTAATAAAGGCGGTTATATATTCGTCCCCCTTACGGATACGTATATTATTAAATACGGCGACGATATTAAGCTTAGTAAACTACTTAGCCTTAGAAACTCGCTTAAGTGTCTCCCTTAATAGAGGTATTAGGTATCGGTCCTTAACTATAATAGTATTTAGGGCGCGGTAGTCGACGTAGACGCGGAGCCCGCCTCCTAGCTTTTTAATAATTAATACGGGAGACGATATGTCTAATTTAGATAGTTCGACCGTACCGTTCGCTATACTATTATTAATGAATTTCTTAACGACTACTAGCTAATCCGGGTTTATACTAAAGGCCTTCTTATAGGGTTACTACCCTTCCGATCCTAGTTTTAAGTTAATTATATAGTCGGACGGGCTGTACTTAGGTAGCTTAAACTCGCTCTTATACCTAAAGGCATCGGCTAGGTCGTAATATTTGGGCGGTAGCTTAGCCTTCGGGTCCTATACCTTATTTCTATTTATAAAGATTTCTAAATTATCTAGCAATATAGCGAAGGTAGAGGTATACTCCTCGTCGTCGAAATCCTCCGGCTATAGTACGAAGAGCTTATTAGTATCTAGCTAGTCTTATCGCTTCTAGGCTTACTTCGCTGAACGATAATAGGCGTCCGCGCTAATAAAACAGATATCGGGTTCTAGCTCGGGTAGTACTAGTTTCGGCGCCTTAGGCTTACTACCTTCTATTATTATCGTATAAGGCATGCCGTTCTAGTAATAATATTAGTAGTAGGTAGGCTTATCGAAGCTAAGTGTCTTATGTTTCAAGCTATACGAAGGGTCGTATTCTTTAAGCTAGGAGATACCTAGTACTAGGTCGTACTTATCGAGGTTAGTAACGTAGTATAGCTCTTAACTAGTATCGCTACCGATAGTAACGTCTATTAGTACTACTTCGAGTAGTCGTATAGCCGCTCCGTTAGCTATACGTAGGCGTCTTAGCCTTTCTAGCTTAAAGGTAGGGACTTTATTTACGCGAACAAATCTTAGGTTAATAAACTTAGAGGAGGCGCTAGTATTAGAGAGGGTTAGTACGTTTACTTTTCTACCTAATATACTAGTTATAGTACTAGTATATACTATATACTTTCTATACGTTAGTTATATATATATACGCGTATAGGTGTCTCTCTTAGCTATTACTATATATAGGTATTCTTCCTCTTAGGTATATATCTCGTAGTCTTATTCTTCGTGTTTATAATTCGTAGATTCGTATATTACTCCTTTAGCGCGACGGTACTAAGGAGCTAGGCATTTCCCTAAACGGGTAGTACTTCGATCTAGAGGGCTAGCGCGTCGGTTATAACGTTAAGAGCGATAGGTATCTCGCGGTTAACGTCGCCGGTACGCTACTTACCGCGGGAGTTATAAAGAATATATACGGGGTCGAGGCCGGTATATCTAGGTTTACGATAGCGGAAGTAGCGGCCTTACTAGTATAGCTAGTTACGGAGTTCGTCTATAAGCTTAGGTAGTATAGTATAGCGCTAGGGGATAAGGCGTACGGCCGGGCTAGCGTTCTAGGTACGCGTAGAGACCGTAAGCGTATTATTTATAGTAGGCGGCGCGGCTCGTATTACTATACTAGCGCTCTATTGTCTAAAGCCCTATTAGCCTTATCCTTAACTACTACGACGCCCGTTACCGCCTTACTAGGTGTCCTTATCCTTGTCCCTCTTACTATATATACTCTTTACGGTATTATATACCTCTTCCTTATCTTTAGCGATACGAATAAACTGGCTAACGGGGTCTATAAGCTAGTAGTCCTCTATCTTCTTTATCTAGAACTCGTTTAGGCTAATCTATAGCTCGTACGACACTATAGGCTTACCGGCCTTAGCGCTAAGGCGGCGGTATTCGACGATATATTTACTAAACTCCTAGCCGTACTTCTACTTTAGCTAGTATAGGTCGCGTCTAGCCTTAAGCTTAATATCTCGAGGATTCTTACCGAAGTTGTCGTCTAACTCGTCCTATATATCCTCGAGGCTTACCTATTCGTCGTTCTCGATAGCCGTACGGATAATATCCCTAGAGGTACCGAGAGTATAACGCTTAACGTAGTTAAAGATATTAAGGTAAGGTATTTATATAGTATATCGTACCGTAATAGAGTCCTTATAGCTCTCTTTCTAGTCGATATAGAAGAGCTCGCCTAAGTTGTCGAACTCTTTAGGATAGGGGAAACGTTAGTCGGTTTAGGCGGCGAATATCGTAGTATTATTAGTACGGGCTACTAAGGGTATAAGAGAACCGGCGCGGGTAGTACGGTTATAGGTACGGGCCCGATAGCCGCTACCTACTAGAGTCTAAGAACGACGGGTACCGGCTTAGGGGAATCTCTCTAGACTAGTAGTCTACTATTCCTACTACTACGGCTATTACTAGGGTCGTAACTACTTAGAAAAAGTAGGCGGGCGGTCTCGCTCGCTTAGTAAGGTAGTAAGCCGGGCTTATATCTTAAGTTACGAGATCTTAGTATCCTACTATATAATCTAAGCCTTAAGTTAGTCCACTTCGTCCTCTACTTACTCGAGATAGTTATTAGTAGTATTAATACGGCCTACTAGCTTATCGGTAATCTTCTTATAGTATTCCTTAGTTACGGTATTGTCTAAGGCTATTTATAGTATCTAGATACGGGCCTTAGCGTCTTCCTAGGATATCTAATATATTATAGTATCGGCTTATATCTTATCTCGTTCGGTCGCTATATCCTATCGGTCTTCGAAGACGACATTATATTCTTCTTAGAGCTTCGCGAGTTTAGAGTCGACTTGATCGCGTTCCTCGCGATAGCGTCGTACCTAGGCTCGAGAGTAGGCGAGTATAACCTTCTAGTAGGCGTACCTATCTATAGTGCTTTTAACTTTATTACGGGCAGCCCGCGACCCCCTACTATAGCTACGTCGGCCCGGCTAAACCGCGGACCTTCCGTATCGGGTTAGCGCGGCTTAGCTTTACTTTATAACTTCGCCGCGCCTCGCGCTCCTCTTTCGTAGCTTTATAGAATAATAACTATCTCGTTCGGACCCTATAATACGCGCGCCCTTATAGTTTGTTCTACTACCCTACCTAGATCGCGGATCTAGGTAAGGAACGCGTAATAATAGGAATAGACAGAACCGTAGAACTCGAGAACGCGTAGAGTCGTATTAGAATATAGAACACGGTAAGGCGTATAGCGCGTAGATACCTAGAGAACGTAACGTAGCGACATTATTAGTAGGTAGTCGCGCGCTTATAGACAGTTAGGATATAGGCACCTTTACGCCTCCCCCGAACCTAGATAATATAACTTTTTAAATAGCGAACGGCGACATACTACCGCTACCTAAGCCTAAGGGTAAAAGTAAGTAGCGTATATCTCTTTTCCCCGACCTCTCCTCTTTCCCTTAGAGTTAGATATAGGACGACAACCGGCGGGTTATAGTAGACACCGGTGTCGCGCTATAATAAGAGATTAATAAAGCTTACTAGAAGGCCTTCGAGCGAGAAGAAGGTAGTAAGATTGACTTTATAGAACTGTTCGAGTTCAAGCTCGAAGAGAACCTAGGCGGCGACCTAGACGAGGTGTATCTATTACTCGACGAGGTAGAACACATTCTCGTATCCGAATACTAGAATGTTACCCTAGACAACCTTACGACCCTTATATCCTAATACCCGAAGACTACCTACGACTTCGTACTATAAGTAGTTAACACGGCGATTACTAAGGGTAGACAACTCGATATAATAGAGCGAGCTAACGACCTCTAGAACACCTTATATACTACGCTATATACTAAATACGACCGTATCTATAAGATGCTACGAAGTAAAGAGCTTGTTATATAGAAAATGGTAGTAGATCTTAAGAGTAAGAAGGATTACGACCTAGCTAAGTTATAAGAGCTAGAGAAGAAATATAAGGAAGCTAATAACCTATATAAGTAGTTTAGCGAGATCTACGAGAAGGAGAAGAAGAAGGCACAAGATGCTAAGGCGAAGAACTAGGCCCTATAACAAGAAGTCGATGACCTAAAGGCTCGGCTTAAGGTAGGAGACACTATATAGAACGGAGGTAGGGGCCGCTTAGGCCGCCGACCCTCTCGTTCCCGCCTACGCGAGACCTTACTCGAGTAGCTATTACGTAGGTATCGCGAAGCTACTAGTAGAGGTGGCGGTAGCGGTAGTAGTAATAACGATAGAGACGACGATAACCGTAGTAATAATAGCCGAGGACGGGATAACGACCGTCCGCGACTAGGACCTAATAATAATAGTCGTGACTCGAGAATACGTAATACCCGTACCTAGACACTACTAGTTAACCTTCTAGAACGTCTCTTTACTATTAACCGTACCCTTACTTACGGCATAGAGATCGGTAAGGGTGTGCCTAACCCTAAGTACTTTAAGAACAATAACGACCCTAATTTCGATAGCTAGTATAGTAGTATTCTCCTAAAGCTAACTATAGTAACCTTCCGTACTAAGGTAGATAGTCTACGCTTCGTATATAGGTAGACGTAACGTGATCCTTAGCGAAGTATTAAGCCGAGGATCCCTATGCCTAGATAGTAGTCCTTTAACGAGTTCAAGACTAGAGAAGAGTTATTAGATTAGATAATACGCTAATATAGTATACGTAATAAAGGAACTAAGGCTATAGTTAACATTACTACCTATAAGTAAGAACAAGGCGAAACCTTTATAGCCTTCTATACCCGCTACTCGAAGTTACGCGCCTAGATATTATAGACCGATAAGACCGAGCTTATACTATTCCGTAACCGACTAAACCGTAAGTACTTTATTAAGACCTTCGGCGACCGCGAAGTCGACCGCCGCCTAGATAGTATATAAGACGTTATCGAGGAGTATACCGTACTAGACGAGAGCTTCTACGAGACAGATCGACTATACCCGTAGAAGGAGCGCCCCCGTAGTAATAGTAACTCGAACGGTAATAGCGGCTAGAATAACTAGAATAACGGTAACGTAGTTACTAGTACCGCTACCGGTATAGTAGGTGCCTTAGTATAGCGCCTACTATAGTACGCTAGTACTAAGAAGAAGGAGGATCTGCCGACATATCTATAGAACCTACCTACGCTTAACCGTAAGTAGCGCGAAGACCTTAAGAAGTAGGGTAAGTACTACCGCTACCGTATAGGTTCTTACGTATCGACTAACCCTAAATGCCTAATATATAGGTACGATAGCGACTATTGCCCACCGCGTCTACGTAATACTACGCCGAATCCGAACGCGAACCTTAGTTCCCTAGCCGCCGATCCGTAGTAGGGAAATAGCACGACCGCTACCTAAGCGTAGTAGATAGCGGTTACCCGAACTTCCTAGGATAGAAAGAGTATAAGATTAAGAGACACGGAATGTAAGAGACGGTAATAGACTATAGTAAGGAGCTTAAGATATCGGCATACGTACTAGATAAACAATAGCTAGCTATATACCCTTATATAGTGTTACCCGTAATAATATAATATAGAAAGGCTCGAGGCCTTATAGATTTTACTTCTACCTCTCTCTTTCTTGACTAGAAATTTATACGCAAATATATAATACCCCTAATCCCTTTGACGTAAAGCCGACGACTAATACTAGGAGATAGAACGGCCACTACACGGCAGATTATATACGCGGCCCTTATAGACGTAGTTATTAGCGATTATTACGAGCAAATGTTATACTACGTTACCGACCTCGAATATAACATCGTCTTTAGCCTACCGTAGCTTATAGCGTACAACCTAAACATCTTCTAGGAGACAGGCGAGGTGGCATTCAGATCGGATTACTACTTTAGTCACTGTCTATAGAATAAGACATCGATAATAGTGTAATCCCTAAACTATCGCGAGAAGAAGAAGTAGGCACTAGTACGGTACGGACTAGAGCCCTTTACTAGAGAAGTAGCGAGCTTTATAGTAGGAGGGGCGGAGCTAAACGTCTTATTTTATGACCTAGAAGACATAGACGATAAAGAAGTAGACTACTAGGGCGTTTCTTAACGCGCGTAGGGAATGTACGCGTACCGGCCTAGGGCTAAGTACTTCTATATTATACCTACTAGGCGTAAGAGCGACGACGGAGAGCTTAAGCTAAGTATAATAGCTACTAATAATCTAGACCAATTCTTAAACAAGCAGTTTAATTATAACCCGAAGGAGAAGTTGCCGCCGATATACTACGATATTACGGACGCTTTCTTAGTCAAGGATTATAAAGGACTCCTACCTTACCGACTAGGCGTAGATCATAAGATTCATATTAAGCCTAATAGTCTATAAGAGACACTATACCGCAAGCCCTACGGCCTAGCTAAGAAGGAGAACGAGATAGTTAAGAAATGGCTAGACGAGTAAATATCTAAAGGGAAGGTACGGAAAGTAGGGCAAAAGACGAGCTAGTCTCCTATACTAGTACTAGTAGTACGTAAGCCTAGAGGTAGGCTACGTATTTGTATCGACTATAGAGGATTAAATACGATTACTATCAAGAACCGGTATCCGATTCCCTTAATATAAGAGACGCTTAACCGTATATACGGTAAGAAGTACTTTACGAAGCTAGACATTATAGTAGCCTTTAATAAGTTACGGATAGCTAAAGGGCACGAGTAGTTAACGGCGTTTATAATACGATACGGCATCTACGAGTGTCTAGTGCTATTATTCGGCTTGTGTAACAGACTAGCATCGTTCTAATTATATATTAACAAGGTCTTATAAGAACACCTAGACGACTTTGTGTCGGCCTACCTAGATAACGTACTTATCTTTAGTGACACCTTAGAGGAGCACATTAAACACGTACGGAAGGTTCTTACTAAGCTACGCGATGTAGGACTTATAGTGGACATCGATAAAAGCGAATTCTACTAATAGAAGGTGAAGTATCTTAGGCTAATTATAACCCCTAACGGCATCGAGATAGACCCCGAGAAACTCGAATATATTTAGACATAGGAAGCTCCTAAGAACCTAAAGGATGTCTAGGCCTTCCTTAGATTTGCCAACTTCTATAGGCGGTTTATCGAAGCATTTTTGCGTATAGCTACTCCTCTTATAAACCTGACCAAGTCGGACGGACTAAGTAATTATAAGAACAGAAGGATTCAATAGTCACTAGATTACTAACGAGCCTTTAACAATTTGATAGCTACGTTTAGCAAAGCCGGCATACTCGTATATTATGTACTAGGTAGGGAAACGGTAGTAGAGACAGATTCTTTAGATTTTATAAACACCGGCGTGCTTTCGTAGTATAACGAGAATGGTGTGCTACATCCTATAGCCTTCTACTCGAAGAAGTTAAGTCTATAGGAGTGTAATTATGAAATCTATAATAAGGAACTATTAGCTATTATTAAGGCTTTTAGGGAATAGAGCCCCGAGTTCGCCTACGAGTTAGATAATAAGGACTTATAGCTAGTCAAGATTTATACCGACTATAAGAACCTAGAATACTTTATAAAGCAAAGTAGCTAAATCGGCGACAAGCGCGTTAGGCTAAGTTCTTATTATAGTTTAACTTTAAGATAATATACCGTCTAGGACTTTAAGGTATAAAGCTAGACAGCCTAACGAGACGTAGCTAGGACCTTCTATAAGGGGTAAACGACCCTCGGAACTAGTATTAGTATTAGACATTACTACCTCCTAAGCGATTCCTTAAGATCGCCTTACTATAGGCAATAGTAGAAGATGCGCCGGAAGAAGAGGAACTAGTATAGCTAAACCCTAAAGCTGAAGAGTTTATACCTATAGAACGAGATACGCCTACTAAATAACCGGCGACGCGTAAAAGTCAACGGGAAGCCGAACTCGAGTATCGAATGTCGACGGCGTACGTAACTAATAACGAGCTTAAGACCGCGATCAAGGACCTATAGAAAGACCGTACTCCTACACTACTATAGAGAGATATACCGCGAATTACCGTACCTACCGTATAACAAAATCTCTACACTCCTAGCTACTAGGATTATTATAGCCACTTCCTGTTCTAGATCGGCCTTAGAAACATATTATAGTCGACTTCGTTATCGGACTCCTAGACAGTACTCTTAACGGTATAGTCTATAATAACATTATAACCGTTACTAATAGGCTTACTAAGGAAGTCGAGCTGATCCCTATTAGCGTAATAATAGTATAGAATATAGCAAGGCTTTTCCTTAAACATATGTTCTGTCGGCGCGGGTTTCCTAACACTATTATATTAGACCGTAGTAAGTAGTAGGTTACTACCTTCTAGAAGAAACACTATAAGATGCTCCGTACAAATCGTAAGCTAAGTTCTTTATATTACCTAGAAACTAATAAACAGTCAGAACGTACTAACTAGGCGATAGAATAGTATCTTCGTATGTTTACTAATAAGGCATAGGATAACTAGGCAGAATGGCTATACCTTACTTAGTTCGCGATCAATAATCACCTGTCCGAGACTACTAGTATGTCGCCGTTCTACGCTACCTTAGGCTATAACCCTAAGTTTATAGAGCGAGTTGACCTGAACGCTAGAAAGGAGGGAGGACTGACTACTCTCTAGCGACTAGATACGCGATTAGTAGAAACCTTTATACGTCGAATTTACGAGCTTTATAAGCACCTTTAAGAGAATATACGAATATTATAAGCTCTCTAAGTAGAAGTAGCAAACCGCTACTAAAGTATTCCTCTAGACTATAAGGTAGGTGATTAGGTATATCTTAGCACTAAGAACATCCGTACGACTCGACTATCTAAGAAGCTAGATAGGAAATATACCGGCCCTTACTAGATTACGGAAGCTATACCGGCTAGACTCTCTTATCGACTAAAACTATTAGACGCTCTAGTAGGACTTGATAACTACTTCTATACCTCACTACTATAACGAGCCGACCACCCCGATTTCCTACTACTTAAAGGGTAGTATCTAGCGCCGCTACTACCGATAACTATCGAACCTAACACTACCGAGGCTAATATAGTAGCCGATATAGTAGTAGTACCTACGTATATATACGAGGTAGGAAAGATCCTTAATATATATACCCGTAAGCGGGTAGGCAAGGTAAAGAAGGGGCATAAGCGTAAGGTAGATATATAGTATAAGGTGAAATAGGCTAGATATTAGAACGAGGAGGATAGTAAGACCTAGTAACCTATAGAGGATATACTTAAACACGTAGCCGCCGCTTTTATAGACTTTCACTATAACCGGCCGGAGTTGTCTACGCCTATAGGCTTCGTAGCTCTATCTAACTAGTCCCTACTAGCTACTAAGGTGCTCGGGCTTAACACGATTAGGGTTATTCCGAAAG
This sequence comes from Fulvia fulva, assembly GCF_020509005.1. NCBI lineage: Eukaryota > Fungi > Ascomycota > Dothideomycetes > Mycosphaerellales > Mycosphaerellaceae > Fulvia > Fulvia fulva. The sequence continues at coordinate 1,169,623 of NC_063012.1, forward strand.
ACACCGTTACGAATAAGTCGCCTCGAGCCTTACCTCTAATAGAATCTTCTCCGTATATATTCGATACTCGAGTAGAGCCTATAGAGCCTATAATAATACCTAACTTTAGTTATAAGGATTATACGTAAGTGCTAGCCGAAGATAGACTTAGGTCTAGGGTAAGCTAGCTAACTAGGCAATATGTTTCTCGAAGGAAGCCGGTCGAGGATAGTCTTAATAGAGCGAATGCGATGTTATCGGATAACGATAGGGCACTAGAGGATAATTAGGCGTTCGCGCGATTATAGAGCTCGATAGGTAAGTAGCCTTATAAGGTGGATAACGCTTAGAGGACTAAGGCGTGTTTTGGGAGGGGGGGTACTATTACGGGTAGCCCGCGACCCCCTACTATAGCTACGTCGGCCCGGCTAAACCGCGGACCTTCCGTATCGGGTTAGCGCGGCTTGGCTTTGCTTTATAACTTCGCCGCGCCTCGCGCTCCTCTTTCGTAGCTTCGTAGAACAATAACTATCTCGTTCGGACCCTATAATACGCGCGCCCTTACAAACTTTAAGATATATAGTATTAGGCCGTAAGGTAACTACTCTCTTAAATGCTTCGGTTTTAACGATCTTGTAGTTTATTAGATCGTACTCGAAGTCTATATCGTTAAAGTCGATCTAGTCTATACGAGGAGGCGCTATACTATCGATAAACTATATAAAGTCGATAATAGACGTAGGAGACGTATTTATCGCTTTATATTACTAAACACGACATATTCGAAAGCTCTTATTAAGGCTATTCTAACGATCTATAAAGTATACCACTGCCCCTAGAGTAAGGGAGTTCTACCTTATTTAATTTAGATAGCTTAAAGTTCTCTTTACCCTATTTCTTTAGCTCTAAACGCCGCGGAGGTGCCTAGCTACATTAGGTAACTCCTAGGTAATAGTAGCCTAGGCTACGGTACTACCGGCGCCTACGGCTCTATAGGCAAAGCTCCCCTAAGATAACTAGTAGCAACTTATAGAGGACGTAAAAAGTATAGAAACTAACGATTAGCTCCTATACCGGCCTCTATAGGTAATAATTACTTAGCTACGTACGGCGCTTAAACTATCGTATTACCGAGGGTAATAAGAAATAAGGACGACGTCTTAGGCGATTAGTAAGGCCACCCGGAATTAATACCCCTATAGCTAGGTATCGGTCGCGGTATCGATACTAGGCCCCCGCCTAACGTACGATATAGTTACGATCCGTATTATAGTAAAGGAAGACTAGGCCGAAGTTACGAAGCTATCGAATAAGTAGCTCGCCTAACAAATTAATTAACTAGGGGTAGTCGTAGTGAACTAATAGTCTAACGGCACTCTATAGATCTATACTAGCTCTACTACTACTAGGAGGTACCTAGAGGTATAGCTATAGTAGGTATCTAAGGTTACGGTATTAGTAAAGGTCTTAACGAAGCAATTTACGATCCTAGTCTACGATATATATAAGGAGTTCGGTCGAGGACGAGAATCACCTATACGTAGTGTCGGCTACGAGCCTCTCGTCTAGCTACGAGAGAGCTAAGTATTCTTACGCTAGAGCGTCGTAGGCGCGACGGGCGCGTAACGTAGGCGAAGCCGCGGCGAATAGAGGACTACTAGTAAAACGGGTATAAAAACTATCCGACGAGCGTGTACTCGTGTCGGGAGCGAGTCCCTCTTCTTTCTACGTATAAGAAGGGCGCGGAACCGTAGCCTATACGCTCGACAGGACACCTCTAGTATAAGTGTAGAATTTTCACCTCCGGAGACCGTAAACCGAGCGGGCTAAGCGACGAACATTAGACGAGCGGACTACAGAACAATAACTAAGCGGACTATATAACGGCGTCGAGCGGACTACGAAACAATCTAGTATTTACTAGCGGGCAATACGGTAGGTAGGTAGACACGCGACGAAGCCTATAAGGGCCTATTAAACACCCGGTATAGGAACGAGGGTTTTGCCTAAGGTACTACCTATCCCGCTACACAACGTACCTAGTCTGATATAGTAGATTGTAACGAGGAAAAGACGATAGCCTAAGCAAGGAAAAGACGGCTATTAGGACGGGGAAAAGACGTATAATGTAAGTGGATTAGTTCTATAATCGGGGAGGATCGAGGGTAGGGTAATAAGGAACTTTATATTAGTTAGTAGGTAGAAACGTAAGGAGTACGCTGCCCGGCGTAGTATGTGCCCCGAGCAAACCTACGAGGTATAGACGGCCGCTTTCTAGAGATAGGCTACGGTAACGCGAAGGGCGTCAAAACCTAGGGCGTAGTATATACTAGTAGCGACGGCTAACACTGTCTATATAGCCCGAGAGGACGGATACGTATATCGGTCAATAGAGAGCACTAAAGGGCTTAGGCCTATAGAGGTGGATATTAGCTTAAGGAGCAAATAGGGAGGGAGGGCGTAGAGGGAAGCTTTTGCTCCGGGCTAACCTCTCGAAACGAGGCTACACGGTAGTACTAGATAAGTAGGAAAGCGCGGTTAAGACTTATTACCTTATCTCGTAGCTAGCTTACTAAATACGATTCCTTCCTTACCCGGCTATAAGAGGAGCTACAAATCGTGCTAGCAATAGGGAGACTAACGTTCTTATATAAGGCAGCGTAGAGTAATAGATAAATAAGAATCAACCAAATGATAGGGAGCTAACCTCAAAGGGAAGAACAGGAGGAGGGACGGGAAAACCAATAGTAAGACTAATAGTAAGACTAAACGGACCTAGACATAAACATGTCCTAATGCCTCATACTAATAGACTATTAATCATTCAGTATAATGTGAACAGAAGCAAAGACAAGGTCTAAAGGAGCTTTCTACAAGCCTTAGACCCGGAGGAACACTATATTATAGTAATATAGGAACTATAGATCAACCTATACTCTAGGATTCTATCAACTATACGAGACCCGAGATACTACGTAGTAATAAACAGAACCGAGGGAGTCCTACGAACTTGTATCTATGTTAGTAAGAAGGTACTAGTAGAGGACTAGTAGGCCTAGCCGAGAACCGACAGGGATATCACTATAGTATAGCTCAAAATAACTCAAGGCTAAGTCCTAATCTATAGCGTATACAACCCACCTCTAGAGTCCAGAAGCAGCACATAACTACACACGCTAGGAAGGCTCCCGGAAGCAATAGACTAACAAAACCACAACATCGTAATAGGAGATTTTAACCTCTACTACCTAAAGTAGGGATCGGACTTTACCCTAGTACACTACTTCTTAGTAGGGAGGCTGATTAGTTAGATAGAAACAGCCCAAATGGACTTGATCACGCTAAAGGGAACAGAAACTTGGGCTAGAAACAACAGTTCTAGCACGCTAGACCTATACTTTATGTCCTACGCCTTAATACGACGGGTAGAAAGCTATATAGTCAATGACTAACTAGAGTCCTTATCAGACTACTATCTAATCCAAACCGACATCTAACTCATAGTTAAGGAGGAGAGGGAACCTAAGAGGAGGCTCTGCTAGAAGTAGGCCGAGTGGACACTAGTATAGTAGCGGCTAGAAGGCGAACTAGAACAGGTAAACATTGACAATATATATATAACGGAGGGGATTGACTAAGCAGTAGAGCAGCTAATAGAAGCTATATAAAGGGTAGCCCAGGCCTATATACCTAAGAAGAGATGGTCGCTATACTAGAAGCTATACTAGACACTAGAGTATATAGCCAAAGTCAAGGAGGCAAGGAGAGTAAGAAGGAGATAGGAGTAACGACGTACCTAAGCAAACTAGGAAGCCTATAATAACGCGTACAAAGTAAAGAAGGCGTAGATCAGAAGAGACAAGACGTAGGAGTAGAGGTCAACTATAGGGATGATTACAGAACACCCGGAACAAATCTAGAGACTAGTAGAATGGGCTAGGAAACTAGACGAGGAACGAAACTCCCCGCCCTAGTTTCCCTTAATATAGGACTAAGACGGGGAAACGCAAACCACTCCGATAGGGAAAGCGAAAGTATTCGTAGACCACTTCTTCGGGACTTAGGTAGAGGTAGACCTAAGCAACATCCTAGGAACACACATTCCTCCGCTAAGGGAGGCTAACTAGTAAGTATCTACTATAGAGATCGGAAACATTATCAAGAAACTAAAGGGCAACAAAGCCCTAGGCCTAGACAAGATCCCTAACTGTTACCTAAAAGCTAGTAGCAGCCTTATTACTCTAGTGCTTACGCTAATCTTTACCTAGTATATAAAGCAGGGGTATTGCCTAAAGGCCTTTAGGCAATCACTAACTTACGTCCTAAGGAAACCCTAAAAGGAAGACTATACTAAGTTGAAGTCATATAGACTAATTACGTTACTAAATATACTAGGGAAGCTCCTAGAGAAGGTCGTAGCTATAAGGCTTACCGGAATAGTAGAAGAACATAACCTCCTCCTAGTAACGCAAATGGGGGGGAGACAAAAGAGATCTACCCTTATAGTAGTCGAACTGATCACAGAGCAAATTAGATACATCTAGCACTATAGCAATAACAAGGTAGCCTTACTGCTTTTACTAGACATATTAGGGGCTTTCGACAATATGTCCTACGTAAGGCTCCTACACATCCTTAGAATAAAAAGCATCCTAGCCTAGATAGTACACTTTGTATAGTCATTCCTTAAGGACAGAACAACCTAGATCCTCCTAGGGTCCTTTAAAGCCCCGTAGACCCTAATTACGAACACGGGCATCCTATAGGGCTCTATACTCTCCCCAATTCTGTTCCTCCTCTTTATAGCCGACCTGACCCTACTCCTAGAAACAGTAAACACCTTAGTATCGGGGTTCGTAGATGACATAAATATCCTAGCGTAGTCGGGGTCTATAGAGGAAAACTGCGCACTCCTAGAGGAGAGACATAGACAATACGAAAAGTAGGCAAGAGAGTATAGGGCAAAATTCGTACCGGACAAGTACCAACTTATCTATTTTAGTAAGGCAAAGACAAAACATAAATTAGTAGTACTAGTAAAAATCCAGGGGTTCGAGACCTATCCTATAAGGGAACTTAGAGTCCTTAGGATATAGCTAGACCCGAAACTTAGCTAGGGACTATAAGTGAAGAAGGCGTAAGCGAGAGCGGACACTAATAGACAATTAATCGAGAGACTCACTACGTTAACCTAGGGGGCGACCTTCACAAAGGCCTAGACTATATACAAGGCCATTATCAAGCCCGTAATGCTATATAGAGCAGCAATTTGGGCAGCGGAAAAACATATCCCGAAGAGAATCGAGGACCCCCTTAACAGAGCGTAGGCAGCCTGCCTAAAGAGAGTACTAGGGGCATACAAGTCAACCCCTTATAGGACAATAGAAATGGAATCAGGTACAGCCCCTATCAGGGAGTACCTCTAGGGCATAAGGTGTCAATACGTAGAGAAGACATCAGCATACCTAGCCTAGGGAACTATCTAAGCAGCTACTTAAAGGATAAGAACCTAGTAGGAGAGGAGGAGAAGACCTAACCGGCTATATATAATCCTATAGAAGGAAGTAGACCTAAAAACATTATAGGAAATCCTAGTAGCCCTTGAATAGAGAGAAGCTCTAAGGGAGCAAGCTAATATAGGGGACAAAGGGAAAAAGAAGTAAAGCTAAGTAGAAAGGATCGTAGGTCACCTATAGGAAACGCGTTAGAACTAAAAACCGGTGAGGCTAGGAGCCCTACTAGCGGCTAGGACCTTCGGGAGGTATAACTACCTTATCTATAAAGACCTGAAGAGGGCGGAAGCAAGCATAGCTATCTAGATTCGCTCTGAGCACATTAGGCTAAGAGCATACTTACACTAAAGAAGAGTCCTAGGATACGATTCTAAACGTTGCCCCTATAGCTACCTATCCTAAAACCCGGAGTACATAGTGCTAAACTGTACTAAGTAGGTAAAAGGGAGAAGCTAGTAGAGGGCGAAGGCAAGAGACAGGCAATACTAGGCTATCATCTAGGACAGACAAGATATAAGGAGAGTAACAAGATAGATCCTTAACGAGGACTACCTAGAGTAATTCTCCCTAGCAGTAGAAACGGAAAGGTAGATAGAGAGGAGGGAGAGAGAGAGAAGAGCCGGGGAAACAGAAGGGAGAAAGGGAATCGAGAGGAGGACATCACTAGGGTTACAGGCAAGGTAGTTATAGGGTAACAACTATAACACTAGCGTACCCTAAAGGAAGGAGAACGAAAGGACAAGATAGGAAAGAACGAGGAGGGCAAAGACGAGGAGGTTTTCATCCGTTAATCGGGTTTCCTACCTATACAAATAGACCTAAATAGCGAGAGACCTGCATAGGCTATAGGGCACTAAAACAGGCGAATGAATAATTTATCTATCTATCTATATAAGGAGTTCGACCTAACTAACTAAGATCACCTACGTACTCTCTAAGAGGACAACCCGGTCACTCTTAACTCTCTAATCTAGAAGGCGACGTAGCTCTATAGGAAATGGCTAGAAGATAAGAAGGCCTCGGCGCTAATAGTATAGCTATAAGACGCGAAAGCGGCGGATCTAGCGATAGAATAAGGCCTAATCTAGTAATATAGCCTTAAGATAGTAGAAAAGTACTCCTTATCCTTTCGTATCCTCTAATACTTTAAATACTAATAGTATAGACACTAAACCTATACGTATATAAATGATTAGGCCTACTCGAACTATATAGGAGACTATATATCTAGGGAATTCGTCGTCATAACTAGACTAGGAGGAAAACATCCTTTCGCGCCAAAACAAGACACATTCGAAAGCTCTTATTAAGGCCATTCTAACGATATATAAAGCAGGCCACTGCCCCTAGGACTAAGGGAGTTCTACCTCATTTAATCTAGACAGCTTAAAGCTCTCTTCACCCTATTTCTTCAGCTCTAAACGCCGCGGAGGTGCCTAGCTACATTAGGCAACTCCTAGGCAATAGTAGCCTAGGCTACGGCACTAACGGCGCCTACGGCCCTATAGGCGAAGTCCCCCTAAGACAACTAGTAGTAACTTATAGAGGACGCAAAAAGTATAGAAACTAACGATTAGCTCCCTTACCGGTCTCTATAGGTAATGATCACTTAGCTACGCACGGCGCTTGTACTGTCGTATTACCGAGGGCAATAAGAAATGAGGACGACGTCCTAGGCGATTAGTAAGGCCACCCGGAATTAACACCCCTATAGCTAGGCATCGGTCGCGGTATCGATACTAGGCCCCCGCCTAACGCACGATATAGTTACGATCCGTATTATAGCAAAGGAAGACTAGGCCGAAGTTACGAAGCTATCGAACAAGGAGCTCGCCTAACGAATTAACTAACTAGGGGTGGTCGTAGTGAACTAATAGTCTAACGGCACTCTATAGATCTATACTAGCTCTACTACTACTAGGAGGCACCTAGAGGCATAGCTATAGTAGGCATCTAAGGTTACGGCATTAGCGAAGGTCTTAACGAAACAATTCACGATCCTAGTCTACGACATACCTAAGGAGTTTGACCTAACTAACTAGGGTCACCTACGCGCTCTCTAAGAGGACAACCCGGTCACTCTTAACTCTCTAATCTAGAAGGCGACTTGGCTCTATAGGAATTGGCTAGAAGGCAAGAAGGCCTCGGCGCTAATAGTATAGCTATAAGACGCGAAAGCGGCGGATCTAGCGATAGAACAAGGCCTAGTCTAGCAATATAGCCTCAAGATAGTAGAAAAGCACTCCTTATCCTTTCGTGTCCTCTAATGCTTCAAATGCTAATAGTATAGACACCAAACCTACACGTGTATAAATAAGTAGGCCTGCTCGAACTATATAGGAGACTATATGTCTAGGGACTATATATCGACTACGAGACGGTACGCGAACTGTCCGGGGCACTACCTATCGTATAGTACGGAATGCCTATAGCGGAAACTAGCGAAAAACAAGGCAATTACAAACAGAACCGTCGCCCTAAGATTCTACGGCGACCGTAAGGCTAGCCTATACCGGAACTAACTAGCGGCGGTCGGGTATAAGCGCCCTAGGGCCGAGAACGATATAAAGGATACGTAACCTAGGGCGTACGGGAGGCCACGTGCTCTACTAGCTACGGCGAGGGAATCTAACTAGGCCCGGCTCCCCTTTAGTATATAGCCGATAGGCGTAGACTAGGACGTATAGGGTAGTAGGACATAGGACGATATAGAGGAAATGATTGTCGATACCGATAACTAGCCTCGATACGCTTAGCATCATCTAGTATAACGTTAACTATAGTAAGGATATAGTCTAGAACCATTTCCTACACGAGGCGGACCCGCGCGTCTACTACGTCCTTACAATCTAGGAGCTATAGATTAACCCGTACTATAAGAGACTAACGACCTACAAGTTACTAGGCTATACGACATGCCTACGAGGCGACGGCAGACCCCGTACGTACTTCTATATTAGTAAGGACATACTAGAATCCGACTGGGAGGTAGTGTACTACGTAGACGAAGAAGGCGGGGGCGATATTACCTCCCTCTACGTAGGTAGTACCTAGATACACAACCTATATATACAACCGCTAGCCTCGAGGTCTAGCCGCGACCTAGGGGTCTATAGACACCTAGACAGTGCGCTTAAGAGATAAGGGTGCTATATCGTAGTAGGAGACTTTAATATACACTACCCTTCCTAGGAAAGCCTTATATAGCCGTACCCTATAGCCGACGAAGTACTCGACTTGATAGCGAGCAACGTAATTGCCCTTAATACCCCGAAGGACCTAGGCACCTAGAAGAGAGGGGGACTCTAAGGCACGATCGACCTCTCCTAGATCTTAGATAGCTACTACTACACGGTAACCTACTATAGGATCGAACATAAACTCGAGGCGTCGTTAGACTATATGCTAGTCAGGACCTCTATTACGATATAGATATAACGTACACTAGCGGGAACCCCTAAGCTAAACTAGGGAAAGGCCTACTAGGCCAACATCTAGGCGTACCTCGATAACTCTAAGAGGCTAGTCCAGATCGCGTAGTAGTAATATAACAGTAAAGACGAGATAGACGAAGTAGTCTAGGGGTTAATAGACGAAATAAGAAAAGCGACCTCACTTCACGTTCCGCTTGCCTAACTAACGACATAGTCTAAACTATACTAGACGCCGGAGTGTACTACGGTAGTAAGAGAAGCAAGGAGAGCCCGCCGGGTATAGACGAGCAGCTATAGCGAGGAGGCCTAGAACGTATATAGGGAGGCATACTAACAGAAGAAAGCTATAATACGAAGGGAGAAAGTAGTCGGCTAGAGGGCTATAGTAGAAGAAATCGCCGGCAAGCTAGAGAGGATGTAGAAGCTAGCGAAATGGGCCCGACAGGACCCTATATAGGGCCCCTCCTTCTCTATCCTAGCGCTACAATCGCCTAGTAGTCCGGTTAGCGACCCCGAGGCTAAGGCGCGTCTACTAGCTAGTAAGTTCTTCCCGCCCCTAGTCGAGGCTAATCTAAGCGACATAAATAGCTCTACTCCCCTAGCCCCTAGCATCGCGGTCTAATAGGAGGTGTCCGAGGGAGAAGTTGCCGCTATACTAAGGAAGTTGCCGGCGAAGAAAGCCCCGGGGCCGGATAGGATCCTAAACGAGCTACTAAAGAAGTATAGAGATTAACTAGCCCTAGTAGTCGTAGCGATCTTTAACGCCTACCTATAGACCGGATACTACCCGATAGTATTTAAACAATCGACGATAGTAGTCCTACGTAAGCTATAAAAGGAAGACTATATATAGGTGTAGTCGTACTGCCTAATTACGCTCCTTAATACTCTTAGGAAGGCGCTTAAGAAGCTAGTTATAACGAGACTCTCCGAGGCGGTAGAGGAGTACTCCCTACTCCCGGACACCTAGATAGGTACGCGCCTATAGCGATCGACGCTATCCGCGGTAGAACTTATTACCTCTTAGGTAAAGGCTATCTAGTATAAGAATAGGGACAAGGTGGCTTCCTTACTTAGCCTAGACATATCGGGAGCCTTCGACTACGTGTCACACCCGCGGCTTCTCTATATCCTAAGGTCGAAAGGACTCCCTGAGTAGCTTGTCAACTTCGTACGATCCTACCTCTAAAACCGTAGTACGTCGATCCTAGTCGGCTAGTATAGAAGCCTATTTCAAGTAGTCTATACTAGAATCCCGTAAGGCTTAACGCTAGTACCTATTCTATTCCTCTTCTTTATAGCGACGCTACTCCTAGCCCTAGAATCCTAGAACACCGCTACGAGCGGCTTCGTAGACGATATAAACATCCTAGCGTAGTCTTCCTCGACTAAGGAGAACTATAGGCTACTAGAAGAGAAGCACAAGATCTACGAGGACTAGGCTAGAAGGTACGGGGCTCGGTTTACCCTAGAAAAGTACAATCTAATACACTTTACGCGCCGGCTACGGTTCTATAATATATAAGCTTCTATCTAGATATAGGGGCACACGACTAACCCGGTAAATCAGCTTAGGATCCTCGGACTATAGGTAGACCCGGCGCTACGGTAGAGGAAGTACGTATAGGTAATATTACGGAAAGCTAAACAGAATATAGCATTATACTAGAGGCTCACTACGTCTATATAGAGGGCGGACTTCCGGTAGTTACGACTTCTATATACGGCTATTATACGGCCAGTCCTTACCTATAGTAGCTAAGTATAGTCCTTAGGCGAGAGGGCCTACCTATCGAAGGGACTCGTCGCGCCGCTAGCGAAGATCTAAAACTAATGCCTAAGGAAGGTCACCGGGGTATATAAGTCGATACTAACGAGGATGCTTAAGTACGAGACCGCTATACCGCCGATCGACCTATATATCTAGGGACTACGGACCTCCTACTTAGGCAAGTCGGTATAGTACCTAGTATAGAAGGTTATCGCTAGTATAGTCGTAAGGGCCCGCGAATTAGTACTAGCGTATAGGGGCATTCGACCCGGAAACGAGCCGAACTACCGGGTAAGGGACGAATAGCTAGTTATATAATAGGAAGGTAAGAAATCGTTTATAGAGCAACTATAGAAAGAGAGGTAGAACAACTAGGTTGTAGGGTATAGTAGACGCCCTTAGCTAGCGGGATAACCTAAGGAATAGTTAGCTACGAAATCTACGGTTAAGCACCCCCTAAAGCTTATCTACTACCGCCTTACGAGGGTATAGAGTAGTATAGTAACCTAACTACGAAGCGAACACATCGGCCTCTAGGGGTACCTATTATAGAGGAAGGTTCTAGGATATATAAATACTAGCTACCCCTACGGCTATCGCTCCTAGAACGTACGGTACGTACTCCTTATCTATCCGAGGTGGTCGCTAGGAAGGGGGGAGTAGATAGTAAAGGCGAGGAACCGGACGATTAGGGCACTTCTTAATAACGCTAAGGTCCTACGGCGTATTACGAACTAGATACTAGAGAAGGGCTAGCTAGAACAGTACCGCCTAGTAGGAGTAGTATAGGAAGAGAGGACACGACGTAGCGCGACGAGACCGGCTAGGAGCGGGGGCTAACGGGGTAGTGATATAGACTACGTACGTTTAGAGGGAAAGCTAATCTAGATAAGGAGTAGTCGGGGGCGGGAAGGGTTTTTATATATTCGGGTTTCCCTTTGTATATAATAATAGATATATACCTATATAGGTCGGACAGGGTCCTAGAACAGGGGAATAACAAATCTATCTATCTATCTATATATCTAGGGACTATATATCGGCTACGAGACGGTACGCGAACTATCCGGGGTACTACCTATCGTATAGCGCGGAATGCCTATAGCGGAAACTAGCGAAAAACAAGGCAATTATAAATAGAACCGTCGCCCTAAGATTCTACGGCGACCGTAAGGCTAGTCTATACCGGAACTAGCTAGCGGCGGTCGGGTATAAGCACCCTAGGGCCGAGAATAATATAAAACGAGTCGTACGGATGTTCTTAGTACTAAGATACACCTAATTACCTACCTTATAGTCTAGAGGAATGCTTCGCTAGCGGTTTACTACTTCTACTTAGAGAGCTTATAACATTTGTATATTCTCTTAAAGGTGCTTATAAAGCTCGTAAATTCGACGTATAAAGGTTTCTACTGATCGCGTATCTAGTCGCTAGAGAGTAGTTAGTCCTCCCTCCTTTCTAGCGTTTAGGTTAACTCGCTCTATAAACTTAGGGTTATAGCCTAAGGTAGCGTAGAACGGCGACACACTAGAAGTCTTAGATAGGTAATTATTGATCGCGAACTAAGTAAGGCATAGCTATTCTACCTAGTTATCCTATGCCTTATTAGTAAATATATAGAGATACTATTCTATTACCTAGTTAGTACGTTCTAACTATCTATTAGTTTCTAGGTAATACGAAGAACTTAGCTTACGATTTATACGGAGCATCTTATAGAGTTTCTTCTAGAAGGTAGTAACCTACTACTTACTACGGTCTAATATAATAGTATTAGGAAACCCGCGCCGACAGAACATATGTTTAAGGAAAAGCCTTGCCGTATTCTATACTATTATTACGCTAATAGGGATCAGCTCGACTTCCTTAGTAAGCCTATTAGTAACGGTTATAATGTTATTATAGACTATACCGTTAAGAGTACTATCTAGGAGTCCGATAATAAAGTCGACTATAATATGTTTCTAAGGTCGATCTGGAACAGGAAGTGGCTATAATAATCCTAGTAGCTAGGAGTGTAGAGATTTTGTTATATAGTAGGTACGGTAATTTGCGGTATATCTACGTACGGATCTCGCTAATCTAGGCTAGTAGAATCTACGTACTACGAGTTTATAAGTACGAGCTCGTCCTAGATAGCCTACTACTAGAGCGTTATAGTTTATCTTGATTATCCTAGTCTATAAGGCTTGGTCATTTAGTACCTATAAGCTCTAGCCGTCGTATTGATTTCGAATATATAGTAGGTCGCTATTAACTTTATAGTGTACTAGGTGAATCTTTGCTCTCTATAGTAGTGTAGGAGTACGGTCTTTCTATAGGTTCTTAATCGCGGTCTTAAGCTCGTTATTAGTTACGTACGCCGTCGACATTCGATACTCGAGTTCGGCTTCCCGTTAACTTTTACGCGTCGCCGGTTATTTAGTAGGCGTATCTCGTTCTATAGGTATAAACTCTTCAGCTTTAGGGTTTAGCTATACTAGTTCCTCTTCTTCCGGCGCATCTTCTACTATTGCCTATAGTAAGGCGATCTTAAGGAATCGCTTAGGAGGTAGTAATGTCTAATACTAATACTAGTTCCGAGGGTCGTTTACCCCTTATAGAAGGTCCTAGCTACGTCTCGTTAGGCTGTCTAGCTTTATACCTTAAAGTCCTAGACGGTATATTATCTTAAAGTTAAACTATAATAAGAACTTAGCCTAACGCGCTTGTCGCCGATTTAGCTACTTTGCTTTATAAAGTATTCTAGGTTCTTATAGTCGGTATAAATCTTGACTAGCTATAAGTCCTTATTATCTAACTCGTAGGCGAACTCGGGGCTCTATTCCCTAAAAGCCTTAATAATAGCTAATAGTTCCTTATTATAGATTTCATAATTACACTCCTATAGACTTAACTTCTTCGAGTAGAAGGCTATAGGATGTAGCACACCATTCTCGTTATACTACGAAAGCACGCCGGTGTTTATAAAATCTAAAGAATCTGTCTCTACTACCGTTTCCCTACCTAGTACATAATATACGAGTATGCCGGCTTTGCTAAACGTAGCTATCAAATTGTTAAAGGCTCGTTAGTAATCTAGTGACTATTGAATCCTTCTGTTCTTATAATTACTTAGTCCGTCCGACTTGGTCAGGTTTATAAGAGGAGTAGCTATACGCAAAAATGCTTCGATAAACCGCCTATAGAAGTTGGCAAATCTAAGGAAGGCCTAGACATCCTTTAGGTTCTTAGGAGCTTCCTATGTCTAAATATATTCGAGTTTCTCGGGGTCTATCTCGATGCCGTTAGGGGTTATAATTAGCCTAAGATACTTCACCTTCTATTAGTAGAATTCGCTTTTATCGATGTCCACTATAAGTCCTACATCGCGTAGCTTAGTAAGAACCTTCCGTACGTGTTTAATGTGCTCCTCTAAGGTGTCACTAAAGATAAGTACGTTATCTAGGTAGGCCGACACAAAGTCGTCTAGGTGTTCTTATAAGACCTTGTTAATATATAATTAGAACGATGCTAGTCTGTTACATAAGCCAAATAATAGCACTAGACACTCGTAGATGCCGTATCGTATTATAAACGCCGTTAACTACTCGTGCCCTTTAGCTATCCGTAACTTGTTAAAGGCTACTATAATGTCTAGCTTCGTAAAGTACTTCTTACCGTATATACGGTTAAGCGTCTCTTATATTAAGGGAATCGGATACCGGTTCTTGATAGTAATTGTATTTAATCCTCTATAGTCGATACAAATACGTAGCCTACCTCTAGGCTTACGTACTACTAGCACTAGTATAGGAGACTAGCTCGTCTTTTGCCCTACTTTCCGTACCTTCCCTTTAGATATTTACTCGTCTAGCCATTTCTTAACTATCTCGTTCTCCTTCTTAGCTAGGCCGTAGGGCTTGCGGTATAGTGTCTCTTATAGACTATTAGGCTTAATATGAATCTTATGATCTACGCCTAGTCGGTAAGGTAGGAGTCCTTTATAATCCTTGACTAAGAAAGCGTCCGTAATATCGTAGTATATCGGCGGCAACTTCTCCTTCGGGTTATAATTAAACTGCTTGTTTAAGAATTGGTCTAGATTATTAGTAGCTATTATACTTAGCTTAAGCTCTCCGTCGTCGCTCTTACGCCTAGTAGGTATAATGTAGAAGCACTTAGCCCTAGGCCGGTACGCGTATATTCCCTACGCGCGTTAAGAAACGCCCTAGTAGTCTACTTCTTTATCGTCTATGTCTTCTAGTTCATAAAATAAGACGTTCAGCTCCGCCCCTCCTACTATAAAGCTCGCTACTTCTCTAGTAAAGGGCTCTAGTCCGTACCGTACTAGTGCCTACTTCTTCTTCTCGCGATAGTTTAGGGATTACACTGTTATCGATGTCTTATTCTATAGACAGTGACCAAAGTAGTAATCCGATCTAAATGCCACCTCGCCTGTCTCCTAGAAGATGTTTAGGTTGTACGCTATAAGCTACGGTAGGCTAAAGACGATGTTATATTCGAGGTCGGTAACGTAGTATAACATTTGCTCGTAATAATCGCTAATAACTACGTCTATAAGGGCCGCGTATATAATCTGCCGTGTAGTAGCCGTTCTATCTCCTAGTATTGGTCGTCGGCTTTACGTCAAAGGGATTAGGGGTATTATATATTTGCGTATAAATTTCTAGTCAAGAAAGAGAGAGGTAGAAGTAAAATCTATAAGGCCTCGAGCCTTTCTATATTATATTATTACGGGTAACACTATATAAGGGTATATAGCTAGCTATTGTTTATCTAGTACGTATACCGATATCTTAAGCTCCTTACTATAGTCTATTACCGTCTCTTACATTCCGTGTCTCTTAATCTTATACTCTTTCTATCCTAGGAAGTTCGGGTAACCGCTATCTACTACGCTTAGGTAGCGGTCGTGCTATTTCCCTACTACGGATCGGCGGCTAGGGAACTAAGGTTCGCGTTCGGATTCGGCGTAGTATTACGTAGACGCGGTGGGCAATAGTCGCTATCGTACCTATATATTAGGCATTTAGGGTTAGTCGATACGTAAGAACCTATACGGTAGCGGTAGTACTTACCCTACTTCTTAAGGTCTTCGCGCTACTTACGGTTAAGCGTAGGTAGGTTCTATAGATATGTCGGCAGATCCTCCTTCTTCTTAGTACTAGCGTACTATAGTAGGCGCTATACTAAGGCACCTACTATACCGGTAGCGGTACTAGTAACTACGTTACCGTTATTCTAGTTATTCTAGCCGCTATTACCGTTCGAGTTACTATTACTACGGGGGCGCTCCTTCTACGGGTATAGTCGATCTGTCTCGTAGAAGCTCTCGTCTAGTACGGTATACTCCTCGATAACGTCTTATATACTATCTAGGCGGCGGTCGACTTCGCGGTCGCCGAAGGTCTTAATAAAGTACTTACGGTTTAGTCGGTTACGGAATAGTATAAGCTCGGTCTTATCGGTCTATAATATCTAGGCGCGTAACTTCGAGTAGCGGGTATAGAAGGCTATAAAGGTTTCGCCTTGTTCTTACTTATAGGTAGTAATGTTAACTATAGCCTTAGTTCCTTTATTACGTATACTATATTAGCGTATTATCTAATCTAATAACTCTTCTCTAGTCTTGAACTCGTTAAAGGACTACTATCTAGGCATAGGGATCCTCGGCTTAATACTTCGCTAAGGATCACGTTACGTCTACCTATATACGAAGCGTAGACTATCTACCTTAGTACGGAAGGTTACTATAGTTAGCTTTAGGAGAATACTACTATACTAGCTATCGAAATTAGGGTCGTTATTGTTCTTAAAGTACTTAGGGTTAGGCACACCCTTACCGATCTCTATGCCGTAAGTAAGGGTACGGTTAATAGTAAAGAGACGTTCTAGAAGGTTAACTAGTAGTGTCTAGGTACGGGTATTACGTATTCTCGAGTCACGACTATTATTATTAGGTCCTAGTCGCGGACGGTCGTTATCCCGTCCTCGGCTATTATTACTACGGTTATCGTAGTCTCTATCGTTATTACTACTACCGCTACCGCCACCTCTACTAGTAGCTTCGCGATACCTACGTAATAGCTACTCGAGTAAGGTCTCGCGTAGGCGGGAACGAGAGGGTCGGCGGCCTAAGCGGCCCCTACCTCCGTTCTATATAGTGTCTCCTACCTTAAGCCGAGCCTTTAGGTTATCGACTTCTTGTTATAGGGCCTAGTTCTTCGCCTTAGCATCTTATGCCTTCTTCTTCTCCTTCTCGTAGATCTCGCTAAACTACTTATATAGGTTATTAGCTTCCTTATATTTCTTCTCTAGCTCTTATAACTTAGCTAGGTCGTAATCCTTCTTACTCTTAAGATCTACTACCATTTTCTATATAACAAGCTCTTTACTTCGTAGTATCTTATAGACGCGGTCGTATTCGGTATATAGCGTAGTATACTAGGTGTTCTAGAGGTCGTTAGCTCGCTCTATTATATCGAGTTGTCTACCCTTAGTAATCGCCGTATTAACTACTTATAGTACGAAGTTATAGGTAGTCTTCGGGTATTAGGATATAAGGGTCGTAAGGTTGTCTAGGGTAATATTCTAGTATTCGGATACGAGAATGTGTTCTGCCTCGTCGAGTAATAGATATACCTCGTCTAGGTCGCCGCCTAGGTTCTCTTCGAGCTTGAACTCGAACAGTTCTATAAAGTCAATCTTACTACCTTCTTCTCGCTCGAAGGCCTTCTAGTAAGCTTTATCAATCTCTTATTATAGCGCGACACCGGTGTCTACTATAACCCGCCGGTTGTCGTCCTATATCTAACTCTAAGGAAAAGAGGAGAGGTCGGGGAAAAGAGATATACGCTACTTACCTTTACCCTTAGGCTTAGGTAGCGGTAGTATACCGCCGTTCGCTATTTATAAAGTTATATTATCTAGGTTTAGAGAGGCGTAACGGTGCCTATATCCTAACTATCTACGAGTACGCGACTACCTATTAATAATGTCGCCGCGTTACGTTCTCTAGGTATCTACGCGCTATACGCCTTACCGTATTCTATGTTCTAATACGACTCTACGCGTTCTCGAGTCCTACGGTTCTATCTATTCCTATTATTACGCGTCCCTTACCTAGATCCGCGATCTAGGTAGGGTAGTAGAACAAACTATAAGGGCGCGCGTACTATAGGGTCCGAACGAGATAGTTATTATTCTACGAAGCTACGAAAGAGGAGCGCGAGGCGCGGCGAAGTTATAAAGTAAAGCTAAGCCGCGCTAACCTTATACGGAAGGTCCGCGGTTTAGCCGGGCCGACGTAGCTATAGTAAGGGGTCACGGGCTACCCGTAATATAGTAGGAGACTTTAATATATACTACCCTTCCTAGGAAAGCCTTATATAGCCGCACCCTATAGCCGACGAAGTACTCGACTTAATAGCGAGTAACGTAATTACCCTTAATACCCCGAAGGACCTAGTTACCTAGAAGAGAGGGGGACTCTTAGGTACGATCGACCTCTCCTAGATCTTAGATAGCTACTACTATATAGTAACCTACTATAGGATCGAACATAAACTCGAGGCGTCGTTAGACTATATACTAGTTAGGACCTCTATTACGATATAGATATAATATATACTAGCGAGAACCCCTAAGCTAAACTAGGGAAAGGCCTACTAGGCTAATATCTAGGCGTACCTCGATAACTCTAAGAGGCTAGTCTAGATCGCGTAGTAGTAATATAATAGTAAAGACGAGATAGACAAAGCAGTCTAGGGGTTAATAGACGAAATAAGAAAAGCGACCTCACTTTACGTTCCGCTTACCTAACTAACGACATAGTCTAAACTATACTAGACGCCGGAGTATACTACGGTAGTAAGAGAAGTAAGGAGAGCCCGCCGGGTATAGACGAGCAGATATAGCGAGGAGGCCTAGAACGTATATAGAGAGGCATACTAATAGAAGAAAGCTATAATACGGAGGGAGAAAGTAGTCGGCTAGAGGGCTATAGTAGAAGTAATCGCCGGCAAGCTAGCGAGGATATAGAAGCTAGCGAAATAGGCCCGATAGGACCCTATATAGGGCCCCTCCTTCTCTATCCTAGCGCTATAATCGCCTAGTAGCCCGGTTAGTAACCCCGAGGCTAAGGCGCGTCTACTAGCTAGTAAGTTCTTCCTACCCCTATTCGAGGCTAATCTAAGCGACATAAATAGCCCTACCCCCCTAGCCCCTAGTATCGCGGTCTAATAGGGTGTATCCGAGGGAGAACTTACCGCTATACTTAGAAAGTTACCGGCGAAGAAAGCCCCGGGGCCGGATAGGATCCTAAACGAGCTACTAAAGAAGTATAGAGATTAACTAGCCCTAGTAGTCGTAGCGATCTTTAACGCCTACCTATAGACCGGATACTACCCGATAGTATTTAAACAATCGACGATAGTAGTCCTACGTAAGCTATAAAAGGAAGACTATATATAGGTGTAGTCGTACTGCCTAATTACGCTCCTTAATACTCTTAGGAAGGCGCTTAAGAAGCTAGTTATAACGAGACTCTCCGAGGCGGTAGAGGAGTACTCCCTACTCCCGGACACCTAGATAGGTACGCGCCTATAGCGATCGACGCTATCCGCGGTAGAACTTATTACCTCTTAGGTAAAGGCTATCTAGTATAAGAATAGGGACAAGGTAGTATCCTTACTTAGTCTAGATATATCGGGAGCCTTCGACTACGTGTTATACCCGCGGCTACTCTATATCCTAAGGTCGAAAGGACTCCCTAAGTAGCTTATTAACTTTGTACGGTCCTACCTCTAAAACCGTAGTACGTCGATCCTAGTCGGCTAGTATAGAAGCCTATTTTAAGTAGTCTATACTAGAATCCCGTAAGGCTTAACGCTAGTACCTATTCTGTTCCTCTTCTTTATAGCGACGCTACTCCTAGCCCTAGAATCCTAGAACACCGCTACGAGCGGCTTCGTAGACGATATAAACATCCTAGCGTAGTCTTCCTCGACTAAGGAGAACTATAGGCTACTAGAAGAGAAGCACAAGATCTGCGAGGACTAGGCTAGGAGGCACGGGGCTCGGTTTGCCCTAGAAAAGTACAATCTAATACACTTTACGCGCCGGCCACGGTTCTATAATATATAAGCTTCTATCTAGATATAGGGGCACACGACTAACCCGGTAAATCAGCTTAGGATCCTCGGACTATAGGTAGACCCGGCGCTACGGTAGAGGAAGTACGTATAGGTAATATTACGGAAAGCTAAACAGAATATAGCATTATACTAGAGGCTTACTACGTCTATATAGAGGGCGGACTTCCGGTAGTCACGACTTCTATATACGGCTATTATACGGCCAGTCCTTACCTATAGTAGCTAAGTATAGTCCTTAGGCGAGAGGGCCTACCTATCGAAGGGACTCGTCGCGCCGCTAGCGAAGATCTAAAACTAATGCCTAAGGAAGGTCACCGGGGCATATAAGTCGATACTAACGAGGATGCTTAAGTACGAGACCGCTATACCGCTAATCGACCTATATATCTAGGGACTACGGACCTCCTACTTAGGCAAGTCGGTATAGTACCTAGTATAGAAGGTTATCGCTAGTATAGTCGTAAGGGCCCGCGAATTAGTACTAGCGTATAAG
Source organism: Fulvia fulva (assembly GCF_020509005.1). NCBI lineage: Eukaryota > Fungi > Ascomycota > Dothideomycetes > Mycosphaerellales > Mycosphaerellaceae > Fulvia > Fulvia fulva. The sequence continues at coordinate 1,189,972 of NC_063012.1, forward strand.
GGCATTCGACCCGGAAACGAGCCGAACTACCGGGTAAGGGACGAATAGCTAGTTATATAATAGGAAGGTAAGAAATCGTTTATAGAGCAACTATAGAAAGAGAGGTGGAATAACTAGGTTGTAGGGCATAGTAGACGCCCTTAGCTAGCGGGATAACCTAAGGAATAGTTAGCTACGAAATCTACGGTTAAGCACCCCCTAAAGCTTATCTACTACCGCCTTACGAGGGTATAGAGTAGTATAGTAACCTAACTACGAAGCGAACACATCGGCCTCTAGGGGTACCTATTATAGAGGAAGGTTCTAGGATATATAAATACTAGCTACCCCTACGGCTATCGCTCCTAGAACGTACGGTACGTACTCCTTATCTATCCGAGGTGGTTACTAGGAAGGGGGGAGTAGATAGTAAAGGCGAGGAACCGGACGATTAGGGCACTTCTTAATAACGCTAAGGTCCTACGGCGTATTACGAACTAGATACTAGAGAAGGGCTAGCTAGAACAGTACCGCCTAGTAGGAGTAGTATAGGAAGAGAGGATACGACGTAGCGTAACGAGACCGGCTAGGAGCGGGGGCTAACGGGGTAGTGATATAGACTACGTACGTTTAGAGAGAAAGCTAATCTAGATAAGGAGAAGTCGGGGGCGGGAAGGGTTTTTACCTATTCGGGTTTCCCTTTATATATAATAATAGATATATACCTATATAGGCCGAATAGGGTCCTAGAATAGGGGAATAACAAATCTATCTATATAAAGTCGATACCTTTACTATCGTCTTCGTAAGACGAGAGACGAGTATCTTCGATACCCGGTCGTACTAGCTTTTTACCTTCTACCCTACTACCCTCGTATCGTATTAAAGACTAAGGCGTATTATTAGTTATAGGAATTTATAAATCGGGTATATATAGATAAGAGAGAGTAGACCTGTCTATTCTGTTTCCCTACTTATACTATATCCTACTTACGCGGTCTAGATATATACTATCGCTAAGGATCGAGTTAAGCTAGTTCTAAAGTTCTAGGTTCTAAGGGTCTCCGGTTAGTAACTCGGCTAAGACAGAGGGCGTACGTTATAGGTGTTGCTATCGCTAAATAGTAGCGCTAGGTCGTATACTTAAAGGTCGTAGGGGAGGGCGTCGAGAGGCCTCGTCGGCGTTCTCTATTATCGCGAATTAATCGTACGGTCTAGTACTATCGTACTATCTCGGGCGGTCTCGGTATCGTACGTAGAGGTTAGCTCTCTACTCGTAGGTAGGCGTAACTAACTATTACGGGCGAGAGTACTATAATAGGGTCGGGCAAAGACATATATAGTTACGCGAGCTATCTAAGAGAGCGCGAGAGGCGCGAGAAGATAAAGTAGCGCGAATTGCGCTAGCGGGCACTAGCGGCCGCTAGCGCGCGGGCGTACGGCCGACAATACTATATTACGAGGCAGTTTATAGAAAAGGGCTGTCTCGTAATAAGTAACCTTATTACTTATAGAACAACGGTATAGATTTAGATTAGTAACTACGTAGAGACTAGGTCTAGCTACTACGTATTACTAGAGACCGATATAGTCCTCGGCCGTCCCTAGTACGACGAGTATTAACCTACGTTCTACTATACGTTAGGAACTATAACTCTATTCTTACTATATTGTCGATAGAACTATATACTCGGAACTAAACTAGTATACGTATAGTCTATTAAAGATAAGGGTATTATACTAAGAGGCGTTCTTTATACCGAGATACTAATACTAGAGAGTTTACGACCTTAAGCTCTATCTAATTACGCTAAACCCTACGTAGAGGATAAAGACGAACCTATAGTAGTATAGGAGACGTATACGACGAAGGTAGTAATAAGATATACCGTCGATACCTACGATAAACCGGAACCGTCTTACTATATCCGCTAGCTACTACCCGCTAATAGGGTTGAAATACTTAAGCGCCTAGCGCGTCGAACGAAGAAAGAACTAAAGGTCGAGACTAAGCCGGAGATCGATATTAAGCCTATTAATATAGAAGCACTTCGGCGTATAAGCCGGAGGAAGGGCTATAAAGTATATATAATATAGATGTTTAATCCGAAAGAAAATCTTAATAAGTAAGTCGCGTAAGACCCGCTATCCGCGTATATACTAAAGGCTTTCGGTATAAGAGCGAAGCTAGTACTAGGAGGTAGCGCGGCGATGTTAGTAGATACTAACACTTAAGAAAATATAGATAGATAGGAGGAGCCCTAGGGTAACTATACCTAGCGGTAACTTAACGCCTCTACTATATTAGCTAACGACTATTAACGTTTTATAAACGGTAAGGACAAAGACTAGGATCCTATCCCTTTGTTACTAGTAGAGTTTAGGGAAATAGCTAGGCTATTTAGCCGTAAGGAAGTAGATAAGGTCCTACCGCGACGGCCTAGCGTAGACTATAAGATTAAGCTAAAGAATAGTTAGACACCGCTATTTCGAAGACTATACTCCTTCTCTATACGAGAGAACGAGGTGATTAAGAAGTAGATCGACGACTAACTTAAGAAAGGTTTTATTTAGAGAAGCGTGTTACTAGTAGTAGTACCTATTCTAATAGTCAAAAAGCCGGGTAGAGGGCTACGAGTATACGTAGACTATAGAGCTCTAAATACGCTTACGACGAAGAGTCGCTACCCGATTCTACTATTTTAAGAGACCTTAGATCGTATTACTAGCGCGTAACAGTTTACTAAGCTAGATGTTATCGCTATGTTTAATTATATCCGTATTATAGTAGGAGACGAGTAGAAAACGGCCTTTACTACTAGATATAGGTAGTTTGAGTACGTAGTTATGCCTTTTGGACTATATAATATACTAGGAACGTTTTAGTTATTTATAAACAATATACTAAGGGAGTTTCTAGATGACTTCGTATTATATTACCTTAATAACGTACTTGTCTTTAGTAAGACAAGAGAAGAGTATATCTAATATATCCTAAAGGTTCTACGAAAGCTAGATACTGCCGGGCTCTAGTTAGATATTAACAAATACGAGTTCTTTAGACACGAGACTACTTATCTAGGTGTTATTATCATAAATAGGGGCATTAAGATGGACCTAGCTAAGATTAAATGCGTTAAGAATTGGCCTATACCCGCGAATATTACCGATATCTTGTCGTTTATAGGGTTTACTAACTTCTACCGTAGGTTTATTAAGGATTTTAGTAAGATCTACTTACCTATAACGAAGCTTACGAGGAAGAATGTCCTATATAACTAGTCTCTAGTATATTAATAGGCGTTCGAGGCATTAAAGTAAGCATTTATCGATACGCCTACCTTGAAATACTTCTACCTAGTACGAGAGACTATTCTAGAAACAGATGCCTTAGATTACGTAATAGTAGTAGTACTCTTATAACGTAACGAGCGAGGAGTATTATATCCTATCGCTTATATATCTAAGAAGATAGATCCCTAGTAATATAACTACGACATCTACGATAAGGAGCTCCTAGCTATTATATAAGCTTTCGAGGAATAGCGACCGGAGCTAACTATTAACGAATACGGTACCGACGATTATAAGAATCTACTAGACCCGGAATCTAAGGACAAGCCGACGCTTATATACTCCGATTATAAGAACCTCGAATAGTTTATAAGTACGAAGTAATTGAACCGTAGACAAGCTCGCTAGGCCGAGTTTCTCTCGTAGTTCTTCTTTAAGATCGTCTATAGGCTAGGAGTTTAAGGTACTAAGCTAGACAGCTTAACCCGACGTTTATAGGACTTGCCGAAGCCTAGAGACCTAGATAACCTACGTAACTAATAGTAGTATTAGGTGTTACTAGGCCTAGATCGTATCCTAAGCCTATCGTCTACTAGAGTATTATCGGTATATAATAATAACGTTATAACCCTACTTACGACCGCTATTCGAGGACTCTATATATAACTAGAGGCTAAGGAAGCCGTTTAATAGCTAGAACGAGATGATCTATATACCTTACTAAGGAAGTACCGTATCGATAACCGTTATATAGTCCTAGTTAGAGGTATAATATATATTAAGAATATATATAGTAGTTATAGCCTATTCGTTCCTCCGGAGTTAGAAGACAATCTAGATAAAGGTGAAATCCCGGTACGTACTCGTATCGTATAGGCTTTCTACGACTATATAGTAGCTAGTTACTTAGAGGACGAGAAGACGTATAAATTAGTAGCTCGTAACTATACCTAGCTAGGTATCGTACGATTTAATAAGAGCTATATACGTACCTACCGCGCTTACCGTATAAATAAGAACACTAATATCTAGTACCTAGGGCTATTAAGACCGCTACTAGTACTATTTAGCGCTTAGGAGGATATCTCTATTAACTTTATAGTTAAACTACCGAAGGGAATAAGCGTAGTCGACGGACAAACGTACGAGAATATTATAACCGTTATATACCGCTTAACTAAGGAGCGATATATCATTCCTATTACCTCGATAATAGTAGAGTATTACGTACTAGTATTCTTTAAGTACGTGTTTAGTAGATATAGGCTCCCGAAGTCTATTGTCTCGGATCGTAGTACGTAATAGATTTCCGTATTCTAGCGTAGGATATACGCGCTACTTAGTATTAGTCGAAAGCTATCTTCGTCGTTCTACCTAGAAATAGATAGACAGTCGGAGAACACGAATAAAGTAATAGAGTAATACCTACGTATCTTTGTTAACTATACCTAGGACGACTAGCTAGATTAGATTTTATTAGCTAAATTTATAGTAAACAATATAGTGTCCGTAATAATAGGCGTCTTACCGTTATATACTAATACTAGGCGTAATCTAAGGTTCTCTAAGCTTGACTTAGACTTGCCTATACTACTAATACTATATAAATAGCGACTAGACGCCGAGTCCGCGGACAAGTTTACGGCTAAGATATAAGAGATATACTAATACTTACGATAGTAGATAGCCTTAGTATAAGTAGTCTAAGCTAAGTACGTAAACTAGACGCGTATACCTATACTACGGTACGCCAAAGGCGACGAAGTATAGGTAAGCACTAAGAACTAGATAATAGAGAGACCTTCTCTTAAGATAGACGTAAAGTAGTCTAGACCGTACGTAATTACGGAGGTGCTACTAGGTAATACTTATAAAGTAGAGCTCCTACCTACTTTAAATATCGATAATTGCTTCTACTTACACCTTCTTATACTAGTTTATACGCCGGTTATAGGACAGATATAACCCGTACTACTACCGATCCGAATTGTCGACGACGAATAATACGAAGCCGATCCCGCCAAACCCGATTAATAGGAAGTTAAGCAAATTCTAGACTATAAGAAGAGATAGCCGCGAGGACTAATACCGGTAGGAGGCAAGTAGCTATATTAGGAATACTTAGTAAAATATATTAGATATAATAAGCTATCCTATAAAGCTACGGACTAGGTTATCGAGACTACCGCCGCCTCCGTAGCCGACTTTTACTATAACTACCCGAGAGCGACTAAGCTACCTAGTTTTTAACTACCTATAGACTAGATACCGAATAAGAATACTATAGGTATACGTATAGCGCGCTAAATAGTATAAGTAGCGATAACTCTAATACCGGTAGAACGAGGCCTCTAGGCTTATAAGAAAGAGAGCGATACGTATAGTCTAATAGATAATAAGGTGTTTACGAAGGTAATAGGAGATATAATAGAGACGAAAGATATAAGAGGAGAGGAGAGTACTCCGGAGCGCACTCTAAGAGGGGGGGGTAGTATTACCGTACCGGCGTATATTTACTTAAACCCGCGGGTACGTACCTAGACCTCGCGCCCGCTAACTAATCCGACTAGCGGCTTAGCGCCCGTATATAACTCTCGCGCCCTCCGCGCCTCCCTTAGATAGAATATCTATTCGACTTATACCTTACCCGACTACGTACTTATACCTACTTATAACAAGTTCCTACCTATCCGTAATAGATAAGAGGTCCTCTAGGAAGCCTAGTAAGGTAGAGCCGACGCGCTAGTAGAGGCGTTCTTCCCTCCCCCGGTTACTACCCGACTCGACGATATCGAAGGCTTTATATACCTAACGGAGCTCGAGGCTAGCTAAGAAGTAACGGAGGCGGAGGTACTAATAGTACTAAAAGCGGCGCTACTAGATAAGGCCCTAGGACTAGATAAGATCTCTAACCGTTTCCTTAAGTACTACCGCTAGACGCTCGCCCCGTACCTCGCGGGGCTATTTACGGTATACCTCTAGTAGTTATACGTACCGACCCCCTTCCGGTACTCGAGTATAGTCGTCCTCCGTAAGGAGGGTAAGGCTAGATATAACGTTAGGAAGGCCTACCGCCTAATAGCCCTACTTAGTACGATTAGTAAGGCGTTAGAGCGTATCGTAGCCGATCGTATCTCTAAGCTAGCTAAGGAGTACTAGCTCCTCCTAGCCGAGTAGATAGGAGCCCGACTAGGGCGGTCTACAACGACCGCCCTAGAACTTATTACGGAATAGGTTTATATAATCTAGGTAATATACCGATAATAGGTCGCTACCCTACTATCCCTTAATATCTCGGAGGCGTTCGATAAGGTTTCCTACGCCCGACTACTCTATAACCTCCGGGCGAAAGGTCTACCTAGCTAGCTCGTCGTGTTCGTTAAGTCCTTCCTTAGTAACCGGTCTATATAGCTCGTACTAGGGGAGTAGCGTAAACCTTAGATACGGCCTATAGAAATAGGGATCCCGTAGGGCTTATCGCTCTCTTTAATCCTCTTCCTTTTCTTTGTATCTACGCTCCTCCCGCTACTTAGAGGAAGCGCCGGCGGTACTAACTCCTATATAGACTTTATTAACGACACGAACATCCTAATATATAGCGACTTAACCGAGACTAATTACCGCTAACTCGAAGCGGCGCTCGAGGTATATAACGACTAGGTAGCGCGATACGGGGTAGTCTTTACACCTAAGAAGTACTAGATAATCTACCTTACGGGGACCCTAAAGAAGTATAACCTCTAAGCTATGATCGGGGCCGGGACCGGCGTAAGCTAGATTACTCTATAGCTATCTATCCGGGTCCTAGGATTCTAAGTAGATACGTAACTCCGGTAGTACGCCTACCTAAAGTAGCTCCGGTAGCGGGGAGACTAGAATAAAGCCTTACTTATACGCCTCGCGGCCTCTATATAGGGCGTAGCCTTCGTAAAGGTACGCTAGCTATATAGTTCTATCGTCTAACCGGCGATTACCTTTAGGGTACTAGTCTAGTATCTACCCTACGCGACTAGCTAGATGAAGTAGATTTAAAACGTATAGAACGAATATTTACGTAGGGCGACCGGAGTATACCGTACTATACCGACGTAGGTCCTAGAAGCGGATACGTAGATCGCGCTACTAGACCTTTACCTCTAATAGCTCGCTATAGGCTATACGCTCTAGACGGCGAATAGTAAGGTAGGAAGCGATATCCGCGCGGCGTACTAGGCGATTGCGACACGCCTTCGATCTATAGCGCCTAAAAAGAAGATAGGATTATAGGCCTAGCGGTAGCTAGATACGTAATAAACCCTAATAGTAAAGTTCTAAGTATAGGCCCTAGCTAGTAGTATACTAGTAATAGGAGCGGGATAGGGACGTAAAGAACGGAAGGCTATAGCGAACGCGGTCCGTAGATATATATAGATAGATAGATATTTTATTAAGCTATTGTAGTGCCCTTTGGCCTATATAGCTATACTATCTTGTTTTCGTATATATAGAGGGGAAACCGTATTAGTAAAAACCCCTCCTTGTCATGGTCTCCCCACAGAGTGTACAGAAGGTGCTGTCATGGTCTCCCCACAGAGTGTACAGAAGGTGGGGACAGAAGAGCCTCAGAGCGCTCAGAAGTCGTCAAGAAGTGACAGTCCAGCTTGGTGTGTGAACGCCAAGAATCACATGCCCCGCAACATTCACTACGGGACCCAGCCCTCCAGATTCACCCCTCTACCAAACCTTGAAGCACGTGGAAGACTCGGAACGTAGGGCAGGTTGGAATAAGGTTTTGAGCAAAGCTGCTAAGCGCGGCTTCGCACGGGTTAGCCCTGTTGATGCGGGGACACGCACTCGCGAGGGTCGCGTATAAATATCTGGCCTTCCCCAGGCCTCTCTTGCTTTCTTCGTCTTTTGTTTTGTGTAGCAATCATACCATACCCTTTTGCATCTGCACTTCGCACCTGCATTCTCGCTTTCACCCTTGCATCTCACAGGCCAGGCTCTCGCCCTGACAGGTGGGGACAGAAGAGTCTCAGAGCGCTCAGAAGTCGTCAAGAAGTGACAGTCCAGCTTGGTGTGTGAACGCCAAGAATCACATGCCCCGCAACATTCACTACGGGACCCAGCCCTCCAGATTCACCCCTCTACCAAACCTTGAAGCACGTGGAAGACTCGGAACGTAGGGCAGGTTGGAATAAGGTTTTGAGCAAAGCTGCTAAGCGCGGCTTCGCACGGGTTAGCCCTGTTGATGCGGGGACACGCACTCGCGAGGGTCGCGTATAAATATCTGGCCTTCCCCAGGCCTCTCTTGCTTTCTTCGTCTTTTGTTTTGTGTAGCAATCATACCATGCCCTTTTGCATCTGCACTTCGCACCTGCATTCTCGCTTTCACCCTTACATCTCACAGGCCAGGCTCTCGCCCTGACATCACAAAAGACCAACAAACCGTCAACCACTCGAGTCATCCTCATGGGTGACCACGCCACCGATAGAGGTGTCAACCTCGACAACCAAGACACTCCATTCCACTTCAGTGAGTGGACTGACATCCCCTTCTCGAACGCCGCTGCCTTCGGTGCCTGGGCAAACGCCAACCCCGACACCGCCTACGCTCTCATCAACCGCACCGTCTCCTCTTTCCGCGAGACCGCCCAGCAGGTCGAGCAAGCAAACAACCAAGCAACATACCTTCAAGGTATTGTGAACACCTTCCAGAACCTCGCCCCGCACGCCGACGACAACCGCCGCCAGCACTTCTCCAAGAAGGTCAACGACCCAGACGAGTTCGACGGCAACAAGAGCAAGTTTGAGGCATTTGAGACACATCTCACCATCAAGCTGTTGGCTAATGCCGACCACTTTCCGCAAGAGAAGGACAAAGTCACGTACGTCTTCTCCCTCCTTCGGGGAGACGCCGCGGCTCAGGTACAACACTACATCGACAACGCCACGCAGACTATCGGCTGCCCGGACGTCCTCACCTTGATGCAGGACCTCCGTGCTGCCTTTGGTGATCCAGACCGTAGAGCCACCGCCCAGAACGCCATCCACAACCTCCTCCAGAAGAACAAGAGCTTCGCCGAGTACCTCGCGGCCTTCAACCGCGACATCGGGTTCACCGGCTACAACGAAGAGACCAAGAAGAGCACTCTCCGCCGTGGTTTGTCAGCAGAGCTTCTTCGAGCCCTCGAGGACAAGGACGTTGGTGCTATGAGCTTCCGTGAGCTCGTCGAGACCTGCCAGCGCCTCGACTCCAACATGAAACACACCGCCTCTCTCCTCGCTTCTCGTTCTCAAGGTCGTCAGCCTCGTGGTCCCGGAAGCCACTTCGCTGCTCCACTAGGCGCCGCCGCTCCTACGGCTCTCCCTCCCGTCTCTGTAGGTGACGCTATGGATCTCAGCGCTGGTGCCGCCGTCCCTCGAGTCCAGGGCCTCGTTAACGGTAAGCTTACTCCCGAAGAGAAGCTTCGCCGTCGCCAGGCCGGACTCTGCACCTACTGCGGCGGTCCAGGCCACATCGCAGCTAACTGTCCGCAGCTCGCTGCCCGTAACGCCCGCAACCCGGTTCGCGGCGCTGTCGGCGCTATCGAGCCTGCTACTGCTGCTCCCGCTGAGCAGGAAAAAGCCTAGGTCTTCCTCATCGACGCGATGAAGACCAAGAACAACGTTTACCGAAAGTGAAGAGAGGAAAGAAGTTGAGGATCAATACAGCACAGCTAGACCTGTACGACGAGACGGGCAAGGACCACGCTTGCAAACCGTTCGTCACGAATGTAAATATCGGCTCAAAGAAACTCTCTTCTTCCAATCTCACTCTCATGGACACTGGCGCACTAGGCGAGTCTTTTATGGACTATAAACTCGCGACCTCTCTCAACCTCGAACCCCAGGAACTGAAGTACCCTCGCACCCTTGAACTCTTTGACGGCACGGAGACTACCACTGGTAAGATTACTCATGTTGTACACACGTCAATCACCCTCGGAGGCAAGCGTATGTCGATCACCAGCTTCCTTACGTCCCTACCGCATCAGAAGTTTATCCTCGGCCTCCCCTGGTTCAGACGACACCGACCTATCATCGACTGGACTTCCCTTACTGTCAGCTTCCCTCCAGAAGTTCCTCCGGCACCTCCGCCTTCTCCGCCGCCTCAGCGCGGTCCTGAGTATACCAAGATCTTCCAGGTGAACGCCGCTGCCTTCACCACTGCTGCTAAGCAGCCCAAAGCTCAAGTCTTCGCCGCCTCTCTCCGCGATATCGACATCGCCCTCGAGAAGCTCGACAAGAAGCGTACACCTACCGACCCTGCTACGAAGGTCCCTCCTTGGGCACACCACATCCTCCACGTATTCGATGCTAAAGCCGCAGACGAGCTGCCTCCTCATCGCCCTCACGACCACAAGATTGAGCTAGAAGAAGGTGCAGAGACACCGTTCGGACCGTTATATTCCATGTCCCGAGAAGAGCTTATCGTCCTCAAGAGATACCTCGAAGAGAACCTAAAGAAGGGGTTCATTCGAGCGAGCCGTTCCAGCGCTGGCAGTCCCGTCATGTTCGTCAAGAAGCCCGGCGGTGGTCTACGCTTCTGCGTAGACTACCGAGGCTTGAACGCTGTTACAAAGAAGAACCGCTACCCAATACCGTTGATTCAGGAGACGCTCGAGCGCCTCTCTAAGGCCAAGTACTTCACCAAGCTCGATGTCATCGCTGCGTTCAACAAGTTACGAATGGCAGAAGGACACGAGTATCTCACAGCCTTCCGTACTCGCTACGGGCTGTTCGAGTCGCTCGTTATGCCCTTCGGCGTTTGTAACGGGCCTAGTACCTTCCAGAACTTCATTAACGACATCCTTCAGGAGTTCCTCGATCAGTTCTGCACTGCCTACATCGACGACATCCTAGTCTACAGCGAGACCAAGGAGGAGCACCGCGAGCACGTCTGTAAGGTCCTTCAGAAGCTCGCAGACGCCGGCTTGCAGCTCGATATCGACAAGTGCGAGTTTGAGAAGACCGAAGTCAAGTTCCTTGGTTTGATCATTACCGCAGACGGCATCAAGATGGACCAAGAGAAGATCGACGCTATCGTCGAATGGGATGCTCCTACGAACGTCAAAGAGGTCCAGGGTTTCCTAGGCTTTGCCAACTTCTACCGCCGCTTCATCCACGCATTTTCGGGCGTGGTACGCCCTTTGACGAAGCTCACGCGCAAGGGTGAGAAGTTCGCCTGGACCGACGAATGCCAGGAGGCTTTTGACTTGCTCAAAGCGAAGTTTGTTGAGAACCCGCTTCTACAGCACTTCGATTTCGAACTGGAGACCCGTGTAGAGACCGACGCATCCGACGGCGTGGTGGGCGGTGTCCTGCTACAACGCCGCTCGCCTGAATCCCCCTGGTTACCTGTCGCCTTCCTCTCCAAGAAGTTGACCGCCACGGAGTGTAACTACGAGATCTACGACAAGGAGCTTCTCGCCATCGTCAAAGCTTTCGAAGAGTGGCGCCCCGAGCTCGAAGGCTCTGCTATGCCCGTCCAAGTAAGCTCCGACCATAAGAACCTCGTCTACTTTATGAAGAGCAAGCTGCTCAATCGTCGCCAGGCCCGCTGGAGCGAGTTCCTCTCCCGGTTCAACTTCGTGATCTCGTACACGCCCGGCAAGGCCAACTCGATGGCCGACGCCCTTACCCGCCGCCCTGGAGACTCTCCAGTTGATCGAAGAGGGGGCCGGCAAATCGCAGGGCAACAAGTCATCAAAGAGCACAACCTCTCTTCCGAGCTTCGAGAGTACCTATCGAACGGCCAGCCTACGCTCGCCGCTTCCTTTGCTACTCTCGTGCTCGCTCCTGCCTACCTTGACGAGAGTGACGATGAATCCGAGCCTGAAGAATACGCCTCGGACGCTGAGGACTTGAACGACGATGAAGAGGGCTCAGTAACGACCGACGGCTCATCCGAATCAGACTTTGAGGGGTTTGATAATGAGGAGCAGCCCGAAGGCATCATGGCACGAGTACGAACAGCGTACGATGCCGACATAGACGCCCAAGAGTTAGTTCAGGCCCTTAGATCTGGCGCGAGGACATTCCCGGGCTTCTCGCTGTCCGAGTGCGAGCTCCAGGAAGGTGTCGTCTACTTCCGTAAGAAGCTTTACGTACCGCAGCCCGAAGGCTCTAATATCCGAGCTGAGATTCTTCAAATCATCCACGACTCCGCCTCTGGGGGTCACCCAGGCGTAGCCAAGACCCACAAGCTCCTCGCTAGGTATTACTGGTGGCCGCATTCCTGGAAGGACGTCCGCCGCTACGTGCTGAACTGCGCTACTTGCCGAAGAGCCAAAGCTAACCGCCACCGTCCCCACGGTCTCTTGCACCCTCTCCCGGCTCCTGATCGTCCGTGGAAGCACATCACTATGGACTTTATCACCGATCTTCCTCACGGCAAGACCTTCAGCGGCGTGAAAGCAAAGGCCCTTCTAGTGATCGTGGACCGTCACTCCAAGGACCGGTACATGATCCCGTGCTGGAGCATGACCGCAAAGGAGACTGCTCGCTTGTTCTACGAATTCGTCTGGCGCTTTCAAGGCCTCCCGGATAGCATCACCTCTGACAGAGGCACCCAGTTCATCTCGCACTTCTGGAAGCGTCTGTGTGCTATCCTAGGCATCAAGCATAACCTCTCGACCAGTTTTCAGCCACAGACCGACGGCCAGACCGAAATTACGAACGCTATCCTCGAGCAGGTCCTTCGTTGCTTCGTCGACTACCACCAGAAGGATTGGCCTCAGCATATCCCTGCGGTAGAGTTCGCTACTCGTAACTGGGACTCGGAGACTACTGGCTACTCTCCCTTCTATACTACGAGAGGTTACCACCCTCGTACAGGCATGGAACCAGAAGAACCTCTCCCGCCTACCGAAGACGCAAACGAGCAAGCAGCAGACGAGTTCGCTACTATGCTCTCACAGATCCATGAAGAAGTTCACGACGAGATGGTGTACGCACAAGCAATCTACGAGGATCAAGCCAATCGTCGTCGCCAGCCAGCTCCCGACTACCAAGTAGGCGATATGGTCTACCTCAACTCCAAGAACATCAAGACAGACCGCCCCTCCAAGAAGCTGAACTGGAAGAACCTAGGTCCTTTTGAGATCACCGAGCGTATCAGTTCACACGCCTACCGTCTAGCTCTTCCTGCGAACATAAAGATCCACGACGTCTTCCATCCCGTACGCCTTCGGCCGTCGGCTGAGGACCCATTCCCGAACCAAAACCAAGACATGCCAGGTCCTCCCGATGAAGTAGAAGTCGACGAGCCTGTTAACCTACCTTCTGACGACTATGCCGTCCGCAAGATCCGGGGAATCCGCGTAGAGCCCAACGACGTTGAAGGACTACCGCCGATCAAGTATGAAGTCGAATGGCAAGGTTGCCCTGAGTGGGATACCTCATGGGAACCTATCCAACATATCATCTTCAATCGTCAAGCAATCGAAGAATACCACGCCCGCGCAGACGGCCCAGAAGTCAACATCGGCAGGCTCTTCGAATCTGAGCTTTTCGACGGGGCTTACCAATGGTGTATCGACCATGACATCAGGCCTAGGCCTGGTACTGAAGCTGAACATCCTCGATATGTGGAACTACTACGGCTTCGTAGGAACTCAGCTTTGTTCGGGGGGGCTACTGTCATGGTCTCCCCACAGAGTGTACAGAAGGTGGGGACAGAAGAGTCTCAGAGCGCTCAGAAGTCGTCAAGAAGTGACAGTCCAGCTTGGTGTGTGAACGCCAAGAATCACATGCCCCGCAACATTCACTACGGGACCCAGCCCTCCAGATTCACCCCTCTACCAAACCTTGAAGCACGTGGAAGACTCGGATCGTAGGGCAGGTTGGAATAAGGTTTTGAGCAAAGCTGCTGAGCGCGGCTTCGCACGGGTTAGCCCTGTTGATGCGGGGACACGCACTCGCGAGGGTCGCGTATAAATATCTGGCCTTCCCCAGGCCTCTCTTGCTTTCTTCGTCTTTTGTTTTGTGTAGCAATTATACCATGCCCTTTTGCATCTGCACTTCGCACCTGCATTCTCGCTTTCACCCTTACATCTTATAGGCCAGGCTCTCGCCCTAACACTCCTCCTTCCCGCCTATCTTTTTCCCCTAGTTATCGTCTTAGATTTCCCTTATTAGGGGTACGCTAGTATTATAGGCCTGCCCTAATAACTACCCTATCTATAACCCCCCTAGCTTCCGCCTCTTATCTATCTACTCCTCCGTCTCGCTAGCGAGGCTAAACTACTAGAGGGATCCCTACTATAGTATCTACCGAGAGATTCGGCGAATGTTACCCTTGTCCCTAATAATTAACTTATAGTCTCTCCTTCCCGCTTAGTACCTCTAATTTCCCCTACCTCTCGCCTACTACGGGTACCGTAGTAGTATAAGTTCTAGGTTTTACGATAGGTAGCTATACTAGTAGGCTAGGCTATAGATGTCTAGTACGCGTCTCCTAAATAGGTAGGCCCTTAATCTAATATATTCGGACCTAATTTAGATCGCTATACTTACTTCGGCCCTTGTTAGGTCCCGATATAGCTAGTAATTGTGTCTCTAGAATGCTCGGAGTACTATCGGGCCTATTATCTTAGGGGGCTTCCTTTTCTAGTCCTACCCCTATAGGTAGCTCGCTATCTATTCCGCTAGGCTTTAGGTCTTAGCCTTACTCCCGCCGGTCTAGCGAGTCCTACGCTCCTCCTCTTTTCGTACTAGCTATTCGGTACTTGTCTTTACGGCCGTAAAGGTAGTTAGGTTATCCTCTTTTTAGCTTGTCCTATATCCGGCCCCTCTCCGGTAGCGGCTTTCTATCTTATTCTTTACCTCCTAGATCGTAGTTTATACTAGGTAATCTATCGTCTATACCGCGTATTAAATTCTTATTCCCCGGATATATTAGCCGATTAGTAGTGTTCCCGTCTCTATTTCTACCGTGCTTAATAACGTTATCTTATATTCCCCTAGTATCCTACGTAGGTTACCTACCTATATCCTATTTAGGGGTTGCTCTATCCGTTTCGGGATCGGCTTACCTACGCCTCCTATCCTCTAAATCTATGCCCCGTATAATATAGCTAGTCTAACGATCGCCTTATATATTACCCTTAACCTATCGAATATTACTCCCTATATAGACGCCGTAAGCCTCTTTATCGAGGCTTCGTTAACTTACGATTGACTCTAGGCTTTCTTAATCTATACGTTCTAGCTTAGCTTCGGGTCGAGCTAGATCCCTAGTACTCGTAGCTCCGCTAATAGCTTAGTCTCGTAGCCTTAGATCCTTACCGCCGCCTTTATATTATAGTATGTTCTCGCTTTACTAAAGTATATAAGTTAGTACTTTTTAGGGGCGAACCGGGTACTATACTTCTTTACCTACTCCTCGCATTTCTTATGTCTATCTTTAAGGAGGCGACAGTTCTCTTCTATCGAGTCTAACTAGGCTAGAATGTTTATATTGTCTATAAATCCCGATACTAAGGTTTACGGAGAGGTAAGTAGGGGGATTAGATCAGACATAAATATTAGAAATAGGATAGGAGAGAGAGTAGATCCCTAAGGTATTCTAGCCTCTACCTTTACCGGTCCGGACGTATACCTTCCTAGGACTAGGTATATTGTCCGTTCCTAGAGAAAGGAGTAGACGAACTTCGTTACCTACTAGGAGAAACCTTTCTACTATAGGATATATATTAGCCTCTAGTTTAAGACGTTGTCGAAGTAAGGAAGGAATCGTATTTAGTAAGCTAGCTACGAGATAAGGTAATAAGTCTTAACCGCGCTTTCCTACTTATCTAGTACTACCGTATAGCCTCGTTTCGAGAGGTTAGCCCGGAGTAAAAGCTTCCCTCTACGCCCTCCCTCCCTATTTGCTCCTTAAGCTAATATCTACCTCTATAGGCCTAAGGCCTTTAGTACTCTCTATTGACCGATATACGTATCCGTCCTCTCGGGCTATATAGATAGTATTAGCCGTCGCTACTAGTATATACTACGCCCTAGGTTTTAACGCCCTTTACGTTACCGTAGCCTATCTCTAGAAAGCGGCCGTCTATACCTCGTAGGTTTACTCGAGGTACATACTACGCCGGGTAGCGTACTCCTTACGTTTCTACCTACTAACTAATATAAAGTTCCTTATTACCCTACCCTCGATCCTCCCTAATTATAGAACTAATCTACTTATATTATACGTCTTTTCCCCGTCCTAATAGCCGTCTTTTCCTTACTTAGGCTATCGTCTTTTCCTCGTCGTAATCCACTATATTAGACTAGGTACGTTATATAGCGGGATAGGTAGTACCTTAGGCAAAACCCTCGTTCCTATACCGGGTATTTAATAGGCCCTTATAGGCTTCGTCGCGTGTCTACCTACCTACCGTATTGCCCGCTAGTATTTACTAGATTGTTTCGTAGTCCGCTCGACGCCGTCGTATAGTCCGCTTAGTTGTTATTCTATAGTCCGCTCGTCTAATATTTATCGCTCGCTCGGTTTACGGTCTCCGGAGGTAAAAACTCTATACTTATACTAGAGGTGTCCTATCGAGCGTATAGGCCACGGTTCCGCGCCCTTCTTATACGTAGAAAGAAGAGGGACTCGCTCCCGATACGAGTATACGCTCGTCGGATAGTTTTTATACCCGTTTTACTAGTAGTCCTCTATTCGCCGCGGCTTCGTCTACGTTACGCGCCCGTCGCGCCTACGACGCTCTAGCGTAAGAATACTTAGCTCTCTCGTAGCAAGACGAGAGGTTCGTAGCCGATACTACGTATAGGTAATTCTCGTCGTCGACCCGTAGATATATATAGGGAATCTAGAACGAGCGCTAGGAGAAAGGCGAAAGGCACCCGAACGGGTAACTACTACGGCGACGAGCGTACCGACGAGAAGACGAGATAGTAGCGAAGATAGGACCTATTAGCCGAGATAGAGTAATACTCTTCCGAGCCCTTACCCGCCTATAGGTAATAGTCGCGATACTACTCCGCTCGGAATATATTAGGTTTAAGGACTATCTATATTACTAAAAGGTACCGGGAGTAGATAGTAGCCTTTACGAATATAGACGTATTTAGACGCCGAAATACGTCGTACTATTCTACCTACGCTTTATAGAAGCCCGGTAGGTAATACGCCTCGAGACTAGGGCTATAGACTTCTAATATATAATAGGTATAGTACGTAGGATACGAGTAGCGGTACGAATAGTAATACGGACCGGCCTACTATAGTAGTTCTAGATAGCGGGTAAGATAGTAGTAAGAATAGGGGAGGTAGTCTAGGAGGAAGAGCTCTAGGAAGCCTTCGAAGGCGCCCTACCTATAGACGTAGTAGAACTCCGGTAGTACCGAAGACTACGTAGGCGGGTAGACCGTAGCCTATAGCGACCCCGAGCGTAGGAGGAATAGCGACAGGAGTACTAATAGAGTATAGGAGCCCGGAAGGGTCGACTCGTCGTCTACTCGACGGCTAGCCCGTTTTCCGCTCGATGGTCTACCTATCTCCTACTTAATAGGCAACCCGCCTCTACTAATAGTCGACCTATTATCTATTCGATAGTCGGCTAGCTACTAATACTCGTTCCTAGGTACCGGGTAGATTAGTACTCCGGGGCGGCTAACTACCTAGTACTTACCGCTTCTAGTACGATAGATTAACTAATAAGTAATAGAGAGAACTTACTAATATCTAAAGAAGGTTTTTCCCCGT
This sequence comes from Fulvia fulva, assembly GCF_020509005.1. Taxonomy (NCBI): domain Eukaryota; kingdom Fungi; phylum Ascomycota; class Dothideomycetes; order Mycosphaerellales; family Mycosphaerellaceae; genus Fulvia; species Fulvia fulva. The sequence goes on from NC_063012.1 coordinate 1,207,979, forward strand.
ACGACGGTTTTCCCCTCTCTCTTCCTTAATAGCCCCCGGCCTCGTAGACCTTTTAGGAGCTAGATAGGCATTATAAATATATATATATATATATTAAAAAGGTACGAGTTACGTAGTAGTAGAAGACGGCGGATTATACGAAAGACAAAGAAGGACCTAATAGGATAGCGTATATCTATATATAGTATCGCTAGTATTAGTATAGGTAGATACTAGGTGTCTAGATGTTTACTAGCCTATAGGCTAGCAAACCCTAGTCACATGATCTAGTTATATAACACACCTACACCTATATAATTGTCCTACGGCCTATATATTCTTAACACTCCTACTTAGGCTATATAGTCTCCTATACTCCCTTTACGTAAGCTAGAGCTACCTTATAAAGTTTTAGAACTACTAGCTATTAAGGGGCTTTATTGACCTATTAGTAGCTATATCCTTTATATAGTAGTAGTCCACTACAATCTTCTTCTACCACTAGAGATGTCTAATATAGTTATATATAACATTAATATGCTTTGACCTTTTATATATATAGATATCTTTAATAAGTATTAAAGCGGCTTAGTTATTACCTATAAGCTTGACTAGCCTTAGCTCGTTAATAGTGCCCTTGCTTACCCTTATACTCGGCTAGAAAGAGCTCTTTCCTACTAGTTCTAGGCACCCCATTTCCCTAAGGACAGTAGTAAGAAATTGTGACTGCTTTACGGCTACGTTTATAGCTATAAACTTAGCTTCTATTATTAATGTTATAATAGACTTCTACTTCCTACTTATCTAGGACATAGGTAATCTATAAAGGAACTATACGTATCCTAGAATTAAGACTCTATCCACTTTGTCTATAGCGTAGTTAGAGTCCGAGTATCCCTAGAGATTGTCCCCTCCCTTTCTATATATAAGACCTAGGTCTAGGTACGACCGTAGGTATTAGGAGAGCTTCTTCAAAGCCTTTATATACTACTACGAGGGAATAGTAACATATAAGCTAATTATTCTAAGGAGGAATGCTAAGTCTGGCCTTATTATTGTTATTAGCCACATCTAGGTACTATTATAGCTCTAGTAATCCTATTTGTTACACCTCTTATCTATAGGTACCGTAGGCACTAAATGCTCGTAGCTCTCTATAGGTAAGTAGGTTAGCGTAGCCTTCTCTCTAGCTATGTTCATCTTAGCTAAGTTAGCGTAGACATAGTGTCCTTAATCAAGCTTTAAAGTACCTTAAGACCTGTCTCTTATAATCCTTATTCTAAGGATCTTTATAGGTTTACTAAGATCTTTAATCTTAAACACTTTTCTAAGCTTAGCCTTAAACTACTAAACATCTAACAGCTTCGGAGCTATAATAGGTATGTTATCTATATAGGTAAGGACTATAAGGTCTCTATCCGTATAGATAAGTAGGTATAGATCTACCTAGGACTAGGTAAATCTAATCTTCTCTAGCTTCGTAATATAGAGCTTATTCTAGTCTCTAGCTGCTTACTTAAGCCTATAAAGGCTTTGTAGGGCCTTAAACACTATATTTAGAGGTGCTTTAACTCCTAGGGGTAGGATTATATAGATGTCTTTAAGAAGGCTACTTTAGGTAAAAGCATTATTTATATCTACTAGGTACATCTCAAGATCTCTCTTATATACTACTGCTATAAATACTCGGAGAGTATTATGTCTAATAGTAGGTATAAAGGTCTCTTCGAAGTCAACCCTATATTTCTATAAAAACCCTCTTATAACTAGTCTTGCCTTAAACTTCTTAATAGCTCTACTAATTATTCTTTTCACATTAAAGACCTACCTAGAAGTAATTAGATTCGCACCCTTTAGCGGTACAACTACTTCCTAGGTGTTATTACTTACTAAGGTAATAAGTTCGTTCTTAATTGCCTCTCTCTATATATATCCCTATTTAGGGTCTCCTACGGCTACCTTATAGGACTTTAGGATTAGCACTTCCTACTAATAGGCTATAGCCTACCTAATAGTAGCAAATATATATTCTTCTACGTCGTTTAGAATCTCCTCTACCTAGCTTATTATAGGGTCTAAATAGAACATCTAGGCGATAAGAGCCTTATAGTGTTTAGCCTTATACTCTTTAGAGTTATTATCTCCGTCCCCCCTTAACCTCTTGTTACCTATAACCTAAGGTGGCGCTAGGTATTCGGATAGGTCGAACTAAACGACATCTTCTTTTACTTTTATTAGAGTACCCTAATCTCTAAACTTCTAGTATTCCCTAATGTCCTTTAGGGGAGGGGGAAGTTATATAAACAGCGGTTACTATAGTGTTAATGACTTAGGTAGGTTCTGTATAGATCTACCGTTATCGGCCTTCGATAGTATCAAAACCGCCTCAACATTTTCTCCGAGCCTTCGTAACGGTGTCTCTAATAATCCCCTATCGGAAAATTTCGCCCTAAAGGGCTTCCTCCTAATAGGATTACGCTATAGCGCTCGACTCGGCTAGTTAGTAAAGGTGATACTAAGATCTATATCTCCCCCCTTCTTATTTTTAAACTAGTCGACGTGACTATACGCTTTTATAGCTTTTATATCGGGATCCTAGAACAGCTATTGTTTTATAGTGTTTTCTAAGTAGCCTATAAACACGGCTTCTTTTCCTCGGTTTATTAACTTGTCTCTCCTTAAGCCTTAAGGTTAGGCTCTTAGGTCTATATAGACTATAGCTTTATATCCCTAGACGCGGAAATAGTCGACTAACGGTACTTAGCTAGTAAAGGCTTCTTCTAGTAAAAGAGCAATACTATTAACGATCGGACTATTAGGCAGTCTATTTCTAATTATAGTCTATACTTATAAAGCTTCTAGCTAGAACTTAACTAGTATACTAGAGTCTTTAAGCATAGCCCGGACTATGTTCTTAGAGGCTTAAATTGACCTTTCTATAGGTCCATTTTGAAGAGAGTTATAGGCATTAGTTATGTCTATCTAAGTACTAAACTCCTTCTCCTACTCTTTTAGTAAGGCGAGAATTTCCTGTATACTATTACTACGGATCGTAGACAGAAAGTACCTTGACTACCGTTCTACCTAGACCTTCTAATCCCGTAGGGCTATAGGAGCGTCGCTCCTAGCCTTTAAAGGGATTACCCACTTCTTCCTAGAGAAGTTGTCTATAATCTTAAGCTAATAATTATATCCTAGCCTAGAGACTACGCCCTAAAAAGGCCTATAGATATTAATAGAGATAAGGGCCAGCCTCTTACCTTTCCTCTCTATAGCAGGTCCTTTGAACTTCCTTATATTTACAAGGGAGCAGACCTTACAATTCTAGTATTTAGAAGGAATAGGAATGGGATCTTTCTTATTAGTAACTCTATATAGGTTTCTTAGTAGTCCCTTGCTAAGGTGTATATATCTTCTATACTATAGCTCCTACTGATCTTCGGACTTAGTATTAGCTATAGCGGTACCGTCACGTTCTTAAGAGAGTATACTAGTATACTATAGCTTAAGAATTTCCGAGATCGAGTAGATAAACGGTACTCCTCCTCGAAGTTTGGTCTAGATAACGGGTTTACTAGACAAGGATTTTAGGGTAAAACTAGGTAGTTAGATAGCAAACTGTTAGCTAAACTAATTCTACGAAACAAGACTAACTCTAAGGCTAGGAACAAACAGGACATTTTCTAAGACAATTTGCTTTCTAGAAGGACTACCTATTACTACACTTCCTATATATATAGCTTGTAGATAGCTACCCCTAACCTTAATCTACTTCCTCTTTTAAAGAGGTTTTAGTGTCCTAAATAGTAAATCTTAGTCAGTTATATATAATGATATATAAGAGTCAAGTAACTACTCGGACGAGGGGTACTTACCTTTAGCTTCTATAGTAGAATAGGTAACCTCATCAACATCATTATCTTCTAATAGTATCTTAGAGTCTAATACGTCTTCCTAGATCGTATAGGCCCTTATAGGCTTACTAGAGGAGGCCTTTGGCTTGCGGCTCTCCTTTATCTACTTTATAAGGTCCGTTATTACCTTAAGGACATTACGAAGGTTTAGTAATAATGACCTCCTACGAGGTAGTAACGGTTGTCTCTTAGTAGGGTAGGTAACCCTAGCTAGTTTGTCCTTACTCCTAATAGCCTACTAAGCTATAGAAAGGTGTAGGCACTTGCTTATAAAATAGTTACTACCGTAGAGATAGTACGTAAGCTTGCCCTAGAAACCCTTCTTAGCAAATATAGCTGTCCCTTAATAAATTATTGATTCTTACTTCTCCCTAAGAATTATAAGAATGTCTTATAGTAAGAGATTTACCTAGGTATTAATTGCATCGCGAATTAAGCCAAATGAGTCTAGTAGAGCTACTAAGAGTTACTAGATCTTTCTGTCCTTAGTCTTGATGTCTTAGAACTAAGGCGAGATTGAAATAGCCCTCCTTATAATTGAGCTAAGCTCCTACTAGGCGTCATCTATTAACTAGTCCTCTGTTATCACGAAATTAGTGTATTACTAAAGCAAACTTCTTCTAGTAGCGAGAAGTCTTCTCTTATATTTAGCTTTAGCCTATTCCTATAACTTCTTCGTATACCGGATCTCGTATATTATCTCTTAGTTATCTATCGATAGACAGATATACATCTTATATAGGGCCGTTACATTGTGCCGTCTATACGATGCCTTCCTTATCGCTTAATCTAAAGGAAGGGATGACTCCGATAATATAGAGGGTGTCGCTATAGATAGGGTTATAGCAGGAATGTCCGTAAGAATATCTTCGAGGACCTAGTTAACCTACTTTAATACTAGGTATATTCTTATTAGCTTGAACTATGTTTCGTAGTTCTCTCTTATTAGAACAGGTACTACTCTCTTTCTTATAAACCTAGTCTCGTTCTCTATTTTTTTGTAAGTTAAGAGATAGGTTAGCTACCCTTAGGTAAAAGGATATATTCGTTCGTACGCGATTAGATTAATAGGAGGTAAACCGAACGCGAGGTTAATAGTAGAGAGAATAGCTATCTACTAGAAAGCGAGGAAAGTCGGTCGTAAGGATTGTGTTTCTAAGACACTGTCTTATATTAGTACTAAGACACTATAGCGTAACTCTCTTAGTAGAGGAGGTTTCTAAGACACTACGGCTCTCTTAGAATGAACAGTTAGTCGATATAAACGCGATGTCCGGAGAGCGACTCTTCTTAGTAAGCTCGCCTACTTGTCTAAGGTATTAGTATAGGCTCCCTAACTCGGAGTCTAATAGTGCCTTACTAGGCTCTTTTACGTCTTATATATACCTATAGCACGGCTATAGCTTCCTATATAAGGCGGGTACGGCCTCTAGTCTACCTTCCTTTTGTTCTAAAGAGGAATAACTCTAATACGACTTTATCGAGGGTAAAATACCGAGTTGCTAACCCGGGCTTATAACCTATTAAATAGATACGAGTTACGTAGTAGTAGAAGACGGCGGATTATACGAAAGACGAAGAAGGACCTAATAGGATAGCGTATATCTATATATAGTATCGCTAGTATTAGTATAGGTAGATGCTAGGTGTCCGGATGTTTACTAGCCTATAGGCTAGTAAACCCTAGTCACGTGATCTAGTTATATAACACACCTACACCTATATAATTGTCCTACGGCCTATATATTCTTAACAATATATATACTATAATATAGACTCGTAGTAAGTAAAAACTAGTAGTGTACTTTTAACCGTACTAGATACTAAAGATCTATTTACGCCGACTATCGAGATCGACGCCGTAAGTAATAAAGCCGATATATCTAAGGTACTAGGGAAGAGAAAGTACGACTTACCTAACTAGTTAGATTAGACGCGACTAAAGGCCTATTACCGTACCTTATAAGACTGTAACTACTTATTATTTATTTAGAACTACGGCTAGCCTATTAAGGATAATAATAGGCTCGAATACTAGCTCTATAAGCTATACTATAGCGCTAGTAGAAAAGAGAAGGGCATCTATAATACTAACGTCTCTACGACTAGTGCTTTAAACTATATAAAGACGAAGAAGCCCGGTAGGTAATACGCCTCGAGATTGACGGAATCATCGATCTCTGCGCCAAAACACGACACATTCGAAAGCTCTTATCAAGGCCATTCCAACGATATAAAAAGCAGGCCACTGCCCCTAGGACTGAGGGAGTTCTACCCCATTCAATCTGGACAGCTTGAAGCTCTCTTCACCCTGTTTCTTCAGCTCCAAACGCCGCGGAGGTGCCTAGCTACATTAGGCAACTCCTAGGCAATGGCAGCCCAGGCTACGGTACTAACGGCGCCTACGGCCCTACAGGCGAAGCCCCCCCAAGACAACTGGCAGCAACTTATAGAGGACGCAAAAAGCATGGAAACTAACGATCAGCTCCCTTACCGGTCTCTACAGGTAATGATCACTCAGCTACGCACGGCGCTTGTACTGTCGTATCACCGAGGGCAACAAGAAATGAGGACGACGTCCCAGGCGATTAGCAAGGCCACCCGGAATCAACACCCCTATAGCTGGGCATCGGTCGCGGCATCGATACCAGGCCCCCGCCCAACGCACGATGCAGTTACGATCCGCATTGCAGCAAAGGAAGACCAGGCCGAAGTTGCGAAGCTATCGAACAAGGAGCTCGCCTAACGAATTAACCAACCAGGGGTGGTCGTAGTGAACCAACAGTCTAACGGCACCCTACAGATCTATACTAGCTCTGCTACTGCTAGGAGGCACCTAGAGGCACAGCCACAGTGGGCATCTAAGGTTGCGGCATCAGCGAAGGTCTCAACGAAACAATTCACGATCCTAGTCCACGACATGCCTAAGGAGTTTGACCCAACCAACCAGGGTCACCTACGCGCTCTCCAAGAGGACAACCCGGTCACTCTTAACTCTCCAATCCAGAAGGCGACTTGGCTCCATAGGAAATGGCCAGAAGGCAAGAAGGCCTCGGCGCTAATAGTATGGCTACAAGACGCGAAAGCGGCGGATCTAGCGATAGAACAAGGCCTGGTCTGGCAATACAGCCTCAAGACAGTAGAAAAGCACTCCTCATCCTTTCGTGTCCTCCAATGCTTCAAATGCCAACAGTATGGACACCAAACCTACACGTGCACAAACAAGCAGGCCTGCTCGAACTGTGCAGGAGACCATATGTCTAGGGACTGTACATCGACTACGAGACGGTGCGCGAACTGTCCGGGGCACCACCCATCGTATAGTGCGGAATGCCCACAGCGGAAACTAGCGAAAAACAAGGCAATCACAAACAGAACCGTCGCCCCAAGATTCTACGGCGACCGTGAGGCTAGCCCACACCGGAACCAACTAGCGGCGGTCGGGCACAAGCGCCCTAGGGCCGAGAACGATGTAAAGGATGCGCAGCCTAGGGCGTACGGGAGGCCACATGCTCTGCTAGCTGCGGCGAGGGAATCTAACCAGGCCCGGCTCCCCTTTAGTACACAGCCGATAGGCGTAGACCAGGACGCACAGGGCAGTAGGACACAGGACGATACAGAGGAAATGATTGTCGATGCCGATGACTAGCCTCGACACGCTTAGCATCATCCAGTATAACGTCAACCATAGCAAGGATATAGTCCAGAACCATTTCCTACACGAGGCGGACCCGCGCGTCCACCACGTCCTTGCAATCCAGGAGCCATGGATTAACCCGCACTATAAGAGACCAACGACCTGCAAGTCACCAGGCTACACGACATGCCTACGAGGCGACGGCAGACCCCGCACGTGCTTCTATGTCAGCAAGGACATACTAGAATCCGACTGGGAGGTAGTGTACTACGCAGACGAAGAAGGCGGGGGCGATATTACCTCCCTCCACGTGGGTAGCACCTGGATACACAACCTATACATGCAACCGCCAGCCTCGAGGTCTAGCCGCGACCTAGGGGTCTGCAGACACCTAGACAGTGCGCTCAAGAGACAAGGGTGCCACATCGTAGTAGGAGACTTCAACATACACCACCCTTCCTGGGAAAGCCTTATGCAGCCGCACCCTATAGCCGACGAAGTACTCGACTTGATGGCGAGCAACGCAATTGCCCTCAATACCCCGAAGGACCTGGGCACCTGGAAGAGAGGGGGACTCCAAGGCACGATCGACCTCTCCTGGATCTCAGATAGCCACTACCACACGGTAACCTACTGTGGGATCGAACATGAACTCGAGGCGTCGTCAGACCACATGCCAGTCAGGACCTCTATTGCGACACAGATACAACGCACACCAGCGAGAACCCCTAAGCCAAACTGGGGAAAGGCCCACTGGGCCAACATCCAGGCGTACCTCGATGACTCCAAGAGGCTAGTCCAGATCGCGCAGCAGCAATACAACAGTAAAGACGAGATAGACGAAGCAGTCCAGGGGTTGACAGACGAAATAAGAAAAGCGACCTCACTCCACGTTCCGCTTGCCCAACCAACGACATGGTCCAAACCATACTGGACGCCGGAGTGCACTGCGGTAGTAAGAGAAGCAAGGAGAGCCCGCCGGGTGTGGACGAGCAGCCATAGCGAGGAGGCCTGGAACGTATACAGGGAGGCATGCCAACAGAAGAAAGCCATAATACGGAGGGAGAAAGCAGTCGGCTGGAGGGCCACAGTGGAAGAAATCGCCGGCAAGCCAGAGAGGATGTGGAAGCTAGCGAAATGGGCCCGACAGGACCCTACACAGGGCCCCTCCTTCTCTATCCCAGCGCTACAATCGCCTAGTGGCCCGGTTAGCGACCCCGAGGCCAAGGCGCGTCTACTGGCTAGCAAGTTCTTCCCACCCCCAGTCGAGGCTGATCTAAGCGACATAAACAGCTCTACTCCCCTAGCCCCTAGCATCGCGGTCCAACAGGAGGTGTCCGAGGGAGAAGTTACCGCTGTGCTGAGGAAGTTGCCGGCGAAGAAAGCCCCGGGGCCGGATGGGATCCCAAACGAGCTACTAAAGAAGTGTAGAGATCAACTAGCCCCAGCAGTTGCAGCGATCTTCAACGCCTGCCTACAGACCGGATACCACCCGATAGCTTTTAAACAATCGACGACAGTGGTCCTACGCAAGCCGCAGAAGGAAGACTATACGCAGGTGAAGTCGTACCGCCCAATTGCGCTCCTTAACACTCTTGGGAAGGCGCTTGAGAAGCTGGTTGCAACGAGACTCTCCGAGGCGGCAGAGGAACACTCCCTACTCCCGGACACCCAGATGGGTGCGCGCCCACAGCGATCGACGCTATCCGCGATGGAACTTATCACCTCTCAGGTAAAGGCCATCTGGTATAAGAATAGGGACAAGGTGGCTTCCTTACTTAGCCTAGACATATCGGGAGCCTTCGACTACGTGTCACACCCGCGGCTTCTCTACATCCTAAGGTCGAAAGGACTCCCTGAGTGGCTTGTCAACTTCGTACGGTCCTACCTCCAAAACCGCAGTACGTCGATCCTGGTCGGCCAGTACAGAAGCCCATTTCAAGCAGTCCACACTGGAATCCCGCAAGGCTCAACGCTAGCACCTATTCTGTTCCTCTTCTTTATGGCGACGCTGCTCCCAGCCCTAGAATCCCAGAACACCGCTGCGAGCGGCTTCGTAGACGACACAAACATCCTAGCGTGGTCTTCCTCGACTGAGGAGAACTGTAGGCTACTAGAAGAGAAGCACAAGATCTGCGAGGACTGGGCTAGGAGGCACGGGGCTCGGTTTGCCCCAGAAAAGTACAATCTGATACACTTTACGCGCCGGCCACGGTTCCACAATATGCAAGCTTCTATCCAGATACAGGGGCACACGACTAACCCGGCAAATCAGCTCAGGATCCTCGGACTATGGGTGGACCCGGCGCTACGGTGGAGGAAGCACGTACAGGCAATATTACGGAAAGCTGAACAGAATATAGCATCATGCCAGAGGCTCACTGCGTCCACATGGGGGGCGGACTTCCGGCAGTCACGACTTCTATATACGGCTATTGTACGGCCAGTCCTTACCTATGGCAGCCAAGTGTGGTCCTTAGGCGAGAGGGCCTGCCCATCGAAGGGACTCGTCGCGCCGCTAGCGAAGATCCAAAACCAATGCCTAAGGAAGGTCACCGGGGCATATAAGTCGACACCAACGAGGATGCTTGAGCACGAGACCGCTATACCGCCGATCGACCTATACATCCAGGGACTACGGACCTCCTACTTAGGCAAGTCGGCACAGTACCCAGTACAGAAGGTCATCGCCAGTGCAGTCGCAAGGGCCCGCGAATCAGTACCAGCGCATAAGGGCATTCGACCCGGAAACGAGCCGAACTACCGGGCAAGGGACGAACAGCTAGCAACACAATGGGAAGGTGAGAAATCGTTTGTAGAGCAACTATGGAAAGAGAGGTGGAACAACCAGGTTGTAGGGCATAGTGGACGCCCTCAGCCAGCGGGACAACCTAAGGAATGGTCAGCTACAAAATCCGCGGTCAAGCACCCCCCGAAGCTCATCCACTACCGCCTTACGAGGGCACAGAGTAGCATAGCAACCCAACTGCGAAGCGAACACATCGGCCTCCAGGGGTACCTATCATGGAGGAAGGTCCCAGGATACACGAATACTAGCTGCCCCTGCGGCTATCGCTCCCAGAACGTACGGCACGCACTCCTCGTCTGTCCGAGGTGGTCGCTAGGAAGGGGGGAGTGGATGGTAAAGGCGAGGAACCGGACGATTGGGGCACTTCTTAACAACGCTGAAGACCTACGGCGCATTACGAACTGGATACTAGAGAAGGGCTGGCTAGAACAGTACCGCCTAGTAGGAGCAGTGCAGGAAGAGAGGACACGACGCAGCGCGACGAGACCGGCTAGGAGCGGGGGCTAACGGGGTAGTGACATGGACTACGTACGTTCAGAGGGAAAGCTAATCTAGACAAGGAGTAGTCGGGGGCGGGAAGGGTTTTCACCTATTCGGGTTTCCCTTTGTACATAACAATAGATATATACCTGCATAGGCCGGATAGGGTCCTAGAACAGGGGAATGACAAATCTATCTATCTATCTATCTATATAAAGACGAAGTACTATATCGATAGTAACGGTATGTCAGGGCGAGAGCCTGGCCTGTGAGATGCAAGGGTGAAAGCGAGAATGCAGGTGCGAAGTGCAGATGCAAAAGGGTATGGTATGATTGCTACACAAAACAAAAGACGAAGAAAGCAAGAGAGGCCTGGGGAAGGCCAGATATTTATACGCGACCCTCGCGAGTGCGTGTCCCCGCATCAACAGGGCTAACCCGTGCGAAGCCGCGCTCAGCAGCTTTGCTCAAAACCTTATTCCAACCTGCCCTACGTTCCGAGTCTTCCACGTGCTTCTTCCAGGGTCCAGCGCAGTCGCGGGTGCTCGCGGGAGTGCCGTGAGTCACACAGTCACGAGCCGAAGTGAATCTGTCAAGGTTTGGTAGAGGGGTGAATTTGGAGGGCTGGGTCCCGTAGTGAATGTTGCGGGGCATGTGATTCTTGGCGCTCACACACCAAGCTGGACTGTCACTTCTTGACGACTTCTGAGCACTCTGAGGCTCTTCTGTCCCCACCTTCTGTACACTCTGTGGGGAGACCATGACACGGTATTATTTAACCGAAAGAGAAGAAGAGGAAGGGCTTAGATCAATATTATAGTAGGTAGTAGATTAATAACGAGCGTACTATCGAATTCGATAAGGACGAGTTTCTTATACTACTTTATAGCTAGATTATTAAAGACAATATTCCCTATCGTAAGGTCTAGACAGTACGCTTTAGACGACTACTTGTCTACCTTTAAGAGCGCTATAAGTCCTATCTACCGTATTAAGTTACTACCGGCTTAATAATCGAGAGAATCTACGATAAGATACTAGGCTATATTACGGAAGAATTAGCCTTATTATTAAGTAAGATTAGCTATAGCTTCGACTTATAGACTTCGAAGAATAAGCTCGTACTACTTAGGCTCGTTACTTACTTTATTAATAAGGACGGTAAAGCTACAAAGATACTACACGTATTACTACGATAGCGAGGTCGTTATTCTAGATATAACATCTCTAAGACTATTAGTAACACGCTTATCTACTACGGCGTAGAGTATAAGATCAGTTACTTTATTACTAATAACGCTAGTAATAACCTAAAGGTAATAGGCTTTATATCTACCGAGTACGGACTCGATAAGAAGTAGTACTAGCTTCGCTATACTAGTTATACCTTTAACCTTACTATATAAGCTACGCTTTTTAGTAAGTATGTAGGTAATATTACTATTACGGCCGCTCCGTAAGTGAAGGATTTGAATCTAATTACGTGACCCCGGGTTAGGTGACCCGTATAACTAAGCTCGGCCCGATACCGACGCCCGACACCTTGGCCTTTAAGTATAGGCCTCGTTCTTAGACTCTCTTCTCTCTTTAGCTATCGACTTTGTTAATACTATACCCTTATACTCTTATACTATAGTCTCGTAATACTTCGATAGCTTATATTAAGGACGCTACTATATTTAGCGCCGCTTAAGACTCTAGAAATCGCGATATTACGACTCCTCGAAATCCCCGACTCGTACTAGCGTAAAAGTAGCGTAGTACTCTCTCTTTCTCCCTAGATTAAGACGCTAAGAAGGCGGATTACTATATTATAGCTAGGCTATAGGGCACCGGTAGCCCTAGCGGCGGCGGCGGCGCGAATACTTAACGTATTAAGCGCCGCGCGCGACTAACTTAAAACTTAGAACTTTTACGCGATCCGATTAGTATACCTAGTCCGACGATACCGTCCTACTAGATCCCTTTACTAAGTACGCTAATAAGGAACGCGCGGTTCTCGATAGGCTCCTAGAAGAGGAGGAAGGAGAGGATACCTAACCCGAAATTATAGACACTTTTAACCTCGTAGTATTACTCTACGAGGGCGATATTATAGACCACCTCGATAAGAATAGGTCAACCGACAATACTTATAAGGACTTTACTATTAACTATATAGACGACCGCGGTCGTACCGGGATATACCGTATCCTACTCGACTAACTACGGTTACTTAACGCGACTTAGTTTTACGACTACGTCTAGAACTAACTAGAGGTAATTACCTACGCCCTTCGTAAACTCGAGGCTAATTACCGCTAAGCTATCCTAGGTAGGGCGGCGCTATATTAAGCTAACGAGCTAAATAAGAAGAAGTTCGAGGAAGTATATACCGAACTATAATATATAGAAAAGTATAAGTAGGAATATAAGTAGGACCTAGAACAAGCTAATAAGGACCTTATAAAGGCTAACTAGGACGTCACTAAGTATAGGAAGTAGGCTAATAACTAGTATAGCTCTACTAAGAGAGCCGAAAAGGAGGTCGATATATTTAAGGTTAAAGTCGCTAAACTAGAAACACTCGTACCGGACGACTCCGCCCCTACGGCTATAGACGTAGTAGGGCTATAGTAGACTATCGCTACGCTTAAACAGGATCTTAAGGAAGCTAAGCGTAGCCGTACTAACGAGAAACCTAAGGAGCGTAGCGCCCGCTCCCTCTCCGAGTTACGACGTTGATACGGTAATAGACTAGCTAAAAAGCCCGCGGAATAACCCGCTACGAAGCCTACGCGGAAGTAACGTAAGGAGCGATTTACTAATAACTCCTCCGACCCCGATTCCTCCGACTCGTCCTTAGACTCTAATTCCGATTTCGAAGAGCGTCCCCGCCGTAAGAGTAAGGGTAAGGACAAGAGATCGAGAAAGAGATAAGAGACCGTTATCGTCGACGACGACGACTTCGAGATTATAGATAGTAGCGTAGATATCGTACGCTATGACCTAACTATAGTAGAAGACTTTAAGACGAGTTCCCGTATCGAAGTATCTAAGCCTAAATTCTTAGGAGAGAATATAGGTAGTAAAGACTCGCCGATACTTAATAAGTAGACTACTTAACTCGGTAATAAGCTTGCCGCTTCTATCTTTAAGGACGTGCTATCCGCTCTACGTTTCGCGTAAGAAACTACTATAGGGTTAGTATACTCTATACTCTGTAACTATATTCCCTAGAAGATCGTCTTCTCTAAGGTTCTCTCCGCGAGCCGGCTATTTAAGAGCGTAAAGAAATGCCTACGTTTCCTGGATAAGAACTTCGGCGACTGTAATCCTAAGGGCACCGCGCGTAATAATATAGACGCGCTTAAGATAGTAGAGGATAATAAGTTCTCCGAGTTCTATACTAAGTTCTAACGTAAGCGCGCCAAGCTCCTATAAGGCGCGAGCCGTAAGTACGAGGTTATCGAGCTTAAGAAGAAGCTAAGCTTTAAGTACCGTAATCGACTAGTCGTACTACCTAATACGAAGTCGGTTAAGGAGCTTACTCGGTAATACTACCGCCTAGAGAGCGAGCTAGCTCAACTTGAATACGACCTACTACGTACTAAGAACGACGAGAAGAAGGATAAGAAGACGACTATACCTAAGGGTAACGGTACGGTATTAGTACCTCCTATAGTAGAGTAGATTATACTACCGGTACTCCCTTTAGATAACGGTATACCTCTCGGCCGCTCTTCTTATACTAATTAGCCGCTCCTTCCGTAGAAGGACCGCCCTAATTAGTATAAGAACCTTATATAACTTACTTAAGATCAGCGTACTTAGATTATTGCTAGCGGTAGCTACCTACGCTACCGGGGTACCGGCTACGTCTTAGGCGCCGCCGGCTACCTACTTAACCTATACGAGCGTCCTAAGAAGAAGGCTAATAATAACGGCCTTACGGTTACTAAAGTACCGGCGGGAAATGCCTAAGCTATTATTTGAGCGTAATAGATAATAGTCCGCCTTAGAAAGTCTTATACTAGAACTAATACCCTTACGAACCTTATAAATATACCCGTACCGTATAGGCGTTTTCCTTATAAGCCCGAGCGAGTACGCCCCCTTCTATAGAAGTAGATAAAGGACCCGAAGTCTTGTATTACTTTGTAGTAGAGGGTAGGGCAAATAGAATATATATATATACCTTCCTTAATAATAGTACTAACTCTAAACTCGTAAATACTTCCTTTATATAAAAATACAAATTCCCGCTCTACGATATTAAGCCCTTTACGCTAGGCCTAGGTGATAGCTCCTAAGTACTAACAATTATTACTAAAGCTACAAATATTAAACTAAACCTTTAAGGCTATATCGAGACGGTTAAATACCTAGTTACCGATATCTACTATAATATAGTCCTTAGCCTTAGATAGTACGCGAAGTATAGCCCTTATAAAGACTAGAAGCGAAGCGTACTCACCTTTAACGACGTTAACTATTAGAATCACTCTCTCTATAAGAACGTTAGCCTACTAGTAACGTTACCTATCCTAGAGTTACTACTAACGCCGGTACCCGACTACGATAGCCTTAAGCGACCCGACATCCGCGACATACCGGTCCCTTAGCCCCTCGAAGTCGGCGCTAAAAGAGTTAGGGCTAAGTATAGAGACGATATTAAGTAGATCAACTTATATAAACTCCGGAGACTCTATCGTACGAGAGGTACGGAAGTATATACTATATAGATTAATCTACGCGAAGTATATACGGCTAAGAGCGCGGCCGATCTAGTTATAGTATAAGCGTTAGGGCTTTACGCTATAATAGTACGAAAGGTTATAGGCGGTAACGCTATATTCGCGTACGCTATATATATTAAAGATAGCTACTATAGAACGCTCCGTTATCGATAGGAGTACTAGGTAGAGGCCTACGCGATAAACGTAGCTAATTATAACGTGTTTATAGAAAAGCTATACCGGAAGTAGAAGGACTCCGACGTACTCGGTAAGCTACCGGCTATATACTATTATCGGTAAGCTCTATTCTCGAAGTTAGAGTTAGATAAGCTACTACCTTATCGCCCTAGCCTAGATTATAAGATTAAGCTAAAGAAGGATACTCGGCTACCGTTTAAGCGGCCCTATTCGATTTCGAATAGAGAGTTAGAAGTAGTAAGAGCTTAGGTAGATAACTAACTTTAGAAAGGTAATATCTAACGTAGTAACTTACCTATAGTATTACCGGTAATTATCGTACGGAAACTAGGTAGTAGACTACGCGTCTATATCGACTACCGCGCCCTAAACGCTATTACTATAAAATCGAGGTACCCTATCCTACTTATTTAAGATACTCTTAACCGGATTAGTAGTAAGAAGTACTTTACTAAGCTCGATATAATCGCTACCTTTAATCGCTTACGTATTACGGAAGGGGACGAGTAGAAAACGGCATTTACTACGCGCTACGGTCAATTCGAATGTCTAGTAATGTCCTTTAGTCTCTATAATATACCCGGTACCTTCTAGTTATATATTAATAACGCGCTCCGAGAGTACCTAGACAATTTTACCTCCGCGTACCTCGATAACGTACTTATATTTAGCGATACTCTAGAGGAGTATATCGTTTACGTCAAGAAGGTTATAGCGAAGCTATAGGAGGTAGGACTTTAACTTAATATCGATAAGTACGAGTTTTACGTCTAAGAGACGAAGTACCTTAGCTTAATTATAGGCGGCGACGGCATTAAGATAGATAAGGATAAGATCGCCGTAATCTAAGAATAGAAGACCCCTCGTAACCTAGAAGATATCCTATCCTTCCTTAGCTTTTATAACTTCTATAGGCGGTTTATTCGTAACTACTTAGGTATCGCCTACCCGATAATATAGCTTACTAAGAACGACGTGCCTTAGGTATAGGGTAACGAATGTTAGGACGCTTTTAAACGTATAAAACAAGCGTTTACTAAGGACGACATTATACTCGTATATTTCGTACCCGGGCGAGAAACGAAGCTCGAAACGGATACGTCGGACTTCGTTACTACTATAGTAATGTCGTAGCGAGGAGAAGACGGTATATAGCGCCTAGTAGCTTTTATATCTAAGAAGATATCGCCGTAAGAATATAACTACGATATCTATAATAAGGAACTACTCGCTATCGTAAAAGCCTTTAAGGAATAGAAGCTAGAGCTTATGTCTAGAGACATTAATAGAGATAAGGCCGACTTCGAAAACCTTACCGACGAAAGCGGTAAGCTAATCCTAGTATACTCCGATTATAAGAACCTTAAATAGTTCACGAGTACTAAGTTCCTGAATAGACGCTAGGTACGTTAGTCCGAGTTCTTATCGTAGTTCTACTTTAAGATTGTCTATATCCCTAGTAAGACGAATGTCAAACCTAATACTCTAATATAGCGGCTATAGGACGTCCCTATAAACGATAACGACCTATAAAGGTAGTATTAAGAACAGACGTTACTACCTAAGTACTAATTCCTTAACATCTCGCCGATAGAGATCTATCTAGGCCGATAGGATAGAAAACTTATAACTAAGATCCGCGTTATATACGGAGAAGCGGAGCTATAGTAAGCGTTACGCTATTTAGATATAGGAGAGCCTTATACGCTACTACGCTAGTACCGTATAGATAATAGCGAGGCGGTAGCTATAGGCGGCCTTATCTATATTAAGAATAGATACGGCGGCTATAACGTCTTCGTACTAGACGTATTAGGTTTACGCTTTAAGGTCTTCTAAGTATATTATAGTACTCCCTCTACTAGTCACCCTAGTCGTACGAAGACCTACGAGCTTATTACTCGCGACTTCGTCTAGCCCGGCCTTTCGTAGTATATACGTAATAAGATCTTTAAGTACTACGAATACCGCTCGTAAAAACCCTCGTAGATATAATACCTAGGGCTACTAAAACCCCTACTAATCCCGTTTAAACTATAGGACGAAATTACTATAGATTTCGTAGTAGGACTACTAAAGAGTACTAATTATAATAGCGTTATATACACTAATACCCTTACGATTACTAACCGTACGGGTAAGGGATACTATATAATCCTAGTAAAGGAGATAACGGCCGAATATATCGCCGAGGTCTTCGTCCGGGACTACTACCGCTTATATAGTACCCCTCTATCTATCGTTATAGATCGAGGTAGTTAGTAGCTATTAGCTTTTTAGTAACGCTTCTATAAACTAGTAGGGATAGTCTATAAGTTGTCTATAGCCTTCTATCCTAAGACCGATAGATAGTCTAAGAATACGAATAAGGAGATAGAGAAGTACTTCCGTATCTTTATCGACTACGTATAAGGAGATTAGGTATAGTAGCTTCCGCTAGCGGAATTCGAAAAGAATAACTACGTTATAGAAGTAATAGGTATGTCGCTATTCTTTACCGAACGAGGTCGTAATCCTCGTACTAGTAACTTTAATAGAGATAGCCTCCCTAAGCGTCTAATACCTACTAAGTAACGCCTATCCGCCGAAAAGGTAGAGCGTTTTGCTTAATAGATAAAGGGCTTCTATACGTACCTATACAAATACTTACGTTATAATTAAGCCCTATAAGTAGATAACGCTAATATATACCGTACTATACTACCGCGATATAGCCTAGGCGACCGTATTTATATTAATACTAAGAACTAGAAGTTATTACGCCTAGCTAAGAAGCTTAATATTAAATAGTTTAGACTAGTAACAATTACTACCACGCTCGGTAAGAATACGTATAGTATTGCCCTACTAGAGACGATCCGCGTATATAACTCCTTCTATTTAAATCTTCTCCGACCGGTAGATCTAGAAGATAACGTACGACCGCCGCCGATCGAGGTTACTAATAAAACTAGTAATACGTTTAAGACCTAGGAGGTTAAACGCGTCCTAGATTCTAAGCCAAAGGGTAGAGGCATTACTATACTAGTGAAATGGAAGGGCTATTTAGATAGTAAGTCTACCTAGGAGCCCGCGAGCGTAGTATATAAGGATATACCGAAGGTAGTCGGAGACTTTAAGTATAATAACCTAACTAAGTCTATACCGATTAACTTTTACCCGCTAGAAGATTAGATTCCGAATAAGACCTTAGTCGATATAAGGCCGGACGCGAATATAATAGATCTAGTACCTTAGTTAACCGTAACGGTATAGCCTCTACGTAAAGGTAATAGCCCTATAGCTCTAGCTAAGGATAACTATACGCCTAATACTAACGATAGCTATATTAAAAGGGTTTTAGTGCCTATTTCTAGTAAGTTATTAAAGCTAATAGACGAAACGAACGATATAGAGGATAATAAAGCTTTTGTATTTACGCTAAGGGAGATTTTAGGATATACTCTTTAAGACGAAGGTGTTTTAGAGGGGGGGTAGTGTTACGGCCGCTCTATAAGTGAAGGGTTCGAATCTGATCACGTGATCCCGAGTCACGTGACCCGGATGACCAAGCTCGGCCCGATACCGACGCCCGACACCTCGGCCTTTAAGTATAGGCCTCGTTCTTAGACTCTCTTCTCTCTTTAGCTATCGACTTCGTTAATACTATACCCTTATACTCTCGTACTATAGTCTCGTAATAATTACGTAGGGCTTCGAAGACGAGCTTATCGCTATTAAATCGGTTAAAGAGGCTAATCTACTACTATAGCGAAAGCGAGGGCCTATCGGTAAGCTTTACTACGTACTATATTTTATTAACTCGTTACCTTAGCGCCTAGAGCTATTAGATTAACTATAACTTAACCTTATTACTCTAACGAAGCCGGATAGCGCTTAAGATATATACGGTATTATCTACGCTATCGAGATACGCTAGAATAGCTATATTGATAGTACCGAGAGAGCCGCGTACCTAATACTAACTATCGACGAGTTTATACGCCGAGAAGTCGATAGCTAGTATAACTACCTACGCCGCTATAAAGAGCGCGGTATAGAGCCTAGTCGTAAACCTCCTTTAATCGTACGCGATACCCTTACTACTAACAATTAGACTATTATTAAGTGATATATCGAGATCCTTCGGCCGTTAAAGGACGTAACGATAACTCTATAAGGTAATACCGGCGGTAACTTCAATATAATCTAGTAGGTACTACCTACTTTCGCTCGCGTAATATAATACTTCGAAGAGTAGCGAGAGAGGTATCTACTTTAGCTACTACGGCGTGTACTACCGCGGTCTCAAATAACGGCTAATATAACACTTAAACGAGTATCGGATAAGGAGCTCGAGCTACCCTTAACCGTAGAGGGTTACTTCTCTATAGCAATCAACCTTTCTTAGTAGAAGATAAGTAAATACTTTATACAATTAGACGACACGCCTATATACGTAGTAGCAGTCGTATTATACCTAAGAATAAAGTAGCGTTAGCTTGAGTATAACGAAAGCGATAGCCGCTTCGGTCCTACTAATACGTAGATTGTAGGCCGTAAGAAAGAGGTAACGAAGCTCTGGCTAACCTACAAGCCAGTCACGATCAAGAAGAAGCAGCCGTAATAGTCCTTATACCTTACCGTCGATAAGGGCTTCGTCGAAGATTACGAGAGCGAGGAAGATTGCGCTTAACGAGGCCTCGATAAGATAGAGCAGTACATACGCCTACCGCGGTACCCTAAAGCTAAGCTTGCTATTACTGATTCACCTATCAAGTATTAGGTTGATAAGCTACCCCAATGGCCCAATCTAGCACGAATGGCGCTCGATATCTACTGCTGCCCTACAATAAGTAATGAGCCGGAGCGACAGTTTAGTCAAGCAGGTAATATTCTTACACCGAAGCGAAGGCACATAGCAGCAAGTACTATCAACAACCTAATGACCTTGAAAAGCTGGTGCAAGCAAGGGGTGATAACGATTGAGAAAGAGCTGTTCAATAGGGTGAGAACTCCGGCAACAACACCTCCGACAGCAACACTAGCAACGACGACGATATAGGTCTTGGCACGTCACAAGTTGAGCAATCAAGGCAAGTCAGATGCTGTGTATTCACTTGCAGGGCAAGTCACGAGCTAGCAGGGTACAAACAATCAAGTCATTCACCTCATTTTTGACTCGTTTGTTTGTTGACCAGTCTGGCTCCAGGCTCGGCGACCAGATCCGCTTCCTATTTGTCGGCCCTCATCAACTATCGATACAACTCCACCTCGACCTCCTCCCCAAACAAACCCAGCAGTGGCTCACCACCAAAGAAATCCGCTACGACCCAACCGGCCTCAACTTCCCCTGCTACCCCCTACCAGACCAAGACCCCGGCACCGTCAACCTTTACCGTCTCTGGCTCTACACCGGCAAACTCTTCTCCATCACACCCGATGACGTGGACGTCGAGGATGACGGCGAAGTGGAGGCTCACGAGGATGCCGAGTGGCATAAGCTCGTGCTCATGTACCTCCTTGGCGTCGAGGCGCGGGATGAGAAGTTCGCGAATATAGTGGTCAATGCTCTGGTTGAGAAAGTTCAGGGGTGTGGAAGGTATCCGACTGGTCTGGCGGGTGAGGTCTACGCCCATACCAGACATATGGCGATAAGTTGCGGAAGCTCTATGTCGATCTACATGTTTGGGTTGGTCAAGGTAAGTCATCCCACACATACCTAGCAGACGTCGAACATGACCAACATTGACCAACAGGCATCGGCATCAGGAACCCACACGAAGATGCTGCTGGACCGTGGGAGTTCCTCGACGATGTGAGGAGTTCGAAATTCGTCGCTGGTCGGAAGATCTATGATCCTGAGCAAAACGCGCCGTATGAGGACAGATTGTGTGAGCTGTATCACAAGCATGATCTCACTGCAATGTGCGGGCTCGAGGGTATGGAGGTTTTGGATCTTACTGCTGAGGATGGGTGATGAGGTTGGAAGGACTGTGAAGGAAGTGTGATGGAAGATACGTGGCGATGACATGATGACAATATGCTGGGAGAGAAGGGAATCATGGCTGTACGCATGATGGCAAAAACGCCATCGATGAAGAACAGAGAGAGAGACACTGCTAGAAATGACTGCTGGACATTCACGTACATCGCTCAAGACTCGGGACAAGCGCATCCCACTCTCCGGCAAAGTTGAAAGCTTAGACATCTCATCACCTCCTCGCCCCAACATCCTCACCCCGAGCCCATCGCCTCCTCTCCTCATCCTCATCCCCATCAGCCAGCGTTGGCGGCACAGTCGGCGGTGGCGTTAACGTCCTCGGCGTCGAGATTCTCGACTCATAGTCCGAGTCCTCCTCCAGATCATCGTTCCGGCCTTCGTCGGGTCTCGACTCCGTCACGTCTATCCTTGATGGAGGCGTGTCGCTGCTGGCCGGCTCACGACTTCGAACGGGAGCATGATGGACTGCGCTCGCACCTGATAGCGCGACATGGTCGGATCCTTGGTGACTTCCAGCAGCGACAGCATCCTTTACCACCGGAAGGGGGCCACTCTGCGCAACATGACCTACAATCCTTTCTCCCGGTTGATTGTCTGGCCTTTCACTCCAGACACTATCATAAGTCGGCGGTGGATCCAGTTCCCTTGTCGGCACGGCCGTTTCGAGGGACGTCCGCTCTGCAGCCTCAGTACTCCTCCTCAGCGCCATATTAATCGCAACTTCAGCAATGTACGCATTATCATCCGCAAGCTTCGTCGTCGCAGTCGGAAGCTCGATAACTCCAGGTTCCCCACGATTTCTTCGGGCCACAAGGGCAGCAGCAGATCCAGCGGCGGGAGAGAGGGTCTTTCATCGTCGGTTTGGTATAGACAATTCAATGTTGTGTGTATATGCAAGGCTGGGCGCTATGCTCTGCTCTGCTCGCTATTGTGGTGGCCTTGCACGCGAATATGAAGTATGTGGCTGCCTGAGCTGCCGTGCTGTTCAGCTTGTGAGGTTCTGCTCGCGGCGCAGCTTTGAACTCTGATCGAGCTCGCGTTCGCGCTCTCAGGCCAAATGGGTGGAAGGATGGGCGCTAGGCAGTAGGTGCCTCGGCAAGCTTGCCGCGAAGCTGTCCCTTGACGAGGCACAAGGAAAGAGCGATACAGGTTCGTGACGGAACATTCAAGGTGGATGATTCGCGGGATCTGCTTTAAAAACTTGCTACAAGAGGCTTGCAATCTCCTCTACAGCTGTCTTGACAGGCTTCTTCGGGGGTACGCTGTCACGACGCTTCTTCGGCTTTTCGTTCGCGATAGCAGACTCTTTTCCCTTCGCAATAGCAGCTTCCCTCTCCTCGCGATCAAAGGCCTCCTGCTCACGATCCACCACAGCCTGCATCTTCTGAGCCATGACCCTATTCTTCTCGCGCTCTCGATCCAGCAACTGCTGCACTTGACTCAAAGCAGCTCTAGGCTCCTGTAGCCACAAAGGTTCCTTGATGGACTTGCCTTCGGTGTCAAGAGATGTCCTGCCATAAGCACGGGTCTGACCGGAGACAATTGCGTCCCAATCATCCTCACTCTTTGCGAGAGAGAGCTCTTCCTCCAGCTTGTGTCTGAGATCGTGCCGTTTCTGTCGTTGGACAACGCGAGAGTTTATGTAAACGGAGAGGGAATGTGGTTGTGGTTTCTTCAAGCGCAGAACAGGAATGTGGTTTGCGTTGAACAGGATGGGGACATGGCGCTTTCCTGACAGCATCTCCTGAGGTAGAGGTCGTGCGAAAAGGTCGAGCTTTGGGTAAGCCTCGTACTCTTCTCGCGCCGCTCGATTCTTCTCTTTGCGTTCTGCCTCTTTCATGGCCGTGGTTATCACTCTCTCCGGCGGCCTTTTCGCAGTGTCGGGTGTTCGTTGCAGCAGATCCAGGACCCGGCTCTTGCTCTCCTCATCGCCAGCTACGGCATCGTCCAGATAATCAATCGCTTCATAGCCTGCCGTGAAGCAGACATTCAGCTGGCGATGCGAGGTGTTGTGGCGGTGTTGCTTGAAGCGGTTTCTGATGATGTTCTGCAGTTCGTTGCTCTGCTGAGCTTCCACCGGTAGCCGTCTACATTGTGTGAGGAGTGCTCTGAAGAGAGCGATCGCAGCAACGCGATGAGCGCCGGACTTGTGCGGCGGTAGGAATTTGGGCATGTAGCGCCATATCAATGTAGAACGAGAGGTGAAGGGGAGTAGACTGCCACGATCGAGTGTGACATGCTGGGTCAACCGTGGCTCCGCCGGAGCTTGCCGCAAGCTTCCTGCGCACCCACTAAGTATTGCTTAATCAAGCCTCTGCTCCTTCTCCATCAGCGCTTCGTCCCATTCACCACAAGCATCGTCGTTCAAATTCACGGGCACGCTACAGCGATCTATCGCCGTAGAGATATGCTTGAGGTACGACGCGCGGGACTGCATCTGCTTTGACCGCGACCAACAGTACAGCTGATGACAGCGATGAGCGACGCGCTGAAGCATCGATCAACTCTTTCCACAGCACACTTCCACGCTTCCACGCTTCCACGCCTCCATCAACTTCTCTGCCAACATCGAATAACAACAGCACACGCACAGTCGAAGATCAAGCCCTGCATCAGGCCACAATGATCGACCAAGCTTCCCACGTGCCACATGGGAAAACAAGAACCGAACGCCTCCAAGCCACTCCTCCCCAGATGGTCGACGTCTGATACCTCTCCTGAACACGGCGCCCAGTCAGGAACAACCTAAGCAAAATGGGAGGGCCAGATGTGTTTGCTCTCACCAGGCAGACACCCTCCAGCAGAGTTCAATGGTAGGAGCTCCTCAGCTGCTGTGTTCACCGGTTTCCTGATTCATCTCAGCCGCAGCACGGCTGTGTTCCTGCTTCGTGCCTGAACGCGAAGCACTAGTGCGTGCTCAGCTGCTGCTACCGACCCACTGTTTGGCGATACCCATTGTCATCAAGACTTGTGTAAGCACAGCTGCCAACATTGTCGTCGAGACACTGTATCCCACCTTATGAGAAAGTCCTTTCCACCTTCGTACAACTAACCTCTGGGGTGCACCGACTCGCAGCAAATCCACCGACTAAATCTACGCCCCTCTCGGCAGCCTTACACGCCTTGAACTTTATCCTCTGTCCGCGTACCTTCAGTGGTTGATCGACATCTTCGGCGTGCTGCAGGATCACCTTGTCGTCCCCGGCCTCAAATTAGACATTGTGTACCATCAGCTGAGACCCGTCCGCGACACTACATACACAAGGCAAGCTGCTGCTCCTGGCTGTGTACTTCGTTCTTCTTCTTCTTTGTCATTTTACGCGTTCGTTACTGATATCTCACGACCTGCCATCTAGGAAGTCAAGCTCTCTCGGCACTTGACCCCAACGATCCAGTAATACCTCATACATTGCACTCAAGCAACGCCATCGCAACAATGACCGAACAATGGCGAAATGGCTGCTTTTCTGGCGTCTGCGGCGGTAGCTGCGGCGTCTGCATGGCAGCATGGTGCTGCACTCCCTGCCTCTACGGCCGCACAACCCAACGTTTGAAGCGGTTCCCAGACGACAACAGGGTAAGCCCTCCCTCCCTCCCTCCATTCCCCTCCCCTCCCCTCCCACTCTCACCACCTCCTATTAACCCCACCCTCCCAGGACGAATTCTCCTCCTGCACCGGCGACTGCTGGCTCTTCTGCTGCCTATCCCAAACGGGCTTCGCCTGGATCCTCGCCATGATGAAGCGCGGCGAGATCCGCTCCAAATGCAACATCGAAGGCACCGGCGTCAAGGACTGCCTATTAGCCGCCTGCTGTACGCCCTGTGAGATGGCGCAGGCAGAGACGGAGCTGAAGGATCGTGCCGCGTCTGCGAAACTTCTTCCAACGACGGCGAATGAGAAACTGGGGTATGAGAGTGTGCCGCAGGATCAGAAGATGATTTATCAGTCCCCAGCGCCTCCGGTGCAGCAGGCGTATCCGCAGCATCCGCAGGTTTGAGTTTGAGTGTGATTGGGAGGGAATGGCGAGGGGTGGAGGATGGAAGGGTGTGTTGAGAGGAGAGTATGCTGTCTGATAGAGGTGGTCTTTTCAGAGAAAGCCTGCGAGAATGTTGCGTTGCTTGATACCACTTGCTGAATTGCTTTCTATCGACATGAGTCCTCGAAATCTTGCAATGCCATGTCCTGTTAATCTTTCCAGCATGGGAAAAGGTCGCATAGTGCTCATAGTGCTCGACTGCTCCAGCCATTCCAGTCGTACTGAGCTTTCTGTAGTCTCTTCCACAGCTCATTCTATGTTTGAGCTCGATGCGTCACACTAGTCTGATGTTCCGCACAGCCGCTTGGCCCGTTGTCGGCTTCAAGCCGCAAGCCGGACGCTGATAGTGCATCTCAGCGCTGGGCCCGAGTGCACGCTTGCTATCACATGCCTGTGTTGATGTTCTGATCCCATGCCACCAGCTCAGAAACGTCGATGTATCAAGCATGTCCTTTACCCTTGCCAACGTACATATATATCTTGCCGGTCCTGGTTTTGTAGAGGCCGCAAAGCCACGCCCAATGGTGCAACCTGTTCGTAGACCTGCGTCCCTTGCACCTGCGGTATGTCCACCACACTGTCCCAAACCAATGGCTTTACAAAGTCATGAGCTGCATCCTGCATCGAAGTTCTCCTCGGCGGCGGCTGTGGTGCAGGACCTCGTCCAGACAGTGGTGGCAGAAAAGTGGTCTGTGGAATGCTCAACTGGACCACCGGTCTGCCTAAAGCATCCAATTGCTGATTTCCCGCGCGAAACCCCATTCCCACAGGTACTTGAGACGTCTCGGGGGCGTTGTCGAAGGACATGACTTCCTGAGGCACAGTTGTGGCATCGATTGTCGCAATCGTTGAGGCTATGGCCTGATTTCCAGGGTTCAAGATTCCGCTTTGGGTACTGAGAGTGGTTGTTGCATTGCTAGGTGGGACCTGTAGCAAATTCAGCATCTCATCATTTCACATCAATGTTCCAAGGGTTGGCATTGGGAGGTACAGCGTTCTCTTCGTCCAAAGTGTCTGGCTGACCACCAGGTCCACCATACCCTCCCCAAGCTGCAAACTGCGCACTTGGTCGATGCGCACCGCCTTGGAACGCACTGTATTGTTGCTGCTGTTCTGCCGTTGGCGCTTGACTAAAGTCGAAGACCGGCTGCTGAAAATGTGGCTGCTGTTGCTGCACACCTTGGTTTGCCATGAATTGTGCCATGTTGTAATCTGCAGGTCCGACGTTCTGTTGATGGTATAGTGGTGGGCTGACTTGGGGAGCCATTTGAGCATGAGTGACGCCAGAAGTCTGCTGTGGAGCAGAGAATGGATTCTGCTGGCAGATGCCTCCTGGTGGTGTGAGCACAGTTGGAGGCGACGAATACTGTTGACTTCCACCTTGCGTACTGCCTATCGATCCTGTAGAGTTGTGGTGTTGCCACATGCTCTGACGTCGCGGACCTTCAAGCTCTCTTGAACGCGAATTGAGTTCATTGAGCATGTCGGTCGTCTCAGCTTGGTATCGTTGGTTCCAGCTAGATCTTGGTCAGCGATAGCACGTACTTTCACTAAAGTCCACTCACCTCATGTAACCCCATCGGATGCCGAAGCGAGCCAAGCATTCAGTAATCTGCCTGATGCAACCGATGCTTCGCATGATATTGAAGCGTAGCACTGTCTCTCCAGGCGGCAGCTGAGGTACCGGCATAGGTGGCGGAGGAGCGGCCGTGGGTTTAACCTCTGGATGTGGTGGCAGAGTACCATTCAAAAGTCCATCAAGGTTGTGTTGCAAGACGTCAAGAAATTGTCGTCCAGTCATGTAGACCCTCATGGCATCATAGAACGTTAGTGGAGCAGTGTAAGCAGGATCGCTGATCAGGCGCAGCATGAGATCAGCGTACTGGATGCAGTACTCGAAGATCAGCTTTTGGGCAAAAGGACTGATGACTGGCACCCTTGGCGAAGGTGAGAGCACATAGACATAGGAGTACAAAAGGTCGAGCTCGAAGAACGCGCGGCTGTTCCTGGAAGTCGAGGAAGGCAGGCCTTCGAACCATTTGCGCATGGACTCGCAGGTGCTCCAGATGTATGGATATGGTTCGTCCCATCGTGTGCGGCCAGTCTGGAACAGATCCGTGTACCATTGTGATTGTATCTTCCGCAGGGTGATGAGCTGCAATGCTTCTTCATGTGACTTGAGCCATATTTGCTTTGATGCATTTGCCGCTGGTGATGTGGGATTAGATGCCGGCTGTTTGCTGAAGGGAACCTTCACCTTGGCGCTATCATCCCCAAATGAGAATGCCCTTGTCTGCACAAGCGAGGTAGATCGGTCCAGAGCATACACACAGTAATATACTCGCCTTCGTAGCTCAAGCTTCCCTCTAGGCATGGGCGTGCCTTTGGGCGGATCTTGGTGCATGCCGAGATCGACCATAGCTCTTGACGCTGCACCGATCAATCCCCAGGAGTCGAAGTGGTGTGGGTCTAACATCGCATACTCCGTAAGCAACACGAGTGCCTGGATACCACTGATAGTACCAGGATGTAAGACATCTTCAGCGTGCTCGAGAGCTGCACACACGTGGCCAACAGATTCCATGTAACGCTGATCGCCTCGCTGCTCAGACATCGATGCGCTTGCGATCGCGAGCACCATCCTGACAAGGAAATGATCCTGTGGTTCAGCTTGATACACTGGCTTTGAGTAGACACTGTCTACAGATCCATAAAAGCTCGCTTCATCAAATACTGGCAGTAACATGAAGACATTGCCAAGATAGTGCTGGACCAGCGAGGTGGCGGTATGTCGTGGTGGAAGTGGTTGAGTCATACCTTCGGGAAGAGGCTCTTTGGAGCACGCCCAGGTAATGAGACGTGCATATGACATGGCGGTGGTGAAGCCATAGAAGTCTCTGGCAGTAGCGTTGACTGACAGAAAACCAAAATCTCCGACGAGGTCATCTACATCGTTGGCTTCTTTGCGGCGCATGGCCTTGGTCGTGTTTGGTGTTGGTGGCTCCTGAACCTGGTATGAAGGTCGACGAGTGGGTGCCATGTCTTCGTCCGGAACCGATATCGTCGAAGGTTTTCTGGCGCGCGCTTCCTCCAGTTTGGCCTGTAGCTTGTCGATTCTGGTCTCCAGAGTGGCGACATAGCTTCGTTCTTTGCCTCGTGCGAACTGGTCGTTTGTGCTCGTGCACTCAGCTGATCGTCCGTTCTTCTCGCAAGAAGTGCAGGCTGGCAATTTGCCATCACATTTGATCTTCGCGTTCCGACATCTCGAACACGCAGCCACAGGCCTAGCACGTGAGTGTCGTCAGCAAGCAAGGTTATCTTGGTGGTGACACTAGGAGGGAGATCGTACCGTGAGACCTTGAGGATGGGCGTGTCCAGAGGCATCAGCGAGGTGGCATCAACGTCCTCTACCGCCATTGTCAGTATTGTTTCTGTGGTATCGACCTGTTGTTGGTGCTGCTCCGGGTGTCAGAGCGGAAGGAGGCCCGTAAGCGTGACAAGCGTCCAGCGTATACCGCTCCCAAACGCCTGGCAGCCCATGGCGCACACAAGGACACACCCCACTGACTTGCATAGGGCGACGGAAGGAGATGCACGCTGGGATGGTACCGTATCACACGTGCGGCCTCTAGACCCTCCACCGCAGCCACATTAGTGTGCGGCTGACATACCTTCGTCAAAGATGTTGCTAGCCCGTCGGTTCGTGGTGGTATGACATGCAGTGTGCACAAGTGAGGCCGACCGGTTTGCAGCGGTGTCAATGCTATGAGGCGAAAGGCTGCTGCAAAGGAAAGTGTATGTGATGTGCTAGTACGACTAGAAGCAGGGCTTAGCAGGCCACGTCCGCGACACGACCGACTTTTCGGTTGCTGCATCCACGCTTGCCAAAACGAGCCCTGCATATCAGAAGGAACGGCAGCGGAATGCATGCGAGTGCGGCAGCAGATGAAGTGCGCAGAAACACTGTAGAGCCTATATACCGAGTTTGGTCCGTACCAAACATGGGTCAAGAGAACATGGCCTCCAATGCAGCCAGTGTTTGTGTTCTCGCTCTTCATCCCACTTTCCCGACATGCGGGGCGCCTTTGAGTTTAGCGGACAGATCGTGGCGCTCTCGTGGTTGCACAGTGGTGATGAAGAAGGGGTCAGTACGTAGGCTGTTGCTTTTCGAAGCTGCAGTGCGGATGGTCGTTAGTGATGGTCGTGGAGCTGCGCTCATCATCGTGCAAGGCATATGATGTGACGGGTGAAGCTCTGCGGCCTCAGGTCCATGGGGCAGCTCGTCCGGTGTGAAGAATCATTTTGTGTTGCCTCGCAAGCCACATGTTCGAGAAGGGCGGTGTCCATCTCCCACCACTGGGCCACCAGTCCGAAGAGGTACATGTAGGGTCTCCGCTATTCGGCTGCTGATATGATGCCCTGACCAATGGATAGGCTGAATCGGCAGGGCAGAAGCATCTGGGCACGGTGAGACCTCCCTCACCTTTCAGAGCACGACCAACGTGGAGTGCCTCGCTCGTGCCCTGCAGCCGCATCAGATGCAGAGCCGGAAGGGGCACCGGAGCACCTACGCCTGTGTGGGTGTGGGTGTGGCATCTTTCTTGCACATGCAGCCCATGCATGTGTGCAGTGATGGAATGTCAATCTTTCCACGCCGCTCCCAGCTCTCCTCCACTTCCACCTTCTTCTAAACCGATGCCCAATGTTCGTGGACGAGTCACGTAGTACGACCACTGCGACCGAGGTAGCGCAGGCGTGACCCTGCGAGCAGCGACTCATACACAAACACAATCTGAAGTCAGAGCCACCTGCCCACGGCATGCGAAACGGGAGCACACCCAACGATAGCAATGGCCGCGATCCAGGCCAAGCCGCCGGCAATGTCACTGAACACCAACGGCGCTGTAAGGAAGAAGACCACGCTGGTGAGGGAGGGCAGTACAGATACGGACGGCCTGGCCTCGAACCAAGTGGCACATACCTTGACCGCATGCACGCGGTGCAGACAGGTAATGAGCGACGACAAAGTACTGTTTCAGCCAAGGCGTTGACGAGTGCGATAGCGCAAGACTAGATGCGATCCTGGCCTTCCGCGATGCACTCCCTGCGAGAGGACGAACTCGATCTGCGAATACTACGACTCGAATAGAGGCCACAACGTGAACCGCAACTATGTCGTATGGCTCCAGCACAAGGTGCGAGAGCTGGAAGAGGAGGTCGAGAAAGTGGAGAACGAAGATGCGGCCGACGATCCTGAGGCCATGATGCGTGCGGCCAATGTACGAGTCCACGATGCAAAAGAGTCCAAGTACTTGGGTCCGTCCAGTGGCATACACATTACCCGTCTGGTGATGCAGCTGGCGAAACAATTCACAGACGCCAAGAGCATCAAGGACATTGTTCCGGATCAACGAGCACGCCAAATCAAGGAGCTATATGCGCAAGAGCAAGCTAAACCAACGTCCAAGATATATCCTCTGATCAGTGATGTGGCGGCAATCGAGCTGCCCAACCGAGCGCTGGCGGATCTGTTGGTCCAACTTTACAAGCTGAAAGTCCAGCCCATGTATCCAGCGCTGCATGAGCCAACCTTGGACGGAGACATTGAGACCGTCTTCTCCAACTCAGGCCAAGCCACGTCTTATCAGAACTTTGTTTGCCGAATGGTGATTGCGATCAGTCTGCAAAAGATGGATACGCAATATGCTGGCCTCGCAGACAGCTACTACCTGGCAGCTCTGAAGTACCTCGAGCCAGTAGTGCGACCCATGGACCTTAGGACACTTCAATGTTTCGCGCTCATGGCTGAGTATTCTCTGCTGACACCGACAAGGACAGCCATCTACTATGTCGTTGGTATTGCAGTCAGACTAGTGCAGGCGCTGGGTCTGAACGAGGAGAAGACCATCACACGCGGGCGTGGCGATGGCACGACGAACTACCTCGAGATCGATCTACGTCGGAGAATATTTTGGTGCATCATGGTCATGGAATGGGGTCTGGCACATTCAATTGGACGCCCATCGATACTCGCGACTGGTCAGGATCACGTCGACGTTGGCTGGTTCGAGACCTGTGATGACCGATATATCACACCCGAAGGCATTGATCCCGTGGCGCCCCGCCCAACTCTGAAGAAGTGGGTCGCCATACACTTCTTTAAGATGCGTCTCTTGCAGCTTGAGATACGGAGAAAGCTATATCAGTGCAAACGATCAGAGCCCAAGGACGATAGCGATCCGTGGTTCATTCGGATGGACGCCAAGCTAACAGCCTGGAGAGATGCCTCACCGGCACAAGATGAAGGTATCGGACTCGACAAGATCTGGTTCATCGGGAGATACAACACAATGGTGGTTTTCCTCTACCGACCGTCGCCACAAGTACCTAGGCCAACTCTGGACGCGGCTGTCAAGTGCTTTGATGCTTGTGAGTACAACATCTACATGCAGCGCGAGCAAATATCCAAGCGTAATGTCGACCTGACTTGGATCTTCACGCAATCACTATTCATGGCCATCAACACCATGCTTTGGGCGCTCAGCTACGTGGAGGTCAGGAGAAAACACAAGCGAGAGACAGTGCTTCGACATTTGGATGTGGCTATGGATGCGATACAGCTGGCTGCTGAACGCTGGCCTGGTGTGGCATCCGCTGTACAGCTCTACGGCAACCTCATCGCGGCGATCATGAAGATCTACGAAAGGGATAGCGATATACCCATCTCGGCTGCCACACCTTCGGACGCAGCTTCACCCGGTCCAATGTTCCCCGATACCTATGGACGCTCTCGCGCCACCAGCCCAGCGACTGCTAGTAGTCAGTCAGTTGCGACGCCACCCGAGAAGCAGCCGCAAGCACCATTCGGTTATATCAATCAGCAATCCCGAAGGAGTGTGGAGGAGCCGCCACCAGTACCTTACCGATCGGATACGAGCTTGCCGAATGCATCTACACCACCAGCTCGCCAGACGCCCTCGGTAACACATGCTTCTCCAGGATACGGCAGCTCCGACTCTGTTCCTACTGTGCAGGCGATGCAACCTCAGTACTCTGGTCAGCAACACCTCTACGCGAATCACGCGCAGTATCATACACTTCCAGAGTTTACACCAGATCTCACCATCCCTGGCTGGACAGCACCCCAGCAAACGCCTGGCACATTTGCGTCTGCAAATGCCACTGCATTGTCAATGCAACATCAGAACCCTTATGCAAGCTCTGCGTTCGATCCAACAAGCCAGGCGTATCCCTTCCCTGGTGCATACGACCAAACTTACAATCAACCACGGCAAGAACAGCAATATATGCCACAGTACTGGGACATGGACTCTGGCTCATTTGGAAATGGCTTGACCCAGATGCAGCAAGAGGAGCTCATGCACTCACTGGAGACGGATGGCATGGAGGACATTCAGAGTATGATCACGCATACCCTGGCCGCCATCACTCCCAAGACTGCACAAAAGCCCTTTTCGTGATAAGCATTCTACCTTTCCACACGATCTACACGATTTACACGAGCACACTGATGCAGACATGATGGCTGATGTGATTGACAGCAAGAGTTATATCGCTCGGAACATATTGGCGTCCCAACGTTGGCGATTCGATCGAGATAGAGGATGTCTTTGAGGAAAGATCTTTGTGAAGAGAGTCACGGACGAAGGCACGAAGGATGGGAGGCATGGCAGGGGCAGACTTGGAACGATCAACAGGAGGGAACGATGTGATGAGCGTGTTGTACAGCATGGTGTTGGAGGAGTTTTTTGTCTATTGTGGGGAGTAATGTTCTGGATGTGGCGTTTACAGCACGATCGATACCGAGCGGCAGAGATGTGCGATTCCCGATACAGTGCAGAGTGTTGAACGCTTTTCATCGCTCACTCCTGACTGGTTCTGTCTTCTCATGAGTCTTACGTTATGGATTCGAGGATCGAGATGAAAGGCGAAGAAGGTGCCAACCGAAAATGAGGTTGATGGACTTTTTTTGGCCGCGACGTGGTCAACAGAAGCATGACCTTCATCCAAACAAGGGCTGTGGACAAAGCTTGCTGCCGCCGAGGGCGTCGTCGTCTTCACCACAAACATCGATGCTCGAACCTGCCGGGTGCAGCTGAAGCACCGATCGAAGCACCGATCGAAGCCTTACGATGATTGCCGCCGAGCGCTTCGACTCCCTATTGAAGCGTAGGTCGCTGCTTTAACACGCTAGCGTGCAGCTAAGTAGCGAGGTCCGGTTGATGCAGTCGAAGGTCAAGCGCGTCGCCGTATGTATAACTTACGGCTATACGCCCGTTGGACAGCAGTTCAAGGAGTGAGGTCGATACCCAAGCCGGCAACGTACTCTGTCACCAGCGCTTGGCGAATATTCATCCGATCTGAAACGGTATGGCCCCACTTCCAGTACTCCCTGCCACAACTGCCCACAACTGGCCTCTCTGACAGACCTCAAGGAGCATTGCAGTGCAATGCAATCAACACCACGCCGCCGGAACGCGTACAAGCATGTGTGTCGGGATCTGGGCGTGCTGGGCCACGAAACACTTGTGCCACCAGGACGGCAGCAAACAGTGAAGGACGCCAAGAGTTCCTGCCTGGTGTAGCCAAGCGCGTACCACAATCCCTGCTCTTGCGTTCTGGAGTTCCACACGCCACCCTCTTTCCCATGCACTCCGCCTGTGTTCCTGCACCAAACTGTCGGCAGCAAGAACGTCGCGTGTTGATGCTGTGCATCTCGACATCAGCTTCGTGTTCTCTTCTTCAACCTCCTCCAGTCCTTCACCTCACACACATCGCCATCATCTCTCATCACATGCTGCATTCCTGACACATCTGCTTATCCGTCCTTAAGCGCCTGAAAGCGCCTATCAATCAGCTGCGGGACGGCTTCTCTATTCGACAACACCTGCATACACAGACATGATGCTCATCTCCACCATCACCTACGGCCTCGCCGCCATCCTCCCACTCGCGCTCGCCGGAGCAGCACCAGAAGTCACCGATCAGCCAGCGGGTACCCGGTATATAGCCACGCTGCCCATGGACAAGTCTACCACCGGCACCATCGTGATCGAAGCGGGACCTGGTGGCAACGGCGCGACTATTCAAGTCAGCATCAACGGCTTGCCGTCAGAGGGAAGACCTTTCCGTATGTCATAATCACGCACACCCATAACCATCGCAAGCTGACACACGTACAGTGTATCACGTCCACGAGAAGGCTGTCGACTCCACGGGTAACTGCTCCACTGCGGGAGGGCATCTCGATCCTTACGACAACGGGGGCACAGGCTGCAACACTACCGACCAGGCCAGCTGTGAAGTTGGTAACCTCTCTGGCAAGCATGGCAAGATGACAGGTCCAGCCTTCACCGCCAGGTAAGTCACATTCTTCATGAGCAACCGAAAATCATGCATAGCTCACGGGAGTGGTGCTTGTAAACATCACTGCAACCTCAAGGCTAACATCTAACAGCTACGTCGACGAATACGTCTCGATCACGCCAGGTGAGCAAGCGAGCGTTGTGGAACGATCCATCGTTGTCCACTTTGGCAACAAGACGGCCATCACGTGCGCAAATATCACCCTCAATGGCGCATCGACCGGCGGTAATGGTGGGACCTCCGCTCCAGGTTACGGTTCTTCGTCTTCTGGTGGTCAGGGCTCTGGCTCCGGATCGGGTTCTTCAGGTAATGGCGCAGGTAATGGTGGTGCTGGGTCTCCCGGATCTGGGTCTAATGCTGGCTCTGGCGGTTCACCTCCTGGCAGTAATGGTGGGGCAACTGGTTCTGGAGGCGCTCTTGGCTCTAGCAACGCGGGATCCAACGATGGTGGCACAGGTTCGAATCCTCCAGGCTCTGGCAATGGCGGCTCTGGAGGACAAGGCGGTCCTGGCGCCACGACCACGCAGACTGTCGTACAAACTGTGTTGTCCACAATGCCAGCGGGCAATGTCAAGACCGATATTACGACTGTGACAGTGACTTCTTTGGTCGCCGGAGCACCTCCGACCTCGACAGCTGGGGGCTGGAATGTCCACAGTAGCCCCAACCCGTTTCCGTGGCTCGTCAACACTATCACTGAGATCGTCACAATCAAGGGAACCCTTTCTCCAACTACCACGCATCAAACCGCCACCCAAGTGGTCAGCAATGCGAGCACCATCGTCATCATTGGTACACAGGCCGCCACTACTCCGACGACCAGCAGCACATGGACAACGCTCACCTCCACGAAGACGGATTGGGTGTCGGCCTCTCCTTCCAACGTGACAAAACTATATGGCCCAGTTCTCACTGTTACGGCTCCCTGCACGGAAATCAATGGATGCACGACTCATACCAGCAGCTATGCTTCCACCATGACAGTCACTGGTAATGCAACGAACAGTACTGTCGGCTGTTCAACAGTCACACTCGGCGCAGCCGCGACGACGCTTAATCCTGAGGTCCTCACTACTGTTGGCTTCTCAACGGTCACGCTCAGCAGACCCACGACACTGAGCCGTTCGGTCCTGACTCTGGTCCCGACTATCAGTACTGTTGCCTACTCAACCGTCATAATCGGCAAAACCACAACGCTGAGCCCCTCGGTCGTCACACTGTCGAACCCGGCGACCAGTACTTTTGGCTAGTATACAAGGAAAGCCGGCACAGTCACGACACTGAGCCCTTCGGTCGTCACACTGTCGAACCCGGCGATCAGGACTCTTCGCTATTCAACAATACCCGCCAGAGTTACGACATTGAGCCCTTCGGTCGTCACACTGTCGAATCCGGTGATCAGTACCGTCAGCTATTCGACAGAACCACTCGGCTCAATAGTGACTGTGACCCCTTCGGTCGTCACCTTGGAGAATCCAGTCATTACGGTCACGCCAAGTGATCCCACTCCGCCTCTTGACGATCCCGTTCCGCCGCTTGACGACCCCATTCCGCCGCTTGACGACCCAACTCCACCGATTGACGACCCCACTCCACCGCTTGACAATATCGATCCCCAATGTGATGCGGGTGGCCTCACAGGCGATGGTGGCGTGCTGGATACTATAATCCCAGGCTTCGGAAAGGATTGTCCGTGATTAGCAACTTAGAGATACCTAATGTACACATCCTACTGCCTCTCAACATCGAGACTCAACATTATGTTTCATAATATTTCTGAGGTTTGTATGTACACCATTTTATCTTCTCTCCTTGCCCACTATCTATGTTGCGGGCATCATGTATGTGGCAGACTGATTGCCTTATGACACACCGCCCTCATCTGTGTACTCGCCGCTCTTGCACCTCTGTGCTGCTGCGCCTGCGGGATGTATAAGCCTTTGGACACGGCGGAGAGGATTTTGAGGGTTCGGAGTATTGCTTCGCGTCGGTCGTCTGGGAGGGAGGAAGGGGTTGGGTTGAGGCCGGGGTCTCCTCTTCTACTGCGGTCGGGGCCTTGGGTTGTGTAGATTTGACTTGGTGGGGGTTGGAGGGTTGATGTTATCGCTGCTGCTGCGGCGGCGAGTGAAGGTGTATGTGTTAGAGGTTTCCTTGGGATATCGCGTTTGCTTTTCTGGTTTGACGAGGGGGCGAGTGGAGCTGCTACGTTCCGGGCAGGCACAGGAGGAAGAGGTGTTGGGATGCTGCTGCTCTTTCGCTCGGCGCTTTGGGTAGGATGGTAACGGCTTGTTCCAAGCTCAAGTGTCGCGGTTGTCGCCACCACGTGTCGAGGAGAGATGGAAGACACTTGTGCCGCCATACCTCCTCCTCTTCCATATAAGTGCTGCGAGGCATCTTTGGGAGTAGTTTTTGGCAGCCTATACAGAAAATATTCTCAGCCTTTGCCTTTGCCTCTGCCATTAACGACACCTCTCCGGCTAGATTTGGGACTTTTGCTCTTCTGGCGAACGTACCCTTCTGTCGGCGTTGCTTGACGGCTATGAGCAGCCTCTCCGCCACTACCACTACTAGCTGCAGTAGTTCCATTGCGGCTAGGGTTGTTGCTGCCGCGAGTTGCGTTCGCGCTCGCTATGCTGTTCTGTCTGCTGCGGACTTGTTCCTCGGCTTGTTCGACGATGCGCCGTTTTGTTGCTTTGTCGGATGCTGCTGATGTTGCGGACGAGGAACGTCTTTGCGCATTGCTACGGCTGCTGAGACGAGAGACGGGTGGTGAAAGTGTCGCGTTGCGTGATGCTGATCCTGCGGGACTTCGTGTTGGTGCTCGAGTAGTGGGTGTCTCTTCAATCGACTCCGAGGCCTCTGGTACCGTGGATAGACGCTCAGGAGTCCGCATCATTGCTCGTGGGATGTGGCTGTAGCTCGAGGGTGATGCTGTTTTCTGCCTCCTATCCGGTGGACTGACGGCTATGGTGCGGTCGATTGTCTGCTGTGGCGTGCGCTGGTTCGGACTGATCGCTGGCGCGCTGCCGGCTGTACTTCGTGGTGTTGAGTCGTTTGAACCCCTTCGTACAATGGCACCTAGGCTCGAGACCAGAGTGGACGCATCTGCAAACTCTTCATCGTCCAGACCATCGGCTGAGCTGTAGACATCTTTGATCGTCCTTCGCGCCAGTTTTCGAGCTCGATCGTGCTCTTTCGCGCAGTCCCACAGGAAGGCAGTATGCTCGAAGGCGATAGAGAGGCGGAGCGCGTGCGTAGGAGCAAGTAGCGCAGTCGCTAGATGTTGCGCCATCTCGAAGTGCTCCTTGGCCATCGGTATGAAGTTCAAGGGAGGCAAGAGGAACGATGCAGCTGCTTGTGTTGGTGAGATCTTGATAGGTACCAGCCCAGGAGGTCTGTTTGGCGTTCGTCGCGGATCAAAGGGTCCTCCAAGCATGGCCAGATTCGCCGGTGGAGGTGTCTGAGTCGAATAGGGGTTTGTCACGTACGATGCATCGGATGTCATCGACGGCATGGGATCGCGCAAGGCGGCTTTTCCTGCTCGCTTTCTGCTGTCGCTGTTTGTCCTTGGTGGTGAAGGCTTCGCGGGACTATCGGGACCGTCGACTCTCCTCGCCGTCTGCGCGCTCGATGGTGAACTCCCTGGCGAGCGACCGTTGAGGTCCCTGATGGGCGGATGATTATGGTACAGGCAGAAGACGTGGTACAGTGAGGCCCGGAGCTTCGCTGCCATGACTCTACATTCCGGTCCCTGCTCTCCATCTTGACAGTAGGGGAGTATGTACACCTCGGTGATTGATAAGCCTTCCCGTGCTAGCCAGATGATGTGATGGTACAGTTGCAGCGACTTGGTGTCTCGAGTGTTGTCGAGCTTCCGCAGCTTCCGAGCCTTGTACAGTTTCTTCGACAATAGGATCGAAAGGCCCAAGACCTGGTACAGTGATGCTGAGAGAAGTGCGTTCGTTGGGGCAGTGTGCTCGGCGAGACGTCCCAAGATCTTTTCCTCGATCTGAGACACTGCCATCGACTTGAGCTATAGTAGCCCACTCGATGATCAGTGTCTCGTTGGGATGAGGCGGCAAAGGTCAATCGGTCGGAATACTCTCGTGCCAGTGATGTATCCTTCACCGTTCTCCATTCAACTCGAAGACTCTGTGAAGAAAGCCTGCAATCAGGGAGTATTCGTCCCTCGGACCACTGTAAACGACGATGTGCACTTGACAGCAGCGATCAGTGTGGTTGGCAATCCTCAGGCAAGCATATCTTCAGCTCAGGCACAACCTCGACACCGAATAGCGATGCCTCAGAAGCGCGCGCTGGTCCCGAGCACTGCCGTCGATCCGTTCCCTGTCCGACGCTGTGATGGACGCCCGACAGAGTGTCAACGATGCCAGCGCTTGATGTCGTGATGCCCGTGCCCGGCTAGATGCTTGCTCTGGCAGGGTATGGGACCAGTCAGCACGACGAGGGTATGGCGGCTGGGGGGATTGGAGGGTGCCGTGATTAAGTGCGGCCAATGGCACAATTAGAGGCGTGAATATATGGAACAAGGGAAGGGCAGGACGTGTGTACAGCGGGTTGCTGCAGCGCCGACGCCTGGTGCGGCCAGCGGGCGGGAGCGCTATCTGGCACAGACTAGCAGCCATCAGTTGACGTGTTCGTGTAGGAAGGAGCATGAGAGATGTGAGCACTACCTATGATGCGCGCAGCAAAAAATGACTTCCGTACCAGCAATATGGCGATGCGTGATTCGCCCCGAATTGCGTTCCCCTACTAGTGCTGGGAGGTGGCCAGGCCGCTAATGGTCCTGGGCGGCGGCGGCGTATGCAGGTCGTGGCCGGGCGGCGGCGTGAAGCAACAAGGCGCGCAGCTTGCGAGAAAATTCGGAGGGAAAGGAGACAGGCAGCATTCACTTCTGGGTGTGCGGTGTGCGAAGGCAATCTACAGTACCTACCGCCGGCAAGCTGCATGCAGCAGTGGGCCTGTTCTCTGACGTGGAAGCGCCAAGTTCAGCATTGCATTGCTCATGCACGCAGCACAACGCACGTGGACGTCAGACTCGGCTGCGTGCTGCTGGCGAGACGCATGTCTTCTCCCGAACAACAACATCGACGACGACGACATCCTTCCCAGCAGCTCCGCACAGCATTCACGCCTCGGCCCGTCTGACGAGCACCTGCACCCTCACAAGTTCACAACACTACGGCCACTCCTGCCTCCTCCGCTGCACCCTCACAGGTTCACAACACTACGGCCACTCCTGCCTCCTCCGCTGCACCCTCACAGGTTCACAACACTACGGCCACTCCTGCCTCCTCCGCTGCACCCTCACAGGTTCACAACACTACGGCCACTCCTGCCTCCTCCGCTGCACCCTCGCAGGTTCACAACACTACGGCCACTCCTGCCTCCTCCGCTGCACCCTCACAAGTTCACAACACTACGGCCACTCCTGCTTCCTCCGGCGCGTTTATCAATCGACCACCGCGGCAAAGCAGCACCGCACACCGAGCCATGACAGATCCGCCATCGTACGTGCGTCGCGCAGCATCTCGCGTTTGACGCTTGCCTGGCCATGCCGCTCTGGGCTGGGCCGAATCGAGGAAAGCACGCTGCTGGCATGCGTCCGCCAGGAGTGTTGACAAGCCATCCCGCACACTACCGCACTCACATGCCTCCTCGCATGAAGCCGGTTGACTGCTAAGGTGGCCTGACGACTTGCTAAATATGCATCTTGAAAGAGCGGTGACGGCTCCATTTTGATTGGTCGGAACCGAGTCCGCATCGAATTCCAAGCCAAGATTTCACGTTCGCTTTCGGATGTTCTCACGGACATCAGAGCACGACATCTGGGCCAGAACTTCACATTGAATCAACGTTGCAGCCTCTTTAGAGCTACAGAAGCTGCCGTAAATATATCTGAGTGGCAAATCGCCCTGCAGCAGTTCGAGGATAGCAGTTCCAGCATCGTTCCGGTGGTACAGTATAGCTCACGCATCATGCATGTCTCAGCCAGCATACGGGAGAGCCTTGGACCACGTGCCGTTCGACTTCAATGGAGATCATAACATAAGCGATGCTGGAGGTAGAGACGCCGCCATTGTCAACGCCAAAGGCTGTAGACAAAGTTCAGCGCTGCCGAGCGCATCATCGGCTTCTCTCCAAACGTGTTTGCGTGAACCTGCCGGCGTGCTGCAGCGATGCATGCATTGTGGCGACCTACGCAAAGCGCTCGCTCATCGCCATATCCGAGCCTGGAACCATTTGATCTGAGTCGCAAGAGCTAATTCTTGTACACCGCTGTGGTCTCGGCTGTCGAACACTTTGGTGGCCTGCAACCTTGTCAGCTTGCGATCTTCAGTCGGCACTCATACTGCTCATCGCGGACCTCTTCACCGAAGACCAACGCCGGATGGTCCCTTGTAGCAGGTCCAAAGTCTCCCTCGGCGACAAAAGCTTGGGTCTTGAAAGAAGACATAATGTAGGAGGAAGTGCTGCTGAAAACTGGCGTACAACTTTTAATATTCTTAGAATGAAAAGCTTCAAGGTGGCAGAGCGCTGGCGCACTGTCTGATGCCTGCTCTAGCTGGCGCGCGGCGACCTCTGCATACTTATACAGCAGTGCTCCACGGCATCGTCAGCTTGCACGATGAAAGCATGCCGTGGTTCGATGTGACGGAGCTAAACCTCAATAGGTAGTGCTGCACTGGTCGGATTTGGAGAGCTCGGAAGCGCCTTCACGTGTAGCTCTCCACCTTCATCTTGTGAGTGTGAGGTCGGCCAGCTGCTACTATACGATGCGAGTCTCCGCAAAGCTGTCTGGTCAATAGTCCTGTACGTATCCCAACACTACAAGCGACCACCTGCAGGACTGGGACGAAAAGTTGCAACTGATCAGGTCAAGCAATATTCTCCACAGCTCAATCACCAAGGGACCTCGACAATAGAGGTGGCCGCCTGCACAACTGCAGACGGATCTTTTGTTAGCGACAACGATTCTGCCGCAGCGTAGCAACTGCTACAAATCGTACAAGCGAGGGCGTTGCACGACGCGCATCTCTCTGCGACATTGCTTAGGCCGGCGGTGCTCGGAGCGTTTTGTAGAGGCTCTAATCACTATCGCACTTTGAAGCACGGCGGTCAGCTTTGTTGTCAGGAGCCCTCGCACGACCACGAAAAGCAATGGCTTCCTCCCTGCCTGACGAATATGGCTTTTACTTCCAAGACAAGGCCATCTTCCTGACTGGTGCCACTGGGAATCTGGGGTCATGCATTCTCTACAGGCTGATCACGCAACTGAAGCCCAAACGAGTATTCGCTTTCGTACGGGACTCGCGGACCCAGGCCATAGAGAAGCTACGGAACAAGATGCTTGGCTACGCAGATGTGCTATCCCAGAGCGACTCGATACACTACGCTGTCGGCGACCTTCGCCTCCCTGGGCTAGGCGTTGACCGGACAGCCCGGCAAGTGCTGGAAGACGAGGTGAACATTATTATCCACACGGCAGCCAACCTATCCCTTCTCGACCCCGTTGCAGATTGCATGAAGAATCACTGCGACCCGACTCTGGAGCTTGCACGAATGGCGACTAGGTTCAAGAAGCTGCAAAGATTTGTCTACGTTTCGTCAGCCTATGCCAATTCGTTCCTCCCCGACGGACTGGTTGAGGAGAAGGTATACCCGCTCCTAGACTCAAGCGGTGAGGATATCGACCCAGAGTTCGAGCGGGAGGAGATCGACCAAACCGACAGTTCCTCATTCACCAAACCATTCGCATGGCCTTATGCGCTGTCCAAGTATCTCGCCGAACGCATCTCGCTAACCCGATACTCCTCGCTTCCGCTGCTCATTGTGCGTCCCAGCACGATCGGGCCGGCGCTTCAGACACCATTCCCGCTTTTCGGAACCGTGGAATCATGTCCTATGCAGTATGCGGCCAAAATCTATCTCCGCGACCCGCAGGCAAGTCGGGTATGGCATGCACCAGCAGGTGCATCATCGGGCACCAACGTCCTGGACGAGATACCGGTCGACTATGTGAGCAACGCACTACTTCTACACGTCGCAGCAGAGTCATACGGCATCGTCCATGCTACAGCACGCAACTATGCGCAGCTGACCGTGAACGACACACTCATGCATCTCATGCATGCTGGAGGCAGTGGCGCGTCAGAGGACATCGACATTGAATGGATCAGCCCCAAGACCGGCCCACAGTGTGCATTAGCGAACCTCTTCGTGGTGGGCAATCGAGATTGGGACTTCTCTTGTGCGCGATCGGAAGCGCTGATGCAGGACGCGAACCTCGCGGGGTCTTCGTGTTACCAAGGAGCTGGCGTGTGCTTTCAATCAACAACGTTCGCTCGCTCTAAAAGAAGAGGTGAAGGCTGAGCGATCTATTTGAGAGCAATGAGGGGTGTTCACAGCTGTGTAGACGATCATTCGTTGCCAAAGTCGAAAGCTGCAAGCTTCCGAATTAGGCAATCGTTCAATTACCATATGCGGTAGGTGTAGACGACGGTTTGGACCAAGGCTTGGTGAGAAAGTATGTTGCCGCCGATATCTGTCGACTTCGCTGTTAGAGAGCTGCTAAAAAGACCGTATACCCATAATCTTAGACTACGTCGACGCGCTGTACCCTCGACTTCATTAGTCGGGCCTCGCTACTGAGCTATATGCCAGCGTGTTGAAGCAACGGCCTAGGCTTCGACAGGGAGTCGAAGCGCTCGGCGGCAATCAACATTGTCACCAGCCCTCAGACCTTCGACTTCACCAGCACGCACGCAACGAGA
Organism: Fulvia fulva; assembly: GCF_020509005.1. NCBI lineage: Eukaryota > Fungi > Ascomycota > Dothideomycetes > Mycosphaerellales > Mycosphaerellaceae > Fulvia > Fulvia fulva. Next base: position 1,251,916 of record NC_063012.1, read on the forward strand.
CTGGTCAGCATGCGGTCCGGCGTCCTCGTCCTTTGATGAAACCTCTTCGCACAGCACATTACAGCCGATATGCACGATACGCCGGGCAATTGACTGCACGATTGAAGCACACCAGGTTTATCTTCATCGTCCCCGCCATCGTCCCAGGGCTGAGGGAGAGCGTAAAGCAAGATGGAGCCTCTCGCCATCTGTGGCATGTCCATGAGACTGCCCGGAGGCGTGCGAGACGCTCAAGCATTTTGGGACACCTTGATCCAGAAGAAGGAGCTGCTATGCGATGTTCCGGAGGACAAATTCAATGTCGACGCTTTCTACAGTCCCCATGGGAAGTCTGGCACGATTATTTCCAGGACAGCTTTTTATCTCACAGACGCAGAGCTGGCGTGCTTGGACACATCCATGTTCAACATCAGCCCACACGAGCTGCGGCATATCGACCCCGAGCTGCGAATGTTGCTCGGGATCACGCACGAGTGTCTGGAGAATGCTGGCGAGAGTGATTATCGCGGCAAGCGAGTAGGATGCTATGTGGGCCTTGGTCTTGAGAGTACCCCAAAGCGCAACACCGTGGCCGCAGGATCGGGCTGAGCGAGTCAGTGTGAACTCATTCGGTATTGGGGGAGCAAATGGTCATGTCATTATTGACTCTGCTCGAGCGTGGGTGCCCGCAGAAAGAAGGGTGATAGCCGCACTTGGGACCCCCGTGGCAGTGTCTGACTGTGGTGTACATGAAGCGCGTCATGCAGCGCGCGTCTCACGCGGTCCACCACAGTCTAAGCCACTGCTCGATGCCTGGTCCCCTTCAGACCCATACCTGGAAGATCGTAGCAGGTCCGAGCCCGAAGTACCTCGTTCACAGTTGCTAGTCTTTTCCGCAACTCACGAAAAGTCCCTCGCCAGGCTGAAGAGCTCATACGAGACGTTGCTCGAGGACAAAACCACTAACCCAGCGGACTTGGCCCGCACCCTGGGAAGACATCGGCAACATCACAGATACCGGGCATTCTGTGCCACGTCTCCGGACGGAGAGGGCGCACACTTCTCCGCCACAGCGCGCGTGTCGGGAAGCTCTCGCATCGTTTTTGTATTCAGCGGACAAGGAAATGTCTGGCCACGCGGAACAGAGAATCTCTTAAGAGAGAGTTCGATTTTTCGTCAAATGCTGACAAGGCTCGATGCGATCCTCGCCAGCTTACCAGCGTGCTCCCTCTCGCTCGAGAAGGAGCTGCTACGTGATGGAGACAGGAGCCGCTTGCAAGACGCTGAGATTGCGCATCCTTTGAGTGTGGCGATGCAGATATGTCTTTGCAACGCACTTGGAGCACTCGGAGTGCGTCCTGAAGCTGTAGTAGGCCACTCCAGCGGAGAGATCGCTGCAGCTTACGTCTCCGGTGCCTTGATGGAAGAGGAAGCGATCAAAGTGGCCTTTTTCCGAGGCCAGGCGATCGAACAGGACACGACGTTGGGAGCCATGTCTTCTGCCGGACTGAGCCGAGATGTAATTGACAGACTCGCTCTCTCTGGCGTCACACTTGCCTGTGACAATAGCCGTTCAAGTGTGACATTGTCGGGTCGGGTTGAAGAGGTAGAAGAAGCAGAAGCTAGCATCGTAGAAGCATATCCAAATGCTCTAGTTAAACGAGTCGCTGTGGGCCACGCCTATCATTCCAGATATATGAGAAGCGCAGGCGAATCATGTGAGCGGATACTTGCTGGTCAACTTCGTCCGACGCGTCCACAGTGTGCCTTTTACTCTGCATTGAGAGGTGGACTTTTCGAGGAGTCGGATGAGCTGGGGCCTGTCTACTGGCGGCAGCACATGGAAGGCTCAGACCAGTTTTGAGCGGCTACTGAAGCCATATTGTCTGATACGGAAGGGTCAATTGTCTTTGCTGAGATCGGCCCTCATCCGACCTTGACCAGTTCCTTGACCCAGTCCTGCGCCGAGAAGAATTTTCGTGGATCCTCACACGTATCTTTCATGCGACGTTCCACGAACAGTGCTACAACCTTTCTCGAAGGACTGGGGCGGTTGTACCAACTAGGAGTGTCCCTAGATCTCCAGACTCTAACACCAAACAGAAGGACATTGACGGACCTACCTAACTACCCCTGGCACCATGAAGCTGAATATTGGAACGAGACCCGCTTAGGTCGAGATTGGAGATTTCGCAAATATCCCCGTCACGATCTTCTTGGGACTAGGACAGGGGAGGGCTCAACCATCGAACCATCATGGCGCAATATTGTCTAAGAACGTACAGTACCTCTTCGTCCCAATCAGCGTCGAAGAGATGTACATTACAGGTGGTGAAAGCGAACTTTCCGTGCGAGCGACTGCAGATATCCGTACGAATGGTGCAGTCCTCGGGGAAGTCGTTGCATTCTCTGGTGCAACGATGGCATTGAGTGTCACAGGGCTGACGCTCTGTCCTATCGAAGGCATGGCATCTGATCGCAGGGAAGATCCGCACGCAGCTGCTGACCTTGTATGGTTGCCGGACCCGGGCCTATAAAACCTAGCACTGGCTCTACAGCATGGAAATGAAGCTCTTTCCAAGGGTACGGAAATCTTGGAAAACACAATTGAGCTCTTTGCGCATGCAAACCCGCTGGGAACACTGCTTCTCCATTTATCGGGATCGGACGAGGCAGTTGAGTCATCGCTGGCATCTCTGCGTGCTCGCTCTCGAGAGAGACTGTACTCATCCATTACCATATGTTGCTCTTCTGAGCAGAGTCGTAGCGCTCTGGAAGGAAAGCTTAAGGACTGTGACAAGATCGACTACGCCATCGTAGACAGCACAGCTATCTCAGAATCAGCGCAGCTTGGCTCGCGTGCTTACGACTTGATCGTTGCTGATGGCAAGATCATGGGAAACGATACTGACCGGGAGCGGACCTTGCTGTTCCTTCGCAAAACAATGACGAATAGCGCAACATTGATTGTGCATGAGCCTGGGTCAACGGGATTGGTGAGCACTCCGGCCAATGGCACTACCAACATGCATCAAACTCACTCTGACCTTTGGTCTCGGGCGGGCTTCTGTGATGTATCTGACATCAAGGACAAGATCTTGGTTGCCAAAGCGCAATCGCGGCAAGCTCAACCACCAAGCCCCAATGTTGCACTGCTCTGTGCAGAAAAGGATGGCAAGGTAGTTCGGGCCATAGTGACATTGCTAACCTGTCACGGCATTTCAACAGGATTGTACAGTCTCGATGATCTGGCGCAAATGGAAAGCTCACAGCAAATTGTCCTATCTGTCCTGGACCAGGAAGGCCAATCTCCGCTCTGCGAGGCATCATTACTGGGTTTCAAGAACCTACTGCAGGTCATCCAACGGGCGTCTCATGGTATCCTCTGGCTCACAAAACCCGGGCCTTCTTATGCTGCAATCCTCGGTCTGGCTCGCACAGGGCTTGGCCGTGCTATTGCGCGATGGATGGTGGAGAACGGGGCTGTCCATCTTGTCTTCCTGTCTCGAACGGCTGGACTTGAGCCTGAGCACGAAGATTTCATGAGAGAACTGGAAGCCATGGGTGCGGTGTGTAAGGCCGTTGCTGGGACCGTTGCCGATAATGCAGTCGTCCAGAGACTGTTCGGGGATGCTTGTCCGCCAATCAAGGGTGTGGTGCAGGCCTCTATGGTACTCGCGGTAAGTATCGTTCGCAAATGTGGAGGCCCGCATACAAAAAGCAGCTGACATGTGACAAGGATATCTCGCTGTCCAACATGACATTGAACGACTGGAATACGGTAGTCGAGCCCAAGATCACAGGTACATGGAACCTTCACAACACTCTGGCATCCCACAATCTCGACTTCTTCGTCGTTCTCGGCTCTCTCTCCGGCTTCATACCCTACCGCCACAGTCTCGGACTGGCCGGGTCAATCCTCAACTTCTCCGCTGTAAGCGACATCGGAACACTCAGCCAACAGCCAAAACTCCTCGCCGCCATGAAAGAAGCAGGCGCGCACTGTCTCAGTGAAGTCGACGTCCTCGAGGCGTTCCAGTGGGCTGTTGAGAATTCCAAACCATGGCTGAAGAAGCTTTCGTCAACGAGATGGAGCGAGGAGGGCCGTCTAAGTCTCGGGCTGCGCTCTACGATACCCATGCAGAATCTGGATGAGCTACACCCCTGGAAGCGCGACGGACGCATGGCCGCGTACCACAACAGTCACTACAACGCACTAACACCCCTCTCCAAAAGTCCCAAACCTTGAGCGTTTCGCAAAGGTTAACAGACACGATGCAGAACATCCACGCCGATCCGCAAACCACACTCTCCGACCCCAGCACCGCAGTAGTCCTAGCGGAGGAAATTGCAAAGAAAGCACTTACCATGCTACTCAGCGCAGAAAAGGAAATCGACACCAAGACAGCCCTAGTTTCTGTAGGTCTGGACTCGTTGATTGCCATGCAGTTGAGATCGTGGTGGAGAGATACGTTTCGGCTCGAGGTGAATGTGCTGCAAGTGGCGAATGCGAAGACGTTTGAAGGGTTAGGGCTGTTGGCCGTTTCGTTGCTGAAGAGGAAGTTGATCAAGGAGGAAGCTTGAACAGCAGAACCGTCTGGAAGGTTCATAGATGGCCATTGCTTATCATCCTGTGCGGTAGTTACCAAGAGAAAAGCTCAGATGCTCCAAACCGAAAGCATTGCCCAACACGGTAGACCAAGGGCTGGTGACGAATCACGTTGCTGGCTGAGGTCTTGAGTTTACTTGCAAAATGCTGCGCAACGGGCGCATAGCCGTAAATTATATATACGGTGACGCGTTACAAGCTCGACTGTATAGGCACGGCCTCGCTACTAAGCTACACGCCAGCGGGTTTGAGCAAAGGCCTTTGCTTTAATGATAAGTCGAAGCGCTCGGCGGCAATCAACTTTGTCACCTGCCCTCGCACTCATCACTACGCACCTCCTCCTCTGCCACAGTAGTGGAGTGTACGGGCCCTTGAGCCGTGTTGTGTGTTGACACGTCCATGGCCACAAGGCAGCCCATCTTGTATGCCATCCATCATCCCTCAATTACGGTTGTTACCTTGTTGAAGATTACCAGGTCACCAAGTGGCGAGGGGACGGCATTGCAAAACCGTGGTGGCTATCAAGCCATATGTGGAAAGACATGTCGCTGGGCCATTCGCTGAAAAGCTATGCGTGAAACAGGGTGATGTTTGCATCCATTGCCGTAATAGGACATTGAGCAGCGGCCGAGGACACGATACCATCTGTCCAAGTGCTGGCGACGTGAGTTCGCCGACGACGTGTGATGAGTCGAAATTGCATCACGCCTTTCCTACCTCTCATAGTCCAAACGTCGAAGGAGAGCGAGGCGATAGCAGTATATGAAGTCTGTGCAATATTCAGCCCCATTCGAGCCTCTACCATCCTATGTACATTCCGAGGCCTCCCACTCTCTCATGTTCCCTCCGTACCAGCGATCCCGCAGCCCTTCATTACTGCTCGCAGTCCCTCTGCCGTTACATAAAACTACCCAGAAAAGCAGCCCAGCCTACCCTCCAACAACGCCGTGCTAAACGCTCACAAACCAGACACAAATCCAGCACATCCAATTCGCCGGGCCAGGTCTTCAACAGTAAAGAAAAGATATATATGCCACCCATTCATCAAATGTCCATACTCGCTCTCCTCTCCTTCGGATGCACCTCCCTCTTAGTAAACTCATGAGCCCACTTGATAATATCAAACTCACTCTCCACCCAGCTATCCAAATCAACCAATTCCGGCGCAAGAGCCAGCACCGTATCCTCGCTATCTTCGTGTCGATGGCCGTGTCGACGGATTGTGGTGTCGCCGTGGCCTAGACCAGGGTCCGTGGCGTTTCTGAAGATTTTCTCGCGGAGGGCGTTGCCCGGCACGAGGAGTGCTGAGCGGCGCGTGAATTGGTCGTAGGCGTCTGTGCTGCCGTCGCTGCTATGGACGGGGGTTGGGACGTCGTTTTCTTTGGCCATTTCGGGGGTGTGGAGGCCACTTCGTATTGTGGAGGGGACGGCTTCGTCTGAGGCGATGGTTGATAGTGCGGGTCGGGATGCTATTCGTCGGGCTTGGAGCCTGTTGAGGGGTTCTGGGGCGAGTGAAGGCCGTCTTACAACGGTATCGTCCGAGTCTTCCGAATCATTCAGGATTTGGATTGGCGATGGTCTCCGTCTCTCTCTTGGCTCACTTTGGATGGGAGCGATAGCAAAGTCTCTCTCAGCTGTGCCGGGTCGCCTGTCATGTTGCTGGCTGTCCGACGCCCTACTCGAACTTTCCCGCGACATGGCCGTAGCTGCCTCGACAGCTTTCAGCTTCTGCTCTATGATCCGATGACTGACAGATCGCGACAATGGCATGCCTGCCGGACTCAGCCGACTTCCTTCACTATCGCTCCGACTTCGAGATGCGCGTTCCTTGCCGCTTATAACTGCCGCAACTGGAGGCGGTTGCTTCATCCACATGACCTCTTCCCGTGTGGTTACTCTGGTAAACGTAGCGGGATGCATATCGTTGATCTGAGGGTTGCGGTAACCGGAGAAGTCGGATCTCGAAGAGTCCTTGGTTCTGGCTCGTTGTGGTCTCGTAAGACCGTCGCCATACATTGAGCCTCCAAAGTTGCTTGTTGAGCCCCACAGCTCTTCGTCCTCTCGCTGGTAGCGGCGAAAGTTCCACCGACTGTCCGAGCCATCGTTACTGGCCGTCGCTGGCGGTATCTTATCCCAGCTAGGAGACCCACTACCATAGTTCTGTGGCCGTAGCCTGCGTCTACTATCCGCAGCCTGTGTCTTCCTCTTCCCGCGCTGTAACCCTTGGGGACCCAGGTCGATCTCAGCCTGCCAGTAGGGATTCGTCGAGCTCGGAGAGGGATGTCTGTAGAAGTTCGGATGTGCCTGCTCTAGCAATTCCCTTTCAGCGCGTCCTCTTTTGGCTTCTTCTTTCCTCTTCCTCCGGTAGCGGGCCTCGGAGCATGGGGCACATGATAGGTAGTAGAATATCGCAGATTGTATGCCGCGATGTATTGCCATCGCCTGTGGGCGGGTGTAGGGGGTGTTCACACAGGTCGGTCCGGCGTGTCTAGCGCAATCATGGGCTGCTGGATATGGGTATGGTGGTCGCGGTCACTATAGTTGTTGGTCGAAATGCATATCGCATATATGGGAATCAGTGCGGGCAAGGAGCGTGGCGGACAGCTGCATATGATACCAGTTCGAGTCGCAGACTAGGGGTGTTTCTTTGTGGTATGGAGGACTTGTAGGTGGTGACACGCAAGGGAAGGCACCGGGACAGCGCTGTGCGGCCGAGGGGCGTGGAAGGGAGTCGCGGCCTGCGCGACCGTACTGTGGACGCAAAGGCAGTGTGACCGGGAACTCTGGGCGGTGGTGAACGAACGGGCTTGCCGTTGTCGGGTGATATGGGTGCTAATGCTAAGGATGAGACTGTGGCTGTGGCTGTCAAGCAGAAGACGTCGTCGGCGTGCCTCTCGTGCGTGCGAGGTCACGGAGGTGTAGTGGATATGCCAGGGTCAGGGTCAGGGTCAGGGTCAGGGTCACGATGCCGATGCCTGTGCCTATCGTTGCCCGTGCAATGGAGCCGTTGTCGCTGCGCCTCGTGGAGGAGACGTCCGAGACGAAGTTGGTAACGGTAATGAAACTCGTGCAATCTTACAGAGGAGGCTGCCCGACGGCGGCTCCTCACGTCAGAGTCAGACCAACCACTCCTTTCATCAACACTCGTACTGTATACTGGCGGTCGGCCCGTCGTATGGACTTCAAATCGCGCAGTATCTCACATGAGGAGGGAGGTGCTGTGCTGGCGGACAGCTCAGCGGCTTAGTGATGCACAACACTAACAACATCCCAATGCTAGCAGAGTCTATGCCCACCCGTCCACTATCCGCGACGCTGGGTCCCACACTGACCTTTTCTTGATCAAGGCCCTTCGACCTTGGATGTGTGAACGTGCTTCCTATCTGGACGTCTATGCGACGACATCACGTCTTGCGGTGTGAAAGTGGCAGACTGAGGCCATCAGGTGGACAATGATGAAAGGAAGCCGACTGCCAACAACATCGCGTCACGCCAGCATCAGTCGCAGCGCCAATGCAGCATGAGCTCCGCCGGTGGTCTTTCGCCGGTCTTAGCATACCAGTGGATGAGGCATTCTGGATCAATATGTGCCGCAAATCGAGTGATGGTACAACGCTATGCTGATTATGCTCGCTAAAGTGCTACAGACAGACAATCCAAACACACACACATCCAAGGCCATCAAGGTCATCTTCAAGCCTTCAACCTCCTCTCCTCACAACTCACACAAACCGGGTCTTGACTGTTGCCGCGCAGGAAGTATCGACCATCTGTAAACTCGCCGTTGCATTCCTATGGCCGACAATTAGTATATGATCCTCGACGCCTTTCAATGAGCTCACTCACCATGCACACAAAGCAATTAGAATGCCAATCGCTCCCAAGAGCCTTGACAACCACATCCGTCACCGGCTTCTTGCACTTTCGACACTTCGAGCTGTACCGATTCGTGTGACACCCAACACACCAAGCATACCCATCCTTCTCCACAAAGGGCATGGTGCTGTCAAATGGATCGCCACACTGAGCACAGAAAAAGTGACCTGCATGCCACTCCGCACCACAAGCAACGATGACTTCGCCTTCGATTGGAGTCTTGCAGCTCTTGCATCGCGGGCTGAAGAGCTCGTGGTAGTCCAAGTGGCAGTAGAAGCGCAGAGTGTCGTCTCCATCAGTGGCTTCTTGTCGCATGAACTGCTCCTCGCTCATATCCTCGGGCATGGGGACGTTGAAGCCAGAACGTCGGATGTGGATACGCTCCAGGCGCTCATCACGCTTCCTCTCTGGCTCCGGGTAGAATGCGACACATTCCAGGTTGGTTTTGCATTCGTGACATACGAAGCATCCGGGATGGAATCTTTGACCAGCAGCACTCAGGATTCGGCCAGCAATAGGCAAGGCGCAGTGCGCGCATAAGGCTCCAGCTTGTCGCATCGAAGGCGTGTAGTGTGGCGTTGATTTGGTGGCTGGCAGTGGTGTCGTTGCTGCGTGTCGTGGCAAAGGTCTGGCAGACGGCAATGGTCGCTGCGGTATCTTACTTCGTGTTGGTGAGCCAGTACTGCTGTCTGCAACGGTGACGTTGATTGTAAGAGCTTCAACCTGGATCTCCGGCACATCCCTTGAGCTTGACGCGTCTTCATGAAGCTCATCATCAGGCAGCACAATTGAAGGAACGCTTGGCTCATCCGGAACACTGATTGTCGGAACTGGTGGCATTGGTCCATGGTTCACAGTGACTTGCGGCGGCGCAGGCTTCGCGATCTGGTATGGGGAGGGCTTTGACGGTTCTGGCTCTTGCTTTGGTGCGGGACCCGCGTGCTGCTCTTCCATCACGATTTCCTTCGGCTTGTAATCCTTCTGAAAGCTCACAATAGGCCGTCCTGGCTTATCGCTCACCATCGTTGGGCGCGGCAAGTTTGGGCTGTAGTCCTTGCGACCCTTGCTGGTCGCAGCACGAATATCGTCGCCTCTGATCTCTTTGCCTTCCCTGGTTGGCGTCGTCTTGGGTGCCACCTCATCTGCATCGCGGGCGCTTGCACTTGAAGGCGTTGGCGGTAATGGCTCGTTCGACACATACCACGGATTTCGACTCTGGCTCGGGGAGTTCCGCTGTATCTCAATACGATCGTGCCTCAGTACAGGCGTTGGCGGCAGCGAAGATATCACTGGTGCCGAATTAGAGCGCTCCAGCTTCTCAGCCTGTGCTCGGACACGAGCAAATGGGTTCTTGCGCACGTATGATGGTACTGCTGCTGCAGTGGGCACGGATTCTCTCCTGTCTTCGACTGGCTCTTGCTTTCTCTTCTCAGGAGTTGAGAGGTCTTCCTGTGGATCTTCCCATATCTTGTCATTGGGATGCATATACATCTTCTTCTCTCCACTGAGGATGCGCCTGCTTCCGCTGCTCGACCTACGATGAGCGATGGCAATGTCCTTTTCAACGGCTTTTGCGAGATGGTCGTAGCTCTTGCCGGCCGACTCTCGCCTCTTCTGCACAGACATATTACCGGTCGGAGGGCTAACCTTTCGTGGTCGATCGATCGTGGACACTCGCTTACTGGAGTTGTTGATACTGGTACCGGAACTTTGACTGCCATCTGACGATGTTCGATGTCCTGCCGAAGCGGTGTCCTGGCTATGACTACGCTGATAACTGCCTTTTCGTAGATGTGATCGATAGTCTTTTAGATCTGGGTTGGCAAAGACAGTCGGCGCTGCAGCAGCCCCCGGGTACTTGTGTTTCCACACCAGCTCTGCTGCTTCGTCTTGGGCGTCCGAGTGGATCTTCTTCTCTTCCTCAAGGTCCATGTCTTGTAAAGCTTCCCGCAGTGATCTCGCCTCTTGCTTCTCCATCCACCGCATACCATGCTCCATGTACGGCATACTGGGTGCGTGACGTATAGCTGGCTTCTCAGGCGATGTCGGTACTCCAGGCTCAGGCGGTGTTACCAGAGGTCGCCCGGCAAAAGGCCCACGAGCAGAACACATGCTGCGTTTCGACAAGCTAGACTCTGTTCTTCGGTGGGAGAGCGACTGAGCTGGTATGATAGGCATACTATTGCTCGAAGGTAGGGCCGGTCTGGAAACGTCGTCTGCTGGCTTCGTATCTACCACGTCTGACTCCGCTCGTTTCAACGTGGTGTACTTTGATGACGGAGGCGGTCTTGCGCCGGACGGTCGGGGTGGTCGAGCATTGCGCAGGTCGGCGAGGTACTGTGCTGTATGTCCTGATGGTAAGCCTGCATTCTCTGCAGTGATGCATGTTCGTAGTCTCGACGCTCTTGGCGGTGTATGTGGAAGCGGGAATGACGACGATGATAAAGACATATGAGAGTGCTGACCCATTTGTTCCTCCGACATGGACGTCGGGCGCGGTGTTGGTCTGTCTTTGCTCTTCAGCATCTTGCTCGCTCGCGTTGCCGTGGGCAGTCGGTGGAATGTGCGCTATGCAAGGACGGTAAAGGGTAAGTACTAAGTAGTTAATGCGTGCGATTAATGCAAGGTAGGAGATGCAATGCCAGCAGTATTATCGCGTCAATCGACAGCAGAAACGACTGTGAGAACGGTGATGCTGGTGATGAATAGTAGGAGGAGCCTCCAAACGCCCTGGTGTATGCTGTGTCCACGGTTCTGCTGCCTTCTGGGGGACTTGCCCGTTTGTTCTGCTCAACGCCAGCCTTCCTCTTTCGTCAGAAGTCAACAGTGCAAAGCTTCGACGGATGTTGCGACGGAGACGGAGACGGCGCGAACGCGGAACCAACGCCAAAATCCTGGACCCTACATCTCGTAGAAACTCTCACAGATCAGATCTACTGCATGTAGCCAGACATTACTCCATCTCAACACAGTGTTAGTAAGAGTGAGAGTAAATAGATAGATAGATTTGTCATTCCCCTGTTCTAGGACCCTATTCGGCCTATATAGGTATATATCTATTGTTATATATAACGTACTTTACTACCGACCGGGCTATACTACCGAGCGGGCTACTTTTACTAAGAACTATACCACTTCCACTTTAATTACGACGGTATCTTAACACGACGACATCCTACAGAATCGTTACTAGGAGGACAATTCCTCTTTAGATTCTTCGCTATCTAGCGAGTCTACTTAATAGATAGATATATTTATTATTCCTCTATTCTAGGACCCTATTCGGCTTATATAGGTATATATCTATAATTATATACAAAGGGAAACCCAAATAGGTGAAAACCCTTCCCGCCCCCGACTTCTCCTTATCTAGATTAGCTTTCCCTCTAAACGTACGTAGTCTATATTACTACCCCGTTAGCCCCTACTCCTAGCTAGTCTCGTCGCGCTACGCCGTATCCTCTCTTCCTACACTACTCCTACTAGGCGGTACTGTTCTAGCTAGCCCTTCTCTAGTATCTAGTTCGTAATACGCCGTAGGTCCTTAGCGTTATTAAGAAGTGCCCTAATCGTCCGGTTCCTCGCCTTTGCTATCTACTCTCCCCTTCCTAGCGACCACCTCGGACAGACGAGGAGTGCGTACCGTACGTTCTAGGAGCGATAGCCGTAGGGGCAGCTAGTATTCGTGTATCCTAGAACCTTCCTCTATAATAGGTACCCCTAGAGGCCGATGTGTTTGCTTCGTAGTTAGGTTACTATACTACTCTATGCCCTCGTAAGGCGGTAGTAGATAAGCTTCGGGGGGTGCTTGACCGCGGATTTTGTAGCTAACTATTCCTTAGGTTGTCCCGCTAGCTAAGGGCGTCTACTATACCCTATAACCTAGTTGTTCCACCTCTCTTTCTATAGTTGCTCTATAAACGATTTCTTACCTTCCTATTATATTGCTAGCTGTTCGTCCCTTGCCCTATAGTTCGGCTCGTTTCCGGGTCGAATGCCCCTATACGCTAGTACTGATTCGCGGGCCCTTACGACTGTACTAGCGATAACCTTCTATACTAGGTACTATACCGACTTGCCTAAGTAGGAGGTCCGTAGTCCCTAGATATATAGGTCGATCGGCGGTATAGCGGTCTCGTGCTTAAGTATCCTCGTTAGTATCGACTTATATACCCCGGTGACCTTCCTTAGGCATTGGTTTTAGATCTTCGCTAGCGGCGCGACGAGTCCCTTCGATAGGTAGGCCCTCTCGCCTAAGGACTATACTTAGCTACTATAGGTAAGGACTGGCCGTATAATAGCCGTATATAGAAGTCGTGACTACCGGAAGTCCGCCCCCTATATAGACGTAGTGAGCCTCTGGTATAATACTATATTCTGATTAGCTTTCCGTAATATTACCTATACGTACTTCCTCTACCGTAGCGCCGGGTCTACCTATAGTCCGAGGATCCTAAGCTAATTTGCCGGGTTAGTCGTGTGCCCCTATATCTAGATAGAAGCTTATATATTATAGAACCGTAGCCGGCGCGTAAAGTATATTAGATTATACTTTTCTAGGGTAAACCGAGCCCCGTACCTCCTAGCCTAGTCCTCGTAGATCTTGTGCTTCTCTTCTAGTAGCCTATAGTTCTCCTTAGTCGAGGAAGACTACGCTAGGATGTTTATGTCGTCTACGAAGCCGCTCGTAGCGGTGTTCTAGGATTCTAGGGCTAGGAGTAGCGTCGCTATAAAGAAGAGGAACAGAATAGGTACTAGCGTTAAGCCTTACGGGATTCTAGTGTAGACTACTTAAAATGGGCTTCTATACTAGCCGACTAGGATCGACGTACTACGGTTTTAGAGGTAGGACCGTACGAAGTTAACAAGCCACTTAGGGAGTCCTTTCGACCTTAGGATATAGAGTAGCCGCGGGTATAACACGTAGTCGAAGGCTCCCGATATGTCTAGGCTAAGTAAGGAAGCCACCTTGTCCCTATTCTTATACTAGATGGCCTTTACCTAAGAGGTAATAAGTTCTATCGCGGATAGCGTCGATCGCTATAGGCGCGTACCTATCTAGGTGTCCGGGAGTAGGGAGTGTTCCTCTACCGCCTCGGAGAGTCTCGTTATAACTAGCTTCTTAAGCGCCTTCCTAAGAGTGTTAAGGAGCGTAATTAGGCGGTACGACTTTACCTACGTATAGTCTTCCTTCTACGGCTTACGTAGGACTACTATCGTCGATTGTTTAAAAGCTATCGGGTGGTACCCGGTCTGTAGGCAGGCATTAAAGATCGCTATAACTACTAGGGCTAGTTGATCTCTACACTTCTTTAGTAGCTCGTTTAGGATCCTATCCGGCCCCGGGGCTTTCTTTACCGGCAACTTTCTTAGTATAGCGGCAACTTCTCCCTCGGACACCTCCTATTAGACCGCGATACTAGGGGCTAGGGGGGTAGAGCTATTTATGTCGCTTAGATTAGCCTCGAATAGGGGTAGGAAGAACTTACTAGCTAGTAGACGCGCCTTAGCCTCGGGGTTACTAACCGGGCTACTAGGCGATTATAGCGCTAGGATAGAGAAGGAGGGGCCCTATATAGGGTCCTATCGGGCCTATTTCGCTAGCTTCTATATCCTCGCTAGCTTGCCGGCGATTGCTTCTACTATAGCTCTCTAGCCGACTACTTTCTCTATCTATATTATAGCTTTCTTCTATTAGTATGCCTCCCTATATACGTTCTAGGCCTCCTCGCTATAGCTGCTCGTCTATACCCGGCGGGCTCTCCTTACTTCTCTTACTACCGTAGTATACTCCGGCGTCTAGTATAGTTTGGACTATGTCGTTAGTTAGGCAAGCGGAACGTAAAGTAAGGTCGCTTTTCTTATTTCGTCTATCAACCCCTAGACTGCTTCGTCTATCTCGTCTTTACTATTATATTACTACTACGCGATCTAGACTAGCCTCTTAGAGTTATCGAGGTACGCCTAGATGTTGGCCTAGTAGGCCTTTCCCTAGTTTAGCTTAGGGGTTCTCGCTAGTATACGTTATATCTATATCGTAATAGAGGTCCTGACTAGTATATAGTCTAACGACGCCTCGAGTTTATGTTCGATCCTATAGTAGGTTACCGTATAGTAGTAGCTATCTAAGATCTAGGAGAGGTCGATCGTACCTTAGAGTCCCCCTCTCTTCTAGGTGCCTAGGTCCTTTAGGGTATTAAGGGCAATTACGTTACTCGCTATTAAGTCGAGTACTTCGTCGGCTATAGGGTGCGGCTATATAAGGCTTTCCTAGGAAGGGTAGTATATATTAAAGTCTCCTACTATAATATAGTAGCCTTATCTCTTAAGCGTACTATCTAGGTGTCTATAGACCCTAAGGTCGCGGCTAGACCTCGAGGCTAGCGGTTATATATATAGGTTGTGTATCTAGGTACTACCTACGTAGAGGGAGGTAATATCGCCCCCGCCTTCTTCGTCTACGTAGTACACTACCTCCTAGTCGGATTCTAGTATGTCCTTACTAATATAGAAGCACGTACGGGGTCTACCGTCGCCTCGTAGGTATGTCGTGTAGCCTAGTGACTTGTAGGTCGTTAGTCTCTTATAGTACGGGTTAATCTATAGCTCCTAGATTGTAAGGACGTAGTGGACGCGCGGGTCCGCCTCGTATAGGAAATGGTTCTAGACTATATCCTCGCTATAGTTGACGTTATACTAGATAATACTAAGCGTGTCGAGGCTAGTTATCGGTATCGACAATTATTTCCTCTATATCGTCCTATATCCTACTACCCTATACGTCCTAGTCTACGCCTATCGGCTATATACTAAAGGGGAGCCGGGCCTAGTTAGATTCCCTCGCCGTAGCTAGTAGAGCACGTAGCCTCCCGTACGCCCTAGGTTACGTATCCTTTATATTGTTCTCGGCCCTAGGGCGCTTATGCCCGACCGCCGCTAGTTAGTTCCGGTATAGGCTAGCCTTACGGTCGCCGTAGAATCTTAGGGCGACGGTTCTGTTTGTAATTGCCTTGTTTTTCGCTAGTTTCCGCTATAGGCATTCGGTACTATACGATAGGTAGTGCCCCGGATAGTTCGCGTACCGTCTCGTAGTCGATATATAGTCCCTAGATATATAGTCTCCTATACAGTTCGAGTAGGCCTACTTGTTTATACACGTATAGGTTTGGTGTCTATACTGTTAGCATTTGAAGTATTAGAGGACACGAAAGGATAAGGAGTGCTTTTCTACTATCTTAAGGCTATATTGCTAGACTAGGCCTTATTCTATCGCTAGATCCGCCGCTTTCGCGTCTTATAGCTATACGATTAGCGCCGAGGCCTTCTTACCTTCTAGCCATTTCCTATAGAGCTAAGTCGCCTTCTAGATTAGAGAGTTAAGAGTGACCGGGTTGTCCTCTTAGAGAGCGCGTAGGTGACCCTAGTTAGTTAGGTCAAACTCCTTAGGTATATCGTAGACTAGGATCGTAAATTGTTTCGTTAAGACCTTCGCTAATACCGCAACCTTAGATGCCTACTATAGCTATGCCTCTAGGTGCCTCCTAGTAGTAGTAGAGCTAGTATAGATCTGTAGAGTGCCGTTAGACTGTTAGTTCACTACGACTACCCCTAGTTAGTTAATTCGTTAGGCGAGCTCCTTGTTCGATAGCTTCGTAACTTCGGCCTAGTCTTCCTTTACTATAATGCGGATCGTAACTATATCGTGCGTTAGGCGTAGGCCTAGTATCGATACCGCGACCGATACCTAGCTATAGGGGTATTAATTCCGGGTAGCCTTACTAATCGCCTAAGACGTCGTCCTTATTTCTTATTACCCTCGGTAATACGACAGTACAAGCGCCGTACGTAGCTGAGTAATCATTACCTATAGAGACCGGTAAGGGAGCTGATTATTAGTTTCTATACTTTTTGCGTCCTCTATAAGTTGCTACTAGTTATCTTAGGGGGGCTTCGCCTATAGGGCCGTAGGCGCCGTTAGTACCGTAGCCTAGGCTACTATTGCCTAGGAGTTACCTAATGTAGCTAGGCACCTCCGCGGCGTTTAGAGCTGAAGAAATAGGGTGAAGAGAGCTTTAAGCTGTCTAGATTGAATAAGGTAGAACTCCCTTAGTCCTAGGGGTAGTGGCCTGCTTTATATATCGTTAGAATAGCCTTAATAAGAGCTTTCGAATGTGTCTTGTTTTAGCGCCTCCCTTAGACGATTCCTTCTACTATATTACTTAAGTATATAAGGTAGATATATAGTATAAGGTGAAATAGGCTAGATATTAGAACGAGGAGGATAGTAAGACCTAGTAACCTATAGAGGATATACTTAAACACGTAGCCGCCGCTATTATAGACTTTTACTATAACCGGCCGGAGTTGTCTACGCCTATAGGCTTCGTAGCTCTATCTAACTAGTCCCTACTAGCTACTTAGGTACTCGGGCTTAACACGATTAGGGTCATTCCGAAAGACACTGTTACGAATAAGTCGCCTCGAGCCTTACCTCTAATAGAATCTACTCCGTATATGTTCGATACTCGAGTAGAGCCTATAGAGCCTATAATAATACCTAACTTTAGTTATAAGGATTATACGCGAGTACTAGCCGAAGATAGACTTAGGTCAAGGGTAAGCTAGCTAACTAGGTAATATGTTTCTCGAAGGAAGCCGGTCGAGGATAGTCTTAATAGAGCGAATACGATATTATCGGATAACGATAGGGCACTAGAGGATAGTTAGGCGTTCGCGCGATTATAGAGCTCGATAGGTAAGTAGCCTTATAAGGTAGATAACGCTTAGAGGACTAAGGCGTGTTTTGGGGGGGGTACTATTACGGGTAGCCCGCGACCCCCTACTATAGCTACGTCGGCCCGGCTGATCCGCGGACCTTCCGTATCGGGTTAGCGCGGCTTGGCTTTACTTTATAACTTCGCCGCGCCTCGCGCTCCTCTTTCGTAGCTTCGTAGAACAATAACTATCTCGTTCGGACCCTATAATACGCGCGCCCTTATACCGTTATATAAGCCGAATAGCAATACTAGACACTCGTAGATGCCGTATCGTGTCGTAAACGCCGTTAACTACTCGTACCCTTTAGCTATCCGTAACTTATTAAAGGCTACTATAATATCTAGCTTCGTAAAGTACTTCTTGCCGTATATACGGTTAAGCGTCTCTTATATTAAGGGAATCGGATACCGGTTCTTAATAGTGATCGTATTTAATCCTCTATAGTCGATATAAACACGTAGCCTACCTCTAGGCTTACGTACTACTAGTACTAGTATAGGAGACTAGCTCGTCTTTTGCCCTACTTTCCGTACCTTCCCTTTAGATATTTACTCGTCTAGCTATTTCTTAACTACCTCGTTCTCCTTCTTAGCTAGGCCGTAGGGCTTGCGGTATAGTAGCTCTTATAGACTATTAGGCTTAATATAAATCTTATAATCTATGCCTAGTCGGTAAGTTAGGAGTCCTTTATAATCCTTAGCTAAGAAAGCGTCCGTAATATCGTAGTATATCGGCGGTAACTTCTCCTTCGGGTTATAATTGAACTGCTTGTTTAAGAATTGGTCTAGATCATTAGTAGCTATTATACTTAGCTTAAGCTCTCCGCCGTCGCTCTTACGCCTAGTAGGCATAATATAGAGGTACTTAGCTATAGGCCGGTACGCGTACATCCCCTACGCGCGTTAAGAAACGTCCTAGTAGTCCACTTCTTTATCGTCTATATCTTCTAGGTTATATAATAAGACGTTTAGCTCTACCCCTCCTACTATAAAGCTCGCTACTTCTCTAGTAAAGGGCTCTAGTCCGTACCGTACTAGTGCCTACTTCTTCTTCTCGCGGTAGTTTAGGGATTATACTATTATCGATATCTTATTCCATAGATAGTAACTAAAGTAGTAATCCGATCTAAATGCCACCTCGCCTATCTCCTAGAAGATGTTTAGGTTATACGCTATAAGCTACGGTAGGCTAAAGACGATATTATATTCGAGGTCGGTGACGTAGTATAACATTTGCTCGTAATAATCGCCGATAACTACGTCTATAAGGGCCGCGTGTGTAATCTACCGTATAGTGGCCGTTCTATCTCCTAGTATTAGTCGTTAGCTTTACGTTAAAGGGATTACGGGTATTGTGTATTTACGTATAAATTTCTAGTTAAGAAAGAGAGAGGTAGAAGTAGAATCTATAAGGCCTCGAGCCTTTCTATATTATATTATTACGGGTAATACTATATAAGGGTGTATAGCTAGCTATTGTTTATCTAGTACGTATACCGATATCTTAAGCTCCTTACTATAGTCTATTACCGTCTCTTACATTCCGTATCTCTTAATCTTATACTCTTTCTATCCTAGGAAGTTCGGGTAACTACTA
Source organism: Fulvia fulva (assembly GCF_020509005.1). Classification (NCBI taxonomy): domain Eukaryota; kingdom Fungi; phylum Ascomycota; class Dothideomycetes; order Mycosphaerellales; family Mycosphaerellaceae; genus Fulvia; species Fulvia fulva. The sequence goes on from NC_063012.1 coordinate 1,270,754, forward strand.
TCTACTACGCTTAGGTAGCGGTCGTACTATTTCCCTACTACGGATCGGTAGCTAGGGAACTAAAGTTTACGTTCGGATTCGGCGTAGTATTACGTAGACGCGGTAGGCGGTAGTCGCTATCGTACCTATATATTAGGCATTTAGGGTTAGTCGATACGTAAGAACCTATACGGTAGCGGTAGTACTTACCCTACTTCTTAAGGTCTTCGCGCTACTTACGGTTAAGCGTAGGTAGGTTCTATAGATATATCGGTAGATCCTCCTTCTTCTTAGTACTAGTATACTATAGTAGGCGCTATACTAAGGCACCTACTATACCGGTAGCGGTACTAGTAACTACGTTACCGTTATTCTAGTTGTTCTAGCCGCTATTACCGTTCGAGTTACTATTACTACGGGGGCGCTCCTTCTACGGGTATAGTCGATCTGTCTCGTAGAAGCTCTCGTCTAGTACGGTATACTCCTCGATAACGTCTTATATACTATCTAGGCGGCGGTCGACTTCGCGGTCGCCGAAGGTCTTAATAAAGTACTTACGGTTTAGTCGGTTACGGTATAGCATAAGCTCGGTCTTATCGGTCTATAATATCTAGGCGCGTAACTTCGAGTAGCGTATATAGAATACTATAAAGATTTCGCCTTGTTCTTACTTATAGGTAGCAATATTAACTATAGCCTTAGTTCCTTTATTACGTATACTATATTAGCGTATTATCTAATCTAATAACTCTTCTCTAGTCTTAAACTCGTTAAAGGACTACTGTCTAGGTATAGGGATCCTCGGCTTAATACTTCGCTAAGGATTACCTTACGTCTACCTATCTACGAAGCGTAGACTATCTACCTTAGTACGGAAGGTTGCTATAGTTAGCTTTAGGAGAACACTACTATACTAGCTGTCGAAATTAGGGTCATTATCGTTCTTAAAGTGCTTAGGGTTAGGCACACCCTTACCGATCTCTAAACCGCGGACCTTCTATATCGGGTTAGCGCGGCTTAGCTTTACTTTATAACTTCGCCGCGCCTCGCGCTCCTCTTTCGTAGCTTTGTAGAACAACAACTATCTCGTTCGGACCCTATAGTACGCGTACCCTTATCTATCTCCTAGTATTAATCGTTCGTTCTTCGTCAAAGGGATTAAGGGGGTTATATATTTACGTATAAATTTCTAATTAAGAAAGAGAGACGTAGAGGTAGAATCTATAAGGCCGCGAGCCTTTTTATACTATATTATTACGGGTAATACTATATAAGGGTATATAGCTAGTTATTGTTTATCTAGTATATATACCGATATCTTAAGCTCCTTACTATAGTCCGGTTCTTATATTCTATATCTCTTAATCTTATACTCTTTCTATCTTAGAAAGTTCGGTTACTAACCGCTATCTACTACGCTTAGGTAGCGGTCGTACTATTTCCCTATTACTATAGGTCGGTAGTAAGGGAGCTAAGATTCGGGTTAGCGTTCGTATTGTTTCGTAGGCGTAGATAGCGGTAGTCGCCGTCGTGACTATATATCGGGTATAGTCCTACGAATATATATCTATATTAGTAAGAAGGTACTAGTAGAGGACTAGTAGGCCTAGCCGAGAACCGATAGGGATATCACTATAGTGTAGCTTAAAACAACTTAAGGCTAGGTCCTAATCTATAGCGTATATAACCTACCTCTAGAGTCTAGAAGTAGTACATAACTATATACGCTAGGAAGGCTCCCGGAAGCAATAGACTAACAAAACCACAACATTGTAATAGGAGATTTCAACCTCTACTACCTAAAGTAGGGATCGGACTTCACCCTAGTACACTACTTCTTAGTAGGGAGGCTTATTAGTTAGATAGAAACAGCCTAAATAGACTTGATCACGCTAAAGGGAATAGAAACTTAGGCTAGAAACAACAGTTCTAGCACGCTAGACCTATACTTTATGTCCTACGCCTTAACACGACGGGTAGAAAGCTATATAGTTAATAACTAACTAGAGTCCTTATTAGACCACTATCTAATCCAAACAGACATCTAACTTATAGTTAAGGAGGAGAGGGAACCTAAGAGGAGGCTCTACTAGAAGCAGGCCGAGTAGACACTAGTATAGTAGCGGCTAGAAGGCGAACTAGAACAGGTGAACATTAATAATATACATATAACGGAGGGGATTAACCAAGTAGTAGAGCAGCTAATAGAAGCTATACAAAGGGTAGCCTAGGCCTATATACCTAAGAAGAGATGGTCGCTATACTAGAAGCTATACTAGACACTAGAGTATATAGCTAAAGTCAAGGAGATAAGGAGAGTAAGAAGGAGATAGGAGTAACGACGTACCTAAGCAAACTAGGAAGCCTATAACAACGCGTACAAAGTAAAGAAGGCGTAGATCAGAAGAGATAAGACGTAGGAGTAGAGGTCAACTATAGGGATGATTATAGAACACCCGGAACAAATCTAGAGACTAGTAGAATAGGCTAGGAAACTAGACGAGGAACGAAACTCCCCGCCCTAGTTTCCCTTAATATAGGACTAAGACGGGGAAACGCAAACCACTCCGATAGGGAAAGCGAAAGTATTTATAGATCACTTCTTCGGGACTTAGGTAGAGGTAGACCTAAGTAACATCCTAGGAACATATATTCCTCCGCTAAGGGAGGCTAACTAGTAAGTATCTACTATAGAGATCGGAAATATTATTAAGTAACTAAAGGGTAACAAAGCCCTAGGCCTAGACAAGATCCCTAACTGTTACCTAAAAGCTAGTAGTAGCCTTATTACTCTAGTACTTACGCCAATCTTCACCTAGTGTATAAAGTAGGGGTATTGCCTAAAGGCCTTTAGGTAATTACTAACTTACGTCCTAAGGAAACCCTAAAAGGAAGACTATACTAAGTTGAAGTCATATAGACTAATTGCGTTACTAAACATACTAGGGAAGCTCCTAGAGAAGGTCGTAGCTATAAGGCTTACCGGAATAGTAGAAGAACATAACCTCCTCCCGGTAACGTAAATAGGGGGGAGATAAAAGAGATCTACCCTTATAGTAGTCGAACTGATCATAGAGCAAATCAGACATATCTAGTACTATAGTAATAATAAGGTAGCCTTACTACTTTTACTAGACATATTAGGGGCTTTCGACAACGTGTCCTACGTAAGGCTCCTATATATCCTTAGAATAAAAAGCATCCTAGCCTAGATAGTATACTTTATATAGTTATTCCTTAAGGACAGAACAACCTAGATCCTCCTAGGATCCTTTAAAGCCCCGTAGACCCTAATTACGAACACGGGCATCCTATAGGGCTCTACACTCTCCCCAATTCTGTTCCTCCTCTTTATAGCCGACCTGACCCTACTCCTAGAAACAGTAAATACCTTAGTATCGGGGTTCGTAGATAACATAAATATCCTAGCGTAGTCGGGGTCTATAGAGGAAAACTACGTACTCCTAGAGGAGAGACATAGACAATACGAAAAGTGGGTAAGAGAGCATAGGGCAAAATTCGTACCGGACAAGTACTAACTTATCTATTTTAGTAAGGTAAAGACAAAACACAACTTAGTAGCACTAGTAAAAATCTAGGGGTTCGAGACCTATCCTATAAGGGAACTTAGAGTCCTTAGGATATAGCTAGACCCAAAACTCAGCTAGGGACTATAAGTGAAGAAGGCGTAAGCGAGAGCGGATACTAATAGACAATTGATCGAGAGACTTACTACGTCAACCTAGGGGGCGACCTTTATAAAGGCCTAGACTATATACAAGGCCATTGTTAAGCCCGCAATGCTATATAGAGTAGCAATTTAGGCAGCGGAAAAACACATCCCGAAGAGAATTAAGGACCCCCTTAACAGAGCGTAGGCAGCCTGCCTAAAGAGAGTACTAGGGGCATATAAGTCAACCTCTTATAGGACAATAGAAATGAAATCAGGTATAGCCCCTATTAGGGAGTACCTCTAGGGCATAAGGTGTCAATACGTAGAGAAGACATTAGTATACCTAGCCTAGGGAACTATCTAAGTAGCTACTTAAAGGATAAGAACCTAGTAGGAGAGGAGGAGAAGACCTAACCGGCTATATATAATCCTATAGAAGGAAGTAGACCTAAAAACATTATAGGAAATCCTAGTAGCCCTTGAACAGAGAGAAGCTCTAAGGGAGCAAGCTAATATAGGGGACAAAGGGAAAAAGAAGTAAAGCTAAGTAGAAAGGATCGTAGGTCACCTATAGGAAACGCGTTAGAACTAAAAACCGGTGAGGCTAGGAGCCCTACTAGCGGCCAGGACCTTCGGGAGGTATAACTACCTTATCTACAAAGACCTGAAGAGGGCGGAAGCAAGTATAGCTATCTAGATTTGCTCTAAGCACATTGGGCTAAGAGTATACTTGTACTAAAGAAGAGTCCTAGGATACGATTCTAAACGTTGCCCCTATAGCTACCTATCCTAAAACCCGGAGTATATAGTACTAAACTGTACTAAGTAGGTAAAAGGGAGAAGCTAGTAGAGGGCGAAGGCAAGAGATAGGCAATACTAGGCTATCATCTAGAACAGATAAGATATAAGGAGAGTGACAAGATAGATCCTTAACGAGGACTACCTAGAGCAATTCTCCCTAGTAGTAGAAACGGAAAGGTAGATAGAGAAGAGGGAGAGAGAGAGAAGAGCCGGGGAAATAGAAGGGAGAAAGGGAATTGAGAGGAGGACATTACTAGGGTTACGGGCAAGGTAGTCATAAGGTAATAACTATAATACTAGCGTACCCTAAAGGAAGGAGAACGAAAGGACAAGATAGGAAAGAACGAGGAGGGCAAAGACGAGGAGGTTTTTATCCGTTAATCGGGTTTCCTACCTACATAAATAGACCTAAATAGCGAGAGACCTATATAGGCTATAGGGCACTAAAACAGGCGAATGAATAATCTATCTATCTATCTATATATCGGGCATTCGGGGTTCGTTAATACGTACGAGCCTATACGGTAGCGGTAGTACTTACCCTACTTCTTAAGGTCCTCCCGCTACTTACGGTTTAATAAAGGCAGGTTCTATAAGTGAACTAGTAGGTCCTCCTTCTTCTTCGTACCTACGTATTATAGTAGTCGCTAGACGATTATAGCGGTCGTACTAGTAGCTACGGCGCCTACGGTATTACTACCGTCCTATACGCCGTTATTATTCGAATTAGGGTTACTACGTAGACGCTCCTTCTATAGATATAGTCGGTCGGTCTCGTAGAAGCTCTTATCTAATACCGTACATTCCTTAATAATATCCTATATATTATATAAGCGTCTATCTACTTCCCTATCGCCGAAAGTCTTAATAAAGTACTTACGGTTTAGGCGGTTACGAAACAGTATTAGCTTAGTCTCGTCGGTCTACTCTATCTAAGTACGTAGCTTCGAGTAGCGAGCGTAGAAGGTAATAAAGGTCTCGCCCTACTCCTACTTATAGGTAGCGAAATTAACTATAGCCTTAGTTCCTTCGTTACGGGTACCGTACTAGCGCGTTATCTAATCTAGCAGTTCTTTACTAGTCTTAAACTCGTTAAATAATTGTTATCTAGGCACGGGGATCCTCGGCTTAATACTTCTCTAAGGGTCACCCTATATCTATCTATATATAAAACGTAGGCCATCTACCCCGGAGCGGAAAGTAGTTATAGTTAGCTTAAGAAGTACGCTACTATACTAACTATCGAAGTTAGGGTCGTTATCGTTCTTAAAGTACTTCGGGTTAGGTACGCTCTTACTAACCTCAATACCGCGTATTAGAGTACGGTTAATAGTAAATAGGCGTTCTAGAAGTTCGGTTAGGGGAGTCTATATACGGGTATTACGCGCTCGAGAGTCGCGACCGTTATTATTATTAGGTCGTAGACGGTTTCTATTACGTCCTCGGTCGTTATTACTATTACCGTTATTATCGTTACTACCGCCTCCGCCGCCGCCGCCTCTACTAGTAGCTTTACGATACTTACGTATTAGCTACTTAAGTAAAGTCTCGCGCGGAGGTGAATAGGAGGGTCGGCGACTAGAGCGGCCCTTACCTCTATTCTATATAGTGTCTTTAGTAGCTTAGAGTCGAGTCTTTAGATTGTTAACCTCCTTCTATAGAGCCTAGTTCTTAGCTTCGGCATTCTATAACTTCTTCTTCTCCTTTTTATAAATCTCGCTAAATTGCTTATATAGGTTATTAGCCTCCCTATACTTCTTCTCTACTTCTTACAACTTTACTAGGTTATAATCCTTCTTACTCTTTAGGTCTACGGCCATCTTCTATATTATAGCTTCCTCGCTTCGTAGTATCTTATAGATACGGTTATACTCGGTATATAGCGTAGTGTACTAGGTGTTCTAGAGGTTATTAGCTCGCTCTATTATATCGAGTTGTCTACCTTTAGTGATCGCTATATTTACTACCTATTGTCACGGGCAGCCCGCGACCCCTCACTGTAGCTGCGTCGGCCCGGCTGAACCGCGGACCTTCTGCATCGGGTTAGCGCGGCTTGGCTTTACTTTATAACTTCGCCGCGCCTCGCGCTCCTCTTTCGTAGCTTCGTAGAACAACAACTATCTCATTCGGACCCTATGGTACGCGCGCCCTTACAGTTTGTTCTACCTTACTACCCAGATCGCGGATCTAGGTAAGGGACGCGTAACAACAGGAACAGACAGAACCGCAGAACTCGAGAACGCGCAGAGCCGCATCAGAACACAGAACACGGTAAGGCGCACAGCGCGCAGATGCCTAGAGAACGCAACGCGGCGACACCATCAGCAGGTGGTCGCGCGCTCGTAGACAGTCAGGATACAGGCACCGTCACGCCTCCCCCGAACCCAGACAACATGACTTCACAAACAGCGAACGGCGGCATGCGACCGCCACCTAAGCCTAAGGGCAAAAGCAAGCAGCGCACATCTCTTTTCCCCGACCTCTCCTCTTTTCCTCAGAGTCAGACACAGGACGACAACCGGCGGGTCACAGTAGACACCGGTGTCGCGCTACAACAAGAGATTGATAAAGCTTACCAGAAGGCCTTCGAGCGAGAAGAAGGTGGTGAGATTGACTTTACAGAACTGTTCGAGTTCAAGCTCGAAGAGAACCCAGGCGGCGACCCAGACGAGGTGTATCTATCACTCGACGAGGCAGAACACATTCTCGCATCCGAATACCAGAATGTCACCCCAGACAACCTCACGACCCTTGCATCCCAACACCCGAAGACCACCCACGACTTCGTGCTACAAGCAGTCAACACGGCAATTACTAAGGGCAGACAACTCGATGTAATGGAGCGAGCCAACGACCTCCAGAACACCCAGTACACCACGCTGTACACCGAATACGACCGCATCTACAAGATGCTGCGAAGTGAAGAGCTTGTCACACAGAAAATGGCAGCAGATCTCAAGAGCAAGAAGGATTGCGACCCAGCTAAGTTGCAAGAGCTGGGGAAGAAATACAAGGAAGCCAACAACCTGTGCAAGCAGTTCAGCGAGATCTGCGAGAAGGAGAAGAAGAAGGCACAAGATGCTGAGGCGAAGAACCAGGCCCTACAACAAGAAGTCGATGACCTGAAGGCTCGGCTTGAGGCAGGAGACACCACACAGAACGGAGGTAGGGGCCGCTCAGGCCGCCGACCCTCTCGTTCCCGCCCACGCGAGACCTCACTCGAGCAGCTATTGCGTAGGTATCGCGAAGCTGCTGGTGGAGGGGGCGGTGGCGGTGGTGGTGATAACGATAACGATGGAGACGACGATGACCGTGGCGACAATGGCCGAGGACGTGACAACGACCGTCCGCGACCAGGACCCAACAACAGTCGTGACTCGAGAATGCGCAACACCCGCACCCAGACACCACTGGTTGACCTTCCAGAACGTCTCTTCACCATTGACCGCACCCTCACTCGCGGCATGGAGATCGGCAAGGGTGTGCCCGACCCTAAGCACTTCAAGAACGATGACGACCCCAATTTCGACAGCTGGTACAGCAGTGTTCTCCTAAAGCTGACTGTAGCAACCTTCCGCACTGAGGCAGATGGTCTGCGCTTCGTGTATGGGTGGACACAAGGTGATCCTCAGCGAAGCATCAAGCCGAGGATCCCTGTGCCTGGACAGCAGTCCTTCAACGAGTTCAAGACTGGAGAAGAGTTATTAGACTGGATGACACGCCAATATGGCACACGCAATGAGGGAACCAAGGCTATGGTTGACATTGCTACCTGCAAGCAAGAACAAGGCGAAACCTTTGTAGCCTTCCATGCCCGCTACTCGAAGTTGCGCGCCTGGATGTCATGGACCGATGAGACCGAGCTCATGCTGTTCCGTAACCGACTGAACCGCAAGTACTTCATCAAGACCTTCGGCGACCGCGAAGTCGACCGCCGCCTAGACAGCATGCAAGACGTTATCGAGGAGTGCACCGCACTGGACGAGAGTTTCTACGAGACAGATCGACTATACCCGCAGAAGGAGCGCCCCCGGGGCAATGGCAACTCGAACAGCAATGGCGGCCAGAACAACCAGAACAACGGCAACGCAGTTGCTAGTGCCGCTGCCGGTGTAGCAGGTGCCTTGGTACAGCGCCCACTACAGTACGCTGGTACCAAGAAGAAGGAGGATCTGCCGACACATCTACAGAACCTGCCTACGCTCAACCGTGAGCAGCGCGAAGACCTTAAGAAGCAGGGTAAGTGCTACCGCTGCCGTACAGGTTCTCACGTGTCGACCAACCCTGAATGCCCAATGTATGGGTACGATGGCGACTATCGCCCACCGCGTCCACGCAATACCACGCCGAATCCGAACGCGAACCTCAGTTCCCTAGCCGCCGATCCGCGGCAGGGAAATGGCACGACCGCTGCCTAAGCGTGGTAGACAGCGGTCACCCGAACTTCCTAGGACAGAAAGAGCATGAGATTGAGAGACACGGAACGCAAGAGACGGTAACAGACTATAGTGAGGAGCTTAAGATATCGGCATGCGCACTGGATAAGCAACAGCCAGCTGTGTACCCTCACATAGTGTTACCCGTAATGATACAACAGAGAAAGGCTCGAGGCCTTGTAGATTCTGCTTCCACCTCTCTCTTTCTTGACTGGAAATTCACACGCAAATACACAATACCCCTGATCCCTTTGACGCAAAGCCGACGACTAACACTGGGAGATGGAACGGCCACTGCGCGGCAGATTACACACGCGGCCCCTGTAGACGTAGTCATAGGCGATCATCACGAGCAAATGTTATGCTACGTCACCGACCTCGAATACGACATCGTCTTTGGCCTGCCGTGGCTTACAGCGCACAACCCAAACATCTTCTGGGAGACAGGCGAGGTGGCATTCAGGTCGGATTACTGCTTTGGTCACTGTCTACAGAATAAGACACCGACAACAGTGCAATCCCTGAACCACCGCGAGAAGAAGAAGCAGGCACCAGTACGGTACGGACCAGAGCCCTTCACTGGAGATGTAGCGAGCTTCACAGCAGGAGGAGCAGAGCTGAATGCCTCATCATATGACCTGGAAGACATAGACGATGAAGAAGTGGACTGCCAGGGCGTTTCTCAACGCGCGTGGGGGATGTACGCGCACCGGCCTGGGGCTGAGTGCTTCTACATCATGCCCACTAGGCGTGAGAGCGACGGCGGAGAGCTTAAGCTGAGTGCAATGGCTGCTGATGATCTGGACCAATTCTTGAACAAGCAGTTCAATCACAACCCGAAGGAGAAGTTGCCGCCAATGTACCACGATATTGCGGACGCTTTCTCAGCTAAGGATCATGAAGGACTCCCACCTCACCGACTAGGCGTAGATCATGAGATTCACATTAAGCCTGATGGTCCACAAGAGCCACCATACCGCAAGCCCTACGGCCTAGCTGAGAAGGAGAACGAGGCAGTTAAAAAATGGCTAGACGAGCAAACATCTGAAGGGAAGGTGCGGAAAGCAGGGCAAAAGACGAACCAGTCTCCTGCACCAGTGCTAGTGGTACGTAAGCCTGGAGGTGGGCTGCGTGTTTGTATCGACTACAGAGGATTGAATGCGATCACTATCAAGAACCGGTATCCGATTCCCTTGATACAAGAGACGCTCAACCGCATGCACGGCAAGAAGTACTTCACAAAGCTGGACATTGTAGCAGCCTTCAACAAGTTACGGATAGCTGAAGGGCACGAGTGGTTGACAGCGTTTGCGACACGATACGGCATCTACGAGTGTCTAGTGTTGCCATTCGGCTTGTGCAACGGACCAGCATCGTTCCAATCATACATCAACAAGGTCTTGCAAGAACACCTAGACGACTTTGTGTCGGCCTACCTGGATGACGTACTTATCTTCAGTGACACCTTGGAGGAGCACATTGAACACGTGCGGAAGGTTCTCACCAAGCTACGCGATGCAGGACTTACAGTGGACATCGACAAAAGCGAATTCCACCAACAGAAGGTGAAGTATCTTGGGCTAATCATAACCCCTGACGGCATCGAGATGGACCCCGAGAAACTCGAATGTATTCAGACATGGGAAGCTCCTGAGAACCTGAAGGATGTCCAGGCCTTCCTTGGATTTGCCAACTTCTACAGGCGATTCATCGAAGCATTTTCGCGCATAGCTGCTCCTCTCACAAACCTGACCAAGTCGGACGGACCAAGCAATCACAAGAACAGAAGGATTCAATGGTCACTAGATTGCCAACGAGCCTTTGACAATTTGAAAGCTGCGTTCAGCAAAGCCGGCATGCTCGCACATTACGTGCCAGGCAGGGAAACAGTAATAGAGACAGATTCTTCAGATTTTGTGAACGCCGGCGTGCTTTCGCAGTATGACGAGAATGGTGTGCTACATCCTGTGGCCTTCTACTCGAAGAAGTTGAGTCCACAGGAGTGCAATTATGAAATCTATGATAAGGAACTGTTAGCCATCATCAAGGCTTTTGAGGAATGGAGACCCGAGCTCGCCTGCGAGGCAGATGATGAGGACTCACAGCCAGTCAAGATTTACACCGACCACAAGAACCTGGAATACTTCATGACGACAAAGCAGCTAAATCGGCGACAAGCGCGTTGGGCTGAGTTCTTGTCACAGTTCAACTTCAAGATAATATACCGTCCAGGACTTCAAGGTACAAAGCCAGACAGCCTGACGAGACGCAGCCAGGACCTTCCGCAGGGGGTGGACGACCCTCGGAACCAGCATCAGCATCAGACATTGCTGCCTCCTAAGCGATTCCTTAAGATCGCCTCACTACAGGCAACAGTAGAAGATGCGCCGGAAGAAGAGGAACCAGTACCGCTAAACCCTGAAGCTGAAGAGTTTATGCCTACAGAACGAGATGCGCCTACTGAACAACCGGCGACGCGTGAAAGTCAGCGGGAAGCCGAACTCGAGTATCGAATGTCGACGGCGTACGTAACCGATAACGAGCTCAAGACCGCGATTAAGGACCTGCAGAAAGACCGCACTCCTACACTGCTACAGAGAGCGAAGATTCACCCAGCACACTGCAAAGTGGATGGCGACCTGCTATATGTTCGAAACCAATACGACGGCTGGAGCTTATGGGTACCAAATGACCAAGCTTTACAGACCAGGATAATCAAGATAAACCATGACGCTCCAGCAGCAGGCCATCCAGGACGAGCTCGCACTTATGAACTCGTAGCACGTGAATTCTACTGGCCTGGATTAGCGAGATCCGTGCGCAGATACACCGCGAATTGCCGCACCTGCCGTACAACAAAATCTCTGCACTCCCAGCCACTAGGATTACTACAGCCACTTCCTGTTCCAGATCGGCCTTGGAAACACATTGCAGTCGACTTCGTTGTCGGACTCCCAGACAGCACTCTTGACGGCATGGTCTACAACAACATTATGACCGTCACTGACAGGCTCACTAAGGAAGTCGAGCTGATCCCTATTGGCGCAATGACAGCACAGAATACGGCAAGGCTTTTCCTCAAACATGTGTTCTGTCGGCGCGGGTTTCCTGACACCATTACATCAGACCGTGGCAAGCAGTGGGTTGCTACCTTCTGGAAGAAACTCTGCAAGATGCTCCGCACAAATCGCAAGCTGAGTTCTTCGTATCACCCAGAAACTGATGGACAGTCAGAACGCACTAACCAGGCGATGGAACAGTATCTCCGCATGTTCACCAACGAGGCACAGGATGACTGGGCAGAATGGCTGTGCCTTGCTCAGTTCGCGATCAACAATCACCTGTCTGAGACTACTGGTGTGTCGCCGTTCTACGCCACCTTAGGATACAACCCTGAGTTCATAGAGCGAGTTGACCTGAACGCTGGAAAGGAGGGAGGACTGACCACTCTCCAGCGACTGGACGCGCGATCAGCAGAAACCTTTGTGCGTCGAATTTGCGAGCTTCACAAACACCTTCAAGAGAATATGCGAATGTCACAAGCTCTCCAAGCAGAGGCAGCAAACCGCCACCGAAGCATTCCTCCAGACTACAAGGTGGGTGATTGGGTGTATCTTAGCACCAAGAACATCCGCACGACTCGACCATCTAAGAAGCTGGACAGGAGATATGCCGGCCCTTACCAGATCACGGAAGTTATGCCGGCCAGACTCTCTTATCGACTGAAACTATCAGACGCTCTAGTAGGACTTGATAACTGCTTCCACACCTCACTACTACAACGAGCCGACCACCCCGATTTCCCACCACTTGAAGGGCAGCATCTGGCGCCGCCACCACCGATAACTATCGAACCTGACACCACCGAGGCTGATGCAGCAGCCGATGTAGTGGCAGCACCTACGCACATGTACGAGGTGGAAAAGATCCTTGACATGTACACCCGTAAGCGGGCAGGCAAGGTGAAGAAGGGGCACAAGCGCAAAGTAGATACATGGTACAAGGTGAAATGGGCTGGATATCAGAACGAAGAGGATGGTGAGACCTGGCAACCTGCAGAGGACATGCTTGAACACGCAGCCGCCGCTGTTGCAGACTTTCACCATAACCGGCCGGAGTTGTCTACGCCTGTAGGCTTCGCAGCTCCATCTGACTGGTCCCTACCAGCCACTGAGATACTCGGGCTCAACTCGATCAGGGTCATTCCGAAAGACACCGTCACGAATGAGTCGCCTCGAGCCTTGCCTCTAATAGAATCTGCTCCGCACATATTCGATACTCGAGTGGAGCCTACAGAGCCTGCAATGATACCCAACTTTGGTCATAAGGATCATACGCGAGTGCGAGCCGAAGACAGACTTAGATCTGGGGCAAGCCAGCTAACTAGGCAACATGTTTCTCGAAGGAAGCCGGTCGAGGATAGTCTTGATAGAGCGAATGCGATGTTATCGGATGACGACAGGGCACTAGAGGATGATTCGGCGTTCGCGCGATTATGAAGCTCGACAGGCAAGTGGCCTCACAAGGTGAATAACGCTCAGAGGACTGAGGCGTGTTTTGGGAGGGGGGGTACTGTCACGGGCAGCCCGCGACCCCTCACTGTAGCTGCGTCGGCCCGGCTGAACCGCGGACCTTCTGCATCGGGTTAGCGCGGCTTGGCTTTACTTTATAACTTCGCCGCGCCTCGCGCTCCTCTTTCGTAGCTTCGTAGAACAACAACTATCTCATTCGGACCCTATGGTACGCGCGCCCTTACACCTATAGTACAAAGTCGTAGGTAGTCTTCGGGTACTAGGATACGAGGGTCGTAAGTTTGTTTAGTATAACATTCTAGTATTTAGATACGAGAATGTGCTCTACCTCGTCGAGTAATAGGTACACCTCGTCTAGGTCGCCGCCTAGGTTCTCTTCGAGCTTAAACTCGAACAATTCTATAAAGTCAATCTTACTACCTTCTTCTCGCTCGAAGGCTTTCTAGTAAGCTTTATCAATTTCCTATTATAGCCCGATACTAGTGTCTACTATAACCCGCCGGTTGTCGTCCTATATCTAACTCCGAGGAAAGGAGGAGAGGTCGGGGGAAAGAGATATACGCTACTTACCTTTACCCTTAGGCTTTAGTAGCGGTAGTATACCGCCGTTTGTCTATAAAGTTATATTATCTAGGTTCGAGGGAGGCGTAACGATGCCTATTTCCTAACTATCTACGAGCGCGCGACTACCTACTAATAATATCGCCGCGTTACGTTCTCTAGGCATTTACGCGCTATACGCCTTACCGTATTCTATGTTCTAATACGACTCTACGCGTTCTTCGAGTTCTATAGTTCTGTCTGTTCCTATTGTTACGCGTCCCTTACCTAGATCCGCGATCTAGGTAGGGTAGTAGAACAAACTATAAGGGCGCGCGTACTATAGGGTCCGAATAAGAGAGTTATTGTTCTACGAAGCTACGAAAGAGGAGCGCGAGGCGCGGCGAAGTTATAAAGCAAAGCAAAGCCGCGCTAACCCGATACGGAAGGTCCGCGGTTCACCCGGGCCGACGTAGCTATAGTAAAGGGTCGCGGGCTACCCGTAATAAAGGCTAGCTATAGGCGTAACGGAGCTTTATAAGTTTATATAGACTCCTAGCCTTCTCGTTACTATTACTAAATACCTTCTCGAGTTACTCGAAAAAAGCTTAGAGATCCTTCTCTTTTATTACGCTTCCTATTTCTTAGAAGTATTATATACGCGCGCGGTAATATACTAGTAAGGTATTATTTATAGCGTTCTAATAATATTCGGCGGAGAGTAACGGTTTTAACCCGGTACGTACTCGATACGAGCTCCTAATATATAGAAAGTAGTCTTAGAAGATATCTACCCGTCTATTCTAGGTAGGTAGCTTCTACTCTCTAGGCCCTAATATATCTATAACAGGCTAAGGCCTATCTTAACTAGAGACCTATTCTAGTAGCTATCTTATTAGTTAGCTTAGAAAACTCTCCTCTACTAGAGTCTTCTATTATCTACTAGCTTCTACTCGTTCGAGTATAGCTCGCGTCTCCGTAAGTTCGGCTTCTATTATTAACTACTTTCTATATATCTCTTAAAGGATACTTTCTAGGTTAATATCCGATATCTCTCTCTTAGGGCTTTTATTTGCTAATAGTATTATTATATAGTCCGATATAATATTGTCGGGGAGAGTAGGTAATTAAATAGATCGAACTTAATATTAAAGAGTGAATAACTTATAACTTAACTAATAGAATAGTAATTACTATTTACTACTTACTATTTACTATTACTTCGGCCAATACATCCGGGGAATAAGAATTCAATACGCGGTAAAGACGACAGATTACCTAGTATAAACCACGATCTAGGAGGCAAAGAATAAGATAGAAAGCCGCTACCGGAGAGGGGCCGGACATAGGACAAGCCAAAAAGAGGATGACCTTACTAGCTTTGCGGCCGTACAGACAAGTACCGAATGGCTAGCACGAAAAGAGGAGGAGCGTAGGACTCGCTAGGCCGGCGGGAGCAAGGCTAAGACCTAAAGTCTAGCGGAATAGATAGCGAGCTACCTATAGGAGCAGGACTAGAAAAGGAAGCCCCCTAAGACAACAGGCCCGATAGTACTCCGAGCCTTCTAGAGACACAATTACTAGCTATATAGGGACCTGACAAGGGCCGAAGCAAGCATAGCGATCCAAATCAGGTCCGAATATATTAGATTAAGGGCCTACCTGTTCAGGAGACGCGTACTAGACATCTATAGCCTAGCCTACTAGTGTGGCTACCTATCGTAAAACCCAGAACATATGCTACTACGATGCCCGTAGTGGGCGAGAGGCAGGGGAAATTGGAGGCACCAAGCGGGAAGGAGAGACTACAAGTCAATTATTAGGGACAAAGGCAACATTCGCCGAATCTCTCGGTAGATACTATAGTAGGGATACCTCTAGCAGTTTAGCCTCGCTAGCGAGACGGAGGAGTGGATAGACAAGAGGCGGAAGCTAGGGGGGTTGTAGATAGGGTAGTCATCAGGGCAGGCCCATAACACTAGCGTACCCTCAACAAGGGAAATCTAAGACGACAACGAGGGGGAAAAGACAGGCGGGAAGGAGGAGGGGTTTTCACCAACACGGTTTCCCCTCTGTATATACGAAAACAAGATAGCATAGCTGCATAGGCCAAAGGGCACTATAACAGCTTAATGAAATATCTATCTATTTACTATTACTACTTCTTCGCATTTTTGATACTACGCGTGTCGGAAAGGCGACGACGGCGACGGAAAGAGACAGAGAACGAGGAGGAGATGAATAGGGAATGCTTTATAGAAAGGCAGAGGAGATGGTAATGGCAGAAGAGGGACAATTCCTAGAAAGAGCACTAAAAGGGGTAATAAGTGAGCTCCTCGGGGGACTGAAAGCACTCAAACAACAAACAGGAACTACGATTAATAGAGCAATCGAAGCGACAAGAAACACCTTCTAGAAAGACCTAAGGCAGGCCTAAGGCCTAAAGACATATGCTGTAGCAGCAACGAGCCCCCCACTAGCCCCCTAAAGCACGGTAGTCCGCATACACATCACAGACTAGTAGGAGAAGGAAGAGGTAGGCAAGATGATAGGAAGGGAGATAGTAGAAAAGCTTGGGATGAAGGAGGTAGTAGGAGCAAAGGCAGACAATAGAGGGGTAAGACTGTTTACAGCCCACACACAGGACAAGAAGACCCTAGAGATGAACAAGGAATGGACACTTAAGATTGGCAAGACAGCAAAGGTCTCCCATTAGCAATACATGGTCATTGCACATAGAGTCCTAAGATCCTTTAACATACAAGAAGACATGGCCAAGCCTTCAGAGACAGAACCAAGCAACAGTCCTAGGACTATAGATCACAAAAGTGGCATAGGTCAGGAAGAAGATTGAAGAGACTAAGAAGGCCTCATCTCTCATCTTATAGGTAGGAACTGCAGCCTAGGCAAACAAGGTTCTAGACTAAGGACTATTCTGGGACTACGAGAGACTTGAAGCAGAGATACATCAGAGTAACCACAGAGTCCTCCAATGTTTTAAGTGTCAACAGTATAGCCATATTGCCCCAAAGTGTAACAGACCTACACCAGTCTGCTCCCACTGTGCTAGTGATCACGTAACCTAGGAGTGCTAGAAGAAGAAGGAAGACACGAGATGTGTAGCTTGCGGAAGGAAACATCCAGCATGGTCAAACCAATGTCCAGCTAGACTTGTAGCCTAGTGGAAGGCGAGGGAAGCAAGAGTAACAACTCCTGCAAGATTCTTAGTGGGGGAAAAAGACCAGCTAGCAAGGACCTTTCACCCAAACAAGAGACCAAGGCCGTAAGATGAGCTAATACCTGCAATAGGGAGGCCAACACACCTGTTTAAAGCAGGACAAAGCAATGGACAGATGAAGATACACCAGATGATAGGGAGCCAGCAGGAGGAGTCGGAACAAATAGAGCAACAAAGCCAGGAGAACCAGCCCTACAACCAATCACATGACCAGCCAGACACACCTATGTCCTAATGCCTCACACCAACAAGCTAACCATCATTCAGTACAATGTCAATAAAAGCAAGGACAAGGTCCAGAGGAGCTTCCTACAAGCCCTAGACCTAGAGGTACACCACATTGTGGCAATACAAGAACTATAGATCAGCCTATATACCAGAATCCCCTCAACAGTGAAGAGCCTAGAGTATCACTCAGTGGTCAACAGAACAGAGGGAGTCCCAAGGTCCTGTATCTACATCAGCAAGAAGGTGTCAACTGAGGACTGGCAAGCCTTGCCAAGGGCTGACAGGGACATTACCACAATACAACTAACGACATCACATAGCCAGATCCTGGTCCACAGTGTGTATAACCCACCCCCAGAGTCTAGGAGTAGCACATAGCTACACACATTGGAAAGACTTCTAGAGGCAATGAATCAACAAGCCCAGAACATAGTGGTTGGGGACTTCAACCTCCATCACCTAACATAGGGATCAGACTTCTCCCCAGCACACCACTTCCTAGCAGGCAGGCTTATTAGCTAGATGGAGACAGCCTAGCTAGGCCTAGTCACACCAAAGGGAACAGAAACATGGGCAAGAAACAACAGCTCTAGCACACTAGACCTGTGTTTTATGTCCCATGCCCTGACACAGAAGGTGGAGAGTTGCAAAGTGAGCAGCCACCTTGAGTCCTCATCAGATCACCTCCCAATCCGGACGGACATCCAGCTCACGATTGAGGAAGAGAGGGAGCCAGAAGAGAAGCTTAACTGGAAAAAGGCCAACTGGTCACTAGTGCAGGAACAGCTAGAGGGTGAACTTGAATGGGTGAACATAGACAACTTGTACACAACAGAGGGGATTGACCAGGCTGCCACACAACTAGTGACAGCCATAGAGAGAGCAGCCCAAGCCCACATACCCAAGAAGAGGTGGTCACTATACTAGAAGACATACTGGACACATGAATGCACAACCAAGGTCAAGGACGTAAGAAGGGCAAGGAGAAGATGGGAGCAACAACGTACCCAGGCCAATTAGGAGACCTATAACAATGCCTGCTAAGCCAAGAAAGCACAGATTAGGAGGGACAAACAGCAAGAATGGAGGTCCACTGTTAGGATGATCACAGAACATCCAGAACAAATCTGGAGGCTAGCCAAGTGGGCAAGGAAGCCCGAAGATGAGAAGAACTCCCTACCCCAGTTTCCCCTAATACAAGACCAGAGAGGACAGGTGCAAACCACTCTTAAGGGGAAGGCAGAGGCATTTGTAAGCCATTTCTTTGGGACCTAGGTGGAGGCAGACCTTAGCAACATCCCAGGAGCTCACATCCCACAACTAAGAGAGGCTAGCTAGCATGTAGATGCTAAGGAGATTGAGGGAGTCATTAAGAAACTCAAGGGAAACAAGGCCCCAGGCCCGGACAAGATCCCTAACTGCTACCTGAAGGCATGTAGAGACCTTATCACCCTTGTACTGGCACTAGTCTTCACCTAATGTATGGCACAAGGCTATTGCCCAGGGATCTTCAAACAATCCCTCACATATGTCCAAAGGAAACCCTAGAAAGAGGACTACACCAAACTAAAGTCATATAGGCCAATTGCATTGCTGAACACAATAGGAAAGCTCCTTGAAAAGATCATTGCTCAGAGGCTTACAGAGATTGTGGAGGAACATAACCTCCTCCTAGTAACACAGATGGGGGGCAGGAGAAAGAGATCCACCCTTACAGCAGTGGAGCTAATTACAGAACAGATACGACACATCTGGCACTATGGCAACAATAGAGTAGCATCACTGCTCTCACTTGACATATCAGGAGCCTTCGACAATGTCTCCCACACTAGGCTCATCCACATCCTAAAACAGAAGGCTATCCCAACATAGATCGTCACATTTGTGTAATCATTCCTCCAAAACAGAACAACCCAAATCCTCCTTGGAACCTACAAGGCCCCACAGACACCAATAGCACGCACAGGGATCCCACAAGGATCCACACTCTCACCAATCCTCTTCCTCCTCTTTGTGGGAGACCTAATGCCACTCCTAGAGACAACAAACACTACAGCATCAGGATTTGTAGATGACACAAACATCCTAGCATAGTTAGACTCTACAGAACACAACTGCAACCTCCTCGAGGAAAGACATAAACAGTGCGAGAAATGGGCAAGGGAACACGGGGCAAAATTTGCACCAGACAAGTACCAGCTTATCCACTTCAACAGGGCAAAGATAGAACACAATTTGCAGGCAACAGTACAGATCTAGGGCTTTGAAACTCACCCTACACAGGAACTCAGGGTCCTAGGGATATGGCTGGACCCAAAGCTTAGCTGGGGTCCACAGGTGAAGAAGGCTCAGGCAAGAGCAGACACAAACAGACAGTCCATAGAAAGGCTTACAGCCTCCACATAGGGCGCAACCTTCTCTCAGGCAAGGATCATGTATAAGGCTATTGTCAAACCTGCAATGATGTATAGAGCAGCAGTCTGGGCAGCAGCAAAGCACACCCCAAAGAGGATTGAGGAACCCCTTAACAGAGCCCAAGCAGCCTGCCTGAAGAGAGTACTTGGGGCCTACAAGTCAACTCCCTACAAGACATTGGAAATCGAGTCAGGAACTGCTCCTATCAAAGAATACCTCCAAGGCCTAAGGAGCCAATATGCAGGCAAGACATCTACATACTAAGTACAGGGAGCTATCCAAGCAGCCACACTGAAGATCAGAACCCAATGTACAAGGAAGAGGAGACCCAACAGGCCACACATAATCCCACAAAAGGAAAGAGACCTTGCAACATTTCAAGAGATCACGGCAGCCCTTGAGCAAGGGGAGGCCCACAGAGGCCAAGCCAGCTCAAGAGACAAAGACAAGAAGAAACAAAGCCAAGCTGAGCAAATTGCAGGATACCTCTGGGAAAAAAACTGGAGCCAACAGCACGTAAGACCAGGGGCCCTACTAGTAGCAAGAACATTTGGAAGGTACAACTACCACATCTACAAGGACCTGAAGAGGGCAGAAGCAAGTATAGCCATCCAGATCTGTTCTGAGCACATTGGGCTTAGGGCATACTTGCATCAAAGAAGAGTCCCAGGACATGAATCCAAGAGCTGCCTATGTGGCTACCTGTCCCAGAACCCGGAGCACATGGTCCTAGTCTGCAAGGAGTGGGTCAGAGGGAGGAGTCTATGGAGAGCAAAGGCAAGAGATAGGCAGTACCAAGCCATTATTAAGAACAAACGAGACATACAAAGGGTAACAAGGTGGATCCTGTCGGAGAACTACCTTGAACAGTTCTCTCTTGCAGTGGAAGCAGAGAGATGGATTGAGAAGAGGGGGGAGGAGAGAAAGGAGGAGGAGATAAGGAGGAGGATAGAGGAACAGGGAATGAAGAGGAGGACAGAACTAGGGCCGCGGGCAAGGTAGTCACAGGGTAACAACCATGACACTAGCGCACCCTGAAGGGAGGAAAACGGGAAGAACAAGAGAAGGACAAATCCAAGGAGAGGGAGAGGAGGTTTTCACCCGTCACTCGGGTTTCCTACCTACATAAATATACTCTACAGCGAGAGACCTGCATGGGCCAAGAGGCACCAAAACAGGCAAATGAATAATCTATCTATTGACTATTACTACTTGTCTTACTATTTACTCCTTTTTACTAATACTGCCTTAACACTTGTTAGACGCCTCGAAATCATTGGAATAGACGTGCGATGACTGTTCGTAGGACAACATCCACAGTCTGGAACCACTGCGATCTCGGCCATTGTCGCAGGATACTCGCCGACGGCCCCCTGATCTCGAGGAATTCACCTGGAAAGAGTCCATGCACATCAACAACGATGCTCACTGTCGTTATGGCCATGTTCGTTCCGCACGATGGAATTGATCTCTTGTCTTGGTCCCAGATCGGTCGAGCTCTGCGATGCTGTCATCCAGGGACAGTAGCTTCCTCCGAGAGTGTTCTGCGGCCCTTCCTCCTTTGCCTCCAAATGACAGCGATACAGGTTGCATCTTGTTACTTTCTTGCCTGTAGCCATCTCCTTCTCCTCTTGCATATCACACGTCGCCCATGTCGCCTGCTAAATATAAACACTCCAAGCCAGTAATGAGAACTGACAGAACACCACCTTCTGCTATTTCCACGGATACGGCGTCTTCACACGTCGGGGGTTTATTTCGTTAGTCTAGTTCCGGTGGAATACCAGGGCCACGACCAATGGATGCGCTGCTCTCGACGCAAAGAGGTACGGCTATGTTAATGAAATAACCCTCCGACGTGTCAAGACGCTGTGGGCTGTCAAACGTTACCCCGGGGACGACTTCTTCTGCTGAATCGGATCTGGTCTCGAAGTCCGCTGTAACAAGTATGCAGTAGGTTTACTAATCATAACCACCTTACATAACATTAGCCATGGAGTCCCGATGAGTACGAGATATGGAGACCGGCTACACAACGGAAACAAGGTTACCCTTGCCAGTGCGACATACTAATAGCATGAAATTACGGCTATTGTGATTTTGGGTACGAGCGACAGACACAGTGTTTGGTGTTAAATGAAAGCATTCCTTCTCTGACCACTGGAGAGAACCACATCATCGTCTTCTCTACGCTTTCGCCATGTTGGCGAGCAACTCCTTCACCATCAAGGCAATTGCCTTTGGAGCCTTGGCTCTGACTGCCTCGGCCGCCGTCCCAACCGACAACAAGCTCTGGAAAGTCCCCGCTCGAATAGAAGGCGATTCTCTGGAACTCGCATGGCAACAGCTCCCTGTCAAATCGGTGAAGGTTGACACCGCTTGGCACGATGGACGGACGTTCTCCTACTACCCCTTCATCTACAATTTCGGCGGCACTTTGTACCTTCTCTTCTCGGCCAGCGCAAAAGACATCGATGGCATGGGCCAGGAGGTGCGAATCTCTTCCAGCAACGATGCGGGTATTACGTGGAGCAAGCCAGAGGTTGCTTTCCCTGCAGCGCTCCTGCCAAACCAGACAACTGTGAAAAACTCGAAGTACTACTGCGATGGAGGTATCCCACAACGTGCTTTGCAGCCATTGACCATCACGTCCCTGCCAGGCGGTTCATTCCAAGTCTTCGCCGTGGCGCAATCGAGCGACAACATCTGCCCCGGCTATTTCCAGTCAGCTGGCCGTATTGCTCGCGAGCTTAACGTCCACGGGTCCGGGACCGGGTTGTTCATGGGCGACCCATGCTGGATCGAGACGAACGACTACACCGGCGCTCACGAATGGGCGGAGACTGTCTATGGAACTCAGTATGGAATGAAAGTATGCGAGCAAAAGGATGTCATCAACACGGCTGTGAACGAACCAGACAGCCTCGGCCCAGTGGCTACACAGCTCTTCAATTCGCCAATCATCGCTAGTGATGGCCAGCACAATGTCACCTATCCCACCAAAGCAGTCTGGCACAATTCTCCAGATGGTAGTGGTTACTGGCAACGATTCTGGCAAGACGCTTCTGTCAGGAACAACACCGGCTCCGCTTGGGTAGAGTACAGTACAGACCGGGACGGCAAGAACTGGTTCCCAGCCACAGACTCTGGTAGCCAAATCCATGAGACCAACATCTACCAGGAGGGAGAAAAGGCTCACTTCGGAGCCTTCGAAAGCACGGAACAACTTCGCTACTATGTATCGAATGGCGGCATGACCAAGGCCTTGGACCAGGAACTCCTGACCATTGCGACGTCGCGAGGTGACGACCCGGCGTTCCACAAGATCGGCATTGTGCGTGGAGGCAATGCGGGCAAGAAAGTTGCCAGAGGTACACGAGGTCTTGCTCCGGGAGTCCCCGGGTTTTATTGGCCGTCCGCCGCTGAGGTTGGTGACAAGCTTGCTATTGCCTACAGTGAGAACAGGCAGGTCATTTGGGTCAGTGTGATCGAGGAGGCGAAGCTTCCGTAAAGATAGTGAAGCAGACCAAGGGTTCTTCACAAAAAAGGTAGTCGCTGCGCTTCCAGCAGCGACAATGATCAGAACCTGTACGAACTGATCCGGGCACCGTCGGACTAAGCAATTTCGTCGAGAGGCGCGTTGTGCAGCGCTTCCGCTTCTACTTTTGCAGCGATTGCTACGCTACGAGAGTACTGTCGTAGCTACCGAAAAAGCTGACTCTGTAGTTGTACAAGCGGCCACATGATGAGAAGCATGCTAGTCTGCATCATGACTGCCATCATCATGACCTGACATGTACGCGATCCCCCTCCGAGGGCCCATAGCACAAATTCTGAATACGAAGACCCAGTAGCAGGCACCCAGTGCCTGGAGATCCATGAGGCTTAGTGCAAGGATGATGGATATAGCCAAATCCATTGTTCTCCATCTCAGTCCCCAAACTTATGTAACAGACCGGGCCCTCCGAAGGCTCCTGACAAAAGAGGTGGCCGCCGTGCTTCGAAGTGCGATAGTCATTAGAGCCTCTACAAAACGCTCCGAGCACCGTCGGCCTAAGTAATGTTGCAGAGAGATGCGCGTCGTGCAACGTTTCCGCTCAAGTGATGTTATGGAGAGATACGTTTCGTGCAACGCTTCCGCTTCGACGTTTATAGCAGTCGCTACGCCGCGGTAGAATCGTCGTCGTTAACAAAAGATCCCTCTGCAGTTGTGCAAGCGGCCACCTCTTTTGTCAGGAGCCCTTGTACGTGCTCCGCACACTCGTGCTACTCCAAGCCCCGCGGAGCAGACTTTCCAATGTTGATCTTTGGACACACGCTTCATCAGCATACAAGGCTGTAGTGCCGGCGAACTGTGCGGCGAGCGGGCAGCAATCCTGCGGCCAGAATTATTTGATATTCGGCATTCGCCGCCTTTGGCTGCAGCCGCGCCAAGCATACCTTACCGTCCCCGACCTCGTGTAGCATCCTCGTGGCGTTCACTACACCCTTGGCCCATGCCTTCAGCCATAATAACGATGGCTCGTCCCATGTGATTTAGCCAAGAAAACCATGTGGACTGCTCAAAGCTAAGCCCAGGAAACCAACAACACACTTGCTCTTAGCAGTAAGCAAGACGGTGATCTTACACACTGCAAGTTGTGAGTAACTGCTAATAAATCAAATAAGGCGGCCCAGGACATGATGGAGCTAAGCATCGTGGAGTATATTCCGTGGACTGGCAGGGACGAAACACAATCAGAAAAACAGATGCCCTGGAGGGCGGGCACAGCGAGACCTCTTTTACGATATACACTATGTCACGATCATTGATCTCAGTGCATCGTCGTTATGGAGCGATGCAATGTCCTGGCAGACACCGCTTCGAAATTCTAAGTTCTACTGTAGACACAGCTGCGGTAAGCTCAGGTACTCAGCACCTGCGTGGTCTCAGCTTTCACGCTATACCGCAAGCGGACGCGAAGCTGCACCTACGCTGTGGAAGCCTGGACTTGTTCCTATTGGGCGACGAAGCGAGGTGGCTCTGATTGGCTGAGACCACAGCTGCGGACGTGCGCTCGAAGGATTGCCACGCATTCACTAGGGCAGTCCGGCCAACATGAGACTGGTCCACAATACCAGGTCCACGTTACCTTCAGGCGACTCAACTACGCTGCATCAGGAACGTAGTAAACTGTCGCGACTCGCCGATCAACCAGACAAGCTGCGGCCATTGGAGTCGCGATCTCTCGAGGACCCGGGACGACCGCACGAACATGCTCGCTGTCCCCATTCGAGACTGGCATGGCGCCGTTGACGCGAAAGATCCAACACGTTCACCCATGCAGCCAAGGCAACAACGTCAAGTCCAGCATCAATGCGTTCGCGGGGCCTCGTAGACATCAAAGGACAGGCCAGGAGATGGAACGATACGATCGATGATCGAAGTGTGGTGAAGCACCGCAAGACGGTATAAGAACACCTTCGCGGCCCTCAGTGTACCACTCATCCTCACAATCATCACATTTCCAACACCAAGAAGCCCCAGCCACACTCAAAGCCGCAAATCCGAGCTCACAACGCCTCCGCGACCATGAAGACCAACAACTCCGTCCTCTTCGGGCTCATTGCCTCAGCCAGCACTGCAGTGGCCCAGATCGTTAACTGCGATGGAAATCAGTCTCCAGACTGGGATGATTGTACGCAACCCACTGCCACCATCCAGTGCCACGGAGATGAAGCCGCTAATTGAACCACAGGTGACACCATCTTCTCAATCAACAGGCCCTTGGTTGAGGAGATTCCATCATTCTACCCAGACTGCACCGCGTACCCCGTCCCAGCTGGCGTAGATCCAGACACTCTGAACTGTCAAGTCCGCTGGTGCCCTACCAGCGCGGAGAGTCGCACTTCCTACAGCAGCACTGGCGGAGACTACAATCTTATCAGCATCAACTGTAAGCCAGCTGGCGGAGGAGCCGATGGTATCCGTGACACCTACAGGCTCGAGGTCACCAACAACCCAGCATACGAGCCATCGTCGAAGCGTAAAGGCCGCCGGGCCCTTGCCGAGGCTGTCAAGGACAAGCGACAGGCTGAGAGTGTGAGTCTAGCTGTAATCGTGACTTTTCCATCGGCATGCTAACAAGTCTGTTCCAGGACACTGGCTTCACCCTGGTGACCTCATCACGCAGCGTCGAAAGAGACGGCTTCCAAATCACCGGCGGTCTCACCGCCGGCTCCATGTACACGGTCCAACAGACCGACGGGAAGTCCACCAGCACCACCGTCAGCGCCAGCGTCGGTGCCGGCTTTTTTGAGTTCTTTTCTGCTTCCGTCGGCACTGAAGTTACGTCGGAGACGTCGCAGGAAAACACTGTTGGCATTACCGTCAACATCCCTTGCGATTCAGACCAGCGTGGCCAGGTCTTCTGGTACCCATTGTACGACGTGTAAGTTACTTACCCTGGCTAGCACAGAAAGGTGCGGACCATAGTAGATACTGATGACCGGATAGATACAGCGGCTTCACTACTCCATCCAACACCAATGTGGAGGTTGTTGTCCCACAGCAGAACGATGTCAGCGCCTCGAACTACAGAGTCAAGTGCATCAACTGAGCGGTCGAACAACTGTTGCGACCACAGAAAGTGAGCAAGCAGACTGGGAGCGTGAAAGAGGGTTATTGGAGAGGTGGGAGGGGAGCATATGGAATCGTGGCTGAAGCGTACAGTGGATCTTGTCTGTCATTTACTCTATAGCTTACAGGTCACATAAACAAACTTGTGCGATCGATATTTTGGTTCGTCATGTCTCTGCAATACCTGAACGAGCTGCGTCCAAAGGCTGCACACTAACCAGCAGCCTGCCTAAGCAAAGGCTCACGTCTCTTGCTCACTGCAACAGCAAACCCGTAGCACAGCTGCTGCTACTGAGGTGGAAGCGTTGTGACGCGCAGCTCGCTCCCACTGCACTTGTGCATTCGAGGGTACTCGGACGGCTTCAGGAGTATTGAGATCAGTGCTACGAGCATTCCTCCTCTTTCATCGAAGCCCTTCTTCAAAAGAGACGACGATCGACAATAGACCCAGCTTCACAATCAGGACTCTGGTCAAGACCGTTGGCATCTTGCGCTTCTAAACACATCAAAGCAACACAATAGCAAGCAGCTTTTCAATGCATATAAAATATCGGCCCTCAAACCAAGAGACGAAGTCAGCCAGCCGCCAATCCTGAATCCCTTCCAGCCTAGATCCATCCAACAGCATGCATGCTTCAAAATCCTAGCACCACTACCTGCATCGGCACCTGCAACAAAACAATAAGCTCCAGGCAATGTCTGATGCGTACCGTACCTATCCGCTGTCAAAGTACCTGCACGACGCACGAGCGCACCGCCGCAGCCCTACCGTACCAATCACAACTCCACAAGTAAACTTCACGCATGCATTCAGGTGTGGTTCAGACACGTCAGTCGAGCACACCACCATTTCAATTGCCCACAACCCCTCAACAGACGTCCGGACAACTCATCACTAAAGCATAAGAGACACCGCCTCCGCTCCCTCACCCTCACCCACAAAAGAAGAACCCGAAGCCAGTCGTTCGCCGTTTGGTCTAATATCTGTTTTGTTTCGTATACCGACTCGATCTCACTACTTCTCAAATATCTCATACCCATTGTGAAAACGCAACGCACGCGCATTCGCAGAGCAGGGGTATGCAAAAGAACCAGAAAACAAAAAAGCAGCATCGAAAGCAATCTGGGGTATCGTCACCGGCAATTCCAACCGTCCCGCCATGCTATTAATGCCTTTCCGAAATACGCAGAGGATGCAACGCGAAAAGGCAAAATGCAGCTTCGAGCCTTTGACGCCAAATCAAGAAGAAGGAAACCCGACTAGAGCCAACCGAAAGACCATTCTGCGCGTTGTGGAGAGAGGTGGTGTAGGCAAGACAGCGGGCGGTCGAGGGTATGTGATGCTGTTGCTGTCAGTGGTGGTAAGATGATGTTGATGATGGTGGTGAGTGGCTGTTGCAGACACTGACTGACTGTATAATGTCATCGCGATGTGTGCAGACGCCAACGCCGTGCCATGGTAATGATGCTGAACCAAGGATCTACAAGAATTGCGAAAGGATGCGATTGCTATCATTGCTGACCGCCGTAGTACTGAGACATATTTCCAGAGGCGGGGTTGTACATTCCAGGTTGCTGACCAGCACCGGACTGCATACCCATGCTGTATTGCTGTTGGCCCGGGCCTGGCTGATACATGCTTCGGTTCATGCCGGCGTACGCTCCCATCTGGCCCAATTGTGAATACCCCATACCCGGCTGGCCAGGCATCTGCGGTGGAGGCATCTGGGAGTGCTGTTGCTGGCCGTACCCGTGAGACTGCGATAGAGGTGATGGCTGGGGTTGTGGAGGTGGCCACATTTGGTTCTGAGGATAGCCGCCGTATGATGGAGTCTGTCGATGACCAGCTGCTGCACCCATGCTCATGGAAGGCGAGCCTTGGTGCATTTGACTGGGTGGCATCATCTGCCTTG
The DNA here is from genome assembly GCF_020509005.1 of Fulvia fulva. Lineage (NCBI taxonomy): Eukaryota > Fungi > Ascomycota > Dothideomycetes > Mycosphaerellales > Mycosphaerellaceae > Fulvia > Fulvia fulva. The sequence continues at coordinate 1,299,128 of NC_063012.1, forward strand.
CTTGTACTGGCGAAGTCATCTGGTTCGTCTGACCGGAATACCCTGCGTATGTGGGCGGAATCATTTGCGATCCGGCATGCGACATCGAGTCGGATCCCCGGTGCTGGCCACCCACACCTGCCACGGTTTGTTGTGCCTGTAATGTCGGTGGCGCAACAGCATCAGCCTGCGTGGTCTGAGGCTCAGTCACAGGCTGTTCGTGGGGTCGTCGCCAGTAGTCGTCCAGGTATCCAGCACGATGAGCACGAGTCTGGCCAAGCTGCTTGTTGTATTCCGCGGCCTGTCCCGCCTGGGTCAATATATCAGTGGCACTGCTTTGCTGGATCCTGTCTGTGTAAGCCGGTCCAGCGATCTCCTGCCTGGGACGAATGCTACCGCCTAGATTGCTGGCTCGCAGCTCATCGCTAGGCAGATGAATCATGGGAAGAGGCGCAAGTGATACGGGACCCATGCCAGGCGGTTGGCCATCGAATGTGCCGTCATTGTTGTAGATGATCTGGCCTTGTGGTAAAGCAGTCAAGGAGTTGGCTTGACTGGCTTGAGCAGCCTGCAATTCGCGTTGTTTCGCGGCTCCAGGTCGTTTTTCGCCAGCGGCATCCTCTTCTGTGAAGCCCTGTTTCCTAGCTTTGGCTTCCCAATAGTCATCACGCACTCGTCTCCCACCCTCTATGAGACGGCTGCCAAACTGTCGGAACATGGAGCGTGCGGTTACGATAGCTATTTGTCGCGACCGGTAAGAATATGGTAATATATCCTGGTAGATCAGGTTGTCCTTCTCCGTTTGGTTCGCAATGATTTTGTACAAAGACCTGTTCTTGTTAAACAGCAGGTATGAGTCGCGATATCCTAGTACGCGAGCACATTCTGTGGCAAGCATGAAGAGCTTCTCGCCACGGTTCGGCACCTGAAACGTTCTACATTTGAACTTGCGGTTACCCAGGGCATGGCCATCAGCGGAAACTTTGGTTTCGCCATCAGGATCTATCTCACGGGGTTGATATTCGTCTCCTTCCGGATTCAGCTGGTCAGTGGTGTGGTCCCGGACGGTAGGTAACGCCTTGACCACAGGCGGTTTCGTGGCAGAACCTGGAGTAGATCGTGCAGGTGATGCTTGTGATGGCGATGCGTGAGGGAGTGATGATGTTCTGGTGTGGGGCGTCTGTACCGGGTGGTGCGCCATGGACATGGACATGTTTGAGGAAGGCACGGGGCTCTCTTCTGCCTTCAGCTTCTTCGACTTGGTCTTGGCGTCATCTGATTGCAAGACGTCAGCATATGTTTGGACGATACTCCATCACGACCCGTGACAATAGTCACCATCATCCTATGAGGTGGCGACCAGTATCTCCTACGCCATGTATCTCCACATCTTCACAAGTACATACCACCTATGGGGTCCTGCCCAATGCCGCCGTTAGCGCTTGGCGAGCGACTGCGTTTGATGCCGCGCGGGCTCGGTTGGGAGAGCAGGTTGGGCGCGATGGTGGATGCTATATGGCACGATGGAGTGTCAGCGGTGGGTATAGAGTAGACATGCGGTGCTATGGTGGGTGCGGCGACGGCGTGTGGGTTGTCGCATGCAGCGTTTGCGGACGCGTCGCACGGCAGCGACCGGTGGAGGAAGTGCTTACCAGGCGCATTCAGAGCAGCTGGATTGATGGTGCCCGATTCTTCCATGACACCACGGTGTAATGTAGGCAACGCTTCTGAGCTTCGATGCGACACGGCCAGCATCACATCCCGCTACCTGGCATGAGTTGCGCGCTGTGGCCGTCTGCTGCCCGTCGCACAGATATCGCGCTGTCGCGGATTAATGTCTCGAGCTGCACGCCGGTGGCGGTGAGGGATGGAGTTGCTCGGGATGCGGGTGCCTCAATGGCATGGGTTGTCGCGGTGCTGTACTGTGCTGCAGTCCGGCGGCGTGGTGGTTTGGGCGGTAGTGATGCACTGCTAGTATGCTAATGAATGCTTCGCGTGCTGGATGTGGAGACCAGCTCGCTGCGCTCCGTCCCTTGTTCGCGCTTCGCCGAACCTCGCGATCGTGCAGCGCAGATAAGCTTGCGGTTATGCTGGAGAACCCTGGGGCAGCGACGGCGACGACCGGGATCGCTGTATCTGAGGTGTGCGCGGTGCTCACCAAGCACCGGTAACGATGTAGTCGTCAAGCAAGGTCGAGTCCTGACGCTGAGGATCGATGCGCCGAGAGAGCGGCCTGTGGCACAAGCCCTGCAGGCGAGGATGACGAAAGAAGGAGCGGCTAGCGGGGCTGTTAGCACACCAAAACCAAAACCGACTCGCGCGCCCACGCAACAGAGGCAGAGTCAGCTTTCTCCCTCGCGGCCACCACCTCCGGGACACAGTCAGAACGATCTGGCCGTCATGCGCCGGGCACCAGATATAATCGTCTCTGCCTCTGTCGCAGACGCCGATACGACACTCCTGTCTTCGCGGGCTCCAGGCGTCAGAAGACTGCTGTGCCGAACGTTACACGCTCCTCTTGCCAGCGCGCTGGTGGACGCAAGGGATAGTGATATCGGCCTGCTTCGGGCTCGCCAGATACCGGGCCAGCAACACGGATTTGGTTGCGTGATGGCGACCAGACTCTGACTCTCCCGGTGTACTGGTCGCGGCGGCGAGGGGGGAGCTGCTGCTGGAATCTGTCTGTGTACAGTGTACTCACCTGTTGACGGCTCGCCAAGGCACGACTCTGCTGAGTCGGTGTGTCTCGAACAGAGTGTTCGTAGATGTCCTGATAGATTCTTGCTGTCTGATTCGCCGTTCAATGGAACGCTGTCCACGGACGCGGTAGCGACCAGAGGGGAGTACTGCAGTGTGCAGTAAAGACCCTCTTGCGTGCAGACGGTCTCCGCTGTTGGCTGCTTGCAATGGATCAAAGTCGACCTCACGTCCTGACTGGTCCAAGAGTGTGTTTGGTTATTGTCAGCGGTGTCTCTTCCCGCCGAACGATGATCGACGCGGGCTCAGCCGCACTGCCAACGGGCGATCTTGAGGCAGGAAACCGTTGGTTGTTTGGTGCGCAAAAAGGACAAGTCGACCAACACGAATGCGCCCTCTGAATGGGCTGAGGAGCGGAAAGTAATGCACGCCTGCAGCAACACAATTTCCGACAGCGAATCGAGCTGATGGCAGGGTGGAGAGGGTGGCTTTTACATAGCGTGCTACAGTCATCTACTTGTCCTCGCAAGCCTTTCTATCCCACTCCAACATCGCGATCTTTTGGTCTAGCGCGAGCGGGCTACGCATGCGGCAGCATGATTGCTTGCATATCGAACTAAGAGAGGCGATCGTGCGGACTCATGGCATAGCGCTCCTACGCAAACCCTTGCCGCCGCCGCAGTCGCGTATCCTCCCCTTCGAGCTCTCTGCTCGCTCAGCAACGACCCGAAACGTGCCTTGGCCGTATGTATGTACGGACTCCAAAGATATGCATCTGGTTCTCGGCCATACCGTATTGTCGCAGTTAAGAGCTCCGCCAACCAGCTGCACCTGCACTATCGAAGCACTCTGCTGCAAGGATAAGATGTGGCGAATCAGCACCCTGGAAACCTTGAACGAGGGGAGCTCTGCACGAGAGCTCTGCACCTCCCACGTCCTGCGATCCTACCTTGCGATTGACCATGGACATTCAGCCTGCTATGGCAACGCCCCAAACCTCTTCTAGCCAACGCGAACAAAGCTTTACCACCTCGCATGACGTTGATACTGGCCGCCTGCATAGCTTTATGCAGATACCCGGTGTTAAGTCTCAAGAGAGATCGGCCGCACAGGATATCCCACGCGTTTGAGCTGCACGCCAATACTGCTCCGCATGAAGCTACTCGTGTTCAGCCATCATTGCCGCGTCGTACTTCGCACTTTACTTCGAACCATGAACGCTCTGGAGGCGCACAAGTTGGCATGGAACATACGTTATTGCTGAGGCTCAGCGGCGAGGCGGCGAGCCCGGCAGCTCTATTCCTGGTCGACAACCTTACCGTACACCACAGAGTACGAACAAGACGCCCGATACACGTTTGCAGTAGCGATTACATAATTGGTGCTTGCGAAGAGAGCACATGGTTGTTCGGGTAGCTGCTGCAGCTGCAGGCAGATGCACATGCAAATGACCAGTGGCGTAGCTGCAACGATCCGCTAGCACCTGCTTGATCGTCAGCTGGCCCCAGGCTGCTATCATATCTGCGGTCTCTGCCTCTGCGGCCCGGCGCAGGCAACCGGCCGCGGCCTAGCAGATGGTCAACCAAAGTCGATGACAATGCACAGTATGAAACAGGCATGGTGACAACACGGAGGTTGATCACACGACAAACTCGGGGATCGGTAGGCATGCCGAGCCGTTGGGGTCGGGGCGATGTTCTGACTTGGTCGTTCGTGTATTGCGCAAGTCGCTGCATGTCAACAACGATGTCTCAGGTATGTTTGCGAGCTGGCTTGGGGGCTGAGATTGGTGACGTCTCCGAAAACAGGTCCCGCGTCTGATCATCTTGGAAGGGCAACAGCGAATGCATGAAGCTGATTGGCAGTCCTTGCTGATGACCCATGTCGGACCTTAGCTGTCGATCAAGCCCTGGCTCCGCTTCAGCTTGCATTGTCGTTGGTCTGACTTTCTTGGAGAGGTCATGGGCGGCAATACGATGAGCAGTGTCGATAGGCAATGGTGGGAGAAGTCGCCTAGCTCTTTGCGCGGCCTTGAAGTGGTCCAAGCTATACTGCGCTTGTTGCTTCAAGAAAGCACCCCGTCACCAGGGCAGTGAAAGGTGGTCATGATATAGAAGCTGTACCTTTGTATCGGTATCGGCTATCATGCCCGTCTAATGCTTAGAGATGGGGTGCATACTCAGCAATCATGCACGTGGCTCCCTGATGGATGCTGCATGAGAGTGGTTCCCTTCACCGCCATACCGCGACAAGTCGAAAGATACCGAAGCCGTCTGATGGAACCCAGGCATTCACAAAGTCGTCTCGCACTTCCTGCCGCGTTGGTGTCCAGGTAAACAGCGATGCCGTCCATATCGGCCCGCTCGAACGGCCATGCCGTGAGCGCAGACGCGGCTCCGCGGCCGCGATGCCACTCGAGTGTGCCAAGGTTGCCGAGTACTAAGAAAAAGTAGGTAAGTATTTGACATCTTGTAGGCCATGCCACTCCATGACCACGATCTCTTACAGTAGTGCCGTCTTCCTCTCAATGCCTCGCCTCGCAATTGCGTAATCATATCCTTGAAATCGATCACAAGGTCCTGATTCATGCCCGGCAATAGTTTCGAGCGATATTCTTCCGTTGCGCGCTTTTGCTCCTATCACATCTTGCGGTCAATGAAGTCATCTATTAGACTTTAATGTTCGTCTGAAACATTCGGATCTGGCTCAGAAACGACCTCATCGTGAGCAGCAGGCAGCTCCCATTGTGCGTAGCTTACGATTTCGCCCATCTCCTCGTCGCGAGCAATGATCCAGGTCTGATTCGGCTTTTTGATGTTCACTGCAATCTTCTCGGTCATGTCGACTTCCAGGATTGCTGGATCAATAGTGCCCAGTTGCAGGCGCCTATACCTGTTAGATTTCTCCTCCGGCGTAGTATGAGTTCTGTCACGTTGCGAAACCGGTGAAAGAACGGGAGCTGTACATTAGAGTTTCAGTGCCACCACTCAATAGTACCTTTGCAATAGCTGCCGCATCGTCAGGCGTGGCTTTCGCTATCGTGAAAGGCATTGCTGTGATGATTTACCAGCGGCGATGGCTTTGCAGCGAGACAAAGATGACATCGTGCAACTCATATCTGGTATGCATGCGATAAGATGTCGCCGCCACATGTTATGCGAGATGCATTACTGTTGCACAGGATGTTGTTCCTGCTCGCGTCGCAGCCGAGGTGTAAAAGTCCGATGCCAAGACTCATGAGAATTCAGGGTCCATTGCACAGCCTCGCCCTCTCAGTTGCTGCGAGCACAAAAATGGCAAAAAGATTGCACCCGACGTGGGACTGCAAACACAGTTAGAGTGAGAAGTGAATAACACGATTGAATAACTTTCCTCGAACCCACAACCTCCAGATTTTACTTCTTCGGCCAAGGTCGTGACCGTCAGGGAAATTTCTCGCCCCAACTCCACTCCCAAGGCCCAATATGGTACAGAATACCGCATTAGAAGTCTGGCGCGCTCTATTGATCGTTAGTGACGCCCTGGTACTGCTCAATGGTATGATCCTTACACCATTGCGCCAGCCGGGCCAAGTTGTGCAGTGCAACAGGTGCGGCTGTTGCCGGCAGGTGCTTGCTGGCTGAATATAAAGCTTGTCATAAAGAGCTCCGCTTCTACTCGAAAGTAGTTGAGCGTCTTGACTTGTTCTCCAGTCCTCTCACTCCTCCATAGTGTGGTTCTGAGGTGCTGAGCTTCCGATGGCGTGACAATCGGTCGATGATTTCGTTATGAATGTAGAATTTGCCGGTACGCCAGGCCCGTCACGGCATTTACAGACCACTACATGAAGTACTGGATGCTAGGGTCCAGATATATGTGCTGCTGTATGGTCCTTGAGCAGCCAAATTCTAAGGCCATAGTCGCAAGCACACAGGCAGACATCAGTCGCTGCAAGAGTAGGCCACATCGATAGTTGAAAGTGTTTGACATAATACTTATCATTTCCAGGACGCAGGATGGTGCTCAAAGCGATCGAGGGAGCTCAAGATTAATAGATACCAGATGCAATGTTGCACAGCAGATGAGAGATGGATCGGTCTGTTCCTCACCACGTCGCTTGAGGCAGAGGGAGTTGTGTTGCCCGGAACCGCGAAGGGCTTCTCGCTTTGCATTGCTTTGCCATGAAAGCGGCATCGATGTTGGAGTGGGGGCGCATTTCGGCTGCTGTCTGCTAGAAATTTGACTTGCTCAAGACTTTGCCTTGCAAGAAAATAGTATCGATGTGGAAGTCGGGGCGCATTTCGACTGATCCCTCCTAAAGTTACAGTCAGCCCAAAGTCGGTGGACGGAAGCCCAATGATCGCACGGTCCAGTTGGAAGCCCGATCATGGCAGTCCAGTAGGCATGTGATGCTCGGAAGTGAAGCGTCTGATCATGAGCTTCACAAGAATACCCCTATCACCAAACCTCACTACTTCTACCACCTCACATCCACGACCTCAACACCATCCACACACCACACCACACAGTATACCACCCTCATCACAGCCATGTCTTCCAAGCACCGCAAGAGAGAATCAGGCAGAGCTCCGCGCATTCCACCGTTAGACCCCGAAGAGGTCCAGATATTAAGCAGGGTCGAGTACGACAAAGGGAGACTAGATGCTTTCTTGCGCACTCTCCAGAAGTATCCGATGGATGGACCAGCTTGGAGCAACGCTGTACAATGCACATACCAGCTCCTGAGACGCATGCACGTCGCAGGAGGTAAGACTGGGCTCAAATTTGTGCCACGCAAATTACGCTAAACTGCTGCGCAGAAGAAAACATCGCCAAGATCGGCGGTGTCCTCGCAGCGAACCAGAAGATCATTGCAGATCCAGAGTTCCATTCCTTACTCCGCACGATCGAGACCAGGCGTCAATGCCCCGGCTTCGCAGACGCTGTTGAGAAAGCCACTACCAATCCGGGTGGTAAGGCTGCGTTGGCCGAGCTCAGCAAGTATCTCACCGCGGTGAGGCACGCCATGGACAAGAATGCTGGTGGGTTGCCCCTTATTCGCAAAATGCGTGACGCTTTTCTGACCTGGTCACAGCTTTCTTCGAGTGTTACTTGATTTGCCTGGCGCCAGATCTGAGCCCCATCGACCGTCCTCCGCCCCGTACCGGTATCAGGGGTTTGATGGGGGAGTTGACTCGGAAGGAAGTAGCCAAAGGGCGGAAAAGGCCAGGAAAGAGAGGTGGGCTGCGATGATAGCGAAGCTGAAGCAGGAAGAAAGCAGTTCAGAAGACTTCAACGACGAGGTGCGCTATCTCGGCAATGCTCCGGGTGAGCTGCACAGTGAGTGTTCCTCCAAGAGATGAATCGTATACATCTTTCGCTGATATGTTCCCGTAGTCGCTCCTGACGAGGTCCGCCACCCAGATAGCCCACCGCCATTCCCAAAAAGCGTAGATGAGAGCTACGAAGGAACCGAAGGTAATGCCAATCCGCACGCAACAGGGAAAAGGCGGCACGCAAATCTCTAACACTGCTGTAGGATCGGAGCATTGCAAATCCAAGGGTCGAGATGTGTACGAGTCGACGCTCGAGAAGTTTGAGGACCTTGATATGAATGTCCCAAGAATTGAGGGCCTGAGGCAAATGATCTCCCGTATTACGGTGCGCCTGATGCACCGAAGTAGGGCGATGGAGAACTGACGGAGGTCAAGAAGCGCTGGGATGCAGGGGGCGGTCTCGGCCGGAAGAGTGATTGTGATGCAGATGACTAGGTCTCATGAGTACGGACTCCCGATTGCGGCATCAGGAAGAAAGTAATGGTCCCGGAGTCCCGCCTGAGGCTTCGTTGATGATATGTATCTAGGGAGCAATGTTCATCAACAAGCTCTGAGCGTTTCAGGAAAGCGCGACGGGTTTCTGTCTCCAGATCCTGGTCCCCTTGAGATGCTACTATTTATGATTTCCCGCGATCTGGACCTGGAGATCAAGTTGTTCGTCCATGGCATCGGCCGTTCCGCCCGTCCACAGACCAGAAGTAACGGCGAATGCTCCCAGATGAGCCTCACTTGGCACATACTTCGTGATGCGTCTGTCACATGTGAGGCCTCACTTCGTCTCATAAGAAGCTTCCAGAATTACGAACTCACCAACACCAACACCTCCATCTTTCATCGACACTTCGTTCAACCCTCTCCAAGCAACCTTCCTCATCAACCTCACAACCAACGACAACCTCCTGAAATTGCGTCACGCCTTTTCAGCAGCCACCCTCACTACCTCACACAGCTGAACTCGCGATGGCTGATGACGATGGACATGAGGAGAGGAATCCGGGCCTCCGTGCGCGCTGTGGTGAGGTTTGGGAGACGATCGATGAGATCATCGTCGATACCGATCACGACAGCGTAGCCCACACCCATCTCGTTTATGCGATTCACTATATCCAGAAGACCTTGGATGAGCTCCGCGGTACGATCTTGCCCGCACGAAGCTGGGAACACTGTTGCTGACGCTTGTTCTAGAAGGTCCTGTCGTGGAGTCCAACTTGGATCCTCCCGCGCCACCAGTGTCGGACAAGGAGGGTGAAGATGCTGCAGGTAAAATTTACGATTACGCCCAAAATGCGGCACGCAAATCTGACGATGCCTCAGGATCAAAGGGAAGTGAGGTTGGAGATCCGGGCCCTGACGACTTCTCCGCAGATGACTCCGACGACATCGACATGGACGAGCCGACCAACGGCTCCCTGGAGGATAGTGGTGACGGTCTCATCGAGACGAAGTAGCATTGGGAGGCGAACATTCGGTGTGGATAGGAAGAGTATCGATGAGAAGTGAGGCTTACCTATCTGATGGTTAGCAGAGGAAGCACACGGCAGGAAGCCTCGAAGGTCTGGTGGGTGAGACGTGTCTAGAGAGCAGTCTTCATGACAGACTGAGATCGTCGGAAATGCGGGACGGTTTTTTGCATTCACTCAATGGCTTGATGAGGTACAGCTTCCAAATGTGATGCGTTGGGAGCAGCATCTAGCCTGGAATGCGGTTCGATGCGCTCTGAGCCTTCAGTCTCTTGCCGACTTCCATGTAAGTCAGTCAAGCTCTCGTGAGCTCAAGCATTTTCAGCGCACCAGAGGGATGGCACGCTGTTGTCGGACCCATAAAGTGGTCCATGTTATCGCAGCAATGGAATGAGAGAAAGAACCCGTGCATTCTTGGTCGACATGCTTATTGCCTCAATCCCGTGCTGACCTCTGGAACGAAGTCGATGAAGCGAGTGCGCTTCAAGGCCCAGACAGTGCTCTGGCCCAACCAATGCTGCTTTTGCGGTTGGGCATCTCACTTTTGAAGTCGAAGACACGAAGCGCCGGACGGCGCGGCTTGATTTTTGTGCTGGTGAATCAGTCATTCGCACCTCAATCTTTCCAGGGGGCCTCCATAAGGTTGACAAACTTCCTGCATTCTCTGTAGCATGTTATCAGTACCCGAACGCCTCGCTAGCAACGCAAAATGAGCTGATATCGAAGGCAGATTGCTAGACTTAGTCGCTGTCCGGCTCGTCCAGTGCTTCGTCTCTCAATTCGCCACGCTCGTCGTCGTCATCATCTTCTGGCTCCTGCTCTTCGAGAGCGTCCTCCATGGTCTGATCTTCGTCGTCTTCGTCTTCAACATCATCATCCGCCGCTTCTTCGTCGTCGTTGGCGTCAGCATCTTGGTCGTCCGCCATGTCTTCGTCATCGGCATCATCTGCGCCAGGAGCCATTGCAACGCCGGCATCGCCTTTGAGCTTCTTGACAGGTCTTTCACCATCCTCGATATCAGCGTGGCCGTTGGCAGTGCCGTTTGCGCCAGGGACCACTTCGCCGTCCTTTGATGCAACACCACTCGCTGCGCCTTCTGCATCGCCTTCGCCCTCCGGAGGAGCGTCTTTGGCTTTCTCTTCCTTAACTTTCCGCCTGTACGTATTACGCTTGTCGCATTGGATCTCGTTGTACTCTGCATAGTGGTCAGTATAACCATCACTCGGGATCATGGTTGATGTGTAGCGCTACGGCACCCACGAACTGCACCTACTCTTCAACTGAGCCTCTACGACGGGCAGAAAGTTCTCCAGCTCAGCATCTTTGAGCGCAGCCATGACGTCCTGGGGTGAGATTGTCTTCTTGCCACTGGCTTGTGCATTGTCGTTCGAGCTAGATTCCGTCAGTAAGAATGGATGTCAAGGAAGGTACTCGATCGCGACAGGCAATTCAATCGAGAAGACATACTTGGCTGCGAGATAGCTCACAAAGACAGTTGCGCTCTTGTGCAGCGCTAATAGCGCGTCCTTGTGTATTTGCGTGTTGGCTGGGAGGTTGCCCTTGGCGATTCGCTGTATCATGGACTTCGGTAGGCTCAAATCCTGGACGTTGTTAGCTAGTTGGTAGGGCACGGGTGTCCTTTTGCTAATGCCGTGCCTCAACACTCAGACCGTCCTTCTCCTTGGGCTGCCGCGCAGGCGTTGTCTCCGCTACCTCCTCCGGGCCATTTGACGTGGTCGACACGTTGCTCTTGCGTCCCGGCATGTTGAGTCGTATGTTCTGCGAGAGCTGACAGTGGCACACTTTGCTTCGATGGAGACTCGATGACTTGAGGGAAGATGCGATATGTTCTTGAAAGGGGATGTCTAAAATTCAATGGAAGGAGGTGCCACGTGAGACGCGCAGAGCGTTGCGGTTTCGTGGCAAGGAAAGAGGTCCGTGCGGTCCCACCACTTTCCCGCGCTTTCTGTTTCTTCTACCACGACAAGCTGTTCCTCATCTTCCATCGACAACATGACCACAGCCCATTCACGCTGCTCGCCGATAGTGATCTCCTGTCCTGGTATACATGGCCATGGCCATAATTCGCTCGGAAACCATGCTTCTCAAGCTGCAACGACGGCGTTGTGCGACCGCTGGCCACATGGAGTGATGAGCAACCATCTTTAAAGAAAAATCCGTCTTCGTCGACAGCTGTCTACAGCTCGAACTTACTGATCACTGTCCCTAGCACTTGGCTCCGAGATGGCAGCACCATCCTTGCCGGTACGGCATTGTGCAGAACAATCCACGAGAAAATGGAGCAGAAAGCAGCACCCTATCAAGCAAGCTGCCCTGGTCACCAAGGATGAGGTTCGAGGCTTTCATCGACCAGCTTCAGAGATTCGTACCAACCTGGCAACGACGATGTGGCTTCTTGCAGAATCCGCTTCGAAGATCTACCACCTGAGGTTCATCGCTTGATCTACTCCTACGCTGCCGAGAACTGCGATCCTATATCACCGATTGTCAAAGAATCTGCGGCAGCAGCATTCTCACCCATAGCTCAATATATCGAGACTGGGCTGCCGATTTTGCATCAGGTCTTTCCAAGCCTCAAAGACCTTGCCACCAGGCTCCCCAAGTACTACTCGTCGCAGGTCTTTCAGTTCGATCTTCGTGATGAGGTATGTGGCAGACCTGCAGCCATAGATTGTATCGCCTCAATTGCGATGCCGCGACAGCTAACCTTGTTCCTGTAGCACGGGCTCTCGAATTCGTGGCGATGGATCGACGAACGTTTCGAAGAAGTTTCGGCAGCAAGGACAATCAGCCTGTATCACTATACCTGGTACCACAGCTCTTCAGACTACTGCTGGTCATACGTGCCCGACGCGACAGTTTTGACATTGACATCTTCCGGCCACATCAGACTCAAGAGAGCCAGCCAACAGCTTGATCCGGACTCCTGTGTTTGTGCCATTGCTGATCTGGTCGCTGCCCAGTTTCCCGACTGGAAGGCGAAAGAGCAATGGACCTTGCTTGACTTTATCGCAGCTTTACGCCAAGATAGAGACCCGCTCATCGATGCGGTCGCGAAGTTCATCGATGTCCTCCAGGAGCACGAGGAGAAGTTTCAGAAACTCGAAGCTGGTCGGCAACCATGCCCTGCACGTGGAAAGCAGATAATCTTCCTCCGCACAACCTGCAATCTCAACTGAAGAATTGCGTGACGGTTTCCATGGTCTCAAGGAGGAGAACTTGCGGGCGTTGCTTACCATTGCTGCATCTGTTGGTCGAGTGCGAATGTACGCAAAGTTACCACCATGTCGGGTCTCCTAGACAGAGATGCATCTACAGATAAGACCAGGACGATGGTCTTACCTTGCGATCTTCATCTCGCCTTGGAGCAGGTGGGACGTTTTACGGAGTAGTGAAGGGTCATGCTCAACATGTCAAAACTGTCTTACGATGAGTTGGAGGCCTACACATGTGGCTACTATAGCTACGAACCAGCACCAGACAGAAAACATGTCCTGTCAACCTCTCCAGACGGCCAGTTCACCGAGGACAGGAGACCCTCTGTGCCCAAACTATGGCTAGCGCCGTACAAATCACGGTTTCGAGAACGATTCACGCCATGCTCGAGCGAAGACGAAGCCGACTATGAGACTTCACCAGAAGACGCCGAATCAGAATACGAAGACTGCCTTCCAGTACCACCCAAGAGCGAGCTGCGAAACAATGGCCTAGGAATTCCTCACAACAAGAACCGCGAAGTGCGAATCATTGATAGTATCCTTCATGGTGGCGACGAGGAAGTCGATGGCGTTGATGTTAACATTGACCTTTCCCTGATCGACGGCTCTTGTGGAATGGTTGGATCACGTCGCCCCGCCGGACTACCACCAGTGCCCCCGAAGAGCCCGAAACGACAGTCGTTGGTGATGGAGAAGGATGTCAGGATAAGGCAAGACTCAAGCCTTGACCCCAGCTATGACTCCGACTTTGATCCCAGCTTGATGGTGGCTCCCCTGAACATAGTCAAGAAACGAAGCAACAACGAGTCCAGCAGCGAGACACTGGTCTCTAGCTCCACTGTCGATGTCGCTCGCTCATCTCCAAAGTCCGTTACACCACCAGAGCACAGCGACTCCAGCCCAAGCCATACTACCGAACTACCCAAAGAACCTACCTGCTCTTCCAGACGTGTGGGCCCCGCGAGATTACGTGGCCATTTCGCGGCTTTCTCGTTCGAAGAAGACGATGCAGACGACGAAGGCTGTATGAATTTTGGGCGCAGACAATTCGCCAATGGTCTCTATGCCGACGCAGAGAGGCGCCGCGCTAGCGGTGACCGACATTTCCAGCTCAACCAGAAGTCCCGAGTTAAGTCGACTGCGCAGCAGGACTCCGATGGCAACTTCGAGACGTCGCGAGCATTACAGCAGGGTAAGCAGAGTCTAGACGACAAGTACTTGATGGATCTGATGCAAGTACACCCAGCTGTCAGGATGGAGGCTTTCAAGAGGAACTTGCATGTACTGCGAGATGGCCCACTCGCAGCTCAATCGGAAAGAAGGAGATCGGGGTATCGGTTTGAGAGTCTTGATGGTCTCGTGGCTGGGAAAGATGATGGTCGACAGGAGAGAATGGTTCTCGAATAGCTTTGAATATACTCCTTGATACTTATCAGCATGGCAAAAAGAACAACACACCATCCATTCAACGGTGACTCAATGGCATAGCGAGCTATCAGGGCTCTATCTGATCACAAGGTTATGCCTTCCTGAGTTGGACCATATCGCCAAAATGTCATGACGGTGTATACCGTCGGACCGATGGTGCTTGTCGAAGTGAGCAGAAATGTATGTGAATACATACGCTCGTTCCTGATCATGAAGCTGGATCACATATGCATGTCAGTGATTGCCAAGTTACCATCAACCTGATCCAAATCTGCCAGACTCGATTTCGATACAGATGGCAAAAAGAACATCATGTCATCCTCGCGGATCTACATCTCTATCAAAACGGCAAAAAGAACAACACACCATCCGTTCAACGGTGACCCTATACAAAAGCCATACGACCATAGCCAAGTCGTGGTCGTAGGGCAGTGCCTTCTCGTCTTGACCCACTTCACCAGAAATCTGGCTTGTAGATCATACGGTTGAGCCAATGGTGCGTTGTCTAACAGATGACGGGCAGAGGTGCATATATAGCCTCACGTAAGTCCGTCACCAGCGCTTGAATTCGTGGCTGATGAGCCAGAGTACGCGGGCCGTGAAAATGCGTCACGCTGTTCTCGACAATCACATGCTTCCAAAAAAACCTCAACTCCTTAACCCTCCCCCGCTATTCTCCCCCCTAATCCCCACTCAAACTCCTCTCCATCCTCCTCCTAATCTCCGCAACCGCCTCATGCCCCCTAGGTCCCACATCGCCCCTCTTCATAGTCACCCTCTCATCCTCCCCACTTTCCACACGTTCGCAAAGCTCCTCCGGATCAAAATCCACACCGAAAGAATTCTCCGCAATTCAGGACTGTTCATGAACGCAGTGGCTTCCTCGGCAGTCTCGAAGTTGTCGACTTGAGTTTCGATTTGATTGCCGTCCGGGTCGCGGTAGTAGAGGGATGTTGTTGGGCCGTGGTTCTGGAACAAGTTAGTTAGAAGAGGGGGGTGAGAGGGGGGTGAGAGGGGGGAGGACAAGACGTACGACACACCACCCTGGCGTAATGCCTAGGGCTTGACGTTGTTCGTATGCGGTGCAGAGATCCCGCAGAGTATCGAAGCTAAAGGCGATGTGTTCGAGGCCGCAGTGCTTCTCATCGTTCTTCTCCAAACCAGGGATGTTGAGCAGAGCGATCCGATGGTGTTCATCGTCGTAGGCCAGGAAGGCGAGCATTTCGTTCTCATAGGCGGTATGAGCGCCGAGGAAATTCTGGTAGTATGAGACCATTTTGGGGAGGTTGGAGGTGCGGATGACGATGTGGGCTAGGTTGGAAGGGGAGAGGACTTTGGAGGTTGTGCCGTTTGTTAAAGTCATGGTTGGTTGCTGTTTGTTCTGGTTTGAATTGAAGGTAAGTCTGGGCTTTCGATGAGGTGCTGTTGATATATATGTGCATACCAGCTGTCCACGAAGTAAGCATACCAACACAGATGAAGCTGGGCCAGAAAGTTGTGCCAAGGTCGATCAAATCCTTCCGAATCTGGACATGGTTTCGCACATGTCGTGCTACGTACGGCAGTATGTCAGCAAGTTGATCAGTAACCAGCATTGTGCTACATTGACGTTGGTACATCTCCGCAACGCGCGCGGCTGTAGGTTTGGTTGTTTAGCGGTGCTCTGGCAATAGTCAGGGCTTCCGTCATTCGAGGTATTGAGGTCTCTCGGAGGGCTCTTCGCAGTGCGTGACCGCGTAATAGTGACGATCTGCTGAAGCGGTGATTCGGACTCGAATTGCATATGATGGATTTTTCGGGCCCGGAAACTGCTACGAAAATCAGGGTATCATGAAATGGACTGTCCTCCGCCATTCTTGCTCATCCAGTCTGTCGGCATTACGAGTCGAATCATAGTCCGACTCTTCCCAATCTATCGCATGCTGACGAATTCCTTGATCGTCCATTCAATGGCTCTCGCCACCTCGGTGCCATTGCTCCAAACTTGATCGTGTTTCCCTTTCAGCTCGATGAGTTTTCCTCTGCGATTTCCAGAATCTCCAAAGCCTTGTGATGATAGAGCCTTCATCATGAGTTCTGGCTGGTCCCACTCTACAAGCTCATCCTCGTGAGAATGCGCTACCACTGCAAGCTTGCCATCTTGCCAGCTGCTCTTGTAGTCGGCATTTGTGGGACTCGCTGCGGCCCAGTTCGTTGCGTTTGGTCCGAAAGCGCTTTCTACAAAGTTGTGATAGATGGGCTGCTTGAGATCATCATGATATTTCACCAACGCCGGCAGATCGTATAGGCCTTCGATCCCGAGCACGGCGAGCGGTGGCATGACATTCATCTCCAAACCATAGGTCGATTCGTACTGCGATCTCCAATAGCGTTTCATGGCCACCTGAAAGGCCAGAAAGGCTCCACAAGAGTGGCCGACCAGTATGTACCGGTCCTCAAAGCGATAGGTTTCCTGAAGATGCAGAATTGCAGACAAGACATCGTTGATATGATCGGGATGTTGAGCATTTCGGGCCGGGTCTGCCGGATTTGAGGGATTTGTCGGATGAGCTGGTGCTGGTGACAGACGGTAGTTGATTGAGGCATAGCCTCCAACATGATCCGCTATCGAGGAGTTCAGCAGTATATCCTGAGCCTTATCAAAGGTCGATGCCGTCTGCTCCGGGTCAAACCACGCGCCTCCATGTATGTAGACGATCCATATGCGGTGGCGTTTATTGTCGGTCGATCGCGGTATGCAGGTCTGGAGAGTGTTGAGATTGGAGTCGCCGCTGTATCGGATGTCCTTCCTGAACTGCGGCCATTCATCGCCGGTGGGCGTGGCAGGCATGTCTGCGTTGGCAATGCCGTCGATTCGATTCTGTGAGCTCGATGTGCCGCCTCGCCAACGCGCTGCACTGAGTCAAGGTGCAGATTTTGGCTTTGCGCGTATCTTTTGGTGGGGAGTGCAGAGAAGGAGTGTGCGATATGGGAGCAGCGCGTGGACGGGAGACGACAGAAGGATTTTGACACGAAACAGACGAAAGGGATTGGATCTAGACGGGGCCAATGCGGTATGCCGTGGGCGTGGGCTCGTGTCTGACCTTTACGGACAACAAGACAAGCAACGGGCGCAACGCGAAAAGACAACCGTATCCGTCGTACCTTGACGCTAGGCGAAGGTTTTCATGCAAGCGTGCCTTTCCCGCCGATAAACTGCAGGTGCGTGTGGGAACATGCTGCACGCGAGCGACTGCGACAGAGACGCTCGCTGGCAGGAGATTGCTGAAATTAAATGGACGCAGACGTGGTCGGGTCTGGACTCGTCATTTCCAACGCCAGCCCTTCCCAGGATGATGCGTGCCGAGTTGAAAGATTTATCCCTGCTGCTGAAGTGACAGGGAGCCCGAGCCCATCCACGCGTCATACGGACCAAAGCGCCCACCTCCACCAAAAAACAACACCACATCTTCAATCGTGTTTTCTTTATCCAAAATCAGGCCCATTGCAACCAGCAAATTTATATACGTATCTGGATACATCACTGAACAAATTGTCGTGCTTGGATTGGCTATATGTGGTGTTGTTGTCGCATGCTACCGTCGCACACTTTTCGCCTGTTTCTTGGATTGGAGAAGCTACTGCAAGATGACCAAACACCTTTCAACGCCTCAAAAGAATCAGATAGTAGGAGCCTATCACTACTGCAGACTTAAGGGCATCAAGTGCTCGCAAAGAGACCTTGTTAAGACCTTCAAACCGCTCTTCGCACCCACAAGGCATCAGGTGCGCAATGCTCTGGACACTGCAGGCTCAAGACAGCCATATCACCTTCCAGAACCTCCACCTTCCGGACCAGATCAGCTCTTATCCAAGGAGGACTTGGACCGGTGTGAACGGCTGCTTGAGAACTACCACAGCAGGGGTCAGAAGAACGCAGTAGATACACATTGTGACTATAGACGCAGCAGAATGAAGAACAAGGTGGTGTGGATGTGAATAGAGAGATAGAACAACACCTTCAGAAATGAACATAATCCCACCAGTTGTTTTGGGCGGTTTGGTCAGTGTGGAGCGTGCCATCTTCGCATTGGGCGCTAATGGTGGGACACTGCGAGTCTGCGGCCACAGCCCACATGCACCTGCCGCCCAACGCTGTTGCGTCATCGCCTGCCTTGAAACACGAGCGCTCCTGCCTCCGCGACGTGCCTTCTTTTGGGCAAGCACGCAGCGGATAAGTGCCATCTGGCATCTGCTACCGCGCTGTACCAAGCAGCTACTGCCCTCCGCTACCTCCTACCACTACACCACATCTTGGCTGTTGCGCCATTCCGACCCGAGCAACTGCCAAACGACAGTCATACTCACCACACGACGGCTGAGCGCGACGAGGGTTCCTTACTCACGAGCGCCTTCGAGACTTCGAGTGAGGCGCTGCTGGCCCCACCACACCCAAAGGCACCACACTTCAGGCCTCCATCTGTGATCCACTGAACCTCCATCATCATCCGCCGAAACTCACAGCCACCTACAGAACTCAAACCCTCACTTTTATCCGCCTAGCTCACCATCACCACACAACACATCGACAACTTCTGTTTCATTGCTGCACACACTACTTCTTGCATTAATCACCACCCTCACCGCTCAACATGAGCACCTACCACGGCTACGACGACGACTACGACGAGCCGCGGCGTTACCGCAACGTGAGTTGATCATCTTGCACCCCACCACCAATGTCTCACATACTGACTTCCGTCCCAAGGTTCGCACCCGACCACGTGAGAGAGACGAGCCGGATTATGTCCGCGAGGAGACGTACATCGAGCGCGGCAAAGGCCCAGGACCACGCCATGGAGAGCTTGTCTACCGCGGACGAGAAGATAGCGTCGAGGACATCCCGCGTGACTTCCCACCTCCAGGCCGCAGCGGTGGTTCTCGATACAGCGCGTACGACGACCGTCGTGGCAAGAGCGTAGGCGGCGGCAGATCAAGATACTCCGACGACTATGACGACGACCGATACACCGACTATGCTGCACCAGCTGCTGCAGGTGCTGCCGGCTACGCAGCTGGACGTCGTGACCGCAGCCGCCATCGAGGACACCGCGATGATCGAGACTACGACTCGGAGTACTCTGACTCACCACCACCACGTCGCAAAGAACCAGAGCGCAAGAAGTCAGGCATTGGCGAGACACTCGAAAGCCTTGGACTAGGAGGTCTCGTTGGTGGACTCGTCGGAGGTGCCAACAAGAAAGATGGCTCTCGTGCCGGCTCTCGCGGTGGACGATCTCGTTCTCGTGCAGGCAGCCGCCGAGGTGGATACGACTCAGACGACAGTCGCAGCCGCTCTCGAGGCCCCGATGGCAAGAAGAGGACCGAGAGGAAGTGGGCACAAGCAGCTCAGGCAGCTCTCGTTGCTGGTGCAGTCGAAGCTTTCCGTTCTCGCAAGGAGCCCGGCCCATGGTCTGGAGACAAGGGCAAGCGCATCGCGACTGCAGCACTCGGAGCTGGTGGCATTGACGGTATGATTGGCCGCGACCCTGATAAGAAGACCAAGCGCCATCTTGCCGAAGCTGTCGTCGGTGGTCTTGCAGCTAGTCGTCTTGCCAATGGTGCGCGCTCCAATTCACGCGGCCGTGGTGGTCTCGACTCTCGCAGTGTCTCTCCTGACAGTCGCGCTCCACGTTCCCGCAGCCGCAGCATCATCGACCGTTTCCGAGGCCGCTCACAATCTCGAGGACGACCAGGAGAGGAAGGCGGAGGAGGCGCTGGAAACGCGTTGAAGGGTTTGGTGGGAGCTGGAGCCGTGGCTGCCGCTGGCAAGGCCATCTACGACCGTGTGCGTTCCAAGTCCCGTAAGAGGCGCTCACCCTCAAACTCTAGCGCAGACTCGTATGTGCCCTCCCGCACCCGTCAGCGAGACAGGCGTCGCTCACCGAATTCAGATACCGGCAATACTCGCCGGACCGACGAAGCTTCAGGTCGAGAAGTCGCTCGCGGTACTAGATCGAATGCTGGGGCGGCAGCCGGCGCAGGTGCCGCTGCAAGTGCCTTGACCACGAGAGGCAACGGCGGCGGTAACGACAAATTCAATGACAACCACGTCTCCAGCGACAGTAGCAGCACAACAGATATGGAAAAGACCAGAAAACACATGCGAGGAAAAGAACTCATTACAGCGGGACTTGCGACTGTGGCAACTATTCATGCGGCACATGGTGTTTACTCAAGCATGGAAGCTCACGAGAAGCGACATCGGCTGGTGGCAGAGGGTGAAATGTCTCCTGAAGAAGCTCGAAAGAAGCAGACGAAGGCGTGGATCCAAGATGCTGCAGCTGTCGGTATTGCCGCGCTGGGTATCAAGGGCGCTTTCTCTGAGTGGAAGGAGATGAACGAGCAGAGGTATGCATTCCTGATTAGCACTCTTATCTTTCTTTTCACTCGTACTGTTTACTGACGATCGCTCCTTCCAGACGCGAAATCCAAGAACTCGAGAAGCGGAAGGCGGCACGCCGCAAGAAGCGCATCGCCCGCCAAAAGCAGGAGGAGCGAGAGAGACACGAACGAATGATGAGCATTTTGGAGAAGAACCCCGGTCTTGCGATGGGTTACAAAATGAACCAAGAAGGCTTTGCCTTGCCTGGCGCAGGTGCTCCTCCTCCTCCTGAACTCAGCGGGAATCCTTATGCTGGTCAGAATGGTGGTTCTCAGCGATACTAGGCGCATTCTGAGGATGTCACTGATGATTCGGCTACGGATTATGAGGATTACCATCATCACTCGAGGAGACGAGGGAGGGGGTAAAACAGACGACAACAGCTTGATTGGTTCATCAGGACTTGAGCAAAACAGTGCATTGAGCGTGGTATGGGGTTTTCGGTTACGATGGATGGTGATGCATGAGATACCCGTACGACTGAGCCGCAGTACTGCGCTATGAGGATCACGACGTAACGGGACATGATGATA
This sequence comes from Fulvia fulva, assembly GCF_020509005.1. NCBI lineage: Eukaryota > Fungi > Ascomycota > Dothideomycetes > Mycosphaerellales > Mycosphaerellaceae > Fulvia > Fulvia fulva. The sequence goes on from NC_063012.1 coordinate 1,320,203, forward strand.
TGTGGGCGGTACAGTGCGTCTGCTGCACTTCATCTCACTGCTGAGAGGAGGTCAGAGCGGACGGATCGAGTTCATAGGGTTCTGTATCACATGAGAAAACACTTTGCATATTTTCCACATCCCTCCCGCCATCTCTCAATGCTTCTCCCTCCTCCACCTGGCATCAGCCTTCCTCGCAGGCTTAACATTCCTCTTCGCCGTTCTGCTCCTCCTCGCCCCTCCATCGCCATTCCCATCATCACTCCCATCCCCTCCCTCCTCCAGCTCCCTCTCGCAAACCGGCACCGTCAAATTCCCACCAAACAGATCCCCAACCCAGAGTAACACCCCATTAGTCCACCCAAACCCCGTCTGAACCGTATACTCCCCACCTCCACCAAACGCCGTCACATCGGTGCTATCATACTTCTCAAAGATGGCACCGTCGAAATCATTATCTGGCTCGATATTCTCCAATGTAGGTAGAGACGAAGTAGATCCGCCCGTTTCGCGCCATGTACAGAACGCACTATCGAGATACCTTTGTGCGATCTCCAAGGCGAGATCCTGCGTAGCGATGTACGAAGGATCCTCTTCGCCGAAAGTAGGCGGCGTGTTCAAGAGTCCGGCGATGAGAATGTATGTCAGCGGAGGCCAGACATTCGGTTCGTCCCACTGTTGCTCTGTCTCGAGGTTCGTAGCGGCGGGAACACCGGGGAAGCGGGAGAGTTCATTGATGATGGGTTCGAAGGCGTGGAGGATTGCGGAGGGGTTGTTTTTGAGGTAAGGTGGTGCGGCGCCGGTCCAGAAGGGGTAGAATTGGGCTATGTGCGTGAAATGTTGCTGGCCTGCTGGGGCGTTGAAGGTTTCGTTAATGGAGGCGTTGGCGGAGGTGGTTATGAAGGTTTGACGACGGGAGGAGGTGAGGTTGTAGTCGTAGTAGGACCATTGATCTTGGTCCCACATTATGGCGGCCATGGCTTCGCTGCGGGTGTTGGCGAGGGTGGTCCAGGCTGAGGCTGCTGAGGAGTTGCCGGTGAGGGTGTGGAAGTTTGCGATGGCGATTTCGTTGGCGTAGAGGATGCTGTTGAGGTCGACGGGGATGATGTTGGCTGTGTTGAGGCTGCGGAGGGGGAAGTAGACGTCTTCGATGGCGTCTGAGGGGTTGCTGATCCAGCGGGAGGTGTAGTCCCAGCCGCTTTCTGCGCCGCTTGCTAGGTCGCTGTAGAGCTGGGCGATCTGGCTTTCGTTCAGCTCCGTTGCTGGATAGATGATGCCGGATTCGGCGTAGTAGGATGTGTTGGTTGCTGTGTGATAGTCCTCGGTGTAGCTTTCTGGTCGAGGCTGATTGTTCTCCACGGCGTATCGGTTGAGTGTATATGTAGTCCCATCGACTTCTACGTCTACGGATCTGTTGGTGGTCCAGAAGCTGTACTCTCGCTCGAGCGTAGGTAGCAGCTGCCCTAGTACTGAAGTGTCGTTGGTGTACTCGACGTAAGCTTCAACCATCAATGCCAGAACAGGAGGCTGACTGCGGTTCAGGTAGTACTGCCTGGCACCATTCGGCACGAAGCCAAAGCGATTGACTAGGTCAGCGAAGTTTTCGATGGTGTTCAAGGCGATCTCTGTGAAAGATCCTTGCGTGCGCAGCAGGCCTAAGTGTCGAAGGATTGTCAGTTCATGGTCTATGGTGTCGGCCAGCAGCTCCGTGGTGGTGTTTAGCTATTGCAGCGCACGTGGGCGCGCTCCTGATCTTTTCTCAAGCTCATCGCGATTTCATTGCCTCCTGCCAGCGCCACACTTACCTAGCAAGATCCAGTAGCTGTCCCAGTAGTAAGGTTCTCTAAATCGCCCTCCAGCCACAACAAAGGTCCGATTGAGCGGTATGAACGAGCTGACGCACTCAGTGCAATTGTCGGTGTCGCCAGCATATTCTCTCGTCAGCTCTGGCCAGATGTCGATCACGATTTCCAAGAACTCGCGAATGTCCGTGTTGTTGACGTTCTCCCGGAACGTAGCATTGGTCTGAAGCGATTCCGGATCAACTTCCCTCAACTCACTGCCAGCTTCTCCAAAGTACGTGCTGAGGAAGTCGTTCAATTCGGTGTTGTTAGACAGTGGTTTCGACAGTTCGCCGAAAGCTGCGATGACTTCGTCCAGCGGTCGAATCGTCGGCAAGTCCACATAAGTCTTACTGTCCTCGAAGGCTCCAGCCAGCTGAATCTCTCGTAGTATCTCGCCCTGGCAATATAGCGGCGACTCGCAGGGCGCGGTGACTGAACCGTTAGTCCATAGGGCTGTCACGAACGGTATAGAGGCCGCCAGCAGTGTCCAAGAAGCCATCCTGATGGCTGTAAAAACAACAACGCTCAAGAAACAAAATGCTCCGCTCAAACAATACAACGACTTCCAAACTCGGTCAGTGCAACAACGTGCAATGCCCACAAAATCGTTCTGGAACAAGACCGGGATCTGCGCTGTGTCTCCTACCTCAACACTGGGGCTCAACGGGTATCTTGCACCTCATGCGGGCAGCGTTTGGACACAGCATCGTATATATGCTGTATGGGTACCAACCACGCTTAGGCTGATGTTCTCCTCTTTCAATGCCGCTCGCCTCCGACATCATATGGCTGACCGGTGCAGCGTTCGCGAGTCTTGGCTGAGCGTCATGGTTGGCATTGGGCTTGGGTTGGTCGTGCAGAGGATGCTGGGCATGAGCAGCACCCTCGCCTATGTACGTAACGACATCATTTTGACACCGATGCGGCCTCTCGGGTCACGATGTCCGCGGATGCGAAGTGAACCTTCCAATTATTGTTTGCATGTTTCTGTTCTTGCCATGGCGCTGCTGGAGAGCGGAGTCGGTCGGATCCAGCTTGAAACTCTGCCACGCGACGACGTGGTTCACGGCAAGGACATGCCATTGATGTTGCTGACGACTATCTTATTACCACCGATATCATGTTCGGCCGAGGACAACGTGGTCGGTGTTGATGTTTTCGTGAAGTAGGAGGTAGCCCACTCCATCCACAACTCCTAGCAGAACACAACGAGGTATTTCTTACAGGAAATGCAACCACTGAAGAGTACCGGCCGATGATGCAGCTTCAAGGGCGGTAGCAGCAGGAAGAGAAGAGCAGCGATAGAGCCTCGTGAAGGCGAGCCATGTTCCCTATTGTTGAGATACAGGACACAGGCAAAGCCATTCCCTGGAGCACCACACATGCTTCACGCTGCAGGAAGACCTATTGTGCTGCCAACAACAAGCATCGTCCTTCGAAGAGGACCTATGTTCTCGTAGCGCAGGCCATCACGTTTGAGATCTCGCAAGCTGGGATGAGGTACATGACCTTTCGTGTCGAGGTTCATGGCGCGCCCTCAAATTGGCTCCAGGCATGTGTGTAGCCGCCTGACACAGCGGCTTGGAAATATTGATACAACGGCCTTGGTTCTTTGCTCAAGAACGGCATGGGAACATTCCGATGCCCTTGACTATCTCTACGAGGCTTAAGCAGTCGCGTTAAGCAGTCTCGTCGGAGCCCAATGTGAGTTTCACGCTTCGAGGACTTAATCGACGTCTTCCACAAAGCGGCGGTTTCTTATTTGAAGTGTAGTCCGTCCACAAAGACAGTTCTACATTCGACCACAATTTTCTTAACGTACGCATCCCTTGCTTCCTGCTAAGCCTCTCGTTGTGGCCTCTGTTGATCTATTGTTTGGCAACTGCCAACAGCAGGGCCGCGGCCTCGAAGCAAACTGAACGATAACGATAGATGTTAGTGAGCTCGGTTTCTCCAGCACGGTCACAAGCGGGCCACACGGTCGTTCATCGGCTTTGACGTGCGATGTATACACACGGTCGATTGTACACTTGGCCTTTAGGGGTCATCTGCATTCACCTCGCGACTTTGGGCGAAGCTCGGGCCGCGCGGAGGGGCTGTTAAACCCGCACAGGTCCTCGGCCGGATGCTTCCTTTGTCTTGCTTTCTCACACAGCTAACGGATACCATCGCCAACATGGTCGGCGCCAGTGGTCGCAGACCGATGCGACGCAAGGTCATATCTACCGCTGACCTCGTGTTGGACACAACTTCACAAGTATCGCAAAGCACAGCAGCAGAGCGACTTAATATGCCTGCTAAAGTTCCTCGCAACGCAAACCTCCTCGACTACATCTCTCATACACCTAAGGATGTTGACATAGACACGCCCTATAGACGCAGAGGAGGGAAGCGTGCCCTCGCGGAAGTCCTCGAGGAGAAGGCTGCACGTGAAAGCAGCTCTCGACCAAGACGCGCAAAGGCAGCGACCGAGTATAAGCAGTTCTTTAACGACGCAGACGACTACGAGGCATACGAAAGACCCAAGCGAATAACCGCCACCTCCAAATTGAACAAGAAGCAGCTGGTCATCTACAACAAGAACGCCACCAAGTCCCGACTTCTTCGACTGCCGGCCGAGCTACGCATCCGCATTTGGAAGCTGGTGTTTGGAGGCGAGGTGGTGCACATCTGGGAAGAGTCGCAATATGGGGTGCCGAATCACAAGCTTTTCCGGTCGGTCTGCAAACGTCACATCGGAGAAGAGGGAGAGATCCAAGCCATCACGAGCAGCCAGGCCAAGGTCCTCGACAGCTTCGAACCCAGCCACGAGGGATGCAATCTTCGTGTGAAGCACTATAGGAGAGTCAAAGTGTGCGGCGTGGAACTCAGTCCACCCCTGACATGCCGTCAGATCCACAGAGAAGCAGCACTGCTCCCTCTGCAGTGTAACACCTTCCAATTCAAACGCTCCTCGGATCTTAAGCTCTTCTTGGACCGCCTCATCCCAGCCCAGGCTCGAGCTCTTCAGCACTTGGGCATCCTCTACAGCCGCTGCGAGGGATCGTGGCACGACTATGGGATCAAAGCACAGCTCAAGAAGAAGGTTCAGTCTCTCAAGGCTCTTGACCTGTTCATGCAATTCGAGGGGATGTTCGAGGATAGCTGGGTTAAGGACCAGATTGCGATTGCGCTACGTACTTACAGCAGACTCAAGCTCGACAAGGTCAACGTGGCTGCGTACAACAGCTTTGGTGGTTATGGCAGGGACTGGGATCCGTTTCACAAGAAGGTGGATCTCGAGAAGTGAGCCGCATCGATAGAGGGAATGCTTGAGGGGGATGCCGAGGTCGAGACAGACGATGATGAGGACGGCACTGACGCTGCAATTTTAGAGCCAGGTTCAGGATCAGATTCAGACTCGGAGTGATAGGCAGGGACCTAATGTCATGGTGAAACGAGAATATTATAAGTCGCTGAACTGTTGGCGATATCAAAACACGGGACTCGCACATAGCTAGGTTATGGAGCAGAGACCCAGAGGTATAGAAGACTCCGAGTGCGCAGTCTATAGCGATCTTCTGGAAAGGTCTCGATGGGAGGCTTTGAGTCGCATACGAAGATAGCTACTTTAGTAGAGACATGCAGATCAAATGACAAGTCTCACGTAGCAAGCTGACATCGGCAGTAATTATTATGAGTTGCATGCTCTGTTATGAGTCCCTCAGTCGTGCAACATCTTGGTCAAAGGTTGCTCCATCGGCTTATAATGGTCCATTTCTATACACAGAACAATATGTCGCAGCGGCTGGTGCGCGATCATCTGGATTCACTTCGGCCCGCATGTGCGAGCACGGGCCCTGCTTATCGAGACGCGTAGACCCCGCCTTTCCAGCTTCTCACTTCTTGCTCCCACCTATAAAACATCCAATCTCACTCAAAAGCTCAATATTCCAGCAGTTGTCAACATCGCGCCATCCGCAGTCAAGGTCGGCGCTACAAAGCACCGCTTCCTTCGACCACGAAAAGCCGCTGCCCACGAGACCACCAGCAACTCAATTGAAGACACATTACCAGCTACGAACATGGAGGAGCAAACTGTGCAAACGCTCAAACGGACTCTCCGGGGGCGATCAAAGGCCGATTACACCTCCTTCTTCGACGATGAACTCGAAGCCTCGGAGCAGCACAAACGACCCTCTCGCATCCTCAACACTACTGCAATCAAGCGAGCCGATCTCTCCAAGTACAACAAGAACGTACAGAGCTCTCGACTTCTGAGATTGCCCCCTGAAGTGAGGAACCGCATCTTCCGGTATGCGTTCAGTGCTGCTCTCGTGCACGTGTGGATGACCGACGACGAGGAGGGCACGACTGGCAAGAAGCCTAAACTTTGCCGGTCTATCTGCCTTGCCGATACCGACGACGAAGCAGAGGCCTTGGCGATTAGAGAGAAGAAAACAAACGGTCATGAGAACTGGCTCGATCGGCACACAAAGTGTACACATGGTTCGGCCTCCACATATCGCGTCTTCGACAACGAGCGCTACGAGTCTTTCAGCCGTGCTTCCAGCAGCAACTTGGTCAGTCCCCTAGACCAGCTCCGCACTTGCCGCCAGATCCACAGCGAGACCGCTTTGCTCTTCTACCAGGAAAACACTTTCCAGTTCTGCTACAACGTTGATCTGCAGCGGTTCCTGGAATATCTAGTGCCAGCACAGCTCCGTGCTATCCAGAATATCAGCATCTTGTGCGACGACGGATGGAGAGGAGACGATATTTACGATGTCAAACAGATCAAGAAAAAGTTGCCCAAGGTTAAGGCTCTTACCATTCTCGCCGAGCTCCAGGGGGAATACGACGACTTCAAAGATGCCCAGAAGGAACTCATCGGCTCATTACGCATGTTCCAGAGACTGGACCTTGAAGCGGTCAACATGGCGGCCTATATGTGGTCCGAGACTGTTAGTGAGAGGTGGTCCAAGGTTCTCGGAGGCAAGCGGGACGAAATGGAAGAGGATGGCCCTAGCAGAGCGCAGCTGAACAAGTGGTGTGACTCGGTCGCATACATGCTCAAGCAGGACTTTGTGGAGGACAAGGAGAAGCGCAAGAAGCGGAAGCACGAGGTCAAGGTTAGGGAAGAAGGCTTGTAACGCCAAACGTGAGGGAGACGGTGCACGCAAACTCAAGGGGCTATGCCGAGTATCAAATGGAGGTCACAGTAAGGTTGACCTAGGTACTAAGCATCTATTGAGTCAAGCTGAATGAGAAAGCACTGTCTTACTGGTCATCATGATCGCACCATCACATTATTTTGTGCTTCCAGAGTGTCATCAATCGCATGCACATGCTGTAATACCGTGAAAGATCCTCAATGAGCCATCAAAGTTGTCTGATCCTATATTTGAACTCTCGCTACAATCTATGACGCCCCATCTTTCCTGGGCTGCCTCGCATATGTTACGCCAAGGCCGTGCCTCCAGACTACGCCACTTTGACTCCAGAGTAATCCCACTGAGTTATGGACGGAAGAAAGAGATCAGGCCATAATCAATAGCACAGATCCGCTTGATGCCCTACCTACTCTTTGTCATCGGCAAGTCACAGGAGGAAGTATGAGTTGCCTCCCAGTCGTACGAATGGCTTCAATTGAGCCGCAGATAGCACAGCAGAACAGTTTTATGGCATTTATCCTGAAAGGAAGATTCGTTCTCATGTTCGTATCTATTGCTATGCGCATCTATCTCAAGTCAGTAGACTCGAAGTCGTCATCGATGTCCCTCATCGCGATCCTGCCCCTTTCCCCAAACCCTGGTTGCCGCCAACCGGGTCGCTGTCAAAGCAGCGTCGCAAAAAGCAAATGTTCCCATGCATCCATCCCCAGGAAGAAATCAAACTCCCGATCAACCAAGCCTTTCCCCAAACCCTGACTGGTGTCAACCGGGTCGCTGTCAAAGCAGCATCGCAAAAAGCACACGTTCCCATGCACCCATTCCCAAGAAAAGTTCAAAGTCCCGATCAATCAATGTGTGTTCAATCTGATCCCTCCCAAGTGCTTCTCCAAAACGTCTTGCAACATCTTCTCATCACATCTCCTAATTGTCCTTTGGCATGTTGCCGATGACGCTCTTAGCGTACTTGACGGCGATGTCAGTGCTGGCCCTGTCGAGCTGACCAACACGCGCAATGTCAGGCTTGTCCACACGACGTGGGCGGACCATGGTCCACTTGGCGATCATAGTGTCACGCGAAACCACCTTCTCCCCAGTAGTCGCCTGAACCTTGAGTACAGGCATGGTCGGGCTCTGTGGGGTGTAGTTCGGAGCGAACACCGGCTCTACGTTCAGGTACTCCTCCCAAGTGTTCTTTGGCTTGTACTTGAGCCCGTTCTTGTTGAAAGTGAAGATGGAGATCTCGTAGACGTACCACTGAGCACGACCCACAATGATCCAGAATTGGGGGCGCAGGGTGTACTTGATGCCGCCGACTTCGATGACGAACTTGTCGGCCAGCTTGGCGTCGTGTTCGATCTCGATCGGCGCGGTGTGGTGGATGATCACACCGAGGAGCTGGTCTGCGTAACGTACAGCATGCAGCAAGGTACGAGGGCCCGGGGCGTGCTTGTTTGTACCGCCTGGATGCTGGGTAGCACGACCATTCGTCGGCAATGGGGTTGTGATGCCGTTGAATGTCGATTGGCCGTCAACTGGAACTTTCCACACCTTCTGGTTAATGCCCGGACGATCTGAGTCCACTAGATCTTGCTCGGCCTTGGCCTCACGGTTCTTCTGTCTCTTCTCTGATGCTGACATGACTTGAGTGAAGCCGTCCTCATCCACCACGTCGAATTCGATCTTCTTGTTCACAATCGCACTGACGTTCTTCCTGCCTTCGACAGTGTTGGCGTTGGGCTTGCGACTCTGCAAAGCGTTGTTGCCGGTGGTAGGAAGAAGTGTATTGTCTGAGTTCATTTGTTGGAGCATACTACTCAGCCCTGCGAAACCACCAGTCCTGCGACGTGATCCTGTGGGGGTTTGCTGATCAGCGATGGTCGCGGTTGGTGGATCGGCGAGGGCAACAACACGCCTGTTCCTTGGGCGTATGGGTTCTTCATTCTGCGTTGGTCGCGAGATGGCTGGATAGTCTGTCGAATGCTTGTTGAATCCGTAACCGTTGGCCATGACGGCGGTCGAGTGGGTCTTCCCGGAGATGTCTGCGAATCTAGAGGCTGCGATGGTGGTAATATCCTTCAAGATTCAAACAGTGGTGTTGGGCGAGATTTGCTGAAGAGAGCAAAGAGTGTGGCAGTATGTAGTTGTTGATGCTCTGATGCTCCAGAGACTTTGCAGAAGAGAAACGTCGCCATGGTTTTTACCTGCCTGGATGTGTCGTCGTGTTGTGTGCTGGCTCGATGGACTCGAGGATTGTGAATTGTGAAGCCAGTGAATTGCATGCCCTGGCGGAGGCCTACACCAAGGCATTCACACTCCTGCAGTGAATGAACAAGCCGCCAAGGCCTTTCACTATTGTAAGTGAATGGACCACGAACAAAGGCATTGTGTTATTCAACAACACCGAGCAAACTTTGCGTACATAAAGCTCGACACGTACCTTCTTTGTCCGTTAGTCACCATCTTGTCTCGAATTATCAGCACCACCTACCATCAAACTTACTGCATCTATTGCCACGACACACAACCAAGGACCACCACACCAACCCACGACAAGATGAAGGGCAAGATTGGAATCTTGACAAAGGCGGCGAAGGCTGGCGTCGTGTTGCTACAGCCGCTACACGGCGTGAGATCGTGGAGGAAAACTTGGAGTAGCAAGCGCCGCAATGCGCAAGCAGTAGAGGCCGATGTGCCAAGCATTGAGATTGCAGCATTGGCGGAGCCTCATGGCGTTGCGTATCAGAATGTCGACCACGAACATCCGCAAGACTCGGCGAATGAGAATCCCACGGACGACGAGCCAGAAAGCCAGGACGTAGATGCAAGTTGTAGGCCAGGCAGTACCGACGCTCTCCTTATCGACGAGCCGCACTTCGATGCTCCTCCAACGTCAGGTCCGGTGAGACAACCCAAGGTTCAGCAGACTGTTGGTGCATGGCTTGCGGCATGTCCGGATCCCGAGCTCGCTGCGAGTTTCCACGCCGCTGTCGTATCCCATCGACAGATCAAAGGAGTGGAAGAAGAGGTAAAGACACAACTCGAAGAGCTCATACCAAGCTGCCAGGAATTCCGGGCAGAAACACAAAAATTGATGGGCCGTATTGCAGACGCAGAAGCCGAAGACTCCGATCCCGAGTCGGATAATCCTAGGGTGGAAGCAATGTACGAGCGACTGGAGGAAGTGCAGCAAGCCCATGGATCCGCCTTGGCGAAGCAGAATGAAATCCGAGATCATCTGCGTGAGGTGTACGAAGGCATGCGCGGAGAACAGTTCGACCTCTTTGATATCTTGGAGGAGGCCCTCGAAGTCGGTAAACCGGTTTCCGCGGGCGTCGAAAGTGATGAGCTTGAGTATGACAATGGTCCGGTCACTGATGACCCGATGCAGGAGGTCAGTGATGACCATCAGAAGGACCTGCTGTACACCTTTGACCTCTGGCACAGAGAGCTTGACGATGCGAACTACCAACTCAACAATCGCCATGAAGCTTTCAATCGGCAGCTCGAGTTCGAACGCGACCAGCCACATGAGGTGCGCCTAGCAAAGTCTGAGATTGATGCCCGCCACTTCCACGAAACCCAGCGCATGACCCGCCGATTTATCGAAGTAGAAGCCGCATACGACAAAGCCAAAGCCGCTCTCATCGCCGCGGGGATGCAACCTCCAGGCTCCGACATAGAATCTGGCTTCGTCGATGATGTCGACGACGGGTACAGGACCAGTTTCCAACAGGACGAGATTGATTCTGTAGATCCTGAATGTGTGCTGCGTTGGCTTGGAGGAATTCCCAATTGCAGTCCGGGAGACAATCTGGGAGTTCAGGTTCCAAAGGTCGACGACTGGGACAGTACAGAGGTCGAGATGTGGGAGAGTCGAAGTATGCTTGCTGAAGGATCGAATAGGCGGCGTATTGAGAAGTGGAGAGGCGTGATGGGGTCTGTGGAGGTTTGAAAGTCCAGTCGTGGTGGTATTGGGCGAGGAGGTGTAGATATCGCATATACGGAGGGACTTTGCTGTACTATATCATCTGAGGGCTATTGCGGTTGGCATGTAAGAGTAAAAAGATAAGTGAGAAAAATATCGAGGCTGAACAAAGCCTCTGTTCCGCATCGTCTGTCTCAGTTGCCTACAGTTCCTAGTCTAACATGGCTGTTTTACGCGTTGCCAACCTTTAGCAAGTCCGAGCATTTCTTGTTCTCTTTCGCTCTTGGTCTTGTCGGTTGGAATCCAGTAATTTGAAGCCGACTTGAATGCAGGACACAGTAAGTCCAACAGAAGATGAACATGCGTTCTGGGACAGCCTTCAGCGTTCGAAGTCTCAACGGAGTATCGTAATCCGCAACCCCGAAGAGCAACGTCTTGCGAGGAGTATAGGCTTCTACCGAGCCCCGCAGATTGCGTCGTCGTCGTAGAAAGCAGTCATGATTGTTGATTAGGCGTCTTGAGATTCTCGACTTCAGTTGGACCCAGTGTGGGAAGGCGCACGACGGCAGCAGCGATGTTGTTGTCGATGTGACCAGTCTATTGCACAGATTGAGGTTAAGTCGCCGAGCGATCGCAATGGAGTTCGCTACACAATTTTGCTAATTAATTTGGCAGTTGGACGTTGATGTTTATGTTTATGTTGATGCGAGAAAGTGTGTGGAGCAAGATGCAGAACAGACATCCGCAAGAATCTGGTGTATCTCACGCCAAGAAAGACACGAACTAGCGCACAAGTCGTCTCCGCCAATTATACACCAAGCCGTCAGGCCATATGTCAAGGCAATAGAGACGGGATGAGACATCAACCAGGACACATCAAGAAAACTTCTGCTTTTATCCTCTATCAAGCCACCACGCTCATACGAGCAGACATCCATCAGACTTGACAACAGACACACCAAAGCTCCCTCGCTCATTCCACTCCTTATCCGACAGCTCCCAAAGAAACGAGAAAAGTGGTATCAAGCCGCGCACAAGAACGCCTACGACGACCTTCAAGCCTGACACCTTCCAAACAAGAAACGCTCATAAACGATACAACGATAGTCATGCTCCAAGCTACCCTCCAAGTCTTCATAATCCTTCCTGCATGGCCCGAATGCGGTCAAAGAAGCTCTTAGGATACTGTTGAGCCTCTTCAGGTGGTGGAATACCACGTTTGGGATCTCTGCATCGATCTAGGACCTTGTTCAAGATCTGTCCAAGAAGGTCCTCGGTCATGAGGATTTGATCCGCCGAGCCTTCTGGGTTCATATAAGGGTCCGAGTCGGACAGTAGGGACTCGATTGTGGCTCTTTTCTCCGGGTTGCGGTTCAAGCATCGCCTTAATGTGAGCTTCAAAGATGCGGCAACTTTGACGCCGCCAACTCCGAATTCTGGATATTCAATCTCGATCTTTGGATTACAAATCGCCATGATTCGCGGGATCGGGTTCGGGATATGGGCGAAGGGTGGTCTTCCGTAAGTCATCTGGTACAGGATACAGCCCAGACTCCACACATCGGACGACTTTCCAATTCTCATGTCTTTCTTCAGTGGTCGTCCAGCTTCGTCCTTGCCGGAGCCAGCATTGGTGTCTGTAATGCTTTCCGGGGACATGTAATTCGGCGTGCCGACGTGGGAATCTCGGTGTACGTTGCAAGTATTGTCCGTGTCGATGGCATTCGCAATGCCAAAGTCGATCAGCTTCAGCCGTCCTTGAACGAGAAGGAAGTTGGCAGGCTTCAGGTCGGAGTGCACGATGTCATGCTCATGGACAGCTTGCACACACTCCAGCATCTCTTTCCAGTAGAAGCGGGTGAAGGCGCTGTCGAACTTGGCTTCCACACCGTTCAGGCGAAGGGTGAGAAGTCTATTCAGATCCGACTCGCCTTTCTCCATCAAGACTAACAATTCTTGCTTATCGTTGTTGAGCTCGAAGTCGAATAGGCGCACGACACGATCAACCTCAGCCAGCGACTTGAGCAGATCAATCTCGCCCTTGTACCCGCGAACGGCACTTTCATCGCAGTCGTCGAGCTTCACCCGTTTCAAGGCAAACGTCTTATAGTTTTCCGCCATGACCTGGTAAACATCACTTGACCCTCCCTTACCAATCTTGCCCATCTGAGTGAAGATCTTGCCATTGACGACCATGTGCATTCGCTTCTTACGTGACTTAGTCGTGCCCGCTCCTGCAGTGGTAGTTGCGGCATCCAGCACGCTCATCTTTGGCGGTGCAGCAGGTGCAGGTCGGTGTGGTGTGTTGCCACTGATGGCTCCCAGCACCTTTCGCTGTTCTTGCTGAGGCACGGGAACCGGTGTCTCGTCGACCATCCTTGGCTTTGGCTTTTCATCATCAGACAACACGTTCATCGATGTCTTTCCGAGATACTTGAAGTCCTGATCGCGGTTGCGCTTGAAAGTCGGCGGCGGCAAGTTTTCCTGGTCCTCTTGAGGACCCGCCCTGTTTGATGGTACGTATCGATACGCTGCGCGACCCATATTTTGTACTCGTGGCGGTGGCTTCTGCTCATGAACAGGACGCGAGTAGCTTGGCTCTACACTGGCCTGTCTTTGCCGCTGCTCGACGTGCACATCCTCTGGCTGCACACTGTTTTGTCTGCGACTTTGATACTGTTCCACACTTGGCTGCCGAGTCCTTAGATGCTCCCGACTGGTCTGTCGTGAAGCTGGTCGTGAGTCGTAACCCACTTGACTTCTCGAAAGATGAGACTCAGCTTGTCGTGAAGGTGGTCTCGAATATGCAGCAGCGTTCTGACGAGCAAAATCGTGCACTGATACCGGTTCGGGCTCGACTGAGGTGGCTCGTGTATTACCACTGCCACTCCTGCTTCGCCCTCCTTCAGGCTGTGATGATCCTGGCGTGTAGCTGGAAGCACTCGGTTGGCTAGACCCAGCGTTCGGTGCATCCTCATTCGCAGAGACATGCTCTTCGCTGTCTCGACGCCGTGGAGCGCGCCTGATGGGACCACTCTTCAAGAATGTGCCGGTGCCAATTTGAGCTCGCTTGACTCTGTGAGACCCGGGCGGCGCCGCTTCAGCTGATCCGTTGCGAGACCGTGCAATAGTAGAGCTGCCGTATCGTGATACTGTCTCTGGTAATTGCTGTTGTGAACCACTCCGACTAAGTGGAGGCCTTCTGTCATTACTGCCTGGCACAGCACCGGCATCATTTCGTGATGCAGGCCTGCTCACAGAATTGACCAAGTGCGAACCATCACCGTCGTGTGATGCATTACTGTTGGCGCGAGAACGCGTGACAACACGGACGGCTCGAGGCTGACCTGGTGTCACCATCTGCGCATTGCTGCTCGTTTCGGGCGTAGGATGCCTCGTCCTAACGCGCGTCTGCGGGTACGGTCCTGATATGCTGATGGATCGTTTCGCGGCGCTATGGCTCTTCGATGGGAGATGTACAATACGGGGTGGAGTATGCCCTCGTTCGTTCTGCCCAGCACTTGACGGTGCATTTGGAGAGCTTCTCCGGATGATTCTGATTCCTGGTGCCCTACTAGGTGTATCCAGTCCAGCAGTCCCGGCGCTCGTAGATCGATTGAAGCGAGGTGCATCGCTTGCGTATTCATGTTTGGCTGGCGACGAAGGCAAACCCCCATCCGCCAACAATGCCTGAGTGACCTTGGAGAACTTGATCGCCGGCGGCGGCTCGTCGTCTGAATCGCTGTCGTCGCCCACACCATAGCTCTTCAATGGCGCATCCTGAAAGCCATGTGATGGGTGATATGTTGACAATGGAGAGTTCCGTCGTATATGCGGCCGGGTCGGGTGGGCAACAGCAGCCATTATGCGCCTGACCTTGCCCTTGACGCGGTCCTTTCGCTTCTGTGTATCTTGATGGTGTTCTATCCCAAAGGTGCCAAGATGTCCAAGATGTTCGTTCCGTGTCGTGCCTCGTCACAAGTGAGGGTATATCGTCGTGCGCTGCTAGCGTGCTACCGTGCTGTCGTTGTCGCTGTTCTGGTGGTCGTGGGGTGGGCGATGCGGTCAATGTCTGCCATGGCATGCAACTAAGTATGCTGATGTATCCCGGGGGCGCTGAAGCGACACAATCGCTACATGCGCGCGAGACGATCGGCCGTGCAAGATGTTGCTGTATCCAAGTACCTGCGTAGTAGTGGAACTGGAACTGGAAGGAGGAGAATCTGAAACCAGTGCGAGATCCGGCGACGCGACGGACTTTCGCGCCAACATCACCACAGCAACGTTCCTTTTCGAGGCATCCTGCACCACATCACTTCCTGCTCTACCACTTACTACACTGACACACGCTCATCAATGCATCATCTTGCGATCTACTCGTACTATCATGCAACTCACACGTCTGACTTCGCACCAACAGCGCTGGCAGAACGCGCATGACAGCTCAGACTGAGACATGCATCAGGTCACCCATATGCCCTGGTTTCTTACCATCGAGACATGCTTGGACTCGCATGATCATCAAGACTTGCGCATGCGGTATCAGTATGTTCCAGATCTATGCTGGCCACCTGCATGAGGTATGTATGTTGCCTGGATATCTGCTTTCCAGCACCACCCACTGCATGACGCTGCACAGAACTGATTGCTACATGTTTTCTACTCAATCTCTTACATCTCACTTTACGACATGAAGACGGGCAATGGTGGGGTCTTGGCGGCTGCAGTGCTCTCTGGCCTTTTCCTATTGATCGTTCTTGTCCTGCTCGTCTTCGTCCTCAGGAAATACATTCGTCGTTCCGTGCATCGACAGCGTGGCTACCAGACACTTTCAGACACTTCACGATCGAGCCAACACCAGTATGATGGATCGGTACTGGTTGAAGCTCACGCACAGCACCACAGGCAGATTCGCACTACAACTGAGCTCAACCTCGCCGCGGCAGATCTTGTAGTGGACACCAAAGCAGCTCATCCTGCAGCTCTCGATTCACGTTACTCCTGCGATGGTGCCAATGCCTATCCCGTCATACCAGCTCAGGTCAAGCAGCATGGAGAGGGTGCGACTAAGCCAGGCTCCTTGCGCCCCATCGACAACGGCAGTGCGGACCAGGACACTCGACGAAAAAGCAGAACAAAGCAGCCTAAGGCATCCTCTCCTCCAAGGTCTATACGGCAAGGCGCTATGATACGCGCTGCGATTGCAGCTTCCACGCACGATGAGCGCACATCGAACTCTTATGCCAAGAAAGAACCCAACGGACTCACTCCTTGGGAGCGACTCGCCGATGCTAGAGCCGCCACCACAAACTCCTTTGCAGACACAACAGGTCATCTGAGTGGAAGTACGACTACTGATGCAATAGATGCCTCGCCTCAAATTCTACACGGAAAATTCCTTTTTGAGCGTGAGCATGATATAGCAAGTAGTTTGACAAAGACCACCACCCTGCAGCAGCAAGGTCTTCCAGCTGCCGGTTTGGACTGCGAGAGACACGGTCGACGAGATATGTCTCGAAGCGATTTGCCATCTGAGCGGACCTTGCTTGCTCGACGCTCAACCATGCTGGCTCAGCAGTACGCGGATCTTGGTTTGTCAGTCCCCACCGAGATCACGTTTGATGTTTGCTAGAGTGATGCATTGCTTCACGACTGCTGGAGCCACATTGCAGATTTCACATCATTCTGCTTCTCTGAGGTCCAGTCTCCGCCAACTACCGATCAGCACTGAAAGCCATCGAACCCAACAATGAAGCCTCACTACGGTCTGATCATCGCTGTTGGCGTGATTGTCTTGACTGTTCTCATAGTGGCGATGGCGATCATCGTATTGTGTCCGGGTCAGCTCGAAGATCAGAGTTCTATCCATACCCGGCCGATTCCAGGTCTTCCACTCAGACACAGGAGATTCAGAGGTCATCGACGGCGGCATCGCGCCGAACTCGCGCCTCTACTTGAAGACCACGGCCAAGCAGCCAGTATTCCCTTCCCACCTTCTCCCGATCTCGAGAGTTTGGGTAGTCTCGAAGAGGAACCAGATGTCGCCGCACCAAACAATGCACGTCCTGTAGCAGCGAAGCCGGACAGGTCGAATGTGAAAAGCTACCAAGCAATCAGCGAGCCGCTCCCAAGGCCTAAGGATGAACATGTGCTGGAAAAGATCTCCGAGGAGGGATCAAGTGCTGGACTGCTCACGTATGACGAAAGCGTGCGAAGCCAACAGTCGGATAGTCTCAATCAAGAGCAGCAGAACCAAGGCAACGAGCGACTGAAGAACCATCGCAAGCTGAATGATATGCTGGAAGAGTCAGCAGCGGCTGCGTCAGCTGATGATGGGTCCAGCTCGAGCTCGGATAGCAGCTCGTCGTCGTCTTCCAGATCTGATCATGTAGCGCACGGAGGGCATAAGGCACGGAGCGGTGGTTTGGCGGGCCATAGCATTGGAGGTCAGGAGTGTCATTGTGCTCTGTGCTTAGCAAGGTTGCAGGCGACATAGGGTGAGCGATCACGTTCAAGCAGAGTAGGCAAATCTACAGTCGATGGGTGCAAGGTCTAGTAACAAAGTTTGTTGCCGCCGCTATATCTGTCGACTTTACTCCTAGAGGACTGCCTAGTGAACACATACCTATATCGACGCGCTATACCCTCGAATGCATTAGTTAGACCTCGCTACTCAGCTACATGCCAGCGTGTTGAAGCAACGGCCTTAGCTTCGATATGGGGTCGACGCGCTCGGCGGCAATCAACTTTGTCATCAGCCCTCGGTGTTACCACATGCGTACCTGCATCTCCTCTAGTGTTGTTGGTCCACATCCAACCACTAATCCAAGACTACGTAGCCACGCTGTGGCCGGCTGGCTACATTTCGTCTATTGTGGCTTTGTCGTTGCATCCTAAAGGAGACCCTGAAAGTAGAGCAGATTAGGCATCTATAGGGGTAATAGTGCATTCAAATTACTTAAAAGACGACCGTCGAGCAGGTTAGGGGCCGGAACACCTCCTGTCTCGACCACAGCTAATCCAATACTATTTTATGGCCACACCGTGGCCAGCTGGCTATGTCTTATCTAGCCGTGGCACATATCTCTCGCGCTTCGGACTTAGCACTCACACGCAACACAAACTTTCCATCACATCTCTTTCTCAATACGGCAGTCCAACCCGAGCTCTCCAACATCACAATCCTCCACATGCATGGTCGTTACCAGTACATAGCACCAAGTACCAAGCAAGATAATTGTACATAGGGCGCCACGTGTGCAACCTGTCACGTGTCACCTGCGTGCGACCTGCACGATGCTCCATTGTCCTATCAAGATCCTCTGTTGTTGTCGTCGTGGTTTCAAAGCCGAACTTAATCCCGACCTTCTTCCGGTTCCCCTTGGTTCGCATCCTCTGGCGCCGGCAAGCGGCACATGTCGCGTGGGGAAAGTGCATTTTACCTAACCACATCGAACTCGCAGCAGTCATAGTGCGGAATCGTGCGAGATGTCTTTGATTCTTGTCACTACACGCCGCAGTATCCGCATGGTGTTTTGGAGGGTTTGGGAGAGGAGTCATCTTGCAAGATAACACCATATGTAAGGAAAGGGGCCGGTACTTGATCACTTGGAGCACTGCTTCGACGACCCCAACGCCACCGCATCACAGCACGAACCTTAGACCGCAACGATGCCCACACCCCGAGACTGGCAAGACGACAAAGACCCCGACGTCGACAAAGACCTCGACATCACCGGTACGCCAGCCCAAGACTCCACCCGCCCCACAGCCAGCGACAATGTCGAAAAGTCGACCACAACACCTCACCCTCACCCTCCTTCCGCCCCGGCCCCTCCACCAAATGGCGGCTACGGCTGGGTCTGCACCGCCTGCTGCGCCATAATCAACGCCCACACCTGGGGCCTCAATTCCAGTTATGGCGTCTTCCTCGCCCATTACCTTCGGACCAACACATTCCCGGGCGCAAGCTACTTGGAATTCGCTTTCGTTGGTGGGTTGTCAATTTCCATGGCGATGCTGGTGTCCCCCGCTGCGACGTTGACGACGCGATACTACGGGACGAAGACCACTCTTTTCATTGGGGTTTTTCTGGAGGCGGGGAGTTTGATAGGAGCGAGTTTCGCATACGAAATTTGGCAGCTCTTCCTATCGCAGGGCGTATGTTTCGGGCTCGGAATGGGCTTCCTCTTCGTAGGCAGCGTGAGCATTCCGCCACAATGGTTCACCACCCGAAGATCGCTGGCGAACGGGATCTCCGCCGCAGGCTCCGGGATCGGTGGACTAATCTACTCCCTCGCAGCAGGCGCGATGCTAGGTTCCGTCGGTTTGGCCTGGACGTTCAGGATTCTGGGGATTATAGCGTTTGTGGTCAATAGTATTTGTGCGATGTTGTTGAGAGATCGGAATAAGATTATTGGCAGTTCGCAAAACGCTTTTGACGCGAAGTTGTTTAGGAGAGTGGAGTATTTGTTGCTGTGTGCGTATGGGTGGTTTAGTATGTTGGGGTATGTGGTGTTGATCTTCTCGTTGGCGAGTTATGCCAATTCTATTGGATTGGGCTCTTCACAGGCTGCACTGGTGTCTGCGCTGCTGAACTTGGGGCAAGGGCTGGGAAGGCCACCGATCGGGTACTTCAGCGATAGTATTGGGAGGCTTAACATGGCTGGGATGATGACGGCACTGTGTGCGGTGTTCGTCTTTGCTATCTGGATTCCTGCGAAGAACTTGGGAGTCTTGATCCTCTTCGCGCTGGTCGGAGGCGCTGTAGCTGGCACGTTCTGGGCTACAATCGCACCTGTCGCGGCTGAGATTACAGGTCTAAAGCATGTGCCGTCAGCGCTCAACCTGATCTGGCTGGTAATCGTACTACCAGTTACATTCAGCGAGCCCATCGCGCTTGAAATCGTGGGCGGTACAGGCTCTTACATCGGAGCTCAGCTCTTCGTTGGGTTCATGTACATCGCAGCCGCAGCCTGTCTCTTCTTGATACGCGGCTGGAAGATTGGAGAGCTAGACGAGGTGGCACGGCTAAAAGGTCAGAGTGTCGACGAAATCGATGCAGTGGGCGTTGAGAACGACGAAGACATGGCGGAGCTGGCGAGAGTCGCTGGGAGGAAGAGGATATTGACAGACTTTTGGAAATGGCGGAAAGTATAGAACAGATGAGGTTCATGAAATGCAAGTGTTAAATGATTCAGAATGCCTGTCTATAAGCGTGGCCCGGAACTCTGCCATCTATGTGCCAAGATCTGGTTGAAGGAAGTCATCAATTTCATTGAAAGTTCATCAGTAGGGTATCGCTAGAGTAGCTATGCTTTGTAAGGCCCTCGCTTGCCATCCACCTTTCGCGGCGTGTCCAAAGTATTGACTCTATCTACGTCGTCTGCTCTATCTTTGCCAGTATCGCTTTCGACGTTTCTGGTCCTCAACGGAACCAAGCTGATCCCAGCATAGTGGTGTGGACATACCACATCTGTGCATGATGCCGGTATGTTAGGCTGGGAGACCACTGACACAGTATGCTTCTTGATCATGTGTTGTATGCCCTCATGTCGAAATTAGAATGCCCATCGTCCAACAAGAACTCCCAGGCGTAAAGCCCTGGTTCATCATCTTGAGCATCGCGACCATTGTGGCGCAGGTTGTTGCACAACATCAGTAGCGTCAGTCCAAGATAAGAGCTGAAAGGGGCTTCAAAACCAGCACTTCACTTGGTGCAAAAGGCAGCTGCAGGAAGTCGACCACGCATCATCTTGCATCATACATCCAGACCGGGTCCATGGTTGCGATGAGCGATTCACTGAGGCCTAGAGATACAGCATCGGCTCGTGGGACGGCGGTGGCATTCAGCTATCAGGCACTGGAGACCGACAGTATCCGACTGCTCACCTTCAACCCGGAGAGGTCGCTCGGCGGTACAGACCTACTGCTGAAGCATGTACCTCGAGACCAAGCACAGTACGTCGCGTTATCGTACTGTTGGGGCAGTGCTCTTACACAAAGCCCGATTCTTCTCAACGGCCAGGTCTTCCTCGTGACCGAAAATCTGTGGGATGCACTCACTGCCATCTGGACGTTTCATCGGGAAGAGCTGGCGAACTTGTCAATATGGATCGACGCTATTTGCATAGACCAAGATAATGTTCTCGAGAAGAACTTCCAGGTAGCTCAGATGTGGCGAATCTACTCAGAAGCCCAGAGAGTCCTGGCATGGTTGGGACCGGCAACGCCTGATGTGGAGTCGTTGAGCGATATTTTCTGCAAGGCGGCCAGAAACTGTGTTGAATATCGCGGCAGCCATCCACAATGGCCGTGCCGACACTGTGGGCAGTATATTCGTCGTGGAAATGCCACTACGTAGAGCACAGTGCGAGCATTGGAGGAACTAGCTGGACGTCCATATTTCGGCAGGACCTGGATCATTATAGAAATAGCGCAAGCTCGAGAGCTCGACATCATCTGTGGTGGCTGCAAGTTTGAATGGTCCATTTTTCTTCACCTTTGCCTCCAGGTCCATGACATACCGCATCGGCACTTGCTGCTATATCACGGTCCTGTGTCACGGGAGTACTATAATGGGGACTCGACTCCGTTGATCACCTGCTTCCGGCAGTTCGAGATATCTGCATGCACTGATGACCGTGATCGGATCTTCGCGATGATCGGACACCCGGTGGTACGATTTTGGAACACCAACCAGTACCTGAAGCCAGACTATCAACTTTCGCGAAAGGAGCTGCTCTTCGTTGTGCTTGACTGGCTTGAACAGTGCAATGCGCGTGATCATCCTTTGCTGGTACTCGATATCCTATTGAGGACGTTGCGGCTTGACCTCCAGCTTCCGGAAAGTGGCGATTTCGCTCTTTATGATTTCGCTCTTTATGGCGAGCTCTATCGTCATGCATTCTACGACTGGACTTTGCGAAGCTTTGATGAAGCGCATTTCGATTGCAAAACACTCGTCCTGACACTTTCGAATGGCGCGACGATAGACTGCAAAAGGATGTATTCGGCCCACTGGTTGGACCGGGAGGTCAAATCTGGCAGAGACTTATCTAAGAGACCATCCAGGCATCTGATCAGAAGATTGATAAGACGGATTCTGGTCTGATACGCTGTGCATATGGCTGATTAATCATTGGTCGTGGTCGTATTGCTTTGGGTAGTGATGCGTGGTCAAACGGCCAGCCTTACCATCCACCTCCAGCGGCAGCTGCAAGGGCGTTGACCCTATCCACATCGCCGCCTGGCTTATCCTTGCCGACGTCGCTCTCCACTATCCTGTACGTCGTAGTCATCAGCGTGTCCAAGCTGATACCAGTAACGTCAGACCAATGCCCCAAGAACTGCTTGACTCGTCTCCTATCAATGCCATCAACGACATCTGCATTCGCGTCACCATCTCCAGATATTACCGAATCTCGCGCGGGTGATCGTTCCATATCAATATCTCCATCAGCGTCCGAGTCGGGTAGATCGTCGGACTCAGCGCTCCAGTATGCTTCATCGACCTTTGCGAGCCACTCGCGTTGCGCTGGCATGACTTCTTGTTCTTCGCTGCCATTTTCGATACCAGTGCCTCCGATTTGCCGTAGGGTTGCTACGTCGCCGACCTTGATTTGACCTCCGCCGTTCGTACAACCGCCAGGACAAGCCATGACTTCGACGTAAGAGTACTCGCTCTCGTTGCCACCTGTCGCGGCGCCCGGTCGTCGAGAACTTCCCACTTTTCTCGATGCTCCAGGCATACGGCTTGCCTTCGCAGGCTTGAGGCGACGAACCAGGTTCTGGATGTTGCGGAAGCCATAGTATCGAGCAGCCTTGAAGACCGCCCTGCCATCAGCATCGACTACGCTGTATTCAGACACGTCGTTGTTCCTGCCTCTTTGCGACATGACTTGGGAGCCGATGTGCTGAGCTTGCTTCGTCTTGAGAATGTGCCAAAGGTACCCTCCACTCGAGCCGATTGTGTTCGTCTCGTCGCCCCGTTCGCGCTTCTGACCTCGCTGGCGGCTGAAAAGGAACTCGTTGATGGTAGGCTCGGGGAAGTCGGGTGCCACGTCTTTCGACAAAGGCTGCTTCGGTAGACGTGGGAAGCTGATGTCGCGACTTTCTGCCAGCATGAGTAACTCCCGTGCAGTGATGACACAGTCGACGTCTCGGACGGCATCGCCTTCTTGACCATGCCAAGTATGCGATGTGAGCTCAGATCGTGCCGCTTCCAGTTTCTTGTCAAAGCATGGCATGACAGACAGATGCCAGACGTTCTGTGGAGGTATGCCATACTTGTTCGCGAGCACCGACTTGAGCAGAACGCCAGTCACAGCTTGTGGTGACTTGAGCTTGCTGAGGTGTGGCAGTATGTGTGGGTGTGTCTTCTCTGCGTAGCATATCCATCCTGGACAGGCAGATGTGATGATTGGCTTCTTTTGTGCTTCCGTAGTGCCTCCGATGGGCGCGATGTTCGATTGCTCGACTTCATCGGCAGCCGCCACCAGAGTCGCCTCGCGCAGAACATTGGTATCCACAACCCATGTGAAGCCCGAGCCATGCTGGCCACCACTTCGAAGTCCTGCGGGGCCACTCAACAGTTGCGCGATCATGTATCCTGCCTCGCGCTCAGTGACATTGTATGTCGCTGCGATGCTTGCTCTTGATTGTGGCGACACGCTTGCGACGAAGAGTCTATGATCCGCATAGATGCCATCATTCGACTTTGTGACGTCGGCCTCAATCTTCAAGTCGGGAAATTGGTCCAACGTGTCCAACACCTCGCCGTGACTCTGCAAGCTGACCAGCACCGCTTCTGCGCTCGTAACGCACCCAGCACATGCTAAGCAGTCCGTCAAGGAGATCTGAGCTGGCGGGGCGATCGTGCCGGAGTCGACTTTCTCTTCGGTCGTGACCTCGTACGCATTCGAGTCGTCGGCGGGCTGCTGTTTGGGGAGCGTCTCGACAGGTTTGATACATGCTACGCCGGGGCTAATAAAGTCGTTAAGGTCGTCTACTGAGAGAATCGCCGACATGTTGGTGTATCGATAAGCAGTGCTTCGTCTGAAAGGTTGGCTATCGTCTCGGTGCTCGTGGAGCGGTTCAGGTACGATGGTCGAGCGCGCCAACAGTGTCGTGACCTCTACTTGGACACATGAAGAACAGAGTCAGGCGCTGCGAGTGCCAGAGTACAAGAAGAAGTCGTAGTGTATGTTTGGGTGGGTTGGTCGAAGGCGAATCAGCATCCAATGAGTCTTTCGAGATTGATAATGCGACCTCGGCCGCGGAGACTCGCACCAAATAAAGGCAGCACCTTTCACCATCTGGCCCCGATACCATACCGGGAACATGACATCTGGCGATCCATCAGCACTCAAGATGTCTGTCTACTCAAATCCGAAGTGCAGATGAGGAAGATTATACGTACGACAATATCTGGACCTCTTCACATCTGGAAAGCTTGATCGCGCTGACATGCATCCAATTCTACACTCTCATCTGCTTCGTCCACATATTGAGGGATTT
The DNA here is from genome assembly GCF_020509005.1 of Fulvia fulva. Lineage (NCBI taxonomy): Eukaryota > Fungi > Ascomycota > Dothideomycetes > Mycosphaerellales > Mycosphaerellaceae > Fulvia > Fulvia fulva. The sequence goes on from NC_063012.1 coordinate 1,344,622, forward strand.
GACAAGACGTTTTGTCAGAACCATCGCCATCGATATCTTCATCATGATCTCGAGAACATATCACGATGGAAGTAAGGCGGTCCTACCCTCCGCCTGACAAAAGCACCATACATGTATCTTACATGTATGTCCGGTCTCGAGGTAACGGCAGTGGGTATACCATGACATCACTCCGTCTTCAAAAGTGTATCGATTCTCTATAACACTCATCTCAGTATCCGTATCCTACTTCCCATCTGTCAAACATCTCCATCCCACTAACAACATGGCCCGCATCTTCATTACCGGCTCCAGCGACGGCATCGGCCAAGCCGCCGCCAAACCCCTCACCGAACAAGGCCACAAAGTCTGGCTCCACGCCAGGTCCCAATCCCGAGCAAAAGAAGCCAAAGCCGCAGTGCCAAACGTAGAAGGCGTCATCATCGGCGACCTAACCAGCATCGAAGACACCAAACACCTAGCAAGCGAAGCAAACAAAAACGGCCCATGGGACTCCATCGTCCACAACGCCGGCCTAGGCCCCTCAAACTCTCTCGGCAACACTGGCGACGGCCTCCCATCAACCTTCCAAGTCAACAGCCTAGCCCCCTATATCCTCACAGCCCTAATGGACAAACCAAAACGCCTCCTCTACCTCTCCTCCGGCCTCCACTCCGGCGGAAGCGATGATCTCAAAACCGCAGCGAAACCAAAATGAAGCAGTATGCAAGCCTACAGCGACTCGAAACTCCACGACATCATCTTAGCCAACGCGGTCGCGAGGCGTTGGACAGATGTGCAGTCTTGTGCTCTTGATCCGGGCTGGATTCAGACGAAAATGGGAGGGAGTGGGGCGCCGGGTGTGGTGAGTACGCCGGCGAAGGCGATTGCGGAGTTCGCGGCGGGGGAGAGTGGTGTGTTTGGGAATCGGACGGGGGCGTATGGGGATCCGTATGGGGTGAAGAAGCCGCATCAGGCGGCGGTGAGGGAGGAGATGCAGGAGGAGCTTTTGGGAATTTGTGAGAGGTTTTCTGGGGTTGGGTTTCCGAAGGTGTAGATGCAGGTTGTCTACGGGTTTCTGTGTTTGTGAGGATATAGTACAGTGTATCTATGGCACAGAAGCCGTGGTCCTCGTAAGTCTAGAAGAAGAAAGCAAACCCAACCACTCACCGTCCTGGAACGCCCTGATGTGGATCCCAGAACATGACCTCCCACCTGTAGAGGAAGAGCTCCTGCCCATCATGTAGAGGAGAGCAAAACGAAAGGAAATGAGAGCACCCTTGCAGAGCCATGGGCAAATCGTAGCGTAATGAGACCATTGAAAGAGCAAAGAATAATCTTCTTGTTATCATATGGGTATTACATATGATATGGTTGCAGAAAATTGCGAAAAAAGTATGCGACATGATATTATATCATGACGTCATGTTTTGACATGAGTTCTCTTCACATGGTTGACAAGAGGGGGATTCGAACCCCCGCGGCTAGTGATCGTTAGTGATAATGCAACTTAATGGTATGCTGGATGTACGTACGCAAAGCCCATGAGAATACAGACTGTATTTGATACAGAAAGCTTGCGCTTGAGTCACACCTGAAATGCTGTCAGGCGATGATCAGAGAAAATTTGATAGGGCGAAGACATACGCCATAACCACTCGGCCTGGGAGATAGTTAGGGACGATTCAAGAATTAATGGCGTCGTTGGAACTAACCATCTTGCCAGATGCTGCAGGCACAAGACTGTGCTTAATAAGCCTCCAGCATTTTGTGTCTGTATATCTAGCTACAACAAAAGCTGCCCCACTGAGTGTGAGGCTTGCCAGTGCATATGACTGGGGTTGAGATGTTTCGCCGTGCAAACTTTGATGTCCGTGCTTAGTCACACGACGCCAAGATTCGTGCAAGTGAGTGCAAACTCCAGGTCAGACCAACAAGGCAACTTTCTGCAAGGTATCAGCCCTACGGGTACAATATTAGGACTGCTTAGTAACCATGTGATACAGAAGCACGAGAAGTAAAGGGGCCATGCCACAGATGCTGCACGTCACGAGGTCAAAGTGGGGCAAAGTCAGTCTGCAAGGAACATAGCCACCGTAGATTAGCAGAGATTCTGTGTTTCATCCGAATCACTGAATGCTGCAAAACTCAATTGCACCTCATCATAGATCCGCCACGACAGGTCTGTCCGATGGCTTAGAGCAAGCGTGAGTATCCTGACCCCGAAATACGGGACATCGGACTTTGATGGAGGAAAGGGTCGCATTTCTCAGCAACGACTCTGCATCGCCTGCAAGGCTGAAGTCATAGACGCTTGCTCAGCACATGAATGAGTGAGACCGGTGTTGCATGCTCTTTCATCTGCACGCAGGTTCAACTTGCAATCTCCCTGCACCACCCATCATCTCGGCATCTAGAACTCGTCCGCCGCCATCGGACATCAAAGTACGCCATTGTGCTAGCCCCCACTAACATCAACACTTGCCATTCGAACCTTTCTCTCCGTCCTCAAAACCCACCACACCTCTATTCCGCCGTCCTACGAACACATTCATCAGCCCACTACCGCCATCGGATACACATACTCGTAACGCAATAGCTCTCAGTCCTACACACAGCGCCACCACACAGATCTCAAACGGCTGGGCTTGCAACGTTCAGGTCAGACTCCAAGTCTCCAACGTAGCAAGCCTGCGTCTGATCCAACATGGTTCCAATCACAATCCCCAAGCTGGAAGACTACGGCGTGTCTTCCAAGCATGGGTTCCTTCCCACCGAAGCGCCTCTCGAGCGACTGCCGAGCGATTACTACGAGCCATGGGAGAATGTCATGAAGAATCTACAAGGCTTGATCCTGAGTAAGAGATTACATGAGGTGGTTGATAATATGCCTGTGCTGTCTACGGAGTACCTGGTGGACCAGGCGCAATTGCAGCGGGCATACAGCATTTTGGCCTTTATCACGCATGCGTACATCTGGGGAGGTGACAAGCCAGCTGGGAGAGTGCCTCCACCTGTCACTATACCGTTCATGGCTGCTTGTAAGCGTCTTGAGCTTCCGCCCGTTGCTACATATGCTGGTCTTGTGCTGTGGAACTGGAAGCCAATCTTCGATGATGAGCGCAACGACACACTTGCCAATCTGGACATGATCCACACCTTTACTGGCTCGCTGGACGAGAAGTGGTTCTATTTGATCAGTGTCGCGATTGAAGCTCGCGCCGGTCCGATCATTCCGTTGATGCTTCAAGCCATTGAAGCTGCTGAGAATGGAGATCGCACGGTAGTCACAGAATGCCTGAAGTTCTTTGCAGAGCGCCTGGATGAGCTTGGCACGATGCTCGGTCGCATGTACGACCAGTGCGACCCACATGTATTCTATCACCGCATCAGACCATTCCTGGCCGGCAGCAAGAATATGGCAGATGCAGGTCTGCCAAGCGGCGTCATCTTTGACAATGGAGGCCCGATCAACAAGCAGCAATATGTGCAGTTCAGTGGAGGTAGCAATGCGCAGTCTAGCATATTGCAGTTCTTCGACATTGTGCTGGGAGTTGAGCATCGGCCGACTGGAGACAAGAAGATGCCAATGACCGAGCAGGCCGGCAAGAAGCCTTCGAGACCAAGCGCGAACTTCATCCACGAGATGCGCCAGTACATGCCTGGACCACACGCCCGATTCTTGCGCAAGGTCGAGCGCATTGCCAACATCAAGGCCTTCGTGGAAGAGCACAGCTACGACCACGCTTTGGCCCTAGGATTCGATGCGTGTCTCGCAATGCTCAGTGCGTTCCGAGACAGACACATCCAGATTGTCAGCCGCTACATCATCATCCAGAGTGCCGCAGCCAAGAAGAGTGAGAAGGACAAGCCTTCTGAGGAGAAATCCAAGAAGGTCAACCTTGCTAACCGCACCAAGTCGACATCGAAAGATGGCGAGCAGAAAAAAGATCTCAAGGGGACTGGAGGTACTTCACTCATTCCTTTCCTGCGTCAAGCACGAGATGAAACTGGTGAGCCGGCTGTTGATGCGTGGACTCGGCGTCTGCTCAGCAAGACGAGCGGTTCTGCTAGCTTCGAGAAGGAGGGACAAGTCAAGCAAGGTCTGGCAGGAGTATGGAAGGTCGACGATAATGGGCTTTGTTCATGGTAGAAACATGTGCTGCAAAGCAGGTTCAAGGGCGCTTCGTCCCGATATAGATGTACAGTAGCGACATGTATCGCCCTCACGACAGTAATGAATGATGACCCCAGTTCACACATGTTTCAGCTGCTTCACAATGACAAAACGTATTTCGCATGTGTCTTCGCCGTAGGTGCAGTGTACTGCGCGTGGCGAGAGCTGTGACGTCGTTGGGTGGCTGGTGAGTATGTTGAAGGCTTGAAGCAGACGCATCCAAGCGACATCTCGACAATGCATCTTGTCGCGCCTGAACTGCGCACAACATGGTATATGTTCCATCTGCTGCATGTCAACGGCAAGACCGAAGAATGGAAAGTGTCGATACCGTTGGAAGGCACACAGGCGAACGGAGCACTTCATCTCCGGCATCGTTCAGCCCCGCTATCGTCCTATCAAAGCAAAAAGACCCCTGATGATTGTGCTCAGTGCTCAGCCACACATCGAACCACATCTGCTCTCAGCTTCCGAGCCCGGCACGCGATTGCGAATTCCAGGCGAGCACTTTGAGGTACTGTGGTCTGTACACCGCTGCGGTACATACCACAACATCTTGTGTATAACAAGCGTCGCCGTCCTGGAGCCAAAACGATAGAGAAGTCTCACAGACGAGCATGGCACACAGCGCCCGGTAGTCGGCTCATGATTGGAAGTTCCGTTTCGCCAGCATAGAACACACACGCGCCAGAGAAACACGCCTTCAACATGGACAACTCTTGGCAAGGCGGCTTCTCGCAGCAGCAACTGTCTGCGTTCAACTCACAACTTGACGCTGGCCAGAGTAACGAGGACTGGGAGGCGTGGTTGAGATGGGATCCCGCCGGCGAGGCCTCTTCTCCTGGCGATGGCACCTTCAACTCAGCGTCCTCCAAGAATGACTCGCCTCTTCAAGACCCTCTATTTGCATCATTCCACCAGACCAATGATGAACCACTGAATCCACCTCTGATTGTTGGCGACGATGACCTTGCCTTTGGAGCTGGAAATGGAATGGCCAACGAGCCCTTCCTTTTTGGAGATATTGGCGATATCGGAAACGGATTCATCTTCGACCAGTCGACTGATATACACAACATCCAGAGCATACCAAAGCTAGACACGAATACAGCTGCATGGCCACTACTCTCCCATGACGGACCGGACACAAGTCTTGATCTGTCTGCCCTCATCGATGACCAGCCACAACAGCCAATCTCGGCGTTGACAGCCACGACTCCTAGCTTGCACCACAGTCCAGAATCTACATCACGGCAGAGGACCAGCATAGCATCCACAACATCGCCCGCTCCTGTGCCTGCGCCTGCAAAGAAGAAGGGTGGGCGAAAGAGGAAGGCCGAGACTCAGCTGCAACCACAGCCAGAAACGAGTCCACAGAATGCGGAGGGTGGGTCTGGCGAGGAGGAGGGCGAAGATGGCCCTATCAAGAAGACATCGCACAATGTCATTGAGAAACGGTACCGCAACAACTTGAACGACAAGATCGTCGAGCTGCGCAACGCCGTGCCTGCCCTTCGTGCTGTTGGTCGCAACGGGGAAGAGGTCGAGAACTTGGAAGGCTTGACCCCGGCGCACAAGTTGAACAAAGCGACAGTCATGGCAAAGGCGACAGAGTACATTAGACATCTGGAGAAGCGTAACAAGACCATGTCCGACGAGATGGACATACTCAAAGCACAGTTGGCAAAGGTGGAGGCAACTATCGGCAAGACCAAGGACAGGCAGGCCAGCTTCAGCATGAGCAGTGCTAGCAGCCCGACGTCAAGCAGCTCTCGGTCGAGGGAAGCATCATCAGCATCACAGGCTGGCACACCAAGCTTCTTGAACGTGCCGCAAGATCAACAAAGCAGATTCGGCCAAGCTGTGGTCCAACAACAGTACATGCAGCAGCAAAGTCAGCCATCATATGCTCGAGCTCCAAATCCTCCTGTCGATGCACAGAACCAGCCGCACGTTGTCAAGCGTCGTGGAGGCTTCATGAACAAGGTCATGCTTGGCACGATGGCCGGTGTCATGGCCATGGAAGGCTTCACTGAACATCAAGCCTCTTCCGATCGATCCATGGCCGCACTACCTACAGCTCTGTTCAAGCGTGGGACTGGTGCATCCCCTTCTTTGGCAGCTGGTCTGTCAAGACAGGCTATGATCCCTCTGTTGAAGATGTTGCTTGTTGTGGGAGCACTTGTCTATCTGCTGACACCTCTGCTCACATTCTCATCACGAAGAAAGCAGAAGATGCGAGCAGCGACACAACTCCCGAAGGCACCCTCACTAGCATCGCCTGTCGAAGTACGCCGTAAAGCTTGGGACACAGCCATCCAGAGTGTCTGGGTGCCCAAGCACTTTCTGGTCGAGGTCGTCGCCGTTGGTTTGAAGATGCTGTCACTCAGTGTCCGAAGACTCATCGGCTCGGAAGCTTTCACTAACATCACTGGCACAAGCAAAGAAGAAGAGGCTGCTCGTATCAAAGCTTGGGACATCGCCATCGACGCCCAGCTGGCTGGTGGCGATGCTCGAGTGTCTTACTATCGACTACTGCTCACACTCATGGAGAGTGGTACGCTACCCGACTCACCAGCGCGACTAGCACAGAAGGCCGTTCACTTCCGCGTGTTCTTCTGGGAGGTCGCCAACGCAGGTTACGGAAACATGATCGGCTTCAAGCAGTTCACCGAGAAGGTTGGAAAGTACTACTGGGATTCAGCACGACGTCTTCAGAAGGAGCTTGTTCATGCCAAATTGCAAGGTCGACCTGGTGATGAAGATGAAGTCGAGACGCTGCCCGACCATCTGGCCCAACTGGTGAAATTAGATTGCGACGAGGTTCTCAGCGACGAGATGATCCAGCGCGCGTGGAATCTGGCATGGAACAAGCCTAGTGCACATGCATTGGTGCCGAATGCAGCGAGAGACAGCGTTGTTGAAGACCATGCCATCCGTTCGCCTCTCGATGCCGTCGCTGCATGGTACACGAACACGGTCATCGATGACACCCTCGCGGATGCGCTCAGCGACACGAACTCTACCATCGACACAGAGTATCATGTCGGTCTTGCTCTGAGCGTTGCGCCACCTGCCTCGAGCACACATGTTCGTGCTCTCACAGCAAAGGCCGTGCTCTCCAACACGAAGCGCGAGGCAAACATTATCGTCGCTCTCGAAGCTCTGCCAGTCATTTCACCTACGGGCGGTATGAACCTCGTCAACCATGCTCCAGCTTCGCCAGACGTCTGCACCGCCTTGACACTCGCCAAGCTCATCTCGTTGTCCTCACCACAATCCTCCCAAGCAGCGCGCGAACGAGCCTACACCGCGCTACGCGGCGTGCAGCCAGCACCCGGCGAGTTCACACCCCTCACCGTCATCGCGACATATCGCCTTCTCCGCTCGCTCAGCGGTAGGAAGGATCTTTCTCGCAACGCAGAGCGCGGTCTGGAAGAGCTTGCTGGCAACCTTCGCGTTTGGGTCGGCACTTCTGGTGGTAGAGATAGTGGACTGGGGAACGAGGGACGGACTAAGCTGGTGAAGCTGTGTTTGCACATTGCGAAGCAGCTTGGAGGATGGGATGAGGGGGACGAGAGGGATAGTGGATATGGTTCTGCTGTGCAGAGTCAGAGCTCATCGCCTGCTAGAGCTGTTGCCTCGCCCAGTATGGTGGTGACGTAGAGCTGATCAGGTAGGATGACTGAAGCAGTTGTAGACAGGCTCGAAGTATAGAAGTAATCAATAGACGTTGCATGTAAGCAGCAACATGATCAAAGACTCTTGTTTTTGGTGTCATCACGCGTCTTCATCACGATCTTCTTGACGCACTGCACAGACTGTACTCGTGCAGCGCAGACTTGTGTGGGATATCGGTACAATGTTCTGAGTGTAGGCAGACGATCATCGGAACGAAATTCCGTCAAGATACCGAACTGAAATGTTGTGGTGATGACACAGCAATATCCCATCGACTGTCACCATCGTACATCGGGCAATGATGGTCGTGTCAAGCCGTTTTGTGACCATGTCGCTGTCGTCCCAGGCATTGTTTCAGCGAATAACCACAAGAACCCTAAGACAACCGCCGCAACACTAGACATCCAATTGCCGACAAGATGTGAAGCGACTGCGCAACATCATGATCGCATCAACAGCATGTGTCTAGTCGTCAGACCCTCCATGACCTAGATAAACATGCATTTATTCATGAATACAGTGGGCTGGTAGATGGACTGTCACATGCTCGTGGCTGTCCTGTTCATGACGCGGGGCTCTCGTGACGCCGCGGTGTATTGACTTCACGGTAGGAACAACGTTCTTCTTCAGCGTTTGCGATGCATCATGCATCAGACCTGTCGTACAGCGGGATGTTGACACGATACACGACACCTCCACGATGGCGACCGATACTGGATCTCCAATCGCCAACCGCGATGAAGCCATACCAGTCATCCGCATCCCGTCCCACGATGACGAAGCAGACTACTCGGACTCCGAAGGCTCGGAATCAGAAGAGGAACAGCGAGATAGGAAAAGAGACCGACTTGAAGGACACGCGAACAAGATCAAGCACACATGGCAAACATACAGCGGAAGCCCGCAAGCCAGGCAGAGTCTCCAGGACAAACTGCTGTCGTCCATCATCTCCCAGATCGTCCCCAGCGAAGGCCTCGCAGACGACGATGACTCCACCGACGCACCTCGCAAAAAGGACAGACGCTCCAAGAAATCCGTCAACAGACCAGAATTCGGCCCTCGTCTCATGACCTACAACTTCCGCCGCTTCAATGCACGCATAGGCGTCGTCTTCGTCCTCGAGAAGCGCCTCATCCACCTCTTCTCTTGGAAACGCCCCACCGCAACTCTCTCCTTCCTCGCCGTCTACTCCCTCGTCTGCCTCAAACCCCACCTCCTCCCTCTCATCCCACTAGTCCTCATCCTCTTCAGCATCATGATCCCCTCCTTCCTCGCCCGCCACCCAACACCAACCAACGACCCACGCCTCGAGCCCAGTTTCCACGGTCCACCAACCGCAGCCGCCTCCCGCGTCAAACCCGCACCAGAACTCAGCACAGATTTCTGGCGCAACATGCGCGACCTCCAGAATAGCATGGAAGACTTCTCCCGCCTGCACGATGCCGCGAACGAATACATCACACCCTACACCAACTTTTCCGACGAAGCGCTCTCCTCAACCCTCTTCCTGGCCCTCAGCGCTCTCAGCATTGCCGCCTTTATCGGCTCTCAGTTCGTCCCCTGGCGCTTCATCGCTTTGATAGCAGGCTGGTCCTTAATCTCAGCCTCCCACCCGCGAGTCCAGAAAGTTCTCCTCTCAACCCAAAATCTCAGCCAACTCTCCCAACACATCGAAATCGCACAGTCAACCCTCCGCTCCTGGATCTCGCAGGACATCCTCCTATCCGAACCACCCTCCATCCGACAGATAGAGATTTTCGAGTTACAGAAACATCACATCAACTCTGATACGTGGGAATCATGGCTCTTCTCCCCTACACCCTACGACCCCTTGTCACAGGTCAGGATAGCGGGGAATAGAGCGAAAGGGACTCAATTCTTCGAGGACGTACAAGCTCCGCAGGGATGGGAGTGGAAGGAGAAGAAATGGAATTTGGATTTGAGGAGTCGGGAGTGGGTGGAGGAGAGGATGATTAGTGGGGTTGAGATTGAGACGGAGGGGGAGAGGTGGGTTTATGATTTGCCGGAGGAGCAAGTGGAGGTACCGGTGTCGCCGAGGAAGGGTGGGAAGGTTGGAGTGGGAAGGGTCAAGAGTACGCCGAAGAGTGGGTGGGAGGAGTCGAATGGATTGGGAGGGGATAGGAGAGGGGAGTGGAGACGGAGGCGGTGGACGAGGTTGGTGGAGAAGAGGGCGAGTGATGATAAAGGGAAGGGGAAGGAGAGGGTGTTGAGTGGAGGACCGTGAGGGAGCGAGGGCCATTGACGAAGTTGATTGCCGCCGAGCGCTTCGACTTCTTATTGCAGCCAAGGCCTTTGCTTGAACGCGCTGGCGTGTAGCTAAGCAGCAAGGCCGTATTGATGCAGTCGAGCCCGCAGCGCGTCGCCGCATTGAAGTAAATGGCAACCACGGTACCGCACTGCAAGCTTGGTTCAACAACAATCCCGACACCCTCCCCGCCAGCTACCAAGAGCACCCGAACATCGAAGACGTCAACGAGTGCATGAAGATGGAGTGTCTGAGCAAGAGACAAGGAGAATGGGAGAATTGGGACAAGGGAGCCTCCGGCGACATGCAAGGCTTGCAAGAAGGCGCATATGCCGTGCGTACCATTGCCAGTCGGATCATTGCGACAACCAATGTCTGTAGTCTAGGTCTTCGAGATTACGGGCCAAAGCAAAAGCACCGCGCGAGCGCTTCGTGTACGTTACTACTGCTATACTTCCCTTTAGCACGCTGGACGGTTCAAGCAATAACATGTTCAACGAAGGTGGACGAGGCGCTCGGCGGCAACGAAATTTGTCCACAGCCCTTGGAGGATGGACGGCAGATGATTCGGAGCCTTGTTCTGAAGCAAGGCGCGAGCGCTTCGTGTAGTTCACCACTGCTATACCTCCCTTTGGCACGCCGGAGGATTCAAGCAATAATGTGTTCAACGGAGTTGGACGACGCGCTCAACTTTGTCCACAGCCCTTGGAGAGGTGTAGGGCAGATGATTCTGAGCCTTAATCTGAAGCAATAATGAGCTATACTGCCTGCTCTCAGAAGCCATGTCACTCTTCCCAAGATACTACACCGCCTCACCACTCCCCCTCTTCTTTCTCCATACTCCTCGGCCTCACCGGCCTCTCCTCCAGATCCTCCAGCACCTGACCCAACCTCTCAACCTCATCCTCCGCCTCCGGCTCCGGCAAAACTCCCAACTTCTCCAAACCCGGCACAGCCCCCTTTAGCACCATCGAACGATCCTCCGGAGTAGGACTTATCTCCCTCCTGCTTCTTCCACGCTCCTCACTCGCACCCCGCTCCATCTCACCCCTCGATCTGGCCGCCGCAGCAGCAAAGTTCCGTTCATTCGACCTGACGAGCAGCGCGGCGCATTTCTGGGAGTATTCTTCTAGGGTTAGGTCGTCGTTTTGGTGGGCTTCGTAGTATGACCTAGATCACAGAAGGTGAGTCAGGGGAGGCGGAGGGCAAGGGAATAGGGGAAGTTGGAGGCTATGGACGTACCGAGAGAGGCCGAGACGCCATTTGTCGAATTCTACTGGGTCCTCGGGTTCGCCTGGCCACATTTTGGAGATGGGGGTTGGGGTGCGTGAGGGTTGCGATTCTTCTTCGATGGATTCGGCCTGGGAGGTGTTAGTGGGTGTTGGGGATAGTAGCGAAGTCGGTGGGTGTGTGAAGGTGAGGGGAGGGGAAATGCAGCGCTGTCATACGTACGATTTCAGCTTGTCGTCGTTCGTTACAGCGGTTGAGGAGCGCGGAGCGTTTTCGAGCGTGCTATGATAAAAACAAGTCAGCACATCGCACATCGTATCATCCCCAAGCAACCATCCCTTTCCACACCACCATGCCGGCATCCCCATCTCTCAAGCCCTCAACATACCTCAACCTCGTTAATAATCCCCGCCCTCGCCGCCCTCTCCCAAGACTCAAAAGTCCAATCCCTCCACCTCACAAACTCGCCTCCATCCAACGGCTCCCCATTCCACATCCACGGATACCTCGGCCCTGCACTCCCCCTCCTCCCACTCCCACTCGCAAGCTCCGGCATCATCTCCCCACAAAACTCCGCATGAAAAGGATCAAAGCATGTACATCCAATAGGATGTCCGTTCCGCTTACAACGCGTCTTCCTCACGAAATCGTACCACGCCTGCCTTGCTTCCTCGCCAGCCATGGTGATCATGTTGGGACCCGCACACCACTAGTGGACGTCGGGGGGTGGTTGAGAGGAGCTGGACATGTCGGCGGCCATGCGGGCGAGGGTTGTGTCGAAGCCTTTGGCGCAGCCGCCGGCTTCGAAGTGGGCGTGGTTGTGGTCGCGGAGTTGGTAGTCGAGCGCGTGGCCGCCGGAGGTTCGACGGCGGCAGAGGGCACGTTTCGTGTGTGCGAGGGCGTAGGTTGTGAGGCCTCGTTTGGGGTTGGAGTCGCCGAGGTTTTCGATCCGGCCAGGGAGAGGAGTGCTAGCCCTTGTGAAGCCGGGTCGGCGTCCTTGTATGTTGTGCGCAGGATCTTTTTCGTCGGAGCTCTCCTCGTTGGGTTGGACTTCTGCGTCTTGCTCGAGATTGCCTAGACTGTCGTTTCTGCCGTGCTCGATCGAAGGCTGAACTCTGTGCCTTTTGCTCGACTCCGGGGTATCATCATCTTCACGCTCACCCTTTTTCCGCTTCCCAGTCTTTGGCTTCGTAAGGTATCGAAAGTTCGGAGACGGCTCTGTCGCTGAAGGTGGAGGTCGCGGTTTCGGCAGTGACGGCGCGTTGTGGAGATCCCCAGCAGCATCGAGTCTACGAAGCGCGGCGAATCTCTCGTGGTCGTTGTCGACTATGCTCTTCAGCTCCTCTCGTTCCTCGTGTGTCAGCTGAGAGTCTTTGAGGACCTTTCTGAAGTAGTCCAGTATGTCTCCATATTCATCCATCGCTTCGCGGTAATGGTGCTTCCGATCTTTGTGTCTTGCATGCGCAAGCGCTTGTCGGACTCTTGACATTGCGTCTGCAGCATCATCTTCTGGCTCTGGCGATTCTGACGGCTGGGGCGGTAGCATAGCCGAGGCTGGTCGTGTCGGAAGTGTAAGTGACGCAGGCGCTGGTATGTGCGAGGGAGATGGCTCTCGCGGGTCGCTTCGTGCAGTGGATGACTCTGGCAATGCTCTATCAGGAGACGATGGGAGCTCTGGCGGCGCTGTCGCCGGTCGCGATGTTGGCAGTGAGGCATAGCTCGGTCGAGGGGAAGGAGGTGGAGCTGTCAATGTCTCTTCGCGCGATGGTGCTAGAATTGGTGGCGCGGATGTAGGCTTGGGATAGTCGTTTTCTTCCATGGTCAATATTGATGTGATGCTTTCTCCCTAAGATGTGCTCGGAAAGTACAACGCGCGTTGACGAGAGGTCTTGAACCCGAACTTTCTCGAGAGAGGGACGCACGCATGGTGCACTGCGCTTGCAGTACTTACAGTACCTCCCAGGGATCCACGATGTGAGAAAGCAGGAATGTATAAAAGGATTGTTGTTTCCTACGCCTGGACGCCATCGCTAAAGCAGGCACGACCGACTGAACCTTTAAATTATCTTGTCGACCCATCTATCAAAGACTCCTTTCCCTTGAAAGTCACTCTCTTCCTCCTCCCAACCTCGCCGTTCTATGCGTCGTCTGGCGTTGTATGCTCTTACAAACTTCCAGGCTTCTGTATCAGCTAGGTTCCATGCTTCGGTGATCTCTCGCACTTGCTTGGTGGCTTTGGTCGTGAGCGCCCTCCTAGTCCCCTCGAGCAGTGTTCTCTCATTCTGGAGCTCGGCTTCCGAGGGTATTGGCCCATCTCCATACTCTGGAGAGGGTAGCTTGGGCCTGCGCTCGGGCCCTGGCACCGGGGTTTCGCTCTTGCCAGAAGGAATGATCTCTTCGCGAGGAAGCTTGAACCCAAATATCCAGTCAAGCTCTTCCAGGTCCTTTTCGCTGTCTTTCGAAAAGGGCCGCTCGGCTGTCAACCACAGCGACCTTGAGCTGCCGTACTCGGACGCGATGGCGTCCTTGAGCTTTGGGAGGCGTGAGAACGATGACACACCGGTCCCCAGGAGCTCTTTCGTCGCAGCTTGAATCCATACATCGCGGTCAGTCTCTCTCCGAATGTATTGCAGATCCATGTTGTCTTTTGACTTGATCATGCTCTGCATAGTGTACGGATGCGGCACTGTTGCGATGGTGAAGAGCTCGCTCTCATTTCTGTAGACCTTGGAGTAGCTGAGCTTCACGGTGTTGCTGACACACGTCTTGCATTTTGGCCGATTAGGCGGACAAGAACTTGGGATGTGTGTGACCGGACACGACGTGAGATTCAGCGCGATGTCCTCAGCGGCTTCGATGAGTGCCGAAGTGTGCTCGGGCAGTGGCTTGAGTATTGTGATGCCTTTCGAGAAGGTGTTTTGCCACGTCAGGTGCAGATGGCTGTTGATCAAATCGGGGAGCAACTTCAGAGCTTCACCAATAGCTTTCGCCTCGAGTCGTTCCTTGATTAGAGTATACTTGGCTTTCAGCACTTCCAGACCATAGTATGCAATGGCATCGTGTTTCGAGTCCACCTGTACAGTATCTGGCGGAAAGGCCTCATCGATGTACTTGACTCGCTTCAGTGCTGGTGAGTTGACCGCCTCCTTCAGCGCAGCGTCTACATCCTCTTTCGACCCGATAAACAGTCCATTGCCGAGCCCTTCGTATCGTGTAAGTGTAGGATACTCTCCACGCCGCAAGAAAGCCAGCATCGGGTCATCGTAAGCTGCCATGGGTAGTGCTAGCCAGTTGGAGAGTATGCCTGTGCCCATGTTGCCCCACGCCAGCCATCTCATCAGCTCATTGTCCAGCGCTGTTTCCAGCTTCAACTGCTGGACAATGCGGTATAGTGGGTTGTTCATAGCTTCAGACTTGCTCAGCACAATTGGTCTGAAGCCTTGTGCCCACCAAGCGCGACGCCATAGTTGTATAAGATCCTGCTCGGCTTGTTTGCTTTGCTCATCCTTTCTCCTTGTCGAGACATCGTAGTATGTGTAGATCCGCGGTCGTTCGGGGAGCGGAGGAAGTACTGCGCGTTCCTCATCGAGAGTGGTATCGCTGCTGAAGGGATTCCTCCACGACCAATCTGCAAACCATTTCGCCTCCCCACTCGTGCTATTCGATTGTTCTGGTGGTGGCTTATGCGCCGGAGCGCCTAATGGATTCGGTATGTGGTCCACGATCTGTTGTGCTCCTTCTACTGCATGATGTACGCCGTCCTGTAGTTGGGGACCGTATGGTACTTTCTCGAGGTAGGGATCGAAGTCATCTGTGCCTGAGCGGCCTAGGAAGATGATGCATATTACGATGAAGACCGCAAGAGATGCTACGATCTGGAGTCGGCGTGGAAGGTAGGAGCATACGTTGAGTCTCGGAGGCATCGTATACGCGTCTCTTAGAGCTGGCCAGCAGCACAAGGCCGTCTATCACGCCCTCACCAGAAGCTACGAAGTCCTGATCTTATATCGTGTCTTGATCGTTTCGCGATGGTCTCTCCGGATCCGCTGCGCTGCTGGGTGCTCTGTGGGATTACTATGTGATTCGACGGGATAGGATCCTGGAAAGAAAGACGACAAAGACAGTAGTATTGTACACAGAAGTCAACAGGGTGACACGTAGAGGAAAAGGGAGTCGGACAGTACCAAAGCTGAACAACATGATCATCTTGCTCTCGAGGAAGAATACGCGGCTTGGTGGACCCCTGTCGCTGTCAGCCACAAGTTTCGCGCCGAGTATCGAGACTTCCTTCCCAATGACTATTCTGCTCTCTGCACGCGGCGGCAAGATCGAAGCTATCAACAGCAAGAGCGCCTGCTGCTTGCACATGACGTGCACGAGCGCCTGCCGTGACACTTGACGCCTCACAAACAGTCGAAAATGATGTTCCGACACTTTGGGCCTTAATCGTGCACCACCAGGATAGAACTAATAGCCATATCAAGATTGGGGACATGATATCTATATGACCTGACACACGAGGGCATCTTTCATCTCAACAGTCTCCACCTTCATACCCATTCTGAAGATCAGCCAAAGCACTATGAACGCCAGCAGCTCATCAGCAGTACCTTCAAAGACAAAATCACCCAAGAGCCCGGAGTCGTTCGATTCACTCAGAAGACGCAACACAGCGGCCGAAGTTCTGCAAAGCTACGAGAAGCTAAGTTGGCTCTCGACATCGCGTTGCGAGGTGAGTGATTTGTGGCAAGGTCATACTGTCATCCCGCTAATACACTTTTCAGTCCATCGTGCAAACTCGTGCTCATTTCCAGCGTATCGTTGCAGGATTCGGCGACTTGACACCCGACGACATCAAGTGGAACGAAGATTTCACACCCCATCCA
Source organism: Fulvia fulva (assembly GCF_020509005.1). NCBI lineage: Eukaryota > Fungi > Ascomycota > Dothideomycetes > Mycosphaerellales > Mycosphaerellaceae > Fulvia > Fulvia fulva. The sequence goes on from NC_063012.1 coordinate 1,360,841, forward strand.
GGAAGCAAGCCGAGCAAGAAGGTAAGTGACGCTGCATCAGTGCCATCCACCGTGCTGCGAGGCCGGATTTCTCCGAATGCAATGCGCTTCTCACCGCCAGCGAGCTTTGAACTACTGGCACGTTCATTAAATTCTTGCTGATGCTCTGCTATCGTAGGGCAAGGAGCGTGCTAGTCTCGGTGGTTCCATGTCTGGACCATCTGATACTGGTGGCAGTGGCAAAAAGGACAAGGGTAAGAGCCGACAGAGAGGAAGTACCGAGTCTGGATCTCACGAAGATGCTCGTACACAAGCCCAACAGCAGCCGAACAATGGCGCAAGCAGAGGTTAGCTACTTGCTGCACCGCTACCAGCACCTCAAGCAACAGCACTAGATCTGTGCGAAACAGTTGCCCAAGGCTTGGGGTATCCACCACGCGAACAGGTCCGCGCAGCGACTCTCCATGAAACCCCAGAAGAGCTGGCGACACTGCCACTGAGGCCTTTGGAGCCACCGTGGCCGCCTCTAGATTCCACGCTAGCATGGGTGATCTCCACCAAAGGCACTCTGCCGTCCTCAACTAGTTCTTTGCGCCGGAATGAAGAACTGCGAAGATCCTTCGATCCCTACCTTGTGCCGCACGCCGTGCCGAGGGCATCTTCCAGATAGCAACGAAGACAAGTCGGGCATCGTCGCTTCCCACGATCCTTCATGGATGTGCTCTTGGAGGAACAAGAAAAGGCGATGCTGTTGCAGGAGCAACAAGAAAGAGAGCTGAGACGTCCAATGGGAGTCGCTCGTCGGGGTATGTACGAAAGTCCATGTCTGTGTCTGGCCAAATCACCACCGCCCGGCTACCCTTACGTCGCAGACTCCCGTTTAGTTCCAAATTCGCCCTTGCAGTATCATACACCTGTGCCCTCGCGTGGCGCTGATCGTCCCCACAACCAGGCAGGCAACGCTCAGAATAACGGACACCTGAGATGGGTAAAGTCTTGGTCGGAAGCTCAAAGCACGGATACAGAAACGAGACGGGTCATCAAAGACGAGGTCAATCAGGAGGACATCAAAAAGGAGACCAAAGACGAGATCAAGCACGAGATCAAGAACAAGATCAAGGACGAGATCAAAGACGAGGTCAAAGACGAGGTCAAAGACAAGGTCAAGCAGGAGGATATCAAAAAGGACCCAGCTTCAGACTCGGAGGAAAGGATGAGAGGGGAAGTTGGATGGAGTTTCTTGTGATTCGTGATTATTCATACATATCACGCACGGTGCGTCTGCAATGCCTTTGGGCCTGCAATGTCTGTAGAAGTGTATGCTAGTGTACAATGGATGGGATGGAAATCCCTTCGAATGCCTTCTGTATTCCCCACATTCGTGTATGAAGGTTGATGACCGTGATACTCTCCACAGTAGATCAGCCGATGTTCGGCAGTGTAGATGAGCCGCATCAAGCGGCGTTCGCAAGCATGTAATGTAATGTAGTGACATCAGACCGACGGCATCAGACCTCAACACCCTCACCCATACCCAAGATCTGGCTGAAAGTCGGCGTGCGCAGAGCATTGAATGCCTCATCGAACGTATCGTCGGTGAGATCGACAGTCTCTGCTGTTGGAAGCTGGATGTGCAGTGACTTCTTCTCGGGACCCTTGTGCTGGGTCCCAGTCTGCAGTGCCGTCTTCTCAGGCATCATCTGCTTGAGCCCACGGCTGAAAGTATCGACGCAAGAAAGCAGCTGATCGAGACCCATACCCTTCTCAACTATCTGCGCAGCGGCCGTGTCCAGGATCGTCATCATGCTTTGGAAGTGCTCGTCTTCCTCCGGTGTGGCCGTGTTGCTGTTGGTGAAAGGATTGTCGTCTGGTGTGATGAGGTGATATGGTGGCAAGAGTCTTGTCTGGTACTCGTGGTCGAGATTGTAAGTCGCGTCGCCGAAGAAATCAGGCTGCGCGAAGACAGGAGTTGGAGTAAACGGGCTCTCGTCATTTACAGAGGACGAGCCGGCGGGTCCTTCGACGTTGTACGCTGGAAGGAACGGAATGTCCGCGTCGTCAAAGGTCGCTTCAATGTCGTCTGAGACGTTGGAGATGCTGTCGACGGGGGAAAGGTCTGGCTCGAGCTCGTTGAGCTCGGCTGCGCCGGCTGCGTTGAAGAGGTAGGTAGCGGACGCGTCGAGGCTGTCAAGCGGAGGCAGGTCGTATGCTTCTGTGCCGAGGTGATTGAGCCAGGAGTCGACGTTGGCTGCGTCCAAGATGTCGGCTGGCATGAGGTTTGAAGACTCCTCATCGCCGAGCGCGAAGCCGTAGTTGCCGTCGTCACGCGCGAGGATGTCATCGAGACTGAAGCCATGGGAGAGGCCGACATCGAGGGTTGCTGGCTGGGCAGTGAGTATGTCATGACCTTGGGCGAGCTGTCCATCGTAGGCTGGCTGAACGGCGTAATATGGCGCTGGGGGCTTGGTTGCCTTCTTCACGCGCTGGCGAGTCTTCTTGTGCTTGGCACCAACGGCGTGAGCATCGTCCCTGAGAGTGTCAGTGAATGATATGCAACAGCGCGACGCCAAGACCTTACCAGTCTTCGGAAACGACCAGGTTTCTGTAGGGACCGTTCTTGATATGCATGGCACGAATGTGGCGTCGGAGGAACCAAGCGTATTTGAACGACTTCTCGGCCGCTTCGCCCTCACAGAAGTTGCATTTGACCTCGCAGCGCTGGACGACTAGGGTGCCGGAGGTGGGCCATTGGTGGACGTGACCGATCTTGTTGCAACCCATATTGCTTGATGGTGGGCGTGTTGGTACTGTGACGTGATTACGATTATCTCGGATCTGGAGGACAAGTCAGTATCATGGAACACATCTGCCGCGTACAGCGGCGCGGCCGGTCGCCGTTGCCAGTGAACATACCGAGTTGGTGACAGAGGGTCACTTGTTGGAAGCGGATCTTGGTGGGATTGATGGAGTAGCTGAGGCGGTAGTGCTGGTGAGGTGAAATTACTGGGCAGTGATCGCCAGGGGGGTTGGTGAAAGTGCGCCTGGCACGAGCTGATAAGTGTACAAGTGAATTGAAGAAAGACGACCGGCGTCTGATGTTGGAAGGTGCTGTACAGGAAGAAGAAGCTGTCGAATTTCTGATGAGTGGTGGAAAGAAGAAAGGAAGGAAAGAGAGAACAGAAGGAAGTTTTGGTCTCACTGTGGACAATAGTATGGCTCGTGCCCTTTGACAATAGCATAGTGGCTGGTCAAGCTGGATGGCCCCGCACTAGCTGTCGCTGTGAGGGTAAGTGAAGTGAAGCTCGCCTTCACTTGCGCAGGAAAGCCATCTGAAGTCGCTGCCATCCCAGATTTGATGAGCTGGTGCAGCTCGTTGTGCTGAATCGCCTCCTGCTTGGTATGTGTCCATCGGGGCGATAATGCTCGAATGCCAGGCCAGAAGCTGTAGCGTAGGGCATGTGGTCTGACGCCAAGCGAAGGAGGAAGTCCTGGGAACTTCAAAAAAAGTCAATGCGCAAACGGTCGAGATGGAAAGATGGCTGGGCGCAGCATTTTCCAACCAGTGAGCGAAGAGATAATAAGCAACAGCTCTACCAAATGCGTTCTCAATGGAAAGTATTGTACAGCTCAGAACGGGCATCGATGGACATGGTTCCAGGCTCGCTTCGAGGGTGGCAGTCGCAGACGTGTTGGAACGCTGGATCCTGGAGAGATGCTGTCGTGCGCAAGGGAACGTCCTCGTACAGGCCTTTGGATCAGCCTGCGCTGCGTGGATCTTTCACCAGTGATGATAGTGTTCGTCCATTGCCGTTCTGCAGTGCTCGTTCGTAAATTTGGTGGCAGCTTCGCGGTACCTGTTGCAGAGCTGGAGAGACATGTCAACATCGACTGCAGCATCTCAGCCATCGCCGATGTCACCTTCTATAGAGCTGCATCGTACAGTCCGACGCTTTGCGAGCATTGCCATGGTCCCACTCAAACATATCGTCTTCGCAGAGAGCCCTCAAGCGCTGATTGATACGGATCGCTGCCCACCACCTCCACAAATTGTAGTCAGAACACTCCATACTAGCATCTCGTACTGTGTCCAGAGACTTGCAGCAGGATAAAAGGTCTTTCGTGATGATTATATGAGAAAATCAAACCGCTCTTGAACCGCGAGGTCAGGAAACAGCTCGGCAAGACGGGTAGTTCTAGACTAAATCCGGAGTCGCAACCTCAAACCTCATCACCAAACGGCAAGCTTCACAGCAGCAGTCGCATCACGTCCACGACCCGCTCTCTACTCACCACACCGCAATCATGTTCGCCGGCCGTGTCGCAGTCCGGTCAGCCCGCGTGGCAGCACCACGATTCAACGTCGCTGCCACCCGCTCCTTCGCCGAAGCCGCCGCAAAGCCCGCAGCAGCATCCGGAGCAGACACCAGGCCTCCTATCGAGGTCTTTGGCGTCGACGGCACCTACGCCAGCGCTCTGGTATGGATATAGATGATGCGCAGAGGCAGGAAAAGGTACTAACACAGCCATTGGCAGTACACCGCAGCCGCCAAGTCCTCCTCGCTCGACAACGTCTCCAAGGCCATTGACAGTCTCCACCAGACCTTCAAGAAGGACCCCAAGCTCGCCAGCATCATCCAGGCCCCTACTCTCACCGTCGAAGATAAGAAGCAGATTGTGCAAGAGCTCCAGAAGACCACCGGTGTTCAGGACAAGACAAACACCATCACCAACTTCCTCAACACCCTTGCCGAGAACAACCGCCTGAGCGTCCTCGAGGGCGTATGCGAGAAGTTCGCGCAGCTAATCAGTGCGTCGAAGGGTGAGGTTGAGCTTACAATTACATCCGCCGCGCCATTGGACAGCAAGATTGTGAAGCAGTTGGAGGCGGCTATCAGCAAGAGCCAGTACGTTGGTCAGGGCAAGAAGTTGAAGGTTACGCCAAAGGTATGCTATCACACCACGGAAGCACACAGTATGCAATAAGCTGACACAATATGTTACAGGTCAACCCAGATATCCGCGGCGGCCTCGTCGTCGAGATCGGCGACCGTACCATCGACCTGAGCGTTTCCTCCAAGATGCACAAGATGAACAACCTCCTCCAAACAGCTTTGTAAATATGTAGCAGTAGAGATGGAAGGGGTGCTGTAGAGTTTAAGCATCATCGAACAAGTCGGTTTTCTTGTGTTGTGTCCAGCTTGATGTTCACATCTGACTGATATGTCACGTGATATGTGTCACTCAAGCTGACGGCATGAGGTTCTACAGCATGCAGGCATCCGACTAATGCTGTTTGTCTATATAATGAGCACGGGACTGACTGTCTCTCGGGGAAGTAGCTCATCCAATTACAAGCAAGCTCGCTATAGTCTCACTGCCGTCACCCCCGTGGCGCAGGCCGAGACTCTTCCCTTTTGCTCCCCGATTCAAACTCCAGGTATAACGACACTGAGAACCATCCACGTTTGTAGATACCACAGACCAAGATATGCCTCACCCTCTGGAGTACCGTCTGCTCCAAAGTCCCGGCGTGACCTTTTTGGTCAGCAGCCAAGCATATCCAGCCTCCCGTTGCGGAACAAATGCTGTGTGCAGCCATCCTTTTTAACCTACATGTAATGGCACATCTCTGCAGCCATTCAGGGAAGTAGCTTCCACCAATCATTCCTCCGCTGCCTGCCAGTCTTTCCTGTCGTCGCACCCCGTGGCGCAGGTCAAGGCTCTTCCCTTTTTGCTTCCAGGTCCGGCTTTCGAATGGAGAACATTTGACGTCGTGGGAGCAGGTACATATTGACAAATACACCTCGCCGAGCGAGTGAGCGGCTGCTGAAAGGCATCATGGTCATCATTTTTTATTCCAGCGACCGAGCATATCATGCCTGCTTACCAAGCCTGTCCATCTCCATGGCCTGCCCAGGTGGAACAAACGCCTCGTGCATACACCCGCGATGCCCTGCAAGTCTACATATTGCCATAGAGATTGGCCATCTCTCAGGGAAGTAGCTCCTACCACTCATATTATCGCTCCCGTCTTCCTGTCGTCTCGTCACCATGGCGCAGGTCAAGACTCTTCCCTTTTTGCTCCTCGCTTCAAGCTTTGAACATCCGCAGGAATGAGGTTCCATAGCTTTTGCGCTGGGAGAAGGCGCGATATGCACTGAGCGTGCCTCACTCCCAAGTAAAGCGTACCACATCTCTTAGGGCCCTACTCTTTTTGCAGCCATGTCATATCAACCATCGTTCCGCCAAGCTTATCCATTGCCACGTCGGGCAGTCATATGCATCCACCCGCGAACCAGTGTTTGCTCTCATCTGTTACCAAAGATGTGGTGCCTCTCAGGGAAGTAGCTGCTACCAATCATATTAGCTCAAAGTCTTGATACTGCTGCTGCTCGTCGGCGTGGCGCAGGTCAAGCACTTGGACACTCCGGTGTTCATCCTTCCCTTTTGCTCTTTATTAGGATAAGTGGAAGGACAGTGGCAGCGGTATGGGTATTGACCCGCTTTCTCCAGGGATGCAGCCAGGTTCTAGCTTTTTGGTATCATCTATTCATGCATGCCGTCTAGAGCATCTTCTATGCTGCGACTTCCTTCATCTTGCCTGAACAAACGCCTGACGCCATGCTGTCATCTCCCACTCCCTGTCCATCTCCTCTTACGGCTCAAACTTCGGATTATACTTCCCCATCGCCGCCTGAAACTGCTCCCTCTTCACCGCCAACTCCCTCAACAACTCATGCTCCTTCTCAACCGTCTGCAACTTCGCCACCAAATCCCCCGTCTCCTTCCCAACTATCGTCTTCAGCACCAAATCATTCGCAATCCCCTCCACATGCTCCGGCTCCAATGCGCTCGCCTGTCCCAGCGCCGTCTCCGCCTCTTCTACTCGTCCCATGTGCAACTCACTAACGGCCTGCGCAATCAAGCTCGTCGCAGACGCACTGCTTGGTCCCTGCGCCAACTCCTCGAATACGTAGAATGCCTTCTGATAGTTTTCTCCGCCTTGTCGTAGCCCGATCCAGGATTCGGCGAGGTTCACGAGGAGAGCGTCTTGTGCGAAGGAGCGCGCCGAGCGCGCTTCCTTGAGGGCGAGGTCGACGCGGGTTTGGGAGAGGTGGATTTGGATTATGAGCGCTACGGCGTCGAGGGAGCCTTGGTGGTTTGCAAGCAGTGCGAGAGCCTGGTCTGGCTTGCCGGCTCTTGCCAATACTGTGCCGATGAGGACTTGGACGTGCAAGTTATCGCTAGCCTGCTCTGCGAGAGTCTCTGCTGAAGAGACTAGACTGTCGCTGGGAGAGTGCAGGTATGAAGCGTAAAGTTTCGCAGCCGCGAGGTCGGGTGCTGATTTGGCGTCGCTGTCGCTTATTGCTGAGATGACTTCCTGATGTTGACCGAGAGCACACTGGGCGCGGTATTGGAGGATTCGGATGGGGAGGGCATTGCTTTCTGAGAACGATGATGCATCGAAGTCGTTCAGAACGGAGGTGTATTGGCCTTGGATGAAAGCCGTGTGGATGTTCACGAGCTCGCCCTCGGCGCCGAAGGGATCCATGATGTGTGTTGTGGCAGAGGTAGAAGCGGGTATGTCCAAGTCGGAGGGTGAATTTGCGTACTTTGCGATCAGCGACCAAGAGGTTTCCGAACGTTGTCGTCGACCCATTAGATCTCAGGGTAACAGCTGGCGTTGGGCTGGCATTGGCAGGGACCACCACGCGGGGAGAGCAGAAGGCGCGCGTTCACATGTGATGTCGCGCCGAAGTCACGCCTGATATATATTGAAAGCACTATAGGCGCGACATGGGCAGTGAAGTGCAAGGAACCTCCCATATTTACATCGCTAGCTACACTGTCTGTACAATCCATCCTTCTTGATAGTTCCTCGAGCTTCAATGCCCACACAACCTTAATCAAAGTATCCCTCAGGAGCACTGACGTCCATATTTTCAACAAACCTACTAGCCCTCGCAGTGCTCGGGGCTGTCCGCGGCGATATGTCCGGGCTCTCGGGCGGTGGATTCCTGGCCCTCTCAATATCTCCCTCGTCATAATCCGCAACCCCATGCGTCTCCTCGTCATGCCATACACCACTCCCATCATCAGAACCGGCGTCACCGCCAGGATTATCACGCCGTGGCGGCGGCGAGTCCGGTAGTCCAGGATCACGAACCGGCAACGCATTCCGTCTCGACATGCCAGGAGTCGGAAGCGGAGTGAGAGGCGCGATGCTCATGCCGGAGACATAACTCCCTGAATGTGGAGAGGAGTTACTCGAGCCAGAGGCCTCATCGGGAGGCGTCGTGACGTTGTACGTGAAGCTCTCAGCTGTAGGCGTAAGATCTGCCGGTGGCCAGGTATTGGCTCGCGGGGTTTGCGGTGGTCGTGCTGGCGAGGACACGATGAGATAATCGATCGAGTGAAGGTAGTGGCCTGGCATGTCGAGGCGTTCGAGACTGCTGGTCGTTTCCAGCGATAGCTGTGGCGTGGGAATCGTGGACACGTGCGGGAGATGGCGACCGCGGCGCCAGTTGAGAGGGCGGAGTGGAACGTTGAGCCTCGATGGATGTGGTGGTCCAGGGACGGGGAGAAGACCCCGAGGATCGGTGTTGCGAGGGAGCAGGAACTGGGCGTAGTATCTCCGTGTGATAGGGATGCGCCAATCAGTATTAGGAGCGCCAGGCCCTGGGGGAGCTGGACTGGGTTCGATGGTGAGGCGAGTTTCTTCGACCCAGCGGTCGATGTTGTATTGACACATTACTGCGAGAAAAGATAAGTCTGGTCTGTAATGAAGGTATGGTAGTCCGGCTTCCTTGATAAGTTATGCTGCAGAAGAGTTTGTATGAGGAAAGGAGACAGAAGATGGGATGGGAGTGTACTTATGCTGTCGAGAATCCTCGAGGCATTTGAGTGAGACACATCTTGTTGCCGTTCAGATCGTCTTTGTGAAGATGAGTATAGCTCAACACGGACTGTCGCAAAGTCCTGTCGACGTCAGTCTTGGTGATTTGTGAGACTGTCTTTACGACTGTATTCGCACGTCACGCCAACGATGCTCCGACAGCGATGGAGGAAGCGCACTGCTTTCTTTTCGTAGCCTTTCGTCTGTGTTGGCTAGAGGCGAGGCAACTGCCGGGAAGCTTGTGTGTGCGATCTCTATGCAGAACCAGCCACGCCTTTCTACTTCGCTTCATGGCTGAGTGGGAGAAGTACAATTCTCGCTACGCACGGCCGACCTTGAACGACAAGATCTACACTTGTTAGTTGCGCGTCACCAAAGGTGGAAAGCATGTAACTCACATCGTTCTTCCCTGGTGACACGAGATCGTCCTCTGCCACTCTCACACCGCCAACTGTCTCACTATAGGCGAGTGGCGCATCTCCCATCACCTTGCGGTATACATCGCCCACTGTACTGCCCTTCTTCACAAGTACACAGTCCCGAAAGACTGCCGCACGATCACCTGCAGCGCTACCTGCCCCACCACTGCCAAAAGTTCCAATATTCCGCACAGGCCACACTGGAGTAAGGCCAAGAAGTTCAGAAGCACGAGTGAGCACCTGGTTGACGCCAGTGCTTCCAAACCTATACAGAACCATGTCTTTGAGGTTCTCGATTCGTGTCTTGAGCTTCTCGTCCATCTCTTTCAGACCACCGCCGTCTTCCTCGCCCTGCTCGATGAGATCTTCTCGTGTGTCCAGGAACTCCGAGCCTGGGATGTACTTGACAAAGCCTTGCTTGACCAGCCGCCGTAAGAAGACTTCTGATATGGCACTACACAGTACTATTCGTTCTGGCTTTTCTGCTTTCGCGATCTTCGAGACATTCTTGTCGGCATCTGCGTGGTCGATCTTGTTGAGGGCAAGCACTGTTGGGAACTTCTCGTCCACAAATGTCTCTACCACGAACTTGATGGTTTCGTCATCCCAATCTTGTAGCGGGGTTTTGAGTCCGGTCTTGTCAAGTGTTCGTGCGACCACGGTCGGGTTTGCGCCGTAGCCGGAAAATTGCCCTGACAGTGTTTCCACTGGTGTAGCTTTCACTGCAGTATGCCGTCGCTTGATGCCTCCCCACTTCTGCATCAGGTTTCCCAGTATCCAGTTCACAATCTCTGACCGCAACCACGCGATATCTTGATGTGGATCATACCCTCTCGTCGCCTTCCCTTCCGCATCTGTGATTCCGCTCACATCAACCACATGAATGAGGGCATCAGCATGTCGTAGGTCGTCCAAGAACTTATTTCCCAAGCCTTTGCCTTGATGTGCTCCTGGGACCAGACCTGCCACATCTAACAGTTCAATCGGCACACTCCGCGTACCCTTCTGACACGCGCCATAGTTCGGTTTGCATCTCGTTTGCAGCGGGGGTGGTTCGTCCGGCGATGGCGGCTGATTGCCCGGTAATGATGTCCGCGAGCAGGCGCATTGTATGTGGAGGTAGCCAATGGCTCTGTTGGGGTCGATGGTGGTGAAAGGAAAGTTACCTACTCTTACCTTAGTATAAGATAGTGTCTTCGTGAGGCAGCTCGCGACTAGACTGGCGCATACTTTGCGGTAGTGTCGGTCAGGCTGTTCAGCGTCGTGGACTTGCCGGACGATGGCTTGCCCACGAGACCGATCAGAGGATCGCGAGGCATCTCCAACGGTGGATGCTGTGTATGTCGACGGAGATGATCGGCTCTTGTAAGTAGATGCAGTGGTGACGGTTGTGCAAGGCAATTTTGCGAACCCCGCCAATATTTGGTGGGGAGTCAGCCAGAAGTCAGGTACGCATCTGCCTTCTGCCGCCAACCTTGATAGATGAACAGGGATCTCTTGACAACTGTGCATGCTTCTGTTTGGGCCTCGATGCACGATCAATAGGACACTTGACTCGCTAGCTGACAATGTTGTCCGGAAGTGAATGCCGTCACGCAAAAATCAGGAGAAGATTCGCATAGCAACCAGTACCTTGACCGTGTCGTATTGGGCAGACAGGGGGCAGTCGGCAGCATCGCAGCGGAAGCTAGGAGCTACTGCGTCGTCCAGCGGTACTGTAACACGGTAACACCAAGGAGGGAACGTCCATCTTGTGCCTCCGTGCGAGCCCTGAGCCCGTGGCCCTCTACACATTGGTCTCGCTTTGCTCGCTTTGCGACTCAGCACGCCGATTATCTCACCACCAACGGCACATCTGCGGCGCCCGCCGAGGTGAAGACTGCGAGTGCTCTGCGCGATAGGAGGCAAAAACACCGCAACAACACCTCCGCCCTCGAGCCTGCACCTGGTGTATATGCTGACAACCGTCGACGTCCCCGATCTTCATGACTTCGACGCCAACTTCGTGGTCCGCGCCCCCACCCGCACACCGACACGATGCAGTGAATGCCGGCCATGAATGCAATGCACACACGTCTGGCAGGCCAGCACTGGAACATTGATTGATCGGGCGGAGCATATCAGCACATCCTGCGGTGGACATTTGGCCACTCGCAAACATCACGAATACACGTCGCGTGGGGCTCGAGCACTTGCACACCCGACCGAGCAGCTCACTGAGACGACATTCACGACATCGGCACGCATACAGCAGCCACCATGGACATCGCCTCCCGCTTCCAGCCAGGCCGACAACGTGCTCCGGCTTACTTGGATCGTAATGGCAACGCGGCTGAAGATTCAGGCACAGAATGTATGGACACCCAGAACATTGCAGGCCAGAAGAGAGACCGGCCCACTGACAATACAGCAGCCGAGTCCTTCATCCGCCGCAAGTTTCAGCGCACCAATGCTGAGGCCACCAACCCGAACGACAACACATTCCGCAAGCCGTCAATACCGGCTTCTGCTTCGAGACCGCAGCAGGCAGAACAACGCACTAGTTTCAGTCACAATCGAAGACGGAGCACGGCACTGCGGGAGAATGTGAGGGTGCCTAGTGGACCGAGGGAGTTTCCTAGTCCTCACAAGCGGTATGTTCCATCGAAGACTCCATTGCACAGCATGTTGAGCTTTTGGAAGAGGAGAAAGACTGACAGCGAGCACAGAGTGGCGAGTGGAAGCATACACTCCATCACACCTTCCATGTCCGAAGCCACGAACACATCCCGTACTTTCCTCCCACAGAGCGCTACCGAACCGAACTTCAGCAAGATCGCAGACGCACCTCGCTTCAGCTTCGCGAATCGTTCCTCCACCGACGTCAACGACCCTCCCTTGACGCCTGCCGGCCAGGCAAGCAACGACCTGGACTTCATCCCTACTGTCAACTTTGACGACCTACAGAACTCTATTGCTAATTATGACGGGGATGGTCCGCTGCTGAGCGACTTTCCTGAGGTTGGTGGGAGGCCTTCGACGAAGCCAAAGTCTGGCAATATGCTACGGGATGCGAGTCTGAATGCTAGCAGGCCGCCTGTGCCTAAGCTGGAGCCAAGAGCAGAGCACGGTATGAGCAGGAGTCAGAGTATACGGCGGCGACTGAGTGCAGTGACTGGTGGGAAGCCGAACAACACACCGAACATCACGAGTGACTCTCGTGATGGGAACGCCTCGCAAGCTAGCAACCTGTCTTTACGCCCCAGACGCCAGAGTACAGCTCCACAGGGCCCCCCACCTGCTGAACCTGCTCCGCCCCCGCTTGGAGTAAGCTCGCGGCAGCCTCGAAAATCGCTTGGTCCCGGTGTTATCGCATCGATGATGGAAGGAAGAAAGGCGAGCCAACCATTACCGAGCAGCGGCACAGATCCAGCTCTGAAGTCTGCCCTTGCACGATCTGGAAGCTTGACCAAGGCACAACGACGGACGACGATGCAACCTTCCGCTTCTGGCGGTGCTGAACTGCCACGTGTGGCGACATTCTCGGCGACCACGCAATCTCGCGCGAACAAAGTGAAGAGCTTGGGACCTCCAGCACGTGAGCCTCAAGAGCCTAACACTCCTAACGGCAAAACGACAACGCGAAGTGGGCAGAACAGAGCACACACTCCGTCTTCATCGGGCAACAACAAGCGCCAGTCGACCATGTCTGGACGAGCTTCCGGACTTGGTGCACGAACGATAAGCCCAACTGACGCTCGTCGTCTGAAGAGGCTATCAATGATGCAGGCGCCACCGTTGCCCAGCAACCCATCGACTACCAGCATACCCAAAATGCCGACGCAAGCACAGGAAGAGCAGTCGGTCAAGGTTGAGGTTCCACGCGTTGCGCAGCCCAGCCCGAGCTTCATACCACAACCGCGAAGATCGAGCAACGCTACTCCTAGCTCCGCGCGTGACTCTCCTGGTCCGGAGAACAGAAACAGTCAGCAGTACGGTGGTGTTCAGCTGAGTGCAAGATCCAGCTTTTCGTCGCTCGTGAACTCGGGGTCAACATCTCGCCTGCCAACATCAAGGCCAAGGAGTGTGCACTCCAGCACAGCTCAGTATGGTGAGGTCGAAGAGGTGGTGCCGCCTGTACCTGCTATACCGAAAGCATTCGAGAGCCCAAGGGATGCAGACCATGCACCCTTCTTCTCTGGGGTAGGCAAATCTCTGCAGAATGGAAGCGATCCGGTGGCAGCAGATACTGAGGCGGAAAAGACATCGAGCCACAGACTGTCCAAGTTGAGCTGCGAAAAGCCATCGGAACCGAAGGCAAGGGCTTCCTTAGAGCGCCCACGGCCGCACTATCGCATGAACACAATCGACAACATCGAGCGGAGCATCACTTTGACTGCGGCGAAGCCGCAGCGGTCACAGAATAACAATCTCCAACCGCTACGTCTGCCCCCACTGAACTTGATGCCTATCAACCACCGAGATGCCAACCGAAGCAATTCCTTCCCGCGACCTAGTCAAGAAGTCGAGGTGCGAGAGCACCCGTCTATTGCGCAAACGCCAGAACCGAGGCGTATTGCAAAGACACCTTCGACTCCAATGACCGCGAGCAAAGCCACTTTCTCAGGCCGTCAATATGAGGACTTTGCGAAGCAAAAGAACATGCGAAGCTCATCATCACACTATGCTCTGCGTGACCTAATGCAGTTGGATGATGATACGACCAAGTTCCTCGACGATTCTGATGCCGAATTCATGGGCGTTCCGATCCCAAGCACCAAGCAGCGAAGTGCGATCACACCATTCTCGTCTGGATCGCTGCCAAAAGCGTCGGGTGAATTTACGCGACAGCGGAGTCGGCCGAGCGGTGAATACACTGGTGAATACTCGATGACCAACTTTGAGGAATTCCAACAACAAAGCATGAAGCCGCAAGGACCGAGACCCAGCAGGAGTGGGACGATCAATACTATTGCTTCCTACAAGACTGCGGAGACCTCGTCTAATCATAGCCCAGTGGAACCAGCCGGACAGCCAGAGGGGAAGAAAGAAAGCAGTGGTCTGCGGAGGAAGCTTTCGCTTGGCTGGCGCCGAAGCAGCAGCAAGTCTAACATCCAGACCGACAACAAGTCTAGCCCGCGAGGCGACGGATCTTTCACGTCGGACCACGATAAGGCTACTCTGCAGAAGCTTGCAAGCCAAATGCTACCGCCCAAGCTCCCAGCAAGTGCCACGTGGACTGGCGACATACCAAGTATACCTCCTCCAAGCGCCAGGCCAAGCTTTGATTCAATACGGCGAAAGTCTACTGCGCCCTCAATCACCACCTTGTCTACAACCAATGGCGGTACCGATCAGAACCACACCATGCCGGCCATAAAGACGAGGAGCATGCATTCGGAGCAGCCACAACCAGTGAACGGATCGAACCGTGCGACTAGTTGGAGCACGACAAATCCCGCGCGGCCACCGACCAAAGCGCCTCCCAATCTGGTCAAGTCACGCCAAGCGACAGCAACTCCCATCATATCAGCCATCATCAAGGACAAGGACGATCTGGCTGCCGATGATGAGATGAAACGCCTTTCACAGAAAAGGAAAGATGTGGACACTGCGGCCAAGGACAGCGAGGAGCTCAAGCGAAGAGCTATTGCACGGTCTCCAAAGAGTCCCGAGAATGTGCTACACGATCGTACAGCAGCATTGAACATCTTCGAGCGTGGCGAGATCATGGACTACGAGAACCAAGGGGTCTATTTCACAGGCACCAAGAATGCGCGCAAGATCATTGGAAGCCTGACACCATCACCACAACCTGGGGACAAGGATCCAAAGGCCGGCAATTATGGCTACGACGATGAGCGTGGTGACTATAACATCGTGCTCGGCGACCATCTAGCATACCGCTACGAAGTCGTCGACGTGCTCGGAAAAGGCAGTTTTGGTCAAGTTGTGCGATGTGTCGACCACAAAGATGGCGGCATTGTTGCTGTCAAGATCATACGAAACAAGAAACGATTCCATCAACAGGCATTGGTCGAGGTCGGCATCTTGGGCAGGCTTAGGGAATGGGTAAGTACCTCGACTTCGAAAATGCTAGAACAACGCTAACATCCTGCAGGATCCTGATCAGACGCACGCCACGCTTTCGATCACCTCATCTTTCTACTTCCGCTCGCACCTGTGCATTGTCACGCCTTGCCTGAGCATCAACCTCTACGAGCTGATCCGGGCCCATAACTTTGTTGGCTTCACGCTACCGCTCATCCGCCGCTTTGCACGACAACTCCTGTCATGTCTGGTTCTCCTACAAAACAAGCACATCATCCACTGTGATCTGAAGCCGGAGAACATCTTGCTCTGTGAAGCTCGCAAAGCAGACGTCCGGGTCATTGATTTTGGCAGCAGCTGCAAGGAGTCTGAAAAGGTGTATACGTACATCCAGTCACGTTTCTACCGTAGTCCGGAGGTTATCCTTGGCAGCAGCTATGGCCTGGGCATCGACATGTGGTCCCTGGGCTGCATCCTTGCGGAGCTCTGGACTGGCTACCCGCTGTTTCCTGGTGAGAACGAACAAGAACAGCTCGCCTGTATAATGGAGATATTCGGCCCACCCGACCGTCATCTGGTGGAAAGATGCACGAGGAAGAAGCTGTTCTTTGATTCGGTCGGCAAGCCGAGAGTGACAGTTAGCAGCAAGGGCAGGAGGCGCCGACCGAGCTCAAAGTCACTGTCACAAGCTCTGAAGTCCGAAGACGAGGCATTCTTGGACTTCATCGCACGCTGTTTGCGCTGGGATCCAGACCGCAGGCTGAAGCCTCACGATGCAGTCAACCATCCCTTCATCACCAACCAGCCTTTCAGTCAACGTACCGGTGGAATACCAGATGAAGCACGTCGTGCAGCGAGGCTGAGAAGCACTGCTGCCGCACCTGCGACGAATGGAGGAATACCGAGCCCGGTCAAGCGGACTCATATTACGACAAATGGTACTACGAGCTCTGGGAATGCGTTTGCACAACAACAGGCGCAAGCGCAGCAGACACCTGCCAGAGAGAGGTCACGACCACTCCCGGAAACGCCACAGACTGCTGTGCGGAATGGCGGTCCAGTGCTCCAGCCCGGATCTACCACTCAAGGATCGCCTTCCAAGCGGGTGCCTGTGAATCGTCGCGAGAGCGGCGTGCCTGTCACCAATGTTGCACCCGTCGCTGGAGCCAAACGTGCCAACAACGGACAAGTTTCGATAGGCAGCGCCTCGGGCATGTCGTTTTCGCAGCGACAGACGAGCGCGAGCTCCTCTAATACCACTAACACCACTGGAAGCCTGGCACAGATGGCTGCACGGGAAGCGAACAATGCCGCCGCCAGATGGAGGATATGATGAAATGTGTACAAAGGATTGGGCGGGGCAATTGGCTTGGGCAGTACAGCGCAGGCCGCGACTCTAGTATTCGGGGGATGTGTTCCATGGGCGGAACACACGGGGGTAATGTACGAATACCGAATACCCATCAACATGCGTGTCTTGGTAGGAGAGGGCAGCAAAAGCATGCATGACTGTAATTGGCAATTAGAGATACCATTGCGATGACTATTACATCGCAGCGAGAGCTTAACATTATCCTACTTCGTGTAGGCCCTATCACCATCTTTCTGCTTGAGCTCCAATTCCAATTTCCATGGTGTCTCGGATTGTCCAAGTTGGAGCAATACTGACGTGACTGTTATAGGCTGATGAACTCGACAGCCGGCACGATAGGCACAAAGGGTAGGTACCAATGCAAACACCACGTCCACCCAACAGCTAGCTACACATGCATCCTTATGCATCCTTATTATGCAGAGCCTTGTTCAGCTTAGACCCATGCCGCCACACCGCCGAAGAGATCGCGAGCTGGTGCGAACGCTCTGCAGCAGCTGAAAGTCTGAACCGTCGTCAACCCGGAAAACTCGGATCTTGGTTCTTGTCTTGCTTCTCCATGGGGAGTGAAGTGCGGGCCCGCGGTTTGTCTCATCTGCAAGTCTGCACTGCCTTGAGGGTGGAGAGCTGCGCGAGCTGTGTACGACGGCGGTGGAGCGGTGGAAGATGGCGGTGGAGCGATGGAGGACCGGCATCTTCATCTGCTGGATGTAGGAGTCTGGTCCTTGGGTTGTGGACTTAACTCAGAGTATTGTCTAGGTTTTGGTACTGTATGTCCTCCACGGTCTCCGCTTACTGTACTCGACTTTGGATGGACGGTCTGAACGTAGCTGTCACCGCTGTCGTGAGGAGATTCTTTGGTTCAAGGTCTTGGTAACCTCTGGTCCTTCATGCGTCTTGCTTGGGGTATTCAATCGGCTTAAGGTGCTGCGACATCTGCCCTGGAAGGCCCGAAAGGGGTTCTTGGTGGTGGACCTTGTACCTGTTGTGGACCATGGAGCTGGGTATGGGGTCGTGGGCCGTAGACTGGGATCATGGCTTCAGATCGGATCGAAGAAACGTGGGTACGTAAACCGAAGTATCCTCGGGTGTTGTAAGATGTATCTTCGGCCGAGGGATGTGACGACGTTGACTTCGGTTCTCACGAGGGGGTGGAGGGAGGTTGTGCTGGGGGTTGGTACAGTGTAGAGAAGTAAGAAGGTGTTGTAGTGACAACGATCATCGGCCGTCTGTATTGTCATTCTGGTCTATAATCTAGAAATCTTTTATCAAGCCGTACATCGTACTCGTTGTTGAGTGCGAGCTTTGCCGCCTTCGATAAGGGCGGGTATCATGATGCTGATATGGTATCAATAAAAAGCGACAAACAAAAGGAACTTCCCATAGCGCCTTCAGATGCAGTGCGCCTTTTCCCATGCAAACAAACAAATAATGAGAAAGGTTGCCTCCATCAGTACTATTGCGAGACAGCCGCTTCCAATGGATCTTCTCTCTTCGTGACCGCAGGTGTGTCCAGCCTCGAGTCGTACTCAATAGCGGTGCTGTTGAGTTTGTCTTGCGTGATGTTAAGTGCCTCCTTGAGGGCAACCTTATTCGCGCGTTGTTGTTCGCGTTGAATGCCATGATTGACAGCATCGAGCACATTCTGGACCTTCGCTTTCGGCTCGTACTTTGGCTTGGTACCAGGCTGATACACACCGGTCTCCACCAGGATCGAGTACCACATGTTCTCCGATGTCTTATTGAACTCGTTCGTGCCGCGGATGTCGGACTCTGGGGTGTCGCCGACAAAGTAGACTGTCTCCGGTGGCGCGTCGATGCCATGTGTATCTCGTCGCCATTGTTGCAGCAGGCGAGTTGCGAATTGGAAGGTGCCGATTTGTGGCTTGCCAAATGCAGTTGTTTGGAGATCTTTGCCAGTGACAGCTTTGAACATAGCCTCGAGAGACAATCGCAGGGCACCCATTCCGAGGCGTGTCAGATCGTGCGATGCGGACCATACTACATCGTTATGCGAGAAGAAGATTGGTGGGCCTTCGTCGAAAGTCTCTGAGCGTGTGCCAAGATAGCCGTCCTTGGACATGAGCAGATCAAGAATGATCTGTTGGTCGCCAGCCCAATCTCTGCTGTCCGCGAACACGAAGATGGCCTCGATCTTAGTCTCCGCGAAGTTGCGCGCTTTTGAGTTGCTGAGCTCTTCTTCGGTGAGCTTGCGGAATGGAGTAGTGTCTGGATTGTCCTTGATGATATCGCCAGGTGTGACGACATCCTTGAATCCGTAGCCTGTTGCGACTTCTCTGCATTTCTCGCCCTCGCCACCAACGACCAGAACGGTCTCAAACTTTTCTGCCATCTCCCTCATTGGTGTGTGTCCGCAGATGAATTGGCCAGGAGAGACTTCCAGCTCCATTTGTTTACTAAGCTGAATGCAACGCTCTTGCTCAGTCTTGCCACCGCCATTGGTTACGAATATGTAGGGGACCTTGATGCCGAATTCATTCTTCCCGTTCAAAACTTGCATTGCTTCAACAGCTTCCGGTATGGGTCTCCCGCCGCGAATCAGGACACCATCGATGTCGAAAGCAAAAGCGAATTTGTCGGTAACAGTGGTCTCTGGAGGCGTGGCAAGTGGCGAAGCTGGGCCGTTCGCATCTTCCAGCTCATGCCTCGCCATCTCGAATGCTGCTGCGGTCTCGTGGGCATCGCTTGGTGCCATCAAGTGCTTTGGAGGCACCACCACGGTGGGCGACCGAAGGTTGAGGGAATTGAGAGTCGCATCTTGAGAACTCAGTCTTCGAAGTTGCTTCTTTGGCCTGGCAGGCAGCACGATTGAGCCTCCGTTAGACATTTTGATGGCTGCGATCCTGGGTTTGAGAGAAGAGCCCGTGGTGTCAACAATAATGAAGAATTCAGTCTCGAGGGCGGAGGAGGTCGCTGCCTTCTCTTTTAAAAGCTGAGCCCGGGAGATTGGATTTGGGGAATAATTGGGGACTGTGGGATAGTACTGTGGAGTGATTAAAGTCTAACAGACTGGTGGAGGCATCACGGTTGGATATATCGCGGCCGGACACGGGCAGTGCCACCGAGTGCTGATAGCGGTCCCACCGAGTCATCGTCGACGGTAGAGATGACCAACAAGAGCAACCTTGACAGTTCCCAGGTGCTGTGGGCCCGCTACGAAACTTCACAGACAATCGCTGAGGGCAGCCGTCCAACACCATCGCCGCACCAGAGGCAGGTGAAGACGCTTGACAGGCCGGCGGAAGCAAAGGATGAGACTCGGTCCAAATGTGGTGCATGGGAACTCCGAAGGCAGGCATAGCTCCAATCAGGTGAGGTCTTTGCTGAGTTGCCGTGGCTGCTTGGCTTTGCGATTCGCCGTGAGCACCGTACCACTCCGAGCACATTGTAAGCTATCCCTGTTCGAGCGTCATGCAGTACCTGCCCGCAGCTGATAGCCGACCGGCAGGTTATGACGCCATCGCCAAGGGACTGTCTCACGGCGGTCTGTTGTTGTGTTGAATGCACCGGATGTGGTGACAAAGATCTTCAGGAACAGCACTCCCATGCTTGTCATTCGGGAGTTGTCCAGTGTCGCCATGATGAGGGACTTCCCAAATCCAGTCAGCGTGCGGGTGCCATTGGGACAACCAATCTGTCGCCTTTGCCGCCAGATCATCGTGATCATGCAGTCTGCTACACGCCTATCAAGCTCGCTTGTGCTGGCCTGCAGTGGATATGCGTTACATTATTCAAGCCATGTGCGCAGAGCCGCAGCGGGCTAAGCACGCATGCAAGATGGCGGCGTGCTGGTGGCAGCGCTCCTTCGGCGAAAGGCTTGCCCTCTAGCTGTGTGAGTTGTTCTCTTTCTGACTGCGTCGTTAGCACTTCTTGTCAATAACGGGCTCGTACCCGCCATCGATCACATGCTGAGATCCGTTAAAGTTCCTTCGCCGCCGAGCTGTATTGTCCGCTGCTCTGTGGATGCCTCTTTATTGGCGATATCTCTGCGCTACTTTCTCACACGCCCACCCGCCGGTCATCGCACATGTCAACGCGCTGTACCTGATCTCACCTTGCATACTCCCCAGAAGCGGCTTCCGCTATACGGTAGCCCCCGACTTCGTCAGTATTGAGCATTGTTCAATGCTGACTTCACGTACCACTCCTGTTCGCGCAGCGAGTGTACGAAGACATGTAAGAGGTGTGGCTGTTATCCTGCTACTGGTCTGTCGGCAATCATGCAGTCTCGCTGGTCAGCCTTCGTCTCCAGGTTGACAGCTTGACTCAGCGACCACAGCTTTCAGCAACGTGGTCGAACAGTATCCAAATGGCCAGCAGACTCCGAGCCCTCGGTGCGAATTCCTCATAGAAGAGCTGTGGGTGTGCGCGATGATGTGAGCTCTTGGTAGATCCCACCACAGTCGGTAAATGGCTGGAAAACATTAAAACATGCACTGATCGCCTAGTGACGCGGTGATCGTGCGCATCGCGCTGCAGCGATCTGTAGCTCATGACTACACTCTGCAGCGCATTGGGCATTCTTCATGACATCGCCGCGGAGAGTTGGCGACGAGTGTTGCCAGCTACTCGCCGGCATGTCTGCGTTTGAGTCTATAGCTCACGTCGCTCGATGTCAGATGGACGTGCTGGCTGCACCAAGCTTTCGATGCATTGCTATTCGCAGCGAAGCGTCACACATATCGCCACCAGGCATGTCATACCGGACGACTCCAATACCTGGCCAAGGGCTATGCTCACCAGGCGCGTCCCTGCACAACGCGCGCTTTGCATTCGTTGGAGAGGGACAATCTGGAGAAGTCTGTGGGGTATATATTTCGATGAGTCCATACTTTCGGCTGTCGAGTCCAGATCTATTCGACATTTGATGGACGAATCTTCGATGATGTTGCGCCAAAGGAGCAAAACGAAAGAAGGCGTCGAGCAAGTCCTGAGGAAACAGCGCCTTGACCATGTGTCGTCACGTGGTCTGGTATTACCCAGGCTATTTCCAGGACACCTGATCTCCTCCTTCTTGTCGCCTCCAACGCAACACCAAGCAACAACAACAACAACAACATCATGACTTGAGGTGGGCTTCACGCATACGGGAACGAAGCAAGTTTATGCTTTTACCTCAAGGCAGGACCCCGCGAAAGCCTCTCCAACAGGGTCGTCCGATCTTGCAACAGGTCTATACCGTCGCTTCCGACGAGTACAATCCAGCCAAAGTGTCCCTACCGCACAATGCTAACATCTACAGGGGCCATTTCGGATTCTCAGCATCTCGGAAGCGTGTCGAAAAGTACGCCGTTTTGTCAGCCAACGCAGCCTTGTCGTGAGAGGATATACCCGCGCGCTACCGAAATGCTGAGAATCCGATGTGACCCCTGGAGATGTTACATGTTGCTTCACACCTTGGACTGCTTTCGTAGGTCTCGTGGACTTGATCACTGACCCACGTCGTGATGCCATGCATGAATAGTAGTGTGTTTCGGCAGTTCACATTACAATGTTACCCGAGGCATACATTTCTCCACCCACCCGGAGACCTACAGCAATACGTCCCCACAAGTATGCATTGCTCAATGCAGCTTCTATGATCCGTGAACGTGCAATACTAAGGTTCCACAGTGAGCATCGCAATTGCATGGGGCTGAAAGAATCATCTGGACTATCTGATTAACCTGTTCTACCACCGGCGAGTCTTGGCGAGCGGCAGACGCTCAACTGTTCAATATGGCAGAGACCATCACCGCTGACTACCTGGTCATTGGCGCTGGAGCCATGGGCATGGCCTTTGTAGACACCCTGGTCAGCGATACCAATGCCACTATAGTGATGGTTGACCGGTATGCTCGACCAGGTGGCCACTGGACGACTGCCTACCCGTTCGTGCGGCTGCACCAGCCCTCTGCTTTCTATGGTGTCAACTCTCGACCCTTGGGCGAGGATAGGGTTGATCAAGTCGGACTCAACAAGGGCTTGTCGGAAATGGCTACCGTTGATGAAGTCTGTGCTTACTACAGCATTGTTATGCATCAGACCTTCCTCCCTTCTGGACGAGTAAAATACTATCCCAAGCATGAGTACCTGGGCGAAGGGGAGTGGCGGTCAGCTGTTACGGGGAGTCTCTTTCGCCTGCAAGGCAAGGATGGAAAGCAGCCGAAGATTGTCGATGCTACCTACATGAAGGTAACGGTGCCTTCCATGGGACCACCGCCCTATCAAGTCGCAGCAGGTGTAAAGGTGGTCCCAGTCAACGACCTCCCCAAAACAACTCGACCTTATGGCGCATACACCGTAGTTGGCGCAGGGAAGACTGGCATCGACGCCTGTCTCTGGCTATTGAACAACGGCGTCGACCCGAAGCTCATCAACTGGATCATGCCACGAGACTCATGGTTCCTTGAACGAGGCGGTATCCAACCAGGTCCAGCTTTCGCCAAGAAAACCTCTAAAAGCATAGCGGACATCAACGGAGCGGTCATGTCATCCACATCGCCCGAGGACCTCTTCCTGCGCCTCGAAGCTCGCCAACAGATCATGCGCATGACCGACAAAATCTGGCCAACCATGTTCCGATGCGCCACGGTCTCCATCGCCGAGCTTGAACAGGTCAAGAGGATCGAGAACATCGTCCGCGTGGGTCGCGTGCAACAGATCACCACAGATGAAGTCATCCTCGACAGCGGCGCTTACAAACCCGCTCCAGACACACTATACATCGACTGCACCGCCGACGCCCTAGCCAAGCTCGAACCCCTACCCGTCTTCCGCGGCAACCAAATCACCCTACAGTCCGTCCGCTACTGCCAGCAAGTCTTCAGCGCGGCCTTCATCGCCCACGTCGAAGCAACATACTCGGACGACGCCCAGAAAAATGCACTCTCTCGAGTGGTCCCTCATCCAGATGAGGCGATAGACTACCTGATCGTGACCTTACAAAGTCACCGCAACGGCCTCGTGTGGGCTTCTCACCCCAAGACGGCTGCGTGGTTGTCTCAGGCGCGGTTAGACTGGTTTGGTACGTTGTTGCCACCGCCGCCGGAGGATCCCGCAGAGGCGAAGGCGTATTATATGGCTGTTGCGGCGCAGGTACAGGGGATAATCGATAAGCTTGGAGCTTTGATTGATCAGCTACCGGAGAAGGATGCGGCGAGGGCGAAGGCTCAGGTAGCGAGGACCTAGGTGCCTCATCGATGGGTGGAGTTGTTTTCTACGCTTGCAGAAGAGGAGAGGCGTTTGGACGCTGGCTGTGTGAGCAAAGTCATGTTGTGTTGTCGAGTTGTCTCAGCCATCGATACCACTTGACGGTTTCCGTCACGGACCAGATCAGTAGTTTACTGTATTAGCAAATATTGTACTCCAGGCTCAAGAAGACCATCAAGATGTCATGATGTCATTCTAGATATTAACCTACGCCCACGAAAAATGCTCACAGTGAAAGTACATCTCCCTCGACCCATCCTTCATAATCCTCAACTGCTCCCTCGCAACCGCATTGGTAGCACCACTCTGCATACTCGCTGGTCCACACACAAAGACTCCCAGCGCACTATCCACACGCTGAGCATCACCTTCCTGGGCGATGATAGCCGAAAGATCCGGTCTCCCATCATGCCGCCGTACATTGATGGGCTTGGCGAGGACATCTGACCTACTGGATCTAGACGATGATTCCAGCTCTGACTTTGGAACCCCTTCAATGACGGGTGCCTTTTCAGGATCGTCGAAGTTTTTTTGGAGTTGACCTGTCAGTCGAGGATATTGCTCATCCTCTGTCGTTCCGGTATAGTACAGTTCGATGGAGTAGTCAGCGGCTGTCAGGCTGTCGACAGGACATGCAGCGATTTCATCAGCCACGGCCTTCTCAAACCACGTCTGAGTTGCCTTGTCGCGGGTGACGAGGATGACCCGTAGTGATGGCCGTTGCGGGTTCTCGATGCTTTGAAGCTGGAGGTTTCGCAGGAAGGCGATGACAAGCGGTAAGACCCAACCTGCACCAGAGCCCCCGGCAATGACCACGCTGCGTTGGCACGAAACAATTTTCTGCATGTCGACGCCTCCGTAGGGTCCGTCCAGAAGGACTCGCGTCTGCGACTCAAGGTGCGTTTCGGCGTATCTGGCCAAGCGGGCGGTGAAGCCTTTCTGCGGGCGGATGTAAAAGACTAGTTTGGACTCCACGCTGATGTTGAATGATGCGCGTGCGGGCAGTGAGCAAGCCGAGAATGGGTGGGTGGCCCATACATGGAGTCCCATGAAGCGAACGAAGAAGTGCTGGCCTGCACGCCATCTCGCCTTGGTTGGGACGGAGACCCGAACAAACCCGTTGGCGGCAACGCTGATGGTCGCGCGGTGGCCTATTCCATGCTCGACGTAGATGCGAAGTTGGCGATGAAGCCAAGAGGCTGCGAAGAAGACGACGGTAACAACAAAGTATTGCCTGTGATTCTATCAGCTGATTGTTCACTCGATTGGGCCAGAGCGGCACCTACGCAGATGTGAGGGTGAAGTCGCAATGGAAGAAGAAGAACAAGGTGAAGATCAGCGCGGCCAGAAAGTGAGAGAACTTGAACCATTCGTAGCCCATATTCCTGCCCTCCACATTAGTCAAGCTTCCGACTAGAGATCGTAGCAACGCACCTTAGAGGGCCCATAGACGCGAAGGTCAAATATGCCTGTGCAATGAGAGCGACGACACCAGTCCAGTAGAAGAGCTGTGTATTCCACTTCTCGACCATATCTCCGATCCGAATATGATAGACGATGAACGGGAACGTGTGAATGAGAGCCAGGATGAACATGGCATACGAAATCCAGCGGTGGAAAGGCTGTAATCTCTCATGCGAGACACCAGTTACCATTGTGACAAGATTGCTCTTGCCGGCCATGAGAATTACGAATGGCAAACACCCGGTGGCCATCCAGCCGGAGCGAGTAGCGATAGGCATGGAGTTCCCATAACTTGGCTCACTGCCGTCGTAATTTGGCCAGTAATAAGGCTGTGGACCCAATGTCATGGCGAGAAAGAAGATCGCGCCAGCGGCACCCAGTAGCAAGACGCCAAGGGGAGCAGTGTTCCAGTTCAGGGCGTGGATGCGCCAGCTTCTGTACGATAGCCATCGAAGCGGCGCACCGACACGGCGGAAGGCTCTCGAGCGGGAAAGACGTGTTGGCACGATCTCTAAGAACAGGTAGGCCAGAGTGAAGATGAGGATTGCTGTGGTGAAGAAGGCGACGGTAGGGAGGGCATAACGATGGTCGGCTTCGTACCAGAAGCGCCTGTTTAGAGCCAGTCAGGCAGATCAGTCTGAATGAGGAGGCCAGTTACTTGCCAGTATCCGGTCTGATAGTCGCATTGCCAGGTCTCGTTGAATTTGCACTTGTACGTCCTGTCACCATTGAGAGTGACGGGACTGTCAAACCAAGGCGTCCCGTGGTGCATCACCATGTCGTCCATGACTGCGGCGCGTGCTGTCGTGAACGAGAGCTGGGAGGACGATCTGACGTAAACGAGAAACTAGAAGCGCAGAGGTCAGCAGCATTCAACGGCGTCTTCGTCGCTCGTGCTTGATATTGCTTCTTGACCTGTGGTCTTGGCGAGGTGTGTCGTTCAGGTCCACTCAGCGACCGTTTCGGGTGGAAACTTGCTCATTTGCACGCGTGGGAGCAGTGGTGAGCCAATGAGCTGGAGACATGCACCCTCTACAACGTGCTGACCACGATGTGTTTGCATCTACCTCGTGGGAGTCGGTGGCAAATTGGTGCTTGCACTGTGGCCGTGTGTCTCTATCGTCTTGGAGAGCCCGCAAGCTTTCGATATCTCATTCGAACAAGCATCCAGGCCTGGTGGACCACCCATCGCGCCGGGATCGACCAGCAACAAAGGCCCGTTCAGCATGGACATGTTAGGCATGAGCATGGCCTCCTCTACTATGACCGATATCGCCATGGCGAAAGGCACAAGTACCACGTCTCGCATGAACATGGCGACCTCGACAGCGCCTGGGATGACCGCGGAAACCGGTCCTGCTATGTGCTCCATGGATGGCATGGACATGAGCATGTCGATGCAGAGCATGATGATGATGTTCTTCCACATTGGCTTCAAGAATGAACCTCAGCTATCTTCCGTGAGATCCCGGCTCTTGGATTGGCGTCTTCGTTTCCGGATGCACGTGACCCAAGATCTTGTCCTGAATCCTTACCTCCATCGACAAGTAGGGCTACAGTAGCTGACCCTGCCCTACCATATGCATACACAGCCCAAGAGAGTGCTAGCAAGTACAACATGTCACTTAGCGAGCAGTGTACATGCAAACGAGCTCTTTGCTATGCCGGAAGCGATTGCATCATACTTCGTCCGGCGGCGAACAGCTCGGAATCGCTCTAGGTGAGTCCGCTTCACGCTGCAATTCTCTTCTGGCGGATGTGAGTCTGGAGATAGGCAAGAACAAAGTGCGTTGATCTACCTTACGTGGAAGTGATAAAAGAAGGCATCCCGACCGAGTGTTGAAGATACCACAAGTAACACGCAAGCTTTTGAGTGCCCTCGAACAATCCAATTTCTTCCACGACATCATGGCTTCAAACATCATCGACAAGACGAAACATGCCCTCCATTTCAACAAGGAAGGAGACATCAAGATCGCAGGTCGCAAAGTCCATGGTACAGGCTACGGACTGATGGGTCTAACATGGCGACCACAACCCCCATCACAGGAACAAGCTTTCACTGCCATGAGTACATCGCATCTATCTACAAGGTATCCAAGAGATACTGACATTCCGCCCCAGAAACCGCCCTCGACAGCGGCGCAAACTTCTGGAACGGGGGCGAGCTCTACGGCACGCCAGAACGCAATAGCTTACATCTGCTCAAGGAATACTTTGACGAGCACCCAAGTCACGCCTCGAAGGTCGTCATCTCCATCAAGGGAGGCCTCGTAAAGGGAGGTATGAAGCCTGATGGGTCGGCTGAGAATACACGACGGAGCATTGATGAGTGTCTCAATGTAATGACCAACAAGAAGCTCGATATCTGGTACTTGGCGTGATCCCAACTGTCGTTGGTATGCACTAACACGAGACAGGGAAGCTGCTCGCTGCGACCCAGAAACTCCTATCGAAATCACGATGCGAGCTGCAAACGAGTATGTGAAAGCAGGCAAGCTGGGAGGTATCTCGTTGTCCGAATGTAGCGAAGACACCATCCGTCGCGCGGCCAAGGAGGTCACTGTATCGGCTGTAGAGGTCGAGTTCAGTCTCTGGAGTACTGAGATCCTCGAAAATGGCGTGGCCAAAGCCTGTGCTGAGTTGGACATTCCGATTGTCGCGTACAGCCCACTAGGCCGAGGGTTCTTGACTGGGGAAATCAAAAAGCTGGAGGATATTCCTGAGGGCGACTTTCGCCGAACCATACCTAGGTTCTACCCTGAGAACTTCGACAAGAATCTTGAGCTCGTGACCCAGATTGAGGAGCTGGCGAAGAGGAAGGGGTGCAAGCCTGGTCAGATTGGTGAGCATAATGCAGAGCGTCATTTTCGTTCGAGACACTCGCTTACCTGACAACTTATCCAGGCCTTGCCTGGGTCAGAGCGCAGAGCAAAAAGCCCGGCATGCCAACTATCATACCAATTCCAGGGGCGTCCTCTCCGGAAAGAGTACGAGAGAACATGGTGGAGATCGATCTCAGCGAGAACGATGTCAAGGAGATCGACAGCCTTCTCGCCAGCGTGGAGGTCATTGGTGGTCGATACAACGAACACGGCGCCGCCTTGACATTTGGCAGTACGCCACCTTTGAAGGAGTAAAAAGCAATGACCCGCTGGTTCCCCTCGTTAGCAGAGAACATTCAACAAGGACTACGGCAGCTTTGTGTGATGCGAGGATCTTCAGATCAAGTATAGTAATTTAGAATAGTCCGCATTCGGCTTCCGAAGAAACCGTTGGCATTGCAGAATTCTCTTTGGTCATCACCAGAGGTAGAGGTAGAGGAGGGAATGTGGAAGACTTGCCGTGCATCGCCGGTCCAGGGTCTGAGTTCACCGCCAGGTGACCGACGTGAGCGGCGCGCATTTGTGACCTCAGATCAATCACGCATCCATCCAATGCGTACTGTGCCAAGGAGACCTTCGAGGTGCATCTCTTCCAATGCCCAATCTTTAAACGGATCTTGACTCTCAGTCTTACAGAGTCTGCCTGAAGCATCTTCTAGCCAGCAATATTCGTGATATTAGGAGCCTCATATATCTCCAGCTGCCGCATTCCTTTGCGTAAGAGAAACTCGATCGTGCTAAAGTCCTTCTTATCCATGCCGATGTTCCGCTCAAATTCGTGTCTCGCGAAGGCGTAGAAGTTGGGGCGGTTCTCAGCCGGCTTCGTTCGTGCTGCTCGGAGGCATTTTCGATACAAGGAGAGGACGTCTCGCTGTAGGCCTGACAGGCGTGCAGCTCGCGCCATGATGGGAGTGTATCGTGATGTGAAGGTGCATGTGCATGTGCGGGAGAGGTCAGGTAGAGGATTGCTTGGGGAGAAGAATTGCGTTGGAGAGCTCGGAAGTTCGGAGCTTGCCCTGTCATTGACTTCGGCCATTACATGTACACTTCGACGCTCATGCCTCCTCCGCCTCGTCACGATCACCACCTCACGGTCATATAGGCACATCAATCACTTCTGAAGCTAAGTACCCAACCTCATCTCAACTCTCCTTCTCCAACCCACCCACCCACCATGCAAGAACTCGACATCCTAATCCTCGGCGCCGGCTGGACCTCAACCTTCCTAATCCCTCTCCTCAAATCCCGCAACCTCACCTTCGCAGCCACAACCCGCGACGGCCGAAAAGTCAACGGCGTCGACACCATAAAATGGACCTTCAACCCGGACGAAGAAACCACCTCCACCGAAAAAAGCCAATTCGCCAAACTCCCTCTCGCCAGGCACGTCCTCATAACCTTCCCACTCACCGGCACCGGCCAATCCAAAACCCTCGCCCACGGCTACGAGAAAGCCCAGAACAAGAGCCACATTCGCTTCATCCAGCTCGGCTCTACTGGGATTTGGCAAATTCCCCAGTCGTCCATCTGGGTGAATCGCAAATCGCCCTACGACACTTCGAATAAACGCGCCATTGCCGAAGACGAGTTGAAGGGCCTAGGAGGTTGCGTGTTGAATTTGGCAGGGCTATGGGGCGGGGAGCGAGATGCGAGGAATTGGGTTGATAGAGTTGCGAAGACGAAGGAGGATGTGAGGAATAAGAAGAGTGTACATCTGATTCATGGTGTGGATGTTGCGAGGGCGGTTGTGGCTATTATGGGCGATTGGCATTCTTCGCGGGGGCAACGGTTTATGTTGACGGATGGGTTCGTGTATGATTGGTGGTCGTTGTTCGCGGGTTGGGCGGAGGGTGCTGATGAGGATGAGGATCCGTCGAGGGAGCCGAGTCAGCAGGCGAGGTGGGTGTATGAGCTTATGTCGGAGGATAATGTACTGGCCCTACCCAGGAGTATGGAAATGCTGGGTAGGTGTTATGATAGTAGGGAGTTCTGGTCGACGTTCAAGCTTGCTCCGCTCAAGGCTAGGATATGAGCAATTGATGGGACAACGGCGACCATTTTGAACATAACGTAAATTGTAGCGGAGTATGTAAGAATGCTAGCTCTACATCCATGACCACATTCAGCCTCTCATTGCGCCATATACGCCGGTGCATGCTCTTGACGTCTGCCCAAGTTGACCAACTTCCACTGCGGTCAAGAACGCCGCTGAACTTATGTACACTTCAAACACCACGCGAATGCTGTACAAATGACGCTCCTTCGTCGCTTTACCACTTCTTCGAGATCTGCTCAAGTTGCTGGTATAGTGTCGGTGCAGGCTGTGCCGGACCTGCACCTGGAAGTGGTGGCCCATCGTTTGGCGGTGGATCGATAGAGCCAGTCGGGGCGGGTGGTTGGTCAGGAAGGGGGTCTCCTCCTCCGAAGAACTTGCTGAACTCGCCTGGATCAGCAAATGGGCGTGGTCCAAGTAACCGAACCATGTCGTCTCGGCTCAGGACCTCCTTGCTGAGAAGTTCCTCTGCAACGATGCCAACTTCCTTCTTCTTCTCTTCAAGCAATTGACGGCATTGCTTGTATGCTTCATTCACGATTCGCTTGACCTCCGCGTCGATGGCTTGCGCTGTAGACTCCGAGAATGGCTTCTGGAGCTGAGTCTCCTGAGTCTCCCCGGGATCTGGATAGTACATGTAGCCAAGCTCCGACATGCCCCACTTGGTGACCATGGCGTTCGCCATGCGCGTTACTTTCTGGAAGTCGCTGCTGGCACCGCTGGTCACAGTATCGAAGTGAAGCTCCTCAGAGACGCGACCGCCCAATGTCATGGCCATTCGATCCATAAGCTGCTTGACATTCATGAGGACTTCATCGCTGCCACCACCTGGAAGGTACTGCGCATACCCCAGGGCTCCAGAGCCGCGGGGAATGATGCTGACTTTGAGAAGTGGATCTGCATACTGGAAGTACCAACCACAGATAGCGTGGCCAGCCTCGTGGTATGCGACAGTCTTCTTCTCTTCCGGTGTGAGGACCAAGCTCTTCTTCTCCAATCCACCAATGACACGTTCAATGGCTTGTTCGAAATGCGTCATGGCCACGGATTCAGCCTTTGCTCTTGCGGCAACCAAGGCCGCCTCGTTGACACAGTTTGCAATATCGGCACCAGCGAAGCCGGGAGTAAGAGCTGCGAGACGTCCTTTCAGATGTTCGATATCCTCGTTCGTGACAATGTTCTTGAGATGAACGCCAAAGATCTGCTTCCTGCCATCCATTGTAGGGCGATCAATGGCAATATTCCTATCGAAACGTCCAGGACGCATCAATGCTTTGTCGAGGATATCTGCTCTGTTTGTACCAGCGAGGACTACGACCTGTTCGGCAGTATTGAAACCATCCATTTCGGTAAGGATCTGGTTCAATGTGCTTTCTCGCTCATCGTTGCCGCCACCAAAATTCGACTTTGATCGAGCCTTTCCGATGGCGTCGATTTCATCGATGAAGATGATGCAAGGCGTGTTCTTGCGAGCATTGGCGAACAGATCCCTGACGCGACTAGGACCAACACCGACAAATATCTCCACGAACTCGGATCCTGAGACGGAGAAAAATGGAACACCACTCTCTCCTGCGGTGGCTTTCGCAAGTAGTGTCTTACCAGTGCCCGGTGGCCCTGACAAGATTGCTCCTCGTGGAATCTTGGCACCAAGCTTCTGGTATACGCCTGGCTCTTTCAAGAAGCTCACAAACTCCATGATCTCGAGCTTGGCTTCGTCCATACCCGCGACATCAGCAAATTTGACCTTGATGTCGGTCTCGTGGTTGAACTTCTTCGCTCGGCTCTTGCCCATGCCAAAGATGCCACCTTGACCACCACCAGCACCAGATGCGGCTCGTCGTGAAAGGTAGAAAATGGCTCCGATGAAGAGCAGTGTGGGACCGAAGGCTATCACAGTGTTGAACCAGCTTCCCTCTTCGTGGTAAGAGACTGATATTCTTTCGGAGCTCGGGATCTGCAGCTCGTTCTGCGCCTCCTCTACCCGGCGCTCAAATGCTTCGACTGATCCGATGCTGAAGTAGTAGTAGAAGCCGGTTTGTGCGGCAGGCGACTCCGGGTACATTGATGCAACGCTTTCTCTGTGCAAGTGTACCCGCACCCGGTTTCCGTTGACCACGATCAGCTTCTCCACAAGACCTTTGTCGAAGAATGTGTTCCTAAACTCCTGCCAAGTAATTTCCCTGCTGTTCTCGGTAGGTATCACCAGCCTGTATAGCATGTACGCCACGAAGGCAGATATGAGGAAATTTGATAGGTCAAACTTGATCTCTGTGACGTTTTGAAATGGCGAGTCGCTTTTCTTGTCTTTTTGGCCCTTCTTATTGCCACCCTTCTTCGAGTTTGGTGAACCAGACGGACCCGGGTCCTCGCCACTCTTCTGCTGGGGCTCTTCTTGACTGGACTTTGAGTTGACCTCCTTCTCAGCGGTCTCTCTAGCGACTTGCGTTGTAAGGCGCCACAGTTTCGCCGCTCTTGCTGGCGACATGCCTTCTTCTTGTACCTCTTTGATAGTGTCTCGGAGCTCTGAAGGCAGACCTTCCTTCTTTAATCGTTGTAGCGCCTTGTCAACATCCGCGGCCATAGAAGCTGGCATTCCCTTCTTTACGAGACCAAACACATCGTCTAAGGCCTGCTCCTCCTGCGCATTGATCTGCACCCGGCCGGGTAGCGGACCTTCTGGCTCATCTGATCCGGGCTTTTTAGGCGGCTGTGGACTCGATGATAACGGTGAGCTTTGTGAATAGAGGCTCTCCATGCCTTTGGGCGGCAAACTCGGCGTCTTGTCTGCCTGCTTGCCATCTTTGGGCTCTTCCGGCTGGGTGGCATACTGCCTACTGCGGGCATATGCGTACAGTGGACGAGGTATCGATGCGGGCCGTCGTGAGAGTGTGCGTGAGAGGGATGCTGCCTCGATGAGCTGGCGCGATGATCTCGCGAGAGACTGCGGTTGACGGAGGAGCGACGCCATGGTGTTGTCGTGGAGGAGGGAGCAGATGCAGGTCAATCGCGGGCTGACCTTATCGTGTCAGAGCTATCATCGGCGCCCAGAAGGGAGAGAGGAGGGTGTCGTGGTGTTTGGGAGGCGTAGAGTAAGGAATTGTGTCAGCCAGTGGCCATCAGAGATGCATGACGAGACGAGAGATCTCGGGCACTCGCTCGGCTTCTCCCGTTTCCGCTCCAGCAACGCCATCCTGCCGACTTCACCTTCACATCATCTCACATGCGACGTAGCACCTGATGTCTCAATTTGATATGTCAAGCATGTGAAAATGCGGCTATGGTCTTGAGCCGGCGATGTATCGAGCTTGGTGTAGACTAGCAGTGCTCGATGTGGTCACACCTTCACTTCCACTCAGAACAACATGAAGACTCGCTCCTTGAACCACCACATACGATACTTCGTGGACATAAAGCAGCGGCTTTCGCAGTGATCACTAGACCATTGACCACGACTCGGTCGATTTGTGCGTGGTATATGGACGCCTCTCAGCGCCAGATTGATGCCATAGGTACCGATCATGCCATAGCCCTTTCCTTCACTCGGACTGTCTCAGCCGAAAGAAGCAGGTACCCGCCGTTCCTTCTCAAACCGGCGTCGATGCCTGTGTTCTTGGCAACGCTCCAGCCGATGGGCAACGTGGAAAGCGGCACACAAAATGCAGTCACGACTTGAACAGAGGCATCTGCTCCTTCTTCAACTCAACACCCTCGAGATTACGCTGACACCCACCGTCACACACCACTGTTCATCAGCACACATTCTCGACACCCTCTTTGCATTCAAACACCTTACTTCTCTCACCCATCCTACGACTCGCTGTCCCTATGCAGCTGCAGCACGAGATGTTGTTTCTGATCACCTGCTTGCTCCTGGCAGCTACCTCCCTTCTGCCAAAGGGCAATGCCTGGTCGATCGATTTCTACACTGGCGACAAGTGCGGATACAGCCCAGAGCCGTTCAACCGCACTACCTACCACGGACCTCACCAGAAGAAGGACGTGGGCAACTGCCTGGCAGCTGGGGACCCGCGAGATGGCTATGACTGTGACTTCGTAAGCAACATTCTGCCCCATGCGGCTTACTCTATGCCATCCGACTAACATTTGTGCAACAGTGGCACGATGGCGGTGTACGCGACGACTGCACAGCTCCTATGCAAACGGGTCGTGCCGGCCTCCCAGCGTCGTGGTTCTACCCTATCGGCACCATCTGTTGCGTGGGCTTCGAGACGCTCGACGAATGCGAGGTACGCTGTTGCCTCGGTTGTCACTCGATCTCCTAGCACTGACACGATGACAGTGGGACGAGTGCAAGTACCAGCCGAACCTCTGCATCAAGGGGTCGTGGTACAATCCGAAGTTCGAAATCACCGGTAAGCTCCACTCGAGATGGTACATCACCTGCTTAAACGAACTGACCATCTGTACAGAGGAGTGGCCATTCGTGACATTCTACTGTTACGATGGCTGCCCAATGGCCGATTGCGAGGCGTTCATGGAGGCCAACGACATCGATGCTGGTGAAGATGGCATGAATGTGGGACCTTGAACATGTTTCAGGTTTCGATGAACATGGATCGAAAGGGGAGTTGCTCGAGACATGAGGGCGAGATGTGCCTTCCTTTGTTGTGCTCACTTACACGAGATTGCGACTAAGAGTCCATTGTTTGTCCCATTGTGAGACATACATGACAATTCCAACCCTTTGACCAGACCTTCAAATCATCCCTTTCGAGCACTAATCATGACTCCCGACAGGGCTTCAGCTTTTATCTACCACGCGACACTCTCGGTAGCAACGACGTTCATTTGGCTCTCGAGATTCAGCAGCCGGCCTGCTTACTCACGACCTCTCACTGTCCCTTCGCATTTGCATTCGCTACCATGGATATTGCACGACTATTAATATTGGAAGCCTCGATGGCTTGCGCTTTCGGTTTCCTTGACCCGGGTCTGCGCGTTGATAGAGCGTATCGTCCGGTGTTCTGGCTCAGCGCAACCTATCTCGCTGCCTCGATGCCCTGGCTTTGCATCACAGCGTTCGAGGCAACAATGCTCGCAATTAGGGCCATGCTCGCACCGATCGTACTTTGGGGGAGCTTGAAACTATGGATACTTTGTCCGCTTGGAGCTTGCTTCGCTGCATATCAGGTCGACGGTTGCCGTTGGCTGTGGCGCTTCGCAATGCACCTCTCCGATTCGAAACAGACCACCGCTACAACGCTACAGCCACGTCCAAGAGCCTGGCAGCAATCGTACAAGCACACCGAGAACGTGCGGTCGACTCCGCAAAGTAGTCCATCACCTGCGCCATTCAGCGCACCGCCAGCAGCCCCTGAGCCACCTAAAGCCGCGCCAGCACCTGCGCCCCGTCAGGAGCCTTGTCACGACCTTGACCAGGACACGTACAACATGTCACCACAATCGGAACCTCTGCCTCAGCCGTTGCTGTTCCCGACAACACCACACCAGACAAGGCTGGGAACGATTCATGACTATGCGCATAATACATCCAGGCCTGTCAGACCGAAAGATCTCATAATCGACCGGGTCTCCCAGGCGACCCTCGACGACCAATCGTATGGCCGTGAGGCGCATATTGACACCTCACAAGACGTTATGAGTGATGAGTCTTCATCACTAAACGAGATGTTGTCCCAGCCGGAACTGGACCAAGTCGTCAGTAGCGATCCGGAGGAAGAGCGTGAGGAGCAGGAGGTTCCATCTATGCGTCAAGCAATATTCGATCCCTGCACGGCGACAGTCGATCATGCTCTCGAGTTTGACGTGGTCGCAGCTGGCGTGTCACTGCCTAGCGATAGTGGCTACGCATCAACAGCCTTCGAGCCAGAGCACGAGCAGGGTACTGAGGATGCCATGCCATCGGGAGACGTTTCAACACTCGCCAATGACAGACCTTTCGACAATGCTTCAAGGACGACCACGTGCTCTCTCGATGTGCACTTTTCTGTGTCAGAAGAGGCGGACTCTGAACGCGGCGGGACTGACAGAGCCGCTCCGACTGATGCGCTCCAGCAAGTCGATCCTAACCCAGCCTCTGAACAGAGCTATAGCCCTATCAACAAGTCAGATGAGAATGAGGGTGATGATATGGATTCACTGTTTGGCGAGGAACCCGCGTCTAGTCAGACTGCCGAAAATGATGGGACCTCTCTCGTTCATTCGAACGCCACAGTCGAAAGGGGCACTTCTGGAGTCGCAGGTCTCCAAGGGCTCTCATCAGATGATGACGACGTAAATATGAGGGATCTTACCCAAGGACAACACACCGAAAATGCCCTTAAGACCGTCCATGCTAGTCATGATTTCAGCACTGTTCGCGATACGCCTATGACAGACGTCGTTCCGGAGGTCAAGAGCGTAATCGAGGATGTCTCCATGCTGAGACCTCAGAGCGCAGAAGGCAGCGCCTCAGAATCTGTTGCTGATGAAGAGATGGAGGAGGCGGGTTCTGATTCTGAAGATGAGCTTGAGCAGGCTTTACGTGCAGCCTTAGCAGAGAACGCAGAGGATGCAGAGGATAAGACGATGGTCTATGCTCCGGCCGATGGAGAAGGGAGAGTACATACTTTGACTGCAAGTGTGGTATTGCCACAAGCTGCCTCGAGGCTGCTACCTTCATTGAACACGCCATTAACGAATGCCGACACCGAAAGGGGTGGGATGGCTAATCAATTGCAGCTACCACTCCTCATGCCAAAGCCTGGTCTAGCATTACCGGCAAGATCGGAGGGTGTAGTGTCATGTTCTATCGCTCGCGATAGAGGGCTTCAAATCGAGGACAAGACTCGGAAGCTCGGTGAAGAGTCCAAAGAAACGACAAATAGTCAGCCGACTATACCAGGACCAGAAGTCGATATGACTAGTGCACTTCCCAAGGTCCCAACAAAGCCTGCCTCGGGCGTGTTTGTCAACGCTTCTGTCAAACCACGAAAGTCTCCGCCTCTCGTTCCAGCTCTCAAGATGCCGAGCACTACCATACTGCAGGGAGAGACGTTCTCACCAATGCCGTCAATTCCAGAAGAAACTCCTCTCAAACAGTCCGCCCAGCTCCTAGTCCCGACAGCGGAGAATCCAGCAATAAAGCAAGTGAATGAAAGCGTCCTGACCCCGAGCATCATCGCTGCACTAGCAGATGCGATATGCCGCCACTGTAAGAAAGGAGTTCTTGACACAACAGAAAAGATGAGATGCTTCATACAGCAACGACGATGTGGCGACTGCGTCTTCAAATTCACAGAGGACCCCAAAAAGGCCCGCGCACGTGAAGAGACTGGCGAGCAAGCGGAAGCAATTCGCAAAGCTGATACCCGCAAAAGGATGTTTGATCTCGAGGCCATTCGTCGAGCCGAACAAGACAACGACAATACCATGCAGGGTGTCAGAATGTACGATGGCCTTCGGTACCAGTCAGGTGACCGTCCGAACATCATGGATGGTAGAGATCCAGGAGATGGTCTGGAAGGACGAAGACTGGGAACTGTACCTCTGTGCGGGAATGGTGCCAAATATGTTGACCCTATTCCCAGTGCCGCGCATAAACCTCTCTACAACCTCAACGAAAGCCAGCGTGATGAAATGATCAACAAATGGCTCTTCGGAATCATAGAAGATCTAACAGAGAGACCAGATAATCCAGCAGCATTCTCAAAAGCTAGCAGAGGTCCTTGTTACGTCACAGGCCTTCTCTACATCTTCTTGGGTCGTCTGCGTATCATTGGGGATTACATGAAAGAGAGGTCCTGGAAGATGGGACGTGGACCTGCAAACATGGTCAAAACAAAAGCCAACAACCTGCTAGGACCGTATAGCGTCTTTTCGACGTTGATTCGGAGGGTGAAAGCTTATAAGAGTGCTGAAGGAGAGCATCAGGTCCCTCTAGATCTGTTGCGGGAGGTGAAGGCGATATTGCAGGAACTTGCAACGAAGCCTGGACCAAGTGATTGGACGGGATAGAGTAAGTAACATACGAGCTTTGTCTAACTGTCTCGTCAATGCTCACAGAAGCAATACCCATCATTCTGATAAGGCTGCATCGAGTCATTCACGTAAACCTTCCTCTCTTCAATTAGCTGCCCGCGCAACTCCTTCGCTTCCTCCAGAGTAATCGGAAAATCCTCCACATCCTCAATGATCTGGTCCACGAGCTCCATTGGCAGCTTCTGCGAGAGAGTTCCTTTCTCCTCCATGGCTCTTGCCCACCACTCCCGCTGCTGCGGCGGAACGTTGCTTGTTGAGGGAATGCGAATGAAGGGATCAACGAGAAAAAGGGCCAGCAATTTTCGATGTCCGGGCTTGGCCTTGTCCTTGAGCTCAAAGGGACTGACGCGATGCTGGAGCACGTTTGGGAAAACGAGGAGTCGGTCTTCTCTCGTGTTGGTCATGCCAAGTACTTGGATTGCATTGCCCCAGTAGTTCCTGATGCCGTAGATCTCCATGAGGGCGTAGCATTCGCTTTGTTCGTAGTCGTTGAGCTCGTCTTTGTCGACACCCTCGCGGAATGCGAGGTAGCTGTCAGTGATGTTCTCTGTGTCGTAGTAGTACAACGCGCTAGCAGCGATGTGTTCGTTCAGCTGCCCTTCGATGTGCCAGCTGCCACCATCATACGTGGGCCTGTCCGGCGTGAGGTGAATGTTGGCCAGTTTGACGATGACCTGCATTCCTTGCTTCTGGAATACATTCTGAAGCCGCTTCCTTTCCTCTTCCATGGCCGCATCACCTTCTGCGATTTGTTCTTGCGACGGCTCAATGCTGGGGTTCTTGAGGGGTTGATCGATATCGCTCAGCCGCCAGCCCTTGGTGGCAGCTGTTTTCTGACCAGGGTCCTTGTAGTTTGGATCGTCAGGCACGAAGACTTTAGGTTGGACCCTCTGACGCAGCGCGTACGTCTTGGGCTCTGGGATCGCGGCATCATAGGCATTGTGCCAATCGTCGTAGTGTGCATCATCCTCGTCGCTGCCTTCGTCCTCCTAATTTTCTCCGGAGGCTCCATCATGATCCTGGTTTGCTCGCTCACGACGACTCGGCCTAGGCTTCTCGATGCGTCCATCACCAAAGTCATCCTTGATACGATGTGTTGCCAAGAACTGCGTGGACAGCAGTGTCTCGGTCCATAGTGGCACAGAAGCTGTGATCACATCCTCGATGGCAGCATACAGATCCATATTTCCATGGGGATACAGGTTGTTAATGTAGCTCGAAATCTTTGCACGACCGTTGTCACTGGTAGCAACGTCGCAGGGTAGCCATTGGAAATGATCGCTGTAATCGGTGTCCTGGATGTCTGCCTCAGGGACGATCGACCCTCGGCCTGTATACCATGCACACTTCTCCGTTGGCACTGCTCCTGTTGGCATCATGCGTGAACGTCCATACAGCAGTGGGAAGAGCGAAGGATGCACGAGGTCGAGTACTTTGCCATCTGATCCCGGGTGCCAGTCTTTCTGATGCGCTTTCACGTCTTCCAGTCGCGCCGCTGCTTGTTGTAAAGCTGTCTTCGTTGCACTCGGGATAGCGCTGTCAGACATGAATACGCAAGCGTTGGCGTCGATAGCCTGCGTGAAGCCACGCTGCCGGTCCTGTTTGGCGTTGTCGCGGAGCTCAGCGATGCACTATAATACGTCAGTTCGATTGAGCTGAACACGACGACGTTGACCGACATAGTCGAAGACTGCTTGGCTTATAATCGTCTGCCGCTGTTCTCCATCGAGGTCGAGACTCTCTCCGTTTTCCCCGCTGTCTTCAGTCTTCTTCCAGGCATTGGTCACGACCTCGTCAGCGGATTCTGGTTTACGGGCAGCGCTGAATTGCAGAGCCTCCAGGCGCCATTTCCCAACTATGCTCTCATCAAATACCTTTCGTTGCCAATCGGCTTTGTCTTTCAATGCCGACATGAGGCTCAACATGGCTCGTTCGCGCAACCGTCAGAGGAGATGGGTACCATTTCTGAGCAATCGGAAGATGCGACTCGGCAAGCAATGGCAGCCCAAAGCCAGGGAGGAGGTGTTCTGGCTGATTTTCGAGAGCTTGCTTCTTGTATGGTGGGGACTGCGACATGGTGGCTGCAGGCTTGTTGTAGCCAGGGTTCGAATTGAGAGAAGCGGCGAGATGCAGAGAAGGATAGGAAATGGGTTGTACTTATGGGCAGTGGTGTTTGTGGTCACAGAACGGGATTGGCCCGCTGCCTGGACGGCCTCAGGCGCATACGCCACTGCGCTGTTGGCTGCCTGCTTGTGCAGTGCTTGTGCAGTGTTGTGCAGTGTTGTGCTTGTGCAGTGTTGTGCAGTGTTGTGTGTAGGTTGAAACCCAACATGAAGACAGACGCGTACTGTACAAAGTAGTGCAATGCTGGCGCGCAGGGATCTTTGGCGTCAGTTTCGTGTTTAGGCAGTCGCGTACTTCATCAGCTCCATCTCTTTGACACACTCTCGACATTGCCTTGCGAGCCAACGATTCAACTCGGCCAAGATCTATTTACACACCATCGGAAGAAATACGAAATTGCCGAAACATCTACAGGATATGCCACCTTCCATCGGCTGTACAGCCAAGATTCACAACAGAGATCCACTCGTCGCCATCGCTGCGACAGTCTTTAGAAGCTTCGACCCATATCCAGGCACTTCTCTGGCTCCTGTAAAGAGGTCGCTATACGTCCCGCCTGCTGACTGGCCACGGTCACCGCCCAGGTGCGCTCGGCGAAAGGGCTGCGTTGTCGAATGCGCTTGCCGTATGCTCCGAACAGTCCTGCAACGGCACAATAAGCTGTGGCGATAACTGCCAGAATGAACAGCGCATAGTTCGCGCCAAGTCGTTCGAACATTTGTGTGCCGAAGAGTGGAAAGACGGCCGAGAACATTGCTCTCAAGAATGCCATCGGAGCATTAGCTGACCCTGCATAGGAGGCGTAGGTATCAGTGAGATACCCGCTCAAGACTGCGTCGAATTCTACCACTGCAAATCCGAACAGGCCTACGGAGATGATCGATGCCCATGGTGTGATACCGCGAACCAGTGGTGGGACGGTGGCCGCGAACCACCACAATCCAATGGCCAGCACGGGAGCTGCAACATAAAACCCGAACAGCTTGTCCTCTGGCTCGATGACCTGGTCAGCCCTCCTTCGCCCGTTTGTGACGCGGATATCGAACAGTCTTGGAAGGAACGTGAAAGCAAGACCCGCTGCGATCGCGATGAAGACCAGCGAAGCTTCTCGATGGGAGAATCCCCACCCCTCAGTATAGATAACTGGGAACGCCTCGGAGAACAGGTATGTTACTCCGTAAACCGTTGCAGCCATGATCGAGGTAAGCATGACGATTGGCTCGGTGAAGAAGAGTCGCATTGGGAGTGATAACGATGCCTTCACAAATGTTCTAAAATCAGGAATCGAATCAGTATCGTCACAGGACAAGCCGTCGAAGCCCATGTTTCGTGCCACGATCTTGACCCTCTGCTTCAGCAACTGCGAAGGCCGACTTTCTTTCATCTTCATGCAGAGAAGAGTCGATACCGCGGCGATCGCACTGGCAATGTAGAAGATCCATTGCCTGCTGACAGTCAGTACAATTGGTGATAGAATCTGGTTACGTGGACCGACTCACCATCCATACGACGAAGTGCTCACAAAAGTCGCCACTGGGGGGGCCAAGAGCCAGTCCGAGGACAGCAGTTGCAATCCACAGATGGATCAGCCAGATCCTCGCCCGGACGTCCCACATATTCTCTATGCTACCGACGGCCACTACGGCAGGCATCGCACTCAGGAATCCAGAGCCGAACCGGCAAATGACCACCACCGGTAGGATCGGCCATGCTGCGATGAGGAGGCAAAAGATCGCATATCCAAAGGTCGTGGTCACGTACACCGTCCTGCCTCCGAAGCTCTCAGCAATAGGAGGGAAGACAAGCCCGCCCAAAGCTTGACCGATCATGTAGACTGACGTGAAGCACACCAGAGCTGTCGTCCTACCGATGTCGAAATCTGTCTGCTCCAGGGCGATCGAGCTGCCAGTGTTGCTGATTAGGGTCACAAAGAACTCCAGGAAGCAGATGAGCCCCGAGTCGTAAGCCTTGCGACCAAGAGACCATTGTCGAGGGTGGGCGTGGCTATTCTCCTGCCAGCGCACGACGCCATAGTCGTCGACTTGAAGACCCTCGA
Source organism: Fulvia fulva (assembly GCF_020509005.1). NCBI lineage: Eukaryota > Fungi > Ascomycota > Dothideomycetes > Mycosphaerellales > Mycosphaerellaceae > Fulvia > Fulvia fulva. The sequence continues at coordinate 1,403,335 of NC_063012.1, forward strand.
GGTGAAGCTCCCTTTTTACGTAACAGGGAACATGGACTATGCTTTTGTCGCTTTTTTGCAAGCTTGCTGAACTGATCGAGGTGGCCAGGGAAGATCCAGAAGGCGATCGCTGCCTGTCATCTTGATTTGAACCAGCTGAGAATCCGGACGGAGACTCATCGCGCTCATGCTCATGGTCAGCCATGCGGTCGATCCTGTTGACAGTAAAGTGTCGCTTGCGGGCCCCTTCACTAATTGACTTGCTGTCAAGACTGCTCAGCGTGTATACAGTGCTTTCGAGCCGGGTGCGAACATATGTCTGGCGCAGATGGGGTCTTCTGGTAACCGATATGACGGCCGTAGCAAACTCTGCATACCCACAAGCGGCCTGTACCAGCTGTCGACTGAACACATTCTACCCGATACGATGTCAATCGTCATGGGACATTGGATCACAACAAGTTACCGTCCATCGAAGACAAGCCCTTGGGTCTTGCGTAGTGACGGGCAACACGGCACAGCGAGATGACACTATCCCAATCAGAACTCCCACACCCGTGACATCTTGAGGCATGGTTAGTGATTGGAGCCAAGTGTCGATTAACGTCTGCATTCCACTCACTGATGAGAAGAACTGGTCGTATTGACCATCGAAGCACAGGTATAGAATGACAGATGACGGGGCACGCTCCCGTGGCCGTGGATCCGAGCATGGCTATGGAATGCAACGCTGAAAATATTGGAAAGAATGCTGGGCCGTGTTGTGGTATTCTCCTGGTTGAGCTTCGAGTCGCAGCTGCCTGGGCAGGGTTGATTCATTTCACAGATCTTTGTAAAGGTTGTGGTGATGAGCGAAGTTGAAGGTCAGCAGTGGTCGTGCTGTAGTATCGACAGGTGAAGTCGCAGTGATACCACCCTCGGACCACAATTTGTCATAGACAAGGAGGTTACAGCAGCGAATCGTTCTGGGTTTCTGGGACGATACCACAAGAGCGATACCACGAAGGTGATGAGAGAACTGGGTGCACCCGTTCCGTGCATCATGTTTGCCGAGCGATTGAGCGCGTTTACGCTACCTTAACCACAACCTTACCAAAGTGGCCTCCCGAGAACAAATACTTCAATCCCTCATCCGCCTGTTCAAACGAGAACACCCTATCAACAACCGGACGAATCTCATGCTCAGCATAAAACTTCATCATCTCCTCAAACCGATCCTTTGGCCCATTGATAATCCCCTTCAACGTAACCGTCCGTCTAAGCGCAAGGACATTGATATTCAATCGATCCTTCGGATCATCCTCCTTCCCAGACAAATACCCAATCGAATCAATCAGACCCCCGAACGCAATGCAATCGAAACTCTTCCGCAGAGTCTGGGTGCCGCCTGTTTCGAAGATGATGTCGGCGCCTTCGTTGTGCGTGATGTGCATCACTTCGTTCTCCCAGTCGGGCTTCGTTCTGTAGTTGATGCCGTGGTCTGCGCCTAGGTTCTTGGCTTGGTCGAGCTTTTTGTCGGAGGAGGAGGTGATGATGGTTTTGAGACCGGCTGCGTGTGCGATTTGGAGGCCGGCGATGGAGACGCCGCCTGTGCCTTGGAGTAAGACTGTCGCGTCGCCCTTGATGGGTTGGCCCATGGGTCTCATGCCGTTTAAGGCCATCCAGGCGGCGACGGAGGCGATGGGGAGGCAGCATGCTTCTTCGTCTTTGAGGTAGTCTGGGACGGCGACTAGGGAGTCTGCTGAGAAGGCTCGGTGTTCGGTCAGGACACCAGGAAGTGGTAGGCCAAGGCCGGTGGCCATATCTTTCTCCTTGATCTGGAGACCTGTCAGCAATCTGGTTAGACACAAAATGCCTTCAATACGTACCTGACCCGTTAAGTGACTCTGATTAAAGATCGTTCCGACACGCTGGCCAGTCTTCCATGATGAATTCCCAGCGTCGACAATAGTACCACAAGCATCTGAGCACGGCACCAACGACTCTGGCTGTCCAACACTCTTATGATGGTTGCAGTCCCCACGACACACCTCAGTGTCCCTATAGTTCAAGGAACAGCATGGATCTTAACAAGTACCTCCCCATCCTTTGGCTTTGGCACATCTGCCGTGGTGAACTTCAAACTGTCAAGACGGCTTTGGTCTGTCTGCCATTGCTTTTGCGACATCTTCAGGCGTGTGCTGTGAGAGAGCTGTGGACTTGGCTGTGAGGACGGGCTTGGACGATATATCTTCCATGTTCGATGGCATTACTAACACGGGCATCATGGTGGCCTATCTAGTGTGAGAATCAGAAGATGTTCCGAGTGAATGCCGCTTCGTCCGAAGAGGCAGAAGCCGATCGAGCTTCGATTGATGCCGAGCTTTTGATGACTCCAAACACCCCAAACAGCACCAGGGAACCCCAACGCTATCTGTTGATGCAGTGGCGGCATGGTCTCCAAGCACTCCAAAGCGAGCTGGCAATTTGATGGTAATTGATTGAACTTCAATGGAAAGGGGCCCGGGGTGTCGCTCGGGGAAGTGTGAAGGCACGGGAGGATCTCTGATCGGCGTCATCAGCATCGAGACTGCCTTACGTACACGCCTGCTCTCCCTTCGCGTATGTACATGTACTCGGTGATATACCACAGCTATACATGTAGTATCTTAGGCAACAGGCGAGCGCAACGACCCGCACAGCAGGACTACAATGGAGACTAGGTGGTAACCGCTCACGGTCAATACGCAACACAGTCGGCGAAGGTCAATCAGACAAGCATTCATGGATGGAGATCTTATCACAGCGGCAGCTTCGTCTGTCGGCTCAAACATCTTCGCGATACTCTCGATAGTCACCATCGCACTGCTTGCACTGCTGGTGATACGACACTACCTCCCCCTCCGAAGCACGCCAGGCTATCTGCTCGTACCCGTCTTCCTGGCCCTCGCGCTGCCATGCAGCATCATCCTCCTCGTCCCCATCGATCTCGCCTCAGCCGCTGGCGATGAAGAAACTCGTACAAGAGGCGTCTGGCTACCGGAGCGAGTCAACCTGGTCGCATGGAGGATAACGTACTGGCTCACGTTCATGTTGACGTGGTTCATCCTCCCTCTACTGGGCGAGTACTGCGATTCGGGATACCGAGAAACGAGGAGTCGGGTGATTTACTCGCTGAGAGCGAACGCGCGATACCAATTGATAGTGCTGGGCACGGCGGTCGCTGGGTTGGTATACTTTATATGGGAGAATGGCCTCCACGTCGCTAGCATAAAGGGACTAGTGATGGCCCTCGCCTACGCATGGGGACTGGTCCTTGGTCTGGCGCTCATGGGGCATGGCCTTGTAGCACTACCAAGAAGGCTCTATCGCAATGCCAATGTGAGTGAGAGACTACGTCAGCTTCAATCACAGGCACCGAAATTCAACGATGGTCTCGAGGAAGCTACGGACAAGCTTGATGAGCTGGAGCGCACCGTGGTGCAGCTGAAACGCCACAAAGGTGGCGCATCTTCTGCGCAGCAAGAGTGGATTGACGAGCTTGCGGATACATCAACACTACCAGAGCTGAGGCCAGGCATGACTGCCGCCATTCAGGCCACGAACCCGAGCATTCCTGCGGTCGTGACGGATCGTTATCTTGCAGACCTCACACGCAAGCTCAAGCGGGCGCGGCACCGTAAAGCGAGATTCCAAGACGAATGGAGCAATCTCTGTCAGCAAGCACAAGATACTCAGACCATTCTGGATTCTGCCTTATCGAAGAAGCTCGACTTTGGCCGCAAACAATCTGGAGAAGGAGGCATTCTCGGCAAGCTCGTAGTACTCACTCCAACTATGCGATACTACCTACATGCAAGCATAATACCTTACCTTCGCATAGGTGTCGCCGGTATACTCGGCGTGGCATCCATACTCATCGTCTGGAGCGAACTAGTAAAATCACTTGCTCCTTCACTCTCCGTCATCGGCCTAACAGTTGTGCACGGAAACAAAGTCAACTTTGGAGGACAACTGATCGCGGCAGCCTGGCTGTTATACATGGACACCACTGCTCTGTACGCAATATCAGACGTGAAGGTCTGGGGCAACCGCGCACTAGTCAAACGCCAAACCTACGCCGAGAGTGCAACCTGGTACAGCCTCCAAGTCGCCAAACTTACAGTCCCGCTCTCCTACAACTTCATCACAATGATGCCACCAGCTGTGTACAAGGAAACAATGTTCTTCAGATTCCTCGGTCAACTCATCAACCTCACCCCCCTGGGCCAAGGATTTAGCGCATTCTTCCCGTGTTTCCTAGTGATACCTGTCCTCGCGACTCTTTTCAACCTTTACGGCAAGACTAAGAGTTGGTTCGGCTTTGGCGTTCTCGAAGACGATAGCGAGGACAACCCGTCTGGGTTTGGTACAGGTGGGTGGCGCGAAGGAAAAGCGCTCATTGATCGCGAATTGCAATCCCGCGGTTCTGGGGCAAATCTTGGTCTCGCGAGTAGGGGCGCTTCACTGGACCAGGAACGAGGCACGGCAGGCGCCTCTGCACCACCGAGACGCGTCGCAGAAGATCAGCGGGGACGAGAGCAGTATCGTGACGAAGGGATTCGAGAGGCGAATAGACAGTTCAACGCCATTACCAACCAGGAAGAAGACGACCAGGGTGACAGTGCGCGGCATTTCTACCAGGACTTTGGCGAACGCGTTCGCAATACGTTCGATACTGTTGATCAACCAGAGTGGATCAGGAACATTGGAAGTGCCTGCAAGGCCCCGAAATGGATGCAGAATGATTCGAGAGATGAGAATGGAGGCTCTGCCCTGTCGAAATGGTTTGGAGGCCGTGCTGAAGACGGTAGAGTAAGGCTATAGATTTTAGAACAATTTTCTGCTCTCGGTCGTGTACTCTCTATCTATGATCATGATACAGCTCGTGCCGTGCTGCTATCTATTGCTGCTGATGCTGATACTGATGCTGTTGTGGTTGTTGATTCGCCGGAGCCGCACCCAAAACCCATCCAAGCCCACTCGCTAAACCACCACTAACAGCATTAGCCACCATATCCCTCTTCCTAACCCTAGACTGCTCATCGCTAGGACTAATCGGCCGGTCGCTACTCAGACTGCCAGTGGACTCGTGCATACTCCGCTCCTGCTCGCCAGAACTCCTCGCAGCGTTGCGAAGCGGGAACGCACCCTTGCTGAAAGCCTGTGCAACATTTCGTGTAAGGTCGAACATACTAACGGGAGCGTCGTTGGGATCCATATTGGAGGCGCCCATTCTCCCCATCTCCCGTCGTTTCTGGTTGAGGATCAGTTCGGGCTGCTCGCCGGATACTGTGAAGTTGCCAGGGAGCGCGCTTGATGCTCCTCCTCCACTGATACGCTTGTCTGCGCGGTCGTCGAAGTCGTCTTCGGCTTGTTGTTGGGATTGTTGGAGGGTTGTCATTTCTTCTTCGCAACGACGCCATGCTGCCAGGATCTCGGTTAGTGATGAGACGGGTGCTAGCAAGAGTGCTAGCGATAGCAGTTCTGTGCGCTGCTCGAGGCGGCGGAGGGTAGGTGGTGATGCTGTGGCACCACGGTAACGCCCTGCTAGGAAGGCTGCTCGCCATGATATGTCGTCGTCGCTGAGCTCGTTCTTCCCGCGACTCGAGCTCTTGCCGTGGCCGGGCTTCTGCGCTGCGCTGTCTTTCGTTCTAGGCGCGTCGATGTCGGCGCCAGGGGGAGTCAGTCTGTTGACGATGTACGAGTAGGCTGTCTCGAAGTCTTCTTCTCGCAGAGATGCTTCGATGGCCATGAAGATGACTCTGCGCTCCGCGTCCTTGATTCGCTTGCCAAGAGCTTCTACTGCCGTCTCATGCCCACCTGCCGCAGTGGCTGTTTCATCATCTTGATCGATCAGCCCAGCTGAGACCAGATTCCGAGCAATGTCGATGAGATCGTCCAACTTTGTGTAGCTGCGCGGATTCTGCTCGAGGACCTTGTCCACAAGGGACAGTGGATCCTGACTAACTCGGATGCTGACAGGCTGGAACGGTACGCCGTGCTGAAGGGTTAGAGAGTAGAACGACAGCGCGTGTGTTGCCGCAATGAGAGCCGAAGCCTGTGAAAATTGCGTACTGTTCGGAAAGTACTGTCGAAAAGCGGTAATGCTGCACTCACAATCAGTGGGGACAAGTCTTGATGTCACTGCATAACTCACATATCATGGGCCTTCTTGACACCACCTCTGTTCTTGTTACCATTTGACGCGCTGTCATAAGATTCCATAACCTTGTCGAGCACCACACGTTCAAAGCGGGCTGGCGGCAGACAACCCTTCGAATCGTCGTTGAACTGGAGCTTGATTGCCAATTGATAGCCTGTTGCTCACCTATCGTCAGCGTTCGCTTACTCCTTGCAATCGCGATTTGTCTTCCTCAAGGACTATGAATGGAAAGCTGAGGTCTTTATCTTCCAAGCCACCGAGTGCATTGGTATTCTGGACTGGGTCTACATCTTCCACTGGCCAAGACGTAAGTGCGATGCTAGCATACAGGAGACGTAGAGAATATGTCAAAGGAAAGGAACCCGGCATCGGGAAACGATTGGTACACTTACAGCTGGTCTCAGTGAAAGCTTTGAGCATCTCCTCCTCAAAGTCGTCTTTCTGAATCTTGCCCAATACACCGGCACCAGCATCGGGATTCTCCGTGTCGGCATCGATGCCCCAATTCCAGAGCCACAGGAGCTTTGCTCTGTCAGACATCCATTGCGCGTCGTCTTTCCGAGATCCAGTCTTGGTTAGATGTCGAAGGATCTTCTTCAACACATCGAGCTGCTCTTCCGCCGATGCATAGAAGTGTAGTTTTGTGACATTGACCAGAGACAGTGGATATCCTAGACCGGAGAACTGGTAGGCACTGTAGACCATCATCTGCAGAAGCATATACGTCTCCACCCTTGGCGTGGTCAATGGATGTTCGGATCGCAACAGTGCCTCAGGAAACAGGTCGGCCACGGTCTGCGATTGCTCCAGTTTCGTGGCATGTCGCTCGACCTTGGGCAAAGAGTCTACGCTGGAAGCAAGATCCGGTGGTGGAACAAAGTCGAGAAGTTCTGCCAGTTTGGCTAGAACATTGTGTGCCCTGCGAACGGTCTCCGGAGTGTCGTCTTGAGCGGCGTAACAGCTAGCGAAAGCAGCCTGTGCATACTGCAGCTCGAGCTTTTGCTGCTCGTCTTCATCGAGATACTGGAATCCTGCGCGATCATAACCTCCAAGATCGATATCCGCAGGACCGTCCCAGTCGTCGACTGCTTGCGAGACAATGTCAAAGTTCTTGACTGCGTGCTTGACCAACCACTCGTACATGTACTCCCAGTCATGCCCAGTTCTGTCCCCATACTTGACGCCGTCGAGACGTATCTTTCGCACACCTTCCGACATCTTGATCACTTCCTCACTAGCATCGTGCTGGTCATGATCCAGGCGCCTCCGTTTCCGCTCTGTATGGCCGTACATCCACGGCCCAACCAAGCTCTTGACATCACGGCCTACATGCTCCTTGTCCGGTAGCCTGGTCGCCTGTTGTGTGTTCGTCGCCGATGCCCTTTGCAGCAAAGCTTCCACGCCATCTCTCCCGCTGAGTTTCTCGAAGTCGGCTAATGACATCGATCGTGTGTCGTCGTCCGGGTAGTACTCGAAGCTCATTCGCAGCAGAGGAAGCACGACGGAGATGTACCACGTGCGTATGAAGGGGTTGCGGTCCATGAACGGCTCAATCAGGGCGGGGACCAGGCTGAGCAAGCCCGTCTCCGAGTCGATGCGGTACGCACGATGGCACACGAAGCGCGTGAGAAGATCCTTGGGCGCATGAGGCGGAAAGTTCGTTGGCAGGATGGGCAACAGGTGCAGCTTCTTGACCCGCTTCTCCGCCTGCTCGTTGCTAAGTTGGGCCACAGGTGCTGTGTTGACGTCCACATCTTCGCGTTCGGTGTCGATGTATAGGCGAGAGGCGACTTCTCCCACATAGCCAGTGTATTCGTGAGGGTCAAGGGCTTCGGGCAGGGATGTTAGGAGTATTCGCAGAACCAGTTCTGGATCGAGCGCATCGGGGCGGGTGGGCGTGAAGGAGTGTAGGGCCTTGATGTTCGACTCGGTGGCCAGGTGGACCGTCAGGAGCACACATTGTGCTGGCGTCAAGTCCTTGATCTCCATGGTCGGGGTCGCGCACGATGAGACATGCGAATGCTTAGGAAAGGTGAAGTGCAGAAGATTGTGTTGGTCATGAACCTTGATTGAGGTTCAAGCTGTCCTACGTATTATCTATTCTACGGATTCAACTCCGATCCCGGATTTTGTAGATCAATTGCACACACTGGTGCTGATACACATGTTGTTGATACATCTAGAACTGTCCCTCTGTATTGCCTGAACCCATTGACCGACTACCACTGCTGCCCGCTTGGATAGCGCCAATGATGCCGTCGAGGTACTGTGCGCCACTCCATTTCTGATGCGTCAACACATCCACGCCTGCTTCCTTTTCTCTCCGTTGCACAAGGTCGACATATGCCTTCATGCCGTCTGTCCTGTACGCTTTCGCCAGCTCGTGTGAGATGGTAGCGGTGCTGTGCAGGCCTGCCAATGAGATGAGCTGCAGCACGAATCCATGCTTCGCCAAGTCCCAGATGAAGTTCTTCAAATCTGCGTCGCTGAAGCCGTGTGCAGACCAGTTGAAGCTGGGGGAGAGGTTGTATACGAGCTTCTTGCCTGGATACGCCTCTCGGATCTCCTTGGCGAAACCGGCAGCTTTACCGACACTCGGATCGCCGGTCTCAAGCCACAGAAGATCGGAGTAAGGCGCGAAAGCGATCGCTCGCTTGGTGGCTGCGTCCAGGCCAGCTCTGTAGTGATAGAAGCCCTCACGAGTGCGTGGTGTGTCCCAGTTGAACACTACTGGGCTCCCTGCCACCTCCGCTGCTGCTTGTCTGCGCTTATGGAGGGCCATGTTTCGGTTCTCTTGCGTCTGCTTGAGATATGCCTGGGCATCTTTGCCTGCCTTCTTGATGTGATCCACAGCGGCTTCATCAAAGGTGACGAGCTTGTGCTTCTTGACCCATTCGGCCTCGTAAGCATCGATCTCAGGCCCTGTCGCGCCTTCTTGCTCCATCATTTGCAGTGTTTCGGCCAGAGGTTCGACATCTTCAGTAACGCCAAGTATGTATTCGTGGTCCCGTGCATCGATGGCAGAACTAAGGAGCTTCCCACTTTCACTATCGGTACGAGCAATGACGAGGTTCTCGCATCCCATCAGATCCCACTGGTATCTGGTCGCTACCAGACGGTTGATGTGATCGCCGACCGGGACCAGAACCTTGCCTGCCAGATGCCCGCACTTCTTGCCGCCGTGAAGCTGGTCTTCGAAGTGTACAGCGGCTGCACCGTTCTCTGCGAACAGCTTCGCCAGCTTCAGCACGGCACTCAGTCCACCATGACCTGTGTCACCGTCTGCTACAATAGGACGGAGATAGTCGACGTATGGAGTCTTCTTGCGTTGCTCAGGTGTCATCTTCAGCCTGGCGTCGAAGTGTTTCCGGTCGTGCAATTGCTGGGCTTTGAATAGACGTTGGACTTGGTTCGGTACGGTGTTGTAAGGGTAGTCGCCAAAGTCTGGGCTGACTTCGTTGGTCGTCGTAAGTACCGAGGAGCATGCCCACCCAGAGACGTAGAGGATCTCTTGGTGTGGTGCTTGCTGGGTCATTTGGACAGGGTCGATAGCACCCACTGACGAGACAACAGATGTTAGTTACTACTCGCGATTGGGTCGGATTCTGGTGATACGAACTTGTATGTACAGGCTTTCCTTCGGCATTACGTTCCTCCAGAAGATCGAACAGTTTTCTTGCTGTCAGGCTCGAAGGATAGACCTGCTGTAAGGTCCCACGCTTGCTAACAACGTCTTCCGGTGTATATGGCCGCTTGATGCCCTTGTATCTCGGGCTCGCCCACCATTCTTTGACCTGTTGTATCTGCTGGTCGTACAGCTCTTGCTCTGCATCTGGCTTTTCCGACTCTTTAAGCAATTGAAACGACTCGGCAGGAGAGGTCGATGGGAGCGGCGGTTGGACGGGTGCTAAGCTGGACGCCATGTGCGCAGCTCCATATGAGATTGTGCGAGGTACCAGCTGTGTCGCGACAGGTTGACGCAAGCAGCGCTGTTGTTGTCGCAGCGCTCGGGTGGCCGATCGATACATGTCGGTTATTCGTAGATGTACTGCTGGACTATGCGATGGGAAGAAAGTATATGGAGTTCTTGAAGAGAAGTGCTTCGAGCTATCTTTCCATGCTTCCTGTTCACATATATGATCGTATTTTGTAAGCACAACTGCCCAAGAGCCCGATTACCGCTCCGAATGAACAGAGTAACGTGGCAAAGGGTTTGTTATGGTCGTCGCTATGGTTGTTGTCGTCGTCTCAAGAGCGACATCGGCATCCACGGCTGGTGAACTTTCCCCAGCATGTATTCCCAGCAAGCGTTCGACCTCGGTTATGACGATGTGGTCCAAGCTAATGCAGGACAACCTGGAACAACAGCTTGAGCCGAGAAAGAATTAGGATACTCGCAAGGAACAATTCGGAAGGAAAAGACATACTGCTGTCCTCCGCCGCGGCTTAAGATCAGTTTTTACCGTCCAGCAGCTTTGATCCATCTCCTTTGAACCACCGCCCTGCTTGACCCTGCTCCATCCACCCCACTGCAACCATGGCATTGTCCGCTCGCACTGCTTCACGAGCTCTGAAAGCTTCCAAGGTAGGCATCGACGCGGAGGCACAATAAAACATTGCTGATGTCTGATTCAGCTCCAGCAGAGCGTTCCTACCATTTGCAATGCCTCCCGAAGCTATGCCACCGCCGAGCCGGATCTCAAAGAGACGCTCAAGCAGATCATCCCAGAGAAGCGAGAGCTGTTGAAGAAGGTCAAGGCCCATGGCTCGAAAACGATCGGCGAGGTCAAGATCGAGAACACCCTAGGTGGCATGCGTGGCCTGAAGGCTATGGTATGGGAAGGCTCGGTGCTTGATGCCAACGAGGGCATCAGGTTTCACGGCAAGTCGATCAAGGACTGCCAGAAAGAGCTGCCAAAGGGAACGACGGGCTCCGAGATGACACCTGAAGCTATGTTCTGGCTGTTGCTCACCGGTCAGGTTCCAAGCACAAGTCAAGTACGTGTGCTCAGCAGGGAACTTGCAGAGAAGGCACAGCTGCCAGCTTTTGTGAACAAGATGCTCGACGACTTTCCAAAGGACTTGCACCCAATGACACAGTTCGCATGTGCTGTGTCTGCCATGCAATACGAGAGCAAGTTCGCAAGAGCGTATGAGCAAGGTCTGAACAAGGCAGACTACTGGGAGCCGACCTTCGACGACTGCATCAACCTGCTTGCCAAGCTGCCAACGGTCGCTGCCAAGATTCACCAGAACGCATACTGTGGCGGTGGTGCTTTGCCTGGAGAGGTTGAACTCGATCAAGATTGGTCGTACAACTTCGCTGCTATGCTTGGTAAGGGTGGAAAGGAGAACGAGAACTTCCACGACCTGCTCCGATTGTACTTGGCTCTGCACGGTGACCATGAGGGTGGTAACGTTTCCGCTCACACCACACACTTGGTCGGCTCAGCTTTGTCTGATGCATACTTGGCCTACTCAGCCGGTCTCCAAGGCCTTGCGGGACCACTGCACGGTTTGGCCGCACAAGAAGTGCTCCGCTGGATCCTGCAGATGAAGGACCACATCGGCACCAACTTCAGCGACAAAGACATTACAGACTACTTGTGGAACACGTTGAAGTCTGGCCGTGTCGTGCCAGGTTACGGTCACGCTGTTCTGCGCAAGCCAGACCCACGCTTTGAGGCTCTGATCGACTTTGCCTCAAGCCGCAAGGAGATCGCAGACAATCCGGTCTTCCAGTTGGTAAAGCGTAACAGCGAGCTTGCACCAAAGGTGCTCACCGAGCATGGAAAGACCAAGAACCCATTCCCCAATGTCGACAGTGCTTCTGGTGTACTTTTCCACCACTACGGCTTCCACAACACCCTCTACTACACAGCCACATTCGGTGTCAGCAGAGGTCTGGGTCCCCTCGCGCAGCTCATCTGGGACCGAGCACTTGGACTGCCAATCGAACGACCAAAGTCGATTGACCTGAAGGGCCTGCTGAAGCTTGCGGAGGCTTAGATGTAGAAAGCGATACTGTATAGTGATATGATGACACGCACTTGGTTGAGAACGAGGCATCTCGCGATTGTAGCTTTCTTTTTTAACAGTCCAGACAAATACCATATAGACCTCTTGATCCCTGCGCTCGCGGAAGCACGTGACACGCGAAACACCCCTCCAGCTCGTTTCGTCCACCAAATAAACATCTGGGGCAACTTCTTGAACTCTGCTGCGGTGCATACATATCACACGACAGTCCTCCATCAACCACCGCCACGAGCACTCCCCTCGGCGACCGACCGCGCAGACAACACATTACGAACGGCAACATTGCGACATCCATCAGCGGGCCACGATGGCAGAGTCAAGGTAAGGCTACTATCTCAACGGCGAGGGGTCGTCTGCGGCGGTCATCGCGGGCACGGAGTGAAGATCGCGTACACGGTACTGACAACGCGATATAGGCAAGAACTGCTGGCATGGCTGAATAGTCTGCTCAGCCTCAACTTCACCAAAGTTGAGCAGTGTGGTACTGGGTGAGTCGCAATCATGATATCCCATCCCAGCGCTTAAACAGCTTCTGACACCCTACAAACAGTGCCGCACTATGCCAGATCTACGACTCCATCTTCCTCGATGTACCCATGGGCAGGGTCAAGTTCAACGTCTCGGCCGAGTACGCATACCTCGAGAACTTCAAGATCCTCAGCAACACTTTCCGCAAGCACCATGTCGACCGACCGATTCCCGTCGAGCAGCTCGTTAAATGCAAGATGCAGGACAACCTGGAGTTTCTGCAGTGGACAAAGAAGTACTGGGATCAGTACTACCCTGGAGGCGATTATGATGCGGTTGGAAGAAGAAAGGGTCAAGGAGCCGCTCCTCTGCCACCCACAGGCAGCCGCACATCGACAGGCGCAGGTGCTGCACGACGGCCGGTAGGAGGTGCTGCAGCAGCCCCTAGAGCTAGCAGCAGACAAGCCGGTGGTCCAGCTACCGCTGCGCTTCAGCAGAAAAACGCCGAATTGGTGGAGACCGTACAAGGACTGGAGCGTGAGCGCGACTTCTACTTCAGCAAGCTACGAGATATTGAGCTGCTCATCCAACAGGCGATGGAGGCCGACCCGTCGTTAGAAGAGGATGAAGGCAGTCTGCTGAAGCAAATACAGACCATTCTCTACTCCACCGAGGTAAGTTTTTCTGCGCGCGCAAGTCAGCCTTTCTTTCGATATGCTAAAACTTCGTACAGGAGGGCTTCGAGATTCCCGAAGGTGGCGAGGAAGCCGCTCTCGAGGAAGAGACATTCTAGGAGAGCAGACGCCGATGTACCGAGTCGGTCGCCACGATACCTAGTCAGCATCCGGTCTTACAACGCGTACCATCATGCAGTCAGTGCAGCGTGTGGTACTGGCTACAACGCGTTTGATTTACGTGAGGTTTGAAGTAGGCGAAGCCTGGACGGTTTGAGACGACAAAGCCTCGATGAAAGCGATTACAGCGGCGACGCGACCTTTGAAGAAAGTGATTACAGTAGCGATGAGATGCACTTCAGATGATACCACATGTTGCTTGAGATGGAGCATGCTAGTGCATTAGCAGCATAGCACGAAAGATTACCAATTGCAAAGATGAGAAGACACCTTGATCGGCTTGGAAGCGCTTCACAACAGAGACTGCCCAACTCGAAAGCAAGCTAGTGGGACGTACTGTCAACAACAGGCTGCCGAGCAGCAAAGCTCGAATACGTGTGGTGATATAACTATGGTCCACATCCGTCCGACACCACTGCTCCAGATCCCAGCCTCAACACGCAATGCCATGGCAGGACAATCTACTTGCCATAGTGCTCATGCACATATCCAGCATCAGAATACAACGCCGGTGCTCCATGGCTACTCTCCTTCAACGAAATGCTGTAGCTCGGCGGCGCATTCCTCCTACGTCTCCGTTCGCCCAAAATCACCGACGCAAGGTACGACAACCCCATAATAGCCGCTATCACAGCATATGCTACCTTCCCTCCCTGAGATACATCGCCCGCCAAGCGAATTCCTAAACCTCCATTGATAATCCCCAGAACGATCGCAATACGTCCGATGCTGAGATGCCCGTAGGACCAGGCCGTGCGGGTCTCGTGCTTTTTGAAGAGTTTGTGGTGCAGGAGTCCGGAGAGGGGTTGGATGAGGAGTAGAATGAAGAGCGCGATGCCGATTATGGGGTGTGAGTTGCTTGTCAGGTCCATTTCTGTGGCGTAGTAGATCCCGAGGCCGAAGGCGATGATGTAGATCATGTAGCCAAGTAGCTGACAGGCCGCGTGCACCCAGATCAAGCCCGTGAAGCTAGCGATTCGGATCAGGATGCCGCCGGTGGGGAAGAGGGCGAGGAAGGCAAGCGATGCTAGAACACCGTGGGCGAGGATGATGTTGTTTGCTTTTTGGTAGTTGCCGCCGAAGGGAACGCCGGCGTTCTTGAAGCTGGCGCTGCTGCTGCTGCCGTTACCGCTGCCGTCACCGGGCTGTGAGTTGGAAATGGATCCATCTTCGTTGACGCAGGCTTGTGCCTCTTGGCGCTTGTCGTTGTTTGAGCCGCCTCGCCAAGGGGCATTGGTGGGCCACGAGCCGTAGCCTGAAGGAAAGCAAGATGCCGCCCAGGTAGGACGAGCTGTTGGCCAGGCGGCGGAGAACTCGGTAGGATACGCGGTAGGACAGCCTTTTGCGTCTGCGTTGGACCCAGTCGCAGTCAACGATGCCAGCGTCGCTGTGGCTGCTGCGGTTCCCGCGCAGGGTGGTAAGGACGTACTTCCGGTACCAGTACCAGAGCCAGAGCCAGAGCCAGAGCCTGCCATGAACGGGTTCGCACTATCGCCACCCTTTGCGCTCGCAAGATTCCATGAGAAGGGAGATGCACCATCATGCTGGCTAATACTTGCATCCAGATCATCCGTGTTAAGCGCTTCGCCCTTCTTGTATGCGTAAATCCACTGGCTGCTGTCAGAGCTGAAGTCCATGCTCCCACCGGACCAGCTGTCACAGTTGCTGCACTTGACGTTGGCTGTCATCATACCACCACTCACACCCGTCCCATCCAGAACAGTGATTTGTGCATTGGTATCATGTTGTGGCTCGACATGTCCGGTTCCCAGTCTTGGCGAGAGGGTAACGTTCGTGCCATCGGCGTTGGTGTACATTATGAAGATGTTCGAGCCGCTCATCCTGGAGCCCTGTCCCAGAGATACCCATTGGTAAGTCGTTGGAGCTTTGAGCTGGAAGAAGATGTCGCCAGTTCCAGACGAGGCAGTGGCCTCAGGGATGTTGAGTTGGAAGCATATATCTGACTCTGGACAAGTCTTTGCCGGCGATTGCGCGGACACGATAGGAACTGTTCAGGTATCAGCATGTGCTCAACGCCAGATCTAATAGTACATTGCACATACCCAAGCTCAATGCTGTCAATGCAGCGACGAACGACTTCATACTTGCTGGACAAGAAGCCAAGAATCTGGGATGAAGCGTAAGTGCCTTCAAGCAATGATCAAGACAGTAAATCAACCGTGGTGCCAGCCACTAACACCTAGCTGCCGTTACACAGAAGAGGAAGGAGGTCAGGGTGTCAAACAAAGCGGCGAGAGAGCGGCAGACCTGGACCTGCGTCAAACTATAAGTAAACCTACATTCCGCAGCAGTTCGTGCCACCGCAAGGAACACCGCCGGTTCACGGTGATTAGTGTATAGATACGATCGCTCAGCCTTCCATGGCTGCCAATATCCGTCCCCAGCCAACCCGTCGTCTTGCGAGAGGTAAGCAGTGGCAGTATAGCAGCGTATAGGTAGCGACCGATGTAGCGCGCTCGTGTAAAGTGAGGAGAGCCGAGATTGGAAGTGTGTGCTGCGTCTGGTTCGCGAACGGTTACACGAACGCCATGCAGCGCCGAACGCGCGTCCAAAATGTCTGGAGATTGACCGAGCGTGCGATCGGATTAAGGCGATTCGTGGTCGGGACCGGTGTACATACAGACATCTTCTTTTCTCTGCTGCTGATGGTCGATGGCGTGGAGGTTGGATTGCAGTTGTGCAGATGGAGGTAGGAGTGGTTCGGGTGATCACTTTCACTTAATTGGTCAACGTCTTTGGTCTATTTCTGGTTCAAGGCATGCTATTAACACATGGCTGGAGCGATGTTCTTGTGCACATTTACGTTCGAGACCTGGAGTGTACCTGTGAAGTGCAGTCTTGTCTGTGCCACAAGTCGAGAAACATGTCCACCATCAATGCGTACTTCATGCTGCAAGTGGTAGTCAAGCTTTCATTCAATTGCGTTGACCATACTACTGTACTGAAACACATGTCCTTCGCTTTGCTGAGAATGAACGCCACCCTCCTGCAAATGTGCCGACAGACCTTCATGTCGTCAGCATATCGCTGATGGACACACAGCCCAGTGTGCGTGTGTGTGTGTCAAAGGATCATTCTAGGATCCGCCGAGTGCTGGGAAAGCAGACTGGTCCTGGGCGTTGAAACCGCCGCGTGGGGCGCCACGGTCACCGCGAGGTGCTACCCTAGAGTCGCCACGGTCACGGTCGCCACGGCCGCGTCCATCTCGTCCACCGCGATCGCCTCGGAATTCACCCCGGCCACCGCGTCCTCCGCGTCCTCCACGGCCGCCGCCGCGACCACCACGATCACCAGAGTCGGCAGATGCGTAGTACTGGCCGTCGAGGGTGACACGCTCCTTCTTCTCGCCGATCTCCTTCGCCTTCTTGGCCTTGCCGCCGGTTGCAGCAATGAAGTTCTCCTCCTCTGGGTCACGGGCGAATGCCTTGCCTTCTGGGAACTTCTGCGCGGATCCCTCGTTTGGCTTGCGGACGTTCAGACCACCGCCGAGTGCTAAACGCTTCTCGGCTTGTTCGGCAAGGTACTCGTCGTAGGACTTGGTCTTCTCTTCTGGCTCGGCTGCGGCCTCCTCGCCAACAGTGCCATCTGGTCCGTTGGTAAAGGCTGGGTCCTGGGCGCCAGTGTCGGGTGTGAAGCCAGCATCGTCCTTGACCTCAGCGTTGGCAATGGCCTCACCGGCCTTCTCGTCGGCCCACTCAGAGTTGCCGTCCTCACCACCCCATCCGTGAGCTGCCTGCTTAGCTTGCTCGCTGTGCGTGGTGTTAGTCGAGACCATTGGTCAAGTGAGAGATTGCACATACCCAATGCCAGTGTGGCTGTGACGGTCGTCGCGTGGTGCGTTGCGGCCACCTCGACCTCTCGCGCGGCCATCACGTCCACGGCCACGACCCTCGCGGAACTCACCAGCATCTGTAGGCAAGTTAGAGTTGCTCGAGACAATGTACAGGCTTTGTGTTACATACCCCTAGTGCGGTTGGAGTGACGGTCGTTGCGGAGACCATCGTCACGGCGGTCGGCACGGTTGTTTCCACCAGCTACAGCATGTTGTCAGCATACATGTCTAATGCCCAATATGTCCTCGCACGGCATTGGTGACATGTGACCAAGTGACACACGTCGTCCTCCACGCCATACATGTAGTGTGTGCAAACGTACCGACATCGCCTCTGTTCAACGTCTGGTGGCTGCCACCTCGTCCTCCTCCTGCAGGTCTCGGTGTGTCCTTTGCTGGTCCCTCGGCGCCGGCATTGCGCTTGCCAGTTCGCTGGACAGGCTTGTCGATGACTTTGGTAGGTGGTTCTGGCTCCCTGTTGGGATCGAGCTCCGGGTCGTTGCCTGAGTTTAGTGTGAGTACGTGCGACCTTCGCTTTTCATCGGACGGGCGTTGTAGAGCATACCCAGGAGCTCGTATGCGTTCTGTTGCGAGCATATCAGCCATCGAATTCTCCTCTCCGCAGGTTTGCCATTGGTCGCATGACCCCTTGGTCTGCCGTCACGGCGACCGCCAGCGCGTGCAACATACCTTGCTTACAATCGCGCTCATGTTGTCTACAGTCACGAGCTGGTACGACACATTATGTCCTGCAAAGTGAGACTGTTCGGGTGTGAGGTCGAACAAGCCAATTCCGCACGAGAAGAATTGGAAGGCGCTTGGCATGGAAGGTGCGTTGCTGTGGGGAAAAGCTGTCGGAGCCTGAGGCATTCGCATTATCGCAGGTCTTTACACTCTATACATTAACCACCGCCTTGACTCTGCACATTCGCTTCCTCTCATCACAAGTACACGCTGGAGTCATCAGAATCATGAACATGCCGCATTCCACGCTGTCTTGCCGAGAGCTTTCAATCATCCTTCCATCACAAAACAAAACTTTCGAGTCCACCTTTTTGAATCCCTGACAACGCCTATGGGTATTGCTGCCCCTGAGAATGCTCCAACCGTCAGAGTCATTCCTCATACGCCTTCGCTATGCTTCGCCCGAACGCTACAACCAGCCGCTCATTGGCATCCCATCCCATCCTGACCCGCGGGTCCATCTGCGGTCCTGTTCATCTGTCGGACACATGAGTTTGTGATCCTTCCTGCAAACTCCTAATTTCGTCATGGTCGAATCATTACCTGTGGCCGTGCGGATCGTAAGAGTATGCAGTCGGATAGTGCATCGATGCAGACAGGCCAAACGGATCAGCGTCGAGCATGGGATCACTTGAATCCACATCGTAGTGTCCATCTTGAGCATTGGGATGGCTCGTTGGCTGCATCATTGACTGCTGTTGGTCATGCTGCACTCCTGGTGGCGCCTCGTAATACGCCCCATGCTGTTGGCTTTGGGGATGATCAAACTGTGACGGGTAGGTGCCTTGAAGTCCTGGCGATTGAGTGCGATCGACTTCTTCAGGTTCTGTGTCGTCGAGCATCGATCGCGAATGTTGTGTATCGTACTCCTGGTCTGCATTCACAAAGTCAACCTAGGATGCACAGTTCTGTTGGAAGGCGAAAGGGAAACTTGCCGAGCTGATCAAAATGTTTCTGAAATGGGCTAGGGTAGAATGCTGATGCTGCTTGCTGCCCAGCATGGCTACCCGTCGTGGCTGGCAAGGACTGTGTCATGCTACTCTGGCTCCCAGAAGAGATACTTGACAATCCACTTGTACTGCCCTGGTAGTTTGAGGGCGGCGGTCGCTGCGGTGGCCGCTGTGGTCCTCCAGACTGTTGTTGTGCTTGGTAAAATGCTTGGTTAGGATGCTGCTGCTGCGGCGGACGACCGAATTTCTGTAAATGCTGTGCTTGTGGCTGAGCGAGTACAGCAGAGGTGGGTGGGGTCATCCCACCTTGACGCATAGTCATCGGCGACCTCGTCGACAATTGCGAGGGCGATGAGGCGTGTGACGAGGGCGTTGGATGGGCATGGGGCGATGTGGTGGCAAAGTTGATGTCCTGATTCGATTGACCAGGCGCAAGCTTCGGTAAGTAGTTATGTCCAGATCGCCGAGCCTGCTGTCGTTGCAATGCCGTCCTTTGCAACTGAGGCTGAGGAGGCACGCTAGGGGCCGGATGCATGAAGCCAGGCCCGAGCACGGGGCTTCCAGTTTTCATCTGAAGTTCGGTTTGCACATCGATGCCTGACATAGTCAGTACACAAGCTTACGCGATTGTCAGAATGACCTACCCTTCTCCAGCAGGATCCTCTCGAGTAACGAGTTTTTGTACCGTAGCATGAGACACTCATCTGCAGCAGTTCGATGGCTTTGCTGGAGACTAGCGAGCGTTTCCTCATTCTGCTTGATGGTTGCCTCCAGCTGCTTGATGTACTCCGTCCGTCGTTCCCGAAAGGCGGCCTGTGCTTGTCTATTCCTCTGCTTTCTCTCCTCGGACGTTGCGTAGATCTGGCAAAGACATCAGCATCGATCTTACATAGCGGGCCATGATATGCGTATTACAGGCTTGCGTCCGCCTTTACGTTTCTGGGGTTGCGCGGGTTCCTGGGATGGTTCTGCGTCTGCTTCGCGCTCCGGGGTGGATTCGATGGAACTTGGAGTGCCCTCGGCGGCTGGCTCGATCTTGGAAGGCGCTGCCATATCGCCTTCCAGAATATGACTATCTCCCATCTGCAGGTACCCGGATAGAAGCGCTGCCCAAAGCCAGTTAGAGCTGCAATGAGGCAACGCTAAGATTTGCAGCCAGAGAGACGGGCCAGGCTCTTGGGCTGGGAGAGAAGGCAATTGGTAATAGGTTTAGCACAAAGAAAGATAACCTTGCAGAGCGAGGACGGTGAGGTAAGAGTTTGGGTAATCTAAACTGGTCAACGAGAAGAGGAGCGGCGCAGACTGCAGTGCGGTCACGCGGATAGCTGAGGCGCGAGACCGGCCGTCAAGAAGCAGGTGCTAAGAAAATTCTTTCCAGAATCCAGCGTAGCAACTGCACCCAGCCGTGATTTGCCTTGGCCCACCAGAAATCCCATCGGTGCCTGGCTGTCAGGTATCGTGAGGTTGCAGTCGTCGTCGGCGCCAGAGCCATCGTTTGATCCCGCTCACCTTCTGCGTCGTCTCCGCACGATGCAGCATCATGATTGCTGGAAACGAGGTAGCAACAAGCTCGCCAGACTCGTGGTAAGCAAGGATGGGCCTGATCCTGCTCTCGATATGCCTGCCGATACGTTGCACAAGCGACAGTCTAGAACGCTAGCATAAACACCTGATGCACTCGGCTTTCCCGGTCCGCTGAATCGCGAGTTTTCTAAAAAAAAATTCAGAAAATAAGATATAACTTCGTAGTATAGTTAGCTAGATACGAAGATACAAATTTCTAGAAATATAGAACTAATAAGTTATAGATCTATCGATAATTGAAGTTTCGCAATATTAAATACACTATAACTAGTAGGAGTTATAGCTATATATACAAAAGTTTGTCGTAAATTATCGACGTCGATAAGCGCTAAGACTTTGCTATTCTTTGCTCTCAGGAAAATAGACTCTTAGTCGTTATATAGTATTTTAAGGCACGTATTCGATAAGGTATATATAGGCGAGCATTTTAGTATATATATCAAGTTACTATATATAAGTTAAGCGCTTCGTTATTGCCTAATATACTGTTTTGTTTAAAACGTCGCGGTTTAACGCGACGATCGAGGAAGCCGAGTGCACTAGGTGTTTATGCTAGCGTTCTAGCCAGAGCTGGCATGAGCAGCCAGTAGTGTGGCGCTGATTCTCCAGCATCTCCGTTTCTCCGCACGCCTTGTGCTGGAGCAGTAGCAAGGTGCATTGTCATTATTCTTCATCTAAACATCAACAACATGGCATAGTGTGCATAGGCTCACGAGATGCTCATTGGTGAGTTCCAGCGTCAAGCAACGTATCCTCATCAATGGTGCGAATCACCTCGAAAACCGCGCGTATCCCGTAACAAGCTCAGTGTTGGGTTGCTGCAGCAGGGAAGAGAATTGCAATAAGGTATGTCAAGAGCCATCACGAATGGCGCAGCTCATAGGCATAGGCATACTCACAGCGTGACAACAATGCCATGGCTAATTGCCACGGGCTGTAAGCAACAGCGATCACACTGATGATACATTTACTCTTGTCCTGCACATTATTTGCCGATGTGCATGACATCTATATGTCAGCTTCGCCTGTCGTACATTGAACTGACAAACGTCCAGCTGGAATGATCTAACATACCGGAGTAAGGCACGTTCCGGGACCAGGCAGGAGCCGACTCAGGTATGGCATGGTTACTGTCTTTCACCACCAACAGCGACTTCTCTTCGGAATCGATTGACACGGCACCTGCTCCAGCTCTGCTTTCAACACGTATAGCATGGCAAGCATGGCAAGCATGGCAGGCTATGCAGTCCGTCCAGTTTCAACGAGCATTCTCGATGATTGTAACGTAAATCGAAGCGACTCGCAATGTCGAATCGACCACACATCTCGAGACCCATACCTGCTCCATCGACATCTTCGCTTCCGCCTCTTCCCCCGCCTCCGCCTCCACCAGCACCACCTCCGCCAACAGAGCCAGTGTCACAGCCAGAGTACCAGGCATCGGAGCAGATACCATGGATGGCCACACTTTCCCGGCCTCTGTCCGACATTCGCGAGCTGAGCGAGCCAAGTCTCATGGACAACAAGATGTATCGAGGAGGCGCAAAGGTCAGGCATGGTCGAACAGAATCTCAACAAGGAAGCTCATCCAAGTGGAATGAACCGCGCAACGACTCGCTACAGCGACAGCAATCTCTCAAAGCGATGGTCAAGAAGGTAACGAAGCTATCGCCTGGAGGCCTGCAGCCGCCCGATGGACCATCGTCGTCGTATAGCAGCACTCTGGAGCAGTCCAGCCTTTACACTATCCCTCAATCGAGCGTGCCTCGAAGATCATCCTCGCAGACCTACTCGCAGCCGCAACGGCAGCCCAAATCGATGAACAGAAACCCATCTTTGCAGAAGAAGACTAATGCGCCGGCGCTGGCATCAAATAAGGGGTTTTCGATCCCGAACCATGGAGCTAGCCAGTCGCCCGTGAAGGAAGCCGGTCTGAGGCTGGACCCTATCACGGCAGATAAAGCGAGGCGCATACCATCACAGACACATGTTCGAAGCCCACATCCGACAGATATCCTGGACTTTCCATCATACCGTCACCCGAGGGTCAAGCTGGAGTTGCAGATTTCTGCGCCTGTTTTTGTTGGCGGTGGTAGCGTCGAAGGGTACGTGAGGGTGATTGTGGATGACAACCAGCAGGTAAAGAAACGGCACTCACTCGGAATTGCTGCTCTCTCTGTGGACTTGCTTGGATTTGAAGAGGTCGACGACAGCAGAAGGTCAACATTCCTAGCGCTTGGCACAGAACTCATCGACAGTAATCACCCACCCCCTCCGATTATGGCACAGGCATCCAGTGCGGTGTTCGTGGCTGACAAGTTTTGGTCGATGCTACCATCCTGCTCGGCTTTACCATTCATGATCAGTCTACCCCTGGACACTGGCAATCCGACATTCCAGTCTAAACATGCTAGCATCCGCTTTCTATTATCGACGACAGCGCTGATCAAAGATTCAAACAAGCACTATCGAGTCAGGACGTCCCAGGATATCAACGTAATACCGACCTACGATCCAGAAAGAGCACTCATGTCACTCCCAAGTCCGCTGACAGCGTCGGATGAAGTCAATATACCACGAAGCGCTGGGGCAGAGAGCGTGAAGCTCACCGCCGGGCTGCACAGGCAAGTATGGGTCAGTGGGAGCAGCATCTTTGTCGATGTGCACATTGCAAATAAACATCGAAAGCCAATCAAAAGGCTGGAGCTCACTCTTGAACGCGACATTCTCAGCTACAGGCACGCTGCACCTGCTGCTTACGGTAGACTGGCCAGCCAAGATCGCATTTTCGATGACAAAGAACGGACAGTTCTGGCGAGGTCAACCTTCAAGGCCGGCACTGTTGGTTGGCATGGAGTCGAGGCCCATACATCTGATACTAGGACATGCGAACTGGAGCTTCCACGTGGACACGCCAACATTCGATGTGGGAAATACTTTGAAGTGCGCTACTTCTTGAATATCGCAGCATCACTGTCGACTGCTAAGTCGATCTCAGTACAGCTCCCGATTGTGCTCATCCACATGAACTCTCTGGATGTTGTGCCGAATTCAGTTGCACAGGTGGCTGCTGCCATAGAGGAGAAGCGAGTCCACCGGAGACTGAGCGGCTCTAGACCTCGCAAGGATGGCGTACACTCCAGACAGCGGTCGCTATCATCACCAGCTCGAACGACTGACGTTGGACATCAGCACTCGTACGCACAAGGTCGAGCTTTCGCCGCACCCCGCCAGCAGTCACTGGATAGACAGAAAGAATACCGAGCCGAGATGGATGACATCCGACACGTGCTCGACAAATCACCGCGGAAGCACCCACCACAGTCCAAGCAAGCTTTCTCCATCAGGAAGATGACAAGTGATCTAAGTCTTCTCTCCCTACGGCTCGCGGAATTGAGTGCCGACACTTTAGGAGTGTTTGGCGACATTTCTTACCAGACACCTCCTACAAACCGCGGTGGCCACAACTTTGAAGAGGCGCCAGGCCTACGAGATCGATTGAAGCGAATCGGTAGCCTGGACTCTGTCCGCAGCAAAAAGTCCGCGTTGGCCGAGAGAGCTAAGAGGTTCAATGACCAGAACATCAAACCAAAGCTGGCAATGGCGAATCAGTCGAATCTTGCACCACATGCGCTTGGCCTCACAACAAGTACTCGACAGGTCAGCTCAGACATGCCTAGCGAGCGCTCCACATCTGCGTTGAGCTTCCGTGACAAGCTCGATCGTAGTCGATTCGAGTTTCAAGCTGTTCGAAGGAAGGCGAGTGGGAATTTGAAGCAGAGGAGTGTCGAGTGGTTGGAGCAGAAGTTGCCGAACGGTGGTGGTAGGAGGGATGTCGGGGCTGTGGGATGGATTTGAGGCATGAGTGTTCTGCAGAGATAGTGTTAGCATACACGTCGATCTAGTCGTTGGATGGAATGATGCTGGTTTTGATGTCTGTTCAGTCAGTCTTCCACCGGCGTAAGGTACCGGTGCGAGGGATGTAAGGGATGAGGGTAGACATGAGCAGCGACTTCCTCAGCAGTCTTCTCTTCTGCGGCTCATCGATCTTGCCAGATCACATTAGCATTCTGCCGCAGCACTGCTTTGCTTCCATGTTTGTTCCTCGCTAGCAAAGGCACATACACTGCCGCCTGTATGAAAGTCACGGGATCCGGCGCAAAAGACCAGGAACGATCACATCACCATCCAAACCATCCACAAAAGACACTCACCCAAGTCTCGGGCATCACATCAGCATGTCTCACATTCACCAGACTGATACTGTCATCGCTCTAGCCTCGCAGTGGGAAGTGGAGGTAACGTGAAAGAAAGCGGCTAGGGATCCACGAACAGGGCAGATTGATGGACCCGCACCACCCATGCTCACTTTTGATGAGGCAGGAAGCAGGCACGCACGTCGCTTGTTTGCTCGACGGGCCTAGAAGCGTTGCGGACGGGCGATGTCGTCCAAAGAGGTTGATTCTCCGCGCGCTATATGAATCGCTCTGCTGGAAGCGATGTCGTGAGATGTGATGTGATGAGGTTGGGTAGAGGAGTGGCGGCCGTGGTTTGGGTTGGTTTGGGTTGTTCGGGAGGGGGTCCGATGGAGGGTGATGCGAGTGATGGCTTTGGTTTCAGCACTTCAGCGAGGTGTGTGAGATGTAAGATGGGATGAAGAAGATGTCGGTTAGGTGTGCTTTATGTCTTGCGTTGCACTTCTCCGGTGTGAGGCAGGACGGACAAGAGAGATGCTGATGATGAAGAGTCGGATGTATTTGATGATTGGCAGGGCCTGCGGTTTTCATTGCCGGTGTAGCACGAACTCCACCAGCTCGTCCAAAGCGGCCATACTTCTACTTAGCGTGCTGGCTGCCCGGCTGCCGGCTGCCGGCTGCCCTCGACCTCGCCAGCCGACTTTGCCTGACCTGGACTTGGACTTTCCCCCTCGACCTAAGGTTGTCATTCACACACAGCTGTGCTACCACCACACACTCGCGCGCGCTGGAGGAGGCTGCGAGTTGTCGTTGTCGTTGTTTCTACGGTGCAGCCAGACTGCCGTACAGTATTCACCAGCAGCGCAGCGAATCCACCGCCAATCCCACTAGTAGGTCTACAGCGGCCGTTGCAGTCGACCTGCCATTTGGCTTTAGTCTTTGGACGGCTTCGTGCGGGCCTCTCTCCCTTCGCGCACCCACCAGTCACCACATGTCGACACACCAAAGCACAACGCTCGACACCCGCAGGCAGAGCCGCCGTTGACAGCGCAATCTCACCGTCTTGCTGTGCTGTTGCTGCTGTGCTGTTGCTGCTGTGCCGCCGGCGTGCTTGATCGCACCCAAGCGCAACACCTCCCACCACCACTACCACCTCACCTGTCGGCTTCTGGCCGACGTCCGTTCGTTACAAACGACTGCACCGAGCTTCTGCGAAGACGTCCGCTCTCTCAAACCATCCACTGTCCATCTGCAGCAATCACATCTATCATCCGCGCCGGCAGCATCCAACGAAACACCCGTCGCCCACTCTGCGATTTACAGGGAGCCTGGACGGCCATCCTGATTTGAACATCATATTCCTCGACGTCGCTGGCAGGCTTGGACTTGCCAAGGTCGACACACTGGAGGGCGTCGAATGGACGAGGCCATGGCACCTCCTCACAAACGTAGGAAGCTGTCAAGTGGTGCAGCACAGGACATCTCAGCTCTGGACAACAGCACAGTGGCCGCAGATGTCATGACCCCATTCTCACACGTCAGCCACCTCAGGACACACTCTTCGCTTGCCCCGGCCAGGACGCACCATCATTGTGACGATGAAGAAGATCAACCGCGGGTGCAGCATGCTCCAGTAGGAGGAATAGAGGACTTCAAGGTCCTCCTGCCACGACAAGGGACCGGCTCGTCTGCTAGCAGCTCTGAAGCCACAACACCTGTAGACTCTACTGCCGGCAGCAATGGCCCATCTCCTACCTCTCCGAGTGCATCCACTTCAAGTGCTTCGGCAGGTGGTACTCCTGCCAGTCTCAGCCCGAGCCCGAGTATATCTGGGTCTTCCACGATCAGCGCGAGATCAAGCGGCAATGGCACCTTGTCAAGAACAATATCTGGCAGCTCATCGTCCGTTTCCTTGAATCTTACAACGTCGGGTACGTACCGCGCCATCCAAAGTGTGTTCATCTACTAACAAGACTTAGCCATCATTATCATAGGAGAAAGTACCACAACCTTGAAGACTACGATTACTCTGGGAGGTTCCACATCGAGCATAACAGACACTGATGCAAGCTTCCTATACCTCGCCACCCTGTTCGATGGAGATGTAAGCACATTGACACGCTCATCTATTGCCTACACGACCGCATTTGGTACAGAGAGTTTCACCGTCCCCAGCAGAACCAGTGCGCGGACTTCCACGGTCGAGGAGACCGTCTCCGCTGACTCCTCCCGGGGCGGTCAAAGTACTGTCACCTCAATTGCAACCGTAGGTATCGCTGGCGCCGGATCTGGACGAGGAAGCCCCACCAATTCCTCGCCGGCGACGAGTAGCACCGATAGTAGCTCGAACAACGACAATCACAACGACAATACACCTCCCGCTGGTACCATAGCTGGAGGCGTTGTGGGAGGATGTGCTGGGCTCGCCGTGGTACTGTTGATTGCGATGCTATTCGTGAGGTGGTACAGGAGGAAAGCACGAACGCAACATCAAGCGCTCCCGCCAGGATCCATGAGTGCGCCAGGGGACGATCAAACCATGGACAGAAATGCTCCTGGCATGGCCGAGCGAGCCGGCTTGAGGCCTTTAGTCGCTGCGATACCGGGGCTTATGAGGCATCAAAATCGCAGCACTGAAGCATCGGAGCCGTCGGAAAGAGGGTTCACCCGCGTATCAGGACGCAAGCTGCCATCCGCCTTCAGCGAAGGAATGACCAGTGATGGACTGGTGAGAGAACAACCACCGCCGGCCATGCCGCTCAGCGGTTCACCACCAGACGCAGAGCGCAGTCTGAGCGGCAACTCTTTCTACCGCGATAGCACTGGTTTCTACGGAGGTGACGGCGACATCGGACTGGCACGATCCTCGAGCTCGCCGACATCTCCGAATAGCAATGCGCCGATTCATGGCAAGGCGCCCGAGCTGATGATGGGACCCCAACGGCAGCCTCAAGTGCACGCAGGAGGACCATACAACATGACACCGACCAGTGCAGATTCACCGCACGCCGCGACTTTTGGGCGAAGCGAAACACCAGACTTACGGAACAGTCGCTTTACGGAGGATATGTGACTAGATGGCCTGATCCGATTATATCGCAATTCACGTCGGATCTCAGCATAGCGTTATGCTGAATGTGGTCGATCACGACTGCATATATACTATGACTGCGCGCCATATTATGAGCTTATGGCGTGCGTCGCTCCTGCCACGGTTGGCAATGCTAGCAGAATTGGAAGGAAGCGTGGACGACTTCCAAATGAGAGGGCCTTGTTAGGAGGAAACACAAGGCTGTAATGTTTTGTACAGTCTGTTCAAAATCTGAAGTCCATCTCATGGACCCATTCTTCGGAACATCGCTACTCATCTTCCACCCAGTCCGCAATATGCTCCACCTTCTCCCACATAGCAACGCTCGTTTGCTGAATTCGTGGGGAGGGAGCTCTATGTTTGTGCAATGCACATCCGCCGACGCTATGCAGTAAGGAATCAAATCCACGCTTGGTATGCTTGGTGAACGCAGTCAGTCGCTCTCACTGCCCGGTCCATCCACTTCCTCTTCCTCCTCATCCACAAGGTCCTTGCTCATCTGCAACGTGAGCTCCGCCTTTTGCAGATCACTCCGTAAATCCCCATTCCGCGGATCGACGAGATCAATAGGCTTCAACTTCGCATTATTCCGTATCCTACCACCAAACAAAACGACGTCAGTCAATCAGTCCCCATTCCATCACATCACAACCCCTCCCCAACCCCCCTACACCACGCAATATCCACAAACTCACCTCGGATCACACCCAGCATCCACCAAAATATCCACAACCGCCCTCCCCGCCTCCCACTCCGCTTTCTCCAACCCATTCGCATACCTGACCGCCTTGTGCAAACACGTATCCCCCTCTCTCCGCTCCTGCCCGTCAATCTCGACACCCTCTTGGTCTAGGATTATGTCCAGGACTTCGTAGGAGCCATATTGGGCGGCGACGTGGAGGGCGCTGGAGCCTAGGGCGTCGGTGGTGGTGTTGAGGAATGCCGCGGTTGAGGAGGGGGAGTTGGAGAAGGGGGGTGAGGAGAGGAGAGTGGTGAGGAGGGTGGTGTTGTTGCGGCGGCAGGATTCGAGGAGGAGTTCTTTTGGGGTTGCGCCGTCGTCGTCGGCCATGATGGGTTGGATGGGTGGTGGATGGAGGTGGTGGGGTGTTGTGTGTTGTTTGGGTGTCGCGATTTGGTGGAAGTGGAAACGTTGGGTGTTGGTTGTGGAGACAGTCTTGGATTCAGCTGGGAAGGAGTGTGTAGAGGTGTTTGCAGGATATCGGGCAGCAACAGAGACAGAAACTCCTGGGATGTGGCTTCGTGAAGTGAGACAGCCCACCAAATATCCACGAGCTAGATCTGCAGAATCCACAGTGGTACTTCTCCAAATTTACTTCACTTCGATTCACAGTCACATGCTTACTCAACTACGCAAAACCAAATACATTCTTTGTTCTAACTGGAAGCCCAGACCAACACCTCACCCCCAACTCCAACCCCAATCCCACCACCACCACCACAATGCTCCTCTGTAAGCCCCCCTTCACCACCCCCTCTACCACCACCCCGTCCATCCACACCCACACACCTGCTAACCTCCCCTCCCAGTCTGCCCCTCCTGCAGCAACATGCTCATCATAACGCAAATCCCCGCCGCGCACTGCACGCCCGAAGAAGACGAACTGCCAGGCCAAAACCGCTTCGAATGCCGCACCTGCCCCTACCAAATGGTCCTCGACCGCCGGTACTACGAGCGCAAGACGATGAAGCTTAAAGCCGTCGAAGATATCCTAGGTGGTGCGGATAGCTGGAAGAATGTTGATCAGACTGATGGTGAGGAGTTTTCTCTGCTATCTCGGGTTTTTTGGGGGAAGTGTGGTGTGATGTTGTTGTTTAATGTGCTGACTTTTTCGTTTTCTTATAGCGAAATGCGCCAATGAGAACTGCGATAGCCGCATGGCGTACTTTCGACAGGTGCAGATTCGGAGTGCAGATGAGCCCATGACGAGTTTCTACAAGTGCGTCAAGTGCACTCGCGAATGGCGGGAGAATTGAGAGGGTTTGGGCATCTTTTGCCATCACTACTTGCAAAGCGTTACAGTACGAGTTCCGGGCATGGGAACATTCTCTTTCATTCACAATGATACCCACGTTCAAGAGACCGAAATGTGCTATTAGAAATGACGCGGCGTTTTCAATATCAGCTTAAACAAGCTCTGCTTTATGGGGTATGTAACAGTAAAAGAGACGATTGCAGCTTCGGCAATCACAGCACTGCTTCAAACATGCTCAGCCAAATGCCAGCTTTGGCTGCTAAGTGGTTTGCGACGCCCTTCAGGCTAATGGTACATCCAAATTTAGTTCCAGCTGTCCAAGTCGTGGGAGAAGCTGTTGCGCTACCTGTGTCCTCAGATAGATTCTGGCGTGGTCCGCTAATGGCAAAGCCTCTATGCCTCGTTCCGTTGACGTCTTGGGCCGCCCTTGAGAGACCTCATACGGTTCAGGAAACCTCCGCTCGGCCGCTCTTCCTCGCCGCTGCTGCTTCTGCCTTTCAGAGCTGCACCGTTGTCGGATGTCAAGCTCCTCGAAAGGCCCAAGTGCTGCTTGGGGCTGCTGGGTGCACGTGGGCGGCCAGCCGAGGGACCTTCTTGCTCGGCGATTCTGATCTGGGTGCCTTTCTTCTCAAAGGCAGCCTCATAATCGTTCTCGAACGGATTGATTTCGTTCTCTTTGTTGTATCTTGCCCTTGGCGGGCCTCCAGCACTGATAGCCTTGATTGGGTAGCTCGGTGCCGGGCTTTCGAGGTCGTTGGATCCTGAACCATATCGAGCATCTGGGCTGCGAATGTCGCCTGGCGCAGGTCGTCGGGAGTTAGACATTCCTCGGAAGCGGTGTGCAAGTGATTTCTTTCGGGACAAACCGCCCGATGTGCCAAACCCGTTCAGTTCGGGATCTTCAGAATCTCGTCGTTGCAGGGCACTTTTGCTAGCAGGCGCCCCGTCGAGGAATGTTGAAGTTCCGAGGCCATTCGATTCCGGTCCGTGAACGTACTCTGCACCCTTCGGATCTATGATGGTGGCTGCTGGAGCTGCCTTCCTGGTTGTCGCGAATTCGGTGAACCCTTCTTCTCCACGGCCGTGGAACTTGTCGAGATCGAGCCGAGAGCGCAGTGGACCAGCACCTCCCAGCTGCATGTTAGCGGAATCAGCAGGGAATGCTTGCATTGGCGCCTTGCGATCCTTCTTCGCGTTCCTGTGTGGGTTGCAAGCGTCGAAAGGACCATCGTGGTGGAACACTGTCACATATTAGCGCTGTCGCAGCCACTGCTTCGTGTAAGTACGTACATCCTTGTCCGTAGATTCCAGTCACGTCGAGCTTGTCGATGAGGTCCAGGCCTTGTGGCTTCCTAGTCTTCTTGTCGCCGGTCCTTGTCTTCTCCTTCTCACGCCTGTGTCGCTCCTCGCGTTCCTTCCGCCTCTCTCGCCGTCTGCGCTCTTCCGATTCTGTTCGCTCTGATCGATCTGCTCTATCCCGGTCCACTCGTGGTCGTCGGTCCTTCTCCATGACTGAGGATTCTGAAGCTCGACGCTGCAGTTGCATGGGTGCCCTAGGATCACGCTTGCCTGGACTGTCTGGGCCACGCGATGGTCGAGGGGGTGCTCGGCGTTGTTCGAGGCCTAGAGGACGTTGAGTCTGTGGTGGAATGGGACCAGAACGTGGAGGAGCGCCGCGTGGAGCTTCTGTAGACAACGTCAGTTGCACAATTGAGGTTAGAGTTCGTTGGGCGTTTGCTCTTACGGTTGGTCATGGGCTTATCCAGTAGCGAGAGCTCGTTCTGCAGCACAGGAAAGTCAGCGAACATGTTGCAAAAGTGCTGGAAACGATCCATGATCTTGTGCGCAGACTGCAGGCAGGATTGGCTCTGAGCATGCGATGTGCAAGAGGCATTGCAGCGTTTGAACACCGATGTTGGAGCTGCCCGGATATGCGACACAAGCGTGCGGAAAGGTCAGGGGAGATGCAGGACGTTGCAGGGCAGCTTGACAGCAAAACTGACGAGGACGAGGAGCTCGTAAAACGTACAAAGATGTCCTCTGGGATCGGGTGCGCATTATTTGACCTGCCATTCAGTACTCCATCTGCGCGATCAGGCGCAGTGTTGTATTCGCTTGTGTCGAGGAAGGGATTTCGCGACATTGGACGCAGCTGCTTGGAGGGCGACTCGCTGAAGGGGCTGTTGTGCGGCGAAGGCGAAGTGGTGCGGTTGCGAAAGGGATTGTTGGAGGAAAGGTTGAGTGTCAAGCCGACGGGCGACCGCTGGCGCTCTGTAATGACGCGGACAGGTCAGTGAGTAATCATCGAATGCTGGGCGACAACGAGGTTGGGTTCGGTTGCACTTGGGCCAGCATGAAACAGGAGCGACGTGGGTGTTTTGCGGGTCGTCATACCAATGCCAGGCGCCGTTGCGCCGGCGAATGCCATGCTGTGTGCTGTGTGCTGTGTGCTGTGTGCTGTGAGCTGTGAGCTGTGTGCTGTGTGCTGTGTGCTGTGAGCTGTGTGCTGTGTGCTGTGTGCTGTGTGCTGCCGGGTGATGAATGTCTTGCTGCTCGCGCGTCCGCCAGAGATTGCTGATATGCGCAATCACACGCCGCCGGGGTGGTGTGTGAAGTGCACAGTGGGAAGCAGAAACAGGTGGTGAATGGTGCGTGGTGTGGCGCCGATGTGCGTGACCTCGTGTGTCTTTACTCCTCACAAGGCTCACGCAACAAGCAAGCAAGCCAGCAAGCAGCCGCGTAGTGCCCTCGCAGCTGTTTCTCCCCTGGTTAAGCCTGTTTGGGAAATGCAGCTTGTGTTTACCCGCGATCGATTATTACTGCGATGCTGGTGCTGGATCGATGTCGTGGTATTGTTGTTGTTGTTGTTGTTGTTGTTGTTGTTGTTGTTGTTGTTATTGCTTGTGCGATGTCAAGAAGAAGAGGAGAGGTGGGCATTCATAACAAGAATGCAGCTACGACTACTCTGCTCTGCCCAGTCCAGGCCCAAAAGTGAACCTTCGAACCCCTGGCAAGGAAAGCCGTGCGGCATCCTCCCACACGCTCGCTCATTATTCACCACTTATTGATTACTGACCACGCGACGACACCTGCGAAACTTCGCAATGTAGAAGCACGGTCATCTTCATCACGACTGCTCGTCACTAGAATTCGTTCGTGTCGCATCAATTGTGTGCTTCACCACTCCATCAGCGACAGTCTCAAACAAGCCAACCTCTCACCGACCTCGACAATTCGTTCAATCCAGGGACCGCGCTACTACCGAAGGCGGGTCTGGGGCTCTTTTGAGCTTCTTTCAAGCCAGTAGGGATCTCGGCACGTTGTGGACTGGGCACTAGATAATCATACCCGAACCTCATCTCGTCCTCGACGCCTGACCGCACTCCATCGCCTACGAGATCGAGATGGCTGAAGCCAAGGGCCAGCAGGCCACCGCAGATGCTATCGCCACGCCGTCTGTCAACATACAATATGGCGGTGAAGACAGGTTCGTATTAGAACTGGAAGTAAGTATGGAGATCCTCATTATGGGTTGCTCGACACCGTTGCTGTGCAGACTCGATGCTCGGCCTTGACTCAAAAGGCTACAAAGCGGGGTCAGCATATGCTATTCCACATCGTGGCTTTGCATACCAGTACACGAAAGAGGAATTGCGAACTAATGTTTACATCTAGTTTGTGCAAATGCTGGCGAACCCACACTACCTCAGCCACCTGGCCACTCAAAAGCTGCTTGACAATGAAGAGTTCATAGCGTATCTCGACTACCTGCAGTACTTCCGGCAGCCAAAGTACCTCCGATATCTACAGTACGCTGCTATACCTGATGTAGGAGAAATGTTTCCGTAGCTGACGAAGTTGTAGATATCCTACTCCAACTCTACGTGCCTTGGAGTTGCTGCAGGAGGAGAGCTTTCGCAAGGCCATCTTGATACCGGGCGTCGTCGAACAGATGAACACAGAAGGATTCCAGGCGGCACTGGCCATGTCATGAGGCCATCAGTGCTTCTTCAGGCCCACGCCAAGTCCATACCTTGGGAGCAGATAGTCCAGCTCGTGGAATGGGCACCTGCTACAGCGGCATACGGAACATTCGGGGCAGCTCGAAGGCACAGCTTGAAAACCGAGCTCTGAAGTTGAAGGCATGCCTCGCACCATGAAAGGATGGCAATGTGCGCACGTCACTTACGGCATTGGCGTCGAGACTCACAAGGCTCAGCTTCTGGAGTTGGCCAATGCCCCGTCACAAGGCAAGAGCGGAACCAGAGAGACGGTGGGATCTTGTTTTTCGTTGATTTGCGCAGCATGCCGAAGCGAGATGCCCTTGGCATCAGCCAAACTCCGGTTCACGGATCTGCAAATCTAAGTTATCGCAGGCCATCCTGACCTTCCCGACTCATCATCTTGGCCTGAATGCCCATCGTTCGCCGTATTGTGACCACACTCTCAATTCCCTGTGGCATGCATTCCCTCTTCGGCGTTCCCACATCAATTTCGCACTTGCATGAGGCTTCACGTTGCAGTATGGCCGCAGGATGCATGCGCATAATCGTTTGCAATCGTGCCTTCGATAGCAAGAGGTGCCACTATCGTGCCCAATCTTGTAACTTCCGAGAGTGTTGCCCACCTGACCACCTCAAAATTTCACAGTATATCGTGACTCCCTCAATATGATTCCCCCTCATCATCATTCCTCCATCGCCGGCGCCGGCCCACAAGGCAACACCATCTTTTCCATACAATGCATCCTGACCTTCTCCATCGGCATTCCCATCCCTATCGACATGTAGTGGAGGAGCGGAGGGTGACCCTGGTAGCTGGCATAGGAGTCGCGGGCGATGTTCGATGTCCACTCGTGCTTGGTAGTGTCTGCGTGTCCCGTGCCGATGTACTTGTTCTGGAGTGACTCGAGCTGTTGCTGGGTGCGGAGTTTGTCGGCCTGTGGGATGTCAGTGAGGATTATGTCGATGATGGGAACGTGATAACTTACCATCTTGTCGTTTGTATGCGCGCTTGTGGTGTTGTGGTCTTACTTGTGATCTTTGCAGGGCTGTGGAAGTGATGAAGAAGCGTTACTTCAAGGCCGAGACTTGCGTCAATAAAGTGTGCTTACTTATCCGTCAATTAACACGCTACGCGTCCTATACGCGACTTCAATGTCCAGGCTGATAACACGGCACTCGACCATCTCCACCATAGCATAACACATCGCAACTTGCACCATGCCACGGGTCGCGGGTCGCAAACGTCGTTCTGTTGGTCCACTTCGTCATTCTGATCTTCATTCTTCTACCACTGACATCGTCACAGGAGCCCGAGGAAGTAGACGCAGAAGACTCTCCAGCACCGGAAACACAACGTCGCAGGACAAACAATGCCTCTGACGACGAAGAATTATTTGGTGGTGCCGCAGCT
Source organism: Fulvia fulva (assembly GCF_020509005.1). Lineage (NCBI taxonomy): Eukaryota > Fungi > Ascomycota > Dothideomycetes > Mycosphaerellales > Mycosphaerellaceae > Fulvia > Fulvia fulva. Next base: position 1,438,686 of record NC_063012.1, read on the forward strand.
GGCTCCTCAACGCAAGGCGGTGCCGTGGAAGACATGGCGAAGAAGCTCGTGCGCTTAGCATTGGCTTGCGAGTTCCAGCGGAAACCACTACGTCGTGGTGACATCAGTGAGAAAGTCCTCGGTGCTCATGGGAGACAGTTCAAGGCAGTCTTTGCCCAGACACAAGCACATTTGCGGGAGGTGTTCGGCATGGAGCTGGTGGAATTGCCCGCGAAGGAGAAGATCACTTTGCAGCAACGGAGAGCAGCCGCGAAGTCGCAGTCACAGTCCAAGGGCGCAACATCTTGGATAGTCACTTCTATACTGCCGTCTGAGTTCCGCGATCCAGCCATCATGTCACCTCCGGCTGCGCCGACAATAGCGGAAGAGAGCAAATATGTGGCAGTATACACGATGCTCGTGGCTATAATCATGCTCAATGGTGGCTCGCTTCCTGATGCCAAGATGGAGCGGAACCTGAAGAAGCTGCAGATTGGCGACAATACGCCCATCAGCGAATATGACAAGACGGAGAAGCTCATGAAGCGTCTAGAAAAAGATGGCTACATCGTCAGAGTGAAGGAAAATACAGGTACTGGTGAAGACGACATCTACTGGATCGTCGGGTCACGGGGTAAAGTTGAGGTTGGAACGGACGCTGTTCGTGGTCTGGCTTCGGCAGTCTTCGGTCATCCAGAAGATGAGGTAGGCGCGGAGTTGGACAAAAAGCTCAAACGATCTCTCGGACTGAACGAGGAAACGGGTGAAACGGCGCCACAAGTACAGCCGGCTGAAAGACCAAGGAGAACTGCGAAAAAGAAGGCACGACCTGCAGAGGACGATGAGGACGAAGGAGAGGATGATGACGATGAAGATGACTAGAACGCGATCGGACTCGGATCCGGAGTCGCTGACGCTTTTGCTTGTGATGTTTACGATACCCTCGATACGGACCATCTGGATGATGCAGCAATTCCCAAATCGGTCCAATTCGCAGTCCAAACTCATCTGTGCAGCATCGGTACTCGCTGATGTACCGAAAATCTCGTATCGCACTGCATCTGCCTCGCTTCGCAGCAACCCCTGCCGCCAAGTCAGCCGAGAGCCCAGCAGCAGAACACAGCTGATTATTCAGTGCTGACATCGCCTACACGGACCAAGAACCCGCTCGATCCACCTTATGGATCTAGCACTCGTGCTACAGGGACGCATGGCAGACCCGATCGCTTACTTCGCATTGCAAAGCAGCCTCATGCAAGCTGCCAGTGGAGCTTTTCAGCCGCACAGAGCTGTCTACATTAGAGAGCTCTTATGCAATGCTCTGCAATGCGCGAAGCATTTGTCGCGATGCTCCACCAAGATGGCTGTTCGAGCCATGCTTTGCGGACTTTAGGCGTTGTTAGCATAGTCCGAAGATGCACTCACTGATGCTGTACGACATCGCCGGCTCCGCTGTTATGAGGGCAATAGGACTTAGCGACGAGGAAAGCAAGGGCACGCATCGGCATAGCTTGTCAGTTGCATCAGGTATAAAGGTGCCAGAAGGTCTCACAGTTGAGCATTTCAAGCAGCATCTCCAGCGTTCGATACAAACAACCACATCACAATGCAGACCTCAATCACTCTCTTCTTCGCCATCGCCAGCCTCTTGGGCTGCGCTTTTGCCAATGGTGAGCTTCTCGACATTCTCAAGAGGTGCAGCGCGCTGATATGATGACAGTGGTCCCATTCGAACGCTTGAACAAAAATGACTCTTTGCTGCTCATCCTCGACTTGCAGACTGGCTTGTATGGCCTTGCCCGCGATTTCGACCCCATGCTGTACTACAACAACATGATTGCCCACGCAGCTATCGGACAGCTCTTCGGCATTCCAGTCATCCTTTCGACATCCGCCCAGAGTGGTCCCAATGGCAACTTGCCGAAAGAGATTCTGGGTATGTGCTTCCGCCCTCGATTGCGGATCAGAACATACCGTGGCCGGGTCACGAGGAACACTTTCTTGGAGGAATGCTGATAGAAGTTACCAGACATGTACCCAGATGCTCCTCTCATCGCCCGCCAGGGCGAGGTCGACGCCTGGGACAACGAGGAGTTCCGCGCTGCCATCAAGGCCACTGGAAAGAGCCAGGTCATCGTGGCTGGAATCACGACCGACGTGTGCACGACCTTCCTGGCACTGTCGCTTCGCGCAGAGGGCTACAGCGTGTGGGCCAACGTTGAGGCTAGCGGCACGACCACGGAGCTCATTCGTGATGTTTCCAATGACCGAATGGCCAGAGCAGGAGTTCAGCTCGTGTCGCTGTTCGCGATCGTTTGCGATCTGATGCGTGTAAGTCTAGCGATGAGGATATGGTTGCTGTAGAGTGAATCTGACAAGACGATAGGACTGGCGCAATACTCCAGGAGCTGCGACTGTGATTCCATGGCTGCAAAAGTACTATCCGGTCTACGGCGCTTTGGCACAACTGCATGGCGGTGCCGTCGAGGATGGTGTAATTCAGCCGGGAGAGGATGTTCTCCTGCCATGATGAGATCGAGACCGGCGCAGTCGAACGGCATGCAGTGGATTGAGAAAAGGATGACGGAGGCGGGACATGTTGAGGTCAGAGGGCAAAGAGAGAGTTAGTTCCAATCATCATAGAGGTCGAATGGAGTCTGTCGTTTCAGCTTTGCCGTCGGGACACGGGGCGCGTGACCTTGACCATCATGTGGTGAACAGTGATGACTGCAATCGTGCCACAATGTTTATCGGGCCATAATGAAGCGAAGATATTGACGTCAGTGTTGATGAACGATACATATATGCTCAAAAGAAAGTTGTTATCTGAATTGCGGAACCCTGAACTGCCTGCGCCACACACGAGAGAGCTGCTGCAGGGACCAGAACGTCAGCGGTATCTCCAGACTCCACGAAGCCAAAGCCAAGAAGGCTGAGCATTGCATTGGACAACAGCCCCGGTTGCCAGGCAGAGACAAAAAGTCCTCTGACATGTGTCCTTTGCTCTAGTTCGTCGTGTTGCGTGCTTCACGATGCTGTGATGCCGTCACCTTAGTCTTGTACCACTATCCTTAACGAACATCACCACCCGCCGAGTCCTCCTCCGCCGCCCTCCCTCTCTCCCGCAATCACCATGGCCTCCGCAGCGGCCTCACGAGCACCAGCAGCCATGTCGCAGCCGCCAGGAACGTTCCTGCCCAACACCAAAGTCACCGTCGGTAGCCACCGCGTGGTCATCGAGAAATACCTGTCGGAGGGAGGATTCGCACATGTCTATGTGGTCAGAGTGCCGCGCGACAATAACAAGCATGAAGTCGCCGTGCTCAAGCGGGTTGCCGTGCCCGACAAGGACCATCTGGCCAGCATGCGCACCGAGGTGGAGACGATGAAGAAGCTGAAGGGCCACAAGCACATCGTCACCTACATCGACAGCCATGCCAGCCAGCTGAAAGGCGGTGGCTACGAGGTCTTCCTACTGATGGAGTACTGCAACGGCGGCGGCCTGATTGACTTCATGAACACGAGGCTACAACATCGTCTGACGGAGCCGGAGATTCTGAAGATCTTTGGCGACTGCGCGGAGGGAGTGGCATGCATGCACTACTTGAAGCCGCCTCTGCTGCACCGGGATCTCAAGGTGGAGAACGTGCTGATATCAAAGACGACGAGTGGGACACCGCTGTACAAGATATGTGATTTCGGCAGTGCAGCTGTGCCACGGCCTGCAGCGAAGACGGCAGAGGAGGGGAGGCTGATTGAAGAGGATGTCCAGAAGCACACGACCATGCAGTACCGCAGTCCGGAAATGATCGACGTCTGGAGGAAGCAGCCCATAGACGAAAAGGCGGACATTTGGGCACTCGGTGTCTTGCTCTACAAGCTGTGCTACTATACGACACCATTCGAGAATGTTGGACAGATGGCCATTCTGAACGCAACCTACACCTGCCCAAGCTATCCGGCATTCTCTGCTCGACTCAAGAAGTTTATTGCATGGATGCTGAAGGAGAACCCGCAAGATAGGCCCAGCATCTACCAAGTCGTGAAGGAGGTGTGCAGCATGCGAGGAGCAGAAGTGCCCATCAAAGATATCTACGCGAATCGTACACAATCCGAGGCGCGGAATAGTCAAGCCCTGCCTACAAAGGAAGACATTTCATCGGCTGCAGTTGGCCTTCAGAAGGCTACACCGACAGCACCCACACAAACCCTACCAGACATAACGCCTATGCGGAGAGGCAGACCCAGTGCACCTCCGGCGCAAGCCCAAGCTTCCTCCAAACCAAATCCTCCGCCTGCTGGAGGAGACCCTTTTGCTGCCTTGGACTCGAAAAGCTATGATGTGCGGGCTGGGGCTGTTGATGAATTGTCAAAACGATTCCCATCACTGGACGAATTTGCCATTGCCCACGATGGAGGGCAGTTCTCGTTCTCCTCTTCGACCCCTCCACCTGGGAAATCCACATCTGATGCGAAAGCGAGTCTTGGTGATCGTGTCGCCAATGCACTCGCGGATGAAGTCTTCGCTGCAAAGTCGCCGCCCCCAGCTATGTCGAACAGAGCACAGCCGCAACCACGGGAACAACGCCCTACACAACCACCACGTCCAGTCCAAGCTCGACCAGCGTCTCCTGCGAAGTCTGTCACGCCAGTTTCACTGCGAGCTACACAGCAAACACCTGAGATACAGCAGCCAATACCTAATAGGCACGGTATGCCATACAGATCTACCGGTGTTGGCTCTTCGCCACCGCCGCAACCAAAGAAGTTACCGGAGATAAGTGCTCGACCGGTGTGGCGCGTTCCAGAGACGAGTACACATGACAGAGAGATAAGCCAGCCCAGAGCGTCACAAACTGCGCAAGCTGCAGCCTCATCACTGCACCCCAGCCTACCACCTGAGAAGCGACCCGCGCTGCTTGACGTTCACCGGTCCAAATCGCAGACTGCGACACTGATGGTGGCTAATGCTTCGAATTCTTCACGACCATCATTGGAGGGAGGCCGACCTTCGCAGCACGAATTGGACGAGTCAAGTCTGGCTAGGACGAGATCTCTGAACACGCGGTCACGACCGACAAGCATGTACGTGTCCTCTAACATCGACTATCTTCGAGACCAGGAACAGTCTCGCAGCAAACGGCCCTCTTTGGACATCAGACGGCCTAGTCGCCAGGCTTCGCAGGCGAGAGATTCTGCACCGGAAGAAGCCGCGATTGAAGATGACATGGACTTCTTGCGCCAGAATGAAGAAGGCGATGTACAGCGAGGCACATCGATGAAGGAAGCCTTGAAAATGCACGGCTATCATAGAAAGCGCTCAAGTCTCGACGCTATGCGATCCGGCGCTAAGAACATGCTGAGTGGACGTTTCGGTGATGCATTCAAGCGCTTTGACCAAAGCCCAGCGCGCGATGTCAAGCAGCAAGATCCTGGCAGCAGGACGCCTGATGCGTACGAACCGGACAATGAATCGCGACTTCTATCGCCTATCATTGGATCTGAGGCTACACCCAGCAGGCATTCAGACGCCGACTCCGCTACTGAAGAGACTGAAGACCTGCCCCCTGATGTTAAGCGCGAGCTTGAACGGCAACGACTCAGCCAAGAAGAGAAACGGGTGGCAGAAGCTGCTGCAGAGTATCGGGCTCGTGTCGCAGCACAGGGTACCGGTAATGTAGCCGCTCCCAGTCGCGCAAGCACTATTCAAAAGCGCGTACAGTCGCTGCTCGACGAAGGCAGGCAGTCTCCAAGCCCACGCAAGACAGCAGAAGGTTATGGTCGTTACACAGAAGCAAGCGAGCCTGATGCCAGACCTGTCACACAGCCGAACGTGCCATTGCTGAGTGGTAACCGGCCTCCTGTACTGGTCAAGAAGCCGATGCCAACTCCCACTACTCTGAACAACAACCCGTACCCAAAGCAAAGACAGCAACCCCCTGAAGTGACTTCGCCGACTTTTGCTGCTAGCGCATCACCTGTCATGGCAGAGACAGCGCCGCTCCAACGGACTACATCAAGGCCTGGACCGAGTGCACCCCCAAAGCCGAAAGCACTGCGGACCGGTGGTCCATCCCAATGGCCACCGCCACAACAAGCAGCTGAAACTGCGGCTCCATTGCCTGCTAAGCCTACTGGCCTAGCGGCGCTCTTGGCCAAGGACTTAGAAGGGGTTCCGGACTATCCACCAAGGACTAGCAGCAATGGGCAAAGAAACCTTACAGCAATCCATCTGCCTGCACATGAAGATGAACTGGACAGCTTTAGTAAGCGCTATCCAAGCCTCAGCGGGATTGAAATGGTCGAGACCGAGATCAATGGACGAAGGGCTTGAGAGTTGTATCGAGATGATGAGCCATACGTGGTGTGTCAATTTCGCGATATCTTACATGTATAGAAGATAGATCTCGATATTGAGGAAGTAAGAGACGATCTACACTGTACCTCTGCATCCCTGAACCAACAACGAAGCTTTCTCCCGTCATCCCTTCACAGCTCTCACAATCCACAGCGGATCCCGATGATTCATCCCCATAAACGACATCAACCCTTGCAACCCACCTTCCTGCTGCACCCCAGCCCCAGCCCCAGCCTTACCATTACTCAACTCCACAATCTCAATCTTCTTCCACCCAGCAAAATGCAGGAAATCCCCCACCATCTCCAACCTCTCCTCCTCCTCCTCAACCCTTAGCCATCGACTTATATCTTTCGTCGGAAAGCATCGATTGCTGATCGTCAGATGCACGCTCCCGCCTGTCTTGGTCGCTTCCCGAAGACTTGTTAGGACTTTGACTGGTTGGGCGAGGTAATCTGTGCTGACCACGTTGGTGGATGCGTCTAATTTCTCGTCATCTTCTGAGCCGATGGTGTTGTTTTCGAGCAGTGTGCTCGCCATGTCCGAGTCAATGTTAAGATCCTTGAGAACCCGCCCACTGTTCAACACACCATTCCTCTCCAGCTCAGCGGCGTTCATGCCCAAACCCGTCACCTTCAAATCCCCTCGCTTCGCGGCCTCTTCGATGGCCGGAGGATAATGCGACACCCAGCTCGAACAGAAATCCAAAATTCGACCCGAACGTGGGAGAGTTGTGTCGTAGTAGTCTCGCAAAGTGGCGATTGCTGCATCGTCGATGTGGGTTACGAAGCGGGGCGCGCTGTAGAAGGACGAGTCCGAGGAGGAGTCTTGACGGGTGAAGTCTGAAGAGTTGTAGGGCCAGGATTGGTGGCGGGGGGTGTAGTGCTTGATGGGCCAGGCCTGGGTTGTGGACATTGTGGTGAAGGGGCGTGTGGTAGCAGTGGTTGTGGAGAGGGTTGTGGCTATGAGGAGGCTAGATACGCCAATGATTGGGAGGGGGCGTAGAAATGGTTTGCTTGTCATCTGCATGGGTGGGATGCAGGTTTTTTTGTTGTGCTTCAGTTTGTTTGTTCTTAGTGATCGTTCACATGCATGCTACATGTAGATGACTTTCGAGGTGGTCTTGACGTCACTCTAGCTCTCCATGATCCTCATGCGCCAAGGCTCTGAGTTCAGTGTCGCTAGCTTGCGTGCTCAATATGCCGCCATATGTGCTCTGCTCCGCCAAACAAACACCTGATCTGAAGGTCCGTACCGCCTGCGCCAACGCTATGCTCTGTCATAACACTGTTCTTCAGACCCTGAATTCCTTAAACCCTTCGACCAAACCATCTGCAGTCTTCGTAACAGCACTCCAAACTGGTTCATTACGACGAAGCTCGTCAAAAGCAGGTATGACGCCTGGCATATTTGCATCATCCCACATACACGACACCCGCCCCTTTTGTCCCTTAGCAGATTCGCCCTCCCACGTCACATTAACATTGAAAGTCTTATCGAACGTGCGACTGAAGAGGTGCACCTCGTTACTACCACCCTCTGGTACGGCTTTCTGCCTCGGATCTGAGGCCGAGCCTTCGATGTTGACGCCCGAGACTGCGTTGTCAAATTTGATGTTGCAGATCTTCGTGTTCATCCCCTGTATGCGTATCGATGCTGTGTGACCACTGTGGGTAAGATTGAAGTCGATCCAATCAGAGTATGTTGGCCATCTTGTCCGGTTCGCTGACAAGCCAGCATAACCCTTCGGAACGACTTTAGGTGCCAGCCCGTGAAAGGAGCAAGATGTGAGTCCGTTTCGGTTCGGTAAAGAGGTATGATTCGATGAAGACGAGTCCTCGCAGTACAGCGACTGGCCGGCAGCAGAAGGCATCTCTTGGACTATGTTCTGGATATAGCCATCAAGACCGATCAGCGAAACGTTGTTGATGCCGCTGCTCAGATCGACCTGCTGGACGAAGTAGTACTTCATGCGAGAATCCCTGTAGAGAGACGAGATTAGCGATCTCACCAGCAACTTCACCAAAGCGTACGCCACAGTGAATTCTTTGATTCATCCTCAAAACATACCTCGAAAAAGGAAAAGCCACCAAATTGTAAATCATGGTTCCAACCAGTACCAAGAACAAGAACGTCGGAACGTGAAAGCTGAACCGATGGAGAAACGGCGTAAGCGGGAGCAAGAGTAGGATCGCAAACACCGAGATGAGCAGATATATCGGCAACACTGGGTTTCCATCTGCGGGCGTCTGATTGATCGCATGCGTGAGAAGAAGTGCGATTTGTCCAATCAAAATCACATTGACAGGTGCCAGCACCAGGAATTGCAGAATCCAAGTCCATTGAGGCAGTGAGCTCGACCATGCTTGCTCATCGAGGTAGGCCTTGTTCAAGAAAGGGTCATCAGTGTCTTCTGGCACCTCATCACGATCTGCTCTCCGTCTGCCGAAACTTGTGAACGTGTGCTGGTTGGAACGCGACGTTGCGTCTTGCAAAAGTGATGTTCGCTCCGAGGGTTCTGCTTCATCATTCACATCATCATGCTGGTCCAGCAACTGCCGAGAAGAACGGCTGCCAGGTCGAGTAGAACCTGATTCCGCCTGCGCACCTAATGCATGTTCGACGTACTTGCGAGTTGTGGGTAGAGCGAAGAGCTCCATGTAGGAGATCAGCAGCGCCACAAAGGCCGAGGCGTTGTAAAAGACGACAAAATACCCGCTGGCCAGGTGCAGGTTGTTCTCGCCAATGGTGGCGAAGACAAGCAGGATCCAAGCCAGCACGTAGAGCCAGATGAGCACGAACATGCGATGAAGTGCCGTTGGCCGGACAGCCGCAGCGCCTTTCAGGAAGAACCACATGATGGCAAACCACGCAGATAAGCTCATGGCCCATACGGCGTACTCGCTGCTGTAGACGATGTATGGGTTGATCTTCGTGACCAGGTACGCCAACAGAATTGTGACAGCTGTAGCGACCACAAAGGCCAGCAAGAATCTGAAGAATCCACGTCGTCCATGCAAGCGGACTGCATCATCATCATCCGATGAGTGAAGGTATCTCCGCCCTGCGAAGACATACCATTTGTCGCTTTTCCTGATCAGAACTTCAAGCAGGATGAAGATGATAGGTCCGGCGACAAGGAGTGCGACCGACAGTGCGAAGAGTGTATTCAGGCGGAGCACGGCGAATGTTTGACCAAGCAAGTCGAACCACACCGCATTACTGCACTTCCCAGTTGACAGTTTGCCGGTGCTGTCGGGCGAGCCTTCGAAATCCCTGCCCTGGTGGGAAGTCAACTCATCGACTGTAGCAATCGTAGCTGACAGCATATGCCACAGGCTATTGGGTCCAGCATTGCGGGCGTCGTCCTGATCCGTATGGTACCTAGCTCGTGGCTTGAAGAAGGCAACATCAAGTCCACGCAGACCCAACTCCTCCGTAAACACCGAGTAATCAGTCCCACTCCGCACAAAGCCACGCTTAAAGCCATCTCCACTGATAACAGTCCCAAACGGTGACGGGCTTTTGGCATATGCCGACGTAACCTCTGCATCAGTTGATCTGAAGAGAGTGGCACGTCCCCCAGCTCCAGCACCCTCCAGATTCAAGAAAGTATGCGGAAGCTGAGCAAGTGGATGTCGAACATAATTGTGTGCTCCATAGAGGCCATTCTCCTCGCCATTGTTCAACAGCGCCACGAGGCCTCGCTTTGGTGCCTTCTTGCCCTTGGTGTAGTACGATATCAGCTGCAGAATGGAAACGATACCTACCCCATCATCTGTTGCTCCTAGACCGGAAGACACACTGTCGTAGTGGGCGTTTACGAGGACCCCGCTAGGTCCAGTGTAGTCTTTCGTGCTGTTCCACCACTCGCCAGCTCCATCATCCTTCCCTCTGATATAGACCAAAATATTGGTCGACTCGCCGTACAACGTCCAGGGCTTCTTCGTGAAGCCGTCGAGGGCGGTGAAGTTGGAGGTATCGTTCGCGAACACCGTCACGTCGCGGGTGCCGCGTGATCTCGATCGGAAGACGCCATCGACGGAGTGAACAGTCTTGCTGGAGGCATTGTTGGCGTCCAGAATCTGGTCGATCCTCTGCAGCAAGTATTCGCGGACAGCCTCGTTGCGCCGACTGCCCCAGGGGTGGTAGGCATCGCTCAAGACCTTGAGGTCCAGCCAAGCTTCGGTGAGGTTGACGCCGGCGATGGGGACTGGATGGCTTGGGGCGTTGGGGACGGTTTCATGGTTGGTCACTAGGAGAACGAAGACTAGAGGAGTGCCGTGCGTTAGCCTTGCTGCACCATCGTCGACAACCGCGTGCACTGCATATCAGACACGAGAGGCGCTCTGCTCTGCTTCTACACCTGCTGGACTTCCTTACGTGCAATGTAGACGAGCGAGCCAATGATGGTGACTTGGGGTCCGAGGAAGGCGAGCGGGTTGTATGACCACTTCTTCGCCATTGCTGCCGTCGACTATGTCGTGTGCACTACCCGTGACCGTGACCTACATGGACATATGTACTCGGCTATCAGCAGAAACACAATCTTGGGACCGACATCAATGGTCACCTGCACCACATTCGACTCGATCCTGCTCGGCGTGGATGCTCCCGAGCGCTCTGACCTCATCGAGCTTCAGTCATCACTTGAACCATTGGCGGCATCAACGTTGACAAGGCGACATTGGACTCGCGTGGAAGGTCTGAAGCAGTCCTATTGTAATACATCATATCGCATGCTCTATTCTTGACAGCTCAAACGCTCAATTGGAGCCAGCTCCTTAACGCTGAAACCGCGAGCTAACTCTGGGTATCTCATGTCTGCTGACTCTGCTCGATAACAACCCTGAGAATAAAGTCCCAAATACAATGCCACGCCATAAGTGATTGTGATGCAAACAAACCTCAAGCTTCATGTCCAGTCCCCAGGCGGTACTACCTCTGGCTCTGATAGCCAGGATGCTGGAACATCGGATTCCATTCTGATCCGCCGAAGAGGTCTTGTATGTTGATGTTGGACAGATCCTGCTGGAAAGCCTGCTGTCCTGGCCAAGCTCCGTTGGGCACTGGCATTGCTTGCGGAGCGCCTGTGGTTTGCCCGTTCGCATAAGCTGCTTGTGGGAAGCTCATGCCTCGATGAGCTTGCTGCTGCTGCGGTTGCAATGTCTGTGGTTGCTGCGACCGACCTTGCTCGATATACGGAGGAAGTGCGTAGAATTGTGCTTCGATATTCTCGTCACGGCCTCGAGATTGTGCCGCGACTGGACTCGAGCTCTCGATGCTGCTGTAAGGCTGCTGATTGAAGTATGGATTGCTCTTGGCATACTGATTGTTCTCGAAAGTGGTGAGCGGCTGATTGGGGTATACGAAAGGCTCATCTGCTGCTGGAAACATCATGGTGGATAGATCGGTCAACTGTGGATTGGCAAAGTTGGGCGGCAACGAGTATTGCTGCATACCGCTGGTCATTGGGTGCGATACGCTGCGCTGGCCGATGGTTTGCCCACCAGAGTCGAAGCCCGTGCTGGTTGTGGACGACGACGCGTATGGTGAATTCGAGAGCCACGAGCTATCATATGGCGACCCTGTACCTGGTGTTCCAGTTGCGGGCAACTTCGGATAGGTGCTTGCCCGCTTGTTGCTTCCAGTGAGAGATTCTTGGCTGGTGCTCGCAACGTGAGGATGGCTACGTGAGTCCTGCATAGTCGACAGGGAATGCGACTGTGAGCCATGTTCAAATGGCCGCTTCTTGTTGATACTAGGGTTTTGCTGTCCTTCGCGCATCCAGGCTGGAAGCCTCTGGAAGACGATGTTCAGCGTGGCGGTGCAGCGATCGGCCGCCATGCTCTTCGATGCGATGGACGCGAGAACTTCCTTGCCTTCGATGGCATCTTTCATCACAGCCTCTGTCGTCGGGTTGTCGGGATTTTCGGCCGCAAAATAAACCAAGGCCAAGATGGAGAAGAAGGTTGTGTACATGATGAACCAAAAGGCACCATTGAGCAGTCCTTTCTGCTTCATCTGCGAAGCAATATGTATGACGTTGCGTGAGACGTTAACAAAGCTGGCCGCGCACGCGTATGCTCTCTGGTCCACCGGTGTCGAGCGTTTCTCCATTGCTACGAAATGAAGAAAGGGTCGATAGAGTAGTACTTGCGTGTGGGCATATGTAAGCCGCAGGAGCTGTTGGATCCTTGCATATCGCCCGGGTGCATCGCAAGGACTGAAGATGGGCGGTAAGCTGTTCTTCCATTCTTCCATCTCACCTTCGATCTCGCGGATGGTGGAGAATGGGATCGAGTATGACTTGTCTCCGGGACTTTCTGGACTCTGCACCTTGATGGGGTAGATCTTCCGCACAATCTTCTGCAGCAACTGGACCAGCCGCGTGTGAGCATTGAAAGCGGTCATGAGCGGCACCACTCCTTCCGGTTGCGGGAGGATGCCATCCTTGGTGATGTACTCGTCGTCCACTTCCATGGGGAAGTCTTGATCGATGTCTTCGTCACTCAAGGTCTGTGGGAGTCCCAGCATTGCACCGACATACACATCCATCTTTCTGACGATCCAGAACACTCTCTTCCTAGTCTCGGCTTCGATGGGGTCGAACTTCCCCTCGGCAGCTCGATGTAGTCCCATGCGCAGAGCAGATCGCAAGGCAACACCGACATAGGCATAGCACTGCGACATCTTGGCAGACGATTGCAAGAAGAGTATCATAAACACAACGGCCTGTATAGAAGACAGATCCCGGCAGTCGGCGATGTCCATCATTTGTCGAGCAGTCTTAAAGTAAGCGAATCCCTGCTGTATGGCACTCTCGTAACCCTCGCCATGGCTATCATCTTTGCCGAACAAACATCCCAGCGCTATGGCGCTGTAGAACAATGGCAGAAAAGTACTGTCTTCGTTCGTGTAGTGATCCGGTGATGTGCTGTACAAGCGTTCGAAACTCGCCCAGAAAGTGGGCTGGTGTACCATGCGTAGCAGAGCAGCGGCATCGTTGATGGCATAGGTGCAGAAGTGCCTCGCAGTCTCAATGGGCGGCAAATCTGTACTTACAGGTGAGAATTCGCCCATGGGAGACTCTCCCGACGACCTCGGCGAGTCAAGCACTTGTGACATTGGCCGCGTTTTCACGAATGGCGTAGCTTGAGTATCTGGGCCCATGAGATCGCCAAGCTGCTCGCGCATCCTTCTGACGAAACTGAGCCCGGACGAATGGCCGTGATAGTCCCAATGCCCAGACTCATCCATATCGAGTTGTGCAACTGCTCTGACCATGGATTCCAAGTTGGCGTCGGACTTTCTGTCGGCATGAGGTGCCTGAGGTGGTCTCGCTGATCGCTGGTCCTGGGCTGCTGCAGGGTGACCTTTGCCTGGAGCTCCAGGGATCCATCCTTGGGCGACAGCTGCGTCGATGCCAGGGTCGTGCAAGTCAAGGTTTGGGATCAAGATGTGCAATAGAGTCTCTGCCCTATGCACGCGCATTTCGAGGTTTTCGACGTAGGCTGGCGCTGGATTCCTGCGCCGATTCGAAGGTTGGTCGTAAGTACATTCTGTTTATCAAGACTCAGCGCAAGTCTCGTCAATCCCACCTTGCGGACCTACCATAGCTGTAGACAGTGCAGTGCGTGCAGGGCTGCTTTCCATCGCACTTGATCTTTTTTCTACGACACTCGTCACAAGCCCGAGTTACCCGGCGCCGCTTCTGGAGATGGACCGCGGGCTTCACAGCAGGCGCATTGTGTCCTGTGGCGGTGGAGTCGGTGGGCGAAGTTGCCGACTCGGCCTTGATCTCGTGGTGGCGGTGCTCGTCGTTGCCAGAGTCCCCATCGCTGATGTGGTCGTCGTACTCCTCGGGAGATTCGTGGTCCATGACCTGCGACATGTGCGAGTTTGCTGTAGGTGCGGGGCGGGGCAGAGCAGTCGCAGAATCGACGATCGGCTAGGTGTTGGCGCATGGAGCTCGAGGCATTGAGACGTAACAGCAGTGACATTTACCTCGTAAGTTGTCGGTCGAAAATATCTGCAACACCGCGGTTGGGGTGTGGCCGCGAAGTTGTGACGTCTCTTGGGCTTTGCCGAATGCTGAAGTCAAAGGGCCCGAATGCAACGTGAGGTAGCAGAGGGCTTGGCCATAAGGAAACCAGCCTTGTGGATCTCCGTGGCGGCGTGGCGACGGATATGCAAGGCGCGGTCGGGATTATCTTGGCCCGAGGCGCGCTGTGTGGTATTGTGGATGTTCAATCGCTGCTGTGGAGGACGGGAGCTGCTGATGTGTGCTGTGCATATTAAAGTCGCCCTCTGCGTCACTGCGCGTCTGGTGTCTGGCCAAGAGCGATCAGGGCTACATGTACATGGAGAATAGATGTATCTACATGTAGCACTTGCTCGTCAGTCGTCACAACAGCGCCTACAGTATTCTCATTGCCCATCCTGCGATACATACGCCGTGTGTCCAGTGCGACATATACATCGACGGCAGGATTGCGCCAGTTGTCGTAATCAATGTACGCTCCCTGGCCGCGATAGGAGATGTGACTTGCTGAGACTTGCCCTTCTGGCATTAGCCTGCACCCAGCGAACGCAGACATCTCCTAGATCGGTGGAGTCGCAGCAGGAGTTTAGCAAACGCCGAGCACGCACTCTACGGGCGACCGTTAACGACTTCTATGCAACAGCTCGAAATAGAAACAGCTAGAGCAATTTCGCGTTCTATAGAAAACCTCGCTTCTCTCTTTAATTATAAACCGCTTAATACGTATTATACGTCTAATTTACGCGAGTATCGATATCGTAGTCTATTATAGAAGACTTAACTATATATGATCGTAAGATTTTATAATAGTATTAATATATAGTAACTAATAGCCTTATCGTAGTATAAATATACGATACTTAAGAGATAACTACCGAGAACGTTAATTATATATAGATATAGATAGATAGATAATTCATTTACCCGTTATAGTGCCCTCCGGCCTATGCGGGTTTATGTCTATATATGTTACTGCATAAGGTAGGAAACCTGTTCCTAGGTAAAAACCTCCTCTCCTTCTCTAATAGCTTCCTTGCCATGAGTTCTCAGTTTTCCTTCTATTAGGGTGCACTAGTGTCATGGTGGTTAGCCTCTGACTACCTTGTCTGCAACCCTGGAGTTGTCCCCCTCTTCCTGCTCTCCTCCTCCTTCTTTCTCTCCTCAATCCATCTCTCTGTTTCCCTAGTAAGAGAGAACTGCTCCAAAAATCCTTGGTGGATGATCCACCTTGTAATTCTCTAGAGGTCTCCCTTATTGCTGATCATGGCTTGGAAGTTTCTGTTCCTTGCCCTTGCCCTCCATTCACCTCTCCCTGTACTCCATTCTTTGCAAACCAGAAGTCTATGTTCGACATTCTGGGACAGGTAGCCGTATAGGCAACTCTTGTCTTCGATACCTGGGACTTTTCTCTGATACAGGTATGCCCTGACTCCGATGTGTTCAGAGCGGATTTGTATTGCTATGCTTGCTTCTGACCTGGTCAGGTCTGAGTACAGTAGGTAGTTGTAGCTACCAAACTGTTGGAGTGCCTTTAGGGTTCCTGGCCTCTATAGGGTTCTTGCCCATTCAGTCTTCCAGAGGAGTCCTGCCATCCTTTCAGCTAGAGACCGTTGCTTCTTCCCTTAGCTAGCTGCTGATCCTCTCCCTTGAGCCCTTCTGTCCTGTTCCTGCTAGGCTAGGTGCAGCTGTTCTGTTAGTTCTTTGAACTTCTGTAGGTCCTGCTGCTTCTATAGGGCTAGATTAGGTCTTGCTTGTCTGTGCCTTCTTGTGCACTAGCTCCTGATTTTGTTGACTGCCTTCTGGATTACTAGCTAGGATGGGTATATAGACGTCTTTCCTGCATACTGGTATCTCAACCCTTGAAGGTAGAGCTTGGCTAGTGGGGAGCCAGACTCCATTTCGACCACCCTTGTTGGAGTTGACTTGTATGCTCCAAGCACCTTTTTCAGACAGGAGGCTTAGGCTCTGCTAATAGGATCTGCAATTCTCTTTGGGATCTTGTCTTGGGCTGACCAGATCTGGGCTCTATATAGCATAGCTAGCTTCATAATAGCCTTGTACATAACCTTTGCTTTCGCAAATGTGGCTCCCTATGTGGAGGCTATAAGCCTGTCAATTGATTGCCTGTTGTTGTCTGCTCTTGCCTGTGCTTTCTTGACCTATAGTCCCCAGCTGAGCTTTAGATCTAGCCATATTCCTAGCACCCTTAATTCACTTAAGGGTTCTGTTGTATGTCCCTGAATAGTGATTGGGGCTTGCATATTGTGTCTGTTTCTGGCTCTACTGAAGTGGATGAGTTGATACTTCTCTAGGGCAAATCTGGCTCTATGTTTCCTGGCCTATTCCTCACATTCCTTGTGTTTCTTCTGCAAGATTCTGCAGTTCTCTTCTGTGCTGTCTGACCAGGCTAGGATGTTTGTGTCATCCACAAACCCTGAGGCTGATGTGTTTCTAGAGTTTAGCTTTGCTGGCAGGTCTGCTATAAAGAGGAGAAACAGGATTAGAGACATTGTTGATCCCTATAGGATTCCTGTCTCTGTAGGCATGCTGTCAGATTTGTATCTGCCCAGTCTTAGTCTTGTGGTTCTGCCTCTAAGGAAGGACTGGATGAACTGGACTGTCCAGTTAGGGATAGCCTTCTGTTTCAGGATGTGGATCAGCCTCTGGTGTAAGACATTGTTAAAGGCTCCTGATATGTCCAGTAAGAGGAGTGTGGCTGCTTTGTTGTTCCCAAAGTGCCACAGGGTCTTGATCTGCTCTATGATAAGTTCTATAGCTGTTAGTATTGATCTTTGTTTCCTGCCTCCTATCTGTTCTTCAGGAAGGATTCCATGTTCTTTAGCTAGGTTTGCCAGCCTTTCTGCTATAATCTTTTCCAGGAGTTTGCCTAGTGTATTAAGCAAGGCAATAGGTCTGTATGCCTTTAGCTTTGTGTAGTCCTCTTTCTGTGGTTTTCTCAAGACCACAGTCAGTGACTCCTTGAAGTGTTTAGGGCAGTGTCCTTGGGCTATGCACTGTGAAAAGATGTTTGACAGTGCAGGGGAGATCTGGTCCTTGCATGTCTTGATGAACAAGTTTGGAGTCCTATCTGGTCCTAGGGCCTTGTTTCCTGAGAGTGTCTTAATGATGCTCTTGATCTCTCCCTCTCCCACTGTGCAGGATTGCTCTAGTGGTGTTAGATACACACTGCCCTCCAGATCCTGCAGGTCAGCTTCTACCTGTGTGCCAAAGAAATGTTTCCCCAATGCCTGTGCCTTTCCTAGGAGAGTGTGTTGGATTACTCCTTCCTGGTCTTCAATGTTTGGAAACTAGGGCAGCATGTTTCTGTCCTGTGTGGGTTGTCTTACCCACTTTGCTAGTTTCCACATCTTCTCAGGATTCTGGGTAACGTGCTTCACCACCGAGCGGGCCACACCACCGAGCGGGCCACTTTTGCCAAGAACTGTACCACTTCCACAGATACAGCTATGCAACCACCATTACAGCGTGTATTGTCTTCAAACGAGGCCAAACTGACCTTAGCTGTCCAGGCCACGAAACGCGACGCGACAATCACGAATCGACTTGCTACAAAGGTATACGACGCGTCTCGAACTACACTAGGGTATCGATTGAATAGACGACCTCCTCGGGGTGACTGCGAGCCCAATTCGAAGAAGCTTACAGAGCTAGAAGAGAGGGTGATACTTGAGTACATACTCGAGCTGGATCTTAGAGGTTTCCCGCCATCAAAGGCTAGTGTACGAGCAATGGCCGATTCATTGCTACAAGAGAAGGGTCTTAAGCCCGCTAGTCTCAATTGGACAGACAGGTTCATTAGGCGGCATCGTGAGCTAAAGGTTCGCATAACACGTGGATACGATCGTCAGCGAGCCCTAATAGAAGATCTAGACGTTATCGAGAGGTAGTTCTTGCTTATGCGTAATATAAAGGAGAAGTATAGCATCCTTGACTAGGACACCTACAACTTCGACGAGACAGGGTTCATGATAGGTGTCATTACGTCTCAGAGCGTCGTTACGGGTTCAGAAAGGCGTGGTGGAAAGAGGAAGGTCGTTCAACAGGGCAATAGAGAATGGGCAACAGTGATTAAGACCATCTATATAGACGGAACAGCGCTTCCACCCTACGTCATCCTTACAGGCAAACAGCACATTAGTACCTAGTACTAAGACGGCAACTTGGGTCCAGACTGGACAATCGGGCTAATAGAGAACGGCTGGACTAACAATGAGTTCGGTATACGGTAGCTAGAGCATTTCTAGAAGTATACTATAGCTCGTACGACTAGGGCATAGAGACTACTTATTATCGATAGCTACGAGAGCCACAACTCGAAGGCATTCCAGAATCTGTATAAGGAATACAAGATCTTGGCCCTATGTATGCCATCGCACGCCTCGCACTTACTCTAGCTATTAGATGTAGGTTGCTATTCGCCTTTGAAGAAGGCATACGGTGCTCAGCTCTCGGGCTTAGCACGCTAGCGCATTACTTATATCGACAAAGTAGAGTTCCTACGCGCCTTCCGGGCAGCCTATAACGCTGTATTCAGACAGGAGAACATCGTATCGAGCTTCAGAGGCGCTGGTTTGGTTCTATTCAATCTATAGGCAGTGATAGACAAGCTTGATGTCAAGCTACGTACGCCAACCCCTCTAGCTCTGGACTCTACCCCTTAGGAGTCGAAGACACCACGAACTACAAAAGAATTCGACTCTTAATCGACACTAGTAACGAACAAAATGCGTGCCCGGGCAGGTTTATCGCCAAACTCGTTACAGGAAGGGGTGCATCAGCTTGTAAAAGGGAGTAGAGAGATAGCGCATCAGATGGCTCTTATACGAAGCGAGATCAGTGAGCTACGCAAGTCTAACGAGGCCCTTACACAGCGAAAAGCACGAAAGCGCAAGTATATTCAGTCTAGAGGGTCTCTAACCTTCGATGAGGCGTCGCAATTGATACCTCTAGAGGATACTAGGAGGCAGGAAGTGAGTAGAGAGTCGCTAGATAGTGTTCGGCCAGTACTAAGGCTACGACGCTACAAGCGATGTGGCGAGTCGGGGCATAACGTACGCACCTGTCAAGTAGACTTGCTAGATAGCGAAGAATCTGAAGAGGAATTGTCCTCCTAGTAACGATTCTGTAGGATGTCGTCGTGTTAAGATACCGTCGTAATCAAAGTGGAAGTGGTACAGTTCTTGGCAAAGGTGGCCCGCTCGGTGGTGTGGCCCGCTCGGTAGTGAAGCACGTTAATGGATCCAACTGTTGACCTCCACTCCAGCATCTTGTCCCTCTTGATCTGGGCCTTCTTGTCTCTAGTTGCCTGGTTGTATCTGTCCCATGCTTCCTGGGAGTGACTCTAGGTAAGGGCTCTCCTGGCCTGCCTGGCTGCCTTGACCTTCTCTGAGCATTCCTTTGTCTAGAATGGCTTCTAGTACAGTGACTGTTTCTTTTCTCTAGTGTAGGCTGCTGCAGTTTCCTGCATTGTTCTAACCAGTTCTGCCACTGCTTGGTCTATGTCTAAGGCTGTTTCCAGTCTCCTGGTCTCTAGTCCAGCTAGCTTCTGTTCTAGGTCTTGTCTGATCTGTTCCCAGTTGGCTGCCTTCCAGGCCAGCTGAGGTTCTAGGTCTCCTTCCTGCTGTGTCTGTGTTTCAAACTCCACCTGAATTGGGAGGTGATCTGATGAGGACTCTAAGTCCTGGTTAACCTAGCATCTGGTGACCTTCTGCTGCAGGTCATGTGATGCAAAGCACAGGCCAATAGTGCTTGAGCTTGCTCTCTATGACCAGGTAGTTAGGCCCTTTGGGGTAACTAGGTGCATGTTGTTGCTTTGGGTAGTGGAGAGGAGTCTGTTAGCTAGGAAGTGATAGGCAGGTGCAAAGTCTGATCCCTATGTAGGATGGTGCAAGTTGAAGTCTCCCAGCACGATGTGTTGGGAGTCACTCTGCAAGATGTCTGGCAGCTGTTGTAGTATGCCCAGCTAGGTACTGCTTCTGGAGCTGGGGGGTGGGTTGTATACACTGTGGATGTGGATGCTGCCTTGGTTAGTGTTGAGTCTGACTGAGGTGATGTCTCCCCCTTCCTGTTGGATTTGTTCCCAGCTGTCTGTTGCTATCTCTTTGCTGATATACATGCATGTTCTAGGGGTGCCTTGTTTGGCTAGGAGTGTGTGATACCTTGGGTCGTTAGCAGTAGATGGTCTGTTAGATTTGCTGTTGATCCAAGGTTCCTAGACTGCAATGACTAGGTGTTTCTTTGGGTCCAGTGCTTGGAGAAAGCTTCTCTGGACCTTGTGCTGGCTTTTGTTGACATTGTACTGGATAGTGTCTCAATCATGACTCATCTATGCTGGTCTCCTGCTGGTCTTCTCGTGCTTCCTGCTGCTGGCTGCTATTTAGGATTGTGGTAAGGTTGAGCCTGCTTTGTGACGGGTCTCTTCCTGCAACCACAATTGATTTTGGTCTACCTATGGCAGGGTGGCCTTGGGCCTGTGTGGTCTCTTCTGTTCTGCCTCTTTTCAGAGGGTTGTAGACAATCCTTAGGGGTTCTTAGGTGATTGTCCCTGTCTGGAATCTGATAGGGGTGTTGATCCTGGCTTCTCTTGCCCTCCTCTTTGCCTCAATCCTAGCTGTGCAGTCTTGGGACCAGGAAGGTGTTTCTTTCCACAGCATGCACATCTGGCTTCACTCTTTGGGGCTGTGCAATTCTGTACTTTGTGGCTACCAGCACAGTGGGAACAAGTGTCCTTTTGGCTTGGGCATCTAGTAGAGATATGACTATACTGTTGGCACTTGAAACATTGCAGTAGTCTGTGGGTGCTTCTATGGATTTCTGTGTCCATTCTTTCACATTCCCAGAAGATGCCCTTGTCAAGCACGGTGTTTGCCTGTTCTACAGTGCCTATCTAGAGCACTAGAGAAGACTCTCTCTTTGTGTCCTTTGTCTTTCTGTTGACCTATGCTGCTTTTGTGATCTGTAGCCCTGGGCATACAGCCTGGTTCTGGTCCTGCAGCCTCTTAAGGTCTCCTTCAATGTCAAACTTTGTGGTCATCCTATAGGCAATAACCATATTTTGTTGGTGTGAGACCATAGCCGTCTTGCCTAGTTTGACTGTCCACTCCTTCTGTGTCTCTAGCCTCTTCCTGTCTTGCTCCTGTGCTGTGAACAGCTTAAGGACACCTCCCTTCTCTTTCCTGGCTCCAATAATGCCTTGTATCCCAATCTTCTGTATGATCTCCTTGCCTGACAGGCCCTCAATCTCTTTCTGCTCTTGCTAGTCGGAAATGTAGACCTTGATAGCTGTTTTCTAGGGGAGAGGGTTTTGGGATGCAACTGCTGCCCAGGTTGGTTAGCTTAGTTTCTGGCCTTCCTGTGTCCTCTTCTTTGCTACTACTGCTACTGTCCTGTTAATGATCTGTCCTGTTTGGCTCCTTAGTGCCTTTAGCCCTCCAAGGAGCTCCAAAATCATCCCCTTAAGTGCTCTTTCTAGGTGCTCGCCATCTCCTGCCATTGCCATTGTTTCTGCCTTCCTGCAGACCTCCTTCCACTCGTTACTCTCCTGCTCCTGGTCGTTTCCTGCGATCGCTATCATCGTGTCACTCCTCCCGGATCTTGGAGGATATATATATACGTAAGTAAGACTATAGACCTTAAGTCGTAGAAGGTTATACTACCGTAGTAGGGCAATCTAGAAGACATAATATTAATCTAGATCGATACGATATAAGGCTCTATCTAGATCTATAACGTCTATAACCCGCTACCGTAGGGTCGAACGAGTAGGAAACTAGCAACCCTCGCCTACCTAGAGCGGACTCTAAGCTAAGACACGAAGTAAGTACTCCTCGGCAACTTTAACCTCTACTTGTTATAAGCAGGTGTAAGCACGTAGTCGGGTAAGGTACAAGTCGAATAGATGTTCTATCTAAGAGAGGCGCGGAGGGCGCGAGAGTTATATACGGGCGCCAAGCCGCTAGTCGGATTAGTTAGCGGGCGCGAGGTCTAGGCACGTACCTACGGGTTCAAGTGAATATACGCCGGTACGGTGACACTACCCCCCCTCTTAGAGTACGCTCCGGAGTACTCTCCTCTCCTCTTATATCTTTTATTACCTTCGCGAACACCTTATTATCTATTAGACTATACGTATCGCTCTCTTTCTTATAAGCCCGGAGGCCTCGTTCTACCGGCGTTAGAGTCATCGCTACTTTTACTAGTTAGTACGCTATACGTATACCTATAGCATTCTTATTCGGTATCTAGTCTATAGGTAGTTAAAAACTAGGTAGCTTAGTCGCTCTCGGGTAGTTATAGTAAAAGTTAGCTACGGAGGCGGCGGTAGTCTTAATAACCTAGTCCGTAGCTTTATAGGATAGCTTATTATATCTAATATATTTTACTAAGTATTCCTAATATAGCTACTTACCTCCTACCGGTATTAGTCCTCGCGGCTATCTCTTCTTATAGTCTAAAATTTGCTCTACTTCCTATTAATCGGGTTCGGCGGGATCGGCTTCGTATTATTCGTCGTCGATAAATCGGATCGGTAGTAGTACGGGTTGTGTCTGTCCTATAACCGGCGGATAAACTAGTATAAGAAGGTATAAGTAGAAGCGATTGTCGATATTTATTATAGGCAGGAGCTCTACTTTATAAGTATTACCCGGTAGTACCTCCGTAATTACGTACGGTCTAGACTACTTTACGTCTATCTTACGAGAAGGTCTCTCTATCGTCTAGCTCTTAGTGCTTACCTATACTTTGTCGCCTTCGGCGTACTATAGTATAGGGATACGCGTCTAGTTTACGTACTTAGCTTAGACTACTTATACTACGGCTATCTACTATCGTAAGTGTTAGTATATCTCTTATATCTTAGCCGTAAACTTGTCCGCGGACTCGGCGTCTAGTCGCTATTTATATAGTATTAGTAGTATAGGCAAGTCTAAGTCGAACTTAGAGAACCTTAGATTACGCCTAGTATTAGTATAGAACAGTAAGACGCCTATTATTACGGATACTATATTGTTTGCTATAAACTTAGCTAATAGAGTCTAATCTAGCTAGTCGTCCTAGGTATAGTCAATAAAGATACGTAGGTATTGCTCTATTACTTTATTCGTGTTCTCCGACTATCTATCTATTTCTAGATAGAACGACGAAGATAGCTTTCGACTAATACTAAGTAGCGCGTATGTCCTACGCTAGTAGAACTATTGAGTAGTCTTAGAGGACTCGGATTTTCGCCTTATATCGCTAAACACGACACCTTCGAAAGCTCTTATTAAGGCTATTCTAACAATCTATAAAGTAGGCTACTACCCCTAGAATTAAGGGAGTTCTACCTTATTTAATTTAGATAGCTTAAAGTTCTCTTCACCCTATTTCTTTAGCTCTCTAGCCCTAAACGCCGCGGAGGTGCCTAGCTATATTAGGTAACTCCTAGGTAATAGTAGCCTAGGCTACGGTACTACCGGCGCCTACGGCTCTATAGGCGAAGCTCCCCTAAGACAACTAGTAGTAACTTATAGAGGACGTAAAAAGTATAGAGACTAACGATTAGCTCCTATACCGGTCTCTATAGGTAATAATCACTTAGCTACGTACGGCGCTAGTACTCTCGTATTACCGAGGGCAATAAGAAATAAGGACGACGTCTTAGGCGATTAATAAGGCCACCCGGAATCAACACCCCTATAGCTAGGCATCGGTCGCGGTATCGACACTAGGCCCCCTCCTAACGTACGATATAGTTACGATCCGTATTATAGTAAAGGAAGACTAGGCCGAAGTTACGAATCTATCGAATAAGGAGCTCGCCTAACGAATTAATTAACTAGGGGTAGTCGTAGTAAACTAATAGTCTAATAGTACTCTATAGATCTATACTAGCTCTACTACTACTAGGAGGCACCTAGAGGTATAGCTATAGTAGGTATCTAAGGTTACGGTATTAGCGAAGGTCTTAACGAAGCAATTTACGATCCTAGTCTACGATATGCCTAAGGAGTTCGACCTAACTATTTAAGGTTACCTACGTACTCTCTAAGAGGACAACCCGGTAACTCTTAACTCTCTAATCTAGAAGGCGACTTAGCTCTATAGGAAATGGCTAGAAGGTAAGAAGGCCTCGGCGCTAATAGTATAGCTATAAGACGCGAAAGCGGCGGATCTAGTAATAGAATAAGGCCTAATCTAGTAATATAGCCTTAAGATAGTAGAAAAGCACTCTTTATCCTTTCGTGTCCTCTAATACTTTAAATGCTAATAGTATAGACACTAAACCTATACGTGTATAAACAAGTAGGCCTACTCGAACTATATAGGAGACTATATATCTAGGAACTATATATTAGCTACGAGGCGGTATACGAACTGTCTAGGGTACTATCTATCGTATAGCGCGGAATGCCTATAGCGGAAACTAGCGAAAAACAAGGCAATTATAAACAGAACCGTCGCCCTAAGATTCTACGGCGACTATAAGGCTAGTCTATACTAGAACTAGCTAGCGGCGGTCGGGTATAAGCGCCCTAGGACCGAGAATAATATAAAGGATACGTAACCTAGGGCGTACGGGAGGCTACGTACTCTACTAGTTACGGCGAGGGAATCTAACTAGGCCCGGCTCCCCTTTAGTATATAACCGATACGCGTAGACTAGGACGCGCTAGGTAGTAGGACATAGGATATTATAGAGGAAATGATTATTAATAACGATAGCTAGCCTCGATACGCTTAGTATTATCTAGTATAACGTTAACTATAGTAAGGATATAGTCTAGAACTATTTCCTATACGAGGCGGACCCGTACGTCTACTACGTCCTAGTAATCTAGGAGCTATAGATTAACCCGTACTATAAGAGACTAACGACCTATAAGTTACTAGGCTATACAATATACCTACGAGGCGACGGTAGACCCCGTACGTACTTCTATATTAGTAAGGACATACTAGAATCCGACTAGGAGGTAGTGTACTACGTAGACGAAGAAGGCGGGGGCGATATTACCTCCCTCTACGTAGGTAGTACCTAGATATATACCCTATATATATAACCGCTAGCCTCGAGGTCTAGCCGCGACCTTAGGGTCTATAGACACTTAGATAGTACGCTTAAGAGACAAGGGTACTACATCGTAGTAGGAGACTTTAATATATACTACCCTTCCTAGGAAAGTCTTATATAGCCGTACCCTATAGCCGACGAAGTACTCGACTTAATAGCGAGTAACGTAATTGCCCTTAATACTCCGAAGGACCTAGGTACCTAGAAGAGAGGGGGACTCTAAGGCACGATCGACCTCTTCTAGATCTTAGATAGCTACTACTATATAGTAACCTACTATAGGATCGAATATAAACTCGAGGCGTCGTTAGACTATATACTAGTTAGGACCTCTATTACGGTATAGATATAACGTATACTAGCGAGAACCCCTAAGCTAAACTAGAGAAAGGCCTACTAGGCTAATATCTAGGCGTACCTCGACAACTCCGAGAGGCTAGTCTAGATCGCGTAGTAGTAATATAATAGTAAAGACGAGATAGACGAGGTAGTCTAAGGGTTAATAGACGAAATAAGAAAAGCGACCTTACTTTACGTTCCGCTTACCTAACTAACGATATAGTCTAAACTATACTAGACGCCGAAGTATACTACCGTAGTAAGAGAAGTAAGGAGAGCACGCCGGGTGTAGACGAGTAGCTATAGTAAGGAGGCCTAGAACGTATATAGGGAGGTATACTAATAGAAGAAAGCTATAATACGGAGGGAGAAAGTAGTCGGCTAGAGGGCTATAGTAGAAGAAATCGCCGGCAAGCTAGCGAGGATATAGAAGCTAGCGAAATAGGCCCGATAGGACCCTATATAGGGCCCCTCCTTCTCTATCCTAGCGCTATAATCGCCTAGTAGCCCGGTTAGCGACCCCGAGGCTAAGGCGCGTCTACTAGCTAGTAAGTTCTTCCCGCCCCTAGTCGAGGCTAATCTAAGCAATATAAACAGCTCTACTCCCCTAGCCCCTAGTATCGCGGTCTAATAGGAGGTGTCCGAGGGAGAAGTTACCGCTATACTTAGGAAGTTACCGGTAAAGAAAGCCCCGGGGCCGGATAGGATCCTAAACGAGCGACTAAAGAAGTATAGAGATTAACTAGCCCTAGTAGTCGTAGCGATCTTTAACGCCTACCTATAGACCGGATACTACCCGATAGCATTTAAACAATCGACGATAGTAGTCCTACGTAAGCCGTAAAAGGAAGACTATACGTAGGTAAAGTCGTACCGCCTAATTACGCTCCTTAACACTCTCGGAAAGGCGCTTAAGAAGCTAGTTATAACGAGACTCTCCGAGGCGGTAGAGGAATACTCCCTACTCCCGGACACCTAGATAGGTACGCGCCTATAGCGATCGACGCTATCCGCGATAGAACTTATTACCTCTTAGGTAAAGGCTATCTAGTATAAGAATAGGGGTAAGGTAGTATCCTTACTTAGTCTAGATATATCGGGAGTCTTCGACTACGTGTTATACCCGCGGCTACTCTATATCCTAAGGTCGAAAGGACTCCTTAAGTAGCTTATTAACTTCGTACGGTCCTACCTCTAAAACCGTAGTACGTCGATCCTAGTCGGCTAGTATAGAAGCCTATTTTAAGTAGTCTATACTAGAATCCTATAAGGCTTAACGCTAGTACCTCTCCTATTCCTCTTCTTTATAGCGACGCTACTCCTAGCCCTAGAATCCTAGAACACCGCTACGAGCGGCTTCGTAGACGATACGAACATCCTAGCGTAGTCTTCCTCGACTAAGGAGAACTATAGGCTACTAGAAGAGAAGTATAAGATCTACGAGGACTAGGCTAGGAGGTACGGGGCTCGGTTTGCCCTAGAAAAGTACAATCTAATACACTTTACGCGCCGGCTACGGTTCTAGAATATATAAGCTTCTATATAGATATAGGGGTACACGACTAACCCGGCGAATTAGCTTAGGATCCTCGGACTATAGGTAGACCCGGCGCTACGGTAGAGGAAGTACGTATAGGTAATATTACGGAAAGCTAAACAGAATATAGTATTATACTAGAGGCTTACTACGTCTATATAGGGGGCGGACTTTCGGTAGTTACGACTTCTATATACGGCTATTATACGGCTAGTCCTTACCTATAGTAGCTAAGTATAGTCCTTAGGCGAGAGGGCCTACCTATTAAAGGGACTCGTCGCGCCGTTAGTAAAGATCTAAAACCAATGCCTAAGGAAGGTCACCGGGGTATATAAGTCGATACTAATAAGGATACTTAAGTACGAGACCGCTATACCGCCAATCGACCTATATATCTAGGGACTATAGACCTCCTACTTAGGTAAGTCGGTATAGTACCTAGTATAGAAGGTTATCGCTAGTATAGTTGTAAGGGCCCGCGGATTAGTACTAGCGTATAAGGGTATTCGACCCGGAAACGAGCCGAACTACCGGGTAAGGGACGAATAGCTAGTAATATAATAGGAGTATAAGAAATCGTTTATAGAGTAACTATAGAAAGAGAGGTAGAACAACTAGGTTATAGGGTATAGTGGACGCCCTTAGCTAGCGGGATAACCTAAGGAATAGTTAGCTACGAAATCCGCGGTTAAGTACCCCCTAAAGCTTATCTACTACCGCCTTACGAGGGTATAGAGTAGTATAGTAACCTAACTACAAAGCGAACATATCGGCCTCTAGGGGTACCTTATATAGAGGAAGGTTCTGAAATACACGAATACTAGCTACCCCTACGGCTATTACTCCTAGAACGTACGGTACGTACTCCTCGTCTATCTAAGGTAGTCGCTAGGAAGGGGGGAGTAGATAGTAAAGGCGAGGAACCGGACGATTAGGGCACTTCTTAATAATGTTAAGGACCTACGGCGTATTACGAACTAGATACTAGAGAAGGGCTAGCTAGAATAGTACCGCCTAGTAGGAGTAGTATAGGAAGAGAGGATACGGCGTAGCGCGGTAAGACCGGCTAGGAGCGGAGGCTAACGGGGTAGTAATATAGACTACGTACGTTTAGAGGGAAAGCTAATCTAGATAAGGAGAAGTTGGGGGCGGGAAGGGCTTTTACCTATTCGGGTTTCTCTTTATATATAACAATAGATATATACCTATATAGGCCGAATAGGGTCCTAGAATAGGGGAATAACAAATCTAATCTAGTCTATTATAGCATATATTATCTTTAAACAAGGCTAAACTGACCTTAGCTGTCTAGGCTACGAAACGCGACGCGATAATTACGAATCGACTTGCTATAAAGGTATACGACGCGTCTCGAACTATACTAGGGTATCGATTAAGTAGACGACCTCCTCGGGGTAACTACGAGCCTAATTCGAAGAAGCTTATAGAGCTAGAAGAGAGGGTAATACTTGAGTATATACTCGAGCTAGATCTTAGAGGTTTCCCGCTATTAAAGGCTAGTATACGAGTAATAGCCGATTTATTACTATAAGAGAAGGGTCTTAAGCCCGCTAGTCTTAATTAGATAGACAGGTTTATTAGGCGGTATCGTAAGCTAAAGGTTCGTATAATACGTAGATACGATCGTTAGCGAGCCCTAATAGAAGATCTAGACGTTATCGAGAAGTAGTTCTTACTTATACGTAATATAAAGGAGAAGTATAGTATCCTTAACTAGGACACCTATAACTTCGACGAGATAGGGTTTATAATAGGTGTTATTACGTCTTAGAGCGTCGTTACGGGCTTAGAAAGGCGTAGTAGAAAGAGGAAGGTCGTTTAATAGGGTAATAGAGAGGGAGTAGAGAGATAGCGTATTAGATAGCTCTTATACGAAGCGAGATTAGTAAGGTACGTAAGTCTAACGAGGCCCTTATATAGCGGAAAGCACGAAAGCGCAAGTACATTTAGTCTAGAGGGTCTCTAACCTTCAATAAGGCGTCGTAATTGATACCTCTAGAGGATACTAGGAGGTAGGAGGTGAGTAGAGAGTCGCTAGATAGTGTTCGGCTAGTACTAAGGCTACGACGCTATAAGCGATATAGCGAGTCGGGGCATAACGTACGTACCTGTTAAGTAGACTCGCTAGATAGCGAAGAATCTAAAGAGGAATTGTCCTCTTAGTAACGATTCTATAGGATATCGTCGTGTTAAGATACCGTCGTAATTAAAGTAGAAGTAGTATAGTTCTTAGTAAAAGTAGCCCGCTCGGTAGTATAGCCCGCTCGGTAGTAAAGTACGTTATCTATATCCTATTTAGGGGTTACTCTATCCGTTTTAGAATCGGCTTACCTACGCCTCCTATACCCTAAATCTATACCCTATATAATATAGCTAGTTTAATAATCGCCTTATATATAATCCTTATTTTTTACTAATAATTACTACTTAAGAGACATATCGACGAGGACTATCTATTCGATAGCCCTTATTAAGACGAGTAATCTACTTAAGTAGTAGCGACCCGCCTACGCTAGCGGCGGCGTAATCGTAGTATAAAGAACACTAAAACTAAGGTTCCGTTCCCGTAACGGTAGACCCTAGAGTTACGGAGTCACGGAGGATAACTACCTAATTAGGAAGCGCGACCTCACCCCGAATAGTAGCGAAGGATAGTAACTAACGAGAGCTATAGCCTTACGAGGCTAACGATAAATAATATAGCGTAGACGACCCTATATACGGAGGTAGAAAACTTACTAGGGGATAACTAATACCTAGCCCGAGTATATAAGAACACTATAGTATAGCTACTAAGAGCGCTAAAAGCGCTATTATACTAAATCCCGAAGACAATCTAATAAGTAATATAGAAGGTAGCCTAGAGACTAACTATATAGGTAATAGTAGTAGTAGGTAAGAATTAATCCCCTACGAAGGTAAGTAATACGGTACGCCTATATATTACTAATCCGGCGGAGGAATAAGAAAACCGTAGCCCTAATAAGTAAGGAGATTATCGATAGAATCGGCTAGAAGGAGGTAGTTAGAGCGAGGGTAGAGGCAATAGGCGTAGTAAGACTCTTTACCGTATAAGAGTCTAATAGACGAAAGCTAGAGACCTATAAGGAGTAGACTACTAAAGTCGCGAAGTCGGTACGAGTCTCCTACTAATAGTATACCGTTATCGCCTACGGGGTCCCTAGGACATTTAAGGTCGAAGACCTTCCCTAACTCTAAGTATAGAACTAGAATATATCCCTAGGAGTACGACTAACGAAGGCGGTATAGTTATATAAGATAGTAGACCGAGAGAAGACGTATTTATCGCTTATTATCTAGGTAGAGAGAGCGGAACAAGCTAACTAGATACTAGATAATAGGCTATTCTAGAACTACGAGAGAATAGACACGGAGATCTATTAGAGTAGCTATAGGGTACTATAATGCTTCTCTTACTAATAGTACGGTTATATAGCCCTAAAATACGGAGAGAAGACCCTAAGGTGTCCTTACTACGTAGGCCTATACTAGGGAAGGGAATGCCTAAAAAAGGAGAGTAGGTATATATACTACGGTAGAAGGTACCTAGCGTACTTAAACTAATACCTAGCTAGAATAGTAGTATAAGAACGAGCGAGATAAGTAAGGATCTCTATACTAGCTAGGTACCCCTAACAATAGTAGGAGGGACCTACCGTATATAAGGGATTCGAGCCGAGTAAGAGGAAGAGGGTAGAAGAGATAAATAAGGGAACCTTACCCTAAACGTATCTACCTCCTAGTAGGCCTAGACACCTTAACCGGGCTACTAACGAACTAGGCTAAATACGAATCTTTAGGGCGCCCTAGCGGTCCTAGGGCTAGCTAGATAGCGGGATATAGACTTAGGAGATATAGTAGGTTAGTACGGAAATAGACCTTACGGATAAAAAACAATACTAAACGACGACATTACTATCGTATAGTATAACGTAAATAAAAGTAGGGACAAGGTCTAGCGCTACTTTCTATAAGAGCTAGACCCGCTACGGTACTACGTTATTACGGTATATAAACTATAGATCAATCCCTACGTAGGACTCCTAGCTACTTATAATGACCGGAGATACTATACCGTAATCGCGGGCGAACGAGGCGTTATCCTAAGGACATATATATAGATAGATAGATAGATATTTTGTTAAGCTATTATAGTACCCTTTGGCCTATATAGCTATACTATCTTGTTTTCGTATATATAGAGGGGAAACCGTATTAGTAAAAACCCCTCCTCCTTCCCGCCTATCTTTTCCCCCTCGTTATCGTCTTAGATTTCCCTTATTAAGGGTACGCTAGTGTTATAGGCCTACCCTAATAACTACCCTATCTACAACCCCCCTAGCTTCCGCCTCTTATCTATCTACTCCTCCGTCTTACTAGCGAGGCTAAACTACTAGAGGTATCCCTACTATAGTATCTACCGAGAGATTCGGCAAATATTACCTTTATCCCTAATAATTAACTTATAGTCTCTTCTTCCCGCTTAGTACCTCTAATTTCCCCTACGACTCGCCTACTATAGGCATCGTAGTAGTATATATTCTAGGTTTTACGATAGGTAGCTATACTAGTAGGCTAGGCTTTAGATGTCTAGTACGCGTCTTCTAAATAGGTAGGCCCTTAATCTAATATATTTTACTCGGATATATTAGCCGATTAGTAGTATACCCGTCTCTATTTCTACCGTACTTATTAACGTTATCTTATATACCCCTAGTATCCTACGTAGGTTATATACCTATATCCTATTTAGGAGTTGCTCTATCCGTTTCGGGATCGGCTTGCCTACGCCTCCTATTTCCTAAATCTAGACCCTATATAACATAGCTAGTCTAACGATCGCCTTATATATTACCCTTACCTTATCGAATGTTACTCTCTATATAGACGCCGTAAGCCTCTTTATCGAGGCTTTGTTAACTTACGCTCGACTCTAGGCTTTCTTAATCTATATATTCTAGCTTAGCTTCGGGTCGAGCTAGATCCCTAGTACTCGTAGCTCCGCTAATAGCTTAGTCTCGTAGCCTTAGATTCTTACCGCCGCCTTTATATTATAGTATATTCTCGCTTTACTAAAGTGTATAAGCTAGTACTTTTTAGGGGCGAACCGGGCACTATACTTCTTTGCCTACTCCTCGTATTTCTTGTACCTATCTTCTAGGAGGCGACAGGTCTCCTCTATCGAGTCTAACTAGGCTAGAGTGTTTATATCGTCTATAAATCCCGATACTAAGGTTTACGGAGAGGTAAGTAGGGGGATTAGATTAGACATAAATATTAGAAACAGGATAGGGGAGAGAGTAGATCCCTAAGGTATTCTAGCCTCTACCTTTACCGGGTCGGACGTATACTTCCCTAGGACTAGGTGTGTTATCCGTTCCTAGAGAAAGGAGTAGACGAACTTCGTTACCTACTAGAGGATGCCTTTCTATTATAGGATATATATTAGCCTTTAGTATAAGACGTTATCGAAGGCTCCTATAATATCGAGGGATAGTAAGGACGCCGCTCGGTTCCTACCGTAGTACTAGAGGGTCTGAATTTATTCCGTAATTAGCTCTATTACTATTAGTATCGATCGCTAGCTTCTTCCCCCTATCTATATTACTAGGAGTACGTAGTTATCCTCGGCTAGCTACGTAGGTCTCTAGGCTACTATCTTTTCTAGGACCTTCTATATCGTGTTTAGAAGTACAATTAGTCTATACGATTTGGGCTAAGTATAGTCCTCCTTCTATAGCTTACGTAGTACTACTATTATAGACTCTCTATACGGCCTCGGGTGATACCCTAGCCGTAGGTACGCGGTAAATAGGTTTATAAGGCTCGGCGCGATCTCTTCTCTATACTCTTTTAGTAGTATATTTAGTATCCTATCTAGGCCTAGGAGAGGAGGTCGTAGTGATTCTTCGCCTTATATCGCTAAACACGATATATTCGAAAGCTCTTATTAAGGCTATTCTAAAGATCTATAAAGCAGGCTACTACCCCTAGAATTAAGGGAGCTCTACCTTATTTAATTTAGATAGCTTAAAGTTCTCTTTACCCTATTTCTTTAGCTCTAAACGCCGCGGAGGTGCCTAGCTATATTGGGTAACTCCTAGGTAATAGTAGCCTAGGCTACGGTACTACCGGCGCCTACGGCTCTATAGGCGAAGCTCCCCTAAGACAACTAGTAGCAACTTATAGAGGACGTAAAAAGTATAGAAACTAACGATTAGCTCCTATACCGGTCTCTATAGGTAATAATTACTTAGCTATGTACGGCGCTTATACTATCGTATTACCGAGGGTAATAAGAAATAAGGACGACGTCTTAGGCGATTAATAAGGCCACCCGGAATTAACACTCCTATAGCTAGGTATCGGTCGCGGTATCGATACTAGGCCCCCGCCTAACGTACGATATAGTTACGATCTATTAAACAGGTACGGGTAGATAGTAGCGGAGTAGAGTAAGAGATCAATCTTTAACTGACTAATAGCACGAGTATATAGCAATATATTAGGAACTAATATGTTGATTGTGTTAAATGTCTATCTAAGCTAAAGGGGAGAGAAGGTATCTCCCTATAAGCTTAGTTATCGTAGATGCCTTAGGCTACTAGATCACTTCCTAATTATTAACTCCCTTTAAGATACTACATCTTAATACTCCTACTCATCTCGTATAGGAGGTTATAGTCTGCTTACTTCCTGTCAATAGTACTTAGACCTTTTTATAACAGGTTTAGCTAGCTTATAAACCTCTAAAAGTATAGACTAGTCTTTGGTTTTATAAACCCGTCTACAACTATCTTAGAGGTTAGGGTGTACTTAATAGCAATAAGCCTCCTCTACCAATGTTTCCTAATAGCGTTATAGGCAATGTCAATGTGCTTCGACTTGTTATAAATATGTACATCTTTTACTAGGGTGAGGGCAGCTTAATTGTCACCTCTTAATTGGACTGGTCTCAAATTTGATACAGTCTCCTAGTTTCTAGTGATTCTTAGTTAATAGGAACAGTCTCCTACTAACTCTAGACAATCCATTTCTCTTAGTAGTAAAGCTAGGAATTGGGACTGCTTCGTATATATATTTATAGCTATATATTTAGCCTCTATTATAGACTACAGACTTTTACTTCTTACTTATCTAAGAAACTAGTGCCCTATAGAGGAAGAAGACATACCTAAGGATTAAGACTCTATCTACTTTGTCTATTACATAATCAGAATTATAGTATCTAATAAGGTGTCCTTTTCTAGACTTTAAGAACTGAAGTCCTAGATTAGGGTATAATCTTAGGTACCTAGTGATCTTCTTTAAAGCCTTTATATAGTAGGTAGATAGGTTACTCACAAATGAGCTTATCCTTCCTAGGGCAAAAGTAATGTCTAGCCTTATAATTGTTACTAGCTATATCTAAGTACTATTAATACTCTAGTACTCTGCCTTGTCATACCTCTCATCTATATAGCTTGAAGGTTTAAGGGCCTTATAGCTGTCTATAGGTGAGTGTGTAGGTGCTGCCTTCTTATAGTTCATTCCTATCTTAGCTAGGCTGTCCCTAACAAAGTGTCCTTAGTCAAGTTTTAGGATTCCTCTCTTCCTATCCCTTATAACTCTTATACTAAGGATCTTTTCAGGTTTACCTAGATCTTTAATCTTGAAGATCTTACTAAGTTCTCTTTTGAACTAGAGAACATCTATTAACTTTAGTATAGCAATTGGAATGTTATCTATATATATAAGGATTATGATCTCCCTCTTCTTATAGATAAGTAGGTATAGCTCTACTTCTAACTATGTGAATCCAATCTCTCTAAGCTTTGACATAGAGTTGATTCTAATCTCTAGCTACTTGCTTAAGTCTATACAAGCTTTTAAGGATTTTGAACACTATGTTTAGTAGAAGCTTAACTCCTAGTAGTAGTAACATAAAGATGTCTTTATAGAGGGTGCTTTCTATAAATGCATTGTTCATATCTACTTAGTAAAGATAAAGATCCTTCTTATATATAATAGCCATAAACACCCTAAGGGTATCCTATCTTACTATAGGTATAAATGTCTCTATAAAGTCAACACCAAACTTCTGTAAGAAGCCCCTTATAACTAGTCTAGCCTTGAACTTTTCAATAGCTCTACTAATGCTTCTCTTAATATCAAAGACCTATCTTGATGTAACTAGATTTGCTCCTTTTAGTAGAACAGAATTTTCCTAGGTATTGTTACTCTATAGAGCATCTAGTTCCTTTTGGATTGCTTCCTTCTAAAGATGTCCCCATTTCTTATCATTTATAGTATCCTCATAGGATTTTAGAATCGGGACCTCTTACTTATATATAATAGCTTCTATAGTTACTATAAAGGCCATTTCCTTAACTTCTTATAGGAATTCGCTATCCTATAGTATTGAACTGTCCACTAATTGTATAGCTACAAAGAAAGCTTAGTATAAAGTAGCAAGGTTCTCTAAGAGGTCTATTGCTTCTCCTACTTTAGTAGTTAGTTCGGGCTTAGGGACTATAGATTTTAGGGCTTTCTGTTTTATGTTATAGCCCTTAACATCATAGTCAGCCT
This sequence comes from Fulvia fulva, assembly GCF_020509005.1. Taxonomy (NCBI): domain Eukaryota; kingdom Fungi; phylum Ascomycota; class Dothideomycetes; order Mycosphaerellales; family Mycosphaerellaceae; genus Fulvia; species Fulvia fulva. The sequence continues at coordinate 1,474,627 of NC_063012.1, forward strand.
TTCTCTTTCTAAGGGATGATTTAGGGACCGTTACTTATAACCTAGTAACGTCTATTTCCTAGGGATCTAGGGAGCTTCTCTTAATTAGCTAATCGATTTTCTAAAATTCCCCTACGTTCTCCGGAGGTTAGAGAAGTTATATAAACAGCTTTCTCGGCTAAGCGACTTTAGGGCTCTTAATTAGCTAATCTATTTCGGGGGTACTCTAATAGACGCCTAAATAGTAGGTAGATTGTCCTAAGGATACGTTCTTCCTCGGCCTTCCTAAGGGCTTCCTAGCTAGTGTACTGCTTAGTAGATTCAATGTTAGAACATTAAGACCTATATTACCTCTAGGCTAGTCCTTAAAGAAGTCTGTATATATATATTGTTTAACAGCTCTTATGTCTAGTTCCTAAAAGAGCTAGGCTTTAGCTATGTTTTTAACATACCTAATAAACACTACTTCTTTACCCCTATTTATTAGCTTGTCACTTCTTGCCTATTAAGGTTAGGATCTTGTGTCTAATTAGACAATAGCTTTACATCCCTAAACTTTCAAATAGTTAATAGTCGGTTTGATATTATTAAAAGCCTTATCTAGTAAAACCTTAAACCTATTGTAATCTAGGCTATTTAGCAGTTTGTTCCTTATATAAGTTTGGGCCTCTAGTGCTTTAGGCTAACATTCAACCGGCATTTTAGCCTCTTTAAGCATTGCCCTTATAGAGTCCTCTAAGGTTTGTATTGACCTCTTAACTGGTCCATTCTATAGAGAGTTGTATACCTTAGTCGGCTCGAGCCTAATCCCTAAATCCTTCTCCTCCTACTTCACTAATATAATAAGTTCTTTTGTATTATTAAGTCTTACTACTTTTAGCTACGCTAATGATTTCCTCTCTACTTTGATCTTCTAGTTCTAGAGAGTAACTAGAGTATCTTCTCTTTTCCTAAGAGGAAAGGTCCACTTCTTCCTAGAGAAGTTATTAATAATCTTAAGCTAGTATTTGAATCCTAGTCTTGAGATTAGTAGTGGGCTATATATATTAATAGGTCGACGACGAGAATCACCTGTACGTGGTGTCGGCTACGAACCTCTCGTCTAGCTACGAGAGAGCCAAGTATTCTCACGCTGGAGCGTCGTGGGCGCGGCGGGCGCGCAACGTAGGCGAAGCCGCGGCGAACAGAGGACTACCAGCAAAACGGGTATGAAAACCATCCGACGAGCGTGTACTCGTGTCGGGAGCGAGTCCCTCTTCTTTCTACGTGTAAGAAGGGCGCGGAACCGTGGCCTATACGCTCGACAGGACACCTCTGGTATGAGTGCAGAATTTTCACCTCCGGAGACCGCAAACCGAGCGGGCTGAGCGACGAACATTGGACGAGCGGACTACAGAACAACAACTGAGCGGACTATGCAACGGCGTCGAGCGGACTACGAAACAATCTGGTGTTTGCCAGCGGGCAATGCGGTGGGTAGGTGGACACGCGACGAAGCCTATAAGGGCCTGTTGAACACCCGGTATGGGAACGAGGGTTTTGCCTAAGGCACTGCCTGTCCCGCTACACAACGCACCTAGTCTGACATGGTAGATTGCGACGAGGAAAAGACGATAGCCTGAGCAAGGAAAAGACGGCTGTTAGGACGGGGAAAAGACGTACAATGCAAGTGGATTAGTTCTGTGATCGGGGAGGATCGAGGGCAGGGTGATAAGGAACTTCATATTGGTTAGTAGGTGGAAACGCAAGGAGTACGCTGCCCGGCGTGGTGTGTGCCCCGAGCAAACCTGCGAGGCATGGACGGCCGCTTTCTAGAGATAGGCTGCGGTAACGCGAAGGGCGTCAAAACCTGGGGCGTGGTGTACACTGGCAGCGACGGCTGACACTGTCTGTACAGCCCGAGAGGACGGATGCGCATGTCGGTCAATAGAGAGCACTAAAGGGCTTAGGCCTATGGAGGTGGATATTGGCTTAAGGAGCAAACAGGGAGGGAGGGCGTAGAGGGAAGCTTTTGCTCCGGGCTAACCTCTCGAAACGAGGCTACACGGTGGTGCTAGATGAGTGGGAAAGCGCGGTTAAGACTTGTCACCTTATCTCGTAGCTAGCTTGCTAAATACGATTCCTTCCTTGCCAAACGACGCTAGGGGTGAAGGCGATAGAGGAGCCAGCAAACGAACCACGCCGTAACTGGAAGAAGGCACGCTGGGACGACATAAGAGGCTTCCTAATAGCGAACCTACCACAGCATAGAGAACTCGAGACGACAGCTCAGCTAGATCAAGCAGCGGAACAGATTACCTCGGTCATATGGCAAGCAGCGGAACAATACACGCCGTTACTCCGGCCCTCAACGCAGCAGAAGGCCTTCTGGACCCCTGAATGCTCTACGAAGGTAAGGGAGGCTAGAAGGGCAAGGCGACAGTGGACGAAGGAGCACACCCAAGAGACGTGGGAGCAATACTGCCACGCGACACAAGAGAAGAAGGCACAGATAAGACGCGATAAGCTGCAGGACTGGAGAGCGACGATCGGGCTCGTTACAGAAAACCCGGAACAGATGTGGAGACTTGCTAAATGGGCACGACTACCTGAAGAGCAACAAGCCCCTCACTTCCCCCCAATCGTAGACCGCGAAGGGATTGCCCAGGCTACGCCCCGGGGCAAGGCAAAAGCGTTAGCCGACCATTTCTTTTCGACGCAAGTAGAGGCAGACCTTACGGACATCGACCCGAGCACATACCCGGAACCCCTGGACATGGATTGGGCGGTTAGCTCTAACACAGTAACAGGAGTCATAAGTAAGCTAAAGGGACGAAAAGCCCCAGGCCCAGACAGGATACCAAACGCACTGCTAAAAGAGTGTAGAGAAGAGATCGCGCCGAGCCTTGCAAACCTATTTACCGCGTGCCTACGGCTAGGGTATCACCCGAAGCCGTACAGAGAGTCTATGACAGTAGTGCTACGCAAGCCACAGAAGGAAGACTATACTCAGCCCAAGTCGTACAGACCAATAGCACTTCTAAATACGATAGGGAAGGTCCTAGAAAAGATAGTAGCCCAGAGACTTACGCAGCTTGCCGAGGACAACCACGTACTCCCAGCAACACAGATGGGGGGAAGAAGCCAGCGATCGACACTAACAGCAATGGAGCTAATTACGGAGCAAATTCAGACCCTCTGGCACTACGGCAGGAACCGAGCGGCGTCCTTACTATCCCTCGACATCGCAGGGGCCTTCGACAACGTCTCACACCAAAGGCTAATACATATCCTACAGCAGAAAGGCATCCCCCAGTGGGCAACGTCGTTCGTCTTCTCCTTTCTCCAGGAACGGACGACATACCTAGTCCTAGGAAGGTACACGTCCGACCCGGTGAAGGCAGAGACTGGAATACCTCAGGGATCTACTCTCTCCCCTATCCTGTTTCTGATATTTATGTCGGATCTAATCCCCCTACTCACCTCTCCGCAAACCTCAGCATCGGGGTTCGTAGACGATACAAACATCCTAGCCTGGTCAGACTCGACAGAAGAGAACTGTCGCCTCCTTGAAGATAGGCACAAGAAATGCGAGGAGTGGGCAAAGAAGCATGGTGCCCGGTTCGCCCCTGAAAAGTACCAACTTATACACTTCAGTAAAGCGAGAACACACCATAATATGAAGGCGGCGGTAAGAATCCAAGGCTACGAGACCAAGCCATCAGCGGAGCTACGAGTACTAGGGATCTGGCTCGACCCGAAGCTAAGCTGGAATGTACAGATTAAGAAAGCCCAGAGTCGAGCGCAAGTCAATGAAGCCTCGATAAAGAGGCTTACGGCATCTACATGGGGAGCAACATTCGACAAGGCAAGAGTAATGTATAAGGCGATCGTCAGACCAGCTATGTTGTACGGGGCACAGATTTGGGGAACAGGAGGCGCAGGCAAGCCGATCCCGAAACGGATAGAGCAACCCCTAAACAGGACACAGGCAGGCAACCTACGTAGGGTACTAGGCGCATACAAGACAACGTCAACAAGCACGGTAGAAATGGAGACAGGAATACCACCAATCGGCCAGTACATCCGGGGAATGAGAATTCAATACGCGGCAAAGACGACAGGTTACCTAGCACAAACCACGATCCAGGAGGCAAAGAATAAGATAGAAAGCCGCTACCGGAGAGGGGCAGGATATAGGACAAGCCAAAAAGAGGATGACCTTACTACCTTTACGGCCGTACAGACAAGCACCGAATGGCTAGCACGAAAGGAGGAGGAGCGTAGGACTCGCCAGGCCGGCGGGAGCAAGGCTAAGACCCAAAACCTAGCGGAACAGATAGCGAGCTGCCTATGGGAGCAGGACTGGAAAAGGAAGCCCCCTAAGACAACAGGCCCGATAGCGCTCCGAGCCTTCCAGAGACACAATTACCAGCTATATAGGGACCTGACAAGGGCCGAAGCAAGCATAGCGATCCAAATCAGGTCCGAACACATTGGATTAAGGGCCTACCTGTTCAGGAGACGCGCACTAGACATCTATAGCCCAGCCTGCCAGTGTGGCTACCCATCGCAAAACCCAGAACATATGCTACTACGATGCCCGCAGTGGGCGAGAGGCAGGGGAAATTGGAGGCACCAAGCGGGAAGGAGAGACTACAAGTCAATTATTAGGGACAAAGGCAACATTCGCCGAATCTCTCGGTGGATACTACAGCAGGGATACCTCCAGCAGTTTAGCCTCGCGAGCGAGACGGAGGAGTGGATAGACAAGAGGCGGAAGCGAGGGGGGTTGCAGATAGGGTAGTCATCAGGGCAGGCCCATGACACTAGCGTACCCCTAACAAGGGAAATTTAAGACGACAATGAGGAGGAAAAGACAGGCGGGAAGGAGGAGGGGTTTTCACCAACACGGTTTCCCCTCTATATATACAAAAAACAAGATAGCATAGCTGCATAGGCCAAAGGGCACTACAACAGCTTAATGAAATATCTATCTATCTATCTATATATTAATAGATATAAGGGCAAGTCTTTCAGGTCTTCTCTCTATAACTTTGCCTTTGTACTTCTTTATCTTTGCTATTAAACATACTCTACACTAGTAAAAGCTATCCTTAGGGATAGGAATAGGTTCTTTTAAGTCTGTTACCTTATAAAGATTCTAGAGCAAATTCTTCCTAAAGTGTGCAAATCTTCTATACTAAAGCTCCTACTACTTTAGGTCGGTCTCTAATTAAGCAGTTATAAAGGCATTCTCTATTAGTAGTATACATAATAAGTAATGTGCCCGTTCTTATAGGAGAGGAGAAATCTTATTAATAAATAGAACCCCCCTAAGGAGCTTTGTCTAGACAACAGTCTTACTAGAGGGGGAAACAAGAGAAAATGATAGAGGTTATACACTAAACTGCTTGCTAAACTAGTTCTATAAAACTAGGTTTACTCCTAGCTTAGGTATAAACAGGACATCTTCTAAAACAACTTTTCTACTAGCTCTCCTACTTATCTCTATATTCCTAATATAAGTAGCTAATAAAAACCTACCTCCTACTTTGATCCATTTCTTCCTTATTAAGGGAGTTATAGATCTAAAGAGGCAGCTTTAGTTAGTTATATAGGATAAAGTATAGGAGTTAAGTAACTACTCTAACGAGGGGAACTTGCCTTAGACTTCTATAGTTAAGTGAGCTACTTCATTATACTCATCATTATTAGACATTGTCTCTAGAGATGAGCTACATAAGTCACGTGACTCTTAGGCGGAAAACCCTTTTCTAGTCTTCTTTACTTTAGAGGTATAAGACTAGGCCTAGTTCTTCTAGAGTAATAGTATGTTAGAGCTGAGTTTCTTTACTATTTTCTTAAGTTCTTCTATAGAGGACTTCTCTCTTAGTGTCCTCCTTAAAGTGGGTAGTAGAGTTCTCTTCTTCTTAATATATATTATATTCTAGGAAGATAGTAGTTAGGAATGAGATCTAAGGACCTTTCTTGCCTTAGGCAGACTAGGGCAGTCCTTGATTAGATAATCCTTCTTATAGAGAGGGCAGGAGAGTGGTCTTACTAGACCTAAGGGCTTGACCTAGGTAGCTACTATACTATACTTAGCCTTAGAGGGATCTAACCTAGCTTCTTAAGCTTTAAGGATCTTTAAGGTCCTTTTATGATTCATCTTTAGCTAGGCTATAATAGTATCCCTAGCTATATAGTAGTTAGGTAGTAGTGAGCTTAAGGGCTAGGTCATTCTTATATTAGCTTTCCTATAATGCTGACCCTCTAGGTTAACATTAGCAATCCTTTTTCTAAGAGAAACTAGGTGTGTCTATACAGATCTAATGGTGAACTCTTTACTTATCTTAAAGGTCACAAATTGCTTTATGAGCTTATATATATAGGTTAGTAGCACCTAGCTATACTTATTCTAGAGATACACCTACTTCTTAGCAGCTCTTCTAGATTTATATAAGCCCTTAAGCTTAAATTCATCTTCTTCTTTAATCCTACTAAGGATACTGAAGTTATATACTATATTATGTCTTGTCTATATTAGCGTATTAAGGATCTCTTTAGTTATAGCCTCTTCTTAGAGTTTTAGAGTCTTGCCCTTAATGTTATAAAAAGAGACTTCTATTAGGTCATTAATTGTAAAGAATGCTAATTGGCTCTCTATCTTATATCTCTAAAGGTTAAACTATCTCTTCTAATTGTCCCTCCTAAGAAATGGGATTTTGCCTCCCTTCTCCTCTATCTTGTCTTAGTATAAATCTATAATAAATTGGATATAATGAAATAAGGTGTGTATGTTCTAAAGTAGTAGCTCAGATCCTACTAAGGCTTCTAGTATAGAATAGGAAAGTTCGTAGGTATAGATACTAAGGCCTGCTTAGTAAAGTAAAGAAGGAGCGGTATAAGGTCTCGGGGCTAGGATATAGGTCTGTCTCTCCTAGCAGAGCTTCAAATGACTTACTTAAAGTCCTTCTTAATAGATAGATAGATTTGTCATTCCCCTGTTCTAGGACCCTATCCGGCCTATATAGGTATATATCTATTGTTATATATAAAGGGAAACCCGAATAGGTGAAAACCCTTCCCGCCCCTAACTTCTCCTTATCTAGATTAGCTTTCCCTCTGAACGTACGTAGTCTATATTACTACCCCGTTAGCCCCCGCTCCTAGCCGGTCTCGTCGCGCTACGTCGTGTCCTCTCTTCCTATACTACTCCTACTAGGCGGTACTGTTCTAGCTAGCCCTTCTTTAGTATCTAGTTCGTAATACGCCGTAGGTCCTTAGCGTTGTTAAGAAGTACCCTAATCGTCCGGTTCCTCGCCTTTACTATCTACTCCCCCCTTCCTAGCGACTACCTCGGATAGACGAGGAGTACGTACCGTACGTTCTAGGAGCGATAGCCGTAGGGGTAGCTAGTATTCGTATATCCTAGAACCTTCCTCTATAATAGGTACCCCTAGAGGCCGATGTGTTCGCTTCGTAGTTAGGTTACTATACTACTCTATGCCCTCGTAAGGCGGTAGTAGATAAGCTTCGGGGGGTGCTTGACCGCGGATTTTATAGCTAACTATTCCTTAGGTTGTCCCGCTAGCTAAGGGCGTCCACTATACCCTACAACCTAGTTGTTCTACCTCTCTTTCTATAGTTGCTCTATAAACGATTTCTTACCTTCCTATTATATTACTAGCTATTCGTCCCTTACCCGGTAGTTCGGCTCGTTTCCGGGTCGAATACCCCTATACGCTAGTACTAATTCGCGGGCCCTTACGACTATACTAGCGATGACCTTCTATACTAGGTACTGTGCCGACTTGCCTAAGTAGGAGGTCCGTAGTCCCTAGATATATAGGTCGATCGGCGGTATAGCGGTCTTATACTTAAGTATCCTCGTTAGTATCGACTTATATGCCCCGGTAACCTTCCTTAGGCATTAGTTTTAGATCTTCGCTAGCGGCGCGACGAGTCCCTTCGATAGGTAGGCCCTCTCGCCTAAGGACTACACTTAGCTACTATAGGTAAGGACCGGCCGTATAATAGCCGTATATAGAAGTCGTGACTACCGGAAGTCCGCCCCCTATATAGATGTAGTGAGCCTCTAGTATAATGCTATATTCTGTTTAGCTTTCCGTAATATTGCCTATACGTGCTTCCTCTACCGTAGCGCCGGGTCTACCTATAGTCCGAGGATCCTAAGCTAATTTGCCGGGTTAGTCGTATGCCCCTATATCTAGATAGAAGCTTATATATTGTGGAACCGTAGCCGGCGCGTAAAGTGTATTAGATTGTACTTTTCTAGGGCAAACCGAGCCCCGTGCCTCCTAGCCTAGTCCTCGTAGATCTTGTACTTCTCTTCTAGTAGCCTATAGTTCTCCTTAGTCGAGGAAGACTACGCTAGGATGTTTGTGTCGTCTACGAAGCCGCTCGTAGCGGTGTTCTAGGATTCTAGGGCTGGGAGTAGCGTCGCTATAAAGAAGAGGAACAGAATAGGTACTAGCGTTAAGCCTTACGGGATTCTAGTATAGACTACTTAAAATAGGCTTCTATACTAGCCGACTAGGATCGACGTACTACGGTTTTAGAGGTAGGACCGTACGAAGTTGACAAGCTACTTAGGGAGTCCTTTCGACCTTAGGATATAGAGTAGCCGCGGGTATAACACGTAGTCGAAGGCTCCCGATATGTCTAGGCTAAGTAAGGAAGCCACCTTGTCCCTATTCTTATACTAGATAGCCTTTATCTAAGAGGTGATAAGTTCTATCGCGGATAGCGTCGATCGCTATAGGCGCGCACCTATCTAGGTGTCCGGGAGTAGGGAGTGTTTATCTACCGCCTCGGAGAGTCTCGTTATAACTAGCTTCTTAAGCGCCTTTCTAAGAGTGTTAAGGAGCGTAATTAGGCGGTACGACTTCACCTGCGTATAGTCTTCCTTCTACGGCTTGCGTAGGACCACTATCGTCGATTGTTTAAAAGCTATCGGGTAGTATCCGGTCTATAGGCAGGCGTTAAAGATCGCTATAACTACTAGGGCTAGTTAATCTCTATACTTCTTTAGTAGCTCGTTTAGGATCCTATCCGGCCCCGGGGCTTTCTTCGCCGGTAACTTCCTTAGTATAGCGGCAACTTCTCCCTCGGACACCTCCTATTAGACCGTAATGCTAGGGGCTAGGGGAGTAGAGCTATTTATGTCGCTTAGATTAGCCTCGACTAGGGGCGGGAAGAACTTACTAGCTAGTAGACGCGCCTTGGCCTCGGGGTCGCTAACCGGGCTACTAGGCGATTATAGCGCTAGGATAGAGAAGGAGGGGCCCTATATAGGGTCCTGTCGGGCCTATTTCGCTAGCTTCTATATCCTCGCTAGCTTGCCGGCGATTTCCTCTACTATAGCCCTCTAGCCGACTGCTTTCTCCCTTCGTATTATAGCTTTCTTCTGTTAGTATGCCTCCCTATATACGTTCTAGGCCTCCTCGCTATAGCTACTCGTCTATACCCGGCGGGCTCTCCTTGCTTCTCTTACTACCGTAGTACACTCCGGCGTCTAGTATAGTTTAGACTATGTCGTTAGTTAGGTAAGCGGAACGTAAAGTAAGGTCGCTTTTCTTATTTCGTCTATTAACCCCTAGACTACTTCGTCTATCTCGTCTTTACTGTTATATTACTACTACGCGATCTAGACTAGCCTCTTAGAGTTATCGAGGTACGCCTAGATATTAGCCTAGTAGCCCTTTCCCTAGTTTAGCTTAGGGGTTCTCGCTAGTATACGTTATATCTATATCGTAATAGAGGTCCTGACTAGTATATAGTCTAACGACGCCTCGAGTTTATGTTCGATCCTATAGTAGGTTACCGTATAGTAGTGGCTATCTAAGATCTAGGAGAGGTCGATCGTGCCTTAGAGTCCCCCTCTCTTCTAGGTACCTAGGTCCTTCGGGGTATTAAGGGCAATTGCGTTGCTCGCTATCAAGTCGAGTACTTCGTCGGCTATAGGGTGCGGCTATATAAGGCTTTCCTAGGAAGGGTAGTATATATTGAAGTCTCCTACTACGATGTGGCACCCTTGTCTCTTAAGCGTACTGTCTAGGTGTCTATAGACCCCTAGGTCGCGGCTAGACCTCGAGGCTAGCGGTTGTATATATAGGTTGTATATCTAGGTACTACCTACGTAGAGGGAGGTAATATCGCCCTCGCCTTCTTCGTCTACGTAGTACACTACCTCCTAGTCGGATTCTAGTATGTCCTTACTAATATAGAAGTACGTACGGGGTCTACCGTCGCCTCGTAGGTATATCGTATAGCCTAGTAACTTGTAGGTCGTTAGTCTCTTATAGTACGGGTTAATCTATAGCTCCTAGATTGTAAGGACGTAGTAGACGCGCGGGTCCGCCTCGTATAGGAAATGGTTCTAGACTATATCCTTACTATAGTTAACGTTATACTAGATAATGCTAAGCGTGTCGAGGCTAGTTATCGGCATCGATAATCATTTCCTCTATATCGTCCTATGTCCTACTGCCCTATACGTCCTAGTCTACGCCTATCGGCTATATACTAAAGGGGAGCCGGGCCTAGTTAGATTCCCTCGCCGTAGCTAGTAGAGCACGTGGCCTCCCGTACGCCCTAGGTTACGCATCCTTTATATCGTTCTCGGCCCTAGGGCGCTTATACCCGACCGCCGCTAGTTAGTTCCGGTATAGGCTAGCCTTACGGTCGCCGTAGAATCTTAGGGCGACGGTTCTATTTGTGATTGCCTTGTTTTTCGCTAGTTTCCGCTATAGGCATTCCGTACTATACGATAGGTAGTGCCCCGGACAGTTCGCGTACCGTCTCGTAGTCGATATATAGTCCCTAGACATATAGTCTCCTATATAGTTCGAGTAGGCCTACTTGTTTATATACGTGTAGGTTTGGTGTCTATACTATTAGCATTTGAAGTATTAGAGGACACGAAAGTATAAGGAGTGCTTTTCTACTATCTTAAGGCTATATTGCTAGACTAGGCCTTGTTCTATCGCTAGATCCGCCGCTTTCGCGTCTTATAGCTATACTATTAGCGCCGAGGCCTTCTTACCTTCTAGCCATTTCCTATAGAGCCAAGTCGCCTTCTGGATTAGAGAGTTAAGAGTGACCGGGTTGTCCTCTTAGAGAGCGCGTAGGTGACCCTAGTTAGTTAGGTCAAACTCCTTAGGTATATCGTAGACTAGGATCGTAAATTGTTTCGTTAAGACCTTCGCTAATGCCGTAACCTTAGATGCCTACTATAGCTATACCTCTAGGTGCCTCCTAGCAGTAGCAGAGCTAGTATAGATCTATAGAGTGCCGTTAGACTATTGGTTCACTACGACCACCCCTAGTTAGTTAATTCGTTAGGCGAGCTCCTTGTTCGATAGCTTCGCAACTTCGGCCTAGTCTTCCTTTGCTATAATACGGATCGTAACTATATCGTACGTTAGGCGGGGGCCTAGTATCGATGCCGCGACCGATGCCTAGCTATAGGGGTGTTGATTCCGGGTGGCCTTACTAATCGCCTAGGACGTCGTCCTTATTTCTTATTGCCCTCGGTAATACGACAGTATAAGCGCCGTACGTAGCTAAGTAATCATTACCTATAGAGACCGGTAAGGGAGCTAATCGTTAGTTTCTATACTTTTTACGTCCTCTATAAGTTGCTACTAGTTGTCTTAGGGGGGCTTCGCCTATAGGGCCGTAGGCGCCGTTAGTGCCGTAGCCTAGGCTACTATTGCCTAGGAGTTGCCTAATGTAGCTAGGCACCTCCGCGGCGTTTAGAGCTAAAGAAACAGGGTGAGGAGAGCTTCAAGCTATCTAGATTAAATGAGGTAGAACTCCCTTAGTCCTAGGGGTAGTGGCCTGCTTTGTATATTGTTAGAATGGCCTTGATAAGAGCTTTCGAATATGTCTTGTTTTAGTATAGAGATCGATGAAAAAGCTCCGTCGATTCAGTCCTTCTTAATAGTATCTCGATATAGTTCTACCTATAGAGTTTCTTTAAGGTATTAGCTTTAAGTAAGCCGTATAGAGTCCTTGTCTAGGTTACCTATTACTCAGTATCGAACTAAGCTCCTTACTAGGATACACGGGGTAGACTTCTAATTCCTAGATGTTTTCTACTACGATAGTAAGGGATATAAGTAACCTATACTAATATAGGTTGCTCTTATTCCTATATAAACCCGGGCTTATAACCTATTAAATAGGTACGGGTAGATAGTAGCGGAGTAGAGTAAGAGATTAATCTTTGACTAACTAATAGCACGAGTATATAGCAATATATTAGGAACTAATATATTGATTATATTAAATGTCTATCTAAGCTAAAGGGGAGAGAAGGTATCTCCCTATAAGCTAAGTTATCGTAGATACCTTAGGCTACTAGATCACTTCCTAATTGTTGACTCCCTTTGAGATGCTATATCTTAATACGATCCGTATTATAGTAGAGGAAGACTAGGCCGAAGTTACGAAGCTATCGAATAAGGAGCTCGCCTAACGAATTAGTTAACTAGGGGTAGTCGTAGTGAACTAATAGTCTAACGGCACTCTATAGATCTATACTAGCTCTACTACTACTAGGAGGCACCTAGAGGTATAGCTATAGTAGGTATCTAAGGTTACGGTATTAGCGAAGGTCTTAACGAAGCAATTTACGATCCTAGTCTATAATATACCTAAGGAGTTCGACCTAACTAAGGTTACCTACGTACGCTCTAAGAGGACAACCCGGTTACTCTTAACTCTCTAATCTAGAAGGCGACTTGGCTCTATAGGAAATGGCTAGAAGGTAAGAAGGCCTCGGCGCTAATTATATAGCTATAAGACGCGAAAGCGGCGGATCTAGTAATAGAACAAGGCCTAATCTAGTAATATAGCCTTAAGATAGTCGAAAAGCACTCCTTATACTTTCGCATCCTCTAATGCTTTAAATGCTAACAGTATAGACACTAAACCTACACGTATATAAACAAGTAGGCCTACTCGAACTATATAGGAGACTATATATCTAGGGACTATATATTGGCTACGAGGCGGTATACGAACTGTCTAGGGTACTATCTATCGTATAGCGCGGAATGCCTATAGCGGAAACTAGCGAAAAACAAGGCAATTATAAACAGAACCGTCGCCCTAAGATTCTACGGCGACTGTAAGGCTAGTCTATACTAGAACTAGCTAGCGGCGGTCGGGTATAAGCGCCCTAGGACCGAGAATAATATAAAGGATACGTAACCTAGGGCGTACGGGAGGCTACGTACTCTACTAGTTACGGCGAGGGAATCTAACTAGGCCCGGCTCCCCTTTAGTATATAACCGATACGCGTAGACTAGGACGCGCTAGGTAGTAGGACATAGGATATTATAGAGGAAATGATTATTAATAACGATAACTAGCCTCGATACGCTTAATATTATCTAGTATAACGTTAACTATAGTAAGGATATAGTCTAGAACTATTTCCTACACGAGGCGGACCCGTACGTCTACTACGTCCTAGTAATCTAGGAGCTATAGATTAACCCGTACTATAAGAGACTAACGACCTATAAGTTACTAGGCTATACGACATACCTACGAGGCGACGGTAGACCCCGTACGTACTTCTATATTAGTAAGGACATACTAGAATCCGACTAGGAGGTAGTGTACTACGTGGTATGTCTCGTTCTAGGGGTGGTCTTAAAGGGGAGATTAGTCAAGTCACGTAGCGGTATTCTTTAGAGAGGCTAAAGCAAGCTAAGCGAAGATAGATAATTGAGACAAAGGTCGTATTCCAATCAGTAAGATAGTAATATAAGTTGAACGCCTCGAAGCTATAAGGGTATCTCGTCGTTCCTAAATATAAAGGAGATTCGCGGACTCCTCTAAGTAGTCTAATTAGTCTAAGTATAAGCAGTCTGATTAGTCTAAGTATAAGCAGTCTGAGCACTCGTTATCTAAGCGCTTAGGCAGGATTCTACGTAACTAGGTTACGGGAGCGTAGGGCTAATAAACGGCGGGCCCGGGATCATTCCGTAATAATATTCCCCTCCTAGTCTAGCTTCGTCCCGAAGCTATATAAGTAGGAGCCTTCTCTTTCGTGCCCGTTAGGTAACGATGACTTCTTCTTCCTATAAACGTCGTTAACGCCTCGCCTTAGACACTAAAACTTCTAGGATTACGATAGCGCCGTGTTCGAACTATTAGAAGGCTAGGTCCTTAGGGGCCGTAGTAAAATGTATCGTAGGATCGCGGTCGGGAAAGTGTTCGGCGTATATCCGTAAAGGTTATAAAGACTACGACGTACGGTTATCTAGTCCGGAGTAGGAGCGTCTACGTGATTCTCGCGACAAGCTTCGTCTTAAGCTTAAACAAATTAAGGAGGAGGAAGTACGGCTAAAGATACGTAAAATCCGTCTCCGAAAACAACTACGGCTAGCCGAGCGTCGTACCGACGACGCTATAGCTAAAGAACTAGACGACCTAGAGGTCAAGGAGGTACGGGAAGAGATATCGCGCCTAGAATAGTCGTCCGGCGTAGAGGCTTCTTCCTCGTTAGTTCCGTTTCTCGACGTCCTAGAGATACCGGTAAATAACTAGGCGGCTATCTCGGACGTTACTCCCTAGGAGGGCTTCTTAGATATAGAGGTCTTATCTAGCTCGTAACGGTGCGTCCCCTTCGTTCTCGTAGTATTCTTGTAGCTTCTACTAATAGTTACGTAGGTTCTTCTTATATTCCTAGGTATTCTCCGAATCGTCGTATCCTTTCTACCTAACGAGGTATCGCTAACCTTGTCTATCTAGTATTCTTTCGACTTCGAACTCGTTTTCTTCTTCGGCCTAGTAGTAAAATGTTTCTTAGCACGGTGTTTAGGGGTCCGCTAGTTCTAGTATAGATATATAGAATACTAGGTAGATCTTAGCGTCCTTTAGTAGTCGTAGTCGGTAGTTAACTAGTCCTCGAGGTTCTTTAACGAGAAATAGTCCGACTTTTATATAGTCTAGCTTTTTGGTCTTCCTTCGCGTCCTAAGGTTTTTTATAAGAAGGTAGACCTTATCCCCCCTCTATAGCTAAGGTGCTATTTGTCGTTTCTTACGGGATACCGAGAGCTTGTTTTAATTGCTCCCGATTGTTCTTATGATGTTTTTATGTATCTTCTTTAGGCTCTTTATAGTAGCAATAGCTTTGTCGGCCTATAGGTGCGTCCCTTCTTCGCTAAATAGGGTAGGGTACCTCCCGTAGTTTACGTAGAATAGTAACTCCCTTATAGTCTCGGATTAGTGATTGTTAAGTATAATCTGCGCCATAGGTAGGAGTGATACCCAATTGTCCTATATATAGTTAATATAGTGTCGGAGGTATTGTTCTAGCGTTTAGTTCGCTCTCTCCGTCTGCCTATCCGTCTATAGGTAGTATACGGTCGACAACTTATACTTAATTCCGATTGTAGCAACTAGTGTCTTCTAGTAGTTTGATGTGAATAGCTTGTCTCTGTCTATAATAAAGACCTTTAGAAAGCCGTAGTATCGTACTAGTCGGTCTAGTACGAGGTATCCGAGCTGTTCTACTCTATATACCTCGGAGGTAGGGATGAAGTGTACATATTTAGTAAGCCGGTCGACTATCACTAGTATCATGTCGTATCGTTATGACGTGACCTTGTCCTATAACGTTAGTAGCTTAGTAATAAAGTCTATCGTGACTTCCTCCTAAGGCTATATTAGTAGCTCCCTAAACTATATCTCTCTATACTTAGCGTGTCGAGAAGCCTTATTAGTCTAGCAGCCTATACATCTCTTAATATATTATAGTACCTTCTGTCGTATCTATAGGAATGCGAAGCTTCGTTATATAAGGTCGATTGTCTTATTTGCTCTAGGGTGTCCGTATATAGGATTGTCGTGATGTTGTCGTATACATTCTTACTCGCGATTAGGTAGTACCTAATATTTGCCGTATACTGTTAGGAATTGTTCTTCCGTGTCCTAAAGGACTTGTACTATATTGTTAAACTCTAGTATATTAGCGCTAAGACTTCTATCGGGGTTAGTCTTTAACACCTTCTACTATACTAGTTCCTTTCCTTCTATATAGTCGCTTCTTCGGCTCAGTACGTCGGCCCTACCGTTGTCTTTTCCGGGTATATAACGGATTTCGAACTTGTACTAACCGAGTAGTTCCGACTAGCGGGACTGTCTTCTTGTTAGTATCTTAGTCGTAGTGAAGTAAGTAAGATTCTTGTGATCAGAAAGAATCGTTAGCTTAGGTGCTCCTTCCGTATATACTCTCTAGTACTATATTATAGCGACAATAGCGAGAAGTTCCTTATTATAGATGTCGTAGTTTTGTTCCGCGGGTGTTATTTTTCTTGAATAGTAGGCCACTAGGTGTCGTCTCCTATTATACTCTTGTGTAAGGCATGCTCCTATAGCTATATCCGATACGTCTGTCTCGATTTGGACTTCTTTCGTACCGTCGAATAGTCGAAGCGTTAGTACTAAGGCGTATTGCTCTTTTAGTAGCTCGAATGCTTATTGTTCTTTGCTACCCTAGGTCTACCTAGTATCCTTCCTTATTAGGGCTGTTATAGCTACTACGGTCTTAGAGTAGTCCTTAATAAACTTGCGATTGTAGTTCGCTAGTCCTAGGAACGATTATACGTCCTTAACGTTTGCCGGCGTCGGCTATTCCCTAATAGATTATGTCTTTACTAGATCGATCTGGATTCCTATTGTACTAATAATAAATCCGAGGAACTTAACTTGTTTCTTATAGAACTCGTATTTCTCTAGTGCCGTCTTGAACCCTAACTTCGTAAGTCGTTCGAAAACATCTTAGACTTAGGCGATATGTTTCTGAAGTGATCCTTTTGTATAGACCAAGATGTTATCTATATAAGCGATAATATAGACGTTAAGAAGATCTCGTAGCGTCTCGTTAACGAGGTCCTAGTAGGATACTAGTACGTTAGTCAATCCTATAGGTATAACTAAGAATTCGTAGAGTCTATATCTTGTCCTAAATACGGTTTTCTATTCTTCTCCTTCCGCTATACGGATGGTATAGAATGCGTCTCGTAGGTCGATCTTTGTGTACTAGTCTAATCCGGTAAGTCTATCTTATACTTTATCGATGTTCGGTAGTAGGTATCGGTTCTTAATAGTGATCTCGTTTAACTTTCGGTAATCTTAGACGAGTCGTAGTTTCCCGTTCGGTTTTAGAACAAACATATATAGAGTTCCCGCGCTCGAGGTAGATCGTCGTATCTATCCTTTAGCGAGTTTCTCCTTTAGCTATTGTCGTAGGGTTTCTAGCTCTTTCTCGGACATTTAGTATAGGGGTCCCTATAGAGGCTCTTTCCCTAGCTAAATATTTATCTTGTGGTCCTATAGGTGGTGCTTAGGAAGTGCGTCTCTACCTTTTTCCTCTTTAAAGAGCCTCTTCTACTTAAGGTACTCCTTAGGAATGCGCGGTTCCGATATACCGGGATCCTTCGATAGTACGTTACTTCTATTATTTCTAGTAACTTCGTGATCCGGCGGCCCTACGCTAGTATCTGTCCCGGTCGAAGGTGGTTCTTAGTTCCTTCTATTCGGTATAAGCTCGAATACGTTAAGCTGTTTCCTTGCCTTATCTACCGCCTCTCGCTATCGACGCGTAGGTTTAATACCGATAACGTAGTTATATTACTTAAATGTAAGTACTCCTCTTCTCTAGTCGATAACTAGGTTATGCTTTCTTAACTAAGGCATACCTAGTACTATGTTATGACTAGCTATATTAGTGACATCTAAGGTAATATTCTCGTAGTGCTATTAGATAGCCAGTAGTAATAGTGTCGTCTCCTATTCTACGCTAGGTAACGATGATCCGTCTACCGCGATCAACTCGTAACCCTATTTCTTCTTTAGGGTAGCTAACCTATTTCTTCTTATAAAAGACTCGGAGATGAAATTCCCCGCTGCTCTAGAGTCGATTATAACACTAGTTCTATGTCCGTTAACGATTACTTATGTTTAGAAAACTGTGTTTGATGTTAATGCCTAAGCTTAAGTGTTATATAACTCCCTTTAGTTGCTCATTCCTTAGGAGTCGATCCTTTTCCCGAATAGTATACGGTTCGCTATACTTCGTGCCTAGCGGCTTTGGCTAGAACCTATAGCCCGTTGCCTTATGTCTATACTTATAGTCTATTACGTTCCTAGATCTTCTACGATTCCGAGTAGAGAGCCCGTACGTACTATACTGCTTATCGTAGTTCGTTTAAGACGAATGTTCCTAATAGCGTAAGGTATCCGGTACCCGTCATCTTGCTTCCTATAGGTAGTCGTTCCGTAACCGCGTATACTAGATTCTCGGTCGTAGTTATAGTTAGGTAGCCCTAGACTATACCTCTTATCGTATCGAGTGTTTTATTAAACTCGATAGGGTGTAGGTGTCTTTTCTCCGAAATCTTTAGTAGGAATTCTTTATGCCTCCGTTATAGGTAGATAATAAGTTGATATATCTTCCTCGGTATATCTATCGTAAAGGTAAAGGTTTTTTGTTCGTCGTCTAATTCACTCTCTCCCCCCTCGGACGAGTCCTCGCCTAACTTATCCGGATCCTGTTCCTCGGAGATAGCGCCTAGGGTGGTGTCTTCTTATGCCTACGGAGGTAGAGACTACTCTCCGTTCTATCCCGGGTCCTAGTTCTCCTTGTCTTCGTCGTCGAAATAGGATTCGTCTATATCTACTTCTTAGAGTCTAGCGTCTTGCCTATGTTCTCCTCCTAGGGTACCGCGCGGCTACTACGGCTAGTATTCTACGCCTTCCTTAGCGAAGTAGTAGGTCTAGTACGAGTCCTAGTAATAGAAACGCTAATAAAGGCTTCCGTGACCGTATCGAGATTCTCTTTCGACTTTATAGTTAACTCCTCGTACTATTATACTAAACAATCTTTCTTTCTTTTCTTCTATAGCGATAGTGCTCGTAAGGGTCCACTATCGTTCGTGTAGTTAGTCGTGGAATCCCTTATATAGTGACTTAAGTCCCTATATATAGGCTTCTTCTACGACCTCGTCGAGGGATATAATTACTTCGTCTATATAGGACAAGACTTCCTTCCTCCGTTGTTCTACGTTAGTAGTCTTGATCTATCGGAGATCCTCTTCGAGAGCTAGTTGTACCTAAAGTACCTTCTACGTAATGTCGTCCTCGGATTATTAGTTATTTAGTAGTATCGGACGCTATTCCTAAGCGTAGTAACCTCCTCGCCCTAGCGAGGGGTCTAGAAGAGGCGTCGCGACCCGGTCGCTATCCTTCTTCTCCGTTCTCTAGGTATAGTTAAATTGTCGGGGTCTGACGCTACTCCTAGATTTGCCTACCGTAGGTTGTATTATATTGAATTGCTCGCGGCGTACTATATTCTTACCGCGGTAATCTCTTACTATATAGCCTTCCTTACTATATATATAGCACGTTAGTTTTCCTTTGCCTTTAAAGGGTTTTCCGTTACCCTTTCCTTTGTCGATCCTCCTTCCTCGTTAGGTAGCGTCTAGTTCTATTAGCTACGGTCTATAGTAGGGCTGGCTTTGTCGTAGGAAACCTCCCTTCGTAACATACCCTCCGGTATTCTTACGGTCGTGGATAAATCCTACTATACCTCCTACTTTAGAGTCGTATCGTTTCTCCTAGTATCGTTCCTAGAGCTAGTTATCGATGTCGATCGATACCTTTATTAGCTCTTCGAGGTTAGCGATCCGTCCCCCGTGTCTTATAAGCTCGTCCTTAACCGAGTCCTTAAGGCTACGCCGGAACATAGTTATTAGCGCCGTCTAGTCCTATCCGGTGATCTGTCCGTATTCCTCAAACTTGGCCGTATACTCTAAAGTAGAGGTCCTCTACTTCAGGTGTTAAATAATACGTACGGCCTGTTATACTTCGTTCGAGGTTCTAAAGATAGACTTTATCTTATCCTTAAAAAGGGTATAGTTCCTAAACATCCCGGTAGGGTCTTATCGTCCTATACTATCGAGGTATTCCTTAAGGTAGGGTTTGATCTAGTTCTACGCACTTCCGCGAAGGAACGTAATAGCGAAGATAGTTCTCTTATCGGAGTCGACTAGGTTAAATATAAGGTACATATCTATCTAATTGACCTAATCGTCGTACTTAGCTCTATCGCTATAGAAGAGATCTAGCTTAGTAGCCTTAACGTCTTTCTTCCTTAGGATATCGTCTTCGTTATTAGACTTATCGTCCTTCGTAGTAGTCTATCGTAGTAGCGTACGGCGGATACTTCCTACTTCGCTAGGGGCGGGTATTCCCCTACTAGCTACTTGAGTAGCGCTTATCCTAAGGGCGTTTAAAGTGTTATATCTCGTTCTAGGGGTGGTCTTAAAGGGGAGATTAGTCAAGTTACGTAGCGGTATTCTTTAGAGAGGCTAAAGCAAGCTAAGCGAAGATAGATAATTAAGATAAAGGTCGTATTCTAATCAGTAAGATAGTAATATAAGTTGAACGCCTCGAAGCTATAAGGGCATCTTGTCGTTCCTAAATATAAAGGAGATTCGCGGACTCCTCTAAGTAGTCTAATTAGTCTGAGTATAAGCAGTCTGATCAGTCTGAGCATAAGTAGTCTAAGTACTTATTAATTAAGCGCTTAGGTAGGATTCTACGTAACTAGGTTACGGGAGCGTAGGGCTAGTAAACGGCGGGCCCGGGATCATTCCGTAACACTATATAGATAAAGAAGGCGGGGGCGATATTACCTCCCTCTACGTAGGTAGTACCTAGATATATACCCTATATATATTACCGCTAGCCTCGAGGTCTAGCCGCGACCTTAGGGTCTATAGACACTTAGATAGTACGCTTAAGAGACAAGGGTACTACATCGTAGTAGGAGACTTTAATATATACTACCCTTCCTAGGAAAGTCTTATATAGCCGTACCTTATAGCCGACGAAGTACTCGACTTAATAGCGAGTAACGTAATTGCCCTTAATACTCCGAAGGACCTAGGTACCTAGAAGAGAGGGGGACTCTAAGGCACGATCGACCTCTTCTAGATCTTAGATAGCTACTACTATATAGTAACCTACTATAGGATCGAATATAAACTCGAGGCGTCGTTAGACTATATACTAGTTAGGACCTCTATTACGGTATAGATATAACGTATACTAGCGAGAACCCCTAAGCTAAACTAGAGAAAGGCCTACTAGGCTAATATCTAGGCGTACCTCGACAACTCCGAGAGGCTAGTCTAGATCGCGTAGTAGTAATATAATAGTAAAGACGAGATAGACGAGGTAGTCTAAGGGTTAATAGACGAAATAAGAAAAGCGACCTTACTTTACGTTCCGCTTACCTAACTAACGATATAGTCTAAACTATACTAGACGCCGAAGTATACTACCGTAGTAAGAGAAGTAAGGAGAGCACGCCGGGTGTAGACGAGTAGCTATAGTAAGGAGGCCTAGAACGTATATAGGGAGGTATACTAATAGAAGAAAGCTATAATACGGAGGGAGAAAGTAGTCGGCTAGAGGGCTATAGTAGAAGAAATCGCCGGCAAGCTAGCGAGGATATAGAAGCTAGCGAAATAGGCCCGATAGGACCCTATATAGGGCCCCTCCTTCTCTATCCTAGCGCTGTAATCGCCTAGTAGCCCGGTTAGCGACCCCGAGGCTAAGGCGCGTCTACTAGCTAGCAAGTTCTTCCCGCTCCTAGTCGAGGCTAATCTAAGCGACATAAATAGCTCTACTCCCCTAGCCCCTAGTATCGCGGTCTAATAGGAGGTGTCCGAGGGAGAAGTTACCGCTATACTTAGGAAGTTACCGGTAAAGAAAGCCCCGGGCCGGATAGGATCCTAAACGAGCGACTAAAGAAGTATAGAGATTAACTAGCCCTAGTAGTCGTAGCGATCTTTAACGCCTACCTATAGACCGGATACTACCCGATAGCATTTAAACAATCGACGATAGTAGTCCTACGTAAGCCGTAAAAGGAAGACTATACGTAGGTAAAGTCGTACCGCCTAATTACGCTCCTTAATACTCTCGGAAAGGCGCTTAAGAAGCTAGTTATAACGAGACTCTCCGAGGCGGTAGAGGAATACTCCCTACTCCCGGACACCTAGATAGGTACGCGCCTATAGCGATCGACGCTATCCGCGATAGAACTTATTACCTCTTAGGTAAAGGCTATCTAGTATAAGAATAGGGATAAGGTAGTATCCTTACTTAGTCTAGATATATCGGGAGTCTTCGACTACGTGTTATACCCGCGGCTACTCTATATCCTAAGGTCGAAAGGACTCCTTAAGTAGCTTATTAACTTCGTACGGTCCTACCTCTAAAACCGTAGTACGTCGATCCTAGTCGGTTAGTATAAAAGCCTATTTTAAGTAGTCTATACTAGAATCCTATAAGGCTTAACGCTAGTACCTCTCCTATTCCTCTTCTTTATAGCGACGCTACTCCTAGCCCTAGAATCCTAGAACACCGCTACGAGCGGCTTCGTAGACGATACGAACATCCTAGCGTAGTCTTCCTCGACTAAGGAGAACTATAGGCTACTAGAAGAGAAGTATAAGATCTACGAGGACTAGGCTAGGAGGTACGGGGCTCGGTTTGCCCTAGAAAAGTACAATCTAATACACTTTACGCGCCGGCTACGGTTCTAGAATATATAAGCTTCTATATAGATATAGGGGTACACGACTAACCCGGCGAATTAGCTTAGGATCCTCGGACTATAGGTAGACCCGGCGCTACGGTAGAGGAAGTACGTATAGGTAATATTACGGAAAGCTAAACAGAATATAGTATTATACTAGAGGCTTACTACGTCTATATAGGGGGCGGACTTTCGGTAGTTACGACTTCTATATACGGCTATTATACGGCTAGTCCTTACCTATAGTAGCTAAGTATAGTCCTTAGGCGAGAGGGCCTACCTATTAAAGGGACTCGTCGCGCCGTTAGTAAAGATCTAAAACCAATACCTAAGGAAGGTCACCGGGGTATATAAGTCGATACTAATAAGGATACTTAAGTACGAGACCGCTATACCGCCAATCGACCTATATATCTAGGGACTATAGACCTCCTACTTAGGTAAGTCGGTATAGTACCTAGTATAGAAGGTTATCGCTAGTATAGTTATAAGGGCCCGCGGATTAGTACTAGCGTATAAGGGTATTCGACCCGGAAACGAGCCGAACTACCGGGTAAGGGACGAATAGCTAGTAATATAATAGGAGTATAAGAAATCGTTTATAGAGTAACTATAGAAAGAGAGGTAGAACAACTAGGTTATAGGGTATAGTGGACGCCCTTAGCTAGCGGGATAACCTAAGGAATAGTTAGCTACGAAATCCGCGGTTAAGTACCCCCTAAAGCTTATCTACTACCGCCTTACGAGGGTATAGAGTAGTATAGCAACCTAACTATAAAGCGAACACATCGGCCTCTAGAGATACCTATTATAGAGGAAGGTTCTAGAATATACAAATACTAGCTACCCCTACGGCTATTACTCCTAGAATGTACGGTACGTACTCCTCGTCTATCCGAGGTAGTCGCTAGGAAGGGGGGAGTAGATAGTAAAGGCGAGGAACCGGACGATTAGGGCACTTCTTAATAACGTTAAGGACCTACGGCGTATTACGAACTAGATACTAGAGAAGGGCTAGCTAGAACAGTACCGCCTAGTAGCAGTAGTATAGGAAGAGAGGATACGGCGTAGCGTAACGAGACCGGCTAGGAGCGGGGGCTAACGGGGTAGTAATATAGACTACGTACGTTTAGAGGGAAAGCTAATCTAGATAAGGAGAAGTTAGGGGCGGGAAGAGTTTTTACCTATTCGGGTTTCCCTTTATATATAACAATAGATATATACCTATATAGGCCGAATAGGGTCCTAGAATAGGGGAATAACAAATCTATCTATCTATCTAGGCCTAGGGCTTTTCGTCCTTTTAGCTTACTTATAACTCCTATTACTATATTAGAGCTAACCGCCTAATCTATATCTAGGGGTTCCGGGTATATACTCGGGTCGATGTCCGTAAGGTCTACCTCTACTTACGTCGAAAAGAAATAGTCGGCTAATACTTTTGCCTTACCCCGGGGCGTAGCCTAGGTAATCCCTTTCGCGGTCTACGATTAGAGGGAAGTAAGGGGTTTGTTACTCTTTAGGTAGTCGTGCCTATTTAGTAGGTCTCTATATCTATTCCGGGTTTTCTATAACGAGCCCGATCGTCGCTATCTAGTCCTATAGCTTATCGCGTCGTATCTATACCTACTTCTCTTATGTCGCGCGATAGTATTACTCCTACGTCTCTTAGGTATACTCCTTCGTCTACTATCGCCTTACCCTTCTAGCCTCCTTTACCTTCGTAGAGTATTTAGGGGTCTAGAAGGCCTTCTCCTACGTTAAGGGCCGGAGTAACGGCGTATATTGTTCCGCTACTTACTATATAACCGAGGTAATCTGTTCCGCTACTTGATCTAGCTAAGCTATCGTCTCGAGTTCTCTATACTACGGTAGGTTTACTATTAGAAAGTCTCTTATATCGTCCTAGCGTACCTTCTTCTAGTTACGGCGTAGTTCGCTTACTAGCTCCTCTATCGCCTTTACCTCTAGCGTCGTTTAAATAGGAATATAGTCTAAGGAGGCCTCTAGCGCGTAGTTCGGTCGGTATTAGACTAGTCCCTATTTAATTCTCGTAATAGAAAGTATAGGTCGATTATACTTATACTTATACGGGCCTTCTACGTCTCTATTCCCTTTAGTATTACTAAGGCCATTCCGTAGCGTACGGTTATATCTAGTAGCTTTCCCCCTAAAAACGCGTACGGGGGGGCAAAGTCGAGTCCCTACTATAGGTAGTAGAGGTTAAAGTTGCCGAGGAGTACTTACTTTATATCTTAGCTTAGGGTCCGCTCTAGGTAGGCGAGGGTTCCTAGTTCCCTACTCGTCCGACCCCGCGGTAGCGGGTTATAAACGTTATAGATCTAGATAGAGCCTTATATTGTGTCGATCTAGATTAATATTATGTCTCCTAGGTTACCCTATTACGGTAGTATAACCTTCTACGACTTAAGATCTATAGTCTTACTTACGTATATATATATCCTTAGGATAACGCCTCGTTCGCCCGCGATTACGGTATAGTATCTCCGGTCATTATAAGTAGCTAGGAGTCCTACGTAGGAGTTAATCTATAGTTCCTATACCGTAGTAACGTAGTACCGTAGCGGGTCTAGCTCTTATAGAAAGTAGCGCTAGACCTTGTCTCTACTTCTGTTTACGTTATACTATACGATAGTAATGTCGTCGTTTAGTATTGTTTTTTATCCGTAAGGTCTATTTCCGTACTAATCTACTATATCTCCTAAGTCTATATCCCGCTATCCGGCTAGCCCTAGGACCGCTAGGGCGCCCTAAAGATTCGTATTTAGCCTAGTTTGTTAGTAGCCCGGTTAAGGTGTCTAGGCCTACTAGGAGGTAGATACGTTTAGGGTTAGGGTCCCTTATTTGTCTCTTCTACCCTCTTCCTCTTACTCGGCTCGAAGCCCTTATATACGGTAGGTCCCTCCTACTATCGTTAGGGATACCTAGCTAGTATAGAGATCCTTACTTATCTCGCTCGTTCTTATACTACTATTCTAGCTAGGCATTAGTTTAAGTACGCTAGGTACCTTCTACCGTAGTATATATACCTACTCTCCTTTTTTAGGCATTCCCTTCCCTAGTATAGGCCTACGTAGTAAGGGCACCTTAGAGTCTTCTCCCCGTATTTTAGGGCTATATAACCGTACTATTAGTATTAGAAGCAGAATTAGTAAGTTAAGCGTAAAAAAACCGATTTTCGCCTTATATCGCTAAATACGATATATTCGAAAGCTCTTATTAAGGCCATTCTAACGATCTATAAAGTAGGCTACTACCCCTAAGATTAAGGGAGTTCTACCTTATTTAATTTAGATAGCTTAAAGTTCTCTTCATAATATTTCTTTAGCTCTAAACGCCGCGGAGGTACCTAGCTATATTAGGTAACTCCTAGGTAATAGTCGCCTAGGTATTATAAGTAGGTATAAGTACGTAGTCGGGTAAGGTACAAGTCGAATAGATGTTCTATCTAAGGGAGGCGTAGAGGGCGCGAGAGTTATATACGGGCGCTAAGCCGCTAGTCGGATTAGTTAGCGGGCGCGAGGTCTAGGTACGTACCCGCGGGTTTAAGTAAATATACGCCGGTACAGTAACACTACCCCCCCCTCTTAGAGTGCGCTCCGGAGCACTCTCCTCTCCTCTTATATCTTTTATTACCTTCGTAAACACCTTATTATCTATTAGACTATACGTATCGCTCTCTTTCTTATAAGCCCGGAGGCCTCGTTCTACCGGTATTAGAGTTATCGCTACTTTTACTAGTTAGCGCGCTATACGTATACCTATAGCATTCTTATTCGGTATCTAGTCTATAGGTAGTTAAAAACTAGGTAGCTTAGTCGCTCTCGGGTAGTTATAGTAAAATTTAGCTACGGAGGCGGCGGTAGTCTTAATAACCTAGTCCGTAGCTTTATAGAATAGCTTATTATATCTAATATATTTTACTAAGTATTCCTAATATAGCTATTTACCCCCTATAGGTATTAGTCCTCGCGGCTATCTCTTCTTATAGTCTAAAATTTGCTCTACTTCCTATTAATCGGGTTCGGCGGGATCGGCTTCGTATTATTCGTCGTCGATAAATCGGATCGGTAGTAGTACGGGTTGTGTCTGTCCTATAACCGGCGGATAAACTAGTATAAGAAGGTATAAGTAGAAGCGATTGTCGATATTTATTGTAGGTAGGAGCTCTACTTTATAAGTATTACCCGGTAGTACCTCCGTAATTACGTACGGTCTAGACTACTTTACGTCTATCTTACGAGAAGGTCTCTCTATCGTCTAGCTCTTAGTGCTTACCTATACTTTGTCGCCTTCGGCGTACTATAGTATAGGGATACGCGTCTAGTTTACGTACTTAGCTTAGACTACTTATACTAAGGCTATCTACTATCGTAAGTATTAGTATATCTCTTATATCTTAGCCGTAAACTTGTCCGCGGACTCGGCGTCTAGTCGCTATTTATATAGTATTAGTAGTATAGGCAAGTCTAAGTCGAATTTAGAGAACCTTAGATTACGCCTAGTATTAGTATAGAACGGCGAGACGCCTATTATTACGGACACTATATTGTTTGCTATAGACTTAGCTAATAGAGTCTAATCTAGCTAGTCGTCCTAGGTATAGTTAACAAAGATACGTAGGTATTACTCTATTACTTTATTCGTGTTCTCCGACTGTCTATCTATTTCTAGGTAGAACGTCGAAGATAGCTTTCGATTAATACTAAGTAGCGCGTATATCCTACGCTAGAATACGGAAACCTATTACGTACTACGATCCGAGACAATAGACTTTAGGAGCCTATATCTACTAAATACGTACTTAAGAAATACTAGTACGTAATACTCTACTATATAAGACAACAGACTTTCCGATATTATCGATCTCTACGCTAAAACACGACACATTCGAAAGCTCTTATCAAGGCCATTCTAACGATATAAAAAGCAGGCCACTGCCCCTAGGACTAAGGGAGTTCTACCCTATTTAATCTGGACAGCTTGAAGCTCTCTTCACCCTGTTTCTTTAGCTCTAAACGCCGCGGAGGTGCCTAGCTACATTAGGCAACTCCTAGGCAATAGTAGCCTAGGCTACGGTACTAACGGCGCCTACGGCCCTATAGGCGAAGCCCCCCTAAGACAACTAGTAGCAACTTATAGAGGACGTAAAAAGTATAGAAACTAACGATCAGCTCCCTTACCGGTCTCTATAGGTAATGATCACTTAGCTACGTACGGCGCTTATACTATCGTATCACCGAGGGCAATAAGAAATAAGGACGACGTCCTAGGCGATTAGTAAGGCCACCCGGAATTAACACCCCTATAGC
Organism: Fulvia fulva; assembly: GCF_020509005.1. Lineage (NCBI taxonomy): Eukaryota > Fungi > Ascomycota > Dothideomycetes > Mycosphaerellales > Mycosphaerellaceae > Fulvia > Fulvia fulva. The sequence continues at coordinate 1,502,576 of NC_063012.1, forward strand.
TAGGCATCGGTCGCGGCATCGATACTAGGCCCCCGCCTAACGTACGATATAGTTACGATCCGTATTATAGCAAAGGAAGACCAGGCCGAAGTTGCGAAGCTATCGAACAAGGAGCTCGCCTAACGAATTAACCAACTAGGGGTGGTCGTAGTGAACCAATAGTCTAACGGCACTCTATAGATCTATACTAGCTCTGCTACTACTAGGAGGCACCTAGAGGTATAGCTATAGTAGGCATCTAAGGTTGCGGCATTAGCGAAGGTCTTAACGAAACAATTCACGATCCTAGTCCACGACATACCTAAGGAGTTTGACCTAACTAACTAGGGTTACCTACGCGCTCTCTAAGAGGACAACCCGGTCACTCTTAACTCTCTAATCCAGAAGGCGACTTGGCTCTATAGGAAATGGCTAGAAGGCAAGAAGGCCTCGGCGCTAATAGTATAGCTATAAGACGCGAAAGCGGCGGATCTAGCGATAGAACAAGGCCTAGTCTAGTAATATAGCCTTAAGACAGTAGAAAAGCACTCCTTATCCTTTCGTGTCCTCTAATACTTCAAATGCTAACAGTATAGACACCAAACCTATACGTGTATAAACAAGCAGGCCTACTCGAACTGTATAGGAGACTATATATCTAAGGACTATACATCGACTACGAGACGGTACGCGAACTGTCCGGGGCACTACCTATCGTATAGTACGGAATGCCTATAGCGGAAACTAGCGAAAAACAAGGCAATCATAAACAGAACCGTCGCCCTAAGATTCTACGGCGACCGTAAGGCTAGCCTACACCGGAACTAACTAGCGGCGGTCGGGTATAAGCGCCCTAGGGCCGAGAACGATATAAAGGATGCGTAGCCTAGGGCGTACGGGAGGCCACGTGCTCTGCTAGCTACGGCGAGGGAATCTAACTAGGCCCGGCTCCCCTTTAGTACATAGCCGATAGGCGTAGACTAGGACGTATAGGGTAGTAGGACATAGGACGATATAGAGGAAATGATTGTCGATGCCGATGACTAGCCTCGACACGCTTAGCATCATCTAGTATAACGTCAACTATAGCAAGGATATAGTCTAGAACTATTTCCTATACGAGGCGGACCCGCGCGTCCACTACGTCCTTATAATCTAGGAGCTATAGATTAACCCGCACTATAAGAGACTAACGACCTACAAGTTACTAGGCTATACGACATGCCTACGAGGCGACGGTAGACCCCGCACGTGCTTCTATATTAGTAAGGACATACTAGAATCCGACTAGGAGGTAGTGTACTACGTAGACGAAGAAGGCGGGGGCGATATTACCTCCCTCTACGTAGGTAGCACCTAGATACACAACCTATATATATAACCGCTAGCCTCGAGGTCTAGCCGCGACCTAGGGGTCTGTAGACACCTAGACAGTGCGCTTAAGAGACAAGGGTACCACATCGTAGTAGGAGACTTCAACATATACCACCCTTCCTAGGAAAGCCTTATGTAGCCGCACCCTATAGCCGACGAAGTACTCGACTTGATAGCGAGTAACGTAATTGCCCTTAATACCCCGAAGGACCTAGGCACCTAGAAGAGAGGGGGACTCTAAGGCACGATCGACCTCTCCTAGATCTTAGATAGCCACTACTACACGGTAACCTACTATAGGATCGAACATAAACTCGAGGCGTCGTCAGACTATATACTAGTCAGGACCTCTATTACGACATAGATATAACGCACACTAGCGAGAACCCCTAAGCCAAACTAGGGAAAGGCCTACTAGGCCAATATCTAGGCGTACCTCGATAACTCTAAGAGGCTAGTCCAGATCGCGTAGTAGCAATATAACAGTAAAGACGAGATAGACGAAGTAGTCTAGGGGTTGATAGACGAAATAAGAAAAGCGACCTCACTTCACGTTCCGCTTGCCTAACTAACGATATAGTCTAAACTATACTAGACGCCGGAGTACACTACGGTAGTAAGAGAAGCAAGGAGAGCCCGCCGGGTATAGACGAGCAGCTATAGCGAGGAGGCCTAGAACGTATATAGGGAGGCATACTAACAGAAGAAAGCTATAATACGGAGGGAGAAAGCAGTCGGCTAGAGGGCTATAGTAGAAGAAATCGCCGGTAAGCTAGAGAGGATGTAGAAGCTAGCGAAATGGGCCCGACAGGACCCTATACAGGGCCCCTCCTTCTCTATCCTAGCGCTACAATCGCCTAGTGGCCCGGTTAGCGACCCCGAGGCTAAGGCGCGTCTACTAGCTAGCAAGTTCTTCCTACCCCTAGTCGAGGCTAATCTAAGCGACATAAACAGCTCTACTCCCCTAGCCCCTAGCATCGCGGTCTAATAGGAGGTGTCCGAGGGAGAAGTTACCGCTATACTAAGGAAGTTGCCGGCGAAGAAAGCCCCGGGGCCGGATAGGATCCTAAACGAGCTACTAAAGAAGTGTAGAGATCAACTAGCCCTAGCAGTTATAGCGATCTTTAACGCCTGCCTATAGACCGGATACTACCCGATAGCTTTTAAACAATCGACGATAGTAGTCCTACGTAAGCCGTAGAAGGAAGACTATACGTAGGTGAAGTCGTACCGCCTAATTGCGCTCCTTAACACTCTTAGGAAGGCGCTTAAGAAGCTAGTTATAACGAGACTCTCCGAGGCGGTAGAGGAACACTCCCTACTCCCGGACACCTAGATAGGTACGCGCCTATAGCGATCGACGCTATCCGCGATAGAACTTATCACCTCTTAGGTAAAGGCTATCTAGTATAAGAATAGGGACAAGGTGGCTTCCTTACTTAGCCTAGACATATCGGGAGCCTTCGACTACGTGTTATACCCGCGGCTTCTCTATATCCTAAGGTCGAAAGGACTCCTTAAGTAGCTTATTAACTTCGTACGGTCCTACCTCTAAAACCGTAGTACGTCGATCCTAGTCGGCTAGTATAGAAGCCTATTTTAAGCAGTCTATACTAGAATCCCGTAAGGCTTAACGCTAGTACCTATTCTGTTCCTCTTCTTTATAGCGACGCTACTCCTAGCCCTAGAATCCCAGAACACCGCTACGAGCGGCTTCGTAGACGACACAAACATCCTAGCGTAGTCTTCCTCGACTAAGGAGAACTATAGGCTACTAGAAGAGAAGCACAAGATCTACGAGGACTAGGCTAGGAGGCACGGGGCTCGGTTTGCCCTAGAAAAGTACAATCTAATACACTTTACGCGCCGGCCACGGTTCTATAATATATAAGCTTCTATCTAGATATAGGGGCACACGACTAACCCGGCAAATCAGCTCAGGATCCTCGGACTATAGGTAGACCCGGCGCTACGGTAGAGGAAGCACGTATAGGCAATATTACGGAAAGCTGAACAGAATATAGCATTATACTAGAGGCTCACTACGTCTATATAGGGGGCGGACTTCCGGTAGTTACGACTTCTATATACGGCTATTATACGGCCAGTCCTTACCTATAGTAGCCAAGTGTAGTCCTTAGGCGAGAGGGCCTGCCTATCGAAGGGACTCGTCGCGCCGCTAGCGAAGATCTAAAACCAATGCCTAAGGAAGGTCACCGGGGTATATAAGTCGACACTAACGAGGATACTTAAGCACGAGACCGCTATACCGCCGATCGACCTATATATCTAGGGACTACGGACCTCCTACTTAGGCAAGTCGGCATAGTACCTAGTATAGAAGGTCATCGCTAGTATAGTCGTAAGGGCCCGCGAATTAGTACTAGCGTATAAGGGCATTCGACCCGGAAACGAGCCGAACTACCGGGTAAGGGACGAACAGCTAGTAATATAATAGGAAGGTAAGAAATCGTTTGTAGAGCAACTATAGAAAGAGAGGTAGAACAACTAGGTTATAGGGCATAGTAGACGCCCTTAGCTAGCGGGACAACCTAAGGAATAGTTAGCTACAAAATCCGCGGTCAAGCACCCCCCGAAGCTTATCTACTACCGCCTTACGAGGGCATAGAGTAGTATAGTAACCCAACTACGAAGCGAACATATCGGCCTCTAGGGGTACCTATTATAGAGGAAGGTCCTAGGATACACGAATACTAGCTGCCCCTACGGCTATCGCTCCTAGAACGTACGGTACGTACTCCTCGTCTATCCGAGGTGGTCGCTAGGAAGGGGGGAGTGGATAGCAAAGGCGAGGAACCGGACGATTAGGGCACTTCTTAACAACGCTAAAGACCTACGGCGTATTACGAACTAGATACTAGAGAAGGGCTGGCTAGAATAGTACCGCCTAGTAGGAGCAGTATAGGAAGAGAGGACACGACGTAGCGCGACGAGACCGGCTAGGAGCGGGGGCTAACGGGGTAGTGACATAGACTACGTACGTTTAGAGGGAAAGCTAATCTAGATAAGGAGTAGTCGGGGGCGGGAAGGGTTTTCACCTATTCGGGTTTCCCTTTGTACATAACAATAGATATATACCTATATAGGCCGGATAGGGTCCTAGAATAGGGGAATGACAAATCTATCTATCTATCTAATACTCTACTATTATCGAGGTGATAGGAATGATATGTCGCTCCTTAGTTAGGTAGTATATAACGGTTATAATGTTCTCGTACGTTTGTCCGTCGACTACGCTTATTCCCTTCGGTAATTTGACTACGAAGTTAATAGAGATATCCTCCTAAGCGCTAAATAGTACTAGTAGCGGTCTTAATAGCGCTAGGTACTAGATATTAGTGTTCTTATTCGTACGGTAAGCGCGGTAGGCACGTATATAGCTCTTAATAAATCGTACGATACCTAGCTAAGTATAGTTACGAGCTACTAATTTATACGTCTTCTCGTCCCCTAAGTAACTAGCTACTATATAGTCGTAGAAAGCCTATACGATGCGAGTACGTACCGGGATTTCACCTTTATCTAGATTGTCTTCTAACTCCGTAGGAACTAATAGGCTATAACTACTAACTTATATATATTCTTAATATATATTATGCCTTCGACTAGGACTATATAACGGTTATCGATACGGTACTTCCTTAGTAAGGTATATAGATCATCTCGTTCTAGCTATTAAACGGCTTCCTTAGCCTCTAGTTACGTATAGAGTCCTCGAATAGCGGTCGTAAGCGGGGTTATAACGTTATTATTATATACCGATAACACTCTAGTAGATAATAGGTTTAGGATACGATCTAGGCCTAGTAATACCTAATACTACTATTAGTTACGTAGGTCATCTAGGTCTCTAGGCTTCGGCAAGTCCTATAAACGTCGGGTTAAGCTATCTAGCTTAGTACCTTAAACTCCTAGCCTATAGACGATCTTAAAGAAGAACTACGAGAGAAACTCGGCCTAGTAAGCTTGTCTACGGTTTAATTACTTCGTACTTATAAACTATTCGAGGTTCTTATAATCGGAGTATATAAGCGTCGGCTTGTCCTTAGATTCCGGGTCTAGTAGATTCTTATAGTCGTCGGTACCGTATTTGTTAATAGATAGATAGATATTTTATTAAGCTATTATAGTGCCTTTCGGCCTATATAGCTATACTATCTTGTTTTCGTATATATAGAGGGGAAACCGTATTAGTAAAAACCCCTCCTCCTTCCCGCCTGTCTTTTCCCCCTAGTTATCGTCTTAGATTTCCCTTATTAGGGGTACGCTAGTGTTATAGGCCTGCCCTAATAACTACTCTATCTACAACCCCCCTAGCTTCCGCCTCTTATCTATCTACTCCTCCGTCTTACTAGCGAGGCTAAACTACTAGAGGTATCCCTACTATAGTATTTACCGAGAGATTTGGCGAGTATTACCTTTGTCCCTAATAATTAACTTATAGTCTCTCCTTCCCGCTTAGTGCCTCTAATTTCCCCTACCTCTCGCCTACTACGGGCATCGTAGTAGTATATATTCTAGGTTTTACGATAGGTAGCTATACTAGTAGGCTAGGCTATAGATGTCTAGTATACGTCTCCTAAATAGGTAGGCCCTTAATCTAATATATTCGGACCTAATTTAGATCGCTATACTTACTTCGGCCCTTATTAGGTCCCTATATAGCTAGTAATTATGTCTCTAGTATGCTCGGAGTACTATCGGGCCTATTGTCTTAGGGGGCTTCCTTTTCTAGTCCTACTCCTATAGGTAGCTCGCTATCTATTCCGCTAGGCTTTAGGTCTTAGCCTTACTCCCGTCGGCCTAGCGAGTCCTACGCTCCTCCTATTTTCGTGCTAGCTATTCGGTACTTGTCTATACGGCCGTAAAGGTAGTAAGGTCATCCTCTTTTTAGCTTGTCCTATATCCGGCCCCTCTCCGGTAGCGGCTTTCTATCTTATTCTTTACCTCCTAGATCGTAGTTTATACTAGGTATTCTATCGTCTTTACCGCGTATTGAATTCTTATTCCCCGATAAGGAAGGAATCGTATTTAGTAAGCTAGCTACGAGATAAGGCGACAAGTCTTAACCGCGCTTTCCTACTTATCTAGTACTACCGTATAGCCTCATTTCGAGAGATTAGCCCGGAGCAAAAGCTTCCCTCTACGCCCTCCCTCCCTATTTGCTCCTTAAGCTAATATCTACCTCTATAGGCCTAAGCCCTTTAGTACTCTCTATTGACCGATATACGTATCCGTCCTCTCGGGCTATATAGATAGTATTAGCCGTCGCTACTAGTATATACTACGCCCTAGGTTTTGACGCCCTTTACGTTACCGTAGCCTATCTCTAGAAAGCGGCCGTCTATACCTCGTAGGTTTGCTCGGGGTATATACTACGCCTAGTAGCGTACTCCTTACGTTTCTACCTACTAACTAATATAAAGTTCCTTATTACCCTACCCTCGATCCTCCCCGATTATAGAACTAATCTACTTATATTATACGTCTTTTCCCCGTCCTAATAGCCGTCTTTTCCTTACTTAGGGTATCGTCTTTTCCTCGTCGTAATCTACTATATTAGACTAGGTACGTTATATAGCGGGATAGGTAGTACCTTAGATAAAACCCTCGTTCCTATACCGGGTACTTAATAGGCCCTTATAGGTATTACGGAATGATCCCGGGCCCGCCGTTTATTAGCCCTACGCTCCCGTGACCTAGTTACGTAGAATCCTACCTAAGCGCTTAGATAACGAGTACTTAGACTACTTATGCTCAGACTGATCAGACTGCTTATACTTAGACTAATTAGACTACTTAGAGGAGTCCGCGAATCTCCTTTATATTTAGGAACGACAAGATGCCCTTATAGCTTCGAGGCGTTCAACTTATATTACTATCTTACTGATTAGAATACGACCTTTATCTTAATTATCTATCTTCGCTTAGCTTGCTTTAGCCTCTCTAAAGAATACCGCCACGTGACTTGGCTGATCTCCCCTTTAAGACCACCCCTAGAACGAGATATAACACTTTAAACGCCCTTAGGATAAGCGCTACTTAAGTAGCTAGTAGGGGAATACCCGCCCCTAGCGAAGTAGGAAGTATCCGCCGTACGCTACTACGATAGACTACTACGAAGGACGATGAGTCTAATAACGAAGACGATATCCTAAGGAAGAAAGACGTTAAGGCTCCTAAGCTAGATCTCTTCTATAGCGATAGAGCTAAGTACGACGATTAGGTCAATCAGATAGACATATACCTTATGTTTAACCTAGTCGACTCCGATAAGAGAACTATCTTCGCTATTACGTTCCTTCGCGGAAGTGCGTAGAACTGGATCAAACCCTACCTTAAGGAATACCTCGATAGTATAGGACGATAAGACCCTACCGGGATATTTAGGAACTACACCCTTATTAAGGACAAGAAAAAGTCTATCTTTAGAACCTCGAACGAAGTATAATAGGCCGTACGCATCATTTAATACCTAAAGTAGAGGACCTCTACTTTAGAGTATACGGCTAAGTTCGAGGAATACGGACAGATCACCGGATAGGACTAGACGGCGCTAATAACTATATTCCGGCGTAGCCTTAAGGACTCGGTTAAGGACGAGCTTATAAGACACGGGGGACGGATCGCTAACCTCGAAGAGCTAATAAAGGCATCGATCGACATCGATAACTAGCTCTAGGAACGATACTAGGAAAAACGATACGACTCTAAAGTAGGAGGTATAGTAGGATTTATCCCCGACCGTAAGAATACCGAAGGGTATATTATAAAGGGAGGTTTCCTACGACAAAGCTAGCCCTACTATAGACCGTAGCTAATAGAACTAGACGCTACCTAACGAGGAAGGAGGATCGACAAAGGAAAGGGCAACGGAAAACCCTTTAAAGGCAAAGGAAAACTAACGTACTATATATATAGTAAGGAAGGCTATATAGTAAGGGATTACCGCGGTAAGAATATAGTACGCCGCGAGCAATTTAATATAATACAACCTACGGTAGGCAAATCTAGGAGTAGCGTTAGACCCCGACAATTTAACTATACCTAGAGAACGGAGAAGAAGGATAGCGACCGGGTCGCGACGCCTCTTCTAGACCCCTCGCTAGGGCGAGGAGGTTACTACGCTTAGGAATAGCGTCCGATACTACCGAATAACTAACAATCCGAGGACGACATTACGTAGAAGGTACTTTAGGTACAACTAGCTCTCGAAGAGGATCTCCGATAGATCAAGACTACTAACGTAGAACAACGGAGGAAGGAAGTCTTGTCCTATATAGACGAAGTAATTATATCCCTCGACGAGGTCGTAGAAGAAGCCTATATATAGGGACTTAAGTCACTATATAAGGGATTCCACGACTAACTACACGAACGATAGTGGACCCTTACGAGCACTATCGCTATAGAAGAAAAGAAAGAAAGATTGTTTAGTATAATAGTACGAGGAGTTAACTATAAAGTCGAAAGAGAATCTCGATACGGTCACGGAAGCCTTTATTAGCGTTTCTATTACTAGGACTCGTACTAGACCTACTACTTCGCTAAGGAAGGCGTAGGATACTAGCCGTAGTAGCCGCGCGGTACCCTAGGAGGAGAACATAGGCAAGACGCTAGACTCTAAGAAGTAGATATAGACGAATCCTATTTCGACGACGAAGACAAGGAGAACTAGGACCCGGGATAGAACGGAGAGTAGTCTCTACCTCCGTAGGCATAAGAAGACACCACCCTAGGCGCTATCTCCGAGGAACAGGATCCGGATAAGTTAGGCGAGGACTCGTCCGAGGGGGGAGAGAGTGAATTAGACGACGAACAAAAAACCTTTACCTTTACGATAGATATACCGAGGAAGATATATCAACTTATTATCTACCTATAACGGAGGCATAAAGAATTCCTACTAAAGATTTCGGAGAAAAGACACCTACACCCTATCGAGTTTAATAAAACACTCGATACGATAAGAGGTATAGTCTAGGGCTACCTAACTATAACTACGACCGAGAATCTAGTATACGCGGTTACGGAACGACTACCTATAGGAAGCAAGATGACGGGTACCGGATACCTTACGCTATTAGGAACATTCGTCTTAAACGAACTACGATAAGCAGTATAGTACGTACGGGCTCTCTACTCGGAATCGTAGAAGATCTAGGAACGTAATAGACTATAAGTATAGACATAAGGCAACGGGCTATAGGTTCTAGCCGAAGCCGCTAGGCACGAAGTATAGCGAACCGTATACTATTCGGGAAAAGGATCGACTCCTAAGGAATGAGCAACTAAAGGGAGTTATATAACACTTAAGCTTAGGCATTAACATCAAACACAGTTTTCTAAACATAAGTAATCGTTAACGGACATAGAACTAGTGTTATAATCGACTCTAGAGCAGCGGGGAATTTCATCTCCGAGTCTTTTATAAGAAGAAATAGGTTAGCTACCCTAAAGAAGAAATAGGGTTACGAGTTGATCGCGGTAGACGGATCATCGTTACCTAGCGTAGAATAGGAGACGACACTATTACTACTAGCTATCTAATAGCACTACGAGAATATTACCTTAGATGTCACTAATATAGCTAGTCATAACATAGTACTAGGTATGCCTTAGTTAAGAAAGCACAACCTAGTTATCGACTAGAGAAGAGGAGTACTTACATTTAAGTAATATAACTACGTTATCGGTATTAAACCTACGCGTCGATAGCGAGAGGCGGTAGATAAGGCAAGGAAACAGCTTAACGTATTCGAGCTTATACCAAATAGAAGGAACTAAGAACCACCTTCGACCGGGACAGATACTAGCGTAGGGCCGCCGGATCACGAAGTTACTAGAAATAATAGAAGTAACGTACTATCGAAGGATCCCGGTATATCGGAACCGCGCATTCCTAAGGAGTACCTCAAGTAGAAGAGGCTCTTTAAAGAGGAAAAAGGTAGAGACGCACTTCCTAAGCACCACCTATAGGACCACAAGATAAATATTTAGCTAGGGAAAGAGCCTCTATAGGGACCCCTATACTAAATGTCCGAGAAAGAGCTAGAAACCCTACGATAATAGCTAAAGGAGAAACTCGCTAAAGGATAGATACGACGATCTACCTCGAGCGCGGGAACTCTATATATGTTTGTTCTAAAACCGAACGGGAAACTACGACTCGTCTAAGATTACCGAAAGTTAAACGAGATCACTATTAAGAACCGATACCTACTACCGAACATCGATAAAGTATAAGATAGACTTACCGGATTAGACTAGTACACAAAGATCGACCTACGAGACGCATTCTATACCATCCGTATAGCGGAAGGAGAAGAATAGAAAACCGTATTTAGGACAAGATATAGACTCTACGAATTCTTAGTTATACCTATAGGATTGACTAACGTACTAGTATCCTACTAGGACCTCGTTAACGAGACGCTACGAGATCTTCTTAACGTCTATATTATCGCTTATATAGATAACATCTTGGTCTATACAAAAGGATCACTTCAGAAACATATCGCCTAAGTCTAAGATGTTTTCGAACGACTTACGAAGTTAGGGTTCAAGACGGCACTAGAGAAATACGAGTTCTATAAGAAACAAGTTAAGTTCCTCGGATTTATTATTAGTACAATAGGAATCCAGATCGATCTAGTAAAGACATAATCTATTAGGGAATAGCCGACGCCGGCAAACGTTAAGGACGTATAATCGTTCCTAGGACTAGCGAACTACAATCGCAAGTTTATTAAGGACTACTCTAAGACCGTAGTAGCTATAACAGCCCTAATAAGGAAGGATACTAGGTAGACCTAGGGTAGCAAAGAACAATAAGCATTCGAGCTACTAAAAGAGCAATACGCCTTAGTACTAACGCTTCGACTATTCGACGGTACGAAAGAAGTCCAAATCGAGACAGACGTATCGGATATAGCTATAGGAGCATGCCTTACACAAGAGTATAATAGGAGACGACACCTAGTGGCCTACTATTCAAGAAAAATAACACCCGCGGAACAAAACTACGACATCTATAATAAGGAACTTCTCGCTATTGTCGCTATAATATAGTACTAGAGAGTATATACGGAAGGAGCACCTAAGCTAACGATTCTTTCTGATCACAAGAATCTTACTTACTTCACTACGACTAAGATACTAACAAGAAGACAGTCCCGCTAGTCGGAACTACTCGGTTAGTACAAGTTCGAAATCCGTTATATACCCGGAAAAGACAACGGTAGGGCCGACGTACTGAGCCGAAGAAGCGACTATATAGAAGGAAAGGAACTAGTATAGTAGAAGGTGTTAAAGACTAACCCCGATAGAAGTCTTAGCGCTAATATACTAGAGTTTAACAATATAGTACAAGTCCTTTAGGACACGGAAGAACAATTCCTAATAGTATACGGCAAATATTAGGTACTACCTGATCGCGAGTAAGAATGTATACGACAACATCACGACAATCCTATATACGGACACCCTAGAGCAAATAAGACAATCGACCTTATATAACGAAGCTTCGCATTCCTATAGATACGACAGAAGGTACTATAATACATTAAGAGATGTATAGGCTGCTAGACTAATAAGGCTTCTCGACACGCTAAGTATAGAGAGATATAGTTTAGGGAGCTACTAATATAGCCTTAGGAGGAAGTCACGATAGACTTTATTACTAAGCTACTAACGTTATAGGACAAGGTCACGTCATAACGATACGACATGATACTAGTGATAGTCGACCGGCTTACTAAATATGTACACTTCATCCCTACCTCCGAGGTATATAGAGTAGAACAGCTCGGATACCTCGTACTAGACCGACTAGTACGATACTACGGCTTTCTAAAGGTCTTTATTATAGACAGAGACAAGCTATTCACATCAAACTACTAGAAGACACTAGTTGCTACAATCGGAATTAAGTATAAGTTGTCGACCGTATACTACCTATAGACGGATAGGCAGACGGAGAGAGCGAACTAAACGCTAGAACAATACCTCCGACACTATATTAACTATATATAGGACAATTAGGTATCACTCCTACCTATAGCGCAGATTATACTTAACAATCACTAATCCGAGACTATAAGGGAGTTACTATTCTACGTAAACTACGGGAGGTACCCTACCCTATTTAGCGAAGAAGGGACGCACCTATAGGCCGACAAAGCTATTGCTACTATAAAGAGCCTAAAGAAGATACATAAAAACATTATAAGAACAATCGGGAGCAATTAAAACAAGCTCTCGGTGTCCCGTAAGAAACGACAAATAGCACCTTAGCTATAGAGGGGGGATAAGGTCTACCTTCTTATAAAAAACCTTAGGACGCGAAGGAAGACCAAAAAGCTAGACTATATAAAAGTCGGACTATTTCTCGTTAAAGAACCTCGAGGACTAGTTAACTACCGACTACGACTACTAAAGGACGCTAAGATCTACCTAGTATTCTATATATCTATACTAGAACTAGCGGACCCCTAAACACCGTGCTAAGAAACATTTTACTACTAGGCCGAAGAAGAAAACGAGTTCGAAGTCGAAAGAATACTAGATAGACAAGGTTAGCGATACCTCGTTAGGTAGAAAGGATACGACGATTCGGAGAATACCTAGGAATATAAGAAGAACCTACGTAACTGTTAGTAGAAGCTACAAGAATACTACGAGAACGAAGGGGACGCACCGTTACGAGCTAGATAAGACCTCTATATCTAAGAAGCCCTCCTAGGGAGTAACGTCCGAGATAGCCGCCTAGTTATTTACCGGTATCTCTAGGACGTCGAGAAACGGAACTAACGAGGAAGAAGCCTCTACGCCGGACGACTATTCTAGGCGCGATATCTCTTCCCGTACCTCCTTGACCTCTAGGTCGTCTAGTTCTTTAGCTATAGCGTCGTCGGTACGACGCTCGGCTAGCCGTAGTTGTTTTCGGAGACGGATTTTACGTATCTTTAGCCGTACTTCCTCCTCCTTAATTTGTTTAAGCTTAAGACGAAGCTTGTCGCGAGAATCACGTAGACGCTCCTACTCCGGACTAGATAACCGTACGTCGTAGTCTTTATAACCTTTACGGATATACGCCGAACACTTTCCCGACCGCGATCCTACGATACATTTTACTACGGCCCCTAAGGACCTAGCCTTCTAATAGTTCGAACACGGCGCTATCGTAATCCTAGAAGTTTTAGTGTCTAAGGCGAGGCGTTAACGACGTTTATAGGAAGAAGAAGTCATCGTTACCTAACGGGCACGAAAGAGAAGGCTCCTACTTATATAGCTTCGGGACGAAGCTAGACTAGGAGGGGAATATTATTACGGAATGATCCCGGGCCCGCCGTTTATTAGCCCTACGCTCCCGTAACCTAGTTACGTAGAATCCTGCCTAAGCGCTTAGATAACGAGTGCTCAGACTGCTTATACTTAGACTAATCAGACTGCTTATACTTAGACTAATTAGACTACTTAGAGGAGTCCGCGAATCTCCTTTATATTTAGGAACGACGAGATACCCTTATAGCTTCGAGGCGTTCAACTTATATTACTATCTTACTGATTGGAATACGACCTTTGTCTCAATTATCTATCTTCGCTTAGCTTGCTTCAGCCTCTCTAAAGAATACCGCTACGTGACTTGACTAATCTCCCCTTTAAGACTACCCCTAGAACGAGACATAACAATAGGCTTTGTCGCGTATCTACCTACCTACCGTATTACCCGCTAGTAAACACTAGATTGTTTCGTAGTCCGCTCGACGCCGTCGTATAGTCCGCTTAGTTATTATTCTATAGTCCGCTCGTCTAATATTCGTCGCTTAGCCCGCTCGGTTTACGGTCTCCGGAGGTAAAAATTCTATACTTATACTAGAGGTGTCCTATCGAGCGTATAGGCCACGGTTCCGCGCCCTTCTTATACGTAGAAAGAAGAGGGACTCGCTCCCGATACGAGTACACGCCCGTCGGATAGTTTTTATACCCGTTTTACTAGTAGTCCTCTATTCGCCGCGGCTTTGCCTACGTTACGCGCCCGTCGCGCCTACGACGCTCTAGCGTAAGAATACTTAGCTCTCTCGTAGCAAGACGAGAGGTTCGTAGCCGACACTACGTATAGGTAATTCTTGTCGTCGACCCGTATTCGTTAATACTTAGCTCCGGTCGCTATTCCTCGAAAGCTTATATAATAGCTAGGAGCTCCTTATCGTAGATATCGTAGTTATATTACTAGGGATCTATCTTCTTAGATATATAAGCGATAGGATGTAACGCTCCTCGCTCGTTACGTTATAAGAGTACTACTACTATTACGTAATCTAAGGCATCTATTTCTAGAATAGTCTCTCGCCCTAGGTAGAAGTGTTTTAAGGTAGGCGTATCGATAAATACTTACTTTAATGCCTCGAACGCCTATTAATATACTAGAGACTAGTCCTATAGGACATTCTTCCTCGTAAGCTTCGTTATAGGTAAGTAGATCTTACTAAAATCCTTAATAAACCTACGGTAGAAGTTAGTAAACTCTATAAACGACAAGATATTAGTAACATTCGCGAATATAGGCCAATTCTTAACGCATTTAATCTTAGCTAGGTCTATCTTAATGCCCTTATTTATAATAATAACACCTAGATAAGTAGTCTCGTGTCTAAAGAACTCGTATTTATTAATATCTAACTAGAGCCCGGCGGTATCTAGCTTTCGTAGGACCTTTAGGATATATTAGACATACTCTTATCTTGTCTTACTAAAGACAAGTACGTTATTAAGGTAATATAACACGAAGTCATCTAGAAACTCCCTTAGTATGTCGGTTATAAATAACTAAAACGTTCCTAGTGTATTATATAGTCTAAAAGGTATAACTACGTACTTAAACTACCTATATCTAGTAGTAGAGGCCGTTTTCTACTCGTCTCCTACTATAATACGGATACGATTAAACGTAGCGATAATATATAGTTTCGTGAACTATTACGCGCTAGTAATACGATCTAAGGTCTCTTAAAATAGTAGAATCGGGTAGCGACTCTTCGTCGTAAGCGCGTTTAGAGCTCTATAGTCTACGTATAGTCGTAGCCCTCTACCCGGCTTTTTAACTATTAGAATAGGTGCTACTACTAGTAACACGCTTCTCTAAATAAAACCTTTCTCAAGTTGGTCGTCGATCCACTTCTTAATTACCTCGTTTTCTCGTATAGAGAAGGAGTATAGTCTTCGAAATAGCGGTATCTAACTATTCTATAGCTTAATCTTATAGTCTACGCTAGGCCGTTACGGTAGGACCTTGTCTACTTCCTTACGGCTAAACAGCCTAGCTATTTCCCTAAACTCTACTAGTAACAAAGGAATAGGAGCCTAGTCTTTGTCCTTACCGTTTATAAAACGTTAATAGTCGTTAGCTAATATAGTAGAGGCGTTAAGTTACCGCTAGGTATAGTTACCCCGGGGCTCCTCCTATCTATCTATGTTTTCTTAAGTATTAGTATCTACTAATATCGCCGCGCTGCCTCCTAGTACTAGCTTCGCTCTTATACCAAAAGCCTTTAGTATATACGCGGATAGCGGGTCTCGCGCGCCTTACTTATTAGGATTTTCTTTCGGGTTAAACATCTATATTATATATACTTTATAGCCCTTCCTCCGGCTTATACGCCGAAGTGCTTCTACATTAATAGGCTTGATATCGATCTCCGGCTCAGTCTCGACCGTTAGTTCTTTCTTCGTTCGACGCGCTAGGCGCTTAAGTATTTTAACCCTATTAGCGGGTAGTAGCTAGCGGACGTAGTAAGACGGTTCCGGTTTATCCTAGGTGTCGACGGTATGTCGCATTACTACCTTTATTGTGTACGTCTCCTATACTACTATAGGTTCGTCTTTATCCTCTACGTAGAGTTTAGCGTAATTAGATAGAGCTAAAGGTCGCGAACTCTCTAGTACTAGTATCTCGGTCTAGAGAACGTCTCTTAGTATAATACCCTTATCGTTAATAGACTATACGTATACTAGTTTAGTTCCGAGTATATAGTTCTATCGATAATATAGTAAGAATAGGGTTATAGTTCCTAATGTATAGTAGAACGTAGGTTAATACTCGTCGTACTAGGGACGGCCGAGGACTATATCGTATTCTAGTAATACGTAGTAGCTAGACCTAGTCTCTACGTAGTTACCGATCTGAATCTATACCGTTGTTCGATAAGTAATAAGGTTGCTAGTAGGTCGGCTATCTACTAATATTAGGCTTAACGGATTAGGTAGCTATATTATATTAAGGTTACTCTTATACGTAAAGTCGATATTAAAGTACGTAGAGTTAGTACTATTATTATAAAGGGTTTAAGTAGGGATCTTTCTATTTACTTTATATAGATAGATAGATATTTCATTAAGCTGTTGTAGTGCCCTTTGGCCTATGCAGCTATGCTATCTTGTTTTTGTATATATAGAGGGGAAACCGTGTTGGTGAAAACCCCTCCTCCTTCCCGCCTGTCTTTTCCTCCTCGTTGTCGTCTTAAATTTCCCTTGTTAGGGGTACGCTAGTGTCATGGGCCTGCCCTGATGACTACCCTATCTGCAACCCCCCTCGCTTCCGCCTCTTGTCTATCCACTCCTCCGTCTCGCTCGCGAGGCTAAACTGCTGGAGGTATCCCTGCTGTAGTATCCACCGAGAGATTCGGCGAATGTTGCCTTTGTCCCTAATAATTGACTTGTAGTCTCTCCTTCCCGCTTGGTGCCTCCAATTTCCCCTGCCTCTCGCCCACTGCGGGCATCGTAGTAGCATATGTTCTGGGTTTTGCGATAGGTAGCCACACTAGCAGGCTGGGCTATAGATGTCTAGTGCGCGTCTTCTGAACAGGTAGGCCCTTAATCCAATGTGTTCGGACCTGATTTGGATCGCTATGCTTGCTTCGGCCCTTGTCAGGTCCCTATATAGCTGGTAATTGTGTCTCTAGAAGGCTCGGAGCGCTATCGGGCCTGTTGTCTTAGGGGGCTTCCTTTTCCAGTCCTGCTCCTATAGGCAGCTCGCTATCTGTTCCGCTAGGTTTTGGGTCTTAGCCTTGCTCCCGCCGGCCTGGCGAGTCCTACGCTCCTCCTCCTTTCGTGCTAGCCATTCGGTGCTTGTCTGTACGGCCGTAAAGGTCGTAAGGTCATCCTCTTTTTGGCTTGTCCTATATCCTGCCCCTCTCCGGTAGCGGCTTTCTATCTTATTCTTTGCCTCCTGGATCGTGGTTTGTGCTAGGTAACCTGTCGTCTTTGCCGCGTATTAAATTCTCATTCCCCGGATGTACTGGCCGATTGGTGGTATTCCTGTCTCCATTTCTACCGTGCTTGTTGACGTTGTCTTGTATGCGCCTAGTACCCTACGTAGGTTGCCTGCCTGTGTCCTGTTTAGGGGTTGCTCTATCCGTTTCGGGATCGGCTTGCCTACGCCTCCTGTTCCCCAAATCTGTGCCCCGTACAACATAGCTGGTCTGACGATCGCCTTATACATTACTCTTGCCTTGTCGAATGTTGCTCCCTATGTAGATGCCGTAAGCCTCTTTATCGAGGCTTCATTGACTTGCGCTCGACTCTGGGCTTTCTTAATCTGTACATTCCAGCTTAGCTTCGGGTCGAGCCAGATCCCTAGTACTCGTAGCTCCGCTGATGGCTTGGTCTCGTAGCCTTGGATTCTTACCGCCGCCTTCATATTATGGTGTGTTCTCGCTTTACTGAAGTGTATAAGTTGGTACTTTTCAGGGGCGAACCGGGCACCATGCTTCTTTGCCCACTCCTCGCATTTCTTGTGCCTATCTTCAAGGAGGCGACAGTTCTCTTCTGTCGAGTCTGACCAGGCTAGGATGTTTGTATCGTCTACGAACCCCGATGCTGAGGTTTGCGGAGAGGTGAGTAGGGGGATTAGATCCGACATAAATATTAGAAACAGGATAGGGGAGAGAGTAGATCCCTGAGGTATTCCAGTCTCTGCCTTCACCGGGTCGGACGTGTACCTTCCTAGGACTAGGTATGTCGTCCGTTCCTGGAGAAAGGAGAAGACGAACGACGTTGCCTACTAGGGGATGCCTTTCTGCTGTAGGATATGTATTAGCCTTTGGTGTGAGACGTTGTCGAAGGCCCCTGCGATGTCGAGGGATAGTAAGGACGCCGCTCGGTTCCTGCCGTAGTGCCAGAGGGTCTGGATTTGCTCCGTAATTAGCTCCATTGCTGTTAGTGTCGATCGCTAGCTTCTTCCCCCCATCTGTGTTGCTAGGAGTACGTGGTTGTCCTCGGCAAGCTGCGTAAGTCTCTAGGCTACTATCTTTTCTAGGACCTTCCCTATCGTATTTAGAAGTGCTATTGGTCTGTACGACTTGGGCTGAGTATAGTCTTCCTTCTGTGGCTTGCGTAGCACTACTGTCATAGACTCTCTGTACGGCTTCGGGTGATACCCTAGCCGTAGGCACGCGGTAAATAGGTTTGCAAGGCTCGGCGCGATCTCTTCTCTACACTCTTTTAGCAGTACGTTTGGTATCCTGTCTGGGCCTGGGGCTTTTCGTCCCTTTAGCTTACTTATGACTCCTGTTACTGTGTTAGGGCTAACCGCCCAATCCATGTCTAGGGGTTCCGGGTATGTGCTCGGGTCGATGTCCGTAAGGTCTGCCTCTACTTACGTCGAAAAGAAATGGTCGGCTAACGCTTTTGCCTTGCCCCGGGGCGTAGCCTGGGCAATCCCTTCGCGGTCTACGATTGGGGGGAAGTGAGGGGCTTGTTGCTCTTCAGGTAGTCGTGCCCATTTAGCAAGTCTCCACATCTGTTCCGGGTTTTCTGTAACGAGCCCGATCGTCGCTCTCCAGTCCTGCAGCTTATCGCGTCTTATCTGTGCCTTCTTCTCTTGTGTCGCGTGGCAGTATTGCTCCCACGTCTCTTAGGTGTGCTCCTTCGTCCACTGTCGCCTTGCCCTTCTAGCCTCCCTTACCTTCGTAGAGCATTCAGGGGTCCAGAAGGCCTTCTGCTGCGTTGAGGGCCGGAGTAACGGCGTGTATTGTTCCGCTGCTTGCTATATGACCGAGGTAATCTGTTCCGCTGCTTGATCTAGCTGAGCTGTCGTCTCGAGTTCTCTATGCTATGGTAGGTTCGCTATTAGGAAGCCTCTTATGTCGTCCCAGCGTGCCTTCTTCTAGTTACGGCGTGGTTCGTTTGCTGGCTCCTCTATCGCCTTCACCCCTAGCGTCGTTTGGATAGGGATATGGTCTGAGGAGGCTTCTAGCGCGTAGTTCGGTCGGCATTGGACTAGTCTCTCTTCAAGTTCTCGTGATAGAAAGCATAGGTCGATCGTGCTTGCACTAGTACGGGCCTTCCACGTCTCTGTTCCCTTTGGTGTTACTAAGGCCATTCCGTAGCGTGCGGTTATGTCCAGTAGCTTCCCCCCTAGAAATGCGTGCGGGGGAGTGAATTCGAGTCCCCACTGTGGGTGGTGGAGGTTGAAGTCGCCGAGGAGTACTTGCTTCGTGTCTTGGCTTAGGGTCCGCTCTAGGTGGGCGAGGGTTCCTAGTTCCCTACTCGTCCGACCCCGCGGTAGCGGGTTGTAAACGTTATGGATCTGGATAGGGCCTTGTGTCGTGTCGATCTGGATTGATGTTATGTCTCCTAGGTTGCCCTGCTGCGGTAGTATAACCTTCCACGACTCAAGGTCTATAGTCTTGCTTACGTATATACATGTCCTCGGGATGACGCCTCGTTGGCCCGCGATTACGGTGTGGTATCTCCGGTCATTACAAGTGGCTGGGAGTCCTACGTAGGGGTTGATCCATGGTTCCTGTACCGCAATAACGTGGTGCCGTAGCGGGTCTAGCTCTTGTAGAAAGTGGCGCTGGACCTTGTCCCTACTTTTGTTTACGTTGTACTGTACGATAGTGATGTCGTCGTATAGTATCATTCGTTATCCGTGAGGTCCATTTCCGTGCTGACCTGCTGTGTCTCCTGAGCCTGTATCTCGCTGTCCGGCTGGCCCTAGGGCCGCTAGGGCGCCCCAAAGATTCGCATTTGGCCTAGTTCGTTGGCTGCCCGGTTAAGGTGTCGAGGCCGACCGGGAGGTGGATGCGTTTGCGGTTGGGTTCCCTTGTTCGTCTCTTCTGCCCTCTTCCTTTTGCTCGGCTCGAAGCCCTTGTACACGGTAGGTCCCTCCTGTTGTCGTTGGGGGTACCTAGCTGGTGTAGAGATCCTTGCTTGTCTCGCTCGTTCTTGTGCTGCTATTCTAGCCGGGCATTGGCTTGAATACGCTGGGTGCCTTCTGCCGCAGCATGCGCACCTGCTCTCCTTTTTTGGGCATTCCCTTCCCTGGTGTGGGCCTGCGCAGTGAGGACACCTTGGGGTCTTCTCCCCGCATTTTGAGGCTATGTGACCGTACTGTTGGCATTGGAAGCATTGTAGTACCCTGTGGCTGCTCTGATGGATCTCCGTGTCCATTCTCTCGCAGTTCCAGAATAGCCCATTGTCTAATATCTGGTTAGCTTGTTCCGCTGTCTCTACCCAAATAATAAGCGATGAATGCGTCTTTTCTCGGTCTACTGTCTTGTGCAGCCATGCCGCCTTCGTTAGTCGTACTCCTAGGGAGGTGTTCTGGTTCTGTACTTGGAGGTGGGGAAGGTCTTCGACCTTGAATGTCCTAGGGACCCCGTGGGCGATGACGGTATACTGTTGGTGGGAGACTCGTGCCGACTTCGCGACTTTAGTAGTCCACTCCTTATAGGTCTCTAGCTTTCGTCTATCAGACTCTTGTGCGGTAAAGAGTCTTACTACGCCTGTTGCTTCTACCCTCGCCCCAACTACCTCCTTTTGGCCGATTCTGTCGACAATCTCCTTGCTTGTTAGGGCTGCGATTTCTTGTTTCTCCGCCGGATCAGTAATGTATAGGCGTACCGCCTTACTTTCCTTCGGAGGGGGTTGATTCTTGCCTGCTGCTACTGTTGCCCATGTAGTTGGTTTCTGGGCTGCCTTCTGTGTTACTTGTTGGATTGTCTTCGGGATTTGGTATGATAGCGCTTTTAGCGCTCCTAGTAGCTGTGCTATGGTGTTCTTATATGCCCGGGCTGGGTGTTCGTCATCCCCTAGTAAGTTCTCCGCCTCCGTATATAGGGTCGTCCACGCTGTGTTGTTTGTCGTTGGCCTCTGCTTTCTGTATAGTGGGCCTTGGCTTGTGTCCTGGGTTTTTTCTTGGTTTGTTCCCCGGTTTGACTCTTGGTGCAGAATCTTCGCAAGGCTATGGCTCTCGTTGGTTGCCATCCTTCGCTGTTGTTCGGGGTCGCGCTTCCTAATTGGGCAGTTGTCCTCCGCAACTCCGCAATTCTAGGGTCTGCCTTCAGGGGAAGGGGACCTCGGTTTTGGGGTTTTTTTTTGTATCACAATTGCGCCGCCGCCAGCGCAGGCGGGTCGCTACTGCTTGAGTAGATTGCTCGTCTTGATAAGGGCTATCGATTGAATGGTCCTCGTCCTAGTACCCGAAAGAGTGCTCTCCCTAGAACGTATATCTAGAATCCTATTTACTTTATATAGTATAACTAGATAAGAAGCTATTACCGGACTATATTTATCTATAGAGTAGTTTATAGCTAGTAGGGAGTATATCGATATACTTAAAACCTTGCCTCCCTTAGGAGGCCTATATTTATATTTATACTTTTTCTCGTTTTCTCGTAACTCTAACTCGTATAGTCTACTACGTATTACTCTTACGTAGTAGACTAGGCGTTATTCGCGCCGCCGGTATTATTAGCGTTACTACTATTACTACCGTTACGGCGGTTATTACTTAGGCTATAGCCTAGCGTAAATAGGCGGCGGGCGACATCTCGAAGGGGGTACTAATTGGTATCGATACGGCGGTAACCTTCTTATTCGTACTTTAAGTACCGATTCTAATCGATATATTCCTAGACGTAAGTAGTATCTAAAGGTTAGATATACTAAAATGCCTAAGGTCGATTAGCCTACTTAGTCTTAGCGTTTAGGTAAGTATTATTACCGCTACTACCCGAAGCCGTATCCTTCTTATCGTCGTTACCCTTAGTAGTCTTCTTATTACCTTAGGTCTTATTACTATTACCGGTCTTACTGTACTTAAGGTCAAACGCCTTAAACTTATCCTCGTAGTTATATAGCGTAGAAACGACTTACTTAAGGGTTATATTAACTATATCCTCGTTTATAATACGGTTGTTATAGCGCGAGTTTAACTTACGGAGTAGGAAGTCCTTCTCGAGTTTCTTTTCCTTCGCGCCGTTATTAAGGTTAACGATATCGGCGTTCTTACGGAAGGATAGGTAGAAGTCACTAAACTTCTCCTTATTACCCTACTATAGAGTATTAAGCTTAGTTATAGTATTAGTATAGGCATTACGGGTACCGTAGCGCCGGGCTAGATCTTCTATTATCTTCTCTATAGAAGCGTACTAAGTAGTCGTACCTTCCGTAGACTTAGTAAGACTAGGGATCTTTAAGTCGATATAGGTCTATATACCGTTCTTTAACTAGCTCTAGACGTTCTAAAGGGAGTCCTTTATAGTACGGTACTTCGAGGCTTAGAGCTTAGCTTTAGTAGTACGCTACTACTCTTAGAACTTAATATCGTCGCTCTTTAGATCGCACTTAGTAGGGGCCTTTAGCTCGTTAGAGGACTTGATACTAGTAGTTATATCGGCGGCGAGATTGTATAATACGCTAGGCATATTATAGTCTTATATTGACGACACTTATAAATATATATACGAAGGAGACGGACTCGGATTTTCGCCTTATATTGCTAAATACGACATATTCGAAAGCTCTTATTAAGGCTATTTAAACGATCTATAAAGTAGGCCACTGCCCCTAGAATTAAGGGAGTTCTACCTTATTTAATTTAGATAGCTTAAAGTTCTCTTCACCCTATTTCTTTAGCTTTCTAGCCCTAAACGCCGCGGAGGTGCCTAGCTATATTAGGTAACTCCTAGGTAATAGTAGCCTAGGCTACGGTACTACCGGCGCCTACGGCTCTATAGGCGAAGCTCCCCTAAGACAACTGGTAGTAACTTATAGAGGACGTAAAAAGTATAGAAACTAACGATTAGCTCCTATACCGGTCTCTATAGGTGATAATTACTTAGCTACGTACGGCGCTTATACTATCGTTTTACCGAGGGTAATAAGAAATAAGGACGACGTCTTAGGCGATTAGTAAGGACACCCGGAATTAACACCCCTATAGCTAGGTATCGGTCGCGGTATCGACACTAGGCCCCCTCCTAACGTACGATATAGTTACGATCCGTATTATAGTAAAGGAAGACTAGGCCGAAGTTACGAATCTATCGAATAAGGAGCTCGCCTAACGAATTAATTAACTAGGGGTAGTCGTAGTAAACTAATAGTCTAATAGTACTCTATAGATCTATACTAGCTCTACTACTACTAGGAGGCACCTAGAGGTATAGCTATAGTAGGTATCTAAGGTTACGGTATTAGCGAAGGTCTTAACGAAGCAATTTACGATCCTAGTCTACGATATGCCTAAGGAGTTCGACCTAACTATTTAAGGTTACCTACGTACTCTCTAAGAGGACAACCCGGTAACTCTTAACTCTCTAATCTAGAAGGCGACTTAGCTCTATAGGAAATGGCTAGAAGGTAAGAAGGCCTCGGCGCTAATAGTATAGCTATAAGACGCGAAAGCGGCGGATCTAGTAATAGAATAAGGCCTAATCTAGTAATATAGCCTTAAGATAGTAGAAAAGCACTCTTTATCCTTTCGTGTCCTCTAATACTTTAAATGCTAATAGTATAGACACTAAACCTATACGTGTATAAACAAGTAGGCCTACTCGAACTATATAGGAGACTATATATCTAGGAACTATATATTGGCTACGAGGCGGTATACGAACTGTCTAGGGTACTATCTATCGTATAGCGCGGAATGCCTATAGCGGAAACTAGCAAAAAACAAGGCAATTATAAATAGAACCGTCGCCCTAAGATTCTACGGCGACTATAAGGCTAGTCTATACCGGAACTAGCTAGCGGTAGTCGGGTATAAGCGCCCTAGGGCCGAGAATAATTTCAAGGATACGTAACCTAGAGCGTACGGGAGGCTACGTACTCTACTAGTTACGGCGAGGGAATCTAACTAGGCCCGGCTCCCCTTTAGTATATAACCGATACGCGTAGACTAGGACGCGCTAGGTAGTAGGACATAGGATATTATAGAGGAAATGATTATTAATAACGATAACTAGCCTCGATACGCTTAATATTATCTAGTATAACGTTAACTATAGTAAGGATATAGTCTAGAACCATTTCCTATACGAGGCGGACCCGTACGTCTACTACGTCCTAGTAATCTAGGAGCTATAGATTAACCCGTACTATAAGAGACTAACGACCTATAAGTTACTAGGCTATACGATATACCTACGAGGCGACGGTAGACCCCATACGTACTTCTATATTAGTAAGGACATACTAGAATCCGACTAGGAGGTAGTGTACTACGTAGACGAAGAAGGCGGGGGCGATATTACCTCCCTCTACGTAGGTAGTACCTAGATATATACCCTATATATACAACCGCTAGCCTCGAGGTCTAGCCGCGACCTTAGGGTCTATAGACACTTAGATAGTACGCTTAAGAGACAAGGGTACTACATCGTAGTAGGAGACTTTAATATATACTACCCTTCCTAGGAAAGTCTTATATAGCCGTACCTTATAGCCGACGAAGTACTCGACTTAATAGCGAGTAACGTAATTGCCCTTAATACTCCGAAGGACCTAGGTACCTAGAAGAGAGGGGGACTCTAAGGCACGATCGACCTCTTCTAGATCTTAGATAGCTACTACTATATAGTAACCTACTATAGGATCGAATATAAACTCGAGGCGTCGTTAGACTATATACTAGTTAGGACCTCTATTACGGTATAGATATAACGTATACTAGCGAGAACCCCTAAGCTAAACTAGAGAAAGGCCTACTAGGCTAATATCTAGGCGTACCTCGACAACTCCGAGAGGCTAGTCTAGATCACGTAGTAGTAATATAATAGTAAAGACGAGATAGACGAGGTAGTCTAAGGGTTAATAGACGAAATAAGAAAAGCGACCTTACTTTACGTTCCGCTTACCTAACTAACGATATAGTCTAAACTATACTAGACGCCGAAGTATACTACCGTAGTAAGAGAAGTAAGGAGAGCCCGCCGGGTATAGACGAGTAGCTATAGTAAGGAGGCCTAGAACGTATATAGGGAGGTATACTAATAGAAGAAAGCTATAATACGGAGGGAGAAAGTAGTCGGCTAGAGGGCTATAGTAGAAGAAATCGCCGGCAAGCTAGCGAGGATATAGAAGCTAGCGAAATAGGCCCGATAGGACCCTATATAGGGCCCCTCCTTCTCTATCCTAGCGCTGTAATCGCCTAGTAGCCCGGTTAGCGACCCCGAGGCTAAGGCGCGTCTACTAGCTAGCAAGTTCTTCCCGCTCCTAGTCGAGGCTAATCTAAGCGACATAAATAGCTCTACTCCCCTAGCCCCTAGTATCGCGGTCTAATAGGAGGTGTCCGAGGGAGAAGTTACCGCTATACTTAGGAAGTTACCGGTAAAGAAAGCCCCGGGCCGGATAGGATCCTAAACGAGCGACTAAAGAAGTATAGAGATTAACTAGCCCTAGTAGTCGTAGCGATCTTTAACGCCTGCCTATAGACCGGATACTACCCGATAGCATTTAAACAATCGACGATAGTAGTCCTACGTAAGCCGTAAAAGGAAGACTATACGTAGGTAAAGTCGTACCGCCTAATTACGCTCCTTAATACTCTCGGAAAGGCGCTTAAGAAGCTAGTTATAACGAGACTCTCCGAGGCGGTAGAGGAATACTCCCTACTCCCGGACACCTAGATAGGTACGCGCCTATAGCGATCGACGCTATCCGCGATAGAACTTATTACCTCTTAGGTAAAGGCTATCTAGTATAAGAATAGGGATAAGGTAGTATCCTTACTTAGTCTAGATATATCGGGAGCCTTCGACTACGTATTATACCCGCGGCTACTCTATATCCTAAGGTCGAAAGGACTCCCTAAGTAGCTTATTAACTTCGTACGGTCCTACCTCTAAAACCGTAGTACGTCGATCCTAGTCGGCTAGTATAAAAGCCTATTTTAAGTAGTCTATACTAGAATCCCGTAAGGCTTAACGCTAGTACCTATTCTGTTCCTCTTCTTTATAGCGACGCTACTCCTAGCCCTAGAATCCTAGAACACCGCTACGAGCGGCTTCGTAGACGACATAAACATCCTAGCGTAGTCTTCCTCGACTAAGGAGAACTATAGGCTACTAGAAGAGAAGCACAAGATCTACGAGGACTAGGCTAGGAGGTACGGGGCTCGGTTTGCCCTAGAAAAGTACAATCTGATACACTTTACGCGCCGGCCACGGTTCTACAATATATAAGCTTCTATCTAGATATAGGGGCACACGACTAACCCGGTAAATCAGCTTAGGATCCTCGGACTATAGGTAGACCCGGCGCTACGGTAGAGGAAGTACGTATAGGCAATATTACGGAAACCTAAACAGAATATAGCATTATACTAGAGGCTTACTACGTCTATATAGGGGGCGGACTTTCGGTAGTTACGACTTCTATATACGGCTATTATACGGCTAGTCCTTACCTATAGTAGCTAAGTATAGTCCTTAGACGAGAGGGCCTACCTATTAAAGAGACTCGTCGCGCCGTTAGCGAAGATCTAAAACTAATGCCTAAGGAAGGTTACCGGAGTATATAAGTCGATACTAATAAGGATACTTAAGTATAAGACCGCTATACCGCCGATCGACCTATATATCTAGGGACTACGGACCTCCTACTTAGGCAAGTCGGTATAGTACCTAGTATAGAAGGTCATTACTAGTATAGTCGTAAGGGCCCGTAAATTAGTACTAGCGTATAAGGGTATTCGTCCTAGAAACGAGCCGAACTACCGGGTAAGGGACAAATAGCTAGTAATATAATAGGAAGGTAAGAAATTGTTTATAGAGTAACTATAGAAAGAGAGGTAGAACAACTAGGTTGTAGGGTATAGTAGACGCCCTTAGCTAGTAGGATAACCTAAGGAATAGTTAGCTACGAAATTCGCGGTTAAGTACCCCCTAAAGCTTATCTACTACCGCCTTACGAGGGTATAGAGTAGTATAGTAACCTAACTACGAAGCGAACATATCGGCCTCTAGGGGTACCTATTATAGAGGAAGGTTCTAGAATATACGAATCCTAGCTACCTCTACGGCTATTACTCCTAGAACGTACGGTACGTTTCCTCGTCTACCCGAGGTAATCGCTAGGAAGGGGGGAGTAGATAGTAAAGGCGAGGAACCGGACGATTAGGGCACTTCTTAATAACGTTAAGGACCTACGGCGTATTATAAACTAGATACTAGAGAAGGGCTAGCTAGAATAGTACCGCCTAGTAGGAGTAGTATAGGAAGAGAGGATACGGCGTAGCGCGGCGAGACCGGCTAGGAGCGGAGGCTAACGGGGTAGTAATATAGACTACGTACGTTTAGAGGGAAAGCTAATCTAGATAAGGAGAAGTCGGGGGCGGGAAGGGTTTTTACCTATTCGGGTTTTCCTTTATATATAACAATAGATATATACCTATATAGGCCGAATAGGGTCCTAGAATAGGGGAATGACAAATCTATCTATCTATTAATAGTAGTATTAGATACCGAGCTAACTATTTACTTATATCTATAACTTCTATTTACTCTATAGCGGTAGGGCTTAGTCGATAACTATACCTTACTATAGCGAAAGTATAGTAATAGACGATAAGGTTAACGCGACCCTAGCTGTCTTAGTAGTAGTACTGGCGGTAACGATACTTAATATAGCCTAGTAATATACTATATTAAGTTATAAAGTAGGTATGGTATAAACTCAATTAACGGTGAACGAAGGGATGCGGCGTGTTAGAGTCCTATAATCCTATTAGCGCGGATCTTATTACATGTCTTGTAATTGGCGTGCTACAGACTACCGAGTAGGCCAGAGTCTGCTGCGCGTCTGCAAATCTCGCCACACGGATCCTGGTGAGCACCGCCACGGGAATCGTGATCTCCCATGTGTTCTTCTCCTCCTTCGCGGGCCCTTTTCCCATCATCCTCCTTCTCCTCTCTTCGCACGGCGAGCTTGCTCGTCTGATCACCGTCGTCGCCTTTGGGTCTGGCGCCTCTGGTGTATGTGTCAGCGCATTGTTGCCATGGATTCGTGTATAAGTGAGAGGCGATTTTCCGGCAGTCCGACCTAGTGATGTCTGTGAAGTCGTTTGCGGGAGCATCGTGGGTGTTCTGCGTCGTGGTCTGCGTCGTGGGTGTTCTGCGTCGTGGGTGCTCCTCGCGGTCGCTGTAAGGGTATGGATGAGGCTCCGGACTAGCATGAGACTAGTATGGTACTGCTCTTTCCATTGACGGACCCTGACACCGTGGCTTACACAGCCTGCAAGAAATCTCATCAGATTCATGCCACGTCAAGCAGCCCTATCTGCAACTACCTAAAAGTGCTGTCCTGCATATCATGCAATCCTACAGCCAAAATGTGCCGAAAAATCAACAGGGTATAACCTAAATCAAGCCCAAACACCATGCTTGTAATGCTCTAGAAGCCCGCAATCTTCTTAAACCAGCTCTGTCTGCGGTTGTTTGCTGGCCTCCCATCCCATGTCTTCGCGCCCATGTCATCATATCCAAGGCTGTTGCTTGGTCCGCCATAGCTCTTGTTGCGGCCATGAGAGCTGCCGCCACTGCCACTGGGAACATCCCGCCTTCTTCTACGTCGCTCAGAGTCCTCGTCGGCGTAGTCGCCCTGCTCTCGTCTGCGTCTGTTGCGGTATTCGCGTGCCGTGGTGTCGTCAAGAGCGTCAGGCGCGTTATCTTCGGCATAGTGTACAGGCGCATCGATGATTGTGCCTTCGATGGGTGGAGGCGGCGGTCGGTCCTCGTTTACAGAGTGCACCCAAGACGCAGTTTTATCACCGCCGGTCTTGATAGCGTGAGCAATTGGCGAGGGGACCACACCAGGGGAATGCTCACCATTGCGCTTATCATAAACCCCGTCAGCTGCAGGATAGTCAGAGCGACGACGTGAGGGACGTGGTCGCTCCTTCTCGGTACCTTGATCCACGCTACGGCGCAATCTGCGCTCCTCTCGGCGCACTCGTCGAGCTTCGTCGTCGTCCGGAGCGTCCATGTATGATCGTCGCCTGTCAGTCTTAGGTCTTGAGCTTGCTGCGGCTTCATCCTCGGCTCGTTGACGTTCCTTCTCGCGACGACGTTCGCGGCGTTCTTCTCGAGCTTGCTCTTCTTCGCGGGCAAGACGATCATCTTCGGCACGGCGTGCTTCCTTCTCCGCGCGACGGGCTCGACGTCTTTCGGCCTCGCGCTGATCTTCTTCCTCGCGTGCCCTAACACGACGGCTGTCTTCCTTTTCACGTCGACGAGCGGCACGAGCCTCCTCGTCAGCGGCTTCGCGATCGCGACGCTCACGACGCTCCCGCCGACGAGCTTCTTTTGCTTCAGCGTCTTCCACATCAGTCATGGGCACAGGATCTGCGTAGGCGTTGCCATCGGATGGCATTCGACTACGGTTCACCTTGCGATCTTCTCGTCGAAGACGTTTCGCGTGGTCGTCATCGTAGGCTGATCCGCGCTTGCGCCGACCGTCCTCGCTCTCGTAGGCTTTGCTTTGACGACGATCTGGCGTTGGTCGAGCAGAGAAGGCGCCCAAGATGCCTCCCATCAGACCAGCCGTCTTCTTCGCGCTGGAGGTAGTTCTTCGCACTGGTGCTGGTCGCTCCACGAATGCGAGATCATCGGGGCCAGAAAAGACTTTGGCCTCATCAGAGTGACGAACTGCATCGGGCATCAACTCATCGTCCGCGCCTCCGAGACCGCCTGACATGTAAGATGGTTCCCGTCTTGACTTGCTCGACTTTTTGCGTTGCTTGGGCTCGGCCATGTCCTTGGCGGAATCCTCAGGCGCGTCGACCATGACAAGGTCATCCGAGTCAATGGCATATGGGTCTGGGACCTTACGAGAAGACTTCTCCCTTGTGGACTTGGAGCGACTGACACCCATAACCTTGGCTGCCTTGGCTGACATCTCGTGATCTTCTGGCGGTGGGGACATGAGGCCGTTGTCTTCGACAGCCGTGGAGTGACGACGTGAGCTGGGTTTGGTAGACTGGCGAGTCGATTTTGAACGGGCTGGAGTCCCTCCCATACCGAACATGGAGAAGCTCATGCCACGAGAAGTGCTTGGCCGAGACTTTGATTCGCGCTTGCCATCTTTGTCGGAGCCTGATGACTTGGATGACTTCTCGAGTGGGTCCTTGTCAGAGGGCTTGCGCGCCGACTTAGATCGAGAAAGCCCCGCAGGCCGTTCATTGGAAGGAGTTGTGGCACCGTCTTTCTTTGTCGGCTTCTTAGATGGAGTCGCACCCCAGAATCCCCACGAAGACGAGCCAGTGTCGCGCACAACTTTTGGGCGTTCCTTTTTCGAAGACCTTGATTTGTCTTTCGTCTCGTCCTCGGGCGGCGGCGTAGGGAGGTCATCGTCGCCGGCTCCCATGAGATCGTCATCGTTAGTCGGCGGCGGTGGCGCTTCAACCACCACAGGCTCTGTTTTCTTCGACTTCGATTCTTTAGTAGACTTGCTGGACACTTTCTTATCTTTGGAAGACTTCCTCGGCGGTGGTGAAACCATTTCCGGTTCTGGGTCAAAGTCGAGGATGTCGTCCACAGGGAACCCTCCAGGCACAGGAGATTCCGAGTGAGGAATGACCGGCTCAGCAGCGGACAGGTCCTTCTTGTTGTCCTTCTTCGAGGAGCCCGACTTCTTGGACTTCTTCTCGGGTACCGCAGCTGGGACTGGTACCTCGAAGACAGGTTCCGGTTCTGGCTCAGGCTCAGGCCAGAAGTCCTCGGGTGGTGCAGCACTAGCGCCCTTCTTCGACTTTGATGGCTTGGCGTCGGTGGAGTCGCCTTGCAGTGCTTTTATGCGGTCCTGAATGCTCGATGTCTTCGCGTTAGCCTTCATCTTGGAAGACGCGCTCGCTTTGGGTGGCGGCATTGCTGAGGTGAGCCCATTGTCGCCAAAGGAAACATCTGGCATCTTCGTACTGCCGTTGTAAGCTGCGTCTTGATTGGCCCAGAGGTCCGAGCCAATCTTACTCTTCGTGGCAGTCGCGGGTGTGGCGTTCTTGGTAGATTTGAGTGACGAACCCCAAAATCCCCAGCCGTCGGTCTTCTTTGATTCGTCAAAATCCAAATCCGGATCTAGCTCCGGTGCGTTGACGATGGCAGCAATTGGGTCTTCCTTAGGCTCTGACTTCTTGCTGGACTTGCTGTCGACTTTGCCCAACTTATCCGTACCTTTCTTCTTGCTGTCCTTGTCCTTAGAAGACTTCTTCGATGGTGGTGCGGGCTCGTCGTCAAGATCGAGGATATCGTTCGGATCCTCACCAAGAGCAGCAGCAAAGGCATCCTCATCTGCTTTGCGCTGTGCCTCTTCTGCTTCGGCGGCCTCGGCGGCCTCGCGCTCCTTCTTCTCCTTCTTCTCTCTTTCTTTCTGCTCTTTGGGGGTCTCCTTCTTGCTTGGCTTCGATTTAGAGCTGCTGCCGAAAAGACCCCAACCAGAAGAAGATGACTTGTCTTCCTTCTTCTCTTCTTTGGGTGATTCTGGCGCGGGCTCCGGCTCAGCCTCCTCAACGATGTCAAGGATATCATCGAAGGCAGACCGTTTCGAGTCTTTCGATTTGGTCTTCGACAGCGTGAGCTCCTCCACTTTAGGCGCTTCGACGATCTTGGATCCTTTCTTGTCTACTTGACCCTTCTTCTTCGTTGTAGTTGCGAATCCCCAAGAGTCATCTGCCGGAGGCGCACTCATGTCAAGTAGATCCATTCCGTCCGCCGTATGTGCTGGGACATCTTCCAAGGCAAGCGGGGGAGGTGCAACCGGAGGTGCGTCAGAAGCGCTGCCCTTTTTCGCACCCTTCTTGGTCTTCTTTCCTGTCGTCCAAGGATCTTCTGCAGACTTCTCCTGGACAGATTCAGGCAATAAGATCGATGCACCGGGACTAGGATCGGACACTTCCACCACGCCCTTGTTCTTGTCCTTCTTGGTTGCCTTCTTTTTGGTCCCAGTCGACCAAGAGTTCGCCCAGTCATCCACTCCTTCAGCCTTGGGCTCAACGACCGCTTCTGGCATGAGAAACGCATCGTCGATAGGAGGAGGCGCCGGCGCAGCAGGCTCCCAAGCATCAACTTTGCCCTTCTTGGATTTTTTGTCGGCTTTCTTCGTGGTGCCAAACCCTGAGAACCAATCCCCGCCGCCCGCATCGGCGACTGGCTCTGGCGGGGGTGGAGGCGGAGGCGGAGCAGGTGGCAGCACTTCTTCCATCGCCCCTTTCTTGCCTTTCTTCTTGCTCTTGCTCGAAGTGTCTGCCCAACCACCGCCCAGCCAATCGGTCGTTGGTTCAGGCTCCACGACTGGAGGCACTTCAATCACCGGTTCAGCAGGCTCTTCAGACCAGTCAAATGTGCTCTTTGTTTTCGACTTCTTGTCCTTTTTGGTAGTCTTGCCCCATCCATCGAAAGCGTCCACCATTGCTGGGGCAGGCTCAGGTTCGGGCTCTGGGGGCGGTGGAGGCTCCTCTACTGGGAGCTCAACAATAGCGTTCTTGCCCGCCTTTTTGGCCTTCTTTTTGTCCTTCGCAGACATTCCGAAGGGCATTTCATCCTCCTTCTCCTTGACAGGCTCTGGCTCTGGTATCGCAATCGGTTCGGGCTCGGGCTCAGGTTCAGGTTGGTCCCACATCGAAGCGCCCTTCTTCTTTTTCTTATCTTTCTTACCTATGGAAGACCAAGAGTCTTCTGCTGGCGGCTCTTCTGGAGCAGGAGGCGGCGGTGGAGGGACTTCGACGATGGGCTCGGGTTCTGCTACTGCTCCCTTCTTCTTTTTCTTGTCTTTCTTGGTACTGAACGAAGCCCCTGGTAAGGTATGTTAGTCTAAGAGTCTCCAACGAAGAGGGCAAAAGCCATGAGCGTCCTTACATGGATCCTCTTCCGCCGGTGGCTCTACAGGCGGTGGCGGCGGAGCCTCGATGATCGGTTCTGGTTCTACCATTGCGCCCTTCTTCTTTTTCTTCTTGTCCTTAGCACTTGTAGACCCCCACAAATCCTCTTCTGCCTTGGGTTCCTCCTTGGCTGCCGGCGCACCGAGGTCGAGTGTGTCAGCAAGAGCGTCGCCGCCAGTATCGTCGAAGCTGAAGTCGAATGCATTGGACTTCTTCGTATCCTTGCTCTTCTTCGACGACGTCGAGGTGAAACCCCAGCCCGTGGATTCCTCTTGCTTCGGCTCTGCGGGAGCCTCAGCTTGGGAGCTACCGAATCCCCAAGACGCGGCAGCTCCGCTACCCCACCCACTGCCCCATCCTCCAAAGCTGAACCCACTAGACTTCTCAGCGGCAGGTTCAGTCTTCTTCCCGAGTCCAAAGTCAATGTCGAGTTTCGGGGCTGTCTTATCGTCGTTGAGGTTGATGTCGTCGAAGTTCATGTCTTCCTTCGTTGGTTCGGGGGCGACTGGCTCGTTCTGTGGCGAATAGCAGTCAGTATTGACGAAGAGGACACATGGTCGTTGTGATGTAACGAGTATGGCATCCGTTTCGAGATCAGGAGACCAGCAGCGCGTCGGGTGTTAATCGATAGGCAATGCTGCTTAAGATTGCTGGTCATAGCTCACGGCACCCTTCCCCGTGGGGCGATCTCGATCTAGCGCGGACACGCGAGAACAGATGGAAACAAGTCCGTAAATAACATACCTCGCCTTTCTTGCCTTTCTTCTTCTTGCCAAAACCCCAGTCGTCGTCGTTCGTTTCTGCTGGTGGTGGTATCTCGGGGGCAGGCGGTTCGGGCTCCGGCTCGGGCTCACCTTTCTTCTGTGCAAATTATATTAGACAACACGTCCGGAATGTATGCAATTAGTAGCGTTACCTTGGACTTCTTCTTTCCTACCGTCGCGAACGACCCCCAAGGATCTTCTGCCTCTACTGCTGGTTTTGGTTCTGGTTCTGGTTCTGGTTCTGGTTCGGGCTCAGGCTCAGGCTCAGGCTTAGGCTCAGGCTCTTTCTTCCCTTTCTAATGTGATGTCCGTTAGTTCGCGTTTCCCGAAAGGGGAGCGAGGAGCCTTGCGCGCCACATGAGACTCTCGCCAGTCACGCAAAGACTTCTGTGCGTAGTACCGCTTACCTTCTTCTTTTTGCCTGTAGTGAAGCCGCTCCAATCATCATCGGCGGCCACCTCTACGGCTGGCACGTCGACAACTTCAGCAACAGGCTCCGGCTCCACCTGCCCCTTCTTGCCCTTCTTGCCTTTCTTTCCAACTGCGGCGAAGGATCCCCAGTCTGTTACTGTCAGCTATGCCGTTGAGTGAGGTCTATTTCAGACAGACCATCCGCTGGAGAAGCATCGGCAGCGCCAGATGCGGGCTGCTCCCCAGCCTTGTTGGCCTCCTCTTCCTCTTTCTTTTTCTCCTCGTCCTCCAGATCGTCCCAAATACTTTTCCTATCCTCTGTTAGCCTTGGACGCCGCCAGATACGTCATGATCCAGTGCCTACTTCTTTTTCTTATCCTATGCAGAGAGGAGACGTTAGCTATACTCGAATACCATGGAGTAATATCTCAGCAAGGCGAGGGAGCAGGACACCTGTTCTAGACAGACGATGCCTTGTGACCTTGAGCACGTACCTTCTTCCCCTTCTTTCCTGAATCATTCAATTCGTCGCCATCGTCGCCCCCATTACCTCCCGGAGGGTCATCACCTCCAGCACCGCCTGCATCGCCTCCACCCGCATTGTCATCTCCCGCAGCACCATCCTCGCCCTCTTTCTTCTCCTCGTTATCACTATCTGCCCACTTGCTCATCTGGGCCTGTTTTGCTGCTTTCTTGGCTTTCTTGCCTGCGTGAGTTCTGATATGGTCTGAGCTCTGAAGATCCAGCTTCTCAAGCACACCAAAAAGCTCGTGATTTTCTTGTTTGCGGTCTTGGCCGATCTCGACCTTGTTGCTCGTGATGATCCCAGACTCGTCGGAGGTGTGCACTTTCGCGAGCGCGTCGGTCATGGTATAGTCTGGCGGCACATCGAGAACACTCTCCTCATACGTGGGCAACACACCAGCACGCGGAAGAGCAGATCCATATGGCCTGTAGAGTTGGCGTGGAACGACAGCACGCGCGTCATTTGACACATTGCACTTTGCGACATGGATGCTCTCCCAGAATGCTACAAGAGCTCCTATGCGCGTCTTCAAGCAATTTCGTTCAACCGATCGATAAGTAGGTGGCTGGGTGTCGCGTTTGAGCAATTCGTCTGCGCGAATGGTTGCGACAGAGACTGCCATTGAGGTAGACCGACCCAATCGTAAAGCCGTGCGACGAGGCTGATATCATGGAAGGCGATCGATTGTGGTGGGAATCGACGAAGGTTCGGAGAGGATGAGAGGCGGGTAGGTCGGTGATGGATAGGTCTCTCCGTAGCGACTGAATATCGCGGAGAGTGCGCTGTCTCGTCTCAAAAGCAGAAGGATGCAGGGGCGTCGTGGAGTGTGGTCGTTTGCTCGCGCACAAGGCCGCCGAGGAGGTGTGAACACCAACCGGGATTTTCTCCCCCTGCCCCCAGGGAGGCTTTTCGAGAGAGTGTATCACGCCAATCGTAGCCGAGAGACTAGCCGCATCCCATGAAACACTTCCGTCATGCGCCGTTGCGGTGTCGATCAATCATCACGGGTCAGAGGACTCGGACGCAGCAAGCATCGCCTGCCATGAGTATCATAGAGCAACTGTCCGCCGGCCAGGACGGTGGTTGTGTTCGAGCAAATGTGCAGTGCAACTCTGTTGACGCTCATGCACGAATTACCTGCAGACAGCCGCCACTCACGGCTCTGCTCTCCCGGCGCAGACAGACAGACGGGCGTTGTTGGTGGATGTGGCGGGCATGCGCTGACAATTCGCTGCGTGGGCCTCGTTCACCGCCATCTTCTTCTCCGCTGCTGAAAGCTGGCGTGCAGGAAGACTTGCGAAAGGGTCTGCAGCTAGCAATGCAGAATGCTCCCCCACCAGCGCGCGGGCGGGAGCACGGCGCGTTGCTGTTGGACGACTCGAGCCTGAGCTACAGCCAACAGCAAGGTAGCTTTCGCCGAGGACTGCGAGGGACTGACCGCGTGGAGCATGTGCATACCGCAGCACGTGCGCAGAGAGGACATTTGGCATTTCGGTGGATATCCTGTGCTTGTTGGCAAGGCATGACCGCTCTTCTGACGACACAGCTGCATTGGTTGAGAGCATATCGTCTAGGTGCTGCAGCATTCCGAATCTGACCGAACAGTCTAGGCAGGGCGAGGCAGCATTGTCCAAGTCTCAATGCTCATGCACGGCAAGCTCGGGAAGCGATTGGAAGTTGGGAGTAAAGGAGTGGAGGCTGGAAGCCGATTGGGATTGTGTTTTGGCACCTCGAAGCCGGACCCCGACTACAGGTGAGGAAAGAGGTCAAGATCATTCGGTAGTACCGCGAACCTAATCTACAGCCACGATATTACTGCAATCCTGTAAAGGCTTCACATTATCTGACATGAAGGCAGGAAAGTCAACGTCCCTTATCTTCTTCATCGCTTCTTCTTTCTCCTTGATCCGTCCCCATGGAACGAAGTGCTCCGAGCACGCAATTCTCTACCAAGTGGAGACGCGTGTCTCGATGCTTACAAACGTTGAGACATTGCCACGCTTTCCTGTTGTCATGCTCGGAAGCAGAACATGATCCAGCTCCTGTATGTATGGGCCAGCTTTTGGCACCGGACAGAACACAAAACTTTCCGCGCAGCAGATATATCTCCATCTTGAGGCTGTACGTCTGCATCTGCTGAACCATGCCGAATCTGCGGAGTTCTTCGAGCGGAGCCCTCAATGCTTCTGCGTGCGACCTCCTAGCTGTGATATGCGCCTCCTAGCTAAAGTGCTCATCGACGTGACGTGAAACGGCCAGCTCATCACCGTCGAACTGTCCGCATATCGGGCATGAAGCTGTTGCAGTGGTGAAAGTCAGTTCACTGCTGAGTCCTGTCTCCGCGGTGTTCTCCGACGTCGAGGGTGGTAGGAAGTCGGCCAAAGAGCGCGCTGGTGGCTCAGACAAGTTCTCAGTGGTGTCTCGTCTCCGGATCGTGCCTAAGGATGGCATGCCTCCTGGTCTACTATCGCCGGAAGCGCTGGCCATACGCTGCACTCTACCAACCTGTCCATCAGCAAGCCGAACCTGCAAAGATCATCAGCCACGAATCGAATCAACGCCATGCAAGGCAATCAGACTTTGATGCCTCTAGGATGATCGCCTCGAGTGAGCAGATCCTGCACAACGCCTAGGGTTTCACGACCCGTGGGCTGATCCGCTTTGAGGACTATGAACACACCGGCGCCAGGAACGACTTGCTGCTTGTTAGGCACGGCATGATACTCTGGTCGAGTACCATTGCGAGGGTTTCCACCGCCTCGCCCGCCTCGTGGTTGATCGCGCGGCGGGCGTGGCTGCCGGTTCTTTGGCCGATTCATGTAAATGTTGTGATGTTGTAGGTGTGTAGGTGCGGTATATCTTTGTGTGAAGTTTACCCCACCAGATCCACACGTTCAGCCACAGGTGTCGCAGGTGAAAGTCATGAACTTTCTTGTGACACAGACAAACGAAGGTGTTGGCCAAGACAGGACGCCTGAGAAGCAGAGCATTCACTGAAGCGGTGTCTCTTTTCGCAAGTGACTCGAGTTGGTCCGCCCTTTACTTCATCTGTCCTTCTCGCGAGAAAAGCAAACAAAATCCGAGACAACTCTTTCCTTTCGTCTGACCACAAACAACAACACTCCTTGCAGTGGTCGCAAGCAACTTCCAATCTGGACGCTGCATCACTTGCTATCAGAGCAACTCTGCGCTACTTCTCACACAACATGGCATACCGCGATGAAGCGCCGTATCGGCCTCAAGATGTGCAGGAAGTGGCTGAAATGCTCCGAGCACTTGAAGGCAACAAAGGTAAAGGCAAATCCAAGGGTGCATTCTCGACCAAGAAGAATACCTTCGAGGTAGCCGGGACCGACATCACTGTCGACTCGTGGAAGATGCAAGAATGGGACTACAAGAAGCCGCACCTGCCAACATATGCCCGAGGCTTGTTCACAACCCGGACTCGCAAGGGCCAACCGGAGATCGCCACCAGAGGATACGACAAGTTCTTCAATCACGGAGAGGTTCGGGAGACCGAGTGGCAGAACGTAGAGCAGAACACACGTGGACCTTACGAATTGAGCGTCAAGGAGAACGGGTGCATCATTTTCATTTCAGGCCTCGAGGACGGAACACTCTTGGTATGTAGCAAGCACTCAACTGGATCTCGAGGAGACACGGAGACGAGCCACGCACAAGCTGGAGAGAGGTGGGTCGAGCGCCATCTTGCCAGTGTTGGGAAGACCAAGCAGGACTTGGCCATGAAGCTGCGACAGATGAACGCCACTGCTGTTGCAGAACTTTGCGACGATGAGTTCGAGGAACACGTCCTTGCATATGCTCCAGAGACTGCCGGACTCTATCTGCATGGCATCAATCTGAATCTGCCAGAGTTTGCAACATATCCACATCACCTCGTCGACCAGTTCGCAGACGAATGGGGTTTCAAGAAGACGCAATATGTCATCAAGGACAACATCCACGAAGTCAAAGACTTTCTCGACAAGGTCGCGGAGACTGGCAACTACGAAGCTCGCGATACTGAGGGCTTCGTCATACGCTGCCAATCAAAAGCGAATACCAACGTCTGGCACGATTGGTTCTTCAAGTACAAGTTCGAGGAGCCTTACCTGATGTATCGACAGTGGCGCGAGTGTACTAAGGCTATCATCGGCGGCCGTGAGACCAAGTACAAGAAGCACAAGCAAATCACGGAGAAATACATCGACTTCGCTCGCAGGCAACTTCATGGCAACCCGCAGCTTGCGAAGGAGTACAACCTGAACCATGGCATCATCAAGATGCGAGACGACTTCCTAGCTGAGGTCGGCCTGCGAGGCTACGACATCATCCGTCAGGAAGAGCAGCAAGGAGAAGTGTCAAACGACGCCGCGCATCGAGACATTATTCTTGTTCCTGTGGCCACCATCGGCTGTGGCAAGACCACCGTCGCTCTAGCCTTGTGCAAACTATTTGGCTGGGGTCACATCCAGAACGACAACATCACCGTGAAGAGAGGCAAGCCTCAGGCATTCGCCCAAGCATGCGCACAGGAGCTAGTCGAACACTCTGCCATGGTGGCAGACCGTAACAACCACCAACGAAGAGAGCGAAGACAGCTGATCGAAGACGTCCAGAAGATTGTCCCGAACACGCGCTTCGTTGCACTGCACTTCGTTCATGATCGCGGCAACTACAACAATATCCGAGCCGCTCTTCAAGATCGTGTGTTGTCCAGAGGAGACAATCACCAGACGATCCACACCAGCAGGGGCGCGGGTGAGATTATTGGCATCATGGAAGGCTTCCTGCATCGCTTCGAGCCAGTCAACCCCGAGGCAGAACCCGACGATGCTTTCGACACAGTCGTCGATCTCGACCCAATCTCGTCGTCTAGACAGAACCTAGAAACCGTCATCTCGCGACTCTACACAGAGTACCCCAAGCTTTTTGGCGACCAGGACATGCCAACTAGCGACGATATGGATGCCGCCATCGAAGCTGCCATGCACGATTACCAAGTCGACCTTAAGCACGAGATCAAGGGTCGCGATGACCGCGGCAAAGGCAACAAAAACTCGAACGCACATCCCAACGCTGCGGCAAACGGCGCGGCGAAACCAAAGGAACGCAAGGTCGAGTACTTCGCCACACAACTACCTGCAGCTCGCGTGTCCTCTGTCCTCCAAGCCATGTTCGCCGATGCCCCAGCCGACGTTGCGAGAATGTACAACACCCTGAAGAACCAGCGCCGCATCCAGAGTGAATTCCACGTTACCCTGATCCACCGCGCAACAGCCAGCCAGCACGCAGATCAATGGGCACACCTCAACGACCTCCACACCAAAGCCTCAGCACCAACGCCATCCCGAGACTTTGTGCTCCCGGATGCAAAGATCGGCACGAGCAAGGTCCGCCTGGAGCGCCTGGTGTGGGACGACAGGATCATGGCGTTTGTGGTTCGTCTCAGCCCTGCTGAGGGTAGCACGGAGCTGTTCAATTCTGTGAACCAGACTGCGCACGTCACAGTCGGCACGGCATCGCCGGATGTCAAGCCTAAGGAGTCGAATGATTTGCTCGCTCGGTGGTTGCGGGAGGGGAGTGGGCAGAATGGGATTTATGAGATGACTGTTAAGGGGAATGTTGAGCTTGAGGGAGTGGTCAAGGGGGTACTTTCGAGGTGATGATGGATATGGAGTGGGGCGAATGTGGGAGTGCATTGGTGATGATATTGTAGCGTAGCATTTACTGGCGTGTTTGGGATCACCAGGCGTGCTTGGTGGAGGTAGTCTTTACAGACATTATGCTTATGCCAATGAAGCGCAAGAAGACCAGCGTAACGTTACCATGTGTATCAAGAGCGAAACCGACGACATAGCGCTGAATCACGAGAAAGTACCAACAACTGAAAAGACCTCCAGGCTATCACGCCCGGGTCAGCATCATTGCACTACATATCACAACAACACCTCTCATGGATCTCGTCCCTTCCGTTCCATGACGCTTGAACGCGTTATCGGTTTTCCCCACCACAACGCCAACGCTATGCTACAACACCAACAACAACAACAAAGATGCCCAGGTCCCTTCCATCCCATTCCATCATCACAATCACAATCACGCCTTCATCGTCTTGAGGAACCCATCAAGATTAAACTCCTCTTCATACTGCTTATCATCCCAAAGCTCACTAAGCTCATCGAGAATCCCCTTCTTCCCCTTCTCTCTCATATTGCCCTCCGCATCCACAGCATTACTCTCGTCAACGCCATTGGCCTCTGGCTTATCGCTGATGGAGAGATTCGGGTCCGTTTCCCCCAAGTTGAAGAGGTCCAGGATCTGGTCCGTCTCCATCGTGCCGAGACCGGCGTTCTGTTGATTAACCACAGTCGATGCGACGTCGATTTTGAAACGTTGGAGGTTGAGGATCTTTTCCTCAAGAGTGCCTCTTGTGACGAGTCGGTAGACGTTGACCACCTTCTTCTGTCCAATGCGATGTGCGCGGTCCATGGCTTGTAGGTCCTTTTGTGGATTCCAGTCGTGTTCGACAAAGATTACGGTATCTGCACCTGTCAGGTTGAGCCCTAGACCTCCGACACTTGTCGTGAGGAGGAGACAGTCAATGGATGGATCCGAGTTGAAGCGATTGACAATGTCCTGTCGCTTGGAGGCTTCGACGGAACCGTCCATGCGCGAGAATGTCACGCCCGGCAGCATCTTTTTCAGGACAGTGTTCTCGACCATGTCGAGCATTTCTTTCATCTGGCAGAAGATGAGGGCTCGATGCTGCGAGACTGCTTGATCTGCAGTAGGCACCGCGTTTGAGTCGCCTTGATCTGCTCCAATGCCGCAATCGACGAGGAGATCTCGCAAAGCTGTCAGTTTCGGTGCGTGCTTCGGATCCTTGATGCTTGAGTTCTCCTTCGCCAGCAATGCTTGTGTTGCAGCATACTGCTTGTGTCCTTCTTTCATGACCATGGCTGGAGAGTTGCAAAGTTTACGCATGTACTGCAAGGCCTGGAAAATGTGCGTCTTCGCTTCCTTGTCCGGGTTGCCTGCCATATCCTGCAGAGATTTCGCCTCCTTCTTCGTGAAGTCATCAAACAGTCTCTTCTGAAGATCGCTGAGGTCACAGTAGTAGTTCTGCAAGATCTTTGGCGGCAGGTCGTTCAGAACTTCTTCCTTTAGGCGTCGAAGCAGGAATGGCAGGACTTGCTTATGCAAGGACTCCACGGCAAGCGCACCAGCTTCTTGCTCTTTCGACGAAGACTTGGCGAATCGGCTGGCAGCGATTGGCTTCGCGAAACGCTCTTGAAAGACCTTCTCTGTGCCGAGGAAGCCTGGCATCAAAAAGTCGAAGAGCGACCAAAGTTCCAGTACGTTATTCTGGATAGGTGTGCCAGACAAGATGAGACGGTGGTTGCTTGCCAAGCGCTTGACTGCGATCGTGACTTTAGCCTTCGGGTTCTTGATCAGATGCCCTTCGTCCAGTACAAGATAGTTCCAGTTGATAGCCGCCAAGATGTCAACGTCGTTTCGTGAAATGTCGTAAGATGTGATTACAACATCTGCAGTCGCCAGCTGATCGCGCACCTTGCCACGTTCCGAGGGAGGGCCTGCATATGCGACTGCTGTGAGGAAAGGAGCATATGTACGAATCTCTTGCTTCCAGTGTCCGGTCAACGTTGGTGGGCAGACAATGAGGGATGGCATTCGCCTCATGTCCGGTGCTTGTGTCTTCGCGAACTCTTCAGCGCGTATATGGTGGTCGCTTGCAACAATGCACAGAGTCTGCAGTGTCTTTCCAAGACCCATGTCATCGCAGAGCACGCCGTGCAGGTGGTAACGGTTGAGGAACGCCAGCCAGTTGACACCTTCTTGTTGATAGGAGCGAAGTTCTGCTTTGATTGCAACAGGAATCGTGAAAGGCTCAACCTTCTTCGGATCCAGCATCTGCGCGATGAACTTGCGCTCCCTGTCTCGTCCCTCTAGCAAAGCTTGAGGCAGACCAGGTGGGTCAGGTATACCAGCTTCCAAGGGAACGAGCTTCACGAGCGTCGCAAAAGCGGTGGTCGCGATGAGTCGCACGCCACTGTCGGGATCACTCATGCGCCCAAGCACAGGCACCAGGAGGAAGATGACATATGGTAGTATGCCATCTCCCATGACCTGTATCAGGTGGTAGATGCACTCGATGGCGCCTTGCCGATAGACGACTTCGTGGGCGTTGCTGATCGTAGGTATCACCTGTTCCACGAGCATTGTGAAACCTTGTACAGTAATGACACTGCACACGCTCGCAAAGCACTTCGCGGCGATGTAGCGTAGAACGGCGAGTTTGCATTGTAGAGCCCTGCCCACATAGGGCAGCAACTCCAGCACCCAGCCATGCAGCGAGGGATCAAGCGTGGCTATGAGCGCTCTTAAAGTCGACAATGCATCTACA
The DNA here is from genome assembly GCF_020509005.1 of Fulvia fulva. Lineage (NCBI taxonomy): Eukaryota > Fungi > Ascomycota > Dothideomycetes > Mycosphaerellales > Mycosphaerellaceae > Fulvia > Fulvia fulva. The sequence continues at coordinate 1,546,240 of NC_063012.1, forward strand.
GCTTCCTGACCGAGTGTCATATCGGGATCGCTGATGTCTTGGGGGAGATCCGCGGTGAAGCATTGTCGGATGGGCTCCGCGATGATGGCTTGAAGTTTTGGCACCCGCACGAAGACGTCGGGACCAAAAGTGTGGCATAATTGCTCCAGGGCATCCTTTGCTCCGCGACGAGTAATCCTCGCAGCTCTGACCTCACGCTCGTGCTGCGCGGCATCGGGGCGGTCCTGGATGTCTTCGTCCTTCTGAAGGGACAATATCCCAGCTTCTTTATCCGCATTGGGATGGAACTCGGGAGTCTCGCCAGTCTCCATGCAGCAGAACTTCACGAGATTGCCAACGACCTTCTCCACCACCTTATGACGTTCGTTTGCAACGAGCTGCGTGATGAGGCCGGATATCGCTGTCGCCGAACGATGTTGGAGATCCGTGTTTTCCTCTTCTTTGACGCTGTCCATCAACGCCTTGATCGTGAACTGAGGCTTCTTGGGTATATTTTGGAATGCAACCAGAGCCGCTGCTGCTGACGAGCGAATGCGCAAATCGGCTTGTGCTTTTGCGCTCTGCACTTCTTTGATTGCATGCTCAGCATCCCTTTTTGCCCCGTGCAGGTTGTCCGCAGCTGACATTCTCTGCACTGTTGATAACCCTTTCTTCAGCTTCTCGAAATCTTGGGTCACGATCTTCTCTGCATCTGCAATGGAAAATGCATTCTTTCCTGCCTCCGGCTCGCCTTGACAGACCACTGCGACGATGGGGAGCTTGCTACCAGCTGTGCCAGCTTCTTGGAAGGTGTTCAACAGTTGCTGACACTGTGCTCGAGCAATGCGCAAGTAGCTCGACAGATCGCTGTACCAGCCTGGTCGATCCTCTTCCACCAGTACCCGGAGCTCGGCAGAAGCTACGTCAAACATTGGACCTTTCTCCTTCGCGTTCAAAGCGTAGTACTCCATAACCATTGCAGTGAACAGCTGGGTAGTGCCGTAGATCGACTTCAGGTTGGGTAGTAACTTGAGCCCAAATAGAGGTTCACGATCCGTTTCAGGGTATAAAGATAATGCTTTACCAAAAGCACGAGTCGCAAAGATTCGGGTTCTCATCATAACATCAGTTCCGACCAAGTCCACGTCACCCTGCATGATTGCCGCATCGATGTTGTGGGCAGTGGTGGGCGCTGGCGGAGGTGCAGAGCTTTCTTTCTTGTCGGATTTCCGGCGCTTTTTAGCTGGCTCAGATCCGTTGACTGGTGACTGACGATGAGCGCTGGCCAGTGGTGCGTAGGTCTGGCCAGATGGCTTGATGAACAGGGTCGCGTCCATGGGAATCGGATGTCGGCTGATACCAATAGGGTGAACCGTGAGCGCCGCAAGTGGTAGAGCATGTGGCTCGAACTCTTCTTTGAAGGCATTCGGCCCTCGTACGGCAAGTGCATCGGACAGCGCGTTCCAGACGTCGAGTGACAACTTCAGCACTCCATCGTTGCGTTCCACCAGAAGGTTTTGATACACCAAGCGAAGCGCTTTGCCGTTGATCCAGCCTTTGGTATCAGTACCCTCGATGTTGATGAAAGTCAGCAAGGCTCGAAGTACGGCAGAGCGAACACTCGTGATTGTATGTCGCAGAAACGGGTAGAGTCGTGGTACGAGCTCGTCGAAAGATTGCTCAGGATCCGTGGCAGCGTTCTGCTTCATGGCAGCGAGTACTTCTGGGAAACTGCAAAGCTTCGCAAGGAGATCCATGACTGCGCCAGTGCTGGCACTGAGGTCATCCGAGAGGCTTGAAAGACACTCCCACACCACACTGATCAAGTGGCTAAGCTCATCTAATCGGACGTTGATGAACTCTTTCGCCACTGGGATCAGAGTTGCAGCACTGACAGAGCGTACATCATCGTCTTGATCGCCAAGGCCTTTGATGACACATTCGAGTACTCCGTCCATCAGAGAGCGATCCTGGAACAGCAGATCCGTGCGAACCGCAACCATGTAGCGCATGCCAATCATACCGCCGTGACAAGCATGCCAGATGCGTCGCGTAACCTTCAGATCTTTCTGCATGACGAGTCGATGCAGTATACGATTGACCTCGTGCACTGACGATGCTGGTAGGTACTGCAGCACTGCACCGAGAACCTGACCAGCAGTCTCTCGGATCGGCGCAACGGCATTGTCCGAGACGTAGTCTGCGAAACGATCAAGCATGAAGACACAACATATCCGGCAGGCCATGTCGTCTAGCCAAGCTCGATTGAGTGCATCATTCTCGTCCTGGGTTTTGCTAGCGAGGCGTCCAGCGCCTGCGCCGTGTACACGTACGATCTCGCGAAGACCCATGGCAGCACCGTGTCGTATCTCCCATTGTGGATCGAACAGGTCGACAGTCAGAAACTCGCACAGCCGTTCGAAGGGCCATTCGTTTCCGTCCTCTTCAGCGTCGGCTATGAGAGTGGACTTTTCCGGGATAGGGGCGCCTTTGAACTCTGACACAACTTTGCTGTCATCGTCACCACCTTTACGCTCAAGCGAAAAGTAGTCAGCGTTGCCGTTCTCCTGATTCTCCTGCTTGACTTCTTGTTTGACGTCGTCGATGGGAGTATTTGCCACACTCGTCGACCCACGTTGCGGACCTAGATCGTACTTGAACTTCTTGTTGTCACGCTTGAGCTCCTCTTTGCGCCGCCGCTTGAGCATGTTGAGCTGGCGCTTACTCATTTCGCCTCCTGCTGGCGTCTGAGGAGGCATGTCTTCGGGAGACTTCATTGTAGCATCGTCGAGACTCTGCTGATTTGCGTCAGTATCGAGTCTCGGAAGAGCAGGTGTGGTGAATGAAGAGGGTCGGATGGCAATGTCTTTCTCGTCGACCAGGTCGTCTTCGGTGTACTCCCCGCCCAAGCCAAGACGGGCAGTGAGCGTCTTCTTCTGATGCGCCAGACGCTCTGCGGGAGTGAGGCCGGCAAGCTTGAAGTCATATCGCTTTCCAGCACTGCCAAGCAACTCTTTGCCGTTGGTCAGGATTGCCTCGACGTCCAGGGTTGCAAGCTGCAACTGCTCCGGAGAAGCCTCCGCAGAGCCATTCTCTGTCTTGACGGCGTTGCTGTTCGCTTCAAGGTCCGGTTTCACATCGTCCAAGGTGGCATTAGGGTCGTACTTTTCTGCGTGGTCCACGATACCGCCAATAGCTTTGGCAGCAGCGGTCCTTGTGTCCCATGACGGTGATCGTAGATAAGGGACAACTCGTGTTAGTAGATTAAAGAGTTCGTCTGGATGGTTCTTCTGAACGTCTGCGAGCTGCTGCGCAGCAGTATTACGGATGAGCTGAGTGCTGCCAGTCTCGAGCAGTGTGACCAGTCGGTCAAGTCTGTGCGTCACGTGACAGTTAGTGAAAGCTAATGCGAGCTTTAGGTGTGCATGCATTATGCTTACCGTGAAGTCGTCATTTTCGTCGCAAATGGTGTCGCGGAGGAATTATGCAAAGAGCGCGCGGAAGAAAGACAGCCGCCGAGGAGGGAGCATAGAGTCGCAGCTGTCCATCGAGTACTAGACGGCGGTGGTCATGTCATGCAAAAGTGTGTGGTGCTGGGGACTGTGGAGTGTTGTGGCCGTATGCACGTTGCGAAGCGCAGGATGGGTGCTCCAATCAGAGGTCGGCAAGTCGGAGCTGTGTCTCGACGAGGCCAGCAACGCGGCGGGCGGATTCGCGGTTTATGTATCTGGCAGGAGCAACGGGCTGTGGTCACGCTAGCTCGCGCGGGAGGCGCCTTCTGCACAGGCCACACTTCCTTCTCCTGCAAACATCGTGCTTTCCTCGTGCACATCCTTCTGTGAATACTGTCTACGTTATCATGCACAGTGGTAGGTTGTTATCATCGTCGTTGGCACTTCCATCACCGTCACAAAACTCACCGCTCAAGTCCCATCGCACCACCGTTTGCACCGACAGACAGACGGTCTGCGCCGGACGTTCACCGTTCGTCGAGGCAGATTAATCTTCAGGCTTCCCGCCGGCTAGGCAGAGGAATCTCTGTGCGACATGCAGGTGCTTCGGATCTCCATACATCTTCTCTCTTGCAGCATATCATGATATACACACGCACGTCACATGCATGTATTCTTGACGTTGTACGGAAGCGACGAACGCCGACATCTTCATCTAGCGATGGCAGAAGTGAGAACGGGCTCATACGTGCGCCTTCTTCTTTCTATCTGTATGCTTCAGATAACGTCAAAGTGCTCGCCATAGCATGCATGTATTTATCGTTAAGTAACCACGTCGTAGACACTGTGTAGGTGAAGGTCTCAGTACTAATATCTACATTATCGAACTTGGACACACAGCTCAGCAACATCTCTAGCATTATCGAGAACACACAACAGACACCAACTCACTCAGCCTCCCTCTTCTTCCCCTTCGCCCAATCCCGCAGTACATTCTTCCTCAGCTTCCCCGTACTCGTCTTCGGCAACTCGTCCAAAATCTCCACCTCCTTCGGCACCATAAACCGACTAATCTGACTCTGCTCCCTAGCCCACTCAATAACATCCTGCCCAGTCATACCTCCCTTCTTCCCCTGCTTAACAGTAATAAATGCCTTCGGCACCTCCCCCCACTTCTTATCCTGCACAGCAACACACGCCGCCTCAAGAATATCAGGATGCGTCATCAGCAGCCCCTCAAGCGCAACCGATGAAATGTTCTCACCCCCAGAGATGATAATGTCCTTCGCACGGTCCATAATTTGGATGGCGCCGTCGGGATGCCAGACGGCCAAGTCGCCAGAGTGCTGCACCCCGCCGGCGAAGAGTTTGCGTGTTGCGACTGGGTCTTTGTAGTATCCCTTTGCGCAAATGTTGCCGATGAAGACGATTTCGCCGATTTCTTTGCCGTTCTTCTCGACGTCTTCAATCTTCTCGCTGGCGTCCAAGCTGCCGCTCTCGTCTTGGTTGGTTTTGATCACGCGCGCGGGTAGGGAGGTTATGAAACCGTGACCTTGGCGGGCCATTTTTGCGTACTTTTCCTTCACTGGCAGGTCCTCCCACTGAGGCATTAGGTACCCCTTGGTGATCGGGCCGTACGTCTCAGTTAGGCCGTAAACGTGGACGGGTCGGAGGTTGTGAGTCTCCATGCTTTCGAACAGATGGGCAGAGGGCGGGCTAGCGGCGACGGTGACTCGCACTGGATGCTCGAGCTTCTCTGCGTTCGGATCTGCCAATAGCAGGGTGTTGACGGTCGGCGCGGCGTTGTAATGGCTGATGTGCTGCTCCTTCAGCAGTTGCCAGATGTATGGGTAGTCGATCTTGCGAAGGCAGTAGTGCGTGCCACGGACAGCGGTGACCGCCCAGGGAAAGGTCCATCCCATGGCGTGGAACATTGGCAAAGTCCAGAGATAGTGACATCGCTGAGCCTTCGGGTGAGCTGTGTTTAGGACGCTCTCGATGACATTACCCAAAGTCGCCAAATACGCCGATCGATGAGTATACTCAACACCCTTCGGCCTAGACGTAGTGCCAGAAGTATATGCGATCGCAACCATGCTATCTTCTTGCGGTACTTCGGTCTCAAGGCCTGCCCAGCCGCGTCCACCGTTTCGATCGTCGTGTTGTATACCTTCGAGGACGCATTGGTCGAATTCGCCGGTATCTTCATCCGTGTCCGTGTCAATAATGAACGGTACGTTTGGATGCGACTGCTTGAAGTCATCGAGTAGTGACCTGAACTCAGCGTCCACGATGATTAGATCGACTTCGGCGTGGTCAAAGATGTACGTGATATCTTCCATCTTCAGACGATAGTTGATGGCTGAGAAGTCTTTGTTAGCAGCCAAACAATGACGTTAGTGTACATCGTATCCTGTACTCACCAACATTGACAGCACCTGCCCCTCCAATGCCATATATCGACTCCAAGAACGCTGGAGTATTTGTGCAAAGTATGCCAACTCTTTTGAACCCATGCTTCTTCAGGTAGTATGCCAATCCTCTTGCACGATCTGCTGTCTCTTGGTATGTGCGTTGCAATATCTTGGCATTGGCCGTCTTGTGATATGTCGCGATAGCCTACATAACCTTGGTCAATGTCCATATCGTCAACATCGACGCTTATGTGCTTCGTACGTCTGGTTCGATGCTCGCTGCTCGCGGGAGGAAGAATGTCGGGCTGAGCTGGTGGATGTGGTGTGAGTGCTGGTAGCTATCCTTCATGGCGCTATTGTCTGCAGCCGTGGGCGAACTCGATGAAGGCACGAAGTGTGCGGCCAGGTTGGACAGGCGTTTCATGGCGGACGACATGGCGGGCAGGCAGACACTGCTATATCTACAAGCCGCAGTGTTGTTTGTTCGATCGGGCAATTAGTGGCTCGACCGAGACCGTCGTGGCAATGCAGAGTCGACAAAGGCTCGACCGCTGAGGGCCTGCGGTGTGGCAGAGTCGTTCTGAAGGTCTGGATGGAGGACGAGATGTGGCACGAGTGAAACAGGTTCAAGTGCATACAGCGAGGAAGATCAGGTCAGTCCACGCGTGGAGCTACGTAGGAAGAAGGTTTGCGGAGAGCTGCTGGGCACAAGGTTGGCAGTTCGATCGCGGTCGGTGGTGGGTGGTGGATGTTGTGTGGAGGTCGCTCGGTCAGACGGCCAGGGTTCGGCGAATGGGCAACTGTCCCGAGGTCAATGGCTAAATCAGCACGTGATTTACAAGGCTGGGGCAGGTGAGTCCTGTTGCTCGATGTGGAAACGAGTCGAACACAGAGGTAGGCCAAATCCATGTCGTTACCGCTGAGACTTTCCACGTGTTCTGCACGGAGATATTCGCTCTACATGGAAGCCGAAGGCAAGAACATTGTTCTTCGGATCGCTGCAAAACGCCGAGCCATGCAGATGCAGTGGGAGTGAGTTCGCCGTGAACGCCTGACGAGATAAGCTCCGGACATGAGTCGCCCAGCCTGTGAAGTCCAAAACATCATGCAATTATTTCTCATGACTTCATTGCAACATCCAAGTCCGCCAACACCTTCTGTGTTTCTTGCACCAGTGCTTTGCGACGAGTCCTGGCATCAGCGTCGCCTTCCGTCTCAACAGCGTCGAGCTTGAGTAGAACTTGAGTCAAGATGGTCTCTGACAGTCGTTTGTGCTCGAACTCCTTCTTGGCTGGATCCGACGGCGGGGCAGTCTGGAACGTACGAACGTCGGGGATGAAGGTCTGTAGCTTCTGGTGCAGTTCGTTCAGCTTATCCAGAGGCGTAGCAGGGGATGTCGGCGGCCTGGGAGACTGATTACGGGAATGCTGCTGGCTGTTCGGTACGCCCAAGTTAGGCTCGCCGGGCTGCGGCGTGGATGTTCCAGATACACCTTCGCGTTCTTCCCGCTTGTTACGACGCTTGGTCTTCTTGCCTCGATTGCGACGTCGCTTCGTCTCGCCGTCTGCTGTGGTTGCATCGTACCCAAACTCGTCATCCTCGTCGTCGCTGGAGCTTGGTGACTCGAGCTTTTCAGCAATGGTGCACATGAGCTCCGCTCCCTCTCGCAGACCCTCCTGCTTGCACGTTCTTGAGTCGTCCTTCAAGTTCTTCCCCTTGTACAAGAGCTTGATGCGTCGTGGGTCGGCAGTGCCAATCTTCTTAGCTGCCTGCTCTCGCACTTGTCCGATAGTAAGCTCGCCTTTTGCGATGCTGTACGCGGGAAAGTGCACAGCATATTCATGCTTCTTGTTGCGCAGTCGAATGATGTCGGTGTCTCGAGGCGGGCCCAGATCGGCGGTCGGGTCGCCGGATTGTTGCTGCTGGTTCATAGTTTCAGCTTGATGTTTGCGCAAGTCGTCTGCAGTGATGTAGCTGAAGTCGGCGTCACTGACTTTTGTTGAGCCCTGAGGCGGAGAGCGTGTGAAGGGCGAAAAGCGGCCCAAGTTGCCGAGTCGCGAGGTCCACGACATGGCGAGAACAAGGAAGGTGGTGAGTGCAAGGAAGAGTGAGGTGTTCTCGAGCGCAGTGCGGCTGTAGAGGAAGTCGAGGAAGTGCTCTAGTGCGGTCGTCGCCTCTTCGGGTGGTGGATCGTCGAGGCTGCTGGTGTTGAACAGCTTGTGCGCAAAGTGGGTGAACGCGTGGGCGACAGTGTCTGTGAGGTTGTTGATGCCCGGCGGCAGGATGGACGAGAGATTGCCCTTGCGCAGCGAGTTGTAGGCTTCCTCGATGCTGCGAGAGGACGCCACGGTTGCGAGTGCTCTTGCAGAGAACGATGTATAAGTAGTGGAAGACTAGTGCTGGTGGCACGGTGGCAGGGTGGGTACTCGTATGGACACACGTGAGAGCGATGCGTTTCTCTCGTTGTTACAGATTTGCACCAAGTTCAAGTTGGGCCCTGCGATGACGCCGCGGGCACATGGGTCAAGTCGTGCAAGTTCGACATTGCAGATCACGCTGGGTGAGCTTGACGCTTCGACAGATCTGCTGCAGTGTAGACATCAAGTATTATTTCGATGTACAACCTGGATAGAAGAAGACAAATGCAATCGACCATGTCTAGCAAAGATGCATATGTACAGCAGTTCTTGTAACATGTTGGCGACGGAGGGATGTCTTGATGCCTCAGGCCTGATCCCACGGCTAGTCCCGCTTGCGTTTGCCAAGCCGAGCACCTTCCGTGGGCGAATTTGAGGTCCATCGCGACTTCTTCGAAACTGGAAGTTCGACGACTTCAACTAACCCCCCACGCAACACAGGCAACATGTCGACCTTCGAGCCCGTGGTACGTCTCACTCTTTGCACACACGATCGAGAGGAGGAGATGTGAGGATGTTGGAGATTCGGTGGACATGGCGGAATATAACACAACACATACTGAGACTCTTCTCACAGATTGTAATCGACGGCAAGGGCCACCTCCTCGGTCGTCTGGCCTCGACTGTCGCCAAGCAGCTCCTCAATGGCCAGAAGATTGTCGTCGTCCGCTGCGAGGCCCTCAACATCTCCGGCGAGTTCTTCCGCGCTAAGCGTACGTTTAACGAAACCACCACCACACGATGCACGCCCGGACATGCATACTAACACGATCCCCCTACAGTGAAGTACCAGGCCTTCCTCCGCAAGCAGACCCGTTACAACGCAATGCGTGGTGGACCATGGCACTACCGCGCACCCGCCAAGATGTTCTGGCGCACAGTGCGTGGCATGATCCCTCACAAGACCGAGCGCGGCGCAAAGGCTCTCGAGCGCCTGAAGACCTTCGAGGGTGTCCCACCACCATACGACCACAAGAAGCGCATGGTCGTCCCACAGGCTCTCCGTGTGCTCCGCCTCAAGCCAGGCCGCAAGTACTGCACCGTTGGTCGTCTGGGTCACGAGTTCGGCTGGAAGTACCAGGATGTCGTTGCACGTCTCGAGGAGAGGAGAAAGGTCAAGGGCCAGGCATACTACGAGAAGAAGCGGGCTGCACGCAAGAGCTTGGCCGAGGCAAAGGAGAAGGCTGCTATTCCAGACAACGTCAAGCAGCAGCTCGAGTCGTTCGGTTACTAGATGGACACTACATGGGCGTTTCCTCTTTTGAGGCCGCAGTACGTGGCTCTGCATGATGTTTGGGGCAAGTCGCACTCGGTTAGCGACTTCTGGTATGGTCTCAGCAGTTACGTTACAAGGCGTTCAGACAGCGTCCACGTGTCGCAAAAGATTGAAAACGTATGATGACTACCAAAACCCTCACAAGCTCGCTCAGAGTCGTCTCTCAGATCATAGCCCCAGTCTTGTACTTAAGCGCGTTGGTCTTTGACAGGCGACACAGCAGTGCCCATGGCCGTAATAGCAAGCAGCGACGGCACGAATTGATAGAAAGCCGAACTGCATCCAGTCTCACCAACCGACATGATTCGCCACGGATTGAAGGATCTACTGACATGCTCACGACTTGCCTGTTCAGGTGACATACTTTGCCAGCCATATTGTACTCTCATAAACGCACAGATTTGATGACCTCAGGGCACGAGGAACAGGTCGCAGAACAGGTCCTCAACCTCACTACCTCCACCACCCACACCATCCCTATCTCCTCCTCCTCCTCCTCCTCCCCTCCTCCTCCCAGCCCCATCCTCAGGACGAACCGGCAAATTCGTCTTCTCAACAAACCCACACCCCGCATCCAAAACCTCCTCTTGCACAGTAGCCGGATCATTCCGATACCTACTTCTCTCCGGCCCAACACTCACATACCCAAGATTCCCCTCCTCGCCCGTGGGAATATCAACCTGCCTGACCATCCTCTCAAACACAGCGAGCGCCGCCGCCGGCTTGTAGAATGGCACCTGATGGCCTGCATCGTAAATTCGCACGAAGCTGTATTTCCCGCTTTGCTTGGCGACGCCGTGGACTATGCCGTCGGGGGTTGTGACGTTTTCGTAGCCGGCGTGGGTGGAGTTGTCGTTGTTGGCGTTTATGAAGGTTGCGACGGCTTCGCCGCCGAGCCAGTTGCAGTTATAGTCAGCATCCCCAGCGTAGTGCACGATGTGTAGATGCCCTCCTGCTCGACGAGCTTCTTGGTCGTCGCTATGATGTCGAGTTGTCTGGCATCGTCGCCTGTTGTGCCGAACGCAGTGGCGACCGTGCCACTTCCTAGGTTTGTGGTTGAGTAGCTGAAATTTGTGAACGCTCCAATCGCTTCTTGAACTTCTGGTTTGTTGAGATACGCCACGAAGCTCGTTGGCGGGAAAGGATCAGGCGAGAGCTCTCTCAGGTCGTACTCATCCCGTCCGGTGACGGCATCGTAGAGATACTGCACATCGTCGTAGCAGAGATTGTCTGCAGCCGAGCAGACACTGTCGATACCACCTGCGTTGCAGTCGAGAAGTTGGTCGAGACAGTTTCCCTCGCCGTAGAGCGCGTTGTACATTTGCTTCTCCATCGATTCGTTGAAGGGTTTGAAGTCGAATGTGTTTCCAGGGGATACTGTGAAGTTGTAGTATGCCTGGAACTGGATGACTGGGTCGAACCATCCATCGCCGACTGACAGTCCACGGAGCTCCATGTGGGCGTTGCCTGTGTGGTTCTTTGCATTTTGCTCTGCGATGTAGTCTGCGAACACTGGACCGTAGTGTCCACCATACGATTCTGTAGAGATGTGAATGCCGTTACTAGCATAGTCCGGGAAAGCACCAGTGAAGCCTTGTAGAGCCTTGTAGACATTGGGTGCGGCATTGGTTGTGGAGTTGGCCGTCAGACTGGCGTTGCTGGACGACAGAGTACCGCAAGAGTCCACCGGCGCAGCCTCTGGGCACACATCATTGGGGAGGGTTATTATGTGGCCATTCTCAGATGTGTATGCGTTGACTGGCTCTGAGTAACTGAGTCCTGTAGTTGTAGGCTGGTCCAGGTACAGCATGTTGGAGACGTTGGACCACGAGTACTGGTTGAATTGTACATTGCCATCATAATCGATGGAGCAGGGGCCATTGCTTGAGAACAAGCCGACCATTGAGGGATCCCCAGGACCGCCATTGAGCCATAGAGTCAACGGTGCTTTCTTAGGGTTCTCATTCCGAGCCTCGAAGAACCAGAAGAAGAGATGTTGGTCCTCTGCGACATCAATATAGCCAGAGTAGCTCTTCACGCCTTCAACAGTCTCACAGATACCGCTCGGCACTTCCTTATATCGTACTGGATATCCGTTACCAGTGGTGGTGATCAGATCCTTCGGTGCTGTGATGAATTGTGCCGTTGTGATCTGAAGCAAAGTTGCAACAGCATAGGCGGGTAATACTCCGAACTTCATCTCCTCGTCATCTATTGAACAGTCTTAGACAGTGCAAAGGTTAACATCGAGTCGCCGCTCTCGATTGAAGCAAGGAGTCTGCCATGTGCGACTAGCGACTGAGACTGACCGTAGCGCCGTAGCTCTACTCACCGTCAAGTGCACGATGCCACGCTATCCTACTGGGCCTGGTGGCAAGATCTTGCATTCCCGCTGTCATCTCCGTGGCAGACAGGGACCTGTGGACGTACATCGCTGCCAATTTGATGGCTATCCATAGCGACCACGCTAAACTGCAGGTACGGAAGAGAATGTGTGGTCTCGGCAGTCCATGTACGATGGCAGAGCATTAGCTTTGCAGCCTGCAGGCGGAAGACATGCTGTATGCAGAAGGTGCTTCTAGCGGGCCTTGGTTCTTGTCGATAACTGTGAAGTCTGGGACGCGAGACAGCCTGTAAATCGCTTCCGTGTGCTCCGCCATGATGCAAATCTGCGTTGCTCGAGACTCCGCGTGTGCGACTAGGGCCCAGTCGGAACTGGAACCGGCCCCCATCGACAAGGGCTCTGCGGCACTGTGCACAGTGCGAGAATTCTCCCAAGCAGATTAAAGAAAAATAGGCAGCTCGTCGAGCTTCTCTCGAACACGGCGGGACGTCTCTCGGCAACGTGCTGTCATTGGTGAAGAAGTTCTGTGACTCCAGAATCTTCATGCAACGACACCTTTGCAGTGATGGTATTCCCTACGTTGAGTTGTGAGTTGGCCCCGGCAGAACAAGTAATGCTTTCAAACGAAGAAGTTGGCTGCTTGTGAGTGCAGAAGCTGGACGGCTTTTCCTTGCTTCGATAGCAACACCTTCATGCCTTGGCTCCTGGTACTTTTGTGAGAGTGCAGAGTGGCCATATCGCAGCGACCATACCTACGGCGTTGTGACTACTAGCAGCACGTTACGACAGTCGTCATCCCCAACTGTCGTAACGTCGTCTTGGAGTGATGGGCCGCGTACTACCATGATCTTCCGGCTGACTCGCAAATGGCATTCCAGCAGGCTATCAGGTGACGCTCCGTAACCCATATCGCGAGCACGTAAGCATCACAACATGGAAAGCGCTGTAGAATATCACCGCCAATGCTGAGCAAGTGCCGAAGATCGTTTCAAGAACAGCGACAGCTCACCCTTTGGCCCGGAGATTTCTGCCCAGGTCGTATTCGTCGGCCCCGTGAATAGCTGGAAATTTAGGTGGCGGACGTCCTCTCAACAGATCATGGTATCGTGCGGTCGTACGGTCTGGCTCGATCTGCCTCGTCCATATCTCTTCCGGGGTCTGCATCTCGTCATCAACCAATGGAACAATGCGTCGATCTGTGAACGACTGGAGGGAAGACAATGTGGGCATGTTCGTAGCAGCAAGCTCGCCCAGCATAGTGGTCTCCGCTTCCCTGATCAGCCTTGGTGATGATGAAAGGCAAGTTCGATGGCGTGAGCTGCACAGGCCACAAACTTCAGAATTCGATACTGTACCAATTCGACGTGGAGAAGTACAATTCTGAGACTGAGGCGTCAAGACTGAGGCGTGAACTCGATTTGTCGGAGCCTCGACCGAAATCGTTGGACCATGGCCGGAAGTGTTAGAGACGTACGCATGCGCAAGGTGATCGCGCAAGATGCAAATATGCAATAATGACTTGCGCGTTCTAATGAAGCATGCGAACAGAGCGCGCCATATCGATACTGTTGCATGTGGTCATTCCGTGGTACTTGGTAGGCTCGACAGCGTAGTCACCTTGTCTGCCATTATTGTAGCACCCGCGCTGGCGGTCTGTATATGGCAGTTGCGCAGAGCATCTCGGCCGAGCGGTGTTGTTAGGTGACTCTTGGTGGCATGCCAGATTGTGATGATGACGAGAGCCACCTTGGAGGTAGGCTTTCGTGGTGAGTGGCATGTCCATTGCCCAGCCAAGCGTCGCAGACTCGCATCTACTGTACCAAAGCACGCAAAGCTGGAGCGCCAGGGGATCCAACCTTAAAGGATGCTGTGGCGCGGCTTCCCTGTGGGTGCATGTCACGGACTTAGCATTTCGACGCACAACGGGGTAGCGACGTAGCGTATGGCTGAGAAGCGTCGAGCTACGAAGTCTCGCATCGTTACCGTAGGAGTGCTACGGACGACCGTTAGAGACTTCTGTGTAACAGCTCGAAATAGAAATAGCGGCGCCGGATCTGCTCCGGTACTTTGGCTTATCTATAATACGCGAGGCTCTACTATATCTAAGTTACGTGATTCTATATTTCTAATAGAGTATATTATGTCTCAAATATAGAAGAATATATAGATAGATAGATATTTCATTTAAGCTATTATAGTGCCCTTTGGCCTATATAGCTATACTATCCTATTTTCGTATATATAGAGGGGAAACCGTGTTAGTAAAAACCCCTCCTCCTTCCCGCCTATCTTTTCCCCCTAGTTATCGTCTTAGATTTCCCTTATTAAGGGTACGCTAGTATTATAGGCCTACCCTAATAACTACCCTATCTATAACCCCCTAGCTTCCGCCTCTTATCTATCTACTCCTCTATCTTGCTAGCGAGGCTAAACTACTAGAGGTATCCCTACTCTAGTATCTACCGAGAGATTCGGCAAATGTTACTTTTGTCCCTAATAATTAACTTATAGTCTCTCCTTCCCGCTTAGTGCCTCCAATTTCCCCTACCTCTCGCCTACTACGGGCATCGTAGTAGTATATGTTCTAGGGTTTGCGATAGGTAGCTATACTAGTAGGCTAGGCTTTAGATATCTAGTACGCGTCTCCTAAATAGGTAGGCCCTTAATCTAATATATTCGGACCTGATTTGGATCGCTATACTTACTTCGGCCCTTATTAGGTCCCTATATAGCTAGTAATTATGTCTCTAGAAGGCTCGGAGTACTATCGGGCCTATTGTCTTAGGGGGCTTCCTTTTCTAGTCCTACTCCTATAGGTAGCTCGCTATCTATTCCGCTAGACTTTAGGTCTTAGCCTTACTCCCGCCGGCCTAGCGAGTCCTACGCTCCTCCTCTTTTCGTACTAGCTATTCGGTGCTTGTCTATACGGCCGTAAAGGTAGTAAGGTCATCCTCTTTTTAGCTTGTCCTACGTCCGGCCCCTCTCCGGTAGCGGCTTTCTATCTTATTCTTTACCTCCTAGATCGTAGTTTATACTAGATAATCTGTCGTCTTTACCGCGTATTAAATTCTTATTCCCCGAGTATATTAGCCGATTAGTAGTGTTCCCGTCTCTATTTCTACCGTACTTATTAATATTATCTTATATACGCCTAGTATCCTACGTAGGTTACCTACCTATATCCTATTTAGTGGTTGCTTAATCCGTTTCGGGATCGGCTTGCCTACGCCTCCTATTTCCTAAATCTATGCCCCGTATAATATAGCTAGTCTAACGATCGCCTTATATATTACTCTTACCTTATCGAATATTGCTCCCTATATAGACGCCGTAAGCCTCTTTATCGAGGCTTTGTTAACTTACGCTCGACTCTAGGCTTTCTTAATCTATATATTCTAGCTTAGCTTCGGGTCGAGCTAGATCCCTAGTACTCGTAGCTCCGCTAATAGCTTAGTCTCGTAGCCTTAGATTCTTACCGCCGCCTTTATATTATAGTATATTCTCGCTTTACTAAAGTATATAAGTTAGTACTTTTTAGGGGCAAACCGGGCACTATACTTCTTTGCCTACTCCTCGTATTTCTTATACCTATCTTCTAGGAGGCGACAGTTCTCCTCTATCGAGTCTAACTAGGCTAGAATATTTATATCGTCTATAAATTCCGATACTAAGGTTTACGGAGAGGTGAGTAGGGGAATTAGATTAGACATAAATATTAGAAATAGAATAGGGGAGAGAGTAGATCCCTAAGGTATTCTAGCCTCTACCTTTACCGGGTCGGACGTATACCTTCCTAGGACTAGGTATGTCGTCCGTTCCTAGAGAAAGGAGTAGACGAACTTCGTTACCTACTAGGGGATGCCTTTCTACTATAGGATATATATTAGCCTTTAGTATAAGACGTTATCGAAGGCTCCTACGACGTCGAGGGATAGTAAGGACGCCGCTCGGTTCCTACCGTAGTACTAGAGAGTCTAAATTGACTCCGTAATTAGCTCTATTACTATTAGTGTCGATCGCTAGCTTCTTCCCCCTATCTACATTACTAGGAGTACGTAGTTGTCCTCGGCTAGCTACGTAAGTCTCTAGGCTACTATCTTTTCTAGGACCTTCCCTATCATGTTTAGAAGTGCGATTAGTCTATATAATTTAGGCTAAGTATAGTCCTCCTTCTATAGCTTACGTAGTACTACTGTTATAGACTCTCTATACGGCTTCGGGTAGTACCCTAGCCGTAGGTACGCGGTAAATAGGTTTATAAGGCTCGGCGCGATCTCTTCTCTATACTCTTTTAGTAGTATATTTAGTATCCTATCTAGGCCTAGGGCTTTTTGTCCTTTTAGCTTGCTTATAACTCCTATTACTATATTAGAGCTAACCGCCTAATCTATATATAGGGGTTCCGGGTATATACTCGGGTCGATGTCCGTAAGGTCTACCTCTACTTACGTCAAAAAGAAATAGTCGGCTAATACTTTTGCCTTGCCCCGGGGCGTAGCCTAGGCAATCCCTTCGCGGTCTACAATTAGAGGGAATTAAGGGGTTTGTTACTCTTTAGGTAATCGTGCCTATTTAGTAAGTCTCTATATCTATTCCGGGTTTTCTATAACGAGCCTAATCGTTACTCTCTAGTCCTATAGCTTATCGCGTCTTATCTATACCTTCTTCTCTTATGTCGCGCGATAGTATTACTCCTACGTCTCTTAAGGAGACTCCTTCGTCTACTGTCGCCTTGCCCTTCTAGCCTCCTTTACCTTCGTAGAGCATTTAGGGGTCTAGAAGGCCTTCTACTACGTTAAGGGCCGGAGTAACGGCGTATATTGTTCCGCTACTTACTATATAACCGAGGTAATCTATTCCGCTACTTGATCTAACTAAGCTGTCGTCTCGAGTTCTCTATACTATAGTAGGTTCGCTATTAGGAAGCCTCTTATATCGTCCTAGCGTACCTTCTTCTAGTTACGGCGTAGTTCGCTTACTAGCTCCTCTATCGCCTTTACCCCTAGCGTCGTTTAAATAGGGATATAGTCTAAGGAGGCTTCTAGCGCGTAGTTCGGTCGGCATTAGACTAGTCTCTCTTTAAGTTCTCGTAATAGAAAGTATAGGTCGATTATACTTACGTTTATACGGGCCTTCTACGTCTCTATTCCCTTTAGTATTACTAAGGCCATTCCGTAGCGTACGGTTATATCTAGTAGCTTTCCCCCTAGAAACGCGTACGGGGGAGTGAATTCGAGTCCCTATTATAGGTAGTAGAGGTTAAAGTCGCCGAGGAGTATGTACTTCGTATCTTAGCTAAGGGTCCGCTCTAGGTAGGCGAGGGTTTCTAGTTCCCTACTCGTCCGACCCCGCGGTAGCGGGTTATAAACGTTATAGATCTAGATAGAGCCTTATATTATGTCGATCTAGATTAATATTATGTCTCCTAGGTTACCCTATTACGGTAGTATAACCTTCTACGACTTAAGATCTATAGTCTTACTTACGTATATATATATCCTTAGGATAACGCCTCGTTCGCCCGCGATTACGGTATAGTATCTCCGGTTATTATAAGTAGCTAGGAGTCCTACGTAGGGGTTAGTCTATAGTTCCTATACCGTAATAACGTAGTACCGTAGCGGGTCTAGCTCTTATAGAAAGTAGCGCTAGACCTTGTCTCTACTTTTGTTTACGTTATACTATACGATAGTAATGTCGTCGTTTAGTATTATTTTTTATCCGTAAGGTCTATTTCCGTACTAACCTACTATGTCTCCTAAGCCTATATCCCGCTGTCCGGCTAGCCCTAGGGCCGCTAGGGCGCCCTAAAGATTCGTATTTAGCCTAGTTCGTTAGCGGCTCGGTTAAGGTGTCGAGGCCTACCGGGAGGTAGATACGTTTACGGTTAGGTTCCCTTATTCGTCTCTTCTACCCTCTTCCTTTTACTCGGCTCGAAGCCCTTATATACGGTAGGTCCCTCCTACTATTATTAGGGGTACCTAGCTAGTATAGAGATCCTTACTTACCTCGCTCGTTCTTATACTACTATTCTAGCTAGGCATTAGTTTAAATACGCTAGGTGCCTTCTACCGTAGTATATATACCTACTCTCCTTTTTTAGGCATTCCCTTCCCTAGTATAGGCCTACGTATATTACGGGCAGCCCGCGACCCCTTACTATAGCTACGTCGGCCCGGCTAAACCGCGGACCTTCCGTATCGGGTTAGCGCGGCTTAGCTTTCCTTTATAACTTCGCCGCGCCTCGCGCTTCTCTTTTATAGCTTCGTAGAATAATAACTATCTCGTTCGGACCCTATAGTACGCGCGCCCTTATAGTTTATTCTACTACCCTACCTAGATCGCGGATCTAGGTAAGGGACGCGTAATAATAGGAATAGATAGAACCGTAGAACTCGAGAACGCGTAGAGTCGTATTAGAATATAGAATATAGTAAGGCGTATAGCGCGTAGATACCTAGAGAACGTAACGCGGCGACATTATTAGTAGGTAGTCGCGCGCTCGTAGATAGTTAGGAAACAGGCACCGTTACGCCTCCCCCGAACCTAGATAATATAACTTTATAGATAGCGAACGGCGGTATACTACCGCTACCTAAGCCTAAGGGTAAACGTAAGTAGCGTATATCTCTTTTCCCCGACCTCTCCTCTTTTCCTTAGATTTAGATATAGGACGACAACCGGCGGGTTATAGTAGACACCGGTGTCACGCTATAATAAGAGATTAATAAAGCTTACTAGAAGGCCTTCGAGCGAGAAGAAGGTAGTAAGATTGACTTTATAGAACTGTTCGAGTTTAAGCTCGAAGAGAACCTAGGCGGCGACCTAGACGAGGTATATCTATTACTCGACGAGGTAGAACATATTCTCGTATCCAAATACTAGAATGTTACTCTAGATAACCTTACGACCCTTATATCCTAATACCCGAAGACTACCTACGACTTCGTACTATAAGTAGTTAATACGGCGATTACTAAGGGTAGACAACTCGATATAATAGAGCGAGCTAACGACCTCTAGAACACCTAGTACACTACGCTATATACCAAATACGACCGTATCTATAAGATACTACGAAGTAAAGAGCTTGTTATATAGAAAATAGTAGTAGATCTTAAGAGTAAGAAGGATTACGACCTAGCTAAGTTATAAGAGCTAGAGAAGAAATATAAGGAAGCTAATAACCTATATAAGCAGTTTAGCGAGATCTACAAGAAGGAGAAGAAGAAGGCATAAGATGCTAAGGCGAAGAACTAGGCCCTATAATAAGAAGTCGATAACCTAAAGGCTCGGCTTAAGGTAGGAGATACTATATAGAACGGAGGTAGGGCCGCTTAGGCCGCCGACCCTCTCGTTCCCGCCTACGCGAGACCTTACTCAAGTAGCTATTACGTAAATATCGCGAAGCTACTAGTAGAGGTAGCGGTAGCGGTAGTAGTAATAACAATAGAGACGACGATAACCGTAGTAATAATAGCCGAGGACGTAATAACGACCGTCTACGACTAGGACCTAATAATAGTCGTAACTCGAGAATACGTAATACCCGTACCTAGACACTACTAGTTAACCTTCTAGAACGTCTCTTTACTATTAACCGTACCCTTACTCGCGGTATAGAGATTAGTAAGGGTATACCTAACCCTAAGTCCTTTAAGAACGATAACGACCCTAATTTCGATAGCTAGTATAGTAGTGCTCTCCTAAAGCTAACTATAGTAACCTTCCGTACTAAGGTAGATAGTCTACGCTTTATATATAGGTAGACGTAAGGTAATCCTTAGCGAAGTATTAAGCCGAGGATCTCTATACCTAGACAGCAGTCCTTTAACGAGTTTAAGACTAGAGAAGAGTTATTAGATTAGATAATACGCTAATATAGTATACGTAATAAAGGAACTAAGGCTATAGTTAATATTACTACCTATAAGTAAGAATAAGGCGAAACCTTTATAGCCTTCTATACCCGCTACTCGAAGTTACGCGCCTAGATGTTATAGACCGATAAGACCGAGCTTATACTATTCCGTAACCGACTAAACCGCAAGTACTTTATTAAGACCTTCGGCGACCGCGAAGTCGACCGCCGCCTAGATAGTATATAAGACGTTATTAAGGAGTATACCGTACTAGACGAGAGCTTCTACGAGACAGATCGACTATACCCGTAGAAGGAGCGCCCCCGTAGTAATAGTAACTCAAACGGTAATAGCGACTAGAATAACTAGAATAACGGTAACGTAGTTACTAGTACTACTACCGGTATAGTAGGTGCCTTAGTATAGCGCCTACTATAGTACGCTAGTACTAAGAAGAAGGAGGATCTACCGACATATCTATAGAACCTACCTACGCTTAACCGTAAGTAGCGTAAAGACCTTAAGAAGTAGGGTAAGTACTACCGCTACCGTATAGGCTCTTACGTATCGACTAACCCTAAATACCTAATATATAGGTACGATAGCGACTATCGCCTACCGCGTCTACGTAATACTACGCCGAATCCGAACGTAAACCTTAGTTTCCTAGCCGCCGATCCGTAGTAGGGAAATAGTACGACCGCTACCTAAGCGTAGTAGATAGCGGTAACCCGAACTTCCTAGGATAGAAAGAGTATAAGATTAAGAGACACGGAATGTAAGAGACGGTAATAGACTATAGTAAGGAGCTTAAGATATCGGTATACGTACTAGATAAGTAATAGCTAGCTATATACCCTTATAGAGTACTTCGTCGGCTATAGGGTACGGCTATATAAGGCTTTCGTGACACGATGATAGCGATCGCAGGAAACGACCAGGAGCAGGAGAGTAACGAGTGGAAGGAGGTCTGCAGGAAGGCAGAAACAATGGCAATGGCAGGAGATGGCGAGCACCCAGAAAGAGCACTTAAGGGGATGATTTTGGAGCTCCTTGGAGGGCTAAAGGCACTAAGGAGCCAAACAGGACAGATCATTAACAGGACAGTAGCAGCAGCAGCAAAGAAGAGGACACAGGAAGGCCAGAAACTAAGCCAACCAACCTGGGCAGCAGTTGCATCCCAAAACCCTCCCCCCCAGAAAACAGCTATCAAGGTCTACATTTCCGACCAGCAAGAGCAGAAAGAGATTGAGGGCCTGTCAGGCAAGGAGATCATACAGAAGATTGGGATACAAGGCATCATTGGAGCCAGGAAAGAGAAGGGAGGTGTCCTTAAGCTGTTCACAGCACAGGAGCAAGACAGGAAGAGGCTAGAGACACAGAAGGAGTGGACAGTCAAACTAGGCAAGACGGCTAAGGTCTCACACCAACAAAATATGGTTATTGCCCATAGGATGACCACAAAGTTTGACATTGAAGGAGACCTTAAGAGGCTGCAGGACCAGAACCAGGCTGTATGCCCAGGGCTACAGATCACAAAAGCAGCATAGGTCAACAGAAAGACAAAGGACACAAAGAGAGAGTCTTCTCTAGTGCTCTAGATAGGCACTGTAGAACAGGCAAACACCGTGCTTGACAAGGGCATCTTCTGGGAATGTGAAAGAATGGACACAGAAATCTATAGAAGCACCCACAGACTACTGCAATGTTTCAAGTGCCAACAGTATGGTCATATCTCTACTAGATGCCCAAGCCAAAAGGACACTTGTTCCCACTGTGCTGGTAGCCACAAAGTACAGAATTGCACAGCCCCAAAGAGTGAAGCCAGATGTGCATGCTGTGGAAAGAAACACCCTTCCTGGTCCCAAGACTGCACAGCTAGGATTGAGGCAAAGAGGAGGGCAAGAGAAGCCAGGATCAACACCCCTATCAGATTCCAGACAGGGACAATCACCCAAGAACCCCTAAGGACTGTCTACAACCCTCTGAAAAGAGGCAGAACAGAAGAGACCACACAGGCCTAAGGCCACCCTGCTATAGGTAGACCAAAATCAATTGTGGTTGCAGGAAGAGACCCGTCACAAAGCAGGCTCAACCTTACCACAATCCCAAATAGCAGCCAGCAGCAGGAAGCACGAGAAGACCAGCAGGAGACCAGCATGGATGAGTCATGATTGAGACACCTAATCTTACCACTATCCAGTACAACGTCAACAAAAGCCAGCACAAGGTCCAGAGAAGCTTTCTCCAAGCACTGGACCCAAAGAAACACCTAGTTATTGCAGTCCAGGAACCTTGGATCAACAGCAAATCTAACAGACCATCTACTGCTAACGACCCAAGGTATCACACACTCCTAGCCAAACAAGGCACCCCTAGAACATGCATGTACATCAGCAAAGAGATGGCAACAGACAGCTGGGAACAAATCCAACAGGAAGGGGGAGACATCACCTCAGTCAGACTCAACACTAACCAAGGCAGCATCCACATCCACAGTGTATACAACCCACCCCCCAGCTCCAGAAGCAGCACCCAGCTGGGCACACTACAACAGCTGCCAGACATCCTGCAGAGTGACTCCCAACACATCGTGCTGGGAGACTTCAACTTGCACCATCCTACATGGGGATCAGACTTTGCACCTGCCCATCACTTCCTAGCTAACAGACTCCTCTCCACTACCCAAAGCAACAACATGCACCTAGTTACCCCAAAGGGCCTAACTACCTGGTCACAGAGAGCAAGCTCAAGCACCATTGACCTGTGCTTTGCATCACATGACCTGCAGCAGAAGGTCACCAGATGCTGGGTTAACCAGGACTTGGAGTCCTCATCAGATCACCTCCTAATTCAGGTGGAGTTTGAAACACAGACACAGCAGGAAGGAGACCTAGAACCTCAGCTGGCCTGGAAGGCAGCTAACTGGGAACAGATCAGACAAGACCTGGAACAGAAGCTAGCTGGACTAGAGACCAGGAGACTAGAAACAGCCTTAGACATAGACCAAGCAGTGGCAGAACTGGTTAGAACAATACAGGAAACTGCGGCAGCCCACACTAGAGAAAAGAAACAGTCACTGTACCAGAAGCCATTCTGGACAAAGGAATGCTCAGAGAAGGTCAAGGCAGCCAGGCAGGCCAGGAGAGCCCTTACCTAGAGTCACTCCCAGGAAGCATGGGACAGATACAACCAGGCAACCAGAGACAAGAAGGCCCAGATCAAGAGGGACAAGATGCTGGAGTGGAGGTCAACAGTTGGATCCATTACCCAGAATCCTGAGAAGATGTGGAAACTAGCAAAGTGGGCAAGACAACCCACACAGGACAGAAACATGCTGCCCCAGTTTCCAAACATTGAAGACCAGGAAGGAGTAATCCAACACACTCTCCTAGGAAAGGCACAGGCATTGGGGAAACATTTCTTTGGCACACAGGTAGAAGCTGACCTGCAGGATCTGGAGGGCAGTGTGTATCCAACACCACTAGAGCAATCCTGCACAGTGGGAGAGGGAGAGATCAAGAGCATCATTAAGAGACTCTCAGGAAACAAGGCCCCAGGACCAGATGGGATTCCAAACTTGTTCATCAAGACATGCAAGGACCAGATCTCCCCTGCACTGTCAAACATCTTTTCACAGTGCATGGCCCAAGGACACTGCCCTAAACACTTCAAGGAGTCACTGACTGTGGTCTTGAGAAAACCACAGAAAGAGGACTACACAAAGCTAAAGGCATACAGACCTATTGCCTTGCTTAACACACTAGGCAAACTCCTGAAAAGATCATAGCAGAAAGGCTGACAAACCTAGCTGAAGAACATGGAATCCTTCCTGAAGAACAGATGGGAGGCAGGAAACAAAGATCAACACTAACAGCTATGGAACTTATCACAGAGCAGATCAAGACCCTATAGCACTTTGGGAACAACAAAGCAGCCACACTCCTCTTACTAGACATATCAGGAGCCTTTGACAATGTCTCACACCAGAGGCTGATCCACATCCTGAAACAGAAGGCTATCCCCAACTGGACAGTCCAGTTTATCCAGTCCTTCCTCAGAGGCAGAACCACAAGACTAACACTGGGCAGATACAAATCTGACAGCATGCCTACAGAGACAGGAATCCCACAGGGATCAACAATGTCTCCAATCCTGTTTCTCCTCTTTATGGCAGACCTGCCAGCAAAGCTAAACTCCAGAAACACATCAGCCTCAGGGTTTGTAGATGACACAAACATCCTAGCCTGGTCAGACAGCACAGAAGAGAACTGCAGAATCTTGCAGAAGAAACACAAGGAATGTGAGGAATGGGCCAGGAAACATGGAGCCAGATTTGCCCTAGAGAAGTATCAACTCATCCACTTCAGTAGAGCCAGAAACAGACACAATATGCAAGCCCCAATCACTACTCAGGGACACACGACAGAACCCTCAAGTGAATTAAGGGTGCTAGGAATATGGATGGATCTAAAGCTCAGCTGGGGACCACAGGTCAAGAAAGCACAGGCAAGAGCAGACAACAACAGGCAATCAATTGACAGGCTTACAGCCTCCACATGGGGAGCCACATTTGCGAAAGCAAAGGTTATGTACAAGGCCATTGTGAAGCCAGCCATGCTATATGGAGCCCAGATCTGGTCAGCCCAAGACAAGATCCCAAAGAGAATTGCAGATCCCATCAGCAGAGCCCAAGCCTCCTGTCTGAAAAAGGTGCTTGGAGCATACAAGTCAACTCCAACAAGGGTGGTCGAAATGGAGTCTGGCTCCCCACCAGCCAAGCTCTACCTTCAAGGGTTGAGATACCAGTATGCAGGAAAGACGTCTGCATACCCAGCCCAGCTAGTAATCCAGAAGGCAGTCAACAAAATCAGGAGCCAGTGCACAAGAAGGCACAGACAAGCAAGACCCAATCCAGCCCCACAGAAGCAGCAGGACCTGCAGAAGTTCAAAGAACTAACAGAACAGCTGCACCTAGCCCAGCAGGAACAGGACAGAAGGGCTCAAGGGAGAGGATCAGCAGCCAGCCAAGGGAAGAAGCAACAGTCTCTAGCTGAAAGGATGGCAGGACTCCTCTGGAAGACTGAATGGACAAGAACCCCACAGAGGCCAGGAACCCCAAAGGCACTCCAACAGTTTGGTAGCCACAACTACCTACTGTACTCAGACCTGACCAGGTCAGAAGCAAGCATAGCAATACAAATCCGCTCTGAACACATCGGAGTCAGGGCATACCTGCATCAGAGAAAAGTCCCAGGTATCGAAGACAAGAGTTGCCCATGCGGCTACCTGTCCCAGAATGTCGAACATAGACTTCTGGTTTGCAAAGAATGGAGTACAGGGAGAGGTGAATGGAGGGCAAGGGCAAGGAACAGAAACTTCCAAGCCATGATCAGCAATAAGGGAGACCTCCAGAGAATTACAAGGTGGATCATCCACCAAGGATTTTTGGAGCAGTTCTCTCTTACTAGGGAAACAGAGAGATGGATTGAGGAGAGAAAGAAGGAGGAGGAGAGCAGGAAGAGGGGGACAACTCTAGGGTTGCAGACAAGGTAGTCAGAGGCTAACCACCATGACACTAGTGCACCCTAATGGAAGGAAAACTGAGAACTCATGGCAAGGAAGCTATGAGAGAAGGAGAGGAGGTTTTTACCTAGGAATAGGTTTCCTACCTTATGCAGTAACATATATAGACATAAACCCGCATGGGCCGGAGGGCACCACAACGGGTAAATGAATCATCTATCTATCTATATAGTCCTTATAAGTAAAGGACTTCGAATACGGTAATACTAGCTAGATCTAGAAGCTCGAATAAGCTATACTAAAGAACGATAGCTTAATTAATAGCTATACTAAGAAAGTTATAAAACTAGTAGGACTACGGCTTTAAAAGAGATTTATACTACTAAGCTAGCGCTATACTATATAGAGCATCTCGGATGTCTAACTTTCCGCGTATAGGCCTACTAAGCTACCGATATTAGTGGTGCCTTCTATAACTTAACTAAACCCTTATAGGGTAGGACGAAATCTCGGTCTACGAAGGGATTATATTAGTTAGGTAAATACAACCCTAGTAGATGCCTTTGTAGAGGCGGTAGTAAAGTCTGCCTAAGTAGTCGGCTTTAAGGCTATTCACGTATATTCGCTCTAGTATAGCGCGGTAGTAAGGGACGGAAAGCGCTTCGAGGAAGGAGCAATAAGCCAAGTCAAGCACGCACGTGCTAGCGGGCCGCAGCTTCATTGCGAAGTGCTCTCTCAACTTCCACCTCAGCTTCCATTTTCTCTGCGACTATAGGGCACGGCGTCGCGCTTGCTTCATGAGAAAGTCTGCCAGGTACTCTTACCATAAGCAAGTTGCGTAGTACTTGCCATGACGTACACAACTAACGTTGGCAGGGACTATGCATCCGCTCGGGGAAGAAGCAGGTAGGTACGGGGTACTGCGCCTGCTCCTTTCTTCAACCTGTCACTCATCTTGTCTACCTCGCACTTTCACCAAATTGTCGATCACCTCTTCGCAGTCTTCCTTGCCGTGATCCATACTTCGGCTCCTCGAACGCAGCACCCACGACCTCACTTGCAGATGCTGCCGAGTATGAAAGATCCAGAACGTTCGCTCTCAGCCAGCAGCGGCAGCGGCAACATGTCCCTCTGTCATACTGCTTCGCCCACAGGCCTCTCTTCGCAGTACCTCGATCAAGGGCATGTTGCACGTAGGTTGCCATTGCTGCTTGTGGTGTCCATCGCTAGCTCTTGTCCAGCGGCGGCATTCGTACAGTCGCTTCGGCAAGGGGACTTTGTCGTTCACGATGTCACTGACCAGACACCAACCGATCGGCTTGTGGAACAACTTGCTCATGTCTGCGAGCTGCCAGACAATGTCGTGGCACTTCTATCTGCTACTGCAAACGCCACAACCGACACTCCCCCTGACGTTTCTGCTAAGATCCCTGAAGATTACCAGTCTGGACCAGGGCCTTGTCCATACCCATACTGCGATTCCCAAGTCTACGATGATCACGTCGATTGGGTAAAGCAGTGTTGCAAGCAGTTTCCTAGCAAGAAACTGTCGGAGATGCCCTCACCGAGTGGACGATACTGAGCAAAGCTGATGGTTGTCGGTCCCTACCCAACGATGCAAGGCCTTTCTGCTTTCAGCACCGCCAAAAATAGCACGAGTCCCAGCTGGGCAGTTCTGAAAGAGTGTCTTGGTGGTTTCCAGGACATCCTGCTCATCGACTACTTCATGGATGCCAAGAAGCAGGACACCGTGAGGGGATCTCTGTCAGTAATGGAACAATCTATCTTCTCGAGAACAGAACTTCCTCGAGTGTCGATTCCAAATCATCCTGAGCAAGTCTCAGGCTCAAGGTGTGCTGTTTCTCGGTCGACAAAGTCGCCGCCGCGAAAGCTGAAGAGCAGCTCGCAGCCGGTCTGTCCATCAATAAGGACGCCGCTCAAAGTCTGGAGACCATGAAGCGCCGTCGAGCCTCAGGAGGGAAGGCTCAGGCCAGTCTGTATGACAGAATAGCGATCGCGAAGCAGGCGATGAAAGACATATCCAATGGCAAGCCTGTTGATGAGGAGACCAAGAAGACCGTGAGCTGGGTTGGGGAGTATCCGGCTCTGTCTAACGCGCTCGAAGCACTCTCCGCAGGTTATGGTGGCGACGCTTTAGAGAGTGAGGCGGAGACTTCTGCCAGATTTCGTCAATAGAATTTGGCGACGACCGCAGGCGGCAGGCGGGTTGTATGAAGAGAGAGTAACTCAAAGTGTATAGCTAGGTGCGTGTAGAGATATGAGCACGCGTCACCTTCGCGTGCCTTTTGGGTGGCGTCGCGTGTCTCGACCCGAACTTTGGGGACTTGCGGCCGTGCTTTCAGCCAGCGAGAACACATAGAATACATGTACATGCTCAGCACAATGTCGGGAAGATGACAGAGACGGCGAGCGATAGTTCTCAACCATCCGACCAGTCCACTATAGCCACCGAACCTGCGCACCCCGCGACACCATCACCAGCGCTCGACGATCTCCCCGCGGCATCGCAATCGACACTCAAATACCATCTGCTCGGCCCTTCGCTCACGAAATCCGGACAAGATGGCGTGGATCAAAAGAAGGTCAGCGAGATCATATACGAGGTGTCCAAGGGCAGCAAGTACTTTAGCAATGAGGAGGTCAAGGACAAGAACCTCACGGTCAAGATCAACCGCATTCTGGACAAGAAGCGCGAGTTGCAGCGTATAGAGGCACAATGCGGACTGAAGCATGACATGAAGAAGGCGGATGACTACATTGCCGAGCTGGAATATGGGCGGGATCTGTCGCAGGTGGTCGTGCACATAGACTGTGATGCGTTCTATGCCGCGGTCGAAGAGCTGGATCGCCCGGAACTGAAAGACGTGCCCTTTGCTGTGGGAGTCGGAGTCTTGACGACGTGTAACTATGTCGCCCGCAAGTTTGGCTGTCGCTCTGGTATGGCGGGGTTTGTGGCCGACAAGTTGTGTCCTCAGCTGATTCACCTTCCACTGAATTTCAGCAAATACACGTCGAAGGCTGCTGAAGTCAGGGCCGTCCTGGAGCAGTACGATCCGCGCTTCGAGTCGGCAAGTATCGACGAGGCATATCTCAACCTAACACAGTATTGTGAGGAGCATAGTATGGAGCCAGAGGATGCCGTGAGCCAAATGCGAGCCCAAGTCTTTCAAGAAACAAAGATCACCATCTCCGCTGGCATCGCTGCAAATGCGAAGCTGGCCAAAATCTGCAGTAACAAGAACAAGCCTAACGGCCAGTTCAAACTTCCCTCTGACAGAGCCAGCATTTTGCACTTCATGAGAGACTTGCCCACTCGCAAGGTCAACGGCATAGGTCGCGTGTTGGAGCGTGAGCTTGACGCTATCGGCATCAAGACTTGTGGCGACATATTTCCCCAACGACACTACATCAATCCCTTGTTCGGCGAAAAGACTTTTGAGTTCTTGATGGGCGTCCACTTGGGATTAGGACGAACCGACGTCAGGCCTATCGAGGAGTTTGGACGCAAGAGCGTTGGCACGGAGAGTTCTTTCAAAGACATGTCAGACCCAAAAGAGCTGCGCGAGAAGCTAAGATGGACCGCCGAAGAGCTGGAAAAGGACTTGCAACGTACAGAATTTAAGGGCAGAACGCTCTGTCTGAAGATCAAGCTGCATACTTACGAGGTGTTCACCCGTCAAGTGCAGCCACCCAAGGCTGTCTATACCGCGGAAGACTTGTACAATTTCAGCTTGCCGATGCTCCAGAAGTTAGAGCAAGAGTTTCCGAACATGAAGCTGAGGCTGATGGGCCTCCGGTGTACACATTTGGTGTCGATGAAGAAGGGAGATGTGGATTTCTTTGGTCGAGCTAGGCAGCCGCAAATTGCACCCAGTGAGTCGATTGATGTCACACAGGCAGCGCCTCATGCGGAACTGGACGAGGATGGCTGGCAGAAGTGGCCCGATGCAGAATTTGAAGATGCAGCAAGGCAGGAACGAGAAGACGACATGGCAGAGCTGGAGCAGCTTTCTCAGGAGTACGATCTTAAGCACAAGCCGCCCCAGCAGAGGCCGCCTGACGAGGTCACCTACAGCCCCGACGGTGCACCCTCAGACTACAGGAGGTACGGTAATGGCTTTGCCTGGCGCTCACTGCTGGAAGACGAAGCACGGACAGCAGAGCAGAACAGTCCGCCTCGTCAGCAGCCGGAGCAGTGGAACTGCCCTATTTGCAGCACACCTCAACAAGCAGACGAGAGATCATTCAACGAGCACATTGATGGCTGTCTCTCGAGGCAGACGATCAAAGAAATCGTCAAGGAACCGACGCCGCCAGAGCAGGCGCTACATCCCTTGATGCAAGGCAGTACGTCGAAGCGGAAGCGCGGTAGGCCACAAAGCAATGCACACGCTGGCACTGGTGGAGATGAAAAGAGACCGAAGAAGTCCTTCTTCACATCTTGACTGTACAGGTGGTCGGTATATACATAGACAGCGCAATATCTCATGATTATGATCACAGACGTGATACGAAGCCGCTCCTGGCAATCTGGACACACTGTCAGCTTGCAATTCCGCACAGCAATCATACACTCGTCTCACCTTAACAAGATACTCCTTATTAATATCCTTAACCTTCGTCACCCCAGCAAGCGCCATGCACAACTTAATCTCATCACTAAACAACTTCAAACACAACTCAACACCCTCCTGACCCTTATACGCCAGTCCCCACAGCACTGGCCTACCAATCCACACAAAGTCGGCGCCTAATGCCAAAGCCTTAAAGACATCCGTGCCATGTCGTATCCCGCCGTCCACATGAATCGGAATCTTGCCACCCACGGCCTGGACAATCTCGGGTAGTGCGTCAATGGTCGCCAAAGCGCCGTTCAGCTGTCGCCCGCCGTGGTTCGAGACGACGATGCCGTCTACGCCGTGGTGCACGGCTAGGATGGCGTCTTCGGATGTCGCGATTCCTTTGACCCAGACTTGCATTTCTGGTTGGCATTGTTTCTTTAGCCAGTCGATGT
Organism: Fulvia fulva; assembly: GCF_020509005.1. Taxonomy (NCBI): domain Eukaryota; kingdom Fungi; phylum Ascomycota; class Dothideomycetes; order Mycosphaerellales; family Mycosphaerellaceae; genus Fulvia; species Fulvia fulva. Next base: position 1,576,545 of record NC_063012.1, read on the forward strand.
CTTCCTCCCAGGTTAGGGAGGGATTTGCGGCGTGGGTGTGGAAGGTCACGGGGCCGGTTGGTAAGACGCGTTTCTCGCCGTCGTGGTAGCCGGCTTGGCTTGGTCTGCGGGTTGGAGTTGGGCGTGATTTGCTGTTGCTTTCTGCTGAAATGTTGTCGGGTTGCATGGGATCGTCTTCAGCGAAGTTTTCGATTTTTAGGTGAGGGGGGAGTTTGAATTGGTTGCGGATTTCGAGGTTTCGACGTCCTAGGAAGGGAGTGTCGACGGTGAGGAAGACTGCTTTGTAGCCTGCTTTCTTTGCTCGTTGGATCAGTTTGCGACTGTGCTCCTTCTCTTCGAACAGATACAGTTGCAAAACGTTCGGGTTGTCTTCGCTAGCTGTTGCGACTTTCTCGAGAGTCTTGGTGGAGAAGGAGGAAAGACCCATGGCTACGTTCATCTTCTTGCATGCTCGAGCGGTACCTTCCTCGCCGTCGGAGTGGGCGAGTTGCTGCATTGCGGTGGGGGCGACGCCGAGGGGCATGCTGTTTCTGTGGCCGAAGATGTCGATGCTGGTATCGACGGCTGAGACATCTCGCAGGACTCGGGGACGGATTCGGTACTTTTGGTAGCCTGTGGTGTTCTCTTTGAGGGTAGAACCGGAGTCGGCGCCTTCGTTGTAGTAGTCGCGGGTCTGCTTGTCCATCATGCTGTGGGCGTGTGTTTCCAGCTCCTCGATCGTGAGGCAGTTGATATCGTGGACGTTCGCAGCGGCCGCCATCTTGATAGTTCTCGCAGCTCGCAAGCTACTATCCTATGCTCTTTAATTATGCTTGATCTGCTCCTTGTGCGTATATGTACAGACCCGTCTCTTTACTGTGAAGTGAGTGATCGTGAAACGATACGAGATGACATTAGATAGGATAAGTAAAGGTCAATGACATCTTGATGCAAGCTACATGTATACTACCTGAGAAGGTTGCGGCTACCGTCCGTCTGAGGTTCTCCGCACACATCTCAAACAATCGTGTGATCGGCAGTTATAATGTGGATGAGCGGCTCGATGGAATGTTCGTGGAGAGAGCTCCATCGGTGACGCACTTTGAAGCAATTGCCATGACGACCGGCTCGTGCCGTTGGCGGGAAAGTTCTATTGATAAACACGTAGCTCCACACGCGCTTGCTTCAATGATCGTCATCAGCAGTGCATCAATGTAGAGCATTCTTCCTCACCATCGCCAGGCCCATCATGGTGTCCACACGAGGAGGTGCCCGCACCAGCGGAGGGATTGCCACAGAGCAGTCGCTGAAGAAGAAGCCAGTCCGCAAGACGACGACCAAGCCAGCACCGACTGCAGCGAAACCGAAGACAACACGCGCGAAGAAAGCCGAGCCAGTCCAGGAAACCGCCGACATCGACGACGAGCAGGACGAGCTACAGCTAGATACAGCAGCGCCTACTGCCAAGACGGCGAGACGGACACAGGCAGAGAAGCCCAAGGAGGATGCAGCGAAGCCCGCGAAGAAGGCGGTGTCGCGTGCGAAGAAAGACGAAGACACCGTGAAAGCGCCGGCCGCGAAGCCAGCAGCGAAAGTTGGGAGGCCGAAGGGAAGCACGAAGTCTGTCAAGGAGAAGCCGATTGAGAGCGATAACAAGAAAATGGAACTCCCACCACCTGCTGAGCCGAAAGGAACTCGCGCGACCAGAGCCACTGCATCAACCGCTGCCAAAGGTCGTGCAACACCACTATCACCTAAGAAGATCACACAAGTCTCAAGAGTACCACCAAAGATAACGACGACGAAGACGGCGACCGTAAAGACTACGGCGACGAAGGTTACAGTCAACAAGGCTGCGCCGCGGGGAAGACCAGCGACCAGGAAGCGCAACATATCAGACGAGAATGCGGAAGGCTTGAAAGTGCCAGCGAAGAAGCAGGCTCTCGCAGACGACGATCAAGACAAGGTCGTAGAGGAGCCGGATGAGCAGACCACCGAGACTGTCGAGGCAGCCGAAGAGGAGGCCACTAGGCCGACGACACCAGCGACGCCGAATGGAGTCGTAGAACCACATGCAGAAGAAGATGCAGAGGGGAACACTCAGGAGGATGACGCAGCCTCTGAACCTGACTCTGAGTCCGACTCTAGTGCTCCGTCTGGCGACGAGCTATTGGGCCCAAAGACACCACTAAAACGCTGCAGTCCAAAGGAGGCGACGCGATTCTCGTCCGCACGGAAGAGTGTCCCTCGTATGAACGCCTCGATCAAGACTCCCGTCAGACGTTTCGCTGTACTTGGAACACAGCAAGGCACACCTCAGACGCAGAAGCCATATTGCAAGCCCAGCATACCAATGTCTGAACTGCGGCCAATGACCGTGGCCAGAGCTCGCGACCGAGCAATGGTCTTTCCCCAGCTACAGCCCTTGCCGAAGCTAAAGGACAATGAGGATGTCGAAGATTGGGAACAATCGGACACGCCGGAGGGCCAAGATGCGCACATGAAGGTTGATGATGACTTGGCATTGTCACGGTTTCCCAGACTTCTAACAGAGACTGATTTTGAAGGTAATGAGACTTCTGCAGAGCTCGGCGATCTCCAAGAAACCATCTCTCATATGCAAGACTCTGAGTTGCTACAAATGGAAGACGAAGAGGAGGACTCGCGGTCAAACGACGAACCAGATGACGAGAGCGGTGAAGATCTCGAAGACAGCCAGGATGCCACTGAGATCGACCAAGACTTCAACATCGCGGAGCCTCTCGAGAATGACCCCCAACATAACACTGAGGTTGACCCGACTGTGACTGCTGGGGAGGAGACTGGCGCCAGCCGTGGCGATGACCGTTCGCTGAATGAGCCCGAACGTGATCTCGAGGCCGATGATACCGATGTAGACATGGAAGATGCGCTACCGGCCGACCCCACTCCACGACCGGAGACGCTTGTGTGGGAGAACGTGCAAGACGATATTACGATCCCCTTTGGTTTTGAGGTTGATCTTTCTGCATCTCGCACTTTGCCACCGGTGGAACCAACCGAGCGGCTGAGCCTTGCAGGGACTCTCGAACAAGCCAGTTCCGCAAAGCCTGAAAGCAACGAGAAGACTGTCGCAAAGCAGGACATCGCAAGTAGCGATGTCGTTGCGATGGGTGGAGCTGAGGAGCAGTCTGCTGCACGAACATCCTTAGATGCCACGGTGAACTTGAGTGACTTTCTTGATGTCAAGTCCTTGGCGGGCCCGATCAGAGACCATGAGCCACGAGTGACTGCCGATCAAGCCCAGGACACAGAATCCGTATCTGATGAAATAGAAGCAGCCGATGCTGATGGTTCGCCGTCTCCCATGAAAGCGCATGCCACGCCAGCAAGAGACATTAGCGAGCTTGACACTGCTCTCGAGGATATTCAGGACGATCAGGAGTTCGACATACCTCGCTATGCTCGTCCTACGATCGCCTCCCGGCGTAAGTCGCTGCCTGCCATCTTTTATCGGACTCCAACCAAGGACATCGAGAGGCCGATGACAGCGATTGGTGCCAGCATGCCGAGAGTCGAGGTGCCATACGGCATTTACCTGTTCGCGAACGCAGCCACGCCTTCGAAAGCGACCCCTGCCAGGCCACGGACGAGCATGGCGCATGGCTTGGCCAGTGAGAAGAAGCTACGTAAGGCGTCGCAGACTCCTGTTACTGGCTCACCTGTACCCAAGACACCAGGCACGAGTGTTCCAGACACGGTGCAGATTAGGGGAGCATTCACATCGCCGTCGAGGACGCCGAGGCCAAGATTGTCGCATGCTGGTACGCCAGGCACCAGTGTACCCGAAAGCATAAGACCAACACCTCGTGAGCGCTTCCCAGGTCTACCGTCAAGAACAGCATACGATATGGAGAGCAGTCTGATATCCGCGACTCCGTTGAAGAGCAAGGCAGTACAAGCCGAGCGATTTCCAGGTCTACCCCCACAAGACTCTTACAAATCGTTTGTCGAGGACACAGAGATGGTAGCCATGCAGGTAGCAGAGGAGTCACCGAGTATGCGCACACCTAAAGCGGCGCAATCAGTCACCAAAGAACGCTTTCCCGGTCTACCACCAAGCAATACCTACACGGAAAGCTTTGAAGCGGCGAATGAGGAGCAGGCTGAGGAGGGTGCTCCATCCACACCAGTAGCAGCTACCGGTGAGCGGTATCCTGGACTTCCGTCGAAGAGATCCTATGCAGAGCATGCCATGACCGCAATGCCGGCTTCACGATTCCGGACACCAACACAGAGCCCAGCGAAGCGACCAGCAACTGCACAGAAGCCGGCGTCTTTGAGAAAGATCGCACTAAAGGCTTCTACTCCTAGGCGAACGCCTCTGAAGGCGCCCACGATGACGCCTGGCATGGAACCAATGACACCTCACCCCGCGGCGCCATTGAGGGGTGTCGTGGCTCTCGTTGAGGTCTTCACCAGTGATGGCGGATGCGCCACTCCAGCCTTCACAGTCTTGCTTCAACGCTTGGGTGCAAAGACCACAAAGACATTTAGCGAGCGCGTCACTCACCTGGTCTTCAAGGAGGGATCGCCCACGACCCTGCAACGCCTGCGTGTACACAATAAACAGGTCGCGGAGACTGGTATGGGCAAGGAGATCTACTGTGTCAACAGCCGCTGGGTCTCGGACTGTGACACTGGAAGTATGCGCATGGACGAGACCGATGAAGCATATGCTGTTGATGTGGAGGATGTGCCTCGCGCAGGCAAGCGTCGCCGCAAGTCCATGGAGCCCACTGCTTTGAAGAACATCGGAGGCAACGTGGTACGCGATCGACACAGCACTCTTGGCAGAAGCTCTCTCAGCCGAAACTCCCTCAAGCCGGACTTTGACGACTCGGAGATGGACGTCACCCCAAAGGCCAGCGTTGACAAGGAGAACGGTGGTGAAGACGGATCACCTGCTACACCTGCATATCTCGCGGCACCAGATTCGTTGGTGCAGCAGACGGCGCCGATGAACCGGGTGAGGAAGCTGGACTTCACCAGAAAAGAGTTGGAGAAGAGCCGACGCTTGACCTTCTTCAATGGCGCGTTTTGAGATTGTACAGAATTGGGAATTGGGAGAGACTGTATAGGAATGGCGGGAGTTCTGATTGAGTCTTTAGAGGTCTTGAGGATCGTTTCGTATTCGTCGTTGATCATGCTGATGTGCAGCCAGCCGCTTTCGTACATGTAGCCGTACAGATCATTCCGCTGTAGAGTTCTACGTCTCTTCCTGTCTGTCTCATATCGCCCATCAATGCTTCTCTGCGCCTTGTCTGCTCCAGCAGCCCTTTGCTGGGATATGGAGTGGGGTGTTATTACCAGACCTAGACGGCTCTCATTTCTGATCATGCGTTGCAGCGTTGATACCCAGCGTATCCAGGCGTGGAGGATGGCTTTCTGGCGGTATGCTCAAGTCTATAGCACATCTTCCACCAGATCCGTTCATACAGAAGCCGAAACCCACGCCATCATAGCCTTCTCAGCATTCGCATCGTGCGCGCGTAACAGATCCGTAGCCTTCGCCTTCGACAGATCCAAATGCTCAACCTGCACCACATCCACGTCAGTCCAGTCACCCACATGCACAACCCCTCCCATCCATCCATCCACATCACACATGTCACAATCCCTCAACTCACCAGCAACGCAACATCCGCCGGATTGACCTTCACCAACGGCTTCGGCGCCTCCGAGTCCTTTTCCTTCTTCGCAGCCGTCGGCTTCTTCGAGCTCCGGGAGAAGTCCAGATTCTTCATGGCTTCGTCCAGCGCTTTTAGGTCTACCTCCTTTTCGGGCGCGGCATTGTCGTCGCCTTTGGCGTCGAGGGAGGAGAGGGCGGCGGCTGCTTTGCGGTCTTCGGCGTTGGCTGGGAGGACGTCGGGGGCGTCGGCGTCGGCGCCGGGGGATACGGTCGGGGGTTGGGGCTCTTCGGCCATTGTTGTGGTTTGTTCTTGAGGTGGGTTGGGAGGGGTGGTGGTGGTGTTGTTGGAGGTGAGATTATTATTTGGAGCGGTGAGTTGATGATGTGGAGCCGAGGAGGTGCCTGCAGGCTGCAGTTAGAGATATATTTCATCTACATGGCATGCTCAAGATGAGCCCGGCTCTGTAGTACGTTGAGTACAGAGGTGGTAGGCGGCCAGTATCACTCTCCGACATCTGTCTAGGTGAGACGCAGAAAAGAGGTTGACGTTGCACGGATGGCAGCGGCCGCGTGGAGTCATGACCTTCGAACAAGGAACAACACATTTGCTATTTCCAGTGGCTGGGCTGACAAAACTGACTGCACCTGCCGATTGCTCACCTCAGTCCACCAGCAGACAAGACGATCAAGATGTCGACGAACGCTCGACCCCCACGCGAAGCACAGCACGCCGACTGGACACCGTCTTCCTGGCGGGACAAGCCCATTGCACAAAAAGTCGACTACGAAGACACCGAAGCCGTCGACACTGCCATTGCAAAACTGAAGCATGTCCCACCACTCGTCACTTCACACGAAATCTGGAGATTACGGACATCGCTGAAAAACGTCGCCCTGGGCAAAGCATTCCTGCTGCAAGGCGGTGACTGCGCAGAACTTTTCGATTACTGCAACGATGCCGCCATCGACTCGAAGATCCGTTTGCTTCTGCAGATGTCGCTCGTACTGATCTGGGGAGGCAACAAGCCCTTGGTGCGAATCGCTCGCATGGCCGGCCAATACGCCAAACCTCGCAGCAAGCCCACGGAAATCATCGATGGGAAAGAAGTTCCCAGCTACCGTGGTGACATCCTCAATGGGCACCAGCTTGACAGCCGTGAGATCGACCCGGATCGTCTGGTTCAGGCATACTTTCACTCGGCTGCGACTTTGAACTATGTGCGTGCACAGCTGTCGAGTGGCTTTGCCGATCTTCACAACCCGATGGACTGGGGACTTGGCCATGTGCAGGATCCGGCGTTGCTGCAGAAGTACTCTGGTATTGTGGAAAGCATCAGCTCAAGTTTGCGCTTCATGAAGACTGTAGGCGCAGACACTTCTAGTCAGCTGCAAAGCGTGGACCTCTTCACTAGTCACGAAGCTCTCTTGTTGGCGTATGAAGAGGGCCTGACGAGGAAGTTGAAGCATCCCTCGAATAGAGAAACGTCATCACCACCCCATCAAGCCAGCGAAACCTCAAACAAGACCAGCGGAGCTACCATGACGGACGACTCTGCCTACTACAACACCAGCGCCCACTTCATCTGGATAGGCGATCGAACCCGACAACCAGACCACGCCCACATCGAATACGCCCGCGGCGTCGAGAACCCCATCGGCATCAAAGTCGGACCCACCACAGTCGAAGCAGACCTCGCCCAGCTCCTTGACCTCGTCAACCCCCGCAAGGAAATCGGCAAAGTAACCCTCATAACCCGCTACGGCAAGGACAAGATCGCCGCCATGCTCCCCAAACACATCGAAGCCGTTCGCAAAACCGGCCACATCGTAGTCTGGCAATGCGATCCCATGCACGGCAATACTCGATCCACGGAGGATGGGATTAAGACAAGATCGTTTGATGATGTTTTTGATGAGCTTTCTTCTGCGCTTCGTATTCACAATGAAGTGGATTCGTACCTGGGAGGTGTGCATCTGGAGCTTACGGGCGATGCTGTTACGGAGTGTACTGGTGGCAGCGAGGGTCTAAGGGATAATGACTTGAGTCAGGCTTATCATACTTATTGTGATCCAAGGTTGAATGAGAAACAGGCGTTGGAGCTGGCATTTTTGGTGGCGGATAGTCAGCGGGAGATGGGGTCGCCGCGGTTGCAGGGAGCTGACGGTGCTTGAAGAGATGATGGATGTGTGTATTACGAGGCCGAGGGTCATTGCCGAGCATGAGCTTCAAGGCGGGATGGGTGTGTATGAGCATACTGATAATGGGAGAAGAGCGCTGCCAGCACTCATATTTCCATCTCAGCTCCTGACGCCACATATGCTCCCGGCATTCACAGCTTCGCCTCAAGAGCTCGACATGACATCCCCGCTATCTCCAACATCATCTCCAGCGCCTCAATCAACTTCTCATCCTCATACCTCCTCCCCACCAACTGCAACGAAATCGGCGCATCCGCATACCTCTCAGGGTCATCTGTCAAACCATTAGTTCCCGCTGCCATACCCAAAACACGCCAACTTACATAGGCCATGATTATAAGCATCCTGCTCATTCCGCGGCTTGTAGTCCTTCTCCGCAACATCCTCAGCCCCACACGCAAGCCCAGTTGGGAATGCAATGGCTGGATAATCCAGAAGATTCCACTGCGATGTATAATTCCAGTACCGAGCTGTATCCAGCAAAGGCGCACAGCCTGGACCGACTGGACATAGAATTACATCGACCATCTTCTCCTGAATCCCTTCTGCTCCGACCGCTACTGGGCTTTCCGACATAGGGCCCGGCAGTTCAGTGTTAACACTATTCCAATGGCGCGAGTACGCTTCCTTATACGCATCCCGTTCAATCGTAGCCTTCCACGTCTCCGGCAGCGTCAAAGTTTTCACATTCGGATTCTCCATAATAATGAAAGTACTGAGTGGACGCCACGGTTCGCCAGATGCATCGATTGCTTCAATCTCTTCCGTTCCGCCGTCGGAGAAGTAGAGGCTTGAGATGATCCGCCAGGCCTCGTCGTGTTGGTAGGGTGGGAAGGTTATCAGTTCGATGTCCGGGTGGGCTTGGAGTTTTGTTGTGAGGGTTTGGAGGCCGCGGAGGATTGGAGGGTGGGGTCTGACGATGCCGTCGTCGGCCATGATGCCGATTCGGAGTTTTCGGTGGTTGTCTGGGCCGGTGCGGAGGAGGCTGTTGGTGGTGGTGTCTTTCCAGGGGATGGGGGTGAGGCTGGGGTCGTAGAGCCAGGGTTGTTGGTCGAGGAGGGATACCATGAAGAGTTTGATGCCTTCGAGGCTTTGACTTAGAGGACCGACTACGGGTATGATCTGTTCTTCGCCTGCGGATTGAAGTTGTTAGCGGATATTTTGATCATTAGCCCTCAGCTACTGCCCCTGGCCGGCTGCTCAGAGGGTGACCTCATGCGAGAGCTCAACGTTGTATAGTCCGAGGTGTATAATTTCGAGTCTTACCTAGCATTGTCGCCATCAAGCCTCCAAGTGGAAGGCGATGTGATGTTGGCCTCAAGCCAAAGACGCCATTGTTGGCCGCTGGCGATCTAATGGAGCCTCCTATGTCCGAGCCTATCCCTAGAGGACTACCTTTCAACCCAAGCAGTGCACCTTCCCCTCCACTACTGCCACCTGCGGTCAAGTCCCTGTTGTACGGATTCACTGTCACGCCATAGATATTGCTGGAAGTCTCTAAATGCATTAAAGTCTGCGGCTCCGTGGTGCGAGCGTGGAAGACAGCGCCGGCGTTCCACAGCAGCTTGAGAATGAGTGCATCATCTTCGCCGACCCGACCAACCCAGGAGGCAAACCCACAATTGAGGTCCAGGCCTTTCATTGAGATGTGCTCCTTGACGGATATGGGGAGTCCGTGTAACGGCCCAATTGGTCTCTTATGCTTCGCCAGGAAGCCGTCCAGGTATTGAGCTCTCTCAAGAGCTGCGTTGGGTAGCAGCTCGGTGACGCAGTTTGTCAACCTTGAGGCTAGGCCTGCTCTTTGCAAGAATGCAGAGGTCACAGATGCACTCGTCACTTCTCCCGAGGCTAGCCTTCTGACAAGGAGTTCTGGCGCTGTCTCGGTCATGGTAACAACGTCTTTGGTCAGAAGCTGCCCAGGCACGCCAGTGACATTTCGTGGTAGATCTTCAGGGACTTCCGGTACAGAAGGATGTACATCCTCTATAGTGCGATTGCGATGCTCCTGTCGCGACGTGGCTTTTTGTCTCCAGTCCTGTGCCATAGCTCGATCTTCACGTGGCCCCTTCTCAGCCCGATTGCAGAACTCCAGGCTGAATATAGTTTTTTGTTCGGCTGTCGTTGTGTTGCACAAAGAAAGTAGACATGTCGACTAAACGATCGTCGTGAGCTGCACCTACCTGTTTCCCCGCCTGTTACCTATCGTAGCATTGCGTACCCTCAATGCCCAGATAGCCAGTAAGATAGGCCTTGATAGGCGTGCGGTTGGCATTGCTGCTTGCCTTGTTGGACAACTATGAGCGTGGAAGTAAGATAGCAAGTGCTGTCCAACTGGTCGGCAGTCGAACTGGTCTTGACTGGCCTTCTGATGATGGCAGATACTAGTCGGCAAGTACGTCGCTGCTATTCGGCAAGTAGCAGGGTCGACATATCGTATCTCGCGCATAAGCAGGGTATTCGTTACCCCCTAGGACATAGCCTTACACCTCGAAGCCCTCCGAGTATCTTTCTTCTCCGCGCACTCGAGCTAGCAACGACTGGGAGGGGGGGCCCTCACGAGGCAGGGGTAGGGGCCCCGCCGATGTTCCCTCCCCGAGGCGCAACAGCGACGTGCAAGACAGTCGTCGTTGCTTTGCTTAGTTACTTGCACAGCAGTAAACAGGCGTTTTGTTGAACCAAGATTACAGTGTCTTACCGAATAGCATTATAGCAGCAGGGCACTTGCCGACTAGTATCTGCCCTCATGATGAGACCCATGGTTGCCCTGCTTAATGTCGGCTAATGGCACATGGAGTACGGCCGAAGATGAAACCCCGGAGGCGAGGACAAGGGCAGGTGGCGCGCACAGGCTACAGCTGCTGATGCCTTATGAAACATCGCAGAGAACCTGTAGAAGCACACGCGAACATGCTGAGTCTGCTTTGAAGAGTCGACGGTATCGATATAGTCTACTATAGACGTGTCGGCAGGTCAATCTAGGAGGCCGTGGATAGTGCAGGGTGGACAAGGATGCTGCTGTGCCGATTGGCTCCCTCTCAGGCCGAGGCAGTCATGTTCGCTACTCGGTCCCTTCAAACCCCTTCATGGTCCCTCGCCTCGTACCTCGTAAGGTAACGTACGAAGGGCAGTGTCCGTGTTGGTCTTCGGCTCACACGCGCCGCATGCTGCATTGGCAACGAGTTATGTATGCTCCGTCAGTAGGAAGCTGGGCACTGCTTCCTTGACCTTCCTCCGTCTGCTTTCCTCCCCAACCATCGCCACTGCTTTTGACCCTGTAGCTGCGTCTTCGTACTAGGACGGGGATCCTGGGTACACTGTAGCACTACCCAGCAACGGCGGACCTTGTATCATCCACACAGACATGCCGCGTACGTGTGCTGGTTGGCGGGCTGAACAGGGTACACCAAAGCTTACCGATCATCAGGTCTTCCCATACCTCGCAGCCTCGCGGAGCTTCCTCTGTCGAAGACACTGCCAGCAGCCGCAGCAGCACTCGCCTACCTCAATGGCAAATACACCCTGACCAAGGATGTCTGGGGCATAACAAATGCGTTGCGATTCGCAGCCTATCATGGCAGACTCGAGAAGCAGGATCGCATCAACCAGTTCTACCGCTTCGAAGAATGGGCGACAAACCCGAAGAGCGCTGGCAGAGTGTTCCTGGCCGTGCCGCAAGATGAAGCGCATCCTGGCGCTCGCACAGAGTGGACCTACGCCGAAGCGTACGACATTGTGTTGAAGTATGCCCGGTGGCTGAAGGAAGAGCTTGGAGTCAAGCGAGGCGAGATCATTGCCATGGACTTCAAGAACAAGCCGCAATTCATCTGGATGTGGTTCGCGCTGTGGTCACTCGGCGCCATGCCAGCCTTTCTCAACAGCAATCTTCGAGACAACGCCTTCGTCCACTGTGTCAAAATATCCACAACCCGACTCCTCATCCTGGACCATGAGCTGCAAGAAGCTCTCACAGACGAGGCGAAGGCACAATTCGGCGCAGACGAGAAGGGTCGGGCTATTGATTCTGTCATTCTAGACGAGAAGCTCGAGTCCCGCATCACGAGTCTATCTCCATACAGAGCGGCGGACGAAGAGCGATCTGGAGCTACAGCAACATCGCCGGCAATCCTCATCTACACGAGCGGCACTACTGGACTTCCCAAGGCTGCCAATGTGTCTTGGACAAAGCCGATATCTGGAGAGTTCTTCTTCTCCAGGATTCTGGGTCTGACAGCTGAGGATCGTTACTTCACCGCAATGCCCTTGTACCACTCCTCTGCATCCATTCTGGGTGTTTCGCAGGTATTTGGACCAGGATGTACAATAGTGGTCGGGCCCAAGTTCTCTCCTCGCAGCCAGATGAAGTTGGCGACCGAGACCAAAGCCACCGTGATGCAATACATTGGGGAGATGTGCCGCTATCTCGTCACCAGTCCGCCTTCGCCATACGATCGTGCTCACAACCTCCGGCTTGCTTTCGGTAATGGCATGCGGCCGGATGTATGGCAGAAGTTCAAGGTATGTAATTTGACATCACCGTATCACGAGTGGACCTAGGTCGTGCTAATCATGTCCTTTTACAGGACCGATTCGGGATCCAGACGGTCGTCGAATTCTACGGCGCGACAGAGGGACCTGGAGTATCGTTTGTCTACAGCAACAACGACTTCACCCGAGGAGCCATCGGACAGCAAGGTCTAATCTCGAGAACAATCTTCGGCGCCAACCAAGTCCTCGTGAAGCACGACCACGAGACAGACCTACCATACAGAGACCCCAAGACCGGCTTCTGCACCAAGGTCAAATCCAACGAAGTGGGCGAGCTGATCTACCCACTTGACCCCGCGAACATCAACGACAAGTTCCAAGGCTACTACGGCAACGACAAGGCAACCACCGGCAAGATCATCTCGGACATTTTCCAGAAGGGCGACGTATACTACCGAAGTGGCGACCTCCAACGACGCGATGAAGATGGGAGATGGTGGTTCGTGGACCGTATCGGTGATACCTACCGCTGGAAGGGCGAGAAGTGAGTTTCCAGCACCTTCCCACCATACATCGCATTACGACATCCTAACACCCCATCCCTAGCGTAAGCACAGCCGAAGTATCCGAAGCCCTAGGCTCCCACTCCGCTCTCCAAGAGGCCAACGTCTACGGCGTCCAACTCCCCAACCACGACGGCCGCGCCGGCTGCGCCGCCATCGGTCTACCCGAAGGCCGAACTCTCGACGACGCCCTCGCTACCGAGCTCGCATCGCACACCCGAAAGCGACTCCCACGCTACGCCGTGCCACTCTTCTTGCGGGTCCTGAGAGAGTTTGAAGTCACAGGCACGCTAAAGCACCAAAAGGTCAGCCTTCGAAACGAGGGCGTTGACCCATCCAAGACTGGTGACGATATCCTTTTCTGGCTCCCGCCGAATTCGGATCGATATGTCAAGTTTGGCAAGAATGATTGGGAGCGCATTGCTGGGGGGAGCGCGAAGCTTTGATGATGTGGCTTATTGATAGATACCCTGGGCATTTTTGATAGTGGTTGTAGACATATTGATTTCATTTCATTTCAATCCATGAAGCGATGTGGAGGCATTTGGGTGAAAGAATCGGTACAAGAAGGCATGACCAGCTCGGCGCCCTGCCTCTGTGTCATTTGGATGCTGTTCAACTATGACATGGTATCAAACCGCTGCAAGAACAAGCCCGGCGGCGGCATTTGCAGCGCCACCATAAAAGCGCCAACGCTGTGCTCATTCATCAAAGTCGTGAGCCCTGGCTCACGATCGTGGCCTCCTGCCGCATCAACAAGTACGAAACAAGTCTTCACCACCCATTCTCTATGCGGTGCCGCCTCCGCCATTCCGCCTTCCTCGCGGCAACATGATGGTCGCGAAGCGTTGTGTCGTGCTATCGAATCACGCCCCACTCACCCACGATACCGCGCTTCGCCTCCTTGTTCGGCTTTGCGAAGACGTCCCAGAACCGGAGGGTCTCGTCGCCAGCGCCTGTTACGATGATAGCGCCGTCTGGGCTCATGCTCAAGTATAGCACTCGGTAAGTGTGTCCAGTAAGGCTGATGACTTGGTTCATGCTCGGATATTTCCAGATGTTGATAGCGTGCTGAGAGTATCCGTGCGTGCTGACCAATTCGGATGTTCGCTGCGAGAACAGCAGATTGCAGACTTGACTTCCAGTATCGTGCGAGCTGATGAGATGAGGGTTGAGGATTTGCGGCGTCAGCGGAGCCTCGGGCAAGGGCGATGTCGAGAGTCCTAGACCTAGGTTGGTCTGCTCGGGAGGTATACTGCGGACTGTCGATGAATGGGCAGGCGCAACGGTGTTCCAGAATTTGATGCAGCGATCTGCTGTGCCGCCGCCAGATGCCAGCACTCCACGCTGATGCGGATTCCAGGCGATGGCTTTGACCGCAGCCTTGTGTCCACCCTCTTGCTCGCCCCAGCGGTGCTGCCACCTCTCGTCTAGCTTGTCCCAGACGAAGATCTTGTTGTCGTTGCCACCAGATGCCAGCTGCTCGGTGTCTGAGTTCCATTTGAGACCGCAGACTTCTTGCTTGTGTCCCGTAAGCCGTCGAAGGTATTGTGCTGGTAATCGCACATCACGGTGCAGTATCGTACGATCGCGGGAGCCTGTTGAGAGAATGTGCGCATTCCACGCAAGGCTGCTGATTCGCGAAGAATGACCAGTCATGGTTCGTAATCGCTTTTGAGCGTTCGTGTCCCAAATATGCAAAAGACCTTTCGTGGTGCCGATCGCCAGATGTGTGCCTCGTTGGATCCAGCTCACGCTGGTGACAGTGTCACTGTCCAGCGTGCATAGCGTAGTCACCCTCCCGGTCTCTCTGTTCCACAGATAAACCGCAGGACCGAGGCCCACAGCGAGTATATCGTTCGAGCCCCAATCCACCAGATTGAGGTAGAAGTCGTCTGCCAGGTCTGGGGCATCCAAGACCTTGTATGGTACCTTGCTCACCGCTCGAGGAGTCTTGCGTGGTGAGAGGAGCATTGACTGCGATGAGTGTTTCACGGGTGAAAGACTGTATATTTCTGATCTGGCGTTGATATTGGGACCTCGTTCGCTACGGGAGATCGATCGAGGAGTCAACGAGACTGGCGCGGTGGGGCCGTATGAGAAGAGGTTCTTATGCGGCGTTGATGGAGTAAGAGTCGTGCCAGAGAGTATGGATGTAGCACCAGAAGACGTCACAGGCGGTGTCTGCGCCCTCGAGCCTGAGCGATCGTTGATGATGTTGGGCACCTCGTCGTTGAACATCTCGGAGCGCAATATCGACGAGTAGGCACGGTTGGCCTCACGCTTCTGAAAGTGTGTGTCGCCTGGCACTTTCTTCGATCTGGCCGAAGTCGCCGGTGATCCTTCGTCGTGTAACAGGTTGTAGCTCGCTGTCAGATCCTGGCCGTTGCGGTTGGGTATGAAGCGGTCGCCGGCCTGCAGCTTTTGCCTCTTGCGACTCGGACTCGCGGTGGGTGTGCTGACTCTCCTCTGTCCCATTCTTTCAACCTCCTCTAGCCGCTTGTTCAGCGCCGTCGCACTCACAGGTTCGCTGCCACTGCGACCCGCATCATGTGCTTCGTTCCGTGCCTGGGTTTGTGTGCGAGTGCGCTTTCCGGTGATTGTGGGTGGAGTCTTGCTTCGCGGTGGTGACATGAGGGATGGTGTAGCGGCGACATTTTGGTGAGAATCTTCCACCAGGCGTGTGGTCTCGCTGACGTGCTCATGTGAAGTGGCCATGGTTACTGGTGGGTATCCGTTGTGAAGGTGGCTGGGGCAAGGCGATTATGGTCGAAGTGATGGTGAAGTATGGCGACGGTCGGTATGTCGTCGAGTGAATGTGTCGCACAAGGTGGAATTGCGCTTCGGTATCCTTGCGCAGTCGTTTAAGATTGAGGTGTAGTGATGCGGACCCCTTTGCTGGCAGTCTACGAATGCGCGGGTGAGCCTTGCACCAGCTGCAAGGTAACGATCATGGCCCAGAATACAGTGTCAATGATGGATATTATCGTCGGATACAAGCTCAGCGAGTGGTGGCGGTGATGTGCTGCGGCGTCGAGGAATGTGGTCGGCGTGTTGATGGTGGACAGGATCGATAGACAGAAAGGGTCGGTCGGTTGTCGAGTGGTAACGGAAAGTTAGCGCGGCGCGTCCGCAGTCCGTGCGACACGAAGTTGAATAGCATTTAACGGCACAATAGCAGTGAGCACCACCTCACTACTTCAAACTTGACAATCACACAGCCAGCCTGGTCACGGTCACAATAGGATCACAATGGCACGACAATAGCAAGCGAAGGCTTTTGCGCATGATCACACGGCACCAGCTCTTCTCCAATTGTTGTGAGCGTTTGTTATTGTGGCCTCGATCATGCGGCCTGACGCGCTCACCAGACGTGGCCAGCATCATAACATCACGACAACACTTCACGCATTGAGATGCACCGACGACCTGAGGCACGCCGCCACCGTTGGACACAACCACGCGTGCGGCGTGCGCATCTGCTCGCGCATCGAAGAATCGCGCTTGACGTCCACTTCCGAGCCCTGTCTTCAACATGCCGCTGGCTCGTGGTTCGCGTTTGGCGGAAGAGCTATGACCAACCTGTTTCAGGGCCAGCCCAGCATGAAACTGAACGCTCTTCCGACTGGACAGAAGCCAGTCCATGTCTTGCAGCCTGGTGGGACTACTTCTGCCCTCTCGTAGATCCGCCACGCTCTGCTTCTCGCAGACGCTGCCCTCGAAACGCGGTCAAGCACCTCAGACCCGCAGCCTATCTACTAACACCGAACACGCTTCGATGGACATGGCGAATCCAACAGTCTCCCAAATCACATGGCAACCAGGACTCGCGTGGACATCATCAACACGATCTCCTGAATATAGCATTGCTAGCATGCGCAGCGAAGAAGGCATGCTCGATTGTGTCTGTGTGTCAAGTCAACGCCTCGAGAGACGGCTTGGCAACCATTGATCGGATTCGGCCCTGAGTTGTTCCCTGGCCTAATCGCAGACACTGCAGGCAATATGCCAGTAGCAATGTAGCATGCTCACCGTTAGTCCAACATGGCTTTGTAACTTCGTAAGTCCACGGCATGGCATGCAGAAGCCGCTGCGGGCTCTTTGCCAATGGTTGGTGCTGCGTCATGTCCGCCACAGATCAACATTGGACTGTCAACCTCCATGGAAGCCAGGCGTGCCAGGCTATCGCGCAACGTGGCTGGCCCCGCACCCATTCATGCTAATGTGAACTTCTATGAGAGCAAGATCCTGGTCAGCGAAAGTTACCAGTGTCAAGCTAGATATTATCATTGATCATCTGCAAGACATGACAGTGTTTCCGAACATAGTCCGGACTGATCTACCACGGACATATGTCGCACCGTAGCTAATTGCATCGGCATGTTGGCGTACTATACCACTGCTATCGTCGTATGCTCTGCTCTCCGACAAGAACCATGAAGAGTACGTATTCAATACATGCTGCACAAGCAACAGCATCGAGGCGACACGTGAATCGTAGAAGACGACGGCGGTGTGCATTCATGCCATTATCCGCATGTGCATATCAATCTGAAGCGCAGAACGTCTCGTTGGCCACAGCCGCGCTACCACAGCCAGAAAGTCGCACACCCTCATGGACGAATCTGGACAGCGCATTTGGTTGGACGATCGCAGGATGCAAACAACCACGGCATGCTCGGCAGAGCGTTGCTCACAGCATTGGGGCTTGGTTGTCAGGACTCGGCGCGATGGCTGGGGTGAGCGTCGAACGTGGGCGGTAGTGACATGCTGTTTTGTAGTCTTCCTGTTGCTATACGACATGTCTGGTATCGGCAGTATCGTGAGAATGCGGAGGTGGTGCGCATGGCTCGAGCACCGTCAGTATCCGGGCCCTGTCGCTATATTCCAGCGGTAGGGTGCCTAGCCTAGTCTGGCTCGTTTCCCTAGCAGTTGTGCAGTGTGCACCTTCAGAAGTCCGGCGACGCAGAGCTCTCGCACAGCGGCTTGGCCGGCTCGCTCGCGTACGTACAGGTCGTAGCTGTGTACAAAGTCCCGATCATCTCGACAGACGCGCTCATGCGGCGCCAGCGAGCAAATCCCGGAGAGCCGGCGATTCGCATGATGCGACGTCGCTGTGGAATGGCGACGTGCAAGCAGTGAATGGCTGGCAGTAGCTGTATGATGTGCACGAGATCAATGGATGATGTAGGAGCACGACGGCGCTGACGTTGTTCCCATTGGAGGTGCAGTAGTAGTCGGTCGCTTCCACGAAAGACGCAATTTAAGATTGAGTTACAGCGCGCTGGTCGAACGGCGGCACATGCTTTTGTACCCCACTATGATTGCGGCTAACGACTCTTGCGCTGGAAAGATACGAGAAACAACAACACCTCTCGCCGACCAAGCGGCGCACCGTCGTGGAGGGCGAGCGTTCTCCCAGCTTCGCGCCTGCTCTCCTCCCTCACTGCCCGTGTCAGTAGTGAGTGTGCTGCGTCCCAGCTCCCAGCACCCAGCACCCGCTTTCCGGCGTCCAGTCTGCAGAGAGCGCCGAGCCACCTCAGTTAGACCCTCGAGGGCCCGCCGTCACGCAGGGTCTCAGAGAGCTCATCTACATACAGTAGCGGCGGCTCTGCTTGCGTTGCATGAGGCCAGAGCCTGGATTGGCCAGAACCTGCAGCATCTCCCGCAGCAGAATTCTTTGATCGTCTTCTGCTGCTACGGAGGCGGACGTCCAGGCGACGCAGCTGCCATCTCTGCTCGCAACGCAGCGCCCTCAGCAATTCCAAGAGGGTGTATGGGCTGACCTCAGATCCAGCTATATCGGTAAGCTCCACACCACCGACCCTTGTGACCTCCCGTCAATCACGAGTCGCAGCGCGCCAACGACCGCAATGGCTGCTGCAGCATGCAGCATGCCGATTGCCTCTGGCCCGTCCTGCTTATCATCAGCACATCACCTGTGCGACGGCACGCGCGACTGAGTCTTGCATTGTGCTGCGCAACCACTAATTTGCCTCGACAGATTCTACACTTGCAGCAGCGCTACACTGCCTGAGGTCGGGGAATATGTTTTAGGTGCCTTGCACATTGCACAGTCACACCACAGCAAGTCCGCGTCACACGCCGTCTGCGCTTTGGCAGTCACGCCGCTGCCACCGACTACTCGCCGTCAGTTCACGCATTGTCGCCGTCCATGTATCTTGGATTTGAAGCGTACGCATTAAGATGGACTCGGAGGATGGGCAACTATTCGTAAAGGTACGTTGCTTTCCTTCAGCTACTCGCAGCAGGTCACCGGAAATGTGATTGATCGCCTTGGCACATGGATCTCCCTGTTCAGCGAAAGCTGTATGTCTGTCGCTATGGCCATGTGCCACCATCACAGGAAGCGGCGACAAAGCTGACGAAATCAACTCGCAGAATCTAGCATACTTTGTTCGCACGCATGAAAAGGCACTAGCCAACGCGCTCCAGCTGCAGCGCCAGAAACCGAAGAATGGTAAGGACCAGGTCATACCGGGGAGCGCTGGCAATGCTACCTCGGAGTCCACCACGGTGTCACTCGCCCAAGCACTTTCGAAGCCTTCATGGTTCTTTTCCCAGACGATCAAGCCGGCGAAGCTTACCCTGACACCTCATCACCTGTTCTATCTTCTCAGCAAATTTGAAGATCTCAACGTTGATGTCGGTCCCATGACAGTCCGCCTCGAGAACTTACACAGTGACTCAACGCCTTCGAACTACATCTCCTTCCTGGGTCATGCGCCGAAGTCGAAAGGAAAGCAATCCGATGCAGCATCGATCCAGTCTACGTCTAGCATGAAAAGCTACATCTCCGTGGTATCCAACGTATGGAGTAATATCATGCTGTCGAGCAGCATAGCAAAAGCCGAGAAGCAGGAGGTCCAGTACCGGGACGATATCAGATACCTTTGTTCCTGCTTCACGAAGATCCCAGCCTTGCGTCTGGCGCCAGATCACCGAGCACGCTTGATTAGTGGATATGAGGAGTTTCCCTTCGACACTGCGGTTCCACTCTTCGTGTTCAAGAACTTGAGTTCGCTTGAAGTGTGCGATCTCGACTTCAGGCAGTTTCATGGCTGGGACAGGCTCGCAGATCAGTTGCGCAGCTTGACTGTGAAACGAGGAGGAGTAGACGACCCCATAGACCTGCTTCAGAACATCGTCTTGGATGATGCAGGGAAAAGGCGAAAGCGCTCATCGAAAGCGCAGGTTCCTACTACACCTTCCACGTCAGGCCTTCCGTGGCCCTCTGGCAGCCCGAAGCCAAGGCAGATGGAGCTTGCTAGGTCCATATCTACCCCGACTTCGCCTTTGATCATAGATCAGCGCCGTGCCTCAATCGGGAGTCCTCGCGCGTTGGCGCGCGGTACGACGTCTGATGGTACAGGTCTCTCTGGTCAGCGACAGCCTAGTAATTCGCCTCCAAGACCTGCGACGTCCCGACATGGTTCCTTGCACAAGGGCCAGCTTGGCCGGGCAAGCACACCTCAGTTCCGTAGGTCATCGGGCAGCTCGGGCTCAAGCCAACACGAGATGACACCTCGTCACAGCTCTTCGGATCTGCTGGCTATGGGTATACTGCCATCATCGAAGTGGCGCTTCCTGCGGCATCTCAGTCTGGCAGAGAATGGTCTTACTAGCCTTGATGTTGGCAGCTTGGCGCCCATCGCAGGTACGCTGCAGTCGTTGGACCTGTCCGGCAACCTGTTCTCCCAGATACCAGATGCTCTGGCCAGTCTTACGCACCTCCGAGCGCTGAACTTGAGCAACTGCATGATCGATAGTCTGTCATCATTATCGAAGAACCCGTTGCCCGCAATAACCACGCTCAATTTGAGGTCAAACCGCCTGTTGTCTCTAGCCGGCATTGAGCGACTGTACTCACTGGAGCGGCTGGACGTGCGAGACAACAGACTGCACGACCCTACCGAGCTGGCCCGACTCACTGGAATTCCCAACATCAGAGAGATCTATGTGATCAAGAACCCATTCACACGGACACATAGGCACTACCGTGTGACTGTCTTCAACCTGTTCCGCGCATCGCCAGGCCATCTTGAAGATATTACGATCGATACCATGGGACCTATCAATCACGAGAAAGAGCTCTTGATCGACCGCGTTCCCGAGCAAGCGAACAAACCAATTATCAAGCCACCCGTGGAGGACACCGACGCCGTCCATGAGGAGTCGGAGTCCATCCCGATTAATGTTGGCCGAGAGGTTGAGGAGAGTTCGAGCAGCAAATCCGGACATCGCAGAACAACTTCGGATATAGGTCCTAGCGGCAGCACGATTCGGCGAAAGAAGGCGCCCAGGCGACGTATAGTCGAGCTGTCCCAGGCGCAACAGCAAGCGGCCACTATCAACGAAGCGTCCCTTTCATACGCTCGAGTACCGGAGTTGACGGAGCTGCCCCCAATGCCGCACACTCCGACGACCGAGAGCGATCCGCCGACAACACCAGAGGGATCCCAAGTCACAAGGCAGCCGAGTCTTGCCGTCCGGCCCAAGCTTGAGACTGCCTTTGCTTCTCCCACAAGGCCTAGGATCAGAAATGCATCGGATGACGACAATTCGCCTGTGCACGCCGCGGAGGATCTAGACAGCGACCTTTATCGGCAGAAGATAGAAACACTCAAGAGTGAACTCGGACCGAACTGGCTTGCTGCGTGGAACGAAGAGCTCGCAAATGCTCGAGCTAGACATAACAGGAGCTTCAGCCCTACGTCGAAAACAAACGTCAGACCTGATCACCCTGGCCGCGGCATTACGGTTGTTGGTGGGCGCACTCTTGGCTGATTGTTATTCGACACTG
This sequence comes from Fulvia fulva, assembly GCF_020509005.1. Classification (NCBI taxonomy): domain Eukaryota; kingdom Fungi; phylum Ascomycota; class Dothideomycetes; order Mycosphaerellales; family Mycosphaerellaceae; genus Fulvia; species Fulvia fulva. Next base: position 1,598,266 of record NC_063012.1, read on the forward strand.
CTTGACTGAGACTTCTCAGCTAGGCCTGACACCAGATTGCGGAACGCTCTTGGACCGCTATATTACGCCCGCTTGTTCGCTCCATAGCAAGGATGTTTCAGCCATCGATCGCATTCCCGCATTGACGATGAAGAAGACATTGGACTCATTCTAGTCCTTGATCGAACTCCGGGAACGTGCAGCCTGGTGTTGCCATTGCGGCCGTCTTTTTGGTTTCTTGTAAGATATCCCTGGTGTACTCTGGAGCAGGTTGGCGCAGTCCAGGGATGTTGATTCGCGAGCGGCATGATTGTTGTAGATGAGCTGCCTTTGTGCGCATAGATGAAACGAGGCGATGGAGCATATTATCGATATTGCATATTTCGTGAAGCGCTGATAGCGAGGCGTTGGAAGGCGATCTGGGAAATTCATCAGCAGGAGTCGTCTTTGGTTGTCACTACTCAGACAATATGGGTTCTGGCCATTCTGCATGCGTTGCCGGTACCTCAAGTCGAGATGGAATAAAATGGACTGTTCACGTTTGTGTCTGTGAGAGGTTTCATTGATGCCCAAACTACCTCCATTGATATCTCCGCCGACTCCGCCGGACAAGTCGATACTTGATGCAGCTTCGTCAGGCGGCGACTAAGCTCCCACGTGCTTTGACATGCTGTCTGTGCCGCACTTTGACGTGAAGCGACAGACTGTTGACGTTCACGTTGCATGCTTTACGAACAGCGCTTGCTGTCGATATAACCCCGCAGCATTATGCAGCATCTACAAAGTGCGCCTGCGTGAGCGGATTGGCCCGAGATGCCTCACCCTTGTGCAGAGAATCGGCTGCGACCTGTGAGCGATCTACCCCTAGGGGATAGGCCTCGTAAGGCAGCTCTGCTAGCGCGTATGCTGGACAGCTCCAGCCTCCGGTGAGATGTTTGGCCCGGCATGTCTGGAGCGCTTGAGCAGAAATTTGGCAGCAGAAGGCATGTGCGAGGCGAGCAGGACTTGGAGAAGTACATTGCAGGTGAATAAGATGGCACGATAGATGTGTATAGTTGAATCGAAAAGCAGTAGAAGTGCAGTGCAGTCGTGTTGAGAGCGCTTCGTGGTTAGAACCTAGCCACATGCAGCGGGCCTTGGCTCGACTTGCATTCTTAGAAACAACCTAGAACTAACCACGACCACCACGCAAGCTTCATCCACGACACGAAAGCACACGCATCATACACAATACTGCGCCTGCTGTCCGCCGCAGACTCTGCCCAGCGCCATCTTCGACGCCAGACCTACTCGCCTCGCAATCTGCTGCTCTGCTGACTGCCAGCCCCACGTTGCTGCTAGAGCGGTGAAAAGTACGTTGTTTCGACGAACAGAAACGCCTGCAAAGCGACCAAACAAACATTCCACCCGCCACGCCACCGAGCCATCGCCTCCGCGCATACCGGCCACCATCGCCATCGACGCCGCCGACATACACGTTCCGCACCACCCTGCTCGCGGGCCACAGCTGCCACAACAACCACCAACCTCGACTGCAGCGCTCGACAGTCGCCTGATCCCGCATCTAGACCGGGACGCCAGGGTGAGCATCAAGAGGTGAAAAAGCTACGCAGTTCTTCCACCATTGGTTCACAGCAGAGGAGAGCCCACCTGCGCGTTTGCTGGAGCCTTTGCGCTCGTTTCGTCACTGTCGGTACGTTCACCTTCTCCCATTTACTTCCAGGCGACGGGTGACAGCGGAGCAACATCTGCGACAAGATAGTGGGAGCACTGCATCGCCAATGTCCTTCTTGGCAACAGTATCAAGTAGTCGCGAAGACTCACTCGCTGCTGGCAAAGACTGCGGTCACGTGCGGCAAGCACTCAGACGTTCCTGCTTTCGGCCCTTTCATCGATGGCGCTTCCTTGCCATGCAAACGCACACCCGAGACTGACAGACAGCAGTTCACTAGGCGTGTTGCGCTTTCCACGGAGCACCCGCTGGTCGAGAGCAAGCTCCTTGCAATCCTTTCCCAACAACTCCCAACAGGCCGCCAACAATGGCGGACCAGAACGATGTGGACTTGGACTCCATCATCGACCGTCTCCTCGAAGTTCGCGGCAGCCGACCAGGAAAGCAGGTGCAGCTGCTCGAGACTGAAATAAGGTATCTGTGTACCAAGGCCCGCGAGATCTTCATCTCCCAGCCCATACTACTCGAACTTGAAGCGCCGATAAAGGTAGAAAACACGCCGCGAAGGAATGATAGGCAAGACTGACATGCGCACTAGATCTGCGGTGACATTCACGGACAGTACTACGATCTGCTGCGCCTCTTCGAATACGGCGGGTTCCCACCAGAGGCCAACTACCTTTTCCTGGGCGATTACGTGGACCGAGGAAAGCAGTCGCTCGAGACCATCTGCCTGCTGCTGGCGTACAAGATCAAGTATCCCGAGAACTTCTTCATCCTCCGCGGCAACCACGAGTGCGCGAGCATCAACCGCATCTACGGATTCTACGATGAGTGCAAGAGACGGTACAACATCAAGCTGTGGAAGACATTTACCGATTGCTTCAACTGCTTGCCGATTGCCGCCATCATCGACGAGAAGATCTTCACAATGCACGGCGGCCTCAGCCCCGATCTCAACTCTATGGAGCAGATCCGCCGCGTCATGCGCCCAACAGATGTATGTATAGAGTCAGAAACTTTCAGAGGGGTGATCCGGCTGACTTGTAACAGATTCCTGATTGCGGTCTGCTCTGTGACTTGTTGTGGTCTGACCCCGACAAGGATATCACAGGGTGGTCTGAGAACGATCGAGGTGTCTCCTTCACCTTCGGTCCCGATGTTGTGTCTCGCTTCCTACAAAAGCACGACATGGATCTCATCTGCCGTGCGCATCAAGTGGTGGAAGATGGCTACGAGTTCTTCTCGAAACGCCAGTTGGTCACCCTCTTCTCTGCACCGAACTACTGCGGCGAGTTCGACAACGCTGGCGCCATGATGAGCGTGGACGAGTCTCTGCTATGCTCGTTCCAGATCTTGAAGCCGGCAGAGAAGAAGCAAAAGTGAGTTGCACAGGCACCTGTTCCCAAGTCATTGATGGTGCTAATAGCGTTCACAGCAGATTCGGCAGACGATAGGCGATTACCATGAAAGAGGCGTTGATTGCCAAGTCAACCCAAAATCCGCGTACGACGTAGCTGCAAGAGCCGAGCAGGTTGCTTCGTAAAATTGATGTCTGGCCGAGCAGCAGCATAGGTGGCAGCACAGGGCGAGGTTTGAGCTCATATGTCTCGGGAGAAATGATTCCGAATGAAGGCAGGAGGTGTACGATTTGTTGCATGGATTAAAGCAGGATCAGGAAGGCCGCAAGCCATCTCTGGAGGCAGAATATGCAGTGCTTCGCGTCTACGATGAGGTCAGGTACCATACCTTCGCTGCCAGACGAGGTCCAAAATGCGTTGTGCTGTCCACATACTCTTACAATGATCCTTGTTTTGGCCATGCTTTCCAATGGCTCTGTCGCGTCTTCCACCTGGCTGTGACTGCAGTGCTAAAGTGTCGTACAACACTTATGAACTTCAGAGCTGTTCGTGCTGGACTTAACAATTGAAAGCGCGTTCACGACTGCTGTGCCATAACAACGAGGCTTACAGACGAGCACATGTTTCAAGGGACCCGATAGTATGGGTGCCTGGCCGGTATGTCGGTCCGCACTCCGCTCGCTGTCGACGTCAGGGCAAGCTTCGTTTGAGCTTGAGCACATCACCTTTGCATCAAGACAGCAATAGGCGACAGCGACAGAAGCAACACATCACCATGAGCTTCTTCAAGAACCTGTTCAAGGAGGTGCGTTCTCGTCACAAGCAGCGAATGCCTTCAGCTGCGATTCAGCCAACCCTCACGTTCTCCGCTGCACCATCAGCAGCACGCAGAACGATCTGTAGTTTGTTATGGCTGACACTTGATGTAGGCTGGCGTCAAAGACGTCGTCACCCTCTTCCACGCGCCAAAAGTACCTGCGTCTTCCAGGGTGTATACCCTCCTGAAGCAGGCGAATGCGACTGCTGTAGCAAACGCGACCGAGGACCAAGCGAGCGACCATAGCACGCAGTCGAAGTTGGAAAGGACTGAGTTTGAGCTTGGTATGTCAATTGGCGGTGCAGATCTAGAAAGATGCGGATGGTACTGGAAGAGATACCCACGAGTTGCAAGGTGCATACCTACAAACAATGGCATCTAGCTCTGCGGGTTTCGTGGTCAGGAGAGACACCGTAAAGATCAAAGTTCTAACATATTTGAGGCAGACATCCAGGAAGGTGCGCCAACTAGCGACCAGCTGAGCAGCATCTTGGAGTACCTCGGCCCCTCGAAGGCAGGCAGTGTCATCGAAGGTGCGACCGGCACGACCGATGCCTTGCGGAAGTTCAAGCAGAATGAAGGCTCGTTTCAGCGGCCGGTGACTGTGGACTGGAACAATGGTCGAGCTGTGGTGGGAGAAGATCAGAGCGAGATCATGAAGCTTGTACGCTCGATACCGAAGGAGAAGGCTTAGAGGGAGACGTGCGCTCCATACTGAAGGAGAAGGCTTAGAGGGAGAATGTGCATGAGGATGAATTAGACCTAAAGCTGTGCACAGCGGCTTGCTCCTGAGAAGTGGCTACATTGGGTATTGAATGAGGACTCATCTCCCGAAATCAGCGAGACTGAGGATGTCAAGCTAGAGATGGGAAAATGCAGCAGCACGGCGGCTTGACAATGCCATTGTGGTGGGCCTTGTTTCGGGTGCGTGCAGGGCTGAATCTCGCATCCTTATACTCACCACGGCAGTCTTAGGAACTACTTGAGATCACAGCTCTTCACTCTCCAGACCAGAGCGAGCTCCGATTAACCTCGTTGTAAGCTTTCCTCCTCGAACTTCTTGATATGCGACAAGAGGCCCTCATTCATGCAGATACAAACAGCGGCGTTTGTCTGTTCACCGCTTCACGTGCGTACGGAGGAATCACAAAACCCCACTCATCTCTCAAAGTGCTCTTCGTTCACGCTTTCCTTCCCCGGCTGATGAACGACGTTGGCGTTAGGAAGGCACGATCCAAGAGATCCCTGCAACTTCTTTTCCGCGCCTTCTCCGTGCTCACTTTCATCTCAGCTTAGTGGCGGCAACAACACAACCACAACCGCGCAAACACTCAACCCACCGACTTTACCAAAAACATAACATACCGCCACCCACCACCACCACACTTCATCATCAAAATCAAGAACACCTCGAGGCGCCCTTCGTCTCGTTCTGCACCTGCTGGTCACAATGGCGGCCGAGCAGGGTCAGACAACCACATCTGTCATTGCCCGAAGCGATCCCTATGCTGAGATCGAGCCGTTCAGCCAGCGCCTGATCGCAGAGGAGTCGCACAAGTGGTGCGCCGCCTTCCCGTGGGACTACCCAAAGGCGAGCACCAAGGAGGTCGAGAACGACTTTCTCCTTCAGTACTTCACAAGCTCCGAGCTTCACGTGCACAGTCCCAAGTTTCTTGCTCAAGTTTGGAAGTGTATCGCTCTCTACAATGCGCAGTTCCGTATTCCCGCCGTGGTGGAGAAGTGGATCGCGGAGTCGACCGAGTTGTTGAAGGACTCGGACATGGTGCAGTATGCTCTCATGGACAATGCCCAGCCGAGCACAGTCTTCGGAGATTCTGAGCTCACTACTTACCCTGACGCATTCCTCAAAGTGGCTCTCAAGGGCATACAGACTCGTCTCAAGAGCATGGGGGTCTCGCCCGAGGATGACGAAATACAGAAGAGCGCACCAGCTGTCATCACTTCAAACCTCGTCGTCTCTGCAGGCAACAAGGTCGAGCCTACGACTGAGACTGTACCGTCCACCACCACTGCCGCTGGCATACAAGCTGAGGCACCCAAATTTGCAGCCACAAACGAGAAGGCAGCTCTACCTTTGGAGCATGAGACTGGACAGCAACAAGTGCCTGCTATGACGACTCGCACCAATCCAACCTTTCACCGCTCCAATGGGGCCAGCAATGGTGTTTATGCGCCACCCGATCACCACCGCCAACTGAATTACAAGAAGCCACGAGGCCAGAACAACAAGCGCAACAGTTTCAGCGCCCGTAATGGTCCTCGACCATTGGCACCTCCGGGTTTTGAACACACACACCAGCCTTCAAACCACTTCGGCGGAGCATACGCACCTCCACCGGCGCCCAATCCAGCTACTGGCTTGCCATTCATGATGACAGGTCGCGGGCCATCTGGTGGGTATCAATTTGGTGGCAATGAGCAGATGCCGCCACCTCATCTGCAATTCCAACAGTCACATGGTCCACAGTCAGGAGCATACATGCCTCCAGTACTATCGGCGCATGCTCCACGATACCCGGTCGACCCTGGCGTCCCTGGCCCCCGCCTGTACGATCCTACGGGTCATGGCACTCAGATGATTTACAATGGTCCATATGCTGGGCCTCAACAGGACATGCCACTGATGACAGAGCGAACGAATCTGCAGCACAATGCACAATCTTTCAGCTTCGAGGGTCCAACAAACATGCGCGACGGCAGAGCCCAACAGCGGAACGACAGTGTCACTTCGCGGGCTGGAAAGCGAGGCTATGGTGGAAGTATGCGCGGCCGTGGAAGCATCTCCAACAAGCAAGCTAATCCCGACACCACGCCGAGGTACATCATCCAACAGCGCGACAAGGATCCTCTGGCCGGACCATGGCGCAACAACCATAGTGAGAATGTGCCACTGCCCAGCCAAGATGCTCGCAACTCGATCACTGAGATTGGACCGCAGCATCGAGCTCAGCCACATGTGCAGACATCTTCTGCTGGCACGAATTTGTTCGATCCAAACATGCGGCCAGCCATACCTCAGCAACCCCATGCCAAGCCGTCTTTCTCCACAGATTTGTGCAGAACCACCTGCACGAAAGACGCGATCGCAGACGACTGCACCACCGCTACAAAGCTCGTTGTCTTTGACGCTCCTGCTGACATTGACGAGGACAAGATCAAGGCATTTTTTGGTCAATGGGGCGAGGTGACCTACATTGGCGGTCCAAAACCTGCAACAGCCAACAGTACGACTCAATTCAACATCTGGATCACGTTCGCGACAGCCGCAGAGGCACGAAAGTGCCTTGCTGCCCGAGGAGCAATGTGGCCGTTCGGCAATCGGTACTGCCTTCAGGTAGAGGTCGCGAAGCAGCACTGGGATGAAACACACAGGGTCAATAAGCCTCAGTATGTGCCCTCCGCACCCTCCTTCATCCCTCGGTTCACGACACAGGGACCAAGAGCTCAATATGAGGAAGAGGCGGCGGTGGCGGTGAAGACTGCAGCAGATAGCGTGGTCTCACTACTGTCTGAAGACACAACACCTACTGCGTCCGGACCCACTACACCCAAGAAGAAGCCAAAGGGTGGCAAGAAGAAGAAGTCGAAGAAGAACGATCTGCTTGCCGAGGCTACTAATAAGGCACTCGCTGAAGACGAACCACGCAGCGACCACAAGTCGGGCGAAGGTGACCAACTTTCCAGCACGGTGGTACAAGACGAAGTCTTGGCGCTTGGCGAGCCGCAGATAGCGACTATCAACGACCAGACGGGAGCCTCCGCAGATACTAAAGAACACAGTGGCACCGATATGTCTACACTGAAGGAGCAGCCAGCTAACGACAGCCTCAGCAATTTCCACCCTTCAGCAATGTCGAACACGAGCACGACGCTTGCGGTTGACAACGCTCCTCCATCTGGCGGCACTGTTGTGGAGCCTAAGCTTCAGACCTCTGATGGCCTGCCAGCGATCACCGACAACGAAAAGGCGGAGCTGGACTCCTCTAAGCCGGGCCCGGGCAACCACGAGTCCCAGAACCTGGGCGTGGATGCTAAGCTGTCTTCACCAGTCAAGGCTGACACAACAGTCGAACAGCAATCCGATCAGGTCACTTCCGGTGAAGGAAGCGCCGAGACCCCCAAATCCTCAGTTCAGTCTCCCTCCAGCTTGAAGAGCAGCAAGAAAGCACCGATCCCCAAGATCCCGGGTCACAAGGTACCTTCCGCCCTGCCCAACCTCACTGTCGAAGCAACTCCGCCTGCACCCAGCGGGCCTGGTAAGGACAAGGAGCAGAAGGCCAATGACGTGAAGCATAAAGCCGGTGAGCTTGAGATCCCCAAGCAGCGCTCGGCCTCAGATGGTTCTGAGGGGACCACGCTTGATTATCTCACAGCCCCAAATACACCTGCAGTACCGCGGCACTCGTCCGTGGGAGAGGAGTCGAAGGGCGTCAAGCAGACGAAAGCAAAGGTTCGTAACAGTACGAAGCGTCCTTAGATTTGAGAGCTAACATTTTCCCAGGGACCAGATCAGACTGAGTCGCTCAGCGTCTTCAGCAGCAAGACGAAGACGAAGCGAAAGGCCTCGAAGCCCACAAAGACCAAAGGCTCAATCAAGGGCAAGCCATCTACGTCAGATGGGTTCGCGAGTCCAAGTTCAGCGCCGAGTCGTGTGACCAGCGACGCAGCTACGCCAGCTCCCCAGGACCAACCATTACAAGGTCAGGTGCCATTGCAAGCAGCTGCAGTACGGGAGTCGGTCGACGCGCCACGACCGTATCCCGAGCAGTCTGTCCACGAAATGGTGACAGCAAAGGCCGCTGTGTCTGCGAGCGAAGTGACATCACCTACTTCAGTGCCGACGACCAAAGCGGCTCGCCGAGGTACTCTTGGTACGATCATGTCTTGGGTTAAGGGCGGCTCTCAGCCAATTCAGAACGTCGCCAATGGTAGTGATGCAGACAGCAAGATCGAAGAGCAAGGACCAGAACAGCATGACTCTGCTAACGCCAGCACTATACCAGCGACTACTGCTGACGTTGGCGGCCCAGACCGTCAAGCTCAAGGCGACACTCTCGAGTCTGTGGGCCTGGGCATATCCGGTGGTGCTACTGATGGCCAAGCTGCTGAGGCTCAATCGAAGAGCAAGAAGAAGAAGGCTAAGTCGAAGAGCAAGAAGGAGCCTCAGGCGGAACTTACAGCAGGCGATGTTTCTCGCACCGGAACGGATGTGGCCATGCCCCTGTATGAGTATCCAGAGGGTGATGCGCGTAGAACCGACAGCTCTGCTTCCAGTGACAGCCTCTCCAGCAGAATGGTCAAAGCAGCACAGGAGGCACAGAAGGGAACGCGCGTGATTGAGCCGAAGCCAATGCGTAAGACGCATAAGCGATCGGCAAGCAACAAGGTTGCCTCACAGGACAGCGCGGAGCAGTCGACAGCGTCAGCTGGGAGCAATCGGCGAGCATCCAAAGGCGTGAGTGCTATCCTAGCCGGGCGGAAGGCACCTTCCCCAGGCTACCTCATCTTACTTGTCGGCCCTCGTGCTGATTTTAAGCAGGGCGTTGAGCATATGCTCCTAACCGAGCGCATTGAAGATGTGACAGATCTGGGTGAGACTGAGACAGATGTCACTGATCCCAAGGTGTTCGACAGCAAGAGCAAGAAAGCAGATGCAAATGACAGAGTCAGCCCAGAGGTTGAGGAGATGCGAGCTCGGCTGAACAAGCTTCACCAGAAGGAGCTGGAGGTGAAGCAGAACAAGGGCAAAGAGAAGGCAGATGTTCAGTAGTCGAGTGAAGGAGTCGGGAGCTTTGGCGTTGTGAGTACTCTGATATCGGGGCGAAGGGGTTGGTTGAGCGTTGGACTTAGTAGTTAGTGCGATAGCAATAATATTGGGCGAAAGTGTTTGCGCCTATGGAGTCGCGCTGTGCATAACGCTCTCGGCTTTTTGACGGTCGGCACAGTCGTAGGCGTCAGGTAACAAGGCATGTTTCGATGTGCTCGCCTTGTATGCGATCCGCAATTGTTCAAGGAAAGCCTTTGCGGAAGCAGTTCCACGTGATGTTCAAACGTGATGTTCATACGTGATGTTCATACATGAAGCACGACGGAAAGACAGCACGGCCACACTTCTAATCTTCAAGCAACTTTCATAACCATTTCAATGATTTCTGTGGGCCACTCTCGAGAACATGAAGACCATAAAGGACACACCCTTTCCCATTTCAGAACGCCCCGATATTTGCATGTTCCCGCCGCGCGACCTTGACCACGCTTTCGATGCCTGCCATCACATGCAGTTGTGGGCGATCTTCATCCATCGTTTGTTTTCCCGTGTCTATCACCCACACATGCGAAAGCTAGCCTTCGAGTCGTGTCCATTCGTTGCCCTCCACTTCCCGTCCCGCTCATCGCGTTCGTGCTTGTCGTTTATGAGGTTGGGTTGGGGTTCATCTTGCGCTTGCCGCCGGTCATGGTGACGTTTACGAATCGGCGGGTGTATGTGATTCTCTTCTTGGCGCGGCCCTTGGGGGTCTTCTTCTTCTCTTGTGGCTCGACCTGTTGGTGTCCCGTCATGTTAGGTTCTGCTCGTCCTCCGCTGTCTCGGGCAATCGGGTGGTGTTTCGTACCTTTGGAGTCTGCGACTTGACCTTACCGGCACGGGCGAGGGATCCGTGCACTTTACCCATGATTGCGGTTGTGCTGGGTTCGAGATGTGTGGTTTTCTGTGGTGGCGAATGAAGGATTAGCGGTGCGCTCGTGCGGACGGGCGGAAGTTGGCGAGTGGGCGGGATGTGGTGTCGATGGTGACATCGAGGTGTTCGGATGGGACTCACGGCGTCGTTGATGGAACTGCGGTGGTTAGTGGTGTCGCTGGCGAGGGAGTGATGTCGTGGATGATCGAATTATCGCAGGTGTCAAAGCTCGTCTTGGCGGAAAGCGGCGAGTCACAGCTTCCCTTCCCGTGCTTTCGGCTGCTCGGCTCACTAAGCGAGATCATCTGATAAGAGATCATGTACACCATCAACATGTTTCCCTCGACTGCTTACCCGCCTCTGTAGTACTGCATTGCATTTCGCCCATCATGAAATCTCTCATCCTAATAAGCACACTGTTGAGCGTCGTCTCGGCCAGATCCTCACCACAACGCCCAGCACCTCCCTCACACCATGTCTTCTCGAATCCACCAGCCCACGATGAAGGCTACCGAATACCCACACTCCGCGAGTCTGCAGCGATGGCCAGAAAGATCATGCACCTGAGCACCATCGGCGACCTCGTCTCTGTCTTCCCCGAGCAAACCCACACCAACGAACTCGACGCGCAAGAGAACAGACCCGCAGACATAGCAGGCAGTCCAATCGGCTTGATGGAATACTACGCCGACTGCGATCCTCTGAGCGGAAACCCGATCCTGCTGGCCATAAACATTGCAACACCATACAAGAACTACAATCAAGGGTCCAATATAAGTCTTGGGATAAGATGGTGGCCGATCGAGAAGAACCACTATTCTCTCTGGACAAGTGATGACGACGAGGACATTCCCACGCCACATACGCCTGCTGCGCTTCCACGGTTCTCCCTGCACGGGCGACTTGAAAGATTGTCTGAGGAGAGGCTGAAGGATGGGAAGATTCGGGAGTGCTTCCTGCGTGCTCATCCAGATTCGATATGTTGGCAGCCCGGCAATGAGATATCCCACGAGAGCGAGTATGTTCAGCTTGTTGTAGATCACGTATATTGGTTTGGTGGATTTGGAGATCGTGCACGGATTGGCTGGCTGTCTATCGAGGACTGGAGGAATTTGACGATGGAAGAGGTCATCAAAGCCAAGTTGCCAGGCGAGAAGAAGGCAAAGCCTAGCTGGTGGCGGGAGTGGTTGTAAGAGTGGTATGAGATCATGAGTACACGAACATATTCAACAGCGGGTGCATACGGGTCGGGCGTTATGATAGAGCTTTCAGGTGGCATGTGGCACATATCATTGTTATACTGCATGGCGAAGTGACCCGCATTGCTAAGGTCAATCACAACTCTTTCAAGCGTGTCCTATACCGATCCTCCGTAATGTCTCCCGAGCAGTCGTCAGCTTCAGCCCGATGCGAGCATCCAGCTCGAAGCTTTCCCATCGCTCAACCAGTGTAAGCTCGTTACTGCATTCCTGCAACTTTGCCCTGTCTCCGTCTTGACCACCGGCTTCTTGCCAATGACAAACGCCCTTTTCATAATGCCCAACAGGAAGCGACCAGTTGTCGGCGTGCGGACAAGCTTTGATCTGCGCGAGATCATGGCAAAATACTTCCTCGGCAAGTAGGGTTTGTGCTTCGGGTAAGCGACCAAGGCAACGCAGGGTAGTGGCCTTCAGCATAGAGAGCAGAGCTCGTTCATCGACCGGCTCATCTTTCCAATCCGGATTGAGCTTCGAATCGTCGGACCATGACAGTCGTTCCCAAGATAGCTGCAGGTGTTCGGGACTCATGCGTGGGAACCCGCTCCAGAAGTATATCATCTCTTCAAGAGGACTGACGCCAATGACCTCGACCTCATCGCGACCTTGGGCTTTTGCCTTGGCAGCCCACTTGGCGAATTTTCGCTGAATGAAGACGTCGAGGGGCAGCTGACGTGCCATGAATCGTTTCTTACCACTCTGGCTGTGAGCAGTGTGGAAGAGCTTCTTAGCCTTCTCCTTGTGGCCCGCGGCAGCCGTGGGGTCTGCGTCCCGCGTTATACGGTAAAGCTCAACGTGGCAGGCACCTGCGATGTAATAATACAGACCGTGGCTCCAGTTGTTCAGGTCGACACATTTAATCCATGAATCTGCACACTCCTGATAGCGGTGCAGGAACATCAATGATAGACTTGTCTCGAAAACACGGAGCGCCTCGACTTGCTTCAGAGGAGACACACCAGATCCAGTAGTCAGAAGTTCGACGGCACTTTCGAGCTTCCTATCCGCGTTGAGCATACGTGCCTCTTCCAGGATCCACATGAAGGACTTGGGGTACAACGACCGCATATCCGACAACAGCGCTCGGATCCGGGCTTCTGGGTAGGCCTCCCTGCTGTGAATATCGCACAACGCTATCGCAGCGTTGTGAAAGCCGAGAGTGATCAGACCTGCCATGCCGCCATTGATGTTATCCTTGAAAGCAGTAGCTTTCCAAAGCAATCTCAATCCGTTCTCGCGATCTCCTCTGAAGGAGAAAATTGACAGTAGCTTCGAGAAGGCCGGTGGCACCATGGATAAGAGGAGCTGAAGCAGACCGAAACACAGTGCGCTCCCAGAGTGTATGAAGATGTCGATTTCATCCCGAGACACGCTGGTGAAGTCGAGTTCATCGTGAGCTGTCTTCGCAAGTCGTGTAGGGTCGGAACTTTCTGTTGTCGGCGCCCGACTGGGCGCCTGCTCTATTGATGGTATCACTTTGCTCTTGTCTTCCAGCTTGAGATCAGCTACCTTTGGCAGATTGAGGTGACCCTGGTAGTCTGTTGGCATTGGCTGTGCATGCCCATTGACACCTTCCTGGGCGTCTTGGAAGTCCAGATCTTCATCATCGCTACCGTCTTCAGCCGGAGTCATAACACCCGAGCTCGTCGCCGTGCTCGATGCCAACGACGACTGAGAACTGGAAATATGCTTCTCGAGATATCTGTTCTCCGCCTCTACAAGCTCTTGCAAAGTACTGAACGCCTTCCTCAGCTTGTAGAACCCTCGCAAGCTTTCCGTCAAGCTCTCGTTCAAGACGCCAACCACGGCGGTCATCAATTGAGTCTCAGCATGACAGAGGGCATACTCTGCGCCGACCGGGTATATCTTGCTCTGGTGAGCAGTAGATGGATCTCGGATCGCTCTCCTTTGGTGTTCGCTGGCTGACTCCTCAGCATCCGCAAGTCGGGATGAGGCTTGTTCCATGATCTCTTTCTCGAATCCGAGGGTGGCTCGTAGGAATATCGTGGTGGCCCGCCCTAGCTACTTGAGCATTCCCGATCAGCTCTTGCTGCTTGCATAGAATTTTAGCCAGCATACCTTGTGAAAAGGAGAGGTACCTTGTGCCAGCTCCGACTCAGCACGCTCCGTTTCTAGTAGCACGTCAGTACACGTCTCCCCCTCTGTGCTTTCGCGAGGAGTTACCATCATTAAGGATGAGGGAGGCTGAACGCATTGCCTCTTGCACTGCGACTTCATCAGTCGCTCGTCATGCTCACTTATGTAGGCGGGAGTCCCATACACGCATGAGGTTCATCGATAGCAGTCCGCGACTTGCTCGACGCCAGACTGCCCTTTGACGGATTCAGCCATCCTCCAACGCGTTTCATGGCCATTGATGAGCTGCTGAGGTTGGAGGGAGTTGATTGAGCTGGACAAGTGCTCCACGTCGTCGGTCTACTGTAAGTCCGTTGTAGAACTACCAGGGAGGTTTACAGTGTCGCTCGTGCGTGTGTCCACGACAGTGGCTGCGCCACAAGAATGATAATAAGCATGACGGCATACACGTGGGCATTCTGGGCGAGCAGCTGAAACAGAGACGCGGCTCATCATTGCATTGACGAAGCAGAAGCTGACCTGCAGTGGAGACGTTGCACTGCGGCCCGCGTGTCTTCTCCGTGACGGTGAGGCTTGAGCATTCCGCCGGGCAACACTCGTCCAAGCCATCGAACACACCTTCCATCACACTTGGCATCGATATTGATAGCGAAGCCGCACAGATTGGCTCGGAAAGAGAAGGTGTGATGAAGACAGCTCATTGACACCCCTCCTGCCAGATTCACGCCTCCTCAGCTGCTCGCCGTTCCCTTCCCGACAACAAATATATCGCCGCTTGCATGTCCAGCAAGGGATCATCACTTGGCCCAATTCCATCGACTCTCGGGATCGGATCCAATATCATATGCTTCTCGTATTTCTTGCTCTCAGCCTCCGACACCATCTCATTGAGCTCGATGGTCCCTAACTCAACGATGTCACGCTCTTCTGGCCAATGTACTGTGGCATCATCTGTCACATCTCCGTCCTGAGCGATCTGAGCTACGAGCTTGAACACGACAGGTCCTTGTGCCAAACGCGTTGGTAGCTCCTCGTACAGATAGGACTCCGACTTTGTGGCCAGGTCAGACTCCGATAGGACCGAGAACTCCTCTGGCACGACTCGGTACCGGATGGAGGTCTCCTTCCCTTCGCCGGAGATCAGCTTGAATGCATTGACGGCATAGTACTTCTCTGTAGCGAAGCTGGTAGGTGATGGTTTAGGGTCGTTTACGAACGCAGCTGCAGCAGGGTTCTCTTCGAGGAACTTCCCAATCGTGCCACCGCCAATGGCACCCAATAGCTCGAGAAAACCCTCGCCCGTGCGAACTGGAAAGAATGCAGTCGAGTGCGCGATGATATCGGTATGCCGATGACCGTCGTCGCTCAAAACGAACCTGATCCCCATGCCACGAGGATTTGCATCGCCGCTCGTGTCTGGGATGTTTGGGAGGCCGGTGGCAGATGAAAAGCGCACTACTACTGGTGTTTCTGAGCTGTGGAAGTGTGGTGCCTTGGACAGCTCCGCTGCGCGTGTGCTGGGCTCGAACGCTCCTTTGACGAGTCTGCCTCGAGCGTGTGCTGCCTCATCGTCAGACGTTCGCTTACGTTACAGCAGATTGGACGATGATAGTACCTGGACGATACGCTGATGGGGTATTGAAGGCTCCCCGTAAGGTCTTGACAAGCTTATTTGCCGTCTCAACGGTCTTTTCGTTGTCTGGCAAAGGCATAGTGGAGCCACACCGTGGTCTGCCGCTAATGTTTATTCGTGCAAGCAGTGTTCAAGGCAAGCTTGAAGGCCTTTTTATACGCCATCACACAACCCTTATCACGAGCCATTCCTTGCGTGGCGTCCTGGCGGTGGAGACTTACTGGAGCGCTTCATGGCAGCCACGCCATGTGGTAGAAATGTGCTTCGAAATTGGAGGCCTGTAATTCGTGGAACGAGACGATGTGGACTTGCGCAGCCATTGCATGAAGTACTGTCAGCTTTGGCATGCATGAACTGGCCTGCAGCGTGACAATTAGCTGCTGACTGGTAGCTGATGCAGACCATTCCTCCAAACGTGCACTGCGTTCGGTTAATACGCAGGTTGACTTGACGGAAGTACTCAGGACAATAAGGGCTAGAGAAGCCAAGCTAACACTCTTTCGTTGGGAGGTTGTAGTCTGCACGGGTCGAGGCGAACCAGTCTTCACAAAAAGATATCAATTCTTTTACTGCTACACGATGCGATCAACGGACACGAACCTGCTAAGTATTATCCGAGCACAAAGCTCTTTGACTCTCGCAGTCGAGCTTCTCAACAATCCGCTCTGCACTGTTCGAGCTTCTCAACAATCCGCTCTGCTCTGTTCGAGCTTCTCAACACTCCGCTCTGCACTGTTCGTACCGCAAAAAGCTTCTAATGGGCAGCGAGACAGCAAAAATACGTGGTCAGAACGAGGGTCGAACTCGCGACCTTGGCGTTTGTTACTCGCAGAGGAGTTGTATTAGCACCACCTGATGGATTGTTAGTGTGTGCGTAGGGATGGGAGTGTGTTGTGCGAACGTACGCTCTAACCAACTGTGAAGGAAGTCAGTCTGACGCTCGGGAAGGTTGAAGGAGCTGCAACGAACCTGAGCTAACCGACCGGTCATGTGATTTGGGAGTGGCTCATCTTTGTCAAATATATTAGTTGCATGAAATCGCAGAATGTAGTCACTCGGTGACACATCGAGGCTGCAACAGCGGATAAGGTCTGGATGAACTGATGCGTGCGGCGAAACTTTGATCGGATCTATCAGCCTACTAGCTTCGATGCTACAGAGTATGTACATGTGCGACCAAGGAACCCGGTTTTGAATCGCCTGGTCACAGGACAGGCAGCCTTGAAGCCAGAGTACATAGTGGAGAATGATCACATTCTACATCTGAAGTATGGTAGAGTGCTCGAGCCGTTGACCGAGGCGGATGCGGACACGTGGGGCAGATCTGCGAGACGTTGTCTGGTTCAAGCTGCCAAGGTGGTCGAGATGTGCGGACGGTACAGTGTGCAGGCTTTGACACACTCGTTTCGAGCGCATATCCTACCACATCACTTTCGTTGGTTGACGCAACGTTCGCCGGTCGACACGCTGGAACGATGCTGGTCTGAAGCGCCACCGTTCAACGTTGCGGCGTAGATCCGGCGGGGAGATGGCCAATGCTGCCTACGGAGGTGGAGGCGAATGCGGCGACGACGTGACGACGAGCAACGACAAGACGACGGGGCAAAGAGCATGGCTGCAGAGCGGGGAGGAGCGCGTGAGCTGGTACGACAGAAGCATCAAGCGGCCGGTGGAGAAGGCGTATCAGCGGTACTTCATTGAGCTGGTGTTGCGAGAGAAGGCATTGGCCTCGTCAAGAGATGGCAGACACGTCCCACTAAGCGTTGGGGATGAACGGCTTCTGGTAGATGAGCGTCGCGGGCATGGCTACATCTCGAATAGCATCAGGTCCAGTCGATACACCCTCTGGGACTTCCTACCGAATCAGATCATCTTCCAAGCCACACGCCTTCACAATGCCTTCTTCATTTGCATCGGTGTGCCGCAAACCATACCAGGCCTCAGCACGACGGGAAACTACACGACCATTATACCTCTATTATTCTTCATCCTCCTGACAGTCGTCAAAGAAGGCTACGATGATTGGTGCAGGCATAGGTTAGACAAGGTTGAGAACAACAGCTTCGCCGAGGTCCTCAAGTCCAAACACGATCAGGACACTACATCCGGAACGTGTCTTTCGCGAGCCCTGTCGACGATTCCAGACCCGTCGACATTCCCATGGAGCTCGAAATCTGGTGCCGTGGGTCAGGTTGTGGAAGAGAAGGATCCAGACGAAGACGATGATCATGCTTGGGCGCCGATCAAATGGCATAGCATAAGAGTCGGCGACATCCTCAAATTGAAGCGTGATGATCCGGTCCCCGCAGACATCGTGCTACTGCATGCTACCGGCGAGGACGGCGTCGCATACATTGAGACAATGGCCTTGGACGGCGAGACAAATCTGAAGACGAAGCAGGCTCCCGGATCGCTACAGCAGCAATGCCGTTGCATCGGCGATCTCAAGAACTGTCAAGCCAACTTCGTGCTGGAAGATCCAAACAAGAACCTCTACGATTTCAACGGCAAGGTCACACTCAACGACAAGACATTGCCATTGACGCTGAATGAAGTCGTGCTTCGTGGCAGCACTTTGCGGAACATAGACCGCGCGATTGGGATCGTTATCAATACTGGCGAGGAGTGCAAGATTCGCATGAATGCTAATCACCATCCTAAAGCGAAAAGACCTCGGTTGGAACGATATGCCAACCAGGTGGTTTTGACTCTGATTTTCTACGTTGTCGTGCTATCCGTAGGACTCTCTGTCGGTTACATACTTTGGCATGATCGATTCGAGACTGGAGCCTGGTACCTGAACAATGGGTACCCTCAATTCAAGCAAATCATTGTCGGGTTTTTGATCATGTTCAACAATGTCATTCCCTTGGCACTCTACGTCAGCCTCGAGATTGTGAAGATAGGCCAAATGCTCATGATACAGAGCGACGTGGAAATGTATGACGAGGAAACGAACACTCCGATGACTTGCAACACGAATACAATCCTCGAGAATCTGGGCCAAATCAGCTATGTGTTGTCTGACAAGACGGGCACTCTGACCGACAACATCATGAACTTTCGAGGCTTGAGCTTGGGCGGCGTCGTATGGAAGCATGGCGATGACAGCGAAGGTCATGGTCCTTCCAAGGATGTAGGCGCAGTGCTAGACGACAGAACTACTCGAACCTTAGCCAAGGGTGGAGAGTTTGAACTTTCTACCTTCAGGCCATCTTCGGATAGACGAGGACTCGTCGTAGAGGAACGTGAAGTATCTTCTGGCTCGCATCGAGAAGGCTCTCGGCCTCGTGCCTCAAACACATTCTCTGTACGAAGATCAGCTAGTCGCCCGCGACTACCGGAGACGCAGCGTACAACTGCAGAACTGCTACAGATCATGCATCGAGGATATCCAGGAAAGCGAAAGAGGTCATTCTGGGATTGGCAATTTGTCACACAGCTTTGCCGGAGCTGAAAGATGGTAACATCGAATTTCAGGCATCTTCGCCGGACGAGTTGGCACTGGTCCGCGCTGCGCAGGAGCTCGGTTTCTTACTGATCCAGCGCTCATCGCAAAGGATAACGATCAAGGTGACCACGTCAAACTCCGAGCCAGTCGAAGAGTCATATGATATTCTGGACATCGTCGAGTTCAGCTCCAAACGGAAACGCATGAGCATCATTGTACGTTGTCCTAACGGCCAATTGTGGCTGATATGCAAAGGTGCCGATAGTACCATCATACCACGACTACGGCAACACGACTTGGCTGCAAGGAAATCTCAGGAGGTCCGCAGGAGCATGGACATCGGACGACGAATGCAGCGCAAAAGTGAGCACCAGGAGCCCAGAAATAGCTTCGGCGGCAGGCCTAGTCTCAACATCAGAGGCAGGAGCTCAGGTGATGTCCGACCATCTATGGAGATCCGGCGGTCACTTGCGCTGGGACGTGCAACACTTGAAGTACCTCGAGCAAGCCATGACGTCCGACGCAGCCTAGAGAACGACCTCGAACGCTGCGTAAACGCCGACGACGCTACGCTTTTCGAAAAATGTTTTCGGCAAATCGACGACTTCGCTTCAGAAGGCCTGCGAACATTGCTGTATGCGCACAAGTACCTGAGTCCTGCTGAATACAGTGCTTGGAATAAGACATATCAGGAAGCAACCACCTCGCTTGTTGATCGTGAAGAGCGTGTCGAGACCGCAGGCGAGATGATGGAACAAGATCTTGACCTCTTGGGCGCTTCGGCGATTGAAGACAAACTGCAAAAGGGCGTCCCTGAAACGATCGACCGCTTAAGGAAAGCTAACATCCGTGTCTGGATGCTAACAGGCGACAAACGCGAGACCGCCATCAACATCGCGCACTCCGCTCGACTCTGTCTACCGACTTCACTCATCTACATCTTGGACTCGACCAAAGGCGACCTCCACGGCCAGATTAGCTCAGTCGTATACGACGACGATGCTCACCGCGTGGCCGTCATTGACGGCCACACCTTGTCCATCATCACAGGACTTCCAGACCTTCGGAACATGTTCTTCACAGCTCTGATCGACAATGTCGACTCTGTTATCGTCTGCAGAGCCTCGCCCTCGCAGAAGGCGGAGATCGTGCAGGGGATTTGAGCACGACTGCCTGGGCTCACCCTGGCTATTGGTGATGGTGCAAATGACATTGCCATGATCCAGGCTGCTCATGTTGGTATCGGTATATCTGGGAAGGAGGGTCTCCAGGCTGCTCGCGTGGCAGACTACAGCATTGCGCAGTTCCGGTTCTTACAGAGGCTTCTTCTGGTGCATGGACGGTATGAATATGTTCGAACTGTAAGTGATCATCAGGGCGTACATGCAGTTGTGGTGGAGCTAGCAGTGTCGCCAAGGCTGCTTAGTCAGACTCACATGCGAGGCTGTTGGCTCTGCTGCGGCTGTATAGCTCATACCCTCTTCTCGATGCGGTTATTGACTGAAAGGGAATAGAGTCGCTTCATACTATTCACGTTCTGGAAGGTACGTCCTGAAGGGTATATGGCATCGTCTATCTCAGACATACCATTTGCTGAAACATTGCCACGTGGTTCTCGAGTATAGCTAACACTCTTATGTTTGACAGGAGATGTACTTCTACTTGGTACGTATCAGCTGTCAAATCTTTGACACGGCTTCTGCATGCTGACTTATTTGAATTACAGATGCAAGCACTGTACCAACGACACAACGGGTACACAGGGACCTCACTGTACGAATCCTGGAGTTTGACAGCACTCAACACTCTTTTCACGTCTCTGTGCGTGATAGTACCTGGCATATTCGAACAGGATCTCTTACCAGACACGCTCCTCGCAGTGCCCGAGCTGTACACATTCGGGCAGAGGAACAAAGGCTTGAATCTGGGAATGTACTTCGGCTGGATGCTCCACGCAGTGGTCAACGCCCTGATAGCGTGGTTCATCTCCTGGACATCGTACGGTCATTTCAATGTGATGGGCGATAATGGGCTGTTCGCACTTGGTGTTATGTGCTTCACTCTCGGAATCGTCTGGACAAACTGGAAACTCCTGGTAATAGAAACTCACTACAAAACCATTATCGTCGGCGTGAGCCTGGTAATCACCGTCGGCGGCTGGTTCGCCTGGAACGGGTTCATGTCAGGAATCTACTCCAACAACCTATCCCCCTACGACGTCAAAGGCGGCTTCGGCAAAGTCTTCGGCACCGAATGGGCTTGGTGGCTTACACTCATCATAGCCTTCACGGTTCTGGCCACGATGGAGATTGTGTACGGCGCCGTGAAGCGTAACCTGATCGCGGCTAGAATGTGGCCACCGTGGAAGTTTACACGGCATTATCGGAACCGGAATCTTAATGCTGAGGATATGGAGCTGGAGCTTTGGCAGGAGATGGAGCGAGATCCGAGGATTAGGGAGCAGTTAAGGGCTATGGCGAGGGGGGAGGATGAGTATATTGTACAGGAGGAGGATTGATGCGTGTGTTTGTTCATGCGTGGTGCGGTATGAGTGTTCATGATACCCAGACAGCGAATGATCACCAGCTTCATAGACGTAGAATGAGATATGCCTAATGAGATACATGTACAGAGCATTGCCAGGAGATGCAAGACAGACTACCGTGAGTTCAGAATGTTCAGAAGTGCTCGAAGCAGATGCGCGGTCCAGCATTTGGATAGCTCAGCATGTAAAAACGAGTTTCAGTCGTTTATATACTCGTGTCTATGAATCTGTATGAGCTTTAAGCTCTGGTCAACACGTTGGATTGGTAGTCGACTATGTGCTGTCTTATCTGGCCTCGCGAATGATCGTGAACATCGCTGTCTGGCTCAGTATTATTTGCGTAGTCGTATCATTGTATCCGCCGTTCATTGTATCATCGTCTCGTCTTCTTATGATCTAGCCATCCACCTTCACCTTCAGGCAACGCACTTACTGTCAGAACTGCATCCATTCGCACAGCCGCTGCTACGGCACGTCGCATCACCCTCAGCGCCAGGAGCGCATGTGATGGCGTGGCACTGGGAGAGCGGCAGTGGCTCCACTCTGCCGGCAGGATAGAACGGAACGACAGAGAAACCGTAGCACTCGGTCATGAAGGTCGCGCCATACATGCGGACGCCCTCTGAGTAGATCTTGTCGTCTACGCAGCTGTTGCCGGCTGTCCAGAAGTGGTCCATGCACTCCTTCTCAGTAATCTCGACACCCTCGCAGAAGTTACTCATGGAGAACAAGACGCTTCTATCGGGTGCGATCTTGTACTCTTGGGTGCTGCTGTGAGTGGTCGGGATGGCGCCGTGGTGAGCGGCGCAGAAGTCCTTGGAGCCATCGAAGATGTCGTTGCCGGTGGTGATGTCGTTGACGGAGAGGTAATGCATGCCTCCCCAAATGCACCATGGATTCTCGGGTTCTGGTGTAGATCGCTTGCTTGGCTCTTGCTCAGATCGCTTGTCATAGAACTTGAAGCAGATGCGATGGGCCTTGAAAGGGATCATGGGATATGCGTTCTGAAGGCCGAAAATGATCTGATCGTTTGAGGCTGCGTTGTCTTCGGTAGTGAGGTAAAGTGCGGTGCCGGTATGCGCTGCGTCGTCGAGGCACTTGTAGTCGTTGATGGTGACAGTGCGGCTGAGGGCGTAGTAGATGTAACCGCAACCAGCACCACCGTTGTATGGACGTCCGATGTGAACGTCATACGCGGCAAGGTTGGTGTTGCCGATGTGTCCGACTGTACATGTAGCGTAGTCGGTAGCTACTGCCTGTCGAGTGACTGGCTAGACTGGAAGTCAGTACATGGACGCTGATGAGGCATCGCTACGTGCAGCTAACAGACCTCGACAGAACTTGAGGCAGGTGCAGCAATGGTGCTCGCGATGAGTGTAGCGATAGAGGCGAGACCGAGCATTTTGGCTACGGTCATGTTGTTCGACGCACAGATGTTGACGACAAGATGATTCTCGGGTAGAAGTGGCTGAAGGCGATTGCGAGAAGTAGTGTGTATGCGGTGAAGACAGGGGCTGGAATAGGAGTGGCAGTAGTTGTCATTGATCGCGGGTGGTTGAGGTTGAGGCTGAGTGTGGGATCTAGTGTGACCCGGGAAGTCTTGAGCAGCGCCAACGGTCGTGCTGCATCTAAAGGGATTCGAGGAAAGTGCGACCACAGAGCTTGCGAGGGCTGGCGACAAAGTTGATTGACGCTGAGCCCTTCGACTGCCTATCGAAGCGCAAGCCGTTGCTTCAACACGCTGGCATGTAGCTGAGTAGCGAGGTCCGATTGAAGGAGTCGAAGGCACAGCGCGTCCACATATCTTGGATTCATGATCTGCGTTTCTCTAGCAGCTCTCCGAAGTGAAGTTGACAAAGATGTGGCAGCAACGTACTTCGTGTCATGCCGGCAGATGCATCGTGAAGTCGGTCTTCATGGTATCAAGCGCATCTCCAACGCTCTCTGAACCAGATCTCTCGTCTCCTGAGTCTCTCGGAGCTACGTTTCTCTGCTCTTCCTCCTGGACAAGCCGTTTCTCCCACTGCTCATCGTCCAAGAACATCTCCACGCTCGATTTACTCATCAGATCGGCCTTCAGACGCGTGTCAGACAAGTAGTTGATCTCACAGCTTCCGGCCATGTCGTCAAGAGACTCGGCACGATAGTATAGCAACTGCATGTCTGAAGTGTCCTCTCCGAGACCCTCGGGCGAATGACCGTAGGACTGGCTTGGCATGTAGGTGAGATGATAGTCTAGCCACTCCGACCAAGTCAAGGTATATACACACTGCGCGATGTAATGGAAGCCATTGCAGGATTGGCAAGGCTCGAGATCATCCTTTTTGCTAGGTTGTGGGGAGCTCTGTTCTTCTTCGTTTGGATGCTTTGCTGCGACAGGTGGTCTTCGACTGCCGGCGTTGAGCATGGTGATAGGCAGATCGTTGGGTGGCTCCTCATGACCTGGTTCAAACGTTTCTTCGCTGGTTGGAGTGATTCCTTCCCACATGCGGGCGTCACTGTCCCCCTCGTACGCTTTCTGCTGGCAAGGTGCGGCTTCGACCACCTCCCAGTCCGTCAACTCTTCGTCTGACATACTGGCCACTTCGCAAGCTTCTGCCAAAGCCTACTACCTGCACCACGTTCGCACTGCTTTGACGTATAGCTGTGGAGAGTTACCGAAGATGCCACACTGAAGCTCGGGGCCAAAGTCTATCCCAAGTCCCCAACCAGGGTGTATTACTTGGACATGGAATACTTGAGATCAGATGCCTATGTGCACTCCCATGAGTTCAGAAGCCATTTGTGACTGCAGGTGAGCTCCATGTGTCATGTCCGATGATTCAAGTCCTGCCGCTTGATTGGCTATCACTCACACCGGTACGTACAGCCAAGTACATAGAGCAGATAGCCGCTGATCATGCCCGAGGATTGCCCGTGTTCAGACAACTTCGACGCCACGCTGATGTGGCGAGACCAAGCGCTACAGCTTACCCAGTCCCTTCTCATGCAGTACATAATATCCTTCCTGCTTGCAAGTTGCAACCAGTCGACCATCTTTAGTAAACATCCTCGTGAGAATCTCGCCACGTCTGTTGCCAGACCAAGGACTATTCGCCTCGAGGTAGATCAGGTCGTCTGCTCGGAAGCCTTCGTGAACGTGGAAGTGGATGCTGTGATTTAGAGAGGTTAAGTACTTGAAGTGGCTAGCCTTAATATTGCGCTGGTGGTCCCCGATGGCTGGTTGGCCTGTCGAAAGCCCGTGGACGGTGGGAGGACAGTCCAGAACGTGGTAGTCGGATAGGAGGATGATTCCGATGGAATGTAGCCGTGCGGTGTTGCTGCTGATTCGGGGTGAGACGGTGCAGACGGAGGTGTAGGTCATGGCGTCTGGAGGCGCCTCTGTCGCGTCTTTTCCGCCAGTCTGAACGACTCCGAGTCTCTGGTACTTCATGTAAGGTCCTCGGTCATTCCTGTCCACTTCAAGATCGTCCAGTGTGATCTCGTCGACCGTTTCCGTAGTCGCTCGGCCAGTGGTATGCTGCATACTTTCACCACGCAGACCTCGCACAAAGGTACAGGTCGAATGTACCAGCAACCTCCCTCCCTGCTTCATGTGAACCATTCGCACAGCAAAACGTCCGCCATCACTCAACTGAGTCACTTCCAGATCCATTGGCAGATCAGTCCGCGGACCCAGCAGGAAATTGGCCTGGAGCGAGTCTACTGAAAAGTCCTGGCTCACGGTTTCGAATGCAGCGTTGGCCGACAGAGCCATTAGCAAGCCGCCGGGAACTAGAAGTAGTGGTGTGTTAGCTGTGTCGGTACTGTGTAGACATGAGAAAGGTCTCGAACCAAGACTTGACCTACCGACAACGCCATCGGCCCATGTGAATGGCGTCGCGATCGATTGGAATGTGTTCTAAGTGATTATTAGTCGTGCAACGGATGCTACTGCCAATTGCACATTGTAGTACTTACCTCGGACACGCGCTTCAACCGGATGCCTTCTTCCATTGTCCCGATGGCCATATCAATGGTCGAAGAGGCGTGTAATTACAATGTCGAAGGAAGTCCCGTATTCGTGCCAGCCTGACTGCACTATAGAACCTCGTGCTGCATTGTGTATGGCATTCGATGCTATGAGAGATCCGAGAAGCGAAGTACCTCGGGGAGCTCAGTCGCGGCTATGGTACGCCGTAGCGCCCAATCAGCTTCTCCGACATATCAGCAGCACCTATCATACACATTGTCGCAGTAACCTGGAGTTCAAGTATGCTGCTGAATCCAGTGTCTATCGTCGTGATGCTTTATGGTCTTGCTATGTCTTTCTTCTCGTTGTGCAGCTGCTCCGGAACCTATTATCCCAGCAAGTCGCTAAGTTGGTCGACATAAGCTGAAGGCCTGACTTCAGCACCATCTGCTAGGATATCCTCCTTCTTGCTGACGCCTGTTAGTACGGCTAGTGTACCCCCTAGACCACCCTCGATACCAAACTGAATGTCGGTGTTTAGGCGATCTCCAATCATGCACGCCTTCTTGCGGTCGAACTGGAATTTCCCTTCGATGGCATCCATCATTGCTTGACTCGGCTTGCCCAGTGCGAGTGGCTCATGGCCCACAGCTTCGACGAGCGGTGCACTGGATGATCCAGCGCCTGGGAAGAGAGCGCCAGAGTTAGGCAGTGTCGAATCGATATTGGTCGCGAGGAACTTGGCTCCAGCTCGGATGTATGCAAGACCAAGTGAGTACTTCAGATAGCTGGGGTGAAAGTCCAGGCCGGTCAGGACGACAGCCACGTCTGGATCGAGCGCTGATGTGTCGGCAATGGTCTTGAAATCCTCGTCTGTTATCTCCCTGCGCAGGTTTGCATCAGTGCCTCCAATGTAGGGCACATTCTCAGCTTGCAATTCCTGCTCAATGCCAGTCTCGCCGAGGACGAAGACCTTGTTCTTGGGTGGTTGAAGCTTCATGATCCTGGCAATGTAGACGGCAGCACTGTAGCTTGAGCCAAAGACTTCCTCCTACCAACTGTCAGCATGTTCTGTCGAAGTATGCGCAGACTTTCACATCCTAGCTGACCTCATTCGCTGCAATGCCAAGCTTGTCGAACTTCTTCTTGTAGTCGCTTCTTGACTTTGTGCTGTTGTTTGTCACGAAGACGAGCTGCTTGCCTGCATGGCGTTGGCTTGAGCGTCTGGCTAACGCCTTCGAATCGTGATCACGCACCTCCCTTTCGCAGCATATCGATCGTCTCGGGGATTTGGGGGAACACATGCTCGCCGGACCAGAGCACGCCTATCCTTCTCGCAACATTAGACGGGCAGTTGAAGCGCAACCAATGGGTGATCCGTACCATCGCAGTCGAACAGGAAGGTCTATAGCTCGTGTCAGTGGTAGTCATGGGGCTGCTTCATGGACATTGATCACATACATCGAACCTGTCTAGGAAGGCATGGATACCAGCTTTGTCGCCGGTCAAATACGTCGGCTGGGACATGATGGCTGTTCTCGAACACGCGCTGCGGGTATGAACGAAGCAACGAGGCGCGACCTGCAGAGACTTGGTCGGAGAAGCGATCAAGTATGTAGCTATAGCAGATCGCAGCATGAATTGTGTGTTGAGAGCGACGATTGATGGACACCTAGTCATCAAAGTCCGATGTCGACTCCGTCAATTGCCGACATGTTCTCTTTCATGTACTCAGCGAACGTATGGCCTCGTCGATGCCTACGCAACATCTCTCCTCGCATCTGAGGTCCTATACTGCCTCGAGAGGCACGATGAACGCGAGGACGAAGACGCGGCCGATGCGAAAGATCGTCTCGAATAGGCCGAAGACATGAGTCTCACACGATGGAAGAGCCCTTCGAACTCTGCACCAGAGTTGCTCGATTTCCACTATGCACGTTTGAAGAGCCAGCACAGCATTCGCCTTGCACGTATCAGGCCCGGCAGTAGCGGCCGCGTTGCGATCGATCTGGTCGACAGCTATGTTTCCGCGCGCGGTCAGGCGCCGTCCGACGAGTACGATGCACTCTCATACACCTGGGGCGACCTGCAGCCGAACAAACCCATTTTGTGTAATGGACGTCGGCTCGTCATCACGGAGACACTACTTGACGCGCTCAAGCACTTCAGACTACAAGGCAATGCGGTCACGCTGTGGATTGATCAGATCTGTATCTGTCAGGCGCGTCCAAAAGAGCGCGAACATCAAGTACAACCGATGGGTGATATCTTCTCTGGAGCTCGAAGGGTGCTCGTCTGGCTAGGTGGCCACTACGACGACTCAAAGACTGGCATGCGACTTGCAGAGCATCTGCTGTCCATCTCGAGAGACCCCCAAATCTCACACCTCGATCACCACCGTATACATAATCGCCTGCCAGCCAGCGAGCATAAGGGCTGGAAAGCCTTAGCGTCTATCCTTCGACGACCGTGGTTTCTGACAACGTGGATTGTACAAGAAGTGGTACTGAATCCTAATGTTGAACTTGTCCTCGCCGATAACTCGTTGCATTGGCATGAGCTCGAATCGATCGTCGGTCTTCTGGACGGACCGACATCAAGGCAGTGGCAATTAGATCTAACGATGTCTGCCTGGGAGCTACCGTTCTCAAGGATCAACCGTATTCGACTCCGCCATCAGCAGTCACGTTTACATCAGATCAAAACAGCAGCGACGGACAATGAAGCAGTTTCCGATGATCCCCGGGCAAAAGCGG
The DNA here is from genome assembly GCF_020509005.1 of Fulvia fulva. NCBI lineage: Eukaryota > Fungi > Ascomycota > Dothideomycetes > Mycosphaerellales > Mycosphaerellaceae > Fulvia > Fulvia fulva. The sequence continues at coordinate 1,626,483 of NC_063012.1, forward strand.
ATGTCGCAGGCTTTGTCGATGCTCAGTAGGACTTAGATCTGCTTGACTTACTTCTCATCTCGCGCGATCTCGGCGCAACAGACCCTCGTGACAAGATATATGGTCTGCTAGGTCTCAGCGGGCATGAGATGCCCATCGACTATGACGCATCGCCTGAGCAAGTCTTCAACGAGTTTGCCCTCGCCATTGTTGGCTCTGCCACTGACCTCGCACCAGTTGGTGTACAAATGGCGAAATTGTCGTGTAAGATCAAAGAAGTCCGCAAGGCATTGACGCTTTTGTCGTGCGCCGGCAAGCCAAACCAACAACGTAGCATGGCGTCGTGGATTCCTGACTGGAGCACTAATTTGTCCTCAAGACCCTTGCTGTTTGACCAGCGTTTTTGCGCTGGCGGCGATACGATAGACATCGATTGGCACTTTGAGACGGGACTTCATCTGTGTGGCAAACTGCTAGATACTGTAGCCGTGGCCGGGAAGACCAGCTTGGGATACACCGCTGAGGGCAACGCGCATGGTCTCATTCGTGACTGGATGCACGAAGCCCGAAAGATTGCCGACACCAGGTCAGTTCGCTCTCCTGGCAGCACGATGAATGTAGATGCCTTTCAAGCTTTACTGAGAGATCTTTCGGTGTGCGGTAAGTGCTGTCGTGCCACAACGTTCATTGTGAAGCTGACATGTTGCAGAACATGGTTACTACAAGGGCGATGAACATGAGGCACAGTTCAGGAGGAGGCGTAGTATGCTGGACGATATCAATGATGTGGACACTGTGCACGATGCACGGCAAACACTGACCCTCGGGCCTACGAGAGGCAGGGTGCTGGCTGCAACGACGACCGGTCACATTTGTCTCGTGCCCCGGGGCACTGTGGTAGGCGACTTGATCTATGTCGTGCTCGGCGCCAGTGTTCCCTTCGTTTTGCGGCCGCATGCCGAGGATGACATTGCCTTTACGTTGATCGGCAAGGCGTATGTGCAGGGCATTACTTACGGGGAATGGCTTCATATGGACCATCTGGCTGGTGTAGAGGACGTCTACCTTCGTTGAAGTACTGGATGGGTTATGGAGATGTGTGTGGTACGACGAAGACCAGCATTCGCACATTAGTCAGAGCTGACAATGCTGACACTGTGCTTCGCCAATGCTTGCTGCACCCCACGCACAGCAGCTAGACACGTTGCACGACAGGTTCGTCCCGTCAGACATGCAGGCTGGACTTTTGTCTCCATAGCATCAGACGCCTCCAGGCCATTGGGTGGCATGAATTGGGGTCAAGTCGGACATCGTGGACTGCACACCTCCACTCACAGATGTTGTTACCGGCTGTGGGAGCGGTAGGACTTCGCCACCTCGCGAACCCACTCGTGTACACTGATAACTTCGCATTGATGCTACAGCATGGGATATGCTTTAGTAAGCATTGACATCTTGCATGTGCTCGGCATAATTGCGGGTGCCTGCCGATCGCCGGAGTTTGCTCATTGCGTCACTCGCGCATCACCCAAAGCCGATTTCAAATCTGGAAGAACGACCACCACTTCAAGTGAAGCTCTTTCCTCGCTGCAAGAGGACACAACTCCAATCCATTCCGAACCGTCTTCATCAACCATCGTCGCATCGGCATCGACAACAACCCATCATGTCGACCTCACACCACAACGTCCAGGTCCGAAACGAAGGAGCCAACACCATCGTCAACAAGCAAGCTCCAAATGTCTCCTACTTCACGCCACTCCAAGATCCACCGGCAGGAACTGCCCTCCTTGCCGATGGACAGAAGCCAGAGGATATTCCAAAGCTGTTCCGCCCGCTGCAGTTGCGAGGCCTTACACTCCAGAATCGCACCATGTTGAGCCCACTCTGCCAGTACAGCGCGGAAGATGGGCACTTCACTAGGTGGCATGTTACTCATCTCGGTGGTATGCATCATTCGTCAGAACCGTCCTATTCATGGGCAGGAGGAATTGACACTGCTTTCTACAGGCATCATCCAGCGCGGTCCGGGCATTACTTGCGTCGAAGCCACTGGTACGTATCAAGGGCTTAGAAACCATGAAGCAGCGCATTGGACCCGTCTCGAGGGTTCGATGATTGCACATGGCCCCTTACCAAGGCCCAATCGCCCTCAGACATGGCTGACAAAGTTCTGCTTGCAGCTGTGACACCACAAGGTCGGATTACCCCTGAAGACAACGGACTATGGAAGGATAGCCAAATCGCAGGCTTGAAGGAGGTCGTCGATTTCGCTCACTCGCAGTAAGTGAGCTTCTTTCAGATAAACCGCATCTAGACCTGTGGATACTGACTTTGACCGACTATCACAGAAACCAAAAGATCATGATTCAGCTAGCTCATGCCGGCCGCAAAGCATCGACAGTAGCTCCCTGGCTCAGCTCCGGGACTGTTGCTGGACCCGAGCTCAATGGCTGGCCCGACGATACCCACGCACCAAGTGCCATTGCCTGGAACGACCACCACACCCAGCCAAAGGAGATGTCACTCAAAGATATCGAGGACTTCAAGGTCGCTTATGCCGCTGCCGTTAAGCGAGCTGTGCAGGCCGGGTTCGACGCAGTCGAGATTCACAACGCACACGGCTACCTCCTGCACTCATTCTTGAGCCCCGTGAGTAACCAGAGGAAGGACAAGTATGGTGGCAGTTGGGAGAACCGCGTCCGCCTCACCCTCGAAGTGGTAAGCTGCAAGTGGTACCCAGAGCAACGGGAAAACACTAACACCACTTACTTAGGTCGAGCTCGTTCGTGCTATTATCCCCGATAAGATGCCGCTCTTCCTACGGATTAGCGCCACTGACTGGCTCGAGGAGAACAAGGACATCAAGGAGTCATGGACTGGAGATGACACTGTGAAGCTCGCACCACTACTTGCCGAGCGTGGCGTCGACCTACTCGATGTGTCGACCGGAGGAAACCATCCCGCTCAGCACCCTCACGTAAAGCCAGCATATCAAGCACCGTTCGCCATCAAGGTCAAAGAGGCAATCAAGGGTACGAAGATGGCGGTCGGCTCGGTTGGCTCGATCGACAATGCAAAGTTGGCGAACGATCTGCTTGAGAAGGACAATTTGGATCTCATCACCATCGGCCGTGGCTTCCAAAAGGTGTGTTTCTTCCCTTCCTGTGTAGCATCAGTTGCTGGGGCATTGCAACGAGCCTACAGTACGCTAACACGCCGCTTTATCAGAACCCGGGCCTTGTCTTCGCATGGGCAGACGAGCTCGGTGTTAACGTCAACATGCCAAACCAGATTCGATGGGGCTTTGGTGGTCGAGGCAAGAAGTCAGGCAAGCCGGTATGCCTTCGAGTGTCAGAAGTCATGTTGGACTCAAATAGCTGACGCTTCACCAGGTTACTGAGATTCCGGAACTCATTGGCAGACTTTGAGGCACACCACAGGTCCCCTCAGGCGAGCGAAAGATCCCAGGCCATGACGGAGACCAACGGTTTGCACTGACCTCTCGGCTGCTTGCTTTCACCTCGTCCCCATACCCATCTGCTTAGACCCTCAGTAAGATCAGCTCAAATAGAAGCATGCAGACAAAAGAATCCCAAGTCCACAGAGCCTACAGCTTCATCACAGGCTTTCATGTTATAAGCGGCTATACTCACAGCTTCGATGGACTGATGTGTTATCAAATGTATCCAGAGCCGCCGCTGCGTGCATGGACGTTTTACGCGAACGCGGTTGACCGAGTGTGGCGCGTGGGATCTTACTATTGCTATCAACCGGCACGTCGACGCCACTTCACGTGGCCATGGCGGTTGATAGCAGTGCTGTGGCTTCACCGTTCTCTGGTGCGCCTTGGTACATCAATGATACAGCTCAAGATCGACGCGTCAGTTTCGTGTTTCGGAAGGTGAATTTGCCCTGACCAATGGCTGCTTCCGCTCCTGCCGAGCGCTTAGAGAACGCATCTCTCTCGTGGACTTCTCTTTTCACGTTGTGCTTCGCGAGCGGCGAGCCACACTTGATCAATGGCCCATCAAAATGCTTCTTCGGGATCTCGTGCTGATTGTCCAACCTCATTCGCTGCAGGCGCCCTCACCACATCACCTTCCGTCAAACTCTCGATACCTTTGTACCATCCCAATGACTCGAAGACTTAGTCCAGTAACAGGGTGCCGGTCCTCTGCTTGAAGTACTCGTGGCGAAGAGGTGATGTCTCTTGAAGTCACAAGAAGCCACCCGCTGGAGTCTAAGGGCGGGGGAGCCACCCTCGAGAATGGTCACGCAAATGCCCTGCAGTGCGTGCATGCAGCTCGGGTCCCTTAGCCTCGAAACGGCGCGGTGAATCTGGAGTGACTTTCTTCCTACTATTCTGGAGGCGTCCAATCTTGAGATGCCTCAAGCGCTCTACACCTCATCATGCTGCAGTACAGTTAGGCGCGAAGGAAGAGAGTTGTGTCTGGATTCGGCCCATCCTTGTTGACTCCTCAACGGCGTTCTGGACATCTGCAGACTGGGGACCACTCCTGTCTGTGCAAACAATGGGGAGCATGCCACATACTAGTGGTGATGCTGCGGATCCCATGCATGGTGGCCCTTGCTTCGGCACTGAGCCTCTCGTGGTTCGCTCATGCGGTAGGTGCCCTGGCGTGTATGCGTGTGCACCTCGCACGTATGCTGGGGTCTCGAAGGCCAGTCTTCGTCCTACAGTTCGTCTGTCCCTTTCTTATCTTTGCGTCTCTCACGTCCTGGTGTACGACTGAACACCGAATGGAATAGACAACCACTGGGCCTTGCGATACACACCGGCCGGCTACACACGATAGATCTCGAATCGGAGCGACCCAAGCGGCTGGAAGTACGTGCATGGTGATGCCGAGCACATTGGACCACATGGAGCTTGCACGACCTTGGAACACTCCGTGCTACAGACGAGCTTGAGCGAAAGATCTGGCCGAGAAACCGCACTTGACAGCAACCACTTCTAGCAGTCAATATGCCATCACTTGCGGAAACCCTTGCAAAGCGCGCTGGAATTACCCTGGAGTCTACTAAGCTCCTCGGATTCGTCGTCGAAGCACAAGACCATGGGAACGAGGCACATCTCGAACGACGCATCGACATTCCTTTCAACAGCAGCAGTCCGCCAGGTTTGATTGAGGCAGAAACTCGGGACCCCTGGCGCGACTCTGGAAAGTATGCGCTTGGTTGGGTCTACTTTGCGGTCATATTGCTTGTCCTGACCGGCGCGATTCATTGGTACAACTTCTGGAACGACAAAGTACGAATCGCGGAGCACAAGGAACGTGCAGAAGGAAGAGCCAAGATCGCATCTCCAGCGACTGACTATGAACATTCTGCATTGAGCACCGATCGATCGACCCGCAAGTTCTTCCCTACTGAAGGCCCGGTACCTATGGCCGTGCAGGAAGACGAAACTGCATCAACATCATGGCTGGTCAGGAATATCCTAGCCATGATCAGGTTCCTGTTCTATCACCCTATACCATCGCTCAAGGTACACAGGCGGCTCAGACCCATCGTCTTTCCAAGTCCTGGTGTGTGCCTTCTGGCGTTCGCGGCGCTAGCATTCGTCCTGTTGTACAGCTTTGTTCCACAGCCACTTTACTGGCAATCGATCGAATTTGGATCTCCACCATTGGCGATTCGGTCTGGCATGCTAGCGGTCGCTTTGATGCCCTGGATCATCGCACTTAGCATGAAAGCCAACTTCATAACGTTCATCATCGGCATTGGACACGAGCGTCTGAACGTGCTGCATCGGTGGCTCGCCTGGATATGTCTGATACTCAGCCTCATTCACACGATACCGTTTTATGTAACGCCAGTATACGATGGTGGCATGCAGGCCTTTCATCAACTGCTCAAGCAGCAACAGTCTGGCGTTTACATCTATGGAACAGGTGAGAGCTCGACGACAGTGGCGCTTCACAACAACCGCTAACACTCACGAACAGGCATTGCCGCTCTAGCACCGCTTCTTTTCCTCTGTGTACACTCCATCACACCATTGCGAAGGCGCTTCTACGAGCTTTTCGTGGTCGTGCACGTTCCAGTCTCTGTCGCATTCCTCGGTCTTTTATTCTGGCACTGTCACAATTACCTGACATCCTGGAACTACCTATGGGCCACGACGGCTATATGGCTGGCATCGTATGCCTTTCGGCTCTTCTATCTCAACTGGTCGAACCCATTCAGGATATCCTTCTGTGTGGGTGAAGAAGCTGCTGTAACGGTCATGCATGAGAACGCTGTGAAGGTCACCATACCAACCCAGGTTCGGTGGAAGCCGGGACAATACGCCTACCTTCGAATGCCTGGAGTCTCCTTCTTCGAGAACCACCCTTTCACAATCGCATCGCTGTGCAGTGATGATTACCCTTCCGAGTACGGCGAGAAGTACCGAGATATGGTCGTAGTGTTCAGACCATTTGGTGGCTTCACAAAGAAAGTCCTGGACAGTGCGCTGGACCACGGACCTTGGTGGACGTATCGTGCTTTCATCGATGGTCCATACGGCGGCATGCGCCGTAGCATGGTGTCCTTCGATCATGTTGTCCTGGTAGCCGGCGGCACTGGCATAACGGCCGTTGTGTCGCATCTCCTGGATTTGATCAAACGCATGCGAGACGGCAAGGCAGTGACGAAAACTGTACATCTCATCTGGGCGATGAAGCGTCCAGAGACCATGGAATGGTTCAAAGAAGAGCTACGGATCTGCCGAGAATTTGCTCCTCCTGACACTGTCAGCTGTCAGTTCTATATCACGGCGGCCAAGAGGCAGACGCAGACCGGCCAACTTGTCAGTGCGCAGACGCCAAATCGCCCAGTCAGCATGGTGTTCCATGACAAGGTAAACGATGCCTTCCAAGATATCGCAAGCAATCGCTTCTCCTTCCACTCACAGCGGAACTCCGCGCAGATACGAGACGCAGCAGCTGGAGACGTCGAACGTGAGAAGGAGCTTTTTGCGGAGAATGAGGATCGCCTACGACCACTACCCGAAGCACATCTCAAACCAGCACGACAGCCATCGCGAGGATATCTCGCAGGCAGGCCTCTACCCACGCAACGAGCACGAACCCCATCTCCCGATCGAACCTACACAGAAATGGCATCAGAAGAAACACCCCACCTACCACCCCACCCAACCCTCCACGAAAAACGCCGCTCCCGCCCCGTGTCCCTCGACATCACCTCCGCCCAAATCACCCAAACCACCCACCTCCACCAAATCGCCCAATCCCAAGACCCTCACCAACAAGGTTTCGACTTCGGCTTCCCCTCGACCCCGACCGAGTTCCAAAAGAACCTGATGCGCTTCGCCTTCATGCCCGCAGCCGTCAAGGCGCGGCGCAGCGGCTGGAGCGTGGAGTGGGGACGGCCGGAGATACCGTATATGCTCAAGGAGCTTAGTGAGGAGTGGACGGGGAAGAGGGCGTGTGTGTTTGTGTGTGGGCCGCCGGCGATGAGGTTGGATGTTAGTGAGACTGTGGCGGGGTTGCAGAGGGTTGTGATGGGTGGGGGGAGGGGGTTGGAGGAGTTTTATTTGCATACGGAGGATTATGCGCTGTGAGGGATGTGGGAGATGGGGCTTGTGGGGGCTGTGGGTGTGGATTTTTGCGTTTGTGTTGTTGAGATACCCGGAAGAGGTGTAAGAGTAGATTGTACAGATCAAAAAATATCATGAGAATTATCTTGCTTCTTCGGCTCCATGATAGTATGCCCATTTGTCTTGGCTGGACCGGCGAAAGTTGAGCGATGAGCAATTTTCTTGGTACTGGTTGTAATGTTTGTTCCCCCAATGACACGCCCCAATTGAAGGTGGCATATTCTTGTCCTGACGGTATGCCTTCCACTTCGACCGTGGTCCTACATGTTACCAAACCGCCAACCCTTGACCCAACAAAGCTGTCAATCTCAAGCTTTCCCACTCTCGTCCCCCCTACGTCCACCCGCTTGTTGCTCTTCATACCACTTCTTAAAGACTTCCGCAGTAGGCTTCCCGCCCTGCATGGACATCCACAGCAAGAGATTCAAATCGCGGTTCACTTTTTTGACTTTTGCCTCCATCTCTGCCAGTCCTTCTGCAAGGTATTTGTCGGTGTTAACGCTCAGGGCTTCAAGAGCGGCAATTTGCGCCTGCAGAGCAGTAGCCGTCGTCGAATCGGGGATGGCTGTTTGAACATCAGCTGTAAGGAAGGTCAGATCTGAGTCGGTCTTGTGTGTACATTGCTGATGAGCTTTGGCGTCGCGCTTGGACATGTTGGGTACTTGGAAGCTGTGGCGTACATGGGATGTATGTTGTTATTCGAGATGGATGTTGTGAGTGCTGGAATTTGAGCCAGATGAGGAGTGAACATGACCTGGCAATGGGAATGTGGCGATGGGAGTTGAGAGGTGTATCCATGGTTGGCACTACATGCCACCATTGCTCCTGCACTCTTCAGCGCTTGCAAGGACCTTGTCGAGGGAAGCAGGGCCTTCCCTTTGTAGCAAACGAAAGTGCTCAGTCGTGCCTACTGCGTTTCGTGTACAAAGGCTTCAGGCCTCGGAACGCTATCGGTGCGCTCGCTCCTGCTTGTATACGACGAGTGATTCGCCCATGCCCTGGTCTTTGGTCCGGTACTGGCGATAAGTATGGCGTTCCAGCGTTGTGAGATGCTGTACAGCAGCCGTACGGAGGGACTCCTCGCCTTCAAAAGGCCCATCCCCTTCAGCCCAATCATCGACTAGGCAGGCCGCGATGAGCCCTTTGTCGGATGCCTGCACACGCACCGAGAGGCCGTAGGATGGCTCTAGAGGAATTATAAGAAGTCCCGGTCGCCGTGCTGTAGCACTCCTCGAGTAGGATCGAGGATATCCATGGGCACATGTCGGTCTGATCATGCAGTGCTATTGGGGTATCTCAAATATACATAACACGCCATCGTTGCGCCAAGAACATACTCAGACTGTATCTGCAAAAGGGTTCTCGGCCTGTGATACCTCGATCATGTCTGTGCACATCTTGGTGAATCGATCTCTATACTCTGGCGCGTCTGTGGTCACGCTCATGTGCCCCTTTTTGTCCACCATGTTGTACGCGTTTATGAGACCTTCCATGGCTTTGGCGTGGACTTTGTGTTTCGACCAGAAGAAGTCGAGGATAGCAGCACGATAGATGTACTTTCCATCGGCGGATCTGACTCCAGTACGCCAGCTAGGTGGCTCTGGTGGTGTGAATGGCGGACCCTCTGGCTGTATAGTGCCTACCCCGGCGCTGGAGCTAGGGTCTGCTGACTTGGAATATGGTATGCGCACGAGAAAGAGTGAGTAATCCACCGCGTTACACTTGGCCAGCAGAGCGGTGTCTTTCTCCAGCTGTAACTTGAAGCCCTCCGCATCATCGAGTGATAAGGTGATCTTGTCGTTGAAGTCGTCCGCGAGCTTCGATTTTGTAGCTTCGCTCGTTAGGACGCCCCCGGCGACATCCCGCTCTGGATAGAAGTAGGACATGGGCTTCAGATCGTAATTCTCCCATCTCGAAGTGTCCTGGTCTTGGCCATAGAGAATGTTCTCCATGACAATGTGGTGACTCGGAGCCAAACCGAGAATAGCTCCTACGCTCCACTGCATACATTGAAGGAAGTCGGTGATGCGAATGAGCAGCGAGGCAGGATTGGCCTGCATGTACTCAGCATAGGGTAATAGGAGATCGTCCTTGAAGAAAGAGTATTCGAAGTGGCGTGGTATGCTTTTGACTAGGTTTCTGGAGTCACTGGTGCTGAAGAAGGTAGATCCTGAGTATCCCATGTCACCTGCACTGATGTTAGCATACATATGCTCATATTATAACGTCGAAGGAGATATACCCATGGGTTTCAAGGCAGCCGTCTCGTTGTCATCTGCGCCGAAGCTCTTCTTGTAGTCGTCCTCGCTGACATGCCACAAGCCTCGGAGCTCCTTGAATAGATCGTGGCGCACGCAGTCAAAGTTGAGCCAGTACAGGTAGAAGACGGCAGGCAGCCTCTTGACGATGGACTTGCGCTTCTCGTCGCTATGCAAGATGGAGTGCGTCACAGACCGGGCAATGACCTTCTCACGACGTCCTTCGGCCATGATGACGGCTGCCTTTCATGTGCCGACGGGCGTTGTTGTGGTTGAGAAGGAGATGCATGATCGTGGAACATGTGAACGTGCTCCTGCAACTCAAAATGTGACGTTATGGTGACCGGTAAAGTCTAAAGTGCATGTGCCAGGAACATGGATAGTGGTAAGGATATAGCATTTGCCGAAAGTGGATGCGCTAGTGATTCAATCATCACTTTACTGCAGCTCTTGCTTCAACACAGCAACCCGCCATACATGCCGACATGCCAAAGGAACGCTCCATCAACCCAGCGCAGGCTCAGCGCAAAGCCGAAAAGCAGCGCGAGATCAACAAGAACAAGAAGAACCTCCAGAGTCAGCGCAATGAGAAACTCGCACGTCGCAACCCGGAACGACTCCAACGACAGATTGATGAGCTGAAAGAGCTCGAGGCACGAGGATCGCTGCGGCCGAAAGACAAGGAGACTTTGACACAACTCGAGAAGGACCTCAAAGGCATCCGGCGAGCACGAGATGCACTCGGTGATGCTGCGCCGAAATTTCCCAGCCACGATCGACCTGAGCGAAGAGAGCCCAGAAATGCACGGGAAGAGCAGCAGCAGCGGAGGCAGCACTTGGGCAAGAGGAGACGCGACCAGGATGAAGTGCATAGCGACAGTGAAGACACGGATCCCGAAGTACGAGACATACCCATGCCACGGGACACCCCTCCTCCCATACCGCGAGATCCCAACCGCAAACCTTTCAAAGACCCTCAGATTGGCCCAGATGGACAGCGAGTGCCCCATGCCCTACCGACGAAGCCTGTTGCTGCCGCTGCGCCACAGGTCGTCTACACCAGTGCACCTCAGCTGCGAGACCTGAAAAAGGAAGCTACCAAATTCGTACCATCTGCTGTTCGGCAGAAGCAGAAGCAAGTCAAGGGGAACAGTGGCAGGTTGCTAGAAGCAGAGGAGATTGATAAGTTGGAGAAATCTGGCTACTACGCGGCTGGCCAAGCGGCGAAAGCGGCGGAGCTCGAGGCACGATTCGACCAAACAGCCCACGAAGTGGCTGCTGAAGCACCGGATGTAGACATGGACGAAGAAATGAGGAGGTTTGAGCAAGACATAGGCAGTATCTACCCTGCCGAAGACGAGAAGCTGCCCAGCAGGACTGTGGCTGTGGAAGAAGTGGAGGATGCTGGTGATTGAGACTGGAAGTATTCCGCTACGACCGATTACATATCTTTGTCCCTCAGACGTGTGTTGTACTCACGTCCAAGTTCGGTGTATCTCAAAGGTGGGTTACGGTCATGATGCCGTCCGCTGATGGAGAAACAGACGATGTACCAGGTAATCGGTATTAAGCAAGACAAGCTTATCCGTGACATCCGCTACCGAACATCAAGAAACTACATGACAGCCGACTCGTGCTCACGGTTAGAAGCTTCTTCTCTTTCCACCTTGTCTCCGGGCATCTGTTCTGAACTTCCAAGTCCTTCATCACGATATCAACCCCTGGGACACTACGAAGCATCACAAACATCAGAGATCATCAATCACAATCGATGGTTATTACTCACTACGCCAGTTTCCCGAAACCCATCGCTTCAAAATCATTGATATGGGCTAGAGCCGTACTAAACCCTGCCAGCACTGTCACAGATCGGATAGCTGGCGACCTTACGTCAAGAGGGACGCGAAAACTTGTCGAGAACTATGGGCTGAGAGGACCTTGTCATCTGGATAGAGTCGGACAACTACGACCAAGAGACTGAAAGGATCGTCTTGCACCTTCAACATAACCTACAACTGCGATAATCCAGGACTGAGACGCACTACTTCATCGTATCATCATAGCCATATCATCTATGGTAAGTAGACTTCGCAGTCGTTGGGTCTACCCGCGCGGTTTCTGTCACACAGTGTACCCCAATGACATGCCATCAATCTTGTACAGCTCGTAATTTTCAAGCCCAAAGTCGCAAGGTGGAAAACAAGCTAACATATCAATCGATCAGCTGCTGCTCTCAGCGATCTCAGCTGGGATCTTCATCGCTGTCGCGCCCTTGAGTATTGCCATTCCAATCTTGGGTACCGTCGCGCCCCTGTGGGCACCTTGTCTGCATTGCGGCCGGAAACACTCGAGGCGGACTGGTGGACATCTACTACACTACGGGAACCCGGCGGTTGATTGTCTGCATTGTTGGCGAGATAGCGTGACAAGCGACGACAATGTCAGCGCGACACCAAAGGCCGTACATGGGACATCGTCAGATGAAAAGCACTGTCATTATCGGACGGGAAAGACACAAAAACCGTCCAAGAGGGCTCGAAAAGACGGTGGATGCAAAGATAATGGCCTGTTGGTGGTGGTTCGCGTTCAAGAGGTGGCTGCAAACGAAGTTTGAAGGACCCCGTGTTGCCTCTTCAGGAGCAGAGAAAGATGATGTCCATAGGGGAGAGATTGATAGAAATATACTGTCAGAAAAGCAAGGCAGAGGCAAAGGGGACAAACTTGAGTAGAGCAATAGAAGTAGTGTCGATACAGACAGGGTGATCTTGGACCACACTCCTGACTATATAGAATTTGAGCGATGATGGCTCAGTCAGTGGCTTCAAAGTTGTCAATCCTCGAATGTGCAGATCCAGACGATGGCACGTGTCCTCTCACATGTCCCTCACAGCACTAGTGCACGTGACTTTGTGGAAATGTCGGCGAGCGGTTTGTTTACCTCCGACACAGCAAGGATTCTCGAGCGCGACGTCTCACCTACAGAACACGCAACTTCGACCCGACACAATCCAATTGCTCGACCTGATCTTCTGCAGCGACGAGGCTGGGCCCGATCAGCAGCATACACGACAGCACTATCGCGCAGCGCTTCATCCGCAGGTCTTTGCTGCATAAGATACACCCCACATGGCCGCTTCGCGATCGCGTTTCGCGAACGCCAACCGCGCCAGTTCGCCCAACGACGATGTTTACCAGACGGCCACCCAGACCAGCTTCCAGGACGTGATCCAGTCGACGCCTCAGCAACAGGACTTCTCCCTGCAGGACGATGCCTTTCCGCGGCCATACGATCAGCAAAGCGGTGATAGCAGCACCGACATGTTGATAGAGATGGGTCGAGGCACGAAGCGCGCGCAGGACTACGACATGTCTTCCAACGCGATTTTCAGCTTTGGCAACGACAACAGTCAGTACGAGGTCACGGGCACACCACCTGTCCGCCCCAATCATGCTCTGCGGAAACAAGCATCCGTCAGAAGTGCCAAGCAGCGCGCTGTATCCGAGAAAATGCCTACTCGAAGGGAAGATGCGGCCCGGGAGAACACACAGCGCTCTGGGACACTTAGAGTGCGCAGCTCCCGCTTTACAGCTGCACAGCATGTATCGGCAGCTTATACCGCAGTACCGACACGATACACAGCTGAAGGAGGCCTGCAGATGGGGGATCAGCCGACGCCGCGCCGTACAGCAAGTGCAGCTGCCCACATCGAGTCAGCAGCGTACACGACCAGTCAGTCGTTCATGCTACCAGACATGGCAGATATGACCGCTATGATTGCGGGTGGGACGCCGGTGTTCAGAAAACCTGCGGCATCACGCTCGCGGTTCACATTCAATGCTCCCAAGCAGCCCGCTCAGCTGCATCATCCCATAGATGGCGCTGCCATACCGAATGATGAGAAGTATATCTTCGCGTCTATTGGTCTTCTGCAGGAAAAGGTTGCGTCGCTGGAGTCAGAGAACAGCGAAGCGAGAAAGAGAGCAGAGGAATATGAAGCTGAGATTCTCGAGCTCCGAAGTCAACTGCAAGCAGCCAGACGTCGTCCTGGCAGCGCTCTTGGCTCTGAAGACGATTCAATTCAGCATGGAGGCTCGCACACCGACATCGCCAGATTAGAAGCAAGAATCAAGGCCTTACAGGCGCAAGTGGACAAGGCCGAACGAAAGACCAGCATTGCCGAGATCACCAAGAGTCGTGTGACTAAGGAGCGCGATGTGATCATGGCGCAAATTACCACCGCATATGTGAACAACGAGGAGCTTGCCAGTGAGAACGATGCGTTGAGAGAGAGCCAGGAAGAATTCCAGAACGAGGTAGATGAGCTTAAGAATCAAGTCGTGTCGCTTGCCAGCGAGAATAACGATTTGCGCGCTAAGCTGGGAGCTCACAAAACCTCGCGGGCAAACGAAAGCGCTCGATCAATACGGGACAACCAAGCAGGGTCTGGAGATGATGGACCCATGAGGACGGAAGAGAGCAGGCGAGATTCGCTGTCTGCTTCGCGTGCTGTTAAGCATAGTAGGGAATCATCAACAGGCATTGCCCAAAACAAGCAAGATCCTACCACAGCCGAGCAGCGGGGAACTGCTGCATCAAACCAAGATGACTCCTTCGTGCGCGATATTGCCACGGCGATAGCGCGAGAGACTCAGAAGATACGACAGCAAGCTTCTATCAAGTTGCAAGATCCACGCGAGGCTCGTAGTGAGAGTCGTGGTCCGAGAGGTCTGCATTCTCGATCCCTATCACGAACCCGCAGAGACACTGCACCGGAGACGCACCATTCATCCAAGCGTCATGTCTCAGCACCAGCAGGGATGGAAGTGGATGATGCTGTGACTGCCACGGAAGTTGACCTGACTCGAAAGTCTCGACGTTCTTCGTTCGGTAGGGCAGCTGATGGTGGTGTATCAACTGAGGAAGACTTGACCATTCTCAGCGATCTGGACGATGATGCGATGGCAGCCCTGCGTAGGAAGCTGGAGGAAGAAAGACGTACCGGCCGACTGCACAAAAAGCCCTTGTATCAGAGCTTGAAGGACAACGACACCACCAGATCTTTGACGCGACAAAGCATGCCGCGGAAGTCGTCGTTGAAAGATCTCACCGGAAGAGCAGAGCGTCTTACTCTCGGGGACGGCACCGTGGACGATTTCCTCAGAGCTGCAAAGACAGTACGAGTCCAGTCGCCACATTCGTCGTTCAACGACGTGCAAGCCGGCCAGCAGGACACAGATGTGGGCGATGAATCAATCCTCAGCAATACCAGCCGCCGTCGAAGAAGGTCATCCGGTGCCGAGGGCATGACTTCAGCCTTCATCATTCCAGACATCACTATGAACGTCAATCAGCCTTTGCTAGCAACGCTCAGCAAGCCCTCTTGCATCAACCATGATGCCATCAATTGCACCGTCTGCCCAGATTCTGCCAAGACTAGCACAATACCGCAGCCAATCCCGGTCACAGACCGAGACATCGATGTTACGGACGCCACACTCCGCCCAGCTCAAGCACCGGCCGACGCTTTAGCAATGGTGATCAAGAACCTGAGCGATGAGGTGGCTCACCTCAGAGTCCAGCGCGAGGTCCACAGCCAGCAATACAACCAGCACGACCCTGCTATCTCGAAGCGACGGCGACACAGCCTCAAGGCCAAGATTGAGGCACTTACGTCCCAAATTGAGACCCGCAGCGACCAGATTTATGCCCTATACGATGTTCTCGAGGGACAGAAGCAGGCAGGGCAGCTCAAGACTGAGACTAAGTCAGTGGAGATGACCCAGCAGGATGTGGAGGACACCCTTACAAGCATTGGGCTCGATCCAGCTGAACTGTCAGGTCATGTGGGCAGGAAGGCGCCTGCAGGTTTCGACGGCATTGACGATGTTAGTGATGAGAGTGAATTGCCGTGGGAAGGACTGAGTGATGTTGAGAGTGAGATCGGGCAAGGACGATAGGTCCCGTGTGCTTGGTGTACGCTCGTTGTTCGGCGTGGGCTGGATAGATGGATAGATTATTGCTTTGCCCTAGGCAAGGTCGGCTGCTCATGATAGATACTCTCAATATACGGCTGATCGTCCACGGCAACCTCGCCTCATCATCAGATCTTGACCGTCCGAAACTGCTCCAACGCACAAACGCCTTGCGCTACCGCCTCAGAGTCATCCGCATCTGCAAGACCTCCCATCAGCCCTCGATATGCCTCCCACATGCCATACGTATTCAAATCGCTCCCTTGCCGTCTGAAGAACTCCTCCACTAATGCAGAGTACTCCCTCGAATCCATATCCTGCACCTCCACAATATCATACATCTCATTGACGCGGCCACATAGCGCGACCATGGGACCTCGCCATTCGCTTCCTGTTTTATTCTTGGTTGCTGCGTCGATGGCCTGGATGAGATGTGCGGTTTAGCAGGAGACACGAAGTGCTGGCATGACCTACGAATATGACTTACACCAGTCCGCCCCTCAAACCTCATCAAAAACATATCATCATAAGCCAAATACACACACGCTCCCTAACCCCCTCCATCGTTCTCAAGAGTCAAATGCACCGGAACCTTCTCCCCGGGACAAATCGTCCCAGCACCCCATTTCCCATTTGCGCGGAATAATCGACATGTTCGAAGCTTTCACTTTCATCCCCTCCGCCGAGATCGAAACGTTTGACTTTGAGCCAGATCACTTGCGGCTCGGGGTCGTGGGGTGGGAAGTAGAGGCAGCGACGCATGTGAGGACCCGGGGCCTGGAGGCTTTGTGGGAACGTGCGGCAGAGGAGTTTGTGCGAGGGGTACCTTAGTCTTTGCGTTGGCAGGGCGGGGAGCAGTATTTGAGGGGTTTGCAGCGGGAGCATTGGTGTGTTGCTGGGAAGGTGCAGATGGGGCAGAGGGTGAGTGGGTGGCATGGTTTGGATGTGTTGGGGTGTGGTGTGGTGTGATGCTGGGTGTAGTCGATGTAGGGTTTGTGGATACTTGATTTGGAGGGCGCGTTTGACGGAAGCGCGTCGCGCCAAGCATCGAGAAGTGGCAAAAGAGTGGCAGGGTATCAGAACTGTCAGCAAGAGTAAACATCACCTTTTGGCTATGCATGCGATTCGTCGGGCGATGCTATTGGAAGTCGTCAGAATAAAGTGCTACGCTATAACGCTCAAACAAGAAACACTGGATGTTGCCCGACAAAGGCAGAGCCCGCACGGCTCGCTGCTCGTCCTTCTACAAAAATTTCTGTGTTGGCGCTTTCGTCGTCGGTCGTCTTTTGATGTTGAAGAGATTTTTGAGCTTGCGCAGACGCGATTCGCGCGCCTTATCTTGTTCTGCGATTTCTGCTCTGGACAGTCGCACCGGCGAGTCTTGTGACTGAGGAGTCCCTTCATCGTCTACTTCCTCTCCGTCGTTCTCAGCACGAAGACGATCAGATCGCCGCCGATGATCTCGTGCTGCGGTTGCGACTACACGCTGCAGGATCTGAATAGCGTTCAAGCCATGCAGACTGCCTGTGGCTTGCTGTGTCTGCGAATTCCTCCAAGGACAGTGATCTCGATGTGTCTCCACCAGATCTAGCACGGCATCGTCGGCATCCTCTTCGTGATCCGAGCTCCTGCTCCGGGGACGCTTGTAGTCAGGCTGATACAACCAGAGCCCAATTCGTTGGAAGCAGGCATCACATGTCAGCAGTTGATTACCGGAGTCTGAGACTCCGCGCCAGCCGTGCATTGCGATCTCGAATGCTTTGCTCATATGCTGGTCTGGTGGCGTAGTGATGCCCAGCACATCGTGCGGTAGCTCGTGTACCAACTTGTGGCTGGACGTATCGACAGTTCGGGTGGTGATGTGCTCCACAGAACCGTATATGGCGGATATGGAATGAAGTCTTTGTCTCAACTCCGGCTGCCAAACCGACGGGCGTACTACTGGCAAGCGGTAAACGTCGTCCTTACAGCCTTGCTGGTGCCAGAGACACGATGAAGCATGACCGTCCACAATCTCGGCTTTGTAGCGCTCTGCCAGCGCTTCCTCGAGCGCTGATGTGGCATCCTCGTCCTCCTCATTCTCATCGTCGGCGTCATCTTCAGCGGGCGTTGGCTTGGTCGGTATATCAAGACTGACGACGACTCTTCTCTCACAGCCACGGCGACAGGCGACCGTGTTCACGTCCACGCAAACCCATCCACGCTTTGCCCAGGCGACTTCGTTGACAACATCTGGCTTCGGATGCCACAAAGACACGCTGCTGAAGGTCTTCAGGCGCGCGAGGAATGTTTCCTGTGACCATGGCGAGAAGTGTGGGGGAGTGCTGTTGGGTTTGGGAGCGTTCTTGCCTCGCGACAAGGATATCACCGACGCATCAAGCGAGCCGGTCGAGGTGCTGTGTCGAAGTCGCTTCCGCACGCGCTCTCGAGCTTCATCGAAGGCAGCGGCAGACGATCGCTCAGCGCTGGACGAGGAAGGCGTATCGGAGACAGTCTTTGGTGGCGCGGTGGCATTGGTAAGAGCGTCCAGCGCCTTGTAGAACTTACGCTTGCTTGTCGCTATGGCCTCTGGCATCGTGAGGTGGGTGCATGTATTGTGCGAAGAGACACAAAGACAGAAGAGCGATTATCAGTGCTGTCATTGTCAGAGCTGACCGAGCTAAATATTACACGCTAGATGCGCGACACACGTGATTGCACCAGCTCCTGCTGTTTCACAAGCTGCCCGCTGCATGCTACACTCCTGATCATCAACAACGCTTTCTCTTTCAGAACCATCTGCGCCACTTAAGGCCTCGGTCAAAGACGTACTGCTCATTCTCCCGTCACGATTCATCGTTACTCGAGTGAACGCACCTGTCTCACCACACCAAGGACGATCCGCAGTGCCTGCACCACCATCTGGTGTACCCATCCTGTCCTGCCTGTACACTTGCATGACCTCGGACGAACGTCGTTACCTAGTCTTCAAGCTCCTTTGTGGACACTGGAATGTCGAAGCACTATGCTCTCTTGGCATACTTGATGTCGTCTGGACTCTCATTTCCTCCTATGCCGTCCAGATAAGCACTCCGCAAACGTGTTTTGACTTCGCCGTGCGTGCTCAACCCACAGAATGGTTGTCAACCAAGCATTTCCAGGCGACATGACCCTGGTTTCACCAGTCGACTGTAAGCGACTCGCGTCACCCGGCTATTGGGATATCTGAAAGGGAGTGTAGCTTTGTACTGGTGATCCACGAGTCGACGATCTGCTAAGGAGAATCAATGGATATCGTCCGCAGATTCACGCCACGCATGGTATGGTCATTGACGGGAAAGCTACAAATGTTGCCACTCATTGCGCAATTATCAGCAACGCGACATCGTTATCGATTGCTCGCGAGCCGTGATGCTTGCAACTATCACAGGTTTAACTTCGGATGATCCCGACAGCCTCACAAGGGACACGAGAGCTTATCCCAACATGTGAAACTATTCGTGTAAACACGAATCAAGGTATACGTCAGCACGTGTTGTTGTGCAGCGACGACCATGCACCCAGCTCGGTCATTCTGTCGCTCCTGCGAAAGCAGGTGCAGCAGAATGCGTCTTCATCTCTCCAGTATCTACTTCCTCGCAGCCTGTCGTTAGCTCTCACCAAGCCGCTACCCGCCGACCGAATCGCTCAACGCGCCTACTTGCTCTAAAAATTACCCGAAGAAGCCGCTGCCTGCACAACGGGCATTTGGAATCTACCGAGCACAGCAGAATGTGGCACTAAAACGTCCCTGATCCTACGCAGCCTCAGATTCCTTCAATGTCCCGTAGGCATTCGAAGCCAGCATGGTCATGCCGATTCTTCAGTCGCCGTTGCTATGGCAAGCACTGAGCGCAGTCCTCCTTCTGTGCATCCTGGTACAGCAATTCAGCCTACAACCGTTCCCCATTAGAGCGAAGCAGATATCTAGCGCGCTTGAGCACGGAGATGAACAGACAATTGGAAAAGATACTGGAGCCTGGTCGTACGACTGGGCACGCGACCACGATAATCTAAATCTCAATGTCGAACAATGCGATGCTGCCTTTCCGGAGCTATACGACGAGGTCGATCGCGCCGTGCAGTACTGGGGCGAGTCAGGCCGCAAAATCACCTCTGAAAGCATAGAGCTAGTCGGTGGCAACGATGGAGGCGTACGAGGCTTGATCGCGGGACAGCAGCTGCGCATAATCCAGACCAGAGGACTGGGCCGCAAGGACTTTCGACATCGCATTATTGCCGTGTTGCAGCAAATACAGACCGCTCTCAACGCTGCTCAGAGCGCCGGTCAACCTTTGCCTGATGTTGAATTCACTGTCGTTGTGGACGACAAGCCTGTCGTGGGCGAGAAGCCAAGGGCGCTATGGGGGTTCACACGAGCATTTGCAAACCCACGGCATGACAATGTCTGGGTCATACCAGACTTCCATTTCTTCGGCGCCCCACCGGAAGCTGAAGGATGGTCGTTGCAACAATCAAAGTCCAGAGAGCATGATGGCCCATTGGATCAGAAAATCGCCAAAGTTGCATGGTAAGTCATCCGGAGTGGACCTCGCGCGCTCTCAGACACGATGAAGACGTGTCTTGGATTGACGTGCTGGCTGCTCAGACAATCGAACTATCGTATGGACATACTAACACGGGTACAGGCGAGGTGTTGCGTGGACGAATCCAGAAGTACGTGAGCCGTTGTTGAACGTGACAGAAGGCAAGCCATGGGCAGATGTTGTCCAGATGAGCTGGGACAAAAAAGACTCGGTGATACCCATGGCATCGTTTTGCAAATACCGCTATGTCGTCAACACGGAAGGGCGGTCTTGGTCTGCGCGCATGACACATCTGCTGAACTGCGACTCCTTGCTCATGGTCCACGACGTGGAATGGATAGCACACTACTACCACCTGCTGGACACCGACACGAATTGTGTCCGAGTGGAGAGAGACTTCTCAGACCTGGAGGAAAAGATCAAGTATTACAACGAGCATCTGGACGAGGCACAGAAAATTGCGGACACTGCGAAAGCGACATTCCGTGAGCGATACACAACGCCTGCTGCGACAGCTTGTTACTGGCGGAGACTGCTGCGCTCATGGGCTACTGTCGCATTCAAACCGAAGACCACTGAGATGACCAAAGTCAAGAATCGGCTCAGCTCGACCGAAAAGCTGCGCGGGATTGCTTTCGAACAGTTCATCGTGCATGACAACACGAAAGACTACCCTTACAAGTAGGCAAAGCCCAAGCCCGGGCCTAGCCCATGATAGCCTTCTGTACAAGAGGAGAACGAGACACCAGGCAGCTGAGAAAACGATCAGCAGGGCCGCAGGATGGTTGTGTGCAGCAGATGGAGCACGTCGTCAGGACCATCGTCGCATAGTAAGCATTGCATATTCAAGCTGGAAAGCTGGTGGACCGCGTACAACGAGACAGTACAACCATGAGGTAGAACATAGCAGGCACTGCAGAGTGAAATACAGAGGAGAGTGACAGGCATTGAGGCGTGGCATGGGAAGCTGATATGGAAGAGCAACAGCGCAGCATTGGCTCGGCGGTGCAGGGGATTACGATAGTGCTTTAGATATGGCTGATACAACTGAAGCATCGAATGTGCACATGTAGCCATCGATCATGTTGGACCTCTCAGTGGCGTGTGATGTGTGTTGTTGGTGAATGCGCCGTCCGAACACATTGGTGGTCAATTAGCGTTTGGCACAGACCAGCTGGCGCTTCGGCAACTTGCAAGTCCTCGAGATCCATGGATGAGCCTTTTCTCCCACACGCGACTTCTGCACACCACCAACCGTCATCCACCACTTCTACCACCACCACCACCACCACCACCACCACACTTCCATCACCCTCCCTTCGCACTTCATTACACGTGCTTGTTGCCGCTCATCGCAATTGCCTGAGCCTCACTAATCTCACGGCCGCACCACATCGCAGCTCCCACACCACACGCGACACGCTTTCTGCAGCTCGGCTATTCTGCCCGCCGACGATAGACCTCGACTCGCAAAGATCATCCCTCCTCCCGCAGCGCAGCGCATATCTGCAGACACCCACACGTGCAGTGCAAACCTTGCGATCATGGCTGCTGAAGTTGGTGCCCTGCCAAATGGCAACTACGCACCCCACGCCGCCTACGGAGGCATAAACCAAAACGAATTCGCATACACTACCAACCACGCCGTCTCCTCGCAAAACTCCGCTCCACCGCAGTCTTCCACCCCGTCCAACGCCGCAAGCTCGCAGCAGCCCGCACAGGCCGACATCAGCAAGGACGAGGTGGGCTGGTACTTTGTCGAGCAATACTACACCACCCTCAGCCGAAGTCCCGAGCGCCTGTACCTCTTCTACAACAAGCGCTCGCAGTTCGTCTCTGGCGTTGAGGCCGACAAGGTCTCTGTGTGTGTCGGCCAACGTTCCATCAATGACCGCATCAAGGATCTCGACTACCAAGACTGCAAAGTCCGCGTTACCAACGTCGACTCCCAGGCCTCGGACCAAAACATCGTCATCCAGGTCATCGGCGAGATCTCGAACAAGGGTCAACCACACAAGAAGTTCACCCAGACCTTCGTGCTCGCCACTCAGACTAACGGCTACTTCGTGCTGAACGATATCTTCAGATACCTGGTCGAGGAGGAGGATGAGCCGGAGCAAGAGTCTACCGCTGCACCAGCAGAGGAGGTCCAACAAGTGTCTGGCACTGAGAGCAGCGAGCAAGAGCCAGCATCGACTCAAACCGAAGCAAAGACACTTGCAACATCAGGCGAAGCCGTTGAGGCAGATGCTCAGCAGCTCGATAAGGAGCTCGAGGAGAAGGCCGCTGATCGCCAAGCATCCTCCGAAGATGCCTCCGCTGCGGTCAAGGAACTCGTCAATGGAGAGGGTGCCGAGGGTGCCAAGAAAGCTGTCGAAGAGGCCACCGCTACTCCAACGGAAGCAGAGACACGGACTTCTGCACCTGAGCCAACTGATGAGCTCGAGCGCACCGCCACTGCTGAAGCTGATGTACAGCCCGAGAAGCCAAAGGATCCAGAACCAACTCCTGCCGCTTCGCCACCCAAGCAGGCTGCCCCTCAACCAGCACCTGCACCTAAGCCTGCCGCCCCCGCTGTGCCAATGAGTTGGGCTGCGCGCGCAGCAGCAGCTTCTGCCAACCGTGCTCCAGTGCCCGCCCCAGCGGTGCCCCAACAACCCACCGCAAAGCCAGCCGCACCAAAGCCAGCAACTCCATCCTCCACCCAGGCATCGACACCACCCGCCCCAACAGCTCCTGCGGCCCAGCGCCAGGAGCAAGGCTCCGAATCCCAGGATGAGTGGACAGCCGTTGGCCACAACCGCCAGCAGTCGCGACAGACCAATGCACCACAGCAGGAGCAGCCACAGCAGAACCGAGGCTACATCAAGAACGTGCACGAGAATGTCGACGCTGCTGAGCTGAGAAAGACCCTCGAGCAGTTTGGCGAAATCGTTTACTTCGACATTGCACGTCAAAAGGTGAGTGCATGTGCAGACAAAGTCCCAAACGTTGTTCTTGTAACTAACTGTTGGTATTTAGAACTGTGCCTTTGTCGACTTCAAGACTGCTGATGCCTACAACAAGGCAGTCGAGAGCCCATTCGAACTGGCTGGCGAGAAGCTCTACGTTGAGGAGCGCCGCATCCGACCAGGATCAACCCCATACGTTCCACGTGGCCAATTCCAGGGCGGTCGCGGCGGCCGAGGCGGAGCTGGCCAGGGACCTCCGCGTGGCGGCTTCCAGGGACAAGGTCAGCGAGGCGGCGCTGGCGGTGCTCCAAGAGGAGGAGGACGCGGCGGCTCTTTTGCACCCAGTGCTCCGCGAGGCGGGAGGGGAGGTTCGTTGGCTTAGAACATCTACGAACAACTGAACGACGACGAACACGATAGCGACAGCCTAGACGGCTCTCAATCTGGTTCAGACTCGTCGAGGACACTGGGAGCCGAGTCGTCTGACGATAATGCAGTGATGACCCCGTCGACTTCTCCCAACGGCAGCCGTACTTCATCGATAACATCTGAGCGGTTCGCCGCCGCTATGGCCTTGCTCGATATGATGAGCATCGAGGAATAGTGCCGTCCTCCGAAACCTCACGACACGACAAACTGTAACAATATCCGTTCTTTTCTGGAATGCAAATTCTACTACTGTGCTAATATCTTTGGCAAGAGCGGGCGGGTACGGGTGCAAATAAGCGCTCGTGGGGGCAAGAGAAAAGCGTTTTGTAGTTTGCATAGCGTGGTCCTTTTGCGTTTGCTTTGCTTTGCTCTTTGGGAACGAAGATGAAGAAGAAGAAGAAGAAGAAGAAGAAGAAGAAGAAGCGGACAGTTTGCATTACTTGCGCGAGATGTACCAACCAACCCCCTTAGTCTTACCTCCCCCCTGGTTGGTTTGCTCGCGGAATTGGGAAGTCAAGTCTGATGATGTGTCTATGTTGCAGCAGCATGGGCATGCATTGATTGCTTTTCTCTTACATTAGCGCGTAGAAAGTATTGGTCTGGAATAGGGCAGATAGCGTACAGAGGTCATGAGAGATGTACAAATTGGTTTGGTAAGGCTCCTTGTTACGGGCTTCCTTCCTCGATTCAGTGCGTGATTGCTATGTTCATGAGAAATATTGTTGTCCTAGTGTCTATGCGGTGCTAGCATAAAAAGTACAATACAAGAAAGATTCCGCTGCTGCTGTCGTGTTGTGTTTTCATGCTCCAGCCCTTCTTCGCTCGCTCGCTCGCTATGCCATCTCTTACAAACTCACAATCTAAACCCCAGCTGTGACTTCCTTGGACTTGTCCTGTGCACCGACCACCTGGACTCCAAGGGCCTCGTGTGAGAATCATCAACCTCCATTCTAAGAAGAACTCATATTCTCCTCCAACTCGGCACCGATGGCACTGTCCTTGAAGCTGCGACCACGCGTCTTGCGAAGCGATCGCTGCTCAGCGTGTGCAGTCTTGGTAGTGGTGGTTGTAGTCGCAGTCATCCTCAAGGCGCTCATTGTCTCAAGCCTGCCGAGGAGCTCCTCGCCTGCCGTTTGGCGTCTGTCCGTGGTCTTGCCGGCATGGGCATTAAGGGCACCGATCTCATCGCGAAGGCCTTGCATCTCGGCGTTGGTCTCCTCAATGTACGTAGTCATGATAGTCCGGAAATCTGCCATCTCAGCCTCAAGCGTGGTGATGGTCTCAGTCTGTTCTGTGCCAGTACTCTTGAGCTCGCGAATCTCCTGTTCACGAGCCTCCACCAGCTCAGCCCATGCTGCGTCAGCCTTGTGAGCTTTGTCCTCGACGTTGAGGATCTTTTCTTGCTTCTCGTTTATGATGGACTTGAGGTGATCAATCTCTGCACCTCGTTCAGCATCAAGCTGGAGCATTGCAGTCGCTTCCTGTTCGACGCGACGCTCCAGGCTGAGCTTCTCCTTTTCGAGATCGTTGAGGTATGCCTGCCTCTCTGCAACTTCGTGATTCAGCTCAGCGATTCGAGCGTTTCTATCGTCGATCTCGGAGTTGTGCAGATCAGAAGTGACTGTGGCCTCATCGCGTAGATGCGTGATTTGCAATTCATGCTCCGAGATGGTGAGTTGTAGTGCAGCGATGCTGGCTTGTCCTTCCTCGCGTTCTTGTTGACGCTGTGCGACCTCGGTCTCATACAGGTCCTCAGCAGCCTTTAAATCGGTGCGCAATGTTTCGATCTCGCTGTCCTTCTCGATGACCTCCGCATCGAGAGCCTCAATGCGTTCATCCCGCTCAGCCAACAGATCCCGCATCTCATTCTCGACCTCTTCGATGCGTGCTTCGAGGTCAAGGATGGTGGCGGCGCGCTCCTGCACCAGTTCTTCCTGCAACTCCCGTCGTTGAACCTCATCGGCGATATCGGTCTGGTACTGCTCATCGCGCTCCGAAGCAGCCTGCTCAAGCTCTCGGATCTTTGCCTGGTTGGTCTGCTGGATCTCGAAAAGTTTCTGTCGAAGCTCATTGGCTTGCTTTCCTTGCTCGCGCAGCTTCTCGTTGAGCTCTTCGATCTCGACATTACGGTCATCGAGGTCGTTCTCGGCCGCCTCGCGTTGCGTGCGCTCGGACTCGTTGGCTTGTCGAAGTTCATCAAGCTCTGTAGTCAACTCGGTGAGCTGCAGCTCGAGACGCTCCACCCGGCTCTCAAGTTCCTCTACCTCGATACCCCTCTGCTGAAGATCGGCCTCTGCAGCGTCGCGCGCATTCTGTTCTTCATCGCGCTGAGCAGTGACGTCTGTCAGCTGTTCGCGAAGAGTGTCACGCTCCGTCTCGATGGTCTCGATGCGCAGTTCCAAGCTTGTAATCATCGCTTGTCGCTCGTCGCCCAGAAGCTCAGCCTCAGTGCGCAGCTTTGTCTGCTCGTCAAGACGGTCCTCAAGGTCACGGACTGTCTCTTCACGCTCCTGATTCATTCGCGCGATGGTGGTGCGATGCTCCTCCTCCATGGTCGTGATCAACGTCAGCAAACGCTTCTCTTCGCCCTGATACTCGAGCAACGAAGCGTTCAAGCAAGTGATGGTGGCAGCGAACTCAACGTTCTCGCTCTGAGCGGCACTGAGTTCTTGCTTCTTGGAATCGACTTCGTCCTGTAGCGAATCACATTGCTGTTCCACTTCTCTCTTCTCTTCTTCAAGATCCTCAATCTCACGCTCCTTGGCGTCATTTGTCTGATCAAGCTCGCTGAAGCGCTCATGTAGTTCTTGCTTCCTCAGCTCTGCCTCAGCAAGACGGTCGAGCAGGCCGTTGACTTGCTTCCTGAGGCTCGCAGTCAGCGTGTTCTGCTCGTAGATTTCTTCGTCTTGTTCTCGCAGTCGGTCTGCAAATTCGGAGACATTGGCGATCAGGATCTCAAGGATATCCTCGTTGGAAGCGTTCTCCGGGATACTATCCGGCAAGATCCTCTCCAGCCGCTCGCGTGTGCGTAGAAAAGTCTCCCTTATGGTGCTCAATATGGCGATCGAGTCAGCTCCATCGTCACCAATACCGAGGCCTTCAATCTCGATCCGAAGGATGTCGAGTTTTGCCTTGGCGTCGATAGCCTCTCTGCTTAACGCCTCTATGTGGTCGTGGAAGCGAGCACGTTCTTCCTGCCAGCTCGCTGCAGTGGACCTGGTTTGAGACTGTCTGAGCAACAACTCCTCGGTTATACTCTCCCGTGCAGGCTTGCTGTCATCGGTGACTGACTGTGAAAAGTCGAAGATGGTCGAATCGCGGGGCAGTTTTGGGTAGGAGACTTCCTCTTGACTTCGCAGCACAAGCATGTCATCGCCATCCATATCGTTATCGTGATCTCGGGCATCTTGGTCCTCCTGCTCGAGCACATCGATTTGCGCCTGGATCTCGCCTGCTTGAGTCTCATCGCCGTTGTTCTGACGTCCCCGCAGCTTGGTACGCAGGTCCTCGAGTTTGCGAAGACGAGCGACGCGCTCTCTGAGAACTTCATTGAGCGGAGCGAGGTTGTATTGTGCCTGAATGCGGTGTTCTTCCTCTTGCGACAAGCTGGGCGGTAGCGAGTGCCGGACATGGATGGCAGAAGAGCGCTTGTCCTGCTGAGAGTGGCTGTGGCCATTGGGAGCTGGCGAGCCTGTTCGACGGCGTTTGACGGTCATCTTCTCGGTCTTCTTGTTCGGGTAGGGAGTCATCTGCGTAGCAGTGCCTCGATCGTCCGAGTGGAGAGTGATGATGGACTCCTCGTGGGTGTCGTCGCCGTCACCGAAGCGTACGTGCCGCGAAGTGTGATGTTCCTCGATCGTCTCGATGAGCTCGGCGCCGGCCGCAGTCTGTACAGTCTCCTCGGCCTCGACCTCTACTTCCTCGGGAATAGCATCGGGCAGGTCATGGAGCTGGTCGTGCTCCTTGTCGGCATCGGTGCTTGTCTTGGTCTTTCTACGTCTCTTTCCCGGCGTGGCAGTAGCCGCAGACTGCAAGCTCTGCTCTGACTGTTCGGAGGCATCACTTCGTCGGCGCTTGCGACCGCCGCCTCGTGTTTGGCGTGCGGTCTCTGGCTGTGGAGTGACTGATGAGCGAGTCTGTCGCTGTGATGCGGATGCTGCCTGGCTGGAGCCCGCCGCCTGCGCTCTGCCTCGCTTGGGCGGCATGATGGTGGTGATGAAGGTGCAGGCTTCACTTGAGTGGTGTGTTTCCAGGAGTCGTGGTCGCGCTTTGTGGTGGTAATGTCACGCGGATTTGGCGGGGAGGGGGGGTGTCGCAAAGAGCAAGCAGTTCAAGATGGTCGTAAGTTGAACAAGAGTAAGAAGAACAGAAAGTCGCTTTTGGTGGTGGTGGTGGTGGAGCGCGCTACCTCCTAGCTTGTGTTTCCAACTTCAGCTTCCTGGCTTTTTGTTTGGCGACGCGAAGTGACGTTGACGCGGAATCTGAAACACCTCAAAATTCACCACCAAGCGCTGGCTGTTTGTTGACAACACGTCAAACACTCGTGACTGCTCGAGACGCGAAGATTCGCCTGTTGCGTTAGCACTGGGCAGTATGGCTTTGCAACAAGAATACAACAGCATGTATAAGCGCTGCCCGTGTGTCGTCCACGGTGCTCGCTAACTTGAACAGGCATATGCAATTCTGCAGCCAATCACGGACTCAGACAGACGGTCTAGCTTTATGGAACATTCACTTCGTGCGCCGAGTTACAGTATGTGAACGTGTAAGTCGTGAAAGCTAACGTGTATACTTTCTTCGGACTGCACAAGCAGAGAAATACGGAGAAGACTACGAAATGTGTGCCGCTATCCAATGCACATTCTATCTCCGATCCTGTCCGCTCCCAGCCATGCAAACGAGACGTTTCTCAAGCTCACCATCTCCTCCCGTACACATCATGCTCTTGATGTGGCCGCGCCTTCGCCTGTGGCCGATTTGACACTGGACGAGAGCCAGTACCCATAGTTGTGCCGCGATCGTCGGTAGAGATCTCGTTACGATGGTCCAGCAGTCGATTGTCGCCTCCAAACTTCTGCCACAATTCCCGATCTTCTTCATCGTGCCCACCATGCTCAGCGTCGCGTTTGAAGAGGCCAAGAATGTCCTTCATAGAAAGCTTGCCAACGCCCTTGCCGCCTTCTATGGCTGCCTTGGCGAGCTCGCGCTTCTTTTCTTGCAGTTCAATGATCCTCTCCTCCACACTGTTGCGAACCGTCAGGCGGAATACCTTGACGTCAACAGTCTGGTTGAGTCGATGCACGCGATCAATTGCTTGCTCCTCTACGAAAGGGTTCCAGAAAGGTTCCACAATTACAACTCGCGAAGCGGCAGTAAGGTTGAGTCCGAGCGAGCCGCACTTGAGCGAACAGAGAAGAACCCGTGTCTTCGGGTCGGTGCGCAAAGAGTTCAGAGACTGCTCGCGAGCATCGGGCCGCATGCTGCCATCGTATCGTACAAAGCGGAGGCCGCTTGTCTTGAGGGGTGGCTCGATGAGATCGAGCATGGTGGTGAACTGCGAGAATACAATCGTCTTGTGCTTGGGCGACTCCTTGTGCAATATGCGGAGGAGATGGCGGATCTTGGTCGATGGCGTATGGCTTGACTTTCCGCTGGTGCCCACGCCGTCGAGGATGTTGGCTTCCGAGTCTGAGTCGTCCGATTCACCATCTTCGTCATCCTCTTCGCTCTGGTCGTCTACGTCTGACACCTCATCGCCCTCCTTCCCACCGCGACCGCTAATTCTCTTCGCCCGCGATGGCGAGTCGACGACATCTGAGTCATCCTCGTCACTTCTGTCCGAATCGATGGTGTCGAGAGTTTCGCCGCCGCCTTCTTCATCTTCATCGTCTGTGGTGCCTGCTTTGCCCTGTTCGGCATGGCTCTCATCCTCGTCGTCGTCGCTGTCGTCGATGATTCTGCGATTTCTAGCACGGCGCTGCTCCAACTTGACCTCAGCTTTGACTGCTTGAGCTTTGGATTTGGTTGCCTTAGTTTTGTGCTTCTTCTCCTTCTGCTTCTTCTTCACAGCAGCAAGATCATCCTCGCACTCAGAGCACCGGACCGCGCCATCTCTAGCCTCAACTGGAGATAACTTGACTTGGCAGACATCGCAGTGCTTGGTCTGAACACTAATCCCGCCCATTAGGGCTGCGAGGTCGTCCATGTCGTTGCCGCTCGGCTTCCGAGGAGTCTGAGCACCCGCCATTCCAGTAGTCATGGCATCTTTGTCCTTGCTCATAGACATCTCGACCAGCCGCGGGTGGTTGCAAGCTTGCCTGAGCCTCAGTAGAAGAACGAGAGCTCCGATGTAGTCAGCCTTGGCAGCATGTGCCATCTCGTCTAAACGTTTGTCGGCTCTGGCTTGAAGACGACTGTAAAAGTCTTGTTCTTCTTCGTCCAGCTCACACTCGACTGTGAGCACCTCGCGCTTGACGATCTGCATGCCACCCTTGTTCTCGCCATCTTTGCCAGTCTTACCACCAAAGTTCAGCGCACCCTCCTGCTTCAGGATGTCCTTGGTGCGCCGCTTCATGAACGCACGCAGGAAATACTGCAATCGCCTCATGGCAAGGCCTCCGCGACCGTTCTTCATCGGTTGAATGATATCTTGCTTCCAGCTTGGCTGCTCACAATACGGTTTGATGCAAAGGAACTTGATCAGTGACTGCAGCTCGTCCAAGTTGTTCTGCATCGGCGTTCCAGTCAAGCACCATCGATACCAGCTGTTCAGCGCGTAGCAAGCTTGAGTCGCTTTTGCGTTGCGATTCTTGATGCTGTGGGCTTCATCAAGCATAACTCTGTACCAGTGTACGCCGAAGCATCCGATCCTGGTGCCACCACTGACGAGCATATTCGAGCCAGCATGTTCCGATGTTAGTGTCTGAAACGTGGTGATCACGACATCATACTTTCTCAGCTGATCTCCAGACTTCGTTCGACTCGCACCGTGGTGTACCAGGACTTTCAAAGCGTGGCTCTTAGACACCTTCGTCTTGATCTCGGACTCCCACTGCTTGATGAGGGCAAGCGGTGCAACAACGAGTGTGCCCTTGCCGACCTCCCGACCAGGCATCTTCTGGTTCTTGCGCTCCGGCTTCGCGTCCAACGCTGGTCGTGGATTCGTGAGCAGAAGTGCTACAGACTGAACAGTCTTGCCCAGGCCCATGTCATCTGCCAATATACCGCCATAAGGCAGTACGCCCTTGACTTTCTTCTGTCCGATCTCCTTGTCAATCATCCATGACACACCTTCGACTTGATGTGGCAAGAGCTTCACTGCAAGTCCATCGACCGTGCCATCCTCCTCCTCCTCTGCATCTTCGTCGTCATCTTTTGTCGGTGTATCGTCCTTGACATTCAACGCTGCCAGTTTGCTGGCAAGACCTTTAGACTCCGCCTCTTCTGCATCGCGCGTCTTAGCACGTCTTCGGAGACGAGTCTTACCTTTCGATTCTTCATCATCGAACGCGCCTTCAAGCAAGTTCTTGATGTTTTCACTCGCCTTGTTGGCGTCCACATACATGTATGGATCTTCAGAGCCAAAGTTTCTGCTCTCCGCTCTGATCGCGGCGTCCGGGTCGAATCGTTCTCCGTCGCTGTCGTCATCCTGTGCGGTAAGATCGACCACCGACTTTGGTGGGTTGAGTGCTGACTTGTAGAAATCTGCTTGAGCCGTTGAACTAAACGTCGGCTTCGGGGGATGGAAGGTCTGGAGCGGTGCATTTGTGGGTCGGTAGATGTTGGTAGCGCTTGGGCCGTGGTTGCGTTGTGCATTCGCATCATGCGCAGCCTGCCATGAAGACGATGCTTGACGTTGACCTGGAAAGTAGAAGTCGCGCTGATCTGCGGGATACTCGTCCGATGTCACTCGAGACGTCGTGGTTGGCCTGATCGACTGCTGTGGACGCTGCTTCGGCATGAAGATGCTCGACGTCTGCTTCCTGGGCTGTGTGGGCCCTCTTAGCGGGTTGCGCAAGGGACTGGCCTCCCCGAAGGTGATGTCCGACAGAGAGATGTTTGCAGCCTTGCCATCTCCATCCACCGCAGGCGCTTTCGGCGACGGGGACTGCATCTTCGCGGATATGTTGGCTAGTGGGATGCGCTCCTGAACGTCGCGCTTCTGCGGTGACAGGTAGTGGCCAGACGATGTCCGGCTGGGATTTGTTTCGCGGACCATGTGTTCGGTGTCGCTCACGTCACAGCGTGCCTGAGCTTCTAACCACTCGTTTACTGCGTTGCTTGAGGACCCTGGATTCGACGACTGCGACTGGGTGCCGAGTGTGTTGATGGGCTTGAAGGCGGTACG
This sequence comes from Fulvia fulva, assembly GCF_020509005.1. Taxonomy (NCBI): domain Eukaryota; kingdom Fungi; phylum Ascomycota; class Dothideomycetes; order Mycosphaerellales; family Mycosphaerellaceae; genus Fulvia; species Fulvia fulva. Next base: position 1,658,612 of record NC_063012.1, read on the forward strand.
CCGCGGCGACGGATTTCGTGAGTCCGCCCTTGCTGGAAGTGAGTGTACGGAGATGTTGTGGGCGATATGTTGCACTTACACTTTGCTGTATGTTCAGACGTGCGGTCGTGTCCACTTGTAATGATGCTCACTTGACCCGCCATAAGCTCCAGCAACGTCGTGCTGCCTGTTGCTATGGGAACAAATTGGGAATAAATTGGAACGCGACTGCACGTGTTTTCCGCGTCGCGCCTTCTTCTCCTCTTCGATTCATTTAGCCGGCACTCAAGCCATGAACATCCACTCCCTCTACACGGCCGCCATGGCAGCGGCGCATCATATACCGATAGTCCTCCTCTTAAACACGAAGGTAGTATGTTCGTCTCTCCTCCGTCATCATTGACTCGCAACAATGGCTACGACTTCCTGCGTGGCCGAAGCTAACCAGGCCTGTCCTCCTCACCCATTCTCGCAGAACCGCTTCGAGACTCGGGACGATGTGATAGCAGCGTGTTCCTCATTGTTAGACCCTCTGGAGTCCGGCTTCTCACCAGAATGTGCACTTGTGCGCGTGGGCTCCACCGGCACCAGATGTAGGCCTACGAGCCCCCCTTGTGATGACCTCACGAAGCTGACAATGACATCCAGTCGACGAGACTGCAGCTCAAATCGAAGGATTTGCTCGACCACTATGGGGCCTTGCTCCACTCCTCGCTGGTGGTACTGACTACAAGAACGCCCATCTCTTCATCAAGGGCCTGGCTTCCGGCACGAACCCAGAGGGACCAGAGTTTTGGGGCGCTATGCAAGACCTCGATCAGCGTATGGTCGAGTCCTGCCCCATCGGATGGACCCTAGCAATCGCGGGCAAGCACTTCTGGGATCCACTGACTGAGCAGGAGAAAACGAATGTTTCCAAGTGGATCGGGTCGATGAACGACAAGGAGATGCCAAACACCAATTGGTTATGGTTTCGAGTATTCGCCAATCTGGGGTTGAAGGCCAACAACGCCCACTATTCACACAACCAGATTGAAGCAGATATGGATCATCTTGACACATTCCATCGTGGAGATGGCTGGTCCAACGATGGCCCGGAAGGCTATACTCAGATGGACTATTACTCCGGCTCCTTTGCCATCCAGTATCTGCAGCTGCTATACTCGAAACTGGCTGCAGACTTTGATCAAGCTCGAGCGAGTGAGTATCGCAAACGAGCGAGGTCATACGCGCTCGACTTCGTGCATTATCAAGCGCCTGAGGGCCATAGTATTCCGTTCGGTCGCAGTTTGACCTATCGCTTCGCAACAATTGCATTTTGGACGCTTTTGCATACGCTGATGTCGAGCCTCCTGCGCCTCTGACCTGGGGCATCATCAAGGGACTATTCCTTTGCAACCTGCGTTGGTGGAGTCAGCATCCTGGTATTTTCCAGCCGAATGGAATGCTCAACATCGGCTACACTTATCCCAGTTATTACTTGGCAGAGAATTACAACTCACCCGGATCTCCATACTGGTAAGCGCTTTTGAGAGGTCGATACTGCTGCCCTTTATCAGAGCTCCAGAGGGCGTTGCTAGCTCGTTACGGCTGCACGACTCTGTCCTCTGCACTAAACATCTACTGACTTCCTGATCTTAGGTGCATGCTGGCTTTTGCCGCAATCGCTCAACCGCAATTGCATCCCTTCTGGTCCAGCATCGAGGAGACCCATCCTTTCACGCACACGCCTAGTCTTCTTCCCGATGTCAAAGCGTTGAAGCACCCCAAGCATATCATGATCCACAAAGGCGGCCATACATTTCTCCTCTCGAGCGGGCAGAAATGCCACTATCCCTTGAAGGCATCTCAAGCAAAGTATGGGCATTTCGCTTACAGCGCAAGCTTTGGCTATTCAGTGCCAACTGGCGGCTACAGCTTGGAGCAGTTCGTGCCTGAAAGTGCGCTAGCGTTGAGCGACGACAACGGCGAGATCTGGAAGATGCGTCGTGAAGTGGAAGATGCGCAACTTCGAGAAATGAATGGCTCTCCAGTGCTCTACTCTACTATGCACCCCTGGAAAGATGTCGAGGTTAAGACATGGCTGCTGCCACCGGCTGATGACACTCCCAACTGGCACATCCGGATACATCGCATCAGGACAGACAAACAGCTACTCAGTGCTGAAGGTGGCTTCGCTATCGCAGGCACAAGGACCAAAGACGGCAGGATATTGGGCGAGATATCACCTGAAGGACAAATGGAAGGCACCATGAAGTCCGGCAACAAAGCGCTCGTGGTATCCAGAGCTGGAGTTTCAGGGGTCGCAGAGCTGGCTTCGAAGCACAATCGAAAAGGTGGGATATGCCATGCTGATGCTAACAGCAACCTCATCGAGCCACGCACGTTGCTGCCAACATTGTACGCTGAGTTCGAAGCAGGCAGCAGCATCTGGTTGGTCACGGCTGTCTTTGCTATGCCAAGTAGTGTCAATGCTTGGTCGGAAGCGTGGCGGAAGAGTTGGGAGATGAAGCCAGACCTTCCACATTGGGTCAATGATCTCATGAAAGATGGCTGAGCTTTGCATTGTCTACAGTATATGGTGATCATCAATACCCACCTATTCAGCTCTGGACCAGAAGGATTTAGGCTCAAGATGTCGTGTACACTCTCCAGCGCCTCATCGCCACAGAGTGCTTCAAATCTGGCAGCAGGACACGATAGCCTCATAGTTGCACACAAATGACGAGATGGCACACCTCCAACGAAGTGTTGTCTCTCGAAGCCCGCAAGTCTCAGCGATGACAAGCCACAACTCACGAGCAAGTGCGATATGGCACTGCAACAACGGTCCGCGAACGTCATGCTCAAGTGTCGTACATGTAATGTATCAAATTCTTAACGTCGTGTGATGACTTCTGGTCAATCAACAAACCACCGTCATACGCCGACGTGGTGTCTTCACAAGCCGCTGGACCGAAGATGTATCTTCAAGACAGCCTCAGGCAGATGCCGACGGTATGCCTTTCCTGGCCGCAGACCTCGTTACGAGCACAGGAACTGCACCGCCACAGCGTCAGACACACAGAGAGCACTCAGAACACATGACAGCGAGCGCAAATGGCTGCTGTGTTCGAAGAAGCAATAGTCACGAGCCGGTGAGTGCTGTAGTGTAAAGCTGACCGAGAAGCATATGTTGAGAGCACGACATGTTATGTCGAGTGCATGAACGCGTATAAGTACATTTGTACCAAAGTCAGATCGAGCATGTGAAAGCACGTTGAGCAGCTGTGAGTGGGTGTGCGTTCGACGTGAGGCGCCGGCAATGTGCACCGAGGGTGCAATCCTGTACGGTTGCGGAGAGAAGGTGGAGGTGGAGAATCGAGATGTACCCCAGATGATGTGTTGACAAGAACAGGCACAGGCTTGGTTGTACCCGTTCCTGTACTAGCGGATCAAGCTACACTGTCGCCGGATATCACCAGACATTGGGGTATTCATCTTGCATTTGAGGATCTCGATCATCAAGACAGACCAGCATGCGCTTATGCTCGGTTCATGGTAAGACCACGAACTGGGGTCACGGCAAGTGGACGCCATCACCAGATCACATGTCGCAAAAGCGCTGTCTGGCGGCAAGGGCTTTCTCTCGGGATCGTCGCAAGTCACAAGTGCCAGCTGCACCGCGCGTGCGCCACATCGACCACGGCTCAAGCCTTGCGACGCCCGCCAACGGTTCATGATGACAACGAAGCCTTGGGTGGAGAAGGTTCCCAGGAGTCGGCCCACAACCATCGGCTCTAATGCGTCTGCCGACGGGGAAGCAGGCCCGTTGTGCTCATCAGGCACGCGCGTGACCTGCAAGATGCATTGATGATGAAGGCTGGTCCTGTGACCGGAAAGCAGGCTTGTCGTGGTCTGAGTGCAAATCTCAGCACCGCACGTTGATACGACGTGTTTGAACCAGAGGGACGCGCATCGACGATGTGCTGCTGCTTCCTTGATCACGGTCATTATCAGACTTAATCGCGAGGCGCTCGCCACGTCTCGGCTTGCGACCAGATATTTGCATGGTATCCGATCGACGGAGACTGCCCTGGCGACGCGGAGCAGCACCGGCCGGACTGAGAGTTCCCATACAGGCTGGCATCACCACGCAGAATGTAGGGCGAGGCACCGCTATGCGACAATTGGAAGCACTGATCGTTAGGACTGACGACAAGTCCGCGAGACAGCAGCGACAAGCACTCTTGACATAGCGCGTCACGTTGTATGGCGGATGGTCGAACTGTTCGTGATATGGACATTGTTCAGAAAATCAGCACACAATGTGAGCAAAACATGGTTCTTCATTAAGTTCACCTATGTGGTCCTTTGCTCGTGGGCCGACCAGGTTCATCGAGGTTGTTACGATCAGATGACATCGCGCTCAAGGTACTTCGATATCCAACAAGGACTGGGGACAAGCAGATCCGGGGCGGTGGCGGAAGATTGATTCGCATGGGCAGCCGTGCCTTGGTTGTATGTGAGTGCCGACAGGTGTCCAACGCTCCAATCGAAATGAACGAGAAGGGATGACCCTGACTTTGTTGGCATGCCGAAGTGTCAAACACACGAGATGCCGAATCGTAGTTCCTTGTTTGACCTGAGATGAAGGCTGGACAAAGGTCGAGTCAGAGTTGTCAGACAACCACACTCCCATGACACTGCAGAATGGGTCGCGATGCAGCGTGCTTGACTCGCGTTTAGCAAGAGCGACTAGAACACTGCTCACACCACACGAGAAATGGCGGAAGAATGAGGCGCTTCACTACATACTGGCAATCTCTCGCATTGGGATGGCAAAGTCCACCACTGAGTCGTCATGGTATACGCCTGCACTTACCATGTCGATACTGGCTGTCTCCGCGAGCTCCTCGCTCGACTTGGACCTTCCATTCCTGAACCACCTCCCGACGCCAGCGTCATTGCCGTGCAGACCACGTGTTGAAGCTCGCTGTAGCAATTCGCCTTCCGTGGTCGTACTGTAGTCATGTTCCTCGGCCTAGAAGGCAGCCGAAACGCCAGCAGAAGATCACATCGCCGCCTCCTGTGGTGTAGAAGGAAGCGCAGAAGCCGGCACCTGCCAGCCTGCCAGCCTGCCAAGCGCGAATTCCTGGAGAACGAGAAAGCGCCGAACAAACCGTGCAAACGTCTTTTGCATTGTTCTAGCCGCTGTGGATACGACCACGAATGTGGGGCAGAAGGAAGCGATTCAATCCATCTCTGCCGTTCCCACCCGATGCTCTGCTGCTTCGCAAGAACGGAAGCTATCCAATAGCACCGGCGAACTTGGCTGGAAGCAGTTCTGCTGAGAACGCAAGGTGGAGAAGGCCTCGAGTGGATGAGATATTCTCCGGCCGGCGCTCGTGTGAGCGTCGTCATGTGAAAGAGCACATGAACGCGTACTGCAGTAGACCGATGTGCTGTCAGTCATCTGGAAGAGAAGGGTACCAGTGGTACCTTCACGAGATCTCTCGAATTGATGAGACACCATATCACCTTTGCCTGCAGCTGTCAGAAGATCAGCAAGTCTATCGACCTATGGGACGCCTCGGCTTGCTGTCTTGCATATGCCATGCACGGCATGCAGAAGCGTTCAGTACTCAGCATTAGCTCTGGGAATGTTATTGGGCTTCAAAATAGCGGTCTGCTCATATGTGGGAATCAGACTGTCCAGAACGTCAGCATGGCTGCCTGCTCAAATGCAGACCTTACGCCCTCGTGATGTACTTGTATGGGCATATGTTGAATGTTGAGAAGACGCCTGCATGCTCGTGGGATGTATTCCCATGGTTTGTGGTAATGTTACAGCCTCGTGTAATGTACAAAGCCAGACCAGGCCGAGCGCATGTTCGCTCAATAGGCACTAAGTCGACAGGATAGTATAATAGTAAGCATTTTACTGCCGGCCGTCAATAATCTGTAAAGTGCCGATGCTGGTATCATTTCCTCCATCTCCGTCCCAAGTGACCCTGCGAACCCCAGACGGAGTACAAAGACCTGCCCTTGCGAGCAAGCATCAAAACTCCGGTTCGCTGTGTGCTGTAAACATTCGCTGAAACGCAGTACCAAACAAACTCCGCGCTCTACCATCCCTTGGCATGGTATTCACCCAAACCTTGGTGAAAGTAATCATTGTTGAACTTCGCTGGATCCTTGTGCGAGAGTGCAACGGGCTCCGGATGTTGCTTCAAGTTCTTCACATCGTTGGACGTGTGCCTTCGCTTCATGGCTGCGAGGTTGCCAGTGCTCCTATGCTGACGTTCCCAAAGCAAGTTCTTTCGCAGTGATTCCGTGAGTTCGGTCGAAAGCATGTGGCGACGAGTAGACCGAGGAGACAGTGCCAAAGGCTGTGTGGTGTTGGTCGTTGTGAGGATGGGCTTGGGAATCGATTTCTGGCCCTTGGGCTGTAAGAATCCATTCTCCGTGGGCGACGCAGCTACCGATGGGCCATTCGGAGTGCTTGTCCTCGAGCGGCGGAGTGCTGGCTGTGACTTTGATGCAGCATTTTGGAGCGCCTTGGCCCGGTCGGGCTCGTGCATCATGGTGGTGAGAAGTGATCTTCGCGATGAGAGATTAGGCCTGGAATCCACCCGTTGGAAAAGATCTTTGCTTTCGTTCACGGAAGATGGCCCACTCCCTTCATCGGAATCTTCCCAGTCAGAAGAGTCGTCATCATCCTCGATTGCACTTTCGGAAACCTCGTCCTCCTCATCGTCGGACTCGAACACAGGACTGTGGCGTACTGCGGCTGCGCGTGCCACGGCGATTTCGTCCTTGAAAGAAGTCGTTTTCTTACCCTTCGAATTCTGGAGACTGCCGCGAGATTGTTTCAGACTCTCGGAAAGTGCACTCCTCAACATGTGGCTCTCGAGGGAGCTCTCGTCTTCCGCAGATGAACCAGATCCAAGGATGAACTTTGCGCGTTTCTCAGGAACAGGTTGCCGTAGCGGTGGAGATGTCTTCAGGATTGGAGTCGGCTGAGTGATGGCGAGGTTTGTGTGTGATCGATACGAGGATGGTTTAGTGAAGCCGTGTACAATGCTATGGCCGCTTATCTCGGTGGATGAGCTGTCCTGGGAACCGACATGGTGTGAGGTGTGCGAGTTGTGCGAGTCGTCCGTCGCAACCGTGGAGGCGGACGATTCGAGGAGCGTCGCTTGTGATGTACATGTCTGCGGTGTCGCATTAGACGAGGCGTCGTCGAGGTCAAAGCGCGAAAGCACTTGCGACGCGTTGGTAGAAGTCGGCTCCACGGCAGGCAGCGCTGGGGTGGGCATTGGCAGGTCGATCGGGTCCAGGTAGTTCGTTTTCTTGATCGAGGTGACGATCTTCTCGAGGTCGACGGGTGTGATGTGCTTTTCGCGGCCACGGCTTCGCGTGCTTTCTCCGGAATCGTTTCGTCTGAGGCCTGGCCGCGCTCTCGGAATGCGAGGGGTAATGGTATGTGACGTGGAGTCGACGTCCAAGTCGTCGTCGTCGGAAGAGGAAGCGGAGTCGAGTGAGGACGACAGGGCAGGTATCGACAGCTCGCCACTCGTCGCTGCCGTTCGTGGTGTTATGCGTCGCTGGGAAGGAAGACTACGCGAAAGCGGGCGTTGAGACTCTGGTGCGCAGCAGAACGTTTCTCGGTTCCACAGCCGCCAACTGAGGTTCTCCAGTCGCTTGCCGTCTTCCATCGCATGAGAAGTCTTGGAGAATAGCGACCACTGTGCAGAGGGGTGAGAGGTAAGCAGCTGGCTTTCATTGTCCGGCGAGCGCACGTGAACGTACCATGCCCATGAGGGCTTCAACCGACGACGTGTCGACGGTGTGCAACAGCGGCACCTCGACACGCAACAACGAATGCTCAGGGCGGAAGGGCATGGTGCACACAGGCTGCGTCGCGGACGACGGGGTGCGGTCGTGGTGGCAGCAGAAGAGGAGCGCTGCGGCGGCGTCGTGTGGTGGTGGTGGTGGTGGTGGTGCTTCCAGATGGCTGTTTTCAGATCCGGGCGCGATGAAGTCACGAGGTGGTGTGGAGTAGAGCACAAAGGTTCGGGCTGGCTTCGATCATCTGCACTTGCCGACAGCAATTTGTCAATTTCCGGCAGACTGCGCACGGCGGGGGGTTGATGTGTCGAGTGTTGTTGGTATAGGAGTGTACGGGGAGGCGTAGTCGTGGTGGTAATGGTAGTGATAGTGGCAGTGAAAGAGGTCTGTCTCGTCGTGGCCAGGTGTGGGCGGTGACTGTAGCATGCACCAACGAAGCATCGGCGGGCCCAGCTGCCTCTATCTACCACTCTGCGTCGTCTCTGACATGCGCCTCGCAGCAGGGGACTCTTTTCGGTACGGGGATATGAGAGTTCTACACTACTGTCGGATCGCAAGCCGCGCGCCCTTCCCTGTCGTCGCCTTGAGTCTTGAGAAGTCTATCCACGTTTGGGCCGTCCCAACTCAGCGGCACACGGATACCGTTTGTGTCGAGCGTTTGATGTGATCCATGATCGCCGTCTGTCGGGTACCAACTCCTGAGACCTGCCAATTTTCCTTCCTAGTCGTCTGCCCGACCATGACCGTGTCCTCGCTGCACCGGCAGCACAGCACCACCTGCGCTGCGCTGCACGCCTCGCCTCGCCTCGGCTCTGGCAGATGGCCTACAGGCTACGCGTGGGGTGGGCGGACCACTACTGTGGCTGAGGAACCACAAAAGAAATGCCACCTTCAGGCGCCGTCTGTTTCCACTACCCGACTACTCTTTGTGATACTCTGGCTGGACTCGTGGCCATGCTCCGTACTCTAGTACTGGGAAGCCGCCGCGCCAGGTCACCGTCGTCGGACGATGCATCGCTGACTGGCAAGAATAGTAGCCCGTTCTCGTCAGCGTCGTGCAGGGAGTGCTTCGAGTAACAGGACCTTCGTCCTCCGTATTGCCATGTCAGCCGGACACTCTGCCAGAAGCAATTCTCTTGCTAAGGCTTCGCCGCACAGTCATCTGCCAAACGCCTTACTGCGACCGCCTGGTCTCCGAGCTGCAGCGTGAGATCTACTGTACCTGTTCTGCAGCGGGAGCTGCACGCTTCGCAAGGCCTGCAAGCAATTCTTGCCCCATGCGGTCTCTGTTCGGCGATGACGAGAACGTGGCTGAGGCGCAGAGAATTCGAATCAAGTTCTCGGCTTGCCTCTTGCAGGAGGTCTTGTCGAAAGTGCCTCGATGCGAGGCCAACGAGACGCTGTATCTGCATTTAAAGGTATGCCTGGCTGCCTCACGGCCAGGACGATGTCCACTCCCGACTAATTGCAACTTCACACCTTCCGCTCATCTACGCGCTCGGGGGATGCATCCCATCGTGGTTGCTTCGCCTGACCGAGATCCAATCTGCACGTCGCGGATCGCCGACCGACCAGATAGGCCACGAAAGCAATGATTGTTGCTCGAGGCCGTGACTGGCAGTACTGCCCGAACAGAAAGCGCCAGCATATTAGCCACTGTCTTGGAGCGCAGAACATCAGAATTGGAAGTTGCGCTCATGGCCTCGATCATCAGCAAGATTGGAGTTCGTCACAAGCTTGCTCCATGAATCAGGCACAGCCGCAGAGCCAGGGCGCTTCCTTACTGTCCACGCTGAAAGCGCATTCGCCATCAGATCGCACGACTTGACCTGCAGGATCGAGAGAGGCAGATGACCCAAGGAGAGCTATGCGTTGTCAAACGCCTGTCGGGTCGCAAGCGAAGGATGCAGAGCTGCTGTTGAGTGCCGTTCAGTCCCACGAGTACACCCCACAGCCCGGATGCTTGTGATTCCCATTCGTGTTGCGTGAAGCAAGGACGGACAGCGAATCGGGATGCGCGAGTCCTTGAATCAAGCCAGTCCGGTCAACAAACATAGCAGAGCATCTGCTCACGCACATCTAACATGTTCTAGGTTCGTGGAGTGCGGATTCTTGTATCATTTGTGAGGCCTACGCTGGCGTTTGCGATTGATGCTTGGAACAGGCAAGTTCTAGTAATCGAAAGCAATGTGTTGGAGTATCAAGTCTACCAACGCGTAGGAGTTCTCGGCGTGCGTCCGGCATTTGCAAATTGCAACAAGAGTTCTGCGAGGCAGATGACCACTCCACACGGCTCCGGGCGGCTCCTTCCCATGAACGTTCCCCAGAAATCGCGTGTCACCCACTCTTTCACGACTCCAGTGCAACTGCATGCCCTTCAAACGTACATACTACACATCCTTCACACCATCAACTTACGCTCCACACTGACCAAACCGCCCAAAACAACTGGTGGGATTATGTTCATTTCTGAAGGTGTTCTATCTCTCTATTCACATCCACACCACCTTGTTCTTCGTTCTGCTGCGTCTATAGTCACAATGTGTATCTACTGTGTTCTTCTGACCCCTGCTGTGGTAGTTCTCAAGCAGCCGTTCACACCGGTCCAAGTCCTCCTTGGATAAGAGCTGATCTGGTCCGGAAGGTGAAGGTTCTGGAAGGTGATATGGCTGTCTTGAGCCTGCAGTGTCCAGAGCATTGCGCACCTGATGCCTTGTGGGTGCGAAGAGCGGTTTGAAGGTCTTAACAAGGTCTCTTTGCGAGCACTTGATGCCCTTAAGTCTGCAGTAGTGATAGGCTCCTACTATCTGATTCTTTTGAGGTGTTGAAAGGTGTTTGGTCATCTTGCAGTAGCTTCTCCAATCCAAGAAACAGGTGAAAAGTTTGCGACGGTAGCATGCGACAACAACACCACATATAGCCAATCCAAGCACGACAATTTGTTTAGTGATGTATCCAGATACGTATGTAAATTTGCTGGTTGCAATGGGCCTGATATTGGATAAAGAAAACACGATTGAAGATGTGGTGTTGTTTTTTGGTGGAGGTGGGCGCTTTGGTCCGTATGACGCGTGCAACTGTGTCCGACATGTTGTTGTTCCGAAGTGGTGTGGACCGCCCGTGGTGCTGGAGTCCGACACCTGGCAGCGATGTCTTACATGATACGCAATGCCTCACTCTTGGCTTGCCAACACAACAAAAGCATCTGGTCATCTGAGCAATGTCTGCGCCGATGGAACGGACGAGAGGGGGTCTGCCTCGGACTATCAAAGTCAGCCACATCGGATACAGCGTGAGCGTGCTGCGCCGCAAGTCTATTTTAGCCGTTTGAAGACTGCATCTTGCGTCCAGTTCCCCGGAGCTGGAAACAGAAAGGAGAGGCGCCTCTTTAGCCTGAACCCGTAATCTGGGTCGTCGCGCACTTCGCCAGATTCATCCCTTAGCACCTTCTCTCGGTCAAAGTCAGTGCGGAGGCCCTGTCTAAACTTTGAACGTTGCTTAACAACGCAAATTTGTAAAGGCTATGCAGCTTAAGCCCTTGTTTTGAGGCTGAAAATGGAAAGTAATTCTTGTGGACCAAATTTCAAAGGGATGCATCTCGCATGCGGAAGAATGCATACCAAATTCCACCAAGCATTTGCAAGGAGGTCAAGCTGCGGTGAAGCCACTTGATCGTATGCACAATCTGTTTGTTGCAAGCATCGAAGACTGGGGTGGCCCCGAGCCCACGCTGCTATGAACCGGCTTCGGGTGTTGGAAAGATGCATCCCGCGCATTCCTCTGGGGAATCTGGACTTCAACTCTTCAGGATTTAGGTCGAAAGCTTGATATCTCCACGATGTTGCAATATACCCGCGGCACGTTAGGTATCCGGGGAGAGGAAAAAGTAAAAGCGCATCCTCCAAAGGACAGCGGCCAAATCCGGCTACAAAGACTTGTCGTGAGGAGCAATTGTGACCTGTCTGCTGTGCGCTCGCTGTTGTTGTCGTGGGATGGCAAGGAACGCAAGCTCGTGCTGTTCTCGACCCTGCATGCGCGCTAGACGGAACTGCACCGGCATAGTCTACCGGGGCATACCGCTTGAGTGCCGCTTGCAGCGTTCGGAAGTCATCCCCAGAAGTATATTCATGGTTGCATCCCGCAGGATCGGTGACAAACGACGATCTCTCCAGTGTCCAATATCACGATATGTACACCTCGGGAGGGATGATGGGGTGGCTGGATTGTTCCCACGGTGGAGTTCACCGTCGGGATCTCTTGGCATGGCTGAATGTGATGAAGACAACGCGAAGACATGGGCAGCGTGGCGAGGTGAATGGAGAAAGTTGTCGCACGCCTGGGGAGTCTTGATGATCACCCCACGAACAATAGCGTGCCTGGCTCTTGGTGACCCACGCGATGAATCCACTATCGAGTAGTTCTCGCTTGCTGTATCGGCATGAAGGTGTGAGTGTCCACGTGCTTGTTTGATTGACTGCGATCACAACATTGATCTGGGGTGGCTTGATGGTGGTACTGCCTCATCTGCAGCTGATTTCACTGGGCGTGATGGGGGCTCTGAGCAACCTAACGGTGATGGCTTGAGCAACGTCAACCCACGATGACACCTTGCTCGACCTTGATGGCACTTGTCTCATTTTACCGCAATGCACTGCAGCCGTACCCCGTGGGTTTCAGGTCCGGTACCACGTGTTCATCACATGCCACGATTCTGAAGTGAGATGTCCTTTGCGGTGAGATGATGGCTAAGTCAGTACCTCTCAGCTCAACGCTGAAGTAAGGGAGGGGCGATTACATGGAGCATTCATTCTGGTTGCTGTCAGTGCTGGGAATGGGAGAAAGTTCAAGGTCGTTTGATCACAGTGCATGAACCCTTCTAGCTACCATAACCCCATACAAATTCTGAAACGACGCAAGCTACGTGATCGTCTCACAGCCGCACAGCTTCCCATCCAGCGCCCTTCAAATCAATGTCTCCGAGCCGAATCACCTCAAAGAACCCCATCACCCTATCCAGACGCAAGTACACTCATCCCCCCATCCTCCCCAAGCCTCTTCCTAGACTTCATCTTCATAGCCACAGCCCCCAACTTCTTCACCTTCCCATCCTCCATCCGCACAAACGAAGACGGCGAAAACACCAGACACTCCCCAACATGAAGATCCACAATCCTCTCAAACATAGCATGCTGCTCCTCTGACGACGTCACCAACTTCGAGGCCCCGCTGAGATGATCCTTAATGGACAGGAACCACGCTGGAGATGTGAAGCGGTGGACGATACTAATCGAGCAGAGATCCAGGAGTCGCTCCGATATGGTAGGTTCCTGGGTGGCGATGATGACTCTGGCGGCATTGTGTCTCTGTTCACGGATGGTTGTGAGGAGGCGCTCGGTGAAGGTGTCTGCGGCGGCTGTTTTGTTCATGTATTTGTGTGCTTCATCTAGGGAGATGACTAGGCCGGATGGTGGACGCTGCTCTTTGATCAGGCCGAGACATACGTCGAAGAGGATGCAGACTGTGGAGGAGTCGATGAAGGTGTCGCTGAGATCGATGATGGTGAGCGTACCTGGGCTGAGGTCGAATAGGCTCTGCTTTGGGTGGTTAGTATGCTGTCGGCTAGGGAGTTCGCCCCTGTCTTGAACCGCCATGAAGCTCTCCAGCAGACCCAGGCGGAGACTCATTGGTCCAGTCTGATCTTTGGTAAGCTTCTCTGCATCCAGCTTGGCCTTGAAGTTGGCGTAGCTGAACGTGTCACTGATCGCCATCTCTCGCAGAATCCGCTGCACGACCTCCATATACAACGGCATCGGGCCTTCCTTGTTCGCAACGGCCATGAGCTTATGCATGCGCTCAATGCTGAGGTCGGAAGAGCGAAGCAACAGCGGCTGGACCGTGATGTTGCCGTCCTTATCAATGGCTTTGTACGCTTTGGTCAAAGCTGTAGCGTTACTCTGAGAGACGAAGACGTTGACTTTGATACCGCGGGAGCAGAGGTAGGCGGCTTCAGCTATGGAGTTGGTAGAATCGACATCGTAGTGAAAGACGACGCCGGCGACTGGCTCAGTCACTTTGCCCAACTTTGTAGTCGGGAGGAGGACGTTTTCAAGCATTGAAGCGAGGGTATAGCTTTTGCCTGAGCCTTGTGATCCGCAGATGAAGGTTGAGCTGGGTGCGTTGACATTGAGAAGGATAGGCTCGTTCTTGCCGATGGTCGCGTCTTCTCCAACGTGGTGTCCTATGAGAGCATACTGTGGTAGAACTGGAGGTTGCGGATCATCAATGGACTCGCTCTCATCGTGGGGTTGGTTGGGGCACTCTGGGGCGGCTTGGACCTCGATGTCGCTTGGCTCATCAGACGCATCTCGAAAGTCATCTGAGCCTGTAGTGCTGCTGCTGCGGCGTCGAGCGGTAACACCATGCCCAAGATTGCCATCGATAGTGTGCTTAACTGCCAGTGAGAATAAAGGTGTGGTTCTGAGTTCTTCCTGCCTACCGTGCCGACCGGTGCCAGCAGTGGAGAGGTACTCTTGGTAGGAGGCCTTTTCGTCTTCGTATGTTGGTGCGCTGCTGTGATCTTGAGCATTTGCTTCCATGTTTAGCTGGTGGAGGCGTGTTATGCTGACCTGGGCAAGTGCAGTGTACTGAATAAAAGGGCACATATCGCAACAGGTGTCTGTCGTTATATCTACCTCGTAGAGGTCACTGCAGCCTACCGGCTTGCTGCGTGTCTTAGAACAACAAGGCCAATTGCTTGCTCTACTCTTACACGATGCATGTCTGCCCTTGCAGCTATGCATGTCTTCTGATTCATGCCTGTGCGAGCCAAACGACCGTCTCACTCAGCCGTCGAGAACGCACAAGGCTCGTCGACACCAATCCTAAGGGGTCCCCTTACTTCGAAGGGAGCTCCCTGAACACCTTCTTGAAAATATCCTTACTCTTGTAAAGATTCACCAACCTCAACCGCTCATTATCCAAATGCGCCGAATCACTAGCCTGCCCACACGGCAAATGCGCCGCCGGCGCATTGAACTCCTTCTCCAAGAACCTAATAGCAGGAATCGACCCACCTTCCCGAATATACAACGGCTTCCTACGCTGTTTGTGCTTCGGTGTAGGCGGTGAAGCAATCTCCTCTAGTTTGTTCGTGACCTCCGTCAAAGGCGCGAGGCCGTTTGCGGGCAAAGGAGTCTCTACACTGCCGTTTGCAAGGACTGTGGAGGTGGTTGGCGAGGGTTTTGTGGCGAAGCAGCCTGGCGCATGTGGAGGTGGGGAGACTTTGAGGGGTGCTATTGAGGATTTGCGGCGGTAGTGTTGCTGCTCTATTGGGCCCCAGGCCTCCATGATGGCCTCTTCCAGTATCTTGAAAAGTTGATTCGTCCAGTCACCTAGCCATGGTTCCGCTTGGTGGTCAATTGTGACCGAAAGTCGGTTGTTGGACTCAAGTTCTTTGAACTGAGCGTGTAGGTACTCAGTCAGTGCTTGCGCGACGACAGTTGCTTCCTGGTTCGGTACGAGGCGCATTGAGAGAGCTGCCTTGGCCATCCGTGGTATGATCGTTGCGTTCTCCCCTCCGGAAGTCTGGAAGCGATGTATAGTCAAAGATGCCTCTCGCCAGCGTCTCATCAACGATGCTGCCAAAGCATCAGGGTCGCCAAGATCGGGGTTGCGCTGTACGAGGGCATTGGTAATGTCAGCGTAGAGCTCAGCCTCCTTCTCGACCACCTCAGGTACTGGATCGTAGAAGCCAGGAATCTTGACTTCACCTCCTTTGCCCGTCAACGTCCCCAGCAGCAGTACCAAGTCCTTCAACGACTCATCCAACTGCGCACTCCCGTCAACACCACTGTGCAAATCGGGATGGTTACTCTCAATCTGGACAGTTGCATGTATGACACCTCGTAGGCCATACGTCAGGCACGGAATGCGATCATCCAGCCAATAGCTGTTAGCCAACAATATCCAGTCGACATGACCAATCTTGTGCTTGCTCGCCCTTACGGCTTTCTCAAAGCCACGCGATCCACACTCTTCTTCGCCTTCAATCAAAAAGATGATGTCCGAATTCAGGGCCTGTTCACTGGCAAGCTCTGCACACGCGAAGATGGCGGCCATGATAGGTCCCTTGTTGTCAGATGTACCTCTGCCGTATAGGTAGCCGTCGATACCCTCCATCTGAAAAGGGTCATTGAGCCACTTGCCGTTAGCATTAGTGGCTGCAACAACATCATAATGTCCATAGAAGAGAATCTTCTTGCGTTTCGCGGCAGTGGCTGGATTGCCACGGAACTTCGCCATGATGATGGGATTCGCCGGGTCTTCTGCAGGCAACATTTCCGTGGTTGCTCCAAAGTTCTTGAAGACGGAGCGAAGGAAAGATGCACCTCGACGACAATCCGCCTTGTGCTTGGGATCCGAGGACACCGTCCGGAAGGATACGAATCGTCCAAGCGACTCGACCAGCTGTTCGTTACTGGTCTTGCTCCCCATGTATGGTGCGCTGATGCAGTCGCTGACATCCCAAATGGCCAGACTGTTGTCGTTTGATCCGGTCGCATATATCGGGCGATCTTTGTGCCATGAAAATGCTGAAGTGAGCACGCGACCATCGTGTGCTTTGAGTCTGTTCTTCAACTGATACTGTCGATCGAACTTCCTGACGTAACCTGTGACTGCGGCTGTGAATAGGAATCCTCCACCAAAACAGATCGTCAGCACATCGTCCCTGTGCGCCTTGATATTCCGCAGAAGCTGCCGTGTCTCGAGATCCCACACATCTACCTCTCCTCCACTTCTGCCACAGTAGATGAATGTACCCTCCATGGCTAGCGATAGAATGGCATGACCTTCTTCCCGGCCGTCGTCTAGTCCATAGAGCTCCCCGATCGCTCCTGTCTCCTGGTCCAACTGCCACAGCTTGATGACTCCATCTCCTCCACCCGTCACCAACACCTCCTGGCCGAGATGTTCTGGCACACCCTCTTTCGCCAGTAACATGCAGTATACATATCCATAATGCGCAAAGTGTCTGACATTCTCCTTCGCAATCTCTATCTTCTCTCCTCCCGTAGCGTGACGTGGTGTAACCTCTGATCCTGGTGGCCGGGGGGTCGTCACACCTCCAGGTCCCTTCGAGTCGAAGAAGCGGTTCGGTGCAGGCGGGAGCTCTTTGCTCCCTGGCCGGGTGATCCTGCTCCACTGGATGGAGGTGTTCTGTGCGCCTAGGTAGGCGGTCCGGAGAGCTGAGGAGTAGGCAATGCAGAAGACATCACCGACGTCGAAGGACGATTTCAGCCGACAGGTCCTCTTCAGCGTCCGAGCGTTCCAGACATTCACAATGCGATCACCCGCACTGGAGAACAGCAACGACTGATCATGTGACAGACACAGTCCCAGCACACTCCCCTTGTGGCCATCAATAACGGCTTTTCGCTCGTACGTGCTCAAGCTGTAAACGAGGATCTCTCCCGCCTGGGTACCGGCGAAGATGTGGTCGTCGGAGATTCCTATGGCGAGGACGGAGCTCGTATGGCGCAGACGTTGGGCGAGAGTGGGCAGGGCATTGGTAGCATCGCCGTGGTCTTGGCTGGGCTGTCTGCTCAAAGCGCTGAGACTTGGGCGGGTATCATCTGTCTCTGAGGATTCTGCGTTGGGCGTGGGCGTCAGCGCTTGTCGGTGAATCGCAAGCGCCGACATTGCTGGAGCACGTGGATATCATCGTTCCAGAAGGAGGAAGAAGAGGAAGTGCGTGCGTGCGGTGATAAGATAGTGTGCTTGAAAGGGAGAGGGTGTGTATGATTCGCGCGTGTCACCAAGAACAGCACGCTGCACGGCCCGAGCGGTCGGTGTTGGCATGGCATAGAACGAATACATGTAACTTCAATTGTGGACACACCTTCTGCTGCATTGCTTGACCAAGTCGACAGGTCGACGCTTCTCTCCCACACTTCACTGCAGTCGCTGCGGCCAGCAAACGACATGGCCTGGATCTGAGCATAACAAAGGACGTGTCGAGAATCGACCACCCGGCAACACGTTATATCAGTGATCACATTTGGCTCGAGCACGCAACTGAGCACAGAGTGCCACTACTCCTGATGACGCGACTGGCACCCGACAGCCTACAGCCTATGCCCGACGCCAGAACCGGGAGCAATTTGCTTCGAACTGGCGGTCAGCATTTGCAAGACTGACCAGCGGTGGACGCGTGCACAGATGAAGGCGTCCAAGCAGACATGTGCTTACCGTTCCACACCTAAGCCTGGCCACGTTTGACACACCGCCCATACCTGACGCCATCATGTCTGGCATCTACTGGCTGCATGAACCTGCTCTCACAAAGCTGTTACATCTCCATTTGCACCATCATATCTCATCACACAATCACTCTACTCCTTCACCGGATCATCCTTATCAAAGTTCAAGCTCACACTGTTAACACAGTGCCTCTCATCCGTCGGCGTAGCATACCCCTCTCCCTTAAACACATGTCCCAAATGTCCTCCACAATTCGAGCAAACAATCTCCGTCCTCTCCATCCCAAACGTCTTATCCGTATGCCTCGTCACCGCGCCCGGCACCGCATCGAAGAAAGCCGGCCATCCACACCCGCTCTTGAACTTGTGGTTTGCTTTGTACAGTGGTGCTTCGCAGCCAGCGCAGGTGTAGACGCCGGCATCGGGCATGTGCTTGTCGTATTTGCCGGTGAAGGGTGCTTCCGTGCCCTTCTCGCGAAGGATGCGGAATTGCTCTATGGTGACGGGACGTGTCAGTCGTGTGTGTTTGTGCTGGAAGACGCGGAGGCTGGACCTTGATGGCAGGACTAGGGTGGAGGATGTGCAGACGTACCTTTGTTCAACTGCGCTTGCCATTCGCTATCGCTCTTCTGCACGGGGTGGGTCATTTTGCGTGTGTCGGCTGTTGAGAACAGTGCTCCGATGAAAGGTATGGGCATAGAAGCTCGCAATGCGGTGCCTGTTCGTCCAAGACTGGAGTTGAATGGGCTTGACGGAGTTCGCAAGGTCGTGTTACTGAAGGTGTAAAGCGTTCGGACGAAGGTTTGGATTGAGGGGAAGCGCATGGAGGGATGCGAGTGTTATACAGCTGACGAGGTATTTGGAGCAATATGTATCTATCTTTACAACGCTGCTTTGGAATCAGAACATTGCCGCCACCACTGAAAGAGCTACAGAAGATACGTCATCGATGTATGCTTAACTTGCAGACCGGCGGGCGTTCGCCGTACCGCTTCGAGCCAAGACTGCAGGTGGCGGAAGCAGAGGCCAGAGATACAGCAATTCATCAAGTGTCCAGAGTGATGCGCGAGGCTTCAGGTGCGAAGGCTGCTGCAAGGATTGTTCGGGCCAACATTGTCTTCATGTACACCACTCGCTCGTGATCCCAGATGAGAGCTTTAACGTCTTTGTCTGCCTTGTCGACGCCGAGAAGGAGGACTCGTTCTTTTGGTGTGATATCATGTCCACTGATGGGCTTCGTTAGCATAGCCTTCGGATCATAATATGTCTCTATGTACTCACGTCGTGGCAGATCCGCTCTCAACAGATGTAGCGCCCACTTTCTTCGCGAACTGAACTATTTCGTCCCAGTCCGCGCCAAAACTGGTCTTCGGTGCGCTGGTGAAGAAAAGAATCCTTCCTGCGAACAGTGAACTCCTGTCTGTGGCGATGAAGTCTTCGTGGATGTAGTCTCCGATATCAAGTACAGCATCTGCTTTCTTGGAAGCAGAGAGCCAATCCGCAGTCACCAGTGGCTTGTTGGCGATAACGGACCTAAGAACCTGTTCGAACATGAAATGCGTCAGCTATGCCTAGGATCCACGTGTCAATACCTCCAGCAACTCTTACTGAGTACAGACTGAGGCGCGCCATTGTGACCCACCTTAGCTGTCGTCATCAAGCGAGCGCGAGGCACAACGCAAATATAGTCCATTTTGCGGTTCGAGAGGCTTCGAATGATTTCGACCTTGCACCGCTTGAGGAATGTAGTCTGTGGTCTTATTGGTGTTTAACCACTGAAGAGCACCTTTGTTGGTCGATCTTGCTTCGTAGGAGTAGAGATCGTGTTGCTTGCCGGCGCTGTCTTTCGAGGTTTTAGGGGCGCTACCACAATTTCATCTTCCGTACTATCAGCGTCGGTGATGTCGTTGGAAGGCACCACAGCTGTATCCTCGTCGGGAAGGGCGGCTTTTGGTAGCCAACCCTTCCTCTTTTTGACCGGCTGGTCATCCTCAACATCGTATACGTCAGGCCTGGTAGCCGTTTTGCGCTTCATTCCATGCCTGGGGTTGATTTCTGGGCCACCACGGAGACTTCCGGCCTCGCCATCCCTCATGCTAGGGGTGTGAGACGCGTCCCGGGTCTTGCTCTTACCATATGTCTTCAGGCTACTGCTCGGTGTCGCCATCGCGAGGAGCATCCGATCCTGTGTTCTGGCGGCAGTGTCATCGTCTGACTTGCGTGGTGCTTGTTCCTGAGACTGTTGCTTCTTCTGCAGCGGACTGTTCGATGGAGATTCGGGCTCGGACTCGACACCCGTGTCCGGCTCGATAGTACCGCTCTCTGCTGTTCTACTGTTGACGCCAGCCGTGTCTGGGGTGGGCAAAGCTGGAGCTGGAGGTGGCGCAGGCATGTCGAGATCATCCTCATCGACGTCGGTCTCACTATCTTCGACAAGAGGCTGACTCAATGGTTGGGTAGCGATGGTCTCGTATGAAGTATTCACGGCCTGGACCTGGTCTGCACCGAAGGCTGCCATCGAGGATGATTCTGATGGCGTCTGAGACTGAGTGTCCTTGTCAGGAGTCTGGTTAGATATCAGTGAGTGGCTTATGCAATTAGAAAGGATCCGACCAACTATGTCGAGTGGCGTCCTTTGCATGTGGATGGCGAGCTTCAAGCCGTAAGCGTTATACGAAATTGTGTCACCACTGCGGAGGTGCGCGAAGTGTCTGGCACTGGCGGTACTCGCAGGAAGAGGGTGGTGGTACTGATCGCAGTCGAGATTGTCGTGACCAGGTGCGAGCTCAACGGTTGTGTCCGGTTCAAAGGTCTCGAAAACCAACACAGGACCGCCCGCTTCGCGCAAATATTAGTAGGCAAATAGTGAACGCATGCAGGGCGCAGACTTACAGATTCGACCGATGACCGCCAGACCCGAGTTAGCGTCTTTTGTTGAACACAAAGTGATGGTGCCTCGCATGTAGATTATTTCACTTGTTTCGGAAGCGGACGAGGCGAGAGGGAGATCGAGAAGGTCAGACCGGATTGACATGCAGCGTAATGTCGTCTCCCACGCAGTCATATCTGCCAGTCGGGGAATGACCGTCACACATGCACGGTGTCTGTCGAGCAGCGGGAAAGATGAGGTGAAGTGAAGTCAAGCACAGAAGTGCTCTTGCAACACAGCGCGTCGCGCTGCAGGCAGCATTGTCATCGTGAAGGAAGGCACGACACTATCTTCATGTTCACCTGTCGGCAACGCGTCGACAACATCCATGCAGTTCCAGTCCACAGCACTCCAGGCTATGCGGAGTTGCAGTCGCAGTATGTGTCGATTAGTCGCTGGACAGTCGACATCTGGAAAGCCGACCCTGCCACCAGATGCAGTCCCTGATGCCTCGCTAAATGCAGCGCACGCCATCGCATCCGCCACAGCCATAACAAGCGATGCAGCTCAGCGTGTTGTCGACTGTCAGATTGCACGTCTCGACCAGCGCGACGGACGGTGCTCGAAGGCGAAGCGCAGCTGCCGTTGGGGTATCAGATCGAACCCCTGCACGAACGGGTGGTCCAAGCGCTTGGTATTGTTCTTCCTTCAGCTGGTAAGACAAGCAGCAACGACATCGAACCTCGACTTCAGGTTATCGCCAATAATAGCACTTCCATAGCCATGTAGTGGACGCTTCGTCGTGGTGCCGTTGAAACACTGCATCTCGCATCGTGAGTCTTGCGCTGGATCCAGTTGACCAGGATTCGCCCATCAGCTGTTTTGGGCAAAAGCGCTGAAAGAAGTTGCACGCACTTCCCACGCCCACTTTCACCGTCGCCAACTTCTCGTGCTTCCATCACTTCGCCCTCACCAACAATACTTCACGTCTCCTATTCTTCTCCCGGTGGCTTCGGCGACCTCCTCCACCACCACTCACGCCTTGGTATTGTTGGGTGCCCCTGTCGAACAATACCACACCCGCGTGTCCAAGCGTCATTGTCGCTGGTCCTCTGCAAGAAGCTCGTCTGTTCCATCACCACGACACTTCCTGTCTTCATTTGCTTCATGCACCTTCGACCGCCTTCTTCGACCTGAGACAGACCATATCACTTCTCGCTCGCTCCTGCTTTATCCTCCTCTTTCAGCAAAGGACTCTCACCATCGGCAGACTGCAACAAGCAACAACAACAAAACGGCAGCAATCAAGCTCAGTATCAGGGAGCGCTGCCCGCGATGGATACCACCCCAAACAACACCCTCTTCGACCCCTACGACCAAGTCATCACCCTCATCAACCCAGATGGCGTGTCAGGCACCAAAGTCAGCATCGCCACCATTTTCATGCTCCAAGAAGTCGTCCTTGAAACGGCTGCGGTTTACGGTGTGCACCTCGGAATCACCACGGTGCTGATCCTTCTGCTAGCACTTCTCACGAAAGCCGACAAGCGCCGCAGCGTTGTCTTCGCCCTCAACATGGCTGCACTCATGGGCTTCTGGATCCGCTCTATCTTGCTGCTCGTCAGCGCTGGTGGTCCACTCTTCAACTACTACACTTGGTGCCTTGGACTCTACTACGACGTCGGCAACGCCTTCGATATATCTATCGCAGGCGAGATCATCTCCTTGTTGACCCTCGCAGCCGTTGAGCTGTCCCTCCTCTTCCAGGTTCGCATCGTTTGCTGCACACTCCAGCGACGCTACCGCCTCTGCATTGCCGTTGGCTCCGTCGCGGTGGTCTTCATCGTCGTGGCAGCGCGGATTGGCTTGGCAGTGTTGAACATCATGTGGTCCATGACTGCGCAAGGAATCTCAGAGCACCACGTCGCTCAGCTCAACAAAGCCCAGATGGTCAGCCTCATTTGCACCCTCTTCAGCATCTTCGCTTTCAGCACGGCCTTCTGCGCCAAGCTCGGCCACGCCATCTACCAGCGACGCAAGATGGGCATGAAGCAGTTCGGTCCCATGCAAATAATTTTTGTGATGGGATGTCAGACCTTGCTCATTCCAGGTATGTTCTGTTCGCGCTTCGTCGATTACACAAAAACTGTCCGCTAACATGTTTCGACCAGGACTTTTCGGCATCATCTCCTTTTTCTACCTCCGCCACTCGCAGATTTACTCCATGATGCCACTCTTGGTCGCCGTCTTCCTTCCACTGTCAGCAATCTGGGCTTCGACGAACACAAACAAGAACATCAACATCGCCGCGCCGTATCAGTGGCGCAACCAGAACCTTCGCAAGTCGATCACTGCACACAGCAGCAATAACAACTACTCGAACGAGAAGGGACATTTGACTTCAAACAGCACTGTAGACGGCACTCTCGTCGACGACCGCGCTGAAAGCTTCTCCGGCGCAAGTCCGAGCTCTAAGAAGGCGGGCATGGGCCACCAGGCTACACTCAGTCGTGACAGCATCGATCTCGAGCTGCAGAAAGGCGACCAGAGGATCTACGTCGACCGCACGTATAATGTCAGGTCGGAGTAGGGCTCAAATCGTGGCTGAAAAGGCTGGTATGCTGAGTGGAGCGTGAGCTGGATAACAGGGAGCAGGATATCTCGGCGTGGTGCAGCAGTGCGACTTGCTTTCGATGGTAATGGGATCTGTTGGTGCGGGTTTCTCGCACTATCACTCGCGTCTATCGCGAGGCATGAGCGATGTTCTTCGGGCGTAATTGAGCGTAGCGGATAGCTCATATGGCTGGTAAAGAAGCCAAACGAGAACGGCGTAGCAGATAAGCTTCGTATCAAGCAGCCTTGCTGCTTGTGATGGTTCTCCCTGCTCCAGTTCAGATCGTCCGGCCATATCTTCTGAACATCGACTCGTTGGCACTTCCAAGGAACCGCCCCAGCTCCATGTCGTTCGTCGTCCGTTGCGCCAAATATGCTCTCATCATCCCGTTGAGCGATCCGCAGACCATCATCATGACATCCCTCATCATGTATTGTATACCCATTATCCAGCTCCCACCCCAGCCTTAACCAGGTCCAATACGAGGCATATCATTGTGCTCCGAAAGAGTCGAGAGGTACTTATTCAGCTGTTCCACGCGCTCCTTATGGGTCTTGACTCCTTCCTTCTGCAGGCGTTCATCGAGCTGTATTGCACATCGTCAGTCAGGGTACAGCATCACACTGCAAAAAGATAGGACATAGGATATAGATATTACACACCCTCTTCTTCCGCCTCTCTTCGAATCTGCGTTGCGCTTCGGTCTTGCCGTACTCTTTCACGTCCGCGCCTGGCAATCCGCTGGTTGCTTTTCCTGAGTCTTCCTCTTCTTCTTCGGCTAGGGCTTTTTGTAATGCGGTTTGCGCGGAGTTCGTGTTGTTTGGATTCGTATCTTGCTTGGAGGTATGCTCTTCTGGGTCTTCTTTCTTGGCCTTCTTTTTCTTCTTTTTCTTGTCGACGCCGCCGGCACCTTTCAATTTGAGGCCTCCGCCGACTGTGTTGCTGTAGTCGGATGAAGGCATGATTTGGAGGGAGTAGCACAGGTCGTGTGCGAGCGAGTAAGAAGTGAGGCGGCTGAGAAGTAGCGAATGGAGGTTGCAGGCCACGCGTGATCACGTGAGTCAGCTCTGGAGCCAGCACGACTGGGAAGGAGTCACTCACTATTCACGACTGAAGAACGCTCTCGCTTACGTAGTGTGAAAGCAATCTAACTACATACTCTACCAAACTAACCTGCTGGTTCTGTATGGCACCACAGTAACATTACCAACAAGCCCATACTCTTGCTCCTTCGGCTCCGGCCCCAACCATAATGTTCCACTCGACCTGATATCCTTCCACATCGTCCTCAGCACATTGCTAAGAGTCGTACTCACCACAATCTCGACCTTATTGGACCCCTGCTGTAAGTAGTCCCTAATATCTGCCCGAGCATTTGTAGGGTCCAAAGGAGGGAGCTGGTTCCCGTTGACCCATGCTCTTGCAGTGTTGATGATAGGACCGAGCTCGAGCATGGCGCCGTCCGCAGTGCCGTTGACTGGCGGCCAAGTGAAAGTACTTGTGTAGAAGCCGCGGCCTGATGTGTTGCGTAGTGAGTCGGAGATGGCATTCCAGGGTTCGAGAGATGTGATGTTGTAGGTGGAGTTGGATAACGCTGCTTTGGTCTGATCTGCTTCGAGATTGACTGGCGGGTTCCAAGCTTCTACGACGAGTGACCAGTTGGCAAGAGTTAGAGGTGCTGCAGGAACCGGCAACTTGACTGTAGTTCCATTGGCGAGCAGGACCGGCTGTGTCGCGTTGCCTGCCTTGACAGTAATGCTCCCAGCATCTGAAGAAGCACCGAAGACTTCCTCTGGGAAAGCGACCGCATGCTTCGAAGCCTGTTGGGAATGATCGAACCCGATGACTGTGCTCTGATTTCCTGCCAGCGACAGGCTGATCGTTGTGCTTGTCTGGCTCTGTTGATATGCAAGTATCGGCTCGACTTCGCCAGTCCACGCATTGTAGTATGAAGGTGTCCCTGTCTCCTCGAAGGTGATAGATCCAGTCGAACTACCTTCGCCAAACTCGCTGTCCCACGCATCATTGTACACATAGACGTACGTGGTTGAGGTATTCTGGTCCTCTCTCCAGTAGGTATACCAAGTACGATCAGAAGCCACTGTTGTGCGTGGCGTTATACCCAAGCCCTGAAGAGACGCTGCGAGGTTCTCGTAAGGCACAACGTGCACATTCCCAAGCGTTACGATGTCTGCAAGAGCCGTTCTGACGAAGTCCGTACCAGAGCTGTTGAAGTACGTCAAATCCTGTGGGATGCCGCCAGAGAAGATGATTGGCAAGCCAGCGTACGCATATTCGACCAAATACTGTACCCCAGGAACTGTGAGTGTGTCATTCGCTCGGAGCACAAGCGCTTTGAATGCTTGTCGCTCAGGTGCAAGTGTCCCGTTGACTACAACAGCTTCTCGACGTGCAAAATTGTCTGGGCTTAGATACTCGTAGGTGAAGCCGGTCTCCTGTAAATCGTCGGGCAGGTACTGCGAATCCGGCTCGTAGAATTCTTCCTTCTTCAGGTAAAATGCCAGGTCTCGTTTGGGCACGCCTGACTGCGCTATGTACTGTACCCTAGCAGTCCAGTTCATGAAATCGTCATAGTACTCCCAGCTTGGCTGGCGGGGGCCATGCATGGCTGAGAATCGGTAGCTGAAGGTCGAAAAGCCTGGCCATGTGGTATTCGGGTAGCTTCCGGTGTAGGGATAGCCGTGATAGACGAACTGGTTGATTGAACCTGCGATGCTACGCTTTGTGTCCCAGATGAGCTCAGGTAATGTCTGCTCGTAGACCTCTTCGCGCTGCGCGCCAAGCTCCGAGCTGATGATGCGCTTCCCAGCGAGGTTCGCAGGACCTGAGAATTGGCGGTAGGCGTCAATGATATGGTTGAAACCAAGTGACTCGCACTCTGGTGCATTGACGGCATCGATATTGGACAACATATCCATGGGAAGATTGTAGACCACTTGAGCAGAGAACTGTGAGTCCAGTGTTGAGGCAGACCAATCTCGCAAAGCCTCCAGGTAAACCCTGTTCAACTCCGTCAGTGTTTGCCGATAGTCGCTTACGTGGCTCTCCCCAGCATCGCCCTCGTCCGTATAATAGTGATCCGGTGAAGCAAGCGGACCGTTGTGCTCGGTATTGTAGGAATAGATCAGCGGAAGATACTTCCGAAGATCGTAACCTCTGCTCTTGGAAAAAGCATCGAGAAGCCCTGGTGTGTACCAAACGAGCACACCGGCGCCGATCTCCATACTGTCTTCCCAAGCGTAGTTACCAACATCCTTGAATAGCTGCTTCGTCTCAGCACTGAGTAAGTGGGTTTCCCAGAAATTGGTGATGAGCTTGGCACCTTTTGCGCTGAAGTGGTCCACGACCCATGAACCATTTTGGACAAAGCTTTCCACCGGCGACTGTGAGACGGTCGTGTTCAGGGCGAGTGGACTCTGTTGCTCTAGGTAGCTCGACTGTGCCTCGTAGTATGCGAAGACTTGGTACTCCACACCATCCGTGCTAGCAGGGAACGTCAACTTCAGGTGCCCGTCAGAGGCCACCTGATCTGTAACGTCTTCCAGTGATGCAGTAGACAAGATGTTACTGGAGCCGTTGTAGTAGATAGGCCCTCTCCAGCCAGGCGAGGCAGAATAATTCGCGAATTCCGTCGACATAACAAGACCGGTAGATGCGGACACGAATCTGCCTGCTCCCCAGCCAGGGATGATGTCGTCAAAGGTGCCGCCCACGGGAACAGAAACGTTGAAGGGAATCAAATCCCACATGATTCCGTCATCGCCAACGTCAGCAGGCACTCCAGCACCTTGGTTGGGACCTGTGAAAGGACAATGATCAGTTGTGCTCAAGCTGTTGCATGACCGATGGTAGTAATCACCTAGAGCGAAGTCCATAATCATGCCCAAGCTTTTCGTTGCCTGCAGTGCGGCATTTGTGAGGTTTACCCAGGCCTCTGTACCCCAACCATACCGGATCCAGTCAACAGGGACTGGGCCTCCCTCGGCCACGAACTGATGCGAAAGTTAGATCATATAGGCATTGCTCCATGGCAGTCCATCAAGAAAACTTACAGAAGGGTAATTGCCATAAAGGTAGTAGCCTAGCAGTTCGAGGCCGCCCATGCCCACATCTTTAGCCTTCTTGAAATCGTCTGCGACTACATCGAGATCGACTGATGCATCAGGTATCCAGTATCGAAACCGAGGTCGTACGAAGTTTGAAGGGTTCTGAAAACTGCCATAGTCGATGTCGGCATTGGTTTGATCATTAGTGTTTAAGCACGAAGCACAAGTGATCGAAAGCGCGATCAAGCTCTGTAAACGAGACATCTGACGAGAATGAATGCTCAACACCTACGGAGAAGGATGAGGTATCTCGGAAGTGGAGGGAGAAAACAGCCAGAACACGATATATATCACCGTAGATCGTCAGGGAAGGTCGCGCATGTCGTATCGCCTTGTCCACAGTACAACGACAATGCATCTACAACCCCAGAATGGACCCCACACTTTGTGTGGAGGAACATGCCGACCAGGAACCAGTGCCGTACTCTGTTCAGTCAAAGTGCAGATCGCTTCGGTGATTCGGGTTAAAGATGTCTTTTCGCGTCGGACCGAGGGACGGTAAGTCGTAGGTGATGACGGGACTCCTCACGTTATCCTCTGCAGCACCCATGATAGCGACGTGGATATGCTGCTCGTTGAAGGGATCCCACTCCTTCGACAGAGCTAGCAGTCCTGCTCGGCAGTGTTCGAGCTTGGCGATGCTTGCAACAGCTTGAAGTAACGTCAACACGACTGCATTTGCGGCGACCATGGAAGTGAAGGAACAGAGCCGCAAAGTAGCCGCTCAGTTGTTGGACTTCTTGAAAGTATGGCCGGTATGGTCTTGCCTGCTTCATACATGTAGCTGTAGCTTGTGGGGAAGCGCGACTTCGTGTGGCCCTTGCGTGCGTCTGTGTAGGCCAGGGTCCTCCTGTTGTGGTACCTGCATGTGGGCACTGGAGGTTGATCCTGCCGTATGCAATAGCAATATCGGTGATATACTGGCAAGCACTAGCTGAGGCGGAAGTGGCGCAGTGTGGCGAGATGCCGCGTGAAGAAGGCACGTGGCCTGGCGTTGAAACGTTGGAATGCAGATCATTCGACATCTTGTTGGAAAAGTCCTGGAGACTGTACTTGCCTTCGATATGATCGGACGTCCTTGCTGATTCGGCGTGTACGAAAGTCGGAGCTCGATGCCGTCCGGAGCCAGTGCCACGTACAAGGTCGTGCTGGGAAGGAGGGAGCAAGTGGTGCCGTTCCTTCGCAGAGTCGGTTGGCTGTGGCATTGCGCCTGCATGTCGAGGATCTTGGGCAACACAACTTCGGAAGCAGGTTCGACGTGTCATAGGATCACTTACGAGCTCTTTCAGTCGATGCCGCCTCGCAATTTCCAAGAGTGAACGTGTAACCTCTGTAGCGGGTCAGGTACGAGCACTCGAATCGCAGGAATGACGATGACGATCCTTGGGTGCAAGAGCGCTCGTCGACTTGTCAACACTTACTTTTGCGCGAAACATCCGTCTTCTCTTCTCTTCTCACCAACATCAACATCGACATCGACAATTTGCATCAACAGCATACTCTTCCACCAGCAAGCAACAATCCATCAAGAATATCAGCTTACACCATCTCATCATCCATCAACTTGTGAGCTGGTCCGCCTCGTTCTCAAACTGCATCACTGACACTTCTTATGCAGTCAAACAACCCTCCATTCCCGTGCCAGATCCGACAATGAGATCTGCAGCCCTTCTACTGCCCGCCGTGGCACAGGCCTTGGTCGCTCGCGAGGCCGGCACCGGCTGTTGCTTCCACCTCACAGCTGAAGGCGGACCTGGTGGCCGCGTGGATCAGCTCTTCGATGGACAGAACCGCATTGGACAGACTGGACTCCCAGAAGGTCAATACTGTATCAACGGCAACGGCGGCTTGACTGACTCCCACGGTCGCGGCTGTATCATCACACCACCGACTGGCCAATGGCAGTGCGATGCTGGTGCAACACCTACACCAGGCTTTTCGGTCGGATCAGATGGCAAGATCGCCATGAACGGAAGCACCTCATTCTATGGAGCGCCCACAGGTGACAACGGCGGCTGGAACATCTACGACAAGCCCCTCCATGGCGAGCCGAAGACCACTGGCGTTACCTTGACGGCGGACAACTGCGATGCCACCAAGCAGCCTCCCCCAGCACCAGCACCACCAAAGAGTGCCTGCCCTGCCGAGCTGCCAAGCAAGATCAAGGACTTCGAGTTCCCAGTGAGTTGCAAGCACTCTCTCGCGCGAGACCAACAAGGCTGACAGTCTACAGCACCTCATCGTCCCCGTCGACTCCAAGCACCCAGACCAGTCCTACGGCACCTCTTACAACGGAACCGCTGAAGGGACCGTCTCATCGATCTTCAACTTCGACATTCCCTTGTCAACCAAGGTGGGCAAGTCCGAAACCTCGCATGCTGTTCTTTCTAACGTGGTCACAGGGCAAGACATGCAACCTGAAGTTCCTCTTCCCAGAACAAAAGGATTTGGAGACTTCGGCATTCGAGTACGGTGGTGATGGCCAGTTCCAACTCAGCGTCCTCGGCGCCCCAGCGACAGAATCTACCACCTATGCCACCGCTCCAAAGGTCGAGAAGGACCTCGGTACGTCCATTCACTTTGAGTGATACCACTGCTGTTGCAAGTAGGACTGACATTCTTGCGCACTCCAGGCTCCTTCACACTGGCACCAGGCACTGCCGTGGAGATTGCAAGTGTCCCTTGTCCTGCTGGCGAACGCTTCGGCATCTGGCTCCAGCCCGTCGGCAATGCGAAGCTCAACTTCTTCCAAGACTAGTGAGTCTCCTGCCACATGAGTCGTCGAGCTCAGACCTGGCTCCTGCTGTCTTCGAGAGGAAATGCTAACAGACGTCTTCTGCAGCAACCCTTGCCCAATCGGCCTCTACGTCGTCCCACAATAGATGATCGTCACTTGCACACCTATGAGACGACAAGCTTGATACAGGCTGTCTGGCGGTAGTACCGGTGGAGGGAATATGTCAAGGACCTGAGCTCGCTGGAGCCCTTTGGAGGAATATCCTGAACGCCATTAACGTTGTTGGGCAGTTTGCATACTTCACGTAATCAATTACTTCTTGCGACTCGTGATGCTTCTCTGTTGTGAGTGATCCCAGCATTGATACCGCCTTTTGCTGCGACTGTCGCACCGCGTATGACATCCACATGGCTCAGACAAGGTACTTCACTACTGCGAGCCAAAAAGGCATTCCAGACTGTCAGGCCGCAGGTTCGGAAGGCTTGAAAAGGGTTCCCGGTGCCTCCATCCCCACTTCTCCGGGGTAAACAGCCGCGTGGTGCTACTTGGGCTGGAGCTGACACCGTTGAGTTTAAGCCACTGTCGACACGCAGAAGGTCGGGCGAATGACCTGGGTGGAGCTTGCTGCTATGCTCGCACAAAAAGGTGGATTGTGCCGCTTTGGCCAGAGAGACAGGCTTTGCCATCCTGTCGTCGACTGCTCCCTCTTCTCGTGATCCTGAAGGAGCAGTTGGTTGTGAACAACAACACTCCATGGTTCCACGACTCAACATCCAAAGACTTCTACGCTCACGAGCAGGCTGCATTGTTGCAGTCCTTGCATGATCATGGCATCACTTCTACGAAGCACTCCGCGAGTGATTCGCTCGGCCAGATTCGCCCACAGACCTTTGTCACTTGTGCAGTATCGATTAACACACGATGCTACCAATGGGCCAAAGGGCCACGCTCCAGTACCTGGACGAAGCCCACCAGAAGCTCCCAAGGAAGAGGCGGCGGCGCTGAAACATAATGACAGATCTGGCTCGTATCTTGGTACAACAAAGAGACTACCGGAGTTCAATCTGAATGATAAGGTTGTGCTGGTCACTGGTGCGGCGAGAGGTCTTGGTCTTGTTCAGGCGGAAGCGCTGCTGGAAGCAGGAGCTACGGTGTATGCGCTGGACAGGTTACCGGAACCAAGTCCTGACTTCTTTCGGGTGCAAAAGAGAGCTGCCGAAGAGCTTGGTAGGCGTGGTGCTTTGGCTGGGAATTCTCGTCCAAGCTGACAGGTTGTAGGTACGACGTTGCATTACCGACAGATCGACGTTCGAGATGTGCCGCAGCTGAACGAAATTGTCCGCAACATCTCCGAAACGCAGGGTAAGATTGATGGACTCATCGCTGCGGCTGGGATACAGCAGGAGACGCCAGCGCTCGAATACACTGCGAAGGATGCCAATACGATGTTTGAGGTGAACATTACAGGAGTGTTCATGACCGCTCAAGCAGTGGCCAAAGAGATGATCCGGCACGGGAACGGAGGTTCGATCGCCTTGATAGCCTCTATGAGCGCTGCAGTCGCCAACAGGGTATGCCTTCCATCCATGCCATAGCCAGCACGATACCTGCGACTGACTCTTGAACAGGGTCTCATCTGCTCAGCATACAATGCTAGCAAAGCTGGAGTTGTTCAACTCTCAAAGAACCTCGCCGCAGAATGGGGACAACATGGGATAAGGGTGAACACCATCTCCCCTGGGTACATTGTGACCGCTATGGTTGAGGCGCTCTTCGAGCAGTATCCAGAGCGGAGGAGGGACTGGCCAACACAGAACATGCTTGGCAAGCTGAGCAGGCCAGACGAGTACAGAGGCGCGGCGGTGTTCCTGATAAGTGACGCATCCAGCTTCATGACTGGTGCCGACTTGCGGATTGATGGTGGCCATACTGCTTGGTGATGAAGTCGTCCTACAAATGGATGTCGGCCATCCCACACAACGATGGAGCGTCATGCATGTTGCACCTGTTGTATATTTCCATCCGTAGCGTTCTAGCTTGCGAGCAATAAGGCCTTCGGTAGCCAATTGCCAATCCTGACACTTCACGCCGGATTCATGCTGCCTTCAACTGGCTTCGCCGGTGGAGGTACAACCCTCTTCCGCTCCTTGCCCTTAAAGCGCCTCTGGAACAATTCATAGCCCAGATAAATCGAGAGCGGAAGTGCACATATCAATGCCGTAACACGTCGTGCAATCGACTTGTAGCGCGGATCTAAAACTCCCTCTTTTACCACCCTTCTCGCTGACTCTACGCCTCTTGCTGGGTCCTTGGCACCCAGATCAATGGGACCTTGTTGCGAAGGCTTGAACGGCCATAACCGTGGAAAGAGACTTTTCTTCTGCTCAATCTCGGCGGGAGGTTCTGGGTATGCGGGATGTCGTGATAATCGCTGCTCGGGCGCTGCTTGTCGGTAGGGGCGAGGTGTCGGAGGGGTTGGTTTCGCGGTGCTGTAGGATCTTGCCTTGTGCCATGGCGACACCAGGCCCCGGTTCGGCGACATACTGTAATGTCTGCACAGTATGGACGGGGGATGGTCATCTACAACGCGTACTTGTACCACCTGAGATGGTCCAGAAGTCGTGGCGCAGCGTCGGCAGAAGACACAACTTGTCTCCCGAGGGACGCCATCTGCAACGATGTCCAACATTTCGAAGACACACCATTCGAAAATCCGTCGTTTACATCGTGGATACACGCAACATGAGTACGTCTCCCACTCGACCGTGACGGTATGCTGCGAGCGAGAGCGTGGAGTCGTAAACTCGACGACGAAGTGTACCTTCTGTTCATGAGCATGAACGGTCTGCCCATGCAATCTGTCATCCAATGCCAAAGCTACTCAACCTATACTTGACAGCATCCGGACATCTAGAGGAGTCACAATTATGACAGAGATTCTTGAGCGTGCCCATCATGACCTCGATGTCTAGCTTGGGAGCTTGATGCCCTGCGGATCGTGGTCATCGCAGGAGGACGGAGAGGTCACAAGCAAAGTAACGCGTATGTACAAAGGTACTTTTGCTGACCTTCGAATATAGGCGCTGCGACTGTTACATAGTGTACACCATGAGCCATAAGCAACACAGCCGCCCCAAAAGACTACTTTTCCAGCCGGCAGGTCATACTACACGCCCAACCAGACCCGAAAGCTCTCTTCAGGACTTCGTCGAGCGCACGAGATACCCTGACTGGCGCAGTAGCGCCTTATCTAGCCAGCTTGTGCTCCGAGGTCCGTCCGGATGCTGCGCAGCGTCTTTGTCTGGTCGAGCTTCCAGATGGCACCAATATCATGGCGACCTCCACACGCCTGTGTATGCTCCGACAGCAGAACGCGCGCCTATCAGACCTGCCGGCATTGGCTCCGAAGGTTTGACACCGTCCAACATGTCGAAACCTGGTCACTGGCCCATGTACTCGCATCCAAGTGCTTATGTGGAACGATGTCGCTTTTTGCCATGGCCCAACAGTCCAAGACGACTCCCGAGCATTCACACAGCCGACAACCGTCTCCGCCGACTGGTCACTATCGAGTTGACGGGATGGCTCTTTCATAAAGCGCACGGCGACGGCTTGAATCTACAGCTGTTGTGGTAGAAACTCCATCCGCCGAAAGATCTCCAGGCACAAACGTAACCAAGCTCACTTGGCCTACGGAGTAATACAGCAGATCCCGATGGATGTCATCAATGGGACGACTTATCTGCGAAAAGCGCGATGCAGTCGTGTTTAAGGATACGTGATCTGCAGCAGGGGCATCATCATCCTTGCTAAGAGCGAAGACGTCGGACTTCGGTATAGAGTTTCGACCCACTTTTTTTCCTTCTTCCGACATCTTCGTCCTGCGCGACGGTTGTAGGCATTTGCTTTTCATCCAGCATGAACGGCAAACCCGACACTGGCCCATGGATCCTAGACCAAGACTGACTACACGATTGGATGCGCCATTGACGTTGCGACCATTTCGGCCTTCGAGAGATAACATCATCCATGTTCTTGGCGCATCAAACAGTTGTACAGTACGGTGCGCGAACGCAGATCCATGGTCATCTCTGTGAAACTTTGCTTGATCATTGAATAGACGCGTCATCGGGGTGACCACTTGCTGTCACAGTGCACCGGTAGACCTTGGCGCGATTGGTATATGAGAAAATGGTGCCGTGCCGAAAGGGAGCATGTACCGTCCGGCTCTCGCTACACCTCATCGACCATGCAGGCGCCACCAACTTCACTCAGGCGCAGGTTGTCATACCTTGTTGCTCCTACATTGTTGTTGTCCTGCGCTGGCCTTACCATTGGACTCGCCTATGCTCCCTGTTATAGCTCGTACTGCGTCGAGTACTTCTTTCCGTACCACACTCGCATCCACATCGCGCTGTTCTACAGCTTGTTGGCGGTGATAGGCCTGTCACTGACCGCTCGAACATGGTCGCTACCGATACAGAGACTTTCGCAATGGCACTTTTCAGAGAAGCACGTACCTTTGGCAGGCAAGCCGCTCTCAGTTGGCGCCTTTGTTCTGGGCTTCCTGATAGTAGGAGCAACATTTGGAAGTACTGGATACTGGTATGAGGCACAACAGCAGTTCTGGTTTGATCGTGGAGCGACGGTCGACTGGACTGAACACATGTTCCGACTTGCCTGGTGTGGGATCACGGGCCATTGGTGCGACATCTGGGCAGGACTGGTCGTCATCCCAGTGGGCAGAAACAGTATTCTAGGACGAACGTTCAACATCCATACCTCGACATTATTGCTGGTACACAAGCTCCTGGCTTACGGCCTCTTCGCATTCGCCATCATCCGCGGGCTGTTCTTCTTCGTAACTTATCGGCCCGAGCTATGGGCCGAGAGCAAGGCTAACAGAGTGAATAGTCGTGGCTCGATGTATACCTCAAAGCTTCCTATGAAGTACAAGGCCATTTCCAAACCGACAACCCAGCCTACACCTGGGAAGAGACGGAAGCGATGGGCTACTACTACGCTTTCACTCTCCCCATCGCTCTGATCGCAGGCTGGCTACTGATTCCAGCGATGGTCATCACGGGACTACCCTGGCTGAGACGAAACCACTACAACACCTTCTACTTCACCCACATCATCCTGGCCTTTCTGGTCATCTGGGCACTTTGTATACACAGCAGCACAGGGTTCTACTTCCTTCTGCCTGGCATCATATTATGGGTGGCTGACTGGGCGTGGCGGGTGTCGAATTCGTTGTATGCCAAGCAGCAGGTTCAGATCGAGTATGCAGGCAACGACTGGTACCGCATTCGACTGCCCTGGGGCTCTAAGATCAGCTCGGGCAACTCGGAGAAGGCATTGGAGTCTGGGCACGTCTCGGATGATAGTGAGAAGACAGTCGTTGCACCATCGACCTCCAGTCCTATTGCGACATACTACATCAACATTGGACAGATAAGCCGGCTCGAAGCTCACCCCTTCTCCGCAGTCTACTCCACCGTATCAAACTCGGGTCCCGTGCTACTATTCCAACGAGGTCCAGCGAAGAAGAAGGACAAGAAGCGCGATAAGGAGTGGACGTGGAAGTTGAGCTACCTGGCCCACGACGCTGCAAACGAAGCGAACCCCCTAACATTGCCCGTAAGTCAAGCACCCGATCAGCTGCAAACATGATGCTAACACAAACTACAGGCTAGGATAGAAGGTCCCTACCACCACCACGTCCCAGAAATGCACGCCGCGAATCACATATTCCTCCTCGTTGGAGGCACCGGCGTCACTGGCGCCCTCTCAATCGCAAACTGGTGGGCCGGCAAATACGATGCTTCCGAGCAACCCGCGCAGAGGTCTCTTCGCTTACTGTGGAGCACGCGAGGACAGGCAGATTGGCAATTACAAGAAGTCGAAGACCTCCGCCGTCTAGCGCAGGAATGCCCAAACATGGAGCTTGTACTACACGACAGCACGCAATCCGGACGAATCGATCCTCACACTGCTTTGAGCGACTTCCTGGGATCCGTGCCTGCCGAGTCGACATCGTCCACCCTTGGATGGGAGGGCGCGAAGAGCCAGAAGGAAGGTTCTGCCTGGACTTATGTTTCTGGGCCGGGGGGAATGATGAAGAGTGCCGAAGCTGCTTGCGTGCAGCAACAGATTGCATTGCGGAGAGTGGGCAAGACAGGTGCGAGGGGTATAAGGGATCTGAGTTGGTATATTTCAAACTTCAATGTCTGACGCGTTCCGAGCGATGATACCTCTGCAGCGGAATTGTATAAAACATATATTCATGACGTCGTAACGAAGATCACGGCAACACTATCATGTCACGGCTTTCGTCTCTCACTCCATCCATGCAGACTCCTTCTAACGCCGAGTGTTCTACGTTGTGTCCCGGATGCTGTCGCCATTGATGTTGTGTGAAATGTTGAAGCCGGTCTGAACGATGTTGAAGCGGCTGGCTGGCTCTCATGCTGTTTTTCGCCAGTCGTGTTAAACGGCTGTTCCTGCTCATCATCCCCTTTCTGCGGCGAACTGGAGAGGAAGACATATCTCCCATTATTGGCATCGTCGCTAGCCCTAGGCTGTGGCCTCGATGACATTGGCGTCGCTCGTGGCTTGCGGTCGGGAACCGACTGCCGTGACGTGCTGATTGTTCTTGAGACACCATGATTCGCAGCATTTGGTATCTCGCGCAATGGACGAGCGGGCTGTGGCTGCTCTACCACTTCAGCAGCTTCTTTAGGCTTTTTGAAGAAACTTGAAATACTGCCTTGACCTTCGATCTGCCTCTTGCGCCCCTTTGTTTCCATGGGATTGTCCTTCTTTTCTTCTGCCCGCTTGTCGCTTCGATCCATCTTGCCTTGCTCCACGAGCTCGTCGTATCTTTCTTTGACGCTAGTGAAGCCCGTCTGCAGAGGTGCGTTGGGTATCGAGAATGTTTCCTGGCGCTGCATGGTAGTGTCAGAGGCCCATGTTGCTGCCTTGGCACTCCCGAAACCGGGCAATGTACCAGTCTTCTTGCTGTAATCCCATCTCCGTGTCTCTTCCATGGCTTCCTCTCCATTGAGCGGCCAGTAGTTGTCTTCATCGCGCTCCGAGTTCCGCTTACTCTCTGTAATCAGCGTAGCTGAAGGACATTCTCTCCGGAGGGTCGATGATAAGCTCGTGATCACGTCGAAAGGCAGGCTCGGACCATGTTCTTCGAAGAACTTTCCGACTCCTTTGTGGGTCAGAAAAGTAGACATTGATGTCTCTTCTCGTTGTGTATTCTTGATCGGACAGCTGAGGTAAAGTAATGCTTGTGCTCGAGTCATGCCGACGTATAGCAGTCTGCGCTCCTCGTCGTGATCGTCTGCTCGTGAGTGAGGTATGGAACCATCATAGCAGGCTGGGATGAAGACGACAGGCCACTCCAATCCTTTTGAGGCGTGTATGGTCGAGATTGTGACTTGCTGCACCTGCTCGCCGTCTTCATCTGCTTTCTTCTCAGCGGAGGCTGTCAGTGCGATGTTGGACAGGAATATCGAAAGAGCGTCCTGGGTGGAGTCGCTTCTCTGCTCCAGATCGTCCACGTTCGGCAGGCTATCAGCTTCGCCCAACTCTGCAAGCTTACCAGGAGCCATGACATCGGCAGCTTGCGCCATGAGCTCTTCAACATTGTTCCAGCGCGCTTCATGGGTCTCGTCGTCAGCATGCTTCTGCTTCAAATACGCCTGCAAGGATATCTTCTGCGTGATCATGCTGATCAGATCCACGATCGATGCCTCTTCGGGTTTCCATGATTCAACTTTCTTGTGGCCACACAGAATGACGTTCACAAACGAGCCCAACCCTTTGCGAGCAGGCTCGTTCAGCTTGGTCTTCGGTGAGCAACGACCTTGTGCAACGTCGAGCACGAGCGACCACAAGGAGATGCCTTTGGACGTGGCCTCCTCACGAAGTCTCTTGATTGTCTCATCCCCAACCTTTCGTGAAGGGACGTTGACGATGCGCTCGACTGCTTCAGTATTGTGAGGGTTGTGGATGACACGAAGGTAGTCAACGAGTAGTTTGACCTCTGCTCGATCGTAAAACCTCATGCCGCCCACCATTCGATACGGTATGCCAGCATTTCCAAACGCAGTCTCAATAGCGCGAGAGAGGGCAGCAGACCTGAGCAAGACAGCGAAGTCGCTTGACTGCATCATGCCGCCGGATAAAGCTTGCATTCGCTTGATCTCAGACACTAACCATTCAGCTTCGGAGAATGCCGATGGCAGCTTTCGTAATACCGGCCTCAATCCATAGCTATGTGTCGCCTGCAGCTTCTTCGGCGGCCGACTTTCGTCCTGCTCAATAACATTTTGTGCAGCAAGCAGGATTGCACCAGATGACCGGTAGTTCTCCTCGAGGTGGATCGTGAGAGTATCAGGCCAATGCTTCTTCATCCTTGACAGATTCTTGATCTCGGCCGCCCTGAAGCCGTAAATACTTTGATCGGGATCACCAACAATGGTGATGACATTGCGTTGCTGAGCGAACAGGGTCATTAGATCGTACTGGATGTTGTTGGTGTCCTGAAACTCGTCGATGAGAACTGCTTCTACATCCGAAACACATTGCGGATGTGACTTCACCAGGAAGTGACAGCGGAGCAAGATGTCATCGTAGTCGAGGAGATTTGAAGCTGCTAGTGTGGCCTCGTAGTCGTCGAACAGCCTCTGGAACTCCTGTTGCTCAACACCCTTCTTCGCAGGACCCTTGCCGGACTTTGGGTCATCGTCGCTGCGCACTTTCCGCGATGATATCCGGCCGAACGCTGACCCAGGCTCCATGGATAGACCCAGTTTCTTGATCAGTCGTTTCAAGATGGCTTTGCTGTCGGCCGAGTCAGCGATACCGAAGTCTTTGGCGAGCCCAATGTGCTGGCCATATCGCTTGAGGTAGCGCAACGCCACCGAGTGGAAAGTGCCCAGCTGTAGTTGCTTCGAGAGCTCTTCACCGACGAAGTTCTTGATGCGCTCCTTCATCTCGGCGGCGGCCTTGACGGTAAAAGTGCAGACGATGATGTTGCATGGTCTCCATTGGCGATGCGCGACCAGGTACGCGACGCGTGCTGTGAGAGTCTTGGTCTTGCCCGAGCCAGGCGGCGCCAGCACCTGCAAGACAGCAGCATCGGAAGCTACGGCGGTTTTCTGAGCTTCATTAAGGCCCTGCCAGATGTTGTCCATGGCATGGAGATGGAGATAGTGGAGTGTTGTGCATGCGAGGCATGGTAAGATTTTGCCTTGGGATGTTCTTGTCGCGTGTAAAACACGCTAAAAGCACTCGGCTCGCGCGGTCCCGTGATCTCGGCAAAACTAAACCCCGGGAGGCTGACATGATGCTTCGACGACACCGCTCGTTCAGTCATTACGCGTTCCTAACAAGCTAACAAAACAAACCAGTCATCGCCCATACGCCCCTTGCAGTCTGTCACGACTCACCATGCATTGCCTCCATTGCTCCTGTCCGAACCAAGCTGAACTTATCACAGCTTCCATGTGGGCCAGACAATGATCTCTCAACGGCCTAGTCTGCCATCAAGCATGGCGTAAGGATCCCAGCAGTCTCGTAATTTCATCGCCCTATCGCTCCTGCCCGGTATCATAACTATGCGCCTAGGACTGTCCCTTCACCTTCCGAAGGAGCACCATAGCGCTCTGGCGACGACTGTTGTCCTCAATATCGGTCTGCTTGGCGTTCGCGACGATCTGATCATCAATCACGAACCACTTTCCATTGTGCTCGCGGACCACATCGTAGTGGCCGCGGCTTGAAGATCGCCCGGGATGTCGGAGGACGCATCGCAGGACATACCCGTCTCGAGGTGCTCGCTCTTATGTGAACACTTACTGCGCTCAAGCACTACCGATGCGGTCGACTGGAAAATCTCACCAAGGAACTTGTGCTCTTCGCCCACAGAATCGATGAGAGCGCCCATGTAGAGGCGAGCATCCTGCTGACAGTCGCCATCATACATCGATCGGGCACCACCTTCAGCACCGTACGCGAATACCTGCTGCATAAGACAGGCATTGGCGACGTGCTTATCCTTTGGCATCTTGGACTTGTGAAAGATGCCCTCTCTCATGTCCAGCAATACCTGGCCAAGATATGGTGCTATTGGGATCTCTCCGTTCTTGGCAGCATGGATGCTGATCCTGCTCCTGAGCGACTCGAGGTTGTCTCGGTCAGACTTCCTCATCTTACCGTCCGCATCAGTCTTGAGCATCAGGAAGTCATCGTGCTTGAGACCGAACGTAGCTAGGTCGCCGTCACCTCTTAGCTGCTCGATCTGCTCGTGCGTCAAGGCGGCACCCAGCATCTGCAGAGCTCCATTTGAGAAGCAAGAGAGCTTGGTATTGACCAAGCCATGGAGCTGATAGTCAGTCTCACCATCACGCTCACGGGTCGGAGTAATAGGATCCGCGATCGGTGCTGCAGAGCCAGCACCCGACCTAAAACCACTCGGGCGTCGAGTCTGAGCAAGGCCGACGATGGTGTCGTTCTCGCCGATTGTGTAGTAGTCGAAGGTACGTCGCTTCGGGTGGTAGACGTACAGCTTTCCCTTCGCCCTCATCGACTCGGTGGTGGCGTTGTCAGGCACTGCCGGTCTGGCTTTGGCTGGCTGCGACGTCTCGCTACCCTTCGAGACCTCGCTGCCCTCCGACTCGTTGCTGTCGAGCTTGGGCTTCTTTTGCTGAGCGTGACCCTCGTCGCCAGCGCGCTTGCGCTTACTGCAGGAAGGTGAATCCTTTGGGTCGCTTATCATCTGCGCGACCGGGGCGGTCTCGACCACTTCTTGTTGACCCTGCGGCTGCGCAGCGGCCTCCATGGCGGCGGCATCCCTCCTCTCCTGTATCTCACGCTCGCGTACAGCTCGTCGCCGCACGATCTCCTCCGCCTGACGCTCAGCCTTCTCTTTCATGGAAGGACCAAGTGGCACCTTGACCGTGCGCTTCGTGATCTTGGGTGGTGCCTTCTTGAGCATCGGCGTGGCAGATGCCTTGCGTTCAACCCGCTGCACAGGTACTGGGGTGGCAGCACCGCTTCTCGAGCCGCTGAGCTTCCCGTCGTCGACCAGAATCTTCTTCTTCTGCGCGATTTGGTCTTCCCATGCTTGGATGCTGGCTGCTGTGCCCTTGATGGCAAGCTCCTTGTCGGATAGCTTCTCTCGAGCGCGAGTGAGGCGACCACGAGTGTAGCTCGTGGCTGCTTTGGCGACACCTGCCTGAGCCAGCTCGAGTTCCTTGCGCGCCTTTGGCATCTCGCGCTCGAGACGAGTGGCTGTCTCCTGTGCATCCGCGATCTTGTCGTTGAGCTGGTTGATGGAATTAAGGATCTTTTCCTTCTGGTAGTCCGTCACCCGTTGCGGTTGTGAGTAAGGGGTAGTCGGAATGGTGGAAGTCTTGGTGACACGCTGCTGGTTGAGTTTCTTGAAGTCCATGACTAGGCTTCGAGTGATCTGACAGAGGTATGTAAGTGTGTCGTGGTCGATGAGCCTTGAAGCAAAATTCTGTCGTAGTGATTCTGAATGCAGAGCCGAGTAGCGCCTTGTTGTTTGCTGAACAGTGTGATGCGCCTGATTGCTTGTCAAGATGTGGAAGTTGCGACAGAGGTTGAAGTTGAATCTGAAGTTGGGGTGGAATGAAGAGTAAGATCGCGATGAGAGTGTTCTGGTGGCGTTGTGATGCACAGACCCCAAAAATGCAGGGGTCCAGCTTGACATTCACTTACGCTTGTGAACAGTGATTCTAAGCTTCGCGAACTTGACCCACGTTACACAATGTATACAGAAGCGAAATGGCTTATAGAAGAGTCAACATGACAAGGCCAAGGAGCTCGCCCGTGTTTGAGAAATATTACAGTACAATGTCTGCTGGCCGAAGATGGACTACAAAGTTGTGCAGCATTGCTTGCAACGGAAACAGAGCCGCGTGACTGTCAACTGCAGGTACAATCATCGAAGCAAACCGAACATCCACAGATCGTACCATTATGCGACAAAACGTCGCTATAGAAGTAAAAGCTCCCATCAATGAAAGTGTCATTGTAGCTCAGTCCAATACCTAGCACAAAGGTCGCATCACCGCCTCCATTCTGCTTCTCCATAGCATCCCTCGCCCTCGCAACCTCCATAGGATCAATATGAAGACCCAAAGCCCTCCTCCCACATCCCCTGGCGCCCTCTGCCCTCTTCGAATGTACCTTGACCACCCCAGCCCCCCTCATCATCGTGGATCCAATCCTCGCACCATTAACAGAACGCCTGCTCTCACGCTCCGTTTTGACCGACCGCCGAGACCTTTGCAGCGTCTCAATCTCCCTCCTCAGCCGGCAGTTCACCCTCCTACTCCCATCAAGCTCCTTCCGCAGCCTCATGGCTTCGGCGAAGACTCTTGATCTCAGTTTAGCCAAGACCTTCATGATGCGATATTTTTGCTTGAGGTCTCTGATGCGTTGTCGGAGATCAGGAACTCTACTGGCTTGTGCAAGGGATGCATTGAGCCTCC
Source organism: Fulvia fulva (assembly GCF_020509005.1). Taxonomy (NCBI): domain Eukaryota; kingdom Fungi; phylum Ascomycota; class Dothideomycetes; order Mycosphaerellales; family Mycosphaerellaceae; genus Fulvia; species Fulvia fulva. The sequence goes on from NC_063012.1 coordinate 1,701,566, forward strand.
TTCGCAAGTCTCTAATTTCAGCGGCGCGAGAGGCGCGGGTTGAGGAGGCTTCTTTTCGTAGCCATTGGAGTTCGATGCGGGAGGCTCTTTCGTCTTGAAGGAGGGCCTGAAGTTCTGGTGTGTGGGTTGGGGTCGGGGACATGGTTGATGCTGGAAAATGCTGTGTTTGTGAGGGTGATGTAGTTGCTGTGCGCGCTGACAGTCGAGAGCTTTGAGCACATAAAGGCATTGTTCAATCAGTGACCGGATGCGGAAAACATCATGTATACCTATTACGAACGAGAAATGCTACACTGATAAAAAAGACGTTACTACTGCGCTCCAATTTACCGTTTCCTCATCTCCATGGTATGCGTTGATTTCGCCGGCGGAGGCTTCGGCGTAGACTTTCGGGGAGCTTTCGATGCAGCAGCCTTGGATGCAGGTTTCGACCCTGTCTTTCGTCCTCCTCTGCCTCGTCCTCGTCCACCTCTACCGCCCCTACCACCTGTCCCGCCTCCACGACCACGACCACGATTAGATTCACTGGGTACAGGAGGCTCTGCTTCCGCCTCATCCGCCTCATCCTCTTCATCCTCCTCCTCATCCTCCTCATCGTTCCCTTCGCCAGCTGGGGTCTGACCATCCTCCACGTCTCTCCTGTGCTTGCGACAATCTTCCAAATCCGCCTTAAACTGCTCCACCTGAGCATCGAGCTCCGCATTCACATCTCGAAGATTCTGAACCTGTGCCTCGAGCTCTGTACGCACGTCTTCATCTGACCGACTGCTCGAGGAATTACGCTTCCTCTTCCTCGAGGGAGACGATGTACCTTCGGCATTATTGAGTCTCGCATTAGCATCTCTCAGCTGGGCCTGCAGGCCATCGATAGTAGACGCAAGTTCCGTCTCCCTGTCGATGAACTCCTGCCTCAGCTGTTCTTCGTGTTGATCGGTGCCTTTGCGATGCTCTTGGCAATCCTCGAGTCGCTTCTCGATGCCATCATATCGCTGTTGAAGGGCTCGCAACTTACCATCCAGTTCGTCACGCTCCGTCGTGTCGAGCTCATCCACAGCTTCGAAGAGTCGCGTTTCCAGCTCTGCAATTCGCGCATTTAGGCTATCAACTTCTTCCCGGCGTCTTTCGTCGCATTCATCTTCAGTAATCAACTTTTCATCGGTTCGCTCTCTCAGCTTTATGACCTCCCTTTCAAGAAATGCATTCCTTTCCTGCAACTCTTCGGTCCAAGCCCGCTGCTCTCGCAACTTATCATCCAGTTCGTCACGCAGCTCTTCCATGGCCTCTCCGGCAAACTCCGACGTCTCAAGCTCTCCCTCGGTATTGGCGAGGTGCGCTTCCAGCTCTGCAATTCGTGCTTTTAGGCTATCAACTTCCTCCTTGCGTCTTTTGTCGCACTCATCTTCAGTGATCAATCCAATATTAGGTCGCTCTCTCAGCTCGCGAACCTCTTGCTCAAGCTCCTCAATCCTCTGCTCCAGCTGTCCATTCCGCTGCTCCAACGTCGCCACTTCAGTCCGCAAATTATTCTTCTCCGCTTCCGACAGATCATACTCTCCGCCCACAGCAGCTAGCTTCGTCTGCCACTCTACATTCTGCTCAACCTGTTCATCCAGCTTATCCTGCAGCTCTCTGTACCGCGCCGCCTGGTCAGCATACTCGTCTTGCAGGCGTCGATTCTCGCCCTCAGCCCGCTTAGCAATGTCTTTCCACGCGGCAATCTGGCGCCGCAAACGTTTCTTGGCGCGTTTGCACTCCTTGAGGGCGTCGTCGTCGTCGCCAGCAGCAGGAGACGCATCGTCTGGCTTCTCGAAAACGTCGTCTGGAGATTCTCCAGCCACGATCTCAGGAGAGTCGGTGTCGCTGGCTGCGCGCAGTGCATCGTTCTCAGCTTGTAGGTCGTCACGCTCTTTCGTCATTTCTCCAAGTTGCCATTGTAGATCACACTTCTGCTCTTCAAACTCGTTGGCGTCCTTCAGAGCCTGGTCGAGCGCCTCTTGAAGGTCAGCTCTGTCCTTCTCACAATCATCAAGCTTCTTGACAGCCGGATGCTCCTCATATTGCGCAGAATCATCTTCATAATCCGGGAGGTCATCGGTGTTTTGTCTCTGCTGGCGGTCTTGGCCACGTTGCTGTTCAATGCCTGATCGTGAAGGACCATGACCGGGACGATCACGAGCTTGCTCAGTAGACTTGCCAGCCCCAGAAAACAGCCGACCAAGTCCAAGTCCAAAAAATGCGTTTCCCAATCCCGGTCTTGGCCGTGGGCCAGGCTCCTGTTCGATACTCTGCTGCAGCTCTCTGTTAAGCTGTTCACCCGCTTGACGCGAGAAAAGTGGTGTATCAACTAGAGGATAGTCGTCTGAATTCGGACCTCTTGAGTTGGGCGTATAGTAGGCCGATTTCGGACTTCTTGAGATGGGCATATAGTACTCTGACTTCAAACTTTTTGATTTGGGCGTTGCATCATATAGATCGTCGCCTCCTCCTTCTTCTTCTTCTTGGCGATCATCATCGCCTCCGCTTTGAGGGTTGCTGGCTGATGGACCCGGTATACGTGGCGAGTTGCGCTCAGATCTACGACTACCACTGCCACTGCGTCTTGCGCTGCTGGTGCGAGACCTTGAAGGTTCTCGCCCTGGATTCCGAACACCGAGTACGGGCGGCGTGGCAGGCTCTGCAATTGCCTTCTCCAAGCTCGTGAGTGGCGAGTCTGATAGTCGACGCTCCCAAGCCCGAGAAGGTCGCTGCTGTGCCTCATCTAGCTCGAGGTCCTCCCCACTGTCTTCGGGCAGCTCGTCGTCGTCGTCGTCGTCGTCGTCGTCGAAACTGCTTGAATCATACCCATTTGGTGAGATCAGGATTGGGTTGTCTACAGAATTGCCAAGAGGTGGCTGGATCGCAGGAGTTGACCCAGTGGGCTGCTCGCCGTCAACACCACCCTCGTCATAATCGTCGTCGTTGCCGTTCTCATCACCTCCTCCTTCAGAATCCTGCTCGCCAACCGGCTCTGGAGTAGCACCGGTACTAAACGATCTCCTCCGCCGCGGCGTGGACATACTTCGTTCACGACCACTTCCATCTGTATGCACAGCCGGCCGCGGTCTCCTCACGGCACTCTGCCTGGGCTGTCCTCCCGGACCAAGGCCTCGACGGTTGGCGACACCAACAGTGGGAGAAAGCGAGGCACTTCTGTGGTTTCCGTGCGTGAAGCGGTAAGGTTTAGGAGCTGGAGGTGGACTGGGCGCCATCTTGGTGAGTATCAGATGTGTTGTTCGATTTTCCGCGCGAGAGGAGCTGCGAACGATTGAGGGATGAGCTGCGATGTCCGTACTAATGATACAATGTCAAAGAGTGGAAGGTGTCTTTGTGCTGAGTCGCCGGATGCGGACGTAACTGTATGGGCACATCAGTCCTGGGGATGGCATTGTTTATGGATTTGGGGACAAAGGGACGATTCGTTGGATTCGCATCAAGTTGGTATTGAGGACTATCCTAAGCCTGGGGTATCAAGTCTATCGTATATGCATCAGTGAACAGATCTTCTGACGCATCGTATATTCAAGGGCGACATTTGTTTACTCACAATTCGTCTCTGCCAGCATGCTCGTCCCTGCCCACGCTCCGCCGTACTGCAGGCTGCACATCGTCGAAGTAGCCTTCAAGCTCCAACCACTCGGCGACAAAGGCAAGCGTGAGCATGGCCCAATCTTCCACCGTATCCAAGTCTAAATGTTCGCCATCGTCTTGGATGGTATGCCATACGGTCGGAAATGGCGCAGTGATGATGTGCAAGATCTCAACACCACGAGCCATGAATGGGACATGGTCATCTTCGACGTAGCCTCCCGACCATCGGTCTGTATCTTTCTTCCCGCCTTCGTGAAGAAACATTGGCTCCTTCGCCCGCTCTTCCGCCCGCTTGCTGGGGTGGTTTGGAGAGCTTTTGAACATGCCTGCTGCCCTGAGGCGCGTCTCTGCTTCTGCCATCTTCTGATACGCCCAATGCGTTGTCTTGAAGTATGAAGGAACCTTGGGATCTTTCGAGCCGAGCAGGTCCAGAAGAACGAACAGCTCAATGGTCCTCAACGGGGACTCGAACACACCTCCTCCATAACCAAACATGGTCGTCTCCCACTCTGCTGCCAGACTCCTCGCGCCATAGAGCGAGTCAGTGTGTGTCCACGTGTGGAAGGCCTCCTCGCCGTCCAACAGGAGGATCTGCACGCCCTGGTGTCCCTCTAGATCATCATCCGTGTTCCCCGCGGCGGACATGGCGTTCCACTTTGCCGTCAAGGCAGCATCGATGGATCTTGCGGCATGCAGGAGCATAGCACACGGCGCAGCGGAATCGGTGGCTCCAATGAAGCCCTCCGGAGTCAGCTTGCTGTCGTAGTGAGCAACCAGCGACAGCCTCCCCACGTCCCCATCACCTTTCGTCCAAGGCGGATCTCGGTTCGCGATCAGATTGACAAAGGGCACTTGGTCGCCATTGCTGGTGGGCGTGGTCGAGGACGAGTTCTGGAAGGAGAGCTTCCATTCGGGCAGATTGTCGTTGAAGAAGTCGGCAAAGTGCTGCAGAACGGCGCGGGAGCCTTCTGTGCCGGGGACACGGGTGCGCAGGATCGGCGCGAGCAGTTTGCCCGTGTTGATGTCGAAGTCGTGGCCGGGCGTGGGCAGTGCACGCAGCGTGTCGTCGGAGAGAGTCGAGTAGGCGTGCACACCGATGCACGTTTCGCGGAGGACTGCTGGCGGCGGCAGCAGCAGCAGCGGCGGCGGCAGCAGCAGCAGTTGGCTGAGGAGCTTCATGGTCGTGTGCCGTTATCTTCGCAGTGTCATGGTAGGGGTGTACTGTATGTCTACTACTACATGGACTGTGCGGGCTGCAGCATGTCTCGGCGTTGCGACCACGGGTCTTCCTGTTTCAACACTTGCAAGTTCATCAGCAGCATGTGAAGACAGCAATGCTGCGCGTTCTGCGTCAGCGCGCGCTCTGCCATCCGCCCACCTCATGGACTGCCGTGCGCAGTCCTGCCAGGCTCAGCTGTGCTATCCGAAATGGATATCCACACGTTGGCAGGCGTCCTGGATCGCCCATCACTCGTACTGGGCAGCTGGGTCGCAGCCAAAGCAGTGTAGGCAAAACGCCAGCTGAAGGTAGGCAGTCATGCATGTACATATTCCGAATCTACCTGTGTGCTAACCATGACCCAGTCTTCAAGTACCCCGAATGGCTCAATGTCTACCGTCTCAGCTCTGCGGCCACCCTGTGCGTCGGCTTCACTCGCGTCTGCACCCTCGTCGTCTTTGGCGTGGGCGCCATCATCTACGCTCCTGCCATCGCCTTCTCGCCCCATCACTCCAACTGCTTGATCCCTGCCTGCATCGTCGCTTCAGCAGTGCCCATGGTAGCCGTCATCTTCACAAGTGGTCCATCCGTCATGTCCATCAGAGTGCAGCTCCCACCACACGCTCGCCGCTCCAGAGAAGGCCTCCTAAAGTTCGCCAACAACCTTCCGCCCCGAACCATACTCCGACTTGAGTCGATGAAGCTGATCCCGTGGCCGACCCAGACCGATGTGGTGTTTGCAGACCTGACGAGGCACCGACCCAGCTGGAAGGGAGGGCTTTCGAATTTGGAGAACACTCCAGTTACTACCCAGGGAAACGAAAGGGAGGGCACTTTCTTCGCTCAACTGATACGAAGGTTGCTCGGCAGGTACTACGTGCAAAGAGATCAGAAGAAGGACAGGAGCTCGGCACCAGGGCTATGGGAGAAGATGTGGGAACAGATACCAGAACACAATATCACACCCGGGAACGTACGGACACGTAGGATGGTCTCCAAGTCAGCCAAACCACTGACAAAGCTGGAGCCTCTGCCACCTGTTCGTCGGATCAAGTCCAAGAACAAGCCTTGAGGTCAATCGCCAAGGGTGGTCTGGGCAAGATTGTGTCTGCAGCAAGAGTAGCAACGGGAGGGCCTCGCATAGGATACAACTGCATTGCAGAGGAGCCTCACTGCATTCGATGCGAGCTTCCACTGCACATGTGCATCGCTCGGGGTACATGTCGCTGATGCGACTGCTTGATGAGCCACCTGGAGCCGACACGCAGCCACGAACATGCCACGCATCTCTTTGTTCGACGCGTAACGAAGCCAAGAGGCTGTGCCAACACCCTTGAAGGACGAGCTGTGGAGGCCGACCCTTTCCAGCATAGTGCATGCATGAACGCTCGGCACTGTGACGTACCCCAATGCTCAGAACACTGAACTCAACCTCGCACGCGAGCTCCAGCACCTTTCTCGAGCGGTCAATACACTCTACGCTCTCAATCATCCTCTCACCACCCTCCTGAAGCTGTAGCATACCATCCAGAACTCGTCCCAGCAAGCACCATGTCGCTAACACAAGCAATCGGCGAACTGGCCAATGTAAGTCACCACCAAGAGCTCCCACCGCACGGCTGTACCTGAAGCTTATGCACAATCAAAGCCATACCACGCCTATGTCTTCGGCACTGCCTTCTGGTACTTCCTACGTGGTATGGTCCGAGTCATCGACCCAGCAACAGTCTGCGGCTGGTTCAGACCACCAATCGACGGACTTCCAACACCCAACGGTCAGATCTCCTAGCTGTCCAAACCTGCTTATGGCATGCATACTAACAAACCCCAGACCTCGAACTCTACACAACTCGCACCGACGCCTTCTCCCTGCTCGCCCTAGCCGCGACCCTCCTCGCCATCGCCGACGCCGTCGCCCTCCCATCCCAGTACGTCGGCTCCACCCTCGTAAACGACGCCCCGCCGAAGTCGAAGAAACCGTATGCGCGCGCGATTGTTGTTATTACGATCTTGCATCACGTTGCGACGGGTGTAGGCGCGTATCCGCATTGGAGTCGGGAGAGTCATAATACTGTGGCTATGGAGATTGGAGTGTGGGGGAATGTGTTCTTTACTGTGTTGGGAGTTGCTGCGTTGCAGTGGGGGTTGAGGGATAGTGGGGCTTTTAGTTTGGGGGGAAAGAAGAGGGCGTAGGAGATGGGGTTGGTGAGAGGTGGGGGGATGGTATGATGAGATGAGATGTGGATGTGATGTTGGGTATGAGGTAGGTTTGGAAGTCTCGTTGGTATGGGATCATGATGTACATTCTATACGTTCCCAAGCTATATGCAAGGCCACGACGTCCCTTTCACCACATTCTATTCCCTCACCTTCAAATGATACACCCCCATCTGCCCCTCCGTCATCCTCGTCGGACTCCCCACCAACACATCCTCTCCCCTCCCACTCTTAGGAAACGCAATCACATCCCTAACCGACTCCCTCCCCAACATAACCGCCACAAGCCTATCAAACCCCAACGCAAGCCCCGCATGCGGCGGACACCCCGCCCGCAAGACTTCCAATAAATGCGCAAAATCATTGACACGCTCGGCACTCATTTTCAGAATATCCCGCATGATGAACTCCTGCATGGCAGCATTATGGATTCTTCTGCTCCCGCCGCCGAGCTCGACGCCGTTGACGACGAGGTCGTAGTGCGCTGCTTTTACGCGTAAGGGCGCGTGAAGGAGGAGGTCAATGTCGGCAGGGGTGGCGGGGGAGGTGAAGGGGTGGTGGGTCGATGAGATGCCGGCGGCGCCGCCTTGGCCGGGAGTATCGTCTTCGATGGGTGAGAAGAGGGGGAAGTCGGTTATCCAGGTGAACGCGAAGCCCTTGGGCGCGGGGAGGAGGTTTTGCTTGATGGCTGCTTTGTGGAGAGCCAGGCGGAGATTGCCGATGGGTGTTGAGCCGCCGTGGAAGGGTTCGTTCGCGCGGGCTTGGTAGATGACCAGGTCGCCTTCTTCTAGCTCGAGCATTTCTTCGAGTTGTTCGGCGGCTTCGAAGCCGAGGACTTGCATTCCGCCGAGGGGCTTGCGGGTGTCGAAGATGAAGATGCCGGGTTGACCTTCGAGGTTTTGGAGGAAGGGCTGGGCTTCTGGAGAGTCCATGAAAGTGTTGAGGAATTTTCTGCTTTCGTGTGGTTCTGTTGCGATGGGGATCTTCATGACTTCGACGATTGGGTCGGTGAGTGGTCCGATCTTGAGGATTAGGTCTTGGGGTAGCATGTACTCGATCCGGCGGATCTCTGAGCCATAGCGCAAGTCTGGCTTGTCCGAGCCATATCTTGACATTGCTTCTTCGTAAGTTAGAGTGGGGAAACTCAGCTTGCTGGTGTCGTTGAAATCTGCCGTGTCAAAGCCATCCACCAGCTCGCGCCACAGACGCTTGATGACTGCCTCCACAACAAGCATCACATCTTCACCAGATGCAAACGCCATCTCAAGATCGACTTGCGTGAACTCTGGCTGTCTATCAGCTCGCAAGTCTTCATCGCGGAAGCATTTTGCAATCTGCATGTATCGTGGCATGCCACTTGCCATGAGAATCTGCTTGTACTGCTGAGGGCTTTGAGGCAGAGCGTATGCCAACCCAGGAGCCCGTGTCGGTACAAGAAACTCTCTTGCACCTTCGGGCGTTGATTTGAAAAGCAATGGCGTCTCGATCTCTGCAAAGCTGTGGTTGCCGCAGAGTTCGTCTCGCACTATTCGCGCTGCTTTGCTGCGGAAGAAGAGGGCTTCGCGTATGCTAGGATCATTCCGGATCTGCAAATGTCGCTGCTCTGGCGGAAAGACTGTTTCCTTGGCCATGATGATGTCCTTGGGGAAAGCATTGAGCGGAGTGATCTTCTCAACTTTGATCTCAACATTCGTGACGCGGCCTTGGTCGATCATTGAGTCGTTCCCAGCTTTCGATGGCTTCGGTGCCTTGCGAGATACCACAGTGCCTGAGACTGCCACAGGAGTGTGTTCTTCGAGATTGCGTAGAAGTGCATGAGGGTTATTGCTGCCATCTACAGTACTTGACATCGCCGAGACCAGCTGGACTGTAGACGACAGCCGCATGTCGTGTAGCTCAGCGAATGTGAGCGTTTTCGATGCATCTCTGCGAGCTCCAACGTAGCCATGCAGGACGATTTGCTGGTTGGTCAAGCTGTCGCCATTTTGTGAGAGCGCCTGGAAGTCGCATGTGGCCTTAGGGAAATCGATCGTCTGCTTAAGAGCGTCCAGGGTAGTCGAATGGTCGGCAGTTGTTGATGAGCCCGCATAATGTCTTCTCGCGTCACCTGCTCGAGAGGCTGCGGGCCATTGAGCTTCGTTGACGCGTGCTCTGGCAACGCATCTCTGCAAGACTTGCCATCTCGACAGAAGCTGTTTAGACGCAGTCTGACAACGACCACGTAACAGCATGAAGCATTCGATGCACCGTCCCAAATTGATGCATCTTTGTTGGAAGTCAAAGCAAAGCGTGGTTGACCGATGACCTGGGTGCTGTCTGTGCATAATCGCGCTAGAGACGGCTTCGCGGCTCAACCCGCCTTCCGCAGCAACACTCAAAATCTTCGTTCGCGAGCTTCAGTCCTTCTTCCTCTTCTTCAATGACCCTCCTAGTCAAAATCATGTACGTACATTGCTTCCCACCGCGCGGAATTGACACTGACACTGCGAACAGATGATGAAAGCCTAGCGTGTATCAGATGAACTGACTCCCAGGACACTGCTCAAGCTCTCCCTTCACCGGGCTCAAGGGCGAGGGTGGTTACTGGGAGCAGCATGATCTCTGCGTTCGGCACACACTCCTTGTTACCAAACGGACGCGAAGACGGCATCTCTGATCCACTTTTGACTGGAACGAGGGTTATTAAAGGGTCGCATACAAGACCATCGTATTTTGCCAGATAGTTTTGACGTATCAAATTGGTGGCTATCTCGACTCAACTTTTTTCTTTCCATTTTTGGTCCCGTCACCTTGCACCGCTTAAAGTACACAGCATGGGAAGCTCGAGTCACTTTAATCTCAGGCCTTCCAACGTTGATGCGGGATATTGGAAGACTACATTATCAACAAGTTGAGACGGCCACCACCATGCCGTCTTGACTGTAACAATAGTGTGACAACCCTTTGACATTTTGAGCGCGAGCTAGGTCTAGTCTCGCAACTATGCTGCCTGCTGTGCAGAGTACGCCTATTTACTCCGCTGACCTCTTGTAGACACCATGTCATTTCCTTAAAAGCGCTTGCCCTTCCCAACCACGCCACATCGTCCCGTATCCTAGTCCACATTGTCTCTATCCAAGCTGCTGCACTACCAGCGTCGTGATCCGACTAATCTCTCAACCTGATCCCTCGGATGCGCTACCATGCCTGGAAAAGATACGCTTGATCCTCGCGCTGACGCTGCTACTGGTGCGGTGGCGACTCTCGTTCTGTGCAGCGCCACTAAGGTCACGAGAGACACGACTGCTTGCTGGACTTATGACGTTCTCATGACTTGGTCGTCCTGAGGCAAGCCCGCTGTCGCGTCGGGGAGGCGACATTTGAGACAGGCGGGTTTCCAAATCTTCCTTTTTGAAAGTCATTCCCGGCTCGACAGCTGGAGGAAGCGTGAAGTCGGCAATTACTGGCCGATCTTTCAATTTCGCATCACCGCCAGCTGAGACGTAGCGCTGCTGCATGGCTGGTCTAGGAGCAATGAAGTCCGGTAGAGGGAGTGCTTCTGGTGGTAGCACCGCCTCGCTTTGAGCAACTTGGTCTTGGATGCTGCTCTTCGCTCGAAGCACGGGTGATGGTGCGTCCACGGAATGGCGCAAGGTGCCGGCTCTGTCTGCGGTGCCGGGATGTTGTCCTAGTGGCGCCAGTACCGGCGTCTTGATATGAGAGGTGTCCCAGTCGCTGAATTCATTTTCGGGGCCACGGTGGCTGCCGTGTGCTGGGACTGGAAAGCTTTGCGTGTAGGAGGTGCTGGCCGCTGCTGGGACGATACGGCGAATAATGTTGCGAGCGTTGAGAGGTGAAGTCTTGTCATCGATAATGCTGTCAGACGGCGCAAGGGACCTCGATTCTTCCGTAGGACCAGCATCAAGGGCTGAACTCATGACGGCCGCCAACGGTGACGCTAAGGGCTTTGGTGGCAACCCATTGAACTTGGTGCTGTCGGGGGTGCATCCTGGAGATGGCTGGCTGAAGTTGGGGTATCTCTGACCAGAGTTGCGCCCGTAGAACGCCAGTGGATATGCATCTTTCTTGAAGGGCGCCACTGGTGGTGGAGGCACAACGTCTGGAACGTAAGCCAAGTCGCTCCTTGCTGTGTTGGAGCGCTGTCGATTCTTTCCCGGCCTCTCGGGACGCTCGATCTGTGCTGTGTGGACTGGTTGCACCGGCTGAAAATGTCCAGGTGATTGCTGCGCTGCAATTTGCATTTGCGCCATGTTGCTTGACACGGTCTCGAAATTCCGATGCTGTGGTGATGGAGTACCAGCGTCGGCCTGATACACTGTATCTTCGTAATAGCGTCGAGGTGGCGGAGAGACGCTGGACTGACCGGGCGCAGCTTTACAAGAACATCGCTGCACCGCGAACTGACAGACTATGCTGCAGGCACACTGCTCGTCACAGAAGCATTGCGGTTCGTCCTCTGAGGCATACTGTCCGAAGTAGTCCGTCTCATGGTCCTGGTCTGCACGACGCACAGGCGGAGGCTGTGTCGATAGCGTGCCCCTGTTGTTCCTGTGCTGTGCGCAAGCTTGGCGCAATGACGGGACGTGGTTCTCACGAACGAAATCGAAGATGGCTGTCGGAGATAGAGATATGGGATCGAGTATGCCTTTGAATTTGTTGAGAACCTCCACTTGCTGCTTGGGAACCTGATTGTTCCACCACTGCTCAAAATTTGCGTTGAAGTTTTCGTCATGAGTGTGGTCAAGGTATTGCTGATTTAGCCTTTGTTTCCGCACCGCATGCTCTAATGGACCCAGTAGAGCCGCAGACATGAGTAGGCTCCAGATATCCTCCAGCTGAGTGGCGAAGTCCATCAGTGGGAGGGGGGCATTGTCTTCGGTTCCGTCTATGCCAAAGTGATGGAGCATCAGCTTGTTGTTTCCGCCGGACTCGGTGGCAAGCTCTCGTAGGACATCGTGGTATACAATGCGTATCTCTGCAACCAGTACGAGATATAAGCTGTCCCATGAGGCGAAAGGTAGTTGGTGAGCTTTGTCAAAGCCTGTCATCCGCAGGGCGTGCCTCGGATCTGATACATCGCGGCCGTGCAGCAAGCACAGCAACAAAGGTAGCATGCAATCGTCACTTTGCGCCTAATGGAGTCAGTCGTAGCGCACATAGCGCGGATTCTGGTGGACTTACTCTCGTGTGGAAATACTCGGACAGCTTCTCGTGCGTGTATATCGTAATTGCAGACATCCTCAGACACTGCTTGATGTCCGCCTCGCCTCGCGCGTGCTCTGGTAGGTCCTCCACCGCCTCCATCGCCGCCACCGGGGAAAGGGATTTGGAGAGACCTACTGGATACTGAAGCTGCACACCTCGTGCTGCAGACGCTGATGGCATCTCGGATGTTCCTCCGCGAAAAGCGTGCTTTGGTGGTATCGATGGCATGTTGCGAGATCGTTCTGGGCGTAGTCAATGTCAAGTGTTGTGCATGCTTGAGTCGGGTGGTGCTGTCGTTTGTTGTGGCGGGTGAAGTATGGTCGAAGTCGCAAGAGAATTACGCTAGCGCTGATTGGTCACGCAAAGAAAGGTCAGGGGCCTTCTTCGTTCACTGAGAGCGCAGCAAACATCAGTGTGAATGCAGCGACTCGCTGTGAAGTCTGGACATTGAGCAGTGTCCCATCGCAACATTCTTATCACAAGCATCTTCAGCGTACGTGCGCGTGACTAGTACTCGCAATCGCCAAGAGCATGTGACAGTTCTCGTGCTGCCATGTGTGGCCATTCTTTTGCTCCATCACAGAGCTGTACTGGCCATCCTCTGAGAGCATGAGCATCCCAGTGAGCGATGCTGTTCACTGCATGCATCACTCAACTTCCACTCGCTGGGTACTCGAGATCCCGGCCCTGGGGAAGAAGAGGCGAGTCTGCCATCAATGCTGAAGAGCTGGCTTCCATCTTGGTGCGGCAGTTTCGGCATCTCCACGCACCCTCTCTTTCCCTTTCTGTAGCGCGTTATAGGGCGCCAGAGTAATGCTGAGGGCTCTGCCAGAGTAATGCTGTGCCAGCTCCTGGAACAAGCCAATATCTGCAAAGTATTGCCCGCGCGATCAGATCTCTGGCAAGCGCTACTGACTTCGCTTCACTGAGCCTAATCCTTTGCTCCAGCTACGGGGCAGCACTGCCAGGACTTTCTCGCCTCCATCGATCGGTGATGTTAGGAACGCGAGTCTGATGCTTTGCTCCGGCTACGGGCAGCTCTGCGAGAAATTCTTCGCCTTGATCGGTGATGTTAGGAACGCGCCGGCGGCCAGAGGAGTCGACTACTGATCAATAATGGCTGCATACAAGCTAATGCTACATCTCATCCCCAGAATCGACGACTTATCTTGACAAATTACAATACCACAGATTTCCAACCCAGTCGAGTGACCCTTAGCAGCGCAGTTTACAGACCGATCCTATTTCCGTTGTGGTCTTGGGGTATCTGTTTGCTAGAGTCCTCCTCCACACGCCTTGAACGCCACGCTCATGGTTGCAAGAACAATTGTCATCAATATGTGCTTTGCAAATTTCCTCCTCCCCCACTAGCCCTTGAGATTGAAGGAGAATTCGCTGGCATTGGCGCTGGTGACGTGAGACGTCTGCCGATGCGGGCCAGGGCTTCTAGCAGGCATTGAGCTTCCAACAGCACTGTGCGCGCCGCGACTGACTGGACGGTGGAAGTATTCCGCATTCTTGCTGCCACCCCTCTCGCTCTGAGCATCGTATGCATTGAGCTTCTTGCGCTCTCTCGAGTGCGAAGCGTCCCACTCTTTGCCTCCAATGTTATTGGAGACAGGTGGCGCTTGCCTGAAGCGCCGTCCAGAAGATGTGCCTGGAAGAGATCCCTCCTCATCCACAAGGACAATCATCCAAACGCCCACAGCGCCAGAATGGCCTAGAAGGGGTGTGCAGTGGATCCAGCGTGGCCGGCCTTCGCCTTCACCATCTTCGTCCGGACGGGTAAGCCACCTAATCTTAGCTGTGACACCGCGTCCTTCTGCTAGCGCAGCTCCCAGGTCTGCACGGACGCGGCTACTACCGCCAATGCGGTTCAAGAATGGCGACTGGAGTATACCGGGAACTCTAAGCGAAGGAGAAGTGAACAGGATGCGCAGAGATGGCGCCGGTCGGATCAGCAAGTACTGTGCAAATAGTCAGTAGCCGAATGTTTAGAGCATGGAAGAGAGTACTCACGTGCTGATAGACGCCCTCCAATTTCCCATTAATCTTCTCCTGCACACCCGACGCAGCGTCCGATAGGGACCTGTGCGTCTTGTCCATGATGTCTTGGGTAGGGTCTTTGAGGAGTAGTCGCGGTCGTCCAGAGTGTAGACTTTCCCGGTCACTGTCGTCCACATACTCCTTGTGCATGCGTCCGCCGTACTTGCGGACGGTGTCCAGCTCTGCGCCGTTGAACATCTCACTGAGCTCCTGGAACTCATCTTTGTGGCTCGCGTCGGCTTCCTCTTCAGTCTGGTCCTGTGCCTCCTGCTCTTTCTCGAGTAGTCTGATCAACCCTTCCATTTCACTGCAGTCTTTGATTAAACCAGACACATCAACCTGGGCACCGATGAAGTATCTTATGTTTCCACGGCTGTCCATGAGCGGCGCGGTCATCAGGAGGTTCATGAACGGACTGCCATCACGCCGGTAGTTCACAAACACTTCCGTGTGCTCTTTACCCTGAGTGCATGCAATCGCCAGACGCCGAACAGAGTGTGGGCTTGATCGTGGACCTTGCAAGAAACGGCAATTTCGGCCAATGATGTAGTTCATGCCATACTGTGTCGTTCTAGTGAATTCTTCGGAGGCAAAGACGATGGGATTGTCGGTCCTGCTAGGATCAGTCAGGCAGAAGACCTCCGCAAGACCCTCACTAGCTTCTCGCAGATGTGGAGCAAGAGTGCCAGTAATACGTCGCTGAATGCTAACGCTGACGACCTGGATCCAAATATGCGCAACGTATGCCGGGAGATCCTCCTGCACCAAGACATCGAACGCACGGTTTGCCTTCTCTTCCAGAACGTTGTTGTTGGTTGGTTTTGCAACTTCGTCAGTGAATCCTTGACCCTTGATGGGCTCTAGAGCTTCCGCAATCGCGTTTGCATAGTTAATCGCCCGCAGAGCCTTCAAGGCGTCCAAATAGTAGATCAGGATCGGAATACTCTTGGGGCGGTGCGAGTTGAGGAAACCAGTGAACTTCAACAACAACTTCGGGTCTTCGAAGATGGTCCTCAAATGCTCAGCGCTGAATAGTTGCTCAGATCGTTGCTCGAGCGCATACATGCCAGTCGCGTGATCGTCCGAAGCGGGACCGACAAGGTCCCAGGATCGTGGGTCGTCTTCGAGTACAGGCTCCAGGTATTGAGCGTCACTGTTATCTGGACCTTTGGTTTGCAAAGGTGGCAGAGTATGGATTGACGTGGCAGACGTTTCCTGCGAAAAGACTGATCCAGCACTGCTCCTGGCGCCAGGTTCATAGTTGTACTCGTCCGCTGTCTCCGGTGACGGCGGAGTGTCTGACTGGTGTGAGTCTCGTGGTATGGGCGACTTCGATCTCGACGGCGGCATTGGATCGTGAGTTTGTTGCGGAGCTAAGCGCTGCTTGCCGCCAGTACTGCTAAGAGTTCATCAGCCTGGTTGATTTCTCGATAGGCGCTAATCTTATTTAAATGACGCGCAGCCATACCTTGTCCTGGTAGGGATGTGGATCCCACGTTTTGAGTATTCTCCAGGAGTTCCGGGCCCAACGACTGGCTGACCAGTGCCATCGTCCATGCCAGAGAAGTCGGGTGTGTCTGGAGGCACCTCTGTGTCCGGACTGTGAACAAGCTTAGTACGCTGAAACGTGCCGTTGGAAGAAGTGACTGCTCACCGTGCATTGTACTTCCTTTGGAAGTCTTCGCTCTCATACTCGTTCATGGCATCGCGGGAGGGTGTAGTGGGAACGTGAATAGCAGTGTAGACGCTGTTGACCTTGCTGCGGTTGTGGCTCTGGTCTCGGCTGCCCGGTGCGCTATTCTGCGATGCTCGGGGCGAGGAGGTGGCATTCTCCTTGTCCATTGCACGCAGCTCGCGACGTCCGTTGGCGGACTGGTGAGGGTACTGTCGTCCATACTCGTAAGCCGAACTGAAGGCCTTCAGGCGCAATTCTTTGCCCATTACACGCATTGGCGGAAGTGCAGTAGCGCTGATCGACATGCAGTTACAGAGTAAAGATTAATGAAGAGGATGAAAGCCAGCAAGGGGAAGAAATGCAGTCTCATGCGTGAACAAGCGATGCGCGATGGACGCCGAGCTGTACAGGCAGAGCTGATCGCGCGGAAGCCTATTCGCGATGGCCTGTCTGGGTGTAATGACGCTGCGAAGCAGCTCTGTGACGGCAAGCGCAGGCGGGCGGTCCCAACCGACGGCGTAATATGTTGCCAGCGCTCGAGTGCACGCTCTGTGTAGGGTATAGGCAATTATCGCCATGTAATATCGTTTGCGCGGGTGATAGTGGGCAGGAGTACAGTGGATGGCCACTACTTACCAGGCGATACACTGGAGCCATATCCGAGTCAGACTCGCGACGCAAACCGCGTTTCAAGGATGTTCGTTGCACGACCCTTTCGAATCCTGACACCGCGATCCCAATGGCAGAGTCGCGCTTCGAGGAGCCGCTGCTCTGTCTCGACATCGAGTTCGTTGAGTTGGCAGCCAGAATCAAAGGCTGCGGGAGCACCTGCGACGACACTGAGGCGCGCGACGGCATTCAGACATGGGGCAGCTTGGCGGCGGTCATGCGGTGCGGAGCGTGGTGGTGGGAGAGGTCGAAGAGGGAGGAGAGGCGTCTGTCGACCAGCAGGTGTCGAGTCTGACTGAAAGTTTCGCGCGCGAGCTGCTGCAGCGCTGTATATACCACCAGCACTGCACCTCGTTGCACCGTCGACGCCGACAACTCTCTCCCTGGCTCTGCAGTCCATCCTGCGCCATAGTGCACCTGCCATGCATCTCGCATGCATGAGCCAAACCCACATCCGAGCAGTCAACGAAGAGACTCTGCGCGAACATGCACTATCCCGCGTCAAACGTGTCTAGGAAATGCAATGACACCGCCAGCCAACCGCATGGCGTACCGCATGCTGCCTGAAGGATCCGAGGCTTCTCACCTTTTTGGTTTGAGCACGCTCAGTGGCTTAACTCGATGCTGCGCCGTTTCTCGCACGCTGCAGCTTCAACGGGCGTATTTATTATCGTCCAACGACTCGCTGCATCGCGGGTAAATGCTTCGACTGCAGAGACATCTGGACTTACTGGATCGCATCCATACCACATAGCCAACATACAAAGCTGCTGCTCTTGGGGAGGGTTGCAGTCGTGGTCTCCCTGCATTGGAGTTTCAGCTTCATGATGGCAAGTGCCGAACCTAAGGCCGCGAGATGCATCGGTGATCTCTTGTGCTCGTGAACCCTGCTTCGGAAGCAGATCCATCTTGCGCTCGAGCACCAGTTCAGACGCTTAACACGGCGCAACCTACGCGCAACCTTGCCTGGCATACGACGACAAATCGCGTGCGGAGATGGAGCTTCGACATCTACTTGTGAGAGGCTGCTATGTGTTGTTGTGTCACCATTGCGACCTTTGCTGACTAGGAGCATGATATGTAGCACAGTACAGTCGGATGCAGGCACAGCCCAGGAAACAGATCGCAGATCGGTCTAGCTCTCCGGGTACCTGAATCAGCGCAGTGATCTGTGCCTTATGCGTGTGAAGGTCAGCTTTAGCTCGCGGTGGCGGAGGTTCGCTTGCATAAGCCTCTCATCACAAGGGCTGCACGGTCTACAGTTTAGCATTCCGCATTCAGACTGCGACTGCACCGCAGGCCCGAGGTGTCAACTGTCAACCGATCACATAGTTGGTTGTCGAGTCCGCAATCCTGGTCGTACTGGTGACCACGGCTACAATTCCATAAATTCTTTGGGCAGACCCCATTTTCGACTACGGGCAGACCCAATCTTATGTAATCAATCAAATTCTGAGGACTCAACTTTGTACCTGCCCGCCCGGCGAGGGCTAATAGCCCTCTGTTTCTCGTAGCCGAAGCAAACCCTGGGAGGGACCCAAGGTAGGAGGGGCCCCCCGAAGGGAGGGAGGATCTCTTGGGAGGCCCCAGGTGCAGCAGAGGGCTGGGGGGTGGGGATGTGGTTTGATGGACTTTGATTAATTACATCAGCTTGGGTCTGCCCGTAGTCGAAAATGGGGTCTGCCCATAGACTCGTCGCTACAATTCTCGATAACCGATCCGCATGCCTGTGGGAACTGCACTTCGCAGGGCCCAAGCGACAAGCACCAGGCTGCAAGAGCTCCGCTCAATTCGGGGTTGCCTCCAAACGACGACAGGGGCATTATCGCGCGTTCGCAAGCTATCGAATGATGTGTTTGCAAAATACGATGGTCCTGGCTATCACTCATTAACTCTCCCGGTCTGGCAATAAAGGTTCTTGCCCTGCTCGATCGCCGGCAATCGCGATATGCTTGTCGAGTTCGTCTTCTTCCACCGGTCCGAACAGCACAAAATGCTGCAGAATAAAGATTACGTCGAAGGCCAAGGAAATGTTTGCGAGCCCGAACTTGAGAGGGTTTCCGGTCAGGCCAGACCAATCGTTCTGCAAGCTGCTGTCGACGACAAGTTGAAGGAGGCTTCCAACACCTCCGGTAAAATCAAGCAGCTGCTGAGCAATTGACCACCCAATAGTAGATCTCCGCCGGAAGTTCGAGGTCACCTGCGGTATGTACTTGAATATCGTCATCACAAGCTTGATGTACTCCGTGCAATAGACCTGCATGCAGTCAGTATAGCTCTCTTGGTCGTGCAGCAGCTGTTTGTCGAACTGCGTGCGTCGTCTTGATTCGAACACAAACGCCGAGGACTGCAATTCATCGTCCGCGACTTCGGGCAAGGGTCATGGACACTTACCACGTCGATCCACGCCCACCCTCTGCCATCCGCCGGATGGCCCTTGACAGACACAATAAGTGTAGCGATCGCAAGTGCTGAAACACTACCAGATATCAGACCTAGTGTGACCTTGCTGGCGTGTCTCTGAACGCCTGGAATTTGTTCCCAGCCCCACAGTCGTGGCCAGAACTGTGAGTAAGTCACGATGCTCATCGTAAAGCCTAGAGCACCAAAGGCCAAATCATTGATGCGGTTCGTGGGCTCTGGTGACCTTGGGTGACGAGCCGCATATTGATCGTGAATAGACTGCGAAAAAAGAAAGACGGCTGTGCTAAAGGTGTAGCATCCAAAGCCGAAGACATTTAGTAGTGGAAAGTCTGGCATGAGCCCTTGGGTCGTTCGTCTTTTCATGTTCAGCATCGCTTGAGGGAAGAAGGATGTCGTCCATGCCAAGAAGTACAGCCAGCCGAGCAACCTGTAGGATGTATCAGCATTTGCGCCGTGTCAGTACGCACGGATTCGAGTACCAAGAGGCGATAATGGCGAAGTGCCTAGCATCTGAAAACATTGCAGTGGATGGGCAAGATAGGCACGATGCTTATCGCGCAGTCTGAGCCATGCTCTTACTTCAAAGAGGGATGCTGCTGTACAGCTGGAAGTGTCTGAAGGAAGCGTTGAGATTGCAGGCTAGACAACACATGATCAACATATGGTGCATTCGTTCTGGTCATGTCTTTCCGCCGCGTTATCACGCGAACAGACCGCAGCACGCGAGATTGTTAGCGCGGTCTCGTGGTGCCTTAATCCAATCGGAACCGGGCCGGCGAGAGCGGGCCAGCACCTCAACTTCAGGACGTGGAGGACAGGCACGCGGAGTGCTGTCGCTAGGAAGGAACGCGTGGG
Source organism: Fulvia fulva (assembly GCF_020509005.1). NCBI lineage: Eukaryota > Fungi > Ascomycota > Dothideomycetes > Mycosphaerellales > Mycosphaerellaceae > Fulvia > Fulvia fulva. Next base: position 1,721,503 of record NC_063012.1, read on the forward strand.
AAGACATCGCCAGCGTGAAAGCAGAGTGCAAGACATACCACACGATCGAGCGACACGACACGACACGACGACGACTCACGGCAGAACAGCGACTCCTGACTGCGCACTCACAAGACATGCGTGACGGGGGCAGCAAGCTGTGGCCCTGAGACGAGCAATCTACGTCTGCATGGCAAGCATCAGCAGCGCGACCGCGACCTCATCTTAGCCCTCCCATTCACCAGAGTCTGCGCAACAAGCTTCAGGCGGCACGCGGAATGGCGGCCCCAGAACTGTCCCCGCGACGCGCACAGCGAACACCCGCTCGACAACACCGTGCACTTGCCTCCATCGAGCTGGCCACCGAGCCAGCCAACCCCAACAAACGGCGCAAGTTCCTGCCTGGCGGACCTGGAGGCGGCGGCAGATACATCGACGAACACGGCCACGAGCTCAGCAGGGAGCAGGTGGAGGCGGAGGGTCTGCGTACCCTCCCCAGATCGCGACCCAGGCGTGAGACGTCGCACGTGGACAGATCGCTGCGCGTGGCAGTAACCGAGACGCCGCTTGTCACACGCTCAGCAGTCCGTCCCAGTTCAAGCATGACAACGAGACCACGCCGAGAGCGCGAACGCCCTGAGCGATACCAACCCCAGCCCGCAACACCCCGCCCACGATATAGCAGCGCGGCAGCGGCGGCAGCTGCGAGTCAGGCAAGCGATGGATACAAGCCGAGGGAGGAGCGTAGCTGGGAAGAGTTCCACCCTGACTTAGGTCTGGATGCAGGCTTGTTACTGTACACCGCAGACGAGGTGGATGGCAGAATAAGCCGTTACGATCCGAAGCTCCAGACGCTCAACATACGCGGGTTCGATGGCGAGCCGCTGGCAAATGGGGACATTGAGATGAAAGATGCTCCCGAGGAGGTTGAGGAACTGTCGTTTGGCTCGTCTTCCCTGTCACCACTGAAGCGCAAACCAGGCAGGCCGCCTAGGAGGCCAGAGGCGATGCTGAACGGATTGGGATCTCCACCCGCCCCTAGAATCATGCCTCTCCCGACACATAATCCTAAAGAGAGGTTGAACCTCCCCAAGCCATCCTTCCGACACTACAACCATTTCCTGCAGTACGAGGAAGATCAGAAGGAGAATAAGGTCAACTACGTAGATCGTACCATGGCGCACGTGGGTTACCAGGAGACGGATCGCTATGAGCTACTTCCCGCAGCTTTGATTCGCCTGTCTGAGGGACAGCAGGCCGAAGACGAGGCAGAAGTGGGCCTGAGGCTGGAAAGTGATGGCCCTCTGCCAAGTGGACAAGCGGGTGTGATTATCAGTAAGGTCGAATACGACATGGACGAGCAAGATGTGGCATGGCTCGATGACATCAATCAGCAACGCAAAGCGGAACTACAAGTCGATGCGATCAAACCTGCGATCTTCGAGATCACCATGACTCAAATCGAGAAGGAGTACCATGCATTGGAAAAGCGCATACCGAAACCGCAGCCAAGACACGCTCAGACGCATAGGCCGCGTTCGAGCTCTCAAGCAGCTGTCAATGGCGATCCAAATCCGCCGGGAGAGGAGCCCGATAGTAAGTGTTCGATCTGCGACGACGGAGACTGTGAGAATGCCAACGCCATCATCTTTTGTGACGGATGCGACTTAGCGGTTCATCAGGAGTGCTACGGTGTGCCCTTCATTCCAGAGGGACAGTGGTTTTGTCGAAAATGCAAAGAGATTGGCCGCGGAACACCAACGTGTATCTTTTGCCCAAACGTGGATGGTGCATTCAAACAGACCAGTACGCTAAGGTGGAGCCACCTACTGTGTGCCATCTGGATCCCGGAAGTCTCGATCGCCAACACCACATTCATGGAGCCGATCCAGGATGTCGACAAAGTGCCAAAGAGCAGATGGAGATTGACGTGTTACATCTGCAACCAGAAAATGGGAGCTTGCATACAGTGCGGGAACAAAAACTGCTACCAAGCGTTTCATGTGACATGTGCGCGCCGCGCGAAGCTTTTCCTCAAAATGAAGTCGCAGAACCAGCAAGGCATCGATACTACCGCACTAAAGGCATTCTGTGACCGACACGTCTCTCAAGACTGGCGGAGAGCACATGACACCGAAAATGCGACCATCGAAGCCAAACGATGGTACAAGCACGCTTTCAAGGACCGGAAGTGGGCTGACAGCCAAAGTGCAGCTCAAGAGCTTGGTGCACCACCACCGCCGGATGGTGGCCTGGGTGGCGACAGTGTGGATGATACTATCGCTGTCACTCCTGGAGCTGGCAGACGAAAAAAGCAGCCACAAAAGTCAAGCTGGAGATTGGCTTCAGGCGCTCCAGTCGTCCCAGCTGTCGTCTTCAACGCAGTAGAAGCAAGTCTTGCACGGTTCACCATCCGTAAGCGGAAGGAGTTCGTTGAGAGGGCCTGTAGATACTGGACGCTGAAGAGAGAAGCTCGCAGAGGTGCTGCTCTGCTGAAACGCCTGCAGCTGCAGTTGGAAAGCTTTTCTAGCATGGAAGTCACCCGCCGTAACTTCGCAGGCATGGGCGCTGCTGGGCTACCACGACTGAAGCGACGTATCTCGTTTGCCAAGATACTGCAGAAAGATATGGGTTTCTTGAAGAATCTGACTGCCGACATCAGACAGCGGGAAGAATTACGCCTGAGGGAGATTGAGCTTCTGAAAGAGCTTGTTGATACAGTTTACTTCCCCATACCGCCGCTACTGTGGCCCATTCTGCGGCGCGCCCAAAAGTACGTATCTCATATCACAAATCGAACGAGCAAACACTGACCGTATAACAGGCTTGATGAGAAGACTCGCGTATTTCGCGCCGGCTTCGAGATCCTGGAACAGCGGCTTCACGAACGATACTATACCTCGGTCGCGGACTTTTCGCAAGACTTCTCCCGCGTCGTTGGTCAGGCGCTTGCCTCCCGGGACAAGGTTGACTTGACTTCGGACGCAGGCATCGATAACATCCATGCCCAGCTTCTTGAGAACAAGCCTGGCACCGCTGAGCACATGGCTCTCACGCAAGAGCAGAAGGACTTGAAGCGCGTAGCTAAGCGAGTGCTCAAGCCAGTCAGAGAGCTTCTTGAAGAGGCCACTCGTAAAGAAGCTCAATTACGAGGGCTTGAGTTGGAAGAAGAGCTTCGCAAGCTGGACTCGATGGGCATCTTCGCATCCGCCACCAGGGAGGATGGCGAAGAAGAGATCGATTCAGCCAACCGACGTCGGACAGCTTCGGACGCCTCGGCAGTTGCAGGTGCGTCTCACGACATTCACGACACGGGAATGATCGATGCTGACGAACCAACCGACGATGCAGCCATCCACTTGAATGTGGCAGGCAACGACGCCACGACACCAGTCCCCGAAGCCAAGACCGCGCCTGCCAGCAAGGCTGCGAGCTACGCTTCCTCAATACCAGAGCACCAATCGAAGACGCGCAGCGACAGACCAGCTGAGCCACTCTCACCGCCAATCTCGCGGTCATCCTCCGCGCCTAATGGCCCAGATGGCTCTACCAGTGGCGACGACAGCAACGTCCTCTCCGAATCCCACGACGTCTTCGCCCAAGGCGGTGTGCCGTGGTACCTCGAGCCCTTCGATCCGCTCGGCACAACAATCCACGAGGAACGCTACACTGGTCGCGCAGTGCTGCGTGACATGTCTGAGGAACTCTCCGACATGGACGAGGACACGCTTACGGAGCTTGCCCCTGTCGGTGTCGAGGACACTCCGAATGGCACTGGCAGTACCAACGGCACTGGGCCGACGCCAGCGCGGGCTGACGCTATCAAGAAGGCGAACAAGAAGAAGAGAGGTCGTAGACAGCACTGGTCTCGGTAGGGTGATGATGAGTTCTGGTGCCAGCATTGTAGTAGTATTTTGGCGTTGGCGGTGTGATGACTTGTGATGATGGCGCACGGAAAGAGCGGATAGATGTATTGAGCGCTTTGATTATGGGGCATATTAACCTTGCCATAAGGCTTCGACTCGTGACGGAGAGTTAGTTATTGGGTTCACAGCACGTTAGATAACACAAGTTTTGTAATGGGACTAGAACCTCAAATGACCAGTGTGCCTTTCAACGTTTGTTATCTCAGATATCAGGGCGTGGTTGCCACTCTTCCAGTTTGACCATACACCTATGTACAGTACAACTCTGCCGCATTATGCCATTACTACACATCCACAGATCGCAGAGTCAACACAAGTCAACACAAATTCGCTCTCTCGTAAATCTTGGTTCTCATGCCCCCAATCCGTTCCGTTCGGTGTCGTGACCGCTCTAAACGCCCATCAAAAAATGCTCGCTGTAAATCACAGTCGTGGTAGTAAAATTTCGACACAATTGTTGTTTCTTGCAGTGACCTTGACTTCATCACCCTTCCCGGACTGTTTCCGGAAACACTGGCTGTCTCGGCTCGATGGGAGTCGCTTCAGCGATTCTAATGCTGGGTAAGCGGCCTATTTCAGGTAGGAGAGGCGCGCCGTTGTTGGATGTTCGTCTTTCTTCATATTCAGGCCTGCCTGATGTGGTGGTGGCAGATACTGAGTGTAATTGTGTTTGCGGCGAACGCTCTTGTATAGGCGAGGTGTAAGGGGGTGCTTCTTCGAAGCCATCGTCGTCGTAGGATGGGGGTTCGACGCTTGGGATTTGTGCTTCGCCAAGGTCGCCGCTGACTCCTGCTGCGGTCGCTGTTGTGTCGATTGACGGCCGGATGGGTCCGGTGTGGGTTGATGCTCTGCTTCGGCCGCCGCTTGGTGTGTGTGCTGCTGAGCCGTTTCGCGAGTGGCTGCCATTCAGCGCGACGATTTCGAAATCGCTTCCTGCGCGGCCAAAAGGTGGCATATCGCTCATGTCGACCATTTCGGAGCTGTTGTCGGACATTGACATGAGGGAGTCGGATGGCGATTGGTTGCGGTGATGTGTAAAGGAGTGTGAGTCCCGTGTCGGCCAAGGCCTCAGGCTTGCGCCACCGCTCATGCTCGTTGCAGAATCTAGCAGAGGTCTGCTATCGCTGTTGGCGGAGTCGGATCGAATCCTTGTACCATCATGTCTTGCAACGCCTAATGCAGCATAGCTGACACTGCTGACCCTTCTGTCTCGATTTCGGCCTTGGTGTTCTGCGATCATGGCCGTAGCGCCTTGTGTTTCTCTCGCCTGGTTTGCAACAGTGGTTTCCTGCCGTATGCGCTCGACTTCGGCGAAGTCTCCACGTTGGCGCGCTTCTCTCCGCCGTTGCCGTCGCTCCTCTCTTTCCGCTATTTCTGTCCTTCTCTGCAGGCGTATCTGGTACAGTGACTCCATCTCGTCCTCTCTCCTTGCTTCTTCTTCGCCCTCATTCTCTGGCATCTCCACCACGACATCGATACCGTCTCTTTCGCCTTCACGCGCCAGCACGCGCTCATTCTCCCGCACTGACTTGGAGTAAGCAGGCAATGTCATGACCGAGCGCACGCTGGTATGCCTCTCGACGCCATCGCCAGTCTCGGCAGTCTCGGCCGCTTGCGCTCGTTCAACGTCTGGCAGATCCTGTCTGCTGCCGCGCGCGCTGCGGTTGTCGCTTCGCAGGGGCAGGGTGGGTACGTCCGACGCTCGACTGTATGTTCCCTCGGACGATTTGGACGATCGTGGCTTCCAGTTCTGCCATTTCCGTTTCAGGAACTGCGTCGGCACATATTTGGGATTCTCGTGCTTCTTCCTGACTTTGCGCAACAGATAGCACGACAGGATCAGGAACAGTATGACTGCAACTATGGTGACCACAATCTGTTCCCTTTGTCAGCGATGCAATGTCCGTGACTCGCAGCATTATGCTTCAACGCACCACCACCACAATTGGCGATCCACGGCCTCCTCCACTGCCGCCGTCGGTACTCTGCTGCTGTCGTTTGCCCAACACGTCCCTAGCCACATGACCGTTGGGAAGCAGCATGGCGGATCAGCAGGTGTGCGATGGGATGTCGCAGGAGGGATGACATGTACGTTCGGCGCTGGTCGCTATCGTCGCATCTGCCACGTTCCCGTCGCCGCTGGCTTGTTGGGCAACCGTAGCGACCGACGGTGCGCGGCAGCAAACGTTCGAGAAGCTTGTGAGCCTTGCGGAGACGGAGACAGCGGATCGCAGGGACCTGGGCAGGCTGGACGTGTTTGTTATTGGCTGACGCGTTCAGTAGCAGCGACGATACTCTGGGTTCTCGCAGAAGATGGGCAGATAGACAGGAACGACAAGACTGCGACAACAACCAAGGCAGGAGCTGGCCACACGGACGGCTAGTGCGATGATATGTATGAAACATTGGAGCGCTGCAGAACGGCGGTAGCCAGCGCGTGGCTGAGCAGGTCGTAGACTCGTAGTAGTTCACGCTGCAGCCTGCACGTCGAAGCTGTGCTCAGTTTTCCAAGGATAGACCTGAGCCGAGCCGAACCCTGCCATTCTCGCCGCTATCTGGGCGTGACATCGGCACTGGTGTTTTTCATGTTCCCATCATGGGCGAGGCTACAGTACATGTATTATCAGAATGGTGGACTCTATCCCAGTGGGGTGACAGTAGTACCGAGCTCCGTGGACTGCTACAGACATACTCAGTACAATCGAAGCCAGACGCACCCTCGTACAGCATCACAAGCAAATGTCACGCTAGAGCCGCTAGTCGATGAAGAGGTGGTGGAGCTCTTGCATTGGCGGCCACCCTCTTTCGTCTGCAGGCCTTGGGACATCGAAAGCATGTGTTCGAAAGCTTTCAAGGTTGTAGTCCATTGCCTCCACCATGTGAGCTTTCTTTCGCGTACCTTCAAGCCTTTTGCTTGGTCTATTCCCCCTTCATATCCACTATCGAATTGCGACGACCAGTTCTCGAATTCGGGCCAGAAGATCTACTGCGCGCCTTCCTAGCACGCTTGTCTCTTGATCTTCCAATATGGACACTGATAGGTTTCAAGAACTCGTCCCGTCCATCTGACGATCCGTTGAGTATAGGCCCACGCTCGCCGCTGTCGAATTCTGCAGACGCCGAAGAGTCGTTGTCACCATCTGAATCATTGGAGGGTGACGTTCTGGCAGATGGCGATAGCTTTAGAGTTTCTGTTGCCAGCTCTTCATCGGTGTGTCCGTGCTTGCGCTTCAGATGCTCGCTCAGCCGCCATCGTTGTTCGAAAGGTCTGTCATGGCGCGCACAGTCTACATCTGGACAGGCGTATACATGGATGGTGTCTCCCATGGGCTCGTCTGGCTCGTCTTCGTCGCTTTCGGACGCTATTGGAGGGACCATGTCGGGAATGTAGTCCGTGGTATGATCGTGAGCAGTGCCCGCAAGCACCTCTGGCATCGTCCGCAGTGTCATGCCCTCGCGGAACAGAGTCGCGCATCTCCTTGCAGTACGATCGATGACAGTCTGGTCGAATCCCACAAGAGCTGCTACTCCAAGAATCTCACTCCAGTCGCGCGTCCCGAGAGCAGACTTGCTCGAGCTGCCATGTGAGACCTTTTCTCCTTCTTCGCCATCGTCCGAAGAGAACTTGATCTCAACCTCACCGTCGTTTCCTTGCTGATGCGGATCAGAGACGACACGTTTCCGCTTCCTGGCCGCATTACCACTGCTTTGAGGCCGAGCGCGGGCCTGCGACTGAGAGCGAGAGCTCCTGCTGCGGCGTCCAGAACCGCCTGGCTCTTTGCGATGGCCCCGACGGCTCTTGTGCAACGCAATAAAGAGATTGTCGAGCTTACCAAGAATGTGCCGGACTGAAGGCTGCACGATGCGGCTAGCGGCATCTTCGTCATCGAGCACCATTGGAGTATAGTGCTCGCTACTCTCCCCAGGATCCGGAGGAGCCTCTTGCTGCAGCTCTTTTTCAAGTCTGTCAAGATCATCCAGTGGCTCATCGCTGTCATATTCCGGCTTGATCGAGGTCGATCGCATTGGCCTCTTGGTCGGCTCGGCTTTGACAAACTCGGTTTGATGTGCATGAGCCCACTCTCGCGCGTGGAACCTCTCCTTAGCTAGTCGAAGGATGGTGGCCTTGACTTCCTCCTGGAGGTGTAGGCTTGGCTTCCAGGACTCGGGTGCACGTAGCGTATCTGCGTCTTCATCTGCGGCTGTGGCAGGAACACCCCACTGTTCTGTGCTTCGTGGAACATGCTCCGGTCTGAGTGGCCACGCAGTCCATGCTTGTGGCGGCAGAAATGGTAGCTTACCCTCTTCGTCTGGTTTGATCCATTGCTGCTTACTATGCCATGGTCTGGCTTCGACCATGCGCTGCTCATCGCGTTGTTGCTGCTTCCAAGCATGGGCATTGTAGAGATGGATGCTCAGGTCATTGTTTTCAGCCTGGTCAAGACTTGCCGCCAAAGCGCGCTCTTTTTGCGTGTAGAATCTCCAGCTGCTATCCGGTCCGTAGAAGCGTCCTGGCCGGTCATCGTCGGACAGGTCATCGTCGGCATGACTCTCTTCTCTGTCAGGCTCCTCTTCTGATTCAAGGTCATCATGTGTATGCTCATCGGCACGATCAAAGTCAGCATCAATCGAGGACATGCCGAAGTTCGCACGGTCCTGACCACCATATAGCACAATGCATGGCTTCCAAGACGTCAGCTCTGGAGGTCAGAACTGAGCATCAGGCATGTGAGGGCGCAAGATCGAGAGTCCCTCGGTCGCGACTCGCGACCAGAAATGCGAGTTTGGAGCTAAGCCGTTTCAGGCCCGTGCCTGCAGGGTGAATCTTTCCCGCGGTCCTCTCAAAGCGGCAAGCGATTTCCTAGCCATCACTTTGCGACTGCTGCAGTGCGACCAGATACACCCTCAACCTGCACCTGCTACGCGACATCACCAGCCAACCATCACATTCGACTTTGCCCGGTGCACAGTCGACCTCACACCCTGTACTCCTAGACTTCTCACTCCGCACACGCTCCATCAGGCCGTCCACCATCACAGTCACTCCTCATCAGCACCACTCGCAAAATGGCAGAGGTCGCATCAGCACCCAACCCAAAGGACCAGCAAGTGCCGCTTGACTCGATCCCCATCTCCCCAGACGGCGGCATGACCGACGCAACCAACGGCGCCACCAACGGCGAGAAGCCATCGAGCGACGACAAGATCGTGACTGTTTTCGACGACCCGGCCAACTTCAACGTTAAGCACCAGCTGCAGCACACCTGGACCCTCTGGTTCACCAAGCCACCGAGCGGCAAGCAAGACTGGAACGAGCTGCTCAAGGAGGTCATCAGCTTCAACAGCGTCGAGGAGTTCTGGGGTATCTACGTGAGTTTGCTCTCGTAGTATTGTCGTTGTCAAAAAGCCGCAACACTGATCGTCATCACAGAACAACATCACACCTGCCTCCGAGCTCGCGCAAAAGTCCGACTACCATCTCTTCAAGCAAGGCGTCCGGCCAGAGTGGGAAGACCCACAGAACAAGCACGGTGGTCGCTGGGCATACACATTCAAGGGCACCAAGGCCAATGACGAGGTCTGGCTCAACATCATGCTTGCCGCCATCGGTGAGATGCTGGAGGACGAGAGCGATAACGAAGTCATGGGAGTCGTTGTCAACATCCGCAAAGCTTTCTGGCGTGTCGGTCTCTGGTCCAGAACTGCAGGCCAGCCACCAAAGGGTCGCAAGGACGAGGGAGGAGACCCAGCCGAGAGCCGCAAGCGTCTAGAGCGCATCGGCAAGCGCTTCAAGGACGTCCTGAACCTGCCAGCAACAGAGTCAATCGAGTTCAGCGGTCACGCAGACTCGGCGCACGCGGGAAGCAGCCGCGCCAAGGCCAAGTTCACGGTCTAGCGAAGTTCGGCTTCACCTTTCACTCGACTTTCTGATTGCGGCGTTCACGCGACGACTTCAACTTGACGATAGCATGGCACATATGGCGCAATAAGGCGTTCAAAGACTAGCTGGCAGGACTAGCACACAGGGAGGTTGAGCAAGTGGCCCTCCGGGGGAATTAAATGACTGCATGTGCATGTGCATGTGCATAGGCTACGACTGGGTGGCACTTCGGATGGATAGCTACGATACAATACCCACTGGCATTGCGGCAAGGAGTTTCTCGACAGCGAGATGGTATGAATAAAAAGTAATTTTGCCTGAGAGTCAGAGTGCTTCATTTGGTTTATGCTCATGCCGATGCGGATGAAGTACATTTCGTGGTGGGTTCGCGAGTTGTCATCCTACTAATTCATATGTAACAGCATGTGGCCCAAGACTCAAGCACGACTAGCATCACACCCACCAACGTTGGGCCTTCGCTATCCACCATCGTAGCAGCAAGACTCTACTGCTCCCAGATCATGGGCACGGCACAACCTTAATCCTCGTTCGCAGCCTCATCCTTGACTTTTGCCTCCTCACCGCCCTCATCCTCACCACCAACCTCCTCCTTCACATCAGCGACATCCTCCCCATTCTCCTCATCCGCCTTCTCAATGCTATCCACAGCCTCCGCCTCAGCCTTCGCCTTCGCAGCTGCCGACGGCGCCTTCGGCTTACGTCCCTTCTTGACCGCCTTGGCAGGAGCCGCAATCTCTTCACCCTCGCCATCATCGCCTCCCTCGTCGTTGGCAGTGCTCTTACGCTTCTTCGACTTCGGGGGAGCTCCAGCAGTATCGGGCTCGCCGGAGTAGGAGACGCTGCCTTCGCCTGCTTTGTCGATTTTCTTCTTGAGGGCGTGCCAGGAGGCTTTGGCGCTGTTGGCGTTCTTGAGGCCGCTGAGTTCGGCGAATTTGGCGTAGTCGACCTGGTTGGGGGGGTGTTAGTTAGTGAGGGTGGTATGGAGGGGTGGGGTGGATGGTGAGACTTACTGCGAGTTCGGTCTTCATGCAGTTCATTGCTTTGGCGAGGAGTTGGAAGTCGCGGGCTGTGAAGGCGGTCTCGGTCTTGGTTGCGGCGGCGGACATGGTTGTGGTGGCTGATGGGTGTGGTGGATGGTGGTTGGTTGGTTGGTTGGTGCTGGTGGCTTTGCGCTGGTGTTTGTTGGGTGAGGAGTTGGAGAAGAGGTGGAAAGAAATGAGAGAGGTATTTTTGAGCCTACGCGGATGTGATACATTCACTCTCACTGATGCAGGTCAGCTGCACCTCGCGCATGACCTACGTCTGTGAAATGTAGCTAAGCTGGGACTTATGATGCTGCCTTTACTACGACTCAGCTTTACCCAGGTTCATGCGCCGCTCACAAGGCTCGAAGCGTAGCAGTAGCATGGGGGTAATGTCATGTCGGTTCCGTATACCCTCATCTCTAGGCGCCTTAGACAAGTTCGTCCGTCTGCTCATCCTTGACAGCAGCCTTCTCTTCCTCGCCAGCAGCCTCATCGTCCTTGTCCTCCTCCTCAACCTCAGCAGTAGCCTTCTTGCCACCGCGCTTCTTCTGCGTGGTCTTAGCCTTCTTGGCCGGGGCCTCACCATCGGCGCCATCCTCATCGGCCGCCTTCTTAGCACGCTTACGAGGGGTCGCCTTAGGCTGCACGCCTCTGTCAGAAAAGCATTCGATGAGTTACCGGGGGAGCGGCATACCTTGGGAGCGTCACCATTCGCGTCGCCGTTTGCGCCGCCGGTGACTTTCTCAGCTTCAGCGGCAAGCTTCTTCTTGATGGCGGACCAGGCATTTGAGCAGGACTTGGTGTTGGTGTAACCGGCGAGTCCGGCCATCTTGTCAAAGTTGATCTACGAAATGGTTAGCATCAGGCGCTGCGCTGGAGGGATTGCAGATCCGCTCGAAGATGACTGACCTTTGGCTGCTCCGAGAAGCACTGCCAGGCGATCGCCATCAACTGCGACTCCCGATCGGTGAAGACACTGCCCATCTTGACTGGTGATGATGCTGGTAGATGCCGTCTGTTGGAGAAAGATTCGGTGCGGGAATGGTGTATGTGTTAGAGATTGATGTTTTGTGTTGGTCTTGATAGTGGCTTTTGAAGCCGCGAACTTGTGGCCTGTCACGGAACTTCACTTTGGTGCCTGACGAGCCACGTTCGTGCTCGCGTCAATGGACATTCTCATCACAAGGACTGAGCAATCGCTCTCACCCACTCCACTGCAGACCGCATCTCACAATGCTCCACAACAATGGTCCTGCACACCACAGTTCAGCAGACTGCTTTTGAAGAGTCATTGAGCTTACTACACCAGAATCTCTATCCCCAACATCAATCATCCCACTCCTCATTCAACTCATCAATAAGCCGATTCTCAGCATCACTATCTCCCCGTTCCCGGCCCCTCCTATCATACCCTCCTATCCCGCCATTAACTCGACTATACCCCCGCCTCAACGGCAAGAACCGCGCACACGATGAAGTCAGAATCATGACCAAATCCTGCACACCGTTAGCACCCGCCTGTACACGCTTTGGAGGGCATAACGTACCCTGAAGAAGCCAAAAATCCCGGCCCACAGTGAATAATTCGGTATCTGTTGCCACCCTCTCTGGTTCAAGACTGCCCGGTTGTACACGCATCCTCCGACAAAGTAGACTGCGATGGCGATTACCATGATCACACCAAACACTCCGGAGGGGTTTAGTGAGCCGCCGCTGCTTGTGTTCGCGGTGGCGCAGACGGCCATGGATCGTCCTTCGAAGAAGTAGGTGCACTCGTCCAGACTGCCGACGAAACTAAGTGCGAATGTTGGGGCGAGGGGGTCTCTGTCGCAGAGCATGCTGATGATGGTGCTCTTCTTCTTCTTTCCGTTGGACGATGGCTTCTTCTTCGAGTCGCTGTCGTTGCCCTCGTCGTCATCCTTATCCTTGCTCTTCTTCTTGTCTCCACCTCCAACGATTTCTCGAGTCTCCAGGTTATTCAGCAAGGGCGCGCTGCGTTTCGACACCGATTCACATGGAGAGCCGTCGGTGTAGTTGAGCACAAGCTTCCGGCCTCGCATCACCAGCTCGGAGTTCTGCTGGCTGTGGATGTATTAGCAATGCTTCCCAGTCCATTGCCCGATCACAGCAACTTACCCCAACGAATACGTCTTCCCATCATGCTTGTAGTACGCCGACACATTCTGCCACAGATTCTTCTCAACACCCACCACATCCTCTACATTCTCAATGACCGGCCCGCACACATTGACCGTAAAGTTGTAACCTAAATCATACCCCGTTGCATTCCAACTATGTTCGCGCGGGTGTTTCGTCTTGCTAACTTTCGGATCAAGCAATTGCAGCGAGCTCAGGTCGAAGAAGCTACCACTAGTCGGCGACGTTATGGTGCAGGGTTTCTCGCCGTCTTTGGAATCTTTGGATGCTGCTGCTAAGACAGGCGACGTCAGCGACAGGTAGACGGCTAGCGAGTAGTATAGCAGGTTCATGGTGGTAGATGTTCGCGGGGCTATCGCTCGAGGTATAGATGTATGATGGGGTGGATTGGTGTAGCATTCGAGGCGGTGTTGTAATGCCGGGTTGGTAGTCGCATACTTGTCTTCACGGAAGACGTGCAGATGAGCTTGAAGCCAATCGACCCGTTGCGTCAGGGTCCAATGCAGGGCGCCAGGTCCGAGGCTCTGCACCAGCCACACGGAACGGGGAGACATTTATATCCGTGCTGTTGTGGGTCCACTTAGCCCTCGCATAGCGAGTGCCTGTCACCCACTTAATATCGGGCTTGGCGGAGGGTCACGCACCTGATTTTGGGCGTAGTAGTCTCTTATTATCCTAATTATTTATGTTATAATAGCCGTAACAATACCGCGTTAATATAGATAGTATAATAGGCCTCGTAGCCGCCCTACTAGCTCTAGCAGTAGCACTAGCGTGTCCAAATACGCCGACGAAGAGCGCCAGATTGATGTTGTTCTTAAGTAGGCTTAAGAGCGTATTAACGCGTTACTTCTACCTCTTATTAAGTACCTATATAATAAGTAACCGGCCGGACAGTCAATATATTAGAGGTCGTGTCATCGATAGAGTAGGAAGCACGGTAGCCTAACTAATAGGGCTACTATTAGGGGCAATCTTTTGGATATCTAGTCGGCCGCGTTAAAGTAATATATTATTAATCGCGATCGAATAGAGCTACTAATATTAAAGAGACTATTAACAGAAGTTAGTAAGTATATTATTAAGCAATTACTACTACCGGACAAAGTGTTTAGGCCCTTTAGCGATAGATAGGCTAAACGGTAGCTTAAGAAGTATAGTATTAAGCTAAAGAAGACTAAGCCTATTAAGGTTATACGGAAGTATAAGGGAGCCGTTCTTAATATAGGGCAAATAACGAAGTTATTAGACAGGCTATCTAAGAGGAGCACGAGGTACGGAAAGTTAATATATAAGCCGAGGTATACGAGCCGGCCCGTACCGAGTTACGTAACCGACTACTATTTACTCGACGTCCGCCTAGGCCCGTAATACTACCCCCCCTCTAAAAAATCGGCCTGTCCTTAGTACTATTCTTCCTTACGACGTAGGCCTATATAAAGGTCGTATCGTCCTCTAGATTATCCGCTTTATTATCTATCGCGTTATTATCTATTACTTTGTCCTCTATAACGTCGTCTTCGTCGTTAGTATTACGGGCGAGAGTACTATAATAGGGTCGGGTAAAGACATATATAGTTACGCGAGCTATCTAAGAGAGCGCGAGAAGCGTAAGAAGATAAAGTCGCGTGAATCGAGCTAGCGGGTACTAGCGGCCGCTAGCGCGCGGGCGTACGGCCGACGATACTATATTACGAGGTAGTTAGTAAAAAGGGCTGTCTCGTAATAGTACCCCCCCTCCTCGAATAAGGAGCTCCTACGACGTTTCTACGTTTAATACTCGGAGCGTATAGAGGGCTATCGCTAGTACTAATACCGGTACTAGTTTCGAGAGCTTTATCAAGGAAGCTATAGTTATACTTATATATACGGTCCGAGGATTAGCGCTAGCCCGTATTAAGTTGCCGGCTAATCGAGTCCGTCGAAAGTAGGCTTAAGTTTGTCTAGGTATCGCTAGTAGAACGCGATTACGAGTTCTTTATATCTAGGTAGTACGGCTAACTACTTAGCCTAGCTTCGCGTACGATCCTTCTAAATAACTATATACTACATATCGTTATACCTAATCTTAGAATCTACTAGATCCTCTACTTCGTATTCCTCCGATACCTAGCCTTCGCGTTTAACGATTACGGGCGCTAGTAGTAGTCTACGTTATCTAGGCATCCCTTCGGTTACTACGCGGCGTAACTTACTCGTATAGAATACGTTATAGATTTATATCATATCGCTAAGTTCGAGTTTATACGAGCGTCTACCTACGGCCCTAACGACTCGAAACGGCCTAAGGAACTTATAATCGAGTTTCTTACTTAGGTATATAGTCCTAATATTACGGGTATCTAGTAGAACTATATTTTTAGGCTAGTAGGTAGGCGCTAGCGCTCGCCGAGTATCTACGGCTTCGGCCGTTCGTACTTACGTAAAAGTATATACGTCGCGTAGCTCGTCTAGGCGGTCGTAGTATATAGACTCGAGTACCCGCCGTATTTATACTTAAGTGTCTTATATATTATTAACTAACGCGTTAGCGGCCTCGACGTTAGGTACTTCCCGAGCTATAACTTATAGTTTAGCTAGGCTACTAAACTCTATCCGCGGGTAGCGGCTAGAGTCGGCGAAGAATAGAGTTATTCCGGTACTTATAGACTCGTAATTATTAAGGGCGAACTCGGCGTCGGGTAGTAACTCGACCTAGTTATCTTATTAATAGTTAGTATAGGCGCGGATATACTATTCGAGTACTTAGTTTATACGTTCTAGTTGCCTATCCGTTTCTAGATAGAAGGCTATAGAAAGATTCTAGTAGATACTAAGCCTTACGTAGAGTCTACGGAAGAGCGCGCTAACGAATTACGTACCTCTATCGCTTACGACTACCTCCGGTAGGCCGTATACGGGGAATATATACTTATAGAACAAGGTAGCGGCGTGCTTAGCGTTTAAGTTATTAGTAGGGAGCAGCCGTACGCGTTTAGTTAGTCTATTAGTAACTATTATAATATGTTTATAGATTAGTCTAGTATCGGAATCTTTACTAGCGGGTAGGTCGACAATAAAGTCTACGGCGATATACTTCTATTCGTAACCGGGCGTATAGTATAGGGATAGGGTGTCTTGCTTTATTAGTCTTAATAGAGTTAAGCGCCTATCTATTAGGTAGTATCGTACGTATCTTACGACGTTACTTACTTTACTAGGCTAGAAGAGGTTTTGCCTCTATAGTAGATTAAAAGTCCTTACTATACCTTAGTAGCTAGCTACTCTACTATTATAGTATTTACGTACTATCCGGGTATAGAGGTTCTAAAAGGCTAGGATATATAAGGCTTTATCGACGTATAGTCGATCCGCGATAATTTCGTAATCTAATACGGCGATCTTCTATTATTATAGCTATACGTTAGCGATCCCTTACTAGAGATTAGACTTTAGTTTAAGTATACGTATCGTTATAGACCGGCTATTATATACTTCTATATATAGTTCTTCTTTATATAACTCCGTTTACTCCCGTTCCTTTAGTAGCGTAGGTTCGTCTAACGGCTCTATACTTCCTTCGACAGGTTGCTAGTTACTAGGCGTCTCTTCGACTAGGACTCTACTATCTAGTTCCGAGTCGACGTTACTACCTACCTCGGCGTCGTTTAGTTCGAGTAGCGGCTATATTACGTCTCGCTAGGCGAGGCGGGTTAATCGCCGGGGGGTAGCGACATTACTAGTATAGTAGTCTTCTTCTTTATCGTCCGAGTCGCAAATTAATAGTGCTTAATAGTTTATTAGTAGGTCGTCCTATACTTATATAGCGAACTAAGTAACAATGTCTAGGTTATAGGGTTTTAGAATAGTCTATTGTTAATACTACGTTCTAGTATCGTCTACCCCCGCCGGTATATCCTAAGAGCGACGGGTAAGACTATCTAGTTTCGTTCCTTAGGCGCCCGGGCGATAGGTAATCTTAAAGTTAAACTAGGACAGGAACTTAGCCTAGCGTACCTAGCGCCGGCTAAGCTACTTAGTAGTTATAAAGTACTTAAGATTACGGTAATTAGTAAGTACCCGAACTAGCTTATCGTCTATAGCGCCGATAAGTTCCGGTTACTATTCCTCGAACGCCTTAACGATAGCTAGGAGCTCTTTATCGTAAATGTCGTAGTTATATTCTTACGGACTAAGCTTCTTCGAGTAGAACGCTACGGGTCTAAGGACGCCGTTAATTATCTATAATAGTACCCCTATATTAACCTAGTCGCTAGAGTCTATTTCTACTTAAATCTGCTCGCCTAGTTAATAATAGGCTAGTATACTTACTTAGCTAAAGCGCTACTTAAGTTCCTTAAAGGCTATACCGTACTATTAGGTCTATACGAAGGGTAGCTTCTTGACTTCCTTGCCGTCGACTTTGCTCTTTTTACCTATCTTTGTAAGGTCTATAAGGCACGCGGTTACTTTAGAGAAGGCGTAAATAAACTTCCTATAGAATCTAGTGAAGCTAAGGAACGTAAGAACGTCCTTAACGTTACGAGGCACCTCCTAGTTTATAATAGCTTTAATCTTTATAGGGTCTATCTTAACGCCCTCCGTTATAATAATAAGGCCTAGGTATTTGATCCGTTTAACGTAGAATTCATACTTATCGATATCTACTAGTAGCCCTATATCCCGTAGTCTATATAGGACCTTTCGTACGTAAGCTCTATAATTATTTAAGGGGCCGTCCGTATAAATTAGGACGTTATCGAGGTATACTATAGCGAAGGCGTCTAGGAATTCTCGGAGGATGTCGTTGATCTTACGCTACTAACTACTAGGGCTATTATAGAGGCCGAACGGAAGGACCTTAAACTAGTATAATCTATACCTAGTAATAAAGGCGGTTATCTATTCGTCCCCCTTACGGATACGTATATTATTAAATACGGCGACAATATTAAGCTTAGTAAGCCACTTGGCCTTAGAAACTCGCTTAAGTATCTCCCTTAATAGAGGTATTAGGTATCGGTCCTTAATTATAATAGTATTTAGGGCGCGGTAGTCGACGTAGACACGGAGTCCGCCTCCTAGCTTTTTAATAATTCTACTAGCTAATCCGGGTTTATACTAAAGGCCTTCTTATAGGGTCGCTACGCTTCTAATCCTAGTTTCAAGTTGATCGTATAGTCGGACGGGCTGTACTTAGGTAGCTTAAACTCGCTCTTATACCTAAAGGCGTCGGCTAGGTCGTAATATTCGGGCGGTAGCTTAGCCTTCGGGTCCTATACCTTATTCCTATTTATAAAGATTTTTAAATTATCTAGCGATATAGCGAAGGTAGAGGTATACTCCTCGTCGTCGAAATCCTCCGGCTATAGTACGAAGAGCTTATTAGCGTCTAGCTAGTCTTATCGCTTCTAGGCTTACTTCGCTATACGATAATAGGCGTCCGCGCTAATAAAATAGATATCGGGTTCTAGCTCGGGTAGTACTAGTTTCGGCGCCTTAGGCTTACTACCTTCTATTATTATCGTATAAGGTATACCGTTCTAGTAATAATATTAGTAGTAGGTAGGCTTATCGAAGCTAAGTGTCTTATATTTAAAGCTGTACGAAGGGTCGTATTCTTCGAGCTAGGAGATACCTAGTACTAGGTCGTACTTATCGAGGTTAGTAACGTAGTATAGCTCTTAACTAGTATAGCTACCGATAGTAACGTCTATTAGTACTACTTCGAGTAGTCGTATAGCCGCTCCGTTAGCTATACGTAGGCGTCTTGGCCTTTCTAGCTTAAAGGTAGAGACTTTATTTACGCGAACAAATCTTAGGTCAATAAACTTAGAGGAGGCGCTAGTATTAGAGAGGATGAGTACGTTTGCTCTTCTACCTAATATACTAGTTATAGTACTAGCGTACACTATATACTTTCTATACGTTAGTTATATATATATAGGCGTATAGGTGTTACCCTTAGCTATTACTATATATAGGTATTCTTCCTCTCGGGTATATATCTCGTAGTCTTGTTCTTTGTGTTTATAATTCGTAGATTCGTATATTGCTCCTTTAGCGCGACGGTACTAAGGAGCTAGGCATTTCCCTAAACGGGTAGTACTTCGATCTAGAGGGCTAGCGCGTCGGTTATAGCGTTAAGAGCGATAGGTATTTCATAGTCGACGTCGCCGGTACGCTACTTACCGCGGGAGTTATAAAGAATATATACGGGGTCGAGGCCGGTATATCTAGGTTCACGATAGCGGAAGTAGCGGCCTTACTAGTATAGCCGGTCGCGGAGTTCGTCGGTAAGCTTAGGTAGTATAGTATAACGCTAGGGGATAAGGCGTACGGCCGGGCTAGCGTTCTAGGTACGCGTAGAGACCGTAAGCGTGTTGTTTATAGTAGGCGGCGCGGCTCGTAGTACTATACTAGCGCTCTATTATCTAAAGCCCTATTAGCCTTGTCCTTAACTACTACGACGCCCGTTACTACCTTACTAGGTGTCCTTATCCTTATCCCTCTTACTATATATACTCTTTACGGTATTATATACCTCTTCTTTATCTTTAGTAATACGAATAAACTGGCTAACGGGGTCTATAAGCTAGTAGTTCTCTATCTTCTTTATCTAGAACTCGTTTAGGCTAATCTATAGCTCGTACGACACTATAGGCTTACCGGCCTTAGTGCTAAGGCGGTAGTATTCGACGATATATTTACTAAACTCCTAGCCGTACTTCTGCTTTAGCTAGTATAGGTCGCGTCTAGCCTTAAGCTTAATATCTCGAGGATTCTTACCGAAGTTGTCGTCTAACTCGTCCTATATATCCTCGAGGCTTGCCTATTCGTCGTTCTTAATAGCCGTACGGATAATATCCCTAGGGGTACCGAGAGTATAACGCTTAACGTAGTTAAAGATATTAAGACAAGGTGTTTATATAGTATATCGTACCGCGATAGAGTCCTTATAGCTCTCTTTCTAGTCGATATAGAAGAGCTCGCCTAAGTTGTCGAACTCTTTAGGATAGAGGAAACGTTAGTCGGTTTAGGCGGCGAATATCGTAGTATTATTAGTACGGGCTACTAAGGGTACGAGAGAACCGGCGCGGGTAGTACGGTTATAGGTACGGGCCCGATAGCCGCTACCTACTAGAGTCTAAGAACGACGGGTACCGGCTTATAGGAATCCTTCTAGACTAGTAGTCTACTATTCTTACTACTACGGCTATTACTAGGGTCGTAACTACTTAGGGAAAGTGAGCGGGCGGTCTCGCTCGCTTAGTAAGGCGGTAAGCCGGGCTTATATCTTAAGTTACGAGATCTTAGTGTCCTACTATATAATCTTAGCCTTAAGTTAGTCGAATTCGTCCTCTACTTACTCGAGATAGCTATTAGTAGTCTTAATACGGCCTACTAGCTTATCGGTAATCTTCTTATAGTACTCCTTAGTTACGGCGTCGTCTAAGGCTATTTATAGTATCTAGATACGGGCCTTAGTATCTTCCTAGGATGTCTAATATATTATAGTATCGGCTTATATCTTATCTCGCTCGGTTACTACATCCTATCGGTCTTTAAAGACGACATTATATTCTTCTTAGAGCTTCGCGAGTTTAGTATCGACTTGATCGCGTTCCTCGTAATAGCGTCGTACCTAGGCTCGGGAGTAGTCGAGTATAACCTTCTAGTAGGCGTACCTATCTATAGTACTCTTAACCTTAAGATATATAGTATTAGGCCGTAAGGTGACTACCCTCTTAAATACTTCGGTATCGGCGATCTTATAGTTTATTAGATTATACTCGAAGTCTATATCGTCGAAGTCGATCTAGTCTATACGAGGAGGCGATATACTATTAATAAACTATATAAAGTCGATACCTTTACTATCGTCCTCGTAAGGCGAGAGACGAGTGTCTTCGATATCTAGTCGTACTAGCTTCTTAACCTCTACCCTACTACTCTTATATCGTATTAAAGACTAAGGCGTATTATTAGTTATAGGAATTTATAAATCGGGTATATAAAGATAAGAGAGAGTAGACCTACCTATACCAAACGGCGGTATATCCCTATCTATTCTGTTTCCTTACTTATACTATATCCTACTTACGCGGTCCGGATATATACTATCGCTAAGGATTAAGTTGAGCTAGTTCTAAAGTTCTAGGTTCTAAGGGTCTCCGGTTAGTAACTCGGCTAAGATAGAGGGCGTACGATATAGGTACTACTATCGCTAAGTAACGGCGGTAGGTCGTATACTTAAAGGTCGTAGGGGAGGGCGTCGAGAGGCCTCGTCGGCGTTCTCTATTATCGCGAATTAATCGTACGGTCTAGTACTATCGTACTGTCTTAGGCGGTCTCGGTATCGTACGTAGAGGTTAGCTCTCTAGTCGTAGGTAGGCGTAACTAACTATTACGGGCGAGAGTACTATAATAGGGTTAGGTAAAGATATATATAGTTACGTAAGCTATCTAAGAGAGCGCGAGAAGCGCGAGAAGATAAAGTCGCGCGAATCGAGCTAGCGGGCACTAGCGGCCGCTAGCGCGCGGGCGTACGGCCGACGATACTATATTACGAGGTAGTTAGTAAAAAGGGCTATCTCGTAATAGTTAGTCGTTAAGTCGTCTATCGCTACGCTCTTACGCTTTACTATACTATTATTATCCTTAAATATCCTAGTATAGTCGCCCTCGACTAAGGAGAACTATAGGCTACTAGAAGAGAAGTATAAGATCTACGAGGACTAGGCTAGGAGGTATAGGGCTCGGTTTGCCCTAGAAAAGTATAATCTAATACACTTTACGCGCCGGCTACGGTTCTATAATATATAAGCTTCTATCTAGATATAGGAGTATACGACTAACCTAGTAAATTAGCTTAGGATCCTCGGACTATAGGTAGACCCGGCGCTACGGTAGAGGAAGTACGTATAGGCAAAATTACGGAAAGCTAAACAGAATATAGTATTATACTAGAGGCTTACTACGTCTATATAGGGGGCGGACTTTCGGTAGTTACGACTTCTATATACGGCTATTATATAGCTAGTCCTTACCTATAGTAGCTAAGTATAGTCCTTAGGCGAGAGGGCCTACCTATTAAAGGGACTCGTCGCGCCGTTAGTAAAGATCTAAAACTAATGCCTAAGGAAGGTCACCGGGGTATATAAGCCGATACTAATAAAGATACTTAAGTACGAGACCGCTATACCGCCGATCGACCTATATATCTAGGGACTACGGACCTCCTACTTAGGTAAGTCGGTATAGTACCTAGTATAGAAGGTTATCGCTAGTATAGTCGTAAGGGCCCGCGGATTAGTACTAGCGTATAAGGGTATTCGACCCGGAAACGAGCCGAACTACCGGGTAAGGGACGAATAGCGAGTAATATAATAGGAGTATAAGAAATCGTTTATAGAGTAACTATAGAAAGAGAGGTAGAACAACTAGGTTATAGGCATAGTAGACGCCCTTAGCTAGTAGGATAACCTAAGGAATAGTTAGCTACGAAATCCGCGGTCAAGTACCCCCCGAAGCTTATCTACTACCGCCTTACGAGGGTATAGAGTAGTATAGTAACCTAACTATAAAGCGAACACATCGGCCTCTAGAGATACCTATTATAGAGGAAGGTTCTAGAATATACGAATACTAGCTACCCCTACGGCTATTACTCCTAGAATATACGGTACGTACTCCTCGTCTATCCGAGGTAGTCGCTAGGAAGGGGGGAGTAGATAGTAAAGGCGAGGAACCGGACGATTAGGGCACTTCTTAATAACGTTAAGGACCTACGGCGTATTACGAACTAGATACTAGAGAAGGGCTAGCTAGAACAGTACCGCCTAGTAGGAGTAGTATAGGAAGAGAGGACACGGCGTAGCGCGACGAGACCGGCTAGGAGCGGGGGCTAACGGGGTAGTAATATAGACTACGTACGTTTAGAGGGAAAGCTAATCTAGATAAGGAGAGGCCGGGGGCGGGAAGGGTTTTTACCTATTCGGGTTTTCCTTTATATATAATAATAGATATATATCTATATAGACCGAATAGGGTCCTAGAATAGGAGAATAACAAATCTATCTATCTATCTATCTATTATTCGTTATCCGTAAGGTCTATTTCCGTACTAACCTACTATATCTCCTAAGCCTATATCCCGCTGTCCGGCTAGCCCTAGGGCCGCTAGGGCGCTCTAAAGATTTATATTTAGCCTAGTTCGTTAGCGGCCCGGTCAAGGTGTCGAGGCCTACCGGGAGGTAGATACGTTTACGGTTAGATTTCCTTATTCGTCTCTTCTACCCTCTTCCTTTTACTCGGCTCTAAGCCCTTATATCCGGTAGGTCCCTCCTACTATCGTTAGGGGTACCTAGCTAGTATAGAGATCCTTACTTATCTCGCTCGTTCTTATACTACTATTCTAGCTAGGTATTAGTTTGAATACGCTAGGTGCCTTCTACCGTAGTATATATACCTACTCTCCTTTTTTAGGCATTCCCTTCCCTAGTATAGGCCTACGTAGTAGGGATACCTTAGGGTCTTCTCCCCGTATTTTAGGGCGATATGACCGTACTGTTAGTATTAGAAGCATTATAGTACCCTATAGCTACTCTAATAGATCTCCGTGTCTATTCTCTCGTAGTTCTAGAATAGCCTCTTATCTAGTATCTAGTTAGTTTGTTCCGCTGTCTCTACCTAGATAATAAGCGATAAATACGTCTTCTCTCGGTCTACTATCTTATATAGCTATATCGCTATTATTAGTCGTACTCCTAGGGAGGTGTTCTAGTTCTATACTTAGAGGTAGGGAAGGTCTTCGACCTTAAATGTCCTAGGGACCCCGTAGGCGATAACGGTATACTATTAGTAGGAGACTCGTACCGACTTCGCGACTTTAGTAGTCTACTCCTTATAGGTCTCTAGCTTTCGTCTATTAGACTCTTATACGGTAAAGAGTCTCACTACGCCTATTACCTCTACCCTCGCTCTAACTACCTCCTTTTAGCCAATTCTATCGACAATCTCTTTACTTATTAGAGCTACGATTTCTTGAATATCCTCCTTACTATCGATTACTATATCCGTCGGGCGGCTAAGCTAGTACGGCTATATAGAGGCTTAGGGTATATAGCGACATCCTTGTTCTAACGCTTATTATAGAGACTTCTATCCCTTGTTATCTTTATAGAAGTAGGTATACGCGGTTCTATAGTAGCCCTAGCGTATTGAGTATCCGAGCCTATATCTATAGCGTTCGTTTCTATAGAGCTTTATAGGTTAACTATAGGCGTGTCGAACTCTATCGCACTCGTATTAAGTCTTATCGAGCGGCGTAACGTCCTTACTTATAGCTTAGACGCCGTTACGGGCGTATTAGTTTACGGTATAACTACTAGTATAGACGTACTCGCGTTCTCCGTAGGTAACTACCTAGACTTAGTATAAGATCGTAGTATACTAGTAACTCGGTCCTTATTAGGTACCTAGTCGTACGGCGGTATAAAGTCGGCGGGTATAGACTTCGTCGGAAAGTTATAGTAGAAGTCTATAATAGAGGCGGCTGCTCCTACTAATACTTCTAGTGTCTCCTAGCTCGGCTCGCGGTATCCTTTCTACTTTACTAGGTACTTATACTCGTCTTGCTTCGGTAGTAAGTATTTTAGTAGTCTTCCCTTTAGCCTAAAATATTTCCTATCGAGTATGTCCTCTACGAAGTACTCTTCGGATATTTCGCCGTCGTCGTCGCGGGTGATCTCGATTAGAAGCGGCGGTACTAGGATCTGTCTAGGTTCGGGGTTATTAGTAGCTAGTTATAGGAGCGAGGCGTAGAAAGTGTTATAGAGATTGCCTAACTAATCGGGTATTATAACGCGGTAAGCATTTTGATACGGGAGTACTACGGTAATCTCGTACGGCCCTAGGTTCTTAATGTCGAGCTTCTTAGACGGGCGTGTTATTAACTAGTTAGTAGTGTTGATATAAACTTCGTCGCCGATGTTATAATTCGGAGGTAGCTAGCGATATACGTTTATAAAATCTACTTATAATACTTAGGCTAACACAATTTCTTGCCTTAGATATACGTACATCTAGTTTATACGCTTAGTAAACGTATTCGTAGATTCTGTATCGAGTCGTTACTTATAGGGCATAAGCTTTATAGGGGTGGTTAGACTAGTATCCGTAAATTCTAGGTTACGACCAGTATTAGCGTAGAAGGGTAATACTCTAGTAGTAGCTAATATTTAATTATTAGTAACAAACTCGGCAAGTAGTAACTAATTAACCTAATCATCTTAGGCGTAGTTAATGTAGGCCCTAAGGTAACGTTCTATAACCTTATTTATGTTTTTAGACTATCTATCGGATTCTAGGTAAAAGGCCGTCGACAGTCGTTATTAAATACCGAGTAGGGAGCAAACTCGTCTCTAGAACGTAGACGTCTACTAGGAGCCCCGATCCGAGACGATGCTCTTAGGAATGCTATAACGCACGAAGATGTAGCGGATAAAGATATATACGATATATAGGGCGTCTATCTATAGTACTAGGATTAGGTGTCTCTCCTTAGTAAGCCTGTCCGTAACTATAAGGACGTTCTTATACGTTTGTCTATCGGTTAAGCTCTTACTTACGGGCAAATCTATAACGAAGTCAAAAGCGATATCCTCCTATACTCCGAAGGGTACCGGTAATAGTATAAGGAGGCCCTAATACTACTAATTTGACGAAACCATTGTTCTATATATAATATAATTACGGACGAATCTCTTAATCGTTTATACTATACGTAGCTAGTAGTAGTATCTACTAATCAACTCGAATGTCTTTTTACGGCCGGGATGCCTAGCCGCGGGTATGTCGTAGAAACGTTTCGTAATTAGAGTACGAAGTTCTACTACGCTAGTAACTTCTAGGATAAATAAGCTATATCCTCTATAGGCGTTCTTTATATAGATTATGCTATCTTCCACTTTAGACGTACGATCGTCGATCTTATATTTACGTAATAGGGGTACTTACTAGTTCTAGGATAGCTATTATATAGTAGCCTAAACGGTCTCTTCGTTATATAGAGCCTTGACTTATATAAGTAAATCCTACTATACTACCTACTACGCTACCTCCCCCTCCCGTAGCTCGCTTGAATTGAGCTTAATATCGAGGCGAGCGGGCGGTAGGATGACCTAGCTCTAATACTATAGACGTAAATCGCTTAGATCCGACGGTAGATCTTACGATCGTCTAGTAAGGCTATTAGGCTTTATGCCCTATATACCTAGACGATAGGTGATTTTGAATACGAACTGTGCTAGGAACTATACCTAGCGTGCCTACCGTCTATTAAGTTGTTTCGTGCTTATAAAGTATTCTAGGTTCTTATAATTGGAGTAGATAATAACGGGATTGTTATCTATATCCTTCGTATTCTCGAAATCGGTGTCTATATTATCGTCTAAGTTAATAGTAAGCTTAGGTCTCTATTCTTCGAAGGCGAGGACGATAGCTAATAGTTCCTTATCATAAATCTCGTAGTTATACTCCTATAGTAACATCTTCTTAGACATATATACTACCGGTCTCTAGACGTCTCCGTATTTCTATAAAATTACTACGGTAGTAACGAAATCTAAGGCATCTGTTTCGACTATAGTTCTAACTCTAGTACGAAGTGTACGAGTACCGTGTCCGTTAAGAATACATCTTTTAATCCTTAGAAGGCTACTTCGTATTCTATTGTCTAAACGAATAGTATCGGCTTACTATTCTTACTAGTCTTTATTAAATTCGTAAGGGGTATATAGATTTTAGAGAAGTTCTATATAAACCTTCGATAGAAGTTTCCGAACCTAAGGAATGCTTATACATCCTTTAGGCATATTAGAGTGAGCTAGTTCTTAACTACGTCGACCTTTTCCGGGTCTATACGGATACCGTCGACTCCTATAATAACACTAAGGTACTTTGTCTCTATTTAGTAGAACTCGTATTTGTCGATATCTAATTATAGGCCGGCTTTACGTATACGCTATAGTACTTTATATACGTATTATATATATTCCTCGAATAAGGTGAATATTGTTATTTTTTATGTAATAGTCGGAGTAGGCGCTAAAACAAGACATATTCGAAAGCTCTTATTAAGGCTATTCTAACGATATATAAAGCAGGCCACTGCCCGTAGGACTAAGGGAGTTCTACCTCATTTAATCTAGATAGCTTGAAGCTCTCCTCACCCTGTTTCTTTAGCTCTAAACGCCGCGGAGGTGCCTAGCTACATTAGGCAACTCCTAGGTAATAGTAGCCTAGGCTACGGTACTAACGGCGCCTACGGCCCTATAGGCGAAGCCCCCCTAAGACAACTAGTAGCAACTTATAGAGGACGCAAAAAGTATAGAAACTAACGATCAGCTCCCTTACCGGTCTCTATAGGTAATGATCACTTAGCTACGCACGGCGCTTATACTGTCGTATTACCGAGGGTAACAAGAAATAAGGACGACGTCCTAGGCGATTAGTAAGGCCACCCGGAATCAACACCCCTATAGCTAGGTATCGGTCGCGGCATCGATACTAGGCCCCCGCCTAACGCACGATGTAGTTACGATCCGTATTGTAGTAAAGGAAGACTAGGCCGAAGTTACGAAGCTATCGAACAAGGAGCTCGCCTAACGAATTAACTAACTAGGGGTGGTCGTAGTAAAATAACAGTCTAACGGTACTCTATAGATCTATACTAGCTCTACTACTACTAGGAGGCACCTAGAGGCATAGCTATAGTAGGTATCTAAGGTTACGGTATTAGCGAAGGTCTTAACGAAACAATTCACGATCCTAGTCTACGACATACCTAAGGAGTTTGACCTAACTAACTAGGGTCACCTACGCGCTCTCTAAGAGGACAACCCGGTCACTCTTAACTCTCTAATCCAGAAGGCGACTTAGCTCTATAGGAAATGGCTAGAAGGCAAGAAGGCCTCGGCGCTAATAGTATAGCTATAAGACGCGAAAGCGGCGGATCTAGCGATAGAATAAGGCCTAGTCTAGTAATATAGCCTCAAGATAGTAGAAAAGCACTCCTTATCCTTTCGTGTCCTCTAATGCTTCAAATACTAACAGTATAGACACTAAACCTATACGTGTACAAACAAGCAGGCCTACTCGAACTATATAGGAGACTATATATCTAGGGACTATATATCGACTACGAGACGGTACGCGAACTGTCCGGGGCACTACCTATCGTATAGTACGGAATGCCTATAGCGGAAACTAGCGAAAAACAAGGCAATCACAAACAGAACCGTCGCCCTAAGATTCTACGGCGACCGTAAGGCTAGCCTATACCGGAACTAACTAGCGGCGGTCGGGCATAAGCGCCCTAGGGCCGAGAACGATATAAAGGATACGCAACCTAGGGCGTACGGGAGGCCACGTGCTCTACTAGCTACGGCGAGGGAATCTAACTAGGCCCGGCTCCCCTTTAGTATATAGCCGATAGGCGTAGACTAGGACGTATAGGGCAGTAGGACATAGGACGATATAGAGGAAATAATTGTCGATGCCGATAACTAGCCTCGACACGCTTAGCATTATCTAGTATAACGTTGACTATAGCAAGGATATAGTCTAGAACCATTTCCTATACGAGGCGGACCCGCGCGTCTACTACGTCCTTATAATCTAGGAGCTATAGATTAACCCGTACTATAAGAGACTAACGACCTATAAGTTACTAGGCTATACGATATACCTACGAGGCGACGGTAGACCCCGTACGTACTTCTATATTAGTAAGGATATACTAGAATCCGACTAGGAGGTAGTATACTACGTAGACTAAGAAGGCGGGGGCGATATTACCTCCCTCTACGTAGGTAGTACTTAGATACATAATATATATATACAACCGCTAGCCTCGAGGTCTAGCCGCGACCTTAGGGTCTATAGACACCTAGATAGTACGCTTAAGAAACAAGGGTGCTATATCGTAGTAGGAGACTTCAATATACACTACCCTTCCTAGGAAAGCCTTATATAGCCGCACCCTATAGCCGACGAAGTACTCGACTTGATAGCGAGTAACGTAATTGCCCTTAATACCCCGAAGGACCTAGGTACCTAGAAGAGAGGGGGACTCTAAGGCACGATCGACCTCTCCTAGATCTTAGATAGCCACTACTATACGGTAACCTACTATAGGATCGAATATGAACTCGAGGCGTCATTAGACTATATACTAGTCAGGACCTCTATTACGATATAGATATAACGTACACTAGCAAGAACCCCTAAGCTAAACTAGGGAAAGGCCTACTAGGCCAACATCTAGGCGTACCTCGATAACTCTAAGAGGCTAGTCTAGATCGCGTAGTAGTAATATAATAGTAAAGACGAGATAGACGAAGTAGTCTAGGGGTTAATAGACGAAATAAGAAAAGCGACCTTACTTCACGTTCCGCTTACCTAACTAACGATAAAGTCTAAACTATACTAGACGCCGGAGTACACTACGGTAGTAAGAGAAGCAAGGAGAGCCCGCCGGGTATAGACGAGTAGCTATAGCGAGGAGGCCTAGAACGTATATAGGGAGGTATACTAATAGAAGAAAGCTATAATACGAAGGGAGAAAGCAGTCGGCTAGAGGGCTATAGTAGAAGAAATCGCCGGTAAGATAGAGAGGATGTAGAAGCTAGCGAAATAGGCCCGACAGGACCCTATACAGGGCCCCTCCTTCTCTATCCTAGCGCTATAATTGCCTAGTGGCCCGGTTAGCGACCCCGAGGCCAAGGCGCGTCTACTAGCTAGCAAGTTCTTCCCGCCCCTAGTCGAGGCTGATCTAAGCGACATAAACAGCTCTACTCCCCTAGCCCCTAGCATCGCGGTCTAATAGGAGGTGTCCGAGGGAGAAGTTGCCGCTATACTAAGGAAGTTGCCGGCGAAGAAAGCCCCGGGGCCGGATAGGATCCCAAACGAGCTACTAAAGAAGTGTAGAGATTAACTAGCCCTAGTAGTTATAGCGATCTTTAACGCCTACCTACAGACCGGGTACCACCCGATAGCTTTTAAACAATCGACGACAGTAGTCCTACGTAAGCCGTAGAAGGAAGACTATACGTAGGTGAAGTCGTACCGCCTAATTACGCTCCTTAACACTCTTAGGAAGGCGCTTAAGAAGCTAGTTATAACGAGACTCTCCGAGGCGGTAGAGGAACACTCCCTACTCCCGGACACCTAGATAGGTACGCGCCTATAGCAATCGACGCTATCCGCGATAGAACTTATCACCTCTTAGGTAAAGGCTATCTAGTATAAGAATAGGGACAAGGTGGCTTCCTTACTTAGCCTAGACATATCGGGAGCCTTCGACTACGTGTTATACCCGCGGCTACTCTATATCCTAAGGTCGAAGGGACTCCCTAAGTAGCTTGTCAACTTCGTACGGTCCTACCTCTAAAACCGTAGTACGTCGATCCTAGTCGGCTAGTATAGAAGCCTATTTCAAGCAGTCTATACTAGAATCCCGTAAGGCTTAACGCTAGTACCTATTCTGTTCCTCTTCTTTATAGCGACGCTACTCCTAGCCCTAGAATCCTAGAACACCGCTACGAGCGGCTTCGTAGACGACACAAACATCCTAGCGTAGTCTTCCTCGACTAAGGAGAACTGTAGGCTACTAGAAGAGAAGCACAAGATCTACGAGGACTAGGCTAGGAGGCACGGGGCTCGGTTTGTCCTAGAAAAGTACAATCTAATACACTTTACGCGCCGGCCACGGTTCTATAATATGTAAGCTTCTATCTAGATATAGGGGCATACGACTAACCCGGCAAATCAGCTTAGGATCCTCGGACTATAGGTAGACCCGGCGCTACGGTAGAGGAAGCACGTATAGGCAATATTATAGAAAGCTAAACAGAATATAGCATTATACTAGAGGCTCACTACGTCTATATAGGGGGCGGACTTCCGGTAGTCACGACTTCTATATACGGCTATTATACGGCTAGTCCTTACCTATAGTAGCTAAGTATAGTCCTTAGGCGAGAGGGCCTACCTATCGAAGGGACTCGTCGCGCCGCTAGCGAAGATCTAAAACCAATGCCTAAGGAAGGTCACCGGGGCATATAAGTCGATACTAACGAGGATACTTAAGCACGAGACCGCTATACCGCCGATCGACCTATATATCTAGGGACTACGGACCTCCTACTTAGGCAAGTCGGCATAGTACCTAGTATAGAAGGTCATCGCTAGTGTAGTCGTAAGGGCCCGCGAATTAGTACTAGCGTATAGGGGCATTCGACCCGGAAACGAGCCGAACTACCGGGTAAGGGACGAATAGCTAGTAATATAATAGGAAGGTAAGAAATCATTTGTAGAGCAACTATAGAAAGAGAGGTGGAACAACTAGGTTGTAGGGTATAGTAGACGCCCTTAGTTAGCGGGACAACCTAAGGAATAGTTAGCTACAAAATCCGCGGTCAAGCACCCTCCGAAGCTTATCTACTACCGCCTTACGAGGGTATAGAGTAGTATAGTAACCTAACTACGAAGCGAACACATCGGCCTCTAGGGGTACCTATTATAGAGGAAGGTTCTAGGATACACGAATACTAGCTGCCCCTACGGCTATCGCTCCTAGAACGTACGGTACGCACTCCTCGTCTGTCCGAGGTGGTCGCTAGGAAGGGGGGAGTGGATAGTAAAGGCGAGGAACCGGACGATTAGGGCACTTCTTAATAACGCTAAGGACCTACGGCGTATTACGAACTAGATACTAGAGAAGGGCTGGCTAGAACAGTACCGCCTAGTAGGAGTAGTATAGGAAGAGAGGACACGACGTAGCGCGACGAGACCGGCTAGGAGCGGGGGCTAACGGGGTAGTGATATAGACTACGTACGTTTAGAGGGAAAGCTAAACTAGATAAGGAGTAGTCGGGGGCGGGAAGGGTTTTCACCTATTCGGGTTTCCCTTTGTACATAACAATAGATATATACCTATATAGGCCGGATAGGGTCCTAGAACAGGGGAATGACAAATCTATCTATCTATCTATATTCCTCGAATGTGTCGCTAAAGATCAGGATATTATCTAGGTATACTAAATAGAAGTTATCGAGATACTCCCTAAGCGTATCGTTAATATATAACTAGAATGTTCCTAGAGTATTATATAGGCCGAAAGGCATTACTATATACTCGAATTGACTATAGCGAGTACTAAACGTAGTTTTCTATTCGTAGCCCTCCGTAATATAAATACGGTTAAAGGTAGAGATAATATCGAGTTTAGTAAAGTACTTCTTCCTATTTAGGCGGTTTAGCGTTTCTTAGAATAGCGGTATTAGGTATCTACTTTTAACTATAAGGGCATTAAGAGCTCTATAGTCAATACAGACCCGTAGACCGCCGCCTAGTTTGCGTATAATTAGTACTAGTATAGAAGCCGGGCTCGTGCTTTGTTATATCGCTCTAGATTCTAGCTAATTATCGACCTACTTCTTAATTACCTTATTCTCGCGAGACGACATTACGTATAGCCGCTTGAAAGGAGGTGACTTAGTTTCGTCTTTAAGGTGTATTTTATAGTCTTTGCTAGGGCGGTAAGGTAGGATCTTCGATATATCCTAACGGTTAAAACAGTCCTTAAAATCGTATAGTTCCTAGGGCAAGTAGACCTTAGTATCTTAGTCCTTATCTTTGCCTTTTATAAATCTATCGAAGTCGCTATTTACTATTATTATATATGCTATTAAGGGGTTTGCTAACTATACCTTCCGAAGGTTTATAGCGTAGAGCCTAGTAGGATCGAAGTCTTGCCTAGTCGCTACTATTACGTAGGCTCGTAATAGGTTAGCGTAGTACTTCTGACTAGGCAGTATAATCTATATTATATAGACTTCCGCTCCTTTCTTACGAGCTAGTTTTGCTACGTAGGCCGCGGAGATATTTACGATATCGATCTCTAGTTCTAGTTTAACAACTCGTTACTTTTGTTTTATATATCGGTACGGTCGCTTTAACGTCTTAACGCCGTCTACCGGTAACGGTTATCGAGTATATATACGGAAGTCATCCTCTTCGTCCTCGAACGTCGTATAGAACTATAGTTAGGGTATATACTTAGGTAACGATAGCGTAGGAGCGGTAACTTCGTCGGGGTTATCTTCTACTATCGGCGGTCGATAATTGCCTAATAGTACTAGCGTAGCTAGATAGTTAATAGACTGTACTATTAGGTGCTTATTAGACCTCTAGTTTGCCTTATAGGTACGGTAATTCAAATGATTCATTATTATAATACCCTTCTCCTATTGTATCTATAGTCCGTAGTCTACGAACTAACTAGAGCCGAGCACGATGTTATACTCTAGTAATTCTACTAGATAGTAGCTAAAGATTTCGACGTAGCCGCCGATATTAAAAGGAAAGTACGTAGACTCGGTTAAGCTCGTTAGCGGAGCCGCTATTAGCTAGTCCTAATTAAAGAGGTTCTTCCTAGAGTCGAGGAAGATTATATATACGAGCGTATACAGAATTTATGTACTAAGAGGTGGCACTACAATTAAGGAAGGCAAGAGCTTAATTACTATCTATACTACTAGGCATTATAAGGTGAGGGGATACTCTCGGCCTTAGTGCCCCTTGTATAATAGGCGGTATTAGAGAGCTTACTAATATACGTAAAGCGTACTCTAGTCCTTATATTACCGTATCTCGCTATGTTTCCTTCGTAGTATTATATTCGTAAGTAGGACTAACGGTTGTTATACTTAAGCGTTAGTCTAGCTATTTCTCTGTTACTAAGGGTTGGCCGGTGTCTATATTATAGAGCTAGTATTTACGCGCGGCGGAGGGCGCTTATACTACTTAATAGTATAGTCTAGCGAGTACAAGTTATAGTCTATACGGCGGTAGCGGATATAACTACCTACTACAATAATACTAGCCTTCTCCTTAGGCTCGAGCTTCTTAAGTTCCTTAAATTCGCGCGGTATCTAAGCGTATAGCTTAAGGCCTAAACCTTAGGCTACGCCGGGCGCGGTAGGTATAGTGCCGTTACTACCGCTAGTACTACGAGGTAGTCGTAGTATAGTTAGGGTCTTTGACTTTAGGCGCTCGAACTTGGCTTCGAGCTTATAGTATAGGTCGACTAAGTCTTCGCGGTCCTTAGTCTCTATAGGTAGTGCCTCTATATATTTGTAGTTAAGCTTACCCTCGAGTAGGCGGTAATTAGTCTAAGCTAATAGGTCGTATAAGTTGCGCTATTTGTCGTACTTAGCGATAAAGATAGAAAATGACTCCTTCTTACCCTACTATAAGACCTAGAGCTTCTAGAAGGCCTTGCCTACGACGTCCTTCTTACTATACCGGTCGATAAGGAATTAGATTATCCTATTAATAGACTTGAAGGGGTTAACGTAATTGCGCTTAGTACGCTTAGAGGGTACTCGCGGATTGTATAGCTAGTACGGGTACCCGTCGAGGTAGTTAAGGATGTAGCGTAGTCCGTTCTCGATAGTCTAGAACTATATTACGGACAGCTTGATCTCTAGCTAATCGAGCTAACGGTTAAAGTTTATATTCTTATTATCAAACTTACTTTCTAGGTCCTTAAATAACTTGTTAGTATATATAACATTAACGGAGGGTTCGATAGTAGTGAACTGGCTAACGGCGGTATTGCTAGTTACCCTAGAAGCACTACTAGGTATATCCTAGCGTTCTCGTCGTAAGGAGTTACGGCGTAGGTAACGGCATAGTCGACTATTATCTCTACCCTTATCGTTATTAGAGTTATCTCCGTCGTTATCGCTACTACCTCTACTACCTCCTCGTCGGGTACCTCTACCTATACGGTCCTACTAAGTAGGAGGCGTAGGTGATCGTGAAATACCGTTACGACGAGGGGAGTAGACGCGGACCTAACGACTACGGTCATTATTATTATTACCGTTAGTACCGCTAGTATCGCTAGTACCGTTCGTGTCCTTAGCTACTAGCTAAGCCTTTAGCTCTATTACCTCCTTATTTAGAGCCTAATTGCGCTTAGATAGGGCTTTGATGTCCTTAGGTAATATGCCTACCTACAACTCCTCGACCTGTCTAAAGAGCGTATCGTTATCCTATCGGAGGCGCTAATTAGCTTCCTTAAGGTCTTGTATCTAACTCTTATACTTCTAGTATTTATTAAAGTAGAATAGAAAGAGGCCCTTAACATCCTTATCCTTTTCGAGTTGACTAAGACTCTCGGATACGATGTTACGTTCCTTCTTTATATCGGCGTACTTACGCTATATAACCTTATTAGCCTTCTTTAGGGACTCGACCTAGTTGAAAAGTATAATAAAGTCTGACTATATCTAGCGAACGAGGTGAAACATAATCTCCGGGTATACTATAGTACGAGTCGCGAACTCGGCTAGGCTCTTAATAGTAGTATACTCTAAGGCGATTACCTACTCCTTAGGTTAGCGTATATTATTAGTTTCACTATCTTATGTAGATATATCATCTCTTGACTCTATAATCTTATACACCCTGATTCTTCCTTCTTCTAAGATCTATTCTTCGTCGAGGAATTGTACGAAGTTAATAGGGTCGGAGATTAAGGTAAACTACTATTCTTTAGGTAGTAGATCCTTCTCGATCTCTTATTATTCGGCGGCGAATACGTTTGAGTCGTCGTCGGAAGGGAAGGCACCTAGGGCGGTATCGGTGCCTAGGTTATCGAGTATCTACGTTTTAGTAGATACGGTTAGGAAAAGCTTAGCGCGTACGAGCGACTAACGCTTATACTTACTAAGATCTAGATAAAGAGGTTACTTAGGTAAGAGCACCCCGTTAGTAGTACTACCGGGTATAGCTATGTTATACTATTACGTAGTAGATAAGACTACTCTCTTAGTAGGTATATAAGGGCCCTATAAGAGTAGGGAGGCGCGCGTTTTACGCGAAGGAGAGAGATGATCTATTGACTTAACTAGTACGCTTGTTTACGCGACTATAGTTGTTATTAGTGCGCCTATACGCGCGACTCGACGGTTAGTAACTATAGTGAACTTGACCTACCTTAACGCGTTTTACGCGAAGGAGAGAGGTGATCTATTAACTTAACTAATGCGCTTATTTACGCAACTATAGTTATTATTAGTACGATTTGATTGTGACTACTAGCCTGACTAGATAGACCGCTTATAGACCGAACAAACTATTACGGGCAGTGATCTATAAGACGATAGTATAGGGTTACTATATAACAAGCGTTGTTCTATAAGGCTATAAAAGAGAAGCGCGAAGCGCGCGAGATATATAAGGAAGCGCTAAGGCGCGCGACGTTACGGTAGTAGTAAACCGTAATATAGGAACGCTTATATACCCTTTAGGTTAGTTAGAGCCTCTTAGCTTTAGATACATTCTAGCTTATCGGGGTCTATTTTAATACCTTCTAGCGTAATAATTAGGCCTAGGTATTTGACTCTCTACTAATAGAATTCGTATTTGTTAATATCTACGGTCAACCCGGTATCGCGTAGTTTTATCAAAATCTTCGTTACGTACTCGATATACTCTTCGAGTATATCGCTAAAAACTAGTATATTATCTAGGTATACCGACACGAAGTCGTTAAGGTGTTCCTATAGCACACTATTAATATATAACTAAAACGATACCGGGCCGTTATATAGACTAAACGGTAAGACTAGACATTCGTATACTCCG
The DNA here is from genome assembly GCF_020509005.1 of Fulvia fulva. Classification (NCBI taxonomy): domain Eukaryota; kingdom Fungi; phylum Ascomycota; class Dothideomycetes; order Mycosphaerellales; family Mycosphaerellaceae; genus Fulvia; species Fulvia fulva. The sequence goes on from NC_063012.1 coordinate 1,758,196, forward strand.
TACCGCGTAGCGAACGCTATTAGCTATTTATACCCCTCGGTAATATAAAGCTTATTAGATAGATAGATTTGTCATTCCCCTGTTCTAGGACCCTATCCGGCCTATGCAGGTATATATCTATTGTTATGTACAAAGGGAAACCCGAATAGGTGAAAACCCTTCCCGCCCCCGACTACTCCTTGTCTAGATTAGCTTTCCCTCTGAACGTACGTAGTCCATGTCACTACCCCGTTAGCCCCCGCTCCTAGCCGGTCTCGTCGCGCAGCGTCGTGTCCTCTCTTCCTGCACTGCTCCTACTAGGCGGTACTGTTCTAGCCAGCCCTTCTCTAGTATCCAGTTCGTAATGCGCCGTAGGTCTTCAGCGTTGTTAAGAAGTGCCCCAATCGTCCGGTTCCTCGCCTTTACCATCCACTCCCCCCTTCCTAGCGACCACCTCGGACAGACGAGGAGTGCGTGCCGTACGTTCTGGGAGCGATAGCCGCAGGGGCAGCTAGTATTCGTGTATCCTGGGACCTTCCTCCATGATAGGTACCCCTGGAGGCCGATGTGTTCGCTTCGCAGTTGGGTTGCTATGCTACTCTGTGCCCTCGTAAGGCGGTAGTGGATGAGCTTCGGGGGGTGCTTGACCGCGGATTTTGTAGCTGACCATTCCTTAGGTTGTCCCGCTGGCTGAGGGCGTCCACTATGCCCTACAACCTGGTTGTTCCACCTCTCTTTCCATAGTTGCTCTACAAACGATTTCTCACCTTCCCATTGTGTTGCTAGCTGTTCGTCCCTTGCCCGGTAGTTCGGCTCGTTTCCGGGTCGAATGCCCTTATGCGCTGGTACTGATTCGCGGGCCCTTGCGACTGCACTGGCGATGACCTTCTGTACTGGGTACTGTGCCGACTTGCCTAAGTAGGAGGTCCGTAGTCCCTGGATGTATAGGTCGATCGGCGGTATAGCGGTCTCGTGCTCAAGCATCCTCGTTGGTGTCGACTTATATGCCCCGGTGACCTTCCTTAGGCATTGGTTTTGGATCTTCGCTAGCGGCGCGACGAGTCCCTTCGATGGGCAGGCCCTCTCGCCTAAGGACCACACTTGGCTGCCATAGGTAAGGACTGGCCGTACAATAGCCGTATATAGAAGTCGTGACTGCCGGAAGTCCGCCCCCCATGTGGACGCAGTGAGCCTCTGGCATGATGCCATATTCTGTTCAGCTTTCCGTAATATTGCCTGTACGTGCTTCCTCCACCGTAGCGCCGGGTCCACCCATAGTCCGAGGATCCTGAGCTGATTTGCCGGGTTAGTCGTGTGCCCCTGTATCTGGATAGAAGCTTGCATATTGTGGAACCGTGGCCGGCGCGTAAAGTGTATCAGATTGTACTTTTCTGGGGCAAACCGAGCCCCGTGCCTCCTAGCCCAGTCCTCGCAGATCTTGTGCTTCTCTTCTAGTAGCCTACAGTTCTCCTCAGTCGAGGAAGACCACGCTAGGATGTTTGTGTCGTCTACGAAGCCGCTCGCAGCGGTGTTCTGGGATTCTAGGGCTGGGAGCAGCGTCGCCATAAAGAAGAGGAACAGAATAGGTGCTAGCGTTGAGCCTTGCGGGATTCCAGTGTGGACTGCTTGAAATGGGCTTCTGTACTGGCCGACCAGGATCGACGTACTGCGGTTTTGGAGGTAGGACCGTACGAAGTTGACAAGCCACTCAGGGAGTCCTTTCGACCTTAGGATGTAGAGAAGCCGCGGGTGTGACACGTAGTCGAAGGCTCCCGATATGTCTAGGCTAAGTAAGGAAGCCACCTTGTCCCTATTCTTATACCAGATGGCCTTTACCTGAGAGGTGATAAGTTCCATCGCGGATAGCGTCGATCGCTGTGGGCGCGCACCCATCTGGGTGTCCGGGAGTAGGGAGTGTTCCTCTGCCGCCTCGGAGAGTCTCGTTGCAACCAGCTTCTCAAGCGCCTTCCCAAGAGTGTTAAGGAGCGCAATTGGGCGGTACGACTTCACCTGCGTATAGTCTTCCTTCTGCGGCTTGCGTAGGACCACTGTCGTCGATTGTTTAAAAGCTATCGGGTGGTATCCGGTCTGTAGGCAGGCGTTGAAGATCGCTGCAACTGCTGGGGCTAGTTGATCTCTACACTTCTTTAGTAGCTCGTTTGGGATCCCATCCGGCCCCGGGGCTTTCTTCGCCGGCAACTTCCTCAGCACAGCGGTAACTTCTCCCTCGGACACCTCCTGTTGGACCGCGATGCTAGGGGCTAGGGGAGTAGAGCTGTTTATGTCGCTTAGATCAGCCTCGACTGGGGGTGGGAAGAACTTGCTAGCCAGTAGACGCGCCTTGGCCTCGGGGTCGCTAACCGGGCCACTAGGCGATTGTAGCGCTGGGATAGAGAAGGAGGGGCCCTGTGTAGGGTCCTGTCGGGCCCATTTCGCTAGCTTCCACATCCTCTCTGGCTTGCCGGCGATTTCTTCCACTGTGGCCCTCCAGCCGACTGCTTTCTCCCTCCGTATTATGGCTTTCTTCTGTTGGCATGCCTCCCTGTATACGTTCCAGGCCTCCTCGCTATGGCTGCTCGTCCACACCCGGCGGGCTCTCCTTGCTTCTCTTACTACCGCAGTGCACTCCGGCGTCCAGTATGGTTTGGACCATGTCGTTGGTTGGGCAAGCGGAACGTGGAGTGAGGTCGCTTTTCTTATTTCGTCTGTCAACCCCTGGACTGCTTCGTCTATCTCGTCTTTACTGTTGTATTGCTGCTGCGCGATCTGGACTAGCCTCTTGGAGTCATCGAGGTACGCCTGGATGTTGGCCCAGTGGGCCTTTCCCCAGTTTGGCTTAGGGGTTCTCGCTGGTGTGCGTTGTATCTGTGTCGCAATAGAGGTCCTGACTGGCATGTGGTCTGACGACGCCTCGAGTTCATGTTCGATCCCACAGTAGGTTACCGTGTGGTAGTGGCTATCTGAGATCCAGGAGAGGTCGATCGTGCCTTGGAGTCCCCCTCTCTTCCAGGTGCCCAGGTCCTTCGGGGTATTGAGGGCAATTGCGTTGCTCGCCATCAAGTCGAGTACTTCGTCGGCTATAGGGTGCGGCTGCATAAGGCTTTCCCAGGAAGGGTGGTGTATGTTGAAGTCTCCTACTACGATGTGGCACCCTTGTCTCTTGAGCGCACTGTCTAGGTGTCTGCAGACCCCTAGGTCGCGGCTAGACCTCGAGGCTGGCGGTTGCATGTATAGGTTGTGTATCCAGGTGCTACCCACGTGGAGGGAGGTAATATCGCCCCCGCCTTCTTCGTCTGCGTAGTACACTACCTCCCAGTCGGATTCTAGTATGTCCTTGCTGACATAGAAGCACGTGCGGGGTCTGCCGTCGCCTCGTAGGCATGTCGTGTAGCCTGGTGACTTGCAGGTCGTTGGTCTCTTATAGTGCGGGTTAATCCATGGCTCCTGGATTGCAAGGACGTGGTGGACGCGCGGGTCCGCCTCGTGTAGGAAATGGTTCTGGACTATATCCTTGCTATGGTTGACGTTATACTGGATGATGCTAAGCGTGTCGAGGCTAGTCATCGGCATCGACAATCATTTCCTCTGTATCGTCCTGTGTCCTACTGCCCTGTGCGTCCTGGTCTACGCCTATCGGCTGTGTACTAAAGGGGAGCCGGGCCTGGTTAGATTCCCTCGCCGCAGCTAGCAGAGCACGTGGCCTCCCGTACGCCCTAGGCTGCGCATCCTTTACATCGTTCTCGGCCCTAGGGCGCTTGTGCCCGACCGCCGCTAGTTGGTTCCGGTGTGGGCTAGCCTCACGGTCGCCGTAGAATCTTGGGGCGACGGTTCTGTTTGTGATTGCCTTGTTTTTCGCTAGTTTCCGCTGTGGGCATTCCGCACTATACGATGGGTGGTGCCCCGGACAGTTCGCGCACCGTCTCGTAGTCGATGTACAGTCCCTAGACATATGGTCTCCTGCACAGTTCGAGCAGGCCTGCTTGTTTGTGCACGTGTAGGTTTGGTGTCCATACTGTTGGCATTTGAAGCATTGGAGGACACGAAAGGATGAGGAGTGCTTTTCTACTGTCTTGAGGCTGTATTGCCAGACCAGGCCTTGTTCTATCGCTAGATCCGCCGCTTTCGCGTCTTGTAGCCATACTATTAGCGCCGAGGCCTTCTTGCCTTCTGGCCATTTCCTATGGAGCCAAGTCGCCTTCTGGATTGGAGAGTTAAGAGTGACCGGGTTGTCCTCTTGGAGAGCGCGTAGGTGACCCTGGTTGGTTGGGTCAAACTCCTTAGGCATGTCGTGGACTAGGATCGTGAATTGTTTCGTTGAGACCTTCGCTGATGCCGCAACCTTAGATGCCCACTGTGGCTGTGCCTCTAGGTGCCTCCTAGCAGTAGCAGAGCTAGTATAGATCTGTAGGGTGCCGTTAGACTGTTGGTTCACTGCGACCACCCCTGGTTGGTTAATTCGTTGGGCGAGCTCCTTGTTCGATAGCTTCGCAACTTCGGCCTGGTCTTCCTTTGCTGCAATGCGGATCGTAACTGCATCGTGCGTTGGGCGGGGGCCTGGTATCGATGCCGCGACCGATGCCCAGCTATGGGGGTGTTGATTCCGGGTGGCCTTGCTAATCGCCTGGGACGTCGTCCTCATTTCTTGTTGCCCTCGGTGATACGACAGTACAAGCGCCGTGCGTAGCTGAGTGATCATTACCTGTAGAGACCGGTAAGGGAGCTGATCGTTAGATTCCATGCTTTTTGCGTCCTCTATAAGTTGCTGCCAGTTGTCTTGGGGGGGCTTCGCCTGTAGGGCCGTAGGCGCCGTTAGTACCGTAGCCTGGGCTGCCATTGCCTAGGAGTTGCCTAATGTAGCTAGGCACCTCCGCGGCGTTTGGAGCTGAAGAAACAGGGTGAAGAGAGCTTCAAGCTGTCCAGATTGAATGGGGTAGAACTCCCTCAGTCCTAGGGGCAGTGGCCTGCTTTTTATATCGTTGGAATGGCCTTGATAAGAGCTTTCGAATGTGTCGTGTTTTGGCGCAGAGATCGATGATTCCGTCAATACTCTATAAAGCTTATTAAAGGCTACGACGATATCTAGCTTCGTAAAGTACTTCTTACTATACATCCTATTAAGGGTTTCCTAGATTAAAGGTATAGGGTACCTATTCTTAATAGTTATTACATTTAGCCCTCGATAGTTAATATATACTCGGAGTCCTCCTCCTAGCTTACGTACTCCTAGAACAGGAGCTAGGGACTAGCTTGTCTTCTAACTAGCCTTACGGACTTTCCCTTTGCTCTCCTACTTAGTGACCTATTTCTTAACTACTTTATTCTCTTACGGTATAAGCCTATAGGGTTTACGGTAAGGAGGCTCTTATAGGCCGTCGGGCTTAATATAGATTTTATAGTTATTACCCGGCCTATAAGGCGGGAGCCCTTTATAGTCTTTAGCTAAGAACGCGTCCGTAATATAATAGTACTCGGGCGGAAGCTTCTCCTTCGGGTTTTAGTTAAGTTGCTTATTTAGGAACTAATCAAGGTCGTTAGCTAATATTACGCTTAGCTTTAACTCGCCGTTACTATCCGTTTCGCTAGACTCGTTACTAGTAGGCAGAATATAGAAGTACTCGGCCCTAGGCCGGTACGTATATATCTCCTTAGCGTGACGACTAACGCCTTAATAGTCCACTTTCTTATCGTCGTCTATATATAAGGACGAGACGTTTAACTCCGCCCCTCCTACCGTAAATCCCGGCGACTCCCCGGTAAAGGGCTCTAGTCCGTATTTCGTACGTTACCGGTATTAGTAGTTTAGGGACTAAACTATTATCGAAGTCTTCCTACAAAGATAGTAACCAAAGTAGTAGTCTAATCTAAGGGCCACTTCGCCGGTTTCCTAGATAATATTAGGGTTATACTAGCTTAACTAAGGTAGGCCGAGGACGATCTCGTATTTAAGGTCGGTTACGTAGTATATTATTTGCTCGTAATAATGACCGCCGATAATAACGTCGACTAAGGCTACGTATATAATACGCCTAGTACTCGCCTTCCTATTGGCTAGTATTAAGTTCTTACTCTAAACTAGGGGTATTAGAGGGATGTTATGTTTAAGTATATAGATAGATAGATAGATTTGTCATTCCCCTATTCTAGGACCCTATCCGGCCTATATAGGTATATATCTATTGTTATGTATAAAGGGAAACCCGAATAGGTGAAAACCCTTCCCGCCCCCGACTACTCCTTGTCTAGTTTAGCTTTCCCTCTAAACGTACGTAGTCTATATCACTACCCCGTTAGCCCCCGCTCCTAGCCGGTCTCGTCGCGCTACGTCGTGTCCTCTCTTCCTATACTACTCCTACTAGGCGGTACTATTCTAGCCAGCCCTTCTCTAGTATCTAGTTCGTAATACGCCGTAGGTCCTTAGCGTTATTAAGAAGTGCCCTAATCGTCCGGTTCCTCGCCTTTACTATCTACTCCCCCCTTCCTAGCGACCACCTCGGACAGACGAGGAGTGCGTGCCGTACGTTCTAGGAGCGATAGCCGTAGGGGCAGCTAGTATTCGTATATCCTAGAACCTTCCTCTATAATAGGTACCCCTAGAGGCCGATGTGTTCGCTTCGTAGTTCGGTTGCTATACTACTCTATACCCTCGTAAGGCGGTAGTAGATAAGCTTCGGGGGGTGCTTAACCGCGGATTTTGTAGCTAACTATTCCTTAGGTTGTCCCGCTAGCTAAGGGCGTCTACTATGCCCTATAACCTGGTTGTTCCACCTCTCTTTCTATAGTTGCTCTATAAACGATTTCTCACCTTCCTATTATATTACTAGCTATTCGTCCCTTGCCCGGTAGTTCGGCTCGTTTCCGGGTCGAATGCCCCTATACGCTAGTACTAATTCGCGGGCCCTTACGACTACACTAGCGATGACCTTCTATACTAGGTACTATGCCGACTTGCCTAAGTAGGAGGTCCGTAGTCCCTAGATATATAGGTCGATCGGCGGTATAGCGGTCTCGTGCTTAAGTATCCTCGTTAGTATCGACTTATATGCCCCGGTAACCTTCCTTAGGCATTAGTTTTGGATCTTCGCTAGCGGCGCGACGAGTCCCTTCGATAGGTAGGCCCTCTCGCCTAAGGACTACACTTAGCTACTATAGGTAAGGACTAGCCGTATAATAGCCGTATATAGAAGTCGTAACTACCGGAAGTCCGCCCCCTATATAGACGTAGTAAGCCTCTAGTATAATGCTATATTCTGTTTAGCTTTCTATAATATTGCCTATACGTACTTCCTCTACCGTAGCGCCGGGTCTACCTATAGTCCGAGGATCCTAAGCTGATTTGCCGGGTTAGTCGTATACCCCTATATCTAGATAGAAGCTTACATATTATAGAACCGTGGCCGGCGCGTAAAGTGTATCAGATTGTACTTTTCTAGGACAAACCGAGCCCCGTGCCTCCTAGCCTAGTCCTCGCAGATCTTGTGCTTCTCTTCTAGTAGCCTATAGTTCTCCTTAGTCGAGGAAGACTACGCTAGGATGTTTGTGTCGTCTACGAAGCCGCTCGTAGCGGTGTTCTAGGATTCTAGGGCTAGGAGTAGCGTCGCTATAAAGAAGAGGAACAGAATAGGTACTAGCGTTAAGCCTTACGGGATTCTAGTATAGACTACTTGAAATAGGCTTCTATACTAGCCGACTAGGATCGACGTACTACGGTTTTAGAGGTAGGACCGTACGAAGTTGATAAGCTACTTAGGGAGTCCCTTCGACCTTAGGATATAGAGTAGCCGCGGGTATAACACGTAGTCGAAGGCTCCCGATATGTCTAGGCTAAGTAAGGAAGCCACCTTGTCCCTATTCTTATACTAGATAGCCTTTACCTAAGAGGTGATAAGTTCTATCGCGGATAGCGTCGATCGCTATAGGCGCGTACCTATCTAGGTGTCCGGGAGTAGGGAGTGTTCCTCTACCGCCTCGGAGAGTCTCGTTATAACTAGCTTCTTAAGCGCCTTCCTAAGAGTGTTAAGGAGCGCAATTAGGCGGTACGACTTCACCTACGTATAGTCTTCCTTCTACGGCTTACGTAGGACTACTGTCGTCGATTGTTTAAAAGCTATCGGGTGGTACCCGGTCTATAGGCAGGCGTTAAAGATCGCTATAACTACTAGGGCTAGTTAATCTCTACACTTCTTTAGTAGCTCGTTTGGGATCCTATCCGGCCCCGGGGCTTTCTTCGCCGGTAACTTCCTTAGTATAGCGGCAACTTCTCCCTCGGACACCTCCTATTAGACCGCGATGCTAGGGGCTAGAGGAGTAGAGCTATTTATGTCGCTTAGATTAGCCTCGACTAGGGGCGGGAAGAACTTGCTAGCTAGTAGACGCGCCTTAGCCTCGGGGTCGCTAACCGGGCTACTAGGCGATTGTAGCGCTAGGATAGAGAAGGAGGGGCCCTATATAGGGTCCTATCGGGCCTATTTCGCTAGCTTCTACATCCTCTCTAGCTTACCGGCGATTTCTTCTACTATAGCCCTCTAGCCGACTGCTTTCTCCCTTCGTATTATAGCTTTCTTCTGTTAGTATACCTCCCTATATACGTTCTAGGCCTCCTCGCTATAGCTACTCGTCTATACCCGGCGGGCTCTCCTTGCTTCTCTTACTACCGTAGTACACTCCGGCGTCTAGTATAGTTTAGACTATATCGTTAGTTAGGTAAGCGGAACGTAAAGTGAGGTCGCTTTTCTTATTTCGTCTATTAACCCCTAGACTACTTCGTCTATCTCGTCTTTACTGTTATATTGCTACTACGCGATCTAGACTAGCCTCTTAGAGTTATCGAGGTACGCCTAGATGTTGGCCTAGTAGGCCTTTCCCTAGTTTAGCTTAGGGGTTCTCGCTAGTATACGTTATATCTATGTCGTAATAGAGGTCCTGACTAGTATATAGTCTAACGACGCCTCGAGTTTATGTTCGATCCTATAGTAGGTTACCGTATAGTAGTAGCTATCTAAGATCTAGGAGAGGTCGATCGTGCCTTAGAGTCCCCCTCTCTTCTAGGTGCCTAGGTCCTTCGGGGTATTAAGGGCAATTACGTTGCTCGCTATTAAGTCGAGTACTTCGTCGGCTATAGGGTACGGCTATATAAGGCTTTCCTAGGAAGGGTAGTATATGTTGAAGTCTCCTACTACGATGTGGTACCCTTGTCTCTTGAGCGCACTATCTAGGTGTCTATAGACCCCTAGGTCGCGGCTAGACCTCGAGGCTAGCGGTTATATATATAGGTTGTGTATCTAGGTGCTACCTACGTAGAGGGAGGTAATATCGCCCCCGCCTTCTTCGTCTACGTAGTACACTACCTCCTAGTCGGATTCTAGTATGTCCTTGCTAATATAGAAGCACGTGCGGGGTCTACCGTCGCCTCGTAGGCATATCGTATAGCCTAGTAACTTATAGGTCGTTGGTCTCTTATAGTACGGGTTAATCTATAGCTCCTAGATTATAAGGACGTAGTAGACGCGCGGGTCCGCCTCGTGTAGGAAATGGTTCTAGACTATATCCTTGCTATAGTTGACGTTATACTAGATGATACTAAGCGTGTCGAGGCTAGTTATCGGCATCGACAATTATTTCCTCTATATCGTCCTATGTCCTACTACCCTATACGTCCTAGTCTACGCCTATTAGCTATGTACTAAAGGGGAGCCGGGCCTAGTTAGATTCCCTCGCTGTAGCTAGTAGAGTACGTGGCCTCCCGTACGCCCTAGGTTACGTATCCTTTATATCGTTCTCGGCCCTAGGGCGCTTATACCCGACCGCCGCTAGTTAGTTCCGGTATAGGCTAGCCTTACGGTCGCCGTAGAATCTTAGGGCGACGGTTCTGTTTGTGATTGCCTTGTTTTTCGCTAGTTTCCGCTATAGGCATTCCGTACTATACGATAGGTAGTGCCCCGGATAGTTCGCGTACCGTCTCGTAGTCGATATATAGTCCCTAGATATATAGTCTCCTATATAGTTCGAGTAGGCCTACTTGTTTGTACACGTGTAGGTTTAGTGTCTATACTGTTAGCATTTGAAGTATTAGAGGACACGAAAGGATAAGGAGTGCTTTTCTACTATCTTGAGGCTATATTACTAGACTAGGCCTTATTCTATCGCTAGATCCGCCGCTTTCGCGTCTTATAGCTATACTATTAGCGCCGAGGCCTTCTTGCCTTCTAGCCATTTCCTATAGAGCTAAGTCGCCTTCTGGATTAGAGAGTTAAGAGTGACCGGGTTGTCCTCTTAGAGAGCGCGTAGGTGACCCTAGTTAGTTAGGTCAAACTCCTTAGGCATGTCGTAGACTAGGATCGTAAATTGTTTCGTTAAGACCTTCGCTAATACCGTAACCTTAGATGCCTACTATAGCTATGCCTCTAGGTGCCTCCTAGTAGTAGTAGAGCTAGTATAGATCTGTAGAGTACCGTTAGACTGTTATTTCACTACGACCACCCCTAGTTAGTTAATTCGTTAGGCGAGCTCCTTGTTCGATAGCTTCGTAACTTCGGCCTAGTCTTCCTTTGCTACAATACGGATCGTAACTATATCGTACGTTAGGCGGGGGCCTAGTATCGATACCGCGACTAATGCCTAGCTATAGGGGTGTTGATTCCGGATGGCCTTACTAATCGCCTAGGACGTCGTCCTTATTTCTTGTTGCCCTCGGTAATACGACAGTATAAGCGCCGTACGTAGCTAAGTGATCATTACCTATAGAGACCGGTAAGGGAGCTGATCGTTAGTTTCTATACTTTTTACGTCCTCTATAAGTTGCTACTAGTTGTCTTAGGGGGGCTTCGCCTATAGGGCCGTAGGCGCCGTTAGTACCGTAGCCTAGGCTACTATTGCCTAGGAGTTGCCTAATGTAGCTAGGCACCTCCGCGGCGTTTAGAGCTGAAGAAACAGGGTGAAGAGAGCTTTAAGCTGTCTAGATTAAATGAGGTAGAACTCCCTTAGTCCTAGGGGCAGTGGCCTGCTTTGTATATCGTTAGAATGGCCTTAATAAGAGCTTTCGAATATGTCTTGTTTTGACGTAGAGATCGATAAGCCGAGGTATCTTTTAAGTATATATTTCTAATCGAGAAAGAGAGAGGTTAAAGTAGAATCTAGTAGGCCTCGTGCCTTTCTATTTTGTATTATTATAGGTAGTACTATATAAGGGTATATATCCGGTAACTATAGTTCTAATATATAGGCCGATATCTTAAGTTCTCCGCTATAGTCCGTCTCTTATATTCTATACCTCTCGATCTTATACTCTTTCTAATTCTTATTCTAACTACTATCTACTATACTTAGGTAGTGGCCCCGGTATTTCCCTACTTAGTAGCGAGGGCGCTTAAGTTCGGAGTCGCGTTACGTAGTCGAGGTAGGCGGTAGTCGCCGTCGTAGCCGTATATCTCGTACTCGGGGTTACTAGTAATATATAGTCCGGTATAGTAACGGAAGTACTTACCCTACTTCTTTAGATCTTCGCGACCCTCGCGGTTAAGCGGTAGTAGATTCTAAAGGTATACTAGTAAGTCTTCCTTCTTCTTAATGCCTAAGTACTATAGTAGGCGCTATACGATCGCGCCGGTCGCGCTATCTACGGTAGCTATAGTAGTTATTACGTTACTAGTAGGGCCTAGGTTCTAGTTACCTCCTCCGCCGCTACTACGAGGGCGGTTATTGTCCTACTAAGGGTATAGCTACTCGGTCTCGTAGAAGGTCTCGTCTAACTCGGTATACTCCTTAATAACATCCTATATACTATCTAGGCGATAGTTAACCTCTCGGTCGCCGAATGTCTTAACGAAGTACTTACGGTTTAGGCGGTTACGGAAAAGTATTAGCTCGGTATTATCCCCCTAGTCTATCTAGGTACGTAACTTCGAGTAACGTGCAAAGAATACGATAAAGGATTCCTTCTACTACTACTTATAGGTTATAATATCGACTATAGCCTTTATAGCTTCGTTCCGGGTGCCGTACTATCGAGTTATCTAGTCTAGTAGCTCCTCGCCGGTACTAAACTCGTTATATAACTAATGTCCTAGGATAGGGATACGTAGCTTAATAGTAGTCTAGACTTTACTATTAGTCTATCTATATAGGAAGCGGAGGGTATCCTACTCGGTACGGAAGGTCGCTACTATAAGCTTTAGTAGGATACTCGTATACTAACTATCGAAAGATAGGTCGGTATCGTTCTTAAACTTCTTAGGATCTAGTACTCCCTTACCGATCTCTATACTACGCTCTAAGGTACGGTCGATATTAATAAGACGCTCGGCGAGGTCTACTAGCGGTATCTATATACGATTAGTACGTCCTCCTCTAGTACGTACCGTCTCTTAGCGCTCGTTACGGCGGCGATTATCGCGGCCTCGATCCTTATCCTTATCGCTACGGCCTAGGCCGTTATTATTATCGTTATCTCTACTACTACCCCTACCGCCCCCGGTAGCGGCTTTACGATATATACGCTAAAGCTTCTCGAGGGAGGTCTCTCGCGGGTAAGAGCGCGAGCGTAACGGACTACGGCCTCGACGCCTATTACCGTTAGTAGTGTTGTCCTCTATAGCTTAGAGTCGAGTCTTTAAGTTATCGATCTCCTTCTATAACGCCTAGTTTATACTCTTAGTATCTTATACCTTCTTCTTAGCCTCTTATGCCTTCTTCTTCTCCTTTTCGCTAAGATCGTAAAATTGCTTATATAGATTATTAGCTTGCTTATACTTGTCCTAGACCTCCTTTATCTTAGCTAGGTCTAGTACGTTCTTAAGATCCTATACTATCTTCTATAAGGCAGACTTCTCGGTTCTAAGTATCTAATAGATACGGTCGTATTCGGCGTAGAGGTTACGGTACTAGTCGTTCTAGAGGGCGTTTATACGTTATAAGACGTCGACTTACTCGGTAGCGGTCTAAGCGGTATGAAATCCTCGTAGTATAAAGTCGTATAAAGTCTTAGGATAGTCTCGGACTAACTCGGCGAGGTCGTTCGCGTCGACGTTCTAGAAATTGCTAGCGGCGATATGTTCGGCTTCGTCGAGGGAGTAGTAAATAGGTAGTATATCGTCGCTACCCTTCTCCTAGTACTCCTTTGGCTCGTAGAGTTCTATAAAGTCAATAGCGCCTCTCTATTCCCTATCGAGTGCCTTCTCCTATACTATATCTAACTCCTACTAAAGAGCGACGCCGGTATTAATCGTAACACGCCGGTCGTTATCTTAAGTCTAGGACTATAGAAAAGATAAGAGATCTAGGAAAAGAGATATAAGCTTGCCTAAGGGCTTTGCCGGTAGTAGTATACCGTTCTAGGTCTATAAGTCCTACTAACTCGTTATAGTGTCGGTATTAACGCGACCTATTACTATCGCTAAGGTCTTCGCGGCGTTAACTTCTCTAGGTATCTACGTACTCGGCGCCTTACCGTGTTCTACTATACGCTCGTAGTCGCGTATTCTTTAGTTCTATAAGTCTGTTCCTATTATTACGCGTCTCTTACCTAAATCCGTAATCTAGGTAGGGAGGTAGAACAAACTATAAGGGCGCGCGTACTATAGGGTCTAAGAGAGATAGTTATTGTTCTACGAAGCTACGAAAGAGGAGCGCGAGGCGCGGCGAAGTTATATAGTTATACTAAGCCGCGCTAACCCGATACGGAAGGTCCGCGGAACAGCCGGGCTGACCCTTCGGTAGTAAAGGGTCGCGGGTAGCCCGTAATAAGTAGGCCCTTCCCTAGTTTAGCTTAGGGGTCCTCGCTAGTATATATTATATCTATATCGTAATAGAGGTCCTAACTAGTATATAGTCTAACGACGCCTCGAGTTTGTATTCGATTATATAGTAGGTTACTATATAGTAGTAGTATATTATTAAAGAGAGGAGAGCGGAATATCGACGAGGACTATTTATTTAATAGCCCTTATTAAGACGAGTAATCTACTTAAGTAGTAGCGACCCGTCTACGCTAGCGGCGGCGTAATCGTAGTATAAAGAACCCTAAAACTAAGGTTCCGTTCCCCTAAAGGTAGACCCTAGAGTTACGGAGTTACGGAGGATAACTACCTAATTAGAAAGCGCGACCTTACCCCGAATAGTAGCGAAGAATAGTAACTAAGGAGAGCTATAGCCTTACGAACATTCTATACTAAGAGCTAAACCGGGGAACAAACTAAGAAAAAACCTAGGATATAAGCTAAGGCCTACTATATAGAAAGCAGGGTCGACGACGAGAATCACCTGTACGTGGTGTCGGCTACGAACCTCTCGTCTAGCTACGAGAGAGCCAAGTATTCTCACGCTGGAGCGTCGTGGGCGCGACGGGCGCGCAACGTAGGCGAAGCCGCGGCGAACAGAGGACTACCAGCAAAACGGGTATGAAAACCATCCGACGAGCGTGTACTCGTGTCGGGAGCGAGTCCCTCTTCTTTCTACGTGTAAGAAGGGCGCGGAACCGTGGCCTATACGCTCGACAGGACACCTCTGGTATGAGTGCAGAATTTTCACCCCCGGAGACCGCAAACCGAGCGGGCTGAGCGACGAACATTGGACGAGCGGACTACAGAACAACAACTGAGCGGACTATGCAACGGCGTCGAGCGGACTACGAAACAATCTGGTGTTTGCCAGCGGGCAATGCGGTGGGTAGGTGGACACGCGACGAAGCCTGTAAGGGCCTGTTGAACACCCGGTATGGGAACGAGGGTTTTGCCTGAGGCACTGCCTGTCCCGCTACACAACGCACCTAGTCTGACATGGTAGATTGCGACGAGGAAAAGACGATAGCCTGAGCAAGGAAAAGACGGCTGTTAGGACGGGGAAAAGACGTACAATGCAAGTGGATTAGTTCTGTGATCGGGGAGGATCGAGGGCAGGGTGATAAGGAACTTCATATTGGTTAGTAGGTGGAAACGCAAGGAGTACGCTGCCCGGCGTGGTGTGTGCCCCGAGCAAACCTGCGAGGCATGGACGGCCGCTTTCTAGAGATAGGCTGCGGTAACGCGAAGGGCGTCAAAACCTGGGGCGTGGTGTACACTGGCAGCGACGGCTGACACTGTCTGTACAGCCCGAGAGGACGGATGCGCATGTCGGTCAATAGAGAGCACTAAAGGGCTTAGGCCTATGGAGGTGGATATTGGCTTAAGGAGCAAACAGGGAGGGAGGGCGTAGAGGGAAGCTTTTGCTCCGGGCTAACCTCTCGAAACGAGGCTACACGGTGGTGCTAGATGAGTGGGAAAGCGCGGTTAAGACTTGTCACCTTATCTCGTAGCTAGCTTGCTAAATACGATTCCTTCCTTGCCCGAAGGACCTGGGCACCTGGAAGAGAGGGGGACTCCAAGGCACGATCGACCTCTCCTGGATCTCAGATAGCCACTACCACACGGTAACCTACTGTGGGATCGAACATGAACTCGAGGCGTCGTCAGACCACATGCCAGTCAGGACCTCTATTGCGACACAGATACAACGCACACCAGCGAGAACCCCTAAGCCAAACTGGGGAAAGGCCCACTGGGCCAACATCCAGGCGTACCTCGATGACTCCAAGAGGCTAGTCCAGATCGCGCAGCAGCAATACAACAGTAAAGACGAGATAGACGAAGCAGTCCAGGGGTTGACAGACGAAATAAGAAAAGCGACCTCACTCCACGTTCCGCTTGCCCAACCAACGACATGGTCCAAACCATACTGGACGCCGGAGTGCACTGCGGTAGTAAGAGAAGCAAGGAGAGCCCGCCGGGTGTGGACGAGCAGCCATAGCGAGGAGGCCTGGAACGTATACAGGGAGGCATGCCAACAGAAGAAAGCCATAATACGGAGGGAGAAAGCAGTCGGCTGGAGGGCCACAGTGGAAGAAATCGCCGGCAAGCCAGAGAGGATGTGGAAGCTAGCGAAATGGGCCCGACAGGACCCTACACAGGGCCCCTCCTTCTCTATCCCAGCGCTACAATCGCCTAGTGGCCCGGTTAGCGACCCCGAGGCCAAGGCGCGTCTACTGGCTAGCAAGTTCTTCCCACCCCCAGTCGAGGCTGATCTAAGCGACATAAACAGCTCTACTCCCCTAGCCCCTAGCATCGCGGTCCAACAGGAGGTGTCCGAGGGAGAAGTTACCGCTGTGCTGAGGAAGTTGCCGGCGAAGAAAGCCCCGGGGCCGGATGGGATCCCAAACGAGCTACTAAAGAAGTGTAGAGATCAACTAGCCCCAGCAGTTGCAGCGATCTTCAACGCCTGCCTACAGACCGGATACCACCCGATAGCTTTTAAACAATCGACGACAGTGGTCCTACGCAAGCCGCAGAAGGAAGACTATACGCAGGTGAAGTCGTACCGCCCAATTGCGCTCCTTAACACTCTTGGGAAGGCGCTTGAGAAGCTGGTTGCAACGAGACTCTCCGAGGCGGCAGAGGAACACTCCCTACTCCCGGACACCCAGATGGGTGCGCGCCCACAGCGATCGACGCTATCCGCGATGGAACTTATCACCTCTCAGGTAAAGGCCATCTGGTATAAGAATAGGGACAAGGTGGCTTCCTTACTTAGCCTAGACATATCGGGAGCCTTCGACTACGTGTCACACCCGCGGCTTCTCTACATCCTAAGGTCGAAAGGACTCCCTGAGTGGCTTGTCAACTTCGTACGGTCCTACCTCCAAAACCGCAGTACGTCGATCCTGGTCGGCCAGTACAGAAGCCCATTTCAAGCAGTCCACACTGGAATCCCGCAAGGCTCAACGCTAGCACCTATTCTGTTCCTCTTCTTTATGGCGACGCTGCTCCCAGCCCTAGAATCCCAGAACACCGCTGCGAGCGGCTTCGTAGACGACACAAACATCCTAGCGTGGTCTTCCTCGACTGAGGAGAACTGTAGGCTACTAGAAGAGAAGCACAAGATCTGCGAGGACTGGGCTAGGAGGCACGGGGCTCGGTTTGCCCCAGAAAAGTACAATCTGATACACTTTACGCGCCGGCCACGGTTCCACAATATGCAAGCTTCTATCCAGATACAGGGGCACACGACTAACCCGGCAAATCAGCTCAGGATCCTCGGACTATGGGTGGACCCGGCGCTACGGTGGAGGAAGCACGTACAGGCAATATTACGGAAAGCTGAACAGAATATGGCATCATGCCAGAGGCTCACTGCGTCCACATGGGGGGCGGACTTCCGGCAGTCACGACTTCTATATACGGCTATTGTACGGCCAGTCCTTACCTATGGCAGCCAAGTGTGGTCCTTAGGCGAGAGGGCCTGCCCATCGAAGGGACTCGTCGCGCCGCTAGCGAAGATCCAAAACCAATGCCTAAGGAAGGTCACCGGGGCATATAAGTCGACACCAACGAGGATGCTTGAGCACGAGACCGCTATACCGCCGATCGACCTATACATCCAGGGACTACGGACCTCCTACTTAGGCAAGTCGGCACAGTACCCAGTACAGAAGGTCATCGCCAGTGCAGTCGCAAGGGCCCGCGAATCAGTACCAGCGCATAAGGGCATTCGACCCGGAAACGAGCCGAACTACCGGGCAAGGGACGAACAGCTAGCAACACAATGGGAAGGTGAGAAATCGTTTGTAGAGCAACTATGGAAAGAGAGGTGGAACAACCAGGTTGTAGGGCATAGTGGACGCCCTCAGCCAGCGGGACAACCTAAGGAATGGTCAGCTACAAAATCCGCGGTCAAGCACCCCCCGAAGCTCATCCACTACCGCCTTACGAGGGCACAGAGTAGCATAGCAACCCAACTGCGAAGCGAACACATCGGCCTCCAGGGGTACCTATCATGGAGGAAGGTCCCAGGATACACGAATACTAGCTGCCCCTGCGGCTATCGCTCCCAGAACGTACGGCACGCACTCCTCGTCTGTCCGAGGTGGTCGCTAGGAAGGGGGGAGTGGATGGCAAAGGCGAGGAACCGGACGATTGGGGCACTTCTTAACAACGCTGAAGACCTACGGCGCATTACGAACTGGATACTAGAGAAGGGCTGGCTAGAACAGTACCGCCTAGTAGGAGCAGTGCAGGAAGAGAGGACACGACGCAGCGCGACGAGACCGGCTAGGAGCGGGGGCTAACGGGGTAGTGACATGGACTACGTACGTTCAGAGGGAAAGCTAATCTAGACAAGGAGTAGTCGGGGGCGGGAAGGGTTTTCACCTATTCGGGTTTCCCTTTGTACATAACAATAGATATATACCTGCATAGGCCGGATAGGGTCCTAGAACAGGGGAATGACAAATCTATCTATCTATATAGAAAGCAGAGGCTACCGACTAATAATATAGCGTAGACGACCCTATATACGGAGGCGGAAAACTTACTAGGGGATAATAAACACCTAGCCCGGATATATAAGAATACTATAGTATAGCTACTAGGAGCGCTAAAAGCGCTATTATACGAAATCCCGAAGACAATCTAATAAGTAATATAGAAGGTAGCCTAGAGACTAACTATATAGGCAATAGTAGTAGTAGGTAAGAATTAACCCCCTCCGAAGGTAAGTTAGGCGGTACGCCTATATATTACTAATCCGGCGGAGAAACAAGAAATCGTAGCTCTAATAAGTAAAGAGATTGTCGATAGAATTGGCTAAAAGGAGGTAGTTAGAGCGAGGGTAGAGGTAATAGGCGTAGTGAGACTCTTTACCGTATAAGAGTCTAATAGACGAAAGCTAGAGACCTATAAGGAGTAGACTACTAAAGTCGCGAAGTCGGTACGAGTCTCCTACTAATAGTATACCGTTATCGCCTACGGGGTCCCTAGGACATTTAAGGTCGAAGACCTTCCCTACCTCTAAGTATAGAACTAGAACACCTCCCTAGGAGTACGACTAATAATAGCGATATAGCTATATAAGATAGTAAGAGCACTCTTTCGGGTACTAGGACGAGGACCATTCAATCGATAGCCCTTATCAAGACGAGCAATCTACTCAAGCAGTAGCGACCCGCCTGCGCTGGCGGCGGCGCAATTGTGATACAAAAAAAAACCCCCAAAACCGAGGTCCCCTTCCCCTGAAGGCAGACCCTAGAATTGCGGAGTTGCGGAGGACAACTGCCCAATTAGGAAGCGCGACCCCGAACAACAGCGAAGGATGGCAACCAACGAGAGCCATAGCCTTGCGAACATTCTGCACCAAGAGTCAAACCGGGGAACAAACCAAGAAAAAACCCAGGACACAAGCCAAGGCCCACTATACAGAAAGCAGAGGCCAACGACAAACAACACAGCGTGGACGACCCTATATACGGAGGCGGAGAACTTACTAGGGGATGACGAACACCCAGCCCGGGCATATAAGAACACCATAGCACAGCTACTAGGAGCGCTAAAAGCGCTATCATACCAAATCCCGAAGACAATCCAACAAGTAACACAGAAGGCAGCCCAGAAACCAACTACATGGGCAACAGTAGCAGCAGGCAAGAATCAACCCCCTCCGAAGGAAAGTAAGGCGGTACGCCTATACATTACTGATCCGGCGGAGAAACAAGAAATCGCAGCCCTAACAAGCAAGGAGATTGTCGACAGAATCGGCCAAAAGGAGGTAGTTGGGGCGAGGGTAGAAGCAACAGGCGTAGTAAGACTCTTTACCGCACAAGAGTCTGATAGACGAAAGCTGGAGACCTATAAGGAGTGGACTACTAAAGTCGCGAAGTCGGCACGAGTCTCCCACCAACAGTATACCGTCATCGCCCACGGGGTCCCTAGGACATTCAAGGTCGAAGACCTTCCCCACCTCCAAGTACAGAACCAGAACACCTCCCCAGGAGTACGACTAACGAAGGCGGCATGGCTGCACAAGACAGTAGACCGAGAAAAGACGCATTCATCGCTTATTATTTGGGTAGAGACAGCGGAACAAGCTAACCAGATATTAGACAATGGGCTATTCTGGAACTGCGAGAGAATGGACACGGAGATCCATCAGAGCAGCCATAGGGTACTACAATGCTTCCAATGCCAACAGTACGGTCACATAGCCTCAAAATGCGGGGAGAAGACCCCAAGGTGTCCTCACTGCGCAGGCCCACACCAGGGAAGGGAATGCCCAAAAAAGGAGAGCAGGTGCGCATGCTGCGGCAGAAGGCACCCAGCGTATTCAAGCCAATGCCCGGCTAGAATAGCAGCACAAGAACGAGCGAGACAAGCAAGGATCTCTACACCAGCTAGGTACCCCCAACGACAACAGGAGGGACCTACCGTGTACAAGGGCTTCGAGCCGAGCAAAAGGAAGAGGGCAGAAGAGACGAACAAGGGAACCCAACCGCAAACGCATCCACCTCCCGGTCGGCCTCGACACCTTAACCGGGCAGCCAACGAACTAGGCCAAATGCGAATCTTTGGGGCGCCCCAGCGGCCCCAGGGCCAGCCGGACAGCGAGATACAGGCTCAGGAGACACAGCAGGTCAGCACAGAAATGGACCTCACGGATAACGAATGATACTATACGACGACATCACTATCGTACAGTACAACGTAAACAAAAGTAGGGACAAGGTCCAGCGCCACTTTCTACAAGAGCTAGACCCGCTACGGCACCACGTTATTGCGGTACAGGAACCATGGATCAACCCCTACGTAGGACTCCCAGCCACTTGTAATGACCGGAGATACCACACCGTAATCGCGGGCCAACGAGGCGTCATCCCGAGGACATGTATATACGTAAGCAAGACTATAGACCTTGAGTCGTGGAAGGTTATACTACCGCAGCAGGGCAACCTAGGAGACATAACATCAATCCAGATCGACACGACACAAGGCCCTATCCAGATCCATAACGTTTACAACCCGCCACCGCGGGGTCGGACGAGTAGGGAACTAGGAACCCTCGCCCACCTAGAGCGGACCCTAAGCCAAGACACGAAGCAAGTACTCCTCGGCGACTTCAACCTCCACCACCCACAGTGGGGACTCGAATTCACTCCCCCGCACGCATTTCTAGGGGGGAAGCTACTGGACATAACCGCACGCTACGGAATGGCCTTAGTAACACCAAAGGGAACAGAGACGTGGAAGGCCCGTACTAGTGCAAGCACGATCGACCTATGCTTTCTATCACGAGAACTTGAAGAGAGACTAGTCCAATGCCGACCGAACTACGCGCTAGAAGCCTCCTCAGACCATATCCCTATCCAAACGACGCTAGGGGTGAAGGCGATAGAGGAGCCAGCAAACGAACCACGCCGTAACTGGAAGAAGGCACGCTGGGACGACATAAGAGGCTTCCTAATAGCGAACCTACCACAGCATAGAGAACTCGAGACGACAGCTCAGCTAGATCAAGCAGCGGAACAGATTACCTCGGTCATATGGCAAGCAGCGGAACAATACACGCCGTTACTCCGGCCCTCAACGCAGCAGAAGGCCTTCTGGACCCCTGAATGCTCTACGAAGGTAAGGGAGGCTAGAAGGGCAAGGCGACAGTGGACGAAGGAGCACACCCAAGAGACGTGGGAGCAATACTGCCACGCGACACAAGAGAAGAAGGCACAGATAAGACGCGATAAGCTGCAGGACTGGAGAGCGACGATCGGGCTCGTTACAGAAAACCCGGAACAGATGTGGAGACTTGCTAAATGGGCACGACTACCTGAAGAGCAACAAGCCCCTCACTTCCCCCCAATCGTAGACCGCGAAGGGATTGCCCAGGCTACGCCCCGGGGCAAGGCAAAAGCGTTAGCCGACCATTTCTTTTCGACGCAAGTAGAGGCAGACCTTACGGACATCGACCCGAGCACATACCCGGAACCCCTGGACATGGATTGGGCGGTTAGCCCTAACACAGTAACAGGAGTCATAAGTAAGCTAAAGGGACGAAAAGCCCCAGGCCCAGACAGGATACCAAACGTACTGCTAAAAGAGTGTAGAGAAGAGATCGCGCCGAGCCTTGCAAACCTATTTACCGCGTGCCTACGGCTAGGGTATCACCCGAAGCCGTACAGAGAGTCTATGACAGTAGTGCTACGCAAGCCACAGAAGGAAGACTATACTCAGCCCAAGTCGTACAGACCAATAGCACTTCTAAATACGATAGGGAAGGTCCTAGAAAAGATAGTAGCCCAGAGACTTACGCAGCTTGCCGAGGACAACCACGTACTCCCAGCAACACAGATGGGGGGAAGAAGCCAGCGATCGACACTAACAGCAATGGAGCTAATTACGGAGCAAATCCAGACCCTCTGGCACTACGGCAGGAACCGAGCGGCGTCCTTACTATCCCTCGACATCGCAGGGGCCTTCGACAACGTCTCACACCAAAGGCTAATACATATCCTACAGCAGAAAGGCATCCCCCAGTGGGCAACGTCGTTCGTCTTCTCCTTTCTCCAGGAACGGACGACATACCTAGTCCTAGGAAGGTACACGTCCGACCCGGTGAAGGCAGAGACTGGAATACCTCAGGGATCTACTCTCTCCCCTATCCTGTTTCTAATATTTATGTCGGATCTAATCCCCCTACTCACCTCTCCGCAAACCTCAGCATCGGGGTTCGTAGACGATACAAACATCCTAGCCTGGTCAGACTCGACAGAAGAGAACTGTCGCCTCCTTGAAGATAGGCACAAGAAATGCGAGGAGTGGGCAAAGAAGCATGGTGCCCGGTTCGCCCCTGAAAAGTACCAACTTATACACTTCAGTAAAGCGAGAACACACCATAATATGAAGGCGGCGGTAAGAATCCAAGGCTACGAGACCAAGCCATCAGCGGAGCTACGAGTACTAGGGATCTGGCTCGACCCGAAGCTAAGCTGGAATGTACAGATTAAGAAAGCCCAGAGTCGAGCGCAAGTCAATGAAGCCTCGATAAAGAGGCTTACGGCATCTACATGGGGAGCAACATTCGACAAGGCAAGAGTAATGTATAAGGCGATCGTCAGACCAGCTATGTTGTACGGGGCACAGATTTGGGGAACAGGAGGCGCAGGCAAGCCGATCCCGAAACGGATAGAGCAACCCCTAAACAGGACACAGGCAGGCAACCTACGTAGGGTACTAGGCGCATACAAGACAACGTCAACAAGCACGGTAGAAATGGAGACAGGAATACCACCAATCGGCCAGTACATCCGGGGAATGAGAATTCAATACGCGGCAAAGACGACAGGTTACCTAGCACAAACCACGATCCAGGAGGCAAAGAATAAGATAGAAAGCCGCTACCGGAGAGGGGCAGGATATAGGACAAGCCAAAAAGAGGATGACCTTACGACCTTTACGGCCGTACAGGCAAGCACCGAATGGCTAGCACGAAAGGAGGAGGAGCGTAGGACTCGCCAGGCCGGCGGGAGCAAGGCTAAGACCCAAAACCTAGCGGAACAGATAGCGAGCTGCCTATGGGAGCAGGACTGGAAAAGGAAGCCCCCTAAGACAACAGGCCCGATAGCGCTCCGAGCCTTCCAGAGACACAATTACCAGCTATATAGGGACCTGACAAGGGCCGAAGCAAGCATAGCGATCCAAATCAGGTCCGAACACATTGGATTAAGGGCCTACCTGTTCAGAAGACGCGCACTAGACATCTATAGCCCAGCCTGCCAGTGTGGCTACCCATCGCAAAACCCAGAACATATGCTACTACGATGCCCGCAGTGGGCGAGAGGCAGGGGAAATTGGAGGCACCAAGCGGGAAGGAGAGACTACAAGTCAATTATTAGGGACAAAGGCAACATTCGCCGAATCTCTCGGTGGATACTACAGCAGGGATACCTCCAGCAGTTTAGCCTCGCGAGCGAGACGGAGGAGTGGATAGACAAGAGGCGGAAGCGAGGGGGGTTGCAGATAGGGTAGTCATCAGGGCAGGCCCATGACACTAGCGTACCCCTAACAAGGGAAATTTAAGACGACAACGAGGAGGAAAAGACAGGCGGGAAGGAGGAGGGGTTTTCACCAACACGGTTTCCCCTCTATATATACAAAAACAAGATAGCATAGCTGCATAGGCCAAAGGGCACTACAACAGCTTAATGAAATATCTATCTATCTATCTATATAAGATAGTAGACCGAGAGAAGACGTATTTATCGCTTATTATCTAGGTAGAGACAGCGGAACAAACTAACTAGATACTAGATAAGAGGCTATTCTAGAACTACGAGAGAATAGACACGGAGATCTATTAGAGTAGCTATAGGGTACTATAATGCTTCTAATACTAACAGTACGGTCATATCGCCCTAAAATACGGGGAGAAGACCCTAAGGTATCCCTACTACGTAGGCCTATACTAGGGAAGGGAATGCCTAAAAAAGGAGAGTAGGTATATATACTACGGTAGAAGGCACCTAGCGTATTCAAACTAATACCTAGCTAGAATAGTAGTATAAGAACGAGCGAGATAAGTAAGGATCTCTATACTAGCTAGGTACCCCTAACGATAGTAGGAGGGACCTACCGGATATAAGGGCTTAGAGCCGAGTAAAAGGAAGAGGGTAGAAGAGACGAATAAGGAAATCTAACCGTAAACGTATCTACCTCCCGGTAGGCCTCGACACCTTGACCGGGCCGCTAACGAACTAGGCTAAATATAAATCTTTAGAGCGCCCTAGCGGCCCTAGGGCTAGCCGGACAGCGGGATATAGGCTTAGGAGATATAGTAGGTTAGTACGGAAATAGACCTTACGGATAACGAATAATAGATAGATAGATAGATAGATTTGTTATTCTCCTATTCTAGGACCCTATTCGGTCTATATAGATATATATCTATTATTATATATAAAGGAAAACCCGAATAGGTAAAAACCCTTCCCGCCCCCGGCCTCTCCTTATCTAGATTAGCTTTCCCTCTAAACGTACGTAGTCTATATTACTACCCCGTTAGCCCCCGCTCCTAGCCGGTCTCGTCGCGCTACGCCGTGTCCTCTCTTCCTATACTACTCCTACTAGGCGGTACTGTTCTAGCTAGCCCTTCTCTAGTATCTAGTTCGTAATACGCCGTAGGTCCTTAACGTTATTAAGAAGTGCCCTAATCGTCCGGTTCCTCGCCTTTACTATCTACTCCCCCCTTCCTAGCGACTACCTCGGATAGACGAGGAGTACGTACCGTATATTCTAGGAGTAATAGCCGTAGGGGTAGCTAGTATTCGTATATTCTAGAACCTTCCTCTATAATAGGTATCTCTAGAGGCCGATGTGTTCGCTTTATAGTTAGGTTACTATACTACTCTATACCCTCGTAAGGCGGTAGTAGATAAGCTTCGGGGGGTACTTGACCGCGGATTTCGTAGCTAACTATTCCTTAGGTTATCCTACTAGCTAAGGGCGTCTACTATGCCTATAACCTAGTTGTTCTACCTCTCTTTCTATAGTTACTTGTCATGGTCTCCCCACAGAGTGTACAGAAGGTGGGGACAGAAGAGCCTCAGAGTGCTCAGAAGTCGTCAAGAAGTGACAGTCCAGCTTGGTGTGTGAGCACCAAGAATCACATGCCCCGCAACATTCACTACGGGACCCAGCCCTCCAAATTCACCCCTCTACCAAACCTTGACAGATTCACTTCGGCTCGTGACTGTGTGACTCACGGCACTCCCGCGAGCACCCGCGACTGCGCTGGACCCTGGAAGAAGCACGTGGAAGACTCGGAACGTAGGGCAGGTTGGAATAAGGTTTTGAGCAAAGCTGCTGAGCGCGGCTTCGCACGGGTTAGCCCTGTTGATGCGGGGACACGCACTCGCGAGGGTCGCGTATAAATATCTGGCCTTCCCCAGGCCTCTCTTGCTTTCTTCGTCTTTTGTTTTGTGTAGCAATCATACCATACCCTTTTGCATCTGCACTTCGCACCTGCATTCTCGCTTTCACCCTTGCATCTCACAGGCCAGGCTCTCGCCCTGACATCACAAAAGACCAACAAACCGTCAACCACTCGAGTCATCCTCATGGGTGACCACGCCACCGATAGAGGTGTCAACCTCGACAACCAAGACACTCCATTCCACTTCAGTGAGTGGACTGACATCCCCTTCTCGAACGCCGCTGCCTTCGGTGCCTGGGCAAACGCCAACCCCGACACCGCCTACGCTCTCATCAACCGCACCGTCTCCTCTTTCCGCGAGACCGCCCAGCAGGTCGAGCAAGCAAACAACCAAGCAACATACCTTCAAGGTATTGTGAACACCTTCCAGAACCTCGCCCCGCACGCCGACGACAACCGCCGCCAGCACTTCTCCAAGAAGGTCAACGACCCAGACGAGTTCGACGGCAACAAGAGCAAGTTTGAGGCATTTGAGACACAGCTCACCATCAAGCTGTTGGCTAATGCCGACCACTTTCCGCAAGAGAAGGACAAAGTCACGTACGTCTTCTCCCTCCTTCGGGGAGACGCCGCGGCTCAGGTACAACACTACATCGACAACGCCACGCAGACTATCGGCTGCCCGGACGTCCTCACCTTGATGCAGGACCTCCGTGCTGCCTTTGGTGATCCAGACCGTAGAGCCACCGCCCAGAACGCCATCCACAACCTCCTCCAGAAGAACAAGAGCTTCGCCGAGTACCTCGCGGCCTTCAACCGCGACATCGGGTTCACCGGCTACAACGAAGAGACCAAGAAGAGCACTCTCCGCCGTGGTTTGTCAGCAGAGCTTCTTCGAGCCCTCGAGGACAAGGACGTCGGTGCTATGAGCTTCCGTGAGCTCGTCGAGACCTGCCAGCGCCTCGACTCCAACATGAAACACACCGCCTCTCTCCTCGCTTCCCGTTCTCAAGGTCGTCAGCCTCGTGGTCCCGGAAGCCACTTCGCTGCTCCACTAGGCGCCGCCGCTCCTACGGCTCTCCCTCCCGTCTCTGTAGGTGACGCTATGGATCTCAGCGCTGGTGCCGCCGTCCCTCGAGTCCAGGGCCTCGTCAACGGTAAGCTCACTCCCGAAGAGAAGCTTCGCCGTCGCCAGGCCGGACTCTGCACCTACTGCGGCGGTCCAGGCCACATCGCAGCCAACTGTCCGCAGCTCGCTGCCCGTAACGCCCGCAACCCGGTTCGCGGCGCTGTCGGCGCTATCGAGCCTGCTCCTGCTGCTCCCGCTGAGCAGGGAAAAGCCTAGGTCTTCCTCATCGACGCGATGAAGACCAAGAACAACGTTTACCGAAAGTGAAGAGAGGAAAGAAGTTGAGGATCAATACAGCACAGCTAGACCTGTACGACGAGACGGGCAAGGACCACGCTTGCAAACCGTTCGTCACGAATGTCAATATCGGCTCAAAGAAACTCTCTTCTTCCAATCTCACTCTCATGGACACTGGCGCACTAGGCGAGTCTTTTATGGACTATAAACTCGCGACCTCTCTCAACCTCGAACCCCAGGAACTGAAGTACCCTCGCACCCTTGAACTCTTTGACGGCACGGAGACTACCACTGGTAAGATTACTCATGTTGTACACACGTCAATCACCCTCGGAGGCAAGCGTATGTCGATCACTAGCTTCCTTACGTCCCTACCGCATCAGAAGTTTATCCTCGGCCTCCCCTGGTTCAGACGACACCGACCTATCATCGACTGGACTTCCCTTACTGTCAGCTTCCCTCCAGAAGTTCCTCCGGCACCTCCGCCTTCTCCGCCGCCTCAGCGCGGTCCTGAGTATACCAAGATCTTCCAGGTGAACGCCGCTGCCTTCACCACTGCTGCTAAGCAGCCCAAAGCTCAAGTCTTCGCCGCCTCTCTCCGCGATATCGACATCGCCCTCGAGAAGCTCGACAAGAAGCGTACACCTACCGACCCTGCTACGAAGGTCCCTCCTTGGGCACACCACATCCTCCACGTATTCGATGCTAAAGCCGCAGACGAGCTGCCTCCTCATCGCCCTCACGACCACAAGATTGAGCTAGAAGAAGGTGCAGAGACACCGTTCGGACCGTTATATTCCATGTCCCGAGAAGAGCTTATCGTCCTCAAGAGATACCTCGAAGAGAACCTAAAGAAGGGGTTCATTCGAGCGAGCCGTTCCAGCGCTGGCAGTCCCGTCATGTTCGTCAAGAAGCCCGGCGGTGGTCTACGCTTCTGCGTAGACTACCGAGGCTTGAACGCTGTTACAAAGAAGAACCGCTACCCAATACCGTTGATTCAGGAGACGCTCGAGCGCCTCTCTAAGGCCAAGTACTTCACCAAGCTCGATGTCATCGCTGCGTTCAACAAGTTACGAATGGCAGAAGGACACGAGTATCTCACAGCCTTCCGTACTCGCTACGGGCTGTTCGAGTCGCTCGTTATGCCCTTCGGCGTTTGTAACGGGCCTAGTACCTTCCAGAACTTCATTAACGACATCCTTCAGGAGTTCCTCGATCAGTTCTGCACTGCCTACATCGACGACATCCTAGTCTACAGCGAGACCAAGGAGGAGCACCGCGAGCACGTCTGTAAGGTCCTTCAGAAGCTCGCAGACGCCGGCTTGCAGCTCGACATCGACAAGTGCGAGTTTGAGAAGACCGAAGTCAAGTTCCTTGGTTTGATCATTACCGCAGACGGCATCAAGATGGACCAAGAGAAGATCGACGCTATCGTCGAATGGGATGCTCCTACGAACGTCAAAGAGGTCCAGGGTTTCCTAGGCTTTGCCAACTTTTACCGCCGCTTCATCCACGCATTTTCGGGCGTGGTACGCCCTTTGACGAAGCTCACGCGCAAGGGTGAGAAGTTCGCCTGGACCGACGAATGCCAGGAGGCTTTTGACTTGCTCAAAGCGAAGTTTGTTGAGAACCCGCTTCTACGGCACTTCGATTTCGAACTGGAGACCCGTGTAGAGACCGACGCATCCGACGGCGTGGTGGGCGGTGTCCTGCTACAACGCCGCTCGCCTGAATCCCCCTGGTTACCTGTCGCCTTCCTCTCCAAGAAGATGACCGCTACGGAGTGTAACTACGAGATCTACGACAAGGAGCTTCTCGCCATCGTCAAAGCTTTCGAAGAGTGGCGCCCCGAGCTCGAAGGCTCTGCTATGCCCGTCCAAGTAAGCTCCGACCATAAGAACCTCGTCTACTTTATGAAGAGCAAGCTGCTCAATCGTCGCCAGGCCCGCTGGAGCGAGTTCCTCTCCCGGTTCAACTTCGTGATCTCGTACACGCCCGGCAAGGCCAACTCGATGGCCGACGCCCTTACCCGCCGCCCTGGTGACTCTCCAGTTGATCGAAGAGGGGGCCGGCAAATCGCAGGGCAACAAGTCATCAAAGAGCACAACCTCTCTTCCGAGCTTCGAGAGTACCTATCGAATGGCCAGCCTACGCTCGCCGCTTCCTTTGCTACTCTCGTGCTCGCTCCTGCCTACCTTGACGAGAGTGACGATGAATCCGAGCCTGAAGAATACGCCTCGGACGCTGAGGACTTGAACGACGATGAAGAGGGCTCAGTAACGACCGACGGCTCATCCGAATCAGACTTTGAGGGGTTTGATAATGAGGAGCAGCCCGAAGGCATCATGGCACGAGTACGAACAGCGTACGATGCCGACATAGACGCCCAAGAGTTAGTTCAGGCCCTTGAATCTGGCGCGAGGACATTCCCGGGCTTCTCGCTGTCCGAGTGCGAGCTCCAGGAAGGTGTCGTCTACTTCCGTAAGAAGCTTTACGTACCGCAGCCCGAAGGCTCTAATATCCGAGCTGAGATTCTTCAAATCATCCACGACTCCGCCTCTGGGGGTCACCCAGGCGTAGCAAAGACCCACAAGCTCCTCGCTAGGTATTACTGGTGGCCGCATTCCTGGAAGGACGTCCGCCGCTACGTGCTGAACTGCGCTGCTTGCCGAAGAGCCAAAGCTAACCGCCACCGTCCCCACGGTCTCTTGCACCCTCTCCCGGCTCCTGATCGTCCGTGGAAGCACATCACTATGGACTTTATCACCGATCTTCCTCACGGCAAGACCTTCAGCGGCGTGAAAGCAAAGGCCCTTCTAGTGATCGTGGACCGTCACTCTAAGGACCGGTACATGATCCCGTGCTGGAGCATGACCGCAAAGGAGACTGCTCGCTTGTTCTACGAATTCGTCTGGCGCTTTCAAGGCCTCCCGGATAGCATCACCTCTGACAGAGGCACCCAGTTCATCTCGCACTTCTGGAAGCGTCTGTGTGCTATCCTGGGCATCAAGCATAACCTCTCGACCAGTTTCCAGCCACAGACCGACGGCCAGACCGAAATTACGAACGCTATCCTCGAGCAGGTCCTTCGTTGCTTCGTCGACTACCACCAGAAGGATTGGCCTCAGCATATCCCTGCGGTGGAGTTCGCTACTCGTAACTGGGACTCGGAGACTACTGGCTACTCTCCCTTCTATACTACGAGAGGTTACCACCCTCGTACAGGCATGGAACCAGAAGAACCTCTCCCGCCTACCGAAGACGCAAACGAGCAAGCAGCAGACGAGTTCGCTACTATGCTCTCACAGATCCATGAAGAAGTTCACGACGAGATGGTGTACGCACAAGCAATCTACGAGGATCAAGCCAATCGTCGTCGCCAGCCAGCTCCCGACTACCAAGTAGGCGATATGGTCTACCTCAACTCCAAGAACATCAAGACAGACCGCCCCTCCAAGAAGCTGAACTGGAAGAACCTAGGTCCTTTTGAGATCACCGAGCGTATCAGTTCACACGCCTACCGTCTAGCTCTTCCTGCGAACATAAA
Source organism: Fulvia fulva (assembly GCF_020509005.1). Classification (NCBI taxonomy): domain Eukaryota; kingdom Fungi; phylum Ascomycota; class Dothideomycetes; order Mycosphaerellales; family Mycosphaerellaceae; genus Fulvia; species Fulvia fulva. The sequence continues at coordinate 1,788,801 of NC_063012.1, forward strand.
GATCCACGACGTCTTCCATCCCGTACGCCTTCGGCCGTCGGCTGAGGACCCATTCCCGAACCAAAACCAAGACATGCCAGGTCCTCCCGATGAAGTAGAAGTCGACGAGCCTGTTAACCTACCTTCTGACGACTATGCCGTCCGCAAGATCCGGGGAATCCGCGTAGAGCCCAACGACGTTGAAGGACTACCGCCGATCAAGTATGAAGTCGAATGGCAAGGTTGCCCTGAGTGGGATACCTCATGGGAACCTATCCAACATATCATCTTCAATCGTCAAGCAATCGAAGAATACCACGCCCGCGCAGACGGCCCAGAAGTCAACATCGGCAGGCTCTTCGAATCTGAGCTTTTCGACGGGGCTTACCAATGGTGTATCGACCATGACATCAGGCCTAGGCCTGGTACTGAAGCTGAACATCCTCGATATGTGGAACTACTACGGCTTCGTAGGAACTCAGCTTTGTTCGGGGGGGCTACTGTCATGGTCTCCCCACAGAGTGTACAGAAGGTGGGGACAGAAGAGCCTCAGAGTGCTCAGAAGTCGTCAAGAAGTGACAGTCCAGCTTGGTGTGTGAGCACCAAGAATCACATGCCCCGCAACATTCACTACGGGACCCAGCCCTCCAAATTCACCCCTCTACCAAACCTTGACAGATTCACTTCGGCTCGTGACTGTGTGACTCACGGCACTCCCGCGAGCACCCGCGACTGCGCTGGACCCTGGAAGAAGCACGTGGAAGACTCGGAACGTAGGGCAGGTTGGAATAAGGTTTTGAGCAAAGCTGCTGAGCGCGGCTTCGCACGGGTTAGCCCTGTTGATGCGGGGACACGCACTCGCGAGGGTCGCGTATAAATATCTGGCCTTCCCCAGGCCTCTCTTGCTTTCTTCGTCTTTTGTTTTGTGTAGCAATCATACCATACCCTTTTGCATCTGCACTTCGCACCTGCATTCTCGCTTTCACCCTTGCATCTCACAGGCCAGGCTCTCGCCCTGACAGTTACTCTATAAACGATTTCTTATACTCCTATTATATTACTCGCTATTCGTCCCTTACCCGGTAGTTCGGCTCGTTTCCGGGTCGAATACCCTTATACGCTAGTACTAATCCGCGGGCCCTTACGACTATACTAGCGATAACCTTCTATACTAGGTACTATACCGACTTACCTAAGTAGGAGGTCCGTAGTCCCTAGATATATAGGTCGATCGGCGGTATAGCGGTCTCGTACTTAAGTATCTTTATTAGTATCGACTTATATACCCCGGTGACCTTCCTTAGGCATTGGTTTTAGATCTTTACTAACGGCGCGACGAGTCCCTTTAATAGGTAGGCCCTCTTGCCTAAGGACTATACTTAGCTACTATAGGTAAGGACTAGCCGTATAATAGCCGTATATAGAAGTCGTAACTACCGAAAGTCCGCCCCCTATATAGACGTAGTAAGCCTCTAGTATAATACTATATTCTGTTTAGCTTTCCGTAATATTACCTATACGTACTTCCTCTACCGTAGCGCCGGGTCTACCTATAGTCCGAGGATCCTAAGCTAGTTTACCGGGTTAGTCGTATACCCCTATATCTAGATAGAAGCTTATATATTATAGAACCGTAGCCGGCGCGTAAAGTGTATTAGATTATACTTTTTTAGGGCAAACCGAGCCCCGTACCTCCTAGCCTAGTCCTCGTAGATCTTATACTTCTCTTCTAGTAGCCTATAGTTCTCCTTAGTCGAGGAAGACTACGCTAGGATGTTCGTATCGTCTACGAAGCTACTCGTAGCGGTGTTCTAGGATTCTAGGGCTAGGAGTAGCGTCGCTATAAAGAAGAGGAACAGAATAGGTACTAGCGTTAAGCCTTACGGGATTCTAGTATAGACTACTTAAAATAGGCTTTTATACTAGCTAACTAGGATCGACGTACTACGGTTTTAGAGGTAGGACCGTACGAAGTTAACAAGCTACTTAGGGAGTCCTTTCGACCTTAGGATATAGAGTAGCCGCGGGTATAACACGTAGTCGAAGGCTCCCGATATATCTAGACTAAGTAAGGATACTACCTTATCCCTATTCTTATACTAGATAGCCTTTACCTAAGAGGTAATAAGTTCTATCGCGGATAGCGTCGATCGCTATAGACGCGTACCTATCTAGGTGTCCGGGAGTAGGGAGTATTCCTCTACCGCCTCGGAGAGTCTTGTTATAACTAGCTTCTTAAGCGCCTTCCTAAGAGTGTTAAGGAGCGCAATTAGGCGGTACGACTTTACCTACGTATAGTCTTCCTTTTACGGCTTACGTAGGACTACTATCGTCGATTGTTTAAATACTATCGGGTAGTATCCGGTCTATAGGTAGGCGTTAAAGATCGCTACGACTACTAGGGCTAGTTAATCTCTACACTTCTTTAGTAGCTCGTTTAGGATCCTATCCGGCCCCGGGGCTTTCTTCGCCGGTAACTTCCTAAGTATAGCGGTAACTTCTCCCTCGGATACCTCCTATTAGACCGCGATGCTAGGGGCTAGGGGAGTAGAGCTATTTATGTCGCTTAGATCAGCCTCGACTAGGGGCGGGAAGAACTTGCTAGCTAGTAGACACGCCTTGGCCTCGGGGTCGCTAACCGGGCTACTAGGCGATTATAGCGCTAGGATAGAGAAGGAGGGGCCCTATATAGGGTCCTGTCGGGCCCATTTCGCTAGCTTCTACATCCTCTCTAGCTTGCCGGCGATTTCTTCTACTATAGCCCTCTAGCCGACTGCTTTCTCCCTTCGTATTATAGCTTTCTTCTGTTAGTATGCCTCCCTATATACGTTCTAGGCCTCCTCGCTATAGCTGCTCGTCTATACCCGGCGGGCTCTCCTTGCTTCTCTTACTACCGTAGTGCACTCCGGCGTCTAGTATAGTTTAGACTATGTCGTTAGTTAGGTAAGCGGAACGTGAAGTAAGGTCGCTTTTCTTATTTCGTCTATTAACCCCTAGACTACTTCGTCTATCTCGTCTTTACTATTGTATTGCTACTACGCGATCTAGACTAGCCTCTTAGAGTTATCGAGGTACGCCTAGATGTTGGCCTAGTAGGCCTTTCCCTAGTTTAGCTTAGGGGTTCTCGCTAGTATACGTTATATCTATATCGTAATAGAGGTCCTGACTAGTATATAGTCTGACGACGCCTCGAGTTTATATTCGATCCTATAGTAGGTTACCGTATAGTAGTAGCTATCTAAGATCTAGAAGAGGTCGATCGTGCCTTAGAGTCCCCCTCTCTTCTAGGTGCCTAGGTCCTTCGGGGTATTAAGGGCAATTACGTTGCTCGCTATTAAGTCGAGTACTTCGTCGGCTATAGGGTACGGCTATATAAGGCTTTCCTAGGAAGGGTAGTATATGTTGAAGTCTCCTACTACGATGTAGTACCCTTGTCTCTTAAGCGCACTATCTAGGTGTCTATAGACCCTAAGGTCGCGGCTAGACCTCGAGGCTAGCGGTTATATATATAGGTTATATATCTAGGTACTACCTACGTAGAGGGAGATAATATTGCCCCCGCCTTCTTCGTCTACGTAGTATACTACCTCCTAGTCGGATTCTAGTATGTCCTTACTAATATAGAAGTACGTACGGGGTCTATCGTCGCCTCGTAGGTATATCGTATAGCCTAGTAACTTATAGGTCGTTAGTCTCTTATAGTACGGGTTAATCTATAGCTCCTAGATTACTAGGACGTAGTAGACGTATAGGTCCGCCTCGTATAGAAAATAGTTATAGACTATATCCTTGCTATAGTTGACGTTATACTAGATGATACTAAGCGTGTCGAGGCTAGTTATCGGTATCGACAATTATTTCCTCTATATCGTCCTATGTCCTACTACCCTATACGTCCTAGTCTACGCCTATCGGCTATATACTAAAGGGGAGCCGGGCCTAGTTAGATTCCCTCGCCGTAGCTAGTAGAGCACGTGGCCTCCCGTACGCCCTAGGTTACGTATCCTTTATATTATTCTCGGCCCTAGGGCGCTTATACCCGACCGCCGCTAGCTAGTTCCGGTATAGGCTAGCCTTACGGTCGCCGTAGAATCTTAGGGCGACGGTTCTGTTTATGATTGCCTTGTTTTTTGCTAGTTTCCGCTATAGGCATTCCGCGCTATATAATAGGTAGTGCCCCGGACAGTTCGCGTACCGTCTCGTAGCCGATATATAGTCCCTAGATATATAGTCTCCTATATAGTTCGAGCAGGCCTACTTGTTTATATACGTATAGGTTTTGTGTCTATACTATTAGCATTCGAAGTATTAGAGGACACGAAAGGATAAGGAGTGCTTTTCTACTATCTTAAGGCTATATTACTAGATTAGGCCTTGTTCTATCGCTAGATCCGCCGCTTTCGCGTCTTATAGCTATACTATTAGCGCCGAGGCCTTCTTACCTTCTAGCCATTTCCTATAGAGCTAAGTCGCCTTCTAGATTAGAGAGTTAAGAGTGACCGGGTTGTCCTCTTAGAGAGTACGTAGGTGACCTTAGTTAGTTAGGTCGAACTCCTTAGGTATATCGTAGACTAGGATCGTAAATTACTTCGTTAAGACCTTTGCTAATACCGTAACCTTAGATACCTACTATAGCTATACCTCTAGGTACATCCTAGTAGTAGTAGAGCTAGTATAGATATATAGAGTGCCGTTAGACTATTAGTTCACTACGACTACCCCTAGTTAGTTAATTCGTTAGGCGAGCTCCTTATTCGATAGCTTCGTAACTTCGGCCTAGTCTTCCTTTACTATAATACGGATCGTAACTATATCGTACGATAGACGGGGGCCTAGTATCGATACCGCGACCAATACCTAGCTATAGGGGTATTAATGCCGGGTGGCCTTACTAATCGCCTAAGACGTCGTCCTTATTTCTTATTACCCTCGGTAATACGATAGTATAAGCGCCGTACGTAGCTAAGTAATCATTACCTATAGAGACTAGTATAGGAGCTAATCGTTAGTTTCTATACTTTTTACGTCCTCTATAAGTTGCTACTAGTTGTCTTAGGGGAGCTTTGCCTATAGAGCCGTAGGCGTCGGTAGTACCGTAGTCTAGGCTACTATTACCTAGGAGTTGCCTAATGTAGCTAGGCACCTCCGCGGTGTTTAGAGCTAAAGAAATAGGGAAAAGAGAACTTCAAGCTGTCTAGATTAAATAAGGTAGAACTCCCTTAATTCTAGAGGCAGTGGCCTACTTTATAGATCGTTAGAATAGCCTTTATAAGAGCTTTCGAATATATCGTATTTTAGGGCTATAATAGATCGATATCGTAATTAGCTTCGAGATATACTCTGGCTATATAATCGATAACGAATAATACTATACGACGACATTACTATCGTATAGTATAGCGTAAACAAAAGTAGGGATAAGGTCTAGCGCTACTTTCTATAAGAGCTAGATCCGCTACGGTACTACGTTATTACGGTATAGGAACTATAGATCAACCCCTACGTAGGACTCCTAGCCACTTAGAATGACCGGAAATACTATACTATAATCGCGGGCTAACGAGGCGTTATCCCGAGGATATATATATACGTAAGTAAGACTATAGACCTCGAGTCGTAGAAGGTTATACTACCGTAGTAGGGTAACCTAGGAGACATAATATCAATCTAGATTAATACGACATAAGGCTCTATCTAGATCTATAACGTTTATAATCCGCTACTACGGGGTCGGACGAGTAGGAAACTAGGAACCCTCGCCTACCTAGAGCGGACCCTAAGCTAAGACACGAAGCAAGTACTCCTTAGCGACTTTAACCTCTACTACCTATAGTAGGGACTCGAATTCACTCCCCCGTACGCGTTTCTAGGGGGAAAGCTACTAGATATAACCGTACGCTACGGAATAGCCTTAGTAATACTAAAGGGAATAGAGACGTAGAAGGCCCGTATAAGTATAAGTACAATCGACCTATACTTTCTATTACGAGAACTTAAAGGGAGACTAGTCTAATGCCGACTAAACTACGCGCTAGAGGCCTTCTTAGACTATATCTCTATTTAATCGACGCTAGGGGTGAAGGCTATAGAGGAGCTAGTAAGCGAACTACGCCGTAACTAGAAGAAGGTACGCTAGGACGATATAAGAGGCTTCCTAATAGCGAACCTACTATAGTATAGAGAACTCGAGACGACAGCTTAGCTAGATCAAGTAGCGGAATAGATTACCTCGGTTATATAGATAGATAGATGATTCATTTACCCGTTATGGTGCCCTCCGGCCCATGCGGGTTTATGTCTATATATGTTACTGCATAAGGTAGGAAACCTATTCCTAGGTAAAAACCTCCTCTCCTTCTCTAATAGCTTCCTTGCCATGAGTTCTCAGTTTTCCTTCCATTAGGGTGCACTAGTGTCATAGTGGTTAGCCTCTGACTACCTTGTCTGCAACCCTAGAGTTGTCCCCCTCTTCCTGCTCTCCTCCTCCTTCTTTCTCTCCTCAATCCATCTCTCTGTTTCCCTAGTAAGAGAGAACTGCTCCAAAAATCCTTGGTGGATGATCCACCTTGTAATTCTCTGGAGGTCTCCCTTATTGCTGATCATGGCTTGGAAGTTTCTGTTCCTTGCCCTTGCCCTCCATTCACCTCTCCCTGTACTCCATTCTTTGCAAACCAGAAGTCTATGTTCGACATTCTGGGACAGGTAGCCGCATGGGCAACTCTTGTCTTCGATACCTGGGACTTTTCTCTGATGCAGGTATGCCCTGACTCCGATGTGTTCAGAGCGGATTTGTATTGCTATGCTTGCTTCTGACCTGGTCAGGTCTGAGTACAGTAGGTAGTTGTGGCTACCAAACTGTTGGAGTGCCTTTGGGGTTCCTGGCCTCTGTGGGGTTCTTGTCCATTCAGTCTTCCAGAGGAGTCCTGCCATCCTTTCAGCTAGAGACTGTTGCTTCTTCCCTTGGCTGGCTGCTGATCCTCTCCCTTGAGCCCCTCTGTCCTGTTCCTGCTGGGCTAGGTGCAGCTGTTCTGTTAGTTCTTTGAACTTCTGCAGGTCCTGCTGCTTCTGTGGGGCTGGATTGGGTCTTGCTTGTCTGTGCCTTCTTGTGCACTGGCTCCTGATTTTGTTGACTGCCTTCTGGATTACTAGCTGGGCTGGGTATGCAGACGTCTTTCCTGCATACTGGTATCTCAACCCTTGAAGGTAGAGCTTGGCTGGTGGGGAGCCAGACTCCATTTCGACCACCCTTGTTGGAGTTGACTTGTATGCTCCAAGCACCTTTTTCAGACAGGAGGCTTGGGCTCTGCTGATGGGATCTGCAATTCTCTTTGGGATCTTGTCTTGGGCTGACCAGATCTGGGCTCCATATAGCATGGCTGGCTTCACAATGGCCTTGTACATAACCTTTGCTTTCGCAAATGTGGCTCCCCATGTGGAGGCTGTAAGCCTGTCAATTGATTGCCTGTTGTTGTCTGCTCTTGCCTGTGCTTTCTTGACCTGTGGTCCCCAGCTGAGCTTTGGATCCATCCATATTCCTAGCACCCTTAATTCACTTGAGGGTTCTGTTGTGTGTCCCTGAATAGTGATTGGGGCTTGCATATTGTGTCTGTTTCTGGCTCTACTGAAGTGGATGAGTTGATACTTCTCTGGGGCAAATCTGGCTCCATGTTTCCTGGCCCATTCCTCACATTCCTTGTGTTTCTTCTGCAAGATTCTGCAGTTCTCTTCTGTGCTGTCTGACCAGGCTAGGATGTTTGTGTCATCTACAAACCCTGAGGCTGATGTGTTTCTGGAGTTTAGCTTTGCTGGCAGGTCTGCCATAAAGAGGAGAAACAGGATTGGAGACATTGTTGATCCCTGTGGGATTCCTGTCTCTGTAGGCATGCTGTCAGATTTGTATCTGCCCAGTCTTAGTCTTGTGGTTCTGCCTCTGAGGAAGGACTGGATAAACTGGACTGTCCAGTTAGGGATAGCCTTCTGTTTCAGGATGTGGATCAGCCTCTGGTGTGAGACATTGTCAAAGGCTCCTGATATGTCTAGTGAGAGGAGTGTGGCTGCTTTGTTGTTCCCAAAGTGCCATAGGGTCTTGATCTGCTCTGTGATAAGTTCCACAGCTGTTAGTGTTGATCTTTGTTTCCTGCCTCCCATCTGTTCTTCAGGAAGGATTCCATGTTCTTCAGCTAGGTTTGTCAGCCTTTCTGCTATGATCTTTTCCAGGAGTTTGCCTAGTGTGTTGAGCAAGGCAATAGGTCTGTATGCCTTTAGCTTTGTGTAGTCCTCTTTCTGTGGTTTTCTCAAGACCACAGTCAGTGACTCCTTGAAGTGTTTAGGGCAGTGCCCTTGGGCCATGCACTGTGAAAAGATGTTTGACAGTGCAGGGGAGATCTGGTCCTTGCATGTCTTAATGAACAAGTTTGGAATCCCATCTGGTCCTGGGGCCTTGTTTCCTGAGAGTGTCTTAATGATGCTCTTGATCTCTCCCTCTCCCACTGTGCAGGATTGCTCTAGTGGTGTTGGATACACACTGCCCTCCAGATCCTGCAGGTCAGCTTCTACCTGTGTGCCAAAGAAATGTTTCCCCAATGCCTGTGCCTTTCCTGGGAGAGTGTGTTGGATTACTCCTTCCTGGTCTTCAATGTTTGGAAACTGGGGCAGCATGTTTCTGTCCTGTGTGGGTTGTCTTGCCCACTTTGCTAGTTTCCACATCTTCTCAGGATTCTGGGTAATGGATCCAACTGTTGACCTCCACTCCAGCATCTTGTCCCTCTTGATCTGGGCCTTCTTGTCTCTGGTTGCCTGGTTGTATCTGTCCCATGCTTCCTGGGAGTGGCTCTGGGTAAGGGCTCTCCTGGCCTGCCTGGCTGCCTTGACCTTCTCTGAGCATTCCTTTGTCCAGAATGGCTTCTGGTACAGTGACTGTTTCTTTTCTCTGGTGTGGGCTGCCGCAGTTTCCTGCATTGTTCTAACCAGTTCTGCCACTGCTTGGTCTATGTCTAAGGCTGTTTCCAGTCTCCTGGTCTCTAGTCCAGCTAGCTTCTGTTCCAGGTCTTGTCTGATCTGTTCCCAGTTGGCTGCCTTCCAGGCCAGCTGAGGTTCTAGGTCTCCTTCCTGCTGTGTCTGTGTTTCAAACTCCACCTGAATTGGGAGGTGATCTGATGAGGACTCCAAGTCCTGGTTAACCCAGCATCTGGTGACCTTCTGCTGCAGGTCATGTGATGCAAAGCACAGGTCAATGGTGCTTGAGCTTGCTCTCTGTGACCAGGTAGTTAGGCCCTTTGGGGTAACTAGGTGCATGTTGTTGCTTTGGGTAGTGGAGAGGAGTCTGTTAGCTAGGAAGTGATGGGCAGGTGCAAAGTCTGATCCCCATGTAGGATGGTGCAAGTTGAAGTCTCCCAGCACGATGTGTTGGGAGTCACTCTGCAGGATGTCTGGCAGCTGTTGTAGTGTGCCCAGCTGGGTGCTGCTTCTGGAGCTGGGGGGTGGGTTGTATACACTATGGATGTGGATGCTGCCTTGGTTGGTGTTGAGTCTGACTGAGGTGATGTCTCCCCCTTCCTGTTGGATTTGTTCCCAGCTGTCTGTTGCCATCTCTTTGCTGATGTACATGCATGTTCTAGGGGTGCCTTGTTTGGCTAGGAGTGTGTGATACCTTGGGTCGTTAGCAGTAGATGGTCTGTTAGATTTGCTGTTGATCCAAGGTTCCTGGACTGCAATAACTAGGTGTTTCTTTGGGTCCAGTGCTTGGAGAAAGCTTCTCTGGACCTTGTGCTGGCTTTTGTTGACGTTGTACTGGATAGTGGTAAGATTAGGTGTCTCAATCATGACTCATCCATGCTGGTCTCCTGCTGGTCTTCTCGTGCTTCCTGCTGCTGGCTGCTATTTGAGATTGTGGTAAGGTTGAGCCTGCTTTGTGACGGGTCTCTTCCTGCAACCACAATTGATTTTGGTCTACCCATAGCAGGGTGGCCTTGGGCCTGTGTGGTCTCTTCTGTTCTGCCTCTTTTCAGAGGGTTGTAGACAGTCCTTAGGGGTTCTTGGGTGATTGTCCCTGTCTGGAATCTGATAGGGGTGTTGATCCTGGCTTCTCTTGCCCTCCTCTTTGCCTCAATCCTAGCTGTGCAGTCTTGGGACCAGGAAGGGTGTTTCTTTCCACAGCATGCACATCTGGCTTCACTCTTTGGGGCTGTGCAATTCTGTACTTTGTGGCTACCAGCACAGTGGGAACAAGTGTCCTTTTGGCTTGGGCATCTAGTAGAGATATGACCATACTGTTGGCACTTGAAGCATTGCAGTAGTCTGTGGGTGCTTCTATGGATTTCTGTGTCCATTCTTTCGCATTCCCAGAAGATGCCCTTGTCAAGCACGGTGTTTGCCTGTTCTACAGTGCCTATCCAGAGCACTAGAGAAGACTCTCTCTTTGTGTCCTTTGTCTTTCTGTTGACCCATGCTGCTTTTGTGATCTGTAGCCCTGGGCATACAGCCTGGTTCTGGTCCTGCAGCCTCTTAAGGTCTCCTTCAATGTCAAACTTTGTGGTCATCCCATGGGCAATAACCATATTTTGTTGGTGTGAGACCTTAGCCGTCTTGCCTAGTTTGACTGTCCACTCCTTCTGTGTCTCTAGCCTCTTCCTGTCTTGCTCCTGTGCTGTGAACAGCTTAAGGACACCTCCCTTCTCTTTCCTGGCTCCAATGATGCCTTGTATCCCAATCTTCTGTATGATCTCCTTGCCTGACAGGCCCTCAATCTCTTTCTGCTCTTGCTGGTCGGAAATGTAGACCTTGATAGCTGTTTTCTGGGGGGGAGGGTTTTGGGATGCAACTGCTGCCCAGGTTGGTTGGCTTAGTTTCTGGCCTTCCTGTGTCCTCTTCTTTGCTGCTGCTGCTACTGTCCTGTTAATGATCTGTCCTGTTTGGCTCCTTAGTGCCTTTAGCCCTCCAAGGAGCTCCAAAATCATCCCCTTAAGTGCTCTTTCTGGGTGCTCGCCATCTCCTGCCATTGCCATTGTTTCTGCCTTCCTGCAGACCTCCTTCCACTCGTTACTCTCCTGCTCCTGGTCGTTTCCTGCGATCGCTATCATCGTGTCACGCCTCTCTTTCCTACTATATAGGGTTCCTCTTTCCTCTATCTAGGTCCCTATATACCTCGGTTATATAGCAAGTAGCGGAACAATATACGCCGTTACTCCGGCCCTTAATATAGTAGAAGGCCTTCTAGACCCCTAAATACTCTACGAAGGTAAAGGAGGCTAGAAGGGTAAGGCGACAGTAGACGAAGGAGTACACCTAAGAGACGTAGGAGTAATACTGTCGCGCGATATAAGAGAAGAAGGCATAGATAAGACGGGATAAGCTATAGGACTAGAGAGCGACGATCGGGCTCGTTATAGAAAACCCGGAATAGATATAGAGACTTACTAAATAGGCACGACTACCTAAAGAGTAACAAACCCCTTACTTCCCTCTAATCGTAGACCGCGAAGGGATTGCCTAGGCTACGCCCCGGGGCAAGGCAAAAGTATTAGCCGACTATTTCTTTTCGACGTAAGTAGAGGTAGACCTTACGGACATCGACCCGAGTATATACCCGGAACCCCTAGACATAGATTAGGCGGTTAGCTCTAATATAGTAATAGGAGTTATAAGTAAGCTAAAAGGACGAAAAGCCCTAGGGCTAGATAGGATACTAAATATACTACTAGAAGAGTATAGAGAAGAGATCGCGCCGAGCCTTATAAACCTATTTAGTGCGTACCTACGGCTAGGGTATTACCCGAAGCCGTATAGAGAGTCTATAATAGTAGTGCTACGTAAGCTATAGAATAAGGACTATACTTAGCCTAAATCGTATAGACTAATCGTACTTCTAAACACGATAGAGAAGGTCTCAGAAAAGGTAGTAGCCTAGAGACTTACGTAGCTAGCCGAGGATAACTACGTACTCCTAGCAATATAGATAGGGAGAAGAAGCTAGCGATCGACACTAATAGTAATAGAGCTAATTACGGAGCAAATTCAGACCCTCTAGTACTACGGTAGGAACCGAGCGGCGTCCTTACTATCCCTCGACATCGTAGGAGCCTTCGATAACGTCTTAGACTAAAGGCTAATATATATCCTGTAGTAGAAAGGCATCCCCTAGTAGGTAACGAAGTTCGTCTACTCCTTTCTCTAGGAACGGACGACATACCTAGTCCTAGGAAGGTATACGTCCGACCCGGTAAAGGTAGAGGCTAGATAACCTTAGGGATCTACTCTCTCCCCTATCCTGTTTCTAATATTTATGTCTAATCTAATCCCCCTACTCACCTCTTCGTAAACCTTAGTATTAGGATTCGTAGACGATATAAACATTCTAGCCTAGTTAGACTCGACAGAAGAGAACTATCGCCTCCTTAAAGATAGGCACAAGAAATACGAGGAGTAGGCAAAGAAGTATAGTGCCCGGTTCGCCCCTAAAAAGTACTAACTTATATACTTTAGTAAAGCGAGAACATACTATAATATAAAGGCCGCGGTAAGAATCTAAGGCTACGAGACTAAGCTTTTAGCGGAGCTACGAGTACTAGGGATCTAGCTCGTCCTAAAGCTAAGCTAGAATATATAGATTAAGAAAGCCTAGAGTCGAGCGTAAGTTAACGAAGCCTCGATAAAGAGGCTTACGGCGTCTATATAGGGAGTAACATTCGATAAGGTAAGAGTAATATATAAGGCAATCGTTAGACTAGCTATATTATACGGGGATAGATTTAGGGTATAGGAGGCGTAGGTAAGCCGATCCTGAAACGGATAGAGTAACCCCTAAATAGGACCTAGGTAGGTAACCTACGTAGGATACTAGGCGTATATAAGATAACGTTAATAAGTACGGTAGAAATAGAGATAGGAGCACTACTAATCGGCTAACATATCCGGGTAATAAGAATTCAATACGCGGTAAAGACGATAGATTACCTAGTATAAACTACGATCTAGGAGGTAAAGAATAAGATAGAAAGCCGCTACCGGAGAGGGGCCGGACATAGGACAAGCTAAAAAGAGGATGACCTTACTACCTTTACGACCGTATAGACAAGTACCGAATAGCTAGTACGAAAAGAGGAGGAGCGTAGGACTCGCTAGGCCGGCGGGAGCAAGGCTAAGACCTAAAGCCTAGCGGAATAGATAGCGAGCTACCTATAGGAGTAGGACTAGAAAAGGAAGCCCCCTAAGATAATAGGCCCGATAGTACTCCGAGCCTTCTAGAGACATAATTACTAGCTATATAGGGACCTAATAAGGGCCGAAGCAAGTATAGCGATCCAAATTAGGTCCGAATATATTAGATTAAGGGCCTACCTATTCAGGAGACGCGTACTAGATATCTATAGCCTAGCCTACTAGTGTAGCTACCTATCGTAAAACCTAGAATATATACTACTACGATGCCCGTAGTAGGCGAGAGGTAGGGGAAGTTAGAGGTACTAAGGGGGAAGGAGAGACTATAAGTTAATTATTAGGGACAAAGGTAACATTCGCTAAATCTCTCGGTAGATACTATAGTAGGGATACCTCTAGTAGTTTAGCCTCGCTAGCGAGACGGAGGAGTAGATAGATAAGAGGCGGAAGCTAGGGGGGTTATAGATAGGGTAGTTATTAGGGCAGGCCTATAATACTAGCGTACCCCTAATAAGGGAAATCTAAGACGACAACTAGGGGGAAAAGATAGGCGGGAAGGAGGAGGGGTTTTTACTAATACGGTTTCCCCTCTATATATACGAAAACAAGATAGTATAGCTATATAGGCCAAAGGGCACTACAATAGCTTAATGAAACGCGACGCGACAATTACGAATCGACTTACTATAAAGGTATACAGCGCGTCTCGAACTATACTAGGGTATCGATTAAATAGACGACCTCCTCGGAGTGACTACGAGCCTAATTCGAAGAAGCTTATAGAGCTAGAAGAGAGGGTGATACGTAAGTATATACTCGAGCTAGATCTTAGAGGTTTCCCGCTATTAAAGGCTAGTATACGAGTAATAGCCGATTTATTACTATAAGAGAAGGGTCTTAAGCCCCCTAGTCTTAATTAGATAGACAGGTTTATTAGGCGGTATCGTGAGCTAAAGGTTTGTATAATACGTAGATACGATCGTTAGCGAGCCCTAATAGAAGATCTAGACGTTATCGAGAAGTAGTTCTTACTTATACGTAATATAAAGGAGAAGTATAGCATCCTTAACTAGGACACCTATAACTTCGACGAGATAGGGTTTATAATAGGTGTCATTACGTCTTAGAGCGTCGTTACGGGTTTAGAAAGGCGTAGTAGAAAGAGGAAGGTCGTTTAATAGGGTAATAGAGAATAGGTAATAGTGATTAAGACTATCTATATAGACGGAATAGCGCTCCTACCCTACGTTATTCTTATAGGTAAACAGTATATTAGTACCTAGTACTAAGACGGTAACTTAGGTCTAGACTAGATAATCGGGCTAATAGAGAACGGCTAGACTAATAATAAGTTCGGTATACGGTAGCTAGAGCATTTCTAGAAGTATACTATAGCTCGTACGACTAGGGTATAGATACTACTTATTCTCGATAGCTACGAGAGCTATAACTCGAAGGTATTCTAGAATCTATATAAGGAATACAAGATCTTAGCCCTATATATACTATCGTACGCCTCGTACTTACTCTAGCTATTAGATATAGGTTGCTATTCGCCTTTAAAGAAGGTATACGGTACTTAGCTCTCGGGCTTAGTACGCTAGCGTATTACTTATATTAATAAAGTAGAGTTCCTACGCGCCTTCCGGATAGCCTATAACGCTATATTTAGACAGGAGAACATCCTATCGAGCTTTAGAGGCGCTAGTTTGGTTCTATACAATCTATAGGTAGTAATAGATAAGCTTAATATTAAGCTATATACGCTAACCCCTCTAGCTCCGGACTCTACCTCTTAGGAGTCGTAGATACTACGAACTACAAAAGAATTCGACTCTCAATCGACACTAGTAACGAACAAAATGCGTGCCCGGGCAGGTTTATCGCTAAACTCGTTATAGGAAGGGGTATATTAGCTTATAAAAGGGAGTAGAGAGATAGCGTATTAGATAGCTCTTATACGAAGCGAAGTTAGTAAGCTACGTAAGTCTAACGAGGCCCTTATATAGCGGAAAGCACGAAAGCGTAAGTACATTTAGTCTAGAGGGTCTCTAACCTTCGATAAGGCGTCGTAATTAATACCTCTAGAGGATACTAGGAGGTAGGAAGTAAGTAGAGAGTCGCTAGATAGTGTTCGGCTAGTACTAAGGCTACGATACTATAAGCGATATAGCGAGTCGGGGTATAACGTACGTACCTATTAAGTAGACTTACTAGATAGCGAAGAATCTGAAGAGAAATTGTCCTCCTAGTAACGATTCTATAGGATGTCGTCGTATTAAGATACCGTCGTAATTAAAGTAGAAGTAGTATAGTTCTTAGTAAAAGTAGCCTACTCGGTAGTATAGCCCGCTCGGTAGTAAAGCACGTTAGCGGTTATATAAGTAATAACGCTACTCTTACTTAGATTGTCTATTTAGAAAAGGAGTCTCGGCCGTATATTCTAATAGAGTAGCGATTACTAGTATATAATAACTACGGATCGTACGTATTCTATTAGTTCTTAAATTACGCCCGCGAGTATAAGATTATAGTTATTAGCCTACCTACGTATACTAGTTACTTTCTATAGCCGCTCGATATCGTAATCTTTTAGCCTTATAAGTACTATTATCGTTAGGCCGTTAACCGTAGTAGTCGCTACGGTACGTTAGAGTTTAGTATTACCGACCTTATAAGGGAAATCGAGTCTATCCGCGTACTTACCTTTACGCTATCTACTATCCGTTCTGCCTTCCGTAAGGCTAGTATCTACCCGCTCAATCCTAAGCGCGTACTATTAGTTCTTCGAGAGGTATATAGTCTAAAGGACTAGCGCGCTATTAAAGAAGAGGCGGCGGCGTAATATAAGGCTC
Source organism: Fulvia fulva (assembly GCF_020509005.1). NCBI lineage: Eukaryota > Fungi > Ascomycota > Dothideomycetes > Mycosphaerellales > Mycosphaerellaceae > Fulvia > Fulvia fulva. Next base: position 1,804,790 of record NC_063012.1, read on the forward strand.
TTATAATATAAGATTTAATATTACTTAAGATAGAGCCGTAGGCTAGAGATAAAGAACGAGGAAGGAAAGAGCTTAATAAGTAAGAAATACCTAGAAATTCTTCCTCTCCTTATATACTATCGAGCCTACTACTCGATCTATAGCTATTCTAGATAGCTACGATAACGTAGTAGCTCTAGCTATAGGCGGACGCCTATTTTAAAGGCCTAGAGACTAACTACGACCTTAGTTTACCTACTAGACGACTAGGGTACGCCGTAGTAAAGGGCGGTATTAAATAGTCTATAGGGTACGATATAGCGATATCGAATTTAGTACTTATAGAGGTAGCAATAGCTACTCGTAACCGCTCTAAGGTACTAGGCGGTAGGGTACTATAACGCGGTAGTATATTATACGTAGAGTAGGCTCGAGATATAATACGTTAGGCTAATAAGACAAAGGCTACTAATGCCTAAGTACTACTAAAGAAGTAGCAATCCGATACTATCTCGAAGTACCTCTCCTATAGCCGCCGGATATAATATACTCTAAACGTTACTATTCGAGGTAAAGGAAAAATAAAGACAACACCCCTATAGATGATACCGTAGTTAGTAGCTCTCGGTATCGAATATACCTATAATAACTACTTTACGAGATTAGTAACGAAGGACGATATTACGGCTCTATAACCTAGTATAAGAGACCCCCCTTATTAGTATCTTTAGCGTACTACGGATATACCGCTATAGCTTCGTAACTTCTATTAAGGCGTAAAGGTATTTAAGTACTTACTAGATATCGCGAAGACTAGCGATCCCTTTGGTAATATCGTTAAATAGACTCTAAGGCGCCAATAGGAGCTAAAGACGTACTATACTAGTAAGCTCGTTAAGGTAAATATATTTAGGCCTATACGAGTACTATAACTATACTAGCTTATTCAATTACCGTGCCCTATTAAGAGCCCCTTTTAGTGGCGTTAGCTAAGCTATATTAATAAGCTACTAGTAACTCCGGACGATACTTATTTCGAAGACAATCTATAGCAATATCGCCTTATATAGCTAGAGCCTAATACTCGCAATAAAGCCCCTAAAGCTAAGTATATAGTAGCTTATCTACGACCTCAATATTGGCTAGATAAGTACAAGGTGGTAGGCAATAGTAACGGCATAGTGAAGATTAAAGAGGTGGATAAGACACCGGCTTCTTAGTAGTATAGCTAGTCCTCTTAAGCTATAGCTAATATCCCTCTCTACGAAACACAGAATGACCCTATACATATCAATGAATGACCGATAATGCAACACCTCATATAAAGACCATATAACGGGTCATTTACGGCCATTATAAGGTAGGTGACCCTCCGCCAAGGCCATTATTAAATGGGTGACGGGCACTCTCGAAGAGAGGGCAGAGTAGACCCACGGAAGCACGGATAGCAAGGCCACGCCAATCATTTCATCACGCTCCCCTACAACTTTCTACTGAATATGGATATCGAGAACGGTTTGGTGTTAGATTGACAACATCTATCATATCAAGCTCTCATATCTATCTAACCCACTCTCCGCCGCCATTCCACCCCCTCTATTCTGCTGCTGCGGCTGCTGCTGCGGCTTTCCTACCGAAGCCTTCGGACCAGGAAAATTGTAACCACCCTGTGTAACATTATGCGGACTCGTCGGAGGCGGTGGAATGCTAAATCCGCTCGTAGTCCTAGACCCATTCAGAGAAGGTGGTTGAGTTGACCACGCCGACGATGAACTCTTCGTCGCCGCAGACCAGTCTATACTGGACCCAGCAGTCGTGGATCCTGACATGCCCGGTTGAGCAGGTCGTATCGGTATGGTGGAGGCCGTTGAGCCGCTGGGTGTCCGGCTTGGTGGTAGAGGTTGAGAGTACTGGCTGCTGGGCGTCAACGCGGAGAACGAGGCCAGATCGGGGGTGATGGCTCGTTGCGGTGCTGCTTGAGGTCGTAGTGAGGAGTTCATGGGTTTCGATGGTCGAGCTGCAGGTGTGGATGTCTGCCATGAAAAGGTCGGGGCTTGCGTTGATGATGCGTTTCCTGGATTCGCTGGAACAGCAGCAGCAGTGCCCCAGTCGTTCATTAAGTCCTTGTTCTGGGCTGCTTTGCGGCCTGAGACAAGACTTTCAAAATCCGCCTCATCGCCGTTGGAAAGACCGTTCATGGCGGAAGTGCTTGCAGTCGCATGCCCAGCGGTGCTGCTTCGTGCGACACCCACACTGCCATTACTGCTTGATAATTCTTGCAGCTTTCGTGTATGCTCACGCTCAATCTTGCCACTCAGATTTGTGATCAAAGACATGAAGCCTTGGAACTGCTGGAGGTTAAGGAGCGGACCCAGGCTCATGCTCCAAAGGATAGGGAGAACTTCCATAGCAAGAAAGTCCGAGTCCGCCACCTCACCCACCTGGCGGAACACCTTCAGTGCCGCCATCATGACCCCAGGCTCTTTAGTCTTGATACCTTTCATGAGAGGTACGATCCTCTCCTGCACGGTATACTTATCCAGTATGACGGAATTGGAAGCATTGCTCTTCTTCTTGTCAGCGATACCAATACCATTGAGATCGTCGTTCGTGTCATCGGCGTTTGCTGCACCGCCGCAAAGCGTATAGAAAGCCTCCAGCCCTCGGATCTTGATCGCCAAACTGCTAGTCTTCGCGAAGACATTCGCTATCACTGGAAATAGCTCATTTTTCGCCGTGCTAAAGTCCAGAACTGGGAGCACGAACGGCAGCGTGTTCAGGGCTGCGTCAACCAAAGCATGGGTAGGTGACTCAAGAGTCAGTAAAATGATTGGCAGGATATCTTCGCTGAACTCTTTGCCAGAGCAGTTCTCCGCCACCGTCTGCATGTTCTCAAGCAGGATCATGAGGCCAGCCTCCTTGGACGTATCCTTCTCGGCGGAACGATTGGTGATGTAGATTTCTCGGAGCTTGGGGACAACTCGTTCTGTGAATGCTCGTTTGCCCGTGGGCATAGCCCCAACCATGGCGAACATATTCGTCATAATAAGCGCTAGCAGGTCTTTGTCTTTCATCTCCTCTAGCAACGCCGGTAAGACCTTCTTCTCCAGGACATGCTTGGGAAACTGCGGCATGATACGTGGCAGGCCTCGCATAAACTGCGACTTCTCATTGGCCGTTTTGGCGGGTAGCTCTTCTAAAAATCGGATAGTAGAGACCAAGATGTTGTCGAAGTAGCTCGCCTGTTGAAACTCCTTCGCAGACATTCGTTGAGCTGGTCGCCGGGTGATGAGACGTGGGAGGAGCTCGGAAGATAGCTTCGGAGGCAGGGTATGCGAAGATGGCACGAGGAAATTGTTGCTCTGCGTCGGGATGGAGGTCGAGCTGGAAAAGAGCCTCTTGTATGATGACAGCGAGCCACCTACATTGAGCGGCGACTTGTGTGAGCTGTTGTATAGTGCCACGATAAGTAAGCCGAGGGAGAACATGTCCGAAGACGCGGTGAGGGTATTGTCAAGCACAAAGTCTGGCGAGGTGTAGTCCAAATCCAGCTGGACTGAGCCAGGCAGTCGCGGATCATGGTTCAGGACTTCGTAGAGACTTATGGGGTGGAACGAAGTCGCGGAGGTACTGCTCTCATGCGGGCGACAGAACGCCAGCCCTGATATCTTCCAGTCGCCCTTCGCGTTGACAAGCACAGCCTCTGGCGTCAAATTCGCATGAACCAGGCCAGCACTCTCATGCAGGAACTCCAACCCTTTACCCAGCTGCAGCAGGCCCTTCTGTATCTCCAGCTCATCAATCTCCAGCTCGCGTCTCTTTCGTGTGCCATCGGACTCCTCCACCACAACCCGACTAGCCCTCCCGGCAGAACGCTCGCGGTCATCTTTCTCTTGCAGCAGGCCCGCCAGACTGGACACGACTTGCTCAGTCGCGAACATCAGGCCTCCATTCCGCGTCTCCTCCACTGGCTCGGCGAGTTCCAGCACCGAAGGATGTCGCAGGCGCGCAAGAGCACCAGCTTCCTGCTTCAAGCGTGCCAGGACTTCATCGTGTGCGCGCTTCACAGAGCTGGCGCCGCCTCTGCCTCCCAGTCCTCCACCTGGCGCCTCGAGGCTCTTTCTGTCGAACACAAACACCGACGCAGCTTTGCCCGTCTGTTTCCTCTTCGCGTCGAAGATCTTCCATGGTCCGGCGGTAGAGCTTGGTTGAGGCGCGATCGTATAGTTGCTGGAGATGTTCGAGGAGAAGGATTTCAATGCCGACGAGAACATCCTGACCACTAGCAGTCCTTCTTGACTACTGCATCAACCGCTATGGTCGTCCGTGGTGTTGCAAAAGGACCAATGCTGATGCCGTGTCATGACATTACGATTGTTGCCTTTCCGCGGCGTTCATGCGAAGGCATGAGCGAACATGAAGTGCGCATATGGTCAAGAATGGACGGAGGACTTTGTAGGCAATGGACGATATCGAGCTTAGTGATACCGCGGGTGTGGACAAACAAGGGTCCAAGGGACCCACTCTCTATACATGGGTATCGATCCACCGCCACGACGTCACGTGGACTTCTATACATATTACATCCTCCCAATTCCTACTCCGGCTTCGTTATCGACATTGACATGATCCTCGCTCTCGCATAATGAATAGAGGCTGCTTCTCGTTCATGCTCGCCGAGCTACCCTGGAAGACAAGCGTATATGCCGCTCTCTGGTGTGATGTGCGAATCGTGGCAGACCACGAGCCGCTTGGACTCTCTTGGAAGGTAGACCCGTAACACGCGATATCCTGTACTGGTGTATGGGAGGCTCATGGCATCCTGAATCTGCTTTGTGCCGATTGGGGCTGTGGACGTATCATTCTCTATTTCTGGTGGTCGCGTGAAAAAACTTCATGAGTAAAAGTCCTGCCAGACGCCGTTGACGCCGTTCGGGGACATCTTGGGCATATGGATCTGGCCAGTATCTACTGGGACAGTATGCACTGGCATCTCTTGAACGCCGGTGGGCGACACTCCAGTGATCCATTCATCTTCTCCCGTCAGCGTCCCTGGTTGGTGCTGACCTTGAAGTTCCTCCTGTATCCCAAACCTAGGCGACAAGCTGCGCTGGGACGGCCGCCGACCCTGGACAGCACCGAAGTTGGGCTCTATACTTCGCAACGGCATATAGTTGAATGGCGGTACATCTCCAGCGAGCTGAGGGATACCTCGGAAGAAGTCCATTTCCATCTTCCAGTTGTTCATGTCCAAAAGTGCAGTCTCGTAGGCTGGGGACAATCGATATAGCTGGCGATCGCCGTCGAAGCTCATGATGTCGAATGGTTCATGCCGCCAAGTGACCCGGATGTTCTTGATGTAGATGGACCAAAACCTGTTGGTTAGTCTGTCTTTCTCTGACTGGACCAGTCGATCGCGGAGACGAGGCCAAGTAAGATGATCTATGACTGGATCGTGGAAAAAGACTTTCTCCGAGAATCTAGTCAAGTTAGCCAATTTCCAGACCTTTTATATGAGCTTCGCTTACTGTGGTCTAAACCAAGGAGGTGGTGGTCCAGCAGTTGGAAGATTTGCGTTAACTTCGAAAAGATATCGTTTATGCAGCATCCTGAGTATGCTGATTCTTTCGACCATGTTACAGTCCTTGAAGAGATAGATATCCACCAGCCGTAAAACATCCCATAAGGGACACTTCTGTTGATATCGATAGAGAGTCATCTCCCAGCCTTTGACAACTGCGCTGACGATGAGGTCTTGATTGTATTGGTCATCGAAGCAGACGGAATTCGGCGCCAGATGTCGAATGTAGTTTACGAGATTGTTCAAGAAGCAAGTCATATGTCGACCCGATGGTCGAGTTCGCGCGGTAGTACCCACATCCGAAAAGTCTGGCTGTACCACACGTTGGGAGTCTTCGTTCATGTCTCCTGGCATCATGGCGTTTGCGCCGTTGAAGATCTGGCTGGCATTTGCAGTGTCGCCATTCGCAAAGAAGCTGTCGGGATGTGAGTGTACCGAGGAGGACTCCAGTAGTGCGGCTTGCGCATTGCTGGGGTCTTTTGGGGGAGGTCTCGTCAGCCAAATATCACACCCCTGCTTGAGGGCCAAAGACTCACCTGCGTAGTTCTCGACAACTCGACCAGGACCTTGCACGCCATGTTGGCCAGGATCCACTATGTTGGGTGCAAAGACATCAGCAGGACGCTCTAGATTGGACGTTGGTGGTTTCCCCTCCAGCTCTAGCACGCGTGCTTCCAGCAAGGCAAGTCGGTCCTGGACTTCTTTCTTCAAGAAGCGGTTGGCCTTCCTATCGGCTTCCTGTTTCCGCGCTCGCTGCTCTGCCGTCAGGACACGACCGGACGCCCATGGCTTTTCCTTGTCTACAGCAGTGGCGTTACTGCGGGCCTTGCCGGCAGTGCGAGCGCTCATGCTTGTGTCTCTTGTCGCAGGATTTTAAGATGGTTCCTGCAGCGAAGATGCAGATTTGTAAAGCTCAACCGAAAGTTGTGGCGCCTGATGGCACCGGGATGCGCGATGACGGGCAATGTTAAGAGAGACACTGGGCAGCTGAGGTCAAAGGCCACAGCAGGCACGGGGTCCTGCGAGGTGTGGACTACTGTAGGAGACGCACAGTCAGACAGTCCACAGAATGTTTCTCTTTGCCTTGGACTCCTTCTGCACCTTCCCCGCAACAATCGCGTGGCGCTTGAATGGTCCTGGGTGCTGCGTCTGAACGATGGCTCGGTGATCAACAGCTCACGCCTCTGCTTCGGTACATGATCAGCATGGCCGCGAGCCTAAATGCCCGTCCACCCGTCGAACAGCGCTTCGTCTGCTCTGAGAATCTGTGGACGGCTGTGCTGCTGCAGCAGTGAAGTCTACAACGCCCACTTCAGTTTTGTAAGGCTGAGGACGGTTAGGTGTGATGGTTATTCACACACTGCATACAGCAGCATGTCCTGATGGGCCCCGGTTTGAACTGGAGACAATGCCCACTCAGATTGGTCAGTCGCCAGCGATGTCGTCCGATGGGCCCATAGCGCTCTGAAGCAAAGCGTAGACAACGTCGACGGCGTTCAAGAGCTCGCTGTCTTCGTGTCAGACGTGGCTGTTCATAGCAATGTTCGGCGGGCTGTGAGCTGTGTTGTTGCCGTCTGACTGTTTCGTGAGACGTGAGACGCAAGGATACTATGTAGCCTAGCCCTACATATGCACATATGTAGACCAAACGATGGCTTCGGCCGATCTCGCAGCTGCACGCGTGCGGCGTGCCCTTCCACCGAAGCCGACTCCTCGCTGCAGTAGACCTACATGCATTAGAGGCATTGGGCGTCGTACAAAGATGAGAAAAGCTTCAACCCCGATCATCACCAATCACCTTCAGGAACTGCACATCTCTCTACGCACCAACAATGGCTTCCTCTTCATTACGGACGCTGCTTCCGCGGTCGACCAGAGGACTCGCCAGCGCCGGCCAGAAGAGTGCACGATGCGCCGTCGGTCAAGCACAAAAACGACAATATAGCACGCCTCTACGAGCGCCAGATGCTAGCGATCCCAGGCTCAGCGCCATCGACGTCTCCCAATTGTCCATCACCAAGACCGCCTCACCGAAGCCAATCACGCCCAATGAGGAGCTCGTCTTCGGCCGCGCCTTCACAGACCACATGATGTCGCTCGAGTGGACAGCGACAGATGGATGGCTGCCACCGAGGATAACACCCTACCAGAATCTCTCTCTTGACCCGGCGACTTGCGTACTACACTACGCCTTCGAGGCATTCGAGGGTATGAAGGCATACAAAGACAAAGAAGGCAACGTGCGATTATTTCGACCCGACAAGAACATGGCGCGCATGAACAAGAGCGTCTCCCGGATAGCTCTGCCGACGTTCGATGGCGAGGCTGTGATAGATCTGATCAAGAGGTTCGCCAAGATGGAGGAGAGGTTCATCCCATCGAAGCGTGGCTTTAGCTTGTACCTCCGGCCGAACATGATTGGGACACAGCGTACACTCGGCGTTGGACCGCCAGGCAGTGCGATGTTGTATGTCATTGCTTCGCCGGTGGGACCATACTACCCAACAGGCTTCAAGGCTGTCTCGCTCGAAGCTACGGACTATGCTGTACGTGCCTGGCCAGGCGGCGTTGGTGCTAGCAAGCTTGGCGCCAACTACGCTCCGTGCATTGTGCCGCAGATGCAAGCTGCTTCGCGAGGATTCCACCAGAATCTATGGCTCTTCAAGGAGCTGGATCCAGCTACTGGCATCGAGGAGGACTATGTCACTGAGGTCGGAACAATGAACCTGTTCGCTGCGATTGTGAACACGGAGGGTCAGAAAGAGCTGATGACTGCGCCACTTGATGGAACGATCCTGGAAGGTGTAGTGCGCGACTCAGTACTCGCACTGGCAAGAGAAAGGTTAGCACCACAAGGCTGGAAGGTCTCGGAGCGAAGGTTCGCGATGCGCGAACTTGTTGATGCCGCAAATGAGGGCCGCATGATTGAGGTCTTTGGCTCTGGTACTGCCGCGACCGTGTCGCCTGTACGAGCCATCTCGTACAAGGGCAAACTCGTGGATTGCGGCATCCCAGAAGGCGAGGAGGTAGGTCCAGTGTGCTTGCAGATGAAGGACTGGATAGAAGGCATACAGTACGGAGAGGAGGAGCACCCTTGGAGGTAAGTCTGAGAATATCCGACCATTGATATGCATATGCTAACACCCAACTAGTGTAAAGTGCTAGAAGTGAGACGCACTCCGCTGGTGGGCCCATGCAACCCAGACTTGTATTGTATATACGGCATGTATCATCCCAAGCGCGCGAACCAGCCGCACTCGATCGCACGACGACTAGGAAGCCAATTGTGACCAGGTGGGCCAATAATGATCGTCTTTTGCTTCTTTTCCTATCTGCTTTGCATATCCGATAACCCACCATTGCAACCAATGCTAACCCTCATGTACAAAATCCAGCCAACGCGATGCGCATACATCCCGGACAAATGACCAGCACCATCCGACGTGAGTCCATCACAACGCTCGCCCTGGATGCAACCCAGATCAAGCTCCAATGGCGGACACAACGAACTGAGCCGCTGCCTCAGTATCGCCACCATAGCTCAAATGAGAGCCCGACAAAGTAGTACCGCCACCACCTGAGCACAGGGTATCAGCACCTCCACAGAACTCCTTCACCTTCGACGCATCAACACCATCCAAAGCCTGGCCATTGAACGGATCGCCAAAGAGAACCGCCGCAGCAACTTTACTGCCATCGAGGCCCTGCGAACTAAGAGCGTTGTGCACGACCATTGCGCCCTGAGAGTAGCCTGAAAGGACGAGCTTGGTGTCTGGGCAGGAGCTCAGGATGGATTGTGCTTGGGAGGCCATTGCCTGGCCGCGAATTTTAGCATTGTCCGTGGTTGCTTTGAAAGAAGGGCACTTACCGGACCACCGGAAGCACCGAGGTTGGCATTGCCGCCTGCACTTGCTGCGTAGTCGACGCCCTCGCTGGCGACTTTGTCCGCGCCTAGTTGGCTTTCGAGAGCGCTGGCGAGGGGAGGACCGATCACTGAGCCCATGGTGCCTGTTTCGCCGGTACCACGCGCGAAGAGTAAGGTTACGGCTGGAGACTGTTAGCGATGCTGCCTCCTTAGCTGATTCATGGCGTACTTACACTTGCAGCTCCCATCGGCGGAAGTCGTTGAAGTCCCAGTGCTAGTGCCGGAGGTCCCAGAGCTTGCCGCGGTACTGTCAGTGCTGGTCCCTGTACTGGTTCCCGTTCCTGTCAGACCTCCCAGCGAACCCAGAGATCCGAAACCCGATGTTCCTGCAGAACCAGTCAGGCCGCTCAGGCCAGAAGTACCGCTTCCAGAACTTCCACCGAGCAAACTACCAAGATCGAACTGCCGCTTCTCCTTCAAGCCCGTGAAGTTGCTGCCTGAGCTCGAGAGTCCGCCTAACGAACCAAGACGACCGCTCGAAGCGCCACCCAGACTTCCCAGACCTGAGGTACTACCGCTCGGGCCCGTCAGCCCGCCGAGACTCCCCAGTCCACTGCTTTCGGACGTCGATGAGCCTCCAAGACTCCCTAGCCCTGAAGAGCCCGTGAGGCCGCCGAGACCACCAATTGATCCTGTCCCCAGACTTCCAGTTCCAGTCCCGGTTGTTCCACTGCTGCTTGAGAGCCCAGTACTAGGCCCTCCAGAGGAGCCGAGACTGGTTGGGGGGGAGCCGCTGGACAGGGAGGGAAGGGAGAGGCCACTGCCGAGTTGGCGCTTTTCATTCTCGATTGGAGCGGCGGAGACGGAGATGGCGAGGGAGAGGAGGAGGGAGGGGGTGGTGATGGCGAGCTTCATGGTGCGGATTGGTTTAGGGATAAGGTGGGTGGGGGAGTGGGCAAGGGTGTGAAAGAGTGTGGTGAGCCGGTCGATGGCTTGAACGAATGTGGTTAGGAACGAGAGACTGGGCGGATGATGCTGATGGAGGATGGAGAAGGGGAGGAGGAGGAGGAGGTGTTGAGGTTGGCTTTATACTCTTTCCGCCCGAGCAGTCACGATAGGGAAGTGTTGTGCTGGACGAGATATATGATTGTTCGATCAAGGACATTTCAACCATATGTTTGGAGCTCATTAGGAGCTTGAGGTACGATTTCGGGGTCTGGCAACTCTCCATGGGTCACATCGTAAACGGCAGATTCATGTTCAGGCGAAAACAGATGAGCATCGCGTCAGCAACGAATGATCTTCCAACAGCGGCTCTCTAGACCGAGGAGGTGTAGCCGAAGCAGACAGCTGCAGCAGACCGTAATACGGGATCCATTTCTGACTCCATGATCTTGAGATCCTAGTACGCATCATATCGATAGCGGTGATGATCATCCGGAATTGTGGTGTGCCGTGGGCACAGAGCGCTCAACATGAAACCAAGCCGATGGCCGGACCGCGGAGAGGACCTGCTGTAGCGCTTTTTCGAGATAGCAAATAGGATAGTTTGAACAATGTCCATAAGGGGAAATTATACGCCAGTTCGCTTGGAAGATTTTGGTTGGAGAGGCGTAAATATGGCGGTCTGCATTGATCGCGGCATGGCATCGAGCTGGACAAGCAGTGAAAGATGATGGAATACCTCGCTCATCCCTTCATCTTGCACTTGACGATGATGCCTCAAGAGATACTGTCATGTCTCATGCAATGTATATCATGCCAGCCAGTACTGCAGACCCGGCGCCTCGCTATGCTATGCAATGCAATGCAATAGAACTATTTTTACATTCAACCACTGCTTTCCTTTCTCACAACTTAGCTTCCTCCGTTGGCTTCTCGCCAATCACATCCAGGAAAGCGGTGTGCACATGCTCCGTCAAGTCTGCCGCTTGCAGACTTCGTCCCTTCTGCTTGTACGCCAGTCTCGAGCACTCCCTCGTAATAGCAGATCCGCCATACGCCACATATGTGAGGAGCTCATCCGGCTTCATGTCACCTTCGTGGTCCCAGATCTTATCCAGGTATGCCTGTCGGTAGGCCAGCAGAGTTGCAAGAGATCCGGTCAGAGTGTCACCTTGGCCACCAGATCTCTTCAGACCTCCCTCGCCATCTGAGATGAGAGTCTGTTTGCCGTTCGAGATGAAATCCTTGGCACCCTTTTGGATGATTGTGACGCCGCCGAATGCATTCGCCAGCTTCTCGCACAACTTCTCCGGATCCTCCTTCGATACATCGATATCCTTGCTCTTCGCCAGTCGACCAAACTCCACAACGTTGGGGGTGAGGATGCACTCCTTGTAGCCCTGCACCAGATCTGGCCTCGTCTGTGCCAGATACAGACCGTCTGCATCTAATACGAAGGAGATATTCCGCTTCTTTGCTTCCGTGATGACTCTCGCGCAGGTCTCCTGCATGGCTGGGTCACGGCCGAGGCCTGGGCCGATGACAACCACGTGTAAGCGGTCGAGCATGGCCACTACATTGTCGGAGATGGAATCGATCGTCTCGCCCTGGGCGAGGTTCTTTTGTTGCCGCATGTAAGGGTGGACCATAAGATTGGGTGAGTATGTTTTGATGACAGCGCCAGCGCCGGGTTCGCAGATTACGTGGGACTGTTCAAAGTTAAGTCAGTATGAACCAAGTATTGGTGAGCTTGCGGTATTGACTTACCATGTCGGCGCCGAGCTTTGCTGATGCCATTGCTGAGAAGTAGGGTGCTCCTGTGTAGTCCTCGCTTCCACCGATGACTGCGACTCGTCCAAGCTGGCCTGTTCTAGATCATTAGCATCTGCTACAACACAAATATTCGAGCACGTGTGGCGATATACCTTTATGGAACTTCTCCAGCATTGGAGGAACCATCTTGTAGACCTTGCTCAAGACCTCGGTGCGAGACATTGTCGTTGCCATGTTGGTCGTTTCTGGTGTATGTAATCGAAGGCGAGTCTGTTGTCGAGTGTTAGAGCTTCTGATACAGCAATTGAGTTTAGAGGATGTATGTTCGCGGGTGTTTGGCGTGGGTGTTTTGTTATAGCGTCGATCGTTCGAAGCTTCAATGAGCGCAACATGACGCGTGGTGGGGCAGATCCAAGATTGAGTTGCAACGCGGGCCAGAATAATGTTCCCTGCATTCAGATCAGTACAATACAGTACATGTATTCCTTCACTTCTTGATCAGTCACAAGCAAAAAAGTACATTGGATCTGACAACGTACCAAGAATACACCGCATCAATCAAAATGCAGACAGATAACCAACATGGACCCAGCGGTCCCTCGCAGCCACGCCTCGACCAGGCCTACGAGACAGCAGGCAACCCCACAGACAAGGAGCCCATAGAACAGTGCAAGGCCCAGGAGAACGCACGAGCTGAGGGTGCAGTGTGAGTTACCTTCATCTATACCCCGTGTCATCTCTCTAACATTCCCCCAGTGCCCACCGCAACCCCAACGAAACCGAGGACTACAGCAAAGCCACCCCCACGGCCATGGCCCAAGGCATCCGAGGCGCAGGCCCCGGCGAAGAGACCAAGGGCTACACGCAGCAGTCTTTAGACCGGTCACAGGAGCTGGATGCCGCACAGATGGGCGCACCTGGTGAGGGCAAGGTCGCAGATGCAGTGGATAACCCCATGGGAGCTTCTGGTGGTGAGAGAGGGTTGGAGACGGATCTTGATCGCAAAAAGGCTGAGCAGGCGCCGGCGAGGCAGAAGGTGCAGGAGGAGAAGCAGGAGGGGTTCGATGTTGGTGGTGTGCTAGGACAGAGAGGCGGGCCCGCTAATCCGGTGGATAAGGGCAACGTGCGAACATGAGTGACGTCGTGATATGATACCATAGAGTATCAGAAAGTATTTCGATTCCTGCATCTCTTCAGTGACGCAGTCTATACATCTACTGCCATACTCATCTATGCTTCATCTTGCCCATCATGCCGGGTTGAAGCGGTATTCTTCCTCCCAAAGACTCTTTCCAAGAAACTGAACGCCAGAACGCCTCGCCATGCAAAGAACGCTATGCAACGCAACGCTCCCCCAACCGATCTATGCCGAATTGCCCCCCGTGTTTAACCAAACTGCTTGCGCATCGCCTCGTAACACGTGAAGATGAGCGCCGAACTCGGTGCGCTTCTGGCGACGGTAACTCCGCATCCTCTGTACAAGCCTTTGAGCCCGTGAGCCCGCCACAGCTCTTTACCAACATTCATGAAAGTAGGTCGAACATTCGTCAGCTCGCCAGTCTGAATCTTGCTCTTGATCGTATCGGCTGGGAAGGTCGAGATGTTGTAGCTCATACCCGCCGCAGCTCCTGACACCATCTGTTGCCAGATGGGAATATCGTTCGACCCGGCCCGCTTCTTGAACCATATTGACAATGTTTCGTAGCTGCCGAACCATGCTGCACTACCTCCCGTCTCGCGGTAGAAAGTTCCCAATTGACCTCGCCAAAACCCTCGAATACCTTCTGTGCGGTAGACTTCTCCAATCACAAGCAGTGGGTTGAGCTGCTTGTACACTCTAGGCTTTGCCGCATCGATGCCAGATTCGACAGGTACCTGTATGCGGCATTTGACCAATTCAATGGGAGTCAAGGCTCCAGACGTGATACCACCAGACATAGCGCCTGCTGCTATAAGAGCACCTAGTGGCAAATGCTCGCCCACGTCCGCAGGAAGTACGGTGCTTCCCAGGAAGTCCTTTGCCAGACGGTAGGTCCAGAAAAGGCAGGCAGTCTCGACAGCTGCACCAAACATTGGAGCTTCAATGCCGCGGTACAGACTCGCCACTCCACCTTCTGCATAGCTCTTCTTGAAGCAGTCCCAGGGTCCTGTGTAGAGCGGAGGAATAGTGTCCGGCATGGTCTGTAGTCGCACCTTGACCGTATCGAAAGGGTACTCAATGACCTTGCCGGCGGCACCAGCGATGGAGCCATAGAGGATGTCCCGCAGTGCCTCGCTGGCTTGGCTCTTGACCGTGGCCGCTGGCTCTGCTGGAGAAGTCACCATTGCTGGCACTTGCGGTGTTTCCACCTCTACGAAGTTCGGTGCGGCGGTTGTCGTGCTGGTCCGCATGCAGCAGGTGGACTGTGGTGTATGGGTGCTATCGAAGAAGCATTGTATGACAGCAGATGTATGACAGGAGGGGAACTTTTCTGCGTGGGTGAGCAAACCTTCAGCTCGGAGGTGCGCTCATTATTCAGTTACATGTGCCATCCACGCTAAGGTACCTAGGTAGTTTCAGGGCTCGAAGGGTTACGTCGTCGTTTAGCGCAGACGCGTGGGCGGTCAGTGAGACGGCAGGAATTAACTCCTACTTCGTTTTTTCGACTTCCGCAACATCGCGCCCTGCGGACTTGTGTTTCTCGCGTAGATTTCGAGTTTCTGTTCGTCCACCTTGCGTCTTCGCTCGATATTTAAGCTATCGTAACGACGATATATATATGTATATCGTGTTTCTTGCTTATCCCGAAGGATCTAATTCTAGAAACATACTGTCGCGATCCAAGCGTGCATATAGGCAACAGCCCATCATCAAAACTTGAGGCCACGTACGCCAAGAATTAGGTAACTGATTAGTCACCTATAGCCTCTTTGAGAGTAATACTTATCTATCCTAGATAGATATAACGTGCTTCACTACCGAGCGGGCTATACTACCGAGCGGGCCACTTTTACTAAGAACTATACTACTTCTACTTTAATTACGACGGTATCTTAATACGACGACATCCTATAGAATCGTTACTAGGAGGACAATTCCTCTTCAGATTCTTCGCTATCTAGCGAGTCTACTTAATAGGTACGTACGTTATGCCCCGACTCGCTATATCGCTTATAGCGTCGTAGCCTTAGTACTAGCCGAATACTATCTAGCGACTCTCTACTCACTTCCTACCTCCTAGTCTCCTCTAGAGGTATTAATTACGACGCCTTATCGAAGGTTAGAGACCCTCTAGACTAAATATACTTACGCTTTCGTACTTTCCGCTATATAAGGGCCTCGTTAGACTTACGTAGCTTACTAATCTTACTTCGTATAAGAGCTATCTAATACGCTATCTCTCTACTCCCTCTCTATTACCCTATTAAACGACCTTTATAAGGGCGCGCGTACTATAGGGTCCGAGAGAGATAGTTATTATTCTACGAAGCTACGAAAGAGGAGCGCGAGGCGCGGCGAAGTTATATAGTTATACTAAGCCGCGCTAACCCGATACGGAAGGTCCGCGGAATAGCCGGGCTAACGCTTCGGTAGTAAAGGGTCGCGGGTAGCCCGTAATAGTACCCCCCCTTCTAAAAGTCGTCTTAGTCCTCTAAGCGTCTATATTTACTCGTACGCCTACCGTCTTATACGGCCACTTACTTATTAAACTCTATACCCTTATAAACGCCTAGTTATCCTCTAGATCTTACTCTATCTACCGTATAGCCTCCTTATCTTTAGCCTTTACCGTTTACGAAATACGTTACTTAGTTAGCTAGTACGCCCTAGGCCTAAGCCTATCTTTAGCGAATACTCGCGTATAATCCTTATAACTACGGTTAGGTATTATTCTAGGCCCTACGGGTCCTACTCGAGTATCGGTATAACTACCGTTACGGTCGTAGAGCTAAGGGCGGCGAGTTTTACTTATACCGGTAACCCTAGTTACGAGAGTAGGCTTTCCCGTAACCTGACTTATATAGCGGTACGTAGTAAATATATACGGATTAGATTCTATTAAAGGTAAGGCTCGAGTCGACTTATTTATAACGGTGTCTCTATTAATCCTAATTATATTAAGTCCGAGTACCTTAGCGTCTAGCGGTAACTAGTTAGATAGAGCTACGAAACCTATAGGTATAGATAACTCCGGCCGGTTATAGTAAAAGTCTATAATAGCGGCGGCTACCCTCGTAAATAGGTCCTTAGTAGGTTACTAAGTTTTACTATCCTCTATATCCTAATATCCGACCTATCGTACCTTATACTATATATCGACCTTACGCTTATACCCCTTCTTTACCTTCCTAGTACGCTTCCTCGTATATATATCTAAGATCTTGTCTACCTCGTACTCGATCGCCGCGGGTACCGCTATAATATCGGCCTCGGCATTAGCTTCCGTCGTATTAGGAACTATAACTATAGGTAGCGGCGGTATAAGATACTGTCCGTCTAGCGGCGGTAGGTTAGTATCGTCGGCGCGCTATAGTAGCGACGTATAGAAACAGTTATCGAGTCTAGCTAACGTATCGGAGAGCTTTAGCTTATAGGAGAGCTTCGAGGGCATAACTTCTATAATCTAGTATAGTCTAGTATATCGTCGATCTAGTTTCTTAGAAGGGCGTGTCGTACGGATATTCTTCGTACTAAGAAACACCTAATCGCCTACCTTATAGTCGGGCGAGATACGGCGATATCGGTTAGCGGCCTTAGCTTATAAGACTTAGGACATTCTTATGTTCTCTTAGAGGAACTAATGTAGCTCGTTAAGGCGTCGGGCGAATACTTCGGCGGATTTACTATCGAGTCGCTAAAGAGTCGTTATCTAGCGACGATCCCCGCCTACCTATAAGTC
The DNA here is from genome assembly GCF_020509005.1 of Fulvia fulva. Taxonomy (NCBI): domain Eukaryota; kingdom Fungi; phylum Ascomycota; class Dothideomycetes; order Mycosphaerellales; family Mycosphaerellaceae; genus Fulvia; species Fulvia fulva. Next base: position 1,821,813 of record NC_063012.1, read on the forward strand.
GATACGTTCCGTAAACTCGGGGTTATATCTAAGGTTTACGTAGAAAGGTAAGACGCTAGTAGTCTCTAATACGTAGTTATTAATAGTAAACTAAGCTAGGTATAGCTATTTAGCCTAGCCGCTCTATACCTTATTAACGTAGACGCGTAAGTACTATTCTATATTCTAATTAGTACGCTTAGACTGACCGTCCGTCTCGGGGTAATATAATAAACTTAGCTTACGTTAAATCCGTAGTATCTTATATAGCTACCTCTAGAAAGTTACGATAAACTGTTTCCCTCTATTAGAGGTGATCGTATCCGGGAGCCTACGTCGACTAAATACGTACTTTAAGAATAGGCGCGCTACATTCTTCGCCGTTATAGCTCTAATAGGAATAAGTTCTACTTCTTTCGTTAGGCGGTCCGTAACGGTCATAATGTTATTATAAGTCATACCGTCGAGTTCGCTATCTAGTAAGTCTACTATAAAGTCGACTAGTATATAGCGCTAAGGTCGTTCTAGTATAGAAAGTAGATGTAATAATCTAGGTAGCTAGGTATATAGAGATTTTGTCGTACGATATACTCGGCAATTTACGGTATATCTACGTACTAATCTTACTAAGCTAGGCTAGTAAAATTCACGTACTACGAGCTTATATATACGGGCTCTACTAGGATAGCCTACTACTAGTACGTCGTAGTTCATCTTTACTATTCGAGTCCGTAGCTTCTAGTTATCCGGTACCTATAAGCTCTAGTTACCGTACTAATTACGGACGTAGAGTATATCTCCTTCTACCTTATAGTATACTAGGTATACCTTCGCCTTTTAAAGAAGTAGCGGGATTACGTTACCTTTCTATAGCATCTTAATTACTACCTTAAGCTCCTAGTCTACGGCGTACGCTATTACTATTCGATACTCGAGTTCAGCCTCGTAATTAGCCTCTATCGTAGGCTTCGATACGGTAGTAGCTTCTACCGGTATAGCGGCTTCGGCTAGTATAAATTCTGTTACTTCTAGGTTTAGCGGAGTTTCCGTCTCTTTAGTAACATCTTCTACGGTTACGCGTATAGAGTCGATCTTAAGGAATCGCTTAGGCGGTAGTAACGTCTAGTACTAATACTAATTACGCGGATCGTCTACCCCCTATAGAAGGTCCTAGCTACGTCTCGTTAGAATGTCTAGCTTTATGCCTTAAACACCGGGCCTATAGACGATACGGAAGTTAAACTAAGAGAGGAACTTAGCCTACCTCGCCTAACGTCGATTAAGCTACTTCGTCGTTATAAAGTACTCTAGGTTCTTATAATCTATAAACACTTTGACCGGTTCGATAGTATTATTATCTACTTCGTAGGCCAATTTAGGCCTCTACTCTTTAAACGCCTTAATAATAGCTAATAGCTTCTTATCGTAGATCTTATAGTTATACTCTTATAGACTTAACTTCTTAGAGTAAAACGCTACCGGGTATAGGACGCCTTCTTCGTTATATTAGGAGAGGACGCCGGTATTAATAGAATCCGAGGAGTTCGTCTTAACGACTATCTACCTCCCCGGTACGTAATGTACTAATATGCCCGCTTTGCTAAATACTACCTTCAATGCGTCAAACGCCTTCTAGTACTCTATTATCTAATCGATTCTTCTATTCTTATAGTTACTAGGGCTATCGGACTTAGTCAAGTTGGTTAGCGGCGATATAAGTCGCGAGAACGCTTCGATAAACCGTCTATAGAAGTTAGCGAAGCCTAGGAACGCTTATATATCCTTTAGGTTAGTTAGAGCCTCCTAGCTTTAGATATATTCTAGCTTATCGGGGTCTATTTTAATGCCTTCTAGCGTAACAATTAGGCCTAGGTATTTGACTCTCTACTAATAGAACTCGTATTTATTAATATCTACGGTTAGCCCGGTATCGCGTAGTTTTATTAAAACCTTCGTTACGTACTCGATATACTCTTCGAGTATATCGCTAAAAATTAGTATATTATCTAGGTATACCGACACGAAGTCGTTAAGGTGTTCCTATAACATACTACTAATATACAACTAAAACGATGCCGGGCCGTTATATAGACCAAACGGCAAGACTAGACATTCGTATACTCCGTACCGCGTAGCGAACGCTATTAGCTATTTATGCCCTTCGGTAATACGAAGCTTATTAAAGGCTACGACGATGTCTAGCTTCGTAAAGTACTTCTTACTATATATCCTATCAAGGGTTTCCTAGATCAAAGGTATAGGGTACCTATTCTTAATAGTTATTATATTTAGCCCTCGAGAGTTAATATATACTCGGAGTCCTCCTCCTAGCTTACGTACTACTAGAATAGGAGCTAGGGACTAACTTGTCTTCTAACTAGCCTTACGGACTTTCCCTTCGCTCTCCTACTTAGTGACCTATTTCTTAACTACTTTATTCTCTTACGGTATAAGCCTATAGGGTTTGCGGTAAGGAGGCTCTTATAGGCCGTCGGGCTTAATATAGATTTTATAGTTATTACCCGGCCTATAAGGCGGGAGCCCTTTATAGTCTTTAGCTAAGAACGCGTCCGTAATATAATAGTACTTAGGCGGAAGCTTCTCCTTCGGGTTGTAGTTAAATTGCTTATTTAGGAACTAATTAAGGTCGTTAGCTAACATTACGCTTAGCTTTAACTCGCCGTTACTATCCGTTTCGCTAGACTCGTTACTAGTAGGCAGAATATAGAAGTACTCGGCCCTAGGCCGGTACGTATATATCTCCTAAGCGTGACGACTAACGCCTTAATAGTCCACTTTCTTATCGTCGTCTATATATAAGGACGAGACTATTACGGGTAGCCCGCGACCCCCTACTATAGCTACGTCGGCCCGGCTAAACCGCGGACCTTCCGTATCGGGTTAGCGCGGCTTAGCTTTGCTTTATAACTTCGCCGCGCCTCGCGCTCCTCTTTCGTAGCTTCGTAGAATAACAACTATCTCGTTCGGACCCTATAATACGCGCGCCCTTATAGTTTGTTCTACTACTCTACCTAGATTACAGATCTAGGTAAGGGACGCGTAACAATAGGAACAGACAGAACCGTAGAACTCGAGAACGCGTAGAGTCGTATTAGAATATAGAACACGGTAAGGCGTATAGCGCGTAGATACCTAGAGAACTTAACGTAGCAATATTATTAGTAGGTAGTCGCGCGCTCGTAGATAGTCAGGATATAGGCACCGTTACGCCTCCCCCGAACCTAGATAATATAACTTTATAAATAGCAAACGGCGGTATACTACCGCTACCTAAGCCTAAGGGCAAAAGTAAATAGCGTACATCTCTTTTCCCCGACCTCTCCTCTTTCCCTTAGAGTTAGATATAGGACGACAACCGGCGGGTTATAGTAGACACCGGTGTCGCGCTATAACAAGAGATTAATAAAGCTTACTAGAAGGCCTTCGAGCGAGAAGAAGGTAGTAAGATTGACTTTATAGAACTGTTCGAGTTTAAGCTCGAAGAGAACCTAGGCGGCGACCTAGACGAGGTGTATCTATTACTCGACGAGGCAGAACATATTCTCGTATCTAAATACTAGAATGTCACCCTAGACAACCTCACGACCCTTATATCCTAATACCCGAAGACTACCTACGACTTCGTACTATAAGTAGTTAACACGGCGATTACTAAGGGTAGACAACTCGATATAATAGAGCGAGCTAACGACCTCTAGAACACCTAGTACACTACGCTATACACCGAATACGACCGTATCTATAAGATGCTACGAAGTGAAGAGCTTGTTATATAGAAAATAGTAGTAGATCTTACGAGTAAGAAGGATTACGACCTAGCTAAGTTATAAGAGCTAGAGAAGAAATATAAGGAAGCTAATAACCTATATAAGCAGTTTAGCGAGATCTACGAGAAGGAGAAGAAGAAGGCATAAGATGCTAAGGTGAAGAACTAGGCCCTATAACAAGAAGTCGATGACCTAAAGGCTCGGCTTAAGGTAGGAGACACTATATAGAACGGAGGTAGGGGCCGCTTAGGCCGCCGACCCTCTCGTTCCCGCCTACGTAAGACCTTACTCGAGTAGCTATTACGTAGGTATCGCGAAGCTACTAGTAGAGGTAGCGGTAGCGGTAGTAGTAATAACAATAGAGACGACTATGACCGTAGTAATAATAGCCGAGGACGTAATAACGACCGTCCGCGACTAGGACCTAATAATAGTCGTGACTCGAGAATACGTAATACCCGTACCTAGACACTACTAGTTGACCTTCTAGAACGTCTCTTTACTATTAACCGCACCCTTACTCGCGGCATAGAGATCGGTAAGGGTGTACCTAACCCTAAGCACTTTAAGAACAATAATAACCCTAATTTTGACAGCTAGTATAGTAGTATTCTCCTAAAGCTAACTATAGTAACCTTCCGTACTAAGGCAGATAGTCTACGCTTCGTATATAGGTAGACGCAAGGTGATCCTTAGCGAAGTATTAAGCCGAGGATCCCTATGCCTAGATAGTAGTCCTTTAACGAGTTCAAGACTAGAGAAGAGTTATTAGATTAGATAACACGCTAATATAGTATACGTAATGAAGGAACTAAGGCTATAGTTAATATTACTACCTATAAGTAAGAACAAGGCGAAACCTTTATAGCCTTCTATATACGCTACTCGAAGTTACGCGCCTAGATGTTATAGACCGATAAGACCGAGCTTATACTATTCCGTAACCGACTAAACCGTAAGTACTTTATTAAGACCTTCGGCGACCGCGAAGTCGACCGCCGCCTAGATAGTATATAAGACGTTATCGAGGAGTACACCGTACTAGACGAGAGCTTCTACGAGACAGATCGACTATACCCGTAGAAGGAGCGCCCCCGTAGTAATAGTAACTCGAATAGTAATAGCGGCTAGAATAACTAGAATAACGGTAACGTAGTTACTAGTACCGCTACCGGTATAGTAGGTGCCTTAGTATAGCGCCTACTACAGTACGCTAGTACTAAGAAGAAGGAGGATCTACCGATATATCTATAGAACCTACCTACGCTTAACTATAAGTAGCGCGAAGACCTTAAGAAGTAGGGTAAGTGCTACCGTTACCGTATAGGTTCTTACGTATCGACTAACCCTAAATGCCTAATATATAGGTACGATAGCGACTATCGCCTACTACGTCTACGTAATACTACGCTAAATCCGAACGCGAACCTTAGTTCCCTAGCCGCCGATCCGTAGTAGGGAAATAGTACGACCGCTACCTAAGTATAGTAGATAGCGGTCACCCGAACTTCCTAGGACAGAAAGAGTATAAGATTGAGAGACACGGAATGTAAGAGACGGTAATAGACTATAGTAAGGAGCTTAAGATATCGGTATACGTACTAGATAAATAACAGCTAGCTATACACCCTTATATATTATTACCCGTAATAATATAATATAGAAAGGCTCGAGGCCTTATAGATTATGCTTCTACCTCTCTCTTTCTTAACTAGAAATTTATACGTAAATATATAATACTGTTGAACAGGTACGGGTAGATAGTAGCGGAGTGGAGTAAGAGATCAATCTTCAACTAACTAATAGCACGAGCATGCAGCAATATATCAGGAACCAATATGTTGATTGTGTTGGATGTCTATCTAAGCTAAAGGGGAGAGAAGGTATCTCCCTACAAGCTGAGTCATCGTGGATGCCTCAGGCTGCCAGATCACTTCCTGATTGTTGACTCCCTTTGAGATGCTACATCTTAACACTCCCACTCATCTCGTATAGGAGGTTACAGTCTGCTCACTTCCTGTCAATAGTACTTGGACCTTTTTATGACAGGTTCAGCTGGCTTACAAACCTCTGGAAGTGTGGACCAGTCTTTGGTTTTGTAAACCCGTCTGCAACCATCTCAGAGGTTGGGGTGTACTCAATAGCAATAAGCCTCCTCCACCAAAGTTTCCTAACAGCGTTATAGGCAATGTCAATGTGCTTCGACTTGTCATGAACATGTGCATCTTTCACTAGGGTGAGGGCAGCTTGATTGTCACCTCTTAATTGGACTGGTCTCAAATTTGATACAGTCTCCTGGTTTCTAGTGATTCTTGGTTGATGGGAACAGTCTCCCACTAACTCTGGACAATCCATTTCCCTTAGCAGTGAAGCTAGGAATTGGGACTGCTTCGCACATGCATTCATAGCCATGTATTCAGCCTCCATTGTGGATGTTGCTACAGACTTTTGCTTCTTGCTCATCCAAGAAACTGGTGCCCCACAGAGGAAGAAGACATACCCAAGGATTGAGACTCTGTCTGCTTTGTCCATTGCATAATCAGAATCACAGTATCCAATAAGGTGTCCTTTTCCAGACTTTGAGAACTGAAGTCCTAGATCAGGGTATGATCTTAGGTACCTAGTGATCTTCTTCAAAGCCTTCATGTGGTAGGTGGATGGGTCACTCACAAATGAGCTCATCCTTCCTAGGGCAAAAGCAATGTCTGGCCTTGTGATTGTTGCTGGCCACATCCAAGTACCATTAATACTCTGGTACTCTGCCTTGTCACACCTCTCATCCATGTGGCTTGAAGGTTTGAGGGCCTCATAGCTGTCCATGGGTGAGTGTGTAGGTGCTGCCTTCTCATGGTTCATTCCCATCTTGGCTAGGCTGTCCCTAACAAAGTGTCCTTGGTCAAGTTTCAGGATTCCTCTCTTCCTGTCCCTTGTGACTCTCATGCCAAGGATCTTTTCAGGTTCACCTAGATCTTTGATCTTGAAGATCTTGCCAAGTTCTCTTTTGAACCAGAGAACATCTGTCAACTTTGGTGCAGCAATTGGAATGTCATCCACATGTATAAGGATTATGATCTCCCTCTTCTTATGGATAAGTAGGCATGGATCCACTTCTGACTGTGTGGATCCAACCTCTCTGAGCTTTGACACACAGAGTTGATTCCAATCTCTAGCTGCTTGCTTAAGTCCATACAAGCTTTTGAGGATTTTGAACACCATGTTTGGTGGAAGCTCAACTCCTGGTGGTGGTAACATGAAGATGTCTTCATGGAGGGTGCTTTCTGTGAATGCATTGTTCACATCCACTTGGTGAAGATGAAGATCCTTCTTACACACAATAGCCATAAACACCCTAAGGGTGTCCTGTCTTACTGTAGGTGCAAATGTCTCCATAAAGTCAACACCAAACTTCTGTGAGAAGCCCCTTGCAACTAGTCTAGCCTTGAACTTTTCAATAGCTCCACTAATGCTTCTCTTAATATCAAAGACCCATCTTGATGTAACCAGATTTGCTCCTTTTGGTGGAACAGAATTTTCCCAGGTGTTGTTACTCTGTAGAGCATCTAGTTCCTTTTGGATTGCTTCCTTCCAAAGATGTCCCCATTTCTTGTCATTCACAGCATCCTTGTAGGATTTTGGAATTGGGACCTCTTGCTTGTATGCAATGGCTTCTACAGTTGCTGCAAAGGCCATTTCCTCAACTTCTTCCAGGAATTCGCTATCCCATGGTATTGAACTGTCCACTGATTGCATGGCTGCAAAGAAAGCTTGGTGAAAAGCAGCAAGGTTCTCTGAGAGGTCCATTGCTTCTCCCACTTCAGTGGTTAGTTCGGGCTTAGGGACCATGGATCTTGGGGCTTTCTGTTTCATGTCATAGCCCTCAACATCATAGTCAGCCTTTCTCTTTCTAAGGGATGATTTAGGGACCGTCACTTGTGACCTAGTAACGTCTATTTCCTGGGGATCTAGGGAGCTTCTCTCAATTGGCTGATCGATTTTCTGGAATTCCCCTACGTTCTCCGGAGGCTGGGGAAGTTGCACAAACAGCTTTCTCGGCTGAGCGACTTTAGGGCTCTCAATTGGCTGATCTATTTCGGGGGGGCTCTGATGGACGCCTGAATGGTAGGTAGATTGTCCTAAGGATACGTTCTTCCTCGGCCTTCCTAAGGGCTTCCTAGCTGGTGCACTGCTTGGTAGATTCAATGTTGGAACATTGAGACCCATATCACCTCCAGGCTGGTCCTCAAAGAAGTCTGCATGTGTGTGTTGTTTAACAGCTCTCATGTCTGGTTCCCAAAAGAGCCAGGCTTTAGCTGTGTTTTCAATATACCCAATAAATACTGCTTCTTTACCCCTATTCATTAGCTTGTCACTTCTTGCCTATTGAGGTTGGGATCTTGTGTCTATATAGACAACAGCTTTGCATCCCCAAACTTTCAAATGGTTGATGGTCGGTTTGATACCATCAAAAGCCTCATCTGGTGAAACCTTGAACCCATCGTAATCTGGGCCATTTGGCAGTTTGTTCCTCATATAAGTTTGGGCCTCTAGTGCTTCAGGCCAAAATTCAACCGGCATTTTAGCCTCTTCAAGCATTGCCCTTATAGAGTCCTCTGAGGTTTGTATTGACCTCTCAACTGGTCCATTCTGTAGAGAGTTGTATGCCTCAGTCGGCTCGAGCCCAATCCCCAAATCCTTCTCCCACTGCTTCACTAATGCAATAAGTTCTTTTGCATTGTCAAGTCTTACTGCTTTCAGCTGCGCTGATGATTTCCTCTCTGCTTTGATCTTCCAGTTCTGGAGAGCAACTGGAGCATCTTCTCTTTTCCTAAGAGGAAAGGTCCACTTCTTCCTAGAGAAGTTGTCAACAATCTCAAGCCAGTATTTGAATCCTAGTCTTGAGATTGGTAGTGGGCCATATATGTCAATAGATACAAGGGCAAGTCTTTCAGGTCTTCTCTCTGTAACTTTGCCTTTGTACTTCTTCATCTTTGCTATTGAGCATACTCTGCACTGGTGAAAGCCATCCTTAGGGATAGGAATGGGTTCTTTCAAGTCTGTTACCTTGTGAAGATTCTGGAGCAAATTCTTCCCAAAGTGCGCAAATCTTCTATGCCAAAGCTCCCACTGCTTCAGGTCGGTCTCTGATTGAGCAGTCACAAAGGCATTCTCCATTGGTGGTGCACATGATGAGTAATGTGCCCGTTCTTGTAGGAGAGGAGAAATCTCATCAATGAATGGAACCCCCCCAAGGAGCTTTGTCTGGACAACAGTCTCACCAGAGGGGGAAACAAGAGAAAATGATGGAGGTTGCACACCAAACTGCTTGCTAAACTGGTTCCATGAAACCAGGTTCACTCCTAGCTTGGGTACAAGCAGGACATCTTCCAAAACAACTTTTCTGCCAGCTCTCCCACTCATCTCTGCATTCCCAATATGAGTGGCCAATAAAAACCCACCTCCCACTTTGATCCATTTCTTCCTTGTCAAGGGAGTCATAGATCTAAAGAGGCAGCTTTGGTCAGTCATATGGGATGAAGCACAGGAGTCAAGTAACCACTCTGACGAGGGGAACTTGCCTTGGACTTCTGCAGTTGAGTGAGCCACTTCATCATACTCATCATCATCAGACATTGTCTCTGGGGATGAGCTGCATGGTGACTCTTGGGCGGAGAAACCTTTTCCAGTCTTCTTTGCTTTAGAGGTATAAGACTGGGCCTGGTTCTTCTGGAGTGACAGCATGTCAGAGCTGAGTTTCTTCACCATTTTCTTAAGTTCTTCCATAGAGGACTTCTCTCTTGGTGTCCTCCTTGAAGTGGGTGGTGGAGTTCTCTTCTTCTTGACATGTGTTGTATTCTGGGAAGATGGTGGTTGGGAATGAGATCTAAGGACCTTTCTTGCCTCAGGCAAACTAGGGCAGTCCTTGATCAGATGATCCTTCTCACAGAGAAGGCAGGAGAGTGGTCTTGCTAGACCTGAGGGCTTGACCCAGGTGGCTGCCATGCCATACTCAGCCTTAGAGGGATCCAACCTGGCTTCTTGAGCTTCAAGGATCTTTAAGGTCCTTTCATGATCCATCTTTGGCTGAGCCATGATAGTATCCCTGGCTACATGGTAGTCAGGTGGCAGTGAGCTTAAGAGCTGGGTCATCCTCACATCAGCTTTCCTGTAATGCTGACCCTCTGGGTCAACATCAGCAATCCTTTTTCCAAGAGAAACCAGGTGTGTCCATGCAGATCTGATGGTGAACTCTTCACTCATCTCAAAGGTCACAAATTGCTTTGTGAGCTCATGTGCATAGGTTGGTAGCACCTGGCTATACTTGTTCCAGAGATACACCCACTTCTCAGCAGCTCTTCCAGATTCATATGAGCCCTCAAGCTCAAATTCATCTTCTTCTGTGATCCTACTAAGGATACTGAAGTTGCATACTGCATTGTGTCTTGTCCATGTTGGCGTATTGAGGATCTCTTTGGTTGTAGCCTCTTCTTGGAGTTTCAGAGTCTTGCCCTTGATGTTGTCAAAAGACACTTCCATTAGGTCATCAATTGCAAAGAATGCTGATTGGCTCTCCATCTTGTATCTCTGAAGGTTGAACCATCTCTTCCAATTGTCCCTCCCAAGAATTGGGATTTTGCCTCCCTTCTCCTCTGTCTTCTCTTGGTATGGATCCATAATAAATTGGATGTAATGAAACAAGGTGTGTATGTTCCAAGGTGGTGGCTCAGATCCTGCTGAGGCTTCTAGTGTAGAATGGGAAAGTTCGTAGGTGTGGATACCAAGGCCTGCTTGGTAAAGTAAAGAAGGAGCGGTGTGAGGTCTCGGGGCTAGGACACAGGTCTGTCTCTCCTAGCAGAGCTTCAAATGACTTACTTGAAGTCCTTCTTAATAGTATCTCGATGCAGTTCTGCCTACAGAGTATCTTCAAGGTATTGGCTTTGAGTAAGCCGCACAGAGTCCTTGTCTGGGTTACCTATCACTTAGTATCGAACTAAGCTCCTTGATAGGATAGACGGGGTAGACTTCTGATTCCCAGATGTTTTCTGCTACGATAGCAAGGGATACAAGTAACCTGTACTGATATAGGTTGCTCTTATTCCTGCACAAACCCGGGCTCATAACCTGTTGAACAGGTACGGGTGGATGGCAGCGGAGTGGAGTAAGAGATCAATCTTCAACTGACTAATAGCACGAGCATGCAGCAATATATCAGGAACCAATATGTTGATTGTGTTGGATGTCTATCTAAGCTAAAGGGGAGAGAAGGTATCTCCCTACAAGCTGAGTTATCGTGGATGCCTCAGGCTGCCAGACCACTTCCTAATTGTTGACTCCCTTTGAGATGCTATATCTTAACAAATACCCCTAATCCCTTTAACGTAAAGCCGACGACTAGTACTAGGAGATAGAACGGCCACTATACGGCAGATTATATACGCGGCCCTTATAGACGTAGTTATCGGCAATTATTACGAGCAAATATTATACTACGTCACCGACCTCGAATATAACATCGTCTTTAGCCTACCGTAGCTTATAGCGTATAACCTAAACATCTTCTAGGAGATAGGCGAGGTAGCATTTAGATCGGATTACTGCTTTAGTTACTATCTATAGAATAAGACATCGATAATAGTATAATCCTTAAACTATCGCGAGAAGAAGAAGTAGGCACTAGTACGGTACGGACTAGAGCCCTTTACTAGAGAAGCAGCGAGCTTTATAGTAGGAGGGGCGGAGCTAAACGTCTTATTATATGACCTAGAAGATATAGACGATGAAGAAGTAGACTACTAAGGCGTTTCTTAACGCGCGTAGGGAATGTACGCGTACCGGCCTAGGGCTAAGTACTTCTATATCATGCCTACTAGGCGTAAGAGCGACGACGGAGAGCTTAAGCTAAGTATAATAGCTACTAATAATCTAGACCAATTCTTAAACAAGCAGTTTAATCACAACCCGAAGGAGAAGTTACCGCCGATATACTACGATATTACGGACGCTTTCTTAGCTAAGGATCATAAAGGACTCCTACCTTACCGACTAGGCGTAGATCATGAGATTCACATTAAGCCTAATAGTCTATAAGAGCCACTATACCGCAAGCCCTACGGCCTAGCTAAGAAGGAGAACGAGGTAGTTAAGAAATAGCTAGACGAGTAAATATCTAAAGGGAAGGTACAGAAAGTAGGGCAAAAGACGAGCTAGTCTCCTATACTAGTACTAGTAGTACGTAAGCCTAGAGGTAGGCTACGTGTTTATATCGACTATAGAGGATTAAATACGATTACTATCAAGAACCGGTATCCGATTCCCTTAATATAAGAGACGCTTAACCGTATATACGGTAAGAAGTACTTTACGAAGCTAGACATTATAGTAGCCTTTAACAAGTTACGGATAGCTAAAGGGCACGAGTAGTTAACGGCGTTTACGACACGATACGGCATCTACGAGTGTCTAGTACTACTATTCGGCTTATATAACGGACTAGTATCGTTCTAATTATATATTAATAAGGTCTTATAAGAACACCTAGACGACTTTGTGTCGGCCTACCTAGACGACGTACTTATCTTTAGTGACACCTTAGAGGAGCACATTGAATACGTACGGAAGGTTCTTACTAAGCTACGCGATATAGGACTTATAGTAGACATCGACAAAAGCGAATTCTACTAATAGAAGGTAAGGTATCTTAGGCTAATTATAACCCCTAACGGCATCGAGATAGACCCCGAGAAACTCGAATATATTTAGATATAGGAAGCTCCTAAGAACCTAAAGGATGTCTAGGCCTTCCTTAGATTTACTAACTTCTATAGGCGGTTTATCGAAGCATTTTCGCGTATAGCTACTCCTCTTACAAACCTGACTAAGTCGGACGGACTAAGTAATTATAAGAATAGAAGGATTTAATGGTCACTAGATTGCTAACGAGCCTTTGACAATTTGAAAGCTACGTTTAGTAAAGCCGGTATACTCGTACATTATATACTAGGTAGGGAAACGGTAGTAGAGACAGATTCTTTAGATTTTATGAACGCCGGCGTACTTTCGTAGTATAACGAGAATGGTGTACTATATCCTATAGCCTTCTACTCGAAGAAGTTGAGTCTATAGGAGTGTAATTATAAAATCTATAATAAGGAACTATTAGCTATTATTAAGGCTTTTGAGGAATAGAGACCCGAGCTCGCCTACGAAGTAGATAATAAGGACTTATAGCTAGTCAAGATTTATACCGACTATAAGAACCTAGAATACGTTATGAAGACAAAGTAGCTAAATCGGCGACAAGCGCGTTAGGCTAAGTTCTTATTATAGTTTAACTTCAAGATAATATACCGTCTAGGACTTTAAGGTACAAAGCTAGACAGCCTAACGAGACGTAGCTAGGACCTTCCGTAGGGGGTGAACGACCCTCGGAACTAGCATTAGCATCAGACATTACTACCTCCTAAGCGATTCCTTAAGATCGCCTTACTATAGGCAATAGTAGAAGATACGCCGGAAGAAGAGGAACTAGTATAGCTAGACCCTAAAGCTAAAGAGTTCATGCCTATAGAACGAGATGCGCCTACTAAATAACCGGCGACGCGTAAAAGTTAACGGGAAGCCGAACTCGAGTATCGAATGTCGACGGCGTACGTAACCAATAACGAGCTTAAGACTACGATTAAGGACCTATAGAAAGACCGCACTCCTATACTACTATAGAGAGCGAAGATTCACCTAGTACACTATAAAGTAGATAGCGACCTACTATATATTCGAAATTAATACGACGGCTAGAGCTTATAGGTACTAAATGACTAAGCCTTATAGACTAGGATAATTAAGATAAACTATAACGCTCTAGTAGTAGGCTATCTAGGACGAGCTCGTACTTATAAACTCGTAGTACGTAAATTCTACTAGCCTAGATTAGCGAGATCTATACGTAGATATACCGCGAATTACCGTACCTACCGTATAACAAAATCTCTACACTCCTAGCCACTAGGATTATTATAGCCACTTCCTATTCTAGATCGGCCTTAGAAACATATTGTAGTCGACTTCGTTATTAGACTCCTAGATAGCACTCTTAACGGTATAGTCTATAACAACATTATAACCGTTACTAATAGGCTTACTAAGGAAGTCGAGCTAATCCCTATTAGCGCAATAATAGTATAGAATACGGCAAGGCTTTTCCTTAAATATATGTTCTATCGGCGCGGGTTTCCTAACACTATTATATTAGACCGTAGTAAGTAGTAGGTTACTACCTTCTAGAAGAAACACTATAAGATGCTCCGTACAAATCGTAAGCTAAGTTCTTCGTATTACCTAGAAACTAATAGATAGTTAGAACGTACTAACTAGGCGATAGAATAGTATCTTCGTATATTTACTAATAAGGTATAGGATAACTAGGCAGAATAGCTATACCTTACTTAGTTCGCGATTAACAATTACCTATCCGAGACTACTAGTATATCGCCGTTCTACGCTACCTTAGGCTATAACCCTAAGTTTATAGAGCGAGTTGACCTAAACGCTAGAAAGGAGGGAGGACTAACTACTCTCTAGCGACTAGATACGCGATTAGTAGAAACCTTTATACGTCGAATTTACGAGCTTTATAAGCACCTTTAAGAGAATATACGAATGTTATAAGCTCTCTAAGTAGAAGTAGTAAACCGCTACCGAAGCATTCCTCTAGACTATAAGGTAGGTAATTAGGTGTATCTTAGTACTAAGAACATCCGTACGACTCGACTATCTAAGAAGCTAGATAGGAAATATGCCGGCCCTTACTAGATCACGGAAGTTATGCCGGCTAGACTCTCTTATCGACTAAAACTATTAGACGCTCTAGTAGGACTTAATAACTGCTTCTACACCTTACTACTATAACGAGCCGACCACCCCGATTTCCTACTACTTGAAGGGTAGTATCTAGCGCCGCTACTACCGATAACTATCGAACCTAACACTACCGAGGCTAATATAGTAGCCGATATAGTAGCAGTACCTACGTATATATACGAGGTAGGAAATATCCTTAATATATACACCCGTAAGCGGGTAGGTAAGGTGAAGAAGGGGCATAAGCGTAAGGTAGATATATAGTATAAGGTGTAATAGGCTAGATATTAGAACGAGAAGGATAGTAAGACCTAGTAACCTATAGAGGATATACTTAAACACGCGGCCGCCGCTATTATAGACTTTTACTATAACCGGCCGGAGTTGTCTACGCCTATAGGCTTCGTAGCTCTATCTAACTAGTCCCTACTAGCTACTAAGGTACTCGGGCTTAACACGATTAGGGTTATTCCGAAAGACACCGTTACGAATAAGTCGCCTCGAGCCTTACCTCTAATAGAATCTGCTCCGTATATATTCGATACTCGAGTAGAGCCTATAGAGCCTATAATAATACCTAACTTTGGTTATAAGGATTATACGCGAGTACTAGCCGAAGATAGACGTAGGTCTAGGGTAAGCTAGCTAACTAGGTAATATGTTTCTCGAAGGAAGCCGCTCGAGGATAGTCTTAATAGAGCGAATGTAATGTTATCGGATAACGACAGGGTACTAGAGGATAATTAGGCATTCGCGCGATTATAGAGCTCGATAGGTAAGTAGCCTTATAAGGTAGATAACGCTTAGAGGACTAAGGCGTATTTTAGGAGGGGGGATACTATTACGGGTAGCCCGCGACCCCCTACTATAGCTACGTCGGCCCGGCTAGACCGCGGACCTTCCGTATCGGGTTAGCGCGGCTTAGCTTTACTTTATAACTTCGCCGCGCCTCGCGCTCCTCTTTCGTAGCTTCGTAGAACAATAACTATCTCGTTCGGACCCTATAATACGCGCGCCCTTATAGGGAAACCCGAATAGGTAAAAACCCTTCCCGCCCCCGACTACTCCTTATCTATATTAGCTTTCCCTCTAAACGTGCGTAGTCTATATTACTACCCCGTTAGCCCCCGCTCCTAGCCGGTCTCGTCGCGCTACGTCGTATCCTCTCTTCCTATACTACTCCTACTAGGCGGTACTGTTCTAGCTAGCCCTTCTCTAGTATCTAGTTCGTAATACGCCGTAGGTCCTTAGCGTTATTAAGAAGTACCCTAATCGTCCGGTTCCTCGCCTTTACTATCTACTCCCCCCTTTCTAGCGACTACCTCGGATAGACGAGGAGTACGTACCGTACGTTCTAGGAGCGATAGCCGTAGGGGCAGCTAGTATTCGTATATCCTAGAACCTTCCTCTATAATAGGTACCCCTAGAGGCCGATATGTTCGCTTCGTAGTTAGGTTACTATACTACTCTATACCCTCGTAAGGCGGTAGTAGATAAGCTTCGGGGGGTGCTTAACCGCGGATTTTATAGCTAACTATTCCTTAGGTTATCCCGCTAGCTAAGGGCGTCTACTATACCCTACACCCTAGTTATTCTACCTCTCTTTCTATAGTTGCTCTATAAACGACTTCTTACCTTCCTATCGCGTTACTAGCTATTCGTCCCTTACCCGATAGTTCGGCTCGTTTCCGGGTCGAATGCCCTTATACGCTAGTACTAATTCGCGGGCCCTTACGACTATACTAGCGATAACCTTCTATACTAGGTACTATGCCGACTTGCCTAAGTAGGAGGTCCGTAGTCCCTAGATATATAGGTCGATCGGCGGTATAGCGGTCTCGTAATTAAGTATCCTCGTTAGTGTCGACTTATATACCCCGGTGACCTTCCTTAGGCATTAGTTTTGGATCTTCGCTAGCGGCGCGACGAGTCCCTTCGATAGGTAGGCCCTCTCGCCTAAGGACTATACTTAGCTACTATAGGTAAGGACTAGCCGTATAATAGCGATATATAGAAGTCGTAACTACTAGAAGTCCGCCCCCTATATAGACGTAGTAAGCCTCTAGTATAATACTATATTCTATTTAGCTTTCCGTAATATTGCCTATACGTACTTCCTCTACCGTAGCGCCGGGTCTACCTATAGTCCGAGGATCCTAAGCTGACTTACCGGGTTAGTCATGTACCCCTATATCTAGATAGAAGCTTATTTATTATAGAACCGTAGCCGGCGCGTAAAGTGTATTAGATTGTACTTCTCTAGGGCAAACCGAGCCCCGTACCTCCTAGCCTAGTCCTCGTAGATCTTATACTTCTCTTCTAATAGCCTATAGTTCTCCTTAGTCGAGGAAGACTACGCTAGGATGTTCGTGTCGTCTATGAAGCCGCTCGTAGCGGTGTTCTAGGATTCTAGGGCTAGGAGTAGCGTCGCTATAAAGAAGAGGAATAGAATAGGTACTAGCGTTAAGCCTTACGGGATTCTAGTATAGACTACTTGAAATGGGCTTCTGTACTAGCCGACTAGGATCGACGTACTACGGTTTTAGAGGTAGGACCGTACGAAGTTGATAAGCTACTTAGGGAGTCCCTTCGACCTTAGGATATAGAGTAGCCGCGGGTATAACACGTAGTTGAAGGCTCCCGATATGTCTAGGCTAAGTAAGGAAGCTACCTTATCCCTATTCTTATACTAGATAGCCTTTACCTAAGAGGTAATAAGTTCTATCGTAGATAGCGTCGATTACTATAGGCGCGTACCTATCTAGGTGTCCGGGAGTAGGGAGTATTCCTCTACCGCCTCGGAGAGTCTCGTTATAACTAGCTTCTTAAGCGCCTTCCTAAGAGTGTTAAGGAGCGCAATTAGGCGGTACGACTTTACCTACGTATAGTCTTCCTTTTACGGCTTACGTAGGACTACTGTCGTCGATTATTTAAAAGCTATCGGGTGGTACCCGGTCTGTAGGTAGGCGTTAAAGATCGCTATAGCTACTAGGGCTAGTTGAGCTCTATACTTCTTTAGTAGCTCGTTTAGGATCCTATCCGGCCCCGGGGCTTTCTTCGCCGGCAACTTCCTTAGTATAGCGGCAACTTCTCCCTCGGACACCTCCTATTAGACCGCGATACTAGGGTCTAGGGGAGTAGAGCTATTTATGTCGCTTAGATTAGCCTCGACTAGGGGCGGGAAGAACTTGCTAGCTAGTAGACGCGCCTTAGCCTCGGGGTCGCTAACCGGGCTACTAGGCGATTATAGTGCTAGGATAGAGAAGGAGGGGCCCTATATAGGGTCCTATCGGGCCTATTTCGCTAGCTTCTATATCCTCGCTAGCTTGCCGGCGATTTCTTCTACTATAGCCCTCTAGCCGACTACTTTCTCCCTCCGTATTATAGCTTTCTTCTATTAGTATACCTCCCTATATACGTTCTAGGCCTCCTCGCTATAGCTGCTCGTCTATACCCGGCGGGCTCTCCTAGCTTCTCTTACTACCGTAGTACACTTTAGCGTCTAGTATAGTTTAGACTATATCGTTAGTTAGGTAAGCGGAACGTAAAGTAAGGTCGCTTTCCTTATTTCGTCTATTAATCCTTAGACTGCCTCGTCTATCTCGTCTTTACTGTTATATTAGTACTACGCGATCTAGACTAGCCTCTCGGAGTTACAGAGGTACGCCTAGTTATTAGCCTAGTAGGCCTTTCCCTAGTTTAGCTTAGAGGTTCTTACTAGTATACGTTATATCTATATTATAATAGAGGTCCTGACTAGTATATAGTCTAACGACGCCTCGAGTTTATATTCGATCCTATAGTAGGTTACCGTATAGTAGTAGCTATCTAAGATCTAGGAGAGGTCGATCGTACCTTAGAGTCCCCCTCTCTTCTAGGTGCCTAGGTCCTTCGGGGTATTAAGGGCAATTACGTTACTCGCTATCAAGTCGAGTACTTCGTCGGCTATAGGGTGCGGCTATATAAGGCTTTCCTAGGAAGGGTAGTATATATTAAAGTCTCCTACTACAATGTGGCACCCTTGTCTCTTGAGCGCACTGTCTAGGTATCTATAGACCCCTAGGTCGCGGCTAGACCTCGAGGCTAGCGGTTATATATATAGGTTGTGTATCTAGGTACTACCTACGTAGAGGGAGGTAATATCGCCCCCGCCTTCTTCGTCTACGTAGTATACTACCTCCTAGTCGGATTCTAGTATGTCCTTACTAATATAGAAGTACGTACGGGGTCTACCGTCGCCTCGTAGGTATATCGTATAGCCTAGTGACTTATAGGTCGTTAGTCTCTTATAGTACGGGTTAATCTATAGCTCCTAGATTACTAGGACGTAGTGGACGTACGGGTCCGCCTCGTATAGGAAATAGTTCTAGACTATGTCCTTACTACAGTTAACGTTATACTAGATAATACTAAGCGTATCGAGGCTAGTTATCGGTATCGACAATTATTTCCTCTATAGCGTCCTATGTCCTACTACCTTATACGTCCTAGTCTACGCCTATCGGCTATATACTAAAGGGGAGCCGGGCCTAGTTAGATTCCCTCGCCGTAGCTAGTAGAGTACGTAGCCTCCCGTACGCCCTAGGTTACGTATCCTTTATATTATTCTCGGCCCTAGGGCGCTTATACCCGACCGCCGCTAGCTAGTTCCGGTATAGGCTAGCCTCGCGGTCGCCGTAGAACCTTAGGGCGACGGTTCTGTTTGTAATTGCCTTGTTTTTCGCTAGTTTCTACTATAGGCATTCCGCGCTATACGATAGGTAGTGCCCCGGACAGTTCGCGTACCGTCTCGTAGCCGATATATAGTCCCTAGACATATAGTCTCCTATATAGTTCGAGCAGGCCTACTTGTTTATATACGTGTAGGTTTAGTATCTATACTATTAGCATTTAAAGCATTAGAGGACATAAAAGGATAAGGAGTGCTTTTCTACTATCTTAAGGCTATATTGCTAGATTAGGCCTTATTCTTTCGCTAGATCCGCCGCTTTCGCGTCTTATAGCTATACTATTAGCGCCGAGGCCTTCTTACCTTCTAGCTATTTCCTATAGAGCTAAGTCGCCTTCTAGATTAGAGAGTTTAGGGTGATCGGGTTGCCCTCTTAGAGAGTACGTAGGTGACCTTAGTTAGTTAGGTCGAACTCCTTAGGTATATCGTAGACTAGGATCGTGAATTACTTCGTTAAGACCTTCGCTAATACCGTAACCTTAGATACCTACTATAGTTATGCCTCTAGGTACCTCCTAGTAGTAGTAGAGCTAGTATAGATCTATAGAGTACCGTTAGACTATTAGTTTACTACGACCACCCCTAGCTAGTTAATTCGTTAGGCGAGCTCCTTATTCGATAGCTTCGTAACTTCGGCCTAGTCTTCCTTTACTATAATACGGATTGTAACTATATCGTACGTTAGGCGGGGGCCTAGTATCGATACCGCGACCGATACCTAGCTATAGGGGTATTGATTCCGGGTGGCCTTATTAATCGCCTAGGACGTCGTCCTTATTTCTTATTGCCCTCGGTAATACGATAGTATAAGCGCCGTACGTAGCTAAGTGATTATTACCTATAGAGACCGGTATAGGGGCTAATTATTACTTTCTATACTTTTTACGTCCTCTATAAGTTGCTACTAGTTGTCTTAGGGGAGCTTCGCCTATAGAGCCGTAGGCGCCGTTAGTACCGTAGCCTAGGCTACTATTACCTAGGAGTTGCCTAATATAGCTAGGCACCTCTACGGCGTCTAGAGCTAAAGAAATAGAGTGAAGAGAACTTTAAGCTATCTAGATTAAATAAGGTAGAACTCCCTTAATACCTCGTATTACCGTTTGAGCGACTTCGAGTCTACTTAATAGGTACGTACGTTATACCCCGACTCGCTATATCGCTTATAGCGTCGTAGCCTTAGTACTAGCCGAACACTATCTAGCGACTCTCTACTTACTTCCTACCTCCTAGTATCCTCTAGAGGTATGAATAACGACGCCTTATCGAAGGTTAGAGACTATCTAGACTAAACGTACTTACGCTTTCGTACTTTCCGCTATATAAGGGCCTCGTTAGACTTATATAGCTAACTAATCTTGCTTCGTATAAGAGCTATCTAATACGCTATCTCTCTACTCCCTCTCTATTACTCTATTAAACGACCTTCCTCTTTCTACTACGCCTTTCTAAACCCGTAACGACGCTCTAAGACGTAATGACACCTATTATAAACCCTGTCTCGTCGAAGTTATAGGTGTCCTAGTTAAGGATACTATACTTCTCCTTTATATTACGTATAAGCAAGAACTGAATATTACTATATACTCGTACTAATATAACCCTACCTACTCGACGCGTCGGCTTATCGATCTCTACGCCAAAATAAGACATATTCGAAAGCTCTTATCAAGGCTATTCTAACGATATACAAAGTAGGCCACTACCCCTAGGACTAAGGGAGTTCTACCTTATTTAATCTAGATAGCTTAAAGCTCTCTTTACCCTGTTTCTTTAGCTCTAAACGCCGCGGAGGTGCCTAGCTACATTAGGCAACTCCTAGGTAATAGTAGCCTAGACTACGGTACTAACGGCGCCTACGGCCCTATAGGCGAAGCCCCCTTAAGACAACTAGTAGCAACTTATAGAGGACGCAAAAAGTATAGAAACTAACGATTAGCTCCCTTACCGGTCTCTATAGGTAATGATTACTTAGCTACGTACGGCGCTTATACTGTCGTATTACCGAGGGCAACAAGAAATAAGGACGACGTCCTAGGCGATTAGTAAGGCCACCCGGAATCAACACCCCTATAGCTAGGCATCGGTCGCGGTATCGATACTAGGCCCCCGCCTAACGCACGATGTAGTTACGATCCGCATTATAGTAAAGGAAGACTAGGCCGAAGTTACGAAGCTATCGAATAAGGAGCTCGCCTAACGAATTAACTAACTAGGGGTAGTCGTAGTGAACTAATAGTCTAACGGCACTCTATAGATCTATACTAGCTCTGCTACTACTAGGAGGCACCTAGAGGCATAGCTATAGTAGGCATCTAAGGTTACGGCATTAGCGAAGGTCTTAACGAAATAATTCACGATCCTAGTCTACGATATACCTAAGGAGTTTGACCTAACTAACTAGGGTTACCTACGCGCTCTCTAAGAGGACAACCCGGTCACTCTTAACTCTCTAATCCAGAAGGCGACTTGGCTCTATAGGAAACGGCTAGAAGGCAAGAAGGCCTCGGCGCTAATAGTATAGCTATAAGACGCGAAAGCGGCGGATCTAGCGATAGAACAAGGCCTAGTCTAGTAATATAGCCTTAAGACAGTAGAAAAGCACTCCTTATCCTTTTGTGTCCTCTAATACTTTAAATGCTAATAGTATAGATACTAAACCTACACGTATATAAACAAGTAGGCCTGCTCGAACTATATAGGAGACTATATATCTAGGGACTATATATCGGCTACGAGACGGTACGCGAACTGTCCGGGGCACTACCTATCGTATAGCGCGGAATGCCTATAGCGGAAACTAGCGAAAAACAAGGCAATCATAAACAGAACCGTCGCCCTAAGATTCTACGGCGACCGTAAGGCTAGCCTACACCGGAACTAGCTAGCGGCGGTCGGGTATAAGCGCCCTAGGGCCGAGAACGATATAAAGGATACGTAACCTAGGGCGTACGGGAGGCTACGTACTCTACTAGCTACGGCGAGGGAATCTAACTAGGCCCGGCTCCCCTTTAGTATATAGCCGATAGGCGTAGACTAGGACGTATAGGGCAGTAGGACATAGGACGCTATAGAGGAAATGATTATCGATGCCGATAACTAGCCTCGACACGCTTAGTATCATCTAGTATAACGTTAACTATAGTAAGGATATAGTCTAGAACCATTTCCTATACGAGGCGGACCCGCGCGTCTACTACGTCCTTATAATCTAGGAGCTATAGATTAGCCCGCACTATAAGAGACTAACGACCTACAAGTTACTAGGCTATACGACATGCCTACGAGGCGACGGCAGACCCCGTACGTGCTTCTATGTCAGTAAGGACATACTAGAATCCGACTAGGAGGTAGTGTACTACGTAGACGAAGAAGGCGGGGGCGATATTACCTCCCTCTACGTAGGTAGTACCTAGATACACAACCTATATATACAACCGCTAGCCTCGAGGTCTAGCCGCGACCTAGGGGTCTATAGATACCTAGACAGTGCGCTTAAGAGACAAGGGTGCCACATCGTAGTAGGAGACTTTAATATATACTACCCTTCCTAGGAAAGCCTTATATAGCCGCACCCTATAGCCGACGAAGTACTCGACTTGATAGCGAGTAACGTAATTGCCCTTAATACCCCGAAGGACCTAGGCACCTAGAAGAGAGGGGGACTCTAAGGCACGATCGACCTCTCCTAGATCTTAGATAGCTACTACTATACGGTAACCTACTATAGGATCGAATATAAACTCGAGGCGTCGTTAGACTACATACTAGTCAGGACCTCTATTACGATATAGATATAACGTATACTAGCGGGAACCCCTAAGCTAAACTAGGGAAAGGCCTACTAGGCTAACATCTAGGCGTACCTCGATAACTCTAAGAGGCTAGTCTAGATCGCGTAGTAGCAATATAACAGTAAAGACGAGATAGCCGAAGTAGTCTAGGGGTTGATAGACGAAATAAGAAAAGCGACCTTACTTTACGTTCCGCTTACCTAACTAACGATATAGTCTAAACTATACTAGACGCCGGAGTATACTACGGTAGTAAGAGAAGCAAGGAGAGCCCGCCGGGTGTGGACGAGCAGCTATAGCGAGGAGGCCTAGAACGTATATAGGGAGGTATACTAATAGAAGAAAGCTATAATACGAAGGGAGAAAGTAGTCGGCTAGAGGGCTATAGTAGAAGAAATCGCCGGTAAGCTAGAGAGGATATAGAAGCTAGCAAAATGGGCCCGACAGGACCCTATATAGAGCCCCTCCTTCTCTATCCTAGCGCTATAATCGCCTAGTGGCCCGGTTAGCGACCCCGAGGCTAAGGCGCGTCTACTAGCTAGCAAGTTCTTCCCGCCCCTAGTCGAGGCTAATCTAAGCGATATAAACAGCTCTACTCCCCTAGCCCCTAGCATCGCGGTCTAATAGGAGGTGTCCGAGGGAGAAGTTGCCGCTATACTAAGGAAGTTGCCGGCAAAGAAAGCCCCGGGGCCGGATAGGATCCTAAACGAGCTACTAAAGAAGTGTAGAGATTAACTAGCCCTAGTAGTTATAGCGATCTTTAACGCCTGCCTATAGACCGGGTACCACCCGATAGCTTTTAAACAATCGACGACAGTAGTCCTACGTAAGCCGTAGAAGGAAGACTATACGTAGGTAAAGTCGTACCGCCTAATTACGCTCCTTAATACTCTTAGGAAGGCGCTTAAGAAGCTAGTTATAACGAGACTCTCCGAGGCGGTAGAGGAACACTCCCTACTCCCGGACACCTAGATAGGTACGCGCCTATAGCGATCGACGCTATCCGCGATAGAACTTATTACCTCTTAGGTAAAGGCTATCTAGTATAAGAATAGGGACAAGGTAGCTTCCTTACTTAGCCTAGACATATCGGGAGCCTTTGACTACGTGTTATACCCGCGGCTACTCTACATCCTAAGGTCGAAAGGACTCCCTAAGTAGCTTGTTAACTTCGTACGGTCCTACCTCTAAAACCGTAGTACGTCGATCCTAGTCGGCTAGTATAGAAGCCTATTTTAAGTAGTCTATACTAGAATCCCGTAAGGCTTAACGCTAGTACCTATTCTGTTCCTCTTCTTTATAGCGACGCTACTCCTAGCCCTAGAATCCTAGAACACCGCTACGAGCGGCTTCGTAGACGACATAAACATCCTAGCGTAGTCTTCCTCGACTAAGGAGAACTATAGGCTACTAGAAGAGAAGCACAAGATCTACGAGGACTAGGCTAGGAGGCACGGGGCTCGGTTTGCCCTAGAAAAGTATAATCTAATACACTTTACGCGCCGGCTACGGTTCTACAATATGCAAGCTTCTATCTAGATATAGGGGCATACGACTAACCCGGCAAATTAGCTTAGGATCCTCGGACTATAGGTAGACCCGGCGCTACGGTAGAGGAAGTACGTATAGGCAATATTACGGAAAGCTAAACAGAATATAGCATTATACTAGAGGCTCACTACGTCTATATAGGGGGCGGACTTCCGGTAGTTACGACTTCTATATACGGCTATTATACGGCCAGTCCTTACCTATAGTAGCTAAGTATAGTCCTTAGGCGAGAGGGCCTGCCTATCGAAGGGACTCGTCGCGCCGCTAGCGAAGATCCAAAACTAATGCCTAAGGAAGGTCACCGGGGTATATAAGTCGATACTAACGAGGATACTTAAGTACGAGACCGCTATACCGCCGATCGACCTATATATCTAGGGACTACGGACCTCCTACTTAGGCAAGTCGGTATAGTACCTAGTATAGAAGGTCATCGCTAGTATAGTCGTAAGGGCCCGCGAATTAGTACTAGCGTATAGGGGCATTCGACCCGGAAACGAGCCGAACTACCGGGTAAGGGACGAATAGCTAGTAATATAATAGGAAGGTAAGAAATCGTTTATAGAGCAACTATAGAAAGAGAGGTGGAACAACTAGGTTGTAGGGTATAGTAGACGCCCTTAGCTAGCGGGACAACCTAAGGAATAGTTAGCTACAAAATCCGCGGTTAAGTACCCCCCGAAGCTTATCTACTACCGCCTTACGAGGGCATAGAGTAGTATAGCAACCTAACTACGAAGCGAACATATCGGCCTCTAGGGGTACCTATTATAGAGGAAGGTTCTAGGATACACGAATACTAGCTACCCCTACGGCTATCGCTCCTAGAACGTACGGTACGCACTCCTCGTCTATCCGAGGTGGTCGCTAGGAAGGGGGGAGTAGATAGCAAAGGCGAGGAACCGGACGATTAGGGCACTTCTTAACAACGCTAAGGACCTACGGCGTATTACGAACTAGATACTAGAGAAGGGCTGGCTAGAATAGTACCGCCTAGTAGGAACAGTATAGGAAGAGAGGATACGACGTAGCGCGACGAGACCGGCTAGGAGCGGGGGCTAACGGGGTAGTGACATAGACTACGTACGTTTAGAGGGAAAGCTAAACTAGATAAGGAGTAGTCGGGGGCGGGAAGGGTTTTCACCTATTCGGGTTTCCCTTTGTATATAACAATAGATATATACCTATATAGGCCGGATAGGGTCCTAGAACAGGGGAATGACAAATCTATCTATCTATAAGCAAGAACTACTTCTTAATAACGTCTAGATCTTCTATTAGGGCTCGCTAACGATCGTATCTACGTATTATACGAACTATTAGCTTACGACACCGCCTAATAAACCTATCTATCTAATTAAGACTAGCGGGCTTAAGACCCTTCTCTTATAGTAATAAATCGGCCATTACTCGTATACTAGCCTTTAATAGCGGGAAACCTCTAAGATCTAGCTCGAGTATATACTTAAGTATCACCCTCTCTTCTAGCTCTATAAGCTTCTTCGAATTAGGCTCGTAGTCACTCCGAGGAGGTTGTCTATTCAATCGATACCCTAGTATAGTTCGAGACGCGTCGTATACCTTTATAGCAAGTCGATTCGTAATTATCGCGTCGCGTTTTGTAGCCTAGATAGCTAAGGTTAGTTTGGCCTCGTTTAAAGACAATATACGCTATAGTAGTAGTTATATAGCTATATCTATAGAAGTGGTATAGTTCTTAGCAAAAGTGGCCCGCTCGGTAGTATAGCCCGCTTAGTAGTAAAGTACGTTAGCGTATATTGTCTTTAAACAAGGCTAAACTGACCTTAGCTATCTAGGCTACGAAACGCGACGCGACAATTACGAATCGACTTGCTATAAAGGTATACGACGCGTCTCGAACTATACTAGGGTGTCGATTAAATAGACGACCTCCTCGGGGTGACTACGAGCCTAATTTAAAGAAGCTTATAGAGCTAGAAGAGAGGGTAATACTTAAGTATATACTCGAGCTAGATCTTAGAGGTTTCCCGCTATTAAAGGCTAGTATACGAGTAATGGCCGATTTATTACTATAAGAGAATGGTCTTAAGCCCGCTAGTCTTAATTAGACAGATAGGTTTATTAGGCGGTGTCGTAAGCTAATAGT
This sequence comes from Fulvia fulva, assembly GCF_020509005.1. Classification (NCBI taxonomy): domain Eukaryota; kingdom Fungi; phylum Ascomycota; class Dothideomycetes; order Mycosphaerellales; family Mycosphaerellaceae; genus Fulvia; species Fulvia fulva. The sequence continues at coordinate 1,848,633 of NC_063012.1, forward strand.
TCGTATAATACGTAGATACGATCGTTAGCGAGCCCTAATAGAAGATCTAGACGTTATTAAGAAGTAGTTCTTGCTTATACGTAATATAAAGGAGAAGTATAGTATCCTTAACTAGGACACCTATAACTTCGACGAGACAGGGTTTATAATAGGTGTCATTACGTCTTAGAGCGTCGTTACGGGTTTAGAAAGGCGTAGTAGAAAGAGGAAGGTCGTTTAATAGAGTAATAGAGAGGGAGTAGAGAGATAGCGCATTAGATAGCTCTTATACGAAGCAAGATTAGTAAGCTACGTAAGTCTAACGAGGCCCTTATATAGCGGAAAGTACGAAAGCGTAAGTACGTTCAGTCTAGAGGGTCTCTAACCTTCGATAAGGCGTCTTAATTGATACCTCTAGAGGATACTAGGAGGCAGGAAGTGAGTAGAGAGTCGCTAGATAGTGTTCGGCTAGCACTAAGGCTACGACGCTATAAGCGATATAGCGAGTCGGGGCATAACGTACGCACCTATTAAGTAGACTTGCTAGATAGCGAAGAATCTGAAGAGGAATTGTCCTCCTAGTAACGATTCTGTAGGATGTCGTCGTGTTAAGATACCGTCGTAATCAAAGTGGAAGTGGTATAGTTCTTAGTAAAAGTGGCCCGCTCGGTGGTGTGGCCCGCTCGGTAGTGAAGTACGTTAGTTAGTTAACTATATATATATTGTCGATCTAAGTCTAATAGCGACGAGACAACCTAGGTAAAACAGACAGCTTGTGTGGTTTTGTAAGGTGAAATGTACACGAGAAATACAAGTCTGCAAGGCGCGATGTTGCGGAAGTCGGAAGAAACCAAGTGGGGGTCAATTACTGCCATGGTGAGTTGTTCCTTCGTGAGAAGAAGCGACTCATTGAAGTCAGATTTCGATGACATCCAAGACGAGGGCCCGCGATTGGCGGCGGCTCGCTCAAGCGGCTCCATCAACCTAGAGCCCGGCAATTTTGCGCCATTTTCCTGTGAAGATCTTCCCACAACTCGAAATCGTACGAGCGCCGAGTGTTCGTAGTCGCTAACATCGCCATGGCTGAGACGGTAGCTTCGACGCCCGCTGCGATTCCTGTCGCAAAGGCTGCGCAGGTGACCGGTCTCCGCAAGAATGGCAAAGGCTGGCACGAGACTAAGAGGCCCTTCCGTCCGACTGCGGGACAGACAGCGTATGCGAAGCGCGTAGCGCGGGAGTCGCAGGTCAACGAGATCAAGGCTACTGAGAAGGAGATGAAGGCAGAGAAAGAGGAAGAGCGACAGGTACGTGGGACTTCTCGGAGTACAGTAGCCACCTGCAAATACTGATTTTCTGGTTCAGCGGAGGATTCAAGCCATCAAGGACAAGCGCGCTGCGAAAGAGGAGAAGGAGCGCTATGAGAAGATGGCAGAGAAGATGCACAAGAAACGTGTCGAGAGATTGAAGAGGAGGGAGAAGCGCAACAAGCTGTTGAAGTCATGAGACACTGAGAGCACGTTCAAATACGCTATGATCGCACGAATGTCAGCCCGGCAGACGTGTTGTGCGGGACATACTACATGCACAGAACGCAGTGACAGAGAAGGTCTCCCTCCTCTCAGGGGCACATAGCTGGCTCTGTCAGGTCACGACAAGGGGCTGCAAGCAGTGGACTGGCCGACTTACGTGCAACATCAGGTCGCATAAAATGGCCGTGGAACCATACGAGTTCAGGCTTTGTACTCGAAACAGCCCACGCGCATGCTCATATGCGCCGCAGCTCTAATATCCTACCGGAAGTTATATCAGACACGATCTCCGATGAGACGGGCGCCGATCTACAATCGCGGACGGCGAATGGAAGCACTTTACCCAGCATGGTCATCCGGTGCTGCGAAGAAGTGAGAAGAAGCGTGCTGCGATCATACGGCTCTTGTAAGGGAGGGCGCGCGAGGGTTGCGGGATTCGTGAGACTATCACCTTCCGTGCACGGCTGCATGTGAAGTCACCACTACAACAATGATTGTAAACATCAGTACACCTTGTCTCATTCAATCGACGCAAGAAGTCTGCAGATCAGGCACACAGCTATACGTGACAGCGATCGAGGCCAACGCATGCAAGATCGTGCAGTAGTGCCTCACCTTCTGCATTCCTGCTGTGGGATTAAAGTCTTTGGACACTTCTTGCTGTCCGTTGAGGAGCAGAGAGCAGAGCTATGTGAAGACCGCAAATCAATCGGTGTACTGTACATTTTCTTCGTGGCTGGCTCCAGTCTGAAATGGGCCATAAGATCTGGATGGTCAAACGGCTCGGCTCCAATGCTTTTGCGCATAGCCGTGAGTAGACTACACTAACTCAACGTCGCTTATGTGCGCGCTTCTCAGCACATGCCCCAGAAGTGGGAACAGGAAGGCGAAAGACGAGACAACGAAGGCCCATCGCTTCGAGGGACGACACTCGGCAGCCGGGACCGAATGGAAAGTTTTGTGTATCGAACCTTCCACTTCCACATCTCGACCTCGAAGACTCTCATCATCAGGCCACGTCTCGATAGTGCTTCAGCACTTGCGAAACAGGTCTGCTCGGCAGGGCGCTTTTCCCAGTCGACACAGGTTGCTCGCATGACGAATTTGATGGTTTCTTTCCCTCATGCCGAACCCTTACTATGCCGCCTTTCAATCGAAGCCACCAAGGCCACCTGCTCGGCACTGCTCAAGATGGACCCAGCATTTCGTTTGCGGAGAGCGTTCACCAGCAGGGCAGATACCGTTTCAACTCCAGACTTCGTACCGCGTTCTGATTTGGAGCGGCGAGAAAAGGTCCCAGAAAAGCGGTCTAGTCCATTCTTCGACGGCAGCCACATGCGCGCTCCACAGATTTGCTAGACCGAAAAGAGACATTGACGGCTTCAAACTTCGACACCATCGCCTATCCCGTCAAAGCCGTGCTCGTAACCATCACCTGCAGGCTTGAGATCAACATGCCGGTGAAAGAGCAGTATGCGTGCTGCATCTCACTGTAAGGCCCCGTATACCTCATCGCGATTAACCTGATAATTTGCTATAATCTCTAGACATTATCGGTTTTCGATTATGAGAACCTGTGCGTATGCCTCGAGAATCGATTAAACTATAAGATTATGAGATTATCTCGCTGTTCGCTGCTCGCTGTCTCGAACAGGCAGCTATATCCTGATAATCGAATAACCTGCTTTCTGGAGGTTGTTTCTCACCCAGAATCCGATAATCTACAGCTTGCATTTCAAGGGCACGTGACGAATAACTTGGAACCTGAAGCCGTATACCAAGAATCCTTAGGTTATCGATTAATCTGGCCCTCGATTTTAGATTATTGAGAATCTATCAGATGATCGATGAATCGCGATGAGGCATACGGGGCCTAAAGCAATGGCAGCGACTTCACACACTTCAGACTGCTACACATCCAGTCTAGCGACTCACTGTCCAAGCTAACCTTGGTGGCGGACAGCAGACATCCACAATGTTCTCGGCGACGCCACGACTAGAGGCCGTTGTATCTTAGTGCACGCTCAGCAAGGAGAAGAAGGTTCACATCGAGCTAACGGACAGACAGCCGTGCGTTCCACGCTTCAATCATTTCAATGCACATGGCGCCAGCCAGAACACCGTTAAGATGCCACGACCACGCAATATAGATCTCCATGGGATAGCGAGGCGTAAGGCTCACCTACGTTTCGCTCCTTCATTGCCCATCACTCGTCTGAATCTTTGTTGACCAGTGACCTGAACTTGCTTCAACTCACTTTGGGACGAGCACATACAGCAGCCTGTTGCGTGTAGCATACGGAGTCGATTCTACAGCACGATACTTGTTTCACATCAAACGACATGGGTCTTGCGTCCTTCTTCGCCCAGTGGCGTGGACCGAAAACAAAAGCCGAAACACATCGGTCGCAACCAGCACGTCGCTCAAATGGCCTTCGTTTGGCGTCCACTCCGAGACACGAAAGGATCGGCTCATACGAAACAACAACGGGACCGATGATTGCATTGCCTTCACATCCATCCACCGCTGCAACAGCTCGCGTTCCCGCCAGCAAAGAAGAACGGAGGAAAAGTAGAGGTGCAAACTTGTCACAATACAAGACACAGACTCGATCGAGCGACCGCCGCAGCAGCATTGTCGGAGGCCGACCTGATGATGATGAGAATGTTCCTTCCATGCCAGGACGAGCCTTCAGGCGAGCCGAGAAGTCGCGAGATGAGTTCGAGATGATGCCACCCGGCACTGCTGCGTCGAACGAGTCGCAGACGTCCGCCACTACTTCCAAGTCGAAACGATTCTCCTTCGGACACACGTTGAGCAGGAGGAAATCATGGTTCTCGTCCAACCGACCGACCATAACGGCAGCAGATATGCCACCACTGCCGCCAATGCCAATTAGCGTGCCTGAAACGAATCCGTCCACGACAGCCACCGTGCCTTCGGATAAGAGACATCGCAGAGCTGCGTCCAGAGCTGCGTCCATCGGATCTACTACCAGCACCGTGAGAGGACCAAAGCGCCGCTCCTGGTGGGCATCCTCAAACCCAGACGACTCGGAAGATGAGGAGGTCCCCCCGGTCCCAAGTCTTATCCGTGACCAGAATTATACGCCAGATTCCATGAACAGCGATCCGTTCGATCACGTTGATCTGTCTCGCAATCCAGATCTGACCGAGACGACAACACGCACATCCTCCGTCAAATCGCCCCGACCGCTCAGTGTCTGCACTGTGAAAACTGTCAGGTCATATAAGCCCAAGTCAGCAGTGAAAGGCTTCATGAACTCAACAAGCGGCGCAACTGAGTCGGCACGTCTTAGCTACCGGAAATCGTTCAACATCCAGGACGATGCAGCTATGGTCTGCTTGACAGACGAACAGCGTGTAGAGTGGGCGAAACTCATGAATGAGGGGGATACTTTCCGGGACCGACCGAGCCTAAAGTCGACGAACAGCTATGCGTCAGAAGTCAGTGTCAAGGACAGATTTGCGAATGACCAAGCTCTTGCTGCGCTTGAGTTTGGGACTCGGTAGCGCGTGCGACATTACTGCTCATATGTTGAATATAAAGGTGCATTGGTGGCGTCTAGATGGGAACAGGACTTTACGAGTATAGAAGAAGTCATGCATTTTATGTCACCCGGGTTCCGTTTCCTGCTATGGAGGCTATCGCCGTCGTCGCCATGTAGAGCTTCGTAGTGCACTGACTGGCGAACGAACAGAGAATTCGAAGGCTGATCTACCTTCAAGCGTCACATAGTAACAAGCTACGCACCGCTTCCACAGCAACAACCCAAACCTTCAGCATCACCCCCTTTGCCCACAACCCCACACCACCAACCCCCACCACCCCAATCAGCAAGCCCATCCAGCATCAACAGCATACGTAGCCCCCGTCACGAACGTCGCCTCATCACTCAACAACCACACAATCAAAGTGGCCACCTCCCCCGACGTCCCCAGTCGACCCAGAGGCGTCGTCTCCTCACTCTGCTCCACGCCCTCTAAAGCGTTCCGCTTGTCCATCAGGGGCGTCTGGATCGAGCCCGGAGTCACGGCATTCACGCGAACGTTGCGCGAGCCAACTTCCTTGGCAGCAGAGCGGACGAGGCCGAGAACGCCGTGCTTGCTTGCTGCGTAGGCGGCGTGTTTGGCGAATCCGAGAGTGCCTTGGACTGAGCTGACGCAGACTATGCTTCCCGGACCGGGTATTGCTTGGAGTTCGGCTCGGAGACAGTACATCATGCCTGAAGAAGATTTCCAAAGTTAATGCATTGCAGAGAACCACAAAAATGTGGATGGAAGCGTACCCGTAAGATTAACAGCCATGATAAGATCCCACTGATCATCCTCAAGCTCTTCTACCTACACGTCCCACATCATCAGCACATTCCAACATTTCCCCTTCAAATACACCAACATGTTACACACCATCCTCGTCCCATGATGCTTCCCAATAACTCCCGCACAATTCGCAGCACCCGACAACTTCCCGAATTGCTCCACCACACCTTTAATCCAATCATCGACAGAATCTCTCTCCGCCACATTAACTTTCGTATACCTCACCCGTCCCTCAAACGCCCTCAAGGTCTCCTTGGCAGTTACCAGAGCAGCATCGTCGACATCGCCAATTGCGACTGCAGCGCCTCTCGACAGTAGAAGCTGGGAAGTCGCAAGGCCGATTCCGCTGGCTCCACCTGTGACGGCGTAGACTTTGTCTTGGAGGTCGTTGTCGCGACCCATTGTGGTAGGGGACGAAAGCGAGGGATTCGATTCACGGGTGATGGTGTAGGACTTGACAGCGGTATCGATGGGTGACTGACCGGCTCACGATGTACCGTCAAGTCGGATCTTTGGAGAGCGATGTGGAGCTCCGGGTAAATAGAACTACTACCGGGTGAATTGTGAGGGATACGAGAGTCGTGTTCTCTTGCGTTTGGGAAGTCACCTTCTGTATTCGGCGTATTGTCTGCGTCTCAACCGTTACCGTGGGCTAGTGGTATGATCTGTTGGTCGTCTATGGCAGGTGCGTGATCACTTCATGCTCTGCTTCCGCAGCGTCTAGGCCAGGCATTGACGTAGCCACTTGGGAGGCAGAAGTGTGACAACTGCTTGTCCACTGTTCACATGCTTTAATATCTTGTCATACGTTGGAGCATCAAATACCTCCATCATTTTGCCTACCAACGTCACGCTCCAATCATTCCTGAGGATGAGCCAACCTCAACCGCCCCTCCTCATCATACACAAGCTCCCGAATCTTCGCAGACCGCAAATGATTATGCCCAGATATCGAAGTATCATGATAGCAAAGATACGTCTTGCCCTTGAACTCAACAATCGAATGATGCGTAGTCCAGCCCTGTACCGGCTCCAGGATCCGACCGGCATAGGTGAAAGGCCCAATGGGTGAATCCCCTACTGCGTAGACAATGTAGTGAGTATCGCCTGTGCTATAGCTGAAATAGTACCTGCCATTCGGTCCCTTGTGCATCCAAGCAGCCTCGAAGAAGCGTCTGTCGTGGTCGCTGGAGTGGATCGGCTTCCCATCGCGGTCATTGATCACAAGCTCGTGAACGCCTCCGTTGAAGGACTTCATGTCATCGCTTAGTGTCGCCACTCGAGGCGTGAGGGCTGCTTCATCTCCGGCAGCCTCCATAGTTTGATAGGCATTGCCATCAAATTCGCCCGTTCGCCAACACTGAAGTTGACCACCCCAAATACCGCCAAAATACAAATACGCCTCGCTATCATCATCAACAAGCACAGCAGGATCAATACTATAGCTTCCAGCAATAGGTTCCGCCTCCGGTTTGAATGGTCCTTCAGGCGTGTCACTCACAGCAACGCCAATCCGGAAGATACCCTCTTTGTCCCTAGCTGGGAAGTAGAAGTAGTACTTTCCGTTCTTGTAGCCACAATCGGGTGCCCAAAGTTGCTTCGAAGCCCAGGGGACGTCTTCGAGACCGAAAGCTTTGCCGTGGACTGTTACTTTGCCGCCTATGTCGTCCATGGAGAGGACGTGGTAGTCGGCCATGTCGTATTGGCTGCCATTGTCGTCGTCTGGGATGGTGGTGCGGCGATCGTGGGAAGGATATATGTATAGTTTGTTGTTGAAGACGCGGCCGGAAGGGTCGGCGAAGAAGTTGTCCTGGACGAGGGGTGCTGAATCGGCCATGTTCGCGGGGGGAAAGAGTATGTTACTTTGCCCTTTGGAGACGTTTATGAAGAACACAGGCCTCATATAAGTGTACTGTAGATTAGCCTCTTCAGTGACCATGGTCCAGCTTAGGCTAAAGTGAGACGATCGGCTTGGCACCAGCATGCAGTCTGCCGTGTCTGGAAAGTCGCTGCTTAAATGCATGGCTCAACAGCAGAGTGTAGACAGTGCTCAAGGTGGTATAGTGCTTGGTGGTATCAACGATGCTGACAGTAAGGCTATCGGAGACTTACCACACTCAAAGCTTTCTGCACCAGTCTCTTCCGTGATTGACCTGCCAGTTGCACAGCGCCGTCTCCATCCCTGCTCCTAGCAGACCGGCAAAGAAGATACCAGCGCTATCGCTCACAGTGACCGCTCCAAGGCTGAATTCTCGCTCTTCGTCCGCTATGTCTTCGCGGATGGCAGCAAATGTCGAGACGTAGACCAGACCACCAAGTAGACCTTCCCATAAAATGACGACAAACACAAACCAGACTGTTGGGATGAACGGAAACAGAGCGTGTCCTGCGAGGGCGACTAGGTTGAGAACTTGGAGGAAGGTCGGAGTGTACAAGCTCCTGATGCGGATGAATGGTAGTGAAGACCTCGAAATGAAAACTCCCACTTGGTAGATTGTGCCGTAGGTTGGGTAGAATGCTCGGTAGTGTTTGAAGGGCGACTCGTCGAGTGGGAACAGCAAGGTCGGTGCAACGCCCTGGTTGATCGTGTATTCCGCCAGGTAGACCAGGAACAATGGAACCATGTACGGCACGACCAGGCCTTTGGCTCGCACGAGCTTCGCTTTGAGATCAATCCATGCTCGCGCCATCCAGGTGTGATGTTGTCCGTATGCTGGTGAGGCGGATCTGGCAGCGCTTTGCGCGAGCAAGCCGGCTGATTCGGGGTGCTCTGTCGCTGCCACATCCTCCTCGCGGTCCACTTGTTCGTATCCTCGCTCTTTTCGGCGCGCGCCCTTCAACGGCGCCAGAGGTAGCAGCATGAAGTAGCTGCCCAGCATGACCACCGACAGCACGGTGCTCGATAGTAGTGTCGCATGGACGCTGACCCCAAACGTCGTGGTCGCGAGAGTATAGGCACCAGCTCCGATCAAACCTGCTGCACCAGTGCCTGATCCCCACGCTGCTAGACTGAGGTGCCCATAGTAATGTGTGAGGCTGAGGAAGTTCACTTCTCCGGCGCCGGAACTTATGTTTGCGACAACTATGCCAGCTAGCTTACTGGACAAACTGAATGCGTCTGTAGTGTTCGGCGAGAGGGCGACCGCCAGCATGCCACATGTTGACAGCAACGCAAATATCACTGTCCTTACAGAGTACGGTATCAGGTGTATGACATAGGGCGTGACAATCTTCGTCGCCAGTCCGGGCACGATGCATGCTAGAAGTACTGTCGCTTTGGGTATGGACGGTCCGACGAGGTCGAGGGCGGCGGTGAGGATGATCACGTAGAAGACGTTGTTGATGAGGCCTACAGTCAAGTATCAGAAACGTGATTGGAGGTGTGGCAGCCGAAACATTGCAGCCTTACCGAACAGCCAAAAGGCAAGACAGACCCGGATCGATGCATTCTCGAACTTAGAGTTGAGGCGGCTCACAAACAACCGCCACGACGATGAAGGCGCGCCCGGCATCGGTAGCATGTCCCTCTACATGCCCTGAAAGGTGGACACTACGTCGGTGTGTCGGTAGAGGAGAGGGTGAACCGTGAGAGGAAGGAGTGGACTCAGTGGAGAACGACGCAACAAAGAACAAAGGCACGTGAGAGTGTACAAAACGACGATGTTGCTTTCACATGATGCACACGAGGCTTTTGAGCGTCCCGAGAGCTTTTTGGGTAAGGTGCAGGTGCTGATCGGATCCTTGTTCCCTGCTAAACCTTCCAAGATCGACAGGGAAGGTGCGTAGTGCGAAACCAAAACAGTGCGTCCAGTTCTGTGTCCTCTCGAGCCTCTTGCTTCCGCACTGCGCAGGGAGAACCACCGTCTTCTTTCCCTTCCCACTCTTCTGCTTCCGCACTGCTGTAGCATTGTTTCGTCGCTCAATTGCACGTACAACGCGTATATCGCCTACCCACCCCTCCCCGACATGGGAGACATGGCTTAAATGGCGACATGATCGACAACGTCTCGCGCTCGCCGAGAGAGCCGCACGAAACGAAACGCCGCTCCGCATACAACGATACACATAATGGATCGCATGCCGTATGGTCGGCCACAGGAGCGTGAGCTCGGCCACAACCAGACAGCACCACCGCCAGCGAGCCACGCATCTCCGTTCCCACCGCCCACAACGCAGCAGCCACCGATGCAAATACCATTTTCCGACCCGTTTCACTCGAGTCGAGACCCTTTCCTGCCGGGCGGGAGCAGACGCAGCAGTCTGGGGTTGTCGTCAAGAGCATGGCCACCATCGCAAGGTACGTTCCTCGCCCGGCGACATCATCATCACATGGGCTGGAATTAGAAGGGCGTGAAGGGGAGGCGGGAAGACCAGGGATGGCTGCCAGAGATGCGACACGCGCCAAGCAATCAAAGCAGAGCTTCTGCAGAGCGATAGCATCAGCTTATCCCGCAGCCCACCCCAACGCGCGGAGGAACGCCGGGCGGTCAGGTACATGCCATCATCGCCCGCAGCGTCTTGCAGGTGTTTCGCAGCCGCTGCACCATCATCCGCTCGCTTGTCGGAGCTGTGCGCCGCATGATTCAGTCAGCCAGCTCGCCAGCTCGGTCTGGGCGCGTCGGTATGATGCAGAGTACCGTTTGTCCACGTCGCATGGATGTGCCCTGCTGCTGGTCACTGCAGCACAGCGCAGGCTCAGCGGACAGGCATCTGGGGCTGAGTGGATTCACATCCCCGCATCGGCCTGCGCCAGGATCTCAAACTCTATGCGGGAGCTCTCTCGGCAGGCTCTGACAGCTCATGTGAACGAACCTTAATCGCTGACTTTTACTTCGTCCAGGAAACAACGCTCCTGTCTCTCACCAGCACCACCCGCTGCATCTCTCGCCGCCCGCCCAGCCTGTGTCGCAAGGCCCGCCGCTGCCCCCGCCGCCCGCCAATGGTCTCACGATGCCACCGCAGCCTTACGACGATGTGCGACGACGCTCCATTGGCGCTGCGGGCAGCCCTCAGCAGTACGGACGAGGTGACCATCGACTGCACAAATTTTCGAGCTTCGAACGTTACTAATGCTGCCGAACAGCTCCTGTAGACCCACCGCCGCCGCCCCCATCATTCCCTGCACGAAATATGCCACCGCCGTCTCCACCGCAAAACGCGCCTCCTCCCTCGTCGCATTTCGGTCCTGCACCCCGTGGTCCCCCGATCTCTTCTCCGTTTGCAGCCATGCGCGATCCTGCCAGTCACCGACCAGACATGTCGATATCAGCGATACTCGGTGGTGGGGACGGTCACAGGCCGAATGGCTCACCACACAGCTCTGCAGTCGCACCAGCGCTGACGCCACGGTCGATGCAACCACCATCGCCAGGAAGAGCTCGATCGTCTAGTATGCGTGAAGCTGGTGATAGAAACATGAACAACTCGAGTCCTCCGCGACCAGGGATGTTTGGAGAACCAGCGCGCATGGGATCAGAGCCACAAAGAGATGGAATGTATGGATCTCCTCATTTTCGACGAGGACCAGGACATAGTTTCCTTGCGTTTCAGCCTTCGCAAGAGCATGCGCATCACTTGAATGGACACGGCGCGCCAGTGCGACCAAACAGTCAGCCTGTCGAGACCTTCCCACGGCATGTCGATGATCTGGTTCGACGTGAAGGGCCTTTTGAGCAGCGGGCTGGTCCTTTTCGACATTTCGGCGAGCCGTTAGCATCACCCAGGCACGAGCCACCGCCGCTTCGTCAAGAACGACCGATGTTCCAGGGCGGCCTTACGTCCCATCCGCAAGAGAATGCCACATACAGCAGCCCTCGAATGGACCGCGAACGTAGCTCGCAAGGACCGTCGCGATTCCAAGGCGGTAACTTCCCGAATCCACTGCGTGACGAACAACAATCATTGTTCAGGCCGACGTTCCCGCCAACATCACACCCTGCACCTGAAGCACCGAGAGAATCGATCGAGAACCGAGCACAAGACACGCGAAGGCAACTCTCTCGGCCATCGCCTCCTCCAATGCACTTGCCTACATATGAAAGAGGGCGCAATGGCTTCGTGGATCGACCTATGACGTTGGAAGAACATCAGCGGATGGAGATGATGCATCGTGAACAACATCGCAAAGAGAGTGAAGGCTCTGTGCACCGTGCGCTCCTCAACATTAGCCCGGAGCTGGACCGTCGCGGTCGCAACTCGCCTTTACCGCAAGCTGTCCAAGGCGCACAGCCTAGACACATCGGTCCTGGAGGGGATAACCCGGGAATCAAGATGGAATTTGGCCGAATGTTCTCGGGTTTGGGTGCAGGCGTTGGTAGCACCACGCCCAAGCCGCATTCCCACCATCCGCCGAACGGCGACACTACACCATCGCGCATGAGTCCGTCCTTGAGACACGTCGAGGGCAGCGACCTGGTGCGTGCTGCCGTTGCAGAAATAGACGAACGGCGAGCCGGCTCGAAGGCTGGGTCGAGAGCTGGAAGACGCAATAGACGGCGGTCCAGGGACGATGCAGAGCACCTGGAAGGCGATGGCAGAGGCACACCAGATCTGCAGCGCGGCGGCAAGCGTGCGAAGACTGCGCATCATCACCATCATCACGTGCATCCGCACCACCATCATCACCACCATCACGAAGGAGGGGAGACTACTCCGGGGCCACACAACATGCCACGCTTCCCTTCGAATCCACTCTCGCACGCCAATCTCGCGGCCAGCCAAGCGCATCACCATCATCACCACCATGCACATCCCACACATCCTGGACATCACCATCACCACACGCCACGGGCAGCACCGGCTCCTCGGAAGCCAGCAGTCAGTGTTATCAGCAAGAGGGTCCTCGAAGAAACTGCGAAGAAGCCGAGAAGGCATCTTGGCTCTCAGCTCTACACAACTGACGTGACGCTTCCCGCGCCTGCTGATATCCATGTTGACTCGAAGATTAAATTCGGCAGTACATCGAAACCGATACCAGCTTTCCACGACCACCAGAATTGCACGTTCACTGTCAGAGTACCTCGCGACTATCTCATACGCAGCGATACTAATGCAGATGAATACAATTTGGAGGCGATATGTAAGCGACGTCAGCTGTGGGGAACCGATATATACACAGACGATTCCGATGTTGTCGCCGCTGCGGTGCATTCGGGCTGGATTAGAGGCGACTTTGGCGAGCACAATGAAGACATCCGGCAGATCTGCGACAACACTTCAGAGCGCGATGTGGATGACGGCCCACCGCTTTCGCTGGACGAACGTCCGGCTAGGCCAGTCAAAGTGCCAGAAGGCCATGATGCGCATATCACCATTGTAATCTTACCACCGCTTGAAGCCTACGCTTCCACACATCAACACCACATCTGGTCGCGGGACTGGAACAAGACTCACGACGGAATGTCCTATATGATACACAGGATCGACTTTGTTGACGAAGGTAGATCTGGTCGCTATGTAGAACGAAACGGAGCCGCTCGCAAAAAGCGAATCGCGATTGAGGAAGCAAACCGCAGGGAGGCAGCAGCTGGCCTCTTGATGTTTGCCAATGGCTCAGGAGCTGGGCCCAGCAGTGGCAGCGGCACCGTTAGAGTCGGGGCATGAATATTGTAGCAGTTGGTATATGTATGAATGGTATGAGCCACGACTGTAAGCATGCTGAACATCCATGTCTGTATATCCAGCACGAAGCCTGATAGCCTGCGACTAGTGGGTGGCACCTCCGCAACGATTCGATGACATCCCGATTCCTATGACATGAACACTGTGACGCAGCAACTGGTGTAAAATGGCAGTGCCACGCTCTGCTTCCAGTCACTTCCAGGGTCAGAGGAGTCTGGTATCATTGAAGAATGTTAAGATTGCCGCTCTGCGGTGGAAGCTCCCGCACATGTGAGAGTTCCGCGAGTAAAGTGAAACTCGACGTGAGGGCGAAGCGATCACATGCTAGATGTGAGGAACGTGATCACGCGATCTCAAACATGCGTCACTTCTGCCTAACCTCACTTTCACAGTGGAAGTGAGCTTGGTCTCCTGACTATTATATCTCGCCTGCACTTCTACAAGCTTGCCACCAACCGTTATTGCCGCCACAAGCCATTGCCGAGACCATGCAGAACACCACTAACCAGAGCGTTGTTGCTGACGATGCATCACAGAGTATCGACGAGGGCGTGTACATCCAGGAGAATGGTGATCAAGTGGCAGTACCCGCACCCGCATCACTGAAGAAGAACAAGAAGAAGGCACATAAGCCGATGAATGCAGCGGAACAGGTGGCGAGTATGGCGATGCTGCAGGAGAAGCTTAAGCTGTTCGAGAAGGTTGGTGCTACTGCTGCTCGGCCAGTCGATACTACTGCAGAGGTCCCGGTTGCGGTGGAGAGTCCAACGACTCCAGAGCCGGTGGTCAAGAAGCGCAAGGTTTCAGATGTCAGAGCATTGAGCAGCGACATGCCAACCCCAGAAGCTATACCTGCGGCTGTGCCACCGGCCATCAACACCGCCTCACCGAAGAGCGTGGCCACCTCGAGACGCCGCGGCTCTTCAATCGCTTCCAGATCGTCGGAGCAGGAGGATCCGTACTGCCCGAACAAAGTCAAGCAGCTTATGGACAAGCTCAACGGTCTTGGTATCGGAATGGAGAAGGCAATCTCAGAAGTCATATCTCGCGCCAAGAAGCTTGTCGTTGGCGAAGGCGCTGAAGCAATCCGTGACAGACTCACTGAGTTGGAGAAGGAGTGGAAGATGGGAAACAGGTACGTTTCCGCCTCGCTTCCGATCCAACATCAGTTGCTGAGACACTGCAACGCATCTCTGTGGGTATAGCTGACACTCTCCGTCTGGTAGGGAGCATATGCAGAATCTCGTCAAGTTCTCGGAGCGCAATGGCATTGTTGCGATGGGAGGCGTGCAGGTGCCGAGTGGTTCGCTGGATGTGCCTGTACAGTCGGAAGTGGTGTCGAATTCCAACGAGTAGAAGGCGTGTGGGTGGCATGGGAAAAATGACTGGAAGGAGAGTTGCTTGATGCTTGCTGGAATACTGGAGAATAGGCCTCTCGAAGAAAGGACTGCAAGCTGAGCAATGGAAGAAAACATGGAGCTGGTCTCCACACACTGTCGCGCAGAGATAGTGTCCTGTATGCTAAAGCCTCGCCGTACTCTCCTCATCCAACGCCGTCTCAAAACGTTTACACCAAGCCTGCACCAGCGCCGGGTCCAGTCTCGTAGAATCCACAGACGGCACACAGAACAGCCCATCCTTAGTGCCACCAATACCGACCAAGAACTCACCCTCCCTTGCACGCACACTCGATGTCATATCAGTGAAGTCCGCCGCGAAGTCTTTGCTCGGATCATCCAGATCATAGAGGCCTCCCTTTACTAACGCTTCGCGATTCCCCACCGAGCTCACGCCACACGTCTGCATCGTGGGGTTCTGTCGTGCAGGATACTGCCCCTGTACATCGAGACCCGATCGTAGATGCGCAGGTGTCTGTACTTCTGCTCGCTCCAAGCTGAAGAGGTATTGATTCGCCAGCACGAGACCAGCTCCGCGACTGCTTAGAAACTGCTTCGTGGCATCGTCCCCAGTAGGTCTGGCTCGCTTCTGATACGTGGCTAATTGCCGCTGAGCCTGGCGCGCTAGTAATCGGAGTCTTCCTTCGAGATCCAAGTCCGATGATAGGAACGGCAGCGCGATCCCGTCGGAGAAGGCGAGCATCATGGAGTCAGGCTCGTTGTGGAAGTTGAAGAATGCGCGAGGATTTAGAGGGAAACCGGTGATGAAGCAGTCCCGGCCGTTGGCTGGGACGTCTGGGTACCGTCGCTCGTGGAACTCCATCATGATGAGGGCGGCGAGGGCGTATATGCCGGCTCCTAGGCTGGTTTTCACGCTTTTGCATATTCGACTGAGGCGGGCCGTGCTCGTGGCGGAGATGTGGATGTAGGATGGGAAGGTGTTCAAGACAGGTGTTTTTGTGTAGTCCAGCACGCGCTTGTATACTGGCGACAAAGGCACGGCGCTTTCTGCGACCTGCTGGCGTTGTAAAGGATTGCTGAAGCCTACGGGGAGAGGCTTTCGTACGTGGCGAAGCATCCTCGTAATGGCCCAGAACCATCTTTGTCGCGCGATGCTGCCTGTGATCTTGGGATATAGAGCCTCCTGAGGGAGCGGAAGATGCTGCGCCATGGATTCCGGTCTGATGGAGGTGGCAATGCCTTGACGCATAGCATCCGGCGACTCATTCAGGATATTGATGAAGTCATTCATCCAGGCGTACGAGCATAGACCATCTGAAATCTGATGGGCCATTACGAACTGCAGTCGCAGGACAGTACGGCCATTAACCCCCTTCACTGGCAGCACAAACAGCTTTGAAAGGCTCTGTTCAGGGTCAACAATACGCCCAACATTCTTGCAATGAGCATAGAAATCTTTCGTGTCCACTTCATCGTAATAGTCCTCGAGAAAGATTAGATGCCAGCCAGCATCTTCAATCGCGTGTCCTACATTCCTCGGAATCTTGACCTGAAAATGCATGCCTAGTATGGCTGTTGAAGCTGGGTCGTCGTCGTTCTCGCGGCAAGTCCTCGCTTGCAGTAGCAAATGCCGACATCGCATTCTCGTCCACGCCAGTAAGAGTCTTTCTCGAAGATCCACCCTGGAAAGTTTTGAGGTTATTTGGACTTCCAGGAGACAGTTCATGTCGGCCTTGCCTTCATAGTATCGTCCGTCTGCGTCGAAGGAAAATTCCACCGGCCCCAGTGGTCTCGAGAAGACTTTGCCACTCGGTGACTGAGTCTCGCGCCATTGGTAGCCCTCATTGTTGCCATAGCGGTGTAACCAGTGCGGTTGATGCTGCTTTCCAGCCATCCGTGTTCAGGGAGCGATGTTGAAGAGTTGTATACGAGAAGTTGAACATAGTTGACGACATGTTCATTGGCTTGGCTCGACGCTAGGGAAGTGGAGAGCTCAGAGGATCGTCGGGAAGGATGTCAACTCACCAAGGCGACTGTACCGTGAGACACTGAAGCTCAA
The DNA here is from genome assembly GCF_020509005.1 of Fulvia fulva. NCBI lineage: Eukaryota > Fungi > Ascomycota > Dothideomycetes > Mycosphaerellales > Mycosphaerellaceae > Fulvia > Fulvia fulva. The sequence goes on from NC_063012.1 coordinate 1,865,522, forward strand.
TGAATGTTCGAAGTCCGAGAGCCACAACGCTGTGATATAATGAGACGTCATCACATGCTCGTAGCTTCGACGGGCGTTTCCAATCAAAGTTGCAGCACAGGCACTATCTCAAAAGCCCGAATACCTACAACTTTCACATCACTTTTATTGAACGCAAACCAGGAGAGGTCCTGTTCGCCCTCTCCTGTTGTTTGGTTTGGTAGGGACTGTGGCAGTGGAGGCAGCAGCATGAGGCAGCGATGGCAACGCGTCCGCTACCACCACCACCACCACCACCACCACAGTTCCGTTGTATTGTTGTAGGAAGAAAGAAGAAGGGATGACCTCGAAGAACAGTCTTTTGTGCTGACGACTCGGCTCTCGAGTCTACGCCGAGGCCACGCAAGGATAAAGAGACTCGAAGACGCGAGGAGCAGAGGGCGAGTCGGTCGTTGCTGAAAGTGAGTCGGCATGTGTGTATTGTGATAAGAGATCTTACTAGGGTGTGGTGAGATTGGGCCCGATGAACTGGGTGCGCATGTGCAGTTCGGGTGCGAAAAAGGTCCATTCACTCGACCTTGAATCAGTCCCTCGCGCGTCAGCTTTCGACTCGCATAAGAATTTCTTCGTTCTGAACTCTGACTTCTCACCTGCCACAACACGCAATGGCCCGCACACTCCACAAGGCTCGCAGGTACGTCCTCCAACATGCAATGAGTGACTCTCGCTGATATACGACAGCGCCGGTGCGGCCGAGTCGAAACCATGTCGGCTTCTCGAACTCCCAGCAGAGCTTCGCACTCGGATCTACGAGTTTGCTCTCTTTCCCACCCACAATCAGCCCGTCACAGACGCAGAGCTGGCACGACAGAATTACAGACTCAATGGCTTCGTCCCTCATGGTCGTACCAAACCCGCACTGGCCAGGTCCACGGGCTACTACGACTGCTACATCTGGAAGCGCGACCGCTCCGATCCAACTCTCCAGCGCCCTTCACTACTAGCAGTCAATAAGCAGGTTCGTGGTGAAGCCTCCGAGATCTTCTACAGCAAGGCAGTCTTCCGGGTCCCGCTAGCAGTCGATCTCGGTGGCTCCTTCGGTGTGAGGATGGCGCAGAAGTGGTTGGGCTCGTTGTGGGCGACCAGCTCGCCTTAGCCTTACCGCAAGCACTGTACAATGGTCAGCAGTACAACATGTCTGGATGATGTGCTCAGGTAGTATCATACCGTCTCTGCATCTCACTCGCCATGCGCCCGTTGATAGCATGCGTGTCATAACAATGAATGTCTAGCAGAGCGGACGAACTGTATCTACCAAGTCAGCTAAGCGGAGGGATCATGAAGATTACTTAGATCCTAGAGCTATATACTCGTCTCTACTTGCCCCCTGTTCAGCTCATCTGTACAACGTCGAACCATGCCATGTCGTTTCTCGGGAGTACTCAGAGTACGACAGCTGTAGACTGCAAGGAGCGATGATCTAGATTGATGTGCGGCAAGGAGTTGTGAGGTGAACAGTGACGGGAAGGCGACCGCTCTCGGGCCCCTTGTCCGTTTCCTTGGCGGGCTGGACCGCGAACGTTGCACTTGCTGCTCAAGACGGGACATTGGTTGAAGACGACCACTTTCTGCTTTTTTGCCATCACCACACACACCCGCACCAGAGTCATCGGGCCCCAACTCGGCGCAACCATCTCATCGCGCTCGAATACCGCATCCACCGCACAACACACCACCACCACCACCACCACCACCGTCATCCGCAATCCTTGAACACCCCCGAGACATCCAAACTTTCCCGTAGAGGCATGGCCGTACGCCAGCCCATCTACCTCACACACGCCGTCTGGATGTACTGACTGAGGATGCAGCAACCACCTTCGCAGCCGCGCGCCTACTCGCAAGCATATCTCCCCAACGGCGGCGCACAACAACCCAGCGGCCCTGTGCCAGGAGCTCGACCACTCGACCCCAACCAAGGTCGCGTGCAGCAGCTCGGCCATGCGCGAGTGCTGTGTATCGCAGACGTGCGAGGTAATGACGCATCGGACACATACCACTACAGTAAGAGCATGGCTGACATGTGACAAGGCAACCTGCGACAGCTGAACGAGCTTGCACGCAACGCCAAAGCCGACTACATCATCCACACGGGCGACTTTGGTTTCTACGATGACCAGTCGCTCGAACGCATCGCAGAGAAGTGAGACAAACGAGTCGACGACAACGCAGATCCACCACTAACACACTCACCACAGGACACTCAAGCACGTAGCTCAGTACTCGCCGCTCCTTCCCGAACCTCTCAAGGCCGACATAGCACGCACCGGTCCTCAGCAGTCGATAAAAGATCGGTTCCGGCAAGAACGCCTCCCACTCTCAGAGCTCCCTCAGTTCCTCAACAAGTCCCAGCGCCTCGATGTACCTGTCTACACTGTCTGGGGCGCCTGCGAGGATGTTTCCGTCTTGGAGAAGCTGCGCTCGCAAGAGTACAAGGTCGACAACCTGCACATCATTGATGAATCGCACTCGCGACTACTTGATGTCGGTGGCATCAAGCTGCGACTTCTCGGCCTTGGAGGTGCCGTGGTTATGCACAAGCTCTTCGACAACGGCGAGGGCAGGACAACCATTGCAGGTGGCCAAGGAACTATGTGGACAACCCTCCTGCAGATGGGTGAGCTGATCGACACCGCTAACCGCGTCTACGATCCTACCGAGACTCGAGTCCTCGTCACCCACGCCTCGCCAGCTCGTGAAGGCCTCCTCAACCAGCTGTCTGTGCAACTGAAAGCTGACTTCTCGATATCCGCCGGTCTCCACTTCCGATATGGCAGCTCTTACAACGAATTCTCCGTCAACCCATCTCTCGACCACTACCGCGGCAAGCTTTCCGCATCGAAGGCTTCCTTCAACGACGTGTGGGAGACTGTCAAGCATGAGGTGGAGCCAGCTGTTTCGGAGAACGAGGCACAGAACAAGCTCCTGCAGGGTGCTCTGGATCTGGTCAGCAAGATGCCTACCAACGCCAGTGGCGGTAACCCATTCGGCGGAGGAGGTCAGATCAACGGAGCCGTCGATGAGTCGGCTTTCAAGAATATGTGGAACTTCAACTTGGCTGACGCTGCTTTCGGCTGGCTTGTTCTGGACATCGACCAGGGTAGAATCGGTACGGAGATGCGCGCGCAAGGCTTCAACTTCTCGCATCGCTCAGGCAAGACACCACAGAGAGCACAAGGGCTGCCGCAGGCACCGATCAACGCAACGATGCAGCCAACTGGTGGCGTCCTGCCAACTCCCGGCCAGCAGCCTCCACCAATGGCCCAGCAGCAGGCACGCCCTCCACAGCAGGCGAACAACGTGCCACCTCAGCAGCGCTCGCAGCCACCAAACGCTCAGCAACAGGCACGACCCGGACAACAGCAATCGCCGGCACCCGGTGGCAAGCCAGCTACACCTCAAGCAGCACTGACCGCCAACGGTACAACTGCACCAACTGCTAACCTACCGACCAAGGATCTTCCACAGACAAACGGCACATCAGCAGCTGAGGTCGCCAAGCCTGAGACACCATTCCAGAACAAACAAGCCAACGCCGGACAGTCACCACAGCAGCAGGAGCCATCCAAGGGTATCTTCGTCATGAACGGACCAAGCAGCATTGACGAGGTCAAGTCAGAATTGTTCACTCCTGAAGATGCTGCTAAGATTACGGACGTGACCAAGGCAGGTCCACCAGGTCGCTGGGCAGTCCACTTTGCCACTCCGGAGATCATGCAAGAGGTCCTCAAGACTGGCCAACCCAAGGAGGCCGGCGAGAAGTATAAGGGCGTGAGGCTTACGGTTTATAGACCAAACCCTAGCCGAGGCAACTATGGCGGCGCTGGCGGCTGGGGTCCTGGCCCACGAGGAGGTCACAGCAACAGAGGTGGACCTGAGGGTCGCGGCGGCTACCAATCCGCAGGAGGCGCTACAACTGGTAGTGACAGCGAGTCCGGACGTGGTGGTCGTGGACGCGGCCGAGGAGGAGCATTCCGAGGCGAGAACCGCGGTGGCCGTGGAAGCCGTGGCGGACGTGGTGGGGAGCGTGGTGGTAAGCCTGATGGTGCTGCTGCCGCTGCTGCTCCAGCTGGAGGCGATTCTTAGAGGGGTCCCGCCAAAGGCACGCCATCGCGCGCCGACTCAACAGCACCAACGAAGACACCAGAGGGCCGCAGCCATGGTCCGCAAAAGGCCAAGCCGCAAGCAGACTCACGCCCAAAGACACCCATCATTGTCGATGGCAGCAGTGGCAGTGGCCCCAAGGGTGCTAACGGCGGTGCTCAGGCAGCCGGATCGCGCGTGGCAACACCGAAGCCCAAGCCAACAACGCCGGCTTCAGTGCCAGCGGAGAAGAGGAAGTAAGGTCGGAAGGTGAGGAACATGACGCATATGCATTCTGTCAGAAATTTGGACTCTTCAATAGACTGGAGAGTGGAGCATTGAGGTTGTACTGCCAGTGATATACCAGCCTACTGCATCGTTTTGTCTACGAAGTGGGACACAGATGGGCGAGCTTGAGTGTTGTATGTAGATTATCGTGGGCGCCGAACGTGGAGGAAAGATGGCAGCAGTAGCTAACTATACCCCTACAAGCGTTTTGACTCATGAATGTAATGGCAGTGTATTGAATGTCGGTGGCGCTTCACATGTTTCACTGTGCCTGAGGCTCTGCGGGTGATTGGCGCAGAATGACGTTCCAGAAGTGGTGATGCTGCGAGACGATCAGCTGTCGCCTGCCTGCTGCTACCACGGTACTCCGTAGTCCGTACCTTGGTTTGTGCTCCACCATCTCTCCACCACAAACACAAGCACTCAAACATCTCCTGTTTCCGCCCGACGGCACGACGTTCCAACGAGGGCACATGCGTTACGAATAAGTTCACGAATACCTATCTGAAAGTACCACACCGATAGCTCGACAGCTCTGAGGTCCAGCAACGCCGAGAGAGCAAGACCCGCCGAGGGAGGGGCGGGGCGCGCGATGGGGTGGAAGAGCGCAGCAACGTTGCTGTCAGTCGCTGGCCTGATCACATCAGCGACAGCAGCATCGAAAGAGCCAGACTGGACCACCAAACACGAAGCCGGCCGCTGCGCAATCCGCGGTCAATGTGGCAAGCAGAGCTTCTTCGGCTCAGAGCTGCCTTGTCCAGACAATGGACTGGCCGAGGACCCAGCGGACAAAGTAAGAGATGATCTAGTGAAGCTATGTGGGCAAGAGTGGGCAGATACAAAAGTGTGCTGTGACGGCGACCAGATCGATGCGCTCAAGAGCAATCTCGCGAAAGCGAATGGATTGATCTCCGGGTGTGGAGCTTGCAAGAAGAACTTCTATGATCTGTTCTGTACCTTCACTTGCTCGCCGGATCAGTCACTCTTCGTCAACGTGACCAAGGCAGAGGCGAAGGGCGATAAGTTCATTACGACGGAACTGGATCAGCTTATAGGTGATGGTTTTGGTGCTGGGTTCTATGATAGCTGCAAAGACGTCAAGCTTGGCGCGACGGGAGGCAAAGCGATCGATCTGATTGGAGGTGGAGCGAAGAACTACACACAGTTCCTGAAGTTCTTGGGAGACAAGAAGCCTTTTGGGAGTCCGTTCCAGATCGACTTTCCGAGGCCAGGTGATGGCAAGTTTGAGGGCATGAAGCCGGTATTGGAGGGTCCGATACCTTGCAACACCACGGATGAGGCGTATCGATGCTCTTGCGTGGATTGCGCTGGGAGCTGCCCAAATCTGCCAGAGGTCACGGAGGCGGAGCAGTGTACTGTGGGACTACTGCCTTGCTTGAGCTTTGCGATTGTGGTCGTATACTCAGTCTTCATCACGCTGCTCGTGCTGGCTGTTACCGGTCATGTGGCTGCTGCGAAGCGACGACAGAGCAAGAATGAGCGATTGCAGCTGCTTCAAGATTCTGCTCCGAGCGACGATCAGGACGAAGGAGACATGGTGCATGGTGTGGCCATGACGGATCGACCGACGAAGCAGTATGTCGTCAACACATACTGCGATCGCGTCTTCGCCAGCCTGGCGCGAACATGTGCAAGATTCCCCGGAATCACGATTGGGACCAGCTTCATCATTGTTGGGCTGCTCAGTCTTGGATGGCTACGCTTTGCTCTGGAGACGGATCCTGTCAAGCTTTGGGTTGCGCCTGATTCTGCAGCTGCCTCCGAAAAGAAGTTCTTCGACGACAACTTTGGGCCTTTCTTCCGCACCGAGCAGGCTTTCTTGGTCAATGACACTAGCGATGCTGGACCTGCGCCTGTATTGAGCTATAACACTCTGCAATGGTGGTTCGATGTTGAGAGAAGGATAAGGGTGCAGAAGAGCTTCGGAAATGGATACACACTGAAGGACGTCTGCTACAACCCGACTGGTGAAGCATGTGTGGTGCAGTCAGTTTCAGGATACTTCGCCAGCACTGGCCTGGATCAGGAAGACTGGGAGGAGCAGCTGAATAGCTGTGCTGAGACACCGGGAGATGTTCAGTGCTTGCCAGAGTTCAAGCTTCCATTACCAGCAGAGCGCCTCTTGGGAGGATACAACCACACTTCCCAGCAAGCCACAGCTGCTGCTGCGCTAATCACTACCTGGGTCATCACCAACTACAACCCTGGCGATGAGCGACTCGAGAAGGCAGAAGAGTGGGAGGAGAGCACCAAGCGCCTTCTCAAGGACATCACCAACGAAGCTGCCGAACGCGGCCTGCGATTGAGCTTCAACACGGAAATCAGCTTGGAGCAGGAACTCAATAAGAATACCAATACTGATGCCAAGATCGTGGTCATCAGCTACATCGTCATGTTCATTTACGCTTCGCTGGCTCTCGGCAGTACGACTGTGACCGTCAGCACCATCCTGCGAAACCCTGTCGGAGCTCTGGTTCAGAGCAAGTTCATGCTCGGCATTGTTGGCATTCTGATTGTCCTGATGTCAGTCGTTGCCTCTGTCGGCATCTTCGCAGCCGCTGGCGTGAAAGCGACGCTCATCATCGCTGAGGTCATTCCATTCTTGGTTCTGGCTGTTGGTGTTGACAACATCTTCTTGATCGTGCACGAGTTTGAGCGCGTGAACATTAGCCACGCAGATGAGCCGGTCTCAGAGCGTATAGCCCGAGCACTTGGCAGGATGGGACCATCGATTCTTCTCTCTGCTTCGACCGAGACTGTTGCGTTCGCGCTTGGAGCAGCGGTGGGAATGCCAGCAGTGCGAAACTTTGCGGCGTATGCTGCTGGAGCAGTATTCATCAACGCTGTGCTGCAAGTCACCATGTTCGTGTCTGTGTTGTCGCTCAATCAGCAGCGTGTCGAGGATGGTCGCCTTGACTGTATTCCTTGCGTTAAGATACCACAGAGCCATAGCATGCCTGGCGGGTTTGGCGGTGCTCCGTTCAGTGCCTCGGACGAGGAGGGATGGCTGTCGAGGTTCATTCGCAAGTACTACGCGCCAGCTATCCTTGGTAACAAAGCAAGAGTCGCCATCCTGACTATCTTCTTGGGCTTCTTCGCTGCTGGCATTGCACTCTTGCCGGAGGTTGAGCTTGGTCTGGATCAGCGTATTGCCATTCCCTCGGACAGCTACTTGATCGACTACTTTAATGACCTCGATCGCTATTTCGAGCAAGGTGCTCCGGTGTACTTTGTCGTCAAGGACCTCAATGTTACGCAACGCCTGCACCAGCAGCAATTGTGCGCACGATACACGACTTGCAAGGAGTTTTCCATCAACAACATCCTTGAGCAAGAGCGCAAGAGGCCTGAAGTCAGCTACATTGCAGATGCCACCGCAAGCTGGATTGACGACTTCTTCTCCTGGTTGAATCCAGAAATGGATCAATGCTGTGTAGATGGCTACAAGGCCTGCTTCGAAGGACGCAACCCACCGTGGAACAACACACTTTACGGCATGCCAGAAGGCAAGGAGTTCACCGACTACGCTAAGCGATGGCTGAAGGCTCCTACCGGAGAAGATTGCCCATATGGTGGCTCAGCTGCCTATGGCGATGCAGTTGTAGTCGACGACAAAGCCTTGACGATCCCAGCCAGCCATTTCCGAACTGCACATACTGCACTGCACAGCCAAGCCGACTTCATCAATGCCTATGCCTCTGCCCGCCGCATTTCAAACGACATCAGCGAGCGCCACAACATCGAGGTGTTCCCCTACAGCAAGTTCTACATCTTCTTCGATCAGTATGCGACCATCGCGAAGACGTCTGTTGGCCTTGTTGGCGCCGCGTTGGCGTGTACGCTTGTCATCACGAGCTTCCTGCTCGGATCGATTCTGACGGGCCTGGTCGTCACGATGACTGTCATCATGATTGTCGTCGACATCGTCGGCACCATGGCTGTCGTGGGAGTTTCCCTGAACGCGGTGTCGCTCGTCAACATCGTCATCTGCGTCGGCATTGGCGTCGAGTTCTGCGCTCATATCGCGAGAGCTTTCACAGTGCCGTCAGCTTCTGTCCTTGAGCGTGCGCAAAGCAAATTCGGGGGCAAGGATGCAAGGGCTTGGGCCGCTCTTGTCAACGTCGGAGGGAGTGTCTTCAGTGGCATCACGATTACGAAGTTACTGGGTGTTTTCGTGTTGGCGTTTACACGGAGCAAAATTTTCGAGATCTATTATTTCAGGGTTTGGTTGAGTCTTGTGGTGTGGGCGGCGTTGCATGCGTTGGTGTTCTTGCCGGTTGCGTTGACTCTTTTTGGTGGCACAGGTATGTTTGTTCGATGATGACAGAGGGTGAAGGGTGTGTGCTGACATGATTGACAGGTTACATTGATCCCGAGAGTGATGGAGGGCTGGAGCAGGATTTGGCGAGTCGGAGGTATAGGGCGCTTTTGCCGGATGATGAGTATGATAGTGATGATTATTGAGTGAGGAACGGAAGGGACCGGGTGAGTGTCGAGGGTGCCTTGAGTGGCGAAGCTACATCGAATGGTATCGCTAGATTGGTATTGCCATTGCTGCAGGCCTCTTGAGGATATTGCCTAGATCCTGAACTCACTATGAGCCTCAGTATGACATGAGTGGCGGATTATGATACAGGGTCACAAGGCAGCAGATCCAGACTGCGTACTAAGTGTTATGAATGATGAATGCTGATAGTCATGAAGGTTCTTCAGAAAGACACTAAGTCGTTAAGACGTTCCTGACTCTACGAGCACAAAGCATGCTCTCTGCTATGGCGGAATGAACGATGGATGAACGACATGAACTCGTGGAGGTATCTGGTAAAGGTTCAATACTTGCCTCGCTGACTCTCACAAGTTGCAAGGTCATGGGCGACACTGTCCGGAAAGTTTAGAAGAAGTCGATACAGACTGATCAGCATCAAATACCCTATTCCTGGGCAACACTATAGCGCGCTGAATACTTCCCGATATGGACTGCTGAAACTGGTTCATCTTAGTCCGTGAGAGGTACCGCCAAGCTGGATGATTTGGATATCAAGTGGGCAGAGACGATGGAAGTTTCGTCCCTGCTTCGTGCTGCGGCGCAGCTTAAGATTCATTTGAGGTGGCGATTGATCTGTTTGCGTGCGGCACGGCTGGTAAAGTTGGATGATGCAGATGGAGGAGGCGAAGATTGTGAAGCATGTGAGGCATGTTCGATGCATGGGTTACTCACTGCCTGCCTATCGCTCCACATCTCTCACACCGACGAAGTCTGCAGGCGGAGAACACGCAGTATCATAGTTGGCAAACGTACTGTACTGTACCTTGAACCTTCAAGAGAGGAAGGAAGGAAGGCAGTGTCCGCATCGCAGCGCCAGCACTTTACCGCCACCACACTACACCTCATCATGATGTGCTAGCTCGCGGTTACACTCACAGGATTCGCCATAGCTCACACAAGAGGAACACGAGCTGAAGATGTCGGTACCCGTACGCCAGGCGGGCAGGTTAATCTATCTATGCACGCGATATCCCGATCCCGATGCCACTTTGACGTGGCATCCTGGAGGGGGCTAGTTCGTGGCGTTTCGTGACAGGTGGAAGTGGAGGTTGCAGGGGAGGCGGCGGGGAGAGGGTTTTGCCATGTGGTGGGCTTGAGGATAGGGGAGGGGGAGGTCGAGGCGTTTGCAGGTCTCCTATTCATAAAATGGCCTGTGGGGATGATGGGAGGGTGAACGACGTGAATAGATGCCAGTGCCGCTGCGTTGTGGTACCTCCTCTCACATGGAGGACAGAGACTCAGCACGAAGTACAGCAGGAAAGCAGGCAAGCCAGCACCTCGACCTCGCGTGCCTGGTTCCCTCATGCAACACGACAATACAATGATCGGCACGTGCAGTGCAATGCAATGCAATTGTGCACGAGCACGAGCACGAGCACGAGCTGTTGTGATACCGTCGCAGTCTAACGCAAGTACAGTATGCACAGTAGTCACCATGCAACTTCACCCATCAGAATAGCAGCAACAATCGTCACTCGACTTAGGGCCTGATGGAAAGGACTCGGGTCGTTTTTTTGGTGGTGTAGGTGAAGTACTTCTGTTTGGAGGGCAAGCAAAGCAAAGCAATATTTCCTACTGTCGCTATCCAGCTGGTCGCTCATGCGGCTTGTAGTACGAAGGTACTGTATAATAGTCGTGGCCAGGGTAGCTGGACTGCACCTATCCGCCCAGCGAGTCGGAAGACGGCGAGTATCGTTGCAAAGCAATGTAGCAGGTCGTACTGTATCTCCCACGTCGCGTGCTGTTTGGTGTGTAGTCCCTATCTCCCAATCCCTTGGACATGGCACATACTCTCCCCTCTAACACTGTCCAGTACTATGCAGAGAGCTGTTGTCACTGCCACGGTTGTGGTGGCTTGAATGTCAGAATGTGCCTGCTTTAATCCCTGCCGCCTCGTCGCATGTGCATATGTCTGCGTGTAAGCTGCAGGGCATGGTAGCTTCCATGGCTACAGTATGTGCCATGCCCATGCCGCGTTTCCCACCTGGTCGAGTCGTGTGGTCTGCTATTGCAGTGCTGTGTCACCTTTCATATGTTGAGACGTTGACATTGTGGACCGAGAAGGAGTAGCTTGTGGATGAATGGTTGGAATGGTTCATGAGTGAGAGTGTTCGATCGTATAATCTGTACACAAGAGGAAAAATGTTACAGGATAGTAGCTCTCTAAGAACTGGTATCTACAGTCCTGGGCATAGCTTTTACAACCCCTGTATTTACGCTAACCCCTTCCGGCTATCCATGTCCATCTCAGAAGGTGTTGCTACCTTCAATCTCACTATCAAGAATGGGCCAAGCTCACACCTGAGGACATACAACGTATATGCAAGAGTATGCGAGAACGCTGCGAGGCAGTAATAGCCAACAATGGAGGACACACCAGGTGGTGAGCTACGCCAAGCAGTGGATACATCCTTCCTAATGAGGAAAGGTGAAAGAACAGGGGTTGTAAAAACTATGCCCAGGACTGTACCACAAATATCCTTACTACGCCAGTGTGGCTCCAATTGTAAAACGTCTGTAGGTCGTAGCATTCCTTCTCCCATATTGCAGACATGGCAATTATTTCCGCTCCCATCGTGACTTTCAAAACATCGCAAAAAGGAAAAAAACACAGTTTCGACCCCTAGGTCCTGCGCAGGTAAAGAGTGATCCAGCACAGTATCCGGTAGCCAAGAATGATACCGAGCATGATGCCAACCCACTTGCCAGTCTCACCGGTCTTGTAGCCGTAGTTCTTCAGCACGCCAGTACCTGCGATCATGCACTGGTGTGCAAGTTCAGTCTCGTACATGCATGAACATTCGCCTTGCGAGTCCATGCCGCAGGTGAAGTTTCGCTGTCCGAACTCGTTGACCATCATGCCTTGGAACACGTACGACTGGTAGTCGATGTAGTGGAAGACGTATCGCCAGAAGGGGTTCAGTGTCTGTGGTGGTACCAAGAAACCACCTGTGCACATCCAGAGACCGTTGGCGAAAGCAGTTCCGGCAAGGGCGACCACGAAGATTGGAATCAGAGAGCTGACCAGGACGACCAGAGATTCGGCGGCAATAAGATCCAGGAAGAGCCACATGACCCATGTGAAGAAGGCCTGTGCGGTTGGCCTGAAATTGGACAGCCAGTAGGCAACGATCGAGAAGAGCATCGCAATCAGGAACAGGTAAGGAATACCAGTAATGAAGTTGGCGACCAGGAAGGAAGTTGGACCATAAAGACCGTTGGCGCGTTCCTTGATAAACAAGGCACGATCTTCCAGGAAAGCCGGGATATACGCCACTGCCATGAAGGACATGAAGGCTCCACCGAAGAAGATGGCGTTAATGAAGGACTGAATGTTGCCTTGGTCTGGATTCAGACGGAGCCAGACAGTTCCCATCATGACCGCGAGACCCATGTACATGGCGATTCGGATACCGTAGGCAATAATGTCGCGGTACGACTTGATGAATGCACGGTGGATGAGTGCAAGCGGGATGGCGATAGCGCCAGCGGACTCGTCCTTGAATTCAGCGTTGACGTCGGTGTCCATCGAGTTGCGTGCCATCTCGTCCGTCAGTTCGGTGACTGTGGCGGTGGCGAGACGTGACTTGTGCCACGATGAATGCACCATGTTCAGCTGTTGATCGACTTCACTCCTGTCGCGGGCAAAATCCGTGTTGACGAAGTCGATGATGAACTCTGCTGGGTTCATGTATAGTGGAATTGGGAAGCCACAGGCATCAAAGTACGGCTGCACCTCAGACACTGGTCCACTGTATGCTGTGCCACCCTGTGACAGCAGAAGGAGCTTGTCGAACATGGCAAAGGTCGAAGTCGAAGGTTGATGTATCGACGCAATGACGATGAGGTTGTGCTTCTTGGCAATATCCTTGACGAAGGAGATGACCTCGAACGAGGCCGCCGAGTCCAGACCAGAAGTGGGCTCGTCCAAGAAGAGGAGCTTTGGGCTGGTAATGAGTTGAGCTGCAACACTGACACGACGCTTCTGACCACCAGAGATACCCTTCCTGATCGGTGTACCGATCAAGTTGTTGGCCTGGCCTTGGAGACCGAAGGCTGTGAGAAGTGCCTCAATACGCTGGATGCGCTCCAGCTTGCTGACGGTCTTTGGCAGTGACAATCTCGCTGCGAAGTTGAGTGTTTCCCGGACTGTGAGCGAGCCGACCAATGCATCTTCTTGTTCGACATAGGCTGAGATTCTGCGGAAAGTCTTTGGATTGGCTGCTGAGCCGTTAATGTATATCGCGGCCTTGACGCTGGCGGCCAGCGAAGCTGTTCGGTGGGCGAGGACGTTCAAGAGTGTGGACTTTCCGGAACCGCTGCGATGTTGTTAGGAAGGAGCTCTGTGCGCAAAGAGGCGGTGTGACTTACGAAGGTCCCATGAGAGCAAGAAGCTCACCGGACTTGACGATGCCATTGATGTCTGATAGGATGGTCTTGGGTTGCTGCGACTGTCGGTCCTTGACTGTGACTGTGACACCCTTCCATCCGAAGCTGCGGATGTTGGTGTTGGTGAGCTGGGCGTAGTCGCCACCGATCATCTTCTCGATGTCGGACATCTTGGAGTATCTTCTGCGATCTGGAGTCGCAGCTCGGTCGTGCTGTGCCAGTGTGGTGGGGTGCGACCTGAAGCGCACCGTTGAAGGCGGTTGTGTAGTGAGTGAGACCGCGGTGGTGGTTGGAATGGGAAGAAGACGCCGCCTAAGTCAACGGGCTTGCGTGGTGTGTTCGGTCCCCTCGACGCTGCTGCCGGTGTCAGGCAGGTTGCAGGCGTTTCAATTGCAATGCCCAAGAGTCAGTGATGGTCGAGGTGTGCCACGCCTGCGGAAGCAACGAAGAAGCAGACGCAGAATAGCTCGGAGCGGCCGTTGAACTCGACAAGAGAAAGGAGTGGATCTGTGACAGGCAAGAATGCGGAGCGCTCTCAGTAATATCGATCCGCGCAGACTTGTCAAGTTGTCACGGGGCGATGCCGGGGGTGCAAGAGACGGGCAGGACGAGCAGAAGAGAGCGTTTGGAGGGCAAACGAGGTATCAAGAGCAGCGTTCACGGCTGGAGATGCTGAACGCACCAGCAGAACGGCCCCGTCGCACCCTTGCCACAATCACAATGGACTACTGTATGCCTCCCGGTCGAGAACAGGCGCTGCAGAGGCGTGGCTCTGTGGGCAGCCCAGTGCTTCTCGCATCGCGTCTAGTGAGTGGACGTTCAACACCAACCCCGGACGCCGTCGCACACGATGCGCGATCCCTGTCCGGCGCCCCTGTAGCACTGTTTCAGTGCAGTGGGGGGGGGGACCGGGCCCACGCCTGACTTTTGCGAGCGAACTGCGACCAGTAGTAAGCACCGGCACTGACAAACTGTGCCTGCCAAGCCGACAGATCGAGGTGCACATCTGAACGTTAATCCTGCGCGCCATGTACGAAGGTTCGACTCGACTCGCGCTCCACGCAGGAGTAGCCAGGTACGAGTTTCTTAGTGTGTCCCTGATGAAACTGGAACTCCGCACACAACGCAAGTACTGCTCGGTGGAGGAGGCCGTTGGGGCTCGGCAATCTCTCTGCGGTGATGCTGAATCTTGTCCCCGTCCAACGCCACCGCTCCCCTGTCCGCGGTGTTCTGGCGGTCGCTGGGCAGTCGTCGTGCCACCGACGCAACGACACGCGACTTTGCACGGCTCGCTGCAGCAGCTGCTCTCCCCCGCTGGCCGTCGCTGATGGGTCGTCTAGCTGGCACGCCGTTGAAGGCTTGGGTCAGACACGGGGCCACGCTGCGTCTACCGGCTTGCTGCCGCGGCTTGCCGAGCGTGTCAGAGCAGCAGCACGCCGGCGAGGCTTGTTTGGGAAATTGTCATTTTCCACCGTTCGGCGTTGCGGGCGCCGGGCGGTATCTTTGACGCTCCGAGCGGCGGCGTGCCCAGGTGTGAAGTCCAGACAGGGTTAAAGTCAGTCCTGGTCGCGCTCCAATGCAGCTAGCGGGGCGTCTGAGGCTGTGCAGTAGCGCAGGCATGTCAAGGTCCGATGAGGCTTCCGCAAATCATCGACAAGTCGCCAGTGCCATGTCTCAGGGGCCTTGGAGCTTGTCGATCCATAGCAAGTGACGTGTGGACGATCGTGGTGATGAAGCTGGGGAGCAGCGCCCGCGGCGAGGCCTCGACACAGAGTCATGCCAGTGATGGTGATGCCGATGATGATGCTGGACGCGTCGCACGCGAGGTACAAGCACCCTCGCCACATCTGCTACGGCAGTCTGCCGCACCATACAGCCCCCGTCACCAGCCTCACAGCCTGGTAGTTCACATGGCATGGCGCATGCCGACGGGTCGGCCGTCCTGCAAGCTGCAGCAGCTGCTGCGACAGTGAATCGCCGACCCACGATGTGCGTGATGGTGTGCAGGCGCATCACAACAACATTGAAGCCGGGAAGTCGCAGACGCGCTGCACTGTACCACCACCGCTCTGCTGTTCCTGCCGAGTCCCGGGATACCGTTGGGCACACCGATTGGCAAGGTTCGATACTGCGCGTCTTGTGCTCTGGTCTACTGGAAGTAGATGATATTGTGGCGCCTTACCGTATGTCAAGTCGTGGCAGTCTAATCGGACAAGGTTTGCATGCCGCGGTCGCTGGGCCTGCGATCCACGACGTGTCGACGTTCTGGGCGGCCAAAATTTGAGTACATACGCCTGACCTGTCTGGTCGTTACTCAGGAGGTTGTGGCTGCAACTCTAGTGAACCGCCGTCGACCCTTAGCAGAGTTAGAAAGGCCAAGTCCCCCCAAAATGGCGAAGAATGCACGGCCGTCTACCGTTAGCGAGCACATCCCAGAATACAGTACTCGCCGTCCAATTGTTGTTGACTGCCCGTTGCGCTCATCTGTCAAGTCGCTGCACTTAGCTACGTCTTGTGCTGCCGGGCCTATCCACTCGCTACTGTCGGCTATGACCTTGCCTGGTTCACTGCTGCACCCCGGTGTACCCATCTCCCAGGCACCTTCGCACACCTGACGTCTATTCTCCGACCAACACTTGAACACCTCCCGTCCATCCACAGCACACCAGCGCGGCTCGACGCCTTACCTAATATTCTGTTTGCTGCACCGCTGGAACAACACTCTTTGGATAATGAAACGAGCTTCGCAGCAGCTTTGAAGCCTGGAACAAGCACACACTTCCGAGAATGATGGACATTCCGGCGCACATCTTGGACGCTGTCCAGACCACAGACCTTTCACAATCGAAATCACTGGAGACGGGAAGCAGGACGTCCCGAACCTCGCCATTCTCTTCACGATTCCCTGGAATGATACACGACGCACATTCTTCGGCAGAGGATGTATCAACGACGAGCGATTCCGACCAACATGGCTACCAGACCGATTTCACGACACCAGCTTCTTCAGACTCGAATTTCTGTCCAGGTGACATGCAGCCAGACGATGTGGAGGACTTCCGGGACCGCGAGTACCCTCAGCTCAAGGGCAAGACCTACCTGGACCACGGAGGCACGACGGTACGTTTGCTTGAGGTGACCAAGATCTACGTGACGTCGCTAACGTCTACAGCTCTACGCCAAATCGATGATCGAGGAGTTCTCGGCAGACATGATCAGCAATCTCTATGGCAATCCACATTCGGCATCAACACCTTCCGCAATAGCTGGCCACCGCGTAGATGAGATACGCGAGCGTGCGTTACGTTTCTTCAATGCGGATCCGGAAGAATTCGATCTGGTGTTCGTTGCGAACGCTACTGCAGCAATCAAGCTTGTGATCGATTGCTTCAAAGACCACGCTGCCGCTAGCAACACTCCTGTGTGGTACGGGTACCACAGAGACGCTCACACTTCACTGGTTGGTGTTCGTGAATCGACCAAGATGCATCGATGTTTCACCAGCGACGAAGAAGTGGACATCTGGATAAACAGTGGCGGTTTGGGTGGTCCTCGTGCAAGGCAGTTGGGTTTGTTCGCGTATCCAGGGCAGTCGAATATGACCGGTCGACGACTGCCGCTAAGCTGGTGAGTTTCTCGTTCCTTGCTTGTTTGTGGACAGGTGATGTTAACGTTACGCAGGCCTAGCCGTATCCGCAAATCGTTCCACAAGGCCGCAACATATACTCTTCTGGACGCAGCTGCGCTTGCGAGCACAGCGCCACTTGATCTGGCTGACCCAGCGACGGCACCTGACTTTGTGGCACTCTCCTTCTACAAGATCTTTGGCTTCCCTAACATTGGCGCACTTATCGTACGGAAGGAGTCGGCGCACGTACTCGAGAGCAGGAAGTACTTTGGTGGCGGCACCGTGGAGATGATCATCTCCATCAACGACACATGGCATGCCAAGAAGGACACCTCGATACACGATCGACTGGAAGACGGAACCTTGCCATTCCACTCGATATTTGCTTTGGATCACGCCATGAATGCTCACGAACGACTATACGGGCCAAACCCGATGAAATTCATATCCATGCACACTGCGCAATTAGGCCGACAGCTCTATGATGGCATTGCTGGTCTCAAGCATGCGAACGGGGCGCCGCTATGCCGTATCTACAAGGACGAAGCAGCTGTGTATGGCGATCCGTCTATGCAAGGGTCGACCATTGCGTTCAATGTGCAAAAGTCAGATGGAACGTTGGTTGGATTTGAAGACGTGGAAGAAGCTGCAGATGAGCGCAACATCTACGTGCGTAGTGGCTCACTCTGCAATCCTGGAGGCGTGGCAACATATCTCGGCTGGTCACCAGCAGAGATGAAAGCGGCTTATGCTGCCGGTCATCGATGCACCAACCCAACGCAGGTCATGCTAGGTAAACCGACAGGAGTTGTTCGTGTTAGTCTTGGTGCTATGAGCACGGCAGGAGACGTGAACATTCTCCTCCACTTTCTGGATGAGGTCTACGTTGAGAAGACAATCGACCCACGATCAGCCACCACAGCACAGCACGCATCCATGATCTTCGCGCCAGCCAAGGACTCCGTCATCTCGACCACCTTCACGCCACCACCCCCACTTGACATCAGAGCAACCCGGAAGAACAGTTTCTTATCAGCAACAGGTACACCCAGCACCGCGAAGAGCTTCGACATGGGAGACTCGAAATCATGGGAAGCCGGATCCGGCGCACCCCCGACACCAGACCGGATAGACATCGCCCGACCGAAGCTGCCACCATTTGTGCCAGCAGACTACGTAAAACTACGAAAACCATGGGAAGCCGAAATGCGACAGAATGCCGCCAACTACGCGATGGAATTCAAAGTACGCGAACTCGAAGACGCCAGCATGTTCTCGCGGAACCCAACACCCAGCGTCAAAGCGAGGAGGTTCGGCCGCAGCGTCGTCAACCTCCTACGAACGAAGAGCCACGTCGGTGCGGGTGCGGATCAGAGGCATGACCAACCACCCTTACCAGCACCAGCATGATTGATCCCCTTGTCGCACCAACACTGTTTTCACATCACTGGTGGCAAATTTTGGCTGCATTCCGCGCTCGCAACTATCACAAGGGAACAAGTGGCCCAACAGGTGTGTTTTTCCGGATGACAGGCCGCCAGCGTCGCCAATACCTCCCTTGGAGAAGCCACCGAGCCTTCCGAGTCTTCCGTCCCAGATGAAATCACAGAATGGTATGGAACGGGAACATATCAAAAACGTGGTTCAGGCGCTTGGGATGTTATCTTGGCACGTATCACTTCTACTCTCTCACTCTGCTTTGTACTCTTTGTTGATGGGGCAATCATTGGTCTAGCATGGCGTTTTCAGGCGTTCTGATGTTGACTGTGTTGGGGAGGAAAAGATTTTATTTTGTGGCAGAATCATGATACCAAAGGGGGCTGTAACGTTTATCTTCATATTGTCAACCATGTTCATACGGACGGCACAGGACCTGGCTGGGAGCGGGCAGAAGCTCTGTCGGGAGGAAGGAACATCTTGAGAAAGAACCTGGGCAGCCACGAGCTTCCACAAGAGGCAGCAGCAGTTTTTTTTGACACGGCAGCAAACATGTCACATGTACTACACAGCAGACTTTTGTACATATGCCGCAAGACACCCGGAAGATGATGGGGTGTGGAATTGGGCCATGAGGTGGCCGAGCAGAGCAGTATGCAGTATGCAGTATGCATTAATGGACGAGACTAGCAAGCAAAAAGATCCTTCGAACCCACTCACTTCCTCAATGCAACGGTGATGGCGTAGACGTCTCGGATTCGGGCGTCTATGATGAGCTGTCAAAGCATGTATCCGTGGCGGCTTGCGTGTTTGACAGGTACGAATCGAGGCAACAAACACGCAATCATACCGGAGGACAGGTGAGGTGCCGTCTGGTACTGTATCCTTGAGGATAGCCACACGATGGGCGGCCACGAGACAGCTCTAACGCCCTGCCCTGCAGGTATCCGTTCATCAGACCAAAGACCGGAGGACCAAGTGCGCTCATGATGAAAGCTCTGGAAGCGCCATTGTCTTCGATTGATGATGCGCGTCGCCGTCGAACTTGACGGAACCGTTTATTGTCATGCCATGTCTGGGCGGAAGGGAAGGCGTTGCCATGATCCACCTCCGATTGTGGATCGTTGCACACACCGCTGATCCCTTGGGCGGTTTATGTCGGCACCCAGACAGCGGGAACATACTGCAGCGGCACTACGCCGAGCGCGCATACGGCCCGATGCTGGGAAGCATGCAACGCACTGATTACCAGGTCGGTGGATAGGTGCATCTCTTTCGTGCTCCACTCCACCAGGAGCTGGCTTGTGGATCCGTCGTGTCGTGGCACAGTGGCACGAGTGGTCACGATCAGAACGCAAGCTACGCAAGGGTGCCCTGGTCGTTTTTCTCGCCACCGGACTCCACCACATGACCTCACCCGGCGGTTGCAGTTGTTACACGGCGGATCTGTCATACGACAATCGAAGGACAGCAAATTGAGCATTCTGGTTTCCCCATCGACTGGAAAAGTTGACCTCATCGCCCTGTCGTCAAACCAGGTGAAGTCGATTTTGTCAAATCCGGCTCATCATCCCTTCCGGGAACCAGGACCATCTCTCAAATCTTGACTCGAGCACATGGCGCCAATGTCGCAAGCAAACACCGTGCCACGCCTAGCAGACAAGGAAATTCCTGTCACTGTTGTGATTTCATTACACTTTCCTGTGTCGTTTCAGATGACGCCATCCGGCCGAGATGTTTCCGCTCAGAGAGAGTCAAAGCCAGGGGAAGGAAAATCAAATGCGTGTTCTTGGCCACATTCGGGGACTCGAAGTTTGAAGATGGCGATGGTTCTAACTTCTACGCGCACCTGTGGCTGCTCTCCCATGTGGTATAGGGCGGTCGTACTATCGGAAACGAGGAATATCCATCAAGCCGAGTTTTCCCAAGCAGAAGCTGGTGGCGTTGGCGGAAGGCAGCCCGGCAGGCGTCGTGAATTGGATGTTGGGCGATTGGGATTCGGTGACCACCGCTCTGGGTATGTTACCTGTTACCGAGCTCGAGAATACGTCTAGAATCGTGTCAGTCGTGGTGATCATACCTGAGTGGATCTCGCAAGGCGAAGTGATCTCGCGTGCGAAGCGTGAGATGTGATTGCCATGTTGCGTTGGTCTTGCAGCGGCCTCGCGGCTTCATGGTGTGATGGTGTAGTGGATCGACCGAATGACCCGCGCAGGGCAGCTTGAAACACATCGAATTCTCGGAGGTTTCGATGGGATCTCCTTCTCTGCAAGTTGTACTTGATGCGAACATATGATCGACGCGGGCCTGCCCAACAAGTTCATCAGTCGTGTCTACGAAACTTTCCATGGTGGCGAATCGCGAAAAGGGTCAGTTCAAGGCTGAAGGTTCCGCATCACCGCAGCCTCGCGGCTTTCGCAAGGCAAAGATCTAGTCGGGAAGACTATGCTGATCGTTCTTTGCAGCTGCTGCTATATCGAAGCCTACTCAAAACTTTCGATGTTCTCCGCGGTGTATTGACCCGGATGGACGACAATACCTATAAAAAATTAGCGGAGGCATTAGGACTCATGTCAAATACGGTGAACTTACCAGCGGTGCGGTTGTTTACTGTGCCGTCGTAGTCATTGCCGTTGGTGGCGTTGTTGAGGGTATAGTTGGCAAAGCATGCAAAGTCGTAATTCGCCAGCTCCATGTTTTCATACTGACTGGCCAAAAAGTTGTCCATCGGGCAGAGACCATCGGTTCGGCCTTGACATTTCCCACCGCGAATCGTGTCTAGTGGCACAATGCCATTGTTCAGTCGCATCTGAGGGAGTGCAAAGTTAGCATACTTTGGAGGTCATGCTGCACAGCTGTACGCTGAGTAGCAAAGGGGCGTGTCTGGAGCCACTTACACGAACGAACTTGTGCGATGCATTCGCCGCATCATATCCGTACTGCGTTGGGTAGTACTGCGTTCTGCTGTTGCGCTGCACCATTGGGTTGGGCTCTGCACAACCGATGACTTCCGTGATCAGACGAGCGCCGAACGGTGTTATGCGGGACAGGATGAAGTGACGGTCTGGGTTCGGTGGGTAGGTCGAAACATCAGGATGGTCACGGTAATAGTCGACTGACATCGATGTGAGCAGCGAGACGATGATGTCGTCGTGCGTAAAGTCGGCGTAGAATGGTATGTCCAGAGGAAAGTCCGCAGCATTGTCTGTGATGGTGCTGTTGACGCTGCTGTTGCTGCTGGTGATGTACTGCTTCGTCAGGCGAGCAATGAGCTGTGGAGATCTGGTCAGCTTGATGTACGTCGTCTACCTCTACGAGAGCCCTTACCTCCTGCTGATATCCAAGACCCTGCGCCCGTCCAGTCGGATTACCCCAGGCATAGTCATAGTAGTACTCAATGTCCAGAGTCTGCTCAAACCCAGTCCACTCATCGGCAGTGAACAGGTCACAGAAGTCGCTCGTGCCTATGTATCCAATCTCGTAGGCACAGAGCGATTGCATGGCGTACTATCGGATCCAGTCAGCATCTGCGGAAGACAATAGGGCTGAGCAGTACCTACCGTGTCGTTGACGTTGAGCTTGAGACCTTTCGGTACATACTTCTGCAGCCGAGCAGTTGCTGGTCCAAGATAACGGGAAACGTATTGGTAGAATAGGAGGTTGTCGCCAATATATCTGCGGCATTGTCAGCACATATGGCCGCCCCAAGACGCAGCCGATACCTGTTAGCCACCCACCCAACATCCGCAACCAAGTCCCGGAAGCAAGAGTCATACGATGCCAGAGTATTATTCTCAGTGCCACCCTCTGGAATCACCACAACATCAAACAACGACCCATTCCCAAAAGCACTAAGCGTAGGATCAACAGCCTCATAGAACGAAGGGCCAAAGAACCCCAACGCCCAAGAAATCTGCGAGTTCTGAATCCTGCTCTGGCCCGTAGTCCTCAACACCGGCTTCGGCCTCGCAGTCCCATTGGCATACGACCCATTGTACTGCACCTGGCCAACAGAGGCATTGTACAGAAGACGCCCA
This sequence comes from Fulvia fulva, assembly GCF_020509005.1. Taxonomy (NCBI): domain Eukaryota; kingdom Fungi; phylum Ascomycota; class Dothideomycetes; order Mycosphaerellales; family Mycosphaerellaceae; genus Fulvia; species Fulvia fulva. Next base: position 1,887,990 of record NC_063012.1, read on the forward strand.
TACTGGTTCCAGAACTGGACACCGCTCGCAAACTCCGTGGTCGCTCCAAGTCCGGTAAGGTACGATTCGCCCATGCGGTACTCGTAGCTCTTGAGGAAAGACAGTGGGCCTTTGAAGCGAGCGTTTGGATGCGCCTTGGTGAAGTTCAGGATTTTTGCAGCGAAGCGCTCATCGTTTATCCCGTCGTCGAAGTAGCTGGTCGGGAAGCGCTGGGAGTGTCTTTGCAAGGTATGGACCTGCTCGACCTGACATCCATCCGGCAGGCCGACGTCTTGTACACCAAAGACATCGGCGGGATTGTCGCGGTAGGTGGAAATTTGGCCTGAGGGTTGTCAGTGGTACGTCTCTCACGTGGTGTTGTTAGTGAGAGGCTTCACCCCAATGCTGCGAGATAACATTAATATCAGTCAACAGCGTCTCATCCCTCGACGTCTCCTTCCCGTGTTCACGACTAGCCTCCACATGCGTCAACGCCAACAAGGCCAATGTACTCGCGGAAACAAGCATTTCGATGAAGAAAGATGATGTGGAGATACCAGCTGCAGCAGGTGGCAGCGATCTTGGCCAGCTCTTATGCTTTGCTCACCCAAGCGTGGGCCAAGCGTGGACCACCAAGTTTTCTCGCGAAGCAAACGACAATCTGGCCGCTTAGCCCACTGCAGATAAGGCCGCCTCCATGCGATTTGCTGAGAGATTGAGATAGCATGTCTTACGGCAGAAGTTCTGCCGGAGTGGTCGTCATGCCGTGAGAGTTCGTCGGGAGGAGCCGTGCAAGGATGCCACGTGTGCCGGGCATTGGCATTGAGTTTGAGGTGAACGGATATGCTTTCTCAATGCCGTTGATGAGCTTGTTGCTGACGAGGCTGTGGGGTTGTAGGATTGCTTCGTAGCTGACGATGATAGCAGCGGCGCCGTTTGGCAGACAGTCTCTCCATGATGTCAGGCGAGTCGAAGGAGCCTTGGTTGTCGAGAGCTGTCGAGAGCTGTCGAGAGCTGTCAACGATAATCCCTCCATGATGAAGGAACAAGAAGGCGACCAACGTAGAACCTCTGTTGTTTGCTTTCCACTATACATACCCGCTGAACCCAGATGGTGACCATCGACTAAACGTACATCAACACGTTCCCTTCCCATTCCTGTTCTCTCGCAAGACTATTTTCTTCCCTCTGCCCTCTTCCATCATGCGGAGAACGACATGCCTGAGAGATTACCAAGAGAGCCACCCAAGTCAGAAGATGTGTCCCAGTTTCCGTGAATCGCTTCCTCAGCATTATCTTCTCACCCGGAGTTCCCGCCCTCATCGGTCACTACAACTTGCAACACAAGTCAACGGCTTAGATGTGCCTTCCACAGCACACAACATCATAAACCTCAAACCTCCCGGTCATTCTTCTTCTTCTTCCCACGCTTCTTCCTCTGTTTCTTCTTACCACCATCACCACCACTTCCACCTTGGCCATCACCGTTCGGGAAATCCTTCCCCTGCGAGTTCTCGTTGTCGCCATTGGTGCTTCCCTCGTTACCAGTGTTGCCCTCTTCACTGCTCGACGTCATCTCCAGCACCGTCTTCTTCATGCCACCAACATCAACAGTCGTCTCGGTGATGCTGCCAGAGCGCGTAGCTAGGCGCTTCTTCGAGCGGTCAAGTGAAGGCGAGTCCGGGAGATCGCCGACTTCGTCATCCTCTGCGCCGTCGCCGACGACAAGTTTCTCAGGCAGTGCCAGCGGTTCTGGTTCCTGCTGGCGGTGCTGATCTTGCTCATTGTCGGCGTCGTTTGCATGGTCGTCTTCAGGTCTTGATATCGTGTTCTCTGCCGCGATTCTGCTCGCTTCTTGCGCTGACATGCCTTCACTGGCTGACATGCCTCTGGCTCTCTGTTGTGTTGGCGAGTCCATGGTACCATAAACTGCTGCCGCACCACCACTCGAGCTCTTACCCCGTAACGAGTCGACTTCTGCAGATTCGGTTGCTTCAGCAATAGGTGAAGGCTGCTGTTTTGGGCTCAAGATTTCAGTACCAGTAGTGGTGGCCTTGTTCTCAGGTATCGTGCCAACTCCAGGTTTGATCTTGACCGAGCTGAATTTCGTTGTTCGAGGGTGCGCAGCCGCGTTGCTTGGTCCCAGGTGCTTCAGGTGTTCCATCACATCTGATGCGTTACTTCGCACTGGCACAGTCTTGCCCACCTCCCGAGTCGAGTCTGATGCCGCACTTGACTTCCTACGCATCAAGAATGTGGTCTGGCCATTCGCAAGACTCGGTCGTTTGCTGTCCCTCGTGTCCTTCTTAAGCAGTGGCTCGTTTTCGGTCGCTTCCTTGCCATCGTCTTCGTCCCCGCTCACTGCGTGATCACGCTCAGCAGCGAATTGCTTCTTCCCGAATCTCGTTTTGGGCGCAGGAGCCATTCGGCGGATAGCTTTGTGTACATCCACGAAGACGTCGGACTCATCGATGATCTCCTCGCCAATCAACTCCTCAATAACATCTTCCAGTGTGACAACGCCAACTGCACCCTTGTCTTGGCCGGGGAAGTCTGAGACTAGCACCATGTGACTCTTGCCTTCCTGGAAGAAGTTGATAATGTCCAGACAGGAGGTGCGCGGTGCTGTCTCTGGAAGTGTCGCCAGCGCAAAGTCGCGAACTCGCTTGGCATCCTCTGGATCATAAGTGATTAAGATCTTGACCAACAGCATTCCCACAAAGTTTCTCGGGTTGTCTGGAGCATAAATCGGTATCCTCGAATATCCTTGAGACAAGATCGTGTCCATCATTCGCTCGTCCAGGACAGTGTCCGCACTCATGGTGAAAACATCCTGCATCGGGGTCATGATGTCTCCAACAGCCTTCTCCTTCAGGTCCAGCACACTGTTGATGATCGTCACCTCATCATCCATAAGACCGTCTCTTTGCGTCAATGCCTTCTGCTTGTGCAGACTGACCAGCGTCTTCAGTCCTGCCTTCTTGTACATTGTACCATGATCTTCACCAAGAATCCAGTCGAGGAGTTTCGCAGTAGGCCAGGCCACGGGACTCATGACCCACATGAGCCCAAGAACCAGAGGCGCGCAGTACGCTCCAATAGAGAGTCCATAGCGCACACAGACAGATTGAGGTGCAACTTCGCCGAAGATGACTGCCACAAACATTAGCACACTATCTTCAACCCCGTATCCCCCCTCGAAGAAGTGAACATGCCAATCAAAACAGTACTGCTAACAACCGCCGGCCACCCACCACCAAGACTTCGATCGAGCACAATAGGCAACGTCTCGTTGGTGATGACATTGCTCAGCAGCAGCGTAACAAGCACCCAATGTTTCCCCCTGCCCAGCAACCTCAACACCCTCGCCGCATGTCTCTTCTCTGCTCCCTCTCCTGATGTCGCTATCACCTGCAGATATGTCTCATCCTGCCCCATCAACGCGATCGTAAGACCAGCGAAAACACCACCCAGCAGGACCAGTGCTACCGCCACGCCAAGGTATATCCATAACGACGGGTCGTCGGGGTCCTTGGGGAGGTCATCGTCACCTTGGTCGGCGAACGTGGAGAGGATAGGTGCCGCGGAGGCGAGGGGGAGGAGCAGTAAGCGGGCTGCCACCAGGACGGCGGGTCTCAAGGTCGCGAAAGCATATTGTTGAGGTGAGCGCGCGGCGGACGTTGTCGCGTAGCGCTGGGGGTGTTGTTGGTGCAGGTGCAGACCTGCCAACATAGACATACGAGCCTCTCCAACGCCGCGCACCTTCGTTCGGTCACGAGCTGTGGTACTTGTTGGTGAGATGCTGCGTGGGAGTCTGTTTGTGGGTGAGAAGTGCTGCTCCTTTGTTTTCGCTGCCCACACCACCGACGACGGAATGCTGTGGTGCACGATGCAAAGTGGTATTATGTGGGTGGAAGAGATGCAAACGCAGACGCAGACGCGCGGATGATTTGGGAGAGTGTGCAGTTGTCGGATGCCGCAGTGATCTTCTTCGTTTAGACTCCACTCTCACACACGAAGCGATGCAGCTATGACGGGATGGAGACTTGACTATCAGCACGTTGGAAGCTGCGGTCCGGACAAACTCAATTCGAAGGAATCTTCTGCTCGTCCTCGTCCTTGACTGCTTACGACAATACTGTCATTCGAGTACACATACATGTGCATGCTATCGTGCCTTCGTAGTGGTGTGCTGAGATGGTTCTGAGTGTGCGGCACACTGATGAGCTCATCCCAGCAAACGACGGGGATTGAGCGCCTGCGTTAAGCCGTCCACACTGGTGCTGTCGTCACGCATATGCCTCTCTTGGCCGGTGCGGAATGAAGACACTCAACACTGATCTATCCGACGACATGAAGAAGCGCTCAATACAAACACTGCATACTGTACTCCTATACACCATCAACACCGCGCCGAGTGCATTCAATACATGTACTCCATGAACCCCGCTTTCCTGGTAGCATATCCCTGGTATCATATAAAATTGGCGCGCCGCAACCTCAGGCAGAGCATTGTCAAAGCAAATGCACGAGCAGAAGCCACGCAGAGCTCTCACTCCCAATCATCGTCGCTCTCGTCGTCCTTCTTCGCAGCCTCCTTTGGACTTCCCTGCGCACGACTAGTAGCACCAGAGACCACATCGTAGCTGGCATCCGAATCGGCGACACTCTTATTCTCGTCGTCGCTTCGTCGGGGCTCATTAGGCTTAAGGTGGGCGGTCGTGGCGGGAGCTGGAGCGTTCAGGGTGGTTGTCGATTCCGAAGCTTTGCTGTTGGTCGCATGAGGTGGCTGCGGTGTGGACGACTCTTCTTCATCGTCGTCGTCCCATGCCACCTCCTCTTCAGTGTCTGCTGTGGCACCTACAGTCGCAAATGTCAGCATAAGAGCTAGTCAAGCCGTTTCAAAGAAACACTCACCCTTCAGCACCTCCTTCCTCTTCTTCTCGTCCTCTTCCACAGCTTTCCGCAAGAAATAGTATCTGCTCCAGAAAGTCTTGTACTCGACCTTCTCTGGAACAAGCTTCTCCATGGCACGCCTGAGCTCCTCGTACTGCTCTAGATCTGTAGCTATAGCTTCGGTCTTCTTCTCAGCATCGAAGTCCTGCTCCCACGTCTTCCACTCCTCGCCTTCCGGATCTTCCGTGAAAGAGCTCGCGGTGGTGTGGATAGCGTGCAGTTGTGCGTCTAGTCGTGTCGTATGGAAAATCTTCTTGCCCGTGCCTGGCTCCTGTGTCTCGAACAATACTTCGCTACCGGCCTTAATCTCATCGTCGTCCGGCGCCGAGATGGTGACCGCATCTCGAAGGAAGTTCCTAACATTGCTGCCGAATTTCAGCAATGCTTCGTCCGCCGCATCTTCTGCCTTTTGCAAGTCTTTTAGCCTGCTCACAGCAGTTGCTCTCAGACTCGCAACCAAGCTTCCAGCTTCCTTCACAATATCAGCCGGTAGGCTCTCTGGCTTCGTTGCACCATCATCATCTTTCGCTTCTCGCTCCGCGCCTGTGGTCGTGATCTTGGGAACTGCCTCTTCGCCCGGTATTTGAGCTTCAGGACCAGCCTCGGCATTCAGTGTCATGCCTCTTGTCCTTTGCACGACCTGTTCCCTCAGACTGCTAAGCCCCTTCGTTGCTTGTTCTGATGCTTCCGTGGCTTCCTTTTGTAGATCTTGCACGAAGGTTTCTCCTTGCTTCCGCGCCTGTGAGAACCATCCTCCTAGCCTTGCGCCCCATGGTGAAGCTGACACAGCCTTGAAGGCTTCGGAGAACTCGGCGTTGAGGTTGGATTGTGTCTGACTGTTGCCTGAATCGGCGTCGCGTTTCTGATCGGGAGTTAAGGCTTCTTCTTGTATGTGGTCATAAGCTACATCCATAGTGACGACAATGGCTAAGGTGATGTTGCAGTAGGACGGGAGGGTGTGAGACAAGAGAAGTAGGTGATCGCATGAACGCATGTGGCTTCAAGGTGTACTACTGTACCGAGCACATGCAGGGACTGTGCACCTCCAGTGGGGAAGTGGATGTCCTGTCCTTTTCATAAACACTACCTACTGACAATGATCATGTGGTCTACAATATTGTCATACATCGTCCAGCGACCAGCCTCATCAGCGTGCGTGTGGTAGCGACATTGTCGATGCTCGAAGATGAGTGTTCACGCATGGCGTGACCTCGCGTCAAATCCGCGCAAGATTACCATCGCGTCGCAACGCGTAGGGGTAAGTCTGCGATCCATCACATCGTCTACTGCAGAGCTTTCTCGCTCTTGTGCCTCTGGATCTTGTACAAGGTTGCAGCAATGTCTTCAGTGACTGTCCTGCAGAACGCGTCTCCGCAGCATTGCAATGCTCACGAGCATGTGAAGACCGAGCCAGCAGACAATGCCATTGTCGAAGATGAAGATCATGACGACGAAGATGAAGACGAGGACGAGGACGAGGAAGACTATGAGGACGACTCAGTGGCCGACATGGATGAAGAAGAGACCGAGGAGGCTCTGAAAGATGCTCTGCTGAGCATCCACCACGCTGGCGATTTCGCCTCATGGATGCATATGACTGACTACGTGGACCCCGGTCTGATCGTTGACCAAAACGGACCTATTGAGCTGCCACTGCAAGAAGCTGGCGCTCGTCGCATCATCGCAGCGTCTCATCAAGCTCCCTTTGGTCTGGGCTCCGAGACCATTGTTGACAAGTCAGTTCGTAACACTTGGGAGCTTAATCATGACCAATTCTCCTTCGCCAATGCAGGATTTATGCATTCTATGTCCAAGATCGTCCGCGAATCTGGGAAGCGACTCTAGAATGCTTGGTACCATGATAATTTGTCTCCCTGCAAAACACAAAGGGGGCGACCTGGTGTTGTCCCACAACGGCGTTCGGAAGCGGTTCACAACATCAACCCAACAGCCGACGTGCGCGTGCTGGTATTCCGATGTGGTTCACGAGGTCACCAAGGTCACAGCAGGCTACAGGCTGGTGTTAACATTCAACCTGGTCATGCTCGAGCCTGAAAGGACCGCACTGCCGGCTGCTGAACTCATGCTGCAACAACCTCTTTTGCAGCGGGCGCTGAAGGCATGGACGTATCACGGTGACCCAGAAAAAGATCTACTATTCGCGCTCGATCACAAATACACCGAAGCAAGTCTCAAGGCTAGCAGCCTCAAGACAGTCGACAGAGCTCGAATGACTGCCTTGCAGCGTTATGCCGAACAGTTCCGCTACGACATATTCCTGGCTACCATGGAGCATTACCGTCACGGGCAAGCAGAAGACGACTCCGACCCTTACGAGCGTGGCACAATGTATGGTTGCGACTGGGATGAAGATGAACGTGAGTACGATGATCACGGGTATGGAGGTTATGGAGACGGCCCTCACGGAATCGACGAGGTCTTCGAGAGTGAAACGAAGTTGAAGCATGTTGTTGATCTGAAAGGCTTCCCGCTGCTGAAGGACGTTGACGTTAAGGAGGAACAAGTAATCAACCTCGACCCTTACGACGAAAGGGAGCCAGACCGGCATGAGTATGAGGGCTTCACGGGCAACGCGGGAGCTCAGTCTACGCATTGGTATCCGGACACGGTATGTCTCCTTCAGCAGCTGATGTATATCGGGCTGACAGATCAGGTCGTGGTCCTTGTTCCGCATGCTCGGGTGGCTGATTTCTTGAAAGCACCATTCTCATCATATGGGGGGACACCATTTGAGAGCATGGAGGCAATCGTGAAGTGACTCTTGACCCGCCTCAAGCGCGATTTCCGTGACAAACACGTTGGAAATACACTGACGAGCCTTGCTCAATATGTCCTGGCTACTAATGCAGCTGCAAAGCGCCAGGATGCCGGTCTTGTACCTCGCCCTTACATGACCTCCGGCAGCAGACTTTTCCCCGATGCGGTCATGAATGGCGTCGTACTGTCCTTGGCCGCATTGAAGAGGATCGACTTACTCCCCGCCGCTATGATGGCCGTCCACGGCAGCCTCTCGCCAACAGTGCACAAGGCGATCGGGATCACGTTGAGAGCAGCAGACCCGCAGGCGCTCAGGACTATGTGAGTTCTCGCTGGCATCAATCGAGAAGAGTACCCTGACGAACGACAGGATTCCCACGGCGCTCTCGAAGATCAGCAAGATCAGCGAACGCTTTGTCGTTCTCCAGCAGTTGTTCGACGGCGACATTCGGAAACACGAAGGATCGGCAGCAGAAGCAGCAATGGAGGTTGTCAGGGGGATCTTGTCCGATTGCTCTGCTCCCATTGTTGATGATGGCTACGCGTTGACCGATGTTGCAGTCTGCCTCAACGATCAAGCATTCGTTAACGATCGGTAAGCTCGCCCAAGCCCTGATCCTGATAGACACTGACCTGTAATAGGATTTTGAAGCTGCTGGGTCAGCGTCGCCGACAAACAGACTTCCTGCTGGCTTTCCTGTCCTCCTGGAGCACCAGAGGATCCGCTGGGACGGATCTCGAAATGATGGCCACTTTCGATTCGGTGTTCGATCTCCTGATACCCAGTTTCAACCTGGACGTAAGGGACACCCAGCCCGTCAAGCGACAACGAGTGGATATTGCTCAGCCTCCAAAGCAGAGCGTGTCCCCTTCGAAAACAGCTGCTGACCTCTACTGGGTCATGGTATACCTCGTGAACCACGAAAAGTCCCACCAGCTTCAAGAACTATGCCGAGCTCTCTCCAGCGAGGTTCTTCTACAGCGACCAGAAGTGCTTCGCAGCATCCTGATACCATACTTACGACACGCACAGGGGTTAGCCGCGGGTTGTCTGGAGAATGGGCAGCAAACCTGTGTTCTGCAGATATACTTCAGCATCCTTGACGCCTACCTACGCATGTACGTCCAAAAGCAACCATCTACCGTGGAGAATTGGTCCCGCAACCGCGTCGCCTGCAGTTGCTCCGACTGCTTCAAACTCAACCTCTTCCTAATCAGCTCAATGCATCAAACCGAGCGCTTCTCCGTCAGCAAGCCCCGTCGCCACCATCTCCACATCGTCCTCGACAATGCTCGCATCAACTGCACCCACGAGACAGAGCGCCATACACGACCAGAGACTCTCGTTGTGACCAAGCGAGATCGACGGAAAGGGGTGTACGATGCGTGGTTGGCGCGTTGTCTTGAGGCGCATAATGAGATCAAGCAGTTCGATCAGGAGTTACTGGAGAGGATTTTGGGGGAGAGGTATGAGGTTGTTAAGGATATGCATCCTATTATTACGGATGATGCGAATGCGCCCTCGTTCTTACAGCGACCGGTGCTGCGGGAGAGGAGGAATGGCCCTATTGCTCTAGCTCCTGCTGCGTCGAGTCGAGCTGGGACCAAGCGCAAGGTTGAAGTGATTGATCTTTGTGATTCTGAGTAGCGGTGCATGCTGCTCGGTGTCAGTGCAGCATCAACCGCACCGACGCATCCACACAACAAGAACCATGATCGCAGAAGTGTGTGATAGGTAAAGGCCTTGCTTTGAGCTGGCTCGTGGATATCCCACAATAGCTACGAAAGTAGCAACAAGTCCTCACATACCAGCATCTTCCCGGCGCCTGAAACGCCGCATTCAGGAACATCTGCATCTCATATACACAGGAGCCGACTGCCGACGTGAGCATGCCGACTCATATGATACTGCCGAGAGGAATAACCTTGGTTGGAAGTGGAGTTTTCGGGATAACAATAGCGCGTACGTGACGAGCGTCCTCACGGTGGTAATAGTAGCCGGGAGCTTCTACGTCTGGCTCGGAGGGCACGCTCGATTTTATCTGCTGGACTGAGGCGATACATGACTTCGCGGGTTGCTATTTTGTGCAGGAAGCTTGCTGGTGGACTGGAAAGGAGTCGACTTGGCAGCAGATGCGGCATGTGTGCGGATGCTGCTGTACCGCTCCGAGTGTGCCAGCATTATGCGAAAGACCTCCTGGTTGGCATCGCTGTCGACCTCGTGTCATTCTGCTCTGGCCTAGCAATGGTCAATGACCTACCCTGAGACTTGGTCGTGCCGACACTGCCACTGCAAACCTTTCATCAACAAGCTCGACCTTCCTCGCGCCCCAGCAGGAGACAGCAATAGCCACCATGCCATCTCCAAAAAGAAGAGCACGAGCACCTCCAAGACCAGATGCGATCCCCCCTTTCACCTTACGGCATGCGCACGAGCAAGGCTTCATCTCGGCCTGCGAGATCTCTGTAACGTAGATCTCAGTGCTCACGGCCTACAAGGTCTCACGACCCACGCGTTCACGCCCTTTTCGCTATTTCCAACCACAGGGCAATGTTCCAGAGGCAATATGTCGTAACCTACCGAGATTAGCAGTGCAATCCACCCAACCGTGCCAACCTTGCCACCCAACAATCTCTCTGCAAAAGTTCGTCCATGAGTCGATCATGTGTTAGTAGATTCTGATGTCAAGGAAGTGATACCAGGTGTGACAGCTTGGTGATATCCGAACTTCAGCCTCGACCGGGTGATGGGTGATGGGTGATGAACGATCGCCACAATTGCTGCATCTGGAGGGAGAAAGATCGGAGATGTGGCTTCTTCTTCATCTTTTTTTGCATGAATTAGTTATTCATGGTTGATCTTTTGTTTGATGTATTTCGAGTGGTAAAAAACTTTGCATCGCTATCGACGGCTGTCGACTCGTGAACAATTAACTCTACGAAGAACAGCCGCCGGACTTGTCTACCGCTCACACACACTTCGAGCAAGGTTACCATGTAACTAGCTGCACGAGTCAGCCAGCGCACGCGACGATGGCGTGAGGTACAGTACAGATCATCAAGGGTTTGAGCTCCTTGATGCGTCGCGGTGGGAGTGCGGTGGCGATAAGTCGGCTAGCGAGCTCGACCAACATACTGTATACTACTTGGCGAGCGGGCTACTGTGCTTGCGGCTATACCTGCCAGTGGTAGACCTACGTGGTTGTCGTTGAACGGTGACCAGCCAGCAGCGTGTCTTACAGTCACGGCTGGTCTCGACGATTTTGATCCGTTTGACCGCTTGACATGCGTGACATGGCATGCTGCCTCCTGCATTCGACCATATGCAAGACAAGTGGCTAGCAGCTGTGGGTGGGTGAGTAGTAGAGACAGACTTTGCGGTGTATGCAGCTGCTCAGGAACAAGGCATGGACGAATCGGTTGTTTCGGGAGGGTGCATTTGTCGAATCTCTGCACGACGTATGGCGGTTCATCTCGTCAACGATGCGACAGGTGCTGGGGGAGCATCGAAGACTCTGTCTTCTGTTGTGGGTGATCGACGGTGACCTCACCAGTCTTCTATCACGACTCCGACACGGCGAGATGCAGCAGGACGATCGTGGCTTCAGAGTCAAGAGCTCCTGCTGGTGATCTTGTCTCGCGCGTCAAGTAAGCTTCCCGACAGGAACACACTCCCCGTCCCGGCCGCTCATGTCCAATGGACCGGGACAACGGCCAGGCCAGTGAGGCGTTCGGTGACAAAGTGGTTACACCACTGCCAACATCGCGAGCTGAGCTGTAGTCCACGCTGCCAACAATCCTGCTGTTGCTGCTCGCTGTCCGTGTTCGGGACTTTTCGCTGAGCAACATCGTCCTGCACCTTCTGCCCGTAGGGATCCTGCCTCGCCTCGGCAGTCGTCCCTTCCGATTTGACAGCACGCCTCCGCACCTGCCAGCTCACCAGGCCCTTGATGATAACGCATCGTTGCTATCGACCCCGCTGCGGCGACAAACACTTCGCGATAGCAGCGTCTGTCGGCGCAGAGCGTGTTTGTTGATTAAACATGCAGTGCAGTAGATGTGTCATGGTGTGCCAGTGGTTCTGCCGCCCGGTGCTGTGAGACGGCAGGAAACAAGACGAGCCGGCATGGCCCAATCACGCATTGAACTCTGTTCCTGGTCGCTGCCGGGGATGCAGACCCGAAGCGACGATACTTCAAACCTCGCCCCTGACGCTAACCCAACGCCGTTGCATAGGCACAAGTCCGCACAGGGGGTAGGCGCACCGGCTAGGGAGACGACGAGGGTAAAGATGCGCGTCTGATGGCTGTTGCTGTGCTAGAGGTGCATTGTTGCGCTGGACGATGGAACAGGGCTGTCGAGCTGTAGCCTGTAGCGCTGTTCGTGCCTGCAGCTGCCTCGTGGCACGTCCGCAGAGAGCACGTCCACGTCCACGTCCAGACGCGACGCGCTCGAGCACAGCAGCAGGTGACAGCGTGCTGCAGCGCCGTTTCTGACTTTCTCACTACGGGCGCGCACACAAATGGTGCAGTGAGTCGTGAGTCTAAAAACAGCATAGCCCGGAATCTTGCACGATTCAGCCACTTGGTGTGTTCCCGCCTCCTGCCTCACTTGCTCTGCCGCCCGAGAGGCTCCAGGGCTGTCACTGTGCGCGGCGCCTCCCTGCTCTTCTCTTCAGGCGAGGTCCAAGTCTGCCGTCCCCTCATCACCGCCTGTAGTCATCTGCGACAGACGCAAAGCCAGCTGCATCACGCACACATCGACTATTCTGTATGGCGGGCCTCACGCTGTCCACTCACATCACGCTCTGGGCAGCCAGCAGACTCTTCGTCCACTCCCACGTCACCGCTTGCTAGTGTCGCGTCCAGCGGCCGAAGACTCGATTCATCATTCGCAGGCAGCGTGTGAGGCCACCGGCCGTTGCTCTCACAACAACGCTCCCACAAGCGCACATCTGTGCATCGTCCTGCTCGACAGCGCGCCGCTGCCACTCTCCACCCACCCTGGCTTCTCCCCGGCCCTGCCAGCAGTCCGCAACCTTCTGGAGACGGCACTAACCGCGATCAATATCATTCATTACGCCCGTCCGTCCTGCTGGCCACCTCGTGTCTCACTTAATTCCCGCCTAAATTAACACAAGGCACGATCGCTCCTCGACGGGCATCCCTCGTCGGCACTCCGCAGGACACACGCGTTGGCTTTTCGAAGTCGAATGTCTGCATCATCAAATTCCTTCTCGACCTCCCTCTCCATACAGCCTTTCGACAGAGCGCACCGCAGCGGCTCGAACCGTTGGGGAAACACGGACTCTGCCTCGAAGCGAACCTCCTTTCGTGTGCCAAAGCATCGACCTGTCTCATCATCTTCTAAAGGACCCACTACAGGCCAAAGGGACAAGCCACGAGCCACGCTACTTCGGCATTGGTTGAACTTGTCTCTGATCGACTGCTAGAGGACACCATCCTTTCGGGTACCCATCCGCCAACCGTGGAATTGGAGCCTCCCTTATCTCGACCTACCGGCGCACCGCATCCTCGACATCAACTTCCAGGTCTTCACCGTCTACACTCTTTTACGTCCCACTCGACGCCAGTACCAGACCCTGACTCCAGTCCCCTGGGTCACCATCCTTATCCTTTGCATCGACCGTCTACTTATCGACACCAACTAATCTCTAATACTGTGGCCTTAACGGTACACCTGCTCGACCGCGATCCATTGGCATCTATCATCACATCCATCAAAGGTACGCGTGGCGACTGGCTGTTCTGATATAGCAAGCTGCTGACCTCACATCAGATCCCATCATACCACACATCACGCTCTATGCCACGGTAGCAATCAGTCAAAGTGCGGCCCAAAGCTTCAAAGTTCGAAGCCATCAAAGCAATCATGACTGTCGCGTATGACAACATGTCTTACCGTGGGTGGTCGTCACAGTCACACTCTGCTGTGTGTCTCGAGGACAAGTTCGAAATCCTCAAAGACATTGGTGATGGCAGCTTCGGCTCTGTCACTCTTGGCAGGACGAGAGGCGCTGGCGCACATCTTGTTCGAAGGGGAACATTGGTACGTGCCACTAGCAGGATTCCACGCGATATGTTTGACGACTAACGCGTTGAACAGGTGGCCATCAAGACGATGAAGAAGACCTTCGAGAACTTTGCACAATGCATGGAGCTACGCGAGGTCATCTTCCTGAAGTCATTACCTAACCATCCACATCTCGTGCCAGCGTACGACATCTTCCTCGATCCATTGAGCAAGAAGCTGCATATTGCCATGGAGTACATGGATGGCAACCTCTACCAGCTCATGAAGGCACGCGACCACAAACCGCTCGATGGTACAAGTGTGAAGAGCATACTATTCCAGATCTTGGAAGGTCTCGAGCACATCCACGATCACCACTTTTTCCATCGCGACATCAAGCCGGAAAACATACTTGTCTCCACTTCAGCACCTGAAGCTGGCAACACGTTCAAGCGATACTCGCAGCTCGTAACGCCCCCATCGACTCCTCCGACATACTCGATAAAGATTGCGGACTTTGGTCTTGCACGTGAGACGCACTCTCGCGTTCCATACACAACATATGTGTCGACAAGATGGTACCGTGCTCCGGAAGTGCTCTTAAGAGCAGGTGAATACTCAGCACCTGTGGATATCTGGGCTATCGGCGCGATGGCTGTGGAGATTGCGACATTGAAGCCACTATTCCCTGGCGGTAATGAAGTCGATCAAGTCTGGCGAGTGTGCGAGATCATGGGAAGCCCGGGCAGCTGGGTCAGCAAACATGGTCAGAAGGTTGGAGGTGGGGAGTGGAAAGAGGGCATCAAGCTCGCTCAGAAGCTTGGCTTCTCCTTTCCCAAGATGGCTCCGCATTCGATGGAAACGGTGCTACCAGCACCACAATGGCCGGCCAGTCTGGCACACTTCATCACTTGGTGTCTTCTGTGGGACCCAAAGAACCGACCGACTTCGAGGCAAGCTTTGGAACACGAATACTTCAGAGATGCGGTCGACCCACTGCGGCCAAAGAGCAGTGCGGCTCACGCCTTGGGACGCAAGCAGTCGACGCTTGTTAACAACGACTCAAGCGAAGGCCTACCGATGCTGTCGACAAAGACGTCATCGTGGTTCAGAAAATCAATGGGTGCTCGCGAAAACGTTGCACCTGCTGTGCCAGAGCACGTACAGGCCTACCAGAACTCATCGCCACGACCCTCTCCAGTACATGCCAACACGACCGACCCGGCTCTTGTCGCAGCTAAGGGCAGACCAGCTGCTACCAAGCGTGCGACCTGGACGAACGGTGCTGCAAACAACGCGGCTCCGATCCCGATTTTACCTTCGATTCGACCTATCTCCCCACTACCAGACGCCACTGTAGCGCAGGCAAGCACTCGAAGGGCAGAACAATCAGACGAAAGGCCTGGCAAGAAGATCGGGAGGCAGTTATCGGTCAACTCTCAGGGCAACCACTATGCTGACATGCACCGGCAAGAGGCTGAGCGAGCTCTCACTGGCGCCACTGGTCTTCAGTCGCCCACTGGCAGCCAAAGGGAAAGCTTCTTCTCGCATCTGCGGAAACGAGCACGAAGGCTGTCAGGACGTAACTCAGGTCCAATGTCACCCAGTGCTGAAGACGCTGAAGCCAATGTCGGATGTGCTCCATGGGCCTCGAACAACCGGCAGTCAGTACAGGAGCCACAAAGCATTGCCTCTGTGGCTGTCGATCCATCTTCCGACCCCAACTTTGCCGAGCTCGATCGTGCTTTGCAGAATGTGCGCTACAGCCTTGACGCAGCTGCCGGCGCTGCCAATCCACAGCCCAAACAGCCAACCAAGATGGCAAGCAATCCGACTCTGAAGCGCCACCATTCTGTGCCATGCAGCAAAGAAGAGGTCACTAGCAACCCAAGCATGGCGAATCGTACCCGGAGGTCTCTGCGCCACGCACCAAGCAGCCGATACGAAACACCTTGCGAAGAAGACGAGCTACTTGACGAGGCATTGTCTAATGCGCACCAGGCGGCACAGAATCTAGATAACGCGCCATCGATGAACACCACGGCGACCTACCAGCCAGCTCGCCCTCTGCTGCCACAGGCAATATCTGAGCCTGCATACGCCGCGCCATACCTGACGCCATCTCCATCAAAGGATCAGATGAACATCAGCTATGGTGCGATGGACTACAGTCCGACCAAGCCGGTGGACATTCCATCAATGCGTGCGCAGCCAAAGGGTGTTGTTGACCCACAATGGCCAACACCACCTTACGACGAGAATGATTGGGCGTCAGCGGCGGCGGCGAGCATCTTTGCCACGCAAAGGGCTTACCAGCAGTAAAGCAATCTGTTCACGGCCGTTCGGATCTAATGCTACAGACGCCGAGGCGTTTGGCGTGGTATGGCTCTCGAAAACCCATTTCCTTTGTTTTGTCATCTACAGCATTGCGTCTGGCGCTTGGGTGTATAATCGGCTCTTCCTGGCTGAAACTCGACTGGCTGGCCTCGAGCGGCACTCTTACCATCATCTTACCGGAGTTTACGAGCGGTCGGGAAAGGGAAAACATTCGCTTGCACAAGCGCGAACTACGGCGTTCAACCATGTACAGGAACTTTTACCACGGAGCATCTACAGCTTGCTCGACCAGGACATTTATCTGGCACCATCATTTATCGCATCTGTATCAAGCTAGCTCAGCGCGAGCGCAATATCTCTTTCGATCTCAAATGGCCCCCTGGACTGGCTCTATCAGGCTCAGCAGGAGGCGTCGTGTACAAATGGAAGGGAGGAGGAGTGGAGGAGCCATTTTGTGATTTTCTGCTCAGGACTCGTCAAATTCGAAAAGACATAGATCGGTCAGCTGATACCCCGAGAGCGTGGTCTAATACCGCTCGATTGTTAGTGAGGATTACCTAGAAGGCAATGGCGCCTGAAGGCGTGCATTGCTAGATAGAAGTGTACTTGAAGTTTTGAAACCACTCGTCGATCCACTCTCACTACTCCCCTCTCTCTGAATGTGACTGTGAATATGGGATCCTGCACGTGGTATCGACAAATATTCTCTCTTCAGATCGCGTCTACCTCACTCCGCAGCACTTTCGCGTTTCTCTTCGTGGGAGCTCGAAGCTCTTTTCGTCCGTCGTGAAGTTCCAGACTTGGTCCTCTCACCCTTCCTCCCCCAACC
The DNA here is from genome assembly GCF_020509005.1 of Fulvia fulva. Lineage (NCBI taxonomy): Eukaryota > Fungi > Ascomycota > Dothideomycetes > Mycosphaerellales > Mycosphaerellaceae > Fulvia > Fulvia fulva. The sequence goes on from NC_063012.1 coordinate 1,904,902, forward strand.
CACACCTCACAACTCCACGACCACAACACCTCCTCGCACATACCGAATGTAACTAACCGTCATCACCTCTACGACCGCAACAATCACCATGGCACCCTACACCAACATCCCCCTCTCCCCCGCCGAACTGTCCTACCTCCACCACTCCCTCTCCCAAACACCACCCATCCGCCCCGACGGCCGCGCTCCCACACAATTCCGCCCTCTAGTCGCCGAGACAGAAATTCTGCCGAGCGCTAATGGCTCGGCGAGGATTTGCTTTGCGGATGGGACGGAGGCGATTGTGGGGGTGAAGATGGAGGTTGAGAAGACCGTCTTGGTGGGAAGAGGTGGTTTGCATGTGCAGAGGGAGCAGGAGCGGGGAGAGAGGAGGGTTGATGGGGATGTGGATATGGATGGTGATGGGGAGTATGAGGAGGGGAGAGGAGAGGGAAGGGACGAGTGGTTGGAGGTTGCGATTGAGATTCCCGGTATGAGAGATGACGATGCGTTGCCTGTGTTCCTGGCTGCGATGCTTACGGAGGCTATGCTGGCGGATGGGAGTGGTGTCAGGGATAGGTTGTGGATCAATGGGAGGTTTCACTGGAGGTTGTTTGTTGATGTAGGTGAAAGATCCCAATCCTCCTCTATGCCAGGATGAGGGCAGACACGGGGTTTTTTTTGGAGACATGATGGGGAAACTTTTGTTAACGGTAAGGGAAATTACAGATTCTCCTTCTCTCGCAGCCGCTCTCGTACCCTCTCCCTCTCTTGTCCTTAACGACACACCTCGCGCTCCTGTCGACACGCATCCCCGCGCTCATCTCAGAACGCGACGAAGACCCCATCTTCAACGACGACTGGGAAGCTTCAACCTACCTCTTCCCCCGAGACGACGCGAGTGGGAAATCCACCACGAAACCTCCCATCACCTTACTAGTGATGACAGCAGGCTCCAACATCCTCTTCGACCCCAGCAAAGAAGAGCTAGCAGTAGCCGACGCAGTAGTCGCAATATCAGCAGCAGCACAGGGACAGGATAGACAGATGAAGATGGTGGCGCTCAGGACGGTCGATCCACCCTCGAGGTTGACGGCCGCGGGTGTGCCGAATCGAGCGGATACTACGGCTGGGGGTGGGATGTCTGCGGAGGAGACGTTGAAGCTGAGGGAGAAGGATGCTGGGCAGAGTGTTTGGAGGCCACCGCGTGGTGGCGTGAGTAGAACGCTGCTGGCGCAGATGATTAAGGCGGTGGTTGAGCGGGGTGGTGTTGGGCGGGAGGTTATGGAGGGGTTGAATGCTGTGGAGACTTGAGTGGAGAGGACAGGCGGAAGTGTATGGCGAAGAATGGAGGCTCAAAGCTACCAGCGAGGACTTTGCGCCTAAGGATCCCCGACGGCCGATATGAGAGGGCAGGTGAAGTCCTATCGAGGAGTCGATCGAGCTTCGAGCGAAAGACCACCAGGTGCAAGACCGCCATGGGCGAGGGATTTGATAGACGTCACAGGAGCGAGGAGCGACCACGAAAATGTGTGAGATTGTCCCCAAAGCTCGAAGAGTGTCAATGCGAACCATATCAAGATCAAGACCAAGACCAAGATCGACTGCGCCGCTACACCTCTCTATCCTGTTGGTCTGTCTAGCAGTACACAATTGTCACCATGATGCGCCACACCCCTCAGCATTCCTGTACGTTCATGCATCTCATCATATACCCCCCCCCCCAAACGCCTGGCTGAAGGTTCTGAGGGCTCGTTATACAAGTATTGAAAGTCGTAGTCGTAGTTGTAGTCGTGCTTCACGGCGTGGGCGTGAAATCTCCATTCAGCATCCGGAAGACGCTGTTGGTGTTCGTCGTCTGTTTCGATTTCTGCGGACTCGGATTCTGCGAGCTCGATTTTTGAGGACTGCGGTGGACTAGCACAGGTGCTGGATCGTGAGCACCGCCATTATCCGAATCGTCCGACTCCTCGATCTCGGGCTTCCTAGGCGCGACTCGGGAGATGTGACTGACCTCGGGGTGTGGCGTAATGTCCATGGTGTAGCCGGTGGTGGTGGGGATCATGTCGTGTTTGAGGTTCCAGCCTGCTCTGCGGCATAGCTCGTACACCACGTCGTCGCAATTACCAAGGAGCTGGATGTCGAACTCGACGTGCTTGATCGGTTCTCGCGAGATGTAGATGTGGGGGACTGCGTGTGGGAGGAAGTTTGGCATCTCGCTGACTGGAGCCACTTTCAAAGATGTGCCAATGACGATTACAAGATCTGTCTGCTGAGCGTCGCGCTGGGTGAAGGTGTCGAAGAAAGTGGTGGGTAGCTGCTCGCCGAAGAAGGTGATGTCTGGCTTCATGATGCCGGGCTGTGGTATATCGTCGTCAGCGTCCGAGTCTGCGGAGGAATACCGATTCTTCGACTTTGAACGCTTCTGTGGTGGTAGTGCTAGTGCCGAGCTCCTTAGAGCCTCTATGCATCGCTTGCATCGTGCGACCCGCTTGGCACGAATATCGCTGAAGATCTCTGTCCCCTTGACCTGATGCTTGCACTTGCGGCATGAAGCAGTAGCAAAGCTGCCATGACACTGGATGATGCGATTCCTCTCGATGCCTGCCACTTCTTCGAGATTGTCGATGTTTTGGGTGTAGTTGGTCTGCAGTCGGCCCTCGTCCTGGAGCAAACGGATGAAGCCGTGGGTCGGCGAGTATCGCTTCTGGCCTGGCAAGATGTCTCCAGCTAGACTGTAAAAGATCTCAGGCCTCTCGTCGAAGTTTCGTATATCGAAAACATCCTCAGGCTCTGAATAGCCCATTTCTCGAACCTTGTCGTAGAATCCGGTGCCCTTGGAACGGAAGTCGGGTATGCCGAGCGAGGTCGAGATGCCAGCGCCGGTGATGACCATAATGTTGCAGCTGCTTTGGAGCAGCTTTGCAGCATCGTCGATGGTGTTCCATTGCGAGAGCTTTGTCCTCTTATGATAGAAGCGCACAATGGCCACGCTCAGTAGTCGTAGATAGGTGTCGTCCTCAACCGCTATGAGAGGGTTGACTCCAAACACGACACCGAGTTGACGAGGACTTAGTCCCTGGTTATTGATTGCATCGTCGAAGAAGTCTTCTGGTCCCACTTGGCGAAGCTGAGCCTTGTAGGCAGCAATCTTGTCGGCAGACATCGAGAAAGGTCCATCTATAATTCAGTTAGCGGTAGGTTCTTTAGATCATCTGAACGATGAATTGTACCATCTGTTATGTCTGCCCATGGATTCAATTCAGACTCGTCCAGCATGTCTTCCAGGTCCGAGGTATCACTCTCGTCGTCGGGAAACTCGTCGTCCTCTATGTTGCGCGGAGGAGGCGCCTCGTGTGGTCGCGTGTCACTATCCCGAGTTATGGCCGGTGGTGGTGGTCTTTCAGAAGCAGCGGTAGTGTGGTCTTCATGTGTGAGGTCCACCACCTCGCTGTACCGCCTCTTCTTCCCAATGTCGAGAGGAGTTGCCTCAGCGGGGAGGATAGTTGGTACAGCCATCGTGGCCCGACCATGCGGGTAGTGGCTTCTAGCAAACAAGTCGCGGTTTATGTAGGGAGTAAGATGCGCCTGGATTTCTAAGTTGAGCTTTGGGCTCAGCGCATGCGACGAGAGCCAATCAATAATCTGGCGCTAGCGAACACTTTCGACGCACTCTTGCCAGTTCATTCACGAACAGCAAGCAGAAAGCAGAAAGCAGAGCGGCAGCATGGGACGTCAGTGAATGCCTAGGTCACCTCGTCAAGTCCTGGACGCCATCTGCTACGTGTTCTTGGAATCACAAGCACTGTTCACCCAGCAAGTCTCGGCGGCCATTTGTCAATCTTGTGTCCCTTCACCTTTCACAGTCCCACCAGCAATGTTGCTATGTTTGCGACTTCATTTCTTTCGACGATCTGGGATTCATCCTCCAGTACCCGTGTAGGAGCCGAGGTTGTTGTTTACAGACTGCATAAAAACCTGAGTCTTGCTTTACTTCAAAGCCGTCATCACAGCCATCGATGTCATTCGGCATGCACACAAAGCACCGGCTGACAACTAGCATAGTACAAGCAAGCCAGAAGACTCGCCCAAGTTACAAGGGCATCTCTCTGACAGATGTGAAGTACTATGGTCAGTGGGAGGAACAGTACCAAACCCCTCGTCCGGCAAAGGACGGAACATGTCGGGCGTAGTTCTACGGCCGACTTGACGGGGCATTGATGGGTCGGTGGTCGCAGAAATGGTGCATGTGGCCTGCAAAGCACATCTTTCTACATGTAATCTCGAGTACCACGACATCATCGGTCGCCTTGGCGATGACTTTGTGAGAGTCGTGGCGCTGGGAAAGCCGCCGCGATCCATCGGGCCAGAGTATTCGATGACCTCGCTCGGCCGCAATTCGAAGGTACTACTGTACTGACAGCTCACGCGGCCACCGGAAGTTTCTTCGTCTCCAATCGCATTGCAGCTTGTCTCAGCAAAACATCGTCGTCTGATTCAAGCATTGCAAGAAAGGATCGTCCCTTGCCGATCTCCGTAAGGTGACATGTCCCATCTGTCGGAGGTGGGAGGATCCTGCCCCAGACTACCTAGGTACTCTCTTCTGCAGGGCCAACTACACCTGCGTTCCAGATCTCTCTGTTGTTTCAATAACAAGAACATCACAAACACTCGATCAGCGCATAGTGCCAGCAGCATCTTTTGGCAGTGTTAGCAGCGCAACAACAGATCTACCACCACGACTCGAGGCACAATGCCCATCATACGGAACCCGTTCAAGAAGAACGACGAGAACGTGCGACCTCCACCAACGGTCAACGGTGCAGAGAAGCCACCGACCAGTAGCAACAGTACCAAGCAGTTCAACGTCAACGACAAGGAACCAGTCGAGTACAAGCTCAGTGGTGAGTCGGGATGCGCCTGGGATGGCGACCTCGGACCAAGCCCGGACCAATGCTGACGACTGCATTCCAGAGATTAACGACTCTGGCGTCTACCTTCCACCTTCGCCGACTGAAAAGAAGAGCTTCTGGGGAACGACAGCGTCGAGATCAACCACGTCGTCCTCGCTGCACAAATGCGCCTTCGACGAGAATGAGCCGTTTAGTATATCGCGAGAGTCGTTCGACTCGTATCGCAGGTCATTTGTGGGTGAAACGCCATGAACCTACCACGGTCGAGCGGCTAACGTTTGCAGGACATTTCCGCTCGATCGCCAGTAGTGCAGGGACAAGAAGGACGACCACGCGCATCGCTCGACAGCCGGACTTTCTTACCGCCACCACGCAACTCGAATTCATTCTATCGACCGGTACAGGTCCCGCAAACGCAAGAGGAGGATAAGTTCGAAGATGTCAATATCGACGACCCGAAGCCGCAACCAGCGAAGAAGAAGGGCATATTCGCTCGAATGCGAGACAGCGATGACCACGCAGACTCGAATGGACGACCTACTTCGAGTGACAAGCATAGCACATGGCACAATCTGACGAGCAGGAGGCGGGGCCAGAGTGGACAAGGCGCCGAGTTAGGTTCTATTCCGAAGAGAGACGGTACACCCAAGCCTGAGAAGCAGGAGATTCCCAAAATTGAGCAACCGAAGCCGGAAGATTTGAAGGTGGAGCAAATGACATTGGAGCAATCGAGACCGGCCCAGCCCAAAGCTGAACCACCGAAGCAAGCAAACTCAGAAGGGCAACCGCAGGCGCAAGCGACGGCACCTCAGCAAGAACAAGTAAAAGCACAAGCACCAGCAACGCCCCAGCCGACTGTCGAGTCTGTACAAGCGCCGAAAGCGGAGCACACTCGGGCACCAGAGATCAAGGTGGATTCTTGAGCAAGTTCTCCGAGGCAACAGAGGACTTATAGATGACGGCTTGGGTAGGCTTGGTGTTATTTTTCGGGTTTGGGGTGTTTGGGTTAGGGCACAGGACATGGTTGAACCAGCGGAGCATGAATTGTCCTGGTCGCATGAACGGAATGAATACAAATGCATGATATACGCATTGATGCACATAGGGCAGCGTCCAGGAAGACTTCACACAGTGTGCGTGCATAGCTGGTAATGAATGAGACAACGAGGAAGAATGCATGAAGTCGAAGTCAATGTCGTTCATGCGGGCCCGAGTCGACGATCCCCGCCTCTCCACAACGCGTCTCAGTCGCGTGGTTGAACGTGCAGAGGCGGCGCTCATTCACTGCCATTGCTGCCATTCACAGACCACCTACTCAATCGCATTTCGCTTCTATTGTCTTTTCCGAAGACTTGCTACACGACATAACCTTCCGATTGACCGGCATAAGTAGACCAGCATACGACAGAGATTGCATAAGCAGAGCAGAGAATCGTACACAACAGCACGCATAATATCTCGATATGGTTCGTATTCACCAGTCGCATCCACTGTCATGACTCCGGAATACATGGCTGACAGATGACTAGAACTCGCGCGCATTAAAGCGCCTACGCGCAGACCACGGCGCATTGCACAGCCAGGACTTGCCCGTCAACTACCTCTTCCACCCGACTTCTTCACACAACGACGATCTCACACAGCTCGACATCCTCCTTGCCGGTCCAACACATACACCCTTCGCCCAAGGCGTGTGGAAGCTCCATCTCAACATCCCACCCAACTACCCCGAACAACCACCTACTGCGAACTTCCGAACGCCCATCTTCCACCCCAATGTCGACCCTCAAACTCTTGGTGTATGCGTTGAGACGCTCAAGCGCGATTGGGACAGCAAGTTGACGTTGCGCCATGTGCTCGTGACGATATCGTGTCTGCTCATTCAGCCGAACCCGGACAGCGCGTTGAATGCAGAGGCGGGAGCTTTGATCCAGGACGACTATGAGAGCTTTGCGAGGCAGGCGGAGATGATGACCAGCATACATGCTCGGATACCGCGAGATCTTCAGGTCCATGTGGCAGAAGCGCAGAACAGAGGACAAGATTCAACCCAGGATCGGGACCCAAGAGAAGACCAACATGCGAAACCAGTCGAAGAGGCCCCGGTGGGAAGAAGACGGACGATTGCCAAAGTACGGCACGCGCGTAGAGGGGAAACATCGCCAACTGGACCGCCTGCTCGGAGACGACAGCAAGCTCCTGCCCGACGTCGACAGGATAACACCTTCGTACTTCCAACAGGCAACGATGATGTCTTCGGCCTCACACCACCTCCACGAGCGCAGGCGATGGGTTCCATAGACGAGGACGGCGACAGTAGCATGTTGGACGAGTCAGAGCAAGAGAACGACGCAGGTCGTTCGCCATTGAAGCAAGATACACCCAAGCCAGCAGCGACGCCCAGACGACCTAATGGCCGAGTCGTACCCCTGGGCGAACTCATCCTCGACCAGGATACTGACGAGGATCTTTCCGAGGACCTGGCAGAGTACCCACCAAGTCCACGAAAGAGCCCTACGAAGAGTGCACAAAAGCTACGGCAGACAAGACACCACGACTTGAACGTCACCTTCGAGCGACCCGAAAGCAGCAGAGACGCTGCACAAAGAGCACCAAATCGAACGCCCCCGAACATCATCGAGAACACTTTAGCCCAAGACTCACCTTTCTTCATGGACGTCACCTTCGACGAATCACTCTCACCTCGCAAAGCCGGACGCGGCCTCTTCCAAACGCCAGCTAAGCGATCCGGAGGTCTCTTCGGGGGAAGCACGCAGGGACCCGTGCAGAGTGGTGGCATAGCTAAGAGGATGTCGCCTTCGTCTGCACAGAAGCAGCGGGAGGAGCAGGTGCGACAAGATGCGTTACATGCCAGGCTCTGGGACTTGTGTGGACGTGACATCAAGCGGTGGAATCGAGGCGATTTCGACGGGGAACCTTTCAGGAGGGCGGCGGGGCGGTGGTGATGCAAGGCAAGTGGAGTTAGGTTGCTGTTGGACGGTGGACAGTGGTATCCATTCTCTTTGGCCTAGTACGTGTAGTCTTTTCGATACGACGCAAAGCTTGCCATTGGCTAAGGCTAGTGAAATGGTAGCAAGCGCTTGGGTTGCCCACGTCTTGTGTCTCTCTTCATTCATACTGGTTCGAGTGATACACCCTACGCGTAGCTACAGCAGACGCCCTGTCGCACACGGGCAACCACATCTGACAGCTGCAACACAAATCCTTGAGGTGTGGGCTGTGTCGCGTGGGGAGTGACAAAGAGAGCTGCAGAACGACATACCGATCTTTGAGGTTGGCTCTAGATCCCAGAGCAGCTGCAACGATAGATACATTCGTCAGATTCTAGTAGCAAAGAACTACTACTGCAGGGTCTTCGTGTCGCAATTGGATAATTGACAATTGTCCTTCTCTCACATCTCTGCTCGAGAGCCTCAAGGGAATCACATCACTCAATCAAATAGCAATGGACCGCCCCCTTCCACTCCCCTTCATCCCCCAAGAACGTCAACAACCCTCACAACACTCCAACCCAGTTCCTCCACCCCCACCTCCGCCAAAATACACCCTCGACATCCCCCCTCCCTCCTACCAACCCCACGCCAGTGGGTACGCCGGTTCATGGTACCATCATCACTACCCCCACCCACACCACCACCGTCGGCAAGGTGACGAAGAGCAACAACAGCAACAACCCGCAAGTCCCATGAACCACTCACTCAGACCTGGGCACGCTGGCAATGCGACCAATTGTGGATGTCGGAGGTGTCATGTGGGGACTTTCGTCTTGGTTGTTGCGGCGATTGCGACGTTTGGGATTGTTGGGGGGTTGATGGTGAAGGCGAGGGGGGGTTAAGTTAAGGGGTGTGGGTGTGGTGGAGCTGGGGGGTTGGAAGGATTTGGTGGAGAGGCTGAGGGATTGCGATGCTGGGTGTGGGGTGTGAGGTGTGGGAGGATGGTCGGGGGTGGTGTTGAGGGGTTTGGGGTGGTGGAGAATTGTCGAATTGTGCACAGATACTGATCGAGCCCTTTTTTTCCTCCTCGAGGTCTCGTCCATCATGATGGTAAAGGCTTGCGCTTGACGTCCCTGTGTATGGTATCAGCTACCGTCCGACTCATGGTGGAGAGTAGCACGTCTGTTTCGCACTTCCTGGCAGCCTGGTACTGCTCATCTTCTCCTAGAGTTCTGTTGTCCCTTCACTTAGAGTTTACTTACGCATGCTTTGGTCTTTCACGCAACGCCGGCGGTATCTCAACTTCCTTCGCATCGGCCGCAGCTTCATCGTTCTGCAAGTCTGAATTCGCCGGCTTGCCTGCTGTCTTCTGATACCATTGCGCCTTAGCTTTCTGCAGAGCCTGTGATGCGCTCGTTCCCGTCGCCACGAGCCTTTCTTGCGCCCAGCCAACGTAGCTCTGCTCATTCTTCTCCTCGATCTGTTTCTCGAGCTTTTGAACGTCCTCGTCCGATACCTCCTTCTCTCCACTGCCGGTCTGCTCGGACTCTGCGCGCTCACGCTCCATCTCATCCTTGGCTTCTTGTAGTTTGAGCGCTTCTTCCTCTTCCTCCATACCTTCAACATCTAGGTCTTCGAAGCCGATCTGCTTGAGAATTCTGCCAGTCAAGAAGCGATATGCAGTGTGCCCATTCACAGTATCGCTGACGTCCACATTCTCGACGCCCTTAACGTTCTCTACGGCCTGTAAGCCGGCAATGCCAAGTGAGACACTTTGACTGCGATACAAGAACCCAAGGATATAGTCGTTCGTACTGTAGACATTGACAACTCGGCCAGCAACGACGGACCTGATCATTCTCCAGTCGGCGGCAGTTGAAGGCGCCGGAGTTCCTATCATCACGGCAGACTCGACTAAGCCGAATGCTTTGCGCTCGGCAAGCTTCTGCAGACACGAATAGATGACCTTGCCACCCAAGCTGTATCCAACCAGATTGACAGGGCGTTCTCCTTGAGCCTTGTTGATCAATGCGTCTGCAAGAACCTCGCCTGCTTTGATGGCACGATAGTTGGCAACACTGAATGGATTATCGATGACTCGTCCAACCTTGAGCAGAGCAAGTGGCCATAGTCCAGCAGTTAATGCGCCAAAGAGAGTCCTCTTGATGATCTCAACTTTCGCATAACTCCAAGCAGCGGAGGTGACCATCGTAGTCATAGCATTTCCAAGCGACATCAGGCTCTCGAGCTCGAAGCGTAACGCGAATGATTCAAGTTGAGCTCCAAGCACTTTCCAAGGCTCCACAACCTCATCCTGGTTGGTTAGCCAGCCACTGATGCCGATGGCGATACGTAGTCGTCGGTATTCATTCTCGATCTTCCGCGGCTTGTGATGATCTCTCAATGGAATGAAGGCGAAGTCTTCGACCTCCCGTGCATACTGATCCATCATCTTGCCCGTCATACGTCCACCGTATGCGCCAAAGAGACTTCCGACAAGCACAGAACTTGCAGCCAATGTTCCAAGGTAGCCAGCAGCTGCGGTTGCGCCAAGGCCTAGCCCGCCCATGACTGTTCCGATGCCAGCAGCAAGAAGCGGTGCCGCCAGACCACCAGTGATGCCAATTAGGGCAGCTCCAGCTACTGTAGCTAGGCCGACCTTCCACTTTCGACCGCTCTTGTTTTCTTCTGCTGCCTTCTTCGTCTCTTCGTCTGCATTCATGCTCTCGGCAGCTGTCAGCAGGACTCTGGCAACTTTACTCTCGTCCGTAGCAAGGAACTCGATCGGGAGATGTAGGCTCGTAGACAAATGCAGCAGCAGAACTCTTGAATGAGCTTGGTAGTTCTCCAAGCTGAGCAAGAGAAGTAGGACGGAGTGCAGTATAACAGCTCGCTTCTCTTCCGGCAAGCTCCTCAATGTGTTTTGTACGGGCGGATACAGCTGCAACATGGAGTGCTGCACTCCCTCGTCGTACTTGGGCAGATCTGGGAACTTCATTGGAGGCGCCATTTGCTGTTCCTGATCGCCGGTCTCTTTCTTCGGTGCAGCATGCTTTTTCTGCTCATCTGCTACCTCACGAGAGTTCACAACTTCACCCACCCTCTGCATCACAGCAGATCGCCAGTCATCGAAGTGCTTGAGAGCAGCAGCGTTGAGCTCCTGCATCTTCTCGGCACTCAACTCTTTCTCGCGTTGGGCTAGCTCTTTCTCCTGCTTCTGCTTTAGGTCTGCAGCCTCTTTCTGGTCCTTTTGTGTCTGACCCATGACGTCTTCCTCCAAGACTGCAGCAGCATCATTCTCACTCTCTTCACTCTCGACATTGGCGATCAAGTCGGCTTTCTTGCCAGTCTCTTTCGCGTCAAAGGCGTCCACGATGACCTTCCTCATAGCCTCGGTACAGTCCGCGATCAGGATAGTGAGAGCGCTTCGATCATCTTCGGTCTTGAGTACTGTCGTGAGCGATTCTCCATCCTCGCTGTTCGCACTGGCATTGCTCTGACCCTTGAGAGCCGCCGTGGCTTTCGAGAACATGCTCGACATGTTGGCAACGGTAGTGAAGCCTGATCGCTGGTCCTGCTGCGCTGTTTATGGATGATATAAAAGGTAAGCCGGACAGTCGTCCAGGCATGTGTTGAAGTGCGGAAGTGACACGAACCTGAAGCTCACCTCACCTGCGTCTTCGCCTTACGTCATTCTGCTGCAGTATGGTTTCCTGCCTTGCGTTACATACTTCGTACATGTCCTGGTTTCAAGTCCACGTAAGCTGCCAAAGCTGTGCCTTGAGATCGAATAGCTATGCTTGCCAATGGATGAAACGCAATGTTGGCCATCATGGAGGCAGCCACCTATGCGCTCGGAGCTCGACAAGTACGTCGCTGACAAGTCAAGTTTCCTAACCGTCAGTCGGGTCCTGGGCAGCCTTTGAGATCATAGAAGCTGCATGTGCTATGAGTATGCTGTGACCCGCAGTGAATTCATTGTTTATTGTCGTTCAGCATCAGGAGACCGACAGTCCTTGTGTAGGCAAAAAGTGAAACCAGGCACGTTCCTTCGTGCCCCGCACCGCCAAGTCTCATCACATGCCATACGATGCCACGAAGACCAAAAACATAGAGACATGCCATGTATGACACCAAAAAGAGAGTGCCCACCCGATGTTGCTGCGGACGAGGTTTGAACTCGCGCCTCTCTCGAGAGCAGAGGTCAATGGTGTAACTTAAATCTGCCGCCTTAGACCACTCGGCCACCGCAGCTGTTGGATGCAAACACATCCGGTGGAGCGTGGTAAAGCGGGAGCACCCGCGCTCAATATATTGCTTGCTATTGGCCGTGTAGCTGGAAGCTAAGTGAAAAAGATTTTACGAGGGAGAATGCTATGAAGATGGCGAAGCATGCATGTCAGACACAACTCGGCCAGTGGCAGCCATTCACGGATAGGCCATTATTTCAAGAAGTTGCGCTTGTTTTTACAGTATGCTACAAAGTGTACACAGTCGGTAAGTCGAGTATGATCAAGCCTAGTCGCTCGTCGGGAGGTGGTTGTCAATATATCCCTCTGCGAGTGCCTCCACGCACTGCGAACACGGGACAGTCTTCTCTTCTGCCGTATACTTCCAGCATCGTACACACTTCTCGTGCTCTGGGGGCACCACGACAACTCTCATCTCTGAACCGAGCTCGGTGGCTTGGCCCGTGGAGTACACGATGGGCCGCGAGTAGTGCCATGACTCTTCTCCAACCTCTGCCACGTTACCAGAGTCGGCTTTGTGATCCGATGTCGAGTACACCGTGGCTTTACTGACGACAAGCAGGCCAGCCAAATCGTTCTGCTTTAGCCAGCTGCCGCTCTTGGAAGACAACAAGCTATCCGGAAGATAGATCTCGACCTCAGATGCCAGACCATTACCCAGCTTTCTCGCACCGCGAGCACCTTCCTGCGCAAGCTTGACTGCAGAATTGATACTCCTGAACAGCTCAAGCGCCTCGTCCAGCTGCTCCGCGCTGTCGAGACCTAGGGTCGATACATCTAATGGCTGCTTCCAGATCTGTCGTAGAGGATGTAATGAGAGATCTTGAGCAGTGCCGCCAGGCAATCTCGTCATCTGCTCAGGCGACCAGGCCCATATTTCCTCGATTAGATGAGGTGTCACAGGGGCAAGCATCTTCATGAGCTCTTGCATGATGACAAGAAGCACTGTCTGGGTGTGTCGCCGAACGGATGTAGTGCCAGTGTAGCACCTATCCTTGATGATCTCGAAGTAGAATGCGCTGAGTTCGTTGTTGACGAATTTGTTGATCTCGTTGATGGCGGCGTAGAATTTGTACTCGCCGGAATAGTCAAAGACACTCTTGCTGCATCTCGCCAGTTGATGCAACACGACCTTATCAGCGAAGTCAAGCTCGGATAGCAGATTTACATCTGGCGAGTGAGTAGGATAGTCGTGTAGCACACCAAGTAGGAACTTGAATGTGATGCGGTACTTGTTCAGTGCCTGTTGGACGCTTTGCAGTACAGGCTGTGAGATTGATACGTCTCGGGTATAGTCCGACGAAGCCACCCATAAACGCAGAATATCAGGACCCATGGAGGCAGTCTTCGACCCTGTAGGCGCTGGCTTCTTGGCCTTGTTCTTGTTCTTTCCTCTTGGAGCACTGAGAAGTGATCCTGAGATTATCTCATCCGGTGAGATGACGTTGCCTAAGCTTTTGCTCATCTTGCGGCCATCTCCATCGAGAGTGAAGCCGTGGGTGGTAAGTAGCTTGAAGGAAGCCATTGGCTTGTTGTTTGAATCTTGTGTCGCGACTGCAGTAAGCAAGCTGCTTTGAAACCAGCCACGATGCTGATCGGTGCCTTCCACATAGACATCACTCAGATGGCCGCCCTGGTGTCTGTTCTGGAGCGAAGTCCAAGTAGTCCCAGAGTCGAACCACACATCCATGGTGTCTTTGCCTCGGATCCATTTCTCAGGTTCCAGTGATGAATGCAGCCACGATGCTTCGTCCACAGGATCGGAGAACCATGCATCAATGCCTCTCTCGTCAATGATAGTTATGATGTGGTTGATGCTCTCATCTGTGATGCAAGCTTCGCCAGTCTCTACATTGTACAGTGCTGGGATTGGAACACCCCAGGCACGCTGTCGTGAGATGCACCATTTACTTCTACCTTCAACAAAGCTTCGAAGTCGTTTCTTTCCGCTTTCTGGAATGAACGTAACATCATCGAGCGCTGCCAGTGCCCGATCCTTCATGGCAGAGGCGTCTGCAAACCACTGTGCGGTGGCACGGACAATCACAGGTTGCTTAGTCCGCCAATCGATTGGGTTCTTGTGGATAAACTTGTGCGCAGCGAGAAGCAGACTGCCATGGCTATGCGACACGTCTTTTGGGATGAATAGGGATGGGGACTTCAGGACATCGAGCACGGCTTGCACTCCTTGCGTCTGCACATCCAATCCCGTGAATGCCTCGCTATTGCCAGCTGGAAACGCCTCGGATGTGTAGCGACCTTCGTCGTCCACGGGTGCTAACGCGGGTCCGACGCCCTGTTGTTGGCAGACTTGGTAGTCCTCCATGCCATGTCCGGGTGCCATATGAACCAGACCAGTTCCAGAAGTGGCAGTCACAAAGTCGGCCTGTAAGATCGGCGAAGCCGTCGCGGTAAACAAATTGTAGCAAGCTGAATTGCCGTCCGCAAGTTTAGCTCCAGGTATTGCTTCTGTCAATGGGCTGATAATGTGGCCTTCGGGTAGATGCGACTGGACATGCTCGATGCGATCCTTCGCAACAACCACTTGTTCTTTCGGAGTATCCTCATCTGAGACTGAGCTAATTTCGGCTACGACGTAATCGATGTCATCCTTGACCGCAATGGCCTTGTTCGCAGGAAGTGTCCAAGGCGTGGTGGTCCAAATAAGAGCACCCATGTTGCCAGATGACACCAGAGGATGTTGCTTCAGTATTTTAGGCAATCGTGTGAAAGGTAGCTTCACAAACGCAGCAGCGCACTGATGATTGTCGTCATACTCAAGCTCGGCCTCTGCTAAGGCAGTACGTGAGGAAGGTGACCAATACACAGGTCTATGATGTCGCGAGATAAGCCCTGTATCGTCCTATCAGTTCTGCCTGAACATACGTAAGCACACCAAGCTCCAAGCCTACCTTTGCGAACCATCTCGTTGAACACGCCAAGCTGTCTCATCTCGAAGTCCTTGTCCATGGTCTTGTACGGAGCATCCCACTCGCCCATCACACCCCATTCGCGAAAGCTCTTCTTCTGTACTTCGATAGTCTCGCCAGCTAGTTTCCTGGCTGCGGCTCTGATATCGGTTGCAGTCATCTGGCTCGAAGCAGCAGCGGCAGCCTTTGCCTCTTGACCTGGGGAGTCTTTCATCGCCTTTGCTCCCTTGCCAGGTGACTTTGGTTGCTGTAACGCTTTGAGCTCGATGGGCAGCCCATGACAGTCCCAACCAGGGCGATACTGCACTCTCTTGCCTCGACCTAGCTCTGTTCTAAGCATCAAGTCCTTCAGGACTTTGTTGAGCGCATGGCCAACATGGACCGCGCCATTGGCATATGGAGGGCCATCGTGCAGCACGAATTCGTTGTCAATTTCCTCGCTTGTACCGTCACGTTCGCGCACTATCGTTCTCGGTCGATTGGCTCTCTGCCAGGCATACAGGTCATCGGCGCATCGTTGGCGAGCTGATTCGATTTGTTCAGCGCTGGGCCGGGGAGGGAACTTCGATTTTGGCAGCGATAGAGTGTCGCTCCAGTTGTCCTTGTGTTGGGCGACCTCACGTATCTTATCTAGGAGTGCCCGGTTATCATGCGATGCAGCTCGGAGTATGCGACTCGGTGAGATGGCGGACATACCTGCATGCCGTTACAAGAACATAGGACATCGGCGTTTGATATGACCTCCGACGACTGCGCGTTGACACGTGTAAGCCAGTCGGCGTGGCTACCGAGCAGGCTAGACGATGCTCGTGTCACTCTCGCGTGGCAGCGACGACCGAAGCGGGGAAGTCGCCCGACTGCCAACCTGAATTCACTCAACGCAGCATGTGCGTTGGCCACCTTGCAGACAACAAAATCAGTATCGGAGAACAACAGCCGATGCTGCGCTGTCATGGCGCCCAAGAACAACAGATCCCGGAGTGGTTGGTAAGTCAGAGGAAAGATTTACTGGGAGAGAACGATGTACTGACAGCTCTATCGCTTGACTTGCCGTCAAAGGAAGGTATGTCATATCCCTCTCGTGATGCGCACGTGGGCGACGGCATGCTAACGTGTTGTGCCTCTCGATAGCTCAAGTGCAGTGAGGAGAAGCCGACGTGTGCGCAATGCGTCAAGGCCAACCGTGAATGTGTGCCGAGCTCGGGCATCACCTTTCGCCATCAGCAGAATCCGTCTATGAATGGCGACAAGGGCGACGACAGTCTGAAGAGCTTCTACGGCTATAAGGAGACCTTTGCCAAGGAGACGCAATGGGTGTCAGTACCTACAGATCTGACGTTCATCCACACCACCAACCCGTACGAGGATGAGGAAGGCGAGGAGCTCAGCGCATCTCTGCTTGATCCCAATACCCAGTGGTTGGCGGTTGAGCAGCCTGGCTTCCATCACTCGAGACCGGTAGGAGACTTTACCCTCCCTCAATCATCCTATCCTGCGTACGCCACACATGGACTGGAAGCTCTCAGTGCGGTCGCCAGCCAAGATCAATACAGCTTCGCCCCACCACCAGCGCCGATGAGCCGCCATGAACGGACAGCATCGCTACAGTCGCAGCAGACCCAGCCCATCATATCACCACCGCCAAGCCATGCAACACCGAGCCAGGGACTGGATTTCATCCTTAATCCAGCATCGAATCTATCTCCAGCGGAGAGCAACCTCGATCCGCAACTGCACCCTCAAACACCCACAGCCGCATCCGTAAACACTCCACTTACCCCTTCTCATGTACGTACCACATCGTTATCTACCGCCGGGCGGACAAGCTTACGTTCCAAAGGACATCATCGACGACCTGCAATTGAGGATCCCGA
Organism: Fulvia fulva; assembly: GCF_020509005.1. Lineage (NCBI taxonomy): Eukaryota > Fungi > Ascomycota > Dothideomycetes > Mycosphaerellales > Mycosphaerellaceae > Fulvia > Fulvia fulva. The sequence goes on from NC_063012.1 coordinate 1,921,802, forward strand.
GCTAGCGTTCCTGCTTCGCGATTACTGCGAGCGACCTGGATTATGGATGGATCTCTTCGACCTCGATTTGTTCTTCGCTGCCAAGGTCCCTGTTCTGGCGGTCACTTGTCCCTTGCTATTATACAGCTGTGCTTCGTTATCGGCCAAGAGTCTTGCTCGGGTCAATGGGCGGAAGCCCGTCATGGGTGGACAGGTCTCCACATCTCGACAGAGTAAAATGGAGTTCTGGCCAGGTCCTACGCTGGACCAGGAAGGCTGGGTCAGAAAGGGCAGAGAGTACTACGATATTGCCGTATCCCTCCTGCGGCAATCGTTAGCTGGTGCCTCACGACCGCCGACATCATCATTACCCGAGGACGCCACACCGGGCACGATTCACACCGCACAAGGTTCACCTCTCCCCACGACAGACTCGGACGAACTAGTAGCTGCCACAGCCATTCTTTGCGTATACGAATTTCTAGACGCCTCAGGAGCCGAATGGAGTAGACATCTGGACGGCGCAAAGACACTATTCGACATCACGAAAGACCAGGTCCTCACACTGCCACCATCGCCAGTCTCAATCGCACAGCAGGTCACGCAGCAGCTGGCGAGCCAGTCTGGGTCAGTACAGCCAATGCCGACACCAAGAAGAGGTCTCAGCCAAGGCCGAAGGGCGGTCTTCTGGAACTTTGCGAGGCAGGATATGCTTTCGGCGTTTATCAATAACACCTCCACACGTCTGGATACTGGCGATCTACCGATGTGGCGATCAGCTGGTCTGAAGCTCACACCAGAAGGCTTCGTGTCGACGTCGAATCCGTCAGATCCGGAGTATACCTCCGACCAGGCTATGAATGACGATGTAAGTATATATGACATCTCTTTGTCCTCCATCGCTGACACCCCACAGATGGTCGGGAACGCCCTAGCCTGGCTCGTAATGAAACTCGTAAATTTCATAGCAGCCGGCGACGACGTCCCCTCCAACGTCTCTCCCCTCGGCCTCGGTGTCCGCCAGCGCGAACTCCTCGACTACTGGGAATCCCTCAACGAACAACTCGTCGTTTGGCACGACGGCCTCCCCGCCATCTTCCACCCCACCGCAATCCGCGGCTCGAACGGCGAAGAATGCGGCACGGAGAAGTGGTTTCCACTCTCGATGTGTGCTAGCACAATGCAATGGTTCAACTTCGCGAGAATCCAGCTCCTGCATAACAAACCACACCTATCGACTGCAACGCCTGTGCTGGGAATTCTGGGAGCTGGTGCGCCGGGAACAAGTCTGGCGACGAGGTATGCTAGTTATGCAAGCATTCTGCAACAGTCAAGAAGCCATGCAAAGGAGATTGTGGCGATTTCGCTCGGGAGGGCTGACGAAGGGACTCGTGTACATGCTGTGCAGCCGCTCTGGACTGCTGGGCTTGTTTTGGGTAACGATGACAGGCCCGGTGAGAATGGTGAGGTCAGTGCTGAGACCGAAACGTGGCGGCGGACCATTGTCCGGTTGCTGCGCGGCATTGAGCGAGATATGGGCTGGGCTAGTGAATATCGTGTGCAGAGTTTACTTGAGCTTTGGGGTAGTCTGCCTTCGGATTGGCCTCCTGGTGATAGTCCGGTCGAGCAGCTCTGAGGTCGGCAACAACGACAGCTTGTACATAGGTGTACAGTCACGAGTTGACGCTTCATGACACGCTTTGCCACGCTGGCACCCAGTTTCCTTTCTCTTCGCCTTGTGCTTGCTGGTAGGCGGCCATGAGGGCGTTGATTTGTTCGTCAATGCGTGCCTTGCCGCGCTGGAGTACTTCTTTCTGTAGTTTCGTCATGGTGTCGAGCTCCTTGAGCATGCTGTCCACCAGGGACGAGCAGTTTTCTAAGATGGTCTCTAGACTCGAAGGTGAGTCTGCGCCATGCCTGGGCGGTGGAGGTGGCAGGACACTGATGTCACGCTGTATCGAGCGTAGTTTCAGCGCCAGCGACGTATGTATCGCTCGCCACGATTCGGGTAAAGCTTCGATGAAAGTAGCTGGGTGCTGATCGTTCAGCAGAAGCTCCTCAGCTTTCGTCGCCCAGTCATCGAATGTTTCCACCAGTTCCGAATGCCGACTCCCCGGGTCTGTATGTGCTCGAAGATCCGTCACAATGCGGCTCAAGGTCTGCAAATGCTCAGCCATCAGAGCTGCATCAGGACACCAAGACTCAAGGGCATTGAGGTTGACAGCTCTACGATGCTGTTGTTCGTGAGCGCGGATGTCTTCGTACTGCTTGCGTAACCTGGCGTGTCGTTTGCTGAGCTTCGACTTGGCACTGGCTTCGAAGGCTTGCATGACTTGCGCGGCACCTTCGTGCACCAAGGACAGTTGGATAAGCTCTATCTGCTCCAATGCGACATCAAGGGTCATGGGCACATCGGGTTCTATGCTTGCAGGCGCAGCTGACTTTGCGGGCTTCGTAGCAGGTAGCCCAGGCTTTGGAAGAGTAGACTTGGCAGGACTATAGTGTTGCTGATAGGTAGAGAAAGTCGGTCGCGAGGGTGGTGGCATTTGGGAGGATCTCGTGCTCGGCCGCTGCGAACTTTGGCCAGGAGGCGACGCGGGTGCAGGTGATGGCTGTGTAGAGCGCGAAGATGGCCGGTCAGCAAATGACGGCTTTGCAGCAATTGACGACCGCTTCTGAGCCGTGGTAGATGCAGTCGCCCTCGTGCTACTGCCTCGTGTTGGAATCGCTTGCTGCGCAGGCGGTGCTGCAGGACCTCCTGTCCGAGGCGATTGTGGTAGCTTCGTGGAGCCTGTCCGCTTGATAGCATTGTCTGCCTTTGCTGCTCCGCCTGACGATGGCGTTGGAGCACGATTACTCCGGGCGCTGGTCCCGGTGCTCTCCTTCGAGGGAACTCGTGTGTGTATGCTACTCGTCCTCGCTGGCACCGAGCCCGGCAGTCGCATAGATGTCGGCCTAGCTGGCTTTGGCGGAGGCGGCATGGCCTTTCTCTCATCCATCGCTCCTGCCCGTGTGTTGACCTCACTATCCGATGTGTCCTCTCTAATCGTTCCCACCCTTTCGTTGTCGTTGTCTGGTGATTGTTTACGCGAAAAGGTCGGTAGTAGGCTACGTCGTTTCGCCTGTTTCGCGGATGCGCCGGAGGGGGGAACATCTATGTCGCCAATGTCGTCGCCGTCTCCTAGGTTTTGCAGCTTCTTCATGTGGTGTGATGGGACTTCGAACATGGACATTGGTCTTGCTTTGCTAGCGGGCGGCCGTGATGACGGCAGACGGCTTCCTGAAGCCATGATCGATTCGGATCGTGAGTGGATGCGGTGGCCAGAACTCGACTGTTCAGCTTATAGTCATCGAGGAGAAGATAGTCTCACAAAGGGAACAACCAGGAGCAAGCCGTTGGAAGTTATGTTCCGGTTGTTGACACTACGGGACCCCTGCAGTGCTGTCGCGTGGGGCGAGGGCTCGCGTCAGGCTATGTATTGTCCTGAAAGCTGCTTCTTCTCCTGCATCCCGTCACCATCGAATTGACACGAGCAGTGTACTCCTCAGAGATGCAGTACGCTAGGATGCCACCGCGGTTGTCGCAGAACAGCTGGCATTCCGTCAAGGTCGCGCAGAGACACATGCTACAGCACTGCTTGCTACTCCGTGTCTATCCTCCATGCTTGAGGTCACCGGTAACGGGCGTCATGCTGCAAGCAATCCTGCAGAAGTGTGGTTGGGGCACACGACCTGATATACAGCGGTACAAACATAAGTACAAGTTCTGGTCACTTCTATGACTTGGAGGTTCTCTCGACAGGACACACCGTTGACCTACAAGCAACGTCACAGCTACAGCACTCTGCAGTCTAGTGTGACACACCACGACCTCGAGATCTGACCAGAATTGCCTTATCGCGGCAACACAAGGAGTACCGGGACCCGAAGCTGCAACTGCTCACAGGACGGGGTACACTGCAGCACCATTGATCGTCACGACCATCGTGGTCACGCTGACGAAGGCTTGCTTCTGCTAAGGCAAAGGTAGGTCCCAGCTTCAATCACGCAGCTTGACACCACAAACACTTCCTGTCTTCACAACATGCCACTGCAGCCTTCAGCAGAAGTATGCCGACGAGTGACAGCACCATGCCTCGGGCAGCAGGACCAGGCGGCCTCGAATGAGCGAGCCCATGTTCAGCAAGATGTCAATGTGCGACTGCAGTACCTCAAGGATGACCCGATCTACAAGAAGCAGAAGCCGCTTCAGATCACGCCGAACTTCTTGGACACAGAAAAGAAGACCAACGTGGGACTGGCCCCTGGCCAGCCGGAGACCATTCATGATGTACGTGGACGCATGGACCAGTTCTCACTGGACAGCCATGGGTTTCAGTACGTACATGCGCCTACATCTCTCACGGAATGGGCGTCTCAGCCGAAGATCGCAAAGGCCTACCTACCTGATCTGGAGCAGCTGCTCAAGCGAGAAGTCGCTGGTTGCGACGAGATCATATTCTACGATGCGAGGATTCGCCACTCAGACGAAGCTGGCCTGCGGATCGATGGCCTCTCGTACAATCCTTTCGCTAGGCAAGTGCACACAGACAATACCGAGAAGAGTGTCCTACATAAGATACGCAATCTCACCGAGATCAAGGCCGACTACCTTTTGAGTGGACGTGCTCGTATTATCAACATATGGCGGCCAATCAAGCATCCAGTATATGACTGCGGGCTTGCAGTCGCCGATGGTGGTAAGCTCCGGCAGGATGATGTGATAGAGTGCGATCGACATCGGCATGACACCAACGAATTCTGGGATACTATGGGAGTTATCCAATACAGACCAGGCTTCGAATGGTACTACATGTCCGAGCAGGACGAGCAAGACGTACTTCTGTTCAAAACATACGACAGCGACACTGGCATCAAAACGCGAACATGCCTCCATACTGCCTTCGATCTACCATCCGTGCCCGAGAATGCTCCCACGCGAGAAAGCATAGAGGTCCGAGCTTTGATTTTTACATATCCTACCACTAGCCAGAGACCGTTCGGCGCATGGACTATGCCTCAGCCACTCGCGGAGAGTCTAGAGCAAGGCCATCTCAAGCGGGTGGACGTGGAGCACAACATCACTGACTGCCCTCGAAACGACATAGACGAGGGTAACGAGATCAAAGCCGCCATGCTGCTACTCCGGAAACAAGAAATACAGAGGCTCGAGACGGAGCTTGAGCACGCTCGCAAGCAAATCTCCATATATGGGAGGTGGACCGAGGCATTACAGAGTCAGATCAGAGACCTTAATGCGAAGCTCAAGCAAAGCGAGTTCGATTTGAGGCTCGAGAACCAAGGGCTACGAGCTCAGCTAGTTGATGTCCAACTGCGTCATGGCCATGTCAATGTCAGTGATGATGAACGAACGATACTGCACCAGCAACTAGAACGAGCACAGTACGAAGTGCAAAAGTGGCGGGCTGAAGCTATGGGCTATGGCAATGATGCGGTCAGTCGAGTCTGGCAAGGCAGCGTCGACGAAGCTATTCGACGAGAACGTGAGAAAGATGCCGTCGTCATCAACAGTCTACGAGCTGAGCTTGAAGGCCTAAGAATTGCACAGGCTTCGTAGACTTTGACGCTTGCGAGTATGGCTGGTGACCAGGCTTTATCGGGGAAATGGGTTTTGCTTCGATGATCTATGGCCAATCAGAATGTCGACGACGACGATGATGGAGGAGGTGTAGTGTGCATGGCGGCTCGACGGCGGTAAGCGATTTCAAGTAACATCACCACATGGCAACCTCGTGCCGCAAGCCACGACATCTTGAGACGAACGAGGTAGGTCGATCTCTGCCTCATTGAGCGACAGCAGCGGTGTCTTAAAACGCGGCTTTGCCCAATCAAATATGGTGTACATGAACTTCAGCCCTGGCGCTCAGCTGCCACACTCGATAAGCCCGAGGCCAACTCTTGAAGCTCTTCGATCTTTCTTACTTCCACGATCAGATGCTCAAGGTTACACGACATTTGCAAACGGAGCATTATTTAAAGTGTGACCTTGCTTGATGAGTGCAACATGTCATCGGCTTGCTAGGCAAAACAATGGTTCTGTTGTCCATATACATTCCAAAGCTACTGACAACAACATGCCGTTCCTGAACGATCCTCGAGAGCTGCTAACGCCCATCATGAACGAAGAAGCTGATGCAAAGCCAGCACACTCTCCATTCGACGAAGATGACCATAAACCCTCGTTAGATACCCAAGACCAACATGATGAACAAAAAGAGACCCCCACCAAAGACGACCTCCTAGCCCGCCATCTAGAAACCATAGCCCTCTCCTTCATAACCGCAATCAACACCCGCAACCTCGACCCCTCCGTCGCCCCCTGGTCCACCTCCATGGTTGACCACTTCACCACCGGCTCCGGCACCGGGGCGCGCCCCTCCGCCACCAACAAAATCGAAATGCTAGCCGGCCACCGCAAGCTCGCCGACGCAAACCCGAATTTCCAGATAAGGATCACGAGTTTCACTACATTTGTGAGTGAGAAGATTGGAACGGCGCAGGTTGTGATGAATGCGCAGAGTACGGGGGTGCCGGGGGTGCCGGTGGGGTTGTGGAGGAATGCAGTGACGATTCTGGATTTTAGGATGGTTGGGCGGAGGTGGTTTGGGGTTAGGGAGAGTACGATTAGTGGGGCGGGGAGGATGGATCAGGATTGGTTTTGAGGGGGTGGGGATAGGGGGAGGGATTTGGGGACTGGAGTGCTGCTTGTTCGTGGATACCGTGAGACTGGATCGCACGCCTGGAGATGCACATCATCGAGCCACCTGGAGTCCTTGGGGACTTTGCAAAATCTCCGGTCATGCCGCAAGGTCTCAAAACGGGCTCTATATCATAGCGATCGTTGAGATCACGGTCGAGGTCGCCATATGCGGCACTCTGCGCACCTCTCGATCGGCTCGGAATCGACTGGCAAAGGTCTGGCAGTCATCTTGCGAGTATGCTCGACGTAGATTTGACGTGGAACGCCGCGGAGCTGGTCCACCAGAAGGCTTGCAACGGACTGTGCTGTTCTGCGAGCGTTCCAATGCGCAAGCGGTCGCTGAGATCGCCTGTGCAGCACCGCCGAGATCAATGGTCAATGGTCTAAGAGGGGTTTTCAGGCATCCATCTGGATATCTAGGGAGAAGTCGCAGGGGCTGAGGTCGGCGAAGGAATGGCGGTGTGTAGAGAAGCCAAGTCAGAGGGCAGTGTGGTCATGGCCGAGAAGTCGAAGGATTAAGTCTCGATGTTGACGAGATCAGCTTGGTTCGAACAGCTTTTCCTGTGCGAATGTGAAACAAATGCTGCGCCTGGCAAAAGCTATGGGTTGAAAGCGCATCACTGAGCAAGAGGTCGATTTGTAGTACCTGTTGCAATGAAGTGTAATTCCATATTGTGTTCCCGAGGACCACCCACGGTGCTTATTGGGTCATGCTGTTGAAGCCGCATTCGCGACAATGGTGCCGCCTCGAATCAATATTTATCCACTGAATCGAGAGCTGCCGTCAAGTTGAACCCTTCGATCATGCCTCTTGGAGGTGTAAGCCTTTTTAGTACCCACATCTTCTTGGACGCTCAACGTTCATGATGGCCTTCTAGACTCTGTGAAGTGCTCCAAAGCTTCGTCGAGCACCTCATACGCCCACTGCAGACAAGCTGTCATATCGCCTTGCGCATCTTGTGGCATTGCGCGGATCTTCAGCTGATCCAACGCGCTTTCATTAACTCCGCCCTCGACATCGCCGTCCTTGAACAAGAAGGCGTGGTCCTTAACATAATTCGGCCAGACCACATTGTCGACATAGCCTGGTGGATCCTCCCAGAATCCTTCCAGTGTCACATAACCTGATCTCGCCTCACGGCGTGATTTGGCAGTCTGGTAGTCAGTCCGCAAGAAGAGCTTGATGTCGAACAGAACTCGCACGCTCTTCATCCCTTCGGAGTACAGTAGAAAGCCATCGATGATAGCAATGGGTGGCGCATCTGCGAACATCCACTTTGAAGCCTTCCACTTCATGTCTTCAATCGCCACTCGATCCACATTAACTTGACCAACAGAATTCCGATCCTCCTTCGATGTAAAATCGGGTGGCGACATGCCATTTTCGCGGATATATTGTAGTGCTTTCTCAAAGGCAGGAATATCGATCGACTCCAGACAGTCCCAGTCAGCAACTCCGTCTTCATTCACGGGAATCTCGGCATCAGTCTTGTAGAAATCGTCTTCGTGGAGGATGAAGGCTCGAGGGAATATGTCCCTCAGAAGTCGGGCCAAGGTGGTCTTGCCGGAGGACGAGACGCCAGAGATGCCCAGGATTAATGCCTTGCTGTCGGATTCGCTTGCTTCTGCCATAACGGAGTGATGATCGTGACCTCCTTGCGATTCTCAGTACCTTCCTCTTGACGACGAGTTGTGCCCGTGAAGCAGTGACAAGAACTGTAGGGTCCCGGAAGGATGCTCGCATGTGAGTATGTGGCCAAACAGCTCCTTACAATGATCCTTCACAAGGTACTCACTTGACGCTTGTTCATGTGTTTGGTTCACTTTCATGGGTGTTAATTATTGGTTGATGAAGCAGTCCACGCACGTGCCATCCGCTTCAGCAGTTCCGGCTCCGGCAAGCTTCACAGACAATCTCCCTCTCCTTCCTGCAAACTTGGACATCCACCTTCTTTTCCACCACAACTCGTCGCGTCCTTCCCACACCCTCCGACAGCATCACCATCACATCGCGAACATCATACTACTTGCAGTCTCAACGCGCGACTCTATACGCCCAGAGGTCGCCAGTCACACATACAAGTGAGCTCCGCGCGACAAAGCGCAACCGCGATCATGGCGCAACCAGACATATCGCAGATTCTAGCTGCACTCGGTACGCTCTTCCCACGAACTGGCTCTACCCGGTGTGTACTGACGATTATGACTAGCAGCGCAGCAGGCTCCCGCGAATGGCACACCACAACAAGCTGCACCGCAGCATCCTCCCCCTAACCAGCCACCGCCAGGTTATCCACCCATGGGACTACCATCAGCACCTCCCAGCGCGCCACCACAGCAGAATCCATACCTTCCGCAGCCTTCACACATGGGCAATGTCGACCTAAGTGCGATCAAGCCGGTTAGTAGCGGGTCTGTGAGCATTGCAGATGCTATCGCGAAGGCAAGGGGCATTGCCGAGAGCCACGGCGTCCAGTCTTATGAGAATCGTCAAGCTTCTGCAACTCCTCGTGGCGGCGATCCGCGCCTGGCGGGCAGAGCTGGTCGACGTTCGAGATCGAGATCGCGCTCACCACCACGACGCGATAATTACGGCGGAAACCCATACCGTGACGAGCGCCGCGAGGATCCACGCCGAGGCAGCTACCGTCGGTCTCCTTCACAAGATCGTAATGACTTCCGCGGCGGCCGCGGCGGTCCACCGATGGGCAACCAACGTGGTGGAGATACCGAGACCGAGACCATCCGTGTAAAGTCTTCTCTCGTAGGTTTGATCATTGGGCGCAACGGTGAGAACCTCCGTAAGGTTGAGGCCGAAACCGGTGCACGCGTTCAATTCATTCAGGCAAGTGATAAGCACCAAGCTGAACGCCAATGCACCATTTCTGGTTCCACACGCGCACGAGAGAACGCGAAGACGGCCATTTTCACTATAATCGAGGAGAATGGTGGCAGCACGCCATCTCAAGATAGAGGCGCATACACACCCGGCATGCCTGGTAGGGCCAAGGTAAACCTACCTGCATTACGCGAAGGTGAGGCTAGCAGTCAGATCATGGTACCAGACAAGACGGTGGGCTTGATCATCGGACGTGGCGGTGAAACCATCAAGGAACTCCAAGAGAAGTCTGGATGCCATGTCAACATCGTAGGAGAGAACAAGAGCGTGAACGGTCTGCGCCCTGTCAATCTCATTGGCAGCGAGCGTGCTACAGCTCTAGCCAAGGAGCTCATCCTGGAGATCGTCGAGAGCGACAGCCGTGATCAACGTAGTGGTGGAGGCGGTGGTGGTTCCGGTACCAATGCAGTCGACCAGATGCGCGACCGTGGCTATCAGAATGACAACCGTGGTGGCCGCGGTGGCGGCGGCGGCGGTTATGGCGGAGGTGCTGGTGGTCGTGATCACATCGAGAAGACTATCCAGGTGCCATCTTCAGCTGTCGGCATGATTATTGGCAAAGGCGGCGAGACCATCAAGGACATGCAGCGCACGAGTGGCTGCAAGATCAACGTCAACCAGCCTCAGCAACCGGACCACCACCGAAACATTGACCTTGCAGGTACGGCAAGAGCAATGGAGGAAGCAGAACGTATCATCTGGGAGAAGGTCGAGACTGTTCGGCAGCGTGATGCTGCTGCTGGTCGTGGTGACGGTGGACGTGACCAAGGCCAATCACAGTATGATGGATACTCACAGCAGCAGCAAGCACCTCCTCAGGTGCCCAGCTATGGGTCGTACATGGGTGCCGGAGCGCCACAGGTACCCCCAGCAATGCCGGCATTCCAGATGCCACCCATGCAACAAGCGACGCCACAGCCTGGAGCGCAGCCATCGAGTGATCAGCCGGCCCCGGACCCATACGCCGTGCAACAGTGGTATGCGCAATGGTATGCGCAGCAGATGAGCAACCAAGGCGGCGCACCACCAGGCGCTCAGTAAGCCCATTGAATGGTGTGCTGAACTTACCGTGACGATGAGATGATACCGTGATCGGGTGACTTTCGACAGTTGGCTTTTGACGGTTTTCACCCTGCTCCTGGACTGGTGATCTTTGCGATGATATCCGCGCCTCAGGCGCCATGACTGTCCGTCTACTCGATCGACATGGTTCTTTTATGCACTTTGGGGAAGTGAAGCGTCCGTCTGAAGGTGCAGAAGCCATCGTGTGCTGCATTCGACTCTTAAGCGCCTCGTCATCGGTCATGCAATGTCGTCGATGTTATTCATTGGACTCGCGTCATCGCGTCTACATCTACGTTCTACGCTGACACGTCCGTCCTTCACGGGATCGCCTGCATGGTCAACGACGGGCCTGATCGTGTCTTCTATCGCCAGAGAGATACCATGGCTTCGACCTAGAATGAGCTGCCAGGTGCCAGAACCGCCCCATTGGCTTCACGCTCCTGCCGTGGTCTATCATACAGTGGAATGGGGTGCGATCCTAGGAAATGGTTATGAAAGCAAAAGCGAGTACCATGCATTATGCGCGAATAGGTTGCATGGACAGTGGTCTTTCCCCTGCCAGGAGGCTCAGGACTACAGGCAAAAGTACTCTCAACTCTGTTATCGTAATAGCTTTGCAGCGTGTAGAACAGCAGCATATCTAATAATACCAACCTTTGCCTGCTTCCGTACACTGTTCACCTGTCAGTAATTCAATCATTAATGAAATACCCCTGCTGAGTAAGCCGAATATCTCCAACGCGTCTAATGCTTTGTGGAGAACATGACCCGTGCCATGAAGCGTCAACAATCCCACCACGAACTCGACGACTTGCATATACAATTCATGCGCGATTTGTGACGGCCGACTTGGACAGGAGACTTTGGCGGACGACCGGCAGACTACACACAACACAGATGCTTCGAGGGCGTTATGAGCGACTGGGATGAAACAGCATGAGCACGCCTGCACTGTCCGTCGGGCAGAAGGTCGAGCTCAACGACGGCCGCATTGGAACGATCCGATATTTGGGCAGTACATCATTCGCGGCCGGCGAGTGGGTGGGTGTCGAGCTTGAGGAAGCGACGGGCAAGAATGATGGCTCCGTCCAGGCGAAGCGATATTTCGAGTGCGCCGCTGCACACGGCATCTTCTGTCGCGACAGTGGCATAAAGGATGTGCTGCCGGAGCCCAAACCAAAGGCCAAGCCGGCGGGCAATGGCGCTCCGGTCAAAGGCAGGCCGAGCAGCATACAGGGAACATTGAATGGCACGAGGCGGCAGACACTGCAGCAGGATGCACCAGGCAGGAGAGTGAGCACGCTACAGAACAGTCCGACACCCGCAGGAAGAGTCCCTAGTGGTATCAGGTCGCCAGTCAAGTCACCGACCAAGCAGCTCGGCACCAATGGAACATCCAGCGCCTCAACCTCGAGGACTGGAACACCACCGGTCACTGGCAAGAAACCTGTTGCAGCAGGTGCTGCAAAACCGAGTAGAGCTAGCATGCTTCCACCGAGCACAGTGGGCGCAGCTGCAGGGCGGAGGACGTCTACCCTTCCCTCAGCAGGCGCAACGAGGGCAGCTCGACAAGCACCGCCATCGACCACCACCTCGAGGAGTTCTGCCATGTCGAAGACGTCCGCGGTCTCGCGGGCAGCACCTAGCACCCGACCTGGATTGCAGGAGCGATTACGAGCTGCAAAAGAAGAGTCCACGGGTGACGAGGCCAGTGAGCGCTCTAGTGTGCTGTCGCCCAGAGAAAGCGCAGCATCAGAAGTCGCAAGTCAAGATGAGGCCGAAAGTGAGATGGACGAGCGAGACGACACTATTACCAACTTCGCACCTCCGCCAGTACCACCCGTTCCACAAGAGCCACCACCTCCTCTATCAAGGTCAAGACGGACCTCCTCGCCTGGTGCGTCTATACATTCTCAACGCACTCTACGTAGTGGAGCCGCTTCCAACCGAGAGATCGAGGAGTTGCAGACAAAGGTGCGCTTACTGGAGCGCAAGCGAACCGAAGATCGAGAGCTCAAGCAGAGCCTGGAGAAGGCAGAACGCGAGCGTGACCAGTACAAGGGTATCATAGAAAAGCTGCAGGACAAATACCGGCCTTGGGGTGCAGAAATTGAGAAGCTGAAGAAAGAGCTAGCAGAGTACCAGAAGCGAGTAGAGGACGTGGACGAGATGCAAGCAAGACACGAAGTCGAATTGGAAGCGGCCTTGGTCGATCGGGAGTTTGCTGAAGAGCAGGCGGAAAGTTTCAAGGAGAACCTTGAAACTCTTCGCTCGAAGAATGAAGAGTATGAGCTAGAGCTTGACATTTTGCGCCAAGAGAAAGAAGGATACAGTACCGCAACGACTCCGGAGGACCGCGCGAGCGTTGGGTGGCTTCAGCTGGAGAGGACAAACGATCGTCTACGAGAGGCACTCCTCAGTCTTCGCGATATGACCCAGGACAAGGAAGCGGAGCTTAAAGAGGAGATCGACGCCCTGGAAGAGCAAGTCAAAGACATGGAAAGCATGAAGGGCCAGTTCGAGGGCACGAAAGAACAACTTCTTCGCAGCCAAAGCCAGTGTGAGGAGCTCCAGCAGCGACTAGAGGCCGCTGAGGTCGCCGATGAAATGATCGAGAATCTTGGTGAGGAGAACGAAAACCTTCGTCTCAAGATGAATGAACTGCGCGGAGCCATTGAGGACCTTGAAGCTCTGAAAGAATTGAACGACGAGCTCGAAATCAATCATGTTGAAGCCGAGAAGCAGATGCAAGAGGAGCTTGACTTCAAGGACAGTTTACTTCTGGACCGTGAGCGAACCGCGAGAGAACAGCAGCAGCAGCTCGATCAGGCTGACTATAACATCAACCGCTTCAGGGAGCTTGTCACTCAGCTACAGAGTGATCTGCAAGATCTAGAGGCCAGCAAGCAGATATCCGAATCGGAAGCTGCCCAGCTGTCAAGCAAATCGCGAGCCATGATGGATCTTAACCACAAGCTACAATCAAGCGCCGCCAAGACACAGGTCAAGACAATCGATCTCGAGCTGCGAAAGCTGGACGCAGAACAAGCTTCTGAGCATCTGGCGATCATCCAGCTGTTCTTGCCCGACTCTTTCGAGGCTGAACGTGACAGTGTTCTGTCACTTCTACGCTTCAAGCGCATCGGTTTCAAGGCCAACTTGATACAGAGCTTTGTCAAGGAGCGGATCGCTTCGTTCGGCACTCGAGCCCAAGATGAGGCGGTCTTTGCAGCATGCGATGCGCTCGACAAATTGACATGGATTACTGGAGTGGCAGATCAACTGGTCAACTCTATTAGCAGCTGCAGCGCAAACACGTTCGCGCAGTACGGCGGCGCACTGTACGAGCTCGAAGTCGTCGAGCGAACCATGAATGACTATGTCGATGCGCTGCGGCGTGATGATCTCAACGAAGCGGACATGCCTGTCCGTCTCGGCAGATCGATCGAGGTCATGACACATCTGTCGAGTCTACATCTACACAACGGGTTGGCAGACCATGCGGACGACCTCATAAACAGGGCATTGTTGTTGCAAAGTCGACTCGACAGCGCCACCACGGCATTCACGTTGACCAAGACGATGATTCAGAAGCACTTGCCAATACCTTCGGATGAGGACGACGAAGATGATGACGGCAGTACGTCTGATACTGCGCTGATCGTGAACCGACTCAAGTCCATCATTGAGCAGACGAGGAACGCGAAGGTTGTTTCCGGGAAAACACATCGGGCTCTCTCCGATCTACAAGTCAGCCACATGACCCTGGATCAACGTTTCGTGGAATACTTCGAGAAGGTTGAGTCCGTCGTCTCGCAGATAGCGACATACGCGTGCCAGTGCGGGTCCAGCCTGCAAGAGACGTTCTTCGAAGAGGGCCGTAACGAACCTTTCACGCCATCAGAGGTGGCAGCTGTGCTCTCGCGAGTCGCTACAAGCTTGTTCTCGCTACCCAGCGCTGAGGCTGGACCGTACGCCACTCTTGCCACCAAACTTCGTGATCTCAGTAGCCTGTTGACCGATCTCTCTGCGCTACCTACTGATATTGACAACACAGTTGAGTTCGAACGAGCTCCAGCGCCATGGGTGGCTCGGGCGGAAGAGCTCAAGCAGACCAAGATAACATCTGGCGAGGTTGAAGCCGAGCTGACGAGAACGCTGGAATCTGTGCGCGAGCGCGACAGTGCCCTCAGACAGAAGGAAACCGAGCTCGAGGAGCAGAGTGTGCGCATCGAAATGCTCGAGGCCAGGATGAAAGATGCCAGCAAGCGATCTGCTAAGATCGCTGAGCTTGAGCGTAGCCTACGAGAAGCAAAGGAGAACGAAGCCAAGGCCAAGGGCGAGCTTAAAAATGCACGACAAGAATCGCAGCGTGACCTTGATCGTGTACGCGATGAGATGGGACGACTGGCTGAGGCACGCAAGACAAGTGGCCGTAGCCGAGAGCTCGATGGCGATGCAATGGGCGCGAGTGTAAGGATCACGATCAAACGGCAGGAATACAAGATTGCTGGTCTTGAAGGTGCCGTGAGGTATCTCAAGGAGGACAATCATCGCCTACGACTACCCGCCGCAACTGCACCAGTGGCCACGCAGTCAAGCATCGGCTGGCTGAAAGATCCATTGCAGAAGCCACAAAAGGCTTCGAAAGTGCTGCAAAGAGAAGGCAGCAAGGCCCTCGAGCAGTTGCTGGTGCTTGCATCGCAGCCACCCAGCATCGACCTTACGAAGATGCCGGAGAATAAGCTTGCCTGGCGACCGGCGAAAGAAAGTAGTCGTTGGCAAATCGAACACAGGAACGAAGAATGGGCTGACTGGAAGCAGTGGCGGGAAGAGCTCATCAGTAGAGCAACAATGTCGATGCCCAGAGGCGGCAGGGTGGCGACGAATGGCGTTGCGGCATAGCGCAGGCAGACTTGCTGTGATCGACTTTCGGCGTCTTTGATTGTATAGCGCTTGATCCAATGATACCCACGTAGAGCAGAGCGAATTGAACAAGCTGTGAAAGTATGTTACTTCAGATACGTTCTCGAGACGAAAGTGAGAGTGACAGATCAGTACTTCGGCTGTAGTCTTCTTGGTCATGTACGATCTTGCCTGTATCTTTTTTACATCTTCAACTTCCCTCATGCCTTGGCCTTCTTCTCCTTCATCTTCCGTTCCTTCTCCCTCTTCGACAGCTGTGCTTCCACCCCCACACCACCAAACACCAGACCAACTCCCAACCACTGCATAGCACTCAACGTATGCCCAAACCACACCACCGACAGAATCATCGTCAACATCTTCCTCGTGACTGTAACCGTCACCAACAACAAACTCCCAAAAATCGACAAGGTCATGAAGATGAAC
Organism: Fulvia fulva; assembly: GCF_020509005.1. NCBI lineage: Eukaryota > Fungi > Ascomycota > Dothideomycetes > Mycosphaerellales > Mycosphaerellaceae > Fulvia > Fulvia fulva. The sequence continues at coordinate 1,937,857 of NC_063012.1, forward strand.
ACCTGCCCCATCGCACCACAAGCTGCAAACCCTAAAATGTCCCAACCGACAGCTGGGTGCCTTTGCACGAAGCTTAACGCTTCCTGTAGTTCCCCGGCACCCTTGACGTCGATGCCGGTTAGGGCTCCTAGGCCACTTTGCACTAGGTACGGGGAGACTAATAGGAAGGTGGATGTGAGGAATGTCGACATGATGTTCAGGGCGCACATCATCTGTTGTCCAGTATAGGGTCTGAACGACGCATAAATATCATCCTGCGTCGAGTTCGTGAGGCCGTCGAAGAGGAGGTTCACGCCCAGGAGTCCTAGACCGTAGATACTGTTCCCGCTCTGGTTCCCCTTCTTCTTCGACCCGGAGCCGGAGTGGAGTGTGAAGACGGCCACGCCGGCGGTCACGAGTGCCACCACGGCGTACTTGTAGAAGGGATACTTCTTCCGGTACAGCGTAACGTGTAAGAACATAACCGGCAACAGTTTGCACGATTTCGCGAGGATGAAAGTGATATAATCCACATGCTGCAAACTCGCATACCCAAACGGACTCGCGAGCGAACTCGTCACAGCCACCAGCGACAACGGCCACAAGATCTTCTTCGAGGGGTAAATTGGTAAATCCGCGGCGTGCTTCCGCGTGAGGAGGATATAAACATACCCCAGAGCTGCCGCGAAGAGCGATTGGACGGTGTTGATGACGACGGGGTATTTGAAGACTTCGCGGGACGTTTCGGTGCCGTAGTTGGTGGTTGTGATGCGTTCTTGGAGCACGCCCCAGGTGAGGAAGGAGGCGTAGATTCCGCCTACGCAGATGAAGAGGTTGGTTGTGTTCGCGGAGTCTTTGGCTTTGGAGTCGGTTGTGAGGGATACGTCGTTCTTGCCTGCTATTGTGGGGCCGTTGGCGAGGTTGGGGAGGTTTCCGTCTGGTTGTCGATGGCGGATGGAGCCATTTTGGGTGGCCATTGGGAAGGTATATCGATGGGGTTGGCTGTGGTGAGTTTTCCGAGTGGTCGTGTTGCTAGCAGGTGTTCAATGGGGAGAGGGTCCTGCGCATGCGGTGCGTTCCAAGAGCGAAATTGTGGTGGAATGCGAAGACGTCAACTCACTGTTGGATCTAATGTTTTGAGATGAGGCCTGATGAAGAAAGGTGTCTCTCCTGGAAGAATGCACGGACGTCTCTCGGCAAATTGCCGTCCGTCTCACGAGTCGCAACGTGAAGTCAGCTCCTTTTCTTGCCTCGTGCACATCTTGGACGAACGACATCGTGAAGGTGATGGTTCTTCAGGCTCTGTTCTGCTGGTAGCGGAAGACTTGGTTCACAAGACATCTCGCCTGACCTATCCTCGGCATATGCAGTCTGTCCCCGCCGACGCCGTCCTTGCCGAGCGGTATCGCCATGATAAATTGATAATGTCCTGCTGGTGCTGCTGTAGAAGAGGTTCGTGGTATCAGTTTTGCTCGCCGGCTCACCATTTCCACCCAGGGCATGGCCGTTCCAGAGCATGTACCGCAGCCAGTATGGTTTCCCTCCAATGCCGGCACGACACCTATGGACGGCTATCGACGACACATTAACAGGAAGTTCTACCAGAATCTGAAGACTACCCAAGATGTACATAGATGGAGTGTCCACCGGCCCCAGGACTTCTGGATCCATCTGTGGAAATGGCTGAAGCTGACGCCTGCTCTACCTCCAGGAACGACACAGGCTTACGACCCAGCCATCCCCATGAGCCAAAATCCTGAATTCTTTCCAGGTCTACAGATGAACTACGCAGAGAATGCGCTCTTCTCAAATCCAAATGACGATGCTGTTGCCCTCATTGGCCTTCGAGATGACACCAACCTCGATGCAACCGACGGCGAGACTTTGACTTGGCATCAATACAGAGAGCAGGTACGTCTCACTGCAAGTGCATTGAAGCATTGCGGCGTAAAGAAGGGCGATAGAGTCGCCGCTGTTGTCGCAACCTCGATGTGGGCCGTGGTGCTATACCACGCATCAGCCAGCATGGGAGCAATCTTCACATCGATCAGTCCTGACCTTGGTTCGGAAGGGTGTGTGTCCCGATTGCAGCAGGTTACTCCTACCATACTCTTCGTGGACTCCCATACGGTATACAAGGGAAAGACTGTGTCCACATCCTCGAAGTTGGACAGCATTATGGAACGTCTCGAACCGAAGCCTCTGGTCTATGTCGTGCCAATAGAGCCGGAACGTACAAAGCATCAGACGATCGACCACTTCCTGGAAATGGCTGATCCGGCTGATCCTTTGGTCTTCACTCGCGTACCGTTCAATTACCCACTCTTAATATGCTACTCCTCAGGCACGACCGGTGCACCCAAGTGTATAGTACACCAGCACGGCCTCATCCTACAGCTGAAAAAGATTGCCGGTGAGTACCGGTGAACATATACGTTTGCGAAATGGATAACCACTGACTAGGACCAGTCCTTCATAACTCTTCAACTCCAGACGATATCATCTTGCAGTACTCCTCGACTTCATGGGTTGTTTTCTATGTAATGTGCGGGTACATTGCCGCCGGTGCTAAGACAATACTGTACAACGGCAGTCCGGTGAGTCTTTCATTTCGTTAGAACGACGAGCAACTGATCGATCTGCGTCTTAGATGTACCCAGACACCAATCAGCTTCTGCGAATGATTCAGAAGTATCGCGTGACCTACTTCGGTACCTCACCACGATATCTGCTTGAGCTAGAAATGAGCAAGGGCATACCGAAGAACGATTTCGACTTGTCTTCCTTGCGTATAGTCTATACGACTGGCGCCACTCTATCGTCAGAACAGTACCGATGGTTCTACCGCTCGTTTCCAGCCCATATCCACCTTTGCAATACAGCTGGAGGGACAGACATAGCAACATCACTGATCGCAGCCGACCCTTGTGGCCCGATATATGCTGGAGAGTTAGTATATGTATCGACTGAACCGATGTTGGTGGTCTGGCTGACTCAAACCCCTTGGCAGGATGCAGATACTTGCGCTTGGGCACGACGTGGATATTGCAGACCCCGAGACTGGCGACTCTATCATGATGTCTGGTGAAGCTGGAGAACTCATTATCAGGTCGCCATTCCCTAGCATGCCTTGCTTCTTTTGGTAAGTCCTTCAAGCCTTCGCTCCATATCCCCTCGTCCAGTTCAGGCACTGACAGCTTCTTCACAGGGGGGACCACGATGGATCACGATATAGATCTTCTTACTTCGAACGATTCCATGGAATAGATGTATGGGCGCAGCACGATTGGCTTCAATACAACCCGAAGACTGGAGGCATGATCATGCATGGACGATCTGACGGGGTCTTGAGTCGGTCTCGCAACACACTTCTAGTCACTCCAAGCACTGACATGTCTTACAGATCCGTCTGGCATTCGCTTTGGCTCTGGAGAAGTAAGTATAGCCTATACGTCGAATGAAGAGCACGACGCTTCTCACGTGCATGTGCTGATCATGGCGCTAGATCTACTCAATAGTCGAGTCTCCACTCTTCACTGACCAGATATCGAATAGTCTCTGTGTGGGGCGCAGAAGGCCACAAGATAAGGACGAAGATGGTCCGTAAAGGCATCGCGACTCGTGAACTCATATGAACTGACAGATTACAGTGTTCCTTTTCGTGGTCATGTTACCTAGTCAGCAACTGACTCCAGAACTATCTCAGAAGATCAAAGCAGCAATCAAGAATGGACTATCGCCTCGCCACGTTCCCAAATTTTTGATAGCAGTGCCAGAAATCCCGACTACCATCAACGGCAAGAAGGTCGAGGCTGCTGTGAAACAGACGATCAGCGGCAAAGACATCATACCAAGCAACACCGTCTCGAATCCAGGATCGATCGACTTCTTCAAGCGGTTCCGAGAGCTCGAACATGAGCCAAGAGCGAGCAGACTATAGTCGGTCGAAAGGTCTGCCAGCTCGTTGCACTACGATAGATGCGAAGATGACTCTGTGGTCAAAGGAAGACTTCGCCGAGCTGTTACATCAAGAGCGTACAATAGAGACAGGGCTTGATTGCACGGAGATATTGTCAAGCTTCACTAAATAGGCAGCTCAAATTGCATGACGAGAGTGTGCATCTGCGACAAGCGCCCAAATGCTTGACGATCTGTGCATGTCTGCTCGACGGGATGCTTGCCGCTGCTTTGTACAGATCACTGCAGAAAATTCTAACCGGGGTCACCAAACTTTAAGATTCTATAGTAATACAACACTACTACCTTATTTCTCTATATATAGCAGTCCTATTACGTTTAATAAGTGTTTATCTAGTACGCCTAAAGTTATTATATCTATTAATCTAGTTAGGCCGTTATATCTACTACTATCGTAAGTTACGTAGCCCTCTAAGTATAAGCCCGTATCTCCTAATTACTACTTCTACTTCTACTAACCGGTTATTTACCTACCGCTATACCTACTATATAGATAGATAGATTATTCATTTGCCTATTTTAGTGCCTCTTAGCCTATATAGGTCTCTCGCTATAGAGTATATTTATGTAGGTAGGAAACCCGAGTAACGGGTAAAAACCTCCTCTCCCTCTCCTTAGATTTGTCCTTCTCTTGTTCTTCCCGTTTTCCTCCCTTTAGGGTACGCTAGTATTATAGTTATTACCCTATGACTACCTTACCCGTAGCCCTAGTTCTGTCCTCCTCTTTATTCCCTATTCCTCTATCCTCCTCCTTATCTCTATTACGGGCAGTGATCTATAAGACGATAATGTAGGGTTGCCGTAAAACAAGCGTTATTTAGTAAGGCTACGAAAGAGAAGCGCGAAGCGTACGAGATATATAAGGAAGCGCTAAGGCGCGCGACGTTACGGTAGTAGTAAACCGTAATAGTACCCCCCCTTTAGATCGCTATCCGTCCTCTGACGGCTCTGTCTCTATAGTAGTATATCTACGAAAACTATATTATCCTCTAGTCTACCTTATTTAGCTTAAGCATCCTCTAAACCCTTAATATCCTCCTTACTATCGATTACTATATCCGTCGGGCGGCTAAGCTAGTACGGCTATATAGAGGCTTAGGGTGTATAGCGACATCCTTGTTCTAACGCTTATTAGAGAGACTTCTATCCGTTATTATCCTTATATAAGTAGGTATACGCGGTTCTATAGTAGCCCTAGCGTATTAAGTATCTAAGCCTATATCTATAGCGTTCGTTTCTATAGAGCTTTATAGGTTAACTATAGGCGTATCGATACTGGCTATAGGATAAAACTCTATCGTACTCGTATCAAGTCTTGTAGAGCGGCGTAACGTCCTTACTTATAGCTTAGACGCCGTTACGGGCGTATTAGTTTATAGTATAACTACCGGTATAGACGTACTCGCGTTCTCCGTAGGCACCTACCTAGACTTAGTATAAGATCGTAGTATACTAGTAACTCGGTCCTTATTAGGTACCTAGTCGTACGGCGGCTTAAAGTCGGCGGGTATAGACTTCGTCGGAAAGTTATAGTAGAAGTCTATAATAGAGGCGGCTACTCCTACTAATACTTCTAGTAGCTTCTAGCTCGGCTCGCGGTATCCTTTCTACTTTACTAGGTACTTATACTCGTCTTGCTTTAGTAGTAAGTATTTTAGTAGTCTTCCCTTTAGCTTAAAATATTTCCTATCGAGTATATCCTCTACGAAGTACTCTTCGGATGTTTCGCCGTCGTCGTCGCGGGTAATCTCGATTAGAGGCGGCGGTACTAGGATCTGTCTAGGTTCGGGGTTATTAGTAGCTAGTTATAGGAGCGAGGCGTAGAAAGTATTATAGAGATTACCTAACTAATCGGGTATTATAACGCGGTAAGCATTTTGATACGGGAGTACTACGGTGATCTCGTACGGCCCTACGTTCTTAATATCGAGCTTCTTAGACGGGCGTATTGTTAACTAGTTAGTAGTATTAATATAAACTTCGTCGCCGATGTTATAATTCGGAGGTAGCTAGCGATATACGTTTATAAAATCTACTTATAACGCTTAGGCTAACACAATTTCTTGCCTTAGATATACGTATATCTAGTTTATACGCTTAGTAAACGTATTCGTAGATTCTATATCGAGTCGTTACTTATAGGGTATAAGCTTTATAGGGGTAGTTAGACTAGTATCCGTAAATTCTAGGTTACGACTAGTATTAGTATAGAAGGGTAATACTCTAGTAGTAGCTAATATATAAATGTTAGTAGTAAACTCGGCAAGTAGTAACTAATCGACCTAATTATCTTAGGCGTAGTTAATATAGGCCCTAAGGTAACGTTCTATAACCTTATTCGTATTTTTAGACTATCTATCGGATTCTAGGTAAAAGGCTGTCGATAGTCGTTATTAAATACCGAGTAGGGAGCAAACTCGTCTCTAGAACGTAGACGTCTACTAGGAGCCCCGATCCGAGACAATGCTCTTAGGAATACTATAACATACAAAGATATAGCGGATAAAGATATATACGATATATAGGGCATCTATCTATAGCACTAGGATTAGGTGTCTCTCCTGAGTAAGCCTATCCGTAACTATAAGAACGTTCTTATACGTTTGTCTATCGGTTAAGCTCTTACTTACGGACAAATCTATAACGAAGTTAATAGCGATATCCTCCTATACTCCGAAGGGTACCGGTAATAGTATAAGGAGGCCCTAATACTACTAATTTGACGGAACCGTTATTCTATATATAATATAATTACGGACGAATCTCTTAACCGTTTATACTATACGTAGCTAGCGGTAGTATCTACTAATCAACTCGAATGTCTTTTTACGGCCGGGATGCCTAGCCGCGGGTATGTTATAGAAACGTTTCGTAATTAGAGTACAAAGTTCTACTACGCTAGTAACTTCTAGGACAAATAAGCTATATCCTCCGTAGGCGTTCTTTATATAGATTATACTATCTTCTACTTTAGACGTACGATCGTCGATCTTGTATTTACGTAATAGGGGTACTTACTAGTTCTAGGATATCTATTATATAGTAGCCTAAACGGTCTCTTCGTTATATAGAGCCTTAACTTATATAAGTAAATCCTACTATACTACCTACTACGCTACCTCCCCCTCCTATAGCTCGCTTAAATTGAGCTTAATATCGAGGCGAGCGGGCGGTAGGATAACCTAGCTCTAATACTATAGACGTGGATCGCTTAGATCCGACGGTAGATCTTACGATTGTCTAGTAAGACTATTAGGCTTTATGCCCTATATAGATAGATAGATGTTTCATTAAGCTGTTATAGTGCCCTTTGGCCTATATAGCTATACTATCTTATTTTTGTATATATAGAGGGGAAACCGTATTAGTAAAATCCCTCCTCCTTCCCGCCTGTCTTTTCCCCCTAGTTATCGTCTTAGGTTTCCCTTATTAGGGGTACGCTAGTGTTATAGGCCTGCCCTAATAACTACCCTATCTATAACCCCCCTAGCTTCCGCCTCTTATCTATCTACTCCTCCGTCTCGCTAGCGAGGCTAAACTACTAGAGGTATCCCTACTATAGTATCTACCGAGAGATTTGGCGAATATTACCTTTATCCCTTATAATTGACTTATAGTCTCTCCTTCCCGCTTAGTGCCTCTAATTTCCCCTACCTCTCGCCTACTACGGGAATCGTAGTAGTATATATTCTAGGTTTTACGATAGGTAGCTATACTAGTAGGCTAGGCTATAGATGTCTAGTACGCGTCTCCTAAATAGGTAGGCCCTTAATCTAATATGTTCGGACCTGATTTGGATCGCTATACTTGCTTCGGCCCTTGTTAGGTCCCTATATAGCTAGTAATTATGTCTCTAGAAGGCTCGGAGTACTATCGGGCCTATTGTCTTAGGGGGCTTCCTTTTCTAGTCCTACTCCTATAGATAGCTCGTAATCTATTCCGCTAGGCTTTAGGTCTTAGCCTTACTCCCGCCGGCCTAGCGAGTCCTACGCTCCTCCTCTTTTCGTACTAGCTATTCGGTGCTTATCTATACGGCCGTAAAGGTAGTAAGGTCATCCTCTTTTTAGCTTGTCCTATGTCCGGCCCCTCTCCGGTAGCGGCTTTCTATCTTATTCTTTACCTCCTAGATCGTAGTTTATACTAGGTAATCTATCGTCTTTATCGCGTATTAAATTCTTATTCCCCGGATATACTAGCCGATTAGTAGTGTTCCTGTCTCTATTTCTACCGTACTTATTAACGTTATCTTATATACGCCTAGTATCCTACGTAGGTTGCCTACCTATATCCTGTTTAGGGGTTGCTCTATCCGTTTCGGGATCGGCTTGCCTACGCCTCCAATTCCCTAAATCTGTGCCTACTATAATATAGCTAGTCTAACGATCGCCTTATATATTACTCTTGCCTTATCGAATGTTACTCCCTATATAGATGCCGTAAGCCTCTTTATCGAGGCTTTGTTAACTGACGCTCGACTCTAGGCTTTCTTAATCTATACATTCTAGCTTAGCTTTAGGTCGAGCTAGATCCCTAGTACTCGTAGCTCCGCTAATAGCTTAGTCTCGTAGCCTTAGATTCTTACCGCCGCCTTTATATTATAGTATATCCTCGCTTTACTAAAGTGTATAAGTTAGTACTTTTTAGGGGCGAACCGGACACTATACTTCTTTGCCTACTCCTCGTATTTCTTGTGCCTATCTTTAAGGAGGCGACAGTTCTCTTCTATCGAGTCTAACTAGGCTAGAATGTTTGTATCGTCTACGAACCCTAATACTAAGGTTTACGGAGAGGTAAGTAGGGGGATTAGATTAGACATAAATATTAGAAATAGGATAGGGGAGAGAGTAGATCCCTAAGGTATTCTAGCCTCTACCTTTACCGGGTCGGACGTAAACCTTCCTAGGACTAGGTATGTCGTCCGTTCCTAGAGAAAGGAGTAGACGAACTTCGTTACCTACTAGGGGATGCCTTTCTACTATAGGATATATATTAGCCTTTAGTATAAGACATTATCGAAGGCTCCTACGATATCGAGGGATAGTAAGGACGCCGCTCGGTTCCTACCGTAGTACTAGAGGGTCTAAATTTGCTCCGTAATTAGCTCTATTACTATTAGTGTCGATCGCTAGCTTCTTCCCCCTATCTATAGTACTAGGAGTACGTAGTTGTCCTCGGCTAGCTACGTAAGTCTCTAGGCTACTATCTTTTCTAGGACCTTCCCTATCGTGTTTAGAAGTGCGATTAGTCTATACGACTTAGGCTAAGTATAGTCCTCCTTCTATAGCTTACGTAGCACTACTGTTATAGACTCTCTATACGGCTTCGGGTGATACCCTAGCCGTAGGTACGCGGTAAATAGGTTTATAAGGCTCGGCGCGATCTCTTCTCTATACTCTTTTAGTAGTACGTTTAGTATCCTATCTAGGCCTAGGGCTTTTCGTCCTTTTAGCTTACTTATAACTCCTATTACTATATTAGAGCTAACCGCCTAATCTATGTCTAGGGGTTCCGGGTATATACTCGGGTCGATGTCCGTAAGGTCTGCCTCTACTTACGTCGAAAAGAAATGGTCGGCTAATACTTTTGCCTTGCCCCGGGGCGTAGCCTAGGCAATCCCTTCGCGGTCTACGATTAGGGGGAAGTAAGGGGCTTATTGCTCTTTAGGTAGTCGTGCCTATTTAGTAAGTCTCTACATCTATTCCGGGTTTTCTATAACGAGCCCGATCGTTGCTCTCTAGTCCTATAGCTTATCGCGTCTTATCTATACCTTCTTCTCTTATGTCGCGCGACAGTATTACTCCTACGTCTCTTAGGTATGCTCCTTCGTCTACTATCGCCTTGCCCTTCTAGCCTCCTTTACCTTAATAGAGCATTTAGGGGTCTAGAAGGCCTTCTACTACGTTAAGGGCCGGAGTAACGGCGTATATTACTCCGCTACTTGCTATATAACCGAGGTAATCTGTTCCGCTGCTTGATCTAGCTAAGCTATCGTCTCGAGTTCTCTATACTATAGTAGGTTCGCTATTAGGAAGCCTCTTATATCGTCCTAACGTGCCTTCTTCTAGTTACGGCGTAGTTCGCTTACTAGCTCCCCTATCGCCTTTACCCCTAGCGTCATTTAAATAGGGATATAGTCTAAGGAGGCTTCTAGCGCGTAGTTCGGTCGGCATTAGACTAGTCTCTCTTTAAGTTCTCGTAATAGAAAGTATAGGTCGATTATACTTATACTTATACGGGCCTTCTACGTCTATATTCCCTTTAGTATTACTAAGGCCATTCCGTAGCGTACGGTTATATCTAGTAGCTTTCCCCCTAGAAACGCGTACGGGGGAGTGAATTCGAGTCCCTACTATAGGTAGTAGAGGTTAAAGTCGCCGAGGAGTACTTGCTTCGTATCTTAGCTTAGGGCCCGCTCTAGGTAGGCAAGGGTTCCTAGTTCCCTACTCGTCCGACCCCGCGGTAGCGGGTTATAAACGTTATAGATCTAGATAGAGCCTTATGTCGTGTCGATCTAGATTGATATTATGTCTCCTAGGTTACCCTACTACGGTAGTATAACCTTCTACGACTTAAGGTCTATAGTCTTGCTTACGTATATATATATCCTTAGGATAACGCCTCGTTAGCCCGCGATTACGGTGTAGTATCTCCGGTCATTATAAGTAGCTAGGAGTCCTATATAGGGGTTGATCTATAGTTCTTATACCGTAATAACGTAGTACCGTAGCGGGTCTAGCTCTTATAGAAAGTAGCGCTAGACCTTGTCCCTACTTTTGTTTACGTTATACTATACGATAGTGATGTCGTCGTATAGTATCATTCGTTATCCGTAAGGTCTTATACCCTATATACCTAGATAATAGGTGATTTTGAATACGAACTATACTAGGAACTATAACTAGCGTACCTACCGTCTATTAAGTTATTTCGTACTTATAAAGTATTCTAGGTTCTTATAATCGGAGTAGATAATAACGGGATTGTTATCTATATCCTTCGTATTCTCGAAATCGGTGTCTATATTATCGTCTAAGGCTCGCTACTAGCTATATAACTAGATTCTCTTAAAGGCCCTAAAACACGATATATTCGAAAGCTCTTATTAAGGCTATTCTAACGATATATAAAGCAGGCTACTACCCCTAGAATTGAGGGAGTTCTACCTTATTTAATCTAGATAGCTTGAAGTTCTCTTCACCCTGTTTCTTTAGCTCCAAACGCCGCGGAGGTACCTAGCTATATTAGGTAACTCCTAGGTAATAGTAGCCTAGGCTACGGTACTAACGGCGCCTACGGCTCTATAGGCGAAGCTCCCCTAAGACAACTAGTAGCAACTTATAGAGGACGTAAAAAGTATAGAAACTAACGATTAGCTCCTATACCGGTCTCTATAGGTAATGATCACTTAGCTACATACGGCGCTTATACTATCGTATTACCGAGGGCAATAAGAAATAAGGACGACGTCCTAGGCGATTAGTAAGGCCACCCGGAATTAACACCCCTATAGCTAGGTATCCGTCGCGGTATCGATACTAGGCCCCCGCCTAACGTACGATATAGTTACAATCCGTATTATAGTAAAGAAAGACTAGGCCGAAGTTACGAAGCTATCGAATAAGGAGCTCGCCTAACGAATTAACTAACTAGGGGTAGTCGTAGTAAACTAATAGTCTAACGGTACTCTATAGATCTATACTAGCTCTACTACTACTAGGAGGCACCTAGAGGCATAGCTATAGTAGGTACCTAAGGTTACGGTATTAGTAAAGGTCTTAACGAAGCAATTTACGATCCTAGTCTACGATATGCCTAAGGAGTTCGACCTAACTAACTAAGGTCACCTACGTACTCTCTAAGAGGACAACCCGGTCACTCTTAACTCTCTAATCTAGAAGGCCACTTGGCTCTATAGGAAATGGCTAGAAGGTAAGAAGGCCTCGGCGCTAATAGTATAGCTATAAGACGCGAAAGCGGCGGATCTAGCGTTAGAACAAGGCCTAATCTAGTAATATAGCCTTAAGATAGTAGAAAAGCACTCCTTATTCTTTCGTGTCCTCTAATACTTCAAATACTAACAGTATAGATACTAAACCTACACGTATATAAACAAGTAGGCCTACTCGAACTATATAGGAGACTATATGTCTAGGGACTATATATCGGCTACGAGACGGTACGCGAACTGTCCGGGGCACTACCTATCGTATAGCGCGGAATGCCTATAGCGGAAACTAGCGAAAAACAAGGCAATTATAAACAGAACCGTCGCCCTAAGATTCTACGGCGACCGTAAGGCTAGCCTATACCGGAACTAGCTAGCGGCGGTCGGGTATAAGCGCCCTAGGGCCGAGAATGATATAAAGGATACGTAACCTAGGGCGTACGGGAGGCCACGTGCTCTACTAGCTACGGCGAGGGAATCTAACTAGGCCCGGCTCCCCTTTAGTATATAGCCGATAGGCGTAGACTAGGACGTATAAGGTAGTAGGATATAGGACGCTATAGAGGAAATAATTGTTGATACCGATAACTAGCCTCGATACGCTTAGCATTATCTAGTATAACGTTAGCTATAGCAAGGATATAGTCTAGAACCATTTCCTATACGAGGCGGACCCGTACGTCTACTATGTCCTAGTAATCTAGGAGCTATAGATTAACCCGTACTATAAGAGACTAACGACCTATAAGTTACTAGGCTATAAGATATACCTACGAGGCGACGGTAGACCCCGTACGTACTTCTATATTAGCAAGGACATACTAGAATCCGACTAGGAGGTAGTATACTACGTAGACAAAGAAGGCGGGGGCGATATTACCTCCCTCTACGTAGGTAGTACCTAGATATACAACCTATATATATAACCGCTAGCCTCGAGGTCTAGCCGCGACCTTAGGGTCTATAGACACCTAGATAGTACGCTTAAGAGACAAGGGTACTACATCGTAGTAGGAGACTTTAACGTACACTACCCTTCCTAGGAAAGCCTTATATAGCCGTACCCTATAGCCGACGAAGTACTCGACTTAATAGCGAGTAACGTAATTGCCCTTAATACCCCGAAGGACCTAGGCACCTAGAAGAGAGGGGGACTCTAAGGCACGATCGACCTCTCCTAGATCTTAGATAGCTACTACTATACGGTAACCTACTATAGGATCGAACATAAACTCGAGGCGTCGTTAGACTATATACTAGTTAGGACCTCTATTACGATATAGATATAACGTATACTAGCGAGAACCCCTAAGCTAAACTAGGGAAAGGCCTACTAGGCCAATATCTAGGCGTACCTCGATAACTCCGAGAGGCTAGTCTAGATCGCGTAGTAGTAATATATTAGTAAAGACGAGATAGACGAGGCAGTCTAAGGGTTAATAGACAAAATAAGAGAAGCGACCTTACTTTACGTTCCGCTTACCTAACTAACGATATAGTCCAAACTATACTAGACGTCGAAGTGTACTACGGTAGTAAGAGAAGTAAGGAGAGCCCGCCGGGTATAGACGAGCAGCTATAGCGAGAAGGCCTAGAACGTATATAGGGAGGCATACTAATAGAAGAAAGCTATAATACGGAGGGAGAAAGTAGTCGGCTAGAGGGCTATAGTAGAAGAAATTACCGGCAAGCTAGCGAAGATATAGAAGCTAGCAAAATGGGCCCGATAGGACTCTATATAGGGCCCCTCCTTTTCTATCCTAGCGCTATAATCGCCTAGTAGCCCGGTTAGCGACCCCGAGGCTAAGGCGCGTCTACTAGCTAGTAAGTTCTTCCCGCCCCTAGTTAAGGCTAATCTAAGCGACATAAACAGCTCTACTCCCCTAGCCCCTAGTATCGCGGTCTAATAGGAGGTGTCCGAGGGAGAAGTTGCCGCTATACTTAGGAAGTTACCGGCGAAGAAAGCCCCGGGGCCGGATAGGATCCTAAACGAGCTACTAAAGAAGTATAGAGATTAACTAGCCATAGTAGTTATAGCGATCTTTAACGCCTACCTATAGACCGGATACTACCCGATAGCATTTAAACAATCGACGATAGTAGTCCTACGTAAGCTATAAAAGGAAGACTATACGTAGGTAAAGTCGTACCGCCTAATTACGCTCCTTAATACTCTTAGGAAGGCGCTTAAGAAGCTAGTTATAACGAGACTCTCCGAGGCGGTAGAGGAATACTCCCTACTCCCGGACACCTAGATAGGTACGCGCCTATAGCGATCGACGCTATTCGCGATAGAACTTATCACCTCTTAGGTAAAGGCTATCTAGTATAAAAATAGGGACAAGGTAGCTTCCTTACTTAGCCTAGATATATCGGGAGCCTTCGACTACGTGTTATACCCGCGGCTACTCTATATCCTAAGGTCGAAAGGACTCCCTAAGTAGCTTGTCAACTTCGTACGGTCCTACCTCTAAAACCGTAGTACGTCGATCCTAGTCGGCTAGTATAGAAGCCTATTTCAAGTAGTCTATACTAGAATCCCGTAAGGCTTAACGCTAGTACCTATTCTGTTCCTCTTCTTTATAGCGACGCTACTCCTAGCCCTAGAATCCTAGAACACCGCTACGAGCGGCTTCGTAGACGACACGAACATCCTAGCGTAGTCTTCCTCGACTAAGGAGAACTATAGGCTACTAGAAGAGAAGCACAAGATCTACGAGGACTAGGCTAGGAGGCACGGGGCTCGGTTTGCCCTAGAAAAGTACAATCTAATACACTTTACGCGCCGGCCACGGTTCTATAATATATAAGCTTCTATCTAGATATAGGGGCACACGACTAACCCGGTAGATTAGCTTAGGATCCTCGGACTATAGGTAGACCCGGCGCTACGGTAGAGGAAGTACGTATAGGTAATATTACGGAAAGCTAAACAGAATATAGCATTATACTAAAGGCTTACTACGTCTATATAGGGGGCAGACTTCCGGTAGTTACGACTCCTATATACGGCTATTATACGGCTAGTCCTTACCTATAGTAGCTAAGTATAGTCCTTAGGCGAGAGGGCCTACCTATCGAAGGGACTCGTCGCGCCGTTAGCGAAGATCTAAAACTAATGCCTAAGGAAGGTTACCGGGGTATATAAGTCGATACTAATAAGGATACTTAAGTACGAGACCGCTATACCGCCGATCGACCTATATATCTAGGGACTACGGACCTCCTACTTAGGCAAGTCGGCATAGTACCTAGTATAGAAGGTCATCGCTAGTATAGACGTAAGGGCCCGCGAATTAGTACTAGCGTATAAGGGCATTCGACCCGGAAACGAGCCGAACTACCGGGTAAGGGACGAATAGCTAGTAATACGATAGGAAGGTAAGAAGTCGTTTATAGAGTAACTATAGAAAGAGAGGTAGAATAACTAGGGTGTAGGGCATAGTGGACGCCCTTAGCTAGCGGGACAACCTAAGGAATAGTTAGCTACAAAATCCGCGGTCAAGCACCCCCCGAAGCTTATCTACTACCGCCTTACGAGGGTATAGAGTAGTATAGTAACCTAACTACAAAGCGAATATATCGGCCTCTAGGGGTACCTATTATAGAGGAAGGTTCTAGGATATACGAATACTAGCTACCCCTACGGCTATCGCTCCTAGAACGTACGGTACGTACTCCTCGTCTATCCGAGGTAGTCGCTAGGAAGGGGGGAGTAGATAGTAAAGGCGAGGAACTAGACGATTAGGGCACTTCTTAATAACGCTAAGGACCTACGGCGTATTACGAACTAGATACTAGAGAAGGGCTAGCTAGAACAGTACCGCCTAGTAGGAGTAGTATAGGAAGAGAGGGTACGACGTAGCGCGACGAGACCGGCTAGGAGCGGGGGCTAACGGGGTAGTGATATAGACTACGTACGTTTAGAGGGAAAGCTAATCTAGATAAGGAGTAGTTAGGGGCGGGAAGGGTTTTTACCTATTCGGGTTTCCCTTTATATATAATAATAGATATATACCTATATAGGCCGAATAGGGTCCTAGAATAGAGGAATAACAAATCTATCTATCTATATTCCTCGAATATATTACTAAAGATTAGGATATTATCTAGGTATACTAAATAGAAGTTATCGAGATACTCCCTAAGCGTATCGTTAATATATAATTAGAATGTTCCTAGAGCATTATATAGGCCGAAAGGCATTACTATATACTCGAATTGACTATAGCGAGTACTAAACGTAGTTTTCTATTCGTAGCCCTCCGTAATACGAATACGGTTAAAGGTAGAGATGACATCGAGTTTAGTAAAGTACTTCTTCCTATTTAGGCGGTTTAGCGTTTCTTAGAATAGCGGTATTAGGTATCTACTTTTAACCGTAAGGGCGTTAAGAGCTCTATAGTCGATATAGACCCGTAGACCGCCGCCTAGTTTATGTATAATTAGTACTAGTATAGAAGCTGGGCTCGTACTTTGTAATATCGCTCTAGATTCTAGCCAATTATCGACCTACTTCTTAATTACCTTATTCTCGCGAGACGATATTACGTATAGCCGCTTAAAAGGAGGTGACTTAGTTTCGTCTTTAAGGTGTATTTTATAGTCTTTACTAGGGCGGTAAGGTAGGATCTTTAATATATCCTAACGGTTAAAATAGTCCTCGAAATCGTATAGTTCCTAGGGTAAGTAGACCTTAGTATCTTAGTCCTTGTCTTTACCTTTTATAAATCTATCGAAGTCGCTATTCACTATTATTATACATACTGTTAAGGGGTTTACTAACTACACCTTCCGAAGGTTTATAGCGTAGAGCCTAGTAGGATCAAAGTCTTACCTAGTCGCTACTATTATATAGGCTCGTAATAGGTTAGCGTAGTACTTCTGACTAGGTAGTATAATCTATATTATATAGACTTCCGCTCTTTTCTTATAAGCTAGTTTTGCTACGTAGGCCGCGGAGATATTTATAATATCGATGTCTAGTTCTAGTTCGACAACTCGTTACTTTTGTTTCGTATATTAGTACGGTCGCTTTAACGTCTTAACGCCGTCTACCGGTAACGGTTATTAAGTATATATACGGAAGTTATCCTCTTCGTCCTCGAACGTCGTATAGAACTATAGTTAGGGTATATACTTAGGTAACAATAGCGTAGGAGCGTATAAGAGCGCGCGTACTATAGGGTCCGAACGAGATAGTTGTTATTCTACGAAGCTACGAAAGAGGAGCGCGAGGCGCGGCGAAGTTATAAAGCAAAGCTAAGCCGCGCTAACCCGATACGGAAGGTCCGCGGTTTAGCCGGGCCGACGTAGCTATAGTAGGGGGTCGCGGGCTGCCCGTAATAGTACCCCCCCTCCTAAAACACGCCTTAGTCCTCTAAGCGTTATCTACCTTATAAGGCTACTTACCTATCGAGCTCTATAACTACGCGAACGCCTAATTATCCTCTAGTGCCCTGTCGTTATCCGATAACATCGCATTCGCTCTATTAAGACTATCCTCGACCGGCTTCCTTCGAGAAACATATTACCTAGTTAGCTAGCTTACCCTAGACCTAAGTCTGTCTTCGGCTAGTACTCGCGTATAATCCTTATAACTAAAGTTGGGTATTATTATAGGCTCTATAGACTCTACTCGAGTATCGAATATATACGGAGTAGATTCTATTAGAGGTAAGGCTCGAGGCGACTTATTCGTAACGGTGTCTTTCGGAATAACCCTAATCGTGTTAAGCCCGAGCACCTTAGTAGCTAGTAGGGACTAGTTAGATAGAGCTACGAAGCCTATAGGCGTAGACAACTCCGGCCGGTTATAGTGAAAGTCTATAATAGCGGCGGCTACGTGTTTAAGTATATCCTCTATAGGTTGCTAGGTCTTACTATCCTCCTCGTTCTAATATCTAGCCTATTTCACCTTATACTATATATCTACCTTACGCTTATGCCCCTTCTTCACCTTGCCTACCTGCTTACGGGTGTATATATTAAGGATCTTTTCTACCTTGTATATATACGTAGGTGCTACTACTATATCGGCTACTATATTAGCCTCGGTAGTATTAGGTTCGATAGTTATCGGTAGTAGCGGCGCTAGATACTACCCTTTAAGTAGTAGGAAATCGGGGTGGTCGGCTCGTTATAGTAGTGAGGTGTAGAAGTAGTTATTAAGTCCTACTAGAGCGTCTAATAGTTTTAGTCGATAAGAGAGTCTAGCCGGTATGACTTCCGTAATCTAGTAAGGGCCGGTATATCTCCTATCTAGCTTCTTAGATAGTCGAGTCGTACGGATATTCTTAGTACTAAGATATACCTAATTACCTACCTTATAGTCTAGAGGAATACTTTAGTAGCGGTTTGCTACTTCTACTTAGAGAGCTTATAACATTCGTATATTCTCTTAAAGGTGCTTATAAAGCTCGTAAATTCGACGTATAAAGGTTTCTACTAATCGCGTATCTAGTCGCTAGAGAGTAGTTAGTCCTCCCTCCTTTCTAGCGTTTAGGTTAACTCGCTCTATAAACTTAGAGTTGTAGCCTAAGGTAGCGTAGAACGGCGACATACTAGTAGTCTCGGACAGGTGATTATTAATCGCGAACTAAGTAAGGCATAGCCATTCTGCCTAGTCATCCTATGCCTTATTAGTGAATATACGAAGATACTATTCTATCGCCTAGTTAGTACGTTCTAACTATCTATTAGTTTCTAGGTAATATAAAGAACTTAGCTTACGATTTGTACCGAGTATCTTATAGAGTTTCTTCTAGAAGGTAGTAACCTACTACTTACTACGGTCTAATATAATAGTGTTAGGAAACCCGCGCCAATAGAACATATATTTAAGGAAAAGCCTTGCCGTATTCTGTGCTATCATTACGCTAATAGGGATCAGCTCGACTTCCTTAGTAAGCCTATTAGTAACGGTCATAATGTTGTTATAGACTATACCGTTAAGAGTACTATCTACGAGTCCGATAACGAAGTCGACTACAATATGTTTCTAAGGCCGATCTAGAACAGGAAGTAGCTATAATAATCCTAGTGGCTAGGAGTATAGAGATTTTGTTATACGGTAGGTATAGTAATTCGCGGTATATCTACGTACGGATCTTGCTAATCTAGGCTAGTAGAATTCACGTACTACGAGTTTATAAGTACGAGCTCGTCCTAGATAGCCTACTACTAGAGCGTTATAGTTTATCTTAATTATCCTAGTCTATAAGGCTTAGTCATTTAGTACCTATAAGCTCTAGCCGTCGTATTAATTTCGAATATATAGTAGGTCGCTATCTACTTTATAGTGTACTAGGTGAATCTTCGCTCTCTATAGTAGTATAGGAGTACGGTCTTTCTATAGGTCCTTAATCGCGGTTTTAAGCTCGTTATCGGTTACGTACGCCGTCGATATTCGATACTCGAGTTCGGCTTCCCGCTAACTTTTACGCGTCGCCGGTTATTTAGTAGGCGTATCTCGTTCTATAGGTATAAACTCTTTAGCTTAGGGTTTAGCTATACTAGTTCCTCTTCTTCCGGCGTATCTTCTACTATTGCCTATAGTAAGGCGATCTTAAGCAATCGCTTAGGAGGTAGTAATGTCTAATACTAATGCTAGTTCCGAGGGTCGTCTACCCCCTACGGAAGGTCCTAGCTACGTCTCGTTAGGCTGTCTAGCTTTATACCTTGAAGTCCTAGACGGTATATTATCTTAAAGTTGAACTATAATAAGAACTTAGCCTAACGCGCTTGTCGCCGATTTAGCTACTTTGTCTTTATAAAGTATTCTAGGTTCTTATAGTCGGTGTAAATCTTGACTAGCTATAAGTCCTTATTATCTACTTCGTAGGCGAGCTCGGGTCTCTATTCCTTAAAAGCCTTGATAATAGCTAACAGTTACTTGTTCTAGATTTCATAATTGCACTCCTATAGACTTAACTTCTTCGAGTAGAAGGCTATAGGATATAGTATACTATTCTCGTTATACTACGAAAGTACGCCGGCGTTTATAAAATCTAAAGAATCTACCTCTACTACTGTTTCCCTACCTAGTATATAATGTACGAGCATACCGGCTTTACTAAACGTAGCTTTCAAATTGTTAAAGGCTCGTTAGTAATCTAGTGACTATTGAATCCTTCTGTTCTTATAATTGCTTAGTCCGTCCGAATTGGTCAGGTTTGTAAGAGGAGTAGCTATACGCGAAAATGCTTCGATGAACCGCCTATAGAAGTTAGTAAATCTAAGGAAGGCCTAGACATCCTTTAGGTTCTTAGGAGCTTCCTATGTCTAAATACATTCGAGTTTCTCGGGGTCTATCTCGATGCCGTTAGGGGTTATAATTAGCCTAAGATACTTCACCTTCTATTAGTAGAATTCGCTTTTATTGATGTCTACTATAAGTTCTATATCGCGTAGCTTAGTAAGAACCTTCCGTACGTATTTAATATACTCCTCTAAGGTGTTACTAAAGATGAATACGTTATCTAGGTAGGCCGATACAAAGTCGTCTAGGTGTTCTTATAAGACCTTATTAATATATAATTAGAACGATACTAGTCCGTTATATAAGCCGAATAGTAATTTTAGACACTCGTAGATGCCGTATCGTGTCGTAAACGCCGTTAACTACTCGTGCCCTTTAGCTATCCGTAACTTGTTAAAGGCTACTATAATGTCTAGCTTCGTAAAGTACTTCTTACCGTATATACGGTTAAGCGTCTCTTATATTAAGGGAATCGGATACCGGTTCTTGATAGTGATCGTATTCAATCCTCTATAGTCGATATAAACACGTAGCCTACCTCTAGGCTTACGTACTACTAGTACTAGTATAGGAGACTAGCTCGTCTTTTGCCCTACTTTCCGTACCTTCCCTTTAGATATTTACTCGTCTAGCCATTTCTTAACTACCTCGTTCTCCTTCTTAGCTAGGCCGTAGGGCTTACGGTATAGTAGCTCTTATAGACTATTAGGCTTAATATAAATCTTATGATCTACGCCTAGTCGGTAAGGTAGGAGTCCTTTATAATCCTTAGCTAAGAAAGCGTCCGTAATATCGTAGTATATCGGCGGCAACTTCTCCTTCGGGTTGTGATTAAACTGCTTGTTTAAGAATTAGTCTAGATTATTAGTAGCTATTATACTTAGCTTAAGCTCTCCGCCGTCGCTCTTACGCCTAGTAGGCATAATATAGAAGTACTTAGCCCTAGGCCGGTAAGCGTACATCCCCTACGCGCGTTAAGAAACGCCCTAGTAGTCCACTTCTTTATCGTCTATGTCTTCTAGGTTATATAATAAGACGTTTAGCTCTGCTCCTCCTACTATAAAGCTCGCTACTTCTCTAGTAAAGGGCTCTAGTCCGTACCGTACTAGTGCCTACTTCTTCTTCTCGCGGTAGTTTAGAGATTATACTATTGTCGATGTCTTATTCTATAGATAGTAACTAAAGCAGTAATCCGATCTAAATACCACCTCGCCTGTCTCCTAGAAAATGTTTAGGTTGTACGCTATAAGCTACGGTAGGCTAAAGACGATATCGTATTCGAGGTCGGTGACGTAGTATAACATTTACTCGTAATAATCGCCGATAACTACGTCTATAAGGGCTACGTATATAATCTACCGCGTAGTGACCGTTCTATCTCCTAGTGTTAGTCGTCGGCTTTACGTCAAAGGGATTAGGGGTATTATATATTTACGTATAAATTTCTAGTTAAGAAAGAGAGAGGTAGAAGTAGAATCTATAAGGCCTCGAGCCTTTCTATATTATATTATTACGGGTAACACTATATAAGGGTATATAGCTAGCTATTGCTTATCTAGTACGTATACCGATATCTTAAGCTCCTTACTATAGTCTATTACCGTCTCTTACATTCCGTGTCTCTTAATCTTATACTCTTTCTATCCTAGGAAGTTTGGGTAACCGCTATCTACTACGCTTAGGTAGCGGTCGTACTATTTCCCTACTACGGATCGGCGGCTAGGGAACTAAGGTTTACGTTTAGATTCGGCGTAGTATTACGTAGATGCGGTAGGCAATAGTCGCTATTATACCTATATATTAGGCCATTACTATTATTATCGTTAATTTCACGGACCCATCTCGGGTACTAGGACGAGGACCATTCAATCGATAGCCCTTATCAAGACGAGCAATCTACTCAAGCAGTAGCGACCCGCCTACGCTAGCGGCGGCGCAATTGTGATACAAAAAAACCCCAAAACCGAGGTCCCCTTCCCCTAAAGGCAGACCCTAGAATTGCGGAGTTGCGGAGGACAACTGCCTAATTAGGAAGCGCGACCCCGAACAACAGCGAAGGATAGCAACTAACGAGAACCACAGCCTTGCGAACATTCTACACTAAGAGTCAAACCGGGGAACAAACCAAGAAAAAACCTAGGACACAAGCCAAGGCCTACTATATAGAAAGCAGAGGCCAACGACAAACAACATAGCGTAGACGACCCTATATACGGAGGCGGAGAACTTACTAGGGGATGACGAACACCCAGCCCGGGTATATAAGAACACTATAGCACAGCTACTAGGAGCGCTAAAAGCGCTATTATACCAAATCCCGAAGACAATCTAACAAGTAACACAGAAGGTAGCCTAGAAACTAACTATATAGGCAACAGTAGCAGTAGGCAAGAATCAACCCCCTCCGAAGGAAAGTAAGGCGGTACGCCTATACATTACTGATCCGGCGGAGAAACAAGAAATCGCAGCCCTAACAAGCAAGGAGATTGTCGACAGAATCGGCCAAAAGGAGGTAGTTAGGGCGAGGGTAGAAGCAACAGGCGTAGTAAGACTCTTTACCGTATAAGAGTCTAATAGACGAAAGCTAGAGACCTATAAGGAGTGGACTACTAAAGTCGCGAAGTCGGCACGAGTCTCCTACCAACAGTATACCGTCATCGCCTACGGGGTCCCTAGGACATTCAAGGTCGAAGACCTTCCCTACCTCTAAGTATAGAACCAGAACACCTCCCTAGAAGTACGACTAACGAAGGCGGCATAGCTATATAAGATAGTAGACCGAGAAAAGACGCACTCATCGCTTATTATTTAGGTAGAGACAGCGGAACAAGCTAACTAGATATTAGACAATGGGCTATTCTAGAACTACGAGAGAATGGACACGGAGATCCATTAGAGCAGCCATAGGGTACTACAATGCTTCCAATGCTAACAGTACGGTCATATAGCCTCAAAATGCGGGGAGAAGACCCCAAGGTGTCCTCACTACGTAGGCCTACACTAGGGAAGGGAATGCCCAAAAAAGGAGAGCAGGTACGTATGCTACGGCAGAAGGCACCCAGCGTATTCAAGCCAATGCCCGGCTAGAATAGCAGCACAAGAACGAGCGAGACAAGCAAGGATCTCTACACTAGCTAGGTACCCCTAACGACAACAGGAGGGACCTACCGTGTATAAGGGCTTCGAGCCGAGCAAAAGGAAGAGGGCAGAAGAGACGAACAAGGGAACCTAACCGCAAACGCATCCACCTCCCGGTCGGCCTCGACACCTTAACCGGGCAGCTAACGAACTAGGCCAAATGCGAATCTTTGGGGCGCCCTAGCGGCCCTAGGGCCAGCCGGATAGCGAGATACAGGCTCAGGAGACACAGCAGGTCAGCACGGAAATGGACCTCACGGATAACGAATAATACTATACGACGACATCACTATCGTACAGTACAACGTAAACAAAAGTAGGGACAAGGTCCAGCGCTACTTTCTATAAGAGCTAGACCCGCTACGGCACCACGTTATTACGGTATAGGAACCATAGATCAACCCCTACGTAGGACTCCTAGCCACTTGTAATGACCGAAGATACTACACCGTAATCGCGGGCTAACGAGGCGTCATCCCGAGGACATATATATACGTAAGCAAGACTATAGACCTTGAGTCGTAGAAGGTTATACTACCGTAGCAGGGCAACCTAGGAGACATAACATCAATCCAGATCGACACGACACAAGGCCCTATCCAGATCTATAACGTTTATAACCCGCTACCGCGGGGTCGGACGAGTAGGGAACTAGGAACCCTCGCCTACCTAGAGCGGACCCTAAGCCAAGACACGAAGCAAGTACTCCTCGGCGACTTCAACCTCCACTACCTATAGTAGGGACTCGAATTCACTCCCCCGTACGCATTTCTAGGGGGGAAGCTACTGGACATAACCGTACGCTACGGAATGGCCTTAGTAACACCAAAGGGAACAGAGACGTGGAAGGCCCGTACTAGTACAAGCACGATCGACCTATACTTTCTATCACGAGAACTTGAAGAGAGACTAGTCTAATACCGACCGAACTACGCGCTAGAAGCCTCCTTAGACTATATCCCTATCTAAACGACGCTAGGGGTGAAGGCGATAGAGGAGCTAGCAAACGAACCACGCCGTAACTAGAAGAAGGCACGCTAGGACGATATAAGAGGCTTCCTAATAGCGAACCTACTATAGTATAGAGAACTCGAGACGACAGCTCAGCTAGATCAAGCAGCGGAACAGATTACCTCGGTCATATAGCAAGCAGCGGAACAATACACGCCGTTACTCCGGCCCTTAACGCAGTAGAAGGCCTTCTAGACCCCTGAATGCTCTACGAAGGTAAGGGAGGCTAGAAGGGCAAGGCGACAGTGGACGAAGGAGCACACCTAAGAGACGTAGGAGCAATACTGCCACGCGACACAAGAGAAGAAGGCACAGATAAGACGCGATAAGCTGTAGGACTAGAGAGCGACGATCGGGCTCGTTATAGAAAACCCGGAACAGATGTAGAGACTTGCTAAATAGGCACGACTACCTGAAGAGCAACAAGCCCCTCACTTCCCCCTAATCGTAGACCGAGAAGGGATTGCCTAGGCTACGCCCCGGGGTAAGGCAAAAGCGTTAGCCGACCATTTCTTTTCGACGTAAGTAGAGGCAGACCTTACGGACATCGACCCGAGCACATACCCGGAACCCCTAGATATAGATTAGGCGGTTAGCTCTAACACAGTAACAGGAGTTATAAGTAAGCTAAAGGGACGAAAAGCCCTAGGCCTAGACAGGATACCAAACGTACTGCTAAAAGAGTATAGAGAAGAGATCGCGCCGAGCCTTACAAACCTATTTACCGCGTGCCTACGGCTAGGGTATCACCCGAAGCCGTACAGAGAGTCTATGACAGTAGTGCTACGTAAGCTATAGAAGGAAGACTATACTCAGCCCAAGTCGTACAGACCAATAGCACTTCTAAATACGATAGGGAAGGTCCTAGAAAAGATAGTAGCCCAGAGACTTACGCAGCTTGCCGAGGACAACTACGTACTCCTAGCAACACAGATAGGGGGAAGAAGCTAGCGATCGACACTAACAGCAATAGAGCTAATTACGGAGCAAATCCAGACCCTCTAGCACTACGGCAGGAACCGAGCGGCGTCCTTACTATCCCTCGACATCGTAGGGGCCTTCGACAACGTCTCACACTAAAGGCTAATACATATCCTACAGCAGAAAGGCATCCCCTAGTAGGTAACGTCGTTCGTCTTCTCCTTTCTCTAGGAACGGACGACATACCTAGTCCTAGGAAGGTACACGTCCGACCCGGTGAAGGCAGAGACTAGAATACCTTAGGGATCTACTCTCTCCCCTATCCTGTTTCTGATATTTATGTCGGATCTAATCCCCCTACTCACCTCTCCGCAAACCTTAGCATCGGGGTTCGTAGACGATACAAACATCCTAGCCTAGTTAGACTCGACAGAAGAGAACTGTCGCCTCCTTGAAGATAGGCACAAGAAATGCGAGGAGTGGGCAAAGAAGCATAGTGCCCGGTTCGCCCCTGAAAAGTACCAACTTATACACTTTAGTAAAGCGAGAACACACTATAATATAAAGGCGGCGGTAAGAATCCAAGGCTACGAGACTAAGCCATCAGCGGAGCTACGAGTACTAGGGATCTGGCTCGACCCGAAGCTAAGCTGGAATGTACAGATTAAGAAAGCCCAGAGTCGAGCGCAAGTCAATAAAGCCTCGATAAAGAGGCTTACGGTATCTATATAGGGAGCAACATTCGACAAGGCAAGAGTAATGTATAAGGCGATCGTCAGACTAGCTATGTTGTACGGGGCACAGATTTGGGGAACAGGAGGCGTAGGCAAGCCGATCCCGAAACGGATAGAGCAACCCCTAAACAGGACACAGGCAGGCAACCTACGTAGGGTACTAGGCGCATATAAGACAACGTCAACAAGCACGGTAGAAATGGAGACAGGAATACTACTAATCGGCCAGTACATCCGGGGAATGAGAATTCAATACGCGGCAAAGACGACAGGTTACCTAGCACAAACCACGATCTAGGAGGCAAAGAATAAGATAGAAAGCCGCTACCGGAGAGGGGCAGGATATAGGACAAGCCAAAAAGAGGATGACCTTACTACCTTTACGGCCGTACAGACAAGCACCGAATGGCTAGCACGAAAGGAGGAGGAGCGTAGGACTCGCCAGGCCGGCGGGAGCAAGGCTAAGACCCAAAACCTAGCGGAACAGATAGCGAGCTGCCTATAGGAGCAGGACTGGAAAAGGAAGCCCCCTAAGACAACAGGCCCGATAGCGCTCCGAGCCTTCTAGAGACATAATTACTAGCTATATAGGGACCTGACAAGGGCCGAAGCAAGCATAGCGATCCAAATCAGGTCCGAACACATTGGATTAAGGGCCTACCTGTTCAGGAGACGCGCACTAGACATCTATAGCCCAGCCTGCTAGTGTGGCTACCTATCGCAAAACCTAGAACATATGCTACTACGATTCCCGCAGTAGGCGAGAGGCAGGGGAAATTAGAGGCACTAAGCGGGAAGGAGAGACTACAAGTCAATTATTAGGGACAAAGGCAACATTCGCCGAATCTCTCGGTGGATACTACAGTAGGGATACCTCTAGCAGTTTAGCCTCGCGAGCGAGACGGAGGAGTGGATAGACAAGAGGCGGAAGCGAGGGGGGTTGTAGATAGGGTAGTCATCAGGGCAGGCCTATGACACTAGCGTACCCCTAACAAGGGAAATTTAAGACGACAACGAGGAGGAAAAGACAGGCGGGAAGGAGGAGGGGTTTTCACTAACACGGTTTCCCCTCTATATATACAAAAACAAGATAGCATAGCTGCATAGGCCAAAGGGCACTACAACAGCTTAATGAAATATCTATCTATCTATATATTAGGCATTTAGGGTTAGTCGATACGTAAGAACCTATACGGTAGCGGTAGTACTTTCGTTATTCTAGTTATTCTAGCCGCTATTACCGTTCGAGTTACTATTACTACGGGGGCGCTCCTTCTACGGGTATAGTCGATCTATCTCGTAGAAGCTCTCGTCTAGTACGGTATACTCCTCGATAACGTCTTATATACTATCTAGGCGGCGGTCGACTTCGCGGTCGCTAAAGGTCTTAATAAAGTACTTACGGTTTAGTCGGTTACGGAATAGTATAAGCTCGGTCTTATCGGTCTATAACATCTAGGCGCGTAACTTCGAGTAGCGTATATAGAAGGCTATAAAGGTTTCGCCTTGTTCTTGCTTATAGGTAGTAATGTTAACTATAGCCTTAGTTCCTTCATTACGTATACTATATTGGCGTATTATCTAATCTAATAACTCTTCTCTAGTCTTGAACTCGTTAAAGGACTACTGTCTAGGTATAGAGATCCTCGGCTTAATACTTCGCTAAGGATTACCTTACGTCTACCTATATACGAAGCGTAGACTATCTGCCTTAGTACGGAAGGTTACTACAGTTAGCTTTAGGAGAACACTACTATACTAGCTGTCGAAATTAGGGTCATTATCGTTCTTAAAGTGCTTAGGGTTAGGTACACCCTTACCGATCTCTATACCGCGAGTAAGGGTACGGTTAATAGTAAAGAGACGTTCTAGGAGGTCAACTAGTAGTGTCTAGGTACGGGTATTACGTATTCTCGAGTTACGACTATTGTTAGGTCCTAGTCGCGGACGGTTATTATTACGTCCTCGGCTATTATTACTACGGTCATCGTCGTCTCTATCGTTATTACTACTACCGCTACCGCTACCTCTACTAGTAGCTTCGCGATACCTACGTAATAGCTACTCGAGTAAGGTCTCGCGTAGGCGGGAACGAGAGGGTCGGCGGCCTAAGCGGCCCCTACCTCCGTTCTATATAGTGTCTCCTACCTTAAGCCGAGCCTTTAGGTTATCGACTTCTTGTTATAGGGCCTAGTTCTTCGCCTTAGCATCTTATGCCTTCTTCTTCTCCTTCTCGTAGATCTCGCTAAACTACTTATATAGGTTATTAGCTTCCTTATATTTCTTCTCTAGCTCTTATAACTTAGCTAGGTCGTAATCCTTCTTACTCTTAAGATCTGCTACCATTTTCTATATAACAAGCTCTTTACTTCGTAGCATCTTATAGATACGGTCGTATTCGGTATATAGCGTAGTATACTAGGTGTTCTAGAGGTCGTTAGCTCGCTCTATTATATCGAGTTGTCTACCCTTAGTAATCGCCGTATTAACTACTTATAGTACGAAGTCGTAGGTGGTCTTCGGGTATTAGGATATAAGGGTCGTGAGGTTGTCTAGGGTGACATTCTAGTATTCGGATACGAGAATGTGTTCTGCCTCGTCGAGTGATAGATACACCTCGTCTAGGTCGCCGCCTAGGTTCTCTTCGAGCTTGAACTCGAACACTTCTATAAAGTCAATCTTACTACCTTCTTCTCGCTCGAAGGCCTTCTAGTAAGCTTTATTAATCTCTAATTATAGCGCGATACCGGTGTCTACTATAACCCGCCGGTTATCGTCCTATATCTAACTCTAAGGAAAAGAGGAGAGGTCGGGGAAAAGAGATATACGCTACTTACTTTTGCCCTTAGGCTTAGGTAGCGGTAGTATACCGCCGTTCGCTGTTTATAAAGTTATATTGTCTAGGTTTAGGGGAGGCGTAACGGTGCCTATATCCTAACTATCTACGAGCGCGCGACTACCTACTAATAATGTCGCCGCGTTACGTTCTCTAGGTATCTACGCGCTATACGCCTTACCGTGTTCTATGTTCTAATACGACTCTACGCGTTCTCGAGTTCTACGGTTCTGTCTGTTCCTATTATTACGCGTCCCCTACCTAGATCCGCGATCTAGGTAGGGTAGTAGAACAAACTATAAGGGCGCTCGTACTATAGGGTCCGAACGAGATAGTTATTATTCTACGAAGCTACGAAAGAGAAGCGCGAGGCGCGGCGAAGTTATAAAGTAAAGCCAAGCCGCGCTAACCCGATACGAAAGGTCCGCGGTTTAGCCGGGCCGACGTAGCTATAGTAGGGGGTCGCGGGCTACCCGTAATAGAGCGGTAGCTTCGTCGGGGTTATCTTCTACTATTAGCGGTCGATAATTGCCTAATAGTACTAGCGTAGCTAGAACTTAATAGACTATACTATTAGATACTTATTAGACCTCTAGTTTACCTTATAGGTACGGCATTTCAAATGATTTATTATTATAATGCCCTTCTCCTATTATGTCTCTAGTTCGTAGTCTATAAACTAACTAGAGCCGAGCACGATGTTATACTCTAGTGATTCTACTAAATAGTAGCTAAGGATTTCGACGTAGCCGCCGATATTAAAAGGAAAGTACGTAGACTTAGTAATAAGCTCGTTAGCGGAGCCGCTATTAGCTAGTCCTAATTAAAGAGGTCCTTCCTAGAGTCGAGGAAGATTATATATACGAGCATATATAGAATTTATGTACTAAGAGGTAGTACTATAATTAAGGAAGGTAAGAGCTTAATTACTATCTATACTACTAGGTATTATAAGGTAAGGGGACACTCTCGGCCTTAGTGCCCCTCGTATAATAGGCGGTGTTAGAGAGCTTACTAATATACGTAAAGCGTACTCTAGTCCTTATATTACCGTATCTCGCTATATTTCCTTCTTAGTATTATATTCGTAAGTAGGACTAACGGTTGTCGTACTTAAGCGTTAGTCTAGCTATTTCCCTATTACTAAGGGTTGGCCGGTATCTATATTATAGAGCTAGTATTCGCGCGCGGCGGAGGGCGCTTATACTACTTAATAGAGTAGTCTAGTAAGTATAAGTTATAGTCTATACGCCGGTAGCGGACATAACCGCCTACTACGATAATACTAGCCTTCTCCTTAGGCTCGAGCTTCTTAAGTTCCTTATATTCGCGCGGTATCTAAGCGTATAGCTTAAGGCCTAAACCTTAGGCTACGCCGGGCGCGGTAGGTATAGTACCGTTACTACCGCTAGTACTATAAGGTAGTCGTAGTATAGCTAGGGTCTTTGACTTGAGGCGCTCGAACTTAGCTTCGAGCTTATAGTATAGGTCGACTAAGTCTTCGCGGTCCTTAGTCTCTATAGGTAGTACCTCTATATATTTATAGTTAAGCTTACCCTCGAGTAGGCGGTGATTAGTCTTGGCTAATAGGTCGTACAAGTTACGCTATTCGTCGTACTTAGTCATAAAGATAGAAAATGACTCGTTCTTACCCTACTATAAGACCTAGAGCTTCTAGAAGGCCTTACCTACGACGTCCTTCTTACTATACCGATCGATAAGGAATTAGATTATCCTATCGATAGACTTAAAGGAGTTAACGTAATTGCGCTTAGTACGCTTAGAGGGTACTCGCGGATTATATAGCTAGTACGGGTACCCGTCGAGGTAGTTAAGGATATAGCGTAGTCCGTCCTCGATAGTCTAGAACTATATTACGGACAGCTTAATCTCTAGCTAATTAAGCTAACGGTCAAAGTTTATATTCTTGTTATCGAACTTACTTTCTAGGTCCTTAACTAACTTGTTAGTATATATAATATTAACGGAGGGTTCGATAGTAGTGAACTAGCTAACGGCGGTATTGCTAGTCACCCTAGAAGCACTACTAGGTATGCCCTAGCGTTCTCGTCGTAAGGAGTTACGGCGTAGGTAACGGCATAGTCGACTATTATCTCTACCCTTATCGTTATTAGAGTTGTCTCCGTCGTTATCGCTACTACCTCTACTACCTCCTCGTCGGGTGCCTCTACCTATACGGTCCTACTAAGTAGGAGGCGTAGGTGATCGTAAAACACCGTTACGACGAGGGGAGTAGACGCGGACCTAACGACTACGGTCATTATTATTACCGTTAGTACCGCTAGTATCGCTAGTACCGTTCGTGTCCTTGGCTACTAGCTAAGCCTTCAGCTCTACTACCTCCTTGTTTAGAGCCTAATTGCGCTCAGATAGGGCTTTAATGTCCTTAGGTAACATACCCGCCTACGACTCCTCGACCTGTCCGAAGAGCGTGTCGTTGTCCTATCGGAGGCGCTGATTAGCTTCCTTGAGGTCTTATATCTGACTCTTGTACTTCTAGTATTTGTTAAAGTAGAATGTGAAGAGGCCCTTAACATCCTTATCCTTTTCGAGTTGACTAAGACTCTCGGATACGATGTCACGTTCCTTCTTCATATCGGCGTACTTGCGCTATATAACCTTGTTGGCCTTCTTTAGGGACTCGACCTGGTTGAAAAGTGTGATGAAGTCTGACTGTATCTGGCGAACGAGGTGAAACATGATCTCCGGGTGTGCTGTAGCACGAGTCGCGAACTCGGCTAGGCTCTTGATAGTGGCATGCTCCAAGGCGATTGCCCACTCCTTAGGTTGGCGCATGTCATTGGTTTCACCATCTTGTATAGATATATCATCTCTTGACTCTGTGATCTTGTACACCTTGATTCCTCCTTCTTCTGAGATTCATTCTTCGTCGAGGAATTGTACGAAGTTGATAGGGTCGGAGGTCAAGGCAAACTGCTGTTCTTCAGGCAGCAGATCCTTCTCGATCTCTTGTTGTTCGGCGGCGAATGCGTTCGAGTCGTCGTCGGAAGGGAAGGCACCTAGGGCGGTATCGATGCCTGGGTTATCGAGTGTCTACGTTTCAGTAGATGCGGTTAGGAAAAGCTCAGCGCGTGCGAGCGACTGACGCTTGTACTTGCCAAGATCTGGATAAAGAGGTTGCTTAGGCAAGAGCACCCCGTTGGCAGTGCCACCGGGTGTAGCCATGTTGTGCTGTTGCGTAGTAGATGAGACTGCTCTCTCAGTAGGCATGTGAGGGCCCTATGAGAGCAGGGAGGCGCGCGTTTTGCGCGAAGGAGAGAGGTGATCTGTTGACTTAACTGATGCGCTTGTTTGCGCGACTGTAGTTGTTGTTGGTGCGCCTGTACGCGCGACTCGACGGTTGGTGACTGTGGTGAACTTGACCTGCCTTGACGCGCACTTTGCTGGTGCGATTTGATTGTGACTGCTGGCCTGACTGGATGGGCCGCTTGTAGGACCGAACAAACTATCACGGGCAGTGATCTGTGAGACGACAATGTAGGGTTGCCGTAAAACAAGCGTTGTTCGGTAAGGCTACGAAAGAGAAGCGCGAAGCGCGCGAGATATATAAGGAAGCGCCAAGGCGCGCGACGTCACGGCAGTAGTGAACCGTGACAATCTCCTCCTCCTTTCTCTCTTCCTCCCTCTTCTCAATCCATCTCTCTGTTTCCACTACAAGAGAGAACTGTTCAAGGTAGTTCTCCGACAGGATCCACCTTGTTACCCTTTATATGTCTCGTTTGTTCTTGATAATGGCTTGGTACTGCCTATCTCTTGCCTTTGCTCTCCATAGACTCCTCCCTCTGACCTACTCCTTGCAGACTAGGACCATGTGCTCCGGGTCCTGGGACAGGTAGCCACATAGGCAGCTCTTAGATTCATGTCCTAGGACTCTTCTTTGATGCAAGTATGCCCTAAGCCCAATGTGCTCAGAACGGATCTGGATGGCTATACTTGCTTCTGCCCTCTTCAGGTCCTTATAGATGTGGTAGTTGTACCTTCCAAATGTTCTTGCTGCTAGTGGGGCCCCTGGTCTTACGTGCTGTTGGCTCCAGTTTTTTTCCCAGAGGTATCCTGCAATTTGCTCAGCTTGGCTTTGTTTCTTTTTGTCTTTGTCTCTTGAGCTGGCTTGGCCTCTGTGGGCCTCCCCTTGTTCAAGGGCTGCCGTGATCTCTTGAAATGTTGTAAGGTCTCTTTCCTTTTATGGGATCATGTGTGGCCTGTTAGGTCTCCTCTTCCTTGTACATTGGGTTCTGATCTTCAGTGTGGCTGCTTGGATGGCTCCCTATACTTGGTATGCAGATGTCCTGCCTGCATATTGGCTCCTTAGGCCTTGGAGGTATTCTTTGATAGGAGCAGTTCCTGACTCCATTTCTAATGTCTTGTAGGGAGTTGACTTGTAGGCCCTAAGTACTCTCTTCAGGCAGGCTGCTTAGGCTCTGTTAAGGGGTTCCTCAATCCTCTTTGGGGTGTGCTTTGCTGCTGCCTAGACTGCTGCTCTATACATCATTGCAGGTTTGACAATAGCCTTGTACATGATCTTTGCCTTAGAGAAGGTTGCGCCCTATGTGGAGGCTGTAAGCCTTTCTATAGACTGTCTGTTTGTGTCTGCTCTTGCCTAAGCCTTCTTTACCTGTGGACCCCAGCTAAGCTTTGGGTCGAGCCATATCCCTAAGACCCTGAGTTCCTGTGTAGGGTGAGTTTCAAAGCCCTAGATCTGTACTGTTGCCTACAAATTGTGTTTTGTCTTTGCCCTACTAAAGTGGATAAGCTAGTACTTATCTAGTGCAAATTTTGCCCCGTGTTCCCTTGCCTATTTCTCGCACTGTTTATGTCTTTCCTCGAGGAGGTTGCAGTTGTGTTCTGTGGAGTCTGACTATGCTAGGATGTTTGTGTTATCTACAAATCCTAATGCTGTAGTGTTTGT
Source organism: Fulvia fulva (assembly GCF_020509005.1). Taxonomy (NCBI): domain Eukaryota; kingdom Fungi; phylum Ascomycota; class Dothideomycetes; order Mycosphaerellales; family Mycosphaerellaceae; genus Fulvia; species Fulvia fulva. The sequence goes on from NC_063012.1 coordinate 1,971,607, forward strand.
TGTCTCTAGGAGTGGCATTAGGTCTCCCACAAAGAGGAGGAAGAGGATTGGTGAGAGTGTGGATCCTTGTGGGATCCCTGTGCGTGCTATTGGTGTCTGTGGGGCCTTATAGGTTCTAAGGAGGATTTGGGTTGTTCTGTTCTAGAGGAATGATTACACAAATGTGACGATCTATGTTGGGATAGCCTTCTGTTTTAGGATGTGGATGAGCCTAGTGTAGGAGACATTGTCGAAGGCCCATTAGCTCCACTACTGTAAGGGTGGATCTCTTTCTCCTGCCCCCCATCTGTGTTGCTAGGAGGAGGTTATGTTCCTCCACAATCTCTGTTCGCCTCTGAGCAATGATCTTTTCAAGGAGCTTTCCTATTGTGTTCAGCAATGCAATTGGCCTATATGACTTTAGTTTGGTGTAGTCCTCTTTCTAGGGTTTCCTTAGGACACATGTGAGGGATTGTTCGAAGATCCCTATGCAATAGCCTTGTGCTATACATTAGGTGAAGATTGGTGCCAGTACTAGGGTAATAAGGTCTCTACATGCCTTCAGGTAGCAGTTAGGGATCTTGTCCGGGCCTAGGGCCTTGTTTCCCTTGAGTTTCTCAATGACTCCCTCAATCTCCTTAGCATCTACATGCTAGCTAGCCTCTCTTGGTTGTGGGATGTCAGCTCCTAGGATGTTGCTGAGGTCTGCCTCCACCTAGGTCCCAAAGAAATAGCTTGCAAATGCCTCTGCCTTCCCCTTAAGAGTGGTTTGCACCTGTCCTCTCTGGTCTTGTATTAGGGGAAACTGGGGTAGGGAGTTCTTCTCATCTTCGGGCTTCCTTGCCCACTTGGCTAGCCTCCAGATTTGTTCTGGATGTTCTGTGATCATCCTAACAGTGGACCTCTATTCTTGCTGTTTGTCCCTCCTAATCTGTGCTTTCTTGGCTTGGCAGGCATTGTTATAGGTCTCCTAATTGGCCTGGGTACGTTGTTGCTCCCATCTTCTCCTTGCCCTTCTTGCGTCCTTGACCTTGGTTGTGCATTCATGTGTCTAGTATGTCTTCTGGTATAGTGACCACCTCTTCTTAGGTATGTAGGCTTGGGCTGCTCTCTCTATAGCTGTCACTAGTTGTGTGGCAGCCTGGTCAATCCCCTCTATTGTGTACAAGTTGTCCATGTTCATCTATTCAAGTTCACCCTCTAGCTGTTCCTGCACTAGTGACCAGTTGGCCTTTTTCTAGTTGAGCTTCTCTTCTGGCTCCCTCTCTTCCTCAACCGTGAGCTGGATGTCCGTCTGGATTAGGAGGTGATCCGATGAGGACTCAAGGTAGCTGCTCACTTTGCAACTCTCCACCTTCTGTGTTAGGGCATAGGACATAAAACACAGGTCTAGTGTGCTAGAGCTGTTGTTTCTTGCCTATGTTTCTGTTCCCTTTGGTGTGACTAGGCCTAGCTGGGCTGTCTCCATCTGGCTAATAAGCCTGCCTGCTAGGAAGTGGTGTGCTAGGGAGAAGTGTGATCCCTATATTAGGTGATAGAGGTTGAAGTCCCCAACCACTATGTTCTGGGCTTGTTGACTCATTGCCTCTGGAAGTCTTTCCAATGTGTGTAGCTGTGTGCTACTCCTAGACTCTGGGGGTGGGTTATACACACTATGGACCAGGATCTGGCTATGTGATGTCGTTAGTTATATTGTAGTAATGTCCCTGTCAGCACTTGGCAAGGCTTGCCAGTCCTCAGTTAACACCTTCTTGCTGATATAGATGCAGGACCTTGGGACTCCCTCTGTTCTGTTGACCACTAAGTGATACTCTGGGCTCTTCACTGTTGAGGGGATTCTGGTATGTGGGCTGATCTATAGTTCTTGTATTGCCACAATGTGGTGTACCTCTAGGTCCAGGGCTTGCAGGAAGCTCCTCTAGACCTTGTCCTTGCTTTTATTGACATTGTACTGAATGATGGTTAGCTTGTTAGTGTGAGGCATTAGGACATGGGTGTGTCTGGCTGGTCATGTGGTTGGTTGTAGGGCTGGTTCTCCTAGCTTTGTTGCTCTATTGATTCCGACTCCTCCCGCTAGCTCCCTATCATCTGGTGTATCTTCATCTGTCCATTGCTTTGTCCTGCTCTAAACAGGTGTGTTGGCCTCCCTATTGCAGGTATTAGCTCATCTTGCGGCCTTGGTCTCTTGTTTGGGTGAAAGGTCCTTACTGGCTAGTCTTTTTCCCCCACTAAGAATCTTGTAGGAGTTGTTACTCTTGCTTCCCTCACCTTCCACTAGGCTACAAGTCTAGCTGGACATTAGTTTGACCATACTAGATGTTTCCTTCCGCAAGCTGCACATCTCGTGTCTTCCTTCTTCTTCTAGTACTCCTAGGTTACGTGATCACTAGCACAGTAGGAGTAGACTAGTGTAAGTCTGTTACACTTTAGGGCAATATGGCCATACTGTTGACACTTAAAACATTAGAGGACTCTATGGTTACTCTGATATATCTCTGCTTCAAGTCTCTCGTAGTCCCAGAATAGTCCTTGGTCTAGAACCTTGTTTGCCTAGGCTGCAGTTCCTACCTATAAGATGAGAGATGAGGCCTTCTTAGTCTCTTCAATCTTCTTCCTGACCTATGCCACTTTTGTGATCTGTAGTCCTGGGACTGTTGCTTAGTTCTGTCTCTGAAGGCTTAGCATGTCTTCTTATATGTTGAAGGATCTTAGGACTCTATATACAATGACTATATATTGCTAATAGGAGACCTTTACTGTCTTACCAATCTTTAGTGTCTATTCCTTATTCATCTCTAGGGTCTTCTTGTCCTATATATAGGCTATAAACAGTCTTACCCCTCTATTGTCTGCCTTTGCTCCTACTATCTGCTTCATCCCGAGCTTTTCTACTATCTCCCTTCCTATCATCTTGCCTACCTCTTCCTTCTCCTACTGGTCTGTGATATATATACGGACTACCGTACTTTAGGGGGCTAGTAGGGGGCTCGTTACTACTATAGTATATGTCTTTAGGCCTTAGGCCTACCTTAGGTCTTTCTAGAAGGTGTTTCTTGTCGCTTCGATTGCTCTATTAATCGTAGTTCCTATTTATTATTTGAGTGCTTTCAGTCCCCCGAGGAGCTCACTTATTACCCCTTTTAGTACTCTTTCTAGGAATTGTCCCTCTTCTACTATTACTATCTCCTCTGCCTTTCTATAAAGTATTCCCTATTTATCTCCTCCTCGTTCTCTGTCTTTTTCCGTCGCCGGCGTCGCTATTCCGAGTACTTAGGGGTTGATCGTTCGCGTTATCTATATAGGGATATAGTTAGAGGATGTAAGGTCCTTATATAGTTAGTAGTTATGTCTCTAGAAGGTTTGAAGTACTATTAGGCCTATTGTCTTAGGGGGTCTCTTTTTCTATTCCTTACTCCTATAGGTAGCTTACTACTTATTCTACGAGGCTCTAGGTCTTTACCTTACTTCTATAGGCCTAGCGGACTCTCTACTCCTCTACTTTCTATTATAAGTAGGTATAAGTACGTAGTCGGATAAGGTATAAGTCGAATAGATGCTCTATCTAAGGGAGGCGCGGAGGGCGCGAGAGTTATATACGGGCGCCAAGCCGCTAGTCGGATTAGTTAGCGGGCGCGAGGTCTAGGTACGTGCCCGCGGGTTTAAGTAAATATACGCCGGTACGGTAATACTACCCCCCCTCTTAGAGTACGCTCCGGAGTACTCTCCTCTCCTCTTATATCTTTTATTACCTTCGTAAACACCTTATTATCTATTAGACTATACGTATCGCTCTCTTTCTTATAAGCCCGGAGGCCTCGTTCTACCGGTATTAGAGTCATCGCTACTTTTACTAGTTAGCGGGCTATACGTATACCTATAGTATTCTTATTCGGTATCTAGTCTATAGGTAGTTAAAAACTAGGTAGCTTAGTCGCTCTCGGGTAGTTATAGTAAAAGTCGGCTACGGAGGCGGCGGCGGTCTCGATAACCTAGTTCGTAGCTTTATAGGATAGCTTATTATATCTAATATATTTCACTAGGTATTCCTAATATAGCTATTTACCTCCTACCGGTGTTAGTCCTCGCGGCTATCTCTTCTTATAGTCTAGAATTTGCTTAACTTCCTATTAATCGGGTTCGGCGGGATCGGTTTCGTATTATTCGTCGTCGACAATTCGGATCGGTAGTAGTACGGGTTATGTCTGTCCTATAACCGGCGGATAAACTAGTATAAGAAGGTATAAGTAGAAGCGATTATCGATATTTAAAGTAGGTAGGAGCTCTACTTTATAAGTGTTACCCGGTAGTACCTCCGTAATCGCGTACGGTCTAGACTACTTTACGTCTATCTTACGAGAAGGTCTCTCTATCGTCTAGTTCTGAGTACTTACCTATACTTCGTCGCCTTCGGCGTATCGTAGTATAGGTATACGCGTCTAGTTTACGTACTTAGCTTAGACTACTTATACTAAGGCTATCTACTATCGTAAGTATTCGTATATCTCTTATATCTTAGCCGTAAACTTGTCCGTAGACTCGGCGTCTAGTCGCTATTTGTATAGTATTAGTAGTATAGGCAAGTCTAAGTCGAACTTAGAGAACCTTAGATTACGCCTAGTATTAGTATAGAACGGTAAGACGCCTATTATAACGGACACTACATTATTTGCTATAAACTTAGCTAATAGAGTCTAATCTAGCCAGTCGTCCTAGGTATAGTTAATAAAGATACGTAGGTATTGCTCTATTACTTTGTTTATATTCTCCGACTATCTATCTATTTCTAGGTAGAATGACGAAGATAGCTTTCGACTAATACTAAGTAGCGCGTATATCCTACGCTAGAATACGGAAACCTATTACGTACTACGATCCGAGACAATAGACTTCGGGAGCCTATGTCTACTAAACACGTACTTAAGGAATACTAGTACGTAATGCTCTACTATTATCGAGGTAATAGGAATAATATATCGCTCCTTAGTTAAGCGGTATATAACGGTTATAATATTCTCGTACGTTTGTCCGTCGACTACGCTTATTCCCTTTAGTAGTTTGACTACGAAGTTAATAGAGATATCTTCCTAAGCGCTAAATAGAACTAGTAGCGGTCTTAATAGCCCTAGGTACTAGATGTTAGTATTCTTACTTATACGGTAAGCGCGGTAGGTACGTATATAGCTCTTAATAAATCGTACGATGCCTAGCTAGGTATAGTTACGAGCTACTAATTTATACGTCTTCTCGTCCCCTAAGTAACTAGCTACTATATAGTCGTAGAAAGCCTATATAATATGAGTACGTACCGGGATTTCACCTTTATCTAGATTGTCTTCTAACTCCGGAGGAACGAATAGGCTATAACTACTATATACATTCTTAATATATATTATACCTCCGACTAGGACTATATAACGGTTATTGATACGGTACTTCCTTAGTAAGGTATATAGATCATCTCGTTCTAGCTATTAAACGGCTTCCTTAGCCTCTAGTTACGTATAGAGTCCTCGAATAGCGGTCGTAAGCGGGGTTATAACGTTATTATTATATAACGTGCTTTACTACCGAGCGGGCTATACTACCGAGCGGGCTACTTTTACTAAGAACTATACTACTTCTACTTTGATTACGACGGTATCTTAATACGACGACATCCTACAGAATTGTTACGAGGAGGACAATTCCTCTTTAGATTCTTCGCTATCTAGTAAGTCTACTTGATAGGTGTATACGTTATACCCCGACTCGCTATATCGCTTATAGCGTCGTAGCCTTAGTACTAGCCGAACACTATCTAGCGACTCTCTACTTACTTCCTACCTCCTAGTATCCTCTAGAGGTATTAATTGCGACGCCTTATTGAAGGTTAGAGACCCTCTAGACTAAATATACTTACGCTTTCGTGCTTTTCGCTATATAAGGGCCTCGTTAGACTTACGTAGCTTACTAATCTCGCTTTGTATAAGAGCTATCTAATACGCTATCTCTCTACTCCCTTTTATAAGCTAATGTACCCCTTCCTATAACGAGTTTAGCGATGAACCTACCCGGGCACGCATTTTGTTCGTTACTAGTGTCGATTGAGAGTCGAATTCTTCTATAGTTCGTAGTGTCTTCGACTCCTAAGGGGTAGAATCTGGAGCTAGAGGGGTTAGCGTACGTAGCTTAATATTAAGCTTGTCTATCACTACCTATAGATTGAATAGAACCAAACCAGCGCCTCTGAAGCTCGATAGGATGTTCTCCTGTCTAAATATAGCGTTATAGGCTGCCCGGAAGGCGCGTAGGAACTCTACTTTATCGATATAAGTAATACGCTAGCGTACTAAGCCCGAGAGCTAAGCACCGTATACTTTCTCTAAAGGCGAATAGCAACCTATATCTAATAGCTAGAGTAAGTACGAGGCGTGCGATAGTATATATAGGGCCAAGATCTTGTATTCCTTATACAGATTCTAGAATGCCTTCGAGTTATAGCTCTCGTAGCTATTAATAATAAGTAGTCTCTATACCCTAGTCGTACGAGCTATAGTATACTTCTAGAAATACTCTAGCTACCGTATACCGAACTTATTGTTAGTCTAGCCGTTCTCTATTAGCCCGATTATCTAGTCTAGACCCAAGTTGCCGTCTTAGTACTAGGTACTAATATACTGTTTGCCTATAAGGATAACGTAGAGTAGGAGCGCTATTCTATCTATATAGATAGTCTTAATCACTATTACCTATTCTCTATTGCCCTATTAAACGACCTTCCTCTTTCTACTACGCCTTTCTGAACCCGTAACGACGCTCTAAGACGTAATAACACCTATTATAAACCCTATCTCGTCGAAGTTGTAGGTGTCCTAGTTAAGGATGCTATACTTCTCCTTTATATTACGTATAAGTAAGAACTACCTCTCGATAAGGTCTAGATCTTCTATTAGGGCTCGCTAACAATCGTATCTACGTGTTATACGAACCTTTAGCTTACGATACCGCCTAATGAACCTGTCTGTCTAATTAAGACTAGCGGGCTTAAGACCCTTCTCTTGTAGTAATAAATCGGCTATTACTCGTATACTAGCCTTTAATAGCGGGAAACCTCTAAGATCTAGCTCGAGTATGTACTTAAGTATTACCCTCTCTTCTAGCTCTATAAGCTTCTTCGAATTAGGCTCGTAGTCACCCCGAGGAGGTCGTCTATTCAATCGATACCCTAGTATAGTTCGAGACGCGTCGTATACCTTTATAGTAAGTCGATTCGTGATTATCGCGTCGCGTTTCGTGGCCTAGACAGCTAAGGTCAGTTTGGCCTCGTTTAAAGACAATATACGCTATAATAGTAGTTATATAGCTATATCTATAGAAGTGGTACAGTTCTTAGCAAAAGTGGCCCGCTCGGTAGTATAGCCCGCTCGGTAGTAAAGCACGTTACCGATAACACTCTAGTAGATAATAGGTTTAGGATACGATCTAGGCCTAGTAATACCTAATACTACTATTAGTTACGTAGGTTATCTAGGTCTCTAGGCTTCGGTAAGTCCTATAAACGTCGGGTTAAGCTATCTAGCTTAGTACCTTAAACTCCTAGCCTATAGACGATCTTAAAGAAGAACTACGAGAGAAACTCGGCCTAGCGAGCTTGTCTACGGTTTAATTGCTTCGTACTTATAAACTATTCGAGGTTCTTATAATCGGAGTATATAAGCGTCGGCTTGTCCTTAGATTCCGGGTCTAGTAGATTCTTATAATCGTCGGTACCGTATTCGTTAATAGTTAGCTCCGGTCGCTATTCCTCGAAAGCTTATATAATAGCTAGGAGCTCCTTATCGTAGATATCGTAGTTATATTACTAGGGATCTATCTTCTGAGATATATAAGCGATAGGATATAACGCTCCTCGCTCGTCACGTTATAAGAGTACTACTACTATTACGTAATCTAAGGTGTCTATTTCTAGAATAGTCTCTCGCCTTAGGTAGAAGTGTTTTAAGGTAGGCGTATCGATAAATGCTTACTTTAATATCTCGAACGCCTATTAATATACTAGAGACTAGTTCTATAGGACATTCTTCCTCGTAAGCTTTGTTATAGGCAAGTAGATCTTGCTAAAATCCTTAATAAACCTACGGTAGAAGTTAGTAAACCCTATAAACGACAAGATATCGGTGATATTCGCGGGTATAGGCCAATTCTTAACGCATTTAATCTTAGCTAGGTCTATCTTAATGCCCTTATTTATAATAATAACACCTAGATACGTAGTCTCGTATCTAAAGAACTCGCATTTATTAATATCTAACTAGAGCCCGGCGGTATCTAGCTTTCGTAGGATCTTTAGGATATATTAGATATACTCTTCTCTTATCTTACTAAAGACAAGTGCGTTATTAAGGTAATATAATACGAAGTCATCTAGAAACTCCCTTAGTATATCGTTTATAAATGACTAAAACGTTCCTAGTACATTATATAGTCTAAAAGGTATAACTACGTACTTAAACTACCTATATCTAGTAGTAAAGGCCGTTTTCTACTCGTCTCCTACTATAATACGGATACGATTAAACGTAGCGATAACATCTAGTTTAGTGAACTATTACGCGCTAGTAATACGATCTAAGGTCTCTTAAAATAGTAGAATCGGGTAGCGACTCTTCGTCGTAAGCGCGTTTAGAGCTCTATAGTCTACGTATACTCGTAGCCCTCTACCCGGCTTTTTGACTATTAGAACAGGTACTACTACTAGTAATACGCTTCTCTAAATAAAACCTTTCTTAAGTTAGTCGTCGATCCACTTCTTAATCACCTCGTTCTCTTGTATAGAGAAGGAGTATAGTCTTCAAAATAGCGGTGTCTAACTATTCTTTAGCTTAATCTTATAGTCTACGCTAGGCCGTCGCGGTAGGACCTTATCTACTTCCTTACGGCTGAATAGCCTAGCTATTTCCCTAAACTCTACTAGTAACAAAGGGATAGGATCCTAGTCTTTGTCCTTACCGTTTATAAAACATTAATAGTCGTTAGCTAATATAGTAGAGGCGTTAAGTTACCGCTAGGTATAGTTACCCCGGGGCTCCTCCTATCTATCTATATTTTCTTAAGTATTAGTATCTACTAACATCGCCGCGCTACCTCCTAGTATAGACTTCGCTCTTATACCGAAAGCCTTTAGTATATACGCGGATAGCGGGTCTCGCGCGACTTACTTATTAGGATTTTCTTTCGGGTTAAACATCTATATTATATATACTTTATAGCCCTTCCTCCGGCTTATACGCCGAAGTACTTCTATATTAATAGGCTTGATGTCGATCTCCGGCTTAGTCTCGACCTTTAGCTCTTTCTTCGTTCGACGCGCTAGGCGCTTAAGTGTTTTAAACCTATCGGCGGGTAGTAGCTAGCGGACGTAGTAAGACAGTTCCGGTTTATCGTAGGTGTCGACGGTATGTCGTATTACTACCTTCGTCGTATACGTCTCCTATACTACTATAGGTTCGTATTTATCCTCTACGTAGGGTTTGGCGTAATTAGATAGGGCTTAAGGTCGCGAACTCTCTAGTACTAGTATCTCGGTCTAAAGAACGCCTCTTAGTATAATACCCTTATCGTTAATAGACTATACGTATACTAGTTTAGTTCCGAGTATACAGTTCTATCGATAATATAGTAAGAATAGGGTTATAGTTCCTAACGTATAGTAGAACGTAGGTTAATACTCGTCGTACTAGGGACGGCCGAGGACTATATTATATTCTAGTAATACGTAGTAGCTAGACCTAGTCTCTACGTAGTTACCGATCTGAATCTATACCGTTGTTCTATAAGTAATAAGGTCACTAGTAGGTCGGCTATCTACTAATATTAGCCCTAACGGATTGGGTAGCTATATTATATTAAGGTTGTTCTTATATATAAAGTCAATATTAAAGTACGTAGAGTTAGTACTATTACTATAAAGGGTTTAAGTAAGGATCTTTCTATTTACTATATATAGTATAACTAGATAAGAAGCTATTACCGGATTATATTTATCTATAGAGTAGTTTATAGCTAGTAGGGAGTATGCCGATATACTTAGAACCTTACCTCCCTTAGGAGGTTTATGTTTATATTTATACTTTTTCTCGTTTTCTCGTAACTCTAACTCGTACGGTCTACTACGTATTACGCTTACGGAGTAGACTAGGCGTTTCCCGCGCTACCGGTATTATTAGCGTTACTACTATTACTACCGTTACGGCGGTTGTTACTTAGGTTATAGCCTAGCGTAAATAGGCGGCGGGCGACATCTCGAAGGGGTTACTAATTGGTATCGACACGGCGGTAACCTTCTTGTTCGTATTTTAAGTACCGATTCTAATCGATATATTCCTAGGCGCGAGTAGTATCTAAAGGTTAGATATACTAAAATGCCTAAGGTCGATTAGCCTACTTAGTCTTAGCGTTCGGGTTAGTGTTATTACCGCTACTACTCGAAGCCGTATCCTTCTTATCGTCGTTACCCTTAGTAGTCTTCTTGTTACCTTAGGTCTTATTACTATTACCGGTCTTACCGTACTTAAGGTCGAACGCCTCAAACTTGTCCTCGTAGTTATATAGCGTAGATACGACTTGCTTAAGGGTTATGTTAACTATGTCCTCGTTTATAATACGGTTGTCGTAGCGCGAGTTTAAATTACGGAGTAGGAAGTCCTTCTCGAGTTTCTTTTCCTTCGCGCCGTTATTAAGGTTAATGATATCGACGTTCTTACGGAAGGATAGGTAGAAGTTACTAAACTTCTCCTTATTACCCTACTATAGACTATTAAGCTTAGTTATAGTATTAGTATAGGCATTACGGGTACCGTAGCGCCGGGCTAGATCTTCTATTATCTTATCTATAGAAGCGTACTAAGTAGTCGTACCTTCCGTAGACTTAGTAAGACTAGGGATCTTTAAGTCGATATAGGTCTATACACCGTTCTTTAACTAGCTCTAGACGTTCTAAAGGGAGTCCTTTATAGTACGGTACTTCGAGGCTTAGAGCTTAGCTTCGGTAGTACGCTACTACTCTTAGAACTTAATATCGTCGCTCTTTAGGTCGAATTTAGTAGGGGCCTTTGGCTCGTTAGAGGACTTAATACTAGTAGTTATATCGGCGTCGTAAGTCGTATATACGGAGATAGGGTTACTATCTAAGTCGGTACTCGGGCGATTCTTCCTACCCTTACGACTATTTTTACGGCCCTTATTACCGTCGTCCTCGTCGTCTAATAAGTCTAATAAATCCGGGTCCGACTTCTTCTTATTAGGTTTGCCTCTATTTTGTCGACGCTCTAGTAACTCTTTAGACTCGGTTCGCTAAGGTAGTAGGTCTTACTTTTCCTTAGACCGGCTACGGTCTATCTCTTACTTCTTAAGCTTAGTAATACGCTTCTCGGCTACTACGAGCTCGGTCTCGGTCTCTACTAGCTTGCTCTCCGCTACCTTATACTACGTACAATACACCTTCTTTATATCTTTAGCCCTTATAAGCTCGTCTAGGTCGATAACGATAGTATTATTACGCTTAGTAAGCTCCTCCTTTAGTCGCGTAACCTCCTCTTCTAGGGACTGTCTAGTCGCCTATTCCGTATCGATTATATCCTCGAGTCGGTCTATCTAGTCCTTAGTATCTTACGCCTTACGGAGGTTAATACGGTTAGCTATATCGAGCGTAGTATTAAGTTTATACGTACGTCGGTAATCGGACTCGATATTATAGAGGATCTTATAGATCTACTAGGGATGATTATTAACTGTCTTCTTGAACTTGTCTATATTCAACCCGTTTAACGAGTCGAAGGCTTCCTAGAAGTTGTCGATAGTAACCCTCCTCTTCCTCGGTACCTTAGTACCCTTATCTTCTGTCTTATTCTCGATAAACTCCGCCCTATATAGGTTAGCTAAGTTCAGCTCTATCTCGACCTCCTCTTCCTTAATTGCCTTAAGTTGGTCGAACACCTTCTTATACTACTTATAGTACTAGTTATTCTCGTCGAGGAGCCTATTTACGATATCCTCTTTACGTCCTTAAGTCTATGTCGCCGGGTTCGCGCTATTGTTATCGGGTAGATCGGATAGTAGGGTAAAGAAGGATAATCTATTAAGGGACGCGCAATAAACGCGTCTATTAGTGTTCTCTATACTTACGCCTAGTACGCCGGTGCCGGTCTGTCTCGCTATTATTACTATATTAGCTATAATCTACTTTAAGGTACGACTTAGCGAGTACGATACCTAATCTTAGTACTTCCTCGTATACTATCGCGGTTTCTCTATAATCTCCTAAATGTAGCTTCTCGTATGTCTTTATACGTTAGTAATGATCTATTCGAAGCGTTATAAGTAGATATAAGTACGTAGTCGGGTAAGGTATAAGTCGAATAGATGCTCTATCTAAGGGAGGCGCGGAGGGCGTAAGAGTTATATACGGGCGCTAAGCCGCTAGTCGGATTAGTTAGCGGGCGCGAGGTCTAGGTACGTACCCGCGGGTTTAAGTAAATATACGCCGGTACGGTAATACTTTCCGCTCCTACTACTTAGTACTTACCTATACGGCTACGAAGGTCTTAAGGTCGTCCTCCTTTTAGCTTATCTTATATCCGGGTCCTCTCTAGTAGCGGTTTACGATCTTTCTCTTTACCTCTTAGATAGTAGTCTATACTAGATAGTTACTTATCTTTGTGGCGTACTAGGTTCTTATTCCCCTTATATATTAGGCTATTAGGGGTATTCCGGTCTCTATCTCTACCGTATCCGTCGGTATTGTCCTATAGGCCCCTAGTATCCGTCGTAGGTTACCCGCTTACGTACGGTTAAGGGGTTACTCTATCCGCCTCGGGATTAGTTTGCCCGCTCCGCCCGTAGCCTATATCTACGCCCCGTAAAGTATTACTAGTTTTACTATTACCTTATATATTACCTTCGCCTTCTCGAACGTTACCCTCTAGGTAGATACTATTAGTCTCTTTACCAAAGCCTCGTTAGTCTAGGCTCGGTCTAGGGCCTTCTTAATCTATAGATAGATAGATGATTCATTTACCCGTTGTGGTGCCCTCCGGCCTATGCGGGTTTATGTCTATATATGTTGCTACATAAGGTAGGAAACCTGTTCCTAGGTAAAAACCTCCTCTCCTTCTCTAATAGCTTCCTTGCCATGAGTTCTCAGTTTTCCTTCCATTAGGGTGCACTAGTGTCATGGTGGTTAGCCTCTGACTACCTTGTCTACAACCCTGGAGTTGTCCCCCTCTTCCTGCTCTCCTCCTCCTTCTTTCTCTCCTCAATCCATCTCTCTGTTTCCCTAGTAAGAGAGAACTGCTCCAAAAATCCTTGGTGGATGATCCACCTTGTAATTCTCTGGAGGTCTCCCTTATTGCTGATCATGGCTTAGAAGTTTCTGTTCCTTGCCCTTGCCCTCTATTCACCTCTCCCTGTACTCCATTCTTTGTAAACTAGAAGTCTATGTTCGATATTCTAGGACAGGTAGCCGTATAGGCAACTCTTGTCTTCGATACCTAGGACTTTTCTCTAATATAGGTATACCCTAACTCCGATATGTTTAGAGCGGATTTGTATTGCTATGCTTGCTTCTGACCTAGTCAGGTCTGAGTACAGTAGGTAGTTGTGGCCACCAAACTGTTGGAGTGCCTTTGGGGTTCCTGGCCTCTGTGGGTTTCTTGTCCATTCAGTCTTCCAGAGGAGTCCTGCCATCCTTTCAGCTAGAGACTGTTGCTTCTTCCCTTGGCTGGCTGCTGATTCTCTCCCCTGAGCCCCTCTGTCCTGTTCCTGCTGGGCTAGGTGCAGCTGTTCTGTTAGTTCTTTGAACTTCTGCAGGTCCTGCTGCTTCTGTGGGGCTGGATTGGGTCTTGCTTGTCTGTGCCTTCTTGTGCACTGGCTCCTGATTTTGTTGACTGCCTTCTGGATTACTAGCTGGGCTGGGTATGCAGACGTCTTTCCTGCATACTGGTATCTCAACCCTTGAAGGTAGAGCTTGGCTGGTGGGGAGCCAGACTCCATTTCGACCACCCTTGTTGGAGTTGACTTGTATGCTCCAAGCACCTTTTTCAGACAGGAGACTTGGGCTCTGCTGATAGGATCTGCAATTCTCTTTGGGATCTTGTCTTGGGCTGACCAGATCTGGGCTCCATATAGCATAGCTGGCTTCACAATGGCCTTGTACATAACCTTTGCTTTCGCAAATGTGGCTCCCCATGTGGAGGCTGTAAGCCTGTCAATTGATTGCCTGTTGTTGTCTGCTCTTGCCTGTGCTTTCTTGACCTGTGGTCCCCAGCTGAGCTTTGGATCCATCCATATTCCTAGCACCCTTAATTCACTTGAGGGTTCTGTTGTGTGTCCCTGAATAGTGATTGGGGCTTGCATATTGTGTCTGTTTCTGGCTCTACTGAAGTGGATGAGTTGATACTTCTCTGGGGCAAATCTGGCTCCATGTTTCCTGGCCCATTCCTCACATTCCTTGTGTTTCTTCTGCAAGATTCTGCAGTTCTCTTCTGTGCTGTCTGACCAGGCTAGGATGTTTGTGTCATCTACAAACCCTGAGGCTGATGTGTTTCTGGAGTTTAGCTTTGCTGGCAGGTCTGCCATAAAGAGGAGAAACAGGATTGGAGACATTGTTGATCCCTGTGGGATTCCTGTCTCTGTAGGCATGCTGTCAGATTTGTATCTGCCCAGTCTTAGTCTTGTGGTTCTGCCTCTGAGGAAGGACTGGATAAACTGGACTGTCCAGTTAGGGATAGCCTTCTGTTTCAGGATGTGGATCAGCCTCTGGTGTGAGACATTGTCAAAGGCTCCTGATATGTCTAGTGAGAGGAGTGTGGCTGCTTTGTTGTTCCCAAAGTGCCATAGGGTCTTGATCTGCTCTGTGATAAGTTCCACAGCTGTTAGTGTTGATCTTTGTTTCCTGCCTCCCATCTGTTCTTCAGGAAGGATTCCATGTTCTTCAGCTAGGTTTGTCAGCCTTTCTGCTATGATCTTTTCCAGGAGTTTGCCTAGTGTGTTGAGCAAGGCAATAGGTCTGTATGCCTTTAGCTTTGTGTAGTCCTCTTTCTGTGGTTTTCTCAAGACCACAGTCAGTGACTCCTTGAAGTGTTTAGGGCAGTGTCCTTGGGCCATGCACTGTGAAAAGATGTTTGACAGTGCAGGGGAGATCTGGTCCTTGCATGTCTTAATGAACAAGTTTGGAATCCCATCTGGTCCTGGGGCCTTGTTTCCTGAGAGTGTCTTAATGATGCTCTTGATCTCTCCCTCTCCCACTGTGCAGGATTGCTCTAGTGGTGTTGGATACACACTGCCCTCCAGATCCTGCAGGTCAGCTTCTACCTGTGTGCCAAAGAAATGTTTCCCCAATGCCTGTGCCTTTCCTGGGAGAGTGTGTTGGATTACTCCTTCCTGGTCTTCAATGTTTGGAAACTGGGGCAGCATGTTTCTGTCCTGTGTGGGTTGTCTTGCCCACTTTGCTAGTTTCCACATCTTCTCAGGATTCTGGGTAATGGATCCAACTGTTGACCTCCACTCCAGCATCTTGTCCCTCTTGATCTGGGCCTTCTTGTCTCTGGTTGCCTGGTTGTATCTGTCCCATGCTTCCTGGGAGTGGCTCTGGGTAAGGGCTCTCCTGGCCTGCCTGGCTGCCTTGACCTTCTCTGAGCATTCCTTTGTCCAGAATGGCTTCTGGTACAGTGACTGTTTCTTTTCTCTGGTGTGGGCTGCCGCAGTTTCCTGCATTGTTCTAACCAGTTCTGCCACTGCTTGGTCTATGTCTAAGGCTGTTTCCAGTCTCCTGGTCTCTAGTCCAGCTAGCTTCTGTTCCAGGTCTTGTCTGATCTGTTCCCAGTTGGCTGCCTTCCAGGCCAGCTGAGGTTCTAGGTCTCCTTCCTGCTGTGTCTGTGTTTCAAACTCCACCTGAATTGGGAGGTGATCTGATGAGGACTCCAAGTCCTGGTTAACCCAGCATCTGGTGACCTTCTGCTGCAGGTCATGTGATGCAAAGCACAGGTCAATGGTGCTTGAGCTTGCTCTCTGTGACCAGGTAGTTAGGCCCTTTGGGGTAACTAGGTGCATGTTGTTGCTTTGGGTAGTGGAGAGGAGTCTGTTAGCTAGGAAGTGATGGGCAGGTGCAAAGTCTGATCCCCATGTAGGATGGTGCAAGTTGAAGTCTCCCAGCACGATGTGTTGGGAGTCACTCTGCAGGATGTCTGGCAGCTGTTGTAGTGTGCCCAGCTGGGTACTGCTTCTGGAGCTGGGGGGTGGGTTGTATACACTGTGGATGTGGATGCTGCCTTGGTTGGTGTTGAGTCTGACTGAGGTGATGTCTCCCCCTTCCTGTTGGATTTGTTCCCAGCTGTCTGTTGCCATCTCTTTGCTGATATACATGCATGTTCTAGGGGTGCCTTGTTTGGCTAGGAGTGTGTGATACCTTGGGTCGTTAGCAGTAGATGGTCTGTTAGATTTGCTGTTGATCCAAGGTTCCTGGACTGCAATAACTAGGTGTTTCTTTGGGTCCAGTGCTTGGAGAAAGCTTCTCTGGACCTTGTGCTGGCTTTTGTTGACGTTGTACTGGATAGTGGTAAGATTAGGTGTCTCAATCATGACTCATCCATGCTGGTCTCCTGCTGGTGTCTCCTGCTGGTCTTCTCGTGCTTCCTGCTGCTGGCTGCTATTTGGGATTGTGGTAAGGTTGAGCCTGCTTTGTGACGGGTCTCTTCCTGCAACCACAATTGATTTTGGTCTACCCATAGCAGGGTGGCCTTGGGCCTGTGTGGTCTCTTCTGTTCTGCCTCTTTTCAGAGGGTTGTAGACAGTCCTTAGGGGTTCTTGGGTGATTGTCCCTGTCTGGAATCTGATAGGGGTGTTGATCCTGGCTTCTCTTGCCCTCCTCTTTGCCTCAATCCTAGCTGTGCAGTCTTGGGACCAGGAAGGGTGTTTCTTTCCACAGCATGCACATCTGGCTTCACTCTTTGGGGCTGTGCAATTCTGTACTTTGTGGCTACCAGCACAGTGGGAACAAGTGTCCTTTTGGCTTGGGCATCTAGTAGAGATATGACCATACTGTTGGCACTTGAAGCATTGCAGTAGTCTGTGGGTGCTTCTATGGATTTCTGTGTCCATTCTTTCGCATTCCCAGAAGATGCCCTTGTCAAGCACGGTGTTTGCCTGTTCTACAGTGCCTATCCAGAGCACTAGAGAAGACTCTCTCTTTGTGTCCTTTGTCTTTCTGTTGACCTATGCTGCTTTTGTGATCTGTAGCCCTGGGCATACAGCCTGGTTCTGGTCCTGCAGCCTCTTAAGGTCTCCTTCAATGTCAAACTTTGTGGTCATCCCATGGGCAATAACCATATTTTGTTGGTGTGAGATCTTAGCCGTCTTGCCTAGTTTGACTGTCCACTCCTTCTGTGTCTCTAGCCTCTTCCTGTCTTGTTCCTGTGCTGTGAACAGCTTAAGGACACCTCCCTTCTCTTTCCTGGCTCCAATGATGCCTTGTATCCCAATCTTCTGTATGATCTCCTTGCCTGACAGGCCCTCAATCTCTTTCTGCTCTTGCTGGTCGGAAATGTAGACCTTGATAGCTGTTTTCTGGGGGGGAGGGTTTTGGGATGCAACTGCTGCCCAGGTTGGTTGGCTTAGTTTCTGGCCTTCCTGTGTCCTCTTCTTTGCTGCTGCTGCTACTGTCCTGTTAATGATCTGTCCTGTTTGGCTCCTTAGTGCCTTTAGCCCTCCAAGGAGCTCCAAAATCATCCCCTTAAGTGCTCTTTCTGGGTGCTCGCCATCTCCTGCCATTGCCATTGTTTCTGCCTTCCTGCAGACCTCCTTCCACTCGTTACTCTCCTGCTCCTGGTCGTTTCCTGCGATCGCTATCATCGTGTCACCTAGCGGATGCATCTATCTATATAGGGATATAGTTAGAGGATACTTCTAGTATATAGTTTAGCCGGTAGTTAACTAGTCTTTTCTTAAGTTCCTATAATAGAAAGTATAGGTCGATTATACTCGTACTTATACGTACCTTCTACGTCTCTATTCCCTTTAGGGTTACTAGAGCTATTCCGTATAATATAGTCATATCGAGTAGCTATCCTCCTAGGTAACACGGGTCTAGGCTTCTCTCGGTAGGTAAAAGGGTGTCGTAGCTAAGTAATCGAATAAGTTCTATAGAGAAGAGAAGTTCTAGCTAAGGCGCGTATCGAAGATAAGCGCGACGTTCGCCGAGCCGAGGCGTTACGTTATATTTACGAAGTTACGTAACCCGAAGGCCGTAGGCCGTAGGGCTATACCGTAACACCACCCCCCTTCTCAAATCGCCTTAAGCGCCTACGAGGCGGTATCTATTAATTCAAAATAAGTAACGCTCTATAGGGTATATCTATCTAACTCTATAATCTAAAACTCCGGTATATATAAAGATACGATTATCGACGAGCCTAAGCTACGAGTAAAGCGACGTTACTAGCAGTAGCGAGTCCTAGGCGTAGATTGTAGAAACGAAGTAACTGTTTATTATGCCTTAGTACGCCTTAGGTTATATCGTAACTAGTACTTAGCGTCGGCGGTACCGGTCGCGTCGTTATTAGTATCGCTAGTACTGTCCGCCGAGTCTATTAGCTCGGTTATATTAGGCTCTAGTACTTACTATCCGCGTAGAGGTCCTAGAGCGCGAGGGTTCTTATAATAGTAGTCTGCTATAAGTTCGTCTATAGTACCTTTTAAGTTAATATAAGGTTCTTTAGTATATAACCTATCTACCTATTTAATAGTATAGCTAATACTCTAAGAGACTCCTATACTTTAGGGGCGAGGCTACGTTCCTTTAAGACCGTTTATTGTTTGTTCTTAATATCGTCTATTACGTGTATATCCTAAGTACGGCGTGTTAGGGCATTAGGCTTACCGCCTAGCTTACCTAGTCGGTATTCGATCTAGAATTCGAACCCGGACAAGAATTTACTCTATCTTACTTATCGGCGATTTAGCTACTTAGTAGTTATAAAGTATTATAGACCGCAGTAATTAGACAATACCCTAGTCTTACTACCTATTAGCTCTAGCCGCTATTCCTTAAAAGCTCGAACGATAGCTATAAGCTCCTTATCGTAGATCTTATAGTTATACTTAGCTAGATCTATCTTCTACGAATAGTATATAACTAGGTAAAGCTGTCCGTCTTCTCCGATCTATAAAAGAACGCTACTAGTATATCTATTAGAGGCGTCGTATTCGATAACGTAAGGCTTACTTAGGTCAAAGTACTATAGTACTAGTTACTTCGTAAACTCCGCCTTAAGCCTATTAAAAGCTTACTAGCACTCTAGTATCTAGTTCTAAGTATATTTCGTAGGTCGCTTTGACTTGTCCTTACTACCGACCCCCTTCGTAAGAGTAGTTATAGGTAGTACGATGTTTAAGAAGCCTTCTACAAACCTTCGATAGAAGTTTACGAGGCCGAGGAAGGAAAGGACGTCCTTTACGCTTCTAGGTATCTCCTATTCGAGGATCGTCTTGATCTTCTTTAGGTCTATCTTAATACCTTCGGTAGTAATAATTAGACTAAGGTACTTAACTTCCTTCTAGAAAAACTTGCTCTTCGCGATGTCTAATAGTAGTTTAGTATCGATAAAGCAGTCTAGTACCTTAAGTATATATTCTATATACTCCTCTCTTATACTACTAAAGACGATCGTATTATTAAGGTATACGGTAACGAAGTCGTTAAGGTAAGGCCTTAGGGCTTTATTAATATAGGCCTAGAAGACGCTAGGAGCGTTATATAATCCGAAGGGTACTACTAGGTACTTAAAGGTCCTATACCGTAAGGTGAATATAGTCTTCTATTCGTCGCCTACTCGGATACGTAGTTTATTAAAGGTAGTAACGACATCGAGTACGGTAAAGTATTAGTACCCGCTTATTCGCTATAGTGTCTCTCGAACCTACGGGATAGGGTATCGGTTCTTAATCGTAATAGCGTTAACTACTCTATAGTCTACGTAGATACGTAGTCTACTACCTAGCTTTCTAATAATAGATAGATAGATTTGTCATTCCCCTGTTCTAGGACCCTATCCGGCCTATATAGGTATATATCTATTGTTATGTATAAAGGGAAACCCGAATAGGTGAAAACCCTTCCCGCCCCCGACTACTCCTTATCTAGTTTAGCTTTCCCTCTGAACGTACGTAGTCTATGTCACTACCCCGTTAGCCCCCGCTCCTAGCCGGTCTCGTCGCGCTACGTCGTGTCCTCTCTTCCTACACTATTCCTACTAGGCGGTACTGTTCTAGCTAGCCCTTCTCTAGTATCTAGTTCGTAATGCGCCGTAGGTCCTTAGCGTTATTAAGAAGTGCCCTAATCGTCCGGTTCCTCGCCTTTGCTATCCACTCCCCCCTTCCTAGCGACCACCTCGGACAGACGAGGAGTACGTGCCGTACGTTCTAGGAGCGATAGCCGTAGGGGTAGCTAGTATTCGTGTATCCTAGAATCTTCCTCTATAATAGGTACCCCTAGAGGCCGATGTGTTCGCTTCGTAGTTAGGTTACTATACTACTCTATACCCTCGTAAGGCGGTAGTAGATAAGCTTCGGGGGGTGCTTGACCGCGGATTTTGTAGCTAACTATTCCTTAGGTTGTCCCGCTAGCTAAGGGCGTCCACTATGCCCTACAACCTAGTTGTTCCACCTCTCTTTCTATAGTTGCTCTACAAACGATTTCTCACCTTCCTATTGTGTTACTAGCTATTCGTCCCTTGCCCGGTAGTTCGGCTCGTTTCCGGGTCGAATGCCCCTATACGCTAGTACTAATTCGCGGGCCCTTGCGACTGTACTAGCGATGACCTTCTATACTAGGTACTGTGCCGACTTGCCTAAGTAGGAGTCTAATAATAATGACTAGCGATATAATACGTAACGTACTTTCTCTAATTTTGCCTTTCGCCTTTAAGTCGTCGATATACTTCTTTACGACTTCGAGCTCCTATAGGCTTATTAGATATAGTCGAGCGAAAGGCAGCTTAGCACCTAGGTCAAAGTCGATAGCGAGGTCGTCTCCTTAACGATAAGGAGGTAAGGTATTGTCTCCTATACGTAGAACGAAGGCCTTACGTCGCGACTTGAATTTACGCGGAAGCGATATATCTAGGTCTACTTCGTCTTTACCTTTTATATATTATTAGAAGTCGAACGCTACTATAGCGCTAAGCTATATACTAACTTCTTCTATAGCCTCCTCCTTAGTTATAGGTAGCGCGTCGTTATTCTACTCCTAAATTAGGTAGCCTTCTTATAGTTATTAGCCCTCTTTAAGCCAATCTTCTAGACATTCTACGGCCTCCGTAGCACTTATAGACGAGATATTAATACCTGTGATTGCCGCTACGTCTGTCCGATCGGCACGCTATTACTACCGAGCTTATTTTTCTAGTTAATAGCGTACTATCGTTAGTATTCTTTCGTAATAGTCTCTATAGTAAGACGTAAATATAACGGTGTTCGTCTAGTTCCCGAAGTCTAGTAGGTGCTTCTATACCTACGGTATACTAAGAATAAAGTTATACTTAATACCGGTAACAAAGTAGTTCAATTCTTCGACGTGACCGTTTAGGTCTAGAGTCGCTTTTACGTACTCCGTAGCTTCGTTCTTCTTAGACGGGTCTACTATACCGATTCTAAATAGAGTAGGTAGCTTTATCCTATTATAATCCTTTATAAACCTCGTGCTACAAAAGATCGACTATACGCCTAGATCTACTAGGCATCTAGTAGGCTTACCTTTAACGGTACCGTATATAATAAGATAATTACTACGTAGCGGGATGTCGACTTTAATTACTCCGGCCTTTATAGTCTCGATATCTATAACCTTAGGCATGTCTACCTCCGAAGTCTACCGCTATAGTAGGTTAACCTTTTTGTTTCGTTACTAGGGTATTAGCGTAGGCTCTAACATCCTTAGCGGGCCTTTACCTAACGGATATATACTCGGTTCTCCTAACGTAAGGTACTTATAGATATTCTTAGGAGGATCCTTACTAGGCGTAATGTTAGCTATAGTAATAATAGCTATACTCTAAACTATACGCCTTAGTCTAGAGTTACCCCGTTTCCCTATTATTAGGGTTCGAAGTCGATAAGGTTCTAGTCGACCGTAGTAGCTACGTTACCTCTAGTATTACCCTTACGGAACTAGAACTATTCGTAAGATCGGTACTACTAGTTATAGTCCGGGCTCTTATATACGTAGTAGAACGTCTTATCCTTCTAGTATACCGCTTTATCCTTTGTAAGCTTACGATATATCAAGCTAGTACGCTTAGCGGCTACTATATTATACTACTAGTATACCTTCTCGTCTATACGCTCGCTACGCGGCTTACCTATAGGTCCTCGACCGCCGCCGCCGCCTCTAGTACTACCGGAGGAACCTAGTCGCGCGTTACCTTAGCTACCGGTCTAGCCTTCTCTACTTAGCTTCTTACCGGGTAGTTACTACTACTAGCGCGGTATATCGTCGAGGTCGATCTCGATATTACGGAGAGTATCTTCTATCTTAGTTAGGCTCCTAAACCGTATACCCGTAATCTTCGCGCGTAGACGTAGAAGAATCTTCTCCTTAAGGTTCTCTATTAGTTCTTCGCGCCCGTCCTTAGTAGTATACTTCCTAAGGTAGTACGTATACTCGGAAAACTTCGTATAGAAGAGGTTAAACTTCTTACCCTACTTCTATTCGAGTTCGTAAAAGGCCTTACGGTAACGACGCTTCTCGAAGTAGTCGCTATACGATAAGTCGAGGATCTCGAGAGCCTTATTCTAATGCTTAATAGTAGGCTTATAAGGTCGGATATAGCCGAGAGCGTTCGTACCTACTAGGCCGTAGAATATAATATATAATTTAGTATCTAATCGATTAGGTTCTATAAGTAGGTACTCGCTAACCTTCTTACGCTACTTAATATAGCTAACCTTATCTTCCTTTAGGTCGGCGTAGAAGACAGGTAGAACCTTAATAGGGTTCTTCTAAGATATATTAATAGACTTTATAGACTACGTACCTAGAGTTAGGGTAGGGGTAAAAGGACGCGCGTATAGATAAGGCGTATTATTAGCGTCGCCGAACCTACCGAGACCCCCTAACGTAAACTAGTATAGAGTCGATATGCGTATATTACGGATACTATCGTCGTAAGCGGTCTCGAAGTTATTAATACCTATGAATTCGACTTCTTACCTACGCCCGCCTAGCGCGCTAGCCGTACGTTATAGTAGCGTAGTTCTAAGCCCTCGTAGTAGGACTTTCTCTATATACGTATTGACGCGAACACCTAGAGTGTTTCCTACGTCCTTCTTTTATGAATCTAGGAGGGCGCGTAGCTTAGAGGGCTAGCGAGCGAGTGTCGTTAGTCTCTCCGGTTATTACTATTACTTCTAAAGTGCTTCGAGCTCCTTAATACGCTACTTTAGACTCTCGACCAACCTACGCTAAGTGTTGTTATCCTCTTATAGGCTCTCGATTTCTGCTATAGTATCTTCCGTATCGCCGTCCTTAGTCTATACCTTAGCTTCTAGTTCTTAAATTCGCCTATCCTTTTCCTCGTTCTAAACGGTTAGACCTTTAATAATGCCCGCCGCTTCTTCCGAGTCCTCCTTTTCTTACTAAAGGGCTGCCTCGAGGTTGAATTTCTTACCCGTTAGGTTAATAACTCGGTCGCGAGAGTTCTTAAGTAAGGCCTTACTATAAGTATATATCTATATCCTAAAGTCGAGGACATTAAGCTAAGCTTTAGGTCTCTTCTTAACTAACGCCGCTAACTCTTCGTAGGTATATAGCTTAAATACTTATAGATCGTATCGGAACTAAGCGCCTTTACTATCTTCTATAGGATCTAGGGGCATAGTATATAATAGGTCGAGCGGCGCGTACTAACCTCCCTACCTATCTACTCTCGATGATGTATCCTATCCTCTATCTTATTAGTAAATACGCTTACGCCGGTCGTACTTAGTCTTAAGAGTCGTATACGTAATTTCCGTCTTCTACTATTAACCCGCCGTCGCTTATCGTATCTAGTAGGTCTAATCTTAGCTATCGACTACAGTCTGACTTCTATTATTCTATTAGGTCTACTACGGTTACGGTTCGTAATTACCGGTAGCTATAGTCGCGGCTGTCTCGAATCCTCGACGGTTCGGTAGATATTAATATTAATCCTACGTATCTCGACGAACTCCTACGAAAGTATCTATAACTAACTATATCGTATCCTCCTCTTCTATACACTTCCTACGTATATAGGACACCCGATTATACTACTATAATCTGCCTCGAACTCGGGGTCTTATTTACTAACTCCTACTTAAGTGTCGTAAACTAGTCGGTAATGTCGCCGATAATACGCGTACTTACTATAGAGGGATTTAGAGTAGTAGAACTTAATAATACGGATCTAGGTTTCTCTCGGTAGGTAAAAGGGTGTCGTAGCTAAGTAATCGAATAAGTTCTACGCAGAAGAGAAGTTCTAGCTAAGGCGCGTATCGAAGATAAGCGCGACGTTTGCCGAGCCGAGGCGTTACGTTATATTTACGAAGTTACGTAACCTAAAGGCCGTAGGCCGTAGGGCTATACCGTAACACTAGAAACGTATATAGGGGATAGAAGGTTATATAGAGCCCGACTTACTCTATATCTTAATATATACGTAAATAGTAGTACGTAAGCCTCGGCGATTATTAAAGAGTAGCTTAGCTATAACTAGTAAGGTCTAGTCGCTATCGAGTAAGAATTAGATAAGCTTACGGTCTTAAGTAGTTAAGTATAGCGACCGAGCGCTAGCTATACCGGAGTACGAGCTTACGAGTACGTAGGTAAGTCGTTAGCGAGGGAGTAAAGCTCTATACTAGCCCTTAACTAGCCTTAGCGCCCGCTCTTATTAGTTAACTTTTAAGTTTTAGGGTTACGTAACCTACCGTACTATACCTATTAGCGAACTCGTAAATATATACTCGTCGCTAACGCCTATATCGTCGTATAATAAGCACTATACGTCGGGTAGCGGTAGCGTAGATTATACGCTACTTTATAGTCTAGAAGGGTTAGTAGAGAGCTCTACTCCGCTACGCTTACCTTTAGAAGTTTATAACCGCTAATAGTACATTTCAAGGACCGGTATAACGGTAAGGGTAGTAGATATACTAATTACTACGCTAGATAGCTATACCTTAGAATAGCCTATAAGGTACTTTACTACCGAGCGGGCTATACTACCGAGCGGGCCACTTTTACTAAGAACTATACTACTTCTATAGATATAGCTATATAACTACTATTATAGCGTATATTGTCTTTAAACGAGGCTAAACTAACCTTAGCTATCTAGGCTACGAAACGCGACGCGATAATTACGAATAGACTTACTATAAAGGTATACGACGCGTCTCGAACTATACTAGAGTATCTATAAGGGAGCCGTTCTTAATATAGGGCAAATAACGAAGTTGTTAGACAGGCTATCTAAGAGGAGTACGAGGTACGGAAAGTTAATATATAAGCCGAGGTATACGGGCCGGCCCGTACCGAGTTACGTAACCGACTGCTATTCACTAGACGTCCGCCTAGGCCCGTAATAGTATCGATTGAATAGACGACCTCCTCGGAGTGACTACGAGCCTAATTCGAAGAAGCTTATAGAGCTAGAAGAGAGGGTAATACTTAAGTATATACTCGAGCTAGATCTTAGATGTTTCCCGCTATTAAAGGCTAGTATACGAGCAATAGCCGATTTATTACTATAAGAGAAGGGTCTTAAGCCCGCTAGTCTTAATTAGATAGACAGGTTTATTAGGCGGTATCGTAAGCTAAAGGTTCGTATAATATGTAGATACGATCGTTAGCGAGCCCTAATAGAAGATCTAGACGTTATCGAGAAGTAGTTCTTACTTATACATAATATAAAGGAGAAGTATAGCATCCTTAAATAGGACACCTATAACTTCGACGAGATAGGGTTTATAATAGGTGTTATCACGTCTTAGAGCGTCGTTATAGGTTTAGAAAGGCGTAGTAGAAAGAGGAAGGTCGTTTAATAGGGCAATAGAGAGGGAGTAGAGAGATAGCGCATTAGATAGCTCTTATACGAAGCGAGATTAGTAAGCTACGCAAGTCTAACGAGGCCCTTATATAGCGGAAAGCACGAAAGCGTAAGTATATTTAGTCTAGAGGGTCTCTAACCTTCAATAAGGCGTCGCAATTAATACCTCTAGAGGATACTAGGAGGTAGGAAGTAAGTAGAGAGTCGCTAGATAGTGTTCGGCTAGTACTAAGGCTACGACGCTATAAGCGATATAGCGAGTCGGGGTATAACGTATACACCTATCAAGTAGACTTACTAGATAGCGAAGAATCTAAAGAGGAATTGTCCTCCTCGTAACAATTCTGTAGGATGTCGTCGTGTTAAGATACCGTCGCAATTAAAGTGGAAGTGGTACAGTTCTTGGCAAAAGTGGCCCGCTCGGTGGTGTGGCCCGCTCGGTGGTGAAGCACGTTATAGCAAAAATCAAGGCTTTATCGAGCGAAGGCACTCGAAACGAAGTCGCCGTCGTCCCGGAGCTTACGGAGGGCTACGATAAGGCGGGTAAGTATAGGGGCTGCCGAGCGTTAATTATATACATTTGAATACTAATCGCGTCGCGCGACGTCTAGGTAAATGTAGATTGCGCCCGTGCTATATCTCCGCCTTAGCGACATAGATAGCAGCACTTTTGATTGGTCAAAACTAATCCTGCATACCGCTTGTAAGTGGCTACAATCTAGCGCTACTAGAAACTTGTTTCTCCGGCCCGTACGGTACGTTAGAATCACTGTTCACTCCGAGGCGCTCTAAGCCCTCGCTCGCTTAGTCTTTTGCTCGCAAAATGCTGTATATACACGAATAGCGCTCGGCGGTGCCTTCGCTCGTCTTTGAGGCAGGCCTCTGCCTCTCTTCAACATTTTTGTAAGGTTAGCGACGGGAAGGTCAAAAAGAGATACTAGGTCTATAAAGATCAAGTTGCTAGCTAATTTGGTGAAGCAGGGTCCAAATCGTCCCGACCCTTATGTCCAAAAGAATATCATACACAAGCGGTCGAATGTAAAGAGTGAGTTGTGGTGAGACTCCATGTTATCTGTGTGCAAACAATGCAGAGAGGTCGAGGATAGCATGATGGTAGGCGAGCTGCTTCATATATTGCTCAGTTACACCATTGGCCTCCGTCGCTACATATGCCTTGATCGCTTCAAGTGAGCAACATCAAACGGCGGACAAGGGCTCGCCCATTGCATGCATGGACATGAACATGGAATGGCTTTTGTCAAGTCGCATCCCCCACGCGAGCGGCCTCGTGGCTTGCCCCAAACAATGTTACCAAGACCTCCACCTTTGTTCTACACAAACGTGCTCCATCCCTACGCATCAACTGGCAGTTGTCCGGGTACATGGGAGCAAGTCGTCGGTGCAACATCGTCTCACAGGGTGCTTCGCCTCAGCCAAGAAGTGTTTCTGCCGCTCGTGCAGACGACATGCCGCGAACATCGAACGCGCCAGCCTTCGGACGACGCCCAAGAGATTGGCATTCCTTGTGCTGTTCTTGGACCCAACATCCGTGTCTGCGAACGCATTCATCAATGGGTCGACCAGCTTCATCTGCAGCACCTTTGTCGTTTGCCTCTATCGGGGGCTGCGCCTTTCTGACCACATGGGCGCACCTAGCGACTGGAAGGCAGCCCTGTGTTCATTGAGGAAGGCTCGAAGTGTATGAGCTAACCCGCGATACTGCGAGCCAGTCGGAAGGTAGGTAAGATCTATGCATCTCCCTAGTATTGTCCCTTGCAGCGATATCATCTCTGCGGCAGCAGCTACCTGGTACCTGACGGCGCAGACTCATCACCGCAAGCATGGGCGGCTTACAGAAGGTGTCCCTCAAGGACACATGGAACCTGTTCCAGCCGGAAGAGAGGAGGAACATCGTCATCTACATTGCGGGCATTATGCTGTACAAGTTCGGGCTGGAGGCTTTCAACGGATCGATTGTTGCGCTCGCGACGAACAAATGGGATGCTGTTGAGGGTATTGCCAGGCCGTTCGAACGGCTTGGTCTTTTGACCGGTCTCAATCAGGCTTGCCAGTGTATTGGAAGCATCTTGATCGCTCCACTGATCAAGCGGTATCGTAAGTAGTTTGGACCACACCCAGACGATGCATGAACTGATATGTCGCATAGCTACCAAGAATGTCCTCTCGAGTGCTATCATCGTGTTTGGTCTCCTTACCGCCATCTTGCTCATCGTTGATGCAGCAACCGGTGGAAGTATCAAGCCTGCTACGTGGTCTACCATGTCATACACGTATTGCGTGAACATCAACTCATTCGATTTCCCACTCATACTGACATGCGATAGGGGATGGAGCGACACTCACGAGAGAGACGACTTCGGATACTACGGTGACTGGAATGCCGATGGTCTCATCCCAGTCTACTGCATCACTGGAGTCGCGTACGGCATGGTCGAGCTCATCCGTCGAGTGATCCCAAGGGATATCGTTGGTGGCAACGTCCAGAAGCTGAGGCGTATGGACTCCATCGTGCACATCTTCTACGAGATTGCAGGTACCGCCGGTGCTTTCTGCACTGCGCTTGGGCTCATCCCGTGAGTAAAGATAAGGTTGTGCGATCAGGGCTGTATGACTGACTGTGTCAATAGATACTTCGGCAACAACATGAGTTTCATCATCACGCCCATCTGCTTCGCCTGCGCCGCTGTTGTCTGGTTCTTCATCAGCAAACTGCACTTCCATAAACCACAGGCGCTAGAGAGGTCGGAGAGGTCCATGGCAAGTTACTTGCGCAGCATCGGAAAGAGCATCTACCTCTTCGGTCTCTCCGCATACTCTGGTGTCCTGATCGTCTTCTCTAGCAGGAAATTCATCTGGCTCCTGCCTGGATACGCCATCGCACTCTACGGCCATCGTTACCTCGAGAACGGTATCGCACCACTCATCGCCCGCCGCTACCTTGGCAACTCTGCCTTCTCGCAGATCATGGTCGGAGGCTCCAACTTCGGTGAACTTCTTGGCGCCTTGACTGTGTTCCTCTTCACCAATGTGGTCCACACACCAATGCCTTGGCTCCGACTGGACGCACTATGTCTGCTTATTGTATGGTATCTGGCCTTCTGGTACCCCCCGGAGAACGACGTTCGCCAGGCCTGGATCGTGGCGGCAACTTTCATTCCAATCTCGTTCGGGTAAGTATCCTGAATCGTACAAGGCATCGAGCGGTGTCTGAGACCATGATGTGAATGAAGCGCGTCGTGCAGCGCATATCTCACGCCGTACATCATGGCCTGAGACACCGCTACGTGGTTTTCGAGTATGGCTAACACCCTTCTGTTTGTAGGTGGGCAGCCGGTGATGTGTCGCTCGCTGCTTATATTCAAGCCTCGTTGGCTCGCTTGGAGAGTAAGACGAAGGATGTCAGTGCCCTCGGTGCTGTCATGTCCTTCCTCTACTGCACATACATTGTGCTCTATGCCATCCTCAACCCTATGCTAGGACGACACGTCGACAACGTCTACCTGGCCTCGGGTGAGACCGACATCCACCCGGCGATCTACAACGTCGCTGGTGTGCAGTTCACTGTTCTGTGTATCATAATGTTATTGGCAACACTCATCCCCAAGGTCAGTCCAAGCAACATACGCCCATTCCCGGGCCATATGCTAACAATCATCAAGGTTGCCATCAGCTTTAACCCACCTGCCCTCTACGGCGAAGCACTCGACAGCGACATCGACGGCCTCATCGACCGCGACTCTTCAGATATGGATGAGAAGAACGACCCCATCCGCAAGGGCAGCGTCACCGCAGGCCTTGAAGATGCCATTATGCCAGAAGAGCCAAGTCGTGCTACGGTCGTCAAGAAGACGTCGAAGATCAGCGAGCAGGCGTACAGATCTTAGATACCCCATTTCGCACGCCCAGCATGGCTGCAAGGGTGGCTTGCTGGGCGATGTCCTTTCGTCGATGATGTGTAATGAGAATGATGACCTCTTCGGTTGGAGAGATGCGGCACATAATGGTCATGTAGCAAAATTTGCAATGTACAAAGATATGCTTCAAAGTATTCCCCGTTTCCATCATTTATCCTGACCTATGGAATGTCACGCTGCTGTATCTTTCCATATCCCTTGCTTTGCGGCGGAAGCACACCAAACAAAGCCACCGTCCTCCCAACAACTGCCGTGATCCTCACCGACATGGGCCACAATGTCGGCGAATACACATAACCAAGCAACTGTGGCAGCTTCCGATAGTCCTGCACCATGTCGACGAGCTGGCGCTTGACATTGTGGGCGGTGGCGAATGCATTGCCAAGAGACGTGATCTGCAACACATCAAGTGCTGGAAGAACGTGACGCTCGACATCTTGGTGGAAAGACTCGAGGTACGTGATGGCCTTTTCGGCGAATGCGACGTCGCATTCGAGGGGTCGGAAGACTATGTTTTGGGTGGAGAGGGTAGGGACTATGTGGTGCATCGAGGTGAGTTTGGAGAGCCAGTGTGTGCCGAATGCGGTGGGTGTCATGAGCTGTGAGCGTGTCAGTATGGCTTGGTTCTGTTGGATAGAGATGAGTCCTTCCTTACTGGCCCAGAAGCTCGCGCACTAGGAGTAGTGGGCGCAGTGTGAGCCATCTTAGGCGGAGGTCTTCTTCTGGCAGCAAGTCCATGACAGTGTCGCAAGAGGGATCTTATATACAATCAGCCTTTGTCCTCACTCTGGGGATTGTCGAAGCATCCAGGCTCCACGATGTCGCTCCATGGCTGTGCAAAACTTATACACTATCAGCACCAAAATGAGGCTCAGCGCTCCTCAGATACATCCCATCCACCACATCACTAAGACATTCACATGCACCCCCCTGCACAACCCCAGACTAGCCTATATATTCAACACATCAAAGTCCTTCTTCATAATCAAGTAAACACCTACTTTCCAGCCCTCTTTAGTCGATGTTACGATTGAGTCCTACGCCTTCGGGTACTTCTAGGCGCGGCTAGGTTCTAGAGAGTGAGGCATATGGTTAGAGTCATTGGTGTTTCTTTCCCAGCGACCAAAATTGGTCGGCGGTTTCTTTTTGTTGTTTTGATGGGGATGTGATATGATGTGGAGGGAGGTTGGGAGTTCGAAGCTCGTAGGGTGACTGATATGTGGTGGTGTTGAAACTTTTGGTCGGTGGAGAGGGGGTGGTGGGGTGGTGGATGTTGGGGAGCGGGATGCTGCCGTGGCTTCGTGTTAGCTGTTGTCGGCGATGGCCTGAACCTCACTTGCGACCTCACTGACCCAAACCTCACTTCGGCAGATTTTCATCTTCCCCATCTCTGTCAATCATTACATCTTCCTCACCATCAACCCCATCCACAATTTCATCCCAACCCATTTCCTCCCCCTCTCAACCACCAAACCCTCCTCAATCCCCCTCTCCTCCAACTCAACCTCCTTCACCTCCTTCACCTCAAGCCCCGCTCTCTTCGCCGCATCGAGACTCTCCTCTATTCCATGGCTCAAATTCCTCCCGATCCTCCTCGCCCCTCTCATATCATCATACCCAGCGACTGACCTAGCTCCCATATCTGGGTGCAAATTACTCACAAAAGCCACGCCCCCAGACTTCAGGAGAGTTGAAATGAGCTGGAAGAAGGTGGCGAGGGGGGAATGATCCAGGGCTAAGGTGCTGATTATGATGATATCGAAAGAGACCTTGCTGTCATGGGGGAGGGTGGTGGGGTTCTGGAGGTCGATTTGGTGAAGATTGACAGCAGTGTGACTTGAGGCCAGGCTGGAGAGGTTCGTCTTCGCGGTATTGAGCATGGCAGCACTTGCACCCCAGCCCTCGATCTTGATCTGCTCACACGGCCATGAGTGCTGCGCCAGTTTCGTCGTAGTGCGTCCAGTGCCACAGCCTAGATCCAGGATTTTTAATGTCTTGACATCTCTGACCAGCTCCGAGATCTTCGGCAGGATCTCCTCCATCTGCACATCATCGACAGCTTGCAAGAAGTTGCCATCGGTGTCACACGTCGCCCTGCATGAACAATCAGCTGACAGCCCGCCTGGCCCATGATTGAGGAGATCACGCACGCCCACTCCTATACACCTCCCCCGCCCCGACACTCTTCACGACCCGTCCAACATCGTTGCCCCCATCTGGCTTTCTCGACGGAGCTCGATTCTCTTCTCCACAACTCCCCTCAATCGTAGCATGCTCCGTCGACTCAAAAGACCTCTTGACATCCACCAGCGACGTATCGAAAGACTTGTACAGCGAGGGCGTCGTCATATCAATCGATTGTGCCAGCAGAATCAGCAAGACCATTCATACTCCGTTCCGCGGCCGAGGTAGCCCTTATATCTTCTTTCTACTACTTCAGCAGTGTCGCGGGTACCTGATAAGGCAAGGCACAGCTCCCGTCCCGATTGAGCTCCAGCACAGTGCATGGTAATACTGACCACTGGCACAACCTTCGTCTCCGCAATTGTCGTGATACGCGTCCCTAGTGTTCGAAGCGGATCGCGCCACGTCCACGACAGAACGTGATTGACGTGGTTTATTTTCTCTTCTCGTTTCCTTCATGTGCAAGTTGTGTCTCGCCATCGATTGAGCTGTCTTGGGGTATCCTTGTAAAATGTACACTTCCATTTATCCCCATTACGCCGCGCTATGCCCCCACTCCCATCTCATTTTGTTTTGGCCTAAAACCACCCCTCCAAAATCTTCCCCCGATGCCTCACCAAATTCCCATACCTCCCCAACCTCTCCCCGAGCGGATTATGCCTCCAGCCCAACTCCTCATTCAGAATCAGACACGTATACGCAAACACACTCGCGTCGAAGAGGGTCGGTTCCGTCGAGCTAAAGAAGTACGCATCGTCCCCCAGGAGCGTTGATAAAGCTTCGAACGCTTCCTCGGCATCTCGCAGTAAGTCCAGAGTCGAGACGTCGGTATTACCAGCGCTCTTGACGAGCTCCATACTCGCTCCATGCCGGAGCTGGCGCGTGAGGGCCGTCTGGACGAGGCGGTGCGTTGAGCAGGGTCCTACGTAGAGGTGGTGGACGAGGGGCGCGTTTCGGGGGTCGAGGTAGAGTTGGTAGAGCTAGAGTTCCCTGGATCAGAAGTGGCCGTGTGTCGTTTCGTGGAGGTTGTGCCTTACCCAAGCCTTCCTGACCCGATGATCCAGCAGCGAAGCGTACGCCTCATACCTCACATCCTCCGGCTCAGCAACAACACTGCGCACCTCTTTCTGCGAAGAGAGCCATTTCCTGAGCTTATTCCCAGGGATAGGATCCGTCGCGGGCGCAGCAGGCTGTAGGAAGGGGAGAATTCCAGTGGGACTAGCATGGTTACTAGAAACCGCCGTCTGGAAGGTCACGCCTGAGAAGCGGAGGTATGCCTAACATCATTCAATCCATCAGCCCTTTCCTTTCCTCCCACCATGTCCTGTCAACCCATCCCATCCCAACTAACTAACCTGCCACTTCAAGCACCCAGGATTAAAGCTCGGCCTCCCATCCCTCGCACCATCCTCCGTAGTGAAGACATGCAACACATTCTCGCCTCGACTCCTCGGCGCTCTCGCGGGGAGTTCGTTCGCTTCGTCCGTGACGAGTGGGAATTTGTCGAAGATGCGCTTCACGGACGGAGGAAGGCTCCATAGACTGCGCTTCGGCACGAGGGGGGAGTTTTCGGTCGTTGAGAGGGGAATTGGGGCGTTTTGGGGCTTCTTGTCATCGTTTGGCATTGTCCATTGCAGGTGTGGGGGAGGAAGTTGGTCGGGGAGGTGGTTTTAATGGATGGTATGACTTCCGCGGCTTCGGGTGAAACTCGGGGGGGGGGGGGAGAACGGGCATATGAAAGAGCAGTGAAGGGGGACGGGTCACTGACAATACTGGAGTAATGAGGCATCAACCATCGAGTGGTTGAAGCAAGCAGTCATACCATCATTCCTTTTCTATATACATCACAATCGCCCAGGTTCAGGATGCAAAGTCATGCCAATTTTCTTTCTCACTTCTCGCAGGTTGTCTCATCTCATCTCATGCTCTCGCTCGCCGTCTCGGTCGTCTCTATACAATGCAATGTCGCTGTCTCTATGCAATAGGATCGGCGCCTGTGGAAGGTGCCAGAGATCCCTCAATCTTCCTCTGTGATTGTGTGTAAGTCTTGATCACTCGAAACCGGTCTGGGCAGAAAGGGTGTGGTTGAACTCACCTTCGCCTCGGTCTTGTCATGCTCGGAGGGATTCTCCTTCTTCATGTCGGGTGTGTGCGGTGCATGGCCTTTGGTACGTCCGATAGACATGCCGACACGAACCTGCAAGAGGTAAGTCATCTTGGTCAATTTGTATAAGGCGGCTTTACTTACCAGTGTCTCCAAGGCGCCACTGCTGTTCGATACGAGGTCCTCGTCGAAGTTCATGACGCCTTCTCCGAACAGCAGTAAGAGTGTTGAGCCACCAAACTTGAAGTAGCCCAACTCTTCTGCACGCTTCACTTCTTCGCCCTTCTTACGAGTGATGACTGTTGAGCCGACCATCATGGCGCCCACACATATCACCATGACCCGGCCATGGCAGACAGAGTCAATGGGAACGACAACACGAATGTTCTCACCGTAAACGTCCAGGTGTGAACGGATGGCCATAGGATTGACCGTGTAGTACTCGCCATCGATCAATTTCGGCTCCAGCATGGTGCCGTCCACTGGTATGTGAAAACGGTGGTAGTCCTGAGGCGCCAGTCGAAAAATACCCAGGGCACCGTTCTTGTAGCGTTTCGCATCCTGTGGATATGCGTCACCTAGCAGCCGTTCGACACTGAATTCGCGACCTTTCACCCAGATCCGTTGCGCCTCGTCCAAGCGGTTGAAGACGACAGATCGACAATCTGCAGGACTCACAATCACGTGTGGGTCATTCGGAGCGGAGCAGGGTCTCGCATTTGGCTTCAATTCGCGGTAGAAGAACTCGTTGAAAGTCTTGAACTTGTCCGTAGGAAGCAGCACCTCGTTCATATCCAGTTGATGGAAGTTGATGAAGCCAGGAATCTGTGAAGCCGAAGCAGGATCGTCGAACTTGCGGCCTTGCTTGAAGGACATCGAACGGAGGAGCTTGCGGGCGCGCTTCTTCTCCATCTCTCTGCTCTTGAGGCCCTTGTACAGCAAGCGGATGCCCAGCCTCACGTAGACGCTCATGCGTTCTTCGTTGATTATACCGGTCAAGCGATCTTGCACGAGAATGTTCGCGCTATTCGCTCCCAGCTTGTAGCCACCATACGATACCTTGGTGATGACCTTGGAATACCACTTGCGCTGGGCTTGCGAGCTTGTCACAAACCCGGCCATGACGATGTTGTTGACTGATCGCCAGTCACTGCTCGCACATGTGGCGATGTGCGTGATGATGTCGGCATCCGTAGTTCGTCTGCCTTTCACCAGTCTCGGCTGGTGACAGATAGGGCACTCGTGGATTTCGACAACGTGCTCTTCACCGGACTCTATCTCATTCAGCTCCTGTTCAATGTCGCCATCAAGTCCTACCTCATCGCCAGTCAACAAGTCTCCCGACATGCCTTCCTCGCCGAGATCGCTGACTTCAAGTGTGGGAATAGACTGTGGGTTGAGGTTCGATGGAGTCTGTGATGCCTTCATGAAGGGTGTTGCGTTCTGACTCGAGTCCGGCGAGCTGTTCCCGATGTACCTGCCAAATACTGTTAGCGATTCTCCAACGTGGTGTTGTCATGCCTATCCAAGAGCCGCCAGCCACCGTATCGTCACGGAAAGGTGGTCCCTCGGTCATCCTGTACGACTTTGCTTCACATGCTTACCCAATATTGGCAGTGGATGTCGTGGGATCGCCACTAGCTGACGATGCCGAACCTCTGTGACTGTTGTGGTACTCCCCAGTCTTCAGCAACTGTTCTTCCAGACATATCACCGCTTGGTCCATAGTCAGAATGTCCTCGCCGTTGATGTCGCGGAAGCGTCTGAAGAAACCATCAATGGTCCTTTCGTGCAAAGTACTGCCCAGTGTGTCTAGCATTGTTGATAGCTCAATCTTGTCGATCTTGCCGCTGTCATCTGCATCATATTGCCGAAGCAACACTCGCCAAAACTGCTGGCGAAGTGCTTTGTACGGCAGATACTTCGCCCTGAGGTACAACACCGGGTTATGCTTATCTTGCCAGCGATCTTTCTTCTTTAGCTCCAGCGGAAGCTCGAAGGCATTGAGACCTGCTTCGTCTGCAGGATCAAGGGCGTTGCCTTCGTCGTGACCATTCGAGCTGGCGTAGCTCGGCTGACTTGTTGGCGCAGGCCTGCTGCTCTTGTCAGAGATAGATAGGTCGGATAGCCCAGTTGTCAGGCCCGGGCGTTGTACGGTCTGAAGGTTGTTGTTACTCGTGGATCTGCTGAGCTTCGCCAAGTTCGTGGCCGAATTGCTCTTGCTCATCTTGCCGAGGCTCTGTTGACTGGAACTTCTGGACAGTGGATTGCGGAATCGCTTCTTCTTGATCGGTTGTCCGTCGTGCTCGTCGGCATCAGGAAGACGGTAGAGGCCAGTCTCCGGATCTGCCTCAGGAGCATGCTCCGCAATTTTCTCCAGTGATAATGTCGCCGTACCCACGAAGTCGTTTCCAGAAAACTTGTCACGATCGACGACTGCAAAGTACAGGCTGTAGTTTGTCTCACTCTTCTGAACCTGGAACACGAGCTTCTCATCATACACTGGGTTCAGGTTGTGGTTAACAACTCGAGTGCGGTATGTCTTCCTCCCCAGAGAAGTCACCACGAATGGATCCATATCGAAGGATGTCTTCGTCATGTTCTTCTCTGGAGGTAGATCTGTTACTCTGTTGATCTCCAAGAAGAGCACGCCCGCAACATCAGAAGTGCTGCCAAGCTCATATGCCTTCAGCTTCGTCTTACGACGCAGTCGCTTGAGCTTGCGGCGTCTCCTATGTTTCTGCTTTTCGTCCGGTGTGCCTGTCGGTGTTCGGGTTCCATCGTCTGTCTCGTCGGAGGGGTCCTTCTCATCATCGTCCTCTTCGTCCAGATCTTCGAGGCCGTTGCTACCGACTCTCCTTAGGATCTCGTCTTCATCGTCCTCATCATCCTCGCCTGGTTCTGAGAGCAATCCAGTGAATCGCTGCATGATGTGGGCCGGAGGAGCTGCAGTATTGATAGGATCGGTCAGGGTGAAAGACAGCTGAACCTCGCCAGATATATTCGTATCCTTCTTCGCCTTCCTACGGCCACTGCGTCTGCTCTCAAGCTTGTACCACTTCGGTTCGGGGTTCGTGCTGCCATTCGCAAAGACATCCTCCAGCACCACGTCGAACTCTCCCATGTAGTCTTTCTTAAACCGATCTTTGTCCCAACATACTGCTTCGAGGAGCGCGGAGTCTGGAGAGAGGATTGGGAACTCGAATGTCTGGTTCCATTGCGGATTGAGGGTCTTGCTGACAACGCTGGTGGCCTCCTTCGCATCGCCGAGTGTAAGGACTAGGAATGGGTCTGAAGTGCCGGATCGGTCTTTAGGAGCTAGGTTGCGACCCTAGAAGCAAGTACTGTTAGCATTGGCCACACACAACCGATTCGGCTGTGAACATGTAGTGCACAGGTCTTAGATCGAGCGATGCTTGATCCTGCCTATGGAGTGCTCTCCTGCTCCAAACCAGCTCTTCTCCCGCCCGATCAACTCACCTTCAGCACTCGCACTGTTAAGGATAGGGCCATGGCTTTGTGATCTCCCCGTAGCTCCCCAGGTGACTTTTGGGCGCTGGACATGTTGAAGCCGGCGCCTCGGGTGGGACTTTGGTTGCGAGTGGTGGAAGCAGGAGGAGTCTGAGGGCCAGACTTGCCCAGTGTCGGGTAGTCACCAGTGCTCTTAACCCGCTTCAGCGACAAGTGATGCGGCAAGTGAGGGCGGACCATGGTCGAAGGTCCAGGTCAAGCAATGGCCTCGTTTGCTCCAGCTGCTTGGCGATCAGCTCTAGAGGCTGAGCTCCCGCGTCGTTCGTATGGATATGCCTGTCGGGCGTGACGTCCCGAGTGTAGTCTCGGGGAAAGAGGGCTCTGATCAGGTTGAGTTGAACAACCAACAAACCAACAGCAGAAACAAAACACGGGCCAAGGCCGAAACAAGAAGTAGAAGCAGGAACCATGTCACAGTCACACAAACACGCGTTCCAATCGCATGCTAAGTACATCAGATGCTCTGGCCAAGAAGGGCCCCACGGCCCACGCGGAAGAAGGACGCAGGAGACGGAGATGGAAACAAAGCCACCGTACGTACATGGACCACTCTGCTGCTCGTCTCTAAACGAATGATGATGTCGAGTCTGCGCAGCTGTGTCTGATGAAAGTGAGCCTCCCCGAAAATGCCACAGACGCGCCAACTTTTGCCTCCACTCATCTGCCAGGCCTGTCACACAGTGCAGTCAAGCTGCACGATGTTCTGGTTGACCGTTGACGACGCAAAGGGCTAAGCACATGTGCATGGCATTGCCGCAGGTGCTCGATCGCTTGCTGCTTGCATGCAGTCGGCGTGACGGATACTTGCATGCATGCATGTAGTGGGGCACAAAGCCAGCTGCAGTCGCGCACTCGCGGCCTCTGCAAACTTTGTGTGCACAAACTCGTCAGCAGATACATGTCCGAATACCTCCATCAGCGGCGGCGGCAGAGGTCCATCGTCCTTCATGCACAGCGGTAAGCACGTGTGAGTGCATATTGCCGTCGACGAGAAAAGCGGTCTTTCAGGCAGCCATCTGGAACTCAGGATGCTGCTTCGCGAGAGCTCAAAGATCATTCGGGAGATCAGCTCCCACCTCCGCTCACGACCACGACACGACCACGACCACAACCACAACCACAACCACAACCACAACCACAACCACAACCACAACCACAACCACAACCACAACACCTGAGACATGTCCCGAACAGTTGCTACTAGCTGCCACGACACCGAACGCCAGCTGAGAGAGACAGCAGTGTCCGATTAGCCCTCATCTTCACGTCCCTGGTCCTTGCCGTGTTTCTGGTAGCCCTTGATGCCACCATCATAGCGACGGCCATACCGACTATCACCTCCCACTTCAACAGCCTTTCAGATGTTTCCTGGTACAATGCCGCGTTCTTACTCACGAACTCTGCGTTTCAGCTGCCATTTGGACGAGCCTATACATTACTCAACACAAAAGGGACCTACATCGCATCGATCATCATCTTCGAGGTCGGTAGCGTCGTTGCTGGCACGGCTCCGAGCTCAATCGCATTGATCATCGGCCGCGCGATTCAAGGTACTGGCGGTGCTGGCATCTTTGGCGGTGCTTTCATCATCACCGCTGAGGCAGTACCGCTCGAAAAGCGCGCCGTCTTCAACGCATCACTTGGAGGTGTCTTCGGTATCGCCAGTGTGGTTGGGCCTTTACTCGGCGGTGTCTTCACCACCAACGTCACCTGGCGATGGTGCTTCTACATCAATCTCCCACTCGGAGGCCTTGTCCTCGCCGCAGTCTTCTTCTTCCTCACCAACCCAAAGCCAAAAGATCCCAATCGATTCAAAGGCCAGACCAAACTCCAAATCGTCAACAAATTCGACCCAATCGGCACCGGCCTCCTCCTCCCCTCCATCATCTGCCTCCTCCTAGCCCTCCAATGGGGCGTCCAATACAGCTGGTCCAGCGGCCGCGTCATCGCAACCTTCATCGTCTTCGGCATCACCATAATCGCCTGGTCCATCATCCAAGTCCGCGCCGCCGACAACGCAACCCTCCCCTACCGCGTCGTCTCCCAACGCACCGTCTTCAGCTCCGCCCTCTACAGCCTCCTAGTCGGCTCCGCCTTCTCCCTAATCGTCTACTACCTCCCCCTCTGGTTCCAAACCATCAAGCGCTCCACGCCGCAACAATCCGGCATCCAGCAACTCCCCACCATCCTCTCCCTCGTCATCGCGTCAATTGCTGCCGGCGGCCTGGTCGTCAAGTTCGGCTACTACGTTCCCTTCCTCTACGCGGGCACCATCTGCCTCTCCATCGGCTCGGGCCTCCTCTCCACTCTCAAACCCGATGCGACGACTGGGGAGTGGATCGGGTATCAGATTCTCTTCGCGGCAGGGGTGGGGATGGCGTTGGAGCAGACGAATATTGCTGCGCAGACGGTTTTGGATGATAAAGATATTCCCGCTGGCACATCGTTGATGGTGTTCGCGAGGAGTCTCGGTGGCGCGCTGGCGGTGGGGATAGGACAGACAGTCTTCGAGCAGCGTCTCAGAGGTCTGCTCAAGACGGAACTCCCGAGTCTCGGTGGAGACGTCGTCAATCAACTTGTCGGAGGGAGCGGTGCGACGGATTTGATTGCCAAGGTGCAGGCGGCTGCTGGTGGGGATCAGGGGATCGTGGCGACGGTGTTGGCGCTGTATAACACTGCGTTGACGAATTCGTTTTATGTGGCGGTGGCGTTTTCGGCGCTTACGATTGTGCCGTGTTTGTTTATTGAGTGGAAGAGTGTCAAGAAGGAGAAGAAGCCGGAGAAGGATGAGGAGAAGGCAACAGAACAACGGCAAGACGACAGTGATTCTGCGAAAGAGGAGAAGGATGATGGCGAATAGAGTTAGAGATGATACCCTTATGATGTTTTATGCAAGAACGACCAGTATTATCTCCCACACTCAAGTACCTCGGATCAACTGTTCCCAAACCCTTCACCAGCATACTGCAACGCCAAACTCAACTTCTGCCCCAGAATCTCTGCGCTTGGATACTTAGGCAAAGTCAACGTCCCAAAGCAAGTCGAGCTAGTCGGCAACGTCTCCAAATTCCCAGACCCAGGGAGTCTCTTGATCACGAACGTAAGCTGGCTCGCCCCCGTGATCGGGATACGCTCAGCAGCCGTGACAAACTTGAGCAGCCGCTTCTGCTTCTTTTGCGGCCACGCCGAGACCACGCGCCAGAACGTTTGGATGTACTTTGACTTTGCGTCGTAGCCGTCGTATCGTGTGGCGGCTCTGAGGTCGTCGATGTCGAGATGGTCGCTACCCTCGAGGTGGACTTTGAGTTGATGCGGTTGGAAGATTTTCAGGGCTTTTGGAGGGATCAGGCCGGAGTTGTAAAAACCTCGGATGAAGGCGTCTACCTGGGGAGCCACTGAGCCGTAGTGCAGGTGGAGCTTGTATTGTTTCACGTATTGAGCTTTGTTTCCACTGGTGACATCTTCGGCTTGACCCATATCACTCACAAGCCAGCCTGGCCAGTCCAGACGCGAAGGATCGCAATCCTTATTTGCTGGTTGACCACCATCGATGAGCGTCATGTCCGAGACCTGAATTCTGTGCTTGCCATCTTGTTTTCGTAGTAGATCTGGGTACCGTACGCTCATCTGTAGCCCGTTTGCCTCGAACGGAAACGAGTAGTCCAGATATCCCACGTCGCCATGCATGATGCTTTGTAGTGACTGGACCTCGTGCGACCATCTGTCGTCAAGATCTTGGAGTCGCACGTCGACGGTTTTGAGGGGAGAATCCCCAGCATCCTTCGGATGCGATAGCAGCATGTAAAGCACCTTTGGAAGCCTGACCGGGAGTGCGATGCCGTTGTATAGTGCTAGGGCCACGACCAGACCAAACAATTCGAACATGTAGAGTGGCTGTAGACTGCCAGGCCTGAAGTAGCTGATTCCACTTTCAGTATCAGTAATGAACATCTCTGTGCGCGTGTCAGTTATCATGAGTCGTTCAGGTCCCGATAGAGGTTCTTACGCGTCTGCACAGCAGAAACTTCCCGACAAACCAAATTGAAGAATTCAATCTGCACCCCTCCGAGATCTTGTCCAACTTCAAGCAACTCGCTAGCTTCACCCAATCGCACACGCAGTGGTCGGCGTAGCTCATTCTTTCGTCGCTGCCATAGCTGTGTCCAGGTGTCTTCAAGAACCCTGTCGCGACTCACACTGATCAATAGATAGGGCTGTTCAGAAGATCGCACTTGGTTGGAGAGCTCGTCTTCTTCCATGTGAACGCCACTCCGCTCTCTGAGCTTGACCGCTGCATCCGTGAGCGAGTGAGCATCTTTCATGATCAGGTGACATATGGCACGGAAGTGCAAAGAGAGCTGTTTCATGGAGAAGAGCATGGGGTACTCCATGACATGATGTCGATTTCCATTTTCCGCATCCCAGTCCATGTACGATCTCGCCATACTTAGTGTATCGACTTGCGCATTGAGCAATGACATCTCGAATATTTCATCAGGCACCAAGCATCCTGGCGTATTTTGCAAAGATCCCTGGCATATGTTGTGGTGCAAGTGCCGGAAAAGCTCGAGTATGCCGTGAATCGTGCCTCCA
This sequence comes from Fulvia fulva, assembly GCF_020509005.1. Lineage (NCBI taxonomy): Eukaryota > Fungi > Ascomycota > Dothideomycetes > Mycosphaerellales > Mycosphaerellaceae > Fulvia > Fulvia fulva. The sequence continues at coordinate 2,014,029 of NC_063012.1, forward strand.
GACACAAATGCTGGCTGAGAAGACCACTGCTGGGCGAACAGCCGTTTCAGCCAGACCATGATAGAAAATGGGACCAATAGACGATAGCGAGCATCTTCCCCACCAACCGCACCCAGGGCAGATGCTACCAGCCAGGCGAGAGGAGCACGTCCGGCACTAGGATATAGTTCATGCTTTGGATCCCGACGGCGAAGCACTTCCTCCAGATGGGTTCTGCGACCAACGACAGTCATGGTACTTTGAAAGAGCCGTAGATATGGTTCGTGGTTGAGGATGTCGAGTATTGCTGTCCACCGATTGTAGCTGTCGTCGGAAGGCATGCTCTCATTCTTCTGCGGGTATGCAAGGCCTTTACTGATGACATCCCTATTGATCATGATCCATGGAGCAGGTCGCGTCGGCGGCAACCTCTGTATCAGCCAGAGCATTGAAGCCTCACCCAGTCCGTCTGCTAGAGCGCTGTTGTCGACGAAGGCGTTACTCGGAAGCGGCGACACTTGACCAGCTGACTGCAATAGGCCTCGTAGCAATGCATGTCTGCGGCGAAGCTCTTCGAGGTCAGGAAGCAGCTTGATATCCAAGGGTGTGGTCATGAGCTGCTGGATACTTTTGGTGTCGCAAAGGAGCTGGATGAGCGATGACGGATCACGAGGGCTCTCGTCCTCGGCAACAAGTTTGTCTCCGTCACTGGCGTTGTGCTTGCAGAAATGGGTTTGGGGCTTCTGCTGGCCAGCTAGACCAATGGCCGTCGCTATTGCTGTTCTCGGCTTGTGGCGACGGACAGGTTTCCGGGTGGTGGTGGTGGTGTTGGTGTTGGTGTTTCCCGAGACGCAGACTACCTCAGTGCAGTCAGGGCTTCTGCAGCCATAGAGTAGCTGATGAGTGTAGCGGCTGACGATTTCGACCAGTTCTCCAACGGCCGGGTTGCCATTCGTGCTTTCCATTAGAATCTGACCGGACGCGGCATGCCTGGACCAGAGAACTGCTGGGGTGGTATGCTGGGGAATGTAGTCCAAGAAGTAGCGAAGTGATGATATGCCGAGATCGCCATCATGTCTGGAGTGTTGACGAACGATGGTGCATGACCGTGACCCAGTGGTCTTGCCTCATGGAAGAAGGTCACGCCTGCAGGAGGCAGTTCGGCTCAGTCGCGTGCACAGACTCGGCTAGATTCGAGGGGTCTGAGCTTCCGAGACTCGAACTTCGAGAAATTCTTATTTCTTTGCTGTCCTCGACACCACCTCAACTACATCTTGAAGGCGCTGACCATGGCGGAAAAGGAAATGCCAGCAAAAGTGGCGGCCATGAAATCGCGAAAGCGACAAAGATCGGAGGCGAACGGGAAGGAGGAATACACTGGGCCACGCAAAGCACCGAAACGCAAGGTAGACATCAACTCGCTATCATGGAACGAGGTCTCATTACCGGATCGCATGGAGGACTTTGAGGGCTTCTTTGGACTCGAGGAAATCGACGATGTGGACGTCATTCGGGATGAATCTGGTACCATTGCTTTCCACTCGAAATCTGCGGCCAGTCGAAACGACGAGGAGCACGGCGTGGCGGCTGGTGAGGACGAAACTTCTTGGTCTGGATTCGAAGACGATTTTGCAGACGTTGCGCCCTCAGCGAAGCCGGTCAAGGCAGCACAGACGAAGAAGGAATCCAAGTCGAAGACCAAGTCGAAGCCTGCAGACAATGCTACCACTGAGACCTCGGCCAATGGCGTTTTTCAGAGCCTCACCGAAGACGCCGAGGACGATGTAGAATCTGTGGACGTGTCGGCATGGCGGAGTCTCAAGTTGTCGCCTGACACGATGGCATCTTTGTCGAAGCTGAAATTCTCAAAGCCTACGCCAATTCAGTCAGCTGTGATCCCACACGTCCTTGATGGACACGATGTAGTTGGGAAAGCATCGACTGGATCTGGAAAGACGCTCGCGTTCGGCGTTCCAATTCTCGAGCGATATCTCGAGCGGGCGTCGAGAAAGGCAGCAAAGGACGAGAGCAAGGCACCTCTTGCACTGATACTATCACCTACTCGAGAATTGGCCCATCAACTGGATCATCACCTTACAGCACTGTTCTCTGAAGTCCTCTCATCCAAGCCTATGATCGCCACTCTGACTGGGGGTCTTTCGCTGCTGAAACAGCAACGACTACTGCGAGATGCTGATGTTGTGATCGCTACCCCTGGTCGTTTATGGGAGATCATCAGCTCCGGGCAAGGTATTGGCGCAGCGCTGAAGCAGATCGACTTTCTTGTTGTCGATGAGGCCGACCGCCTACTCAGCCAGGGCAATTTCAAAGAAGTCGAGGACATCCTCAACACACTGGACCGCATCGATACAGATGAGCACCAAGAAGAGACGAAGTCCGCTGGTCCAAATTTACAGTCGCGACAGACACTAGTGTTCTCAGCAACCTTCGATCGTGGCTTACAGAACAAACTCGTTGGCAACTTCAAGTACAAGGACGATTTGCTGGGCACAAAGGCGACACTGGAGTACTTACTGAAGAAGCTGAACTTCCGGGAAGAAACTCCCAAGTTCATCGACATGAACCCCACCAAGCAGATGGCGACGGGCCTAAAGGAAGGCATGGTGGAGTGCGGCGGCACCGAGAAGGATCTTTACCTCTATGCACTACTACTGCTGAAGCAAGCGAAAAGAGCGATCGTCTTTGCTAACAGTATTGACGCCGTACGTCGCATCACACCACTCCTGCAGCATCTGAAGCTCAACGCACTGCCACTGCACTCCGGCATGATCCAGAAAGCCCGTCTACGATCAGTCGAACGCTTCAAAGATCCCAGCAACACCTCTCCAGTGGTCATGATCGCGACAGACGTAGCGGCTCGTGGACTCGACATCCCGAACGTGGACCTGGTCGTGCACTACCACGTTCCGAAAGCTGCTGATACCTATGTGCACCGCTCTGGTCGAACGGCCCGAGCCGGTCAAGAGGGAGCTTCAATCCTGATCTGTGGACCCGAAGAAGTTGCTGCGGTCCGAAGACTGGTAGCCAAAGTCCACGCCAAGTCGCACATCAGGAAGCAGGAGGAGACATCAGATGCAGCTAAGCAAGGATACTATATCAGAACTCTCGACATCGACCGCAGAGTCGTCTCGCGTCTGAAGGAGCGAGTGACACTGGCGAAGAAACTAGCCGACACCACAATCGCCAAGGAGAAACATCACAAAGAAGACGAAGCCATGCGTGCCGCAGCGGAGGATCTGGGAGTCGACTACGACAGCGAAGAGTTCGAGAAGCAAGCCCCTGGGAAACATGGTCGAGGCGCAGGTCGCCTGAAGAAGCAACGACAACTCCGTGAACTGAGCAAGGCGGAGATCGCGCAGACCAAGGCTGAACTGAAGCAACTGCTCAGTCAACGTGTCAATGTGGGTGTGAGTGAGAAGTATTTGACAGCAGGAAGGGTGGACATTGACGAGCTTCTTCGCCAACAAGACGCCGCAGCGGGAAAGACTGGAGACTTCCTCGGCACTGTGAGCAATCTTGGCTTGGAAGATCTTTGAATACCCTCATCGCTTGTCTAGAGTCAACCCATCAATACCACCCTCGAATTCAGACACATCATACTCGTCCGGGTACTTTTCCACAATCTTCCTCAACTGCGCCATTTGCTCTCTCTGCTCATCCGTTGGTTCCGCGTACACATCCGTCATCATAGAACTGAGCGGCGGTCTCTTCTCTTTCTCAGCCTTTCTGTAAGCTGTCAAGATCGCCTTCCTCGTATCGGCCCGTAGCTCCTTCTCCTGCTCCTCGCTCCAGATCCCCTTCATTTCTAACCACTTCCTCAGCCGCGTGATGGGATTATCTCTCCTCTTCCAATCCTCCACCTCCACCTTCGCCCGGTACGCAAATGAATCGTCTGACGTGCTATGATGCGAGACACGATAGCTCATAGCTTCGATCAGCACAGGCCTCCCACCATCCTGCAAGGCGAGCTCTCTCGCCCGCCTCGTCACTTCCCTGACAGCCAGGATGTCATTGCCATCCACCCGGATCGTATCAATCCCATACCCCACGCCCCTCGACGCAATGCCGTCTCCTCTGTACTGCTCCAGTGTTGGCGTACTGATTGCGTACCCGTTGTTCCGACAGATGAACAGCACCGGACACGACCTCGTCGCAGCAATATTCAATGCCGCGTGAAAGTCTCCTTCACTCGCCGCGCCCTCGCCGAAATAACACGCCACAACCCTAGGATCTTCGGTTGGATTCTGCTGGTTCTGCATCTTCACCGCATACGCCGCTCCACTAGCATGCGGAATCTGCGTGGCTAGAGGTGAACTAATGGTGTGTACATTCAACTTCCGAGAGCCATAATGGACGGGCATATTCCTCGCCAGACCCGAATCATGTTTGTTCGCGAAGAGCTGGTTCATGAAATCATCCAGGGTGAAACCTCTATACTGGAAGACACCATGTTCACGATACTGGGCAAAGACGGGGTCTCTGGGGTCCAATGAGCTTGCGGAGCCTACGGCGATTCCTTCCTCGCCAGCGGAGACCATGTAGAAGGAAACGCGGCCTTGACGTTGAGCGTCGAACATTATGATGTCCATGATGGAGACTGTGACCATGTCTCTGTAGAGCTTGAGAGCTTCTTCATCGCCGATTTCGGGAGCTATAGCGTCTTTGTCGACGACGTGGCCTTCTTGGTCGAGGATGCGGTAGGTGGGCATTGCGTCGTCTTCGGTTGCACGGTCGAATTTGAGGGCGGTGGAGAAGCGGGAGTTGACGGCGCCGGGGAATCGGACTCTTGACGTATTCTCAGTATCTCATACAATGTCTATACCTCCTGTGGTCTTACCGATCCGAGCCCTGCTTCTGAGAGACTGAGTTCCATCGTCGTTGACAAGTAGAGCATGTGCCTTGCGTCGTCTTGGATCTGAGGGAGCTCTGGGCCAAGGCATTGCGCCCAAGAGCGGTGATTGTTCGTTTTGATGCCATTGTGGCTTGAAGAGAGTGTCCTACTACATCGTCACATTCCTGTAGTGAAAGAAGAGAGGGAGATGTTGTTCTGTTGCGCTTACCATCGGCAACTCCGCATTCACTCTCCACACGCGCTCCGGCTTAACAGGCGCGTCTGTGCATTGACTTTGATTCTGACGGCCGGGCCCGCAGAGCCTCAATTGTTTCGAGGATCGTTTCGAGGATTGGACTTACCATTGCCGTTCATTGCAATTGTTGTCCAACATGTCTACGTTTGCACCACGAGCAGCCAAACGACTGCGGGTCGCCGCGCCTAAGAGCTGGACTTGCGCAGAATGTCGCAGAGGCTTCACATCGAGCATAGCACGGAAACAACAGCCAGGGCCAGCAACACAGGATGGCAAAACGACACATTTCGGCTATCAGACGGTAGCAGAGCAAGAGAAGGCGTCAAGAGGTACATGATACCACCAAAACGAAGGATGAAAGCTTGCTCACCCAATCTCCAGTGGCGGGCGTATTCTCCTCGGTGGCCAGCAGCTATGACAGCATGAACGATTTCATGTCCCTGGGCATCCATCGGTTATGGAAAGACCACTTCGTGCGCAGTCTGAATCCCGGTGTTCAATATGCCTCATTACACGACCAGAAAGAGGGACAGCGGATATTGGACATCGCCGGAGGTAGCGGCGACATCTCGATGCGAATGCTCGACCACGCCACGAACATCAACAAGGACAATAAGACACATGTCACCGTGTCCGACATCAACCCAGAGATGCTGGCAGAAGGACGAAGGAGACTGTCAGCGACCCCATATCAAGCAGCAGGAAGAGTCGACTATCTCGAGGCGAACGCAGAAGATCTACACACGATTGCGGATAGCAGCATAGATCTCTACACGGTCGCGTTTGGGATACGGAACTTCACACACAAAGACAAGGCACTGCGAGAGGCATATCGTGTGCTAAAGCCTGGAGGAGTCTTCGCATGTTTGGAATTTGCGCCTCAGCTATCGAATCCGCTCATGAATGCTGTGTACAAGAGATGGTCTTTCAGCGCGATACCCTTGATCGGACAGATTGTTGCTGCGGATCGTGACAGCTACCAATACCTGGTCGAGAGCATCGAGCGGTTTCCATCGCAGCCAGAGTTCGCACGTATGATCAAGGACGCTGGATTCCTCATTCCTGGACAGAAAACTGATGGTACATCTATCGAGAGCGGGTGGGAGGACCTGACAATGGGTATTGCGGCGATACACAAGGGTGTGAAGCCCTTGTGAGAATATGAAAGTTGTCCATAGATTGTCGATAACTCCCCGACTCTGTACATTACCGCGCCTCTTCCTCCTGCTACGGACGAAGCTCTGCCCGAAGGAACGTGATGAGTGATCTGTATGCAGCAGTGCAAATAATAACAGGATCATCACAAGCTACCCAAACCAGTTTGCACATGAACGATCTCTCGATGCCAATCAATGAAGCTGTGTTCTAGCCTCAAACCTTTTTAGAGAGCTCCCAACTACCGCACCAATGACAAGTCCCGTACCTTGCAGCATTGAACCAAGCGCGAGTCGGCACTCAACTTGGTTCCCACGCGTCATACGGACCAAAGCGCCCACCTCCACCAAAAAACAACACCACATCTTCAATCGTGTTTTCTTTATCCAATATCAGGCCCATTGCAACCAGCAAATTTATATACGTATCTGGATACATCACCGAACAAATTGTCGTGCTTGGATTGGCTATATGTGGTGTTGTTGTTGTCGCATGCTACCGTCGCAAACTTTTCACCTGTTTCTTGGATTGGAGAAGCTACTGCAAGATGACCAAACACCTTTCAACACCTCAAAAGAATCAGATAGTAGGAGCCCATCACTACTGCAGACTTAAGGGCATCAAGTGCTCGCAAAGAGACTTTGTTAAGACCTTCAAACCGCTCTTCGCACCCACAAGGCATCAGGTGCGCAATGCTCTGGACACTGCAGGCTCAAGACAGCCATATCACCTTCCAGAACCTCCACCTTCCGGACCAGATCAGCTCTTATCCAAGGAGGACTTGGACCGGTGTGAACGGCTGCTTGAGAACTGCCACAGCAGGGGTCAGAAGAACGCAGTAGATACACCTTGTGACTATAGACGCAGCAGAACGAAGAACAAGGTGGTGTGGATGTGAATAGAGAGATAGAACAACACCTTCAGAAATGAACATAATCCCACCAGTTGTTTTGGGCGGTTTGGTCAGTGTGGAGCGTGGTTCCTCAACCACCAAACAAGACCGCGACCCAGACAAGCTCGCACTGCTCGCGCGCTGGAGTCTCTAACTCCATCCATCTTACGGTACCGTATCTCGTTTTCCAACTCTCCGAATCTTGCGTGCTCGCAGCTAGCTCGCCGGCCATGCTTGTCATCCCTCGGGACGACGCAGCCAATCCTCTTATCTGACCAGAGTCTATGACGAGCACGTTGTCGCACGCTGATCGGGGCGTAAGATGGCGGTCGGTCGCACTGGCTTGCACCACCACTGCATACCTGTCCTCTGGCTCCCTCTGGCACGTACGCTCACAGCCACCGCTGCGTGGGTGAGGATGTGTTCCAAATGCTTTCGCGGATTCAAGGGTAGCATGGTGGTTTCCCTAGTTCTAGACCTCGGGGCATTGTGTGTCCTCTTGCGTGTCCTTTCGTCGGCCGGGGGTGATCTTGTTCAACCTTGTTCTCATCCCATTGTTTGAACGAAGCTCGGGCTTGTGCGATCTTGGAGGAACCTACGCTAACAGAGCACGGTACTTCCATACCATGCGAGCTTAGACTTCCTTCGGAGTAGTCTTCACAAACCACTTCGTCATTCATTTCTGCCTTGCTATCTATTCCTGTTCATCTTGCATACCTTTCCCCAGCATTTCCACCTCACAGCATATTCGAGCCGTAAGTCCCGACAATAAGGCGCACCACTACCACCATGTCCTCGCCACGCCCAACAAAGCGCCGCCGCTGCTCAGGCTACATCTCCCCACCCCTAACCGACGACGACAATCTCGACAATCTCAAAGTCCTGGACCACGCCGTCAACGTTCTCAAAGTCGAAGCAGAAGCCCTCTCAGGCATTCATCACCTATACGCCGCCTCCGAAACTGCCCGAGACGGCCTCACATCTGCCGTGAAAGCAGTGGTAAACGCCAATACCCATGGCGGCAAACTCATCGTCTGCGGTGTTGGCAAATCAGCCTACATCGCCATGAAACTCGTCGCAACGTCGAAATCATTGGGAATTGCAGCGAGTTTTATGCACGCAACCGAAGCGGCGCATGGCGACTTGGGGGATGTGCGTGCAAAGGATGTACTTTTGTTTGTCTCCTTCAGTGGCAAGACGCCAGAATTGCTGAATGTGCTACCGCATGTCCCTAAATCTGTGCGAGTGATGGCGATGACTTCACATCTGTCGCGGGGGGACTGTCAGTTGTTGGCTGATAGGACTGATGGGATCTTGCTACCAGCGCCGATCCATGAGAAAGAAGAGACTACCTTCGGAGTCTGCGCACCCACGACCTCGACGACTGTAGCATTGGCCGTGTCCGATATGTTGGCTCTCACAGTGGCGAACGAAATGCATCGGGGAAAGACGAAGCAAGTCTTCAAGCGGAATCATCCAGGAGGAGCGATCGGGATGACTCACCGCGAAGTCAAAGCATTGAAGGAAGCTGAAGTTGATGTGTCAGTTGTGGAGCTACCGAGCCCGACCATTGCGGCGTTGGAGAAGTGAGGACGAGGACTGGAAGTGGTATGCTACTTCAGGACTATGATGCTATGATGTTATGATGCATGAAGGCCAGATGGTGTTGTACATCTTGCAACAGAGATCGAGCCATTGTCTTCCAAATATCCCATCTCTTGCTTCAATCTGCTCAATGACGGATTCAGCAATGATAACAAATATGGCGCCACGTCAGGTCTTAAAGACCGAGCGCTATTCTGCGCCAGCAGTTCTCCAGATCCTCGCAAAGCGTGGTGAACGATGGATTCTCCAGATTTGCGATTATCCATTCGTCCATAGCAGCCGCGCGATCTTCTGGTCGTTGCGCTGCGAAGTCATCAAGCGATGGAAACTGAGCAGGTGCGTTGTTCCTCGACTTCGAAGCAGCATATCGGGAACTGTGATCTCCCTCTCTGGATGCAGCGGCAGGAGACGAAGGCACTCTGGTTCGAGCATTGATAATCTGCCTTGAAGGTGGCGGCGACTCCAGCTCATGGGGCGCATCAACCGTGCTGTCTTGTCGCCGCATCGCAGACTCCTTCAAACGATTCCCACGGGACTGCTTCACCAGCTCATCCATCGAGAGAGTTGTGCCAGCACTCAAACTGGAGATTGGACTTGGTGGCGCAACTTGTGGCGAGACCTGTGGTGCAGTCGATATTTGAGTCTTCTTGGAGAATATCATCTTTCGAGGCTCGAATTGCTCATCCGCTGTGTAGAAGCTAGTGTCTGCGCTGCTGACAGGGCGTTTCTGTACACTGGTGCTAGTTGCCCATGTCTCGTGAGGTGTCGTGGTCTGATCCATCAGCGATGTAGACGAACGCTTCTCCACTTGCGGCTTCTTCAGGGGTGGCAGATCTAGAGCACTTGACGGACGTGAGCTGCTGCCACTGTGACGGCTCCTCGGCACAGCCGAGTGAAGTTCATGCTCCATCGCAATTTTGATATCTTGCGTGTCCGGTAGCGTAAACGACGATGCCGATGCTGCCGTGAGCGGGAGTGGAACCTCGGAAGAGTGCGACATGTGGTGTTGCAGCTCCAGAGCTCCAGAAGAGTCTTGCTGCTGCAGAGTGGGTGGAAGTGTGTCATTCGCATCCATGTCTTCTTCAACAGCTTGGCGGATTGCCCCCATATTCTCGACATTGTTGTAAGAAGATGGCCTTGCAGTAGTCGGCCCTGCCTGACCATATTGAGCTGCTGCCCCAGAGACTCCACTCGGTTGATTAGGAGCGGTGCGTGTTCGCCACATCTGAGCAGACGAAGGCCGCTCTATTGCGAGTTCGTTAGACGCTACCTTATTCTCACCACGCCTGATGACGCGTGGAGGCGGCATGTCCTCACTTGCGGGACTCGCACGGGATCCCTCGTCATGTGGCAAGCTTTCAGGTCGGTGTGCCTGTCGTAGTGGGCTACCTGAACCCAGCGCTGGACCTTGAGTCGTGCTAGGCCTCACCTGGGTAGCCGGGCCTTTGCTGAAATATGGCGAGCTGGATTCCGCAGTGAGCGGACGGAAGTCCGATTGTGCCGTGCTTGGACGACCAGCAGTCCGACTCGTTCCTGGTCGTGCACTCGCCTCTTTGAACTCCATCCCACGCCACTGAAAGAGATCCACGATTTGTCGACAATCCGCCGCGCTCTGCATGCGCAGCTGAGTCCTATGATCCTGTACACTATGTTAGCCATCATCAGTGGTCGCAGTGAGGCCCTTTCACAAACTTGACCATCTTGCAAGCGATAGCGCAAAGCAAGGAGATTGTTACTGGTGATGCCAAAAATGGGCAACTGCTCAATACGGGCAGATGTACCCTGTCGTTGGATGGCTGTCTTTGTCGCCATCGCACGTTCGATGTATCGATCAATATCTATTTTCTCCTGTTACGCAGTTAAGACAGTTCAGCAGTAGGTGTTCTTTGCTAAACACGTACCAAGACCTTCGTGCCATAGATGATCTTGAGCGAAAGTGAACCACTAGCGTCGTAGCTGCTATCTCCCTTTATGACAACGAAGAGGTCCACTGCAGTGAGATGCTCCCACGGAATCGTGTTGGTTTTGGCATCGCAGCCCATTGCGAAGGAATATTTGGCCAAGGGAAGACTGATATCGATGGCCATTTTGTGATTAGTGCTGAACAGTTAGCCTGCGTAGTAGGTGACTCTTCTCGAGCCGAGCATCGTGTTGGTGACAGTGTTTCGCAAAGTCTGTACACCGCGTGTGATGTATCGCGATGTTGTCACTGAAGCGAAAGATTGAAAGATGAAAAGGCAGGTGAGCATGTGAATGGCAAGGGCGATGCTCCGACCCCTGCCGTTTTAGTTCCGCCAAGGACCCTTGCCTTGCTCACGCGCAGCCTTCGCGGCAGGAGCTGGCGCATTGCGAGGAAGCTGCCACCGCGAAGCAAAAGCCAGCGATTCCGTTTATCTTCTGTTGCGCATCGCGACTCATGTTGATGTCTGTCAGAGCTGCAGTAATATGCGCGATACGATAGCCACTCTCACCGGTTGGCATCTTGTGTAACGCGACAATCCCGGTAGTGCAATCGCCCGCAAGCCAACAGTCGACAACATGGCTCCGAAGCGCGGTCAGTCGATTGAACGGACCGACGAGCGCGACGAGTTCATCAAGAAGCTTGCCGAGTACCACGAGAAGCGCGGGTATGTTGGCTGAAGTGATGGGCCGAGTAAAGGAAGAGTATGCGCTGACACGCTGGCCTTGCAGGACAACCCTCGAAACCGAGCCCAAAATCGGCGTACGACATGTCGACCTCTTCAAACTCTACCAGCGCGTCGTAGACGAAGGCGGCTACGATCTCGTTTCCGACACCAAGGCCAAACCGTTGATGTGGCGCAAGTTCGCGGAGGAGTTCATCGGCAAGAACCAGTACACCGCAGCGCAAGCATTTCAGATCAAGAACGTGTACTACAAGAACCTGGTCGCGTACGAGATCAGCACGCATTGGGGGAAAGAGCCACCGCCAAAGGAGATCCTGGAGGACGTGACTGCGAAGGGCGGGAATGTCATGGCTCGAACATTGGAGAACTATGAAAGGCCGAAGCCTCGAGAGCAGGAGAATCTGGCAAATGGTGATGCAAGCGACGCCAGCCCAGAGCAGAAAACGCCGAAAGAGGAGAAGATGGATGGTCTAGATGAGCCTGGCAGTGCGACAGGCCGGTCTACGAGAGGGTTGAGACAGCAGCCTCCACAACGTGTCCTGTTCCAACCAGACATCACATCGGGACGTCACGCCAGGGGACAACATACGACATCGCATGCGTCTCCTTCACCGGCCGCAGGCATCAACGCTGTCGTGAATGCCCACTCTCTAACGAATGGCGCGTCTGCGACTCTTGCATCGTACGAACCGTCGCAAGCATATCCGCTATCTCTGAAGCCTGTGGTCACACCTGCGAACAACCCTGAGTTCTATAAGAATGAACGAAAGCGGAAGTTGGAGGCCAATGCTGGACCACTGGCAAGGAAGTATCGTAACATTATGCTCCCGGGAACTGGGTTCATCGGGCCCAATATCTACATCCGCGCACAGCTTGCCATACAGAGCGGACTGCCCGACGAGGAGCGCTACGCATTGCACCATCTCGTCAAGATCAGTCATGAGCGTGGTGACAAGTACCGCTTCGATCAGTTCCCTGGCTTGGCAGATGCTCTCACCAAGAAGGTCTTACAAGTGACGGGCTTGTTCTATGACATTGATTGGGATGTTATGTACGATGAAGAGTTCTTTGCCGGCGACGACGAAACACTGAATGGACTTGATGGAACCCCGGATATCCTTCAAAGGCTCAACTCCAGTATCCCAACCATAACGGACGATACGGTATTGACCGGCGACTTCTTGACTCAGCTAAATCGCATCACGGAGGCTGGGCTTGTCATTCGTAACATGGCACTGCAAGAGGAGAATGCAGGTTACCTTGCGCGCCTGCCTTTGATTCGCGACCTCATAGCTGTGGTGCTCAACCTGCCTGAGCACTCGAGCATTGTCGAACTTCGCCATTATATACTCGATATCGCTGAGCAGGTGCTAAAGTACATTGACATCAGCTCACACGATGCAATTTACCAAGGGCTGCTGTCACACATCTCGAGCCACGATCGTGGAGCTATCGCCACTGCACTGCGGACAATCAGCAGGATTGCAATGTCGCATCCCCAACCCAAACGCCTAGAGGAAATTCCCATCAGAACTCTGCGACATGTCCAGGAACTCTTGTTGATCGAAGACGAAGAGCTACGTTCTGCATGTCTCGACTTTCTCGGCCAGTATACGTCTTTCAGCGACAACGTCGAGACTCTGGTGCAAAGTCTTGATGCAGAAGTGCTGGCGCATCAACTCAGCAGATTCATTCTATTCACCGCGAAAGAGCACAAGGAGCAACGTCATATCCGGCGACAAGAATTCAGCGACACTATCGCGCCTGTGCCACGACTGTCCAAGAGCATCGTCGATCAGTTGCTGAAGCTCGAGGAACCTGAACGATCATCCGAGTGGCTACGGATGTGCTTTCAAGCTGACGCAAATGCTGAGATGACGCAGATCTCCCTATGGCAAGCATATCAGGGCACATTCGCACCTTATCACGCGACACATCCGCATCTTATCGCTGGGGAGTTCATCAAGAACGTAAGCACCACGTTTCAAGGTGCCACTGCCCAGGTCGCCGGCTCCAATAAATATGTCATCAGGGGAATCAAATCTCGAAAGGTGCCCGTTGACACGGGAATATTGGCTGGATCGAAGGCTACCGATAAAGGGAAGGAGCTCACTCGCTGTCACTGGAAGTTCACTGTACACGTTGACGGCATCAGAGATCCAAATACTGGTATCATGACGGCTCCCCAGACTCAAGAACGGGAGTGTGCGGAGTGGTCGCGCACAAGCGATGACATGCTCCAGCACATACTGTCTACTCACTTGCAAATGCCCAAAAAGCTGCCAACGGCCAAAGACGACGACAAGATGGACATTGATGCTGGCACAGCTGCCCCTGCAGTCAACGGTAACCCTACCGGAGCAAATGGTAGCAGCTACAATTTCGACTTTGTTGCCGCGGACAAGACTACATACACCTGCCGATGGGCAGACTGTCAACGTTCATCGGCAGATTTCAGTGGAGGAAAGTCATCACGCACCATACTCTACGCCAGGCACATCAGAACCCATCTGCCAGAGATTGAGGCGTCCAGGTCGAAACACAATCTGAAGAGCAACGCACTGCATGACTCCTCGCCAGTCGAGATCACGAGGCTGACGATGCTCGAGGACGAGAAGGGCGATGCCACTGGTGTGCCTCTCCGAGCAATCTTAGTCCTCCGCAACATGGCACGCTTCATGCCGCAACGCCTCGACAAGGCAAACGGCGCAGATGCCATCAAGAGTGGCCACAAGCAGGAGCAGAAGACCGATCTGCTTGCCGACATATTCGACCCTGAGGTGCGAGAACGCTTGTTCTACGCAATGTCGCACAGTAAGACGATGAGAGACTATGCCGGGGCAGTGTTCAGGGCCATCAAGCAGAGCGAGGCCAGGGCTGTGCAGACTTAAGGCATGGTACGTTTGCATGACTTTAGCGAGGCGTTGCGACTGCGATGAAGAGCATCGCTGTGTGTATCTGTGTATCTGTTGCGTCGGAGGTCGAACAGATGAGTGACGCCACCACTTTTGCGTGTCAGTCTCGCGTCGATCATTCGCGACTTCCTGCCCTTTTCACGCTTCCATCAATATCTACTACTCCTCATCATGACATACATCTCGTGTCTTCGTTGTTCTCCTGTAGATGCTGACGGTGCTGCTGCGTGCTGCCGTGCCTCGAATGCGATGCACGACATGGCGGGCACGTCGTTTGTTCCTTGACGTTTGCCGCACCTTGGACCAGAATGCTTCCAACACTTTCACCTCGCGACTCGCCATTGGCTGGAACCGACAACTACATTCGGAGGCTCGAGGGAGCATCCTCGGTGTTCCAACGTGCCCTCCAATGCAAGAAGCCGTTGCCCAAACGCCACCGGAAGGCAACATGGGCAAAGCAGAGATCGAGGCAGCTCAAGCCATCCTAGGCATCACACCTACCCAACCTGGATCGGCAATTGGTGGCGGCGTTGTGATTATCTGCGTGGACTGCGAGGCGTATGAGTTTGCGCAGCACAAGATCACCGAGATTGGCATATCTGTACTCGACACCAGGACCTTGCGAGATGTATGTCAAGATTACAACAAGTCACTCGAGTCTATCTGCTGACATGTTGAATAGCTCTCGCCAACGGATAGCGCAGACCAGTGGTTCTCGAAGATAGCGTCGCGTCACTTCAGGATCAACGAGTACGCCCACCTAGTCAACAAGAAGTACATCAAGGGCAAACCCGAAACCTTCGCCTTCGGCACGAGCACGTTCATCGACAAGAAAGACGCCGTGCCCGTCTTGAATCGCATTTTCGAAGGTCCTGCCGTTACGGACACAAATGGCGTTGCCACCAAGGTCGTTGTTATTGGCCACGGTCTGAAGAACGACACGAAGTTCCTATTTTCCTTGGGCTTCAAGTGGACCGCCATTCCGAACATAGTTCGCAGACTTGACACGCAGTCACTGGTTGGGTCGAAGAAGGACAACGTCGGACTCTCAAGATTACTTCGAGTTCTCGGCATCGAGGTCAAAGAGGAGCATCTACACAATGCTGGAAATGATGCAGCGTACACGTTGCAGGCTTTTGTGCTCACAGTACGCTCACCAACACATACATGTTGCATGCAACGCTGACACCTCGTAGGCCCTCAGAGAGCATGCTGCTCCTGGAAGCATATCCGGCGCGATTCACCAGCAGCGGGTAGACGCAGCAGCGGCAAGAGCTGTCAAGCAGGCCACCCTCGAGGCCAAAAACGCTATCACGGAAGCTGGTGTGACAGATCAAGACTCGACCGCGCCTATGCTACCTCCAACGGTTGTGGATGGTTCTGAGACCAGCATGCAACCTTCCGCGCCAGTGACCAAGTCGAGTCACACGCAAGTGCGGTCTATGGACGACTATGGGCCTACGGTCAAGTCCAGGAGGCAGGAAAAGCTCATGCGAAGAGCCGAGCGACTTGCTGCCAAGGCCGAGGAGACTCAGAATGGTTCTGTAGATGGGATGTCCTAGGTACGCAGGCATGAAGTTGGCTGTCGATTTCCGTATGCGGTCTCCGATGACAGACGTGTCCTACGCGCATCTAGTCGCATCACAGTAGTATGGAAACTTCCACATGATCGCTCACAAGCATCCCGACGGACCCGAGCTGAATGGAATCGCCGCCGAAGGATTCGACCCACAAACTTACGCGCTCACCTCACACTTCTCGGGACAACCTCCACTTTCCCCTGTTTGAGAACATCAAGAGCGTATACAGACAATGACCAAGGCCGCTCTCAGTCGCCCTCGAAACGTCATCAAGAGTGGTGTCGTCCGGATGGCTGTATGTCGTGCCTCACCGCTGGCGTCAAGTGCAGCGGTATTAACCCAGACTGCATTCGCAATACATCTGAGGGATGGAAGATCAACAGCGATGTGGCCTGGAAATGGCAGGGAACATGGCGAGAACGAAGGGGGTTGTACCTTTTCGTTAATTATGCAACGGCGTCCGATCGCATCGGTCCCTTCGAATCAACCTTCTGGCAGAAGACTGCAATGCTGGCTTGTAACCATAGCTCGGCTCTCTGTCATATGGCAACAGCGATAGGGTCGCTGTACGAGCACATTCTTCACCTGACATCGTCGGCGGCCGAGGGAAATGAAGGTCTGAGCTTTGCACTGCGGCAATGTAATCGATCAATCAAACTGCTGACTGCGGAGCGCCATGGATCGGCTGAGCCGGAGGTCGCATTGGTCGCATGCGTACTGTTCACGTGCTTCGAAGCACTCCAAGGGGAGGCGACCACAGCATGCGCCCATACACTGCAAGGACGCAGCCTGCTAGGGATTGTTGAGATGCGTGAGCTCAATGGCGGTAACCCTGGTCTAGTCGAAGCTGCCGAAGTGCCGCCCGTGTTAGGTGGCCTCGAGATGCAAGCAAAGACTCTCCAAGGCAAGCATATGTCTGTCTCGGAAACGCAACATGTGGGAGAATTACCAGACACATCATACTTTTACAGCCTGGAACATGCCCATCGGACCCTTCGTCTCGCATACATACGGCTCCTACTTTTTGTGCAGGACTGGTATACTCACTTTGACGATGGTCTGGAGGGCATGGCTGCTTTGATGACTGTGAAAAGATCCGTCTATGCTCCTTGGTTCGGCCGATGGAATACAGCCTTCTGTGAGCTGTCGGCCAGAGACGAACGAAGCATGTCAGTGCTTGATCGGAAGAAGGCGCAGATATTGCGAGCCAACCATCTAACAATGTCGATGATGGGCAGTGCCGACCAGACAGGCACTCGAGATGTTTGGGAACAGTAAGATGACGACTTCCGACAAGTTGTCGGATTGTCTGCAAGTGTTCTGAGTACTTTCGAAGTGCAGGCTCAGCCAACACTAGGCACCGTTCAATATCCTTACTTGACCTACGGCTTATGGGTCAGCGAGCCTCTCTTCATCACAATTTTACGACACCAGTGGGCGCCAAAGATCTCTGCGGACATGAGCTGGCGAGAAGTCAGTGTGGTCCGGATCGTCGTTGTAGTACTCACGGGTCTCTCGACGGTGGGTTGCGGTGTGGCAGATTGCATGTTGCTGATGGATCGTAGGTTGCTTTGCGTCCTCCCATAACGAAGACAATACATATGTGAATCGGCCTTTGTTCATGTTGCGAATGACACAGAAAGGACCAGGCTGTCCTTGTCGCTTCCTTTGGATGTCTTCAAGTGGCACACGTTGGCTGTTATTTTTTTGACGTCAACTGTGCTCGGACGAGAAACGTGAGATTTTCCTACCCAGACCGCTTCGGCGACAGGAAGACATGATGGTACTGCCATACTCCGAGCGCTCTTGACAGGTCTGTGGTCATATCCTCCGCCACCATATGGCGTTTAACCTGCAACGTGAAGGCTCACAAGAGTCGATTTACTTGTACGATATCGAGGCTCTCGTACCCATCCATCGCGGCGGACGTTTGGCAGCGATCGCCAGGAACATTGTGTTAGAGAGGTGGTCGCAATACTGAAACCATGGTTCAGGGTGGGCAGCTGCGCAGTCTGTCACTTGCGACAAAGGATCAAGGCAAGTATGCTCAGACAAGCAGCCACGATAGTGACATACGCAGCAAGAAAGAGAGACGGTGAGCTGAATGTACCGAAAGTGGACACAACGAACGCGACCGACAGAGCGGCGCACTCGCAAGTCAGCTCACACGCATCGCACAGCACGTTTGGCCATGGCCTTTTCCAGCGACACGGACCGTTGTCTAAGAATTGGGATGGCGACAGCCAGGTATTGCGGCGGAATCCAAACAGCAACGTACCTTTCCAAGGTGGGAGTACAATAAGGCTGCGACGGTGACACCACAAACTAGCAACGACATCCATGTTGGAAAAGCAAAGCGGCGTGGGTATCATAATCCGGTGCTGCAAAATGTTTTTACTGAGAACGGAAGGCGGAGGGAACAGGGGGCAGCAGGCATGGGGCGGACGGTAGGCAGTGGCGGCGACAGGCAATAACGTGGGGAGGGTGCCGACGATCACACATCAACAACAGCAAGATTCTTGAGACGCGGGGTGGGATGAGGCTGGAAGCGTGAAAAATATGGAGCGAGGGCAGCGAATGGGAGGAGCATTGCGAACATAGCAAGGCATGCGACGATGAAAGCGGAGGTCTGGAGGCTGGAAAGCGGCGGCAATGAGAGAGTGGGAGCGCAACGAGGACGGCGACGAGGACGGCGACGATGATCACAAAACGACAGCGACGAAATGAAGATGCAAGACCTTGGCGATGGCGACGACAGTGACAACGACGATAAACAGTGCCCTCCAGTCCCCGGCTCTTGAGCCAAGAAGCTGATGGGCCTCCTCTTTCTATTGACCCTGCCTATAGCATACCTCCTCCTGCCCTGCCGCCATGCATCGTCACGAGTACTAGATTCCCCGGACCGAGTTTAGCGTCCTCTTGGGACGGTGAGCTCAGCCCTTCAGTCCCAGGCCCGAAGGCGACGGGAAGCTGATGGGTGCAGTGGAGGAAAGGAAAGAGGAATTGAAAGAGAAGAAAGCTGCAGGTCATTCTCACGATCTCGCACGGGCCACAGCACTGCGGGACCAAAAGGTGCTGTGGCTACTGACAAGCTGTCCGATAGATATCTGTTCAGCTCTTTCTGACCAGTGCTGTTGGTGGAAATGATATAGCATCGGCCTGGGGATTGGGTACGCAGCTCGGCATGCCGAAAGCCTGATCACTTGCTGCTCATATCACTGGTCGGAAATGCATTACAGACAGCTTGTCAGCATCCATAGCACCGGCTGCCATTTGCTCATGAGTACGTGAGTCACAGTCGCATTGTGGCAGTGTTCGCACCGGGAGAATGACCTGCAGCTTTCTTCTCTTTCAATCCCTCTTTCCTTCACCAACGTCCAACGCCACCGCCTATCGCCAAGACCCACCACAGTAAGTCCTCATTCCCTTTGCCCCTTCACTGACAACGATCCAGACTTCTTCGCCTTCAAGGCATCTCAAAGGAGAGGTCGTCCAACGGCAGGACGCATGAGAGGCCCTAGCTGTCTCATTCTTTTGACATGCGACGGGTGGCAAACTCGTTATTGCCGGTACCATTCCAAACTCATGAAATGTGGTGTTCGATTCCCACCTTCGCCATACGCGCCTCTCATCGAGGCTGTGTCTTTGACACAAAATCTTTTCGGTGATGTCGTCCAATGGCAGGATACTCAGTGGGCCCTAGCTGTCTCATTCATTTGACATGCGAAAGGTGACAATCGTCCGTCAGTACCATTCAAGCTGAGAGAAGAGGAGTTCGATTCCCTCCATCGCCATCAGCCTCCTGGGCTTGAAACACCCTTGTCTCTTGTGGCAAGTCACCTTTTCGGAGAGGTCGTCCAATGGTAGGACACTGAGGGGCCCAATAATGCTGTCGCTCGTTTGACATGCTGAGGGCGGCAGACTCGCTATGCCAGTACCACTTCAACTCAGAGATGGAGGTTCAAGTCCTTCCCACTCTACGTCTTTTCCATCAACTTGTTGGCCCTTGCGGTCGGCATCTGGAGAAGAAGTTCTCCTTCCTCGCGACTGCCAGCCCCTCTCATCTCCTGCCTGTTGTCAGTATCCGCGGACACGATTGAATATCCCTGCTGTAAGTGAACATGATGGCGGTGACACTTGCTGTACTCTTGAATGCGAGATATTTGTCCTTGGGGATGTGCACGCTTGGACTTTGCTGTCGCTGACCGTCCTTCGGGTGAAGCAAATCTATCTCCTCCTTCCTCCTGCGAAACTGCACCTTCAAATCGGGAGGCGCCGCCACATGATGCTTGAATCTGGTATACTTCGGCGGGTCTGCTCCTGGCACATACCGCAAGTCGTATCTCAGCAAAATAAGGCAGAACAACACCTTCATCTCCGTGCTCGCGAAGAATCGTCCTGTCTCACGTCAGCTCTCATCGCATCTCAAACTCGGCAGCCACGACGGAACTCACCAGGACAAGCATGCTGTCCATGTCCGCACGCGAGATTATCTGGCGATGTTGTGACGAACTGATGGCCGTTCTCCTCACCTGCCCGCTCACGTTTGCGCAAGTAACGATACGCATCGAACTTCTCCAGGTTCTCGTAGATCTCTGGATCCCGTACAGCGCTGTCGTCGATCATGATCATGGCACCTGCTGGTAGTACCGTGCCATCGGAAAGTTCGGTGGTGCTCTTCACGTATTGCATCAAGCACGCCGAAGATCATGCTGCTGCTGCCCTGTCTTTCGGACACCGTCGTCATCTAATCAGCACCTCGCTGCATGCAAACAAAACCCAGGAAAAGGGCTATGAGAGAAGACGTCTTCATTCATCCTCAAATTGCTATGTCACACAGAGACATTATGGATAGGCTTGTATGTACATTGACGCAAACCACGCTTCTTCTAGACATACAGGAAACAAGCCCAAAAGCTCAGGACAGTCAGTTGTGAGCTGGGCATTCAAAGCACGACGTTGCAATTGTGGTATCTCGTTTGTCCCATAATGTAGCAAACAAGATAGAAATTGTAGATCTGTGACTCCTGCACGACTCGGAATCGTGCTCAGTGTTTTGTAAATTCCCTCTTGGGGATACCTCTGCCAGGCGATGCTATGCACAAGTGATGGATGCGTGCCGTGGTAATTGGAGGGTTGTTCGTTGGTCGCTGTTGTGGCCGTGATGCAAGCGTTGGTCGTTTCTAGTGGCGCGGTATATGTTGTTTCACCTTTCCAGGCGCCATGCGTTGTAGAGACATGTGATATGATTCGAGATGGAGCTCTCGAGAGAAGCTATCGTGTCATCTGTCGATGATGGATATCATGGATGTCATGACTTGCTTCCTAAATCCAGCCACGACATGTCGGTATTCACGGCCGGTTGTGATTGTCGTGACTGACGCGTGGAGTGCCGCCGACCGTAGGACTGTCGTTGCGATGGCTTTTGGGCGCCAGCTATTGCTTGCGCTGTTTTGGCTTGAGCGCCGTCGTCCTTGTCGTCTAGATAATCTGCACCCGGGAAGACCGTCATCGTACTATCCCGATCGTTTGAAGTTGCAGCTTCGGCTTTGGCAGCAGGCATCTTTGGAGGCTTCGCCCAGTCCATGTCTGCCGTCTGGGCATCTGGCTGAGGTGACGCCCATTGTGAAGTTGGACCTGCAGCGTGGCTCAGCTTGACCTTCGACGGCTTGAAATTCGTGCCAGAACCAGGGAAGAAGCCTGCCGACTTGCCACGAGACGGCACTCTCCTGCCAGCATCATAAATGCTGTTAGTGTAGACGCTGCTGGTCCCACGAGGCGCATCTTGGCCACTCATCGGCGTCCAGGGCGTGTGCGACTCATTGTAGAACTCGCTCGTCGTGGTGCTATCAATCGTCGAGCGGTTGCCCCATGAGGAGCCTATACTTGTGGCTTGTGACGTCCTGGGATCGTTGGAGTCGACGATGATGCCTCGCTGACCTTCACCTTGGACGTCGAGACTGCCTCCACGTGCGAAGTCTTCCCTCGAGTCGAAGAATGCAGGTGAGCCTTGCGTCACATGTGAGAGCCGCTGGCCGTCGACGGTCTTGTTGAAGTCGATGTCAAGCGGCGGCACAAGCACAGATGATGGTATGCGTGATACCTGTGACGGTGCACGGTCGACGGAGTACTCAGAGCCCATGCTCAGTGTACTTTGACTCGGCTTGACGTATACCGAAGGAATGTGAGAAGTCCCATTGGGTCCAGTCGGGGCGCTGGTAGCAAAGTACTTCGACCAGCCAGAACTGCGCTTTCTATGCGTCAGAGTCTCCTTGTCGAGGCTACTGCCGTGGACAGCGCCCGGTACTGTCAGTGTCGATGAAGCCAACGTGGCGCTCTTATCGCCGATGTCCATCATCTCGTGGTTCTCGGCGTGCACAAGGTTCCCGTCCTTGTCTCTAACCAGGTGAGTTGTGCTCTCGAAGCTGCCCTTAGCTGCATGTGCTTGAAATCCGTTCGTGCCGCGCTTGTTGCCGATCTTACCGGCAATGATGGCAAGTGAACTGTGCGATCCAGGACTGGAGTTGTAGAGGTTGCGATTCGGCGGCGCGAGTTCATCTGTAGAGAGTCCGGCCTCTTTCATGAAAGAAGCGCCTCGATCTGCGAAGCTCATTCGATCCGGATTTTGCTGGCCATCCTTCTCCTCAAGGTAGCCGCCGTTCTTCTTCTTCGCCTTCATCTTTCGCCACCTGAGGAAAAGTAGCACGATTATGAAGAGCGCAGCAATACCGCAAAGCACGCCCAGCGTGATGCCGAGCGTCCTCATCGTCTTCTCGTGAGATCCACCACCGCCCTTTGCCGCTTCAGAAGATGTCGCCGATACTGATGACTCTGCTGACGTGGGTGATGTCGATGCTGTCTTACTCGGTTGCAGTGGCTGTTGGACCTGCCTGTTGAAGAAGTCTCCGGCATCTATCCAGGAGTTCTCATTCTGGTCATACATGGCAATTGGGTCGTTGTCGTTTCCTCCTGCCATCACTATCGTGCCTTGGGCATTGCGTGAGATGGAACAGTCGGTTCGCGTGGATGTGGGCGCGTTCGTGCTGTTGTACGACGGCCAATTGTTGATGCTTAAATCTCCTTTTCGTTTCCTCGACGAGTTACTGTCACCAACAGTCGTTCCGGGAGCCGCGACCTCGCCGCCTGGTCCTAGCAGAACGACTCCTTGCGCAGTATTGGGCGACGTCTGGAAGTCGTATACCTGCAACACCTTGCTGCCATCCTCGCCGTCTATTACTACAGCTCTCGCCGCAGAGTCAAGGGGCTCGGAGAGGTTTGTCCCGAGTTGTGTCCAGCCATCGTTCGGTCCAAACAACCACACGCCAGTATTCGTTGTTTCTCCTCCGACCATCACAGCATGACTGCTATTCCAGGGTTGTAGTATGGGGTTGTTAGCGGGCGGTGCATTCGATGTGAATGATCGTATGTTGTATGGTAATGTCGTCGAAATAAGAAACGTCTGTGATGACAGAAGCGAAGGTGCATCTGGCGTTGATCCGCCATATACCAGTATCGAATCCGAGTCCTTCAAGTATGCTACGCTGTGGTTCGTCCGACTTCGCATAACATCCGCAAGCGGAGTGAGCGTTTCCCACGCTCCACCATCGAAAGAGTACCGTTGTAGTCCCATGTAAAAGCTGTTGTCCGTCGCTCCTCCAACAACATACAGAGACGCGCCGCCGTTCGATGTTGCTTTCACGCAAGCTGGGTCCTGCACTGGTATTCCTGTGATCTCCTGCGACCATGTTGCATTCTCCTTGAGCGGTAGCGATTGGAATG
The DNA here is from genome assembly GCF_020509005.1 of Fulvia fulva. Lineage (NCBI taxonomy): Eukaryota > Fungi > Ascomycota > Dothideomycetes > Mycosphaerellales > Mycosphaerellaceae > Fulvia > Fulvia fulva. The sequence continues at coordinate 2,037,687 of NC_063012.1, forward strand.
CATCGGCGTTGAAGACATATAGCGTGTCCTTTTCGATGGCGGCGCAGTGCCCCGTCAAGGACGACTCCGGCTTGGGAACTGACATGTGAACCGACGCCGAGTCGCTCGGCAGCTCAGCGCCGTGGTGGTGTGTGTTTCTGGTAACCTGCCGCAAGCTGCGCGGATGTTGCTTGAGTCGCCAGACTCAGCTTGAAGATGAATGGCTAAGCATGTGGATGCGAGCGATAAGTAGAGGCGATCGTGTTCGTCGGGGCTGTGTACGAGTGGAAGCAGCGGCTCGTGGCTACAGGTCCGTGTCGTCGTGAGAGGCGTGCCTTCCACGTGCAAGTGTGTATGTTTATCGTCGTCGGGTAGGTGAGGCCAAGCACTCCTTCTCTTCGTAAAGACCCAGACAATGACAGACTCGCAAGTAAATGGCCTTCCAGCTCCAGCTTCCAGCTCCAGCTTCCAGCTCCAGGGGAGAAGACTGCGACGTCGGTGCTAACTAAGGTCTAAGGCAGTCGAAGGCTGATGGAATCAATATTGGGAGTTGCGTCAAGCAGCGAGTAAGCGAATGTGGTTCCGGTTGGCTGGTACGGATGTAGCGAACGTGATGGCGACCGCTGTAACAGACAGTGGTCGAGTGTGTCTTCAGGGCAGCGAGGGTGTCGAGATGTGTGGCGGTTGGCGTATCAAGGGCAAGCAGGGTGTGAAACAACGCGTCTGAGTCGGGGAGTTCGTCGGGATGGTGCAGTCCAGTGCTGTGCGGCATCCAGTATTCGGTAGAGCCTAGCGAGTGAGTGCCGTGCAGCGAAAGAAGGACGACGATGACATTCCACCACTCGGGCTCTGCGCAGCACCACGACGTCGGTCAGTGTGCGTGTGCCTCAGCAGCAAGGCGTTCGTGTCGGAAGACCAAGAGACTGTAGCGCAGTAGGGAGAGAGCCGCTGCGCATGCACGACGAGTACGACAAGCAGCAACGGGTCTCAACTTTCAAGCCAACGCCCCAACCGTCCGCCGTAACTTGTAAGGAGGTCTGCGTCCGCATTGGCCGCCATGTGAACACTGTTGGCCGCCGGTCGCTGTTAAAGGGGAGATCGCCTTCTACCGCCTCCTACCTACATCTGGTGCAGATCGCACACACCAAAATGCTTCCATCGCCAGCCAGCATCTTGTATTATCATTCCATGTTCACAGACACGCGGTAAACATCGATCAACGTCTAGCCACAGCACTCACCATCGTGTTCGACGAGGACGAAAATTCTCCAGCGTTGCATCTTACGAGCTGCGCGACATCCTCCCGTTTCTATCTTGAGAAATACATAATAAGCCACTCGGCCACGACCGCGCTGCCGACAGTCCCACGTCGAGGACAACATGACCAACGCCCTGACGAGGAGTTCATCAGGCACAAAACAATCCGTCTTATCCTAGTCAAGCGGCTTTGTGAAACGCTGGCCTGCACGAAGTTAGGAACGCCTTCGAACTTACAGTACTCTTGCCTCCCGCAAACTCTATTGCACTGATGCACACGCTGGACTGCCATATCGAGATCTCAATTTCAATTTGCAAAGGTTCGTGAAGCAGTCGCGTCGTGGACGTGGACGCGATCGTGATTGATGCTACTTTTTTCTTGTATCGATGGCGGTAGTCAACAACGAGCTGTAGTCACTCTCGTCAGGACGAAAATGCAGGTACCGCCAGCTTGCAGCACTGGCGCTCGTGGCCGTAGCGAGCGTCTGCAGCACGTCTGCTTCGCCGAGCAGATTGTCCAGTAAGCGCTCGATGCGGACTATTTCTCTATCACACAACGTCAGGTACTGCTGCCACATGTTCTTGGCCACACAGACTGCGCCGTGATCCACCGACCTGGATCGGGTTTCCGTCTTTGCCAGTGGCTTCGTCGTGCTTCGCGCCGTGAGGAGCACTGCGCTTCGAACGATATATTGACCGCCTTCGTGCCCACTGCCTGGAAGCACATTCGACCCACAGCAGTTTGTGATGAAGCATGCCTTCGTAGGGATGTCGTTGCGTAGAAGCGCCTAGTATGGGGTGGACTGCAGCATCGTTATGTCGATGGCATGGAGTTGGTCACCTCCACAAAGGCATCCCACTGTCGAAGCGCCTCGCCGCTCTTTATGCACCACTTTGCTCGACGTAGACCCTCTTTCCAGCGGAGACCTCCTGGTCCTCGTTCCTTGATGACCTTACCATCATCACCATGACCCATGTCGCTTTCGTCTGCCTCGCACATGCCGCTCGTCGTGATCAGAGCAGCAGTGTTCAGGAGTACGAAATGTAGCACGGGGTCGTCGTCTGGTCGCTCATTGCGCAGAATTTGCATCAGGATCTCTGCATTCTCCGCTGGTCCTTTGCCGCCGTGGACGGTCTCCAGTGGATGTCGAGGCAGGCCAAAGTCTTCTGGTGTTAGGGTGAACTTGGTGATTTCGACTGGCTTTGCACCCTCGCCATGACTGGCATGGGTCTCGTGGATGTACCAACAGTGAGTCAGCCCTGCACAGGATATCTCATCGAGGTTCTCATCGCCACACACTACCAGCGCTTTCCGTGAACCACTCAGGCGAAGTGAGTCTGCAAAATTCTGACCGACGTCCTTTCGGGCGACACCAAGAATCCGACACTCCACGAGACCAGCATCATGCACAGGGTTCGCAAGAGGCCCTAGCAAGTTGAAGATGGTTCTCACAGGGACCTCTCGTCGAATAGCGGCTCCGTAATTCATGCCTGGGTGCCACTCACGAGCGTAGAGGAAGCCATAGTTAGTCTTCTCGTAGATTTGGGGAAGATTGGCTGCCGTCGTTGCTGCGATGATGGGTGGCTTGGGAGCATGTTGCAAGAGGTCTGCTGAACCCGAAAGAGATGTCGAGGAGTTGTTGCCATGTTTAGCCATCATCAACAGAGCTGATGCTATAATCGAGGAAGTTGTCGAAACGTTGTAGGTGTTGTGTCCATCGCCGCCAGTTCCCACAATATCACACTGCAAGTACGGTCAGTGATTGAGGCTTGAGCTTCGTCGGAACACATACCAGGTTCCCGCCATAGGCACCTTCTGGCTTCCTGTTCTTCTTCACAACGGCCTCCAATGCTTCCTTGTCAACTTGTGCTGCTGCTCCCCGCATTGCTGAAGCACATTCTGCCAGAACATCCGCTTGGTGGTCCAAATTGGTCGTGTGCAATGCCCATAGCAAAACACCAAACTGCACTGGAGATAGACTGTTCGTGAAAATGAGAGCGACAGCGGCGGCAATGTCTTCAGAGCTCACTTGTCTTGCTGATTCCAGAGTTGCCAGTCGTTTGAGGAGATTCGTTATGGAGACATATCCAGTATTATCATGGCGTGGCATTGTAAACCAGAGCAAGGCTCAACGCAAGTGTAAGGTGATCTAGAGTGACTGCAGAGTGTATCGCATTGATATTTGACAGTGTACTTCCAAGTGTGATGTGACTGGCAGACCGCGGCAGCCCGCTGGCGAACCCGAACCTGGAAGTCAGCAAGCGTTTTGACTTTCTGAAAGTCCGCCGCTCACGACAACCTTGATGCTGGACATTGCCTTCTAATAACACACAATCTGCACCCAACGTCGCATCGCAGACACTGTGTACAGCAGTTAAAGCTGCGAGATTGCGGGTACCGATATACCTCCTCCTTGATAACACACAATGCCTCCACGCATACGAGCGCGACTGCAGGCAAACCAGCTTCGTCCGGCAGCACCACGAACACACTACGTTTGCTGGCAATGCAGACATGCGTCAGTCGCGACTGCAACGACGCCGGCACCATCAATAGACCAGACTCTACAAGCAGCGCCTCCGATTGCGCGATATCCTCCGACACAACCGCCATCATACAAACCTCCTGAGTTCCGCAAGTCACAACTCCATCGGCAGTACCAATCAGTACTACGATCATCACCCTTGATGCTCATATTCCAACACAACAACCTGAAATCAACAGAATGGGCAGGCATTCGCCGAGAGTTAGCAACGGCGATGGGCAAGGTGGACGAAGAGCTGGCGAAGAATGGCAACGCGGAGTACATAGGTCGCGACACGAGAATTGCGGTCGTGCAGACTGGCATCTTCGCATCAGCACTAAAAGTCGTGGAGTTCTGGGATCCCAACTTCGAGCCTGAGCCGCCGGGCACCGAGCCTACAGATGCTCTGACAGCTACCTCGGCGAACTTGCAAAAAATGAAGCCAGAAAGACTCCTTAGACATGGCTTGTCGAAGGCGGCACACACAGCAGTCAAGAAGAGAAAGCACGCCAGGCACGGTCTTGAGCCGCTGCTGTCAGGACCACTTGCAGTCCTGACTTTGCCATCAGTATCACCACAGCATCTCAAGGCTGCGCTCTCAATCCTCTCGCCATCCAAAGAGTTCCCAGCGCCGAAGAGGAAAGCAAATCCCAGCTATCACGAACCTGCTGTACAGAATGGGCTGCTAAAGCTAATGCTATTGGGAGCACGTGTGGAGGGCAAGGCATTTGATGCAGATGGCGCGAAGTGGGTCGGAAGCATTGCGGGTGGGCTGGAAGGCCTTCGTGGACAGTTGGTGGCGATGTTGTCGGGTGTTGGGGCAGGCATCACAACGACGCTTGAAGCGGCTTCGAAGAGCTTGTACTTGACGATTGAAGGCCGGAGGACGATGCTCGAAGAAGAGGAGAAGCCTAAGGAGGAGAAGCCCAAAGACGAGAGCAGCTAAGTGCTGCAACTCAGCTTGTAACATAAATGTACAGAAAGCAGAAAGGATGGGTACACGACGATCGAGATCGACTTCACCTCAGGCCCGGTATGTGGGTCAAGGCGGCCTGAACTCGAGCTCACAGACGCCTGGCCACCAAACTAACCACATGCACATTGCTGACACCAGCCAAAAGGCATCAAGTCCCTTTGAGAAACGCTTTAGTAACGAGTCAATCTCACAGACAGCAGCAGCCACGCTTTCATGTTCAAGTCCTGTAGTCAAAGCTAGTCACTGCGTTTGCTGGACAGGGGTGTTTCGCTCATCCTTGCAGAGTTCCCTCGCTGTCAGCGGTCGAAGTGAAGGCAAGAAAGTGATGGGACATTTCTGTTTTCCAAACAAGGTCGCGAGCTCCTGCTCTGTGCAATCGGCACCATCTGCAAAGGCACCACACGTTGCAGTGGCGGACCGCCCAAATCAACGACAATGGCGGCAGCGATGGCGTTCGAGTGAATACTCCCCTCACTTTCTGACAGCACATACACATGCTGAGATTCATAGTCCCACCGCCCTCATCCTAGAGATCTATCCCGACAACAACATCACTGGTCCTTCAGTCCAGGCACACCAAGGTGTCCTAGTAGCCTCATGTGAGTACCTCATCAACGGTATGGCGGCGGCGATGGCAGAAGCAGCAGGTGTGCAGCAAGTAGTAAGGCAGCCGCCCTTCATGGTTGCGGAGGTGCCTTACGATGTCATGACGGTGTTCCTCAAGTGGCTCTATGCCGCTCACTTCGGCTCGAACAATCATCAATTTCAGTTCCAGACCATGGCAGATATCTTGAGCGTGTGGCGCTGGACGAAGCACCCTCTCTACAACACGGGCTTCCGCGACAGCTTGGTCATCGAGATGGTGAAGCTTGTCCAGACTATCACCAACGTGCGTCCCAATATGGCCGCTCACGAACTCGTCCACGTCATCGCCAACACCAACAGCGATATCGATGGTGGCATGGCTCACTTCTTCGCCGATTACATCCTTCACTCGGAACTCGACGACGCAGGCCTCAACCAGGCCTCGAATATCCTGGCGAGCGGCAGTCCTCACACGACTCTTTGCCATGCATTCATGCATGCTGTACTTACAGGCAAGAAAGCCACACGCTCAGGGCGGCCACAGAAACAGCTACCACAGGTATGTGTCACAGATCCGTGCAAGTATCATGAGCACCCAGTTCGGCAGCCATGCAGCTCCAGCTTGACCTCACCATCGCAGGACTGCGATGAGCCCATGCCACCAGCGCGGGAACAGATGGACGTCGAGCCGGAGCCTGTTCGCAAAGAGCCAACGCCCGGTGCACATGCGGCGCCGCTGATCGAGAAAATGAAGAACAAGAAACAGTGGAAGTACAATGACGCGGAGATCCTCAAGTACATTAAGTCACCCAAGGAGGACTTCACCAAGATGCACGGCCATGGACGTACTATGATGCGGGACAAGATCCGACATCGCATGCGTGAGTTCAATACAGAAGACACGTCAAAGCGCAAGATGGCTGATGCAATTGTAGTCAGGACCAAGGGTCTCGTGGATGGCAAGGGCAGAATCATCAAGCATGGAGGAGATGGCCAGAACCGTCACATCGACTCTCAGCCAGGGGAAGTCAATGCTGATTCGGATAACGAGTCCATCGCCGTCGCTGGTGTACCACGTCAAGGTGTTGCTACACGCAGCAGTAAGTCCCGACGTGCGCTGGATTGAGGCGTAAAATGCTAACGATCATCTAGCTCGCTCTTCCCTTCGCAGCCGGTATGGGTAAGATAAGCGCTCCAAACGCTGTCAACTCGCCGGATCAATGCCAGCACTTCGACAACGCGAGATGTAAGGGCTTTTGCAAGAGAACAAAAATGTCTAGCGGATGCCGCTCGCATGTGAAGTGTGTCTATAGATAGCGCACGGAACGTTGAACGTTCCGCTCGCCAACGAAGCATCCCTTGGCAGGACGCTAAGGAAGCTCGGCTTGCTTTGTTCCATACCTCGTGACAAGAACCCATACAAACCCTTCCCTCTCTCCCAAACATGCAACAAATGTCCCATTAAACGCGCCTTCCACTCGCTCAGGCGCAGCGTACACACGGTCATGGCTTCGCTGTTCCCTCCTGATATCAGCAACCCGTTCGAAGACCCGGCTGGTTCCGAGGCATCGCTCGACGCTGCAGCTGTGCTGACAGTCGATCGAAATGCAACTCTGACGCTCGGGACGGACGCACTGATTGTACTGGACGAAGGGCTCAGACACAGGAGAGCTGCGTCGAATTGTTGTGGACTGCTACCGCAGCTTGCGAAGACGACGAGGGCGATTCCGTTCCATAGTGTGCTGTGGGCGGAGTTTCGCAATTTTGATATTACGATACATTATGCGCAACCTGTAGGAAGGAAGGGAAATGGATGTAGGGTTGGATTCGTGAATTATCAGGTCACGGACAAGAGCTTGCACGGACATGCGAAAGCGTGGGTGGAGAAGTTGATGGAGAGGACGTATCCGCCTAGCACGAGGAGGAAGCTGAGGGTAAAGGTCCTCGTGAACCCATTTGGTGGACAAGGATATGCGCAGAAAATGTGGACTCGGGAGATTGAGCCCATACTGGCTGCGGCGCGTTGCGCGCTGGATATCGAGAGGACGATGTACAGAGGGCATGCTGTGGAGGTTGCAGAGAAGCTGGATATTGAGGCGTTTGATGTGATTGCTTGCGCTTCTGGGGACGGACTACCGCATGAGGTGTTCAATGGACTGGCGAGGCGCAGGGACGCGAAGAGGGCATTGAGGAAGATTGCGGTCTGCCAGATGCCTTGTGGAAGTGGGAATGCCATGAGTCTCAATATGTTGGGGACAGACTCCCCATCGCTTGCCGCGGTGGGACTGGTCAAGGGAGTCAGGACACCACTGGATCTGGTCGCTATCACGCAAGGGAACAATACACTGTACAGCTTTCTATCCCAGGCTGTGGGCATCATCGCGGAAACAGACCTCGGAACAGAGTCACTGCGCTGGATGGGCTCTCTACGCTTCACCTGGGGCTTCATCGTCCGTCTCCTCGGCAAGACCATCTACCCAGCCGAAGTTTCAGTCGTAGTTGAGACCGACGACAAGCGCCAAATCCGCGAGAACTATCGTCGCGCGCGAGAAGAATACGAAACCGCCAAATCAAAACAGCTCCATCCCTCGACCCACGACGACGACTCCCACCTCGACCCGGAAGATGTAACCCTTCCCGCGCTCAAATACGGCACCATCACTGATCCCCTCCACCAAGACTTCACAACCCAAGACATCCCCAACCTCGGCAACTTCTACACCGGCAACATGTGCTACATGTCGCCCTCCACTCCCTTCTTCTCCGCCGCGCTCCCCTCTGACGGCCTAATGGACATGGTCACCATCCCCGGCGACATCGCCCGCACCACCGCGCTACGAATCCTCACCACCATCGAAAACGGCACGCTCTTAAACTTCCCCGAAGTCACGTACAGAAAAGTTTTGGCATATCGCATCACGCCGCGGCACAGGCCGGACATTGTGAAAGGAAGGTTTAGGGCGAGGGTGGGCAGGTGGTTGGGGGGTGCGAAGAAGGGACAGGAGGGACTTGTGGCGATTGATGGGGAGAGTGTGCCGTTTGAGCCGTTTCAGGCGGAGGTTGTGCCGGGGTTGGGGGTGACATTGAGTAAGAGTGGGGGAGTCTATGAGTATGAGGGACCTGAGGGGCCTTGAGGGTGCATGGGATGGGATGGGATGGCGTTTTTGAGGGTGAATGGTTTATAGGGAAGATACCCCAATCTTGTGGCGTGTGAAATTGACTATATTGGTCTGTTGTATGAAGTAGTAAAGGCTACATCTCTTCATGCCTTATTCAAAGTGGTTCTGGTGGTCCTAGATATCATGGACCTTGGTACTAGAGTAGAGGGTCTGTCACTCTTCCTTTGATGCCACTCTCTGTTCTGTAAGTACGTTGCTCCTATCCTACACAGCAGCACTGTTCTCAATCATTTAACCCACGATATAACCCATACACCGCCTCCACTAATGCTCCGAAGACAATGCTGACCGGCATATTGAACTCTTTGCCAAAGTGGCCCTCCTAATGCCCTTTGCCACCACGCTCATCCTGCATGCCAATGTTATCAGGTCGCTCGGGGAAATCGTCCTTGGTCTTCTGCGCTTCCTTGTTCTTGGGATCTTTTTGTTGTGTTGCTGCGCCGCCTGTGTCTTGAGCGCGGTCGCTGTGATTGCTGTTAGTGTTCTGTCTTTGTGTATATGGAGGGTGTGGGTGCAGCATACTTCCTGGCGGCGTGGCTGTTCTTGGTCTGCACGTCTTGAGCAGAGCTGTTGTCCTTGTCGAGAGCGTGTTTGGAATCCTTGTTCGGTCCGCCCTTGTCGTCTTTTGGACGGCCAGTCTCGGGGTAGGTAGTGCGTATTGAAGAGCTGAATGGGCGGATCGTTGCGCGGGTTGCTGTGCGGGCTTTGAGAGCTTGGGTGGTGCGAATGGTGCGCATGAAGGTGAGGAACTCGGAGGGTGATGATGAGGCCATTGTGGGTGGGATGTGAGGTGTGTTGCTGGGAGATGGCAGTGGTGACAATATCGTACAGCTTGAGTTGTGCTGGGAATGTTACGATAGCCAAACATTGCAGGCGAAGTGGTCATGCTCGGCTGTTTGCACATGTGAAAGCGTCATCGTGACCGCTGGCAGGGATCATCGCCGAGCGTAGTCTTAGCGCACAGATCACCTCGCTTAGGATTGCCTAATCCAGCAAGCTAGGCACCCTTTACTAGGTGGTCTAAGTCTATGTCTATATATCTATACTTAGAGACTAGAGCTTCTATCCTAATTTTATATAGGTATAAACTAGAGGTATCTATAGCCTTAGACGCGACGACGATATTACGTAGTTATTAAAATTATTTATATAACTAATAGAACTATTATATACGGTCTGCTCTAAATTAAGATGTTAAAAGGCCGTCGTCCTTATTAAAGTAAGCGTAGGGCTTACCTTTATTACGATAGAAGTATAGGAAGTTATTATACGGGCTTATATAGAGAGTTAGAAGCTTATACGGTACGTATATACGTCCTTAGACATCGACAAGGACCACCTATTCGACAGCCCTTATTAAGACGAGTAATCTACTTAAGTAGTAGCGACCCGCCTACGCTAGCGGCGGCGTAATTATAGTATAAAGAACCTTAAAACTAAGGTTCCGTTCCCCTAACGGTAGACCCTAGAGTAACGGAGTTACGGAGGACAACTACCTAATTAGGAAGCGCGACCTCACCCCGAATAGTAGCGGAGGATAGTAACTAACGAGAGCTATAGCCTTACGAGGCTAACGATAAATATTATAGCGTAGACGACCCTATATACGGAGGCGGAAAACTTACTAGGGGATAACGAATACCTAGCCCGGGTATATAAGAACACTATAGTATAGCTACTAGAAGCGCTATAAGCGCTATTATACTAAATCCCGAAGACAATCTTATAAGTAGTATAGAAGGTAGCCTAGAGACTAACTATATAGATAGATAGATTATTCATTCGCCTGTTTTAGTGCCCTATGGTCTATGCAGGTCTCTCGCTATTTAGGTCTATTTGTGTAGGTAGGAAACCCGATTAACGGATGAAAACCTCCTCGTCTTTGCCCTCCTCGTTCTTTCCTGTCTTGTCCTTTCGTTCTCCTTCCTTCAGGGTACGCTAGTGTCATGGTTGTTACCCTATGACTACCTTGCCCGTAACCCTGGTGATGTCCTCCTCTCGATTCCCTTTCTCCCTTCTGTTTCCCCGGCTCTTCTCTCTCTCTCCCTCCTCTCTATCCACCTTTCCGTTTCTACTGCTAGGGAGAATTGCTCTAGGTAGTCCTCGTTAAGGATCCATCTTGTCACTCTCCTTATATCTTGTCTGTCCTGGATGATGGCCTAGTATTGCCTGTCTCTTGCCTTCGCCCTCCACTGGCTTCTCCCTTTTACCCACTTAGTACAGTTCAGCACCATGTGCTCCGGGTTTTGGGATAGGTAGCCACAGGGGCAACGTTTGGAATCGTATCCTAGGACTCTTCTTTGGTGCAAGTATGCTCTTAGCCCAATGTGCTCAGAGCGAATCTGGATAGCTATGCTTGCTTCCGCCCTCTTCAGGTCTTTATAGATAAGGTAGTTATACCTCCCGAAGGTCCTGGCCGCTGGTGGGGCTCCTGGCCTCACCGGTTTTTGGTTCCAACGCGTTTCCCATAGGTGACCTGCGATCCTTTCTGCTTGGCTTTGCTTCTTTTTCCCTTTGTCCCCTGTGTTAGCTTGCTCCCTCAGAGCTTCTCTCTGTTCAAGGGCTGCTAGGATTTCCTGTGATGTTTTTAGGTCTGCTTCCTTCTGTGGGATCATGTGTGGCCGGTTGGGTCTTCTCCTCCTCTCCCACTGGGTTCTTATCCTTTGAGTAGCTGCTTGGATGGTTCCCTAGGCTGGGTATGCTGATGTCTTCTCTGCGTATTGACACCTCATGCCCTGGAGGTACTCCCTGATGGGGGCTGTACCTGATTCCATTTCCATTGTCCTGTGAGGGGTTGACTTGTATGCCCCTAGTACTCTCTTTAGGCAGGCTGCCTGCGCTCTGTTGAGGGGGTCCTCAATTCTCTTCGGGATGTGTTTTTCCGCTGCCCAAATTGCTGCTCCATATAGCATTGCGGGCTTGACAATAGCCTTGTACATGGTCTGGGCCTTTGTGAAGGTCGCCCCCCAGGTTGACGCAGTGAGTCTCTCGATTGATTGTCTGTTGGTGTCCGCTCTCGCTTGCGCCTTCTTCACTTGTGGTCCCCAGCTGAGTTTCGGGTCTAGCCATATCCCAAGGACTCTGAGTTCCCTTGTAGGATGGGTCTCGAACCCCTGGATTTTTACTGGTGCTGCCAAGTTGTGTTTTGTCTTTGCCTTGCTAAAATGGATAAGTTGGTACTTGTCCGGTGCGAATTTTGCCCTATGCTCTCTTGCCCACTTTTCGCATTGTCTATGTCTCTCCTCTAGGAGTGCGCAGTTTTCCTCTGTGGACCCCGACCACGCTAGGATATTTGTGTCATCCACGAACCCCGATGCTGAGGTGTTTGCTGTTTCTAGGAGTGGGGTCAGGTCGGCCATAAAGAGGAGGAACAGAATTGGGGAGAGTGTAGAGCCCTGTGGGATGCCCGTGTTCGCAATTGGGGTCTACGGGGCTTTGAAGGACCCTAGGAGGATCTGGGTTGTTCTGTCCTTAAGGAATGACTGCACAAAGTGTACTATCCAGGCTGGGATGCTTTTCATTCTGAGGATGTGTAGGAGCCTTGCGTAGGACACATTGTCGAAAGCCCCTGATATGTCTAGTGAAAGCAGTGAGGCTACCTTGTTGTTGCCATAGTGCCAGATGTGTCTGATTTGCTCTGTGATCAGTTCGACTGCTATGAGGGTAGATCTCTTTTGTCTCCCCCCCATTTGCGTTGCCGGGAGGAGGTTGTGTTCTTCTACTATTCCGGTGAGCCTTATAGCCACGACCTTCTCTAGGAGCTTCCCTAGTGTGTTCAGCAACGCAATTGGTCTGTATGACTTCAACTTGGTATAGTCTTCCTTTTGGGGTTTCCTTAGGACGCAAGTCAGTGATTGCCTAAAGGCCTTTGGGCAATACCCCTGCTTCATGCACTGGGTAAAGATTGGCGCAAGCACTGGAGTGATAAGGCTGCTGCTAGCTTTTAGGTAACAGTTAGGGATCTTGTCTGGGCCTGGGGCTTTGTTGCCCTTTAGTTTCTTGATAATGTTTCCGATCTCTATAGCAGACACTTGCCAGTTAGCCTCCCTTGGCGGAGGAATGTGTGTTCCTGGGATGTTGCTTAGGTCTGCCTCTACCTGAGTCCCGAAGAAGTGGTCTGCGAATGCTTTCGCTTTCCCTATCGGAGTGGTTTGCGTTTCCCCGTCTTGGTCCTGTATTGAGGGAAACTAGGGCGGGGAGTTTCGTTCCTCGTCTAGTTTCCTAGCCCATTCTGCTAGTCTCCAGATTTGTTCCGGGTGTTCTGTGATTATCCCTACAGTTGACCTCCACTCCTGCGTCTTGTCTCTTCTGATCTGCGCCTTCTTTGCTTTGCACGCGTTGTTATAGGCTTCCCAGTTTGCTTGGGTGCGTCGTTGCTCCCATCTCCTTCTTGCTCTCCTTGCCTCCTTGACTTTGGCTGTGCACTCTGGTGTCCAGTATGGCTTCTGGTATAGCGACCATCTCTTCTCAGGTATATGGGCCTGGGCTGCCCTTTGCATAGCTTCTATCAGCTGCTCCACTGCTTGGTCAATCCCCTCCGTTGTGTGTATGTTGTCAATGTTCACCTGTTCTAGTTCGCCTTCTAGCCGCTGCTGTACTAGTGTCTACTCGGCCTGCTTCTAGCAGAGCCTCCTCTTAGGTTCCCTCTCCTCCTCAACTGTGAGTTGGATGTCGGTTTGGATTGGATAGTGGTCTGATGAGGACTCTAGTTGGTCATTGACTGTGCAGCTTTCTACCCGTCGTGTTAAGGCGTGGGACATGAAGCATAGGTCTAGCGTGCTAGAACTGTTGTTTCTAGCCCAAGTTTCTGTTCCCTTTGGCGTGATCAAGTCCATTTGGGCTGTTTCCATCTGACCAATGAGCCTCCCTGCTAAGAAGTGGTGTGCTAGGGTGAAGTCCGATCCCCACTTTGGGTGATGGAGGTTGAAATCTCCTATCACGATGTTGTGGTTTTGTTGGTCCATTGCTTCCGGGAGCCTTCCTAGCGTGTGTAGTTGTGTGCTGCTTCTGGACTCTGGAGGTGGGTTGTATACGCTATGGATCAGGACTTGGCCTTGAGTTGTTTTGAGCTGCACTGTGGTGATATCCCTGTCGGTTCTCGGCCAGGCCTGCCAGTCCTCTGCTAGTACCTTCTTACTGACATAGATACAAGTTCGTGGGACTCCCTCGGTTCTGTTTATTACTACGTGGTATCTCGGGTCTCGCACAGTTGATAGAATCCTAGAGTGTGGGTTGATCTATGGTTCCTGTATTGCTATAATGTGGTGTTCCTCCGGGTCTAAGGCTTGTAGAAAGCTCCTTTGGACCTTGTCTTTGCTTCTGTTCACATTATACTGAATGATTGATAGTCTGTTAGTGTGAGGCATCAGGACATGTTTGTGTCTGGGTCCGTTTGGTCTTGCTGTTGGTCTTGCTGTTGGTTTTCCCGTCCCTCCTCCTGTTCTTCCCTTTGGGGTTGGCTCCCTATCATTTGGTTGATTCTCATTTGTCCATTGCTCTGCGCTGCCTTGTACAAGAACGTTGGTCTCCCTATTGCTGGCACTATTTGTGGCTCCTCTTGTGGCCGGGGTCTCTTATTCGGGTGGGTGGTTCTCTCTGGTTGTTTCTGTTCACCTACTAGGAACCTGGTTGGTGTTGTTACCCTTGCTTCCCGCGCTCTCCACTGGGCTGATAGTCTAACTGGGCATTGGTTTGACCATGCCGGGTGTTTTCTCCTACATGCTGCGCATCTTATGTCCTCCTTCCGTTTTTGGCACTCTTGGGTCGCGTGATCACCAGCACAGTGTGAGCAGACTGGTGTGGCTTTGCTACACTTTGGGGCAATATGTCCGTACTGTTGACAGTTGAAACATTGAAGGATTCTGTGGTTGCTCTGATGGATTTCTACATCCAGCCTCTCAAAGTCCCAGTACAACCCTTGGTCTAAGACCTTGTTCGCTTGCTCTGGTGTTGCAACCCATAAGATCAGCGAGGAGGCCCTCTTGCCCTCCTCTATCTTCTTCTTGACCCACGCTGTCTTTGTGATCTGTAGTCCTGGTGCTGTTACCTGGTTTTGCCTCTGGAGGTTTGGTGTATCCCTTTGTGTATCAAAGGTTCGTGGGACCCTATGCGCAATTACTATGTACTGTTGATGGGAGACTTTCGCTGTGCTCCCGATCTTCAGTGTCCACTCCTTGTTTATTTCGAGGGCCTTCTTGTCCTGTACGTGTGCTGTAAACAGCTTGACCCCTTTGTTGTCTGCCCTTGCCCCTACTATTCCCTTTACTCCGATCTTCTCGACTATCTCCCTCCCGGTCATCTTTCCTATCTCTTCCTTCTCTTTCTGGTCCGTAATATAGACTCGTAGTACTGTGCTTTAAGGGGGGGTGGGTTGGCTCGCGATTGTTGCCCAGGTCGTTGGGCCCTGGGTCTGTCTCGGGTCTCTTTGAGGGTTGTTTCTTGCGTTTCGTGTTGCTGCCTCGATTGCCATGTTGATCGTAGTGCTTGTTTGTCGTTTGAGCGCCTTCAGTCCCCCGAGCAGTTCGCTCATTACTCCTTTCAGTGCTCTCTCCGGAAACCTCCCTTCTTCTGCCGCTACCATCTCTTCCGCCTTCTTGCAGAGCGTCCTCCACTCGTCTCCCCCTTGCTCTCGGTCGTCTACTGCCGTCGTCGTCGCCATTTTTGGGCCAGTATAGCTTAGATCAGACTAACTATATAGGCAATAGTAGTAGTAGGTAAGAATCAACCCCCTACAAAGGTAAGTAATACGGTACGCCTATATATTACTAATCCGGCGGAGAAACAAGAAATCGTAGCCCTAATAAGTAAGGAGATTGTCGATAGAATCGGCTAAAAGGAGGTAGTTAGAGCGAAGGTAGAGGCAATAGGCTTAGTAAGACTCTTTACCGTATAAGAGTCTAATAGACAAAAACTAGAGACCTATAAGGAGTAGACTACTAAAGTCGCGAAGTTAGTACGAGTCTCCTACTAATAGTATACCGTTATTACCTACGGGATCCCTAGGATATTTAAGGTCGAAGACCTTCCCTACCTCTAAGTATAGAACTAGAATATATCTCTAGGAGTACGACTAACGAAGGCGGTATAGTTATATAAGACAGTAGACCGAGAGAAGACGTATTTATCGCTTATTATCTAGGTAGAGATAGCGGAACAAGCTAACTAGATACTAGATAATAGGCTATTCTAGAACTACGAGAGAATAGACACGGAGATCTATTAGAGTAGCTATAGGGTACTATAGTACTTCTAATACTAATAGTACGGTTATATAGCCCTAAAATACGGGGAGAAGACCCTAAGGTGTCCTTACTATATAGGCCTATACTAGGGAAGGGAATGCCTAAAAAAGGAGAGTAGGTATATATACTACGGTAGAAGGTACCTAGTATATTTAAACTAATGCCTAGCTAGAATAGTAGTATAAGAACGAGCGATATAAGTAAGGATCTCTATATTAGCTAGGTACCCCTAACGAGAGTAGGAGGGACCTACCGTATATAAGGGCTTCGAGCCGAGTAAGAGGAAGAGGGTAGAAGAGACGAATAAGGGAACCTAACCCTAAATATATCTACCTCCCGGTAGGCCTCGACACCTTAACCGGGCTACTAACGAACTAGGCTAAATACGAATCTTAAGGGCGCCCTAGCGGCTCTAGGGCTAGCCGAATAGCGGAATATAGGCTTAGGAGATATAGTAGGCTAGTACGGAAATAGACCTTACGGATAACGAATAATACTATACGACGACATTACTATCGTATAGTATAACGTAAATAAAAGTAGAGATAAGGTCTAGCGCTACTTTCTATAAGAGCTAGACCCGCTACGGTACTACGTTATTACGGTATAGGAACTATAGATCAACCCCTACGTAGGACTCCTAGCTACTTATAATGACCGGAGATACTATACCGTAATCGCGGGCTAACGAGGCGTTATCCTAAGGACATATATATACGTAAGCAAGACTATAGACCTTGAGTCGTAGAAGGTTATACTACCGTAGTAGGGTAGCCTAGGAGACATAATATTAATCTAGATCGATACGATATAAGGCTCTATCTAGATCTATAACGTCTATAACCCGCTACCGCGGGGTCGAACGAGTAGGGAACTAGGAACTCTTGCCTATCTAGAGCGGACCCTAAGCTAAGATACGAAGTAAGTACTCCTCGGCGACTTTAACCTCTACTACCTATAGTAGGGACTCGACTTTACTCCCTCGTACGCGTTTTTAGGGGGAAAGCTACTAGATATAACCGTACGCTACGGAATGGCCTTAGTAATACTAAAGGGAATAGAGACGTAGAAGGCCCGTATAAGTATAAGTATAATCGACCTATACTTTCTATTAAAAGAACTTAAAGAGAGACTAGTCTAATACCGACCGAACTACGCGCTAGAGGCCTCCTTAGACTTTATCCCTATTTAAACTACGCTAGGGGTAAAGGCGATAGAGGAGCTAGTAAGCGAACTACGCCGTAACTAGAAGAAGGTACGCTAGGACGACATAAGAGGCTTCCTAATAGCGAACCTACTATAGCATAGAGAACTCGAGACGACAGCTTAGCTAGATCAAGTAGCGGAACAGATTACCTCGGTTATATAGTAAGTAGCGGAACAATATATACCGTTACTCCGGCCCTTAATATAGTAGAAGGCCTTCTAGACCCCTAAGTACTCTATAAAGGTAAAGGAGGCTAGAAGGGCAAGGCTATAGTAGTTAAAGGAGCATACCTAAGAGACGTAGGAGTAATACTATCGCGCGACATAAGAGAAGAAGGTATAGATAAGACGTAATAAGCTATAGGACTAGAGAGCGACAATTAGGCTCGTTATAGAAAACCTAGAACAGATATAGAGACTAGCTAAATAGGCACGACTACCTAAAGAGTAACGAACCCCTTACTTCCCTTTAATCGTAGACCGCGAAGGGATTACCTAGACTACGCCCCGGGGTAAGGCAAAAGTATTAGCCGACTATTTCTTTTCTACGTAAGTAGAAGTAGACCTTACGGACATCGACCCGAGTATATACCCGGAACCCCTAGACATAGATTAGGCGGTTAGCTCGAATATAGATAGATAGATATTTCATTAAGCTGTTGTAGTGTCCTTTGGCCTATATAGCTATGCTATCTTGTTTTTGTATATATAGAGGGGCAGATTATATACGCGGCCGGCGTACCTATAGCGGACGAGGACTATTTATTCGACAGCCCTTATTAAGGCGAGTAATCTACTTAAGCAGTAGCGACCCGCCTACGCTAGCGGCGGCGCAATCGTAGTATAAAGAACCCTAAAACTAAGGTTCCGTTCCCCTAAAGGCAGACCCTAGAGTTACGGAGTTACGGAGGACTACTGCCTAATTAGAAAGCGCGACTCCGAATAGTAGCGAAGGATAGTAACTAACGAGAGCTATAGCCTTACGAACACTCTATACTAAGAGTTAAACCGGGGAACAGACTAAGGAAAAACCTAGGACATAAGCCAAGGCCTACTATAGAAAGTAGAGGCTAACGACAAACAATATAGCGTAGACGACCCTATATACGGAGGTAGAAGACTTACTAGGGGATAGCGAACACCTAGCCCGGACATATAAGAACACTATAGCATAGCTACTAGGAGCGCTAAAAGCGCTATCACACTAAATCCCGAAAACAATCTAATAAGTAACATAGAAAGTAGCCTAGAGACTAACTATATAGGCAATAGTAGTAGTAGGCAAGAATTAACCCCCTCCGAAGGTAAGTAAGGCGGTACGCCTATACATTACTAATCCGGCGGAAAAACAAGAAATCGTAGCCCTAATAAGCAAGGAGATTGTTAACAGAATCGGCTAAAAGGAGGTAGTTAGAGCGAGGGTAGAGGCAACAGGCGTAGTGAGACTCTTTACCGTATAAGAGTCTAATAGACGAAAGCTAGAGACCTATAAGGAGTGGACTACTAAAGTCGCGAAGTCGGCACGAGTCTCCTACTAATAGTATACCGTTATCGCCTACGGGGTCCCTAGGACATTTAAGGTCGAAGACCTTCCCTACCTCTAAGTATAGAACTAGAACACCTCCCTAGGAGTACGACTAACGAAGGCGGCATAGCTATACAAGACATTCGACCGAGAAAAGACATACTTATCGCTTATTATCTAGGTAGAGACAGCGGAACAAGCTAACTAGATACTAGATAATAGGCTATTCTAGAACTACGAGAGAATAGACACGGAGATCTATTAGAGTAGCTATAGGCTACTACAATGCTTCTAATGCCAATAGTACGGTTATATAGCCCTCAAATACGGGGAGAAGACCCTAAGGTGTCCTTACTACGTAGGCCTATACTAGGGAAGGGAATGCCTAAAAAAGGAGAGTAGGTACGTATACTACGGTAGAAGGTACCTAGCGTATTTAAGCTAATACCCGGCTAGAATAGTAGTATAAGAACGAGCGAGACAAGCAAGGATCTCTATACTAGCTAGGTACCCCTAACGACAGTAGGAGGGACCTACCGTATATAAGGGCTTCGAGCCGAGCAAAAGGAAGAGGGTAGAAGAGACGAATAAGGGAACCTAACCGTAAACGTATCTACCTCCCGGTAGGCCTCGACACCTTAACCGGGCCGCTAACAAACTAGGCCAAATACGAATCTTTAGGGCGCCCTAGCGGCCCTAGGGCTAGCCGGACAGCGAGATATAGGCTTAGGAGACATAGTAGGTTAGTATAGAAATAGACCTTACGGATAACGAATAATACTATACGACGACATTACTATCGTATAGTACAACGTAAACAAAAGTAGAGACAAGGTCTAGCGCCACTTTCTATAAGAGCTAGACCCGCTACGGCACTACGTTATCGCGGTATAGGAACTATAGGTCAACCCCTACGAAGGACTCCTAGCCACTTATAATGACCGGAGATACTATACCGTAATTACGGGCTAACGAGGCGTCATCCCGAGGACATATATATACGTAAGCAAGACTATAGACCTTGAGTCGTAGAAGGTTATACTACCGTAGTAGGGCAACCTAGAAGACATAACATCAATCTAGATCGACACGACATAAGGCTCTATCTAGATCTATAACGTTTATAACCCGCTACCGCGGGGTCGGACGAGTAGGGAACTAGGAACCCTCGCCTACCTAGAGCGGACCCTAAGCTAAGACATAAAGCAAGTACTCCTCGGCGACTTTAACCTCTACTACCTACGGTAGGGACTCGAATTCACTCCCCCGTACGCGTTTCTAGGGGAAAAGCTACTAGATATAACCGTACGCTACGGAATGGCCTTAGTAATACTAAAGGGAATAGAGACGTAGAAGGCCCGTTTAAGTATAAGCACGATCGACCTATACTTTCTATTACGAGAACTTGAAGAGAGACTAGTCTAATGCCGACCGAACTACGCGCTAGAAGCCTCCTTAGACCATATCCCTATTTAAACTACGCTAGGGGTGAAGGCGATAGAGGAGCTAGTAAGCGAACTACGCCGTAACTAGAAGAAGGCACGCTAGGACGACATAAGAGGCTTCCTAATAGCGAACCTACTATAGTATAGAGAACTCGAGACGACAGCTTAGCTAGATCAAGTAGCGGAACAGATTACCTCGGTTATATAGTAAGTAGCGGAACAATATATACTGTTACTCCGGCCCTTAACGTAGTAGAAGGCCTTCTAGACCCCTAAATGCTCTACGAAGTAGAAAGGCATCCCCTAGTAGGCAACGACGTTCGTCTACTCCTTTCTCTAGGAACGGACGACATACCTAGTCCTAGGAAGGTATACGTCCGACCCGGTAAAGGTAGAGACTAGAATACCTTAGGGATCTACTCTCTCCCCTATCCTGTTTCTAATATTTATGTCTAATCTAATCCCCCTACTTACCTCTCCGTAAACCTTAGTATCGGGGTTCGTAGACGACATAAACATCCTAGCCTAGTCAGACTCGACAGAAGAGAACTGTCGCCTCCTCGAAGATAGGCATAAGAAATACGAGGAGTAGGTAAAGAAGTATAGTGCCTAGTTCGCCCCTAAAAAGTACTAACTTATATACTTTAGTAAAGCGAGAACATACTATAACATAAAGGCGGCGGTAAGAATCTAAGGCTACGAGACAAAGCTATTAGCGGAGCTACGAGTACTAGGGATCTGGCTCGACCCGAAGCTAAGCTAGAATGTATAGGTTAAGAAAGCCTAGAGTCGAGCATAAGTTAACGAAGCCTCGATAAAGAGACTTACGGTATCTATATAGGGAGCAACATTCGACAAGGCAAGAGTAATGTATAAGGCGATTATTAGACTAGCTATACTATACGGGGCATAGATTTAGGGAATAGGAGGCGTAGGCAAGCCGATCCCGAAACGGATAGAGCAACCCCTAAATAGGATATAGGTAGGCAACCTACGTAGGGTACTAGGCGTATATAAGACAACGTCAATAAGCACGGTAGAAATAGAGACAGGAACACTACTAATCGGCCAGTACATCCGGGGAATAAGAATTTAATACGCGGTAAGGACGACAGGTTACCTAGTACAAACTACGATCTAGGAGGCAAAGAATAAGATAGAAAGCTACTACCGGAGAGGGGCCGGACATAGGACAAGCTAAAAAGAGGATGACCTTACTACCTTTACGGCTATATAGATAAGTACCGAATGGCTAGCACGAAAAGAGGAGGAGCGTAGGACTCGCTAGGCCGGCGGGAGCAAGGCTAAGACCTAAAGCCTAGCGGAACAGATAGCGAGCTACCTATAGGAGTAGGACTGGAAAAAGAAGCCCCCTAAGACAACAGGCCCGATAGCGCTCCGAGCCTTCTAGAGACACAATTACTAGCTATATAGGGACCTGACAAGGGCCGAAGCAAGCATAGCGATCCAAATTAGGTCCGAATATATTAGATTAAGGGCCTACCTATTTAGGAGACGCGTACTAGATATCTAAAGCCTAGCCTACTAGTATAGCTACCTATCGTAAAACCTAGAATATATACTACTACGATACCCGTAGTAGG
This sequence comes from Fulvia fulva, assembly GCF_020509005.1. Lineage (NCBI taxonomy): Eukaryota > Fungi > Ascomycota > Dothideomycetes > Mycosphaerellales > Mycosphaerellaceae > Fulvia > Fulvia fulva. Next base: position 2,059,209 of record NC_063012.1, read on the forward strand.
TAAGAGGTAGGGGAAATTAGGGGTACTAAGCGGGAAGGAGAGACTACAAGTCAATCATTAGGGACAAAGGTAACATTCGCCGAATCTCTTGGTAGATACTATAGTAGGGATACCTCTAGTAGTTTAGCCTCGCTAGCGAGACGGAGGAGTGGATAGACAAGAGGCGGAAGCTAGGGGGTGGCAGATAGGGTAGTCATTAGGGCAGGCCTATAATACTAGCGTACCCCTAATAAGGGAGAATTAAGACAATAACTAGGAGGAAAAGATAGACGGGAAGGAGGAGGGGTTTTCACTAATACGGTTTCCCCTCTATATATACGAAAACAAGATAGTATAGCTATATAGGCTAAAGGGTACTATAACAGCTTAATGAAATATCTATCTATCTATATATAGAGGGGAAACCGTATTAGTAAAAACCCCTCCTCCTTCCCGCCTGTCTTTTCCTCCTCGTTGTCGTCTTAAATTTCCCTTATTAGGGGTACGCTAGTGTTATAGGCCTGCCCTAATGACTACCCTATCTATAACCCCCCTCGCTTCCGCCTCTTGTCTATCTACTCCTCCGTCTCGCTCGCGAGGCTAAACTACTAGAGGTATCCCTACTATAGTATCTACCGAGAGATTCGGCGAATGTTGCCTTTGTCCCTAATAATTGACTTGTAGTCTCTCCTTCCCGCTTAGTACCTCTAATTTCCCCTACCTCTCGCCTACTACGGGCATCTTAGTAGTATATGTTCTAGGTTTTGTAATAGGTAGCTACACTAGTAGGCTAGGCTATAGATGTCTAGTACGCGTCTCCTAAATAGGTAGGCCCTTAATCTAATGTGTTCGGACCTGATTTGGATCGCTATGCTTGCTTTAGCCCTTGTCAGGTCCCTATATAGCTAGTAATTGTGTCTCTAGAAGGCTCGGAGCGCTATCGGGCCTATTGTCTTAGGGGGCTTCCTTTTCTAGTCCTACTCCTATAGGTAGCTCGCTATCTATTCCGCTAGGCTTTAGGTCTTAGCCTTGCTCCCTCCGGCCTAGCGAGTCCTACGCTCCTCCTCCTTTCGTGCTAGCTATTCGGTGCTTGTCTATACGGCCGTAAAGGTAGTAAGGTCATCCTCTTTTTGGCTTGTCCTATGTCCTACCCCTCTCCGGTAGCGGCTTTCTATCTTATTCTTTACCTCCTAGATCGTGGTTTATGCTAGGTAACCTATCGTCTTTACCGCGTATTGAATTCTTATTCCCCGGATGTACTAGCCGATTAGTAGTATTCCTATCTCTATTTCTACCGTGCTTATTAACGTTGTCTTATATACGCCTAGTACCCTTCGTAGGTTGCCTACCTATATCCTATTTAGGGGTTGCTCTATCCGTTTCGGCATCGGCTTACCTACGCCTCCTATTCCCTAAATCTGTGTCCCGTATAATATAGCTAGTCTAACGATCGCCTTATATATTACTCTTACCTTGTCGAATGTTGCTCCCTATATAGATGCCGTAAGCCTCTTTATCGAGGCTTCATTAACTTGCGCTCGACTCTAGGCTTTCTTAATCTATACATTCTAGCTTAGCTTCGGGTCGAGCTAGATCCCTAGTACTCGTAGCTCCGCTAATAGCTTGGTCTCGTAGCCTTAGATTCTTACCGCCGCCTTTATATTATAGTATGTTCTCGCTTTACTAAAGTATATAAGTTAGTACTTTTTAGGACGAACCGGGTACTATACTTCTTTACCTACTCCTCGTATTTCTTATGCCTATCTTTAAGGAGGCGACAGTTCTCTTCTGTCGAGTCTAACTAAGCTAGGATGTTTATATCGTCTACGAACCCCGATACTAAGGTTTGCGGAGAGGTGAGTAGGGGGATTAGGTCCGATATAAATATTAGAAATAGGATAGGGGAGAGAGTGGATCCCTAAGGTATTCTAGTCTCTACCTTTACCGGGTCGGACGTATACCTTCCTAGGACTAGTTATGTCGTCCGTTCCTAGAGAAAGGAGTAGACGAACGACGTTACCTACTAGGGGATGCCTTTCTGCTATAGGATATGTATTAGCCTTTGGTATAAGACGTTATCGAAGGCCCCTACGATGTCGAGGGATAGTAAGGACGCCGCTCGGTTCCTGCCGTAGTGCTAGAGGGTCTGACTTTACTCCGTAATTAGCTCTATTACTGTTAGTGTCGATCGCTAGCTTCTTCCCCCTATCTATATTACTAGGAGTACGTGGTTGTCCTCGGCTAGCTACGTAAGTCTCTAGGCTACTATCTTTTCTAGGACCTTCCCTATCGTATTTAGAAGTGCTATTAGTCTATATAACTTAGGCTAAGTATAGTCTTCCTTCTATAGCTTACGTAGTACTACTGTTATAGACTCTCTATACGGCTTCGGGTAATACCCTAGCCGTAGGCACGCGGTAAATAGGTTTATAAGGCTCGGCGCGATCTCTTCTCTATACTCTTTTAGTAGTACGTTTAGTATCCTGTCTAGGCCTAGGGCTTTTCGTCCTTTTAGCTTACTTATAACTCCTATTAATATATTAGAGCTAACCGCCCAATCTATATCTAGGGGTTCCGGGTATATACTCGGGTCGATGTCCGTAAGGTCTGCCTCTACTTACGTCGAAAAGAAATAGTCGGCTAACGCTTTTGCCTTGCCCCGGGGCGTAGCCTAGGCAATCCCTTCGCGGTCTACGATTAGGGGGAAGTAAGGGGCTTGTTGCTCTTTAGGTAGTCGTGCCTATCTAGTAAGTCTCTATATCTGTTCCGGGTTTTCTATAACGAGCCCGATCGTTGCTCTCTAGTCCTATAGCTTATCGCGTCTTATCTATGCCTTCTTCTCTTATATCGCGTAGTAGTATTGCTCCTACGTCTCTTAGGTGTGCTCCTTCGTCTACTATCGCCTTGCCCTTCTAGCCTCCCTTACCTTCGTAGAGCATTTAGGGGTCTAGAAGGCCTTCTACTACGTTAAGGGCCGGAGTAACGGCGTATATTGTTCCGCTACTTACTATATGACCGAGGTAATCTGTTCCGCTACTTGATCTAGCTAAGCTGTCGTCTCGAGTTCTCTATACTATAGTAGGTTCGCTATTAGGAAGCCTCTTATGTCGTCCTAGCGTACCTTCTTCTAGTTACGGCGTGGTTCGTTTACTAGCTCCTCTATCGCCTTCACCCCTAGCGTAGTTTAAATAGGGATAAAGTCTAAGGAGGCCTCTAGCGCGTAGTTCGGTCGGTATTAGACTAGTCTCTCTTTAAGTTCTCGTAATAGAAAGTATAGGTCGATTATACTTATACTTATATAGGCCTTCTACGTCTCTATTCCCTTTAGTATTACTAAGGCTATTCCGTAGCGTACGGTTATATCTAGTAGCTTCCCCCCTAGAAACGCGTGTAGGGGAGTGAATTCGAGTCCCTACTATAGGTAGTGGAGGTTGAAGTCGCCGAGGAGTACTTACTTCGTGTCTTAGCTTAGGGTCCGCTCTAGGTAGGCGAGGGTTCCTAGTTCCCTACTCGTCCGACCCCGCGGTAGCGGGTTATAAACGTTATAGATCTAGATAGGGCCTTATATCGTGTCGATCTAGATTGATGTTATGTCTCTTAGGTTGCCCTACTACGGTAGTATAACCTTCTACGACTCAAGGTCTATAGTCTTGCTTACGTATATATATGTCCTTAGGATAACGCCTCGTTAGCCCGCGATTACGGTATAGTATCTCCGGTCATTATAAGTAGCTAGGAGTCCTACGTAGGGGTTGATCTATAGTTCCTATACCGTAATAACGTAGTGCCGTAGCGGGTCTAGCTCTTATAGAAAGTGGCGCTAGACCTTGTCCCTACTTTTGTTTACGTTATACTATACGATAGTAATGTCGTCGTATAGTATCGCTCGTTATCTATAAGGTCTATTTCCGTGCTAACCTACTATATCTCCTAAGCCTATATCTCGCTATCCGGCTAGCCCTAGGGCCGCTAGGGCGCCCTAAAGATTCGCATTTGGCCTAGTTTGTTAGCGGCCCGGTTAAGGTGTCGAGGCCTACCGGGAGGTAGATACGTTTACGGTTAGGTTCCCTTATTCGTCTCTTCTACCCTCTTCCTTTTGCTCGGCTCGAAGCCCTTATATACGGTAGGTCCCTCCTACTATCGTTAGGGGTACCTAGCTAGTATAGAGATCCTTGCTTGTCTCGCTCGTTCTTATACTACTATTCTAGCCGGGTATTAGCTTGAATACGCTAGGTGCCTTCTACCGTAGTATACGTACCTACTCTCCTTTTTTAGGCATTCCCTTCCCTAGTATAGGCCTACGTAGTAAGGACACCTTAGGGTCTTCTCCCCGTATTTTAGGGCTATATAACCGTACTATTAGTATTAGAAGCATTATAGTACCCTATAGCTACTCTAATAGATCTCCGTGTCTATTCTCTCGTAGTTCTAGAATAGCCTATTATCTAGTATCTAGTTAGCTTGTTCCGCTGTCTCTACCTAGATAATAAGCGATAAGTATGTCTTTTCTCGGTCGAATGTCTTGTATAGCTATGCCGCCTTCGTTAGTCGTACTCCTAGGGAGGTGTTCTAGTTCTATACTTAGAGGTAGGGAAGGTCTTCGACCTTAAATGTCCTAGGGACCCCGTAGGCGATAACGGTATACTATTAGTAGGAGACTCGTACCGACTTCGCGACTTTAGTAGTCTACTCTTTATAGGTCTCTAGCTTTCGTCTATTAGACTCTTATACGGTAAAGAGTCTTACTACGCCTATTGCCTCTACCCTCGCCCTAACTACCTCCTTTTAGCCGACTCTGTCGACAATCTCCTTGCTTATTAGGGCTGCGATTTCTTGTTTCTCCGCCGGATTAGTAATGTATAGGCGTACTACCTTGCTTGCCTTCGGAGGGGGTTAATTCTTACCTACTACTACTGTTGCCTATATAGTTAGTTTCTAGGCTGCCTTCTATGTTACTTATTAGATTGTCTTCGGGATTTAGTATAATAGCGCTTTTAGCGCTTCTAGTAGCTATACTATAGTATTCTTCTATACCCGGGCTAGGTGTTCGTCATCCCCTAGTAAGTTCTCCGCCTCCGTATATAGGGTCGTCTACGCTATATTGTTTGTCGTTAGCCTCTACTTTCTATATAGTAGGCCTTGACTTATATCCTAGGTTTTTTCTTAGTTTGTTCCCCGGTTTGACTCTTAGTATAGAATGTTCGTAAGGCTATAGCTCTCGTTAGTTACTATCCTTCGCTATTGTTTAGGGTCGCGCTTCCTAATTAGGCAGTTGTCCTCCGTAACTCCGTAATTCTAGGTAAGGAAGGAATCGTATTTAGTAAGCCAGCTACGAGATAAGGTAACAAGTCTTAACCGCGCTTTCCTACTTATCTAGTACTACCGTATAGCCTCGTTTCGAGAGGTTAGCCCGGAGCAAAAGCTTCCCTCTACGCCCTCCCTCCCTATTTACTCCTTAAGCCAATATCTACCTCTATAGGCCTAAGCCCTTTAGTGCTCTCTATTGACCGACATACGCATCCGTCCTCTCGGGCTATATAGATAGTATTAGCCGTCGCTACTAGTATATACTACGCCCTAGGTTTTGACGCCCTTCGCGTTACCGTAGCCTATCTCTAGAAAGCGGCCGTCTATGCCTCGTAGGTTTACTCGGGGCACACACTACGCCGGGTAGCGTACTCCTTACGTTTCTACCTACTAACTAATATAAAGTTCCTTATTACCCTACCCTCGATCCTCCCCAATTATAGAACTAATCTACTTGTATTATACGTCTTTTCCCCGTCCTAATAGCCGTCTTTTCCTTGCTTAGGCTATCGTCTTTTCCTCGTCGTAATCTACTATATTAGACTAGGTACGTTATGTAGCGGGATAGGTAGTGCCTTAGGTAAAACCCTCGTTCCTATACCGGGTGTTTAATAGGCCCTTATAGGCTTCGTCGCGTGTCTACCTACCTACCGTATTGCCCGCTAGTAAACACTAGATTGTTTCGTAGTCCGCTCGACGCCGTTATATAGTCCGCTTAGTTGTTGTTCTATAGTCCGCTCGTCTAATGTTCGTCGCTTAGCCCGCTCGGTTTACGGTCTCCGGAGGTGAAAATTCTATACTTATACTAGAGGTGTCCTATCGAGCGTATAGGCCACGGTTCCGCGCCCTTCTTATACGTAGAAAGAAGAGGGACTCGCTCCCGACACGAGTACACGCTCGTCGGATAGTTTTTCTACCCGTTTTACTAGTAGTCCTCTATTCGCCGCGGCTTCGCCTACGTTACGCGCCTGTCGCGACTACGACGCTCTAGCGTGAGAAGACTTAGCTCTCTCGTAGCTAGACGAGAGGTTCGTAGCCGACACTACGTATAGGTGATTCTCGTCGTCGACCACTCGAATATAGTAATAGGAGTTATAAGTAAGCTAAAAGGACAAAAAACCCTAGGCCTAGATAGGATACTAAATATACTACTAAAAGAGTATAGAGAAGAGATCGCGCCGAGCCTTATAAACCGATTTACCGCGTACCTACGGCTAGAGTATTAAATAGATAGATTTGTTATTCCCCTATTCTAGGACCCTATTCGGCCTATATAGGTATATATCTATTATTATATATAAAGGGAAACCCGAATAGGTAAAAATCCTTCCCGCCCCCGACTTCTCCTTATCTAGATTAGCTTTCCCTCTAAACGTACGTAGTCTATATTACTACCTCGTTAGCCCCCGCTCCTAGCCGGTCTCGTCGCGCTATACCGTATCCTCTCTTCCTATACTACTCCTACTAGGCGGTACTATTCTAGCTAGCCCTTCTCTAGTATCTAGTTTATAATACGCCGTAGGTCCTTAACGTTATTAAGAAGTACCCTAATCGTCCGGTACCTCGCCTTTACTATCTACTCCCCCCTTCCTAGCGACTACCTCGGATAGACGAGGAGTACGTACCGTATATTCTAGGAGTAATAGCCGTAGGGGTAGCTAGTATTCGTATATTCTAGAACCTTCCTCTATAATAGGTTCCCCTAGAGGCCGATATATTCGCTTCGTAGTTAGGTTACTATACTACTCTATACCCTCGTAAGGCGGTAGTAGATAAGCTTCGGGGGGTACTTAACTACGGATTTTGTAGCTAACTATTCCTTAGGTTATCCCGCTAGCTAAGGGCGTCTACTATACCCTATAACCTAGTTGTTCTACCTCTCTTTCTATAGTTACTCTATAAACGATTTCTTACCTTCCTATTATATTACTAGCTATTCGTCCCTTACCCGGTAGTTCGGCTCGTTTCCGGGTCGAATGCCCTTATACGCTAGTACTAATTCGCGGGCCCTTACGACTATACTAGCGATAACCTTCTATACTAGGTACTATACCGACTTGCCTAAGTAGGAGGTCCGTAGTCCCTAGATATATAGGTCGATCGGCGGTATAGCGGTCTCGTACTTAAGTATCCTTATTAGTATCGACTTATATACCCCGGTGACCTTCCTTAGGTATTAGTTTTAGATCTTCGCTAACGGCGCGACGAGTCCCTTTAATAGGTAGGCCCTCTAGCCTAAGGACTATACTTAGCTACTATAGGTAAGGACTGGCCGTATAATAGCCGTATATAGAAGTCGTAACTACCGAAAGTCCGCCCCCTATATAGACGTAGTAAGCCTCTAGTATAATACTATATTCTGTCTAGCTTTCCGTAATATTACCTATACGTACTTCCTCTACCGTAGCGCCGGGTCTACCTATAGTCCGAGGATCCTAAGCTAATTTACCGGAGTAGGAAGTCCTTCTCGAGTTTCTTTTCCTTCGCGCCGTTATTAAGGTTAACGATATTAGCGTTCTTATAGAAGGATAGGTAGAAGTTACTAAACTTCTCCTTATTACCCTACTATAGACTATTAAGCTTAGTTATAGTATTAGTATAGGTATTACGGGTACCGTAGCGCCGGGCTAGATCTTCTATTATCTTATCTATAGAAGCGTACTAGGTAGTCGTACCTTCCGTAGACTTAGTAAGACTAGGGATCTTTAAGTCGATATAGGTCTATATACCGTTCTTTAACTAGCTCTAGACGTTCTAAAGGGAGTCCTTTATAGTACGGTACTTCGAGGCTTAGAGCTTAGCTTTAGTAGTACGCTACTACTCTTAGAACTTAATATCGTCGCTCTTTAGGTCGAACTTAGTAGGGGCCTTTAGCTCGTTAGAGGACTTAATACTAGTAGTTATGTCGGCGTCGTAAGTCGTATATACGGAGATAGGGTTACTATCTAAGTCGGTACTCGGGCGATTCTTCCTACCCTTACGACTATTCTTACGGCCCTTCTTACTATCGTCCTCGTCGTCTAATAAGTCCGATAAATCCGGGTCCGACTTCTTCTTATTAGGTTTACCTCTATTTTGCCGACGCTCTAGTAACTCTTTAGACTCGGTTCGCTAAGGTAGTAGGTCTTACTTTTCCTTAGACCGGCTACGGTCTATCTCTTACTTCTTAAGCTTAGTAATACGCTTCTCGGCTACTACGAGCTTAGTCTCGGTCTCTACTAGCTTACTCTCCGCTACCTTATACTACGTACGATATACCTTCTTTATATCTTTAGCCCTCGTAAGCTCGTCTAGGTCGATAACGATAGTATTATCGCGCTTAGCGAGCTCCTCCTTTAGTCGCGTAACCTCCTCTTCTAGGGACTATCTAGTCGCCTATTCCGTATCGATTATATCCTCGAGTCGGTCTATCTAGTCCTTAGTATCTTACGCCTTACGGAGGTTAATACGGTTAGCTATATCGAGCGTAGTACTAAGTTTATACGTACGTCGGTAATCGGACTCGATATTATAGAGGATCTTATAGATCTACTAGGGATAATTATTGACCGTCTTCTTAAACTTGTCTATATTTAACCCGTTTAACGAGTCGAAGGCTTCCTAGAAGTTATCGATAGTAACCCTCCTCTTCCTCGGTACCTTAGTACCCTTATCTTCTATCTTATCCTTAATAAACTCCGCCCTATATAGGTTAGCTAAGTTTAGCTCTATCTCGACCTCCTCTTCCTTAATAGCCTTAAGTTAGTCGAACACCTTCTTATACTACTTACGGTACTAGTTATTCTCGTCGAGGAGCCTATTTACGATATCCTCTTTACGTCCTTAAGTCTATATCGCCGGGTTCGCGCTATCGTTATCGGGTAGATTAGATAGTAGGGTAAAGAAGGATAATCTGTTAAGGGACGCGCGATAAACGCGTCTATTAGTATTCTCTACACTTACGCCTAGTACGCCGGTACCGGTCTGTCTCGCTATTATTACTATATTAGCTATAATCTACTTTAAGGTACGACTTAGCGAGTACGATACCTAATCTTAATACTTCCTTATATACTATCGCGGTTTCTCTATAATCTCCCGAATATAGCTTCTCTTATCTCTCTATACGTTAGTAATGATCTATTCGAAGTGTTATAAGTAGGTATAAGTACGTAGTTAGGTAAGGTATAAGTCGAATAGATATTCTATCTAAGGGAGGCGCGGAAGGCGCGAGAGTTATATACGGGCGCTAAGCCGCTAGTCGGATTAGTTAGCGGGCGCGAGGTCTAGGCACGTGCCCGCGGGTTTAAGTAAATATACGCCGGTACGGTAATATAGCGTATTAGATAGCTCTTATACGAAGCGAGATTAGTAAGCTACGTAAGTCTAACGAGGCCCTTATATAGCGAAAAGTACGAAAGCGCAAGTACATTTAGTCTAGAGGGTCTCTATCCTTCGATAAGGCGTCGTAATTAATACCTCTAGAGGATACTAGGAGGTAGGAAGTAAGTAGAGAGTCGCTAGATAGTGTTCGGCTAGTACTAAGGCTACGACGCTATAAGCGATATAGCGAGTCGGGGTATAACGTACGTACCTATTAAGTAGACTTACTAGATAGCTAAGAATCTAAAGAGGAATTGTCCTCCTAGTAACGATTCTATAGGATGTCGTCGTGTTAAGATACCGTCGTAATTAAAGTAGAAGTAGTATAGTTCTTAGTATAAGTAGCCCGCTCGGTAGTATAGCCCGCTCGGTAGTAAAGCACGTTATAATTAATATAGTAGTTCCTAATATATTGCTATATACTCGTACTATTAGTTAGTTAAAGATTAATCTCTTACTCTACTCCGCTACTATTAATCCGTACCTATTTAATAATTAGTATATTTAATCTAGGAACGGATTAAATAAGAAACGACGGGGCGATAGCGTCGTAAGAGTAAAGAGCGCCCTTAACTTAATAGGATAGGGCCCTATTATAAATACCGATAATACTATCGAATAGTAGAGGACAAAGAGCGACGCGCGGGGCGACGACGCGCCCGGGAGAAGCGGAGGATAGCGACTAACTATTATTACGACTATAGTAACTATAAGCTACTAACTAAAAGAACTAGTATACGAAATATAGTATAGAAACGGTAGAATATACCGCTTTTATATACGAAATTATAGCTACCCTTACGAACGCTAATCTATCCTACGAACGCGCGATCCGTAGTCTCCTTAAGAGCTTAGCTAAAGTAATCTAGGAGCTACTACGGGCTACGAAGACGCTAGCGCTAGTAAAATATATAACGAACGCCGACCTTCTACGGGAGATCTAAGCGCTTAGAAGAGCTAGGCCGGCGATATATACCTAAGCGGCTATAGCGGCTAAAGAGTAACCGACGTACCGCGCTAGGCTAGTCTAGCGCGAGGTTACGATATATATCGATAACCCCGAAGAAAGAGACCGGGTAGCGGTACTCTCGTACTAACGCCTTATAGAGTAGGTACGCTAGGCTAGTAAATAGGACATTATCGTAGCCTAGAAACTAAGGAGCGGAGACGTACGGTATATACTCGTAACTATAGTAGAGAGACCGACGCTCCTATAGAACGTAGACTAGGCGGTCGAGGTACTAAATACGAAGAGCGTAATACCGGTCGCGCTAGTATACTAGGCCCTTATATACGGTATCCGAGTCGATACCTTCCTAGTAGATACTAGCCCGGTAGCGATAGGAGCGGTAATCGCGAAGGATAACTAGGCTACTATCCTAGGCCTCGTTATTACCCGGGCGTACTAGATAAAGAAGCCGGAACGAATAGAGCGGAAATATTTATCGCTCGTAATCGCGTTAAAGTACGACGGCTAGAGGGCCTAAGCCGTAGAGAATAGACTAGTCCTCGCTTACTCGTACTACTACGTAGATAAGTATAAATATACCTATATAGTAACCTAGTACTTCCGGTACTAGAGATTTGGGTATACTATAAAATACTACCGACGGGAGACCTAGTATAGCTACTACGCGATAGCGTATAATACCCGCGACTACCTCTAACCCGAGATAAGTAAGTACGCTAACTACGGTAGAGGCTATAAGGCGTAGATAGGTAGGTATAGAGTAAAGAGGTAGGCGGCGGAGTAGGCGGTAGAAGCGGGCCTAGGTATACGATAGGTAGGAGGAGAAATAGCGACCGTATTATACCGACCGAGGGTCGATACTAACGGTTTCTAGCTAGTTAGAGAAAGGGGTAAGAAGAGGCGACCGAACGGCGATAGACGCCTAGTATACGGAGTAGGTCGACTAGCGCTTAACGACCCCCGGGCTTAGGCCTCTAGATAGACGCGCCTCGATACGACGATATTCCGCCCTTATAGAGGTAACGTACCTCTACTAGTAGCCCTAGTAGCGGTAGCGGCCCCGCGATAGGATAGTAAGGGCGGGGACGACGATAACGATAATATAACGGCCTAACCGCGGAGGTAGAACGGAGAACTATAGCTAATATAATAGTCTAACTATAAATAATACGCTTATCTAGCTAACTATCGTATAGTATAACGCTAATAAGAGTAAGGATAAGGCCTAGAAGCCGCTACTTAGCCTCCTATACCCTAGCTAATACTACGTAGTCGCTATCTAGGAATAGTAGACGAACGGGAAGACGATACTCGGAGACCCGAGATACTACCTCGTAGTCCCCGAAGGTAATTAGCGGGTAGCGCGGGTCTACTTCTACGTAAGTAAAGAAATCGCGATAATAACGTAGACGACCTATATCTACTCTAGCTATTATAGTCTCCCTATAGAGTGTATAGAAGATAGGGACAGAAGAGCCTTAGAGTACTTAGAAGTCGTTAAGAAGTGAAAGTCTAGCTTAGTATATAAGCGCTAAGAATTATATACCCCGTAATATTTACTACGGGACCTAGCCCTCTAAATTTACTACTCTACTAAACCTTAATAGATTTACTTCGGCTCGTAACTATATAACTTACGGCACTCCCGCGAGTACCCGCGACTACGCTAGACCCTAGAAGAAGCACGTAGAAGACTCGGAACGTAGGGTAGGTTAGAATAAGGTTTTAAGTAAAGCTACTAAGCGCGGCTTCGTACGGGTTAGCCCTATTAATACGGAGACACGTACTCGCGAGGGTCGCGTATAAGTATCTAGCCTTCCCTAGGCCTCTCTTACTTTCTTCGTCTTTCGTTTTATATAGTAATTATACTATACCCTTTTATATCTACACTTCGTACCTACATTCTCGCTTTCACCCTTATATCTTATAGGCTAGGCTCTCGCCCTAATATTACAAAAGACTAATAAACCGTTAACTACTCGAGTTATCCCTATAGGTAACTACGCTACCGATAGAGGTGTTAACCTCGACAACTAAGACACTCTATTCCACTTTAGTAAGTAGGCTAATATCTAACGCCGCTACCTTCGGTACGTAGGTAAACGCTAACCCTAATACCGCCTACGCTCGTATTAACCGTACCGTCTCCTCTTTCCGCGAGACCGCCTAGTAGGTCGAGCAAGCAAACAGCTAAGTAATATACCTTTAAGGTATTATAAACACCTTCTAGAACCTCGTACCGTACGCCGACGATAACCGCCGCTAGTACTTCTCTAAGAAGGTTAACGACCTAGACGAGTTCGACGGTAATAAGAGTAAGTTCGAGGCATTTAAGATATAGCTTACTATTAAGCTATTAGCTAATACCGACCACTTTCCGTAAGAGAAGGACAAGGTCACGTACGTCTTCTCTCTCCTTTAGGGAGACGCCGCGGCTTAGGTATAATACTATATCGATAACGCTACGTAGACTATCGGCTACCCGGACGTCCTTACCTTAATATAGGACCTCCGTACTACCTTTAGTAATCTAGACCGTAGAGCTACCGCCTAGAACGCTATCTATAACCTCCTCTAGAAGAACAAGAGCTTCGCCGAGTACCTCGCGGCCTTTAACCGCGACATCGGGTTTACCGGCTATAACGAAGAGACTAAGAAGAGTACTCTCCGCCGTAGCTTATTAGTAGAGCTTCTTCGAGCCCTCGAGGATAAGGACGTTAGTACTATAAGCTTCCGTAAGCTCGTCGAGACCTACTAGCGCCTCGACTCTAATATAAAACATACCGCCTCTCTCCTCGCTTCCCGTTCTTAAGGTCGTTAGCCTCGTAGTCCCGTTATATTCGTTAAGAAGCCCGGTAGTAGCCTACGCTTCTACGTAGACTACCGAGGCTTATATACTATTATAAAGAAGAACCGCTACCTAATACCGTTAATTTAGGAGACGCTCGAGCGCCTCTCTAACGCTAAGTACTTCACTAAGCTCGATGTTATCGCTACGTTTAATAAGTTACGAATAGTAGAAGGATACGAGTATCTTATAGCCTTCCGTACTCGCTACGGGCTATTCGAGTCGCTCGTTATACCCTTCGGCGTTTATAACGGGCCCGGTACCTTCTAGAACTTTATTAACGATATCCTTTAGGAGTTCCTCGATTAGTTCTATACTACCTATATCGACGACATCCTAGTCTATAGCGAGACTAAGGAGGAGTACCGCGAGTACGTCTATAAGGTCCTTTAGAAGCTCGTAGACGCCGGCTTATAGCTCGATATTAATAAGTACGAGTTTAAGAAGACCGAAGTTAAGTTCCTTAGTTTAATTATTACCGTAGACGGCATTAAGATAGACTAAGAGAAGATCGACGCTATCGTCGAATAGGATACTCCTACGAACGTTAAGGAGGTCTAGGGTTTCCTAGGCTTTACTAACTTCTACCGCCGCTTTATCTACGTATTCTCGGGCGTAGTACGCCCTTTAACGAAGCTTACGCGTAAGGGTAAGAAGTTTGCCTAGACCGACGAATACTAGGAGGCTTTTGACTTGCTTAAAGCGAAGTTTATTAAGAACCCGCTTCTATAGCACTTCGATTTCGAACTAGAGACCCGTATAGAGACTAACGTATCCGACGGCGTAGTAGGCGGTGTCCTACTATAACGCCGCTCGCCTAAATCTCCCTAGTTACCTATCGCCTTCCTCTCTAAGAAGATAAACGCTACGGAGTATAACTACGAGATCTACGACAAGGAGCTTCTCGCTATCGTTAAAGCTTTTAAAGAGTAGCGCCCCGAGCTCGAAGGCTCTACTATACCCGTCTAAGTAAGCTCCGACTATAAGAACCTCGTCTACTTTATAAAGAACAAGCTACTTAATCGTTACTAGGCCTACTAGAGCGAGTTCCTCTCCCGGTTTGACTTTATAATCTCGTATACGCCCGGTAAGGCTAACTCGATAGCCGACGCCCTTACCCGCCGCCCTAGTAACTCTCTAGTTAATCGAAGAGGGGGCTAGTAAATCGTAGAGCAATAAGTCATTAAAGAGTATAACCTCTCTTCCGAGCTTCGAGAGTACCTATTGAACGGCTAGCCTACGCTCGCCGCTTCCTCTACTCCTCTCGTACTCGCTCCTACCTACCTTAACGAGAGTAATAATAAATCCGAGCCTAAAGAATACGCCTCGGACGCTAAGGACTTAAACGACGATAAAGAGGGCTTAGTAACGACCGACGGCTTATCCGAATTAGACTTTAAGGGGTTTAATAATAAGGAGTAACCTAAAGGCATTATAGTACGAGTACAAATAGCGTACGATACCGACCTAGACGCCTTAGAGTTAGTTTAGGCCCTTAAATCTAGCGCGAGGACATTCCCGGGCTTCTCGCTATCTAAGTACGAGCTCTAGGAAGGTGTCGTCTACTTCCGTAAGAAGCTTTACGTACCGTAGCCCGAAGGCTCTAATATCCGAGCTAAGATTCTTTAAATCGTCTACGACTCCGCCTCTAGGGGTCACCTAGGCGTAGCTAAGACCTATAAGCTCCTCGCTAGGTTCTACTAGTAGCCGATACTATTATCGGTAAGCGATTAGGTTTTTATCGAGACATCGCTTATCGATCTCTACGCCAAAACAAGACATATTCGAAAGCTCTTATTAAGGCTATTCTAACGATATATAAAGTAGGCCACTACCCCTAGGACTAAGGGAGTTCTACCTCATTTAATCTAGATAGCTTAAAGCTCTCTTCACCCTGTTTCTTTAGCTCTAAACGCCGCGGAGGTGCCTAGCTATATTAGGCAACTCCTAGGTAATAGTAGCCTAGGCTACGGTACTAACGGCGCCTACGGCCCTATAGGCGAAGCCCCCCTAAGACAACTAGTAGCAACTTATAGAGGACGCAAAAAGTATAGAAACTAACGATCAGCTCCCTTACCGGTCTCTATAGGTAATGATCACTTAGCTACGTACGGCGCTTATACTGTCGTATTACCGAGGGTAATAAGAAATAAGGACGACGTCCTAGGCGATTAGTAAGGCCACCCGGAATCAACACCCCTATAGCTAGGCATCGGTCGCGGTATCGATACTAGGCCCCCGCCTAACGTACGATGTAGTTACGATCCGTATTATAGTAAAGGAAGACTAGGCCGAAGTTACGAAGCTATCGAACAAGGAGCTCGCCTAACGAATTAACTAACTAGGGGTGGTCGTAGTGAACTAACAGTCTAACGGCACTCTATAGATCTATACTAGCTCTACTACTACTAGGAGGCACCTAGAGGCATAGCTATAGTAGGCATCTAAGGTTACGGCATTAGCGAAGGTCTTAACGAAATAATTCACGATCCTAGTCTACGATATACCTAAGGAGTTTAACCTAACTAACTAGGGTCACCTACGCGCTCTCTAAGAGGACAACCCGGTCACTCTTAACTCTCTAATCTAGAAGGCGACTTGGCTCTATAGGAAATGGCCAGAAGGCAAGAAGGCCTCGGCGCTAATAGTATAGCTATAAGACGCGAAAGCGGCGGATCTAGCGATAGAACAAGGCCTAGTCTAGCAATATAGCCTTAAGATAGTAGAAAAGCACTCCTTATCCTTTCGTGTCCTCTAATGCTTCAAATGCTAACAGTATAGACACCAAACCTACACGTATATAAACAAGTAGGCCTACTCGAACTATATAGGAGACTATATATCTAGGGACTATACATCGACTATAAGACGGTACGCGAACTGTCCGGGGCACTACCTATCGTATAGTACGGAATGCCTATAGCGGAAACTAGCGAAAAACAAGGCAATCACAAACAGAACCGTCGCCCTAAGATTCTACGGCGACCGTAAGGCTAGCCTATACCGGAACTAACTAGCGGCGGTCGGGTATAAGCGCCCTAGGGCCGAGAACGATATAAAGGATGCGTAACCTAGGGCGTACGGGAGGCTACGTGCTCTACTAGCTACGGCGAGGGAATCTAACTAGGCCCGGCTCCCCTTTAGTATATAGCCGATAGGCGTAGACCAGGACGTATAGGGTAGTAGGACATAGGACGATATAGAGGAAATGATTGTCGATGCCGATAACTAGCCTCGACACGCTTAGTATTATCTAGTATAACGTTAACTATAGCAAGGATATAGTCTAGAACCATTTCCTATACGAGGCGGACCCGCGCGTCTACTACGTCCTTATAATCTAGGAGCTATAGATTAACCCGTACTATAAGAGACTAACGACCTATAAGTCACTAGGCTATACGACATGCCTACGAGGCGACGGTAGACCCCGTACGTACTTCTATATCAGCAAGGACATACTAGAATCCGACTGGGAGGTAGTATACTACGTAGACGAAGAAGGCGGGGGCGATATTACCTCCCTCTACGTAGGTAGCACCTAGATACACAACCTATATATATAACCGCTAGCCTCGAGGTCTAGCCGCGACCTAGGGGTCTACAGACACCTAGACAGTACGCTTAAGAGACAAGGGTGCCACATCGTAGTAGGAGACTTCAATATATACTACCCTTCCTAGGAAAGCCTTATATAGCCGCACCCTATAGCCGACGAAGTACTCGACTTGATAGCGAGCAACGTAATTGCCCTTAATACCCCGAAGGACCTAGGCACCTAGAAGAGAGGGGGACTCTAAGGCACGATCGACCTCTCCTAGATCTTAGATAGCTACTACTATACGGTAACCTACTATAGGATCGAACATAAACTCGAGGCGTCGTTAGACTATATACTAGTCAGGACCTCTATTACGATATAGATATAACGTATACTAGCGAGAACCCCTAAGCTAAACTAGGGAAAGGCCTACTAGGCTAACATCTAGGCGTACCTCGATAACTCTAAGAGGCTAGTCCAGATCGCGTAGTAGTAATACAATAGTAAAGACGAGATAGACGAAGTAGTCTAGGGGTTAATAGACGAAATAAGAAAAGCGACCTCACTTTACGTTCCGCTTACCTAACTAACGACATAGTCTAAACTATACTAGACGCCGGAGTACACTACGGTAGTAAGAGAAGTAAGGAGAGCCCGCCGGGTATAGACGAGCAGCTATAGCGAGGAGGCCTAGAACGTATATAGGGAGGTATGCTAACAGAAGAAAGCTATAATACGAAGGGAGAAAGTAGTCGGCTAGAGGGCTATAGTAGAAGAAATCGCCGGCAAGCTAGAGAGGATATAGAAGCTAGCGAAATAGGCCCGACAGGACCCTATATAGGGCCCCTCCTTCTCTATCCTAGCGCTACAATCGCCTAGTGGCCCGGTTAGCGACCCCGAGGCTAAGGCGCGTCTACTAGCTAGCAAGTTCTTCCCGCCCCTAGTCGAGGCTAATCTAAGCGACATAAATAGCTCTACTCCCCTAGCCCCTAGTATCGCGGTCTAATAGGAGGTGTCCGAGGGAGAAGTTGCCGCTATACTAAGGAAGTTGCCGGCGAAGAAAGCCCCGGGGCCGGATAGGATCCCAAACGAGCTACTAAAGAAGTGTAGAGATCAACTAGCCCTAGTAGTTATAGCGATCTTCAATGCCTACCTATAGACCGGGTACC
The DNA here is from genome assembly GCF_020509005.1 of Fulvia fulva. Taxonomy (NCBI): domain Eukaryota; kingdom Fungi; phylum Ascomycota; class Dothideomycetes; order Mycosphaerellales; family Mycosphaerellaceae; genus Fulvia; species Fulvia fulva. Next base: position 2,077,385 of record NC_063012.1, read on the forward strand.
ACCCGATAGCTTTTAAACAATCGACGACAGTGGTCCTACGTAAGCCGTAGAAGGAAGACTATACGTAGGTGAAGTCGTACCGCCTAATTACGCTCCTTAACACTCTTAGGAAGGCGCTTAAGAAGCTAGTTATAACGAGACTCTCCGAGGCGGTAGAGGAACACTCCCTACTCCCGGACACCTAGATAGGTACGCGCCTATAGCGATCGACGCTATCCGCGATAGAACTTATCACCTCTTAGGTAAAGGCCATCTAGTATAAGAATAGGGACAAGGTGGCTTCCTTACTTAGCCTAGACATATCGGGAGCCTTCGACTACGTGTTATACCCGCGGCTACTCTATATCCTAAGGTCGAAGGGACTCCCTAAGTAGCTTATTAACTTCGTACGGTCCTACCTCCAAAACCGTAGTACGTCGATCCTAGTCGGCTAGTATAGAAGCCTATTTCAAGTAGTCTATACTAGAATCCCGTAAGGCTTAACGCTAGTACCTATTCTATTCCTCTTCTTTATAGCGACGCTGCTCCTAGCCCTAGAATCCTAGAACACCGCTACGAGCGGCTTCGTAGACGATATAAACATCCTAGCGTAGTCTTCCTCGACTAAGGAGAACTGTAGGCTACTAGAAGAGAAGCACAAGATCTACGAGGACTAGGCTAGGAGGCACGGGGCTCGGTTTGCCCTAGAAAAGTACAATCTGATACACTTTACGCGCCGGCTACGGTTCTATAATATGCAAGCTTCTATCTAGATATAGGGGCATACGACTAACCCGGCAAATCAGCTTAGGATCCTCGGACTATAGGTAGACCCGGCGCTACGGTAGAGGAAGTACGTATAGGTAATATTACGGAAAGCTAAACAGAATATAGCATTATACTAGAGGCTCACTACGTCTATATAGGGGGCGGACTTCTAGTAGTCACGACTTCTATATACGGCTATTATACGGCTAGTCCTTACCTATAGTAGCCAAGTATAGTCCTTAGGCGAGAGGGCCTACCTATCGAAGGGACTCGTCGCGCCGCTAGCGAAGATCTAAAACTAATGCCTAAGGAAGGTCACCGGGGTATATAAGTCGACACTAACGAGGATGCTTAAGCACGAGACCGCTATACCGCCGATCGACCTATATATCTAGGAACTACGGACCTCCTACTTAGGCAAGTCGGCACAGTACCTAGTATAGAAGGTTATCGCTAGTATAGTCGTAAGGGCCCGCGAATCAATACTAGCGTATAGGGGCATTCGACCCGGAAACGAGCCGAACTACCGGGTAAGGGACGAACAGCTAGTAATATAATAGGAAGGTAAGAAATCGTTTGTAGAGCAACTATAGAAAGAGAGGTGGAACAACTAGGTTGTAGGGTATAATAGACGCCCTTAGCTAGCGGGACAACCTAAGGAATAGTTAGCTACAAAATCCGCGGTTAAGCACCCCCCGAAGCTTATCTACTACCGCCTTACAAGGGTATAGAGTAGTATAGTAACCTAACTACGAAGCGAACACATCGGCCTCTAGGGGTACCTATTATAGAGGAAGGTTCTAGGATACACGAATACTAGCTACCCCTACGGCTATCGCTCCTAGAACGTACGGCACGCACTCCTCGTCTGTCCGAGGTGGTCGCTAGGAAGGGGGGAGTGGATAGTAAAGGCGAGGAACCGGACGATTAGGGCACTTCTTAATAACGCTAAGGACCTACGGCGTATTACGAACTAGATACTAGAGAAGGGCTAGCTAGAACAGTACCGCCTAGTAGGAGCAGTGTAGGAAGAGAGGACACGACGTAGCGCGACGAGACCGGCTAGGAGCGGGGGCTAACGGGGTAGTGATATAGACTACGTACGTTTAGAGGGAAAGCTAAACTAGATAAGGAGTAGTCGGGGGCGGGAAGGGTTTTTACCTATTCGGGTTTCCCTTTGTACATAATAATAGATATATACCTATATAGGCCGGATAGGGTCCTAGAATAGGGGAATAACAAATCTATCTATCTATTACTAGTAGCCGTATTCCTAGAAGGACGTCCGCCGCTACGTACTAAACTACGCTACTTACCGAAGAGCTAAAGCTAACCGCTACCGTCTCTACGGTCTCTTATACCCTCTCCCGGCTCCTAATCGTCCGTAGAAGTACATTACTATAGACTTTATTACCGATCTTCCTTACGGTAAGACCTTTAGCGGCGTAAAGGCAAAGGCCCTTCTAGTAATCGTAGACCGTTACTCTAAGGACCGGTAGATAATCCCGTACTAGAGTATAACCGTAAAGGAGACTACTCGCTTATTCTACGAATTCGTCTAGCGCTTTTAAGGCCTCCCGGATAGTATTACCTCTAATAGAGGCTCCTAGTTCATCTCGTACTTCTAGAAGCGTCTATATACTATCCTAGGCATTAAGTATAACCTCTCGACTAGTTTTTAGCTATAGACCGACGGCTAGACCGAAATTACGAACGCTATCCTCGAGTAGGTCCTTCGTTACTTCGTCGACTACTACTAGAAGGATCGGCCTTAGTATATCCCTACGGTAGAGTTCGCTACTCGTAACTAGGACTCGGAGACTACTAGCTACTCTCCCTTCTATACTACGAGAGGTTACTACCCTTATATAGGTATAGAACTAGAAGAGCCTCTCCCGCCTACCGAAGACGTAAACGAGTAAGTAGTAGACGAGTTCGCTACTATACTCTTATAGATCTATAAAGAAGTCTTCGACGAGATAGTATACGTATAAGTAATCTACGAGGATTAAGCTAATCGTCGTCGCTAGCTAGCTCCCGACTACTAAGTAGGCGATATAGTCTATCTTAACTCTAAGAATATTAAGACGGACCGCCCCGCTAAGAAGCTAAGCTAGAAGAACCTAGGTCCTTTTAAGATTACCGAGCGTATTAGTTTATACGCCTACCGTCTAGCTCTTCCTACGAATATAAAGATCTACGACGTCTTCTATCCCGTACGCCTTCGGCCGTCGGCTAAGGACCTATTCCCGAACTAAAACTAAGACATACTAGGTCCTCCCGATAAAGTAGAAGTCGACGAGCCTATTAACCTACCTTCTAACGACTATGCCGTCCGTAAGATCCGGGGAATCCGCGTAGAGCCTAACGATATTTAAGGGCTACCGCCGATTAAGTATAAAGTCGAATAGTAAGGTTGCCCTAAGTAGGATACCTTATAGGAACCTATCTAATATATTATCTTTAATCGTTAAGTAATCGAAGAATACTACGCCCGCGTAGACGGCCTAGAGGTTAATATCGGTAGGCTTTTCGAATCTAAGCTCTTCGACGGGGCTTACTAATAGTATATCGACTATAATATTAGGCCTAGGCCTAGTACTAAAGCTAAACATCCTCGATATATAGAACTACTACGGCTTTATAGGAACTTAGCTTTGTTTAGGGGGGCTACTATTATAGTCTCCCTATAGAGTATATAGAAGGTAGGGACAGAAGAGCCTTAGAGTACTTAGAAGTCGTTAAGAAGTAAAAGTCTAGCTTAGTATATAAGCGCTAAGAATTATATACCCCGTAATATTTACTACGGGACCTAGCCCTCTGAATTCACTACTCTACTAAACCTTAATAGATTCACTTCGGCTCGTAACTATATAACTTACGGTACTCCCGCGAGTACCCGCGACTACGCTAGACCCTAGAAGAAGTACGTAGAAGACTCGGAACGTAGGGTAGGTTAGAATAAGGTTTTGAGTAAAGCTACTAAGCGCGGCTTCGTACGGGTTAGCCCTATTAATACGGGGATACGTACTAGTAAGGGTCGCGTATAAGTATCTAGCCTTCCCTAGGCCTCTCTTACTTTCTTTATCTTTCGTTTTATATAGCAATTATACTATACCCTTTGTATCTACACTTCGTACCTACATTCTCGCTTTTACTCTTATATCTTATAGGCTAGGCTCTCGCCCTAATACTAGCGACGTAGCTTCGCTACGGCTACGCCTTACCGACGGTAAAATAGTAGCTATCTATAACGCCTATAACTAGTACTCTATACCGGGCTCGATAGAAGACGATAGCTAGTTAGCTACTCTCTACTAGCTCTAAGGAGCCCTCTAAGAGAACGCCGATATATATATCCTAGTTAGTAACCTTAACCTCTACTACCCGAGATAGGGAGGCGATAGCGTACTCTCGGCCTATAACGCCGCTAATATACTTATCGGCCTAATAGAAGTATCCGGCCTTAACCTAGTACTCCTAGTAGGTTTAGTTACGTACTAATAGTAAAATACGACCTAGACGCTTAACCTAACCTTCGCGACCTAATAGTTAGCCTAGCGGATAGTCTTCTACGATACGGACCTAGAACTTAATACCGGCTACCTAGACTATATAGCTATCCGTACGACATTCGATATAGTATACCTATAAGCGCTACTAGCCCTCGAACCGCGGCCCTAGTAGAAGCGTATAGACTAGAAGGAGGTTAATAAGGCCCTAAAGGAACAAGTAACGGCCCTCCTACCGCCGTTACCCCTCTACTTAGAGACGGAACTCGACGCGGTAGTAGAGAACCTATAGTAGTATATCGCGGGAGTAATCTAGGATAGGATTCCCCTAGCCCGACCCTCTAAGTACGCGTCGCTAGCCTAGTTATAGGAATACGTAGACGTAGTCCGCTCTACGGTAGCGGCGAGGCGCTAGTAGAAGGAGACGAAATAGAACGCTATATACGCCTAATACCGCCGATTAGATAATAAGAAGAGTAGGATTATCCGGCCCTAGGGTAATATCGCGTAGCGCGACGCTATTAGGGAAGCTTAGGAGACTAGAGTAAGGTCTAGAAGCTCGCTAAGTAGGCGCGTACGAGAAAGCCGGGGACGCCGCCGCTACTACTAAAATTCCCGCCTATCTATAATAGATAAGGGATCCTCTAGGATACCTAGTAAGGTAGAGCCGACGTATTAGTAGAAGCGTTCTTCCCTTCTCCGGTTACGGCTCGGCTCGACGATATCGAGGGCTTCGTATACCTAATAGAGCTCGAGACTAGCTAAGAGGTAATAGAGGCGGAGGTACTAATAGTACTAAAAGTAGCGCTACTAGATAAGGCCCCTAGACCGGATAAGATCCTAAATCGATTCCTTGAATACTACCGCTAGACGCTCGCTCCGTACCTCGCGAGGCTATTTATAATATACCTCCGGTAGTCCTACGTACCGACCTCTTCCCGGTACTCGAGTATAGTCGTCCTCCGTAAGGAGGGTAAGGCTAGATACGACGTCGGGAAGGCCTACCGCCCGATAGCTCTACTAAGTACGATCGGGAAGGCGCTAGAGCGTATCGCGGCCGACCGTATCTCTAAGCTAGCCGAGGAGTACTAGCTCCTCCCGGCCGAGTAGATAGGAGCCCGGCTAGGGCGGTCTACTACGACGGCCCTAGAACTCGTTACGGAGTAGGTCTATATAATATAGGTAATACGCTAATAATAGGTCGCTACCCTACTATTACTCGATATCTTAGAGGCGTTCGATAAGGTCTCCTATACTAGACTACTTTATAACCTCCGGGCGAAAGGTATACCTAGTTAGCTCGTCCGTAGTAGTTAAAAGCGGAACATCGACGAGGACTATTTATTCGATAGCCCTTATTAAGACTAGTAATCTACTTAAATAGTAGCGACCCGCCTACGCTAGTAGCGGCGTAATCGTAGTATAAAGAACCCTAAAACTAAGGTTCGATTCCCCTAAAGGTAGACCCTAGAGTTACGGAGTTACGGAGGACTACTACCTAATTAGAAAGCGCGACCTCACCCCGAATAGTAGCGAAGGATAGTAACTAACAAGAGCTATAGCCTTACGAACATTCTATACTAAGAGCTAAACCGGGGAATAAACTAAGAAAAAATCTAGGATATAAGCTAAGGCCTACTATATAGAAAGTAGAGGCTAACAATAAACAATATAGCGTAGACGACCCTATATACGGAGGCGGAAAACTTACTAGAGGATAACAAATACCTAGCCCGAGTATATAAGAACACTATAGTATAGCTACTAGTAGCGCTAAAAGCGCTATTATACTAAATCCCGAAGACAATCTAATAAGTAATATAGAGGTTAGCCTAGAGACTAACTATATAGGTAATAGTCTAGTACGTATCTCCTAAACAGGTAGGCCCTTAATCTAATATGTTCGATCTAAATTAGGTCCGAATATATTAGATTAAGGGCCTACTTATTTAGGAGACGCGTACTAGACATCTATAGCCTAGCCTACTAGTATAGCTACCTATCGTAAAACCTAGAATATATACTACTACGATACCCGTATTAGGTAAGAGGTAGGGGAAATTAGGGGTACTAAGCGGGAAGGAGAGACTATAAGTCAATTATTAGAGACAAAGGTAATATTCGCCGAATCTCTCGGTAGATACTATAGTAGGGATACCTCTAGTAGTTTAGCCTCGCGAGCGAGACGGAGGAGTAGATAGACAAGAGGCGGAAGCGAGGGGGGTTATAGATAGGGTAGTCATTAGGGCAGGCCTATAACACTAGCGTACCCCTAATAAGGGAAATTTAAGACGATAACGAGGAGGAAAAGACAGGCGGGAAGGAGGAGGGGTTTTTACTAATACGGTTTCCCCTCTATATATACAAAAACAAGATAGTATAGCTATATAGGCCAAAGGGCACTATAATAGCTTAATGAAATATCTATCTATCTATATAGGTAGTAGTAGTAGTAGGTAAGAATTAACCCCCTACGAAGGTAAGTAATACGGTACGCCTATATATTACTAATCCGGCGGAGAAATAAGAAATCGTAGCCCTAATAAGTAAGGAGATTGTTAATAGAATCGGCTAAAAGGAGGTAGTTAGAGCGAAGGTAGAGGTAATAGGCGTAGTAAGACTCTTTACCGTATAGAGGCTAATAGACGAAAGCTAGAGACCTATAAGAAGTGGACTACTAAAGTCGCGAAGTCGGTACGAGTCTCCTACTAATAGTATACCGTTATCGCCTACGGGGTCCCTAGGACATTTAAGGTCGAAGACCTTCCCTACCTCTAAGTATAGAACTAGAATATATCTCTAGAAGTACGACTAACGAAGGCGGTATAGCTATATAAGATAGTAGACCGAGAGAAGACGTATTTATCGCTTATTATCTAGGTAGAGATAGCGGAATAAGCTAACTAGATACTAGATAATAGGCTATTCTAGAACTACGAGAGAATAGACACGGAGATCTATTAGAGCAGCTATAGGGTACTATAATACTTCCAATGCTAACAGTACGGTCATATAGCCCTAAAATGCGGGGAGAAGACCCTAAGGTGTCCTTACTACGTAGGCCCACACTAGGGAAGGGAATGCCTAAAAAAGGAGAGTAGGTACGTATACTACGGTAGAAGGCACCTAGCGTATTTAAGCTAATACCCGGCTAGAATAGTAGTATAAGAACGAGCGAGATAAGCAAGGATCTCTATACTAGCTAGGTACCCCTAACGATAGTAGGAGGGACCTACCGTATATAAGGGCTTCGGGCCGAGCAAAAGGAAGAGGGTAGAAGAGACGAATAAGGGAACCTAACCGTAAACATATCTACCTCCCGGTAGGCCTCGACACCTTAACCGGGCTACTAACGAACTAGGCTAAATACGAATCTTTAGGGCGCCCTAGCGGCCCTAGAGCTAGCCGGATAGCGGGATAGAGGCTTAGGAGATATATTCGGTTAGTACGGAAATAGACCTTACGGATAATAAATAATACTATACGACGACATTACTATCGTATAGTATAACGTAAACAAAGTAGGGACAAGGTCTAGCGCTACTTTCTATAAGAGCTAGACTCGCTATAGTACTACGTTATTACGGTATAGGGACTATAGATCAACCCCTACGTAGGACTCCTAGCTATATGTAATAACCGGAGATACTATACCGTAATCGCGGGCTAACGAGGCGTTATCCCGAGGATATATATATACGTAAGTAAGACTATAGACCTTAAGTCGTAGAAGGTTATACTACCGTAGTAGGGCAACCTAGGAGACATAATATTAATCTAGATCGATACGATATAAGGCTCTATCTAGATCTATAACGTCTATAACCCGCTACTACGGGGTCGGATAAGTAGGGAACTAGGAACCCTCGCCTATCTAGAGCGGACCCTAAGCTAAGATACGAAGTAAGTACTCCTCGGCGACTTTAACCTCTACTACCTATAGTAGGGACTCGAATTCACTCCCCCGTACGCGTTTCTAGGGGGAAAGCTACTAGATATAACTATACGCTACGGAATAGCCTTAGTAATACTAAAGGGAATAGAGACGTAGAAGGCCTATATAAGTATAAGTATAATCGACCTATACTTTCTATTACGAGAACTTAAAGAGAGACTGGTCTAATGCCGACCGAACTACACGCTAGAGGCCTCCTTAGACTTTATCCCTATTTAAACTACGCTAGGGGTGAAGGCGATAGAGGAGCTAGTAAGCGAACTACGCCGTAACTAGAAGAAGGTACGCTAGGACGATATAAGAGGCTTCCTAATAGCGAACCTACTATAGTATAGAGAACTCGAGACGATAGCTTAGCTAGATTAAGCAGCAGAATAGATTACCTCGGTTATATAGATAGATAGATGATTCATTTACCCGTTGTGGTACCCTCCGGCCTATGCGGGTTTATGTCTATATATGTTACTACATAAGGTAGGAAACCTATTCCTAGGTAAAAACCTCCTCTCCTTCTCTAATAGCTTCCTTGCCATGAGTTCTCAGTTTTCCTTCCATTAGGGTGCACTAGTGTCATGGTGGTTAGCCTCTGACTACCTTGTCTGCAACCCTAGAGTTGTCCCCCTCTTCCTGCTCTCCTCCTCCTTCTTTCTCTCCTCAATCCATCTCTCTGTTTCCCTAGTAAGAGAGAACTGCTCCAAAAATCCTTGGTGGATGATCCACCTTGTAATTCTCTGGAGGTCTCCCTTATTGCTGATCATGGCTTGGAAGTTTCTGTTCCTTGCCCTTGCCCTCCATTCACCTCTCCCTGTACTCCATTCTTTGCAAACCAGAAGTCTATGTTCGACATTCTGGGACAGGTAGCCGCATGGGCAACTCTTGTCTTCGATACCTAGGACTTTTCTCTAATATAGGTATACCCTAACTCCGATATGTTTAGAGCGGATTTGTATTGCTATGCTTGCTTCTGACCTAGTCAGGTCTGAGTACAGTAGGTAGTTGTGGCCACCAAACTGTTGGAGTGCCTTTGGGGTTCCTGGCCTCTGTGGGTTTCTTGTCCATTCAGTCTTCCAGAGGAGTCCTGCCATCCTTTCAGCTAGAGACTGTTGCTTCTTCCCTTGGCTGGCTGCTGATTCTCTCCCCTGAGCCCCTCTGTCCTGTTCCTGCTGGGCTAGGTGCAGCTGTTCTGTTAGTTCTTTGAACTTCTGCAGGTCCTGCTGCTTCTGTGGGGCTGGATTGGGTCTTGCTTGTCTGTGCCTTCTTGTGCACTGGCTCCTGATTTTGTTGACTGCCTTCTGGATTACTAGCTGGGCTGGGTATGCAGACGTCTTTCCTGCATACTGGTATCTCAACCCTTGAAGGTAGAGCTTGGCTGGTGGGGAGCCAGACTCCATTTCGACCACCCTTGTTGGAGTTGACTTGTATGCTCCAAGCACCTTTTTCAGACAGGAGACTTGGGCTCTGCTGATAGGATCTGCAATTCTCTTTGGGATCTTGTCTTGGGCTGACCAGATCTGGGCTCCATATAGCATAGCTGGCTTCACAATGGCCTTGTACATAACCTTTGCTTTCGCAAATGTGGCTCCCCATGTGGAGGCTGTAAGCCTGTCAATTGATTGCCTGTTGTTGTCTGCTCTTGCCTGTGCTTTCTTGACCTGTGGTCCCCAGCTGAGCTTTGGATCCATCCATATTCCTAGCACCCTTAATTCACTTGAGGGTTCTGTTGTGTGTCCCTGAATAGTGATTGGGGCTTGCATATTGTGTCTGTTTCTGGCTCTACTGAAGTGGATGAGTTGATACTTCTCTGGGGCAAATCTGGCTCCATGTTTCCTGGCCCATTCCTCACATTCCTTGTGTTTCTTCTGCAAGATTCTGCAGTTCTCTTCTGTGCTGTCTGACCAGGCTAGGATGTTTGTGTCATCTACAAACCCTGAGGCTGATGTGTTTCTGGAGTTTAGCTTTGCTGGCAGGTCTGCCATAAAGAGGAGAAACAGGATTGGAGACATTGTTGATCCCTGTGGGATTCCTGTCTCTGTAGGCATGCTGTCAGATTTGTATCTGCCCAGTCTTAGTCTTGTGGTTCTGCCTCTGAGGAAGGACTGGATAAACTGGACTGTCCAGTTAGGGATAGCCTTCTGTTTCAGGATGTGGATCAGCCTCTGGTGTGAGACATTGTCAAAGGCTCCTGATATGTCTAGTGAGAGGAGTGTGGCTGCTTTGTTGTTCCCAAAGTGCCATAGGGTCTTGATCTGCTCTGTGATAAGTTCCACAGCTGTTAGTGTTGATCTTTGTTTCCTGCCTCCCATCTGTTCTTCAGGAAGGATTCCATGTTCTTCAGCTAGGTTTGTCAGCCTTTCTGCTATGATCTTTTCCAGGAGTTTGCCTAGTGTGTTGAGCAAGGCAATAGGTCTGTATGCCTTTAGCTTTGTGTAGTCCTCTTTCTGTGGTTTTCTCAAGACCACAGTCAGTGACTCCTTGAAGTGTTTAGGGCAGTGTCCTTGGGCCATGCACTGTGAAAAGATGTTTGACAGTGCAGGGGAGATCTGGTCCTTGCATGTCTTAATGAACAAGTTTGGAATCCCATCTGGTCCTGGGGCCTTGTTTCCTGAGAGTGTCTTAATGATGCTCTTGATCTCTCCCTCTCCCACTGTGCAGGATTGCTCTAGTGGTGTTGGATACACACTGCCCTCCAGATCCTGCAGGTCAGCTTCTACCTGTGTGCCAAAGAAATGTTTCCCCAATGCCTGTGCCTTTCCTGGGAGAGTGTGTTGGATTACTCCTTCCTGGTCTTCAATGTTTGGAAACTGGGGCAGCATGTTTCTGTCCTGTGTGGGTTGTCTTGCCCACTTTGCTAGTTTCCACATCTTCTCAGGATTCTGGGTAATGGATCCAACTGTTGACCTCCACTCCAGCATCTTGTCCCTCTTGATCTGGGCCTTCTTGTCTCTGGTTGCCTGGTTGTATCTGTCCCATGCTTCCTGGGAGTGGCTCTGGGTAAGGGCTCTCCTGGCCTGCCTGGCTGCCTTGACCTTCTCTGAGCATTCCTTTGTCCAGAATGGCTTCTGGTACAGTGACTGTTTCTTTTCTCTGGTGTGGGCTGCCGCAGTTTCCTGCATTGTTCTAACCAGTTCTGCCACTGCTTGGTCTATGTCTAAGGCTGTTTCCAGTCTCCTGGTCTCTAGTCCAGCTAGCTTCTGTTCCAGGTCTTGTCTGATCTGTTCCCAGTTGGCTGCCTTCCAGGCCAGCTGAGGTTCTAGGTCTCCTTCCTGCTGTGTCTGTGTTTCAAACTCCACCTGAATTGGGAGGTGATCTGATGAGGACTCCAAGTCCTGGTTAACCCAGCATCTGGTGACCTTCTGCTGCAGGTCATGTGATGCAAAGCACAGGTCAATGGTGCTTGAGCTTGCTCTCTGTGACCAGGTAGTTAGGCCCTTTGGGGTAACTAGGTGCATGTTGTTGCTTTGGGTAGTGGAGAGGAGTCTGTTAGCTAGGAAGTGATGGGCAGGTGCAAAGTCTGATCCCCATGTAGGATGGTGCAAGTTGAAGTCTCCCAGCACGATGTGTTGGGAGTCACTCTGCAGGATGTCTGGCAGCTGTTGTAGTGTGCCCAGCTGGGTACTGCTTCTGGAGCTGGGGGGTGGGTTGTATACACTGTGGATGTGGATGCTGCCTTGGTTGGTGTTGAGTCTGACTGAGGTGATGTCTCCCCCTTCCTGTTGGATTTGTTCCCAGCTGTCTGTTGCCATCTCTTTGCTGATATACATGCATGTTCTAGGGGTGCCTTGTTTGGCTAGGAGTGTGTGATACCTTGGGTCGTTAGCAGTAGATGGTCTGTTAGATTTGCTGTTGATCCAAGGTTCCTGGACTGCAATAACTAGGTGTTTCTTTGGGTCCAGTGCTTGGAGAAAGCTTCTCTGGACCTTGTGCTGGCTTTTGTTGACGTTGTACTGGATAGTGGTAAGATTAGGTGTCTCAATCATGACTCATCCATGCTGGTCTCCTGCTGGTGTCTCCTGCTGGTCTTCTCGTGCTTCCTGCTGCTGGCTGCTATTTGGGATTGTGGTAAGGTTGAGCCTGCTTTGTGACGGGTCTCTTCCTGCAACCACAATTGATTTTGGTCTACCCATAGCAGGGTGGCCTTGGGCCTGTGTGGTCTCTTCTGTTCTGCCTCTTTTCAGAGGGTTGTAGACAGTCCTTAGGGGTTCTTGGGTGATTGTCCCTGTCTGGAATCTGATAGGGGTGTTGATCCTGGCTTCTCTTGCCCTCCTCTTTGCCTCAATCCTAGCTGTGCAGTCTTGGGACCGGGAAGGGTGTTTCTTTCCACAGCATGCACATCTGGCTTCACTCTTTGGGGCTGTGCAATTCTGTACTTTGTGGCTACCAGCACAGTGGGAACAAGTGTCCTTTTGGCTTGGGCATCTAGTAGAGATATGACCATACTGTTGGCACTTGAAGCATTGCAGTAGTCTGTGGGTGCTTCTATGGATTTCTGTGTCCATTCTTTCGCATTCCCAGAAGATGCCCTTGTCAAGCACGGTGTTTGCCTGTTCTACAGTGCCTATCCAGAGCACTAGAGAAGACTCTCTCTTTGTGTCCTTTGTCTTTCTGTTGACCTATGCTGCTTTTGTGATCTGTAGCCCTGGGCATACAGCCTGGTTCTGGTCCTGCAGCCTCTTAAGGTCTCCTTCAATGTCAAACTTTGTGGTCATCCCATGGGCAATAACCATATTTTGTTGGTGTGAGACCTTAGCCGTCTTGCCTAGTTTGACTGTCCACTCCTTCTGTGTCTCTAGCCTCTTCCTGTCTTGCTCCTGTGCTGTGAACAGCTTAAGGACACCTCCCTTCTCTTTCCTGGCTCCAATGATGCCTTGTATCCCAATCTTCTGTATGATCTCCTTGCCTGACAGGCCCTCAATCTCTTTCTGCTCTTGCTGGTCGGAAATGTAGATCTTGATAGCTGTTTTCTGGGGGGTAGGGTTTTGGGATGCAATTGCTGCCCAGGTTGGTTGGCTTGGTTTCTGGCCTTCCTGTGTCCTCTTCTTTGCTGCTGCTGCTACTGTCCTGTTAATGATCTGTCCTGTTTGGCTCCTTAGTGCCTTTAGCCCTCCAAGGAGCTCCAAAATCATCCCCTTAAGTGCTCTTTCTGGGTGCTCGCCATCTCCTGCCATTGCCATTGTTTCTGCCTTCCTGCAGACCTCCTTCCACTCGTTACTCTCCTGCTCCTGGTCGTTTCCTGCGATCGCTATCATCGTGTCCCTTTGAGGTATACTAATAGAAGAAAGCTATAATTAGCTAAGAATATAGGAATCTTCCTCGAGTTAATCGAGTTACGGGTACCGCCGTTACTACGCTAGATAGCGGTGTTGACTAAGACTACCGTAGTGTTATTATTATCGCTAGCTACGGTAGAGGTAGCCTTCTTAGTCTTCGTTATACCTATCTTAATACTAGAGTCCTTGCCGTCGAGTAGCTTCTCGAGGGCGGACTTCTACCTCGTAGGAGGTAGTAGATATGTCGGTTCCTTAGGCTTTAGCTAAGCGATATAGTTATCGCGCTCCTTTAGCTAGGCTTATAGATCCGTAATAAACGCGGTAGTACGCTTACCTAAGCTCTACTTAGTAGCTAACTTAGTCTAGGTCGCTTCGAGTTCGCTAGCTAGATCTATATTACGACTACGTAAGTTCTTAATCTTAGCGGCCGCCTTCTTACCCAACTTCTTTAGGTAAGCAATCTTAGCTACTAAGTCCTTATCGTCCCTAAGCTCGTCGAGTATTACTTAGAGCGATACTAACTTATCCTTATACCGATTAGCCTTAGCCTATAGCCGACTCTTCTAAGTAGTTAATACCTCCCGTACCTCCTTAAGACCGAGGTAGGCGAGACGGTATTTATCTAGGACATCTAGCTAGGCTTCTAGGTTCTTAGTAACCGAGCGAGAAAGCTCCTCGGCTATAGTAATCTAGAACTCGGTAGGGTTATACCGTAGCCTATATTCTACCTCTTTACCCTTCTAGGTAAAGTTAATCGGTATCGTATAGCGGTAGCTAAGATGTTCCTCCTTCCGCGTACGTATGCCCTATTATAAGGTCTTATCCTCTCTACCTATACGGAGTCGAGTTTCCTTCTTAGACTAACGTCGGTTATACTTATTACGTAGTAGCTCTTAGTACTTCTAGCGCCGACGTTCTACCTCTTACTAACGAGCCTACTTAGTATCTCCGCGACCCTAAGTCTCGTTCTATATCTCTTACGCTATATTACGTAGTCGTTCTATATCTACGGTATCGTCGAAATCCGGATCCTACTACGACTCGTCTTCTACCTCTTACTACGCTACGCTAAGTACGCCGTTCCGCTTTTATCGGGCTTCTCGGAGAAACGCCTTCGTAAGAGGGTTTAGGTTAAGTCTTAGGATAAAGGATGATTTGTCTAGTCCGATAGTCGTATTAGTACCTACGGCTATTCGAGTCTCGGTCGTACGTAGTCGTAGTAGCGATACGTAGTCTATAATCGTATAGCTCGGCAATCTAAGGGCGGTAGAACTTAATAATACGGATAAGGCGTAAGATAGGGCGTAAACGTATTAATAACTTAGAATCGAATAAGTTCTACGAAGAAGAGAAGATAAGAAAGTCGCGAAGCCGCGATAAAGTAAACATCGAGGTTAGGGTCTAGGGTCCGGGCGCGCTAGCGTACTAGGTTACGTAATACTAAGTATAGCCTTACGAGGTGAACCGTAATAAGGGCGCCGACGATAGTACTAACGACCCCGCGAGAGAGTAGACTACGGCGACCCCGACCACGATAGTAGCTATAAAGGGAGGACTAACCTAGAGCGACTAACGAGTTAGCGGTTTAGCGACTTAAGCTCTACCTAATAGGCGACCGGCTAACGGTAGGCGAGTCGGTTAGCTACTAATACTTTCTCTTAGTACTAGGTAGATTAGTACTCCGGGGCGGCTAACCGCTTAAGAGCTTACCGCTTCTAGTATAACGGATTGACCGATAAGTAATAGAAAGAACTTACTAACCCCCGAAGAGGGTTTTACTCTATACTACGGTTTTCCCCTCTCTCTTCCTTAATAGTCCCTAGCCTCGTAGACTATTTAGGAGCTAGATAGGCATTATAAATTTATTATTATTAACGTACTTTACTACCGAGCGGGCTATACTACCGAGCGGGCTACTTTTGCTAAGAACTATAACGTACTTTACTACCGAGCGGGCTATACTACCGAGCGGGCTACTTTTACTAAGAACTATACTACTTCTACTTTAATTACGACGGTATCTTAATACGACGACATCCTATAGAATCGTTACTAGGAGGACAATTCCTCTTTAGATTCTTCGCTATCTAGCGAGTCTACTTAATAGGTGCGTACGTTATACCCCGACTCGCTATATCGCTTATAGCGTCGTAGCCTTAGTACTAGCCGAACACTATCTAGCGACTCTCTACTTACTTCCTACCTCCTAGTATCCTCTAGAGGTATTAATTGCGACGCCCTATCGAAGGTTAGAGACCCTCTAGACTGAATATACTTACGCTTTCGTACTTTCCGCTATATAAGGGCCTCGTTAGACTTACGTAGCTTACTAATCTCGCTTTATATAAGAGCTATCTAATACGCTATCTCTCTACTCCCTCTCTACTGCCCTATTAAACGACCTTCCTCTTTCTACTACGCCTTTCTAAACCCGTAACGACGCTCTAAGACGTAATGACACCTATTATAAACCCTATCTCGTCGAAGTTATAGGTATCCTAGTTAAGGATACTATACTTCTCCTTTATATTACGTATAAGTAAGAACTACTTCTCGATAACGTCTAGATCTTCTATTAGGGCTCGCTAACGATCGTATCTACGTATTATACCCTTAGGAGTCGAAGATACTACGAACTACAAAAGAATTCGACTCTTAATTAATACTAGTAACGAACAAAATACGTACCCGGGTAGGTTTATCGCTAAACTCGTTATAGGAACGGGTATATTAGCTTATAAAAGGGGGTAGAGAGATAGCGTATTAGATAGCTCTTATACAAAGCGAGATTAGTAAGCTACGTAAGTCTAACGAGGCCCTTATATAGCGGAAAGTATAAAAGCGTAAGTATATTTAGTCTAGAGGGTCTCTAACCTTCGATAAGGCGTCGTAATTAATACCTCTAGAGGATACTAGGAGGTAGGAAGTAAGTAGAGAGTCGCTAGATAGTGTTCGGCTAGTACTAAGGCTACGACGCTATAAGCGATATAGCGAGTCGGGGTATAACGTACGTACCTATTAAGTAGACTTACTAGATAGCGAAGAATCTAAGGAGGAATTGTCCTCCTAGTATAAGGGCGCGCGTACCGTAGGGTCTAAATAAGAGAGTTGTTATTCTACGAAGCTACGAAAGAGGAGCGTAAGGCGCGGCTAAGTTATAAAGTAAAGCTAAGCCGCGCTAACCCTATACGGAAGGTCCGCGGTTCACCCGGGCTAACGTAGCTATAGTAAGGGGTCGCGGGCTACCCGTAATAGTACCCCCCCTCTTAAACCGCGTCTTAGTCCTCTAAGCGTTATCTATCTTATACGGCTACTTACCCGTACTACTCTATAACCGTACGAAAGTCTAATTATCCTCTAATACCTTATTATCGTCTAGTAATATATCTCTATCTAGTCTATCTATAACTAGCCTATCCGCGACCGGCTCCCTTCGAGAAATACTTAGGGGGACCTAATTAGATAGAGCTACGAAGCCTATAGGCGTAGACAACTCCGGCCGGCTATAGTAAAAGTCTATAATAGCGGCGGCCGCGTGTTTAAATATGTTCTTAGCCGGTTACTAGGTCTTACTATCCTCCTTATTCTAATATCTAAGCCATTTTACCTTATACTAAGTGTCTACTTTACGCTTCTACCCCTTCTTTACTTTACCTACTCGCTTACGGGTATATATATCTAAGATCTTCTCTACCTTATATATATATAGGTATTACGACTATATTAGCGACTATATCGGCTTCGGTAGTATTGGGCTCGATAGTTATCGGCGGTAGTAGTACTAGATACTAGCCTTCGAATAGTAGGAAGTCGGGATGATCGGCTCGCTAAAGTAACGAGGTATAAAAGTAGTTATCGAGTCCTACTATAGCGTCCGATAATCTCAGTTTATATAAGAGCTTAGCTAGTATAACTTCTATAATCTAGTACGGACTAGCGTATCTTCTATCGAGCTTCTTAGATAGTCGAGTCGTACGGATGTTCTTAGTACTTAGGTATACCTAGTCGCCTACTTTATAGTCTAGCGGGATACTTCGGTAGCGGTTTACTACCTTAGCTTAGAGAGCTTATAACATCCGTATATTTTCTTAAAGGTGCTTATAAAGGTTATAAATCTAGCGTACGAAGGCTTTAGCCGATCGCGTATCTAGTCGCTAGAGAGTAGTTAGTCCTCCCTCTTTTCTAGCGCTTAGGTCTACGCGCTCTATAAACTTAGGGTTATAGCCTAAAGTAGCGTAGAATAGCGACATACTAGTAGTTTTAGAAAGGTAGTTATTAATCGCAAAATAAGCTAGATAAAGCTATTCTACCTAGTTATCTTATGCCTCGTTAGTAAATATATAGAGATACTATTCTATTACTTAGTCATTACGTTCCGACTGTCTAGCAGTTTCTAGGTAGTATAAAGAACTTAGCTTACGACTTGTATAAAGTATCTTATCAAGTTTCTTCTAGAAGGTAGTAACCTATTGTTTGCCGCGGTCTGAAGTAATAGTATTAGGAAATCCGCGTCGGGAGAATATATACTTAAGGAAAAGTCTTGCCGTATTCTATATAGTTATCGCTCCGATCGGAATTAGCTCGACTTCCTTCGTTAGCCTATCTATTACGGTTATAATGTTATTATAGGTTATACTATCGAGGGTACTATTAGGAATTCCGACTACGAAGTCTACCGCGATATACCTCTAAGGTCGGTCCGGTACTAAACGTAGGTATAATAATCTAGGTAGCTAGGAGTATAGAGATTTAGTCGTACGGTATATACGGCAATTCGCGGTATATCTACGTACTAATCTTACTAAGCTAGGCTAGTAGAATTCTCGTGCTACGAGTTTATAGGTTCGAGCTCGTCCTAGATATCCTACTACTAGAGCGTTATAATTTATTCTAATAAGCCGAGTCCGTAGGGCCTAGTTATTAGGTACCTATAGGTTCTAGCTATCGTACTAGTCTCGTATATATAATATGTTACTATCTACCTTATAGTACGTAGGGTATATCTTCGCCTTCTATAAGAGTAGAGGGATAGTACTATCTTTCCGTAATATCTTAATTACCGCCTTAAGTTCTTAGTCTAGGGCGTAAGTAGTCGTTATACGGTACTTAAGTTTAGCTTCGACTTCGGCTTTATTCGTAGTCTATACTTCCTAAGCTAGTACTAGCTATGTTTATAGTACCTGTTCTAGTTCTAGAATAAACTCGATTGCTTTAGGATTTAGGGGAGTCGTCTCTTCTTCTTTAGGCGTATCTTCGATAGTAGCTCGTATAGAGTCGATCTTAAGGAATCGCTCTAGCGGAAGTAATGTCTAATACTAGTACTAATTTCTCGGATCGTCCACCCCCTACGGAAGGTCCTAGCTACGTCTCGTTAGGCTATCTAGCTTCGTTCCTTATATACCTAGGCGGTATATAATCTAGAAGTTAAATTGTAATAGAAATTCTACCTATCGCGCTTATCGGCAATTTAGCTACTTCGTAGTTATAAAATATTCGAGGTTCTTATAGTCTATAAACACTTTGACTAGATCGCCGTTCTCGTCTACTTCGTACGTAAGCTCCGGGCGCTACTCTTCGAATGCTTTAATAATCGCGAGGAGTTCCTTATCGTAGATCTTGTAATTATACTCTAAGGGGCTTAGCTTCTTCGAATAGAAAGCTATAGGATGTAATACTCCCTACTTATTATATTGTAAGAGCATACCTATATTAATAAAGTCTAAGGAGTTAGTCTTAACGACGGTCTATCTACCCGGTATATAGTATACTAGTATACCCGCCTTACTAAACGCTACTTTTAACGCCTCGAATGCCCTCTAGTAATTATTAGTCTAGTTGATTCTACGGTTCTTATGATTGCTAGGCCTATCTAACTTTATTAGGTTAGTTAATAGGGATGTAATACGAGAGAAGGCCTCGATAAACCTACGGTAGAAGTTCGCGAATCCTAGGAAGGCTTAGACATCCTTAAGATTAGTTAGTACTTCCTAGGTTTATATATATTCCAATTTCTCCGGGTCTATCTCGATGCCCTAGGGTATAATAATAAGGCCTAGATATTTTATACGTTCCTAGTAGAACTCGGACTTATCGATATTAATAGTAAGCCCGGCATCTCGTAGCTTAATTAATACCTTTCGTACGTATTCGACGTGTTCCTCTAGAGTGTCGCTAAAGATAAGGACGTTATCTAGATATACTAACATAAAGTTATCTAGATGTTCCTATAGAACCTTATTAATATACGACTAAAAGGTTACGGGTCCGTTATAGAGGCCGAACGGTAATACGAGGCATTTGTATATACCGTAGCGTATTACGAAAGCTATTAGCTACTCGTACCCTTCCGCGATACGTAACTTATTAAAGGCTACTATAATATCTAGTTTCGTAAAGTACTTCTTTCCGTATATATAGTTAAGCGTTTCCTATATTGATAGAATAGGATAGCGATTCTTGATAGTAATAGCGTTTAGCCTACGGTAGTTAATATATACTCGTAGCCCTCCTCTAGGCTTTCTTACTACTAATACCGGTGCCGGTAACTAGCTTGTTTTCTAACCGGCCTTACGTACCTTGCCTTCTAAAGTATATTCGAGTAACTATTTCTTAACGGCTTTATTCTCCTTCTCGGCTAGTCCGTATAGCTTTCGGTATAGCGGTTCTTAAGATCTACCGGATTTAATAGATAGATAGATAGATTTGTCATTCCCCTGTTCTAGGACCCTATCCGGCCTATGTAGGTATATATCTATTGTTATGTACAAAGGGAAACCCGAATAGGTGAAAACCCTTCCCGCCCCCGACTACTCCTTGTCTAGATTAGCTTTCCCTCTGAACGTACGTAGTCTATGTCACTACCCCGTTAGCCCCCGCTCCTAGCCGGTCTCGTCGCGCTACGTCGTGTCCTCTCTTCCTACACTGCTCCTACTAGGCGGTACTGTTCTAGCCAGCCCTTCTCTAGTATCCAGTTCGTAATGCGCCGTAGGTCTTCAGCGTTGTTAAGAAGTGCCCTAATCGTCCGGTTCCTCGCCTATGCTATCCACTCCCCCCTTCCTAGCGACCACCTCGGACAGACGAGGAGTGCGTGCCGTACGTTCTAGGAGCGATAGCCGTAGGGGCAGCTAGTATTCGTGTATCCTGGAACCTTCCTCCATAATAGGTACCCCTAGAGGCCGATGTGTTCGCTTCGTAGTTGGGTTGCTATGCTACTCTATGCCCTCGTAAGGCGGTAGTAGATGAGCTTCGGGGGGTACTTGACCGCGGATTTTGTAGCTGACCATTCCTTAGGTTGTCCCGCTGGCTAAGGGCGTCCACTATGCCCTACAACTTGGTTGTTCCACCTCTCTTTCCATAGTTGCTCTACAAACGATTTCTCACCTTCCTATTATGTTGCTAGCTGTTCGTCCCTTGCCCGGTAGTTCGGCTCGTTTCCGGGTCGAATGCCCTTGTACGCTAGTACTGATTCGCGGGCCCTTACGACTGCACTGGCGATGACCTTCTGTACTGGGTACTATGCCGACTTGCCTAAGTAGGAGGTCCGTAGTCCCTGGATGTATAGGTCGATCGGCGGTATAGCGGTCTCGTACTTAAGCATCCTCGTTAGTGTCGACTTATATGCCCCGGTGACCTTCCTTAGGCATTAGTTTTGGATCTTCGCTAGCGGCGCGACGAGTCCCTTCGATAGGCAGGCCCTCTCGCCTAAGGACCACACTTGGCTGCTATAGGTAAGGACTGGCCGTACAATAGCCGTATATAGAAGTCGTGACTGCCGGAAGTCCGCCCCCTATATGGACGTAGTGAGCCTCTAGTATGATGCTATATTCTGTTTAGCTTTCCGTAATATTGCCTATACGTGCTTCCTCTACCGTAGCGCCGGGTCCACCTATAGTCCGAGGATCCTAAGCTGATTTGCCGGGTTAGTCGTGTGCCCCTGTATCTGGATAGAAGCTTGCATATTGTGGAACCGTGGCCGGCGCGTAAAGTGTATTAGATTGTACTTTTCTAGGGCAAACCGAGCCCCGTGCCTCCTAGCCTAGTCCTCGCAGATCTTGTGCTTCTCTTCTAGTAGCCTATAGTTCTCCTTAGTCGAGGAAGACCACGCTAGGATGTTTGTGTCGTCTACGAAGCCGCTCGCAGCGGTGTTCTAGGATTCTAGGGCTGGGAGTAGCGTCGCTATAAAGAAGAGGAACAGAATCGGTGCTAGCGTTAAGCCTTACGGGATTCTAGTGTGGACTGCTTAAAATGGGCTTCTGTACTAGCCGACCAGGATCGACGTACTACGGTTTTGGAGGTAGGACCGTACGAAGTTGACAAGCCACTTAGGGAGTCCTTTCGACCTTAGGATGTAGAGAAGCCGCGGGTGTGACACGTAGTCGAAGGCTCCCGATATGTCTAGGCTAAGTAAGGAAGCCACCTTGTCCCTATTCTTATACTAGATGGCCTTTACCTGAGAGGTGATAAGTTCTATCGCGGATAGCGTCGATCGCTGTGGGCGCGCACCCATCTGAGTGTCCGGGAGTAGGGAGTGTTCCTCTGCCGCCTCGGAGAGTCTCGTTACAACCAGCTTCTCAAGCGCCTTCCTAAGAGTGTTAAGGAGCGCAATTGGGCGGTACGACTTTACCTGCGTATAGTCTTCCTTCTACGGCTTGCGTAGGACCACTGTCGTCGATTGTTTAAAAGCTATCGGGTGGTATCCGGTCTGTAGGCAGGCGTTGAAGATCGCTGTAACTGCTAGGGCTAGTTGATCTCTACACTTCTTTAGTAGCTCGTTTGGGATCCCATCCGGCCCCGGGGCTTTCTTCGCCGGTAACTTCCTTAGCACAGCGGTAACTTCTCCCTCGGACACCTCCTATTAGACCGCGATACTAGGGGCTAGGGGAGTAGAGCTGTTTATGTCGCTTAGATCAGCCTCGACTAGGGGTGGGAAGAACTTGCTAGCTAGTAGACGCGCCTTGGCCTCGGGGTCGCTAACCGGGCCACTAGGCGATTGTAGCGCTGGGATAGAGAAGGAGGGGCCCTGTGTAGGGTCCTATCGGGCCCATTTCGCTAGCTTCTACATCCTCTCTAGCTTGCCGGCGATTTCTTCCACTATAGCCCTCTAGCCGACTGCTTTCTCCCTCCGTATTATGGCTTTCTTCTGTTGGCATGCCTCCCTATATACGTTCCAGGCCTCCTCGCTATAGCTGCTCGTCCATACCCGGCGGGCTCTCCTTGCTTCTCTTACTACCGTAGTGCACTCCGGCGTCCAGTATAGTTTGGACTATGTCGTTGGTTAGGTAAGCGGAACGTGAAGTGAGGTCGCTTTTCTTATTTCGTCTGTCAACCCCTAGACTGCTTCGTCTATCTCGTCTTTACTGTTGTATTGCTGCTGCGCGATCTAGACTAGCCTCTTAGAGTCATCGAGGTACGCCTAGATGTTGGCCTAGTGGGCCTTTCCCCAGTTTGGCTTAGGGGTTCTCGCTAGTGTGCGTTGTATCTGTGTCGCAATAGAGGTCCTGACTGGCATGTGGTCTAACGACGCCTCGAGTTCATGTTCGATCCCACAGTAGGTTACCGTATAGTAGTGGCTATCTAAGATCCAGGAGAGGTCGATCGTGCCTTGGAGTCCCCCTCTCTTCTAGGTGCCTAGGTCCTTCGGGGTATTGAGGGCAATTGCGTTACTCGCCATCAAGTCGAGTACTTCGTCGGCTATAGGGTGCGGCTGTATAAGGCTTTCCTAGGAAGGGTAGTGTATGTTGAAGTCTCCTACTACGATGTAGCACCCTTGTCTCTTGAGCGCACTGTCTAGGTGTCTGCAGACCCCTAGGTCGCGGCTAGACCTCGAGGCTGGCGGTTGTATATATAGGTTGTGTATCCAGGTACTACCCACGTGGAGGGAGGTAATATCGCCCCCGCCTTCTTCGTCTGCGTAGTACACTACCTCCTAGTCGGATTCTAGTATGTCCTTGCTGACATAGAAGCACGTGCGGGGTCTGCCGTCGCCTCGTAGGCATGTCGTGTAGCCTAGTGACTTGCAGGTCGTTGGTCTCTTATAGTGCGGGTTAATCCATAGCTCCTAGATTGCAAGGACGTGGTGGACGCGTAGGTCCGCCTCGTGTAGGAAATGGTTCTGGACTATATCCTTGCTATAGTTGACGTTATACTGGATGATACTAAGCGTGTCGAGGCTAGTCATCGGCATCGACAATCATTTCCTCTGTATCGTCCTATATCCTACTGCCCTGTGCGTCCTGGTCTACGCCTATCGGCTGTGTACTAAAGGGGAGCCGGGCCTAGTTAGATTCCCTCGCCGTAGCTAGCAGAGCACGTGGCCTCCCGTACGCCCTAGGCTACGCATCCTTTACATCGTTCTCGGCCCTAGGGCGCTTGTGCCCGACCGCCGCTAGTTAGTTCCGGTGTGGGCTAGCCTTACGGTCGCCGTAGAATCTTGGGGCGACGGTTCTGTTTGTGATTGCCTTGTTTTTCGCTAGTTTCCGCTATAGGCATTCCGTACTATACGATAGGTGGTGCCCCGGACAGTTCGCGCACCGTCTCGTAGTCGATGTACAGTCCCTAGACATATAGTCTCCTACACAGTTCGAGCAGGCCTACTTGTTTGTGTACGTGTAGGTTTGGTGTCTATACTATTGGCATTTGAAGCATTAGAGGACACGAAAGGATGAGGAGTGCTTTTCTACTGTCTTGAGGCTATATTGCTAGACTAGGCCTTGTTCTATCGCTAGATCCGCCGCTTTCGCGTCTTATAGCTATACTATTAGCGCCGAGGCCTTCTTGCCTTCTGGCCATTTCCTATAGAGCCAAGTCGCCTTCTGGATTGGAGAGTTAAGAGTGACCGGGTTGTCCTCTTAGAGAGCGCGTAGGTGACCCTGGTTGGTTAGGTCAAACTCCTTAGGCATGTCGTGGACTAGGATCGTGAATTGTTTCGTTGAGACCTTCGCTAATGCCGCAACCTTAGATGCCTACTGTGGCTGTGCCTCTAGGTGCCTCCTAGCAGTAGCAGAGCTAGTATAGATCTATAGAGTGCCGTTGGACTGTTGGTTCACTGCGACCACCCCTGGTTGGTTGATTCGTTAGGCGAGCTCCTTGTTCGATAGCTTCGCAACTTCGGCCTGGTCTTCCTTTGCTACAATGCGGATCGTAACTGCATCGTGCGTTGGGCGGGGGCCTAGTATCGATGCCGCGACCGATGCCTAGCTATAGGGGTGTTGATTCCGGGTGGCCTTGCTAATCGCCTAGGACGTCGTCCTCATTTCTTGTTGCCCTCGGTGATACGACAGTACAAGCGCCGTGCGTAGCTAAGTGATCATTACCTGTAGAGACCGGTAAGGGAGCTGATCGTTAGTTTCTATGCTTTTTACGTCCTCTATAAGTTGCTACTAGTTGTCTTAGGGGGGCTTCGCCTATAGGGCCGTAGGCGCCGTTAGTGCCGTAGCCTAGGCTGCCATTGCCTAGGAGTTGCCTAATGTAGCTAGGCACCTCCGCGGCGTTTGGAGCTGAAGAAACAGGGTGAAGAGAGCTTCAAGCTGTCCAGATTGAATGA
The DNA here is from genome assembly GCF_020509005.1 of Fulvia fulva. Lineage (NCBI taxonomy): Eukaryota > Fungi > Ascomycota > Dothideomycetes > Mycosphaerellales > Mycosphaerellaceae > Fulvia > Fulvia fulva. The sequence goes on from NC_063012.1 coordinate 2,102,408, forward strand.
GGTAGAACTCCCTCAGTCCTAGGGGCAGTGGCCTGCTTTTTATATCGTTGGAATGGCCTTGATAAGAGCTTTCGAATGTGTCGTGTTTTGGCGCAGAGATCGATGATTCCCTAGATCCGTTACCGGATTTAATATAAATCTCGTAGTCGATACCTAGTCGGTAAGGTAGGAGTCCCTTGTAGTCCTTTACTAAGAAAGTATCTATAATGTCGTAGTATATAGGCGGGAGCTTCTCTTTAGAATTGTAGTTAAACTGCTTGTTTAAGAACTGATCTAGGTTATTAGCTACTATCGCGCTTAGTTTAAGGCTATTATCGTTATTATTGTTATCCTCGCGCCCCGTCGGTATAATATAGAAGTACTCGGCCCTAGGCCGGTACGCGTATATCTCCTATACGTACTACGAGACTTCCTAGCAATCCACCTCTTTATCTACCTCTAGAGCGGATATATCTAGCTCCGCCCCTCCGGCTATAAATCCTACTAATTCGCTAGTAAAGGGCTTTAGTCTATATTTCGTTCTACCGATATAGTTTAGAGATTATACTATTGTCGATGTCTTATTATATAGATAGTAATCGAAGTAGTAGTCAGATCTAAACGCCACCTCGCTAGTTTCCTAGAAGATATTCGGGTTGTACGCGGAGAGCTATAGTAGTCTAAAGATAATGTCGTATTCGAGGTCCGTAACGTAGTATAGTATTTGCTCGTAATAACCGCCGATAACTATGTCTATAAGGGCTATATATATAATCTAACGCGCTATAGCCGATCTATCTCCTAGTATTAATCGTCTGTTCTTTATCAAAGGGATTAAGGGGGTTATAGGTTTACGTATAAATTTCTAATTAAGAAAGAGAGAGGTAGAGGTAGAATCTATAAGGCCGCGAGCCTTTTTATGTTATATCGTTACGGGTAATACTATATAAGGGTATATAGCTACTTGTTACTTATCTAGTATATATACTAATATCTTAAGCTCCTTACTATAGTCCGTCTCTTATATTCTATATCTCTTAATCTTATACTCTTTCTATCTTAGAAAGTTCGGTTACTAACCGCTATCTACTACGCTTAGGTAGCGGTCGTGCCATTTCCCTATTACTATAGGTCGGTAGTAAGGGAGCTAAGGCTCGGGTTAGCGTTCGCGTTATTTCGTAGGCATAGAGGGCGGTAGTCGCCGTCGTAACTATATATTAGGCATTCGGGGTTTATTAATACGTACGAGCCTATACGGTAGCGGTAGTACTTACCCTACTTCTTAAGGTCCTTACGCTACTTACGGTTCAATAAAGGTAGGTTCTATAAGTAAACCGGTAGGTCCTCCTTCTTCTTCGTACCTACGTATTATAGTAGTCGCTAGACGATTATAGCGGTCGTACTAGTAGCTACGGCGCCTACGGCATTACTACCGCCCTATACGCCGTTATTGTTCGAATTAGGGTTGCTACGTAGGCGCTCCTTCTATAGATATAGTCGGTCGGTCTCGTAGAAGCTCTTATATAATACCGTATATTTCTTAATAACATCCTATATATCGTATAAGCGTCTATCTACTTCCCTATCGCCAAAAGTCTTAATAAAGTACTTACGGTTTAGGCGGTTACGAAATAGTATTAGCTTAGTCTCGTCGGTCTACTCTATCTAAGCACGTAGCTTCGAGTAGCGGGCGTAGAAGGTAATAAAGGTCTCGCCCTACTCCTACTTATAGGTAGCGATATTAACTATAGCCTTAGTTCCTTCGTTATAGATACCGTACTAGCGCGTTATCTAATCTAGTAGTTCTTTACTAGTCCTAAACTCGTTAAATAATTATTGTCTAGGTACGGGGATCCTCGGCTTAATACTTCTCTAAGGGTCGCCCTATGTCTATCTATATATAAAACGTAGGCCGTCTACCTCGGAGCGGAAAGTAGTTATAGTTAGCTTAAGAAGTGCGCTACTATACTAACTATCGAAGTTAGGGTTATTATCGTTCTTAAAGTACTCTAGGTTAGGCACGCCCTTACTAACCTCGATACCGCGTATTATAGTACGGTTAATAGTAAATAGGCGTTCTAAAAGTTCGGTTAGGGGAGTCTATATACGGGTGTTACGCGCTCGAGAGTCGCGACCGTTATTATTAGGTCGTAGACGGTTTCTATTACGTCCTCGGTCGTTATTACTATTACCGTTATTATTATTGTTACTACTACCTCCGCCGCCGCCGCCTCTACTAGTAGCTTTACGATACTTACGTATTAGCTACTCGAGTAAAGTCTCGCGCGGAGGTAAGTAGGAGGGTCGGCGACTAGAGCGGCCCCTACCTCTATTCTATATAGTGTCTTTAGTAGCTTAGAGTCGAGTCTTTAGATCGTTAACCTCCTTCTATAGAGCCTAGTTCTTAGCTTCGGCATCCTATACCTTCTTCTTCTCCTTTTCGTAAATCTCGCTAAATTACTTATATAGGTTATTAGCCTCCCTATACTTCTTCTCTACCTCTTATAACTTTACTAGGTCATAATCCTTCTAACTCTTTAGGTCTACGGCTATCTTCTATATTATAGCCTCCTCGCTTCGTAGTATCTTATAGGTACGGTCATACTCGGTATATAGCGTAGTGTACTAGGTGTTCTAGAGGTTATTAGCTCGCTCTATTATATCGAGTTGTCTACCTTTAGTAATTGCTATATTCACTACCTATAGTACGAAGTCGTAGGTAGTCTTTAGGTACTAGGATACGAGAGTCGTAAGTTTATCTAGTATAACATTCTAGTATTCGGATACGAGAATGTGCTCTACCTCGTCGAGTAATAGGTATACCTTGTCTAGGTCCTCTTCGAGCTTAAATTCGAACAGTTCTATAAAGTTAATCTTACTACCTTCTTCTCGCTCGAAGGCTTTCTAGTAAGCTTTATTAATTTCCTATTATAGCGCGACACCGGTATCTACTATAACCCGCCGGTTATCGTTCTATATCTAACTCTAAGGAAAAGAGGAGAGGTCGGGGAAAAGAGATGTACGCTACTTACCTTTACTCTTAGGCTTTAGTAGCGGTAGTATACTGCCGTTTGTCTATAAAGTTATATTATCTAGGTTCGGGGGAGGCGTAACGATACCTATTTCCTAACTATCTACGAGCACGCGACTACCTACTAATAATATCGCCGCGTTACGTTCTCTAGGCATTTACGCGCTATACGCCTTACCGTATTCTATATTCTAATACGACTTTACGCGTCCTTCGAGTTCTATAGTTCTTGTTAAGATGTAGCATCTTAAAGGGGGTCAACAATCAGGAAGTGATCTAGTAGCCTAAGGCATCCACGATGACTCAGCTTGTAGGGAGATACCTTCTCTCCCCTTTAGCTTAGATAGACATACAATACAATCAACATATTGGTTCCTAATATATTGCTGCATGCTCGTGCTATTAGTCAGTTGAAGATTGATCTCTTACTCCACTCCGCTGCTATCCACCCGTACCTGTTTAATAGGTTATGAGCCCGGGTTTGTGCAGGAATAAGAGCAACCTATATCAGTACAGGTTACTTGTATCCCTTGCTATCGTAGCAGAAAACATCTAGGAATCAGAAGTCTACCCCGTCTATCCTATCAAGGAGCTTAGTTCGATACTAAGTGATAGGTAACCCAGACAAGGACTCTGTGCGGCTTACTCAAAGCCAATACCTTGAAGATACTCTATAGGCAGAACTGCATCGAGATACTATCAAGAAGGACTTCAAGTAAGTCATTTGAAGCTCTGCTAGGAGAGACAGACCTGTGTCCTAGCCCCGAGACCTCACACCGCTCCTTCTTTACTTTACTAAGCAGGCCTTGGTATCCACACCTACGAACTTTCCCATTCTACACCAGAAGCCTCAGCAGGATCTGAGCCACCACCTTGGAACATACACACCTTGTTTCATTACATCCAATTTATTATAGATTCATACCAAGAGAAGACAGAGGAGAAGGGAGGCAAAATCCCAATTCTTGGGAGGGACAATTGGAAGAGATGGTTCAACCTTCAGAGATACAAGATGGAGAGCCAATCAGCATTCTTTGCAATTGATGACCTAATGGAAGTGTCTTTTGACAACATCAAGGGCAAGACTCTGAAACTCCAAGAAGAGGCTACAACCAAAGAGATCCTCAATACGCTAATATGGACAAGACACAATGCAGTATGCAACTTCAGTATCCTTAGTAGGATCACAGAAGAAGATGAATTTGAGCTTGAGGGCTCATATGAATCTAGAAGAGCTGCTGAGAAGTGGGTGTATCTCTGGAACAAGTATAGCCAGGTGCTACCAACCCATGCACATGAGCTCACAAAGCAATTTGTGACCTTTGAGATGAGTGAAGAGTTCACCATCAGATCTGCATAGACACACCTGGTTTCTCTTGGAAAAAGGATTGCTGATGTTGACCCAGAGGGTCAGCATTACAGGAAAGCTGATGTGAGGATGACCCAGCTCTTAAGCTCACTGCCACCTGACTACTATGTAGCCAGGGATACTATCATGGCTCAGCCAAAGATGGATCATAAAAGGACCTTAAAGATCCTTGAAGCTCAAGAAGCCAGGTTGGATCCCTCTAAGGCTGAGTATGGCATGGCAGCCACCTGGGTCAAGCCCTCAGGTCTAGCAAGACCACTCTCCTGCCTTCTCTGTGAGAAGGATCATCTGATCAAGGACTGCCCTAGTTTGCCTGAGGCAAGAAAGGTCCTTAGATCTCATTCCCAACCACCATCTTCCCAGAATACAACACATGTCAAGAAGAAGAGAACTCCACCACCCACTTCAAGGAGGACACCAAGAGAGAAGTCCTCTATAGAAGAACTTAAGAAAATGGTGAAGAAACTCAGCTCTGACATGCTGTCACTCCAGAAGAACCAGGCCCAGTCTTATACCTCTAAAGCAAAGAAGACTGGAAAAGGTTTCTCCGCCCAAGAGTCACCATGCAGCTCATCCCCAGAGACAATGTCTGATGATGATGAGTATGATGAAGTGGCTCACTCAACTGCAGAAGTCTAAGGCAAGTTCCCCTCGTCAGAGTGGTTACTTGACTCCTGTGCTTCATCCTATATGACTGACCAAAGCTGCCTCTTTAGATCTATGACTCCCTTAACAAGGAAGAAATGGATCAAAGTGGGAGGTGGGTTTTTATTGGCCACTCATATTGGGAATGCAGAGATGAGTGGGAGAGCTGGCAGAAAAGTTGTTTTGGAAGATGTCCTGCTTGTACCCAAGCTAGGAGTGAACCTGGTTTCATGGAACCAGTTTAGCAAGCAGTTTGGTGTGCAACCTCCATCATTTTCTCTTGTTTCCCCCTCTGGTGAGACTGTTGTCCAGACAAAGCTCCTTGGGGGGGGGTTCCATTCATTGATGAGATTTCTCCTCTCCTACAAGAACGGGCACATTACTCATCATGTGCACCACCAATGGAGAATGCCTTTGTGACTGCTCAATCAGAGACCGACCTGAAGCAGTAGGAGCTTTGGCATAGAAGATTTGCACACTTTGGGAAGAATTTGCTCCAGAATCTTCACAAGGTAACAGACTTGAAAGAACCCATTCCTATCCCTAAGGATGGCTTTCACCAGTGCAGAGTATGCTCAATAGCAAAGATGAAGAAGTACAAAGGCAAAGTTACAGAGAGAAGACCTGAAAGACTTGCCCTTGTATCTATTGACATATGTGGCCCACTACCAATCTCAAGACTAGGATTCAAATACTGGCTTGAGATTGTTGACAACTTCTCTAGGAAGAAGTGGACCTTTCCTCTTAGGAAAAGAGAAGATGCTCCAGTTGCTCTCCAGAACTAGAAGATCAAAGCAGAGAGGAAATCATCAGCGCAGCTGAAAGCAGTAAGACTTGACAATGCAAAAGAACTTATTGCATTAGTGAAGCAGTGGGAGAAGGATTTGGGGATTGGGCTCGAGCCGACTGAGGCATACAACTCTCTACAGAATGGACCAGTTGAGAGGTCAATACAAACCTCAGAGGACTCTATAAGGGCAATGCTTGAAGAGGCTAAAATGCCGGTTGAATTTTGGCCTGAAGCACTAGAGGCCCAAACTTATATGAGGAACAAACTGCCAAATGGCCCAGATTACGATAGGTTCAAGGTTTCACCAGATGAGGCTTTTGATGGTATCAAACCGACCATCAACCATTTGAAAGTTTGGGGATGCAAAGCTGTTGTCTATATGGACACAAGATCCCAACCTCAATGGGCAAGAAGTGACAAGCTAATGAATAGGGGTAAAGAAGCAGTGTTTATTAGGTATGTTGAAAACACAGCTAAAGCCTGGCTCTTTTGGGAACCAGACATGAGAGCTGTTAAACAACACACACATGCAGACTTCTTTGAGGACCAGCCTGGAGGTGATATGGGTCTCAATGTTCCAACATTGAATCTACTAAGCAGTGCACCAGCTAGGAAGCCCTTAGGAAGGCCGAGGAAGAACGTATCCTTAGGACAATCTACCTACCATTCAGGCGTCCATCAGAGCCCCCCCGAAATAGATCAGCCAATTGAGAGCCCTAAAGTCGCTCAGCCGAGAAAGCTGTTTGTGCAACTTCCCTAGCCTCCGGAGAACGTAGGGGAATTTCAGAAAATCGATCAGCTAATTGAGAGAAGCTCCCTAGATCCCTAGGAAATAGACGTTACTAGGTCACAAGTGACGGTCCCTAAATCATCCCTTGGAAAGAGAAAGGCTGACTATGATGTTGAGGGCTATGACATGAAACAGAAAGCCCCAAAATCTATGGTCCCTAAGCCCGAACTAACCACTGAAGTGGGAGAAGCAATGGACCTCTTAGAGAACCTTGCTGCTTTTCACCAAGCTTTCTTTGCAGCCATGCAATCAGTGGACAGTTCAATACCATGGGATAGCGAATTCCTGGAAGAAGTTGAGGAAATGGCCTTTGCAGCAACTGTAGAAGCCATTGTATACAAGTAAGAGGTCCCAATTCCAAAATCCTACAAGGATGCTGTGAATGACAAGAAATGGGGACATCTTTAGAAGGAAGCAATCCAAAAGGAACTAGATGCTCTACAGAGTAACAACACCTGGGAAAATTCTGTTCCACCAAAAGGAGCAAATCTGGTTACATCAAGATGGGTCTTTGATATTAAGAGAAGCATTAGTGGAGCTATTGAAAAGTTCAAGGCTAGACTAGTTGCAAGGGGCTTCTCACAGAAGTTTAGTGTTGACTTTATGGAGACATTTGCACCTACAGTAAGACAGGACACCCTTAGGGTGTTTATAGCTATTGTGTGTAAGAAGGATCTTCATCTTCACCAAGTGGATGTGAACAATGCATTCACAGAAAGCACCCTCCATGAAGACATCTTCATGTTACCACCACCAGGAGTTGAGCTTCCACCAAACATGGTGTTCAAAATCCTCAAAAGCTTGTATGGACTTAAGCAAGCAGCTAGAGATTGGAATCAACTCTGTGTGTTAAAGCTCAGAGAGATTGGATTCACACAGTCAGAAGTGGATCCATGCCTACTTATCTATAAGAAGAGGGAGATCATAATCCTTATACATGTGGATGACATTCCAATTGCTGCACCAAAGTTGACAGATGTTCTCCGGTTCAAAAGAGAACTTAGCAAGATCTTCAAGATCAAAGATCTAGGTGAACCTGAAAAGATCCTTGGCATGAGAGTCACAAGGGACAGGAAGAGAGGAATCCTGAAACTTGACCAAGGACACTTTGTTAGGGACAGCCTAGCCAAGATGGGAATGAACCATGAGAAGGCAGCACCTACACACTCACCTATGGACAGCTATGAGGCCCTCAAACCTTCAAGCCACATGGATGAGAGGTGTGACAAGGCAGAGTACCAGAGTACTAATGGTACTTGGATGTGGCCAGCAACAATCACAAGGCCAGACATTGCTTTTGCCCTAGGAAGGATGAGCTCATTTGTGAGTGACCCATCCACCTACCACATGAAGGCTTTGAAGAAGATCACTAGGTACCTAAGATCATACCCTGATCTAGGACTTCAGTTCTCAAAGTCTGGAAAAGGACACCTTATTGGATACTGTGATTCTGATTATGCAATGGACAAAGCAGACAGAGTCTCAATCCTTGGGTATGTCTTCTTCCTCTGTGGGGCACCAGTTTCTTGGATGAGCAAGAAGCAAAAGTCTGTAGCAACATCCACAATGGAGGCTGAATACATGGCTATGAATGCATGTGCGAAGCAGTCCCAATTCCTAGCTTCACTGCTAAGGGAAATGGATTGTCCAGAGTTAGTGGGAGACTGTTCCTATCAACCAAGAATCACTGGAAACCAGGAGACTGTATCAAATTTGAGACCAGTCCAATTAAGAGGTGACAATCAAGCTGCCCTCACCCTAGTGAAAGATGCACATGTTCATGACAAGTCGAAGCACATTGACATTGCCTATAACGCTGTTAGGAAACTTTGGTGGAGGAGGCTTATTGCTGTTGAGTACACCCCAACCTCTGAGATGGTTGCAGACGGGTTTACAAAACCAAAGACTGGTCCACACTTCCAGAGGTTTGTAAGCCAGCTGAACCTGTCATAAAAAGGTCCAAGTACTATTGACAGGAAGTGAGCAGACTGTAACCTCCCATACGAGATGAGTGGGAGTGTTAAGATGTAGCATCTCAAAGGGAGTCAACAATCAGGAAGTGATCTGGCAGCCTGAGGCATCCACGATGACTCAGCTTGTAGGGAGATACCTTCTCTCCCCTTTAGCTTAGATAGACATACAACACAATCAACATATTGGTTCTTAATATATTGCTGCATGCTCGTGCTATTAGTCAGTTGAAGATTGATCTCTTACTCCACTCCGCTGCCATCCACCCGTACCTGTTTAACAAATACTACTTATCTTTAAAGTACTTACTATAGCTTATAGCTAAATTTAGTAGTACTAAGGTATCTATATATAAATAGTCAATACTAAGCTAAGGTATATAGAATTAGTAGTAATTATAATAACTACTAATTCTTTACCTTAGTCTTCCAAATAGTAGTACTAGTAGTACTAGTTTAGGATCTCTATAGATAATTTTAATATTAGTAAGTAGCCTACTATTGTCTTTAGACTTTTCATAAATATCAATATTCTACTATTTATAGATAGTATATTTAGTACGTTCTTTAGTCTTAGAGTCTTATTTAAACTAGTCTAAATCGAAGGTCTATTTATCTACGTAATTATCCAAGCTAAAGTGCTCTAAATATAGCTGATTAAGTACGTACAAGGGCTATAATTAGAAGCTTAGATAAGCTATCTTTAACAATATACCTACTATACTAGATATATAGTAATAGAGGTAGGACTACGGTACTATAAAGACTAATAGTACAAAGTATATACTATACTTTATAGAGCATCTCGGCCGTCTAGCTATTTGTTGAGAGGCATACTAAGCTACGGATATTGGCCCTGATTCCGTAACCTTCCTGAAACCTTCAGAGATGGTACGATACCTTCCAGGTTATCGCTGTCTATAACGGGATACCCGCGCGCTACCCAAATGCTAAGAATCCGATATCCCTTTGCACCTCTTGTCGGTCAAAGTCAGTGCGGAGGCCCTGTCTAAGTTTTGAACATTGCTTAACAACGACAGAGTCCGACTAGTCCGGTCTGTCGCTGCGACAGCTTGCACAGACAATCTTGTGAACGTAATCCAGCTCTACCTCCCAAGTCAGGCGTATTGCTCCGGCGGAAGCTTGCCGAGGGTCATGTGACCCTCCAGCAAGCTTCTTGCGGATCTTGGTGGCTTCACTTCAACACCAACACAATCGAGCGATAGCAGCGGTGTGACTTAGGAGATAGATCCAGCTTAAAGCCCTGTAACCAGGGTAAAGAGTTTTGTCTACCCAAGAGCAAAGGGATGACCCCTGGAGATGTTACGCCAAAGATGGTCCTTCAGCATGAATGAAATGAATGAAGCATGTGCAAGCACCAGCATGGTTTGCCTATGGCGGTAAGTAAGGCCCACATTCACCTCTCTACGGGTTCCCCGCAAGAGCAACTCACTTTGGACTTGTATCTCTCACACCGTCATAGGTGCATGTCACTCTGCACGGCGGCACTTGCACCTCACTACTTGCTAGCACAGCTTCGGCCGCTCAGAACTTCACACACGACACAACGTCTTTCGCGCTTGATACTGTACTGAGTGAGCTCACCACCGGGATCGACGTCCTGCAAACAAGGTTTCAACATGCACTCAATTGCCTCCGACAACCAAGCACGAATACATCCTTCATCCAGGACACCGCGGTAGTTGGCAAGAGCTTATCTGCCGGTCTTTGAGGAGAATGGACATGCTCCACCTCCAGGTCTGGACCTGAATGCCGTCGAACTTTATGCGAGCAAACTCTCGGGGCAGCCATGTGCTTCACCTGCAACCTCGCCGGCTTTACACGCGGTTAAGGATGCCAGAGTACTTCTGCAGTTGGGGCGCCTCCTCATAAATGTAGCTGTAGGCTGCGACCGTGGCAATGCTGGCGCAGTGCTCTCTTCTTACTGCCACATCTCCCAGGCAAGCTTTTGCTCTTTCTGTCAACCTTAAAGCATTGTCCAACCAGGCTGCGTCTTGACGTTGCCTTGAACATGTCTGCTATCCCTAACCTCCCCCAGCATATCGTCGAGTTCAATGGCCACAATGCGGATGCTGCTCATGAGCACATCTTGAAAGCGAACGACAGTGCTCTCCACGTTGAACACACCACTCCCACAGCTGACAGCAAAACCAATGGGCACACGAATGGTTCCAGAGAACAAACCCCGTGGTTGCTTCACGATGCACCTATAGAGAACCAGCGGCCGATCAAGGTTATCGTGGTAGGAGCTGGATACTCGGGCATATACTGTGGCATTCGAATTCCAGAGCGACTGCGGAACTGCGAGCTGGTGATATACGACAAGAACGATGGCATTGGTGGTACTTGGTGAGTATTGTCATGCACGGGAGCCTTCTGCGAAATGCTGAGGATACCCGTGGCTCCTGTACATCTTGAATGACAACCATGCTAACATGCAATACCATCAGGTATGAAAACCACTACCCCGGCGCAGCCTGCGACATACCCAGCCATTCCTACCAATTCTCCTTCAATCCCAAGGTCGACTGGTCAGCGTTGTACGCGCCAAGCTGGGAGATCCGAGACTACCTCCAAGACACAGCGAAAAAGTACGGCGCCGATCGCTTCATGAAGCTCAGGCATGAGGTTACCGAGTGCACATGGGACAACGCAAGAGGGAAGTGGATCGTCATGGTGAAGAGGCCGAGTGGAGACATCTTCAAAGATGAGAGCGATGTTCTGATCAGCGCAAGGGGACTCCTCAATCATAAGCAATGGCCAGATATTGAAGGGCTGAAGGACTTCCAGGGTGAGGTGATGCATTCAGCGGATTGGAATGATGATTATGATTTCACACATAAGCGGATAGGGGTGATTGGATCAGGCTCAAGTGCTATTCAGATTATTCCCAGCTTGCAGAAAGTCCCCGGCGCACAACTGAATTGCTTCATGAGGAGCAAGACCTGGATCTCACCTCCCCTCGGCCAAAACTCCATGGACAAACTCGGCATGGGCTCCCAACTCCAGTTCAAACCCGAACAAATCGAGCACTTCAAAAGAGACCCCGAAGCATGGCTATCCTTCCGCCTCCTCGTCGAAGCCGACGCCAACAACATCCACGCCTCAACCCTCAAAAACTCCGAAATGTCCAAAGCCGCCATGATCGCCTTCGACACCGGCATGAAAGCCCGCCTCGCAAAGAAACCCCATTACTACGACTGGCTTAAACCCAACTTCGCCCCAGGCTGCAGACGTATCACCCCCGGTCCCGGTTTCCTCGAAGCCCTCGTCGAAGACAACGTCACCTTCACCCGCGACAGAATCGCCCAGATCGATCGGACCGGCATCATAACCGAAGACGGCACACACCACGCCATCGACGTCCTCGTCTGCGCGACAGGCTTCTACGCCAGCGCCGCGCCCCCTTTCCCAGTAACCGGCTTGAACGGCCACACCCTCCAATCCCACTGGTCCGACCGCTCGCACAACTACCTCTCCCTAACCACCGACCAATTCCCCAACCACTTCTTCATGCTAGGCCCCAACGGCGCCATCGCCGAAGGCTCCCTCACCATGATGATCGAAAGCACCGGCTCCTACATCCTCAAATGCATCCGCAAACTCCAGCGCGAGAATGTCAAATCCATGACCATCAAACCCGCCCTAGTGCGGGACTTCACGCGCTACTGCGATGCCTACTTCGAGGGGACGGTGTTCAAAGATGACTGTAACTCCTGGTATAGGAAGAATGGACAGGGCGTGCCGGGGGATAAGGTCACGGGGTTGTGGCCGGGGAGTACGCTGCATTGTATTGAGGCGATGAGGTCTCCGAGGTGGGAGGATTATGAGTATGAGTATTTTGAGGAAGAGAATGGGGCGGAAGGGAATCGGATGGGGTGGTTGGGGAATGGGTGGGCTGTGACTCAGTTGGGAGAGCCGACGAGGGAGCAGTTGGCGTGGTATCTTTTGCCGGCGTTTCAGGAGAGGGATGTTGGGGTTCCGGTGGCGCCTAGGCCGGAGGAGAATGAGATGTATCAGGTTAGGCCGTGGTCGTATTGAGGGTTGGGTGGTATAGGAGAAGGGATCGTTTAGAGGGGGAGGTCGTGAGCTTCGTTGCCTCGTACAGGATCGCAGCTTTGTACAAAAATCCATGGTCATGGGCATCGTCATGCTCAATATCCATCGCCTCTCACTCTTCAGACTACCGTCGTAGCCACCGTTCATAAGAAAAGAAACCCAATGCCCGAGCCACACCATCACTTCCACCCTCTTCAATCAAAGCTTCTTAAAAAAGTCCAAAACGCTCGCCCTCCGCTTCACTATCTTCTCCCGCTGAATAATCCTCACCGCATCAGCAATGAGATGATCATTCTGCGGTCCCCTGTACACCTTCGTCTCCTCAGGCCGGCGCGGCTGCTCAGCTTTCTTGGGCTCAGCGAACTGTGCAAGCATACTACTTTCCAACAACGCACTTTGCGACCGCTGCGATTTCTTCTCTGTATGCGAGAAGACATGCAGGTTGAAAGTATGGCGGACTCCATCATCAGTCTCTGGGCGTTGCGACCAGCCTGGCCTGTCGTTTGCTGTGAGCACACGTCGTTCTACTACGGGTGGAGTGTCGACTTCTGGGATCCTTGCGTTGAGCACGACTTCCTCTTCTAGGAAGCGGGACGTGCGGGTTTCGGTGTAGTAGTTTGATGATGTTGATCGGTCCTGCTGCGACCTGGGCACGGTATCGATGAGACTTCTGCGCTTGGCTGCGTCGCCTGGTCGGTAAGGGGCCCTGCCTCGGTCTGCGCTATCTGAATCTTCACTGCGAGCACTTGAGCGACGTCGTGGCGGTGTTGGCTGTAGGTTTCGTAAATGCGCTAGTGGTTGGAGGTCTGGTAATGATGGCATTTCCGGCAGTGGCTGCAGTTCGGGCAGATCAGGCGTGACCAGAGAGTGGAAGTCTCGGGCGTGGGTTTCGGTGGCTGCTGGATCCATGGAGTCGTGCTTTTGTGATCTGCCCGAATTCCGTTTCGAATCGTGTCTTTCCGATGCAGATGGGTGCTTGAAGCCCAGCGGCGAGATTGCAGCCAGTGCAGCCGCAAGATCGAACTTCTCTTCTGACAGCCTGAACCCCGCCGCTTCCTCCTCTTCCAGCTCGAGCATATCCGGCTCTTCTGTCAGCACTGGCGCTTGCCTATGAGGCGCCCGTACCTTCCCATCTACCGCGAATGGCTCTGCAATCATTGGGAGGGGTTCGGAAATGTGCTTTCGCCTTCGCGAATGAGGTGTCACCTCGTCGTATGTTGTCGTCGTCGTCACCGCGAACGACTTGGCGGCACTTCGGGGCACGTATTGGCCATTTCTGAACGACTCTCGCTTCTCCCGACTCCTTCGCAGAGCATCTTGTTCCTTCTTGTGCAAATTGAGCTTGCTGCACAGCAATGCGGCATCCAGAGGCAACGGCTGCACAGCGCCGGAAGATGGTCCAATATACTTCGTTGAGGTATGGTTGTCGTGTGCCGTGCTGTCAGGCAAGTTCTGGATGCGGCGATGTTGAATCAGCATATACTCGCACGGCCATAAGCAAGCACATGCACGCCCGCATAACACAACGTACCTTTGGCGGCATCGGATCAGCACGACGGGCTGCCATATCGACGGGCTTCTCGCCTTCGTCTCGAAACACTTCTCCAAGTTTGTTCAGTACTCTTTCTACGTCCATGGCGGAAGCACGAACCGATCCTGAAGCCGACACTTCAGTCTTCGACAATCCGGGTCTCGGGCGTCTCTTTGAACTTCCAGACAGTCTCTCCTTCGGCTTTGGCTCGCAATTTACACCCAGTCGAATACCAGTCATGCCACAGCTGGCGCAACCAACGGACGCCCAGAGTCCTTTGTTCAACGCCAACAGCACCACCAGATTAACTCTGCGCTCCGAGTGTAGCTTCTGTCAGTAGGTTGGAAGGTTAACGCCAGCGCCACGTTGGGTCCCGTGCGAGCGCCATCTTCCTCCTGCCACTCGAGCCAGCTGTGCAACACGGCCGTTTTCGGTGAGGTGAAACTTGCTAGTAACGACTGTGGAAGATGACTGAGTCGTCGTGCTATGGCCTGATCCTGAGCCGAGTTATCTCTGCAGTACTGTCCGAATTGCGACATGTCCCACCGTACATGTGCTCATGAAAGCTCTGCGTGCGACTGGTACCGAGACGTCCGACACCATTGCTGCACGACGGAAAGCGCCACGTAGGCAGCACGCAGCAGTAGTGTGACAGAGGGGTTGCCAATACTTTGCGCGATACAGGGTGTCAACTGCTATCCACGCATACGTGGATAGCGTCCGTCGTGGCATTGATCGCCGGAGTTGTCTCATTCGCTAAAATCCAACAGAAACCCCCTTCTTTCGCCCATTTTGTACTGCCGACTGGCTATACAGTGAGTCGGCACTAAAGACACTATCCACACATGCACGAAACACCCTGTACAGTACACAGGCACCGTCGACGGCGTCTCAGGAACAAGCCGCGAACAAAGCAACAAGGTCACATGCGCGACCCAAACTGCCCGAGCTACGATGTGTTCTTCCGTGGGTGGCTATATTGAGATACTCCATTCGGTGACCCGAATTACCGTGGCTGTTAGTGAAAGAGTGGATTGACACGTCTCTGCGTTGATGGGAGAGGCGTTGACACAACTCACTTGTCGCTGGGAAATGATCATGGACATCGTCTTGGTAAGAAGGGATGGGTAGGTACGAAAGGTGAAAGATGAAGTCGTGTGCTACGACTGCCAACCCGAGCAACTGCCGGCTTGTCTTCATTCTTGGACTCAAAGCTGACCAGGGACTACCTCCGTACATGTGCCTACTGCAAAGCACTATACAAGACGATGACTACTGCGTCTTGTCTGTATGCTGCTCGGCTTGGCATTGGACAAGAGTGTTCAACCCTATTTGGAACCTGCTTTCCACCGCTCAACGGTGTGCGGCTCTCCGCTGGCCATGCTCGGTAGTGGTGAAGATCACTATATTCTAACAACAGTGTAACATCGCGAGGTATACACTTCTTCCTGGTCCGAGAACGAGTCATGTTCGGGACACTGTTAGAGTATATGAGAGTGTCGTAACAAGATAATATCGTACGGTTGTGTTTCGGAGGGCATATGAACAGTGTGTATGGCTTCGCACAACGAGCTTCATCGAGAATGCCTGCCAGCTTCTGAGGCTTGAACGCTTGCAATCAATTCTACACACCACACCTCGTCATGACAAGCAGCACCCACTCTATCCAGCAGCATGATCAATCGACCCAGGCCCGGGGCTTGTCGGCGGAACCTCCCCCTTCTGCGCCTTCAACTTCTCCTCGAACTTCGCAAATTCCTGCATCGCGATCTCCTCCTCCTGATCCATGACCTGCTGCACCCCCTTGACCTCTTCAATATAATGCATCAACATGCTCTCAATCCCATTCTTCAATGTGACGGTACTGCTATCGCACGTCCTGCAAGCACCTCTTAACTTCAGCATAACCTGACCATCGTGGAAACCTCTAAACTCAATGTCACCGCCGTCTTCCTGGATTGCGGGGCGGATGCGGGTGTCGAGGAGTTCTTGGATCATGCCGACTACTTCTCCGTCTTCGGGGTCGTAGGTTGCTGCCGCTTCGCTTGCGGCGCTGCCCTGGCCCTCTTCGCCGGTCTTGTTCTCTACTATGTTGACGAGGGGCTGACCGTTGGTCACGGCTTCGGTGATCAAGCTAAAGACCTCTGGCTTGACGTGTGCCCAGGGTGTGGAGCTGTCCTTGGTCACGGTGATATAGTCCTTGCCGTAAAACACGCTCGTCACTCCGTCCACATTCATCAGGTTTGCGGCCAAGGGTGAAGGATGCGGCGGTGCTAGAGTCGAGCGCGGTGAGAGGTATTCCAGAAAGGTGGTAGGGATGTTGTCAGGTATCACTTCATGGTTGGGCATGAATTTCAACGCATCTGCATTGGGTGTGTCCTCGGTCTGTATGAAGATGGTTCGTTTCGCTTGTACGGAAGGTAACGATCCCCGCGCTGCTGCTTGACCGAGGGGCGGTATTGTCGGTCTCTGTCTCCCGCTCGAAGCGGACAGAGGGGAGAATCGAGAGGCATCGCTGAAAGATCTGGTGGTTGTGCTGCTGGTGGCAAGGCGCGAGGTCCTGCTCACTGCGTTTCTTGCAGTCGTCGGTCGTGCGGCGGCCTCTGCGAGGCATCTGACAATAGGCCTGGCTGACATCCTGAGGGTTTGGTAGGGACGTGGTACAGTGTTGTGCCGTGTTGATCGAAGCAGTGATATGTTTCGACACAGCCAAAGATTGAGGCGCGCTGGAGGTACGTCAACTGAGTAATGGCTCCAGTCGTTTCACGTGCAAGCAGGACGCAGTACTATTAGCGGAAATAGATATTTCCTGTTTCCGATCCTCTGTGGAGCACTGTGGAGGTGTGTTGTCTTGCGTTGTTGCCACAACGCCATCTCACTTCTTTGCACATGTACACGATAGCGTACATGGAGCCGATTCGAGATTTGGGGCAAGACAGATCTGCGTGTGAAGCATTGAGGATTCCAGATCAACGACCAGCTTCCAGCGGTGCTGGCTCCGGCTGCTGGAACAGCACGACACAACCCACGATTATGCCTGCTGCTCATCACCAATCTGTCCGGTGCGTATAGCTATGGCAAGGCATTGCTGTCATCCGTACGCGTGACAAAGCGTCAGACTGTCGTAGCCGCCTGTGAGCGCTGCCGAGAGCGCAAGGTAAAATGTGACGGCCAGCGTCCTTGTTCACGCTGCCAAAGGAATAGCAACGCTCGCTGTGTCTACCAAACACAACGCGGCGAAACACAATCACAGGCCGTGAAAAGAAAGCACGAGACCACCGCCGATTCCTGCCGAGAGCTCAACGCTTTGTATGACACTCTGGCCGACTCCGACTTCGAAACGGCCACGGAGATGCTACAGCGTATTCGCAATCGCGATGATGTCGCATCCATTATCGATCATGCACGGCGCGGTGCTGTTGGTGCAGCTGCTCCACTGTACGAAAATGTGCTGTTGGCGGTTGTGAACCTCCAAAGGTAAGCGTAGCGGAGTGGAGCTCTCTACCAACCCTTCTAGACTGCAAAGGAGCGTGCGATCCACGCTACCGCTACCCGACGTACAGTGCTTATTATACGACGACATAGGCGTTAGCGACGAGTGTATGTTTGCGAGTTCGCCAACAGGCACAGTGCGGTAGGTCACGTGACCCCAAAACTTGAAAGCTGACCAATCAGAGCGGGCGCCAAGGCTAGTTGAGGGCTGGTGATAGAGCTCCACTCCCTCCTCGCTGACGCCACCACCTACGCTCGAGTGTTCGCAAGCTCACACGTCGCTACGGTGGATGGCTGGCGCTCGTCGGTCGTTACGCTTAATAAGGAAGCTCGGAAGCCAGATCCGCAAGTCTGTAGTAAAGCAGTCGAGGCTTTGCTAACCATCATTGGACTGTCAGGACATCAGCTGGCCCTCTACCTAGTTCAATCCACGGGATCGCTTGCGGATGTCATTCGTCTCGCCTATCACATGATGGCTATAGACTGGCGGTTTGTGGATTCAAGGCCCGGCCAGAGCCCGAGTGTACTGGAAAAGGGGATCATACAATTTCAATGGCTTGCTGACGTTGTCGGGGCATCAAGACAAATCGCACAGGGCACTCATAACTAGACCAGCACTGCGCTTTCGATCACCCGTCAACAGCTGTTGAACCCGATCAGCCCTGGGTTTTATGAAGGGCCTATCTTCTACGTACCTGCGTCTCCATGGACGACACTTGCATCAAACAACACTATTTCTGAGCTGGTCTCCATATTCCTCGTACACTTCAACGGCTACGCGAGATACGTTGAGGAAGACATCTTCCTCTCTGCTATGAGAAGTGGGAATCCCAGCTCAGAGTTCTGCTCGTCGTTCCTTGTGCACAGCATTTGCGCACTAGCGTCCATGCACCGCAGCGATCAAGCGGTCTTTTCTGAGGAGGGAAACATGCTAACACGTGGAGACCGCTTTCACAAGCAGGCTCTACGCCTGTATTATGCAGAAGAAGGCCGAGCTTCACTGACTAACCTACAAGCTGTAATGATACTGATCATGTCTTGTGGATTTCGTGGTCACGACAAGCTTGGCCTGGGCCTGCTTACTGCCGCCGTTGGTATGGAGAGCGCACTTACTTCCATGAGACGTGGAGCACCACCACTGGACGTCAGCGCTTACCAATCATTGTCGCCTGTCGAACAAGCTCGGATCAGGGCGAGATTTGGTGCATCTTGCGGGATTGCCTGCACAGAAATATCTTACCGGTCCGCCCTACTCTTAACATCAGCCTTCTCAGCCTCACATTTGGAGTCCCTAGCCAGTGGCTGCCAGATGCTACCCGTACGAACGGAGTACTGGGTTCCCTATCCGCTGAGCTCAAATCCTCTTCCCTGGCGCAGGAATATCGGTCTTCAAGCGCGCATGGAGCTTGTCCGGTTGGTTCGCGACCTTTGCGAGCTACTTTTTGGTGTTCGACGAATCCTGGCAACAGTGGAACTACGACGCAATGCGACTGCTCTTGCGAAGAGCTTTCACAATTGGATGCTGTCACTGCCTGTTGACCTACGTTACTCGAATAACATGCCAACTCCAGTATATGAGTTGCAGTAAGTCTATGATCGACTTGTGCCATTGATTACATGCTAATCGTGATCCGCAGTCGACAGTACCTCTGTGCTGTCATGGTCCTTCACATAACCGTTTGGAGACATCTACGTAGTCCCACCGTGACAGAGGAAATCTCCACGCCTGAACATTATCAAGTGGACAAGAATCAGGACTTCCTTTTGCAGGCTCTCAGCCACGCTAGACAGGGATCCAGGTTGCTCAAAGACTTCCGAGAAACATATGGCCTGCGACTCGTTCCACCTTTTGTGGTGCAGCCGGCACAGATTGGCAGTTTGCTCTTACTCGAGCATCTCGACCTTGACCCGATTTCACCGATAACGTAAGATTCCGACACCCTCATCACCGACAATTCTGCGGCGTTTGAAGAAAACTTTCGTTGCCTGCTGTCTATGGGCATGCAGTGGACGCTCTCTCGCGGCGTCACGCGTATGGTCGTCAATACAGCGCGCGACCTTAACATCAAACTGCCGCTTGCCGTTGTGCAGCTCATGTACACGATGGCCGACCTGGCCTGGCAGCCCCTGGATGAGTTGAGTTATAAGTCAGCGTATCCGAACATCATCTTTGCAAACGACAACGAGAGCGCTGCCAGCGCTGGCCTACAATTAGACGATTCTCTACATAAGTGGAGCGTGGTATATAGCAACGACTAGCAGTCGTTCGGTGACCTGGCAGGCACTGCTATTGCTCAGGATACCTGCAAATTTGCCTAAGGAGACAGGAAACTGCAAGCGTCAGCAGGAGACGATGATGCAGTGCCATCGCGGACGAACGACACCATCTTCTTGGATGCTTGCAACCAATATCATCGGCGTTCGCTCTAGCACACTGATCGAGTACTGACGTGCCTGGATACCGAAGCTGGATTTGCAAAGCGCCGCTGGACACCCGCCATTTGACCTTGGTGGGCGGGACCTGCATATGTCATTGGTTCTCTTACCGACCCTGTACAACATCGCGCTATATCCTGGTGTTTTTCTTGGTGGTCGACGTTGCATACCAAGTGGCAGAAAACTTGTCAAATGCACGAAACGGCGACTGGAAGCTGCAAGCACTGCTCCACTTTTCCGCTGACCTCAACCTACCATATGTCATCGTCTACCAGAGCATAGCTTGGTAAGACATGTTAAACTCCGATCACTGTATGTACCTGATCCCTATCAACAAATGTTTGACGGCCCGGGAGTTGACCTTGTCCCACAGCACCTCAGTCCCAGATTTCACGAAATCGATGACCTCACCATGATAAGTCGATAAGCTGCAATACGGCCTACATCTCTTCATCTCTTCCGAGCTCGTCGCTCGCACCACAATGCATATCCATTCACCGCAATGGCTGGACCGGACCCTAACGCTCCGCCAGCCGATCCGCTGTCACGAGTCTGGATAACGCTGGCTACTCGAGCATCCTACCTACCAGGCCTGGTCTTACTCATCCACACCCTCTATAAACACGGCTCGGTCCACCCCATCATCGTCCAATACACCAAGACCCTTCCGAAAGACTGCGTAGAATGCCTAGAAAAGCTCCCCAAAAGATACCCACTGCTCCGCCCGCAGTTGGTCGAACCAATTGCTTTGCCCCAAGGCCTCAAACCAGTCGCAACCCGCTTCGACGACACTCTGACTAAACTCCGCGCATTCGAACCTATCGATGACCCGAAAGTGCTACAGCAACTACGCCTCCCTAAGACACCAGAACACGCCTGCTTCCTCGATGCCGATATCATGATCTTCAAGAATCCAGACGACATCTTCAACATCCCCCGCCCTTCCAACAACTGGATCATCGCCCACCACGCCTGCGTCTGCAACATCGACTCAGACCCCTGGGCGCCACCAGAATGGACCAAGGAAAACTGCGCCTGTACACCCCTCGTCCACCCCTCCGCCCTCTCCGGCCCCGTGCCCTCATCCCCATCCGCCGGCGCGCGCCCAACATACCAACTCCTCAACTCCGGCGTCTTCGTCTGCAGCCCCTCTCTCAAACTCTGGAACCAAATTGAAAAATTCCGAGTCTCCGACCCCCGCGTGGCCAACTTCACGTTCCCGGATCAGAACTTTCTCGATGAGTTCTTTCGCGGGAAGTGGGTTCCGATGGGGTGGCAGTACAATGCGCTGAAGACGCATCGGTATTGGCATGCTGGGGCGTGGAGGGATGGGGAGGTGAGGTGTTTGCATTATATTGTGGACAAGCCGTGGGAGAAGAGGCCCGGGGCGGATGGGGTGGCGGGGTATCTTGGGAGGGATGGGGAGACGCATAGCTGGTGGTGGAGGGAGTTTGATGAGTTTGAGGGGTTCAAGGGGGAGGGTGGGGAGGTGTTGGAGGTTGTGAAGAGGTATATGGGGAGGGAGTTGAATGATATTGATGGGATCAAGTAGTCCGGATGTTAGGAAAGTGCGACAGATCTTGTGTAGACAGATGGCGCAGATGGATGGAGGTAGTCGAAAAAGAACGGGAGCGTTCTCGTCGTTGAAGTGTTGACAATGGGAATCAGAAGGAAAATGACAGTTCTCTCAGTGGCAGACTTGAATGTCTTCATTCACGATGGTTATCTGGTTCATGCCGTTCCAGTCGTAGAATGTCAGCTTTTCTTCTACTGCCGATATCCGCTCCATTGCGCCAGCCAAGGTGAAAGTAAACGAAACACACTTTTCATCGCCGCATTTACTCGGTGACAATGTTGGTGCGCTCGCTGACGTAGAGACCGTCCAAGAACTTTCGGATATCCTTGTTCCTCACTCTGCAGATCTGCTGAATGTCGGCGGCGGACTGGGACACGGCCTCGAGCGAGTTGCCGCTGAGCTGGAGCTCGTCCTTGACGTTCTTGGACGCCTCGACGTCGACACCTGGCTGCATGGTGACGTGACGCACAATCTTCTCGCCCAAGAAGTTTCTGCAACGAAGAAGTATCCATTAGTATCACTTTGGTGTATCCTAACCCCCGCCCACTTGCAGAGCCTCGCGCGAGGCGCTGCAACGGGACTACTGCGACGTACCGGATCTCCACCTGCCACAGGCCGGTCTCGCTGTTCTTCTCGAGGTTGACGTTGATGGGGAAATGGGCGTAGACGTAGCGCATCTTGTAGAGGAAACCCTTGGTGACGCCGATGATCAGGTTGTTGATGAGAGTGCGGACGGTGCGGAGGGTTGCGACGTTCTTGCGCGAGCCGTGGTGGAGCTCGATCTTGATGACATCCTTCTTGGGGTGCGAGAAGGCGACTGCCAGATGGCCCAAGTCCTTGGAGAGCTTGCCGCGAGGACCCTCGACGGTGACTTGGCGGGTCTTAATGTGGACCTTGACTATTGGGAGAGTGTTGTCAGTACGTGTTTGCGGTATGCCTTTTCTTCAATGTCCTTTCGGCGCATCTTTTCTCGCAGTAGCTTCAATGCTTCGACGGCAGGATCGTGGGCGCACATACCGCCCTCTGGGATGTCCAGGGTCTCCTCGGAGTAGATGTAACGCATGTTGGCGGCTGGCGGTTAGTCGTTGGGCGAGGGTGTTGGCAATGGTCGTCGACGTTCACAAGTTCGATCTCAGGCGGAGGAAGTCGCGAGTGTGTGCCTTCCTTGGCAAAATTCAGCGGACCGGTCCGACTTCCGACCAAGCGAAACTCAGCCTCAGCTCTCCTTCGAGCCTTCCTTCATTCATCGTCTCCCGATATCCAGAGCAAGCCAAAGCGTGCTCATTCACAGAAAGCCTTTGCTGATGTTCGCGATCGCTCGAGAGGTCGACTTTGGCTTCGGTCTCGAGCTGCGACATGAATCATTCTCTCTCCTCTCATGCTAATAGCACTCGTTGCTGGTGACCACTAACAACGTCAACGTGATGCAGGCAAGCGGCTACGATGTGCCAGATCTGGCCTTGCAGTACCAGCATACTGCCCTGCCCGAGGCCGGCCACATACCCATCCTCGTCTTGCGGCCATCAGAAGACATTGGGTCTCCGGTCGAATGTGACATGGAAGCTGTGCCCTTGTCTCGAGAGAAGTCGGACTACGTGGCTCTATCCTACAGCTGGGGTATGGATGCGGATGGCGATACCTCTCTGAATCGCAGCATCACGATCTGTGGCAAGCCTAAGGCTGTGACCCAGAATCTGTTTGAGTGCTTGCGTCGTACGCGCCACGGGGTAGGCCTATTGAGGATATGGATTGATGCAATCTGTATCAATCAAACCGACGACGACGAAAAGACCAGGCAGGTTGCTAACATAGCGGAAGTGTATGCCAACGCGGAGCGCACCATTGTCTGGCTCGATGAGCATGATCGTAACGGCAACGATGCAGAGATGTTTGCGCTACTGAAGTGTCTAAGCACAGCAGACTATCTAAAGCATCCACGTGCTGAACACTCGTGGCGAGAAATACATGGACGGGTTCATGTTCGATGTGATCTAGTTACGTCGAGCATGAAAGATCTTACCCGAGGCGAAACCAATGAGGTCGTTACCAAAATGCTGCAGTTCTTGAAGCGGCGGTACTTCGCCCGACGGTGGACCGTCCAGGAAGTGCGCAACAGCAGCGAGGTCACCCTGTACTGGAACAAATATTGAATGTCTTTGCAAGAGTTCATACAGGCATTGAACACCCTGCAAGACTTCTCGCTGTACTCCGAGTCAGGAATGGACAAGCACAGTGCTAAACTACACTCAGAGCTCGCTGTCATGCTAGTCAAGCGCCCTCGCTTGTTGAGAATGTACAGCGACATGAATCTGCTGGAATTGCTGATGGACTGCTCCGAGATGGACTGTTCGGATCCGAGGGACAGGCTCTTTGCACTCTCGAGCCTGGACCGCAATTTCAGCATTTTACCCGACTACAGCAAGAATTATACAGATATCTGTATCTACTTCGCACAACTACTGATACAAAAATGCCACATAGGGACCGTCTTTCGGAACCTTCGCTACAACCGTGACAGCATTGCCGCTAGCTTTCCTACATGGGTTCCTGACTTATGCTACCCGTTCTCGACACTGAACAGAGGACACGAAATCGACGCTGCTCTCAATGTGTGCTTCGAAGCAAATAACACGCTGTCGCTCCAGCCATTCTATGTTGGTCTCATCTTTGACATTCGCCCATCAAGAAAGGGCGAAGATGGTGATCTCCATTTCAGCATCTCTCATGCTCCCCATGACAACCGGCAGTACACTTATTACGAACGAGAAAGCGAGAATGCTGCGCACCTGTTCCAACGAGACCAGGTATCTCTTCTGCAACTGGGATCGCATCGAAACCGATTCTGATGCACATCAGATGATATACCTGGTTGAGCGGGGAGAGGACAGTTGGCGCATCGTACGGACATTCTCTGGCAGCACCGCTGTACGGATCTTTGTGCCGATGTTGAGAGCGGAGGGTGGACGTAGACATCTGCTTGTTCGGTGAAGGACGACGACGAAGCTCTGTGCAACTTATTGTGGCTCTCTGTCTCAACATTTGAGTCTATCCGTACCAGACCACAGACGAGCACCTTAAAAATGACCACCACCTCGCCCCCATCTCGCCGCTACCCTTACCCTCACTCTCCCAACACACCCAACGGATACGCCTCCACATCCACACTTCCCCCATCCGGCACAACCACCGGCACAGCATCATACCCTCTCACCTGCACCCTCTCCTTCGCCCACCTCGGCGTGCTCCTCACCCTCCCCAACCTCTCAACCTGCCACGCAATCCCCAACACCTTCTCCTCCGTCCACTCCATCCCCAAAATCTCCATCCCCACCGGCACACCCTCCGGCGCCGTCCCCGTAGCATTCGAGAACCCCACCGGCACCGTAACGACCGGTGTGCCCGTCAACGCTGCCAAAATACCATTACGACCTGACTGCGATGGCGAGCCGATGGGACCGACGAGGTTCTTCTGTTGGGGGTATATTAGTGCGTCGAGGTCGTTGGATTTGAAGGTCGAGTGGAGGGAGAGGGTGAGGTCATCGATGCCGCGAAGGATCTCGTTGTAGGAGGCGTTGGAGGTTGAGGACATTAAGGCGGCGGTGACGTATTCGTATTGCGCGGGGATGACGAGGAAGGTGGAGTTGGAGGAGCTGTTGTAGAGGTCGTTGAGAGTGGATGGGTGGGAGCCGCCCAGGGAGGGACGCTGGAGGTAGGAGTTCATGTTTTCGCGGTATTCATAGCGTTGAGTGTCGAGGTTGGCGATGGAGGTGGCGTTGTACAGCGTCTCGGTGATGGAGATGATGGTGGCGCCTGCGGCGCGGAGTTTTGATGTTATGTTCGACATTGCTTCGTTGATGGGGTCGGTTTCGGGGCTTGAGGCTCTGTTGAAGAAGCCTTCGACAAGGCCTAGGCGTAGGCCTTTTAGAGAGCCGGTGGTGAGGCCGAGAGTATAGTCTGTACCGCGAATGCCTTCTGGTACCAGCGCTGTGGCGTTGTCGTTGGAGTCGAAGCCGATTTTCGCCATGACTGTTAACGCGGTAGCTACGTCTTCGACGTTTCGGGCGATTGGGCCGACTACGTCTTGTGTATAAGAGATTGGGATGACACCAGTTCTACTCAGTAGACCTCTTGTAGGTCGACAGCTGAACAGACTATTGGCACTAGCAGGACTCCTCAGACTGTTGACAGTATCCGTGCCAGTACCCCATACAGCGAACGAAGCAGCAATCGCAGCACCTGTACCGCCAGAACTCCCGCCCGGCGTCCGCGTACTATCGTAAGGATTGATCGTCTGTCCACCAAGCGACGAGACACTCAGACCTTCCAGCGCCAGCTCATGCAGATTCGCCTTGCCTAGCACGATAGCACCAGCATCTTTGAGAGCCTGAACCATAGGTGCGTCTTCAGTCGGTTGAGACCCCGCGAGATCCAGGTTACCTCCAGTAGTGGGCATGTCAGCGGTGTCGTAGTTGTCCTTGAGGAGGATTGGGATGCAGAAGAGTGGTCCATAGCTGCCGTTGTTCGCTTTGAGTTGTGTGTCGAAGTCATTCGCGATTGTTAGCGCATTGGGGTTGAGGCGGATGATGGCGTTCGTGTGGTTGTTGAGTGCTTCGATTCGGGATAGGAAGGCGGAGACCACGTCACGACATGTGCTCAGGCCTGTGTAAAGGGAATGATGTGTTGATGAGATGGTCGCTTCTCGAGGGTCAAAGGTGCTGAGCTGAGCAGAGGCAGGGAAGATCATGCAGCTCAAAGCCGCTAGCAACGCCAATGCCATGGTCCGCGAAGTAGGTACAAGAAAATCAGAATGAGCAACGTGAAGAAAGTTGTAGAGGGGGTAGATATTGGAAATGCTGTCTTGGCCGATGCGTGCCGTGATACTTCTCGCCTCGGGCTACATACCTTTACGATAAGCAGCCGCAGATGCTTGATTGCCGTCAGCAAGACGACACGCTGACTTGTAATTACTTGCCTCTGAGATGTGAGGCGGGCGACATGCCAGTCAGCACGCAACTCACACGACACTCCATCCGTTTACATACATGTAGTTAGTTGATGCTTTCATCTGGAGCTGTTCCTGCATATGACGTAGTCATACTTCTTCGGCCAAGCTCTCACCGAGCTTAGATGTGTTGCCTCCGGTAGCAGTGTCCTGTGTAGAGGATGGCGAAAAGCCTCTCTGAGCCCTGAACTGCCCGCTCTCGCGGCATGAAGTCACCACTGCCATGAGCTCTTGTCGGACGTCTTGTGCTGCAAGACCTGGAGCATTGTAGCAGCAAGTTGGCGGCCTGGTAGCATTCTTTGAGCATAGCGCAATGTTCAACTGGTAGTCCAGTTGTACAGCTGTCCAGACCCATCTCATGCCGGAGACTCAGTTGCACGAGTATAGCCGTGCATTCATGGGTTTTCGCACGGCCATAGTAGCGCTGTAGTCTTTCCAATGCTCAGCCTGTGCTACCAGTCATACCTTGCTCGACACCTTGGGCACCATCCAGGCTCTCAAGACCTTTCTCGTGAACCACATCAACGTCCAGCTCTTCCATGACCTGTATGACTGTGCCGAGCGACTCAAAGAAGCCGTTGACAGCAACACGTAGCATGCGGTTGGTGGTGGCCTTGTACTCGGTCTTCAAAACCGTCTTCTTCGGATCATTCCGATCTTGATGAACCTCGTCGAGCTTCACTGCAGATGTAGAGTCTGCTAAAGCCTGGATGGGCTCTGTGGGCGCGGCATTTGTAATGAGTGAAGCTTTGAACGGATTCCCTTGTACGACAGTATTGCCGTCCGGCAAGGATTCTACTAAACTGAAGGACCTTTGCACCAGCTGTGACAACTCGGGATCAACGGAAAGGGTCGTGATGGCGGCGCGAGCGAGGCGGTTGTTAGGGAATGGTACGTGGATGGTTCTGGTCGGAGTCAGAGTCGTGTTTTCGCTTTCACGCATTCGACGTACAACGAGCAAGGGAAGTCCGGATCGATTTGCGCCATGACTGCTGTGATTCCATGCGCAGTATTCACGGGGAAGTGGTCGATGTTGTGTTGCTGTATTGTTGTTCGATCTTGAGATCCTGAACATCCGTGCAATCGATAACCGAGAACTCAATCGTCGCGCGGCGTAGTCTCAGTCGTTATCCTAAATTCGTGCACGCTAGACCTAATCGGTAGGGTACCTCCCTAGTAGTCTAAGTCTATATCCGTATATCTACACCGATGAAAAAAGGTTCCTTTAAGGAACATAGCTATATATATAAAATTACTAGTATACGACTCTAGACGAGTATCTATATTAAATATAGTTAATATAGGGAGCTACGTTCAACAAGGCAAGGATTATGTATAAGACGATCGTAAAACTAGCAATGCTCTACGGAGCCTAGATATAGGGGATAGGAGGAGTAGGTAAACCGATCCTAAAGCGGATAGAGGGACCCCTAAACCGGACGTAGGCCGCGAACCTTAGACGGATACTAGGAGCCTATAAGACAACGCTAACAAGAGTAGCGGAGGTAGAGATAGGGTTCCCCCCGATTAAACATTATATCAAGGGAATAAGGATCTAATACGCTAGGAAGACGGCGGATTATCTAGTATAATAAGCTATTTAGGACTCTACGGAGAAGATCGCTAGGAGGTACGACCGGCTACCTAGCCTTAGGGCACGTCAAAGCTAAAAGTAAGACGACCTATATACGTTTGAAGTTGTTAAGCGAACCTAGGAGTAGCTAGAGAGGAAGGAGGAGGAGTAAAAGGTACGGAGGGAAAAGGGTAATAAGGTAAAGACGTAAAGCCTCGTAGAGTAGGTAACGGGCTACCTTTAGGAATAGGAATAGAAAGAGAATCCCCTACTAAATCGAGGACCCCTAGCATTACGCCCCTTCTAGAGATATAACTACCTACTCTACCGTAACCTAATAAGGGCCGAAGTAAGTATCGCGATATAGATTAGGTCCGAATATATCGGGTTAAGGGCCTACCTATATAGAAGGAAAGTCCCGGACGTATATAGCCTAGTATACTAGTATAACTACCCGTTATAGAACCCGGAGTATATAGGACTACGGTGCCCGTAATAGGTAGAAGGACGAGGCTAGTAGAGAGCTAAGGTAGTAAGACATAACTACTAGTTAGTCGTAACGGATAAGCGAGACGTAAGACGGATAGTATAGTAGATACTATAGTAGGGCTTTCTTAAACAGTTCGCGCTAGCTAGTAAGACAGAGGAGTAGATAGAGAAGAGGCGGGAGGTTAAGGGGGTATAGATAGGGTAGTTATTAGGGTAGGCCTATAATACTAGTATACCCTTAATAAGAAAAATACGAAAGAAGGTAAGGTTAAGGACGTATAGGAGAGGAGAGGGGTTTTTACTCTAAAATATGAGTTTCCCCTTTATAACTAGAAGTAGGTAGTATAGCTATATAGGCTAATAGGCTCTATAATAGTATAATGAACAATATATATATATATATTAAATATAATAACGTAATTTACTACCGAGCGGGCTATACTACCGAGCGGGCTACTTTTACTAAGAACTATACTACTTCTACTTTAATTACGACGGTATCTTAATACGACGACATCCTATAGAATCGTTACTAGGTATTACGGGCAGCCCGCGACCCCTTACTATAGCTACGTCAGCCCGGGTAAACCGCGGACCTTCCGTATTGGGTTAGCGCGGCTTAGCTTTACTTTATAACTTCGCCGCGCCTCGCGCTCCTCTTTCGTAGCTTCGTAGAATAACAACTCTCTCATTCGGACCCTACGGTACGCGCGCCCTTATAGTTTGTTCTACTACCCTACCTAGATTGCGGATCTAGGTAAGGAACGCGTAATAATAGGAATAGACAGAACTGTTAAACAGGTACGGGTAGATAGTAGTAGAGTAGAGTAAGAGATCAATCTTTAACTGACTAATAGCACGAGCATGCAGCAATATATTAAGAACCAATATGTTGATTGTGTTGTATGTCTATCTAAGCTAAAGGGGAGAGAAGGTATCTCCCTACAAGCTGAGTCATCGTGGATGCCTCAGGCTGCCAGATCACTTCCTGATTGTTGACTCCCTTTGAGATGCTACATCTTAACACTCCCACTCATCTCGTATGGGAGGTTACAGTCTGCTCACTTCCTGTCAATAGTACTTGGACCTTTTTATGACAGGTTCAGCTGGCTTACAAACCTCTGGAAGTGTGGACCAGTCTTTGGTTTTGTAAACCCGTCTGCAACCATCTCAGAGGTTGGGGTGTACTTAACAGCAATAAGCCTCCTCCACCAAAGTTTCCTAACAGCGTTATAGGCAATGTCAATGTGCTTCGACTTGTCATGGACATGTGCATCTTTTACTAGGGTGAGGGCAGCTTGATTGTCACCTCTTAATTGGACTGGTCTCAAATTTGATACAGTCTCCTGGTTTCTAGTGATTCTTGGTTGATGGGAACAGTCTCCCACTAACTCTGGACAATCCATTTCCCTTAGCAGTGAAGCTAGGAATTGGGACTGCTTCGCACATGCATTCATGGCCATGTATTCAGCCTCCATTGTGGATGTTGCTACAGACTTTTGCTTCTTGCTCATCCAAGAAACTGGTGCCCCACAGAGGAAGAAGACATACCCAAGGATTGAGACTCTGTCTGCTTTGTCCATTGCATAATCAGAATCACAGTATCCAATAAGGTGTCCTTTTCCAGACTTTGAGAACTGAAGTCCTAGATCAGGGTATGATCTTAGGTACCTAGTGATCTTCTTCAAAGCCTTCATGTGGTAGGTGGATGGGTCACTCACAAATGAGCTCATCCTTCCTAGGACAAAAGCAATGTCTGGCCTTGTGATTGTTGCTGGCCACATCTAAGTACCATTAATACTCTGGTACTCTGCCTTGTCACACCTCTCATCCATGTGGCTTGAAGGTTTGAGGGCCTCATAGCTGTCCATAGGTGAGTGTGTAGGTGCTGCCTTCTCATGGTTCATTCCCATCTTGGCTAGGCTGTCCCTAACAAAGTGTCCTTGGTCAAGTTTCAGGATTCCTCTCTTCCTGTCCCTTGTGACTCTCATGCCAAGGATCTTTTCAGGTTCACCTAGATCTTTGATCTTGAAGATCTTGCTAAGTTCTCTTTTGAACCAGAGAACATCTGTCAACTTTGGTGCAGCAATTGGAATGTCATCCACATGTATAAGGATTATGATCTCCCTCTTCTTATGGATAAGTAGGCATGGGTCCACTTCTGACTGTGTGAATCCAATCTCTCTGAGCTTTGACACACAGAGTTGATTCCAATCTCTAGCTGCTTGCTTAAGTCCATACAAGCTTTTGAGGATTTTGAACACCATGTTTAGTGGAAGCTCAACTCCTGGTGGTGGTAACATGAAGATGTCTTCATGGAGGGTGCTTTCTGTGAATGCATTGTTCACATCCACTTGGTGAAGATGAAGATCCTTCTTACACACAATAGCCATAAACACCCTAAGGGTGTCCTGTCTTACTGTAGGTGCAAATGTCTCCATAAAGTCAACACCAAACTTCTATGAGAAGCCCCTTGCAACTAGTCTAGCCTTGAACTTTTCAATAGCTCCACTAATGCTTCTCTTAATATCAAAGACCCATCTTGATGTAACCAGATTTGCTCCTTTTGGTGGAACAGAATTTTCCTAGGTGTTGTTACTCTGTAGAGCATCTAGTTCCTTTTGGATTGCTTCCTTCTAAAGATGTCCCCATTTCTTGTCATTCACAGCATCCTTGTAGGATTTTGGAATTGGGACCTCTTGCTTATATGCAATGGCTTCTACAGTTGCTACAAAGGCCATTTCCTCAACTTCTTCCAGGAATTCGCTATCCTATAGTATTGAACTGTCCACTGATTGTATAGCTGCAAAGAAAGCTTAGTGAAAAGCAGCAAGGTTCTCTAAGAGGTCCATTGCTTCTCCCACTTCAGTGGTTAGTTCGGGCTTAGGGACCATAGATTTTGGGGCTTTCTGTTTCATGTCATAGCCCTTAACATCATAGTCAGCCTTTCTCTTTCTAAGGGATGATTTAGGGACCGTTACTTGTGACCTAGTAACGTCTATTTCCTAGGGATCTAGGGAGCTTCTCTCAATTGGCTGATCGATTTTCTGAAATTCCCCTACGTTCTCCGGAGGCTAGGGAAGTTGCACAAACAGCTTTCTCGGCTGAGCGACTTTAGGGCTCTTAATTGGCTGATCTATTTCGGGGGGGCTCTGATGGACGCCTGAATGGTAGGTAGATTGTCCTAAGGATACGTTCTTCCTCGGCCTTCCTAAGGGCTTCCTAGCTGGTGCACTACTTAGTAGATTCAATGTTAGAACATTGAGACCTATATCACCTCTAGGCTGGTCCTCAAAGAAGTCTGTATGTGTGTGTTGTTTAACAGCTCTTATGTCTAGTTCCCAAAAGAGCCAGGCTTTAGCTGTGTTTTCAATATACCTAATAAACACTGCTTCTTTACCCCTATTCATTAGCTTGTCACTTCTTGCCCATTGAGGTTGGGATCTTGTGTCCATATAGACAACAGCTTTACATCCCCAAACTTTCAAATGGTTGATGGTCGGTTTGATACTATCAAAAGCCTCATCTAGTGAAACCTTGAACCTATCGTAATCTAGGCCATTTGGCAGTTTGTTCCTCATATAAGTTTGGGCCTCTAGTGCTTCAGGCCAAAATTCAACCGGTATTTTAGCCTCTTCAAGCATTGCCCTTATAGAGTCCTCTGAGGTTTGTATTGACCTCTCAACTGGTCCATTCTGTAGAGAGTTGTATGCCTCAGTCGGCTCGAGCCCAATCCCCAAATCCTTCTCCCACTGCTTCACTAATGCAATAAGTTCTTTTGCATTGTCAAGTCTTACTGCTTTCAGCTGCGCTGATGATTTCCTCTCTGCTTTGATCTTCTAGTTCTGGAGAGCAACTGGAGCATCTTCTCTTTTCCTAAGAGGAAAGGTCCACTTCTTCCTAGAGAAGTTGTCAACAATCTCAAGCCAGTATTTGAATCCTAGTCTTGAGATTGGTAGTGGGCCACATATGTCAATAGATACAAGGGCAAGTCTTTCAGGTCTTCTCTCTGTAACTTTGCCTTTGTACTTCTTCATCTTTGCTATTGAGCATACTCTGCACTGGTGAAAGCCATCCTTAGGGATAGGAATGGGTTCTTTCAAGTCTGTTACCTTGTGAAGATTCTGGAGCAAATTCTTCCCAAAGTGTGCAAATCTTCTATGCCAAAGCTCCCACTGCTTCAGGTCGGTCTCTGATTGAGCAGTCACAAAGGCATTCTCCATTGGTGGTGCACATGATGAGTAATGTGCCCGTTCTTGTAGGAGAGGAGAAATCTCATCAATGAATGGAACCCCCCCCAAGGAGCTTTGTCTGGACAACAGTCTCACCAGAGGGGGAAACAAGAGAAAATGATGGAGGTTGCACACCAAACTGCTTGCTAAACTGGTTCCATGAAACCAGGTTCACTCCTAGCTTGGGTACAAGCAGGACATCTTCCAAAACAACTTTTCTGCCAGCTCCCCCACTCATCTCTGCATTCCCAATATGAGTGGCCAATAAAAACCCCCCTCCCACTTTGATCCATTTCTTCCTTGTCAAGGGAGTCATAGATCTAAAGAGGCAGCTTTGGTCAGTCATATAGGATGAAGCACAGGAGTCAAGTAACCACTCTGACGAGGGGAACTTGCCTTGGACTTCTGCAGTTGAGTGAGCCACTTCATCATACTCATCATCATCAGACATTGTCTCTGGGGATGAGCTGCATAGTGACTCTTGGGCGGAGAAACCTTTTCCAGTCTTCTTTGCTTTAGAGGTATAAGACTGGGCCTGGTTCTTCTGGAGTGACAGCATGTCAGAGCTGAGTTTCTTCACCATTTTCTTAAGTTCTTCTATAGAGGACTTCTCTCTTGGTGTCCTCCTTGAAGTGGGTGGTGGAGTTCTCTTCTTCTTGACATGTGTTGTATTCTGGGAAGATGGTGGTTGGGAATGAGATCTAAGGACCTTTCTTGCCTCAGGCAAACTAGGGCAGTCCTTGATCAGATGATCCTTCTCACAGAGAAGGCAGGAGAGTGGTCTTGCTAGACCTGAGGGCTTGACCCAGGTGGCTGCCATGCCATACTCAGCCTTAGAGGGATCCAACCTGGCTTCTTGAGCTTCAAGGATCTTTAAGGTCCTTTCATGGTCCATCTTTGGCTGAGCCATGATAGTATCCCTGGCTACATAGTAGTCAGGTGGCAGTGAGCTTAAGAGCTGGGTCATCCTCACATCAGCTTTCCTGTAATGCTGACCCTCTGGGTCAACATTAGCAATCCTTTTTCCAAGAGAAACCAGGTGTGTCCATGCAGATCTGATGGTGAACTCTTCACTCATCTCAAAGGTCACAAATTGCTTTGTGAGCTCATGTGCATGGGTTGGTAGCACCTGGCTATACTTGTTCCAGAGATACACCCACTTCTCAGCAGCTCTTCCAGATTCACATGAGCCCTCAAGCTCAAATTCATCTTCTTCTATGATCCTACTAAGGATACTGAAGTTGCATACTACATTGTGCCTTGTCCATATTAGCGTATTGAGGATCTCTTTGGTTGTAGCCTCTTCTTGGAGTTTCAGAGTCTTGCCCTTGATGTTGTCAAAAGACACTTCCATTAGGTCATCAATTGCAAAGAATGCTGATTGGCTCTCCATCTTGTATCTCTGAAGGTTGAACCATCTCTTCCAATTGTCCCTCCCAAGAATTGGGATTTTGCCTCCCTTCTCCTCTGTCTTCTCTTGGTATGGATCCATAATAAATTGGATGTAATGAAACAAGGTGTGTATGTTCCAAAGTGGTGGCTCAGATCCTGCTGAGGCTTCTGGTGTAGAATGGGAAAGTTCGTAGGTGTGGATACTAAGGCCTACTTGGTAAAGTAAAGGAGCGGTGTGAGGTCTCGGGGCTAGGACACAGGTCTGTCTCTCCTAGCAGAGCTTCAAATGACTTACTTGAAGTCCTTCTTAATAGTATCTCGATGCAGTTCTGCCTATAGAGTATCTTCAAGGTATTGGCTTTAAGTAAGCCGTATAGAGTCCTTGTCTAGGTTACCTATCACTTAGTATCGAACTAAGCTCCTTGACAGGATAGACGGGGTAGACTTCTGATTCCCAGATGTTTTCTGCTACGATAGCAAGGGATACAAGTAACCTGTACTGATATAGGTTGCTCTTATTCCTACACAAACCCGGGCTTATAACCTGTTGAACAGGTACGGGTGGATGGCAGCGGAGTGGAGTAAGAGATCAATCTTTAACTGACTAATAGTACGAGCATGTAGCAATATATCAGGAACTAATATGTTGATTATATTAGATGTCTATCTAAGCTAAAGGGGAGAGAAGATATCTCCCTACAAGCTGAGTCATCGTGGATGCCTTAGGCTGCTAGATCACTTCCTAATTGTTGACTCCCTTTGAGATGCTACATCTTAACAGTATTAATAGTATTATAAGACCTTTAGATATAGATAGATAGATTTGTTATTCCCCTATTCTAGGACCCTATTCGGCCTATATAGGTATATATCTATTATTATATATAAAGAGAAACCCGAATAGGTAAAAACCCTTCCCGCCCCCGACTTCTCCTTATCTAGATTAGCTTTCCCTCTAAACGTACGTAGTCTATATTACTATCCCGTTGTTAGGGCGAGAGCCTAGCCTATAAGATGTAAGGGTGAAAGCGAGAATGCAGGTGCGAAGTGCAGATGCAAAAGGGTATAGTATGATTGCTACACAAAACAAAAGACGAAGAAAGCAAGAGAGGCCTAGGGAAGGCCAGATATTTATACGCGACCCTCGCGAGTGCGTATCCCCGCATTAACAGGGCTAACCCGTGCGAAGCCGCGCTTAGCAGCTTTGCTCAAATCCTTATTCCAACCTGCCCTACGTTCCGAGTCTTCCACGTGCTTCAAGGTTTGGTAGAGGGGTGAATTTGGAGGGCTGGGTCCCGTAGTGAATGTTGCGGGGCATGTGATTCTTGGCGTTTATACACCAAGCTGGACTGTCACTTCTTGACGACTTCTAAGCGCTCTGAGGCTCTTCTGTCCCTACCTTCTGTACACTCTGTGGGGAGACCATGACAGTAGCCCCCCCGAACAAAGCTGAGTTCCTACGAAGCCGTAGTAGTTCCACATATCGAGGATGTTCAGCTTCAGTACTAGGCCTAGGCCTAATGTTATAGTCGATACACTATTAGTAAGCCCCGTCGAAGAGCTTAGATTCGAAGAGCCTGCCGATGTTGACTTCTAGGCCGTCTGCGCGGGCGTAGTATTCTTCGATTGCTTGACGATTGAAGATGATATGTTGGATAGGTTCCTATAAGGTATCCTACTTAGGGTAACCTTGCCATTCGACTTTATACTTGATCGGCGGTAGTCCTTCAACGTCGTTAGGCTCTACGCGGATTCCCCGGATCTTGCGGACGGCATAGTCGTCAGAAGGTAGGTTAATAGGCTCGTCGACTTCTACTTCATCGGGAGGACCTAGCATGTCTTGGTTTTGGTTCGGGAATAGGTCCTTAGCCGACGGCCGAAGGCGTACGGGATGGAAGACGTCGTGGATCTTTATGTTCGTAGGAAGAGCTAGACGGTAGGCGTGTGAACTGATACGCTCGGTGATCTCAAAAGGACCTAGGTTCTTCTAGTTCAGCTTCTTAGAGGGGCGGTCCGTCTTGATGTTCTTGGAGTTAAGGTAGACTATATCGCCTACTTAGTAGTCGGGAGCTGGCTGGCGACGACGATTGGCTTAATCCTCGTAGATTGCTTGTGCGTACACCATCTCGTCGTGAACTTCTTTATAGATCTGTAAGAGTATAGTAGCGAACTTGTCTACTGCTTGCTCGTTTGCGTCTTCGGTAGGCGGGAGAGGTTCTTCTAGTTCTATGCCTATACGAGGGTGGTAACCTCTCGTAGTATAGAAGGGAGAGTAGCCAGTAGTCTCCGAGTCCTAGTTACGAGTAGCGAACTCTACCGTAGGGATATGCTAGGGCCAATCCTTCTGGTGGTAGTCGACGAAGCAACGAAGGACCTACTCGAGGATAGCGTTCGTAATTTCGGTCTAGCCGTCGGTCTGTAGCTGAAAACTGGTCGAGAGGTTATGCTTAATGCCTAGGATAGTACACAGACGCTTCTAGAAGTGCGAGATGAACTAGGTGCCTCTGTCAGAGGTGATGCTATCCGGGAGGCCTTAAAAGCGCTAGACGAATTCGTAGAACAAGCGAGTAGTCTCCTTTGCGGTCATGCTCTAGCACGGGATCATGTACCGGTCCTTGGAGTGACGGTCCACGATCACTAGAAGGGCCTTTACTTTCACGCCGCTGAAGGTCTTGCCGTGAGGAAGATCGGTGATAAAGTCTATAGTGATGTGCTTCCACGGACGATTAGGAGCCGGGAGAGGGTGCAAGAGACCGTGGGGACGGTGGCGGTTAGCTTTAGCTCTTCGGCAAGTAGCGCAGTTTAGTACGTAGCGGCGGACGTCCTTCTAGGAATGCGGCCACTAGTAATACCTAGCGAGGAGCTTGTGGGTCTTAGCTACGCCTAGGTGACCCCTAGAGGCGGAGTCGTGGATGATTTGAAGAATCTCAGCTCGGATATTAGAGCCTTCGGGCTGCGGTACGTAAAGCTTCTTACGGAAGTAGACGACACCTTCCTAGAGCTCGCACTCGGATAGCGAGAAGCCCGGGAATGTCCTCGCGCCAGATCTAAGGGCCTGAACTAACTCTTGGGCGTCTATGTCGGCATCGTACGCTGTTCGTACTCGTGCCATGATGCCTTCGGGCTGCTCCTTATTATCAAACCCCTCAAAGTCTGATTCGGATGAGCCGTCGGTCGTTACTGAGCCCTCTTTATCGTCGTTCAAGTCCTTAGCGTCCGAGGCGTATTCTTCAGGCTCGGATTTATCGTCACTCTCGTCAAGGTAGGCAGGAGCGAGCACGAGAGTAGCAAAGGAAGCGGCGAGCGTAGGCTGGCCGTTCGATAGATACTCTCGAAGCTCGGAAGAGAGGTTGTGCTCTTTGATGACTTGTTGCCCTACGATTTGCCGGCCCCCTCTTCGATCAACTAGAGAGTCTCTAGGGCGGCGGGTAAGGGCGTCGGCTATCGAGTTGGCCTTGCCGGGCGTGTACGAGATCACGAAGTTGAACCGGGAGAGGAACTCGCTCTAGCGGGCCTAGCGACGATTAAGCAGCTTGCTCTTTATAAAGTAGACGAGGTTCTTATAGTCGGAGCTTACTTAGACGGGCATAGCAGAGCCTTCGAGCTCGGGGCGCCACTCTTCGAAAGCTTTGACGATGGCGAGAAGCTCCTTGTCGTAGATCTCGTAGTTACACTCCGTGGCGGTCAACTTCTTAGAGAGGAAGGCGACAGGTAACCAGGGGGATTTAGGCGAGCGGCGTTGTAGTAGGACACCGCCCACCACGCCGTCGGATGCGTCGGTCTCTACACGGGTCTCCAGTTCGAAATCGAAGTGCTATAGAAGCGGGTTCTTAACAAACTTCGCTTTGAGCAAGTCAAAAGCCTCCTAGCATTCGTCGGTCTAGGCGAACTTCTCACCCTTGCGCGTGAGCTTCGTCAAAGGGCGTACTACGCCCGAAAATGCGTAGATGAAGCGGCGGTAGAAGTTGGTAAAGCCTAGGAAACCCTGGACCTCTTTGACGTTCGTAGGAGCATCCTATTCGACGATAGCGTCGATCTTCTCTTAGTCTATCTTGATGCCGTCTACGGTAATGATCAAACCAAGGAACTTGACTTCGGTCTTCTCAAACTCGCACTTGTCGATATCGAGCTGCAAGCCGGCGTCTGCGAGCTTCTGAAGGACCTTACAGACGTGCTCGCGGTGCTCCTCCTTAGTCTCGCTATAGACTAGGATGTCGTCGATGTAGGCAGTGTAGAACTGATCGAGGAACTCCTAAAGGATGTCGTTAATGAAGTTCTAGAAGGTACTAGGCCCGTTACAAACGCCGAAGGGCATAACGAGCGACTCGAACAGCCCGTAGCGAGTACGGAAGGCTGTGAGATACTCGTGTCCTTCTACCATTCGTAACTTATTGAACGTAGCGATGACATCGAGCTTAGTGAAGTACTTGGCCTTAGAGAGGCGCTCGAGCGTCTCCTGAATCAACGGTATTGGGTAGCGGTTCTTCTTTATAACAGCGTTCAAGCCTCGGTAGTCTACGTAGAAGCGTAGACCACCGCCGGGCTTCTTAACGAACATGACGGGACTGCTAGCGCTAGAACGGCTCGCTCGAATGAACCCCTTCTTTAGGTTCTCTTCGAGGTATCTCTTGAGGACGATAAGCTCTTCTCGGGACATAGAATATAACGGTCCGAACGGTGTCTCTGCACCTTCTTCTAGCTCAATCTTGTGGTCGTAAGGGCGATGAGGAGGCAGCTCGTCTACGGCTTTAGCATCGAATACGTGGAGGATGTGGTGTGCCTAAGGAGGGACCTTCGTAGCAGGGTCGGTAGGTGTACGCTTCTTGTCGAGCTTCTCGAGGGCGATGTCGATATCGCGGAGAGAGGCGGCGAAGACTTGAGCTTTAGGCTACTTAGTAGCAGTAGTGAAGGCAGCGGCGTTCACCTAGAAGATCTTAGTATACTTAGGACCGCGCTGAGGCGGCGGAGAAGGCGGAGGTGCCGGAGGAACTTCTAGAGGGAAGCTGACAGTAAGGGAAGTCCAGTCGATAATAGGTCGGTGTCGTCTAAACTAGGGGAGGCCGAGGATAAACTTCTAATGCGGTAGGGACGTAAGGAAGCTGGTGATCGACATACGCTTGCCTCCGAGGGTGATTGACGTGTGTACAACATAAGTAATCTTACTAGTGGTAGTCTCCGTGCCGTCAAAGAGTTCAAGGGTGCGAGGGTACTTAAGTTCCTAGGGTTCGAGGTTGAGAGAGGTCGCGAGTTTATAGTCTATAAAAGACTCGCCTAGTGCGCCAGTGTCCATAAGAGTGAGATTGGAAGAAGAGAGTTTCTTTGAGCCGATATTTATATTCGTAACGAACGGTTTGCAAGCGTAGTCCTTGCCCGTCTCGTCGTACAGGTCTAGCTGTGCTATATTGATCCTCAACTTCTTTCCTCTCTTCACTTTCGGTAAACGTTGTTCTTAGTCTTCATCGCGTCGATAAGGAAGACCTAGGCTTTTTCCTGCTCAGCGGGAGCAGCAGGAGCAGGCTCGATAGCGCCGATAGCGCCGCGAACCGGGTTACGGGCGTTACGGGCAGCGAGCTGCGGACAGTTAGCTACGATGTGGCCTGGACCGCCGCAGTAGGTGTAGAGTCCGGCCTGGCGACGGCGAAGCTTCTCTTCGGGAGTGAGCTTACCGTTCACGAGGCCCTAGACTCGAGGGACGGCGGTACTAGCGCTAAGATCTATAGCGTCACCTACAGAGACGGGAGGGAGAGCCGTAGGAGCGGCGGCGCCTAGTGGAGTAGCGAAGTGGCTTCCGGGACCACGAGGCTAACGACCTTGAGAACGGGAAGCGAGGAGAGAGGCGGTGTGTTTCATGTTAGAGTCGAGGCGCTAGTAGGTCTCGACGAGCTCACGGAAGCTCATAGCACTAACGTCCTTATCCTCGAGGGCTCGAAGAAGCTCTGCTGACAAACCACGGCGGAGAGTGCTCTTCTTGGTCTCTTCGTTGTAGCCGGTGAACCCGATGTCGCGGTTGAAGGCCGCGAGGTACTCGGCGAAGCTCTTGTTCTTCTAGAGGAGGTTGTGGATGGCGTTCTAGGCGGTGGCTCTACGGTCTGGATCACCAAAGGCAGCACGGAGGTCCTGCATTAAGGTGAGGACGTCCGGGCAGCCGATAGTCTACGTGGCGTTGTCGATGTAGTGTTGTACCTAAGCCGCGGCGTCTCCCCGAAGGAGGGAGAAGACGTACGTGACTTTGTCCTTCTCTTGCGGAAAGTGGTCGGCATTAGCTAACAGCTTGATAGTAAGCTATGTCTCAAATGCCTCAAACTTGCTCTTGTTGCCGTCGAACTCGTCTAGGTCGTTAACCTTCTTAGAGAAGTGCTAGCGGCGGTTGTCGTCGGCGTACGGGGCGAGGTTCTAGAAGGTGTTCACAATACCTTGAAGGTATGTTGCTTAGTTGTTTGCTTGCTCGACCTACTAGGCGGTCTCGCGGAAAGAGGAGACGGTGCGGTTAATAAGAGCGTAGGCGGTGTCGGGGTTGGCGTTTACCTAGGCACCGAAGGCAGCGGCGTTCGAGAAGGGGATGTCAGTCCACTCACTGAAGTGGAATAGAGTGTCTTGGTTGTCGAGGTTGACACCTCTATCGGTGGCGTGGTCACCTATAAGGATGACTCGAGTAGTTGACGGTTTGTTAGTCTTTTATGATGTCAGGGCGAGAGCCTAGCCTATAAGATATAAGGGTGAAAGCGAGAATGCAGGTGCGAAGTGCAGATGCAAAAGGGTATAGTATGATTGCTACACAAAACAAAAGACGAAGAAAGCAAGAGAGGCCTAGGGAAGGCCAGATATTTATACGCGACCCTCGCGAGTGCGTGTCCCCGCATTAACAGGGCTAACCCGTGCGAAGCCGCGCTTAGCAGCTTTGCTCAAATCCTTATTCCAACCTGCCCTACGTTCCGAGTCTTCCACGTGCTTCAAGGTTTGGTAGAGGGGTGAATTTGGAGGGCTGGGTCCCGTAGTGAATGTTGCGGGGTATATGATTCTTGGCGTTTATACACCAAGCTAGACTGTCACTTCTTGACGACTTCTAAGCGCTCTGAGACTCTTCTGTCCCCACCTTCTGTACACTCTGTGGGGAGACCATGACACCCGTTAGCCCCCGCTCCTAGCCGGTCTCGTCGCGCTACGCCGTGTCCTCTCTTCCTATACTACTCCTACTAGGCGGTACTATTCTAGCTAGCCCTTCTCTAGTATCTAGTTCGGAATATACCGTAGGTCCTTAATATTGTTAAGAAGTGCCCTAATCGTCCGGTTCCTTGCCTTTACTATCTACTCCCCCCTTCCTAGCGACTACCTCGGATAGACGAGGAGTACGTACCGTACGTTCTAGGAGCGATAGCCGTAGGGGTATCTAGTGTTCGTATATTCTAGAACCTTCCTCTATAATAGGTACCCCTAGAGGCCGATATGTTCGCTTCGTAGTTAGGTTACTATACTACTCTATACCCTCGTAAGGTAGTAGTAGATAAGCTCTAGGGAGTACTTGACCGCGGATTTCGTAGCTAACTATTCCTTAGGCTATCCCGCTAGCTAAGGGCGTCCACTATACCCTACAACCTAGTTGTTCTACCTCTCTTTCTATAGTT
This sequence comes from Fulvia fulva, assembly GCF_020509005.1. Classification (NCBI taxonomy): domain Eukaryota; kingdom Fungi; phylum Ascomycota; class Dothideomycetes; order Mycosphaerellales; family Mycosphaerellaceae; genus Fulvia; species Fulvia fulva. Next base: position 2,144,407 of record NC_063012.1, read on the forward strand.
GCTCTATAAACGATTTCTTACCTTCCTATTATGTTACTAGCTATTCGTCCCTTACTCGGTAGTTCGGCTCGTTTCCGGGTCGAATGCCCCTATACGCTAGTACTGATTCGCGGGCCCTTACGACTGCACTGGCAATGACCTTCTATACTAGGTACTATGCCGACTTGCCTAAGTAGGAGGTCCGTAGTCCCTAGATATATAGTTCGATCGGCGGTATAGCGGTCTCGTACTTAAGTATCCTTATTAGTGTCGACTTATATACTCCGGTGACCTTCCTTAGGCATTAGTTTTAGATCTTTACTAACGGCGTAACGAGTCCCTTTAATAGGTAGGCCCTCTCGCCTAAGGACTATACTTAGCTACTATAGGTAAGGACTAGCCGTATAATAGCTATATATAGGAGTCGTAACTACCGAAAGTCCGCCCCCTATATAGACGTAGTAAGCCTCTAGTATAATACTATATTCTATTTAGCTTTCCGTAATATTACCTATACGTACTTCCTCTACCGTAGCGCTAGGTCTACCTATAGTCTAAGGATCCTAAGCTAATTTACCGGATTAGTCGTATACCCCTATATCTAGATAGAAGCTTATATATTATAGAACCGTAGCCGGCGCGTAAAGTATATTAGATTGTACTCTTCTAAGACAAACCGAGCCCTATACCTCCTAGCCTAGTCCTTATAGATCTTATACTTCTCTTCTAGTAGTATATAGTTCTTCTTAGTCGAGAAAGACTACGCTAGGATGTTTATATCGTCTACGAAGCCGCTCATAGCGGTATTCTAGGATTCTAGGGCTAGGAGTAGCGTCGCTATAAAGAAGAGGAACAGGATAGGTACTAGCGTTAAGCCTTACGGGATTCTAGTATAGACTACTTAAAATAGGCTTTTGTACTAACCGACTAGGATCGACGTGCTACGGTTTTAGAGGTAGGACCGTACGAAGTTAATAAGCTACTTAGAGAGTCCTTTCGACCTTAGGATATAGAGTAGCTACGGGTATAATACGTAGTTAAAGGCTCCTGATATATCTAGACTAAGTAAGGATACTACCTTATCCCTATTTCTATACTAGATAGCCTTTACCTAAGAGGTAATAAGTTCTATTACGGATAGCGTCGATTGCTATAGGCGCGTACCTATCTAGGTGTCCGGGAGTAGAGAGTACTACTCTACCGCCTCGGAGAGTCTCGTTATAAGTAGCTTCTTAAGCGCCTTCCTAAGAGTATTAAGGAGCGTAATTAGGCGGTACGACTTTACCTATATATAGTCTTCCTTTTACGGCTTACTTAGGACTACTATTGTCGATTATTTAAATGCTATTAGGTAGTATCCGGTCTATAGGTAGGCTTCAAAGATCGCGACGACTACTAGGGCTAGTTAATCTCTATATTTCTTTAGTAGTTCGTTTAGGATCCTATCCGGCCCCGGGGCTTTCTTTACCGGTAACTTCCTAAGTAGCGGTAATATCTCCCTCGGACATATCCTATTAGACCGCGATACTAGGGGCTAGGGGAGTAGAGCTATTTATGTCGCTTAGATTAGCCTCGACTAGTGTTACGGCTACGTAAGTAGCCCGCTCAGACCCGCGCGACCGGCTTACCTAAACAGGCAAAAGACGAGGTCGTGAAGCTCGTAAGCTTTATACTAGCGGAGCCTTATCTAGGCTTACTTCGGATAATAGACTACCCTAAGTGCCGCCGTAACAACTAGGGCGGGAAGAACTTCCTAGCTAGTAGACGCGCCTTAGCCTCGGGGTCGCTAACCGGGCTACTAGGCGATTAGAGCGGTAGGATAGAGAAGAAGGGGCCCTATATAGGGTCCTATCGGGCCTATTTTACTAGCTTCTATATCCTCGCTAGCTTACCGGCGATTTCTTCTACTATAGCTCTCTAGCCGACTACTTTCTCCCTCCGTATTATAGCTTTCTTCTATTAGTATACCTCCCTATATACGTTCTAGGCCTCCTTGCTATAGCTGCTCGTCTATACCCGGCGGGCTCTCCTTACTTCTCTTACTACCGTAGTATACTTTGGCGTCTAGTATAGTTTAGACTATATCGTTAGTTAGGTAAGCGGAACGTAAAGTAAGGTCGCTTTTCTTATCTCGTCTATTAACCCTTAGACTACCTCGTCTATCTCGTCTTTACTATTATATTACTACTACGCGATCTAGACTAGCCTCTTAGAGTCGTCGAAGTATACCTATCGCGATCCGAGCGTATATATAGGTAACATCCTATTATTAAAACTTAAGGCTATATACGCTAGGAATTAGGTAACTAATTAGTTACCTATAGCCTCTTTAAGAGTAATCCTTAGCTATTCTAGATAGATATATATAATATATAACCTAGAAAATTATTACCCTTAGAGGACTCGGATTTTCGCCTTATATTACTATATACGATATATTCGAAAGCTCTTATTAAGGCTATTCTAACGATCTATAAAGTAGGCCACTACCCCTAGAATTAAGAGAGTTCTACCTTATTTAATTTAGATAGCTTAAAGTTCTCTTCACCCTATTTCTTTAGCTCTAAACGCTACGGAGGTACCTAGCTATATTAGGTAACTCCTAGGTAATAGTAGCCTAGGCTACGGTACTACCGGCGCCTATAGCTCTATAGGCAAAGCTCCCCTAAGACAACTAGTAGTAACTTATAGAGGACGTAAAAAGTATAGAAACTAACAATTAGCTCCTATACCGGTCTCTATAGGTAATGATTACTTAGCTACGTACGGCGCTTATACTATCGTATTACTAAGGGTAATAAGAAATAAGGACGACGTCTTAGGCGATTAGTAAGGCCACCCGGAATTAACACCCCTATAGCTAGGTATCGGTCGCGGTATCGATACTAGGCCCCCGCCTAACGTACGATATAGTTACGATCCGTATTATAGTAAAGGAAGACTAGGCTAAAGTTACGAAGCTATTAAATAAGGAGCTCGCCTAACGAATTAACTAACAAGGGGTAGTCGTAGTAAACTAATAGTCTAACGGTACTCTATAGATCTATACTAGCTCTACTACTACTAGGAGGTACCTAGAGGTATAGCTATAGTAGGTATCTAAGGTTACGGTATTAGCGAAGGTCTTAATAAAGTAATTTACGATCCTAGTCTACGATATACCTAAGGAGTTCGACCTAACTAACTAAGGTCACCTACGTGCTCTCTAAGAGGACAACCCGGTTACTCTTAACTCTCTAATCTAGAAGGCGACTTAGCTCTATAGGAAAAAGCTACAAGGTAAGAAGGCCTCGGCGCTAATAGTATAGCTATAAGACGCGAAAGCGGCGGATCTAGCGATAGAATAAGGCCTAATCTAGTAATATAGCCTTAAGATAGTAGAAAAGTACTCCTTATCCTTCCGTGTCCTCTAATGCTTTAAATGCTAATAGTATAGACACTAAACCTATACGTATATAAACAAGTAGGCCTACTCGAACTATATAGGAGACTATATACCTAGGGACTATATATTAGCTACGAGGCGGTACGCGAACTGTCGGGGGTACTACCTATCGTATAGCGCGGAATGCCTATAGCGGAAACTAGCAAAAAACAAGGCAATTATAAACAGAACCGTCGCCCTAAGATTCTACGGCGACCGTAAGGCTAGCCTATACCGGAACTAGCTAGCGGCGGTCGGGTATAAGCGCCCTAGGGCCGAGAATAACGTAAAGGATACGTAACCTAGGGCGTACGGGAGGCCACGTACTCTACTAGCTACGGCGAGGAAATCTAACTAGGCCCGGCTCCCCTTTAGTATATAGCTAATAGGCGTAGACTAGGACGTATAAGGTAGTAGGACATAGGACATTATAGAGGAAATAATTGTCGATAACAATAACTAGCCTCGACACGCTTAGTATTATCTAGTATAACGTTAACTATAGTAAGGATATAGTCTAGAACTATTTCCTATACGAGGCGGACCCGTACGTCTACTACGTCCTAGTAATCTAGGAGCTATAGATTAACCCGTACTATAAGAGACTAACGACCTATAAGTTACTAGGCTATACGACATGCCTACGAGGCGACGGTAGACCCCGTACGTGCTTCTATATTAGTAAGGACAGATTAGAATCCGACTAGGACGTAGTATACTACGTAGATAAAGAAGGCGGGGGAGATATTACCTCCCTCTATATAGGTAGTACTTAGATATACAATATATATATATAACCGCTAGCCTCGAGGTCTAGCCGCGACCTTAGGGTCTATAGACACCTAGATAGTACGCTTAAGAGATAAGGGTACTATATTATAGTAGGAGACTTTGTAAGGGCGCGCGTATTATAGGGTCCGAACGAGATAGTTATTGTTCTACGAAGCTATAAAAGAGGAGCGCGAGGCGCGGCGAAGTTATAAAGTAAAGCTAAGCCGCGCTAACCCGATACGGAAGGTCCGTGGTTCAGCCGGGCCGACGTAGCTATAGTAGGGGGTCGCGGGCTACCCGTAATAGTATCCCCTCTCCTAAAACACGCCTTAGTCCTCTAAGCGTTATCCACCTTATAAGGCCACTTACCTATCGAGCTCTTTAATCGCGCGAACGCCTAATTATCCTCTATTGCCCTGTCGTCATCCGATAACATCGCATTCGCTCTATTAAGACTATCCTCGACCGGCTTCCTTCGAGAAACATATTGCCTAGTTAGCTAGCTTGCCCTAGACCTACGTCTGTCTTTAGCTAGCACTCGCGTATAATCCTTATGACTAAAGTTAGGTATTATTATAGGCTCTATAGGCTCTACTCGAGTATCGAATATATGTAGAGCAGATTCTATTAGAGGTAAGGCTCGAGGCGACTTATTCGTAACGGTGTCTTTCGGAATAACCCTAATCGTATTAAGCCCGAGCACCTTAGTAGCTAGTAGGGACTAGTTAGATAGAGCTACGAAGCCTATAGGCGTAGACAACTTAGGCCGGTTATAGTAAAAGTCTATAATAGCGGCGGCCGCGTGTTTAAGTATGTCCTCTATAGGTTACTAGGTCTTACTATCCTCCTCGTTCTAATATCCAGCCCATTTCACCTTATACTATATATCTACCTTACGCTTATGCCCCTTCTTCACCTTACCTACCCGCTTACGGGTGTATATATTAAGGATCTTTCCTACCTCGTATATATACGTAGGTACTACTACTATATCGGCTACTATATTAGCCTCGGTAGTATTAGGTTCGATAGTTATCGGTAGTAGCGGCGCTAGATACTGCCCTTTAAGTAGTAGGAAATCGGGGTGGTCGGCTCGTTATAGCAGTAAGGTATAGAAGTAGTTATTAAGTCCTACTAGAGCGTCTAATAGTTTTAGTCGATAAGAGAGTCTAGCCGGTATAACTTCCGTAATCTAGTAAAAGCCGGCATATTTCCTATCTAGCTTCTTAGATAGTCGAGTCGTACGGATGTTCTTAGTACTAAGATACACCTAATTACCTACCTTATAGTCTAGAGGAATGCTTCGGTAGCGGTTTGCTACTTCTACTTAGAGAGCTTATAACATTCGTATATTATCTTAAAGGTGCTTATAAAGCTCGTAAATTCGACGTATAAAGGTTTCTACTAATCGCGTATCTAGTCGCTAGAGAGTAGTTAGTCCTCCCTCCTTTCTAGCGTTTAGGTCAACTCGCTCTATAAACTTAGGGTTATAGCCTAAGGTAGCGTAGAACGGCGATATACTAGTAGTCTCGGATAGGTGATTATTAATCGCGAACTAAGCAAGGCATAGCCATTCTGCCTAGTCATCCTATGCCTTATTAGTAAACATACGAAGATACTGTTCTATCGCCTAGTTAGTACGTTCTGACTGTCTATTAGTTTCTAGGTAATACGAAGAACTTAGCTTACGATTTGTACGGAGCATCTTATAGTGTTTCTTCTAGAAGGTAGCAACCTACTACTTACTACGGTCTGATATAATAGTATTAGGAAACCCGCGTCGACAGAACATATGTTTAAGGAAAAGCCTTGCCGCATTCTATACTATTATTACGCTAATAGGGATCAGCTCGACTTCCTTAGTAAGCCTATTAGTAACGGTTATAATGTTGTTATAGACTATGCCGTTAAGAGTACTGTCTAGGAGTCCGATAACGAAGTCGACTATAATATATTTCTAAGGCCGATCTGGAATAGGAAGTAGCTGTAATAATCCTAGTGGCTAGGAGTATAGAGATTTTGTTATACGGTAGGTACGGTAATTCGCGGTATATCTACGTACGGATCTCGCTAATCTAGACTAGTAGAATTTACGTACTACGAGTTTATAAGTACGAGCTCGTCCTAGATAGCCTACTACTAGAGCGTTATAGTTTATCTTGATTATCCTAGTCTATAAGGCTTAGTCATTTAGTACCTATAAGCTCTAGCCGTCGTATTGATTTCAAATATATAGCAGGTCGCTATCTGCTTTATAGTATACTAGGTGAATCTTCGCTCTCTATAGTAGTGTAGGAGTACGGTCTTTCTATAGGTCCTTAATCGCGGTCTTAAGCTCGTTATCGGTTACGTACGCCGTCGACATTCGATACTCGAGTTCGGCTTCCCGTTAACTTTTACGCGTCGCCGGTTATTTAGTAGGCGCATCTCGTTCTATAGATATGAACTCTTTAGCTTTAGGGTCTAGCTATACTAGTTCCTCTTCTTCCGGCGTATCTTCTACTATTGCCTATAGTAAGGCGATCTTAAGGAATCGCTTAGGAGGTAGTAATGTCTGATGCTAATACTAGTTCCGAGGGTCGTTCACCCCCTACGGAAGGTCCTAGCTACGTCTCGTTAGGCTGTCTAGCTTTATACCTTGAAGTCCTAGACGGTATATTATCTTAAAGTTGAACTATAACAAGAACTTAGCCTAACGCGCTTGTCGCCGATTTAGCTACTTTGTCTTTATAAAGTATTCTAGGTTCTTATAGTCGGTATAAATCTTAACTAGCTATAAATCCTTATTATCTACTTCGTAGGCGAGCTCGGGTCTCTATTCCTTAAAAGCCTTAATAATAGCTAACAGTTCCTTGTTATAGATTTCATAATTGCACTCCTATAGACTTAACTTCTTCGAGTAGAAGGCTATAGGATGTAGTATACCCTTCTCGTTATACTACGAAAGTACGCCGGCGTTTATAAAATCTAAAGAATCTATCTCTACTACCGTTTCCCTACCTAGTATATAATGTGCGAGTATGCCGGCTTTACTAAACGTAGCTTTCAAATTGTCAAAGGCTCGTTAGCAATCTAGTAACTATTAAATCCTTCTGTTCTTGTGATTGCTTAGTCCGTCCGACTTAGTCAGGTTTATAAGAGGAGTAGCTATACGCGAAAATGCTTTAATAAACCGCCTATAGAAGTTGGCAAATCTAAGGAAGGCCTAGACATCCTTCAGGTTCTTAGGAGCTTCCTATATCTAAATATATTCGAGTTTCTCGGGGTCCATCTCGATGCCGTTAGGGGTTATAATTAGCCTAAGATACCTTATCTTCTATTAGTAGAATTCGCTTTTGTCGATGTCCACTATAAGTCCTATATCGCGTAGCTTAGTAAGAACCTTCCGCACGTGTTTAATGTGCTCCTCTAAGGTGTCACTAAAGATAAGTACGTCATCTAGGTAGGCCGACACAAAGTCGTCTAGGTGTTCTTATAAGACCTTGTTAATGTATAATTAGAACGATACTAGTCCGTTATATAAGCCGAATAGTAGCACTGGACACTCGTAGATGCCGTATCGTGTCGTAAACGCCGTTAACTACTCGTACCCTTTAGCTATCCGTAACTTATTAAAGGCTACTATAATGTCTAGCTTCGTGAAGTACTTCTTGCCGTATATACGGTTAAGCGTCTCTTATATTAAGGGAATCGGATACCGGTTCTTAATAGTGATCGTATTTAATCCTCTATAGTCGATATAAACACGTAGCCCACCTCTAGGCTTACGTACTACTAGCACTAGTATAGGAGACTAGCTCGTCTTTTACCCTACTTTCCGTACCTTCCCTTTATATATTTGCTTGTCTAGCTATTTCTTAACTGCCTCGTTCTCCTTCTTAGCTAGGCCGTAGGGCTTGCGGTATAGTGGCTCTTATAGACTATTAGGCTTAATATAAATCTCATGATCTACGCCTAGTTAGTAAGGTAGGAGTCCTTTATAATCCTTAGCTAAGAAAGCGTCCGTAATATCGTAGTATATCGGCGGCAACTTCTCCTTCGGGTTATAATTGAACTGCTTGTTTAAGAATTGGTCTAGATCATTAGTAGCTATTATACTTAGCTTAAGCTCTCCGTCGTTACTCTTACGCCTAGTAGGCATAATGTAGAAGTACTTAGCCCTAGGCTAGTACGCGTACATTCCCTACGCGCGTTAAGAAACGCTCTAGTAGTCTACTTCCTTATCGTCTATATCTTCTAGGTTATATAATAAGACGTTCAGCTCCGCCCCTCCTACTATAAAGCTCGCTACTTCTCTAGTAAAGGGCTCTAGTCCGCACCGTACTAGTGCCTACTTCTTCTTCTCGCGATAGTTTAGGGATTGCACTATTATCGATGTCTTATTCTATAGACAGTGACTAAAGTAGTAATCCGATCTGAATGCCACCTCGCCTGTCTCCTAGAAGATGTTTAGGTTGTACGCTATAAGCTACGGTAGGCTAAAGACGGTGTTATATTCAAGGTCGGTGACGTAGTATAACATTTACTCGTAATAATCGCCGATAACTACGTCTATAAGGGCCGCGTATATAATCTGCCGTATAGTAGCCGTTCTATCTCCTAGTGTTAGTCGTCGGCTTTACGTCAAAGGGATTAGGGGTATTATGTATTTACGTATAAATTTCTAGTTAAGAAAGAGAGAGGTGGAAGTAGAATCTATAAGGCCTCGAGCCTTTCTATATTATATTATTACGGGTAACAATATATAAGGGTGTATAGCTAGCTATTGTTTATCGAGTACGTATACCGATATCTTAAGCTCCTTACTATAGTCTATTACCGTCTCTTACATTCCGTGTCTCTTAATCTTATGCTCTTTCTGTCCTAGGAAGTTCGGGTGACCGCTATCTACTACGCTTAGGCAGCGGTCGTACTATTTCCCTACTACGGATCGGCGGCTAGGGAACTAAGGTTCGCGTTCGGATTCGGCGTAGTATTACGTAGACGCAGTAGGCGATAGTCGCTATCGTACCTATATATTAGGTATTTAGGGTTAGTCGATACGTAAGAACCTATACGGTAGTAGTAGTACTTACCCTACTTCTTAAGGTCTTCGCGCTACTTACGGTTAAGCGTAGGTAGGTTCTATAGATATATCGGCAGATCCTCCTTCTTCTTAGTACTATCGTACTATAGTAGGCGCTATACTAAGGCACCTACTATACCGGTAGCGGTACTAGTAACTACGTTACCGTTGTTCTAGTTATTCTAGCCGCTATTACCGTTCGAGTTACTATTACTACGGGGGCGCTCCTTCTACGGGTATAGTCGATCTGTCTCGTAGAAGCTCTCGTCTAGTACGGTGTACTCCTCGATAACGTCTTATATACTATCTAGGCGGCGGTCGACTTCGCGGTCGCCGAAGGTCTTAATAAAGTACTTACGGTTTAGTCGGTTACGGAATAGTATAAGCTCGGTCTTATCGGTCAATAATATCTAGGCGCGTAACTTCGAGTAGCGTGTATAGAAGGCTACAAAGGTTTCGCCTTATTCTTACTTATAGGTAGTAATGTTAACTATAGCCTTAGTTCCTTCATTACGTATACTATATTAGCGTGTTATCTAATCTAATAACTCTTCTCTAGTCTTAAACTCGTTAAAGGACTACTGTCTAGGTATAGGGATCCTCGGCTTAATGCTTCGCTAAGGATCACCTTACGTCTACCTATATACGAAGCGTAGACTATCTACCTTAGTACGGAAGGTTACTATAGTTAGCTTTAGGAGAACACTACTATACTAGCTGTCGAAATTAGGGTCATTATCGTTCTTAAAGTGCTTAGGGTTAGGTATACCCTTACTAATCTCTATGCCGCGAGTCAGGGTACGGCTAATAGTAAAGAGACGTTCTAGAAGGTTAACTAGTAGTGTCTAGGTACGGGTATTACGTATTCTCGAGTCACGACTATTGTTAGGTCCTAGTCGCGGACGGTCGTTATTACGTCCTCGGCTATTATTACTACGGTTATAGTCGTCTCTATCGTTATCACTACTACCGCTACCGCCACCTCTACTAGCAGCTTCGCGATACCTACGTAATAGCTACTCGAGTAAGGTCTCGTATAGGCGGGAACGAGAGGGTCGGCGGCCTAAACGGCCCCTACCTCCGTTCTATATAGTGTCTCCTACCTTAAGCCGAGCCTTTAGGTTATCGACTTCTTGTTATAGGGCCTAGTTCTTCACCTTAGCATCTTGTGCCTTCTTCTTCTCCTTCTCGTAGATCTCGCTAAACTGCTTATATAGGTTGTTAGCTTCCTTATATTTCTTCTCTAGCTCTTATAACTTAGCTAGGTCGTAATCCTTCTTACTCTTAAGATCTACTACTATTTTCTATATAACAAGCTCTTCACTTCGTAGCATCTTATAGATACGGTCGTATTCGGTATATAGCGTAGTATACTAGGTGTTCTAGAGGTCGTTAGCTCGCTCTATTATATCGAGTTGTCTACCCTTAGTAATCGCCGTATTAACTACTTATAGTACGAAGTCGTAGGTGGTCTTCGGGTGTTAGGATGTAAGGGTCGTAAGGTTGTCTAGGGTAACATTCTAGTATTCGGATACGAGAATATGTTCTACCTCGTCGAGTAATAGATACACCTCGTCTAGGTCGCCGCCTAGGTTCTCTTCGAGCTTGAACTCGAACAGTTCTATAAAGTCAATCTTACTACCTTCTTCTCGCTCGAAGGCCTTCTAGTAAGCTTTATTAATCTCTTGTTATAGCGCGACACCGGTGTCTACTATAACCCGCCGGTTGTCGTCCTATATCTAACTCTAAGGGAAAGAGGAGAGGTCGGGGAAAAGAGATATACGCTACTTACTTTTGCCCTTAGGCTTAGGTAGCGGTAGTATACCGCCATTCGCTATTTATAAAGTTATATTGTCTAGGTTCGGGGGAGGCGTAACGGTACCTATATCCTGACTGTCTACGAGCGCGCGACTACCTACTAATAATGTCGCTACGTTACGTTCTCTAGGTATCTACGCGCTATACGCCTTACCGTGTTCTATATTCTAATGCGACTCTACGCGTTCTCGAGTTCTACGGTTCTATCTATTCCTATTATTACGCGTCCCTTACCTAGATCCGCGATCTAGGTAGGGTAGTAGAACAAACTATAAGGGCGCGCGTATTATAGGGTCTAAACGAGATAGTTATTGTTCTACGAAGCTACGAAAGAGGATCGCGAGGCGCGGCGAAGTTATAAAGTAAAGCTAAGCCGCGCTAACCCGATACGGAAGGTCCGCGGTTTAGCCGGGCCGACGTAGCTATAGTAGGGGGTCGCGGGCTACCCGTAACAGACTTTAATATATACTACCCTTCCTAGGAAAGCCTTATATAGCCGTACCCTATAGCCGACGAAGTACTCGACTTAATAGCGGGTAACGTAATTACCCTTAATACCCTAAAGGACCTAGGTACCTAGAAGAGAGGGGGACTCTAAGGCACGATCGACCTCTCCTAGATCTTAGATAGCTACTACTATATAGTAACCTACTATAGGATCGAATATAAACTCGAGGCGTCGTTAGACTATATACTAGTTAGGACCTATATTACGATATAGATATAACGTATACTAGTAAGAACCCCTAAGCTAAACTAGGGAAAGGCCTACTAGGCTAATATCTAGGCGTACCTTAATAACTCCGAGAGGCTAGTCTAGATTGTATAGTAGTAAAACAATAGTAAAGACGAGATGGACGAGGTAGTCTAAGGGTTAATAGACGAAATAAGAAAAGCGACCTTACTTTACGTTCCGCTTACCTAACTAAGGATATAGTCTAAACTATACTAGACGCCGGAGTGTACTACGGTAGTAAGAGAAGTAAGGAGAGCCCGCCGGGTATAGACGAGTAGCTATAGCGAGGAGGCCTAGAACGTATATAGGGAGGTATACTAACAGAAGAAAGCTATAATACGAAGGGAGAAAGTAGTCGGCTAGAGGGCTATAGTAGAAGAAATCGCCGGCAAGCTAGAGAGGATATAGAAGCTAGCGAAATAGGCCCGATAGGACCCTATATAGGGCCTCCCCTTCTCTATCCTAGCGCTATAATCGCCTAGTAGCCCGGTTAGCGACCCCGAGGCTAAGGCGCGTCTACTAGCTAGTAAGTTCTTCCCGCCCCTAGTTAAGGCTAATCTAAGCGACATAAATAGCTCTACCCCCCTAGCCCCTAGTATCGCGGTCTAATAGGAGGTGTCTAAGGGAGAAGTTACCGCTATACTTAGGAAGTTACTAGCAAAGAAAGCCCCGGGGCCGGATAGGATCCTAAACGAGCTGCTAAAGAATTATAGAGATTAACTAGCCCTAGTAGTCGTAGCGATCTTTAACGCCTACCTATAGACCGGATACTACCCGATATTTAACGGTTTATAATTGTATTAATATAAAGTAGCTAGGTACGTAGGAAAGAGGAGCGCGAGGTACGCCGAGGTTATATATAGCCGAGGCGCGCTAGTGACGCGCGGTCACGTGACCTATATACTAGCTAACTATTTACTAGGCCTAGGGCCGTAATACTACCCCCCCTTTAAAATCGCGCTTAGTCCCTTAAGCTCGTGTTATCGCTTCTATAAAAGTAGTATTATCCTCTATATCGTTATTTCTATTACTTCTATTATCTATTCTATCCGCTATCGTATCGTCGTTACTACCTCGGTCGGTATTATCGTATCCTCCGCGGTAGCTAACCTAGTCTATATAAGTCGTAATTTCGTACATACCGTAGCGATTTACGAACTCCCCGAAAGAGTTCGTTATAGTTTCTATTACTTATATTAAGGAAGAGCTATAGTATCTATTACTAACTAATATTAGTAGTGTAGCTATAGTTACTAAGTTAAGGGAAGATTACTATTCGCGTTAACGCTTATCTTATACTTACCTACTATCGGTTATCTTTCTTAAAGTAGCCGCCTATAGGTCTTTACTTATACTAGTCTTAGACTTGTAGCTCTTAACCGGTAGTAGAGCTATAGGTACCTACGTGATTAGTATACGTAGCCCTCCTATAGTTACTAAATTAGACGTAGCTATTAACGAAGCGTTTATAGTATCGCTAATTATACCGTCTTTAGGTATATCCTCGTTCGGAATCCACCCTAGTAGTAGTATAAAGCCGGCTAGCCTATCCTTCGTAGGATAGTTATAGTAGAAGTCCGCGATAGAGGCGGCGGTAGTATCTATTAACTCCTTAGCGGGCTCCTAAGTAGGGTTACTATAACTAACCTATTATACTAGATACTCGTATCGTCTCTCCTTCCTTCTACTACGTAGCGCTAATCCCGGCGGTAGTATACTCTTTATATCTAGTATCGTATCTAGTAACTAATACGTACTTATATCGCTATTATTGTCTTCTACCTCTATAGGTACTAGTAGTAGTTATACTTAGCCTAGTATCGGTTCGTATACCGGTATTAGTAGGTTAGCGTAGAAGCCGTTATATAAGTTACTTAGCGATTGCGGTAAATCTAGGCGATACGTATCGTATAGTAGTACTTTAGTAATCGTATAAGGTCCGGTATAGCGGTAGTTAAGTTTCTTTCACGGGCGCTTAGTACGCTAGTTACGAGTACTAAGGTATACTATATTACTTACTTTGTATTATAGTACGATCGTACGGTGTTTATTCGCGTACTCGGCTTACGACGCTTATACTATCTCTATCGAGTCTCTTAGTTTATAGCAAAGCTCTATTATACGCTATACGAAGGTATTTACTAATTCCGCGTCTAGGCGTTGTTTATATAGGAGTAGCTATATAGGTAGGTTGATGCCTATATATATAAAAGGTCACTACGCACAACGGATTGAAAAATGGCGACGACGACGGCAGTAGACGACCGAGAGCAAGGGGGAGACGAGTGGAGGACGCTCTGCAAGAAGGCGGAAGAGATAGTAGCGGCAGAAGAAGGGAGGTTTCCGGAGAGAGCACTAAAAGGAGTAATGAGCGAACTGCTCGGGGGACTGAAGGCGCTCAAACGACAAACAAGCACTACGATCAACATGGCAATCGAGGCAGCAACACGAAACGCAAGAAACAACCCTCAAAGAGACCCGAGACAGACCTAGGGCCTAACGACCTGGGCAACAATCGCGAGCCAACCCACCCCCCCTTAAAGCACAGTACTACGAGTCTATATTACGGACCAGAAAGAGAAGGAAGAGATAGGAAAGATGACCGGGAGGGAGATAGTCGAGAAGATCGGAGTAAAGGGAATAGTAGGGGCAAGGGCAGACAACAAAGGGGTTAAGCTGTTTATAGCACACGTACAGGACAAGAAGGCCCTCGAAATAAACAAGGAGTGGACACTGAAGATCGGGAGCACAGCGAAAGTCTCCTATTAATAGTACATAGTAATTGCGCATAGGGTCCCACGAACCTTTGATATACAAAGGGATACACCAAACCTCTAGAGGTAAAACTAGGTAACAGCACTAGGACTACAGATCACAAAGACAGCGTGGGTCAAGAAGAAGATAGAGGAGGGCAAGAGGGCCTCCTCGCTGATCTTATAGGTTGTAACACTAGAGCAAGCGAACAAGGTCTTAGACCAAGGGTTGTACTAGGACTTTAAGAGGCTGGATGTAGAAATCTATTAGAGCAACTACAGAATCCTTCAATGTTTTAACTGTTAACAGTACGGACATATTGCCCGAAAGTGTAGCAAAGCCACACTAGTCTACTCACACTGTGCTAGTGATCACGCGACCTAAGAGTGCCAAAAACGGAAGGAGGACACAAGATGCGCAGTATATAGGAGAAAACACCCGGCATAGTCAAACTAATGCCTAGTTAGACTATTAGCCTAGTGGAGAGCGCGGGAAGCAAGGGTAACAACACCAACCAGGTTCCTAGTAGGTGAACAGAAACAACCAGAGAGAACCACCCACCCGAATAAGAGACCCCGGCTATAAGAGGAGCCATAAATAGTGCCAGCAATAGGGAGACTAACGTTCTTATACAAGGTAGCGCAGAGCAATAGACAAATGAGAATCAACCAAATGATAGGGAGCCAACCCCAAAGGGAAGAACAGGAGGAGGGACGGGAAAACTAACAGCAAGACCAATAGTAAGACCAAACGGACCTAGACATAAACATGTCCTGATGCCTCACACTAATAGACTATCAATCATTCAGTATAATGTGAACAGAAGCAAAGACAAGGTCCAAAGGAGCTTTCTACAAGCCTTAGACCCGGAGGAACACCACATTATAGCAATACAGGAACCATAGATCAACCCACACTCTAGGATTCTATCAACTGTACGAGACCCGAGATACCACGTAGTAATAAACAGAACCGAGGGAGTCCTACGAACTTGTATCTATGTCAGTAAGAAGATACTAGCAGAGGACTAGCAGGCCTGGCCGAGTACCGACAGGGATATCACTATAGTGCAGCTCAAAACAACTCAAGGCCAAGTCCTAATCCATAGCGTATACAACCCACCTCCAGAGTCTAGAAGCAGCACACAACTACACACGCTAGGAAGGCTCCCGGAAGCAATAAACCAACAAAACCACAACATCGTGATAGGAGATTTTAACCTCTACTACCTAAAGTGGGGATCGGACTTCACCCTAGCACACCACTTCTTAGTAGGGAGGCTCATTGGTCAGATGGAAACAGCCCAAATGGACTTGATTACGCTAAAGGGAACAGAAACTTGGGCTAGAAACAATAGTTCTAGCACGCTAGACCTATGCTTCATGTCCTACGCCTTAACACGACGGGTAGAAAGCTACACAGTTAATGACCAACTAGAGTCCTCATCAGACCACTATCCAATCCAAACCGACATCCAACTTATAGTTAAGGAGGAGAGGGAACCTAAGAGGAGGCTCTACTAGAAGCAGGCCGAGTGGACACTAGTATAGCAGCGGCTAGAAGGCGAACTAGAATAGGTGAACATTGATAATATATACACAACGGAGGGGATTAACCAAGTAGTAGAGCAGCTGATAGAAGCTATATAAAGGGCAGCCCAGGCCTATATACCTAAGAAGAGATGGTCGCTATACTAGAAGCTATACTGGACACTAGAGTGCATAGCCAAAGTCAAGGAGGCAAGGAGAGCAAGAAGGAGATAGGAGTAACGACGCACCTAAGCAAACTAGGAAGCCTATAACAACGCGTACAAAGCAAAGAAGGCGCAGATCAGAAGAGACAAGACGTAGGAGTGGAGGTCAACTGTAGGGATGATCACAGAACACCCGGAACAAATCTGGAGACTAGCAGAATGGGCTAGGAAACTAGACGAGGAACGAAACTCCCCGCCCTAGTTTCCCTTAATATAGGACCAAGACGGGGAAACGTAAACCACTCCGATAGGGAAAGCGAAAGCATTCGTAGACCACTTCTTCGGGACTTAGGTAGAGGCAGACCTAAGCAACATCCTAGGAACACACATTCCTCCGCTAAGGGAGGCTAACTAGTAAGTGTCTACTATAGAGATCGGAAACATTATCAAGAAACTAAAGGGTAACAAAGCCCTAGGCCTAGACAAGATCCCTAACTGTTACCTAAAAGCTAGTAGTAGCCTTATCACTCCAGTGCTTACGCCAATCTTTACCTAGTATATAAAGTAGGGGTATTGCCTAAAGGCCTTTAGGCAATCACTGACTTGCGTCCTAAGGAAACCCTAAAAGGAAGACTATACTAAGTTGAAGTTATATAGACCAATTACGTTGCTGAACATACTAGGGAAGCTCCTAGAGAAGGTCGTAGCTATAAGGCTCACCGGAATAGTAGAAGAACATAACCTCCTCCCGGTAACGTAAATGGGGGGGAGATAAAAGAGATCTACCCTCATAGCAGTCGAACTGATCATAGAGCAAATCAGACACATCTAGCACTATAGCAACAACAAGGTAGCCTTACTGCTTTCACTAGACATATTAGGGGCTTTCGACAATGTGTCCTACGCAAGGCTCCTACACATCCTTAGAATAAAAAGCATCCTAGCCTAGATAGTACACTTTGTGTAGTCATTCCTTAAGGACAGAACAACCTAGATCCTCCTAGGGTCCTTCAAAGCCCCGTAGACCCTAATTGCGAACACGGGCATCCTATAGGGCTCTACACTCTCCCTAATTCTGTTCCTCCTCTTTATAGCCGACCTGACCCTACTCCTAGAAATAGCAAACACCTTAGCATCGGGGTTCGTAGATAACACAAATATCCTAGCGTGGTCGGGGTCTATAGAGGAAAACTACGCACTCCTAGAGGAGAGACATAGACAATGCGAAAAGTGGGCAAGAGAGTATAGGGCAAAATTCGTACCGGACAAGTACTAACTTATCCATTTTAGTAAGGCAAAGACAAAACACAACTTGGTAGCACTAGTAAAAATCTAGGGGTTCGAGACCTATCCTATAAGGGAACTTAGAGTCCTTGGGATATGGCTAGACCCGAAACTCAGCTAGGGACTACAAGTGAAGAAGGCGTAAGCGAGAGCGGACACTAACAGACAATCAATCGAGAGACTCACTACGTCAACCTAGGGGGCGACCTTCACAAAGGCCTAGACTATGTACAAGGCTATTGTCAAGCCCGTAATGCTATATAGAGCAGCAATTTGGGCAGCGGAAAAACACATCCCGAAGAGAATTAAGGACCCCCTTAACAGAGCGTAGGCAGCCTGCCTAAAGAGAGTACTAGGGGCATACAAGTCAACCCCTCACAGGACAATAGAAATGGAATCAGGTACAGCCCCTATTAGGGAGTACCTCTAGGGCATAAGGTGTCAATACGTAGAGAAGACATTAGCATACCTAGCCTAGGGAACTATCTAAGCAGCTACTCAAAGGATAAGAACCTAGTAGGAGAGGAGGAGAAGACCTAACCGGCCACATATGATCCTATAGAAGGAAGCAGACCTAAAAACATCACAGGAAATCCTAGTAGCCCTTGAACAGAGAGAAGCTCTGAGGGAGCAAGCTAACATAGGGGACAAAGGGAAAAAGAAGCAAAGCTAAGCAGAAAGGATCGCAGGTCACCTATAGGAAACGCGTTGGAACCAAAAACCGGTGAGGCCAGGAGCCCTACTAGCGGCCAGGACCTTCGGGAGGTATAACTACCTTATCTATAAAGACCTGAAGAGGGCGGAAGCAAGCATAGCTATCCAGATTCGCTCTAAGCACATTGGGCTAAGAGCATACTTGTACCAAAGAAGAGTCCTAGGATACGATTCTAAACGTTGCCCCTATAGCTACCTATCCTAAAACCCGGAGCACATAGTGCTGAACTGTACTAAGTGGGTAAAAGGGAGAAGCCAGTGGAGGGCGAAGGCAAGAGACAGGCAATACCAGGCCATCATCTAGGACAGACAAGATATAAGGAGAGTGACAAGATGGATCCTTAACGAGGACTACCTAGAGCAATTCTCCCTAGTAGTAGAAACGGAAAGGTAGATAGAGAGGAGGGAGAGAGAGAGAAGAGCCGGGGAAACAGAAGGGAGAAAGGGAATCGAGAGGAGGACATCACTAGGGTTACGGGCAAGGTAGTCATAGGGTAACAACTATGACACTAGCGTACCCTAAAGGAAGGAGAACGAAAGGACAAGACAGGAAAGAACGAGGAGGGCAAAGACGAGGAGGTTTTCATCCGTTAATCGGGTTTCCTACCTACATAAATAGACCTAAATAGCGAGAGACCTATATAGGCTATAGGGCACTAAAACAGGCGAATGAATAATCTATCTATCTATATAGGTAGGTTGAGCTCTATATCCGCGTATCTCGGATTCTTACTAATATTAGCTATAAAGGGGCTTATACTAGTCGTTTTGTAGATATAGTTATTAGCTATAAAGTCTACGAGCGGTAACTAGTCTAGCTAGTCATCTTATATATAGCTAATAAATGCGCGTAGATATTAGATAGATAGATTTGTCATTCCCCTATTCTAGGACCCTATCCGGCCTATATAGGTATATATCTATTGTTATGTACAAAGGGGAACCCGAATAGGTGAAAACCCTTCCCGCCCCTAACTTCTCCTTATCTAGATTAGCTTTCCCTCTAAACGTACGTAGTCTATGTTACTACCCCGTTAGCCCCCGCTCCTAGCCGGTCTCGTCGCGCTACGTCGTGTCCTCTCTTCCTATACTGCTCCTACTAGGCGGTACTGTTCTAGCTAGCCCTTCTCTAGTATCTAGTTCGTAATACGCCGTAGGTCCTTAGCGTTGTTAAGAAGTGCCCTAATCGTCCGGTTCCTCGCCTTTACTATCTACTCCCCCCTTCCTAGCGACTACCTCGGATAGACGAGGAGTACGTACCGTACGTTCTAGGAGCGATAGCCGTAGGGGCAGCTAGTATTCGTATATCCTAGAACCTTCCTCTATAATAGGTACCCCTAGAGGCCGATGTGTTCGCTTCGTAGTTAGGTTACTATACTACTCTATACCCTCGTAAGGCGGTAGTAGATAAGCTTCGGGGGGTGCTTGACCGCGGATTTTGTAGCTAACTATTCCTTAGGTTGTCCCGCTAGCTAAGGGCGTCTACTATACCCTATAACCTAGTTGTTCCACCTCTCTTTCTATAGTTGCTCTGTAAACGATTTCTTACCTTCCTATTATATTACTAGCTATTCGTCCCTTACTCGGTAGTTCGGCTCGTTTCCGGGTCGAATGCCCCTATACGCTAGTACTAATTCGCGGGCCCTTACGACTGTACTAGCGATAACCTTCTATACTAGGTACTATACCGACTTACCTAAGTAGGAGGTCCGTAGTCCCTAGATATATAGGTCGATCGGCGGTATAGCGGTCTCGTGCTTAAGTATCCTCGTTAGTATCGACTTATATACCCCGGTGACCTTCCTTAGGCATTAGTTTTAGATCTTCGCTAGCGGCGCGACGAGTCCCTTCGATAGGTAGGCCCTCTCGCCTAAGGACTACACTTGGCTACTATAGGTAAGGACCGGCCGTATAATAGCCGTATATAGAAGTCGTGACTACCGGAAGTCCGCCCCCTATATAGACGTAGTGAGCCTCTAGTATAATGCTATATTCTGTTTAGCTTTCCGTAATATTGCCTATACGTACTTTCTCTACCGTAGCGCCGGGTCTACCTATAGTCTAAGGATCCTAAGCTGATTTGCCGGGTTAGTCGTATACCCCTATATCTAGATAGAAGCTTATATATTATAGAACCGTAGCCGGCGCGTAAAGTGTATCAGATTGTACTTTTCTAGGGCAAACCGAGCCCCGTGCCTCCTAGCCTAGTCCTCGTAGATCTTATACTTCTCTTCTAGTAGCCTATAGTTCTCCTTAGTCGAGGAAGACTACGCTAGGATGTTTATGTCGTCTACGAAGCCGCTCGTAGCGGTGTTCTAGGATTCTAGGGCTAGGAGTAGCGTCGCTATAAAGAAGAGGAATAGAATAGGTACTAGCGTTAAGCCTTACGGGATTCTAGTATAGACTACTTGAAATGGGCTTCTATACTAGCCGACTAGGATCGACGTACTACGGTTTTAGAGGTAGGACCGTACGAAGTTGACAAGCCACTTAGGGAGTCCTTTCGACCTTAGGATATAGAGTAGCCGCGGGTATAATACGTAGTCAAAGGCTCCCGATATGTCTAGGCTAAGTAAGGAAGCCACCTTGTCCCTAGTCTTATACTAGATAGCCTTTACCTAAGAGGTGATAAGTTCTATCGCGAATAGCGTCGATTGCTATAGGCGCGTACCTATCTAGGTGTCCGGGAGTAGGGAGTGTTCCTCTACCGCCTCGGAGAGTCTCGTTATAACTAGCTTCTTAAGCGCCTTCCTAAGAGTATTAAGGAGCGTAATTAGGCAGTACGACTTCACCTACGTATAGTCTTCCTTCTACGGCTTACGTAGGACTACTGTCGTCGATTGTTTAAAAGCTATTAGGTGGTATCCGGTCTGTAGGTAGGCGTTAAAGATCGCTATAACTACTAGGGCTAGTTAATCTCTACACTTCTTTAGTAGCTCGTTTAGGATCCTATCCGGCCCCGGGGCTTTCTTCGCCGGCAACTTCCTTAGTATAGCGGCAACTTCTCCCTCGGACACCTCCTATTAGACCGCGATACTAGGGGCTAGGGGAGTAGAGCTGTTTATATCGCTTAGATTAGCCTCGACTAGGGGCGGGAAGAACTTACTAGCTAGTAGACGCGCCTTGGCCTCGGGGTCGCTAACCGGGCCACTAGGCGATTGTAGCGCTAGGATAGAGAAGGAGAGGCCCTATATAGGGTCCTATCGGGCCTATTTCGCTAGCTTCTATATCCTCTCTAGCTTGCCGGCGATTTCTTCTACTATAGCCCTCTAGCCGACTACTTTCTCCCTTCGTATTATAGCTTTCTTCTGTTAGTATACCTCCCTATATACGTTCTAGGCCTCCTAGCTATAGCTGCTCGTCTACACCCGGCGGGCTCTCCTTACTTCTCTTACTACCGTAGTACACTCCGGCGTCTAGTATAGTTTGGACTATATCGTTAGTTAGGTAAGCGTAACGTAAAGTAAGGTCGCTTTTCTTATTTCGTCTATTAACCCCTAGACTGCTTCGTCTATCTCGTCTTTACTGTTATATTGCTACTACGCGATCTGGACTAGCCTCTTAGAGTTATTAAGGTACGCCTAGATATTAGCCTAGTAGGCCTTTCCCTAGTTTGGCTTAGGGGTTCTCGCTAGTGTGCGTTATATCTATATCGTAATAGAGGTCCTGACTAGTATATAGTCTAACGACGCCTCGAGTTTATGTTCGATCCTATAGTAGGTTACCGTATAGTAGTAGCTATCTAAGATCTAGGAGAGGTCGATTGTGCCTTAGAGTCCCCCTCTCTTCTAGGTGCCTAGGTCCTTCGGGGTATTAAGGGCAATTACGTTGCTCGCTATTAAGTCGAGTACTTCGTCGGCTATAGGGTACGGCTATATAAGGCTTTCCTAGGAAGGGTGGTATATATTGAAGTCTCCTACTACGATATAGCACCCTTGTCTCTTAAGCGTACTATCTAGGTGTCTATAGACCCCTAGGTCGCGGCTAGACCTCGAGGCTAGCGGTTGTATATATAGGTTGTGTATCTAGGTGCTACCTACGTAGAGGGAGGTAATATCGCCCCCGCCTTCTTCGTCTACGTAGTATACTACGTCCTAGTCGGATTCTAATCTGTCCTTACTAATATAGAAGCACGTACGGGGTCTACCGTCGCCTCGTAGGCATGTCGTATAGCCTAGTAACTTATAGGTCGTTAGTCTCTTATAGTACGGGTTAATCTATAGCTCCTAGATTACTAGGACGTAGTAGACGCGCGGGTCCGCCTCGTATAGGAAATGGTTCTAGACTATATCCTTGCTATAGTTAACGTTATACTAGATAATGCTAAGCGTATCGAGGCTAGTTATCGGTATCGACAATCATTTCCTCTATATCGTCCTATGTCCTACTACCTTATACGTCCTAGTCTACGCCTATTAGCTATATACTAAAGGGGAGCCGGGCCTAGTTAGATTTCCTCGCCGTAGCTAGTAGAGTACGTGGCCTCCCGTACGCCCTAGGTTACGTATCCTTTACGTTATTCTCGGCCCTAGGGCGCTTATACCCGACCGCCGCTAGCTAGTTCCGGTATAGGCTAGCCTTACGGTCGCCGTAGAATCTTAGGGCGACGGTTCTGTTTATAATTGCCTTGTCTTTTGCTAGTTTCCGCTATAGGCATTCCGTACTATACGATAGGTAGTGCCCCGGACAGTTCGCGTACCGTCTTGTAGTCGATGTATAGTCCCTAGATATATAGTCTCCTATATAGTTCGAGTAGGCCTGCTTGTTTATGTACGTATAGGTTTGGTGTCTATACTATTAGCATTTAAAGCATTAGAGGACACGAAAGGATAAGGAGTGCTTTTCTACTATCTTAAGGCTATATTACTAGACTAGGCCTTGTTCTATCGCTAGATCCGCCGCTTTCGCGTCTTATAGCTATACTATTAGCGCCGAGGCCTTCTTGCCTTCTAGCCATTTCCTATAGAGCCAAGTCGCCTTCTAGATTAGAGAGTTAAGAGTGACCGGGTTGTCCTCTTAGAGAGCGCGTAGGTGACCCTAGTTAGTTAGGTCAAACTCCTTAGGTATATCGTAGACTAGGATCGTAAATTGTTTCGTTAAGACCTTCGCTAATGCCGTAACCTTAGATACCTACTATAGCTGTGCCTCTAGGTGCCTCCTAGTAGTAGTAGAGCTAGTATAGATCTATAGAGTGCCGTTAGACTATTAGTTCACTACGACTACCCCTAGTTAGTTAATTCGTTAGGCGAGCTCCTTGTTCAATAGCTTCGTAACTTCGGCCTAGTCTTCCTTTGCTATAATACGGATCGTAACTATATCGTACGTTAGGCGGGGGCCTAGTATCGATACCGCGACCGATGCCTAGCTATAGGGGTGTTAATTCCGGGTGGCCTTACTAATCGCCTAGGACGTCGTCCTTATTTCTTATTGCCCTCGGTAATACGATAGTATAAGCGCCGTACGTAGCTAAGTGATCATTACCTATAGAGACCGGTAAGGGAGCTGATCGTTAGTTTCTATACTTTTTACGTCCTCTATAAGTTGCTACTAGTTGTCTTAGGGGGGCTTCGCCTATAGGGCCGTAGGCGCCGTTAGTGCCGTAGCCTAGGCTACTATTGCCTAGGAGTTGCCTAATGTAGCTAGGCACCTCCGCGGCGTTTAGAGCTAAAGAAACAGGGTGAGGAGAGCTTTAAGCTATCTAGATTAATTGAGGTAGAACTCCCTTAGTCCTAGGGGTAGTGGCCTACTTTATATATCGTTAGAATAGCCTTAATAAGAGCTTTCGAATATGTCTTGTTTTTTACCTATTATAGGCCTACTATATAGAAAGTAGAGGCTAACGACAAATAATATAGCGTTCTAGTAGTATACGCGTAGATATTACTCTATTATCTTATTCGTATTCTCGCTCTGTCTATCGGTCTTAGGATAATACCCGGTAGAGATCTTACGCTTAATCTATAGTAGTTTATAAAGGCGTCCCTAAAAGACTGTGTTACGGGCAGCCCGCGACCCCTTACTATAGCTACGTCGGCCCGGCTGAACCGCGGACCTTCTATATCGGGTTAGCGCGGCTTGGCTTTGCTTTATAACTTCGCCGCGCCTCGCGCTCCTCTTTCGTAGCTTCGTAGAACAATAACTATCTCATTCGGACCCTATAGTACGCGCGCCCTTATAGTTTGTTCTACCTTACTACCTAGATCGCGGATCTAGGTAAGGGACGCGTAACAATAGGAATAGACAGAACCGTAGAACTCGAGAACGCGTAGAGCCGCATTAGAATATAGAACATAGTAAGGCGTATAGCGCGTAGATGCCTAGAGAACGTAACGCGGCGATACTATTAGTAGGTAGTCGCGCGCTCGTAGACAGTCAGGATATAGGCACCGTTACGCCTCCCCCGAACCTAGACAATATGACTTTATAAATAGCAAACGGCGGTATACTACCGCTACCTAAGCCTAGAGGCAAAAGCAAGCAGCGTACATCTCTTTTCCCCGACCTCTCCTCTTTTCCTTAGAGTCAGACATAGGACGACAACCGGCGGGTCATAGTAGACACCGGTGTCGCGCTATAACAAGAGATTAATAAAGCTTACTAGAAGGCCTTCGAGCGAGAAGAAGGTAGTGAGATTGACTTTATAGAACTGTTCGAGTTCAAGCTCGAAGAGAACCTAGGCGGCGACCTAGACGAGGTGTATCTATTACTCGACGAGGTAGAACATATTCTCGTATCCGAATACTAGAATGTTACCCTAGACAACCTTACGACCCTTACGTCCTAACACCCGAAGACTACCTACGACTTCGTACTATAAGTAGTTAATACGGCGATTACTAAGGGTAGACAACTCGATATAATAGAGCGAGCTAACGACCTCTAGAACACCTAGTATACTACGCTATATACCGAATACGACCGTATCTATAAGATGCTACGAAGTGAAGAGCTTGTTATATAGAAAATAGTAGTAGATCTTAAGAGTAAGAAGGATTACGACCTAGCTAAGTTATAAGAGCTAGGGAAGAAATATAAGGAAGCTAATAACCTATATAAGCAGTTTAGCGAGATCTACGAGAAGGAGAAGAAGAAGGCATAAGATGCTAAGGCGAAGAACTAGGCCCTATAACAAGAAGTCGATGACCTAAAGGCTCGGCTTAAGGTAGGAGACACTATATAGAACGGAGGTAGGGGCCGCTTAGGCCGCCGACCCTCTCGTTCCCGCCTACGCGAGACCTTACTCGAGTAGCTATTACGTAGGTATCGCGAAGCTACTAGTAGAGGGGGCGGTAGCGGTAGTAGTAATAACGATAACGATAGAGACGACGATGACCGTAGCGATAATAGCCGAGGACGTAATAACGACCGTCCGCGACTAGGACCTAATAATAGTCGTGACTCGAGAATACGTAATACCCGTACCTAGACACTACTAGTTAACCTTCCAGAACGTCTCTTTACTATTAACCGCACCCTTACTCGCGGTATAGAGATCGGTAAGGGTGTGCCCAACCCTAAGCACTTTAAGAACGATAACGACCCTAATTTCGACAGCTAGTATAGTAGTGTTCTCCTAAAGCTGACTATAGCAACCTTCCGTACTAAGGCAGATAGTCTACGCTTCGTATATAGGTAGACACAAGGTGATCCTTAGCGAAGCATTAAGCCGAGGATCCCTATGCCTAGACAGCAGTCCTTTAACGAGTTTAAGACTAGAGAAGAGTTGTTAGACTAGATAATACGCTAATATAGCATACGTAATAAGGGAACTAAGGCTATAGTTAATATTACTACCTATAAGTAAGAACAAGGCGAGACCTTTATAGCCTTCTATACCCGCTACTCGAAGTTACGCGCCTAGATATTATAGACCGATAAGACCGAGCTTATGCTATTCCGTAACCGACTAAACCGTAAGTACTTTATTAAGACCTTCGGCGACCGCGAAGTCGACCGCCGCCTAGACAGTATATAAGACGTTATCGAGGAGTGTACCGTACTAGACGAGAGTTTCTACGAGACAGATCGACTATACCCGTAGAAGGAGCGCCCCCGGGGCAATGGCAACTCGAATAGTAATAGCGGCCAGAATAACTAGAATAACAGTAACGTAGTTACTAGTACCGCTACCGGTATAGTAGGTGCCTTAGTATAGCGCCTACTATAGTACGCTAGTACTAAGAAGAAGGAGGATCTACCGACATATCTATAGAACCTGCCTACGCTTAACCGTAAGCAGCGCGAAGACCTTAAGAAGTAGGGTAAGTGCTACCGCTACCGTATAGATTCTTACGTATCGACTAACCCTAAATGCCTAATATATAGGTACGATAGCGACTATCGCCTACCGCGTCTACGCAATACTACGCCGAATCCGAACGCGAACCTCAGTTCCCTAGCCGCCGATCCGCGGTAGGGAAATAGCACGACCGCTACCTAAGCGTAGTAGATAGCGGTTACCCGAACTTCCTAGGATAGAAAGAGTATAAGATTAAGAGACACGGAACGTAAGAGACGGTAATAGACTATAGTAAGGAGCTTAAGATATCGGCATGCGCACTAGATAAGTAATAGCTAGCTATGTACCCTTATATAGTGTTACCCGTAATGATATAATAGAGAAAGGCTCGAGGCCTTATAGATTCTACTTCTACCTCTCTCTTTCTTAACTAGAAATTCATACGCAAATATATAATACCCCTAATCCCTTTGACGCAAAGCCGACGACTAACACTAGGAGATAGAACGGCCACTACGCGGCAGATTATACACGCGGCCCCTATAGACGTAGTTATAGGCGATTATTACGAGCAAATGTTATACTACGTCACCGACCTCGAATACGACATCGTCTTTAGCCTACCGTAGCTTATAGCGTACAACCTAAACATCTTCTAGGAGACAGGCGAGGTGGCATTCAGGTCGGATTACTACTTTGGTCACTGTCTATAGAATAAGACACCGATAACAGTACAATCCCTAAACTACCGCGAGAAGAAGAAGTAGGCACTAGTACGGTACGGACTAGAGCCCTTTACTAGAGATGTAGCGAGCTTTATAGTAGGAGGGGCAGAGCTAAATGTCTCATTATATGACCTAGAAGACATAGACGATGAAGAAGTGGACTACTAGGGCGTTTCTTAACGCGCGTAGGGGATGTACGCGTACCGGCCTAGGGCTAAGTGCTTCTATATTATACCTACTAGGCGTAAGAGCGACGGCGGAGAGCTTAAGCTAAGTGTAATAGCTACTAATGATCTAGACCAATTCTTGAACAAGTAGTTCAATCACAACCCGAAGGAGAAGTTGCCGCTAATATACTACGATATTACGGACGCTTTCTTAGCTAAGGATTATAAAGGACTCCTACCTTACCGACTAGGCGTAGATCGTGAGATTTATATTAAGCCTAATGGTCTATAAGAGCCACTATACCGCAAGCCCTACGGCCTAGCTAAGAAGGAGAACGAGGCAGTTAAGAAATGGCTAGACGAGCAAACATCTAAAGGGAAGGTACGGAAAGCAGGGCAAAAGACGAACTAGTCTCCTATACTAGTGCTAGTAGTACGTAAGCCTAGAGGTAGGCTGCGTGTTTGTATCGACTATAGAGGATTGAATACGATCACTATCAAGAACCGGTATCCGATTCCCTTGATATAAGAGACGCTTAACCGTATATACGGTAAGAAGTACTTTATAAAGCTAGACATTGTAGTAGCCTTTAACAAGTTACGGATAGCTAAAGGGCACGAGTAGTTAATAGCGTTTACGACACGATACGGCATCTACGAGTGTCTAGTATTGCCATTCGGCTTGTGTAACGGACTAGTATCGTTCCAATTATACATCAATAAGGTCTTATAAGAATACCTAGACGACTTTATATCGGCCTACCTAGATAACGTACTTATCTTTAGTAACACCTTAGAGGAGCACATTAAACACGTACGGAAGGTTCTTACTAAGCTACGCGATGTAGGACTTATAGTAGACATCGATAAAAGCAAATTCTACTAATAGAAGGTGAGGTATCTTAGGCTAATTATAACCCCTAACGGCATCGAGATAGACCCCGAGAAACTCGAATGTATTTAGACATAGGAAGCTCCTAAGAACCTAAAGGATGTCTAGGCCTTCCTTAGATTTGCCAACTTCTATAGGCGATTTATCGAAGCATTTTCGCGTATAGCTGCTCCTCTTACAAACCTGACTAAGTCGGACGGACCAAGTAATCACAAGAACAGAAGGATTCAATAGTCACTAGATTGCTAACGAGCCTTTAACAATTTGAAAGCTGCGTTCAGCAAAGCCGGCATACTCGTACATTACGTACTAGGTAGGGAAATAGTAATAGAGACAGATTCTTCAGATTTTGTAAACGCCGGCGTACTTTCGTAGTATGACGAGAATGGTATGCTACATCCTATAGCCTTCTACTCGAAGAAGTTAAGTCTATAGGAGTGTAATTATGAAATCTATAATAAGGAACTGTTAGCTATTATTAAGGCTTTTAAGGAATAGAGACCCGAGCTCGCCTACGAGGTAGATAATAAGGACTTATAGCTAGTTAAGATTTATACCGACTATAAGAACCTAGAATACTTTATAACGACAAAGTAGCTAAATCGGCGACAAGCGCGTTAGGCTAAGTTCTTGTTATAGTTCAACTTCAAGATAATATACCGTCTAGGACTTTAAGGTATAAAGCTAGACAGCCTAACGAGACGTAGCTAGGACCTTCCGTAGGGGGTAGACGACCCTCGGAACTAGCATTAGCATCAGACATTACTACCTCCTAAGCGATTCCTT
Source organism: Fulvia fulva (assembly GCF_020509005.1). Lineage (NCBI taxonomy): Eukaryota > Fungi > Ascomycota > Dothideomycetes > Mycosphaerellales > Mycosphaerellaceae > Fulvia > Fulvia fulva. The sequence goes on from NC_063012.1 coordinate 2,173,454, forward strand.
AAGATCGCCTTACTATAGGCAACAGTAGAAGATACGCCGGAAGAAGAGGAACTAGTACCGCTAAACCCTAAAGCTAAAGAGTTTATACCTATAGAACGAGATACGCCTACTAAATAACCGGCGACGCGTGAAAGTTAGCGGGAAGCCGAACTCGAGTATCGAATGTCGACGGCGTACGTAACCGATAACGAGCTTAAGACCGCGATTAAGGACCTATAGAAAGACCGTACTCCTACACTGCTATAGAGAGCGAAGATTTACCTAGTACACTATAAAGTGGATGGCGACCTACTATATATTCGAAACTAATACGACGGCTAGAGCTTATAGGTACTAAATGACTAAGCTTTATAGACTAGGATAATCAAGATAAACTATAACGCTCTAGTAGTAGGCTATCTAGGACGAGCTCGTACTTATAAACTCGTAGCACGTGAATTCTACTGGCCTGGATTAGCGAGATCCGTGCGTAGATACACCGCGAATTGCCGTACCTACCGTATAACAAAATCTCTATACTCCTAGCTACTAGGATTACTATAGCCACTTCCTGTTCTAGATCGGCCTTAGAAACACATTGTAGTCGACTTTGTTATCGGACTCCTAGACAGTACTCTTAACGGCATAGTCTATAACAACATTATGACCGTTACTAATAGGCTTACTAAGGAAGTCGAGCTGATCCCTATTAGCGCAATGACAGCATAGAATACGGCAAGGCTTTTCCTTAAACATATATTCTGTCGGCGCGGGTTTCCTAATACTATTATATCAGACCGTAGCAAGTAGTAGGTTACTACCTTCTAGAAGAAACTCTATAAGATGCTCCGAACAAATCGTAAGCTAAGTTCTTCGTATTACCTAGAAACTAATAGACAGTCAGAACGTACTAACTAGGCGATAGAACAGTATCTCCGTATATTCACTAACGAGGTATAGGATAACTAGGCAGAATGGCTATACCTTGCTTAGTTCGCGATCAACAATCACCTGTCTTAGACTACTAGTATGTCGCCGTTCTACGCTACCTTAGGATATAACCCTAAGTTTATAGAGCGAGTTGACCTGAACGCCAGAAAGGAGGGAGGACTAACTACTCTCTAGCGACTGGACGCGCGATTAGTAGAAACCTTTATGCGTCGAATTTGCGAGCTTTATAAACACCTTCAAGAGAATATACGAATGTTATAAGCTCTCTAAGTAGAGGTAGCAAACCGCTACCGAAGCATTCCTCTAGACTATAAGGTAGGTGATTAGGTATATCTTAGTACTAAGAACATCCGCACGACTCGACTATCTAAGAAGCTAGACAGGAGATATGCCGGCCCTTACTAGATCACGGAAGTTATGCCGGCTAGACTCTCTTATCGACTAAAACTATTAGACGCTCTAGTAGGACTTAATAACTACTTCTACACCTTACTACTATAACGAGCCGACCACCCCGATTTCCTACTACTTAAAGGGCAGCATCTGGCGCCGCTACTACCGATAACTATCGAACCTGACACCACCGAGGCTAATATAGCAGCCGATATAGTAGTAGCACCTACGTATATATACGAGGTAGAAAAGATCCTTAATATATATACCCGTAAGCGGGTAGGCAAGGTAAAGAAGGGGCATAAACGCAAAGTAGATATATAGTACAAGGTGAAATAGGCTAGATATCAGAACGAGGACGATAGTAAGACCTAGCAACCTATAGAGGACATACTTAAATACGTAGCCGCCGCTGTTATAGACTTTCACTATAACCGGCCGGAGTTGTCTACGCCTATAGGCTTCGTAGCTCTATCTGACTGGTCCCTACTAGCCACTAAGATACTCGGGCTCAACTCGATTAGGGTCATTCCGAAAGACACCGTTACGAATAAGTCGCCTCGAGCCTTACCTCTAATAGAATCTGCTCCGTATATATTCGATACTCGAGTAGAGCCTATAGAGCCTATAATGATACCTAACTTTAGTTATAAGGATCATACGCGAGTACGAGCCGAAGATAGACTTAGATCTAGGGCAAGCTAGCTAACTAGGCAACATGTTTCTCGAAGGAAGCCGGTCGAGGATAGTCTTAATAGAGCGAATACGATGTTATCGGATGACGATAGGGTACTAGAGGATGATTCGGCGTTCGCGCGATTATAGAGCTCGATAGGCAAGTGGCCTTATAAGGTAAATAACGCTTAGAGGACTGAGGCGTGTTTTGGGAGGGGGGGTACTGTCACGGGTAGCCCGCGACCCCTTACTATAGCTACGTCGGCCCGGCTGAACCGCGGACCTTCTATATCGGGTTAGCGCGGCTTGGCTTTACTTTATAACTTCGCCGCGCCTCGCGCTCCTCTTTCGTAGCTTCGTAGAACAATAACTATCTCATTCGGACCCTATAGTACGCGCGCCCTTATAGACTAAAATCTATTAAGGTCCGCGGTCCGATATAATCGTCTTTAGTAATCCGTAGCGTAAGAAGATGTACTTAATATAGATATAGGCGATAAATTTAGCTATTATTTCGAGAACTAGAATATAGTAGCGCTCCTTACCTAGTCTATTAGTCACCGTAAGCGTATTCTCGTACTATTGACCGTCGGCCGTATACTTCGCTCTAGGTAAGTCGATAACGAAGTCTATAGCGACATTGTCCTAAGTATCGAAGGGGATAGGTAGTAGAGCTAAAAGTCCGTACTATAGTTTAATAATACTACGGCTATTACGATATATCCGGTAGGCGCGTACGAAAGATCTAATAAAACGGGTTATCCTTAGCTATATATAATATCGTAATACGAGCCTACTCGTAGTAGTCTTACCTAGGTGTCCGGCTACCGGTATATCGTAAAAGGCTTTAACTATACGTATATAGACAGTGTTCTCCTTATCCTCTATAGGTAGAACGAAGAGGCTATACCCGCTATGTCGGTTCTTAATATATATTATACTATTGACTAGTATTACGTGCTTATCGTCTATCTTGTTCTTTCGGAGTAGTTTTACTAGTTCTCCTACCGCGAGTTAGGTAGTAGCTTCGACTACGTTATCTTATTCGTATAGCTTACTAATATCTACTACTAGGGCTTCGTCTATAACTACTCCTTCTACTTCGGATACGAATAGTCTTAGGATCTAGCTTACGCTAACCGATAGGAAGTGTTCTAGTTTTAGTAGCACCCTGTCCTATTAAGCATAACGCGAATCTAACTTATTATATAAGATAGCGTCTTAGGAACGTCGAGTAAGGCTATCTAGCTTCGCTCCTTATACTCCTAGTTAGTATACGATCTTAAAGAAGAACTATAATAAGAACTCGGCCTACCTAGCTTACCGTCTATTTAGCTACTTAGATATTATGAAGTATTCTAAGTTTATATAGTCGCTATAGACGAGTATAGGGTAGCCGCTTAGGTCGGCGAAGTTCTCGAAGTCTAGTTTATCGATATCGCCGGCTATTAGCTCTAGCTTCTATTCCTTAAACGCCTTAACGATTACGAGTAACTCCTTGTCGTAGATGTCGTAGTTATACTCCTACGGGCTTATATTTTTCGATAGGTATACGATAGGGCGGAGGATGTTATCCTCGTTATATTACGATAGGACTACTACGGTTATAAAGTCGCTTACGTTAGTCTCTAAGACGGTACGTCTCCCGGGGATAAACATTGCTAGTACTATTCCCTTAGCGTCGGTAAATACTTACTTTAGCCCTTCGAACGTATTCTAACATTCGTTTGTCTAGTACTAGGGGTTGTCCTTCTTAGTTAGCTTTACTATAGGTAGAACTATCTTGCTATAGTCCTTAATAAAGCGTCGATAGAAGCCTAAGAATCTATTAAACGTAAGGATGTCCTTTACGTTAGTAGGAGTCCCCTATTTACGTATCGCTTATACCTTAGCTAAGTCTATTAATACGCTATCCTTACCGATAATCAATCCGAGGTACTTAGTAAACTAAGTATAGAACTCGTATTTAGAGATATCGAGCTAAAGGCCTACCTTACTATATTTACGGAGTACCTTCTTTATATACTCGATATGTTCTTCGAGCGTATCGCTAAAAATTAGAATGTCGTCGAGGTACGCGGACGTAAAGTCGTTAAGGAACTCTCTTAGGGTATTGTTAATATACGATTGAAATGTCCCGGGTATATTATATAGTCTAAACGGCATTACTAAGTACTCGAACTAGCTATACCGTATCATAAACGCCGTGAGCCATTCCGACCCTTCCGCTATACGTATACGGTTAAAGGCGGCGATAATATCTAGCTTAGTAAAGTACTTCTTCCCTATAATACGGTTGAGTATGTCCTATATTAGGGGTATAGGATACCTAGATTTTATCGTACGTTTGTTTATCTATCTATAGTCGATATAAACTCTAAGTCCTCCGCTAGGTTTCTTAACAATAAGTATAGGTAAAGATACGTCTACCCTTCCTTCGTATCTACGGATATCCTTCTAGGCTTATTGTTCTTAGACCTAATAAGCTATTACCTCGTCCTCTTAGTTTAATATACGGTAAGGTCGGCTAAAGGGCGGAGTCGCGCTAGGCTTTAGTTTGATCTTATAGTCGATACCTAGCCTATACGGTAGGAGCTCCTTCGTATCTTACTTAGAAAAGACGTATATAAACTCGTAATAGATAGGTAGGAGGTAATCCTTCGGATCGATTATCGCCTCCTTTTTCTTTATAAACTTACTAATATTAGACTATACGTATATCTTATAAGCGGATAGTATCGGGCTAGTACGCTACGCTACTAGTACAAACGCCGCTACTCGAGTATCTAGTCGTTCGATAGTCTTATTATCGGATAGTATCCTATAGCTAGTATCGGGCCTATATACTACTACCTTATATATATTCCGAGTACTTATAGTATAAGCTATTAAAGGGTCCGTTACGTAGAGATTCCCTAGTTACTATTGTTCGTTCTTATCGAAAATAAACATTATATATACTTTAGCTCCCTTTACCTAGCTATCCTATCGATAGCCGCTTCGCTAACTTCCTAGATATCGATATCCGGTAGTATCGGTACGGGCGGCGTCTCGGTCGATATCTCGGGCTTAGGTCGTTACTTTATAATTACGTCGGAAGTTATAGTCTAGACTAGATCTCCTTTATCGTCTTCTTTAACGGTAGCTTAATATAGTGATCGGGTCTTTAGAGCTACTTCGAAGCTTTACTTAGTAATTATAGGCTCCTACTTATTGTTAATACTCTATACCTAGACTAGCTTACCGCTCTATAGGTAATGTTCCTTATAGTACTCCGAGTCGAGGGTTATTATACTAGAGGCAAAGTAGATACCTAGCTAATGTTTATCGTACTAAGGTCTACCTAGTACTATATCGTATTCTAGATAAGTAACCTAGAACGTTCTCGTTTCTCTATAGCTATTACTAAGCGTAAATTCTATAGTTATACGGTGTTTAATCATTTCCGTAGCTATAGACCTATTAGCTTATCCGAGTACTAATAGGTTATTAAGCTTAGTTAAGGGTAGGTTATGTTTACGCGTATAAGAAGAGTCAATATAATCTAAGTTAGTACCGTTATTAAGGAAAGTCAAAATATATTACCTATTAGCTACGCCCGGTATTACTAGGTATAAGCTAATGACTAGGTTATGTTCTATTTCTACTATCCTAAGAATATATAATAATAGCTCAAGTCCTTCTAGTAGAGGCTCTACTAGTAGTACTTCTCTTAATTCTTCGTATAACTTTTCTTATTTATATCTACTTACTTCTACGCTTAAGTAGTAGACTACGTATTTCCCGCTAGTAATTCGACGACGTTAGTACCGCTAGTATTAGTACCTAGACGTACCGGCATTTTATACTCGAAGAGCTCGTAGGTACGCTACTATAAGCGGTAACGGGGCTTACGGCACTTTATATAGAGGCTCTCGCGTATATAGCGAGTATTCTCGGCTTCGTCTAAGGTCTTACCGAGACTACTCCTAAAGGGCTTAGGACGGGTCGACTAGGCCTTACGAGGTAGCTTACTGGGAGCTACGCCTACTAGCTTATCGTCCTTATCCTTACCGTCCTTCTTATTATTCTTAGGCTTCTTATTACGGGTATAGAGGCTATCTAAGATCTTGAAGTCTTTATCGGCTTAATAAAGGTTATCGATTATATTGCTAAGAGAGGTTAGCTAATACGTTAGATACTTATTAAGGTAGCGGACTATTAGCTTACGTTATAGGTAGTCTATCGCGTCTTTACCCTTTAGGCCTAGGATGTTTACGTTCTAGCGCTACTTTAGGTAGAAGGACTAGAAGGTGTCCTTACCGTCTATCTCTAGAGAGTATATACGCTCGCGGGCTCGGCCGATAGGGTTACGGTCACTATAGCGATTAGCGAGCTCTTAAATTAGGTCGTTAATACCCTTGTATAACTTCTTATTACTCGTAAGGACGCTAGAGATAGTAGGAATCTTAGGTCCGACTAACTCCTACGCGTCGCTAGGAGAAGTAAGGAGGTTATAGACGAGCTTTAATACTACCTTCTTATTACGGAAGACCGTATAGTCGACGATAGTCTCTAACTCTAAGAGGAACTTCTTAAGGGAGGGTCCTAATAGCTTACTATCGACAGTACCGATAAACTTCTCGGGCTTATTAATACCGCGCTAAGTCTTAAAGGGCTGGCTAAGTTTGGTATCGTACTTAACTAGAGACTCGAAGTCGTATACCTACTTCTTCTTCTTAGAAGAGCGGCGATAAGTACGGGTATCGCTATCCGACTCCGAGTCTTCCTCTAACTCTAAACCTTCGGATAAAGGGTCCGAGTCGTTATTATCTATCTTACGAGAGTGTTTCTTACCCTTCTTAGTTACTCGTCTACCTTCCGCCTTATTATCCTTACCTCTTAAAGAGTCACGACCGTTCTATAGTACGCGGCGTTATAATATTACGCGAGATAGCGACGAGCGTACCCTAGACCTACTACGATCCTCGAGTTACTTCTTAAGCTCGTCGACCTAGTTTTACTAGGATTAATTCAGCTCCTAGATATCGTTCTAGTAGGTTTAAGCCTCTATCTTATATATGTCGAGGTCTAATTTAAGTGCCCTAATCTTAGAGTCGTTATCGTTAAGCTATTATAGGGCTTCCTTAGCTTACTTCTTTAGAGACTTGTTTTATACTACGAGTACGGCGCTAGAGGAGGGTTTAGGTTAAGCCTTTAGGTTGTCGAGTTCCTACTAGACTATAATAAGCTACTACTTAGCCTAATTTATCTCTACTCGTACTATACCTAAGTCCTTCTAATATATATTACGGTACTTAGTAGCTTCCTCCTTCTTAGTCTTCTATAAATCGCGGTCCTTAACTAATACCTTATACTCGTTACGTATCTACTATTCGTAGCTCTTCTATTTCCCGAGTTCCTACCCTACCTTGCCTAGTTGTTCGTCAAGGATAGTAGCTATCTATATCACATTCCTATACTCTTACTCGGCGCGGCGTAGGATAAAGTAAATAGCCGCTACTATCTCGGGATCTTATATTAGCCTAACGAGCTAGTTAGCGTCGAGTTAGAGGAAGTTATTAACTAGGATACGGAGGGTTTTCGCGACTTATTATATTTCTTCTCCTTCGCCTTCCTCGGTCGCGCCGTCGTTATCGTAGTCGACTACCGCTATAGCTATACCGTTAACTTCTTAAATCTCGTCGTCGGTAAGGAGGTCGTATAAGTTGAACTTAGTAGGTAGGTAGGTAACTAGGCGCTATAAATTCTCGAGTCTCTACTCGATAGCGTCGTCGGTAGCCTACTACTATTCTTAAGTTTATCCTTAAGTCTATATATATTAAATATAGACTCGCGCCGTACTACTAGGCGTATAGCTAGTAGCGAGACTTACTATCCTTAGGGTCGTACTATATTAGGTACTACTTAGCCTAAGTTAGTCTCTTATACTACGTCGTATTCTTCTATCGTACGCCGCGATTTCTTATCGCGGTTATTAATAATCTACGCTCTTATAGATCCCGTCGTAGCTCTTCTACGGATATAGAGACCTAGCTTAGTATAACAGTTTATAATCGTATTAATACAAAGTAGCTAGGTACGTATTAAAGAGGAGCGCGAGGTACGCCGAGGTTATATTTAGCCGAGGCGCGCTAGTAACGCGCGGTCACGTGACCTATATACTAGCTAACTATTTACTAGGCCTAGGGCCGTAACACGATAGTATTTAAACAATCGACGATAGTAGTCCTACGTAAGCCGTAAAAGGAAGACTATACGTAGGTAAAGTCGTACCGCCTAATTACGCTCCTTAATACTCTTAGGAAGGCGCTTAAGAAGCTAGTTATAACGAGACTCTCCGAGGCGGTAGAGGAACACTCCCTACTCCCGGACACCTAGATAGGTACGCGCCTATAGCGATCGACGCTATCCGCGATAGAACTTATTACCTCTTAGGTAAAGGCTATCTAGTATAAGAATAGGGATAAGGTAGTATCCTTACTTAGTCTAGACATATCGGGAGCCTTCGACTACGTATTATACCCGCGGCTACTCTATATCCTAAGGTCGAAAGGACTCCTTAAGTAGCTTGTTAACTTTATACGATCCTACCTCTAAAACCGTAGTACGTCGATCCTAGTCGGTTAGTATAAAAGCCTATTTTAAGTAGTCTATACTAGAATCCCGTAAGGCTTAACGCTAGTACCTATCCTGTTCCTCTTCTTTATAGCGACGCTACTCCTAGCCTTAGAATCCTAGAATACCGCTATGAGCGGCTTCGTAGACGATATAAACATCCTAGCGTAGTCTTTCTCGACTAAGAAGAACTATATACTACTAGAAGAGAAGTATAAGATCTATAAGGACTAGGCTAGGAGGTATAGGGCTCGGTTTGTCTTAGAAGAGTACAATCTAATATACTTTACGCGCCGGCTACGGTTCTATAATATATAAGCTTCTATCTAGATATAGGGGTATACGACTAACCCGGTAAATTAGCTTAGGATCCTTAGACTATAGGTAGACCTAGCGCTACGGTAGAGGAAGTACGTATAGGTAATATTACGGAAAGCTAAATAGAATATAGTATTATACTAGAGGCTTACTACGTCTATATAGGGGGCGGACTTTCGGTAGTTACGACTCCTATATATAGCTATTATACGGCTAGTCCTTACCTATAGTAGCTAAGTATAGTCCTTAGGCGAGAGGGCCTACCTATTAAAGGGACTCGTTACGCCGTTAGCGAAGATCTAAAACTAATGCCTAAGGAAGGTCACCGGGGTATATAAGTCGACACTAATAAGGATACTTAAGTACGAGACCGCTATACCGCCGATCGAACTATATATCTAGGGACTACGGACCTCCTACTTAGGTAAGTCGGTATAGTACCTAGTATAGAAGGTCATCGCTAGTATAGTTATAAGGGCCCGCGAATTAGTACTAGCGTATAAGGGCATTCGACCCGGAAACGAGCCGAACTACCGGGTAAGGGACGAATAGCTAGTAATACGGTAGGAAGGTAAGAAGTCGTTTATAGAGCAACTATAGAAAGAGAGGTGGAACAACTAGGGTATAGGGTATAGTAGACGCCCTTAGCTAGCGGGACAACCTAAGGAATAGTTAGCTACGAAATCCGCGGTCAAGTACTCCCTAAAGCTTATCTACTACTACCTTATAAGGGTATAGAGTAGTATAGTAACCTAACTACGAAGCGAACATATCGGCCTCTAGGGGTACCTATTATAGAGGAAGGTTCTAGAATATACGAACACTAGATACCCCTACGGCTATCGCTCCTAGAACGTACGGTACGTACTCCTCGTCTATCCGAGGTAGTCGCTAGGAAGGGGGGAGTAGATAGTAAAGGCAAGGAACCGGACGATTAGGGCACTTCTTAACAATATTAAGGACCTACGGTATATTCCGAACTAGATACTAGAGAAGGGCTAGCTAGAATAGTACCGCCTAGTAGGAGTAGTATAGGAAGAGAGGATACGGCGTAGCGCGACGAGACCGGCTAGGAGCGGGGGCTAACGGGATAGTAATATAGACTACGTACGTTTAGAGGGAAAGCTAATCTAGATAAGGAGAAGTCGGGGGCGGGAAGGGTTTTTACCTATTCGGGTTTCTCTTTATATATAATAATAGATATATACCTATATAGGCCGAATAGGGTCCTAGAATAGGGGAATAACAAATCTATCTATCTATCTATATAACCTACTTTTAAAACACTCTATATAACCCAGTATAATAACTTCCTATACTTCTAACGTAATAGTTATAAGCCCGGTTAGCGCTTACTAATATTCGCTATAATAAGGAAGTCCTAAAGTAGAGTTTATATTATTATAGTACTACTACTATACCTAGTATAGTAGTACTCTCTAGGCCTAGTAAATCCGCGTAGAACTTTTACTATCCTATAACCTATCTTATAGTTCTAGCTACTACCGAGACGCCGGTAACTACTAGTACCCTACCTTAGGGTACCGTAGTTCTAAAGAGCTATAACTAATAGGACAAGTTTGACCGTTAGCTAGAGCTCTACGTAGAGTCTTAAAATGTCTAGAAGTATATAGATCCTTACTAACTAAGTTACGAGCTAATAGAGCCTACTTACTTAACGTTTAAGAAAATCTAATAAGTATATACGGTAGGAGATTTAGTCTAGGAGAGCTAGGTAAAAAACCGCCTAAAACGCTTATCGATCTCTACGCTAAAACAAGATATATTCGAAAGCTCTTATTAAGGCCATTCTAACGATATACAAAGCAGGCCACTGCCCCTAGGACTAAGGGAGTTCTACCTTATTTAATCTGGATAGCTTAAAGCTCTCTTCACCCTGTTTCTTTAGCTCTAAACGCCGCGGAGGTGCCTAGCTACATTAGGTAACTCCTAGGCAATAGTAGCCTAGGCTACGGTACTAACGGCGCCTACGGCCCTATAGGCGAAGCCCCCCTAAGACAACTAGTAGCAACTTATAGAGGACGTAAAAAGTATAGAAACTAACGATTAGCTCCCTTACCGGTCTCTATAGGTAATGATCACTTAGCTACGTACGGCGCTTATACTATCGTATTACCGAGGGCAATAAGAAATAAGGACGACGTCCTAGGCGATTAGTAAGGCCACCCGGAATCAACACCCCTATAGCTAGGCATCGGTCGCGGCATCGATACTAGGCCCCCGCCTAACGTACAATGTAGTTACGATCCGTATTGTAGCAAAGGAAGACTAGGCCGAAGTTACGAAGCTATTAAACAAGGAGCTCGCCTAACGAATTAACTAACTAGGGGTGGTCGTAGTGAACCAATAGTCTAACGGCACTCTACAGATCTATACTAGCTCTACTACTACTAGGAGGCACCTAGAGGCATAGCTATAGTAGGTATCTAAGGTTACGGCATTAGCGAAGGTCTTAACGAAACAATTTACGATCCTAGTCTACGACATGCCTAAGGAGTTTGACCTAACTAACTAGGGTCACCTACGCGCTCTCTAAGAGAACAACCCGGTCACTCTTAACTCTCTAATCTAGAAGGCGACTTGGCTCTATAGGAAATGGCCAGAAGGTAAGAAGGCCTCGGCGCTAATAGTATAGCTATAAGACGTAAAAGCGGCGGATCTAGCGATAGAATAAGGCCTAGTCTAGCAATATAGCCTTAAGACAGTAGAAAAGCACTCCTTATCCTTTCGTGTCCTCTAATGCTTTAAATGCTAATAGTATAGACACCAAACCTATACGTGTATAAACAAGTAGGCCTGCTCGAACTATATAGGAGACTATATGTCTAGAGACTATATATCGACTACGAGACGGTACGCGAACTATCCGGGGCACTACCTATCGTATAGTACGGAATGCCTATAGCGGAAACTAGCGAAAAACAAGGCAATCACAAACAGAACCGTCGCCCTAAGATTCTACGGCGACCGTAAGGCTAGCCTATACCGGAACTAACTAGCGGCGGTCGGGTATAAGCGCCCTAGGGCCGAGAACAATATAAAGGATACGCAACCTAGGGTATACGGGAGGCCACGTGCTCTACTAGCTACGGCGAGGGAATCTAACTAGGCCCGGCTCCCCTTTAGTATATAGCCGATAGGCGTAGACTAGGACGTATAGGGCAGTAGGATATAGGACGATATAGAGGAAATAATTGTCGATACCGATGACTAGCCTCGACACGCTTAGTATTATCTAGTATAACGTCAACTATAGCAAGGATATAGTCTAGAACCATTTCCTACGCGAGGCGGACCCGCGCGTCCACTACGTCCTTATAATCTAGGAGCTATAGATTAACCCGTACTATAAGAGACTAACGACCTACAAGTTACTAGGCTATACGACATGCCTACGAGGCGACGGTAGACCCCGTACGTGCTTCTATGTCAGTAAGGACATACTAGAATCCGACTAGGAGGTAGTGTACTACGTAGACGAAGAAGGCGGGGGCGATATTACCTCCCTCTACGTAGGTAGCACCTAGATACACAACCTATATATACAACCGCTAGCCTCGAGGTCTAGCCGCGACCTAGGGGTCTATAGACACCTAGACAGTGCGCTTAAAAGACAAGGGTGCCACATCGTAGTAGGAGACTTCAATATATACTACCCTTCCTAGGAAAGCCTTATATAGCCGCACCCTATAGCCGACGAAGTACTCGACTTGATAGCGAGTAACGTAATTGCCCTTAATACCCCGAAGGACCTAGGTACCTAGAAGAGAGGGGGACTCTAAGGCACGATCGACCTCTCCTAGATCTTAGATAGCCACTACTACACGGTAACCTACTATAGGATCGAACATGAACTCGAGGCGTCGTTAGACTATATACTAGTCAGGACCTCTATTACGACATAGATATAACGTACACTAGCGAGAACCCCTAAGCCAAACTAGGGAAAGGCCTACTAGGCTAACATCTAGGCGTACCTCGATAACTCTAAGAGGCTAGTCTAGATCGCGTAGTAGTAATATAACAGTAAAGACGAGATAGCTATAATAATAGAAGATCGCCGCGTTAGATTATAAAATTATCGCGGATCGACTATACGTCGACAAAGCCTTATAAATCCTAGTCTTTTAGAACCTCCGTACCCGGATAGTACGTAAATACTATAATAGTAGAGTAGCTAGCTACTAAGACATAGCGAGGACCTTTAATCTACTATAACGGTAAAACCTCTTCTAGCCTAGTATAGTAAGTAACGTCGTAAGATACGTACGATACTACCTAATATATAGGCACTCGACTCTATTAAAACTAATAAAGCAAGGCACCCTATCCCTATACTATACGCCCGGTTACGAATAGAAGTATATCGTAGTAGACTTTATCGTCGACCTGCCTACTAGTAAAGATCCCGATACTAGACTAATCTATAAATACGTTATAATAGTTACCGATATACTAACTAAACGCGTACGGCTACTCTCTACTAATGACTTGAACGCTAAGTACGCCGCTACCTTGTTCTATAAGTATATATTCCCCGTATACGGCCTACCGGAGGTAGTCGTAAGCGATAGAGGTACGTAATTCGTTAGCGCGCTCTTCTATAGACTCTACGTAAGGCTTAGTATCTCCTAAGATCTTTCTATAGCCTTCTATCTAGAAACGGATAGGCAATTAGAACGTACGAACTAAGTACTCGAATAGTATATCCGCGCCTATACTAACTATTAATAAGATGACTAGGTCGAGTTACTACCCGACGCCGAGTTCGCCCTTAATAATTACGAGTCTATAAGTACCGGAATAACTCTCTTCTTTGCCGACTCTAGCCGCTACCCGCGGATAGAGTTTAGTAGCCTAGCTAAACTATAAGTTATAGCTCGGGAAGTACCTAACGTCGAGGCCGCTAACGCGTTAGTTAATAATATATAAGACACTTAAGTATAAATACGGCGGGTACTCGAGTCTATACGCCGCGACCGCCTAGATAAGCTACGCGACGTATATACTTTTATATAAGTACGAACGGCCGAAGCCGTAAATACTCGGTAAGCGCTAGCGCCTACCTACTAGCCTAACGATATAGTTCTACTAGATGCCCGTAATATTAAGACTATACGCCTAAGTAAGAGACTCGATTATAAGTTCCTTAGGCCGTTTCGGGTCGTTAGCGCCGTAGGTAGACGCTCGTATAAACTCGAACTTAGCGATAGGATATAAATTCATAACGTATTCTATACGAGTAAGTTACGCCGCGTAGTAACCGAAGGGATACCTAGATAACGTAAACTACTACTAGCGCCCGTAATCGTCGAACGCGAAGGCTAGGTATTAGAGGAACACAAAGTAGAGGATCTAGTAGATTCTAAGATTAGGTATAACGATATATAGTATATAGTTATTTAGAAGGATCGTACGCGGAGCTAGGCTACGTAGTTAGCCGTACTACCTAGATATAAAGAACTCGTAATCGGTTTCTACTAGCGACACCTAGACAAACCTAAGCCTACCTTCGACGGACTCGATTAGCTAGTAACTTAATACGGGCTAGCGCTAATCCTCGGACCGCGTATACGAACGCGACATAACTATAGCTTCCTTAATAAAGCTCTCGAGACTAGTACCGGTACTAGTACTAGCGATAGCCCCCTATACGCTCCGAGTATTAAACGTAGAAGCGTCGTAGGAGCTCCTTATTCGAGGAGGGGGGGTACTATTACGAGATAGCCCTTTTCTACGAACTACCTCGTAATATAGTATCGTCTACCGTACGCCCGCGCGCTAGCGGCCGCTAGTACCCGCTAGCTCGATTCGCGCTACTTTATCTTCTCCCGCCTCTCGCGCTCTCTTAGATAGCTCGCGTAACTATATATATCTTTACCCGACCCTATTATAGTACTCTCGCCCGTAACAACCTATATAGGACCTAGTAGAAAGAGCTAGAGCTCTAATTATTACTATAAGTAGAACTATTTATATCTACGTACGATTACCGGAAAAGCTTTAGCTAGAATATACTATAGTAGCGGTATATATCCTCTAGCGATCCCCTATCTAGTTAAAGGGCTAGAAGACCCTATTCGAATTAGTAATAGGACGAGTTCCGAACGTAGGTTATATAGTAGTATATAGCTGCCTTATATATATACTTATCTATAGACTAGATTAGCCTAGTAAGAGCGAGAAACTCTAAGAGAGAGCGCTTATAGGCTACCTTATAGGATACGACTCTACTAAGATCTACCGCGTATAGGACCTATTAAAAGATAGGGTTATACGAGTTAAGGACGTCCTCTTCGATAAGACTACGTTCTATAACCTATTACGCCTAATAGTAGGGTATACGACTCCTATCTAGAATATCGTAATAGCGGAACCGGCTAAAGAGCCTAAATAATACTACGACCTATATATCGCTTATTACGAGCAAGACATAGTATAGGCCGAGGGGGTAGAAGAATAGGCTTAGTAGCCGTATACCTAATAACCTCGAGACGCTTACTAAAAGCTCCTTAGGTAAGAACTCTATAAGCCGTAATACCGCGAGTTAGTAATATATAACTAAAAGGACCGGCAAATCGAGTACGTAATACATTACGTAACTTAAGACAATATATAGTAGTTAGTATATAATACTACTAACTACTACGATACCCTATAGTAGTAGATAATAGATGCTACGGGCCTAGGCGGACGTCTAGTAAATAGTAGTCGGTTACGTAACTCGGTACGGGCCGGCCCGTATACCTCGGCTTATATATTAACTTTCCGTACCTTATACTCCTCTTAGATAGCCTATCTAATAACTTTGTTAATAGCTTTTCTATTGATTATACGTACGACGTACTATTTAAAAGCGCCTATTAAGGCTATTACCTACCGAGAATAAGAGTAGCGCGCCTACGCTAGCGGCCGCGTAATTATACGGAAAGCGATAAGAAAATAGGAATCTACCTCCTATCTAACTAGACCCTAAAATTACGGAGCCGCGGAGGTAAACTGCCTATTTAGGCAACTTCTAACCTTAGCCGTAGCTAAAGTATAGCGATATAGAGACTAGATCCTAAGCCTAACTCGCGAGTATTAAGTAGCTCGCGAGAGATATCTAAATCTCTATAAACGGGAATACGATATAGGAACCTAGCTAGTAGTAACTAACCCTTTAATAGCTAAGCTAATAACTATCCTAGTAATAGTAAGATAACGGCTAACGACAATATACTAAGGGCCTAGGAAAGTTATAACGAACCCTAGCCGCCCCCGGCCCCTCCGCGTAGATAGTATTATATAAAGAAGCCTAGGTAATACTAGACGAAGACGAACACCTAGCCTAAGTATATAAGAATATAATCGCGTAGCTCCTTAGTATACTTAAGGCACTCGAACACTAGACCCTAAGAACGATCTACTAGACTATATAGTACGTAATATAATAGAAGAACCCTATATAGGCTATAATCGCCGCGGGATACTACCCGGCCTAACCCTAGAGGACTAATAACGCGATCCGAGTCTACGTTATCGACCCGGAGGAGAAAAGGGAACTCGAGGGCCTTACGAGTAAGGAGCTTATTAATAGAATCGGCCGGAAGGAGATCGTAGGAGCGAAGGTAAAGCTAAGGGAGGTAGTAAGGCTTTTTCCGTATAGGAGACAGATCGATAAAGACTCGAGACGTATAAGGAATAGACAACTAAAGTAGCAAAGTTAGCGAAGGTCTCCTACTAACAATTTATAGTAATAGCCTACGGGGTCCCTAGAACCTTTAAGGTCGAAAATGACCTCCCCTAGCTACAAATATAGAACTAGAGCACATCCCTAGGAGTACGCTTCTCTAAGGCCGTCTAGCTATATAGAAGCGTCGAACTAATAAAGATATACTCCTCGTTAATCGTCTAGATAGTAAATACGGAATAAGTAAACCTTGTCCTAGATAAAGGACTATACTAGATCTACGAACGTCTTAATACGGAAATCTACTAGAGTAGCTATAGAGTACTCTAATACTTCAACTACTAATAGTACGGGTATATCGCCCCGAAATATACGGAGAAGACCCCGAAGTACCTATACTACGTAGGCCTATACTAGGGAAAGTAATGCCTACGAGAAGAAGTAAGGTACGTATACTATAGCCGGAAATACCCGGCGTACTCGAGTTAATACCTAACCCGGATTACTATAAAAGGGAAGGCTAGCTAAGTACAAATAACGACCCTAGCGAGGTACCCTACCCCGTAGTAAGGTAGCGCTTAATATAAAGGCTTTAAGGCGGCAAAAAGAAAGAGAACGGAGGAGGTAATAAGGGGCACCCTACCGAGTACGTACCCGCCGCTAGGACGGCTAAGGGGGATAAATAGGGTAGTAAACGAGATAGGACAGATACGGATTTTTAGAACACCCCTACCGGCTAAAGGCCTACTAACCTAAGAGAAAGATACGATAACCGTAGGTACTACCTAAGCCCGGAGCACCCCTATAGACATTATCCTAGCTAGCCCGTAATAGTAGTATAGGATAACCTTAGTATTATATAGTATAACGTTAATAAAAGTAAAGATAAGGTCTAACTCTACTTCCTATAAGAACTCGACTACTAAAAGCACTATGTCGTAGCGCTATAGGAACCTTAGACTAACCTATATATAAGTAAACCGGTAACCTATAACGACTAACGATACTATACGGTAATCGGTAGGGGTATAGGATATACTCTAAGAATATATACCTATATAAGTAAGGCTATTAGTATAGAAGTATAGAAGGTCGTACTATAGCTAGAGGGCTACTAGGGGGACATAACGACAATCGAAATAGTAATAGGCTAGGGAACCGTCCGAATCTATAACGTCTATAACCCTTCCCTATAAGGACAAACGAGTAGAGACCTAGGAACCCTAGCTACGCTAGACCGGATACTCGAACAAGGGGATATATACTAAGTCCTAGTAGGCGACTTTAACCTTTACTACCCGTAATAGGGTATAGACTTCACCCCCCTATACGTATACCTAGGAGGTAAGTTACTAGAAATTACCGCGAGCCGCGATATAGAACTAGTAACCCTAAAGGGTATAGAGACGTAGAAGGCGAGATTAAGCGTAAGTACGATTAACCTATACTTCCTCTCGAGAGAGCTAGTAAAGAGACTAGATAAGTACCGCCCGAACCTCTTACTCGAAGTAGGATTAGACTATATCCCGATCTAGACAATAATCGAGGTAGGAGTCGAGAAGGAACCTATAGCGGAGCTATACCTAAACTAGAAGAAGGCCCCGTAGGAGGAAATCCGAGACGAACTAGCGGTACGACTATATAATAATAGAGTAAATACGGGACTAGAAGCGGGAATAGAAGTAGAATAAGAAGCCGAGCTTAATAAAGAAGCCGAATGGATAACGATAGTTATATAGGAGGTAGCTCGTCGGTATATACCCTATATTCGACCTTCTTAAAGACAGAAGCTATTCTAGACCCCGGCGTACGCGGAAAGGGTAAAGGAGGCGAGGATGGCTAGACGAGAGTGGACAAAGGAGTATATATAAGTAATATAGGACGTATACTAAAGGGCTAGCTAAGCTAAGAAAGCCTAGATACGTCGGGATAAATAGCTAGACTAGAGAACGACGGTCGGGCTCGTAATAGAGAATCCTAACTAGATATAGCGACTAGTAAGGTAGGCGAGAGCTAGAGGGATAGAGAAGACGTCTTACTTCTCGCCTATAGTCGATATAACGGGGACGCTAAGGTTAACGCTAGAGGTAAAAGCGAAGGCGTTTACGGACTACTTCTTCTTAATATAAGTCGACGCGGACCTAACGGATATAGTAGGTACGTCGTACCCGGAACTACTAGATATATACTAGACAGTCTAGCTAGGGAAGGTTAAGGCCGTAATAGGACAGCTTAAGGGAAGAAAGGCTCTAGGGCCTAATAAAATCCTAAACCTCCTACTAAAGGAATATAAAGAGGAAATCGCCCCGAGCCTAGCTAAGCTCTTTACTACTTGTCTACGGAAAGGCTACTATCGGAAGCCGTATAGAGACTCCCTAATAGTAGTTATCTAGAAGCTATAGAAGGAAGACTATAATAGGCTTAAGTTATATAGACCGATTACGCTCCTAAATATAGTAGGGAAGATCCTAGAGAAGGTAGTAGCCTAGAGACTTATAAAACTAGTCGAGAAGAACAATATCCTCCCGGAGATATAGATAGGAGGGAGAAGTAACCGCTTAACCCTTACGGTAATAGAACTAATAACCGAATAGATCTAAACCCTCTAGTACTATAGACGGAATAGAACAGTATCGCTACTCTCTCTAGATATCTCCGGAGTATTCGATAACGTCTCCTATAAAAGACTACTCTATATACTCCGATAGAAGGGAGTCCCCGTATAGGCCACGAAATTTATATACTCCTTCCTTAAAGAGAGGACTACGAATATAGTCCTCGGGAGGTATAAATCCGATAGGGTATACGTAGAGACCGGAATCCCCTAAGGATCTACGCTATCCCGGATGCTATTCCTAATCTTTATAGCCGACCTTATCCCCTTACTTACGTCCCCTTAGACTTCGGCGTTAGGCTTCGTAGACGATATTAATATCCTAGCCTAGTCCGCGATAACGGAGGAAAACTATAGACTACTTACGGAGAGATTTAGAGTATATAAGGACTAGGCTAGACGCTACGGCGTCCGTTTTACCCTAGAGAAATACTAGCTAATCCACTTTAGTAAAGCGAGGACCTACTATAATATCTAGGCAACTATAATAATCTAGGGATACGAGACGAAGCCCTCTCCTAAACTCCGAGTACTAGGAATCTAGCTAGACCTAAAGCTAAGCTAGAACCTATAGATTAAGAAGGCCTAGAATAGGGTATAAGTAAACGAGGCATTAATAATACGTCTTACTAAGTTAACGTAGGGGGCGACCTTCGATAAAGCAAGAATAATATATAAAGTAATCGTTTGACTAGCGATACTTTATAGGGTATAAATCTAGGGTAGGGAGGGAGTCGATAAGCTAGTACCGCGACGGATCGAATAGCCTCTTAATCGAACCTAAGTAGGCAACTTAAGGAGAATTCTCAGAGCGTATAAGACTATACCGACGAGAGTAGCCGAGATAGAGACCGGGATACTACCTATCCGTTACTATATTTAAGGGATAAGGATCTAATATACGGCGAAGACGATAGAGTACCTAGTATAGTAAACTATCTACGATAAGACAGTACGAATCGTATAGAGATATAGTCGGCTATATATAGGACCGTACGTAAGGAGGAGTTAGAAGCGGGACGACTTACGGGTTTTTAGGAAAGTATAAGGAACGCCGGAGTAGCTAGCGAGGGAGGAGGAGGAACGAAGAACCCGGGAAAAGAAGGGGAGTAAGGGAAAGTCCTAGAGCCTCGTAGAGTAGGTAGCCGGCTACCTATAGGAATAGGAATAGAATAGTAACCCGCTAGCGAGAATAGGCCCTCTAGCCCTACGAACCTTCTAGAGACATAGCTACCTCCTATACCGCGACCTTATAAGGGCAGAAGCAAGCGTAATAATCTAAATCCGGTCCGAATATATCGGGCTTAGGGCTTACTTATATAGGAGGAACGTCCTAGACATAGATAACCTAGCGTACAAGTATAGCTACCTACCGTAGAACCCGGAATATATAGTCGTACGGTACCTATAGTAGGTAGAAGGGCGGAGTATATAGAGAGCGAGAGTAGCTAGACGCGACTACTAGTCGATTGTTACGAATAAGAGCGACGTATAGAGTATAGTACGTTAGGTCCTAACATAAGGATACCTTACCTAGTTTAAACTAGCTAATAAGACAGAGGAGTAGATAGAGAAGATAAGGGAGACTAAGGGGATGTAGACAAGGTAGTTATTAGGGTAGGCCTATAATACTAGTATACCCTCTATAAGGAAAGCGGGAAGGTAAATAACGGACAAGAGTAGTATAGGAGAGGAGAGGGGTTTTCACCGCGAGCGGTTTCCCCTTTATAAGACAGAAGTACGTAGAATAGCTATATAGGCTAGGAGGCACTATAATAGCTTAATAAACAATATATATATATATATTATTATATATAAAGGGAAACCCGAATAGGTGAAAACCCTTCCCGCCCCCGACTTCTCCTTATCTAGATTAGCTTTCCCTCTAAACGTACGTAGTCTATATCACTACCCCGTTAGCCCCCGCTCCTAGCCGGTCTCGTCGCGCTACGCCGTATCCTCTCTTCCTATACTACTCCTACTAGGCGGTACTATTCTAGCTAGCCCTTCTCTAGTATCTAGTTCGTAATACGCCGTAGGTCCTTAGCGTTATTAAGAAGTGCCCTAATCGTCCGGTTCCTCGCCTTTACTATCTACTCCCCCCTTCCTAGCGACTACCTCGGATAGATAAGGAGTACGTACCGTACGTTCTAGGAGTAAAAGCCGTAGGGGTATCTAGTATTCGTATATTCTAGAACCTTTCTCTATAATAGGTACCCCTAGAGGCCGATGTGTTCGCTTCGTAGTTAGGTTACTATACTACTCTATACCCTCGTAAGGCGGTAGTAGATAAGCTTCGGGGGGTACTTAACCGCGGATTTCGTAGCTAACTATTCCTTAGGTTGTCCCGCTAGCTAAGGGCGTCTACTATACCCTATACCCTAGTTATTCTACCTCTCTTTTTATAGTTGCTCTATAAACGACTTCTTACCTTCCTATCGTATTACTAGCTATTCGTCCCTTACCCGGTAGTTCGGCTCGTTTCCGGGTCGAATGCCCTTATACGCTAGTACTAATTCGCGGGCCCTTACGACTATACTAGCGATGACCTTCTATACTAGGTACTATACCAACTTGCCTAAGTAGGAGGTCCGTAGTCCCTAGATATATAGGTCGATCGGCGGTATAGCGGTCTCGTACTTAAGTATCCTTATTAGTATCGACTTATATATCCTAGTGACCTTCCTTAGGCATTAGTTTTAGATCTTCGCTAACGGCGTAACGAGTCCCTTTAATAGGTAGGCCCTCTCGCCTAAGTACTATACTTAGCTACTATAGGTAAGAACTAGCCGTATAATAGCTATATATAGAAGTCGTAACTACCGAAAGTCCGCCCCCTATATAGACGTAGTACGCCTCTAGTATAATACTATATTCTATTTAGCTTTCCGTAATATTACCTATACGTACTTCCTCTACTATAGCGCCGGGTCTACCTATAGTCCGAGGATCCTAAGCTAATTTACCCGGTTAGTCGTATACCCCTATATCTTGATAGAAGCTTATATATTATAGAACCGTAGCCGGCGCGTAAAGTATATTAGATTGTACTTTTCTAGGGCAAACGGAGCCCCGTGCCTCCTAGCCTAGTCCTCGTAGATCTTATACTTCTCTTCTAGTAGCCTATAGTTCTCCTTAGTCGAGGACGACTACGCGAGGATATCCGTGTCGTCTACGAAGCCGCTCGTAGCTGTATTCTAGAATTCTAGGGCTAGGAGTCGCGTCGCTATAAAGAAGAGGAATAGGATAGGTACTAGCGTTAAGCCTTACGGGATTCTAGTATAGAATACTTGAAATAGGCTTTTGTACTAACCGACTAGGATCGACGTACTACGGTTTGAGAGCTAGGACCGTACGAGGTTAATAAGCTACTTAGAGAGTCCTTTCGACCTTAGGATATAGAGTAGCCGCGGGTATAATACGTAGTCGAAGGCTCCCGATATATCTAGACTAAGTAAGGATACTACCCTATCCCTATTCTTATACTAGATAGCCTTTATCTAAGAGGTAATAAGTTCTATCGCGGATAGCGTCGATCGCTATAGGCGCGTACCTATCTAGGTGTCCGGGAGTAGGGAGTGTTCCTCTACCGCCTCGGAGAGTCTCGTTATAACTAGCTTCTTAAGCGCCTTCCTAAGAGTATTAAGGAGCGTAATTAGGCGGTACGACTTCACCTACGTATAGTCTTCCTTTTACGGCTTACGTAGGACTACTATCGTCGATTATTTAAATACTATTAGGTAGTATCCGGCCTATAGGTAGGCGTTAAAGATCGCTACGACTACTAGGGCTAGCTAATCTCTATACTTCTTTAGTAGATCGTTTAGGATCCTATCCGGCTCCCTAGCTTTCTTCGCCGGTAACTTCCTAAGTATAGCGGTAATATCTCCCTCGGATATATCCTATTAGACCGCGAAACTAGGGGCTAGGGGAGTAGAGCTGTTTATATTGCTTAGATTAGCCTCGACTAGGGGCGGGAAGAACTTACTAGCTAGTAGACGCGCCTTAGCCTCGGGGTCGCTAACCGGGCTACTAGGCGATTATAGCGCTAGGATAGAGAAGGAGGGGCCCTATATAGGGTCCTCTCGGGCCTATTTCGCTAGCTTCTATATCCTCGCTAGCTTACCGGCGGTTTCTTCTACTATAGCCCTCTAGCCGAATACTTTCTCCCTCCGTATCGTAGCTTACTTCTATTAGTATACCTCCCTATATACGTTCTAGGCCTCCTCGCTATAGCTGCTCGTCTATACCCGGCGGGCTCTCCTTACTTCTCTTACTACCGTAGTATACTTCGGCGTCTAGTATAGTTTAGACTATATTATTAGTTAGGTTAGCGGAACGTAAAGTAAGGTCGCTTTTCTTATCTCGTCTATTAACCCTTAGACTACCTTGTCTATCTCGTCTTTACTATTATATTACTACTACGTAATCTAGACTAGCCTCTCGGAGTCGTCGAGGTATACCTAGATATTAGCCTAGTAGGCCTTTCCCTAGTTTAGCTTAGGAGTCCTCGCTAGTATATATTGTATCTATATCGTAATAGAGGTCCTAACTAGTATATAGTCTAATGACGCCTCGAGTTTATGTTCGATCCTATAGTAGGTTACTATATAGTAGTAGCTATCTAAGGTCTAGGAGAGGTCGATCGTACCTTAGAGCTCCCCTCTCTTCTAGGTACCTAGGTCCTTTATAGTATTAAGGGCAATTACGTTCCTCGCTATCAAGTCGATTACTTCGTCGGCTATAGGCTACGGCTATATAAGGCTTCCCTAGGAAGGGTAGTATATATTAAAGTCTCCTACTACGATATAGTACCCTTGTCTCTTAAGCGTACTATCTAGGTGTCTATAGACCCTAAGGTCGCGGCTAGACCTCGAGGCTAGCGGTTATATATATAAGTTGTATAAGTTGTTTATCTAAGCACTACCTACGTAGAGGGAGGTAATATCTCCCCCGCCTTCTTTATCTTCGTAGTACACTACCTCCCAGTCGGATTCTAGTATGTCCTTGCTGATATAGAAGCACGTACGGGGTCTGCCGTCGCCTCGTAGGCATGTCGTGTAGCCTAGTGACTTGTAGGTCGTTAGTCTCTTATAGTACGGGTTAATCTATAGCTCCTAGATTGTAAGGACGTAGTGGACGCGCGGGTCCGCCTCGTGTAGGAAATAGTTCTAGACTATATCCTTACTATAGTTAACGTTATACCAGATAATACTAAGCGTGTCGAGGCTAGTTATTGTTATCGACAATTATTTCCTCTATAATGTCCTATGTCCTACTACCTTATACGTCCTAGTCTACGCCTATTAGCTATATACTAAAGGGGAGCCGGGCCTAGTTATATTTCCTCGCCGTAGCTAGTAGAGTACGTGGCCTCCCGTACGCCCTAGGTTACGTATCCTTTATATTATTCTCGGCCCTAGGGCGCTTATACCCGACCGCCGCTAGCTAGTTCCGGTATAGACTAGCCTTACGATTACCGTAGAATCTTAGGGCGACGGTTCTGTTTATAATTGCCTTGTTTTTCGCTAGTTTCCGCTATAGGCATTCCGTACTATACGATAGGTAGTACCCCCGACAGTTCGCGTACCGCCTCGTAGCCAATATATAGTCCCTAGGTATATAGTCTCCTATATAGTTCGAGTAGGCCTACTTATTTATATACGTTTAGGTTTAGTGCCTATACTATTAGTATTTAAAGTATTAGAGGACACGAAAGGATAAGGAGTACTTTTCGACTATCTTAAGCCTATATTAATAGATTAGGCCTTGTTCTATTACTAGATCCGCCGCTTTCGCGTCTTATAGCTATACGATTAGCGCCGAGGCCTTCTTACCTTCTAGCTTTTTCCTATAGAGCCAAGTCGCCTTCTAGATTAGAGAGTTAAGAGTGACCGGGTTGTCCTCTTAGAGAGTATATAGGTAATATCACGGGCGAGAGTACTATAATAGGGTCGGGTAAAGATATATATAGTTACGCGAGCTATCTAAGAGAGCGCGAGAAGTAGGAGAAGATAAAGTCGAGCAAATCGAGCTAGCGGGTACTAGCGGCCGCTAGCGCGCGGGCGTACGGCCGACGATACTATATTACGAGGCAGTTCGTAAAAAAGGCTATCTCGTAATAGTACCCCCCCCTCCTCGAATAAGGAGCCCCTACGACGTTTCTACGTTTAATACTCGGAGCGTATAGAGAGCTATTACTAGTACTAATACTAGTACTAGTTTCGAGAGCTTTATCGAGGAAGCTATAGTTATACCGCGTATATATATACGGTCCGAGGATTAGCGCTAGCCCGTATTAAGTTACTAGCTAATCGAGTCCGTCGAAGGTAGGCTTAGGTTTGTCTAGGTGTCGCTAGTAGAAAGCAATTACGAGTTCTTTATATCTAGGTAGTACGGCTAACTACTTAGCCTAGCTCCGCGTACGATCCTTCTAAATAACTATATACTACACATCGTTATACCTAATCTTAGAATCTACTAGATCCTCTACTTCGTATTCCTCCGATACCTAGCCTTCGCGTTTAACGATTACGGGCGCTAGTAGTAGTCTACGTTATCTAGGCATCCCTTCGGTTACTACGCGGCGTAACTTACTCGTATAGAACACGCTATTTATTTGTATCTTATCGCTAAGTTCGAGATCGTACGAGCGTCTACCTACGGCCCTAACGACTCGAAACGGTCTAAGGAACTTATAATCGAGTTTCCTACTTAGGCGTATAGTCTTAATATTACGGGCATCTAGTAGAACTATATCGTTAGGCTAGTAGGTAGGCGCTAGCGCTCGCCGAGTATTTACGGCGTCGGCCGTTCGTACTTATATAAAAGTATATACGTCGCGTAGCTTATCTAGGCGGTCGCGGCGTATAGACTCGAGTACCCGCCGTATTTATACTTAAGTGTCTTATATATTATTAACTAACGCGTTAGCGGCCTCGACGTTAGGTACTTCCCGAGCTATAACTTATAGTTTAGCTAGGCTACTAAACTCTATCCGCGGGTAGCGGCTAGAGTCGGCAAAGAAGAGAGTTATTCCGGTACTTATAGACTCGTAATTATTAAGGGCGAACTCGGCGTCGGGTAGTAACTCGACCTAGTCATCTTATTAATAGTTAGTATAGGCGCGGATATACTATTCGAGTACTTAGTTCGTACGTTCTAATTGCCTATCCGTTTCTAGATAGAAGGCTATAGAAAGATCTTAGGAGATACTAAGCCTTACGTAGAGTCTATAGAAGAGCGCGCTAACGAATTACGTACCTCTATCGCTTACGACTACCTCCGGTAGGCCGTATACGGGGAATATATACTTATAGAACAAGGTAGCGGCGTACTTAGCGTTCAAGTCATTAGTAGAGAGTAGCCGTACGCGTTTAGTTAGTATATCGGTAACTATTATAACGTATTTATAGATTAGTCTAGTATCGGGATCTTTACTAGTAGGCAGGTCGACGATAAAGTCTACTACGATATACTCCTATTTATAACCGGGCGTATAGTATAGGGATAGGGTGCCTTGCTTTATTAGTTTTAATAGAGTCGAGCGCCTATATATTAGGTAGTATCGTACGTATCTTACGACGTTACTTACTATACTAGGCTAGAAGAGGTTTTACCGTTATAGTAGATTAAAGGTCCTCGCTATGTCTTAGTAGCTAGCTACTCTACTATTATAGTATTTACGTACTATCCGGGTACGGAGGTTCTAAAAGACTAGGATTTATAAGTTATCGACGTATAGTCGATCCGCGATAATTTTATAATCTAACGCGGCGATCTTCTATTATTATAGCTATACGTTAGTAATCCCCTACTAGAGATCGGACTTCAGTTTAAGTATACGTATCGTTATAGACCGGCTATTATATGCTTCTATATATAGTTTTTCTTTATATAACTCCGTTTACTCCCGTTCCTCTAGTAGCGTAGGTTCGTCTAACGGCTCTATACTTCCTTTAATAGGTTACTCGTTACTAGGCGTCTCTTCGACTAGGACTCTACTATCTAGTTCCGAGTCGACGTTACTACCTACCTCGGCGTCGTTTAGTTCGAGTAACGGCTATATTACGTCTCGCTAGGCGAGGCGGGTTAATCGCCGGGGGTAGCGATATCGCTAGTATAGTAGTCTTCTTCTTTATCGTCCGAGTCGTAAATTAATAGTACTTAATAGTTCGTGAGTAGGTCGTCCTATACTTATATAGCGAACTAAGTAACGATGTCTAGGTTATAGGGTTTTAGAATAGTCTACTATTAATACTACGTTCTAGTATCGTCTACCCCCGCCGGTATATCCTAAGAGCGACGGGTAAGACTATCTAGTTTCGTTCCTTAGGCGCCCGTACGATAGGTAATCTTAAAGTTAAACTAGGACAGGAACTTAGCCTAGCGTACCTAGCGCCGGTTAAGCTACTTAGTAGTTATAAAGTACTTAAGATTACGGTAATCGGTAAGTACCCGAACTAGCTTATCGTCTATAGCGCCGATAAGTTCCGATCACTATTCCTCGAACGCCTTAACGATAGCTAGTAGCTCTTTATCGTAAATGTCGTAGTTATATTCTTACGGACTAAGCTTCTTCGAGTAGAACGCTACGGGTCTAAGGACGCCGTTAACTATCTATAACAGTACCTCTATATTAACCTAGTCGCTAGAGTCTATTTCTACCTAAATCGGCTCGCCTAGTTAATAATAGGCTAGTATACCTACTTGGCTAAAGCGCTACTTAAGTTCTATAAAGGCTATATCGTACTATTAGGTCTATACGAAGGGCAGCTTCTTAACTACCTTGCCGTCGAATTTGCTCTATTTACCTATCTTCGTAAGGTCTATAAGGCACGCGGTTACTTTAGAGAAGGCGTAGATAAACTTCCTATAGAATCTAGTAAAGCTAAGGAACGTAAGAACGTCCTTAACGTTACGAGGTACCTCCTAGTTTTTAATAGCTTTAATCTTTTTAGGGTCTATCTTAACGCCCTCCGTCGTAATAATAAGGCCTAGGTATTTGATTCGTTTAACGTAGAATTCACACTTGTCGATGTCTACTAGTAGCCCTATATTCCGTAGTCTATATAGGACCTTTTGTACGTAAGCTTTATAATTATTTAAGGGGCCGTCTGTATAAATTAGGACGTTATCGAGGTATACTATAGCGAAGTCGTCTAGGAATTCTCGGAGGATATCGTTAATCTTACGCTACTAACTACTAGGGCTATTATAGAGGCCGAACGGAAGGACCTTAAACTAGTACAATCTATACCTAGTATTAAAGGCGGTCATCTATTTGTCCCCCGTACGGATATATATATTATTAAATACGGCGACGATATTAAGCTTAGTAAACCACTTGGCCTTAGAAACTCGCTTAAGTATCTCTCTTAATAGAGGTATTAGGTATCGGTCCTTGACTATAATAGTATTTAGGGCGCGGTAGTCGACGTAGACGCGGAGTCCGCCTCCTAGCTTTTTAATAATTAATACGGGGGACGACATGTCTAATTTAGATAGTTCGACCGTACCGTAAGCTATACTATCATTAATGAATTTCTAAACGACTACTAGCTAATCTAGGTTTATACTAAAGGCCTTCTTATATAGTCGCTACGCTTCTAATCCTAGTTTCAAGTTGAGCGTATAGTCGGACGGGCTGTACTTAGGTAGCTTAAACTCGCTCTTATACCTAAAGGCGTCGGCTAGGTCGTAATATTCGGGCGGTAGCTTGACCTTCGGGTCCTATACCTTATTCTTATTTATAAAGATTTCTAAATTATCTAGCAATATAGCGAAGGTAGAGGTATACTCCTCGTCGTCGAAATCCTCCGGCTATAGTACGAAGAGCTTATTAGCGTCTAGCTAGTCTTGTCGCTTCTAGGCTCGCTTTACTATATGATAATAGGCGTCCGCGCTAATAAAATAGATATCGGGTTCTAGCTCGGGTAATACTAGTTTCGGCGCCTTAGGCTTACTATTATCGGCTTCTATTACAATCGTATAAGGCATGCCGTTATAGTGATAATATTAGTAGTAGGTAGGCTTATTAAAGCTAAGTGTCTTATATTTAAAGCTGTACGAAGGGTAGTGTTCTTCGAGCTAGGAGATACCTAGTACTAGGTCGTACTTATCGAGGTTAGTAACGTAGTATAGCTCTTAACTAGTATAGCTACCGATAGTAACGTCTATTAGTACTACTTCGAGCAGTCGTATAGCCGCTCCGTTAGCTATACGTAGGCGTCTTAGCCTTTCTAGCTCGAAGGTAGGGACTTTATTTACGCGAACAAATCTTAGGTTAATAAACTTAGAGGAGGCGCTAGTTCTAGAGAGGGTGGGTACGTTTGCTTTTCTACCTAATATACTAGTTATAGTACTAGTATATACTATATACTTCCTATACGTTAGGCATATATATATAGGCGTATAGGTATTACCCTTAGCTATTACTATATATAGGTATTCTTCCTCTTAGGTATATATCTCGTAGTCTTGTTCTTCGTATTTATAATTCGTAGATTTATATATTACTCCTTTAGCGCGACGGTACTAAGGAGCTAGGCATTTCCCTATACGGGTACTACTTCGATCTAGAGGGCTAGCGCGTCGGTTATAGCGTTAAGAGCGATAGGTATCTCGCGGTCGACGTCGCCGGTACGCTACTTACCGCGGGAGTTATAAAGAATATATACGGGGTCGAGGCCGGTATATCTAGGTTCACGATAGCAGAAGTAGCGGCCTTACTAGCGTAGCCGGTCCCGGAGTTTGTCGGTAAGCTTAGGTAGTATAGTATAACGCTAGGGGATAAGGCGTACGGCCGGGCTAGCGTTCTAGGTACGCGTAGAGACCGTAAGCGTATTGTTTATAGTAGGCGGCGCGGCTCGTAGTACTATACTAGCGCTCTATTGTCTAAAGCCCTATTAGCCTTGTCCTTAACTACTATAACGTCCGTTATTACCTTACTAGGTGTTCTTATCCTTATCCCTCTTACTATATATACTCTTTACGGTATTATATACCTCTTCTTTATCTTTAGCGATACGAATGAACTAGCTAACGGGTTCTATAAGCTAGTAGTCCTCTATCCTCTTTATCTAGAACTCTTTTAGGCTAATCTATAGCTCGTACGACACTATAGGCTTACCGGCCTTAGCGCTAAGGCGGCGGTATTCGACGATATATTCGCTAAACTCCTAGCCGTACTTCTACTTTAGCTAGTATAGGTCGCGTCTAGCCTTAAGCTTAATATCTCGAGGATTCTTACCGAAGTTGTCGTCTAACTCGTCCTATATATCCTCGAGGCTTACCTAATCGTCGTTCTCGATAGCCGTACGGATAATATCCCTAGGGGTACCGAGAGTATAACGCTTAACGTAGTTAAAGATATTAAGGCAAGGTGTTATATAGTATATCGTACCGTAATAGAGTCCTTATAGCTCTCTTTCTAGTCGATATAGGAGAGCTCGCCTAAGTTATCGAACTTTTTTAGATAGGGGAAACGTTAGTCGGTCTAGGCGGCGAATATCGTAGTATTATTAGTACGGGCTACTAAGGGTACGAGAGAACCGGCGCGGATAGTACGGTTATAGGTACGGGCCTAATAGCTACTACCTACTAGAGTCTAAGAACGACGAGTACCGGCTTATAGAAATCCTTCTAGACTAGTAGTCTACTATTCTTACTACTACGACTATTACTAGGGTCGTAACTACTTAGGGAAAGTAGGCGGGCTGTCTCGCTCGCTTAGTAAGGCGGTAAGCTAGGCTTATATCTAAAGTTACGAGATCTTAGTGTCCTACTATATAATCTTGGCCTTAAGTTAGTCGACTTCGTCCTCTACTTACTCGAGATAGCTATTAGCGGTGTTAATACGGCCTACTAGCTTATCGGTAATCTTCTTATAGTGTTCCTTAGTTACGGCGTCGTCTAAGACTATTTATAGTATCTAAATACGGGCCTTAGTATCTTCCTAGGATGTTTAATATATTATAGTATCGGCTTATATCTTATCTTACTCGGTCGCTATATCCTATCGGTCTTCGAAGACGACATTATATTCTTCTTAGAGCTTCGCGAGTCTAGTATCGACTTGATCGCGTTCCTCGCGATAGCGTCGTACCTAGGCTCGGCAGTAGTCGAGTATGACCTTCTAGTAGGCGTACCTATCTATAGTACCCTTAACCTTAAGATATATAGTATTAGGCCGTAAGGTAACTACTCTCTTAAATACTTCGGTATCGGCGATCTTATAGTTTATTAGATCGTACTTGAAGTCTATATCGTTAAAGTCGATCTAGTCTATATAAGGAGGCGATACACTATTAATAAACTATATAAAGTCGATGCCTTTACTATCGTCCTCGTAAGACGAGAGACGAGTATCTTCGATATCTAGTCGTACTAGCTTCTTACCTTCTACCCTACTACTCTCGTGTCGTATTAAAGACTAAGGCGTATTATTAGTCATAGGAATTTATAAATCGGGTATATATAGATAAGAGAGAGTAGACCTGTCTGTTCTATTTCCTTGCTTATACTATATCCTACTTACGCGGTCCGGATATAAACTATCGCTAAGGATCGAGTTGAGCTAGTTCTAAAGTTCTAGGTTCTAAGGGTCTCCGGTTAGTAACTCGGCTAAGATAGAGGGCGTGCGATATAGGTATTACTATCGCTAAATAGTATCGCTAGGTCGTATACTTAAAGGTCGTAGGGGAGGGCGTCGAGAGGTCTTATTAGCGTTCTCTATTATTACGAATTATCGTACGGTCTAGTACTATCGTACTATCTCGGACGGTCTCGGTATCGTACGTAGAGGTTAGCTCTCTACTCGTAGGTAGGCGTAACTAACTATTACGGGCGAGAGTACTATAATAGGGTCGGGTAAAGATATATATAGATAGATAGATAGATTTGTCATTCCCCTATTCTAGGACCCTATCCGGCCTATATAGGTATATATCTATTGTTATATACAAAGGGAAACCCGAATAGGTGAAAACCCTTCCCGCCCCCGACTACTCCTTATCTAGTTTAGCTTTCCCTCTAAACGTACGTAGTCTATGTCATTACCCCGTTAGCCCCCGCTCCTAGCCGGTCTCGTCGCGCTACGTCGTGTCCTCTCTTCCTACACTATTCCTACTAGGCGGTACTATTCTAGCTAGCCCTTCTCTAGTATCTAGTTCGTAATACGCCGTAGGTCCTTAGCGTTGTTAAGAAGTGCCCTAATCGTCCGGTTCCTCGCCTTTACTATCCACTCCCCCCTTCCTAGCGACTACCTCGGATAGACGAGGAGTGCGTGCCGTACGTTCTAGGAGCGATAGCCGTAGGGGCAGCTAGTATTCGTGTATCCTAGAACCTTCCTCTATAATAGGTACCCCTAGAGGCCGATATGTTCGCTTCGTAGTTAGGTTGCTATACTACTCTATACCCTCGTAAGGCGGTAGTAGATAAGCTTCGGGGGGTGCTTAACCGCGGATTTTGTAGCTAACTATTCCTTAGGTTGTCCCGCTAGCTAAGGGCGTCTACTATGCCCTATAACCTAGTTGTTCTACCTCTCTTTCTATAGTTGCTCTATAAACGATTTCTTACCTTCCTATTATATTACTAGCTATTCGTCCCTTACCCGGTAGTTCGGCTCGTTTCCGGGTCGAATACCCCTATACGCTAGTACTAATTCGCGGGCCCTTACGACTATACTAGCGATGACCTTCTATACTAGGTACTATGCCGACTTGCCTAAGTAGGAGGTCCGTAGTCCCTAGATATATAGGTCGATCGGCGGTATAGCGGTCTCGTACTTAAGTATCCTCGTTAGTATCGACTTATATGCCCCGGTAACCTTCCTTAGGCATTGGTTTTGGATCTTCGCTAGCGGCGCGACGAGTCCCTTCGATAGGTAGGCCCTCTCGCCTAAGGACTACACTTGGCTACTATAGGTAAGGACTGGCCGTATAATAGCCGTATATAGAAGTCGTGACTACCGGAAGTCCGCCCCCTATATAGACGTAGTGAGCCTCTAGCATAATGCTATATTCTGTTTAGCTTTCCGTAATATTGCCTATACGTGCTTCCTCTACCGTAGCGCCGGGTCCACCTATAGTCCGAGGATCCTAAGCTAATTTGCCGGGTTAGTCGTGTGCCCCTATATCTAGATAGAAGCTTGTATATTATAGAACCGTGGCCGGCGCGTAAAGTGTATTAGATTATACTTTTCTAGGGCAAACCGAGCCCCGTGCCTCCTAGCCTAGTCCTCGTAGATCTTGTGCTTCTCTTCTAGTAGCCTATAGTTCTCCTTAGTCGAGGAAGACTACGCTAGGATGTTTATGTCGTCTACGAAGCCGCTCGTAGCGGTGTTCTAGGATTCTAGGGCTAGGAGTAGCGTCGCTATAAAGAAGAGGAACAGAATAGGTGCTAGCGTTAAGCCTTACGGGATTCTAGTATAGACTACTTAAAATAGGCTTCTGTACTAGCCGATTAGGATCGACGTACTACGGTTTTAGAGGTAGGACCGTACGAAGTTAACAAGCCACTTAGGGAGTCCTTTCGACCTTAGGATGTAGAGTAGCCGCGGGTATAACACGTAGTCGAAGGCTCCCGATATGTCTAGGCTAAGTAAGGAAGCCACCTTGTCCCTATTCTTATACTAGATAGCCTTTACCTAAGAGGTAATAAGTTCTATCGCGGATAGCGTCGATCGCTATAGGCGCGCACCTATCTAGGTGTCCGGGAGTAGGGAGTGTTCCTCTACCGCCTCGGAGAGTCTCGTTATAACCAGCTTCTTAAGCGCCTTCCTAAGAGTATTAAGGAGCGCAATTGGGCGGTACGACTTTACCTACGTATAGTCTTCCTTCTACGGCTTGCGTAGGACCACTGTCGTCGATTGTTTAAAAGCTATCGGGTAGTACCTAGTCTGTAGGTAGGCGTTGAAGATCGCTATAACTACTAGGGCTAGCTAATCTCTACACTTCTTTAGTAGCTCGTTTAGGATCCTATCCGGCCCCGGGGCTTTCTTCGCCGGCAACTTCCTTAGTATAGCGGCAACTTCTCCCTCGGACACCTCCTATTAGACCGCGATACTAGGGGCTAGGGGAGTAGAGCTATTTATGTCGCTTAGATTAGCCTCGACTAGGGGCGGGAAGAACTTGCTAGCTAGTAGACGCGCCTTGGCCTCGGGGTCGCTAACCGGGCCACTAGGCGATTATAGCGCTAGGATAGAGAAGGAGGGGCCCTGTGTAGGGTCCTGTCGGGCCTATTTCGCTAGCTTCTACATCCTCTCTAGCTTGCCGGCGATTTCTTCTACTATAGCCCTCTAGCCGACTACTTTCTCCCTTCGTATTATACCTTTCTTCTGTTAGTATACCTCCCTATATACGTTCTAGGCCTCCTCGCTATAGCTGCTCGTCCACACCCGGCGGGCTCTCCTTACTTCTCTTACTACCGTAGTACACTCCGGCGTCTAGTATAGTTTAGACTATGTCGTTAGTTAGGCAAGCGGAACGTGAAGTAAGGTCGCTTTTCTTATTTCGTCTATTAACCCCTAGACTACTTCGTCTATCTCGTCTTTACTATTATATTACTACTGCGCGATCTGGACTAGCCTCTTAGAGTTATCGAGGTACGCCTAGATGTTGGCCTAGTAGGCCTTTCCCTAGTTTAGCTTAGGGGTTCCCGCTAGTATACGTTATATCTATGTCGTAATAGAGGTCTTAACTAGTATATAGTCTGACGACGCCTCGAGTTTATATTCGATCCTATAGTAGGTTACCGTATAGTAGTGGCTATCTAAGATCTAGGAGAGGTCGATCGTGCCTTAGAGTCCCCCTCTCTTCTAGGTACCTAGGTCCTTCGGGGTACTAAGGGCAATTACGTTGCTCGCTATTAAGTCGAGTACTTCGTCGGCTATAGGGTGCGGCTATATAAGGCTTTCCTAGGAAGGGTAGTATATATTAAAGTCTCCTACTACGATGTGGCACCCTTGTCTCTTAAGCGTACTGTCTAGGTGTCTATAGACCCCTAGGTCGCGGCTAGACCTCGAGGCTAGCGGTTGTATATATAGGTTATGTATCTAGGTACTACCTACGTAGAGGGAGGTAATATCGCCCCCGCCTTCTTCGTCTACGTAGTACACTACCTCCTAGTCGGATTCTAGTATGTCCTTACTGACATAGAAGTACGTACGGGGTCTACCGTCGCCTCGTAGGCATATCGTATAGCCTAGTAACTTGTAGGTCGTTAGTCTCTTATAGTACGGGTTAATCTATAGCTCCTGGATTGTAAGGACGTAGTAGACGCGCGGGTCCGCCTCGTGTAGGAAATGGTTCTGGACTATATCCTTGCTATAGTTAACGTTATACTAGATAATGCTAAGCGTGTCGAGGCTAGTTATCGGCATCGATAATCATTTCCTCTATATCGTCCTATGTCCTACTGCCCTATACGTCCTAGTCTACGCCTATCGGCTATATACTAAAGGGGAGCCGGGCCTAGTTAGATTCCCTCGCCGTAGCTAGTAGAGCACGTGGCCTCCCGTACGCCCTAGGTTACGTATCCTTTATATCGTTCTCGGCCCTAGGGCGCTTATGCCCGACCGCCGCTAGTTAGTTCCGGTATAGGCTAGCCTTACGGTCGCCGTAGAATCTTAGGGCGACGGTTCTGTTTGTGATTGCCTTGTTTTTCGCTAGTTTCCGCTATAGGCATTCCGTACTATACGATAGGTAGTGCCCCGGACAGTTCGCGTACCGTCTCGTAGTCGATGTATAGTCCCTAGACATATAGTCTCCTATATAGTTCGAGCAGGCCTGCTTGTTTATATACGTGTAGGTTTGGTGTCTATACTGTTAGCATTTGAAGCATTGGAGGACACGAAAGGATAAGGAGTGCTTTTCTACTGTCTTAAGGCTATATTGCTAGACCAGGCCTTGTTCTATCGCTAGATCCGCCGCTTTCGCGTCTTATAGCTATACTATTAGCGCCGAGGCCTTCTTGCCTTCTGGCCATTTCCTATAGAGCCAAGTCGCCTTCTGGATTAGAGAGTTAAGAGTGACCGGGTTGTCCTCTTAGAGAGCGCGTAGGTGACCCTAGTTAGTTAGGTCAAACTCCTTAGGCATGTCGTAGACTAGGATCGTAAATTGTTTCGTTAAGACCTTCGCTAATGCCGTAACCTTAGATGCCTACTATAGCTATGCCTCTAGGTGCCTCCTAGTAGTAGTAGAGCTAGTATAGATCTATAGAGTGCCGTTAGACTGTTGGTTCACTACGACTACCCCTAGTTAGTTAATTCGTTAGGCGAGCTCCTTGTTCGATAGCTTCGCAACTTCGGCCTAGTCTTCCT
The DNA here is from genome assembly GCF_020509005.1 of Fulvia fulva. Taxonomy (NCBI): domain Eukaryota; kingdom Fungi; phylum Ascomycota; class Dothideomycetes; order Mycosphaerellales; family Mycosphaerellaceae; genus Fulvia; species Fulvia fulva. The sequence continues at coordinate 2,210,015 of NC_063012.1, forward strand.
TTGCTACAATACGGATCGTAACTATATTGTGCGTTAGGCGGGGGCCTAGTATCGATGCCGCGACCGATACCTAGCTATAGGGGTGTTGATTCCGGGTGGCCTTGCTAATCGCCTAGGACGTCGTCCTTATTTCTTGTTGCCCTCGGTAATACGATAGTACAAGCGCCGTACGTAGCTAAGTGATCATTACCTATAGAGACCGGTAAGGGAGCTGATCGTTAGTTTCTATACTTTTTACGTCCTCTATAAGTTGCTACTAGTTGTCTTAGGGGGGCTTCGCCTATAGGGCCGTAGGCGCCGTTAGTGCCGTAGCCTAGGCTACTATTGCCTAGGAGTTGCCTAATGTAGCTAGGCACCTCCGCGGCGTTTAGAGCTGAAGAAATAGGGTGAAGAGAGCTTCAAGCTATCCAGATTGAATGAGGTAGAACTCCCTTAGTCCTAGGGGCAGTGGCCTACTTTATATATCGTTAGAATGGCCTTAATAAGAGCTTTCGAATGTGTCTTGTTTTAAAGATATATATAGTTACGCGAGCTATCTAAGAGAGCGCGAGAAGTACGAGAAGATAAAGTCGCGCGAATCGAGCTAGCGGGCACTAGCGGCCGCTAGCGCGCGGGCGTGCGGCCGACGATACTATATTACGAGGCAGTTCGTAAAAAAGGCTGTCTCGTAATAGGTGACCTTAGTTAGTTAGGTCGAACTCTTAAGGTATATCGTAGACTAGGATTATAAATTACTTTATTAAGACCTTAGCTAATACCGTAACCTTAGATACCTACTATAGCTATACCTCTAGGTACCTCCTAGTAGTAGTAGAGCTAGTATAGATCTATAGAGTACCGTTAGACTATTAGTTCACTACGACTACCCCTAGTTAGTTAATTCGTTAGGCGAGCTCCTTATTCGATAGCTTCGTAACTTCGGCCTAGTCTTCCTTTGCTATAATACGGATCGTAACTATATCGTGCGTTAGGCGGGGGCCTAGTATCGATACCGCGACCAATACCTAGCTATAGGGGTGTTAATTCCGGGTGGCCTTACTAATCGCCTAGGACGGCGTCCTTATTTCTTATTGCCCTCGGTAATACGATAGTACAAGCGCCGTGCGTAGCTAAGTGATCATTACCTATAGAGACCGGTAAGGGAGCTGATCGTTAGTTTCTATTAAATAGGTACGGGTAGATAGTAGCGGAGTAGAGTAAGAGATCAATCTTTAACTGACTAATAGCACGAGCATGTAGCAATATATCAGAAACCAATATGTTGATTGTGTTGGATGTCTATCTAAGCTAAAGGGGAGAGAAGGTATCTCCCTACAAGCTGAGTCATCGTGGATGCCTCAGGCTGCCAGATCACTTCCTGATTGTTGACTCCCTTTAAGATGCTACATCTTAATACTCCTACTCATCTCGTATGGGAGGTTACAGTCTGCTCACTTCCTGTCAATAGTACTTGGACCTTTTTATGACAGGTTCAGCTGGCTTACAAACCTCTAGAAGTGTGGACCAGTCTTTGGTTTTGTAAACCCGTCTGCAACCATCTCAGAGGTTGGGGTGTACTTAACAGCAATAAGCCTCCTCCACCAAAGTTTCCTAACAGCGTTATAGGCAATGTCAATGTGCTTCGACTTGTCATGAACATGTGCATCTTTCACTAGGGTGAGGGCAGCTTGATTGTCACCTCTTAATTAGACTGGTCTCAAATTTGATACAGTCTCCTGGTTTCTAGTGATTCTTGGTTGATGGGAACAGTCTCCCACTAACTCTGGACAATCCATTTCCCTTAGCAGTGAAGCTAGGAATTGGGACTGCTTCGCACATGCATTCATGGCCATGTATTCAGCCTCCATTGTGGATGTTGCTACAGACTTTTGCTTCTTGCTCATCCAAGAAACTGGTGCCCCACAGAGGAAGAAGACATACCCAAGGATTGAGACTCTGTCTGCTTTGTCCATTGCATAATCAGAATCACAGTATCCAATAAGGTGTCCTTTTCTAGACTTTGAGAACTGAAGTCCTAGATCAGGGTATGATCTTAGGTACCTAGTGATCTTCTTCAAAGCCTTCATGTGGTAGGTGGATGGGTCACTCACAAATGAGCTCATCCTTCCTAGGGCAAAAGCAATGTCTGGCCTTGTGATTGTTGCTGGCCACATCTAAGTACCATTAATACTCTGGTACTCTGCCTTGTCACACCTCTCATCTATGTGGCTTGAAGGTTTGAGGGCCTCATAGCTGTCCATGGGTGAGTGTGTAGGTGCTGCCTTCTCATGGTTCATTCCCATCTTGGCTAGGCTGTCCCTAACAAAGTGTCCTTGGTCAAGTTTCAGGATTCCTCTCTTCCTGTCCCTTGTGACTCTTATGCCAAGGATCTTTTCAGGTTCACCTAGATCTTTGATCTTGAAGATCTTGCCAAGTTCTCTTTTGAACCAGAGAACATCTGTCAACTTTGGTGCAGCAATTGGAATGTCATCCACATGTATAAGGATTATGATCTCCCTCTTCTTATGGATAAGTAGGCATGGGTCCACTTCTGACTGTGTGAATCCAATCTCTCTGAGCTTTGACACACAGAGTTGATTCCAATCTCTAGCTGCTTGCTTAAGTCCATACAAGCTTTTGAGGATTTTGAACACCATGTTTAGTGGAAGCTCAACTCCTGGTGGTGGTAACATGAAGATGTCTTCATGGAGGGTGCTTTCTGTGAATGCATTGTTCACATCCACTTGGTGAAGATGAAGATCCTTCTTACACACAATAGCCATAAACACCCTAAGGGTGTCCTGTCTTACTGTAGGTGCAAATGTCTCCATAAAGTCAACACCAAACTTCTATGAGAAGCCCCTTGCAACTAGTCTAGCCTTGAACTTTTCAATAGCTCCACTAATGCTTCTCTTAATATCAAAGACCCATCTTGATGTAACCAGATTTGCTCCTTTTGGTGGAACAGAATTTTCCTAGGTGTTGTTACTCTGTAGAGCATCTAGTTCCTTTTGGATTGCTTCCTTCTAAAGATGTCCCCATTTCTTGTCATTCACAGCATCCTTGTAGATTTTTGGAATTGGGACCTCTTGCTTGTATGCAATGGCTTCTACAGTTGCTGCAAAGGCCATTTCCTCAACTTCTTCCAGGAATTCGCTATCCTATAGTATTGAACTGTCCACTGATTGTATGGCTGCAAAGAAAGCTTGGTGAAAAGCAGCAAGGTTCTCTGAGCGGTCTATTGCTTCTCCCACTTCAGTGGTTAGTTCGGGCTTAGGGACCATGGATTTTGGGGCTTTCTGTTTCATGTCATAGCCCTCAACATCATAGTCAGCCTTTCTCTTTCCAAGGGATGATTTAGGGACCGTTACTTGTGACCTAGTAACGTCTATTTCCTGGGGATCTAGGGAGCTTCTCTCAATTGGCTGATCGATTTTCTGAAATTCCCCTACGTTCTCCGGAGGCTAGGGAAGTTGCATAAACAGCTTTCTCGGCTGAGCGACTTTAGGGCTCTTAATTGGCTGATCTATTTCGGGGGGGCTCTGATGGACGCCTGAATGGTAGGTAGATTGTCCTAAGGATACGTTCTTCCTCGGCCTTCCTAAGGGCTTCCTAGCTAGTGCACTACTTAGTAGATTCAATGTTAGAACATTGAGACCCATATCACCTCTAGGCTGGTCCTCAAAGAAGTCTGCATATGTGTGTTGTTTAACAGCTCTTATGTCTGGTTCCCAAAAGAGCCAGGCTTTAGCTGTGTTTTCAACATACCTAATAAACACTGCTTCTTTACCCCTATTCATTAGCTTGTCACTTCTTGCCCATTGAGGTTGGGATCTTGTGTCCATATAGACAACAGCTTTGCATCCCCAAACTTTCAAATGGTTGATGGTCGGTTTGATACCATCAAAAGCCTCATCTAGTGAAACCTTGAACCCATCGTAATCTGGGCCATTTGGCAGTTTGTTCCTCATATAAGTTTGGGCCTCTAGTGCTTCAGGCCAAAATTCAACCGGTATTTTAGCCTCTTCAAGCATTGCCCTTATAGAGTCCTCTGAGGTTTGTATTGACCTCTCAACTGGTCCATTCTGTAGAGAGTTGTATGCCTCAGTCGGCTCGAGCCCAATCCCCAAATCCTTCTCCCACTGCTTCACTAATGCAATAAGTTCTTTTGCATTGTCAAGTCTTACTGCTTTCAGCTGCGCTGATGATTTCCTCTCTGCTTTGATCTTCCAGTTCTGGAGAGCAACTGGAGCATCTTCTCTTTTCCTAAGAGGAAAGGTCCACTTCTTCCTAGAGAAGTTGTCAACAATCTCAAGCCAGTATTTGAATCCTAGTCTTGAGATTGGTAGTGGGCCACATATGTCAATAGATACAAGGGCAAGTCTTTCAGGTCTTCTCTCTGTAACTTTGCCTTTGTACTTCTTCATCTTTGCTATTGAGCATACTCTGCACTGGTGAAAGCCATCCTTAGGGATAGGAATGGGTTCTTTCAAGTCTGTTACCTTGTGAAGATTCTGGAGCAAATTCTTCCCAAAGTGTGCAAATCTTCTATGCCAAAGCTCCCACTGCTTCAGGTCGGTCTCTGATTGAGCAGTCACAAAGGCATTCTCCATTGGTGGTACACATGATGAGTAATGTGCCCGTTCTTGTAGGAGAGGAGAAATCTCATCAATGAATGGAACCCCCCCAAGGAGCTTTGTCTGGACAACAGTCTCACCAGAGGGGGAAACAAGAGAAAATGATGGAGGTTGCACACCAAACTGCTTGCTAAACTGGTTCCATGAAACCAGGTTCACTCCTAGCTTGGGTACAAGCAGGACATCTTCCAAAACAACTTTTCTGCCAGCTCTCCCACTCATCTCTGCATTCCCAATATGAGTGGCCAATAAAAACCCACCTCCCACTTTGATCCATTTCTTCCTTGTCAAGGGAGTCATAGATCTAAAGAGGCAGCCTTGGTCAGTCATATGGGATGAAGCACAGGAGTCAAGTAACCACTCTGACGAGGGGAACTTGCCTTGGACTTCTGCAGTTGAGTGAGCCACTTCATCATACTCATCATCATCAGACATTGTCTCTGGGGATGAGCTGCATGGTGACTCTTGGGCGGAGAAACCTTTTCCAGTCTTCTTTGCTTTAGAGGTATAAGACTGGGCCTGGTTCTTCTGGAGTGACAGCATGTCAGAGCTGAGTTTCTTCACCATTTTCTTAAGTTCTTCCATAGAGGACTTCTCTCTTGGTGTCCTCCTTGAAGTGGGTGGTGGAGTTCTCTTCTTCTTGACATGTGTTGTATTCTGGGAAGATGGTGGTTGGGAATGAGATCTAAGGACCTTTCTTGCCTCAGGCAAACTAGGGCAGTCCTTGATCAGATGATCCTTCTCACAGAGAAGGCAGGAGAGTGGTCTTGCTAGACCTGAGGGCTTGACCCAGGTGGCTGCCATGCCATACTCAGCCTTAGAGGGATCCAACCTGGCTTCTTGAGCTTCAAGGATCTTTAAGGTCCTTTCATGGTCCATCTTTGGCTGAGCCATGATAGTATCCCTGGCTACATGGTAGTCAGGTGGCAGTGAGCTTAAGAGCTGGGTCATCCTCACATCAGCTTTCCTGTAATGCTGACCCTCTAGGTCAACATCAGCAATCCTTTTTCCAAGAGAAACCAGGTGTGTCCATGCGGATCTGATGGTGAACTCTTCACTCATCTCAAAGGTCACAAATTGCTTTGTGAGCTCATGTGCATGGGTTGGTAGCACCTGGCTATACTTGTTCCAGAGATACACCCACTTCTCAGCAGCTCTTCCAGATTCACATGAGCCCTCAAGCTCAAATTCATCTTCTTCTGTGATCCTACTAAGGATACTGAAGTTGCATACTGCATTGTGTCTTGTCCATGTTGGCGTATTGAGGATCTCTTTGGTTGTAGCCTCTTCTTGGAGTTTCAGAGTCTTGCCCTTGATGTTGTCAAAAGACACTTCCATTAGGTCATCAATTGCAAAGAATGCTGATTGGCTCTCCATCTTGTATCTCTGAAGGTTGAACCATCTCTTCCAATTGTCCCTCCCAAGAATTGGGATTTTGCCTCCCTTCTCCTCTGTCTTCTCTTGGTATAAATCCATAATAAATTGGATGTAATGAAACAAGGTGTGTATATTCCAAGGTGGTGGCTCAGATCCTGCTGAGGCTTCTGGTGTAGAATGGGAAAGTTCGTAGGTGTGGATACTAAGGCCTGCTTGGTAAAGTAAAGAAGGAGCGGTGTGAGGTCTCGGGGCTAGGACACAGGTCTGTCTCTCCTAGCAGAGCTTCAAATGACTTACTTGAAGTCCTTCTTGATAGTATCTCGATACAGTTCTGCCTACAGAGTATCTTCAAGGTATTGGCTTTGAGTAAGCCGCATAGAGTCCTTGTCTAGGTTACCTATCACTTAGTATCGAACTAAGCTCCTTAATAGGATAGACGGGGTAGACTTCTGATTCCCAGATGTTTTCTGCTACGATAGCAAGGGATATAAGTAACCTGTACTGATATAGGTTGCTCTTATTCCTACACAAACCCGGGCTTATAACCTGTTAAACAGGTACGGGTGGATAGTAGCGGAGTGGAGTAAGAGATCAATCCTCAACTGACTAATAGCACGAGCATACAGCAATATATTAGGAACCAATATGTTGATTGTGTTGGATGTCTATCTAAGCTAAAGGGGAGAGAAGGTATCTCCCTATAAGCTGAGTTATCGTGGATGCCTTAGGCTACTAGATCACTTCCTGATTGTTGACTCCCTTTGAGATGCTACATCTTAACAGTTTCTATGCTTTTTACGTCCTCTATAAGTTACTACTAGTTGTCTTAGGGGGGCTTCGCCTATAGGGCCGTAGGCGCCGTTAGTACCGTAGCCTAGACTACTATTACCTAGGAGTTGCCTAATGTAGCTAGGTACCTCCGCGGCGTTTAGAGCTAAAGAAATAGGGTGAAGAGAGCTTTAAGCTGTCTAGATTAAATAAGGTAGAACTCCCTTAGTCCTAGGGGCAGTGGCCTGCTTTATATATCGTTAGAATGGCCTTAATAAGAGCTTTCGAATATGTCGTGTTTTGGCGTAGAGATTGATAAGCGGTATCCTCGTACTATAATACGGATCAAATAAGCGTATAAGTTAAGTTAATAGATCACCTCTCTCCTTCGCGTAAAACGCGCGCCTCCCTACTCTTATAGGGCCCTTATATACCTACTAAGAGAGTAGTCTTATCTACTACGTAATAGTACAATATAGCTATACCCGGTAGTACTACTAACGGGGTGCTCTTACCTAAGCAACCTCTTTATCTAGATCTTAGTAAGTATAAGCGTTAGTCGCTCGTACGCGCTAAGCTTTTCCTAACCGTATCTACTAAAACGTAGACACTCGATAACCTAGGTACTAATACCGCCCTAGGTACCTTCCCTTCCGACGACGACTCGAACTTCGCCGCCGAACAATAAGAGATCGAGAAGGATCTACTACCTAAAGAATAGTAGTTTGCCTTAACCTCCGACCCTATTAACTTCGTATAATTCCTCGACGAAGAATAGATCTTAGAAGAAGGAGGAATTAAGGTGTATAAGATTATAGAGTTAAGAGATAATATATCTATACAAGATAGTAAAACTAATGATATACGCTAACCTAAGGAGTAGGTAATCGCCTTAGAGTATACTACTATTAAGAGCCTAGCCGAGTTTGCGACTCGTACTATAGTATACCCGGAGATTGTGTTTCACCTCGTTCGCTAGATATAGTTAGACTTTATTACACTTTTCGACTAGGTCGAGTCCCTAAAGAAGGCTAATAAGGTTATATAGCGTAAGTACGCCGATATAAAGAAGGAACGTAATATCGTATCCGAGAGTCTTAGTTAACTCGAAAAGGATAAGGATGTTAAGGGCCTCTTTATATTCTACTTTAACAAATACTAGAAGTATAAGACTTAGATATAAGACCTTAAGGAAACTAATTAGCGCCTCCGATAGGATAAGAATACGCTCTTCGGATAGGTCGAGGAGTCGTAGGTAGGTATATTACCTAAGGACATTAAAGCCCTATCTAAGCGCAATTAGGCTCTAAATAAGGAGGTAGTAGAGCTAAAGGCTTAGCTAGTAGCTAAGGACACGAACGGTACTAGCGATACTAGCGGTACTAACGGTAATAATAATAATAACCGTAGTCGTTAGGTCCGCGTCTACTCCCCTCGTTATAACGGTGTTTTACGATCACCTACGCCTCCTACTTAGTAGGACCGTATAGGTAGAGGCACCCGACGAGGAGGTAGTAGAGGTAGTAGCGATAACGACGGAGATAACTCTAATAACGATAAGGGTAGAGATAATAGTCGACTACGCCGTTACCTACGCCGTAACTCCTTACGACGAGAACGCTAGGGTATACCTAGTAGTACTTCTAGAGTAACTAGCAATACCGCCGTTAGCTAGTTCACTACTATCGAACCCTCCGTTAATATTATATATACTAATAAGTCAGTTAAGGACCTAGAAAGCAAGTTCGATAATAAGAATATAAACTTTAACCGTTAGCTCGATTAGCTAGAGATCAAGCTGTCCGTAATATAGTTCTAGACTATCGAGGACGGACTACGCTATATCCTTAACTATCTCGACGGGTACCCGTACTAGCTATACAATCCGCGAGTACCCTCTAAGCGTACTAAGCGTAATTACGTTAACCCCTTCAAGTCTATCGATAGGATAATCTAATTCCTTATCGATCGGTATAGTAAGAAGGACGTCGTAGGCAAGGCCTTCTAGAAGCTCTAGGTCTTATAGTAGAGTAAGAACGAGTCATTTTCCATTTTTATCGCTAAGTATAACGAATAGCGCAACTTATACGACCTATTAGCTAAGACTAATCACCGCCTACTCGAGGGCAAGCTTAACTATAAATAAATAGAGGCACTATCTATAGAGACTAAGGACCGCGAAGACTTAGTCGACCTATACTATAAGCTCGAAGCTAAGTTCGAGCGCCTAAAGTCAAAGACCCTAGCTATACTACGACTATCTCGTAGTACTAGCGGTAGTAACGGTACTATACCTACCGCGCCCGGCGTAGCCTAAGGTTTAGGCCTTAAGCTATACGCTTAGATACCGCGCGAATTTAAGGAACTTAAGAAGCTCGAGCCTAAGGAGAAGGCTAGTATTATCGTAGTAGGCGGTTATGTCCGCTACCGCCGTATAGACTATAACTTATACTCGCTAGACTGCCCTATTAAGTAGTATAAGCGCCCTCCGCCGCGCGTAAATACTAGCTCTATAATATAGACATAGGCCAACCCTTAGTAATAGGGAAATAGCTAGACTAACGCTTAAGTACGATAACCGTTAGTCCTACTTACGAACATAATACTAAGAAGGAAATATAGCGAGATACGGTAATATAAGGACTAGAGTACGCTTTACGTATATTAGTAAGCTCTCTAATACCGCCTATTATACGAGGGGTACTAAGGCCGAGAGTGTCCCCTTACCTTATAATACCTAGTAGTATAGATAGTAATTAAGCTCTTACCTTCCTTAATTATAGTACCACCTCTTAGTATATAAATTCTATATATACTCGTATATATAATCTTCCTCGACTCTAGGAAGAACCTCTTTAATTAGGACTAGCTAATAGCGGCTCCGCTAACGAGCTTATTACCGAGTCTACGTACTTTCCTTTTAATATTAGCGGCCACGTCGAAATCCTTAGCTACTACTTAGTAGAATCACTAGAGTATAACATCGTGCTCGGCTCTAGTTAGTTCGTAGACTACGAACTAGAGATGTAATAGGAAAAGGGCATTATAATAATGAATCATTTGTAATGCCGTACCTATAAGGCAAACTAGAGGTCTAATAAGTACCTAATAGTACAGTCTATTAACTATCTAGCTACGCTAGTACTATTAGGCAATTATCGACCGCCGATAGTAGAAGATAACCCCGACGAAGTTACCGCTCCTACGCTATTATTACCTAAGTATATACCCTAACTATAGTTCTATACGACGTTCGAGGACGAAGAGGATAACTTCCGTATATATACTCGATAACCGTTACTAGTAGACGGCGTTAAGACGTTAAAGCGACCGTATCGATATACAAAATAAAAGTAACGGGTTGTCGAACTAGAACTAGATATCGATATCGTAAATATCTCCGCGGCCTACGTAGTAAAACTAGCTCGTAAGAAAGGAGCGGAAGTCTATATAATATAGATTATACTACCTAGTCAGAAGTACCACGCTAACCTATTACGAGCCTACGTAATAGTAGCGACTAGGTAAGACTTCGATCCTACTAGGCTCTACGCTATAAACCTTCGGAAGGTATAGTTAGTAAACCCCTTAATAGTATGTATAATAATAGTAAACAACGACTTTAACAGATTTATAAAAGGCAAAGATAAGGACTAAGATACTAAGGTCTACTTACCCTAGGAACTATAGGATTTCGAGGACTGTTTTAACCGTTAGGATATATCGAAGATCCTACCTTACCGCCCTAGTAAAGACTATAAAATACACCTTAGAGACGAAACTAAGTCACCTCCTTTTAAGCGGCTATACGTAATGTCGTCTCGCGAGAATAAGGTAATTAAGAAGTAGGTCGATAATTAGCTAGAATCTAGAGCGATATAACAAAGTACGAGCCCGGCTTCTATACTAGTACTAATTATACGTAAACTAGGCGGCGGTCTACGGGTCTGTATCGACTATAGAGCTCTTAATACCCTTACGGTCAAAAGTAGATACCTAATACTGCTATTCTAAGAAACGCTAAACCGTCTAAATAGGAAGAAGTACTTTACTAAACTCGATATTATCTCTACCTTTAACCGCGTTCGTATTACGGAGGGCTACGAATAGAAAACTACGTTTAGTACTTACTATAGTCAATTCGAGTATATAGTAATGCCTTTCGGCCTATATAATGCTCTAGGAACATTCTAATTATATATTAACGATACGCTTAGAGAGTATCTCGATAACTTATGTTTAGTATACCTAGATAATATCCTAATCTTTAGCGACACATTCGAGGAATATATATAACACGTACGTAAAGTGCTATAGCGTATACGTAAAGCCGGCCTATAATTAGATATCGATAAATACGAGTTCTACTAAATAGAGACTAAGTACCTTAGTGTTATTATAGGAGTCGACGGTATCCGTATAGACCTAGAAAAGGTCGACGTAGTTAAGAACTAGCTTACTCTAATATGCCTAAAGGATATATAGATAGATAGATTTGTTATTCCCCTGTTCTAGGACCCTATCCGGCCTATATAGGTATATATCTATTGTTATATACAAAGGGAAACCCGAATAGGTGAAAACCCTTCCCGCCCCTAACTTCTCCTTATCTAGATTAGCTTTCCCTCTGAACGTACGTAGTCTATATTACTACCCCGTTAGCCCCCGCTCCTAGCCGGTCTCGTCGCGCTACGTCGTGTCCTCTCTTCCTATACTGCTCCTACTAGGCGGTACTGTTCTAGCTAGCCCTTCTCTAGTATCTAGTTCGTAATACGCCGTAGGTCCTTAGCGTTATTAAGAAGTGCCCTAATCGTCCGGTTCCTCGCCTTTACTATCCACTCCCCCCTTCCTAGCGACCACCTCGGACAGACGAGGAGTACGTACCGTACGTTCTAGGAGCGATAGCCGTAGGGGTAGCTAGTATTCGTGTATCCTAGAACCTTCCTCTATAATAGGTACCCCTAGAGGCCGATGTGTTCGCTTCGTAGTTAGGTTACTATACTACTCTATACCCTCGTAAGGCGGTAGTAGATAAGCTTCGGGGGGTACTTAACCGCGGATTTTATAGCTAACTATTCCTTAGGTTGTCCCGCTAGCTAAGGGCGTCTACTATACCCTATAACCTAGTTGTTCCACCTCTCTTTCTATAGTTACTCTATAAACGATTTCTTACCTTCCTATTATATTACTAGCTATTCGTCCCTTGCTCGGTAGTTCGGCTCGTTTCCGGGTCGAATGCCCCTATACGCTAGTACTAATTCGCGGGCCCTTACGACTGTACTAGCGATAACCTTCTATACTAGGTACTATACCGACTTACCTAAGTAGGAGGTCCGTAGTCCCTAGATATATAGGTCGATCGGCGGTATAGCGGTCTCGTACTTAAGTATCCTCGTTAGTATCGACTTATATACCCCGGTGACCTTCCTTAGGCATTAGTTTTAGATCTTCGCTAGCGGCGCGACGAGTCCCTTCGATAGGTAGGCCCTCTCGCCTAAGGACTATACTTGGCTACTATAGGTAAGGACTAGCCGTATAATAGCCGTATATAGAAGTCGTAACTACCGGAAGTCCGCCCCCTATATAGACGTAGTGAGCCTCTAGTATAATGCTATATTCTATTTAGCTTTCCGTAATATTGCCTATACGTACTTCCTCTACCGTAGCGCCGGGTCTACCTATAGTCCGAGGATCCTAAGCTAATTTGCCGGGTTAGTCGTATGCCCCTATATCTTGATAGAAGCTTATATATTATAGAACCGTAGCCGGCGCGTAAAGTATATTAGATTGTACTTTTCTAGGGCAAACGGAGCCCCGTGCCTCCTAGCCTAGTCCTCGTAGATCTTATACTTCTCTTCTAGTAGCCTATAGTTCTCCTTAGTCGAGGAAGACTACGCTAGGATGTTTATATCGTCTACGAAGCCGCTCGTAGCGGTATTCTAGGATTCTAGGGCTAGGAGTAGCGTTGCTATAAAGAAGAGGAACAGAATAGGTACTAGCGTTAAGCCTTACGGGATTCTAGTATAGACTGCTTAAAATAGGCTTTTATACTAGCCGACTAGGATCGACGTACTACGGTTTTAGAGGTAGGACCGTACGAAGTTGACAAGCTACTTAGGGAGTCCTTTCGACCTTAGGATATAGAGTAGCCGCGGGTATAATACGTAGTCGAAGGCTCCCGATATATCTAGGCTAAGTAAGGAAGCTACCTTGTCCCTATTCTTATACTAGATAGCCTTTACCTAAGAGGTAATAAGTTCTATCGCGGATAGCGTCGATCGCTATAGGCGCGTACCTATCTAGGTGTCCGGGAGTAGGGAGTGTTCCTCTACCGCCTCGGAGAGTCTCGTTATAACTAGCTTCTTAAGCGCCTTCCTAAGAGTATTAAGGAGCGTAATTAGGCGGTACGACTTCACCTACGTATAGTCTTCCTTTTACGGCTTACGTAGGACTACTATCGTCGATTGTTTGAATACTATCGGGTAGTATCCGGTCTATAGGTAGGCGTTAAAGATCGCTATAACTACTAGGGCTAGTTAATCTCTACACTTCTTTAGTAGCTCGTTTAGGATCCTATCCGGCCCCGGGGCTTTCTTCGCCGGTAACTTCCTTAGTATAGCGGTAACTTCTCCCTCGGACACCTCCTATTCGACCGCGATACTAGGGGCTAGGGGAGTAGAGCTGTTTATATCGCTTAGATCAGCCTCGACTAGGGGCGAGAAGAACTTACTAGCTAGTAGACGCGCCTTAGCCTCGGGATCGCTAACCGGGCTACTAGGCGATTAAAGCGCTAGGATAGAGAAGGAGGGGCCCTATATAGGGTCCTGTCGGGCCTATTTCGCTAGCTTCTACATCCTCTCTAGCTTGCCGGCGATTTCTTCTACTATAGCCCTCTAGCCGACTACTTTCTCCCTCCGTATTATAGCTTTCTTCTATTAGTATGCCTCCCTATATACGTTCTAGGCCTCCTCGCTATAGCTACTCGTCTATACCCGGCGGGCTCTCCTTATATTATAGTCTCCCTATAGAGTGTATAGAAGGTAGGGACAGAAGAGCCTTAGAGTACTTAGAAGTCGTTAAGAAGTAAAAGTCTAGCTTAGTATATAAGCGCTAAGAATTATATACCCCGTAATATTTACTACGGGACCTAGCCCTCTAAATTTACCCCTCTACTAAACCTTAATAGATTCACTTCGGCTCGTAACTATATAACTTACGGTACTCCCGCGAGTACCCGCGACTACGCTAGACCCTAGAAGAAGCACGTAGAAGACTCGGAACGTAGGGTAGGTTAGAATAAGGTTTTAAGCAAAGCTACTAAGCGCGGCTTCGTACTAGTTAGCCCTATTAATACGGGGACACGTACTCGCGAGGGTCGTATATAAATATCTAGCCTTCCCTAGGCCTCTCTTACTTTCTTCGTCTTTCGTTTTATCTAGCAATTATACTATACCCTTTTATATCCATACTTCGTACCTATATTCTCGCTTTTACCCTTATATCTTATAGGCTAGGCTCTCGCCCTAATGTCACGAAAGACTAATAAACCGTTAACTACTCGAGTTATCCTTATAGGTGACCACGCTACCGATAGAGGTGTTAACCTCGACAACTAAGACACTCTATTCTACTTTAGTAAGTGGACTAATATCCCCTTCTCGAACGCCGCTACCTTCGGTACCTAGGTAAACGCTAACCCCGACACCGCCTACGCTCTTATTAACCGCACCGTCTCCTCTTTCCGCGAGACCGCCTAGCAGGTCGAGTAAGTAAACGACTAAGTAACATACCTTTAAGGTATTATAAACACCTTCTAGAACCTCGCCCCGTACGCCGATAATAACCGCCGCTAGCGCTTCTCTAAGAAGGTTAACGACCTAGACGAGTTCGACGGTAATAAGAGTAAGTTTAAGGCATTTAAGACATAGCTTACTATCAAGCTATTAGCTAATACCGACCACTTTCCGTAAGAGAAGGACAAAGTTACGTACGTCTTCTCCCTCCTTCGGGGAGACACCGCGGCTTAGGTATAATACTATATCGATAACGCTACGTAGACTATCGGCTACCCGGACATCCTTACCTTAATACAGGACCTCCGTACTACCTTTAGTGATCTAGACCGTAGAGCTACCGCCTAGAACGCTATCTATAACCTCCTCTAGAAGAATAAGAGCTTCGCCGAGTACCTCGCGGCCTTTAACCGCGACATCGGGTTCACCGGCTATAACGAAGAGACTAAGAAGAGTACTCTCCGCCGTAGTTTGTTAGTAGAGCTTCTTCGAGCCCTCGAGGATAAGGACGTCGGTATTATAAGCTTCCGTGAGCTCGTTAAGACCTACTAGCGCCTCGACTCTAATATAAAACATACCGCCTCTCTCCTCGCTTCCCGTTCTTAAGGTCGTTAGCCTCGTAGTCCCGGAAGCCACTTCGCTACTCTACTAGGCGCCGCCGCTCCTACGGCTCTTCCTCCCGTCTCTATAGGTAACGCTATAGATCTTAGCGCTAGTGCCGCCGTCCCTCGAGTCTAGGGCCTCGTTAACGGTAAGCTTACTCCCGAAGAGAAGCTTCGCCGTCGCTAGGCCGGACTCTATACCTACTACGGCGGTCTAGGCTATATCGTAGCTAACTGTCCGTAGCTCGCTACCCGTAACGCCCGTAACCCGGTTCGCGGCGCTATCGGCGCTATCGAGCCTACTCCTACTACTCCCGCTAAGTAGGAAAAAGCCTAGGTCTTCCTTATCGACGCGAGGAAGACTAAGAATAACGTTTACCGAAAGTGAAGAGAGGAAGGAAGTTAAGGATTAATATAGTATAGCTAGACCTATACGACGAGACGGGTAAGGACTACGCTTATAAACCGTTTGTTACGAATATAAATATCGGCTTAAAGAAACTCTCTTCTTCTAATCTCACTCTTATAGACACTAGCGTACTAGGCGAGTCTTTTATAGACTATAAACTCGCGACCTCTCTTAACCTCGAACCCTAGGAACTAAAGTACCCTCGTACCCTTGAACTCTTTAACGGTACGGAGACTACTACTAGTAAGATTACTTATATTATATACACGTTAATTACCCTCGGAGGTAAGCGTATGTCGATTACTAGCTTCCTTACGTCCCTACCGCATTAGAAGTTTATCCTCGGCCTCCCCTAGTTTAGACAATACCGACCTATTATCGACTAGACTTCCCTTACTATTAGCTTCCCTCTAGAAGTTCCTCCGGCACCTCCGCCTTCTCCGCCGCCTTAGCGCGGTCCTAAGTATACTAAGATCTTCTAGGTAAATGCCGCTACCTTTACTACTACTACTAAGTAGCCTAAAGCTTAAGTCTTCGCCGCCTCTCTCCGCGATATCGACATCGCCCTCGAGAAGCTCGATAAGAAGCGTATACCTACCGACCCTACTACGAAGGTCCCTCCTTAGGTATACTATATCCTCTACGTATTCGATACTAAAGCCGTAGACGAGCTGCCTCCTTATCGCCCTTACGACTATAAGATTAAGCTAGAAGAAGGTATAGAGACACCGTTCGGACCGCTATATTCTATGTCCCGAGAAGAGCTTATCGTCCTTAAGAGATACCTCGAAGAGAACCTAAAGAAGGGGTTCATTCGAGCGAGCCGTTCTAGCGCTAGTAGTCCTATTATATTCGTTAAGAAGCCCGGCGGTAGTCTACGCTTCTACGTAGACTACCGAGGCTTAAACGCTATTATAAAGAAGAACCGCTACCTAATACCGTTAATTTAGGAGACGCTCGAGCGCCTCTCTAAGGCCAAGTACTTCACTAAGCTCGATGTTATCGCTACGTTTAATAAGTTACGAATAGTAGAAGGATACGAGTATCTTATAGCCTTCCGTACTCGCTACGGGCTATTCGAGTCGCTCGTTATGCCCTTCGGCGTTTATAACGGGCCTAGTACCTTCTAGAACTTTATTAACGACATCCTTTAGGAGTTCCTCGATTAGTTCTACACTACCTATATCGACGACATCCTAGTCTATAGCGAGACTAAGGAGGAGCACCGCGAGTACGTCTATAAGGTCCTTTAGAAGCTCGTAGACGCCGGCTTATAGCTCGATATCGACAAGTACGAGTTTAAGAAGACCGAAGTCAAGTTCCTTAGTTTGATTATTACCGTAGACGGCATTAAGATAGACTAAGAGAAGATCGACGCTATCGTCGAATAGGATACTCCTACGAACGTTAAAGAGGTCTAGGGTTTCCTAGGCTTTACTAACTTCTACCGCCGCTTTATCTACGTATTTTCGGGCGTAGTACGCCCTTTAATAAAGCTCACGCGTAAGGGTAAGAAGTTCGCCTAGACCGACGAATACTAGGAGGCTTTTGACTTACTTAAAGCGAAGTTTATTAAGAACCCGCTTCTATAGCACTTCGATTTCGAACTAGAGACCCGTATAGAGACCGACGTATCCGACGGCGTAGTAGGCGGTATCCTACTATAACACCGCTCGCCTAAATCCCCCTAGTTACCTATCGCCTTCCTCTCTAAGAAGATAACCGCTACGGAGTATAACTACGAGATCTATAATAAGGAGCTTCTCGCTATCGTTAAAGCTTTCGAAGAGTAGCGCCCCGAGCTCGAAGGCTCTACTATACCCGTCTAAGTAAGCTCCGACTATAAGAACCTCGTCTACTTTATAAAGAGCAAGCTGCTTAATCGTCGCTAGGCCCGCTAGAGCGAGTCCCTCTCCCGGTTTAACTTTATAATCTCGTATACGCCCGGTAAGGCCAACTCGATAGCCGACGCCCTTACCCGCCGCCCTAGTAACTCTCTAGTTGATCGAAGAGGGGGCCGGTAAATCGTAGAGTAACAAGTTATTAAAGAGCATAACCTCTCTTCCGAGCTTCGAGAGTACCTATCGAACGGCTAGCTAACGCTCGCCGCTTCCTTTACTACTCTCGTACTCGCTCCTACCTACCTTAACGAGAGTGACGATAAATCCGAGCCTAAAGAATACGCCTCGGACGCTAAGGACTTGAACGACGATAAAGAGGGCTTAGTAACGACCGACGGCTTATCCGAATTAGACGTTAAGGGGTTTAATAATAAGGGGCAGCCCGAAGGCATTATAGTACGAGTACGAATAGCGTACGATGCCGATATAGACGCCTAAGAGTTAGTTTAGGCCCTTAAATCTAGCGCGAGGACATTCCCGGGCTTCTCGCTATCCGAGTACGAGCTCTAGGAAGGTGTCGTCTACTTCCGTAAGAAGCTTTACGTACCGTAGCCCGAAGGCTCTAATATCCGAGCTAAGATTCTTTAAATTATCTACGACTCCGCCTCTAGGGGTCACCTAGGCGTAGCTAAGACCTATAAGCTCCTCGCTAGGTATTACTAGTAGCCGTATTCCTAGAAGGACGTCCGCCGCTACGTACTAAACTACGCTACTTACCGAAGAGCTAAAGCTAACCGCTACCGTCCCTACGGTCTCTTATACCCTCTCCCGGCTTCTAATCGTCCGGAGAAGTATATTACTATAGACTTTATTACCGATCTTCCTTACGGTAAGACCTTTAGCGGCGTAAAAGTAAAGGCCCTTCTAGTAATCGTAGACCGTTACTCTAAGGACCGGTATATAATCCCGTACTAGAGTATGACCGTAAAGGAGACTACTCGCTTGTTCTACGAATTCGTCTAGCGCTTTCAAGGCCTCCCGGATAGTATCACCTCTAATAGAGGCACCTAGTTCATCTCGTACTTCTAGAAGCGTCTATGTACTATCCTAGGTATTAAGTATAACCTCTCGACTAGTTTTTAGCTATAGACCGACGGCTAGACCGAAATTACGAACGCTATCCTCGAGCAGGTCCTTCGTTACTTCGTCGACTACTACTAGAAGGATTGGCCTTAGTATATCCCTACGGTAGAGTTTGCTACTCGTAACTAGGACTCGGAGACTACTAGCTACTCTCCCTTCTATACTACGAGAGGTTACTACCCTCGTATAGGTATAGAACTAGAAGAACCTCTCCCGCCTACCGAAGACGTAAACGAGTAAGTAGTAGACGAGTTCGCTACTATACTCTTATAGATCTATAAAGAAGTTTACGACGAGATAGTATACGTATAAGCAATCTACGAGGATTAAGCTAATCGTCGTCGCTAGCTAGCTCCCGACTACTAAGTAGGCGATATAGTCTACCTTAACTCTAAGAACATTAAGACGGACCGCCCCTCTAAGAAGCTAAACTAGAAGAACCTAGGTCCTTTTAAGATCACCGAGCGTATTAGTTTATACGCCTACCGTCTAGCTCTTCCTACGAACATAAAGATCTACGACGTCTTCTATCCCGTACGCCTTCGGCCGTCGGCTAAGGACCTATTCCCGAACTAAAACTAAGACATACTAGGTCCTCCCGATAAAGTAGAAGTCGACGAGCCTATTAACCTACCTTCTGACGACTATGCCGTCCGTAAGATCCGGGGAATCCGCGTAGAGCCTAACGACGTTAAAGGACTACCGCCGATTAAGTATAAAGTCGAATAGTAAGGTTACCCTAAGTAGGATACCTTATAGGAACCTATCTAATATATTATCTTTAATCGTTAAGTAATCGAAGAATACTACGCCCGCGTAGACGGCCTAGAAGTTAATATCGGCAGGCTCTTTAAATCTAAGCTCTTCGACGGGGCTTACTAATAGTATATCGACTATAATATTAGGCCTAGGCCTAGTACTAAAGCTAAACATCCTCGATATATAGAACTACTACGGCTTCGTAGGAACTTAGCTTTGTTCGGGGGGGCTACTGTTATAGTCTCCCTATAGAGTATATAGAAGGTAGGGACAGAAGAGCCTTAGAGTGCTTAGAAGTCGTTAAGAAGTAATAGTCTAGCTTAGTATATAAGCGCTAAGAATTATATACCCCGTAACATTTACTACGGGACCTAGCCCTCCAAATTCACCCCTCTACTAAACCTTAATAGATTTACTTCGGCTCGTAACTATATAACTTACGGCACTCCCGCGAGTACCCGCGACTACGCTAGACCCTAGAAGAAGCACGTAGAAGACTCGGAACGTAGGGCAGGTTAGAATAAGGTTTTGAGCAAAGCTACTAAGCGCGGCTTCGTACGGGTTAGCCCTATTAATACGGGGACACGCACTCGCGAGGGTCGCGTATAAATATCTAGCCTTCCCTAGGCCTCTCTTACTTTCTTCGTCTTTCGTTTTATATAGCAATCATACTATACCCTTTTATATCTATACTTTGCACCTATATTCCCGCTTTCACCCTTATATCTTATAGGCTAGGCTCTCGCCCTAACACCTTGCGTCTCTTACTACCGTAGTACACTCCGGCGTCTAGTATAGTTTAGACTATGTCGTTAGTTAGGCAAGCGGAACGTGAAGTAAGGTCGCTTTTCTTATTTCGTCTATTAACCCCTAGACTACTTCGTCTATCTCGTCTTTACTATTATATTGCTACTACGCGATCTAGACTAGCCTCTTAGAGTTATTAAGGTACGCCTAGATATTGGCCTAGTAGGCCTTTCCCTAGTTTAGCTTAGGGGTTCTCGCTAGTATACGTTATATCTATATCGTAATAGAGGTCCTAAATAGTATGTAGTCTAACGACGCCTCGAGTTTATATTCGATCCTATAGTAGGTTACCGTATAGTAGTAGCTATCTAAGATCTAGGAGAGGTCGATCGTGCCTTAGAGTCCCCCTCTCTTCTAGGTGCCTAGGTCCTTCGGGGTATTAAGGGCAATTACGTTGCTCGCTATCAAGTCGAGTACTTCGTCGGCTATAGGGTACGGCTATATAAGGCTTTCCTAGGAAGGGTAGTATATATTAAAGTCTCCTACTACGATACGGCACCCTTGTCTCTTAAGCGCACTATCTAGGTGTCTATAGACCGCTAGGTCGCGGCTAGACCTCGAGGCTAGCGGTTATATATATAGATTATATATCTAGGTGCTACCTACGTAGAGGGAGGTAATATCGCCCCCGCCTTCTTCGTCTACGTAGTATACTACCTCCTAGTCGGATTCTAGTATATCCTTACTAATATAGAAGCACGTACGGGGTCTACCGTCGCCTCGTAGGTATGTCGTATAGCCTAGTAACTTATAGGTCGTTAGTCTCTTATAGTACGGGTTAATCTATAGCTTCTAGATTATAAGGACGTAGTAGACGCGCGGGTCCGCCTCGTATAGGAAATGGTTCTAGACTATATCCTTGCTATAGTTGACGTTATACTAGATGATACTAAGCGTGTCGAGGCTAGTTATCGGTATCGACAATCATTTCCTCTATAGCGTCCTATGTCCTACTACCCTATACGTCCTAGTCTAGGCCTATCGGCTATATACTAAAGGGGAGCCGGGCCTAGTTAGATTCCCTCGCCGTAGCTAGTAGAGCACGTAGCCTCCCGTACGCCCTAGGTTACGTATCCTTTATATCGTTCTCGGCCCTAGGGCGCTTATACCTAACCGCCGCTAGTTAGTTCCGGTATAGGCTAGCCTTACGGTCGCCGCAGAATCTTAGGGCGACGGTTCTGTTTATAATTGCCTTGTTTTTCGCTAGTTTCCGCTATAGGCATTCCGTACTATACGATAGGTAGTACCCCGGACAGTTCGCGTACCGTCTCGTAGTCGATATATAGTCCCTAGATATATAGTCTCCTATATAGTTCGAGTAGGCCTACTTGTTTATATACGTATAGGTTTGGTGTCTATACTATTAGTATTTAAAGCATTAGAGGACACGAAAGGATAAGGAGTACTTTTCTACTATCTTAAGGCTATATTGCTAGACTAGGCCTTGTTCTATCGCTAGATCCGCCGCTTTCGCGTCTTATAGCTATACTATTAGCGCCGAGGCCTTCTTACCTTCTAGCTATTTCCTATAGAGCCAAGTCGCCTTCTGGATTAGAGAGTTAAGAGTGACCGGGTTGTCCTCTTAGAGAGCGCGTAGGTAACCCTAGTTAGTTAGGTCAAACTCCTTAGGCATATCGTAGACTAGGATCGTGAATTGTTTCGTTAAGACCTTCGCTAATACCGTAACCTTAGATGCCTACTATAGCTAGGCTTCTAGGTGCCTCCTAGTAGTAGTAGAGCTAGTATAGATCTATAGAGTACCGTTAGACTATTAGTTCACTACGACTACCCCTAGTTAGTTAATTCGTTAGGCGAGCTCCTTGTTCGATAGCTTCGTAACTTCGGCCTAGTCTTCCTTTACTACAATACGGATCGTAACTATATCGTACGTTAGGCGGGGGCCTAGTATCGATGCCGCGACCGATACCTAGCTATAGGGGTGTTGATTCCGGGTGGCCTTACTAATCGCCTAGAACGTCGTCCTTATTTCTTATTACCCTCGGTAATACGACAGTATAAGCGCCGTACGTAGCTAAGTGATCATTACCTATAGAGACCGGTAAGGGAGCTAATCGTTAGTTTCTATACTTTTTACGTCCTCTATAAGTTGCTACTAGTTGTCTTAGGGGGGCTTCGCCTATAGGGCCGTAGGCGCCGTTAGTACTATAGCCTAGGCTACTATTGCCTAGGAGTTGCCTAATGTAGCTAGGCACGTCCGCGGCGTTTAGAGCTAAAGAAATAGGGTGAAGAGAGCTTCAAGCTATCTAGATTAAATAAGGTAGAACTCCCTTAGTCCTAGGGGTAGTGGCCTACTTTATATATCGTTAGAATAGCCTTAATAAGAGCTTTCGAATGTCTAATACTACTATTAGTTTCGTAGGTTATCTAGGTCTCTAGGCTTCGGTAAGTCCTATAAACGTCGGATTAAGCTGTCTAGCTTAGTACCTTAAACTCCTAGCCTATAGACGACCTTAAAGAAGAACTACGAGAGAAACTCGGCCTAGCGAGCTTATCTACGGTTTAATTACTTCGTACTTATAAACTATTCGAGGTTCTTATTATCGGAGTATATAAGCGTCGGCTTGTCCTTAGACTCCGGGTCTAGTAGATTCTTATAATCGTCGGTACCGTATTCGTTAATAGTTATCTCCGGTCGCTATTCCTCGAAAGCTTATATAATAGCTAGGAGCTCCTTATCGTAGATGTCGTAGTTATATTACTAGGGATCTATCTTCTTAGATATATAAGCGATAGGATATAACGCTCCTCGCTCGTTACGTTATAAGAGTACTACTACTATTACGTAATCTAAGGCATCTATTTCTAGAATAAAATCTCGCCCTAGGTAGAAGTGTTTTAAGGTAGGCGTATCGATAAATACTTACTTCAATACCTCGAACGCCTATTAATATACTAGAGACTAGTCCTATAGGATATTCTTCCTCGTAAACTTTGTTATAGGCAAGTAGATCTTACTAAAATCCTTAATAAACCTATAGTAGAAGTTAGTAAACCCGGTAAACGATAAGATATCGGTGATATTCGCGGGTATAGGCTAATTCTTAACGTATTTAATCTTAGCTAGGTCTATCTTAATGCCCTTATTTATGATAATAACACCTAGATAAGTAGTCTCGTGTCTAAAGAACTCGCATTTGTTAATATCTAACTAGAGCCCGGCGGTATCTAGCTTTTATAGAACCTTTAGGACATATTAGACATACTCTTCTCTTGTCTTACTAAAGACAAGTACGTTATTAAGGTAATATAATACGAAGTTATCTAGAAACTCCCTTAGTATGTCGTTTAGAAATAACTAAAACGTTCCTAGTATATTATATAGTCTAAAAGGTATGACTACGTACTTAAACTGCCTATATCTAGTAGTAAAGGCCGTTTTCTACTCGTCTCCTACTATAATACGGATACGATTAAACGTAGCGATAACATCTAGTTTAGTAAACTATTGCGCGCTAGTAATACGATCTAAGGTCTCTTAAAATAGTGGAATCGAGTAGCGACTCTTTGTCGTAAGCGCGTTTAGAGCTCTATAGTCTACGTATACTTATAGCCCTCTGCCCGGCTCTTTAACTATTAGAATAGGTACTACTACTTGTAATACGCTTCTCTAAATAAAACCTTTCTTAAGTTAGTTATTAATCTACTTCTTGATCACCTCGTTCTCTCGTATAGAGAAGGAGTATAGTCTTCGAAATAGCGGTATCTAACTATTCTTTAGCTTAATCTTATAGTCTACGCTAGGCCGTCGCGGTAGGACCTTATCTACTTCCTTACGGCTAAATAGCCTAGCTATTTTCCTAAACTCTACTAGTAACAAAGAGATAGGATCCTAGTCTTTGTCCTTACCGTTTATAAAACGTTAATAGTCGTTACCTAATATAGTAGAGGCGTTAAGTTACCGCTAGGTATAGTTACCCCGGGGCTCCTCCTATCTATCTATATTTTCTTAAGTGTTAGTATCTATTAATATCGCCGCGCTACCTCCTAGTACTAGCTTCGCTCTTATACCGAAAGCCTTTAGTATATACGCGGATAGCGGGTCTCGCGCGACTTACTTATTAGGATTTTCTTTCGGGTTAAACATCTATATTATATATACTTTATAGCCCTTCCTCCGGCTTATACGCCGAAGTGCTTCTATATTAATAGGCTTGATGTCGATCTCCGGCTCAGTCTCGACCTTTAGTTCTTTCTTTGTTCGACGCGCTAGGCGCTTAAGTGTTTCAACCCTATCGGCGGGTAGTAGCTAGCGGACGTAGTAAGATAGTCCCGGTTTATCGTAGGTGTCGACGGTATGTCGTATTACTACCTTCGTCGTATACGTCTCCTATACTACTATAGGTTCGTCTTTATCCTCTACGTAGGGTTTAGCGTAATTAGATAGAGCTTAAGGTCGCGAACTCTCTAGTACTAGTATCTCGGTCTAAAGAACGCCTCTTAGTATAATTATAAGGGCGCGCGTATTATAGGGTCCGAACGAGATAGTTGTTATTCTACGAAGCTACGAAAGAGGAGCGCGAGGCGCGGGGAAGTTATAAAGCAAAGCCAAGCCGCGCTAACCCGATACGGAAGGTCCGCGGTTTAGCCGGGCCGACGTAGCTATAGTAGGGGGTCGCGGGCTGCCCGTAATAGTATCCCCCCTCCTAAAACACGCCTTAGTCCTCTAAGCGTTATCCACCTTATAAGGCTACTTACCTATCGAGCTCTATAATCGCGCGAACGCCTAATTATCCTCTAGTGCCCTGTCGTTATCCGATAACATCGTATTTGCTCTATTAAGACTATCCTCGACCGGCTTCCTTCGAGAAACATATTGCCTAGTTAGCTAGCTTACCCTAGACCTACGTCTGTCTTCGGCTAGTACTCGCGTATAATCCTTATAACCAAAGTTAGGTATTATTATAGGCTCTATAGGCTCTACTCGAGTATCGAATATATACGGAGCAGATTCTATTAGAGGTAAGGCTCGAGGCGACTTATTCGTAACGGTGTCTTTCGGAATGACCCTAATCGTATTAAGCCCGAGCACCTTAGTAGCTAGTAGGGACTAGTTAGATAGAGCTACGAAGCCTATAGGCGTAGACAACTCCGGCCGGTTATAGTAAAAGTCTATAATAGCGGCGGCCGCGTGTTTAAGTATATCCTCTATAGGTTACTAGGTCTTACTATCCTCCTCGTTCTAATATCTAGCCCATTTCACCTTATACTATATATCTACCTTGCGCTTATGCCCCTTCTTCACCTTGCCTACCCGCTTACGGGTATATATATTAAGGATCTTTCCTACCTCGTATATATACGTAGGTACTGCTTCTATATCGGCTACTATATTAGCCTCAGTAGTGTTAGGTTCGATAGTTATTAGTAGTAGCGGCGCCAGATGCTGCCCTTTAAGTAGTAGGAAATCGGGGTAGTCGGCTCGTTATAGTAGTAAGATATAGAAGTAGTTATTAAGTCCTGCTAGAGCGTCTAATAGTTTTAGTCGGTAAGAGAGTCTAGCCGGCATGACTTCCGTAATCTAGTAAGGGCCGGTATATTTCCTATCTAGCTTCTTAGATAGTCGAGTCGTACGGATATTCTTAGTACTAAGATACACCTAATCACCTACCTTATAGTCTAGAGGAATGCTTTAGTAGCGGTTTGCTACTTCTACTTAGAGAGCTTATGACATTCGTATATTCTCTTAAAGGTACTTATAAAGCTCGTAAATTCGCCGTATAAAGGTTTCTACTAATCGCGTATCTAGTCGCTAGAGAGTAGTCAGTCCTTCCTCCTTTCTAGCGTTTAGGTCAACTCGCTCTATAAACTTAGGGTTGTAGCCTAAGTTAGCGTAGAACGGCGACATACTAGTAGTCTCGGACAGGTGATTATTAATCGCGAACTAAGTAAGGCATAGCTATTCTACCTAGTCATCCTATACCTTATTAGTAAATATACGAAGATACTGTTCTATCGCCTAGTTAGTACGTTCTAACTGTCTATTAGTTTCTAGGTAATACGAAGAACTTAGCTTACGATTTGTACGGAGCATCTTATAGTGTTTCTTCTAGAAGGTAGTAACCTACTACTTGCTACGGTCTAATATAAAAGTGTTAGGAAACCCGCGCCGATAGAACATATATTTAAGGAAAAGCCTTACCGTATTCTGTACTATTATTACGCTAATAGGGATTAGCTCGACTTCCTTAGTAAGCCTATTAGTAACGGTCATAATGTTGTTATAGACTATACCGTCAAGAGTACTGTCTAGGAGTCCGATAACGAAGTCGACTATAATATGTTTCTAAGGCCGATCTAGAATAGGAAGTGGCTATAATAATCCTAGTAGCTAGGAGTATAGAGATTTTGTTATACGGTAGGTACGGCAATTCGCGGTGTATCTACGTACGGATCTCGCTAATCTAGGCCAGTAGAATTTACGTGCTACGAGTTTATAAGTACGAGCTCGTCCTAGATAGCCTACTACTAGAGCGTTATAGTTTATCTTAATT
The DNA here is from genome assembly GCF_020509005.1 of Fulvia fulva. NCBI lineage: Eukaryota > Fungi > Ascomycota > Dothideomycetes > Mycosphaerellales > Mycosphaerellaceae > Fulvia > Fulvia fulva. Next base: position 2,236,642 of record NC_063012.1, read on the forward strand.
ATCCTAGTCTATAAGGCTTGGTCATTTAGTACCTATAAGCTCTAGCCGTCGTATTAATTTCGAATATATAGTAGGTCGCTATCTACTTTATAGTGTACTAGGTAAATCTTTGCTCTCTATAGTAGTATAGGAGTGCGGTCTTTCTATAGGTCCTTGATCGCGGTCTTAAGCTCGTTATTAGTTACGTACGCCGTCGACATTCGATACTCGAGTTCGGCTTCCTATTAACTTTTACGCGTCGCCGGTTATTTGGTAGGCGTATCTCGTTCTATAGGTATGAACTCTTTAGCTTTAGGGTCTAGCTATACTAGTTCCTCTTCTTCCGGCGTATCTTCTACTATTACCTATAGTAAGGCGATCTTAAGGAATCGCTTAGGAGGCAGTAATGTCTAATACTAATGCTAGTTCCGAGGGTCGTTTACCCCCTACGGAAGGTCCTAGCTACGTCTCGTTAGGCTGTCTAGCTTTGTACCTTGAAGTCCTAGACGGTATATTATCTTGAAGTTGAACTATAATAAGAACTTAGCCTAACGCGCTTGTCGCCGATTTAGCTACTTTGTCTTTATAAAGTATTCTAGGTTCTTATAGGCGGTATAAATCTTGACTAGCTATAAGTCCTTATTATCTGCTTCGTAGGCGAGCTCGGGTCTCTATTCCTTAAAAGCCTTAATAATAGCTAACAGTTCCTTGTTATAGATTTCATAATCGCACTCCTATAGACTTAATTTCTTCGAGTAGAAGGCTATAGGATGTAGTATACCCTTCTCGTTATACTACGAAAGTACGCCGGCGTTTATAAAATCTAAAGAATCTGTCTCTACTACCGTTTCCCTACCTAGTACATAATATACGAGCATACCGGCTTTACTAAACGCAGCTTTCAAATTGTTAAAGGCTCGTTAGCAATCTAGTGACTATTGAATCCTTCTGTTCTTATAATTACTTAGTCCGTCCGACTTAGTCAGGTTTATAAGAGGAGTAGCTATACGCGAAAATGCTTCGATAAACCGCCTATAGAAGTTAGCAAATCTAAGGAAGGCCTAGACATCCTTTAGGTTCTTAGGAGCTTCCTATGTCTAAATATATTCGAGTTTCTCGGGGTCTATCTCGATGCCGTTAGGGGTTATAATTAGCCTAAGATACCTCACCTTCTATTAGTAGAATTTGCTTTTGTCGATGTCTACTATAAGTCCTACATCGCGTAGCTTAGTAAGAACCTTCCGCACGTGTTTAATGTGCTCCTCTAAGGTGTTACTAAAGATAAGTACGTCATCTAGGTAGGCCTACACAAAGTCGTCTAGGTGTTCTTATAAGACCTTATTAATATATAATTAGAACAATACTAGTCCGTTACACAAGCCGAATGGCAGTACTAGACACTCGTAGATGCCGTATCGTGTCGTAAACGCCGTTAACTACTCGTACCCTTTAGCTATCCGTAACTTGTTAAAGGCTACTATAATGTCTAGCTTCGTAAAGTACTTCTTGCCGTATATACGGTTAAGCGTCTCTTATATTAAGGGAATCGGATACCGGTTTTTGATAGTGATCGCATTTAATCCTCTATAGTCGATATAAACACGTAGCCTACCTCTAGGCTTACGTACTACTAGCACTAGTACAGGAGACTAGCTCGTCTTTTACCCTACTTTCCGTACCTTCCCTTTAGATACTTGCTCGTCTAGCCATTTCTTAACTGCCTCGTTCTCCTTCTTAGCTAGGCCGTAGGGCTTGCGGTATAGTAGCTCTTATAGACTATTAGGCTTAATATAAATCTTATGATCTACGCCTAGTCGGTAAGGTAGGAGTCCTTTATAATCCTTAGCTAAGAAAGCGTCCGTAATATCGTAGTATATCGGCGGTAACTTCTCCTTCGGGTTGTAATTAAACTGCTTGTTCAAGAATTAGTCCAGATTATTAGTAGCTATTGTACTTAGCTTAAGCTCTCCGTCGTCGCTCTTACGCCTAGTAGGCATAATATAGAAGCACTTAGCCCTAGGCCGGTACGCGTACATTCCCTACGCGCGTTAAGAAACGCCCTAGTAGTCTACTTCCTTATCGTCTATGTCTTCTAGGTTATATAATAAGACGTTTAGCTCCGCTCCTCCTACTATAAAGCTCGCTACTTCTCTAGTAAAGGGCTCTAGTCCGTACCGTACTAGTGCCTACTTCTTCTTCTCGCGATAGTTTAGGAATTATACTATTATCGATATCTTATTCTATAGATAGTGACCAAAGCAGTAATCCGATCTGAATGCCACCTCGCCTATCTCCTAGAAGATGTTTAGGTTGTGCGCTATAAGCCACGGTAGGCTAAAGACGATGTCGTATTCGAGGTCGGTGACGTAGTATAATATTTGCTCGTAATAATCGCCGATAACTACGTCTATAAGGGCCGCGTATATAATCTGCCGTATAGTAGCCGTTCTATCTCCTAGTGTTAGTCGTCGGCTTTACGTCAAAGGGATCAGGGGTATTATGTATTTACGTATAAATTTCTAGTCAAGAAAGAGAGAGGTAGAAGTAGAATCTATAAGGCCTAGAGCCTTTCTATATTATATTATTACGGGTAATAATATATAAGGGTATATAGCTAGCTATTGTTTATCTAGTACGTATACCGATATCTTAAGCTCCTTACTATAGTCTGTTACCGTCTCTTACATTCCGTGTCTCTTAATCTTATACTCTTTCTATCCTAGGAAGTTCGGGTAACCGCTATCTACTACGCTTAGGTAGCGGTCGTACTATTTCCCTACTACGGATCGGCGGCTAGGGAACTGAGGTTCGCGTTCGGATTCGGCGTAGTATTGCGTAGACGCGGTAGGCAATAGTCGCTATCGTACCTATATATTAGGTATTTAGGGTTAGTCGATACGTAAGAACCTATACGGTAGCGGTAGTACTTACCCTACTTCTTAAGGTCTTCGCGCTACTTACGGTTAAGCGTAGGTAGGTTCTATAGATGTGTCGGTAGATCCTCCTTCTTCTTAGTACTAGCGTACTGTAGTAGGCGCTATACTAAGGCACCTACTATACCGGTAGCGGTACTAGTAACTACGTTACCGTTATTCTAGTTATTCTAGCCGCTATTACCGTTCGAGTTACTATTACTACGGGGGCGCTCCTTCTACGGGTATAGTCGATCTGTCTCGTAGAAGCTCTCGTCTAGTACGGTATACTCCTCGATAACGTCTTATATACTATCTAGGCGGCGGTCGACTTCGCGGTCGCCGAAGGTCTTAATAAAGTACTTACGGTTTAGTCGGTTACGGAATAGTATAAGCTCGGTCTTATCGGTCTATAATATCTAGGCGCGTAACTTCGAGTAGCGTATATAGAAGGCTATAAAGGTTTCGCCTTATTCTTACTTATAGGTAGCAATATTAACTATAGCCTTAGTTCCTTTATTACGTATACTATATTAGCGTATTATCTAATCTAACAACTCTTCTCTAGTCTTAAACTCGTTAAAGGACTACTGTCTAGGTATAGGTATCCTCGGCTTAATGCTTCGCTAAGGATCACCTTACGTCTACCTATACACGAAGCGTAGACTATCTACCTTAGTACGGAAGGTTACTATAGTTAGCTTTAGGAGAACACTACTATACTAGCTATCGAAATTAGGGTCATTATCGTTCTTAAAGTGCTTAGGGTTAGGCACACCCTTACCGATCTCTATACCGCGAGTAAGGGTACGGTTAATAGTAAAGAGACGTTCTAGAAGGTCAACTAGTAGTGTCTAGGTACGGGTATTACGTATTCTCGAGTCACGACTATTATTAGGTCCTAGTCGCGGACGGTCGTTATTACGTCCTCGGCTATTATTACTACGGTTATAGTCGTCTCTATCGTTATTACTACTACCGCTACCGCTACCTCTACTAGTAGCTTCGCGATACCTACGTAATAGCTACTCGAGTAAGGTCTCGCGTAGGCGGGAACGAGAGGGTCGGCGGCCTAAGCGGCCCCTGCCTCCGTTCTATATAGTATCTCCTGCCTTAAGCCGAGCCTTTAGGTTATCGACTTCTTGTTATAGGGCCTAGTTCTTCACCTTAGCATCTTGTGCCTTCTTCTTCTCCTTCTCGTAGATCTCGCTAAACTACTTATATAGGTTATTAGCTTCCTTATATTTCTTCTCTAGCTCTTATAACTTAGCTAGGTCGTAATCCTTCTTGCTCTTAAGATCTGCTACCATTTTCTGTGTAATAAGCTCTTCACTTCGTAGCATCTTATAGATGCGGTCGTATTCGGTATATAGCGTAGTATACTAGGTGTTCTAGAGGTCGTTAGCTCGCTCTATTATATCGAGTTGTCTACCCTTAGTAATCGCCGTATTAACTACTTATAGTACGAAGTCGTAGGTGGTCTTCGGGTATTAGGATGTAAGGGTCGTAAGGTTGTCTAGGGTGACATTCTAGTATTCGGATACGAGAATGTGTTCTGCCTCGTCGAGTAATAGATACACCTCGTCTAGGTCGCCGCCTAGGTTCTCTTCGAGCTTGAACTCGAACACTTCTATAAAGTCAATCTTACTACCTTCTTCTCGCTCGAAGGCCTTCTAGTAAGCTTTATTAATCTCTTATTATAGCGCGACACCGGTGTCTACTATAACCCGCCGGTTATCGTCCTATATCTAACTCTAAGGGAAAGAGGAGAGGTCGGGGAAAAGAGATGTACGCTACTTACTTTTGCCCTTAGGCTTAGGTAGCGGTAGTATACCGCCGTTCGCTATTTCTAAAGTCATATTGTCTAGGTTCGGGGGAGGCGTAACGGTGCCTATATCCTGACTATCTACGAGCGCGCGACTACCTACTAATAATGTCGCTACGTTACGTTCTCTAGGCATCTACGCGCTATACGCCTTACCGTGTTCTATGTTCTAATACGACTCTACGCGTTCTCGAGTTCTACGGTTCTATCTATTCCTATTGTTACGCGTCCCTTACCTAGATCCGCGATCTAGGTAGAGAGGTAGAACAAACTATAAGGGCGCGCGTATTATAGGGTCCGAACGAGATAGTTGTTATTCTACGAAGCTACGAAAGAGGAGCGCGAGGCGCGGCGAAGTTATAAAGTAAAGCTAAGCCGCGCTAACCCGATGCGGAAGGTCCGCGGTTTAGCCGGGCCGACGTAGCTATAGTAGGGGGTCGCGGGCTACCCGTGACAATAATACCCTTATCGTTAATAGACTATACGTATACTAGTTCATTTCCGAGTATATAGTTCTGTCGACAATATAGTAAGAATAGGGTTATAGTTCCTAACGTATAGTAGAACGTAGGTTAATACTTGTCGTACTAGGGACGGCCGAGGACTATATCGTATTCTAGTAATACGTAGTAGCTAGACCTAGTCTCTACGTAGTTACCGATCTGAATCTATACCGTTGTTCTATAAGTAATAAGGTTACTAGTAGGTCGGCTATCTACTAATATTAGCCCTAACGGATTAGGTAGCTATATTATATTAAGGTTGTTCTTATACGTAAAGTCGATATTAAATTACGTAGAGTTAGTACTATTATTATAAAGGGTTTAAGTAGGGATCTTTCTATTTACTGTATATAGTATAACTAGATAAGAAGCTATTACCGGATTGTGTTTATCTATAGAGTAGTTTATAGCTAGTAGGGAGTATACTAATATACTTAAAACCTTGCCTCCCTTAGGAGGCCTATGTTTATATTTATACTTTTTCTCGTTTTCTCGTAACTCTAACTCGTACGGTCTACTACGTATTACGCTTACGGAGTAGACTAGGCGTTTCCCGCGCCGCCGGTATTATTAGCGTTACTACTATTACTACCGTTACGGCGGTTATTACTTAGGTTATAGCCTAGCGTAAATAGGCGGCGGGCGACATCTCGAAGGGGGTACTAATCGGTATCAATACGGCGGTGACCTTCTTGTTCGTATTTTAAGTACTAATTCTAATCGATATATTCCTAGGCGCGAGTAGTATCTAAAGGTTAGATATACTAAAATGCCTAAGGGCGATTAGCCTACTTAGTCTTAGCGTTCGGGTTAGTATTGTTACCGCTACTACCCGAAGCCGTATCCTTCTTATCGTCGTTACCCTTAGTAGTCTTCTTATTACCTTAGGTCTTATTACTATAACTAGTCTTACCGTACTTAAGGTTGAACACCTTAAACTTGTCCTCGTAGTTATAAAGCGTAGACACGACTTACTTAAGAGTCATATTGACTATGTCCTCGTTTATAATACGGTTATCGTAGCGCGAGTTTAACTTACGGAGTAGGAAGTCCTTCTCGAGTTTCTTTTCCTTTACGCCGTTATTAAGGTTAACGATATCGGCGTTCTTACGGAAGGATAGGTAGAAGTTACTAAACTTCTCCTTATTACCCTACTATAGACTATTAAGCTTAGTTATAGTATTAGTATAGGTAATCCGGGTACCGTAGCGCCGGGCTAGATCTTCTATTATCTTATCTATAGAAGCGTACTAAGTAGTCGTACCTTCCGTAGACTTAGTAAGACTAGGGATCTTTAAGTCGATATAGGTCTATATACCGTTCTTTAACTAGCTCTAGACGTTCTAAAGAGAGTCCTTTATAGTACGGTACTTCGAGGCTTAGAGCTTAGCTTCGGTAGTACGCTACTACTCTTAGAACTTAATATCGTCGCTCTTTAGATCGAACTTAGTAGGGGCCTTTAGCTCGTTAGAGGACTTAATACTAGTAGTTATGTCGGCGTCGTAAGTCGTATATACGGAGATAGGGTTACTATCTAAGTCGGTACTCGGGCGATTCTTCCTACCCTTACGACTACCGTCCTTATGTTAGGGCGAGAGCCTGGCCTGTGAGATGTAAGGGTGAAAGCGAGAATGCAGGTGCGAAGTGCAGATGCAAAAGGGCATGGTATGATTGCTACACAAAACAAAAGACGAAGAAAGCAAGAGAGGCCTGGGGAAGGCCAGATATTTATACGCGACCCTCGCGAGTGCGTGTCCCCGCATCAACAGGGCTAACCCGTGCGAAGCCGCGCTCAGCAGCTTTGCTCAAAACCTTATTCCAACCTGCCCTACGATCCGAGTCTTCCACGTGCTTCAAGGTTTGGTAGAGGGGTGAATCTGGAGGGCTGGGTCCCGTAGTGAATGTTGCGGGGCATGTGATTCTTGGCGTTCACACACCAAGCTGGACTGTCACTTCTTGACGACTTCTGAGCGCTCTGAGACTCTTCTGTCCCCACCTTCTGTACACTCTGTGGGGAGACCATGACAGTAGCCCCCCCGAACAAAGCTGAGTTCCTACGAAGCCGTAGTAGTTCCACATATCGAGGATGTTCAGCTTCAGTACCAGGCCTAGGCCTGATGTCATGGTCGATACACCATTGGTAAGCCCCGTCGAAAAGCTCAGATTCGAAGAGCCTGCCGATGTTGACTTCTGGGCCGTCTGCGCGGGCGTGGTATTCTTCGATTGCTTGACGATTGAAGATGATATGTTGGATAGGTTCCCATGAGGTATCCCACTCAGGGCAACCTTGCCATTCGACTTCATACTTGATCGGCGGTAGTCCTTCAACGTCGTTGGGCTCTACGCGGATTCCCCGGATCTTGCGGACGGCATAGTCGTCAGAAGGTAGGTTAACAGGCTCGTCGACTTCTACTTCATCGGGAGGACCTGGCATGTCTTGGTTTTGGTTCGGGAATGGGTCCTCAGCCGACGGCCGAAGGCGTACGGGATGGAAGACGTCGTGGATCTTTATGTTCGCAGGAAGAGCTAGACGGTAGGCGTGTGAACTGATACGCTCGGTGATCTCAAAAGGACCTAGGTTCTTCCAGTTCAGCTTCTTGGAGGGGCGGTCTGTCTTGATGTTCTTGGAGTTGAGGTAGACCATATCGCCTACTTGGTAGTCGGGAGCTGGCTGGCGACGACGATTGGCTTGATCCTCGTAGATTGCTTGTGCGTACACCATCTCGTCGTGAACTTCTTCATGGATCTGTGAGAGCATAGTAGCGAACTCGTCTGCTGCTTGCTCGTTTGCGTCTTCGGTAGGCGGGAGAGGTTCTTCTGGTTCCATGCCTGTACGAGGGTGGTAACCTCTCGTAGTATAGAAGGGAGAGTAGCCAGTAGTCTCCGAGTCCCAGTTACGAGTAGCGAACTCTACCGCAGGGATATGCTGAGGCCAATCCTTCTGGTGGTAGTCGACGAAGCAACGAAGGACCTGCTCGAGGATAGCGTTCGTAATTTCGGTCTGGCCGTCGGTCTGTGGCTGAAAACTGGTCGAGAGGTTATGCTTGATGCCTAGGATAGCACACAGACGCTTCCAGAAGTGCGAGATGAACTGGGTGCCTCTGTCAGAGGTGATGCTATCCGGGAGGCCTTGAAAGCGCCAGACGAATTCGTAGAACAAGCGAGCAGTCTCCTTTGCGGTCATGCTCCAGCACGGGATCATGTACCGGTCCTTGGAGTGACGGTCCACGATCACTAGAAGGGCCTTTGCTTTCACGCCGCTGAAGGTCTTGCCGTGAGGAAGATCGGTGATAAAGTCCATAGTGATGTGCTTCCACGGACGATCAGGAGCCGGGAGAGGGTGCAAGAGACCGTGGGGACGGTGGCGGTTAGCTTTGGCTCTTCGGCAAGTAGCGCAGTTCAGCACGTAGCGGCGGACGTCCTTCCAGGAATGCGGCCACCAGTAATACCTAGCGAGGAGCTTGTGGGTCTTGGCTACGCCTGGGTGACCCCCAGAGGCGGAGTCGTGGATGATTTGAAGAATCTCAGCTCGGATATTAGAGCCTTCGGGCTGCGGTACGTAAAGCTTCTTACGGAAGTAGACGACACCTTCCTGGAGCTCGCACTCGGACAGCGAGAAGCCCGGGAATGTCCTCGCGCCAGATCTAAGGGCCTGAACTAACTCTTGGGCGTCTATGTCGGCATCGTACGCTGTTCGTACTCGTGCCATGATGCCTTCGGGCTGCTCCTCATTATCAAACCCCTCAAAGTCTGATTCGGATGAGCCGTCGGTCGTTACTGAGCCCTCTTCATCGTCGTTCAAGTCCTCAGCGTCCGAGGCGTATTCTTCAGGCTCGGATTCATCGTCACTCTCGTCAAGGTAGGCAGGAGCGAGCACGAGAGTAGCAAAGGAAGCGGCGAGCGTAGGCTGGCCGTTCGATAGGTACTCTCGAAGCTCGGAAGAGAGGTTGTGCTCTTTGATGACTTGTTGCCCTGCGATTTGCCGGCCCCCTCTTCGATCAACTGGAGAGTCTCCAGGGCGGCGGGTAAGGGCGTCGGCCATCGAGTTGGCCTTGCCGGGCGTGTACGAGATCACGAAGTTGAACCGGGAGAGGAACTCGCTCCAGCGGGCCTGGCGACGATTGAGCAGCTTGCTCTTCATAAAGTAGACGAGGTTCTTATGGTCGGAGCTTACTTGGACGGGCATAGCAGAGCCTTCGAGCTCGGGGCGCCACTCTTCGAAAGCTTTGACGATGGCGAGAAGCTCCTTGTCGTAGATCTCGTAGTTACACTCCGTGGCGGTCAACTTCTTGGAGAGGAAGGCGACAGGTAACCAGGGGGATTCAGGCGAGCGGCGTTGTAGCAGGACACCGCCCACCACGCCGTCGGATGCGTCGGTCTCTACACGGGTCTCCAGTTCGAAATCGAAGTGCTGTAGAAGCGGGTTCTCAACAAACTTCGCTTTGAGCAAGTCAAAAGCCTCCTGGCATTCGTCGGTCCAGGCGAACTTCTCACCCTTGCGCGTGAGCTTCGTCAAAGGGCGTACCACGCCCGAAAATGCGTGGATGAAGCGGCGGTAGAAGTTGGCAAAGCCTAGGAAACCCTGGACCTCTTTGACGTTCGTAGGAGCATCCCATTCGACGATAGCGTCGATCTTCTCTTGGTCCATCTTGATGCCGTCTGCGGTAATGATCAAACCAAGGAACTTGACTTCGGTCTTCTCAAACTCGCACTTGTCGATATCGAGCTGCAAGCCGGCGTCTGCGAGCTTCTGAAGGACCTTACAGACGTGCTCGCGGTGCTCCTCCTTGGTCTCGCTGTAGACTAGGATGTCGTCGATGTAGGCAGTGCAGAACTGATCGAGGAACTCCTGAAGGATGTCGTTAATGAAGTTCTGGAAGGTACTAGGCCCGTTACAAACGCCGAAGGGCATAACGAGCGACTCGAACAGCCCGTAGCGAGTACGGAAGGCTGTGAGATACTCGTGTCCTTCTGCCATTCGTAACTTGTTGAACGCAGCGATGACATCGAGCTTGGTGAAGTACTTGGCCTTAGAGAGGCGCTCGAGCGTCTCCTGAATCAACGGTATTGGGTAGCGGTTCTTCTTTGTAACAGCGTTCAAGCCTCGGTAGTCTACGCAGAAGCGTAGACCACCGCCGGGCTTCTTGACGAACATGACGGGACTGCCAGCGCTGGAACGGCTCGCTCGAATGAACCCCTTCTTTAGGTTCTCTTCGAGGTATCTCTTGAGGACGATAAGCTCTTCTCGGGACATGGAATATAACGGTCCGAACGGTGTCTCTGCACCTTCTTCTAGCTCAATCTTGTGGTCGTGAGGGCGATGAGGAGGCAGCTCGTCTGCGGCTTTAGCATCGAATACGTGGAGGATGTGGTGTGCCCAAGGAGGGACCTTCGTAGCAGGGTCGGTAGGTGTACGCTTCTTGTCGAGCTTCTCGAGGGCGATGTCGATATCGCGGAGAGAGGCGGCGAAGACTTGAGCTTTGGGCTGCTTAGCAGCAGTGGTGAAGGCAGCGGCGTTCACCTGGAAGATCTTGGTATACTCAGGACCGCGCTGAGGCGGCGGAGAAGGCGGAGGTGCCGGAGGAACTTCTGGAGGGAAGCTGACAGTAAGGGAAGTCCAGTCGATGATAGGTCGGTGTCGTCTGAACCAGGGGAGGCCGAGGATAAACTTCTGATGCGGTAGGGACGTAAGGAAGCTGGTGATCGACATACGCTTGCCTCCGAGGGTGATTGACGTGTGTACAACATGAGTAATCTTACCAGTGGTAGTCTCCGTGCCGTCAAAGAGTTCAAGGGTGCGAGGGTACTTAAGTTCCTGGGGTTCGAGGTTGAGAGAGGTCGCGAGTTTATAGTCCATAAAAGACTCGCCTAGTGCGCCAGTGTCCATGAGAGTGAGATTGGAAGAAGAGAGTTTCTTTGAGCCGATATTTACATTCGTGACGAACGGTTTGCAAGCGTGGTCCTTGCCCGTCTCGTCGTACAGGTCTAGCTGTGCTGTATTGATCCTCAACTTCTTTCCTCTCTTCACTTTCGGTAAACGTTGTTCTTGGTCTTCATCGCGTCGATGAGGAAGACCTAGGCTTTTTCCTGCTCAGCGGGAGCAGCAGTAGCAGGCTCGATAGCGCCGACAGCGCCGCGAACCGGGTTGCGGGCGTTACGGGCAGCGAGCTGCGGACAGTTAGCTGCGATGTGGCCTGGACCGCCGCAGTAGGTGCAGAGTCCGGCCTGGCGACGGCGAAGCTTCTCTTCGGGAGTAAGCTTACCGTTAACGAGGCCCTGGACTCGAGGGACGGCGGCACCAGCGCTGAGATCCATAGCGTCACCTACAGAGACGGGAGGGAGAGCCGTAGGAGCGGCGGCGCCTAGTGGAGCAGCGAAGTGGCTTCCGGGACCACGAGGCTGACGACCTTGAGAACGGGAAGCGAGGAGAGAGGCGGTGTGTTTCATGTTGGAGTCGAGGCGCTGGCAGGTCTCGACGAGCTCACGGAAGCTCATAGCACCAACGTCCTTGTCCTCGAGGGCTCGAAGAAGCTCTGCTGACAAACCACGGCGGAGAGTGCTCTTCTTGGTCTCTTCGTTGTAGCCGGTGAACCCGATGTCGCGGTTGAAGGCCGCGAGGTACTCGGCGAAGCTCTTGTTCTTCTGGAGGAGGTTGTGGATGGCGTTCTGGGCGGTGGCTCTACGGTCTGGATCACCAAAGGCAGCACGGAGGTCCTGCATCAAGGTGAGGACGTCCGGGCAGCCGATAGTCTGCGTGGCGTTGTCGATGTAGTGTTGTACCTGAGCCGCGGCGTCTCCCCGAAGGAGGGAGAAGACGTACGTGACTTTGTCCTTCTCTTGCGGAAAGTGGTCGGCATTAGCCAACAGCTTGATGGTGAGCTGTGTCTCAAATGCCTCAAACTTGCTCTTGTTGCCGTCGAACTCGTCTGGGTCGTTGACCTTCTTGGAGAAGTGCTGGCGGCGGTTGTCGTCGGCGTGCGGGGCGAGGTTCTGGAAGGTGTTCACAATACCTTGAAGGTATGTTGCTTGGTTGTTTGCTTGCTCGACCTGCTGGGCGGTCTCGCGGAAAGAGGAGACGGTGCGGTTGATGAGAGCGTAGGCGGTGTCGGGGTTGGCGTTTGCCCAGGCACCGAAGGCAGCGGCGTTCGAGAAGGGGATGTCAGTCCACTCACTGAAGTGGAATGGAGTGTCTTGGTTGTCGAGGTTGACACCTCTATCGGTGGCGTGGTCACCCATGAGGATGACTCGAGTGGTTGACGGTTTGTTGGTCTTTTGTGATGTCAGGGCGAGAGCCTGGCCTGTGAGATGTAAGGGTGAAAGCGAGAATGCAGGTGCGAAGTGCAGATGCAAAAGGGCATGGTATGATTGCTACACAAAACAAAAGACGAAGAAAGCAAGAGAGGCCTGGGGAAGGCCAGATATTTATACGCGACCCTCGCGAGTGCGTGTCCCCGCATCAACAGGGCTAACCCGTGCGAAGCCGCGCTCAGCAGCTTTGCTCAAAACCTTATTCCAACCTGCCCTACGATCCGAGTCTTCCACGTGCTTCAAGGTTTGGTAGAGGGGTGAATCTGGAGGGCTGGGTCCCGTAGTGAATGTTGCGGGGCATGTGATTCTTGGCGTTCACACACCAAGCTGGACTGTCACTTCTTGACGACTTCTGAGCGCTCTGAGACTCTTCTGTCCCCACCTTCTGTACACTCTGTGGGGAGACCATGACACCTTACGGCTATTCTTACGGCCCTTATTACCGTCGTCCTCGTCGTCTAATAAGTCTAATAAATCCGGGTCCGACTTCTTCTTATTAGGCTTGCCTCTATTTTGCCGACGCTCTAGTAACTCTTTAGACTTAGTTCGCTAAGGTAGTAGGTCTTACTTTTCCTTAGACCGGCTACGGTCTATCTCTTACTTCTTAAGCTTAGTAATAAGCTTCTTAGCTACTACGAGCTTAGTCTCGGTCTCTACTAGCTTACTCTCCGCTACCTTATACTACGTACGATATACCTTCTTTATATCTTTAGCCCTCGTAAGCTCGTCTAGGTCGATAACGATAGTATTATTACGCTTAGCGAGCTCCTCCTTTAGTCGCGTAACCTCCTCTTCTAGGGACTATCTAGTCGCCTATTCCGTATCGATTATATCCTCGAGTCGGTCTATCTAGTCCTTAGTATCTTACGCCTTACGGAGGTTAATACGGTTAGCTATATCGAGCGTAGTATTAAGTTTATACGTACGTCGGTAATCGGACTCGATATTATAGAGGATCTTAGAGGATCTACTAGAAATAGTCATTAACCGTCTTCTTAAACTTATCTATATTCAACCTGTTTAACGAGTCGAAGGCTTCCTAGAAGTTGTCGATAGTAACCCTCCTCTTTCTCGGTACCCTAGTACCCTTATCTTCTATCTTATCCTCGATAAACTCCGCCCTATATAGGTTAGCTAAGTTTAGCTCTTTCTCGACCTCCTCTTCCTTAATTGCCTTAAGTTAGTCAAGTACCTTCTTATACTACTTACGGTACTAGTTATTCTTATCGAGGAGCCTATTTTTAATATTCTCTTTACGTTCTTAAGTCTATATCGCCGGGTTCGCGCTACTATTATCGGGTAGATCGGATAGTAGGGTAAAGAAGGATAATCTATTAAGGGACGCGCAATAAACGCGTCTATTAGTATTCTCTATAATCTCCCGAATATAGCTTCCCGTATCTCTCTATACGTTAGTAAAGATCTATTCGAAGTGTTATAAGTAGGTATAAGTACGTACCCGTAGGTTTAAGTAAATATACGCCGGTACGGTAATAGATAAGGTCAAATCCTTCTATATTAATAACTCTAGCGGGGACTATGTCCTACTAGGTACTAATCTAATATAGTAGAAGGACACCCTAAGTAGAAATAATCTCCTTACCGTTTAGGAGGACGACCCTTACTAGCGGTAAGTCCCTAAAAAGCGATCGAGGGAGTTACTTCGATTTTCGGGCTAAGAGGTATACTTTAGAGGCTACGTAGTCTAGGGTGACCTTAGCCTAAATCTAACTAGGTCCTAGGCGGGTATCGATAGTAAAGAGCCCTCCGCCTACTACTATTAGCCTCTCTATTATATAGTCGACTTCCTCTTTAGTCTCTAACTCGGGTTCTTTAGATAAAGATAATACTCTATCCTCTTCTACCAGCTAGGGGTACAGCCTAAGTAGCCCTGAAGGTGTCGTTCAGGCCAGTAGGCTGAGCCGCGTAGTTGTTGCCTAGGGCGCGACCATAGGCTGGGCCCTCTCCGACTAGATGAGCGGCGAAACCTTGCTGATCCGGCAGGTGATAACCGCCTTGATTAGGGTGTTGATTGGTGTCCTTCATGCTGAAGGTTTGAGTGGCCCGCCCCGTTCGCAGGAGCTGAGATAAGGTTAGTGAGGTTACCTCGCTCAGCTTTAGCACCAAGGTCCGACTAAGGCGTAAGTTGGAGACTTATAGCTCAGGAGATTCACTTATAGGCTGATTCAACCTAATAGAAAGTGCCACAAGCTTCGCCGCACCCCAGCAATCGCCGCACCCCAGCTCGAATTCTCGCGTTCCGACACATGGTGTTGCTGGCTTGTATCAATTGCCACACACGCTCAAAATACACGATGTATAGCTCAAATTGCTCAAAATAGCATCGCGAATACAGAATAACTTTGTTTCATGTTGATATATCGCTGCGTTGTGGTGTTGTTGATGGGCTCAGATTGAGGTGCGAAATCTGAAGCCGCATCGGCTGAACTTCGGGTCCCTTTCCCAGCTTTCCCAGCTTGGGAGCTTGAACCCGGCGCTAAGCTAGAGATATAGGCTTGGGCGACGACGACACTGCACCACAACGACACGGTGTATCAACACCAAACTTACCAGGCAGCCAGATATAGGTATGAAGGTGAAACTCAGGTAATATGAGTGTCATAGGGCAATGCGTTGTTGGTTCTTTGGGGGGTGGTCGAAAATTCCCGTCTCCAAGCCCGCTTGCGACATCAGCGCGATAGCAGCGCTTTCTCACCACCTCAAAAGCAGCGGCAAAACCCCTGACACACGTTGCAACGGCGCGGTTGCGCGCATTTCCAGCGACAGCCAAAGAGAGCGCTGGAAATAGCTGTCAATCACATGCGAATACTCATTACAGTAGGTTCCTGCCACAGCTCTTGCCAAAGCGTGAATAGCTGTCGTCATAATACTGCTGCTGCTACTAAGGGTAAATGAACTGCTATATAGGCGTAGTGGACGCGTAGCCGTACGGTTGCTACAATAGTCGTTCTTACTGTATATGATACTGCTGATCTCGCTACGCCTGTTGAGCCTGTTGTTGTTGTTAACTCACTAGCAGCTCGGTGAGCTGCTTCAACTATCCTTCCAGTACGTCCATTCGATCAGGTAGTTTCGCTGCAGATGGCCCTCTAGGTGATATAGCACTCGGATTGCCTTCAACGTTATCATAAGCAACATCTCCCTTATGACACTATGGACCGCAATTGCGTGTTGACTTCCGACACGCGCACGCTCGAGTCGTATAGCTAGTCTTGCAGTTGCAGAACATACCATCCGGTGCTATAGCCTTCCGCTACGAAGCAGTGGGTTGAGGTGTTAGTAGAAAGCTCGATAGCCGTAGATCCTTAGCCTTCCGTACGCTATTCCTGTCAGTAAGCTCGAAGGCTGTATTGCTACGGTGTGCGCTTATGACACCTACTGTTGCATTACGAGCAGGTGGATCAATTCATCTACGCTTGTTAGATCGTCGATTGGGCTCTATTAGAGGCTCATATAGTGTGGTACCTGCTATAGCGCGATCGATATGCTAGTGAATATCGAAGTCTGTCATCTATAGAACACCTCCCCTCTTAAGTAGCTACATATTGCGGTGCATATACGGCAAACCAGTCGTACGGCGATAGCAGCCGTCACACGTACTAAGATGATACGCACAGGTGAATGCAGAGTGCTTGTATAGCTCGCCCTTCTCATCTCTTTCAATGCGGAGCCTACGCTTAGCTTCGGAGACTGTCTTCGTGACCTCCTACAATGCGTAGTCGTAGATACCGTAGACACCTGTCTTAGACACGATAGGCCTCACTTTCGAGTAGAAGTCGCTAACCAAGTTGCTAGCACATGCTGATGCTCGTCCACGTAACCTACGGTGGTTCTTATAAGCCTGCTGCTATATAGGCTAGAGCTGACTGAACATGTTGTATAGGTCATTCCGAGCACTGTAATTGAGCCAGAGCTTTATCCAGTTATGAGCACCCTCACAACGCGATGTAGCCTTCTCGTTGTAGTGACAGACTTCCGAGGTGTAGTAATAAGTAAACCGCCTTGTATATAGCTACTACTAGGTCTGAAGGTAGGTCACCATCGATAGATACTTCTGATGAAGCTCCTTACGCTGTTCCTCGGATGACTGCCCGTCAGTAGACCTCAATACAACTTACTAATCACTCATGAATTGATTGCTAAGCTCTAACTCAATCCAATAAGTCCTACCCGCTACATCTTGCCGTAGTACCTATACGAAGTTGCCGCCGAGCTTATGAAGCTTAGCCTAGGTGTCCTTATTGATATGCCATTCACATAGGATCGTTGGAGTCTCTGGAAACACCTCATCGAGTGCGTTGAGCAACGCCTGTTCACGGTCAGTAAGTATTGCCTTCGGTATAGGGAGTTTGCGCTCCTCGAAGTAGGCTCGTAACTACTATAAGTGAGGGAGACAGTGCTCCTTGGTCATACCGTCTAGTATATGAATAGACACCGGCATCGTGTTATTCATAGGCGTAGCTAACACCACATTTAGCACGTTGCGATTATAGACATTCGTCTTGAAGGTCACATCTATAACTAGTAGCTCTAGTGCTTTAGCATATACCTTAAGGTAGTCCGGATAGATAACATTCAAGCTTCGTAGCCTACTAGCGTTATCTCCTTCAGTGAAAGTGTCGTAGCCCTTAATGAAGCCCTTGTCTTCTAACAGTCGTATACAACGCTCAGCTTGAGTCGCTTGCTTGCGGCCATTGAGGTGGTGTCGCCACTTTAGGTTCTTGATGTCTCCCTTATAGATAAGAACACTAGGGTAGTTATCGTCGATGAAGGCCTCAATCTAAGTAGGGCGTACGCCTATTCGAGACAGACCCTGTATCTGACCAAGAACACCGATTGTGTTGTTACGAGAGTTGGTGCGGGCTCTAGGCAATACAATGGGCTTAGAAGGAGGGTGGTTATGCTCTAGATGTTGAGATTGAGAAGGTAGGCGTAACTCATAGGGCCCAGTGACTCTTCTATTAACGACTAGTGAATTGAGCTGTGTAGCAACAGCAGTAATCTTCTATAGACATCCACACTTATTAGACCGGTGCTTGCTTAGCTTAGTAGCCTGTTTGGCTTGTGATCGCTTGTCAAGTGAACCCTCACGATGATAGCGTATCTCGAGCCTATATCGATCGCCTAAAGGACTATCGTTGCCTGTCTTCTTCCACTTCTGCTTCTTGAGGTCGAAGCCCTGTGTAAGAGCCTATCCTGACAGCTATAGCATAAGGTCCTCGAATGAGTCGAAAGTTCTGTTGTCTAGTGGTAGCATCTCTTCAGGCTCCTTCTCTTCATCCACATAGGCACGCGTAGGAGGACATGATGCTAAGCGGTGTATTCGGACAGGTGTGAAGCCCTCAATAGCCGAGTTTGAGAGCCTTCGAGATGGGTGTCGAGACGGGTGTCGCATGGGGAATACAGAGGGTGTTATAGGTGTCGTAACGCGCTGAATCGGACGAGCAGCATCAATATCATATAGCAGATCACCCTCATATTGAATTTGAGAGCCTGTGGGCACTATAGTGGGCTCCATGGTGTGTTGTTGTATGTGGTGAGGTGGTGAGAAAGCAAGAAACGCGTGAATCTCGACACGGGCGCATGAAGCTTTGGTGGGGCTCTCACCAAAATCCCATGCCGAAGCGTCAACACCAACCTCTCGGCAACACAACGTGTTTTTACGCGATATGAGTATGCAGCATATGGAAACAGATAGCTGCGAGCACATTGGGAAAAGAATCAAGTTGATATGAGCAATATTGGTGGTGTTGATGATAAAAAGTCACTGGGGTGCGGCGATTGCTGGGGTGCGGCGAAGCTTGTGGCATAGAAAGGCTGAAAGGAAGGAAAGCTACCAGATGTGAGAACCTTGGCGAGTGTGAATCTGAGATACAGAAAAGCTACCTGAGAAAACTCTAAATATGAAGCTGAGCGCCAAGCCGGCGGTGTGTTCGGATAAGAACGTCACAGTAGCGCGTAACGACACGCTATAGTACTGCGAAGTGACGAGCTAAGCGTACAATACTCAACCTCGATTATGCGCTACGGCGCGAAGTTGCGCCTTATACTCGTTATTATATAGAAAGTCGAAGCTAAAGTAGAAGTCGAGAGGCAGGGCATTGCGAGGTCATTGCCTAAGGCTATAGCCGTGTCGGTCCCTATACACCCGCGAAGCGGGTGTTAGACAACCTAGTAATATTAGACACCTTAACGATATTAATAAGGTGTATTTAACTATCTATTAGCTATATCGTCTATATAGGCAAGCTATATTAGCATAATCTTCCGTCTCTCTACTAGATAAGCAGGTCTGTTATATGTCCCCTTAATATAGCTTATAATCTTGCTTATCCTATATCTTAATTTACCTATTCTTATACGTACTAGCTAGGCTTTAAGCTGCTTTACTATATACTCTTCACGTTCTTATATAGCAGCTCTTACGTTAATAGCCTTTATGACACCTCTACGCTAAAGGTGTTGTCTCTTCTAAGTATTACGAGCATTATAAGCGTTCTAGCGGACCGTAGTGTTGTTTAATTTAGCTACTACTTCGGCGCCCTTAACGATAGTAATCTAGGCTCTACGGAAGAGTAGCTCTAGTCGCTACTTAATAGACTTATCTATTAATAGATCAGCTATAAGCGTAGTAGTATATCGACCGAAGGTCCTTACTATTATTAGAAGCTACTTATCGTTAATAATCGGCTCCGGTACTAAGACTCGTTTATTCGATCGAAGAGTAGCTAGGTCTTACCTTATACGAGCTAATATTAACTCCGGATTAAAGGGGTAGATACTATACTTCTCGAAGCCGCTTATAATAGTTATTAGCTTTATTACTTGCCTTCTAAAGGCCTCGAAGTTATATAAGAGCTAGGTCTAGTATAGTATCGCTTAAGGATCGAATTTGCGCTAATCTAGACTATCCGGAGTCGCGCGGATACGCCTATCTTGTTACACCTCCTTAAGTAGGTTATAAGAACAGCTTCTTAATTGTCTATTAACACCGTGTACGTACGCGGCCGTATACTACGTAAGTTATGACCGAGAAGTCGTCTTCTAGAGCGTTAGTAATCGACACCCTAGTTAGCGGCTACCTACTTAATAGGACCTAGATTTGACGCGTCGTAGTACTACTATATAGCCTTACTAATAAGCTCCTCTTCTTTATGATAGATAGAAGCAACTATATTAATAAGATAACGCGTATTAAATAGAAGATACGCGTATTAGAAAGCGTAGTTTTATTAAGGTGTCTAATATTACTAGGCTGTCTAACACCCGCTTCGCGGGTATATAGGGACCGATACGGCTATCCTAGTTTTGATTTTGACTAATAAGACGCGAGCTTAGCACTTCCTCGAGCTAAATACTGTACGCTCGCTATTACCTTTAGCAATACTACTCTTACTACGTCGTAGACCTACGGTCGTAAGCTCCCTTCGGTACGACTAACGTTCGAACGTAGCTTTAGGAAATGGTTCACTTCGTAACAATATCGGCAACCTCTACCTTAAAAATGTGCTATTAGCGGTTATAAACCTCTAAAGGTAAGCGTAGCGGAGTAGAGCTCTCTACTAACCCTTCTAGACTATAAAGTAGCGTACGATCTACGCTACCGCTACCCGACGTATAGTGCTTATTATACGACGACATAGGCGTTAGCGACGAGTATATCTTTGCGAGTTCGCCAACAGGCACAGTGCGGTGGGTCACGTGACCATAAAACTTGAAAGTTGACCAATCAGAGCGGGCGCCAAGGCTAGTTGAGGGCTGGTATAGAGCTTCACTCCCTCGCTGACGCCTCACCTACGTACTCGCAAGCTCGTACTCCTGTGTGGCTAGCGCTCGGTCGCTACGCTTAATTAGGGAAATCTCGGCGAGGCAGAGAAGATGTATCAGCGAGTATTACGGGGATACGAGAGTGCGCTCGGGCTGGACCACACATCGACGCTTGATACTGCCAACAATCTCGGCTTGCTCTACGCTAACTAGGGGAAGCTCGACGAGGCAGAGACGATGTACCAGCGAGCACTACAGGCAAAGAAGAGGACGCCACCCCAACAACAAGCTCGGGTCGGTGCACTTGGCAATTGTCTAACGTTACAGCAGTCCGAAAGCCTAAGGAACGTGGAATTCCACGAACCCCTCGGCATCCTATAGGTTAGATTAGGTGCAACGTTCCTCGGGTAGACATGCAACTGCACATGGATTGTGATGAGTTCAATGGATGATCAATCTACCTCCTAAATCAGACCGCTGCTATCGCTCGGTGTTGGTGTTGAAGTGAAGCCACCAACACCTGACCAAGCTTTCTCGAGGAGCATCTGATGTAGGAGGTAGGGATCAATGCACATGCAAACATAGCGCTAATTCAGCTCGCTATCGCTCGCCAACTAACGCTTGCGCTTTCTATCGTATCTAGCTTCCTTACTACACGCCTTCGGCCAGAAAGTACGGTGATCGCTAGGGTGCTGATAGCGCTCAAAGAACTTTATCGCGCGCCTGAATCCCTACTATCTGCTCGGCCTAATAATACAGCGTCTGTCGAGATAACATTTGTGTTGGTGTACACTGCCTAATCCTAGCAAAAGTCAGGATTGCAACGAATCAGCCCGCACAATTTGTACGAGAGTCGAAATTGATTCACAGTTACTCCGACGCTGCTAGATCCTATATTGTTGATAAGCATTTGTAAGTTTCTCTCTATCGAGAACGTTTGACGCATAGTTCGTAGCATAAATATTTGATACATCCGTTCTTTAAATTTGTTTCCTTATTGCAAAGCCCTTGTAGTACAACCTCCGAACATGAAGTCTCTCCTATCGTAATCACAATTCTGGCTACTGCACTCGGGGCACTTGGTAGCTACGACGCCGTACGGTACCCTTTAGGAGCAGACAAACGAATATGTCTAACGTTATCGTAGCTACCTATTAACTGTAGGGACACGACCAACTACTGTTTTAACGGTAACGGACGTCACGAAGTGTGGTACGTAGACTAGTTCGAATCTAGAAGAGTTACCACACTATTGCTAGTAAGATCTAACGCTCTCTTAGCTCATACTGCAACCAGGCCAAAGAAGAGCCCCTTAAACTAGGCCGTCGAGGAGGCCAGCGTGATTGCGGTGTAGCAGGGAGCCAATGTAACGACGTAGACCATCAGCAATGCGTACGTATCGACGACCTTCTAATAAACGTAGAGATCTAAACCCGTTAGGATGCCAGATGTTGCTCAAAAATAGGCTCGCCCACGTTTTATGGTAAGTATATAATGCTTAGCTCTTATGTAGGCCTAGTCGTTACTGACACAATACGCTCGCTATAGGAGTGCGATGCCCGTATCCGTACTAGGCCGTCGAAGACACTGGACTGAAGTAGGGACTTATACATTCTGAAGTAATACTTATTAAGGAAGGCCTTATTACTCGTCGGGGGTCGTTACCGGTCGTAAGAGCGGCATGTCATAGAGCTTTCATTAACTAGTAGAGGTATCAATTCAACATGTGCCTTATACATTCGTAACAATGCTATAAGAACCGGGTAGGGACGATAGAAGGATACCCTCCGTTTGTAGATAGATAGATTATTCATTCGCCTGTTTTAGTGCCCTATGGCCTATGCAGGTCTCTCGCTATTTAGGTCTATTTGTGTAGGTAGGAAACCCGATTAACGGATGAGAACCTCCTCGTCTTTGCCCTCCTCGTTCTTTCCTGTCTTGTCCTTTCGTTCTCCTTCCTTCAGGGTACGCTAGTGTCATAGTTGTTACCCTATGACTACCTTGCCCGTAACCCTAGTGATGTCCTCCTCTCGATTCCCTTTCTCCCTTCTGTTTCCCCGGCTCTTCTCTCTCTCTCCCTCCTCTCTATCCACCTTTCCGTTTCTACTGCTAGGGAGAATTGCTCTAGGTAGTCCTCGTTAAGGATCCATCTTGTCACTCTCCTTATATCTTGTCTGTCCTGGATGATGGCCTGGTATTGCCTGTCTCTTGCCTTCGCCCTCTACTAGCTTCTCCCTTTTACCCACTTAGTACAGTTCAGCACTATGTACTCCGGGTTTTAGGATAGGTAGCCACAGGGGCAACGTTTGGAATCGTATCCTAGGACTCTTCTTTGGTGCAAGTATGCTCTTAGCCCAATGTGCTCAGAGCGAATCTGGATAGCTATGCTTGCTTCCGCCCTCTTCAGGTCTTTGTAGATAAGGTAGTTATACCTCCCGAAGGTCCTGGCCGCTAGTGGGGCTCCTGGCCTCACCGGTTTTTGGTTCCAACGCGTTTCTATAGGTGACCTGCGATCCTTTCTGCTTGGCTTTGCTTCTTTTTCCCTTTGTCCCCTATGTTAGCTTGCTCCCTCAGAGCTTCTCTCTGTTCAAGGGCTGCTAGGATTTCCTGTGATGTTTTTAGGTCTACTTCCTTCTATAGGATCATGTGTGGCCGGTTAGGTCTTCTCCTCCTCTCCTACTGGGTTCTTATCCTTTGAGTAGCTGCTTAGATGGTTCCCTAGGCTAGGTATGCTGATGTCTTCTCTACGTATTGACACCTCATGCCCTGGAGGTACTCCCTAATAGGGGCTGTACCTGATTCCATTTCTATTGTCCTATAAGGGGTTGACTTGTATGCCCCTAGTACTCTCTTTAGGCAGGCTGCCTACGCTCTGTTAAGGGGGTCCTCAATTCTCTTCGGGATGTGTTTTTTCCGCTGCCTAAATTGCTGCTCTATATAGCATTGCGGGCTTGATAATGGCCTTATATATGGTCTGGGCCTTTGTGAAGGTCGCCCCCTAGGTTGACGTAGTGAGTCTCTCGATTGATTGTCTGTTAGTGTCCGCTCTCGCTTGCGCCTTCTTCACTTGTGGTCCCTAGCTAAGTTTCGGGTCTAGCCATATCCTAAGGACTCTGAGTTCCCTTATAGGATGGGTCTCGAACCCCTGGATTTTTACTAGTGCTACCAAGTTGTGTTTTGTCTTTGCCTTGCTAAAATAGATAAGTTGGTACTTGTCCGGTGCGAATTTTGCCCTATGCTCTCTTGCCCACTTTTCGTATTGTCTATGTCTCTCCTCTAGGAGTGCGCAGTTTTCCTCTATAGACCCTGACTACGCTAGGATATTTGTGTCATCTACGAACCCCGATACTAAGGTGTTTGCTGTTTCTAGGAGTGGGGTCAGGTCGGCCATAAAGAGGAGGAACAGAATTAGGGAGAGTATAGAGCCCTGTAGGATGCCCGTGTTCGTAATTAGGGTCTACGGGGCTTTGAAGGACCCTAGGAGGATCTAGGTTGTTCTGTCCTTAAGGAATAACTACACAAAGTATACTATCTAGGCTTAGATACTTTTCATTCTAAGGATGTGTAGGAGCCTTACGTAGGACACGTTGTCGAAAGCCCCTAATATGTCTAGTAAAAGTAGTAAGGCTACCTTGTTGTTACTATAGTGCCAGATATGTCTGATTTGCTCTATGATTAGTTCGACTGCTATAAGGGTAGATCTCTTTTGTCTCCCCCCCTATTTACGTTACCGGGAGGAGGTTGTGTTCTTCTACTATTCCGGTGAGCCTTATAGCTACGACCTTCTCTAGGAGCTTCCCTAGTATGTTTAGCAACGCAATTGGTCTATATAACTTCAACTTGGTATAGTCTTCCTTTTAGGGTTTCCTTAGGACGCAAGTCAGTGATTGCCTAAAGGCCTTTAGGCAATACCCCTACTTTATGTACTAGGTAAAGATTGGCGTAAGTACTAGAGTGATAAGGCTACTACTAGCTTTTAGGTAACAGTTAGGGATCTTGTCTAGGCCTAGGGCTTTGTTGCCCTTCAGTTTCTTGATAATGTTTCCGATCTCTATAGTAGACACTTGCTAGTTAGCCTCCCTTAGCGGAGGAATATATGTTCCTCGGATGTTGCTTAGGTCTGCCTCTACCTAAGTCCCGAAGAAGTGGTCTGCGAATGCTTTCGCTTTCCCTATCGGAGTGGTTTGCGTTTCCCCGTCTTAGTCCTATATTAAGGGAAACTAGGGCGGGGAGTTTCGTTCCTCGTCTAGTTTCCTAGCCTATTCTACTAGTCTCTAGATTTGTTCCGGGTGTTCTGTGATCATCCCTATAGTTAACCTCTACTCCTACGTCTTGTCTCTTCTAATCTACGCCTTCTTTGCTTTATACGCGTTGTTATAGGCTTCCTAGTTTGCTTAGGTGCGTCGTTGCTCCTATCTCCTTCTTACTCTCCTTGCCTCCTTGACTTTGGCTGTGCACTCTAGTGTCTAGTATAGCTTCTAGTATAGCGACCATCTCTTCTTAGGTATATAGGCCTAGGCTGCCCTTTATATAGCTTCTATTAGCTGTTCTAGTTCGCCTTCTAGCCGCTACTATACTAGTGTCCACTCGGCCTACTTCTAGCAGAGCCTCCTCTTAGGTTCCCTCTCCTCCTTAACTGTGAGTTAGATGTCGATTTGGATTGGATAGTGGTCTGATAAGGACTCTAGTTAGTTATTGACTGTGTAGCTTTCTACCCGTCGTGTTAAGGCGTAGGACATAAAGCATAGGTCTAGCGTGCTAGAACTGTTGTTTCTAGCCTAAGTTTCTGTTCCCTTTGGCGTGATCAAGTCTATTTAGGCTGTTTCTATCTGACTAATGAGCCTCCCTACTAAGAAGTAGTATACTAGGGTGAAGTCCGATCCCTACTTTAGGTAGTAGAGGTTAAAATCTCCTATCACGATGTTATAGTTTTGTTAGTCTATTGCTTCCGGGAGCCTTCCTAGCGTATATAGTTATGTGCTGCTTCTAGACTCTAGAGGTGGGTTGTATACGCTATAGATTAGGACCTAGCCTTAAGTTGTTTTGAGCTACACTATAGTGATATCCCTATCGGTTCTCGGCTAGGCCTACTAGTCCTCTACTAGTACCTTCTTACTGACATAGATACAAGTTCGTAGGACTCCCTCGGTTCTGTTTATTACTACGTAGTATCTCGGGTCTCGTATAGTTAATAGAATCCTAGAGTATAGGTTAATCTATAGTTCCTATATTGCTATAATGTGGTGTTCCTCCGGGTCTAAGGCTTGTAGAAAGCTCCTTTAGACCTTGTCTTTACTTCTGTTCACATTATACTGAATGATTAATAGTCTGTTAGTATAAGGCATTAGGACATGTTTGTGTCTAGGTCCGTTTAGTCTTACTATTAGTCTTGCTATTAGTTTTCCCGTCCCTCCTCCTGTTCTTCCCTTTAGGGTTGGCTCCCTATCATTTAGTTAATTCTCATTTGTCTATTGCTCTGCGCTACCTTGTATAAGAACGTTAGTCTCCCTATTGCTAGTACTATTTATGGCTCCTCTTATAGCCGGGGTCTCTTATTCGGGTGGGTGGTTCTCTCTAGTTGTTTCTGTTCACCTACTAGGAACCTAGTTAGTGTTATTACCCTTACTTCCCGCGCTCTCTACTAGGCTGATAGTCTAACTAGGCATTAGTTTGACTATGCCGGGTGTTTTCTCCTATATACTACGCATCTTGTGTCCTCCTTCCGTTTTTGGCACTCTTAGGTCGCGTAATCACTAGCATAGTATAAGTAGACTAGTGTAGCTTTGCTATACTTTAGGGCAATATGTCCGTACTGTTAACAGTTAAAACATTGAAGGATTCTATAGTTGCTCTAATATATTTCTACATCTAGCCTCTTAAAGTCCTAGTATAACCCTTAGTCTAAGACCTTGTTCGCTTGCTCTAGTGTTATAACCTATAAGATTAGCGAGGAGGCCCTCTTGCCCTCCTCTATCTTCTTCTTGACCTACGCTGTCTTTGTGATCTATAGTCCTAGTGCTGTTACCTAGTTTTGCCTCTAGAGGTTTAGTATATCCCTTTATATATTAAAGGTTCGTGGGACCCTATACGTAATTACTATATACTATTAATAGGAGACTTTCGCTATGCTCCCGATCTTTAGTATCTACTCCTTGTTTATTTCGAGGGCCTTCTTGTCCTATACGTATACTATAAACAGCTTAACCCCTTTGTTATCTGCCCTTGCCCCTACTATTCCCTTTACTCCGATCTTCTCGACTATCTCCCTCCCGGTCATCTTTCCTATCTCTTCCTTCTCTTTCTAGTCCGTAATATAGACTCGTAGTACTGTACTTTAAGGGGGGGTAGGTTGGCTCGCGATTGTTGCCTAGGTCGTTAGGCCCTAGGTCTGTCTCGGGTCTCTTTAAGGGTTATTTCTTACGTTTCGTGTTACTACCTCGATTGCTATATTGATCGTAGTGCTTGTTTGTCGTTTGAGCGCCTTTAGTCCCCCGAGCAGTTCGCTTATTACTCCTTTTAGTGCTCTCTCCGGAAACCTCCCTTCTTCTACCGCTACTATCTCTTCCGCCTTCTTATAGAGCGTCCTCTACTCGTCTCCCCCTTGCTCTCGGTCGTCTACTACCGTCGTCGTCGCCATTTTTCTAACTACTAGATATATACTAAATACGCTAATATTACTTTATTATATAGGTAACAATACCCTCCGTTTATAGAATAGTATCTTCGCGACCTACGTAAGACTTATCGAATGTCTATACCGTTTGCGGCAAATATACGAAATCGCCTTACTCTAATAAAACACCCTTATATAAGCAAAGCTTTAGTTACGCTAAGTCCTTTTTCCGTAAGCAAACTTAGTTCTCCGCTAAGCGCGGTAGCGAGAGACACTAGATATTAGCCTAAAGAGAAAACTACCCGTTATAACTTTTAGTACACTAAATATACTACTATCGGCTAGTCCGTATAATATAGTATATTATAAGATAGAATATATAACTACTCCGTCTAAAGAGCGCGCTCTTAAGTATAGAGATATACCTAAGTTATTTACTACTATATTCGTACTACTTATAACGGTTTATAGTCGTATTAATATAAAGTAGCTAGGTACGTAGGAAAGAGGAGCGCGAGGTACGCCGAGGCTATATATAAGCCGAGGTACTAAGCTAGTACGCGCGGTCACGTGACCTACGTACTAGCTAGACATTCGCTAGGCCTAGGGCCGTAACACTACCCCCCCTTCAAAATCGCGCTCAGTCCCTTAAGCTCGTAGTATAGCCGCTATAAACGCGGCGTCATCCTCTATATTATCCTCTATACCGTATTAACGTATATCCGGTACTTACCTACTAACGGTCATCTTTCTTAAAGTAGCCGCCTACGGGCTATTATAAGTACTAGTATTAGGTTCGTAATACGTAACTACTAGAAGAGCTATAGGTACCTACGCGAATAACTTACGTAGCCTACCTATAGTTACCGGGTTAGACGTAACTATTAACGAAGCGTTTACGGCTAAAGCGTTTATTACTTCGCCGATTATAACGTCTTCGGGTGTATCCTTATTAGGAATCTACCCTAGTAGCGGCGTAAAGTTAGCTAGCCTGTCCTTCGTAGGATAGTTATAGTAGAAGTCCGCGATAGAGGCGGTAGTAGTATCTATTAACTCTTTAGCGGGCTCCTAGGTAGGCTTACTATAACCTACCTATTATATAAGGTATTTATACCTTTGTTCCTTCCTTCTACCGCGTAGCGCTAGGCCTAGCGGTAATATGCTCTTTATGTTAAGTACTATATCTAGAAGCTAATATATATTTATGTCTCCGTTATTATCTTCTACCTTAATCGGGGCCGGAGGTAGCTATACTTGTCCTAGTATTAGTACGTATATAGGTATTAGTAAGTTAGCGTAAAAGCCGTTATAGAGGTTACTTAGGGACCGAGGAAGGTCTAGACGGTACGTGTCGTATAGTAGTACCTTAGTAACTACGTATAGTTTAGTATAGCGGTGATTAAGTTTCTTTAATAGGCACTTAGTACGCCAGTTACGTATACTAAGGTATACTAGGTCTCCGACTTTGTACCGTAGTATAATCGTTCTATACTTATTAGTATGTTTAGCTTATAATGCTTATACTATTACTATAGAGTCTCGTAGCTTATATCTAAGGTCTATTATACGTTATACGAATACATTTATAGACTCTACGTCTAATTGCTATTTATACGGAAGTAGTTATATAGAGAGATTGAGTTTAGTATCTACATAACGTAGGTTCTTACTAATGTTCGCTATAAAAGGACTTACGCTAGTCGTTTCGGAGACGTAGTCGTCTATAGTAAACTCTATAAGTAGGAGCTAATCTAGATAGTTATCCTAAGCGTAACTAGTAAACGTACGTAGGTACTGTTCTATTATCTTATTAGTATTCTCGCTTGTAAGGGCGCGCGTACTATAGGGTCCGAATGAGATAGTTGTTATTCTACGAAGCTACGAAAGAGGAGCGCGAGGCGCGGCGAAGTTATAAAGCAAAGCCAAGCCGCGCTAACCCGATACAGAAGGTCCGCGGTTCAGCCGGGCCGACGTAGCTATAGTGAGGGGTCGCGGGCTACCCGTGACAGTACCCCCCCTCCTAAAACACGCCTCAGTCCTCTAAGCGTTATTCACCTTATAAGGCCACTTACCTGTCGAGCTCTATAATCGCGCGAACGCCGAATCATCCTCTAGTGCCCTATCGTTATCCGATAACATCGCATTCGCTCTATTAAGACTATCCTCGACCGGCTTCCTTCGAGAAACATATTGCCTAGTTAGCTAGCTTGCCCTAGATCTAAGTCTATCTTCGGCTCGTACTCGCGTATAATCCTTATGACTAAAGTTAGGTATTATTATAGGCTCTGTAGGCTCTACTCGAGTATCGAATATGTACGGAGCAGATTCTATTAGAGGTAAGGCTCGAGGCGACTCATTCGTAACGGTGTCTTTCGGAATGACCCTGATCGAGTTGAGCCCGAGTATCTTAGTAGCTAGTAGGGACTAGTCAGATAGAGCTACGAAGCCTATAGGCGTAGACAACTCCGGCCGGTTATAGTGAAAGTCTATAATAGCGGCGGCTACGTGTTTAAGTATATCCTCTATAGGTTACTAGGTCTTACCATCCTCCTCGTTCTGATATCCAGCCCATTTCACCTTGTACTATGTATCTACTTTGCGCTTGTGCCCCTTCTTCACCTTGCCTACCCGCTTACGGGTGTACATATCAAGGATCTTTTCCACCTCGTATATATACGTAGGTACTACTACTATATCGGCTGCTATATTAGCCTCGGTAGTGTTAGGTTCGATAGTTATCGGTAGTGGCGGCGCCAGATGCTGCCCTTTAAGTAGTAGGAAATCGGGGTGGTCGGCTCGTTATAGTAGTGAGGTGTAGAAGCAGTTATTAAGTCCTACTAGAGCGTCTAATAGTTTCAGTCGATAAGAGAGTCTAGCCGGTATAACTTCCGTGATCTAGTAAGGGCCGGCATATCTCCTGTCTAGCTTCTTAGATAGTCGAGTCGTACGGATGTTCTTAGTGCTAAGATACACCTAATCACCTACCTTATAGTCTAGAGGAATGCTTCGGTAGCGGTTTGCTACCTCTACTTAGAGAGCTTATAACATTCGTATATTCTCTTAAAGGTGTTTATAAAGCTCGCAAATTCGACGTATAAAGGTTTCTACTGATCGCGCGTCTAGTCGCTAGAGAGTGGTCAGTCCTCCCTCCTTTCTAGCGTTTAGGTCAACTCGCTCTATAAACTTAGGGTTGTATCCTAAGGTAGCGTAGAACGGCGACACACTAGTAGTCTTAGACAGGTGATTGTTAATCGCGAACTGAGCAAGGCATAGCTATTCTGCCTAGTCATCCTGTGCCTCGTTAGTAAATATACGGAGATACTGTTCTATCGCCTAGTTAGTACGTTCTGACTATCTATCAGTTTCTAGGTGATACGAAGAACTTAGCTTACGATTTGTACGGAGCATCTTATAGAGTTTCTTCTAGAAGGTAGCAACCTACTACTTGCTACGGTCTAATATAATAGTGTTAGGAAACCCGCGCTAACAGAACATATGTTTAAGGAAAAGCCTTGCCGTATTCTGTGCTGTCATTACGCCAATAGGGATCAGCTCGACTTCCTTAGTAAGCCTATTAGTGACGGTCATAATGTTGTTATAGACTATACCGTTAAGAGTACTATCTAGGAGTCCGACAACGAAGTCGACTATAATGTGTTTCTAAGGCCGATCTGGAATAGGAAGTGGCTGTAGTAATCCTAGTGGCTAGGAGTATAGAGATTTTGTTATACGGTAGGTACGGCAATTCGCGGTGTATCTACGTACGGATCTCGCTAATCTAGGCTAGTAGAATTCACGTACTACGAGTTTATAAGTGCGAGCTCGTCCTAGATAGCCTACTACTAGAGCGTTATAGTTTATCTTGATTATCCTGGTCTATAAAGCTTAGTCATTTAGTACCTATAAGCTCTAGCCGTCGTATTAGTTTCGAACATATAGCAGGTCGCTATCTACTTTATAGTGTACTAGGTAAATCTTCGCTCTCTATAGCAGTGTAGGAGTGCGGTCTTTCTATAGGTCCTTAATCGCGGTCTTGAGCTCGTTATCGGTTACGTACGCCGTCGACATTCGATACTCGAGTTCGGCTTCCCGCTGACTTTTACGCGTCGCCGGTTGTTTAGTAGGCGTATCTCGTTCTATAGGCATAAACTCTTTAGCTTTAGGGTTTAGCGGTACTAGTTCCTCTTCTTCCGGCGTATCTTCTACTGTTGCCTATAGTAAGGCGATCTTAAGGAATCGCTTAGGAGGTAGCAATGTCTGATACTAATGCTAGTTCCGAGGGTCGTCCACCCCCTACGGAAGGTCCTAGCTACGTCTCGTCAGGCTGTCTAGCTTTGTACCTTAAAGTCCTAGACGGTATATTATCTTGAAGTTGAACTATAATAAGAACTTAGCCTAACGCGCTTGTCGCCGATTTAGCTACTTTGTCGTCATAAAGTATTCTAGGTTCTTATAGTCGGTATAAATCTTGACTAGCTATAAGTCCTTATCATCTACCTCGTAGGCAAGCTCGGGTCTCTATTCCTTAAAAGCCTTGATGATAGCTAACAGTTCCTTATTATAGATTTCATAATTGCACTCCTATAGACTCAACTTCTTCGAGTAGAAGGCTATAGGATGTAGTATACTATTCTCGTCATACTACGAAAGTACGCCGGCGTTTATAAAATCTGAAGAATCTGTCTCTATTACTGTTTCCCTACCTAGCACGTAATGTGCGAGCATGCCGGCTTTGCTAAACGTAGCTTTCAAATTGTCAAAGGCTCGTTAGCAATCTAGTGACTATTGAATCCTTCTGTTCTTGTGATTGCTTAGTCCGTCCGACTTGGTCAGGTTTGTAAGAGGAGTAGCTATACGCGAGAATGCTTCGATAAATCGCCTATAGAAGTTGGCAAATCTAAGGAAGGCCTAGACATCCTTTAGGTTCTTAGGAGCTTCCTATATCTGAATACATTCGAGTTTCTCGGAGTCTATCTCGATGCCGTTAGGGGTTATAATTAGCCTAAGATACTTTACCTTCTATTAGTAGAATTCGCTTTTGTCGATGTCTACTATAAGTCCTACATCGCGTAGCTTAGTGAGAACCTTCCGTACGTGTTCAATGTGCTCCTCTAAGGTATTACTGAAGATAAGTACGTTATCTAGGTAGGCCGACACAAAGTCGTCTAGGTGTTCTTATAAGACCTTGTTAATGTATAATTAGAACGATACTAGTCCGTTATATAAGCCGAATGGTAACACTAGACACTCGTAGATGCCGTATCGTGTCGCAAACGCTATTAACTACTCGTGCCCTTTAGCTATCCGTAACTTGTTAAAGGCTACTATAATGTCTAGCTTTATAAAGTACTTCTTGCCGTGTATACGGTTAAGCGTCTCTTATATTAAGGGAATCGGATACCGGTTCTTAATAGTGATCGCATTCAATCCTCTATAGTCGATACAAACACGTAGCCCACCTCTAGGCTTACGTACTACTAGCACTAGTGTAGGAGACTAGTTCGTCTTTTGCCCTGCTTTCCGTACCTTCCCTTTAGATGTTTGCTCGTCTAGCCATTTTTTAACTGCCTCGTTCTCCTTCTTAGCTAGGCCGTAGGGCTTGCGGTATAGTGGCTCTTATAGACCATTAGGCTTAATGTGAATCTCATGATCTACGCCTAGTCGGTGAGGTAGGAGTCCTTTATAATCCTTAGCTAAGAAAGCGTCCGTAATATCGTAGTATATTAGCGGTAACTTCTCCTTCGGGTTGTGATTGAACTGCTTATTCAAGAATTGGTCCAGATCATTAGTAGCTATTACACTTAGCTTAAGCTCTCCGCCGTCGCTCTTACGCCTAGTAGGCATGATATAGAAGCACTTAGCCCTAGGCCGGTACGCGTATATCCCCTACGCGCGTTAAGAAACGCCCTAGTAGTCTACTTCTTCATCGTCTATGTCTTCTAGGTCATATAATAAGACATTTAGCTCTACTCCTCCTGCTATAAAGCTCGCTACATCTCTAGTGAAGGGCTCTAGTCCGTACCGTACTAGTGCCTGCTTCTTCTTCTCGCGGTAGTTTAGAGATTGTACTGTTGTCGGTGTCTTATTCTATAGATAGTGACCAAAGCAGTAATCCGACCTAAATGCCACCTCGCCTATCTCCTAGAAGATGTTTAGGTTGTGCGCTATAAGCCACGGTAGGCTAAAGACGATGTCGTATTCGAGGTCGGTGACGTAGTATAACATTTGCTCGTAATAATCGCCTATAACTACGTCTATAGGGGCCGCGTATATAATCTGCCGCGTAGTAGCCGTTCTATCTCCTAGTATTAGTCGTCGGCTTTGCGTTAAAGGGATTAGGGGTATTATGTATTTACGTATAAATTTCTAGTTAAGAAAGAGAGAGGTGGAAGCAGAATCTATAAGGCCTCGAGCCTTTCTCTATTATATTATTACGGGTAACACTATATGAGGGTATATAGCTAGCTGTTACTTATCCAGTGCGTATGCCGATATCTTAAGCTCCTTACTATAGTCTGTTACCGTCTCTTACGTTCCGTGTCTCTCAATCTTATACTCTTTCTATCCTAGGAAGTTCGGGTGACCGCTATCTACTACGCTTAGGTAGCGGTCGTGCCATTTCCCTACCGCGGATCGGCGGCTAGGGAACTGAGGTTCGCGTTCGGATTCGGCGTAGTATTGCGTAGACGCGGTGGGCGATAGTCGCTATCGTACCTATATATTAGGCATTTAGGGTTAGTCGATACGTAAGAACCTATACGGTAGCGGTAGTACTTACCCTACTTATTAAGGTCTTCGCGCTACTTACGGTTAAGCGTAGGCAGGTTCTATAGATATGTCGGTAGATCCTCCTTCTTCTTAGTACTAGCGTACTATAGTAGGCGCTATACTAAGGCACCTACTATACCGGTAGCGGTACTAGTAACTACGTTACCGTTATTCTAGTTGTTCTAGCCGCTATTACTATTCGAGTTACTATTGCCCCGGGGGCGCTCCTTCTACGGGTATAGTCGATCTGTCTCGTAGAAACTCTTGTCTAGTACGGTGTACTCCTCGATAACGTCTTATATACTATCTAGGCGGCGGTCGACTTCGCGGTCGCCGAAGGTCTTAATAAAGTACTTACGGTTTAGTCGGTTACGGAATAGTATAAGCTCGGTCTTATCGGTCTATAACATCTAGGCGCGTAACTTCGAGTAGCGGGTATAGAAGGCTATAAAGGTTTCGCCTTGTTCTTGCTTATAGGTAGCAATATCAACTATAGCCTTAGTTCCCTTATTACGTATACTATATTGGCGTGTTATCTAGTCTAATAACTCTTCTCTAGTCTTGAACTCGTTAAAGGACTACTGTCTAGGTATAGGGATCCTCGGCTTGATGCTTCGCTAAGGATCACCTTATGTCTACCTATATACGAAGCGTAGACTATCTGCCTTAGTACGGAAGGTTACTATAGTTGGCTTTAGGAGAACACTACTATACTAGCTGTCGAAATTAGGGTCGTCATCGTTCTTAAAGTGCTTAGGGTCGGGCACACCCTTACCGATCTCTATGCCGCGAGTAAGGGTGCGGTCAATAGTGAAGAGACGTTCTAGAAGGTCAACTAGTAGTGTCTAGGTACGGGTGTTACGCATTCTCGAGTCACGACTGTTATTAGGTCCTAGTCGCGGACGGTCGTTATTACGTCCTCGGCTATTATCGCTACGGTCATCGTCGTCTCTATCGTTATCGTTATCACTACTACCGCTACCGCCCCCTCTACTAGTAGCTTCGCGATACCTACGTAATAGCTGCTCGAGTAAGGTCTCGCGTAGGCGGGAACGAGAGGGTCGGCGGCCTAAGCGGCCCCTACCTCCGTTCTATATAGTGTCTCCTACCTTAAGCCGAGCCTTTAGGTCATCGACTTCTTGTTATAGGGCCTAGTTCTTCGCCTTAGCATCTTGTACCTTCTTCTTCTCCTTCTCGTAGATCTCGCTAAACTGCTTATATAGGTTATTAGCTTCCTTATATTTCTTCCCTAGCTCTTATAACTTAGCTAGGTCGCAATCCTTCTTACTCTTAAGATCTGCTACCATTTTCTATATAACAAGCTCTTTACTTCGTAGCATCTTGTAGATACGGTCGTATTCGGTATATAGCGTAGTATACTAGGTGTTCTAGAGGTCGTTAGCTCGCTCTATTATATCGAGTTGTCTGCCCTTAGTAATTGCCGTGTTAACTGCTTATAGTACGAAGTCGTAGGTGGTCTTCGGGTGTTAGGATGTAAGGGTCGTAAGGTTGTCTAGGGTAACATTCTAGTATTCGGATACGAGAATGTGTTCTACCTCGTCGAGTAATAGATACACCTCGTCTAGGTCGCCGCCTAGGTTCTCTTCGAGCTTGAACTCGAACAGTTCTATAAAGTCAATCTCACTACCTTCTTCTCGCTCGAAGGCCTTCTAGTAAGCTTTATCAATCTCTTGTTATAGCGCGACACCGGTGTCTACTATAACCCGCCGGTTATCGTCCTGTGTCTAACTCTAAGGAAAAGAGGAGAGGTCGGGGAAAAGAGATGTACGCTGCTTGCTTTTGCCCTTAGGCTTAGGTAGCGGTAGTATGCCGCCGTTCGCTGTTTATAAAGTCATGTTGTCTAGGTTCGGGGGAGGCGTAACGGTGCCTATATCCTGACTATCTACGAGCGCGCGACCACCTACTAATAGTGTCGCCGCGTTACGTTCTCTAGGCATCTACGCGCTATACGCCTTACCGTGTTCTGTGTTCTAATGCGGCTCTACGCGTTCTCGAGTTCTACGGTTCTGTCTGTTCCTATTGTTACGCGTCCCTTACCTAGATCCGCGATCTAGGTAGTAAGGTAGAACAAACTATAAGGGCGCGCGTACTATAGGGTCCGAATGAGATAGTTGTTGTTCTACGAAGCTACGAAAGAGGAGCGCGAGGCGCGGCGAAGTTATAAAGTAAAGCCAAGCCGCGCTAACCCGATATAGAAGGTCCGCGGTTCAGCCGGGCCGACGTAGCTATAGTAAGGGGTCGCGGGCTGCCCGTGACATCGCTTTAACTATTAGTCTTAGGGTAATAGCCGGTTAAGATCTTACGCTTAATTTGTAGTAACTCGTAGAGGCGTCCCTAGAAGGCTAATACCTATTAAGGACTACAATCCGACGTAATTGTCTTTAGTAGACTATATTAGGAGAAGATATACTTTACGTAGATATATACGATATACTCCGCTATTATTTCTAACACTAGAATATATTGCCGCTCCTTACCTAAACGGTCTATAACTATAAGTACGTTCTTATAGTACTGACTATCTACTATATACTTAGCCCTTAGTAGTTTGATAACGAAGTCTAAGGTAACGTCGTCCTACGTATCGAATAGGACTAGTAGTAGAGCAAGTAGTCTATATTAAGGTTCGTTAATACTACGGCTATTACGGTATATACGGTATACTCGTACGAAAGATCTAATAAACCGTATCATTCGTAGCTATATATAGTAACGTAATACTAACCGGCTCGTAGTTATCTTACCGGGGTGTCCTATAGTAGGTCTATCGTAGAAGGCCTTAACAATACGTATACGTATAGTGTTTCCCTTATCTTTGGTAGGTAGGATAAAGAGACTATAACCGCTATGTCTGTTCTTAATATAGATTATCCTATCGACTAGTATCGCGTGCTTGTCGTTAATCTTGTTCTTTCGTAGCAGTTTAACAGGTTCGCCTACTACTAACTAGGTCGTAGCTTCGATTATATCGTCCTGTTCGTATAGCTTACTAATGTCGGCTAATAGCGCTTCGTCTATTACTACTCCTTCGACTTCGGATACGCGTAGCCGTAGGATTTGGCTAGCGCTAATAGATAAGAAGTGTTCTAGTTTAAGTAGTATACGATCCTACTATACGTACCGCGGATCTACTTTATTATATAGAATCGCGTCCTATAAACGTCTAGTAAGGCTATCTAGTTCGGCTCCTTAAACACCTAGACGATATATAATCTTAAAGAAGAATTGTAAGAGGAACTCGGCCTATCTTACTTATTGTCTATTTAGTTACTTAGAGGTTATAAAGTATTCGAGGTTCTTATAGTCGCTATATACTAGTACTAGGTAGCCGCTTAGATCAGTAAAGTTCTTAAAGTCTAGTTCGTCGATATCGCTAGCTATAAGTTCGGGCTTCTACTCTTTAAATGCTTTAACGATAGTAAGTAGTTCCTTGTTATAAATGTCGTAATTATACTCCTACGGGCTTATCTCCTTAGACAGGTATACGATTGGCCTTAGGATGTTGTCCTTATCGTATTACGATAGGACCGTAGCCGTAATAAAGTCACTCGTATCCGTTTTAAGTACTATTCTACGTCCTAGGACAAACATCGCTAATATAGTGCCTTTAGTATCGGTAAAAGCTTACTTTAGTCCGTCGAATACCTTCTAACATTCCTCTGTCTATTACTAAGGGCAGTCCTTCTTAGTCAGCTTTACTATAGGTAATACTATCTTACTATAGTCCTTAATAAAGCGCCGATAGAACCCGGAGAACCTATTAAACGTAAGGCCATCTTTTGCGTTTACTAGTGTTCCCTATTCCCTTATAGCTTATACCTTAGCTAGGTCTATTAAGACTCCGTCCTTACCGATAATAAGGCCTAGGTATTTAGTAGATTAGGTATAAAACTCACACTTAGTGATGTCGAGTTATAGGCCGGCTTCACTATATTTACGAAGTACCTTCTTAATATACTCTATATACTCCTTAAGAGTGTCGCTAAAGATAAGTATATTATCTAGGTATGCCGACGCAAAGTCGTTAAGGAACTCTCGTAGTATATCGTTAATATAAGACTAGAAAGTACTAGGGGCATTACACAACCCGAATAGTATTACTAGGTATTCAAACTGTCTATATCGTGTTGTAAATACGGTTAGCTATTCGGAGCCCTCTACTATTCTAATACGATTAAAAGCGGCAATGACATCTAGCTTAGTAAAGTACTTCTTACTAGTAATACGATTAAGTGTGTCTTGTATTAAGGGTATAGGATACCTAGACTTGATCGTGCGTTCGTTAACTTGTCTATAGTCAATATAGACTCTCAATCCACCTCCTAGTTTCTTAATAATAAGTACGGGTAATAAAGTATCTACTCTACCTTTATATCTACGAATGCCCTTCTAGGCCAACTGCTCTTAGACCTAGTACGTAATGACTTCGTCCTCCTAGTTTAACATCCGGTAGGGCCTACTAAAAGGCGGTATAGTTCCTAGCTTTAGCTTGATCTCGTGGTTAATACTAGGCCTATATAGTAGAAGCTCCTTCGCATCTTATTTAGAGAAGCAATATGCGAACTCGTAATATATAGGGAGAAGGTGGTCCTTTAGATCGATAGTCTCCTCCTTCTTACGTATAAATTTGTCTATATCGGCTTATATATACATCTTATAGGTAGAGAGAGTCGGACTAACGCGTTACGCTACTAGTACGAACGCCGCTACACGTATATTAAGTCGCTCGATAGTCTTGTTATTAGAAATTATCCTATAGCCGGTATTAGGCGAGTATGTCGCTATATTACGTATATTACGGGCGCTTATAGCGTAGGTAGTGAGTAGGTCTATAGTACGTATATTGCTAGGTTACTATAGCTCGTTCCTATTAAAGATAAACATTATATATACCTCTACTCTTTTCTGCCTTACTATCTTCTTAATTGCCTCCGCGCTGACTTCCTAGATATTGACATCCGGTAGTGTCGGCGTGGCTAGTTTCTTTTCGAATAATAGTTTAGCGGTT
The DNA here is from genome assembly GCF_020509005.1 of Fulvia fulva. Classification (NCBI taxonomy): domain Eukaryota; kingdom Fungi; phylum Ascomycota; class Dothideomycetes; order Mycosphaerellales; family Mycosphaerellaceae; genus Fulvia; species Fulvia fulva. Next base: position 2,275,367 of record NC_063012.1, read on the forward strand.
CGCGGGCGTTCCTTTATAATTATATTAGAGGTTATAGTCTAGACAAAATCTCTATCGTTATCTTCTTCGATAGTGGCTTAATACGCTAGTCGGGTCTTTAGGGTAGGTTTAAAGGTCTACTTAGTAATTACCAGTTCCTACTTATCGTTAATACTCTATACCTAGACTAGCTCGCTATCCTATAGGCAATACTCCTTATAGTGCTCCGAGTCGAGGGTTATAGTACCTAACGTAAAGTAGATACCTAGCTAGTGTTCATTATACTAGGGCCTACCTAGCACGATGTTATACTCTAGATATATAACCTAGAAGGTTCTAGTCTCCTTATGACTATTGCCGAGTATAAGTTCTAGACTTATACGGTATTCTATTATTTCCGCGGCTATCGAGCCGTTTACTAACCTAAGGGCTAGTAGGTTGTTAAGCTTAATTAAGGGTAGATTGTGTTTTTACGTATAGGAGAAGTCGATATACTTAGAATTAGTACCGTTATTAAGGAAAGTAAATGCATTTTGCCTATTAGCTATCCCTAGCATTACGAGGTATAAGCCGATAATAGGGTTGTGTTCTATTTCTACTATTCTAAGAATATATAATAATAGCTTAAGCCCTTCGAGTAGCTTTACTAGTAGTGCCTCTTCGTTATGTCTTATATTCTCCTTTTTATGTCTACTAGTTATTACGCTTAAGTAGTAGACTAGGCATTTTCCGCCGGTAGTATAACGGTAGTGCCGCTAGCGTTAGTACCTAGACGTACTAGTATCTCGTACTCGAACAGCTCGTAAGTACGCTACTATAGGCGGTGACCGGGCTTACGACACTTCTTATAGAGGCTCTTACGTATATAGCGAGTGTTCTTAGCTTCGTCTATAGTCTTACTAAGGCTGCTCTTAAATAGTTTAGGTCGGGTAGACTAAGCCTTACGGGTCGGCTTATTAGAGCCTAAACCTACTAGCTTGTCTTCCTTATTGTCCTTATTGCCGTCCTTCTTATCGTTCTTTAGCTTCTCGGAGCGTAGGTAGAGAGCGTCGAGGATCCTAAAGTCCTTATCTACCTAATAGAGATTATCGATTATCTCTTATAACGATTCGGGACGGAAGTTAAGATACTTATTAAGATAGCGGACAGTTAGCTTACGTTATAGGTTATCTATCGTATCTTTACCCTTAAGGCCTAGGATGTTAGCATTCTAGCGCTACTTAGGGAAGAAGGTCTAGAAGCTGTCCTTATTATCTATCTTAAGGTTAGTTAGGCGATTACGAGCCCTACTAATTAGGTTACGGTCTCCGTATCGCTTAGCGAGTTCCTAGATAAGGTCGTTAATACCCTTATACGTCTTCTTACTACTAGTCAGGCTGCCCGAGATAGTAGGGATCTTTAGTCTAACTAGTTCCTAAGCATTACCTAGTAAGGCTAGTAAGTCGTATACGAACTTAAGTACTACCTTCTTATCGCGAAAGACCGTATAGTTAATAATAGTCTCTAACTCGGAGAAGAACTTCTCGAGGGAGGATCTAGATAGCTTACTATCGATAGTACCGACGAACTTCTCTAGCTTATCTATTATTAGGGCGAGAGCCTGGCCTATAAGATATAAGGGTAAAAGCGAGAATATAGGTACGAAGTGTAGATACGAAAGGGTATAGTCTGATTGCTACATAAAACGAAAGACGAAGAAAGCAAGAGAGGCCTAGGGAAGGCCAGATATTTATACGCGACCCTCGCGAGTACGTGTCCCCGTATTAATAGGGCTAACCCGTACGAAGCCGCGCTTAGTAGCTTTGCTTAAAACCTTATTCTAACCTGCCCTACGTTCCGAGTCTTCTACGTGCTTCTTCTAGGGTCTAGCGTAGTCGCGGGTACTCGCGGGAGTGCCGTAAGTTATATAGTTACGAGCCGAAGTGAATCTATTAAGGTTTAGTAGAGGGGTGAATTTGGAGGGCTAGGTCCCGTAGTGAATATTACGGGGTATATAATTCTTAGCGCTTATATACTAAGCTGGACTATTACTTCTTAACGACTTCTAAGCACTCTAAGGCTCTTCTATCCCTACCTTCTATATACTCTATAGGGAGACTATAATAGTAGCCCCCCCGAACAAAGCTAAGTTCCTACGAAGCCGTAGTAGTTCTATATATCGAGGATGTTCAGCTTTAGTACTAGGCCTAGGCCTAATATTATAGTCGATATACTATTAGTAAGCCCCGTCGAAGAGCTCGGATTCGAAGAGCCTACCGATATTAACTTCTAGGCCGTCTACGCGGGCGTAGTATTCTTCGATTGCTTAACGATTAAAGATGATATATTAGATAGGTTCCTATAAGGTATCCTACTTAGGGTAACCTTACTATTTGACTTTATACTTAATCGGCGGTAGTCCTTTAACGTCGTTAGGCTCTACGCGGATTCCCCGGATCTTACGGACGGTATAGTCGTTAGAAGAAAGGTTAATAGGCTCGTCGACTTCTACTTTATCGGGAGGACCTAGTATGTCTTAGTTTTAGTTCGGGAATAGGTCCTTAGCCGACGGCCGAAGGCGTACGGGATAGAAGACGTCGTAGATCTTTATATTCGTAGGAAGAGCTAGACGGTAGGCGTGTAAACTAATACGCTCGGTAATCTCAAAAGGACCTAGGTTCTTCTAGTTTAGCTTCTTAGAGGGGCGGTCCGTCTTGATATTCTTAGAGTTAAGGTAGACTATATCGCCTACTTAGTAGTCGGGAGCTAGCTAGTAACGACGATTAGCTTGATCCTCGTAGATTGCTTATACGTATACTATCTCGTCGTGAACTTCTTTATAGATCTATAAGAGTATAGTAGCGAACTCGTCTACTACTTACTCGTTTACGTCTTCGGTAGGCGGGAGAGGCTCTTCTAGTTCTATACCTATACGAGGGTAGTAACCTCTCGTAGTATAGAAGGGAGAGTAGCTAGTAGTCTCCGAGTCCTAGTTACGAGTAGCGAACTCTACCCTAGGGATATACTAAGGCCAATCCTTCTAGTAGTAGTCGACGAAGTAACGAAGGACCTACTCGAGGATAGCGTTCGTAATTTCGGTCTAGCCGTCGGTCTGTAGCTAAAAACTAGTCGAGAGGTTATACTTAATGCCTAGGATAGCATACTAACGTTTCTAGAAGTACGAGATGAACTAGGTGCCCCTATTAGAGGTAATACTATCCGGGAGGCCTTAAAAGCGCTAGACGAATTCGTAGAATAAGCGAGTAGTCTCCTTTACGGTCATACTCTAGTACGGGATTATATACCGGTCCTTAGAGTACCGGTCTACGATTACTAGAAGGGCCTTTGCTTTCACGCCGCTAAAGGTCTTACCGTAAGGAAGATCGGTAATAAAGTCTATCGTAATGTGCTTCTACGGACGATTAGGAGCCGGGAGAGGGTGTAAGAGACCGTAGGGGCGGTAGCGGTTAGCTTTAGCTCTTCGGTAAGTAGCGTAGTTTAGTACGTAGCGGCGGACGTCCTTCTAGGAATACGGCTACTAGTAATACCTAGCGAGGAGCTTATAGGTCTAGCTACGCCTAGGTGACCCCTAGAGGCGGAGTCGTAGATAATTTGAAGAATCTTAGCTTAGATATTAGAGCCTTCGGGCTACGGTACGTAAAGCTCCTTACGGAAGTAGACGACACCTTCCTAGAGCTCGTACTCGGATAGCGAGAAGCCCGGGAATGTCCTCGCGCTAGATTCAAGGGCCTAAACTAACTCTTAGGCGTCTAGGTCGGCATCGTACGCTATTCGTACTCGTGCTATAATACCTTCGGGCTGCTCCTTATTATTAAGCCCCTTAAAGTCTAATTCGGATAAGCCGTCGGTCGTTACTAAGCCCTCTTTATCGTCGTTTAAGTCCTTAGCGTCCGAGGCGTATTCTTTAGGCTCGGATTCATCGTCACTCTCGTTAAGGTAGGTAGGAGCGAGCACGAGAGTAGTAAAGGAAGCGGCGAGCGTAGGCTAGCTATTCGATAGGTACTCTCGAAGCTCGGAAGACAGGTTATACTCTTTAATGACTTGTTGCTCTACGATTTGCCGGCCCCCTCTTCGATCAACTAGAGAGTCACTAGGGCGGCGGGTAAGGGCGTCGGCTATCGAGTTGGCCTTACCGGGCGTGTACGAGATTATAAAGTTAAACCGGGAGAGGAACTCGCTCTAGCGGGCCTAGCGACGATTAAGTAGCTTACTCTTTATAAAGTAGACGAGGTTCTTATAGTCGGAGCTTACTTAGACGGGTATAGTAGAGCCTTCGAGCTCGGGGCGCTACTCTTCGAAAGCTTTAACGATAGCGAGAAGCTCCTTGTCGTAGATCTCGTAGTTATACTCCGTAGCGGTCATCTTCTTAGAGAGGAAGGCGATAGGTAACTAGGGGGATTTAGGCGAGCGGCGTTATAGCAGGACACCGCCTACTACGCCGTCGGATACGTCGGTCTCTATACGGGTCTCTAGTTCGAAATCGAAGTGCTATAGAAGCGGGTTCTTAATAAACTTCGCTCTAAGCAAGTCAAAAGCCTCCTAGTATTCGTCGGTCTAGGCGAACTTCTCACCCTTACGCGTGAGCTTCGTTAAAGGGTGTACTACGCCCGAGAATACGTAGATAAAGCGGCGGTAGAAGTTAGTAAAGCCTAGGAAACCCTAGACCTCTTTGACGTTCGTAGGAGTATCCTATTCGACGATAGCGTCGATCTTCTCTTAGTCTATCTTAATGCCGTCTACGGTAATGATTAAACTAAGGAACTTGACTTCGGTCTTCTTAAACTCGTACTTGTCGATGTCGAGCTACAAGCCGGCGTCTACGAGTTTCTAAAGGACCTTATAGACGTACTCGCGGTGCTCCTCCTTAGTCTCGCTATAGACTAGGATGTTATCGATGTAGGTAGTATAGAACTGATCGAGGAACTCTTAAAGGATGTCGTTAATAAAGTTCTAGAAGGTACTAGGCCCGTTATAAACGCCGAAGGGCATAACGAGCGACTCGAATAGCCCGTAGCGAGTACGGAAGGCTATAAGATACTCGTATCCTTCTACTATTCGTAACTTGTTAAACGTAGCGATGACATCGAGCTTAGTGAAGTACTTGGCCTTAGAGAGGCGCTCGAGCGTCTCCTAAATTAACGGTATTAGGTAGCGGTTCTTCTTTATAATAGCGTTTAAGCCTCGGTAGTCTACGTAGAAGCGTAGGCTACCGCCGGGCTTCTTAACGAATATAACGGGACTGCTAGCGCTAGAACGGCTCGCTCGAATAAACCCCTTCTTTAGGTTCTCTTCGAGGTATCTCTTAAGGACGATAAGCTCTTCTCGGGACATAGAATATAGCGGTCCGAACGGTGTCTCTATACCTTCTTCTAGCTTAATCTTATAGTCGTAAGGGCGATAAGGAGGCAGCTCGTCTACGGCTTTAGTATCGAATACGTAGAGGATATAGTATACCTAAGGAGGGACCTTCGTAGTAGGGTCGGTAGTTATACGCTTCTTATCGAGCTTCTCGAGGGCGATGTCGATATCGCGGAGAGAGGCGGCGAAGACTTAAGCTTTAGGATGCTTAGTAGTAGTAGTAAAGGTAGCGGCGTTTACCTAGAAGATCTTAGTATACTTAGGACCGCGCTAAGGCGGCGGAGAAGGCGGAGGTACCGGAGGAACTTCTAGAGGGAAGCTAATAGCAAGGGAAGTCTAGTCGATAATAGGTCGGTGTCGTCTAAACTAGGGGAGGCCGAGGATAAACTTTTGATACGGTAGGGACGTAAGGAAGCTAGTGATCGACATACGCTTGCCTCCGAGGGTGATTGACGTGTATATAACATAAGTAATTCTACTAGTAGTAGTCTCCGTACCGTTAAAGAGTTTAAGGGTACGAGGGTACTTTAGTTCCTAGGGTTCGAGGTTAAGAGAGGTCGCGAGTTTATAGTCTATAAAAGACTCGCCTAGTGCGCTAGTGTCTATAAGAGTGAGATTAGAAGAAGAGAGTTTCTTTAAGCCGATATTTATATTCGTAACGAACGGTTTATAAGCGTAGTCCTTACCCGTCTCGTCGTATAGGTCTAGCTATACTATATTAATCCTCAACTTCCTTCCTCTCTTCACTTTCGGTAAACGTTATTCTTGGTCTTCCTCGCGTCGATAAGGAAGACCTAGGCTTTTTCCTACTTAGCGGGAGTAGTAGGAGTAGGCTCGATAGCGCCGATAGCGCCGCGAACCGGGTTACGGGCGTTACGGGTAGCGAGCTACGGACAGTTAGCTACGATATAGCCTAGACCGCCGTAGTAGGTATAGAGTCCGGCCTAGCGACGGCGAAGCTTCTCTTCGGGAGTAAGCTTACCGTTAACGAGGCCCTAGACTCGAGGGACGGCGGCACTAGCGCTAAGATCTATAGCGTTACCTATAGAGACGGGAGGAAGAGCCGTAGGAGCGGCGGCGCCTAGTAGAGTAGCGAAGTGGCTTCCGGGACTACGAGGCTAACGACCTTAAGAACGGGAAGCGAGGAGAGAGGCGGTATGTTTTATATTAGAGTCGAGGCGCTAGTAGGTCTTAACGAGCTTACGGAAGCTTATGATACCGACGTCCTTATCCTCGAGGGCTCGAAGAAGCTCTACTAACAAACTACGGCGGAGAGTACTCTTCTTAGTCTCTTCGTTATAGCCGGTAAACCCGATGTCGCGGTTAAAGGCCGCGAGGTACTCGGCGAAGCTCTTGTTCTTCTAGAGGAGGTTATAGATAGCGTTCTAGGCGGTAGCTTTACGGTCTAGATCACTAAAGGTAGCACGGAGGTCCTATATTAAGGTAAGGACGTCCGGGTAGCCGATAGTCTACGTAGCGTTATCGATATAGTATTATACCTAAGCCGCGGCGTCTCCCCGAAGGAGGGAGAAGACGTACGTAACTTTGTCCTTCTCTTACGGAAAGTGGTCGGTATTAGCTAATAGCTTGATAGTGAGCTATGTCTTAAATGCCTTAAACTTGCTCTTATTACCGTCGAACTCGTCTAGGTCGTTAACCTTCTTAGAGAAGTACTAGCGGCGGTTATCGTCGGCGTACGGGGCGAGGTTCTAGAAGGTGTTCACAATACCTTAAAGGTATATTACTTAGTTGTTCGCTTGCTCGACCTACTAGGCGGTCTCGCGGAAAGAGGAGACGGTACGGTTAATAAGAGCGTAGGCGGTATTAGGGTTAGCGTTTACCTAGGTACCGAAGGTAGCGGCGTTCGAGAAGGGGATATTAGTCTACTCGCTAAAGTGGAATAGAGTGTCTTAGTTGTCGAGGTTAACACCTCTATCGGTGGCGTGGTTACCTATAAGGATGACTTGAGTAGTTAACGGTTTGTTAGTCTTTCGTAATATTAGGGCGAGAATATAGGTACAAAGTGTAGATACGAAAGGGTATAGTCTGATTGCTACATAAAACGAAAGACGAAGAAAGCAAGAGAGGCCTAGGGAAGGCCAGATATTTATACGCGACCCTCGCGAGTACGTGTCCCCGTATTAATAGGGCTAACCCGTACGAAGCCGCGCTTAGTAGCTTTGCTTAAAACCTTATTCTAACCTGCCCTACGTTCCGAGTCTTCTACGTGCTTCTTCTAGGGTCTAGCGTAGTCGCGGGTGCTCGCGGGAGTGCCGTGAGTTATATAGTCACGAGCCGAAGTGAATCTGTTAAGGTTTAGTAGAGGGGTGAATTTGGAGGGCTAGGTCCCGTAGTGAATATTACGGGGCATATAATTCTTAGCGCTTATATACTTAGCTAGACTGTCACTTCTTGACGACTTCTAAGCACTCTAAGGCTCTTCTATCCCTACCTTCTATACACTCTATAGGGAGACTATAACATCTATACTACGCTAAGTCTTAAAGGGCTGGCTAAGGTCTAGATCGTACTTAACTAGAGACTCGAAGTCGTAGACTAGCTTCTTCTTCTTAGAAGAGCGGCGATAAGTACGAGTATCGCTATCCGACTCCGAGTCCTTCTCTAACTCCTTAGATAATAGATCGGAGTCGTTACTATTATCCTTTCGTATAGACTTCTTAGCCTTCTTTCTAGTAGCACGGCGAGCTACCTTATCCTCCTCGTCCTTATTACTAGCTCTATTATTATCCTTATTATTGTCCTTAGATAGGGTTCGGCCGTTCTATAGGGTACGACGCTATAATATAGCGCGAGATAGTAAGGATTGTACTCGAGAGCGGCCTCGGCGGTCTTCGAGTTACTTCTTAAGATTATCTACCTAAGTCTACTACGACTTATTAAAATGCTTAATGTAGTTCTAGTAGGTTTGAGCTTCTATCTTATACGTATCGAGATCGAATTCGAGGGTCTTAATTTTCGAGTTATTATTACATAACTACTAAAGTGCCTTCTTAGCTTACTTCTTTAGGGTGTCGTTCTTCGCGGTAAGTATACTAATCTCTACGGACATTACTACATTCGATAATACCTTAGGTCGGGCCTTTAGGTTATCGAGTTCCTTAACTAGAGTGTCGTATTTATTACGTATCTATTAGTCGTGACTCTTCTATCTCCTAAGCTCTTACCCTACTTTACCTAACTACTCGTAGAGGATAGTCGCTATCTATATCACGTTTCTATACTCTTACTCGGCGCGTCGTAGGATAAAGTAGATAGCCGTAGCGGTCTCGGGCTCTACTAGGAGCTTAACGAGCTAGTCGATATCGAGTTAAAGGAGGTCGTTCGCGGGAATTCGGAGGGTTTTCGCGACTTATTATATATCCTCGCCCTTACCTTCCTCGGTCGCGCCGTCGTTATCGTAGTCGACTACCGCTATAGTAACGCCGTTCTCGTCTTAGATCTCGTCGTCGTTTAGAAGGTCGTATAAGTTAAACTTACTAGGTAGGTTAGTGACTAGGCGCTATAAGTTCTCGAGTTTCTACTATATAGCGTCGTCGGTAGTCTACTACTACTCTTACGTTTGTCCTTAAGTCTATATATTAAATATAGACTCGCGCTATACTACTAGTCGTATAGCTAGTAGCGAGCCTCGCTATCCTTAGGGTCGTACTATATTAGGTGCTACTTAGCCTATAGTAGTCTCTTATACCGAGTCGCGCGTTTTTTGTCCTACGCCGTAATCTCTTATTACGGTTATTATTAATGATCTACGCTCTTATAGATCCCGTCGTAGCTCTTCTACGGATATAGAGACCTAGCTAAGTATAATAGTTTATAGTCGTATTGATACAAAGTAGCTAGGTACGTAGGAAAGAGGAGCGCGAGGTACGCCGAGGCTATATACAAGCCGAGGTACTACGCTAGTACGCGCGGTCACGTGACCTACGTACTAGCTAGACATTCGCTAGGCCTAGGGCCGTAATACTACTAGAGCCCTCTATAGCTCTTATATAACTATAATCTCTTAGACCTCCGTTATATAAGGCTAGGCCGCTTAATCTAGGTAGTCTAATATTTCTTCTTTACGCTTATATTATTCCCTCTATAGCTAATCTATATTTGCTACTTTTACCTTCGACCTTAACCTCGATTTAAGGGCTTTCTTTACCTCCTTATTAGTCTTCTTTATCTCTTTCTTAGCCTCTCTCGTAGCGCGCTCTATTCGAACTCTATCTAGGTCTTCGTAGCTCTTTACTCTTATAGACCCTATAATAACGGTTCTAGTAGATCAATAGACTTTAGCCTTATTATTACTTTTAGCTATAAATTAAGTTTACTCTCGGAGGAGGGCGTATTCGGTAAACGATAATTACGTTACCTTAATTAGTTTCTCGAGACGTCGCTAGAAAAGCTTTTAGCTCGTTCCCTCGAGTAAATAGGTATCTTACTTAATTAAATTATATAAAGTAGTAATACCTTCTACTAACTATAGAGTTATAGGAGTTTACGGTACCTAATTATAGGTAGGTAAGCCTTATAGTACCTTATTAGCTACCTAGACTAATACTTTAGCGACGAGACTAGGTAGATTCTAAATTACTTTAGCTAAGTTAAATAGAAAAAGGCTAGCCTTTACCTAACTAGCTCGTATATTCCTTAACGTTAGCGCGCGTTCTCGTAGAGGACTATATAGATACGTAAAATACTCCTTACTAACCGTTATTACGGTTTAGACGGAGCTACTACGGTATAAACAACTATTAGCTAGCCGAGTCACGTGATCTATACGAGATTACTTATTTACTAGTGACTTAGTAATTCGAGATCACTTGCTTACTAGTAACTAAGTAATCGGAAGGATTTATAGTATAAATCTCCTTTATATTTAGGAGCGCTAAGAATTCCTTTATAGGTTCGAGGCGTTTAACTTACTATTTAATATTACTGGACAGAAACATGCTGCCCCAGTTTCCAAACATTGAAGACCAGGAAGGAGTAATCCAACACACTCTCCCAGGAAAGGCACAGGCATTGGGGAAACATTTCTTTGGCACACAGGTAGAAGCTGACCTGCAGGATCTGGAGGGCAGTGTGTATCCAACACCACTAGAGCAATCCTGCACAGTGGGAGAGGGAGAGATCAAGAGCATCATTAAGAGACTCTCAGGAAACAAGGCCCCAGGACCAGATGGGATTCCAAACTTGTTCATCAAGACATACAAGGACCAGATCTCCCCTGCACTGTCAAACATCTTTTTACAGTGCATGGCCTAAGGACACTGCCCTAAACACTTCAAGGAGTCACTGACTGTGGTCTTGAGAAAACCACAGAAAGAGGACTACACAAAGCTAAAGGCATACAGACCTATTGCCTTGCTCAATACACTAGGCAAACTCCTGGAAAAGATCATAGCAGAAAGGCTGACAAACCTAGCTAAAGAACATGGAATCCTTCCTGAAGAACAGATGGGAGGCAGGAAACAAAGATCAACACTAACAGCTGTGGAACTTATCACAGAGCAGATCAAGACCCTGTGGCACTTTGGGAACAACAAAGCAGCCACACTCCTCTCACTAGACATATCAGGAGCCTTTGACAATGTCTTACACTAGAGGCTGATCCACATCCTGAAACAGAAGGCTATCCCTAACTAGACAGTCCAGTTCATCCAGTCCTTCCTCAGAGGCAGAACCACAAGACTAAGACTGGGCAGATACAAATCTGACAGCATGCCTACAGAGACAGGAATCCCACAGGGATCAACAATGTCTCCAATCCTGTTTCTCCTCTTTATGGCAGACCTGCCAGCAAAGCTAAACTCCAGAAACACATCAGCCTCAGGGTTTATGGATGACACAAACATCCTAGCCTAGTCAGACAGCACAGAAGAGAACTGTAGAATCTTGCAGAAGAAACACAAGGAATGTGAGGAATAGGCCAGGAAACATGGAGCCAGATTTGCCGTAGAGAAGTATCAACTTATCCACTTCGGTAGAGCCAGAAACAGACACAATATGCAAGCCCCAATCACTATTCAGGGACACACAACAGAACCCTCAAGTGAATTAAGGGTGCTAGGAATATAGCTAGATCTAAAGCTCAGCTAGGGACCACAGGTCAAGAAAGCACAGGCAAGAGCAGACAACAACAGGCAATCAATTGACAGGCTTACAGCCTCCACATAGGGAGCCACATTTGCGAAAGCAAAGGTTATGTACAAGGCCATTGTGAAGCCAGCCATGCTATATAGAGCCCAGATCTGGTCAGCCCAAGACAAGATCCTAAAGAGAATTGCAGATCCCATTAGCAGAGCCCAAGCCTCCTGTCTGAAAAAGGTGCTTAGAGCATACAAGTCAACTCCAATAAGGGTGGTCGAAATGGAGTCTGGCTCCCCACTAGCCAAGCTCTACCTTCAAGGGTTGAGATACCAGTATGCAGGAAAGACGTCTGCATACCCAGCCCAGCTAGTAATCCAGAAGGCAGTCAACAAAATCAGGAGCCAGTGCACAAGAAGGCACAGACAAGTAAGACCCAATCCAGCCCCACAGAAGCAGCAGGACCTGTAGAAGTTCAAAGAACTAACAGAACAGCTGCACCTAGCCCAGCAGGAACAGGACAGAAGGGCTCAAGGGAGAGGATCAGCAGCCAGCCAAGGGAAGAAGCAACAGTCTCTAGCTGAAAGGATGGCAGGACTCCTCTGGAAGACTGAATGGACAAGAACCCCACAGAGGCCAGGAACCCCAAAGGCACTCCAATAGTTTGGTAGCCACAACTACCTACTGTACTCAGACCTGACCAGGTCAGAAGCAAGCATAGCAACACAAATCCGCTCTGAACACATCGGAGTCAGGGCATACCTACATCAGAGAAAAGTCCCAGGTATCGAAGACAAGAGTTGCCTATGCGGCTACCTGTCCCAGAATGTCGAACATAGACTTCTGGTTTGCAAAGAATGGAGTACAGGGAGAGGTGAATGGAGGGCAAGGGCAAGGAACAGAAACTTCCAAGCCATGATCAGCAATAAGGGAGACCTCCAGAGAATTACAAGGTGGATCATCCACTAAGGATTTTTGGAGCAGTTCTCTCTTACTAGGGAAACAGAGAGATGGATTGAGGAGAGAAAGAAGGAGGAGGATGAGAGCAGGAAGAGGGGGACAACTCCAGGGTTGCAGACAAGGTAGTCAGAGGCTAACCACCATGACACTAGTGCACCCTAATGGAAGGAAAACTGAGAACTTATGGCAAGGAAGCTATTAGAGAAGGAGAGGAGGTTTTTACCTAGGAACAGGTTTCCTACCTTATGCAGTAACATATATAGACACAAACCCGCATAGGCCGGAGGGCACCATAACGGGTAAATGAATCATCTATCTATCTATATATCTAGGGACTATATATCGGCTACGAGGCGGTACGCGAACTGTCCGGGGTACTACCTATCGTATAGCGCGGAATGCCTGTAGCGGAAACTAGCGAAAAACAAGGCAATTATAAACAGAACCGTCGCCCTAAGATTCTACGGCGACCGTAAGGTTAGTCTATACCGGAACTAGCTAGCGGCGGTCGGGTGTAAGCGCCCTAGGGCCGAGAATAATATAAAGGATACGTAACCTAGGGCGTACGGGAGGCCACGTGCCCTACTAGCTACGGCGAGGGAGTCTAACTAGGCCCGGCTCCCCTTTAGTATATAGCCGATAGGCGTAGACTAGGACGTATAAGGCAGTAGGATATAGGACGCTATAGAGGAAATAATTGTCGATGCCGATAACTAGCCTCGACACGCTTAGTATTATCTAGTATAACGTTAACTATAGTAAGGATATAGTCTAGAACTATTTCCTATACGAGGCAGACCCGTACGCCTACTACGTCCTAGTAATCTAGGAGCTATAGATTTACCCGTACTATAAGAGACTAACGACCTATAAGTTACTAGGCTATACAATATACCTACGAAGCAACGGTAGACCCCGTACGTACTTCTATATTAGTAAGGACATACTAGAATTCGACTAGGAGGTAGTATACTACGTAGACGAAGAAGGCGGGGGAGATATTACCTCCCTCTACGTAGGTAGTGCTTAGATAAACAACTTATACAACTTATATATATAACCGCTAGCCTCGAGGTCTAGCCGCGACCTTAGGGTCTATAGACACCTAGATAGTACACTTAAGAGACAAGGGTACTATATCGTAGTAGGAGACTTTAATATATACTACCCTTCCTAGGAAAGCCTTATATAGCCGTACCCTATAGCCGACGAAGTATTGGACTTAATAGCGAGTAACGTAATTGCCCTTAATACCCTAAAGGACCTAGGTACCTAGAAGAGAGGGGAGCTCTAAGGCACAATCGACCTCTCCTAGATCTTAGATAGCTACTACTATATAGATAGATAGATTTGTCATTCCCCTGTTCTAGGACCCTATCCGGCCTATGCAGGTATATATCTATTGTTATGTACAAAGGGAAACCCGAATAGGTGAAAACCCTTCCCGCCCCCGACTACTCCTTGTCTAGATTAGCTTTCCCTCTGAACGTACGTAGTCCATGTCACTACCCCGTTAGCCCCCGCTCCTAGCCGGTCTCGTCGCGCTGCGTCGTGTCCTCTCTTCCTGCACTGCTCCTACTAGGCGGTACTGTTCTAGCCAGCCCTTCTCTAGTATCCAGTTCGTAATGCGCCGTAGGTCTTCAGCGTTGTTAAGAAGTGCCCCAATCGTCCGGTTCCTCGCCTTTGCCATCCACTCCCCCCTTCCTAGCGACCACCTCGGACAGACGAGGAGTGCGTGCCGTACGTTCTGGGAGCGATAGCCGCAGGGGCAGCTAGTATTCGTGTATCCTGGGACCTTCCTCCATGATAGGTACCCCTGGAGGCCGATGTGTTCGCTTCGCAGTTGGGTTGCTATGCTACTCTGTGCCCTCGTAAGGCGGTAGTGGATGAGCTTCGGGGGGTGCTTGACCGCGGATTTTGTAGCTGACCATTCCTTAGGTTGTCCCGCTGGCTGAGGGCGTCCACTATGCCCTACAACCTGGTTGTTCCACCTCTCTTTCCATAGTTGCTCTACAAACGATTTCTCACCTTCCCATTGTGTTGCTAGCTGTTCGTCCCTTGCCCGGTAGTTCGGCTCGTTTCCGGGTCGAATGCCCTTATGCGCTGGTACTGATTCGCGGGCCCTTGCGACTGCACTGGCGATGACCTTCTGTACTGGGTACTGTGCCGACTTGCCTAAGTAGGAGGTCCGTAGTCCCTGGATGTATAGGTCGATCGGCGGTATAGCGGTCTCGTGCTCAAGCATCCTCGTTGGTGTCGACTTATATGCCCCGGTGACCTTCCTTAGGCATTGGTTTTGGATCTTCGCTAGCGGCGCGACGAGTCCCTTCGATGGGCAGGCCCTCTCGCCTAAGGACCACACTTGGCTGCCATAGGTAAGGACTGGCCGTACAATAGCCGTATATAGAAGTCGTGACTGCCGGAAGTCCGCCCCCCATGTGGACGCAGTGAGCCTCTGGCATGATGCCATATTCTGTTCAGCTTTCCGTAATATTGCCTGTACGTGCTTCCTCCACCGTAGCGCCGGGTCCACCCATAGTCCGAGGATCCTGAGCTGATTTGCCGGGTTAGTCGTGTGCCCCTGTATCTGGATAGAAGCTTGCATATTGTGGAACCGTGGCCGGCGCGTAAAGTGTATCAGATTGTACTTTTCTGGGGCAAACCGAGCCCCGTGCCTCCTAGCCCAGTCCTCGCAGATCTTGTGCTTCTCTTCTAGTAGCCTACAGTTCTCCTCAGTCGAGGAAGACCACGCTAGGATGTTTGTGTCGTCTACGAAGCCGCTCGCAGCGGTGTTCTGGGATTCTAGGGCTGGGAGCAGCGTCGCCATAAAGAAGAGGAACAGAATAGGTGCTAGCGTTGAGCCTTGCGGGATTCCAGTGTGGACTGCTTGAAATGGGCTTCTGTACTGGCCGACCAGGATCGACGTACTGCGGTTTTGGAGGTAGGACCGTACGAAGTTGACAAGCCACTCAGGGAGTCCTTTCGACCTTAGGATGTAGAGAAGCCGCGGGTGTGACACGTAGTCGAAGGCTCCCGATATGTCTAGGCTAAGTAAGGAAGCCACCTTGTCCCTATTCTTATACCAGATGGCCTTTACCTGAGAGGTGATAAGTTCCATCGCGGATAGCGTCGATCGCTGTGGGCGCGCACCCATCTGGGTGTCCGGGAGTAGGGAGTGTTCCTCTGCCGCCTCGGAGAGTCTCGTTGCAACCAGCTTCTCAAGCGCCTTCCCAAGAGTGTTAAGGAGCGCAATTGGGCGGTACGACTTCACCTGCGTATAGTCTTCCTTCTGCGGCTTGCGTAGGACCACTGTCGTCGATTGTTTAAAAGCTATCGGGTGGTATCCGGTCTGTAGGCAGGCGTTGAAGATCGCTGCAACTGCTGGGGCTAGTTGATCTCTACACTTCTTTAGTAGCTCGTTTGGGATCCCATCCGGCCCCGGGGCTTTCTTCGCCGGCAACTTCCTCAGCACAGCGGTAACTTCTCCCTCGGACACCTCCTGTTGGACCGCGATGCTAGGGGCTAGGGGAGTAGAGCTGTTTATGTCGCTTAGATCAGCCTCGACTGGGGGTGGGAAGAACTTGCTAGCCAGTAGACGCGCCTTGGCCTCGGGGTCGCTAACCGGGCCACTAGGCGATTGTAGCGCTGGGATAGAGAAGGAGGGGCCCTGTGTAGGGTCCTGTCGGGCCCATTTCGCTAGCTTCCACATCCTCTCTGGCTTGCCGGCGATTTCTTCCACTGTGGCCCTCCAGCCGACTGCTTTCTCCCTCCGTATTATGGCTTTCTTCTGTTGGCATGCCTCCCTGTATACGTTCCAGGCCTCCTCGCTATGGCTGCTCGTCCACACCCGGCGGGCTCTCCTTGCTTCTCTTACTACCGCAGTGCACTCCGGCGTCCAGTATGGTTTGGACCATGTCGTTGGTTGGGCAAGCGGAACGTGAAGTGAGGTCGCTTTTCTTATTTCGTCTGTCAACCCCTGGACTGCTTCGTCTATCTCGTCTTTACTGTTGTATTGCTGCTGCGCGATCTGGACTAGCCTCTTGGAGTCATCGAGGTACGCCTGGATGTTGGCCCAGTGGGCCTTTCCCCAGTTTGGCTTAGGGGTTCTCGCTGGTGTGCGTTGTATCTGTGTCGCAATAGAGGTCCTGACTGGCATGTGGTCTGACGACGCCTCGAGTTCATGTTCGATCCCACAGTAGGTTACCGTGTGGTAGTGGCTATCTGAGATCCAGGAGAGGTCGATCGTGCCTTGGAGTCCCCCTCTCTTCCAGGTGCCCAGGTCCTTCGGGGTATTGAGGGCAATTGCGTTGCTCGCCATCAAGTCGAGTACTTCGTCGGCTATAGGGTGCGGCTGCATAAGGCTTTCCCAGGAAGGGTGGTGTATGTTGAAGTCTCCTACTACGATGTGGCACCCTTGTCTCTTGAGCGCACTGTCTAGGTGTCTATAGACCCCTAGGTCGCGGCTAGACCTCGAGGCTGGCGGTTGTATATATAGGTTGTGTATCTAGGTGCTACCTACGTAGAGGGAGGTAATATCGCCCCCGCCTTCTTCGTCTGCGTAGTACACTACCTCCCAGTCGGATTCTAGTATGTCCTTGCTGACATAGAAGCACGTGCGGGGTCTGCCGTCGCCTCGTAGGCATGTCGTGTAGCCTGGTGACTTGCAGGTCGTTGGTCTCTTATGGTGCGGGTTAATCCATGGCTCCTGGATTGCAAGGACGTGGTGGACGCGCGGGTCCGCCTCGTGTAGGAAATGGTTCTGGACTATATCCTTGCTATGGTTGACGTTATACTGGATGATGTTAAGCGTGTCGAGGCTAGTCATCGGCATCGACAATCATTTCCTCTGTATCGTCCTGTGTCCTACTGCCCTGTGCGTCCTGGTCTACGCCTATCGGCTGTGTACTAAAGGGGAGCCGGGCCTGGTTAGATTCTCTCGCCGCAGCTAGCAGAGCACGTGGCCTCCCGTACGCCCTAGGCTGCGCATCCTTTACATCGTTCTCGGCCCTAGGGCGCTTGTGCCCGACCGCCGCTAGTTGGTTCCGGTGTGGGCTAGCCTCACGGTCGCCGTAGAATCTTGGGGCGACGGTTCTGTTTGTGATTGCCTTGTTTTTCGCTAGTTTCCGCTGTGGGCATTCCGCACTATACGATGGGTGGTGCCCCGGACAGTTCGCGCACCGTCTCGTAGTCGATGTACAGTCCCTAGACATATGGTCTCCTGCACAGTTCGAGCAGGCCTGCTTGTTTGTGCACGTGTAGGTTTGGTGTCCATACTGTTGGCATTTGAAGCATTGGAGGACACGAAAGGATGAGGAGTGCTTTTCTACTGTCTTGAGGCTGTATTGCCAGACCAGGCCTTGTTCTATCGCTAGATCCGCCGCTTTCGCGTCTTGTAGCCATACTATTAGCGCCGAGGCCTTCTTGCCTTCTGGCCATTTCCTATGGAGCCAAGTCGCCTTCTGGATTGGAGAGTTAAGAGTGACCGGGTTGTCCTCTTGGAGAGCGCGTAGGTGACCCTGGTTGGTTGGGTCAAACTCCTTAGGCATGTCGTGGACTAGGATCGTGAATTGTTTCGTTGAGACCTTCGCTGATGCCGCAACCTTAGATGCCCACTGTGGCTGTGCCTCTAGGTGCCTCCTAGCAGTAGCAGAGCTAGTATAGATCTGTAGAGTGCCGTTAGACTGTTGGTTCACTGCGACCACCCCTGGTTGGTTAATTCGTTGGGCGAGCTCCTTGTTCGATAGCTTCGCAACTTCGGCCTGGTCTTCCTTTGCTGCAATGCGGATCGTAACTGCATCGTGCGTTGGGCGGGGGCCTGGTATCGATGCCGCGACCGATGCCCAGCTATGGGGGTGTTGATTCCGGGTGGCCTTGCTAATCGCCTGGGACGTCGTCCTCATTTCTTGTTGCCCTCGGTAATACGACAGTACAAGCGCCGTGCGTAGCTGAGTGATCATTACCTGTAGAGACCGGTAAGGGAGCTAATCGTTAGTTTCCATGCTTTTTGCGTCCTCTATAAGTTGCTGCCAGTTGTCTTGGGGGGGCTTCGCCTGTAGGGCCGTAGGCGCCGTTAGTACCGTAGCCTGGGCTGCCATTGCCTAGGAGTTGCCTAATGTAGCTAGGCACCTCCGCGGCGTTTGGAGCTGAAGAAACAGGGTGAAGAGAGCTTCAAGCTGTCCAGATTGAATGGGGTAGAACTCCCTCAGTCCTAGGGGCAGTGGCCTGCTTTTTATATCGTTGGAATGGCCTTGATAAGAGCTTTCGAATGTGTCGTGTTTTGGCGCAGAGATCGATGATTCCGTCCGCTACTACTATATAGTAACCTACTATAAGATCGAATATAAACTCGAGGCGTCGTTAGACTATATACTAGTTAGGACCTCTAATACGACATAGATATAATATATACTAGTAAGAACCCCTAAGCTAAACTAGGGAAAGGCCTACTAGGCTAATATCTAGGTATACCTCGACGACTCCGAGAGGCTAGTCTAGATCGCGTAGTAGTAATACAATAGTAAAGACGAGATAGACGAGGTAGTCTAAGGGTTAATAGACGAAATAAGAAAAGCGACCTTACTTTACGTTCCGCTTACCTAACTAATGATATAGTCTAAGCTATACTAGACGCCGAAGTATACTACGGTAGTAAGAGAAGTAAGAAGAGCCCGCCGGATATAGACGAGCAGCTATAGCGAGGAGGCCTAGAACGTATATAGGGAGGTATACTAATAGAAGAAAGCTATAATACGGAGGGAGAAAGTAGTCGGCTAGAGAGCTATAGTAGAAGAAATCGCCGGTAAGCTAGCGAGGATATAGAAGCTAGCGAAAAAGGCCCGATAGGTATTACGGGCGAGAGTACTATAATAGAGTCGGGCAAAGACATATATAGTTATATAAGCTATCTAAGAGAGCGCGAGAGGCGCGAGAAGATAAAGTAGCGCGAATCGAGCTAGCGGGTACTAGCGCGCGGGCGTATAGCCGACGATACTATATTACGAGGCAGTTCGTAGAAAAGGGCTGTCTCGTAACAGTACCCCCCCTCCTCGAATAAGGAGCTCCTACGACGCTTCTACGTTTAATACTCGGAGTATATAGGGGGCTATCGCTAGTACTAATACCGGTACTAGTCTCGAGAGCTTTATCGAGGAAGCTATAGTTATACCGCGTTTATATATACGGTCCGAGGATTAGCGCTAGCCCGTATTAAGTTGCCGGCTAATCGAGTCCGTCGAAGGTAGGCTTAGGTTTGTCTAGGTACCGCTAGTAGAACGCGATCGCGAGCTCTTTATATCTAAGTAGTACGGCTAACTAATTAGCCTAGCTCCGTATACAATACTTCTAAATAACTATATACTATAAATCGTTATACCTAATCTTAGAATCTACTAGATCCTCTACTTCGTACTCCTCCGATACCTAACCTTCGCGTTCGACGATTACGGGCGCTAGTAGTAGTTTATATTATCTAGGCATTCCTTCGGTTACTACGCGGCGTAACTTACTCGTATAGAACACGTTATAGATTTATATCCTATCGCTAAGTTCGAGTTTATACGAGCGTCTACCTACGGTCTTAACGACTCGAAACGGCCTAAGGAGCTTATAATCGAGTTTCTTACTTAGTCGTATAGTCCTAATATTACGGGTATCTAGTAGAACTTTGTCGATAGGCTAGTAGGTAGGCGCTAGCGCTCGCCGAGTATTTACGGCTTCGGCCGTTCGTACTTACGTAAAAGTATATATATCGCGTAGCTTATCTAGATAGTCGCGGCGTATAGACTCGAGTACCCGCCGTATTTATACTTAAGTGTCTTATATATTATTAACTAACGCGTTAGCGGCCTCGACGTTAGGTACTTCCCGAGCTATAACTTATAGTTTAGCTAGGCTACTAAACTCTATCCGCGGGTAGCGGCTAGAGTCGGCAAAGAATAGAGTTATTCCGGTACTTATAGAATCGTAATTATTAAGGCCGAACTCGGCGTCTAGTAGTAACTCGACCTAGTTATCTTATTAATAGTTAGTATAGGCGCGGATATACTATTCGAGTACTTAGTTCGTACGTTCTAATTGCCTATCCGTTTCTAGATAGAAGGCTATAGAAAGATCTTAGGAGATACTAAGCCTTACGTAGAGTCTATAGAAGAGCGCGCTAACGAATTACGTACCTCTATCGCTTACGACTACCTCCGGTAGGCCGTATACGGGGAATATATACTTATAGAACAAGGTAGCGGCGTACTTAGCGTTCAAGTCATTAGTAGAGAGTAGCCGTACGCGTTTAGTTAGTATATCGGTAACTATTATAACGTATTTATAGATTAGTCTAGTATCGGGATCTTTACTAGTAGGCAGGTCGACGATAAAGTCTACTACGATATACTTCTATTCGTAACCGGGCGTATAGTATAGGGATAGGGTGCCTTGCTTTATTAGTTTTAATAGAGTCGAGCGCCTATATATTAGGTAGTATCGTACGTATCTTACGACGTTACTTACTATACTAGGCTAGAAGAGGTTTTACCGTTATAGTAGATTAAAAGTCCTCGCTATGTCTTAGTAGCTAGCTACTCTACTATTATAGTATTTACGTACTATCCGGGTACGAAGGTTCTAAAAGACTAGGATTTATAAGGCTTTGTCGACGTATAGTCGATCCGCGATAATTTTATAATCTAACGCGGCGATCTTCTATTATTATAGCTATACGTTAGTAATCCCCTACTAGAGATCGGACTTCAGTTTAAGTATATGTATCGTTATAGACCGGCTATTATATGCTTCTATATATAGTTTTTCTTTATATAACTCCGCTTACTCCCGTTCCTCTAGTAGCGTAGGTTCGTCTAACGGCTCTATACTTCCTTCGATAGGTTACTCGTTACTAGGCATCTCTTCGACTAGGACTCTATTATCTAGTTCCGAGTCGACGTTACTACGTACTTCGGCGTCGTTTAGTTCGAGTAACGGCTATATTACGTCTCGCTAGGCGGGGCGGGTTAGTCGCCGGGGGGTAGCGACATCGCTAGTATAGTAGTCTTCTTATTTATCGTCCGAGTCGCAAATTAATAGTACTTAGTAGTTTATTAGTAGGTCGTCCTATAGTTATATAGCGAACTAAGTAACGATGTCTAGGTTATAGGGTTTTAGAATAGTCTACTATTAATACTACGTTCTAGTATCGTCTACTCCCGCCGGTATGTCCTAAGAGCGACGGATAAGACTATCTAGTTTCGTTCCTTAGGCGCTTAGGCGATAGGTAATCTTAAAGTTGAACTAGGATAGGAACTTAGCCTAGCGTACCTAGCGCCGGTTAAGCTACTTAGTAGTTATAAAGTACTTAAGATTACGGTAATCGGTAAGCACCCGAACTAGTTTGTCGTCTATAGCGCCGATAAGTTCCGGTTACTATTTCTCGAACGCCTTGACAATAGCTAGTAGCTCTTTATCGTAAATATTATAGTTATATTCTTACGGACTAAGCTTCTTCGAGTAGAACGCTACGGGTCTAAGGACGCCGTTAATTATCTATAACAGTACCCCTATATTGACCTAGTCGCTAGAGTCTGTTTCTACCTTAATCTGCTCGCCTAGTTAATAATAGGCTAGTATACCTACTTGGCTAAAGCGCTACTTAAGTTCCTTAAAGGCTATATCGTACTATTAGGTCTATACAAAGGTTAGTTTCTTAACTACCTTACCGTCGACTTTGCTCTTTTTATATATCTTCGTAAGATCTATAACGTACGCGGTTACTTTAGAGAAGGCGTAGATAAACTTCCTATAGAACCTAGTAAAGCTAAGGAACGTAAGAACGTCCTTAACGTTACGAGGTACCTCCTAGCTTATAATAGCTTTAATCTTTTTAGGGTCTATCTTAACGCCCTCCGTCGTAATAATAAGGCCTAGGTATTTAATCCGTTTGACGTAGAATTCACACTTGTCGATGTCTACTAGTAGCCCTATATTCCGTAGTCTATATAGGACCTTTTGTACGTAAGCTTTATAATTATTTAAGGGGCCGTCTGTATAAATTAGGACGTTATCGAGGTATACTATAGCGAAGTCGTCTAGGAATTCTCGGAGGATATCGTTAATCTTACGCTACTAACTACTAGGGCTATTATAGAGGCCGAACGGGAGGACCTTAAACTAGTATAATCCGTACCTAGTAATAAAGGCGATTATCTATTCGTCCCCCTTACGGATGCGTATATTGTTAAATACGGCGACAATATTAAGCTTAGTAAACTACTTAGCCTTAGAAACTCGCTTAAGTGTCTCCCTTAATAGAGGTATTAGGTATTAGTCCTTAACTATAATAGTATTTAGGGCGCGGTAGTCGACGTAGACGCGGAGTCCGCCTCCTAGCTTTTTAATAATTAACACGGGAGACGACATATCTAATTTTAAATAGTTCGACCGTACCGTTAGCTATACTATTATTAATGAATTTCTTAACGACTACTAGCTAATCCGGGTCTATACTAAAGGCCTTCTTATAGGGTCGCTACCCTTCTAATCCTAGTTTCAAGTTAATTATATAGTCGGACGGGCTGTACTTAGGTAGCTTCAACTCGCTCTTATACCTAAAGGTATCGGCTAGGTCGTAATATTCGGGCGGTAGCTTAGCCTTCGGGTCCTATACCTTGTTCCTATTTATAAAGATTTCTAAATTATCTAGCGATATAGCGAAGGTAGAGGTGTACTCCTCGTCGTCGAAATCCTCCGGCTATAGTACGAAGAGCTTATCGGCGTCTAGCTAGTCTTATCGCTTCTAGGCTTACTTCGCTATACGATAATAGGCGTCCGCGCTAATAAAATAGATATCGGGTTCTAGCTCGGGTAGTACTAGTTTTGGCGCCTTAGGGTTACTACCTTCTATTATTATTGTATAAAGTATACCGTTCTAGTAATAATATTAGTAGTAGGTAGGCTTGTCGAAGCTAAGTGTCTTATATTTAAAGCTATACAAAGGGTCGTGTTCTTCGAGCTAGGAGATGCCTAGTACTAGGTCGTACTTATCAAGGTTAGTAACGTAGTATAGCTCTTAACTAGTATAGCTACCGATAGTAACGTCTATTAGTACTGCTTCGAGTAGTCGTATAGCCGCTCCGTTAGCTATACGTAGGCGTCTTAGCCTTTCTAGCTTAAAGGTAGGGACTTTGTTTACGCGAACGAATCTTAGGTTAATAAACTTAGAGGAGGCGCTAGTATTAGAGAGGAGAAGGACGTTTGCTTTTTTACCTAATATACTAGTTATAATACTAGTGCATACTATATGCTTTCTATACGTTAGTTATATATGTATAGATAGATAGATTTGTCATTCCCCTGTTCTAGGACCCTATCCGGCCTATGCAGGTATATATCTATTGTTATGTACAAAGGGAAACCCGAATAGGTGAAAACCCTTCCCGCCCCCGACTCCTCCTTGTCTAGATTAGCTTTCCCTCTGAACGTACGTAGTCCATGTCACTACCCCGTTAGCCCCCGCTCCTAGCCGGTCTCGTCGCGCTACGTCGTGTCCTCTCTTCCTGTACTGCTCCTACTAGGCGGTACTGTTCTAGCCAGCCCTTCTCTAGTATCCAGTTCGTAATACGCCGTAGGTCTTCAGCGTTGTTAAGAAGTGCCCCAATCGTCCGGTTCCTCGCCTTTGCCATCCACTCCCCCCTTCCTAGCGACCACCTCGGACAGACGAGGAGTGCGTGCCGTACGTTCTAGGAGCGATAGCCGTAGGGGCAGCTAGTATTCGTGTATCCTAGAACCTTCCTCTATGATAGGTACCCCTGGAGGCCGATGTGTTCGCTTCGCAGTTGGGTTACTATGCTACTCTGTGCCCTCGTAAGGCGGTAGTGGATGAGCTTCGGGGGGTGCTTGACCGCGGATTTTGTAGCTGACCATTCCTTAGGTTGTCCCGCTGGCTAAGGGCGTCCACTATGCCCTACAACCTGGTTGTTCCACCTCTCTTTCCATAGTTGCTCTACAAACGATTTCTCACCTTCCTATTGTGTTGCTAGCTGTTCGTCCCTTGCCCGGTAGTTCGGCTCGTTTCCGGGTCGAATGCCCTTATACGCTAGTACTGATTCGCGGGCCCTTGCGACTGCACTGGCGATGACCTTCTATACTAGGTACTGTGCCGACTTGCCTAAGTAGGAGGTCCGTAGTCCCTAGATATATAGGTCGATCGGCGGTATAGCGGTCTCGTGCTTAAGCATCCTCGTTAGTATCGACTTATATGCCCCGGTGACCTTCCTTAGGCATTGGTTTTGGATCTTCGCTAGCGGCGCGACGAGTCCCTTCGATAGGCAGGCCCTCTCGCCTAAGGACCACACTTGGCTGCTATAGGTAAGGACTGGCCGTATAATAGCCGTATATAGAAGTCGTAACTGCCGGAAGTCCGCCCCCTATATAGACGTAGTGAGCCTCTAGCATGATGCCATATTCTGTTCAGCTTTCCGTAATATTGCCTATACGTGCTTCCTCTACCGTAGCGCCGGGTCTACCTATAGTCCGAGGATCCTGAGCTGATTTGCCGGGTTAGTCGTATGCCCCTATATCTAGATAGAAGCTTGCATATTGTAGAACCGTGGCCGGCGCGTAAAGTGTATCAGATTGTACTTTTCTGGGGCAAACCGAGCCCCGTGCCTCCTAGCCTAGTCCTCGCAGATCTTGTGCTTCTCTTCTAGTAGCCTACAGTTCTCCTTAGTCGAGGAA
Organism: Fulvia fulva; assembly: GCF_020509005.1. Classification (NCBI taxonomy): domain Eukaryota; kingdom Fungi; phylum Ascomycota; class Dothideomycetes; order Mycosphaerellales; family Mycosphaerellaceae; genus Fulvia; species Fulvia fulva. Next base: position 2,300,480 of record NC_063012.1, read on the forward strand.
GACCACGCTAGGATGTTTATGTCGTCTACGAAGCCGCTCGTAGCGGTGTTCTAGGATTCTAGGGCTGGGAGCAGCGTCGCCATAAAGAAGAGGAACAGAATAGGTGCTAGCGTTAAGCCTTACGGGATTCTAGTGTGGACTGCTTGAAATGGGCTTCTGTACTGGCCGACCAGGATCGACGTACTACGGTTTTGGAGGTAGGACCGTACGAAGTTGACAAGCCACTTAGGGAGTCCTTTCGACCTTAGGATGTAGAGAAGCCGCGGGTATAACACGTAGTCGAAGGCTCCCGATATGTCTAGGCTAAGTAAGGAAGCCACATTGTCCCTATTCTTATACCAGATGGCCTTTACCTAAGAGGTGATAAGTTCCATCGCGGATAGCGTCGATCGCTGTGGGCGCGCACCTATCTAGGTGTCCGGGAGTAGGGAGTGTTCCTCTACCGCCTCGGAGAGTCTCGTTACAACCAGCTTCTTAAGCGCCTTCCCAAGAGTGTTAAGGAGCGCAATTAGGCGGTACGACTTCACCTGCGTATAGTCTTCCTTCTACGGCTTGCGTAGGACCACTGTCGTCGATTGTTTAAAAGCTATCGGGTGGTATCCGGTCTATAGGCAGGCGTTAAAGATCGCTACAACTGCTAGGGCTAGTTGATCTCTACACTTCTTTAGTAGCTCGTTTGGGATCCTATCCGGCCCCGGGGCTTTCTTCGCCGGCAACTTCCTTAGCATAGCGGTAACTTCTCCCTCGGACACCTCCTGTTAGACCGCGATGCTAGGGGCTAGGGGAGTAGAGCTGTTTATGTCGCTTAGATCAGCCTCGACTAGGGGTGGGAAGAACTTGCTAGCCAGTAGACGCGCCTTGGCCTCGGGGTCGCTAACCGGGCCACTAGGCGATTGTAGCGCTAGGATAGAGAAGGAGGGGCCCTGTGTAGGGTCCTGTCGGGCCCATTTCGCTAGCTTCTACATCCTCTCTAGCTTGCCGGCGATTTCTTCCACTGTGGCCCTCTAGCCGACTGCTTTCTCCCTCCGTATTATGGCTTTCTTCTGTTAGTATGCCTCCCTGTATACGTTCTAGGCCTCCTCGCTATAGCTGCTCGTCCACACCCGGCGGGCTCTCCTTGCTTCTCTTACTACCGTAGTGCACTCCGGCGTCCAGTATGGTTTGGACTATGTCGTTGGTTAGGCAAGCGGAACGTGAAGTGAGGTCGCTTTTCTTATTTCGTCTGTCAACCCCTAGACTGCTTCGTCTATCTCGTCTTTACTGTTGTATTGCTGCTACGCGATCTGGACTAGCCTCTTAGAGTTATCGAGGTACGCCTAGATGTTGGCCTAGTGGGCCTTTCCCCAGTTTGGCTTAGGGGTTCTCGCTAGTGTGCGTTGTATCTATGTCGTAATAGAGGTCCTGACTAGCATGTGGTCTGACGACGCCTCGAGTTCATATTCGATCCTATAGTAGGTTACCGTATAGTAGTGGCTATCTAAGATCTAGGAGAGGTCGATCGTGCCTTGGAGTCCCCCTCTCTTCCAGGTGCCCAGGTCCTTCGGGGTATTGAGGGCAATTGCGTTGCTCGCCATCAAGTCGAGTACTTCGTCGGCTATAGGGTGCGGCTATATAAGGCTTTCCTAGGAAGGGTAGTATATATTGAAGTCTCCTACTACGATGTGGCACCCTTGTCTCTTGAGCGCACTGTCTAGGTGTCTATAGACCCCTAGGTCGCGGCTAGACCTCGAGGCTGGCGGTTGTATATATAGGTTGTGTATCTAGGTGCTACCTACGTAGAGGGAGGTAATATCGCCCCCGCCTTCTTCGTCTGCGTAGTACACTACCTCCCAGTCGGATTCTAGTATGTCCTTGCTGACATAGAAGCACGTGCGGGGTCTGCCGTCGCCTCGTAGGCATGTCGTGTAGCCTAGTGACTTGTAGGTCGTTGGTCTCTTATGGTGCGGGTTAATCTATGGCTCCTAGATTATAAGGACGTGGTAGACGCGCGGGTCCGCCTCGTGTAGGAAATGGTTCTGGACTATATCCTTGCTATAGTTAACGTTATACTAGATGATACTAAGCGTGTCGAGGCTAGTCATCGGCATCGACAATCATTTCCTCTGTATCGTCCTATGTCCTACTGCCCTATACGTCCTAGTCTACGCCTATCGGCTGTGTACTAAAGGGGAGCCGGGCCTAGTTAGATTCCCTCGCCGTAGCTAGTAGAGCACGTGGCCTCCCGTACGCCCTAGGCTACGCATCCTTTACATCGTTCTCGGCCCTAGGGCGCTTGTGCCCGACCGCCGCTAGTTAGTTCCGGTATAGGCTAGCCTTACGGTCGCCGTAGAATCTTAGGGCGACGGTTCTGTTTGTGATTGCCTTGTTTTTCGCTAGTTTCCGCTATAGGCATTCCGCACTATACGATAGGTAGTGCCCCGGACAGTTCGCGCACCGTCTCGTAGTCGATGTATAGTCCCTAGACATATGGTCTCCTATACAGTTCGAGCAGGCCTGCTTGTTTGTACACGTGTAGGTTTAGTGTCTATACTATTAGCATTTGAAGCATTGGAGGACACGAAAGGATAAGGAGTGCTTTTCTACTGTCTTGAGGCTATATTGCTAGACTAGGCCTTGTTCTATCGCTAGATCCGCCGCTTTTGCGTCTTATAGCTATACTATTAGCGCCGAGGCCTTCTTGCCTTCTGGCCATTTCCTATAGAGCCAAGTCGCCTTCTAGATTAGAGAGTTAAGAGTGACCGGGTTGTCCTCTTAGAGAGCGCGTAGGTGACCCTGGTTAGTTGGGTCAAACTCCTTAGGCATATCGTAGACTAGGATCGTGAATTGTTTCGTCAAGACCTTCGCTAATGCCGCAACCTTAGATGCCCACTATAGCTGTGCCTCTAGGTGCCTCCTAGTAGTAGTAGAGCTAGTATAGATCTATAGAGTACCGTTAGACTGTTAGTTCACTACGACCACCCCTAGTTGGTTGATTCGTTAGGCGAGCTCCTTGTTCGATAGCTTCGCAACTTCGGCCTAGTCTTCCTTTGCTACAATGCGGATCGTAACTATATCGTGCGTTAGGCGGGGGCCTAGTATCGATGCCGCGACCGATGCCTAGCTATAGGGGTGTTGATTCCGGGTGGCCTTACTAATCGCCTAGGACGTCGTCCTTATTTCTTGTTGCCCTCGGTAATACGACAGTATAAGCGCCGTACGTAGCTAAGTGATCATTACCTGTAGAGACCGGTAAGGGAGCTAATCGTTAGTTTCTATACTTTCTACGTCCTCTATAAGTTGCTACTAGTTGTCTTAGGGGGGCTTCGCCTATAGGGCCGTAGGCGCCGTTAGTACCGTAGCCTAGGCTGCTATTGCCTAGGAGTTGCCTAATGTAGCTAGGCACCTCCGCGGCGTTTGGAGCTAAAGAAACGGGGTGAAGAGAGCTTCAAGCTGTCCAGATTGAATAAGGTAGAACTCCCTTAGTCCTAGGGGCAGTGGCCTGCTTTTTATATCGTTAGAATGGCCTTGATAAGAGCTTTCGAATGTGTCGTGTTTTGGCGTAGAGATCGATGATTCCGCTACGCGTCGTTCGGTAAGATATAGGTAATATACTCCTTAAGTTATATATATATATATATACGTATAGGTGTCTCTCTTAGCTATTACTATATATAGGTATTCTTCTTCTTAGGTATATATCTCGTAGTCTTGCTCTTCGTGTTTATGATTCGTAGATTCGTATATTACTCCTTTAGCGCAACGGTACTAAGGAGCTAGGCATTTCCCTAAACGGGTAGTACTTCGATCTAGAGGGCTAGCGCGTCGGTTATAACGTTAAGAGCGATAGGTATCTCGCGATTAACGTCGCCGGTACGCTACTTACCGCGGGAGTTATAAAGAATATATACGGGATCGAGGCCGGTATATCTAGGTTTACGATAGCGGAAGTAGCGGCCTTACTAGCGTAGCTAGTTACGGAGTTCGTCTATAAGCTTAGGTAGTATAGTATTACGCTAGGAGATAAGGCGTACGGCCGGGCTAGCGTTCTAGGTACGCGTAGAGACCGTAAGCGTATTATTTATAGTAGGCGGCGCGGCTCGTATTACTATACTAGCGCTCTATTGTCTAAAGCCCTATTAGCCTTGTCCTTAACTACTACGACGCCCGTTACCGCCTTACTAGGTGTCCTTATCCTTATCCCTCTTACTATATATACTCTTTACGGTATTATATACCTCTTCCTTATCTTTAGCGATACGAATGAACTGGCTAACAGGGTCTATAAGCTAGTAGTCCTCTATCTTCTTTATCTAGAACTCGTTTAGGCTAATCTATAGCTCGTACGACACTATAGGCTTACCGGCCTTAGCGCTAAGGCGGCGGTATTCGACGATATATTCGCTAAACTCCTAGCCGTACTTCTACTTTAGTTAGTATAGGTCGCGTCTAGCCTTAAGCTTAATGTCTCGAGGATTCTTACCGAAGTTACCGTCTAACTCGTCCTATATATCCTCGAGGCTTACCTATTCGTCGTTCTTAATAGCCGTACGGATAATATCCCTAGGGGTACCGAGGATATAACGCTTAACGTAGTTAAAGATATTAAGGCAAGGTGTTTATATAGTATATCGTACCGCGATAGAGTCCTTATAGCTCTCTTTCTAGTCGATATAGGAGAGCTCGCCTAAGTTATTAAACTCTTTAGGATAGGGGAAACATTAGTTAGTTTAGGCGGCGAATATTATAGTATTATTAGTACGGGCTACTAAGGGTACGAGAGAACCGGCGCGAATAGTACGGTTATAGGTACGGGCCCGATAGCCGCTACCTACTAGAGTCTAAGAACGACGGGTACCGGCTTATAGGAATCCCTCTAGACTAGTAGTCTACTATTCCTACTACTACGGCTATTACTAGGGTCGTAACTACTTAGAAAAAGTAGGCGGGCTGTCTCGCTCGCTTAGTAAGGCGGTAAGCCGGGCTTATGTCCTAAGTTACGAGATCTTAGTGTCCTACTATATAATCTTGGCCTTAAGTTAGTCGACTTCGTCCTCTACTTACTCGAGATAGCTATTAGCGGTGTTAATACGGCCTACTAGCTTATCGGTAATCTTCTTATAGTGTTCCTTAGTTACAGTATCGTCTAAGGCTATTTATAGTATCTAAATACGGGCCTTAGCGTCTTCCTAGGATATCTAATATATCATAGTATCAGCTTATATCTTATCTCGTTCGGTCGCTATATCCTATCGGTCTTCGAAGACGATATTATATTCTTTTTAGAGCTTCGCGAGTTTAGAGTCGACTTGATCGCGTTCCTCGTAATAGCGTCGTACCTAGGCTCGAGAGTAGTCGAGTATAACCTTCTAGTAGGCGTACCTATCTATAGTGCTCTTAACTTTAAGATATATAGTATTAGGCCGTAAGGTAACTACTCTCTTAAATACTTAGATATCGGCGATCTTATAGTTTATTAGATCGTACTCGAAGTCTATATTATTAAAGTCGATCTAGTCTATACGAGGAGGCGCTATACTATAAATAAACTATATAGATAGATAGATAGATAGATTTGTCATTCCCCTGTTCTAGGACCCTATCCGGCCTATATAGGTATATATCTATTGTTATATACAAAGGGAAACCCGAATAGGTGAAAACCCTTCCCGCCCCCGACTACTCCTTATCTAGATTAGCTTTCCCCCTAAACGTACGTAGTCTATGTCACTACCCCGTTAGCCCCCGCTCCTAGCCGGTCTTCTCGCGCTATATCGTGCCCTCTCTTCCTATACTACTCCTACTAGGCGGTACTGTTCTAGCCAGCCCTTCTCTAGTATCTAGTTCGTAATACGTCGTAGGTCCTTAGCGTTGTTAAGAAGTGCCCTAATCGTCCGGTTCCTCGCCTTTACTATCTACTCCCCCCTTCCTAGCGACTACCTCGGATAGACGAGGAGTACGTACCGTACGTTCTAGGAGCGATAGCCGTAGGGGTAGCTAGTATTCGTGTATCCTAGAACCTTCCTCTATAATAGGTACCCCTAGAGGCCGATGTATTCGCTTCGTAGTTAGGTTACTATACTACTCTATACCCTCGTAAGGCGGTAGTAGATAAGCTTCGGGGGGTGCTCGACCGCGGATTTCGTAGCTAACTATTCCTTAGGTTGTCCCGCTAGCTAAGGGCGTCTACTATACCCTATAACCTAGTTGTTCCACCTCTCTTTCTATAGTTGCTCTATAAACGGCTTCTTACCTTCCTACCGTATTACTAGCTATTCGTCCCTTACCCGGTAGTTCGGCTCGTTTCCGGGTCGAATGCCCTTATACGCTAGTACTAATTCGCGGGCCCTTACGACTATACTAGCAATAACCTTCTATACTAGGTACTTTGCCGACTTGCCTAAGTAGGAGGTCCGTAGTCCCTAGATATATAGGTCGATCGGCGGTATAGCGGTCTCGTACTTAAGCCTCCTTATTAGCGTCGACTTGTATGCCCCGGTAACCTTCCTTAGGCATTAGTTTTAGATCTTCGCTAGCGGCGCGACGAGTCCCTTCGATAGGTAAGCCCTCTCGCCTAAGGACTATACTTAGCTACTATAGGTAAGGACTGGCCGTATAATAGCCGTATATAGGAGTCGTAACTACCGGAAGTCCGCGCCCTATATAGACGTAGTAAGCCTCTAGTATGATGCTATATTCTGTTTAGCTTTCTATAATATTGCCTATACGTACTTCCTCTACCGTAGCGCCGGGTCTACCTATAGTCCGAGGATCCTAAGCTAATCTACCGGGTTAGTCGTGTGCCCCTATATCTAGATAGAAGCTTATATATTATAGAACCGTGGCCGGCGCGTAAAATGTATTAGATTATACTTTTCTAGGGCAAACCGAGCCCCGTGCCTCCTAGCCTAGTCCTCGTAGATCTTGTGCTTCTCTTCTAGTAGCCTATAGTTCTCCTTAGTCGAGGAAGACTACGCTAGGATGTTCGTGTCGTCTACGAAGCCGCTCGTAGCGGTGTTCTGGGATTCTAGGGCTAGGAGCAGCGTCGCTATAAAGAAGAGGAACAGAATAGGTACTAGCGTTAAGCCTTACGGGATTCTAGTATAGACTACTTAAAATAGGCTTCTGTACTAGCCGACTAGGATCGACGTACTACGGTTTTAGAGGTAGTACCGTACGAAGTTAATAAGCTACTTAGGGAGTCCTTTCGACCTTAGGATATAGAGTAGCCGCGGGTATAATACGTAGTCGAAGGCTCCCGATATGTCTAGGCTAAGCAAGGAAGCTACCTTGTCCCTATTCTTATACTAGATAGCCTTTACCTAAGAGGTGATAAGTTCTATCGCGGATAGCGTCGATCGCTATAGGCGCGTACCTATCTAGGTGTCCGGGAGTAGGGAGTATTCCTCTACCGCCTCGGAGAGTCTCGTTATAACTAGCTTCTTAAGCGCCTTCCTAAGAGTGTTAAGGAGCGTAATTAGGCGGTACGACTTTACCTACGTATAGTCTTCCTTTTGCGGCTTACGTAGGACTACTATCGTCGCTTGTTTAAATGCTATCGGGTAGTATCCGGTCTATAGGTAGGCGTTAAAGATCGCTATAACTACTAGGGCTAGTTGATCTCTATACTTCTTTAGTAGCTCGTTTAGGATCCTATCCGGCCCCGGGGCTTTCTTCGCCGGTAACTTCCTAAGTATAGCGGCAACTTCTCCCTCGGACACCTTCTATCGGACCGCGATACTAGGGGCTAGGGGGGTAGAGCTATTTATGTCGCTTAGATTAGCCTCGACTAGGGGCGGGAAGAACTTACTAGCTAGTAGACGCGCCTTGGCCTCGGGGTCGCTAACCGGGCTACTAGGCGATTATAGCGCTAGGATAGAGAAGGAGGGGCCCTATATAGGGTCCTATCGGGCCTATTTCGCTAGCTTCTATATCCTCGCTAGCTTGCCGGCGATTTCTTCTACTATAGCCCTCTAGCCGACTACTTTCTCCCTCCGTATTATAGCTTTCTTCTATTAGTATACCTCCCTATATACGTTCTAGGCCTCCTCGCTATAGCTACTCGTCTATACCCGGCGGGCTCTCCTTACTTCTCTTACTACCGTAGTGCACTTCGGCGTCTAGTATAGTTTAGACTATGTCGTTAGTTAGGTAAGCGGAACGTGAAGTGAGGTCGCTTTTCTTATCTCGTCTATTAACCCTTAGACTACCTCGTCTATCTCGTCTTTACTAATATATTACTACTACGGGATCTAGACTAGCCTCTCGGAGTTATCGAGGCACGCCTAGATATTAGCCTAGTAGGCCTTTCCCTAGTTTAGCTTAGGGGTTCTCGCTAGTATACGTTATATCTATATCGTAATAGAGGTCCTAAATAGTATATAGTCTAACGACGCCTCGAGTTTATATTCGATCCTATAGTAGGTTACCGTATAGTAGTAGCTATCTAAGATCTAGGAGAGGTCGATCGTGCCTTAGAGTCCCCCTCTCTTCTAGGTGCCTAGGTCCTTCGGGGTATTAAGGGCAATTACGTTGCTCGCTATCAAGTCGAGTACTTCGTCGGCTATAGGGTACGGCTATATAAGGCTTTCCTAGGAAGGGTAGTATACGTTAAAGTCTCCTACTACGATGTGGCACCCTTGTCTCTTAAGCGCACTATCTAGGTGTCTGTAGACCCCTAGGTCGCGGCTAGACCTCGAGGCTAGCGGTTGTATATATAGGTTGTGTATCTAGGTGCTACCTACGTAGAGGGAGGTAATATCTCCCCCGCCTTCTTCGTCTACGTAGTATACTACCTCCTAGTCGGATTCTAGTATGTCCTTACTAATATAGAAGTACGTACGGGGTCTACCGTTGCTTCGTAGGTATATTGTATAGCCTAGTAACTTATAGGTCGTTAGTCTCTTATAGTACGGGTAAATCTATAGCTCCTAGATTACTAGGACGTAGTAGGCGTACGGGTCTGCCTCGTATAGGAAATAGTTCTAGACTATATCCTTACTATAGTTAACGTTATACTAGATAATACTAAGCGTGTCGAGGCTAGTTATCGGCATCGACAATTATTTCCTCTATAGCGTCCTATATCCTACTGCCTTATACGTCCTAGTCTACGCCTATCGGCTATATACTAAAGGGGAGCCGGGCCTAGTTAGACTCCCTCGCCGTAGCTAGTAGGGCACGTGGCCTCCCGTACGCCCTAGGTCACGTATCCTTTATATTATTCTCGGCCCTAGGGCGCTTATACCCGACCGCCGCTAACTAGTTCCGGTATAGGCTAGCCTTACGGTCGCTATAGAATCTTAGGGCGACGGTTCTGTTTATGATTGCCTTGTTTTTCGCTAGTTTCCGCTATAGGCATTCCGCGCTATACGATAGGTAGTGCCCCGGACAGTTCGCGTACCGTCTCGTAGCCGATATATAGTCTCTAGACATATAGTCTCCTATATAGTTCGAGTAGGCCTACTTGTTTATATACGTATAGGTTTGGTGTCTATACTGTTAGCATTTAAAGTATTAGAGGACACGAAAGAGTAAGGAGTACTTTTCTACTATCTTAAGGCTATATTACTAGATTAGGCCTTGTTCTATCGCTAGATCCGCCGCTTTCGCGTCTTATAGCTATACTATTAGCGCCGAGGCCTTCTTGCCTTCTAGCCATTTCCTATAGAGCTAAGTCGCCTTCTAGATTAGAGAGTTAAGAGTGACCGGGTTGTCCTCTTAGAGAGCCCGTAGGTGACCTTAGTTAGTTAGGTCGAACTCCTTAGGCATGTCGTAGACTAGGATCGTAAATTGCTTCGTTAAGACCTTCGCTAATACCGCAACCTTAGATGCCTACTATAGCTATGCCTCTAGGTGCCTCCTAGTAGTAGTAGAGCTAGTATAGATCTATAGAGTACCGTTAGACTATTAGTTCACTACGACTACCCCTAGTTAGTTGATTCGTTAGGCGAGCTCCTTATTCGATAGCTTCGTAACTTCGGCCTAGTCTTCCTTTACTATAATACGGATCGTAACTATATTATACGTTAGGCGGGGGCCTAGTACCGATACCGCGACCGATGCCTAGCTATAGGGGTGTTGATTCCGGGTGGCCTTACTAATCGCCTAGGACGTCGTCCTCATTTCTTGTTACCCTCTATAATACGACAGTATAAGCGCCGTACGTACCTAAGTGATCATTACCTATAGAGACCGGTATAGGAGCTAATCGTTAGTTTCTATACTTTTTGCGTCCTCTATAAGTTACTACTAGTTGTCTTAGGGGAGCTTCGCCTATAGAGCCGTAGGCGGCGTCCGTACCGTAGCCTAGGCTACTATTGCCTAGGAGCTACCTAATATAGCTAGGCACCTCCGCGGCGTTTAGAGCTAAAGAAATAGGGTAAAGAAAACTTCAAGCTATCTACCCTAATAGTAGGATATAGCCTCGAAGATAGGTACCTTCGGTAGTAGAATAGGTGACTTCCTCGGTCGCGCCGTCGTCGTCTTGACGCGTAATAATAGGAATAGATACGGCCGAATCAAGCTGCCTCTCCGCGTAATAATCTTTAACCTACGGTATCTTAATACGACGACATCCTATAGAATCGTTACTAGGAGGACAATTCCTCTTTAGATTATTCGCTATCTAGTAAGTCTACTTAATAGGTACGTACGTTATGCTCTGACTCGCTATATCGCTTATAGAGTCGTAGCCTTAGTACTAGCCGAACACTATCTAGCGACTCTCTACTCACTTCCTACCTCCTAGTATCCTCTAGAGGTATTAATTACGACGCCTTATCGAAGGTTAGAGACCCTCTAGACTGAATATACTTACGCTTTTATACTTTTTGCTATATAAGGGCCTCGTTAGACTTACGTAGCTTACTAATCTCGCTTCGTATAAGAGCTATCTAATACGCTATCTCTCTACTCCCTTTTATAAGCTAATACACCCCTTCCTATAACGAGTTTGGCGATAAACCTGCCCGGGCACGCATTTTGTTCGTTACTAGTGTTGATTAAGAGTCGAATTCTTTTATAGTTCGTAGTGTCTTTGACTCCTAAGGGGTAGAGTCCGGAGCTAGAGGGGTTAGCGTACGTAGCTTAATATTAAGCTTGTCTATTACTACCTATAGATTGAATAGAACTAAACTAGCGCCTCTGAAGCTCGATAGGATGTTCTCCTATCTAAATACAGCGTTATGGGCTGCCCGGAAGGCGCGTAGGAACTCTACTTTATCGATATAAGTAATACGCTAGGGTACTAAGCCCGAGAGCTAAGTACCGTATACCTTCTTTAAAGGCGAATAGCAACCTATATCTAATAGCTAGAGTAAGTACAAGGCGTACGATAGTATATATAGGGCTAAGATCTTGTATTCCTTATATAGATTCTAGAATGCCTTCGAGTTATAGCTCTCGTAGCTATCGATAATAAGCAGTCTCTATACCCTAGTCGTACGAGCTATAGTATACTTCTAGAAATACTCTAGCTACCGTATACTGAACTTATTATTAGTCTAGCCGTTCTCTATTAGCCCGATTGTCCAGTCTAGACCTAAGTTGCCGTCTTAGTACTAGGTACTAATATGCTATTTGCCTATAAGGATAACGTAGGGTAGGAGCGCTATTCCGTCTATATAGATAGTCTTAATTACTATTACCTATTCTCTATTGCCCTATTAAACGACCTTCCTCTTTCTACTACGCCTTTCTAAACGCGTAACGACGCTCTAAGATGTAATGACACCTATTATAAACCCTATCTCGTCGAAGTTATAGGTGTCCTAGTTAAGGATGCTATACTTCTCCTTTATATTACGTATAAGTAAGAACTACCTCTCGATAACGTCTAGATCTTCTATTAGAGCTCGCTAACGATCGTATCTACGTGTTATACGAACCTTTAGCTCACGATGCCGCCTAATGAACCTGTCTGTCTAATTAAGACTAGCGGGCTTGAGACCCTTCTCTTATAGTAATAAATCGGCTATTGCTCGTATACTAGCCTTTAATAGCGGAAAACCTCTAAGATTTAGCTCGAGTATATACTTAAGTATCACTATCTCTTCTAGCTCTATAAGCTTCTTTGAATTAGGCTCGTAGTCACCCCGAGGGGGTCGTCTATTTAATCGATACCCTAGTATAGTTCGAGACGCGTCGTATACCTTTATAGCAAGTCGATTCGTGATTATCGCGTCGCGTTTCGTAGCCTAGACAGCTAAGGTCAGTTTGGCCTCGTTTAAAGACAATATACGCTATAATAGTGGTTATATAGCTGTATCTATAGAAGTGGTACAGTTCTTAGTAAAAGTGGCCCGCTCGGTAGTATAGCCCGCTCGGTAGTAAAGCACGTTAATAGTATTTTATAATAATATAAAGTCTACTTTAGGGCTTCCTTATTGTAGTAAATGTTAGTAAGTGCTAGTCGGGCTTATAACTATTACGTTATTTATAAAGGAAATTATAATACGGGCTTAGATAGGGTGTTTCAAGATTAGACTATGTGTTACAAATGTCTATCTAGAACAGACGAGTGTTGCGCTTGAAGAGGCTATAGGTGACTAATCAGTCACCTGATTCTTGGCGTACGTGGCCTCAAGTTTTGATAATGGGCTGTTGCCTATGTGCACGCTTGGATCGCGACACGGAAAGCTTTCAGACCCGTAGCAAGCCACTCAAATTATCGGTGCTTCATGTTGTGTCAGATTATGTAAGCACCAAAATTGGTGGCGGTGCCCGCGGTCCGATGTAGGAGATAGCCCTAGAGATATTACAGTCTTTCATTAGCAAGCCTTCTGCTTGGTGCAGTCAACATGGCCTCAAAATAGCCCGTGAAGACTCAGTAAGCTATCGTACATAGTGTAGTCGTTACATGTCGTCAGATCAGGGTGCAGTCCATTTTAGCTCCCTTCTATTATACAATCGTACAACAAAGCAAGGTGCCATGCATTGGCGGGTATAATTCACAAAAGGAGATGATGGTGTGTCTGGCATAGATCATGTTCGCCGTGATCTGTAAGCGCCGTCGTAGTATTCGAGAATATCGTCTTGCTCCAGATAGACCTGGATCGTGTGTGCCGAGGGATCGCGTTTCCTCCCAGCTTTTGCACTCGAAATGCTGGCTGTTTTAGTCATGCCGCGACCAGATCTTGGAGGTGGCGAGGTATCTTGCTCGCCGTTCGACGACTCAGCGGACGAGCCATTCGTGAGCATGGAGCCAGCCGTATCTCGCTTGTTTGGCGAGGGCAGGGAGGACAGGCGCTGTGGCCGGGGAAATGATTGCAGTTGCAGATCCAGGTCACCTGTATCTGGTGAGACTGGGTCCTCAACATCGTCAGGCAATACCAAGAGCAAAGAAGTACTGTGTTGTTTCGCGTTGTAGAATGCGTCTTCGCGGTCACGCTCGGCATTAGTATCCTTTTTGAGCGCATCACTGAGAAGATCTGGGATCTTGAGCATAAGGATGTCCTTGTCGTCCAGCGACTGATCCAGCAAGCCGAGAACCTTTGCTGCTTTCGCACCTTCGACTCGTGGCTTGTGTGGTCCCAGCAAAGCGTCCAATGACCCATCAGACCCAGAGGTGCCCAGACGCGTAGTATCGTTGATAGCTCCAGATCCAACAACAGCGTCCAATGCCCATACAGGTTCGTGCTTCGTCACTGAAGGTAGAGAGGGATGTGAGCTCTTCCATTCATTTGGATTGTGCACTGTCTCCAGCTCATGAGTGACTCGAGTCGGTTGAGGGCTTTCCAACACTTCGAGTATCGTTTCTGGTGCCTGTCGTTCTGTGCTTTCTGCGTAGTAATTGCTCTCACCACCTGCCGACGACTGACGAGACAAAGATGAGCTGCGATCCTCCATGCCTTCTCCCTCACTACCATAGGAAACTGTTCGTAGACTCGGCTGCGTGGAGCGATGGTAACCATAGCCTTCTCCATAGTCCGGCGTTGACCGTCCAGTGGGTGCGTATCGACTTGACTCTGTCGTCCCAGATCCTTTTCGCGACACTGCCATTGACGCGATCATAGCTGCAATGTTGTCCGTCGGCGACATCTCAAGCTGGCTAGCTTTCGCCACTAACGCGGCTATGGCATCCTCTCGCCGACAATCAAGACTCTTTAACCGGGCAAAGCAGACATCCATAGATGAGCTCGTCGCGGCGAGCGTAAGCTGGTCGGCGAGCAGTGTATTCACATAGTCTGGACCTGGCTTTTGTTCCTTCAAGGATTCAATAATGCTGCTCGAGAGCTTCTGTCGGTCGGCACGGAGGCTTGCGTATCGCGCATGTAGTGTTTCGTACTGCTCGCTTAGTTCCTTCAATATCATGACAGGGTCACCTGGTCCAGGACTAGAGGGGCGCCGACAAAGCAGGTCTGCAGTTGAACGACTGAATGTGCCAAGGACCGAGGCGGGAGTCTTGACATGTTCGGGACTGCCACCCAGAGAGTCTGTGTTGCGCAGCGCGGCCACATTGGCCCTCGCTGCGGCTAGTGCTGCACCAGCAGATCGCGACAGCGATGTTGGCACTGTGTTCTCTGGAGCCGGTTTCGAGAGCGTCGGGTGCGGTGCAGTGCTGTCGTGTTCGCGAACGCTTCGAGACGAACCAGGCCTTGTAGCGTTGAGAAAGATGTCTTTGACTGATAGCATACCTGCATCATCTGGCCGCCCGAATGACGGATCTGGCGTCACTGAACGTCTATTCATGAGCGGTGCCGAGCGGACGAGATCAGTCCAGTCTTTGCTGGCATTGGTTCGTCGCCCTTCCGGAGTTGTGGGTCGCACATTAACAGTTTGTGTCGGTTTTTCTCTCGACAAGAGTCGACTTCGCAATGTCAGGCGATGCGGTTGCTCGACAGCTGCCGTGGCCCGCCCAGAGACGTCGGACGACGCTGAATTGAAGTCGCCAGCTCGAGGTGTGCGCTTCGATGACAAGTCGCCTGACAAGAGATTATGCATTGGCGAAGGCGCTCTCTTGATGGAGGCTCGTCGGCCAGGAACGGCAGGCCAGGCGACTTTGACGTCCCCGCTGACAGGTGTGACCGACTGCTGCTGCGCTACATGCACTGGAGTGACTGGACGGCCGGACGACGCAATCGCACCAGACTGTCTGGCGGGGGAAACAGACGCAGTGTTCTCAGGATAATTCCGGGGATACTCTGGTGATTTGGGAGGTAGCGGTAGCGGCTTGTCGTCTGACCGATCCTTGTTGATGGCAATGCGCAGATTTGGTCTTTCTCTTGTTCGCAAGCGACCTCCATGGGAATGCAATTCGAACACTGTAGTGGGAGGCTTGGAACTCGACTTGGTGCCCAGGCTGACATGTCGCTTTGCAAGGTTTCGCAGCTGGGCATCACTGACTTCAGTCCGCGAGGCCTCCGTCCTGACACATGAACCGTTTTCATCCTGCGGCGCACGGTCCAAGGCAGTGTGAGGCCGAGGGAGTCGCGCTGCCTCGATGGCATCGACGTCAAGCTCGTTGACTGTCACTAGAGGGCGTATCTCTGGCAGACTGGCCTTCCGCATGTCTCTGATCGTGCTCGACGGGCCAGTCGCATGCACCTTTGCTGGGAACGACTCTTTTGCGGCATTCTCGGAAGATGAGGATCGTCGGCGGGAGGAAGCGGCGGCCTTTGAGATGGAGGCGCGCTGCTGCTGATTGAAGTGCAGCGTCACTGGAGTGCCTGGCGGAGTTGGCTCGACAATCGGAAACAGGCGATATGCTGACTTTCGAGGTGCGCGGCTGCTGAAGTCCTGCGATCCGCTGCTCGGCGTCGGGGAGTCGCCTCGCTCCATTCCGGCTGGTGGTTGGGTGTTCGGTATCAATCGTGTGGCATCTCGTGGGATTGTTCCAGCGGTACGGGTGCTGCAAGTCGTCCACAAGCAGAGACAGAGGGCCAGGGCTCCTTTAAGCAGAGCTTCATGTGCATGACACAGGCGTGATGGGGCGCACATTAGACTCGAAACAGCCTTTCATGGTACTCTCTCGTGCGGACGGGGATGTACCCTATACCCTTCTGAAATTCATCTTCGGTAAGTAGCCGACGATCTTCAGTGCGCGAGCAGTGCTCCACGCCGCCTCCCCCTGCTAGACAGCATCGCGCTGGTCGTTAGCTGTGTTAGATCGACTCGCGACGACCGCGTCCGCTGCATTGGGCCTCGTCGCATGGCCTTGCGCAATTCTGGCTGCACTTGGCAATGCTAGTCCAAGGTTGTTGTCTAAGAAGGTTTCGGACCATGCCAGCCTTTTGGCCTTTTGGTACTGTAGCTGCGACCTTTGAGACGCCCATTTGGGCCGGATACAGGTGCCGCCCCAATTCTGGCATCGATAGCCTAGAGATGGATTTCATCAGGGCTGCTCGGAGAGTGCCTCATCAGATTCACTGCTCCATCCTGTTGGAGGATTGCACAGGCGGGTGAAGGCGTAACGGCGGTCAATCTGCTTGATCTTCCATCACGTGACCTTGCAAATAGCCACTTTGGCTCGGAGCCAGTGTTTTTGCATGGCGGCTATCGTTGCAGGCTTGCAGCAGACCGACTCGTGCATGTCGCAGGGGGCGCTGCTGTGTGCTGTGCTTTCCTGTCAGGCATCATCGCTGTCTCTCTCTGCCGCGAATACACCGGGCGACCATGCCTGTGCGCGATTTCATATCGATACGGCATCAGTGCTATGCTAACACCATCTTATCATATCATCCTTCCTCGAGGCAGCACCACTGTTCGACGAGTCAGCCGCATGCGGGCGGCAGAGTCGTGCAGCGGTGGCAGATGCATGATGCAGGCCCCATCGTTAGTCGATCAACGTCTGCGGTGATGGCTGGTCAAGGCCAATCGGCGTTTTCACGATGCATCTCCTCCCTGGTCTCCTTGCTTCCGCAGGACGAGCAACCATAGCAACCGATTTTTGACGTCCAGCTCTGCAATTCGCAGAAGTCTCTGAGCTGGCAACAGAACCTACATGTACATGTATCACGAGAGGCTCATCAATACAGAATTTGGCAAGTGCCGCAAAAGAGCAGGAGCAACAAGCCGTGCCGAATGCGCCTCACGAGTCACAACGAACCCCTGCAAACTCCACTATCGACGGTTAGCTTGGCAACAACGAGCGTGATGTTTCCATGCACCCATGCTATACTCTGCAACGGCCGTGATTTTGACTGAGGCGTGCGTGACTGCATGCAAGCATTCATGGTTGTCCAGCCCACCGTGGTCCGTGGAGCATCCCCGCTTATTATTACTTCTCAGCCATGGCTCAGAAGTGAAGCGTGGAGCATCCCCGCTTATTATTACTTCTCAGCCATGGCTCAGAAGTGAAGCTCACGATGGCACATGCCGTGGCTGCCAGCGACGTGTCACGAGCTTCACTATGTACCCCATGTGATCAAGCTCCAAGTGACTTGAATGTGCGAGGTAAACCAACCATTGGATGCATTCGAGGCGAAATGCAAACTCACTCACTATTCATCCAAACCACGCACGACTCATCACATCTACGACAAGCCGGTAGGGGGTGCTTGCGTTATATTCCGAGCTATTTCTGCAACAGAAGCACGCGAAGTTCTCAAATATCCTTGAACCACGATATGCTTCGCGTCACGGACTTATCACCCCATTAGAATTCCTCACACGGCTCTTGTTTCCACCACCACACCTGCTCCACGACACCAACCCAATTTCCAGTCTTAGCACCACACAAGCACATTCCAACTCATTACGCCCTGCAGCTTAGTCGAGATGGATCCCTGGACACAGTATCACATATCACACACACAGAGAGACCCAGGAACAATGTCAGATTCCAGCGGTCCGCCCGCCTCCGTCAATTGGACATCCACCGCATCTTGAGACATAGATTTTGGGTACCTGCTGTCTGTTCTCCAGAATGTCAACCAGGAAGGGCAGTTTACCGACAAGCACGCGTTGGAGCCAGCGCATCCCGTACAGCCATCAGGTCTCAAGCCACAAGCCAAAATCTGCCAGCATTGGTACCACAACGGGACATGCAAACAGCACGAGAAGCATACATGTCCGGAGGAACAAGGCTGGCTGCAACTACCTTTACGAATTGACTGAACCGCCATGGATGGTTCAGCCTCCGCCGGGCTACAAGCACCAAGCACCGTGCGATAGGCCATGGTGTCCGTGCGATGCTCGTGAAGTGCTTACACTCAAGAACTCCACACCTCAGAACGAGACGCACAACGAACCAGGCGCCGAAGGCAAGTATGACAGCGACGACAGCGATGAGTGGTTCCTCAAATGTTTTGATTAAGCCTCGTAAGCCCTTCACCCTTCACTGCTGTACAGATCACATCAGCAGGAAGACGGCCACCACCACTCCACCACTTCTTGCAGAAGTAAGTACCACAAAACCACCCTCTCTCTCTCATACAGTACAGTACAGGATCCCATCAATCAATGTGACTTTCAACCTTCAAGTACAGTATTCCCAAACAGTTACGCTATTGCAACGCCGCTCGCTGTCATTCCTGATTCCTCTAGTCGCTCGTTGAGCCTTCTGAGCCTCTTCCGTTTTAGCCTCAAGCCACGGTTCCCTTTCCATGGTGTACTTGCAAGCTTGCATACCACCTCGGTGATCGGCAGGCACTATTACCCTGTCAGCTCATAGTGAGGCGTGCACAGAGCAAGATCTATATCGAGTGCTGCCCAAGCTTTAAGTGTTCCGAAGGCTTATTGTTGTCTATGCGATGCTGAAGCTATCGATCGTATGCTTTTCGTCAAGGCCCGAGCAAGGTTGTTGCTGTTGTTGCGAAGATGACGCGGGGTGGGGACTATTGGAGTATGTTATAGATGTATGTCTCACTCTCAGGTTGTATAGAGTGTCTTCCTGATTCAGGCAGTGAAAGAGTTGTTAATATAGCTGCCTTCTGACCATCATATGGCAGTTGCGACTGATATTGAGTAGACATACGAGATATACTAGCTTCTTCGCAGCCCGTGTACGTTGTCAATAGTTTCGTGATGTATGGAGCTGGGACTCTCCAGTGGCATGGTGCTCATGTCAATAGTTCTCGCGATGCACTGCGCTGGGAAACCTCCAGCTACATGGTGGTCATTAGGCTCTGCAAGATGATCCTATCACATCAACCGCACCCTCATCATCAAATCCTCTCACTGAGCCAACTCTCAATAACCTTCGTCCCCTCCGCTTTATGCTTATACCCCAACAACACATCCACAATAAAATCCTCATGACTTGCACCCTTCTGAATAACAACCTCAGTCCTCGGATGCGCCGACTTCAACTGCCCTCCCACCTCCTCAATACTATCAACCAGCACCTCCGCTGAACCGCCCCACACAAGCACATCACTCGTGACCTTGTCAAGGCCTGTCCACCACTTCTCGTCCGCGCGCCAGGGCTCGCTGTAGGGATTGGCGGGTTTGGGGCCGAGGAAGAGGGAGGACCAGCGGTGTGTGCCGGCGGGTGGGATCATGTCGCTTGTAGCGTTGCGTTTCCAGCTGTCGTAGTCGCTGTCGAAGCGGGCCCAGGGGGAGATGAGGATTGAGGTTGCCAGGGGTTCGGTGAGGGTTATTTTGATGGCGTCGGGGTGGGGGTGTATTAGGTGTGAGAGGAGGGAGAGGGTCATGTTGCCGCCAGCTGAGTCGCCCATGAGGATGATCTAGAAGATGTCAGTATGTGGGTATGAAGCGGCAGTGCTGAGGCACAGAACATACATCTCTCGGCCGTCTCTCCTGCTTACCCACCAGCCACGCCAGTGTTTCGGCGGCTTGCTGCAGCTGCTTCGGAAACTGCCCACGTGGCGCAAGCGTATATCCTACCACTATCACACTCGTGCTCGTGCTCGTCTTCTTCGAAAGCTCCGTCTGAAGATGCAGCAGCCACTTCATATGTCCATCGGTACACGGCACTACATAACCGCCTCCATGAAAGAACACAATGACCTTCTCCGAAGTCTTGGGGCCTAGCCAGTGCAATCGCAGTCCTGAGTTCAAGACAGTGGATTCAGGTTGGAACTTCTGTTTCCCAGCAAAGTCCAGGTAGTTCTTCTCAGTTGTGGTGGCAAGAGTCCATTGTTCCTGGGCAGCGTTGATGGACGAAAGTTGCGTGCGGAGGGCTGCGAAGACGATGTCTTTCATCGGCTGGTTGGCTCTTGATCCTCCGGTGAAAGCTGTCAGTGGCAATGTGACTGCTCTCAGGATGGTGGCCACAAGCACTTTTGCCAGTACAGGCGCGAAGAGGAGCTTGTCCAGCATTGTCGGCTCGATTCTCTCCGCCATGGTGTTTGTGTGCAAGTAACTCTATGAGCCAAAAGTCAGAAGAGACAAGAACAGCCAAGAGTGACGAGGAGCAATGTCTGTGTCAAAGAGTGAGGCCAAAGCAAGCTGCCCCGGTCGGTCGTAGGTAGCTCGCAGGAGGCAAGTTGTTGCACAAAAGGTCACGGAGGCGCACCAGTTCAGTGTTGACATTTATCGCCGCTACGACCTCCACATAGAGGTACGCACGGCCGCCACGACAGTATCGTCACTCTCCGGTCGTCTCTTCACTGATTTCGTGTGGTGAAAGATGCAGCACTGGCATCGTCAACCGATCGATCCTGCCATCAAAGCCGTACATGTAATCAACGACACGGCATACATGTACATGACATCGCCCCATCGAACATGGCCAACTCCATCGACCGACTACCCGTCGAGCTACTCGTGCAAATCTTCAGCTACCTCGACACTCCCGCGCCCTCGACCCTCAACGCGCGCCAGGAACCGAGCCTAGAAATCACAATCTCTCCACATCATGCATTGAAGGATATCTCCCGCACTTCAAGGCGATGGCGAAGGACAGTGCTACCGCTGCTGTTCAGAGACTCATGCATCAGCTTATCCGACGAGCCATCGAAGGAGGCGTTGGCATGTCCGCTCTGCAACTATCCAGGCACTGAAACCGATGCCTCAAGCAGGACGATATCTTACGACATCGACGCATACCACTGGGCCCTCTTCTCCCACGCGAAAGAAGAAGCATCCGCCCACGACACTCCAACCTCAATCGACCCGAACACCCGGAAACGCAGCCTCCAATGCGCAGGCCGCATGTACCACGCCCTCAAGGACTACCTTCACTTTCTCGAACAGAATGATTTGCTACAACACGTTCGAAGCCTGGTACTATTCACAGAACGCATGCTCCCAACCTCAGACCGATTTCCCCACTACCAAGCCCGAAGCGACTATCGCTACAGAGCAGCAGCAGAACTCTGGCATCACGTCTGCTCTCGCCTGGGGCTATCGCGAGTCGTCATCGTCGCGTGCCCTTCTGATATGGCTTGCTTGACGAATTGCGCCATTGATCTCTTTGGCGATTGGGCGTTCTCTGACATGCAATACCACCTCCTCGAACTTTGCATCGCCAGCTCCGGGCCCGCCAGCCGCAATGCGATCCCTCAAGTCGACTACGCCTCCCTATCCGGCATCCCAGAAGTCTACCCAGGTATCGCCGCCTCTTCAATTCTCAAGCTCCGTCCCTGGTCTACACTAGCCCTGAACGAGGGCTCCTTCCTCAAAGGCTACGCCACGTACGAGGTACGTGTCCAAGATATCAAATCCATCGTTGACACCACCTTCTGTTGTGTGGAGCACACTCTGACACGCAGTAGTATTTCGAACGAGGTCCCCCATCTCTCATCTACTCCATCAAAGACCTGCTGGCCTCGAACCGAAGAGCGTTCCATCCGCACATCCAGGGTGGGATGGATCTGAGGAGTTTGCGGAAGTTTACGTATACGGCGATTCTGCCTTTTGCGACGCACATGGACTTTCGGGGTTTGTTGCCGTATATCGACGAATTGGACGTCAAGCTTGCGCCGGATGTGGATTCGCATATCTTGGACGATAAAGAGCGTGTCGGGACGGCGCAATTGGATGATTGCTGGCAGGAGCTGTTCACTGCGTATCGGCTGATTATACGGCCCTTCAGAACGTTCGATATCAGGCCCGATGGTTCGCCAAAGCTTAAGAGGTTCATCTGCAGGGACATGTTGCATCCAGGACTTCGGGATGAGCTCGATGATGAGTTCATCTCCTTGTGCTTGCCGGTATGGGCTGAGATGTCGACGCCTGGGGTGTTTGAACGGCAAGCGGACGTGCCGCATCTTCCGGCGGATGAATTTGCTCAGTAGGACGGGGCTGGAAGAAGTAGCCAATCTGGTAGCCGGTGGAGGCTAGGCTGGAAGTCATAAAATAGCGTCAGTCGAGAGGCCTAAGACTGTAGCCAAAGTGCTGTGGACATCGAGCCACGTCCACGTATACTGATCGCGTGTCTGCTTATGAGGTGCTTGTGCTTCCGCTTCTTCGATGTTGTGCTCAAGGGCTGATTCTTCCATTCTGTTCAGTGTCCGGAATTTCACTCTGCAGTGAAGGTCTGAACCTGATGACGGCGATCTGATACACGTTAGCAGTAGCTCGACACCTTGAACAGGAAACATACCTGCTTGTCTGCCGCAAACGCCAAACTCTCCCCATCAGCGCTCCAGCTGAGACTCGGTTCAAAAGCTGTCTTCTCTTCATCGCCAATGCTCTCGCCAAGTGTCTCGTCAGCTTCGGATGTGGGCCGCCACACGACGGTTGCATCAACAGCGTGTCGGACACCATTCTTTGGCTGAAAGCTTTCCACGGACCAGATTTGTACGACTTCTTCATTTGCGACCGCAAGATGCTCCCCATTCGGTGACCACTGCGATGCTATCGCAGGGCCCTCCTGGAGGGTCAGCTTGATAGCTTCGTCGCATTTCGGGGCGCCTTCGTCGGTTTTGGTGATCTCGTAGATGATGCAGTTGCCATCTTCAAAGGCGGCTGCCAACAGGGTTGGCTTCTCTGCGTCGAGCACGGCTGCTTTGTCGTCTTCTCTTTCTTCCCAAGGTGCGATCTCTAACGATGTCAAACCTTCTGGAATGTCTACTTCGAGGTCAGACCCTATCTCGGCCGCCCTGTTGTGCAGGCGACATGTAAATATGAGCTTCCTCGATTCAGCCGACTGGAATACGCCGATGTTGTGACGTTTATCGATGACGAGCTTCTCGAGGGCGTACGAGAAGTCGAAGATATTCGCATTGTGTGTGATCAGGCCTTGTACCTTGCTTGGTCCCGTCAAGATATTATCTGGCATGTCCGAGAGCTGGGCAAGGCCGTCCACGGCTACTTCTTCGTGTGCCTGGTCCACTTGATACTTGCACGAAAGTCCTTGTTCGCCACAGACGACGAATGTCTCGTTGCTGATCCAAGTGGCGCTCAGCATCTGCTTGTCGAAGAGTCGCCATGCGATGGGCTGGGCGCCATCATCTTCTGGGTCTCGTGCTTTCCAGACCTGAACAAGGGCGCCGCCTTCCTTCGTCCTTCCTGCGAGGAGGTATCGGGAGTCTGGGCTGTAGCACAGGAAGAGTATCATGCCATATGGCTCCAGTAGTGGGGCACCCAATGGATAAGACGCTTTGTGCAACTCGGATGTTCTAAATCGTTCGAAGATCATCTGGACTGCCGCTTGTTCGCCTCCAGGCTCATCCCGTATAGATTCGCAGGCATAAGCGGCTGCTTTACCATCCGGCCGCCATGTGCTGGCAGTAACGGCGCCATCTTCCGGCACGAGTGTGTCGTCCATACTTTCAATCTTGCATATAGTCAGTTACTGCTTACTTGAACGACATCGAAAATTGCCTATTGCACACTTACCTGCCTTGCGTCATCAATGGAGTCAGGTACTGAGTAGTATCGACATGACGACTGGCCGGTGACCAGCAATATATGTGCAGTCGCATCGTCCAGGCTCGGATTCCAGGAACTGTGCATGATTGGAGTATCAGACTGGTCTGGCTTCCAGTACATGGTACTAGTCTTAGGGCCCGTCTTGATCTCAGTCTGGGTCGCAATGTCCATACTGTCGTATCGATCCATGACCTCAGGCTGCTCAGGCTCAGAGTGCACAGTCGGCGAGACAGCATCTGGGTCGTCTTCTCCCTCTGCATCCGCAGATGCCGCATCGACGTCCATCGCATCTCTATCGCCGTTGAGTTGCGCATCACTTCCTTCACTCCTCCTCTGTCGCTTGGGCGCTGGGGTTGGGAACTCGTCAGGAGGCCGCATGACAGCAGGCCGGCCTTTCCGCTTGTTACTCGAAGCTGCTCGCGCAGCCGCGCCATGCTCTGCCCGCCCATCCTGTCGCTCGATACTCTCTCGTGCGTCTATTCCCGTCCACCTGTACTTACGCTGGCTTTTCCGCACGCGTGCCTGGAGCGCGTCATGGTGCAGGCCCTCCTGGATGACGGAGATCAGCTCGTTCCTGCGTATTTCGTGCGCAAATGGGTAGTTTTCGGGGTCGCGACAATCCTTCGGACGGTGCCAGTCGTTGGCGAGGCCAAGGGCTGCACTCTCGAAGCCTGACTCCTGCAGATAGCGGAATATCAGAAGATTGACATGGTCGCTGTGTAGCGCAGCAGCCGCCGAGGACATGCTAGACTTCGTTATTGGACCGGGAGTGTCGCTCGTGCTCGCAGAGGCATGTAATGTCGCAAAATAGTGGTTGTTGTGGTGCGGCGGGGTCAATGTGTGGTGGAAGTAGTGTTCCGTATGCGACAGAATGCGTGGTATCGTGAATGCTGCTGTTATGCTGTTGGAAGAGCAAGTCGTCGAGAGCGAGGAAGACACATCCCGCAAGCTTGGAACTTGGAACGATCCGGTCCTCCATTCCACAGTCCACACACCACGCTCCCGTTGTGTTCCCACTTCCAAGCATCTGTTCAAGCAGTTTTTGGTACCGTTGATGCGCTTTGATCTGCCTGTCGTCAAGTTGCCATTGACTCCATGAACATTAGGCCCTCACAGCCATCATCTGCACTCATCTTCTCACAGCAATTCCCCACCGCCCAGTCCTTCCCTTCGCGATGCCTGCGCCACCACGACTTCCGGCAAGCGAGATCTGGTGCCAGGAACCCCTGCAGTCGCGCGGCTAATAACCTTATCCTCAAACACGCGATTTGGATCGACCAGGTCGACAATCTTCCTCTATCTGCACTTCCGGGCATGATACGGCCTCCTCCGCGCCCACTCGAGGATGCCGCTACGCATCAATCTGCCGCCGCTGACACGCGGTCTGCTGCTCGTCGTCATCACGCTGTCCCTCCTCAACGCCGTCTTGCGAACGAACAAATGGAGGAACTCCCTTGATTCATCTCCTTCAGCCATCGCCGCGACCAACTACCTCTCGAGCCCGCAATGGGCCATTTCCTACCTTGTGCTCATCCCCACGAAGAGCATACGATATCCGTGGACCTTCTTGACGGGAGCACTGGTGGAGAACAACCTGGTGTCAATGGCCATCAGCGCAAGCGTGGTCTACTTTGGAGGGAAATACCTAGAGCGAGCTTGGGGCAGCAGAGAGTTTGCGAAGGCGATACTGTGCATTACTATGATACCCAACATTGTCACCTTCTTTCTCTACGCGCTGTGGCATGGCATTACAGGGCATAGTCCTGAATTGTAGGTGCACAGAAGCATCGATGCATGATCAAGCTGACCTTTCAACAGTCCAACACCTCTCAATGGTCTGGTAGCTCTTGAGGCTGGCTTCCTCGTGTCGCTGAAACAGTTAGTGCCGGAACATACTGTGTCCATTTTCAAAGGCGTCATCAGAATGCGCATCAAGCACTTTCCGGCTGTATTTGTCTTGGCCAACATGCTCTCTGGACCACTGCTAGGGACGGACACGGCATTTTGGCTAAGTCTACTTGGCTTCCTCACCTCGTGGATCTATCTGCGCTTTTTCCGGATCTCAGAGATATCAAGCACAGCTACGGGTGGGGAAGGCTCAGTCATGAAGGGAGATGCCAGCGATACCTTTGCGTTCGTTGCTTTCTTCCCTGATCTTGTCCATCCCGTACTTGCGCCCATCTGCGACGGCGTCTACAACACCTTGGTGCAGTTGCGACTTTGCACACCGTTTTCGGATGAGGCAATCGAGGCTGGCAACAAGAACGCTGCGTCACGATCGGAAGCTGGACTGCCAAGCATAATGAACAACAGAGGTGGCAGCGGTGGAGGCGGCCGGAGAGCTGAAGCCGAGAGGCGACGAGCTCTTGCGCTGAGGGCACTCGATCAGAGACTCAGCGCTGCTGCAGCGAATCGCACAGCAAGCCCTGCGCCGGCTGTCACAACGATTCAGGCTACTCTCAACCCCGAGAATTCTAACGCAGATACTGGCGCTGGAGAAATACACAATATTGCACCTGCTAAGGAATACCAGATCTAAATGGTCGAACTCTACGAAGGCGCAGGTGTGGCATACAAAATAGGTGCTTAGTCTATAGGTATCGCTAACAGGAGACGTTTTCTTATTCAATCTATGAGCTCCGCTCATGGCACTCCCACCGCCCTAATTAGCCATCGCGATCCAGCACTGCCACCTGTTGTTTCGGAAGGAGCCTCCCTCGACTCTGCAATCCGGCATCGCACCTGCTCTCATCTGCGACATCTTGCCTATGCACAATGCCGATCTGTTACAGGGACGTTCGGGCCGAATGCGATGTTTTGTTTACCTTGACCACCAGAAGAAAGAGCATAACTCAATGTACATCAAACATGCCGGCGACTCGCCAAGTATCCAAGAACAGTCCTACACCCCGTAACACATCAGCACAACAGGATTTCGTGTTCCCCGAGAACAGCCATCTGCTCATTACCACACCGCGGCATGTATTCGCATGGGACAGAAGCGGCATACGGCCTATATTTCGCAGCAAAGCAGGGGGCATTGTAGCGGCACGGGAAGCCAAGGATGGATCAGGAGTCCTCGCCGTCGCCAGCAGCAATGTTGTGGTTATGCATGATGCGAGGCGTAGGAAAGACGAGAGCTGGGGACTGAACGCGCCGCGAGAGGAGGTCCGCCATCTGGAATACTCGCCTGATGCGACATCACTGTTCCTCTCAACCACATCAGGTGGAGCGATACAACACTACAGTACCGAGAAGCAAAGGTTGCTGGATCCAGCTCAGACGCACCACGCAGCTCCTGTCGCACTTGCTATCTCGCCTACCGGCCATCTCATGCTCTCGGCATCGCAGGACCCTCCAATGGTCTTCTTGAAGAACCTTGCGCATAATACCTCTCCGCTCAAGATCCAGCCTCAGGCCTCTGACGCAGCCGTGTGCTGCGCTGTATTTCATCCCGAGCGACCGAATGTGTTCCTGTTGGCATTCCGTGATGGGACAGTTGCGGCCTACGATGCGACAAAGATGCCAAGGAATAATCGGGGCACATATGCAAATCAGCAGAGTGTCAACGACGGGGAGATAGCGCATTTGCAGAAAGTACACCGTGCTACAGCGGCGGATGCTGATGCGGCACCTATAGCGGGGATCACATTCTTGCCTGGCTACAAGACCAGAGCTATCACCGCTGGTCGAGATGGACGGTGCAAACTCATCGACTTCACAAAAGGTGGCGAGACATTGAGGACTTGGCATGCGAAAGCACCACTTACTTCCATTGCTGTATGGGGTCTCAGAGCCAAAGCTGAGCCAGGCTCACTTCGAGAAGTCGCTTCTGAGCATCGTCGCAATCGCAGCTCCAGCTCGCACACGATCGGAGGCCCCACAAGCACCAGCAGTATCATCGCAGTGAGTCGTCTCGACGGCAAGGTACAACTATATGACAGCGTTGGTCTGCTCCTCGCTCAGCGAGCTGTCAGCAGCCTTGAGGAGCAGATATTGAGTCTTGAGTGGGCGAAAGGTGCTGCACCCGAGTCCCACGTTACTGATGCCTTGGGACGGCACTTCAGCGATGCAGAGTCCATACCACCCATTCCCATCACGAAACAGAGGGTCGTGTCCTCACCACCCACGATAGCCGCGCAGAAAGAAGCTCACAAGGAGATTGTGCCCGCAAGGACAGGCCTTGGACTCCCTGCAGAGCTCAGAACCAGACCACCTTCTCGACAATTCACTATCCACCCGGATGAAGAAGCACAGGGCACTGTCCAGTATACGCCATCGCCAAAGCGTCAGCCGACGGGCTCTGCGCAAGTAGTGAACTACCAAGATCTCTTCTCACCGGTCAAGGTATCGAACCCGGCAGAGCAGAGCCCGGCAAAGCGCCTGGTGTCAAATTCGCCGCGTACTCGCCCGTGTATCTCGAGCCAAACCTTTGTCAAGAGTCCTGCAGTACTCTTAAGCTCGTCGGCCGCCGTCTCACCTGGTCAGGCTACATCCAAGTCGCCATCCACCCACTTCACCTCCGCGGCATCCGAGTGTGTACCTCACAAGAGCGACAAAGTGTCCTCATTGAAGCCAAAGCATCGCGTGAGCAGCCAGGCGTCACCTCTTAGTCGAGCGAAGCGGCGCATCACCTTTCAACAGAGCGGCGATGGATCGACCAGAAGCATTAACAGTGGTTCGCCAAAACTTATCAACTCAAACGCCAAAGTGTTGGCTGATCTTCGCAGACTGAACAAGGATGATCTTACCAATCAGAGATACGGCACTCTCTCATCATATGCCGCAGTGCAGCGAACTGGCTCAGCAAATGACAGTCAAAGATCAAAGGCTTCCAGCATCAGACCCCCACCCAGAGCTCGTTCGAACAAGCCTCGTTCTCCGCCTAGCATACACGTCCACGATCCAAGCACCTGGCCGTCTGACTCTAATGCCGACTCTCACAGCACTGACATCTGGTTCACATCAGGCTCGGAGGACGACACGAGTCACAAACGAAGGCGCCGCATGAAACCTCTGACCCGTCCACCAGCCAGGCAAACCTCACGATCCAGAATAACCTCGAAGGGCACAATCAGCACAGGACTACCTACAGACCCATCACAAGCCCTCCCTGCCCACGATGGCTGGACCGACGGAGACGGTGATAGGTATCTCACTGCTCAGTCGCGTCTGTCGCCGGTGGCATCGCTCTCTTTGATATCGGAGGATTTACGAAACTTGTTTCCTAGGACTTCGTCACTTAGTCCGAATAAGCAGACGCGCACCGCTAGGACCGGTCAGACTCGGGCACCAGTAGGCAAGGACGGTACATTGACGGAGCGAGCAGTGAATGCCGTCGCTACCGGGAGACCACCGTGCAGTCCTTGGGACAAGGTCAAAGCTAGTAAGAGCATGCAGCCGTCACCATCCAGGAAGCACGATGCTGTGAAATTCTACGAGGGTCCGTGTACCATGTCGGGAGCGCTGCCACAGAGAGAGCTGGTAGTTTGTTCGACGTGTCCGGAGACGAATTCTAGATTGAAAGATTTGGAGGGTCAAGTTGCGCAGCTGCGGGGAGAGGTACTGGCGATGAAAGCGGTGTTGAGACGGGATGGGGTGCCGCTTCCTGCTTGTCTTCGTTAGAAGCGGCTGAGAGATTTGTGAGTTGGCTGGCATGCATGGTAGGAGGCTTCGTTTGATCGAGGGAGGGAGATTATTGTTAGGCTTGGACACTTATGCACTTTAGCGGGATGTTGGTGGGTTGAACAGGAGGAGCACGGAGGTGGCTTTCTTCTCGAAAGACTTGCATATTGGCATTGCTTGTTCTCGTATCCTCGCAACTGCAATCCACAACAATCGATCAAACATTCTCCTTATGCAACCAACTCTCATCCGTCTTCTGCAGCTCACTACTAACCCTCCCCTCCTCCACCTCAACCCCCATCGCCTTCCCCCTACTATGCATCGCCGCCAAACTCGCCGCCCTCGGATCTACACTACTCGCCCTCCTTACCGCACTCTCCTCCCTCTCAATATACTCCACCGGCCGCTTCGAGCTCGTCGCCGTCTTATCCCTAAAGACCAGAACATTATGATTGTCGCGGAAGTACATGTCGATATCTTCGAGCGTTCTGCCGGCTGTTTCTGGGTAGAGGAAGTAGACGATAGGGACGAAGGAGAAGTTGAAGGTGGTCCAGATGATGTAGAATTTCCAGCGTAAAGTGCGGATTCCGATGGGCGTGATTTCGACGACCATGAAGTTGGAGATCCAGTTGGTGGCGGTGCCGAGGGCGGCGCCTTTGGAGCGCATGGAGAAAGAGTTGATTTCGGCTGTGGGGGGAATGGGGTCAGGTGTTGAGGGAAATAGCTTGTGGGGGAAGTTGAGACTTACCAGGGAATAACCACGGCACACCCTGGAATCCAATCCCGAAGAAGACGTAGCAGAGGAAGAAGGCCACACTAGCGCTCGCGACCTTGTCTTGTTCTGAAAAGCCTTCCTTCTCGCTCAAGCGGAGCAGGATCGTAATGAGCAGGTAGCAGAAACATTGACCAGCAGCGGCATACATCATCATCTTCCTGCGGCCCCAACGCTCAACGTTGGGAATTCCGATGAGGGAGAAGAGGAGGTATGAGACGCTGTTGCAGGCAGCGAGGAGGCGGGCCAGGGTGTTGCTGAGGCCGACGGATTCGATCAGGACGGTGGGGAGGTAGTAGGATGTTACGTTGATTCCGGAGAGCTGAGGGAGGGATGCGAGTTAGCTTTTACTCTGAAGGTGATGTGGCGATCTTGGGATCCCTACCTGTTGCATCGCCTGCGCGCCCATGCCCAGAGCCAGTCGTCGCAGCGTACAAGTTCCAGCTTGAGATGCCTCCTCCCACGGACCAGATCGCGAATGCGGGAACTGTTCTCTCTTTCATAGGCAGTCGTGAACTTGATCTCGTTAAGCTCAGTCTGGACGTATGGATCCTCAATCTCAGAGCCTTCAATATCAGCCAAGATTTGTTCCGCTTCCTCGACCTTATCCTTCTGCACCAACCACCTGGGCGACTCCGGCAACCAAGGCACCGTGGCATAAAGAATGACAATGAATATGAACTGCAGCGCGAGCGGGATGCGCCATGCCACAGCTCCGCCGGCGAAGGAGAAGCCATATGTGACCCAGTTGCTGAGGGAGAAGCCGGCGATGTTGAGGATGAGTTCAATTACAATGAGCTTTCCTCTCCACGCAGCTTTACTCGTTTCTGCTTGCCAAGGTGGGGCGGTGGAGTTGTTGAGACCGTTGCCTACGCCAGCTACGATGCGGCCAACAATCATCTGAGGCACTCCATAGGCTGTGATCTGAAGGATGGCGCCGATAGACATGACGGTGGTACCGAGAAGGATCGTTCGCTTTCGTCCAAGAATGTCTCCAATGAAGTAGGCCAGGATGGCGCCGAAGAAGCAGCCAATGTTGTATATCGCTGTTACTGTGCCGAGGAGAGAACTGTTGTTCCGCAGGTTGAGAGTATCGAGAAAGTCGTCCGTTACAACCACGCCTCCAAAAACACCCTGATCATAGCCGAATAAAGTCATATCGGTACCACAGGCGACAGTCACTATATGTTATCTCTTGTCAGTCCATTGTCATGTAAGTAAGGACGTGTTCTTCTTCCCGTATC
Source organism: Fulvia fulva (assembly GCF_020509005.1). Lineage (NCBI taxonomy): Eukaryota > Fungi > Ascomycota > Dothideomycetes > Mycosphaerellales > Mycosphaerellaceae > Fulvia > Fulvia fulva. Next base: position 2,331,818 of record NC_063012.1, read on the forward strand.
CCAGAAGGTGAGCCATCCTCCTCGGAGACCAAAGTACCGATTGTCCTTGTCACCAGAGCCAAACATCTTGATGACTGAAGGGTCCTATCTGCATGTGAAACCAGGGAGCGCCGAGAAGAGCGACGCTCCATGATATATACCATGAATGATCTCGAGACACTTGAGTTCCAAAGGCACCTACCACTACACTAAGGATGCCGTTGGGCTTCGCTATGCTTGTGCAGGACGGTCCACAAGCCTCCAATCAAGAACAACGTCAGCGATTGTGAAACCAACGAAGACATGAGATCAAGCATCATGACGCACCAAGCACTATGGTAGTGCAGCGGCGCGCAAGGTAAGGCGTGTGCCGAGCAGCCTTTCTGCACCCCATGCGCCATGTTGCGTAGGAATAAAACCATACAGAAATCAGGGCGGTCTATTGCTCGGTGGCGTTTCGGCGGTATTCTCATGCTTCGGTCGTCATGTCTGGCTAGACCGGCAGAACCTTGATCAACCCTGCTTACGATCGACATGCTTGCGGCGTTTGACGGCGTTGTGAAGATGGTTGCTCATTGTCCATTTCCTGTGACTGTTTTTCAACATGCTGCTATCTTGCTGCCTTCAAAGCTGTGACAACTTCAATCCAGCTTCGATGTCGGTGGCGTCATTTGTGGATGATGGTGCCACGGTGCGACCATGGGAGATGGACAGACGACAGACGGTGCGGGGGACTCCAGGATTTCCTCCACACGGGCACCATCGATCCTAGTCCAAACATGAGGTCGCGTGAGTGTGCTGCTGGACAGTAGGACCGTCACATTTAGTGGTAAGTCTCGAAAGACACTCCACAGGCCAAGTGCGAGCGTCGAGCAATTCGGCCGTCATCCAGCAAGACGTGCTGGTACGACAGATGCTCACACTTGCACTCTGTGATGCCTGGGTCCGATGCTGGGTGAACAGGAATTGCGGAGATCCTAATATCCTAGTCGGTGCCACAGAGACACCTTGACACGGGGCTTCTGCGGCGCCTCGTACACGATTCGGATTCGGATTCGGACGAGGTCCTGGAACTGAGGCGCGAACTTCGGCTAATGCCAGGTTCAATGGCTGTTGGTAGTCTTGCTGATATCTGTACTGTGCACTTCGACTGATGGACGGGAAATTTTTCTCTCAGGCTGCAACTCATCGGCCAGCCTGAGGCCCTAAAAGGCGAATACCAGCAAGAGCATCGCCGAGATGACCATAGTCTGCCATACGCCTGCGACCAAAGATGTGGACTTCTTCGCCGTGTGGCCATGACAGAAAGCCGAAGCGGATTGTGAGATACCCAGCCAGGGCAAGGGAAGCTGTTAAGGAAAGTACCATATTGCCCAAGTTCCGATCAAGGTAGGGGAACTGCTTCGCGTTTGATAAAGCCAACCGTGGTCCACCAACAACAGGTAGCTGCATCCAGATCCCATGGCGAATCTCCTTGATGGTTGCAGACATTGTCGAAGTGTTGGGTGCTTTCCACGGCAGCGACATATCATGCGCGTGAGCTGCAGCCACTTGTGATAGCCGAAGAACGTGATCAGCGTCGGTAGCAAGGCTTAACAAGCTATGTAGTCGGTCGGTGTAGGCCACGAGCGACTTGTACTTCCGCTTGATGGTTGATGCTAGCCAGTCTTGTGGTACTTGTGGGTACAAGATGAGACTGAGATAGCCGTACAGTAAGCAGTCGATCGAGGTCGGCTCTGCAGTCCCGAGCAAGTAGTCGTTATGTTGGAGTGCCTCGTGCAACGGCTCGAAGAAGTTGTCTACCAGAGCATTCAACTTGAACACTGCTGCATGCTCAGGTCTCTGCAGAAGACTCCTCAGTGTATCCTTGCGTGGTAGAAGCAGGCTTGCTCTCTGCTTTGCCTCCGCCTCGAATCCGGGCTGCTCTTTCCCTACTCCTTCATAACCTGGTGGCTTGTTGCTCATATCCTCGTGCACATTGTCGACATCAATGCTCGATATGGCCAAGTGTTCTGTTCGTGATCTAGCAGCTGTGCGTCGTTGTGGTGGTATTATGTAGTTGATGTGCCATGGCAGAATCTTGGTGAAGGCGGGACGAGTCGTGTAGCGGTAGTTCTCGAAGCCGACGTAGAGCGATATGTCCAGCAGTGTCTGCGCGTTGGACTCGATGAAGGACGTGAAGGCAAGAGAATCGGTGCGTTGCTTTGCATCTAGCCGGACGGCCTCGTCGGATATGCGTCTGTTCGCGAAGTGGCGTACGATGTTGTTGAAGCCAGAGACTTGTGCTTGGCCATCGATCAGGAAGGGCAGTCGATGTGTTTGGTCATGCGTTGGGATCAGCTCGTGTTGGTCTTTGACGCGGAGCTGGAGCAGTGCAACAGCTGCATTACATTCTGCGTCAATCGAAGGTAGCCCAAATGCAGGGCCCAAGATGAAGAGTCGCATCATCTTCGAGCTCATCATCAATATCGCATGTCCATAGGTGCAGGTGGATGTTCACATGCAAAAAGGGAATGGCCCGACGCGTCGGGTCGTGGCTGCCAGTTCTGAGCACAACATCCCTGTCAACGATCTGCATCGGTGCAGGTCCGGTGCATCACAGATTCACAGGCTCGCTAGGTGCGTGCCGAGACCTTGAAGGCCTGCACACGGTCCCGTCTCTGTGCCAAAGATACCGCACGGCACTGTGCTGCTAGGCTGGTTGTGCCACACTCTCAAGTATCGAGAGACTCCAGCCAAGAGACGCGGCTGTGTGTGCACGAAGACGCTGTACATGACGCCGCTCCGTCATCCCAGGACACACATGTGGATGTGCATGCACGACACCATCATTATTCGATTAGACAGTGTCTTACTCCTCAACATTACTAGCAGTAATGTCACTCGCGTCCCCTCAAACACCCTCTTCGTCGTAGGACAATTCGCCCCACAACTCGCATACAACTTCGCCGAATCCCCCACCATAAACCCACTAACCTTCAACGTCCCCCCGGCATCATGTTGGAAACCCTTATTATCCGCCCCAAATGAGGTGCAGCCGTGTGGAGGAAGCGGTTCCTCCAGCCATACTATAGGCAGAATTGCATCCCCACCAAATCCGGGATATGATCGTGACTTCGTGGTCTTGCCAAGGCACGCGATGCAGTATGTTGTTTCATTGCGCCTCCACTTCTCGCAATCGGATACGGCCAGCACGTAGCAAGTACACTGGCTTTGCTTCGTTCGGGAAGAGTGAGGTCAAGCACGCACCGCGCCTTGGTGCTGCTTGTCGACGCTTGGCACAGCCAAGCTGGGCGGGCAACCTCCGAGTCTGGCGATCACTGATCGTTGTCCAGAAGATAGGCAAAAGATCGGTTGACTTGCTGGAGGTTGGATGATCTTTTGGTTGTGAGCCTAAGCATGTCACAACTTGTTTACTTGCGGCCTCTCGAGCTTCGTTTGTGCCTAATGAGGATAATGTACCCGAGGGCCAAGTGCGATTGAGCGCGCAGAGTCTCGTTATTGTAGATGGTGACAGAAACTTAGATGCTCGCCACGTGCTCAGCGCGAACCTCCATGTTTCATGGGCTTTACGATGCTCTCCGCTCAAGGTGTTTGGGGCAGAGGAGGGTCCACTGCGCCGTCCCTGGACGATAGGTGTCATGGTCGTGAGAGATGTAGTACCTGGCAGTCTTCCAGTGCCGCTGAGTGATATCAGGCTGGCCAACCAGAACTACGCGTGATTGCATCTACCTCATGCAGCCATCGGTAGCGCCATGTACGTGCAGTTCTTCCGTGGACGCTCAGTAGATGGGCCGACCCTAACATGAAGAGGAGCATGGTCAGTTTCCTGCAGCCACAGGCGGTGCTCAGTACAGAGCCAATGCCGTCCCAGCATGACGGAACGTGGATCGAATGATCCTGTCACCCCAGATATACCGTAGCCCATGGTCCTCAGATCCGCGCAACAGCGCGCAAAGGGTCGCGTAAGTCGGTTAGAACGATCTCAAAGTCAAGTCAGTAGTCTGGCGATCGGCTACGTACCGACCAGCAAACAGAAAACCACGAATGAATCGGATGGCATTGCCGCACAGCTCGACTTTTACCCGTGTTTGACCATGAGACACCAAGTCGGTAAGTTTGTGCTGGGCACAACAAGCAACATATCGTCATCGTCCGCCTGAAGCACGTGGTGGTTTGTTTGAGCTGTTAATCGGGTCAGTGCGTGCCGCACAGAGGAGCCGACAGCGATCGTGGGAGTACAGTAGTTCGACACCGCGGAAACGTAGTCATCTTGTTTAGTGAGTAACCCCACTCATCAACCATGATGTCGATTCCTGGATGGCAGGGCGAAAGTTCGGCCACACCAGATAGCCGGGTTGCGAGACATTGTCTTGCCAGGTTCTCCACGTGCTTCCACGCTAGGGTCCATTCAAGGGCATAGTGCAATCTGGCTGTTATGAATGTCGAATGACTGTCTGAGTAGTCGCGGTGACCTGTCTGGTTCTCTGTGCGCCAGAGCCAACCGCAACGCAATTGGCAGAAGTAAGAGAGCGCTGCAAGTAAGTCAAGACTGGAGATTGTGACGATCAAGGTAAATTTGCGCGACGTACAATTGCAACTTCGCTTCACTTCAGCATCGGTATCAGAAAGGATGATTGGAGAATTGTGTTGATCGCTGCTGTACGGTCAAGTCCACTGGAGTTGAGTCTTGCAACACTGCTTACCGCCAGTGTAGCGAAGAGAAGAGCTGATTGGGATCTCAGTAACAGTACAACATACCAACACCAACCACGATTTGCCCTTTAGTCGCGCACTCCCAACATGATCTCCGGCGGTGTGTGCGAGCTGCTATGTTATGGCCTCAGTCTCAGGATCAAAGCTTGAGGATTTTGGACGTACGACACTATAACAATCCTCCTTCCCAATCCGCTCGCGCTCCACCCTACAACTTGCCATCCTAGCAGAAGGTTTAGTGCTATGCCGGAGTGACGCACGCTTACGACTTTCATTAGCGCACTTGCGGCCAGTGGAGTCAACCGACCGTTCAGACTTCTTCAATTTCACCCTCCTCGGAACCAGACTGAAGAGCAGGCTCTTCGTCCTTCAGCACACCAGCACTCTCAGCACGGCGTGATCGCTGCAAGTAGTCAGTATATAACTCGAATACGGTGCGCATTAAACGACTTACCTTGCTCTCACGCATGCTGCCATCAGACTCGCGACGCTTGCGCACGGATCCTGGACGACTGCCAACGGCATCTTCATCACCATAGTCCAAAGTCTTACCCTTGTCACGTGGATCAGCGCGACTGATGTAGCTCCGCTCGCGTTCCAGCTCTCTCTCACGTCTCTCGCGCTCATAGACAGACACGCCATCTCGACGGTCGTGTCTACGATCGTCCTCACGCGAGATGTATCGGTCATCTCGGCGATCGCGTGGTGGTGGGGTGAGGCCAAACGAAGGCTTGCGGTACGATCTCTCGCGAGCTTCCTGGGCCTTGCGTCTGTCAGCTTCGTAAGCATCGATCTCGGGCGTACGAGTTCGGTGGCGACGATCTCGGGAGCGATCACGGTCGTCGCGTCGTGCACCATTTCTGTCGTCTCGGTCACGGCGTGCTCGATCGCGCTCGTGCTCATCTCTCTCCTTGAGTCGGCGCATGTACTTCTCGTAGGCAGTCGCCCTCATGTCGTCATCAGCAGCTTCCCAGTCGCGAGTACCTGCAAGCAGTCGTGTAACATCCTCAAGGGTGTCCTCAAGCCGGATGGCTGGTCTATTGCGCTTCATCTGTGTTCTGATGCCATCGATGATGTCTCTCTTATGGCGCTCGGCATCGAGCTTGCTGTCTTCGTGACGCTTCTTGATCTTGTCCATGAGTCTTGAATAGATCAAGTTCAGCTCGTCATCTTTCAAGACCGATGTCTTTGGGTGAGACTGCATGACGTCCATGAACTGGTCGAAGGTGGTGTCGAGGGTCATCTCGTAGCGTCTGTCTTCCAACACGTCCATCGCGTCGTTGCGCTTGGAGCGTAGCTTGCGCTCTTCGTCTTCGACAATGTCCCAGAACAGGTCCAGAGGGTCACTGCCTGGCATGCCGACATAGCTAGTGAATCGCGGATCGTCAGCGAAAGAGGAGTGCACGTCCTGCCACTTGCTGCCAGCCTTGATCTTGCCTTCTCTCAGCTTGTCGTTGAGCGATTGTCTGAAGCCATCACGAGCCTGGCGCTCTCGGCGTCGCTTCAAGCGCTTCTCCTGCTGCAGCTTCTCGTTGGCGACTCGCTCCAAGGCCTTCATGTGGTTCTCGAACGCATAGAACACATCAAGCTTGTTGAGTGCTCGGAAGATGTCTTCGGAGACGAAGCGGTCGCTTGTCGTGATCTTCTCTTCGGCGTCGTTCCATCTGGTATCAGGATCGACGATCAGCACTCTGAGCATGGAGTCGAGCTCGGCGATGGCAGTCTTGCGGCGGGCAGACTCTTCTTCGGCGTGCTTCTTCTTCAGCTCAAGGATGTACTCATCGAACATGCGCTTGCGCTCATCATCATCTCCAGCCTGCTTGTAGACATACTCGCCCTGGATCATTGGTCTTGCAGTCTTCCAGCGCGTGTAATGCTTGATCTCCTCATGGGTCCGTAGCATCTTACGGAAGTCTTCACGCAACTTTTCTTTGCGCTCCTTCTCCTTGCCCTTCTCTTGTGCACGCACTTCTTGGCAGTACTTCTCGTATGCCACTTTTCGCTCCTTGGGGTCCTTGATGGCGCGGTACTCCCGGTCGCGCACAACAACACGCAAGGCATCCTGCCACTCGGTGTCGGGTGAGATGTTGTGACGCTTGAGCAACTTGCAGAAGGCCTCTTCTGCTTGTTCGTGGGTGGCATAGTCAGGCTCGTCGTTCTTCGCTGGCATTGGTCCCCTGAAGCCAACGTCATCCCGCCGGTTCTCCCATGGCATGCCACCGCCGCCGCCTCTTGGGCCTTCGCGGTCGAAAATTGGCTTGTTTGGCAGACCAGCCATACGGTCGTCCCGCCTCGTCATGCGATCTTCGGATCTGTCTGGACGGCCGTAGTCCTGACCTCTACCTGCCACAAAGTCTGGACGAGCGTTTTGGCGAGGTGCCTGATCCATGACAGCTGGTCTGTCCCATCTTGTCTCCTTTGTGACCTTGTTGTAGTAGTATGCTCGACCATCAGGCGCTTTTGCTTCACTCCAGTCGCTGGCACTACCATTCGGACCTGCTGGTGTCGCCGGAGCATCGAAGTCGTCGGGCTTGCTCCATGATGTCTGCTTGGTTTGCTTGTTCCAGAAGTATTTGCGGCCGTCTGGCGCGGTCGCCTCGGCCCAGGCACTCATGTTTGGTTGATGTGTAGGTGATGATGGTGTGCAAAAGAATTGGTGTCGGGATTGCTGGGTGAGAGGTGAAGCGCGTGACCGCAGCTCGCAAGGCGATGTGGTCGTCCTTGGGAGGCCGCGAGGTGGAGTTTTGAAGCTCGGAAAAGCTAATGGAGAGTTAGCGTACCACGTGACTGGACGCTTTACAGGGAATCACACTCGAGCAAGAGCATTCACTTCAGACATACCAAATATCAACGTCTAATCTGTTTGGCCCACCATCGAATCAGTGCGTTCTGACCAGCAGAGAGCGGGCTTAAAGAAAAAGGCTACGTATCGATCCAGCCTTGCCGAGGGACCTGAGTTCACTCTACAGCAGCTCAGAGACCCTGCCATTTATGGGGATGTGTCCGACGTGATGCGTCCTTCCAGAGACCGTCCGCTTAGGAAACGTGACGAGATGACCAGAGCATGGGAAGGGATAGATCCAAAGGTATGCCGCGATGCAACATCAACTATGCCGGAGGTTCTGAGACCATTACATCAGCAGCTCAGAGAGCGCAGTAGCGATGGGGATGTGCCACAAAACAGCGCACATTCTTCCTTCACCGCCAGCCTCAATCATGTCTGGAACCATTGAAGTTCTCAAGAAAAGACTGGCCAAGAAGACCGCAATATCAACCCAGCCTCGTCGGAGGTTCTGAGACCACCACATCAGCAGCTCAGAAAACGAAGAAGCAACGGGGATGTGTCACAAATAGCGCACATTATTCCTTGACAGCCAGCTTGAATCATGTCTTGTATCCATTGAAATCTGGGAAAAGGGACTGGTCAAGAAAGCCGCAATATCATCTTAGCCTCGCCGGAGGATTTGATACTGCCACATCAGCACCTTGGACAACGTGGAAGCAGTGGGGATGCGCCAAAAACAACGCACATTCTTCCTATAACGTTAGCTTGAATCAATTGTTGAACTATTGGAATTTGGGAGAAAAAGCTGGCCAAGGAGGCGGCAATATCATCCCAGCCTCCCTGGAGGTTTTGATACTGCCACATCAGCAGCTTGGTAGTCTATATGCAACGATATCACACCATAGCACGATGCGGAAACCATCTCTCGTGGATGCCATAGCGGACGATTTGGGCGATAACAAGATCATCATCGACCACTTTGCGCCAGACACAAGACTCGCCGCCGCTTCGGCATGGTGCGACCACACAGAATGCGTATAAGGTTGCCCTCGTTCTCGTCAGTGGCGGCAGTGGTGCGGATTGGTGTCGTTTGGATAAACGGTGCTTTGAACCCCCTGTTCGGAGTTGACATACTTGTTTGGGGTCACGAATATGATGCGGTGCAAGGACGGAGCAAGAAGGCCATGGGAAACGACACTATCGGCATGAGCTTCTCCTTCCACCATCTCCGCCTCATCAAGAAGGGCAAAATCATCATCAACGGCATCACCGGTTCAATACCAGGTGGTACCAGACTACGTTCGGATACTTAGAGGAATGACTGGACGTGTCGCTGAGTGGTTTCGGTGTGCTTACCTTGAGCTCGCCTGGAAGTTTCTTCGCAACACGTTCGCGAAGTCGTTGTACAACTAGTTGGCCAACCCATAATCCCTCCTCTGCTCCACCAACTCCTCGACAGTCCGCTCGCGCCACGCAAGCCACTCATCCAACAGTCTGCGGCGGTTCTCAATAACAGCCTTATCAGCACTACTGCGCTTAGCGTTATCAGCCTCGTCGAATTGGCGGGAGTAGTCGCGGCTATCTAACGCTATAACACCACAGCACGACGCGGCAATCCCTCTCCAGCTTCGCCGGAGGATTCGACACTGCCACGTCAGCAGCCTGGCACTCTACATCCAACAATATCACACCATAGCACGACGCGCCCCCTCTATCCCATCACCTTCCCAATCTCACTAGCCCACCCCTCCGCCCTCTCAAACCCATTCGTATACGTCCCATGATCCATCATCGCCCGCCTGACCTGGCTTGCATCCGTCAAAACGAACGGCCCATACTGCACAATCGGCTGATCCAAAGGCAATCCCGCTACAAGAATGAACCTCGCGTTCTCCTTCGCATCAGCCGGGACTGAGGCAATGACTTGATCTCCCTTCTGCTCAAACACGGTGTTGTGGTACTGTGGGACTTCTCGGCTTGTCGCACCGGTATCCCATGTCGTCTTGCCTTCGAGAGTGTATGCGAAGGAGTTCCAGCCGGCGGGGAGAGGCTGGGCGAGTTTGCCTCCCGGTTGGATCGTCACATCCAATAGCCAGACGGGAGTATACGCCAATTCCTGTACACTGTCCACACCCTGAGAGCGACCGCTGATTACTTTGACCTTCACTTTGCCATCGTCTGCCGTCGCCTCTGGGATCTCCTTGGCCCTTAGGTCTCGATACCTCGGTTCACAGGCCTTAAGATCTTTCGGAAGATCTACCCAGAGCTGCATTCCGATATTACTTGATCCTGTGCCGTCATCGTGTGGCATTTCAGCGTGAACGATTCCTTTGCCGGCTGTCATGAATTGCAGGTCACCAGCGTTGATCGTTCCTTTGTTTCCAGCAAAATCTTCGTGATCTACGGCGCCGGAGAGGAGGTATGTTATTGTTTCCTGGCCTCTGTGCGGGTGGTCTGGGAAGCCAGCACCTGGAGCGACTGAAAAGTGATCCAACATCAAGAAAGGCGTGAAGTTCCTCAGTCGTGGTGTGCCTATTGAGCGGCGGACTGTGGCTCCAGCACCCTCGGCCTGTTCAATCGCTTCGAAGACCTTCTGAATCCCTCTCGGCTTCGGATTCGTAGCATTAAGACTGGGAATGACCGGCAGTCCCACAAACTTCGTATCCGGCGCCATTGCTGCTGTTGTAGCGTTTGTTCTGAGATTCCTTGTCAAGCTGTTTATTGTGGATGTCCTGAGAATGCCTCGCATGTACTCTGTAATGTGTCCTTGCTGGTAGATTGCTACTGTTATCGCTGCTATACTTACGAAAATGGAGAGGAGGAGCTTCATCAAGCCGTGAACGAGGGAGGGCATTTGTATCTGTGGACAGATCTGAGGATGGAAATCGCATGAAGGGAAGAGAAGCTGTGGTTTAGTGTGACATGCGTTACTGATCATTGGAGAGCAGAATTGCCGGAATTGGGGTGTTTAGTGGTGATTTTGGGGGGCTATCTTTGTGGGTGGAGGAGTTTTGCCATGATTTCGAAGGATTGGAAATCCTTTATGTCCTGTGGGTAATCACGCAGTGTCGCGTGGAGTGTTGTGGATATGGTGTGCTACGCTATTGCTCGAAGAGGCAGGTCATCCTCGGCCGATCCTATGGCCAACCTCAGCTTGAATCCTGGAGGCTGGTGAATTGTATCGTATATGCGTCTGTAGAATAGATCAATCGTCTTTTGCCAGTCATTGTCACGATAGTCTAGCTCGACTTACATTAGAGGCACACAGCACTCCTACATCGCCAGCCAGCACCAAAATCACGAAACATCCACGATCACTCCTTCACTACATTACCCATCCACCCACAATGGCCCCCAGCAAGATTCCCGGCCAAGACGGCACCCTAACGCAACCCCAAGCGACAAAACTAATGTCCTTCTTCATCAAATCCCACGCCGCATCCATCCCCCCAACCAACTTCGACCGCGCAGTCTACGACAACCTCGAAGTGCTCTCCTGCACCCTCCTCGAACCCCGCATCACAGCCAAATCCCTCATACGCATCAAGGTCCCACCAAACTACTCTAACCAACAGGAAGGGAAGTTGCCGCGGACTACGCATGGAGGGGCGATACGTATGTATACCTTACCGACCGCTTAATGGGAAGATTCTGTGTGGGTAGGGTCCAGCTGATGTGGATGTGTAGCGATGTTCTTTGATTTGCCTACTAGCATTACGATTGTAGCGTGTAATTTCTCGGGGTGGGAGTCGACGGGCATGACGCGGCGGTTGGATGTGACGTATCTTAAGCCGCCGGTGGAGGGTGATGATTTGATTCTGGAGAGTGAGGTGCTGAGTATTGGGAGGCGGTTAGCGACGATTAGGGGCGTGTTGAAGAGGGAGAGGGGATGGGGTTGTGTTGGCGATTTGTCAGCATGATAAGTATATGGGGGATCGTGCGCATTATGTGGGTGAGAAGTTTGATGTGAGTAAATTGTAGATAGTGGTGGGAGGAAGTTAATTTGAGTATGACGACGGTAGTTTATATGCCACTCCCATCATTTCGAGCCCAGAGTTTTACGGTTCTGTCTCGACCGCAGGATGCTATACAGCTTGCGTCGGCAGCGACATCGACAGAGAGGACCGTCCCGTCGTGACCGGTGAGGGAGTTGCAGGGTGCCCAATCGTCGGCGGAGAAGATGTTGACCGTTTTATCGAAGCCAGCGCTGACAATGAAGGTGCCTGCTTTCTTCGGTTGAATGGTGTCATGTTCTCCAGAGTCACCATTGGTCATGGTGGTGTCGGCTTGTTGTTGTTGGCCGGAGAGTGGGCCGTCTGTGCCCTTGAACCACCGTAGGTCTGATACGCCACCGATGTGAGCACCGATGCTGGCTGTTTCGCGTACTGCGCGCAAGTCCCAGCACTTGGCGAAACTGTCTGCGCTGCCTGTCATTACTCGTGTGCCGTCGCTGGCCCAGTCGAGGGCGTGTATAGGTGCGACGTGGCTTTCCAGAAGCATGACCGTTCTGCCTGTGCGCATGTCCCAGATGCGGCCAATAGAATCCAGACCGGCTGATGCGATCAAGCTGCCGTCCTCGTTGAAGCCTACGGTATAGACTTCTTTGCTGTGACCTTCCTGTAAGAGAAGCTCTTTTGTTGTGTTCACATCCCATAACCGCCAGGTTGTGTCGTAGCTCGCACTCGCTAGATATCGTCCTGAAGGGTGGAATTCTGCCCTCACTACTCTCGCACCGTGACCACTGAGCGATGCGATAGGTGTGTCCTGCTTCAACGACCACAGGTGTATCTCTCCATCTGCTGCAGATGTGGCCAAGTTCACGCTCTCTTCCGAGACATTCGAGTCAGGCAGAGTTGCACCTGGATACCAGCTGATGCCACCGATCATGCCCTTGTGTCCCCGCAATGTAGTCTTGGTCGTCAGATTAGATGCATCCAACAGCTTGACACTGCCTGCCCAGTCTCCAGATGCTATCATCTGCCCATTCGGTGAGAACCGCACTATGCTCACAGGCCTGTCGCTGGCAATCTCACTGCCCTGCAGTTCGATGTCCTTCAGCTTCTCCTTGATAGCCTTTCGGTGTTGCACGTGCGTCGCGACAGGTATCTTGCTCTCTTCCCTCTGGCGTGCCAGTCGTTGCTTCGCTCTAGGTAGTGAGAATTGTGCTATGTCGCGCCTCGCAGCCAGCAGATCCTGGGTCCCCTCGATGTAGAACTCTCCTTCCTCGTCGCCCGCATCATCGCCCTCGTCTGCATCAGCCATAGACTCATCATCGTCAGCTCCACCCTCCTGCTCGCGGAGCATCAATGAGCGTAACCGGTCTCGCCTGTCCTCTTTGCGCTCGCCGAAAAGTGTGATGGGCTCGCCGCGTGCTCGTAGCTCGGTGCGCACTCGCTGGTCATCCGTCGGGACTGCTAGGGCGGCTGCCTTTCGCTTTCGCGCAAACTCGCCCAGCACAGAGGCTGCATGTTGGGAGGGCTCGCCTGGGGCGGAGGGGATCTGGTAGTTGGTGTCGAGGGCTGGTCGCAGGTCAGACAGGTCGTATAGTAGTGGAGTAGCTGTAGGTGCACTCACGTACGTCTGCGATGCTAATGCCTTGATCTTCCTGCCAGTCGAAGCATCAGTCAGCCGATCCGTCTCTGTCGAAGTGTCGAGCTCTGGCATAGCGTGTGAATATGGCAAGCTTGCTCGTGGACGTCGTGTGGGCTGTCTGCTTACCTGTTTCTGCTCGTCTTCGACATACGCCTGTCGCGCCGGGTGCATCGACATCTTGTGTGCGTACGACGAGTTCCCGTGGGGTGGAGTTTCAGGGCAAGTGAAGAAGTATCGTGAAGCTTTGCGGGCGGACAGGCTGCACGTCCCGTCTCGACATTGGCAGACAGAGTAGAACTACATGTACCCTGGAGAAGTACATCTACCGCTACTCTGCTGCTAACTTCCAACGCCCCTGAGCCTCACCACCTGCTGCAGATCAAATCCCGTCCACCATCAATGGCTTGATCATGTTGCTCACCAGCGTCGTGATCAGCTACATCGTCTTCGCTGAGCTGCAATGTCAGCCTCCCTCCGCTCCATGCTCGTGAACAGGGGCACATCAAGTCTGACTTCCACAGCCTCGCGCCTTTCCACACCTTCCATGCCTGCGAGGCACTCGTACTCTTCCGGGACCGACGCGACGTCCTTCACCTATCGACTCGCAGCGGCATCCGCCCCCAAACGATCTCCTCCACCACGTCAGCCCCAGCACGGCAAGGACTACTGGAACTACGCGTCCACGCATGTGAACCCTTCGCCACCATATCTGCGATCCACCAAGCCAGAGTCTGGCGAGGATGCCTTCTTCGCGACCACGATCGGAGGTAGTCCACATCATGTAGCATTCGGTCTAGCAGATGGTGTGGGAGGATGGCAAGATCAGGGTGTTGATCCGTCAGAGTACAGCCAAGCACTGTGCGGCCTCATGGCAGGGTCGGCGAACATACATGAAGGAGTCGAAGAGGACCCGGTGAAGCCGCAGTCGCTCCTACAGAAGGCATACGACGCTGTCATGTCGAATCCTCGCATTGCAGCTGGAGGCTGTACTGCTAGCCTGGGCGTAGCGGACAAGACAGGCAACATCGAAACAGCCAACTTGGGCGACTCAGGCTATCTCATCTTCAGCCCTGGCAAGGTGGCACACCGTTCAGAGGTGCAAACTCATGCATTCAACACGCCTTACCAATTCTCCAAGGTTCCAGCCAAGATGCAAGCACAGTACGCCATCTTCGGTGGACAGACGCATTTCAGTGAAACACCCAATGAGGCTGATGTCGACAATCACCAGCTCAAACACGGCGACATCGTTTTGTTTGCGACCGACGGTGTGTGGGACAATCTCTCTGCCCAGGACACCCTACAAGTGGTAGCTCGGGTTATGGAAGAAGGTGGATACTGGTCCAAGTCGTCCAAAGGCGCAGAGACTATGCTCAACCACTCTCTCATACAATCCTTGCCCCGAACGATCGACAACAAGGTCAAGGACTCATACCTGCCCGGACAGATCGCTGCTGCAGTCATGCGTGAAGCCAAGATCGCTGGACTAGACAGACGACGAGAAGGACCTTTCGCGAAAGAGGTCAAAGCGCGGTATCCTCAGGAAGGATGGGAAGGCGGCAAGCCAGACGACATCGCTGTTGTTGTGTGCATCGCCGTTGAAGAGAGCTCGGGCGTCGACAAACTCATCAAGGCCAAGCTGTAGTACCTGCCGTGCTTTGTCAAAAGCACATACTAGGTACACTGCACGAGCAGTCGCTATGATGACCGTCGATCATCGCACCAATGGTGACTGCGTGCAGTCTTGGTTGCGCAATCGCACCACGCTGCGACTGGCAAGTTGTTCGACTTGAACGTTGAACGCTCGGGCACAACCTGAGGTACAGCATGCAGTACTTTCGCCAACTGAAGTGCGCCTTGCTTGGCTTTTCTCCGATGGTGTCACCAAAACGTGCAGGATCTCTCCAGGACACTTGAGCCAATCTAACTCCGCCAGGACGTGGATGTAACACAGCCACGCCACACCAGGTTCGACCATACTGGGTCAGAGCACTCGGTAGACTTTTTGTTCACATATGGCTGTGGCCCCGACTCCGAAGCTTCGCCATACCTAACGCAAGTGAGCGTACGCGCTCACGGCGCTCTAGCTCGCACGACAGACGGCTTCGTGAAGCGGCTGTCGACAGTAGCACACATTTCGTGCTACATGACCATTTTCCAAGGGCGAACAGCGACAAGGCAGTCGGTACCGGCATATGAGGCAGGCACTTGAGATGCACCGAGATGTGAAGCCGCGCTTTATCCCCGCGTCCAACTAATTTGCACGGAGGTGTCCACTGCTCCACGACGACTTTAGAGGACCTGCAGATCTATTTTGCGAGTGGAGACGACTGCTTTGGATCTTGCAGGGGAGGGGAACGGAATATGACATATGTAACGCGAGTATCTCTGAAGAAGTGGACGACGCGTCTTTCTCGACTTTCTGCTTAATGTCGTGCTTTCTTGAAGCCATCAGTCTTCGTCGTCTATCAGCAGCTCTTCTCTAGACCATCTGGTCAGTCCTTTGATCTTCAACGGCCTCTACGTCCCTAGATCAGCACCTTCACCATGTCCCTCACCGCCCTCCTCGCCCTAGCCATGACCCTCCCGATAGCAACAACAACACCAACACCCCACACAAACCCCAAATGCACCCCCGAAGCAATCCAATCCCTCCTCCCCCCAACCGGAAACGCCACCCTAACCTCCGTCACCTCACTGCCCTCCAACTCAACCTTCCACGTCCCCACCTCAAACCTCGCCTATCCAATTTTCCCCACCCAACTCCGCGCCCTCTGCGCCATCGAATTCAAACTCCCATCGAGCGAGACTTCGTCATACTCCTTCGGCCTCTTCCTCCCCGATGACTGGAACTCTCGTTTCCTCGCTGTTGGCCAGGGCGGTTTCTCGGGAGGGATCAATTGGCTCGATATGGGCGCTGGAGTCGGGTATGGGTTCGCTGCTATGTCGACGGATACGGGCCATTCTTCCATTTCCGCGAATGGGACGTGGGCGTATGAGAACCCTGAAGGGGTCGTGGATTGGGCGTGGAGGGCGATGCATGGGAGTGTTGTCGTTGCGAAAGAGGTTGTTAAGGGGTACTATGGCGAAGAGGCGGAATGGAACTACTACAGTGGTTGTTCCACCGGTGGGAGGCAAGGTTTGAAGGAGGTGCAGATGTTCCCCGAGGACTTTGATGGGGTTCTGGTCGGGGCGCCGGCGTGGTGGACGAGTCATTTGCAGACGTGGACGGTGAAGACTGGGCTGGATAATATGCCGAATACCAGTAGTCATTACATCCCGCCGGCGTTGTTTCCCGTGATTGGGACGGAGGTGATTAGGCAGTGCGATGGGCAGGATGGAGTCAGGGATGGGATTGTGAGTAGGCCGGAGGGATGTCATTTCGTTCCTGAGGCGTTGCTTTGTCGGGAGGGCGTGAGGAATCAGACGCCGGAGGGGTGTTTGACGGTGGAGCAGATTGGGACTTTGGGCAGGGTTTATAATGATTATGTTGAGACGAATCAGGTTGGTCGAATTGAGTATGTATTGGTGGTTGTGGGTGCTGATTGTGACGCAGACTTTTGTCTTTCCGCATATCAACCTGGGAGCCGAGTCGCAGTTCGAGGTCCTGATGAGTGGATCGAGGATACATCCACTGGGCATTGACTATGTGCGGTACTTTTTGCTGAACGAATCGACGTGGGATCCCAAGGACTTCGACTACCAGATTGTTCAGGAGGCGGATGCTGTTCAGCCGGGTAATGCGAGTGCCAACAAGTTCGATTTGAGGCCATTCCATAAGCGCGGGGGCAAACTGTTGCAGTAAGTCGCTTCTGATAACCTCCGTTCTTGGTGACCGAATCCAGCTGACTTGAACTTTCGCAGCTACCACGGCCTGGCTGATGGTCTCATCCCAACGGGATCCTCCGAGCACTTCTACCGACAAGTACTGAACACGATGACACCCAAAGACATCGAGCTCGACTCCTGGTATCGCTACTTCCGGATCCCAGGTATGCAGCACTGTGCTGGGACGCCCTCGGATGTCAACGCACCTTGGTACATAGCTGGCGGGAATCAGGCAGCAGACCTTAGCAGTAGCACCAATGGAGTACCTGGCTACCGGGATGCGGAACATGACGCTCTCCTAGCTCTGATGGAATGGACTGAAAAGGGCAAGGCGCCGGAGCAGATCATTGCAACAGTATGGCAGAATGATACGCTGCAGGATGAAGTGCTGAGGCAGCGACCGATCTGCCCGTTCCCACAGCATGCTGAGTATGATGGGAAGGGAGATCTGGACGAGCCGGCATCCTGGAAGTGTGGTTCGGAGTTTACGCTGCAAAGGCAGGAGTCGTATTGAGTGGCGAGATGCCACGATGTATGTCAAAATGCAAAAAGAATGCAAAACAATCGATCTTGCCAAGATAGTCAGCGCGGTGCGGTGCCGCACCCTCACTACAAGATTGACTTCTAGTGGAGGAGAATGCAAGGCCCATGCAGCATCGCAGCATATTGCTGTAACACTGCACCATCTCACCAAGATCAACTGTTGATGCGTAAGCCTTCAAGGTATCATATATACCTTCACAGAGTCTCGAATCTGGCAGAAGGCACGGGTCCCTGGTTGTGCGTTGCGCCTTCCGATGTGCATGTTCTAAGGGGTCCCGATGACGGCGGAAACTTGTGGTCAAGTTATGTTATCATGGCCGTAAACGAAGCACGTAGCCAATCTGTACAAGAGACACGCTACTCTTGAGTTACGGCGCTGTACTTCGATATCTTGGTCCACTGTTCTCGTTGTGGAGCGTATCGCTACGACGCGGCAATTACCTCGACCATATTTGCCTACGTGCTATGATGGAGATCAACCACTCGTGTTCGAGCCGGCTTACTTGAGGCTTGTTCCGGAAGCGCTTCAGTAGCATGGTCGATTGTGACTCTCCGGGAGCAAGGCGGCACGGTGAGCGCGACAGCTCGGTTCGTGCTCGCGATTCCTACGCGATCAGAGGTACTCTTACAGTTGACTCGTGGTAGACTGTAGTAGCGGGACGGTCATGGAAGAGCGGTGATATGTGGCTCCGCACAAGAAAGACCCCACAGCCTGGTCGCTGCTGGACCTGTGGGGAGCGTCGTGGCGCTTCGAGCGTGCGCAGACATTCTTTGCAGCCTTACGGCACTCCAAAGACTGCATCTTGCGCTTGGATATGGGCTGCTTGTCCTGGCTGTCGAAGACTTACTCCATGCCTTCCATCAAGCTGACCTTGTCCAATACCATGCCCCTCACACCGACCCACTCTCTCAGACTCTCCCAGTCTTCGCCTTCCTCTTCACCCCTCTTCTCGACTTCTCTGAAACCCCATGCGCCAGCCACTTTGTCAATGGCTGCCCGCTCCTCCTCTCTGATCCATCTCTCCCACAATGGCACGCCACTTGCCCATGTCACTCGGTCCATCTGATCATTTGCGGTGGTTACCGCCACGTAGCCGACCATGCTGACTGCACCCACATAAGTCATGATGCCGGCGAATGCAATACCAGTGGCTGTGCTCGGGTCCATTGTTTGCTGTAGTGATGAGAATGACGAGGAGAGTGTATAGGCTGCCGCAGGAGCCAGACCGAGACCTGCCATGGGGATTGCCGCTTGACGAAGAGTTTTGGCTTTCTTGAACGCAGCTGTACTGAATGAAGTGGTAATGACATCTATCGCCAATGGCAAGTTGTGCGACTTTATTGCCGCATCCAGAGCGACGTTGGCAGTCTTGGAGTCGATGGCGGCATTTACCTTATCGGGCGAAGCAGCTGTGTACTCGACTTCATTGGCACTCTTGGACGTCGGTACGGGCTTACGGGCATAGAGATCGAAAAGGTCCGGAAAGCTCGAAGGCTGCTCCAAGAGGCTTTGCAATTCCACATAGGCCTTCAATATCGCCGGAGCGATGAACACATCAGGATGTCGTACGATCTCCTGCGCCTTCTCGCTGATCAAGTCGAGAATGCTTACTTTTGATATGTATGTGGGATGCTGCCGGGCATTGACACTCCCTAGAAGTGCTGATGTCGCTGTCTCTTGCTGGGCCTTTGCTGAAATTTTCGGCTTCAGCACACCTTCAGGCCCTTTCTCATCCAGTACGACTTTTGCCAGAGCCTCAAGCTGTTCCAGGACATATAGCACTCTCTGTTCCGACGGCAGCTTGCCACCCTCAGGCTTCAACACGGATGATGCCAGCTGCTGTATGCGACTGTGTGCGGCATTGAGATCGAGTGACTGGGTGGCAGCTGGTCGATGAGCTCCGGTGGCCAGGCGTCTGATCTGCTGTATGCGGGCGGTCTGCGATGTGTGTGCTGTACTCCGAGGTGTCGTAGGGAATGTCGCCAAGGTTCTCCTGGCAGTCTGTGCGATTGGCGCGAGCTGCTGGAGCTTCGAAGCATTCTTCGGCTGTCGCAGGACTGAGAGACAGTCCTGGCAGACTGCCATTCTTCTGAGCTCCATCGTGTGTGGTCGTCGGTTGTTTGTCACCAGTGCAACGGACGTGGTTGGCAGTGTTCACGCTTCCAGCTTGCTCCACAGTCGGAGTTCGGCAGAGCAGCGCATGTGGCTGACAGGGCTGAGTACATGTACGTCTGCGGTTACGACATGCGCCAAGCATATCAGGTACCCATCGCAAAGGACCGTCCATTGCACATTCTGCACACCTTCCATGCGCTTGGTGCGTTACATACACTGCGCTACTTGCCGTACACGTACGATAAAGCCCAGCCTCACCTGAACCGTTGGGCATATCCATAACACACCAACGACCGGGCACAAGGCGCAACCATGCCTGGACCACCTCCTCCACCACCTCCGCCGCCCATGCCGGGAGCAGCAGGAGGTATGTGAAAGCTGCATAGAGAAGGCAGATGTGGTGTGTCTAACTTCTAGCAGGTCCACCTCCGCCTCCACCGATGCCACCGCCAGGCAACCTACCCTCGAGACCGGCTGCGAAGGAAGTGAAAGGAAGAGTACGTTCACGCTCTGGCTGAGAAGCGTCCTGGGACTCGATTTGGGTGTACGAGGAGTTGGAACTGTATGCTGACGTAATGCCGCACAGGGAGCACTTTTGGGCGACATCGAGAAGGGCGCGCGACTTAAGAAAGTAACGCATATCAACGACAGATCGGCGCCCATAGTCGAGAAGCCTAAAGACTCGGGAGGTGCGCCAACAGGAGGAGCACCGCCTATTCCAGGAGGCTTGAGACCGCCCGCACCACCTGGCACAAATAGAGCTCGAAGCAACAGCGATCAGCCAAGCAACGCAGCAGCAGGAGGAGGAATGGATGCAGCACCGCAACTGGGAGGGTTGTTCGCAGGAGGGATGCCGAAACTGAAGAAGGCAAGTGGAGGCATAAACATGTACGATTCAGATCCGGAGACAAACACGAAGAAGAGCCCTCCGCGAGCAGCAGCCCCGCCGATACCCAATGGCACAGCACCCGCGCGACCTGGCGGAGCACCGCCGCCATTACCTCCCAGTGCGGCGCCGGCAATACCCTCGGTGGCTGCGTTGAGAAACAACTTAAGGCCTTCAAGTACGCATTCGTTACCCGAGGCCGCGATACACAAGCCCAAGCCACCACCACCCATAGGAAAGAAACCACCCATCCCACCACCAGCGTCGCGAAAACCATCTGGTTTGAGTTCAGCTTCAACCACCAACCTCAACCCGCCTTCAGCGCCTCCACCACGACCTTCCTCAAGTCCTTCGCCTTCAGGACTTCCACCACCACCACCCTTACCTCAAAGTGCACCTAAACCACCTCCAGCTCCGATATCGAGAACAGCTCCCACGCCTCCTGCGGCCGTAGCACCTCCTCCACCTCCAACACCACAATCACGTATCACGAAAGTACAGGATGACGATGAGTACGATCCATACCGATATGACAGCAGCTCATCGCGAGGAGCGCCCGCGGCTCCTCCTCTGCCACCTTCGCAAACAAATGGGCACAAGGAACCATCTCTAGCGCAACAGGCAGCGCTCAATGCATTCGGCATGAACAGAGCCAACTCACCAGCATCACATCCCCCGCCTCCTCCACCTGGATCTGCTCCATCGAGGCCGAACACTTCTTCAGGCCCGCCCGCTCCACCTCCACCACCTCCCATGAGCAGGAACAACACCCAACCGCCTGCCCCACCACCACCGCCCACACCCAAGGCGAGCACACCTGGTGGGATACCTTCAGCGGGCGGCAAGAGTCTTGGTCAAGTCAGCCAGTCCACAACAGATCTACCAACTCGAATGCCCACCATGGACGCTTCAGCTTACACGCTCACGAACGGACGATCGAGAGCAGATTCGGCGCCGAAGGGCCAGTCGGGTGGTGGAGGCAGATACATTGTGCAGGATTTGAGGTGGAAGTTCCAGAGTGATGATACACTACCGAAGCCACGAGACTTCACTGGTGGGCCCAAGAGGTACCGCGCTGGGAGAGGGAGCAGTGTGCCACTCGACTTGAGCTCGTTTGAATAGAGACAAGCGGGCAAAATGTTGTGTAGCGTTCTAGCGGGCGCCTTGTCATGAGTAGTGAAGCAGCTTTGATTCGAGCATTGTATAGAGTGATATCCTGACAGGGAGCATTTTCTATTGACTCTCACATTTCACCATAGGCTGTGGTGTTGCGCTGTTCACGATCACAAGGAGTCAAGTCCGCGACTGAGACCCTGGATTGGGCAGCATCAAGCCAAGCGCATCAGCTTTATTGACGGAGCCACCGTGGACTGCACTTGTCCTCGACTCTCCTTTTAGGCGGCCATTTGAGCACAACATCCTCCACGGTACAAATTCGCTTGGACCTTCGCCACTTGACATACACCACCGGATCACTGCAACGCCCTCACGCTTCCTCACGTCGCACGATCCACGAGCAACCCGCGACCATGTCCCGTCGACCAGCGGGCCCAGACAAGGCGGAGCAGAACCGGGCAACACTGAAGCAACTGGTCAAGCTCGAAGCGAACAAGACATGCTCTGATTGCAAGCGCAACAAGCATCCGCGATGGGCGAGCTGGAACCTTGGCGTCTTCATCTGCATCCGATGTTCTGGCATTCACCGCGGCATGGGCACTCACATCTCGAGAGTGAAGTCGGTCGACCTGGACTCGTGGACGGACGAGCAGATGCAGAGCATGATCAAGTGGGGCAACGCAAGAGCGAACAGATACTGGGAACACAAGCTGGCAGAAGGACACGTACCGAACGAAGCGAAGATTGAGAACTTCATTCGGACGAAGTATGACAGCAAGCGGTGGGTCATGGATGGGCCTATGCCGCACCCGAGCACCCTGGACGATGGGAACGACGACGATGTGCCGTTGAATGTGGTGCAAGAGAAGGTCAGGGAGAGAGAGCAAAGTGCCAGCATACGGAATGGCAGTGGGTCGGGAATCGTGGCTCCTCCAACAAGAGCACCACAGATGGATCTATTTGGAGACGATCCTACACCTCAGCCTGCACGACCGAGCACGACCGAGCCTTCGGTCAGTAGACCTGGACCACCTAAAGCAGCTGCAGCCGCACCCAAGCAGACCAAGCCCGGCGAGAGCTTACTTGGCTTGGACTTCTTTGGCGGAACACAATCAGCACCGCCGGCAAGACCGTCGAGCACAGGTCCAAGCACTCCTGGAGGCGCGCCCGAGCGATCGAACCTCAAGCAGTCAATCTTGTCACTCTATGCATCAAAGCCAGCCGCGCCTCCCTCGCAGCCTACTGCCAATGCCTTCTCCGGGATGCAATCGCCGCCCCTCGCATCGCCGACGCAGCAGCAATCCAATGCGCAAGCATTGGGTGGTCTAGGAGATGCTTTCGGTTCGCTATCATTTGGTGCACCAGCCGCTCAGCAAAAGCCAACCCCATTCTCCAACTTCGCACCTCCAAGTGGCCACTCAAGACAAGCATCCCAAGTGAAATCTCCACCACCATTATCAGGCGGCGGCTTTTTCGACGCTAAGCCTGCACCACCGCCAAAGCAGATCTCGCCTCCAGTACAGCAGCCCACAACACGACAACCGAGCAACAGCTTCGGGGCAGACTTCGGCGACTTCTCCTCTGCACCATCAACAGCATCCGCAAAGAGCCCTCCTGCTGCGAGCAGCTCAATGGGCGACCTGTTCGACATGTCAGCTCCAACACCCGCATCAAAGCCTGCCGCCCAGCCAAAGGCCGCCCAGCCGCCACCAATAAACTACTCTCCGTTCAACCTCTCCCAACCTTCGCCAGCTCCAGCACCGGTACCAAAGGCAGCACCGACGACCTCAAGCTTCGCCATGAGCGGCAGCGATGTATGGGGCTCGAACGATGCTTGGGCAACACCAGATCCCGCACCAGTAGCTGCGAAGCCCGCGCCACCGCAAGCAGCCACCTCGCCTTCCACGTTCAAGTCAGCTCCTGCTCCAGCAATGACCAGCGTCCAAACGCCATTCGACTCTGGCTGGGGTGACCCAGAGCCGGCCAAGCCTGCTGTGTCCACCAGCGCAAGTGGCTTCTCCGTACAGCAGGATGAAGAATTTGGTGGCTGGAGCCACGCTAGTCCTGTTGCTACCACTTCTGGTCCTAAGCAGGGCGGTGTCGGTGGCAATCAGGATGATCTGTTTGGGAACGTATGGGGTTAGGAGCTAGGCGCTTTTGCTGAGCGGAGGTGTGGATAGAAGGGACTATAGCACTTCAGGGTAGAGACGGTAGCATAGCGTGAAGAATGGATATGAGCTGATGCTGCATGCAGACTACAAAGGTAGAACCCCAATATCGCCATCGCAAAGTGCTCTCGGTAGCATTGACGCTGTACATACAGCGGAAGCAAGCTGCGCGCCACACGTTCGCCAGCCTCCGTCGCCTGCTGGGGCTCTCGGCATCGCCGACGTGAGAATATTGAACATGTGCGAGGCCCAGGCAAGCGATCAAGTGGTCGAGGAGTCCTCTCTTGATGCTTCTGCTTCATGGGATTCCGAGCAAATCGACTACTACATAGCGCAAGGCCGAAGCAGGGACCCTCGACACAACAGGTGGCCGCCCATCTATTCCAGCAGGGCAATGGCGAATCACTTGCGTAGCACCAGAACATGTCCCCTCTCGACTTTACTCACAGGATCGAGGGTACTCGGAACACTTTCCAAGCATTGGCATCGACATCTTGCTTCAGGGAATCCTGACGCAAGAGGTGCAAACTGGAGAACACCACGAGCTTGGCTGCATTCTTCGTAAGCACGGCCAGCTGTTGATGTACAGTGAGCTCCGAGCTACGCATGTAGTTTGTAGATACAACAGCACGAAAGCAGCATAGCGAATATCCGCAACGCAGAAGCATCGAAAAGCGCGCTTCTTTTCGAAAGTATACAGCTCGTCTGAGGAGCTTCGGGCGCTTTGAGCTAGTCATATTCGCTATTAGTTTTGGAGTGAGGCGGCCATCGCTAGAGATTGGTTCCGTTGAGCTCTCCGCTTGGCGCATAGCTGGCGCGCGGTGCATGCGGCCGAGTTGCATAGAAACCGTTGGAGCTAGCGAAGCAGATCTCGAGGAACTGCGGACATAAAGCGAGGGTACGACCAACTTCACTGCATGCAAACGCCGTGAAGCTGACTACGTGGTCGCAGCGCGAGGCATATAAGACAGGCCCATTACCTCGCAGTTCACTCCAATTTCGAAGACACGTTCTGAGCTCGAGCGTCTTCACATTCGCACAGAACCTCGTCCGAAGATAGAGACACCTGACTTCCATTGACTTGCACTCGACTCCCACCTACAGATCAACACACCATGGCACCGCTCGTCTTCTTCATCGGCGCAGCATCAAGCGGCTTCGGCAACGGCATCGCAGAAGAAGCCTTGTCGCGCGGCCACAAAGTCATCGCAACCGCCCGCAATGCCTCCAAAATCGCACATCTCAAGGAGAAGGGCGCTGTCACCATGAACCTCGACGTCACCCACTCACTCGATGAGCTCAAGGCGGCTGTCGCCGACGCTCACAAAGTCTACGGCAGAATCGACATTCTTGTCAATGCTGCCGGGTACATTTTGGAAGGCGCCATTGAGGAGGCGAGGTATATATCTTGTGTCTTACCGAGCAGCTTGACGAGGAATACAGGCCTGTACTGACCAAGACCTCCAGTCCAAAAGAAACCCTCGACTCCTTCAACACCAACGTCTTCGGCGTCCTAAATCTCACCCGCGCCGTCCTCCCCTACATGCGCACACAACGCTCCGGCACCATCGCGCAATTCGGCTCCGTGGGCTCCTGGCGCGGCTTCGCCGGCGGCGGCCTCTACGTCGCCACAAAATGGGCCATCAGCGGCCTGACCGAATCCCTCCGCCTCGAAGTGGCCCCCTTCGGCATCGACGTCGTCTGCATCGAGCCCGGCTACTTCCGCACCGGCTTCCTGAACCTCGGCGCGAGATTCTTCACGGAGGAACGTATTCAGGATTATGATGAGACGACGGTGGGGGAAGTCAGGAGGATGCTGACTAGTGCGGATAATTCGCAGCCGGGGAATCCGGAGAAGGGGTGTAGGGTTTGTGTGGACGTGTTGACGAGGGACGGGGGAAGGGAGGTGCCGGTTAGGTTGGTGTTGGGGAGTGATGCGACGGAGGCGATTAGGGGGAAGTGTGAGGAGACTTTGACGTTGTTGGGGGAGTGGGAGGGGGTCAGTCGTAGTACGGATTTTGAGAAGGAGTGATTGGGTTTGATAGGTCGTTGGTGATGGTGAGGTATGAGAGGTGTAACACTAGACACTGTACTGTAGTATCGAACGTCCTACACAAGCTCATGATCCTTGCGAGTCAATATGGTTCGCGTGGATACCACCGCCAAGGCCCCAAAGCTGTCATGAGGTATATATATCATCAGAACTTGTGTCTCTGCAGCGGTCAGTGATGGTCTAGTGGTATAGCTGATGAGTATCCATGTTGGATGCTCGATGCACTTCGAGCCTTACTCCTGGCAGTTCAGGCATACTATTGGCCTGATCCTCCCGTCAGGCCGGCTCTCGATCACTGCTGGACCATTGCTGACTCGCTTTTTGCCATTCATGAGAGACACTTGTAACCGCACTGGATGGCCAAGACGGCGAAGTGCGCGGCGAGACGACATGGCTTGTCTGTATCAGGAAGGGTATGAGCTCCAAATGAGCTGCTTGCCGGTCATATTCTCCAAATAGCTTATTGCGTGTACATAGTACTATAATCACTCTGCACTGGCCGGCGCAGCAGGGGTTTTCTCGATTCTAGTCTTTCCCTGAGGAGTGTCTCCTTCGCCACATGAGGACTGATACATCTCAATCTCTGCGCCGAGAGTCATGGTCCTCTGACGCCTCGTCTTGAGCTCCTTTAGAGTATGCTGCAGTTGCTTCTTCTCTTGCTTCAAAGGTCCGGTTTGTGAATCCTTGTGCTTGGAGTTTGTGAGCAGTTCGCCATCCATGTCGTCGAGTTCATCCAGTTCGTCCTCATCGACTTCGTCCTCATCGAGATCATCCCAGTCGCCGTTGTCCTCATCGATAGCACCCTCGTCAATCGTGTCCTCATGCACAGCTTCCTCGAGGTCGCTCCTTTTGCCATTCGGTTTGAGCTGCGTCATGAGCTCCATTATGAGCTCTTTGTCCTTCTTCTTAGCGTTCCAGTACTTGTTCAGAAGATCGAAATCTATGCTGTATGGGTCGGCGTTGGTGGGGAAATCATAGCCGCCAGGGAGTGGAGGACAGTGTGCGTGGTAGTGTGATTTCTCCTGTTGAACGCTGTAGACAGCTGAGCGTACCCGGGCCTCTGAATCGACCACCAGTTTCTCTTGAAATTCGATTTTCTCGAAGAGCTTGTCGATAGTGTGATTTAGACCTGAGACGCTGTCGCCGAGAGAGTTTTTGGAGGCCATTTCGGTGACACCGCTCCCGACTTGATCGTGGAGTGGTCTAGGGTGAGTCGAGGAGGTCAGCGCGAGAAGGCCGAAGGCCAGCATGCCGGCAAAGTTCTTCATCGTCTTGTAAGCTGTGTGGTATGAGCTGGCTCGTTAGATTGGAAGAAGGTACGTGGTCAGGCGGAGCGATATTTATGAAGCCTCCAGGACATCTTCCGAAGATTCTGACGATCTAACTTGGAGGACAGCAGCCTGGTTGAGATTAATAGTAGAGTTTTCTGCATTTTTCCCTCGTCACATGAAAACGAGCCGTCAGATACAGCGACTGCGTTGCTGCTGACTGATGAAGGGCCAAGAGAAAGTTGAGGACCAGGTGGAGCTGGCATTCCCATAGTCAAGGTCCAAGCTACATGTACCAACTGCCTTCTCAGAACACTACGGGGCCAATGCACCAGAGAGAGCATTCTGGCTCGCGACAAGGTCAGTGAGGATGACGCTTTGTGTAGGTCGCTGTTACACTGCTGCTGCTCGGGTATGTGTAGCTTCGACCCCGACGTTGGCCTGCCGTTGGGGATCATCGTCATCCAAACAGAAGTTCTTCATCTCGTGTCGCTGCAGGATGATATCTTTCTAGCCCATGGAGATAACGGACTTAAGCTGTGAGAGGGACGTGCGCAGGATGATGCCTTCCTCTGCGAACAGTCAGAGTGCTGACCGATCAAGTACATCCCTGTCGCTTTATCGGAGGTCGTTGAGTCACTGCCTGCCGCGGCACAGCGAGATCTTGCCATTCGTGGACTGTGTGGTGTGGAAGCGACATGTAGGCTGTAGCGATCTCATCCCTGGTCCGCTAGCGCGTCATCGCATTGCAGGGCCCCAAAGGCCCCTCTGCGACAAAGTGCTTCAATCAGCAGCCAAGAAACAACGACACCACTTTCTGCCTGCTGTCACCCAAATTCTGTGCTTCCTATATACCATTATTGACTGTGAAGGACGGCGCGATCCAGGGAATAGCGGACTTCAGCCCCTGCACCACCGCCTATCCGCACTTTCCACTAATCGCATCCCACCACCACCACCAGACCGCAAGAGCGACCACTGCTTCAGGCCACGAACCGCCCCTTACCTCCCCGACAACGAAAGCGCTGCATCGCTGAAAGACGACGAGTCGCTGCGGCGACACAGCAACTGCTTCTACAGCGCACCTGGCGCATAGCTGGACTATCTCTTTGCAAATCTGCCCGCGATGGCACCCAGTCCTACCCAACCAACACCCCCTTCGTCCACTTCTTCCACCAACGGAGCCTCGCCCGATGGTCAGCCATATCGCGTTGTAAGGAAGCGCAACAGGATACCGCTGTCATGTGCGCCGTGCAGGCATCGCAAGTTGAAGTGCAATCGTGGTCACCCGTGCGATAACTGT
This sequence comes from Fulvia fulva, assembly GCF_020509005.1. NCBI lineage: Eukaryota > Fungi > Ascomycota > Dothideomycetes > Mycosphaerellales > Mycosphaerellaceae > Fulvia > Fulvia fulva. The sequence continues at coordinate 2,360,171 of NC_063012.1, forward strand.
TCGAAACGAGGAGACACTGCTGCCTGTAGTTATGCGACACCCGGGAACCGCAAGAAGGCTGGCGCGAACGGCGCGAATCAGTCACCGGACGATATGCAGGAACGAATCGACAGGCTCGAGGGTCTGGTACTGTCGCTGATGACTAGTGGAGCACAACCGGGTGGAACGGCTGCTGCGCAAGCTGCCATCAGCAGCAGTCGCAGTAACAGCCTCAGCAATGCATCTGAACTCAGATTAGATGCGGCGGTCGCAGACATGATACCTGAAGAGGGAGAGCCTAGAGAGGACGAAAGCGAGGTTGAACACATCTCACGCGGCATTGGCATAATGAAGATGCAGGATGGCAAAGCTGTTTACGCATCAGATGCTCACTGGTACGCTATCCTTGGCGAGATTGCGGAAGTCAAGAATTATTTCAATAGCCACAAAGAGGATTACAAGAACCACATGGCCAAGGTCCAGGCTGCCAAGGCAGACGAGAGTCCGGGCACCGCCTTTCTCCTGCAAGGACCGGCAGCAAAGGACAAATCCGAGCTTCTGGCCGCGTTCCCATCGAAAGCAGATGCTGATAGACTCATTGCGCGATACTTCAATGCATATGACCCTTCTGTGCACATAATCCATGGTCCCTCGTTTCAGAAACAGTATGATAAGCATTGGCTCAACCCCGAAGACACCTCTGTCATCTGGCTCGGCATGTGCTTTGCCATGATGACTCTGGCACTACAATCATACCATAGAGCTGGTGATGAACCACCAGAGTATCGAGGCCGATCGCTGGAGGTGTCACATCAGCATCGGAGACTTACCGCACAGTGCCTGCTGCTTGGAGACATAACACAGCCCAATCCGCAGACCTTGGAGACTCTGGTATTACACGTGCAAGCCGAGTGTGGACGAAGCAGAGATGCTGAGCCCGGCGTGCTGTTGATGACGGGTCTCTGCGTGAGACTAGCCATGCGCATGGGATACCATAGAGACCCAGCACCCCATCCGGCCATCAGTCCGTTCCAAGGTGAAATACGGCGACGTGTATGGACCTTCGTGCGACAATGCGATCTGCTGATTTCCTTCCAATTTGGTCTACCCGCAATGATCAGGACCGACCACATTGATACTGAGATGCCACGTAATCTCTACGACGATGAGCTTTACGAGGGGATGAAATCACTGCCACCTTCGCGGCCAGCGTTCGAAGCAACGCCAATGTCGTATATGATTACGAAAGCGAGAATGACATTCCTGTTCGGCCGCATCGTCGAGCGTGCGCAGTCGGTCACGAACCCGCCTACATACGAAGAAACTCTCAAGTTCGATGCTGAGCTCAGAGAGATGCGGTCACAACATCCGCCGTTACTACAAATGCGCTCGTTCCAAGAATCGGCAAGAGACCCTGCGAACCTCATTATGCAGCGGCTTGGGCTGGAAATGGTCTACCTGCGTTCACTGTTCGTACTGCATAGGCGCTTCATCTCCAGAGGTCGAGAGAACCCCAGATATGCATACTCAAGGAGAACTTGTCTTGACGCCTCTATGGAACTGTTGAATCATCAAGCCACTCTGCACCGTGAGTCTCAGCCTGGAGGTCGTCTGAGGTCGGTGAAGTGGTACATCTCTTCGTTGACAACTCATGACTTCCTACTTGCCGCGATGCTGGTGTGTCTGGACCTGTATCACACCGCCGAGGCCGAGCGAACGGGACGGAAGACCAACCTTCCCAACTCTCCGCTCATGCCTGATACATACGATGAAGGCCGACGAGAGCAGATGATGCAAGCAGTTGAGCACTGCATCATCATCTGGGAGTCGGTTCGTGATCAGAGCATGGAAGCTTACAAGGCGTCTGTGACTCTGCGCGTGATGGTTGAAAAGCTGAAAGCACATCAAGGCGGCCAAAAAGCGCCCACTCCCTACCCACAGCAGCAGCCAGGACTTTCCTACCAGCGAGCACCGAACTTCGGCATGTTTCCCAACGGCAATGTGTCGGATGTGAACACGGACGATTTGCCCCCGGAGCAGTCAGCGGCGATGACCCTGGGCATGCTTTCCTCTGGCGGTATGTCGCCAGGACCGAACTTCGGGTTGAATATGCAGCAGATGACTTCCGCGCCCGAGAAGCAGTCCTATCCGGCAAGCATGGCGGCATTGCTCAACGACCCAATGACCGAGACGACTGAGAGGACAGGATATACACCACAGTACTCCGGACCAGATACCAACTCCACCAACGCCAACGGTATCGCAGGTGCCGCCAGTCCCATGAGCCAGATGCTTGGACAGAGCGGCAACTTCATGGGGATGGATGGCTTAGGTGGGGCAGACATTGACTGGGTAAGTCGAACAGTAGCAATTTTCATGGAGGATATACAGTCGTCGTGGCCGGGCTAGCGGGGTCTCAAAGTTGCTCAGTCATTTTGTACACGCGACAGCTCGCACGACAGCAGACCACTATATGGTCGCGTTGAGAGACGCTGTCTGAGCTTTAGCAGTGCTTCAAAGTTGCAGAGTCGATTTGTACACGCGACAGCTCGCATGGCAGCAGATCACTTTGTGATCGCGTTGAGAGACGCTGTCTGAGCTCTGGCAGTGCTTCGAAGTTGCTGAGTCGGTTTGTACACGCGACAGCTCGCATGACTGCAGACCACTACATGCTCGTACTGAGAGACGCTGTTGGCTCTGCCACGGTTATATAGCTCTTCCCTCCGATGCAATGTACCATCAATGAACACAGATACTGACTGCTTCGACAGGGCGCGTGGGATTCATACATTCAAGGCACAAACACCAGTGGCATAGACGCTTCGCAGATGTGGCCTTTGAACCTAGATCTGGCAATGGACACCGGTGCTCAGCAGGGTCAACAGAACGGAGGGAATGGCGTTTTTATGGGCGCTACTGCCCCAGGCGGGAACATGATGTAAGAGCAAAATGCAGGCGCAGCTCACGGATGTAGTAGTACAGTAGTATGGCAAGCACTTTCGCCTCGGGAGGTATGCGTGGTTGCCCCAAGCGCACTTTCCTAAATTCACTTGAGGCGAGAGCGTCGGGCATTAGCGTGTAAACAATGGCCTGTGCGGCGCGATTGCATATACACCCGCTTCGTGCTTCGAAAACAACATCCTCCTCCACGCACCTCCACCTCCACCACCACCACCACCACCACCACCATGGACTGCCACGCCCTCTCCTCCCTCCCCCAGTGCCGCCTCGGCTTCTTGTGCCCAGGCGCGAGCACTGCAACGCCACCTCAGTACTGTCTACCGGAACCAGACTGCTATATGATGCGCCTCGGCGGCGAGGTCTGCCACAAACCACAAGGACGCTTCGAGCCTACCATCTGCGGAAATGGCCAACACTGCCCACCAGGGGGCACAGAACAGGTGCTCATGGCTTTGGCCCGCTTCTGTTCTTTCGAAGCACCTCACGCTAACATACATCTCTTCCAGATACAGTGCGCTCGAGGCACCTTCTGCCCGCAAGGCTCGTACGAGCCTACACGATGCTCGCTGGGAGCATATTGTCCACCAGGAAGTGCGCGTCAAGTTGAGCTACTACCACTGTACCTCCTTCTCGCCCTCTACGCCATCGCCGTCCCCGCCCTGCTGTTTGTCTACATCCGCCAACGTCGAAGCGCTCGAAGCGCTGCACCAACCGAGCAAGACGTCACAATCAACTACGACCCATTCGCTGAGCTCCTACTACCCATCCGCGACCACGAGATCCGCCGCTGGGGCATCATGACTGACAACCACGAAGCCGAAAGCACATCCATGACAAATGACGACGGCACATCCATCAGCAGCACAGACGCCTCACCAGAGCAAGAGAGACTCATCGCGTCGCTCAAAAAGGCCATGGGCAACGACTCTATCGGCATGAGCTTCTCATTCAACCATCTCCGCTACATCAAGAAGGGCAAAGCCATCATCAACGGTATCACCGGATCCATTCCAGGTGGAAGCTTCGTAGGGCTTATGGGTGGCTCTGGAGCAGGAAAGTCCACTTTTGTCAACCTAATGATGGGAAGAATCCAGCCAACCACTGGATCTATCGGCATCAACGACCATTACAACATGAAAGCCTACAGAAAGCTCATCGCCTTCGTTCCACAGGACGACATCCTACTCCCTGAGCTCACTGTACGCGAGAATATCCTCCACTCTGCCCGCATTCGCCTCCCGTCAACATGGACACGTGCCGATATTGAGGAACACGTAAGTCCACAACATACATGCTGACAAGCTCTCACTGACGTTTCACGTACAGGTCAACGCCTTGATCGCCTGCCTGGGACTCACACACGTTCAGCACTCTCAAGCTGGCGATGCTGAGAAACCGATCATATCTGGCGGCCAGCGTAAACGTGTCAACATTGGCTTGGAACTGGCAGCGGCTCCGATGGCTGTTTTCGCAGATGAACCGACTTCAGGGCTCGACTCTTCCACCGCAGCCAGCATTGTGCAGTTGCTTCGCAGAATCAGCGACATCGGAATCACGGTAGTCGCCGTCGTACACCAGCCACGCGAACAGGTATGCGTTGCCACCTCCACTGCTTGTGACAAGGCTGACACCATTGTAGCTCTTCCGATCCTTTGACAAGTCCTTGCTCATGAAGAATGGAAAAATCGTCTACAGCGGTTCCACTGCAGGTGCCCAACCATGGTTCCACGACCAAGGCTATGACTTCCCGGATGGAGAAAACCCGGCCGACACGATAATGGACATCATAACTGGCGATGGTGAGCAATACTACACCGGACATGCCGCCCACAGTGATGTCGATCTCATCGACAGATGGGAGAATCGTCCAGCCACCGATGTCCGCCAGACTCGTCTCACATTCGCCACTGAGCTTCCAGCCCAACGCGGTACCTCTCGTCTGAACCAAGTTGTCTACTGCTCCTGGAGAGCATTCTTGCAGCAAAGTCGCAAGGTCTCGTCCCTGGTTTATGAGCTTCTCATTGCCACAATCGCCGGTCTCCTCATTGGCCTCGCAACAAATGGCCCACAAGGTCATCTCTTCAGAGGCGTATATCAGCAGCCCTTCTTTCCCCTATCGAGCGCTCCAGACTATACCACCGCTCCTCAGTACGCACTCCTCAGTGCTATGGCCATTGGTTTCGCTGCCGCCGCGCCAGCTGTCGCCACCTTCTCCACGGAAAAGCTCGTCTGCAGCAGAGAAGCGCGCGCCGGTCATTCGATTTCAGCCTACTACCTGGGGAAGACGCTCTCAACTATACCGCGCATCATGATGAGCAGCCTGCACTTCACAATCGCTTTGGTATTGCTCTCATACCCGCGCGCCGGCTTTGGTTGGAGCTACCTCACGATGACTGGTTACTTTTGGGCAGTGCATGGGCTATGCGGCTGCGTGGCTGTTACATTCAAGCGGGAGCACAGTGCAATGCTCGGCGCGGTATTCTGTCTGGCAGTGGGCGCGTTGTGCGGTGCATCGCCCTCACTGGCAAAGCTCGACTCCTGGCATCTGGGTGGGCTCCTCAAGGTGGTATCGCCGGGTATATGGTTTGCGGAAGCGGTCATCGGGGGCGAGCTCGCGCCAGTCGCTTACCTCTATCGCCTCGACATCGCTGCCAAGGGAATGGGATTCAACTTCTATCAGTACGCCATGGATGTGGGAATGGTGGTGGCTGTCGGTGCGGCTTACCGCGCCATCGCACTGATCCTCCTGCTTTGCTTCGCATAGGTTCTTACAATCGAGAGCATCCATAGCACGACGTGACTTTGTACTCTCGAAAGCATCCATAGCATGACGCGATAATTGAAGGGGTATCTCAATATCAAGACAAATAAGACCTATCAACAGCCCAAATCCACTCGCCACGCTCCTGATCATTCCTGCAAGCAAATAACCACGCCTTGGTGGAATAAATAGCCCATACTTCCATCCTCACGTTCGGTCGTTGCAGCAGCTTCGCTACCTCGGGATCGGCATCCAAGCGGGAGTTTGTCAAGTTTATGGCGTTCACCTCGTCGCCTTCTTTGCTGTAAAGATGTAGGTACGGTCGTCGTAGTTCCACATATGTCTTGATCCAATGCGTGCCGCTGGCGTCAGGACACAAGAGCCAGCCAGCTTTGAGGACGTTGGGAGATTTGGGACAGGCCTCGATTACGGCGGCTAGAGGAGCTGGTTCGTCGGTGGTGCCGTTGGTCTTGGTGTTGCCGTTGGTGAATGCTGCTCCGAGCTCGGGGGATTCGGTGTTGGACCGTAGTAACATGATCTCCCCAGCGGAAGAGTCCTTGGGCCACAGCTCGAGAGTCTTGCGAATGAGGGCTTGCTGGCTTTCGGTGAAAGGTGCGCTTTCGTCTTGCTGGGCCTTGACTGGTGGTGAAAGTGCTCCAAAGCCTAAGATGCCTCGTGCGGATTCGATCTCTGCCACGCGTTTCTGCCGTTTGCGGAGGTTGACGTAGTCGCGGATTAGAGAGACGCTCCTGGGCGCCCAGCTAGATAGGACCTCTTCGCCGGAGATGTATTCCCCGGTCGTGTCCATCCTCCATAGATCGCCAGCACGCTTGGCTGCGCTTGGCTTGAGGGTTACGGTATAGTTCGTGGCAGTCGAGTGCACGACACGTTGGTTGTGGAAGAACTGACCAAGCAGAGAGTTCTGGCGGAACCACGTACGAGGCCGGGTCTGCATTGCAATATCGGTAGCAAACTTCAGCGGGTGAGTGACACGCGGTGAGTGTACCTGCCATTTCAGCGTGAGCTGCACACGGTTCTTGTCGAGGGTGGGTCGATCAAGCAGCAGCGAGCCGTGAGCGCTTGAGTCCCATTGAGCCGTCAGCTTGACGTTGGTGGTGCCGTCGTCGTTGTTTCGTATCACAGGTGGGGATATCAGCGACAAGGGTACGTCTGGCTGATTGCTGTCTGAGTCGGTGACCATCCCGGTACTATCAAGCAGGCGAATAGCACAAGCCTGCAGACGGTCGACCTCTTTCCACGGTAGACTTTTACCGGAATAATGTGTCAGACCCAAGACGACCCGTCTTTGAAGGCCCTGATGCAACTGGTAGGCGCCTTGATCAAGAGTGTCGCCCTGCACGACTTCGACCGGCTGGTAATTCCCGTCCTCGTTGATTTCCAGAATCTGAGCCCGGACAAAGACATCGTGACGTTCGTCTGCGTAGTACTCGTGTTCTGGGATCCTTGAGTGATTACGCTTGTTCTTCGGTCGGATGTTGGCTGCCTTGGAAGCATCTCGCATGTCGTCCCAACTAAGGAGTTTATCGAGATGCATTGATGTCACTTCAGCGAAGATGCTGACCCTCAGACTTGCATCTTGTGGTGCTGACAGTGGAAGGCTCATGCTATGTACGCTCTCGAACCGCACAGCACTCTCGCCGAAACCTGATACCAGCGAGGTAGTTGTTGCGCCACCCTCTTCTGACACGCCGGGGATGAAGAGCTGAGCGTGCACATTCGTGCCTTCTCTCTCAGCGAAGCCGATGAGGTCGTGCATCACAACGTTGAACTTCAGAGTACTACTTGGAGCCTCCGCTGAGCTCGGCTCAAGCGACAGGTGCACGACACCAACAATGCTGCAGGTGTATGGCGAGTACACGTCCAAGGTGAAGTCTTGGACTCGACACTCAAACACCGCTGCAAGAGGAATGTCGGCATCTCCTACACGAGTGTATTGTGGCATGCAGTCTTCATCGAAAGGGTTCCCCACGTGGAAGTGCTGCATGTACTCTGGTCGGTCGAGGTATTGAAGCATTTGTCGCATGGCTCTGACCCGCTTGTGCAATTTCTCAATTGACCAGAGATGGACGACGCTGTTGCCAAAGTCGATGACCCGAATAGCGAGGCACGGTTTGATACTGTCATGGAGATTCGGATCATTGCTTTCCTCTGCCGACACGCCGTTGAGGACAAGATCATAAGACGAACCGAAAGTATGGCCAGCGTCCGCAACTGTGAACTGGAAGACAACACTGCGTTCCATCTGTTGACTCATGACCTGAGCTTCCTTGAGTGTCGAGGCATTCTTGAGCACGGCAGCGGCAAGCGCCACATATCGGTGATGTCTCCAGTGTTCCAATACGTACTTCGCCAGGTATATTTCTCGCTCGTCAAGTGCCAGCTTACCGTGGCTTTTTCGCCGAGGCTTGGGAGGTGCTTTGAGTGCACGAAGCTGACGTTCGAATGCGACCTTCTGCTCAGAGAGCAGTTTTTGCATCTGCTCCTTCATCTCCTGCAGCGAGGCTTCCATCTTCACCTTCTCTGTACGAAGCTCTTCGATTTCGAAACTTCCCTCTTCTGCATTCTGTAGCTTATGCTGATAGTCTTCTTTCTGTTTTTCGAGCTGATCCTCCATCTCATCTTTTGCCTGTTTGAGTCGTTCCTCGTCCTCGGAGTGTTGTGGCGTGGATGGAATTGTTAATGCTGTGTCTAAGCTGAAATTGTCCAGAGTACCATTGCTCAAGTACTTCTCACGCACAGGATGCGAGGACACAGACTCGGTATCAGTATCTGCTCCACTGATGTCAAAGATTCTGCTGTCCGGTCTTGCTTTGCGAACAGCACGTACGCGCTGCAAGTCTTCGAACAAGACATCAAGTTGGTCGTCTGTAAGGTCTGAGACTTTCTGATCAGGACCAAGCGAGGAAGAAATGGCTTCACGTCGTGCGAAAGCCCAATCACTGTCTTGTCCTTGAGTGCGCCAAGGTGTGGGAGATTCTGTTCCTGGACTTCCCAGTTCGCCATCGATATCAGACAAAGGGCGGCTGACACTGCTCTCGGTTCGCTCATGTCCAGCCCTACGAGACGGCGTGTCGAGTTGATCAGCTGTGATAGAATACTTCAACATGCTGCCTTGTTCGGCCCTTTCTTCACGAGCTTCTTGAGGGTGATTGAAGCGGAAGATGTGGAAGTCGCCCAGAATCACGCGATAACCGGATCGCAGCCTCTTAGGCGCCTCGATGCGGATACCGTTGACCATGATCGCAGCACCGTCTTTGGGCACAACAGTCACCACGCCATCAACATTCTCGAATGTGCAGTGATCATGCAAAATCTTTGACCCATTGAGTCGGATGTCAACCAAGCTCTGGCCGTTGGTCTCGCCTCCGCCGTCCTGTGCGTTCGTGTCCACATTGCCTACGGTTGTGGTTCCAGGTTTGAGATTGTAGACTAGACATTCGGCAAGCAGCGGATCGTCGCTCAGGTTCACCAGATGCGGCATCTTCTTCGGTGTGCTCAAGCCAACAAACCCCTTCTCGATGCTGATACCAAGTTCTTCGAGTGCAGCTTCGCGCTCTTTGTGGATCTGCTCTGTCATGGTAAGCTTCTCCTCCCACGTCTGATTGAGATCTTTGTAGAGCTTCTCTGATTGCGACAATTGCTCCTGGATTTCTGCTTTGGAGACTTTCTTCACTGTGCCATCCGCGTTTGTGAAGCTGACGATCTGCTTCTCGAGCGGCGTGTCGGCGCTGTACTGCTCTTCCGCGACACCTCCACCAGTAGCCAGCTTGGAACGTAGTTGAGACAGTTCTTCCTTTAGCTCGCGGATCATGCGAGCATTTGGATCTTCGTTGACAACAGCATGGTTCTTGATGCGCTTCGCAGAGTCTGCATACCGCAGTGTCGAAAGAGTCTCTTCGAAGTTGATGTCAGCAGGAGAGATCGCGGCAATCATGGCCGTGAGACTGTTTCCGCCTAAGCTGTCCTTGAGTAGCCAGGTCAGAACAGAGTCACGATATGGTACTTGTAGTCCTTTTGATTTTGCTTTGGCCGTGCTCATATCTGCCAGTGCTGCTATCACTCTACCAAGTGTGGACAAGGATCTGTTGATCTCAGCACCCTCCTTCAGTCTGGCTCCAGTTGCTCCGGTGCTGGTCGCTCGTTCCGAACCAGCAAGATCGACCAGACTGATTTTGGCCACCTTTTCTGTGTCCATGTTTGTCTCAACATCGTGACGCTTTTGAGTCAGGATGAGCGTGAAGACAGCATGTGATCGCGAGGATGTCTCATTCATGTTTGTCGCAGCAACAGTTCTGGCCTTGTTGCCTTCGTCCATGAGGTTGTCGATCTCGGAGAAGTTACGGACGACCAGCTTCGCCAGATCCTCAACATACGGACCGGTGGAGGGATGCTCTCGCACTTTCAAGTTGCCTTTGTTGCTAGGATTGAGCAGATCACGAACGCGCTCGTTGTAGATCTCGAGATAGGATACCTCAACAGTGGCACTCGTATTCTTGTCCTGCGACTGAAGTCCCTCGATCCGTTCGAACATGTCTCTACAGATGCGCGGTATGACACCTTCTTCCTCGCCGTAGCCCATCATGCTGTAGCTCTTGCCTGAGCCAGTCTGTCCATAGGCGAAGATGCAGTTGTTGTAGCCCTGAAACGCATTGTCGAGCAACGGTCTGCCCAGATCTGTGAAGACAGCATCCTGGCCTGCGAAGTTGGAGTCCTTGCGGTTGAAGGACCAGTATGACTTGTCGAAGGCGAACGTCTTGCTGCCCTCCAAAGCGGCCTTGACCGGTGCCTTGCTCTTCCCATCTGGCGGTGCCGGCGTGAGCACCGTCTGGCTGTCTTTCATAGACACGATGCATTTTGCCTTGCGATCGATCTCGCGCGAGTTGAAGGGCCGCACGCGCACCACGACTTTGATGTTTCCTCCACCGGCGGCCGACATGGTGGATGCGGTTGTGTTGCGATGCTGGCTGTGGCTGCTTCATGCGGGACGTGGCACCGCCACGAGGCGGCCAACTTCGTGAACTGATGTCGGCTTCGGTCGGTGTTGACCAGAAGTGCTCCCTGCTCCCCCCAGGACTGTCTCACACTCTCACTCTCTCACCCTCACACGCTTCACGGCGCGCGGTCCGCGGTCCGCTGTCCGCACCTGGCGTGCATTTGACCCCTGCGTCATCATATCATATGATGTCAAATTGGTACATACATGTACCCGTACATATGTACCTGACTCGAAAGGCAGCACTGCATGTCGACCTCCATGGCAGACGAAGACATGTGGCGACCTCCTGTCAGTCGCTTGATGCGCACGCTTGATCCATCCTTCTTCCACAAGACCATCGAGCTCAAGGCAGCTCGAGTCTTCGACAACAACAACATCGCCAAATGCAGGACAGCGCTTGAGCGCAGCAAGGATGTACTGGCTCAGCAAAGAATAGCCAGCGTACATCCGGATCCAGACGCTGAACTTGCAAGGGCCGGGAAGAAGTGCATCCTGCTGAGGCCTGAGGTGAGAACAGCGCCGGCCGATACGAATAGTCCCCAGCTCAACGGCGCGAGCAACTCATCGCCGCATTCCGCCACCGTTGCAGAGCTCATCAAAGAAGAGCTGGTCTCCGTAGTGCCCTTCTCCTTACGTCTTGATTACAACTACTGGTCATATCACGATATCATGTCTGCCATTCTGCCCGAAGACGAACAAGGTGAGATCCCTTCCGGATTCTCGCAAGTCGGCCATGTGGCACATCTCAATCTGCGCGACGAGTACATCAAGTACAAGCAGCTCATAGCAGAAGTCTTGATGGACAAGAACCCTGGAGTACGGACTGTGATCAACAAAATCGACGATGTCGGCGAGGAGAGCGAATACCGCACGTTCAAATATGAACTGCTGGCCGGACCCGACGACATGAACGTCACTATGTCGGAAGAGAATTGCATCTTCAAGTTCGACTACAGCAAGGTGTACTGGAATAGCAGACTCAACACGGAGCATCGTCGCCTTGTGGCCATCTTCCAGGAAGGCCAGGCAGTGTGCGATGTCATGGCTGGCATCGGTCCTTTCGCAGTACCGGCCGGAAGGAAGAAGATTTTTGTGTGGGCAAACGATCTCAACCCGGACAGCTATGACAGCTTGCAACACGCCATCACTCGCAACAAAGTCCAGGACTATGTCCGACCGTTCAACGAGGATGGAAAGACCTTCATACGAACTGCTGTAGCGGAGCTGGCGAAGACGGAGCGAAGTGTCAATATCATCAAAAAGGCATCTAAGAAAGAGCCAGGCGCCAAAGACGAAATCTTGCGCACTCTTCAGCAACCACGAGTGTTTGACCACTTTGTGATGAATCTACCTGCTACAGCGATCACCTTCCTACCGAGCTTCCTTGGGGTATTCCACTCCGATGTGCGTCGACACTTACCGGAAACCTTTCCCATGCCGCTAATTCACGTCTACTGTTTCAACACCAAGAGCGATGACAACGTGGAAGAAGGCATCAAGATCTGCCAAGAGATCAGCCAGCAGTTGCAGCATGAAGTCAAGCCGGGACGAATAGAAGATGGTGGTGTTGAGATTTACGATGTGAGGGACGTTGCACCGAAGAAGAGGATGTTCTGTGCCAGTTTCCGCCTACCTCAGGAAGTTGCGTTCAAGAGCGAGCCTTGAGAGTCACGACCGCGGCATGAAGCGTGATCACAACTCGCAGAGGGTTCGCCATGGAATTGTCGGCGTATGGACAGATCACCGCGCCTTCTCGTGGCTCTCGAAACCGAGGATAGTGGCTGCCACTGCCAAGCCGAGCCGCGGCGGCTTGGAAACTTTGTAGCAATTGCTCGGACGATTAATAAAGCATCGTGGAGTGTGCGGGCGCACGGCTTCATTATTGATACGCCTTACTCCTCTCGATGCCACAACCGCGTTGGCTTGGCTGAAGCCTGCATTCGTCACGGGTAGCATGACCAGCACACCCTTCTACGATTGCAGCGAACATTCTAAAACTGCACTCACGCCAATGCCCTCATAGCCAAGACATCGAAAGACCTCTCATTGGCGCGCACCATTACACACTATCCCTGTTTCTGCGATATTCGAGGGTTTCTTTACGACCCTTGATTCGCCAGCCTCTCCTAGCGCCACCCTGTCGCTGCGACACCTGACCCACCTGAAGTTTGGATCATCGACCTCCTCGTCTCGAAGGGGAGACTGTTACGTCCAACACTTCCTAGACGTCCGTCGTCTTCTGCTGCACGACGCTCTGCGTTCGCGTAAGAAGCATTATTCTTGTCGCTCTTTATCCGGCTGTGTCAAGCCTGCCGCTCTCTATTCCTCGCTATCCCGGACATTACGAGAGAACGCGCCGGACGCGATTCTCAGAACACTCTCTCTACAGCTTTACGCTTATCGAAGCGACATATACAGTCCTTTGCGAACGGTTTCGAGCTATCCAGTCCTTCTGCCGCGATTCGAGATTTCATATTTGTTGCACGATGTTCGGGTTTCACAGCAGATCCAGGTCTTTGATACCTGTGGGTGATCTGGAGAAGACGGGGGGTACACAAATCAGCTGGAACGATGTTACTCCTGAGCAAGAGGAGGAAGAGGTCGCTGTACAGAGTCCACGAGAACGCCGGAACCTGATTATGATATACCTGCTGTTCCTAGCCGAGGCCATTATGTCGTCCTCGTTGTCTTCACAAATCAACCTCCTCTTGCCGTCGACTTCGGCGTGTTTGACGATGGATACTACATTCTTGCGCAGCATCCTACAGTGCGCCTACTACTTTGGAGGAGCGAGTGGGATTGTGTTCGGTCTCGCTGCAGATCGGCTCGGGCGAAGGAAGGTGGCACTGTTTGGGTTGATTGGGATGTCAACATGCTGCATCTCGATGGGCTTTGCGACCAACTTTACTGCATTCTGCATACTGCGCTATATCGCTGGCGCGATCGGGTCTGCAGCTACAGTTGCTGGTCTGGCCATGCTCGCCGATTCCACACATGGCAGTAAACGTAGGGTCAAGGTCATTGCACGCCTCCCCATGCTTGCAGTCTGTGGACAGCTTGGCCCTCTCCTCTCGAACGCAATCCGACAACTTGCCCAGGACCACTTCGCGGGCGTGTTTGCGCGCTTTCCAGGACTGGGAGTACAGATGGCTTGCGCTGCTTTGGTCATCTCGATCGCTGTGGCTGAAATTTGCCTGCTCGATGAGACTCTGCCAAAGAACGACCCGAAGGATTTCGAGCAGGATGAGTACGTCGACTGCGAGAAAGCGGCATTCCTGGGCCAGCAGCGCTCATCCACTGATTCGAATGACTCTCTCGCAATCAGCATCATCGAGGCCTTGAATGACGACACTGCGACCCCACGACCTTCGAGAATCAGCGTCTCGCAAATGCTCACGGCACCTTCCATCTTGGTCCTGCTCGCTTCGTATGCAGTGCTCTCGCTGCACTCCTCCACATTCGAGGTCGTGCTACAGCACATTGCCCACACTGATGCCGAGAATGCTGGCATGGGAATTCCATGTTCGTGGATGCAGCCGCTCATGCTGGTAGTGAAAGCAGTGGCTGCGTTGCGCGTTATGCACTTCATCCCGAAACTGGTCAGCAATGGAAGCGTGCTTCCCTTGTACCGCAAGATATCGATGGTCTTTCCTGCGCTGTACATCATCATTCCGGCCGTGGCACTGGCAGTCCATGCGACTGGAGCGGCACCGATTCTATCCGCTGTCGTCAGCACGATGGCAACGCTAGCTAAGACGACTCTTGCGAATGCAGCTCAAGTTTTGGTCCTGCTCCTGGTTCTGTCAGCAGCACCTGATGCTTCATCGACCGGGACACTCATTGGTGTCGTCTCAATCACGGAGCTTTTCAAGGCGCTCGCGGTCGGCCTTGCTGGGATTAGCTACTACGTCTCGGACAGTCACTCGATGTTTGTTATCAACACGTCGCTGTGGGCAGCACTTGCTGCGATTGCGTTGGTGGGGACTCTCCTCACAACCAAACTTCGGGCTGCACCGAGACTTGGGCCCGATCTACCATCTGAGTGTTTTGTCTGGCAAGGCATGTTCGATGTTGAGAGCGACGACGAGGCGGGCTTTTAGCTGAACATCCTCGTGGCAAGGCTCGCGACGGAAGGGGTGGCCGCTGGCACAATAGCCGCATCATTACTGTTCATGGCCTCCTTACGATTCATTGATGTAGCTAGCTCCAGATATATGTTTACCGAGACCCAATTGTGCGTGAAATTGAGCCGCATTGGCTTGGTCTCCAATACCAGGAGGGGCTGAGTGACTGTTGCAATGATGAGGAACGTACTGATCTCATTGTAGTGATTTGGAGGTCCAGCTACAGGCCCTGGTGCGAGAGTGTAGCGCTGGCCTCATCAGTCGCGGTCGATAAGAGTGTCTGTGATGATGAGCTGCGCAGCTTTCGGTAGACCTTCACTTGCCTTCCACCTATCTCAAATCACTCGGCAGGCTTCGTTCTGCTTTCGCGTTCATTCAACCATCATTGGACGGCCTAAACTCCGTCCTGTGCCCGGACTGATCTGAATGCCCCGCCAGCGTCATCGCTGCACCCCCACTTGGTAGACGGGAATGCTTTTCTGACACTCAATGGCTGCAAGATTTCGTGCATCGATTGTTCTTCCTCGTCTTTACCCTCCAGCGAGCGCTACATTCAAGGCAGCACCTCTGTTTAAGAGAATTTGTGGCCCACCAGTCATACGAGTACAAACATACGCCAAGATGTCTCAATCGCACGCTTGCTGCACGGTCCCTCCAGTCGTGGCCGATGGCTACAAGGAGAAGGGCGAATGGATCACCATCAATGGGATGAAGACGTACGCGACGGGTCTCAAGGACGCAAAGACTGCGCTTTTGGTCGTTTACGATATTTTCGGGTACGTTGTTGAAGAATGCCGGGCATGGAACAAGACATGCATGCCCTTCCATTGCGCGCGTGGCACTGGCTGGAATTTGGCTGACATCCTTCTGTTGGTAGATTCTCCCCACAGACTCTTCAGGGGGCAGATATCCTCGCTACTGGTGACAAGGAACGACAGTACCAGGTGTTCATGCCGGATTTCTTCGATGGGCAGCCGGCTGATATCTCGTGGTACCCACCGGACACTGATGCGAAGGGCAAGAAGCTGGGAGAGTTCTTTTCGGTAAGATATAACAGAGGAAGGTATGGTCAGGGCTCACTGCTGATGATGTTTTCGTAGACTGCTGCAGCTCCGCCAAAGACTCTGGAGCGTGTTCCAAAGGTGTTGGACGAGATCCAGTCCCAGCGCAGCTCCATCCAGCAATGGGGTATTGTTGGATACTGCTGGGGAGGTAAGTGATGCCAGACGTGCTAGACATCGAGGTCTGGACGGTGCATAGCTGACCCTTTCTCTCCCACTAGGCAAGATCGTGAATCTCTCTTCCCAAAAGGACACCCGCTTCAAGGCTGCCGCATCATGCCATCCAGCCATGGTCGACGAGAACGACGCCCCTGGCATCACGATCCCATTCGCGATGCTCCCATCGAAGGACGAGCCAAAGGAAGACGTCGAGAAGTGGCAGAAGGCTGTCAAGACCAAGAACATCGTCCAATGGTGGCCAAACCAGGTTCACGGCTTCATGGCCGCCCGTGGTGACTTGAAGGATCCAGCTGTCGAGGCCGACTACAAGAAGGCTTATGAACTTCTGTTGAACTTCTTCCACGAGCACCTGTAAGTCTTGTCCTTGTCCCCTTGAGCCTATTTCTTCGCCTGACTCTTCCCAGGAACTAGGTCTCTTGATCTCGTGGCTGACGAGGGCAGGCATGGCTCTTCGAAATTGTGAGCTGTTTCCCACTGGCTCGAGCGAGCTTGTAGATAGTGTCAAGAAACCGAAATGAACATACCTGATCCCGATCATGCAAGTGGCATTCTCAACCGCCCGCCCTCACCAGCTGAGCAGGGGCCCTGCCCTTCATTCTGCACGTCAGTACCAGTGAAATGCATACATCTCGAACAGAAACATCGACTGCGAAATCCTCCATTTTGACCTCATCAGCGACATGACCCAGACTCTCTCTCAACACACATCAAAAGAAACCGGGTCGGATGAGCGCACAGTGAACAATGCAGCAGCCGCAGTAGCCATTGTGCCGTTCCGATCCCAAAAGTCTTTCGGCGGGACCGAGCAACCACCGGGGCGGCAACAGATCAAGAGAGTTTACAAGTGTCCGTGTGTCACGGGAAGTCTGTTCTTTAGCCAGCCATTCAAACCGTCCGTAAGCTGATGACGAGACTTCGAGTTGTGCCTGCATGTGATTGCCTGAGCCGTGACTTGCCGGTGTATGTATTCAATCGGTACAAATTTGCTGCTTGGCTTCGGTGCGTCCTCTGAAGATGTGGATAGATGGTAAAGGATATGGGGAATTGGCAGATGATAGCTTCAGTGGAAGAGAACGCTCCAAATGCGATTAGTAGACTACATGTATCATTCGTCTCTCGTATCTGCTCGAAATGGCCCGAATAGATCGTGTTCCCCCATGAAAGCAGTCCGCCCGTGTATACAACAGAAACGCTCAACGCCTTCAAATTCAACCTCTATCGTGGCCTCATCTATCGGGTTTGAGCAATCATCCAAAAGCTCGGGTATCAATCACTTAACAGCGCTCAAAAGCGCATAACATATTCGACAGGTGTACTCGTGGGTACGTGATACATGTCTTGTCTGACATGGATCGTCTTCAGACAATCAAAGACTCATGGTCAACCACTCCCACTCCTGGGGTCCAGTAATCATAGATGGAGGCACTCCAGGAGGTGGTCCATGTTGTCCAGGTGTCATCTGCCCGGGTCCGGCGCCGCCACCTGGTGGAACCATTTGCGCGTGCATCGGTGGCGCGTTTGGTTTGAGAGACATCGCGTTAGCCATGAGCGGAGGATGTTGAGTACCAGAGGTTCCCTCTTTCGGGTTCTTGTTGCCAGCTTTCGGCTCTTCAGCTTCTGCCATTTCGTGAGCGTTCTGGCCGAGAGTGTTGCTTGCGCGACTCGGTTTCCGGGTACGTCTGGGAGCAACTGGACGAGTCGGCGCGCTAGCTGGTGGCTGAGGCGTGGGCTTCGGTGGCCCAGGCGCAATTGACACGACGGTCTTCGCCGGTTTCTCAGTAGGACCTGAGCTAATCGGCGTGTTTCCAGCAGATCCAGCGCCTGATTTAGGAGAATCTTCATCATTGCCTTGTTTTCCTGAGTTTGGAGTGCTAGCATTGGTCTGCGCAACAGAATTCTTGCGACTGGCCACTTTCTTCGATCGTAAAGTGCCCACGGGCACAGAGTTGCCACTTCCGCGATTGCGCTTCTTGATCACGTCGGTCTTCAAGCTCAGCGGCCGCACCACACCGTGTAACTTGAGGAAGAGTCCACATGCATTACAAAGAGGCTGTCCCTCTGGGTTGCGTCGCCACAGAGGCGTAGTCTGCGTGAAGCAATTGGTACACGAGGTCGGGACGCCACTGTTGTCACCGAGTCTTGGACTGCCCGGTCGAGAAGGCACGGCAGAATTGAAGCCTGATTCTTGCGGCGAAGAGGGCGATGATTGCGTACGAATCGAGAACATGCCCGTGGCCATGCCCATGGTGTTGGGAGTCGATGTGGTCCGCGGGATCTTGCGGGTTCGGGGGTCTCCACCTCGATTTCGAATCTCGCTAACGGAGGCGGCCGACCCATGCCCCCTGCCCAAACCACTACCTTGATCCCAGCCCTGCGGTGAGGGTATCATCTCCGCACCACCAATCTGTACTCCTCTCCGGGTTGGATTCCCACCAAACCGCTCTACGGAGGGGTTGTAAGCGTTCGACAGACTGTTTTCCCACTGATAGCTGCCGTAGTTTTCCATACTTGGATCGTCCATTGCGGAGTATCCAGGTGGCATCATCATGTTCGGGTCCGCAAAAGACATTTGCTCATCCTCCTCCTCATCCTCGTCGCCGCCAAACTGAAACATCTGTCCTCTGATAGGCATACTGGCAGGTTGAAAGTCGTTCGACATGATATTTGTGGGGTCCAAGTGTCCAGGCATCTGAAAGACGGGCTGGTTGAAACCACTGTGGTGAGCCGGAGCGCTTGTAGAAGCGATGGCACTGAACATAGAATCGCTGTTCGGGTTGAACACAAACTGCTGCTGCTGCTGATTAGCACTCTGCTGATGGTGATGTGGCTGAAAGCTCGGCATGGACTGGTGAGGGTGCAGCTGTGAACCAAAGTACATTTGCTCGCCCTCTGGAATTGGCTGTGGGGTAGAGGCTGTCGACGGGTACGCAGATCCGGGCGGTGATTGCAAACTAGAAGCGCTCGGGGGAGGCTGGAAGTTGTTGTACATCTGCTGAAATGATGATGTACTCATCATGGGCGAGCCAACAGGCGAGAACGTAAATTGTTGGTGCATCGGTCCGGCAGATTTCAGGATAGGATCGTTCTCAAGATTGAATGTGTCGAGGTTGAAAGGGAGTTGTGGATGCTGAGCCTGAGGCTGAGAGATTGGCATGTCCAAGGCGTAGTCGTGCAAAGCAGCCTCCAAGGCCGGATCTTCGGCGGCCATGCTTGTGTTGGCGACGGGAGGTACTTGTGGCGAGGCTTCCGCGCGCCTCTTGGGCGGCTGTAGATCGTTAGCGATAATCGGGCGTAGATGGAAGCGATCACTGACCCTTCGCTCGTCAATACTTGTCTTTCGCACATGCCGCTGCACATAGGCAAATTCTTCATTTTGACGGTTCTGGTGCACTGGTGGGACAGATGGCGCTGAGGCTCGTGCAGCCGAAAGTTCGTCGGCATCTCGCAGCCGTTGTTGCTGCTTGATCGGGATGGCAGATACAGACGTCGCCGCAGTCGAGAAGTCACCCTCGGCAATGCTCCCAGATGCTGCTGGACTTACTCCACTAGGCGAACCGATCGAAGAGGGAACAATGAAATCATCCAAGATCATATGATCATCGCGGTTCCGAGTCGCTTGCTGCGACGACTTGCGCAGTTGAGCAATACCGCTGGGCCCTTGCTGAGTGAGCGGTCGCGGAGTGAGTCGACTGTGCATGAATGTTAGCGGGCGGTCATGACCATGTTTGGAACAATACATGTATCTGCACTTACTTCTGACTTTCAGCAAGCTGTTTCCTGCGCAGATTCATTGACATCATGCGCCACGTGAGGTTCTCGAGGCGCTCAGAGTTGGGCAGCTGGCCCTTGGTCTTGTGGTATAACTTCCATATCTGCGTGCCGAGCGGATCGTTCTTCTGCATTTCTTCGGGAGTGTCGGTCTCGACGTGGCTGGCATCGTCTTTCCACTGTCCGAAGAAGGACTCGCGGAGCAAGCCCTTGCGGGCCTCTTTCTCGGTCGGTGACAAATCCAGCCTGGTGGACAAGGTCTCGAGGGTGGATTGCGAGGTGAGGGATGCTATTGCGCTCGACGTGCCCGAGACGCTGTCGTAGTGTTGGTGGTCGGGGAAGCGCACATGTCGCGGCGACGACTTGGTGTTCGAGGTGGTGGAGTCGGCGGCGTCCAGGGCAATGGCGGCAGCGTCCATCGAGTCGTCGGAGAGGGCACATGATTGTGGACGCACCCCACGCTGCCTGTCCGCATGTCGCTCGCGAGCCTGCAAGGCCGCGGGCTGGGCGTGAGACATACAGACGCTCAAGGCTCAGTATCGTGCCGGAGCAGCAATCCTATCTCCTCGAGGGGGGCTAGACACGCTGTCGCACGTGCTGGACATACGTTATGTAGTGGTAGTGGAAGGCCGTTACCGCAGCTGGTGGTAAAGGCAGGGTCCAGGTAATGCTCGGCTGTTGCTTCAGAAGCCAGTGTGCGCCACCGCGGCCGCAAGGTAGAGGGTCACTAGTAGCAAGTCTAGCGGCACCCTTAGGAAAGACTATTGATGGCGCTGCGCATCGGCCTCGCACGTCTTGCGCCCGACCGAGTCTTGTCGCTTGCACGGATGTAGCAGATCAGCAGCAGGACCACGGCGAGGGCGACATGCGACGACACAGTTGCATCCCACGTCCGATGCGCGTGGTGGAGACTACATACAAAGAACCATGCACTATGCATGCCAGAAGCTATGCGGAGGGTGAGTGAATGATAATCAGCGGGAGTTTAGCCTGAGTAAAGCCCTCCCGAACGAACTTGACAACTGATGGAAGGACCGCTGTTGGTTATTGAGCTTTGTACGCTCCAGCCCTGCACGCCCTGCCTCCGTTCAGCGCATGTATTGGTACAGCGTCCGCCGTGAAGCTTAGCTGCCGAGTAACGTTCAAGCCCCTGCCACATAGCCCACCAGTGCAATATGCATCAATGCACGTCCAAGCTCACCTGTCGTGTTACCTCCTACACTACTCCCGCGAGGCTTCGGGTTAAAAGAGAGCTTGCGCTTGCTCGCTTGCTTGATGACTTGGAATATCACTTGCACGACCAGGCACACGATGAGGGTCGACTGTTCCAGCGACACGCACAGCGTACCCACCGCATCCTTTCGAAGGCTCCAACGACCGCGCTACACCTGCACAGCGCGTCGGCGTCGTGGCGCAACACGAAGAATAACCGGAGGAAACACAAGCAATGGCTTCAGCTCAAGGTCAGGGGTCGCTCTGTAGATGATGTTCCCATGCATGCGCAGACCCGCCCACTCTTCAGCGTCCACCCGCGAGCCGCGCCATTCGCACTCTCGGGTCCATTTAATTCCAGTTGTCGCATGCTTCACGGGTCTAGAAGATGGTGCTTCAAGCATGTGAAATGCATCATACAGCCTCGCCAACACTATGTTGGGCGCGAACACAAGGTTCATCAATGCAATGGCTTCAAGGTAAGGCTTGCATGCCAGATTTGGAGGATGCAATAGTCCAGGGTAAAATGGTAAAAATTTTCAGCAGTCCTACGAATGCTCACAAGTGCTGATGAAACATATCCCGAGACAGAGGGCCGTCTGCTGGTGGACGATGATACGGAGGTAAGTGATCGTGTGAGAGTTATGATCAAATACCGACCATTTCTGGCGAAGCTACTGGACAAAGGTGTCGACGATGTGTGGTTCGGAGAGCAGTCTAGACATGCAGCCATCCCATTCGCTCCGTTGAGCTGCATGGCCAAGCCTCCTTCCGACCTTCTGCCACACTTGCCGACATGCATTCCCCATGTCCGTCGTGTGCCAAACAACCAAAAAGCAATCTTGGGATGACGAAGCGCTTCACCTACACTGCGACTGGACGCGGCAAAACTGCCAGTGGTGTGTCGCGTAGCCATACTCGGTATGCCGATGTAGTAGGGAGTGGAAATTCATCTCTTGTGATGCACCATTTATCCACACGATCATCAAGGGCTTCAACCAGCGCTCGGCGCGCGACACCTTGGGGCCTTCGACCAAGCACAGGCGCTGTGGCAACAGTGCTCTTCGTTTCGATCTTTCCGGGGAGACTGAAGTAGCAACGCCTGCCGACGGTCTGACTTCGGACTGGCGTTTGCTGAACTTCTCACAAGAAGTGGTCCCTCGAATTGGTTTCAGAACCCGTATGCGTGCGCGCGGCTTCATCTGGATGTCCGGGTGCGGTCCACAACTCAGCTTGCAGAGCGGGTTCACTAAGAAGAGCTGGTTCGTTCCCTTGGTCGTGTATTCCAGACATAAACGTTGAGGTCGCGGGCAGGATCCGTTCACCAGAATCTAGCACAGTGCTAGAGGACCCTTTGCGGAGCTGGGACCACGTGTGTCAGCAAGCTCTCACATGCCAAAACTGACTTTCTGGGCACGGCAGATCTTGCGCGGGGCAGAAGCTAACGTGTTTGGCGGCAACTCAAAATTGCGATCTGGAAAATACTCCCACGACCTCTGTACCAAACGGCTCGTGGGGTATCATTTCTCCATCTTCAAGTCTTCAGCAAACCTCTAATCATTACACTTCGTCCATGACATCGCCGTTTATGTCCGCTATAGCCGTTGGAAGATAAGATCGCGATAGTCCACATTCTCCACTCAAGGATGGCTGCAGGATCCATGCTACCAGCGCTGACATACAGCGATAGCTATTGGTAGCGCGCTTGCCGATGAGCGGTAAGTGCCGTGAAGTGCACTATCCGACAGACGGATCGCTGGAAGGAGTAGGAAGACCGTTCGTGTCGCATCCTGCACAGCATCTCATAAGGGGTGAAATCGGGCCTTCGCGGACGCGCAACCACGACTCGTCCACAGAGGCGAAGCGGCCAGTATCCATTCGGCCAAGGCAGTGTCCAAGACGCAGAGGCGACGGTCGATACTCGGTCACCATGATGCCACAGTCCGAGGTATGCTGGAAGTGAAGAGTAGAGCTCATTCCTTGAGAATGAGAAAAGAACTACACTGAAGGGAAATGAGCTACTATTTATTCTTCTGCGCACAATATTAGGAGATAAGACGCAATCGTACAGGAGCCAGCTCTCGCCAATCACTATCAGTCGCAAACACGCAATGAACGCCAGTCTGCACGACATATCCTGAACCCTGCGGTGCCCTCGTGCCTTGTTCCCGCCTATCGTGGAACTAGACAAAGGATGTTCTTATCTGATACCTGGGCAGAGTTATCCCTCTCGCCCCAGATTCGACAATCTCATTCACCCGCAGGTGTGTGCGGAGGCGGAGGTAGCCTCTAGGAAAAGCTTGTGTGATGCAGCACTGATACCGCATTGCGATAAGCTGAATAGGATCTCGCTTTCTGGATAATTCCTTTGGTTTATCTTACCGCGAGGGGAGGCAGTCGTTCTGCGGCTTCGTAGCACTACTGGCATTCGCTCCGAGTCTCACCAGGCTCCCTATTGCTGTTGACCGTTCGTGATCCATGTCTCGCGTTGCAATACATCCAACAACAAATCTCCGGAGTCTGTTCCCTTGAACGATGACGGTATCTTTCGGTCCGATGCTTCGAGCCTTAAATCAGGCGGTGAGGTCGGTTCAGGGTAGCGTCCTCGTTCGCTGAGACGTTCTATGATCCAGGGCTAGTCCATGGTCTATTTCTATAGCAATGCCCGTGGTCAAGCTTCGGTACGAGACGTCCTCGCCGTCACTCCCCGCCAGTCGCCTGCCATTTATGCCAAATGTCGGACTCTATGTTGTTGTAGAAGAGTTCTTGACCGTGGTTTGGAAGCAAATGCTGTTGGTCGTCGAGCAGCGCTATCTGAGCTCGGTGCCATTCTTGTTGCTGCATCCTGCAGGTTGTACACACAAAAGGTCCACGGTCTTGGGAGGCATGAGTATGTCCAGTAGATGTGAAAGCAGCATCGTCGCTGAGAGCTTGCCTCGCGAATCGCTCGATCATGGACTGTTCGTGTCCGACAGCTCGGATGAGCATGGTCTTTTCGTAAAGCAGAGCTCCATGCAGCGTTGTTGGACGAACACAACCCAATGCTTTTGTTGATCTGCCGATTGCAACAAGATCTCGAAGCTGCTCCAACCCATTGCTCTCTCCAGTTTGAATCACCTTCGTGTATGAGAGGTCGCATCTTGCCTTGTGTATAGAATGAGTCCAGGCTCATGTCGAGTCGATGACAGCTACTCAGTAGAAGCAAGGAGGTCATTGTGTCACGAATGCGTGAAGCGGTGTTGAGCGCATACCATGCTGGTTGTTAGTACGAAGGAGCAACCTCATGGCATCGTGGCTTCGTATCAGGATAGCATAAGATCTATGAACGTGATCTCTAAATGAACCTTGAGCCGCTAGATCCGATCGTTGCGCAACGTGGGAAGTGGATCGACGCGAAGCTTGGCTCGCGCTGCTTCCCCGCCAACACTTTGTTACTTTGTTGTGCCGCTGCTGCCCAAACGGGACACATGAAACGTCGAATGCCACTCTTTCGTCCCGAAACACGCACACAACTTCATGTTGTCTTTTCCAAACAACAAACACCTCTCGCCCACCTCTGCTCTTACACACCAACATCCCATCGCGGACCATCTCCCAAGCAAATCTGCGACAGGACACATCGGCAGCATCATCACACACTGCGGAGACAACAACAACAATGGCGTCTAGCACGCCGCACGACTTCACGATGCCGGTTCCGCCTCCTCTCCTGCACACGCGCTCGAGCAACAATGATGGCGGCGACTACCCCGGCACGCCTACACACGACAACGACGCCTTTATCTCCCCCGTGCAGACACCGCAGGGCAGCCCGAGCAAGAACAAGATGCCGCCTGGCGCCTTCGACCTGCCCAATGTCTTTTCCAACGCGATGAAGCTGATGCCTACCCAAGGCCAGCCCAACCACGGAGCTCTACAGGCTAAACAGCAAGGCACCGCCAGTCCCGGCAAACACGACTTCGATCCGTTCGCTATGCAGGACACAAAGGCTGGAGCACCGGGGAGCCCCACTCGCAAGAATGGCAAGGAGAACACACCTCCCACGCACCGACCACAACTGCAGCAAACGCAGAGCTTCATCACACAGGCTGCAGCCAGTAGACAAGAGCCATATCGGCCACGTGAAGATCGATCGCCGACGCGCCAGAAGATCCAGTCCGAAGCACTCACCGCTGAAGAAATCGAGAAGTTGCAGAAGCAGAATGTTAAGAGACTGGCAAATGTGACACAATTGTACTTCCTCGACTACTACTACGACTTGCTGTCATATGTACACAACCGATCGAACCGTCTGCAAGCGTTCAAGGCGCACAATCCACCGCCGACACCTTCAATGCCTCAGGCGGACGTGGACAAGCACAACGAGCTTTGGAGGCAGTATCTGAACCGCGAGCGTGGAACACTTCGAAAGCGACGAACTCGGCTACGACATGGCGACTTCCAGATCTTAACACAAATCGGACAAGGTGGCTATGGGCAGGTGTATCTGGCCTCCAAGAAGGACACACGAGAGATCTGCGCACTGAAAGTCATGAGCAAGAAGCTCCTCTTCAAGCTCGACGAAGTGCGACATGTGCTGACTGAGCGAGACATCCTTACCAATGCTAAGAGCGAGTGGCTAGTCAGTCTGCTGTACGCCTTCCAGGATGACAGCAGCATCTATCTGGCCATGGAGTACGTACCTGGTGGCGACTTCCGCACCTTACTCAACAACACTGGAGTCCTGCACAATCGTCATGCGCGATTCTACATATCCGAGATGTTTCTATGCGTCGATGCTCTGCACAGTCTAGGCTACATTCATCGAGATCTCAAGCCCGAGAACTTCCTGATCGATGGAACAGGTCACGTCAAGCTGACTGACTTCGGTCTGGCCGCCGGCTTCCTTGCGCCCCAGAAGATCGAGAGCATGCGAATCAAGTTGAAGGAGGTCGGCAACATCCCAGCCTCTGCAGTACCATTTGGCCGTCCGATGGAGGAGCGATCCCTGAAGGAGCGAAGGGAAGGCTACAGATCTCTGCGTGAGAACAACGTCAACTATGCCAAGTCGATAGTAGGCTCACCCGACTACATGGCACCTGAGGTACTCAAGGGCGAGGAGTACGACTTCACAGTCGACTACTGGTCTCTCGGCTGCATGTTGTTTGAAGCTCTTGCCGGATACCCGCCCTTCGCTGGTGCTTCGGTGGATGAGACGTGGCAGAACTTGAAGCGCTGGCAACACGTGTTGCGCAAGCCTGAGTACGAAGACCCTAACTACTTCCTGTCGCGTCGTACCTGGGATCTCATCACTCGTCTCATCAGCGTGAAGAGCCATCGTCTACGCGGCATCAAGGATGTGCAGGCGCATGACTACTTCCGAGAGGTGGCCTGGGACCGGATCAGACAAGAGCGTGCACCATTCGTACCTGAGCTGGACTCCGAGACAGATGCTGGCTACTTTGACGACTTTGGTAGCGAAAAGGACATGGCGAAGTATAAGGAAGTGCTGGAGAAGCAGGAAGCACTGGAGCGTATGGCTGATCGCGGAGGCGAGATGGGTCGCTCTCTGTTCGTTGGCTTCACGTTCAGGTTGGTTATACACAACATCAGTTTGATTGTATTATGCTGATTTGTCCTACAGACATCGTAAGCCTACCACAGACGACAATGGACAGCCGACCAGTCCTCGCAAACCCTTGTCCGAGATCAACGAAGACTTCGGAACTATCTTCTAATTTGTGCTCGACTGGTGGCATCTACGCCACTTCCACTTCTTCTTGAGCTGCCCAGGATGGCAGCTATTAGGGACAGCATCGTAAACGGTTAATCGGCATCAACGGGAGTTCAAAGGGTCATGTCGAGCAAGCGTGTAAGGACAGAGTATCAGAGCGAAGCAGTACTACGCGTGTTTGATAACAGTGATGCAGCTAGATGTACACTACAGAGATGGCAAAAGAACGAATGATGTTTCAGAATTTGGAACAGATCCTCTTTCGCATGCCTGACAGTATGCTCGACACGTTCTTGCTGTACTTCCTGATGCGGCACGTGCGCGCGCTAACGGAGCTGCCCGCGTCGCACCTTCTCGATGTGAAAGTGAAGTGAAGCAACGGTGTAGCAAACACAGATGTCTCAATACCCGCGCAGTGTCTAGGTCTCGGAACGTTGAGACCTGCTTTGACAGCGTACTGCTGCTTCCACCGTCGAGTCTTTAATACAAGACCGCGCTGAACGCCACCTACAGCAATCCACTGGTCCACCACGAGGAGTCAGTCATCGACGATGTCGCTCCTCACCCTACCTACGGAGCTGCTGGACCACATCTTCAGCTACTTCGAGTGGGATCGCACAAAACAGCTGCATCCGGTGAAAGACGATCTTATTAGCGCCGGCCTAACGTGCAAGAAGCTCCGCACGGCTTTGCTGCCTTCTATCTTCAAAGAGGTGACCCTACGCCTGCGATGGGTTGGTGGCGAATTGGCTGAACCTTCGCTGTTGAAACTTCGAGTGCAATCGCCCCAGTTGATGAGGCATATTCGATGTGTGACTCTCAGGTGAGTATCGAGACTGCCTTTTTGGTGGAGAAGGCGTGGTGTTGAACACCTAGAGGAGCCGTAAAATGGACCAGAGTGTGATAGCGTAGCTCTCTTGACGCTCTTTGGTACGGTGAGAGCAGTCATTTGTCCAAGACAGCCGCGAGACTGTGGTATATGCTGACGGATCTGCAACGCAGCACGGAGTGTGAGGACTGCACGCACTGCGCACAGAAGGACCATTGCCAGCCATTCGTACCTCCAGATGATCAACAAGACTGGCTCGCCTTCAAAGGCGAAGACGCATCGCATCTCGCATCCGAATATCGTAGTCGCGTGGATGCTTTTGCTCGAACATTGAGAACAAACGCCGAAGTACCCTACTGGAGCACCGACGCCTCAGCAGAATGCATCATAAGTGCAAGTCGAGCTGCGAGGCTTCGCTGCCGAACGCTGGACTGCCTTGCTATAGGTACGCATTCCCACTGGTCGTGAGACTTACACTAATGCTGACTGGCAGTCATGCTGTGCATACCACCCAACGTCCACAGCATAATCCTCAAATCCAACCTCGTAGGTCGCAACCACGAGAGCAAGAACGACTTCTCCATGCAGCTTCTAGCCACTTCAATGGAAGTCCTCGCTGACAGACTGCAAGAATTGACGCTCGTGTCCATGGCTTACCACAACCAATCAAGGAGACAAATCGCCAACGACGCCAATGCCCTCGTGGAAGACAAACCTTTGCCAATATCACTCCTCAATCGAAGCAACATACAACGTCTAGTCCTCGCCTTCCGCGAAAACAACCAATTCAGCGCCTCCAGCCCGACGTTGACACACAGGGCATACGAGCGCTGGCAAACGACCTCGATCCGCGAGCTCGACTTGCGGTACATGCGCGCCGACATCAGCGAGGTGCTGAATTTCACTAAAGGGTTCCCGGCTCTTGAGACTGTCCGTATACGAGACTTTGTTCTCTTCATCGCTGGACGTGCCCCGGGCCGTCAAGAACTGGAACGGCACGTCTGGCTTCATCTCGCCATTGAGCTCCGTCGACAACTCCCGAACGCGCGAATAGAGCTCAGTAATTTGTTTAGACCGGCGTCGTATGATCAACTCACAGAAAGTGCCATCAGGTGGATTGTGCAGGAGGCTATACCGGAAGGTGCCGTCATTGATGTGGAGAGAGAGCAGAGGTTGACTGAGGATTACTTGAGTTTTGCGTTCTTGTGGGCAGCGGAGGATGGGCGACGTCCAGCTCATAGTCCGGTCTCGGATAAGCTGTGGGCGAGCTTGAGTGATGAGGCCATGACGAGGCGATGGAGATAAAGATGACGGAAAGGACTCACGACGTAGAGACATCGGGTACGCACTTTCTCATTGCTGTAAGAACTCCAGGCTCGTGGGTACATCATCTGCCAGACCGCAAATACTGGCATAGCTCTCAAGCTCTTCTCCGCGCTTCTTGATCCGCTCACTGAAGCTTTCAAGCGAGCATGAGCCCGCTGGTCCATCATCGCATCCAGGTATCGGTACGATGCCCTCATTGATATTGACCCGAACGAAGACGTCGCTAGTTGGTGGCTCGCAGTAGACGTGATTGGGGTAGCCATACTCGCGGTTGTCCCAGCACACTTGTGGTGCTGGGCAGCTGAAGCGCTCGAGGACAAAACGTGCGCCCATAGGCTGTAGGCAGGTCAGCAACAGCAGAGCGCAGGGATAGTCGTGAACTCATACCATAACATCAGATGTCCACCATGTGCGATTCTGCGGTACCTGTGTCGTGGGTAGGTGTGGCTGTTGCTGGAACAGGTCAAAGGCGGCTAACATGGCGATGATGTCTCCGTCGTGATTGCTGCTCGGTAGTCAGCAATCACTTCAACCCAGCACGGTGCGATCACCTACAAGCTGAGGAACAGAGGTCCCGCCTCTGGGCCTTGCCGAAGCAACTCTGCAGTAGCATTGAGCCACAGCCACCCCATCGAAGCGCCATATCGATTGCCAGGTCCCGCTCGATAATAGTGCAGAACATCACGCGCATACTCGAAACTCAGTATCTCCTCTCGCGTGAAGACATCACACCACGACGAATGTCCCTTCGCCAACGTCTCAAACCCACACATCTCCTGCATCGAGTAGATTTCCACATCACTAAAGACGATCCCCGCGTTCTGCTTCTTCAGCCGCGTGCTGATGTCGGCCAAGTACGTTGAGCGAAATTGCATGAAATTCTTGACCCCGAAGCTGTGACCCAGTGGATCAGTCGCGTAGTTTGGACACGCGCGGCCGGGGGTTAAAGTGTTGGCGCCACGATCTCTTGTCTCCGGGACGACGTGATGTGTAGCTGATTGTTCCCAATCGATGCCGAAGAAGCCTGTCGCGAAGAGGCGGGCGGTGTCGCTGACTCGCTTACAGGAGCAGCTCCAGAATGAAGTCTGGTTCTGTGCGAGAGCTCTCTCAAGCAGTCGTTCGTACTTTGTCCGGAGTCTTGTTCCAGCTGAGACTGATTGGAGAGTGCCGGCATATTGTCCTGTCGCCGTGAGCTGTTCAAGCTGATCGTTCGGGTGAGGTGCAAAAAAGTCCCATTGGTCTACGAATGCCAGGCTTCCGTTGAACGTGAGGTTGGTGTGTTGAAGGCGCTGGTAAAGCTCAAGCATTTCTTGTTTGGCGCATCAGCTATTCGTCCCCCCAAAGCCGGGTCAATGAGCCAGTCCACGTACTCTCTCCGGTGGCATAGGTGGGATAGCGCTCGCCATGTCGCGACATCATGTGTACTTGATCAACGATACATCCTGCCGGTAGCTCTGCTGCTGT
Organism: Fulvia fulva; assembly: GCF_020509005.1. Lineage (NCBI taxonomy): Eukaryota > Fungi > Ascomycota > Dothideomycetes > Mycosphaerellales > Mycosphaerellaceae > Fulvia > Fulvia fulva. The sequence goes on from NC_063012.1 coordinate 2,390,566, forward strand.
ATCGTTGAGCACGCCTCGTGTTTTGCGTATCCATGGAGAGTTGCCGCCGAGATGTCGGAGGTCGTCCCATTGCTCCCTGGTCATGAATTAGTGCATTGGAAGTGCTTCAATTGCATTGCGAGCTACTTACCCGATTTCTTGTGATGTGAAGCTGATCTGCGCTTGGTGCAGGAAAGCATTGTGCATGTCGAAAGCGTAGACCAAGGCAGCAAGAGCTATCAAGGCTGCGGTTGCATTCTGCAAAGAGACGGCCATTGCACGACGCGTATCTCTCCAAAACATCACATAGGCCGACGGTGCTCGGAGCGATGTGTAGAGGCTCTGAAGCAGCCCTTGAAGTAAAGTTGAGGTGGAAGCTTGGACACTGTGGATGTGACATATGGTTTACGGATCAACACGCCCATGGCGTCGACGAAGTACATGTATGAATGTCATGATTCGTATCACAGTACCTCAGACTCTGCAACTAAAGCTCCTCCTTGTAGTATTCCTCTTCACTACCTCCCACTTCAGCCTCCTTCGTCTTCTTCGCATCCTTCTTATCCGTCTTCATCTTCTTCGGCTCCGTAGCAGTCTTCTCATACGTATCCTTCTTCGCACTCCCCTCCTTAATCCCACCCTCGTGCTTGATCTCTCCTGTACCTGCACCCGCACCCGCACCTTCCTCCTCATCCTCGCCATCACCTATGATCCCCCTGTACTCACGACCTCGAGGCGTGTCAATAACATCAAGCTTCCAGACCTGACCAGCAGCAATCTTCTCCAACTCCTTCTTCAGCTTCTCCATGGCTTTCGTGTCTCCCAGACCCAGCTCCTCCAGCTTCTCCTTGCTTAGGATCTTGCCCTCCGAGTTCGCGATCGTGTCGATGTACGTCTCTTTGCCTCCGCCTACGATTGCAGACTTTTCGATCTTGATACCCTCTGGGACTAGTCTGTGTTCGCCCACGTAGATGTCACCTACAGGCAGGTCGACGGGTGCAAATGCGGGCCCACCAAGAGTTGCCGCTGCTTCGGCTGCTTCCCACTGTTTTGTGGTCTCCTGGAGGATGCGTTCAGAGGCTTTGAGATCTGCTTCATAGTCTTCGATTTCGTCCGAACGAAGGATTGGCGAGCACGTTATGGCGTTCGGTTGGTCCTTCTGCGGTGGGAGAAAAGCGATGTCGTTGCAAAGGCGTGGAGTCTGAATCACCATGAGATAGTGGCAGGTACTGGTCTCTTTGATGAGGGATATGCGATCGGCGGACAGAGGGTTGCAATGGAACTGAAGCAGGTGTTAGCACGATCTGACAATGTCTCCTCTTGCAAAACAACAAAACCTACCTGCACCTCAATCTTCCTCTCTTTCCCCGTGAGATCACACACCGTCCCACCAGCCAACTTCTGCACCAGATAACGACTCTCACCCCTCTGCACAATCTCCCCATTTCCACTAGCCCTCCTCTTCGCCCCATCACTCATCTCCAGCGCCGTCTCGCCCTCATCTCTCGGGAACTCCTCTCCCTCCGCTCTCTTGGCATATGTCCCCAGCATGAAGCCCGGTACACCAGGATCCTCCATCGGTGGGTAGACAGGTATGCCACGACTTGGAGGCAACTGGTGGAACTGTTTGACGCCTTGGTTATAGCAGAAGCGGTAGCTCCACCAACCACTGATGAAGTAGACACAATTGCCCTGCATAGCTGACAGCAGTTCCCATCCTCGATCTGTTGCTCGCGCGAGCTCTTTCTCTTCCTCCGCCTTGGTGAGAGTTTCGTTCGCACCTGTGGTTCCTTCTACCGGCTTCTTGACTCTGGGTACGCGACATAGCCATGGGAGCCCATCATGGATCATGTGTTCGTAATCTGCCTGTTCATCTTCTCCCTGCTTGCTGTCATAGGATGCTGCTAGTCTTTGTTGGTATTGCTCGAGATCGGATGGTGGTGTTTCGCTGTCTGCGTTGAGGACCTGCGGATCATCGCTCTTCGCTAGTCGAGCCTTTGCTGCTGATTCTGAGGTCCATTCTGTCTGGAACTGTACTCGATACTGTGGATATGCTAGGATGTCATCCTGAACGCTGAACACATGTTGCGATGCGGAAGCAAGGATAGCTGCGGTTCGCAGCACCGCCGGGAGTGCGAAGAAGTGCTTCATTGTGAAGCTGGCATCAGGTGGCTATGTCGAAAGGTTCGTGTTCACCTTCAGGGCTGGGTTGTCATGTCATGTCGATTGTCGCAATGGAAACGTGTTTCCATTGGTGGACAAACAAGGAAGCTGGAAGCTCGCGTCGGCTCGGCTGTAAGACGGACAGAAAACACCAAACCACGCTACTTCTCGACACAGTGCCGATGTGGAAGGTATGAAGACAGCGACAGTCACATTGTTGAGAGACGAGTCTGTGCGAATCAGGTGTATCTGTGTAATATGTACGTACGAACTTCAAAAGACGCCTTCGCTGCCTGGTACCACAACTGCAACCGCATGCTGCGCGACTAATCTAGTACTTCCTTGCGAACGGTGGAACCGCCTTGCACTCGCTCTCATCCAGTGTGTTGGCTACAACTCCTCGGTAGCCAAGCTCAACCTTCTCATGGGGCTTCTTCTGCCATGAGAGGGTGTGCTTCATCCAGTTCTCGTCATCACGGTCTGGGTAATCTTCACGGGCGTGTGCGCCACGCGACTCCTTGCGGTTGGCGGCAGACTCTGCGGTCTGAACGGCGCAGGTGAGCAAGTTACGGAGCTCGAGTGTCTCCACGAGGTCACTGTTCCAGATCATGCTTCGGTCCTTGGTACCGACTTGGTGCCATTGCTGGTCAACCTCACGCATCCTGCGATAACGTTAGCCTTGGTCATGCACAAATTGAGGGCATGCTTACTTCGTTACACCCTCGTCAAGCGATTCCTGTGTCCTGAACACGGAGACATCTGACTGCATAACCTTCTGCATGTTGGATCGGATCTCGTTGGTGCTCATTGGTCCATCAGCAGTTCGGACGTGGTCGACCATACCGATGGCATCGGAGCCAGCATCACTCTGCATCTCCTTATGTGGCTGGTTGGGCGAGAAGTTGTCACGGATGGTGTGGCTGACGGCACGACCGAAGACGATCAAGTCGAGCAGCGAGTTTGCACCAAGACGGTTGGCACCGTGGACGGACACGCAAGCAGCCTCACCGCAAGCGAACAGACCTGGCACAACCTTGTCGTTGCCCTTGTCGTCCACTGTGAGAACCTCACCAGTGTACTTGGTTGGAATACCACCCATGTTGTAGTGGACTGTTGGGAGGACAGGAATAGGCTGCTTGGTAACATCGACACCGGCGAAGATGGATGCAGTCTCACTGATACCTGGAAGACGCTCGTGGAGGATCTCGGGTGGCAAGTGGGAAAGTTGGAGGTAGATGTGGTCCTTGTCTGGGCCAACACCGCGGCCTTCACGGATCTCCATTGTCATACTTCGGCTGACCACGTCACGAGATGCGAGATCCTTAGCAGTTGGTGCGTAACGCTCCATGAACCGCTCACCCTCGCTGTTCAGGAGGTAGCCTCCCTCACCACGAGATCCTTCGGTGATCAAGCAACCAGCACCATAGATACCAGTTGGGTGGAACTGTACGAACTCGAGATCCTGGTTTGGCAGACCGGCACGGGCGACCATGGCCATTCCGTCTCCAGTACATGTGTGGGCAGATGTGCAAGAGAAGTAAGCACGACCGTAACCACCGGTTGCCAGGACAGTGTTGTGCGAGCGGAAACGGTGGAGAGTGCCGTCTTCCTGGTTGTAGGCAATGACACCCTTACATTCGCCGTCCTCCATGATCAGGTCGATGGCAAAGAACTCGATGAAGTAGTTGGTGTTGTGTCTAAGCGACTGGCCGTAAAGCGTGTGCAGGAGAGCGTGTCCGGTTCTATCTGCGGCAGCACAGCATCTGTATGCCTGTCCACCTTTGCCAAACTCTCTCGATTGTCCACCGAAAGCACGCTGATAGATCTTGCCATCGTCTGTTCGCGAGAATGGGCAGCCGTAGTTCTCGAGCTCGTACACTGATGCGGGCGCCTCTCTTGTCATGTAGTGGATAGCATCTTGGTCGCCCAGCCAGTCGGATCCCTTGACAGTATCGTACATGTGCCATCTCCAGTCATCTTCGTGCATGTTTCCTAACGCAGCGTTGATACCACCCTGGGCGGCCACGGTGTGTGATCTCGTGGGGAAGAGCTTCGATATGCACGCTGTGTTGAAACCTGCCTCTGCGAGACCGAATGCTGCTCGCAGTCCAGCGCCTCCTGCACCGACGACCAACGCATCGTACTCGTGGTCAATGACGGGGTACTTGTGTCCAATGGCTCCCGATGCCTCCTTCGCTCGCAGTGGCGCGCTGGTGATTATGCGGTTTGCTCGCGGCGTCGAGGAGAAGTTGCGTGCTGTGCTGCGGGAGAGGTTGCGGCCAGCAAACTGCCTCAGGCCGGCGGAGAACATGTTTGCTACGTGTATACGGACTCCAGGCGTGAGGTACGGCTAGCGACGGTGCTGAGAATCGAAGGGCCCGTGAGTGGGTTGACTGTGGTCTGGTTGTTTGCGCTACAAAATCGATGATCTTGTGTAGTCTACCATTCGAGGTTAGTCGCTTGCCTTCACGCTCCTGCCACTCCCGGCCGAGATGCCGACTGCAAGTCGAAGGTAAGCACGATCGGATTGGCCACTGGAGCTCCTGCCGACCTCGGCACACTGCACATTGGGCGAGTGCTTGTGAAGGAGAGATCTCGACCCTGGACATTCCGATCACGCATGCAGTGTCTATCTTGGTGCTTGGCTACTGTGACTTGATGAGGCGATGCATCCATTTGCCCATTACTTGCCAGAGCGTACCTTATGGCTGACAGAGTGCCCAGCCATCGCTTCTTCTCGGCTCTGTTGAATTATTTGTCTCATGTTGTGCAAGGCTGCATAGAAATCTCCATTTCCATGCTATTCCCGTCGCGAGGAATTGCTCTTTAGAGAATCTCTTGTTGTTCATGTAGCGCGTGAGTGAATTGCAGGCCCACACTAACACTCGCTCAATAATCACATCGTAATAGACCAAAGCCCAACGTGGCGCACAGCCTTGCCACAAGCTCGACGGCCTTCGAGTCGGTCGTGCTTATAAGGAGGACAAACCCACTTCCCCTAAGCTCCGGGCCGAGGAGGATCCGCATTACAGTATCTCTTATAGTTAGTAAACAATCTTTCCGGTCCTACTTACTGTTTCTAACCTTATTATCGCTACCTTACTGTCGCTAAATAACGCCGTAATATTACTATATACCGTAAGCCTTAGGTATTATTTACCTACTACTACTATTACTATACCTACCCTTATTAACTAAGTCGACCGTATTATAGAATAGTATAGTATCGACGAGTTCACTATAGCTAAGGACCTTAGCGATATAGTATACTTTATTAAAGGCCTTTATCTTAATATTAACGTAAAGTACTAGTAAGCTAGGAATACTAGTAAGCTAGGAATTTTGTCTTAGTACAATTAACTCGCATTCTTTATTAATCGTTTTCACTACTATCAAATAGAGAACTAGTGAACTCAATACTCTTATCTGATTTAGAATTGTTCTCTTTATCTTCCTAGTACGTTTATACGTTATAGCTAGTCTAACCGTAGTTACTATACCGCCATCTACTTAGCTAGCCCTCTTTTATACCCTCTGACCTACGACTCTTCTTTGACTGTTCTATAGCCTTTAACGACTCGACGACTACCTATAACGAGCTAACTCTATACTCTAAGACCCCGCTATACTAGAGACGCTTTTATTTACGAGATTAGCGCTTTATAAGAGTCTTAACTTATTGTTTAAGCTTAGAGTTACGAGCTCTAAGAAGCGCATTCTCTTATAGCATTACTTCGCCGCCTTTTATAAGCTAAGAGAAGCTATTATAAGCTGTTTTAGAGTTGCTTAGTATAGCGTCGTATATAAGCTTAGATTACAACGTAAACTCCTTTAAATTACTCGGAGTTTAAGACTACTATAATGTCATCTAAGGCGGGAGTAGTCCTAGCGGGGTTCGTAGGCGTATATTAAGGCGGTTAAGTACTACTTACGCGTTAATAGGAACTAACCCTATAGCCTTAAAGGCCTTCTTATAGTTTAATACGGTAAATATATCGAAAAACGCGTCTTTAAACGCCAGAAGGAAGGTTTCTTCATTAATATAGAAGACGCGCTAACGCGCTAAGTCCCGTACGTATTATAAGTACTTTAGCTTTAACGGCGTAAAATAAACTACGTTAAGAGGCTATAGGATATACGACAAATACGCTAGTATATAGAGCGTAAGGATCTTATAGTCTAGATAGTAGTCCTTAAAACCCTAGTTCAAATAGCTCTTATAGCCGTCTAAAATGAGCAACCTATAGCTACCTATAGAACGCGCCTCTATATACGCGTTAAAGTGCTTTAACTACTCGAGGCTAAGTACGTTATTTGTCTATCTATTCTCGGAGACCGTAAGCTTCTAATTCCGCGGTATATCTACCTCTTTATACTATACTAAAATAAAGACGCGCCCTTTATAGATAATAAAGGGCGGGATCGAGTAGCTAGCTATATAGATACTCTAAATAACTATAACCTACTCTCTATTACTAGGCTGAGTAGCTATAGGGCGAGAGCGTCGTTCTAAGCTAGTAACGACTTTTATAGAGCTAATTACGCCTATTTAAAAGCCCGTCTTATCGAAGTTATAGATATCCTCGTTATATACGCTATACTTAGTAATCGTCTCTTATATAAGCTTCAACTAGGCGCTTATAACTTCTAGATCTTCCTAGAGTATTCTCTAACGGTCCTTCGCTCGATTAAAGGCCGTTTTAAGCTCGGTAGAGCGCGAAACGAATCTCTCTACCTAGTTCTTACCTACTAGATCCGCGTCGCGTTTACCAAGTAGCTTATCCGCTACATCTACTACCTTACTAAGGGTAGTCGTAAGTCCCCGCGAATCGAGGTCGAGGATATATCGAATGATTATCTATTCTTTAGTTAATATAAGTTTATACTAGATAGGGCGAGTATCGACGCGAGGAGTGATTCCGTAGTACTAGCTAGTTAGTATCGAACAAGGTACGTAATATACTATAGCTACGCGTAGGAGACTCGGAAATTGGCCCTAACGATAGGTAGAGAGGGTAAGAGCAATTCTACCTTCTTTATTAGACGATTATATATTATATTATTAAGACATAGTACGATAATTAAGTAGTTAGTTATACTAAGACGAAATTCCTAGCTTACTAGTATTCCTAGCCTACTAGTACTTTACGTTAATACTAGTATTATTAATACGGCTACTCTTAATAACCTTAATAACCGCCTACTCGAGGAAGCCGGCCTCTTCGATACTACTCTTTACGATAGTTTTGATCTCGACGTAATAGATATAGATAAGGTAGATATAGATAAGGTAGATAAGCTTTCGAAGCGTAATAACGGTTATAATAAGTTTATAAAGAGATAGAGTAGTAAGTTGTTCGCTAGTATAAAGTTAAGCGCTATCGATATACCGCTACGTCTTAAAGAGTAGCGTCTTAAGCTATTTAATATCGAGCCTATTACGCTACTACTAGAAGAGCGCGAGCTATATTAGCTATTCGTCGATAATATATAGTATAGTAATAGAGTTAAGAAGATAAACGCTAATAAGTTAATATATATCTTTAGAAGCTATATAACTACTATAATCTAATAGTATCGATCTCTACGCCAAAACACGACACATTGAAAAGCTCTTATTAAGGCTATTCTAACGATATACAAAGCAGTCCACTGCCCCTAGGACTAAGGGAGTTCTACCTTATTTAATCTAGACAGCTTAAAGCTCTCTTCACCCTGTTTCTTTAGCTCTAAACGCCGCGGAGGTGCCTAGCTACATTAGGCAACTCCTAGGCAATAGTAGCCTAGGCTACGGTACTAACGGCGCCTACGGCCCTATAGGCGAAGCCCCGCTAAGACAACTAGTAGTAACTTATAGAGGACGTAAAAAGTATAGAAACTAACGATTAGCTCCCTTACCGGTCTCTATAGGTAATAATCACTTAGCTACGTACGGCGCTTATACTGTCGTATTACTAAGGGCAACAAGAAATAAGGACGACGTCCTAGGCAATTAGTAAGGCCACCCGGAATCAATACCCCTATAGCTAGGTATCGGTCGCGGTATTGATACTAGGCCCCCGCCTAACGTACGATATAGTTACGATCCGTATTATAGTAAAGGAAGACTAGGCCGAAGTTGCGAAGCTATCGAACAAGGAGCTCGCCTAACGAATTAACTAACTAGGGGTGGTCGTAGTGAACTAACAGTCTAACGGCACTCTATAGATCTATACTAGCTCTGCTACTACTAGGAGGTACCTAGAGGTATAGCTATAGTAGGCATCTAAGGTTACGGCATTAGCGAAGGTCTTAACGAAACAATTCACGATCCTAGTCTACGACATACCTAAGGAGTTTGACCTAACTAACTAGGGTCACCTACGCGCTCTCTAAGAGGACAACCCGGTCACTCTTAACTCTCTAATCTAGAAGGCGACTTAGCTCTATAGGAAATAGCTAGAAGGTAAGAAGGCCTCGGCGCTAATAGTATAGCTATAAGACGCGAAAGCGGCGGATCTAGCGATAGAATAAGGCCTAGTCTAGTAATATAGCCTTAAGATAGTAGAAAAGTACTCCTTATCCTTTCGTGTCCTCTAATGCTTCAAATACTAACAGTATAGACACTAAACCTATACGTACACAAACAAGTAGGCCTACTCGAACTGTATAGGAGACTATATGTCTAGGGACTATATATCGACTACGAGACGTTACACGAACTGTCCGGGGCACTACCTATCGTATAGTACGGAATGCCTATAGCGGAAACTAGCGAAAAACAAGGCAATCACAAACAGAACCGTCGCCCTAAGATTCTACGGCGACCGTAAGGCTAGCCTATACCGGAACTAACTAGCGGTAGTCGGGTATAAGCGCCCTAGGGCCGAGAACGATATAAAGGATACGTAACCTAGGGCGTACGGGAGGCTACGTACTCTACTAGCTACGGCAAGGGAATCTAACTAGGCCCGGCTCCCCTTTAGTATATAGCCGATAGGCGTAGACTAGGACGTATAGGGCAGTAGGACATAGGACGATATAGAGGAAATGATTGTCGATGCTAATAACTAGCCTCGAAACGCTTAGTATTATCTAGTATAACGTTAACTATAGCAAGGATATAGTCTAGAACCATTTCCTATACGAGGCGGACCCGCGCGTCTACTACGTCCTTATAATCTAGGAGCTATAGATTAACCCGTACTATAAGAGACTAACGACCTACAAGTTACTAGGCTATACGATATGCCTACGAGGCGACGGTAGACCCCGTACGTACTTCTATGTTAGTAAGGACATACTAGAATCCGACTAGGAGGTAGTATACTACGTAGACAAAGAAGGCGGGGGCGATATTACCTCCCTCTACGTAGGTAGTACCTAGATACACAACCTATATATACAACCGCTAGCCTCGAGGTCTAGCCGCGACCTAGGGGTCTATAGACACTTAGACAGTACGCTTAAGAGACAAGGGTGCTACATCGTAGTAGGAGACTTTAATATATACTACCCTTCCTAGGAAAGCCTTATATAGCCGCACCCTATAGCCGACGAAGTACTCGACTTAATAGCGAGTAACGCAATTGCCCTTAATACCCCGAAGGACCTAGGCACCTAGAAGAGAGGGGGACTCTAAGGTACGATCGACCTCTCCTAGATCTTAGATAGCCACTACTATACGGTAACCTACTATAGGATCGAACATAAACTCGAGGCGTCGTTAGACTATATACTAGTTAGGACCTCTATTACGACATAGATATAATATATACTAGCGAGAACCCCTAAGCTAAACTAGGGAAAGGCCTACTAGGCTAATATCTAGGCGTACCTCGATAACTCTAAGAGGCTAGTCTAGATCGCGTAGTAGCAATATAATAGTAAAGACGAGATAGACGAAGCAGTCTAGGGGTTAATAGACGAAATAAGAAAAGCGACCTCACTTTACGTTCCGCTTACCTAACTAACGACATAGTCTAAACTATACTAGACGCCGGAGTACACTACGGTAGTAAGAGAAGTAAGCAGAGCCCGCCGGGTGTAGACGAGTAGCTATAGCGAGGAGGCCTAGAACGTATATAGGGAGGTATACTAACAGAAGAAAGCTATAATACGGAGGGAGAAAGTAGTCGGCTAGAGGGCTATAGTAGAAGAAATCGCCGGCAAGCTAGAGAGGATGTAGAAGCTAGCGAAATGGGCCCGACAGGACCCTATACAGGGCCCCTCCTTCTCTATCCTAGCGCTATAATCGCCTAGTAGCCCGGTTAGCAACCCCGAGGCTAAGGCGCGTCTACTAGCTAGTAAGTTCTTCCCGCCCCTAGTCGAGGCTAATCTAAGCGACATAAACAGCTCTACTCCCCTAGCCCCTAGTATCGCGGTCTAATAGGAGGTATCCGAGGGAGAAGTTACCGCTACGCTAAGGAAGTTACCGGCGAAGAAAGCCCCGGGGCCGGATAGGATCCTAAACGAGCTACTAAAGAAGTGTAGAGATCAACTAGCCCTAGTAGTTATAGCGATCTTTAACGCCTGCCTATAGACCGGATACTACCCGATAGTATTTAAATAATCGACGATAGTAGTCCTATATAGGCCGTAAAAGGAAGACTATACGTAGGTAACGTCGTACCGCCTAATTACGCTCCTTAATACTCTTAGGAAGGCGCTTAAGAAGCTAGTTATAACAAGACTCTCCGAGGCGGTAGAGGAATACTCCCTACTCCCGGACACCTAGATAGGTACGCGCCTATAGCGATCGACGCTATCCGCGATAGAACTTATTACCTCTTAGGTAAAGGCTATCTAGTATAAGAATAGGGATAAGGTAGCATCCTTACTTAGCCTAGATATATCGGGAGCCTTCGACTACGTATTATACCCGCGGCTACTCTATATCCTAAGGTCGAAAGGACTCCCTAAGTAGCTTATTAACTTCGTACGGTCCTACCTCTAAAACCGTAGTACGTCGATCCTAGTCGGCTAGTATAGAAGCCTATTTTAAGTAGTCTATACTAGAATCCCGTAAGGCTTAACGCTAGTACCTATTCTATTCCTCTTATTTATAGCAACGCTACTCCTAGCCCTAGAATCCTAGAACACCGCTACGAGCGGCTTCGTAGACGATACGAACATCCTAGCGTAGTCTTCCTCGACTAAGGAGAACTATAGGCTACTAGAAGAGAAGTACAAGATCTATAAGGACTAGGCTAGGAGGCACGGGGCTCGGTTTGCCCTAGAAAAGTACAATCTAATACACTTTACGCGCCGGCTACGGTTCTATAATATATAAGCTTCTATCTAGATATAGGGGTATACGACTAACCCGGTAAATTAGCTTAGGATCCTTAGACTATAGGTAGACCCGGCGCTACGGTAGAGGAAGTACGTATAGGTAATATTACGGAAAGCTAAACAGAATATAGCATTATACTAGAGGCTTACTACGTCTATATAGGGGCCGGACTTCCGGTAGTTACGACTTCTATATACGGCTATTATACGGCTAGTTCTTACCTATAGTAGCTAAGTATAGTCCTTAGGCGAGAGGGCCTACCTATCGAAGGGACTCGTTACGCCGCTAGCGAAGATCTAAAACTAATGCCTAAGGAAGGTCACCGGGGTATATAAGTCGGTATAGTACCTAGTATAGAAGGTCATCGCTAGTATAGTCGTAAGGGCCCGCGAATTAGTACTAGCGTATAAGGGCATTCGACCCGGAAATAAGCCGAAGTACCGGGTAAGGGACGAATAGCTAGTAATACGATAGGAAGGTAAGAAGTCGTTTATAGAGTAACTATAGAAAGAGAGGTAGAACAACTAGGGTGTAGGGTATAGTAGACGCCCTTAGCTAGCGGGACAACCTAAGGAATAGTTAGCTATAAAATCCGCGGTTAAGTACCCCCCGAAGCTTATCTACTACCGCCTTACGAGGGTATAGAGTAGTATAGTAACCTAACTACAAAGCGAATATATCGGCCTCTAGGGGTATCTATTATAGAGGAAGGTTCTAGGATACACGAATACTAGCTACCCCTACGGCTATTACTCCTAGAACGTACGGTACGTACTCCTCGTCTATCCGAGGTAGTCGCTAGAAAGGGGGGAGTAGATAGTAAAGGCCAGGAACCGGACGATTAGGGCACTTCTTAATAATGTTAAGGACCTACGGCGTATTACGAACTAGATACTAGAGAAGGGCTAGCTAGAATAGTACCGCCTAGTAGGAGTAGTATAGGAAGAGAGGATACGGCGTAGCGCGACGAGACCGGCTAGGAGCGGGGGCTAACGGGGTAGTAATATAGACTACGTACGTTTAGAGGGAAAGCTAATCTAGATAAGGAGTAGTCGGGGGCGGGAAGGGTTTTTACCTATTCGGGTTTCCCTTTGTATATAACAATAGATATATACCTATATAGGCCGGATAGGGTCCTAGAACAGGGGAATAACAAATCTAATCTAATCTAATCTAATACTACTATTAGTTTTGAAGGTTATCTAGGTCTCTAGGCTTCGGTAAGTCCTATAAACATCGGGTTAAGCTATCTAGCTTAGTACCTTAAACTCCTAGCCTATAGACAATCTTAAAGAAGAACTACGAGAGAAACTCGGCCTAGCGAGCTTATCTACGGTTTAATTGCTTCGTGCTTATAAACTATTCGAGGTTCTTATAATCGGAGTATATAAGCGTCGGCTTGTCCTTAGATTCCGGGTCTAGTAGATTCTTATAATCGTCGGTACCGTATTCGTTAATAGTTAGCTCTAGTCGCTATTTCTTAAAAGCTTATATAATAGCTAGGAGCTCCTAGTCGTAGATATCGTAGTTATATTACTAGGGATCTATCTTCTTAGATATATAAGCGATAGGATGTAATACTCCTCGCTCGTTTCGTTATAAGAGTACTACTACTATTACGTAATCTAAGGCATCTGTTTCTAGAATAGTCCCTCGCCCTAAGTAGAAGTGTTTTAAGGTAGGCGTATCGATAAATACTTGCTTTAATACCTCGAACGCCTATTAATATACTAGAGACTAGTCCTATAGGACATTCTTCCTCGTAAGCTTTGTTATAGGTAAGTAGATCTTACTAAAATCCTTAATAAACCTACGGTAGAAGTTAGTAAACCCTATAAACAATAAGATGTCGGTAATATTCGCGGGTATAGACCAATTCTTAACGCATTTAATCTTAGCTAGGTCTATCTTAATGCCCTTATTTATAATAATAACACCTAGATAAGTAGTCTAGTGTCTAAAGAACTCGTATTTGTTAATATCTAACTAGAGCCCGGCGGTATCTAGCTTTCGTAGGACCTTTAGGACATATTAGATATACTCTCCTCTTATCTTGCTAAAGACAAGTACGTCGTTAAGGTAATATAACACGAAGACATCTAGAAACTCCCTTAGTATATCGTTTATAAATGACTAAAACGTTCCTAGTATATTATATAGTCTAAAAGGCATAACTACGTACTTAAACTACCTATAACTCGTAGTAAAGGCCGTTTTCTACTCGTCTCCTACTATAATATAGATACGATTAAACGTAGCGAGAATATCTAGTTTAGTGAACTATTGCGCGCTAGTAATACGATCTAAGGTCTCTTAAAATAGTGGAATCGGGTAGCGACTCTTCGTTATAAGCGCGTTTAGAGCTCTATAGTCTACGTATACTTATAGCCCTCTACCCGGCTTTTTAACTATTAGAATAGGTACTACTACTAGTAATACGCTTCTCTAAATAAAACCTTTCTTAAGTTGGTCGTCGATCTACTTCTTAATCACCTCGTTCTCTCGTATAGAGAAGGAGTATAGTCTTCGAAATGGCGGTATCTAACTATTCTTTAGCTCGATCTTATAGTCTACGCTAGGCCGTCGCGGTAGGACCTTATCTACTTTCTTACGGCTTAATAGCCTAGCTATTTCCCTAAACTCTACTAGTAACAAAGGGATAGGATCCTAGTCTTTGTCCTTACTATTTATAAAACGTTAATAGTCGTTAGCTAATATAGTAGAGGCGTTAAGTTACCGCTAGGTATAGTCACCCCGGGGCTCCTCCTGTCTATCTATATTTTCTTAAGTATTAGTATCTACTAACATCGCCGCGCTACCTCCTAGTACTAGCTTCGCTCTTATACCGAAAGCCTTTAGTATATACGCGGATAGCGGGTCTCGCGCGACTTACTTATTAAGATTTTCTTTTAGGTTAAACATCTATATTATATATACTTTATAGCCCTTCCTCCGGCTTATACGCCGAAGTGCTTCTATATTAATAGGCTTGATATCAATCTCCGGCTCAGTCTCGACCTTTAGTTCTTTCTTCGTTCGACGCGCTAGGCGCTTAAGTATTTTAACCCTATCGGCGGGTAGTAGCTAGCGGACGTAATAAGACGGTTCCGGTCTATCGTAGATATCGACGGCATATCGTATTACTACCTTCGTCGTATACGTCTCCTATACTACTATAGGTTCGTCTTTATCCTCTACGTAGGGTTTAACGTAATTAGATAGAGCTTGAGGTCGCGAACTCTCTAGTACTAGTATCTCGGTCTAAAGAAGGCCTCTTAGTATAATACCCTTGTCGTTAATAGACTATACGTATACTAGTTTAGTTCCGAGTATATAGTTCTGTCGATAATATACTAAGAATAGGGTTATAGTTCCTAATATATAGTAGAACGTAGGTTAATACTCGTCGTACTAGGGACGGCCGAGGACTATATCGTATTCTAGTAATACGTAGTAGCTAGACCTAGTCTCTACGTAGTTACCGATCTGAATCTATACCGTTGTTCTATAAGTGATAAGGTCACTAGTAGGTCGGCTATCTACTAATATTAGCCCTAACAGATTAGGTAGCTATATTATATTAAGGTTGTTCTTATACGTAAAGTTGATATTAAAGTACGTAGAGTTAGTACTATTATTATAAAGGGTTTAAGTAGGGATCTTTCTATTTACTATATATAGTATAACTAGATAAGAAGCTATTACTAGATTATATTTATCTATAGAGTAGTTTATAGCTAGTAGGGAGTATACCGATATACTTAAAACCTTATCTCTCTTAGGAGGCCTATGTTTATATTTATACTTTTTCTCGTTTTCTCGTAACTCTAACTCGTACGGTCTACTACGTATTACGCTTACGGAGTGGACTAGGCGTTTCCCGCGCCGCCGGTATTATTAGCGTTACTACTATTACTACCGTTACGGCGGTTATTACTTAGGTTATAGCCTAGCGTAAATAGGCGGCGGGCGACATCTCGAAGGGGGTACTAATCGGTATCGATACGGCGGTGACCTTCTTATTCGCATTTGAAGTACCGATTCTAATCGATATATTCCTAGGCGCGAGTAGTATCTAAAGGTTAGATATACTAAAATGCCTAAGGTCGATTAGCCTACTTAGTCTTAGCGTTCGGGTTAGTGTTATTATTGCTACTACCCGAAGCCGTATCCTTCTTATCGTCGTTACCCTTAGTAGTCTTCTTATTACCTTAGGTCTTATTACTATTACTAGTCTTACCGTACTTAAGGTCAAACGCCTTAAACTTGTCCTTGTAGTTATATAGCGTAGACACGACTTACTTAAGGGTCATGTTGACTATGTCCTCGTTTATAATACGGTTATCGTAGCGCGAGTTCAACTTACGGAGTAGGAAGTCCTTCTCGAGTTTCTTTTCCTTCGCGCTATTATTAAGGTTAATGATATCGGCGTTCTTACGGAAGGATAGGTAGAAGTTACTAAACTTTTCCTTATTACCCTGCTATAGACTATTCAGCTTAGTTATAGCATTAGTATAGGTATTACGGGTACCGTAGCGCCGGGCTAGATCTTCTATTATCTTATCTATAGAAGCGTACTAAGTAGTCGTACCTTCCGTAGACTTAGTAAGACTAGGGATCTTTAAGTCGATATAGGTCTATATACCGTTCTTTAACTAGCTCTAGACGTTCTAAAGGGAGTTATTTATAGTACGGTACTTCGAGGCTTAGAGCTTAGCTTTAGTAGTACGCTACTACTCTTAGAACTTAATATCGTCGCTCTTTAGATCGAACTTAGTAGGGGCCTTTAGCTCGTTAGAGGACTTGATACTAGTAGTTATATCGGCGTCGTAAGTCGTATAAACGGAGATAGGGTTGCTATCTAAGTCGGTACTCGGGCGATTCTTCCTACCCTTACGACTACCGTCCTTACGGCTATTCTTAAAGCCCTTATTACCGTCGTCCTCGTCGTCTAATAAGTCCGATAAATCCGGGTCCGACTTCTTCTTATTAGGCTTACCTCTATTTTACCGACGCTCTAGTGACTCTTTAGACTCGGTTCGCTAAGGTAGTAGGTCTTACTTTTCCTTAGACCGGCTACGGTCCTTCTCTTACTTCTTAAGCTTAGTAATACGCTTCTCGGCTACTACGAGCTTAGTCTCGGTCTCTACTAGCTTACTCTCCGCTACCTTTTACTACGTACGATATACCTTCTTTATATCTTTAGCCCTCGTAAGCTCGTCTATATCAATAACGATAGTATTATTACGCTTAGCGATCTTCTCCTTTAGTCGCGTAACCTCCTCTTCTAGGGACTGTCTAGTCGCCTATTCCGTGTCGATTATATCCTCGAGTCGGTCTATCTAGTCCTTAGTATCTTACGCCTTATAGAGGTTAATACGGTTAGCTATATCGAGCGAAGTATTAAGTTTATACGTACGTCGGTAATCGGACTCGATATTATAGAGAATCTTATAGATCTACTAGAGATAGTTATTGACCGTCTTCTGAAACTTGTCTATATTCAACCCGTATAATGAGTCGAAGGCTTCCTAGAAGTTGTCGATAGTAACCCTCCTCTTCCTCGGTATCTTAGTACCCTTATCTTCTATCTTATCCTTAATAAACTCCGCCCTATATAGGTTAGCTAAGTTTAGCTCTATCTCGACCTCCTCTTCCTTAATTGTCTTAAGTTGGTCGAATACCTTCTAATACTACTTACGGTACTAGTTATTCTCGTCGAGGAGCCTATTTACGATATCCTCTTCACGTCCTTAACTCTACGTCGCCGGGTTCGCGCTATCGTTATTAGGTAGATCGGATAGTAGGGTAAAGAAGGATAATCTATTAAGGGACGCGCGATAAACGCGTCTATTAGTGTTCTCTATACTTACGCCTAGTACGCCGGTACCGGTATATCTCGCTATTATTACTATATTAGCTATAATCTACTTTAAGGTACGACTTAGCGAGTATAATACCTAATCTTAGTACTTCCTTATATACTATCGCGGTTTCTCTATTATCTCCCGAATATAGCTTCTCGTGTCTCTCTATACGTTAGTAATAATCTATTCGAAGTGTTATAAGTAGGTATAAGTAACTAGTCGGGTAAGGTAGAAGTTAAATAGATGTTCTATCTAAGGGAGGCGCGGAGGGCGCGAGAGTTATATACGGGCGCTAAGCCGCTAGTCGGATTAGTTAGTAAGCGCGAGGTCTAGGTATATACCCGCGGGTTTAGGTAAATATACGCCGGTATAGTAATAATCCCCGTTATTACGGGTAGCCCGCAACCCCTTACTATAGCTACGTCGGCCCGGGTGAACCGCGGACCTTCCGTATCGGGTTAGCGCGGCTTAGCTTTACTCTATAACTCCGCCGCGCCTCGCGCTTATCTTTCGTATCTTTGTAGAGTAATAACTCTCTTATTCGGACCCTACGGTACGCGCGCCCTTATAGTTTGTTCTACTACCCTACCTAGATTACGGATCTAGGTAAGGGACGCGTAATAATAGGAATAGACAAAACTATAGAACTCGAAGAACGCGTAGAGTCGTATTAGGATTTAGAATACGGTAAGGCGTAGAGCGCGTAAATGCCTAGAGAACGTAACGCGGCGATATTATTAGTAGGTAGTCGCGCGCTCGTAGATAGTTAGGAAATAGGCATCGTTACGCCTCCCCCGAATCTAGATAATATAACTTTTTAGACGAACGGCGGTATACTACCGCTACTAAAGCCTAAGAGTAAAGGTAAGTAGCGTATATCTCTTTTTCCCGACCTCTCCTCTTTTCCTTAGAGTTAGATATAGGACGATAACCGGCGGGTTATAGTAGACACCGGTATCGCGCTATAATAGGAAATTAATAAAGCTTACTAGAAAGCCTTCGAGCGAGAAGAAGGTAGTAAGATTGACTTTATAGAACTGTTCGAATTTAAGCTCGAAGAGAACCTAGGCGGCGACCTAGACGAGGTATACCTATTACTCGACGAGGTAGAGCACATTCTCGTATCCGAATACTAGAATGTTATACTAGACAAACTTACGACTCTCGTATCCTAGTACCCGAAGACTACCTACGACTTTGTACTATAGGTAGTAAATATAGCGATTACTAAAGGTAGATAACTCGATATAATAGAGCGAGCTAATAACCTCTAGAACACCTATTATACTACGCTATATACCGAGTATAACCGTATCTATAAGATACTATAAAGCGAGGAGGCTATAATATAGAAGATAGCCGTAGACCTAAAGAGTCAGAAGGATTATAACCTAGTAAAGTTGTAAGAGGTAGAGAAGAAGTATAGGGAGGCTAATAACCTATATAAGTAATTTAGCGAGATTTATAAAAAGGAGAAGAAGAAGGTATAGGATGCCGAAGCTAAGAACTAGGCTCTATAGAAGGAGGTTAACGATCTAAAGACTCGACTCTAAGCTACTAAAGACACTATATAGAATAGAGGTAGGGGCCGCTCTAGTCGCCGACCCTCCTACTTACCTCCGCGCGAGACTTTACTCGAGTAGCTAATACGTAAGTATCGTAAAGCTACTAGTAGAGGCGGCGGCGGAGGAGGTAGTAGTAACGATAATAATAACGGTAATAGTAATAACGACCGAGGACGTAATAGAAACTGTCTACGACCTAATAATAATAACGGTCGCGACTCTCGAGCGCGTAATACCCGTATATAGACTCTTCTAACCGAACTTTTAGAACGCTTATTTACTATTAACCGTACTCTAATACGCGGTATCGAGGTTAGTAAGGGCGTACCTAACCCGAAGTACTTTAAGAACGATAACGACCCTAACTTTAATAGTTAGTATAGTAGCGTACTTCTTAAGCTAACTATAACTACTTTCCGCTCCGAGGTAGACGACCTACGTTTTATATATAGATAGACATAGGGTGACCCTTAGAGAAGTATTAAGCCGAGGATTCCTATACCTAGATAACAATTATTTAACGAGTTTAAGACTAGTAAAGAACTACTAGATTAGATAACGCGCTAGTACGGTACCCGTAACGAAGGAACTAAGGCTATAGTTAATATCGCTACCTATAAGTAGGAGTAGGGCGAGATCTTTATTACCTTCTACGCTCGCTACTTAAAGCTACGTACTTAGATAGAGTAGACTAACGAGACTAAGCTAATACTATTTCGTAACCGCCTAAACCGTAAGTACTTTATTAAGACTTTCGGCGATAGGGAAGTAGATAGACGCTTATACGACATATAGGATGTTATTAAGGAATATACGGTATTAGATAAGAGCTTCTACGAGACCGACCGACTATATCTATAGAAGGAGCGCCTACGTAGTAACCCTAATTCGAATAATAACGGCGTATAGGGCGGTAGTAATACCGTAGGTGCCGTAGCTACTAGTACGACCGCTATAATCGTCTAGCGACTACTATAATACGTAGGTACGAAGAAGAAGGAGGACCTACCGGTTTATATATAGAACCTGCCTTTATTAAACCGTAAGTAGCGTAAGGACCTTAAGAAGTAGGGTAAGTACTACCGCTACCGTATAGGCTCGTACGTATTAACGAACCCCGAATACCCGATATATAGTTACGACGGCGACTACCGCCCTCTACGTCTACGAAATAACGCGAACGCTAACCCGAACCTTAGCTCCCTCACTACCGACCTATAGCAATAGGGAAATAGTACGACCGCTACCTAAGCGTAGTAGATAGCGGTTAGTAACCGAACTTTCTAAGACAGAAAGAGTATAAGATTAAGAGATATAGAATATAAGATACGGACTATAGTAAGGAGCTTAAGATGTCGGTATATATACTAGATAAACAATAACTAGCTATATACCCTTATATAGTATTACCCGTAATAATATAACATAAAAAGGCTCGCGGCCTTATAGATTCTACCTCTATCTCTCTCTTTCTTAATTAGAAATTTATACGTAAATATATAACCCTCTTAATCTATCACGGGTAGCCCGCGACCCCTTACTATAGCTACGTCGGCCCGGCTAAACCGCGGACCTTCTACATCGGGTTAGCGCGGCTTGGCTTTACTTTATAACTTCGCCGCGCCTCGCGCTCCTCTTTTGTAGCTTCGTAGAACAACAACTATCTCATTCGGACCCTATAGTACGCGCGCCCTTATAGTTTGTTCTACCTTACTACCTAGATCGCGGATCTAGGTAAGGGACGCGTAACAATAGGAATAGACAGAACCGCAGAACTCGAGAACGCGTAGAGCCGTATTAGAACACAGAACAAGGTAAGGCGTATAGCGCGTAGATGCCTAGAGAACGTAACGCGGCGACACTATTAGTAGGTGGTCGCGCGCTCGTAGATAGTCAGGATATAGGCACCGTCACGCCTCCCCCGAACCTAGACAATATAACTTTATAAACAGCGAACGGCGGCATGCCACCGCCACCTAAGCCTAAGGGCAAAAGCAAGTAGCGTACATCTCTTTTCCCCGACCTCTCCTCTTTTCCTTAGAGTCAGACACAGGACGATAACCGGCGGGTTATAGTAGACACCGGTGTCGCGCTACAACAAGAGATTGATAAAGCTTACTAGAAGGCCTTCGAGCGAGAAGAAGGTAGTGAGATTGACTTTATAGAACTGTTCGAGTTCAAGCTCGAAGAGAACCTAGGCGGCGACCTAGACGAGGTGTATCTATTACTCGACGAGGCAGAACACATTCTCGCATCCGAATACTAGAATGTCACCCTAGATAACCTCACGACCCTTGTATCCTAACACCCGAAGACCACCCACGACTTCGTGCTATAAGTAGTCAACACGGCAATTACTAAGGGTAGACAACTCGATATAATAGAGCGAGCCAACGACCTCTAGAACACCTAGTACACTACGCTATACACCAAATACGACCGCATCTATAAGATGCTACGAAGTGAAGAGCTTGTTATACAGAAAATGGTAGCAGATCTTAAGAGCAAGAAGGATTGCGACCTAGCTAAGTTATAAGAGCTAGGGAAGAAATACAAGGAAGCTAATAACCTATATAAGCAGTTTAGCGAGATCTACGAGAAGGAGAAGAAGAAGGCACAAGATGCTAAGGCGAAGAACCAGGCCCTATAACAAGAAGTCGATGACCTAAAGGCTCGGCTTAAGGCAGGAGACACTATATAGAACGGAGGCAGGGGCCGCTTAGGCCGCCGACCCTCTCGTTCCCGCCTACGCGAGACCTTACTCGAGCAGCTATTACGTAGGTATCGCGGAGCTGCTAGTAGAGGGGGCGGTAGCGGTGGTGGTAATAACGATAACGATAGAGACGACGATGACCGTAGCGATAATAGCCGAGGACGTAACAACGACCGTCCGCGACTAGGACCTAATAACAGTCGTGACTCGAGAATGCGTAACACCCGTACCTAGACACTACTAGTTGACCTTCCAGAACGTCTCTTCACTATTGACCGCACCCTTACTCGCGGTATAGAGATCGGTAAGGGTGTGCCCGACCCTAAGCACTTCAAGAACGATAACGACCCTAATTTCGACAGCTAGTATAGTAGTGTTCTCCTAAAGCTGACTGTAGTAACCTTCCGTACTAAGGCAGATAGTCTACGCTTCGTATATAGGTAGACACAAGGTGATCCTTAGCGAAGTATTAAGCCGAGGATCCCTATGCCTAGACAGCAGTCCTTTAACGAGTTCAAGACTAGAGAAGAGTTGTTAGACTAGATAACACGCTAATATAGTACACGTAATAAGGGAACTAAGGCTATAG
Organism: Fulvia fulva; assembly: GCF_020509005.1. Classification (NCBI taxonomy): domain Eukaryota; kingdom Fungi; phylum Ascomycota; class Dothideomycetes; order Mycosphaerellales; family Mycosphaerellaceae; genus Fulvia; species Fulvia fulva. The sequence continues at coordinate 2,412,716 of NC_063012.1, forward strand.
TTAACATTGCTACCTATAAGCAAGAATAAGGCGAAACCTTTGTAGCCTTCTATACCCGCTACTCGAAGTTACGCGCCTAGATGTTATAGACCGATAAGACCGAGCTTATACTGTTCCGCAACCGACTGAACCGTAAGTACTTTATTAAGACCTTCGGCGACCGCGAAGTCGACCGCCGCCTAGACAGTATATAAGACGTTATCGAGGAGTGCACCGTACTAGACGAGAGTTTCTACGAGACAGATCGACTATACCCGTAGAAGGAGCGCCCCCGGGGCAATAGCAACTCGAATAGTAATGGCGGCTAGAATAACTAGAACAACGGTAACGTAGTTACTAGTACCGCTACCGGTATAGTAGGTGCCTTAGTATAGCGCCTACTACAGTACGCTAGTACTAAGAAGAAGGAGGATCTGCCGACATATCTATAGAACCTGCCTACGCTTAACCGTAAGTAGCGCGAAGACCTTAAGAAGTAGGGTAAGTACTACCGCTACCGTATAGGTTCTTACGTATCGACTAACCCTAAATGCCTAATATATAGGTACGATAGCGACTATCGCCTACCGCGTCTACGTAATACTACGCCGAATCCGAACGCGAACCTCAGTTCCCTAGCCGCCGATCCGCGGTAGGGAAATGGCACGACCGCTACCTAAGCGTAGTAGATAGCGGTTACCCGAACTTCCTAGGACAGAAAGAGCATAAGATTAAGAGACACGGAACGTAAGAGACGGTAACAGACTATAGTAAGGAGCTTAAGATATCGGTATGCGCACTAGATAAGCAATAGCTAGCTATATACCCTTATATAGTGTTACCCGTAATAATATAATAGAGAAAGGCTCGAGGCCTTATAGATTCTACTTCTACCTCTCTCTTTCTTGACTAGAAATTCATACGCAAATACATAATACCCCTAATCCCTTTGACGTAAAGCCGACGACTAACACTAGGAGATAGAACGGCTACTACGCGGCAGATTATATACGCGGCCCCTATAGACGTAGTTATAGGCGATTATTACGAGCAAATGTTATACTACGTTACCGACCTCGAATACGACATCGTCTTTAGCCTACCGTAGCTTATAGCGCACAACCTAAACATCTTCTAGGAGACAGGCGAGGTGGCATTTAGGTCGGATTACTGCTTTGGTCACTGTCTATAGAATAAGACACCGACAATAGTATAATCCCTAAACTACCGCGAGAAGAAGAAGTAGGCACTAGTACGGTACGGACTAGAGCCCTTTACTAGAGATGTAGCGAGCTTTATAGCAGGAGGGGCAGAGCTAAATGTCTTATTATATGACCTAGAAGACATAGACGATGAAGAAGTGGACTGCTAGGGCGTTTCTTAACGCGCGTAGGGGATGTACGCGCACCGGCCTAGGGCTAAGTACTTCTACATTATGCCTACTAGGCGTGAGAGCGACGGCGGAGAGCTTAAGCTAAGTATAATAGCTGCTAATGATCTGGACCAATTCTTGAACAAGCAGTTCAATCATAACCCGAAGGAGAAGTTACCGCTAATATACTACGATATTACGGACGCTTTCTTAGCTAAGGATCATAAAGGACTCCCACCTCACCGACTAGGCGTAGATCATGAGATTTATATTAAGCCTAATGGTCTATAAGAGCCACTATACCGCAAGCCCTACGGCCTAGCTAAGAAGGAGAACGAGGTAGTTAAGAAATGGCTAGACGAGCAAACATCTAAAGGGAAGGTACGGAAAGCAGGGCAAAAGACGAACTAGTCTCCTACACTAGTGCTAGTAGTACGTAAGCCTAGAGGTAGGCTACGTGTTTATATCGACTATAGAGGATTGAATGCGATCACTATTAAGAACCGGTATCCGATTCCCTTAATATAAGAGACGCTTAACCGTATACACGGCAAGAAGTACTTTATAAAGCTAGACATTATAGCAGCCTTTAATAAGTTACGGATAGCTAAAGGGCACGAGTGGTTGATAGCGTTTGCGACACGATACGGCATCTACGAGTGTCTAGTATTGCCATTCGGCTTATATAACGGACTAGCATCGTTCTAATTATATATTAACAAGGTCTTATAAGAACACCTAGACGACTTTGTGTCGGCCTACCTAGATGACGTACTTATCTTTAGTGATACCTTAGAGGAGCACATTGAACACGTACGGAAGGTTCTTACTAAGCTACGCGATACAGGACTTATAGTAGACATCGACAAAAGCGAATTCTACTAATAGAAGGTGAAGTATCTTAGGCTAATTATAACCCCTAACGGCATCGAGATAGACCCCGAGAAACTCGAATGTATTTAGACATAGGAAGCTCCTAAGAACCTAAAGGATGTCTAGGCCTTCCTTGGATTTGCCAACTTCTATAGGCGATTCATCGAAGCATTTTCGCGTATAGCTACTCCTCTTACAAACCTGACCAAGTCGGACGGACTAAGCAATCATAAGAACAGAAGGATTCAATAGTCACTAGATTGCTAACGAGCCTTTGACAATTTGAAAGCTACGTTTAGTAAAGCCGGCATGCTCGCATATTACGTACTAGGCAGGGAAACAGTAATAGAGACAGATTCTTTAGATTTCGTGAACGCCGGCGTACTTTCGTAGTATGACGAGAATGGTATACTACATCCTATAGCCTTCTACTCGAAGAAGTTGAGTCTATAGGAGTGCAATTATAAAATCTATAATAAGGAACTGTTAGCTATTATCAAGGCTTTTGAGGAATAGAGACCCGAGCTCGCCTACGAGGCAGATAATAAGGACTTATAGCTAGTCAAGATTTATACCGACTATAAGAACCTAGAATACTTTATAACGACAAAGCAGCTAAATCGGCGACAAGCGCGTTAGGCTAAGTTCTTGTTATAGTTTAACTTTAAGATAATATACCGTCTAGGACTTCAAGGTATAAAGCTAGATAGCCTAACGAGACGTAGCTAGGACCTTCCGTAGGGGGTGGACGACCCTCGGAACTAGCATTAGTATCAGACATTGCTACCTCCTAAGCGATTCCTTAAGATCGCCTCACTATAGGTAATAGTAGAAGATACGCCGGAAGAAGAGGAACTAGTACCGCTAAACCCTAAAGCTAAAGAGTTTATACCTATAGAACGAGATACGCCTACTAAACAACCGGCGACGCGTAAAAGTCAGCGGGAAGCCGAACTCGAGTATCGAATGTCGACGGCGTACGTAACCGATAACGAGCTTAAGACCGCGATTAAGGACCTATAGAAAGACCGTACTCCTACACTACTACAGAGAGCGAAGATTCACCTAGTACACTATAAAGTAGATAGCGACCTACTATATGTTCGAAACTAATACGACGGCTAGAGCTTATAGGTACTAAATGACCAAGCTTTATAGACTAGGATAATTAAGATAAACTATAACGCTCTAGCAGTAGGCTATCTAGGACGAGCTCGTACTTATAAACTCGTAGCACGTGAATTCTACTAGCCTAGATTAGCGAGATCCGTACGTAGATATACCGCGAATTGCCGTACCTACCGTATAACAAAATCTCTCCACTCCTAGCCACTAGGATTACTATAGCCACTTCCTGTTCCAGATCGGCCTTAGAAATATATTGTAGTCGACTTCGTTATCGGACTCCTAGATAGTACTCTTGACGGCATAGTCTATAACAACATTATGACCGTTACTAATAGGCTTACTAAGGAAGTCGAGCTGATCCCTATTAGCGCAATGACAGCACAGAATGCGGCAAGGCTTTTCCTTAAATATGTGTTCTGTCGGCGCGGGTTTCCTAACACTATTATATTAGACCGTAGCAAGTAGTAGGTTGCTACCTTCTAGAAGAAACTCTACAAGATGCTCCGTACAAATCGTAAGCTAAGTTCTTCGTATCACCTAGAAACTAATAGACAGTTAGAACGTACTAACTAGGCGATAGAACAGTATCTCCGTATGTTCACTAACGAGGTATAGGATGACTAGGCAGAATGGCTGTGCCTTGCTCAGTTCGCGATCAACAATTACCTGTCTAAGACTACTAGTATGTCGCCGTTCTACGCTACCTTAGGATATAACCCTAAGTTTATAGAGCGAGTTGACCTGAACGCTAGAAAGGAGGGAGGACTGACCACTCTCTAGCGACTAGACGCGCGATCAGTAGAAACCTTTGTGCGTCGAATTTACGAGCTTCATAAACACCTTTAAGAGAATATACGAATGTTATAAGCTCTCTAAGTAGAGGTAGCAAACCGCTACCGAAGCATTCCTCTAGACTATAAGGTAGGTAATTAGGTGTATCTTAGTACTAAGAACATCCGCACGACTCGACTATCTAAGAAGCTAGATAGGAGATATGCCGGCCCTTACTAGATCACGGAAGTTATGCTAGCTAGACTCTCTTATCGACTGAAACTATTAGACGCTCTAGTAGGACTTGATAACTGCTTCTACACCTTACTACTACAACGAGCCGACCACCCCGATTTCCTACCACTTGAAGGGTAGTATCTGGCGCCGCCACTACCGATAACTATCGAACCTAACACTACCGAGGCTGATGTAGTAGCCGATATAGTAGCAGCACCTACGTATATATACGAGGTGGAAAAGATCCTTGATATATACACCCGTAAGCGGGTAGGTAAGGTAAAGAAGGGGCATAAGCGCAAAGTAGATACATAGTACAAGGTGAAATGGGCTGGATATCAGAACGAGGAGGATGGTAAGACCTAGTAACCTATAGAGGACATACTTAAACACGTAGCCGCCGCTATTATAGACTTTTACTATAACCGGCCGGAGTTGTCTACGCCTATAGGCTTCGTAGCTCTATCTGACTAGTCCCTACTAGCCACTAAGATACTCGGGCTCAACTCGATTAGGGTCATTCCGAAAGACACCGTCACGAATGAGTCGCCTCGAGCCTTGCCTCTAATAGAATCTGCTCCGTATATATTCGATACTCGAGTAGAGCCTATAGAGCCTACAATAATACCTAACTTTGGTTATAAGGATTATACGCGAGTACGAGCCGAAGACAGACTTAGATCTAGGGCAAGCTAGCTAACTAGGTAACATGTTTCTCGAAGGAAGCCGGTCGAGGATAGTCTTAATAGAGCGAATGCGATGTTATCGGATGACGACAGGGTACTAGAGGATAATTCGGCGTTCGCGCGATTATAGAGCTCGACAGGCAAGTGGCCTTATAAGGTGAATAACGCTTAGAGGACTAAGGCGTGTTTTGGGAGGGGGGGTACTGTCACGGGTAGCCCGCGACCCCTTACTATAGCTACGTCGGCCCGGCTGAACCGCGGACCTTCTGTATCGGGTTAGCGCGGCTTGGCTTTGCTTTATAACTTCGCCGCGCCTCGCGCTCCTCTTTCGTAGCTTCGTAGAACAACAACTATCTCATTCGGACCCTATAGTACGCGCGCCCTTACATAATCTCTTTAATAAAGAATAGACGATTAATACTAGGAGATAGATCGGCTATAGCGCGTTAGATCATATATATAGCCCTTATAGACGTAGTTATCGGCGGTTATTACGAGTAAATGCTATACTACGTTACCGACCTCGAATACGACATCGTCTTTAGACTACCGTAGCTCTCCGCGTAAAATCCGAACATCTTCTAGGAAACTAGCGAGGTAGCGTTTAGATCTAATACTACTTCGGTTACTATCTATATAAATAAATAAATAAATACATTTATAATGCCTATCTAGCTCCTAAAAGGTCTACGAGGCCGGGGGCTATTAAGGAAGAGAGAGGGGGAAACCGTCGTACGGGGAAAAACCCTCTTTAGGTATTAGTAAGTTCTCTCTATTACTTATCGGTCAATCTATCGTACTAGAAGCGGTAAGTACTAGGTAGTTAGCCGCCCCGGAGTACTAATCTGCCTAGTACCTAGAAACGAGTATTAGTAGCTAGCCGACTATCGAGTAGACGACAGGTCGACTATTAGTAGAGGCGGGTTGCCTATTAAGTAGGAGATAGGTCGGCCGTCGAGCGGAGAACGAGCTAGCCGTCGAGTAGACGACGAGTCGACCCTTCCGGGCCGCTATACTCTATTAGTACCCCTATCGCTATTCCTCCTATACTCGGGGTCGCTATAGGCTACGGTCTACCCGTATACGTAGTCGTCGGTACCGCCGGAGTCCTACTACGTCTATAGGTAGGGCGCCTTTAAAGGCTTCCTAGAGCTCTCCCTCCTAGGCTATCTCCCCTATTCTTACTACTATCTTACCCGCTATCTAGAACTACTATAGTAGGCCGGTCTGTATTACTATTCGTACCGCTACTCGTATCCTACGCGCTATACCTATTATATATTAGAAGTCTATAGCCCTAGTCTCGAGGCGTATTACCTATCGGGCTTCTATAAAGCGTAGGTAGAACAGTACGACGTATTTCGGCGTCTAGATACGTCTATATTTATATAGGCTACTATCTACTCCCGGTACCTTTCGGCGGTATAGATAGTCCTTAAACCTAATATATTCTAAGCGGAGTAGTATCGCGACTATTACCTATCGGCGGGTAAGGGCTCGGAAGAGCATTACCCTATCTCGGCTAATAGGTCCTGTCTTCGCCGCTACCTCGTCTTCTCGTCGGTATACTCGTCGCCGTAGTAGTTACCCGTTTAGGTACCGTTCGCCTTTCTCCTAGCGCTCGTTCTAGATTCCCTCTATATATCTACGGACCGCGTTCGCTATAGCCTTCCGTTCTTCGCGTCCCTATCCCGCTCCTACTACTAGTATACTACTAGCTAGGGCCTATACTCGGAGCTTTACTATCGGGGTTTATTACGTATCTAGCTACCGCTAGGCCTATAATCCTATCTTCTTTTTAGGCGCTATAGATCGAAGGCGTATCGTAATTACCTAGTACGCCGCGCGGATATTGCTCCCTACCTTACTATTCGCCGTCTAGAGCGTATAGCCTATAGCGAGCTATTAGAGGTAGAGGTCTAGTAGCGTAATCTACGTATCCGCTTCTAGGACCTACGTCGGTATAGTACGGTATACCCCGGACACCCTACGTAAACATTCGTTCTATACGTTTTAAATCTACTTTATCTAGCTAGTCGCGTAGGATAGATACTAGACTAGTACCTAAAAGGTGATCGCCGGTCGGACGATAGAGCTATATAGCTAGCGTACCCTTATAAAGGCTACGCCCTATATAGAGGCCGCGAGGCGTATAACTAAGGCTTTGTTCTAGTCTCCCCGCTACCGGAGCTACTTTAGGTAGGCGTACTACCGGAGTCACGTATCTACTTAGAATCCTAGGACCCGGATAGATAGCTATAGAGTAATCTAGCTTACGCCGGTCCCGGCCTCGATCGTAGCTTAGAGGTTATACTTCTTCGGGGTCCTCGTAAGGTAGATTCTCTAGTACTTCTAAGGTATAAAGACTATCCCGTATCGCGCTACCTATTCGTTATATACCTCGAGCGCCGCTTCGAGTTAGCGGTAGTTAGTCTCGGTTAAGTCGCTATATATTAGGATATTCGTATTATCGACAAAGCCTATATAGGAGTTAGTACCGTCGGCGCTTCCCCTAAGTAGCGGGAGGAGCGTAGAGGTAAAGAAAAGGAAGAGGATTAGAGAGAGCGATAAGCCCTACGGGATTCCCGTTTCCGTAGGCCGTACCTAAGGTTTACGCTACTCCTCTAGAACGAGCTACGTAGACCGGTTACTAAGGAAGGACTTAACGAACGCGACGAGCTAGCTAGGTAGACCTTTCGCCCGGAGGTTATAGAGTAGTCGGGCGTAGGAAACTTTATCGAACGCCCCCGAGATATCGAGAGATAGTAGGGTAGCGACCTATTATCGGCGTATTACCTAGATTATATAAACCTATTCCGTAACGAGTTCTAGAGCGGTCGTCGTAGACCGCCCTAGTCGGGCTCCTATCTACTCGGCTAGGAGGAGCTAGTACTCCTCGGCTAGCTTAGAGATACGATCGGCTACGATACGCTCTAGCGCCTTACCGATTGTACTAAGTAGGGCTATCGGGCGGTAGGCTTTCCTAACGTCGTATCTAGCCTTACCCTCCTTACGGAGGACGACTATACTCGAGTACCGGAAGGGGGCCGGTACATATAACTACTAGAGGTATACCGTAAATAGCCTCGCGAGGTACGGGGCGAGCGTCTAGCGGTAGTACTTAAGGAATCCGTTAGGGATCTTATCTAGTCCTAGGGCCTTGTCTAGTATCGCCGCTTTTAGTACTATTAGTACCTCGCCTCCGTTACTTCTTAGCTAGTCTCGAGCTCCGTTAGGTAGATAAAGCCTTCGATATCGTCGAGTCGGATAGTAACCGGAGGAGGGAAGAACGCCTCTACTAGCGCGTCGGCTCTACCTTACTAGGCTTCCTAGAGGACCCCTTACCTATTACGGATAGGTAGGAACTATAGTAGTAGTAGCGGCGTCTCCGGCTTCCTTATACGCGCCTACTTAGCGAGCTTCTAGACCTTACTTCTATCTCCTATAACTTTACGGACGGCGTTACGCTACGTAATATTACCCTAGCGCCTAATAATCCTACCCTTCTCGTTATCTAGTCGGCGGTATCGGGCGTATATAGCGTCCTATTTTGTCTCGTTCTACCGGCGCCGCGCCGCTACCGTTATACGGACTACGTCTACGTATTCCTACGACTAGGCTAGCGACGCGTACTTCGAGGGTCGGGTATAGGGAATCTTGTCCCGGATTACTCTTACTATATACTACTATAGGCTCCCTACCGCCGTATCGATTTCCGCCTCTACGCGGAGGGGTACCGGCGGTACGAGGGCCGTTATTCGTTCTTTTAGTACCTAATTAATCTCCTTCTAGTCCGCTCTCTTCTACTAAGACCGTAGTTCTAGGGCTAGTAGCGCCTATAGGTATATTACGTCGAACGTCGTACGGATAGCTAGGTAGTCTAGATAGCCGGTATCGAGTTCTAGGTCCGTATCGTAGAAGATAGTCCGCTAGGCTATCTACTATATCGCGAAGGTTAGGTTAAGCGTCTAGGTCGTGTTTTTCTACTAATACGTAGCCGTACCTACGGGAAGTACTAGGCTAAGGCCGGATACCTCTACTAGACCGATAAGCGCGTCTACGGCGCTATAGGCCGAGAGTACGCTATCGCCTCCCTATCTTAGGTAGTAGAGGTTAAGGTCGCCGACTAGGATATATATATTAGCTTCCTCTTAGAGAGCTTCTTAGAGCTAGTAGAGGGTAGCCGACTAGCTATCGTCTTCTATCGAGCCCGGTACTAAGTACGGGTTATAGGCGTTATAGATAGCTATTGTCTTACCGTCGGTAAGGCGTAGCCGTAGAGAGGCTATGTCGCTAGAGTAGGTATAGGTCGTCTACGTTATTATCGCGATTTCTTTACTTACGTAGAAGTAGACCCGCGCTACCGGTTAGTCGCCTTAGGGTACTATAAGGTAGTATCTCGGGTCTACGAGTGTCGTCTTTCCGTTTGTCTACTACTCTTAGATAGCGACTATATAGTACCGGCTAGGGTGTAGTAGGCTAAGGAGTAGCTTCTAGGCCTTATCCTTACTCTTATTAGCGTTATACTATACGATAGTTAGCTAGGTAAGCGTACTATTTATAGTTAGACTATTATATTAGCTATAGTTCTCCCTTCTACCTCCGTAGGTTTACTACTATATTATCGTCCTCGTCGCCCTCGCCCTCGCCTTCGTTATCCTATCGCGGGGCCGGCGTCGCTAGCGTAGCTACCGGTAAGGGCGCGCTACCTCCGTAGGGGCGGAATATCGTCGTATCGAGGCGCGTCTATCCGAGGCCCTAAGCCCGGGGGTCGGTAAGCGCTAGTCGGCCTACTCTATATATTAAGCGTCTATTGCTATTTAGCCTCCTCTTCTTACTCCTATATATAACTGGCTAGAAGCCGTCGGCGTCGACTCTTAGACGGTATAGTACTATCGCTATTCCTCCTCTTTCCTAGCGTATACCTAGGCGCGCTCCTACCGCCTATTCCGCTACCTACCTCTTTACTCTATATCCGCCTATCTACGCCTTATAGTCCCCGCTATAGTTAGCGTACTTACTTATCTTAGATTAGGGGCATTCGCGGGTATTATATACCTTTACGTAGTAGCTATAGTAGGTCTCCTACCTATAATACTTTATAGTATGCCCGAATCCCTAGTACCGGAAGTACTAGGTTACTATATAGGTATAGTCGTACTTTTTGATATAGTAGTACGAGTAGGCTAGGACTAGTCCCTTCTCTATAGCCTAGATTCTCTAGCTATTATACTCGAACGCGAGTACGAGCGACGAGTATTTCCGCTCTATTCGTTCCGGCTTCTTTAGCTAGTACGCCCGGGTGATAACGAGACCTAGGATAGTAGCCTAGTTGTCCTTTACGATAGCCTCTCCTATCGCTACCGGGCTAGTATCTACTAGGAAGGTATTAACTCGGACACCGTATATAAGGGCCTAGTATACTAGCGCGACCGGCGCTACGCTCTTCGCGTTTAGTACCTCGACCGCCTAGCCTACGCTCTATAGTAGCGTCGGTCTCCCCGCTATAGTTACGGGCGTATAGCGTACGTCTCTACTCTTTAGCTTCTAGGCTATAATAATGTCTTATTTACTAGCCTATCGCGCCTCCTCTACGAGGCGTTAGTACGATAGTACCGCTACCCGCTCTCTTTCTTTAGGGTTGTCTATATATATCGTAACCTTACGCTAAACTAGCCTAACGCGGTACGTTAGTTACTCTACGGCTACTATAGCCGCTTAGGTATATATCGCCGGCCTAGCTCTTCCTAGCGCCTAGATCTCCCGTAGGGGGTCCGCGTTCGTTACTTCCTTTACTAGCGCTAGCGCCTTTGTCGCCCGTAGTAGCTCCTAGATCGCTTTAGCTAAGCTCTCGAGGAGGCTACGGATCGCGCGTTCGTAGGTAAGGAAGGAATCGTATTTAGTAAGCTAGCTACGAGATAAGGTAATAAGTCTTAACCGCGCTTTCCTACTTATCTAGTACTACCGTATAGCCTCGTTTCGAGAGGTTAGCCCGGAGTAAAAGCTTCCCTCTACGCCCTCCCTCCCTATTTGCTCCTTAAGCTAATATCTACCTCTATAGGCCTAAGCCCTTTAGTACTCTCTATTAACCGATATACGTATCCGTCCTCTCGGGCTATATAGATAGTATTAGCCGTCGCTACTAGTATATACTACGCCCTAGGTTTTGACGCCCTTCGCGTTACCGTAGCCTATCTCTAGAAAGCGGCCGTCTATACCTCGTAGGTTTACTCGGGGCATACACTACGCCGGGTAGCGTACTCCTTACGTTTCTACCTACTAACTAATATAAAGTTCCTTATTACCCTACCCTCGATCCTCCCCGATTATAGAACTAATCTACTCGTATTATACGTCTTTTCCCCTTCCTAATAGCCGTCTTTTCCTTACTTAGGCTATCGTCTTTTCCTCGTCGTAATCTACTATATTAGACTAGGTACGTTATGTAGCGGAATAGGTAGTACCTTAGGTAAAACCCTCGTTCCTATACCGGGTACTTAATAGGCCCTTATAGGCTTCGTCGCGTGTCTACCTACCCTCCGTATTGCCCGCTAGTAAAGACTACATTTGTTTTATAGTCCGCTCGACGCCGTTATATAGTCCGCTTAGTTGTTATTCTATAGTCCGCTCGTCTAATGTTCGTCGCTCGGCCCGCTCGGTTTACGGTCTCCGGAGGTAAAAATTCTATACTTATACTAGAGGTGTCCTATCGAGCGTATAGGCCACGGTTCCGCGCCCTTCTTATACGTAGAAAGAAGAGGAACTCGCTCCCGACACGAGTATACGCTCGTCGGATAGTTTTTATACCCGTTTTACTAGTAGTCCTCTATTCGCCGCCGCTTCGCCTACGTTACGCGCCCGTCGTACCTACGACGCTCTAGCGTAAGAATACTTAGCTCTCTCGTAGTAAGACGAGAGGTTCGTAGCCGATACTACGTATAGGTAATTCTCGTCGTCGACCTATTATATTATATAGATAGTAATCGAAGTAGTAGTTAGATCTAAACGCTACCTCGCTAGTTTCCTAGAAGATATTAGGTTTTACGCGGAGAGCTACGGTAGTCTAAAGACGATATCGTATTCGAGGTCGGTAACGTAGTATAGTATTTACTCGTAATAACCGCCGATAACTACGTCTATAAGGGCTATATATATGATCTAACGCGCTATAGCCGATCTATCTCCTAGTATTAATCGTCTATTCTTTATTAAAGAGATTAAGAGGGTTATATATTTACGTATAAATTTCTAATTAAGAAAGAGAGAGATAGAGGTAGAATCTATAAGGCCGCGAGCCTTTTTATGTTATATTATTACGGGTAATACTATATAAGGGTATATAGCTAGTTATTGTTTATCTAGTATATATACCGACATCTTAAGCTCCTTACTATAGTCCGTATCTTATATTCTATATCTCTTAATCTTATACTCTTTCTGTCTTAGAAAGTTCGGTTACTAACCGCTATCTACTACGCTTAGGTAGCGGTCGTACTATTTCCCTATTGCTATAGGTCGGTAGTGAGGGAGCTAAGGTTCGGGTTAGCGTTCGCGTTATTTCGTAGACGTAGAGGGCGGTAGTCGCCGTCGTAACTATATATCGGGTATTCGGGGTTCGTTAATACGTACGAGCCTATACGGTAGCGGTAGTACTTACCCTACTTCTTAAGGTCCTTACGCTACTTACGGTTTAATAAAGGCAGGTTCTATATATAAACCGGTAGGTCCTCCTTCTTCTTCGTACCTACGTATTATAGTAGTCGCTAGACGATTATAGCGGTCGTACTAGTAGCTACGGCACCTACGGTATTACTACCGCCCTATACGCCGTTATTATTCGAATTAGGGTTACTACGTAGGCGCTCCTTCTATAGATATAGTCGGTCGGTCTCGTAGAAGCTCTTATCTAATACCGTATATTCCTTAATAACATCCTATATGTCGTATAAGCGTCTATCTACTTCCCTATCGCCGAAAGTCTTAATAAAGTACTTACGGTTTAGGCGGTTACGAAATAGTATTAGCTTAGTCTCGTTAGTCTACTCTATCTAAGTACGTAGCTTTAAGTAGCGAGCGTAGAAGGTAATAAAGATCTCGCCCTACTCCTACTTATAGGTAGCGATATTAACTATAGCCTTAGTTCCTTCGTTACGGGTACCGTACTAGCGCGTTATCTAATCTAGTAGTTCTTTACTAGTCTTAAACTCGTTAAATAATTGTTATCTAGGTATAGGAATCCTCGGCTTAATACTTCTCTAAGGGTCACCCTATGTCTATCTATATATAAAACGTAGGTCGTCTACCTCGGAGCGGAAAGTAGTTATAGTTAGCTTAAGAAGTACGCTACTATACTAACTATTAAAGTTAGGGTCGTTATCGTTCTTAAAGTACTTCGGGTTAGGTACGCCCTTACTAACCTCGATACCGCGTATTAGAGTACGGTTAATAGTAAATAAGCGTTCTAAAAGTTCGGTTAGAAGAGTCTATATACGGGTATTACGCGCTCGAGAGTCGCGACCGTTATTATTATTAGGTCGTAGACAGTTTCTATTACGTCCTCGGTCGTTATTACTATTACCGTTATTATTATCGTTACTACTACCTCCTCCGCCGCCGCCTCTACTAGTAGCTTTACGATACTTACGTATTAGCTACTCGAGTAAAGTCTCGCGCGGAGGTAAGTAGGAGGGTCGGCGACTAGAGCGGCCCCTACCTCTATTCTATATAGTGTCTTTAGTAGCTTAGAGTCGAGTCTTTAGATCGTTAACCTCCTTCTATAGAGCCTAGTTCTTAGCTTCGGCATCCTATACCTTCTTCTTCTCCTTTTTATAAATCTCGCTAAATTACTTATATAGGTTATTAGCCTCCCTATACTTCTTCTCTACCTCTTACAACTTTACTAGGTTATAATCCTTCTGACTCTTTAGGTCTACGGCTATCTTCTATATTATAGCCTCCTCGCTTTATAGTATCTTATAGATACGGTTATACTCGGTATATAGCGTAGTATAATAGGTGTTCTAGAGGTTATTAGCTCGCTCTATTATATCGAGTTGTCTACCTTTAGTAATCGCTATATTTACTACCTATAGTACAAAGTCGTAGGTAGTCTTCGGGTACTAGGATACGAGAGTCGTAAGTTTGTCTAGTATAACATTCTAGTATTCGGATACGAGAATGTGCTCTACCTCGTCGAGTAATAGGTATACCTCGTCTAGGTCGCCGCCTAGGTTCTCTTCGAGCTTAAATTCGAACAGTTCTATAAAGTCAATCTTACTACCTTCTTCTCGCTCGAAGGCTTTCTAGTAAGCTTTATTAATTTCCTATTATAGCGCGATACCGGTGTCTACTATAACCCGCCGGTTATCGTCCTATATCTAACTCTAAGGAAAAGAGGAGAGGTCGGGAAAAAGAGATATACGCTACTTACCTTTACTCTTAGGCTTTAGTAGTAGTAGTATACCGCCGTTCGTCTAAAAAGTTATATTATCTAGATTCGGGGGAGGCGTAACGATGCCTATTTCCTAACTATCTACGAGCGCGCGACTACCTACTAATAATATCGCCGCGTTACGTTCTCTAGGCATTTACGCGCTCTACGCCTTACCGTATTCTAAATCCTAATACGACTCTACGCGTTCTTCGAGTTCTATAGTTTTGTCTATTCCTATTATTACGCGTCCCTTACCTAGATCCGTAATCTAGGTAGGGTAGTAGAACAAACTATAAGGGCGCGCGTACCGTAGGGTCCGAATAAGAGAGTTATTACTCTACAAAGATACGAAAGATAAGCGCGAGGCGCGGCGGAGTTATAGAGTAAAGCTAAGCCGCGCTAACCCGATACGGAAGGTCCGCGGTTTACCCGGGCCGACGTAGCTATAGTAAGGGGTCGCGGGCTACCCGGGCCGACGTAGCTATAGTAAGGGGTCGCGGGCTACCCGTAATACTTAGAGGTATATCGCGGTAGACTTTGTAGTCGGACTTCCTAATAGTACCCTCGATAGTATAACCTATAATAACATTATAACCGTAATAGATTGGCTAACGAAGGAAGTCGAGCTAATTCTAATCGGAGCGATAACTATATAGAATACGGTAAGACTTTTCCTTAAGTATATATTCTCCCGACGCGGATTTCCTAATACTATTACTTTAGACCGCGGTAAATAATAGGTTACTACCTTCTAGAAGAAACTTTATAAGATGCTTTATATAAGTCGTAAGCTAAGTTCTTTATACTACCTAGAAACTAATAGACAGTTAGAATATACTTACTAAGTAATAGAACAGTATCTCCGTATATTTACTAACGAGGTATAAGATAACTAGGTAGAATAGCTTTGTCTAGGTCAGTTTGCGATCAATAACTACCTTTCTAAAACTACTAGTGTGTCGCTATTCTACGCTACTTTAGGCTATAACCCTAAGTTTATAGAGCGCGTAGACCTAAGCGCTAGAAAAGAGGGAGGACTAACTACTCTCTAGCAACTAGATACGTAATCGGCTAAAGCCTTTGTACGCTAGATTTACGACCTTTATAAGCACCTTTAAGGAAATATACGGATGTTATAAGCTCTCTAAGCTAAAGTAGTAAACCGCTACTAAAGTATCCCGCTAGACTATAAAGTAGGCGACTAGGTATACCTAAGTACTAAGAATATCTATACGACTCGACTATCTAAGAAGCTCGATAGAAGATACGCTAGTCCGTACTAGATTATAGAAATTATACTAGCTAAGCTCTTATATAAACTAAGATTATCGGACGCTATAGTAGGACTCGACAACTGCTTTTATTCCTCTTTACTTTAGCGAGCCGATCATCCCGACTTCCTACTACTCGAAGGCTAGTATCTAGTACTACTACCGCTAATAACTATCGAGCCCAATACTACTAAAGCCGATATAGTCGCTAATATAGTCGTAACACCTATATATATATATATAGATAGATAGATAGATTTGTCATTCCCCTATTCTAGGACCCTATCCGGCCTATATAGGTATATATCTATTATTATATACAAAGGGAAACCCGAATAGGTGAAAACCCTTCCCGCCCCCGACTACTCCTTATCTAGTTTAGCTTTCCCTCTAAACGTACGTAGTCTATATCACTACCCCGTTAGCCCCCGCTCCTAGCCGGTCTCGTCGCGCTACGTCGTGTCCTCTCTTCCTATACTATTCCTACTAGGCGGTACTGTTCTAGCTAGCCCTTCTCTAGTATCTAGTTCGTAATGCGCCGTAGGTCCTTAGCGTTATTAAGAAGTGCCCTAATCGTCCGGTTCCTCGCCTTTACTATCTACTCCCCCCTTCCTAGCGACTACCTCGGACAGACGAGGAGTACGTACCGTACGTTCTAGGAGCGATAGCCGTAGGGGCAGCTAGTATTCGTATATCCTAGAACCTTCCTCTATAATAGGTACCCCTAGAGGCCGATATATTCGCTTCGTAGTTGGGTTACTATACTACTCTATACCCTCGTAAGGCGGTAGTAGATAAGCTTCGGGGGGTGCTTGACCGCGGATTTTGTAGCTAACTATTCCTTAGGTTGTCCCGCTAGCTAAGGGCGTCTACTATGCCTATATATATATATATAAGATAGAGAAGATCTTGGACATATATACCCGTAAGCGAGTAGGCAAAGTAAAGAAGGGGTAGAAGCGTAAAGTAGACACTTAGTATAAGGTAAAATAGCTTAGATATTAGAATAAGGAGGATAGTAAGACCTAGTAACCGGATAAGAATATATTTAAATACGTGGCCGCCGCTATTATAGACTTTTACTATAACCGGCTAGAGTTATCTACGCCTATAGGCTTTGTAGCTCTATCTAATTAGGTCCCCCTAAGTATTTCTCGAAGGGAGCCGGTCGCGGATAGGTTAGTTATAGATAGACTAGATGTAGATATATTACTAGACGATAATAAGGCATTAGAGGATAATTAGACTTTCGTACGGTTATAGAGTAGTACGGGTAAGTAGCCGTATAAGATAGATAACGCTTAGAGGACTAAGACGCGTTTTGAAAGGGGGAGTACTATTATAGGTAGCCCGCGACCCCTTACTATAGCTACGTTAGCCCGGGTGAACCGCGGACCTTCCGTATAGGGTTAGCGCGGCTTAGCTTTACTTTATAACTTCGCCGCGCCTCGCGCTCCTCTTTTATAGCTTCGTAGAATAATAACTCTCTTATTCGGACCCTACGGTACGCGCGCCCTTATACCCGTAATCTTTAGTCCGGAGGTTATACTATATACTATAAAGACGATAGACCTTCCGCTAGAAAGCTCGTATATTATAGTAGTAGGTAAAGCGGGTAGTAAGCTAGTACGTATTCTAATAGATCCCGGTACCGAGTCGCTATTTTATAATACGAAGTTTATAAAGAAATATCTATTACGAACACGACTACCTTAGGCTTAGAAGATAGGCCTAGGAGCTAACCCTAAAGTATCTAGTCAAGCTATAGAATATATTAAGACTAAGGTCGACCTAAACGGTTATATCGAGGAAGTTAGTTACTTTGTTACTAAGCTCGACTACGACTTTGTATTTAGTATACTCTAGTTCTAGAAGTACTGCCCTATACTAGACTAGAGAGCTAATATATTTATATCTACTAAAAAGTACTATACGGATCATTACGATCCTTACCCTACGACTATCGGCGGTACGAAGGTTTGTATATAGTACGCTATCCCTTATTTATAGACTCTAGACCCTAATATCTAGGTGTCTAGTATAACAATTGGCGAAGCCTATAAAGAAAACCTAGACAAAGGTTACCTTATTTAGGAAATAGGGACTCTTAACCCTAATAAGCTAGAGCCTACGACTAAGGAACTTCTTTACGATATTAGTATACGGCTAAGTACTATATTAGCTAAAGACAAGGCTATCTATATAAACAAGAAGCAAGCGACTATATAAGAAGTCAAATCCTTACTACCCTAATAGCTAAAGGACCTAAAGCACGGATTTAACCCCTCTATCGCTAAAGGCCTACCTCCCTATCGCCCCGAATTAGATTTAGCGATTGAATTCGTTAAAGGCGCTAAGCTACCTTTTAAGCGTCCTTATTCTATATCGAAACTAGAGCCCGATATAACTAAAGCCTACGTCGATAAGGAAGAAGCCGCTAGTAAAATCCGACGCTCTACGTCCTAGATCGCTAGTCCTATTATTATTATTAAGAAGCTAGGTAGAGGACTCCGTATCTACGTAGAGTATAGAGCTATTAACGCTATCACCGTTAAGAATAGGTATACGATACCTTAAGTCTATAAGATCCTAGCTCGTATAAGCGGTATATAGTAGTTTACTACCTTATACATTATTATAGCATTTAACGAGCTACGTATCTATAAAGGCGACGAATAGAAGACAGCCTTTACTACCCGACATAGATAGATAGATATTTCATTAAGCTGTTGTAGTGCCCTTTGGCCTATATAGCTATACTATCTTGTTTTTATATATATAGAGGGGAGACCGTGTTAGTAAAAACCCCTCCTCCTTCCCGTCTGTCTTTTCCTCCTAGTTGTCGTCTTAAATTTCCCTTATTAGGGGTACGCTAGTGTTATAGGCCTGCCCTAATGACTACCCTATCTACAACCCCCCTCGCGTCCGCCTCTTGTCTATCTACTCCTCCGTCTCGCTCGCGAGGCTAAACTACTAGAGGTATCCCTACTATAGTATCTACCGAGAGATTTGGCGAATGTTGCCTTTGTCCCTAATAATTAACTTATAGTCTCTCCTTCCCGCTCGGTACCTCTAATATCCCCTGCCTCTCGCCTACTACGGGCATCGTAGTAGTATATGTTCTAGGTTTTACGATAGGTAGCTATACTAGTAGGCTAGGCTATAGATGTCTAGTGCGCGTCTCCTGAATAGGTAGGCCCTTAATCTAATATATTCGGACCTGATTTGGATTGCTATACTTGCTTCGGCCCTTGTCAGGTCCCTATATAGCTAGTAATTATGTCTCTAGAAGGCTCGGAGCGCTATCGGGCCTATTGTCTTAGGGGGCTTCCTTTTCTAGTCCTGCTCCTATAGGTAGCTCGCTATCTGTTCCGCTAGGCTTTAGGTCTTAGCCTTGCTCCCGCCGGTCTAGCGAGTCCTACGCTCCTCCTCCTTTCGTGCTAGCTATTCGGTACTTGTCTATACGGCCGTAAAGGTAGTAAGGTCATCCTCTTTTTGGCTTGTCCTATGTCCTGCCCCTCTCCGGTAGCGGCTTTCTATCTTATTCTTTACCTACTAGATCGTAGTTTATACTAGGTAATCTATCGTCTTTACCGCGTATTAAATTCTTATTCCCCGGATGTACTAGCCGATTAGTAGTGTTCCTGTCTCTATTTCTACCGTGCTTATTAACGTTGTCTTATATACGCCTAGTACCCTACGTAGGTTACCTACCTATATCCTATTTAGGGGTTGCTCTATCCGTTTCGAGATCGGCTTGCCTACGCCTCCTATTCTCTAAATCTGTGCCCCGTATAACATAGCTAGTCTAACGATCGCCTTATATATTACTCTTACCTTGTCGAATGTTACTCCCTATATAGATACCGTAAGCCTCTTTATCGAGGCTTTATTAACTTACGCTCGACTCTAGGCTTTCTTAATCTATATATTCTAGCTTAGCTTCGGGTCGAGCTAGATCCCTAGTACTCGTAGCTCCGCTAATAGCTTGGTCTCGTAGCCTTAGATTCTTACCGCCGCCTTTATATTATAGTATGTTCTCGCTTTACTAAAGTGTATAAGTTAGTACTTTTTAGGGGCGAACCGGGCACTATGCTTCTTTACCTACTCCTCGTATTTCTTGTGCCTATCTTTAAGGAGGCGACAGTTCTCTTCTATCGAGTCTAACTAAGCTAGGATGTTTATATCGTCTACGAACCCCGATACTAAGGTTTACGGAGAGGTAAGTAGGGGGATTAGATCCGACATAAATATTAGAAACAGGATAGGGGAGAGAGTAGATCCCTAAGGTATTCTAGTCTCTACCTTTACCGGGTCGGACGTATACCTTCCTAGGACTAGGTATGTCGTCCGTTCCTAGAGAAAGGAGTAGACGAACGTTGTTACCTACTAGGGGATGCCTTTCTACTATAGGATATATATTAGCATTTAGTATAAGACGTTATCGAAGGCTCCTACGATATCGAGGGTAAGGAAGGAATCGTATTTAGTAAGCTAGCTACGAGATAAGGTAACAAGTCTTAACCGCGCTTTCCTACTTATCTAGTACTACCGTATAGCCTCGTTTCGAGAGGTTAGCCCGGAGCAAAAGCTTCCCTCTACGCCCTCCCTCCCTATTTGCTCCTTAAGCTAATATCTACTTCTATAGGCCTAAGCCCTTTAGTACTCTCTATTAACCGATATACGTATCCGTCCTCTCGGGCTATATAGATAGTATTAGCCGTCGCTACTAGTATATACTACGCCCTAGGTTTTGACGCCCTTCGCGTTACCGTAGCCTATCTCTAGAAAGCGGCCGTCTATACCTCGTAGGTTTACTCGGGGCATACACTACGCCGGGTAGCGTACTCCTTACGTTTCTACCTACTAACTAATATAAAGTTCCTTATTACCCTACCCTCGATCCTCCCCGATTATAGAACTAATCTACTCGTATTATACGTCTTTTCCCCGTCCTAATAGCCGTCTTCTCCTTACTTAGGCTATCGTCTTTTCCTCGTCGTAATCTACTTTATTAGACTAGGTACGTTATATAGTAGGATAGACAGTACCTTAGGCAAAACCCTCGTTCCTATACCGGGTGCTTAATAGGCCCTTATAGGCTTCGTTACGTGTCTACCTACCTACCGTATTGCCCGCTAGTAAACACTAGATTGTTTCGTAGTCCGCTCGACGCCGTCGTATAGTCCGCTTAGTTGTTATTCTATAGTCCGCTCGTCTAATGTTCGTCGCTTAGCCCGCTCGGTTTACGGTCTCCGGAGGTGAAAATTCTATACTTATACTAGAGGTGTCCTATCGAGCGTATAGGCTACGGTACCGCGCCCTTCTTATAAAAGAAGAGAGACTCGCTCCCGATACGAGTACACGCTTGTCGGATAGTTTTTATACCCGTTTTACTAGTAGTCCTCTATTCGCCGCCGCTTCGCCTACGTTACGCGCCCGTCGCGCCTACGACGCTCTAGCGTAAGAATACTTGGCTCTCTCGTAGTAAGACGAGAGGTTCGTAGCCGATACTACGTATAGGTGATTCTCGTCGTCGACCTTACTACCCGATATAGTACCTACGAATAGCTTATAGTACTATTTAGTCTCTATAACGTACTAAGCACGTTCTAGGTATATATTAATAAAGTATTATATAGACACCTAGACGACTTCGTGTCTATATACCTAGACAACTATATCGTATTTACGTATAGTTTATTTAGGGACATATAAAACACGTACGTACTATTATTAAGTGTCTAACTAACGCTCGACTTCCTATAGACGTCTATAAGTACCGCTTCTTCTAGAAGAGCGTCAAGTTCTTAGGACTAATTATTACTAATAAGGGCATTTAGATAGATAAATCTAAGTTCTAGACTATTATAGATTAGGCTACTCTATAGAGCTTAAAGGATGTGCTATCCTTCCTTAGGCTAGCTAACTTCTATAGAAGGTTCGTTAATAACTTTTCCGGTATCGTTATACCTTTTACCGACCTTATACGCGGTAACGTACTTAAGAATTGTACACCCTTTGTATAGAGCCTAGAATACTAAAGTGCGTTCGAGACCCTAAAGGTAGTATTCTATAAACGCCTAGTATTAGTACATTTTAATATTCCTAAGCCCTACGTCGTAGAAACTAATTCCTTAGATAGGTATATAGCTAGCGTATTGTCTTAGGTTAAAGAGGACGGTGAATTACATCCTATCGTATTCTACTCGATAAAGATAAACCTAGTAGAATATAATTACGAGATTTACGATAAGGAGCTAATAGCTACTATTAGAGCGTTTAAGGAATAGAGGCCGGAGCTAATAAGCGCTCCCTCTAAGGTTCTTACCGACTATAAGGGCTTAGAGTAGTTTATAACGACTAAGTAGCTAACCCGCCGATAAGCGCGCTAGAGCGAGTTCCTATCCGGGTTCGACTTCTAGATAGAATGTCGCCCTAGTAAGCTTAGGACAAAGCCCGATAGCCTTACGCGCCGTAGATAAGACATAGACGATAAGGATAATATAAAACATAGGTAGTAAGCTATATTAAAGCTACGTAATCTCCCTCCTAATATACGTAAGCGCTTAAAGCTATTAGCTATAACTACTCCGCGTACTACGGCCGACTAGTATTAATTAGTACTTTACGTACTCGAAGTAAACGAGGCCTCTATCGAAGAACTTATCGAGGAAGCCTATACTAAAGACGAGCTAGCGTACGGTATTAAGAAGGCCCTAGACGACAATACTTATACTTTACTATAAAACCTAGAAGGCTCTAGCTATATCTCGCTTAGCGACTATAAGTTAGACGGTGACCTAATTAAGATCTAAGGACGTATATATATACCGTATAAGCTTCGTCCGGAGCTAATAGCGAGGTACTACGATACTCTATTAGCTAGGTATCCTAGGCGTAAGAAGACAGTCGACCTACTTACGTATACGTACTACTAGCCTAGTCTAGTAGTAGATATTACTAAGTACGTTAAGAATTATTACCTATATATACGATCTAAGGCTCTTTATAATACGTACTAAGGTATACTCCGATAGTTACCCGTACCCTCGGGTACCTATAAGGAGGTAGTACTTAGTTACGTAGTAGAGCTACCGGACAGTTATAGTACTAAGGGCGTGAAGTATAACGCTATCCTTACCCTAGTCTATAGACTTACTAAGAGGAAGCATCTTATACCCGTAGTAGATTTGACCCCTAAGGTAGCGGCCGACGCCGTATTAAAGTACGTAATTAAGGATTAGGGCCTATTCGATACGGTAGTATTAGACCGTAGTAGTTAGTAGGTAAGCTAATTCTAAAAGGCTCTAATAGCGCGTCTAGCTATACGTATAAAGATCTCGACTGCCTTTTACCCTTAGACTAATAGGTAGTTAGAACGTACGAACTAAGCTATAGAATAGTACCTACGCGCGTACGTTAACTATACGTAGGACGATTAGGTCTAGTAGTTACCTATCGTAGAGTTTGCCCTAAACAATTAATAGAGCGCTACTATAGGTATATTACCGTTCTTCGTAACGCTAGGCCGTAATCCTCGAATAGAGGTATTACCTTAGGCTACGAGCGGTAACGGTACTAAGCTTCCGAAAGTATAGGCCTTATCGAAGCGGTACGTAGAAGATTTCGCGACTTTTATAGAGAACGTTAACGTATACTATATTATATAGCTTAGATATACCTAAGAGCGGTACGTAGACACTATAGTAAATAAGCGTAAGCCTATACTAAGATACGCGATCGGCGATAAGGTTTAGCTAGATACTAGAAATATCCGTACTTAAAGGCCCTATAAGAAACTTAACTATAAGAATATAGGTCCCTTTACGATTACCCGTAAGATTAACGTAGACGTATACGAGCTCGACCTTTAGGAAAGTATACGTATATACCCGAGGTTCTATACTAGTATTCTACGCCTAGTAAACGACGACCTATTACCTAATTAAAGCTAAGGTTAACTACTTATCGAGGCCTCCGAAGGCGATAGCGAAGAGCTAGAGAAATACGCGGTTAAGGCGATTATAGATAGTAGATAGACTAGTAGAGCTAAGAAGTACGTAAAGTATACCGTCCGCTAGGAAGGTAGTACTATTATAGAAGTGCCTTATAGCAAATTAAAAGGTAGTACCGAGGAAGCGATAGTAGATTATTATTATAAGAACCCGTTAGCGGCCGGTCTACTACCTAGATAGCGTAAGCCTAAAGGTTAGATATTAGACGACCTAGATATCGTTACCGATAGTCGACCCTACGACGTCTACGTAATATAGATACAACTTAAGGTAAGCTAAGGCTTAATATATAGTAAGCTTGTCTAAGGTATACTACTATATAATATAGACTCTCAACTTAAGGCTTACTACGGCAATATATATAGTCTCTCTACGGTTAACCCGACGTAAGCTAGCGCTTCCTAATAGTACGGTTCTTCCTTACGGATATATCTTACGGCGATATGTTTCCCCGTAGGAGGGCGTATAGCGGTTTAAGAGGGAGGGTAGTATTACGGTTCACCTCGTAAGGCTATACTTAGTATTACGTAACCTAGTACGCTAGCGCGCCCGGACTCTAGACCCTGACCTCGACGTTTACTTTATCGCGGCTTCGCGACTTTCTTATCTTCTCTTCTTCGTAGAACTTATTCGATTCTAAGGTATTAATACGTTTACGCCCTATCTTACGCCTTGTCCGTATTATAGCGTACTTAAACTCATACCTAGCTAGAATAGTAGTATAAGAACGAGCGAGATAAGTAAGGATCTCTATACTAGCTAGGTACCCCTAACGATAGTAGGAGGGACCTACCGTATATAAGGGCTTCGAGCCGAGTAAGAGGACGAGGGTAGAAGAGACGAATAAAGGAACCTAACCTTAAACGTATCTACCTCCTAGTAGGCCTCGACACCTTAACCGGGCTACTAATAAACTAGGCTAAATACGAATCTTTAGGGCGCCCTAGCGGCTATAGGGCTAGCCGAATAGCGGGATATAGATAGATAGATAATTCATTTACCCGTTATAGTGCCCTCCGGCCTATACGGGTTTATGTCTATATATATTGCTATATAAGGTAGAAAACCTGTTCCTAGGTAAAAACCTCCTCTCCTTCTTTAATAGCTTCCTTACTATAAGTTCTTAGTTTTCCTTCTATTAGGGTGTACTAGTGTTATAGTAGCTAGCCTCTGACTGCCTTATCTATAACCCTAGAGTTGTCCCCCTCTTCCTGCTCTCCTCCTCCTTCTTTCTCTCCTCAATCTATCTCTCTGTTTCCCTAGTAAGAGAGAACTACTCCAAAAATCCTTAGTAGATAATCTACCTTATAATTCTCTAGAGGTCTCCCTTATTACTAATTATAGCTTAGAAGTTTCTATTCCTTACCCTTGCCCTCTATTCACCTCTCCCTATACTCTATTCTTTACAAACTAGAAGTCTATATTCGACATTCTAGGATAGGTAGCCGTATAGGCAACTCTTGTCTTCGATACCTAGGACTTTTCTCTAATATAGGTATGCCCTAACTCCGATATGTTTAGAGCGGATTTGTATTGCTATACTTACTTCTGACCTAGTCAGGTCTAAGTACAGTAGGTAGTTATAGCTACTAAACTGTTAGAGTGCCTTTAGGGTTCCTAGCCTCTATAGGGTTCTTGTCTATTTAGTCTTCTAGAGTCCTACTATCCTTTTAGCTAGAGACTGTTGCTTCTTCCCTTAGCTAGCTGCTGATCCTCTCCCTTAAGCCCTTCTGTCCTGTTCCTACCGGGCTAGGTGTAGCTATTCTGTTAGTTCTTTGAACTTCTATAGGTCCTACTACTTCTATAGGGCTGGATTAGGTCTTGCTTATCTATGCCTTCTTATATACTAGCTCCTAATTTTGTTGACTGCCTTCTAGATTACTAGCTAGGCTAGGTATATAGACGTCTTTCCTATATACTAGTATCTCAACCCTTAAAGGTAGAGCTTAGCTAGTAGGGAGCTAGACTCCATTTCGACCACCCTTATTAGAGTTGACTTGTATGCTCTAAGCACCTTTTTTAGACAGGAGGCTTAGGCTCTACTAATAGGATCTACAATTCTCTTTAGGATCTTGTCTTAGGCTGACTAGATCTAGGCTCTATATAGCATAGCTGGCTTTATAATAGCCTTGTACATAACCTTTGCTTTCGTAAATGTGGCTCCCTATATAGAGGCTATAAGCCTGTCAATTGATTGCCTGTTATTATCTGCTCTTACCTGTACTTTCTTAACCTGTGGTCCCTAGCTAAGCTTTGGATCTAGCCATATTCCTAGCACCCTTAATTCACTTAAGGGTTCTGTTATGTGTCCCTGAATAGTGATTAGGGCTTGCATATTGTGTCTGTTTCTAGCTCTACTAAAGTGGATAAGTTGATACTTCTCTAGGGCAAATCTGGCCCTATATTTCCTAGCCTATTCCTTACATTCCTTGTGTTTCTTCTGCAAGATTCTGCAGTTCTCTTCTATGCTATCTAACTAGGCTAGGATGTTTGTGTCATCTACAAACCCTAAGGCTGATATGTTTCTAGAGTTTAGCTTTGCTAGTAGGTCTGCTATAAAGAGGAGAAACAGGATTGGAGACATTGTTGATCCCTATAGGATTCCTGTCTCTATAGGCATGCTGTTAGATTTGTATCTGCCCAGTCTTAGTCTTATAGTTCTGCCTCTAAGGAAGGACTAGATGAACTAGACTGTCTAGTTAGGGATAGCCTTCTGTTTTAGGATGTAGATCAGCCTCTAGTATAAGACATTGTCAAAGGCTCCTAATATATCTAGTAAGAGGAGTGTGGCTGCTTTGTTGTTCCCAAAGTGCTATAGGGTCTTGATCTGCTCTGTGATAAGTTCTATAGCTGTTAGTGTTGATCTTTGTTTCCTGCCTCCTATCTGTTCTTTAGGAAGGATTCTATGTTCTTTAGCTAGGTTTATTAGCCTTTCTGCTATGATCTTTTCTAGGAGTTTGCCTAGTGTGTTGAGCAAGGTAATAGGTCTGTATGCCTTTAGCTTTGTATAGTCCTCTTTCTGTGGTTTTCTCAAGACCACAGTCAGTGACTCCTTGAAGTGTTTAGGGCAGTGTCCTTAGGCTATACACTATGAAAAGATGTTTAACAGTGCAGGGGAGATCTGGTCCTTGTATGTCTTGATAAACAAGTTTGGAATCCCATCTGGTCCTAGGGCCTTGTTTCCTGAGAGTCTCTTAATGATGCTCTTGGTCTCTCCCTCTCCCACTATGTAGGATTGCTCTAGTGATGTTAGATACACACTGCCCTCTAGATCCTGCAGGTCAGCTTCTACCTGTGTGCCAAAGAAATGTTTCCCTAATGCCAGTGCCTTTCCTAGGAGAGTGTGTTAGGTTACTCCTTCCTGGTCTTTAATGTTTAGAAACTAGGGCAGCATGTTTCTGTCCTGTGTAGGTTGTCTTGCCCACTTTGCTAGTTTCTATATCTTCTCAGGATTCTGGGTAATGGATCCAACTGTTGACCTCTACTCCAGCATCTTGTCCCTCTTGATCTGGGCCTTCTTGTCTCTGGTTGCCTGGTTGTATCTGTCCTATGCTTCCTAGGAGTAACTCTGGGTAAGGGCTCTCCTGGCCTGCCTGGCTGCCTTGACCTTCTCTGAGCATTCCTTTGTCTAGAATAGCTTCTGGTACAGTGACTGTTTCTTTTTTCTAGTGTAGGCTGCTACAGTTTCCTGCATTGTTCTAACTAGTTCTGCCACTGCTTGGTCTATGTCTAAGGCTGTTTCCAGTCTCCTGGTCTCTAGTCTAGCTAGCTTCTGTTCCAGGTCTTGTCTGATCTGTTCCCAGTTGGCTGCCTTCCAGGCCAGCTGAGGTTCTAGGTCTCCTTCCTACTGTGTCTGTGTTTCAAACTCCACCTGAATTGGGAGGTGATCTGATAAGGACTCTAAGTCCTGGTTAACCCAGCATCTAGTGACCTTCTGCTGCAGGTCATGTGATGCAAAGCACAGGTCAATGGTGCTTAAGCTTGCTCTCTATGACTAGGTAGTTAGGCCCTTTAGGGTAACTAGGTGCATGTTGTTGCTTTAGGTAGTGGAGAGGAGTCTGTTAGCTAGGAAGTGATAGGCAGGTGCAAAGTCTGATCCCTATATAGGATGGTGCAAGTTGAAGTCTCCTAGCACGATATGTTAGGAGTCACTCTACAAGATGTCTGGCAGCTATTGTAGTGTACCTAGCTAGGTGCTGCTTCTGGAGCTAGGGGGTGGGTTGTATACACTGTGGATGTAGATGCTGCCTTGGTTAGTGTTGAGTCTGACTGAGGTGATGTCTCCCCCTTCCTATTGGATTTGTTCCTAGCTGTCTGTTGCTATCTCTTTGCTGATGTACATACATGTTCTAGGGGTGCCTTGTTTAGCTAGGAGTGTGTGATACCTTAGGTCGTTAGTAGTGGATAGTCTGTTAGATTTGCTGTTAATCTAAGGTTCCTAGACTGCAATGACTAGGTGTTTCTTTGGGTCTAGTGCTTAGAGAAAGCTTCTCTGGACCTTGTGCTGGCTTTTGTTGACATTGTACTAGATAGTAGTAAGATTGGGTGTCTTAATCATGACTTATCTATGCTGGTCTCCTGCTAGTCTTCTCGTGCTTCCTACTGCTAGCTACTATTTAGGATTATAGTAAGGTTGAGCCTACTTTGTAACGGGTCTCTTCCTGCAACCACAATTGATTTTGGTCTACCTATGGCAGGGTGGCCTTAGGCCTGTGTGGTCTCTTCTGTTCTGCCTCTTTTCAGAGGGTTGTAGACAGTCCTTAGGGGTTCTTAGGTGATTGTCCCTGTCTAGAATCTGATAGGGGTGTTGATCCTGGCTTCTCTTGCTCTCCTCTTTGCCTCAATCCTAGCTGTGCAGTCTTATGACCAGGAAGGGTGTTTCTTTCTACAGCATGCACATCTAACTTCACTCTTTGGGGCTGTGCAATTCTGTACTTTATGGCTACCAGCACAGTGGGAACAAGTGTCCTTTTGGCTTAGGCATCTAGTAGAGATATGACTATACTGTTGGCACTTAAAGCATTACAGTAGTCTGTAGGTGCTTCTATAGATTTCTGTGTCTATTCTTTCACATTCCTAGAAGATGCCCTTGTTAAGCACGGTATTTGCCTGTTCTACAGTGCCTATCTAGAGCACTAGAGAAGACTCTCTCTTTGTGTCCTTTGTCTTTCTATTAACCTATACTGCTTTTATGATCTATAGCCCTAGGCATACAGCCTAGTTCTAGTCCTATAGCCTCTTAAGGTCTCCTTCAATATCAAACTTTGTGGTCATCCTATAGGCAATAACTATATTTTGTTAGTATAAGACCTTAGCCGTCTTGCCTAGTTTGACTATCCACTCCTTCTATGTCTCTAGCCTCTTCCTGTCTTGCTCCTATACTATAAACAGCTTAAGGACACCTCCCTTCTCTTTCCTAGCTCTAATAATGCCTTATATCCTAATCTTCTATATAATCTCCTTGCCTAACAGGCCCTCAATCTCTTTCTACTCTTACTAGTCGGAAATGTAGACCTTAATAGCTGTTTTCTAGGGGGGAGGGTTTTGGGATACAACTGCTACCTAGGTTGGTTAGCTTAGTTTCTAGCCTTCCTATGTCCTTATTTTGCTACTGCTACTACTACTATCCTGTTAATGATCTGTCCTGTTTGGCTCCTTAGTGCCTTTAGCCCTCTAAGGAGCTCTAAAATCATCCCCTTAAGTACTCTTTCTAGGTACTCGCTATCTCCTACTATTGCTATTGTTTCTACCTTCCTATAGACCTCCTTCTACTCGTTACTCTCCTGCTCCTAGTCGTTTCCTACGATCGCTATCATCGTGTCTTCTTCTATACGTCCGTAATAGCTAGATATAGGCTTAGGAGATATAGTAGGTTAGTACGGAAATAGACCTTACGGATAACGAATAATACTATACGACGACATTACTATCGTATAGTATAACGTAAATAAAAGTAGGGACAAGGTCTAGCGCTACTTTCTATAAGAGCTAGACCCGCTACGGTACTACGTTATTATAGTATAGGAACTATAGATCAACTCCTATATAGAACTCCTATTTATGTCTCCGAGGTCGAATTATATAACCCTACCTACTCGACGCGTCGGCTTATCGATCTCTACGCTAAAACAAGACACATTCGAAAGCTCTTATCAAGGCCATTCTAACGATATACAAAGCAGGCCACTGCCCCTAGGACTAAGGGAGTTCTACCTCATTTAATCTAGATAGCTTAAAGCTCTCTTTACCCTGTTTCTTCAGCTCTAAACGCCGCGGAGGTGCCTAGCTACATTAGGCAACTCCTAGGTAATAGTAGCCTAGGCTACGGTACTAACGGCGCCTACGGCCCTATAGGCGAAGCCCCCCTAAGACAACTAGTAGCAACTTATAGAGGACGCAAAAAGTATAGAAACTAACGATTAGCTCCCTTACCGGTCTCTATAGGTAATGATCACTTAGCTACGTACGGCGCTTATACTGTCGTATCACCAAGGGTAACAAGAAATAAGGACGACGTCCTAGGCGATTAGTAAGGCCACCCGGAATTAACACCCCTATAGCTAGGCATCGGTCGCGGTATCGATACTAGGCCCCCGCCTAACGCACGATATAGTTACGATCCGTATTGTAGCAAAGGAAGACTAGGCCGAAGTTACGAAGCTATCGAACAAGGAGCTCGCCTAACGAATCAACTAACTAGGGGTAGTCGTAGTGAACTAATAGTCTAACGGCACTCTATAGATCTATACTAGCTCTACTACTACTAGGAGGCACCTAGAGGTATAGCTATAGTAGGTATCTAAGGTTACGGTATTAGCGAAGGTCTTAACGAAACAATTTACGATCCTAGTCCACGACATGCCTAAGGAGTTTGACCTAACTAACTAGGGTCACCTACGCGCTCTCTAAGAGGACAACCCGGTCACTCTTAACTCTCTAATCTAGAAGGCGACTTGGCTCTATAGGAAATGGCTAGAAGGCAAGAAGGCCTCGGCGCTAATAGTATAGCTATAAGACGCGAAAGCGGCGGATCTAGCGATAGAACAAGGCCTAGTCTAGCAATATAGCCTTAAGACAGTAGAAAAGCACTCCTTATCCTTTCGTGTCCTCTAATGCTTCAAATGCTAACAGTATAGACACCAAACCTACACGTGTACAAACAAGTAGGCCTACTCGAACTATATAGGAGACTATATGTCTAGGGACTATATATCGACTACGAGACGGTACGCGAACTGTCCGGGGCACTACCTATCGTATAGTACGGAATGCCTATAGCGGAAACTAGCGAAAAACAAGGCAATCACAAACAGAACCGTCGCCCTAAGATTCTACGGCGACCGTAAGGCTAGCCTATACCGGAACTAACTAGCGGCGGTCGGGTATAAGCGCCCTAGGGCCGAGAACGATATAAAGGATACGTAACCTAGGGCGTACGGGAGGCCACGTGCTCTACTAGCTACGGCGAGGGAATCTAACTAGGCCCGGCTCCCCTTTAGTATATAGCCAATAGGCGTAGACTAGGACGTATAGGGTAGTAGGATATAGGACGATATAGAGGAAATGATTATCGATACCGATAACTAGCCTCGATACGCTAAGCATCATCTAGTATAACGTCAACTATAGCAAGGATATAGTCTAGAACCATTTCCTATACGAGGCGGACCCGCGCGTCTACTACGTCCTTACAATCTAGGAGCTATAGATTAACCCGCACTATAAGAGACTAACGACCTATAAGTCACTAGGCTATACGATATGCCTACGAGGCGACGGTAGACCCCGTACGTGCTTCTATATTAGCAAGGATATACTAGAATCCGACTAGGAGGTAGTGTACTACGTAGACGAAGAAGGCGGGGGCGATATTACCTCCCTCTACGTAGGTAGCACCTAGATACACAACCTATATATACAACCGCTAGCCTCGAGGTCTAGCCGCGACCTAGGGGTCTATAGACACCTAGACAGTGCGCTTAAGAGACAAGAGTGCCACATCGTAGTAGGAGACTTTAATATACACCACCCTTCCTAGGAAAGCCTTATGTAGCCGTACCCTATAGCCGACGAAGTACTCGACTTGATAGCGAGCAACGTAATTGCCCTTAATACCCCGAAGGACCTAGGTACCTAGAAGAGAGGGGGACTCTAAGGCACGATCGACCTCTCCTAGATCTTAGATAGCCACTACTACACGGTAACCTACTATAGGATCGAATATAAACTCGAGGCGTCGTTAGACTACATGCTAGTCAGGACCTCTATTACGATATAGATACAATGTATACTAGCGGGAACCCCTAAGCCAAACTAGGGAAAGGCCTACTAGGCCAATATCTAGGCGTACCTCGATAACTCTAAGAGGCTAGTCTAGATCGCGTAGTAGTAATACAATAGTAAAGACGAGATAGACGAAGTAGTCTAGGGGTTGATAGACGAAATAAGAAAAGCGACCTTACTTTACGTTCCGCTTGCCTAACTAACGACATAGTCTAAACTATACTAGACGCCGGAGTACACTACGGTAGTAAGAGAAGCAAGGAGAGCCCGCCGGGTATAGACGAGTAGCTATAGCGGGGAGGCCTAGAACGTATATAGGGAGGCATACTAATAGAAGAAAGCTATAATACGAAGGGAGAAAGTAGTCGGCTAGAGGGCTATAGTAGAAGAAATCGCCGGTAAGCTAGAGAGGATGTAGAAGCTAGCGAAATGGGCCCGACAGGACCCTACATAGGGCCCCTCCTTCTCTATCCTAGCGCTACAATCGCCTAGTAGCCCGGTTAGCGACCCCGAGGCTAAGGCGCGTCTACTAGCTAGCAAGTTCTTCCCGCCCCTAGTCGAGGCTAATCTAAGTAACATAAACAGCTCTACTCCCCTAGCCCCTAGTATCGCGGTCTAATAGGAGGTGTCCGAGGGAGAAGTTGCCGCTATACTAAGGAAGTTGCCGGCGAAGAAAGCCCCGGGGCCGGATAGGATCCTAAACGAGCTACTAAAGAAGTGTAGAGATTAACTAGCCCTAGTAGTTATAGCGATCTTTAACGCCTGCCTATAGACCGGGTACTACCCGATAGCTTTTAAATAATCGACGATAGTGGTCCTACGTAAGCCGCAGAAGGAAGACTATACGTAGGTAAAGTCGTACCGCCTAATTACGCTCCTTAATACTCTTAGGAAGGCGCTTAAGAAGCTAGTTATAACGAGACTCTCCGAGGCGGTAGAGGAACACTCCCTACTCCCGGACACCTAGATAGGTACGCGCCTATAGCGATCGACGCTATCCGCGATAGAACTTATCACCTCTTAGGTAAAGGCTATCTAGTATAAGAATAGGGACAAGGTGGCTTCCTTACTTAGCCTAGACATATCGGGAGCCTTCGACTACGTATTATACCCGCGGCTACTCTACATCCTAAGGTCGAAAGGACTCCCTAAGTGGCTTGTTAACTTCGTACGGTCCTACCTCTAAAACCGTAGTACGTCGATCCTAGTCGGCTAGTATAGAAGCCCATTTCAAGTAGTCTATACTAGAATCCCGTAAGGCTTAACGCTAGTACCTATTCTGTTCCTCTTCTTTATAGCGACGCTGCTCCTAGCCCTAGAATCCTAGAACACCGCTACGAGCGGCTTCGTAGACGATATAAACATCCTAGCGTAGTCTTCCTCGACTAAGGAGAACTATAGGCTACTAGAAGAGAAGCACAAGATCTACGAGGACTAGGCTAGGAGGTACGGGGCTCGGTTTGCCCTAGAAAAGTACAATCTAATACACTTTACGCGCCGGCCACGGTTCTATAATATATAAGCTTCTATCTAGATATAGGGGCATACGACTAACCCGGCAAATCAGCTTAGGATCCTCGGACTATAGGTAGACCCGGCGCTACGGTAGAGGAAGTACGTATAGGCAATATTACGGAAAGCTAAATAGAATATAGTATTATGCTAGAGGCTCACTACGTCTATATAGGGGGCGGACTTCCGGTAGTTACGACTTCTATATATAGCTATTATACGGCCAGTCCTTACCTATAGTAGCTAAGTATAGTCCTTAGGCGAGAGGGCCTGCCTATCGAAGGGACTCGTCGCGCCGCTAGCGAAGATCTAAAACTAATGCCTAAGGAAGGTCACCGGGGTATATAAGTCGAT
The DNA here is from genome assembly GCF_020509005.1 of Fulvia fulva. NCBI lineage: Eukaryota > Fungi > Ascomycota > Dothideomycetes > Mycosphaerellales > Mycosphaerellaceae > Fulvia > Fulvia fulva. Next base: position 2,446,633 of record NC_063012.1, read on the forward strand.
ACTAACGAGGATGCTTAAGTACGAGACCGCTATACCGCCGATCGACCTATATATCTAGGGACTACGGACCTCCTACTTAGGCAAGTCGGCATAGTACCTAGTATAGAAGGTCATCGCTAGTATAGTCGTAAGGGCCCGCGAATCAGTACTAGCGTATAAGGGCATTCGACCCGGAAACGAGCCGAACTACTGGGTAAGGGACGAATAGCTAGTAATATAATAGGAAGGTAAGAAATCGTTTGTAGAGCAACTATAGAAAGAGAGGTGGAATAACTAGGTTGTAGGGTATAGTAGACGCCCTTAGCTAGCGGGACAACCTAAGGAATAGTTAGCTACAAAATCCGCGGTTAAGTACCCCCCGAAGCTTATCTACTACCGCCTTACGAGGGCATAGAGTAGTATAGCAACCTAACTACGAAGCGAACACATCGGCCTCTAGGGGTGCCTATTATAGAGGAAGGTTCTAGGATACACGAATACTAGCTACCCCTACGGCTATCGCTCCTAGAACGTACGGCACGTACTCCTCGTCTATCCGAGGTGGTCGCTAGGAAGGGGGGAGTAGATAGTAAAGGCGAGGAACCGGACGATTAGGGCACTTCTTAATAACGCTAAGGACCTACGGCGTATTACGAACTAGATACTAGAGAAGGGCTAGCTAGAACAGTACCGCCTAGTAGGAACAGTATAGGAAGAGAGGACACGACGTAGCGCGACGAGACCGGCTAGGAGCGGGGGCTAACGGGGTAGTGACATAGACTACGTACGTTCAGAGGGAAAGCTAAACTAGATAAGGAGTAGTCGGGGGCGGGAAGGGTTTTCACCTATTCGGGTTTCCCTTTGTATATAACAATAGATATATACCTATATAGGCCGGATAGGGTCCTAGAACAGGGGAATGACAAATCTATCTATCTATATATATAGAGAGGAAACTATGTTAGTAAAAACCCCTCCTCCTTCCCGTCTGTCTTTTCCTCCTAGTTATCGTCTTAAATTTCCCTTATTAGGGGTACGCTAGTGTTATAGGCCTGCCCTAATAACTACCCTATCTATAACCCCCCTCGCTTCCGCCTCTTATCTATCTACTCCTCCGTCTCGCTCGCGAGGCTAAACTACTAGAGGTATCCCTACTATAGTATCTACCGAGAGATTTGGCGAATGTTGCCTTTGTCCCTAATAATTAACTTATAGTCTCTCCTTCCCGCTCGGTACCTCTAATGTCCCCTGCCTCTCGCCCACTACGGGCATCGTAGTAGTATATGTTCTAGGTTTTACGATAGGTAGCTATACTAGTAGGCTAGGCTATAGATGTCTAGTACGCGTCTCCTAAATAGGTAGGCCCTTAATCTAATATATTCGGACCTGATTTGGATTGCTATACTTGCTTCGGCCCTTGTCAGGTCCCTATATAGCTAGTAATTATGTCTCTAGAAGGCTCGGAGCGCTATTAGGCCTATTATCTTAGGGGGCTTCCTTTTCTAGTACTACTCCTATAGGTAGCTCGCTATCTGTTCCGCGAGGCTTTAGGTCTTAGCCTTGCTCCCGCCGGCCTAGCGAGTCCTACGCTCCTCCTCCTTTCGTGCTAGCTATTCGGTACTTGTCTATACGGCCGTAAAGGTAGTAAGGTCATCCTCTTTTTGGCTTGTCCTATATCCTACCCCTCTCCGGTAGCGGCTTTCTATCTTATTCTTTACCTCCTAGATCGTAGTTTGTACTAGGTAACCTGTCGTCTTTACCGCGTATTGAATTCTTATTCCCCGGATATACTGGCCGATTAGTAGTATTCCTGTCTCTATTTCTACCGTACTTATTAACTTTGTCTTATATACGCCTAGTACCCTACGTAGGTTACCTACCTATGTCCTATTTAGGGGTTGCTCTATCCGTTTCGGGATCGGCTTGCCTACGCCTCCTGTTCCCTAAATCTATGCCCCGTATAATATAGCTAGTCTAACGATCGCCTTATATATTACTCTTACCTTATCGAATGTTGCTCCCTATATAGATACTATAAGCCTCTTTATCGAGGCTTTATTAACTTGCGCTCGACTCTAGGCTTTCTTAATCTATATATTCTAGCTTAGCTTCGGGTCGAGCTAGATCCCTAGTACTCGTAGCTCCGCTAATAGCTTAGTCTCGTAGCCTTGGATTCTTACCGCCGCCTTTATATTATAGTATGTTCTCGCTTTACTAAAGTGTATAAGTTAGTACTTTTTAGGGGCAAACCGGGCACTATACTTCTTTACCTACTCCTCGTATTTCTTGTGCCTATCTTTAAACTAGGCTAGGATGTTTATATCGTCTATAAACCTCGATACTAAGGTTTACGGAGAGGTAAGTAGGGGGATTAGATCCGACATAAATATTAGAAACAGGATAGGGGAGAGAGTAGATCCCTAAGGTATTCTAGTCTCTACCTTTACCGGGTCGGACGTGTACCTTCCTAGGACTAGGTATGTCGTCCGTTCCTAGAGAAAGGAGTAGACGAACGTCGTTGCCTACTAGGGGATGCCTTTCTACTATAGGATATATATTAGCCTTTAGTATAAGACGTTCTCGAAGGCCCCTACGATGTCGAGGGATAGTAAGGACGCCGCTCGGTTCCTACCGTAGTGCTAGAGGGTCTGAATTTGCTCCGTAATTAGCTCTATTACTATTAGTATCGATCGCTAGCTTCTTCCCCCTATCTATATTACTAGGAGTACGTAGTTGTCCTCGGTAAGCTACGTAAGTCTCTAGGCTACTATCTTTTCTAGGACCTTCCCTATCGTATTTAGAAGTGCTATTAGTCTATACGACTTGGGCTAAGTATAGTCTTCCTTCTATAGCTTACTACTCCCTATATAGACGCCGTAAGCCTCTTTATCGAGGCTTCGTTAACTTACGCTCGACTCTAGGCTTTCTTAACCTATATATTCTAGCTTAGCTTCGGGTCGAGCTAGATCCCTAGTACTCGTAGCTCCGCTAATAGCTTTGTCTCGTAGCCTTAGATTCTTACCGCCGCCTTTATATTATAGTATGTTCTCGCTTTACTAAAGTGTATAAGTTAGTACTTTTTAGGGGCGAACCGGGCACTATACTTCTTTACCTACTCCTCGCATTTCTTATGCCTATCTTTAAGGAGGCGACAGTTCTCTTCTATCGAGTCTAACTAAGCTAGGATGTTTATATCGTCTACGAACCCCGATACTAAGGTTTACGGAGAGGTAAGTAGGGGGATTAGATCCGACATAAATATTAGAAACAGGATAGGGGAGAGAGTAGATCCCTAAGGTATTCTAGTCTCTACCTTTACCGGGTCGGACGTATACCTTCCTAGGACTAGGTATGTCGTCCGTTCCTAGAGAAAGGAGTAGACGAACGTCGTTGCCTACTAGGGGATGCCTTTCTACTATAGGATATATATTAGCCTTTAGTATAAGACGTTCTCGAAGGCCCCTACGATGTCGAGGGATAGTAAGGACGCCGCTCGGTTCCTACCGTAGTGCTAGAGGGTCTGAATTTGCTCCGTAATTAGCTCTATTACTATTAGTATCGATCGCTAGCTTCTTCCCCCTATCTATATTACTAGGAGTACGTAGTTGTCCTCGGTAAGCTACGTAAGTCTCTAGGCTACTATCTTTTCTAGGACCTTCCCTATCGTATTTAGAAGTGCTATTAGTCTATACGACTTGGGCTAAGTATAGTCTTCCTTCTATAGCTTACTACTCCCTATATAGACGCCGTAAGCCTCTTTATCGAGGCTTCGTTAACTTACGCTCGACTCTAGGCTTTCTTAACCTATATATTCTAGCTTAGCTTCGGGTCGAGCTAGATCCCTAGTACTCGTAGCTCCGCTAATAGCTTTGTCTCGTAGCCTTAGATTCTTACCGCCGCCTTTATATTATAGTATGTTCTCGCTTTACTAAAGTGTATAAGTTAGTACTTTTTAGGGGCGAACCGGGCACTATACTTCTTTACCTACTCCTCGCATTTCTTATGCCTATCTTTAAGGAGGCGACAGTTCTCTTCTATCGAGTCTAACTAAGCTAGGATGTTTATATCGTCTACGAACCCCGATACTAAGGTTTACGGAGAGGTAAGTAGGGGGATTAGATCCGACATAAATATTAGAAACAGGATAGGGGAGAGAGTAGATCCCTAAGGTATTCTAGTCTCTACCTTTACCGGGTCGGACGTATACCTTCCTAGGACTAGGTATGTCGTCCGTTCCTAGAGAAAGGAGTAGACGAACGTCGTTGCCTACTAGGGGATGCCTTTCTACTATAGGATATATATTAGCCTTTAGTATAAGACGTTCTCGAAGGCCCCTACGATGTCGAGGGATAGTAAGGACGCCGCTCGGTTCCTACCGTAGTGCTAGAGGGTCTGAATTTGCTCCGTAATTAGCTCTATTACTATTAGTATCGATCGCTAGCTTCTTCCCCCTATCTATATTACTAGGAGTACGTAGTTGTCCTCGGTAAGCTACGTAAGTCTCTAGGCTACTATCTTTTCTAGGACCTTCCCTATCGTATTTAGAAGTACTATTAGTCTGTACGACTTGGGCTAAGTATAGTCTTCCTTCTATAGCTTACTACTCCCTATATAGACGCCGTAAGCCTCTTTATCGAGGCTTCGTTAACTTACGCTCGACTCTAGGCTTTCTTAACCTATATATTCTAGCTTAGCTTCGGGTCGAGCTAGATCCCTAGTACTCGTAGCTCCGCTAATAGCTTTGTCTCGTAGCCTTAGATTCTTACCGCCGCCTTTATATTATAGTATATTCTCGCTTTACTAAAGTATATAAGTTAGTACTTTTTAGGGGCGAACCGGGTACTATACTTCTTTGCCTACTCCTCGTATTTCTTATACCTATCTTTAAGGAGGCGACAGTTCTCCTCTATCGAGTCTAACTAGGCTAGAATGTTTATGTCGTCTACGAATCCCGATACTAAGGTTTACGGAGAGGTAAGTAGGGGAATTAGATTAGACATAAATATTAGAAATAGGATAGAGGAGAGAGTAGATCCCTAAGGTATTCTAGCCTCTACCTTTACCGGGTCGGACGTATACCTCCCTAGGACTAGGTATGTCGTCCGTTCCTAGAGAAAGGAGTAGACGAACTTCGTTACCTACTAGAGGATGCCTTTCTATTATAGAATATATATTAGCCTTTAGTATAAGATATTATCGAAGGCCCCTACGATGTCGAGGGATAGTAAGGACGCCGCTCGGTTACTACCGTAGTACTAGAGGGTCTGAATTTGCTCTATAATTAGCTCTATTACTATTAGTATCGATCGTACCTAGTATAGAAGGTCATCGCTAGTATAGTCGTAAGGGCCCGCGAATTAGTACTAGCGTATAGGGGCATTCGACCCGGAAACAAGCCGAACTACCGGGTAAGGGACGAATAGCTAGCAATATAATAGGAAGGTAAGAAATCGTTTATAGAGCAACTATAGAAAGAGAGGTAGAACAACTAGGTTGTAGGGCATAGTAGACGCCCTTAGCTAGCGGGACAACCTAAGGAATAGTTAGCTACAAAATCCGCGGTTAAGCACCCCCCGAAGCTTATCTACTACCGCCTTACGAGGGCATAGAGTAGTATAGTAACCTAACTACGAAGCGAACACATCGGCCTCTAGGGGTACCTATTATAGAGGAAGGTTCTAGGATACACGAATACTAGCTGCCCCTACGGCTATCGCTCCTAGAACGTACGGCACGCACTCCTCGTCTATCCGAGGTAGTCGCTAGGAAGGGGGGAGTAGATAGCAAAGGCGAGGAACCGGACGATTAGGGCACTTCTTAACAACGCTAAGGACCTACGGCGTATTACGAACTAGATACTAGAGAAGGGCTAGCTAGAACAGTACCGCCTAGTAGGAATAGTATAGGAAGAGAGGACACGACGTAGCGCGACGAGACCGGCTAGGAGCGGGGGCTAACGGGGTAGTGACATAGACTACGTACGTTTAGAGGGAAAGCTAAACTAGATAAGGAGTAGTTAGGGGCGGGAAGGGTTTTCACCTATTCGGGTTTCCCTTTATATATAATAATAGATATATACCTATATAGGCCGGATAGGGTCCTAGAATAGGGGAATGACAAATCTATCTATCTATTAGTGTCGATCGCTAGCTTCTTCCCCCTATCTATATTACTAGGAGTACGTAGTTGTTCTCGGCTAGCTACGTACGTCTCTAGGCTACTATCTTCTCTAAAACCTTCCCTATCGTATTTAGAAGTACGATTAGCCTATACGATTTAGGCTAAGTATAGTCCTCCTTCTATAGCTTACGTAGCACTACTATTATAGACTCTCTATACGGCTTCGGGTGATACCCTAGCCGTAGGTACGCGATAAATAGGTTTATAAGGCTCGGCGCGATCTCTTCTCTATACTCTTTTAGTATTAGGTTTAGTATTCTATCTAGGCCTTAGGCTTTTCGTCCTTTTAGCTTACTTATAACTCCTATTACTATATTAGAGCTAACCGCCTAATCTATATCTAGGGGTTTAGGGTATATACTCGGGTCGATATCCGTAACGTCTACCTCTACTTATATTAAAAAGAAATAGTCGGCTAATACTTTTGCCTTACCCCGAGGCGTAGTCTAGGCAATCCCTTCGCGGTCTACGATTAGAGGGAAGTAAGGGGTTCGTTACTCTTTAGGTAGTCGTACCTATTTAGCTAGTCTCTATATCTATTCCGGGTTTTCTATAACGAGCCCGATCGTCGCTCTCTAGTCCTATAGCTTATCGCGTCTTATCTATACCTTCTTCTCCTTTGTCGCGCGATAGTATTGCTCCTACGTCTCTTAGGTATACTCCTTCGTCTACTATCGCCTTACCCTTCTAGCCTCCTTTATCTTTCTAGAGCATTTAGGGGTCTAGAAGGCCTTCTACTACGTTAAGGGCCGGAGTAATAGCGTATATTGTTCCGCTACCTACTATATAGCCGAGGTAATCTGTTCTGCTACTTGATCTAGCTAAGCTATCGTCTCGAGTTCCCTATACTACGGTAGGTTCGCTATTAGGAAGTCTCTTATATCGTCCTAGCGTACCTTCTTCTAGTTACGGCGTAGTTCGCTTACTAGCTCCTCTATTATCTTTACCCCTAGCGACGTTTAAATAGGGATATAGTCTTAGGAGGCCTCTAGCGCGTAGTTCGGTCGGTATTAGACTAGTCTCTCTTTAAGTTCTCGTAATAGAAAGTATAGGTCAATTATACTTATACTTATACGGGCCTTCTACGTCTCTATTCCCTTTAGGGTTACTAAGGCCATTCCGTAGCGTACGGTTATATCTAGTAGCTTTCCCTCTAAAAACGCGTACGGGAGAGTAAAGTCGAATCCCTACTATAGGTAGTAGAGGTTAAAGTCGCCGAGGAGTACTTACTTCGTATCTTAGCTTAGGCTCCGCTCTAGGTAGGCGAGGGTTCCTAGTTCCCTACTCGTCCGACCCCGCGGTAGCGGGTTATAAACGTTATAGATCTAGATAGAGCCTTATGTCGTATCGATCTAGATTAATATTATGTCTCCTAGGTTACCCTACTACGGTAGTATAACCTTCTACGACTTAAGGTCTATAGTCTTACTTACGTATATATATGTCCGCGGGATAACGCCTCGTTCGCCCGCGATTACGGTATAGTATCTCCGGTCATTATAAGTAGCTAGGAGTTCTATATAGAGATAGATAGATTTGTTATTCCCCTGTTCTAGGACCCTATCCGGCCTATATAGGTATATATCTATTGTTATATATAAAGGGAAACCCGAATAGGTGAAAACCCTTCCCACCCCCGACTACTCCTTATCTAGTTTAGCTTTCCCTCTAAACGTACGTAGTCTATGTTACTACCCCGTTAGCCCCCGCTCCTAGCCGGTCTCGTCGCGCTACGTCGTGTCCTCTCTTCCTATACTGTTCCTACTAGGCGGTACTATTCTAGCCAGCCCTTCTCTAGTATCTAGTTCGTAATGCGCCGTAGGTCCTTAGCGTTGTTAAGAAGTGCCCTAATCGTCCGGTTCCTCGCCTTTACTATCTACTCCCCCCTTCCTAGCGACTACCTCGGACAGACGAGGAGTGCGTACCGTACGTTCTAGGAGCGATAGCCGTAGGGGCAGCTAGTATTCGTGTATCCTAGAACCTTCCTCTATAATAGGTACCCCTAGAGGCCGATATGTTCGCTTCGTAGTTAGGTTACTATACTACTCTATACCCTCGTAAGGCGGTAGTAGATAAGCTTCGGGGGGTGCTTAACCGCGGATTTTGTAGCTGACTATTCCTTAGGTTGTCCCGCTAGCTAAGGGCGTCTACTATGCCCTACAACCTAGTTGTTCCACCTCTCTTTCTATAGTTACTCTACAAACGATTTCTTACCTTCCTATTATATTACTAGCTATTCGTCCCTTACCCGGTAGTTCGGCTTGTTTCCGGGTCGAATGCCCCTATACGCTAGTACTAATTCGCGGGCCCTTACGACTACACTAGCGATGACCTTCTATACTAGGTACTATGCCGACTTGCCTAAGTAGGAGGTCCGTAGTCCCTAGATATATAGGTCGATCGGCGGTATAGCGGTCTCGTACTTAAGCATCCTCGTTAGTATCGACTTATATGCCCCGGTGACCTTCCTTAGGCATTGGTTTTAGATCTTCGCTAGCGGCGCGACGAGTCCCTTCGATAGGTAGGCCCTCTCGCCTAAGGACTACACTTAGCTACTATAGGTAAGGACTAGCCGTATAATAGCCGTATATAGAAGTCGTAACTACCGAAAGTCCGCCCCCTATATAGACGTAGTGAGCCTCTAGCATAATGCTATATTCTATTTAGCTTTCCGTAATATTACCTATACGTACTTCCTCTACCGTAGCGCCGGGTCCACCTATAGTCCGAGGATCCTAAGCTGATTTGCCGGGTTAGTCGTATGCCCCTATATCTAGATAGAAGCTTATATATTATAGAACCGTAGCCGGCGCGTAAAGTGTATCAGATTGTACTTTTCTAGGGCAAACCGAGCCCCGTGCCTCCTAGCCTAGTCCTCGTAGATCTTGTGCTTCTCTTCTAGTAGCCTATAGTTCTCCTTAGTCGAGGAAGACTACGCTAGGATGTTTGTGTCGTCTACGAAGCCGCTCGTAGCGGTGTTCTAGGATTCTAGGGCTAGGAGCAGCGTCGCTATAAAGAAGAGGAACAGAATAGGTACTAGCGTTAAGCCTTACGGGATTCTAGTATAGACTACTTGAAATGGGCTTCTATACTAGCCGACTAGGATCGACGTACTACGGTTTTAGAGGTAGGACCGTACGAAGTTAACAAGCCACTTAGGGAGTCCTTTCGACCTTAGGATGTAGAGTAGCCGCGGGTATAATACGTAGTCGAAGGCTCCCGATATGTCTAGGCTAAGTAAGGAAGCCACCTTGTCCCTATTCTTATACTAGATAGCCTTTACCTAAGAGGTGATAAGTTCTATCGCGGATAGCGTCGATCGCTATAGGCGCGCACCTATCTAGGTGTCCGGGAGTAGGGAGTGTTCCTCTACCGCCTCGGAGAGTCTCGTTATAACCAGCTTCTTAAGCGCCTTCCTAAGAGTATTAAGGAGCGTAATTAGGCGGTACGACTTTACCTACGTATAGTCTTCCTTCTACGGCTTACGTAGGACCACTATCGTCGATTGTTTAAAAGCTATCGGGTAGTACCCGGTCTATAGGTAGGCGTTAAAGATCGCTATAACTACTAGGGCTAGTTGATCTCTACACTTCTTTAGTAGCTCGTTTAGGATCCTATCCGGCCTCGGGGCTTTCTTCGCCGGCAACTTCCTTAGTATAGCGGTAACTTCTCCCTCGGACACCTCCTATTAGACCGCGATACTAGGGGCTAGGGGAGTAGAGCTATTTATATCGCTTAGATTAGCCTCGACTAGGGGCGGGAAGAACTTGCTAGCTAGTAGACGCGCCTTAGCCTCGGGGTCGCTAACCGGGCTACTAGGCGATTGTAGCGCTAGGATAGAGAAGGAGGGGCCCTATATAGGGTCCTGTCGGGCCCATTTCGCTAGCTTCTACATCCTCTCTAGCTTGCCGGCGATTTCTTCTACTATAGCCCTCTAGCCGACTGCTTTCTCCCTTCGTATCATAGCTTTCTTCTATTAGTATGCCTCCCTATATACGTTCTAGGCCTCCTCGCTATAGCTGCTCGTCTATACCCGGCGGGCTCTCCTTACTTCTCTTACTACCGTAGTGCACTCCGGCGTCTAGTATAGTTTAGACTATGTCGTTAGTTAGGTAAGCGGAACGTGAAGTAAGGTCGCTTTTCTTATTTCGTCTATTAACCCCTAGACTGCTTCGTCTATCTCGTCTTTACTATTGTATTGCTACTACGCGATCTAGACTAGCCTCTTAGAGTCATCGAGGTACGCCTAGATGTTAGCCTAGTAGGCCTTTCCCTAGTTTGGCTTAGGGGTTCCCGCTAGTATACGTTATATCTATATCGTAATAGAGGTCCTAACTAGTATATAGTCTAACGACGCCTCGAGTTTATGTTCGATCCTATAGTAGGTTACCGTATAGTAGTAGCTATCTAAGATCTAGGAGAGGTCGATCGTGCCTTAGAGTCCCCCTCTCTTCTAGGTGCCTAGGTCCTTCGGGGTATTAAGGGCAATTACGTTACTCGCTATCAAGTCGAGTACTTCGTCGGCTATAGGGTGCGGCTACATAAGGCTTTCCTAGGAAGGGTAGTATATATTGAAGTCTCCTACTACGATGTGGCACCCTTGTCTCTTAAGCGTACTGTCTAGGTGTCTATAGACCCCTAGGTCGCGGCTAGACCTCGAGGCTAGCGGTTATATATATAGGTTGTGTATCTAGGTACTACCTACGTAGAGGGAGGTAATATCGCCCCCGCCTTCTTCGTCTACGTAGTACACTACCTCCTAGTCGGATTCTAGTATGTCCTTACTGATATAGAAGCACGTACGGGGTCTACCGTCGCCTCGTAGGCATATCGTATAGCCTAGTGACTTATAGGTCGTTAGTCTCTTATAGTACGGGTTAATCTATAGCTCCTAGATTGTAAGGACGTAGTAGACGCGCGGGTCCGCCTCGTATAGGAAATGGTTCTAGACTATATCCTTGCTATAGTTGACGTTATACTAGATGATACTAAGCGTATCGAGGCTAGTTATCGGCATCGATAATTATTTCCTCTATATCGTCCTATGTCCTACTACCCTATACGTCCTAGTCTACGCCTATCGGCTATATACTAAAGGGGAGCCGGGCCTAGTTAGATTCCCTCGCCGTAGCTAGTAGAGCACGTGGCCTCCCGTACGCCCTAGGTTACGTATCCTTTATATCGTTCTCGGCCCTAGAGCGCTTATACCCGACCGCCGCTAGTTAGTTCCGGTGTAGGCTAGCCTTACGGTCGCCGTAGAATCTTAGGGCGACGGTTCTGTTTGTGATTGCCTTGTTTTTCGCTAGTTTCCGCTATAGGCATTCCGTACTATACGATAGGTAGTGCCCCGGACAGTTCGCGTACCGTCTCGTAGTCGATATATAGTCCCTAGATATATAGTCTCCTATATAGTTCGAGTAGGCCTACTTGTTTATACACGTATAGGTTTGGTGTCTATACTATTAGCATTTGAAGCATTGGAGGACACGAAAGGATAAGGAGTGCTTTTCTACTGTCTTAAGGCTATATTGCTAGACTAGGCCTTATTCTATCGCTAGATCCGCCGCTTTCGCGTCTTATAGCTATACTATTAGCGCCGAGGCCTTCTTGCCTTCTAGCCATTTCCTATAGAGCCAAGTCGCCTTCTAGATTAGAGAGTTAAGAGTGACCGGGTTGTCCTCTTAGAGAGCGCGTAGGTGACCCTAGTTAGTTAGGTCAAACTCCTTAGGCATATCGTGGACTAGGATCGTAAATTATTTCGTTAAGACCTTCGCTAATACCGTAACCTTAGATGCCTACTGTAGCTATACCTCTAGGTGCCTCCTAGTAGTAGTAGAGCTAGTATAGATCTATAGAGTGCCGTTAGACTATTAGTTCACTACGACTACCCCTAGTTAGTTGATTCGTTAGGCGAGCTCCTTGTTCGATAGCTTCGTAACTTCGGCCTAGTCTTCCTTTGCTACAATACGGATCGTAACTATATCGTACGTTAGGCGGGGGCCTAGTATCGATGCCGCGACCGATGCCTAGCTATAGGGGTGTTAATTCCGGGTGGCCTTACTAATCGCCTAGGACGTCGTCCTTATTTCTTATTGCCCTCGGTAATACGATAGTATAAGCGCCGTACGTAGCTAAGTAATCATTACCTATAGAGACCGGTAAGGGAGCTAATCGTTAGTTTCTATACTTTTTGCGTCCTCTATAAGTTGCTGCTAGTTGTCTTAGGGGGGCTTCGCCTATAGGGCCGTAGGCGCCGTTAGTGCCGTAGCCTAGGCCACTATTACCTAGGAGTTGCCTAATGTAGCTAGGCACCTCCGCGGCGTTTAGAGCTAAAGAAACAGGGTGAAGAGAGCTTCCCTCTCTATATATATAAAAACAAGATAGTATAGCTATATATACTAAAGGGCACTACAACAGCTTAATGAAATATCTATCTATCTATATAGGGAGTAATATTCGATAAGGTAAGGGTAATATATAAGGCGATTATTAGACTAGCTATATTATATAGGGTATAGATTTAGGGTATAGGAGGCGTAGGTAAGCCGATCCCGAGACGGATAGAGTAACCTCTAAATAGGACTTAGGTAGGTAACCTACGTAGAATACTAGGGGTATATAAGACAACGTTAATAGATAGATAGATTTATTATTCCCCTATTCTAGGACCCTATTCGGCCTATATAGGTATATATCTATTGTTATATATAAAGGAAAACCTAAATAGGTAAAAGAGGAGTATATAAAGCTAAAGGTATATAGACCTATTACCTTGCTTAATACACTAGGCAAACTCCTAGAAAAGATTATAGCAGAAAGGCTAATAAACCTAGCTAAAGAACATAGAATCCTTCCTAAAGAATAGATAGGAGGTAGGAAACAAAGATCAACACTAACAGCTATAGAACTTATCACAGAGCAGATCAAGACCCTATAGCACTTTAGGAATAACAAAGCAGCCACACTCCTCTTACTAGATATATTAGGAGCCTTTAACAATGTCTTATACTAGAGGCTGATCTACATCCTAAAACAGAAGGCTATCCCTAACTAGACAGTCTAGTTTATCTAGTCCTTCCTTAGAGGCAGAACTATAAGACTAAGACTAGGTAGATACAAATCTAATAGCATACCTATAGAGATAGGAATCCTATAGGGATTAATAATGTCCCTAATCCTGTTTCTCCTCTTTATAGTAGACCTACTAGTAAAGCTAAACTCTAGAAATATATTAGCCTTAGGGTTTATAGATGACATAAATATCCTAGCCTAGTTAGATAGTATAGAAGAGAACTGTAGAATCTTGTAGAAGAAACACAAGGAATGTAAGGAATGGGCTAGGAAATATAGGGCCAGATTTGCCCTAGAGAAGTATCAACTTATCTACTTTAGTAGAGCTAGAAACAGACACAAAATATAAGCCCTAATCACTAATTAGGGACACATAACAGACCCCTTAAGTAAATTAAGGGTGCTAGGAATATGGCTGGATCTAAAGCTTAGCTAGGGACTATAGGTCAAGAAAGTATAGGTAAGAGCAGACAATAACAGGCAATCAATTAATAGGCTTAAGCCTCTATATAGGGAGCTACATTCGCGAAAGTAAAGGTTATATATAAGGCTATTATAAAGCCAGCTATACTATATAGAGCCTAGATCTAGTTAGCCTAAGACAAGATCCCAAAGAGAATTATAGATCCTATTAGTAGAGCCTAAGCCTCCTGTCTAAAAAAGGTGCTTAGAGCATATAAGTCAACTCTAATAAGGGTGGTCGAAATGGAGTCTAGCTCCCTACTAGCTAAGCTCTACCTTTAAGGGTTGAGATACTAGTATATAGGAAAGACGTCTATATACCTAGCCTAGCTAGTAATCTAGAAGGCAGTCAACAAAATTAGGAGCTAGTATATAAGAAGGCATAGATAAGCAAGACCTAATCCAGCCCTATAGAAGTAGTAGGACCTATAGAAGTTCAAAGAACTAACAGAATAGCTACACCTAGCCCGGTAGGAACAGGACAGAAGGGCTTAAGGGAGAGGATCAGCAGCTAGCTAAGGGAAGAAGCAACAGTCTCTAGCTAAAAGGATAGTAGGACTCTAGAAGACTAAATAGACAAGAACCCTATAGAGGCTAGGAACCCTAAAGGCACTCTAACAGTTTAGTAGCTATAACTACCTACTGTACTTAGACCTGACTAGGTCAGAAGTAAGTATAGCAATACAAATCCGCTCTAAACATATCGGAGTTAGGGCATACCTACATTAGAGAAAAGTCCTAGGTATCGAAGACAAGAGTTGCCTATACGGCTACCTGTCCTAGAATGTCGAATATAGACTTCTAGTTTGTAAAGAATAGAGTATAGGGAGAGGTGAATAGAGGGCAAGGGTAAGGAATAGAAACTTCTAAGCTATAATTAGTAATAAGGGAGACCTCTAGAGAATTATAAGGTAGATTATCTACTAAGGATTTTTGGAGTAGTTCTCTCTTACTAGGGAAACAGAGAGATAGATTGAGGAGAGAAAGAAGGAGGAGGAGAGCAGGAAGAGGGGGACAACTCTAGGGTTATAGATAAGGCAGTTAGAGGCTAGCTACTATAACACTAGTACACCCTAATAGAAGGAAAACTAAGAACTTATAGTAAGGAAGCTATTAAAGAAGGAGAGGAGGTTTTTACCTAGGAACAGGTTTTCTACCTTATATAGCAATATATATAGACATAAACCCGTATAGGCCGGAGGGCACTATAACGGGTAAATGAATTATCTATCTATCTATATCCCGCTATTCGGCTAGCCCTATAGCCGCTAGGGCGCCCTAAAGATTCGTATTTAGCCTAGTTTATTAGTAGCCCGGTTAAGGTGTCGAGGCCTACTAGGAGGTAGATACGTTTAAGGTTAGGTTCCTTTATTCGTCTCTTCTACCCTCGTCCTCTTACTCGGCTCGAAGCCCTTATATACGGTAGGTCCCTCCTACTATCGTTAGGGGTACCTAGCTAGTATAGAGATCCTTACTTATCTCGCTCGTTCTTATACTACTATTCTAGCTAGGTATGAGTTTAAGTACGCTATAATACGGACAAGGCGTAAGATAGGGCGTAAACGTATTAATACCTTAGAATCGAATAAGTTCTACGAAGAAGAGAAGATAAGAAAGTCGCGAAGCCGCGATAAAGTAAACGTCGAGGTCAGGGTCTAGAGTCCGGGCGCGCTAGCGTACTAGGTTACGTAATACTAAGTATAGCCTTACGAGGTGAACCGTAATACTACCCTCCCTCTTAAACCGCTATACGCCCTCCTACGGGGAAACATATCGCCGTAAGATATATCCGTAAGGAAGAACCGTACTATTAGGAAGCGCTAGCTTACGTCGGGTTAACCGTAGAGAGACTATATATATTGCCGTAGTAAGCCTTAAGTTGAGAGTCTATATTATATAGTAGTATACCTTAGACAAGCTTACTATATATTAAGCCTTAGCTTACCTTAAGTTGTATCTATATTACGTAGACGTCGTAGGGTCGACTATCGGTAACGATATCTAGGTCGTCTAATATCTAACCTTTAGGCTTACGCTATCTAGGTAGTAGACCGGCCGCTAACGGGTTCTTATAATAATAATCTACTATCGCTTCCTCGGTACTACCTTTTAATTTGCTATAAGGCACTTCTATAATAGTACTACCTTCCTAGCGGACGGTATACTTTACGTACTTCTTAGCTCTACTAGTCTATCTACTATCTATAATCGCCTTAACCGCGTATTTCTCTAGCTCTTCGCTATCGCCTTCGGAGGCCTCGATAAGTAGTTAACCTTAGCTTTAATTAGGTAATAGGTCGTCGTTTACTAGGCGTAGAATACTAGTATAGAACCTCGGGTATATACGTATACTTTCCTAAAGGTCGAGCTCGTATACGTCTACGTTAATCTTACGGGTAATCGTAAAGGGACCTATATTCTTATAGTTAAGTTTCTTATAGGGCCTTTAAGTACGGATATTTCTAGTATCTAGCTAAACCTTATCGCCGATCGCGTATCTTAGTATAGGCTTACGCTTATTTACTATAGTGTCTACGTACCGCTCTTAGGTATATCTAAGCTATATAATATAGTATACGTTAACGTTCTCTATAAAAGTCGCGAAATCTTCTACGTACCGCTTCGATAAGGCCTATACTTTCGGAAGCTTAGTACCGTTACCGCTCGTAGCCTAAGGTAATACCTCTATTCGAGGATTACGGCCTAGCGTTACGAAGAACGGTAATATACCTATAGTAGCGCTCTATTAATTGTTTAGGGCAAACTCTACGATAGGTAACTACTAGACCTAATCGTCCTACGTATAGTTAACGTACGCGCGTAGGTACTATTCTATAGCTTAGTTCGTACGTTCTAACTACCTATTAGTCTAAGGGTAAAAGGCAGTCGAGATCTTTATACGTATAGCTAGACGCGCTATTAGAGCCTTTTAGAATTAGCTTACCTACTAACTACTACGGTCTAATACTACCGTATCGAATAGGCCCTAATCCTTAATTACGTACTTTAATACGGCGTCGGCCGCTACCTTAGGGGTCAAATCTACTACGGGTATAAGATGCTTCCTCTTAGTAAGTCTATAGACTAGGGTAAGGATAGCGTTATACTTCACGCCCTTAGTACTATAACTGTCCGGTAGCTCTACTACGTAACTAAGTACTACCTCCTTATAGGTACCCGAGGGTACGGGTAACTATCGGAGTATACCTTAGTACGTATTATAAAGAGCCTTAGATCGTATATATAGGTAATAATTCTTAACGTACTTAGTAATATCTACTACTAGACTAGGCTAGTAGTACGTATACGTAAGTAGGTCGACTGTCTTCTTACGCCTAGGATACCTAGCTAATAGAGTATCGTAGTACCTCGCTATTAGCTCCGGACGAAGCTTATACGGTATATATATACGTCCTTAGATCTTAATTAGGTCACCGTCTAACTTATAGTCGCTAAGCGAGATATAGCTTCTATAGGCTCTACTCGAGTATCGAATATATACGGAGCAGATTCTATTAGAGGTAAGGCTCGAGGCGACTTATTTGTAACGGTGTCTTTTAGAATAACCCTAATTATATTAAGCCCGAGCACCTTAGTAGCTAGTAGGGACTAGTTAGATAGAGCTACGAAGCCTATAGGCGTAGACAACTCCGGCCGGTTATAGTGAAAGTCTATAATAGCGGCGGCCGCGTGTTTAAGTATATCCTCTATAGGTTACTAGGTCTTACTATCCTCCTCGTTCTAATATCTAGCCCATTTCACCTTATACTATATATCTACCTTACGCTTATGCCCCTTCTTCACCTTGCCTACCCGCTTACGGGTATATATATTAAGGATCTTTCCTACCTCGTGTATATACGTAGGTGCTACTACTATATCGGCTACTATATTAGCCTCGGTAGTATTAGGTTCGATAGTTATTAGTAGTAGCGGCGCTAGATACTACCCTTTAAGTAGTAGGAAATCGGGGTGGTCGGCTCGTTATAGTAGTGAGGTATAGAAGCAGTTATTAAGTCCTACTAGAGCGTCTGATAGTTTCAGTCGATAAGAGAGTCTAGCCGGTATAACTTCCGTAATCTAGTAAGGGCCGGCATATTTCCTATCTAGCTTCTTAGATAGTCGAGTCGTGCGGATGTTCTTAGTACTAAGATATACCTAATTACCTACCTTATAGTCTAGAGGAATACTTCGGTAGCGATTTGCTACTTCTACTTAGAGAGCTTATAACATTCGTATATTCTCTTAAAGGTACTTATAAAGCTCGTAAATTCGACGTACAAAGGTTTCTACTAATCGCGTATCTAGTCGCTAGAGAGTAGTTAGTCCTCCCTCCTTTCTAGCGTTTAGGTTAACTCGCTCTATAAACTTAGGGTTATAGCCTAAGGTAGCGTAGAACGGCGACACACTAGTAGTCTCGGATAGGTGATTGTTGATCGCGAACTAAGTAAGGCATAGCTATTCTGCCTAGTCATCCTATGCCTTATTAGTGAATATACGAAGATACTGTTCTATCGCCTAGTTAGTACGTTCTAACTATCTATTAGTTTCTAGGTAATATAAAGAACTTAGCTTACGATTTATACGGAGCATCTTATAGTGTTTCTTCTAGAAGGTAGCAACCTACTACTTGCTACGGTCTGATATAATAGTGTTAGGAAACCCGCGCCGACAGAACATATGTTTAAGGAAAAGCCTTGCCGTATTCTGTGCTGTTATTACGCTAATAGGGATCAGCTCGACTTCCTTAGTAAGCCTATTAGTAACGGTCATAATGTTGTTATAGACTATGCCGTCAAGAGTACTATCTAGGAGTCTGATAACGAAGTCGACTACAATATATTTCTAAGGCCGATCTAGAACAGGAAGTGGCTATAATAATCCTAGTGGCTAGGAGTATAGAGATTTTATTATACGGTAGGTACGGCAATTCGCGGTATATCTACGTACGGATCTCGCTAATCTAGGCTAGTAGAATTTACGTACTACGAGTTTATAAGTACGAGCTCGTCCTAGATAGCCTACTACTAGAGCGTTATAGTTTATCTTAATTATCCTGGTCTATAAGGCTTAGTCATTTAGTACCTATAAGCTCTAGCCGTCGTATTAATTTCGAACATATAGTAGGTCGCTATCCGCTTTATAGTATGCTAGGTGAATCTTCGCTCTCTATAGTAGTATAGGAGTACGGTCTTTCTATAGGTCCTTAATCGCGGTCTTAAGCTCGTTATCGGTTACGTACGCCGTCGACATTTAATACTCGAGTTCGGCTTCCCGTTAACTTTTACGCGTCGCCGGTTATTTAGTAGGCGTATCTCGTTCTATAGGTATAAACTCTTTAGCTTTAGGGTCTAGCTATACTAGTTCCTCTTCTTCCGGCGCATCTTCTACTATTACCTATAGTAAGGCGATCTTAAGGAATCGCTTAGGAGGTAGCAATGTCTGATACTAATACTAGTTCCGAGGGTCGTTCACCCCCTACGGAAGGTCCTAGCTACGTCTCGTTAGGCTGTCTAGCTTTGTACCTTGAAGTCCTAGACGGTATATTATCTTGAAGTTGAACTATAACAAGAACTTAGCCTAACGCGCTTGTCGCCAATTTAGCTACTTTGTCTTTATAAAGTATTCTAGGTTCTTATAGTCGGTATAAATCTTGACTAGCTATAAGTCCTTATTATCTACTTCGTAGGCGAGCTCGGGTCTCTATTCCTTAAAAGCCTTAATAATAGCTAATAGTTCCTTGTTATAGATTTTATAATTGCACTCCTATAGACTTAACTTCTTCGAGTAGAAGGCTATAGGATGTAGTACACCCTTCTCGTTATACTACGAAAGTACGCCGGCGTTTATAAAATCTAGAGAATCTGTCTCTACTACCGTTTCCCTACCTAGTACATAATGTACGAGCATACCGGCTTTGCTAAACGCAGCTTTCAAATTGTCAAAGGCTCGTTAGCAATCTAGTGACTATTGAATCCTTCTATTCTTGTGATTGCTTAGTCCGTCCGACTTGGTCAGGTTTGTAAGAGGAGCAGCTATACGCGAAAATGCTTCGATGAACCGCCTATAGAAGTTGGCAAATCTAAGGAAGGCCTAGACATCCTTCAGGTTCTTAGGAGCTTCCTATGTCTAAATACATTCGAGTTTCTCGGGGTCTATCTCGATGCCGTTAGGGGTTATAATTAGCCTAAGATACCTCACCTTCTATTAGTAGAATTCGCTTTTGACCTTCTATTAGTAGAATTCGCTTTTGTCGATGTCTACTATAAGTCCTATATCGCGTAGCTTAGTAAGAACCTTCCGCACGTATTCAATATACTCCTCTAAGGTGTTACTAAAGATAAGTACGTTATCTAGGTAGGCCGATATAAAGCCGTCTAGGTGTTCTTATAAGACATTGTTAATGTATAATTAGAACGATGCTAGTCCGTTATATAAGCCGAATGGCAGTACTAGATACTCGTAGATGCCGTATCGTGTCGTAAACGCCGTTAACTACTCGTGCCCTTTAGCTATCCGTAACTTATTAAAGGCTGCTATAATGTCTAGCTTCGTGAAGTACTTCTTACCGTATATACGGTTAAGCGTCTCTTATATTAAGGGAATCGGATACCGGTTCTTAATAGTGATCGCATTCAATCCTCTATAGTCGATACAAACACGTAGCCTACCTCTAGGCTTACGTACTACTAGTACTAGTGTAGGAGACTAGCTCGTCTTTTGCCCTACTTTCCGTACCTTCCCTTTAGATGTTTGCTCGTCTAGCTATTTCTTAACTACCTCGTTCTCCTTCTTAGCTAGGTCGTAGGGCTTACGGTATAGTAGCTCTTATAGACTATTAGGCTTAATATAAATCTTATGATCTACGCCTAGTCGGTAAGGTAGGAGTCCTTTATAATCCTTAGCTAAGAAAGCGTCCGTAATATCGTAGTATATCGGCGGCAACTTCTCCTTCGGGTTGTGATTGAACTGCTTGTTTAAGAATTGGTCTAGATTATTAGTAGCTATTACACTTAGCTTAAGCTCTCCGTCGTCGCTCTTACGCCTAGTAGGCATAATATAGAAGTACTTAGCCCTAGGCCGGTACGCGTACATTCCCTACGCGCGTTAAGAAACGCCCTAGTAGTCCACTTCTTCATCGTCTATGTCTTCTAGGTCATATAATAAGACGTTCAGCTCCGCCCCTCCTGCTATAAAGCTCGCTACTTCTCTAGTAAAGGGCTCTAGTCCGTACCGTACTAGTGCCTACTTCTTCTTCTCGCGATAGTTTAGGAATTATACTATTATCGATGTCTTATTCTATAGACAGTGACTAAAGCAGTAATCCGATCTAAATGCCACCTCGCCTATCTCCTAGAAGATGTTTAGGTTGTACGCTATAAGCTACGGTAGGCTAAAGACGATATTATATTCGAGGTCGGTAACGTAGTATAACATTTGCTCGTAATAATCGCCGATAACTACGTCTATAAGGGCCGCGTATATAATCTACCGTATAGTGGCCGTTCTATCTCCTAGTATTAGTCGTCGGCTTTACGTCAAAGGGATCAGGGGTATTGTGTATTTACGTATAAATTTCTAGTTAAGAAAGAGAGAGGTAGAAGTAGAATCTATAACGCCTCGAGCCTTTCTATATTATATCATTACGGGTAATAATATGTCAGGGTATATAGATAGATAGATTATTCATTCGCCTGTTTTAGTGCCCTATGGCCTATGCAGGTCTCTCGCTATTTAGGTCTATTTGTGTAGGTAGGAAACCCGATTAACGGATGAAAACCTCCTCGTCTTTGCCCTCCTCGTTCTTTCCTGTCTTGTCCTTTCGTTCTCCTTCCTTCAGGGTACGCTAGTGTCATGGTTGTTACCCTATGACTACCTTGCCCGTAACCCTGGTGATGTTCTCCTCTCGATTCCCTTTCTCCCTTCTGTTTCCCCGGCTCTTCTCTCTCTCTCCCTCCTCTCTATCCACCTTTCCGTTTCTACTGCTAGGGAGAATTGCTCTAGGTAGTCCTCGTTAAGGATCCATCTTGTCACTCTCCTTATATCTTGTCTGTCCTGGATGATGGCCTGGTATTGCCTGTCTCTTGCCTTCGCCCTCCACTGGCTTCTCCCTTTTACCCACTTAGTACAGTTCAGCACCATGTGCTCCGGGTTTTGGGATAGGTAGCCACAGGGGCAACGTTTGGAATCGTATCCTGGGACTCTTCTTTGGTGCAAGTATGCTCTCAGCCCAATGTGCTCAGAGCGAATCTGGATAGCTATGCTTGCTTCCGCCCTCTTCAGGTCTTTATAGATAAGGTAGTTATACCTCCCGAAGGTCCTGGCCGCTGGTGGGGCTCCTGGCCTCACCGGTTTTTGGTTCCAACGCGTTTCCCATAGGTGACCTGCGATCCTTTCTGCTTGGCTTTGCTTCTTTTTCCCTTTGTCCCCTGTGTTAGCTTGCTCCCTCAGAGCTTCTCTCTGTTCAAGGGCTGCTAGGATTTCCTGTGATGTTTTTAGGTCTGCTTCCTTCTGTGGGATCATGTGTGGCCGGTTGGGTCTTCTCCTCCTCTCCCACTGGGTTCTTATCCTTTGAGTAGCTGCTTGGATGGTTCCCTGGGCTGGGTATGCTGATGTCTTCTCTGCGTATTGACACCTCATGCCCTGGAGGTACTCCCTGATGGGGGCTGTACCTGATTCCATTTCCATTGTCCTGTGAGGGGTTGACTTGTATGCCCCTAGTACTCTCTTTAGGCAGGCTGCCTGCGCTCTGTTGAGGGGGTCCTCAATTCTCTTCGGGATGTGTTTTTCCGCTGCCCAAATTGCTGCTCCATATAGCATTGCGGGCTTGACAATGGCCTTGTACATGGTCTGGGCCTTTGTGAAGGTCGCCCCCCAGGTTGACGCAGTGAGTCTCTCGATTGATTGTCTGTTGGTGTCCGCTCTCGCTTGCGCCTTCTTCACTTGTGGTCCCCAGCTGAGTTTCGGGTCTAGCCATATCCCAAGGACTCTGAGTTCCCTTGTAGGATGGGTCTCGAACCCTGGATTTTTACTGGTGCTGCCAAGTTGTGTTTTGTCTTTGCCTTGCTAAAATGGATAAGTTGGTACTTGTCCGGTGCGAATTTTGCCCCATGCTCTCTTGCCCACTTTTCGCATTGTCTATGTCTCTCCTCTAGGAGCGCGCAGTTTTCCTCTGTGGACCCCGACCACGCTAGGATATTTGTGTCATCCACGAACCCCGATGCTGAGGTGTTTGCTGTTTCTAGGAGTGGGGTCAGGTCGGCCATAAAGAGGAGGAACAGAATTGGGGAGAGTGTAGAGCCCTGTGGGATGCCCGTGTTCGCAATTGGGGTCTGCGGGGCTTTGAAGGACCCTAGGAGGATCTGGGTTGTTCTGTCCTTAAGGAATGACTGCACAAAGTGTACTATCCAGGCTGGGATGCTTTTCATTCTGAGGATGTGTAGGAGCCTTGCGTGGGACACATTGTCGAAAGCCCCTGATATGTCTAGTGAAAGCAGTGAGGCTACCTTGTTGTTGCCATAGTGCCAGATGTGTCTGATTTGCTCTGTGATCAGTTCGACTGCTGTGAGGGTAGATCTCTTTTGTCTCCCCCCCATTTGCGTTGCCGGGAGGAGGTTGTGTTCTTCTACTATTCCGGTGAGCCTTGTAGCCACGACCTTCTCTAGGAGCTTCCCTAGTGTGTTCAGCAACGCAATTGGTCTGTATGACTTCAACTTGGTATAGTCTTCCTTTTGGGGTTTCCTTAGGACGCAAGTCAGTGATTGCCTAAAGGCCTTTGGGCAATACCCCTGCTTCATGCACTGGGTAAAGATTGGCGCAAGCACTGGAGTGATAAGGCTGCTGCTAGCTTTTAGGTAACAGTTAGGGATCTTGTCTGGGCCTAGGGCTTTGTTGCCCTTCAGTTTCTTGATAATGTTTCCGATCTCTATAGCAGACACTTGCCAGTTAGCCTCCCTTGGCGGAGGAATGTGTGTTCCTGGGATGTTGCTTAGGTCTGCCTCTACCTGAGTCCCGAAGAAGTGGTCTGCGAATGCTTTCGCTTTCCCTATCGGAGTGGTTTGCGTTTCCCCGTCTTGGTCCTGTATTGAGGGAAACTGGGGCGGGGAGTTTCGTTCCTCGTCTGGTTTCCTGGCCCATTCTGCTAGTCTCCAGATTTGTTCCGGGTGTTCTGTGATCATCCCTACAGTTGACCTCCACTCCTGCGTCTTGTCTCTTCTGATCTGCGCCTTCTTTGCTTTGCACGCGTTGTTATAGGCTTTTCAGTTTGCTTGGGTGCGTCGTTGCTCCCATCTCCTTCTTGCTCTCCTTGCCTCCTTGACTTTGGCTGTGCACTCTGGTGTCCAGTATGGCTTCTGGTATAGCGACCATCTCTTCTCAGGTATATGGGCCTGGGCTGCCCTTTGCATAGCTTCTATCAGCTGCTCCACTGCTTGGTCAATCCCCTCCGTTGTGTGTATGTTGTCAATGTTCACCTGTTCTAGTTCGCCTTCTAGCCGCTGCTGTACTAGTGTCCACTCGGCCTGCTTCCAGCAGAGCCTCCTCTCAGGTTCCCTCTCCTCCTCAACTGTGAGTTGGCAAGGAAGGAATCGTATTTAGCAAGCTAGCTACGAGATAAGGTGACAAGTCTTAACCGCGCTTTCCCACTCATCTAGCACCACCGTGTAGCCTCGTTTCGAGAGGTTAGCCCGGAGCAAAAGCTTCCCTCTACGCCCTCCCTCCCTGTTTGCTCCTTAAGCCAATATCCACCTCCATAGGCCTAAGCCCTTTAGTGCTCTCTATTGACCGACATGCGCATCCGTCCTCTCGGGCTGTACAGACAGTGTCAGCCGTCGCTGCCAGTGTACACCACGCCCCAGGTTTTGACGCCCTTCGCGTTACCGCAGCCTATCTCTAGAAAGCGGCCGTCCATGCCTCGCAGGTTTGCTCGGGGCACACACCACGCCGGGCAGCGTACTCCTTGCGTTTCCACCTACTAACCAATATGAAGTTCCTTATCACCCTGCCCTCGATCCTCCCCGATCACAGAACTAATCCACTTGCATTGTACGTCTTTTCCCCGTCCTAACAGCCGTCTTTTCCTTGCTCAGGCTATCGTCTTTTCCTCGTCGCAATCTACCATGTCAGACTAGGTGCGTTGTGTAGCGGGACAGGCAGTGCCTCAGGCAAAACCCTCGTTCCCATACCGGGTGTTCAACAGGCCCTTACAGGCTTCGTCGCGTGTCCACCTACCCACCGCATTGCCCGCTGGCAAACACCAGATTGTTTCGTAGTCCGCTCGACGCCGTTACATAGTCCGCTCAGTTGTTGTTCTGTAGTCCGCTCGTCCAATGTTCGTCGCTCAGCCCGCTCGGTTTGCGGTCTCCGGAGGTGAAAATTCTGCACTCATACCAGAGGTGTCCTGT
The DNA here is from genome assembly GCF_020509005.1 of Fulvia fulva. NCBI lineage: Eukaryota > Fungi > Ascomycota > Dothideomycetes > Mycosphaerellales > Mycosphaerellaceae > Fulvia > Fulvia fulva. The sequence goes on from NC_063012.1 coordinate 2,471,727, forward strand.
CGAGCGTATAGGCCACGGTTCCGCGCCCTTCTTACACGTAGAAAGAAGAGGGACTCGCTCCCGACACGAGTACACGCTCGTCGGATGGTTTTCATACCCGTTTTGCTGGTAGTCCTCTGTTCGCCGCGGCTTCGCCTACGTTGCGCGCCCGTCGCGCCCACGACGCTCCAGCGTGAGAATACTTGGCTCTCTCGTAGCTAGACGAGAGGTTCGTAGCCGACACCACGTACAGGTGATTCTCGTCGTCGACCTGTCAGGGTATATAGCTAGCTATTATTTATCTAGTACGTATGCCAATATCTTAAGCTCCTTACTATAGTCTATTACCGTCTCTTACATTCCGTGTCTCTTAATCTTATACTCTTTCTGTCCTAGGAAGTTCGGGTAACCGCTATCTACTACGCTTAGGTAGCGGTCGTACCATTTCCCTACTACGGATCGGCGGCTAGGGAACTGAGGTTCGCGTTCGGATTCGGCGTAGTATTACGTAGACGCGGTAGGCGATAGTCGCTATCGTACCTATATATTAGGTATTTAGGGTTAGTCGATATATAAGAACCTATACGGTAGCGGTAGTACTTACCCTACTTCTTAAGGTCTTCGCGCTACTTACGGTTAAGCGTAGGTAGGTTCTATAGATATAACGGTAGATCCTCCTTCTTCTTAGTACTAGCGTACTATAGTAGGCGCTATACTAAGGTACCTACTATACCGGTAGCGGTACTAGTAACTACGTTACCGTTGTTCTAGTTATTCTAGCCGCTATTACCGTTCGAGTTACTATTACTACGGGGGCGCTCCTTCTACGGGTATAGTCGATCTGTCTCGTAGAAGCTCTCGTCTAGTACGGTATACTCCTCGATAACGTCTTATATACTATCTAGGCGGCGGTCGACTTCGCGGTCGCCGAAGGTCTTAATAAAGTACTTACGGTTCAGTCGGTTACGGAATAGTATAAGCTCGGTCTTATCGGTCTATAATATCTAGGCGCGTAACTTCGAGTAGCGTATATAGAAGGCTATAAAGGTTTCGCCTTGTTCTTGCTTATAGGTAGTAATATTAACTATAGCCTTAGTTCCTTTATTACGTATACTATATTAGCGTGTTATCTAATCTAACAACTCTTCTCTAGTCTTAAACTCGTTAAAGGACTACTATCTAGGCATAGGGATCCTCGGCTTAATGCTTCGCTAAGGATCAACTTACGTCTACCTATACACGAAGCGTAGACTATCTGCCTTAGTACGGAAGGTTACTATAGTTAGCTTTAGGAGAACACTACTATACTAGCTATCGAAATTAGGGTCATTATCGTTCTTGAAGTACTTAGAGTTAGGCACACCCTTACCGATCTCTATACCGCGAGTAAGGGTGCGGTTAATAGTAAAGAGACGTTCTAGAAGGTCAACTAGTAGTGTCTAGGTACGGGTATTACGTATTCTCGAGTCACGACTATTGTTAGGTCCTAGTCGCGGACGGTCGTTATTACGTCCTCGGCTATTGTTACTATAGTTATAGTCGTCTCTATCGTTATTACTACCACCGCTACCGCCACCTCTACTAGTAGCTTCGCGATACCTATATAATAGCTACTCGAGTAAGGTCTCGCGTAGGCGGGAACGAGAGGGTCGGCGGCCTAAGCGGCCCCTACCTCCGTTCTATATAGTGTCTCCTACCTTAAGCCGAGCCTTTAGGTTATCGACTTCTTGTTATAGGGCCTAGTTCTTCACCTTAGTATCTTGTACCTTCTTCTTCTCCTTCTCGTAGATCTCGCTAAACTACTTATATAGGTTGTTAGCTTCCTTATATTTCTTCTCTAGCTCTTATAACTTAGCTAGGTCGTAATCCTTCTTACTCTTAAGATCTACTACTATTTTCTATATAATAAGCTCTTCACTTCGTAGTATCTTATAGATACGGTCGTATTCGGTATATAGCGTAGTGTACTAGGTGTTCTAGAGGTCGTTAGCTCGCTCTATTATATCGAGTTATCTGCCCTTAGTAATCGCCGTATTAACTACTTATAGCACGAAGTCGTAGGTAGTCTTCGGGTGTTAGGATGTAAGGGTCGTAAGGTTGTCTAGGGTAACATTCTAGTATTCGGATACGAGAATGTGTTCTACCTCGTCGAGTAATAGATACACCTCGTCTAGGTCGCCGCCTAGGTTCTCTTCGAGCTTGAACTCGAACAGTTCTATAAAGTCAATCTTACTACCTTCTTCTCGCTCGAAGGCCTTCTAGTAAGCTTTATTAATCTCTTGTTATAGCGCGACACCGGTGTCTACTATAACCCGCCGGTTGTCGTCCTATATCTAACTCTAAGGAAAAGAGGAGAGGTCGGGGAAAAGAGATATACGCTACTTGCTTTTGCCCTTAGGCTTAGGTAGCGGTAGTATACCGCCGTTCGCTATTTATAAAGTTATATTATCTAGGTTCGGGAGAGGCGTAACGGTGCCTATATCTTGACTGTCTACGAGCGCGCGACCACCTACTAATAATGTCGCTACGTTACGTTCTCTAGGTATCTACGCGCTATACGCCTTACCGTATTCTGTGTTCTAATACGACTCTACGCGTTCTCGAGTTCTACGGTTCTGTCTGTTCCTATTGTTACGCGTCCCTTACCTAGATCCGCGATCTAGGTAGGGTAGTAGAACAAACTGTAAGGGCGCGCGTATTATAGGGTCCGAACGAGATAGTTGTTATTCTACGAAGCTACGAAAGAGGAGCGCGAGGCGCGGCGAAGTTATAAAGCAAAGCCAAGCCGCGCTAACCCGATACGGAAGGTCCGCGGTTCAGCCGGGCCGACGTAGCTATAGTAGGGGGTCGCGGGCTGCCCGTGATATAGTTAATAAAATTAGGAGCTAGTATATAAGAAGGCATAGACAAGCAAGACCTAATCTAGCCCTATAGAAGTAGTAGGACCTATAGAAGTTCAAAGAACTAATAGAATAGCTACACCTAGCCTAGTAGGAACAGGATAGAAGGGCTTAAGGGAGAGGATTAGTAGCTAGCTAAGGGAAGAAGTAACAGTCTCTAGCTAAAAGGATAGTAGGACTCCTCTAGAATACTAAATAGATAAGAACCCTATAGAGGCTAGGAACCCTAAAGGCACTCTAACAGTTTAGTAGCTATAACTACCTACTATACTCAGACCTGACTAGGTTAGAAGCAAGCATAGTAATATAAATCCGCTCTAAATATATCGGAGTTAGGGCATACCTATATTAGAGAAAAGTCCTAGGTATTAAAGATAAGAGTTACCTATACGGCTACCTATCCTAGAATGTCGAACATAGACTTCTAGTTTATAAAGAATATGTTAAGAACATATAGGCCGTAGGACAAGTATATAGGTATAGGTATGTTATATAACTAGATCACGTAACTAGGGTTTACTAGCCTATAGGCTAGTAAATATCCGGACACCTAATATCTACCTATACTAATACTAGTAATACTATATATAGATATACGCTATCCTATTAGGTCCTTCTTCGTCTTTTGTGTAATCCGCCGTCTTCTACTACTACGCAACTCGTACCTATTTAATAGGTTATAAGCCCGGGTTAGTAACTCGGTATTTTACCCTCGACAAAGTCGTATTAGAGTTATTTCTCTTTAGAACAAAAGGAAGGTAGACTGGAGGCCGTACCCGCATTATATAGGAAGCTATAGCCGTGCTATAGGTGTATATAAGACGTAAAAGAGCCTAGTAAGGCACTGTTAGACTCTAAGTTAGGGAGCCTATACTAATACCTTAGACAAGTAGGCGAGCTTACTAAGAAGAGTCGCTCTCCGGACATCGCGTTCGTATCGACTAACTGTTCATTCTAAGAGAGCCGTAGTGTCTTAGAAACCCCCTCTACTAAGAGAGTTACGCTATAGTGTCTTAGTACTAATACGATCCTTCGACTTTCCTCCCCTTCCCGGCGGATAGCTATCCTCTCCGCTATTAACCTCGCGTTCGTTTTATCCTATTTCGATCCGATCGCGTACGACCGAATACATCCTTTTACCTAAGGGTAGCTAACCTGTCCCTTAACTTACAAAAAATAGAGAACGAGACTAGGTTTATAAGAAAGAGAGCAGTACCTGTTCTAATAAGAGAGAACCACGAAATATAGTTCAAGCTAATAAGAATATACCTGGTATCAAAGTAGGTTAACTAGGTCCTCGAAGACATTATTACGGACATTCCCGCTATAACCCTATCTATAGCGACACCCTCTATATCATCGGAGTCATCCCTTCCTTTAGATTAAGCGATAAGAAAGGCATCGTATAGACGGCATAATGTAACGGCCCTATATAAGATATATATCTGTCTGTCGACAGATAACTAAGAGATAATATACGAGATCCGGTATACGAAGGAGTTATAGGAATGGGCTGAAGCCAAATATAAGAGAAGACTTCTCGCTACTAGAAGAAGTTTGCTTTAGTAATACACTAATTTCGTAATGACAGAGGACTAGTCAAAAGATAACGCCTAGTAGGAGCTTAGCTCAATTATAAGGAGGGTTGTTTCAATCTCGGCTTAGTTCTAAGACATTAAGACTAAGGACAGAAAGATCTAGCAACTCTTAGTAGCTCTACTAGACTCATTTGGCTCAATTCGCGATGTAATTGATGCCTAGGTGAATCTCTTACTATAAGACATTCTTGTAATTCTTAGGGAGAAGCAAGAATCAATAATTTATTAAGAGATAGCTATGTTCGCTAAGAAGGGTTTCTAGGGCAAGCTTACGTGTTATCTCTACGGTAGTGACCATTTTATAAGCAAGTGCCCACACCTTTCTATAGCTTAGTAGGCTATTAGGAACAAGGACAAACTAGCTAGGGTTACCTACCCTACTAAGAGACAACCGTTACTACCTCGTAGGAGGTCATTATTACTAAACCTTCGTGATATCCTTAAGGTGATAACGGACCTTACAAAGTAGATAAAGGAGAGCCGTAAGCCAAAGGCCTCCTCTAGTAAGCCTATAAGGGCCTATATAACCTAGGAAGACGTATTAGACTCTGAGATACTATCAGAAGATAATAATGTTAATAAGGTTATCTATTCTACTATAGATAGATAGATGATTCATTTACCCGTTGTGGTGCCCTCCGGCCTATGCGGGTTTATGTCTATATATGTTGCTACATAAGGTAGGAAACCTGTTCCTAGGTAAAAACCTCCTCTCCTTCTCTAATAGCTTCCTTGCCATGAGTTCTCAGTTTTCCTTCCATTAGGGTGCACTAGTGTCATGGTGGTTAGCCTCTGACTACCTTGTCTGCAACCCTGGAGTTGTCCCCCTCTTCCTGCTCTCCTCCTCCTTCTTTCTCTCCTCAATCCATCTCTCTGTTTCCCTAGTAAGAGAGAACTGCTCCAAAAATCCTTGGTAGATGATCCACCTTGTAATTCTCTGGAGGTCTCCCTTATTGCTGATCATGGCTTGGAAGTTTCTGTTCCTTGCCCTTGCCCTCCATTCACCTCTCCCTGTACTCCATTCTTTGCAAACCAGAAGTCTATGTTCGACATTCTGGGACAGGTAGCCGCATGGGCAACTCTTGTCTTCGATACCTGGGACTTTTCTCTGATGCAGGTATGCCCTGACTCCGATGTGTTCAGAGCGGATTTGTATTGCTATGCTTGCTTCTGACCTAGTCAGGTCTGAGTACAGTAGGTAGTTGTGGCTACCAAACTGTTGGAGTGCCTTTGGGGTTCCTGGCCTCTGTGGGGTTCTTGTCCATTCAGTCTTCCAGAGGAGTCCTGCCATCCTTTCAGCTAGAGACTGTTGCTTCTTCCCTTGGCTGGCTGCTGATTCTCTCCCCTGAGCCCCTCTGTCCTGTTCCTGCTGGGCTAGGTGCAGCTGTTCTGTTAGTTCTTTGAACTTCTGCAGGTCCTGCTGCTTCTGTGGGGCTGGATTGGGTCTTGCTTGTCTGTGCCTTCTTGTGCACTGGCTCCTGATTTTGTTGACTGCCTTCTGGATTACTAGCTGGGCTAGGTATGCAGACGTCTTTCTTGCATACTGGTATCTCAACCCTTGAAGGTAGAGCTTGGCTGGTGGGGAGCCAGACTCCATTTCGACCACCCTTGTTGGAGTTGACTTGTATGCTCCAAGCACCTTTTTCAGACAGGAGGCTTGGGCTCTGCTGATAGGATCTGCAATTCTCTTTGGGATCTTGTCTTAGGCTGACCAGATCTGGGCTCCATATAGCATAGCTGGCTTCACAATGGCCTTGTACATAACCTTTGCTTTCGCAAATGTGGCTCCCTATGTAGAGGCTGTAAGCCTGTCAATTGATTGCCTGTTGTTGTCTGCTCTTGCCTGTGCTTTCTTGACCTGTGGTCCCCAGCTGAGCTTTGGATCCATCCATATTCCTAGCACCCTTAATTCACTTGAGGGTTCTGTTGTGTGTCCCTGAATAGTGATTGGGGCTTGTATATTGTGTCTGTTTCTGGCTCTACTGAAGTGGATGAGTTGATACTTCTCTGGGGCAAATCTGGCTCCATGTTTCCTGGCCCATTCCTCACATTCCTCGTGTTTCTTCTGCAAGATTCTACAGTTCTCTTCTGTGCTGTCTGACCAGGCTAGGATGTTTGTGTCATCCACAAACCCTGAGGCTGATGTGTTTCTAGAGTTTAGCTTTGCTGGCAGGTCTGCCATAAAGAGGAGAAACAGGATTGGAGACATTGTTGATCCCTGTGGGATTCCTGTCTCTGTAGGCATGCTGTCAGATTTGTATCTGCCCAGTCTTAGTCTTGTGGTTCTGCCTCTGAGGAAGGACTGGATGAACTGGACTGTCCAGTTGGGGATAGCCTTCTGTTTTAGGATGTGGATCAGCCTCTGGTGTGAGACATTGTCAAAGGCTCCTGATATGTCCAGTGACAAGGAAGGAATCGTATTTAGCAAGCTAGCTACGAGATAAGGTGACAAGTCTTAACCGCGCTTTCCCACTCATCTAGCACCACCGTGTAGCCTCGTTTCGAGAGGTTAGCCCGGAGCAAAAGCTTCCCTCTACGCCCTCCCTCCCTGTTTGCTCCTTAAGCCAATATCCACCTCTATAGGCCTAAGCCCTTTAGTGCTCTCTATTGACCGACATGCGCATCCGTCCTCTCGGGCTATACAGACAGTGTCAGCCGTCGCTACTAGTGTACACCACGCCCTAGGTTTTGACGCCCTTCGCGTTACCGTAGCCTATCTCTAGAAAGCGGCCGTCTATACCTCGTAGGTTTGCTCGGGGCACACACCACGCCGGGCAGCGTACTCCTTGCGTTTCTACCTACTAACCAATATGAAGTTCCTTATCACCCTGCCCTCGATCCTCCCCGATCATAGAACTAATCCACTTATATTATACGTCTTTTCCCCGTCCTAACAGCCGTCTTTTCCTTACTTAGGCTATCGTCTTTTCCTCGTCGCAATCTACTATATTAGACTAGGTACGTTGTGTAGCGGGACAGGCAGTGCCTTAGGCAAAACCCTCGTTCCTATACCGGGTGTTTAATAGGCCCTTATAGGCTTCGTCGCGTGTCTACCTACCTACCGCATTGCCCGCTAGTAAACACTAGATTGTTTCGTAGTCCGCTCGACGCCGTCGTATAGTCCGCTCAGTTGTTATTCTATAGTCCGCTCGTCTAATATTCGTCGCTTAGCCCGCTCGGTTTACGGTCTCCGGAGGTGAAAATTCTACACTTATACTAGAGGTGTCCTGTCGAGCGTATAGGCCACGGTTCCGCGCCCTTCTTACACGTAGAAAGAAGAGGGACTCGCTCCCGACACGAGTACACGCTCGTCGGATAGTTTTCATACCCGTTTTACTAGTAGTCCTCTGTTCGCCGCGGCTTCGCCTACGTTACGCGCCCGTCGCGCCTACGACGCTCTCTAGCGTAAGAATACTTGGCTCTCTCGTAGTAAGACGAGAGGTTCGTAGCCGACACTACGTATAGGTAATTCTCGTCGTCGACCTCTATTCTACTATAGAAGCTAAAGGTAAGTACCCCTCGTCCGAGTAGTTACTTAACTCTTATACATCATTATATATAACTAAGATTCACTATTTAGGACACTAAAGCCTCTTTAAAAGAGGAAGTGGATCAAGGTAAGGGGTGGCTATCTACAAGCTATATATATAGGAAGTGTAGTAATAGGTAGTCCTTCTAGAAAGCAAATTGTCTTAGAAAATGTCCTATTTGTTCCTAGCCTTAGAGTTAGTCTTGTTTCGTAGAATTAGTTTAGCTAATAGTTTACTATCTAACTACCTAGTTTCACCCTAAAATCCTTGTCTAGTAAACCCGTTGTCTAGACTAAACTTCGAGGAGGAGTACCGTTTATCTACTCGATCTCGGAAATTCTTAAGCTATAGTATACTAGTATACTCTCTTAAGAACGTGACGGTACCGCTATAGCTAATACTAAGTCCAAAGATCAGTAGGAGCTATAGTATAGAAGATATGTACACCTTAGTAAGGGACTACTAAGAAACCTATATAGAGTCACTAATAAGAAAGATCCTATTCCTATTCCTTCTAAACACTAGAATTGTAAGGTCTGCTCCCTTATAAACATAAGGAAGTTCAAAGGACCTACTATAGAGAGGAAAGGGGAGAGGCTAGCCCTCATCTCTATTAATATCTATAGGCCTTTTCAGGGCGTAGTCTCTAGGCTAGGATATAAATATTAGCTTAAGATTGTAGACAACTTCTCTAGGAAGAAGTAGGTAATCCCTTTGAAGGCTAGGAGCGACGCTCCTATAGCCCTATAGGATTAGAAGGTCTAGGTAGAACGGTAGTCAAGGTGCTTTCTATCTACGATCCGTAGTAATAGTACAAAGGAAATTCTCGCCTTACTAAAAGAGTAGGAGAAGGAGTTTAGCACTTAGATAGACATAACTAATGCCTACAACTCTCTTCAAAATGGACCTATAGAAAGGTCAATTCAAGCCTCTAAGAATATAGTCCGGGCTATACTTAAAGACTCTAGTATACTAGTTGAGTTCTAGCCAGAAGCTTTATAAGTATAGACTATGATTAGAAACAGACTACCTAATAGTCCGATCATTAATAGTATTGCTCTTTTACTAGAAGAAGCCTTTACTAGCTAAGTACCGTTAGTCGACTATTTCCGCGTCTAGGGATGTAAAGCTATAGTCTATATAGACCTAAGAGCCTAACCTTAAGGCTTAAGGAGAGATAAGGTAATAAACCGAGGAAAAGAAGCCGTGTTTATAGGCTACTTAGAAAACACTATAAAACAATAGCTATTCTAGGATCCCGACATAAAAGCTATAAAAGCGTATAGTCACGTCGACTAGTTTAAGAATAAGAAGGGGGGAGATATAGATCTTAGTATCACCTTTACTAACTAGCCGAGTCGAGCGCTATAGCGCAGTCCTATTAGGAGGAAGCCCTTTAGGGCGAAATTTTCCGATAGGGGATTATTAGAGACACCGTTACGAAAGCTAGGAGAAAATATTAAGGCGGTTTTAACACTATCGAAGGCCGATAACGGTGGATCTATACAGAACCTACCTAAGTCATTAATACTATAGCAACCGCTGTTTATATAACTTCCCCCTCCCCTAAAGGACATTAGGGAATACTAGAAGTTTAGAGATCAGGGTACTCTAATAAAAGAAAAAGAAGATGTCGTTCAGTTCGACCTATCCGAACACCTAGCGCCACCTTAGGTTATAGGTAATAAGAGGTCAAGGGGGGACGGAGATAATGACTCTAAAGAGTATAAGGCTAAACACTATAAGGCTCTTATCGCCTAGATGTTCTGTCTAGACCCTATAATAAGCTAGGTAGAGGAGATTCTAAACGACGTAGAAGAATATACATTTGCTACTATTAGGCAGGCTATAGCCTATTAGTAGGAAGTGCTAATCCTAAAGTCCTATAAGGTAGCCGTAGGAGACCCCAAATAGGGACATATATAGAGAGAGGCAATCGAGAACGAACTTATTACCTTAGTAAGTAACAATCCCTAGGAAGCAGTTGTACCGCTAAAGGGTACGAATCTAATTACTTCTAGGTGGGTCTTTAATATAAAAAGTGTTGAACAGGTACGGGTGGATGGCAGCGGAGTGGAGTAAGAGATCAATCTTTAACTGACTAATAGCACGAGCATGCAGCAATATATCAGGAACCAATATGTTGATTGTGTTAGATGTCTATCTAAGCTAAAGGGGAGAGAAGGTATCTCCCTACAAGCTGAGTCATTGTGGATGCCTCAGGCTGCCAGATCACTTCCTGATTGTTGACTCCCTTTGAGATGCTACATCTTAACACTCCCACTCATCTCGTATGGGAGGTTACAGTCTGCTCACTTCCTGTCAATAGTACTTGGACCTTTTTATGACAGGTTCAGCTGGCTTACAAACCTCTGGAAGTGTGGACCAGTCTTTGGTTTTGTAAACCCGTCTGCAACCATCTCAGAGGTTGGGGTGTACTCAACAGCAATAAGCCTCCTCCACCAAAGTTTCCTAACAGCGTTATAGGCAATGTCAATGTGCTTCGACTTGTCATGAACATGTGCATCTTTCACTAGGGTGAGGGCAGCTTGATTGTCACCTCTTAATTGGACTGGTCTCAAATTTGATACAGTCTCCTGGTTTCCAGTGATTCTTGGTTGATAGGAACAGTCTCCCACTAACTCTGGACAATCCATTTCCCTCAGCAGTGAAGCTAGGAATTAGGACTGCTTCGCACATGCATTCATAGCCATGTATTCAGCCTCCATTGTGGATGTTGCTACAGACTTTTGCTTCTTGCTTATCCAAGAAACTGGTGCCCCACAGAGGAAGAAGACATACCTAAGGATTGAGACTCTGTCTGCTTTGTCTATTGCATAATCAGAATCACAGTATCCAATAAGGTGTCCTTTTCCAGACTTTGAGAACTGAAGTCCTAGATCAGGGTATGATCTTAGGTACCTAGTGATCTTCTTCAAAGCCTTCATGTGGTAGGTGGATGGGTCACTCACAAATGAGCTCATCCTTCCTAGGGCAAAAGCAATGTCTGGCCTTGTGATTGTTGCTGGCCACATCCAAGTACCATTAATACTCTGGTACTCTGCCTTGTCACACCTCTCATCCATGTGGCTTGAAGGTTTGAGGGCCTCATAGCTGTCCATGGGTGAGTGTGTAGGTGCTGCCTTCTCATGGTTCATTCCCATCTTGGCTAGGCTGTCCCTAACAAAGTGTCCTTGGTCAAGTTTCAGGATTCCTCTCTTCCTGTCCCTTGTGACTCTCATGCCAAGGATCTTTTCAGGTTCACCTAGATCTTTGATCTTGAAGATCTTGCCAAGTTCTCTTTTGAACCAGAGAACATCTGTCAACTTTGGTGCAGCAATTGGAATGTCATCCACATGTATAAGGATTATGATCTCCCTCTTCTTATGGATAAGTAGGCATGGATCCACTTCTGACTGTGTGAATCCAATCTCTCTGAGCTTTGACACACAGAGTTGATTCCAATCTCTAGCTGCTTGCTTAAGTCCATACAAGCTTTTGAGGATTTTGAACACCATGTTTGGTGGAAGCTCAACTCCTGGTGGTGGTAACATGAAGATGTCTTCATGGAGGGTGCTTTCTGTGAATGCATTGTTCACATCCACTTAGTGAAGATGAAGATCCTTCTTACACACAATAGCCATAAACACCCTAAGGGTGTCCTGTCTTACTGTAGGTGCAAATGTCTCCATAAAGTCAACACCAAACTTCTGTGAGAAGCCCCTTGCAACTAGTCTAGCCTTGAACTTTTCAATAGCTCCACTAATGCTTCTCTTAATATCAAAGACCCATCTTGATGTAACCAGATTTGCTCCTTTTGGTGGAACAGAATTTTCCCAGGTGTTGTTACTCTGTAGAGCATCTAGTTCCTTTTGGATTGCTTCCTTCCAAAGATGTCCCCATTTCTTGTCATTCACAGCATCCTTGTAGGATTTTGGAATTGGGACCTCTTGCTTGTATGCAATGGCTTCTACAGTTGCTGCAAAGGCCATTTCCTCAACTTCTTCCAGGAATTCGCTATCCCATGGTATTGAACTGTCCACTGATTGCATGGCTGCAAAGAAAGCTTGGTGAAAAGCAGCAAGGTTCTCTGAGAGGTCTATTGCTTCTCCCACTTCAGTGGTTAGTTCGGGCTTAGGGACCATGGATCTTGGGGCTTTCTGTTTCATGTCATAGCCCTCAACATTATAGTCAGCCTTTCTCTTTCCAAGGGATGATTTAGGGACCGTCACTTGTGACCTAGTAACGTCTATTTCCTGGGGATCTAGGGAGCTTCTCTCAATTGGCTGATCGATTTTCTGAAATTCCCCTACGTTCTCCGGAGGCTGGGGAAGTTGCACAAACAGCTTTCTCGGCTGAGCGACTTTAGGGCTCTCAATTGGCTGATCTATTTCGGGGGGGCTCTGATGGACGCCTGAATGGTAGGTAGATTGTCCTAAGGATACGTTCTTCCTCGGCCTTCCTAAGGGCTTCCTAGCTGGTGCACTGCTTGGTAGATTCAATGTTGGAACATTGAGACCCATATCACCTCCAGGCTGGTCCTCAAAGAAGTCTGCATGTGTGTGTTGTTTAACAGCTCTCATGTCTGGTTCCCAAAAGAGCCAGGCTTTAGCTGTGTTTTCAACATACCCAATAAACACTGCTTCTTTACCCCTATTCATTAGCTTGTCACTTCTTGCCCATTGAGGTTGGGATCTTGTGTCCATATAGACAACAGCTTTGCATCCCCAAACTTTCAAATGGTTGATGGTCGGTTTGATACCATCAAAAGCCTCATCTGGTGAAACCTTGAACCCATCGTAATCTGGGCCATTTGGCAGTTTGTTCCTCATATAAGTTTGGGCCTCTAGTGCTTCAGGCCAAAATTCAACCGGCATTTTAGCCTCTTCAAGCATTGCCCTTATAGAGTCCTCTGAGGTTTGTATTGACCTCTCAACTGGTCCATTCTGTAGAGAGTTGTATGCCTCAGTCGGCTCGAGCCCAATCCCCAAATCCTTCTCCCACTGCTTCACTAATGCAATAAGTTCTTTTGCATTGTCAAGTCTTACTGCTTTCAGCTGCGCTGATGATTTCCTCTCTGCTTTGATCTTCCAGTTCTGGAGAGCAACTGGAGCATCTTCTCTTTTCCTAAGAGGAAAGGTCCACTTCTTCCTAGAGAAGTTGTCAACAATCTCAAGCCAGTATTTGAATCCTAGTCTTGAGATTGGTAGTGGGCCACATATGTCAATAGATACAAGGGCAAGTCTTTCAGGTCTTCTCTCTGTAACTTTGCCTTTGTACTTCTTCATCTTTGCTATTGAGCATACTCTGCACTGGTGAAAGCCATCCTTAGGGATAGGAATGGGTTCTTTCAAGTCTGTTACCTTGTGAAGATTCTGGAGCAAATTCTTCCCAAAGTGTGCAAATCTTCTATGCCAAAGCTCCCACTGCTTCAGGTCGGTCTCTGATTGAGCAGTCACAAAGGCATTCTCCATTGGTGGTGCACATGATGAGTAATGTGCCCGTTCTTGTAGGAGAGGAGAAATCTCATCAATGAATGGAACCCCCCCAAGGAGCTTTGTCTGGACAACAGTCTCACCAGAGGGGGAAACAAGAGAAAATGATGGAGGTTGCACACCAAACTGCTTGCTAAACTGGTTCCATGAAACCAGGTTCACTCCTAGCTTGGGTACAAGCAGGACATCTTCCAAAACAACTTTTCTGCCAGCTCTCCCACTCATCTCTGCATTCCCAATATGAGTGGCCAATAAAAACCCACCTCCCACTTTGATCCATTTCTTCCTTGTCAAGGGAGTCATAGATCTAAAGAGGCAGCTTTGGTCAGTCATATGGGATGAAGCACAGGAGTCAAGTAACCACTCTGACGAGGGGAACTTGCCTTGGACTTCTGCAGTTGAGTGAGCCACTTCATCATACTCATCATCATCAGACATTGTCTCTGGGGATGAGCTGCATGGTGACTCTTGGGCGGAGAAACCTTTTCCAGTCTTCTTTGCTTTAGAGGTATAAGACTGGGCCTGGTTCTTCTGGAGTGACAGCATGTCAGAGCTGAGTTTCTTCACCATTTTCTTAAGTTCTTCCATAGAGGACTTCTCTCTTGGTGTCCTCCTTGAAGTGGGTGGTGGAGTTCTCTTCTTCTTGACATGTGTTGTATTCTGGGAAGATGGTGGTTGGGAATGAGATCTAAGGACCTTTCTTGCCTCAGGCAAACTAGGGCAGTCCTTGATCAGATGATCCTTCTCACAGAGAAGGCAGGAGAGTGGTCTTGCTAGACCTGAGGGCTTGACCCAGGTGGCTGCCATGCCATACTCAGCCTTAGAGGGATCCAACCTGGCTTCTTGAGCTTCAAGGATCTTTAAGGTCCTTTCATGATCCATCTTTGGCTGAGCCATGATAGTATCCCTGGCTACATGGTAGTCAGGTGGCAGTGAGCTTAAGAGCTGGGTCATCCTCACATCAGCTTTCCTGTAATGCTGACCCTCTGGGTCAACATCAGCAATCCTTTTTCCAAGAGAAACCAGGTGTGTCCATGCGGATCTGATGGTGAACTCTTCACTCATCTCAAAGGTCACAAATTGCTTTGTGAGCTCATGTGCATGGGTTGGTAGCACCTGGCTATACTTGTTCCAGAGATACACCCACTTCTCAGCAGCTCTTCCAGATTCACATGAGCCCTCAAGCTCAAATTCATCTTCTTCTGTGATCCTACTAAGGATACTGAAGTTGCATACTGCATTGTGTCTTGTCCATGTTGGCGTATTGAGGATCTCTTTGGTTGTAGCCTCTTCTTGGAGTTTCAGAGTCTTGCCCTTGATGTTGTCAAAAGACACTTCCATTAGGTCATCAATTGCAAAGAATGCTGATTGGCTCTCCATCTTGTATCTCTGAAGGTTGAACCATCTCTTCCAATTGTCCCTCCCAAGAATTGGGATTTTGCCTCCCTTCTCCTCTGTCTTCTCTTGGTATGAATCCATAATAAATTGGATGTAATGAAACAAGGTGTGTATGTTCCAAGGTGGTGGCTCAGATCCTGCTGAGGCTTCTGGTGTAGAATGGGAAAGTTCGTAGGTGTGGATACCAAGGCCTGCTTGGTAAAGTAAAGAAGGAGCGGTGTGAGGTCTCGGGGCTAGGACACAGGTCTGTCTCTCCTAGCAGAGCTTCAAATGACTTACTTGAAGTCCTTCTTGATAGTATCTCGATGCAGTTCTGCCTACAGAGTATCTTCAAGGTATTGGCTTTGAGTAAGCCGCACAGAGTCCTTGTCTGGGTTACCTATCACTTAGTATCGAACTAAGCTCCTTGATAGGATAGACGGGGTAGACTTCTGATTCCCAGATGTTTTCTGCTACGATAGCAAGGGATACAAGTAACCTATACTGATATAGGTTGCTCTTATTCCTGCACAAACCCGGGCTCATAACCTGTTGAACAGGTACGGGTGGATGGCAGCGGAGTGGAGTAAGAGATCAATCTTCAACTGACTAATAGCACGAGCATACAGCAATATATCAGGAACCAATATGTTGATTGTGTTAGATGTCTATCTAAGCTAAAGGGGAGAGAAGGTATCTCCCTACAAGCTGAGTCATTGTGGATGCCTCAGGCTGCCAGATCACTTCCTGATTGTTGACTCCCTTTGAGATGCTACATCTTAACAAAAAGAATGATTAGTAGAGCTATTAAGAAGTTCAAGGCAAGACTAGTTATAAGAGGGTTTTTATAGAAATATAGAGTTGACTTTGAAGAGACCTTTATACCTACTATTAGACATAATACTCTCCGAGTATTTATAGCAGTAGTGTATAAGAGAGATCTCGAGATACACCTAGTAGATATGAATAATGCTTTTACCTAAAGTAGCCTTCTTAAAGACATCTATATAATCCCACCCCTAGGAGTTGAAGCACCTCTAAACATAGTGTTCAAGGTCCTACAAAGCCTTTATAGGCTTAAGTAAGCAGCTAGAGACTAGAACAAGCTCTATATTACGAAGCTAGAGAAGATTAGATTTACCTAGTCCTAGGTAGATCTATGCCTACTTATCTATACGGATAGAGACCTTATAGTCCTTACCTATGTGGATGACATACCTATTATAGCTCCGAAGCTATTAGATGTTTAGTAGTTTAAGGCTAAGCTTAGAAAAGTGTTTAAGATTAAAGATCTTAGTAAACCTACGAAGATCCTTAGAATAAGGATTATAAGAGACAGGTCCTAAGGCACTTTGAAGCTTGATTAAGGACACTATGTCCACGCTAACTTAGCCAAGATGAACATGGCTAGAGAGAAGGCTACGCTAACCTACTTACCTATAGAGAGCTACGAGCATTTAGTGCCTACGGCACCTATAGATAAGAGGTGCAATAAACAGGATTACTAGAGCCACAATGGTACCTAGATGTGGCCAATAACAATGACAAGGCTAGATTTAGCATTCCCCCTTAGAAGAATTGGCTTATATGTTGCTAATCCCTCGTAGTAGCATATAAAGGCTTTAAAGAAGCTCTCCCGATACCTACGGTCGTACCCAGACCTAGGTCTTATATATAGAAAGGGAGGGGGCAATCTCTAGGGATACTCGGACTCTGACTACGCCATGGACAAAGTGGATAGAGTCTCAATTCTGGGATACGTGTGGTTCCTTTGTGGATCACCTGTGTCCTGGATGAGTAGGAAGCAGAAGTCTGTTGCAACATCAACAATAGGAGTTCATGGCTATGAACGCAGCCGCAAAGCAGTCACAATTTCTTGCTGCTGTCCTCAGGGAAATGGGGTGCCCAGAACTGGTGGGAAAGAGCTCTTTCCAGCCGAGTGTAAGGGCAAGCAAGGGCACTGTTGACGAGCTAAGGCCAGTCAAGCTCATAGGTGATAACCAAGCCGCTTTGACACTTGTCAAAGATGCCCATGTGCATGAAAGGTCAAAGCATATTGATGTTGCATATAACTATGTCAGACATCTCTGGTGGCAGAAGAAGATTGCAGTGGACTACTACCATACAAAGGACATGGCTGCTGATGGGTTAACAAAGCCCCTCAATGGCCAGCAGTTCTAAAACTTTGTGAGGCAGCTCCAGCTTGCGTAAAGGGATTGTAGGAGACCATGTGGCCTGAGTGGGAGTGTTGAGAACATACAGGCCGCAGGACAAGCATGTGGGTGTGGGTGTGTCATGTGACTAAATCACGTGACTAGGGTTTGCCAGCCCATAGGCTGGCAAACATCCGGACACCTAGCATCTACCTACACCAACACTAGCGATACTGTATGTAGATACACACTATCCCATTGGGTCCTTCTTCGTCTTTTGTGTGATCCGCCGTCTTCCACTGCTACGCAACTCGTACCTATTTAATAGAATAGAGTATAGGGAGAGGTGAATAGAGGGCAAGGGCAAGGAACAGAAACTTCTAAGCTATAATTAGCAATAAGGGAGACCTCTAGAGAATTATAAGGTGGATCATCTACTAAGGATTTTTGGAGTAGTTCTCTCTTACTAGGGAAACAGAGAGATAGATTGAGGAGAGAAAGAAGGAGGAGGAGAGTAGGAAGAGGGGGACAACTCTAGGGTTATAGACAAGGTAGTCAGAGGCTAACTACTATGACACTAGTACACCCTAATAGAAGGAAAACTGAGAACTTATAGTAAGGAAGCTATTAGAGAAGGAGAGGAGGTTTTTACCTAGGAATAGGTTTCCTACCTTATATAGTAATATATATAGACATAAACCCGTATAGGCCGGAGGGCACTATAACGGGTAAATAAATCATCTATCTATCTATATATCTATTGTTATATATAAATAGAAACCCGAATAGGTGAAAACCCTTCCCGCCTCTAACTTCTCCTTATCTAGATTAGCTTTCCCTCTAAACGTACATAGTCTATATTACTACCCCGTTAGCCCCCGCTCCTAGCCGGTCTCGTCGCGCTACGCCGTATCCTCTCTTCCTATACTGTTCCTACTAGGCGGTACTATTCTAGCTAGCCCTTCTCTAGTATCTAGTTCGTAATACGCCGTAGGTCCTTAACGTTGTTAAGAAGTGCCCTAATCGTCCGGTTCCTCGCCTTTACTATCTACTGCCCCCTTCCTAGCGACTACCTCGGATAGACGAGGAGTACGTACCGTACGTTCTAGGAGTAATAGCCGTAGGGGTAGCTAGTATTTATGTATTCTAGAACCTTCCTCTATAATAGGTACCCCTAGAGGCCGATATATTCGCTTCGTAGTTAGGTTACTATACTACTCTATACCCTCGTAAGGCGGTAGTAGATAAGCTTCGGGGGGTACTTAACCGTAGATTTCGTGGCTAACTATTCCTTAGGTTGTCCCGCTAGCTAAGGGCGTCTACTATACCTAGACAATGTTAATAAGTACGGTAGAAATAGAGACGGGAACGCCTCTAATCGGCTAATATATTAGGGGAATAAGAATTTAATACGCGGTAAAGACGATAGATTACCTAGTACAAACTACGATCTAGGAGGTAAAGAATAAGATAGAAAGCCGCTACCGGAGAGGGGCTAGACATAGGACAAGGTAAAAAGAGGATGACCTTACTACCTTTACGGCCGTATAGACAAGTACTGAATGGCTAGTATAAAAAGAGGAGGAGCGTAGGACTCGCTAGGCCGGCGGGAGCAAGGCTAAGACCTAAAGCCTAGCGGAATAGATAGTAAGCTACCTATAGGAGTAGGACTAGAAAAGGAAGCCCCCTAAGACAATAGGCCCGATAGTACTCCGAGCTTTCTAGAGACATAATTACTAGCTATATAGGGACCTAATAAGGGCCGAAGTAAGTATAGCGATCTAAATTAGGTCCGAATATATTAGACTAAGGGCCTACCTATTTAGGAGACGCGTACTAGACATCTAAAGCCTAGCCTACTAGTATAGCTACCTATCGTAAAACTAAGAATATATACTACTACGATGCCCGTAGTAGGCGAGAGGTAGGGGAAATTGAAGGCACTAAGCGGGAAGGAGAGACTATAAGTCAATTATTAGGGACAAAGGCAACATTCGCCGAATCTCTCGGTAGATACTATAGTAGGGATCCTCTAGTAGTTTAGCCTCGCTAGCGAGACGGAGGAGTAGATAGACAAGAGGCGGAAGCTAGGGGGGTTATAGATAGGGTAGTTATTAGGGCAGGCCTATAACACTAGCGTACCCTTAATAAGGGAAATCCAAGACGATAACGAGGGGGAAAAGACAGGCGGGAAGGAGGAGGGGTTTTTACTAATACGATTTCTCCTCTATATATACGGAAACAAGATAGTATAGCTATATAGGCTAAAGGGCACTACAATAGCTTAAATGAAATATCTATCTATCTATATTATAGTAATCTATAGATAAAGCTACTACTATATCTAATTCAAGCGCTTCTTACTAAGAAAGTTAGGCTTAGAGAGATAGACTATAATACCGG
The DNA here is from genome assembly GCF_020509005.1 of Fulvia fulva. Classification (NCBI taxonomy): domain Eukaryota; kingdom Fungi; phylum Ascomycota; class Dothideomycetes; order Mycosphaerellales; family Mycosphaerellaceae; genus Fulvia; species Fulvia fulva. The sequence goes on from NC_063012.1 coordinate 2,491,162, forward strand.
TAATATACGAGAGCTCGAGACTAATACCTTATATAATTACGTATTCTTCCGTAAGTTCTTAATATAGTATTACTATATCTACGTATAGAATAAGCTATAACGTACTTTACTACCGAGCGGGCTATACTACCGAGCGGGCTACTTTTACTAAGAACTATACTACTTCTACTTTAATTACGACTGTATCTTAACACGACGACATCCTATAGAATTGTTACTAGGAGGACAATTCCTCTTTAGATTCTTCGCTATCTAGTAAGTCTACTTAATAGGTACGTACGTTATACCCCGACTTACTATATCGCTTATAGCGTTATAGCCTTAGTACTAGCCGAACACTATCTAGCAACTCTCTACTTACTTCCTACCTCCTAGTATCCTCTAGAGGTATCAATTACGACGCCTTATCGAAGGTTAGAGACCCTCTAGACTAAATGTACTTACGCTTTCGTACTTTCCGCTATATAAGGGCCTCGTTAGACTTACGTAGCTTACTAATCTCGCTTTATATAAGAGCTATCTAATACGCTATCTCTCTACTCCCTTTTATAAGCTAATACACCCCTTCCTATAACGAGTTTAGTAATAAACCTGCCCGGGCACGCATTTTGTTTATTACTAGTGTTAATTAAGAGTCGAATTCTTTTATAGTTCGTAGTGTCTTCGACTCCTAAGGGGTAGAGTCCGGAGCTAGAGGGGTTAGTATACGTAGCTTAATATTAAGCTTGTCTATTACTACCTATAGATTAAATAGAACTAAACTAGCGCCTCTGAAGCTCGATAGGATGTTCTCCTGTCTAAATATAGCGTTATAGGCTGCCCGGAAGGCGCGTAGGAACTCTACTTTGTCGATATAAGTAATGCGCTAGCGTACTAAGCCCGAGAGTTAAGTACCGTATACCTTCTTTAAAGGCGAATAGCAACCTATATCTAATAGCTAGAGTAAGTACGAGGCGTACGATAGTATATATAGGGCCAAGATCTTGTATTCCTTATATAGATTCTAGAATGCCTTCGAGTTATAGCTCTCGTAGCTATCAATAATAAGTAGTCTCTAACCTAGTCGTACGAGCTATAGTATACTTCTAGAAATACTCTAGCTACCGTATACTGAACTTATTGTTAGTCTAGCCGTTCTCTATTAGCCCGATTGTCTAGTCTAGACCTAAGTTACCGTCTTAGTACTAGGTACTAATATGCTGTTTACCTATAAGGATAACGTAGGGTAGGAGCGCTATTCCGTCTATATAGATCGTCTTAATCACTACTATTGTCTATTCTCTATTACCCTATTGAACGACCTTCCTCTTTCTACTACGCCTTTCTAAACCCGTAACAACGCTCTAAGACGTAATAACACCTATTATAAACCCTGTCTCGTCGAATTTATAGGTGTCCTAGTTAAGGATACTATACTTCTCCTTTATATTACGTATAAGCCAGAACTACTTCTCAATAACGTCTAGATCTTCTACTAGGGCTCGCTAACGATCGTATCTACGTATTATACGAACCTTTAGCTCACGATGCCGCCTAATAAACCTGTCTATCTAATTAAGACTAACGGGCTTAAGACCCTTCTCTTATAGTAATAAATCGGCTATTACTTGTATACTAGCCTTTAATAGCGGGAAACCTCTAGGATCTAGCTCGAGTATATACATAAGTATCACCCTCTCTTCTAGCTCTATAAGCTTCTTCGAATTAGGCTCGTAGTCACCCCGAGGAGGTCGTCTATTCAATCGATATCCTAGTATAGTTCGAGACGCGTCGTATACCTTTATAGCAAGTCGATTTGTAATTATCGCGTCGCGTTTCGTGGCCTAGATAGCTAAGGTCAGTTTGGCCTTGTTTAAAGACAATATACGCTATAATAGTAGTTATATAGCTATATCTATAGAAGTAGTATAGTTCTTAGTAAAAGTAGCCCGCTCGGTAGTATAGCCCGCTTAGTAGTAAAGTACGTTATAATAACCTTACTACAAAGGATTATAATACCTAGATACGCGTATAGTAGGAGTCTAGATTTAAGGTATACTTTAGTATAGAGAAAGTCGCTATCGAATACGCTATAACTAAAGACTCTAGTACATATAATAGGGCTATTAAGATAAAGGAGTAGCTCTTTAATATAAGAGAGCGCTACTATAACCTCGAAGATAAGCTAAAGGAGCTAGATTAGCTAATACGCGATAAGATAATAGATAAGTAGCTTACTAACTTTTAGCTTATAGTAAAGCCGGTTATTAAGTAGATAGTCGATAAGCTAAGGCGTAAGGTACTACTACCTATACCTTTATAGTAGCCTTAATATTAGATACTCTTCGTAAGTAAGTACAAAATTGTAGTAACGCGTAGATATACTACTAAGGTTTAGTAGTAATTCGAGTAGTAGCTACGGCTATAGGATATTACTAACTTTACGGCTCTTTAACTACCTCTTTCTTCGAAGGAGCTACTTACCTTATAGGTAACACCTCTATTAATAGGTAATTCGAATAAGAGGGCTCGGCCGGCGTAGAAACGCGTTGATTACGGAATTATAGCTTTCGCGGAGCGATAAGATAAGATAGTAGTAGGTAAACAATACCTAGGATTAGTCTATATAGCTAAATCTATAGCTTTATTTAACGATAGTAGCGACAGTAAGGTAAGAGAGGTAAGTAGGACCGGAAAGATTGTTTACTATAAGAGATACTGTAATACGGATCCTCCTCGGCCCGGAGCTCAGGGGAAGTGGGTTTGTCCTCCTTATAAGCACGACCTTCGAGTGGAGTCTGCCTAGTGCGTGGCGTCCCTAGCCGCTGCCGTAGGTATCGTTCTGAGGTCGTGCATAGGTGCATGTCCATGTGGCGAATGTCGTCTAATCCAATCGACCCGTCTCGTCAATTATGTTAGCATTGGTCGAATCAGCCAACTTCATCTCGCACCATCCTCCCCCTCCCCCTCCTCACCCCCCTTCCCAGACCCAAAAAGACTCCCCGCCCACACCTTCACACCATCCAGCTCAGCATTAATCCAATCCAGCCAAGACTGCTTCTTCGCCTCCTCACCATCCTTCCCATCCTGCACCACCGGTCTCTCAACACTCGGCTCAGGGTTAAAAGCATTATCCGGCTGCGTCGGTGGAGTCGAAGCCTCTTCATCAGAAGGTCGGCTAGGCGTCGTCGGTCTGTTAGGCGCTTCAGGCACTTTGTCCAGGCCTGGGAGGTTTGGAGGTAGGATCGCTGCGTCTAGGTCGATTTCGAAGGAATCGTCTGGGATGTCAGGCACAGCGGTCAGGTCGTGCAGCCCGACGGTTATGAAGGGGAGACGAAGTGTGCCATTGTTGGGGTTTGGCTCTATGCCCAGCGAGTCGCATACGATGTTGTACACTTCGACATTCTGGAAAGGCTCGACTTCGCTGCCTTGGGGGTGGGGAAAGGCTGGTCCTCTTGCGACAAAGATGGCTCGCATTAGGGGGTCTTCGAAGTCGTAGCCGTGAAGGCCTCGAGGATGGTAGACTTCGTCTCGCGCGAGCGCTTCCTCGATGTTGAACTCGGTTTTGGTGACGATTGCCCAGCCAGTCTTGGGCACGATCCATAGCGGTGCGATGCGGTCGTTGTTGCTGAAGTGGTATCGCGCTGGCATGTTGTAATCTCGGAGGTAAACTTCGAAGTTGCCTCTGTACTGAGGTAGCATTTGCTTTTCGACTAGTTCTTTGTAGAGCTTGTTGAGCTGCTCTTCTGACTGGTCCTTTGGCCTCAAGCCATACAGCGGCCAGCCGTCAGTGTGCTCGATCAGCTCTGGGTCGATGAGATCTTCCAGCTGGATGAGTCTGTGGCTGGATGTCGTCGCCATCCCATGATCTGACACGATGACCACGTTGACCACGTCGGTCAAATTGCGTTCGGTGATGCCTTGGAAAAGCGACCCAAGCATACCGTCCACCTCAGCAATAGTCGACCTGATGTACGTTGAGTTGGGGCCGTACATATGCCCATCAGCATCTACGTCTGGAACGTATGCTGCGATCAATTGCGGCCGAGGCTGTTCTAACGAGGCGCCGACATCATTCGGACCTGGCAAATCCAGCCAACCGAGGATGCGCCTGACTTTATTGTCCAAGGGCTCATCAGCATTGAAATTATCGACATAAGTTGGCTCCGGAAGGATATGTGCCTCCGACCCAGGCCACATGTGGATAGCAGACTTGAGATCTTGCGATTCCACTGTTGACCAGAGTGGCTCGGCATTCCAGTACTCCGGCTTCATGCTCTTCTCGGGGTCTGTGTAATTGAACTCCTTGGCCATGTTCGGATCCCAGAACGAGTTACCAACGATGCCGTGCGCTTCTGGGTACTGGCCAGTCACTAGAGTGAAGTGGTTCGGGAAGGTCAAAGATGGGAACGAAGGGAGCATGTGCTTGGGAGAAACGCCCTCTCTTACGAACCCAGACAGAGTCGGCGTCAAACTGCGATGCAGGAAGTCTGCTCTGAAGCCGTCTAGGGAGATCAGAATTGTCGTAGGTGCGAATTGATGTGTCCCATTCGACAAGACTTGAGCCATGGCGTCCGTTTTGCCTTTTGAGGCTCTGCCGGCATGTGATGCTTTGTATGCACCAAAAAGCAAAGCGAAAAAGGCAACGATAATCACAATATGAATGGCAGCAAGTTTCCCATACCATGACGCTTTGGACTGCGAATGCTATCAGCAGCTGACGAACGACGGTACATTTGTGCTATCCTACACACCTTGCGCTTTGCGTCGGTCTTAGCTAAGTGCTGTATGTCGACTTCGCTCGAGTTGGCACTGCTCTCAGCACTTGATGAGCGACCACCTCCTCTCTCGACCTTGTATAGCACCGCAGTCTCTCCATCTCGCTCGCCTAGCCATCCGCTCTTTCTCCGTTTGCGTCGTTTGTCCGAGTCGCCGTCGCGCTCTTGATGATGTTGGTCTCTCTGTTTCTCGCTCGGAGTCAACAATCGCTCTGCCTCTTCCGCTGTGATTGTCTCTCGATCATGTTGCCGTACTTCGCCAGACGTCCTCGTCAGCCCGTCGTCCGAGCCGCTGTCTCGCGAAGTCATGGCTTGGGATAGCTAATCGTTGGGAGGGTCACGCTAATTTTCCTTCTCGTTACAATGTGGCAGTGTCGATCTGTGCGACAGTAACAAGTAGGGTCAGGTCCGTGAGCGCAACCAACACCTCCAAGTAAGCATTCACCCTGGTGGTGTAACTTGCGATTGTCGCGCTCATGGAAAGTGCCTTCGATCCATAGGGTCAAACAGAGGTTCTTAGTCCCAAGCGACTGCCGTGGTGTGTTAAAACATGCGAAGACACCGCTCCGAGGTATGTTTTCTGCATGAACATATTCGTCAATGTAGCCGCTGATGTCTTACATATTTACTTTCCAGGGTCCAGGATTTCACGGAAGTATCGAAACATGTGTTTACAGGCATTCAAAGACTTTCTGAATACTGTAAGAGCAAATCTGGAGAATGCAAGTCAAGGAAAGTCCCACTTCACTTGTCGCTATCAATACTCCCTAAGACTGCTGCTAACAAAGGCGTGAGCCTAACACGCATCTCTAAGTGAGCTGGACATAGCCACTCTAGTAATATATAGAATCCCTCATGCAAACCAAACCCGACTTCCATTGAGAGCCATGCACAACTCGTGCCGCTCATGCCCGTGCATTCCTGCTAAGATACATGTGTATGTGACAGCCATCTTCTTCCATCTTTCCGTCTCTTCGAATATGATGCGTATTACATTGAGCGCCAAGATCCGAGCCACCTAGAACCATTTTGACAGTAATACAGCTGTTCTGTCGGTCCCCAAATTCCCCTAAAACCCATGCTCGCTCGCGTATGAGCAAAATTCGCGAGCCATACAACGCCGTGGCCGCCATGACTCTCACAGGCGGCCAGCATCGCTCGCGAAAACGGTGTAACGCTCAGCCTCAAAGACGCCGTGCTGGTGATGTGTTCGAGAGCAAGATCCCGTTCTTGGGTACAGTGAGGCGGATCATCGCCAGCTATTACTGTTCGGTCTCACCCATGTCGCGTCCAGGCCGTAGCAGTGCGCTGCCACGCTAGATTCGCGTGAAGCTCGGATGTTGCTACCTTCCGTATCCGCCGTACTCGACGCCTTGCATAGGCGCGGCTGCAGGAACGCTGCTGAATCCAGCAGCTTGGCCAGCGGGCTGGGCCGGGTTAAGAGGTGGCAGCGAGATCCCAGAGTTGCCGTTGGCCTGCGATTGCGTCTGCTGCTGACTGAGCTGAGACGTGAAGTGACCATAGACGTGAGGAGCGTTCGGGTCAAGACGGCGAAGATGTTGGTGCATGACTTGGACCTCCGTCTTGAGCATCTCGTTCTCCTTATGCGCTTCACGGCCATACTCAGAGTCCCTTTGTAGTCGCTGTACCTCCTGGTGGAGTTGTCGCTCTTGATGCTGTGTCTGACGTATGTACTCGATTGCTTCAAGGATGTTAGTCAGAGATCAACTTTGCAGCTGGGATGAACCCTACCTTTGGTAAGAATTTCCCATTTGCTCGCCTTGGTGCCGCCGTTCGAAGGGACAGCCTTGTTCAGATCCTCGAAAAGATCTTTCATTTCACTTCTGCGCTTCCGTTCGGCAAGTTTGTGACTGACACGTAGCTCGGGAGTTCGACTGTAGTTGCCGACGCCCTGAGGTGTCATTTCCTGGTTCTGTAGGCTCTGGATAGTTCGATGTTGCATAGAATGATGATGTGTTGTGCCAGCTTCTGCTGAACGATTAGCTTCGTGTGCGCATCCTCCAGATGATACTACCACATACCATCATCGCCAAATCGCCTCTGCCCACCGGGCATTTGCGAGTCTGTCGAGAAGATGCTGCTCCGTACGGACGATGCCGCGAAACTGTTCTGTCTCGATACTCCACCTACGCTGGATTCACCACTGTCTGAGCCTCGCCTCTCCTCTGGGATTGCACTGTCGGGAAAAGCCCATGCGAAACCTTGTGTAGGCTTTGCTGCTGTAGGATCGGGTAAACCTGGGCCACGTCCTACAGGCATGATTGGAGGTGCAATTCGTGGTGCCATGTGCCGTGGATTCGAACGTCCAGACAGCGGCGAGATTGGTGTTTGTCCATTGGGTCGGCGTAAGCTGGCAGCTAGAGATACTTGTGACGTGTTTGCACTTTCGTACGGTGACTGCGGTTGGTTGATATACAGGTTGTTGAATGTTTGATGCATCCGGCTGTCGACGCTGCTGCGACGCGAGTCCAGGTGTGTGCTGTCGCGATTGTAGCTGTCTCGGTTAAGTTCCCGTCCAAGGCTGTCGCGATTATAACTGTTTCGGTTAAGTTCGCTTCCCAGACTGTCGCGGTTATAGCTGTCTGGCCTTCCATCGTGGAAGCCTTGATTGATTGAAGGCAAAGCAGAGCCGACAGACTGGGCGGAGTTCGGCACTCTGGCTGAAAGTGGTGTGTTAGGCACAGACTGTCGTGACGGGGATTCATCCGGGTTCAGTAGGGTGTGTACTTGGAGTCCTTGGCTGTTGGCAGAATTGTCTGCGGAAGGCATGGTTAGCATCGGCAGACATGCATCAGAAACGCTCGACCAGGGCCGGAAAATGAATGTTTTGCCAGGCCCGTCGGCACAACACAATGCTCCAGTGCTCGAGGAAAACAATCCACATTCAGGTCACCTTGAAACGCGGGTTTGTCTCGAGCAGCTTGAGGTAGGAATGGAATGCAACGTGGTGGCGATGACTTACGCTTGCTGTTGTGCGGTTGAGGCCAAGTTCCCGAGTCCCGCGTCGAGTCTGGAGGAGATTGCTGGTCGGGCGAGATGGGCGCTGATGGAGGCAGGCCATTGGTGAGGCTGCTGATGGATGGGAGTCCTTGGCCGTGCTGCTGCTGCTGTTGCTGTTGCTGTTGAGCAGCAGAAGGGGACGCCATCGTGGCACCCGCCGATTGTGCGCTCTCGAGGGCGACGGCGAGTGTTTCCAGGCAGGCAATGTCAGTAGCTGTGCAGAGCGATGACCAGTGCGTGCCGTGGAGGCAGGAGCCGATGTGCGCAAGTGTCGGTGATGAGAGTTATTCGCGCAATGGCTGGCGCAGATCGGGCGAGTGTCTGGTGGATGCTTCAGCGTTGAGTTCAGAAACGCGCAATGCGAATGACCCCGCACATGTCGGAGGATAAACGTACGGTTGGGTAGGTAGGGAGTGCAAGGAAAGCAGAGACAGCGTTTAGAGCACACGAGAAAGTAGGTAGCCAGCGCGCACAGAGGGAGATGGGAGATGGGCTCGTGGGTCCGCGTGCACAGGAACGTCAGCGGTATGCCTCGAAACGGACGGGCCTGCAGGCGTTCGCGGAGAGGGAGGACGAGAGAGCACCAATGGCTGCGGCGGCGGCAGCGCGTTTCCTGGTCGTCGGGGTCGGGGAGTGGTGTGGTTGAGAGGGGTGTGCGCGCGACGGTGTGTGGTGTGTGGTGTGTGGGCGGTGGGCGTGGTCGCAAGTGGCAGCGCTGGTAATGCAGCAGGCTCAGGTCGAGAGGTTGTGAGGATCTGGGTGATAGCGGAAAGGCCACGCGCCGGGCGAGTCTCGTTCTTGGGCGCACGTGTGCGTAGTCAGCCAGCTGGGATGGGCGAAAGCTGGGGTGCTTGTTGTTGGTGCAAGCGTGAAGCGGTGCAGTGTGGGTGTGGGTGTGGCGAGAACGGTCAGACAGACAGCACGATGTGTCAACACGCAGCAGCCGTTCGTTCAGTAGTGGGCAATGCAATGGCGCTGGCCGACGGCCGATTCGACGGTGGCAGCGTGTCCGCAAACTTCAAAGTCACTACCTGCTAAGGTTGATTCACGCCGGGTCACAGAGTTCAGACGCTCTCGGAAGCTCAGGTGCAGCTGCGGGCTATGCCGGCCCAGCTTCGTCCTTTGTGCCTTGCATAAGCCAAGATCCGATCGATATGGTTGGGCAGGGCAGATGCGAATAATGGGTCCCGTACACTCCAGGCCGCTGTCAAGTCGGTGCAGATGCTGCGAGGCGGGCCGCGACGGTGTCACTGTCGCGAGGGCAGAAGATTGTGATTGTGTTCCCCAGCGCGGAGAAACAGTTCAGCGTTGCAGTGCTGGAACTGGATACGCTAGCCGTCGTCCTCGGTAGTGATCTGCGCCTCGCAAGCTACCATGTGGTCCATCTCACGTGCCTTCCATGGCGCAGGCCCTTCCCGGTACAGACGCTACGAACTCCGCTGTGGCATTAATGAACCCGTTGCTCTATAGAACGCAATATGAGGCTCCCCTGGCATCACTCATCAATAGTGCAAAGTTCGGTGTGGCTGCCACCTGAACTCTGGTCGCCGCGATAGAACTGTGCCCAGACCCAGCAAACAGCCTTCCCCATGCAAGAATAGCCTGCGGGAACGGTCGCGCTCGGTATGGTCGCACAGCTTTGGGAAGGAAGCGTCTAACGGGCTCATTTCGCTGCGTCTCGTGGATGTCAAAGACTCAAAGCCGCAGGTGCAGATTCATCGCAGCATGCTGGCATATGTATCATCACCGGCACGTACTGTACACCAGCCACCCTTATTAAGATTCCGCCGCAAGAACAAGCTCAGCTCCCGATCGTGAAGATGCCCGAGCGAAACCTGTTCACCTGTCGATAGAGTGCCCATGATCCCTGTTCGAGCTACACCCACAGCCAGTAGCCTATTGGCACAGTACAAACATCTGTTCACAGGCGCGCGCAACTTGCAACACCACAGCAAGCGGGCACGGCGCGTTCGACAAAGGACGCACACAGTGTCTGCTTGCTGCTGTGCGCGCCCGGTAGCCGGAAGACCTTGCGCGACACCGCGCGATGCTGTACCTGGGCGGCTTGTGATGAGAGGGGACTTCTCTACCACGTCGCGGCACGTCGGAGCACGCCAGCTCACCACACGGAAGTTGCGAGGTATTTGACTTTGGACACGCCGATTCAACGGTTTAGCACATCCATGGAGAGCTCGCACGTGCCCATTGGTGCGTACCCGAATCTCGGGATGGTCTCGCTAACACGTTGAACGTTGGGCATAAGCATACTCGGAGTTGTAATGGCGCAACCCTCCTGTTCGCTAGTCAGCCCAGTCGGGAGGCACATCTTCAACGCTTGTCAATTTCGAGGTCATGCATGATGCGGGTACTGTACGTAAATTCGACATTTGAGACACATCCTTGACGATATCGGTTGGGGAGAGATGTGTGGTCTATCGATCGCTGAGATGATTGTGCCTTGCTGTTACAGTGTCTTGCGATAGCCGCTCGTGTGTGCAACGGGATAGCAGCTGCGTGGTACAAGCATGGAACACTGAGCGGTGCTGCAGGTCTCCGCGGTTATGGGCAAGGCTTGGCGCATGAGCAACGCGGTGCAGCGTGCTGTGAAAGCTAACACCACGTCTGAAGAGGCTTCAGGGACTGGAGGACATATCACTTTCACCTCTGCCTGTCGTATATATGACCGTCATGTCATTGCTCCTTCTTTCCTGGTGGTTTGCCATTGGCATCTGCCTGACTCTTCTTCTTCTGCTTTGGTATCCTCCAGCTTGTCTCGTAACCGTATAACGCACCGCTACCGAAGACCAGCGTTGCTCCAAGAATCATCTTGGCATTGAGCTGGTGCCCGAACAGAAGCGTGCTCATGATGAACGACACCAACTTCCTGATGTTCAGCACAATGGTCACAGTGACAGCGGATGACTTGGCAGAGAGCAAGTTGACCCCGGAGATGCATGCAAGCTGTGTCACTGCGTTGGTAAACAATAGCAGAATCCCTTTCGGCATTGTTTCAGGATATGCGCGAGGCGCGAGTCCCCCCGTGGCGTCAGATGTCGTACCCGTCTGTGCCAAGATGGATGGCAAGTATTGTCGTACACTGACGTGTGGCGTGTCTGCGAGCTTCCGATACTGGTGTTGCAGCGTTCCAGCGAGAGGGAGGAAGAGTGGCAAGCCGAGTATGTGTGAGTAGAACAGGTTCTCTGTCCAGTTCGCCTTGTACTCCGCGTAGGTGTCTTCGGTGTATGCTCCTGCGTAGGCTGACATGAACTGGGCGAGGAGCAATATGCCCAACCCCTGGATGAAGTCTGATGAAGACGCCTCGTTCTCCACGGACATCTTTTTACCCTGTAAACGCTATCAGCACTGTCATGTTTTGTCGTCCGTGGGAGGCGCAGACTCTGTTCGTCTCGTATCCACGAGGGCACTCACCTTACTCTCAGAATCAGCCCACGCACTAATCAAAACTCCCACCGTAAGCAGCGCAACACTGAGCACCTGCAACGGACTATACCTCTTCCCACGCAACACCCCCGCCACCATCGTCGTCACACTCCCAAAGCTGCGCAGTATAATATGCACCGGCACACTGATATTGTACGCAAAAGCCCAGTTGTTCAGCATGTTAATACCCCAAAACATCGCTGCAATAATTGCCCATCGCGACAGAGGGACCTTTCTTTCACGTCAGTACGATTTCCACATGATTGCGCGCAAGCAACACGAGCATTTTGGCACGTTTTCAACGAGACAGGACTGGACTGGACTGGACTGGACTGGACTGGACATACCTTCGGCGCCCTTAAAGCCCACCTCCCCCCAGCCTCAAACTGCGTCAAATACGCAAAGCAACTCGTAAACACGAACTGGAAGAACGTAATCACCAACCCTATGTCATTCGCCCATCAGCCCACCACCGCTTCTCGTTGCATTGCGACCTCTCGTACGTCGTACGTGAAAGTGTTACATACCACTCCTTGACTCAAGCCTAGTCCTTTCATTAGCGGAAGGGAACAACGATACGGTGCCCAAGTCATGGAGAGGCTGTCTTACTTGACAATGCCTTCCAGAGCAAAGACATTGGTGCAACAGCCACCGAATATGAGGCCCGTGGTGGCTAAAGCATCAAATCCGGGCATTGTTTCGGAAATGCCGTTGTGGTGGTGGTGATCGTGTTAGGTTGTTGTTTGTGATGCGGTCATGGATTTTATTTGAGGAGAGTTTAGGAGGGCAGGGACACGTCGCGTGCGCCACGTGGCTGTGCTGCGAATCTTTCCGTCACTGCTACAGACACCCGGACGATGCTCACCACGGGCGGCATGGTATCACTTCATCAAGGTACGAAACACAGCATTTCACGAACCTCTGCACAATCTCAATGCACATGCTTGAAATTACTCCAATTCTGATACTGATGCTCACTATCGTCGTACTCGCATTTCACAAGGGTATCGGGTTATCATGACTGCTCCTGTTCAACTCTTCGTAGCCCACCTGGCTCTCATGCTAAGCTTCTTCTTGAGGTTCGGCTTGCGTTGGGACTCCTAGCCCAACTTGTTGGCATCGTCGTCATCCTCGAAGAAGCTGAGGATGGCTCGAACACCGCTTGGCCCGAGACCGTGAGGTGGGTAACAGACTGGGATCAAAAGTCAGTAAAAACGCTGCGAATAAGAATGATCGGATAGCTTACCATAGATGGGATCGTCCTGGGCACCCAGCTTCTCTCTGAACTCGCTCTTGTTCGTGAGCTTTAGCTCAGTCGCGATGGCGTGGTACGCCTTAGCCAGGACCTTCACGCGAGTGCCCTTCAAGTTGTGACCTGGCGTGAGCTTAGCAGCAGCGCCTCCGCCGAAGGTGACTGATGTTGCACCAGTCTGTGCGGCAGCCTTCAATGAGTGCAGCACGAGCAACTCAATGGCACCTGACGGCGCACCGGGGAAGTCGAGCGCAAACTTGACTTGCCAGCCGTGATCGGGTGACAGCTGAGCAAGGATGACAAGACCACAGATCTGGCCGTCTTTGGTTGTGGTGTAGTGATACTGTCGGTGCTCCGTATCTTGCCAAGGGTGGACATCTGTAAGATGCACCTGCTTGCCCTTTCTGTTCTTCAGCCAGTCCTCAATACGCTTGTCAACCTTCTCTTTCACGTCTTGTGGGATCGGCGTGCCGATTGGGATGTCGTGCAGTTTGACGCCCTCCTTCTCTGCGTGTCGGCACTTTCGCTGAATCTCAGGGTCCTTCGCCGCTGGGTTGTTGCCTGGGTCAAGACGTTGCTCGGCAGCAACAGACAGTGTTCGCCAGTCGAACTTGTTAGCTAGGACCTCTTCCACGGCCTGTCCACAGAGCAACCAAAGCGCCTTGAGGTGGCGCTCCTTCTTGATGTATCGCAGATAGCCGCCGATCGTCTTGACATACTGGCTCTGGTGGCAAAGAGGATCACCGATAGTGATAGCGAACCCTTCGTGAGGTACGAAGCCAATTGCAGCACCCGTGTTGGAATCACGCCAGTGTTCGAACTTGGGCTCCAGCCAAGATGTGTTCGAGGCATCACCGTAGTTGGCAATGAGCTTCTCGAGTGGTTGGAAGTCCATGTGAGCTGTGACTCGGTCTTGGCCCATCCAAGGTGGATGCATTGTGCTCGCTTCTGGATGTCGGAGTTGCTTGACTGGAGGCTTGTATGGCAACGACTTGGGATCACGCGGGAACATGGTCGCGTTTCGAATATCACCAAGCTTCAGCAAAAGCATGAGAATACGCTCCATACCGATTCCACCACCACCGTGCGGTGGAGCACCCCACTCGAACCCAGTCATGTACTCTTCCAAAGTCTTGGGGTCCATCTTCATCTTCTCCATATTTGCGGCAAGGGTAGGCGCATCGTGAATTCGCTGTCCTCCAGAGAGGATCTCCTGGCCACGGCAGAAGATATCGAACGAGTTTGTGAGCGTTGCGTTGTCGGGATCGGGCATGGCATAGAAAGGTCGCGCGGAGGCAGGGAACTTGTCGAGAACGTAGTAGTCGGTCTTAAATTTCTCCTTGATCACGGCGCCCAGGGCAATCTCGTCGCGAGTGCCCATGTCTTCATCTTCTGGCAGTTCCTTGCCATTCTCATCCCGGTAGCCAGACTCATTGAGCATGCGGATACCTTCAGCGAAGGGTATGATCGGGGTCTGATCCAGCCAGACCAGGTCCTCATGTGGGAACTGTCGCTTCACAACCTCGATCTCTTCCCTGTAATTGTCATAAACGAACTTGAAGATCGCCTTGAATGTGCTGTCCAAGACACGTAGCACCTCGTGGTAGTGCTCGTCAATCGCCATTTCCAGATCCAGACCCGTGAACTCTGTCAAATGCCTGTGGGTGTTGCTGTTCTCGGCTCTAAAGACTGGACCAATCTCAAAGACTCGCCTGAAGTCTGCTGCAATAGCCATCTGCTTGCCCAGCTGCGGCGACTGTGCCAGGAATGCTGGCCTGCCAAAGTAGTCGACCTTGAAAACGCTGGCTCCAGACTCAGATGCGGCGCCTTGGAGCTTTGGAGTGTGGATCTCAATGAAGCCGATGTTGTGCAAGTGTGATCGGAAAGCCTGGCAAATGCCAGACTGCACACGGAAGATAGCCTGCGATGCTGTCGTACGCAGATCAATAATGCGGTTACCCTGGCGGGCTCTGTCAGACACGCGGTGGCGGGTGTCTCCCTCCTGTTGGGTTTCTGCCTTGCTGACCTCAGCCTCGTGGACAGTGAATGGCAATGGCTCATCCGGCGTGGCCTCAACGTGCATCTCATGGATATGGATCTCAAGGTTGTGGATCGATACACCGATGATCTCCCCCTGCTTAGCCTTCGGCTCTTGGACGACACCCTTGATCACCGCGACTGATTCGACGTGAAGATGCTCGGCCCAGTACAAGAAGTGCTGAGAGACACTGCCGTGCTCGTGCAAGATACCTTGAATGGTTGCCGTCTGCTGTCGAAGCTCGATGAACATCAGATGTGCGCTCAGCTTACGCAAGTTGTGCAGGCGTGCTCTAAAGCAAACCATTTGGCCAACATGTTCTGGCTTGAGGTCACGCAAGTCAATGCGGTCTTCATGCTTCTGTTGCCCAGCGTAATAGTTGATTGGTAGTGTGCCGTACCTGGCCTTCTGTTCTTCAGTCTCTTCCTCTTCAGCCCTCTTCGCCATTTCCTCTTTGCGTTTTCGATCTGCTTCCTGGCGAGCTTCGACCTCCTGGCGGTGCTTCTCCTTCTCGGCTTGTCGCTCATGTTTACGCTGCTGGTTGCGGCTCATCGGCTCGCCTTCGCGATTCAATGGCAGGTCTTCGGTGGAAGAGTGCGAATCATCGGAGCCACCACGGACCTTGCGCCTCAGAAAGCCCAAGGGACTATGCGAGCCTCTGTGGTGGTCCTTGGAGTGTCGTGATGGCGACGGCGACAGATCAGTAGAGGGTCGATGTCCCGAGTCTGTCGAGTGACGGCCGAAGCCAATGCCATTCGACAGGGCCGAGAAGCCAGTCCCCACGCGGCTTTCCCTGTGGCCATCCTTGGGAGCTGGGCTTTCGTTGTCGCTAGTGGCAGCTGAGTTGGAACCACTCCGAGGGCGAAAGCTGTGCAGAGCCTTCTTGAGCGACATGTTGGCAGTCTGTAGCTGTGCTCTGGGGGTTGAGAGAGTACAGAAGCTGTGGAACAGCGTGCGGAAATTGCTTTGGATTGCTGCTACAGCCGAAGACGCAGCAGTAATGTGTTGATGAGTGAGCGAGAAACGGCCGGGTGTGCAGAATGTTCGCGAGCTTGTGATTCGGATGCGGGCAAAGTCAGCAGTCAAGGCGGGTGCGATGAGCAGCTAGGCAGGTCAAGCTCGGTGGTGGTGCAGCTGCTGACTTGGAAATGATGACGGCCAGCGCCAATGAGGCAATGCCACCGGATAGCGCGGGAAGCTGCAAAGGGCGGCAGCTCTCACGCGACCTCGTGGCTGGCGTCAATGTCGTATCGCTGCGAGGTGTTGGCGTGAATGCTGGTGTATGTGTTTGCGTTGTTTGTGGCAGACATTGGCAACAGCACAGCAGGGAAGGTCAGATTGGTTTATCAAGTTGCTGCCAGCATTTGCTCACAAACGTGGTCCACGGTGGAGCTGCACAGTCCACGCTCACGGGCCAAAAGCTTGATCGGCGCTATGCAACTGGACGGGAATCATTGTCGCCTCGCCTGCCTCAGTGCCACGTGAGTGCCTCCTCAGTGTTGTGGCTGTTTCTTCCATGCATGTGGGCTACGAGGTACATAGCTGCGCTGACAAAGAAACCAACCTGGAAACATGCTGCATGATCCCACCCGCTGCTAACACATGCTCCAGCTCGTGTTGCTCGCGCGAGATATCCACCAAATGCCTTCAAGATGCCCTATACAGCTTGCGAACATGTGATGTCGCTACATGTAGTGTCTCTAAACGCGAGCACAGACAACTTACAATCCAGACGGGCCAGACCAGGCTTGATGTACATGTACTGTACATGTATCCTGAGTCAGTCCAGCGTCACTGTCTCAATCTCTCTCAAAAACATGAATCTTTGGCGTCGGCGAACGCATCCCAGCCGATGGCTTCCGAGCGCGGCAAAGGCTTCTGCTCTGACTCTTTGAGAGATAGCCAATAGCCAATAGCCAATAGCCAAGAGGCCAAGAGGCCGGAAAATTGGAAGAGACACATCCCCATAGGCTTTATATATTGACGTTGGTCTGGATCCCTTGGACACTTCATAAAAGAAGCTCTTCTTGAGCGTTTTCCAGGAGCTCCCCCACAGTCGAAGGTGACTAACAACTATGGATCATCATCACAGCGACGTCTTGATGCTGGACTTGGCGTCTCTCGCAAATCAAGGTAAGAACCAGGATGTCTGCTCTCACTTGCACATCATCGTATCATCACAACGACGATACATACACGTCGCAAGCTGCAACCGAGCTGCCGCGAAACGACCCATCAGTCGCGTGCTTCCAACTTCTGACATGTTGGCGTCCACCTCCAGACCGCCCGATAGTCGATCACTGCCATCACCAACCACCCACTCGCGAACCACTATTCCATGATCATAGTACCGTTCACAAGATACCAAACGACTGCCGATTTCGTACCTTCGAGTCCTTTTATCCTATACATACTGTACATACTGTACATACTATACATCATCACCAGCACCGAACATGCGCGTTGACTTTCTGTACGAGTCCTCGTCGAGCGCATCATGTGCCCAATCGCTGTCGCTGGGTATCGGATCCTGAGCATCATAGCCCGGGCCATGCCTAGCAGGATCTTCGATCTATGCCCGCGGAGCAGTGGAACGTGTCCAAAGTGCGGATCGCAGCGTATGACCATTGTGCCTTGCCAATGTCTCCCCGACGCTACGACGGATTCCAGGACTTCGAGCCCGTCTGCTCTTGTGCCGTCGCGGCTCATTGCAGTAACTGTACCTGTCGTCTTGATGGTCGGTCGCTGCATCTCTGGCGTTGCCTGCTGTGGTATGCAGCGCACCGTAGAGGCCCGCACCGGCAGTGCGACCGAGCGACATGGTCGATGCGCGATCGTCTGTGTTTATGCTTCGTAAAAGTGGTGCAATACCACTTCCAAGCTGGTCTTCGTTCAGCCATTCCTATCCCTCTCACTCTTCTCAAAAGCCCGATCTTCAAAGAACGTAGAGTCAGTCGGTATTCAGTGGTAGGGGACACAGAGCACCGCAATCGTGACAGAGCCGGCAATGTCTCTGTCCCTCTTGGGACTGCCCCGCCAGTTCGAGACATTGCCAGCTCAGCCAAGGATGTACGTACTCCCCGAGTTTACTCACCAAGTTTACTCAACGCCTCCAACTTGCCCTTATCCACCAACTTATCCCCAATCGGCAGACTACTCAGCGCACTCGACATCAACTCCGCCGCCCGTTCAGCCGTCAACTTCGTCGAACTCAGCCTCGGCTTCGTAACGCCGGCACTATTCTGCGAATGACCTTGCTGTTGCTGTGGCGGGTGTGAAGGACCAGACATGCCAACATCTTTCCTCCTCAGCCCGACTTGTCCTTTAGGATCCACGAATGTCTCATATCCTTGTGTATCAAGGACTTCACGTGGAACGTCTTCGATGGCGGCTCCGACGCTGCTAGGTGTGATGTTACCACCCTCAATCGCGACTGGTGCTTTCTTCCTGCCTGGGTGGCCCTCCGCCATGCTCCTGATGACTCTGCCATTCTCTTCGCATCCCTCTACTGCGAAGCGTAGACACATAATGGCATGTTCGCGGATGTATGGGTTGTGCTCGTCGGGTCGACAGCAGCCTACAAGGGCTTCGAGGCCTCCATAGCGGCGAACTTGGTCTTGGACTGTGCGGTTCTTCCAGATGAGGGATGAGAGCACGAGGACAGTGAGCTTTTTGAGGTTGCGCCATTCGAAGTCGGAGGGCTCGTCTTGGTCGTGGTGAGGGGCGATGTTCGTGTTTGGAAGTGGAGGATTGTTCGGGTGGTGGTCGTCGGGATAAGCGAGGGGTGTTTCAGCTTCATAGAGTGGTTGTTTGCCGTTGGTGGTGGTCGTCGGCGGATGAAGCGGCAAAGGAGGCAGTCTTGGGTCGATACCTGGTGATGTCGGATTGACATCAAATGGCCTCTCGATAGCTACAGGTGCAGCTTGTTGAGGTACTGGCGTCGGCATCCTGGCTGGGGTCGACACTGGCGCAGAAGGCACTGGCATTGGCGACATAGGTGGCAATGGGCTCGGTGCCCTCAAGCCTGGCATCATGGCCGCATCGGCACTCATCGCTCTCTGTGGTGGCCTCACTGCACCATGGTGACTTGCCATCTGCACATTCTCGACTCTTCGTGGGAGGCTTTGCACCACAGCGCCCATCTTAGGGATGCCGCCTTCCAGCTCTCTGAGAAGTGTGACGAGTTCGCTCGCCATCTCCCACTCGCCGAGTATGCCCTTCCAGACACCCTCTTCCGTCAACACAGCGAAGAACTCGAGGTACTGATACACACCCTCGTACATTCTCTCCATGTCCCACAGGTTCAACGGGAAGTCTTCAGGACTTGCACGACCGGCATGAATTTGACCTTGCAGGAAGATCAAGGCACATGTCTGTGGTATGATGTGCTGCCTGAACTCCGTGAAGATGAAGTTCAATATGTGTAAGTCGACTCTGCTGGGCATGTGAGGAAGGCTGATCACAGGCCTGTACTGATTCGCAGGACCATGCACGGCACCCGCGGTCATCGTGATAGGCGCCTTGCCCTTGCCAGCATCGTGTAGTGCAGCGTCGTTCTTGGCTTGTGCATTTGCTGCGACAGTTGCTTTCTGTGCTTCTCCTCTCGCTCTGAAGATGCAAGTCAGAAGCTTCATAATCACCGCTTGTGCTGGGCTGATAATGTCCTTCGACCTCGATCTGTCCCGGAACGCATGATATGCATAAGGCATCAGGCCATTGCGAAGAATAGCTTCCATGATCTTGACCATGAACTTGAAGTAGAGTTCCTCTTCCCGCAGATCCCAAGCTGCGACGAAGATGAGCAGTTCCCGCAGCAGATTCCGTCCATTACTCTGGCTGAGCAGCAGATGTGTCCGCACAACGTGCATGTTCAATAGAGCATTCGTCTCATCCTTAGTGAGGCGACTGCCTGCTAGTGTTGATGCTGGCGGCGGCACAATCCCTGACATGATGAGCATCGGCAGAACTTCTATTTCTGATGGACCCAGGATGAGAGGAACGTCAGTAAGAAGACCGCGACCATCTTCGGTACTACCAGGATAGTCTTCTTCTTCTTCTTCTTCTTCTTCTTCCTCCTCCTCTTCATCTTCTTCTTCCTCGGAGCCTTCTTCCTCCTGCCCCTCTTCATCTTCCTCCTCTTCTTCCTCTTCACTTTCCTCGACCTCGCTCTCCTCGAAAGCTTCGCCTGTAGGATCGTGTGGATTCTGGGTCGCTGGCTGTTGGTTTTCTGGCAGGCGCGGGTCGCTTGGATGCAGTATCGGTGGTGTACGGGACATGCTCCTGGTCTTCTCGATTGGGTTGCCCGCTTCGTCAGTGTATACAGGTCGGGTCACTTCACCCTCGACATCGCGAGTCTCAGCTGCCATCATGTCTCGAAATCTTACTTCCTCCGCCATAGGTCTTTGGGTATTTGGAGGAGGCATCTCCGACTCTGGCGGTGCCTCATAACCCTCGAGCCTCTTCATGAGCTCTGCTTTGCCAGACTCGAGTATCTTCGTGCCCGCTTCAGCTGTGAAAAGCATCCTCATGTCGTCTGCTACCACGGGTCTGCTCTGAAGACTTTTATTGTCGAACGTCAGATGACCGTCCTTACCGTAGATGGCAGGCTCCATTGGTTTGATGTCAGCGCTCTCGGTACGATACTTCTCGGCAAGTTGCTCTTCCAACATGGCGATCTTCCTCTCTACCTGCCTCGTCTGTTGTGCAACCGGCACATCGCTTCTCAGCACAGGCTGTTGCTCTGTAACTGCCAGCATCTTCGCCTCGTACACAGCCAGATCTTGTCGGTACTTCGCAATCGCATCCTCGTACAGTCCTTGCCAGTACTCATGGTCGTCATCCGTAAGCTCAGCCCATCTTCGTGGCATTTCCAGATGCATCTCTCCAAGTGTCGGGTCTCTCTTGCGTTCGATGTTGTAGTCCTCCTTGCAGATGCCCGCAGCCCTCTTACAATAGAATGCATAACCATTTCCCTGCAACTTATCCCTCCCCTCAAGAGCCTCCGGCGGCAGAGGATAGTCTGCAAAAGGCGTGTCGTCCCACAACGGCTCGGCCCCAGTAGGATCGACATGCCTCTTACCATCTGTACCAAACGCAACCAGCATGTCCATACTGTTCAACGGCGGGGCCGGCTTGCTCGTAGGATTACTCGGAACATCCGTCAAACTCGCAGAACTCGTCTCCGGCACATCCTCAGGACTGAATACTGCCTCTGCACCACTGTTGTCAAATAGACTGACCCACAGCATCAGTTTCCTCCTCTCATTCTGCGCCACCAAGTTGTTGAGAAATTGCAAGCTCGTAATGAGCAGTTTCTTATAGGCATTCACAATCCACTGCCACTTCTCCTCATCTCCTGTCCCAGCATCACCATCGTACCCGCGTGCTGTGACGCGCACACAGCAGTTGATAAGCCGGAACACCTCAGCATCCAGACTGTAGCTTGCGCAAAGATCCTGCACTTTCGCCCCCATCGTCAAGACATTCCTTGCAATCCCCATCAAATCGTTAATTCTCTCCAAATCTTTCCACAGCCCCGGGTAGTGACTCGCGATCAGCGCGCCGCTCGTGCTTTCATAATCCACGCTACTGGGGTCCCATATCGTGAAACTCCTCCTTTCAAGGCTGGGAATCGCAGCTTTTAGAAGCACCGCGAGTTCGGGCCAGAATTTCGTATCGGTGCCGATTGCTTCGCGAACGGAGACATCTTGGGCAGACTTTTTGAGAATCTCTTTGCAAACTTTCTTGTCGAGGAAGTCGAGGGTTGTAGGGTTCATGTAGGTGGAGGATTTGAAGTGGATGGTGTAGGGTGGGAGCACGAGGCGGATGTAGACAGCGTTTGCGGATGCCTTTTTGTCGTGCGCATTGCTGGGAGTGCTGTCGCGCGCCATAGTGGCGGCGGTATAGAGGGAGGGCGTCGGTCAGGTGGAGTGTATGTGAAGGAAGAAGATTGCATGTGGATAGAGACCATATCTCGGAAACAGATCGGAGGATTTCCCAAGGACGCTTGGGCCACAAAATATGATGGCATGGGATAGACACATGTATTTTAGACAGCCCTACTGATACTGCAATAACGTAGACTCACGCTAGAGATTCAACAGGCAGGACTCATGACTACAAGATTTTCAGAATGTCGAGAAACAGCTATAGAGCACTGCTTCTCGACTGTTCCTCGTGCACTCTATAGCAGCCTTTCATCCATCTAGGGCTACCATCTACTGCTTGCTACTCAGCACACTCTGCACAGCCTCAATAACCTTCGCATGCACATCCTTAGGCGCCGCAATAACACCCTTGTTCTCCTTCAACGTCCTGCCCAAGCTGAAGTTCAACCTCTTGCCCTCAACATCAGTAACCTGGCCACCAGCCTCACGAACGATCAAATCTCCTGCTGCGTGATCCCAGATCTTCTCAACATAGTCCTTCTTGACTGACAATCTGAGGTAAAGATCTCCAGCACCTCTCGCGATCGAGCCATACTTTGCTTGCGAATCCATTCTCACACTTGGTTTTGTGATGCCGAGCTTCTCAGCAATCTTGCCGCTGTCGCTCTGGTTGCTGTGCGCAGCTTCTACGCTCTCGCAGAAGGTTGCATCTGCGATGTTCGAGATTGGCTTCATCTGAATCTTCTTGGCAGCTTCCAGCGAGCCCTTCTGCAGTGGTCGAGAGTATGCGCCCTCGCCCTGCACGGCAGAGAAAAGCACACCCTTACCTTCCTCGTCGCTGGCGTCGGCACCGATGTTCTCCTTCAGAGGCTCGCTATCCGAAACTGGCAGGTTTGGGCATCCGAGCACACCGACCTTGACGTCTCCATCGACCATCAGACCCAAGCAGACAGCGTATTGTCCACCTCGTAGGAAACCTTTCGTGCCGTCGATAGGATCGATTGCCCAAATTCTGCCCTTGTTTCCACCTTTGCTGTCGCCCTTGTCGATAATGTCCAACATCTTCTCAGCAGACGCTACGGGTCCTCCCAGCGCCTTCTCAGCATTTGTGTCGTGAAGCTTTGCATCTTGCACAAGACCGAAGACAAGATCACGGAGCTTTGAGTTCTCTCTGAGATCCTTGGCCTCCTCCTCTGCTACGATCTCATCGTCGGGGAAGTTGTGTTGCAGCGCAGCGATGATCAGAGCTTGTGCTCCAAAGTCGCCGATGGTCACAGGTGAAGTGTCGCCCTTCTCCAATGTGCCTTTGCTGTTCTGGTGGAAGACGGTCTTGGCGAGAATAGAGGCGCGCTGGACTGCTAGGAGAGCAATGTTGAGCTCTTTGCTGTAGTCGGTCGACATTGTGGTGAGATGCTGCTGTTGTTGGCGGGGTAGGAAGTGGGATGAGAGGAGTCGGAGGCGTGGTAGGAGGGTTGGGAAGAGCGAGAAAGCCAGTATGACTATGGAGATGGCGAATATGGCGGAAGTGAGAGTTGGTCTCCTTACCATCTTTTTTCTGTTTGGCGACTAGAGCTCTCAGTAGCAGCTTAGCTCGCCCGATGACAATGACATCGGAGTCCGCAACGCGTTTGACGTGGGTCCGATGCTTCCAAGTTGCCAAGCAGCAGCGACTTCGACATCCTTTCTAGAGTATCTTCTATTCATTGACATTACACTGCTACTTAATGTGTATCGCCATAGTTGCTACTGGAAGCGCTCATCTATGAAAG
The DNA here is from genome assembly GCF_020509005.1 of Fulvia fulva. Lineage (NCBI taxonomy): Eukaryota > Fungi > Ascomycota > Dothideomycetes > Mycosphaerellales > Mycosphaerellaceae > Fulvia > Fulvia fulva. The sequence goes on from NC_063012.1 coordinate 2,514,327, forward strand.
CCAGAACAGTCGAGTCCAAGGTCAAGCGCTGAGGTCACGAAACATTGTACAAAGGTAAGCACTTTTGGGTAGACATGTAGGAACTAAAGTTACTGGAGACTGTCACTTGATACATGTTGTAGTATTGAATCTCTGCATATGCTGTACATTGGCTTTGGGTGTGCGAGAGTGGCCCAGCACAGCTGCTTGGACTGTGAAGGATCTCATGTTGCTCGTGCAAGGCGAATGCTCTCCAGCGACTGTACCTCTTATTGTTGGCAACAAGACTTGCACGTATACAGCTGCGCGACCGCTGCTATCGTCCGCATCGCAAAGCACGAGTGCCGTTTGACCTAGGCGAACAGTCAGTCCATGTGCCAGAGAAAGTTGGCTAGGGCGTATGGTGAAAGATTTGACGTTCAGTTCTCCAAGGTGTATCTCTCTTCTCCGGCGATGCCTCAGAGAGGTAAAGCAGTACACGTTGTCATCATATATCGTAGGGAAGAAAGCAAGGGTAGAACATACCATAAGTCTGTTGATGTCACAGTCGATCAGCGAGTGTTCAGGAAGATGGAGAAGACACTTGTGACGGGAAGTTTGATGGTGTCAGAGATTTTGATTTCATTGAGCTTCATAGTATAGCCAGCCATGATATAACACAAGGCAGCCTCCGCAGAAATAGTATACATCACGTAGAGCTCAGAGTCGAGCTGAACCTGAACTTACCTTTTGATATTGGTCGACCGAGGGCGGTGCGACGACAATGCTGAACGTGACGTTCAAGGCATCAATATATCCTGCGACCAAAGTCAGCTTGCTGTCTCCAATTGAAGTTCGAGATCGTGGAGGAAGTGTGTCGAAATTGCGATCAGGCTCATTAAATCAGAATTTTCAGTGTTGTACGTTCATAACACTCCATGCTCGTTAGGCGATAGAGTGTTCAAACAGTGTGAATAGTGTTCATCATCGCAGAGTCGAGGGGAGGGGAGGATGGAAGCTTACCTGTTCTGCAGTCAGCACTTGCTCACAGCGGTACTGATGTGTTTGAAAGAAATGACGAATGTCGTGATCAGGAACGCTTCCTCAACAAGCATCTCTTCACCGGACACCCACAAGGTTTGTACGCCTTGTTGTTTCTGGATGTCGACTCGGAGTGCACAGTCTGTCCGCCCGTTGCGTTGGGTGTCTCATCATTGAACATTGTCGGAGTGATGAAGAGGGCCGGTTTACCTGATAGCAATGTCAGCGATGAACTCGAGGAAGTTGTGAAGCAGCTGAATTGCAGACGAGTTCTCAGACAAGGCTGAAACTAATTTGCACAAAATCGACATGATTTGTTCCGTTCGAGGAATGCCATTTGTGTCACATTATCATCACAGAACAGGGAGGTGATGAGTTTGGGTGGAGGCATACCTTTGGATAGTGTTTACCGCGTGTGCTACGCCGAACAGTCAGTGGTGACTGCAATAGCAGGTGAAATGATCTCGAGTGCTGAGTGGAAGTCGAAGCCGCCATGAGGAACTATTCTCGACTGTTAGCTTCGTGCCGAAGGTGTGCTCAGGCGCCGAGTATAGGTTGCAGTGTGGTTCTCAGTGTAATTCTAGAGTTATTGAATCCTTCATGACGCTATAGGCTTTGGATTGTTCGTGTATATAACATCATTGTGGATGCTGGAGGTTGAGATGTAGACGTACCTTGGAAGAGATGTGGCTGGAAATGTACCACGCTTCGGGTACAGCTCATGGCGGCTGCGGCGACCATTCAGTCTCGACGCTGACAGAAGTTTCCGCCATGTCGCGCGGGTTCGGCGGTGTTGCACGTTATGGTGGGATGTTGTTGATGGAAGGGGGCGAAGAAGTTGAAGTGCAGGAAATTGAAGATGAGGATAATTTTCGCGGCGCACGGAGCTCGAAGCGGCAGCGCCCGATCCACAGGTGTGCATGTAGTCCACACTTGGATCTCCCAAAAGCACGCACTCAATCCACAGATAGCACAATCAACACACCCACTTGCGTCAACGCCACTGCCAACTACCACATACGATCAATCACCTGGATCAGTAGTATTCCAACACATGCATCTTCTCACAGCCCAGAGACTATGGTCATAAGATATACCAACACCTCCAAGATGGCAATCGCAGTAAGCTCCGAACAGCAGCGGCAACCACCCATCGACGATCCACAACACTAGACATGACCTAACACCATCCCAGGCAATAGGCCAAATCACCTCCACAAACTCCCTCCACCATAACCTCTCCCAATGCCGCCTTCTCCTCCAAATAGCCGTCAGCGCAGGTGCAAAGGTGACACCATTCCCCCACTCCCCAAACATCAAGCCACCAAAGTTAACCACACCCTTAGCCAGGCCCTCTTCCTCCCCGAAGCAAGTGACTACATCGGCACCTCTGCCCAGGAATCCTTCTCCCTCTGCGTCCCCGCCTCGGAGTCCCCCTTCGTCCTCGGTCTTCAAGAAGCCGCAAAGCAACACTCCCTCCCCATCTCGGTAGGTATCCATGAACCCTCCGATGATCCTGGTAGTAAACGGATTAGGAATACTCTAATCTGGATCGATGAAGCTGGGATTATAACGCACCGCTATCAAAAAGTGCACCTCTTCGACTCGGAACTGGAGAATGGGCCCGTCATAAGGGAGAGCGAAACGATCGAGCCCGGGAACCACATCCTCCCACCCTTCAACACTTCCGTCGGGAAGATCGGGTCCATGATCTGTTTCGATCTCCGCTTCCCAGAAATCGCATTAAGCCTGAGAAGACAAGGGGCAGAAATTCTACTCTATCCCTCCGCCTTCACGGTCCCGACGGGAAAAGCACACTGGCTTCCTCTCCTGCGTGCCAGGGCGATTGAGTGTCAGTGCTATGTCATTGCTGCCGCGCAGGTTGGGAAGCATAATGAGAAGCGGGAGAGTTATGGGCATAGTATTGTGATTGATCCTTGGGGCGAGGTGGTGGCGGAGCTGGGAGGGGAGGGGAAAGGGGAGCCGGAGGTGGTTTTGGCCGAGATTGATTTGGAGAGGGTGAGGAGGGTGAGGGAACAGCAGCCGTTGAAGAGGCGAATGTAAGTTTGATGTTCATTCTTCTCACTATGATGTTTCTCGCGAGTGTCATGAAAGCTGGACTGAGCTGGTCTGTTGCTAATACGTCGATCTTTGCAGTGACGTATATCCTGAGGTGTAGCATTAAACGTTAGAAGGAATAGAAAGTTGCGCACAGCACACACAAATCATGCTCCACCGTCGACTACCTCACATCCGCCGCTCGCCATCTCTGCTCGCCTGGTGGTGTTCCTCCCTTGGTTCGCTGCTGTGGCTGAGAATTGGTGGTGGGCTTGCTCCGCGGATCTGCGGGCATCCCCTGGCCTGAAGCTGGTGGTCTTGCGCTTAGATCGCGAGGCCGGGTGCATTCGCTCGTGTCGTAGGTCGGCTTCCAGAATCTCTCGGGCTCGGAACAGCGTAGGTCAAAGATAGTAGGGGCCCAGCTTGAGGGAGCGCCATAGTCAAAGCTTTGCTGATATGCGTGTGAGGATGGCCGCGCGGAATAGCTTTGTTGCTGTGAAGTGCTGGTCGATAACGCGGAAGCTCGCATGCGAGCTTGCATCAATTGGAGTGCGTCAGAAAGTGTTGTTGGTTCACGGTTTGGTTCGTCGTCCGCATCATAGTCATCATGGCATGAATCCTTCCTGGCAGTGCTGCCGGTCTCGCCGCTCGCGGCGACATCTGTCTGCTATCGCTGACTGTCAGCTCTTGACCGTCTGAGCAAACAATACGTGGCAGGTTCTTGCGCTGCGACTTACCCGCGTCGACATGTCGAAGCACAGTCTATCCCTTGCTTGGAATGGCGAGGCTCTTGCGATGATTTCTGCCGAGCCGGTCTGATTTCTGCTGCAAGTCGACCTTACGGGAAGAGGACGCGCTCTTCTTTGAACCAAGCGCTGGGGTCGACCTGTCACAAACTTCACAGTGCTCGAGCACAATGTCCCACCACCATGCAATATGCAGCCAGGATTCTTTGCCAATGGCGCGTGTAACAGTAGTTGTAGAGAGCGCACCACGTCCCGCACCGCTTCGCTCGCCTAGTCTGAGCTGCCGTGGCTACTGCACGTACACGATATCTTCATGCATGATCATAATGTGTAGTTTTCTTGCTCGCTCCAACCCCACGCAGCTTTCAGATTCGTGATAGCAACGCCTGTGGGCCACGCGTGGATTTTGTCACATCTATCGGACACCTAGATAGGTACGCGCCTATAGCGATCGACGCTATCCGCGATAGAACTTATCACCTCTAAGGTAAAGGCTATCTAGTATAAGAATAGGGACAAGGTGGCTTCCTTACTTAGCCTAGACATATCGGGAGCCTTCGACTTAGCTCTATAGGAAATGGCTAGAAGGTAAGAAGGCCTCGGCGCTAATCGAGTACGTCTTACAATGCTCGTTGGTCGATGAGAGAATCAAACTTGTCACCCGCCATGGTACAAGCCATTGCCCCGTAGGTGAAAGCCGGAGCATTGTTCGGGTTGCTGAGAGCCATCCCGCATAGGATGCGAACGTGCTTCCGAATCTCGTTATCCATGGTTCTGAGTGCCGATGCCCTGCCTAGACCCAGCCGCGGTATGCTCGAGTTGTGGGAGGCCAGGAGAATCCTAGCTAGATGGAAGTGCTGAATACCGGTGGCGTGCTCGTCTGCCACGTACCATATCTCTGGGAATGCTTCTTCAGCCTCGGGCTCACGGTATACGAAGGATAATGACTCTGTCGTCCACCTGCACAGCTAGTCAGTACTACAGAATGCCGTCTGTGCTACGGTATTACTGACCACTGTTGCACCTGTTCCTCGAGGTACTTGTAGTTGCTCACGGTGTGATGACCATCACTAAAGCAGAAGCGGAGAGTGTCGGCGCAGAGTACGACCATGCGACAAGCCCTGTACGATGCAGTCAGCATGATAAAGAAGACACGCACGTGGCGACCTAGCGTACCAAATGTGATCATCGGCCGCTTCGAAGGACCTGTCCACGTTGCAATGCTCCAATGCAGGCAAGACTGGTCGTTGATTCACGAAAGCTACGTAAACCTCCTGACGCAGTCCTACCCAGAATGCCGCTTGCCGAAGGCCTCCTGTGACCGCAGCGCGCTCTTGTGCCTGGATGAAGGCTTGCGCACCGAGAAGATGGCTGTGCTGATCCGCAGGTAGCTGCCCAGAAATCGGGACTTCTAGCTCTTCGAGATGTCGTAATATGATCGTCGATGCCAACAGGTTCTCGTCCAATATGGCCGCTGTGTCGTCAAGCATGGGTATGAGGTGCTTCAAGCATTCTTGGTGGTATTTGTTCGAGATCAATGGATCATATTCACCTATCCGACTCAGATGCCTTGCCGAAAGTGCAAAGATAGCATTCATCAATGTCGGACACACTGCCGCTCTTTGTGGAACGACGGCGCGAAAGTGATTCAGCGGATCCGTCAGGTCGAAATTGCGAGATAGTGTTTCCACGTACTATCGCAACAGTTTGGCTTGCTCCCTATCGTGTAACGGCCACACAGGCGTGTCCAGATATATACGGGAAAGAGACTGCGACACACCGTTCTCAAGCCCAGGGAACGAGGATAGATCTAGTTCTGGATTGGACGTGACATGGTCCATGCCAGCAGTGGGAGTCCATCCCGTATGCCATGAGTCGGCCGACGAACGATGATTGAAGACGTCGGAAGGCGACCGATGATTAAGATGACTGATCGGGCTGCCGGATGCTGTCGAGCTTGGGTAGCCACTCTCGTGCGTAAGTCGTCGACGCTTTGACAACGGTAAGGTCTCGGGACCATCTGTTGATGGTAGTCGTTCAGAATATGCCTGACTCTCGGCACCAGGGCTTGTAAATGGCTGCTTTTCGGAAAGTGGTGTGGGTGTCAGACCAGTGCTCTGCTGAGGTGTGAGGCCGGTGGTCTCTGGCCAAGGATACTGCGGAGGCTCTGGACGGTCGTCTAAGTGTGAAGTCGCTGGACCACTCGCGGCCGAAGGCGACTCGCCAGATTGTGTGCCCTTTTCTGGCGCCAAGTGTGGTTTTTCTTGACGTGGAGGTGGTCGTGACGGGTTGTGAGCAGCAGGCTCTGGCCAAGTGAAAGGCGTTGGATAGGGGTTGTCCTCATCCAGGACATAATCGTAGATGTTGATGAGTTCCGGAGTCTCGTCGAGGAAGGTGAGGCTTCTAGCAGTCTTCACCCAGGTCTGCTTCTTGCTAAAGTCGTACTCCGTCTTCGCCAGACCAGAGCCGGTGAGGTTCGCAACAGTGGGATTGGCGCCATGGCGAAATCTGATGTTATAGCCTCTGACACACTCAATTCCAGACTTTTGGCATCTAGCGCATGAAGGTCTTTGCTCGTCGCACCTCAGATGTCTCAGTCGACAGTTCTGGCTAAGCGATGTAATGTCAGTGACACAAACAATAAAATCCAACGACAGCCGAGGGAAAGCAGTGCTTACCAGCCAGTCTTCGTCCGCTGCGTCTGCTGCGTAGTCGTATTACTGGCAGTCTTCGTTTCTGATGACATGCTAACTATGCCATAATTCGCGATCCATCATACCATGGTCGCTGCAAGACGGCGGAACATATCACCTGCATCGGCGTCTGAGGGCAAGAACGCTCAAGCGGGGCAATGCAAAAACGAAACGGTGGGTCCTCTTTGGGAACTTGTTGGTGGATTCGAGTGCGATATAGGGCGAGACTAGGAAGCAGGGAAGTGGATACCAAGATCTACATCGTGGCTCTCCCGCACAGTGGCGGATGCATGAATACCAGGGAACAAACACGACCGAGCGGCTTAACTTTTAATGGGCATGGAATTGAGGATGACAAAGAGATCATCAGACTGGGACAAGGAGGTAGGAAAGCATCTTCATGACTCCCCCCGAAAGTGGTCCCGTGCAAGTGTAAACATCTAGAATGTTGTCTATCCAGATCTATCTCATTTTGAACTCCGTCCCATTGTAATCTACAAACGGGCCTTCGACTCGACAATTCTCTCGCCAATCTCGTTGAAGTTGATCTTCTTGCCAGTCCTGAGCGACTCCTGCAGAGCATCGCCAACCTTAAGAGCAGCGACAGCACCATTTAGCTGGAACGGTGGCCTCTTGCCGTCAAGGATCACCTCAGTGAACTCGTTCGACTCCGTCACGAAAGCCTGCTCGAAACGGTCGTAGTACGTTTGTGGGACATCGCGGCGGATACCGGTAGCCTCGTGGTGCTCAACGAGGTTCTGCGCTGGGTTGCCATTGACGACAATCTTGCCGTGTGTGCCGATAATCTCAGTTGTGTCGGTCTGGCCAGCGGCCATCATGCGGGAAGAGTAGAAGTATGCGATCTTGCCGCCCCAGAACTCAACGATGCCGACACCGTTGTCGACGTCGCCGTACTGGGCAAGGCCTTGCAGACGGGCGTTGATGCCGACGGCTGTGACGCTCTTGACGATGCTGTCTGAGCCGAAGTACCAGAAGGCGAGATCGATGTCGTGAATGTTGGCGTCGACGAAGATACCGCCAGAATGCTTGGCGTATTGGACGAAGTAGTCGTCGTCTCTGTGCTTGTCGGCAGTCTGCGATCGGATCACTGATACACGGCCAATGTTGCCGGACTCGACCTTGCTGGCTGCGTCTCTGTAACTGGCGTCGAATCGTCGGGAGAAGCCACACATGACAGTGAGCTCTGGCTTCTGCTTCGCTGCTTCAACGACACCCTCGCAGATCTCGAGGCTGGTCGAGAGTGGCTTCTCGCAAAGGACGTGCTTGTTTGCGTCAATTGCTCGGATGGATTGTGGTGCGTGCTCTGTGGTGATACCTGCAACAACGACAGCCTCGAGGCCCTCGTGCTTGAGCATCTCGTCGAAATCGCTGTAAATCTTGACGCCGAATGGCTCCAGGCGCTGCTTGGCCCATGCCAATGCTTTTGGGTCTGGATCGCATGCTGCTACGAGCTCTGCGCGAGGTGTGCGGTCAAGGAAGTGCAGAGCGTGGCGAGCGCCCATACGGCCGAGGCCAGAGACAGCGACTTGGAGCTTGCGGACCATTGTGACGGTGCTGTGCGGATTGAGGACGTGGGAGGATGAGGAAGATGCTGTGAAGGTGTTCTGAACTTTTTCAACAGCTCTCTTTTTGCTGGAAGATCGGCGGGTTCGGAAGGGCAAGAGAAACAGTGTAGCAACGAGGTTCATCCAGCAGCCATGGGCACACACCTACCTTTGATTATCACCTGGTCTGCTCGTCGGTCGCTCGACAGCGTAATGCGCGTCTAGCTGAGCGTGATGTGAGACGACGTGAGTGATGCACGCGTTGGTACAGGCCAGAGTGAAGCTCCAGATTGTGCCGTGGCCTTCACGCGCTGCTGAATGTCGGGAAGTCTTGCCCCAGCAGCGTCAGACAGAGCAAGTTGACTCACCTCTCCAGACCCCATCGCCGGCGGCGGGAGAAGATGATGGCGAAGAAGTGGCGGAGTGAGCGCTTTGGGTGGGAACAGCGCAGCGGGAAGACTGATCGAGGATATGATCCCGCCATGAGCTCCATCTGGTGGAGGCCCCGCGTGGAGTCGATCACTGATCAAGCAGATGCAGCGCCATGTTTTGTTGTGTTCGTCGGCAAGACGCGGGCTGTGATAGAACTACTCTATCTATCTACGGTAACACTTGCCATGAGCGTAAGCTTATCACATTCACCTTCGAAGGCATTGAGGATAGCAATCACGAACAATTTGGCGCCCCCACACCATGCATGCGTTCAATGGACAACCGTGAATGGAGCCCTCGCCCAAGAGACGGCGCGCATCCAAACCTAGAGCCGGCCAAGTGAAGCGTCATAACTCGCATAGCAGTAAACATGTTCACAGAGATCACCGAGTCCTTCCACGCATCCAGGGAACCCCTCGACATAGTACAGCGGAGACCACATAGGACTTATCATCTGCCCATCCATCCTGCCAGACATAGGTGTGTTAGCTATACTCAAGAACCACGTGGTAACGTTTCAGCTCCTCATGCTGAGTAGGGAGTAAGGCGCAGACATGTCCCTGACGGACTATGCCTTCTGCCGAGGGATTCGTACTTACCACCATCCACAGTGAGAATCTCTCCACTGACATACGCACTGGCCCGACTCGCCAGGAACACAACACTCCCCTTGAAGTCCTCCGGCGAACCCCATCGACCCGCCGGTATCCGCTCTAAAATCGAAGCCGCCCTCTGTTCATCCTGAATCAACGCAGTATTCATCTCTGTAGCAATGTACCCCGGCGCAATGCCATTCACAGTAATACCCTTATCGGCCCACTGGTTGGAAAGAGCTTTGGTAAGCTGGCCAACACCGCCCTTCGACGCTGCGTAGGCAGGCACATTGATCCCACCTTGGAATGTGAGGAGGCTGCCGATGTTGATGATGCTGCCTCGTCTGCCGTAGTGGTCTGCGTCGCGGGACAGCATGTGTGCGCCGACGTCTCTGCAGAGGGTGAAGACGGCGTTCAGGTTGACTTGGAGCACTTCGTTCCAGTCCTCGTCTGGGAATTGGTGGGCTGGGTGTCGTTTCTGGATACCGCCGCAGTTGAGCAGGATGTGGATTTGGTGGCCGTCTTCGAGGACCTTGGGTGTCAAGGCTTTCATCGATGCGTTGTCGGCGAGGTCTGCTGTGTATATTTGGGCTTTCCTGCCCAGCTTCTCGATCGCTTGCTTCGTTTCTTGGTTGGAGTCATTCCTCTATTCTGCGTTAGCATTTCTATTCGGTCTGCAACCATGTCCACACAACTCACCTGCACAAGCAACACATCTGCACCAGCCTCTGCCAAAGCGACAGCCATCGCCTGCCCAATACCCCTCGTTCCTCCAGTGACGAGAGCCGTCTTGCCCTCCAGGCTGAAAAGCTGCTGCACAGAACCCATCCTCGTCTTCTTACTATCAAATGCTCTGCAACTTGTCGAATCCGCGCTTCAGACATGCACACAATTACGAAAAGATCACAAGACGAGAGATATTTCACCATTGATCAGGCACAGCTCTGGCCCTGCAGATGCCGACATGGGGGCGAACGAGGGGCTCTCGCTGCGAGTTCAAATGCCGATCATGAGCGCGAAACGCAATCAACAGCAACGGAAAAAGATGGCAGCACGTACATAGGTGGACATGCCCCGAGGAGAGAGAACAATCTTGTTGGTATAGTGGAGTGCTTCATTCTTACCTTTTCCAATCGTTCTTCCTGTCATCATCGTCCTTGTAAGCAAAAGTTCATCAAGGTATCTCTCCAGCAGCTCTCCATACACCATGTCTACCGAAACGATCAATGCCTCCGTCCTGCACGCGGCAAAAGACTTGAGAGTCGTAAGCCACGAAACAAGTCAATCCCAAACAACGACCACTGACCAGATCCCCAGGAACAACGCACCCTCTCCCCACCCTCCTCAAACGAAGTCCAAATCCGCATCGCCTCCACCGGCCTCTGCGGCTCCGACCTCCACTACTACTCCCACTTCCGCAACGGCGACATCCTCGTCCGCGAACCTTTGTCCCTCGGCCACGAATCCGCCGGCGTCATCACAGAAGTCGGAGCCGACGTCTCACACCTCAGCGTAGGCGACAAGGTCGCCCTCGAAGTCGGCCTCCCCTGCGAACAATGCCAACGCTGCACAGAAGGACGCTACAACATCTGCCCGAACATCAAATTCAGATCCAGCGGCAAGGCATTCCCCCATTTCCAGGGAACGCTGCAAGAGAGAATAAATCACCCAGCCAAGTGGGTCTACAAACTCCCTTCAGAGATCTCCCTCGATGTCGGAGCCCTGCTCGAGCCGCTGGGCGTAGCGCTCCACGCTTTCAGGCGGAGCCTAATGCCCAAGGACGCAAGCGTCATCGTCTTCGGCGCCGGCGCAGTAGGGCTCCTATGCGCTGCTGTCGCGAAGCTGAAGGGGGCGAAGAAAGTGGTGATTGCAGACATCGACGCGGGAAGGCTAGATTTTGCAGTGAAGAATGGGTTTGCGCATAGTAGTTACACGGTGCCGATGCGGCGGGGGAAGGATGTGGAGGAGAGTTTGGCGATTGCGAAGGAGACTGCGGCGGAGATTGGGAGGGTTGATGGTGGTGGTGTGGGGGAGGTGGATGTGGTGTTTGAGGCGACGGGGGTGCCGAGTTGTGTGCAGGCGGGGATTTATGTGAGTGTTCTTATCGTACCGCTGCTGGGGCTGGGCTGGGAGTGAGGAAGGGGTTACTGACGTTTCTATGCTAGGCTACAAAACCAGGAGGCCGCATCATGCTCGTGGGCATGGGCCATCCCGTCCAAACCATCCCCCTTGGAGCCGCTGCGTTGCGAGAAGTCGACATCGTAGGCGTGTTCCGATACGCGGATACATACCAGGAAAGCATCGACATCGTGCTCCAAGCGCAGAAATCCGCCGACGGACCTGACTTCTCGAAATTGGTGACGCATCGCTTCAGCGGCCTGCAAGAGGCTGTGAAGGCTTTCGAGATGGCGGGCAAGACGAAGGATGCTGAGGGCAAGTTGGTGATTAAGGTTATTATTGATAGTAGTGATGAGGCTCAGGGCAAGGTATGAATGTGCACTTGCGCACATTTTTGAATAGTGCTGATATGATTCTGGGGATTCAGCAGGTGGCGAAGTTGTTAGTGAGTGAGTGAGTGAGTGTGGTTGTGCATAGCGATAGGGAGTTGAGGTGGGTAAAACGAGAAGATCTTGGCTCATTATTAGACGTTCATACATCATTCAGGACATTGCTCTTCATAATCATGACTCGTGCACTGATTCTCCAAACGCCTTGCTGTACAGTCAAAGACGCGCTTAAGCACCAACGATCGTTCCACCCGTGCACGTTGTGCCAGCAGCCACAGCCCCCATGCGCACCCATCCTCCATGATCGCAAACCAAGAACTGAGTTCCCCCGTCGGTACATTGCAAACTGCCATCCACATCACAGTCCCCATCCGGCCTTGCCCTCACAATGCGATCGTCCCTATAGCTGCCACTCTCCACATTCGCCTGCTGACCGTACTCATCCGTCGTGTTCGAGTATGGCGACAGGTAGGGCAGACACATCATACCAGCAGCAACTGTGCGCGAGTACCCGTATACCCAGTCCGCGGCGCTGTTGTAGTTGCATGTTTGCCATGTCGTCTCGCTTGTGCAGATGAAGGTGCCTGGTACGCAAGGTAGATAAACGCTGAGATCACCGGTGGCGTATGGTGGTCGGTTGGGGTTCGAAGGTACTGGATCTGGATCTTGAGGCTCGGGAGCTGGTGTGGATGGTTCGGGTGTGGGTGGAGGTTGAGCTCTTGTTGAGGTGACCATTCGGGATGTGGGAGGTGGAGTTGGAGATGGTGGGCTGGGCGGCATAGATTGAGCGACGCACTGCCATAAGCATGTCCCGACGAGCTCGCAGCCATAGCCAGTGGCACAGGGGCAGAGGGCAGCGGTCCCGGTGCAAGCAGCTTCGGGCACTGACGTGATGTAGGTCGCTGGGTGAGATGTGGTCGCTGATGGTGTTACAGTGATGGTGACGGTGCTATCGCAGTCCACGTAGACAGTGGTCGTCGACACGCCTTCGCTGCTCGGGAGCATGATACGTTGAGGAGGGTATTGTGCTAGACTCGTGGGTGCCATCACAGCTTGTGGGGACAACGTTCTCGCTTGCATTGTAGCTGTTGATGTGGCGCTGCGGCGCTCGGTGTAGGAGTCGTCTGGTAGGTTCTCATTGGAAGCAGAACCGTCGTTACCACCGTACGAATCATCTGGGGCGTGAGTAGCAGAAGCAGGAGCGGCCAATTCTGTATACGACTCATCAAGCGCAAGGGCAGAGGTCGTTGCGTTCGTCCCATAATCTGCTGGATCAGTGGTGCTAGGTGTGGTAGTATTACTAGATGGTGCTGGTGCTGCAGGGCTATCACCAAGATCTTGATAGGTTTCGCCATATGGTTTTGCTGAATCGCAAGTGCCTGGAGACAGCGGGCTAGAGCTGCTGTAACCGTCTCCATAAACGACATCCGGTCCAGGGTTTGGATAGACAGGATCGTCCCCTTCCGTAGTAACACAATCGCTAACACCAGGCAGGTTGGCCTTCCAGATGTAAGGCAAGCTGTCGAAGCTGTTATACGCTTGTCTCCGTCGCCGCCTATGAGTGCTTCCTGCGACCACTTCGACCTCTGCGCAGTTCATGTAGTACTCGCGGTTGCCTTGCTTGTTCTGCCACGTCCAGGCGAGTAGAGCGTTTCCAGTAGGAGCATATGATGGTACCGTGAAGTCGTATGTCGTCTCAAGAGGACATCCTCCGATCATGCTCTTGATCACGCTGAATGTAGCGCCATTGTCGTAAGACATGGAAATTTGACATGATCCACCGCCATGCGTGGCTGAACCAGCTAGTGTGATGTTGTAGGTCGATCCAGCTGAGTATGTTGCCACAGTGCGGATAGGTCGATCGTTCTGGTAGCCTTTGCATGGGAAGTTCGATCCATCGTCCATGAGTGGACTGGTCATACTGTAGTCGATCTCATCGTATTTGTTCATCGGATCAAACTTGCTGTGTAGCGCATAAGGCCAGCTCATCTCCATGTGGCCGAGTACATGTCGTGCGGATAGTAGCAAGGCGCAGAATGCCAAGCCAGATGTAGGTTGTCTCTTGGGTGTCATGTCGGAGGAAAGTATGATGAAACAGTAACGGGAGAACCAAACGGTGGCGGCGGGACTTACATACTCTGAGCAGCGCGACACGCTGCGTACTACTTGCCATCTTCCTATGCTGCACAAGTATGGTGGCTAAGGTGTTCGAGGTGTAGGAGGTTGAAGGCACATTCCTCGATCAAGCGCGAGGGACCTGCAGCAGAAGCATTCCTGAGTACCATGGGGACTTGGTGCATGATCTGCGCAATGGCCAGCCTTTGCGTGATGTCGCTCGCTACAGTCGGGTCACTTGTAGTGCCGTTGGGGTTGAAGGTCATGCTGTTCGTGTCCAGGGTGTGTCGCCAGATAGCTCTGGGCGGATGTCAGCATCACCAACACCGACAGTCTCGATAGTAGAGCAGTGGACGTGATCGTTCTTCCCAGTGCATTTGAAGCGAAGTGACGATGGCAGGACAGTGTCTGGCTTGGAACGAAATGTCTTTGTTGAACTTTGGCTCGACCTCGGGATGATCCTCCACCAAACGCGTCACTCTACACTCCCCAACCACACCATACCATGCCACCACAATGCCCGAACTCACCCAAAACAACAACGCCAACGAGGAGAAGCTAAAAGCCGCTCTGTGGTACTCCATCGGCAAGACCGTCGACGCCGTCGCCCTTGACACCAACATCAATGCCACACCACAATACATCGCTGGCCTGACAGAGTTGGTTCACGCGAAGATCAACACGGCCGCTGCAGACATGGAAGCATTTGCGAAGCACGCTGATCGCACGACTATCAATAGTAAGGATGTCCTACTGCTCGCGCGAAGTAATGAGGCGTTACAGCACATGCTTGAGGAGAATGCGGATACAGTGCGCAAGAGCGATCGCGCTTCGAAGCGATGAGATGGCACACTGTCATGACGGGAAGAGTGCGCAAACATCAGATGGAGCATGGCTTTTGATCTCGCTGTCTACATTTATGGACTGCATCATCAGAGCAGCATGGAGGCTATAGCACCCAAGATGATACCGGAGGCCTACTCCTGCTTGTCTGGGAAGCCCAGGTTCACGCCAAATGGAGGATACACATATCTCGTTGTGCCCTTCGTCTTGTGAATGGAGTTCAAGGCCTCGAGATCGCCAGAGTCGAGGTTGACGATCTTCAGGTTCTCTTCGATGCGCTTCGGTGTCACAGACTTTGGAAGAACAACGTGTCCTCTCGCGACTGCAAAGAGTTAGCAAAGACCGCGAGGAAAGAGGAGAGAAGTAGAGCGGCTGCAAAAGACGTCTCCACAAGCAGCGTGCGAGAGGGATGCCAGAGAAGTGCTGAGAGTATGGATGGGGAAGCTCACCTTGGTAGTTGATCAAGACCGTGCCCTCGCCAACGCCATGCTTCTTCGCTACCTCCTTCACGCCCTCATCGGCGAACAGTGGGCTGCCGGTGCTTCCAAGTGGGCTGTAAGCCTCAATTAGGATACCCTTGGACTTGCAGTAATCCGCAATGTCCTGTTGTGGAAGAAGTGGGTGGTTCTCAATCTGGTTGGCTGCCGGGACTACCTTCGCTTGTGGGAGCAGCTCCTCGAGGAACTTGACTGAGTAGTTCGACACGCCAATCGCCTTGACTTTGCCAGTGTCCAGAAGCTTTTCCATGTTCTTCCAGGTGTCGACGTGGCTCCACCTGGTATCGAGGTCACGCGAGCCGTCTGGATGCTTCGGGAAGAGAGGGTGGTTGCCGTTCGGGTTCATCGGTACTGGCCAGTGGATGAGGTACAAATCGATGTAGTCCAGACCCAATCTCTTGAGGCCCTCGTCGAGACACTCTTCTGGCTTCTGGTGATAGGTGTTCCATAGCTTGGAGGTCACGAAGATGTCTTCACGCTTGATGCCACTGTCGAAGGCTTCCTTGAGGCCCTCACCAACCTCGTTCTCGTTGCCGTACACGAAGGCCTGGAGAACATATCAGTACGCGAAGATGCGCCATATGTCAAGCTACTCACAGCATCAATGTGCTTGTAGCCGCTCTTCAGTGCGTGAGCAACAGCAGTCTTGACCTGGCCTGGATCTGGATGGACACGACAGCAGGAGCAGAAGACACATCTTCCTCAGATCACTCACCGGACTGCCATGTGCCTAGCCCAACTGCTGGGATCTTTGCGCCAGTGTTGAGGGTGAATGTGTGGTCTGCCATTGTTTTTGGATGAAGAATGCTCTCTGGTGTTCGTGCGAGGATGAAGTTTGCCAGAGAAGGATTCATTGAGAGGTTCGCGCAAGGATACACCGAAGCATGCGCGCTGTTGACGTGGTTTGGCCGCGTCGGCAACTGCTGGGGAAGAAACAGCCCACCACACGAAACGCCCATGGCTGCCATGTGCTCCAGCGTCGGAAGGCACGATCTCGGCGACAAGTGAGAAGCTGGGGAAAGTGACGGGCTATGGAGAAACGTACTGCCAGCTCCGTCGCCGAAAAGTGCTCCAAGACCTCACCTTGTCCAAGTTGGGCCATCGGAGCGAGCACCTCTGGGCCTAGGAAAAACCAAGTCACCGAGCTCCCTTGTCATTTGCAAAACTGGCAATGTTCTCCATCCATTACGCCATCATCCGCCTATCAGCCGGAGCTGCTGCCCCAGCACGAGCAATTTCCGTTGAGGAAGCGGGGTTTTTGTGCTTCCGACAAGGGCGCTAACGGTCAGGATTCTCCGAGCATGACCTATGATTCACCTCACATGGCCGCTATCCTTGCATCTGGAGGGCCTTAGACTCTGGCGGTTCCAGCCTTGTTGCATGGCATCGTATCAAGTCCCCATCTCGTTGATCCGCCACTTCCCACGGGCAGCTGATGAGATGTGAAGGCTAGACAGGGAAGAATCTCCACGTCACGACGTAAGGGACTGCTTTCATCTTGCCTACTGAGCTTTCTCAGGGCAAGTGGAGTGTCCACACCTCTTGTAAGCGATGTCTACGGGTACTCCATAAGTATCATTCCCCTTCAGCTCTCCTCGACCCATCAGCACCTTTCCATTACCTTCATCCCAGTGAGCTACTCCATCTTACCAGCCACTGTTCTCGACATTCGACTTTGCATTTACTGTCACTTGTATTACTAGTCGTCACCATGGCACCAGCAATGCTTGAGACTCCCAACATTGCGGAGAACTTCAACGACCACAAAGACGGTCTCGCCCTCGAGGCAACCGACGATGCCGTCCACGAGGTCAACCTCCTCAAGGCAGAGATGCGGGTGAAGAACGGCACCGCAACCCAAGAGGAGATCGACATGTACGAGAAGTCCAAGTTCGACGAGGACAAGGACAAGACCCAGTTCCGCAACTACGAAGACGCCTGCGACCGCGTCAAGAATTTCTACAGAGAGCAACACACCAAGCAAACCGTCGCCTACAACCTCAAAGCCCGCAGCGACTTCAAGTTCAAGACTCGTGCGGAGATGACTATCTGGCAAGCCATGGAGAAACTCAACGAGCTCATCGACGAGTCCGACCCAGACACATCCCTCAGCCAGATCGAGCACGCCTTCCAATCCGCCGAGGCCATCCGCCGCGACGGCAAGCCACAATGGTTCCAGCTCACCGGCCTCATCCACGACCTCGGCAAACTCCTCTTCTTCTACGACGCTCAAGGCCAGTGGGACGTCGTCGGCGACACCTTCCCAGTCGGCTGCCGCTTCAGCGACTCCATCATCTACCCGGGCTCCTTCGAGGAGAACCCAGACAGCAAGGACCCTATCTACAGCACCGAACACGGCATCTACCAGCCCGGCTGCGGCATGGACAATGTCATGCTGAGCTGGGGCCATGATGAGTATCTTTACAACATTTGCAAGGACCAGAGTACCCTTCCAGATGAGGCGCTGGCTATGATCAGGTACCATTCGTTTTACCCGTGGCACAGTGCTGGGGGGTATAGGTGGATGATGAATGAGAAGGATGAGAAGATGATAGGCGCTGTTAAGGCTTTTAACCCGTATGATCTTTATAGCAAGAGCGATGGGTTGCCTGAAAAGGAGACTTTGATGGCGTACTACAAGAACTTGATCAATGTTTACTTCCCACCGGGAGAGGGTGAGACTGAGAAGGTTATCAAGTGGTAGAGGTGAATGGTTGGGCTGGGATTTTGCATGGAAATGGCGTTTGGGTTTTGAGCGATTCTGGCTCCCGCTGTGGATGGCGGTCGAGCGGTATGATGTGATAGTAGCATAGAGCTTCGCGACGATGATGAGATTACGACTTCTACTGCTGTGTATTCTGTGCTTCCACGTCTTCTTTTGTTAAGGGCTCTCCACCGAGGGCTGGTGACAAAGTTGATTGCCACCGAGCGCTTCGACTCCCTATCGAAGCGCAGGCCGCTGCTTCAACACGCTGGCGTGTAGCTAAGTCGTAAGGCCGCGCCGATGCAGTCGAGCTTGCAGCGCGTCGACGTATATTGAACCCACGGATATGCGTGCCTTTCTCAGCTCCTCGGGAGTGAAGTCGACAGATATAGCGGCGGCAACATCCTTTGTCAACAGGTCTTGCTCCGTCAGCATAGTAAGTCCGCGGACGGTAGAAGCATCGACACATCGCCGGACGCTGCATCGACAAGAAATGTAATTCGGAGCACTTCTCTCAGGCGAAACTCGCTCGCAGTACAGCGACCATCGCCGATATTTTCTCTACTTCGTCATATCATAGCCACCACCAACATCACCACTCCCGCCGCAAAACCCACCACCTCAACAGCCCTACCTTTACCCTCGACACTCCCTCCAGTCTGCAAAGCAGCCTCACTCCCACTCTCCGTCGCTATCCCGCCCGCATCCTCACCCCCTCCACTACTCGTCGCTGTCCCAACCGCTCCTGCAGTCCCTCCAATCGTCACCGTGCTCGTCGACACCACTTGGCCATTCACATACACCTCCGTCCCGGTCGCCGCGGCGCTA
This sequence comes from Fulvia fulva, assembly GCF_020509005.1. Classification (NCBI taxonomy): domain Eukaryota; kingdom Fungi; phylum Ascomycota; class Dothideomycetes; order Mycosphaerellales; family Mycosphaerellaceae; genus Fulvia; species Fulvia fulva. Next base: position 2,532,907 of record NC_063012.1, read on the forward strand.
TATGTCGTACCGGATACCACGATGGCGGAGGAGCCGGGTATTATAGTGTAGGAAGGACCGATCGTGTAGGGCGCTGAAGGAGCGTCAAGAGTCGTGCGCGTGCGTTCTGGGATGGGGATACGTGGGACGGTCGATGCTGCTGGTGGGGTCGTTTCTTCGGGCGGTGGTGATGATGGGGATGCTGTAGGTGTTTCGGGATTCACTTGCGACTGCTTCGTAGCAGACGGTTCTGTGATCTTGGGCCCGCTGGGATGAGGGTCTGATGGTGTTGGTTTCCCAGGGCCGGCGAGAGAGGCTTGGGTCGATTCGACGCGCGGGGAGTTGTAGGTGGGACATGTTTGGCAGGGCACGTTGAGGCTTGCCTGCGATTTCTCGGTGCGGACTATGGGGGCTGGTGGTAGGCCTGTTCCTGTCCTTGCGATTGAGGTGATGTTGTTTCTGTATGCTGGAGAATCTGGGAGTTCGATTGCTGGTGGTAATCCCGCTGCCGCGTTGGCTGGTGGTGTCGCTTCGACGATCGTCCATCCGAGAGATGTCGCGAGGAGGAGGGCTTGGAAGAGGGTCATGGTGCTGTGCTGTCTTGAAGGTAAAGAGCGACTGTTTCCACGAAACAGAAGACGAAGGAACGGAACTGATACTTACCAATGCTAGAACACTTCGATTGAGAGCACCACTGTTCGTATTGCTTCAGGATAGGATCTTGAATGTCAACGTGGACCGGCAGATCCGTTAATACGACATGTTGGTTTATGTATTGCAGCCACGGTCGCCTGAGCATCGACAGTGAGATTGGTTTACTACGGAGTTTCTCGAAGAACTGGACGATGACGAAGAGCAGAAGTTGAGAAAACGAATGCCAGCACCAATACCATCATCACGACTTGACTGTAAGGACAGTGATAGCGACCAAAGCATGGCCCCAGAGCCTCCTCCCTTTAGATCCAATCCACCAATTCCATCACTTCATCCACGTTCACTGACAATAAGCTGGGTTCAGCTTCCGCGCCACGTAGACATTGTTCGCCGAGACATAACTGCCACCATTATCCTCCTTCAAGTAGCACGACCCGTAAGTGTCTACGCTTCGTCCTGTGTAGGTAACATAGTTGCACCTTGGTAATCCGCCGCAAGTCCTCAGGCATTCGTCAAAGGTCTGGGTTGTAGTTAAGCCCCAGTACCCGTTGGATCTGGTATCGGAGTTGCAGCGAATGCGAAAATTGTAGCCCGAATTCGTGAGATATTCTGTGCCGTTCGACGAAGGGCACTCCAGATCAGCTCGTTTGACCAAGGTGTCCGGAACGGCAGAGGCTGAGACATCGGCCAGGGGGGTGAGGGTAGCTAGGGCGAGGAGGATGTTGGTGAAAGAAGACATAGTGTCCCGCTTGCTCGCCATCAGTTGATGCGGAGGGTGGTAGATCTTGTCGAGTTGACGCACACAACGAAGGTGCTCAATATTGGCGTAATGTGTGCTGTACTGCGTTGCTTGGGTGCCTAGAAGCCGTTGCTTCGTAGCGCTGGCTTTGTTGGTGAGTGCGATATGTTCGATCTGGTCGTGAGCGGACGGCTGCATTATAGCCATGAAGGCTACCACGCGTGCGCGATAGACGAGCGCGTGGCTCAATATTGTCGGAAGCCATGCGCTGTAGATCACAACAGCAAGAGGCGTCTTGGACTCCTCACGAGAAGGGCTGCGCGCTACCAGTGGCGTGTAGTGAAGCCCTCTGCTCGGGTAATGCAGTGTCTACTCATCATGTTGGCATATACACTTGGAATTGAGACCGTGCAGGCGCACGATTAGCCACCAGAATCGAGTGGCCCTGACGCCTGCAAATTGCCACAGCCATTCCCTGCGTATCGATGTAGCGACAGGCTTCGTACGTGCTCAGTGCCATGCATTTGGGCGTACTCATTGCCCCAGGAATACCATGCGGCTGAAAGCTCGATGGGGGTCGTCGGCGCCACGTTACGTAGACACTGCAAGATGAGTTGACCTGAGCCCAACAATGACATTGTTGCCGATGACAGTCAATGGCGAAGCCGAGCATGTCCCTATGGCGCGAGTCATTGGTGGCATTCGTAGGCTTCACTTCCTGGCTGCGACTAGGGTCTATATCGACCTGGCCGTAGAATGATCCCATCGTAACATGTGGACGAGGCTGAAGTGGACGAGGCTAGACTGGTCAGGCCCTTGATTCTGGAACCGCCTGCTCTGCTCCAGAACGGCGACGATATTCTGGAAGTCGTGGGAATCCGACTTGTGACTACAGCGTCTTGGGTATCATTTGTCTCGTGGTATGTGCTGTACAATACATTCTGCCGTTTCATGCTCGCTATGCTCGCAAAAGCCTACTCAACGTTCTGCTCAAAAAACATGCAGACATCCTCGTAACGGCACAGCTTCCCACTTCGCCTTGAACGGATTATCCTTATCAGACGCAGGCGTATCCATATACATGCTGTCCTGACCCAGTGTCTGGCTGGTATTCGTTCTCACAAGATGCTGGCGATAATTCTCTGGATCATCCAGCTTTGGCGCTGCAAAGTGCGGCGTTCGCGGCGTGTAGACATTGCTGATCGGAGCGAAAGGCGCACTGCGCATCTCGTACTCTCCAGGCCGGTCTGAGTATTCTGGAGCTGATGGGTATGATTCCTTCTCGGGCTTGTACATGTGTTGTCGGTTGTATCGCCATACTAGGAGAGTGACACCACCAAGGATGACGACCATGACGGCTACAACGGCTGCATAGGCTGTACTTGAGCGACCGGAGAACTGGAAGCCTAGTCCGCCGTTGACAACCGCTAGGAGCATGATGGAGATGCCGAGGAAGCGGTGGATCTTGCCCATGATTGTAGGCATTCCTGATCGCATGAAGACCATGTGGTGGGCTAGGCCAAGGCCAACCTGCAAGAAGAGAGCGGCAAAGACTAGGAGTCCGACGATCTGATGGGCAGAGTTGTAGTGCTTCGACTTATTGTACAGCGAAGAGGCGTATGCGCCCAGGCCAAGTCCGATCACGACAAACGCAATGCCCATCATTTGGGCTGCAGCATGTACGAAAGCTCGTCGAACCAGTCGCAGAGAAATTGCGCCGAGCGGAAATATGAGCAGGAATGCGATACACATGAAGACTGCGTGTGCTACTGGCGCCCACTCGGCTAACGTGCCCAGGTTGTATGGCGTGGAGGAGAAGTAGTTCGCAAATGCCCAGAACCCTTCGCCGACCTGCAGACCTGGATCTTGAGGAGCTGGAACACGGCCGTATGTGGTGTTGCTGGTCGCGACGGTCATGTTGAGGTTGAATGTTCCATAGGAAGCGTGGAGTCGTAGTGGTGCGTTCTTATCGTTGGAGCGGAGTGTCGTGTTTGGGCCGAGGGCGTAGATGAAAGGTTGTGCTTCGTTGTTGACATCGATCGATCCGCCCAACCAGCTGGAACAGTTCCGACATACTGCATGCGTGATCATGATGCCGTCCGGGCTCAAGGTGTTCGAGAATGGCGCATAAGTATCGGTGTGTACCTCTTCGATGACAATATCAGACTCCCACTCGGGTTCTGAGTGACCCGTGGCCATCCGCGCAGTGTTAGTGAGGTAATGTCCATCCTCTGCGATGTATGCGATAAGCATGCGCGTGTTCTTCATGTCGCTGCCGAAGCCGACTCCCATCCAGCTGCTCTTCGCCGGAGCATTCATGTGATAGTAGACGTCGCCATTCGTCGCCACGTTGAGCGCGAAGACGTATCCAGCGCTCGGCAAGACGAAGTAAGCTGCCTTTGCATTGTCGTCAATGCCCGCAGCTTGCTCCTGTTCACGATCGGCCGCAAACCCAAGAGCCAGAAGCGCGAGGAAGACGAAGAGAGACGTCCGGAGAATCATTGTGATAGGTATGTGAAATGACCGGCAGCGTTCCTCCAGGGAACTGCACACAATCGATGTGACCAGAGATGGCGGCGAGATTGGCGTGACTCGTGAGGACGAGGTGACGAGAAGACACGGCGTGCCCGCACGGAAGTATGAAGTAGGAAGAGAGGTCGTTCACCAGTGCCGTCTACACTGCTGACTGCTGCGGACTGTGATTCGTCACAGCAACCACGGCCGCGAAAAGAGAGGTGGATGGACGCAGGTCACAGCAGGTCGCAGCATGCAACCGCCGCCACATTTGTACGACGATGCCCTGCCAGCACGATGCAGAGGCAGGAGGGCTGAAAGGTAATAAGCTCTGCAGTCCGGCCAATCTCTATCTCTGTGCTGGCGGCAAGGACGGCCAGCTTCCTTCGGCGCCTATTCATTGGAGGAGAGTGCATGAAGGGCCGAGAATTTGGTATGGCATGTCTTCTGCCAACGACTTCCTCGAGCCGTCTCCGGCTCCATATCATACGGGCACTGTGGCCTTGATTACTGTTCTCGCAGCAGGCTCGTCATATCTTGACTCTTGAGTGTCACCGTGTGTCTTCATGCACAGAGATCACGCAACCACGCGAGCTCTGCACTCTGCACCCAGACCGCACTCCACCTTCCCCAATTTTATATTCTTGAAAAATGAAAGGGTGAGACAGCAACTAGGGTCCACTTCTACTAGCTTTACTCTACTTATTCTTCGAATAAATCTTCGTACCCTTACTATATACTATATACACTACCTAAATGTATCTATAACGGCTTAAAATGAAGTAAAAGATATATAGATAGATATTTCATTTGCCCGATGTAGTGCCTCTCGGCCTATGCGGGTCTGGAGCTATGGAATACCTAGGGTAGGAAACCTGCATATGCAAGTGAAAACCTCCCTCCTCTACCTCTGGTGCTCTGGTTTGTTGCTGTGAGTGATCCGCTTTCTCCTTCCACCAGGGTGCACTAGTGTCTGGGGCTGAGCCTCCTAGACTACCTTGCCTGCTACCCTGAGCTTTCTCCTCCTCCTCCTCCTCCTCCCCCTCCTCTTACTGCTGCTGCTGCTTCCCTCCCTTCGATCCACCTCTCTGTCTCTTCAGCAAGGGAGAATTGAGCTAAAAACTTTTCTGATATAACCCATTTGACCATTCTCTGCAGGTCTTTCTGACTGTTAACAAGGGCCTTGTATCGTCTATCCCTTGCTTTTGCTCTCCGGATCTCTCTTCCCCTTGACCAGTCTGGGCAGACAAGCAGCATGTGCTCAGGGTTTTGGGAAGGGTAGCCACAGGGGCATGCCTTTGTGTTGTATCCTGGGACTCGTCTTTGATGTAGATATGCTCTAAGCCCAATGTGCTCAGAGCGAATTTGGATTGCTAGGCTCGCCTCAGCCCTCTTGAGGTTGGTGTAGAGGGTGTAGTTGTATCTGCCAAACTGTTGGAGAGCTGCTGGTGTTCCTGGTCTCTGTGGTTTGATTTTCCACTGTTTCTCCCAGAGAAGTCCTGCGATCTGTTCAGACAGTGTCTGCTTCTTCTTGTCTTGTTTGTCCCTCTGTCTGCCTGTTCTCTGTTGAGCCTCCTGTGCTTCAAGCTGGACTTGGACAGTGTAGGCTTCTTCTAGGTCTGCCTTCTTCTGGGGTTACCTTAATATTTAGTAATCGTAAAGTATTCCGTATAGCACGAGAATATCTAGCTCCTCTACGAGTTACTATATATTATAAAGAGCCTTAATAGAATAGCAATAAGAATAACTCTATATATTACGCTATTACGTACGTCTATACAATAGTAGTAGACTATTACCTTAATAGGCCGTTTAACTATTATATACTAAACCGCTCCGTCGAGAGCTTTACTAAGGCTACGAAGTCTTCTAGGCTCGAGATTAAGGCGTTCGGCTATATCGATAGCCCTAACAAGTAATTTCGGAAGGTAATACTATATATTAAGATCGTCTTCCGTAAGAAGCTAGATAAGAAGGTCTTTAAGGTTATCGAGGTGTATATATATAAATCTACTACTAATTAGAAGTAACTCGGTCTAAGAGCTCCTAATATAAAGCGTATAAATAAGGTAGATAATACGACTATTAAATACTAGTAGAAGGAAGTAGGTACTAGTAAGCTACTACTACTACCGTAAATACGTATACCTTTAGGGCGGAAGTCTAGTAAGATATATCGTATTAAGACCGCTAACTTACTAGACCTATTTAAGTAGATATAGTAATTCTTTATATATACCAATAAGTAGTATACTATTACTAATTAAGGTAGTAGTAGCGGTAGGAAAAGGAATTATCGGCGCTATTACTAAATACGACACATTTGAAAGCCCTTATTAAGGCTATTCTAACGATCTATAAAGTAGGCTACTGCCCCTAGAATTAAGGGAGTTCTACCTCATTTAATTTAGATAGCTTAAAGTTCTCTTCACCCTATTTCTTTAGCTCTAAACGCCGCGGAGGTGCCTAGCTATATTAGGCAACTCCTAGGTAATAGTAGCCTAGGCTACGGTACTACCGGCGCCTACGGCTCTATAGGCGAAGCTCCCCTAAGACAACTAGTAGTAACTTATAGAGGACGTAAAAAGTATAGAAACTAACGATTAGCTCCTATACCGGTCTCTATAGGTAATGATCACTTAGCTACGTACGGCGCTAGTACTATTATATTACCGAGGGTAATAAGAAATAAGGACGACGTCTTAGGCAATTAATAAGGCCACCCGGAGTCAACACCCCTATAGCTAGGTATCGGTCGCGGTATCGATACTAGGCCCCCGCCTAACGTACGATATAGTTACGATCCGTATTATAGTAAAGGAAGACTAGGCAGAAGTTACGAAGCTATCGAACAAGGAGCTCGCCTAGCGAATTAATTAACTAGGGCTAGTCGTAGTGAACTAATAGTCTAACTATTACGAGATAGCCCTTTTTACGAACTACCTCGTAATATAGTATTGTCGGCCGTACGCCCGCGCGCTAGTGCCCGCTAGCTCGATTTGCGCGACTTTATCTTCTCGCGCTTCTTACGCTCTCTTAGATAGCTCGCGTAACTATATATGTCTTTGCCCGACCCTATTATAGTACTCTCGCCCGTAATAGTTAGTTACGCCTACCTACGAGTAGAGAGCTAACCTCTACGTACGATACCGAGACCGCCCGAGACAGTACGATAGTACTAGACCGTATAATCAATTCGAGATAATAGAGAACGCCGACGAGGCCTCTCGATGCCCTCCCCTACGACCTTTAAGTATACGACCTACCGCCGCTACTTAGTAATAGTAACACCTATATCGTACGCCCTCTATCTAAGCCGAGTTACTAACCGGAGACCCTTAGAACCTAGAACTTTAGAACTAGCTCAACTCGATCCTTAGCGATAGTATATATCCGGACCGCGTAAGTAGAATATAGTATAAGTAAGGAAATAGAACAGATAGGTCTACTCTCTCTTATCTTTATATACCCGATTTATAAATTCCTATAACTAATAATACGCCTTAGTCTTTAATACGATACGAGGGTAGTAGAGTAGAGGGTAAGAAGCTAGTACGACTAGATATCGAAGATAGTCGTCTCTCGTCTTACGAGGACGATAGTAAAGGTATCGACTTTATATAGTTTATTAATAGTATAGCGCCTCCTCGTATAGACTAGATCGACTTCGACGATATAGACTTCGAGTACGATCTAATAAACTATAAGATCGCTAATGCCGAAGTATTTAAGAGGGTAGTTACCTTACGGCCTAATACTATATATCTTAAAGTTAAGAGTACTATAGATAGGTACGCCTACTAGAAGGTTATACTCGACTACTCCCGAGCCTAGGTACGACGCTATTACGAGGAACGCGATCAAGTCGATACTAAACTCGCGAAGCTCTAAGAAGAATATAATGTCGTCTTCGAAGACCGATAGGATATAGCGACCGAGCGAGATAAGATATAAGCCGATACTATAATATATTAGACATCCTAGGAAGATACTAAGGCCCGTATCTAGACACTATAAATAGCCTTAGACGACGCCGTAACTAAGGAATACTATAAGAAGATTACCGATAAGCTAGTAGGCCGTATTAATACTATTAATAGCTATCTCGAGTAAGTAGAGGACGAAGTCGACTAACTTAAGGCCAAGATTATATAGTAGGACACTAAGATCTCGTAACTTAAGACATAAGCCCGGCTTACCGCCTTACTAAGCGAGCGAGACCGCCCGCTCACTTTTCCTAAGTAGTTACGACCCTAGTAATAGCCGTAGTAGTAGGAATAGTAGACTACTAGTCTAGAAGGATTCCTATAAGCCGGTACCTATCGTTCTTAGACTCTAGTAGGTAGCGGCTATCGGGCCCGTACCTATAACCGTACTACCCGCGCCGGTTCTCTCGTACCCTTAGTAGCCCGTACTAATAATACTACAATATTCGCCGCCTAAACTAACTAACGTTTCCCCTATCCTAAAGAGTTTAATAACTTAGGCGAGCTCTCCTATATCGACTAGAAAGAGAGCTATAAGGACTCTATCGCGGTATAATATACTATATAAACACCTTGCCTTAATATCTTTAACTACGTTAAGCGTTATACTCTCGGTACCTCTAGGGATATTATCCGTACGGCTATCGAGAACGACGAATAGGTAAGCCTCGAGGATATATAGGACGAGTTAGATAATAACTTCGGTAAGAATCCTCGAGATATTAAGCTTAAGGCTAGACGCGACCTATACTAGCTAAAGTAGAAGTACGGCTAGGAGTTTAGTAAATATATCGTCGAATACCGCCGCCTTATCGCTAAGGCCGGTAAGCCTATACTGTCGTACGAGCTATAGATTAGCCTAAACGAGTTCTAGATAAAGAAGATAGAGGACTACTAGCTTATAGACCCCGTTAGCTAGTTTATTCGTATCGCTAAAGACAAAGAAGAGGTATATAATACCGTAAAGAGTATATATAGTAAGAGGGACAAGGATAAGGATACCTAGTAAGGCGGTAACGGGCGTCGTAGTAGTTAAGGATAAGGCTAATAGGGTTTTAGACAATAGAGCGCTAGTATAGTACTACGAGCCGCGCCGCCTACTATAAATAATACGCTTACGGTCTCTACGCGTACCTAGAACGCTAGCCCGGCCGTACGCCTTATCCCCTAGCGTTATACTATACTACCTAAGCTTACCGACGAACTCCGCGGCTAGCTACGCTAGTAAGGCCGCTACTTCTGCTATCGTGAACCTAGATATACCGGCCTCGACCCCGTATATATTCTTTATAACTCCCGCGGTAAGTAGCGTACCGGCGACGTTAACCGCGAGACACCTATCGCTCTTAACGCTATAACCGACGCGCTAGCCCTCTAGATCGAAGTACTACCCGTTTAGGGAAATGCCTAGCTCCTTAGTACCGTCGCGCTAAAGGAGTAATATACGAATCTACGAATTATAAACACGAAGAATAAGACTACGAGATATATACCTAAGAGGAAGAATACCTATATATAGTAATAGCTAAGGGTAACATCTATACGCCTATATATATATATATAACTAACGTAACGTGCTTTACTACCGAGCGGGCTATACTACCGAGCGGGCCACTTTTACTAAGAACTATACTACTTCTATAGATATAGCTATATAACTACTATTATAGCGTATATTGTCTTTAAACGAGGCCAAACTGACCTTAGCTATCTAGGCCACGAAACGCGACGCGATAATCACGAATCGACTTGCTATAAAGGTATACGACGCGTCTCGAACTATACTAGGGTATCGATTGAATAGACGACCTCCTCGGGTGACTACGAGCCTAATTCGAAGAAGCTTATAGAGCTAGAAGAGAGGGTGATACTTAAGTACATACTCGAGCTAAATCTTAGAGGTTTCCCGCTATTAAAGGCTAGTGTACAAGTAATAGCCGATTTATTACTATAAGAGAAGGGTCTTAAGCCCGCTAGTCTTAATTAGACAGACAGGTTTATTAGGCGGCATCGTGAGCTAAAGGTTCATATAACCCGTAGATACGATCGTTAGCGAGCCCTAATAGAAGATCTAGACGTTATCGAGAGGTGGTTCTTACTTATATATAATATAAAGGAGAAGTATAGTATCCTTGACTAGGACACCTATAACTTCGACGAGATAGGGTTTATAATAGGTGTTATTACGTCTTAGAGCGTCGTTACGGGTTTAGAAAGGCGTAGTAGAAAGAGGAAGGTTGTTCAATAGGGTAATAGAGAATAGGTAATAGTGATTAAGACTATCTATATAGACGGAATAGCCCTCCTACCCTACGTTATCCTTATAGGCAAATAGCATATTAGTACCTAGTACTAAGACGGTAACTTGGGTCTAGACTAGACAATCGGGCTAATAGAGAACGGCTAGACTAATAATAAGTTCGGTATACGGTAGCTAGAGCATTTCTAGAAGTATACTATAGCTCGTACGACTAGGGTATAGAGACTGCTTATTATCGATAGCTACGAGAGCTACAACTCGAAGGCATTCTAGAATCTGTTATAAGGGCGCGCGTACTATAGGGTCCGAACGAGATAGTTGTTGTTCTACGAAGCTATAAAAGAGGAGCGCGAGGCGCGGCGAAGTTATAAAGTAAAGCCAAGCCGTACTAACCTAATACGGAAGGTCCGCGGTTTAGCCGGGCCGACGTAGCTATAGTAAGGGGTCACGGGCTACCCGTGACAGTACCCCCCCTCCCAAAATACGCCTTAGTCCTCTAAGCGTTATATACCTTATAAGGCTACTTGCCTATCGAGCTCTATAATCGCGCGAACGCCTAATTATCCTCTAGTGCCCTGTCGTTATCCGATAATATCGTATTCGCTCTATTAAGACTATCCTCGACCGGCTTCCTTCGAGAAACATATTACCTAGTTAGCTAGCTTACCCTAGACCTAAGTCTGTCTTCGGCTAGTACTCGCGTATAATCCTTGTAACTAAAGTTAGGTATTATTATAGGCTCTATAGGCTCTACTTAAGTATCGAATATATACGGAGCAGATTCTATTAGAGGTAAGGCTCGAGGCGACTTATTTATAACGGTGTCTTTCGGAATGACCCTGATCGTATTAAGCCCGAGCACCTTAGTAGCTAGTAGGGACTAGTTAGATAGAGCTACGAAGCCTATAGGCGTAGATAACTCCGGCCGGTTATAGTCAAAGTCTATAATAGCGGCGGCTACGTGTTTAAGTATATCCTCTATAGGTTACTAGGTTTTCCTATCCTCCTCGTTCTAATATCTAGCCTATTTCACCTTATACTCTATATCTACCTTACGCTTATACCCCTTCTTTACCTTACCTACCCGCTTACGGGTATATATATTAAGGATCTTTTCTACCTCGTATATATACGTAGGTACTACTACTATATCGGCTGCTATATTAGCCTCGGTAGTGTTAGGTTCGATAGTTATCGGTAGTAGCGGCGCTAGATACTACCCTTTAAGTAGTAGGAAATCGGGGTGGTCGGCTCGTTATAGTAGTAAGGTGTAGAAGTAGTTATTAAGTCCTACTAGAGCGTCTAATAGTTTTAGTCGATAAGAGAGTCGAGCCGGCATAACTTCCGTAATCTAGTAAGGGCCGGCATATCTCCTATCTAGCTTCTTAGATAGTCGAGTCGTACGGATGTTCTTAGTGCTAAGATATACCTAATTACCTACCTTATAGTCTAGAGGAATACTTCGGTAGCGGTTTGCTACTTCTACTTAGAGAGCTTATAACATTCGTATATTCTCTTAAAGGTGCTTATAAAGCTCGCAAATTCGACGTATAAAGGTTTCTACTAATCGCGTATCTAGTCGCTAGAGAGTAGTTAGTCCTCCCTCCTTTCTAGTATTTAGGTCAACTCGCTCTATAAACTTAGGGTTATAGCCTAAGGTAGCGTAGAACGGCGACATACTAGTAGTCTTAGATAGGTAATTATTGATCGCGAACTAAGCAAGGTATAGCTATTCTACCTAGTTATCCTATACCTTATTAGTAAATATATAAACATACTGTTCTATCGCCTAGTCAGTACGTTCTAACTGTCTATTAGTTTCTAGGTAATACGAAGAACTTAGCTTACGATTTATACGGAGTATCTTATAGAGTTTCTTCTAGAAGGTAGTAACCTACTACTTACTATAGTCTAATATAATAGTATTAGGAAACCCGCGCCGACAGAATATATATTTAAGGAAAAGCCTTACCGCATTCTATACTATTATCGCGCTAATAGGGATCAGCTCGACTTCCTTAGTAAGCCTATTAGTAACGGTTATAATGTTGTTATAGACTATACCGTCAAGAGTACTATCTAGGAGTCCGATAACGAAGTCGACTATAATGTATTTCTAAGGCCGATTCAGAATAGGAAGTAGCTATAAAAATGCTAGTAGCTAGGAGTATAGAGATTCTGTTATACGGTAGGTACGGCAATTCGCGGTGTATCTACGTACGGATCTCGCTAATCTAGGCTAGTAGAATTCACGTACTACGAGTTTATAAGTACGAGCTCGTCCTAGATAGCCTACTACTAGAGCGTTATAGTTTATCTTGATTATCCTAGTCTATAAGGCTTAGTTATTTAGTACCTATAAGCTCTAGCCGTCGTATTAATTTCGAATATATAGTAGGTCGCTATCTACTTTATAGTATACTAGGTAAATCTTCGCTCTCTATAGTAGTATAGGAGTACGGTCTTTCTATAGGTCCTTAATCGCGGTCTTAAGCTCGTTATCGGTTACGTACGCCGTCGACACTCGATACTCGAGTTCGGCTTCCCGCTAACTTTTACGCGTCGCCGGTTATTTAGTAGGCGTATCTCGTTCTATAGGTATAAACTCTTTAGCTTTAGGGTTTAGCTATACTAGTTCCTCTTCTTCCGGCGTATCTTCTACTATTACCTATAGTAAGGCGATCTTAAGGAATCGCTTAGGAGGTAGTAATGTCTAATGCTAATGCTAGTTCCGAGTGTCGTCTACCCCCTACGGAAGGTCCTAGCTACGTCTTGTCAGGCTGTCTAGCTTTGTACCTTAAAGTCCTAGACGGTATATTATCTTAAAGTTAAACTATAATAAGAACTTAGCCTAACGCGCTTGTTGCCGATTTAGCTACTTTGTCTTTATAAAGTATTCTAGGTTCTTATAGTCGGTATAAATCTTAACTAGCTATAAGTCCTTATTATCTACCTCGTAGGCGAGCTCGGGTCTCTATTCCTTAAAAGCCTTAATAATAGCTAACAGTTCCTTATTATAGATTTTATAATTGTACTCCTATAGACTTAACTTCTTCGAGTAGAAGGCTATAGGATGTAGTATACCATTCTCGTTATACTACGAAAGTACGCTAGCGTTTATAAAATCTAAAGAATCTGTCTCTACTACTATTTCCCTACCTAGTACGTAATGTACGAGCATACCGGCTTTACTAAACGTAGCTTTCAAATTGTCAAAGGCTCGTTAGTAGTCTAGTGACTATTAAATCCTTCTATTCTTATAATTACTTAGTCCGTCCGACTTGGTCAGGTTTATAAGAGGAGTAGCTATACGCGAAAATGCTTCGATAAACCGCCTATAGAAGTTAGTAAATCTAAGGAAGGCCTAGACATCCTTCAGGTTCTTAGGAGCTTCCTATATCTAAATATATTCGAGTTTCTCGGGGTCTATCTCGATGCCGTTAGGGGTTATAATTAGCCTAAGATACGTCACCTTCTATTAGTAGAATTCGCTTTTGTCGATGTCTACTATAAGTCCTATATTGCGTAGCTTAGTAAGAACCTTCCGTACGTATTTAATATACTCCTCTAAGGTGTTACTAAAGATAAGTACGTCATCTAGGTAGGCCGATATAAAGTCGTCTAGGTGTTCTTATAAGACTCTATTAATGTATAATTAGAACGATACTAGTCCGTTATATAAGGCGAATAGTAATACTAGACACTCGTAGATACCGTATCGTGTCGTAAACGCCGTTAACTACTCGTGCCCTTTAGCTATCCGTAACTTATTAAAGGCTACTATAATGTCTAGCTTCGTAAAGTACTTCTTACCGTATATATAGTTAAGCGTCTCTTATATTAAGGGAATCGGATACCGGTTCTTAATAGATAGATAGATTTGTCATTCCCCTGTTCTAGGACCCTATCCGGCCTATGCAGGTATATATCTATTGTTATGTACAAAGGGAAACCCGAATAGGTGAAAACCCTTCCCGCCCCCGACTACTCCTTGTCTAGATTAGCTTTCCCTCTGAACGTACGTAGTCCATGTCACTACCCCGTTAGCCCCCGCTCCTAGCCGGTCTCGTCGCGCTGCGTCGTGTCCTCTCTTCCTGCACTGCTCCTACTAGGCGGTACTGTTCTAGCCAGCCCTTCTCTAGTATCCAGTTCGTAATGCGCCGTAGGTCTTCAGCGTTGTTAAGAAGTGCCCCAATCGTCCGGTTCCTCGCCTTTGCCATCCACTCCCCCCTTCCTAGCGACCACCTCGGACAGACGAGGAGTGCGTGCCGTACGTTCTGGGAGCGATAGCCGCAGGGGCAGCTAGTATTCGTGTATCCTGGAACCTTCCTCCATGATAGGTACCCCTGGAGGCCGATGTGTTCGCTTCGCAGTTGGGTTGCTATGCTACTCTGTGCCCTCGTAAGGCGGTAGTGGATGAGCTTCGGGGGGTGCTTGACCGCGGATTTTGTAGCTGACTATTCCTTAGGTTGTCCCGCTGGCTGAGGGCGTCCACTATGCCCTACAACCTGGTTGTTCCACCTCTCTTTCCATAGTTGCTCTACAAACGATTTCTCACCTTCCCATTGTGTTGCTAGCTGTTCGTCCCTTGCCCGGTAGTTCGGCTCGTTTCCGGGTCGAATGCCCTTGTGCGCTGGTACTGATTCGCGGGCCCTTGCGACTGCACTGGCGATGACCTTCTGTACTGGGTACTGTGCCGACTTGCCTAAGTAGGAGGTCCGTAGTCCCTGGATGTATAGGTCGATCGGCGGTATAGCGGTCTCGTGCTCAAGCATCCTCGTTGGTGTCGACTTATATGCCCCGGTGACCTTCCTTAGGCATTGGTTTTGGATCTTCGCTAGCGGCGCGACGAGTCCCTTCGATGGGCAGGCCCTCTCGCCTAAGGACCACACTTGGCTGCCATAGGTAAGGACTGGCCGTACAATAGCCGTATATAGAAGTCGTGACTGCCGGAAGTCCGCCCCCCATGTGGACGCAGTGAGCCTCTGGCATGATGCCATATTCTGTTCAGCTTTCCGTAATATTGCCTGTACGTGCTTCCTCCACCGTAGCGCCGGGTCCACCCATAGTCCGAGGATCCTGAGCTGATTTGCCGGGTTAGTCGTGTGCCCCTGTATCTGGATAGAAGCTTGCATATTGTGGAACCGTGGCCGGCGCGTAAAGTGTATCAGATTGTACTTTTCTGGGGCAAACCGAGCCCCGTGCCTCCTAGCCCAGTCCTCGCAGATCTTGTGCTTCTCTTCTAGTAGCCTACAGTTCTCCTCAGTCGAGGAAGACCACGCTAGGATGTTTGTGTCGTCTACGAAGCCGCTCGCAGCGGTGTTCTGGGATTCTAGGGCTGGGAGCAGCGTCGCCATAAAGAAGAGGAACAGAATAGGTGCTAGCGTTGAGCCTTGCGGGATTCCAGTGTGGACTGCTTGAAATGGGCTTCTGTACTGGCCGACCAGGATCGACGTACTGCGGTTTTGGAGGTAGGACCGTACGAAGTTGACAAGCCACTCAGGGAGTCCTTTCGACCTTAGGATGTAGAGAAGCCGCGGGTGTGACACGTAGTCGAAGGCTCCCGATATGTCTAGGCTAAGTAAGGAAGCCACCTTGTCCCTATTCTTATACCAGATGGCCTTTACCTGAGAGGTGATAAGTTCCATCGCGGATAGCGTCGATCGCTGTGGGCGCGCACCCATCTGGGTGTCCGGGAGTAGGGAGTGTTCCTCTGCCGCCTCGGAGAGTCTCGTTGCAACCAGCTTCTCAAGCGCCTTCCCAAGAGTGTTAAGGAGCGCAATTGGGCGGTACGACTTCACCTGCGTATAGTCTTCCTTCTGCGGCTTGCGTAGGACCACTGTCGTCGATTGTTTAAAAGCTATCGGGTGGTATCCGGTCTGTAGGCAGGCGTTGAAGATCGCTGCAACTGCTGGGGCTAGTTGATCTCTACACTTCTTTAGTAGCTCGTTTGGGATCCCATCCGGCCCCGGGGCTTTCTTCGCCGGCAACTTCCTCAGCACAGCGGTAACTTCTCCCTCGGACACCTCCTGTTGGACCGCGATGCTAGGGGCTAGGGGAGTAGAGCTGTTTATGTCGCTTAGATCAGCCTCGACTGGGGGTGGGAAGAACTTGCTAGCCAGTAGACGCGCCTTGGCCTCGGGGTCGCTAACCGGGCCACTAGGCGATTGTAGCGCTAGGATAGAGAAGGAGGGGCCCTGTATAGGGTCCTGTCGGGCCCATTTCGCTAGCTTCTACATCCTCTCTAGCTTGCCGGCGATTTCTTCCACTGTGGCCCTCCAGCCGACTGCTTTCTCCCTCCGTATTATGGCTTTCTTCTGTTGGCATGCCTCCCTGTATACGTTCCAGGCCTCCTCGCTATGGCTGCTCGTCCACACCCGGCGGGCTCTCCTTGCTTCTCTTACTACCGCAGTGCACTCCGGCGTCCAGTATGGTTTGGACCATGTCGTTGGTTGGGCAAGCGGAACGTGAAGTGAGGTCGCTTTTCTTATTTCGTCTGTCAACCCCTGGACTGCTTCGTCTATCTCGTCTTTACTGTTGTATTGCTGCTGCGCGATCTGGACTAGCCTCTTGGAGTCATCGAGGTACGCCTGGATGTTGGCCCAGTGGGCCTTTCCCCAGTTTGGCTTAGGGGTTCTCGCTGGTGTGCGTTGTATCTGTGTCGCAATAGAGGTCCTGACTGGCATGTGGTCTGACGACGCCTCGAGTTCATGTTCGATCCCACAGTAGGTTACCGTGTGGTAGTGGCTATCTGAGATCCAGGAGAGGTCGATCGTGCCTTGGAGTCCCCCTCTCTTCCAGGTGCCCAGGTCCTTCGGGGTATTGAGGGCAATTGCGTTGCTCGCCATCAAGTCGAGTACTTCGTCGGCTATAGGGTACGGCTACATAAGGCTTTCCTAGGAAGGGTAGTATATATTGAAGTCTCCTACTACGATATAGCACCCTTGTCTCTTAAGCGTACTATCTAGGTGTCTATAGACCCCTAGGTCGCGGCTAGACCTCGAGGCTGGCGGTTGCATGTATAGGTTGTGTATCCAGGTGCTACCCACGTGGAGGGAGGTAATATCGCCCCCGCCT
The DNA here is from genome assembly GCF_020509005.1 of Fulvia fulva. Lineage (NCBI taxonomy): Eukaryota > Fungi > Ascomycota > Dothideomycetes > Mycosphaerellales > Mycosphaerellaceae > Fulvia > Fulvia fulva. The sequence continues at coordinate 2,550,116 of NC_063012.1, forward strand.
TCTTCGTCTGCGTAGTACACTACCTCCCAGTCGGATTCTAGTATGTCCTTGCTGACATAGAAGCACGTGCGGGGTCTGCCGTCGCCTCGTAGGCATGTCGTGTAGCCTGGTGACTTGCAGGTCGTTGGTCTCTTATGGTGCGGGTTAATCCATGGCTCCTGGATTGCAAGGACGTGGTGGACGCGCGGGTCCGCCTCGTGTAGGAAATGGTTCTGGACTATATCCTTGCTATGGTTGACGTTATACTGGATGATGCTAAGCGTGTCGAGGCTAGTCATCGGCATCGACAATCATTTCCTCTGTATCGTCCTGTGTCCTACTGCCCTGTGCGTCCTGGTCTACGCCTATCGGCTGTGTACTAAAGGGGAGCCGGGCCTGGTTAGATTCCCTCGCCGCAGCTAGCAGAGCACGTGGCCTCCCGTACGCCCTAGGCTGCGCATCCTTTACATCGTTCTCGGCCCTAGGGCGCTTGTGCCCGACCGCCGCTAGTTGGTTCCGGTGTGGGCTAGCCTCACGGTCGCCGTAGAATCTTGGGGCGACGGTTCTGTTTGTGATTGCCTTGTTTTTCGCTAGTTTCCGCTGTGGGCATTCCGCACTATACGATGGGTGGTGCCCCGGACAGTTCGCGCACCGTCTCGTAGTCGATGTACAGTCCCTAGACATATGGTCTCCTGCACAGTTCGAGCAGGCCTGCTTGTTTGTGCACGTGTAGGTTTGGTGTCCATACTGTTGGCATTTGAAGCATTGGAGGACACGAAAGGATGAGGAGTGCTTTTCTACTGTCTTGAGGCTGTATTGCCAGACCAGGCCTTGTTCTATCGCTAGATCCGCCGCTTTCGCGTCTTGTAGCCATACTATTAGCGCCGAGGCCTTCTTGCCTTCTGGCCATTTCCTATGGAGCCAAGTCGCCTTCTGGATTGGAGAGTTAAGAGTGACCGGGTTGTCCTCTTGGAGAGCGCGTAGGTGACCCTGGTTAGTTGGGTCAAACTCCTTAGGCATGTCGTGGACTAGGATCGTGAATTGTTTCGTTGAGACCTTCGCTGATGCCGCAACCTTAGATGCCCACTGTGGCTGTGCCTCTAGGTGCCTCCTAGCAGTAGCAGAGCTAGTATAGATCTGTAGAGTGCCGTTGGACTGTTGGTTCACTGCGACCACCCCTGGTTGGTTGATTCGTTGGGCGAGCTCCTTGTTCGATAGCTTCGCAACTTCGGCCTGGTCTTCCTTTGCTGCAATGCGGATCGTAACTGCATCGTGCGTTGGGCGGGGGCCTGGTATCGATGCCGCGACCGATGCCCAGCTATGGGGGTGTTGATTCCGGGTGGCCTTGCTAATCGCCTGGGACGTCGTCCTCATTTCTTGTTGCCCTCGGTGATACGACAGTACAAGCGCCGTGCGTAGCTGAGTGATCATTACCTGTAGAGACCGGTAAGGGAGCTGATCGTTAGTTTCTATGCTTTTTGCGTCCTCTATAAGTTGCTGCCAGTTGTCTTGGGGGGGCTTCGCCTGTAGGGCCGTAGGCGCCGTTAGTGCCGTAGCCTGGGCTGCCATTGCCTAGGAGTTGCCTAATGTAGCTAGGCACCTCCGCGGCGTTTGGAGCTGAAGAAACAGGGTGAAGAGAGCTTCAAGCTGTCCAGATTGAATGAGGTAGAACTCCCTCAGTCCTAGGGGCAGTGGCCTGCTTTTTATATCGTTGGAATGGCCTTGATAAGAGCTTTCGAATGTGTCGTGTTTTGGCGCAGAGATCGATGATTCCCTCTCTTGCTCGCGCGTCGGGTACGGTTAATAGTAAAGAGACGTTCTCTACCGGTTCTTAATAGTGATCGTATTTAATCCTCTATAGTCGATATAAATACGTAGCCTACCTCTAGGCTTACGTACTACTAGTACTAGTATAGGAGACTAGCTCGTCTTTTACCCTACTTTCCGTACCTTCCCTTTAGATATTTACTCGTCTAGCTATTTCTTAACTACCTCGTTCTCCTTCTTAGCTAGGCCGTAGGGCTTACGGTATAGTGGCTCTTATAGACTATTAGGCTTAATATAAATCTCATGATCTACGCCTAGTCGGTAAGGTAGGAGCCCTTTATAATCTTTAGCTAAGAAAGCGTCCGTAATATTGTAGTATATCGGCGGTAACTTCTCCTTCGGGTTGTAATTGAACTACTTGTTCAAGAATTGGTCTAGATTATTAGTAGCTATTATACCTAGCTTAAGCTCTCCGCCGTCCCTCTTACGCCTAGTAGGTATAATGTAGAAGTACTTAGCCCTAGGCCGGTACGCGTACATCCCCTACGCGCGTTAAGAAACGCCCTAGTAGTCTACTTCTTTATCGTCTATGTCTTCTAGGTCATATAATAAGACGTTTAGCTCCGCCCCTCCTACTATAAAGCTCGCTATTTCTCTAGTAAAGGGCTCTAGTCCGTACCGTACTAGTGCCTACTTCTTCTTCTTATAGTAGTTTAGGGGTTATACTATTATCGATGTCTTATTATATAGATAGTAACTAAAGCAGTAATCCGATCTAAATGCTACCTCGCCTATCTCCTAGAAGATATTTAGGTTATACGCTATAAGCTACGGTAGGCTAAAGACGATGTCGTATTCGAGGTCGGTAACGTAGTATAATATTTACTCGTAATAATCGCCGATAACTACGTCTATAAGGGCCGCGTATATAATCTGCCGCGTAGTAGCCGTTCTATCTCGTAGTATTAGTCGTCGGCTATACGTTAAAGGGATTAGGGGTATTATATATTTACGTATAAATTTCTAGCTAAGAAAGAGAGAGGTAGAAGTAGAATCTATAAGGCCTTAAGCCTTTCTATATTATATTATGACAGGTAACACTATATAAGGGTATATAGCTAGCTATTACTTATCTAGTACGTATACCGATATCTTAAGCTCCTTACTATAGTCTATTACCGTCTCTTACATTCCGTGTCTCTTAATCTTATACTCTTTCTGTCCTAGGAAGTTCGGGTGACCGCTATCTACTACGCTTAGGTAGCGGTCGTACTATTTCCCTACTACGGATCGGCGGCTAGGGAACTAAGGTTTACGTTTGGATTTAGCGTAGTATTACGTAGACGCGGTAGGTGATAGTCGCTATCGTACCTATATATTAGGTATTTAGGGTTAGTTAATACGTAAGAATCTATACGGTAGCGGTAGTACTTACCCTACTTCTTAAGGTCTTCGCGCTACTTACGGTTAAGCGTAGGTAGGTTCTATAGATATATCGGTAGATCCTCCTTCTTCTTAGTACTAGCGTACTATAGTAGGCGCTATACTAAGGCACCTACTATACTAGTAGCGGTACTAGTAACTACGTTACCGTTATTCTAGTTATTCTAGCCGCTATTACCGTTCGAGTTACTATTACTACGGATTCTACTAGGGGATACGTTTTAGCCCTTAATCGACAGCCCTTATTAAGACGAGCAATCTACTCAAGTAGTAGCGACCCGCCTACGCTAGCGGCGGCGTAATCGTAATACAAAAAACCCTAAAACCGAGGTCCCTTTCCCCTAAAGGTAGACCCTAGAATTACGGAGTTACGGAGGACAACTACCTAATTAGGAAGCGCGACCCCGAACAATAGCGAAGGATAGCGACTAACGAGAGCTATAGCCTTACGAACATTCTGTACTAAGAGTTAAACCGGGGAACAAACTAAGAAAAAACCTAGGACATAAGCTAAGGCCTACTATATAGAAAGTAGAGGCTAACGACAAACAAGATAGATAGATAGATTTGTCATTCCCCTGTTCTAGGACCCTATCCGGCCTATATAGGTATATATCTATTGTTATGTACAAAGGGAAACCCGAATAGGTGAAAACCCTTCCCGCCCCCGACTACTCCTTATCTAGTTTAGCTTTCCCTCTAAACGTACGTAGTCTATATCACTACCCCGTTAGCCCCCGCTCCTAGCCGGTCTCGTCGCGCTACGTCGTGTCCTCTCTTCCTATACTACTCCTACTAGGCGGTACTATTCTAGCTAGCCCTTCTCTAGCATCTAGTTCGTAATACGCCGTAGGTCCTTAACGTTATTAAGAAGTGCCCTAATCGTCCGGTTCCTCGCCTTTACTATCTACTACCCCCTTCCTAGCGACTACCTCGGATAGACGAGGAGTACGTACTATACGTTCTAGGAGCGATAGCCGTAGGGGTAGCTAGTATCCGTATATCCTAGAACCTTCCTCTATAATAGGTACGCCTAGAGGCCGATGTATTCGCTTCGTAGTTAGGTTACTATACTACTCTATACCCTCGTAAGGCGGTAGTAGATAAGCTTCGGGGGGTACTTAACCGCGGATTTTGTAGCTAACTATTCCTTAGGTTGTCCCGCTAGCTAAGGGCGTCTACTATACCCTATAACCTAGTTGTTCCACCTCTCTTTCTATAGTTGCTCTACAAACGATTTCTTACCTTCCTATTATATTACTAGCTATTCGTCCCTTACCCGGGAGTTCGGCTCGTTTCCGGGTCGAATGCCCTTATACGCTAGTACTAATTCGCGGGCCCTTACGACTACACTAGCGATGACCTTCTATACTAGGTACTATACCGACTTGCCTAAGTAGGAGGTCCGTAGTCCCTAGATATATAGGTCGATCGGCGGTATAGCGGTCTCGTACTTAAGTATCCTCGTTAGTATCGACTTATATACCCCGGTAACCTTCCTTAGGCATTAGTTTTAGATCTTCGCTAGCGGCGCGACGAGTCCCTTCGATAGGTAGGCCCTCTTGCCTAAGGACTACATTTAGCTACTATAGGCAAGGACTGGCCGTATAATAGCCGTATATAGAAGTCGTAACTACCGGAAGTCCGCCCCCTATATAGACGTAGTGAGCCTCTAGTATAATGCTATATTCTGTTTAGCTTTCCGTAATATTGCCTATACGTACTTCCTCTACCGTAGCGCCGGGTCTACCTATAGTCTAAGGATCCTAAGCTGATTTACCGGGTTAGTCGTATACCCCTATATCTAGATAGAAGCTTGTATATTATAGAACCGTGGCCGGCGCGTAAAGTGTATCAGATTGTACTTTTCTAGGGCAAACCGAGCCCCGTGCCTCCTAGCCTAGTCCTCGTAGATCTTATGCTTCTCTTCTAGTAGCCTATAGTTCTCCTTAGTCGAGGAAGACTACGCTAGGATGTTTATATCGTCTACGAAGCCGCTCGTAGCGGTGTTCTAGGATTCTAGGGCTAGGAGTAGCGTCGCTATAAAGAAGAGGAACAGAATAGGTACTAGCGTTAAGCCTTACGGAATTCTAGTATAGACTACTTAAAATAGGCTTCTATACTAGCCGACTAGGATCGACGTACTACGGTTTTGGAGGTAGGACCGTACGAAGTTAACAAGCCACTTAGGGAGTCCTTTCGACCTTAGGATATAGAGTAGCCGCGGGTATAACACGTAGTCGAAGGCTCCCGATATGTCTAGGCTAAGTAAGGAAGCCACCTTGTCCCTATTCTTATACTAGATAGCCTTTACCTAAGAGGTGATAAGTTCTATCGCGGATAGCGTCGATCGCTATAGGCGCGTACCTATCTAGGTGTCCGGGAGTAGGGAGTATTCCTCTACCGCCTCGGAGAGTCTCGTTATAACTAGCTTCTTAAGCGCCTTCCTAAGAGTGTTAAGGAGCGTTATTAGGCGGTACGACTTCACCTACGTATAGTCTTCCTTCTACGGCTTACGTAGGACCACTGTCGTCGATTGTTTAAAAGCTATCGGGTGGTATCCGGTCTATAGGCAGGCGTTGAAGATCGCTATAACTACTAGGGCTAGTTGATCTCTACACTTCTTTAGTAGCTCGTTTAGGATCCTATCCGGCCCCGGGGCTTTCTTCGCCGGCAACTTCCTTAGTATAGCGGCAACTTCTCCCTCGGACACCTCCTATTAGACCGCGATACTAGGGGCTAGGGGAGTAGAGCTATTTATGTCGCTTAGATCAGCCTCGACTAGGGGCGGGAAGAACTTGCTAGCTAGTAGACGCGCCTTGGCCTCGGGGTCGCTAACCGGGCTAGTAGGCGATTGTAGCGCTAGGATAGAGAAGGAGGGGCCCTATATAGGGTCCTATCGGGCCTATTTCGCTAGCTTCTATATCCTCGCTAGCTTACCGGCGATTTCTTCTACTATAGCCCTCTAGCCGACTGCTTTCTCCCTCCGTATTATAGCTTTCTTCTATTAGTATACCTCCCTATATACGTTCTAGGCCTCCTCGCTATAGCTACTCGTCTATACCCGGCGGGCTCTCCTTACTTCTCTTACCGTCGTAGTGTACTTCGGCGTCTAGAATAGTTTAGACTATATCGTTAGTTAGGCAAGCGGAACGTAGAGTAAGGTCGCTTTTCCTATTTCGTCTATTAACCCTTAGACTGCCTCGTCTATCTCGTCTTTACTATTATATTACTACTACGCGATCTAGACTAGCCTCTTAGAGTTATCGAGGTACGCCTAGATATTAGCCTAGTAGGCCTTTCCCTAGTTTAGCTTAGGGGTTCTCGCTAGTATACGTTATATCTATATCGTAATAGAGGTCCTAACTAGTATATAGTCTAACGACGCCTCGAGTTTATGTTCGATCCTATAGTAGGTTACCGTATAGTAGTAGCTATCTAAGATCTAGGAGAGGTCGATCGTACCTTAGAGTCCCCCTCTCTTCTAGGTACCTAGGTCCTTCGGGGTATTAAGGGCAATTACGTTGCTCGCTATCAAGTCGAGTACTTCGTCGGCTATAGGGTACGGCTATATAAGGCTTTCCTAGGAAGGGTAGTATATATTGAAGTCTCCTACTACGATATAGCACCCTTGTCTCTTAAGCGTACTATCTAGGTGTCTATAGACCCCTAGGTCGCGGCTAGACCTCGAGGCTAGCGGTTGTATATATAGGTTGTGTATCTAGGTGCTACCTACGTAGAGGGAGGTAATATCGCCCCCGCCTTCTTCGTCTACGTAGTACACTACCTCCTAGTCGGATTCTAGTATATCCTTACTGACATAGAAGCACGTACGGGGTCTACCGTCGCCTCGTAGGTATATCGTATAGCCTAGTAACTTGTAGGTTGTTAGTCTCTTATAGTGCGGGTTAATCTATAGCTCCTAGATTATAAGGACGTAGTAGACGCGTAGGTCCGCCTCGTATAGGAAATGGTTCTAGACTATATCCTTACTATAGTTAACGTTATACTAGATGATACTAAGCGTGTCGAGGCTAGTTATCGGTATCGACAATTATTTCCTCTATATCGTCCTATGTCCTACTGCCCTATACGTCCTAGTCTACGCCTATCGGCTATATACTAAAGGGGAGCCGGGCCTAGTTAGATTCCCTCGCCGTAGCTAGTAGAGCACGTGGCCTCCCGTACGCCCTAGGTTACGTATCCTTTATATCGTTCTCGGCCCTAGAGCGCTTATACCTAACCGCCGCTAGTTAGTTCCGGTATAGGCTAGCCTTACGGTCGCCGTAGAATCTTAGGGCGACGGTTCTGTTTGTGATTGCCTTGTTTTTCGCTAGTTTCCGCTATAGGCATTTCGTACTATACGATAGGTAGTGCCCCGGACAGTTCGCGTACCGTCTCGTAGTCGATATATAGTCCCTAGATATATAGTCTCCTATATAGTTCGAGTAGGCCTACTTATTTATATACGTGTAGGTTTAGTGTCTATACTGTTAGTATTTGAAGTATTAGAGGACACGAAAGGATAAGGAGTACTTTTCTACTATCTTGAGGCTATATTGCTAGACTAGGCCTTGTTCTATCGCTAGATCCGCCGCTTTCGCGTCTTATAGCTATACTATTAGCGCCGAGGCCTTCTTACCTTCTAGCCATTTCCTATAGAGCCAAGTCGCCTTCTAGATTAGAGAGTTAAGAGTGACCGGGTTGTCCTCTTAGAGAGCGCGTAGGTGACCCTAGTAAGTTAGGTCAAACTCCTTAGGCATGTCGTAGACTAGGATCGTGAATTGTTTCGTTAAGACCTTCGCTAATGCCGTAACCTTAGATACCTACTATAGCTATACCTCTAGGTGCCTCCTAGTAGTAGTAGAGCTAGTATAGATCTATAGAGTGCCGTTAGACTATTAGTTCACTACGACTACCCCTAGATAGTTAATTCGTTAGGCGAGCTCCTTATTCGATAGCTTCGTAACTTCGGCCTAGTCTTCCTTTGCTACAATACGGATCGTAACTATATCGTACGTTAGGCGGGGGCCTAGTATCGATGCCGCGACCGATACCTAGCTATAGGGGTGTTGATTCCGGGTGGCCTTACTAATCGCCTAGGACGTCGTCCTTATTTCTTATTGCCCTCGGTAATACGATAGTATAAGCGCCGTACGTAGCTAAGTGATTATTACCTATAGAGACCGGTAAGGGAGCTAATCGTTAGTTTCTATACTTTTTACGTCCTCTATAAGTTGCTACTAGTTGTCTTAGGGGGGCTTCGCCTATAGGGCCGTAGGCGCCGTTAGTACCGTAGCCTAGGCTACTATTACCTAGGAATTGCCTAATATAGCTAGGCACCTCCGCGGCGTTTAGAGCTAAAGAAATAGGGTGAAGAGAGCTTTAAGCTATCTAGATTGAATAAGGTAGAACTCCCTTAGTCCTAGGGGTAGTGGCCTACTTTATATATCGTTAGAATAGCCTTGATAAGAGCTTTCGAATGTGTCTTGTTTTGGCGTAGAGATCGATGAAAAAAGCTCCTTACTTCGAGATATCGACAAATAATATAGCGTAGAGGACCCTATATACGGAGGCGGAGAACTTACTAGGGGATGATAAACACCTAGCCCGGGCATATAAGAACACTATAGCACAGCTACTAGGAGCGCTAAAAGCGCTATTATACCAAATCCCGAAGACAATCTAATAAGTAATATAGAAGGTAGCCTAGAAACTAACTATATAGGCAATAGTAGTAGTAGGTAAGAATTAACCCTCTCCGAAGGCAAGTAAGGCGGTACGCCTATACATTACTAATCCGGCGGAGAAACAAGAAATCGCAGCCCTAATAAGCAAGGAGATTGTCGATAGAATCGGCCAAAAGGAGGTAGTTAGGGCGAGGGTAGAGGTAATAGGCGTAGTAAGACTCTTTACCGTATAAGAGTCTAATAGACGAAAGCTAGAGACCTATAAAGAGTGGACTACTAAAGTCGCGAAGTCGGTACGAGTCTCCTACTAACAGTATACCGTTATTGCCTACGGGGTCCCTAGGACATTTGAGGTCGAAGACCTTCCCTACCTCTAAGTATAGAACTAGAACACCTCCCTAGGAGTACGACTAACGAAGGCGGTATAGCTATACAAGACAGTAGACCGAGAAAAGACGTATTCATCGCTTATTATTTAGGTAGAGACAGCGGAACAAGCTAACTAGATACTAGATAATAGGCTATTCTAGAACTACGAGAGAATAGACACGGAGATCTATTAGAGTAGCTATAGGGTACTACAATGCTTCTAATGCTAATAGTACGGTTATATAGCCCTAAAATACGGGGAGAAGACCCTAAGGTGTCCTTACTACGTAGGCCTATACTAGGGAAGGGAATGCCCAAAAAAAGGAGAGTAGGTACGTATACTACGGTAGAAGGCACCTAGCGTATTTTAGCTAATACCCGGCCTAAATAGTAGTACAAGAACGAGCGAGATAAGCAAGGATCTCTATACTAGCTAGGTACCCCTAACGATAGTAGGAGGGACCTACCGTATATAAGGGCTTCGAGCCGAGCAAAAGGAAGAGGGTAGAAGAGACGAATAAGGGAACCTAACCGTAAACGTATCTACCTCCCGGTAGGCCTCGATACCTTAACCGGGCTACTAACGAACTAGGCTAAATACGAATCTTTAGGGCGCCCTAGCGGCCCTAGGGCTAGCCGGACAGCGAGATGTAGGCTTAGGAGATATAGTAGGTTAGCACGGAAATCGACCTTACGGATAACGAATAATACTATACGACGACATTACTATCGTATAGTATAACGTAAACAAAAGTAGGGACAAGGTCTAGCGCCACTTTCTATAAGAGCTAGACCCGCTACGGCACTATATTATCGCGGTATAGGAACTATAGGTCAACCCCTACGAAGGACTCCTAGCTACTTATAATAACTAGAGATACTATACCGTAATCGCGGGCTAACGAGGCGTTATCCCGAGGACATATATATACGTAAGCAAGACTATAGACCTTGAGTCGTAGAAGGTTATACTACCGTAGTAGGGCAACCTAGGAGACATAACATCAATCTAGATCGACACGACACAAGGCCCTATCTAGATCTATAACGTTTATAACCCGCTACCGCGGGGTCGGACGAGTAGGGAACTAGGAACTCTCGCTTACCTAGAGCGGACCCTAAGCTAAGACATAAAGTAAGTACTCCTCGGCGACTTTAACCTCCACTACCTACGGTAGGGACTCGAATTCACTCCCCCGTACGCGTTTCTAGGGGAAAAGCTACTAGATATAACCGTACGCTACGGAATGGCCTTAGTAATACTAAAGGGAATAGAGACGTAGAAGGCCCGTATAAGTATAAGCACGATCGACCTATACTTTCTATTACGAGAACTTGAAGAGAGACTAGTCTAATGCCGACCGAACTACGCGCTAGAAGCCTCCTTAGACTATATCCCTATCTAAACGACGCTAGGGGTAAAGGCGATAGAGGAGCCTATAAGCAAACCACGCCGTAACTAGAAGAAGGTACGCTAGGACGATATAAGAGGCTTCCTAATAGCGAACCTACTATAGTATAGAGAACTCGAGACGACAGCTTAGCTAGATCAAGTAGCGGAACAGATTACCTCGGTTATATAGTAAGTAGCGGGACAATATACGCCGTTACTCCGGCCCTTAACGTAGTAGAAGGCCTTCTAGACCCCTAAATGCTCTACGAAGGTAAGGGAGGCTAGAAGGGCAAGGCGACAGTGGACGAAGGAGCACACCTAAGAGACGTAGGAGCAATACTGTCGCGCGACACAAGAGAAGAAGGCATAGATAAGACGCGACAAGCTATAGGACTAGAGAGCGACGATCGGGCTCGTTATAGAAAACCCGGAATAGATATAGAGACTTACTAAATAGACACGACTACCTAAAGAGCAGTAAACCCCTCACTTCCCCCTAATCGTAGACCGCGAAGGGATTGCCTAGGCTACGCCCCGGGGCAAGGCGAAAGTATTAGCCGACCATTTCTTTTCGACGTAAGTAGAGGTAGACCTTACGGATATCGACCCGAGTATATACCCGGAACCCCTAGACATAGATTAGGCGGTTAGCTCTAATATAGTAACAGGAGTTATAAGTAAGCTAAAAGGACGGAAAGCCCTAGGCCTAGACAGGATACTAAATATACTACTAAAAGAGTATAGAGAAGAGATCGCGCCGAGCCTAGCAAACCTGTTTACCGCGTACCTACGGCTAGGGTATCACCTAAAGCCGTATAGAGAGTCTATAATAGTAGTGCTACGTAAGCTATAGAAGGAAGACTATACTTAGTCCAAGTCGTATAGACTAATCGTACTTCTAAACACAATAGGGAAGGTCCTAGAAAAGATAGTAGCCTAGAGACTTACGTAGCTAGCCGAGGACAACTACGTACTCCTAGCAACACAGATAGGGGGAAGAAGCTAGCGATCGACACTAATAGTAATAGAGCTAATTACGGAGTAAATTTAGACCCTCTAGTACTACGGTAGGAACCGAGCGGCGTCCTTACTATCCGTCGACATTATAGGAGCCTTCGATAACGTCTTATACTAAAGGCTAATACATATCCTATAGCAGAAAGGCATCCCCTAGTAGGTAACGTCGTTCGTCTACTCCTTTCTCTAGGAACGGACGACATACCTAGTCCTAGGAAGGTACACGTCCGACCCGGTAAAGGCAGAGACTAGAATACCTTAGGGATCTACTCTCTCCCCTATCCTGTTTCTAATATTTATGTCGGACCTAATCCCCCTACTCACCTCTCCGTAAACCTTAGTATCGGGGTTCGTAGACAATATAAACATCCTAGCTTAGTCAGACTCGATAGAAGAGAACTGTCGCCTCCTTAAAGATAGGCACAAGAAATGCGAGGAGTAGGCAAAGAAGTATAGTGCCCGGTTCGCCCCTGAAAAGTACTAACTTATACACTTTAGTAAAGCGAGAACATACTATAATATAAAGGCGGCGGTAAGAATCTAAGGCTACGAGACCAAGCTATTAGCGGAGCTATAAGTACTAGGGATCTAGCTCGACCCGAAGCTAAGCTAGAATGTATAGATTAAGAAAGCCTAGAGTCGAGCGCAAGTTAATAAAGCCTCGATAAAGAGGCTTACGGTATCTATATAGGGAGCAATATTCGATAAGGCAAGAGTAATATATAAGGCGATCGTTAGACTAGCTATGTTATACGGGGCATAGATTTAGGGAACAGGAGGCGTAGGCAAGCCGATCCCGAAACGGATAGAGCAACCCCTAAATAGGACATAGGTAGGCAACCTACGTAGGGTACTAGGCGTATATAAGACAACGTTAATAAGCACGGTAGAAATAGAGACAGGAATACTACTAATCGGCTAGTACATCCGGGGAATGAGAATTCAATACGCGGCAAAGACGATAGGTTACCTAGTATAAACTACGATCTAGGAGGTAAAGAATAAGATAGAAAGCCGCTACCGGAGAGGGGTAGGACATAGGACAAGCCAAAAAGAGGATGACCTTACTACCTTTACGGCCGTATAGACAAGTACCGAATAGCTAGTACGAAAGGAGGAGGAGCGTAGGACTCGCTAGGCCGGCGGGAGTAAGGCTAAGACCTAAAGCCTAGCGGAATAGATAGCGAGCTACCTATAGGAGCAGGACTAGAAAAGGAAGCCCCCTAAGACAATAGGCCCGATAGCGCTCCGAGCCTTCTAGAGACATAATTACTAGCTATATAGGGACCTGACAAGGGCCGAGGCAAGCATAGCGATCCAAATCAGGTCCGAACACATTAGGTTAAGGGCCTACCTATTTAGAAGACGCGTACTAGACATCTATAGCCTAGCCTACTAGTGTAGCTACCTATCGTAAAACCTAGAACATATGCTACTACGATGCCCGTAGTAGGCGAGAGGTAGGGGAAATTAGAGGCACTAAGCGGGAAGGAGAGACTACAAGTCAATTATTAGGGACAAAGGCAATATTCGCCGAATCTCTCGGTAGATACTATAGTAGGGATACCTCTAGTAGTTTAGCCTCGCTAGCGAGACGGAGGAGTAGATAGACAAGAGGCGGAAGCTAGGGGGTGGCAGATAGGGTAGTTATTAGGGCAGGCCTATAACACTAGCGTACCCCTAATAAGGGAAATTTAAGACGATAACGAGGAGGAAAAGACAGGCGGGAAGGAGGAGGGGTTTTTACTAATACGGTTTCCCCTCTATATATAGATAGATAGATAGATATTTCATTAAGCTGTTGTAGTGCCCTTTGGCCTATACAGCTATGCTATCTTGTTTTTGTATATATAGAGGGGAAACCGTGTTGGTGAAAACCCCTCCTCCTTCCCGCCTGTCTTTTCCTCCTCGTTGTCGTCTTAAATTTCCCTTGTTAGGGGTACGCTAGTGTCATGGGCCTGCCCTGATGACTACCCTATCTGCAACCCCCCTCGCTTCCGCCTCTTGTCTATCCACTCCTCCGTCTCGCTCGCGAGGCTAAACTGCTGGAGGTATCCCTGCTGTAGTATCCACCGAGAGATTCGGCGAATGTTGCCTTTGTCCCTAATAATTGACTTGTAGTCTCTCCTTCCCGCTTGGTGCCTCCAATTTCCCCTGCCTCTCGCCCACTGCGGGCATCGTAGTAGCATATGTTCTGGGTTTTGCGATGGGTAGCCACACTGGCAGGCTGGGCTATAGATGTCTAGTGCGCGTCTTCTGAACAGGTAGGCCCTTAATCCAATGTGTTCGGACCTGATTTGGATCGCTATGCTTGCTTCGGCCCTTGTCAGGTCCCTATATAGCTGGTAATTGTGTCTCTGGAAGGCTCGGAGCGCTATCGGGCCTGTTGTCTTAGGGGGCTTCCTTTTCCAGTCCTGCTCCCATAGGCAGCTCGCTATCTGTTCCGCTAGGTTTTGGGTCTTAGCCTTGCTCCCGCCGGCCTGGCGAGTCCTACGCTCCTCCTCCTTTCGTGCTAGCCATTCGGTGCTTGTCTGTACGGCCGTAAAGGTCGTAAGGTCATCCTCTTTTTGGCTTGTCCTATATCCTGCCCCTCTCCGGTAGCGGCTTTCTATCTTATTCTTTGCCTCCTGGATCGTGGTTTGTGCTAGGTAACCTGTCGTCTTTGCCGCGTATTGAATTCTCATTCCCCGGATGTACTGGCCGATTGGTGGTATTCCTGTCTCCATTTCTACCGTGCTTGTTGACGTTGTCTTGTATGCGCCTAGTACCCTACGTAGGTTGCCTGCCTGTGTCCTGTTTAGGGGTTGCTCTATCCGTTTCGGGATCGGCTTGCCTGCGCCTCCTGTTCCCCAAATCTGTGCCCCGTACAACATAGCTGGTCTGACGATCGCCTTATACATTACTCTTGCCTTGTCGAATGTTGCTCCCCATGTAGATGCCGTAAGCCTCTTTATCGAGGCTTCATTGACTTGCGCTCGACTCTGGGCTTTCTTAATCTGTACATTCCAGCTTAGCTTCGGGTCGAGCCAGATCCCTAGTACTCGTAGCTCCGCTGATGGCTTGGTCTCGTAGCCTTGGATTCTTACCGCCGCCTTCATATTATGGTGTGTTCTCGCTTTACTGAAGTGTATAAGTTGGTACTTTTCAGGGGCGAACCGGGCACCATGCTTCTTTGCCCACTCCTCGCATTTCTTGTGCCTATCTTCAAGGAGGCGACAGTTCTCTTCTGTCGAGTCTGACCAGGCTAGGATGTTTGTATCGTCTACGAACCCCGATGCTGAGGTTTGCGGAGAGGTGAGTAGGGGGATTAGATCCGACATAAATATTAGAAACAGGATAGGGGAGAGAGTAGATCCCTAAGGTATTCCAGTCTCTGCCTTCACCGGGTCGGACGTGTACCTTCCTAGGACTAGGTATGTCGTCCGTTCCTGGAGAAAGGAGAAGACGAACGACGTTGCCCACTGGGGGATGCCTTTCTGCTGTAGGATATGTATTAGCCTTTGGTGTGAGACGTTGTCGAAGGCCCCTGCGATGTCGAGGGATAGTAAGGACGCCGCTCGGTTCCTGCCGTAGTGCCAGAGGGTCTGGATTTGCTCCGTAATTAGCTCCATTGCTGTTAGTGTCGATCGCTGGCTTCTTCCCCCCATCTGTGTTGCTGGGAGTACGTGGTTGTCCTCGGCAAGCTGCGTAAGTCTCTGGGCTACTATCTTTTCTAGGACCTTCCCTATCGTATTTAGAAGTGCTATTGGTCTGTACGACTTGGGCTGAGTATAGTCTTCCTTCTGTGGCTTGCGTAGCACTACTGTCATAGACTCTCTGTACGGCTTCGGGTGATACCCTAGCCGTAGGCACGCGGTAAATAGGTTTGCAAGGCTCGGCGCGATCTCTTCTCTACACTCTTTTAGCAGTACGTTTGGTATCCTGTCTGGGCCTGGGGCTTTTCGTCCCTTTAGCTTACTTATGACTCCTGTTACTGTGTTAGGGCTAACCGCCCAATCCATGTCCAGGGGTTCCGGGTATGTGCTCGGGTCGATGTCCGTAAGGTCTGCCTCTACTTGCGTCGAAAAGAAATGGTCGGCTAACGCTTTTGCCTTGCCCCGGGGCGTAGCCTGGGCAATCCCTTCGCGGTCTACGATTGGGGGGAAGTGAGGGGCTTGTTGCTCTTCAGGTAGTCGTGCCCATTTAGCAAGTCTCCACATCTGTTCCGGGTTTTCTGTAACGAGCCCGATCGTCGCTCTCCAGTCCTGCAGCTTATCGCGTCTTATCTGTGCCTTCTTCTCTTGTGTCGCGTGGCAGTATTGCTCCCACGTCTCTTGGGTGTGCTCCTTCGTCCACTGTCGCCTTGCCCTTCTAGCCTCCCTTACCTTCGTAGAGCATTCAGGGGTCCAGAAGGCCTTCTGCTGCGTTGAGGGCCGGAGTAACGGCGTGTATTGTTCCGCTGCTTGCCATATGACCGAGGTAATCTGTTCCGCTGCTTGATCTAGCTGAGCTGTCGTCTCGAGTTCTCTATGCTGTGGTAGGTTCGCTATTAGGAAGCCTCTTATGTCGTCCCAGCGTGCCTTCTTCCAGTTACGGCGTGGTTCGTTTGCTGGCTCCTCTATCGCCTTCACCCCTAGCGTCGTTTGGATAGGGATATGGTCTGAGGAGGCTTCTAGCGCGTAGTTCGGTCGGCATTGGACTAGTCTCTCTTCAAGTTCTCGTGATAGAAAGCATAGGTCGATCGTGCTTGCACTAGTACGGGCCTTCCACGTCTCTGTTCCCTTTGGTGTTACTAAGGCCATTCCGTAGCGTGCGGTTATGTCCAGTAGCTTCCCCCCTAGAAATGCGTGCGGGGGAGTGAATTCGAGTCCCCACTGTGGGTGGTGGAGGTTGAAGTCGCCGAGGAGTACTTGCTTCGTGTCTTGGCTTAGGGTCCGCTCTAGGTGGGCGAGGGTTCCTAGTTCCCTACTCGTCCGACCCCGCGGTGGCGGGTTGTAAACGTTATGGATCTGGATAGGGCCTTGTGTCGTGTCGATCTGGATTGATGTTATGTCTCCTAGGTTGCCCTGCTGCGGTAGTATAACCTTCCACGACTCAAGGTCTATAGTCTTGCTTACGTATATACATGTCCTCGGGATGACGCCTCGTTGGCCCGCGATTACGGTGTGGTATCTCCGGTCATTACAAGTGGCTGGGAGTCCTACGTAGGGGTTGATCCATGGTTCCTGTACCGCAATAACGTGGTGCCGTAGCGGGTCTAGCTCTTGTAGAAAGTGGCGCTGGACCTTGTCCCTACTTTTGTTTACGTTGTACTGTACGATAGTGATGTCGTCGTATAGTATCATTCGTTATCCGTGAGGTCCATTTCCGTGCTGACCTGCTGTGTCTCCTGAGCCTGTATCTCGCTGTCCGGCTGGCCCTGGGGCCGCTGGGGCGCCCCAAAGATTCGCATTTGGCCTAGTTCGTTGGCTGCCCGGTTAAGGTGTCGAGGCCGACCGGGAGGTGGATGCGTTTGCGGTTGGGTTCCCTTGTTCGTCTCTTCTGCCCTCTTCCTTTTGCTCGGCTCGAAGCCCTTGTACACGGTAGGTCCCTCCTGTTGTCGTTGGGGGTACCTAGCTGGTGTAGAGATCCTTGCTTGTCTCGCTCGTTCTTGTGCTGCTATTCTAGCCGGGCATTGGCTTGAATACGCTGGGTGCCTTCTGCCGCAGCATGCGCACCTGCTCTCCTTTTTTGGGCATTCCCTTCCCTGGTGTGGGCCTGCGCAGTGAGGACACCTTGGGGTCTTCTCCCCGCATTTTGAGGCTATGTGACCGTACTGTTGGCATTGGAAGCATTGTAGTACCCTGTGGCTGCTCTGATGGATCTCCGTGTCCATTCTCTCGCAGTTCCAGAATAGCCCATTGTCTAATATCTGGTTAGCTTGTTCCGCTGTCTCTACCCAAATAATAAGCGATGAATGCGTCTTTTCTCGGTCTACTGTCTTGTGCAGCCATGCCGCCTTCGTTAGTCGTACTCCTGGGGAGGTGTTCTGGTTCTGTACTTGGAGGTGGGGAAGGTCTTCGACCTTGAATGTCCTAGGGACCCCGTGGGCGATGACGGTATACTGTTGGTGGGAGACTCGTGCCGACTTCGCGACTTTAGTAGTCCACTCCTTATAGGTCTCCAGCTTTCGTCTATCAGACTCTTGTGCGGTAAAGAGTCTTACTACGCCTGTTGCTTCTACCCTCGCCCCAACTACCTCCTTTTGGCCGATTCTGTCGACAATCTCCTTGCTTGTTAGGGCTGCGATTTCTTGTTTCTCCGCCGGATCAGTAATGTATAGGCGTACCGCCTTACTTTCCTTCGGAGGGGGTTGATTCTTGCCTGCTGCTACTGTTGCCCATGTAGTTGGTTTCTGGGCTGCCTTCTGTGTTACTTGTTGGATTGTCTTCGGGATTTGGTATGATAGCGCTTTTAGCGCTCCTAGTAGCTGTGCTATAGTGTTCTTATATGCCCGGGCTGGGTGTTCGTCATCCCCTAGTAAGTTCTCCGCCTCCGTATATAGGGTCGTCCACGCTGTGTTGTTTGTCGTTGGCCTCTGCTTTCTGTATAGTGGGCCTTGGCTTGTGTCCTGGGTTTTTTCTTGGTTTGTTCCCCGGTTTGACTCTTGGTGCAGAATGTTCGCAAGGCTATGGCTCTCGTTGGTTGCCATCCTTCGCTGTTGTTCGGGGTCGCGCTTCCTAATTGGGCAGTTGTCCTCCGCAACTCCGCAATTCTAGGGTCTGCCTTCAGGGGAAGGGGACCTCGGTTTTGGGGTTTTTTTTTGTATCACAATTGCGCCGCCGCCAGCGCAGGCGGGTCGCTACTGCTTGAGTAGATTGCTCGTCTTGATAAGGGCTATCGATTAAATGGTCCTCGTCCTAGTACCCGAAAGAGTGCTCTAATACCCTTCAATCTGACTAGTTATCCCTCTATATATACAAAAACAAGATAGTATAGCTATATAGGCCAAAGGGCACTACAACAGCTTAATGAAATATCTATCTATCTATTACTACGGGGGCGCTCCTTCTACGGGTATAGTCGATCTATCTCGTAGAAGCTCTCGTCTAGTATAGTATACTCCTCGATAACGTCTTATATACTATCTAGGCGGCGGTCGACTTCGCGGTCGCCGAAGGTCTTAATAAAGTACTTACGGTTTAGTCGGTTACGGAATAGTATAAGCTCGGTCTTATCGGTCTATAATATCTAGGCGCGTAACTTCGAGTAGCGGGTATAGAAGGCTATAAAGGTTTCGCCTTGTTCTTACTTATAGGTAGTAATATTAACTATAGCCTTAGTTCCTTTATTACGTATACTATATTAGCGTATTACCTATCGTTAGGGCTAATTTCCGAGTCTCCTACGCGTAGCTATAGTATATTACGTACCTAATACCGGCGATACTATATATAGATACAGTACTTAAGGACACGCCTATATACGTAGTAGGATACTCGATCGATCTCTGCGCCAAAACACGACACATTCGAAAGCTCTTATCAAGGCCATTCTAACGATATAAAAAGCAGGCCACTGCCCCTAGGACTGAGGGAGTTCTACCTCATTCAATCTGGACAGCTTGAAGCTCTCTTCACCCTGTTTCTTCAGCTCCAAACGCCGCGGAGGTGCCTAGCTACATTAGGCAACTCCTAGGCAATAGCAGCCCAGGCTACGGCACTAACGGCGCCTACGGCCCTATAGGCGAAGCCCCCCTAAGACAACTAGCAGCAACTTATAGAGGACGCAAAAAGCATAGAAACTAACGATCAGCTCCCTTACCGGTCTCTACAGGTAATGATCACTCAGCTACGCACGGCGCTTATACTGTCGTATCACCGAGGGCAACAAGAAATGAGGACGACGTCCTAGGCGATTAGCAAGGCCACCCGGAATCAACACCCCTATAGCTAGGCATCGGTCGCGGCATCGACACCAGGCCCCCGCCCAACGCACGATGCAGTTACGATCCGTATTGCAGCAAAGGAAGACCAGGCCGAAGTTGCGAAGCTATCGAATAAGGAGCTCGCCCAACGTATCAACTAACCAGGGGTGGTCGTAGTGAACTAACAGTCCAACGGCACTCTACAGATCTATACTAGCTCTGCTACTGCTAGGAGGCACCTAGAGGCACAGCCATAGTGGGCATCTAAGGTTACGGCATTAGCGAAGGTCTCAACGAAACAATTCACGATCCTAGTCCACGACATGCCTAAGGAGTTTGACCTAACCAACTAGGGTCACCTACGCGCTCTCTAAGAGGACAACCCGGTCACTCTTAACTCTCCAATCCAGAAGGCGACTTAGCTCTATAGGAAATGGCCAGAAGGCAAGAAGGCCTCGGCGCTAATAGTATGGCTACAAGACGCGAAAGCGGCGGATCTAGCGATAGAACAAGGCCTGGTCTAGCAATACAGCCTCAAGACAGTAGAAAAGCACTCCTTATCCTTTCGTGTCCTCCAATGCTTCAAATGCCAACAGTATGGACACCAAACCTATACGTGCACAAACAAGCAGGCCTGCTCGAACTGTGTAGGAGACTATATGTCTAGGGACTGTACATCGACTACGAGACGGTACGCGAACTGTCCGGGGCACCACCTATCGTATAGTGCGGAATGCCCACAGCGGAAACTAGCGAAAAACAAGGCAATCACAAACAGAACCGTCGCCCCAAGATTCTACGGCGACCGTGAGGCTAGCCCATACCGGAACCAACTAGCGGCGGTCGGGCACAAGCGCCCTAGGGCCGAGAACGATGTAAAGGATACGTAGCCTAGGGCGTACGGGAGGCCACGTGCTCTGCTAGCTGCGGCGAGGGAATCTAACCAGGCCCGGCTCCCCTTTAGTACATAGCCGATAGGCGTAGACCAGGACGCACAGGGCAGTAGGACACAGGACGATACAGAGGAAATGATTGTCGATGCCGATGACTAGCCTCGACACGCTTAGCATCATCTAGTATAACGTCAACCATAGCAAGGATATAGTCCAGAACCATTTCCTACACGAGGCGGACCCGCGCGTCCACCACGTCCTTGTAATCCAGGAGCCATGGATTAACCCGCACCATAAGAGACTAACGACCTACAAGTCACTAGGCTACACGACATGCCTACGAGGCGACGGCAGACCCCGCACGTGCTTCTATGTCAGCAAGGACATACTAGAATCCGACTAGGAGGTAGTGTACTACGCAGACGAAGAAGGCGGGGGCGATATTACCTCCCTCCACGTGGGTAGCACCTGGATACACAACCTATACATACAACCGCCAGCCTCGAGGTCTAGCCGCGACCTAGGGGTCTGTAGACACCTAGACAGTGCGCTCAAGAGACAAGGGTGCCACATCGTAGTAGGAGACTTTAACATACACCACCCTTCCTGGGAAAGCCTTATGCAGCCGCACCCTATAGCCGACGAAGTACTCGACTTGATGGCGAGCAACGCAATTGCCCTCAATACCCCGAAGGACCTGGGCACCTAGAAGAGAGGGGGACTCCAAGGCACGATCGACCTCTCCTGGATCTCAGATAGCTACTACCACACGGTAACCTACTGTGGGATCGAACATGAACTCGAGGCGTCGTCAGACTACATGCCAGTCAGGACCTCTATTGCGACACAGATACAACGCACACTAGCGAGAACCCCTAAGCCAAACTGGGGAAAGGCCCACTAGGCCAACATCCAGGCGTACCTCGATGACTCCAAGAGGCTAGTCCAGATCGCGTAGCAGCAATACAACAGTAAAGACGAGATAGACGAAGCAGTCCAGGGGTTGACAGACGAAATAAGAAAAGCGACCTCACTTCACGTTCCGCTTGCCCAACCAACGACATAGTCCAAACCATACTAGACGCCGGAGTGCACTGCGGTAGTAAGAGAAGCAAGGAGAGCCCGCCGGGTATGGACGAGCAGCTATAGCGAGGAGGCCTAGAACGTATACAGGGAGGCATGCCAACAGAAGAAAGCTATAATACGGAGGGAGAAAGCAGTCGGCTGGAGGGCCACAGTGGAAGAAATCGCCGGCAAGCCAGAGAGGATGTGGAAGCTAGCGAAATGGGCCCGACAGGACCCTATACAGGGCCCCTCCTTCTCTATCCCAGCGCTACAATCGCCTAGTGGCCCGGTTAGCGACCCCGAGGCCAAGGCGCGTCTACTGGCTAGCAAGTTCTTCCCACCCCCAGTCGAGGCTGATCTAAGCGACATAAACAGCTCTACTCCCCTAGCCCCTAGTATCGCGGTCTAATAGGAGGTGTCCGAGGGAGAAGTTGCCGCTGTGCTGAGGAAGTTGCCGGCGAAGAAAGCCCCGGGGCCGGATGGGATCCCAAACGAGCTACTAAAGAAGTGTAGAGATCAACTAGCCCCAGCAGTTGCAGCGATCTTCAACGCCTACCTATAGACCGGATACCACCCGATAGCTTTTAAACAATCGACGACAGTGGTCCTACGTAAGCCGCAGAAGGAAGACTATACGCAGGTGAAGTCGTACCGCCCAATTGCGCTCCTTAACACTCTTGGGAAGGCGCTTGAGAAGCTGGTTGCAACGAGACTCTCCGAGGCGGCAGAGGAACACTCCCTACTCCCGGACACCTAGATAGGTGCGCGCCCACAGCGATCGACGCTATCCGCGATAGAACTTATCACCTCTTAGGTAAAGGCCATCTGGTATAAGAATAGGGACAAGGTGGCTTCCTTACTTAGCCTAGACATATCGGGAGCCTTCGACTACGTGTCACACCCGCGGCTTCTCTACATCCTGAGGTCGAAAGGACTCCCTAAGTGGCTTGTCAACTTCGTACGGTCCTACCTCCAAAACCGCAGTACGTCGATCCTAGTCGGCCAGTACAGAAGCCTATTTCAAGCAGTCCACACTAGAATCCCGCAAGGCTCAACGCTAGCACCTATTCTGTTCCTCTTCTTTATAGCGACGCTGCTCCCAGCCCTAGAATCCCAGAACACCGCTGCGAGCGGCTTCGTAGACGACACAAACATCCTAGCGTGGTCTTCCTCGACTAAGGAGAACTGTAGGCTACTAGAAGAGAAGCACAAGATCTGCGAGGACTGGGCTAGGAGGCACGGGGCTCGGTTTGCCCCAGAAAAGTACAATCTGATACACTTTACGCGCCGGCCACGGTTCCACAATATGCAAGCTTCTATCTAGATATAGGGGCACACGACTAACCCGGCAAATCAGCTCAGGATCCTCGGACTATGGGTGGACCCGGCGCTACGGTAGAGGAAGCACGTATAGGCAATATTACGGAAAGCTGAACAGAATATGGCATCATGCCAGAGGCTCACTGCGTCCACATAGGGGGCGGACTTCCGGCAGTCACGACTTCTATATACGGCTATTGTACGGCCAGTCCTTACCTATGGCAGCCAAGTGTGGTCCTTAGGCGAGAGGGCCTGCCTATCGAAGGGACTCGTCGCGCCGCTAGCGAAGATCCAAAACCAATGCCTAAGGAAGGTCACCGGGGCATATAAGTCGACACTAACGAGGATGCTTGAGCACGAGACCGCTATACCGCCGATCGACCTATACATCCAGGGACTACGGACCTCCTACTTAGGCAAGTCGGCACAGTACCCAGTATAGAAGGTCATCGCCAGTGTAGTCGCAAGGGCCCGCGAATCAGTACTAGCGCACAAGGGCATTCGACCCGGAAACGAGCCGAACTACCGGGCAAGGGACGAACAGCTAGCAACATAATAGGAAGGTGAGAAATCGTTTGTAGAGCAACTATAGAAAGAGAGGTGGAACAACCAGGTTGTAGGGCATAGTGGACGCCCTTAGCCAGCGGGACAACCTAAGGAATGGTCAGCTACAAAATCCGCGGTCAAGCACCCCCCGAAGCTCATCTACTACCGCCTTACGAGGGCACAGAGTAGCATAGCAACCTAACTGCGAAGCGAACACATCGGCCTCCAGGGGTACCTATCATGGAGGAAGGTTCTAGGATACACGAATACTAGCTGCCCCTGCGGCTATCGCTCCTAGAACGTACGGCACGCACTCCTCGTCTGTCCGAGGTGGTCGCTAGGAAGGGGGGAGTGGATGGCAAAGGCGAGGAACCGGACGATTGGGGCACTTCTTAACAACGCTGAAGACCTACGGCGCATTACGAACTGGATACTAGAGAAGGGCTGGCTAGAACAGTACCGCCTAGTAGGAGCAGTGCAGGAAGAGAGGACACGACGCAGCGCGACGAGACCGGCTAGGAGCGGGGGCTAACGGGGTAGTGACATGGACTACGTACGTTCAGAGGGAAAGCTAATCTAGACAAGGAGTAGTCGGGGGCGGGAAGGGTTTTCACCTATTCGGGTTTCCCTTTGTACATAACAATAGATATATACCTGCATAGGCCGGATAGGGTCCTAGAACAGGGGAATGACAAATCTATCTATCTATCTATATAGCGTAGTATACTAGGTGTTCTAGAGGTCGTTAGCTCGCTCTATTATATCGAGTTGTCTACCCTTAGTAATCGCCGTATTAACTACTTATAGTACGAAGTCGTACGTAGTCTTCGGGTGTTAGGATATAAGGGTCGTAAGGTTGTCTAGGGTAATATTCTAGTATTCGGATACGAGAATGTGTTCTACCTCGTCGAGTAATAGATATACCTCGTCTAGGTCGCCGCCTAGGTTCTCTTCGAGCTTAAACTCGAATAGTTCTATAAAGTCAATCTTACTACCTTCTTCTCGCTCGAAGGCCTTCTAGTAAGCTTTATTAATCTCTTATTATAGCGCGATACCGGTGTCTACTATAACCCGCCGGTTGTCGTCCTATATCTAACTCTAAGGAAAAGAGGAGAGGTCGGGAAAAAGAGATATACGCTACTTACTTTTGCCCTTAGGCTTAGGTAGCGGTAGTATACCGCCGTTCGCTATTTATAAAGTTATATTATCTAGGTTTAGGGGAGGCGTGACGGTGCCTATATCCTGACTATCTACGAGCGCGCGACTACCTACTAATACTATCGCCGCGTTACGTTCTCTAGGCATCTACGCGCTATACGCCTTACCGTGTTCTATATTCTAATACGACTCTACGCGTTCTCGAGTTCTACGGTTCTGTCTATTCCTATTACTACGCGTCCCTTACCTAGATCCGCGATCTAGGTAGGGTAGTAGAACAAACTATAAGGGCGCGCGTACTATAGGGTCCGAACGAGATAGTTATTATTCTACGAAGCTACGAAAGAGGAGCGCGAGGCGCGGCGAAGTTATAAAATAAAGCTAAGCCGCGCTAATCTAATACGGAAGGTCCGCGGTTTAGCCGGGCCGACATAGCTATAGTAAGGGGTTACGGGCTGCCCGTAATATCTATATAAGGAATACAAGATCTTGGCCCTATATATACTATTGTACGCCTCGTACTTACTCTAGCTATTAGATATAGGTTACTATTCGCCTTTAAAGAAGGTATACGGTACTTAGCTCTCGGGCTTAGTACGCTAGCGTATTACTTATATTAATAAAGTAGAGTTCCTACGCGCCTTCCGGGTAGCCTATAACGCTATATTTAGATAGGAGAACATCCTATCGAGCTTTAGAGGCGCTAGTTTGGTTCTATTCAATCTATAGGTAGTAATAGACAAGCTTAATATTAAGCTACGTACGCTAACCCCTCTAGCTCCGGACTCTACCCCTTAAGAGTCGAAGACACTATAAACTACAAAAGAATTCGACTCTTAATCGACACTAGTAACGAACAAAATGCGTGCCCGGGCAGGTTTATCGCTAAACTCGTTATAGGAAGGGGTGTATTAGCTTATAAAAGGGAGTAGAGAGATAGCATATTAGATAGCTCTTATACGAAGCGAGATTAGTAAGCTACGTAAGTCTAACGAGGCCCTTATATAGCGAAAAGCACGAAAGCGCAAGTATATTCAGTCTAGAGGGTCTCTAACCTTCGATAAGGCGTCGCAATTAAAACCTCTAGAGGATACTAGGAGGCAGGAAGTGAGTAGAGAGTTGCTAGATAGTGTTCGGCTAGTACTAAGGCTACGACGCTATAAGCGATATAGCGAGTCGGGGCATAACGTACGTACCTATTAAGTAGACTTACTAGATAGCGAAGAATCTGAAGAGGAATTGTCCTCCTAGTAACGATTCTATAGGATGTCGTCGTATTAAGATACCGTCGTAATTAAAGTAGAAGTAGTATAGTTCTTAGTAAAAGTGGCCCGCTCGGTAGTATAGCCCGCTCGGTAGTGAAGCACATTATAGAAAGTATATAGTATATACTAGTACTATAACTAGTATATTAGGTAGAAAAGCAAACGTACTCACCCTCTCTAATACTAGCGCCTCCTCTAAGTTTATTAACCTAAGATTTGTTCGCGTAAATAAAGTCCCTACCTTTAAGCTAGAAAGGCTAAGACGCCTACGTATAGCTAACGGAGCGGCTATACGACTGCTTAAAGTAGTACTAATAGACGTTACTATCGGTAGCTATACTAGTTAAGAGCTATACTAAGTTACTAACCTCGATAAGTATGACCTAGTACTAGGTATCTCCTAGCTCGAAGAACACGACCCTTTATATAGCTTTAAATACAAGACACTTAGCTTCGAGAAGCCTACCTACTACTAATATTATTACTAGAACGGTATGCCTTATACGATTATAATAGAAGGTAGTAAGCCTAAGGCGCTAAAACTAGTACTACCCGAGCTAGAGCCCGATATCTATGTTATTAGCGCGGACGCCTATTATTGTATAGCGAAGCAAGCCTAGAAGCGATAAGACTAGCTAGACGCCGATAAGCTCTTCGTACTATAGCCGGAGGATTTCGACGACGAGGAGTATACCTCTACCTTCGCTATATCGCTAGATAATTTAGAAATTTTTATAAACAGGAACAAGGTATAGAACCCGAAGGCTAAGCTACCGCCCGAATATTACGACCTAGCCGACGCCTTTAGGTAAAAGAGCGAGTTTAAGCTACCTAAGTACAGCCTATCCGACTATATAATCAACTTAAAACTAGGATTAGAAGCGTAGCGACCCTATAAGAAGGCCTTTAGTATAAACCCGGATTAGCTAGTAGTCGTTAAGAAGTTCATTAATAATAGTATAGCTAACGGTACGGTCGAACTATCTAAATTAGACATGTCGTCTCCCGTATTAATTATTAAAAAGCTAGGAGGCGGGCTCCGCGTCTACGTCGACTACCGCACCCTAAATACTATTATAGTTAAGAACCGATACCTAATACCTCTATAAAGGGAGATACTTAAGCGAGTTTCTAAGGCTAAGTAGTTCACTAAGCTTAACATCGTCGCCGTATTTAATAATATACGTATCCGTAAGGGGGACGAATAGATAACCGCCTTTATTACTAGGTTTAGATTATACTAGTTCAAGGTCCTTCCGTTCGGCCTCTATAATAGCCCTAGTAGTTAGTAGCGTAAGATTAACGATATCCTCTAAGAATTCCTAGACGACTTCGCTATAGTATACCTCGATAACGTCCTAATTTATACGGACGGCTCCTTAGATAATTATAGAGCTTACGTACAAAAGGTCCTATATAGACTACGGGATATAGGGCTACTAGTAGATATCGACAAGTGTGAATTCTACGTCAAACGGATCAAATACCTAGGCCTTATTATTACGACGGAGGGCGTTAAGATAGACCCTATAAAGATTAAAGCTATTATAAACTAGGAGGTGCCTCGTAACGTTAAGGACGCTCTTACGTTCCTTAGCTTTACTAGATTCTATAGGAAGTTTATCTACGCCTTCTCTAAAGTAACCGCGTACCTTATAGACCTTACGAAGATAGGTAAAAAGAGCAAAGTCGACGGTAAGGTAGTCAAGAAGCTACCCTTCGTATAGATCTAATAGTACGATATAGCCTTTAAGGAACTTAAGTAGCGCTTTAGCTAAGTAGGTATACTAGCCTATTATTAACTAGGCGAGTAGATTTAGGTAGAAATAGACTCTAGCGACTAGGTCAATATAGGGGTACTATTATAGATAATTAACGGCGTCCTTAGACCCGTAGCGTTCTACTCGAAGAAGCTTAGTCCGTAAGAATATAACTACGACATTTACGATAAAGAGCTACTAGCTATCGTTAAGGCGTTCAAGGAATAGTAACCGGAACTTATCGGCGCTATAGACGACAAACTAGTTCGGGTACTTACCGATCACCGTAATCTTAAATAGTTTATAACTACTAAGTAGCTTAACCGGCGCTAGGTACGCTAGGCTAAGTTCCTATCCTAGTTTAACTTTAAGATTACCTATCGCCCGGGCGCCTAAGGAACGAAACTAGATAGTCTTACCCGTCGCTCTTAGGATATACCGGCGGGGGTAGACGATACTAGAACGTAGTAATAATAATAGACTATTCTATAACCCTATAACCTAGACATTATTACTTAGTTCGCTATATAAGTATAGGACGACCTACTAATAAACTATTAAGTACTATTAATTTACGACTCGGACGATAAATAAGAAGACTACTATACTAGCGATATCGCTACCCCCCGGCGATTAACCCGCTCCGCCTAGCGAGACGTAATATAGCCGTTACTCGAACTAAACGACGCCGAGGTACGTAGTAACGTCGACTCGGAACTAGATAATAGAGTCCTAGTCAAAGAGATGCCTAGTAACGAGCAACCTATCGAAAGAAGTATAGAGCCGTTAGACGAACCTACGCTACTAGAGGAACGGGAGTAAACGGAGTTATATAAAGAAGAACTATATATAGAAGTATATAATAGCCGATCTATAACGATACGTATACTTAAACTAAAGTCCGATCTCTAGTAGGGGATCGCTAACGTATAGCTATAATAATAGAAGATTGCCGTACTAGATTACAAAATTATCGCGGATCGACTATACGTCGATAAAGCCTTATATATCCTAGCCTTTTAGAACCTCCGTACCCGGATAGTACGTAAATACTATAATAGTAGAGTAGCTAGTTACTAAGGTATAGTAAGGACTTTTAATCTACTATAGAGGTAAAACCTCTTCTAGCCTAGTATAGTAAGTAACGTCGTAAGATACGTACGATACTACCTATTATATAGATAGATAGATTTGTCATTCCCCTGTTCTAGGACCCTATCCGGCCTATGCAGGTATATATCTATTGTTATGTACAAAGGGAAACCCGAATAGGTGAAAACCCTTCCCGCCCCCGACTACTCCTTGTCTAGATTAGCTTTCCCTCTGAACGTACGTAGTCCATGTCACTACCCCGTTAGCCCCCGCTCCTAGCCGGTCTCGTCGCGCTGCGTCGTGTCCTCTCTTCCTGCACTGCTCCTACTAGGCGGTACTGTTCTAGCCAGCCCTTCTCTAGTATCCAGTTCGTAATGCGCCGTAGGTCTTCAGCGTTGTTAAGAAGTGCCCCAATCGTCCGGTTCCTCGCCTTTGCCATCCACTCCCCCCTTCCTAGCGACCACCTCGGACAGACGAGGAGTGCGTGCCGTACGTTCTGGGAGCGATAGCCGCAGGGGCAGCTAGTATTCGTGTATCCTGGAACCTTCCTCCATGATAGGTACCCCTGGAGGCCGATGTGTTCGCTTCGCAGTTGGGTTGCTATGCTACTCTGTGCCCTCGTAAGGCGGTAGTGGATGAGCTTCGGGGGGTGCTTGACCGCGGATTTTGTAGCTGACCATTCCTTAGGTTGTCCCGCTGGCTGAGGGCGTCCACTATGCCCTACAACCTGGTTGTTCCACCTCTCTTTCCATAGTTGCTCTACAAACGATTTCTCACCTTCCCATTGTGTTGCTAGCTGTTCGTCCCTTGCCCGGTAGTTCGGCTCGTTTCCGGGTCGAATGCCCTTGTGCGCTGGTACTGATTCGCGGGCCCTTGCGACTGCACTGGCGATGACCTTCTGTACTGGGTACTGTGCCGACTTGCCTAAGTAGGAGGTCCGTAGTCCCTGGATGTATAGGTCGATCGGCGGTATAGCGGTCTCGTGCTCAAGCATCCTCGTTGGTGTCGACTTATATGCCCCGGTGACCTTCCTTAGGCATTGGTTTTGGATCTTCGCTAGCGGCGCGACGAGTCCCTTCGATGGGCAGGCCCTCTCGCCTAAGGACCACACTTGGCTGCCATAGGTAAGGACTGGCCGTACAATAGCCGTATATAGAAGTCGTGACTGCCGGAAGTCCGCCCCCCATGTGGACGCAGTGAGCCTCTGGCATGATGCCATATTCTGTTCAGCTTTCCGTAATATTGCCTGTACGTGCTTCCTCCACCGTAGCGCCGGGTCCACCCATAGTCCGAGGATCCTGAGCTGATTTGCCGGGTTAGTCGTGTGCCCCTGTATCTGGATAGAAGCTTGCATATTGTGGAACCGTGGCCGGCGCGTAAAGTGTATCAGATTGTACTTTTCTGGGGCAAACCGAGCCCCGTGCCTCCTAGCCCAGTCCTCGCAGATCTTGTGCTTCTCTTCTAGTAGCCTACAGTTCTCCTCAGTCGAGGAAGACCACGCTAGGATGTTTGTGTCGTCTACGAAGCCGCTCGCAGCGGTGTTCTGGGATTCTAGGGCTGGGAGCAGCGTCGCCATAAAGAAGAGGAACAGAATAGGTGCTAGCGTTGAGCCTTGCGGGATTCCAGTGTGGACTGCTTGAAATGGGCTTCTGTACTGGCCGACCAGGATCGACGTACTGCGGTTTTGGAGGTAGGACCGTACGAAGTTGACAAGCCACTCAGGGAGTCCTTTCGACCTTAGGATGTAGAGAAGCCGCGGGTGTGACACGTAGTCGAAGGCTCCCGATATGTCTAGGCTAAGTAAGGAAGCCACCTTGTCCCTATTCTTATACCAGATGGCCTTTACCTGAGAGGTGATAAGTTCCATCGCGGATAGCGTCGATCGCTGTGGGCGCGCACCCATCTGGGTGTCCGGGAGTAGGGAGTGTTCCTCTGCCGCCTCGGAGAGTCTCGTTGCAACCAGCTTCTCAAGCGCCTTCCCAAGAGTGTTAAGGAGCGCAATTGGGCGGTACGACTTCACCTGCGTATAGTCTTCCTTCTGCGGCTTGCGTAGGACCACTGTCGTCGATTGTTTAAAAGCTATCGGGTGGTATCCGGTCTGTAGGCAGGCGTTGAAGATCGCTGCAACTGCTGGGGCTAGTTGATCTCTACACTTCTTTAGTAGCTCGTTTGGGATCCCATCCGGCCCCGGGGCTTTCTTCGCCGGCAACTTCCTCAGCACAGCGGTAACTTCTCCCTCGGACACCTCCTGTTGGACCGCGATGCTAGGGGCTAGGGGAGTAGAGCTGTTTATGTCGCTTAGATCAGCCTCGACTGGGGGTGGGAAGAACTTGCTAGCCAGTAGACGCGCCTTGGCCTCGGGGTCGCTAACCGGGCCACTAGGCGATTGTAGCGCTGGGATAGAGAAGGAGGGGCCCTGTGTAGGGTCCTGTCGGGCCCATTTCGCTAGCTTCCACATCCTCTCTGGCTTGCCGGCGATTTCTTCCACTGTGGCCCTCCAGCCGACTGCTTTCTCCCTCCGTATTATGGCTTTCTTCTGTTGGCATGCCTCCCTGTATACGTTCCAGGCCTCCTCGCTATGGCTGCTCGTCCACACCCGGCGGGCTCTCCTTGCTTCTCTTACTACCGCAGTGCACTCCGGCGTCCAGTATGGTTTGGACCATGTCGTTGGTTGGGCAAGCGGAACGTGAAGTGAGGTCGCTTTTCTTATTTCGTCTGTCAACCCCTGGACTGCTTCGTCTATCTCGTCTTTACTGTTGTATTGCTGCTGCGCGATCTGGACTAGCCTCTTGGAGTCATCGAGGTACGCCTGGATGTTGGCCCAGTGGGCCTTTCCCCAGTTTGGCTTAGGGGTTCTCGCTGGTGTGCGTTGTATCTGTGTCGCAATAGAGGTCCTGACTGGCATGTGGTCTGACGACGCCTCGAGTTCATGTTCGATCCCACAGTAGGTTACCGTGTGGTAGTGGCTATCTGAGATCCAGGAGAGGTCGATCGTGCCTTGGAGTCCCCCTCTCTTCCAGGTGCCCAGGTCCTTCGGGGTATTGAGGGCAATTGCGTTGCTCGCCATCAAGTCGAGTACTTCGTCGGCTATAGGGTGCGGCTGCATAAGGCTTTCCCAGGAAGGGTGGTGTATGTTGAAGTCTCCTACTACGATGTGGCACCCTTGTCTCTTGAGCGCACTGTCTAGGTGTCTGCAGACCCCTAGGTCGCGGCTAGACCTCGAGGCTGGCGGTTGCATGTATAGGTTGTGTATCCAGGTGCTACCCACGTGGAGGGAGGTAATATCGCCCCCGCCTTCTTCGTCTGCGTAGTACACTACCTCCCAGTCGGATTCTAGTATGTCCTTGCTGACATAGAAGCACGTGCGGGGTCTGCCGTCGCCTCGTAGGCATGTCGTGTAGCCTGGTGACTTGCAGGTCGTTGGTCTCTTATGGTGCGGGTTAATCCATGGCTCCTGGATTGCAAGGACGTGGTGGACGCGCGGGTCCGCCTCGTGTAGGAAATGGTTCTGGACTATATCCTTGCTATGGTTGACGTTATACTGGATGATGCTAAGCGTGTCGAGGCTAGTCATCGGCATCGACAATCATTTCCTCTGTATCGTCCTGTGTCCTACTGCCCTGTGCGTCCTGGTCTACGCCTATCGGCTGTGTACTAAAGGGGAGCCGGGCCTGGTTAGATTCCCTCGCCGCAGCTAGCAGAGCACGTGGCCTCCCGTACGCCCTAGGCTGCGCATCCTTTACATCGTTCTCGGCCCTAGGGCGCTTGTGCCCGACCGCCGCTAGTTGGTTCCGGTGTGGGCTAGCCTCACGGTCGCCGTAGAATCTTGGGGCGACGGTTCTGTTTGTGATTGCCTTGTTTTTCGCTAGTTTCCGCTGTGGGCATTCCGCACTATACGATGGGTAGTGCCCCGGACAGTTCGCGCACCGTCTCGTAGTCGATGTACAGTCCCTAGACATATGGTCTCCTGCACAGTTCGAGCAGGCCTGCTTGTTTGTGCACGTGTAGGTTTGGTGTCCATACTGTTGGCATTTGAAGCATTGGAGGACACGAAAGGATGAGGAGTGCTTTTCTACTGTCTTGAGGCTGTATTGCCAGACCAGGCCTTGTTCTATCGCTAGATCCGCCGCTTTCGCGTCTTGTAGCCATACTATTAGCGCCGAGGCCTTCTTGCCTTCTGGCCATTTCCTATGGAGCCAAGTCGCCTTCTGGATTGGAGAGTTAAGAGTGACCGGGTTGTCCTCTTGGAGAGCGCGTAGGTGACCCTGGTTGGTTGGGTCAAACTCCTTAGGCATGTCGTGGACTAGGATCGTGAATTGTTTCGTTGAGACCTTCGCTGATGCCGCAACCTTAGATGCCCACTGTGGCTGTGCCTCTAGGTGCCTCCTAGCAGTAGCAGAGCTAGTATAGATCTGTAGAGTGCCGTTGGACTGTTGGTTCACTGCGACCACCCCTGGTTGGTTGATTCGTTGGGCGAGCTCCTTGTTCGATAGCTTCGCAACTTCGGCCTGGTCTTCCTTTGCTGCAATGCGGATCGTAACTGCATCGTGCGTTGGGCGGGGGCCTGGTATCGATGCCGCGACCGATGCCCAGCTATGGGGGTGTTGATTCCGGGTGGCCTTGCTAATCGCCTGGGACGTCGTCCTCATTTCTTGTTGCCCTCGGTGATACGATAGTACAAGCGCCGTGCGTAGCTGAGTGATCATTACCTGTAGAGACCGGTAAGGGAGCTGATCGTTAGTTTCCATGCTTTTTGCGTCCTCTATAAGTTGCTGCCAGTTGTCTTGGGGGGGCTTCGCCTGTAGGGCCGTAGGCGCCGTTAGTGCCGTAGCCTGGGCTGCCATTGCCTAGGAGTTGCCTAATGTAGCTAGGCACCTCCGCGGCGTTTGGAGCTGAAGAAACAGGGTGAAGAGAGCTTCAAGCTGTCCAGATTGAATGAGGTAGAACTCCCTCAGTCCTAGGGGCAGTGGCCTGCTTTTTATATCGTTGGAATGGCCTTGATAAGAGCTTTCGAATGTGTCGTGTTTTGGCGCAGAGATCGATGATTCCCTCTCTTCCGCGATCTACCTATTATATAGGCGCTCGACTCTATTAAGACTAATAAAGTAAGGCACCCTATCCCTATACTATACACCCGGTTACGAATAGAAGTATATCGTAGTAGACTTTATTGTCGACCTACCCGCTAGTAAAGATCCCGATACTAGACTAATCTATAAATATATTATAATAGTTACTAATATACTAATTAAACGCGTACGGCTACTCCCTACTAATGACTTAAACGCTAAGCACGCCGCTACCTTGTTCTATAAGTATATATTCCCCGTATACGGCCTACCGGAGGTGGTCGTAAGCGATAGAGGTACGTAATTTATTAGCGCGCTCTTCCGTAGACTCTACGTAAGGCTGAGTATCTACTAAAATCTTTCTATAGCCTTCTATCTAGAAGCGGATAGGTAATTAGAACGTATAAACTAAGTACTCGAATAGTATATCCGCGCCTATACTAACTATTAATAAGATAACTAGGTCGAGTTACTACCCGACCCCGAGTTCGCCCTTTATAATTCCGAGTCTATAAGTACCGGAATGACTCTATTCTTCGCCGACTCTAGCCGCTACCCGCGGATAGAGTTTAGTAGCCTAGCTAAACTATAAGTTATAGCTCGGAAATTACCTAACGTCAAGGCCGCTAACGTATGAGTTAATAATATATAAGATACTTAAGTACAAATATAGCGGGTACTCGAGTCTATACGCCGCGACCGCCTAGACGAGCTACGCGACGTATATACTTTTACGTAAGTATAAACGGCTAAAGCCGTAAATACGCGGCGAGCGCTAGTACCTACCTACTAGCCTAACGATATAGTTCTACTAGATACCTATAACATAAAGACTATACGCCTAAGTAAGAAACTCGATTATAAGTTCCTTAGACCGTTTCGAGTCCTTAGGGCCGTAGGTAGACGCTCGTATAAATTCGAGCTTAGCGATAGGATATAAATCTATAACGTATTCTATACGAGTAAGTTACGCCGCGTAGTAACCGAAGGGATACCTAGATAACGTAAACTACTACTAGCGCCCGTAATCGTCGAACGCGAAGGCTAGGTATTAGAGGAACACGAAGTAGAGGATCTAGTAGATTCTAAGATTAGGTATAACGATATATAGTATATAGTTATTAAGAAGGATCGTATACGGAGCTTAGCTAAGTAGTTAGCCGTACTACCTAGATATAAAGAACTCGTAATTACGTTCTACTAGCGATACCTAGATAAACCTAAGCCTACCTTCGACGGACTCGATTAGCCGGTAACTTAATACGGGCTAGGGCTAATCCTCGGACCGTATATATAAACGCGGTATAACTATAGCTTCCTCGATAAAGCTCTCGAAACTAGTACCGGCATAAGTACTAGTAATAGCCCTCTATACGCTCCGACTATTAAACGTAGAAACGTCGTAGGAGCTCCTTATTCGAGAAGGGGGGGGTACTATTACGAGATAGCCCTTTTTACGAACTGCCTCGTAATATAGTATCGTCGGCCGTACGCCCGCGCGCTAG
The DNA here is from genome assembly GCF_020509005.1 of Fulvia fulva. Classification (NCBI taxonomy): domain Eukaryota; kingdom Fungi; phylum Ascomycota; class Dothideomycetes; order Mycosphaerellales; family Mycosphaerellaceae; genus Fulvia; species Fulvia fulva. The sequence continues at coordinate 2,585,332 of NC_063012.1, forward strand.
TACCCGCTAGCTCGATTCGCGCGACTTTATCTTCTCGCGCTTCTCGCGCTCTCTTAGATAGCTCGCGTAACTATATATATCTTTGCCCGACCCTATTATAGTACTCTCGCCTATAATACTAATAGTACTCTATAAATCTATACTAGCTCTACTACTACTAGGAGGCACCTAGAGGTATAGCTATAGTAGGTATCTAAGGTTACGGTATTAGCGAAGGTCTTAACGAAGTAATTCACGATCCTAGTCTACGATATACCTAAGGAGTTCGACCTAACTAACTAAGGTTACCTACGTACTCTCTAAGAGGATAACCCGGTTACTCTTAACTCTCTAATCTAGAAGGCGACTTGGCTCTATAGGAAATGGCTAGAAGGTAAGAAGGCCTCGGCGCTAATAGTATAGCTATAAGACGCGAAAGCGGCGGATCTAGCGATAGAATAAGGCCTAATCTAGTAATATAGCCTTAAGATAGTAGAAAAGTACTCCTTATCCTTTCGTATCCTCTAATGCTTCAAATGCTAATAGTATAGACACTAAACCTATACGTATATAAATAAGTAGGCCTACTCGAACTATATAGAAGACTATATATCTAGGGGATTGATCTCGATCGATAGAAGCGACTCTTTCGGGTACTAGGACGAGGACCATTCAATCGATAGCCCTTATCAAGACGAGCAATCTACTCAAGCAGTAGCGACCCGCCTGCGCTGGCGGCGGCGCAATTGTGATACAAAAAAAACCCCAAAACCGAGGTCCCCTTCCCCTGAAGGCAGACCCTAGAATTGCGGAGTTGCGGAGGACAACTGCCCAATTAGGAAGCGCGACCCCGAACAACAGCGAAGGATGGCAACCAACGAGAGCCATAGCCTTGCGAACATTCTGCACCAAGAGTCAAACCGGGGAACAAACCAAGAAAAAACCCAGGACACAAGCCAAGGCCCACTATACAGAAAGCAGAGGCCAACGACAAACAACACAGCGTGGACGACCCTATATACGGAGGCGGAGAACTTACTAGGGGATGACGAACACCCAGCCCGGGCATATAAGAACACCATAGCACAGCTACTAGGAGCGCTAAAAGCGCTATCATACCAAATCCCGAAGACAATCCAACAAGTAACACAGAAGGCAGCCCAGAAACCAACTACATGGGCAACAGTAGCAGCAGGCAAGAATCAACCCCCTCCGAAGGAAAGTAAGGCGGTACGCCTATACATTACTGATCCGGCGGAGAAACAAGAAATCGCAGCCCTAACAAGCAAGGAGATTGTCGACAGAATCGGCCAAAAGGAGGTAGTTGGGGCGAGGGTAGAAGCAACAGGCGTAGTAAGACTCTTTACCGCACAAGAGTCTGATAGACGAAAGCTGGAGACCTATAAGGAGTGGACTACTAAAGTCGCGAAGTCGGCACGAGTCTCCCACCAACAGTATACCGTCATCGCCCACGGGGTCCCTAGGACATTCAAGGTCGAAGACCTTCCCCACCTCCAAGTACAGAACCAGAACACCTCCCCAGGAGTACGACTAACGAAGGCGGCATGGCTGCACAAGACAGTAGACCGAGAAAAGACGCATTCATCGCTTATTATTTGGGTAGAGACAGCGGAACAAGCTAACCAGATATTAGACAATGGGCTATTCTGGAACTGCGAGAGAATGGACACGGAGATCCATCAGAGCAGCCACAGGGTACTACAATGCTTCCAATGCCAACAGTACGGTCACATAGCCTCAAAATGCGGGGAGAAGACCCCAAGGTGTCCTCACTGCGCAGGCCCACACCAGGGAAGGGAATGCCCAAAAAAGGAGAGCAGGTGCGCATGCTGCGGCAGAAGGCACCCAGCGTATTCAAGCCAATGCCCGGCTAGAATAGCAGCACAAGAACGAGCGAGACAAGCAAGGATCTCTACACCAGCTAGGTACCCCCAACGACAACAGGAGGGACCTACCGTGTACAAGGGCTTCGAGCCGAGCAAAAGGAAGAGGGCAGAAGAGACGAACAAGGGAACCCAACCGCAAACGCATCCACCTCCCGGTCGGCCTCGACACCTTAACCGGGCAGCCAACGAACTAGGCCAAATGCGAATCTTTGGGGCGCCCCAGCGGCCCCAGGGCCAGCCGGACAGCGAGATACAGGCTCAGGAGACACAGCAGGTCAGCACGGAAATGGACCTCACGGATAACGAATGATACTATACGACGACATCACTATCGTACAGTACAACGTAAACAAAAGTAGGGACAAGGTCCAGCGCCACTTTCTACAAGAGCTAGACCCGCTACGGCACCACGTTATTGCGGTACAGGAACCATGGATCAACCCCTACGTAGGACTCCCAGCCACTTGTAATGACCGGAGATACCACACCGTAATCGCGGGCCAACGAGGCGTCAACCCGAGGACATGTATATACGTAAGCAAGACTATAGACCTTGAGTCGTGGAAGGTTATACTACCGCAGCAGGGCAACCTAGGAGACATAACATCAATCCAGATCGACACGACACAAGGCCCTATCCAGATCCATAACGTTTACAACCCGCCACCGCGGGGTCGGACGAGTAGGGAACTAGGAACCCTCGCCCACCTAGAGCGGACCCTAAGCCAAGACACGAAGCAAGTACTCCTCGGCGACTTCAACCTCCACCACCCACAGTGGGGACTCGAATTCACTCCCCCGCACGCATTTCTAGGGGGGAAGCTACTGGACATAACCGCACGCTACGGAATGGCCTTAGTAACACCAAAGGGAACAGAGACGTGGAAGGCCCGTACTAGTGCAAGCACGATCGACCTATGCTTTCTATCACGAGAACTTGAAGAGAGACTAGTCCAATGCCGACCGAACTACGCGCTAGAAGCCTCCTCAGACCATATCCCTATCCAAACGACGCTAGGGGTGAAGGCGATAGAGGAGCCAGCAAACGAACCACGCCGTAACTGGAAGAAGGCACGCTGGGACGACATAAGAGGCTTCCTAATAGCGAACCTACCACAGCATAGAGAACTCGAGACGACAGCTCAGCTAGATCAAGCAGCGGAACAGATTACCTCGGTCATATGGCAAGCAGCGGAACAATACACGCCGTTACTCCGGCCCTCAACGCAGCAGAAGGCCTTCTGGACCCCTGAATGCTCTACGAAGGTAAGGGAGGCTAGAAGGGCAAGGCGACAGTGGACGAAGGAGCACACCCAAGAGACGTGGGAGCAATACTGCCACGCGACACAAGAGAAGAAGGCACAGATAAGACGCGATAAGCTGCAGGACTGGAGAGCGACGATCGGGCTCGTTACAGAAAACCCGGAACAGATGTGGAGACTTGCTAAATGGGCACGACTACCTGAAGAGCAACAAGCCCCTCACTTCCCCCCAATCGTAGACCGCGAAGGGATTGCCCAGGCTACGCCCCGGGGCAAGGCAAAAGCGTTAGCCGACCATTTCTTTTCGACGCAAGTAGAGGCAGACCTTACGGACATCGACCCGAGCACATACCCGGAACCCCTGGACATGGATTGGGCGGTTAGCCCTAACACAGTAACAGGAGTCATAAGTAAGCTAAAGGGACGAAAAGCCCCAGGCCCAGACAGGATACCAAACGTACTGCTAAAAGAGTGTAGAGAAGAGATCGCGCCGAGCCTTGCAAACCTATTTACCGCGTGCCTACGGCTAGGGTATCACCCGAAGCCGTACAGAGAGTCTATGACAGTAGTGCTACGCAAGCCACAGAAGGAAGACTATACTCAGCCCAAGTCGTACAGACCAATAGCACTTCTAAATACGATAGGGAAGGTCCTAGAAAAGATAGTAGCCCAGAGACTTACGCAGCTTGCCGAGGACAACCACGTACTCCCAGCAACACAGATGGGGGGAAGAAGCCAGCGATCGACACTAACAGCAATGGAGCTAATTACGGAGCAAATCCAGACCCTCTGGCACTACGGCAGGAACCGAGCGGCGTCCTTACTATCCCTCGACATCGCAGGGGCCTTCGACAACGTCTCACACCAAAGGCTAATACATATCCTACAGCAGAAAGGCATCCCCCAGTGGGCAACGTCGTTCGTCTTCTCCTTTCTCCAGGAACGGACGACATACCTAGTCCTAGGAAGGTACACGTCCGACCCGGTGAAGGCAGAGACTGGAATACCTTAGGGATCTACTCTCTCCCCTATCCTGTTTCTAATATTTATGTCGGATCTAATCCCCCTACTCACCTCTCCGCAAACCTCAGCATCGGGGTTCGTAGACGATACAAACATCCTAGCCTGGTCAGACTCGACAGAAGAGAACTGTCGCCTCCTTGAAGATAGGCACAAGAAATGCGAGGAGTGGGCAAAGAAGCATGGTGCCCGGTTCGCCCCTGAAAAGTACCAACTTATACACTTCAGTAAAGCGAGAACACACCATAATATGAAGGCGGCGGTAAGAATCCAAGGCTACGAGACCAAGCCATCAGCGGAGCTACGAGTACTAGGGATCTGGCTCGACCCGAAGCTAAGCTGGAATGTACAGATTAAGAAAGCCCAGAGTCGAGCGCAAGTCAATGAAGCCTCGATAAAGAGGCTTACGGCATCTACATGGGGAGCAACATTCGACAAGGCAAGAGTAATGTATAAGGCGATCGTCAGACCAGCTATGTTGTACGGGGCACAGATTTGGGGAACAGGAGGCGCAGGCAAGCCGATCCCGAAACGGATAGAGCAACCCCTAAACAGGACACAGGCAGGCAACCTACGTAGGGTACTAGGCGCATACAAGACAACGTCAACAAGCACGGTAGAAATGGAGACAGGAATACCACCAATCGGCCAGTACATCCGGGGAATGAGAATTCAATACGCGGCAAAGACGACAGGTTACCTAGCACAAACCACGATCCAGGAGGCAAAGAATAAGATAGAAAGCCGCTACCGGAGAGGGGCAGGATATAGGACAAGCCAAAAAGAGGATGACCTTACGACCTTTACGGCCGTACAGACAAGCACCGAATGGCTAGCACGAAAGGAGGAGGAGCGTAGGACTCGCCAGGCCGGCGGGAGCAAGGCTAAGACCCAAAACCTAGCGGAACAGATAGCGAGCTGCCTATGGGAGCAGGACTGGAAAAGGAAGCCCCCTAAGACAACAGGCCCGATAGCGCTCCGAGCCTTCCAGAGACACAATTACCAGCTATATAGGGACCTGACAAGGGCCGAAGCAAGCATAGCGATCCAAATCAGGTCCGAACACATTGGATTAAGGGCCTACCTGTTCAGAAGACGCGCACTAGACATCTATAGCCCAGCCTGCCAGTGTGGCTACCCATCGCAAAACCCAGAACATATGCTACTACGATGCCCGCAGTGGGCGAGAGGCAGGGGAAATTGGAGGCACCAAGCGGGAAGGAGAGACTACAAGTCAATTATTAGGGACAAAGGCAACATTCGCCGAATCTCTCGGTGGATACTACAGCAGGGATACCTCCAGCAGTTTAGCCTCGCGAGCGAGACGGAGGAGTGGATAGACAAGAGGCGGAAGCGAGGGGGGTTGCAGATAGGGTAGTCATCAGGGCAGGCCCATGACACTAGCGTACCCCTAACAAGGGAAATTTAAGACGACAACGAGGAGGAAAAGACAGGCGGGAAGGAGGAGGGGTTTTCACCAACACGGTTTCCCCTCTATATATACAAAAACAAGATAGCATAGCTGCATAGGCCAAAGGGCACTACAACAGCTTAATGAAATATCTATCTATCTATATATCTAGGGACTATATATCGGCTACGAGACGGTACGCGAACTATCCGGGGTACTACCTATCGTATAGCGCGGAATGCCTATAGCGGAAACTAGCGAAAAACAAGGCAACTACAAACAGAACCGTCGCCCTAAGATTCTACGGTAACCGTAAGGCTAGTCTATACCGGAACTAGCTAGCGGCGTTCGGGTATAAGCGCCCTAGGGCCGAGAATAATATAAAGGATACGTAACCTAGGGCGTACGGGAGGCTATATACTCTACTAGCTATAGCGAGGGAATCTAACTAGGCCCGGCTCCCCTTTAGTATATAGCCGATAGGCGTAGACTAGGACGTATAAGGTAGTAGGATATAGGACATTATAGAGGAAATGATTGTCGATAATAATAACTAGCCTCGATACGCTTAGTATTATCTAGTATAACGTTAACTATAGTAAGGATATAGTCTAGAACCATTTCCTATACGAGGCGGACTAGTACGTCTACTACGTCCTAGTAATCTAGGAGCTATAGATTAACCCGTACTATAAGAGACTAACAACCTACAAGTTACTAGGCTATACGACATACCTACGAGGCGACGGTAGACCCCGTACGTGCTTCTATATTAGTAAGGACATACTAGAATCCGACTAGGAGGTAGTGTACTACGTAGACGAAGAAGGCGGGGGCGATATTACCTCCCTCTACGTAGGTAGTACCTAGATACATAACCTATATATATAACCGCTAGCCTCGAGGTCTAGCCGCGACCTAGGGGTCTATAGACACCTAGACAGTGCGCTTAAGAGACAAGGGTGCTACATCGTAGTAGGAGACTTCAATATACACTACCCTTCCTAGGAAAGCCTTATATAGCCGTACCCTATAGCCGACGAAGTACTCGACTTGATAGCGAGCAACGTAATTGCCCTTAATACCCCGAAGGACCTAGGTACCTAGAAGAGAGGGGGACTCTAAGGCACAATCGACCTCTCCTAGATCTTAGATAGCTACTACTATACGGTAACCTACTATAGGATCGAACATAAACTCGAGGCGTCGTTAGACTATATGCTAGTCAGGACCTCTATTACGATATAGATATAACGTATACTAGCGAGAGCCCCTAAGCTAAACTAGGGAAAGGCCTACTAGGCCAACATCTAGGTATACCTCGATAACTCTAAGAGGCTAGTCTAGATCGCGTAGTAGCAATACAATAGTAAAGACGAGATAGACGAAGTAGTCTAGGGGTTAATAGACGAAATAAGAAAAGCGACCTCACTTTACGTTCCGCTTGCCCAACTAACGATATGGTCCAAACTATACTGGACGCCGGAGTGCACTACGGTAGTAAGAGAAGTAAGGAGAGCCCGCCGGGTGTAGACGAGCAGCTATAGCGAGGAGGCCTAGAACGTATATAGGGAGGTATACTAACAGAAGAAAGCTATAATACGAAGGGAGAAAGTAGTCGGCTAGAGGGCTATAGTAGAAGAAATCGCCGGCAAGCTAGAGAGGATATAGAAGCTAGCGAAATAGGCCCGACAGGACCCTACACAGGGCCCCTCCTTCTCTATCCTAGCGCTATAATCGCCTAGTAGCCCGGTTAGCGACCCTAAGGCTAAGGCGCTTCTACTAGCTAGCAAGTTCTTCCCGCCCCTAGTCGAGGCTAATCTAAGCGATATAAATAGCTCTACTCCCCTAGCCCCTAGCATCGCGGTCTAATAGGAGGTGTCCGAGGGAGAAGTTGCCGCTATACTTAGGAAGTTACCGGCGAAGAAAGCCCCGGGGCCGGATAGGATCCTAAACGAGCTACTAAAGAAGTATAGAGATTAACTAGCCCTAGTAGTCGGAGCGATCTTTAAAGCCTACCTATAGACCGGATACTACCTAATAGTATTTAAATAATCGACGATAGTAGTCCTACGTAAGCCGTAAAAGGAAGACTATACGTAGGTAAAGTCGTACCGCCTAATTACGCTCCTTAACACTCTTAGGAAGGCGCTTAAGAAGCTACTTATAACGAGACTCTCCGAGGCGGTAGAGGAATACTCCCTACTCCCGGACACCTAGATAGGTACGCGCCTATAGCGATCGACGCTATCCGCGATAGAACTTATTACCTCTTAGGTAAGGGCTATCTAGTATAAGAATAGGGACAAGGTAGTATCCTTACTTAGTCTAGACATATCGGGAGCCTTCGACTACGTGTTATACCCGTAGCTACTCTATATCCTAAGGTCGAAAGGACTCCCTAAGTAGCTTGTTAACTTCGTACGGTCCTACCTCTAAAACCGTAGTACGTCGATCCTAGTCGGCTAGTATAGAAGCCTATTTTAAGCAGTCTATACTAGAATCCCGTAAGGCTTAACGCTAGTACCTATTCTGTTCCTCTTCTTTATAGCGACGCTACTCCTAGTTCTAGAATCCTAGAACACCGCTACGAGCGGCTTCGTAGACGACATAAACATCCTAGCGTAGTCTTCCTCGACTAAGGAGAACTGTAGGCTACTAGAAGAGAAGTATAAGATCTACGAGGACTAGGCTAGGAGGTACGGGGCTCGGTTTGCCCTAGAAAAGTACAATCTAATACACTTTACGCGCCGGCCACGGTTCTATAATATACAAGCTTCTATCTAGATATAGGGGTATACGACTAACCCGGTAAATCAGCTTAGGATCCTTAGACTATAGGTAGACCCGGCGCTACGGTAGAGGAAGTACGTATAGGTAATATTACGGAAAGCTAAACAGAATATAGCATTATACTAGAGGCTCACTACGTCTATATAGGGGGCGGACTTCCGGTAGTTACGACTTCTATATACGGCTATTATACGGCCAGTCCTTACCTATAGTAGCTAAGTGTAGTCCTTAGGCGAGAGGGCCTACCTATCGAAGGGACTCGTCGCGCCGCTAGCGAAGATCCAAAACTAATGCCTAAGGAAGGTCACCGGGGTATATAAGTCGACACTAACGAGGATACTTAAGTACGAGACCGCTATACCGCTAATCGACCTATATATCTAGGGACTACGGACCTCCTACTTAGGCAAGTCGGCATAGTACCTAGTATAAAAGGTCATCGCTAGTATAGTCGTAAGGGCCCGCGAATTAGTACTAGCGTATAAGGGCATTCGACCCGGAAACGAGCCGAACTACCGGGTAAGGGACGAATAGCTAGCAATATAATAGGAAGGTAAGAAATCGTTTGTAGAGCAACTATAGAAAGAGAGGTAGAACAACTAGGGTGTAGGGTATAGTAGACGCCCTTAGCTAGCGGGACAACCTAAGGAATAGTTAGCTACGAAATCCGCGGTTAAGTACCCCCCGAAGCTTATCTACTACCGCCTCACGAGGGCATAGAGTAGTATAGTAACCTAACTACGAAGCGAACACATCGGCCTCTAGGGGTACCTATTATAGAGGAAGGTTCTAGGATATACGAATACTAGCTACCCCTACGGCTATCGCTCCTAGAACGTATAGTACGCACTCCTCGTCTATCCGAGGTGGTCGCTAGGAAGAGGGGAGTAGATAGTAAAGGCGAGGAACCGGACGATTAGGGCACTTCTTAATAACGCTAAGGACCTACGGCGTATTACGAACTAGATACTAGAGAAGGGCTAGCTAGAACAGTACCGCCTAGTAGGAGTAGTATAGGAAGAGAGGATATAACGTAGCGTAACGAGACCGGCTAGGAGCGAGGGCTAACGGGGTAGTAATATAGACTACGTACGTTTAGAGGGAAAGCTAATCTAGATAAGGAGTAGTCGGGGCGGGAAGGGTTTTCACCTATTCGGGTTTTCCTTTGTATATAATAATAGATATATACCTATATAGGCCGAATAGGGTCCTAGAATAGGGGAATAACAAATCTATCTATCTATCTAGTTATCTACCTTATATAGGAGAGCTATAGACGCTATTTCTACCTAAAGTTAGTACCTACCTATAGTTACTACTTTAGCTATAACTAATACTAATACGGAGGGGTTCGCTTTATTCGCTACCTATCCTTCTAGTACTATAAAGCCGGTAGTATAGACGACTAACCACCCTAGTAAGTAAGGGCGCGCCTAGTGACCCTAGGATAGCTTACGCGTAGGTATATATACTTGTCGGTCCGCGGGCCGTAGAATATATATAGTGATCCTAAAAGATAATAAATCTGAAATTTTTAGATTCCCGTATTTTACCTTATAGAGAGATTGTTCGTAAATCCTAGCTTCCTACTAAGGTCGCCTCCTAACTATATATATCTTAGTAGTACCCCTATATACCTCTACTACGTAATTAACCGTTAAAGGTTAACGAGATTCGACGCGTAAATTCTAGGGTCTAAAGGGGGCTCTTAGCTTGTTAATATATCCTCCCCTATTACGAAACTGTCCCTAGTTTCACCTCCGCTACGCTAATATAAACTAAGAAACTATACCTACAAGTTATACGTAAGGAAGGCGGATCCGGCGTCTAGTCAAGTAGTTAGTCTAGAGATATTAAGGAGATCGTAAGTTTATTCTATAAGGGGCTAAGGAGGCTAAGTCAAAGTCTAGTCTTCGTAGTAAGCCTACTCTCAAATTAAGGATATAGCCTAGAAATTAGTTAAGTACGCTAGAAACTAGGTACTAGAACTAGAAGCTAGTCAAATTAAGGTTAGAAACTAAAACTACTAAGTAAACTCCTTACGCCTAAGAAAAAGAAATAATAAAGTCCTATTCCTCCTTTGACCTAAATCCTAGTAAATTTAGCTATCTCCTCTGTAGTAAGGTTATAAGGCCGTACCTATAGTCTTGTCGGCTTAGATTCTAGTTCCGGAAGTACAGTAGCTCTATTAATACCTATTAGAAGTATATCGTTATCCTCTTCGTCGTTAGATTCGGACGTAGTAGGTCTATTCTCGTCCGGGAGATCGCCTTTTTCGACATTTGCGACATTAACCCTATTCTCTAGCGCTATAATGTCTTTAGCTTTAGGAAGATTAAGCTCCGGGTCCGGTCTTAACTATAGGATTAGCTTTAGGTTCTTACGGGCTTATATACCCTTTAACCTCGTACTATTAAGCTCTTCGGGGACGTATATACTAAACCCCGAGTATACCTTAGCTATACAATACGGCCTAAGCTAGCGGTAACTAATCTTTCTAGATAGGTTATCCTTATACGGCTTGTCGAACTTGACTATAAGATCTCCGACCTAGAACCTCTAGAAGTTAATACTACGTTTAGTATCGAAGTATTCCTTACTTAGGGTACGAAGCCTTACTCTTCGTAACTATAACTCCTAAAGACTTATGTCCCGTACCTATAATTAACGCGCCCGAATAGCTAATAGCTCCTCCGTTAATCTAATAGATCCCTATTTATAGTTCGCCTATATCGGGTATTCTACCTCGATCGGGAGAATAGTATAATAGCTATATAGGACCTCCGCCGGCGTTATGCCTATAATTCTAGATACCGTAGTTCTATTAGCCTAAAGTACCGTAGTAATCTATCGTTCCTAGGACTTATAGGTGTTCTTAGTAAGCTTAGCTAATATAGCTAGAATAGGTCGATATCCTACTTCTATAGTTATATTTAACTACGGATAGTAAGGTAAGATCCGGATATACTTAATACCTATACTAATAAGTATCCTCTCTACCTCCCCTTCGTTAATACTAGCGTTATTAAGCACAATCGTATAGTAGTATCTATAGCGGCTAAATACTATCTCGTATAAGAACTTAGTAATCGCCCGTAAACTTAGAGGCTTCCGTACGACCTTCGCCTTAATCTACCTACTTAGAGCTTCTCGGGCTATAAGTAAGTGCCCGTTTCTATATACGTAGACGGGATCGTAGTACTACCTCTCTTCTATAACCTACTAAGTCGATAAGTACATTTCTCCTACTCTCTAGTTACCTTCGCGAAAGTTATAAGGAGTATAAGTCCTTACCTAATTCGATACGTCGGAGAAGTAGCCCTCCTAGTAATACCGGCTAGTAATAAGATTATATACTAGCTTACATTCGAAAGCTCTTATCAAGGCCATTCTAACGATATATAAAGTAGGCCACTGCCCCTAGGACTAAGGGAGTTCTACCTTATTCAATCTAGATAGCTTAAAGCTCTCTTCACCCTATTTCTTTAGCTCTAAACGCCGCGGAGGTGCCTAGCTATATTAGGCAATTCCTAGGTAATAGTAGCCTAGGCTACGGCACTAACGGCGCCTACGGCCCTATAGGCGAAGCCCCCCTAAGACAACTAGTAGCAACTTATAGAGGACGTAAAAAGTATAGAAACTAACGATCAGCTCCCTTACCGGTCTCTATAGGTAATAATCACTTAGCTACGTACGGCGCTTATACTGTCGTATTACCGAGGGCAACAAGAAATAAGGACGACGTCCTAGGCGATTAGTAAGGCCACCCGGAATCAACACCCCTATAGCTAGGTATCGGTCGCGGTATCGATACTAGGCCCCCGCCTAACGTACGATATAGTTACGATCCGTATTGTAGCAAAGGAAGACTAGGCCGAAGTTACGAAGCTATCGAATAAGGAGCTCGCCTAACGAATCAACTAACTAGGGGTAGTCGTAGTGAACTAACAGTCTAACGGCACTCTATAGATCTATACTAGCTCTACTACTACTAGGAGGCACCTAGAGGTATAGCTATAGTAGGCATCTAAGGTTACGGCATTAGCGAAGGTCTTAACGAAACAATTCACGATCCTAGTCTACGACATGCCTAAGGAGTTTGACCTAACTTACTAGGGTCACCTACGCGCTCTCTAAGAGGACAACCCGGTCACTCTTAACTCTCTAATCTAGAAGGCGACTTGGCTCTATAGGAAATGGCTAGAAGGCAAGAAGGCCTCGGCGCTAATAGTATAGCTATAAGACGCGAAAGCGGCGGATCTAGGGATAGAACAAGGCCTAGTCTAGTAATATAGCCTTAAGATAGTAGAAAAGTACTCCTTATCCTTTCGTGTCCTCTAATGCTTCAAATGCTAATAGTATAGACACTTAACCTATACGTACATAAACAAGCAGGCCTGCTCGAACTGTGTAGGAGACTATATGTCTAGGGACTGTACATCGACTACGAGACGGTGCGCGAACTGTCCGGGGTACTACCTATCGTATAGTGCGGAATGCCTATAGCGGAAACTAGCGAAAAACAAGGCAATCACAAACAGAACCGTCGCCCTAAGATTCTACGGCGACCGTAAGGCTAGCCCACACCGGAACTAACTAGCGGCGGTCGGGCACAAGCGCCCTAGGGCCGAGAACGATATAAAGGATACGTAGCCTAGGGCGTACGGGAGGCCACGTGCTCTGCTAGCTGCGGCGAGGGAATCTAACTAGGCCCGGCTCCCCTTTAGTACACAGCCGATAGGCGTAGACCAGGACGCATAGGGCAGTAGGACATAGGACGATACAGAGGAAATGATTGTCGATGCCGATGACTAGCCTCGACACGCTTAGTATTATCTAGTATAACGTTAACTATAGCAAGGATATAGTCTAGAACCATTCTCTATACGAGGCGGACCCGCGCGTCTACTACGTCCTTATAATCTAGGAGCTATAGATTAACCCGTACTATAAGAGACTAACGACCTACAAGTTACTAGGCTATACGACATGCCTACGAGGCGACGGTAGACCCCGTACGTGCTTCTATATTAGTAAGGACATACTAGAATCCGACTAGGAGGTAGTATACTACGTAGACGAAGAAGGCGAGGGCGATATTACCTCCCTCTACGTAGGTAGTACCTAGATACACAACCTATATATACAACCGCTAGCCTCGAGGTCTAGCCGCGACCTAGGGGTCTATAGACACCTAGACAGTACGCTTAAGAGACAAGGGTACCACATCGTAGTAGGAGACTTCAACATATACTACCCTTCCTAGGAAAGCCTTATATAGCCGTACCCTATAGCCGACGAAGTACTCGACTTGATAGCGAGCAACGTAATTGCCCTTAATACCCCGAAGGACCTAGGTACCTAGAAGAGAGGGGGACTCTAAGGCACAATCGACCTCTCCTAGATCTTAGATAGCCACTACTATACGGTAACCTACTATAGGATCGAATATAAACTCGAGGCGTCGTTAGACCACATACTAGTCAGGACCTCTATTACGATATAGATACAACGTATACTAGCGAGAACCCCTAAGCTAAACTAGGGAAAGGCCTACTAGGCCAACATCTAGGTATACCTCGATAACTCTAAGAGGCTAGTCTAGATCGCGTAGTAGCAATACAATAGTAAAGACGAGATAGACGAAGTAGTCTAGGGGTTAATAGACGAAATAAGAAAAGCGACCTCACTTTACGTTCCGGTTACCTAACTAACGACATAGTCTAAACTATACTAGACGCCGGAGTACACTCCGGTAGTAAGAGAAGTAAGGAGAGCCCGCCGGGTGTAGACGAGCAGCTATAGCGAGGAGGCCTAGAACGTATATAGGGAGGTATACTAACAGAAGAAAGCTATAATACGAAGGGAGAAAGTAGTCGGCTAGAGGGCTATAGTAGAAGAAATCGCCGGCAAGCTAGAGAGGATATAGAAGCTAGCGAAATAGGCCCGACAGGACCCTACACAGGGCCCCTCCTTCTCTATCCTAGCGCTATAATCGCCTAGTAGCCCGGTTAGCGACCCTAAGGCTAAGGCGCTTCTACTAGCTAGCAAGTTCTTCCCGCCCCTAGTCGAGGCTAATCTAAGCGATATAAATAGCTCTACTCCCCTAGCCCCTAGCATCGCGGTCTAATAGGAGGTGTCCGAGGGAGAAGTTGCCGCTATACTTAGGAAGTTACCGGCGAAGAAAGCCCCGGGGCCGGATAGGATCCTAAACGAGCTACTAAAGAAGTATAGAGATTAACTAGCCCTAGTAGTCGGAGCGATCTTTAAAGCCTACCTATAGACCGGATACTACCTAATAGTATTTAAATAATCGACGATAGTAGTCCTACGTAAGCCGTAAAAGGAAGACTATACGTAGGTAAAGTCGTACCGCCTAATTACGCTCCTTAACACTCTTAGGAAGGCGCTTAAGAAGCTACTTATAACGAGACTCTCCGAGGCGGTAGAGGAATACTCCCTACTCCCGGACACCTAGATAGGTACGCGCCTATAGCGATCGACGCTATCCGCGATAGAACTTATTACCTCTTAGGTAAGGGCTATCTAGTATAAGAATAGGGACAAGGTAGTATCCTTACTTAGTCTAGACATATCGGGAGCCTTCGACTACGTGTTATACCCGTAGCTACTCTATATCCTAAGGTCGAAAGGACTCCCTAAGTAGCTTGTTAACTTCGTACGGTCCTACCTCTAAAACCGTAGTACGTCGATCCTAGTCGGCTAGTATAGAAGCCTATTTTAAGTAGTCTATACTAGAATCCCGTAAGGCTTAACGCTAGTACCTATTCTGTTCCTCTTCTTTATAGCGACGCTACTCCTAGTTCTAGAATCCTAGAACACCGCTACGAGCGGCTTCGTAGACGACATAAACATCCTAGCGTAGTCTTCCTCGACTAAGGAGAACTGTAGGCTACTAGAAGAGAAGTATAAGATCTACGAGGACTAGGCTAGGAGGTACGGGGCTCGGTTTGCCCTAGAAAAGTACAATCTAATACACTTTACGCGCCGGCCACGGTTCTATAATATACAAGCTTCTATCTAGATATAGGGGTATACGACTAACCCGGTAAATCAGCTTAGGATCCTTAGACTATAGGTAGACCCGGCGCTACGGTAGAGGAAGTACGTATAGGTAATATTACGGAAAGCTAAACAGAATATAGCATCATACTAGAGGCTCACTACGTCTATATAGGGGGCGGACTTCCGGTAGTTACGACTTCTATATACGGCTATTATACGGCTAGTCCTTACCTATAGTAGCTAAGTGTAGTCCTTAGGCGAGAGGGCCTACCTATCGAAGGGACTCGTCGCGCCGCTAGCGAAGATCCAAAACTAATGCCTAAGGAAGGTCACCGGGGCATATAAGTCGACACTAACGAGGATACTTAAGTACGAGACCGCTATACCGCTAATCGACCTATATATCTAGGGACTACGGACCTCCTACTTAGGCAAGTCGGCATAGTACCTAGTATAAAAGGTCATCGCTAGTATAGTCGTAAGGGCCCGCGAATTAGTACTAGCGTATAAGGGCATTCGACCCGGAAACGAGCCGAACTACCGGGTAAGGGACGAATAGCTAGCAATATAATAGGAAGGTAAGAAATCGTTTATAGAGCAACTATAGAAAGAGAGGTAGAACAACTAGGGTATAGGGTATAGTAGACGCCCTTAGCTAGCGGGATAACCTAAGGAATAGTTAGCTACGAAATCCGCGGTTAAGCACCCCCTAAAGCTTATCTACTACCGCCTTATAAGGGTATAGAGTAGTATAGTAACCTAACTACGAAGCGAATATATCGGCCTCTAGGGGTACCTATCGTAGAGGAAGGTTCTAGGATATACGAATACTAGCTGCTCCTACGGCTATCGCTCCTAGAACGTACGGTACGTACTCCTCGTCTGTCCGAGGTAGTCGCTAGGAAGGGGGGAGTAGATAGCAAAGGCGAGGAACCGGACGATTAGGGCACTTCTTAATAACGCTAAGGACCTACGGCGCATTACGAACTAGATACTAGAGAAGGGCTAGCTAGAACAGTACCGCCTAGTAGGAGCAGTATAGGAAGAGAGGACACGACGTAGCGCGACGAGACCGGCTAGGAGCGGGGGCTAACGGGGTAGTAATATAGACTACGTACGTTTAGAGGGAAAGCTAATCTAGATAAGGAGTAGTCGGGGGCGGGAAGGGTTTTCACCTATTCGGGGTTCCCTTTGTATATAACAATAGATATATACCTATATAGGCCGGATAGGGTCCTAGAACAGGGGAATGACAAATCTATCTATCTATATACTAGCTCTATACTCCGGTAACTATACTTTTTATAATAGTACATTACGATCTCTTTCTAAGTATTATTATCGTCTACTACTAGCTATATTAGTACACTTCTTCGCCGCTAATAAAATAAGAGCTTGTCTCTTAAGTAGTACCGAGGACTCTTCTTAACGAGGTTTCGATACTTAGCCCGGGTAACCCCTTCTAGTCATATTCGATATACTAGAATATAAGCTATAAGCTCGGAATTGTTACTATACTAGGGTTCGAGGAGTCGTTTACGCTCTAGAATAACGGGGAAAGTGTTAACTAGCTCGGCGGAACGGAAGAATTTATCGTTAATTATCTTATTAATGTTATCGTTAGGTTCCGTAAGCTCCTTAGCTATAGGTAGTTTACGAGATAGTATATCCGGTCCGGAGTACTTCTTCCTATCGACATACCTTACTTTAAAGGTAAATAGCCGGATCTAAGTAACCTACCTTACTATTATAGAGTTTAGAATATCGGATACTAGCCGATTTAACTACTATACTAGCGTTTTAGTATTAACTTCGAGGATAAAGTCTACTCCTACGAGGTAGCGCTATACCTTCTTAAGGTTCTTTAGTACTCCGAGGTACTCCCGCCTTCCTATATCGTACTTAGCCTTGTTTACGTTCTAGGTACCGCTCTTATACCTTACTAGGTGTCTTCGTTAAGTATTATCTAGTAATTCCTACGATATTATATAACCCTACCTAATACTACTCGCGTTAATAGAAACGAAGATCCTACTAGCTCCTAGGGCGTAGGAGATAGTTACTAACGCTAGTGTTATTACTAAGAATCTTACTAGGTTCTCTTTCGAGAACTACTTATTCTTAGTCTAGATAAACTCGACGTCCTTCCTTAAAAGCTTATATATTAGCTAAGCGACGATTACGAACTAGGGGATCTAAATCCGGAAGTAAATATAGATCCTAATATAAACTCGGACGTCCTTTACGTACTTTAGGGTTAGCTAGTCTAAGATCTTAGCTACTACCTTAGGATCTAGATAGCGGCCGCTCGGGCTAGAAATATAGCCTACGATCTTTAGGGTCTTATAAAGCCACTACGACTTCTCCCCTACGACTACCGCTCCGGTCCTCTCTAGGTCCGTAAGAACAAGATTAAGGGATATAATATATTCTACGACCTATTGTTAAAGGCTAGGCTCTACCTTAGCGTTACTATAATCCTTAGTAGGTCGACGACGAGAATTGTTATAGTCTCCCTATAGAGTGTATAGAAGGTAGGGACAGAAGAGCCTTAGAGTGCTTAGAAGTCGTTAAGAAGTAAAAGTCTAGCTTAGTATATAAGCGCTAAGGATTATATGCCCCGTAATATTTACTACGGGACCTAGCCCTCTAAATTTACTACTCTACTAACCCTTAATAGATTTACTTCGGCTCGTAACTATATGACTTACGGTACTCCCGCGAGTACCCGCGACTACGCTAGACCCTAGAAGAAGCACGTAGAAGACTCGGAACGTAGGGCAGGTTAGAATAAGGTTTGAGTAAAGCTACTAAGCGCGGCTTCGTACGGGTTAGCCCTATTAATACGGGGATATATACTCGCGAGGGTCGCGTATAAGTATCTAGCCTTCCCTAGGCCTCTCTTACTTTCTTTGTCTTTCGTTTTGTATAGCAATTATACTATACCCTTTGTATCTATACTTCGTACCTATATTCTCGCTTTTACTCTTATATCTTATAGGCTAGGCTCTCGCCCTAATATTACGAAAGACTAATAAACCGTTAACTACTCGAGTCATCCTTATAGGTGACTATACTACCGATAGAGGTGTAAACCTCGACAACTAAGACACTCTATTCCACTTTAGTAAGTAGGCTAATATCCCCTTCTCGAACGCCGCTACCTTCGGTACCTAGGCAAACGCTAACCCCGATACCGCCTACGCTCTTATTAACCGTACCGTCTCCTCTTTCCGCGAGACCGCCTAGTAGGTCGAGTAAGCAAATAACTAAGTAATATACCTTCAAGGTATTATAAATACCTTCTAGAACCTCGTACCGTACGCCGACGATAACCGCCGCTAGTACTTCTCTAAGAAAGTTAACGACCTAGACGAGTTCGACGGTAATAAGAGTAAGTTCGAGGCATTTAAGACATAGCTCACTATTAAGCTATTAGCTAATGCCGACTACTTTCCGTAAGAGAAGGACAAGGTTACGTACGTCTTCTCTCTCCTTCGGGGAGACGCCGCGGCTTAGGTATAATACTATATCGATAACGCTACGTAGACTATCGGCTACCCGGACGTCCTTACCTTAATATAGGACCTCCGTACTGCCTTTAGTAATCTAGACCGTAGAGCTACCGCCTAGAACGCTATCTATAACCTCCTCTAGAAGAATAAGAGCTTCGCCGAGTACCTCGCGGCCTTTAACCGTAATATCCGGTTCACCGGCTATAACGAAGAGACTAAGAAGAGTACTCTCCGCCGTAGCTTATTAGTAGAGCTTCTTCGAGCCCTCGAGGACAAGGACGTCGGTACTATAAGCTTCCGTAAGCTCGTCGAGACCTACTAGCGCCTCGACTCTAATATAAAACATACCGCCTCTCTCCTCGCTTCCCGTTCTTAAGGTCGTTAGCCTCGTAGTCCCGGAAGCTACTTCGCTACTCTACTAGGCGCCGCCGCTCCTACGGCTCTCCCTCCTGTCTCTATAGGTAGTACTATAGATCTTAGCGCTAGTACCGCCGTCCCTCGAGTCTAGGGCCTTATTAACGGTAAGCTTACTCCCGAAGAGAAGCTTCGCCGTCGCTAGGCCGGACTCTATACCTACTACGGCGGTCTAGGCTATATCGTAGTTAACTATCCGTAGCTCGCTACCCGTAACGCCCGTAACCCGGTTCGCGGCGCTATCGGCGCTATCGAGCCTACTCCTACTACTCCCGCTAAGTAGGAAAAAGCCTAGGTCTTTATTATCGACGCGATAAAGACTAAGAATAACGTTTACCGAAAGTGAAGAGAGGAAAGAAGTTGAGGATTAATATAGTATAGCTAGACCTATATAACGAGACGGATAAGGACTACGCTTATAAACCGTTCGTTACGAATATAAATATCGGCTTAAAGAAACTCTCTTCTTCTAATCTCACTCTTATAGATACTAGCGTACTAGGCGAGTCTTTTATAGACTATAAACTCGCGACCTCTCTTAACCTCGAACCCTAGGAACTAAAGTACCCTCCTACCCTTAAACTCTTTAACGGTACGGAGACTACTACTAGTAAGATGACTTATATTAAATATACGTTAATTACTCTCGGAGGCAAGCGTATATCGATCACTAGCTTCCTTACGTCCCTACTATATTAGAAGTTTATCCTCGGCCTCCCCTAGTTTAGACGATACTAACCTATTATTAACTAGACTTCCCTTACTATTAGCTTCCCTCTAGAAGCTCCTCCGGCACCTCCGCCTTCTCCGCCGCCTTAGCGCGGTCCTAAGTATACTAAGATCTTCTAGGTAAACGCCGCTACCTTTACTACTACTACCGAGTAGCCTAAAGCTTAAGTCTTCGCCGCCTCTCTCCGCGATATCGACATCGCCCTTAAGAAGCTCGATAAGAAGCGTATACCTACCGACCCTACTACGAAGGTCCCTCCTTAGGTATACTACATCCTCTACGTATTCGATGCTAAAGCCGTAGACGAGCTGCCTCCTTATCGCCCTTACGACTATAAGATTAAGCTAGAAGAAGGTGTAGAGATACCGTTCGGACCGCTATATTCTATGTCCCGAGAAGAGCTTATCGTCCTTAAGAGATACCTCGAAGAGAACCTAAAGAAGGGGTTTATTCGAGCGAGCCGTTCTAGCGCTAGTAGTCCCGTTATGTTCGTTAAGAAGCCCGGCGGTAGCCGACGCTTCTACGTAGACTACCGAGGCTTAAACGCTATTATAAAGAAGAACCGATACCTAATACCGTTAATTTAGGAGACGCTCGAGCGCCTCTCTAAGGCTAAGTACTTTACTAAGCTCGATGTTACCGCTACGTTTAATAAGTTACGAATAGTAGAAGGATACGAGTATCTTATAGCCTTCCGTACTCGCTACGGGCTATTCGAGTCGCTCGTTATACCCTTCGGCGTTTATAACGGGCCTAGTACCTTCTAGAACTTTATTAACGACATCCTTTAGGAGTTCCTCGATTAGTTCTATACTGCCTATATTAACGACATCCTAGTCTATAGCGAGACTAAAGAGGAGCACCGCGAGTACGTCTATAAGGTCCTTTAGAAGCTCGTAGACGCCGGCTTATAGCTCGATATCGACAAGTACGAGTTTAAGAAGACCGAAGTCAAGTTCCTTAGTTTAATTATTACCGTAGACGGCATTAAGATAGACTAAGAGAAGGTCGACGCTATCGTCGAATAGGATACTCCTACGAACGTTAAGGAGGTCTAGGGTTTCCTAGGCTTTACTAACTTCTACCGCCGCTTTATCTACGTATTCTCGAGCGTAGTACGCCCTTTAACGAAGCTTACGCGTAAGGGTAAGAAGTTTGCCTAGACCGACGAATACTAGGAGGCTTTTGACTTGCTTAAAGCGAAGTTTATTAAGAACCCGCTCCTATAGTACTTCGATTTCGAACTAGAGACCCGTATAGAGACTAACGTATCCGACGGCGTAGTAGGCGGTGTCCTACTATAACGCCGCTCGCCTAAATCTCCCTAGTTACCTATCGCCTTCCTCTCTAAGAAGATGACCGCTATAGAGTATAACTACGAGATCTACGATAAGGAGCTTCTCGCTATCGTTAAAGCTTTTAAAGAGTAGCGCCACGAGCTCGAAGGCTCTACTATGCCCGTCTAAGTAAGCTCCGACTATAAGAACCTCGTCTACTTTATAAAGAGTAAGCTACTTAATCGTTACTAGGCCCGCTAGAGCGAGTTCCTCTCCTAGTTCAACTTTATAATCTCGTATACGCCCGGTAAGGCCAACTCGATAGCCGACGCCCTTACCCGCCGCCCTAGTGACTCTCTAGTTAATCGAAGAGGGGGCTAGCAAATCGTAGAGTAACAAGTTATTAAAGAGTATAACCTCTCTTCCGAGCTTCGAGAGTACCTATCGAACGGCTAGCCTACGCTCGCCGCTTCCTTTACTACTCTCGTACTCGCTCCTACCTACCTTAACGAGAGTAATAATAAATCCGAGCCTAAAGAATACGCCTCGGACGCTAAGGACTTGAACGATAATAAAGAGGGCTTAGTAACGACCGAAGGCTTATCCGAATTAGACTTTAAGGGGTTTAATAATAAGGAGTAACCTAAAGGCATTATAGTACGAGTACGAATAGCGTACGATACCGACCTAGTCGCCTAAGAGTTAGTTTAGGCCCTTAAATCTAGCGCGAGGACATTCCCGGGCTTCTCGCTATCTAAGTACGAGCTCTAGGAAGGTATCGTCTACTTCCGTAAGAAGCTTTACGTACCGTAGCCCGAAGGCTCTAATATCCGAGCTAAGATTCTTTAAATCGTCTACGACTCCGCCTCTAGGGGTTACCTAGGCGTAGCTTAGACCTATAAGCTCCTCGCTAGGTATTACTAGTAGCCGTATTCCTAGAAGGACGTCCGCCGCTACGTACTAAACTACGCTACTTACCGAAGAGCTAAAGCTAACCGCTACCGCCCCCACGGTCTCTTATACCCTCTCCCGGCTCCTAATCGTCCGTAGAAGTATATTACTATAGACTTTATTACCGATCTTCCTTATAGTAAGACCTTTAGCGGCGTAAAGGTAAAGGCCCTTCTAGTAATCGTAGACCGTTACTCTAAGGACCGGTATATAATCCCGTACTAGAGTATAACCGTAAAGGAGACTACTCGCTTGTTCTATAAATTCGTCTAGCGCTTTTAAGGCCTCCCGGACAGTATCACCTCTAATAGAGGCTCCTAGTTTATCTCGTACTTCTAGAAGTGTCTATATACTATCCTAGGTATTAAGTATAACCTCTCGACTAGTTTTTAGCTATAGACCGACGGCTAGACCGAAATTACGAACGCTATCCTCGAGTAGGTCCTTCGTTACTTCGTCGACTACTACTAGAAGGATTGGCCTTAGTATATCCCTACGGTAGAGTTCGCTACTCGTAACTAGGACTCGGAGACTACTAGCTACTCTCCCTTCTATACTACGAGAGGTTACTACCCTCGTATAGGTATAGAACTAGAAGAGCCTCTCCCGCCTACCGAAGACGTAAACGAGTAAGTAGTAGACAAGTTTACTACTATACTCTTATAGATCTATAAAGAAGTCTACGACGAGATAGTATACGTATAAGCAATCTACGAGGATTAAGCTAATCGTCGTCGCTAGCTAGCTCCCGACTACTAAGTAGGTAATATAGTCTACCTTAACTCTAAGAACATTAAGACGGACCGCCCCTCTAAGAAGCTGAGCTAGAAGAACCTAGGTCCTTTTGAGATTACCGAGCGTATTAGTTTATACGCCTACCGTCTAGCTCTTCCTACGAACATAAAAATCTACGACGTCTTCTATCCCGTACGCCTTCGGCCGTCGGCTAAGGACCTATTCCTAAACTAAAACTAAGACATACTAGGTCCTCTATATAAAGTAGAAGTCGACGAGCCTATTAACCTACCTTCTAACGACTATACCGTCCGTAAGATCTAGGGAATCCGCGTAGAGCCTAACAAAGTTAAAGGGCTACCGCCGATTAAGTATAAAGTCGAATAGTAAGGTTGCCCTAAGTAGGATACCTTATAGGAACCTATCTAATATATCATCTTTAATCGTTAAGTAATCGAAGAATACTACGCCCGCGTAGACGGCCTAGAGGTCAATATCGGTAGGCTTTTCGAATCTAAGCTCTTCGACGGGGCTTACTAATAGTGTATCGACTATAATATTAGGCCTAGGCCTAGTACTAAAGCTAAACATCCTCGATATATAGAACTACTACGGCTTCGTAGGAACTTAGCTTTGTTCGGCGGGGCTACTATTATAGTCTCCCTATAGAGTATATAGAAGGTGGGGATAGAAGAGCCTTAGAGTACTTAGAAGTCGTTAAGAAGTGAAAGCCTAGCTTAGTATATAAGCGCTAAGAATTATATACCCCGTAATATTCACTACGGGACCTAGCCCTCTAAATTTACTACTCTACTAACCCTTAATAGATTTACTTCGGCTCGTAACTATATAACTTACGGCACTCCCGTAAGCACCCGCGACTACGCTAGACCCTAGAAGAAGCACGTAGAAGACTCGGAACGTAGGGCAGGTTAGAATAAGGTTTTGAGTAAAGCTACTAAGCGCGGCTTCGTACGGGTTAGCCCTATTAATACGGGGATATATACTCGCGAGGGTCGCGTATAAGTATCTAGCCTTCCCTAGGCCTCTCTTACTTTCTTTGTCTTTCGTTTTGTATAGCAATTATACTATACCCTTTATATCTATACTTCGTACCTATATTCTCGCTTTTACTCTTATATCTTATAGGCTAGGCTCTCGCCCTAACAACCGAAGCATTCCGCTAGACTATAAAGTAGGCGACTAGGTATACCTAAGTACTAAGAACATCCGTACGACTCGACTATCTAAGAAGCTCGATAGAAGATACGCTAGCCCGTCCTAGATTATAGAAGTTATACTAGCTAAGCTCTTATATAAACTAAGATTATCGGACGCTATAGTAGGACTCGATAACTACTTTTATCCCTCGTTACTTTAGCGAGCCGATCATCCCGACTTCCTACTACTCGAAGGCTAGTATCTAGTACTACTACCGCCGATAACTATCGAGCCCGATACTACCGAAGCCGATATAGTCGCTAATATAGATAGATAGATATTTCATTAAGCTGTTATAGTGCCCTTTGGCCTATATAGCTATACTATCTTGTTTTTGTATATATAGAGAGGAAACCGTATTAGTAAAAACCCCTCCTCCTTCCCGCCTGTCTTTTCCTCCTAGTTGTTATCTTAATTTTCCCTTATTAGGGGTACGCTAGTGTTATAGGCCTGCCCTAATAACTACCCTATCTGCCACCCCCTAGCTTCCGCCTCTTGTCTATCTACTCCTCCGTCTCGCTAGCGAGGCTAAACTACTAGAGGTATCCCTACTATAGTATCTACCGAGAGATTCGGCGAATATTGCCTTTGTCCCTAATAATTGACTTGTAGTCTCTCCTTCCCGCTTAGTGCCTCTAATTTCCCCTACCTCTCGCCTACTACGGGCATCGTAGTAGCATATGTTCTAGGTTTTACGATAGGTAGCTACACTAGTAGGCTAGGCTATAGATGTCTAGTACGCGTCTTCTAAATAGGTAGGCCCTTAACCTAATGTGTTCGGACCTGATTTGGATCGCTATGCTTGCCTCGGCCCTTGTCAGGTCCCTATATAGCTAGTAGAACAGCGAAGGATGGCAACCAACGAGAGCCACAGCCTTGCGAACATTCTGCACCAAGAGTCAAACCGGGGAACAAACCAAGAAAAAACCCAGGACACAAGCCAAGGCCCACTATACAGAAAGCAGAGGCCAACGACAAACAACACAGCGTGGACGACCCTATATACGGAGGCGGAGAACTTACTAGGGGATGACGAACACCCAGCCCGGGCATATAAGAACACTATAGCACAGCTACTAGGAGCGCTAAAAGCGCTATCATACCAAATCCCGAAGACAATCCAACAAGTAACACAGAAGGCAGCCCAGAAACCAACTACATAGGCAACAGTAGCAGCAGGCAAGAATCAACCCCCTCCGAAGGCAAGTAAGGCGGTACGCCTATACATTACTGATCCGGCGGAGAAACAAGAAATCGCAGCCCTAACAAGCAAGGAGATTGTCGACAGAATCGGCCAAAAGGAGGTAGTTGGGGCGAGGGTAGAGGCAACAGGCGTAGTAAGACTCTTTACCGTACAAGAGTCTGATAGACGAAAGCTGGAGACCTATAAGGAGTGGACTACTAAAGTCGCGAAGTCGGCACGAGTCTCCCACTAACAGTATACCGTCATCGCCCACGGGGTCCCTAGGACATTCAAGGTCGAAGACCTTCCCCACCTCCAAGTACAGAACTAGAACACCTCCCTAGGAGTACGACTAACGAAGGCGGCATGGCTGCACAAGACAGTAGACCGAGAAAAGACGCATTCATCGCTTATCATTTGGGTAGAGATAGCGGAACAAGCTAACCAGATATTAGACAATGGGCTATTCTGGAACTGCGAGAGAATGGACACGGAGATCCATCAGAGCAGCCACAGGGTACTACAATGCTTCCAATGCCAACAGTACGGTCACATAGCCTCAAAATGCGGGGAGAAGACCCCAAGGTGTCCTCACTGCGCAGGCCTACACCAGGGAAGGAAATGCCCAAAAAAGGAGAGCAGGTGCGTATACTGCGGCAGAAGGCACCCAGCGTATTCAAGCCAATGCCCGGCTAGAATAGCAGCACAAGAACGAGCGAGACAAGCAAGGATCTCTACACCAGCTAGGTACCCCTAACGACAGCAGGAGGGACCTACCGTGTACAAGGGCTTCGAGCCGAGCAAAAGGAAGAGGGCAGAAGAGACGAACAAGGGAACCTAACCGCAAACGCATCCACCTCCCGGTAGGCCTCGACACCTTAACCGGGCTGCCAACGAACTAGGCCAAATGCGAATCTTTGGGGCGCCCTAGCGGCCCCAGGGCCAGCCGGACAGCGAGATACAGGCTCAGGAGACACAGCAGATCAGCACGGAAATGGACCTCACGGATAACGAATGATACTATACGACGACATCACTATCGTACAGTACAACGTAAACAAAAGTAGGGACAAGGTCTAGCGCCACTTTCTACAAGAGCTAGACCCGCTACGGCACCACGTTATTACGGTATAGGAACTATGGATCAACCCCTACGTAGGACTCCCAGCCACTTGTAATGACCGGAGATACTACACCGTAATCGCGGGCCAACGAGGCGTCATCCCGAGGACATGTATATACGTAAGCAAGACTATAGACCTTGAGTCGTGGAAGGTTATACTACCGCAGCAGGGCAACCTAGGAGACATAATATCAATCCAGATCGACACGACACAAGGCCTATCCAGATCCATAACGTTTACAACCCGCCACCGCGGGGTCGGACGAGTAGGGAACTAGGAACCCTCGCCCACCTAGAGCGGACCCTAAGCCAAGACACGAAGCAAGTACTCCTCGGCGACTTCAACCTCCACCACCCACAGTAGGGACTCGAATTCACTCCCCCGCACGCATTTCTAGGGGGGAAGCTACTGGACATAACCGCACGCTACGGAATGGCCTTAGTAACACTAAAGGGAACAGAGACGTAGAAGGCCCGTACTAGTGCAAGCACGATCGACCTATGCTTTCTATCACGAGAACTTGAAGAGAGACTAGTCCAATGCCGACCGAACTACGCGCTAGAAGCCTCCTCAGACCATATCCCTATCCAAACGACGCTAGGGGTGAAGGCGATAGAGGAGCCAGCAAACGAACCACGCCGTAACTAGAAGAAGGCACGCTGGGACGACATAAGAGGCTTCCTAATAGCGAACCTACCACAGCATAGAGAACTCGAGACGACAGCTCAGCTAGATCAAGCAGCGGAACAGATTACCTCGGTCATATGGCAAGTAGCGGAACAATACACGCCGTTACTCCGGCCCTTAACGCAGTAGAAGGCCTTCTGGACCCCTGAATGCTCTACGAAGGTAAGGGAGGCTAGAAGGGCAAGGCGACAGTGGACGAAGGAGCACACCTAAGAGACGTGGGAGCAATACTGCCACGCGACACAAGAGAAGAAGGCACAGATAAGACGCGATAAGCTGTAGGACTAGAGAGCGACGATCGGGCTCGTTACAGAAAACCCGGAACAGATGTGGAGACTTGCTAAATGGGCACGACTACCTGAAGAGCAACAAGCCCCTCACTTCCCCCCAATCGTAGACCGCGAAGGGATTGCCCAGGCTACGCCCCGGGGCAAGGCAAAAGCGTTAGCCGACCATTTCTTTTCGACGTAAGTAGAGGCAGACCTTACGGACATCGACCCGAGCACATACCCGGAACCCCTAGACATGGATTGGGCGGTTAGCTCTAACACAGTAATAGGAGTCATAAGTAAGCTAAAGGGACGAAAAGCCCCAGGCCTAGACAGGATACCAAACGTACTGCTAAAAGAGTGTAGAGAAGAGATCGCGCCGAGCCTTACAAACCTATTTACCGCGTGCCTACGGCAAGGGTATCACCCGAAGCCGTACAGAGAGTCTATGACAGTAGTGCTACGCAAGCTACAGAAGGAAGACTATACTCAGCCCAAGTCGTACAGACCAATAGCACTTCTAAATACGATAGGGAAGGTCCTAGAAAAGATAGTAGCCTAGAGACTTACGTAGCTTACCGAGGACAACCACGTACTCCCAGCAACACAGATGGGGGGAAGAAGCTAGCGATCGACACTAACAGCAATGGAGCTAATTACGGAGCAAATTCAGACCCTCTGGCACTACGGTAGGAACCGAGCGGCGTCCTTACTATCCCTTGACATCGTAGGGGCCTTCGACAACGTCTCACACCAAAGGCTAATATATATCCTACAGCAGAAAGGCATCCCCCAGTGGGCAACGTCGTTCGTCTACTCCTTTCTCTAGGAACGGACGACATACCTAGTCCTAGGAAGGTACACGTCCGACCCGGTGAAGGCAGAGACTGGAATACCTTAGGGATCTACTCTCTCCCCTACCCTGTTTCTGATATTTATGTCGGATCTAATCCCCCTACTCACCTCTCCGCAAACCTCAGCATCGGGGTTCGTAGACGATACAAACATCCTAGCCTGGTCAGACTCGACAGAAGAGAACTGTCGCCTCCTTGAAGATAGGCACAAGAAATGCGAGGAGTGGGCAAAGAAGCATGGTGCCCGGTTCGCCCCTGAAAAGTACCAACTTATACACTTCAGTAAAGCGAGAACACACCATAATATGAAGGCGGCGGTAAGAATCCAAGGCTACGAGACCAAGCCATCAGCGGAGCTACGAGTACTAGGGATCTGGCTCGACCCGAAGCTAAGCTGGAATGTACAGATTAAGAAAGCCCAGAGTCGAGCGCAAGTCAATGAAGCCTCGATAAAGAGGCTTACGGCATCTACATGGGGAGCAACATTCGACAAGGCAAGAGTAATGTATAAGGCGATCGTCAGACCAGCTATGTTGTACGGGGCACAGATTTGGGGAACAGGAGGCGCAGGCAAGCCGATCCCGAAACGGATAGAGCAACCCCTAAACAGGACACAGGCAGGCAACCTACGTAGGGTACTAGGCGCATACAAGACAACGTCAACAAGCACGGTAGAAATGGAGACAGGAATACCACCAATCGGCCAGTACATCCGGGGAATGAGAATTCAATACGCGGCAAAGACGACAGGTTACCTAGCACAAACCACGATCCAGGAGGCAAAGAATAAGATAGAAAGCCGCTACCGGAGAGGGGCAGGATATAGGACAAGCCAAAAAGAGGATGACCTTACGACCTTTACGGCCGTACAGACAAGCACCGAATGGCTAGCACGAAAGGAGGAGGAGCGTAGGACTCGCCAGGCCGGCGGGAGCAAGGCTAAGACCCAAAACCTAGCGGAACAGATAGCGAGCTGCCTATGGGAGCAGGACTGGAAAAGGAAGCCCCCTAAGACAACAGGCCCGATAGCGCTCCGAGCCTTCCAGAGACACAATTACTAGCTATATAGGGACCTGACAAGGGCCGAAGCAAGCATAGCGATCCAAATTAGGTCCGAACACATTGGATTAAGGGCCTACCTGTTCAGGAGACGCGCACTAGACATCTATAGCCCAGCCTGCCAGTGTGGCTACCTATCGCAAAACCCAGAACATATGCTACTACGATGCCCGCAGTGGGCGAGAGGCAGGGGAAATTGGAGGCACCAAGCGGGAAGGAGAGACTACAAGTCAATTATTAGGGACAAAGGCAACATTCGCCGAATCTCTCGGTGGATACTACAGTAGGGATACCTCCAGCAGTTTAGCCTCGCGAGCGAGACGGAGGAGTGGATAGACAAGAGGCGGAAGCGAGGGGGGTTGCAGATAGGGTAGTCATCAGGGCAGGCCCATGACACTAGCGTACCCCTAACAAGGGAAATTTAAGACGTCAACGAGGAGGAAAAGACAGGCGGGAAGGAGGAGGGGTTTTCACCAACACGGTTTCCCCTCTATATATACAAAAACAAGATAGTATAGCTGCATAGGCCAAAGGGCACTACAACAGCTTAATGAAATATCTATCTATCTATATAGCTAGTAATTATGTCTCTAGAAGGCTCGGAGCGCTATCGGGCCTATTGTCTTAGGGGGCTTCCTTTTCTAGTCCTACTCCTATAGGTAGCTCGCTATCTATTCCGCTAGGCTTTAGGTCTTAGCCTTGCTCACGCCGGCCTAGCGAGTCCTACGCTCCTCCTCTTTTCGTACTAGCCATTCGGTACTTGTCTATATAGCCGCAAAGGTAGTAAGGTCATCCTCTTTTTAGCTTGTCCTATGTCCCGCCCCTCTCCGGTAGTAGCTTTCTATCTTATTCTTTGCCTCCTAGATCGTAGTTTGTACTAGGTAACCTATCGTCCTTACCGCGTATTGAATTCTTATTCCCCGGATATACTAGCCGATTAGTAGTGTTCCTGTCTCCATTTCTACCGTACTTATTAACGTTGTCTTATATACGCCTAGTACCCTACGTAGGTTACCTACCTATATCCTGTTTAGGGGTTGCTCTATCCGTTTCGGGATCGGCTTGCCTACGCCTCCTGTTCCCTAAATCTATGCCCCGTATAACATAGCTAGTCTAACGATTGCCTTATATATTACTCTTGCCTTATTAAATATTGCTCCCTATATAGATACCGTAAGTCTCTTTATCGAGGCTTCGTTAACTTGTGCTCGACTCTAGGCTTTCTTAACCTATATATTCTAGCTTAGCTTCGGGTCGAGCTAGATCCCTAGTACTCGTAGCTCCGCTAATAGCTTTGTCTCGTAGCCTTAGATTCTTACCGCCGCCTTTATATTATAGTATGTTCTCGCTTTACTAAAGTGTATAAGTTAGTACTTTTTAGGGGCGAACCGGGCACTATACTTCTTTGCCTACTCCTCGCATTTCTTATACCTATCTTCGAGGAGGCGATAGTTCTCTTCTATCGAGTCTAACTAGGCTAGGATGTTTATGTCGTCTACGAACCCCGATACTAAGGTTTACGGAGAGGTGAGTAGGGGGATTAGATTAGACATAAATATTAGAAATAGGATAGAAGAGAGAGTAGATCCCTAAGGTATTCTAGCCTCTACCTTTACCGGGTCGGACGTATACCTCCCTAGGACTAGGTATATCGCCCGTTCCTAGAGAAAGGAGTAGACGAACTTCGTTACCTACTAGGGGATGCCTTTTATATTATAGGATATATATTAGCCTTTAGTATAAGACGTTATCGAAGGCTCCTATAATGTCGACGGATAGTAAGGACGCCGCTCGGTTCCTACCGTAGTACTAGAGGGTCTAAATTTACTCCGTAATTAGCTCTATTACTATTAGTGTCGATCGCTAGCTTCTTCCCCCTATCTGTGTTGCTAGGAGTACGTAGTTGTCCTCGGCTAGCTACGTAAGTCTCTAGGCTACTATCTTTTCTAGGACCTTCCCTATTGTGTTTAGAAGTACGATTAGTCTATACGACTTGGACTAAGTATAGTCTTCCTTCTATAGCTTACGTAGCACTACTATTATAGACTCTCTATACGGCTTTAGGTGATACCCTAGCCGTAGGTACGCGGTAAACAGGTTTGCTAGGCTCGGCGCGATCTCTTCTCTATACTCTTTTAGTAGTATATTTAGTATCCTGTCTAGGCCTAGGGCTTTCCGTCCTTTTAGCTTACTTATAACTCCTGTTACTATATTAGAGCTAACCGCCTAATCTATGTCTAGGGGTTCCGGGTATATACTCGGGTCGATATCCGTAAGGTCTACCTCTACTTACGTCGAAAAGAAATGGTCGGCTAATACTTTCGCCTTGCCCCGGGGCGTAGCCTAGGCAATCCCTTCGCGGTCTACGATTAGGGGGAAGTGAGGGGTTTACTGCTCTTTAGGTAGTCGTGTCTATTTAGTAAGTCTCTATATCTATTCCGGGTTTTCTATAACGAGCCCGATCGTCGCTCTCTAGTCCTATAGCTTGTCGCGTCTTATCTATGCCTTCTTCTCTTGTGTCGCGCGACAGTATTGCTCCTACGTCTCTTAGGTGTGCTCCTTCGTCCACTGTCGCCTTGCCCTTCTAGCCTCCCTTACCTTCGTAGAGCATTTAGGGGTCTAGAAGGCCTTCTACTACGTTAAGGGCCGGAGTAACGGCGTATATTGTCCCGCTACTTACTATATAACCGAGGTAATCTGTTCCGCTACTTGATCTAGCTAAGCTGTCGTCTCGAGTTCTCTATACTATAGTAGGTTCGCTATTAGGAAGCCTCTTATATCGTCCTAGCGTACCTTCTTCTAGTTACGGCGTGGTTTGCTTATAGGCTCCTCTATCGCCTTTACCCCTAGCGTCGTTTAGATAGGGATATAGTCTAAGGAGGCTTCTAGCGCGTAGTTCGGTCGGCATTAGACTAGTCTCTCTTCAAGTTCTCGTAATAGAAAGTATAGGTCGATCGTGCTTATACTTATACGGGCCTTCTACGTCTCTATTCCCTTTAGTATTACTAAGGCCATTCCGTAGCGTACGGTTATATCTAGTAGCTTTTCCCCTAGAAACGCGTACGGGGGAGTGAATTCGAGTCCCTACCGTAGGTAGTGGAGGTTAAAGTCGCCGAGGAGTACTTACTTTATGTCTTAGCTTAGGGTCCGCTCTAGGTAAGCGAGAGTTCCTAGTTCCCTACTCGTCCGACCCCGCGGTAGCGGGTTATAAACGTTATAGATCTAGATAGGGCCTTGTGTCGTGTCGATCTAGATTGATGTTATGTCTCCTAGGTTGCCCTACTACGGTAGTATAACCTTCTACGACTCAAGGTCTATAGTCTTGCTTACGTATATATATGTCCTCGGGATAACGCCTCGTTAGCCCGCGATTACGGTATAGTATCTCTAGTTATTATAAGTAGCTAGGAGTCCTTCGTAGGGGTTGACCTATAGTTCCTATACCGCGATAATATAGTGCCGTAGCGGGTCTAGCTCTTATAGAAAGTGGCGCTAGACCTTGTCCCTACTTTTGTTTACGTTATACTATACGATAGTAATGTCGTCGTATAGTATTATTCGTTATCCGTAAGGTCTATTTCCGTACTAACCTACTATGTCTCCTAAGCCTATATCTCGCTATCCGGCTAGCCCTAGGGCCGCTAGGGCGCCCTAAAGATTCGTATTTAGCCTAGTTTGTTAGCGGCCCGGTTAAGGTGTCGAGGCCTACCGGGAGGTAGATACGTTTACGGTTAGGTTCCCTTGTTCGTCTCTTCTACCCTCTTCCTTTTACTCGGCTCGAAGCCCTTATATACGGTAGGTCCCTCCTACTACCGTTAGGGGTACCTAGCTAGTATAGAAATCCTTGCTTGTCTCGCTCGTTCTTATACTACTATTCTAGTTAGGTATTAGCTTAAGTATACTAGGTGCCTTCTACCGTAGTATATACACCTACTCTCCTTTTTTAGGCATTCCCTTCCCTAGTGTAGGCCTACGTAGTAAGGACACCTTAGGGTCTTCTCCCCGTATTTTAGTGCTATATGACCGGACTGCTAGTATTAGAAGCACTATAGTACCCTATAGCTACTCTAATAGATCTCCGTGTCTATTCTCTCGTAGTTCTAGAATAGCCTATTGTCTAGTATCTAGTTAGCTTGTTCCGCTATCTCTACCTAAATAATAAGCGATAAGTATGTCTTTTCTCGGTCTACTGTCTTATATAGCTATGCCGCCTTCGTTAGTCGTACTCCTAGGGAGGTGTTCTAGTTCTATACTTAGAGGTAGGGAAGGTCTTCGACCTCAAATGTCCTAGGGACCCCGTAGGCAATAACGGTATACTGTTAGTAGGAGACTCGTACCGACTTCGCGACTTTAGTAGTCCACTCCTTATAGGTCTCTAGCTTTCGTCTATTAGACTCTTATACGGTAAAGAGTCTTACTACGCCTATTGCCTCTACCCTCGCTCTAACTACCTCCTTTTGGCCGATTCTATCGACAATCTCCTTGCTTATTAGGGCTACGATTTCTTGTTTTTCCGCCGGATTAGGAATATATAGGCGTACCGCCTTACTTGCCTTCGGAGGGGGTTAATTCTTACCTACTACTACTATTACCTATATAGTTGGTTTCTAGGCTACCTTCTATATTACTTATTGGATTGTTTTCGGGATTTGGTATAATAGCGCTTTTAGCGCTCCTAGTAGCTATACTATAGTGTTCTTATATGTCCGGGCTAGGTGTTCGCTATCCCCTAGTAAGTCTTCCGCCTCCGTATATAGGGTCGTCTACGCTATGTTGTTTGTCGTTAGCCTCTACTTTCTATATAGTAGGCCTTAGCTTATGTCCTAGGTTTTTCCTTAGTCTGTTCCCCGGTTTGACTCTTAGTATAGAGTGTTCGTAAGGCTATAGCTCTCGTTAGTTACTATCCTTCGCTACTATTCGGGGTCGCGCTTCCTAATTAGGTAGTTGTCCTCCGTAACTCCGTAACTCTAGGGTCTACCTTTAGGGGAACGGAACCTCAGTTTTAGGGTTCTTTATACTACGATTACGCCGCCGCTAGCGTAGGCGGGTCGCTACTACTTAAGTGGATTGCTCGCCTTAATAAGGGCTATCGAATAAATAGTCCTCGTCCGCTATAGGTATTACCTTCCTATTATCCTATCTCTCTTTTTTTTAGTATAGCGATATAGAGCCATAAAATATATATAGTGATCCTAAAAAAAACAAGATAATAAACCTCTAGTTACTAATATAGTCGTAATATATTACCGTACCGGCGTATATTTACTTAAACCCGTAGGTACGTACCTAGACCTCGCGCCTACTAACTAATCCGACTAGCGGCTTAGCGCCCGTATATAACTCTCGCGCCCTCCGCGCCTCCCTTAGATAGAACATCTATTCGAATTATACTTTACCCGACTACGTACTTATACCTACTTATAATACTTCGAATAGATTCTTACTAACGTATAGAGAGACGCGAGAAGCTATATTCGGGAGATTATAGAGAAACCGCGATAGTATATAAGGAAGTACTAAGATTAGGTATCGTACTCGCTAAGTCGTACCTTAAAGTAGATTATAGCTAATATAGTAACAATAGCGAGACAGACCGGTACCGGCGTACTAGGCGTAAGTATAGAGAATACTAATAGACGCGTTTATTACGCGTCCCTTAATAGATTATCCTTCTTTACCCTACTATCCGATCTACCCGATAACGATAGCGCGAACCCGGTAATATAGACTTAAAGACGTAAAGAGGATATCGTAAATAGGCTCCTCGACGAGAATAACTAGTACCGTAAGTAGTATAAGAAGGTATTTGACTAACTTAAGGCGATTAAGGAAGAGGAGGTCGAGATAGAGCTAAACTTAGCTAACCTATATAGGGTAGAGTTTATCGAGGATAAGACAGAAGATAAGGGTACTAAGGTACCGAGGAAGAGGAGGGTTACTATCGACAACTTCTAGGAAGCCTTCGACTCGTTAAACGGGTTAAATATAGACAAGTCTAAGAAGACGGTCAATGACTATCCCTAATAGATCTATAAGTTCCTCTATAATATCGAGTCTGATTACCGACGTACGTATAAACTTAATACTACGCTCGATATAGCTAACCGTATTAACCTCCGTAAGGCGTAAGATACTAAGGACTAGATAGACCGACTCGAGGATATAATCGACACGGAATAGGCGACTAGACAGTCCCTAGAAGAGGAGGTCACGCGACTAAAGGAGGAGATCGCTAAGCGCGATAATACTATCGTTATCGACCTAGACGAGCTTATAAGGGCTATAGATATAAAGAAGGTATATCGTACGTAGTATAAGGTAGCGGAGAGCAAGCTAGTAGAGACCGAGACTAAGCTCGTAGTAGCCGAGAAGCGTATTACTAAGCTTAAGAAGTAAGAGAACGACCGTAGCTAGTCTAAGGAAAAGTAAGACCTACTACCTTAGCGAACCGAGTCTAAAGAGTTACTAGAGCGTCGGTAAAATAGAGGTAAACCTAATAAGAAGAAGTCGGACCCGGATTTATCGGACTTATTAGACGACGAGGACGACGGTAATAGGGGCCGTAAGAACGGCCGTAAGGACGGTAGTCGTAAGGGTAGGAAGAATCGCCCGAGTACCGACTTAGATAGTAACCCTATCTCTATATATACGACTTACGACGCCGACATAACTACTAGTATCAAGTCCTCTAACGAGCTCAAGGCCCCTACTAAGTTCGATCTAAAGAGCGACGACATTAAGTTCTAAGAGTAGTAGCGTACTACTAAAGCTAAGCTCTAAGCCTCGAAGTACCGTACTATAAAGGACTCCCTTTAGAACGTCTAGAGCTAGTTAAAGAACGGTATATAGACCTATGTCGACTTAAAGATCCCTAGTCTTACGAAGTCTACGGAAGGTACGACTACTTAGTACGCTTCTATAGATAAGATAATAGAAGATCTAGCCCGGCGCTACGGTACCCGGAATACCTATACTAATGCTATAACTAAGCTTAATAGTCTATAGTAGGGTAATAAGGAGAAGTTTAGTGACTTCTACCTATCCTTCCGTAAGAACGCCGATATTGTTAACCTTAATAACGGCGCGAAGGAAAAGAAACTCGAGAAGGACTTCCTACTCCGTAAGTTAAACTCGCGCTACGACAACCGTAGTATAAACGAGGACATAGTCAATATGACCCTTAAGCAAGTCGTGTCTACGCTATATAACTACGAGGACAAGTTTAAGGCGTTCGACCTTAAGTACGGTAAGACCGGTAATAGTAAAAAGACCTAAAGTAATAAGAAGACTACTAAGGGTAACGACAATAAGAAGGATACGGCTTCGGGTAGTAGCGATAATAACACTAACCCGAACGCTAAGACTAAGTAGGCTAATCGACCTTAGGCATTTTAGTATATCTAACCTTTAGATACTACTCGCGCCTAGGAATATATCGATTAGAATTGGTACTTAAAATGCAAATAAGAAGGTCACCGCCGTATTAATACCGATTAGTACCCCCTTCGAGATGTCGCCCGCCGCCTATTTACGCTAGGCTATAACCTAAGTAATAACCGCCGTAACGGTAGTAATAGTAGTAACGCTAATACTACCGGCGGCGCGGGAAACGCCTAGTCCACTCCGTAAGCGTAATACGTAGTAGACCGTACGAGTTAGAGTTACGAGAAAACGAGAAAAAGTATAAATATAAACATAGGCCTCCTAAGGGAGGAAAGGTTTTAAGTATATCGGTATACTCCCTACTAGCTATAAACTACTCTATAGATAAGTATAATCTAGTAATAGCTTCTTATCTAGTTATACTATATATAGTGAATAGAAAGATCCCTACTTAAACCCTTTATAAAAATAGTACTAACTCTACGTACTTTAATATCGACTTTACGTATAAGAACGACCTTAATATAATATAGCTACCTAATCCGTTAGGGCTAATATTAGTAGATAGCCGACCCACTAGTGACCTTATTACTTATAGAACAACGGTATAGATTCAGATCGGTAACTACGTAGAGACTAGGTCTAGCTACTACGTATTACTAGAATACGATATAGTCCTCGGCCGTCCCTAGTACGACGAGCATTAACCTACGTTCTACTATACGTTAGGAACTATAACCCTATTCTTACTATATTGTCGACAGAACTATATACTTAGAACTGAACTAGTATACGTATAGTCTATTAATAATAAGGGTATTATACTAAGAGGCGTTCTTTAGACCGAGATACTAGTACTAGAGAGTTCGCGACCTTAAGCTCTATCTAATTACGTCAAACCCTACGTAGAGGATAGAGACGAACCTATAGTAGTATAGGAGACGTATACGACGAAGGTAGTAATACGACATACCGTCGATATCTACGATAAACCGGAACCGTCTTATTACGTCCGCTAGCTACTACCCGCCGATAGGGTTAAAACACTTAAGCGCCTAGCGCGTCGAACGAAGAAAGAACTAGAGGTCGAGACTGAGCCGGAGATCGATATCAAGCCTATTAATATAGAAGCACTTCGGCGTATAAGCCGGAGGAAGGGCTATAAAGTATATATAATATAGATGTTTAACCTAAAAGAAAATCTTAATAAATAAGTCGCGCGAGACCCGCTATCCGCGTATATACTAAAGGCTTTTAGTATAAGAGCGAAGCTAGTACTAGGAGGTAGTACGGCGATATTAGTAGATACTAATACTTAAGAAAACATAGATAGATAGGAAGAGCCCCGGGGTGACTATACCTAGCGGTAACTTAACGCCTCTACTATATTAGCTAACGACTATTAACGTTTTATAAACGGTAAGGACAAAGACTAGGATCCTATCCCTTTGTAACTAGTAGAGTTTAGGGAAACAGCTAGGCTATTTAGCCGTAAGGAAGTAGATAAGGTCCTACCGCGACGGCCTAGCGTAGACTATAGGATCAAGCTAAAGAATAGTTAGACACCGCTATTTCGAAGACTATACTCCTTCTCTATACGAGAGAACGAGGTCATTAAGAAGTAGATCGACGACTAACTTAAGAAAGGTTTTATTTAGAGAAGCGTATTACTAGATAGATAGATTTGTTATTCCCCTATTCTAGGACCCTACTCGGCCTATATAGGTATATATCTATTGTTATATCTAGGTAACCTATCTATATAGATTGCCGATATACTATACCTGAAGGTTAGAACGGATTGAAAAATGGCGACGACGACGGCAGTAGACGACCGAGAGCAAGGGGGAGACGAGGGGAGGACGCTCTGCAAGAAGGCGGAAGAGATGGTAGCGGCAGAAGAAGGGAGGTTTCCGGAGAGAGCACTGAAAGGAGTAATAAGCGAACTGCTCGGGGGACTGAAGGCGCTCAAACGACAAACAAGCACTACGATCAACATGGCAATCGAGGCAGCAACACGAAACGTAAGAAACAACCCTCAAAGAGACCCGAGACAGACCTAGGGCCTAACGACCTGGGCAACAATCGCGAGCCAACCTACCCCCCCTCAAAGCACAGTACTACGAGTCCATATTACGGACCAGAAAGAGAAGGAAGAGATAGGAAAGATGACCGGGAGGGAGATAGTCGAGAAGATCGGAGTAAAGGGAATAGTAGGGGCAAGGGCAGACAACAAAGGGGTCAAGCTGTTTATAGCACACGTACAGGACAAGAAGGCCCTCGAAATAAACAAGGAGTAGACACTGAAGATCGGGAGCACAGCGAAAGTCTCCCATCAACAGTACATAGTAATTGCGCATAGGGTCCCACGAACCTTTGATATACAAAGGGATACACCAAACCTCCAGAGGCAAAACTAGGTAACAGCACTAGGACTACAGATCACAAAGACAGCGTGGGTCAAGAGGAAGATAGAGGAGGGCAAGAGGGCCTCCTCGCTGATCTTATGGGTTGCAACACCAGAGCAAGCGAACAAGGTCTTAGACCAAGGGTTGTACTGGGACTTTGAGAGGCTGGATGTAGAAATCCATCAGAGCAACCACAGAATCCTTCAATGTTTCAACTGTCAACAGTACGGACATATTGCCCCAAAGTGTAGCAAAGCCACACCAGTCTGCTCACACTGTGCTGGTGATCACGCGACCCAAGAGTGCCAAAAACGGAAGGAGGACACAAGATGCACAGCATGTGGGAGAAAACACCCGGCATAGTCAAACCAATGCCCAGTTAGACTATCAGCCCAGTAGAGAGCGCGGGAAGCAAGGGTAACAACACTAACCAGGTTCCTAGTAGGTGAACAGAAACAACCAGAGAGAACTACCCACCCGAATAAGAGACCCCGGCCATAAGAGGAGCCACAAATAGTGCTAGTAATAGGGAGACCAACGTTCTTGTACAAGGCAGCGCAGAGCAATAGACAAATGAGAATCAACCAAATGATAGGGAGCCAACCCCAAAGGGAAGAACAGGAGGAGGGACGGGAAAACTAACAGCAAGACCAACAGCAAGACTAAACGGACCTAGACACAAACATGTCCTGATGCCTCACACTAACAGACTATCAATCATTCAGTATAATGTGAACAGAAGCAAAGACAAGGTCCAAAGGAGCTTTCTACAAGCCTTAGACCCGGAGGAACACTACATTATAGCAATATAGGAACTATAGATCAACCCACACTCTAGGATTCTATCAACTATACGAGACCCGAGATACTACGTAGTAATAAACAGAACCGAGGGAGTCCCACGAACTTGTATCTATGTCAGTAAGAAGGTACTAGCAGAGGACTGGCAGGCCTAGCCGAGAACCGACAGGGATATCACCACAGTGCAGCTTAAAACAACTTAAGGCCAAGTCCTGATCTATAGCGTATACAACCCACCTCCAGAGTCCAGAAGCAGCACACAACTACACACGCTAGGAAGGCTCCCGGAAGCAATAGACCAACAAAACCACAACATCGTGATAGGAGATTTCAACCTCCACCACCTAAAGTGGGGATCGGACTTCACCCTAGTACACCACTTCTTAGCAGGGAGGCTCATTAGTCAGATGGAAACAGCCCAAATGGACTTGATCACGCCAAAGGGAACAGAAACTTGGGCTAGAAACAACAGTTCTAGCACGCTAGACCTATGCTTCATGTCCTACGCCTTAACACGACGGGTAGAAAGCTGCACAGTCAATGACCAACTAGAGTCCTTATCAGACCACTATCCAATCCAAACCGACATCCAACTCACAGTTGAGGAGGAGAGGGAACCTGAGAGGAGGCTCTGCTAGAAGCAGGCCGAGTGGACACTAGTACAGTAGCGGCTAGAAGGCGAACTAGAACAGGTGAACATTGATAATATACACACAACGGAGGGGATTGACCAAGTAGTGGAGCAGCTGATAGAAGCTATACAAAGGGCAGCCCAGGCCCATATACCTGAGAAGAGATGGTCGCTATACCAGAAGCCATACTGGACACTAGAGTGCATAGCCAAAGTCAAGGAGGCAAGGAGAGCAAGAAGGAGATGGGAGCAACGACGCACCCAAGCAAACTGGGAAGCCTATAACAACGCGTGCAAAGCAAAGAAGGCGCAGATCAGAAGAGACAAGACGCAGGAGTGGAGGTCAACTGTAGGGATGATCACAGAACACCCGGAACAAATCTGGAGACTAGCAGAATGGGCTAGGAAACCAGACGAGGAACGAAACTCCCCGCCCCAGTTTCCCTTAATATAGGACCAAGACGGGGAAACGCAAACCACTCCGATAGGGAAAGCGAAAGCATTCGCAGACCACTTCTTCGGGACTTAGGTAGAGGCAGACCTAAGCAACATCCTAGGAACATACATTCCTCCGCTAAGGGAGGCTAACTAGTAAGTGTCTGCTATAGAGATCGGAAACATTATCAAGAAACTGAAGGGCAACAAAGCCCCAGGCCTAGACAAGATCCCTAACTGTTACCTAAAAGCTAGCAGTAGCCTTATCACTCCAGTGCTTGCGCCAATCTTTACCCAGTATATGAAGTAGGGGTATTGCCCAAAGGCCTTTAGGCAATCACTGACTTGCGTCCTAAGGAAACCCCAAAAGGAAGACTATACCAAGTTGAAGTCATACAGACCAATTGCGTTGCTGAACACACTAGGGAAGCTCCTAGAGAAGGTCGTGGCTATAAGGCTCACCGGAATAGTAGAAGAACACAACCTCCTCCCGGCAACGTAAATGGGGGGGAGATAAAAGAGATCTACCCTCATAGCAGTCGAACTGATCACAGAGCAAATCAGACACATCTGGCACTATGGCAATAACAAGGTAGCCTCACTGCTTTCACTAGACATATTAGGGGCTTTCGACAATGTGTCCTACGCAAGGCTCCTACACATCCTCAGAATGAAAAGCATCCCAGCCTAGATAGTACACTTTGTATAGTCATTCCTTAAGGACAGAACAACCCAGATCCTCCTAGGGTCCTTCAAAGCCCCGCAGACCCCAATTGCGAACACGGGCATCCCACAGGGCTCTATACTCTCCCCAATTCTGTTCCTCCTCTTTATGGCCGACCTGACCCTACTCCTAGAAACAGTAAACACCTTAGCATCGGGGTTCGTAGATAACACAAATATCCTAGCGTGGTCGGGGTCCACAGAGGAAAACTACGCACTCCTAGAGGAGAGACATAGACAATGCGAAAAGTGGGCAAGAGAGCATAGGGCAAAATTCGCACCGGACAAGTACTAACTTATCCATTTTAGTAAGGCAAAGACAAAACACAACTTAGCAGCACCAGTAAAAATCTAGGGGTTCGAGACCCATCCTACAAGGGAACTTAGAGTCCTTGGGATATGGCTAGACCCGAAACTCAGCTAGGGACCACAAGTGAAGAAGGCGTAAGCGAGAGCGGACACCAACAGACAATCAATCGAGAGACTCACTACGTCAACCTAGGGGGCGACCTTCACAAAGGCCTAGACTATGTACAAGGCCATTGTCAAGCCCGCAATGCTATATAGAGCAGCAATTTGGGTAGCGGAAAAACACATCCCGAAGAGAATTGAGGACCCCCTTAACAGAGCGCAGGCAGCCTGCCTAAAGAGAGTACTAGGGGCATACAAGTCAACCCCTTACAGGACAATGGAAATGGAATCAGGTACAGCCCCTATCAGGGAGTACCTCCAGGGCATGAGGTGTCAATACGCAGAGAAGACATCAGCATACCCAGCCTAGGGAACCATCCAAGCAGCTACTCAAAGGATAAGAACCTAGTGGGAGAGGAGGAGAAGACCTAACCGGCCACACATGATCCCACAGAAGGAAGCAGACCTAAAAACATCACAGGAAATCCTAGCAGCCCTTGAATAGAGAGAAGCTCTGAGGGAGCAAGCTAACACAGGGGACAAAGGGAAAAAGAAGCAAAGCCAAGCAGA
Organism: Fulvia fulva; assembly: GCF_020509005.1. Taxonomy (NCBI): domain Eukaryota; kingdom Fungi; phylum Ascomycota; class Dothideomycetes; order Mycosphaerellales; family Mycosphaerellaceae; genus Fulvia; species Fulvia fulva. The sequence continues at coordinate 2,628,111 of NC_063012.1, forward strand.
AAGGATCGCAGGTCACCTATAGGAAACGCGTTCGAACCAAAAACCGGTGAGGCCAGGAGCCCTACTAGCGGCCAGGACCTTCGGGAGGTATAACTACCTTATCTATAAAGACCTGAAGAGGGCGGAAGCAAGCATAGCTATCCAGATTCGCTCTGAGCACATTGGGCTAAGAGCATACTTGCACTAAAGAAGAGTCCTAGGATACGATTCTAAACGTTGCCCCTATGGCTACCTATCCCAAAACCCGGAGCACATGGTGCTGAACTGTACTAAGTGGGTAAAAGGGAGAAGCTAGTGGAGGGCGAAGGCAAGAGACAGGCAATACCAGGCCATCATCTAGGACAGACAAGATATAAGGAGAGTGACAAGATGGATCCTTAACGAGGACTACCTAGAGCAATTCTCCCTAGCAGTAGAAACGGAAAGGTGGATAGAGAGGAGGGAGAGAGAGAGAAGAGCCGGGGAAACAGAAGGGAGAAAGGGAATCGAGAGGAGGACATCACTAGGGTTACGGGCAAGGTAGTTATAGGGTAACAACCATGACACTAGCGTACCCTGAAGGAAGGAGAACGAAAGGACAAGATAGGAAAGAACGAGGAGGGCAAAGACGAGGAGGTTTTCATCCGTTAATCGGGTTTCCTACCTACACAAATAGACCTAAATAGCGAGAGACCTGCATAGGCCATAGGGCACTAAAACAGGCGAATGAATAATCTATCTATCTATCTATATATCTATTGTTATATACAAAGGGAAACCCGAATAGGTGAAAACCCTTCCCGCCCCCGACTTCTCCTTATCTAGATTAGCTTTCCCTCTAAACGTACGTAGTCTATATTACTACCCCGTTAGCCCCCGCTCCTAGCTAGTCTCGTCGCGCTACGCCGTGTCCTCTCTTCCTATACTACTCCTACTAGGCGGTACTGTTCTAGCTAGCCCTTCTCTAGTATCTAGTTCGTAATACGCCGTAGGTCCTTAACGTTATTAAGAAGTGCCCTAATCGTCCGGTTCCTCGCCTTTGCTATCTACTCCCCTCTTCCTAGCGACCACCTCGGATAGACGAGGAGTACGTACTATACGTTCTAGTAGCGATAGCCGTAGGGGTAGCTAGTATTCGTATATCCTAGAACCTTCCTCTATAATAGGTACCCCTAGAGGCCGATGTGTTCGCTTCGTAGTTAGGTTACTATACTACTCTATACCCTCGTAAGGCGGTAGTAGATAAGCTTCGGGGGGTGCTTAACCGCGGATTTTGTAGCTAACTATTCCTTAGGTTGTCCCGCTAGCTAAGGGCGTCCACTATACTCTATAACCTGGTTGTTCTACCTCTCTTTCTATAGTTGCTCTATAAACGATTTCTTACCTTCCTATTATATTACTAGCTATTCGTCCCTTACCCGGGAGTTCGGCTCGTTTCCGGGTCGAATGCCCTTATACGCTAGTACTAATTCGCGGACCCTTACGACTATACTAGCGATGACCTTCTATACTAGGTACTATGCCGACTTGCCTAAGTAGGAGGTCCGTAGTCCCTAGACGTATAGGTCGATTAGCGGTATAGCGGTCTCGTACTTAAGTATCCTTATTAGTATCGACTTATATACCCCGGTAACCTTCCTTAGGCATTAGTTTTAGATCTTCGCTAGCGGCGCGACGAGTCCCTTCGATAGGTAGGCCCTCTCGCCTAAGGACTATACTTAGCTACTATAGGTAAGGACTAGCCGTATAATAGCCGTATATAGGAGTCGTAACTACCGGAAGTCCGCGCCCTATATAGACATAGTAAGCCTCTAGTATAATGCTATATTCTGTTTAGCTTTCCGTAATATTACCTATACGTACTTCCTCTACCGTAGCGCCGGGTCTACCTATAGTCCGAGGATCCTAAGCTAATTTGCCGGGTTAGTCGTATACCCCTATATCTAGATAGAAGCTTATATATTATAGAACCGTAGCCGGCGCGTAAAGTGTATTAGATTGTACTTTTCTAGGGCAAACCGAGCCCCGTGCCTCCTAGCCTAGTCCTCGTAGATGTTATATTTCTCTTCTAGTAGCCTATAGTTCTCCTTAGTCGAGAAAGACTACGCTAGGATATTCGTATCGTCTACGAAGCCGCTCGTAGCGGTGTTCTAGGATTCTAGGGCTAGGAGTAGCGTCGCTATAAAGAAGAGGAATAGAATAGGTACTAGCGTTAAGCCTTACGGGATTCTAGTATAGACTACTTAAAATAGGCTTCTATACTAGCCGACTAGGATCGACGTGCTACGGTTTTTGAGGTAGGACCGTACGAAGTTAATAAGCTACTTAGGGAGTCCTTTCGACCTTAGGATATAGAGTAGCTACGGGTATAACACGTAGTCGAAGGCTCTCGATATATCTAGGCTAAGTAAGGATACTACCTTGTCCCTATTCCTATACTAGATAGCCTTTACCTAAGAGGTAATAAGTTCTATCGCGGATAGCGTCGATCGCTATAGGCGCGTACCTATCTAGGTGTCCGGGAGTAGGGAGTATTCCTCTACCGCCTCGGAGAGTCTCGTTATAACTAGCTTCTTAAGCGCCTTCCTAAGAGTGTTAAGGAGCGTAATTAGGCGGTACGACTTTACCTACGTATAGTCTTCCTTTTACGGCTTACGTAGGACTACTATCGTCGATTGTTTAAATACTATCGGGTAGTATCCGGTCTATAGGTAGGCGTTAAAGATCGCTATAACTACTAGGGCTAGTTAATCTCTATACTTCTTTAGTAGCTCGTTTAGGATCCTATCTAGCCCCGGGGCTTTCTTTACCGGTAACTTCCTAAGTATACCGGCAACTTCTCCCTCGGACACCTCCTATTAGACCGCGATACTAGGGGCTAGGGGAGTAGAGCTGTTTATGTCGCTTAGATTAGCCTCGACTAGGGGCGGGAAGAACTTACTAGCTAGTAGACGCGCCTTAGCCTCGGGGTCGCTAACCGGGCTACTAGGCGATTATAGCGCTAGGATAGAGAAGGAGGGGCCCTATATAGGGTCCTATCGGGCCCATTTCGCTAGCTTCTACATCCTCGCTAGCTTGCCGGCGATTTCTTCTACTATAGCCCTCTAGCCGACTGCTTTCTCCCTCCGTATTATAGCTTTCTTCTATTAGTATACCTCCCTATATACGTTCTAGGCCTCCTCGCTATAGCTACTCGTCTATACCCGGCGGGCTCTCCTTACTTCTCTTACCGTCGTAGTGTACTTCGGCGTCTAGAATAGTTTAGACTATATCGTTAGTTAGGTAAGCGGAACGTAGAGTAAGGTCGCTTTTCCTATTTCGTCTATTAACCCTTAGACTGCCTCGTCTATCTCGTCTTTACTATTATATTACTACTACGCGATCTAGACTAGCCTCTTAGAGTTATTAAGGTACGCCTAGATATTAGCCTAGTAGGCCTTTCCCTAGTTTAGCTTAGGGGTTCTCGCTAGTATACGTTATATCTATATCGTAATAGAGGTCCTAACTAGTATATAGTCTAACGACGCCTCGAGTTTATGTTCGATCCTATAGTAGGTTACCGTATAGTAGTAGCTATCTAAGATCTAGGAGAGGTCGATCGTACCTTAGAGTCCCCCTCTCTTCTAGGTGCCTAGGTCCTTCGGGGTATTAAGGGCAATTACGTTACTCGCTATTAAGTCGATTACTTCGTCGGCTATAGGGTACCGCTATATAAGGCTTTCCTAGGAAGGGTAGTATATATTAAAGTCTCCTACTACGATATAGTACCCTTGTCTCTTAAGCATACTGTCTAGGTGTCTATAGACCCTAAGGTCGCGGCTAGACCTCGAGGCTAGCGGTTGTATATATAGGTTATATATCTAGGTACTACCTATATAGAGGGAGGTAATATCGCCCCCGCCTTCTTCGTCTACGTAGTATACTACCTCCTAGTCGGATTCTAGTATATCCTTACTAATATAGAAGTACGTACGGGGTCTACCGTCGCCTCGTAGGTATATCGTATAGCCTAGTAACTTGTAGGTTGTTAGTCTCTTATAGTACGGGTTAATCTATAGCTCCTAGATTACTAGGACGTAGTAGACGTACTAGTCCGCCTCGTATAGGAAATGGTTCTAGACTATATCCTTACTATAGTTAACGTTATACTAGATAATACTAAGCGTATCGAGGCTAGTTATTATTATCGACAATCATTTCCTCTATAATGTCCTATATCCTACTACCTTATACGTCCTAGTCTACGCCTATCGGCTATATACTAAAGGGGAGCCGGGCCTAGTTAGATTCCCTCGCTATAGCTAGTAGAGTATATAGCCTCCCGTACGCCCTAGGTTACGTATCCTTTATATTATTCTCGGCCCTAGGGCGCTTATACCCGAACGCCGCTAGCTAGTTCCGGTATAGACTAGCCTTACGGTTACCGTAGAATCTTAGGGCGACGGTTCTGTTTGTAGTTGCCTTGTTTTTCGCTAGTTTCCGCTATAGGCATTCCGCGCTATACGATAGGTAGTACCCCGGATAGTTCGCGTACCGTCTCGTAGCCGATATATAGTCCCTAGACATATAGTCTCCTATATAGCTCGAGCAGGCCTACTTATTTATATACGTATAGGTTTAGTGCCTATACTATTAGTATTTAAAGTATTAGAGGACACGGAAGGATAAGGAGTACTTTTCTACTATCTTAAGGCTATATTACTAGATCAGGCCTTATTCTATTACTAGATCCGCCGCTTTCGCGTCTTATAGCTATACGATTAGCGCCGAGGCCTTCTTACCTTCTAGCCATTTCCTATAGAGCTAAGTCGCCTTCTAGATTAGAGAGTTAAGAGTGACCGGGTTGTCCTCCTAGAGATTACGTAGGTAACCTTAGTTAGTTAGGTCGAACTCTTTAGGCATATCGTAGACTAGGATCGTAAATTGCTTCGTTAAGACCTTTACTAATACCGTAACCTTAGATACCTACTATAGCTATACCTCTAGGTACCTCCTAGTAGTAGTAGAGCTAGTATAGATCTATAGAGTACCGTTAGACTATTAGTTTACTACGACTACCCCTACTTAATTAATTCGCTAGGCGGCCTCCTTATTCAATAGCTTCGCTACTTCGGCCTAGTCTTCCTTTACTATAATACGGATTGTAACTATATCGTACGTTAGGCGGGGGCCTAGTATCGAAGCCGCGACTAATACCTAGCTATAGGGGTGTTGACTCCGGGTGGCCTTATTAATTGCCTAAGACGTCGTCCTTATTTCTTATTGCCCTCGGTAATACGATAGTACTAGCGCCGTACGTAGCTAAGTGATCATTACCTATAGAGACCGGTATAGGAGCTAATCGTTAGTCTCTATACTTTTTACGTCCTCTATAAGTTGCTACTAGTTGTCTTAGGGGAGCTTCGCCTATAGAGCCGTAGGCGCCGGTAGTACCGTAGCCTAGGCTACTATTACCTAGGAGTTGCCTAATGTAGCTAGGCACCTCTACGGCGTTTAGGGCTATAGAGCTAAAGAAATAGGGTAAAGAGAACCTCAAGCTATCTAACTTAAATAAGGTAGAACTCCCTTAATTCTAGGGGTAGTAGCCTACTTTATAGATCGTTAGAATAGCCTTAATAAGGGCTTTCGATTATATCGTATTTAGCGATAGCGCCGACTAGTCGCGATAAGGTATAGTAGTCGGGTAAGCTTGAAGCGTATTACTAGTAGTAGTACCTATTCTAATAGTTAAAAAGCCGGGTAGAGGGCTACGAGTATACGTAGACTATAGAGCTCTAAACGCGCTTACGACGAAGAGTCGCTACCCGATTCTACTATTTTAAGAGACCTTAGATCGTATTGCTAGCGCGTAATAGTTCACTGAGCTAGATGTTATCGCTACGTTTAATCGCATCCGTATTATAGTAGGAGACGAGTAGAAAACGGCCTTTACTACTAGATATAGGTAGTTTAAGTACGTAGTTATACCTTTTAGACTATATAATGTACTAGGAACGTTTTAGTCATTTATAAACGGTATACTAAGGGAGTTTCTAGATGACTTCGTGTTATATTACCTTAATAACGTACTTGTCGTTAGTAAGGCAGGAGAAGAGTATATCTAATATATCCTAAAGGTTTTACGAAAGTTAGATACCGCCGGGCTCTAGTTAGATATTAATAAATACGAGTTCTTTAGACACGAGACTACTTATCTAGGTGTTATTATTACAAATAAGGGCATTAAGATAGACCTAGCTAAGATTGAATACGTTAAGAATTGGCCTATACCCGCGAATATCACCGACATCTTGTCGTTTATAGGGTTTACTAACTTCTACCGTAGGTTTATTAAGGATTTTAGTAAGATCTACTTACCTATAACGAAGCTTACGAGAAAGAATGTCCTATAGGACTAGTCTCTAGTATATTAATAGGCGTTCGAGGCATTAAAGTAAGTATTTATCAATACGCCTACCTTAAAACACTTCTACCTAGGGCGAGAGACTATTCTAGAAAGAGATGCCTTAGATTACGTAATAGTAGTAGTACTCTTATAACGTAACGAGCGAGGAGTATTATATCCTATCGCTTATATATCTAAGAAGATAGAGCCCTAGTAATATAACTACGATATCTACGATAAGGAGCTCCTAGCTATTATATAAGCTTTCGAGGAATAGTAACCGGAACTAACTATTAACGAATACGGTACCGACGATTATAGATAGATAGATTTGTTATTCCCCTGTTCTAGGACCCTATCCGGCCTATATAGGTGTATATCTATTGTTATATACAAAGGGAAACCCGAATAGGTGAAAACCCTTCCCGCCCCCGACTACTTCTTATCTAGTTTAGCTTTCCCTCTAAACGTACGTAGTCTATATCACTACCCCGTTAGCCCCCGCTCCTAGCCGGTCTCGTCGCGCTACGTCGTGTCCTCTCTTCCTATACTACTCCTACTAGGCGGTACTATTCTAGCTAGCCCTTCTCTAGTATCTAGTTCGTAATACGCCGTAGGTCCTTAGCGTTATTAAGAAGTGCCCTAATCGTCCGGTTCCTCGCCTTTGCTATCTACTCCCCTCTTCCTAGCGACTACCTCGGATAGACGAGGAGTACGTACTATACGTTCTAGTAGCGATAGCCGTAGGAGCAGCTAGTATTCGTATATCCTAGAACCTTCCTCTATAATAGGTACCCCTAGAGGCCGATATGTTCGCTTCGTAGTTAGGTTACTATACTACTCTATGCCCTCGTAAGGCGGTAGTAGATAAGCTTCGGGGGGTACTTAACCGCGGATTTTGTAGCTAACTATTCCTTAGGTTGTCCCGCTAGCTAAGGGCGTCTACTATACCCTATAACCTAGTTGTTCCACCTCTCTTTCTATAGTTGCTCTATAAACGATTTCTTACCTTCCTATTATATTACTAGCTATTCGTCCCTTACCCGGGAGTTCGGCTCGTTTCCGGGTCGAATGCCCTTATACGCTAGTACTAATTCGCGGGCCCTTACGACTACACTAGCGATGACCTTCTATACTAGGTACTATGCCGACTTGCCTAAGTAGGAGGTCCGTAGTCCCTAGATATATAGGTCGATTAGCGGTATAGCGGTCTCGTACTTAAGTATCCTCGTTAGTATCGACTTATATACCCCGGTAACCTTCCTTAGGCATTAGTTTTAGATCTTCGCTAGCGGCGCGACGAGTCCCTTCGATAGGCAGGCCCTCTTGCCTAAGGACTACACTTAGCTACTATAGGCAAGGACTGGCCGTATAATAGCCGTATATAGAAGTCGTAACTACCGGAAGTCCGCCCCCTATATAGACGTAGTGAGCCTCTAGTATAATGCTATATTCTGTTTAGCTTTCCGTAATATTGCCTATACGTACTTCCTCTACCGTAGCGCCGGGTCTACCTATAGTCTAAGGATCCTAAGCTGATTTACCGGGTTAGTCGTATACCCCTATATCTAGATAGAAGCTTGTATATTATAGAACCGTGGCCGGCGCGTAAAGTGTATCAGATTGTACTTTTCTAGGGCAAACCGAGCCCCGTGCCTCCTAGCCTAGTCCTCGTAGATCTTATGCTTCTCTTCTAGTAGCCTATAGTTCTCCTTAGTCGAGGAAGACTACGCTAGGATGTTTATATCGTCTACGAAGCCGCTCGTAGCGGTGTTCTGGGATTCTAGGGCTAGGAGTAGCGTCGCTATAAAGAAGAGGAACAGAATAGGTACTAGCGTTAAGCCTTACGGAATTCTAGTATAGACTACTTAAAATAGGCTTCTATACTAGCCGACTAGGATCGACGTACTACGGTTTTGGAGGTAGGACCGTACGAAGTTAACAAGCCACTTAGGGAGTCCTTTCGACCTTAGGATATAGAGTAGCCGCGGGTATAACACGTAGTCGAAGGCTCCCGATATGTCTAGGCTAAGTAAGGAAGCCACCTTGTCCCTATTCTTATACTAGATAGCCTTTACCTAAGAGGTGATAAGTTCTATCGCGGATAGCGTCGATCGCTATAGGCGCGTACCTATCTAGGTGTCCGGGAGTAGGGAGTATTCCTCTACCGCCTCGGAGAGTCTCGTTATAACTAGCTTCTTAAGCGCCTTCCTAAGAGTGTTAAGGAGCGTTATTAGGCGGTACGACTTCACCTACGTATAGTCTTCCTTCTACGGCTTACGTAGGACTACTGTCGTCGATTGTTTAAAAGCTATCGGGTGGTATCCGGTCTATAGGTAGGCGTTAAAGATCGCTATAACTACTAGGGCTAGTTAATCTCTACACTTCTTTAGTAGCTCGTTTAGGATCCTATCCGGCCCCGGGGCTTTCTTCGCCGGTAACTTCCTTAGTATACCGGCAACTTCTCCCTCGGACACCTCCTATTAGACCGCGATACTAGGGGCTAGGGGAGTAGAGCTGTTTATGTCGCTTAGATTAGCCTCGACTAGGGGCGGGAAGAACTTACTAGCTAGTAGACGCGCCTTAGCCTCGGGGTCGCTAACCGGGCTACTAGGCGATTATAGCGCTAGGATAGAGAAGGAGGGGCCCTATATAGGGTCCTATCGGGCCCATTTCGCTAGCTTCTATATCCTCGCTAGCTTGCCGGCGATTTCTTCTACTATAGCCCTCTAGCCAACTGCTTTCTCCCTCCGTATTATAGCTTTCTTCTATTAGTATACCTCCCTATATACGTTCTAGGCCTCCTCGCTATAGCTACTCGTCTATACCCGGCGGGCTCTCCTTACTTCTCTTACCGTCGTAGTGTACTTCGGCGTCTAGAATAGTTTAGACTATATCGTTAGTTAGGTAAGCGGAACGTAGAGTAAGGTCGCTTTTCCTATTTCGTCTATTAACCCTTAGACTGCCTCGTCTATCTCGTCTTTACTATTATATTACTACTACGCGATCTAGACTAGCCTCTTAGAGTTATTGAGGTACGCCTAGATATTAGCCTAGTAGGCCTTTCCCTAGTTTAGCTTAGGGGTTCTCGCTAGTATACGTTATATCTATATCGTAATAGAGGTCCTAACTAGTATATAGTCTAACGACGCCTCGAGTTTATGTTCGATCCTATAGTAGGTTACCGTATAGTAGTAGCTATCTAAGATCTAGGAGAGGTCGATCGTACCTTAGAGTCCCCCTCTCTTCTAGGTACCTAGGTCCTTCGGGGTATTAAGGGCAATTACGTTGCTCGCTATCAAGTCGAGTACTTCGTCGGCTATAGGGTACGGCTACATAAGGCTTTCCTAGGAAGGGTAGTATATATTGAAGTCTCCTACTACGATATAGCACCCTTGTCTCTTAAGCGTACTATCTAGGTGTCTATAGACCCCTAGGTCGCGGCTAGACCTCGAGGCTAGCGGTTGTATATATAGGTTGTGTATCTAGGTGCTACCTACGTAGAGGGAGGTAATATCGCCCCCGCCTTCTTTGTCTACGTAGTACACTACCTCCTAGTCGGATTCTAGTATATCCTTACTGATATAGAAGCACGTACGGGGTCTACCGTCGCCTCGTAGGCATATCGTATAGCCTAGTAACTTGTAGGTTGTTAGTCTCTTATAGTGCGGGTTAATCTATAGCTCCTAGATTATAAGGACGTAGTAGACGCGTAGGTCCGCCTCGTATAGGAAATGGTTCTAGACTATATCCTTACTATAGTTAACGTTATACTAGATGATACTAAGTGTGTCGAGGCTAGTTATCGGCATCGACAATTATTTCCTCTATATCGTCCTATGTCCTACTGCCCTATACGTCCTAGTCTACGCCTATTGGCTATGTACTAAAGGGGAGCCGGGCCTAGTTAGATTCCCTCGCCGTAGCTAGTAGAGCACGTGGCCTCCCGTACGCCCTAGGTTACGTATCCTTTATATCGTTCTCGGCCCTAGAGCGCTTATACCTAACCGCCGCTAGTTAGTTCCGGTATAGGCTAGCCTTACGGTCGCCGTAGAATCTTAGGGCGACGGTTCTGTTTGTGATTGCCTTGTTTTTCGCTAGTTTCCGCTATAGGCATTTCGTACTATACGATAGGTAGTGCCCCGGACAGTTCGCGTACCGTCTCGTAGTCGATATATAGTCCCTAGACATATAGTCTCCTATATAGTTCGAGTAGGCCTACTTATTTGTATACGTGTAGGTTTAGTGTCTATACTGTTAGCATTTGAAGCATTAGAGGACACGAAAGGATAAGGAGTACTTTTCTACTATCTTAAGGCTATATTGCTAGACTAGGCCTTGTTCTATCGCTAGATCCGCCGCTTTCGCGTCTTATAGCTATACTATTAGCGCCGAGGCCTTCTTACCTTCTAGCCATTTCCTATAGAGCCAAGTCGCCTTCTAGATTAGAGAGTTAAGAGTGACCGGGTTGTCCTCTTAGAGAGCGCGTAGGTAACCCTAGTTAGTTAGGTTAAACTCCTTAGGCATATCGTAGACTAGGATCGTGAATTGTTTCGTTAAGACCTTCGCTAATGCCGTAACCTTAGATACCTACTATAGCTATACCTCTAGGTGCCTCCTAGTAGTAGTAGAGCTAGTATAGATCTATAGAGTGCCGTTAGACTATTAGTTCACTACGACTACCCCTAGATAGTTAATTCGTTAGGCGAGCTCCTTATTCGATAGCTTCGTAACTTCGGCCTAGTCTTCCTTTGCTACAATACGGATCGTAACTATATCGTACGTTAGGCGGGGGCCTAGTATCGATGCCGCGACCGATACCTAGCTATAGGGGTGTTGATTCCGGGTGGCCTTACTAATCGCCTAGGACGTCGTCCTTATTTCTTATTGCCCTCGGTAATACGATAGTATAAGCGCCGTACGTAGCTAAGTGATTATTACCTATAGAGACCGGTAAGGGAGCTGATCGTTAGTTTCTATACTTTTTACGTCCTCTATAAGTTGCTACTAGTTGTCTTAGGGGGGCTTCGCCTATAGGGCCGTAGGCGCCGTTAGTGCCGTAGCCTAGGCTACTATTACCTAGGAATTGCCTAATATAGCTAGGCACCTCCGCGGCGTTTAGAGCTAAAGAAACAGGGTGAAGAGAGCTTTAAGCTATCTAGATTAAATGAGGTAGAACTCCCTTAGTCCTAGGGGTAGTGGCCTGCTTTATATATCGTTAGAATGGCCTTAATAAGAGCTTTCGAATGTGTCGTGTTTTGGCGTAGAGATTGATAATAGTACGTGTACCGACGATTATAAGAATCTACTAGACCCGGAATCTAAGGACAAGCCGACGCTTATATACTTCGATTATAAGAACCTCGAATAGTTTATAAGTACGAAGTAATTGAACCGTAGACAAGCTCGCTAGGCCGAGTTTCTCTCGTAGTTCTTCTTTAAGATCGTCTATAGGCTAGGAGTTTAAGGTACTAAGCTAGACAGCTTAACCCGACGTTTATAGGACTTGCCGAAGCCTAGAGACCTAGATAACCTACAAAACTAATAGTAGTATTAGGTATTACTAGGCCTAGATCGTATCCTAAACCTGTCGTCTACTAGAGTATTATCGGTATATACTAATAACGTTATAACCCCGCTTACGACCGCTATTTAAGGACTCTATACGTAACTAGAGGCTAAGGAAGCCGTTTAATAGCTAGAACGAGATGATCTATATACCTTACTAAGGAAGTACCGTATCGATAACCGTTATATAGTCCTAGTCGGAGGCATAATATATATTAAGAATATATATAGTAGTTATAGCCTATTCGTTCCTCCGGAGTTAGAAGACAATCTAGATAAAGGTGAAATCCCGGTATATACTCGTATCGTATAGTCTTTCTACGACTATATAGTAGCTAGTTACTTAGGGGACGAGAAGACGTATAAATTAGTAGCTCGTAACTATACCTAGCTAGGTATCGCACGATTTATTAAGAGCTATATACGTACCTACCGCGCTTGCCGTACGAATAAGAACACTAATATCTAGTACCTAGGGCAATTAAGACCGCTACTAGTACTATTTAGCGCTTAGGAGCATATCTCTATTAACTTCGTAGTCAAACTACCGAAGGGAATAAGCGTAGTCGACGGACAAACGTACAAGAATATTATAACCGTTATATACCGCTTAACTAAGGAGCGACATATCATTCCTATTACCTCGATAATAGTAGAGCATTACGTACTAGTATTCCTTAAGTACGTATTTAGTAGACATAGGCTCCCGAAGTCTATTGTCTCGAATCGTAGTACGTAATAGGTTTCTGTATACTAGCGTATAATATACGCGCTACTTAGTATTAATCGAAAGTTATCTTCGTCGTTCTATCTAGAAATAGATAGACAGTCGAAGAACACGAATAAAGTAATAGAGCAATACCTACGTATCTTTATTAACTATACCTAGGACGACTAGCTAGATTAGACTCTATTAGCTAAGTTTATAGCAAATAATATAGTGTCCGTAATAATAGGCGTCTCGCCGTTCTATACTAATACTAGGCGTAATCTAAGGTTCTCTAAGTTCGACTTAGACTTACCTATACTACTAATACTATACAAATAGCGACTAGACGCCGAGTCCGCTAACAAGTTTACGGCTAAGATATAAGAGATATACTAATACTTACGATAGTAGATAGCCTTAGTATAAGTAGTCTAAGCTAAGTACGTAAACTAGACGCGTATACCTATACTACGGTACGCCTAAGGCGACGAAGTATAGGTAAGTACTAAGAACTAGACGATAGAGAGACCTTCTCGTAAGATAGACGTAAAGTAGTCTAGACCGTACGTAATTACGGAGGTACTACCGGGTAACACTTATAAAGTAGAGCTCCTACCTACTTTAAATATCGACAATTGCTTCTACTTATACCTTCTTATACTAGTTTATCCGCCGGTTATAGGATAGATATAACCCGTACTACTACCGATCCGAATTATCGACGACGAATAATACGAAGCCGATCCCGCCGAACCTAATTAATAGGAAGTTAAGTAAATTCTAGACTATAAGAAGAGATAGCCGTAAGGACTAACACCGGTAGGAGGTAAACAGCTATATTAGGAATACTTAGTAAAATATATCGGATATAATAAGCTATCCTATAAAGCTACGGACTAGGTTATCGAGACTACCGCCGCCTCCGTAGCCGACTTTTACTATAACTACCCGAGAGCGACTAAGCTACCTAGATTTTAACTACCTACGGACTAGATACTAAATAAGAATACTATAGGTATACGTATAGCGCGCTAACTAGTATAAGTAGCGATAGCTCTAATACCGGTAGAACGAGGCCTCCGGGCTTATAAGAAAGAGAGCGATACGTATAGTCTAATAGATAATAAGGTGTTTAGGAAGGTAATAAGAGATATAATAGATACGAAAGATATAAGAGGAGAGGAGAGTGCTCCGGAGCGTACTCTAAGAGGGGGGTAGTATTACCGTACCGGCGTATATTTACTTAAACCCGCGGGTACGTACCTAGACCTCGCGCCCGCTAACTAATCCGACTAGCGGCTTAGCGCCCGTATATAACTCTCGCGCCCTCCGCGCCTCCCTTCGATAGAACATCTATTTGACTTATACCTTACCCGACTACGTACTTATACCTACTTATAATAAGAGGCGGCGGTACTAGGATCTATCTAGGTTCGGGGTCGTTAGTAGCTAGTTATAGGAGCGAGGCGTAGAAAGTGTTATAGAGATTACCTAACTAATCGGGTATTATAACGCGGTAAGTATTTTAATACGGGAATACTACGGTAATCTCGTACGGCCCTACGTTCTTAATATCGAGCTTCTTAGACGGGCGTATTATTAACTAGTTAGTAGTATTAATATAAACTTCGTCGCTAATGTTATAATTCGGAGGTAGCTAGCGATATACGTTTATAAAATCTACTTATAACGCTTAGGCTAATATAATCTCTTACCTTAGGTATACGTACATCTAGTTTATACGCTTAGTAAACGTATTCGTAGATTATATATTGAGTCGTTACTTATATAGTATAAGCTTCATAGAGGTAGTTAGACTAGTATCCGTAAATTCTAGGTTACGATCGGTATTAGCGTAGAAGGGTAATACTCTAGTAGTAGCTAATATATAATTGTTAGTAGTAAACTCGGTAAGTAGTAACTAATTAACCTAATTATCTTAGGTGTAGTTAATGTAGGCCCTAAGGTAACGTTCTATAACCTTATTCGTGCTTTTAGACTATCTATCGGATTCTAGGTAAAAGGCCGTCGACAGTCGTTATTAAATAGAGATAGATAGATTTGTCATTCCCCTGTTCTAGGACCCTATCCGGCCTATATAGGTATATATCTATTGTTATATACAAAGTGAAACCCGAATAGGTGAAAACCCTTCCCGCCCCCGACTTCTCCTTATCTAGATTAGCTTTCCCTCTAAACGTACGTAGTCTATGTTACTACCCCGTTAGCCCCCGCTCCTAGCCGGTCTCGTCGCGCTACGCCGTGTCCTCTCTTCCTATACTGCTCCTACTAGGCGGTACTGTTCTAGCTAGCCCTTCTCTAGTATCTAGTTCGTAATACGCCGTAGGTCCTTAGCGTTGTTAAGAAGTGCCCTAATCGTCCGGTTCCTCGCCTTTGCTATCTACTCCCCCCTTCCTAGCGACTACCTCGGACAGACGAGGAGTACGTGCCGTACGTTCTAGGAGCGATAGCCGTAGGGGTAGCTAGTATTCGTGTATCCTAGAACCTTCCTCTATAATAGGTACCCCTAGAGGCCGATGTGTTCGCTTCGTAGTTAGGTTGCTATACTACTCTATGCCCTCGTAAGGCGGTAGTAGATAAGCTTCGGGGGGTGCTTAACCGCGGATTTTGTAGCTAACTATTCCTTAGGTTGTCCCGCTAGCTAAGGGCGTCCACTATACCCTACAACCTGGTTGTTCCACCTCTCTTTCTATAGTTGCTCTACAAACGATTTCTTACCTTCCTATTATGTTGCTAGCTATTCGTCCCTTGCCCGGTAGTTCGGCTCGTTTCCGGGTCGAATGCCCCTATACGCTAGTACTGATTCGCGGGCCCTTACGACTGTCGTTATTAAATACTAAGTAGGGAGCAAACTCGTCTCTAGAACGTAGACGTCTACTAAGAGCCCCGATCCGAGACGATACTCTTAGGAATACTATAACGTACAAAGATATAGCGGATAAAGATATATACGATATATAGGGCGTCTATCTATAGTACTAGAATTAGGTGTCTCTCCTTAGTAAGCCTATCCGTAACTATAAGGACGTTCTTATACGTTTGTCTATCGGTTAAGCTCTTACTTACGGGCAAATCTATAACGAAGTTAATAGCGATATCCTCCTATACTCCGAAGGGTACCGGTAATAGTATAAGGAGGCCCTAATACTACTAATTTGACGGAACCGTTGTTCTATATATAATATAATTACGGACGAATCTCTTAATCGTTTATACTATACGTAGCTAGCGGTAGTATCTACTAATCAACTCGAATATCTTTTTACGGCCGGGATGCCTAGCCGTAGGTATATCGTAGAAACGTTCCGTAATTAGAGTACGAAGTTCTACTACGCTAGTAACTTCTAGGACAAATAAGCTATATCCTCTATAGGCGTTCTTTATATAGATTATACTATCTTCTACTTTAGACGTACAATTGTCGATCTTATGTTTACGTAATAGGGGTAATTACTAGTTCTAGAATAGCTATTATATAGTAGCCTAAACGGTCTCTTCGTTATATAGAGCCTTGACTTATATAAGTAAATCCTACTATACTACCTACTACGCTACCTCCCCCTCCCGTAGCTCGCTTAAATTGAGCTTGATATCGAGGCGAGCGGGCGGTAGGATGACCTAGCTCTAATACTATAGACGTGGATCGCTTAGATCCGACGGTAGATCTTATAATTGTCTAGTAAGACTATTAGGCTTTATACCCTATATACCTAGACGATAGGTGATTTTGAATACGAACTGTACTAGGAACTGTGCCTAGCGTACCTACCGTCTATTAAGTTGTTTCGTGCTTATAAAGTATTCTAGGTTCTTATAATCGGAGTAGATAATAACGGGATTATTATCTATATCCTTCGTATTCTCGAAATCGGTATCTATATTATTATCTAAGTTGACAGTAAGCTTAGGTCTCTATTCTTCGAAGGCGAGGACGATAGCTAATAGTTCCTCGTCGTAAATCTCGTAGTTATACTCCTATAGTAACATCTTCTTAGATATATATTCTACCGGTCTCTAGACGTCTCCGTATTTCTATAAAATTACTACCGTAGTAACGAAATCTAAGGCATCTATTTCGACTATAGTTTCTAACTAGTCGCTATTTACTATTATTATATATACTATTAAGGGGTTTACTAACTGTACCTTTCGAAGGTTTATAGCGTAGAGCCTAGTAGGATCGAAGTCTTACCTAGTCGCTACTATTACGTAGGCTCGTAATAGATTAGCGTAGTGCTTCTAACTAGGTAGTATAATCTATATTTTATATATATATATATTGTTCATTATGCTGTTATAGAGCCTATTAGCCTATATAGCTATACTACCTACTTCTAGTTATAAAGAGGAAACTCGTATTATAGAGTAAAAACCCCCTCTCCTCTCCTATACGTTCTTAACCCTACCTTCTTTCGTGTTTTTCTTATTAAGAGTATACTAGTGTTATAGGCCTGCCCTAATAACTACCCTATCTACACCCCCTTGACCTCCCGCCTTTTCTCTATCTACTCCTCCGTCTTGCTAGCTAGCGCGAACTGTTTAAGAAAGCCCTACTATAGTATCTACTATACTATCTGTTTTACGTCTCGCTTATCCGTTACGATTAACTAGTAGTCGCGTTTTACTGCCTTAGCTCTCTACTAGCCTCGTCCTTCTACCTATTACGGGCACCGTAGTATTATGTGCTCCGGGTTCTATAACGGGTAGTTATACTAGTATACTAGGCTATATACGTCCGGGACTTTCCTTCTATATAGGTAGGCCCTTAACCCGATATATTCGGACCTAATCTATATCGCGATACTTACTTCGGCCCTTATTAGGTCACGATAGAGTAGGTAGTTATGTCTCTAGAAGGGGCGTAAGGCTAGGGGTCCTTGATTCGGTAGGGGATTCTCTTTCTATTCCTATTCCTAAAGGTAGCCCGCTACCTACTCTACGAGGCTTTATATCTTTACCTTATTACCCTTTTTCCTCCGTGCCTTTTCATCCTCCTCCTTCCTCTCTAGCCACTCCTAGGTTCGCTTAACGACTTTAAACGTACGTAGGTCGTCTTACTTTTAGCTTTAACGTACCCTAAGGCTAGGTAGTCGGTCGTACCTCCTAGCGATCTTCTCCGTAGAGTCCCGAATAGCTTATTATACTAGATAATCCGCCGTCTTCCTAGCGTATTAGATCCTCATTCCGTTAATATAATGTTTAATTAGGGGGAGACCCTGTCTCTACCTCCGCTACTCTCGTTAGCGTTACCTTATAGGCTCCTAGTATCCGTCTAAGGTTCGCGGCCTACGTCCGGTTTAGGGGTCCCTCTATCCGCTTCGAGATCGGTTTGCCTACTCCTCCTATCCCCTATATCTAGGCCCCGTAGAGTATTACTAGTTTTACGATCGTCTTATATATAATCCTTGCCTTACTAAACGTAGCTCCCTATCTTAACGTTATAAGTCTAGTTATTATAGTCTCGTTAACCTAGGCTCTATTCTAGGCTTTCCTAATCTAGGAGTTCTAGCTAAGCTTAGGGTCTAGCTAGATTCCTAGGACTCGTAATTCGGGAGAGGGCTTCGTTACGTAACCCTAGATAGTTACCGTTACTTATATATTATAGTAGGTTCTTGCCTTACTAAAGTGGATAAGCTAGTACTTTTCCGGGGCGAAACGGGCGCCGTGTCGACGTGCCTATTCCTCGTATACCTCGTGTCTTTCTATAAGTAGCCGGTAGGTTTCTTCGGTCGTCGTTAACTAGGCTAGAATGTTCGTACCGTCGACGAACCCCGAGGCCGACGTTTATAGTAAGGTAAGTAGTAGAATTAGGTCCGCTATAAAGATTAAGAAGAGGATCGGGGATAGTATTAAGCCCTAGGGGATCCCGTATTCTATATATATAAGGTTGCCCTCCTTACGCTTCCTAAGGATAATCTACGTTATTCTCTCCTTAAGGAAGGAGTTTACGAAACTTATTACCTACCGCGGGATTTCTTTTTGCCGTAGGATATAGAGGAGTCGCTCGTAGGAGACATTATCGAATGCCCCTAAGATATCGAGAGATAATAGTAATGTAACCCTATTCCGTCTATAGTACTAGAGAGTATAAATCTGTTCGGTAATAAGCTCTATAGCCGTTAGGGTAGATCGTTTGCTCCTACTATCTATCTATATCTCTAGGAGTAGGTTATTATCCTCGACGAGCTATATAATTCTTCTTACTACGACCTTCTCTAGTATCTTTCTAATTATATTTAGGAGTACGATCGGCCTATAGGACTTTAGCTTTATATAATCTTCCTTCTATAGCTTCTTTAGGACGACTATAAGGGACTGCCTAAATAGCCGTAGGTAGTACTCCTTACGTAGGCAAGCCGTAAATAGTTCGGCGAGGTGTAGGGCGACTTCTTCTTTATATTCTTTAAGGAGGAGGTTTAGGATTCCGTCGGGTCCCGGGGCCTTACGGCCCTTTAGCTTTCCTATAATCTCCTTTATCTCCTCCTCGCCTACTATCTAGTATATATCGAGTGGCTCCGGGTAGATCGTTCCCTCTATATCCGTTAGGTCGGCCGTTAACTATATCGTAAAGAAGTAGTCGGCGAACGCCTTCGCCTTCCCTTCTAGTATTATCTATATTATACCTATCGTATCCTAGATTAGGGGGAAGTGTAGTGTCCTATCTCCGTCTCCGGCCCTTATCTACTTTATAAGCCGCTATATCTACTCCGGGTTCTCTATTATAAGACCTATAGTTACCCTCTAGTCTTATCGCTTATCTCGTCGTATTTAGGCCTTCTTTGCCTAACTTGCTTCCTAGTACTCGTCCTACGCTTCTTAGCTTTACTCCTTCGTCTATTTTCGCCTTACCCTCCTTACGTCCTTAACTTTAGCTAAGTACTCTAGGGTCTAGAAGGGCTTCTAGTACTTTAAGGGCCTTAGTTCTAGTATATATTCCTCGGCCGCCTACTATATCGTCGTTGTTATCTATTCTGCCGTACTATTAAGCTCGGCTTCCGTCTCCCCGATACTAGTGTTATTTAGGTACTATTTAAGTAGATTCTAGATCTCCTCCTAGGGAGCTTTTTTCTAGTTAAGGCGCTTTTTACCCCGAAGCTCCTCTTCTATCCCCGTCGCTATTATTATCTAGATAGGGATGTGTTCTAACCCTACCTCTAGGGCAAGGTTAGGTCTATACTCTACTAGCCTTATTACTACGTCCCTCGATAGAAAGTATAGGTCGATAGTACTCGCGCTTGTTCTTGCCTTCTACGTCTCTATACCCTTTAGGGTTACGAGCTCTATATCCCTACTTTCCGTAATCTCTAGGAGCTTACTACCTAGATATACGTAAGGGGGGGGGTGAATTCTAGACCCTACGTTAGGTAGTAGAGGTTAAAGTCGCCTAGGAGGATATAGTTTATATCCCCTTAGTCGAGTACCTAGTCAAGTCGTACTAGCGTGCCGAGGTCTCTACTCGTTCTTCCCTAAGGAGGAGGGTTATAGACGTTATATATCCGGATAGGTCCTTAACTCGTAGTGATTTGAATAGTCGTAATGTCTCCTTAACTCCCTTCCGGGTACGAGATTACCTTCTAGGCGTCTATACGTAATACTTTACTAACGTATATATATGTCCTTAGGGTATAGCCTATACCTCCCTCGATAGCTATATAGTACCGTAGGTCGGTATAGGTAGTAGGTCTTCGAGTATATAGGTTTAGCTATAGCTCTTATATCGCTACGATATAATACCTTTAGTCGTCGAGTCCCTAGAGGAAGTAGAGTTAAACCTTATCCTTACTTTTATTAACGTTATACTATATAATAGTAAGGTTAGCTTATATTAGTATTACGTACTAGCTAGGATAAGGTCTATTAGAGTACTCGTTAGCTATATAGCTCCTTCGTTTATTGCGCTATCCTATTAGGTTAGTTAGCGTTCGGTCGTTAGGGGGTGCCCGAAGATTCGTATCTATCTAGCTTTATTTGCCGCCCTCTATAGCCCCCTTAGGCGTCCCGGCGGTAGGTAAGTGCTCTACTATATATTTTGTGTCGCTTCGTCTATCCTTTTCCTCTTTACGGCCTCGAATCCTCTATACTAGGAATTACCGAGCGTTAGTATAGAGTACCTCGCCGGATTTATTACCCTAGCCTAGCGGGCCTTTTCTTGCGCTACTATCCTTATAGGGCATTAGTTCGAGTACACCGGGTGTTTACGGCCGTAGTAAGCGTACCTCGATTCCTCCCGTAGGTATTATTCCCCCTAATACGGTCCTACGTAGTATAGGTACTTAGGGGTCTTCTCGGTACACTTTAGCGCGATATAGCCGTATTGTTAGTAGTTAAAGCATTAGAGCACTCTATAGCTACTCTTATATATCTCCGTGTCGAGGCGTTCGTATTACTAGAATAGTCCTCCTTCTAGGACCTAGTTCGCTTGTTCCGCGGTAGCTATCTAGACGATTAGAGAGGAGTACGTCTTAGTAGCTTCGACGTTCTTATTTAGCTACGCTACTTTAGTAAAGCGTACTCCCGGTAAGGTGTTCTAGTTTCTATCTAGAGTAGGGCAAGGTCGTTCTCTACCCTAAAGGTCCTTAGTACCCTATAGGCTATTACCGTAAACTACTAGTAAGAGACCTTTACCGACCTCGCTACCTTAACTATCTAGTCCTTAAGGGTCTCGAGCTTTTGTCGGTCTGTCTCCTATACTATAAAGAGGCGTATTACTCCTCTAGGCTCGATTTTAGCTCCTACTATCTCCTTCTAGCCAATCCTATCTACTAGCTCCTTACTTATTAGGCCCTCTAGCTCTCGCTTCTCCTCCGGGTCCGTAACGTACACCCTAATAGCGTTATTTGTCCTTTAGGTCCGTAGGTTAGGGGAGCTAGCTACTACGTTTACCTATATAGGAGTATACTAGGTAGTAGCTTTCTATATTACCTACTAGATTACTCTCGGGATCTAATGTTCGAGTACTTTAAGGGCTCCGAGGAGTTAGGCGATTGTGTTCTTATACGCCCTAGCTAGGCGCTTATCTACTTTAAGTATCTCTTAAGCCTCTTTATAGAGGTCCTTCTATATAGAGGTTTAGATAACCCGGAGAGGAGGCTTACCCTATATTTATAGTCGCGGTTACTATAGCTATTACTAGTTTAGCTATTATTACTAGCTATATTGTTACTAGCTTAGTAGTAGTATACTTTATGTCTGTTTTTAGTAGGCGTAGGTTTCCCTTATAAGTTACTTAATGCTCGCTAGCTAGGCTTCTAGTCTAGAGTCTATGTCTCTAGTTCGCCTTCTCCTTTTCAAGAGGACTAGCGGGCGGCCGTTTAGGTTATAGCGTAAGGTCTTATAAGTGTTCTATATGTTACGCGAGCTGTATACGTTAAGGGTATATAGTAGGTTTGTAGTAAATTACTAGTATAGCTTATAATCTAAGTCAGGTGATGTTCTAGCTAAGTTTCGGCTAGTCTAGAAGGGGGCTTAGGGCCGTAGCTAAGCTATAGAAACGGGATGACTAGAACCTCGAGACAGGCTAGCTTTAGAGCTATATATCTCGATAGGCATCCGGTACGGACAGTTGCTTTATACGTTCCTAAGTTACTCTCGATACGCGCTATCGAATACGCCGTATTTAGTAATAGAGGCCCTTCGATAAGGCGTCGTAATTAAATCTATATTATATTGACTTCCGCTCCTTTCTTACGAGCTAGTTTTACTACGTAGGCCGCGGAGATATTTACGATATCGATCTCTAGTTCTAGTTTAACAACTCGTTACTTTTGTTTTGTATATCGGTACGGTCGCTTTAACGTCTTAACGCCGTCTACCGGTAGCGGTTATTAAGGATACGTACGGAAGTTATCCTCTTCGTCCTCGAACGTCGTATAGAACTATAGTTAGGGTATATACTTAGGTAACGATAGCGTAGGAGCGGTGACTTCGTCGGGGTTATCTTCTACTATCGGCGGTCGATAATTACCTAATAGTACTAGCGTAGCTAGATAGTTAATAGACTATACTATTAGGTACTTATTAGACCTCTAGTTTACCTTATAGGTACGGCATTTCAAATAATTTATTATTATAATGCCCTTCTCCTATTATACCTCTAGTTTGTAGTCTACGAACTAACTAGAGCCGAGCACGATATTCTACTCTAGTAATTCTACTAAATAGTAGCTAAGGATTTCGACGTAGCCGCCGATATTAAAAGGAAAGTACGTAGACTCGGTAATAAGCTCGTTAGCGGAGCCGCTATTAGCTAGTCCTAATTAAAGAGGCTCTTCCTAGAGTCGAAGAAGATTATATATACGAGCGTATATAGAATTTATATACTAAGAGGTAGTACTATAATTAAGGAAGGTAAGAGCTTAATTACTATCTATACTACTAGGCATTATAAGGTAAGGAGACACTCTCGGCCTTAGTGCCCCTCGTATAATAGGCGGTATTAGAGAGCTTACTAATATACGTAAAGCGTACTCTAGTCCTTATATTACCGTATCTCGCTATATTTCCTTCTTAGTATTATATTCGTAAGTAGGACTAACGGTTATCGTACTTAAGCGTTAGTCTAGCTATTTCTATATTACTAAGGATTAGCTAGTGTCTATATTATAGAGCTAGTATTTACGCGCGGCGGAGGGCGTTTATACTACTTAATAGGGTAGTCTAGCGAGTATAAGTTATAGTCTATACGGCGGTAGCGGACATAACCGCCTACTACGATAATACTAGCCTTCTCCTTAGGCTCGAGCTTCTTAAGTTCCTTAAATTCGCGCGGTATCTAAGCGTATAGCTTAAGGCCTAAACCTTAGGCTACGCCGGGCGCGGTAGGTATAGTACCGTTAGTACCGCTATTACTACCGCTAGTACTACGAGATAGTCGTAGTGTAGCTAGGGTCTTTGACTTTAGGCGCTCGAACTTAGCTTCGAGCTTATAGTATAGGTCGACTAAGTCTTCGCGGTCCTTAGTCTCTATAGGTAGTGCCTCTATATATTTATAGTTAAGCTTACCCTCGAGTAGGCGGTAATTAGTCTTAGCTAACAGGTCGTATAAGTTACGCTATTTGTCGTACTTAGCGATAAAGATAGAAAATGACTCGTTCTTACCCTACTATAAGACCTAGAGCTTCTAGAAGGCCTTGCCTACGACGTCCTTCTTACTATACCGATCGATAAGGAATTAGATTATCCTATCGATAGACTTAAAGAGGTTAACGTAATTGCGCTTAGTACGCTTAGAGGGTACTCGCGGATTGTATAGCTAGCACGGGTACCCGTCGAGGTAGTTAAGGATATAGCGTAGTCCGTCCTCGATAGTCTAGAACTATATTACGGACAGCTTAATCTCTAGCTAATCGAGCTAACGGTCAAAGTTTATATTCTTATTATCGACCTTACTTTCTAGATCCTTAACTAACTTATTAGTATATATAATATTAACGGAGGGTTCGATAGTAGTGAACTAGCTAACGGCGGTATTACTAGTTACCCTAAAAGTACTACTAGGTATGCCCTAGCGTTCTTATCGTAAGGAGTTACGGCGTAGGTAGCGGCGTAGTCGACTATTATCTCTACCCTTATTATTATTAGAGTTGTCTCCGTCGTTATTGCCACTATCTCTACTACCTCCTCGTCGGGTACCTCTACCTATACGGTCCTACTAAGTAGGAGGCGTAGGTAATTGTAAAACACCGTTACGACGAGGAAAGTAGACGCGGACCTAACGACTACGGTTATTATTATTATTACCGTTAGTACCGCTAGTATTACTAGTACCGTTCGTGTCCTTAGCTACTAGCTAAGCCTTTAGCTCTACTACCTCCTTATTTAGAGCCTAATTACGCTTAGATAGAGCCTTAATGTCCTTAGGTAATATACCTACCTACGACTCCTCGACCTATCTAAAGAGCGTATCGTTATCCTATTAGAGGCGCTAATTAGCTTCCTTAAGGTCTTATATCTAACTCTTATACTTCTAGTATTTATTAAAGTAGAATATAAAGGGCCCTTAACATCCTTATCCTTTTCGAGTTAACTAAGACTCTCGGATACGATATTACGTTTCTTCTTTATATCGGCGTACTTACGCTATATAACCTTATTAGCCTTCTTTAGGGACTCGACCTAGTTAAAAAGTGTAATAAAGTCTAACTATATCTAGCGAACGAGGTGAAATATAATCTCCGGGTATACTATAGTACGAGTCGCGAACTCGGCTAGGCTCTTAATAGTAGTATACTCTAAGGCGATTATCTACTCCTTAGGTTAGCGTATATTATTAGTTTTACTATCTTATATAGATATATTATCTCTTGACTCTATAATCTTATATACCTTGATTCCTCCTTCTTCTAAGATCTATTCTTCGTCGAGGAATTGTACGAAGTTAATAGGGTCGGAGGTTAAGGTAAACTACTATTCTTTAGGTAGTAGGTCCTTCTCGATCTCTTATTATTCGGCGGCGAATACGTTCGAGTCGTCGTCGGAAGGGAAGGCACCTAGGGCGGTATCGATACCTAGGTTATCGAGTGTCTACGTTTTAGTAGATACGGTTAGGAAAAGCTTAGCGCGTACGAGCGACTAACGCTTATACTTACTAAGATCTAGATAAAGAGGTTACTTAGGTAAGAGCACCCTATTAGTAGTACTACCGGGTATAGCTATATTATACTATTACGTAGTAGATAAGACTGCTCTCTTAGTAGGTATATAAGGGCCCTATAAGAGTAGGGAGGCGCGCGTTTTACGCGAAGGAGAGAGGTGATCTATTGACTTAACTAATACGCTTGTTTACGCGACTATAGTTATTATTAATACGCCTATACGCGCGACTCGACGGTTAGTAACTATAGTAAACTTGACCTACCTTAACGCGTACTTTACTAGTACGATTTGATTATAACTACTAGCCTAACTAAATAGGCCGCTTATAAGACCAAACAAACTATTACGGGTAGTGATCTATAAGACGATAGTATAGGGTTACTATAAAACAAGCGTTATTCGGTAAGGCTACGAAAGAGAGGCGCGAAGCGCGCGAGATATATAGGGAAGCGCTAAGGCGCTAGTACGCGGGGAAGAGCCGCGGCGCGACGTTACGGTAGTAGTGAACCGTAATATACTAAGACAAAATTCCTAGCTTACTAGTGTTCCTAGCTTACTAGTGCTTTACGTTAGTAGCTCTATATTACTAGATACGCCTTCTAATTATAGCTCTTAATTCTCTATTATATAGACAGAAGTAATACTAGATATTATCTATAGATAAGCCGTCTTCAATAAGTAAGGTAATATAGGTATTGTCTTTAGAGGTAAGCGGAGCTATAGGGTAGTAACGGTAAGGCTAGTAGTAGTAAGGTATAGCGCTAATAATTCCTAGGATTACGATATAAGGCTATATATCGTAAACACGGCGATAGTAAGGTATATAGGGCGTATAGGAAGGCAGAATACGGTTACTATAGGATTGCACTACAGAAGCGTATCTAACGTTCCCACCCCTGTCGCTGTCTCACACTTTAATTATTTGGAGATATAGCTTCGCGCTAGACCTTGTCCCACGACACAAGCATGAACATCGCCACAGACAGACCGCTGCTTTGCGGCTTGCCCGACGTCTTCTCGTAAAAGGCGACTATCGTCACCGAGTATAACGGTGTGCAGATCCGCCCTCACACCCGTGGATGCCCACTTCACAAAAACAGGCGAATTGTTCCTGGCCGAGATGAGAGAAGTTCCGCCCTTCGATCTACTCTGCAAGGCATTAGTAGAGCTCAAACCAAAAGACATCATCTTCATTGACTTGCTGTACACACTTCTGGTTCACGTCAGCACATCTAGGAACTTCTACAGTTTGTTTTCCCACTCCCTGCACAGTCGCATTGCATGAGCAGTCAGCCTCGACCGGTCAACCACTTTCGATGAGATCTGTATATCACTACCCAGTTTCAGTCAGAGGAATGCAAAGAAGTGCAACGTGGATCCCTTGCGTACTTGGCGCCGCCTCGATCTTTTCGAAGACGTAGCATTCGGAGCATAGTCAGCGCCGACAGGTCTGGAGGCGTATCCGCCATAATTGCAGAAGCATCTCTATTGTACAGGCGCTGTCCTGTCAGCCATGGCACCTTTGCAAACAAGCCCGTACGCCACGATAGCGGTGCCGCTGTATAGCACGACCAACACGCAGGCCGCCACACTCATTCGTGTAGACCCACCCATGAACAGCACGTCGCCAGATTCACAAGCTTCGACAAATCAGAGTAAGGACAGCGCATATGTGCCGACTTCCCAAGGCCAGCTTGCGAATAGGACGACCAACGCCACTCGAAAGAAGCAGTCGCGAGCATCGAGGCAATGCGAGACTCAAGGTGCTCCAACATCTAACACGACCTCTTTGCGATTCTTCGTGGTCGACAACCCAGATAAGCTCAAGGATAAGCATCAGATGCGAGAGAACCGCAAACATGTCATGAATGACTATCTGTCAAAGGAGAGACGAAAGCCGGGAAGCACTGATGTCCGTGCCACTGGAAGTGCCAACAGCAGCGGGAAACGCAAACGACCGCAGTCTCAATCGTCAGCACGGTCTGAGAACCCCAGCGCCCCTGGCGTTATTTTCAAAGCAGGAACAGTCTCAGACTCGTTGCAAAGCTCCGCCAGCCCTCCAGCGGCATCTCAGGTTCCAGTAATATCTAATGGTACTCAACATTCAGCGAATGCCGCAGAAGAAGTCAATCCGGCGTCCGAGTTGCCCCGGACGACACCACGTAGAGTCATTCGATTTGCAGATGATGAAACCCCTTTGGTGAGAGGCATTGCTGGAGGCTTCAACAATTCACGTTACTTGCGTACCTCAGCAGGAGATGTGCCCATGCCAGTAGCCCGTCTTGGAAGCTCGCTGAACCCTTTTAACACATGGCCGACACTTTCGGATCCATCCTTGGATGTAGAACAACTGAAGTGGAGCTGTAAGCATCACAATCTACGAAGCATGCTCGCGAGCTAACGATATACCAGGCAGTCGCAAATTTGGCAGTCGCGGCATCGTAGCACATTGGGTACCCAGCCTTCTCAAGGCAAAACATGCCTTCCTGAGCACCATCTGCATATCATCCTCACACGACGACGTCATGATGAGAGGCTTGCAGGCCCCCCACGAGAGACTACGCTACGGCTCGACAGATGGCATCAAAGTGCGTACAGAGGTCATATCGATGATTAACGATGCTCTCGCAGATCCGAAACAGCAAGCGGCAGACGCCACAATCGTAGCCGTGCTCCACCTCCTGAATAGCGAGGTCATGGGTGGTGATGATCAGACCATGTCGGTACATCAGCGAGGTCTCCATCAGATGATTCGCAGAAGAGGAGGACTGGAATATCTTGGTGTCGATGGAGAGCTGGCTGTATTATCAACAATGTAGGCACAGGTTTCTTGTGATGACATCGTCAGACTAACAAGCAGTAGGGTAATGTACCTCATATCCGCCCTACGAGAAACCGAGCCACATGCAGACTTCGTCACCTTCGCCGCACAAAAACGCGCAAAGCCTGGAACCGACTTACGTCAACTGCCAGAATCCCCAATCTACTGCAGAATGTCCGGCTACCATACCATAACCCGATCAATCCCTCCCGAGCATCCGACACATAAGCTGCTGGAGTCATTACGACTGCTGACCAATAGCTACGTACGTCGATCTGATGCCTCCTTCATAAGTCCATTGACTCCCATACACGTCAATGCATCCTGGGATCAGTCCACGAATAGCGTTCTTACTCATCGGGACGCGATCTTTGCCACAATACCGGCGGAGGATCGACCGGACGACTTTAAGAACGCGAGCGAGAGGTATCAGTTCGAGGCGGTGCGGTTGGTTGGGCTTGTTTATGCTTACGCGCTGGCGAACGAAGTACCTTTCTCCAAAGCAGCAGCAGAACTCGGCGGCTTCACCGCAGCATCCACCAGAAATCCCACCACGAACCCACCACCACGCTCCACCAGCCCCACACCAGAAAACATGAGCTGGCACCTCCTCATCAAATCCGCCCTAGTCTGCACAAACCTCAGCGACTGCTGGGGCCACTTGGCCGGCGTTCTCTTCTGGGCCGTGATCGTAGCAGGCGCATGCGCAAACCCTCAGGCAAACAAGCAGAACACGCAGAATCCCGAGGAAGATGAAGAAGGGCGAAAGTGGCTAGCTGCTATCGCTGTGAGATGTTCGATTGTCATGGGGTTTGAGCACGGGGGTCCGTTGCTGGAGACGTTGAAGAGGATGGTGGGGATTGAGAGGAGTCTTGGAAGGGTGGAGGGGGAAGGGGTGGTGGTGAACAGTGGTGGTGGTGGTGGTGGTTTGGAGTTGGGTGAGGGAGGAGTGATGGGACCTCGGGTGCCGGTGGTGCAGGGGACGTTTTCGGATTTTGCGGCGGATTTTATGAGTGGGTGTGTATGAATGGACGATTGACGACGATGGGACGATGATGTAGAGCTATGAGATGAGACGAAGTCAGTGATCGTAAATTGTTGAGCACGTGGGACACGCCAAGTAGGATGACACTTCACTTACAAATTCAGTATTCACATGCTTCGTATCCATGGCCCCGATCACGACAGGATCCGCAGCGGATCCTAGCATCACTCGCCAGACCCTTGGGACTGACTATACTGCAGTACACGTATCGCACAGTATACCGCAACCCCCGTATGTCATCACAAACGAATCGACATACACAGCTTTCTTCACGTGCGTCCGGGCAAGAGCATTGTATGGCCTGATCTACATACGTCGCCTGCTGTCTTCTATACGCGGGCGGTTTGTATTGCTCTCATGTGCATGAAAGGTGCTTCTCAAATCTGTGTGTAACGTTTGCATCGTCTCATACTGCTCGAATCGTATATGGCATTATCCGTAACGACATGGCCACATCTTGAGATTAACTGCATCTTGATGTGGCGCACTCCTGGGGCCTTCAAGCCTGCCGGCATTCGTAACCATGATGCCGACTACAGTCTGCCTTTCCATGATTCCAGGACAGAATATGAATGCATGAAATAGTCTGAGATTCTCCACAAGTAAGCCTTGACGTCCGTGCGACATCTCTTCGCATATCGAACCCTACCAGTCACATGCTTAGCGCTGCTCCTAGACCTGTTGTCTGGAGACAATGGACCATGAGTATGGCCACTAGGTATATAGACTCCCACAAATCCAGTGTCTCTCAACAATCGCCACAGGCTGAATGGCATTTCCACTCCTCGGTGGGTGGGTGGTTGGGCACGACCTGCGCCGCGACGACGAAAGGCGTTGTGATACAGGTCATACTCTGCCGGACCCTTCGGCCTGTGGTCGTTGTTCCATCTACTGTTCCTTTTCCGACGTAAACGTATCTTTTGCACATCGTCCGGCTATCTTCCTATCTGCTGCGGGCGGTGATGGAGGTATAGGTACTGGCTCACTGTCACCATCGCTGGACAATCACCACAGGTTGAACTGTTCCCCTTGCCACTGGTAGGTGAGTGGAAGATCTGACCGTCATTCCCATTCGATGACGGTTGTCATCGTTTGAGGCGCTGTGTGGTTGGGCCCAAGTCGTTCGACCTGTGATGGTTGTTCTCCTTTTGGCTCGTTGTTTTGTCTTGGTCGCTGACGCTTTGGCCAGCGAGCATGGCATCAATTCTTTGAGTACCGCCATCGCCATCCCATATCCTCGTCACATTGGTGGTGCGTGCGCTATCGAAGTTAGCTTTTCACATGATCACGCGGCAATGAGGTTTGTGACAATATAGATTTCTCAAATTGCAACACCTCTCGACAGTCGTCACAGGTTGAACGGCATCCCTTGTCCTACGTGGGCGAGTGGTAGGGCTGGTCGTCATTGCCACGCGATGATGATCGTCATCAGACTGCAAGTCGAGCGCCCTAAGTCGTTCGACCTGTGATGAGTGTTCCGCTTTTTGCCTCCGTAACGTCTTTGTTACTGACCAAATGTTTTGCAACTGTGAGTCAAAGGCCGGTGTGATAGCTGATCCGTGCGATAGCCATGGATGTCAAGGGAGATGTTCCTGGAACACGTCAGCAGCCAAAAGCATCCTGATTCGTTGGAAGTACTCACGTTCATTCCTTCTTGATACCTGTCGTGTCTCATCACGGACCAAGCGGCTCAGACTTCACGCCGCAGGGGCAGGCGGTAAATCTCGCGGGCCAATTTGCAGGCGTGTGGAAGCCGTCATATACTTGTGGTATGACCGGCGCGCGTGTTCGATCTGTGACGATTGTTCGTTTTGCTTTCTGCATATTCGCTAGGCTTAGCCATACCATCTCGATTAGCCATAGTTGGACAATGAGACGGGAGGTATCCTCGACTCCACCCGTTCCTGTGAGTGTATACATAGATACTCAAATTTAAACCTCCCGACAATCGCCACAGGTTGAATGGCACAAGGCTTCCCCTCTATGCGTGAGTGGTAGTGACTATTCCACCAGCCTCGGACGCAAGCTAGCATCAGCAGGTAGTTGAGGGAAGATGCCTAGCCATTCAACCTGTGGTGGTTGTTCTTTTTGCTATTTCATGTCCTTTTGCGTCAGTTTGTTCGAGCTGGCATTGTCTGATGGTGCGTGTTATTGCGATTCGTCGATATGCTGCCTCGAGCGAGTTGAAGAGAGACTTGATGTCAATATGCCATATCCATTCATGAGTGTCGTACATACCACTTCACTTCCCTCACCTCCACACCTAAAAATGCAATGGTGCATGCTACACGCTGTAACCTCCACAGATCCTAATCTGACAAACATATATCCCACCCAATGCAACACCACCATCCCCTCTTCACCGTAACTCAACCTCCACCCACCCCCTCTCCCCCCCACCCCCCTTCAACCTAAGACACTGATACGGCGTACTCATGGGATCAAAATACAGCCCTTCCACACTCCCATCACTCCTCCGCATGCTAACATAATAGAACCCACTAATCGTCAACCCATGGCCCCTATCCTGATCCCCCTGTCTCTCCGCCTCTGTACATGAGTCCTCTTTCCCATGGACGAAACATCGTTCCTTCCAGCGCATGAAAATGTATTCCTGGTGGATCGCGTCCATGCGGCCCTTCGATAGTAATAGACGGGCCATTTCTTCGGAGGAAGAGAGGGAGTTGAAGGGAGGGAGTTTCCGCCAGTTTGAGGCGGCTGTATGCGCGTTGGCGGAGGGGAAGGAGATTGTGTCGGAGAGGGTCGTGTAAGGCGTGGCGTTCTGCGGTGCGGTGGGGTGGGGACCGAAGCGTTGGGTGTCCTTAGCGCTTGGGGTGAGAAAGGAGTGGGTTGTGAGGTCGATAATGTGGCCTTCGAGGAAGGTCGTGATCGGGGCGTGTTTCTTGCCGGCCTTGGGCCGTTCGGCGGAGTTGAGAATTGAGACGCTGGCGGGGTGCTGTGGGACGTCGTACGCTTCCATTGTGCCCTGCAGGGTCATTTTCTCGGCATCTATGCTGTGGATCGTGACGCGCACTGGCCAGTGGTCGTGAGAGGGCTCGGGAGGTTTCGTGAAAAGGGCGCTCGCAGGATGCAGGGAAGGTGGTGTGAATTGGTGGGATAGCCACGGTCTTGTAGCGTCGAAAGGCTGTACTCGTGTCGAGCCGGGAGGGTGGTCAAATCCTGTCGATGTGATGCCCTGGTTGCGATAGTGCGGGTTGATTTGCTCGACTGCGTGGGAGGAAGAGCTGCTCGATGGTGATTGCAGGAGGCCGGCATTGCCACTTGTCGCATGCTGATGTCCTTCGAAAACGCTCCCTGGCTGTAACCAAGATGAAGCAGGAAGAGGCTCGAGTTCTTCAAGGTCCATCACGAAATCGTCGTGCTTATCCGCAAAGAACTCTTTCGTGGCCAGTCCATGATCCATAGCTGCAGAGAGCGCTTCCTCATACCGACAACACGACCGCAGCCGATTCAAATACTTCAGTGCATTCTCCAGAAACTGCGAGGAAGTATTGGGGGTAGACGACGTCGCAGGCACAGGCGGTGTCGATATCCTTGGAAGTCGAGGAGCCGCATTCTCAGCCATGTACCTTCGCTGCATGACTTCTGCCCTTTCCTGCAATGTCCTCGCTCTCAGCTCACCAGCAGCCGGGGGCAGAGGCCAGGAGTCTCTGTTTGCAGATGCTCCCCCTGATCGCTGTTGTTCACTGCTGCTAGCACGACTGCTTGCGCCTCCCGCTCCAGGACTCAGCCAAGCACTGCCTCTTGCTCTTTCTTCCTCCTCGCTCAGGCCACTACGTTCCCGCTCCATGACATATCTTAGCATCCTCTCCGTGGCGGAAGGCGAGCTTTCCTGTCGTGCGCGCTGCAGCACTGCCCGACTTCGCAGACTCACCCACTCGTTCTCCCGCCTCCTTCGTTCCCGCAGTCGGTCTCGCGTATCTGTCGCATCGGAGTGCTGGTTCGTGGCTGCAGCTGTAGTGTTTGTACTCCTATCTCTTTGTTGCGGTCCGTCCTGCTGCCTCTGGCGCAAGACACGAAGAATGTCGGGATGTGTTTCCGGCTGCGAGCGTCGCAACTCTGCCAGAATCTGCTGCAGCTCGTTATCGTCCGCCTGCCCTGTCTCTTCCTGCGAAGGCGCCCAGTCGTACAATCTCTGCCTGTTCGGGGACGGTGTCCTATTCCCATACGCCGAAGCTGAAGACCCCGATGGATCGTGAATGCGGTTCAGGCGAGCAAGCACGCGCTGCAGCCGTTCTCGCCTTGAAATGTCATCGCCAGTATCCTGCAGGACGGCAGCAGTCGCAGTGTCTATATGAGCGTCCAGTCGCCTGTGATGCTCCGTTTGATTGTCTTGCTGGCGTTCGGGTCGCGATAGGGAGTGTCTGCTGGAGGAGGCGCTGGTGCTCTCTGCGGCCTGGTCTAAGGATTCGAGCGAGTCGCGCAGGAAGCTGACATTCGCCTCGTCTGCTTCGTCGGCGGCCTGGCTACTAGTATGCAATGTCGCAGCCAGATCGGACACGGGCGAGGAGAGGTATGATAGCGGGGTGAGAGGTCGCTGGACGGAGGACTCCATGGCGCCGGATGCACTTCTCGGACTCGTCTGTGTCAAGCAATGTCAGGCGATATGCTCCATCAATGTCTTGAATGTCTCGGTGCCAGCTTACCGCATCAGAGGGAGAAGTGACTGTCGGCGTAGTGGCAGGTGGCATGGCTGATGGTGGTCCTGTCTCCTGTCTACCTCATCGTGTTCAATGTTGTCGTCGCAAGGTTAACAGTCCAACGTACAGGTAGTCAGCACGTGCATCTCCTTGGCCCGTCTCGTCATCGCGTTGACCGTTGACCGTTGTCCTCGCTCCAGCCTCATCCGAGCGTGACATGTGCAAATGCGAAACATACGAACTACATGCCATACACAGACATATTGTGGTCACCAAGGTACCGCTGTCGCGTGAGTCTAGACTTTACGAAGAGGCCGCTTTGCAACGATGCCGGCAACATCAACGGCACCACCCATCATGCTCATGTACAAGGCACTATACTCTCACGTATAG
Organism: Fulvia fulva; assembly: GCF_020509005.1. Classification (NCBI taxonomy): domain Eukaryota; kingdom Fungi; phylum Ascomycota; class Dothideomycetes; order Mycosphaerellales; family Mycosphaerellaceae; genus Fulvia; species Fulvia fulva. The sequence goes on from NC_063012.1 coordinate 2,662,287, forward strand.
CTGAACATACCACAGCTAAGCACATGCACCATCACACCAAACATACCAAAGTTGAACACTCCTCAACAAGTGACAATTACTCCACTACGAAATATAGAGGCGGTTTATGTACCCTCACCACCCACAGTCCTTGCTGTGACATGGTGGTGTTATCCCTCCCAGATTCCACCAGTGAATCCAGTCAGGACATCCACTCATCCGCTGAACTCGCAGCCAGACTTCTCCCGCTGGGGGAGGATGGTAGGATGATCACTATCAAAGATTCTGACACACACATCCAAACAGCCACCAGAAATGAATCGGGGAGCCGACACCAGTGAAGGTCGCTCCCTCCTCTTTTCTCAACATAGTCCTTGAAACTCCAACCTTTCTGTTGTGGGAGCCACTCGAAGCAAGTCTACCTCCTCCCGACTCGCGTTCGGAAACAAGCTTCGGCGATGTGCCTAGGGGCATAGCATAGTGCTGTGATTCCATGCAGCGTCCCAGGCAGTGATCGCAGACTCTCAGACTCAGAAAGTGTACCGTCCAGGTTCCATATTGTGTGGTGGTGTGGAGTGTCATATTAGGTTCCAGAGCAACCAGGACTCTGTTCGTCGTTCAAAGCCATATCGCCGATGAGAGATCATTCCAGCTCAACGCAACCAGTGCAATCGAGAAAATCTCCATCGGAGTTCCCACTCCGAAGGTACCCTCATAACCACAGGTCGTATCCGCTGTCTGCCTACCCTCAGCCATCGACTTGGATGCATGAGGAAGCGAGACCGGAGTGTACGAACCCGAGCTTCCAGGCAGCCCTCCTCGCGGGAAACATGGCGTCCAAGAAGTGAAAGGATTGACCGTATCCAGTACGTCGTCGTGAAAGCATCCAGAATTTCCTCGCATGTACGCATAACCATAATCCAGATGTTCGTTTCCTCCCATAACAAATATCTTCCCCTTAGAGACCGCGAGGTCAAAAGTCCTGTCTTGATTGATGTGTGTGCGCATGCGCATCATTGCCTCCCGGAAACCACCGATCGCTTCGCTAAAAGACGGAACCACTGCAAATGCTCGCTTGCTAAATCCCAGATCCAGATCCGAACAATAGAGAGGAGAAAAAAAAAGGGAAACACGAGGTAGGAGGAACGCCGTCCATATGCCCACTTTTAGGTTGTGATGTTGGTAGAAAGGTCATGATGATCAACATCGGGGTATCGCATCGCATCGCATTGCATCGCGTAAAAGAGTCATCGTGGGTATCATCTCGGGAAGAAGCGAAAACCTGTGTGCACCAGGCTTGGAAACATCCAGCAAGAGGTTGAGGGTGAGTTGAGGGAGCCGGGAAGGGCCAGAGCCCGGCGGGGTAGAAGGGGTCGTTCAACGACAGAAGGGTGGGTCCATATCGGTATGTAATCAGAACCCTTATCATACCGTGGTGGCGTACTGCGGTGCGAAGTTGCTTTGACTCCAGCCGAAGTCGTTGAAGCCGCCCATGCTGTAGTCGCTTCCACAGTGTTGTGGCAGCGAGCTTGGCAGGGTCAGCGCTGGCATTGCGGGTACATACTGCGGTGAGCTGTAGTAATGCGATGGCGCTGAAGTGTACGGCGTGCTTAACGATGGCGTTGGCGAGGGGAGCTGAACAGCGCTGAGGTGCATATCCTGCCAGAAGCTGTTGGACTGGTTGTCGCTGCATGTCGTGGCCGTGGGAGACGGCGTTGAGGGCAGAACCTTCCAGGAGTCCACGGGCTGTGGGTGCGCAGGCGCCATTGTGTGTTGTTGAGGGCCCCACCAGTTTCCTGGTAGTGAGACGTTTGGCATGATTGGCGCTGGATGGATGACGTCCACGATCCGCGGTGGGGGTGGAAGCAGTGGCAGGAACATGTTCATGATTGAGCTTTTGACGTCTTCCGATCGACCCTCCAGCAACTCGCCAGCACCATCCTCCTCAATACCTTCGAGTGCGCGGACGCCAGTGCGGAACACGAACCTGTTCGTGGCCTGGACAAACTCCTCTTGCATCTTCTTGACTTGTGCTTCCTTCTCGGGCCAGCTCCAGGTACTCGCAGAGGCGTCTACCGAGTAGATGTCCTTGTGGTATTCGACTAACGATTCTATCGTTTCTGGAGTGAGCTTGAATGCAACCTCGTGCTGTGAGACCATGTCTACGTGCACAACATAGGCCTCCACGTGGATCAGCTGGTAGTTGAACAGTGCCTCGATCAGTGGATTTGAGTCTTTTCGTAGGTCTGAATCGGGTGCCTTTGGTAGCATGAGCGAGGCCAGCGTCCAGATCGCATTACTTCCACCAAGAGTCTCGGTAAGACATCTGTGGTGTTGGGGTATGCTGTTGAGTGGCCGCTTTATCCGGTTGATGCGCTTCAGTGTTTGTGTTAACCAAGGCTCTACCTTGGAATTGAGCACAATCTCTGGACCGGATCGAGGCGCGAAGGCCTGCGCCGAAGCCGGCAGTAGTTGTACCGGCATCGTAAGAAGTGGAGAGGTGTTTGTGTTCCCGACAATATGGATGATGTAAGCGATGCAATGTATGGACGGTTTCCGGGTGTGATGAGATGGACTAGAAAAGAAATAGTAGTAACGACGTAATATGTCTCAGAACGATCAACGACTGAATTAGAGCGCGCACCCTTATAGAGGACGATGGAGGTGAAGGTGAAGGGGGAGGAAGGGTCGGCGAATGAGGTGTCGTAGAGGATGAGTCGAAGAGTAGGCCTCTAGCGGGCTTGCGGGGGCTTATAACAAAGCTGAGAGCACTGCGCCACTTTGTCTGAGTGGTGAGCTGCATACAGAGCTACTGTATGCATGCATTAGTTTAAACTTCCAGCTTTGGGTATTTTCTGTATCGCGTTCATGCGCTGCTGATGCGTCCGCACACATGGCTGCTGCTTGCCGTGCGTCAAAAAATTGCGACACGGTACATTCGAGCCGCGCTGTGCGATTGCGATCTTCGAATGAGATGAGCTTCGATTTCTCTTCGTCGTAACGTTACGAAAGCGCTTCTGTCGGTTGTGTACTGAAAGGGTATTTGCTCCGGCTTGCTTTTCGTTCTCCCATGGGTGCTGGCATATTCTCACAGACGTCCCCGATCGCAATCGTGCACACGTGTGCTGATACATGCCATGAAACGCATCGAAGTCTATGCTCGATGCGCGACGTACAGGAACAAGGCACGAGCACGGTCTCATACATCTCGGCGGCCAGATCTTGGTGGCCAGTGGTTGTCGGCACGCTCCATGGCTTCGCGGGCCTTGTGGAAGACGGCCCTGAACGGCATGTCCACCGTCAAGCAGCTCGAGTGTTTCAGGGGCGGTAGCTTAGGCGGGTGCAGTTCCAGGCGTTGCGTATCGATGCTCTGCCAACTTTGAAAGAGGTGTGCCGTGTGCGACGAGGCGGTGGTGATGATGCTGTAGAACGGCTTGGTTGGATGTGGTCGATCGGTCAAGCCGAGGAGTCTCGGATGCGCCTGCGCCCTAAGCTTCAACAGGCATAGGCGTCATCTTTGCAGCCCCCAATCACCGTTGCAGGGCACGCAACGACCGGGATCAAGGAAGGATTTCCAACGCCTCAGTAGTAGAACAGCGTTCCTGACCCGGAGACTCACATAGAGTAGTACCAGCGCCTATTCCTATGGTCAGAATGTCGAATCTCAACAACATGTTCTGCAATGCAATAGCTTGATCGCCCGATGCGGCCAACATGTGACCTCGCTGGCGTCCCGCACCTGCAAGTCTGCAAGACCGATTTTTCGGCTTTACTGTACCTAGACTGAGGCGGTGCATGTCCACAGGTGTGGCGGTCGTCCACGTCGATCTTCGGTGCTCGCGACTTTGACATGGCTCATGGATGATGATGCGAATGGAACCCGCACTGCAATGCAGATGAGGCTCTGTGGACCCATCGTAGGCTTCTCCGAGCAGGACATCCCACGCATAGTGGCAGGCGACAAGCATAGCATGTGGTCTCTGTCGCGTGATAAAAGCCTGCATTGGAGGAGCTGAGACTTGACGAGCTCTGCATCATCGCGTCGTCCACAGCAAGAAAATACAGCGTTTCAAAAGCACAATATGCCTCTCTGAAACACTTTCTCCTCACGACTTCACTTCGTGCATGCTAGTCCACTGTGACTCACAGCAAGCTTCGTGTTCTTTCACATGCTCCAAGGGATGGCCAGCCAAATCCTACACGCTCTCACATAGGATCCAAAGCTGTTTCCTGATGTCTGCTGTGGCATCTCTTCGACACTGCTCGAGACTTGAGAAGCTCGGCTGCCACGAACGCCTTCGCTTGTCCTTAGCGTAAGTACTTCGACATGTATCATGTATGCGCCTCTGGCGTTCGAGACCAGCTGACTCCAGCAGGTCGGAAGTGGGTCCGGTCTTTTGGAAGAGCTGCTGTACCAGAAGACGAACGGCAAGATCAAGATACATGGTGTTGAGGTGCCTTCTTGTCGGTCTGTATATCTCCCTGAGGATCGTATGCTCAGAGTACCCAGCACTACATCTCTGCATCCCGACGCGATACTGGCAGACACGTTGTTGTTCTGCTACCCTCGTCAGTCTTCACTGATCAGAGAGTATGTCGATCAATTCGGCAGTGGGGCACTGGCTCAGATTGTGCTGGTTGTCAACCACAACGACTGGAAAGATATGGCCAAGATATTGCATGATTCTTTCTCGACAATAGAGATTGTTGAAAGCGCAGGTCTGCCCGAATATGAAGTGCTCGTCGTGGCATCAGTGCCTCGTGGCCGCCACAAAAGCTAAAATGCAGCCAACGCACGTTTAGACTATGGCGTTCTGGCTGGCTCATGGGCTGCTCTCGACCTATACCAGAGTGCACTTGCGCATCGGACGGGAGCGACTGCGCACACTTTGGTGCAGCCACATGAGGTGAGATGACATGCATCAGACGACCTGGCCAGGTAGGCTCAGGTCAAAAAGCAATGTGCAGTCCCTTCGTGCTTTCGAGCTAGTGCTCGTTCTCTTCTTCGAAGCAATTGCACGGAACAGGCAATGCTGCAAGCCGAAGCATATTCATGCACCGATACACCGACCTGACTGGACGTCGTGCAGACTGGAAAACATACAGCAGCCGACTCTGTGAACACTGCCATCGACTAGAAGAGCATTCCCGCTTGCAGCAGCATTCACTGCCGCTGGGGAAACAAAACAATCGCATTTCGTCGAACAGCTCGCTACTTGGCTCAATCAACACAACAATGATGGAAGCAAGATCACGAAGAATCCCTCGCAGTGTCCCTGTGCCTGCACGAAACCCCAGCCGCAAAGGATCCACTAAAAGGCCGACTCCAACCACTCCTACCGGGCTCACCGAGCAGCAAATACATATCTGGGAGCATGCAATCACCTTGTACTATGGCTTCGATTGGCAAGCTGCAGCGGATACGTTCGCAAGCTTAGCTCGAAGCATCACGTCGGACCTGGAGCAAGCACTGTGTCTGATCAATACCGCGCTCATATGTGCACGCCTTGGCGACTTCGCGCCAGCGCTGGCAATACTGGGTGAGTCGCAGCCGACGAAGGAGGTTCTGCCTCTCACTCTCTTCCTGATGGGCCATATGAACTTTGCACTCTGCGAGCTGGATCAGGCCGAGAGTGACTTTGACTCCGCGCTCCGGACGCTGGACAACCGACCACAAAGCTACAGGAGGTATAATGTCGACTTCGTGCTGCAGGAGCACCACATCAGGCGAAGCCTCGAAGTCTTGCACACGTACAGAAGGCTTGGCAGCTGCAATGATATGATGGACTCTCTACCTGCCGACTGCATCTTCGGAATGCCAGGCAGTGGCCCAGACTGCTCACCAGCGCGCTCCGTCATGTCGACAGGTAGCGACGAGTGTCCTGATCTCACAGACTTCAGCGATGTCTCAGCACCGGCGACACCTACAGTCGGAACTCCAACAGCAGAGCAGAACGATGTCGAAATGCTATGGCAAATCCCGATGGACGAGCCTGAAGAGCGACTACAACGTCTACTCGCCAATTCAAGCCTAGATGACAAATCATCACGCTTGGAGATGATATTGGACGTGCCTGACCCGATACGCATTCGCCTAACTCCACCGCGTTCGCCAACACCTATCAGAGCTGCTTCCAGCGCTGTACCGAACGTAGCAACATATCAACCCACAGGTCTCCCACCACGCGTTCCTCCTAAAAGTCGTCTAAGGATGGAGCCTCGAGACGCTAGAGTCGAAGATGGCACCACGAGATATCTGGCTGCTTACATCCGCGACCTTCCCGCTCAGGGCAATGCTCTCCAGCCCAAGGAAGCAAAGGTATGCACAGTACTTCTTCTAACGAATCTGGTCCACTCGAGTCCGAATTAATGCACCTTACAGGACGAACAAGGCTCAACCCGCCATATTGTGGACTTTATACGGGATCTTGACCGTGTCGAAAAGGATCAGCAACACACAGTGGTAGACTACCGCACCCGGCGATCTGAATCCTCGGACGGGTCCTCCAAGCCGGGCAGTTTAGGTTCTATTGATTTGTACACGGCAGATGGAGACCATGAGCGCTTAGCGACGACGTACAAGCCGGTCATCAAGAAACATCGCTATAGGAGTGGTCTGGGCTCAGTCCTGTCGCGAAAGCCGGCGAAGCAGAATGATCCAACGCCCTCCTCCTCCGATACTCTGTAAGTCGCATCACCTATCCTCACGAAGCGAAGCGAATCATGGTTTGATAATTGGGCGGCACGCAGATACAGACACAGCCTTCACCGCAACGCAGATACAAGTGGCAACGGTGACAGCCATAATTTCTCCGACTCGTGGCCCCTTCCATCCTGGCCACTGTCGAGCCCAGGGCTAGAGTCCACACCAAGATCCTCGTTGGTCTTCGGTGATTTCGATGGACCAGCACATTCGTCAGATGATTACATCGGGCACTCCTGGTCCCGGACTTCGAGCCTTAGGTCCAAGACTCCAAGTCTTCGGTCGACGGTTTTGCGGCCGTTGATTCCGTACAGGTCGTCTTCGAAGCGGCAACGGAAGCAGTATTGAGATGTTTCCCTTTTGTTTTGTTAGAATACCCTGAAGCAGGAGCAGGAGGCGGGATCATGTGTTTGTTACGGCGTTTTCTGTTATTTCTATGTATTTTCCAACCACTAGCAGAATTTTTCATTCATTCTCACTTCTTCGCACTCTTCTTCCCAAAATCAAGCGTGCTCTGACTATGCTCCCTCTTATGTCCCCTCGGACTCTTCTTCACACTCCCACTTCCCCCAGCCTCCCTCTTCGGCGTCTTCACCACCTCCTCTTCCTTCCCACCATCCTCTCCACCCCCATCACCATCACCATCCTCACCCTTCCCCAACCCCCCAGGCTCCCCTTTGCCCCCCTCCGTCGGCCCCTCCGCATCATCCTCAAACAACTCCTTCCACGTCCCATCCAGCATTTTCGGGCTATTCCCGTAGAGACCCACGTGGTAAGCATTCTTCATCCCCTGGAGGCAAATATCGCGTTGCGTGGAGAAGTCGAACATTGGTTTGGGGTAGAGGGCTAGGCCATCATGCTCTTTGTCGGTTCCGTCGCCGTCGATTCGCACGCCGGCGGCTTTTTGGTCGGATATGGGCGCTTTGTGGGGTTCGAAGATGTGTTTTGCTGGGTAGTCTTTCAGCTCTGGGCAATACTTCCTGATGTAGTCGCCGTTGGGGTCCCATTTTTTGCCGAATGCGATGGGGCCTGGAGAGGTATCGTTAGCAATCAGCTCATCTCTTCCTATCCGGCAGCTTTTGACGGGGACGAAGGTTGGAGAACTTACTATAACACCGATAAAACTGCGCATAAAACGCCGTGCAACTCAACCACTGCCAATTCCCAATATTGCAAGCCGCCTCATGATCAATCAACAACTCCTCAAACACCTCCGCGCCCCGCTCCCAACTAATATACGCCCCTCCCCTCGTCAGGAAACACGCTACAGAGTGTCTCGCAAGATGATGGATCCATCCCTCCTGCCTGAGCTGCCGCATTATCGCATCGATCCAAGGGAAACCAGTAGTTCCGTTACTCCAGCGCTTGAACTCGGTCTCTTTGACGGGGTCGTCGACTTCGTAGGAGCCGGTGATGAGCTTTGTGGTCAAGTCGATTTTGGAGGGTAGGTGCCAGGGTATGAAGCGGCAGTTGGGGTTGTTGTAGGTTTGGCCGAAGGCGTAGCCTAGAGCGGCTTGGGCGGCGAAGTACATGTCGCGGAAGAGGAGTTGGCCTGCTAGTGATTCGGGAGGTGTTGATATGGTTTTGTTGGCTTTTTTGCGTTTGTCGATGATGGATTGGACTTTGTGGTAGAACTGGATGGGAATGTCAGCGTTATTTTCTGGACTTGTGAGTACGGGACTTACGTAGCGACAGCTGAGAGCGCCGAAGTGGAGGTATGGACTGGTCAGGAACGTGGATTGTGGTTCAAAGGCTGCGGGTGAGGTTTTGGGTTTCTCGAAGGTGCCGCAGTAGTCTTCATCTTCGAGGATCTTGTGTAAACGCTCCAGAATCACAGTTTCGCCACCTTTGTGTGGGGATGTGGCTGCTGGCATTCCTAGTTCTTCTAGAGAGGGAGGTGCGAAGTCATCGTTAGGTCCAGCGATACCGGCACTGTACGAAGCTTCCTCCCCATCTCGATGCTTCTTGTTGATGTCGGGCTCTGACTTTGGCTGGGTCTGTTCGATGTTGAGCTTCATGTCGCCCGGAGGAGGTAGACTTGTAGGCGTATCAACGCTGGGCTCGATCTCTCCAAGCTTGGCTCCTGCTGCTTGTAGTTGGGCGATACTCATCGTTGGCTTGCCGCCATTGGCTTTCACAATCTCATCAGGGTTCCACAGCGTACGTCCAGTTTTGACGATGACTTCCACGCCAGCGTCCTCTGCCATTTTTGTGACTTGTTGATCTCGATCTTTGGCATATGCATCCGTGTCTTGTTCGAAGACCAAATGCGTGACCTTCCATTGTTTGAACAGCTTTGGTAGTAAAGTGACGGCAGGCTCACGCATTACAAACAATTTGCTCTTCTTGTTGAGCTTCGTGATGCTCTTCGATAGATCATTCTGACAATCGATCAAGAACTGGAATCGATTGACACCAACCCTCGCACGGTAGACATAGTGACTATACCGGGTCAGCATTGCTATGCGGCCTTGGATTGTGGAACATTTTTACCTGTCCCAGCACCATATTGGAAAGAATACTTCAGGCTTCAAATCCAGCGCAGCCTTCAATGCTGGACTGTCATGCAATCGTAGATCGGTACGAAACCTGTTGCATTCTGGTCAGCAAATCATCTTCACAGCACAATTGCAACGTACCAGTATATCACCCTTGGCTTCGACATACTAACATTCGTCTACGACTTCATGACGTTCAGAGCATTGACAGATCCATCGTGAAGTGAAGTGTCTGCCTTGCTGCCACAATTTGATGGGGCCCCAGAACAAAGCAGACCACGAAACAAAGTTCGGAAGCGAGTCTGTTCCTGTCAGTCATGACGCAAAGGCGTACGACAAAGCATTGGACTTCTTCCAGTTCTGCAGTCGTCCTTCGTCGTCTCTTCTCATGACGCTATCGGGCCATCGAAGACAACATCTCGAAGACAACATCTCGAAGACAGTGTCGATGATCTGGTGAACGAAGTCTTAGACGCACTCTTAACCCACAGCCGGCTTCGACTGATTTAACCCAGCTACATATATGGTCAAGAACAAGACAATTTCATTAGCACAACACGTGCTTCCGCGCTGCATTGGTGGTTTAGTGGTAAAATTAGCCGTTGCCATGTCATTCAGTCCTTCTGAATAGCATCGTCGGCTAGCCCCGGGTTCGATTCCGTAAGTTTCTCTTGTCCTCCTTGGTTGTGTTCATGCAGATGTTAACAAGGCACTAGCGGCCGATGCATTAAATATCGTACTTTTTGCTCCTCGTGCGTCTCTGTTACATGTAACTCTCGCACATGTCCTCTTTTTGCTGCGTGCTGACGGTGCACGCGGTGATCAGAGAGCGCACCCGCAGCATCGGCCCGACAGCGGCCCGTGCCATCCCTGCTTGTCCGCACTCGTTCACCTCCCCTACCTTTTGTCCGGAAAGAATTCATGTCTCCTAATCAACCTTGTTACCTCCTCGTTCAAAATCAAAGGTGAGGTTCTCCCGTAGGGAGGCTCGTCGTAAGTAATACAGTATCGGTAGCTTGGTAATGCGTTGATTTGCGTTGTGAATTAATCGGGAACACACAGTCATTGGCGTACTGCTGGACGTGATCGAGACGACTTGCAGAATCCAGCAGTGGCCATGACGGCGTGGACAAGCATGCAACATACATAGTGGCAGGAAGGAAGTCAGCCAGAGTTATCACGATCAGCAGGTAGACTTTGCCAGTGTTCGAGAAATTCTTGAACCATCATCACACAAAGACTGTTCTCGAGCTTTGACCCCACGAATTTCAGAGGAAGGTTGCATTCTTCATTGACAGCCATGTCTCGATACTTCCTGGCTACCATTGGGCTCATTAGCGAATTCAACGCGTTGTACTGGTTACACTCTGTAGTAACATCGCGGTACGTGTGTGGTGTTATTTTCTCATTGAGGTTTATTCAATTCGGCGATTCGGCAGTCGCAGTATTCAATATGGCTTAGGGACAGGCAATCGACATCGTATCGAATCTCATTCTTCCAGCCCAAGAACGCAAGCATCCAGATGAAGTCGTTGGGGCGGACGCACAGTACAGAAGAAGCACACTTCCCGAGTGCTCGCGTTCTCGCTTGATGACATCCTGGCAGGGCATCAGCCGAAGTGGCTCAGTCAGCCGCAGTGAGATCACTCGTGCTCGAGCAAGAAGTCATGCTTTCTCCCTGGTGAGCCTGCTTCGTGATGAAACCTTGAGGCGAAGCACCACAGTCAGCAGCTATCCTTCGGGAATGGCCATCTTCGGTGGTTGGTATTGGCATCGTCATCTGCTCGCGCCGGTGTGAACATATCAAGTGCGTCATCCGACAGGAGTGAGACAGATGGTGCCCTTGTTACATGTACTGCCGAAGGCTCTACACGGGGGTCAGCAACTTGGCGGACAGCACGCGGCTGCACGCCTGAAGAGAACAATGTTGGTCGAAGAGGAGGGCCTGCTCCTCGTCAGTGGCGCCAGCCCTCGAATGTGACGATACGGGTATGTGCATGCAGCTCGCGATGAGTGCGACGTCGTGTTTGAGCTCGCTCAGATGGTGTTGACGCTCTCGAAGTGGTGGTGGTGGTGGTGGTGGTGGTGGTGGTGGTGATGCAGGAGGGAGAATTCACAAGCTGATTGTTCAGCCGGCGGGCGCGGTCCCTCGGTCGTTCCCAGCAAAAGCAAGACCGGCGAAGGGCGAACGGCGAATGATCGGAGCTGCGGGGAAAGACCGGACAAAGATGGTCGCAGCTTGCATGCGGTTGCTGGACACGTGGTGGATGACGCCGACAGCGAGGCGTTTCTCCTTGGATCTTCGTACTGTACCTGTACATGTAGTAGTAGTAGACTCGTGTCTGTGTGTGGACACGTTGGTGGGGAGTCGCGATGGCGTACGCCTGCCGAAGGAGCCCACCTGCTGCGTCTGACGCTGGGCATCGCTTCCAGACGTTGTCCGTCGCACAAATCCCTTCAATCGAAGCACTTCTTCGCGCTTTGGTGTCACCGCAAACCGACAATGGTTGAAGCAGCCCAAGCAGCTGGTCAATACTGCGTCGCACACGCCTCATCTAGCCAGAGTCGAGGAACACAAGATCTAGAGACGACGGCCTGGGCTTTTGCCATCGCGACGCTTTTCCACTTTGGCCTCGTGTTTGCCGCCTCTCGGTTGAACTCACCCCAGCACCCAGCACCCAGCACCCAGCACCCAGCATCACGACCATCTGGAGCTTATCCCAAACAAAAATAGGCGCCCAACCCACACGCCGTGCCGTTAAAGTCGTTGCTGACAAGGATCTGCCTGGTCTAAGCGCCGTTCATTGCGTGCTGCAGAGTTAGAGCCTGCTTGTGACGCCTTTCTCACTTGATACCTGTGCTCTCACGACTCTATTTGTAGGTGGGCAGGTCCTCACCCCGTGCTTCGGATGGCACGCAGATCGTTCACACAAGGTGAGGATCCTCTCTCTGCTGGCAAAAAGAACATCCTCCCTCTAAAGGCTCCCAACCGCCACGCGAACCGAACTCTACCTTGCAAGCACTTCTCCTACCTCAGTCGACAGAGCTGGCCTCTGCCTCAGTTTGTCAGGTGCTCGTGTCATCCCCTCTCCGGCGTGGCACGAAAGCCACAACAGCTGATCATCAGTCTTCTTACTTTACCACCCCACCTTGGCCAGATCGGGCATTTTGCCTTCTCAAACAGGTGCCCCAACCGTTCTACCAATACGAGCAGTCAGCCGGGCGGCGTAAACTGCTGCACGCACGAGGGCCGTCTTCCTACTCTACCAGAGCCTGCACTTTCGATCTAGTGCAGCACTGCGGCGCTCTCGGGACCAGAGATCATGCTGGCTTTTAGGCAACAGTCACCCCCATTGCCAGTTCATGCGCCTGCGGCCAGCGACACCATGTCACTCGCCATACTGCCATCAGCAGCACCGATGGCTTGTGGTCAACTGCCTGTGCCAGCGCTACTTCCACCTTCGCCAGCGCCGTCGAAGAGACCTAGGCTATCTCTGAACACCACTAGCATCCCGTCGACTCTTTATGGGAAAGGATCTACGAGTCTGCGGTTGGAGACACTGTCAGCAACATCGCCTACCATACGGAACACTTTCAGCAATGCGCACGATCGATTGAACGCGCAGTCGAGGCCACTAGCACGATCATCAAAGCCAGCACTAGCTCCTCTTGCAACGGGCTCAACAACATCAAGTCAACAATCACCTGAAAGCACAACTCAAAACTCGGCATCAACAATCTCATCGACGTCAAGCAGTTCTGCCGTCAGTACCGGGGAGATATTCGCAGCACCAGAACGGATACCGTACAAAGTATCGTACAACGTGACATCGATCCTCAGCAACAGCCCGCTACCTCGAAGGAGAACACGTAGGATGTCTCTCACACAATCGAAGCCAATGTTTCCTGCAACGAAGCAAGTCTCGTTCCGAACGCCGTTGACAGAGGACATCAAGACCTCGACATACACTATGAAGCACTCAGACATTGAGTCGTCAACATCGACGATATCAACGCTAGAACTCTCGCCGACGAAGAAGACGGCCACCTCGAATGAAACTACTGACACATCGGACGACGATGCCGAAAAGAAGGACGAATCGAGTGAGTCAAGTTCGTCGCCGCAAACAGGCGACAAACGCCAATCTTCAGACGAAGAAGACAGCGACACGTGTCCTGCGACCCCTGTCGCTGGCCGCAAGAAGCGTCACCGTCAGTGGGTATGGACGCTTGGCCCTGTCGCCACATCGAAGGACCAGGACTCTGCAGAGGTCACGATCCGGAATGACGAGAAGCTTGATGAAAGCTCTTGAACCTGATTCTCATCTATACTTTAGGGTCATCGGGCATTGAATGGAGTAAAGTGATGCAATTGGATGCTACGGAGTCGCATGCATCGCATAGCCGGAGTGGAGTTGAAACGGTAGGGTGTTTGTGCTTAGACGAATCGATGATACCCCAATAGCGTTGATGGATGGCATTTTCAGGTGGACATGTAGGTTCGATATAGCAAGGAGTACAAACTTCGATACGGAATATCGTCAGCAAATCCAGACATTTACTATAGAAAGTAAATACGGCGAACAGGAAATTTGGTATAGACTGGCATGGCATGTCATATGTCATATGATAGTCGTCCGTGCTTATCGCGATTAGCTAGCGCCCAGCATGCCTCGCTTGTGACGCTTTGTTCTCAACCTTCCACTTGCAAGTTCGGCATCATCAGCCAAAACTTCAACATCACTAGCATGCACGACCTCTCGAGGATATGGGCATCGATTGAGGATGACGAGATGCTGAAGCTCACGAATCTCCTTGAATGGATCAATGTCCAGATCCCTTTTGGACGATGGCAGCTGTTTGAGTTCAATGACCTGTGGATGTAAGGACAAACAAACCTCTCATGGCATCATGCCAATCATTTACTGACATTGACATAGCGTGCCGCCCTTTGTCAAGTATATTCTATCCTTCACCTTCCTTCCGCCAAACCTAACGTCCCTCTAGACACGACCAACAAGACGCTTTCTCAGCCCACTGGACCAAAAGGATTCCCATACTCCAGACCCGTTCTCCCGCCGAGCTCGTAGCAAACTCCATCACCTCCACCTTACAGTCACTCTCAGATCAAGATGACTGGAATGTCATCGATATCAACTCTGGCTCAGGCGGTCCCATCCCCGTAGTCGAGAGTCTCGTCAATCGGCAACGACTCCAAGAAGGGCATAATCCCATACCCTTCCTCCTCACGGACCTCAGCCCAAATCTGGACGCATGGATCACGTTATCGGCAAAATCAGATAATCTGAGCTTCGTCCCACAGTCCGTCGACGCAGCGAAACCCGCCTTCTCCATCATCAGCGCCACCACCAACGGCGATAAAGACGCCGCCTTGAAGCAAGGCTACGAATCAGACGGCCGAAAAGTACTGCGAACTTACTGCGCGGCCTTCCATCATTTCAACGATGAGATGGCGACTGGCGTATTGAAAAGCACGATGCAAACGAGCGACGCCTTCGCCGTCATCGAGCTACAGGAACGTACATTCCTAAGCCTCGCCCTGGTACTCTTGGAAGCTTTGATCATGTACTGTCTCGCAGTATTCTGGTTCTGGAATGACGGGACGCATTTATTCTCCACTTATATCATGCCCATTCTCCCAGTGACGCAGATTCTGGATGGGATCGTGACATGCCTTCGGACCAGGACTTTTGAGGAGATCTTGAGGCTGATACCGAATGGAAAAGGTCAAGAAGTTGCGAAAGTGGAGAGGGATGGATCTGTGGTGATCTCGAATTGGCGATTCAAACACGAACGGATCTTACATACCTGGCCATTGGGATATACGAATGTGATCACTGGAACAAGCATGTCGCATCTGTCGCCAGAGCCGGGTTAATATCAATCAAACAAGCAAGCAGACTACATACCCTATCTGTAACGACCGTGTTTGTGCCATGCACTACAGAAGCCACCAACGCCGGATCATGTACTCGTCTCCCACCACCTCGCCGATCCGCTTGCCAAAGGCATTGGACATCAATTTCTAGTCGGCGCGACACACAATTCGAATAGACCTCACAGTAGTAATGTCGTTGTCACGGCATGTGTTCTCAGCCTGGGCCTCCAGAGAGATGTCAAACGTCCGCTGTCCACTGCCAGTGTTGCAGTTGACGCCCTGGTAGGCATAAAGTCGGCAACGGTCAGGTAGCTGAAGACCATCGGGATAGTCTTGGAAGAGCAGACTGTTGACCCTAATATCGGAGAAACGGACGCAGGTGCTGGTGGTCTCTTGATCTTCGATAAGTTCGGGAGCCAGGAGAAGCACGAGCTCGCCGTTAGCATCCTGGAAGTCGTTGCGACGGCTGGCTTGGCAGTTGTCTTGCTCAAAGCCGTACACGGCGTAGACACCTGGGAAGGCAGATGCAGACGGGGTTGCGGTGGAGGTGGTCGTGGAGGTGGAGGTGACAGTAAAGGTGTTTGTGGATACTGGACGACTGATGATTGAGGTAACAGTTCTAGTGGTCGTGGTAGCTGGACGACGAGTGGTCGTGGTGACACGGATGGTTCGGACGGAGGTCGTGGTGACTGTAGTCCTTGGGCGGGTGATAGTCGCGGTGGTTGTGGCGCAACGAGTAACGTAGAGAGTGGGAGTGCCGTTGTTTCTTCGAGTCGAAGTCGTCGCACGACAACTGCTGCTACGGGTGGTGGTCGGATCAGGGCGACGAGCTTCCTCGTCACCGTCGTTCTGAGCGAGGACAAGGCTGGCGAACGCCAATGCGAAGAAAGTCTGGAAGGGATCAGCAGTGAAAGCAAAAGAGAGATGGATGGATTTGTACTTTGAACAGCATCGTAGTGAATGTGAATATCAGAAGATGTGATGTAGGTGCCCGTTGTTTGCGACTGACGATTGTGCTTGTTCCTGCATTTAGACGGCCTTCTCGGAGACTCTTATACATCTCGACGACGTCCGACTCTTGGTGCATCGCATTCGCGAGCTGGGAAGCATTATCGTCTGAGCAGCCACTTCGATACCGTCTGTAATACGATCAGCTTATCTGGGGAACGTTCTGAACAGGCTGCGTAGCACAAAGCAGCCACCTCCATGGGGCATCAAAGAACATGTCGGGTCCTGGACCTGGTCGCCACAAGTGTGGAAGTAAGGCACGAAGCAAAGCTGAGCAGATCAGTCTTCTAGATCCAAGCCCATCGTGCGGCTGTCAGGAGAATGCCGACATATGGGCTGAGCTGCATGGACGTTGTCCCACGGTGGTGCTGTCATGATACAGGAGGCGTCCAGACATCAACAGCGGCAAGACAACATCGTTTGACGGGCTTCGTATCAGGTACCATCCGGGCAAGAAATGTTTCTCAGCCGAGAATAGATGTCCCTTGCGAACGATCTCAACATCAATGATGGCTGTCAACCTGAGCGGAGTTGCTCGCCATTATGCTGCCAGCTGGTGTTGGAGTCGTGGCGACCGAGCAAGACCACCAGGCACAGGTGATCTGTCAGCGCGTACAGTGGCTTTCGATAGTTCGTTCAGGCAACAGCGAGGACCGTGTGGTCACGGTGTGACAATATGGTCAACGAAGCCATGACTTGCTAGTTGTTGCAAGCGCACTGTCATGCTCGTGCGTGGCAATCATGGTCGAACGTGAAGCGCTCATGGTACCAAGACATCGTGGTATGAGGGTTCGAGATGGCGGCTGCGCACCTCGACGGCTCTTTATATCGTTCCGATGCAGGCTTGACTGTTGCCGCCACTTCACGATGCTTGGCTGGTCATCTTACTTGGCGGCCTGCGATGTTCCTCGACCGATGTAGGCCTCCGTGGCGCGAGGTGAGCCCTTCCAGTAGCCACGACAGGTTTCGTGGTGGTCATTGGCGAGGCCAAAGTAGTCT
The DNA here is from genome assembly GCF_020509005.1 of Fulvia fulva. NCBI lineage: Eukaryota > Fungi > Ascomycota > Dothideomycetes > Mycosphaerellales > Mycosphaerellaceae > Fulvia > Fulvia fulva. The sequence continues at coordinate 2,679,373 of NC_063012.1, forward strand.
GCGTGTGTTATACTGAAGCTTGTCCTGCCGAGAAGCCGCAAGGGAGCCCGCTGGGAGTCGTCCTGGCATTTGCCTCCAGGTACTGCAGATGGGCTTACCGTGCAATACTCGTAGCGCACCCTCAGAAGAGCAGTGCTCGGAAATACAAGACTACCTAGTGGCACTCCTTTGCCAGTGCTCACTTCCGCCAACAATTTCGAGCAATCGTCCAGCTCCTCAAGTGCGGTCGTGGTTGGGGCGATGTTTTGCCGGTGGCCACTGCTTCTGATCAGCGTAAAGTGTACGGTTGGTGCAGCGTTTACACTTGGAAATGGCATGCTCAGTATCGAAATGTCAAAGGTCTGGCGTCCGTGTCAGTGTATCGATTGGAGTCTATGCTCGCAAGAATGAGAGACGTGCGAGAATTGCATGTGATAGGTGAACATGTCTCTGGAGCTTTTTCGCCAGATACTCATGGACGTGGGAAGTGAAAGAAGGCGGATGTCGCTCGCCGTGTATTGACCTTTTGACTTGCTAGCAACCGACGGGTATCCCTGTTCTTCCATCTTTCCATTCGTCCCACGCTACCACTCTACTGCTCAGTCTGGAAGTAGTTGAGCAGGATGGAGCGCTCCTGCGACTCCTCACCCCAGTCCTTGACGACGACGCACGAGCAGTTGACGACCTTGCGAGCGTTGCCCTCGCGGTCGATCTGGCCTGTAATCGCAACACAGTCAGTAAAATATTCTCACCACCCATCTCTCAGATATCGGTATGAACTCACAAAGACCAGCCCACTCTCCCAACTGCTTGCCATCCGGAACCTTGATGAGAGGAATCTTGTGCTCGCCGCAAAGAGCAACGACCAACTTCTTGTAAGCCTCCTCCTCGCATGCCTCGTTGAGCACGCACATGTGTGCCTGGCGGCGGTCGAGGGCCTTGCTGGCCTCGCGCAGACCGCGGGCGAGACCGTCGTGGATCAGGGCGATCTTGAGAACACCCTTGAGGGCGTCGAGGACAGACATGCTGCCGCCCTGGGCGGAGCTGTCGGCGGTGACTTCGACCTCATCGGCGGCGACGACTTCTTGGGTTGGCTCTTCTCCGTCCGACTAGAGGGTGCAGTGTTAGTATGGGCGCCTGAAGGGAGGTGGTGGTGGTGGTGGCATTGGGGGTGGGCGTGTGCTTGTGGTGTCGGGTCTCGTGCGTGGGTGTATTTGCTGCGAAAAGTGTGATGGTGGTGCACACATCAGACCTACCATCTTGAATGCTCTGTTGACGCTTGTTCAATTGATATCGCAACCTCCTCAAAGAGCGCTGGGTGTTGAAGAAATGTAGGGTCTGTCTGTCTTGTTGCTAACGGAAGAGACTCTCGATCCTCCAATTATCGCGCCTGCCAAACTGGTGGTGCATCGGCTGCCAAGCCGGAACGCCGAAGAATCGCCGCCGCCTCCTCCGCAATGTTGCCCTCGAGCTGCTGCTTGACGTCCACTTGTCGATGCTGACCTGTTCATTCACTTTGTACATTACATCAACCACAATATGGCATCGTCGACGAGAGTTGCCATGAGGCTGTTGTCTCCGCGCATCCAATGCCTTCAGCGCCCGGCTCGCTGCGCAACACAGATCCGACACGCCTCGCGATACAGCAACCCAGCCAAGCGGAGCTTCACCGCAGCACCAGCCGCGGCACCTTCTTTCGTCGCGCAGTCTGCGCTACCACCTCATATATACGCAGAGCAAGATGCAGTTAGGAACCCGCTTGACGCTCGGGCAGCCCAGCTCGCTCATGAGGAAAAGCGCCAGTACCATATCAGGCGAATGCGTTTCGCTGGTATTGGCTTGTTGTTGAGCATCTTTGGACTGGCTATGGTCTTGTACAACCTCGATCTGGACGATATGGAGCAGGCCGAACTGAAGAGGAAGAACAAGCAGCAGCTGGACGCATCAGACGATTCGAACAAGCAGTTTCAGGGCAAGGAGGTCGAGATCATCGGTGCTGGTGAGGACAAAAGAATAGTCGCGCGAGGACCTGGAGGCGAGGTAGAGCTTGTGGAAACTGGTACCAGCAGTGTGCCGCACTTCCCGAGAACGATACATCTTCCCACTTCTCCCGAATCTGCTCCAGCGAAGGCTGCGGCTGGGACTGATGTGCCGGGCTTGAACGAAGGCACCAATGCTGGTAACATTCAGAATCAGGAAGAGTATACTTTGCTCGGGCTAGGTATCCGGACAGTATCGTTTCTGGGGATCCAGGTATACGTGGTGGGCATGTACATCAGGACACAGGACATCAGCGCGTTGCAGGAGAAGCTGATCCACGTCATCAACGAGAGCGCATCAACTTTGATCCCATCGGAGAAAGAGGAGCTGAAGAAGCGACTGTTGGACCCCAGCGGAAGTCGCGAAATCTGGCAAGAGCTGTTGAAAGTGCCCGGGCTGAAAACAGCATGGCGTGTCGCACCCACGAGGAACACCGACTTTGGGCACTTACGGGATGGTTGGATCACTGGTATAACGAATCGCACTCGAGAAGCGAAGCAACTCGCGAAGGGCGTCGAGACCGAATATGATGCTGAGGACTTCGGCCAGGCGATCGGTAGCTTCAAGAGCCTCTTCGCAGGTGGGAAGGCGCCGAAGGGGTCCGTCATGATCTTGGCGCGAGGCACAACGGGCAACATGGACGTCTGGTTCCAGGCGAAGCCAGGCGCGAGTGGGAAGGACAAACAAATGCAACTCTTGGGAACTGTACCGGATGAACGCATAAGCAAACTGATCTGGCTGGGGTACCTCGGTGGCGACAAGGTCAGTTCTGAGGCTGCGAGACAAGGCGTCGTGGATGGCTGTATTGGCTTCGCGGGCAGGCCCATTGGAAGTGCAGAGGCGAGAGTAGTGTAGAGCGGTGTGAATTTGACGCAGGCAACGCAGCCTCCACTCGCAGGCCGGATGCTGAAACATTATGATGAGAACCAAGACAAGCTTTGTATAGTATGGGAGAGTTTGAGGTTCTCGCTACTCAGCGCGGATCATATGTAGCAAACACAGCTCTCTCGTGACCCGACCCGCTCGATGGCCCTCGCGGACAACTTCTACTCACCATTCGGGATCGACATCTCGAGCTTCTACTCACTTCAAACAGCATCCCCGAAGACTCCGAGCACAACATCCTCCGTGGAAGCACCAACAATGGACCCAGAAGTGGAGAAGGATCCAGGTCGCGAGAGCGTAGACGACACAGCTATCGACTCGATATCCAAGGACTACTGCAGAACAGCTCTGAATGCGTACGCCACTCACCTTCTCCTCCTACCTCACTGTTTCCCACTGACCCTACCTGGTCCCAGCTTCGCCTCCTTCCACGATGTCCACATCCGCTTCATCGACGGAATCACACTCCGTGGTCGCGTACACTGGAAGTTAAAGAAGGAGTGCCTGCGCGCTGCCGAGAAAGTCATGGGTGGTGCGGTCAAGCTGCTTGACGGCGATTACTCGACGGCTATGGAGTTAGTGCTTGCTAAGGAGATCGCGAGACACGTCTTTGATTTAACTGTCCATGGTAGTAACCTGTTTGACGGAGAGGAGAGGGAGACGATCGGGGTTCTCGGAGAGGTGGCTGAGGCCATGTTGGGAGATGATCTGGACGAGGAAGAACCGAAATGTGGTCGTGGAGGAGTTTAAGACTCAGTTGTCTGCCCGAGTGTCCCTGTTCCGGACTGTGGTGTGGTATGCTAAGAAGGACGGTGTTCTGGCTTTGCTGCACCCTTGGAACTTGAGACCACATGTAGAAAGCAGACACTAGCCACATGACATATTACATCCCGCCTATAGACGAATGCTACATATGATATGCTCCAACGGTAAAGTTGTCGAGCATGTGAAAGGCCGGGATGATGGCAGAGGCGTGATGTTCAGCAGGGATAGCTGCAGGGTGTGGGCCACGTGGGTGTGCAAGCCGAGGAGCTGGGAGTGAGACATGCAGGCAGGCGCTATCAAAACACTTTCTCTCAACATTTCACTTCATCTCACACATAGACTTCATCTTCTGCTACACACTCTTCGTGCGTTTTGAGCGACGACAGGATATCGGTCTGATAGACAAAAAGACTTCCCGATTCGACTTCCGTTTGCTTCTAGCGACTTTGGACTTCTCGACCACGTCATAATCTTCACTACCATACCATGTCAAAAATGGACGCAGACGCAAATGCAGGCCTCGCTGGATCCGCCAAAAGTCATCTCCAAAATTACCTGCCCTTTCTCAAAGATGAGCACCGTGCGCCACACGAGCGAGCGCATGGCGGCATGGGACCGAAGCCGCTGACAGCGGAGGAGATCCAACGGCATCCAGAATACCCGCATGTACACTGGAAACTGAAAGCCGACAGCAAAGGAAAGATTGATGTCGCCGCTGGCCGCGGTGGACCTTTCAAATTGGCGTACGAACTTCATGGTCATGGACCTACGAAGATCGTCTGGATCATGGGACTGGGTGGATTCATGAAGACGTGGCAACGACAGACCAAAGACTTTGGGCACAGTGAGGCTGATAAGTATACATGTCTTGTCTTTGATAATCGAGGGATGGGTGAATCTGACAAACCTATCCTGCGATACACCACTTCAGAAATGGCGAAGGATGTAGTTGAGCTTCTGGATCACGTTGGCTGGAAAGATGAACGAAGATGCCATGTGGTGGGTATCAGTATGGGCGGCATGATATCGCAAGAACTCGCGATGCAGATTCCAGAGCGTATATGCAGTCTAAACCTCATCTCGACGGCGCCGCGCATCGTGCGGACCCTCCCATTCATGGAGAATATTCGCAACCGGATCAACTTGATGGTGCCGAAATCGCTAGATGACCAAATTGCCAAAGTCAAAGCAGACTGCTACTCTGCTGAATGGCTGGCAAAGGCTGACGAGACGGAACACGTTGTCGAGCCCTTCCCATCGAACGGAGACCGCTTTGCAGCGCAAGAGATCGACAAGCGCCTCTCGCCTGGCGTCTTCACGCCAAGAGGCTTCCTGTGCCAGCTCTATGCCGCTGGCTTCCATCACAAGTCAGATAAGCAGCTCAAGCAGATGGGCGATGCTGTTGGCAGGAACCGGATTTTGGTATTCCATGGTACGGGTGATCATATGATTGACTTCGTTCATGGCAAGATGTTGCTTGAAGGCTTGGGCGGCGAAGCGAGTGGTGTGACGAAGTCCTTCCACGAAGGCATGGGCCATGTGGGACCTTTCGAAATCAGGAAAGAGTTTCACAGGCTCATTGTCGATCGGATTGAGAAGACTGAAGCTCTGAACAAGGCTTGAGTCTGGAGCTTGGCGAAATCACAAGCGTCTGCCGCTGCCAGCAAGCAACCCATATTAGATGAGCCACTGCCTGATCATGAAGATACGCATGCCAAGTCAACGATGTGGCGAGGACCGTAGTGGACGTCTAGCACTAGTGGACTGCTGCGTGAGGATTTGGAGGGAGCGAAGACCGGTCAGGCTGCAAGCGATCAAGAAGAGACACGAAGACGACAAGACCATTTGATCTCTTGTACACCAGATGCAAGCAGAATGTCACAGCGCAAAGAGGAGGCAAGAAGACTCATTGGTCATTAAAGGTCGACGGCGCTCGAATGAGTGCTCGAGCAGCACTTCGGGCTAGACGAAGAGCAGACGCTATGGGGAGTAGGTTTGCATACGGACTGCGCGAAAGTGTGAAAGACATCGAAACATGGAAGCATCCAGAGCAGACATGTTCTTGGACTGCAGCGCAGCAAATGTCGTTCTTCACGCCCACGCGCTCGCTTAGGACATCTGTTCGTCAGCTCTGGCGATGCGAGGATCTGGGAACCAGCTCAGTGAGGCAAGTAAGGCACTCTTGAGCTTGAGAGGATCCTTTCGCAGCAGCACGGCATCGTCACAGCTCCATCCGCGGCGGCACGTTGCTCGTGCGGGGCAGCACTTCCCATCCATATACCCACGGTAGACACAAAGACATTGAACAACAACTTCGCATTTATCTTTACTCCTTCTGATCTTCAAGACCATTGGAAAGTGTTACGTATTGCAGCACAAAAGACTAACCCATCGATCATGTCTTCTCTTGGCGAGATTCAGACGAACCTTTTCATCAATGGGAAGGTAAGCTTAACAATACTTTTGGAGAAACATTCAGTACTTTCGTGGAAGACACTGACGCTCATTAGTATGTACCATCCTCAAGTGGTGAGACCTTGACTATAGTCTCCCCATTCGACGACTCCGTTGTCACAGACAAAGTCCAAGTAGCCTCGGAAAAGGTAAGCATCAATAGCACCCGGCATCCCTCATGTGGCTTGTTCACGGCAGTCTACTCAGCAACCACCCACTCTCCAGGCCCTGTTCAACTCCAACTGATACCATGCCCCAATCTCTAGGACGTCGACGCCGCCGTCGTCGCCGCAAAAGCTGCCTTCCCCTCATGGCGCTCCACTTCCGGCGCAAAACGCGCCGACATCATGCTCAAATTCGCCTCTCTCCTTGAGTCCAACATCGACAAGCTCGCCCGCCTTGAATCCGCTGCAATGGGCCAGCCCATCAGTGTTGCGAAGAAGTTTCTCCTGGGTCCGATCGCGCTGTGGAAGTACTATGCTGGGTATGCGGGTAAGGTTGCTGGGGAGAGTTTCCCGCCGGATGAGGATGGCACGTATAAGATTGTGCAGTATGAGCCGTTGGGAGTATGTGCGGGGATTTGTGCGTGGAATGTAAGTCGAGTTTTGAGATGTGATGGATATGGTGGTGAGGTGATGTACTGATGTGGTGTTGCTTTAGGGATCGCATGTGTTGGCAGCGTGGAAGATGGCGCCGGCTATGGCCACGGGGAATACGTTTATTCTCAAGTCGAGTGAGAAATCGCCTCTTGCTCTCACGGCGTACGGCGACTTGATCAACGAAGCTGGCTTTCCTCCAGGTGTGATCAATGTTTTGACGGGTGCTGGACCTGTAGGATCTCTCCTAGCATACCATATGGACATTGCGAAGATTGCGTTCACGGGCTCCGCGGTAGCAGGTCGGAAAGTCATGGAGGCGGCGAGCAAGTCCAACCTCAAACACGTATCGCTTGAGCTTGGAGGCAAGTCACCGGCTCTTATTTTCGACGATGCGAATCTCGAGAACGCAGTAGAGCACAGCTCCACGTCTTTCTTACGAAATTCGGGACAGATCTGCTTTGCCGCCAGCAGGGTGCTGGTCCAGGAAGGTATTGCACCAAAGTTCATCGAAGCTATCAAGACGGCTTTCGAGAAGGCCGATGAGAAGATGGGAGATCCGAATCTGGAGGATACGGCATTCGGACCTTTGGCGGACAAGAAGCAATTCGAGAGGGTCATGAGCTTCATGACTGGTGCCAGGGAGGAAGGTGTCCAAGTCCTAGTCGGTGGCGAGAGGAAGGGTGACAAGGGCACCTTCGTAAGGCCCACGATTTTCTTGAATCCGGATCTGAAGAGTAAGGTAAGTCAGCAAGCATATTCTAGGCCTTTCGGTCACTTGGATGAGGATACTTACACGACGCCACAGGTCTACACTGATGAGATCTTCGGACCCGCCATCTCGTTGCGGACGTTCAAGGATGAGGAGGAAGCGATCGCTCTCGCAAATGATACAACCTACGGCCTTGGATCAACGATCTATACCTCTGACATTGCGCGTGCCCTCCGCGTGGCGACTCAGATCGAGGCAGGGACTGTTGGCATCAACTCTGCTTTTGCAACCAATGCTCAGACCCCATTTGGAGGCTTCAAGCGTGAGTCAATCCTACGGAGCACATACAGTTGTGGTGGAGCTAGCAGTGTTTCGAAGCTGCTCGGTCGTGTCATACACACGACGACGCGCACGACAGCAGACCCCTATAGGGCGTTGCTGAGCGATGCTGTTAGCTCTGCTGCGACTGTACAGCTCACCCCAGCTCGATACCAAGTACTGACCACCTCATGTTTTAGAATCCGGATATGGTAGAGAGTCGGGCATCGAAGGATTGAAGGAGTACGTGCAAGCGAAGACGATTCACATAAACTTGAACGTACCGCCGCCAAAAGTGGCACAGTAGGGCCGGATGGCTGTAGTAAAGCGCCATTGAGTATGAGGCGCCAGCGATGTGCACTTTCGTTAGCGATCTGAAGGTTTCCAGTACATGCCTCATTCCGCAGCTCAAGAACAAATGCTGGCGTTATTTTGCTTTCATTCACCCCAAATCAGCAGAGATGGCTAGCGCCCATCACACGTACGTCGAAGCCTCCTGCCGTGGTCTGCCCTTGACTTTCGCCGGCTCGAAGCGAGGTGGTTTTGCAAAGGCCGAACGAGTTGACTTCGATCTTTTGTGTTTGAGGAAGCGCTTGTGATAGTCTGAGGACATCGTTGACGAAGCATGGATGTTACCAGTGGTGAAAGATCGTGGAGCTTGGTGATCTTCCTCTTCGTCATTGTCGATATCGTCAGGCTCGGCAGCCACTGTTGTGGCATGCCCGACCATAGAGGTGTTGGATTGGTGCTGCGAAGACCTGCTCTCAGCATCTTTGTCGAGCTGAGAGTCATGACCAGAGCCTTGCCGATCCGCTAGTATCGAGCCGCCAAAAGTGGCTTTGTCTGACAGGACTTTCTCTGTCTTGGCCTTGGAAGATGAGCTGTAATTTGCGGGCTCGATAGCATCATCGGATTGAGCGACCCAGGTCTTCTGGACCGTTTCTGCCAGATCTGACGTACCACTATCGCTGCTTTGACTTCTCAAATATATGCTCCGCCATAGAGCTTCTTCATCGTCTTCGTTGGGAGCCTCAGGCGGCATCTGCGTTACCTCTGTTGGTCGGCTGGTTGTGCGGTACAACTGTCGAAGTGAATTTGACGGTGAGCCGAAAGCGATGGAGGTGGCAGTCTCTGTTGGCCCGAACTGCTCTGACATAGTAGTCTCTGCCCGTTGTGCAACCACCGAGTCATTCCGCGGCACCAAAATATCATGCTGGTGGACGAATGAGTAGCCCAGCGGGAGTCGTTGCTCCTGCTGTTGAGGATATGTAGCGAAAGGCGCCGCCTGCACGGAAGCTCGAAGACTCGAAGATGCCACAGCAGCCATGGAAGACTTGCCGGACAATGTCGCATCAGCCTTCATGAGGGTGCGGAAGGTCTCGTCATCGTCATCTTCTGACCCATTCTGCTCTGCAATCGTCCCCGCTGCGCGAGTGTTGAATGCGTGCAACAGTCCGTCGTTAAGAACATCTTCATTCTCCTCAGTAGCATCGCCCCCGTCGAATTGATGTCCTATATTGGCAGGCACTTGATGGCTGCTCTCTGCAGTGGTGTGGTACCTCTGCAAGTGATCGTGACTAGCCACCGTCGACATCGGCTCACTGTCCTGCGAAAGCTGGAAAGTAGGTGCCATGGAAACTGTTGGCGCTTCAAAATCGTAGCTGGGACCTTCGAATTCGGCGTGTGGTATTGTATCGGCTCCGTGTACATTCTGCAATGGCCAACTCTGGTCGGTCTTCAAGTCGAATCCATCACCGTCAACGCCCAGCAACATGGGTTCCTCAGAGATGGGGCCGAATTCTGTTGATGGCTGTCGCATGCTGGTGTTGGCTGGGGTATGCGAGCGTCGCGAGGTCTGTGTCTGAGTAGCAAATGCATCTGTGCCGATCTTGATGTTCATATCGGCATCTTGCCCATCATTGCTCAGCGTGGCACCCCTAGGCCGGAGCTCCTGCCTGAACAATGGTGTGTGCGATCGCTGACGAGCTGGCTTGGCCTTGTGATTCTTGGACTTGTGAACCTTGCGTCGTTTCCCAACGTTCTCCTTGTCACTTGCTGCAGGAAACTTCATCCGCAGCGGTCTGGCTGCTGAAAGTCCTAGCCAGTCACTCCGGGCAAGCAGACGTTCACGATTAGCGAGCAGAAGTCGTTCTTCGTCAGTCATTGTCGTTGGTCGATTAGGATTTGCTGGCATTGCCTTACCATGCTTGGTGCTGACGTTGTCGATTTCGTACCTACCTGATGAACGAGGTGCTGACGGCTGCTCGCGGGGCCTGTTCGAAGCACGATGCCGCTTGCTGGATGAAGCCTCCCCTCCAGAGTGTCGTCTCTTGTGGTGAGACTTCGATCGTTCAGAGTGTTGATCTATGTGCTGTTGACTTGTCAGGTGATGAGAAGAAGACATGAGAGGCTGATGAGATCTCGAAGCAATAGCATCGCGTAGAAGGTCTGGTGTTTCGAACGGTTGCTGCTGTTGTGCCTGGACCTCGGCAAAGTGTGCCTTCTGTTTTTGTAAGACAGCATTGTGCTTCCCCTTCGGCATGAATCGACGACGAACGCCGCCTGTCCAGTCCATATCGATGATAAGACGATGTTGTGTTGCAGCAGAAGAAGTGTTCGGCGAGACGGAAGCAGAGGGAGTTCGACGCGTCGCGGACGCGCCACGAACTCACGTGACAAGAGCGAATCGCTCAAGGCTACAGACTTTCGCCGGACTTGTGAGACATCCAAGCCTTCTGCATCTTCGCTCTCGTCCAGATGTTCCGTGCTCGCAATGCAACGTCCCGGGTGAGAGACTCTCAGGCTCACGCAAGCATCGCGATATCACCGATCACACCAACGGCAGTGCTTTTCACTGGCTCGACACAGCAACTGCGAAGGGAGGACTTGCAACACGAGTACATGTCGGTCGCGTTGGATGTCAAGAGCACCAAGATACAGCGACCACGAGCTGGCTATCATCAAGTGGAAGCGGACTTCATTGATGCTGGGTATCTTCGCCTAGCTAAGCAGTGTCGCATGGCAAGCGGACATCCTTCAGCCATGTGTAACCTTCTTCACAGTGCCATCGTCGTCGGTGTGGATGTTGAGGCGGTCTGGGTTGTGGCTAGACAAGAGCATCAGTAAAAAGCAGCGCAGAGGTCGGATCACGACACCCACTCCATTGTCATCATGCTATCTCCCTTCAGGACTCTGTGCTGCTGAGGCAGGTCGGTCTTTGCGAATGTCTGCTTTGCGTTAGAACAGTGCTGCAAGAGCGTGGGAACATCAACATCCTACAGTCTCGTTGGAGGTCTCCCCAATCTTCTTGCCGACCAGCTTGTTCATCCACTCCTCGGTCTTGCCGCCGTCATTGGACTGGAGACCTGGCACGACGAGAGGCATCTTGTTGGTAGGGTTTTTTCTGTGAGTGCGGTACAGCGGGCTTGGTTTGCAGTTGCAGCGGGCTGTGATTATTCGAAGAATTTTGACTGACGACTTAGGCAGCGCTGAGGTTGATTGAACAACTTATGTGAGTATTGCAGGTTTGGAACATGTACATGTATGTCAACAGGCAGCTCTGCGCCCTATGACGCACAGTGCGCCTGACATTCGCCTGGAGCTCGAGATTGTGGGAGCTCTCCCTGGCAAGCTGGCTCGCATGAAGCTGAATGCCGCCTCTGGCCGAAGTTGACTGTTGTGCAACAAGCATATGAAGACACACTCCTGCCGCAACCAATACAGCACTGCAGCCGATATATCAACACTTCCATCGATCACGTTCAGACGCAAAAGGGAGCCGTCATGGCAAAACCAAGCCGGCGTTGGACGACTGAAGAACAACTGGAGCATATCGCGTTCAGGCAACGACATTACAACGACTGAGAGCAGGCGACAGTCTGGTAAGATCATACAAGCTTTTCATTGAGCGGACGTCTATCTACGACGGCCATCTCATTCTGGCATCATTTGTGTATGGGCCCTCTACACGGTATTCAATACTCATACTGCAGAGTCCTGCTTAGCGAAAGTGCGACCAAGCGCATCGATGCTGTCCGCGATCCTCTTGAAGCCGTCCTTGGTCTCCTGCGCAACATCGCCAGCGGCTGCGTCGTCATCCTCGTTTGCCTAAAAGGACCATCGGTCAGCATACATGAACTTGAGAATCATGCGGATGTCGGCCATTTACCCATTGGATCTCGAAAGTGTTCAATTCAAGCTTGGTATCGAAACCATAAACATCCTTGGATGGGTGCGATGGGAAGCCACGGAGCTGGTTAACCAGGTTCATCAGCTCGTTGACATCGTCCCTGGACGTGTATCAGCCTAGCTCCAAATGGCATGCGCCGTACTGTTCGGTTTGTCCTTACTTTGGCACATCACCCGACTTCTCTGAGCTCTTGTTGTCGCCGTCATATCGGGAGACCCTCACAACGGCCGGACGGTTTGGTTCGCCAGTCACTTCGACACTGTGAGTAGCAGGACCTGCAAGGAATATCAGCATATATTTCCACCATCGAGAAGTTTTATTCTGACCAGAGAACGGCTTGACGAGCTTGATGTTGAACTCGCCGCTTGGAGGAGGGGCGACTTGGCGAGGCATGGTGATGATTGTTTGTATATGATTTGTCGTAGAAGGTCTTGAGTAGACTGCGATCTGTTTTCCAAAAGCTAAAGAAATTGTTTGAAAATGAAACAGTCGCAAGCAGTTGTCCGAATAATGGTACCTGCAGATCAGCACGAGACCAGAGATGTCTATGAGCTCATCCACTGCGATCTGACGCGCAGTGCGGTAATGTGGAAAGCTTCGAATTTGCAGCTCCACCATTGATGCTGATGCTGTTCGACGGACGACCGTTGGGTAATTCTCTTAATCATCGGGAAACTTGCAGGGACGTAGGTGCAGTAATTCCGCCTTGTGATGGAGAACACTGTGGCAGCTTGTGAGGCTATATGGGGTATCTAAGCTACTAATGCCCTCGCCGCTATTCCACAGCTTCTCCTCAACCGCGCATGTTATACCAGTCAACCTTGATGGTAGTAGCTCATGTCTTGAAGGCATTGTTCACCAGTCGTCAGTTGCATAGGCGGCGCAATTATCAGGTCGTTGAATCATGCATTCATGAACATGTATTCCGAAAGTCGTTGACCCATCTGAAATGGATGCTCGGCGTCCAAATCGCCTCCTGCGTACTGGAAGTATGTATCAGGCGGTATATGCGGCGTTGCTGGTAGTGACGGCGTCGATGAGACGCTTGTACTTCCACAGTGCGGTAGGTTGCACGGTTGTGTAGTGCATGGCTGCCATGCCGCCTCTTCACATTCAGGATCGTCGCAAGGATCGCATGGATCACACGGCGCATGAGGGTCGCAGTCAGCCTCATGGCACGGTACGTCGTGGTGACTGGAGTGCACATCGTTGCAAAGGATGTTGCAAGGCAGGCACACAGGAATGTTGCAACCCTGTTTGCTGCACTCGATCGAGCCCGTTCGGTATGGCGCAGGCATATATGATGGCGTGGATGCAGTGGAACGCAGCAAAGACTGTCGGCGCGAGTCCGTCTTGCGCGAAGCCGTCTTGAATTGCTGCACCCACAAGTTCCAGGCGTGTGCGTCGGTCACAGTCTCAAGTCCGTGGCATTTGCGTTCGCAGTGCTCCTTCATCTTGTCTTTCCGGCTGTCCACATACATACAGCCGTGGGTATGCCTTGCCGGGCACTTGATGCCAGTATCAGTGTTGTGTACTTGCTTCTTATGTTTTGAGAGGTTTGAGGAATCATCGAAGGCCTGTGCGCAACATGGGCATATATGTTTCTTGGCTTTGAGGTGAACGCTGTTGACGTGACCATCTAGGGCATGCTTGACGGCAAACGAACGCCCGCAACCTGGCCAGGTGCAGACGAAGTCCTTCGCTCCCGTGTGTGTGGTGAGATGCTTGTCGAGTTGATCCTTCGTCACAAATGCCTGAGGACAGCACGAGCACGGGAACGGCTTGTAACCAGTGTGACTGTGAACGTGCCTTACCAGCTTGTTCGCGGTGGGAAAGCTGCCCTTGTCGCAGCCCGACCAGTGACACATGAACGTCCCGGCTCCACGAACATGCTGTGCTCTGATGTGATCGTTGAGGGCCTTGGCATCCATGAACTTGTGTCTGCAAGTAACGCCATTCACGGACCATTGACAGCAGTAGTGCCCATTTGTCAGAGCCGGGGCGCCAGCGAGACCTGGCCTGCGCATGGATCTGGTACTGCCAGGCGTTTTGATGCTCAGACCTTGGCTGTAATTCGACATACCAGATACCGAAGGATCGGGACTGCTGAGGTCAGCCTGTGACAATGGCTGCGCAACGGCAGGCGCGAAGTCGTTGAACTGAGAGTAGCCCATCTGACGGGACAGCTCAAAGTCCATGCTGGTTTGCAGAGGTACTGACGATTGCTCGTCGGTGTACGCCGGGAAGCTGCCCGGATGCCCGTTCTCACTGGCCGTGTGAGGAATGCTCGCATCATGCTGCGGGTCAATCAGGGAGGAGAATTGGCTGGAAGGGTGCCAATACGGTAAGGTCGAGGAGCTCGACTGCTGGTCGGAGGCACTGTTGCGCAGAGCGCTCTCCTCGAATCTGGTCATGGCGAGCCTTGGCGCTGCTGGAGCGAGTACAACGAAGCCTGATATGGATGTGAGCCGGTTTCACACGTACACGCAGTCTGCTTCCCTTACCAGCGAGCCTCGGTGTATGAGCGCGAGGACGTTGTCGTGCTTGGTTGCCTCAGCGAGCACTTGTGGCACTTCGCGAGCAACTCAGAGCACGCGACACCTGCACTGGGAGCGTGCTGACGGCGAGACTCGACGAGACTTGGGAGTGTGCGCACGGTTCTTGCAATGCACAGGGCAAAAACAGGGTCCTCGATATGTGAGAGAAGACAGTGTGTCGCGAGCATGATGTTTCCACCATGATGGAGGGCTGTCATGACCTCAGAGCGCGAGAAACCATCAAGGTGTTGCACGAGTTTGAGAATGATGCGTTAAACTTGATCCGGTCGCGCTTTGTGTCGGCAGCGTGTCGGTAGCCTGCGTCGACTGTGTTTGCCCGGGTCGACACATGCGCATCGGCTCATGAGCAGCTGATGAAGGCGACGAGACGAGGCGACGATTGCGCTGTTTGCATTGCATTGGATTGGATTGCGGTAACGGGCAAAGACTGACTCGCGATTGCTCCCTAGCCGAGCCTCATGCGGCATGCCAGCCGGAGACCCTGGAGGCTTGACCGTGGCTGCGGCTGCCCCGCCATAGAACATCCGTGGCCGACACGCGTGCTCCCTCCTCCCTCCGCGTGCGGCGTAGTGAGGCTCGGCGCGGGAGGGACCTCTACTTCCACAATGTTGTTGATCTTCACTTAGTCATGTATCACAGACATTACTCCACGATCTACCAACCAATAACGCAAACAATGGGCAACTGCTGCGGCAAGGGCGCATCGGACGAGAACTTTCAGGGCGAAGGCCGAACATTAGGTGCGCAGCCTACAACTGCCACAGCTCCAGCAAAGAGCGCCAGCGCTGCTGCGCCGCACAAGATCAGCTCACAAGGACGAACACTGGGAAACAGCACCAGCACGCCAAACGGCGCAGAGGCTCCCGGCGCAGCAGCAGCAAGGGCGGCAGAGGTACACACGATCCAAACGCAGTCTTAGAAGCCATGACTATGGCAAGTCGGACTTTCAATGGTCAACATACTGACCAGTCAACAGGAACGTGTGCAAGCCTCACGAGGCAAAGGCAAACTTGGCAAACAATTAGACGCCCAACGATCACAAACACAAGCGACAACGCTAGCTGCTACAGCACGCGACAATGTGGCTGCGCGAGAAGCCGATGCTTTAGCCCAGACGAGGAACTACAATTGAGATGAACCGACGACGACTTGATGAGCATGAATGACGAATTGAATGAGGAGCATGAGCTTGGAACCGCCATCGGACTGGTTGCATTGCAGTGCATCGCAATCGGCATTTCAAAGACCAGATTTGCGCTCGAGCAATAGATCTCGAATCACGCTGCAAGGCAACATCGGACGTTATGTGTCTTGACTAATAGGAGCATCGTACAGATGAAGCTTCGGGACCATCGAGTCAAGATGCGAGGGAGAGCATAATCGTGATCGGACGAAGCTTGAGGAGCTCTCAATATGCTGCAGTCCCTCACCGCTTCCACAGCCATACAGCGCCTTTCTGTGGGAATCCGTCCTGCATATCAATGTCTCCCCAGTATCCTATGAGACCAAATGGAGTAATTTCTAGCCGCCACTCCCGTATGATACCAAGACCGTCCACGATGTTGCTGTCATAGTAGCCTTTGCGTCCACGGAACACTCATCGACTTTCCAAGAGCTGGATGGCGGCCTCAATCTTGAACGATGCAACACCATCGCGGCAGTTTTCTGCCATAATCGTGTCCAGCACTTCTGCTTCGGGGTCTGCACAACTTTGAAGCACGACGGAGTCGACTCGACGGCGCACGAATTGTATCTCCACCATTGGTGCATCCAACTGGTCCTTCATGAAAGAACCACCATAGGTATAGTAGCCTGTCCACTGGCCCTCCGGAATGTCCGAGGACTTCGCACGGGCCGAACTGTGCCTCACATACCACTTCTGCCAGTCTTTAGTGCTCAACTTTGAACCAGAAAGGGGCAGCGGCAGCTGGTAGTCACGGCCAAGAGGTCGAAGCGCAAGTTTCAAAGGCCCTGGTAAGCTTATAGCTGTCTATCAAAAAGCACATTAGCTATGCCAAAGAAGTTTGTGGCGGCCAGTGCTGTGCAGGGATCGAGGCGCGGGCATTTCTCCAACACACAATGCTTTCCACCTTTCAACACTCACCACTCTTGCCGCATGATTGTATAATGAGCTTCTGGTGGTGAGCAAGCGCTGCACGACCAATATTACGTTGTACATAGTCCGCAAATATCCTGCAGAAGTCTCAACAACCGGGCAGTCGAAGGTCTTGTCGAGGAACTCTCTCATGTCCCGTGCTGATCTGTTGTCGAATGATTCCTGAGCAAGTTGAGCTGGGTGATATCAGTATACGAACACTGCGAGATCAAGTGTCTGCTGCTCGCAAAGACCCACCCATCACAATGCAGAACATCTGTCTCTCGTCGGAGTCAATGTCGGTGTCACTCGAGCGATCGATGCACCACTTTTCGTACATTATCGGATGCTTCACGACCAACAGCTCGGGCAGCCATGAGATAAAGTCTTTGGATCCCAAGTACTCTCCTTGAAGTGCAGCAAGAGCTCTCTGATCTGCTACGGCATACCGAGCCCAAAGATGTGCGTCCGTAGAGCAGCGCTCTGAGATGGCTACGAGATCCAAGCTCGAGTTGTGCCAAAGGTCAGTCTGCGCGTTGCTCAATATCTCTCTGAATATCAAGTCGTCGAGACAGGCTGCTCGAAATCGACGGCATGTTCTAGCAAGATTGAGAGTTGTTGTAGCATCCGACCTGGTTGCAATGAGCTTGACCAGCTCGTTCGGCAGCGTCTCGAAGTTTGTGACGCTCATTTCTGTGGTAGCAGAGCATAGGCGTTGAAGTAACAGGGTGAGCTGAACACATTCTGACCTGCTGCTTTGCCAACCGTGTTGATGCCTGGTGTAAGAAGTGGCGCAGCAGGCACCGCTGCTCGCAGCTGCTCAGACTCGCATGGAAGCTAAGGTCGCTCTTGGAGTTTGTGCATGGGGACTTGGGACTGTGAGATGAAAACATTGAACGCAATCTGATCTGGTTAGTGACATCATAATATCGATCTTGCCGTGTGCTCGATCACTTCAGTGCCAATCATCGATGATCTGCCTCAACGGACGTGGTCTGTCAAGGTAAGTGTTTCGTGCTATTCTCGTGCTGCTGTCTCCTTTCCATTCTCTACTCTTTGTCTGTATGTTGTCTTTGGTTCGTCTCCCGCATCTTGGAAATACCACGCGCAGGGGCCTTGGATTCAGGCTTCACACGACGCGACTGTTCCATACCGCGACAGCCAGCCCCTCTGCCATGGCTCCTAAGCGGAAGAGATCTGCTGCAGTCGATGACAATGCCACTGTAAATGGCATTGTGCCACCTCTACCCAAGCGCAGGTCGTCTGCCCGGAATATTGCTACAGCGACCGTTGCCACCAACCCTGACCAGAACGCGGACATCATTGACGCGCCGAACGCTACACGCGCCTCACCCGACAGCGACGTGAATGAGGACATCGTGCCAGGTCCCATCAAGCTAGGTAACGGAACAACGACAGCCTGTCCTCTTAGTGATGCACCTGCTGTTGCAGAGGCACCTAAGAAGAAGGGCCGAGGGAAGAAAGCAGTTGTGGAAACAGAGGGTTCGGCCAATATTGAAGCTGAAGCACCGGGCAAGAAGGGAAGAGGAAAGAAACCCGTCAAGGCTGAAGATGATGGCGAGGCGTCAGTCGCGGAAAAGCCTGCTCCAAAGAAAGCAAAGACGAACGCCGATGATGAGGCTGCTGATCCCGAGGCCGACGAAGACGAAGAGGCGGACGAAGAAGAGGTCAAAGAAGCATTGACAAGACCGCCGCCTGTCAATAGCGACTACTTGCCGCTACCTTGGAAAGGACGCCTCGGATATGCTTGCTTGAACACATATCTGCGGCAGTCCAATCCGCCTGTTTTCAGCTCTCGAACGTGTCGCATACAGTCCATATTAGAGCATCGACATCCCTTGAAAGACCCATCGCAGCCAGAACACGCTACGAAGAATCGTCCAGATCGAGATCAGCCTCCAGGCATTGAGCGTGGCCAGCGATATGTTGAGGAACTCTGCCTAACCAATGTCAAAGACATCATCAAGATGGTGCGTTGGAATGATCGATACAACATCAAATTCTTTCGGCTTTCATCGGAGATGTTCCCCTTCGCAAGTCATCCCGAGTACGGCTACAAATTAGCTCCCTTTGCGAGCGAGGCACTTGCAGAAGCTGGCAAAGTCATTGCAGAGTTGGGCCATCGCGTGACTACACACCCTGGACAATTCACTCAACTGGGCAGTCCCAGGCAACCCGTAATTGACAATGCGATTCGCGATCTGGAATATCACGATGAGCTGCTGTCTCTACTCAAGCTACCCGAGCAACAGGACAAGGACGCCGTGATGATCTTACACATGGGAGGTGTCTTCGACGGCAAAGAGGGCGTAATTGAACGATTTCGAGAAAACTACGCAAATCTGTCGCAAAGTGTGAAGAATCGACTAGTGCTAGAGAACGACGATGTGAGCTGGACTGTTCACGATCTGTTGCCGATCTGCGAAGAACTGAATATTCCGATGGTACTCGGTACGTATTAAACCGCTGTGCTCGTTTTCATCACTGACACTGAGCAGATTACCATCATCACAATATAATGTTCGATGCGGACAAGATTCGTGAAGGTACTAAGGACATAATCGATCTCTACCCTCGAATCAAAGCAACATGGGACAGGAAGGGTATTAAGCAAAAGATGCATTACTCAGAACCAACACCTGCAGCAATAACAGGACGTCAAAGAAGGAAACATAACCCTCGAGTAGCCACTCTTCCGCCATCTGCTCAAGATATGGACATCATGATTGAGGCTAAAGACAAGGAGCAAGCCGTGTTCGAGCTCATGCGGATCTTCAAGCTTCCTGGCTTCGATACGTTCAACGACATTCTACCCTACGTGAGGAATGATGATAACAAGGCGGCATTGGCTGCGATGAACAAGAAGAAAAAGATCGCAGACGAGCCCGAGCCCGAGCTGATTCCTGATGATGAGGTAGGAATGGGAGGTCCTGAGGGTCGAGTCTACTGGCCGCCCGGAATGGAAGAATGGCTGCGACCAAAGAAGCGAGAGGTCAAGAAGAAAGAAGCCCCGGCGGGCAAGTCTTTAGAGGAGAAGAAGGCAGAGGCTGCGAAACTCTACGCTGATGCGCAAGCTAAGAAGGCCGTCAAAGACCAGCCGGCGAGCGAGCATGAGGACTCCGACGTTGAGGCCACGCCAGCCACCAAAAAGGCCAAGGCTGCCATGAAAAAGAAGGCCAAAGCTGACGCCGAGAAGGCTGCTGTGAAGGCTGCCGCTGCGGAAGTCAAAGAGGCTCAAAAGGCTGAGGATGGCGCTCCCAAAAAGAGAGTCAAGGTCAAGAGGGAGCCTCAAGCAGTACCAACTCCGAGCTCCAGCGAAGGACCTGATGACGTAGAGTTGGACGACGTCCCGGAGATACCTGTCGCGCCCCAGATCAAGACCGAAGGCTCTCGCAAGGGTGGTCGGCGAAGCGCAAAGAGTGCTGTCAGCTATAAAGAGGAGGACTGAGTCGGTGAGGTGACATAGCCAGGTTGTGCCTGCACCTGAAAGGCGTCGGCAGCTGTCCTTTTGCAGCCAACACGGTTTACAGGAGGACGATGTTATGGCGGAGATGCGAGGGCGATATCTGTAGCCATATCCTGTACTGTAGAACGAGATATGATTATAGCCAAGAAGCTGTCAGCACAGCTGTCAATCTTCATTGAGTAGTGGACTACCAGAAGTGGCGATCATTTTTGCTCCGGCTTTGTTTGTGAATGAATGGGTGCAGCAAAAGAAAGTCACGAGCTGTCGCGCTAATTAGTCACCCAAGCCGCATTCCGCATCCATGAAAGTCGATGTTCGCATTCCAGCCTTCAACATCGACTTCTCTTGTCCATTCTTCCATAATCTTACATCAACACTTCGCTGGACCGCCAAACTCACTCTCAACCACCTGTGCGCAGCTTCTCCCTTTGGCACTTTAGCGACACGCCGATACCCATCCCCCATCATGGCCAACATCCTCGACCACAACTTTGAAGACGACGAGGAGGATGACTTCAACCCGCAGCCCGAGGTCGGTAGTGACGATGAGGGCGACGCAAAACCGCGAGTTGAGGTCGAAGGAGAGGACGATGACGACGACCAAGCGCCAGCTGCCAGATCGCGAGCGGAAACAGACGGCGATGATGAGCTAAGGGAGGAAGATGGAGACGGCATAAATGGTGCAGCGGAAGACGAAGACGATGGTATTGACAATGGAAACGACAATGGCGATGCTGAAGAAGACGAGGATAACCAGGACGAGGAAGAAGAGGAAGAGGATGAGGATGATGAGGAGGACCAGGTCTCGCGCAAGCGCAGAAAGACATCAAAGCGCAATCAGTTCATCGATGTGGAGGCTGAAGTAGATGAGGACGACGAAGAGGAGCCGGAAGAAGAGGACGACCTACCTGGCGAAGAGATGCACCCAGATGACCTGCAAGAGCTTCCTCCCGGGGCTGACCGTGACGACCGCATGCATCGCGAGCTTGATCGGCAACGAGAGGCACAGGAGGCTATGGATGTGGAAGAGACGGCGGCTAGACTCAAGGAGAGATACGGTCGCCAGGCGCGAGGTGCAGGTGCTGGAGCTGCCATTGTTCCACAACGACTGCTACTGCCCAGTGTCAATGACCCACGCATCTGGCGGCTGAAATGCCGACCTGGCAAGGAACGTGAGATTGTCTTCTCCATCCAGCACCGGATCGTCGAGCGCTCTAAGAGCCGCGAGCCTGTGCAGATCTACTCTGCCTTCGAACGAAGTGGACCTATGAGTGGCAGTCTTTATGTGGAAGCTATGCGCCAGGACGACATCATCTCGTCTCTTGAAGGCATCACGCACATCTTCTTCGGCACGAAGCCGCAGATGATCCCTGTCGAAGAGATGCCTGATCTCCTGAGGACCAGAAAACAAAAGCGCCTCGAGCCGGGCATGTACGTGAGGCCAAAGCGCGGCCTGTACGCAGGAGATCTTGCACAGGTCGATGCAATTGAGCCGAATGGTACGGAAGTCTATCTCAAACTCGTGCCCCGTCTCGATTACGGTCTGACAGAAGATGCAAATGCACCTGTCATGGAGTCAGATGGTCAGGGTGGCATGAAGCGCAAGCGAGTTCAGCGTGCAGTCGGGCAACGCCCATCAGCTCGCCTTTTCAGCGAGGTCGAGGCCAGGAAGAGGCACACCAGATACCTCAGCAAGAGTACCCAGAGTCTGATGCACAACGCCTGGAACTACCAGGGTAAAGAGTACGTGGACGGTTTCTTGATCGAGCCCTTCAAGATCGGTACCCTGGAGACGACCAATGTCAACCCGACTCTCGAGGAAGTCACCAAGTTTGCCGCTGGAAACGACGATGGCACTGAGAACCTCGACCTCGCAGCTTTGGCCGCCACGCTGAAAACGAGCGCTGGTGCCGACTATCTCCCGGGTGACAAAGTCCAAATCTACAAGGGCGAGCAAAAAGGTCTTACTGGTCGTGCTGTGGAAGTCTACGGTGAAGTGGTCAGGATACGCATCGGCGAAGGACAACTTCGGGGACAGACCGTGGAAGCACCCATCCGAGACCTCCGTAAACTGTTTCGAGAGGGTGACCATGTCAAGGTGATTGGAGGCAGCAAGTGGCAGGATGAAGTGGGCATGGTGGTCAGAACCAAGGACGATCGCATAACCATACTGAAAGACAGCGACCAGACAGAGATTACTGTCTTCGCCAAGGACTTGCGAGAAGCGACGGACAGCGGTGGCGTAGTCGGCGCCAGCAAGTACGACCTCTTCGACCTGGTACAGCTAGACGCTTCAACTGTTGGATGCATCATCAAGGTCGACCGCGAGAGTCTACGGGTCATGGACCAGTTTGGCAGCATCCGGACCGTACTCCCGTCAAGTATCTCGAACAAGATTGAGCGTCGGAGAGATCAAGGTCCTGCAGCAGACCGTGCTGGTAATGAGATCAAGGTTGGCGACACGGTGCGTGAGTATGGCGGAGAGAGTAAGTCGGGTTCTGTGCAGCACGTCCACCGAAGCTACGTCTTCGCGCAGAGCAGGGAGTCAAGAGACAATGCTGGTGTCTGGGTTGCGCGATGCGGCAATGTGGAAATCGCGGCCGCTAAGGGCGGTCGTGTTGGACCAGATTTGACCAAGATGAACACCGCTCTACGCGGCCCCAATGCTGGAGCCGTGCCCATGCCACCACCACAACAAAAGGGTAGGGATAGGCTGATTGGTAAGACAATCAAGATCCGTGCCGGCACCACGAAGGGCATGATCGGCATAGTCAAGGACACCACCGACGACATGGCCATCATCGAGCTCCACGCGAAGAACAAAAAGGTCACGATAGCCAAGGACAAGCTCGTGGTCGTCGACGCACAAACCGGCCAGACCATCAACTCTGATGCGCGATCATTCGGCTCTGGACGCGGAGGTGGCCCACCTGGCCGCACACCTATGATGGGTGGCCAGACACCAGGCAGAGGATTCGGCGGCCCACCTGGGGCCAGCTCTGCTCGCACACCAGCGTACGCTATGGGTGGTGGTAGGACACCGACCTGGAAGCAGGACAGTGGTGCACGCACGCCTGCTTACGCTGGTGGCGGCCAGACTGCATATGGTGGCGGAGGCTTCGGCGGTGCTACAGCATACGGCGGCCAGACAAGCTATGGTGGAGCCACTAGCTATGGCGGTGGAAGTGTGTGGGGAGGCGCAGGTGGCAATGTAAGTGGTCACTCGTAACGACGAGGAGATTTTTGGTGTGCTAACTTTCGTAGCAATCGACCTGGAACCCCAATGGCGGCGGCGGCAGAACACCAGCATACGTGTCTGGATCCAAGACACCGGCATACTCGGGTGGAATGGAAGCACCAACACCAGGCTTCAATTCTGCTCCAACCCCTGGCAACTATGGTGATCAGCCGACCCCCGGTGCGTACAGGGGTGCAGGTGGTCAGTATCAGACACCAGCTTCATACAACACACCGGGTGGCTTTCCAGAAACACCGGTTCCGTACTCAGCAGAGGTAAGAATAGTCATTCGACGAGTCGAAAGGCCATAGCTAACGGGCACGACAGACACCCGCAGCACACGACGACGGCCCGAGATACGATTAGATCGCTTGGGAGTATGATCAGAATCAAGCATGAACACGGCGTTGGTCTTTGTAACCCTAGCATTTTGAGCGCCTGAGGCGCTAAGCCTGTCAGTAGGGATGGTACTACTAGTCTATGCGATATTATCATTGGCCGGACCAGGCCTGGTATATGGTCCAAAAGAATTCCTTCCAGCGCCTTTGCCACCGTACGCCATGTCCTCAAAACAACCCAATTTTGTTCTGTCACAGCTTCAATGGTCACTCCAAACCAAGTTGGTGGTCAGTGAAGATAATTTCCTCCTCGCTGTCGTCAGCCACCTTATCTCCTTCATCCGAGTCACTATCGACAGATCCATCGACGTCAATATTGATGCTGATCTGGTCATGAGCTCCAACGTCAATAGCACGGCTGGCGGATGCGTTGTGCAGTAGTCGCCGGTGATGATGCTGGTCCAGCCGTGCGTTCTGCCCCTTCTCATAGGCTAGAATTGACAGCTTCGCAGCATCGAGGGCGTCGGCGCAAATTTGAGCAGGCGATCTCAGGCCAGCTGCAGTCGCTTTTCTCTGCTTCTGCGCCATCAGATTTGGTGTATGGGCCGCGTTCGGGTCGCCACATCCCCAGGCAACACCGTTCAGGAACGCGAACTTTGCTGCCTCCCGCTCCTTGAAAGATACTGGCTGCGGACTGTGTTTGCATAGGCGTCTGGCGAAGATGGTAGCGAGTCGATACCAGTCATCACCTTCACGGTGCTCTATAGACAGAACCCAGCCGTCTACAACATCACTGAAAGTAATGTCAGTATCAGGCATCTTCACATGGCTTAGGTCTAGCCTGCTTACCTCACGATGTGCGACAAATGATCCACAGTCGAATGAGCGTCGAGACCGAGGAATGTGCAAAGTTCAGCAACGCCCTCGGTGATCTCTTCTCCCAGTGCTACCTTGTTCTTTCTCATGGTAGGGATCTTTGTGCGTGCCAAGTTCTGATGCGGCACCCGAAGAATCTCGGACTGTAGTGCACGCCCAATGGAATCGACATCGGCAGCAACTTTGACAAGGTCTTGAGCCCGGAAGACGTGCACAATAGCATCTGCTGGAATCTATAGATCATATTAGTGAAGCCTTGGGTTTGCATGGGGCCATGTCTTGCCTGTTTGAAGATGAGGAATTCATGAGTGCCATGATACCGCCAAGCGCCGTTCGTGAATGCCGCCATCTTGACTAGGTCATCATGATACTGTATGGGCGAGCGTGGAAGACAGAACGCCTGTCGAGCGCTGCGGCGTTGATGATGGACACTCGACATGAGGTCTTCCCGACCGTGAGATACTTCGGCATCAACTGAACGGTCCACACGAGCTACAGCTATGTCAGCCAAGATTCGTTCACAATCTCGCTATGACGTACTCGACTGCACGTGGAGATGAATGGACTGTCTACCATCTCGCGGTCCATATGATTGAGCACATCTGTCGGATCAAGTGCTGAAGGTGGATCGTTGGGTACAGCGTTCTTCCGCCAGTACTTCCTGGCGGTATGTCCCTGCCTGCTGTCACGATCACAGGCTGGGTCCTCTTCCCAGACCCTACACAGGTTAGTACAATGGGTATATTGAGCCTCGCCGATAAGCTTACCTGAAGAGCAAACCCTTCATCGGGGGATGCGCTCGATATTTGTCCACGGGCTCGGAACGCGTCGTGCGCTTTTCTGCTTGCCACTTTGTCAAATTGACGACCTTGCCGTTGTTGAGAAGTGTAGGGACCCTCGGAGATTTTGACGCTGGTGTTCTGGTGGACGCATTGGGCTGCCGCGGTCTGTTTGCAACCGGTGTGCGTGGGACCACAACAACCGCTTTGGGTCGTTCCGATGCTCTGCGCTTCGGGCTTGGGCTATAATCGTCGGCATCATCGACACCATTGTCGAATGATCGCTTCTGTCGACGCGCGAAAGTAGCGACCTGCTCTCTCATTGACGGCGGCGTAGCTGGGATTGCGTATGCTGCTCGCGACAGTGCTTCGTGGAACGATCTGCTGGGATATGCACCAAGGCTTCGTGTGTTTGGGGTGCGGTCTTCTAAATTCACGGACATGAAGGGATCTGAAGGCGATTCATTTTTGGCTTCTTGATGTGGCTGCAGCCTCACGCCCGGTATCGTCTCTTCGTGCTCGCGGGGTTGCCGGTATGGATGTTGCTCTCTTGACAGTGAGGTTCTCGCCAACACGGCCACCGGACATGGCGCCATTTGTGCCGTTGTCGCTAGCCATCGCTTGCTGTATCCGCTGCCGCATGGCGTCCCTCGCAGGCGCATCGGCCGCGCCTGCACCTGGACGACAGATGTCGATCCAGTCAGGATTGGTCTTTGTGCGCTCGTGCCATTGCACAGCGACAATATTGGCAGAAGCGCCTTCCAGCAGGCCGCATGCCGCCAATTCTTCTGCAAAAATGCGATTGAACACAGCGGCCCTGTAATGTCTGGAAAACTTGTGCTCGGTGTGTATCAGCAAGATCGCAAGTCTCATCGACCGCGTCCAAGTCACTTTTCCTGGGCCTCTGGGAGCAGGTCTCTTGCGTGCTACCATTGGGCCTGGAGAGAAGGTGAATGCCAGGGAGTGATCCCAAGTCTCTTTCGATTCCAGGTCGGTGACGAGAGTTCTCCTTGAGGCTGGAGCGGTGGTGAGCTTCAGAGTATGCCGATAGTGTGAAAGTTGTAACGAGAAGGTGCGATATGACCCCTGAGCAAAATCAACGTCGTCTGCGCCATCGTTGCCCCGCGCCGTTGACTGAGTTCTGCGAAGGACATGGTCTACCAAACGGCTGGGCAGGGGTGCTTCGACTTCACCACTGTGGCCTACAGAACATCACGCTATGTTCAAATAAGGGTGTCTCGCAATCCGGTTGTGTTGATGACATGGCGCCAAGCGCGTGTTGAGGAGCGACATTGTCACATTGTGCACCTTGACTCCGCTGGATGCCCTGCCACGTGCCTGCGCAAGGTGAAGTGAAGCTTATGCACGGTGCAGCCGTTCTCGCCTGGTCTGAGAAAGGAAGTCGCAGGCGGGTCGAGTGCTCCTGTCAAGGAACCTGGAACCACTCGTTCATAAACCCATCAATGCCCTTGAGCACGAGAAACGTTCACATTTGAGCTCCTCCTGCGACAAGCCCTAGCAAATATGGAGAGAGTTGCCAACCAACAGCACAGCGGCTGGGGTAGTGGCTGAAAACGATTGAGTCATCGACTGAGAGTGAGTGCCACAAACGAAGTCACGTCGCTGTTGCAATACCAGACCGATATGGGTTTCACAAAAGTTCGCATCGTATGTGTGTCGGATACGGTGAGTCTCGCGCAGATGGCATTGACTGCTCGCGACTGACTTGTTGACAGCATAATCGGCGCCCCGGCGAGGGCTACACTCTGCCCAAAGGAGACGTTTTGATTCATGCTGGCGACTTCACAAATCAAGGAAGCCTCCAAGAAGTCAAGAAGGCTGTAGATTGGATATCGAAGGCAGACTTCTCGGTCAAGATCGTGATCGCCGGCAACCACGATCTATCTTTAGATCCAGGTTACACGCTGAAGCACGAGGACGGATGGTCCGTCGTATCTGAAGATGTGGAAGCATGCAGGCAGCTTCTGGTTGCTAATCCTGACATTACATACCTGCAACATGCCGAAGCTGTGATACACTTGCCTGAGAAAGGAGTCTCCCTCCGTGTCTTCGGATCGCCGTATTCGCCTGATCGTGGAAAGCAGAATTGGGCCTTCCAGTACTCGGGCGAAGATGCTGGTGCCATCTGGGACAGTATACCATCGGGCCTAGATATTCTCGTAACCCACACGCCTGCGGCCGGATTGTTGGATGCTAGTCAGCATTGGACTGCAGGAGGTTGCTCAACCTTACGGAGAATGCTACCGCGCACTAGGCCAATGCTACACATCTGTGGGCACTGCCATGAAGGCAGAGGAGCACTCATAGTCGACTGGGAGGCGGTCAACGTAGGAGATGCCGCTGCAACTGTGGCATGGGTGAGTCAAGGTGGCCTGCCACGTGCGTATGAAGATGCTGAGGCATTGCAACATGCTGTTTGAGCATAGCTGACGCATGTTTGCCCGAACAGCGGGATCCAGGCGCCCAGAACAAAAAGCAATCGTTGGTCGACCTCACTGGAAGATCCTCAGAAGTCCCTTCGCTCAAGCCTGGACAGACTGCGATGATCAATAGCAGCATCATGTCGACCTCACATAGCAAGCATGGCACGTCGCCTTCTTGCAACAAGCCCAATGTGGTCGACGTGATGTTGGACGTGCCGCGCGACAACGCGTCCTCGGGTAAGGCGGCGTGAGGATCTTGTCAGGCACGCATACAGTTTTGAATGACAGCGTACCCTGCATGAGTTTCGGGTTGTTTCTTGCAAATCTTTGCGCTATCGCTCCACATTTTGTTCAATGCAGGCACGATGTGATGGCCTCAAGATTCATCCCACGCAGGAGGTTGGAGCCGACTCAACAGATGTTACACTTGACGTTGACTGTGGACCGAGTCGCGAGCTGCGGCTCCATAGAGAGCTGCACTGCTGCAGAGCTGCCCAAATGGTAGTGCTTCGACTCCGCAACGCAAGCTGTAGCCTGTCGCACGTTGCTATAGAAGCGGCTCACATGAGAATCTTGCATCTAGACGGTGAATCATGTCACACGGTAAGGACTATCACCATAGAATAAGCTGCCTCGCAACCACGCCCGCAATGAACATCCTGTTGGCCAGAGAATCCCCGCGGTGATCCACTGTCCCCATGACTCGGCTCCCAAGCTTGGAAGGATTGACGGCTTCTTCAAGAGTCGCATGGTAATGTGATCATCACAGCTGTGGTGCAGTGATTGGCAAAGACGGAACTGGCGTCGCTCGGGCGTTTCAGTCTGGCCTATCGCAACCAGCTCCAGACGCCCGCAAGCACACCCAGCCTGTGCCAGCACAGCTCAACTCTACACGGCTTTGTTCGCTCTACTGTATGCACAGAATACTTGCTGAAGCGCGGCGGGGTTGACTCAGTTGCCTAGCATTGCCTTTGTGGTGGTCGGGTCTTCTCCAGCGTCAACCAGGTGGAGCGCCAGTAGAGTGAAAGCCGCAGATGGGCGACCAATCGTGATGACAGGCGCATCTGCGATTGCTGTGATGACTGTCTCCGACTGGATTTGATGTACATTAGCTTGCATATTGAGTGAATTTGATGCGACCGCGGCGCCGACAGCAGGTAAGCGTCGCTACGCAGACAGCCGGCCTGCTCCAAGATACGTGGAGCATCGCGACTTGTTGTGTGAGTGATTGTGTTCCCACGAGACGGCGTGGTGAGTGGACGAAGGAAGCAGCAACATCCGCCGCGGGTATTGCCACGACCTCTTTCTCATTCGGTGCCCTTCGGACCAAGGATATCCCAAGCAGACACGTCTTTACACAGCCTTCCGGCCAGTCCATGCTCGACCTTCACCGCTGCAGACACGAAGACCCTGTCACGTGCCTGCGACCGCGATCACGACCAGCGGTCCAGCGCCAGATCGGGGCCACTCGTGGTGGTACTGCAACGCCTGCCACCGACACTCCGGACGCCGCTCTGCAACACTCTGCACGCGGTCTCGTGTGCGGTGCAACGACAACGACTAACGTGTTGGTGATTGCTACAGTAGCCTAAGAATTACTAGTGGCCCCGTCAACCTTCCAGAAGTCTTCGTCATAGTCTTGGCCCAACCGCCGGACCTTTCCGCCCACGCAGTTCTCCCGGCGACGTGCAGCAGAGACACCACGCGGACGGCTTCACCTACTCGCCCTTCTCCTGCTGATCTTTGCCTTCAGCACTGCGAATTGCTGCGAGGCGCAGCGAACAGGTGCAGGCAGGCCTTCTGCTATATTCTTCGCCCTCGGGCCCGGCAAGGCTCTGACTGTGTCCACCTCCGCTTTACCGCCCGACACCTTACCTCGACATCCTTTTGCTACGGCGTCCCCTCTACTGCCCACTGCGCCAGCCTCGACCCGTCAACGCTGACCGGCCTAACCGACTAGACTCCTGTCATGGGGTCGCCATTACCACCGGATCCGTACCTGGCCTTGGGAGTGCCCAAAGATGCCACCACGGCCAACATCAAGACTGCTCACCGCAAGCTGGTGCTGAAGTGCCATCCTGACAAAGTCACTGATCCCGCTGCCAAGGAGGAAGCCTCCGACAAGTTCCACAAGATCCAAACAGCCTACGAACTTCTGGTCGATGAGGACAGGAGGGCACGATACGATGCGCAGCTTAGACTGGCAGAGCTGAGAAAGGAGGCCATGGAACGGCAGGGAGGTTCAGGCTCACGTGCAACAGAGTCACGCTCGGCGCCTTCGCCCTACAAGACGTCACATGAGCCTATGCCGAGATCTGGACACGGCACACGCAGCTCAGAACGAGTTGCGCCACAATATGAGGAGCGGAAGCCATCGTACGCTGCTGCAGAGTCTTACTTTGACCCACCACCCAGACCCACGGCCCGAAAGGAGTCTGAATATGAGCGCTCGTCACGAAGATCTGGCCACGATGTCAAGGAGAAAGAGAAGCCCCGGGGATTTTTCAGCCGAAGCACCAAGGAGAACGAGCGTGACCGCCGGAAGGAGAAGGCGAGAAAGGCCGAGAAGGACACTAGGAAGGACCGTGACCGCAAGCACACACCGTATGCAGAAGATGATTCCGAGAGCGGTGAATCTGAGTACGCACGATGGGCCAAAGAAGTGCGCGACCACGATGAGGAACGAAAGGCCAAGGAAGAATACTACAACAAGGCTCGCCAGCAGCAACAGGCAGCAGACGATTACCACGACGATCGAACACGCAAGATGTTCTCTGCCAGCAACGATGCCAGGGACTACATTCAGCAATCTATGCGAAGTCGACAACGGCCAGATTCCGAGCGTCGGCCATCTCCTGTGCGTATGAGCTCGTCAAGGGACAACACGGACTACCTGAAAGGCAGAGATGGACGTCCAGCTGCAGTGCGGAAGGTGTCGGAACGACCAAAGCTTGCCACTCGCGACTCTGAGAGAAAGACGTCCTCGCGTCGCGCGGAGCGGCGAACGAGCGCTGATGGCATTGCTGAAGAACGCGAAGAACGAAAGGCAGCACCTGCGCTCAATCATGCAAAATCTTCTCCCGCGGACATTCGATTGCCAACAGAGAAAACTCGCTCGTATTCTCTCCAGCCTGACGCAGACGTAGCGCAGGAGATCTCACAATTGAGGCGGGCTGAAACCATGCCATATGGTAAAGCTTCCCGCACGGAACAATCTGCCCCGTACAAGCGTCCAGACGCTCGACAGACTGAAATGTCTGAGGGTCTGCCCACCCCAGCAGCAACACCTGGAGCGACGCCGGATCACAGTGGCGCAGCAGCTGCAGCCAAGTCCTCCAAGTATCGCTATGGTAGGCAATATGCAGATGACGAAGAATATCCCACGCCTGATGGGTATCGTACCGAACTGCGATCGCCAGAAACTCGACAACCCAGTGGTTCCACTCGACCCGCCTACACGCGCAAGGTCACACGCTCGCCGTCGCCGGTCAAGGATGTCCGAGATCGCGAGACACGCCACCCGCGTGAGGACCGCGAGAGGCCTCGCACGACCTCAGCGAGATATCCGGATACCACACGACCACCACTGCAGCCCAGTCGCACAACAAGTTACGTCTACACACCTGGTCAAGGCGTTGAGCCTACGGCGTATGGACGACAGAGACCGGGAGATGAACGTGATCGCAGCCCTCGCGAAACTGTGATGCCACCTCTTCATACCGATATTAGGAATGAGAGCCGTCCTACTTCTGGCTCACCACGCCAAAAGTATGGCGCGTATGCACCGCCTGAAGACAATCCGCGCGAGAGCGTTCGTTATGCGCCTCGCATGCGGCCAGAGGATCTCAAAGTGCGGTCGGGCCAAGGCTACAGCAGACAACACAGCAGCGATAGGCCTCCGTTGAGTAGGAATGGCAGCGGAAATACCATTCATACCGGGGTTCGCGCCTAAGGAGACGCGGCGTCCGGATGTGGAATGAGAAAGCATGGAATGGTAGCACAGCACAGCGGAGTATTCATTGGGAAGCATCAGCACTCTCGGAACTAACGATCGAATCACGAAACCAACAATGTAAATGACTGGCCTGCCGACTTGCAAGCTGGGCAGGTGGATATCCATGTCTAAACATCATCTTGGAGAGGACACATTGGAAGGGTTGAGCCTCACGAATGAGGGAGGCCTAATTCGCCTCCGAAACTGACGGCTATGCATCAATATGCTGGCATGGCAGTAGTCAGAAGAAGACGTTAACGATAATAATGACATTATTCTCTATGGGCTGCCCTTGCCTTCCACATTTTGTGCTCAGTTTGCTTACGATCACGACGTTGCAAGGTTCCGTGAATGGGCCCATCATGATCTTGTCAACATGATACGCCCACCAACGATCGTTGCTCCCACGAGTGCTTACTATCGCGCGCGGCTTTGAACCGCACGGCCTCGGGAGGGCGTGTGGAAGCTGAGGTAAGATCTGTGGAGAGCTGTCAATCAAGTCCGGTCTCGAGATATGACGTTTCAGGTACAGGGTCAGTAGGAGCTCCATGTCTCCATCCATTCATTGAACTTCCGCTTATAAGACGATTCAGACAACAATTTGTATGTTCCGTATTCGCGTTGAAAATCCATCAGTAGCCATCACCGTAGCTCCTCACGTCTGGCCACCCTACAAGACAGCTGCGCCACGAACCTTCCAATTCGTACACAACACACGCAAGATGGCTGAGCACCCAAGCTACGAACTTCTCTACCACCCCGGTAAATAGACGACGACCATTCGTCTGCATAATCTCCTCCCGTGCTAACACGACTCCAGGCATACCCGGCCGTGGCGAGTTCATCCGCTTGGCCTTTGAAGCCGCTGGAGTTCCATACACCGACATCGCCAATTCGCAAAAGGATGGCTATGGCGAGGTGCAGAAAGTGTGCATGAATAAGGACACCGAGTCATCCGATGGCAACGCACCTATGTTCGCGCCACCTGCTCTGCGTGTGCCTGGAAAGGGAAGAGATGGCAAAGCATTGGTTATTAGCCAAACGCCGAATGTCCTCCTCTACCTAGGCGAGAAGCTGGGTCTAGTCCCGGATGATGAGGCAGGGAAGTTGTATGTGAATCAACTTACACTGACAGCGTTGGATTTGGATAAGGAGATTCATGATACTCATCACGTAAGATTATGTTCGAAGGGCGTTTTGTCACAAGTCCACATTACTGATATTGCTTCTCTTTCCAGCCTGTAGTGGTCATGCTCTACTACGAGGATCAGAAGGAGGAAGCTTTGAGGAAAGCCAAAGATGTCCGAGAAAACCGATTCCCCAAATTCTTCTCATATTTCGAGAGGAATCTGCAGTGGAATAAGGACAGCGGAGGGGGAAAGTACCTTGTGGGTAACAAGCTATCGTACGCGGACACCACTGTTTGGCAGATCCTCGACGGAGCGTCCTTTGCATTTCCGAAAGAGCTGGAGGCGAGGAAGAAGGAGTTTCCCTTACTGTTTACGACCTTTTACGAAAGTGTCAAGCAAGAGAAGGGTCTGAAGGAATACTTGAAGAGTGAGCGAAGATTGCCATACAGCCAAGGCATCTTCAGATATTATCCCGAGCTTGACAGACAGTAGCTGGAGCGAATCAGATCTGCAAGACGTGCCTGCGATCTATCATCACGATCTCAACTTGTCTGCCGCATCGTTCGCTCCATCACCCACTTGCCAGCTGACAAGATCATCTCTGACATCTAGCTCTTCCAGTTCACCTGCGTTCTTTCGTGGCCTTCCTTTTCTGTCGTGATGTCGTATAAAGTTGCGTCTGGTCTCGCTACTGATCTTGGAAACAGTCGAGCTGTCTCGTGATATGTCGGGCTCGTTTGGCGTCGACGAGCCAGAGCCAGGCTGACTTTGGCCACCCATCGCTGGCCTGCCTCCTTTGCCCCAGCCGTCACCGCCTCCGAAAATGTCTTCAATGCACTCGTCAGCTCTCAGTTCTCCCGGTTGGCTGGCCCAGTACGCGGCTAGTGTCCGGCGATACATGTCCTGCATCTCGCCCAGCTCTTTGTTCGTGGTGCTGAAGTTCGGTAATGCCGCCGCGTCTTGTCCATCGGCATCACCATTGGTGTGCGACGCAGCATTGTGCGAGTTGCCCGTCGGCTCAGAGCCTGCAATGATGCCTGCAATGCCACCGAATACGGGCGCCGTCCTCAGCTGAGGCGCGATGTACTCCCGCGTGCCGTCAATGTGGCGCATAGCAATACCAATCTTCAGGGTGCTGTTGATCTTGCTGTCCTGCATGAGGTATCGACGTGTGATGCCATCCTCGCCGTCCGCCGCTCCAGGACTCTGCACCTCTGCAGCATCGACATACTCGGCGAGGTTGAGGTGGATCTGGCCCAGCACAATTCTCTCTCCTCGACCGCCTGCGGAGTACTCCTGTACGACGTCGAAGTGGACGGGGCAGTCGTGCAGCATTCCGCCTTTGCCGACCGTCAGGCGCACTTGAGTCTGTTTCTCGTAGGCATACTGCACGCGGTGGTCCTTGATCGCGCACTTGGCCGTTCTGCCACGGTGGTCGGCGGCGGTCGAGGAGGGCAAGTGCCATTTGATGAAGCTGGTGCCGGACACGAGCGGGACGTTGTTGAGGTCGACGATTCGGAGCGTCAGCTCGAAGCGCACCTTGCGAGATTTGCTGACGAAGGCACTGGACATTGTTAAGTAATATCGGCGCTGGAACGGCAAGCAGTACTGCCATCCGCGCGTACGGTTGTGCTAGCTGTACAGCATGTTGCATGTGCAGTGGAAAGGTCACAGGTGAAGGCAAAGGCGCGGATCGTCCGGCCATCGATCATTCTTCCTGTTCCAAGTCCGAGCTCAGCAGGATCCTTGTCCGGGACTTCACGCATGGAACAACCGCTAGAACTACACAGCACACCACCCACAACACACCGGCATGACGGTACTATGTGCGCTATCTTACAAGTGTTATCGTGGTCTCTGAAGAGACAGCTCGTTTTGCAGGACTTCTGTCGAATGAAGACCCGCCCAAGTTCGACTTCACCAATTCAGGGATGCTTAACGCACAGCATCTTCGCCTTTCCTCTTCTTCTGCTTGTGGACTTCTGTAGTGCCTCCATCGCTCGCCGCCCGCTTTCTTTTACGAGGCGAAGGACCGCCTGGCCTGCCCCAAAGCTGCTGCGGCTCTGCCATTGGAGCCATCATAGCAATGCCTGAAAGTTCTTCCGGTGACATTCGAACAGGACGGGCTGACTGTATGATCTCTTTGATTCCATCGTCATCTTCCAGTGTCTTCGCTTCTCGATGTTCGTCTGCTGTCATTCTTCGCGATCGTTCCAGCAGTTGTTCTTCCAGTGACCCCTTCAACACTAAAGTCTCCACAACAACACTGCGCGTCTGGCCGATGCGGTGACTTCGCTTGATTGCTTGGGCCTCAATGTTTGGCCGGCAGACAGGATTGACGAAGTAGATTCGTGATGCTGATGAGAGGTTCAGGCCAAAGGCAGCTTGTCCTACGTCCATGAGCAGGACACGAGTCTCATTTCCTTGGTCGAACTTCACAATGTACTCGGACTTCATGCGACTTTGCAGACTCTTGGCGTAGATCTCATGCTTGATGTGCAGCAGGTCCAGAGCTTGCGCGATGTAGTAAGCGATGTTGTCGCCTTGATAGAAGACCAGTATCTTCTCATCAGCGTGATAC
Source organism: Fulvia fulva (assembly GCF_020509005.1). Lineage (NCBI taxonomy): Eukaryota > Fungi > Ascomycota > Dothideomycetes > Mycosphaerellales > Mycosphaerellaceae > Fulvia > Fulvia fulva. The sequence continues at coordinate 2,714,831 of NC_063012.1, forward strand.
AGTAAGATCTGGTCCAGTAGATAGCTGAGTTTCGCGGAAGTAGTCCCTATGATACGAGCCTTGGCGTAAAGGGAATCGGGGGCAAGTTTCTTTCTATCGCCGTCTGGCGCGGGAACAGTGTCATCCGGTAGAGGATCTGTCTCAGTCTGATCCGGTTGGTCAGAAGGTACCGTACGCGCTTTTCTTACGCGATGCGGCATCGCAGTCTGCCTGGGCTTTCCGGGTGATCTAGACGATCTAGATGATGCAGACATGTTCTTCGCGTTCTGTCTTTTTAGCTTCGGCTCACCGTCGATACTCGACTGCGGCAAGCCTGCTTTGTTCAAGACTGGCTTTCGGTCTTCTGTGGGCTGGTCCTCAAGATTGTTGCCATTAGACCTAGCAGTGGCTAGTGCCTTAATGCCCGCGCCTGACAGACCTTCTCCGGGGTCTGGCTCGTTGAGGCGTTGATCCACGAATGTTTGTGCTTCAAGTAGCTGTGATATACCAGTTATGACAGGGCGGTCGAGTTCATCAAAGGTCCAATGCTCTAGAACAGAAGTCAGCGCTCTATGGCCAAGCAATGTCAGGCCAGCGGGGAGTGGCAATTACGAGGCACCTCGCTTGCACCAGCCAGAGGAATGAACAAAATCTCATGGTGACACGTACCAGCACTTTCACTTGGCCATTGGTCAACATAAAGACCAAGCTCATGGGACCTGCTTAAAGCTTTCCACCCACCGGAGTCCAGCACCACTCTGGCGCAGGCTACCGCGTCAAGCAACAGTCTCCTATCATCTGCGGTGCAAGTCGTGCTCTCTTCTTCGAGATATCGTGTACTGTTGTCAATGCTGGCCTGCACGTCGGATTCACTGAATCCGGACCTACAAACAGAAGGGTGTTAGCCATACTCGAGAACCACGTGGCGGTGTCTTAGACTGTAGTGTAAATGGTAGAGAGAGCGCGTCGTGCAGCGCATGTCTTGCACCCTCCATTGTGGTCTAAGCCACTGCCCGATGCCTAGTACCCTTCAGTAACGTACCAGAAAAAGGCACTCTGACGGAGGTTCGACACTAACTGGTAGCGCTCCTTCGCGCTGCCCTTGTGGAACAGGTAATCTGCATCCTTCCGCTCTGAGGTGATTGCATTGGCCATTAATACTAGGGTAAAGAGATTGGCACTGAGCTTGTCGAATCCACCTAAACAAAAGGGTATTAGCCATACTCGAACACCACGTGGCAATGTCTCAGCAGCCTCGAGTAAGCTGGGAATGCCGCGCGCATGTTCCAGACAGATGATGCCTTCTACCCTTCGGAATTACTTACACGGTTCCAGTCTGATGATCGAATGTGTTAGTGGCGGCAATTTGAGGTCACGCTCGACGTCCGCTGGCCGTGTCTTGATGACTAGATCCCTCAGCGTCTGTTGCAGACAAAGGGAAAATCCGGAGAATGTGTAACGTTTGTGACTTTCGTGTCGAAAAACGTAATCTTTCCATGCGGACGAGCTCAATGTCCAAGGCGCAATCTTGAGAAAATTGCTGTCATACAGTGTTAGCGATTTGCGGGAGTGAGGCGCGAGCATGTCATGGGCAGACGGTGCCCTGCACTTTGCAGTATTGCGTACCTGGATAAGGATCCTAAGCTCTCAATAGCACCACTGCCATCTAGTTTGAGATTGAATCGTCGGCGTTGCTCCAACATCTCATCCAGATCGTCGCCAGCGTTCCACATGGTCGAAACATCGACCTCGACGCCAAGGAGGTCTTTGGCGGGCGTGCCGCTGACACTCCATTTGTGGTCGGCAGTGACGAGTCTGTTCGCAACGATCGCAGTGTTGGTATTCTTGCCAGAAAAGAAGTGTCCTTCGTCCACCACCTGTACGCGATCATTTAGCTCAGCTCGTGCTGCGAGAACCACGACGGATCTGTTGCAGTGGGGGCACTTACCAACCGCTTGAAATGCAGATGCTTCAAAGGCGAGTCGTAGACCATATCTTCCCGGACACAGTTGCAGTCCCTCTTGCGAGTGGCGCCGATGTATGGACAGCGGCACACCAAAGAGCCTACGACCCGACGCCCGTCACGATCTTCGCCATCTTTATTTTCCATATCGAATCTGCTGCGAGTGAACAGTATAACATCATACTCGCGCAGTTCTTCTGCGACTGGAAGCGCCTTCTTTCTGTCGTCCATAACGAGCACTTTGAGGTATCCATCTTCTACGTGCTTTGTAATTTCCGTCTGCCATTGTTTGCACAAATTCCGAGGAACAACAACGAGTGTAGATGCGGCTAGCATTATACGTTGTGGAGGTGGTGATCTTGTGGTTCGGCTCCACCTGATTGGTATTACCGGGACGTCGTAAGTTGCAGGTGTACTTCGAAGAAGTTGTTCGCATCTGGTCAGCTCGTCGCCTGAGTGGTGTTTAACCCTGTCGAACTCTACTCTCCAGGGCACAGATGTTCTATTAATCGCTGAGATCGCCATGTCGGCCAAGCTTCCAGTCACCGGTCGGACAGCTGCCAGTGAATACTGTACAGGTACCTGTGGGTAGTGTCCGCGGGTCGCACAGACCAGCGCAAGAACCATAACAGTCTTGCCATATCCCATAGTTTCTGCCAACACACCACTTCGACACGCTTCAGCATACTCAGGATCCTTGCGAAACTCAAACTCCCGAGCGTTATAGTAGAACGTTGATCCATCGGCTGCAACACGTCGTTCCAGACGGGGATCTAATATTTTCCTCGTAGCAGATTCTCGCTGCAGCATGGCCCCTGCCGAGCGTCGTTGATACGGGTATAGGTTGGTGTTCATTCCACGAAGCCGGGACCGACAATCTAGGAGATCCTCTAGAGCTTCGCGATCATACTTGTCTCGAACGAGGGTTGGATCGGGCGATGGTGATGGAAGCTTGTTGAACATATAGTACAGGCCTGAATCGTCACAGTCTCGGGTTGCAAACATGTCGAAGTTCCGTACAGAACTAGGGTCGTAATATCCATTCCATAGTTCCGATGAGGTGTTGATGTGTTGAACAATGTTCATAAGGGACGTCGATAGCTGAGTGTTCTTGCGTTCGATGACGAATCTTGCTACGTCTGTGTAAAGAACGTACAGCCGCAGCACAAGCCATGAGCCGACTGAACTTGACTCTGCACCCTGTTCTAGACGAATCCAGCCGGCCTGCAGTAGTCTGTCCAGGTCTGAGGCGAGTGGCGTGTTGTACGTTGCCAGTAGAGCTGATGTAACTCCTTGCCACTTGTCGATCCTCGGCGAATCGCTGTTAGCAGGCCCTTCTATCACAAGACAGCCCAGACCTAGGTAGTTCGATGACTGGGAAGTGATCTGTGAGATTGGGTTCGTTCCATCGAGAGTATCCTCCTCCGAATTACTCTCACTCGCGCGTGGCGAGGTAGCCGGAGTCGCGTTCGAGGTACCATCGGCCTCTTCTGAAGATCGCGAAAGCGCCATTTGTGTGTCTTGTCGCTTCACGGCATATTGAAAAAGTGCATCGATGCGTAGCGAGTTTTCCGACCAGATAAAATGTATGACCACGCCTGGTTGATGTGTATTGGATGAAAAGGCCGGAGTTCAACGAAGATCGACAAGCATTTCGGGCACTGCAAGACAGTGCAGGACAATACGATGAGAATGCAGAAGATGTGAGTTTTGTTCTCTTGTAGTGTAGATGGAAGTGATAGTTGAGGTGAGCAGGCAGGCACGCACGGCAAGTGGACCCCTGTCAGCTTTCGCGCTAGCAGACCTTAATGAGAAGAAGGATCGATACATGGCAGAGTTCAATGAACCACTTCGTGTTCACATCGAACAGTATTTGAGCTGTGCATCTATCTACCAACTACCATCTTCAGGAAGCTTGTACAAACCGTTCTTCTTGCGCTCGGCTGCCCAACGCTCGCACCATGCCTTCATCTTCTCGCGACTCTTCGCGCTGCCAACGTTGACGGTGGGAATGATCTTGTCGATACGTAAAGCGCAACAGAACATGGTGAGCTCTCTAAAACTCGAGTGCTCACTGTAGGGCACGCCGAAGCAGCTTGCACGGCTTGTGCTGCCACGCTGAGGGGTGAGCTCTTTCATGCTGTACGTGCTCTTCCAGTTGTCCGAGTGCAGCACAGTTTGTACAAGTGGACTGTCCGTGAAACGGCTGTTCGGAGGTCGGTAGTTCCATCCGCTCGGTCGGAAACCCACAGCACGCGTGAAGTGAGGGAAGAAGTCTTTGAGGTAATCATCCAGAGTTTCGGCGCGAATCTCGAACAGCGGCGTCAAGTGCACCTGAGCTTCTCGTGGGTCGTTGGTCATTCGCGAGTCGAGCTCGGGATCCTCGAGCGCAGCAACGATCCGCTGCTTTGATGCTGGCGCGTATATCTTGGATTCCAATGCTTTTGCGATGCCCAAGGCAATGCGCTCCTTCCCGATGCTGTAAGTACCGACGACTACTAATAGGCGTCCGCGAGCCTTCTGGTCGGTGACAGATGACAGGATCTGCTGACTGGCGTGAGGGTTTCTCTCGACCTTCAGGTCGCTAGCTGTGTCTTCATCCAGCGCTTCTTCTTTGATTTCGGGATGTGACTCTCTTTTGATGAACCTAGTCATGCCCTCGCCTGCCCGTTGACGTTTCATTTGCTCCCAGCCATCCGAATCATCCGGTGTGTGTTTGCTAAGAGAAACGCACATGTCGGCACAGGCCTCGATGACGACCTCTTGGCTTGGGAAGGCATATTTCGGATTGAGGTAGGTAGTGTCTAGGTAGCAGACGTCAATCTTCTGTTCTCGTGTTGTGCCAGCCAGCCTATCTCTCACGTTTGGCATCAAGAGCGGATGTTCGATGTGCATTCTGCATGCTCTGAAGTCGCCACAATGTAGAATCCGTTGCAAACGAGGTTCGCCATTTTGCTTTTTGCCAACCGTTTTCTCGAAGAGATAGAGAGAACTCCCCGGACAGTGGTTTGCCGAGATCATAGTCACCTTGACGCCTTTTGTGCCTGGAATCTCGAAAGGTGCTTCGAAATCGAGAGGCACAACATACTGAGGGTCAACTCGGAGCTGTTGCCGAACCAGATTCGCTGTCACCTTCGAGCAGTATATAGGACCATGACTCCACGTCGAAGTCAGTCCGACGTAATGATCGCTATGGAAGTGGCTCAGGAAGTACGCTTTGCACCCTTCAACGGCACCATAGCGGAAAGCGTCCACGCAGATGAAGAGCCCGGGTAAGATTTTGTAAAAAGGACAGGTGCGAGTGTATGACGGCTTGCCTCTCGCTGCATGCTCGGATGCAGCAGCTTCAGACCAGGCAGCGTTTTCTGCGTGACCCGACATTAGCTTGTTGAAGGCCGAGCCGCCACTCGTTGATGGCTTTCCAAGCTCGAATGGATTGGCTTGGCCTGGCTTAGCAGGACGCACAGGCCGCGAATAGGACGGCTCAGACTTGGGTATTGTCGCAGGACGTCCTGGTCCGCTTTTCTGAGGCAATGGTGTAGGGTTGCCATCTAGACAATTGTTGACATGAGCTCCCGCGTCCCTCTCATTGACTCCACTGAGACCGATGCTACATATGGGGCAGGTAGCTGCCCCATCCGGGGAGACTGACTGGTCATCATCCTGTGGTACCGGATCATAATCATTTTCAGCGTCTTCATCTTCGAGTCTAGCTTGTCCTTCCATGTATCTGCGCTCACGAAACTCGTCGCCTTCTTCGAATGGATGCTCGTCAAAGTCGCCCTCGTCGAAGTCATTGAATGCGTCCAAGTCTATTCCAAAGCTCGTCTCTTCCTTCATCAGTGCTGGTCGGGCTGATGCAGTACCTATAGAAAATTTCTCTGTTTGTGCAACCTCTTCATTGATCTCACTACGTCGTGGAGACGCTTGCTGCGGCATCTCTCCGGCGACTATACCATCATTATCGCCCTGAGCCACACCGATGACAGCTTGGGGCTCTTCTTCCTCTTGCTCGCTGTCAGACTCCTCGAAGAAAGGTCCCACTCTCTTACCCGACGACTGTTCCTTCGCCTTGGGCTGTGCAGGTGTCTCAGGCGTTCGCGGGCTGTCCTCGCTCTCGATAGGCCTTTCGACCGATGTCTTCCTTCGCTTAACAGATCCACCTGCCTCATTGAAGCGAACATCGTCGGCATCATCCATGTCGCTCACGGCCATGCTCTGCTGTTCCACGGTGTCCATAATGTCGACACAACTGCTACTCTGCCCCACGAAAAGCCCGTCATTGGAATCATCCTTCTTGAAGAAACTCAGAATGCTCGTATTGCCTTTTCCGTTCTGCTTCGCCTTCGCTGTGGCAGCTGATTTTTTCGCGCTGGCCGTCAGACCCTGCCTACCGATCGTCGGCAATGGGACTGGCTTGCTAGGTTTCGCCTTCGTGGCCATGGTCGGTGGCGGAACGGTGGGAGGAACTGCTAGGTTGAAGGGCGTCTTCGCGGGCGTGTCTGGTGGTGAGGGTGGTCTGCCGGTGTCCGACGTTGCTGCTGTATCGCGTGGTTTTCTGAACATGTCTCCATCACACCTGACATGCGATGTCACAGGCCTCGATTGATAGATCGTTTGTGGCGTGCACAGATCGTGGAGTTGATTGAACACGATCTTAGTGGCGCTTTAGCGTGGTGCTTTCGCGTACCCCTGCACAACGCTGGCCGCGATGTCATTGTCCGACAAAGTCGGCCACCGTGCTGTTGGGCAGTCCACCTTATTATGCGCCACGTAATGAACGTGAGTGATTGGCACTGTTGCCGCGGCAAGACCTCTCAATTCGATGCTCTAGAGCAGACCACTGGTTCGCTATTAGGATGAAACTGAAGCTGAAGCAGTCCATGAACCGACTCAGCGAACACATGATATGGACCGCGCCCGGTCTTGAAGTCTCGAGTGAATACACACTTCAGTCTCGGCTCAAACGCCCACGTAAACTTGACCTTGCGTACAAGCATCGGACCGAGCATGGACGACAATTTCAGCCTTCTGGATGACAGCTTCGAGGACGTGTTATGCTCCTCATACGACATTCAAATTCGGTCACCTTTCCGATTACCCGACCTACCGCCTGAGTTGTGGCTGAGAATCTGCGAGCTCGCTGTTCAGAAGCATGGCCCGATCCAGTTTGGTAGAGAGCCGGATCCACGAGATCAGATGGCTATCGTGGCCCAACCTGGAATTACTCAGGCATGTCGAGCTCTACGTTGCGAGGGGCTGCCTTTGTTCTACTCAACTAACACCTTCGAACTGTACCACTGCTTCGGTGTTCCATGCCCGCGCCAGTGGATCCTAGCAATAGGCGAAGTCAACCGGCAGCGTATGCGCACTTTAACTGTGGTCAGCGGCTGCCAGAAAAACTTCTGGGAGGGCTCTTTCCAACGATCCGCCATCGATGTGGAAGTTGAATACGACGGTCCTGCTCAGAGAGTCGCCGCTCTGATATTTCACGGAGGGCTCAACAAGTACAAGGTCAATTTCATCGCAAGACGACTGGAATCATGCACTATCAGCACCACAACAAAATGAACAAAAGAACGGCGGCTACAGGTTCCATGCGGCTGCAAGCCGCACATACATCACCTGCTAAAAGGTTACCAATGTGACAGGAGGCAGCGAGATCGCCGTGTCGTACGCTGATGTCTCCATCCTTTCCAGAGGCCCGATCATGGAAGCGGTCATTGTTGTTTCGACAGTAGTATTTTGCTCTCGGTGTCATTCAAGCGCTCTGGGTACACACCAGACGGGGACAGCGTGGTACTCAAATAGCGGCTAGGTTCGAGAGATGCGTCCAGGCCGAGCGTGGTTGCACACGGCATTAGGCGTTGGGATGCAGCGGTGACTACGGTGTATGCAGTCGACCGCTATAAGTAAGTGGCACTGGGAAGTTCCGCTGCAACGAGCGGCTGGGACCTACTCATACCAACGCCTCCGACCAGATTAGGCTATGGTCAGGAGCCAGCAGATTGAGAAGGTGCCATCAAAATCGAGCTCGATGAGCTCCATTGGTTGTAGGTTAGCAGTAATGCAATTTGAGGCTCGCAAGATGCTGTGGCATTATCCTGGCAGCTTGAAACAGCAGACGCTCGCAGGGTTCAGTGACAGCGGAGCAGTATGTCAATATGTCCCATTTGTCCACCTTTAGCTAAGTAGACTCGTGCATCAACGTGATGCCGTACGCGCCTATGACTTGTGTTTGTCATTTCCTCCACTTTTTACATACTCGCCGCCCCTCACCTGTGTAATGATACAACAGAATCCGCCGCAGCGGGCGTATGGAATTGTCCGATGGTAAGATGTGCCTGCCTCCGTTCACTCTCCTTCTATGAGTCCTTGGGGACGTAATTTTGTTGCTCGAAGAGGTAGCCCTTGACCTTTGAGTGCTTCAGCTGCTTCAAATACCGCTCTAACAGCAGTGTTAGCGTGTCTTCCACCACGATCTTAGCACATCTCCAGCTCACCTCGAAGGTGCCCGCACTTCTCGAGGTGGTTCACGCCCTCTTTGTAGTAGCACTTGCCCATCTCCTCTCTTATCAACCGCGCCATCATGCTCTGTACCCACTGCTCTCTGATGATCGCATCCTGCGCGGCCTTGAGTGCTTTGTTGTCATCGTAGTCTACTCCATCGAAGGTCGGCGGTACAGTGGGTTTGGCGGCTTTGAACGACTCTGATTCTGGGGTCGGCATTGTAGATTGGCCGTAGGCGACTGATTTATTGCTCGTTGCTGGGGGTGGAATGCGGCCTCGTGTCCGCTATCGCATGTGCTAGGATCCGGTGCGAGGTGTCGTTGCGTTGCGATGCGATGGCAGTGGTCGCAAGCAAGTCCATGCTGATGCATTGAGGTCGGCTGCCGGGCTGGCCAAAAGTCGAGTGCGCAGAGCTCTCATCTCGAGTTTCGAGATCTCTCACGACACGACACCTTTTGCACTTTCACAACACCACGACACGTTGCCGTGAGGTGCATCATGCTCACTCCTCTGGAATTCTCGGTGTTCTTGGTGTCAAGGGGCTGTCAACACCAGGAACCTTCGTCTTCCTCCTGCTGCGTCGCCAACTGAACCTCTTTTGGCTCTTCCGCCTACCGCTATCCTTCTTCTCGTGCTCCTCTTCTCGCTCTTCCGCCTTTCTGGTCCAGTAGTCTTTGCCCCCGTGGCCAGGCAGACCGTAGCTCACTTTCCATTGCCATTCATCGAACTTTACCACGTGGCTCGCGTCGATCTCCTGGAGGAGGACTTCTCGCCTACGCTGACAACCAGGGCATAGTTGGTCGAGTCGCAAACTTTTAAAGGGGTGTCCGTATATTTCGCAAGTGGTCGAATACTCCAGCATGGGATCTATGGACGCATTTCGACATTCGACGATCGGTCTGCGACCGAAGCAACTGTGACCACAGACAGAGTAAATGACGCGGCTATGGCAGCACATATCGAAACGGACGGAGCTGTAGATACTGGCCAGAGATGACAGGTCGCAAGCTTCTTCTAGTCAGAGAGCATCAGTACTTCTAAAGCCGCTCTGGGTCGCTTTGTTTGAACAACAATCTGCATTTGAAGCTTTGTGCTTGACAGCGTTGAGCTCTTTATGCAACCCTGTGTTCACGCTGCGACTACAACAGAGGGCTGCATCACATCTCCGAGTGGTTGTGTACAAGCTGTCATAAGTATGATTTACACTCGCCTCTCAGCGTCCCCTTTTCATGTTGTCGGTCTGCAAAGAGGTGGAGATGTCGGGACTCCAATGACACCGCTTTCCCGGAAGCTCTCCGTGTTGTCGAGACATGCAAAGACTACATCCTGTTCTCTCGTCCGGCATACCGACAACACGGGAACAAGCTCTGACAGTCACGAATAAGGACATCCTCATGCACTTCGGCTCCTCCTCTTGTGTCTGGTCAGCCCGGACCATCGCGTAAGCGACATCCGTTCCTGCTGGCAACGTAAAGCATCCGGCGTCAGCACAGCTCCTCCATCTGCAGGGCCGAGAAGTATTCCATAGTTCATTCTCATCTACAATTGCATTAATCCTCTGAACAGGACCTTGGCCTCGACACATCAACACTCAAGACACTATGAGCTCGATATCTTTTCCGGCGGGTCATCATGCGCCACGGAGTCTGCACAGCACGTGGAAACAAATGCCGGTCTGGAGCAAGGCGTCGTTGATGGTTGTCACATCCTCTTCCGCTCTGTTCATCACGCTGTTTCTCAATAGCTACCGGAAATGGAAAGCAATGGGCCCTGGGGGCCTACCATACTCCATGAAGGGCTATCTGCTCAACTTGTACGTGACTTTGTCGATGGCATATTCCGACACCAAGACCATCGCGGTCTACGAGCGGCCTGGGGACTTTTCGTCGCAATGGCTCCAAGCTTCGGAGGCAGAACGAAGCGAATCGCAAAAGGTATTTCTCAAGACGCCACTACAACATCGTGTGGGACCACCGACTCGAGCCTTGCCATTTGCAATACCTCAACGCGAGAAAAATGCGGACGTGGATGTGGATGCCGAACTACGACGAGTACGCTGCAGTAGCTTGAAACGAGGATTGCACCAGACCTAACGGTGAACAGAAATACCTAGCGGCTTTCGATGAGCTACAACACACCAACAGCGAAACCACAGAGTGGAAGACGTCTTTGTTGGAGAAGCGTGGGAAAGCGCTGTTTCTCAAGTCTAATCTGCCGTTGCGTTGTCTGGCCGCCCCTAGCCACCGCGAGATCTGCCATATCCATTCATCTGACATGTCGGCACATGTTACCCTGTCTTTGGCCGACGCTCGAGAGGTGATCACAAAGGGCTTTGGAGAGCGGCATCGCCTGTCTGGGACAAAACTGCTACCACTTGGTTACACAATGCTATACGTTCCTCGTTCGTCGGATGAAGTGGATGTCCTGGTCAATATCCTCCAGGCGGGTATCGATTATATGCGTTCTGGCTGAGCCGCTGCATTGCAGTCGCCAGCGGGAAAAGATTCTGGTTGCCGCGAGAATGGGAAGAAAGGGAAGTCATGTCATGTTCGATGCAGAGTAGCCACGGTAGTCCAGCACCAATGCTCTCCGAGATCATCATAGAGAACGAAAGGAAGTGCTCGAGCGAGGGCCCCTGACAAAAGAGGTGGCCGCCGTGCTTCAAGTAGCGACAGTGAGTAGAGCGTGCGAGAAAGGATCTAAGCACCGTCGGCCTAAGCAATTTTGTGGAGAGGCGCGTTGTGTAACGCTTCCGCTTCCATGTTTACGGCGTTTTGCTGCGCTGCGGTACATTGGTCGCCGCTGACAAGAGGCCAGTCTGTGATTGTGGAGCGGCCACCTTTTTTGTCAAGAGCCCTTGGAGTGGACGAGAGAGCAAATTGGTATCGCATTCCTGCACCTCCGCTAGCGTGGAACATCGCTGTCCAATAATGCGGTCGGCGGTCCCAAACGAGCACGCCGCAGCACCAGCTGAAAGTGACTCATTCTGAGTGTACAGCCTGCTTACTCTTAGCGTGTCAGCACGATATATATGCTGCCATCCTGAGCCATTGAGTATCATACTTCACCAAACAAGACTCACATCTTCACCATTCTTCTCTAAGCGCTAGGTCTCGGCGCTCGAGGCCACACCACCCCATCCAGCAATGCCTTCAGCAAGTTCCGCAGCAGCAGCACCAAGCAAGCAGCGAGCATCAGACATGCATTGCGACAGACTGGCAAGACTGGCAAGACGTCTCTGGTGATTGGCAAGGTTTTCAACAGCAATTGCCGACATACGACTGGACAGACTGCAACATCGACTACGATGAAGCAGCTATGCAAGCCCTGCAGGATATGATCGACGCGTCAGCATATCAAGCGACTGAAGCAAACACTGTCTTTAGCACGACAGATGCCACATCCACACCTCTGCAGCCAAATTTACTCTTCGACCATCCTCACGACATCGTTCCATCTTACCAGGATGGTGGCCATCTGAGCACATCTTTAGGAGAAGTACACTCCTTCGCTCCAGCAGGCAGCAACCTATCATCGTCAAGACCTACTGCGACGCCTGACTCTACTCCGGACACCACGGCGCACCGTGTAGGTGGTTCTACGCCGTCTTCTGTTGGCGCTGACTCTCCTGGCTCAGGCTCGAGCAAGATCCGCAAGAGACAACGTAACACCGAAGCGGCCCGTCGATACCGCCAAAGGAAGTTGGATAGGGCCTCAGAGCTCGAGGAAGCTTTGGAAGCCATGGGTAAAGAGCGAGATGAACTTAGGCTGAAGCTTGCCAAGGCTGAAACCGAGGCTGGTGTCTTGCGAGGGTTGGTTGGGAAGTAGTACTTTGGTTGAAAATAGTCATATAATTGGAACTGTATTATGGCCATCATGTGGCAGACATGTCTTTCACCAAGGATACGGCTTCCGTATTCGTTAGCTGTCATTGCTCAAAGTCTGGTCGCCCTTGCTTACTTTGTCTTACCAAGTCCAGAAGATGCCGTGGTCGTTAAGGCTCTTGCCTTCAATGACAGAGATACATGCTTCGACACTCTCAGCTGGGGTCATTTGTCCCGTCACCTCCCATCCAAGATCAACGTTGGCCATATCAGTCTTGACCTCGCCAGGATGCAGTGCAATGACCACCGTTGGGCTACCAGCACGCTTCAGCTCAGCCGCCAGGTGACGAAGCATCTGATTCAAAGCTGCCTTTGATGCTGCATAAGCAGCAAACCCATCCTCTTCTGGCCTGAACGCTTGGGCCGATCCTGAGTCACTCGAGATGAAGACTATTGTCCCGACACTCACGGGTGCCTTCAACACTCGCTGGGCGCACAAGATAGGGCCGATGCAATTGGTCTGCATATGCAGTGCAAACTCATGGTACGATAGCTCGGTCGCTCGGTTTGGATACTTCAGAACTCCAGCATTCAGGACCAGATAGTCTATACGCTGGACTGACTGTTGCTGCAACTGCTTAGCGAATGCCTGGACTCTTCAGTCAGCCTTGCCTGAAATGGACACTTCCGCGGGTTCAATTCAGTTTCACATCGATACTCTGCTCGCTCAGAATATCGCACTCGTGGATTGAGCATTGGCTGTCGTGCTGCCATGACGCCGCCGCCTGCTCAAGACTGGCCTGTCTGACGGTGGCGGTCACCTTGTCACGGCGAGCCAAAAGCTGCTTCACGGACTCCTGTCCTAATCCTCGCGATGAACCAACAATGGCCCAAGTCTTGCTGGCCGTCATGCCGTTCGCTTTGCACAAAATCTCTGTGCTTGTACAGTACGGAGGGACGGCGGCGCAGCGGCAAAGAGCAACCTTGAAAGCGAGACCTGCAGCGGGTCTAATTGATGACGTTGTCACCAGATTAGGTTTACATGAGCCACGAGGTCGCGACGCCAAAGATAGCAAACAGCTTCTGATCGAGCATTGGAGGACGTGATGATGGGTGGCACGCCTGTTTGCAGGAGAGACGCGAAAGGCACAGGTGGTGTTCGCGCCACAAAAAGACCGCGAGTGGCGTGTCTTTTCAACGTTGACAGCGTCAGGCTTCGGGAATAATCGGAGTGGATAATCCGTGCCTTGTGATTGGCGTGCGGCTCAGCAGAGGCGGCGAGGGAGAGGTCCGGCAGAGCAAAAAGTGCTCTTGAGAATCTTAGCATCATCTCTCCTTCCATCTTTGCTTCATCACTCCTCTACCATAACCTCAGCATTCGCAGTCACAGACAGTCATCTCGGGACGATATCCCATCTCCAATCTTCCACTCTTCACATCAGACACAATGGGCAAGGACGGCTTCTCAGCAGGTATGTTTCCTCTTGCCAGACATGGCATCTTCCAGCATGCGCCAGGTCAGGCACAAAGGGTCAAGACCATCGCGAAGGGCCTATGAGCTGGTTGGCGATGGTCTCCATCTATATGGGCCTCAATGAGTCCCGTGGGTCCTAGTCGGCAGCAGGAGATGGTGGCTCGCGCAGAATGTTTATCTCGAAGGCGCAACCACTAACTGGCATGATAGGTGACTCCAAGAAGGGCGCGAACCTTTTCAAGACCCGATGCGCACAGTGCCACAACTTGAAGGAAGGAGAGGGTAACAAGATCGGACCAAACCTCCACGGTCTTTTCGGACGCCAGACTGGTCAGGTTGAGGGCTTCTCATACTCGGACGCAAACAAGCAGAAGGGCATTACATGGGAAGAGGATACTCTGGTAAGATCACACGAACAGGGTCGCTTTCGGGTCCAACGACTAACGTATAACAGTTCGAGTACCTCGAGAACCCAAAGAAGTACATTCCGGGCACCAAGATGGCATTCGGTGGTTTGAAGAAGGGCAAGGACCGAAATGACCTGATCACTTTCCTCAAGGAGGAGACCAAGTAAAAGATGAGACATGAGCCACAAGAGATGGCAATTTCACCAGGCATACCCAGCGACTTCGATTGTAACACTACTGCATATACCGACCTTAGATCCTTTGCTGGTTTGCGACGGCGTGAAAGGGGACGGGCACCTGCGGGCTATAGACTGATTCGCTTCTTTACAGCACCTTGTCGCATTAGGAGTTTGGTCCAACGACCAGTGTAACAATCATCTCACCTCAAGACTTCTCTTGCAGCATTCTCAGCTAACTTGACCTGATGGTCGTCTCAGTACAGCGTAGCACTCACTTCGTCGCCTGCGGGGTCACTTCTTTACATGGATGTAAAGCGCCTTCCTCGTGTGCTGAAGCGGCGCCGTTTGCAACATCCCTGTCACTTTCTCGCGCTGCATGTGCACAGGCAACAGGGTACATCGACACCACATCAACATGACTTTTGGTTGTCAACACTTCGCCAACTTCCAACCTTCGACAACCTCACATCACTAAACTTCCACCACTTCCACTCCTTCCACCACCAACCATAACTTACACACATCCACACCACCGTCAAGAACCACCGCCAACATGGCTTCAATCGCCACTCAGCGCGGCTACACCAGCCGCAACAAGTGAGGTGCTGTAAAACTAGTACTTACCCATGTCACTGACGATGTGTAGCTTTCCAAAGAACAACGCAGTCGCCATCCCGTCCAAGCAAGTACAATTCCTTCACATCACCTCCATTCGTACTGACGAGTGACAGCATCAAATGCAGGCGCTGCAACATCGTCAAGTCGAAGGACGCCTTCAGCGCTGGACAACGAGGCGACCTTGTGCAGCACATGCGGCGTGTAGGCCCCGGCTTCAACCCGACCAAGTCTGCCTTCATCTGTTGCATGCAGTGCACCACCCGGCAGGTGGTTGAGCTCAATTGCCACATGTGTGACAAAGACAAGGGCATCGACAAATTCTTCAAGGCACAGCGTCGTAACCCCGACGAAGCCGTGAGTAGTCTGACTGGTTGTTCTAACGTCAAGATCAGTACTGATAGACACCACAGATTTGCATCTCATGCCAGCAAGACAAGGACAATTACGAGCCAGGCGCCATCTCTTCGGACGAGTCTCGTGGCGGTGGCGATGATGACGAGGATAGCGGCGACGACAGAGTAAGTCGCCGAGCATCCACGTTCGTTGAAATCCGTACAACTGCTAAATCTCTCATAGGATGATTACAGCCTCATGACTGACGACATGTCGTCCATGTCCGTCAGCGGCAACGGTACCTATCCCCCCGCTCGGTCCAGCACCACTGGTGGCGGCGGCGTCGCTCTAAGAAACAACACTGGCTCTTCCTCTGCCATGCCTTCAACCGGTGCCTCCGCTTCCAACATCGGCTCCGCCACCTCCAATGCCACTTCTCGAGCTGCGCCATCTCACGCATCCGCTGCGAGGATGACTGATCGCTATGGCACAGCGCCTACTCGTGCCATTCCTTCTGTCGCCGGCGCCACTAGCTCGACCAAAGGCTCGGGCGACTGGGCCAAGCCAAAGACCGTCCAGCGCAAGGTCCAGTATGACGTTGCCCAGAAAGAGCGTGAGGAGCGGAAGGCAAAGGAGAATGCCGACGATGATGAGAAGGAGTTCTGCGGCGGCGACTCTGACTCGGATTGAGCCTCGACAGCCATCTCGGCAGTGCGAAGCGACCTTGGACTTGCATACAACCCCCCGATGCGGAAGTGGCACGGTCTTAGATGGGTATTCGAGCCAGCATCAGATGAGATTCACATGAGCGATTGGCTGGATCACCAGCACCGGCCACAGGCATGCTTGTAAGATAGTCCGACCATGAGTAACAACAGTCAATTGAATTTTCAAAGCTATGAAATCACGCAAGTCGCGTGTGGTATCAGTGATTATGTATCTTCAACAGGGAGGAATTAGTACAATGAGTGTGTGAAAGCAACCTTCCCCAATCCGTGACCACAACAAAGTGCGCCGGAGAATCCATCCAAGACTTCCATCCAGGACGGCATACTCAACAACAGCCCAGGCTTGGCAAGATGGGCAACAATGGCCCTCCTCTCCAACGTCCTAGCTTTTGCTCTCGCAGTACTTAGCTGCGCACGCTGCTCTGTGATGGCCAAAGACCTCCAAAAGAAAAATTGCGTTTGGGTGATCAGTCTTAGTCGTCCTCCTCCTCTTCATCTTCATCTCCAAGGCCAGACAAATTATGCAACGATGACCAAAGTTCTTGCCAAGCAGACTTTGGGCGGACGGATGTGATGGGTTCTTCGATCTGAACGTCATCTTCTTCCTCGACGTCGTAGGTGTCTTCAGACGAGGTGGTGATGGCGCAATCGTCCTCATCTTCATTCTCGTCCTCTTCCCGCGTTTCGGCATCCTCGCCACCAAGATATTCTTCAGCTCCAAGTTGGTTTTCGGCTTCCGGAGCAGTCGCCTCAAATAAGTCATCCTCCTCTTGCTCCTCGTCCTGCGATTCATTTTCTTCCACTTCAAGCTTGGTCTGAGTTCCGCGCTCCGTGTAAACATAGGTCTTCTCGGCGATTTGTGGCTCGCTGACACCTTGGGTGTGGTTGTGACCCTCAAGGTCTGTGGGGGTATCTTTAGGAAATGATTGCTCTGTTTGAGCTGTGTTAGTGCTTGTTGACTCGCGTGTGGCTTCTGCAAAGTCTTTTGAGTCGACGTCTTGGCTTCCGCTTGGTGTGCGCCGGATAGTCAGGCTAGTCACTCGTCCTTTGCCTTCCTTGACAGTCTCAAGCTGCCAGTCTGCTTCGCCACTGCCCGAGATTTCTGAACAGGTCGAAACACTGTCCCGACGAGCAGGGGTCACGCCGTACTTGCTTCGTCTTCGCTTGAAGCGCGAGTTGACATCCTGCCAGTCTGATCGCCAGCGATCCATTTCTGACAGGATTCCGTTCTTTCTCTCGCGCCTCGTCTGCTGGGCCCAAGGCTGCAACGACTTGAAAGCGGAGTCCTCGCTGAGAGCATCGACGTCGACTTCCATCGACTTCATTTGCAATTTGAGAAAGAGTAACTCACTGTACTCGAAGCCCAAGTCCGAACGAAGACCTTCATTCTCCGACCGGAGCTGTTCTAGCTGCATCTCGCGCTCCTCCATTTCTGCGTTGTGGCGCTCGTTGAGCTCTCGAACCTCGACATAACGCTTGCTAAGCTCGGACTGCGCGGTCGTCAGACCATCAACCAAGTCCTGCATGCGCAGCACGAACCAGTCGCGCTCGGCCTTGTACTGCTCGAGCGTCTCAGGCTGTGCAGGCAGATGCATGGCACCATCAAAACTGAGCGCATAGGACGAATGCATGGAGACCTGGCGACTGTGTGGCGTCGTACTCTTGGTGTCGCTTTCTTCATCATCCATGAAGACACCAGAGTCGTCGAGTTCCGCGTGCGAGCGCTTGTGTGAGTGCAGCGAGTTCAGTTCCAGCTCAATCTCGCCCAGCTTTCTGCCGACGATGCTGATGGCTTCGCGACTCGCGTCCGAGTGGTTGCGCATGAGTTGCGATTGAAGTATGTTCATCCTGACCAGCAGCTGTTTTGTTTCCATCGAAGGCGCATTCGAATGCACGGAGGCGGAGTCGATGGAACGCGCCTCATCGGTAAAGTAGTCGCTGAAAGGTGAATGTTGAAGCGAAGAGTTGCGTCGCAAGCCCTTCTTGGCGGGAGTGTGCGGCATGGTGGACGCTGATGTCGCTGCGGGGCCCATGGCGGAGGTCGAGGTCGACGAGAATCTCGACAGCGGAGAGCGCGAGTATTCACTCAACGGCGACGGCGACGGCGGAAGGCTGTGCACGGCCGCATTCGACAGACTGCCTCTGTTGGTCTGCGCCCGTCGGTGTGCTCGCGCCTCTGTTGTGAGCACCGGTGCAGTGCCAGTGGTGCACGACTTGAAGCGGCCGTGCTGGCCCAGTCGAGGCCGCTCTGCGTGGTGGTACTTGGAGCTGGGGCCCGGAAAGTGGAAAGGAGGATGGGGAGAAGTGGAAGAAGATGATGCTGATGCTGTGAGTTGCGGCCGTGCTGTACTCGACGATGAGATTGTCATGGTTCTCTGTCTGCGACAGAGACCACCAATATCGAGAATCGTGAGCGTTGTTGGTCAGCCGTGCCAGCCCCTCCACTCCACCAGTCTGAACGACCAGTCTGAACGGTGCTGTAACCAAGCTTGCGACCCTCGGACCCGTTGTGCAGAACTGCAGATGATTGCGCATGGTGAACTCAATTCTGCTTCCCGCAGCGCATCGGCCCGCGGCAGCACTCATGTCATGCTCGTGCTTCTCAGACTCAGACTCAAGGACTGCGTCCCCCGTATCGCTGCCTATGTCGCGGTTCGTCTTCCTCACATCCCCTCGACCTGTGCCTTAACAGGCTGCTCAAGATGGCGCGCTCTGTAAGCTCAATGCATGAGACACAGAACTTCTTGTCACACGCAGCTGACAGCCAGCAGATAGCAGCGCAGCCATCGTTCGAAGAAGTCCAAAACATCGTCGAGAAGACCAAGTCCTGGCCCAATGCCCCGAATCTCATCCCACTATGCACATCCATATCGTCCGAGTTCCTCACTCCGTCCACCATATATCTGAAAGTTGCAGCAAAGTACGCTTCCAACTCGTGTCTGTCATACAACGCGCTGACACCTTTCAGCTCCAAACAGTCCTTCCTGTTCGAGTCGGCAGCGACCTCCGAAACCATCGGACGATATAGCTTCGTTGGTGCTGACCCTCGCAAAACACTCCTTTCGGGCCCCAAGCATGGCCTCGAGGGCGATCCGCTGCCGCAGTTGGACAAGGAACTCTCCCAGCATCGGATCGCACATATCCCATCATTGCGACTTCCACCATTGACTGCTGGAGCCATTGGATATGTTGGCTATGACTGCGTCAAGTACTTTGAGCCCAAGACAAAGCGATCTTTAAAGGACGTCCTAGAGGTACCTGAGAGCTTGTTCATGCTATACGACACCATCGTTGCTGTCGACCACTTTTTCCAAAAGGTGATCGTCATCACGTATCTCTCCCTACCTGCGGCAGACGCCAGCGGAAGTGCGCTCCAGGCAGCGTATGACAAGAGCAAGCAGACAATAGCTGGCCTCGTGCGGACACTGAAGAGGCACGATCTTCCGCTGCCTCCACAAGGTCCGATACAGCTCAAGCAGGAGTATACCAGCAATATCGGTCGCAAGGGATATGAGGGTCACGTCAC
This sequence comes from Fulvia fulva, assembly GCF_020509005.1. NCBI lineage: Eukaryota > Fungi > Ascomycota > Dothideomycetes > Mycosphaerellales > Mycosphaerellaceae > Fulvia > Fulvia fulva. The sequence continues at coordinate 2,734,372 of NC_063012.1, forward strand.
GCGAATGAAGGAGCACATCGTTAAAGGCGACATCATCCAGGCCGTTCCCTCGCAGCGGATCGCTCGGCCCACCAGCTTGCATCCCTTCAACCTATACCGCCACCTACGTACCGTCAACCCATCGCCGTATCTGTTCTACCTGGACTGTGACGATTTCCAAATCATTGGTGCCAGTCCTGAGGTGTTGGTCAAGGCAGAGGCTGGAAGAATTATAACCCACCCGATCGCGGGCACGATCAAGCGAGGTGTCGACCCAGATCAGGACCAGCAGCTCGCAGATACGCTTCATGCTAGCATCAAGGACCGGGCAGAACATGTCATGCTGGTTGACTTGGCGCGGAACGATGTGAACAGAGTGTGCGATCCACTGTCGACCAGAGTGGACAAGCTCATGGTTGTGCAGAAGTTCAGTCATGTCCAGCATTTGGTATCGGAGGTTTCAGGTGTGCTGCGACCAGACAAGACACGATTTGATGCGTTTCGCTCAATCTTTCCTGCTGGGACTGTGTCAGGAGCGCCCAAAGTCAAGGCTATGGAGCTGATTGCAGAGCTGGAGGGCGAGAAGCGAGGTGTCTACGCAGGTGCGGTAGGCTACTTTGGGTACAACCGAGTCAACACAGTTGATGCAACAGAAGTTGAAGGCGCAATGGACACCTGCATTGCGCTGCGGACCATGATGACCAAGGGCGGTGTAGCATACTTGCAAGCCGGCGGCGGCATTGTGTTCGACAGCAACGAGGGCGAGGAGTACGAAGAAACGATCAACAAGCTCAAGGCGAACATGACTTGCATCGAACAAGCTGAGAGGCTCCACTGGGAGGAACAGCAGGGCGAAGCTAGTGACTTGTCTGTCAATGGAACGTCAGGCGGGCCAACCAAGGTCGATGTTGCAGGCGGATAGATATAGATGTAGATGTAGACTGCAGACAGGCACGACGATGCTCTCGTTCCGGTAGGAAGCATCCGAGCATTCCGACTTCTGTCTCTCAGCGGACTGCTCTCCGTAGATCGGCTCGGCTCTGACTCGGAGCAGGTGGGACGGGGCGCCTTCTTCTCAACCCCTCGGGGCTCCAAAGTCGGAGGCTGCAACCGAGTGAAAGCGTGACACGACATCTGTAGAGCATGACTTGATGCCGAATTGGTGTGTACAGAATGTTCCATAGCTGACTGAGTATTAGTGACATGGCGGTGTAACTGACGACACGCGAGCAACGACCATCGGTGTGCTCGCAAATGGTTGAGATGCTTTCATTGAATAGGCGAGACGCAAGCTGCACGTTAAGCTGCATCCACCCACCCGACTGCGGGACGATCCTGCACGTCGACGGGAGCGTCGAGCTTGTCGGTTCCTGACTTAATACTTAATTTTTGTGTAGGTCAGAGGCAAGAGCCTCAGCAATCGTTGCTCCTGCTGCAAAGCGCCTCGTCGCGTGTCTTGTGCTTGCGCTCTCTGTGAGCTCGAGATCAACACTCGCTGCATCTCTTGATCTTGCTTGATCTTGTTCTTCCTCCGACACATCCATACCTCCATCTATTCCTCCCAGCAGCCTCCTCGCATCAGCATACACCAACGACAGCATCGCCACCTCGTTCTTGTTGCAGCTGCTACGGCGTATCGTTTGCTGCTTGCACTGTCCAGCCAATCGCCTATATCACTGTCCCTCACTGCCGAGAATAGGCCAGTTCCTCAGTGGGCACCTGAGCACCCGCCAGGAACAACGTCCACCGCACTCGCCGCCAGCTCCTCCGTACACGCACCGCCACGATGGTCATCATCGACAACCAAGAGGTGCTCAGCATCGAGGAGACGAGATTGAAAGAGGACCGCGATCGCGTCAAGTACTGGAAGAAGTGGGGGTGCTATACCGCTGAGCGACAATGGGCGACCGTGCGAGAGGACTACTCGTCAGTCGATACACTGCTCTCATAACTGCATGCTTCACTGTTGCTGACACACTGTCAGTGCTGATGGCGATGCCTGGAGTTCCTTTACCTACGACATGGCCCGTTCGAGAGCTTATCGATGGGGAGAAGACGGCATTGCGGGCGTCTCCGATACACATGGCCGCATGCACATTGCCTTTGCATTCTGGAACGGCGTCGAGTGAGTGATTCCTGCTGTTTTGTCTCCTCAGCTGCTCTAACATGTTACAGCCCGCATCTCAAGGAACGCCTCTTCGGTCTTTCCAACCCTCAGGGTGTCCACGGCGAATCGATCAAGGAATGCCACTTCCACCTCGACAACACACCAACCCACTCCTACATGAAGTATCTCTACAAGCTGCCACAACGCGAGTTTCCCTATCAAGAGATCATCAAGGAGAACGCAAGGCGCAACAAGACGCAGAGGGAGTACAACCTCATCGACACAGATGCCTTCAAGGACAACCGCTATTGGGACATCTTCATCGAGACTGCCAAGGAGCACGACAATCCAGACGAACTACTCTTCCGTGTCACCGCGTACAACCGTGGAGATAAGCCGGCCAAGCTGCACATCCTGCCACATGTTTGGTTCCGCAATACCTGGGCCTGGGGATACGATTCGTACAAGCCGACCATCAAGCAACAGGACAGCCTCACAGCTTCGATCGATCATCGGAATATCGGCCAGCGCTACTTCCAGTGCTCGCCCTCGCCGAACAGCTGCGGGTTTGAAGCCGACATCGAGCCCGAGTTTCTGTATACAGACAACGACACCAATTTCAAGGCGCTATGGGGTTCCAGCTCCAACAAGACCCCGTATGTCAAAGACGCCTTCCACAACCGTGTCGTCAAAGGCGACAAGCAAGCTGTGAATCCGCAGAAGACCGGAACGAAGAGTGCCGCATGGTATGCTTTTGATCAAGGCGAGGGTGTGCCACCTGGCCAGTGTGCCGTGGTACGCTTCAGAATATCTACCAAGCACTCCGAGGACTACCTGGACGAAGAAACTTTCGACGAAGTCATTGACCAGCGTCTTGCCGAGGCCGATGAGTTCTACTACAAGATCAACCCACTCCCAATGACCGATGACCTCCGCAATATACAGCGTCAAGCGCTATCAGGCATGATGTGGTGCAAACAATACTACCACTTCATCTGGGACCAGTGGGCGAACGGAGATCCAGCAATGCCCCCTCCACCTCCTGAACGCAAGTCCGTGAGAAATGCTCAGTGGAAGCACATGCATCTGGACGATATCCTCTCCATGCCTGACTCCTGGGAATATCCGTTCTTTGCCGCTTGGGACTCGGCATTCCACTGTATCCCCTTATCGCTCATAGACCCGGCATTCGCCAAGAAGCAGCTGGATCTCTTCACGAGGGAGTGGTACATGCATCCCAATGGCCAGCTGCCGGCGTACGAATGGAACTTTGGTGATGTCAACCCTCCTGTGCATGCATGGTCGGTTTTTCGGACTTTCAAGATTGAGCGCAAGATGTATGGCCGCGAAGACATTGACTTCCTCGAGCGCGTGTTCCACAAACTGCTCATGAACTTCACCTGGTGGTGTAACCGCAAGGATTTCGACGGCAACAACATCTTCGAGGGTGGTTTCCTCGGCTTGGACAACATTGGTCTGTTCAATCGCTCGGATCCACTACCTACCGGCGGTACCTTGGAACAGGCCGATGCCACCGGCTGGATGGCATTCTACTGCTTGTGCATGCTCAACATCGCCCTTGAGTTGGCCAAGCATCGTCGCATCTACGAAGATATTGCCTCAAAGTTCGTCGAGCACTTCATCGCCATATCGGACGCGATGCAATACCGGGTTGGCACTGAAGCCAAGTCTCTATGGAACGATGAAGATGGCTTCTACTACGATGCGATCTCCTGGGGCGGTCCGTGGTCCCACCAAATGAAGGTCAGGTCTTTGGTCGGTCTGATTCCCATGTACGCCACCCTCACTCTTGAACCGAGCGTCATTAACAAATTTCCATCATTCAAGAGGCGCCTGGAATGGTTCATGAAGAACAAGCACGACGTGCGAGAACGAAACATTGCCAGTATGACCCGGCGTGGCAAAGATGAGCGACTGCTGCTCTCTCTCGTCAATGAGGATCGTCTCCGCAGCATCTGCCATTATATGCTCTCCCCGAATGAGTTCTTGAGCGATCATGGTATACGCTCCTTGTCTAAATATCACAAAGATCACCCGGTCTCGATGGACGTGAACGGACAACAGTACTCGGTTAGCTATGTTCCAGGAGACTCCGACAGCGGCCTCTTTGGTGGCAACAGCAACTGGAGAGGGCCGGTCTGGCTCGCCGTCAACTTCCTGATCATCGAATCGCTCTTGCGGTTCTACATGTTCTACGGCAATACCTTCAAGGTTGAATGTCCGACTGGCTCAGGCGAATACATGCATCTTGGCCATGTAGCGGAAGAGATCCAGCACAGATTGCAACATCTCATGGCTAGCGATCACAGTGGCCGCCGCGCCTTCAATGATGGCCGAGACATGACCGACTTTGACCCTCACTGGAAGGATTACCTTTTCTTCTACGAATACTTCGATGGCGACACTGGCCGTGGGCTTGGTGCCAGTCACCAGTGCGGTTGGACTGGTCTCATGGCCAAGATCATCCAGGATACTGGTGTGAACTGTCGTCTGCCTCAAACGCCACGAACACCGGGTGCTGCCGCGGAGCATTATTTCGACGACACGTTCATCCGGCAACGTCGCGCATCCCTCGGACAGCGTCGTCCAACCGGTCTTGCCCGCTCCATGACACGTACTCGTAGCATTGGTGAGCGTAGTGACTGGGGCCAAAGCACGAACGGCGACGCCGGAGACGAGGACGGTGACGATACGGCCAAGCCAAATCGATCGTATTCCATCTACAACGAAAATGATCCCAACGCAGGCAAGCCCGCCGAACACGATCCAGATGACCCGATCAACAAGTATGTCCAGGACCAGCTTGCCAGGATCAGGAGTAACGAGAGCGCTGAGCTTGCTGAAGAGCTCGCGTCGCAGACAGATGGTGCCAATGGACATTGAGATGAACGATGATGATGAGACCTGCAACTTCTTGTACCTATGTTGACCTATCTATGACGATGCTATGGATGGCATGTGAGTTGCATATGCATGTTAGCGCGCAGGGTGGCAAAGGAGAGTGATAGAACCAGAACCTAGAAGCTAGACATAGATGACAAGGCACGGTTGCGCGCCTGGATGTACCTCATTACCTAACGGTCAACATCTCCTGTTGGTGGCGGGCAGCTATACACTTCACATTCTCGGCGAGCATCATATTGAGAAGGCCTTGCACAATGAGGTACGTGCCGCTCTCATGCCACGCTATGATATGACGACGATGACATTACACATACATGTACACACTGATGCGTCGTCCGGTGTGTTCATACGAGACTACACTGCCTGTTCCATTACAACAGAACCATTTTTATGCAGATCTTTCCATGCTTGCCCTGGATTCCAGTCTGGAATCTTCCAGATCTCGACCTCGAAGCGGTTGGGCACTTTCCACGCGAAGTCGTATTCCGTGAAGAATCCAACTCGACGTTGAGTCTCTTTGGCTTTCGCCCCAGCATCGCGGACCCACTGCTTCCAGGTGTCGGTCCCTTCACTTGTAGGCCAATTGCCTGGGACCCACTGAGCCGTCTTTGTTAGAGCGATAGCTTTCCAAAGAGCCTCCGTGAACGTCTCGTTCGTTGTCCCGCCTTCGATGCCGTGTTCTTGAACCTCGTAGCAGGACAGATCCCAGTGCCACTCTTGCGGAAGTGCAGCTGCAAACCAATGTGCAATGTTCATGATCACGTATGCCCCGAGCCAGGCTAGTTGTAGTTGCAGTTTTGCATTGGCGAGGCAGACAATTCCGCCCATGAGCATCAATGTGCCAAGTAGTGCCAATGCCCGGTGGTACCAGTCGTTCTCCAGAGTGTAATCTATCTTTTCCGGCGCAAAGTAAAGTTCTCTGGCGATCTCCTCTGTACATCTGACAACGAGGAAGCTACCATTCGGATATCTTATGACGGTATCGCCGCGTGGTGTTTCTCCTTTCGGGCGCTGTGTTAGTTCCAGGTTCCATTTGTTGATGGCGCCGATTACGGTCGAAAGACCTGACAGCAGGATGGTTGCAACGATGGACATCCCGTCTCCGAATACTATTGAGGCGATGAGCAAGACGATTGCTTCTGAGAATCCAATGAGGGTCACCCAGGTCATGGGTCCCAAAGCTTTTGCTTTTACAAGCGGCGGGCGTATCTTCTCTTCGTTGATGGCTGCTTTGCTTGAATCAGGCTCATCCGAGTCTTCGTGCTCTTTGTTGGCCTCTTGGCTTGGGGTTCGTTTGGGCTGGCCGCGGAAGAAGACGTCGGTCCATTTCTGCTCCCTGCGGTCATCTGTCTTCTTCACTTCAACGCAGCGGACCGTGTGACGATCCATCTTCTTTCCACTGACTCCATCAGCTGAATAAGCCACGGGGGAGATGTTCAATTTACGTACAGCAATATACCAGCAATGTGCTGCACATTGTCTTTGACATTACCAGACTCTACGCCACTTACCGTGGCAGGCGTTGCTGGCAAGACCGTTGGGCGCGTCGTGTAGAGCAGAGCTTGCGGGGCTGGTAAGATGCGCGGCAGATACTGTGAATACATCAGCTGAATACTTCACGTGTAGTGGGTTGCCACATCGACTCACGAAAAGCCTGGACAACGCCGAGACCTGCGCATTTGCTTGGACCGATCCCTCGCCGAGCACCGCCAGGAATCCGACGATGTCCAGTTGGAAGTTGTCGAGCCCATTCAGCCACCACACTCCCCAGTTGGGTTCTCCTGGAATAGCGACCGTGATATTGCTGTTCCCTCCTGACATGATGGACGAGTCTTGCTGCGGGTCTCACGGGGTTCTTCCGGAATATGGTAATGCAGCAGAGAAAGCAACAGCGGCGAGAAATACTGATATACAGCAGGACGATGGCCGGTGAGCAGCAGAGCGTGAGAAAAGATTACTTTACTTACATCAGGCTGGCGCTTGAGCGTGCGTCTCAGCCCCGCGATGCTTGCAGATGGCGTGGTCGAAATGGTGCAGCCATGCCGCCTGTGTAGCTTTCTGGAACAGTCGTGTCCGGCGGCCTCTGCTATGTATTTTAGTATTTTAGGCGACCCGTGCTCACGATGCGGTCGTGGCCCGACCACGTGATAGGCGTGAGTTGATGGAATACAGATATGTTCATCAGTCAACCAATGTAATGTTGAGGAGAGACGGGAGTGTGTTGTTGCAGATTGTTGTGTCTGGCTGGCAAGCGCGAGTCGGTGCTCGGTTCGGCCATGCCGCCGCATCTCGGGATCCTCGGCAGTGTAGTCTAGCGAGGTCCAGCCACCCCACCACGCCCACCTTCATCAGTCGACGGCCTCGAGGCTCGAGCTGAAGACACCCGCGCAGGCTTCCATCAGGTCATTGGTCGAGAACCCGCCCTGCACAGCTGGTGATTGTGCTTGTGTCTGCGCCCTTTGCTCTAAGTCGCCCTGTGCAGGTGGTGAGCCCAGCGTGGCGCCAGGCTGAGGCGCAGCGCATGCAGATTGGCGTCGTGCTATGTACGACCCTCGCCTGCCTCAGTCCATGGGCCGCTTTGCGCAGGAACACCCTCCACTGCATGTTGTACTGATTGATCAATGCTCATGGAACAAAACACGCCCGCCAGTACTCCTTCTCGACTGCACGTGTTGCTACATCGGGATTACCCCCTTGAGCCGCCAGCAGCTGAATAGCACTGCCTTCCGGTCGTCAAGACTTGAACTGCCGATAATTCTACCATTGACGAGACAGACACATATAGACATCGCGATACTGCTGAGGTACATATCTGGTCTCGCGATCACCTTGTCTTTGCTTGCTGGTGTGCGTTTGCCGTTTGGGTGGCGCGTTTGCTCACGTCTGTGTTGTAGGTATCGCGCTATCAGTAACAAAAGAACGTCTAACTCTTGAAAGCGACGGTCTCTGGGTACTGATATGCATGTTGTGGATAAGCTGAAAGATCGGGTAAGTCTTTTCCTGCGCCTGGCAAGATCAAGGACACCGGCACACCAGCACATCAATGCTTCCTGCTGATCAAAGACTAGTTGCAGTTTGGGCGAAGAAAGGCAGAACAGGCAGCGGCAGCAGCAGATTCCAAGGCCACACGCGATACTGGCGAGCACTTGACACAGCCTGGAAATATGACTAGCACTTCTGAAGCAGCGGCTGCCTCCAGCGACCCCTTCGAGACTTACTGCCGAGAACGAGATGATCTCCTCGCCGCTGAGCGCGCACTTGCCTGGAATCAGCTAGCGAGGTCGACGGCATCAGCAGCAGAGAAGCAAGCTGGTCAAATAATCATCAAGATTCGAGAGAACGAGCGCATTGATCCGGCACTGTATGGAAATTTGCCTGGCGAGGAAGTTCCTGCATCCAACACACGGGACATGGGAGGACGTTTCCTGGTCAACAAAGAACGGATAGAGCAGAGCAAGGTCTTTGAGATCGCTCGACGCATGCCCAAAGGCGCTCACTTACATCTCCATCTCAATGCGGTCTTGCCACCCGAGGAGCTCATGCCGCACGCTCGGAGGCTGGAAGAGACGTTTTACATACGCAGCACGAAGCCATTAGTGACGGCCGAGGACTTCTACGCCCCCGACACGGAGATAGTGTTCGAGGTCAAGTCGAGGAACACTCAGCGGGCTGATGTCTTCGATCCAGGATACAATCCTAAATGGAAAGAACCCAATGCTGTATCGTGGATGAGGTGGACCGACTTCCGCCAGCGCTTTCCGGGTACGGCGTCTCTTGATCAGATCCCAATTGAGATCGCAAGAAAGGAGAATGAAGATCTCGACGATGCGGAACGGTGGGCGCGCGAGAAAATCATCTTCACCCAGGATCGCGCGTACAACGATCGTCAGACGACGAATGGCATATGGGCATGTTTCAATCAAGGTACCCGCGCCTCTAAAGGTCTCGTACATTACGAAAGCATGTTTCGTTGGTACATTGGCCGGGTCATCGACACCATGATTGAGGATAATGTGATGTACTTCGAATTGCGGCCAATGCTCCTGGACAAGGCAATACCTACCGACGACGGTGAACGCAAGCTCGACCACAAGGCGCAAATGGAGGTAATTTGTGAGGAAGTGCGGAAGAAGCAAGCTGAACTACAGCGTAATGGTCAAATCGACACCTTCCCGTTCGGCTTGAAGATCATCTATGGTACACCAAGAAGTATCCCAAGACCGATGATGAAAAAAGAATTGCAAGACTGCATCAACCTCAAAAAGGCGTACCCAGACTTGATCTGCGGCTTTGACCTCGTCGGAGCAGAGGACAGACCCAACAACATCGGATTCTACGCAGACCTTTTGCTGGACTTCGTGGCTGACACTAAAAAGGAGTTCGGAGAGCCTATTCCGTTCATATTCCACGCTGGGGAATCACTGTTAGACACCGGCGGATCGCACAATCCCGAAAACAGCAACCTTTACGATTCACTTTTGCTGAATTGCAAGCGCGTTGGTCACGGATATGCTCTCCTGAAGCACCCCGTGCTTGCTCAGAAGTATCGCGAACGGAAGATCTGCTTGGAACTCTGTCCCATCTCCAACGAACTGCTCGGTCTCTGTGGTAATGCGAGACAGCACATATTCCCAGAGCTGTTGGCAGCTGGCTTGCAGTGTACACTCAATGCCGACAATCCCAATATGTTCAGGTAAGGTGTCACCTAGCCGCAGAGACCGCACCGATACTGACTTATGGACAGGTACGCAGGACGCAGCGCATCACCATTGTCCTACGAGTTCTACCAAGTAATGGTAGGCGATCCTCGTATGGACATCCACGGCTGGAAACAGCTTGCTCTGTGGAGCATCGAGCATAGCTGCATCAGCCATCAAGAACAGATCAGGGCCAAGGCAATCTTCAGAAAGGACTGGGAAGCATTCTGCTTGTCGGTCGTGGAAGATTATGGTAGCCACGCCGATTCTATGAAAGATCTTGACAAGCGCTGGAACCCGGAAGTGCCGTAGCGTAAATCAGCGTGACCGGAGACTTGCACAAATCGACTGCAGTCTAGGAGTTGTGTGGCCCCTGTGGCGGCAATGTGACATAAGTGCAGCACGGAAACCCAAGACAGGGTTCAGCCAAGAATAAAGCGCGAGCAGCAAACATCGCGTGGCGGCAAAGCAAGTAGAAGCATAGGCCGGAAGCATGTTCGGGGGAGCACGATGTAGAGAAGCTCAACACCATTTATGAGCGCAGAGACCATGTTGGAACTGGGGGAGGACGTGAAGCGTGGTGTGCACCACCCGCAACGCTGCTTTCACGTGCAAAATTGCGCTCCGCTTCTAGCGCCAAACAAAAGTTCACGCACACAACGGTCGCACGTCTCGAGTGGGGCACCACGCGACTAAGACACAAAAAAGTAGACACCTCTTTTCACGTCCATGGCCGTTCCTTGAAGCTTACGGTTCTTATCAGCGCCGCCAACACCATGGCCACGCTTTCGTGCCTGCTTATGCTATTGCAGATTGTTCAATACTCACTCACGTCAACGTCTGCGCAGATCACACCTCGTCCAAATGAATATCCAGACGCGGCACTTGGAGAGATTGAACAACTGTGGAAGCGGGGCACCAACGTCTGTGATGACCAAGGCATCTGTATGGACATCAACATAAGCAGGAGAGGCTTCCTTGCTAACTTCTGTCAACAGTCCATTGTCCAACAGGCACTTGCTACGAGTACCACGGGTCAATAGGTTGCTGCTCAGTGTATGCTATTCTATACTCCCCCTCTTGGTTACAGACACTGATTGCTTTGCAGATCAAGCTGTGCGCCTCGCACGACTTGCATAGAGCACATCGAAACTCTCATCACTGAGCCCTGCGACCGAAATACAGGTGGATGCTTGTACTGGTAAGACGTCAGAGTATTCATTCGCTATCATTCTTCTGACCATTGGCAGCAACAATCCGGCGGCACCGCACTGTCGCACCCAGACAAACCCACTGAACAGCCAGTACAACCACTACTGCGACACTATTGGAGGTACCATTACGGTAACCACCGGGACTTTTGCAAAACCGACCACTGTCGCAACGTCTACCAGCATCTCGACAAAGACCATGGCCGCCATGGAGACAGCCTCGGCCGCCGCAAGCCCTGGACATTCTCTTTCTTACGGTGCCATTGTAGGAACTGCTTGCGGCGTCAGCGCTGCGGTGCTCCTCGTCGCTGCAGCACTCTGGTATATCCGATCTCGAAAGCGTGGACAACACGAGGAGGAACAGGAGAAACATCGAGGGGCTACCGACGAAATACCAGCGTCTGAGAGTCGCGATGGAAATGAGCAAGCACCAAATAAGGACCAAGCCACACGTCAAGCTGCAGCTATAATGGCACCTACCTCTTGTGGCGACCACGACACGGCTAAGCAGTCGACAGACAACTTAGGATCACCAACTTCCACTTTGGCCTACATGCCAAAAGATGGCACACGATACACAGTCACGAATCCAGACTTGAACCCGATCTCGCCTACCGACAGCTCGATTCGCGACTTCAAGCCGAGCCATACCTCAGCAGTGGAAGCGCCCTCCGACCGGCCTGTGATGGCGAAACGTCCATTCATCCCCGTCAGCGAATCGAACATTACCGCACCTTCTCGCACCAATTCCGCTTCACAATTCCCCAGCCCGATAGCAGCTCACACACCATATACGCCTTCTCAGTACCACCCGAGCGCACCGAACAGCATCGCGAAGCCTTTCTTGCAGCCGCCAAGCTTACCGCAAGACTACTCCACAGCAACGTTTGCTTCTGATGCCACTAGAGTGCCAGCAGGCTTGTATACCCCGTCCAACTATCAGCCTGGAGCACCTGGGAGTGTAGCCAGGACAGCACCACCCAATTTGCCGCAAGAGTACTCCGCAGCGACACTTCCGTCGGATAACCCAGATGGATCTCCCATCTATCGCGGCTTGAGGAGTTCGAGTTCTAGTGCGTTCCCGCCATATGCGTACCTGAGCCCTGAGGATGCTCTGGCTGGAGGCTGGACGAACGACAGCCCTCCTCATGGTGAGCACTGAGGGTTGACTTGAGATGGAAGGCCTGCTATGAGGTGGAGCTTGGACACATACTAAGTCGCTTCCAGGTTGTACATGTTGGGCGGTCGGAAGGTAACTACATGGTTGTTGCACAGAGGGTGGGGGCAAGGATTTGATACAAGCGATGTTCTCAAGTGCCGTAACTTTGGTGTCGCCAGCCAAATATGGCATGACATGTGATGATGTCGCCACGACTTGCACCCTAAAGCTACTGATCCTAGTCCTGTCGAATTCTGCATGTCGCATGCATGCAGAGTCGGAGATATCGTAGCGGAATGGATCATGGTACAGGATGCTTGCGACTGGATTGAGCTGCGACAGTGCTTGGTAGTGTGTTCGCATGAGGACCAAACTTACACCATATCTACATTGAACACCCTCTACACGAGCTTCGGGCCTCGTTCTCAGCATTCCAGCGTGCCCTTATCATGACTGTAGACCGGCACATGTGCTTCTGACAGCCTGTATGTAGTCGCATGCAGTCGTAGCCGTAAGGATCCGTTGCCAGGCAGCTCACAGAACGCGTGGAGCTACGGTACAGGCAGCCAGTCGGAGATGACGCTGCCGCGTGTTGCTTGCTTCGCACCTTCCCTCCCGTGAGACCAGGATTGCTGTACGACGCCGTTGCTGGTTTGCCTGGGCAGCATGAAACACCTTTCGCGCAAGCTTTTCCCACCTAAAAAGGGTCCAATGCTGGTCGGCGAGATCTAACTTATGCCGTTGTCGACGAATCGATCCCAGTGGGATCTATGGTGTGCGAAGTAGTAGCCACAGCAGTCGAAGATCGCGTCACATGTCCGAGCACGCTGCTGTCGATGCGAACAATGAAAGGCGCGGCTTTGTTGTGAGGTCACTGAGGTGTTGTTGACGTTCGAACTGAAGGGTACCTAGGTACATGTACTTTCACGTAAGACGGCGGGGAAGATCCGCGCGCGACGCTTCTACCGTACCTCGTCTAGACCACTGCACACCGAGCACACTACTGTACCTGCTGCTTGACCGACCTAAGCTGTTTCCACTCACCACCCACCACCGTCACCGTCACCACCGCCGCTGCCATCTCCTCCTCCCTCACGCCCCCCGCATGATCATCAGTGTCTCTGACTAGCACGTCGTAGGCGGTGACACTCCCGAACAACCTCGCTCGCTCTGCACTTCCCTTGTGTCAGGAACAACAGCCAGCTCCACGCCGAAGGTTCTCCGACGCCTCGAGTGCCCAACTCACCTCACCTCACCTCGCCGTCCGTCTGCTACACAGTCGCGATGGGCAAGCGTTCGCAAATGCAGTAGCGGCAACATTGGGTGCCGATCGGCGTGCCCAGTCCGAAGGCACTGGGTCAATAGCACTGAGAGGCAATCGCGAGATGGCCGCAAGCGAGGGCGGAGGCCCACCCGCGAGTCTGGTGCCGCCAGCCGTCGCTGCATTGAAGGACGAAGCGGCAGCAGAAGGACACGACAGAGGGCAGATGCTTAGGACAATCAGCATGGACATACGGGAAGAACGTGAGGATCTGAAAAAGGCTGCGGAGCAGTCTCTCAATGCCATTCTGGAGCTGGACCTCGAGGGCCACGTCAGATGGGTCAGTCCCTCCTGGGAGGACGTGACTGGCATTGCACCAAGCAGTGTCGTTGGAAAGCCAATTGCTGAGCTGTTGGCCGAGAACAACACCATCTTTGCCAATTGCCTTGATGCCATGCGAAAGGACGACTCCAAGAGCCGTGTCGTGCGGTTCTCCATCAAGAGTCCTCCCAGTATCCCCTATGAGGATGCTCACTCAGCAGACGACAAAACGCCGGTGGAACCGCAGGCTGGACTCGACAGTTTACCGGAGCCTGGCGAGGCAGCTGATGCGCAACCGGCGGAGGATGAAAGCGTGGAGCTTGAAGCTCAGGGCATCATGGTCTACGATCGTACGACGGGTGAAGAGAGTCACACAATGTGGATGATCAAGCCCGCTGTCTCACGTGAGATCACCATCGACCTGCCACCGGTCTTGGCCGACTCACTGGGCATCGGGGCTGAAATGCTAGCCAATTACTTGACCATACTGACAGATGTTGGAATGAACGACCCGGGCAACCATCCGCCTCCTCTCCCTGTGCTTTGTCGGATCTGTGAACGTCAAATCACACCCTGGTGGTTCGAAAAGCACACCGAGCTATGCTTCCAGGAACACCGAGCAGAAATGGAAGTGCAGATGGCACAGGAGTCTCTGAATGAGCAGAGATCGGCTTTGGTCAAGGTTCTTGATGCACTGGAGGTACAGGCCCGAGTGCCAAAGCAGAATGCCATCGATGCCGGATCGCCGTCCCCGGTGCCCAAGGCCGAGTACAAGGGATACACCATTGGTCCGACCTCGACTCCGTCTTCTGGACCTACATCTGGCCGATCTACACCTGCTGCGCATCAGCCGCGCTCTCGAGAATCTTCAGCCAGCGGCTTTGGTCATCATAGAGCCAGAAGCTTTGCTGTCAGGAGGCCTCTGGCCCGCATAGTGGAATTGATCCTAGATCTTTGCGACACAGCGATGGAGATCAGCACACCGTCAATAAAAGACACCAAGGGTTATGCTCCTGGGGAGCTTCGGACACAGTCCCCGCAGTCAGAGGGCCGCATACAACAGGTCATGCAATGGCAATCGCCGAGCGCTGGATCGCTTGAGAACGAACATGGTCTCGCTCTTCTCTGCGACGACACTTCGCAGCTGGCGAAATCCAAGATTGAGGCTGTCTTCCGACATCGTCGCATCCTTGAGTATTCAGAACGCATTCGTATCGAGTACGATATTCTGGTGCAAGAGTGTATCGAGGCGGCGCTGCAAAAGGCTGTCCGCATTGCTGCCGGCGACGATAGCGATTCAAGCTGCAGTGAAGACAATGGTGGCTATGAGCCTTCAGAGCACAACCCAGGAATCATGGCGGCCTCAGAAACAGCAAACGAAGGTCCGGAACAAACGCATGGCGACGACATGTTCAATCTCAACACATTCAAGTCTGCTGGCAGCTCTTCCGCTATGGCCATGGCTCTTAGGAACACGTCGGAATCCATACTCCAGCGACGTCAGTCATCCGCAGGGTCCTCGCGAGCCAGTAGTCCACGCGCTGGAGCCACCACCCCCAAGTCGTACAGCGCGCCTTCTGAATCATTCTTGCTGCACAAACGCGGGTCGATCGCATTGGAGAGCGACACTGGCGCGGAAAGTGATGGCAGCATGCGCTCGTCAATCGCCAGTGCCACCGGGAGCCATCGTCGCGCAGACTCACCTGGGGCTGAGCTGAGTTTGAGTCGCGTTGCCAGCACAAGATCACGGGATCGCAAACGGCAAAGTCTGATTCTTCCCAGCCTGACAGGTGCCGGTCGCCATCATTCGCCTGGTCGTGGTCCACCACCACCTTCTTCGCCCCTTCGCATGGCTAAGCCTAGACTACCCAGTGGTACTGACAGCAACCCTTCGCCAATAACGTCGCCAATATTGACTCAGAGCGAGTTCAATTCGCCCATAATCCGCGCGCAACATCATCATCACCATCATCGTCGGCAATCTTCAGCCGCGTTGTCGGAGGCGCTTGGACGGCCTGCATCACCACGATTGAGTGCCGTGATCAGCAATCCCCAGCCACGGGCGGTTCAGACATCAATCAAAGACTTCGAGATCATCAAGCCGATCAGCAAGGGTGCTTTTGGCAGTGTCTACCTGTCCAAGAAGAAGTCGACTGGCGATTACTATGCCATCAAGACGCTCAAGAAAACCGACATGATTGCCAAGAATCAAGTAACAAATGTCAAGGCCGAACGTGCGATCATGATGTGGCAAGGCGAGAGCGATTTCGTCGCGAAGCTGTACTGGACCTTCTCTAGCAAGGATTTTCTCTACCTTGTCATGGAGTACCTGAATGGAGGGGATTGTGCCTCGCTGATCAAAGTACTCGGAGCGCTGCCGGAGGACTGGACTCAAAAGTACATTGCTGAGGTGGTGCTGTGTGTGCAGCATCTACACAGCCGCCAAATTGTCCATCGAGACCTCAAGCCAGACAACCTTCTGATTGATGCTAAAGGGCATCTGAAGCTGACCGACTTTGGTCTTTCGCGTATGGGTCTCATTGGGCGACAAAAGCGCGCCATCGACGCTAAACCAGGTGATGCGCCACCTGATCTCCTGAAAGCAGGGCCTTTCCGGCGAGCGCCATCTGTGACCTCCTCGCGATCGACTTCATTTGACTACCAAGGACACCATTCCCCGGCGCAAACACCAGCATTGACACCCGCAGTCATGAGTCACGACATGAATCAGCCCTCATATTTCAGTCTGTATCGAGAAGGATCAAGAGAGCCCTCTCGGCGGACATCTGGGCACCGCAGCGATAGTGGTGACAGCGAGGCTCTCTCGGCAATGTTTCGTAGGTTCTCAATAGCTGATGGGAGAACGCCGATTGAAGAGGAAACAGCCGACGAAGAGGGTCAAGAGTCGCCAGATCCATACGCACTGCAGCCTGTTGCTAGTAACTCGAGCGCACCGAGGACAGAGACTCCCCCACAGCCATCAGCTATGCCCCCACCTGTGATGGCACTCTTTGATCCCGACGACAGCAACCGGCGATTTGTGGGCACACCGGACTACCTGGCACCCGAAACGATCAACGGTGCCGGTCAAGACGAGATGAGTGATTGGTGGTCACTTGGCTGCATTCTGTTCGAGTGTCTATATGGACGGCCACCATTCAATGCTGATACCCCCGAGGAAGTGTTCCAGAACATCTTGATGCGCAACATACACTGGCCTTCAGAAGATGAAGATGACGTGTCTGAAGAAGCAAAGGACCTCATCAACAAGCTCATGTGTCTTGATCCGCAAGAACGTCTGGGATCTAACAAGGACGGAAAGTATGACAGTGGTGGTGATGAAATCAAGGCTCATTCCTGGTTTACCGGGATCAATTGGGAGACTCTTCGCGAGGACGAAGCATCTTTCGTCCCCGCTAGCGAGAATCCCGAGGACACAGAGTATTTCGATTCGCGAGGCGCCACAATGCAGAGCTTCGCCGCCGAATTCGAGGACCAGTCCTCGTCGCCGGTGCAAACTCCAGGAGCCGACTACCCAGACAGGCCGCACGACGCGCTTTCGCGGGTTAGGAGCCAAGTCAATTCCGTCAAGCGGAACCTGATGCCACTGCACATACCGCCACATGTGAGAGACAATCGATCACGACGTCTCAGTGAGCCCGTAGCTGCTGATGACTTTGGGAACTTCCAATTCAAGAATCTCCCAGTGCTTGAAAAGGCGAACAAGGATGTCATCCAAAAACTCCGAGCAGATGCCATGCATGCACAGACCAAGACTGCAAACAGTGCAGCCGCGTCTTCATCAGCATTGGCATCGCCACCACCAGCGCCATCCTTAGAGTCCAGTCCTGTGGTCCCAGGGCCGCTCAAGCGCACATTGTCTGCCAACAAGGGCTCAACCCGCCCACAGTCTCCCTCTCTACTGAGCCAGGCCAACTCTTCGCCAAATCGTGGATCGCAGCCATCTTCCCCATTGCTTGTGTCTTTTAGTGCGGGTCAGCATCAGGACCGACGCAAAACGTCAAGCGGCTCTTCGAACTTGTCACAACAGACTAGCAGCTCGCTACAACCGGGCACGTCTCTCGAACACGCACCAAGGTTACCTGTCACTTTCAAGGCTTCTGCGAGCGCACCATCGCCAATTAAATCAGGCAAGTCAGGTTCTGTCCATCTGCCATCTCACCCAGACCGCGCCTCCCCGGGAAGTCGGCAAGGAAGTGTTTCATCGCCAAGGCAAAGATCACAGACTGTTGGTTCCCAGGATCAAGACGGAGACCATGTCCCTGAAATGCTTGCCTCGCACCATCACAAGCGAAGAAGTGGAGTATTCGATGTCTCACCATCTTCTTCAGACAACGAAGAGACTCGACACCAAGCTCTACTACGCGTACAGCGTCGGCGCCAGAGCTCCCGGCGGCTATCTCAGATCAGCCTGGCAGACGGACCCACTTTCCGAACCCTTGATGTTCTCGTTTGTGAGGATCATCCTGTGTCTCGCCTCGTAATGGAGCGCCTTCTGGAGAAGTTGCGATGCCGCACCATTGCCGTGACTAACGGATCCGAGGCAATGAGGTATGCCATGAGCGAAGTGAAGTTCGACATTATCATGATGGAGTACAAACTGCCCCATGTCAACGGTGCTGATGTTGCGAGAATGATTCGGGACACCAAGAACGCCAATTCTCACACCCCCATAGTAGCCGTGACAGGTTATCTCAACCAGCTTCAAGGGGCTCATCATTTCGATGCGCTCATCGAAAAACCGCCCACAAAGGAGAAGCTGGAAGAGGTGATGGGTAGACTCTGTCAGTGGAGGACGCCACCGGAAGGCTGGAAGCCGCCCATGCCCCAAGCCATCCCTCCATCGGGGTTGCGCAAAGAGTCAATGCCGACTGATGATAGTCCAACTACTACATCGTCAATCGCCGGAGGCAGCTTCCATGCATCCTCGAGCGTCACAAGCAATCGCGAGAATTCGATCGGCTCAACGACATCTATTGGTGAGGATTCTAATCACAGCATTCCGTTCATCATCAGTCGACAGCCAACTATGGATTCGGAGCAGGGCCCCTCAGACCTCGAGCGCAACTTTGGCACCACTGGCGGTCTGGGCATCACTCGCAGTCTGGATCAAGCAAGTAAACAGGCTGGGATCGGGCATCCTCTGCCACACCTTGAGCATCAGTCGTCTGCACCTGCGGCTCTGTCCGGTGAATCGGATCAACCAGCGCCGAGAAGACAACCTTCGAACGAAGCAATCCAGGCAAAACGAAGATCATTGGAGAAGGTACGCCACGAATCGGCCGCGGAGAGCGGCGATGACGAACTCGAGGAGGACGAGCTTGGACGTGCCCCTGTCCGCCAGCGGTCTCCCAAACGTCACGTCAAGCGTAGTTCTAAGCTAGGTACAGAGATGATGCGTTCTTCGAGCAACGGTGAGTCAAAAGTTTCTCAATGGTCTTGGGTAGGCATTTACTGATAAGACTAAAGGGAGCGTGATCTCGAGTGAAGATCTCCTGTCTGCAGCCGGGCCTCGAACAGCCAGCGCAGAGCATGCAATTCTGGAAGAATCGCTTGCCGATGTCGCTGCTGCTGCTACTGGGCATTTGACACCACCCGAATTCTTTCCTCCCGCTCCAGGCCATCATACCGAAGACATTGATATGGACGCTCGAACGCCAGACGATGCTACACCGAAGCCGCAAGACACTGGAGACGCCGATCCAGATCCGACACCCAGAGCAGCATCTCAAGAAGACACCTGAGCAAGCAAGTCTTGCTACAGATCGACATTCACATTGTTCGCATTACATTCGCTGTATTGATTTTCGAGGCTACGTTAGCTTTGCTTGTTTCCTATGTTAAGTTACCGACTTTACGACCGCGTTACGGAGTCTTTGCAAGCAGGGCGTTTGGGGAGTTACAGCACAACATAATTTGACAGGGTTGCTGGGTTTGAGAAATCACTTCTGTTCCAAAATGTCGCGAGAAAACAGCCTTTTTTAAGTAGTCGCAGAGGCGATCACAGTCTGGGACCTTGCGTTGGCGCTTTGTAACACCACGAATGGAAGTGTTTGATAGCGCAAGGCATTTGATTCCCACAAGATCGAGAATGCCACGAGGAGGATACAGTTTGTATCAATATAGAGACAATCACATCTCTCAGCCAGAAGCATCGTGGAATACGATTTTTCTCTTTTATTCAAAAATTCCAAAGCCTGCGCCCTGCTCATGTGAAAAGCTCTGGTGGCTACAAGAGCATCGTCGCAAAATGCAGAAACCTCGCACCCTGATCATTCATGCCCAGCCCACCGACGCCTCGCTTCAATAACTCTTTCAAATGCAACACAAAGGATCTACTGGAAGTCACGTAGCTTGGCAATGTCGTTGAGCACAATTTCCAGCTCGTCGTCGCCGATCTTGCCCTCTAGCGAAGGGACCAGAGTGCGTGCTTCTTCGGCCGTGTCGCAGCATAGTGTAGCTATCATCCAACCGACAGTCAGCACTTCTTATCCAGATAATACTCCCTTCTGGATCCCATCCGTCTTTGTCTAGACTATCACTCACCCAACTGCGCCCTCTCAAACTGCGTGATTCCCAGCTCGCGCTCCGTCAGCTCGGTACTGATCTGGTTGACCTGTCGTATGCTGTTGTCGTCCTTGAAGCGCGCAAAGTGGCGGCAGTAATCGCGGGTCTTGTAGTAGATTTCGGTGTGGTTGGGCTGGCCGCGGGCTTTCTCGAGTTGGTCGAGCATGAGGGTGACTTCGGCGGGGGAGAGGGCTTGTTCGCCGGACATTTCGCCGAGTTTGAGGTGCGTGGTGGCTTCTTCGTCGCCGGTTGGGGGTGGGCGGCGGCGCGAGGTTGGTGCTGGGACGCGCGATTGGGGGCCGGCCATGGTGATGGATGAGGTGGTAATGGTGGTGGTGGTGGTGGTGGTGGAGGTGGGTTGAGGTTGTTGAGATGGTTGTGCGGAGCGGTGTTAGTGGATGTGGATGTTTGGGTGGTGTCGCGTGGCTTGGTCTCGCACGCGACTCGGTGAAGGTGGAGATGGGGATGGAGATGGAGACGGGATGCAGTGGTGCCGCTGTTTCGCGCCAAGAATGCTATAGTTCTAGTTTCATGGCTTGTGTCTTTGTTTGGAAGAAGCAATGAACGAGATGCAGCTTCGTCAGGCACTCAGGCAGGACGGAACAGCGCACAAGTCTAGCACAGCCTCACTTCGCCGCGTTATTGCATGCAGAATTGGGTGTAGGTGACTTTGCGTGAGTTATTGGTATTGCAGCACGGGCAAGAGGCTCTTCGCGCCTCTGGTACGGTACCTCGCTCCAAACTGGAAGCACTCCCGCCTGAAACTCCAACACCCCCGACCACCGCACCCACGCCCTGCGCCGCGACTCTGCTGCACACCCATCGCGCAACCCTATCCCCTCCTGTCGCCCTGTTGTCCTCGACTGGCGACGTTCGCACAGCATTCGCGACCACACGATCCTCACCCACACCCGCGCCCACGCCACGCCACACCGCGTCCATCTGCGCTGCGCACGAGGAGGAGCAGCACACCGCACCACCACAGACTGTAAATCTTGGTGGTGGAGGAGGTGGATCGAGGCGATTCCTGGCACTGGCACTTCCACACCTGCACCACGCCCTGTGCGCGAGTCGGACACAGGCCCGTCGCCATACCCCCTTCCGCCACCCTGCTGCGATACTATTGCGCACCCTCGCCAGATCTGCGACTGCGACACTGCGACCGCACGACCATTGCGCGCACGCTATCGTGTCTCCGCGACACCTAGCGGAGCCCTGGCATGGCTCTGCCACCTAGCGACAGGCCGCCCGGCGCGGCGAAGCAGGCATACCACGACGACGACGGCCAGTTTGCACAGCACGATCACTCACCCGTGGCGAACGGCCGGACAGACCTTAGCACACGGCCGCACGAGCAGGAGAATGCTGCCGCTTTGGCACCCCAAGATCGATCGAGACCCTCGGTCGAGGCCACGAATGAGGGTGGTAGCAAAGACAGGTCCAAGTCAAATGGTCGACGGCCCAGCGGACAGCAGAGATCGTGTGGGAAGTGCCAGCGGCATCTCACTGGACAGTTCGTGAGAGCGCTGGGGGACACATATCATTTGGAGTGCTTTACATGTCACGTATGTACCCGAAGGAGGTCGCATGCGCACAGCTTACGGACTTACAACTAACAACGTCGCAGGACTGTGGCAAGATCGTAGCCTCCAAGTTCTTTCCGGTGCCAGACCAACCGCCGGGCCAGTATCCACTGTGCGAGACCGACTATTTTCGACGGCTCGATCTACTCTGCTTTGCCTGTGGTGGAGCTCTGAGAGGATCATACATCACAGCACTGGATCGAAAATACCACATTGAGCACTTCACATGCTCAGTGTGTCCCACAGTTTTCGGCGCACAAGACTCGTACTATGAACATGAGGGCAGCGTGTACTGCCACTATCACTATTCCACCAAGTTTGCACAGAAATGTAATGGCTGTCAAACAGCCATTCTGAAGCAGTTTGTGGAGATATTCCGGAATGGTGTGAATCAGCATTGGCATCCTGAGTGCTACATGATTCACAAATACTGGAACGTACGACTACATGCACCGCCGCCGAAGGGTTCTGAGGAAGAGCAAGCGCTCGAGCGACTAAGGATAGATCGCGACACAGGCGAAGGCGATGCCAGTGAAAATGAGAGGCAGGTCGTCAAGAACGAAGAAGAAGCAGTCGAGTACAAAGTCCACTGGATATGGCACACACTATCGACCTTCGAGGAACGTTCAGCCACATGCATATCGGACATGTTGCTGCATGTCAGTAACGGAGCGTACATGGACGGTGTCGTGGCGGCCAAGAAATTCATCACTCACGTCGATCTTCTTTTCGGCGCAGCAGACGTTCTCGATCACCGACTTCACGTTCGACCCAACAGGAACGCAGATGGCGTCCGGACCTTTGAAGCCATTGTGCACCCCGGACTCAGCTACAGCAGAGAGGCAAAGCTTCTTTGCAAGAAAGTCGTGGCGTTCTTCCAACTGCTCGCAGAGAATCAAGATAACGGCGTACGACGGCTTGGCGTCACTCAAGAGCTGCTATCGCTGGTGACTGGACTGGCGCATTACTTGAAGTTGATGATCAGAATCTGCTTGTCTGGCGCTCTGAAGCTGGAACGTGAGACCGCGAGTGCGGAAGGCTTGGAGAGCTTCCTCGAGGATATCAGCAAGCTCGAGGACCGCTTGCAGTCGGAAAGCCAGAGAGACTCCAAGGCTGACGCCGAATTGTACGTCGACAAAAGTGCAGACACTTGTGTCGTGTGTGGCAAAGCTGTCGAGGACAAGTGCTTCCGGCGGGACAATCGAGTCCTCCATACACAATGCGTCAGCTGCTCGAAGTGCGGTAAAGACTTGAGCGACGACCCAGGCGAGGCTCGGTGGAGTGAACAGACCCAGCGAGTATGGTGTTCGATCCACGCTCCTTCTGATTCGAGAGCCGGCGGATTTGTGCCCATCACACGGTTGCAGCAATATGTGCATCTACTCAGGGTGGCTCACGCAAGGCTTTTGGCAACGCTGAGGACCAGCGGCGCACTCCCGCACACAAGTGATGACCCCAATCTTGCAGGATACGACTCACGAGAAGGGCATACACCCTCGAACGAAGGCCAGCCTCCCCTTTTACGCTCCAACACGAGATCCAGATCGTACGCTGGCAGGTCTGGAGCACAAAAAAATCAAGGCGATCAGAGCTACGAAGATACAATGGGAGATGTTCGACGTCTGAGAAGCACACGAATGGACAAGCACCTTTCGAATGCAACCAAGAAAGCCCGGACATCGAGAATCATTGACGGGCCCGAGGGTATGAGGCCTGGCTCTGCAGATGGTGGCAATGGCCGAAGAAGGACTGGCACGTTCCAGATTGTCGAGGATCGAGACGCTAACGGCGAGGCTCTGAACCACTTGGCTTTTGGCAAGAACGACGCCATGACCCTCGATGACATTCCCAGGATAGTGCAGGCTCAGCAGACGAGAGAACAAAGACCGAACGCTTCCAGGTTCGCAAGGCAGCCCATGATACCGCACGAGCCAAGACCCAAGTTGATCAATGGCCACACTCGGGAATGGTCTGGCGATGGCAATGAGCGCATGGAGACTCGTCCACCTGGTACGAAGAAATATTTCTCTGAGCTGACGGCTCTGGAGTACTTTATTGTTCGACACGTTGCTGTTCTGTCGATGGAGCCACTACTCGAAGGCCACTTCAACCAGGAAGAGCTGCTTGAGCTTATAGAAAGCAAGCGTCCCACTTTCTGGAGCAAGTTCGGCAAAGCGTTCCAGGGTAAGGAGAAGAAGGAGAAGAGACCGAAGACCGCCATCTTCGGCATACCTCTGGACCAAATCATTGAGCGCGATTATGAAGAAAGCACCGATGGCGTTGGTCCCGGGTCGTTGAAAATCCCGTCCCTGGTGCAAGAGTGCATTACAGCAATGCGCACTATGGACATGTCAGTCGAAGGAGTTTTCCGGAAGAACGGCAACATTAAGCGGCTCAACGATGTCAAAGAGGAGATTGACAACAAGGGTGCTGTTGATGTCGACCTGTCGAAGGAGAATCCAGTTCAGGTGGCTGCGCTGCTGAAGAAGTTCCTCCGCGAATTACCGGACCCGCTTCTTACACACAAGCTGCACGATCTCTGGATTACCTCACAAAAGATTGACGACAGTGATCGAAGGCGAAGGCTGCTGCATCTGACTTGTTGTCTGCTGCCCAAGTCCCACAGAGACACCATGGAAGTGCTCTTCACATTCCTGCAATGGGTTTCTAGCTTCAGTCATGTTGACGAGGAGAGCGGAAGCAAGATGGACATTCACAACCTGGCGACCGTCATCACACCGAACATTCTGCATCGTGGCAAAGATCATGTACCTGTTGATGACAGCTTCTTGGCCATTGAAGCTGTCCACAGCTTGATCGAGTGCAACGAAGCCATGTGTGAGGTGAGTATTGCTGGTATCACCATCGATCAAACAGACACTAACTGACATTTACAGGTTCCCGAAGATCTCGCCATGATCTTGAACGACTCTTCTCTCTTCAGCAACAGTGCCGACATCACCACTAAGGAAATCCTGAAAAGATATGGCGACCGTGCCAAAGCACCAACAGTCAACAGTGCACAGCCAACAATAGCAGCAGTCCACAACGGAGCGACATCGCCGCCCTCTTCCGCTCCTGTCGTAACCCGCGTGGACACGGACCCGTACCAACAGAGTGCCTGGCAGAACGAAAGCTCAGTCAGACACGTCGGTGGAGACCCAATGACCCCACCCAATCTGCCTTATGTGAATCCCAGCGCGAGTACAGAGTGTCATGGCAGTCCGAACAGGGGCAGCGTACGGTCAGGAATCTACGACAAACAGCGAGCCATGGGCGTGGCATGATATTTTGACATAGCTTGAATCTGCTCCGGCTTGGATACGATACCACCCCGGTCAGGCTACATCGGCGTTTTACTCTTTCGATGGATTACGTGCATAACATCAGCGGAGCACCACGGCGTTTGGCATTTTCATAGATTGTGGGCATGTGCCTACACTGGATGCTCATGATCTTACATCTCTTTTGTTGATAGCGGTCAGCGGGCTTCCAAAATAAGATCGATGGACCCAGTCTCGCAGGCAGAAAGTTGCAAAGAGCGTAACGGAGAGGCGTCACGGGATTCATCTGGGGCCTTCTGAGCCGTAGTATAGATGGGCTTAGTAGCAGGGCGATACCGCGACCTATGAACAGCGAGTCCGGAGAGATGGACACAGCCGCGAAAAGCTGCAGATTATTTCAATAGCATGGAAAGACAAAAGTGACCATCAGACTGACACTGTGAGTGTTTTCGAGTTGTCCGCACCTTCCTTGCCTGTTTCGGACGTCGCCCCTGGGCCATTAACATCGGACGAACCATTATGTGCCGGTGCCACAGCATGGGATCTGGTGGTCACGGCATCAGATCTGCTTCCTCGACCCACGAGCCAAAATGAACTTCACGCAAGAATTCACGCAAGAAGACTTCGCATGTATTGATCGGTGCAAATGACTCTGTCCTTTACTGCGAGATCCTTAATTCTCTCTGCTACAGGAGTAGTACAGCGGCTAATGATTAAAAGTATCGAACATTATCCTCGAAAAAATCGTACATTCAATGTCGCGTGACTCTCGCTCGAGGCGTGGTGATGCGATGCTGCCGCTACAACACTTGTTTCAAACGCCGCCAGGATGCTGAAGATCCATTCTTGCTGGACATTTGTAGACAAAGTTCTGAATGATCCGTGGAAAGGTCATGCTCTTCAGCAGAAGAAAATTGCGGCCACGGCACCAAAGGCGAGGGCAAGTGCGCTGCCGCCGGTGGCCACGAGGGAGGAGGCAGCACCGGTGCTGGCTGGAGCAGAGGCACTTGTTTGGCTGCCCTGGAAGCCAGCACCGCTGGTGCCAGCTGGAGTCTCGGTTGCGCTCTCGGAGCTGGTGCGGGTGAGGGTCGCGGAGCTCATGGTTTGGTTGCGTGACATGGAGGTGCCAGTGCCTGCGCTGATCGTGGCGGTCGTGATGGCGGAGGAGTTTTGCGAGACGGTCATGGTTGCGATGGCTGAGCTGGAACCGTGGGAGGTCATGCTGGGGACCTGTTAGAGAAGCTATCAAACAGGTGTAGGATGAGTTGACTTACGATCCAGAAGCGGAAGAGCTGCTGGAGCTACCACCCTGGCCACCACCCTGGATCTGGACTAAGGGATCGTTAGTGCTGTATGGGATGTCGGAAAGGCGTGGTCTAGCTTACAGGGTCCGAAGTAGTTCAGCTCGTTGCCCTGCTTGATCTCCAGGGCGTAGTCGGCGCCGTTCTCAAGGCTCCTGTCAACGCTCCAGATGTACTGGCCGTTGGTAGCAGAGTCGGTCAGTGTGGCAACCGTCTTCAAGTCGCCCGGGTTTCCCTTCCTCAGCAAGATAGTGACCGGCTGTGATGATGTTAGCATACAATGGCCAGGGTGAAGGCATCTTTGACGTCGTACCGAGGTGGTATCACCAGTGGCGTAGGTCAGAGCCGTCTGCTGTCCTGCGGTGATGGGGCTAGGCACACGGGTAAAGTACAGAGTCGACGAGGTGCCTTGGGCAGCGGCGAATGCAGCGAGTACGCCGACGAAGAGAGCTTTCGCGAACATTCTGTGGGATTGTTGACTGCTTGGTAGTACTGCGAGGTGGATTTGTCGTGGTGATGGATCGTCTGACAGCGGGTGGGTAACGAGTGGCACGTCTCAAGGATGACGGATAAAGAGAATGTGATGCTGTGCGATGCAGGACAAGGACGATGACAGGAGTGCGAGTGCGAGTGCGAACAAAGGCGCTTCTTGCTGTAAGGGAGGTGGGGAGCCTGTTGCGATGGAACGTTCGTCGCACACGGGCCCGACCGTCCTTTTCTCGCCAAACAAATCTCCCGGGCACCAATTAGTTCGCGTCTGGCTGCGGCCCCTGGCCGAGCGCATGCACATGTACCCGCGCTACAGCGAGCGTGTCATGCCAATTGGACACGCGCTAGTCTATTGATGCGGCGCTAGTAAGAGTCATGTGGCTTTCTGCAACGTCTACTACTTTCTGCAACGTCTACTACTTTCTGCAACGTCTACTACTATTCTCGCCGAACGCAGTTTGAGCCTCCGCTCCATCGCTCACGTGGCTCTGCTCCCAACTTATGTATCCTTCTGGCATCTGGGCTCGTCTTCCATATGAAGCAGCAATGACGTCTATCGTCAGCACTCGTCGCATGGTGGCCTGCCCCAATATCGATGCTGCTCCACATCTCATGTCGAGCCTTGTGCTACTGCAACGACGACCGACTGTTTGCTGGAGAAGCAACGGCAGGATCGCTCCGCCAGTGAGCTTCATGTCACCCGCGGACCGACTATTCCAGTCCAGAGCTGCGAGCGCTAGGTCGCCGTCGTCGAGCAGTGTATGCTGTATCAGCAGTACGTTTCCGGCGGCATCCTGCTGCTTGCCGGTGGCAGTCGCAGAAGCTTCGCAAGTCGTTTGGCGGCAGCACCTGGCCATGTTTTATACTGGCATAACACTGCTGGTTGACGGGCATTCCTATGCGGCGGCGAATGGCACCTCCTCATCTCCGACCGACTCACCCGGCGCTCTCTGGCGCAATCTCCAAGCCGCGAAGACAACTCCCGAGATCTACCGGATGTTCTGGACTTGCGAGCGATGTCACTGTTTGCGTAGAGCTCGAGGAGAAGACCACTCAACAGAGTATGCATTCCATTTTGACGCATTCGCAAGTTCTGCCTGAAGCGACTTGCCACTGTCTTGAGTGTGCGCATGACCAAGCGGCGTGGGCGGCACAGCCGTCCCACGATGTTGCCTTCTAGGCCAAACTCAGTGGAATGTTTGGGCTGGGTCTAGCTGACAACGCAGCCCATGATTGGCTACTACACAACCACCAAGCCTAGAATGCCTAGCTACCGACCCTACAGATATATACCAGGGGCGTTGGTACCTGTTGATCCGTTCAGCATAACTTCGCGCCAGGTCCAAGGTAGGCTGTCTCCAGACCTCATCGCTCTTCCCATTCCATTGTTCTCACCACACGATCGTTACTCATCACTAACCCACGACATTAATCAACATGCTCTTCACACGATCGTTCATCGCTGCTCTGCTCAGCGCTGTCGCATCCGCGCAGTCAAATGCCAACCCTTTCAAGAACCCCGTGGGAGGTCGCCAGGCGGCCGCTGGCCAGTCACTCACTTTGGAGTGGAACCCTACGACTGACGGCACGGTGTCCTTGATTCTGCGAAGTGGCTCGAGCGGCAACCTGGCTGAGGGCACGCCCATCGCGTGTAAGCTTGCACTGATGGCACGCATGTCTGATCCTACAAGACTGACGATGAGCAGCTAACATTCCAAACTCGGGCTCGTACACCTGGGATATTCCGTCAGACATCGTCCGCGGGGCCGATTATACGGTAGAGATCGTTGCGGACAGCGACTCGTCAGAGACCAATTTCACTCCTCCATTCGCCGTCGACAGCACCAACACCACACCTGCAAGCACGAGCGCGGACTCTTCTTCCGCGGCTGTCACTGCAAGGCCCAGTGCGTTCCCTCTCCCGTCAGGCGTGACTATTGACACAGTAGCACACTCATCCACTGGTCCGCGCCTTCCTATATTCGTTACAGCATGTCCACTAACAGCCTTGCAGCTTCCAACACCGAATCCGCTACCAACACCGAGTCCTCTGCCTCCGCGACTGATTCATCCGAGAGCTCGACCATGATCACTGGCACATCAAGCCGCGCAAGCTCTTCCCAAGCACCGACTGCAACAGGTGATGCCGTCACCACTGGCCCAGCAACTCAGACTGGTGCCGCTGCTCGCGCTACTGCTGCAGCAGGTTTCCTTGGTGTTGTCGCTTTGGGTGCTCTTGCACTTTAAGAAGTGCGGATCTGCAAATCAGACACATGTGTATATACCTTGGACATATTCGATACCCTTTACCACGCGACCATAGATACACTGGGACCTGTTCTGATTGATGCTGGTGCTGCATGTTTTACAACCGCCGCTGGGGTGATGTAGGATTGAGTGAGAGTATGAGAGTGAGAGTCGAAGTGAGATGGTGTGGGCAACGCAATCGCCGCGTGAACGAGAGCTGAAGTGAGGGAAGCGGAGCACTCACATATGCTCACATCAGAGTCTTTCTTTCCCTGGAGAGCTTTGCACGACCCTCAATGCCCATTGCATAAACTGCAGTGTCACCAACCTCAAACAAGATGCAGAAGCCATCGAAGAGCCAAGCAAAGAAGAAGAAGCGCATCGCGAGTGCCATTCAGTTCTTCGACGAGCAGTATGGCAAAGATGTCGACCGCCTAGCCGGATGGCAAGCTCTCTGCGCAGACGTCGGTGTACCTGTCGGCGAGTCGATCACTATGACCAGAGCCTCGAGGATGTGTTCGTCAACATCATTGACTTGGTCAAAGCCAAACGAGCTGGAAACGCCATCCATCGATTTGACAACCTGAAAGAGCTGCAGGATTACAGCCACCACACACGCAAGAAGTTTCCCTTGGATGAAGCGAAGGAGAAGAAAATGCTGGAGGGTTCGCTGGTCAAGATGTCCGGACCGCGTCGACTTTGAGAATCGAGACAGTAAGATGTGCCACTACTGCGGCAGTACTGTACACTTGGAGTTGTATTGATGGAGGCATGTGGGACAGCATTATGGTTGTGTAGAGCGCAGCTGAAAGCAGGATGTTCCGATGCTAGCCATACCGGGCAAGAGGTCATGGCAGCGATTGTAAATAGTGTCATGAGGCAACGCAACGCTCGTTAGTCCGGAGTGTAAGCATGATGTACGAACGAGAATGAACACCTCTTGTGTTTAGCGAAATGAGTCAGGGATCCAAAAGGTGTCGTCCATAGTGATGACGGATGAAACGGCGTTCTGTGTTGAGTTGTACATGTATCTTGTGACTGCTGTCACGTGTGTGGTCTGTCAGCTCGAAGCTACTGCGCTAGGAGGTATCTGACATGTAGGTTCACGAACAGCTCGGCAGAAACGTATTGCAGATGATACGCGTATTGCTGCTGTAGGCGCCAACACCTGATCGCTGCCATCTCCCTCACCCCACCACATTTCCGATGTTTGCATCACTCACCGACAACACCAACCGCCAGCGATAGCGCTCACGATGCGACAGGTCCGCCTCCTGCTGGCAGTGGCCGTCAATCTGCTGGCGCTGGGAGCTGCGGGCAAGAAAGATGAGCCGACGATTGAAGAGACGAAATTCGAACACCAGCCGCGTAACATCCTCTTCTTCGAGGACAGCGACACAGTCTTGCTCACCGATGCCGAACTCACCAAAACCTACCGCTCCACGGACGGCGGCTCCAAGTGGGAGCTCTGCAAGAGTGGCGATGATGAGATTGACGGTGTGATGGAAGTGGTGAAGCATCCGCTTGATAAGAAGACGGCGGTCATCTTGGGCCA
Source organism: Fulvia fulva (assembly GCF_020509005.1). Taxonomy (NCBI): domain Eukaryota; kingdom Fungi; phylum Ascomycota; class Dothideomycetes; order Mycosphaerellales; family Mycosphaerellaceae; genus Fulvia; species Fulvia fulva. The sequence continues at coordinate 2,765,079 of NC_063012.1, forward strand.
TGACAAGGAGCACTGGATCACTCATGATCGGGGAGAAACATGGACGTCCTTCAAGTCCGAGGAGAGCCCAGCCCATACTCGTCCAGGCATCTCGTTCCATGCGACGGATCCCAAACGCATGATATATAATGCGGAATCATGTACGGGCTTGATGTGCACTTCGAAGCTATACTACACCAAGGACGGATTCAAAACCGAGCCAGAGAAACTTGGAGAGCATCTGGATCTGGAGACATGCATATGGGCAAAGAGTACTGACATCTTCACGACTGGAGATGAGACGCTGGATCAAGACCGCATACTTTGCATCACACAAGGCTCATGGTTCTCGTCCAAGAACAAGGTCGTGTATTCGGATACTTTCTTCAAGGATGACGACCACACGGAGCCTACGATGAGCGATGGAAGAACTGTCGAGGATATCACCAACATTGCTGCTGTGAAGAAGTACATCGTCTTCGCGGCAAAGAGTGACAGGACTTCTGAGATGGCAATGTATGTGACAGACGACACCAAGACCTGGCATCGGGCTGAGTTTGGTGAGCACAAGCTCGAGGAGGGCGCATATACCCTGCTGGAAAGCACCAACTACAGTATGCAAGTGGACGTGATGACGACGACCCAGATGTCCCCGGTGGGAGTACTCTTGACGTCCAACAGCAATGGTACGTTCTTTACGAAGAACCTGGAGCATACCAATCGCAACAGCAAAGGCTACGTGGACTTTGAAAAGGTATCTAACATCCAGGGTATTGTCTTGGCCAACGTTGTCGACAACTGGGAAGAAGTCGGGCGCAAATGGCTGGCCGATAAGAAGATTGTCTCCAAGATCTCGTTCGACGATGGCAGGACTTGGGAAGACATGAAAGCTGACAAGGACACCCTCCATCTGCACTCGGTCACTAGCCCGCACAACGTCGGCCGAATCTTCAGCAGTCCAGCGCCTGGGATTGTGATGGGCGTTGGAAACACCGGGAAAGTACTCAAAGAGTACGAAGAAGGCGACCTATACGTATCTGATGATGCTGGTCTCAATTGGAGGCGCGCGATTGAGAAGCCACACATCTACGAGTTCGGTGCTCAAGGCTCGGTGTTGGTAGCTGTGAGAGACGGCGAGACTGATGTCGTCAAATGGTCAATCGACCATGGCAAGAATTGGGAGAAGGTGACTCTGAAAGACAAGGTCAAGCCAATGCTTCTGACAACTACGCCTGACTCTACGTCGACCAAATTCCTGTTGGTGGCGACCCGGGGCGGTGGCTCAGGAACAGAACATTTGACCATCGCCATGAACTTCAAGGATCTGTCAGACCGAAAGTGCAAGGACAAGGACATGGAAAAGTGGTCGGCTCGTGTGGATGACGACGGGGAGCCGACCTGCATCATGGGTCATACTCAGCATTTTATGCGTAGAAAGGCGGACGCCGATTGTGTCGTTGTTACTGACCATTTTGAGGACCCGGAAGAAGAGAGAAAGCATTGCAAATGTACCAAGGCAGACTTCGAATGCGACTACAACTTCAAGAAGGAAGGCGATAAGTGCGTTCAGGTTGGTGCTATCGTGCCCCCTGATGGTGCTTGTGATGGCGGAAAGACCAAGTTCAAGGGCACCTCGGGCTATAGGTTGATACCAGGAGATGATTGTGATATGGATGCCAAAGGTTCCATCAATCTAGCCGAAGAAGTGGATCGAGAATGTACAGACACGAAGACCCCACCGGTCAATGGCGACATCTCGACCGAAGTCACCAAGTTCGAGGGCGACAGATTTGTTGAGTACTACTACCTCGAGCGAGAGCGATCCTCATCCGGTGACGATGAGTCTATCGTCATGCGGACTGAGCGACGAGAGGTATGGAAGTCACACGATCACGGCAAGAAGTGGGAGCAGGTTCTCAAAGATGAAGAGATCCTGGCCATCTACCCTCACCAGTACATCAACGACTACGTGTACATGATCACGCCTTCAAAAACGGTACACTATTCCACCGATCGAGCACAAAAGTTCCACAAGTTCGAGGCACCCGAGGAGCCAAATCGAGATGCCATTCAAGTGTTGTCATTTCATCCGACCAACAAGGATTGGTTGATATGGACGGGCTCCCGAGATTGCAAAGACAAGTCGACGGACTGTTTGACGGTCGCCCACGTTTCCGAGCACGGAGGTGAAGGTTGGGAAACGCTGCTGCGCGCTGTCCGAAAATGTCAATTCGTCTACAGGGACGACCGCGAGGGATCAGACAACTTGGTCTTCTGTGAACAATACGAGAATGAGAATCAAGACTCCTCGTTATTGCTCTTGAGTAGCGACGACTTCTTCAAACACCAGAAGGAGGTCAAACGGGACGTCATCAGCTTCGCTACGATGGCGGAATACATCGTGGTTGCTGTGCGCGATACAGAGCAGGAAACCCTAAAGGTTGACACCAGCATTGATGGTGTCAGCTTCGCTGATGCCAAATTCCCGCGCAACTTCCACGTACCTCACCAGCAAGCCTATACGGTGCTCGACTCAAGTACGCATGCGATCTTCTTGCATGTCACCGTGAACAACATCAAGGATCAAGAATACGGCAGCATCATCAAGAGCAACAGCAACGGCACTTCATATGTTCTTTCCGTGGCTGAGGTCAACAGAAATGATGCTGGCTATGTAGACTTCGAGAAGATGCAAGGTCTTGAGGGCGTGGCTGTCATCAACCGGGTGGCGAATGTCAAAGAAGTGGACGGAGGAAGCTCAAAAAAGCTTCAGACCTGGATCACTCACAACGACGGTAGCCGCTGGGAGCAACTGTCGTTCCCAACAATTCCGAAGGATGAGAAGAACAAGAAGGACTTCTACCCCTGCCAGCAGAACAATCAAGAATGCAGACTGCATCTCCATGGCTATACAGAACGCAAAGATCCCAGGGACACGTACAGCTCAGCCAGCGCCGTTGGTCTCATGATTGGCACCGGCAATGTTGGCGAGTTCCTTGGCTACAAGAAGGATGCTGACACATTCATTACACGAGATGGTGGACTGTCCTGGCACTTCGCCGCACCGGGTAACTGGATGTGGGAGTACGGCGACCAAGGCTCTATAATCGTCCTCGTCAAAGAAGATGAACCCACAGACTTCGTACGGTACACTCTGGATGAGGGAGAAAATTGGAAAGAGCACAAATTCGGCGAAGAGATGATTGTTGAAGACATCACTACTGTTCCGAGCGACACCAGCCGCAACTTCTTGCTCTGGGGCAAGATTGGTTCAAGCATTGCCACAATCAACATTGATTTCAGTGGCCTGAAAGAAAGGAGCGTGCAATGCAAGCTCGACGAGAACAAGCCTAAGGATAACGACTATGACCTTTGGGAGCCCAAACATCCCTACGAGGACGATGGCTGCCTCTTTGGTCACATTGCCCAGTACCATCGCAAGAAGACCAAGTCCGAATGCTACAACGGCGAGAAGCGCGACCACTTGCATAGTATCTCGAAGAACTGCACTTGCACGCGTGAGGACTTCGAGTGCGATTACAATTACGAGCGTCAATCACACGGGTCGTGTGAACCGGTAAAGGGCGTGGAGAGGCCAGACTCAGCGGCTGTTTGCAAGAAGAATCCTGACCTCCTCGAGTACTATGAGACCCAGGGATATCGTCGCATCCCGCTGTCGACATGTGAAGGCGGATTGACCCTAGATCAACCTGGTAAACCTATTCCATGCCCGGGTAAAGAAGATGACTACAAGAAGAAACACGCCATCAGCGGCGCTGGATTGTTCTTCGCGATCGTCATACCCATTGCCGCAGCCGCAGGCATAGGCTACTGGGTCTGGAAGAACTGGGACGGCAAATTCGGCCGCATCAGGCTCGGCGACAACATGGGAGGCGGCTTTGGAGACGCTTTCGATGGCGATGCGCCATGGGTCAAGTACCCCGTCATGGCAGTTTCTGGCATCGTCGCCGTACTAGCTGCTATACCACTTTTAGTGGGCAGTATATGGAGGACGGTATCGTCAATGCTCGGGAGAAGTAGCGGTGGTTACACAAGGCCTTACACGAGCAGGAGTAGTTTCCAGCGAGGCAGGGGTGATTACGCCGTGGTTGATCCCGACGAAGGCGAATTGCTTGGGGAGGATAGCGATGAGGATGTATAGTGGTAATTCTCTGCCTGCTACTGCTTGCTGCATTCTAGCGATTGCGATGAGGTTATTTGTACATGTTAGATAGGATAAGGAGCTGTTCACTTGTGCATTATGAAATGATTCTTCAAACCATATTTTTAAACCAAGTGTGCTTGCTTGATCGTCATGGAATGTGTCTTGTACAGTATAGTACTGGTCTGGTTAATGTACATGCCCGCAATGCTGATATACCAAGCGCCAGCTGGTTGCCACGCTATGTATGGCAGCTTGTGTTCCACCACGGAGCCGGACGTTGTCGTTAAGGATCCAGTGAGCATTGCTGCTTGTAGAGACCGTAGCTGCCACATCTGCGGATCGTCCCGTCCTCGTGGGCTCCTATGGAGTTCCTGCTATTCTCTATGATGATCTCGATGCTTTGTGTCATGGCCCATGGCTTCAGTGGTATGTCATTGCAAAATTGCCGTGCGCAGGTATTGGGCAAGCTGTAGATGGCCGTCAACAGGTGTTGTCACCATGTTGGAGCACACGGTTCCAGCTCACGAAGCCTATCGTCTGATGGCATGCGGACTAGAAGCCTCTCCTATTTCGTGAACATTTGTGTCAATTGTGACTGCAGAGCTTCCGTCGATGTGGACGCCGCCTTGTCCTTCTCACTCTGAAGCTCCTCGAGACTCTTTATCCGCAGCTCCTTGATCTTCAAGATGGTATATCGATGCTTGCTCTTCACTTTCCTCACATGCCTGTTCCTTCGCTTCGTCTTTTCCTTGATCCGCAGAGGTTCGCTTTCCACGCCCATGACCACTGCCCTGCAGACAAAAAGCCTGTCGTCAATGTATGAGAACTTGCCCTTGGCGATGTGTGGGACAAAGTGTGGCGCGTGGATCGCCGTGGGTGTCGCTGCCAATGGGCCGGTGGGCATAACTCGCGAATGGCTGGCGAGGGAGCCTGTTGTCGGGTCCAGCACCTCGACAGTCGTAGTGGTGGGACTCTTCAGCTTCGGTGCTGCTGCGGGAGCTTTGAGGGTGAACTCTCTGCTTCCCAAGTTGATGGCTCTGTTCAGACGCAGGACGTCGCCGGGCTCAACATCGTGCATCAGGAAGGGTAGGCGTAGTGTGTCGCCCTCGGTCACCAGGTAGGGATTGCCATGTATGTGGACAGTGACATAATGTGGACCCTGCGCTCTCAGGACTGGAAGTAGTTCTCGCAACTGAGGAGAGAGGTGCAACGGTGAGGATGCTGGAGCTGGGCCGGGTGTCTGCGACGATGGAGGTGGCAGTGGTGTTGGAGAGGCATTATCTGCGTCTTGCGATGCCAGCGACAGACCCCTCCGCCCCAATGGCTTCTTCTGTGGTGGTGCCTTCTGCGGTGTATGTCTACTGCTCGTGACGCGCTTGATGTGAGGAGTCGTCTCGGGTGATGTCGCTGTCGCCGTCGCTGTCGTGCTCAAGCTGAGGCTGGCTATCCATGGTATGAGGAATGTCGGAGGCAATCGCGAGGGAGTCTCCAAAGCAGCACGTTTCAAAGGGGTGGCTAGCATCGTTGCCATTGTGTGTTGCGACGCCTTCAATGTGCCAAACATGCACATGCACCCATCTGCAGACACTCCCACAGGCGAGAAGGAGATGCTGCGGGCGGCAAAGTTGCCGCTTCGGATCGCCTCTCGCCTTCCCTCCATCGAGAACTTCTTCGCAGACACCGACACTACTCGACATCACAGCACGCACGACAACACCGCCGCGATGCCTCAGAACGAGTATATGAAGCGCTTCACCGCGCTGCATGGCCGCCGTCTTGACCATGAGGAACGCACTCGCAAGCGGACTGCACGAGAGGCACACCATGAATCGAAGAAGGCGCAGAACTATACTGGCCTGCGGGCTAAGCTGCACCAGCAGAAGCGCCACAAGGAGAAGATCCAGATGAAGAAGGCCATCAAACAGCAGGAGGAGAAGAACGTCAAGTCGTCCGAGCCAGCACAACCCTCGAGCACGCCACTTCCCAGCTACCTGCTTGACCGAAGCAACACCACAAACGCGAAAGCACTCAGTTCGGCAATCAAGAACAAGCGAGCTGAGAAGGCTGCCAAATTCAGTGTGCCTCTTCCCAAGGTCCGAGGCATCAGCGAGGAGGAGATGTTCAAGGTGGTCAAGACGGGCAAGAAGACTGCCAAGAAGAGCTGGAAGCGCATGATCACAAAGCCTACCTTCGTCGGTCCCGATTTCACCAGAAGACCGGTCAAGTACGAGCGTTTTATTCGTCCTATGGGTCTGCGATACAAGAAGGCCAACGTCACACATCCGGAGCTGGGCGTAACTGTGCAACTGCCGATCATCAGTGTCAAGAAGAACCCACAGAACCCCATGTACACACAATTGGGTGTCTTGACTAAGGGAACGATTATCGAAGTCAACGTCAGCGAATTGGGTCTTGTTACAGCAGGTGGCAAGGTTGTCTGGGGACGATGGGCACAGATTACCAACAATTGCGAGAACGATGGTAAGTCAGTCTAGAGCATACTGATCGCAGCATGAGACACGTTTAAGATGTGTCTCGTGGTGGCGTGCTGGTTACCCCAAATTCCCCAATTGTGCTGAATACACGCTAACATGAGACAGGATGCGTGAATGCGTAAGTTTGAGCTGCAGTGTGACAATTTCATTCGCATACTAACATCTCTCAGCGTTCTTTTGGTTTGATGCTACATTTGTGCAAGTTTGAAAACAAAACCCGTCAAGTCAGATCGGCTATGGGCTAGCCATTGCATGCTAAACGCATGAGCTGGGCGCAGATGACGCCGCGCGACATGTATGGTCGCCACCTTCTCACACGCGCCCGAGAATTCCAGCGCCATCTCGGATGTGAATACAGCAGCTTGAAACACTACTGTACGCGCACACAGCACTTCGCAGCTAGAGAGCTACGCACAGTGAGAGTGGCCAGACACTCTCAGCATTTCGCTCCTTCTCGCGCTCAATGATATAGCTCCAGAGTAAACGGCACGTGGATGGATGGCTGCTATGGAAGCAAGCCATGAAGCACACACGAAACCCCTGAAGTTTCTTTGCATCCTGATAAAGGATATCCAAATGCAGTGGCGATCGCGCCTGATGAGAGAGACTGGGTTCATTTCAATACTCATACAGCCCCACGGCTGAGCGCTTGTGGACGCCGTCTGGGCACAGGGGTGGCAGAATGAGGTCAGGAGTTCAGGAGTTTGACTCGGCAGTGAGGCAGTAAACGGCAGTTAGCACAAGCCACGAGGTATATAGAGAACGCGCTCATGCTCTAGCCACGTAGACAATGTAGCCTACCTCCAGCAGCGTGCAACGAGTCTTCACCTCAGTCGACACAGAAGGTGTCTCCCCTGTACTCTCGCCGGCGATAGAATCGTCTCCTTCCCCCCACTACAAAGACATCGCCTTCTCACTCGCCTGCATCTCCCTACCCTGGCCCTCCTCCAACATCTCCTCAATCGAAGCCCCAGCGCCACCACCATAGAACGATGGCACAGGCTCCATAACGGAAGAGCGCCTGCCACTCGAAGTAACATCCGAGTACCTCCTCTCCAAAGTCCTAGCCTGACCATGCACCTCGTCAAACTCACTTCTCAAGTGCTCGACGTTCCGCTTCAGGGCCGTGTTGACCCCTTTCATCTTATCCATCTCGTCTTGAGCGCTGGCCAGATCCCAATTCAAGTCTTGGACTTGACGTCGGAGAGCTTTGTTCTCATCTTTGTATCGTGTATTCTCGGCTTTGGCGAAGCTGAGCTGGGTTTTGTAGGAGGAGATCTCATGGGTTTGAGACTGCATTCTGTCGTTGGTGGCTTTGAGGGCTTTGTCGAGGTCTACAGCCCATCCGGAGCTGAAGGAGACGTCTCTTGCGAGGCTGTCGCGCTCGGCTGTGAGGTCGATCCGCTCTGTTGCTAGGGCGTTACGCTCCGCTGTGAGGCTGGCTCGCTGGACTCTGAGGCGGTCTCGCTCGGTCTCGAGGCTCTTCACGTACTGTGAAAGACCTTGCACTGGGTTCGTGTCGATGATAACGTCATGGCGCTCACGCTCGAGGTCTTTGAACTGCTCTTGGTGTTGGCGGAGCTTGGTACGCAGCGAGATGTCTTGCTCGTCTTGGCGGTCGAGCTTGGAAGCGATTTTACGGTCGGTGTAGACGGATTGCAAAGCTGCCCTGCTGAGCTTGGGGAGGTGGCGCAGCTCATTGAGGTCGTCGACGTAGGCGCCATACTCGCGGCTTGCGCGAGAGAGTCTATTATTGGCGGTGAGGAATTGGCAGTTCAGAATACCCTCGAGCTTTGGGTCGTCATTTCCATCACGAAGATTGAAGGCTTCGTGGTACGCCTCAATGGCCAAGTCTAGCTCACTCCGGACCTTGTCGTGAGTCACGCGCATGTCTTCCAGATAGCGGAGATTCTTGCGAGCTTTCTTCGAGGCTGCGTGGATGTGTGACTGGGAGATCGTGAGGCTGTTCAGTGCGCGGTGAAGGCCATAGTCCGTGATCAGGGTCTCGCTACTGATGCTGCTAGAGTCACCAGATGAGAGGTGGTCGTATCGCTCAATTGTAGAAGCCATCGAGATTGAGGCGGTCTCGATAGCGCTAGCGACTGGTTGCACTGCTGGCGCAGCATATTGCTTCACAGTAGTGAGAGAAGAGGTGCGAGAGACCACCTCCTCCTCGACGTCGTCTGCGAGCGCGCGGTCGAGGTCGGTGAGTCGTGTAGGCGCTGCACGACTAGCGAAAGGCTGGTCTATGTCGAAGAAGCGCATGTTGCTTGCTTGTTTGCTATTGTCGCTATTGTCTGTGAGCGGCGGAAGTTATGTATTGTTGTTTTATGCAGCCGCCACGTGGTGTGCACGAGCTGCGTGAAGAAGCTTGTGATGCTTGTGATGGTGGTGAAGGTGGCGGCGTTGGTAAAGGCGGGCTGTTCAAAACAAGAGCTTCCTCAACGCGCGTGGCCACCAAATTCGATACCCATGCACCAGATCTGGTCGGTGAGCTGTCTGATGGGTCTCGGACCATGATATCCTCCAGCGGGCAATGAGCTGACATATTCAGTGCTTTCCCCAACATAGTACATACTTTACACTGCAGTCGACGCTGGCAGTCGCTCAGCAGTAGTCTGCAGATTTGGCTGTGGCATTCTTGGCCTCCTCAAGCTCTCCTCTGTCACGCCGTTTCCAAGCTTCGTAACACCCATCACAGGTGGGTCGCCCTTCTTCACGAACTCATACAAGCCAGGCAATTTGTTCCCTGCCAACCGCATTGCATCCCTCACCACCTGCTCGTGCACTTCTCCCTTCAGCTCGAACAGAATCCTGCTAACCGGCACTCTCGCTGCCCAGTGATCGAACGATCCCTTTCCCTTTCCCATACGCTGGTCATTACCACTCGTGTACACGCCAATAGTCGCTGATACCCGATGGTACAGTCGGTATTTCATGCCTCGCAATCTCTTCTTGATAGTCTCGTCTGCAATCTTCAACTGTGCCGCGCTGATACGACGATCGTGGTCTTTTAGTCTGATGCCATATTCTCCCCACACCAGTGTTGTCCCTTTCACACTGCCACCTGTGGGCACCTTACACCGTCCCTTTCGTGATTTGCTAGACTCTCCAGCTTTGGGCATGAGCCAGTTGAAGGTGGGCCTCGAGGAGGAGAATGTTCGCGACTGTGATTGTGCTTGCGAGCAGAGTGTCTTGAGAGCGCTTTGTAGGCCTGATCGAGTCAATATACTGTGCCGATCAAGACATGGATGCGACACATACAGCATGCTCTCGTAGTGAAGGAGGAGAGCAAGGAGGTCGGCACCGCGGCCTTTATGGGCAGTGCCATTGTTGCGACCACAGTGATCGATGCAGCAGCTCCAGTTCACAGCCTACGACCGACCAGAAGGAGTGTCTGAGTGGGGATGATGAGGCTGCACGCACGCTCGGTGAATGCCTCTTGTCGCGAAAGTGAAGTTCGGCCAGGTCGGCACCGGGATGTGCGGGCCACGCAGCCGACTGACGAGCATCATTGACAGGCGCGAGGCAGACGCGCTCGCGTCCACTGCGACTTCTTGAGCTTGACATATCAAGGCTCCGACCATTAACTGCACTTCACCAAGCCCCTCCTTACACCTCGCTCATGTAGTCTACACACTGCCCTCGGCCCCCTTTTGCTCATCATGCCTTCTGACATTCGCTCATTCTTTGGTGGCAAGCCCGCAGGCACGCCTGCAGAGAAGAAGATCAAGGAGCAGCCCAGCAAGAAGCGAGGCAGAGCGAAGAAGATTGTTAGCGACGATGAAGATGACGAGCCTGTGCCCAAGAAGGCTGCTCCAAAGAAGTCTGCTGCGAAGAAGCAGGACGAACCTGAGGCAGCACTCGAGGAAACAACAGCAGGTGACTACTTTGGCAAAGGCAAGCCTAAGCGGACTGAAGCAGTGAGACCGGCTCGTGCTAAAGAGGCAACCACCGATGCCACGCCGAAGAAGTCTACCAAGTCGGCCAAGACCAATGGCTCAAAGGCCACACCAAATGGACGAGGTTCAGCACGATCAGCGAAGACGAAGAAGAGCTATGCCGATCTGGACGCGGACGACTTCCCCGACGACGATCTCGAGGACAACGCCGACGATGTGTTCAAGAGTAACGCCGCTACTGGACAACGATTGGGTGACGATTACGAGGAAGGAACGGACGACGAGGATGACAAGCCCATCGTGCCCAAGAAGAGGGAGGTGGGCAAGCAAAAGAAGCTCAAGGATCACGAACAAGACGACTATGATCCTGATGAGGACGTGGACATGAAGGACACAAATCCGGACGATGACTTTGTGGTGCCAGATGACGATGAGGAGATCGTGGAGGACAAGCCGGCAAAGAAGACTCCTGCGAAAGCCAGCAACAAGCGAAAGTCAACGGCCCTAGACGAAGATGACGAGGATGACCTCGAGGTGGAACAGGCAAAGCCAGCCAAGAAGCGAGCAACACCGAAGAAGGCACCAGCTGCAAAGAAAGTAAAGAAGGAGACACCCCAAGACAGTGCGGAACTGACCGCCATCTTTGACAATATTCCTACGATAGAGCCGCCACCTCCACCACCAAAGGCAGGCGATGAGGAAGGAGATGGTGCCAAGAAGAAGTTCCAGTACGGCAATCACGCCAACTCTGCTGTGCCAGCTGGAGCCATATCAGATTCTGACCTGCCTCAGGGCAATCCCAACTGTCTTGCCGGACTCACTTTCGTCTTCACCGGCCAGCTTCAACGACTTGGTAGGGAACAGGGTCAAACACTTGTCAAGGAGTACGGCGGTAAGATCACAACTGCACCATCGTCGAAGACTAGTTATGTTGTTCTGGGCGAGGACGCTGGACCAAAGAAGTTGGAAACGATCAAGAAGAACAACCTCAAGGTCATCAACGAAGACGGCCTCTTCGCTCTCATTCAGCAACTGCCAGCAAACGGTGGCAGTGGTGCTGCCGCCCAGAAGTACGCCGAAAAGCAGGCCAAAGAAGAAGAGAACATCCGAAAAGCGGCGGAAGAGATTGAGAAGCAAGAGCGAGCACGCATGGCTGCAGCGAAATCCAAGCCTCAGCAAGCTGGATCCTCTCATGCCAAGACCCAGCCCAAGGCAGAGTCCCAGAAGGACAAAGGCAAGGAATTAGCCTCCAGTGTCGACTCGCGCCTGTGGACGGTGCGTTATGCTCCGCAGTCGGTCAATCAAATCTGCGGCAACAAAACACAGGTAGAAAAGTTGCAGCGCTGGCTGAGAGCGTTTCCCAAGAATCAAAGCAAAGGCTTCAAATTGCCTGGCCCAGATGGCAGTGGTGTGCACCGGGCCGTCATGATTCATGGACCCCCTGGCATTGGCAAGACCACAGCTGCTCATCTTGTGGCGAAGATGGAAGGCTACGATGTCGTGGAGTCCAACGCTTCAGATACTCGTTCGAAGAAACTCGTAGAGACTGGTCTCAAGGGTGTCCTCTCGACTACATCTTTGATGGGATACTTCTCGCACGGTGCTGACGACGTGGAAGCATCCAAGAAGAAGCTGTGCCTGGTTATGGACGAGGTTGACGGCATGAGCGCTGGAGATCGAGGTGGCGTGGGTGCACTCGCAGCCGTGTGCAAGAAGACTCAAATACCCATGATCCTCATTTGCAACGACCGAAAACTCCCAAAGATGAAGCCATTCGACTTTGTGACCTATGATCTGCCCTTCCGGCGGCCCACGACCGAGCAGATTCGTGCCCGGATCATGACTATCAACTATCGGGAAGGACTCAAAATGCCAGTGAATGTTATCAACGCGCTGATTGAGGGTTCTGGTGCCGACATTCGGCAGGTCGTGAACATGGTCAGTACTGCCAAGCTGGACAGCGAGAATATGACTTTCGAGGAGAGCAAGGACATGAGCAAAGCCTGGGAGAAGCATATCGTTCTCAAGCCATGGGATATGGTTGGCAAGATCCTCGGCGGCGGACTATTCAATCCTTCAGCGAACTCCACACTCAACCAGAAGAGTGAATTGTACTTCAACGACCACGACTTCGCACCTCTGATGTTGCAACAGAATTACCTTGGCACCAATCCGCAACGGTCAAACAAGTACAACAGCGAACCGAAGAAGAAGAACCTAGCTGCACTGGACCTTGTCAGCAAGGCCGCCGACTCCATTAGTGATGGAGACCTTGTGGATCGAATGATTCACGGCAGTCAGCAGCAATGGTCACTCATGCCAGCCCATGCGATCTTCAGCTTCGTTCGACCTGCTAGTTTCGTGTACGGCTCTATGGCTGGTCATCGGACCGAGTTTACTGCTTGGATGGGCAACAATTCGAAGCAAGGCAAGCTCATGCGCTTCGTCAAGGAAATACAGGGTCACATGCGCTTGAGGACAAGCGCTGATCGACATGAGATCAGACAGACGTACATGCCTTTGCTGTTCGACAAGCTCATCAAGAAGTTGCAAGAGGAAGGAAAGGAGTCAGTCCCTGAAATCATCGAGCTTATGGACTCCTACTTCTTGACCAAGGATGATTGGGACGCCATCCTCGAGCTCGGGGTTGGCAAGTCTGACATGGAGAACATCAAGATCGAGACACAAGCGAAGGCCACCTTCACTCGATTGTACGTATGCGTTACAATAAGCGTTAGGTCCGTTACTGACTGAGAACAGGTACAATCAGCAGTCTCACCCTCTGCCGTTCATGAAGGCCTCACAGGTGATTGCACCCAAGAAGGCGCCCGCCAAGGAGAAGCCCGATCTGGAAGAGGCTTTCGACGAGTCGGAAGACGAAGCAGTCGACGATGCAGACGTCAAAGACGAGGAGGAAGATGTCGACCTGAGCAAGGATAGATACGTCAAGCAACCCAAGAAGAAGAGAGCTACGGCGGCCAAAGCAGGTGGCAGCAAGAAGAAGAAAGCAAAAGATGATGACGACGACGAGGAAGAAGAGGAGAAGCCTAAGAAGGGCAAAGGCAAGGGCCGGGCGAAGAAGTAAGGAGCCCCTCGTAATGTGCCAGTTGTGGAGCGTTCTGTTTGGCGAGAAGATGTGCCCAGGCGGATGTAGCGTCGACATTGCAGTGTAAATAGATAGCAGCGTACACCCAGCACTGCTGCACATAACTGCGATCGGCTTGACTCATTCGGTTGCATACACTCCAGGGATTGCGGACAGAAAGATGTGATTCTGGAAACTTGATTTGTGTTTCATTTGCTATGCAGAGAGAAGAGAAACAGCGTTATCGTGCATCACACCCCGGGCATACCTAAAGCCTGCCGTAGAGCAGGTACTCCGCGCGGCAGAAAGTAGACGACATATATCGCAGTGAATGCAACAAGCAATCCCGTCAACTTCTCGAACCATGTGTGAAAGTAAGCGGCCGTCATAAGCAGCATCCACCAGCTCAAGGCGGCAACTCCCAAAGCAGCCTGTATTCCTACACCCATATCCCGAGGTGTCTTAGCGCTTGACGCAGGCTCATCAGACTCTACCGTGACCCTCCTGATGAGACCATCTGCCGTGAATATCCTCCGAGCTTCTCTCAAGCCTTCCATTCGTAGTACTGCAGGGAGAAGCTCCAGCCACAACATCGCGCTCCCCACAATGAGCAGGAAGACATGCCCACTTATGTCGTGTCCGCCTCTCCACTGCCCGCCGATAGCCTTACAAGCAGCGTGCGTGATGACATCCTTCACATCTCCGGCTTCCACTTTCCTCGCCAGATCCTCTGCATCTTCGTACGCAACCTGCTGACACTTCCCACCTGTCCACCTGAAACTCCGATCGACAATCCCCGGACCGAAGAACCACTGCGTGACGAAGAACCAAGCGAGTGTTATGCAGGCGTATCGTGCTCCGGCTTGCAGACGCCGTCTTGTGGGTTGTGGGCGTAGTGTTGGTCCCAGCGAGGAATGTGTGAGAGTGAAGAGGAAGAAGGCGGCTGTTATCCAGATCCAGCCGATTTTGACAAAGTAGACGTTGAAGATGTTGCTCTTTTTGGCGAAGTAGCTGGGTGCATCGCGAGGATCGTAGGACTGGGCGTATGGTAGGTATGTTGCGTTGCGGCTGGCGGGGTGGAGGGTGCTGAAGAGGGAGCCGAGGAGCAGGGTGCCTGGGTAGAGTGCGAGGAGGGCTGCTTCGAGGGTGGTGGGTAGGAAGGGCGAGCCTGTTGGTGGTGGAGCGTCGAGGTCCGGTTGGGATTGTTTGGAGTTGGCGTTGGCGTTGCCGTTGGCTGTGATGGGGACGTCTATGCGCGTTGTCGTTCGTCGTGTCGCCATGTCTGCTGTGCTGGTTTCAGCGGCGAGTAAGGTGAAGTGTGCACAAAGGTTTATCAAGGTTTGTCGTAGGAGTGGAATATGTAAACACACGAGAGATGTTCTGCTTTGCAGGGATCTCTGCTCGTGATGTCATTCGTCCGTGCTTTCTGTTCACTTTCACGCGACAGCAGGGAAGAGAAGAGGAATCGACTTCTCGTATGCGTCGCTCCGTTCTTATACATTACATGTACCTTCTTGACACCTGACATTTACAAATGTACATCGTCACGGAATGTTCTGCCATCATCGCGAATGGATCCTAGCGAGTTTTAGCACAAGACAGCATGTCCTCTTGCATTCGCCACGCCGAGTCCATCACATGCAGCTCGCCGCTCTTCCACGGCCAGATTCTCGATGATACTGAAACCAACGAGCATCGCCAGCAACCACAGTGGCCATCTCGGATCTGGTCGTTCTGGTCGTTCTTTTTGTTTGGCCGCCTTCCGCCTTCCGTCTTCCAGGCGCCCTTGAGCCTTACGTCGGCTTCGTGCATCGCCCTTACCCAGTGAGCCATTGTTGCAGGCTGTGATGGTCCTCTTGCGAATTCCTCTTGCGAATCTATTGACTGGCTGCAGACCGCGCATTGCAGCGTACCCAAAAAGCCTGAAATTCTACTAGACGGACTGTCGCTTTGTGTTGACAAGCTAGCAGCACATGATGCGTGGTGATATCGAAGACTAGAGAGCAGCGTGAGCTCAGCCTATGGCTCTAGCCCTACCTCGGCCAGATTGAAGGCTTGTTAGCTTAAATAGCGCTTTTATGGAAACAGTGGCCAAGCCTCAGGCTAGTCTACCCTACCACGACCTGGCGATCCTACTACCACGCGACATCTGTGAGCCAGGTTCCCGGACTGCTCCCGTCCAACACCTCGTGTGCGGTCTAGCCTTGAGCGTCGCGTGTCAAAGCCTGGGCAGGGTTGTCAATCCTTTGATGTTAACGGGAGGTCAGATGTCGGCTTTTCTACGGCGCAGACATCATCAGTTATTACGCCGGTCATTGGGTGCAACGAATGCATGGAAACGCCGACAAATTCGACCGCTAGGATGTGGCTATAAGGTGCACACAAGAGACATTGACAGACATTGTTACAATCCTCTCACGCAGTGACCCGAACGGTCCAGCGTAACAATATCCTCACATGTCTGGCATGAGTGACTGGGCTCTGCCTCGAGACCTGCTTACAACGCAAGACCGACAAGGCGCGACACTATCTTCGTATGAAGTCTATGCCCTGCAAGCAAATCCTTCGAAGGATGAAGGATCAACAAGCTCCTCCACGTGGAGATCCTGCCATCGTTGAACGCTTGTTTGGCCTTCTTGAGAACCTTCTTCGCAGCGTTCCGAAAGGACAATTCAACTGCGTTTGAGTTTCCCGGCTGGCACTGCAAAGATTTCGTGATCTGTCACTGGTGTACTGGGCTTTACCGGTCAAGCTCACCATTGCGGATCGGCAACATGCTATCACGGCTAGCTCAAGAAGGCGCGTCTAAGAAGACACTATTAACACATGCTTGCGCCTGTCTCCGTTGGTCTGCAGCTCGATCCTGGCATTGAGCAGCAGTCGACGTATTGATTGTTCGTATTACAGAGCTACACTCGTTGTGGCGGTGGCCGATGTTGCCGATCTTCAGCGGTATCTCATGGCAAACTCACTGCCACGCACTACCACATGCTTCTAAATATCGTGCTTGAATCCTTCACTTTCCCCTTGTAGGGCTCGGGCGCCACGATGACTGTTTGCTACGTCTTGGCTCTGTTGGAAAGGCCGAAAAGCTCTCTTGCGGCATGTTGGAACAGGTCGGGTCAGTTTTAGAAACTTCGCCCCTTCAACCTCCTAGACGGATCTTCATGTGGACTCGCCAAGATGAGGGTTCCTCGAGAACAGCTTTCGCTGCATTTCCGTAAGCCAGTCAATCGACCTGGGTTCAAGAGCATGTCACTAGAAGAAGAATGGTTCCCCGATAGACTTGATTCTCTCTCGCCCATGTCTTCTCCATCACACCAGGGCGACAAAGACCAAAATCCGAGAGCGAAATCCCCGTACCACACTCCAAGAGCCCCGTCGAAAGAAACGCAAAGGATCACCATACCCAAGTTCGTCTCCTTTGCCAATACATCGGAGCTCCTCTGTCATCTGAGCACAAAAATAATCGAGATTATGAACGAGCGCGATTATCAGAACCCTTTCCTCAACTGTCTATCTGCCGACATCCTCTGCGGAACCAGCAACTCCGGCAGAACGAAGGTCATTGCGGCACATCGCAAGATGATAGATCACATGCCAGACTATCGCAACGAGATCCAGCATGCCACATGTACTGTCAACGATGATAGCGGATGTGCAACAGTGGTCATGACGATGAAGGTGACTGGCTTCAAATTTGATACTTTGCGTCAAAGTATTGCAAACTTCAGCTGGACCCGGGACGGAGATCGATGGGCGTGCGCTGCGTACGGCGTGCTTCGAGGCATTGAAGAGTTTGATTGAGCTGAAGTCCGTTCGATGGACCAGCGAGTGCTGCTACGATGAGAATTCGTCGGGACATTTTTCATGTAATGGGAGCAACTTCTGGTGTCAAGGACAGTCTCCAATCAGGCTGGATATTGGTCGTCGTCCGGAGTGCGCAAGTACCGACGTTTTCAAAGCAAAGCTCTCCGGGGCATCGCCATCGATCAGAGCTCGTTCCAACGCCACAACAGTGGCTCCACGGCAAGGAGGCAAGGCATGGTATCTGGCTTGTCATCTGGAGGCAGAGGTGAGAATGTGTGACAAGCCACAGGAGCAGCAACGCAGCAAACCAACTCCACACGGGATGTTGGACAGCGCATTACACTGCCTATCGTAGGAGGTTACAGACATAGTCGCTTGTGTGTTGGGTAATCATGTTAGCCATTATTTCGCTCTATGACGATGAGTTCAACCATGTATCGGCGCATTGCTCGTGTCGTATATCATCCAGTATCCTCCCAGTTCGTCAAACACATCATTCCAGCCGGGCACCAGTTCATCGAACGGTCGTGGCTCAACGTCTGGCATCTCAGAACACCATCCCGCTGGCATACCATCTTTCGGCTCTGGCATGTAGCTATGGCCGTCGAATTTGAGGCCTATCTTCTCGTGAAACTCGTGTCGCTCTTCGTAGATAGACTTCTGGTAATATTGGAAGATGCCGCCTCTTCCTTCCTTCTGCCACTGAATAACAGGACCAGGCATGGTCTTGAGTGTGCCTCCATGCAGGAATGCCAATTGACCATCAGGGTGATATTGTCCGAAAGTGTGTCCACAAAAGAAGCCATCGGACAGTGTGCCGACAGTGGACAGCCATTTTGAGGGATAGCCATACTTGGTCTTGAGAGCATGCCAGGCGAAGCGGAAAGTATCCTTGTCACCAAGCAGAATATTTCCAAAGTAGTGGTCGTTACCTGTCAATACAGGCTCGCAGAACCAAAGGGCAAGCTGCAGATGATACCAAAACTTTCGCTTGTTGACTAGCAATTGTCCGCTCTCCTGTTCATACTCATCCATGCGACATTTGGTGTTGGTTATGCCCCAGATTGGGTTGTTGTATCTCGTCCGTGCGATGTCAGGCCAGAATATAGTGCCGTACTCTTTGTACAGATCAGATTCCCATAGGGATTCAGGGTTGACCACGGGCACGTTGTCCGAGTCTAAAAGGAACGGCTCTTCGAAGCGCGAGTTCAACATTGCAGCGTTCTTCATTTGGTAGTGGATGCCATGAGCCAGATTGTACGAGACCGGGAAGATGTTGTGCTTGCCAGCAAGGTCGTTGAAGTACACCACATCCCAACTTTTGCTAAGCTCGTCTTGTACGCCATGGGTTTGCTCGTTCCCATAATAATGGAACTCTATGGGCAACGTGCAACCCAGCCGCTTGAGCTGCTTGAGAATGACGTGCATGCGCTTCAGACTTCGTCCATCACCCGCAAGGATCACCAAACCTCGACCGTGGAAGTTTTCAGCATATTCCTCGTAAGGTATCATACCGTTCGTTAAATAGTCATGTAAGCGAGCTCGGTGCCTTTTCAGCTCAGAATCACTGCGATCGTGCTTGACCCAGCTCAGATCTAAGCCCCAGCCACTGTTCTCGCCAAATTGAAAATTGATGTCCTTGCGCTCTGAATCGGGCCAAGTGCAGCCTGATTTGGCCTCAGCCATGCTGATCCCGCGCATGCGGGTTACATTCTGGAAGTGCGGCCAGAAGTCGTCAGCCATTCGAAGCCTGTGAGCATCGGGTGCGACAGGTGGATCGACCCATTGCTTCTCTGTCTTACTCCAGACTCCACGGTCGTCCGGTATGCTTGAAGGCCAGAAGAGAACATACACGACTAGAGCGCTCAATACAGCGAGCAAGCCCACACGATGTGTACGTTTCGGCAGTGTGGTTCGTGTCCAGGCAGGCAAGGCCGTCTTACTCCAGTCGGCGGCGGTCATGGTCCTTCAGCAGTGGATGTCATCGGGTTGGGCTCGCCATGGGCTGCAAGAACATTGGGGACGGGGGCCTGTATACAGAAGAAATGGTTGTTGAAGGGGAGGGGGCGGCGATGAAGTGTGAAGATCGGGAAGTCCACGGAATCGTCCCCACTAGCTGTTGAACCACGAACCTTAAAACGCCGCTGCACAATACTTGAGTCTTGAGCTGAAGAAGTGGCGATTGCCAGGCGCGGGATTCCCCATCAGTGACACTCCGACAAGACAGACGGGTGTCGCATGAAACGATGATTGTTTTCTCACTCCTGCCAATGCGAGGACGATTGCAAGAAAAGAGCAAGACATGGTCCAAGAGCGTCAAGCTCCTGCAGCAGGGGGAGGTCCACTTTTCTCGGCTTCAGCCGATGGACCCATGCTCCGAGGCAAGACTTGGTCGATCCAACTGCATCAATAACATGTGAAAAGACATTCGAAGCACCAGGCCACGACTTGTCATTTGTATTCATTGCTTCTTGCCACATCCTATCACGGCGCTGCACAGAGCACGAAAACGCTACAGTAGAGAGAGAGAACTCACCAGCGAGTATCAGCGTATTTGTTCAAATGTCAATCTGCAGCATTCCCAAGCAAGATCCCGCCGGTCTCCAAGTGCAGCTTTACGTTGGCACTTCATATCCTTCACACGGTGCCGACCAGATCGAGTCCCAAAGCACGGCGGCACCGTGCTCGCAAGCAGGCGCCGACCACAAGAACATGGAAAGAACCTCTTCCACGGCCTGCCAACCTCGTAGGTGCCTCGCAGACAGCAGGGTGGCCAGGGCACGCTTGAAGAACGCTCGCTCAGGCGAACGGTAGGCTGCGATACCTGATACGAAAAGGACCCATATCGTGAGTGCTGATAATTGTGGCTCCCAAGTCGTGAATCTTGCGTCCAGGAGGTGCAACCTGATTCGACGCACCAACTTAAGATGCCATTTGCTGTGAGGCGGCATCCCGAACACAACTGCAGTGGAGTACAGGATCGCAGCGAGTCTGCAGCATTCATATACAACACGAGATGTGCTCTTGCCGCTAGTCTCTATCGTGCTCATCGTGGGTTCCCATGGTGGCAACGAGAGTATCTGGTGCTGAACGGTATTGCGAGCATTTACTAGGCTCGTGAAGTCAATGCTGTCGGCCCTCTCGCAGCCCGTTAAAAGGTTGTCGACGCTACTGAGGACAGTGTAGCAGCGGATCGCATTAGGGGATATAGGCAATTGTGAAAAGCCGCGTCCAGGCGGGACATGATTTGAGGAGGGTGTCTGAATCTTACGCAAAGCTGCGAGTACCGAGTCATCTAGCGACCAGATACAAGGAAAACGTGGCTTTGTCGAAGTTCGACTGGAGCCGATCAGATCCTGGCTATTTCTGAAATTAGTCGCCATCGTCACCATAACAAAAGTCAAACATACTATGCGACTTGCACACCAAGACCTGGGAGCTGTAGCTGTTGTATGCCGCCGCGACGCATCGATAGCGTCTCCATGGCGCGTACATGCTCGTTGAAGCGCGAGTTATCCAGACTCATAACTCTGCCAAATACGTTGATCCAGTTTGCTGAGGCCATATGCGGTATGAACGGGATTATGGAGTCACGACCGAGCTGGAAGCAATCGAGATCTGCAAGGGTTAGGAGGAGGATCGCCAGAACAGCGAGCTCGATATCGGCATCGTCTAGATTGTTCAAAAGGTCGTGCAGCAAGCGCAGCAGCTTACTGTGATGGACGATGATCTCTTGGTCGCGCGAAAGTGCAGGCTCGTTCCGGAGAATGTCACGATGTACTGCAGATGCCACAGTGAACCCATGAAAGATGATCGGCTTCTCGAAAAATAGCCTTAAGCGCGAAGTGACATCGAATGGCTTGCTGTACTTTGGGAATGTAAGGTTTAGCTTGGTGTCGATAGTTTGCGCAAGGATGCTCGGGCTGGCACATTCCAAAGTGCAATGTTGCATGGCACCCAGGACGGGCGAAAATGTTCGTGTTGGCGACTCCCTTCGCTGACTATGCATGAACTCCTCTAGAGACTCATCATGGTCATCGTACTCTACTACCCAAGTCGACGTCTTTGCAGGAGTATCGTTCCGGTGTGACGGCGTGCCGTGTCGAGGCTGCCACAAACCGTCATCCACAGAACCCCTGTGTCCTAATACCTCTTCCGATCGTATCTCAGCAGGCCACTCGGACCCAGCTCGCTGTATGCCTTCTGATCGCCCAGCATCTAGGGCCTCCGAGTCCACTGCTAGTACAGTCCTTCGTCTGCTCTTCGAGGTACCACTGTGGTCAGGGTCTCGGATCCCTTTTCGAACTTGTGCGAGGTAAGCGTGGGCAAGCTAATTGTTCCGGCGGCTGTCATGATGAGAGTTCGGGTTCACGTTGATGAATTGGAGGACACGCCGATCGACAGGATGGCTGCGCCTTCGTGGCAGAGCTTGGTCGACATGGCTCCCTAAGATCTCGGGCATGTTTGAGCAGAATGGTCATGTCGTGAAGGTCTGAAGATCCTAAAGCATGCAGGTGCGTCCGTCTTGTGGGCAGAAACGTTGTTCCACATATGCGCCTCATGCCCACGCGAATGCAGCTGAGCGAGGGGAGCTTCCAACCTTGAGCTGGCTCGCGATGTCGCCCTTATCGAGTTGCGCAAAGAATATCAGCTACGCAAAACTATTGGCAGTCGCATGTTCGTTCCATGCGCCATTACTATCAACATGCTGGCCGGCTGCGGCTCTGCCCCTCTTGAAAGTAATCCGTCAAGTGCTCTTCTCAGGACATCAGGTTCTGAGCGCAGTGGTGCTCGGGTCGCTTGATGCTTGATCGGGCTCGATGTCTAGATAAGTATGCAGCGTCCTCCACGCAGGCTTATGGCATGATGTGCAGCACCGACGCGAGATGCAAGCATGAGAGATGTGTGCCAGCTATGCGAACTGCAATCTGCTCCTTCGTTAGCCATACAGTCTGACAACAGAACGTGGGTAAATATGGCCCTCGAGCCTCTGTTAAGCTGATGCCATTGCATAGGACTTTTGTGACGGTATTATTATGCTGCAGAATCAAGCAGGCGTGATCGCGAGCAAAGGCGATCGCAGGAGATGTGCCAATGTAAAGACCCCGTGACAGTTCTCCGTCAGACCCAATGGTCACCTTCGCGAAAGTGTCAATACCCCTCTCCGCCCGTCAATGTTGCAAGTTTCGAAAAAGAGAGAGCCAAGAAGACATCTGCCAAGAGCAGATGGATGCACTTCAAATTCTGGATTCCACGGACTGCTTCCATCTGCTGAAATCATCAGGCTCTCTTGACTAATGCAGTGATCTGGAGGCGTGTCGGCCTCGAGATAGCCATATGCCTACCGCCTTCGAGATTCATCGCAGTATTCGTTTCCCAAGGGGACTGGACAGCACGCCACTTATCATCTCCAGGACTGGGCCATCTCTGGAGGACGGCGAATGTGCTACTGATTGGGAGGTTCGCGCTTGCCCATACCTCGAGACACGATCTGGGCGTTCGGTCTGGCAACATTACGGGCCACAAAGCACACGGTCTAGCGCTGCCGTCTGATAGCTTCCAGCATTTCGAGCTGCTCTTGACAACGAGGCATGTCCTGCTCAATGACATCGCCGCGGCGATCTGATAACGAATCGAGACTCTAAAACGCCATACCATCCGCGGACGCAGAATCGTCACCCCTATAGACGAACCACGTGGACGGTCAGCTCAAGGCACAGCAAACAGAAACGCTTTCAAGCCGTGCAGCGTGCCGAGCACGATTGTGGCGCGAGATGACGCGCGTTCGACCCTGGCGGAGACGACGAGCGAGAGAAATGGGGAGGGATACTGCTGCGCGTTCTTGGCTTTCTGAGGTAGCGGAAACGCCTAGAGTCCAAGAAATCCGAAGCTGATGAAGTGCGCTCCGCCCGCCCAGCAGCCGTGGCGTTCTGGGCGAGCTCCCCTCATTTCCGCGCTACTTGGCGAAACGCAGGCCCTGCCATCCCGGATTGCCCGACTGTTGATGAGGCCAGCGGCTGCCCACGGAAGGCCAGAGACAGAGCTGAATGTACGGAGTGATGGCGACTCGCCGATGACCTGAGTCGATGCGATGGCGCGCGTAAGGGCAGAGGTGCCATTTCTGCACGTTGCTGTTGTCGTCGACGTTCGAGTGGTACACTGGTACGAAGGCGAAGGTCGGGACAGACTATGCCAAGACGCTTTCGGAGCATCCATGCCCCGCACTAAATAATGGCCGGAACTGCAGTCTACACGAAGGTCGAGGCGCGAGAAGGGCTGCTGATAAGTTACTTGCAACGCCTCGCGTGCTGATAGCATATTGTAGAGCGGCGCTGACGCAAGTTTGGGCCTTGGAGCGTGAAGAAGGGTGAGTCGTCAAAGGTGAACATCACGTGGCTGGCAGCCGGAAAGCGAGCAGCCAAGTGTCGGGAAACTATGCCAGAAATAAACGCCAAGCGCCAAGCGCGCTGAGAGCCAAGGAAGTCGCGGTAGTGCTGCTGCTTGGGTTTCCGCTGCCCTTTTTCCCAAGCTGCTGACGTTCAACCGGGCGAGTCGTATAAACTTAGGGTCGCTCAGGCCCCGCAGACAGCGCCCAGCCTTCGTCCCGTCCTTGACACCCTTTGCCTCTTGTCCCTCTCTCGACTCGGGCGACTTCTCTCTGCTGCTCCAGCCAGACCAGTTCTGCATCACACTCTGCTGCGATCGCAGTATACTCGGCAACCGGATCTGCCTCGACTCCGCGTGCAAGAAGTTTCTGTAAGCGTTGCATTTGCTATCACAATCGCGACTAAACATCTCTAACGCGAAGTTGAAGTCCTGCCAAGAACATCACTCGCCAAGCATCGCCATCTCCATCTCCATATGATCATGGACGGCACCACACCTCAGACGGTCGCGCAAGCAGTGCAGCAGGCCACGCAACAAGCCCAACAGGCCGCTGCGCAGCCTTCGCCGCCCGTCCAGGCACCAGCAACTACGCAAAGCTCGACCATCGACAACCTGACCTGCCAGTGGCAGGGCTGCGGCGAGCGATGCGACAGCGCTGAAGCACTCTATGTAAGTCCATCACGCGATGAAGGCGAGATGATGACACTCGTCACATCATGTCGCGCATCACACGCGAGCGCAGCCACTAATACGCTCACCAGGACCACGTTTGCGAGCGTCATGTCGGCCGCAAGAGCACAAACAACCTCAATCTTACCTGCCAATGGGGCGCATGCAGAACCACCACCGTGAAGCGCGACCACATCACGTCGCATATTCGTGTCCACGTACCACTCAAGCCTCATAAGTGCGACTTCTGTGGTAAGGCCTTCAAGCGTCCGCAGGATCTGAAGAAGCACGTCAAGACCCATGCCGACGACAGCGTGCTTATGAACTCGCCCCAACATGGCAACGGTCGCGCGGCTGGCGCTGGCGGCATGGGCGGTGCCAACGGAAAGCGTAAGTGTCGCTGCGAGCAACTCGGTGTCGTCGCAAACTGACTCGTTCCAGCATCCTCATACTACCCAGGTGGCCACGACTCGATGAACAGCAACCCATATCCATCTTACCAGCCCAGCATACCCAACGGCGCAAATAGTGGTTATCAGGCTGCTGCCGGCAACCAGTATGCCGGCTACGGATCCGTCTCCTACCCAAACAGCTCCGCCATCGCTGACATCCAAAGCATGGACACTCGCAGACGCGCAATCGAGGCCCTGAACGACTTCCTTGGCGACATCAAGCGTCGTGCCATTGACCCACACAACTACTACGACGTTGGTCACAGACTTGGTCAGGGTAACTCCCTGCCTCTGCCCGTGGGTGGTGGATACAATACAGGATACCAGAGCAGTGGCGGATACAGCGGTGGTGGCGCAGGCTTCAACACTGCCAGTCTTCTTGAATCTTTCAACAGCGCCGGCATGGGTGGTGGAGGCCACGGTGGTGTCGCATCCCAGGGCTACTCTCTGCCACTTCCCAACGCGCGAACGAAGAATGACCTCCAGGACATCGATCGCTTCCTCGAGCAACTGCAAGCGACCGTCTACGAGACCAGCAAGGTCTACGAGAACGGCAACGCTGCGGCCGCTGCTGGCATTCAGCAGCCAGGTGTGCACAGTCACTTTGCTGGTGACTTCAGCATGGGCGGCAACCATAGCCAATACCGCTCCTCGAACAGCCCTCCCAACTTCCAACACCACCTTAGCAGCGGTGGCATGGGCAGCGTCAGCGGCTCGAGCATGGGTGGCGTCACCTCGTCTGCGTCCGCGCTGGACACACCTGCTCTCACTCCGGCTTCCGTCTCTTCCTACACAAGCTCAGGTCACTCTCCCATGAGTAGTCACTCTGGCCGCGCATCATTCGGGAGCGTGAGCGGTAACATGTACCCAAGTCTGCCTGCGGTCACTGGAATGTCTGATCTTGGCTCCGGCTACCCTACCACGACATCAGCCCCTGCATCTGGCCTTGCTTCCGGTTTCGAGGGTCTCGATGGTCGCCGCTACAGTGGCGGCAGATTACAGCGACAAGCGCCACAGAGTCAGTCTGAGGACACCGAGATGGCTGATGCGGATGACGGCAGCCGCACACCAAAGGCTGCTTCGCCTGCTGATGCGAAACGTCCAAAGAGTAAGGGCAACTCTAGCATCGACCCTGCGCTGCGCGGCGAAGACGAGAAGTCGCCCTCAGACTCTGCATCGACTCCTGCCGCCGCTTCCGAGGTTGAGGACAAGCGCCAAGAGGAGTGGGTCGAGAACATAAGGTTGATCGAGGCCCTTCGCAAATGGGTCAGCCAACGTCTCGAGAAGGGCGAGTTTGAGCAAGGCGACTCCGCTGCGGGAGCATCAGATCAACAGCCCGCTGAGACGACTGACATTGCGAGACTTGTTGCTGAAAAGATCTCGGCGGAAAACGCAAAGTCAGCCTCGCCGACTCCAGCTGCTGAGAGCAGGTCAGAGGACGTCAAGTACCCTAGTCTACCGACTGCCTAGGGTGCAAGGTCATGTGAATTGTAACCCGGCGTTTTCTGGAGTTGTCGGCTACGGCATGTGAGCTCTACGCTCTGGCCAGTGGATGGATAGGTTCATGACAGCTCTCATGCGACTGTGTTGACATATGGTTTATGGCGTCTGATATCGGTGGAGTGATTGCTGCAGTGACTTAGAAAGATGATGCTTAGAATGCAGATTCCAGTCATTTCAACCTTACACTCCTGGCAGTACCACGCTGACGCGGCCTGAGCTACTTCTTGCCGCGGCTATCTCTACGTATTGTCTTGTAAAGGTCCCAACAAATACTGCCTACAGTAGAGGCTCTGCGTGCTGTTTCTAAGGAACTTTGCATAAGTTGGCAGAGTGTGTCGTCTTGATGAGATGACCAGACAAGGCTTTCCGCTACAGGGAACTTTGCGGACGGTCGGACCTGAACTGCCGCGATCCTTGCTGACAACACGTGTATCGTACGCAACTGGCCCGAATGCCCTTGGGGCACATGGTAGCTATAGTCCTGTCGCGCGACATTACCTACGATTCTACCACCGCTATAGAGAGTATACTCACGATAACTCCTGCCAGAGATTGATTGACAAGCGCGTGTTGCGTGTCCTCGCTCGGCAACGTTGATCCTTCACAGGCAATCCCAGGAGCCACGACCGTACTTCTGGGCATCAAGTGAGCGCTCGAACAACTCAAGCTCAGTCGTCGAAGGCTTGCATCGCGTCCGAAGCTCGATTGTAACATTAGGAACTCGACCAAGAGCCAGGACAGCGACTGGCCGCCGTCACGACATTTCGTGTGCTTTCTAGGTGCTCGCATCCACACCCGCTCAGTGTACTGTGCTGGCCTATCAGGAAAAGCACGAACCTGGAGAGTTGAAAGCTCACTGGCAGCTTGCTAAGCAAGCATAGAAAACTGCCTCATATCAGCTCATCAAGGTGCCCCAACCCCACCTCACCACGATGCAGCTCTTCAACTACTCCATTCCTCTTCTGGGTTTCTGGCAACAGGCAGGAGACTGGATGTCCAATACCGCACAGTCAAGACTTGATTCCATCCAACAAAGGTAAGTTCAACGGCCCAAGGTTAAGTCAGTAGCACGTGGAGAGCCATGTGCTGATGGAAACATCCTTGCAGTTTGGGTGCTGGTCCAAACACGCAGAACAATACCATGGCGTACTCTTTGCCCCAGCTGGGATACAGCTATGACGCCCTCGAGCCACACTTTGACAAGGAGACCATGGAGATTCACCACTCCAAGCACCATCAGACTTACGTCAACAACCTGAACAGCCTCCTCAAGGAGCACAGCCAGCTCAACACGCTCAACGTAGACGACCTGGTGACGAAGCTCGATCAGGTTCCACAGGACAAGCAGAAGGGCGTTCGCAACAACGCCGGTGGTCACTCTAACCACAGCTTCTTCGTGAGTGGACTGACAGGTGCCAGGCACCTTTGCACGTCTCTGATGTACGCTGACCTTGTACCTTTGCGTTT
Organism: Fulvia fulva; assembly: GCF_020509005.1. NCBI lineage: Eukaryota > Fungi > Ascomycota > Dothideomycetes > Mycosphaerellales > Mycosphaerellaceae > Fulvia > Fulvia fulva. The sequence continues at coordinate 2,792,993 of NC_063012.1, forward strand.
AGTGGCAGAACCTCAAGCTAGGCACCTCATTGGACGGTGACCTCGAGACAGCAATCAAGAAGGATTTTGGAAGTGTTGAAGACTTCAAGGCGAACTTCGAGAAAGCAGCCACCACTGTATTTGGATCGGGCTGGGCTTGGCTTGTCAGCCAAAACGGTACATTGAAGATTGTGACCACCGCCAACCAGGACAGCCCATTAATGGGAGAGAGCGTAGCTGGCGCAAAGGGCTTCCCGATTGTTGCCTTGGACGTCTGGGAGCACGCTTACTACCTCAAGTACCAGAACCGCCGTCCTGATTACATCAAGGCTTTTTGGAGCGTCGTGAATTGGGACTTTGCCAAGCAGCGCTTCTCGCAGGCCAAGTAAGCGAGTTATGATGGAGCCCACTCTCGTGGAGTATTCGGACATTGCTTTCCAGATACGAAAGATCTTAGGCTCTTTCGAATGGCACACGACGTGCAGCCACTGGCGATGAATCAACTCCGCCCCTTTCCAAGTAGCCTACTTCCGATCGACGAGACCTTCTTTACATCTCTGAATGTCAAGCTGATTCTCGTCGTTCGCTCGTTCCTCCCTCCGTTGGCAGCAATGGCCTCTCTATCCCCTAACAGATCCCAGTTTGCAATAGTGTCGTGGTGCAGCTCCTCATCGGTGAAGACCTCTCGAATGCCGTGCAAAGTGTCGGAGTACGCCTTGCCAGTCGTGACAAGGAGACTTCGAGGTTCCTGTACGATCCTCCACTTGCCTTGGCCATCCTTCTCTGTGACGTCCAAGACGACCGTCCCACCCAGGCTGACTGTGGCCACGATAGGGTGGTAGGCTGCCCCATCTTCATGCGGCATGATACCCTGTCCCGGCAGATACTCATTGACCAGGCAGTGGTTCACACCGTGTGGAGCACCTGCGAAGAGCCCTAAAGCTTTAAAGCGAGGTAGAATGGGTTCCGTCAGCCATGTTGGCAGTGCTGAAGCCAATAAGGTATTGTTGGCCGTAAGGGTTGTGGGAACAGCTTGCAGGCGGCGATGTGTGAGCGAGGTCCAACGATTTGACGGGATCTTCCCAAGTATGTATCGCTCTTCCTCCGGTGTGACGAAGTCTGGAATGTAGTACATGGTGTCCATGATGTCGGGTATCCTGTGGTCGTCCATGGCGGTGTTTGAGCCACAACTTCGCAGCTGATGATCATGAAGGTAGCTCGGGATCAAAGGCACAGACCATGTTCTTTCTGACAGATTTGTCTTTTATTATATGCCAAAGATAAAGAGAGTTGTGGTGAGAGTTGTGATGATTGTGATCTCGTGCAGCTTACTCACCGCCCCACTTTTCTTCTTCAAGCTGCAGGTGCGCTGCTCTCCCAGACCTCTCGCTAACACTCTCAGTTCACTTGGACCGGCATCCGCACATTGCACTACACAAAGCTGCGCCGGGATAATCTGAAGCAACCAAAGGCCCTGGTCCACCCCAGCCATAGGTAGATGGCGCCAAAAGGTAAAGACAAGGCCAAAGGCAAGGACGCTGGCGAAGACAAGGCCAAGAAAGGAAAGAAAGATGGCTATCAACAAATCAATACTCGCCACATCCTCTGCGCCAAGCACTCGAAGAAGGAAGAGGCTCTAGCGAAGCTCAACGAAGGCTTCAAATTCGATGATGTGGCTCGGGAATTCTCCGAGGACAAGGCCAGAGCTGGAGGTAAGTTGCGTTCAGCCGGAGCATAGGTTATGTCGACTGAGATGGGGATTAGGCGCGCTGGGATGGAAATTGAAGGATCAGCTTTTGAGCGAGTTCTGGGAGGCCGCGATAACGCTTCAACCATCGACAACAGCCAAGCCCAGTTGGACAGAGTGCAAGACTACAGAGGGCTATCACATCATTATGCTGGAAGGAGGAAAGTGACTCATGGTAAGATCAATCCACATGACAAAGCGTCAATACACAGAAGCCTCCGATGACTGAAGCGACTGCTTATGAGATGACCTGTTCAGACTGGCTTGTATGGTGCCTCACTTCCGAATTTACAGGCAAGCATAGCTGATGGTCAGCGTCTCGTTCGGCCTGCCGCAAAGTTTCTGAGTTCAGCGGTCCTGCCGTGAGGAATCGAGACTTCGCCTGAGCATTGACAAACTTATTGTACATGACTGTGCTGCGCCAATGCTTGACATTAGTCGTCCGACTACCTTGTCTCAAGGCCTCTGTAGACTCCTGCTGCCCGTATGGTCCTGGTCAACCGTGTAGTTCAGACAAAGCAAAAGCGTACGCTACAGCGGGTGGCATAGCGTCGACTCCAGATCGTGGAGGTAACGACGGATTCCGCCATCCCCAGCAGTATACACTGTCCCTCGTCTTGGATGCCGAAGGGACAGGGGAAAAGACAAAGACTCTCATATGCTGAAAAGCAGCGGAACGGGCAGCAATTGTGGTTAGTCCTTGAAGATGTTCAACGCCACGCGATCACGAGTTTGTCTTGTAGACCATCGAGAGCTTCAGAAGCAGGGTCTCGAAACGTCAATGTTTGCCACAGCGCCACAGACTACCACCATCCGATGCAACCACATCGCCACACTCGACACTGTGCATCGCGCGACGTTGATGCTGGCCTTGGACAAGAGGCACTGTGTCATCGCGCGCCGAACATGTCCATTCCTGGATTTGATTGTATCTTCAAAATCACTTCGTGGTGTTGTCTACCGCAGTGGATACTCTGTTGTGTCGTGGCAGTCAATAGGAAGTCAGCTCAATGTCACAGTCCGTTGCAAAGGAAACGGGCGATCCGTTCTTCAAGAGTCCCAACCAAGCCACGACGTCTTCTCTAGCGCGAACGTCACTACGTTGCTGAAGAAGCGCCCAGAACATGATGTGCATACTCTCGGGGCAGTTTGCCGACTCTAGGGCCAGCCATCCCGGTGGGCGCAGTCAGCGGCGCAGATTGTCTCGATTGTGAGGAGAACCTTGCGGGCATAGCTCGTGCTACACGAGCACGGGCAGAACATTCTTCGAGCAGTGTGCACGGTAGATGGCTGCTGGTAAGAACATGGCGGATAGTGCTGTGAGGGAGAGATGGAGATGAGGATGAGGATGGATATGGCAGCCGTTGCGTTGCGAGCATCGCTCTAGTGCATGGACCAACCTAGCGCGCGGCAAGGCGTGTTGAAACTCTCATTTTGTCAAGCGACAGAGCTTCGTCTGTGTCGTCCTGGGGCTGCAATGGTCTCAAGACCAGAACGGCCGCGGGCTGCTCTGTGCGACGTCGCAGAGCGTGGATGGTATCCAGGCTGATCTCTGACACGCAATCCCAATAAGAGCCACCGTAGTCGTATGCACCGTGGCGGCGATGCGTTGGAAGAACTGCAGCAGCACCAACACCAGTACAAACACAGGCACAGGCACAGGCACAGGCACAGGCACAGGCACAGGCACAGGCACAGGCACAGGCACACCTATCGACCACAGCTGCCGTCCAAGCAGCCCAGCATCTCGAGAGGGCTGATATGGCGCCGGCCGCCGCGAAAGTGACCGATGCCTTTGTCCTCCCATCGATCGCCTCCGCAAGCAGCACCGGCAGCAGCGTCGCCGCCCACGTCGGTCGCGGACAACCGACTGGGTTTGTCCGCACAAGATGTCGCCGTCCTCCGCCAGCACCAGCAGCTCGCGCACTCCCAGGCGCGGAGCTCGGCCGGGTCGCAGGCCAGCAGCCAGGGCAGGCTGTTGCTCGACCCGGGCAGTTTGCAACTGCTGTCGCGACACTTTGATCGCGTCATGCAAGCCATCTCGCAGCGTCTTGAACAGGTGGGGTCACCGCGGACGCCATTTCCCATTGCTACCCCTTGAGCACCTGCCTAACCATTCAAGTAGCTCAATCGCGCGACCGAAACCGCAACACAGGCACAGCACGACCGTTCCGGCAATGCCATCCAGATGGCCGACAACGAGATTGCACGCTTTCGAGCGATACTACAGCAGATCGACGAGCTAGAGACCGAGTTCGACAAGATCAAGCGCATTCGAGAAATTGTCCGTGGTTTCCGGGCTCGGGTGGAGCACCTGGAACGACGAATTGGATAGGACCATGGAGACAATCTGTAAGATGGAGCGACGTAATAACATATGGGTGGGTTATTGGGATTAATTGGCGTTTGGTGCTGGACAAAGATTGGGAAGCCTCACGGCACTATACCCGTTGCTTGCAGCTGTTTTGTTGTGCCATACAGCACCGAGTATACATTCGTTCATCGCTAAGCATGTGTCAGCAGCAGCTGAGCATGAATACGATGCTCTCTGCAACGACTGAGGTTAATGATTGTTTCAGGAAAGCAAGGAGTGCTAGCCGTTGGACGCACGAATCAGCACATCACCACGATCTTGCTTAAAGACTTCCTGCTCGAAACGGAGTCAATATCCATGCCATCCATGGGCAGCGCGCATGTTGCATACGCAGAACTTCACGCTCGCCTGGTATGGTGAGGCTCGTGGCGCAACTCTCTGGCTCTCTCGGGAAACTTGGACGTGACATAGTAAAAAATGACAGCATGTCGGGACGGTCTGGGGCCAGGATCACCACAGCCTACCGTAAGATGCATTTGCCGCCAGCTGGATGGATGGATATCATCTCGGTGAATTGATGAAGATGTGCAAGGGGCAGAGCTTGCTTACTTGTATGCATCGCGCAAGCTGGCTAGCAACTCTCACGGATACTCTTGTGGGGCCAAAGATGATCTAGATGTGGGCGAGGAAAGCTCTCGGTACTGCAACGATTTCAACTATAGTAGCAGCGTCGCGTTGGGCTCGCGAAGACCTTCTTGTGGTACTGGCAAGTTACAATAGTACTTGCGAATAGCGTCACGAATGGCTTCTGCTCACACCACCTAGATGCCCGTACGCTGATACTATGCTAGCCATGTCACTGCCATCCAGGCGTCAGTGAGCAGGATACTGTAGGCACCCACGCTCGGACTGGGACATTGGAGGACTACTTTCTCTCAAACCACCATAAGCGGATTGTTGCGGACGATGGCAGCCACCTGGCAAGCCATACATTGTCAGTCGGACCATCTCACCCCTGAGCCACGCCAGTGTGCACCTTCATTACATCACCGCATCATGCTGGAAAAGTTCACACTGAATGGCTCTAGGGTTTAGCTGAGCCCCACGTTGGCAGTTGCACAGCATGGTCATGGCGATGCGCAAGCGAGAAGTCCATGCCAAGGTCTTGATCAGTAGCCCTGTGCATATACACCCTTGCCCAAGCTGCTGGTTCGTGCGACATGTCACCGCAGATCCCCACCGCGCAGACCTTCGATGGCTGGAGGTAACCAGTGTACACGTGCACGTATGGCATCCTTGATGAGCTTTGCATGTCGTAGGGAGCCGTGGCAGCTCAGTCTGGATCGTCAAAAGCCATTCACATGCAACAGGGCAACGAGAGCGTACAGGACAGCTCACCTGGCGCTCAGCTTCGTGCAGCTAATAAGGACTCCAGCCAGCCGCATGTGATTCAGCTGGTTCAGCTTTCTGCTGTATCATGGCCGTAGCCCCGAGACCTTGCCGGATATATTGGCTTGTCGTTTTTCTGTTCCTGTTGCTTTCGACACGCTCGCTCGCTGAAGCTGATCTTCCATTTCTCAACCAGACAATGGCAGATGTTTCAAGGTCTGAACTAGCAAGCTACAAGAGAATTATCATTTGCTGTGACGGGACGTGGTTGGCCTCTGATCAGGGCGATAATTCGACACCTAGCAATGTCGCCAAACTCGCAAGAGCCATTGCACCGAATGGACGCGACGAGGAAGGAAGACTTGTCAAGCAGATTGTCTCGTATCATTCGGGTTTAGGAAGCGGAGATCTAGCAACCCAAAAGGCTCTCTATGGTGAGTGGATCTTGACGGTCAGTGAAGTTGTTAACAGTGACATTCAGGGGGCCTTGGATGGGGTTTAGATCATGATGTGACCGAGATCTACGATTTCATCGCCAACAACTTCGAGCCGAATGACGAGCTGTTCTTCTTTGGGTTCTCGCGCGGAGCTTTCACGGTACGGTCTGCTGCTGCCCTCGTGTCGAACGTTGGGATCTTGTCCGCGGTGGACATGACCAGTTTCACCCACATGTGGTCAGCCTGGAGAGCTCAAGACAACAAGATGCCATTTTGCGAGTCTGCTTGGTACCGAAGCAACAAAAACCAGCTGCATCTGAAGAATGTGCAGGTCAAGGTCGTTGGAGTGTGGGATACTGTTGGAGCGCTTGTACGTATTGCGTACAAATTTCTGAACATCGTCGCTGATTCGAGAGCAGAGTGTTCCGAGATGGCCCGTTGTGAGCTGGCTGCAAAAGTTCAACATTGTTCTGAACAGAAAATACGAGTTTCATGATACGAGTGTATCAAGCAGTAAGCAAGCCCACACACTGTTCGAAGTAGCACTGAAAATCCGTGACCGCAGATATCGACTATGCGTTCCAGACATTGGCACTGGATGAGAAGCGATTGACTTTCCCCCCGACGCTGTGGCATAAGGTCGATGGTGGTCCAGCTATAGCCTTGGAGCAGTGTTGGTTCCCTGGTGTGCATAGCAACATCGGGGGCCAGGCAGAGGAGCCTTTGGAGGACACTGACCGCGGCCAGATCGGAGCCAACACACTTGCCTGGATGGTCAGTATTAATGTAAGACCCAGCGTTGGAACCATGGCTGACCAGTCTTACGACAGATTGACAACCTTTCTGGCATGCTGACTTTCGAGGACGCCGCCATTCGGGCCATAGTCGATGAGCACACGAAGGCACTGAAGCAGAACCACATACCAGATGGCTGGGGCTGCGGTAAGATCGTCGACAACTTCAGTGGCTGGATTGGAAGATTCTTCTGGCTACTCGGCACATCTGTACGAACTCCTGGGGAGTACACCAGAGATGCTGGTACTGGTAAGCCGGGCGCGACAAACGAGTACATGCATCCAATGGTTCGTATACGTCGGGAACGCCTCAAAGGATGGACGCCACCGTCGCTCAATCGCTGGGACTACAAGCCAAAGGGTTCAGGCCAAGTGGTCCAATGGAGCAAGTCAGGGGCGGAGGACATACCAGAGTACAAGATGAAGGCCAAGAACATTACTATCGCTCTAGCCACAGCAGACGGCCAGCCTCGCTTCGACACCAGGGAGAGTCTAAGCAGATCGTTGTGCCCGAGTCGGATTCTGTCCGAGCTCGACGCGATGGTTGCCGCGAGGGAGAAGCCTTTGGTGGATGGACACGATGAGTTGTGACTACAACAGAGCGGTGATGAGCGATACCGAACCTGCCCATGACATTGTCATTTCGTTTGTCGTTAGAACATGGCATGTTCGACCCTCGCATTGTGGAACCAAAAAGCTCCGAAATCTTTTGCGTTATTAGGCCAAAAGCGTATCATCAAATTCACTACAGTATGTTAACCATCAGCTTTCGTCAATGCTTTCATGTTGGTTGTCGTGCGTCAGGAAGATTGCTCGGATTATGTCAGACGAGTCCTTGTTATAGCCGTAGAATAGAAGTTAGGTGCGCGTTACGCACGGTCGCACATTAAGTACGGCCCTGTCGTTTTAACCTATATTGTTTAAGTAGGTATATCTTATTGAATATTGCTACTATCGACTTTATTCTTAGACTATATCTTTATTAAATATAGTTCTATTGACTAACGTTATAATTTATAACTCATATTTTATTATTATAACTATAACGTAAAGCACTAGTAAGCTAGGAATACTAGTAAGCTAGGAATTTTGTCTTAGTACGACTAACTCGTATTCTTTATTAATCGTTTTCACTACTATTAAATAGAGAACTAGTGAACTTAATACTCTTATCCAATTTAGAATTATTCTCTTTGTCTTCCTAGTACGTTCGTACGTTATAGCTAGTCCGACCGTAGTTACTATACCGCCGTCTACTTAGCTAGCCCTCTTTAGTACCCTCTGACCTATAACTCTTCTTTAACTATTCTATAGCCTTTAACGACTCGACGACTACCTATAACGAGCTAACTCTATACTCTAAGACTCCGCCGTACTAGAGACGCTTTCGTTTACGAGATCGGCGCTTTATAAGAGTCTTAACTTATCGTTTAAGCTTAGAGTTACGAGCTCTAAGAAGCGTATTCTCTTATAGTATTACTTTGCCGCCTTTTATTACGAGACTATAGTACGGGAGTATAAGGGTATAGTATTAACGAAGTCGATAGCTAAAGAGAGAAGAGAGTCTAAGAACGAGGCCTATACTTAAAGGCCGAGGTGTCGGGCGTCGGTATCGGGCCGAGCTTAGTCATCCGGGTCACGTGACCCGGGGTCACGTGATCAGATTCGAATCCTCTACTTACGGAGCGGCCGTAACACAACCCCCCCTCAAAAATACCTTCGTCTCGAAGCGTATATCCTTAAATCTCCCTTAGCGTAAACGCGAAAGCTTAATTATCCTCTATATCGTTCGTTTTGTCTATTAGCTCTAATAACTTACTAGAGGTAGGTACTAAAACCCTTTTAATATAGCTATCGTTAGTATTAGGCGTATAGTTATCCTTAGCTAGAGCTATAGGGCTATTACCTTTACGTAGAGGCTATACTATTACGGTTAACTAAGGTACTAGATCTATTACGTTCGCGTCCGGCCTTATATCGACTAAGGTCTTATTCGGAATATAATCTTCTAGCGGATAAAAGTTAATTAGTATAGACTTAGTTAGGTTATTATACTTAAAGTCTACGACTACCTTTAGTACATCCTTATATACTACGCTCGCGGGCTCCTAGGTAGACTTACTATCTAAATAGCCCTTCTATTTTACTAGTATAGTAATGCCTCTACCCTTTGGCTTAGAATCTAGGACGCGTTTAACCTCCTAGGTCTTGAACGTATTACTAGTTTTATTAGTAACCTCGATCGGCGGCGGTCGTACGTTATCTTCTAGATCTATCGGTTAGAGAAGATTTAAATAGAATGTTACGGGCAGCCCGCGACCCCCTACTATAGCTACGTCGGCCCGGCTGAACCGCGGACCTTCCGTATCGGGTTAGCGCGGCTTAGCTTTACTTTATAACTTCGCCGCGCCTCGCGCTCCTCTTTCGTAGCTTCGTAGAATAATAACTATCTCGTTCGGACCCTATAATACGCGCGCCCTTATAGTTTGTTCTACTACCCTACCTAGATCGCGGATCTAGGTAAGGGACGCGTAATAATAGGAATAGATAGAACCGTAGAACTCGAGAACGCGTAGAGTCGCATTAGAACATAGAACACGGTAAGGCGTATAGCGCGTAGATACCTAGAGAACGTAACGTAGCGATATTATTAGTAGGTAGTCGCGCGCTCGTAGACAGTTAGGATATAGGCACCGTCACGCCTCCCCTAAACCTAGACAATATAACTTTATAAATAGCAAACGGCGGCATACTACCGCTACCTAAGCCTAAGGGCAAAAGTAAATAGCGTATATCTCTTTTCCCCGACCTCTCCTCTTTTCCTTAGAGTTAGACATAGGACGATAACCGGCGGGTTATAGTAGATACCGGTATCGCGCTATAATAAGAGATTAATAAAGCTTACTAGAAGGCCTTCGAGCGAGAAGAAGGTAGTAAGATTGACTTTATAGAACTGTTCGAGTTCAAGCTCGAAGAGAACCTAGGCGGCGACCTAGACGAGGTGTATCTATTACTCGACGAGGCAGAACACATTCTCGTATCCGAATACTAGAATGTCACCCTAGACAACCTCACGACCCTTACATCCTAACACCCGAAGACTACCTACGACTTCGTACTATAAGTAGTCAATACGGCGATTACTAAGGGTAGACAACTCGATGTAATAGAGCGAGCTAACGACCTCTAGAACACCTAGTACACTACGCTATACACCGAATACGACCGTATCTATAAGATGCTACAAAGTGAAGAGCTTGTTATATAGAAAATAGTAGCAGATCTTAAGAGTAAGAAGGATTACGACCTAGCTAAGTTATAAGAGCTAGAGAAGAAATATAAGGAAGCTAATAACCTATATAAGCAGTTTAGCGAGATCTACGAGAAGGAGAAGAAGAAGGTACAAGATGCTAAGGTGAAGAACTAGGCCCTATAACAAGAAGTCGATGACCTAAAGGCTCGGCTTAAGGTAGGAGACACTATATAGAACGGAGGTAGGGGCCGCTTAGGCCGCCGACCCTCTCGTTCCCGCCTACGCGAGACCTTACTCGAGTAGCTATTACGTAGGTATCGCGAAGCTACTAGTAGAGGTAGCGGTAGCGGTAGTAGTAATAACGATAGAGACGACTATAACCGTAGTAATAATAGCCGAGGACGTAATAACGACCGTCCGCGACTAGGACCTAACAATAGTCGTAACTCGAGAATACGTAACACCCGTACCTAGACACTACTAGTTGACCTTCTAGAACGTCTCTTTACTATTTACCGTACCCTTACTCGCGGTATAGAGATCGGTAAGGGTGTGCCTAACCCTAAGCACTTTAAGAACGATAATAACCCTAATTTCGACAGCTAGTATAGTAGTGTTCTCCTAAAGCTAACTATAGTAACCTTCCGTACTAAGGTAGATAGTCTACGCTTCGTATATAGGTAGACGTAAGGTGATCCTTAGCGAAGTATTAAGCCGAGGATCCCTATACCTAGACAGTAGTCCTTTAACGAGTTTAAGACTAGAGAAGAGTTATTAGATTAGATAACACGCTAATATAGTATACGTAATAAAGGAACTAAGGCTATAGTTAATATTACTACCTATAAGTAAGAACAAGGCGAAACCTTTATAGCCTTCTATATACGCTACTCGAAGTTACGCGCCTAGATGTTATAGACTAATAAGACCGAGCTTATACTGTTCCGTAACCGACTAAACCGTAAGTACTTTATTAAGACCTTCGGCGACCGCGAAGTCGACCGCCGCCTAGATAGTATATAAGACGTTATCGAGGAGTATACCGTACTAGACGAGAGCTTCTACGAGACAGATCGACTATACCCGTAGAAGGAGCGCCCCCGTAGTAATAGCAACTCGAACGGTAATAGCGGCTAGAATAACTAGAATAACGGTAACGTAGTTACTAGTACCGCTACTAGTATAGTAGGTGCCTTAGTATAGCGCCTACTATAGTACGCTAGTACTAAGAAGAAGGAGGATCTACCGACATATCTATAGAACCTACCTACGCTTAACCGTAAGTAGCGCGAAGACCTTAAGAAGTAGGGTAAGTACTACCGCTACCGTATAGGTTCTTACGTATCGACTAACCCTAAATACCTAATATATAGGTACGATAGTAACTATCGCCTACCGCGTCTACGTAATACTACGCCGAATCCGAACGCGAACCTTAGTTCCCTAGCCGCCGATCTATAGTAGGGAAATAGTACGACCGCTACCTAAGCGTAGTAGATAGCGGTCACCCGAACTTCCTAGGATAGAAAGAGCATAAGATTGAGAGACACGGAATGTAAGAGACAGTAATAGACTATAGTAAGGAGCTTAAGATATCGGTATATGTACTAGATAAATAACAGCTAGCTATATACCCTTATATATTGTTACCCGTAATAATATAATATAGAAAGGCTCGAGGCCTTATAAATTCTGCTTCTACCTCTCTCTTTCTTAACTAGAAATTTATACGTAAATACATAATACCCCTAATCCCTTTAACGTAAAGCCGACGACTAACACTAGGAGATAGAACGGCCACTACACGGCAGATTATATACGCGGCCCTTATAGACGTAGTTATCGGCGATTATTACGAGCAAATATTATACTACATCACCGACCTCGAATACAATATCGTCTTTAGCCTACCGTAGCTTATAGCGTACGACCTAAACATCTTCTAGGAGATAGGCGAGGTGGCATTTAGATTGGATTACTACTTTAGTCACTGTCTATAGAATAAGACATCGATAATAGTACAATCCCTAAACTATCGCGAGAAGAAGAAGTAGGCACTAGTACGGTACGGACTAGAGCCCTTCACTAGAGAAGTAGCGAGCTTTTATAGTAGGAGGGACGGAGCTGAACGTCTTATTATATAACCTAGAAGACATAGACGATAAAGAAGTAGACTACTAGGGCGTTTCTTAACGCGCGTAGGGAATATACGCGTACCGGCCTAGGGCTAAGTACTTCTATATCATGCCTACTAGGCGTAAGAGTAACGACGGAAAGCTTAAGCTAAGTATAATAGCTACTAATAATCTGGACCAATTCTTGAACAAGCAGTTTAATCACAACCCGAAGGAGAAGTTGCCGCCGATATACTACGATATTACGGACGCTTTCTTAGCTAAGGATTATAAAGGACTCCTACCTTACCGACTAGGCGTAGATCATAAGATTCATATTAAGCCTAATAGTCTATAAGAGCTACTATACCGTAAGCCCTACGGCCTAGCTAAGAAGGAGAACGAAGTAGTCAAGAAATGGCTAGACGAGTAAACATCTAAAGGAAAGGTACGGAAAGTAGGGCAAAAGACGAGCTAGTCTCCTACACTAGTACTAGTAGTACGTAAGCCTAGAGGTGGGCTACGTATTTATATCGACTATAGAGGATTGAATACGATCACTATTAAGAACCGGTTTCCGATTCCCTTAATATAAGAGACGCTTAACCGTATATACGGCAAGAAGTACTTCACGAAGCTAGACATTATAGCAGCCTTTAACAAGTTACGGATAGCTAAAGGGTACGAGTAGTTAACGGCGTTTACGACACGATACGGTATCTACGAGTGTCTAGTGCTACTATTCGGCTTGTATAACGGACTAGTATCGTTCTAATTATACATTAATAAGGTCTTATAAGAACACCTAGACGACTTTGTGTCGGCCTACCTAGATAACGTACTTATCTTTAGTAACACCTTAGAGGAGCATATTAAACACGTACGGAAGGTTCTTACTAAGCTACGCGATATAGGACTTATAGTAGATATCGATAAAAGCGAATTCTACTAATAGAAGGTAAGGTATCTTAGGCTAATTATAACCCCTAACGGTATCGAGATAGACCCCGAGAAACTTGAATATATTTAGACATAGGAAGCTCCTAAGAACCTAAAGGATGTCTAGGCCTTCCTTAGATTTACTAACTTCTATAGGCGGTTCATCGAAGCATTTTCGCGTATAGCTACTCCTCTTATAAACCTAACTAAGTCGGACGGACTAAGCAATTATAAGAACAGAAGGATTTAATAGTCACTAGATTACTAACGAGCCTTTAATAATTTGAAAGCTACGTTTAGCAAAGCCGGTATGCTCGTACATTATATACTAGGTAGGGAAACGGTAGTAGAGACGGATTCTTTAGATTTTATAAACGCCGGCGTGCTTTCGTAGTATAACGAGAAGGGTGTGCTACATCCTATAGCCTTCTACTCGAAGAAATTGAGTCTATAGGAGTACAATTATAAAATCTATAACAAGGAACTGTTAGCTATTATCAAGGCTTTTAAGGAATAGAGACCCGAGCTCGTGTTAGGGCGAGAGCCTAGCCTATAAGATACAAGGGTAAAAGCGAGAATGTAGGTACGAAGTATAGATACAAAAGGGTATAGTATTATTACTACACAAAACAAAAGACGAAGGAAGTAAGAGAGGCCTAGGGAAGGCTAGATATTTATACGCGACCCTCGCGAGTACGTGTCCCCGTATTAATAGGGCTAACCCGTACGAAGCCGCGCTTAGTAGCTTTGCTCAAAACCTTATTCTAACCTGCCCTACGTTCCGAGTCTTCTACGTGCTTCTTCTAGGGTCTAGCGTAGTCGCGGGTACTCGCGGGAGTGCCGTAAGTCATATAGTCACGAGCCGAAGTGAATCTGTTAAGGTTTAGTAGAGGGGTGAATTTAGAGGGCTAGGTCCCGTAGTAAATATTACGGGGCATATGATTCTTAGCGCTTATATACTAAGCTAGACTGTCTCTTCTTGACGACTTCTAAGCACTCTAAGGCTCTTCTGTCCCTACCTTTTATACTCTCTATAGGGAGACTATAATAGTAGCCCCCCCGAACAAAGCTAAGTTCCTACGAAGCCGTAGTAGTTCTATATATCGAGGATGTTTAGCTTTAGTACTAGGCCTAGGCCTAATGTCATAGTCGATACACTATTAGTAAGCCCCGTCGAAGAGCTTAGATTCGAAGAGCCTACCGATATTAACTTCTAGGCCGTCTACGCGGGCGTAGTATTCTTCGATTGCTTAACGATTAAAGATGATATGTTAGATAGGTTCCTATAAGGTATCCTACTTAGGGCAACCTTGCTATTCGACTTTATACTTGATCGGCGGTAGTCCTTTAACGTCGTTAGGCTCTACGCGGATTGCCCGGATCTTACGGACGGCATAGTCGTTAGAAGGTAGGTTAATAGGCTCGTCGACTTCTACTTTATCGGGAGGACCTAGTATGTCTTGGTTTTAGTTCGGGAATAGGTCCTTAGCCGACGGCCGAAGGCGTACGGGATAGAAGACGTCGTGGATCTTTATGTTCGTACGAAGAGCTAGACGGTAGGCGTGTGAACTAATACGCTCGGTAATCTCAAAAGGACCTAGGTTCTTCTAGTTTAGCTTCTTAGAGGGGCGGTCTGTCTTGATGTTCTTAGAGTTAAGGTAGACTATATCGCCTACTTAGTAGTCGGGAGCTAGCTAGCGACGACGATTAGCTTGATCCTCGTAGATTGCTTATACGTACACTATCTCGTCGTGAACTTCTTTATAGATCTATAAGAGTATAGTAGCGAACTCGTCTACTGCTTACTCGTTTACGTCTTCGGTAGGCGGGAGAGGTTCTTCTAGTTCTATACCTATACGAGGGTAGTAACCTCTCGTAGTATAGAAGGGAGAGTAGCTAGTAGTCTCCGAGTCCTAGTTACGAGTAGCGAACTCTACCGTAGGGATATGCTAAGGCCAATCCTTCTAGTAGTAGTCGACGAAGTAACGAAGGACCTGCTCGAGGATAGCGTTCGTAATTTCGGTCTAGCCGTCGGTCTGTAGCTAAAAACTAGTCGAGAGGTTATACTTAATGCCTAGGATAGTACATAGACGCTTCTAGAAGTACGAGATGAACTAGGTGCCTCTGTTAGAGGTGATACTATCCGGGAGGCCTTAAAAGCGCTAGACGAATTCGTAGAACAAGCGAGTAGTCTCCTTTACGGTCATGCTCTAGTACGGGATTATATACCGGTCCTTAGAGTGACGGTCTACGATCACTAGAAGGGCCTTTGCTTTTACGCCGCTAAAGGTCTTACCGTAAGGAAGATCGGTAATAAAGTCTATAGTAATGTGCTTCTACGGACGATTAGGAGCCGGGAGAGGGTATAAGAGACCGTAGGGACGGTAGCGGTTAGCTTTAGCTCTTCGGTAAGTAGCGTAGTTTAGTACGTAGCGGCGGACGTCCTTCTAGGAATACGGCTACTAGTAATACCTAGCGAGGAGCTTATAGGTCTTAGCTACGCCTAGGTAACCCCTAGAGGCGGAGTCGTAGATAATTTAAAGAATCTTAGCTCGGATATTAGAGCCTTCGGGCTACGGTACGTAAAGCTTCTTACGGAAGTAGACGACACCTCCCTAGAGCTCGTACTCGGATAGCGAGAAGCCCGGGAATGTCCTCGCGCTAGATTTAAGGGCCTGAACTAACTCTTAGGCGTCTATGTCGGTATCGTACGCTATTCGTACTCGTACTATAATGCCTTCGGGCTGCTCCTTATTATTAAACCCCTTAAAGTCTAATTCGGATAAGCCGTCGGTCGTTACTAAGCCCTCTTTATCGTCGTTCAAGTCCTTAGCGTCCGAGGCGTATTCTTTAGGCTCGGATTCATCGTTACTCTCGTTAAGGTAGGTAGGAGCGAGCACGAGAGTAGCAAAGGAAGCGGCGAGCGTAGGCTAGCCGTTCGATAGGTACTCTCGAAGCTCGGAAGAGAGGTTATACTCTTTAATAACTTGTTGCCCTACGATTTGCCGGCCCCCTCTTCGATTAACTAGAGAGTTACTAGGGCGGCGGGTAAGGGCGTCGGCTATCGAGTTGGCCTTACCGGGCGTATACGAGATTACGAAGTTAAACCGGGAGAGGAACTCGCTCTAGCGGGCCTAGCGACGATTAAGTAGCTTGCTCTTTATAAAGTAGACGAGGTTCTTATAGTCGGAGCTTACTTAGACGGGTATAGTAGAGCCTTCGAGCTCGGGGCGCTACTCTTCGAAAGCTTTAACGATAGCGAGAAGCTCCTTGTCGTAGATCTCGTAGTTATACTCCGTAGCGGTCATCTTCTTAGAGAGGAAGGCGATAGGTAACTAGGGGGATTTAGGCGAGCGGCGTTATAGTAGGACACCGCCTACTACGCCGTCGGATACGTCGGTCTCTACACGGGTCTCTAGTTCGAAATCGAAGTGCCGTAGAAGCGGGTTCTTAATAAACTTCGCTTTGAGCAAGTCAAAAGCCTCCTAGCATTCGTCGGTCTAGGCGAACTTCTCACCCTTACGCGTAAGCTTCGTCAAAGGGCGTACTACGCCCGAAAATGCGTAGATGAAGCGGCGGTAGAAGTTAGTAAAGCCTAGGAAACCCTAGACCTCTTTAACGTTCGTAGGAGCATCCTATTCGACGATAGCGTCGATCTTCTCTTAGTCCATCTTGATACCGTCTACGGTAATAATCAAACTAAGGAACTTGACTTCGGTCTTCTTAAACTCGTACTTATCGATATCGAGCTATAAGCCGGCGTCTACGAGCTTCTAAAGGACCTTATAGACGTGCTCGCGGTGCTCCTCCTTAGTCTCGCTATAGACTAGGATGTCGTCGATGTAGGTAGTATAGAACTGATCGAGGAACTCCTAAAGGATGTCGTTAATGAAGTTCTAGAAGGTACTAGGCCCGTTATAAACGCCGAAGGGCATAACGAGCGACTCGAACAGCCCGTAGCGAGTACGGAAGGCTATAAGATACTCGTGTCCTTCTACTATTCGTAACTTGTTAAACGTAGCGATAACATCGAGCTTAGTGAAGTACTTGGCCTTAGAGAGGCGCTCGAGCGTCTCCTAAATCAACGGTATTAGGTAGCGGTTCTTCTTTATAATAGCGTTTAAGCCTCGGTAGTCTACGTAGAAGCGTAGACTACTACCGGGCTTCTTAACGAACATAACGGGACTACTAGCGCTAGAACGGCTCGCTCGAATAAACCCCTTCTTTAGGTTCTCTTCGAGGTATCTCTTAAGGACGATAAGCTCTTCTCGGGATATAGAATATAACGGTCCGAACGGTGTCTCTACACCTTCTTCTAGCTTAATCTTATAGTCGTAAGGGCGATAAGGAGGTAGCTCGTCTACGGCTTTAGTATCGAATACGTAGAGGATGTGGTGTGCCTAAGGAGGGACCTTCGTAGTAGGGTCGGTAGGTGTACGCTTCTTGTCGAGCTTCTCGAGGGCGATGTCGATATCGCGGAGAGAGGCGGCGAAGACTTAAGCTTTAGGCTACTTAGTAGTAGTAGTAAAGGCAGCGGCGTTCACCTAGAAGATCTTAGTATACTCAGGACCGCGCTAAGGCGGCGGAGAAGGCGGAGGTACCGGAGGAACTTCTAGAGGGAAGCTGATAGTAAGGGAAGTCTAGTCAATAATAGGTCGGTATCGTCTAAACTAGGGGAGGCCGAGGATAAACTTCTAATACGGTAGGGACGTAAGGAAGCTAGTGATCGACATACGCTTACCTCCGAGGGTAATTGACGTGTGTATAACATAAGTAATCTTACTAGTAGTAGTCTCCGTGCCGTTAAAGAGTTCAAGGGTACGAGGGTACTTTAGTTCCTAGGGTTCGAGGTTAAGAGAGGTCGCGAGTTTATAGTCTATAAAAGACTCGCCTAGTGCGCTAGTGTCTATAAGAGTGAGATTGGAAGAAGAGAGTTTCTTTAAGCCGATATTTACATTCGTAACGAACGGTTTATAAGCGTAGTCCTTGCCCGTCTCGTCGTATAGGTCTAGCTATACTATATTGATCCTCAACTTCTTTCCTCTCTTCACTTTCGGTAAACGTTATTCTTAGTCTTCATCGCGTCGATAAGGAAGACCTAGGCTTTTTCCTGCTTAGCGGGAGTAGTAGGAGCAGGCTCGATAGCGCCGATAGCGCCGCGAACCGGGTTACGGGCGTTACGGGTAGCGAGCTACGGACAGTTAGCTACGATATAGCCTAGACCGCCGTAGTAGGTATAGAGTCCGGCCTAGCGACGGCGAAGCTTCTCTTCGGGAGTAAGCTTACCGTTAACGAGGCCCTAGACTCGAGGGACGGCGGCACTAGCGCTAAGATCTATAGCGTTACCTATAGAGACGGGAGGGAGAGCCGTAGGAGCGGCGGCGCCTAGTAGAGCAGCGAAGTGGCTTCCGGGACCACGAGGCTAACGACCTTAAGAACGGGAAGCGAGGAGAGAGGCGGTGTGTTTTATATTAGAGTCGAGGCGCTAGTAGGTCTCGACGAGCTTACGGAAGCTTATAGTACCGACGTCCTTATCCTCGAGGGCTCGAAGAAGCTCTACTAATAAACTACGGCGGAGAGTACTCTTCTTAGTCTCTTCGTTATAGCCGGTAAACCCGATGTCGCGGTTAAAGGCCGCGAGGTACTCGGCGAAGCTCTTGTTCTTCTAGAGGAGGTTATAGATAGCGTTCTAGGCGGTAGCTCTACGGTCTAGATCACTAAAGGCAGTACGGAGGTCCTATATCAAGGTGAGGACGTCCGGGTAGCCGATAGTCTACGTGGCGTTATCGATATAGTATTATACCTAAGCCGCGGCGTCTCCCCGAAGGAGGGAGAAGACGTACGTGACTTTGTCCTTCTCTTACGGAAAGTGGTCGGCATTAGCTAACAGCTTGATAGTGAGCTATGTCTCAAATGCCTTAAACTTGCTCTTATTGCCGTCGAACTCGTCTAGGTCGTTAACCTTCTTAGAGAAGTACTAGCGGCGGTTATCGTCGGCGTACGGGGCGAGGTTCTAGAAGGTGTTTATAATACCTTAAAGGTATGTTACTTAGTTGTTTGCTTGCTCGACCTACTAGGCGGTCTCGCGGAAAGAGGAGACGGTACGGTTGATAAGAGCGTAGGCGGTATCGGGGTTAGCGTTTGCCTAGGTACCGAAGGTAGCGGCGTTCGAGAAGGGGATATTAGTCTACTTACTAAAGTGGAATAGAGTGTCTTAGTTATCGAGGTTGACACCTCTATCGGTAGCGTGGTCACCTATAAGGATAACTCGAGTGGTTAACGGTTTGTTAGTCTTTTGTGATGTTAGGGCGAGAGCCTAGCCTATAAGATATAAGGGTGAAAGCGAGAATGTAGGTACGAAGTGTAGATACAAAAGGGTATAGTATAATTACTACACAAAACAAAAGACGAAGGAAGCAAGAGAGGCCTAGGGAAGGCTAGATATTTATACGCGACCCTCGCGAGTACGTGTCCCCGTATTAATAGGGCTAACCCGTACGAAGCCGCGCTTAGTAGCTTTACTCAAAACCTTATTCTAACCTGCCCTACGTTCCGAGTCTTCTACGTGCTTCTTCTAGGGTCTAGCGTAGTCGCGGGTACTCGCGGGAGTGCCGTGAGTCATATAGTCACGAGCCGAAGTAAATCTGTTAAGGTTTAGTAGAGGGGTGAATTTGGAGGGCTGGGTCCCGTAGTAAATATTACGGGGCATATAATTCTTGGCGCTTATACACTAAGCTAGACTGTCACTTCTTAACGACTTCTAAGCACTCTAAGGCTCTTCTGTCCCTACCTTCTATACTCTCTATAGGGAGACTATAACAGCTCGCCTACGAAGTAGATAATAAGGACTTATAGCTAGTTAAGATTTATACCGACTATAAGAACCTAGAATACTTTATAAAGACAAAGTAGCTGAATTAGCGACAAGCGCGTTAGGCTAAGTTCTTGTTATAGTTCAACTTTAAGATAATATACCGTCTAGGACTTCAAGGTACAAAGCTAGATAGCCTAACGAGACGTAGCTAGGACCTTCCGTAGGGGGTGAACGACCCTCGGAACTAGTATTAGTATCAGACATTACTACCTCCTAAGCGATTCCTTAAGATCGCCTTACTATAGGCAATAGTAGAAGATACGCCGGAAGAAGAGGAACTAGTATAGCTAGACCCTAAAGCTAAAGAGTTTATGCCTATAGAACGAGATACGCCTACTAAATAACCGGCGACACGTAAAAGTCAACGGGAAGCCGAACTCGAGTATCGAATGTCGACGGCGTACGTAACTAATAACGAGCTTAAGACCGCGATTAAGGAGCTATAGAAAGACCGTACTCCTACACTACTATAGAGAGCGAAGATTTACCTAGCACACTATAAAGTAGATAGCGACCTACTATATATTCGAAATTAATACGACGGCTAGAGCTTAAAGGTACTAAATGACTAAGCCTTATAGACTAGGATAATTAAGATAAACTATAACGCTCTAGTAGTAGGCTATCTAGGACGAGCTCGTACTTATAAACTCGTAGTACGTAAATTCTACTAGCCTAGATTAGCGAGATCCGTACGTAGATATACCGCGAATTACCGTACCTACCGTATAACAAAATCTCTACACTCCTAGCCACTAGGATTATTATAGCCACTTCCTGTTCTAGATCGGCCTTAGAAACATATTATAGTCGACTTCGTTATCGGACTCCTAGATAGTACTCTTAACGGTATAGTCTATAACAACATTATGACCGTTACTAATAGGCTTACTAAGGAAGTCGAGCTAATCCCTATTAGCGTAATAATAGTACAGAATGCGGCAAGGCTTTTCCTTAAACATATGTTCTGTCGGCGTAGGTTTCCTAATACTATTATATTAGACCGTAGTAAGTAGTAGGTTACTACCTTCTAGAAGAAATACTATAAGATACTCCGTACAAATCGTAAGCTAAGTTCTTCGTATTACCTAGAAACTAATAGACAGTCAGAACGTACTAACTAGGCGATAGAACAGTTTCTTCGTATGTTCACTAATAAGGTATAGGATGACTAGGTAGAATAGCTATACCTTACTTAGTTCGCGATTAACAATCACCTATCCGAGACTACTAGTATGTCGCCGTTCTACGCTACCTTAGGCTATAACCCTAAGTTTATAGAGCGAGTTGACCTGAACGCTAGAAAGGAGGGAGGACTAACTACTCTCTAGCGACTAGAGACGCGATTAGTAGAAACCTTTATACGTCGAATTTGCGAGCTTTATAAGCACCTTTAAGAGAATATACGAATGTTATAAGCTCTCTAAGTAGAAGTAGTAAACCGCTACCGAAGTATTCCTCTAGACTATAAGGTAGGTGATTAGGTATATCTTAGCACTAGGAACATCCGTACGACTCGACTATCTAAGAAGCTAGATAGGAAATATGCCGGCTCTTACTAGATTACGGAAGTCATACCGGCTAGACTCTCTTATTAACTGAAACTATTAGACGCTCTAGTAGGACTTAATAACTACTTCTATACCTTACTACTATAACGAGCCGACCACCCCGATTTCCTACTACTTAAAGGGCAGCATCTAGCGCCGCTACTACCGATAACTATCGAACCTAACACTACCGAGGCTAATATAGTAGCCGATATAGTAGTAGCACCTACGTATATATACGAGGTAGGAAAGATCCTTAATATATATACCCGTAAGCGGGTAGGTAAGGTAAAGAAGGGGTATAAGCGTAAGGTAGATATATAGTATAAGGTAAAATAGGCTAGATATTAGAACGAGGAGGATAGTAAGACCTAGTAACCTATAGAGGATATGCTTAAACACGCGGCCGCCGCTATTATAGACTTTCACTATAACCGGCCGGAGTTGTCTACGCCTATAGGCTTCGTAGCTCTATCTAACTAGTCTTTACTAGCTACTAAGGTGCTCGGGCTTAATACGATTAGGGTTATTCCGAAAGACACCGTTACGAATAAGTCGCCTCGAGCCTTACCTCTAATAGAATCTGCTCCGTATATGTTCGATACTCGAGTAGAGCCTATAGAGCCTATAATAATACCTAACTTTAGTTATAAGGATTATACGCGAGTACTAGCCGAAGATAGACGTAGGTCTAGGGCAAGCTAGCTAACTAGGTAATATGTTTCTCGAAAGAAGCCGGTCGAGGATAGTCTTAATAGAGCGAATACGATGTTATTAGATAACGATAGGGCACTAGAGGATGATTAGGCGTTCGCGCGATTATAGAGCTCGATAGGCAAGTAGCCTTATAAGGTAGATAACGCTTAGAGGACTAAGGCGTATTTTAGGAGGGGGGATACTATTACGGGCAGCCCGCGACCCCCTACTATAGCTACGTCGGCCCGGCTAAACCGCGGACCTTCCGTATCGGGTTAGCGTAGCTTAGCTTTACTTTATAACTTCGCCGCGCCTCGCGCTCCTCTTTCGTAGCTTCGTAGAATAACAACTATCTCGTTCGGACCCTATAATACGCGCGCCCTTATATAGAAGGAGTTATATACGCGGATCGTCTCTAGTAGGGCAATACTATACGTATTCTTACCGAGCGCGGTAGTAATTATTACCGGTCTAAACTATTTGATATTAGGCTTCTTAGCTAGGCGTAATAACTTCTAGTTCTTAGTATTAATATAGACACGGTCGCCTAGGCTATTTTACGGTAGTATAGTACGGTATATATTAGTATTAGAACGACCTTAGCGCTATATATTAGTCGAGTTATACGGCTACCGTAGGAGCTTTTTTTATCGATCTCTACGCTAAAATAAGACACATTCGAAAGCTCTTATTAAGGCCATTCTAACGATATATAAAGCAGGCCACTGCCCCTAGGACTAAGGGAGTTCTACCTCATTTAATCTAGATAGCTTAAAGCTCTCTTCACCCTGTTTCTTTAGCTCTAAACGCCGCGGAGGTGCCTAGCTACATTAGGCAACTCCTAGGTAATAGTAGCCTAGGCTACGGCACTAACGGCGCCTACGGCCCTATAGGCGAAGCCCCCCTAAGACAACTAGTAGCAACTTATAGAGGACGCAAAAAGTATAGAAACTAACGATCAGCTCCCTTACCGGTCTCTATAGGTAATGATCACTTAGCTACGCACGGCGCTTATACTATCGTATTACCGAGGGTAACAAGAAATAAGGACGACGTCCTAGGCGATTAGTAAGGCCACCCGGAATCAACACCCCTATAGCTAGGTATCGGTCGCGGCATCGATACTAGGCCCCCGCCTAACGTACGATATAGTTACGATCCGTATTATAGCAAAGGAAGACTAGGCCGAAGTTACGAAGCTATCGAATAAGGAGCTCGCCTAACGAATTAACTAACTAGGGGTAGTCGTAGTGAACTAATAGTCTAACGGCACTCTATAGATCTATACTAGCTCTACTACTACTAGGAGGTACCTAGAGGTATAGCTATAGTAGGTATCTAAGGTTACGGCATTAGCGAAGGTCTTAACGAAACAATTCACGATCCTAGTCTACGATATGCCTAAGGAGTTTGACCTAACTAACTAGGGTCACCTACGCGCTCTCTAAGAGGACAATCCGGTCACTCTTAACTCTCTAATCTAGAAGGCGACTTGGCTCTATAGGAAATAGCTAGAAGGCAAGAAGGCCTCGGCGCTAATAGTATAGCTATAAGACGCGAAAGCGGCGGATCTAGCGATAGAACAAGGCCTAGTCTAGTAATATAGCCTTAAGATAGTAGAAAAGCACTCCTTATCCTTTCGTGTCCTCTAATGCTTTAAATGCTAACAGTATAGACACCAAACCTACACGTGTATAAACAAGTAGGCCTACTCGAACTATATAGGAGACTATATATCTAGGGACTATATATCGACTACGAGACGGTACGCGAACTGTCCGGGGCACTACCTATCGTATAGTACGGAATGCCTATAGCGGAAACTGGCGAAAAATAAGGCAATTATAAACAGAACCGTCGCCCTAAGATTCTACGGCGACCGTAAGGCTAGCCTATACCGGAACTAACTAGCGGCGGTCGGGTATAAGCGCCCTAGGGCCGAGAACGATATAAAGGATACGTAACCTAGGGCGTACGGGAGGCCACGTGCTCTACTAGCTACGGCGAGGGAATCTAACTAGGCCCGGCTCCCCTTTAGTATATAGCCGATAGGCGTAGACTAGGACGTATAGGGTAGTAGGACATAGGACGATATAGAGGAAATGATTGTCGATACCGATAACTAGCCTCGACACGCTTAGTATTATCTAGTATAACGTCAACTATAGCAAGGATATAGTCTAGAACCATTTCCTATACGAGGCGGACCCGCGCGTCTACTACGTCCTTATAATCTAGGAGCTATAGATTAACCCGTACTATAAGAGACTAACGACCTACAAGTTACTAGGCTATACGACATACCTACGAGGCGACGGTAGACCCCGTACGTACTTCTATATTAGCAAGGACATACTAGAATCTAACTAGGAGGTAGTATACTACGTAGACGAAGAAGGCGGGGGCGATATTACCTCCCTCTACGTAGGTAGTACCTAGATATACAACCTATATATACAACCGCTAGCCTCGAGGTCTAGCCGCGACCTAGGGGTCTATAGACACCTAGACAGTACGCTTAAGAGACAAGGGTGCTACATCGTAGTAGGAGACTTTAATATATACTACCCTTCCTAGGAAAGCCTTATATAGCCGTACCCTATAGCCGACGAAGTACTCGACTTAATGGCGAGCAACGTAATTGCCCTTAATACCCCGAAGGACCTAGGCACCTAGAAGAGAGGGGGACTCTAAGGCACGATCGACCTCTCCTAGATCTTAGATAGCTACTACTATACGGTAACCTACTATAGGATCGAACATAAACTCGAGGCGTCGTTAGACTATATACTAGTTAGGACCTCTATTACGACATAGATATAACGTACACTAGCGAGAACCCCTAAGCTAAACTAGGGAAAGGCCTACTAGGCTAACATCTAGGCGTACCTCGATAACTCTAAGAGGCTAGTCTAGATCGCGTAGTAGCAATATAACAGTAAAGACGAGATAGACGAAGTAGTCTAGGGGTTGACAGACGAAATAAGAAAAGCGACCTTACTTTACGTTCCGCTTACCTAACTAACGATATAGTCTAAACTATACTAGACGCCGGAGTGCACTACGGTAGTAAGAGAAGTAAGGAGAGCCCGCCGGGTATAGACGAGTAGCTATAGCGAGGAGGCCTAGAACGTATATAGGGAGGCATACTAATAGAAGAAAGCTATAATACGAAGGGAGAAAGCAGTCGGCTAGAGGGCTATAGTAGAAGAAATCGCCGGCAAGCTAGAGAGGATGTAGAAGCTAGCGAAATGGGCCCGACAGGACCCTATATAGGGCCCCTCCTTCTCTATCCTAGCGCTATAATCGCCTAGTGGCCCGGTTAGCGACCCCGAGGCTAAGGCGCGTCTACTAGCTAGCAAGTTCTTCCCGCCCCTAGTCGAGGCTAATCTAAGCGATATAAACAGCTCTACTCCCCTAGCCCCTAGTATCGCGGTCTAATAGGAGGTGTCCGAGGGAGAAGTTGCCGCTATACTAAGGAAGTTACCGGCGAAGAAAGCCCCGGGGCCGGATAGGATCCTAAACGAGCTACTAAAGAAGTGTAGAGATTAACTAGCCCTAGTAGTTATAGCGATCTTTAACGCCTACCTATAGACCGGATACTACCCGATAGCTTTTAAACAATCGACGATAGTAGTCCTACGCAAGCCGTAGAAGGAAGACTATACGTAGGTGAAGTCGTACCGCCTAATTGCGCTCCTTAATACTCTTAGGAAGGCGCTTAAGAAGCTAGTTATAACGAGACTCTCCGAGGCGGTAGAGGAACACTCCCTACTCCCGGATACCTAGATAGGTACGCGCCTATAGCGATCGACGCTATCCGCGATAGAACTTATCACCTCTTAGGTAAAGGCTATCTAGTATAAGAATAGGGACAAGGTGGCTTCCTTACTTAGCCTAGACATATCGGGAGCCTTCGACTACGTGTTATACCCGCGGCTACTCTATATCCTAAGGTCGAAAGGACTCCCTAAGTAGCTTGTTAACTTCGTACGGTCCTACCTCTAAAACCGTAGTACGTCGATCCTAGTCGGCTAGTATAGAAGCCTATTTTAAGTAGTCTATACTAGAATCCCGTAAGGCTTAACGCTAGTACCTATTCTATTCCTCTTCTTTATAGCGACGCTACTCCTAGCCCTAGAATCCTAGAACACCGCTACGAGCGGCTTCGTAGACGACATAAACATCCTAGCGTAGTCTTCCTCGACTAAGGAGAACTATAGGCTACTAGAAGAGAAGCATAAGATCTACGAGGACTAGGCTAGGAGGCACGGGGCTCGGTTTGCCCTAGAAAAGTACAATCTAATACACTTTACGCGCCGGCCACGGTTCTATAATATATAAGCTTCTATCTAGATATAGGGGCATACGACTAACCCGGCAAATTAGCTTAGGATCCTCGGACTATAGGTAGACCCGGCGCTACGGTAGAGGAAGTACGTATAGGCAATATTACGGAAAGCTAAACAGAATATAGCATTATGCTAGAGGCTCACTACGTCTATATAGGGGGCGGACTTCCGGTAGTTACGACTTCTATATACGGCTATTATACGGCCAGTCCTTACCTATAGTAGCCAAGTATAGTCCTTAGGCGAGAGGGCCTGCCTATCGAAGGGACTCGTCGCGCCGCTAGCGAATATCTAAAACTAATGCCTAAGGAAGGTTACCGGGGTATATAAGTCGATACTAACGAGGATACTTAAGCACGAGACCGCTATACCGCCGATCGACCTATATATCTAGGGACTACGGACCTCCTACTTAGGTAAGTCGGTATAGTACCTAGTATAGAAGGTCATCGCTAGTATAGTCGTAAGGGCCCGCGAATTAGTACTAGCGTATAGGGGTATTCGACCCGGAAACGAGCCGAACTACCGGGTAAGGGACGAATAGCTAGCAATATAATAGGAAGGTAAGAAATCGTTTATAGAGCAACTATAGAAAGAGAGGTAGAACAACTAGGGTGTAGGGTATAGTAGACGCCCTTAGCTAGCGGGATAACCTAAGGAATAGTTAGCTACGAAATCCGCGGTTAAGCACCCCCTAAGCTTATCTACTACCGCCTTATAAGGGTATAGAGTAGTATAGTAACCTAACTACGAAGCGAATATATCGGCCTCTAGGGGTACCTATCGTAGAGGAAGGTTCTAGGATACACAAATACTAGCTACCCCTACGGCTATCGCTCCTAGAACGTACGGCACGTACTCCTCGTCTATCCGAGGTAGTCGCTAGGAAGGGGGGAGTAGATAGTAAAGGCGAGGAACCGGACGATTAGGGCACTTCTTAATAACGTTAAGGACCTACGGCGCATTACGAACTAGATACTAGAGAAGGGCTAGCTAGAACAGTACCGCCTAGTAGGAGTAGTATAGGAAGAGAGGACACGGCGTAGCGCGACGAGACCGGCTAGGAGCGGGGGCTAACGGGGTAGTAATATAGACTACGTACGTTTAGAGGGAATGCTAATCTAGATAAGGAGTAGTTAGGGGCGGGAAGGGTTTTTACCTATTCGGGTTTCCCTTTATATATAACAATATATATATACCTATATAGGCCGAATAGGGTCCTAGAATAGGGGAATAACAAATCTATCTATCTATTTTATACGTTTAAAAGCGTCCTAACATTCGTTACCCTATACCTATAGCACGTCTTTCTTAGTAAGCTATGTTATCGGGTAGGCGATGCCTAAGTAGTTATAAATAAACTGCCTATAGAAGTTATAAAAGCTAAGGAAGGACCGAATATCTATTAGGTTACGAGGGGTCTCCTATTCTTAGATTACGGCGATCTTGTCCTTATCTATCTTAATGCCGTCCGCGCCTATAATTAAGCTAAGGTACTTCGTCTCTTAGACGTGAAACTCGTACTTATCGATGTCGAGTTGAAGTCCTACCTCCTATAGCTTCGCTATAACCTTCTCGACGTAAACGATATACTCCTCTAGGATATCGCTAAATATAAGTATATTATCGAGGTACGCGGAGGTAAAATCGTCTAGGTACTCTCGGAGCGCGTCATTAATATATAACTAGAAGGTACCGGGTATATTATAGAGACTAAAGGGCATTACTAGACATTCGAATTGACCGTAGAGTATAGTAAATACCGTTCTCTACTCGTCCTCTTCCGCGATACGTAAACGATTAAAGGTAGCGATTATATCGAGCTTAGTAAAGTACTTCTTACTACTAATCCGGTTAAGGGTATCTTAAACAAGTAGGATAGGGTACCTCGATTTTATAGTAATAGCGTTTAGGGCGCGGTAGTCGATATAGACGCGTAGTCTACTACCTAGTTTACGTACGATAATTACCGGTAATGCTATAGGTAAGTTACTACGTTAGATATTACCTTTCTAAAGTTAGTTATCTACCTACGCTTTTACTACTTCTAACTCTCTGTTCGAAATTAGATAGGGCCGCTTAAACGGTAGCCGAGTATCCTTCTTTAGCTAAATCTTATAATCTAGGCTAGGGCGATAAGGTAGTAGCTTATCTAACTCTAACTTCGAGAATAGAGCTTACTAATAATAGTATATAGCCGGTAGCTTACCGAGTACGTCGGGACCCTTCTACTTCCGGTATAGCTTTTCTATAAATATATTATAATTAGCTACGTTTATTGCGTACGCCTCTACCTAGTACTCCTATCGATAACAGAGCGTTCTATAGTAGCTGTCTTTAATATATATAGCGTACGCAAATATAGCGTTACCGCCTATAACCTTTCGTACTGTTAAGATGTAGCATCTCAAAGGGAGTCAACAATCAGGAAGTGATCTGGTAGCCTGAGGCATCCACGATGACTTAGCTTGTAGGGAGATACCTTCTCTCCCCTTTAGCTTAGATAGACATCCAACACAATCAACATATTGGTTCCTGATATATTGCTACATGCTCGTGCTATTAGTCAGTTGAAGATTGATCTCTTACTCCACTCCGCTGCCATCCACCCGTACCTGTTCAACAGGTTATGAGCCCGGGTTTGTGCAGGAATAAGAGCAACCTATATCAGTACAGGTTACTTGTATCCCTTGCTATCGTAGCAGAAAACATCTGGGAATCAGAAGTCTACCCCGTCTATCCTATCAAGGAGCTTAGTTCGATACTAAGTGATAGGTAACCCAGACAAGGACTCTGTGCGGCTTACTTAAAGCCAATACCTTGAAGATACTCTGTAGGCAGAACTGCATCGAGATACTATCAAGAAGGACTTCAAGTAAGTCATTTGAAGCTCTGCTAGGAGAGACAGACCTGTGTCCTAGCCCCGAGACCTCACACCGCTCCTTCTTTACTTTACCAAGCAGGCCTTGGTATCCACACCTACGAACTTTCCCATTCTACACCAGAAGCCTCAGCAGGATCTGAGCCACCACCTTGGAACATACACACCTTGTTTCATTACATCCAATTTATTATGGATTCATACCAAGAGAAGACAGAGGAGAAGGGAGGCAAAATCCTAATTCTTGGGAGGGACAATTGGAAGAGATGGTTCAACCTTCAGAGATACAAGATGGAGAGCCAATCAGCATTCTTTGCAATTGATGACCTAATGGAAGTGTCTTTTGACAACATCAAGGGCAAGACTCTGAAACTCCAAGAAGAGGCTACAACCAAAGAGATCCTCAATACGCCAACATGGACAAGACACAATGCAGTATGCAACTTCAGTATCCTTAGTAGGATCACAGAAGAAGATGAATTTGAGCTTGAGGGCTCATGTGAATCTGGAAGAGCTGCTGAGAAGTGGGTGTATCTCTGGAACAAG
The DNA here is from genome assembly GCF_020509005.1 of Fulvia fulva. Classification (NCBI taxonomy): domain Eukaryota; kingdom Fungi; phylum Ascomycota; class Dothideomycetes; order Mycosphaerellales; family Mycosphaerellaceae; genus Fulvia; species Fulvia fulva. The sequence goes on from NC_063012.1 coordinate 2,822,858, forward strand.
TATAGCCAGGTGCTACCAACCCATGCACATGAGCTCACAAAGCAATTTGTGACCTTTGAGATGAGTGAAGAGTTCACCATCAGATCTGCATGGACACACCTAGTTTCTCTTGGAAAAAGGATTGCTGATGTTGACCCAGAGGGTCAGCATTACAGGAAAGCTGATGTGAGGATGACCCAGCTCTTAAGCTCGCTGCCACCTGACTACTATGTAGCCAGGGATACTATCATGGCTCAGCCAAAGATGGATCATGAAAGGACCTTAAAGATCCTTAAAGCTCAAGAAGCCAGGTTGGATCCCTCTAAGGCTGAGTATGGCATGGCAGCCACCTGGGTCAAGCCCTCAGGTCTAGCAAGACCACTCTCCTGCCTTCTCTGTGAGAAGGATCATCTGATCAAGGACTGCCCTAGTTTGCCTGAGGCAAGAAAGGTCCTTAGATCTCATTCCCAACCACCATCTTCCCAGAATACAACACATGTCAAGAAGAAGAGAACTCCACCGCCCACTTCAAGGAGGACACCAAGAGAGAAGTCCTCTATGGAAGAACTTAAGAAAATGGTGAAGAAACTCAGCTCTGACATGCTGTCACTCCAGAAGAACCAGGCCCAGTCTTATACCTCTAAAGCAAAGAAGACTGGAAAAGGTTTCTCCGCCCAAGAGTCACCATGCAGCTCATCCCCAGAGACAATGTCTGATGATGATGAGTATGATGAAGTGGCTCACTCAACTGCAGAAGTCCAAGGCAAGTTCCCCTCGTCAGAGTGGTTACTTGACTCCTGTGCTTCATCCCATATGACTGACCAAAGCTGCCTCTTTAGATCTATGACTCCCTTGACAAGGAAGAAATGGATCAAAGTGGGAGGTGGGTTTTTATTGGCCACTCATATTGGCAATGCAGAGATGAGTGGGAGAGCTGGCAGAAAAGTTGTTTTGGAAGATGTCCTGCTTGTACCCAAGCTAGGAGTGAACCTGGTTTCATGGAACCAGTTTAGCAAGCAGTTTGGTGTGCAACCTCCATCATTTTCTCTTGTTTCCCCCTCTGGTGAGACTGTTGTCCAGACAAAGCTCCTTGGGGGGGTTCCATTCATTGATGAGATTTCTCCTCTCCTACAAGAACGGGCACATTACTCGTCATGTGCACCACCAATGGAGAATGCCTTTGTGACTGCTCAATCAGAGACCGACCTGAAGCAGTGGGAGCTTTGGCATAGAAGATTTGCACACTTTGGGAAGAATTTGCTCCAGAATCTTCACAAGGTAACAGACTTGAAAGAACCCATTCCTATCCCTAAGGATGGCTTTCACCAGTGCAGAGTATGCTTAATAGCAAAGATGAAGAAGTACAAAGGCAAAGTTATAGAGAGAAGACCTGAAAGACTTGCCCTTGTATCTATTGACATATGTGGCCCACTACCAATCTCAAGACTAGGATTCAAATACTGGCTTGAGATTGTTGACAACTTCTCTAGGAAGAAGTGGACCTTTCCTCTTAGGAAAAGAGAAGATGCTCCAGTTGCTCTCCAGAACTGGAAGATCAAAGCAGAGAGGAAATCATCAGCGCAGCTGAAAGCAGTAAGACTTGACAATGCAAAAGAACTTATTGCATTAGTGAAGCAGTGGGAGAAGGATTTGGGGATTGGGCTCGAGCCGACTGAGGCATACAACTCTCTACAGAATGGACCAGTTGAGAGGTCAATACAAACCTCAGAGGACTCTATAAGGGCAATGCTTGAAGAGGCTAAAATGCCGGTTGAATTTTGGCCTGAAGCACTAGAGGCCCAAACTTATATGAGGAACAAACTGCCAAATGGCCCAGATTACGATGGGTTCAAGGTTTCACTAGATGAGGCTTTTGATGGTATCAAACCGACCATCAACCATTTGAAAGTTTGGGGATGCAAAGCTGTTGTCTATATGGACACAAGATCCCAACCTCAATGGGCAAGAAGTGACAAGCTAATGAATAGGGGTAAAGAAGCAGTGTTTATTGGGTATGTTGAAAACACAGCTAAAGCCTGGCTCTTTTGGGAACCAGACATGAGAGCTGTTAAACAACACACACATGCAGACTTCTTTGAGGACCAGCCTGGAGGTGATATGGGTCTCAATGTTCCAACATTGAATCTACTAAGCAGTGCACCAGCTAGGAAGCCCTTAGGAAGGCCGAGGAAGAACGTATCCTTAGGACAATCTACCTACCATTCAGGCGTCCATCAGAGCCCCCCCGAAATAGATCAGCCAATTGAGAGCCCTAAAGTCGCTCAGCCGAGAAAGCTGTTTGTGCAACTTCCCCAGCCTCCGGAGAACGTAGGGGAATTTCAGAAAATCGATCAGCCAATTGAGAGAAGCTCCCTAGATCCCCAGGAAATAGACGTTACTAGGTCACAAGTGACGGTCCCTAAATCATCCCTTGGAAAGAGAAAGGCTGACTATAATGTTGAGGGCTATGACATGAAACAGAAAGCCCCAAGATCCATGGTCCCTAAGCCCGAACTAACCACTGAAGTGGGAGAAGCAATGGACCTCTCAGAGAACCTTGCTGCTTTTCACCAAGCTTTCTTTGCAGCCATGCAATCAGTGGACAGTTCAATACCATGGGATAGCGAATTCCTGGAAGAAGTTGAGGAAATGGCCTTTGCAGCAACTGTAGAAGCCATTGCATACAAGCAAGAGGTCCCAATTCCAAAATCCTACAAGGATGCTATGAATGACAAGAAATGGGGACATCTTTGGAAGGAAGCAATCCAAAAGGAACTAGATGCTCTACAGAGTAACAACACCTGGGAAAATTCTGTTCCACCAAAAGGAGCAAATCTGGTTACATCAAGATGGGTCTTTGATATTAAGAGAAGCATTAGTGGAGCTATTGAAAAGTTCAAGGCTAGACTAGTTGCAAGGGGCTTCTCACAGAAGTTTGGTGTTGACTTTATGGAGACATTTGCACCTACAGTAAGACAGGACACCCTTAGGGTGTTTATGGCTATTGTGTGTAAGAAGGATCTTCATCTTCACCAAGTGGATGTGAACAATGCATTCACAGAAAGCACCCTCCATGAAGACATCTTCATGTTACCACCACCAGGAGTTGAGCTTCCACCAAACATGGTGTTCAAAATCCTCAAAAGCTTGTATGGACTTAAGCAAGCAGCTAGAGATTGGAATCAACTCTGTGTGTCAAAGCTCAGAGAGATTGGATTCACACAGTCAGAAGTGGATCCATGCCTACTTATCCATAAGAAGAGGGAGATCATAATCCTTATACATGTGGATGACATTCCAATTGCTGCACCAAAGTTGACAGATGTTCTCTGGTTCAAAAGAGAACTTGGCAAGATCTTCAAGATCAAAGATCTAGGTGAACCTGAAAAGATCCTTGGCATAAGAGTCACAAGGGACAGGAAGAGAGGAATCCTGAAACTTGACCAAGGACACTTTGTTAGGGACAGCCTAGCCAAGATGGGAATGAACCATGAGAAGGCAGCACCTACACACTCACCCATGGACAGCTATGAGGCCCTCAAACCTTCAAGCCACATGGATGAGAGGTGTGACAAGGCAGAGTACTAGAGTATTAATGGTACTTAGATGTGGCCAGCAACAATCACAAGGCCAGACATTGCTTTTGCCCTAGGAAGGATGAGCTCATTTGTGAGTGACCCATCCACCTACCACATGAAGGCTTTGAAGAAGATCACTAGGTACCTAAGATCATACCCTGATCTAGGACTTCAGTTCTCAAAGTCTGGAAAAGGACACCTTATTGGATACTGTGATTCTGATTATGCAATGGACAAAGCAGACAGAGTCTCAATCCTTGGGTATGTCTTCTTCCTCTGTGGGGCACCAGTTTCTTGGATGAGCAAGAAGCAAAAGTCTGTAGCAACATCCACAATGGAGGCTGAATACATGGCTATGAATGCATGTGCGAAGCAGTCCCAATTCCTAGCTTCACTGCTAAGGGAAATGGATTGTCCAGAGTTAGTGGGAGACTGTTCCCATCAACCAAGAATCACTGGAAACCAGGAGACTGTATCAAATTTGAGACCAGTCCAATTAAGAGGTGACAATCAAGCTGCCCTCACCCTAGTGAAAGATGCACATGTTCATGATAAGTCGAAGCACATTGACATTGCCTATAACGCTGTTAGGAAACTTTGGTGGAGGAGGCTTATTGCTGTTGAGTACACCCCAACCTCTGAGATGGTTGCAGACGGGTTTACAAAACCAAAGACTGGTCCACACTTCCAGAGGTTTGTAAGCCAGCTGAACCTGTCATAAAAAGGTCCAAGTACTATTGACAGGAAGTGAGCAGACTGTAACCTCCTATACGAGATGAGTGGGAGTGTTAAGATGTAGCATCTCAAAGGGAGTCAACAATCAGGAAGTGATCTGGCAGCCTGAGGCATCCACGATGACTCAGCTTGTAGGGAGATACCTTCTCTCCCCTTTAGCTTAGATAGACATCCAACACAATCAACATATTGGTTCCTGATATATTGCTACATACTCGTACTATTAGTCAGTTGAAGATTGATCTCTTACTCCACTCCGCTACTATCTACCCGTACCTATTCAACACGTACTATTATAGCGTAAAGCCCTAACGCTTATACTATAACTAGATCGGCCGCGCTCTTAGCCGTATATACTTCGCGTAGGTTAATCTATATAGTATATACTTCCGTACCTCTCGTACGATAGAGTCTCCGGAGTTCGTATAAGTTAATCTACTTAATGTCGTCTCTATACCTAGCCCTAACTCTTTTAGCGCCGACTTCGAGGGGCTAAGGGACCGGTATGTCGCGGATATCGGGTCGCTTAAGGCTATCGTAGTTGGGTACCGGCGTTAGTAGTAACTCGGGGATAGGTAACGTTACTAGTAGGCTAACGTTCTTATAGAGAGAGTAATTCTAATAGTCAACGTTATTAAAGGTAAGCACGCTTCGCTTCTAGTCTTTATAAGGGCTATACTTCGCGTACTATCTAAGGCTAAGGACTATATCGTAGTAGGTATCGGTAACTAGGTATTTGACCGTCTCGATATAGCCTTAAAGGTTCAGTTTAATGTTTATAGCTTTAGTAATAATTGTTAGTGCTTAGGAGCTATTACCTAGGCCTAGCGTAAAGGGCTTAATATCGTAGAGCGGGAATTTATATTTTTACGTAAAGGAAGTATTTACGAGTTTAGAGTTAGTACTATTATTAAGGAAGGTATATATATATATTCTATTTACCCTACTCTCTACTATAAAGTAATGCGAGACTTCGGGTCCTTTATCTACTTCTATAGAAGAGGGCGTGCTCGCTCGGGCTTATAAGGAAAACGCCTATACGGTACGAGTATATTTATAAGGTTCGTAAGGGTATAAGACCTCCTAAGGCGGACTATTATCTATTGCGCTCAAATAATAGTCTAGGCATTTCCCGCCGGTGCTTTAGTAACCGTAAGGCCGTTATTATTAGCCTTCTTCTTAGGACGCTTATATAGGTTAAGTAGGTAGCCGGCGGCGCCTAGACGTAGCTAAGACCCCGGTAGCGTAGGTAGCTACCGCTAGTAATAATCTAAGTACGCTAATCTTGAGTAAGTTATATAAGGTTCTTATACTAATTAGGGCGGTCGTTCTATAGAAGGAGCGGCTAATTAGTATAAGGAGAGCGGCCGAGAGGTATACCGTTATATAAAGGGAGTATCGGTAGTATAATCTACCCTACTATAGGAGGTACCGATACCGTACCGTTACCCTTAGGTATAGTCGTCTTCTTGTCCTTCTTCTCGTTGTTCTTAGTACGTAGTAGGTCGTGTTCAAGTTGAGCTAGCTCGCTCTCTAGGCGGTAGTATTGCCGAGTAAGCTCCTTAACCGACTTCGCGTTAGGTAGTACGACTAGTCGATTACGGTACTTAAAGCTTAGCTTTTTCTTAAGCTCGATAACCTCGTACTTACGGCTCCCGTCTTATAGGAGCTAGGCGCGCTTACGTTAGAACTTAGTATAGAACTCGGAGAACTTATTATTTATTACTATCTTAAGCGCGTCTATATTATTACGCGCGGTGCCCTCGGGATTATAGTCGCCGAAGTTCTTATCTAGGAAACGTAGGCATTTCTTTACGCTCTTAAAAAGCCGGCTCGCGGAGGGAACCTTAGAGAAGACGATCTTCTAGAGAATATAGTTATAGAGTATAGAGTATACTAACCCTATAGTAGTTTCTTATACGAAACGTAGGGCGGATAGCACGTCCTTAAAGATAGAAGCGGCAAGCTTATTACCGAGTTAAGTAGTCTACTTATTAAGTATCGGCGAGTCTTTACTACCTATATTCTCTCCTAAGAATTTAGGCTTAGGTACTTCGACACGGGAACTCGTCTTAAAGTCTTCTACTATAGTTAGGTTATAGCGTACGATATCTACGCTACTGTCTATAATCTCGAAGTCGTTATTATCGACGATAACGGTCTCTTATCTCTTTCTCGATCTCTTATCCTTACCCTTACTCTTACGGCGCGGACGCTCTTCGAAATCGGAATTAGAGTCTAAGGACGAGTCGGAGGAATCGGGGTCGGAGGAGTTATTAGCGAATCGCTCCTTACGTTACTTCCGCGTAGGCTTTATAGCGGGTTATTCGGCGGGCTTTTTAGCTAGTCTATCGCCGCGTCGACGTCGTAACTCGGAGAGGGAGCGGGCGCTACGCTCCTTAGGTTTCTCGGTAGTACGGCTACGCTTAGCTTCCTCGAGATCCTATTTAAGCGTAGCGATAGTCTACTATAGCCCTACTACGTCGGTAGCCGTAGAGGCGGAGTCGTCCGGTACGAGTATTTCTAGTTTAGCGACTTTAACCTTAAATATATCGACCTCCTTTTCGGCTCTCTTAGTAGAGCTATACTAGTCATTAGCCTACTTCCTATACTTCATAACGTCCTAGTTAGCCTTTATAAGGTCCTTATTAGCTTATTCTAGGTCCTACTTACATTCCTACTTATACTTTTCCGTATATTATAGTTCGGTATATACTTCCTCGAACTTCTTCTTATTTAGCTCGTTAGCTTAATATAGCGCCGCCCTATCTAGGATAGCTTAGCGGTGATTAGCCTCGAGTTTACAAAGGGCGTAGGCAATTGCCTCTAGTTAGTTCTAGACGTAGTCGTAGAACTAAGTCGCGTTAAGTAACCGTAGTTAGTCGAGTAGGATACGGTATATCCCGGTACGACCGCGGTCGTCTATATAGTTAATAGTAAAGTCCTTACGAGTATTATCGGTTGACCTATTCTTATCGAGGTAGTCTATAATATCGCCCTCGTAGAGTAAAACTACGAGGTTAAAAGTGTCTATAATTTCGGGTTAGGTATCCTCTCCTTCCTCCTCTTCTAGGAGCCTATCGAGAACCGCGCGTTCCTTATTAGCGTACTTAGTAAAGGGATCTAGTAGGACGGTATCGTTAGACTAGGTATACTAATCGGATCGCGTAAAAAGTTCTAAGTTTTAAGTTAGTCGCGCGCGGCGCTCGATACGTTAAGTATTTACGCCGCCGCCGCCGCTAGGGCTACCGGTGCCCTATAGCCTAGCTATAATATAGTAATACGCCTTCTTAGCGTCTTAATCTAGGGAGAAGGAGAGAGTACTACGCTACTTTTACGCTAGTACGAGTCGGAGATTTTAAGGAGTCGTAATATCGCGATTTCTAGAGTCTTAAGCGGCGCTAAATATAGTAGCGTCCTTAATATAAGCTATCGAAGTATTACGAGACTATAGTACGGGAGTATAAGGGTATAGTATTAACAAAGTCGATAGCTAAAGAGAGAAGAGAGTCTAAGAACGAGGCCTATACTTAAAGGCCGAGGTATCGGGCGTCGGTATCGGGCCGAGCTTAGTCATCCGGGTCACGTGACCCGGGGTCACGTGATCAGATTCGAATCCTCTACTTACGGAGCGGCCGTGACACTACCCCCCTCTAAAATACCTTCGTCTTGAAACGTATATCCTTAAATCTCCCTTAGCGTAAACGCGAAAGCTTAATTATCCTCTATATCGTTCGTTTTGTCTATTAGCTCTAATAACTTACTAGAGGTAGGTACTAAAACCCTTTTAATATAGCTATCGTTAGTATTAGGCGTATAGTTATCCTTAGCTAGAGCTATAGGGCTATTGCCTTTACGTAGAGGCTATACTATTACGGTTAACTAAGGTACTAGATCTATTACGTTCGCGTCCGGCCTTATATCGACTAAGGTCTTATTTGGAATATAATCTTCTAGCGGATAAAAGTTAATTAGTATAGACTTAGTTAGGTTATTATACTTAAAGTCTACGACTACCTTCGGTACATCCTTATATACTACGCTCGCGGACTCCTAGGTAGACTTACTATCTAAATAGCCCTTCTATTTTACTAGTATAGTAATGCCTCTACCCTTTGGCTTAGAATCTAGGACGCGTTTAACCTTCTAGGTCTTGAACGTATTACTAGTTTTATTAGTAACCTTGATCGGCGGCGGCCGTACGTTATCTTCTAGATCTATCGGTCGGAGAAGATTTAAATAGAAGGAGTTATATCCGCGGATCGTCTCTAGTAGGGCAATACTATACGTATTCTTACCGAGTGCGGTAGTAATTATTACCGGTCTAAACTATTTGATATTAAGCTTCTTAGCTAGGCGTAATAACTTCTAGTTCTTAGTATTAATATAGACACGGTCGCCTAGGCTATAAACTATTTAAGATTCTTATAATCGGAGTATACTAGGATTAGCTTACCGCTTTCGTCGGTAAGGTTTTCGAAGTCGGCCTTATCTCTATTAATATCTCTAGACATAAGCTCTAGCTTCTATTCCTTTAAGGCTTTTATAATAGCGAGTAGTTCCTTATTATAGATATCGTAGTTACATTCTTACGGCGATATCTTCTTAGACATAAAAGCTACTAGGCGCTATATACCGTCTTCTCCTCGCTACGACATTACTATAGTAGTAACGAAGTCCGACGTATCCGTTTCGAGCTTCGTTTCTCGCCCGGGTACGAAATATACGAGTATAATATCGTCCTTAGTAAACGCTTATTTTATACGTTCGGTCGACGACGAGAATCACCTATACGTAGTGTCGGCTACGAACCTCTCGTCTTACTACGAGAGAGCTAAGTATTCTTACGCTAGAGCGTCGTAGGCGCGACGGGCGCGTAACGTAGGCGAAGCCGCGGCGAATAGAGGACTACTAGTAAAACGGGTATAAAAACTATCCGACGAGCGTATACTCGTGTCGGGAGCGAGTCCCTCTTCTTTTATAAGAAGGGCGCGGAATCGTGGCCTATACGCTCGATAGGACACCTCTAGTATAAGTATAGAATTTTCACCTCCGGAGACCGTAAACCGAGCGGGCTAAGCGACGAACATTAGACGAGCGGACTATAGAACAATAACTAAGCGGACTATACGACGGCGTCGAGCGGACTACGAAACAATCTAGTATTTACTAGCAGGCAATACGGTAGGTAGGTAGACACGCGACGAAGCCTATAAGGGCCTATTAAACACCCGGTATAGGAACGAGGGTTTTGCCTAAGGCACTATCTATCCCGCTACATAACGTACCTAGTCTAATATAGTAGATTACGACAAGGAAAAGACGATAGCCTAAGTAAGGAAAAGACGGCTATTAGGACGGGGAAAAGACGTATAATATAAGTAGATTAGTTCTATAATCGGAGAGGATTAAGGGTAGGGTAATAAGGAACTTTATATTAGTTAGTAGGTAGAAACGTAACGAGTACGCTACCCGGCGTAGTGTATACCCCGAGCAAACCTACGAGGTATAGACGGCCGCTTTCTAGAGATAGAGTACGGTAACGCAAAGGGCATTAAAATCTAGGGCGTAGTATATACTAGTAGCGACGGCTAATACTATCTATATAGCCCGAGAGGACGGATACGTATGTCGGTTAATAGAGAGTACTAAAGGGCTTAGGCCTATAGAGGTAGATATTAGCTTAAGGAGCAAATAGGGAGGGAGGGCGTAGAGGGAAGCTTTTGCTCCGGGCTAACCTCTCGAAACGAGGCTATACGGTAGTACTAGATAAGTAGGAAAGCGCGGTTAAGACTTGTTACCTTATCTCGTAGCTAGCTTACTAAATACAATTCCTTCCTTACCCTAAAAAGTACTAACTTATACACTTTAGTAAAGCGAGAATATTCTATAATATAAAGGCGGCGGTAAGAATCTAAGGCTACGAGACTAAGCTATTAGCGGAGCTACGAGTACTAGGGATCTAGCTCGACCCGAAGCTAAGCTAGAATATATAGATTAAGAAAGCCTAGAGTCGAGCGTAAGTTAACGAAGCCTCGATAAAGAGGCTTACGGCGTCTATATAGGGAGTAATATTCGATAACGCAAGAGTAATATATAAGGCGATCGTTAGACTAGCTATATTATACGGGGTATAGATTTAGGGAATAGGAGGCGTAGGCAAGCCGATCCCGAAACGAATAGAGCAACCCCTAAATAGGATATAGGTAGGTAACCTACGTAGGATACTAGGCGTATATAAGATAACGTTAATAAGTACGGTAGAAATAGAGACGGGAACACTACTAATCGGCTAATATATCCGGGGAATAAGAATTTAATACGCGGTAAAGACGATAGATTACCTAGTATAAACTATAATCTAGGAGGCAAAGAATAAGATAGAAAGCCGCTACTAGAGAGGGGCCGGACATAGGACAAGCTAAAAAGAGGATGACCTTACTACCTTTACGGCCGTATAGATAAGTACCGAATAGCTAGTACGAAAAGAGGAGGAGCGTAGGACTCGCTAGGCCGGCGGGAGTAAGGCTAAGACCTTAAGTCTAGTAGAATAGATAGCGAGCTACCTATAGGAGTAGGACTAGAAAAGGAAGCGCCCTAAGACAATAGGCCCGATAGTACTCCGAGCCTTCTAGAGATATAAGTACTAGCTATATAGGGACCTATAAGGGCGCGCGTACTATAGGGTCTAAATAGAGAGTTATTATTCTACGAAGCTACGAAAGAGGAGCGCGAGGCGCGGCGAAGTTATAAAGTAAAGCTAAGCCGCGCTAACCCGATACGGAAGGTCCGCGGTTCACCCGGGCCGACGTAGCTATAGTAAGGGGTCGCGGGCTATACGTAATAGTACCCCCCCTCCTAAAATACGTCTTAGTCCTCTAAGCGTTATCTATCTTATACGGCCACTTGCCCGTACTACTCTATAACCGTACGAAAATCTAATTATCCTCTAATACCTTATTATCGTCTAGTAACATATCTATATCCTGTCTATCTATAACTAGCCTATCCGCGACCGGCTCCCTTCGAGAAATATACTGCCCGGTTAGCTAGTTTGCCCTAGACCTAAGTCTGTCTTCGGCTAGTACTCGCGTATAATCCTTATAGCTAAGGTTAGGTATTATTATAGGCTCTATAGGTTTTACTCGAGCATCGGTATAACTACCGGTACTATCGTAGAGCTAAGGGTAGTAGGTAACACCGGAGTCCTTAGTTAAGACAGTAGGCTTTCCCGTAGCCTAGCTAGTATAGCGGTACGTAGTAAATATATACTAAGTAGATTCTATTAGACATATAGCTCGAGACAACTTATTCGTAACGGTATTACTATTAACCCTAATCGTGTTAAGCCCGAGGACCTTATTACTTAGGAGGACCTAATTAGATAGAGCTACGAAGCCTATAGGCGTAGACAACTCCCGCCGGTTATAGTAAAAGTCTATAATAGCGGAGGCCGCCTATTTAAACATACTCTTAGCCGGTTACTAGGTCTTCCTATCCTCCTTATTCTAATATCTAAGCTATTTTACCTTATACTAAGTGTCTACTTTGCGCTTCTACCCCTTCTTTACTTTACCTACTCGCTTACGGGTATATATATCTAAGATCTTCTCTACCTTATATATATATATAGATATTACGACTATATTAGCGACTATATCGGCTTCTATAGTATCGGGCTCGATAGTTATCGGCGGTAGTAGTACTAGATACTAGCCTTTGAGTAGTAGGAAGTCGGGATGATCGGCTCGATAAAGTAACGAAGTATAAAAGTAGTTATCGAGTCCTACTATAGCGTCCGACAATCTTAGTTTATATAAGAGCTTAGCTAGTATAACTTCTATAATCTAGTACGGGCTAGCGTATCTTCTATCGAGCTTCTTAGATAGTCGAGTCGTACAGATGTTCTTAGTACTTAGGTATACCTAGTCGCCTACTTTATAGTCTAGCGGGATACTTCGGTAGCGGTTTACTACTTTAGCTTAAAGAGCTTATAGTATCCGTATATTTTCTTAAAGGTGCTTATAAAGGTCGTAAATCTGGCGTATAAAGGCTTTAGCCGATCGCGTATCTAGTCGCTAGAGAGTAGTTAGTCCTCCCTCTTTTCTAGCGCTTAGGTCTACGCGCTCTATAAACTTAGGGTTATAGCCTAAAGTAGCGTAGAATAGCAACAGACTAGTAGTTTTAGAAAGGTAGTTATTGATCGCGAACTAAGCTAGACAAAGCTATTCTGCCTAGTCATCTTATACCTCGTTAGTAAATATACGGAGATACTATTCTATTACTTAGTTAGTACGTTCCGACTATATATTAGTTTCTAGGTAGTATAAAGAACTTAGCTTACGACTTATACGAAGCATCTTATAAAGTTTCTTCTAGAAGGTAGTAACCTATTGCTTACCGCGGTCTAAAGTAATAGTATTAGGAAATCCGCGTCGGGAGAATATATACTTAAGGAAAAGTCTTGCCGTATTCTATATAGTTATCGCTCCGATCGGAATTAGCTCGACTTCCTTCGTTAGCCTATCTATTACGGTTATAATGTTATTATAGGTTATGCTATCGAGGGTGCTATTAGGAAGTCCGACTACGAAGTCTACCGCGATATACCTCTAAGGTCGGTCCGGTACTAAAAGTGGGTATAATAATCTAGGTAGCTAGGAGTATAGAGATTTCGTCGTACGGTATATACGGTGATTCGCGGTATATCTACGTACTAATCTTACTAAGCTAGGCCAATAGAATTCTCGTGCTACGAGTTTATAGGTTCGAGCTCGTCCTAGATGTCCTACTACTAGAGCGTTATAATTTATTCTAATAAGCCGAGTCCGTAGGGCCTAGTTATCGGGTACCTATAGGCTCTAACTATCGTACTAGTTTCGTATATATAACATATTACTATCTACCTTATAGTATATAGGGTATATCTTCGCCTTCTATAAGAGTAGAGGGATAGTACTATCTTTCCGTAGTATCTTAATTACCGCCTTAAGTTCTTAGTCTAGGGCGTAAGTAGTCGTTATACGGTACTCGAGTTTAGCTTCGACTTCGGCTTTATTCGTAGTCTATACTTCCTAAGCTAGTACTAGCTATGTTTATAGTACCTATTCTAGTTCTAGAATAATCTCGATTGCTTTAGGATTTAGGGGAGTCGTCTCTTCTTCTTTAGGCGTATCTTTAACAGTAGCTCGTATAGAGTCGATCTTAAGGAATCGCTCTAGCGGAAGTAATGTCTAATACTAGTACTAATTTCTCGGATCGTCCACCCCCTACGGAAGGTCCTAGCTACGTCTCGTTAGGCTATCTAGCTTCGTTCCTTATATATATAGGCGGTATATAATCTAGAAGTTAAATTGTAATAGAAATTCTACCTATCGCGCTTATTAGCGATTTAGCTACTTTGTAGTCATAAAATATTCGAGGTTCTTATAGTCTATAGACTCTTTGACTAGATCGCCGTCCTCGTCTACTTCGTAAGTAAGCTCCGGGCGCTACTCTTCGAATGCTTTAATAATCGCGAGGAGTTCCTTATCGTAGATCTCGTAATTACACTCCTAGGGGCTTAGCTTCTTCGAATAGAAAGCTATAGGATATAACACTCCCTGCTAGTCGTATTATAAGAGCATACCTATATTAATAAAGTCAAAGGAGTTAGTCTCGACGACGGTCTACCTACCCGGTATATAGTATACTAGTATACCCGCCTTACTAAACGCTACTTTTAACGCCTCGAATGCCCTCTAGCAATCATTAGTCTAGTTAATTCTGCGGTTCTTATAATTACTAGGCCTATCTAACTTCGTTAGGTTAGTTAATAGGGATATAACACGAGAGAAGGCCTCGATAAACCTACGGTAGAAGTTTACGAATCCTAGAAAGGCTTAGACATCCTTAAGATTAGTTAGTACTTCCTAGGTCTATATACATTCCAATTTCTCCGGGTCTATCTCGATGCCCTAGGGTGTAATAATCAGGCCTAGATATTTTATACGTTCCTAGTAGAACTCGGACTTATCGATATTAATAGTAAGCCCGGTATCTCGTAGCTTAATTAATACCTTTCGTACGTATTCGACGTGTTCCTCTAGAGTGTCGCTAAAAATAAGGACGTTATCCAGATATACTAACACAAAGTCATCTAGATATTCCTATAGAACCTTATTAATATATAACTAAAAGGTCACGGGTCCGTTATAGAGGCCGAACGGTAATACGAGGCATTCGTATATACCGTAGCGTATTACGAAAGCTATTAGCTACTCGTACCCTTCCGCGATACGTAACTTATTAAAGGCTACTATAATATCTAGTTTCGTAAAGTACTTCTTTCCGTATATACGGTTAAGCGTTTCCTATATTAATAGAATAGGATAGCGATTCTTAATAGTAATAGCGTTTAGCCTATAGTAGTTAATATATACTCGTAGCCCTCCTCTAGGGTTTCTTACTACTAATACCGGTGCCGGTAACTAGCTTGTTTTCTAACCGGCCTTACGTACCTTACCTTCTAAAGTCTATTCGAGTAACTATTTCTTAACGGCTTTATTCTCCTTCTCGGCTAGTCCGTATAGCTTTCGATATAGCGGTTCTTAAGGTCTACCGGGTTTGATATAAATCTCGTAGTCGATACCTAGTCGGTAAGGTAGGGGTCCCTTATAGTCCTTTACTAAGAAAGTATCTATAATGTCGTAGTATATAGGCGGGAGCTTCTCTTTAGGATTGTAGTTGAACTACTGATTCAAGAACTGATCTAGGTTATTAGGTACTATCGCGCTTAGTTTAAGGCTATTATCGTTATTATCGTTATCCTCGCGCCCCGTAGGTATAATATAGAAGTACTCGGCCCTAGGCCGGTACGCGTACATCTCCTATACGCGCTACGAGACTTCCTAGTAATCTACCTCTTTATCTACCTCTAGAGCGGACACATTTAGCTCCGCCCCTCCGGCTATAAATCCTACTAATTCGCTAGTAAAGGCTTTGGTCTATATTTTGTTTACTAGGTTCTGCCGATATAGTTTAGAGATTTTACTATTATCGATGTCTTATTATATATATATTGTTCATTATACTGTTATAGAGCCTATTAGCCTATATAGCTATACTACTGCCAGCAAAGCTAAACTCCAGAAACACATCAGCCTCAGGGTTTGTAGATGACACAAACATCCTAGCCTGGTCAGACAGCACAGAAGAGAACTGCAGAATCTTGCAGAAGAAACACAAGGAATGTGAGGAATGGGCCAGGAAACATAGAGCCAGATTTGCCCTAGAGAAGTATCAACTCATCCACTTTAGTAGAGCCAGAAACAGACACAATATGCAAGCCCCAATCACTATTTAGGGACACACAACAGAACCCTTAAGTGAATTAAGGGTGCTAGGAATATGGCTGGATCCAAAGCTTAGCTAGGGACCACAGGTCAAGAAAGCACAGGCAAGAGCAGACAACAACAGGCAATCAATTGACAGGCTTACAGCCTCCACATAGGGAGCCACATTTGCGAAAGCAAAGGTTATGTACAAGGCCATTGTGAAGCCAGCCATGCTATATGGAGCCCAGATCTGGTCAGCCCAAGACAAGATCCCAAAGAGAATTGCAGATCCCATCAGCAGAGCCCAAGCCTCCTGTCTGAAAAAGGTGCTTGGAGCATACAAGTCAACTCCAACAAGGGTGGTCGAAATGGAGTCTGGCTCCCCACCAGCCAAGCTCTACCTTCAAGGGTTGAGATACCAGTATGCAGGAAAGACGTCTGCATACCCAGCCCAGCTAGTAATCCAGAAGGCAGTCAACAAAATCAGGAGCCAGTGCACAAGAAGGCACAGACAAGCAAGACCCAATCCAGCCCCACAGAAGCAGCAGGACCTGCAGAAGTTCAAAGAACTAACAGAACAGCTGCACCTAGCCCAGCAGGAACAGGACAGAAGGGCTCAAGGGAGAGGATCAGCAGCCAGCCAAGGGAAGAAGCAACAGTCTCTAGCTGAAAGGATGGCAGGACTCCTCTGGAAGACTGAATGGACAAGAACCCCACAGAGGCCAGGAACCCCAAAGGCACTCCAACAGTTTGGTAGCCACAACTACCTACTGTACTCAGACCTGACCAGGTCAGAAGCAAGCATAGCAATACAAATCCGCTCTGAACACATCGAAGTCAGGGCATACCTGCATCAGAGAAAAGTCCCAGGTATCGAAGACAAGAGTTGCCCATGCGGCTACCTGTCCCAGAATGTCGAACATAGACTTCTGGTTTGCAAAGAATGGAGTACAGGGAGAGGTGAATGGAGGGCAAGGGCAAGGAACAGAAACTTCTAAGCCATGATCAGCAATAAGGGAGACCTCTAGAGAATTACAAGGTGGATCATCCACCAAGGATTTTTGGAGCAGTTCTCTCTTACTAGGGAAACAGAGAGATGGATTGAGGAGAGAAAGAAGGAGGAGGAGAGCAGGAAGAGGGGGACAACTCTAGGGTTGCAGACAAGGTAGTCAGAGGCTAACCACCATGACACTAGTGCACCCTAATGGAAGGAAAACTGAGAACTTATGGCAAGGAAGCTATTAGAGAAGGAGAGGAGGTTTTTACCTAGGAATAGGTTTCCTACCTTATGCAGTAACATATATAGACATAAACCCGTATAGGCCGGAGGGTACTATAACGGGTAAATGAATCATCTATCTATCTATCTATATAGCTATACTACCTACTTCTAGTTATAAAGGGGAAACTCGTATTATAGAGTAAAAACCCCCTCTCCTATCCTATACGTTCTTAACCTTGCCTTCTTTCGTGTTTTCCTTATTAAGGGTACACTAGTATTATAGGCCTGCCCTAATAACTACCCTGTCTACACCCCCTTAACCTCCCGCCTCTTCTCTATCTACTCCTCCGTCTCGCTAGCTAGCGCGAACTATTTAAGAAAGCCCTACTATAGTATCTACTATACTATCTATTTTACGTCTCGCTTGTCCGTTACGATTAACTAGTAGTGGCGTCTTACTGCCTTAGCTCTCTACTAGCTTCGTCCTTCTACCTATTACGGGCACCGTAGTGTTATATACTCCGGGTTCTATAATAGGTAGTTATACTAGTTCACTAGGCTATATACGTCCGGGACTTTCCTTCTATATAGGTAGGCCCTTAACCCGATATATTCGGACCTAATCTATATCGCGATGCTTACTTCGGCCCTTATTAGGTCACGGTAGAGTCGGTAGTTGTGTCTCTAGAGGGGGCGTAAGGCTAGGGGTCCTCGATTTAGTAGGGGATTCTCTTTCTATTCCTATTCCTAAAGGCAGCCCGCTACCTACTCTACGAGGCTTTATATCTTTACCTTATTACCCTTTTTCCTCCGTGCCTTTTCCTCCTCCTCCTTCCTCTCTATCTACTCCTAGGTTCGCTTAACGACTTCAAACGTACGTAGGTCGTCTTACTTTTAGCTTTAACGTACCCTAAGGTAAGGCAGTCGGTCGTACCTCCTAGCGATCTTCTTCGTAGAGTCCCGAATAGCTTGTTATACTAGATAATCCGCCGTCTTCCTAGCGTATTAGATCCTCATTCCCTTAATATAATGTTTAATCGGGGGGACCCTATCTCTACCTCCGCTACTCTTATTAGCGTTGTCTTATAGGCTCCTAGTATCCGTCTAAGTAAGGAAGGAATTGTATTTAGTAAGCTAGCTACGAGATAAGGTAGTAAGTCTTAACCGCCCTTTCCTACTTATCTAGTACTACCGTATAGCCTAAAAGCTTCCCTCTACGCCCTCCCTCCCTATTTGCTCCTTAAGCCAATATCTACCTCTATAGGCCTAAGCCCTTTAGTGCTCTCTATTAACCGATATACGTATCCGTCCTCTCGGGCTATATAGATAGTATTAGCCGTCGCTACTAGTATATACTACGCCCTAGGTTTTGACGCCCTTTACGTTACCGTAGCCTATCTCTAGAAAGCGGCCGTCTATACCTCGTAGGTTTACTCGGGGCATACACTACGCCGGGTAGCGTACTCCTTACGTTTCTACCTACTAACTAATATAAAGTTCCTTATTACCCTACCCTCGATCCTCCCCGAATATAGAACTAATCTACTTATATTATACGTCTTTTCCCCGTCCTAATAGCCGTCTTTTCCTTACTTAGGCTATCGTCTTTTCCTTGTCGTAATCTACTATATTAGACTAGGTACGTTATGTAGCGGGATAGGTAGTGCCTTAGGCAAAACCCTCGTTTCTATACCGGGTGTTTAATAGGCCCTTATAGGCTTCGTCGCGTATCTACCTACCTACCGTATTGCCCGCTAGTAAACACTAGATTGTTTCGTAGTCCGCTTGACGCCGTCGTATAGTCCGCTTAGTTATTGTTCTATAGTCCGCTTGTCTAATGTTCGTCGCTCGGCCCGCTCGGTTTACGGTCTCCGGAGGTAAGAATTCTATACTTATACTAGAGGTGTCCTATCGAGCGTATAGGCTACGGTTCCGCGCCCTTCTTATACGTAGAAAGAAGAGGGACTCGCTCCCGACACGAGTACACGCTCGTCGGATAGTTTTTATACCCGTTTTACTAGTAGTCCTCTATTCGCCGCGGCTTCGCCTACGTTACGCGCCCGTCGTACCTACGACGCTCTAGCGTAAGAATACTTAGCTCTCTCGTAGCAAGACGAGAGGTTCGTAGCCGATACTACGTATAGGTAATTCTCGTCGTCGACCTCTTTATTAATATAGAAGACGCGCTAACGCGCTAAGTCCCGTACGCGTTATAAGTACTTTAGCTTTAACGGCGTAAAACAAACTACGTTAAGAGGCTATAGGATATACGACGAATACGCCGGTATATAGAGCGTAAGGATCTGATAGTCTAGATAGTAGTCCTTAAAACCCTAGTTTAAATAGCTCTTATAGCTATCTAAAATAAGCAACCTATAGCTACCTATAGAACGCGCCTCTATATACGCGTTAAAGTGCTTTAACTACTCGAGGCTAAGTACGTTATTTGTCTATCTATTCTCGGAGACCGTAAGCTTCTAATTCCGCGGTATATCTACCTCTTCGTACTATACTAAAATATAGACGCGCCCTTTATAGATAATAAAGAGCGGGTTCGAGTAGCTAGTAGTATAGATACTCTAAATAACTATAACCTACTCTCTATTACTAGGCTAAGTAGCCGTAGGGCGAGAGCGTCGTTCTAAGCTAGTAACGACTTTTATAGAGCTAATCACGCCTATTTAAAAGCCCGTCTTATTAAAGTTATAGATATCCTCGTTATATATACTATACTTAGTAGTCGTCTCTTATATAAGCTTGAACTAGACGCTTATAACTTCTAGATCTTCCTAGAGTCTTCTCTAACGGTCCTTTACTCGTTTAAAGGCCGTTTTAAGCTCGGTAGAGCGTAAAACAAATCTCTCTACCTAGTTCTTACCTACTAGATCCGCGTCGCGTTTACCGAGTAGCTTATCCGCTATATCTACTACCTTACTAAGGGTAGGCGCGAATCCTCGCGAATCGAGGTCGAGGATATATCGAATAATTGTCTATTCTTCGGTTAACGTAAGTTTATACTAGATAGCGCGAGTATCGACGCGAGGAGTAATTCCGTAGTACCGGCTAGTTAGCGTCGAACAAGGTACCTAATATACTATAGCTACGCGTAGGAGACTCGGAAGTTGGCCCTAACGATAGGTAGAGAGGGTAAGAGCAATTCTACCTTCTTTATTAGACGATTATATACTATATTATTAAGATATAGTACGATAATTAAGAAGTTAGTCGTACTAAGACAAGATTCCTAGCTTACTAGTGTTCCTAGCTCACTAGTACTTTACGTTAGTAGTACCTTAACTATTTGCCCTCGCCGTACTCTTACCTAAATTAGACTCTCCGGCTCTTTATACTTATTATCTTACTTTAGATATACTAGTAGTACTACTAACTATTAACTATTTAGGCTTCTATAGCTTTGATATTAGCTACTTATAAGGAGAGTTAAATAGGTATATAACGAGGACTAAGTAGTATATATTTAGCTATCGATATTACCTAAGAAGCGAGAGTATTTTTTAAGTAAGAGGTGGCTTTTGTTCGTACGACCGCTAAGGCCCCTAGGGAGCACTTCGGAGGTACTAGTTAGGTACCTTCTAGTTCTAGGTACCTTACCGGTACCTCGGCGGGGTTTTAAGGTAGTTTCCTTATACTACTATCGTATATATTATAGCTACTAAACCGCTTACTTATTTACCTTGTCTTACTACTTTAGAGCCTTTAATCTTATAGTCTTAAGCTCCTTATTCTTAGCCTTTATAATACGCTCTTACTTATAAAGAGCTACTATAACCTAAGCCTATTATTATTATTAACGTGCTTTACTACTAAGCGGGCTATACTACCGAGCGGGCCACTTTTACTAAGAACTATACCACTTATATAGATATAGCTATATAACTACTATTATAGCGTATATTATCTTTAAACGAGGCTAAACTAACCTTAGCTATCTAGGCTACGAAACGCGACGCGATAATTACGAATCGACTTGCTATAAAGGTATACGACGCGTCTCGAACTATACTAGGTGTCACCGTACCGGCGTATATTTACTTAAACCCGCGGGTACGTACCTAGACCTCGCGCCCGCTAACTAATCCGACTAGCGGCTTAGCGCCCGTATATAACTCTTACGCCCTCCGCGCCTCCCTTAGATAGAACATCTATTCGACTTATACCTTACCCGACTACGTACTTATACCTACTTATAACACTTCGAATAGATTATTACTTACGTATAGAGAGACACGAGAAGCTATATTTAGGAGATTATAGAGAAACCGCGATAGTATATAAGGAAGTACTAAGATTAGGTATCGTACTCGCTACGTCGTACCTTAAAGTAGATTATAGCTAATATAGTAATAATGGCGAGATAGACTAGTACCGGCGTACTAGGCGTAAGTATAGAGAATACTAATAGACGCGTTTATCGCGCGTCTCTTTATAGATTATCCTTCTTTACCCTACTATCCGATCTACCTAATAACGATAGCGCGGACCCGGTAACGTAGACTTAAGGACGTAAAGAGGATATCGTAAATAGGCTTCTCGACGAGAATAACTAGTACCGTAAGTAGTATAAGAAGGTGTTTAACTAACTTAAGGCGATTAAGGAAGAGGAGGTCGAGATAGAGCTAAACTTAGCTAACCTATATAGGGCGGAGTTTATTAAGGATAAGATAGAAGATAAGGGTACTAAGGTACCGAGGAAGAGGAGGGTTACTATCGACAACTTCTAGGAAGCCTTCGACTCGTTAAAAGGGTTAAATATAGACAAGTTCAAGAAGACGGTCAATAACTATCCCTAGTAGATCTATAAGATCCTCTATAATATCGAGTCTAATTACCGACGTACGTATAAACTTAATACTACTCTCGATATAGCTAACCGTATTAACCTCCGTAAGGCGTAAGATACTAAGGACTAGATAGACCGACTCGAGGATATAATCGACACGGAATAGGCGACTAGATAGTCCCTAGAAGAGGAGGTTACGCGACTAAAGGAGGAGATTGCTAAGCGCGATAATACTATCGTTATCGACCTAGACGAGCTTACGAGGGCTAAAGATATAAAGAAGGTATATCGTACGTAGTATAAAGTAGCGGAGAGTAAGCTAGTAGAGACCGAGACTAAGCTCGTAGTAGCCGAGAAGCGTATTACTAAGCTTAAGAAATAAGAGAAGGACCGTAGCCGGTCTAAGGAAAAGTAAGACCTACTACCTTAGCGAACCGAGTCTAAAGAGTTACTAGAGCGTCGGTAAAATGAAGGTAAGCCTAATAAGAAGAAGTCGGACTTTATCGGACTTTTTAGACGACGAGGACGACGGTAAGAAGGGCCGTAAGAATAGTCGTAAGGGTAGGAAGAATCGCCCGAGTACCGACTTAGATAGTAACCCTATCTCCGTATATACGACTTACGACGCCGACATAACTACTAGTATCAAGTCCTCTAACGAGCTAAAGGCCCCTACTAAGTTCGATCTAAAGAGCAACGATATCAAGTTCTAAGAGTAGTAGCGTACTACCGAAGCTAAGCTCTAAGCCTCGAAGTACCGTACTATAAAGGACTCCCTTTAGAACGTCTAGAGCTAGTTAAAGAACGGTATATAGACCTATATCGACTTAAAGATCCCTAGTCTTACTAAGTCTACGGAAGGTACGACTACTTAGTACGCTTCTATAGATAAGATAATAGAAGATCTAGCCCGGCGCTACGGTACCCGTAATACCTATACTAATACTATAACTAAGCTTAATAGTCGATAGTAGGGTAATAAGGAGAAGTTTAGTGACTTCTACCTATCCTTCCGTAAGAACGCCGATATCGTTAACCTTAATAACGGCGTAAAGGAAAAGAAACTCGAGAAGGACTTCCTACTCCGTAAGTTAAACTCGCGCCACGACAACCGTATTATAAACGAGGACATAGTTAATATAACCCTTAAGTAAGTCGTGTCTACGCTATATAATTACGGGGACAAATTTGAGGCGTTCGACCTTAAGTATAGTAAGACCGGTAATAGTAATAAGACCTAAGGTAATAAGAAGACTACTAAGGGTAACGACGATAAGAAGGATACGGCTTCGGGTAGTAGCGATAACAATACTAACCCGAACGCTAAGACTAAGTAGGCTAATCGACCTTAGGTATTTTAGTAAGGCTAACCTTTAGATACTACTCGCGCCTAGGAATATATCGATTAGAATCGGTACTTAAAATACGAATAAGAAGGTCACCGCCGTATTAATACCGATTAGTACCCCCTTCGAGATATCGCCCGCCGCCTATTTACGCTAGGCTATAACCTAAGTAATAACCGCCGTAACGGTAGTAATAGTAGTAACGCTAATAATACCGGCGGTACGGGAAACGCCTAGTCCACTCCGTAAGCGCAATACGTAGTAGACCGTACGAGTTAGAGTTACGAGAAAACGAGGAAAAGTATAAATATAAACATAGGCCTCCTAAGAGAGGCAAGGTTTTGAGTATATTAGTATACTCCCTACTAGCTATAAACTACTCTATAGATAAACACAATCCGGTAATAGCTTCTTATCTAGTTATACTATATATAGTGAATCGAAAGATCCCTACTTAAACCCTTAGGAATAGTACTAACTCTACGTACTTTAATATCGACTTGACGTATAAGAACAACCTTAATATAATATAGCTACCTAATCCGTTAGGGCTAATATTAGTAGATAGCCGACCTACTAGTGACCTTATTACTTATAGAACAACGGTATAGATTCAGATCGGTAACTACGTAGAGACTAGGTCTAGCTACTACGTATTACTAGAATACAATATAGTCCTCGGCCGTCCCTAGTATAACGAGCATTAACCTACGTTTTACTATACTTTAGGAACTATAACCCTATTCTTACTATATTGTTGATAGAACTATATACTCGGAACTAAACTAGTATACGTATAGTCTATTAACGATAAGGGTATTATACTAAGAGGAGTTCTTTAGACCGAGATACTAGTACTAGAGAGTTCGCGACCTTAAGCTCTATCTAATTACGTTAAACCCTACGTAGAGGATAAAGACGAACCTATAGTAGTATAGGAGACGTATACGACGAACGTAGTAATACGACATACCGTCGATACCTACGATAAACTGGAACCGTCTTATTACGTCCGCTAGCTACTACCCGCCGATAGGGTTGAAACACTTAAGCGCCTAACGCGTCGAACGAAGAAAGAACTAAAGGTAGAGACTAAGCCGGAGATCGATATTAAGCCTATTAATATAGAAGCACTTCGGCGTATAAGCCGGAGGAAGGGCTATAAAGTATATATAATATAGATGTTTAACCCGAAAGAAAATCTTAATAAGTAAGTCCCGCGAGACCCGCTATCCGCGTATATACTAAAGGCTTTCGGTATAAGAGCGAAGCTAGTACTAGGAGGTAGCGCGGCGATGTTAGTAGATACTAATACTTAAGAAAACATAGATAGATAGGAGGAGCCCCGGGGTAACTGTACCTAGCGGTAACCTAACGCCTCTACTATATTAGCTAACGACTATTAACGTTTTATAAACGGTAAGGACAAAGACTAGGATCCTACCCCTTTGTTACTAGTAGAGTTTAGGGAAATGGCTAGGCTATTTAGCCGTAAGGAAGTAGATAAGGTCCTACCGCGACGGCCTAGCGTAGACTATAAGATTAAGCTAAAGAATAGTTAGATACCGCTATTTCGAAGACTATACTCCTTCTCTATACAAGAGAACGAGGTGATTAAGAAGTAGATCGACGACTAACTTAAGAAAGGTTTCATTTAGAGAAGCGTGTTACTAGTAGTAGTACCTATTCTAG
Organism: Fulvia fulva; assembly: GCF_020509005.1. NCBI lineage: Eukaryota > Fungi > Ascomycota > Dothideomycetes > Mycosphaerellales > Mycosphaerellaceae > Fulvia > Fulvia fulva. Next base: position 2,847,526 of record NC_063012.1, read on the forward strand.
TAGTTAAAAAGCCGGGTAGAGGGCTACGAGTATACGTAGACTATAGAGCTCTAAACGCGCTTACGACGGAGAGTCGCTATCCGATTCCACTATTTTTAGAGACCTTAGATCGTATTACTAGCGCGTAATAGTTCACTAAGCTAGATATTATCGCTACGTTTAATTATATCTATATTATAGTAGGAGACGAGTAGAAAACGGTCTTTACTACTAGATATAGGTAGTTTAAGTACGTAGTTATACCTTTTAGACTATATAATGTACTAGGAACGTTTTAGTTATTTATAAACGATATACTAAGGGAGTTTCTAGATGACTTCGTATTATATTACCTTAATAACGTACTTGTCTTTAGTAAGACAAGAGAAGAGTATGTCTAATATGTCCTAAAGGTTCTACGAAAGCTAGATACCGCCGGGCTCTAGTTAGATATTAACAAATGCGAGTTCTTTAGACACGAGACTACTTATCTAGGTGTTACTATTATAAATAAGGGCATTAAGATAGACCTAGCTAAGATTAAATACGTTAAGAATTGGCCTATACCCGTAAATATCACCGACGTCTTATTGTTTATAGGGTTTATGTCAGGGCGAGAGCCTGGCCTGTGAGATGCAAGGGTGAAAGCGAGAATGCAGGTGCGAAGTGTAGATGCAAAAGGGTATAGTATGATTGCTACACAAAACAAAAGACGAAGGAAGCAAGAGAGGCCTGGGGAAGGCCAGATATTTATACGAGACCCTCGCGAGTGCGTGTCCCCGCATCAACAGGGCTAACCCGTGCGAAGCCGCGCTCAGTAGCTTTGCTCAAAACCTTATTCCAACCTACCCTACGTTCCGAGTCTTCCACGTGCTTCTTCTAGGGTCCAGCGCAGTCGCGGGTGCTCGCGGGAGTGCCGTGAGTCACATAGTCACGAGCCGAAGTGAATCTGTCAAGGTTTGGTAGAGGGGTGAATTTGGAGGGCTGGGTCCCGTAGTGAATGTTACGGGGCATATGATTCTTGGCGCTCTCACACCAAGCTGGACTGTCACTTCTTAACGACTTCTGAGCACTCTAAGGCTCTTCTGTCCCTACCTTCTGTACTCTCTGTGGGGAGACCATGACAGTAGCCCCCCCGAACAAAGCTGAGTTCCTACGAAGCCGTAGTAGTTCCACATATCGAGGATGTTCAGCTTCAGTACTAGGCCTAGGCCTGATGTCATGGTCGATACACTATTGGTAAGCCCCGTCGAAGAGCTCAGATTCGAAGAGCCTGCCGATGTTGACTTCTGGGCCGTCTGCGCGGGCGTGGTATTCTTCGATTGCTTAACGATTGAAGATGATATGTTAGATAGGTTCCTATAAGGTATCCTACTTAGGGCAACCTTGCCATTCGACTTCATACTTGATCGGCGGTAGTCCTTCAACGTCGTTGGGCTCTACGCGGATTCCCCGGATCTTGCGGACGGCATAGTCGTCAGAAGGTAGGTTAATAGGCTCGTCGACTTCTACTTCATCGGGAGGACCTAGTATGTCTTGGTTTTGGTTCGGGAATAGGTCCTTAGCCGACGGCCGAAGGCGTACGGGATAGAAGACGTCGTGGATCTTTATGTTCGTAGGAAGAGCTAGACGGTAGGCGTGTGAACTGATACGCTCGGTGATCTCAAAAGGACCTAGGTTCTTCCAGTTCAGCTTCTTAGAGGGGCGGTCTGTCTTGATGTTCTTAGAGTTGAGGTAGACCATATCGCCTACTTAGTAGTCGGGAGCTGGCTAGCGACGACGATTGGCTTGATCCTCGTAGATTGCTTGTGCGTACACCATCTCGTCGTGAACTTCTTCATAGATCTGTAAGAGTATAGTAGCGAACTCGTCTACTGCTTGCTCGTTTGCGTCTTCGGTAGGCGGGAGAGGTTCTTCTAGTTCCATGCCTATACGAGGGTGGTAACCTCTCGTAGTATAGAAGGGAGAGTAGCCAGTAGTCTCCGAGTCCTAGTTACGAGTAGCGAACTCCACCGCAGGGATATGCTGAGGCCAATCCTTCTAGTGGTAGTCGACGAAGTAACGAAGGACCTACTCGAGGATAGCGTTCGTAATTTCGGTCTGGCCGTCGATCTGTGGCTAAAAACTGGTCGAGAGGTTATGCTTGATGCCTAGGATAGCACACAGACGCTTCCAGAAGTGCGAGATGAACTGGGTGCCTCTGTCAGAGGTGATGCTATCCGGGAGGCCTTGAAAGCGCCAGACGAATTCGTAGAACAAGCGAGTAGTCTCCTTTACGGTTATGCTCTAGCACGGGATCATGTACCGGTCCTTAGAGTGACGGTCCACGATCACTAGAAGGGCCTTTGCTTTCACGCCGCTGAAGGTCTTACCGTAAGGAAGATCGGTGATAAAGTCTATAGTAATGTGCTTCTACGGACGATCAGGAGCCGGGAGAGGGTGCAAGAGACCGTAGGGACGGTAGCGGTTAGCTTTAGCTCTTCGGCAAGTAGCGCAGTTCAGCACGTAGCGGCGGACGTCCTTCTAGGAATGCGGCCACTAGTAATACCTAGCGAGGAGCTTGTGGGTCTTAGCTACGCCTAGGTGACCCCCAGAGGCGGAGTCGTGGATGATTTGAAGAATCTTAGCTCGGATATTAGAGCCTTCGGGCTGCGGTACGTAAAGCTTCTTACGGAAGTAGACGACACCTCCCTAGAGCTCGTACTCGGACAGCGAGAAGCCCGGGAATGTCCTCGCGCCAGATTCAAGGGCCTGAACTAACTCTTAGGCGTCTATGTCGGCATCGTACGCTGTTCGTACTCGTGCTATGATGCCTTCGGGCTGCTCCTTATTATCAAACCCCTCAAAGTCTGATTCGGATAAGCCGTCGGTCGTTACTAAGCCCTCTTTATCGTCGTTCAAGTCCTTAGCGTCCGAGGCGTATTCTTCAGGCTCGGATTCATCGTCACTCTCGTCAAGGTAGGCAGGAGCGAGCACGAGAGTAGCAAAGGAAGCGGCGAGCGTAGGCTGGCCGTTCGATAGGTACTCTCGAAGCTCGGAAGAGAGGTTGTGCTCTTTGATGACTTGTTGCCCTACGATTTGCCGGCCCCCTCTTCGATCAACTAGAGAGTCACTAGGGCGGCGGGTAAGGGCGTCGGCTATCGAGTTGGCCTTGCCGGGCGTGTACGAGATCACGAAGTTGAACCGGGAGAGGAACTCGCTCTAGCGGGCCTGGCGACGATTAAGCAGCTTGCTCTTCATAAAGTAGACGAGGTTCTTATGGTCGGAGCTTACTTGGACGGGCATAGCAGAGCCTTCGAGCTCGGGGCGCCACTCTTCGAAAGCTTTGACGATAGCGAGAAGCTCCTTGTCGTAGATCTCGTAGTTATACTCCGTGGCGGTCATCTTCTTAGAGAGGAAGGCGATAGGTAACCAGGGGGATTCAGGCGAGCGGCGTTGTAGCAGGACACCGCCCACTACGCCGTCGGATACGTCGGTCTCTACACGGGTCTCCAGTTCGAAATCGAAGTGCCGTAGAAGCGGGTTCTTAACAAACTTCGCTTTGAGCAAGTCAAAAGCCTCCTGGCATTCGGCGGTCCAGGCGAACTTCTCACCCTTACGCGTGAGCTTCGTCAAAGGGCGTACCACGCCCGAAAATGCGTAGATGAAGCGGCGGTAGAAGTTGGTAAAGCCTAGGAAACCCTAGACCTCTTTAACGTTCGTAGGAGCATCCCATTCGACGATAGCGTCGATCTTCTCTTGGTCTATCTTAATGCCGTCTACGGTAATGATCAAACTAAGGAACTTGACTTCGGTCTTCTCAAACTCGCACTTGTCGATGTCGAGCTACAAGCCGGCGTCTACGAGCTTCTAAAGGACCTTACAGACGTGCTCGCGGTGCTCCTCCTTAGTCTCGCTATAGACTAGGATGTCGTCGATGTAGGCAGTACAGAACTGATCGAGGAACTCCTAAAGGATGTCGTTAATGAAGTTCTAGAAGGTACTAGGCCCGTTACAAACGCCGAAGGGCATAACGAGCGACTCGAACAGCCCGTAGCGAGTACGGAAGGCTATGAGATACTCGTGTCCTTCTGCCATTCGTAACTTGTTGAACGCAGCGATAACATCGAGCTTAGTGAAGTACTTGGCCTTAGAGAGGCGCTCGAGCGTCTCCTAAATCAACGGTATTAGGTAGCGGTTCTTCTTTGTAATAGCGTTCAAGCCTCGGTAGTCTACGTAGAAGCGTAGACTACCGCCGGGCTTCTTGACGAACATAACGGGACTGCTAGCGCTAGAACGGCTCGCTCGAATGAACCCCTTCTTTAGGTTCTCTTCGAGGTATCTCTTGAGGACGATAAGCTCTTCTCGGGACATAGAATATAACGGTCCGAACGGTGTCTCTGCACCTTCTTCTAGCTCAATCTTGTAGTCGTGAGGGCGATGAGGAGGTAGCTCGTCTGCGGCTTTAGTATCGAATACGTAGAGGATGTGGTGTGCCTAAGGAGGGACCTTCGTAGTAGGGTCGGTAGGTGTACGCTTCTTGTCGAGCTTCTCGAGGGCGATGTCGATATCGCGGAGAGAGGCGGCGAAGACTTGAGCTTTGGGCTGCTTAGTAGCAGTAGTGAAGGCAGCGGCGTTCACCTAGAAGATCTTGGTATACTCAGGACCGCGCTGAGGCGGCGGAGAAGGCGGAGGTGCCGGAGGAACTTCTAGAGGGAAGCTGACAGTAAGGGAAGTCTAGTCGATAATAGGTCGGTGTCGTCTGAACTAGGGGAGGCCGAGGATAAACTTCTGATACGGTAGGGACGTAAGGAAGCTAGTGATCGACATACGCTTGCCTCCGAGGGTGATTGACGTGTGTATAACATAAGTAATCTTACTAGTGGTAGTCTCCGTGCCGTCAAAGAGTTCAAGGGTGCGAGGGTACTTCAGTTCCTAGGGTTCGAGGTTGAGAGAGGTCGCGAGTTTATAGTCTATAAAAGACTCGCCTAGTGCGCCAGTGTCCATGAGAGTGAGATTGGAAGAAGAGAGTTTCTTTGAGCCGATATTTACATTCGTGACGAACGGTTTGTAAGCGTGGTCCTTGCCCGTCTCGTCGTACAGGTCTAGCTGTGCTATATTGATCCTCAACTTCTTTCCTCTCTTCACTTTCGGTAAACGTTGTTCTTGGTCTTTATCGCGTCGATAAGGAAGACCTAGGCTTTTTCCTGCTCAGCGGGAGCAGTAGGAGTAGGCTCGATAGCGCCGATAGCGCCGCGAACCGGGTTGCGGGCGTTACGGGTAGCGAGCTGCGGACAGTTGGCTACGATGTGGCCTGGACCGCCGTAGTAGGTGTAGAGTCCGGCCTGGCGACGGCGAAGCTTCTCTTCGGGAGTGAGCTTACCGTTGACGAGGCCCTAGACTCGAGGGACGGCGGCACTAGCGCTGAGATCCATAGCGTCACCTATAGAGACGGGAGGGAGAGCCGTAGGAGCGGCGGCGCCTAGTGGAGCAGCGAAGTGGCTTCCGGGACCACGAGTCTAACGACCTTAAGAACGGGAAGCGAGGAGAGAGGCGGTGTGTTTCATGTTGGAGTCGAGGCGCTGGCAGGTCTCGACGAGCTCACGGAAGCTTATAGCACCGACGTCCTTGTCCTCGAGGGCTCGAAGAAGCTCTGCTGACAAACTACGGCGGAGAGTGCTCTTCTTGGTCTCTTCGTTATAGCCGGTGAACCCGATGTCGCGGTTGAAGGCCGCGAGGTACTCGGCGAAGCTCTTGTTCTTCTAGAGGAGGTTGTAGATGGCGTTCTAGGCGGTGGCTCTACGGTCTGGATCACTAAAGGCAGCACGGAGGTCCTGTATCAAGGTGAGGACGTCCGGGCAGCCGATAGTCTGCGTAGCGTTATCGATATAGTGTTGTACCTAAGCCGCGGCGTCTCCCCGAAGGAGGGAGAAGACGTACGTGACTTTGTCCTTCTCTTGCGGAAAGTGGTCGGCATTAGCCAACAGCTTGATGGTGAGCTGTGTCTCAAATGCCTCAAACTTGCTCTTGTTGCCGTCGAACTCGTCTAGGTCGTTGACCTTCTTAGAGAAGTGCTAGCGGCGGTTGTCGTCAGCGTGCGGGGCGAGGTTCTAGAAGGTGTTCACAATACCTTGAAGGTATGTTGCTTGGTTGTTTGCTTGCTCGACCTGCTGGGCGGTCTCGCGGAAAGAGGAGACGGTGCGGTTGATAAGAGCGTAGGCGGTGTCGGGGTTAGCGTTTGCCTAGGCACCGAAGGCAGCGGCGTTCGAGAAGGGGATGTCAGTCTACTCACTAAAGTGGAATGGAGTGTCTTAGTTGTCGAGGTTGACACCTCTATCGGTGGCGTGGTCACCTATGAGGATGACTCGAGTGGTTGACGGTTTGTTGGTCTTTTGTGATGTTAGGGCGAGAGCCTGGCCTGTGAGATGCAAGGGTGAAAGCGAGAATGCAGGTGCGAAGTGCAGATGCAAAAGGGTATAGTATGATTACTACACAAAACAAAAGACGAAGGAAGCAAGAGAGGCCTAGGGAAGGCCAGATATTTATACGCGACCCTCGCGAGTGCGTGTCCCCGCATCAACAGGGCTAACCCGTGCGAAGCCGCGCTTAGTAGCTTTGCTCAAAACCTTATTCCAACCTGCCCTACGTTCCGAGTCTTCCACGTGCTTCTTCTAGGGTCCAGCGCAGTCGCGGGTGCTCGCGGGAGTGCCGTGAGTCACACAGTCACGAGCCGAAGTGAATCTGTCAAGGTTTGGTAGAGGGGTGAATTTGGAGGGCTGGGTCCCGTAGTGAATGTTGCGGGGTATGTGATTCTTGGCGCTCTCACACCAAGCTAGACTGTCACTTCTTGACGACTTCTGAGCACTCTGAGGCTCTTCTGTCCCCACCTTCTGTACTCTCTATAGGGAGACCATGACAGTTTACTAACTTCTACCGTAGGTTTGTTAAGGATTTTAGTAAGATCTACTTGCCTATAACAAAGCTTATAAGGAAGAATGTCCTATAGGACTAGTCTCTAGTATATTAATAGGCGTTCGAGGCATTAAAGTAAGTATTTATCGATACGCCTACTATAAAACACTTCTACCTAGGGCGAGAGACTATTCTAGAAACAGATACCTTAGATTACGTAATAGTAGTAGTACTCTTATAACGTAACGAGCGAGGAGTATTATATTCTATCGCTTATATATCTAAGAAGATAGATCCCTAGTAATATAACTACGACATCTATAATAAGGAGCTCCTAGCTATTATATAAGCTTTCGAGGAATAGCGACCGGAGCTAACTATTAATAAATACGGTACCGACGATTATAAGAATCTACTAGACCCGGAAACTAAGGACAAGCCGACGCTTATATACTCCGATTATAAGAACCTCGAATAGTTTATAAGTACGAAGCAATTGAACCGTAAACAAGCTCGCTAGGCCGAGTTTCTCTAGTAGTTCTTCTTTAAGATCGTCTATAGGCTAGGAGTTTGAGGTACTAAGCTAGATAGCTTAACCCGACGTTTATAGGACTTACTAAAGCCTAGAGACCTAGATAACCTACGGAACTAATAGTAGTATTAGGTGTTACTAGGCCTAGATCGTATCCTAAACCTATCGTCTACTAGAGTATTATCGGTATAAAATAATAACGTTAAAACCCCGCTTACGACCGCTATTCTAGGACTCTATACGTTACTAGAGGCTAAGGAAGCCGTTTAATAGCTAGAACGAGATGATCTATATATCTTACTAAGGAAGCACCGTATCGATAACCGTTATATAGTCCTAGTCGGAGGTATAATATATATTAAGAATATATATAGTATTTATAGCCTATTCGTTCCTCCGGAGTTAGAAGACAATCTAGATAAAGGGGAAACCCCGGTACGTACTCGTATCGTATAGGCTTTCTACGACTATATAGTAGCTAGTTACTTAGGGGACGAGAAGACGTATAAATTAGTAGCTCGTAACTATACCTAGCTAGGTATCGTACGATTTATTAAGAGCTATATATATACCTACCGCGCTTACCGTACGAATAAGAATACTAACATCTAGTACCTAGGGCTATTAAGACCGCTACTAGTACTATTTAGCGCTTAGAAGGATATCTCTATTAACTTTATAGTCAAACTGCCGAAGGGAATAAGCGTAGTTAATAGACAAACGTACGAGAACATTATAACCGTTATATACCGCTTAACTAAGGAGCGATATATCATTCCTATTACCTCGATAATAGTAGAGTATTACGTACTAGTATTCCTTAAGTCCGTATTTAGTAGACATAGGCTCCCGAAGTCTATTATCTCGGACCGTAGTACGTAATAGGTTTCCGTATTCTAGCGTAGGATATACGCGCTACTTAGTATTAGTCGAAAGCTATCTTCGTTGTTCTACCTAGAAATAGATAGATAGTCGGAGAGTACGAACAAAGTAATAGAGCAATATCTACGTATCTTTGTAACTATACCTAGGACGACTAGCTAGATTAGACTCTATTAGCTAAGTTTATAGTAAACAATATAGTATCTATTATAATAGGCGTCTCGCCGTTCTATACTAATACTAGGCGTAATCTAAGGTTCTCTAAGTTCGAGTTAGACTTACCTATACTACTAATACTATATAAATAGCGACTAGACGCCGAGCCCGCGGATAAGTTTACGGCTAAGATATAAGAGATATACTAATACTTACGATAGTAGATAGCCTTAGTATAAGTAGTCTAAGCTAAGTACGTTAACTAGACGTATAAACCTATACTACGGTACGCTAAAGGCGACGAAGTATAGGTAAGTACTAAGAACTAGACGATAGAGAGACCTTCTCGTAAGATAGACGTAAAGTAGTCTAGACCGTACGTAATTATAGAGGTACTACCGGGCAATACTTATAAAGTAGAGCTCCTACCTACTTTAAATATCGATAATCGCTTCTACTTATACCTTCTTATACTAGTTTATCCGCCGGTTATAGGACAGATATAACCCGTACTACTACCGATCCTAATTGTCGATAATAAATAATATAAAGCCGATCCCGCCGAACCCGATTAATAGATAGATAGATAGATAGATATTTCATTAAGCTGTTGTAGTGCCCTTTGGCCTATATAGCTATACTATCTTGTTTTTTTGTATATATAGAGGGGAAACCGTATTAGTAAAAACCCCTCCTCCTTCCCGCCTGTCTTTTCCTCCTCGTTGTCGTCTTAAATTTCCCTTGTTAGGGGTACGCTAGTGTTATAGACCTACCCTAATAACTACCCTATCTACAACCCCCCTCGCTTCCGCCTCTTATCTATCTACTCCTCCGTCTCGCTCGCGAGGCTAAACTACTAGAGGTATCCCTACTATAGTATCTACCGAGAGATTCGGCGAATGTTACCTTTGTCCCTAATAATTGACTTATAGTCTCTCCTTCCCGCTTAGTGCCTCTAATTTCCTCTGCCTCTCGCCTACTACGGGCATCGTAGTAGCATATATTCTAGGTTTTACGATAGGTAGCCACACTAGTAGGCTAGGCTATAGATGTCTAGTGCGCGTCTCCTAAATAGGTAGGCCCTTAATCTAATATATTCGGACCTGATTTGGATCGCTATACTTGCTTCGGCCCTTGTCAGGTCCCTATATAGCTAGTAATTGTGTCTCTAGAAGGCTCGGAGCGCTATCGGGCCTGTTGTCTTAGGGGGCTTCCTTTTCTAGTCCTGCTCCTATAGGTAGCTCGCTATCTATTCCGCTAGGTTTTAGGTCTTAGCCTTGCTCCCGCCGGCCTAGCGAGTCCTACGCTCCTCCTCCTTTCGTGCTAGCCATTCGGTACTTGTCTGTACGGCCGTAAAGGTAGTAAGGTCATCCTCTTTTTAGCTTGTCCTATATCCTGCCCCTCTCCGGTAGCGGCTTTCTATCTTATTCTTTACCTCCTAGATCGTAGTTTGTGCTAGGTAACCTATCGTCTTTGCCGCGTATTAAATTCTTATTCCCCGGATATACTAGCCGATTAGTAGTATTCCTGTCTCTATTTCTACCGTGCTTGTTAACGTTGTCTTATATACGCCTAGTACCCTACGTAGGTTCCCTACCTATGTCCTGTTTAGGGGTTACTCTATCCGTTTCGGGATCGGCTTGCCTACGCCTCCTATTCCCTAAATCTGTGCCCCGTATAACATAGCTAGTCTAACGATCGCCTTATACATTACTCTTACCTTGTCGAATGTTGCTCCCTATATAGATACCGTAAGCCTCTTTATCGAGGCTTTATTGACTTGCGCTCGACTCTAGGCTTTCTTAATCTATACATTCTAGCTTAGCTTCGGGTCGAGCCAGATCCCTAGTACTCGTAGCTCCGCTAATAGCTTAGTCTCGTAGCCTTAGATTCTTACCGCCGCCTTTATATTATAGTATGTTCTCGCTTTACTAAAGTGTATAAGTTGGTACTTTTTAGGGGCGAACCGGGCACTATACTTCTTTGCCCACTCCTCGTATTTCTTGTACCTATCTCTAAGGAGGCGACAGTTCTCTTCTATCGAGTCTAACTAGGCTAGGATGTTTATATCGTCTACGAACCCCGATACTAAGGTTTACGGAGAGGTGAGTAGGGGGATTAGATCCGACATAAATATTAGAAATAGGATAGGGGAGAGAGTAGATCCCTAAGGTATTCTAGTCTCTGCCTTTACCGGGTCGGACGTGTACCTTCCTAGGACTAGGTATGTCGTCCGTTCCTAGAGAAAGGAGAAGACGAACGACGTTGCCTACTAGGGGATGCCTTTCTACTATAGGATATGTATTAGCCTTTAGTATAAGACGTTATCGAAGGCCCCTACGATGTCGAGGGATAGTAAGGACGCCGCTCGGTTCCTACCGTAGTGCTAGAGGGTCTAGATTTGCTCCGTAATTAGCTCTATTGCTATTAGTATCGATCGCTAGCTTCTTCCCCCTATCTATGTTACTAGGAGTACGTAGTTGTCCTCGGTAAGCTACGTAAGTCTCTAGGCTACTATCTTTTCTAGGACCTTCCCTATCGTATTTAGAAGTACTATTAGTCTGTACGACTTAGGCTAAGTATAGTCTTCCTTCTATAGCTTACGTAGCACTACTGTCATAGACTCTCTATACGGCTTCGGGTGATACCCTAGCCGTAGGTACGCGGTAAATAGGTTTATAAGGCTCGGCGCGATCTCTTCTCTATACTCTTTTAGTAGTACGTTTAGTATCCTGTCTAGGCCTAGGGCTTTTCGTCCCTTTAGCTTACTTATAACTCCTATTACTATGTTAGAGCTAACCGCCTAATCTATGTCTAGGGGTTCCGGGTATATACTCGGGTCGATGTCCGTAAGGTCTGCCTCTACTTACGTCGAAAAGAAATAGTCGGCTAACGCTTTTGCCTTGCCCCGGGGCGTAGCCTAGGTAATCCCTTCGCGGTCTACGATTAGGGGGAAGTGGGGGGCTTGTTGCTCTTTAGGTAGTCGTGCCTATTTAGCAAGTCTCTACATCTGTTCCGGGTTTTCTATAACGAGCCCGATCGTCGCTCTCTAGTCCTATAGCTTATCGCGTCTTATCTATGCCTTCTTCTCTTGTGTCGCGTGGCAGTATTGCTCCTACGTCTCTTAGATATGCTCCTTCGTCTACTGTCGCCTTGCCCTTCTAGCCTCCCTTACCTTCGTAGAGCATTTAGGGGTCTAGAAGGCCTTCTACTACGTTAAGGGCCGGAGTAACGGCGTGTATTGTTCCGCTACTTACTATATAACCGAGGTAATCTATTCCGCTACTTGATCTAGCTAAGCTATCGTCTCGAGTTCTCTATACTATAGTAGGTTCGCTATTAGGAAGCCTCTTATATCGTCCTAGCGTGCCTTCTTCTAGTTACGGCGTAGTTCGTTTACTAGCTCCTCTATCGCCTTTACCCCTAGCGTCGTTTAGATAGGGATATAGTCTAAGGAGGCTTCTAGCGCGTAGTTCGGTCGGTATTAGACTAGTCTCTCTTTAAGTTCTCGTAATAGAAAGTATAGGTCGATCGTGCTTATACTAGTACGGGCCTTCTACGTCTCTGTTCCCTTTAGTATTACTAAGGCCATTCCGTAGCGTACGGTTATGTCTAGTAGCTTCCCCCCTAGAAATGCGTACGGGGGAGTGAATTCGAGTCCCTACTATAGGTAGTGGAGGTTAAAGTCGCCGAGGAGTACTTGCTTCGTGTCTTAGCTTAGGGTCCGCTCTAGGTAGGCGAGGGTTCCTAGTTCCCTACTCGTCCGACCCCGCGGTAGCGGGTTATAAACGTTATAGATCTAGATAGGGCCTTGTGTCGTATCGATCTAGATTGATATTATGTCTCCTAGGTTGCCCTACTACGGTAGTATAACCTTCTACGACTCAAGGTCTATAGTCTTACTTACGTATATATATGTCCTCGGGATAACGCCTCGTTAGCCCGCGATTACGGTATAGTATCTCCGGTCATTATAAGTGGCTAGGAGTCCTACGTAGGGGTTGATCTATAGTTCCTGTACCGTAATAACGTAGTGCCGTAGCGGGTCTAGCTCTTATAGAAAGTAGCGCTAGACCTTGTCTCTACTTTTGTTTACGTTGTACTATACGATAGTAATGTCGTCGTATAGTATTATTCGTTATCCGTAAGGTCTATTTCCGTACTAACCTGCTGTATCTCCTAAGCCTATATCTCGCTATCCGGCTAGCCCTAGGGCCGCTAGGGCGCCCTAAAGATTCGCATTTAGCCTAGTTTGTTAGTAGCCCGGTTAAGGTGTCGAGGCCTACCGGGAGGTAGATACGTTTACGGTTAGGTTCCCTTATTCGTCTCTTCTACCCGCTTCCTTTTGCTCGGCTCGAAGCCCTTATATACGGTAGGTCCCTCCTACTATCGTTAGGGGTACCTAGCTAGTATAGAGATCCTTGCTTGTCTCGCTCGTTCTTGTACTACTATTCTAGCCGGGCATTAGCTTGAATACGCTAGGTGCCTTCTACCGTAGTATACGTACCTACTCTCCTTTTTTAGGCATTCCCTTCCCTAGTATAGGCCTACGTAGTAAGGACACCTTAGGGTCTTCTCCCCGTATTTTAAGGCTATATAACCGTACTGTTGGCATTAGAAGCATTGTAGTACCCTATAGCTACTCTAATAGATCTCCGTGTCTATTCTCTCGTAGTTCTAGAATAGCCTATTATCTAATATCTAGTTAGCTTGTTCCGCTGTCTCTACCTAAATAATAAGCGATGAATACGTCTTTTCTCGGTCTACTGTCTTATATAGCTATACCGCCTTCGTTAGTCGTACTCCTAGGGAGGTGTTCTAGTTCTATACTTAGAGGTAGGGAAGGTCTTCGACCTTAAATGTCCTAGGGACCCCGTAGGCGATAACGGTATACTATTAGTAGGAGACTCGTACCGACTTCGCGACTTTAGTAGTCTACTCCTTATAGGTCTCTAGCTTTCGTCTATTAGACTCTTATACGGTAAAGAGTCTTACTACGCCTATTACCTCTACCCTCGCCCTAACTACCTCCTTTTGGCCGATTCTGTCGACAATCTCCTTACTTATTAGGGCTGCGATTTCTTGTTTCTCCGCCGGATTAGTAATATATAGGCGTACCGCCTTACTTACCTTCGGAGGGGGTTAATTCTTACCTACTACTACTATTGCCTATATAGTTAGTTTCTAGGCTACCTTCTGTATTACTTGTTAGATTGTCTTCGGGATTTGGTATAATAGCGCTTTTAGCGCTCCTAGTAGCTATACTATAGTGTTCTTATATGCCCGGGCTAGGTGTTCGTTATCCCCTAGTAAGTTCTCCGCCTCCGTATATAGGGTCGTCTACGCTATATTGTTTGTCGTTAGCCTCTGCTTTCTATATAGTAGGCCTTGGCTTATGTCCTAGGTTTTTTCTTAGTTTGTTCCCCGGTTTGACTCTTAGTATAGAATGTTCGTAAGGCTATAGCTCTCGTTAGTTACTATCCTTCGCTATTACTCGGGGTCGCGCTTCCTAATTAGGTAGTTATCCTCCGTAACTCCGCAATTCTAGGGTCTGCTCTTAGGGGAAGGGGACCTCGGTTTTAGGGTTTTTTTGTATTATAATTGCGCCGCCGCTAGCGTAGGCGGGTCGCTACTGCTTGAGTAGATTGCTCGTCTTAATAAGGGCTATCGATTGAATAGTCCTCGTCCTAGTACCCGAGATGATCGAAAGCCTTAAAGAGTATATATCGAACCCGATTAATAGGAAGTTAAGCAAATTCTAGACTATAAGAAGAGATGGCCGCGAGGACTAATACCGGTAGGAGGTAAGTAGCTATATTAGGAATACTTAGTGAAATATATTGGATATAATAAGCTATCTTATAAAGCTACGGACTAGGTTATCGAGACTACCGCCGCCTCCGTAGCCGACTTTTACTATAACTACCCGAGAGCGACTAAGCTACCTAGTTTTTAACTACCCGTAGACTAGATACCGAATAAGAATGCTATAGACATACGTATAGCGCGCTAACTAGTATAAGTAGCGATAGCTCTAATACCGGTAGAACGAGGCCTCCGGGCTTATAAGAAAGAGAGCAATACGTATAGTCTAATAGATAATAAGGTGTTTATAAAGGCAATAAGAGATGTAATAGATACGACAGATATAAGAGGAGAGGAGAGTGCTCCGGAGCGTACTCTAAGAGGGGGGGTAGTATTACCGTACCGGGATATATTTACTTAAACCTACGGGTATATACCTAGACCTCGCGCCCGCTAACTAATCCGACTAGCGGCTTGACGCCCGTATATAACTCTCGCGCCCTCCGCGCCTCCCTTAGAAAGAACATCTATTCGACTTATACCTTACCCGACTACGTACTTATACCTACTTATAATACTAGGGTATCGATTAAATACACGACCTCCTCGGGTTAACTACGTGCCTAATTCGAAGAAGCTTATAGAGCTAGAAGAGAGGGTGATACTTAAGTATATACTCGAGCTCGATCTTAGAGGTTTCCCGCTATTAAAGGCTAGTATACGAGCAATAGCCGATTCATTACTATAAGAGAAGGGTCTTAAGCCCGCTAGTCTTAATTGGACAGACAGGTTTATTAGGCGGTATCGTGAGCTAAAGGTTCGTATAACACGTAGATACGATCGTTAGCGAGCCCTAATAGAAGATCTAGACGTTATCGAGAAGTAGTTCTTACTTATACGTAATATAAAGGAGAAGTATAGTATCCTTAACTAGGATATCTATAACTTCGACGAGATAGAGTTTATAATAGGTGTTATTACGTCTTAGAGCGTCGTTACGGGTTTAGAAATGCGTAGTAGAAAGAGGAAGGTCGTTTAATAGGGTAATAGAGAGGGAGTAGAGAGATAGCGCATTAGATAGCTCTTATACGAAGCGAGATTAGTAAGCTACGCAAGTCTAACGAGGCCCTTATATAGCGGAAAGCACGAAAGCGCAAGTACATTCAGTCTAGAGGGTCTCTAACCTTCGATAAGGCGTCGTAATTGATACCTCTAGAGGATACTAGGAGGTAGGAAGTGAGTAGAGAGTCGCTAGATAGTGTTTAGCTAGTACTAAGGCTACGACACTATAAGCGATATAGCGAGTCGGGGCATAACGTACGTACCTATTAAGTAGACTTGCTAGATAGCGAAGAATCTAAAGAGGAATTGTCCTCCTAGTAACGATTCTATAGGATGTCGTCGTATTAAGATACTGTCGTGATTAAAGTAGAAGTAGTATAGTTCTTAGTAAAAGTAGCCCGCTCGGTAGTAAAGCACGTTATTATTATTATTATTATTATTATTATTATTACTATTATTATTATTATTATTATTATTATTATTATTATTATTATTATTATTATTATTATTATTATTATTATTATTATTATTATTATTATTATTATTATTATTATTATTATTATTATTATTATTATTATTATTATTATTATTATTATTATTATTATTATTATTATTATTATTATTATTATTATTATTATTATTATTATTATTATTATTATTATTATTATTATTATTATTATTATTATTATTATTATTATTATTATTATTATTATTATTATTATTATTATTATTATTATTATTATTATTATTATTATTATTATTATTATTATTATTATTATTATTATTATTATTATTATTATTATTATTATTATTATTATATCTAGCAACACAATGGGAAGGTGAGAAATCGTTTGTAGAGCAACTATGGAAAGAGAGGTGGAACAACCAGGTTGTAGGGCATAGTGGACGCCCTCAGCCAGCGGGACAACCTAAGGAATGGTCAGCTACAAAATCCGCGGTCAAGCACCCCCCGAAGCTCATCCACTACCGCCTTACGAGGGCACAGAGTAGCATAGCAACCCAACTGCGAAGCGAACACATCGGCCTCCAGGGGTACCTATCATGGAGGAAGGTCCCAGGATACACGAATACTAGCTGCCCCTGCGGCTATCGCTCCCAGAACGTACGGCACGCACTCCTCGTCTGTCCGAGGTGGTCGCTAGGAAGGGGGGAGTGGATG
Source organism: Fulvia fulva (assembly GCF_020509005.1). Lineage (NCBI taxonomy): Eukaryota > Fungi > Ascomycota > Dothideomycetes > Mycosphaerellales > Mycosphaerellaceae > Fulvia > Fulvia fulva. Next base: position 2,864,013 of record NC_063012.1, read on the forward strand.
GCAAAGGCGAGGAACCGGACGATTGGGGCACTTCTTAACAACGCTGAAGACCTACGGCGCATTACGAACTGGATACTAGAGAAGGGCTGGCTAGAACAGTACCGCCTAGTAGGAGCAGTGCAGGAAGAGAGGACACGACGCAGCGCGACGAGACCGGCTAGGAGCGGGGGCTAACGGGGTAGTGACATGGACTACGTACGTTCAGAGGGAAAGCTAATCTAGACAAGGAGTAGTCGGGGGCGGGAAGGGTTTTCACCTATTCGGGTTTCCCTTTGTACATAACAATAGATATATACCTGCATAGGCCGGATAGGGTCCTAGAACAGGGGAATGACAAATCTATCTATCTATCTATTATTATTATATATCACTACCCCGGAGGGATTGATTCGAAAAATCTCGGGTACTAGGACGAGGACCATTCAATCGATAGCCCTTATTAAGACGAGCAATCTACTCAAGCAGTAGCGACCCGCCTGCGCTGGCGGCGGCGCAATTGTGATACAAAAAAAACCCCCAAAACCGAGGTCCCCTTCCCCTGACGGCAGACCCTAGAATTGCGGAGTTGCGGAGGACAACTGCCCAATTAGGAAGCGCGACCCCGAACAACAGCGAAGGATGGCAACCAACGAGAGCCATAGCCTTGCGAACATTCTGCACCAAGAGTCAAACCGGGGAACAAACCAAGAAAAAACCTAGGACACAAGCCAAGGCCCACTATACAGAAAGCAGAGGCCAACGACAAACAACACAGCGTGGACGACCCTATATACGGAGGCGGAGAACTTACTAGGGGATGACGAACACCCAGCCCGGGCATATAAGAACACTATAGCACAGCTACTAGGAGCGCTAAAAGCGCTATCATACCAAATCCCGAAGACAATCCAACAAGTAACACAGAAGGCAGCCCAGAAACCAACTACATAGGCAACAGTAGCAGCAGGCAAGAATCAACCCCCTCCGAAGGAAAGTAAGGCGGTACGCCTATACATTACTAATCCGGCGGAGAAACAAGAAATCGCAGCCCTAACAAGCAAGGAGATTGTCGACAGAATCGGCCAAAAGGAGGTAGTTAGGGCGAGGGTAGAAGTAACAGGCGTAGTAAGACTCTTTACCGCACAAGAGTCTAATAGACGAAAGCTAGAGACCTATAAGGAGTGGACTACTAAAGTCGCGAAGTCGGCACGAGTCTCCCACCAACAGTATACCGTCATCGCCCACGGGGTCCCTAGGACATTCAAGGTCGAAGACCTTCCCCACCTCCAAGTACAGAACCAGAACACCTCCCTAGGAGTACGACTAACGAAGGCGGCATGGCTGCACAAGACAGTAGACCGAGAAAAGACGCATTCATCGCTTATTATTTGGGTAGAGACAGCGGAACAAGCTAACCAGATATTAGACAATGGGCTATTCTGGAACTGCGAGAGAATGGACACGGAGATCCATCAGAGCAGCCACAGGGTACTACAATGCTTCCAATGCCAACAGTACGGTCACATAGCCTCAAAATGCGGGGAGAAGACCCCAAGGTGTCCTCACTGCGCAGGCCCACACCAGGGAAGGGAATGCCCAAAAAAGGAGAGCAGGTGCGCATGCTGCGGCAGAAGGCACCCAGCGTATTCAAGCCAATGCCCGGCTAGAATAGCAGCACAAGAACGAGCGAGACAAGCAAGGATCTCTACACCAGCTAGGTACCCCCAACGACAACAGGAGGGACCTACCGTGTACAAGGGCTTCGAGCCGAGCAAAAGGAAGAGGGCAGAAGAGACGAACAAGGGAACCCAACCGCAAACGCATCCACCTCCCGGTCGGCCTCGACACCTTAACCGGGCAGCCAACGAACTAGGCCAAATGCGAATCTTTGGGGCGCCCTAGCGGCCCCAGGGCCAGCCGGACAGCGAGATACAGGCTCAGGAGACACAGCAGGTCAGCACGGAAATGGACCTCACGGATAACGAATGATACTATACGACGACATCACTATCGTACAGTACAACGTAAACAAAAGTAGGGACAAGGTCCAGCGCCACTTTCTACAAGAGCTAGACCCGCTACGGCACCACGTTATTGCGGTACAGGAACTATAGATCAACCCCTACGTAGGACTCCTAGCTACTTGTAATGACCGGAGATACCACACCGTAATCGCGGGCTAACGAGGCGTCATCCCGAGGACATGTATATACGTAAGCAAGACTATAGACCTTGAGTCGTAGAAGGTTATACTACCGCAGCAGGGCAACCTAGGAGACATAATATCAATCCAGATCGACACGACACAAGGCCCTATCCAGATCCATAACGTTTACAACCCGCCACCGCGGGGTCGGACGAGTAGGGAACTAGGAACCCTCGCCCACCTAGAGCGGACCCTAAGCCAAGACACGAAGCAAGTACTCCTCGGCGACTTCAACCTCCACCACCTACAGTAGGGACTCGAATTCACTCCCCCGCACGCATTTCTAGGGGGGAAGCTACTGGACATAACCGCACGCTACGGAATGGCCTTAGTAACACCAAAGGGAACAGAGACGTGGAAGGCCCGTACTAGTGCAAGCACGATCGACCTATGCTTTCTATCACGAGAACTTGAAGAGAGACTAGTCTAATGCCGACCGAACTACGCGCTAGAAGCCTCCTTAGACTATATCCCTATCCAAACGACGCTAGGGGTGAAGGCGATAGAGGAGCTAGCAAACGAACCACGCCGTAACTGGAAGAAGGCACGCTAGGACGACATAAGAGGCTTCCTAATAGCGAACCTACTATAGTATAGAGAACTCGAGACGACAGCTCAGCTAGATCAAGCAGCGGAACAGATTACCTCGGTCATATAGCAAGCAGCGGAACAATACACGCCGTTACTCCGGCCCTTAACGCAGTAGAAGGCCTTCTAGACCCCTAAATGCTCTACGAAGGTAAGGGAGGCTAGAAGGGCAAGGCGACAGTAGACGAAGGAGCACACCTAAGAGACGTAGGAGTAATACTGCCACGCGACACAAGAGAAGAAGGCACAGATAAGACGCGATAAGCTATAGGACTAGAGAGCGACGATCGGGCTCGTTATAGAAAACCCGGAACAGATGTGGAGACTTGCTAAATGGGCACGACTACCTGAAGAGCAACAAGCCCCCCACTTCCCCATAATCGTAGACCGCGAAGGGATTGCCTAGGCTACGCCCCGGGGCAAGGCAAAAGCGTTAGCCGACCATTTCTTTTCGACGCAAGTAGAGGCAGACCTTACGGACATCGACCCGAGCATATACCCGGAACCCCTGGACATGGATTGGGCGGTTAGCTCTAACACAGTAACAGGAGTCATAAGTAAGCTAAAGGGACGAAAAGCCCTAGGCCTAGACAGGATACCAAACGTACTGCTAAAAGAGTGTAGAGACGAGATCGCGCCGAGCCTTGCAAACCTATTTACCGCGTGCCTACGGCTAGGGTATCACCCGAAGCCGTATAGAGAGTCTATGACAGTAGTGCTACGCAAGCCACAGAAGGAAGACTATACTCAGCCCAAGTCGTACAGACCAATAGCACTTCTAAATACGATAGGGAAGGTCCTAGAAAAGATAGTAGCCTAGAGACTTACGTAGCTTGCCGAGGACAACCACGTACTCCCAGCAACACAGATGGGGGGAAGAAGCCAGCGATCGACACTAACAGCAATAGAGCTAATTACGGAGCAAATCCAGACCCTCTGGCACTACGGCAGGAACCGAGCGGCGTCCTTACTATCCCTCGACATCGTAGGGGCCTTCGACAACGTCTCACACCAAAGGCTAATACATATCCTATAGCAGAAAGGCATCCCCTAGTGGGCAACGTCGTTCGTCTTCTCCTTTCTCTAGGAACGGACGACATACCTAGTCCTAGGAAGGTACACGTCCGACCCGGTGAAGGCAGAGACTGGAATACCTTAGGGATCTACTCTCTCCCCTATCCTGTTTCTGATATTTATGTCGGATCTAATCCCCCTACTCACCTCTCCGCAAACCTTAGCATCGGGGTTCGTAGACGATACAAACATCCTAGCCTGGTCAGACTCGACAGAAGAGAACTGTCGCCTCCTTGAAGATAGGCACAAGAAATGCGAGGAGTGGGCAAAGAAGCATAGTGCCCGGTTCGCCCCTGAAAAGTACCAACTTATACACTTCAGTAAAGCGAGAACACACCATAATATAAAGGCGGCGGTAAGAATCCAAGGCTACGAGACCAAGCTATTAGCGGAGCTACGAGTACTAGGGATCTGGCTCGACCCGAAGCTAAGCTGGAATGTACAGATTAAGAAAGCCTAGAGTCGAGCGCAAGTCAATAAAGCCTCGATAAAGAGGCTTACGGCATCTATATAGGGGGCAACATTCGACAAGGCAAGAGTAATGTATAAGGCGATCGTCAGACCAGCTATGTTGTACGGGGCACAGATTTGGGGAACAGGAGGCGTAGGCAAGCCGATCCCGAAACGGATAGAGCAACCCCTAAACAGGACATAGGCAGGCAACCTACGTAGGGTACTAGGCGCATACAAGACAACGTCAACAAGCACGGTAGAAATGGAGACAGGAATACTACTAATCGGCCAGTATATCCGGGGAATGAGAATTCAATACGCGGCAAAGACGACAGGTTACCTAGCACAAACCACGATCTAGGAGGCAAAGAATAAGATAGAAAGCCGCTACCGGAGAGGGGCAGGATATAGGACAAGCCAAAAAGAGGATGACCTTACGACCTTTACGGCCGTACAGACAAGCACCGAATGGCTAGCACGAAAGGAGGAGGAGCGTAGGACTCGCCAGGCCGGCGGGAGCAAGGCTAAGACCCAAAACCTAGCGGAACAGATAGCGAGCTGCCTATAGGAGCAGGACTGGAAAAGGAAGCCCCCTAAGACAACAGGCCCGATAGCGCTCCGAGCCTTCTAGAGACACAATTACTAGCTATATAGGGACCTGACAAGGGCCGAAGCAAGCATAGCGATCCAAATCAGGTCCGAATATATTAGATTAAGGGCCTACCTATTCAGGAGACGCGCACTAGACATCTATAGCCCAGCCTACTAGTGTGGCTACCTATCGTAAAACCTAGAATATATGCTACTACGATGCCCGTAGTAGGCGAGAGGCAGAGGAAATTGGAGGCACTAAGCGGGAAGGAGAGACTATAAGTCAATTATTAGGGACAAAGGTAACATTCGCCGAATCTCTCGGTAGATACTACAGTAGGGATACCTCTAGCAGTTTAGCCTCGCGAGCGAGACGGAGGAGTGGATAGACAAGAGGCGGAAGCGAGGGGGGTTGCAGATAGGGTAGTCATCAGGGCAGGCCTATAACACTAGCGTACCCCTAACAAGGGAAATTTAAGACGACAACGAGGAGGAAAAGACAGGCGGGAAGGAGGAGGGGTTTTCACTAACACGGTTTCCCCTCTATATATACAAAAACAAGATAGCATAGCTGTATAGGCCAAAGGGCACTACAACAGCTTAATGAAATATCTATCCTATCTATCTATTATTATTATTATTATTATTATTATTATTATTATTATTATTATTATTATTATTATTATTATTATTATTATTATTATTATTATTATTATTATTATTACTTATTAGCTTTTGTAGTCTCTTTCTTTAGCTCTTACTATACTTAAAGACGCTTCGCTTAGTTAATCTTTATTAGACTAAAGAAGGTAGCTCCTTAATTATCTTAAGCTCTTAATTCTTTAAAGAGCACCTTATTACGCTTCCGCTTCTTCTTCTTCTTAAGGTTAAGGCTAGTAATAAGGACCTTATTCTTAGCCTTAAGGAGCTTATTCTATGTTATAATAGTAACGGTAGTATTCTTAAGCTTCTTAACCTTCTAGATATATATATTCTCGAACTATTAGGAAGCTCTAGCTTATATCGAGTTAACCGTAGAGAGACTATATATCTTAATATATAAGCTTACGGATAATTAGTCTAAACGTAGACGATATAGCGACGATAATAGTAGTAGACGACTAAGAGTAAGGGGGAGACGAGTAGAGAACGCTCTATAAGAAGGCGGAAGAGATAGTAGCGGTAGAAGAAGGGAGATTTCCGGAGAGAGTACTAAAAGGAGTAATAAGCGAACTACTCGGGGGACTAAAGGCGCTTAAACGATGAATAAGCACTACGATTAATAGGGCAATCAAGGTAGTAACACGAAACGCGAGAAATAACCCTTAAAGAGACCCGAGATAGACCTAGGGCCTAACGACCTAGGCAATAATCGCGAGCTAACCTACCCCCCCCTAGAGTATAGTACTACGAGTCTATATTACGGACTAGAAAGAGAAGGAAGAGATAGGAAAGATGACCGGGAGGGAGATAGTCGAGAAGATCGGAGTAAAGGGAATAGTAGGAGTAAGGGTAGATAATAAAGGGGTCAAGCTATTTATAGTATACGTATAGAATAAGAAGGCCCTCGAAATAAACAAGGAGTAGATACTAAAGATCGGGAGCATAGCGAAAGTCTCCTATTAATAGTATATAGTAATTACGTATAGGGTCCTATAAACCTTTAATATATAAAGGGATATACTAAACCTCTAGAGGAAAAACTAGGTAGTAGTACTAGGACTATAGATTATAAAGATAGCGTAGGTTAAGAAGAAGATAGAGGAGGGTAAGAGGGCCTCCTCGCTAATCTTATAGGTTATAATAAATATAAATAAATAAATATATTCATAATGCCTATCTAGCTCCTAAAAGGTCTACGAGGCCGGGGGCTATTAAGGAAGAGAGAGGGGAAAACCGTCGTACGGGGAAAAACTCTCTTTAGGTATTAGTAAGTTCTCTCTATTACTTATTAGTTAATCTGTCGTACTAGAAGCGGTAAGTACTAGGTAGTTAGCCGCCCCGGAGTACTAATCTATCCGGTGCCTAGGGACGAGTATTAGTAGCTAGCCTCCTATTAAGTAGACAATAGGTCGACTATTAGTAGAGGCGGGTCGCCTATCGAGTAGGAGACAGGTCGACCGTCGAGCGGAAAACGGGCTAGCCGTCGAGTAGACGACGAGTCGACCCTCCCGGGCTCCTATACTCTATTAGTACTCCTGTCGCTACTCCTCCTATACCCGGGGTCGCTATAGGCCACGGTCTACCCGCCTACGTAGTCGTTAGTACTACCGGAGTTCTACTACGTCTATAGGTAGGGCGCCTTCAAAGGCTTCCTAGAGCTCTTCCTCCTAGGCTATCTCCCCTATCCTTACTACTATCTTACCCGCTATCTAGAACTACTATAGTAGGCCGGTCCGTATTACTATTCGTACCGCTACTCGTATCCTACGCGCTATACCTATTAAATGTTAGAAGTCTATAGCCCTAGTTTTAAGGCGTATTACCTACCGGGCTTCTAGAAAGCGTAGGTAGAACAGTACGACGTGTTTCGGCGTCTAGACACGTCTATATTCGTATAGGCTACTATCTACTCCCGGTACCTTTCGGCGATATAGATAGTCTTTAAACCTAATATATTCCGAGCGGAGTAGTATCGCGACTATTACCTATAGGCGGGTAAGGGCTCGGAAGAGCATTACTCTATCTCGGCTAATAGGTCCTATCTTCGCCGCTACCTCGTCTTCTCGTCGGTATACTCGTCGCCGTAGTAGTTACCCGTTCGGGTACCTTTCGCCTTTCTCCTAGCGCTCGTTCTAGATTCCCTATATATATCTATAGACCGCGTTTGCTATAGCCTTCCGCCCTTCGCGTCCCTATCCCGCTCCTATTACTAGTATACTACTAGCTAGGGCCTATACTCGGAATTTTACTATCGGGGTTTATTACGTATCTAGCTACCGCTAGGCCTATAGTCCTATCTTCTTTTTAGGCGCTATAGATCGAAGGCGTGTCGTAATCGCCTAGTACGTCGCGCGGATATCGCTCCCTACCTTACTATTCGCCGTCTAGAGCGTATATCCTATAGCGAGCTATTAGAGGTAGAGGTCTAGTAGCGTAATCTACGTATCCGCTTCTAGGACCTACGCCGGTATAGTACGGTATACCCCGGTCGCCCTACGTAAATATTCGTTCTATACGTTTTAAATCTACTTTATCTAGCTAGTCGTATAGGATAGATACTAGACTAGTACCCTAAAGGTAATCGCCGGTCGGACGATAGAGCTATATAGCTAGCGTACCTTTACGAAGGCTACGCCCTATATAGAGGCCGCGAGGCGTATAACTAAGGCTTTGTTCTAGTCTCCCCGCTACCGGAGCTACTTTAGGTAGGCGTACTACCGGAGTTACGTATCTACTTAGAATCCTAGGACCCGGATAGATAGCTATAGAGTAATCTAGCTTACGCCGGTCCCGGCCTCGATCGTAGCTTAGAGGTTATACTTCTTCGGGGTCCTCGTAAGGTAGTTTATCTAGTACTTCTTAGGTACGAAGACTACCCCGTATCGCGCTACCTATTTATTATATACCTCGAGCGCTACTTCGAGTTAGCGGTAGTTAGTCTCGGTTAAGTCGCTATATATTAGGATATTCGTATCGTCGACAAAGCCTATATAGGAGTTAGTACCGCCGGCGCTTCCCCTAAGTAGTAGGAGGAGCGTAGAGGCGAAGAAAAGGAAGAGGATCGGAGAGAGCGATAAGCCCTACGGGATCCCCGTTTCTATAGGCCGTATCTAAGGTTTACGCTACTCTCCTAGGACGAGCTACGTAGACCGGTTACTAAGGAAGGACTTGACGAACGCGACGAGCTAGCTAGGTAGACCTTTCGCCCGGAGGTTATAGAGTAGTCGGGCGTAGGAAACTTTATCGAACGCCCCCGAGATATCGAGGGATAGTAGGGTAGCGACCTATTATCGGCGTATTACCTAGATTATATAAACCTATTCCGTAACGAGTTCTAGGGCGGTCGTCGTAGACCGCCCTAGTCGGGCTCCTATCTACTCGGCTAGGAGGAGCTAGTACTCCTCGGCTAGCTTAGAGATACGATCGGCTACGATACGCTCTAGCGCCTTACCGATCGTACTAAGTAGGGCTATCGGGCGGTAGGCCTTCCTAACGTTATATCTAGCCTTACCCTCCTTACGGAGGACGACTATACTCGAGTACCGGAAGGGGGTCGGTTATATAACTACTAGAGGTATACCGTAAATAGGCCCCGCGAGGTACGGGGCTAGTATCTAGCGGTAGTACTTTAGGAATCGGTTAGGGATCTTATCTAGTCCTAGGGCCTTGTCTAGTAGCGCCGCTTTTAGTACTATTAGTACCTCCGCCTCCGTTACCTCTTAGCTAGTCTCGAGCTCTATTAGGTATACGAAGCCTTCGATATCGTCGAGTCGGGTAGCGACCGGAGGAGGGAAGAACGCCTCTACTAGCGCGTCGGCTCTACCTTACTAGGCTTCCTAGAGGACCCCTTACCTATTACGGATAGGTAGGAACTATAGTAGTAGTAGCGGCGTCTCCGGCTTCCTCGTACGCGCCTACTTAGCGAGCTTCTAGACCTTACTTTAGTCTCCTATAACTTTACGGACGGCGTTACGCTACGTAATATTACTCTAGCGCCTAATAATCCTACCCTTCGCGTTATCTAGTCCGCGGTATCGGGCGTATATAGCGTCCTATTTTATCTTATTCTACCGGCGCCGCGCCGCTACCGTTATACGGCTACGTCTACGTATTCCTACGACTAGGCTAGCGACGCGTACTTCGAGGGTCGGGTATAGGAGAACTTATCCTAGATTACTCTTACTATATACTACTATAGGCTCTCTACCGCCGTATCGATTTCCGCCTCTAAGCGGAGGGGTACCGGCGGTACGAGGGCCGTTATTCGTTCTTTTAGTACCTTATTAATCTCCTTCTAGTCCGCTCTCTTCTACTAATGCCGTAGTTCTAGGGCTAGTAGCGCCTATAGGTATATTACGTCGAACGTCGTATAGATAGCTAGGTAGTCTAGATAGCCGGTATCGAGTTCTCGGTCTATATCGTTAAAGATAGTCCGCTAGGCTATCTACTATATCGCGAAGGTTAGGTTAAGCGTCTAGGTCGTGTTTTTCTACTAATACGTAGCCGTGCCTACGGGAAGTACTAGGCTAAGGCCGGATACCTCTACTAGACCGATAAGCGCGTCTACGGCGTTATAGGCCGAGGGTACGCTATCGCCTCCCTATCTTTAGTAGTAGAGGTTAAGGTCGCCGACTAGGATATATATATTAGCTTCCTCTTAGAGAGCTTCTTAGAGCTAGTAGAGGGTGGCCGACTAGCTATAATCTTCTATCGAGCCCGGTACTAAGTACGGGTTATAGGCGTTATAGATAGCTATTGTCTTGCCGTCGGTAAGGCGTAGCCGTAGAGAGGCTATATCGCTAGAGTAGGTATAGGTCGTCTACGTTATTATCGCGATTTCTTTACTTATATAGAAGTAGACCCGCGCTACCGGCTAGTTACCTTAGGATACTATAAGGTAGTATCTCGGGTCTACGAGTATTGTCTCTCCGTTTATCTACTACTCTTAGATAGCGACTATATAGTGCCGGCTAGGGTGTAGTAGGCTAAGGAGTAGCTTCTAGGCCTTGTCCTTACTCTTATTAGCGTTATACTATACGATAGTTAGCTAGATAAGCGTACTATTTATAGTTAGACTATTATATTAGCTATAGTTCCCTATTCTACCTCCGTAGGTTTACTACTATATTGTCGTCCTCGTCGCCCTCGCCCTCGCCTTCGTTATCCTATCGCGGGGCCGGCGTCGCTAGCGTAGCTACCGGTAAGGGCGCGCTACCTCCGTAGGGGCGGAATATTATCGTATCGAGGCGCGTCTATCCGAGGCCCTAAGCCCGGGGGTCGGTATACGCTAGTCGGCCTACTCCGTATATTATACGTCTACCGCTATTTAGCCGCCTCTTCTTACCCCTATATATAACCGGCTAGAAGCCGTCGGCGTCGATTCTTAGACGGTATAGTACTATCGCTATTCCTCCTCTTTCCTAGCGTATACCTAGGCGCGCTCCTACCGCCTATTCCGCTACCTATCTCTTTACTCTATATCCGCCTGTCTACGCCTTATAGTCCCTGCCGTAGTTAGCGTACTTACTTATCTTTAGTTAGGGGTATTCGCGGGTATTATATACCTTCGCGTAGTAGCCGTAGTAGGTCTCCTACTAATAATACTTTATAGTATACCCGAGTCCCTAGTACCGGAAGTACTAGGTTACTATATAAGTATAGTCGTGCTTTTTAACGTAGTAGTACGAGTAGGCTAGGACTAGTCCCTTCTCTATAGCCTAGATCCTCTAACTATTATACTTAAACGTAAGTACGAGCGACGAGTATTTCCGCTCTATTCGTTCCGGCTTCTTTAGCTAGTACGCCTAGGTAATAACGAGGCCTAGAAAAGTAGCCTAGTTATCCTTTATAATAGCCTCTCCTATTGCTACCGGGCTAGTGTCTACTAGGAAGGTATTAACTCGGATACCGTATATAAGGGCCTAGTATACTAGCGCGACCGGCGCTACGCTCTTCGCGTTTAGTACCTCGACCGCCTAGGCTACGCTCTATAGTAGCGTCGGTCTCCCCGCTATAGTTACGAGCGTATAGCGTCCGTCTCTACTCTTTAGCTTCTAGGCTATAAATATGTCTTGTTTACTAGCCTAGCGCGCCTACTCTACGCGGCGTTAGTACGATAGTACCGCTACCCGCTCTCTTTCTTTAGGGTTGTCTATATATATCGTGACCTCGCGCTAAACTAGCCTAACGCGGTACGGTAGTTACTCTACGGCTACTATAGGTACTTAGGTATATATCGCCGGCCTAGCTCTTCCTAGCGCCTAGATCTCCCGTAGGAGGTCCGCATTCGTTACTTCCTTTACTAGCGCTAGCGCCTTCGTCGCCCGTAGTAGCTCCTAGATCGCTTTAGCTAAGCTCTTAAGGAGGCTACGGATCGCGCGTTTATAGGGCAGATTAGCGCTCGCGAGGGTAGCTATAATTTCGTATATAATCGCGGTATATTCTACCGTATCTATACCGTGTTTTGTATACTAGTTCTTCTAGTTAGTGGCTTGTAGTTGTTATAGTCGTTATAGTAGATAGTCTCCGTGTTTCGATTCTCCCGGGCGCGTCGTCGCTCCGCGCGTTTCCCTTCGTTCGCCGCCTTTCGAGGGCGCTCTTTACTTTTACGACGCTATCGCCCCTTCGTTTATTATCGTGTTTCGTTTACCTCTTGTTCGATCGAACTACTCTTTATACTCCGATAGAAGGGAGTCCCCGTATAGGCCACGAACTTTATACTATAGGTTATAATACTAGAGTAAGCAAATAAGGTCTTAGACTAAGGGTTATACTAGGACTTTAAGAGGCTAGATATAGAAATCTACTAAAGTAACTATAGAATCCTTTAATGCTTTAACTATTAACAGTACGGACATATTACCCTAAAGTGTAGTAAAGCTATACTAGTCTACTCCTACTATACTAGTAATCGCGTAACCTAAGAGTACTAAAAACGGAAAGAGGATATAAGATACGTAGTATATAGGAGAAAACACCCGGTATAGTTAAAGTAATGCCTAGTTAGACTATTAGCTTAGTAGAGAGCGCGGGAAGTAAGGGTAATAACACTACCTAGGTTCCTAGTAGGTAAATAGAAATAGCTAGAGAGAACTACCTACCCGAATAAGAGACCCCGGCTATAAGGGGAGCTATAAATAGTACTAGTAATAGGGAGACTAACGTTCTTATATAAGGTATCGTAGAGTAATAGACAAATAAGAATTCACTAAATAATAGGGAGCTAACCCTAAAGGGAAGAATAGGAGGAGGGACGGGAAAACTAATAGTAAGACTAATAGTAAGACTAAATGGACCTAGACATAAACATATTCTAATGCCTTATACTAGTAGACTATTAATCATTTAGTATAATATAAATAGGAGCAAAGACAAAGTCTAAAGGAGCTTTTTATAAGCCTTAGACCCGGAGGAATACTATATTATAGTAATCTAGGAACTGTAGATCAACCTATACTCTAGGATTCTATTAACTATAGGAGACCCGAGATACTACGAACTAATAAACCGAACCGAGGGAGTCCTATAAACATATATCTATATTAGTAAGAAGGTACTAGTAGAGGACTAGTAGGCCTAGCCGAGAACCGATAGGGATATTACTATAGTATAGCTCAAAACAACTTAAGGCTAGGTCCTAATCTATAGCATATATAACCTACCTCTAGAGTCTAGAAGTAGTACATAACTATATACGCTAGGAAGGCTCTCGGAAGTAATAGACTAACAAAACCATAACATCGTAATAGGAGATTTCAACCTCTACTACCTAAAGTAGGGATCGGACTTTACCCTAGTATACTACTTCTTAGTAGGGAGGCTTATTAGTTAGATAGAGACAGCCTAAATGGACTTAATCACGCTAAAGGTAATAGAAACTTAGGCTAGAAATAACAGTTCTAGCATGCTAGACCTTCCTCCGCTAAGGGAGGCTAACTAGTAAGTATCTACTATAGAGATCGGAAACATTATTAAGAAACTAAAGGGTAACAAAGCCCTAGGCCTAGATAAGATCCCTAACTATTACCTAAAAGCTAGTAGTAGCCTTATTACTCTATTCCTTACGCTAATCTTTACCTAGTATATAAAGTAGGGGTATTACCTAAAGGCCTCTAGGTAATTACTAACTTACGTCCTAAGGAAACCCTAAAAGGAAGACTATACTAAGTTGAAGTCATATAGACTAATTACGTTACTAAATGAACTAGGGAAGCTCCTAGAGAAGGTCGTAGCTATAAGGCTTACCGGAATAGTAGAAGAATATAACCTCCTCCCGGTAACGTAGATAGGGGAGAGATAAAAGAGATCTACCCTTATAATAGTCGAACTCATTATAGAGCAAATTAGATATATCTAGTACTATAGTAACAATAGGGTAGCCTTACTACTTTTACTAGACATATTAGGGGCTTTCGACAATATGTCCTACGTAAGGCTCCTATATATCCTTAGAATAAAAAGCATCCTAGCCTAGATAGTATACTTTATATAGTTATTCCTTAAGGACAGAACAACCTAGATCCTCCTAGGGTCCTTTAAAGCCCCGTAGACCCTAATGACAAATACGGGCATCCTATAGGGCTCTATACTCTCCCTAATTCTATTCCTCCTCTTTATAGACGACCTGACCCTACTCCTAGAAATAGTAAATACCTTAGTATTAGGGTCCTAGATAATATAAATATCCTAGCGTAGTCGGGGTCTATAGAGGAAAACTACGTACTCCTAGAGGAGAGACATAGACAATACAAAAAGTAGGCAAGAGAGTGTAGGGTAAAATTCGTACCGGATAAGTACTAACTTATCTATTTTAGTAAGGTAAAGACAAAATATAACTTAGTAGTACTAGTAAATATCTAGGGGTTAGAGACCTATCCTATAAGGGAACTTAGAGTCCTTAGAATATAGCTAGACCCGAAACTTAGCTAGGGACTATAAGTAAAGAAGGTATAAGTAAGAGCGGATACTAATAGATAATTAATCGAGAGACTTACTACATTAACCTAGGGGGCGACCTTTATAAAGGCCTAGACTATATATAAGGCTGTTATTAAGCCCGTAATGCTATATAGAGTAGTAATTTAGGTAGCGGAAAAACATACCCCGAAGAGAATTAAGGACCCCCTTAATAGAGCGTAGGTAGCTTACCTAAAGAGAGTACTAGGGGTATATAAGTCAACCCCTTATAGGACAATAGAGATAGAATTAGGTAAAGCCCCTATTAGGGAGTACCTCTAGGGTATAGGGTGTTAATACGTAGAGAAGACATTAGTATACCTAGCCTAGAGAACTATCTAAGTAGCTACTTAAAGGATAAGAACCTAGTAGGAGAGGAGGAGAAGACCTAACCGGCTATATATAATCCTATAGAAGGAAATAGACCTAAAAACATTATAGGAAATCCTAGTAGCCCTTAAATAGAGAGAAGCTCTAAGGGAGTAAGCTAATATAGGGGACAAAGGGAAAAAGAAGTAAAGCTAAGTAGAAAGGATCGTAGGTCACCTATAGAAAACGTATTAGAATCAAAAACCGGTAAGGCTAGGAGCCCTACTAGCGGCTAGGACCTTTAGGAGGTATAACTACCTTATCTATAAAGACCTAAAGAGGGCGGAAGCAAGTATAGCTATCTAGATTCGCTCTAAGTACATTAGGCTAAGAGTATACTTATACTAAAGAAGAGTCCTAGGATACGATTCTAAACGTTACCCCTATAGCTACCTATCCTAAAACCCGGAGTATATAGTGCTGAACTGTACTAAGTAGGTAAAAGGGAGAAGCTAGTAGAGGGCGAAGGTAAGAGATAGGCAATACTAGGCTATTATCTAGAATAGACAAGATATAAGGAGAGTAATAAGATAGATCCTTAACGAGGACTACCTAGAGCAATTCTCCCTAGTAGTAGAAACGGAAAGGTAGATAGAGAGGAGGGAGAGAGAGAGAAGAGCCGGGGAAATAGAAGGGAGAAAGGGAATCGAGAGGAGGATATTACTAGGGTTACGGGCAAGGTAGTTATAGGGTAATAACTATAATACTAGCGTACCCTAAAGGAAGGAGAACGAAAGGATAAGATAGGAAAGCACGAGGATGGCAAAGACGAGGAGGTTTTTATCCGTTAATCGGGTTTCCTACCTATATAAATAGACCTAAAAAGCGAGAAACCTATATAGGCTATAGGGCACTAAAACAGGCGAATAAACAATCTATCTATCTATCTATCTATTATATCTATGTCGTAATAGAGGTCCTAACTAGTGTATAGTCTAACGACGCCTCGAGGTTATATTCGATTCTATAGTAGGTTACCTTATAGTAGTAGCTATCTAATATCTAGGAGAGGTCGATCGTACCTTAGAGTCCCGCTCTCTTCTTGGTACCTAGGTCTTTTAGGGTATTAAGGGCAATTACGTTACTCGCTATCAAGTCGATTACTTCGTCGGCTATAGGGTACGGCTATATAAGGATTTTCTAGGAAGGGTAGTATATATTAAAGTCTCCTACTACAATATAGTACCCTTGTCTCTTAAGCGTACTATCTAGGTGTCTATAGACCCTAAGGTCGCGGCTAGACCTCGAGGCTAGCGGTTATATATATATGTTATATATCTAAGTACTACTTATATAGAGAGAGGTAATGTCTCCCGTACCTTCTTCGTCTACGTAGTATACTACCTCCTAGTCGGATTCTAGTATATCCTTACTAATATAGAAGTACGTACGGGGTCTACCGTCGCTTCGTAGGTATATCGTATAGCCTAGTAACTTATAGGTCGTTAGTCTCTTATAGTACGGGTTAATCTATAGCTCCTAGATTACTAGGATATAGTAGACGTATAGGTCCGCCTCGTATAGAGAATAGTTCTATACTATATTCTTACTATAGTTAACGTTATACTAGATAACGCTAAGCGTATCGAGACTAGTTACCGTTATCGATAATTATTTCCTCTATAACATCCTATATACTACTACCTAGCGCGTTCTAGTCTACGCCTATTAGTTATATACTAAAGGGGAGCCGGGCCTAGTTAGATTCCCTCGCCGTAGCTAGTAGAGTACGTAGCCTCCCGTACGCCCTAGGTTATATATCCTTTATATTATTCTCGGCCCTAGAGCGCTTATACCCGACCGCCGCTAGCTAGTTCCGGTATAGACTAGCCTTACGGTCGCCGTAGAATCTTAGGGCGACGGTTCTGTTTATAATTGCCTTGTTTTTCGCTAGTTTCCGCTACGGGCATTCCGCGCTATACGATAGGTAGTACCCCGGATAGTTAGCGTACCGCCTCGTAGCCGATATATAGTCCCTAGATATATAGTCCCCTATATAGTTCGAGTAGGCCTACTTGTTTATATACGTATAGGTTTAGTGTCTATACTATTAGCATTTAAAGTATTAGAGGACACGGAAGGATAAGGAGTGCTTTTCTACTATCTTAAGGCTATATTACTAGATTAGGCCTTGTTCTATCGCTAGATCCGCCGCTTTCGCGTCTTATAGCTATATAATTAGCGCCGAGGCCTTCTTACCTTCTAGCCATTTTCTATAGAGCTAAGTCGCCTTCTAGATTAGAGAGTTAAGAGTGACCGGGTTGTCCTCTTAGAGAGTACGTAGGTGACCTTAGTTAGTTAGGTCGAACTCCTTAGGTATATTATAGACTAGGATCGTAAATTGCTTTGTTAAGACCTTCGCTAATACCGTAACCTTAGATGCCTACTATAGCTATACCTCTAGGTGCCTCCTAGTAGTAGTAGAGCTAGTATAGATCTATAGAGTACCGTTAGACTATTAGTTCACTACGACCACCCCTAGTTAGTTAATTCGTTAGGCAAGCTCCTTATTCGATAGCTTCGTAACTTCGGCCTAGTCTTCCTTTACTATAATACGGATCGTAACTATATCGTACGTTAGGCGGGGGCCTAGTATCGATGCCGCGACCGATGCCTAGCTATAGGGGTGTTGATTCCGGGTGGCCTTATTAATCGCCTAAGACGTCGTCCTTATTTCTTATTACCCTTAGTAATACGATAGTATAAGCGCCGTACAAAGCTAAGTGATCATTACCTAGAGAGACTAGTATAGGAGCTAATTATTAGTTTCTATACTTTTTACGTCTTCTATAAGGTACTACTAGTTGTCTTAGGGAAGCTTTGCCTATAGAGCCGTAGACGTCGGTAGTACCGTAGCCTAGGCTACTATTACCTAGGAGTTACCTAGTATAGCTAGGCACCTCCGCGGCGTTTAGAGCTAAAGAAATAGGGTGAAGAGAACTTTAAGCTATCTAAATTAAATAAGGTAGAGCTCGCTTAATTCTAGGGGTAGTAGCCTACTTTATAGATCGTTAGAATAGTCTTAATAAGGGCTTTCGAATACGTCGTATTTATCGATAGCGCTAATGACCGTTAAATTTAGAAATACGAATTATCTATAATATTACTATAGAGATTAATTAATTGATTCTTCTATTAACGTACTATTTAAGTCCTAGACTATATAATACAGGTCGTATCTACGACCGAGTTTAGAGTTTAAAGAGAAAAGCCCCGCGTACCCGAACGTAAAAACTCTTTAAAAGATCGCTAGCTCGCGCTCGGTATTCGTAATAAAGGTCGACAAATATTACTACGGTAGTACGCCGCGTCCTAGTAGTAAAATTTGTCGCGGTCTTATCGCCCGGGATAGACGGCAAATTACGCCCGTATTTCTTTACTACGTTACGCCGAGTAGGCCCGCCGTACGTACGCCGAAAACCGAGAATTTAAGAGAGAGAGAGAGAGAGAGAGATAGTATCTTAAATAACCCGTCCCCTCCGAGAGTCTTCGACCGACTCCTTCGTACGATACCCCGAGATTTAGTATCTCGCTCTAGATTCGTAGCGAGAGCGCTCGCTTTATACGGCTATCGTTATCTAAAGAGAGAGTCCGCCGCCTTCTCTCTTCTTTTAAGTAGTTCCGAGTGTCTTCGTTAATAGATATCCGGGCGTATCCTCTCTTCTCCCCTCTTCTCTTCCCTTCTTCTCCGTACCGTACCCTAGGTTACCCGTCGCGTTATAGCTTTCGAATAGGCGTCGCTTTTTATATTACGGCTAAGCCGCGATTCGAGAGAGGGGTTCGAGTTTAAGAGGGAGAGTCTTAGTTTCTCTTCGTCGTAGTAAAGGTACTTACGTCGTCCGCTACGTAAAGGCGCTCTCCGTAGGACGCCTAGAATAAAGGAAAGTTATACCGGTCGTAGGCGAGAAGAGGTCGAACCTATTTATAGGAATTACGACGGATATCTCGCCTCTTAAGCGCTTTAAAGTAGGTAGAACCGCCTAATCTAGCGCTCTAGAAGCCGAGTAGAAGCTAAACGAGGTATATTAACTCGTTATCGAAGCTACCTCCTTAGCTAGAGGCGACCGAAAGAGATAAGACTAGATCCCTTAGCTAGAGGCGACCGAAAGAGATAAGACTAGATCCTCGAACTAGGAGAGCTCTTTAGGGCTTTCCGAGAAGATAAAGCTCTCCTAACGGTAATAGCGAAGATCGAAAAGTAAGTATCTACCCTAGAGGGGTTAGTTATAAAGCTTACTACGCTAATTAATAGCGGGAACCGCTAGGAAGTACCTAAGGGGACCCGAGGGGTAAAAGGCTAAAACGGCTAAAAACTAACTTTCGTAAGTATCGTCTCTAGAGGCGACTCTACCGTTCGCACCTAAAATACGGTACCGCTACTAAATAATACTCGGACGATACGTAACCTTTCTAAACCTTCGAAAGGATAGACTACTATCGAATAGACGACTATTAAGAGTCGTAAGGGCGCTAGTAAGCGAAGGGATAACGGGATTATTCTAGGAATTAATAACCGGAGTACTACCCCTCTCGATACGATAGCTATTAGGAATAAGGTAAACCTAACCTTCTCGAACGCTAGCCTTTACCCCGGATACCCTTTTCTTTTAGGGGCTCGTCTATCCGAGAAAGAGAACCTTATTCTAACGCTACGGGACGAAAAGGCGAAGGAAATACTTAAAAAGAACTTCTATCTCCTAAGAGAAGACATTCCTGTTCTCTAGGTCCTCGAAGATAGCTCTTAGTATAAAGTAGTTGTCTACGGGATAGACTCTATTGCCTTTAAAGAGGACGGACCGCGAAAGGTAGCCGAAGAGCTCGAAGCCTTTAATAAGGGCTTTAAACTCGCTAGTACGCCGTTAAAGCTTACGAACAAAGAGTATAGGCTATCCTAAATATCAGGATTAATACTACTCGCCTTTAAGATAAGTAAGGAAGCTACTTAGGTAAAGAAAGAGGGCCTATAGATTAGTACTAAGTACCTACGGGTATAAAGAGCTCTTATAAAAGAGGAGAGAGAAGAGAAGCGTAAGGCGAAACTAACTACTCCCGAATATTAGACACGCCTCTACGAATTCTATAAGTAAACCTAAACCAAAGTACGGGAGCTACCGAGTCTATACTCGAAATAGCGATCTACGAGAAGGCCAATATCTTAGCAATTTAAGAGCCGTAGCTCCTAATAGAGGAAGAAAATAGTCTATAAAGAATTATAGCTTACCCGGCCTTTACTACTCTACTTCCGACTAGTAAGGAGAGAAATTGTACCCTCTTCTTTATTAGTAGATAAATCTAAGTCGAGATAAGTCCGGTTTAAAATGAGGACCCCGATTTCTAAGCGATCTCTACGAAAGATAAGAAGGGTAACTCGATCTAAATTCTTAATATCTATAACGAGAAAGATAGTAAGAATACTTAGATAAATAAAAGAGCTCTATACCCTTTTACGCTAGCTTTAAATACGGTTCTACTCGGCAATTTTAATATAAGATAGCCGTCGTAGGACCCTTACGGAAAGAATAATAGCTCTAGAGTAAAATTCTTTATTAATTAGATTAAAGTAAATAACTTCTCTCTAAGGAATACTCTAAATATAGGGACCTTCTACCGAGTATACCCAAATAATCTAAGTATTTTAGACCTAATCTTTACGAAAGGGACGTCTTTAAATATAAGATAAACTAGCGTACTCTAGAGACCGGATCCGATTACCTAGCGATCTCTCTAGATATTAGAGGATAAAATATGTCTTCCTCTCCCCCTCCTATCGATAGACTACGTTTCGATACGTCTAAAGTAGATTAGAAAGGCTTTACTTAAGAGCTAAAAGAGCGTAAAGTAGATCTTAAAGGTATAGAGGACCTAGATCTACTAGCAAATACCTTCTCCAATATTATTAATACGGCGGCTAAGCTATATATCTCTTAACTTAAGGTAGTAGCTAAATTAAAACCGTAGTCGATACCGGAACTAAAGGAACTCCGTAAATAAACGGCTAGTAAATATAAGAAAGTTACTAGCCCGCTAGCGACTACTCTACGAACCGATAAAGAGGCCTATCTAGTAGTAAGGAATACCTACTTCTAAGCTATTAAGGTAGCTAAACAAGACTACTAGAATAAGTTCCTCGAGAAAACCGACCTTAAATTAGTCTATAAAGCTTTCTCCTATACGAAAGTAGGAGGTAGTAGTCTAGTCCCGACTATAAATAGATAGGATATCTTTAATAGTAGATACAAAGCCTTACGAGCAGCGCTATTCCCTTTCCCGTCTCCGGATAACCCTCTAGAGCCTACCTAGGATAACTATCCTATAGAGGAGTAGTAATAGGACCTAATATAACTAGATAAACTTTAAGCGGCTTATCGTTCCTCGAAAGTAAAGGGTAAAACCCCGGGCCCGGACGGGATAATATAAGCTATAATCTAACGCATATTTTAAGCTATTCCGGATACCTTCCTTAAGGTATACGGCTCGCTATTAAATAAGGGATACTACCCTAATTATTAGCGGATAGCGATTAGTTTTACTCTAGTAAAACCGAGGAAGCCCGACTACTCTATCCCTAAGGTATATAGGATAATCGCCCTCCTTAACTATCTAAAGAAAGTATATTACGGGCCTAGGCGGACGTCTAGTAAATAGCTGTCGGTCACGTGACTCGGTGCGGGCCGGCCCGTATACCTCGGCTTATATATTAACTTTCCGTACCTCGTACTCCTCTTAGATAGCCTATCTAACAACTTCGTTATTTGCCCTATATTAAGAACGGCTCCCTTATACTTTATTAGACCTCCTTTACTAACCGTAGAATACGTACTACGAAGGACCTATAAAGTAATAGGTCAAAGATATAGAAACTACGCTTATCGCGAGTTTTCTATACTAATCGCGCGATAAACGCAATAGGTCTAAGTTAATAAGAACAATTGTACCTTTATTAATAAGATACTAGCTAAGAGTATAGGCGGTAGATACTCCCTACTTACTAGTCGCCCTTAGATCCGCCGCGAGTCGCTTATATTTAATAGTAGCTAGACTTAAGGTTACTAAACCTAATCCTAATAGCTATTATAGTCTCCCTATAGAGTGTATAGAAGGTGGGGACAGAAGAGCCTTAGAGTGCTTAGAAGTCGTTTAGAAGTGACAGTCTAGCTTAGTATATAAGCGCTAAGAATTACATGCCCCGTAATATTTACTACGGGACCTAGCCCTTCAAATTCACCCCTCTACTAAACCTTAATAGATTCACTTCGGCTCGTAACTATATAACTCACGGCACTCCCGCGAGCACCCGCGACTACGCTAGACCCTAGAAGAAGCACGTAGAAGACTCGGAACGTAGGGTAGGTTGGAATAAGGTTTTGAGCAAAGCTACTAAGCGCGGCTTCGTACGGGTTAGCCCTATTAATACGGGGACACGTACTCGCGAGGGTCGCGTATAAATATCTGGCCTTCCCTAGGCCTCTCTTGCTTTCTTCGTCTTTCGTTTTGTATAGCAATTATACTATACCCTTTATATCTACACTTCGTACCTATATTCTCGCTTTTACCCTTATATCTTATAGGCTAGGCTCTCGCCCTAATATCACGAAAGACTAACAAACCGTCAACTACTCGAGTTATTTTTATAGGTAACCACGCTACCGATAGAGGTGTCAACCTCGATAACTAGGACACTCTATTCTACTTTAGCGAGTAGACTAACATCCCCTTCTCGAACGCCGCTACCTTCGGTACCTAGGTAAACGCTAACCCC
This sequence comes from Fulvia fulva, assembly GCF_020509005.1. NCBI lineage: Eukaryota > Fungi > Ascomycota > Dothideomycetes > Mycosphaerellales > Mycosphaerellaceae > Fulvia > Fulvia fulva. The sequence goes on from NC_063012.1 coordinate 2,886,650, forward strand.
GATACCGCCTACGCTCCTATTAACCGTACCGTCTCCTCTTTCCGCGAGACCGCCTAGTAGGTCGAGCAAGTAAACAACTAAGCAATATACCTTTAAGGTATTGTAAATACCTTCTAGAACCTCGCCCCGTACGCCGACGATAACCGCCGCTAGTACTTCTCTAAGATAGTTAACGACCTAGACGAGTTCGACGGTAATAAGAGTAAGTTTAAGGCATTTAAGACATAGCTTACTATCAAGCTATTAGCTAATGCCGACTACTTTCCGTAAGAGAAGGACAAAGTTACGTATATCTTCTCCCTCCTTCGGGGAGACGCCGCCGCTTAGGTATAATACTATATCGATAACGCTACGTAGACTATCGGCTACCCGGACGTCCTTACCTTAATATAGGACCTCCGTACTGCCTTTAGTGATCTAGACCGTAGAGCTACCGCCTAGAACGCTATCTATAACCTCCTCTAGAAGAACAAGAGCTTCGCCGAGTACCTCGCGGCCTTTAACCGCGATATCGGGTTTACCGGCTATAACGAAGAGGCTAAGAAGAGCACTCTCCGCCGTAGTTTGTTAGTAGAGCTTCTTCGAGCCCTCGAGGACAAGGACGTCGGTACTATAAGCTTCCGTAAGCTCGTCGAGACCTACTAGCGCCTCGACTCTAATATAGAACACACCGCCTCTCTCCTCGCTTCCCGTTCTTAAGGTCGTTAGCCTCGTAGTCCCGGAAGCCACTTCGCTACTCTACTAGGCGCCGCCGCTCCTACGGCTCTCCCTCCCGTCTCTATAGGTAACGCTATAGATCTTAGCGCTAGTGCCGCCGTCCCTTAAGTCTAGGGCCTCGTTAACGGTAAGCTTACTCCTAAAGAGAAGCTTCGCCGTCGCTAGGCCGGACTCTATACCTAATACGGCGGTCTAGGCTATATCGTAGTTAACTATCCGTAGCTCGCTACCTATAACGCCCGTAATCCGGTTCGCGGCGCTATCGGCGCTATCGAGCCTACTCCTACTACTCCCGCTAAGTAGAAAAAAGCCTAGGTCTTCCTCGTCGACGCGATAAAGACTAAGAATAACGTTTACCGAAAGTAAAGAGAGGAAAGAAGTTGAGGATCAATATAGTATAGCTAGACCTATACGACGAGACGGGTAAGGACTACGCTTATAAACCGTTCGTTACGAATATAAATATCGGCTTAAAGAAACTCTCTTCTTCTAATCTCACTCTTATAGACACTAGCGTACTAGGCGAGTCTTTTATAGACTATAAACTCGCGACCTCTCTTAACCTCGAACCCTAGGAACTAAAGTACCCTCGTACCCTTGAACTCTTTAACGGTACGGAGACTACTACTAGTAAGATTACTTATGTTATACACACGTCAATTACCCTTAGAGGCAAGCGTATGTCGATCACTAGCTTCCTTACGTCCCTACCGTATTAGAAGTTTATCCTCGGCCTCCCCTAGTTTAGACGATACTAACCTATTATCGACTAGACTTCCCTTACTATCAGCTTCCCTCTAGAAGCTCCTCCGGCACCTCCGCCTTCTCCGCCGCCTTAGCGCGGTCCTAAGTATACTAAGATCTTCTAGGTAAACGCCGCTGCCTTTACTACTACTACTAAGTAGCCTAAAGCTTAAGTCTTCGCCGCCTCTCTCCGCGATATCGACATCGCCCTCGAGAAGCTCGACAAGAAGCGTACACCTACCGACCCTACTACGAAGGTCCCTCCTTAGGCACACCACATCCTCTACGTATTCGATGCTAAAGCCGTAGACGAGCTACCTCCTTATCGCCCTTACGACTATAAGATTAAGCTAGAAGAAGGTGTAGAGACACCGTTCGGACCGTTATATTCTATATCCCGAGAAGAGCTTATCGTCCTTAAGAGATACCTCGAAGAGAACCTAAAGAAGGGGTTTATTCGAGCGAGCCGTTCTAGCGCTAGTAGTCCCGTTATGTTCGTTAAGAAGCCCGGTAGTAGTCTACGCTTCTACGTAGACTACCGAGGCTTAAACGCTATTATAAAGAAGAACCGCTACCTAATACCGTTGATTTAGGAGACGCTCGAGCGCCTCTCTAAGGCCAAGTACTTCACTAAGCTCGATGTTATCGCTACGTTTAACAAGTTACGAATAGTAGAAGGACACGAGTATCTTATAGCCTTCCGTACTCGCTACGGGCTGTTCGAGTCGCTCGTTATGCCCTTCGGCGTTTATAACGGGCCTAGTACCTTCTAGAACTTCATTAACGATATCCTTTAGGAGTTCCTCGATCAGTTCTATACTACCTACATCGACGACATCCTAGTCTATAGCGAGACTAAGGAGGAGCACCGCGAGCACGTCTATAAGGTCCTTTAGAAGCTCGTAGACGCCGGCTTGTAGCTCCACATCGATAAGTACGAGTTTAAGAAGACCGAAGTCAAGTTCCTTAGTTTGATTATTACCGTAGACGGGATCAAGATAGACTAAGAGAAGATCGACGCTATCGTCGAATAGGATGCTCCTACGAACGTTAAAGAGGTCTAGGGTTTCCTAGGCTTTACTAACTTCTACCGCCGCTTTATCTACGCATTTTCGGGCGTAGTACGCCCTTTGACGAAGCTTACGCGTAAGGGTAAGAAGTTCGCCTAGACCGACGAATGCTAGGAGGCTTTTGACTTGCTTAAAGCGAAGTTTATTAAGAACCCGCTTCTACGGCACTTCGATTTCGAACTAGAGACCCGTGTAGAGACCGACGTATCCGACGGCGTAGTAGGCGGTGTCCTACTATAACGCCGCTCGCCTAAATCCCCCTAGTTACCTATCGCCTTCCTCTCTAAGAAGATGACCGCTACGGAGTATAACTACGAGATCTACGACAAGGAGCTTCTCGCTATCGTTAAAGCTTTCGAAGAGTAGCGCCCCGAGCTCGAAGGCTCTACTATACCCGTCCAAGTAAGCTCCGACTATAAGAACCTCGTCTACTTTATAAAGAGCAAGCTACTTACTCGTCGCTAGGCCCGCTAGAGCGAGTTCCTCTCCCGGTTCAACTTCGTAATCTCGTATACGCCCGGTAAGGCCAACTCGATAGCCGACGCCCTTACCCGCCGCCCTAGTGACTCTCTAGTTGATCGAAGAGGGGGCCGGCAAATCGTAGGGCAACAAGTTATTAAAGAGTACAACCTCTCTTCCGAGCTTCGAGAGTACCTATCGAACGGCTAGCCTACGCTCGCCGCTTCCTTTACTACTCTCGTGCTCGCTCCTACCTACCTTAACGAGAGTGACGATGAATCCGAGCCTAAATAATACGCCTCGGACGCTAAGGACTTGAACGACGATAAAGAGGGCTTAGTAACGACTAACGGCTTATCCGAATTAGACTTTAAGGGGTTTAATAATAAGGAGCAGCCCGAAGGCATTATAGTACGAGTACGAATAGCGTACGATGCCGACCTAGACGCCTAAGAGTTAGTTTAGGCCCTTAAATCTAGCGCGAGGACATTCCCGGGCTTCTCGCTATCCGAGTACGAGCTCTAGGAAGGTGTCGTCTACTTCCGTAAGAAGCTTTACGTACCGTAGCCCGAAGGCTCTAATATCCGAGCTAAGATTCTTTAAATCGTCTACGACTCCGCCTCTAGGGGTCACCTAGGCGTAGCTAAGACCTATAAGCTCCTCGCTAGGTATTACTAGTAGCCGTATTCCTAGAAGGACGTCCGCCGCTACGTACTAAACTACGCTACTTACCGAAGAGCTAAAGCTAACCGCTACCGCCCCTACGGTCTCTTATACCCTCTCCCGGCTCCTAATCGTCCGTAGAAGTATATTACGATAGACTTTATTACCGATCTTCCTTACGGTAAGACCTTTAGCGGCGTAAAAGTAAAGGCCCTTCTAGTGATCGTAGACCGTTACTCTAAGGACCGGTATATAATCCCGTACTAGAGTATAACCGTAAAGGAGACTACTCGCTTATTCTACGAATTCTTCTAGCGCTTTCAAGGCCTCCCGGATAGCATCACCTCTAATAGAGGCACCTAGTTCATCTCGTACTTCTAGAAGCGTCTATATACTGTCCTAGGTATTAAGTATAACCTCTCGACTAGTTTTTAGCTACAGACCGACGGCTAGACCGAAATTACGAACGCTATCCTCGAGTAGGTCCTTCGTTACTTCGTCGACTACTACTAGAAGGATTGGCCGTAGTATATCCCTACGGTAGAGTTCGCTACTCGTAATTAGGACTCGGAGACTACTAGCTACTCTCCCTTCTATACTACGAGAGGTTACTACCCTCGTATAGGTATAGAACTAGAAGAACCTCTCCCGCCTACCGAAGACGTAAACGAGTAAGTAGTAGACGAGTTCGCTACTATACTCTTATAGATCTATAAAGAAGTTCACGACGAGATAGTATACGTATAAGCAATCTACGAGGATTAAGCTAATCGTCGTCGCTAGCTAGCTCCCGACTACTAAGTAGGCAATATAGTCTACCTTAACTCTAAGAACATTAAGACGGACCGCCCCTCTAAGAAGCTGAACTAGAAGAACCTAGGTCCTTTTAAGATCACCGAGCGTATTAGTTTATACGCCTACCGTCTAGCTCTTCCTACGAACATAAAGATCTACGACGTCTTCTATCCCGTACGCCTTCGGCCGTCGGCTAAGGACCTATTCCCGAACTAAAACTAAGATATACTAGGTCCTCCCGATGAAGTAGAAGTCGACGAGCCTATTAACCTACCTTCTAACGACTATACCGTCCGTAAGATCCGGGGAATCCGCGTAGAGCCTAACGACGTTAAAGGACTACCGCCGATCAAGTATAAAGTCGAATAGTAAGGTTGCCCTAAGTAGGATACCTTATAGGAACCTATCCAACATATCATCTTTAATCGTTAAGCAATCGAAGAATACTACGCCCGCGTAGACGGCCTAGAAGTTAATATCGGTAGGTTCTTCGAATCTAAGCTCTTCGACGGGGCTTACTAATAGTGTATCGACTATAATATTAGGCCTAGGCCTAGTACTAAAGCTGAACATCCTCGATATATAGAACTACTACGGCTTCGTAGGAACTTAGCTTTGTTCGGGGGGGGCTACTGTTATAGTCTCCCTATAGAGTGTATAGAAGGTAGGGACAGAAGAGCCTTAGAGTACTTAGAAGTCGTTAAGAAGTGATAGTCTAGCTTAGTATATAAGCGCTAAGAATTATATACCCCGTAACATTTACTACGGGACCTAGCCCTCTAAATTTACCCCTCTACTAAACCTTAATAGATTCACTTCGGCTCGTAACTATATAACTTACGGTACTCCCGCGAGTACCCGCGACTACGCTAGACCCTAGAAGAAGTACGTAGAAGACTCGGAACGTAGGGCAGGTTAGAATAAGGTTTTGAGCAAAGCTACTAAGCGTAGCTTCGTACGGGTTAGCCCTATTAATACGGGGATACGTACTCGCGAGGGTCGCGTATAAATATCTAGCCTTCCCTAGGCCTCTCTTACTTTCTTCGTCTTTCGTTTTGTATAGTAATTATACTATACCCTTTGTATCTATACTTCGTACCTACATTCTCGCTTTCACCCTTATATCTTATAGGCTAGGCTCTCGCCCTAACAATAGCTAACTAACGAGTAAATATAGTAGCGTATTAAGTAACTAATATAACTAGTTACCGAACCGCCTAAGATAATTAACCTCTCCGACTATATCCGGGACGACAAAGTGAAAGAATATACGACTAGATAGGATATCGAGTTTGATTATAACGATAATATAGTAATAGATTAAGGAGAAGGAGAACAATAGGTAGCTAAGACTTTCCGCTATAATCTAGAGGAGCTAAAGAACCTAGATATAACCGAGTTCTAAGCCCTTATAGCTAGTATACCTAAAGTACTATCTACGATCTATTACCTACTTCGACGCGCCTAAGCCGACGACTATAATATAACCGAGTTATTAAAGATGTTTAGCTAGGCGTATAACAAGCTTTAGGATAAGACAGTAGTAGTTAGGATAGCCTAGGATAAGCTAAAGTAGGACAAGGCCGAGTTTAAGTAGAAGAAGTTAGATATATAGATATTATAGTAGAAGGTAGATAAGTAGATTAAGCATCTTACAAATAAGGTCGATAAGTATAAGAGGAACGAGCCGGATATCGCTAAAGTAAAGGACGATCTAAAGGTAATTATAGCCGATCGTAAAAATATCTAGAAGAGCTTAGATAACACGACTAAGGAACGCGATACCGCCGTAAAGGATCGCGACTAGCTAATAGTAGCCCGTGATCTACTATAAGAAGGTCGACGATTTTAAGAAACTACCGCCTACGCCGGATATAGCTAAAAACCGCGAATGTATACTTAACGCTATATTATAGATTTAAGACAAGAACGTAGAGCTCTCTAAACTTAACGCCTAGATCGTAGAGTACGTTAATTGTGTCTAGGACCTCGAGAACTAATAGAGCGACGTCGATAATAAGCTCTCTAACTATAAGTCTACCGCTAAGGACTATAACCGCGAGATCGAGTATATTAAGAAGACTAGAGACGACGAAATTGTAGACCTAAAGAAGCGACTTACCGAGAAGCCTAAGTAAGGACGTCGCGGCCGCGGATTGCGTAAGGATAGTACCTAAGACGACAACCTATCTAATAGCTCCGATAGCTCGAGCTCGTCCGACTCCGATTCTAACTCTAAGCCTAGCGACGACGAAGATCGCCGTAAGTACTATAAGAGGAAGTCTAAGAAGAGCAAGCGTAAGAGTAAGGACGAGGAGCTCGACGCGGACTAGGATACGATACTTAATATCGACCTAGACCTTAACGTTATATTTAAGATAGATAAGACGGAGGTAAAGAAGTTTAGTAGTAATAGGAATAAGGATAATACGTCTATCGGGCTAACGTTCGAGGTGTAGTAGAATACCTTAGAAACTAAACTATAGAATACTACATTCCGTACCTCGAAGGCTACGTTAAAGTTCGTATATAACTATACTAAGGGTAGCGCGTTCTAATTAATCGGACCTCAAATCCCGTCCCTTACTAGCGTAAAGAGCGACCGTATATATAAGACACTTAATAAGCTTATAAAGGACTTACGTAAGCGCTATAGTAAGCGTAACGCGAAGGCTTACGTACGCGACGACATAGCCGCCTTAAAGTAAGTAGATAGACGTAACGACTCCTTTACCGAGTTCAACGTCTTATTTAGAAAGAGTACGAACATTATATAGCTTCACCGCGATTAAGAGGACTATATCGATATACTTAAGCGTAAGCTTAATTACCGGTACTACTAGAAGTTTATCTCTAAGGACCTATAGACGATTAAAGCTATAGAAGATTACTTATATCGAGCTAAGGAGGATTTCCGCCTAGTCGACATACTATACCTAAGAAAGTAGCCTACTAAGAAGGATAATAAGAAGGATAGTAAGAAGGACGAGAAGATCGACCGACCTACCGCCGGTTCTAGTAATAATAACGGAGGTAGTAGCGGTAGTAGAGGACGCTCTCGACGTACCCGTAAGGCGTAGGCGGATTGTAGCGAAGTTAGTATATAGGCCGTTAATATCGGTCCTCTCGATAACGCTAAGAATACTTAATATATAAACGAAGGCCGCTATAAGAAGTATCGTAAGACCGGACACTACCTTACTAATCGAGTATATAAGCTCTTCGACTACGAGATACTACCCCGTCTACCTACTCTATAATAGCGAGGAAATAGTTAGGCTAGTACTTAAGCGTAGTAAGTATTAGGCCTCTTAGAAGTCTAAAAGAACTAGAGCTACTACCGCTACTAGGTAAAGGGCTAAGAATATCTTCGCGTTCCTTAAGAACGATTCGAAAGGAATAAGAATAGTAACCTAAGGTAGCAATATACTTAGTAATGCCTAGTATAGCGAATAGTATCAAATTTTAGTCGTTCTTTAATATCGGTACTAACTCTAAGTTTATAGACTAAATATTTACGTATAATAACAATTTTAAGGTTTATTTGTTACTAGACTACCCTTACTAGTAGACGGAAGAGAAACTATTAAGAAGCTATATAGGCGCTCCTTAGGAAAGGACCGGAGAACGCCGGTAGAAGTAACTATAACTATAATACTAAATAATTAGTTACTATTAAATAGGTACGGGTAGATAGTAGTAGAGTAGAGTAAGAGATCAATCTTTAACTAACTAATAGCACGAGCATATAGTAATATATTAGGAACTAATGTGTTGATTATGTTAGATGTCTAGATAAGCTAAAGGGAAGAGAAGGTATCTTCCTATAAGCTAAGTCATCGTAGATACCTTAGGCTACTAGATCACTTCCTAATTGTTAACTCCCTTTAAGATGCTACATCTTAACACTCCTACTCATCTCGTATAGGAGGTTATAGTCTGCTCACTTCCTATCAATAGTACTTGGACCTTTTTATGATAGGTTAAGCTAGCTTATAAACCTCTAGAAGTGTAGACTAGTCTTTAGTTTTATAAACCCGTCTATAACTATCTTAGAGGTTAGGGTGTACTTAATAGCAATAAGCCTCCTCTACTAAAGTTTCCTAACAGCGTTATAGGCAAGATCAATGTACTTCGACTTGTTATGAACATATATATCTTTTACTAGGGTAAGGGCAGCTTAATTGTCACCTCTTAATTAGACTAGTCTCAAATTTGATACAGTCTCCTAGTTTCTAGTAATTCTTAGTTAATAGGAACAGTCTCCTACTAACTCTAGACAATCTATTTCTCTTAGTAGTAAAGCTAGGAATTAGGACTGCTTCGTATATATATTTATAGCTATATATTTAGCCTCTATTATAGATATTGCTACAGACTTTTGCTTCTTGCTCATCTAAGAAACTAGTGCCTAATAGAGGAAGAAGATATACCTAAGGATTAAGACTCTATCTGCTTTATCTATTATATAATCAGAATTATAGTATCTAATAAGGTGTCCTTTTCCAGACTTTAAGAACTAAAGTCCTAGATTAGGGTATGATCTTAGGTACCTAGTAATCTTCTTCAAAGCCTTTATATAGTAGGTGGATAGGTCACTTACAAATAAGCTCATCCTTCCTAGGGCAAAAGCAATATCTAGCCTTGTGATTGTTGCTAGCTATATTGAAGTACTATTAATACTCTAGTACTCTGCCTTGTTACACCTCTTATCTATATGGCTTGAAGGTTTGAGGGCCTTATAGCTGTCTATAGGTGAGTGTGTAGGTGCTACCTTCTTATAGTTCATTCCTATCTTAGCTAGGCTGTCCCTAATAAAGTATCCTTAGTCAAGTTTTAGGATTCCTCTCTTCCTGTCCCTTATAACTCTTATACTAAGGATCTTTTTAGGTTTACCTAGATCTTTAATCTTGAAGATCTTGCTAAGTTCTCTTTTGAACTAGAGAACATCTGTTAACTTTAGTATAGCAATTGGAATGTCATCTACATATATAAGGATTATGATCTCCCTCTTCTTATAGATAAGTAGGTATAGATCTACTTCTGACTATATAAATCCAATTTCTCTAAGCTTTAATACATAGAGTTAATTCTTATCTCTAGCTACTTGCTTAAGTCTATATAAGCTTTTAAGGATTTTAAACACTATGCTTAGTAGAAGCTCAACTCCTAGTAGTAGTAATATAAAGATGTCTTTATAGAGAGTGCTTTCTATAAATATATTGTTTATATCTACTTTGTAAAGATAAAGATCCTTCTTATATATAATAGCTATAAATACCCTAAGGGTGTCCTGTCTTACTATAGGTACAAATGTCTCTATAAAGTCAACACTAAACTTCTATAAGAAGCCCCTTATAACTATGCTAGCCTTAAACTTTTCAATAGCTCTACTAATGCTTCTCTTAATATCAAAGACCTATCTTAATGTAACTAGATTTACTCCTTTTAGTAGAACAGAATTTTTCTAGGTGTTATTACTCTATAGAGTATCTAGTTCCTTTTAGATTGCTTCCTTCTAAAGATGTCCCTATTTCTTGTTATTAAACTTAGCTAACCTATATCGGGCGGAGGGAAGGGATCTATTATGGCCCTAAAACACGACACATTCAAAAGCTCTTATTAAGGCTATTCTAATGATCTATAAAGTAGGCCACTGCCCCTAGAATTAAGGGAGTTCTACCTTATTTAATCTGGATAGCTTAAAGTTCTCTTCACCCTATTTCTTTAGCTCTAAACGCCGCGGAGGTGCCTAGCTACATTAGGCAACTCCTAGGCAATAGTAGCCTAGGCTACGGTACTAACGGCGCCTACGGCTCTATAGGCAAAGCTCCCCTAGAACAACTAGTAGCAACTTATAGAGGACGCAAAAAGTATAGAAACTAACGATTAGCTCCTATACCGGTCTCTATAGGTAATGATCACTTAGCTTTATACGGCGCTTATACTATCGTATTACCGAGGGTAATAAGAAATAAGGACGACGTCTTAGGTGATTAGTAAGGCTACCCGGAATTAATACCCCTATAGCTAGGTATCGGTCGCGGCATCGATACTAGGCCCCCGCCTAACGTACGATATAGTTACGATCCGTATTATAGTAAAGGAAGACTAGGCCGAAGTTACGAAGCTATCGAACAAGGAGCTTACCTAACGAACTAACTAACTAGGGGTGGTCGTAGTGAACTAATAGTCTAACGGTACTCTATAGATCTATACTAGCTCTACTACTACTAGGAGGCACCTAGAGGTATAGCTATAGTAGGCATCTAAGGTTACGGTATTAGCGAAGGTCTTAACGAAGCAATTTACGATCCTAGTCTATAACATACCTAAGGAGTTCGACCTAACTAACTAAGGTCACCTACGTACTCTCTAAGAGGATAACCCGGTCACTCTTAACTCTCTAATCTAGAAGGCGACTTGGCTCTATAGGAAATGGCTAGAAGGCAAGAAGGCCTCGGCGCTAATAGTATAGCTATAAGACGTAAAAGCGGCGGATCTAGCGATAGAACAAGGCCTAATCTAGTAATATAGCCTTAAGATAGTAGAAAAGTACTCCTTATCCTTTCGTATCCTCTAATACTTCAAATGCTAACAGTATAGATACCAAACCTATACGGGTACAAACAAGTAGGCCTACTCGAACTATATAGGAGACTATATATCTAGGGACTATATATCGGCTACGAGATAGTACGCGAACTGTCCGGGGCACTACCTATCGTATAGTACGGAATGCCTATAGCGGAAACTAGCGAAAAACAAGGCAATCACAAACAGAACCGTCGCCCTAAGATTCTATAGCGACCGTAAGGCTAGCCTTTACCGGAACTAGCTAGCGGCGGTCGGATATAAGCGCCCTAGGGCCGAGAACGATATAAAGGATACGTAACCTAGGGCGTACGGGAGGCTACGTACTCTACTAGCTACGGCGAGGGAATCTAACTAGGCCCGGCTCCCCTTTAGTATATAGCCGATAGGCGTAGACTAGGACGTATAAGGTAGTAGGATATAGGACGCTATAGAGGAAATGATTGTCGATACTAATAACTAGCCTCGATACGCTTAGTATTATCTAGTATAACGTTAACTATAGTAAGGATATAGTCTAGAACTATTTCCTATACGAGGCGGACCCGTACGTCTACTACGTCCTAGTAATCTAGGAGCTATAGATTAACCCGTACTATAAGAGACTAACGACCTATAAGTCACTAGGCTATACGATATGCCTACGAGGCGACGGTAGACCCCGTACGTACTTCTATATTAGTAACGACATACTAGAATCCGACTAGGAGGTAGTATACTACGTAGACGAAGAAGGCGGGGGCGATATTACCTCCCTCTACGTAGATAGTACCTAGATACACAACCTATATATATAACCGCTAGCCTCGAGGTCTAGCTACGACCTTAGGGTCTATAGATACCTAGACAGTACGCTTAAGAGACAAGGGTGCTACATCGTAGTAGGAGACTTTAATATATACTACCCTTCCTAGGAAAGCCTTATGTAGCCGTACCCTATAGCCGACGAAGTACTCGACTTGATAGTAAGTAACGTAATTGCCCTTAATACCCTAAAGGACCTAGGCAACTAGAAGAGAGGGGGACTCTAAGGCACGATCGACCTCTCCTAGATCTTAGATAGCTACTACTATACGGTAACCTACTATAGGATCGAACATAAACTCGAGGCGTCGTTAGACTATATACTAGTTAGGACCTCTATTACGATATAGATATAACGTATACTAGTAAGAACCCCTAAGCTAAACTAGGGAAAGGCCTACTAGGCTAATATCTAGGCGTACCTCGATAACTCTAAGAGGCTAGTCTAGATCGCGTAGTAGCAATACAATAGTAAAGACGAGATAGACGAAGCAGTCTAGGGGTTAATAGACGAAATAAGAAAAGCGACCTTACTTTACGTTCCGCTTACCTAACTAACGACATAGTCTAAACTATACTAGACGCCGGAGTATACTACGGTAGTAAGAGAAGCAAGGAGAGCCCGCCGGGTATAGACGAGCAGCTATAGCGAGGAGGCCTAGAACGTATATAGGGAGGCATACTAATAGAAGAAAGCTATAATACGGAGGGAGAAAGTAGTCGGCTAGAGGGCTATAGTAGAAGAAATCGCCGGTAAGCTAGAGAGGATGTAGAAGCTAGCGAAATAGGCCCGACAGGACCCTATATAGGGCCCCTCCTTCTCTATCCTAGCGCTATAATCGCCTAGTAGCCCGGTTAGCGACCCCGAGGCTAAGGCGCGTCTACTAGCTAGCAAGTTCTTCCCGCCCCTAGTCGAGGCTAATCTAAGCGACATAAACAGCTCTACTCCCCTAGCCCCTAGTATCGCGGTCTAATAGGAGGTGTCCGAGGGAGAAGTTGCCGCTATACTTAGGAAGTTACCGGCGAAGAAAGCTCCGGGGCCGGATAGGATCCTAAACGAGCTACTAAAGAAGTATAGAGATTAACTAGCCCTAGTAGTCGGAGCGATCTTTAAAGCCTACCTATAGACCGGATACTACCTAATAGTATTTAAATAATCGACGATAGTAGTCCTACGTAAGCCGTAAAAGGAAGACTATACGTAGGTAAAGTCGTACCGCCTAATTACGCTCCTTAACACTCTTAGGAAGGCGCTTAAGAAGCTAGTTATAACGAGACTCTCCGAGGCGGTAGAGGAATACTCCCTACTCCCGGACACCTAGATAGGTACGCGCCTATAGCGATCGACGCTATCCGCGATAGAACTTATTACCTCTTAGGTAAGGGCTATCTAGTATAAGAATAGGGATAAGGTAGTATCCTTACTTAGTCTAGACATATCGGGAGCCTTCGACTACGTGTTATACCCGCGGCTACTCTATATCCTAAGGTCGAAAGGACTCCCTAAGTAGCTTATTAACTTCGTACGGTCCTACCTCTAAAACCGTAGCACGTCGATCCTAGTCGGCTAGTATAAAAGCCTATTTCAAGTAGTCTATACTAGAATTACGTAAGGCCTAACGCTAGTACCTATTCTATTCCTCTTCTTTATAGCGACGCTACTCCTAGCCCTAGAATCCTAGAACACCGCTACGAGCGGCTTCGTAGACGATATAAACATCCTAGCGTAGTCTTCCTCGACTAAGGAGAACTATAGGCTACTAGAAGAGAAGCACAAGATCTACGAGGACTAGGCTAGGAGGCACGGGGCTCGGTTTGCCCTAGAAAAGTACAATCTAATACACTTTACGCGCCGGCCACGGTTCTATAATATATAAGCTTCTATCTAGATATAGGGGCACACGACTAACCCGGCAAATCAGCTTAGGATCCTCGGACTATAGGTAGACCCGGCGCTACGGTAGAGGAAGTACGTATAGGTAATATTACGGAAAGCTAAACAGAATATAGCATTATACTAGAGGCTCACTACGTCTATATAGGGGGCGGACTTCCGGTAGTCACGACTTCTATATACGGCTATTATACGGCCAGTCCTTACCTATAGTAGCTAAGTATAGTCCTTAGGCGAGAGGGCCTACCTATCGAAGGGACTCGTCGCGCCGCTAGCGAAGATCTAAAACTAATACCTAAGGAAGGTCACCGGGGTATATAAGTCGATACTAACGAGGATACTTAAGTACGAGACCGCTATACCGCCGATCGACCTATATATCTAGGGACTACGGACCTCCTACTTAGGCAAGTCGGCATAGTACCTAGTATAGAAGGTCATCGCTAGTATAGTCGTAAGGGCCCGCGAATTAGTACTAGCGTATAAGGGCATTCGACCCGGAAACGAGCCGAACTACCGGGTAAGGGACGAATAGCTAGCAATATAATAGGAAGGTAAGAAATCGTTTATAGAGTAACTATAGAAAGAGAGGTAGAATAACTAGGTTGTAGGGTATAGTAGACGCCCTTAGCTAGCGGGACAACCTAAGGAATAGTTAGCTATAAAATCCGCGGTTAAGCACCCCCCGAAGCTTATCTACTACCGCCTTACGAGGGTATAGAGTAGTATAGTAACCTAACTACGAAGCGAACACATCGGCCTCTAGGGGTACCTATTATAGAGGGAGGTTCTAGGATACACGAATACTAGCTACCCCTACGGCTATCGCTCCTAGAACGTACGGTACGTACTCCTCGTCTATCCGAGGTAGTCGCTAGGAAGGGGGGAGTAGATAGTAAAGGCGAGGAACCGGACGATTAGGGTACTTCTTAATAACGCTAAGGACCTACGGCGTATTACGAACTAGATACTAGAGAAGGGCTAGCTAGAACAGTACCGCCTAGTAGGAGCAGTATAGGAAGAGAGGACACGACGTAGCGCGACGAGACCGGCTAGGAGCGGGGGCTAACGGGGTAGTGACATAGACTACGTACGTTTAGAGGGAAAGCTAATCTAGATAAGGAGTAGTCGGGGGCGGGAAGGGTGTTCACCTATTCGGGTTTCCCTTTATATATAACAATAGATATATACCTATATAGGCCGGATAGGGTCCTAGAATAGGGGAATAACAAATCTATCTATCTATCTATCTATCTATTTCTTATTATTTATAGCATCCTTATAGGATTTTAGAATTAGGACCTCTTGCTTATATATAATAGCTTCTATAGTTACTATAAAGGCCATTTCCTTAACTTCTTCTAGGAATTCGCTATCCTATAGTATTGAACTGTCTACTAATTATATAGCTATAAAGAAAGCTTAGTAAAAAGTAGCAAGGTTCTCTAAGAGGTCTATTGCTTCTCCTACTTTAGTAGTTAGTTTAGGCTTAGGGACTATAGATTTTAGGGCTTTCTATTTCATATTATAGCCCTTAAAATCATAGTCAACCTTTCTCTTTCTAAGGGATGATTTAGGGACCGTTACTTATAACCTAGTAACTTCTATTTCCTAGGGATCTAGGGAGCTTCTCTTAATTAGCTAATCGATTTTCTGACATTCCCCTACGTTCTCCGGAGGTTAAGGAAGTTATATAAACAGCTTTCTCGGCTAAGCGACTTTAGGGCTCTCAATTAGCTAATCTATCTCGGGGGTGCTTTAATAGACGCCTAAATAGTAGGTAGATTGCCCTAAGGATACGTTCTTCCTCGGCCTTCCTAAGGGCTTCCTAGCTAGTACGCTACTTAGTAGATTTAATATTGGAACATTAAGACCTATATCACCTCTAGGCTAGTCCTTAAAGAAGTCTATATATATATATATTGTTTAACAGCTCTTATGTCTAGTTCCTAAAAGAGCTAGGCTTTAGCTATGTTTTAATATACCTAATAAACACTACTTCTTTACCCCTATTTATTAGCTTGTTACTTCTTACCTATTAAGGTTAGGATCTTATGTCTATATAGACAACAGCTTTGCATCCCTAAGCTTTCAAATAGTTAATAGTCGGTTTGATACTATCAAAAGCCTTATCTAGTAAAACCTTGAACCTATCGTAATCTAGGCTATTTAGTAGTTTGTTCCTTATATAAGTTTAGGCCTCTAGTGCTTTAGGCCAAAATTTAACCGGCATTTTAGCCTCTTTAAGCATTGCCCTTATAGAGTCCTCTAAGGTTTATATTGACCTCTTAACTAGTCCATTCTATAGAGAGTTGTATACCCTAGTCGGCTCGAGCATAATCCCTAAATCCTTCTCCTACTACTTTACTAATACAATAAGTTCTTTTATATTGTCAAGCCTTACTACTTTTAGCTACGCTAATGATTTCCTCTCTACTTTGATCTTCTAGTTCTAGAGAGTAACTAGAGCATCTTCTCTTTTCCTAAGAGGAAAGGTCCACTTCTTCCTAGAGAAGTTATTAACAATCTTAAGCTCGTATTTGAATCCTAGTCTTAAGATTAGTAGTAGGCTATATATATCAATAGATATAAGGGCAAGTCTTTTAGGTCTTCTCTCTATAACTTTGCCTTTATACTTCTTCATCTTTGCTATTAAACATACTCTATACTAGTAAAAGCTATCCTTAGGGATAGGAATAGGTTCTTTTAAGTCTATTACCTTATAAAGATTCTAGAGCAAATTCTTCCTAAAGTGTATAAATCTTCTATACTAAAGCTCCTACTACTTTAGATCGGTCTCTAATTAAGTAGTCATAAAGGCATTCTCTATTAGTAGTGTATATAATAAGTAATGTGCCCGTTCTTATAGGAGAGGAGAAACCTCATTAATAAATAGAACCCCCCTAAGGAGCTTTGTCTAGACAACAGTCTTACTAGAGGGGGAAACAAGAGAAAATGATAGAGGTTAAACACTAAACTGCTTACTAAACTAGTTCTATAAAACCAGGTTTACTCCTAGCTTAGGTATAAGTAGGATATCTTCTAGAACAACTTTTCTGCTAGCTCTCCTACTCATCTCTACATTCCTAATATAAGTGGCTAATAAAAACCTACCTCCTACTTTGATCTATTTCTTCCTTATTAAGGGAGTTATAGATCTAAAGAGGCAGCTTTAGTCAGTTATATAGGATAAAGTATAGGAGTTAAGTAACGACTCTGATAAGGGGAACTTGCCTTAGACTTCTATAGTTAAGTAAGCCACTTTATTATACTCATTATCATTAGACATTGTCTCTAGGGATGAGCTATATAAGTTACGTAACTCTAAGGCGGAAAAACCTTTTCTAGTCTTCTTTGCTTTAGAGGTATAAGACTAGGCCTAGTTCTTCTAGAGTAACAGTATATTAGAGCTGAGTTTCTTCACTATTTTCTTAAGTTCTTCTATAGAGGACTTCTCTCTTAGTGTCCTCCTTGAAGTGGGTAGTAGAGTTCTCTTCTTCTTAACATGTGTTATATTCTAGGAAGATAGTAGTTAGGAATAAGATCTAAGGACCTTTCTTGCCTTAGGTAGACTAGGGCAGTCCTTGATCAGATGATCCTTCTTATAGAGAAGGTAGGAGAGTAGTCTTACTAGACCTAAGGGCTTGACCTAGATAGCTACTATACTATACTTATCCTTAGAGGGATCTAACCTAGCTTCTTAAGCTTTAAGGATCTTTAAGGTCCTTTTATAGTCTATCTTTAGCTAAGCCATAATAGTATCTCTAGCTATATAGTAGTTAGGTAGTAGTGAGCTTAAGAGCTAGGTCATCCTTATATTAGCTTTCCTATAATACTAACCCTCTAGGTCAATATTAGTAATCCTTTTTCTAAGAGAAACTAGGTGTGTCTATACAGATCTAATAGTGAACTCTTTACTTATCTTAAAGGTCAGAAATTGCTTTATAAGCTTATATATATAGGTTAGTAGCACCTGGCTATACTTGTTCTAGAGATACACCTACTTCTTAGTAGCTCTTCTAGATTTATATAAGCCCTTAAGCTTAGATTCATCTTCTTCTATAATCCTACTAAGGATACTAAAGTTGCACACTATATTATATCTTGTCTATATTAGCGTATTAAGGATCTCTTTAGTTATAGCCTCTTCTTAGAGTTTTAGAGTCTTGCCCTTGATGTTGTTAAAAGACACTTCTATTAGGTTATCAATTACAAAGAATGCTAATTGGCTCTCTATCTTATATCTCTAAAGGTTAAACTATCTCTTCTAATTGTCCCTCCTAAGAATTAGGATTTTGCCTCCCTTCTCCTCTGTCTTCTCTTAGTATAAATCTATAATAAATTGGATATAATGAAACAAGGTATATATGTTCCAAAGTAGTGGCTCAGATCCTACTAAGGCTTCTAGTATAGAATAGGAAAGTTCGTAGGTATAGATACTAAGGCCTACTTAGTAAAGTAAAGAAGGAGCGGTATAAGGTCTCGGGGCTAGGACATAGGTCTGTCTCTCCTAGTAGAGCTTCAAATGACTTACTTAAAGTCCTTCTTAATAGTATCTCGATACAGTTCTACCTATAGAGTATCTTTAAGGTATTGGCTTTAAGTAAGCCGTATAGAGTCCTTGTCTAGATTACCTATTACTTAGTATCGAACTAAGCTCCTTAATAGGATAGACGGGGTAGACTTCTAATTCCTAGATGTTTTCTGCTACGATAGTAAGGGATATAAGTAACCTATACTAATATAGGTTACTCTTATTCCTATATAAACCCGGGCTTATAACCTATTAAATAGGTACGGGTAGATAGTAGCGGAGTAGAGTAAGAGATCAATCTTTAACTGACTAATAGCACGAGTATATAGATAGATAGATTTGTCATTCCCCTATTCTAGGACCCTATCCGGCCTATATAGGTATATATCTATTGTTATATATAAAGGGAAACCCGAATAGGTGAACACCCTTCCCGCCCCCGACTACTCCTTATCTAGATTAGCTTTCCCTCTAAACGTACGTAGTCTATGTCACTACCCCGTTAGCCCCCGCTTCTAGCCGGTCTCGTCGCGCTACGTCGTGTCCTCTCTTCCTATACTGCTCCTACTAGGCGGTACTGTTCTAGCTAGCCCTTCTCTAGTATCTAGTTCGTAATACGCCGTAGGTCCTTAGCGTTATTAAGAAGTACCCTAATCGTCCGGTTCCTCGCCTTTACTATCTACTCCCCCCTTCCTAGCGACTACCTCGGATAGACGAGGAGTACGTACCGTACGTTCTAGGAGCGATAGCCGTAGGGGTAGCTAGTATTCGTGTATCCTAGAACCTCCCTCTATAATAGGTACCCCTAGAGGCCGATGTGTTCGCTTCGTAGTTAGGTTACTATACTACTCTATACCCTCGTAAGGCGGTAGTAGATAAGCTTCGGGGGGTGCTTAACCGCGGATTTTATAGCTAACTATTCCTTAGGTTGTCCCGCTAGCTAAGGGCGTCTACTATACCCTACAACCTAGTTATTCTACCTCTCTTTCTATAGTTACTCTATAAACGATTTCTTACCTTCCTATTATATTACTAGCTATTCGTCCCTTGCCCGGTAGTTCGGCTCGTTTCCGGGTCGAATGCCCTTATACGCTATTACTAATTCGCGGGCCCTTACGACTGTACTAGCAATGACCTTCTATACTAGGTACTATGCCGACTTGCCTAAGTAGGAGGTCCGTAGTCCCTAGATATATAGGTCGATCGGCGGTATAGCGGTCTCGTACTTAAGTATCCTCGTTAGTGTCGACTTATATACCCCGGTGACCTTCCTTAGGTATTAGTTTTAGATCTTCGCTAGCGGCGCGACGAGTCCCTTCGATAGGTAGGCCCTCTCGCCTAAGGACTATACTTAGCTACTATAGGTAAGGACTGGCCGTATAATAGCCGTATATAGAAGTCGTAACTACCGGAAGTCCGCCCCCTATATAGACGTAGTGAGCCTCTAGTATAATGCTATATTCTGTTTAGCTTTCCGTAATATTGCCTATACGTACTTCCTCTACCGTAGCGCCGGGTCTACCTATAGTCCGAGGATCCTAAGCTGATTTGCCGGGTTAGTCGTGTGCCCCTACATCTAGATAGAAGCTTATATATTATAGAACCGTGGCCGGCGCGTAAAGTGTATTAGATTGTACTTTTCTAGGGCAAACCGAGCCCCGTGCCTCCTAGCCTAGTCCTCGTAGATCTTGTACTTCTCTTCTAGTAGCCTATAGTTCTCCTTAGTCGAGGAAGACTACGCTAGGATGTTTATATCGTCTACGAAGCCGCTCGTAGCGGTGTTCTAGGATTCTAGGGCTAGGAGTAGCGTCGCTATAAAGAAGAGGAATAGAATAGGTACTAGCGTTAAGCCTTACGTAATTCTAGTATAGACTACTTGAAATAGGCTTTTATACTAGCCGACTAGGATCGACGTACTACGGTTTTAGAGGTAGGACCGTACGAAGTTAATAAGCTACTTAGGGAGTCCTTTCGACCTTAGGATATAGAGTAGCCGCGGGTATAACACGTAGTCGAAGGCTCCCGATATGTCTAGACTAAGTAAGGATACTACCTTATCCCTATTCTTATACTAGATAGCCCTTACCTAAGAGGTAATAAGTTCTATCGCGGATAGCGTCGATCGCTATAGGCGCGTACCTATCTAGGTGTCCGGGAGTAGGGAGTATTCCTCTACCGCCTCGGAGAGTCTCGTTATAACTAGCTTCTTAAGCGCCTTCCTAAGAGTGTTAAGGAGCGTAATTAGGCGGTACGACTTTACCTACGTATAGTCTTCCTTTTACGGCTTACGTAGGACTACTATCGTCGATTATTTAAATACTATTAGGTAGTATCCGGTCTATAGGTAGGCTTTAAAGATCGCTCCGACTACTAGGGCTAGTTAATCTCTATACTTCTTTAGTAGCTCGTTTAGGATCCTATCCGGCCCCGGAGCTTTCTTCGCCGGTAACTTCCTAAGTATAGCGGCAACTTCTCCCTCGGACACCTCCTATTAGACCGCGATACTAGGGGCTAGGGGAGTAGAGCTGTTTATGTCGCTTAGATTAGCCTCGACTAGGGGCGGGAAGAACTTGCTAGCTAGTAGACGCGCCTTAGCCTCGGGGTCGCTAACCGGGCTACTAGGCGATTATAGCGCTAGGATAGAGAAGGAGGGGCCCTATATAGGGTCCTGTCGGGCCCATTTCGCTAGCTTCTACACCCTCTCTAGCTTGCCGGCGATTTCTTCTACTATAGCCCTCTAGCCGACTGCTTTCTCCCTTCGTATTATAGCTTTCTTCTATTAGTATGCCTCCCTATATACGTTCTAGGCCTCCTCGCTATAGCTACTCGTCTATACCCGGCGGGCTCTCCTTGCTTCTCTTACTACCGTAGTGTACTCCGGCGTCTAGTATAGTTTGGACTATATCGTTAGTTAGGTAAGCGGAACGTAAAGTGAGGTCGCTTTTCTTATTTCGTCTATTAACCCCTAGACTACTTCGTCTATCTCGTCTTTACTATTATATTGCTACTACGCGATCTAGACTAGCCTCTTAGAGTTATCGAGGTACGCCTAGATATTAGCCTAGTAGGCCTTTCCCTAGTTTAGCTTAGGGGTTCCCGCTAGTATACGTTATATCTATATCGTAATAGAGGTCCTGACTAGTATATAGTCTAACGACGCCTCGAGTTTATGTTCGATCCTATAGTAGGTTACCGTATAGTAGTAGCTATCTAAGATCTAGGAGAGGTCGATCGTACCTTAGTCCCCCTCTCTTCTAGGTGCCTAGGTCCTTTAGGGTATTAAGGGCAATTACGTTACTTACTATCAAGTCGAGTACTTCGTCGGCTATAGGGTACGGCTACATAAGGCTTTCCTAGGAAGGGTGGTATATATTAAAGTCTCCTACTACGATGTAGCACCCTTGTCTCTTAAGCGTACTGTCTAGGTATCTATAGACCCTAAGGTCGTAGCTAGACCTCGAGGCTAGCGGTTATATATATAGGTTGTGTATCTAGGTACTATCTACGTAGAGGGAGGTAATATCGCCCCCGCCTTCTTCGTCTACGTAGTATACTACCTCCTAGTCGGATTCTAGTATGTCGTTACTGATATAGAAGTACGTACGGGGTCTACCGTCGCCTCGTAGGCATATCGTATAGCCTAGTGACTTATAGGTCGTTAGTCTCTTATAGTACGGGTTAATCTATAGCTCCTAGATTACTAGGACGTAGTAGACGTACGGGTCCGCCTCGTATAGGAAATGGTTCTAGACTATATCCTTGCTATAGTTGACGTTATACTAGATAATACTAAGCGTGTCGAGGCTAGTTATCGGTATCGACAATCATTTCCTCTATATCGTCCTATGTCCTACTACCTTATACGTCCTAGTCTACGCCTATCGGCTATATACTAAAGGGGAGCCGGGCCTAGTTAGATTCCCTCGCCGTAGCTAGTAGAGTACGTAGCCTCCCGTACGCCCTAGGTTACGTATCCTTTATATCGTTCTCGGCCCTAGGGCGCTTATATCCGACCGCCGCTAGCTAGTTCCGGTAAAGGCTAGCCTTACGGTCGCTATAGAATCTTAGGGCGACGGTTCTGTTTGTGATTGCCTTGTTTTTCGCTAGTTTCCGCTATAGGCATTCCGTACTATACGATAGGTAGTGCCCCGGACAGTTCGCGTACTATCTCGTAGCCGATATATAGTCCCTAGATATATAGTCTCCTATATAGTTCGAGTAGGCCTACTTGTTTGTACCCGTATAGGTTTGGTATCTATACTGTTAGCATTTGAAGTATTAGAGGATACGAAAGGATAAGGAGTACTTTTCTACTATCTTAAGGCTATATTACTAGATTAGGCCTTGTTCTATCGCTAGATCCGCCGCTTTTACGTCTTATAGCTATACTATTAGCGCCGAGGCCTTCTTGCCTTCTAGCCATTTCCTATAGAGCCAAGTCGCCTTCTAGATTAGAGAGTTAAGAGTGACCGGGTTATCCTCTTAGAGAGTACGTAGGTGACCTTAGTTAGTTAGGTCGAACTCCTTAGGTATGTTATAGACTAGGATCGTAAATTGCTTCGTTAAGACCTTCGCTAATACCGTAACCTTAGATGCCTACTATAGCTATACCTCTAGGTGCCTCCTAGTAGTAGTAGAGCTAGTATAGATCTATAGAGTACCGTTAGACTATTAGTTCACTACGACCACCCCTAGTTAGTTAGTTCGTTAGGTAAGCTCCTTGTTCGATAGCTTCGTAACTTCGGCCTAGTCTTCCTTTACTATAATACGGATCGTAACTATATCGTACGTTAGGCGGGGGCCTAGTATCGATGCCGCGACCGATACCTAGCTATAGGGGTATTAATTCCGGGTAGCCTTACTAATCGCCTAAGACGTCGTCCTTATTTCTTATTACCCTCGGTAATACGATAGTATAAGCGCCGTATAAAGCTAGGTGATCATTACCTATAGAGACCGGTATAGGAGCTAATCGTTAGTTTCTATACTTTTTACGTCCTCTATAAGTTGCTACTAGTTGTTCTAGGGGAGCTTTGCCTATAGAGCCGTAGGCGCCGTTAGTACCGTAGCCTAGGCTACTATTGCCTAGGAGTTGCCTAATGTAGCTAGGCACCTCCGCGGCGTTTAGAGCTAAAGAAATAGGGTGAAGAGAACTTTAAGCTATCTAGATTAAATAAGGTAGAACTCCCTTAATTCTAGGGGCAGTGGCCTACTTTATAGATCATTAGAATGGCCTTGATAAGAGCTTTCTAATGTGTCGTGTTTTGGCGTAGAGATCGATAATTCCCTTAGGTGTAGCTTACTTCTCTTAATATTAAAGACCTATCTTAATGTAACTAGATTTACTCCTTTTAGCACGAGTATATAGTGATATATTAGGAACCAATGTGTTAATTATATTAGATGTCTATATAAGATAAAGGGGAGAGAAGATATCTCTCTATAAGCTAAGTTATCGTAGATACCCTAGGCTATTAGATCACTTCCTAATTGTTAACTCCCTTTAAGATGCTACATCTTAATAGTTACTAGACATCCTAGAAGTAGGAGGAGGAGCTTTTATAACATATATAAGACGAAAGGGTACTTAAGTCTACCTTATATATATCTAAGAAAAGGATAAACTACTAGGATCGAAGCAAAGTACCGGTTCTCTATACTTATACGCGATATCAACCGCTTAGCTAAGCTTATACTCTATATAGCGTATAATAGGCAATTATAGTATAGTAGTAGACGATAAGACTACGTAACGACTAGACGCTCGAGCCGTAGCCTTTATACTAGTAGTAGAAAGATCCGGGCTCTCGTTACGGGCGCATAAAATATACGCATAAGTAGATATTAACGGGTTCTACAAATCGCTTAATAAGGACAACATTATAGACCCGGTAGATCACCTACTACTCGAGTACGGTAAGTACGCCCGAACCTTCTCGGCTTAGGCGGTATATAAGCTACTACTATACCGACTAGGTATCTATTATAAGATTAACCTTAAGGAAAGAAGCAAGCTACCTTTTAAGTATCTATTCCGTATATCGCCTTAGGAGGATAAAGTGATCAAGCTTTAGACGGATAGCTACCTAGCCGACTAGAAGATTCGAAGGTACGTAGGGCGAGCGGATATAGCTTCGCCCGTACTTATAGTACGTAAGCCTAGTAGTAGACTGCGGGTATACGTAGACTATCGCGGCCTAAACGCTATTACGTTAAAGTCTAGATACCCTGTCCCCTTAATATAAGACACGCTTAATAGGATAGCGGGTAAGAAGTAGTTTACGAAGCTCGATATAACCGCCGCCTTTAATCGTATCCGTATTACGGAGGGTTATAAATAGAAGACCGTATTCACTACTAGATATAGACAGTTCGAGTGCTTAGTAATGCCGTTTAGATTATATAATACGCTAGGTACATTTCAGTCTTATATTAACGACACTCTTCGCGAGTTCCTAGATAATTTCTACTCTATATACTTAGACGGTATTCTTATCTTTAGCGACACCCTAGAAGAGTATATAGAATATAAAAAGAAGGTCCTTTAGAAGTATAAGGGCGCGCGTACGGTAGGGTCTAAATAAGAGAGTTATTGTTCTATAAAGCTACGAAAGAGGAGCGCGAGGCGCGGCGAAGTTATAAAGTAAAGCTAAGCCGCGCTAACTCGATACGGAAGGTCCGCGGTTCACCTAGGCCGACGTAGCTATAGTGAGGGGTCGCGGGCTACCCGTAATAGTACCCCCCCTCTTAAAACGCGTCTGAGTCCTCTAAGCGTTATCTATCTTATACGGCCACTTGCCCGTACTACTCTATAACCGTACGAAAGTCTAATTATCCTCTAATACCTTATTATCGTCTAGTAACATATCTATATCCAGTCTATCTATAACCGGCTCCCTTCGAGAAATGCTTAGAAGGACCTAATTAGATAGAGCTACAAAGTCTATAGGCGTAGACAACTCCGGCCGGTTATAGTAAAAGTCTATAATAGCGGCGGCCGCGTGTTCAAACATATTCTTAGCCGGTTACTAGGTCTTACTATCCTCCTCATTCTAATATCCAAGCCATTTTACCTTATACTAAGTGTCTACTTTACGCTTCTACCACTTCTTTACTTTGCCTACTCGCTTAAGGGTATATATATCTAAGATCTTCTCTACCTTATATATATATAGATATTACGACTATATTAGCGACTATATCGGCTTCGGTAGTATCGGCCTCGATAGTTATTAGCGGTAGTAGTACTAAATACTAGCCTTCGAGTAGTAGGAAGTCGTGATGATCGGCTCGCTAAAGTAACGAGGTATAAAAGCAGTTATCGAGTCCTACTATAGCGTCCGACAATCTTAGTTTATATAAGAGCTTAGCTAGTATAACTTCTATGATCTAGTACGGGCTAGCGTATCTTCTATCGAGCTTCTTAGATAGTCGAGTCGTACGGATGTTCTTAGTACTTAGGTATACCTAGTCGCCTACTTTATAGTCTAGCGGGATGCTTTAGTAGCGGTTTACTACTTTAGCTGAGAGAGCTTATAATATCCGTATATTTCCTTAAAGGTGCTTATAAAGGTCGTAAATCCGGCGTACGAAGGCTTTAGCCGATCGCGTATCTAGTCGCTAGAGAGTAGTTAGTCCTCCCTCTTTTCTAGCGCTTAGGTCTACGCGCTCTATAAACTTAGAGTTATAGCCTAAAGTAGCGTAGAATAGCGACATACTAGTAGTTTTAGAAAGGTAGTTACTGATCGTAAACTAAGCTAGACAAAGCTATTCTACCTAGTTATCTTATGCCTCGTTAGTAAATATACGGAGATACTGTTCTATTACTTAGTTAGTACGTTCCGACTATCTATTAGTTTCTAGGTAGTATAAAGAACTTAGCTTACGACTTATACGAAGTATCTTACAAAGTTTCTTCTAGAAGGTAGTAACCTATTACTTACCGCGGTCTAAAGTAATAGTGTTAGGAAATCCGCGTCGGGAGAATATATACTTAAGGAAAAGTCTTGCCGTATTCTATATAGTTATCGCTCCGATCGGAATTAGCTCGACTTCCTTCGTTACCGTATCTATTACGGTTATAATGTTATTATAGGTCATACTATCGAGGGTACTATTAGGAAGTCTAACTACGAAGTCTACCGCGATATACCTCTAAGGTCGGTCCGGTACTAAAAGTAGGTATAATAATCTAGGTGGCTAGGAGTATAGAGATTTTGTCGTACGGTATATATAGTAATTCGCGGTGTATCTACGTACTGATCTTGCTAAGCTAGGCTAATAGAATTCTCGTACTACGAGTTTATAGGTTCGAGCTCGTCCTAGATGTCCTACTACTAGAGCGTTATAATTTATTCTAATAAGCCGAGTCCGTAGGGCCTAGTTATCGGGTACCTATAGGCTCTAACTATCGTACTAGTTTCGTATATATAACATATTACTATCTACCTTATAGTATATAGGGTGTATCTTCGCCTTCTATAAGAGTAGAGGGATAGTACTATCCTTCCGTAATATCTTAATTGCCGCCTTAAGTTCTTAGTCTAGGGCGTAAGTAGTCGTTATATAGTACTCGAGTTTAGCTTCGACTTCGGCTTCATTCGTAGTCTATACTTCCTAAGCTAGTACTAGCTATATTTATAGTACCTGTTCTAGTTCTAGAATAAACTCGGTTACTTTAGGATTTAGGGGAGTCGTCTCTTCTTCTTCGGGCGTATCTTCGATAGTAGCTCGTATAGAGTCGATCTTAAGGAATCGCTCTAGCGGAAGTAATGTCTAATACTAGTACTAATTTCTCGGATCTTCTACCCCCTACGGAAGGTCCTAGCTACGTCTCGTTAGGCTATCTAGCTTCGTTCCTTATATACCTAGGCGGTATATAATCTAGAAGTTGAATTGTAATAGAAATTCTACCTATCGCGCTTGTTAGAGATATAGCTACTTTATAGTTATAAAATATTCGAGGTTCTTATAGTCTATAAACACTTTGACTAGATCGCCGTCCTTGTCTACTTCGTAAGTAAGCTCTAGGCGCTACTCTTCGAATGTTTTAATAATCGCGAGGAGTTCCTTATCGTAGATCTCGTAATTATACTCCTAGGGGCTTAGCTTCTTCGAATAGAAAGCTATAGGATACAACACTCCCTACTCGTCGTATTATAAGAGCACACCTATATTAACAAAGTCTAAGGAGTTAGTCTCGACGACGGTCTACCTACCCGGTATATAGTATACTAGTATACCCGCCTTACTAAACGCTACTTTTAACGCCTCGAATGCCCTCTAGCAATCATTAGTCTAGTTAATTCTACGGTTCTTATGATTGCTAGGCCTATCTAACTTTGTTAGGTTAGTCAATAGGGATATAATACGAGAGAAGGCCTCGATAAACCTACGGTAGAAGTTCGCGAATCCTAGGAAGGCTTAGACATCCTTAAGATTAGTTAGTGCTTCCTAGGTCTATATACATTCCAATTTCTCCGGGTCTATCTCGATGCCCTAGGGTGTAATAATAAGGCCTAGATATTTTATACGTTCCTAGTAGAACTCGGACCTATTAATATTAATAGTAAGCCTAGTATCTCGTAGCTTAATTAATACCTTTCGTACGTATTCGACGTGTTCCTCTAGAGTGTCGCTAAAAATAAGGACGTTATCTAGATATACTAACACAAAGTTATCTAGATATTCCTATAGAACCTTATTAATATATAACTAAAAGGTCACGGGTCCGTTATAGAGGCCGAACGGTAATACGAGGCATTCGTATATACCGTAGCGTATTACGAAAGCTATTAGCTACTCGTACCCTTCCGCGATACGTAACTTATTAAAGGCTACTATAATATCTAGTTTCGTAAAGTACTTCTTTCCGTATATACGGTTAAGCGTTTCCTATATTAATAGAATAGGATAGCGATTCTTAATAGTAATAGCGTTTAGCCTACGGTAGTTAATATATACTCGTAGCCCTCCTCTAGGGTTTCTTACTACTAATACCGGTGCCGGTAACTAGCTTGTTTTCTAACCGGCCTTACGTACCTTATCTTCTAAAGTCTGTTCGAGTAACTATTTCTTAACGGCTTCATTCTCCTTCTCGGCTAGTCCGTATAGCTTTCGGTTTAGCGGTTCTTAAGGTCTACTAGGTTTAATATAAATCTCGTAGTCGATACCTAGCCGGTAAGGTAGGAGTCCCTCGTAGTCCTTTACTAAGAAAGTATCTATAATGTCGTAGTATATAGGCGGGAGCTTCTCTTTAGGATTGTAATTAAACTGCTTGTTTAAGAACTAATCTAGGTCATTAGCTACTATCGCGCTTAGTTTGAGGCTATTATCGTTATTATCGTTATCCTCGCGCCTCGTAGGCATAATATAAAAGTACTCGGCCCTAGGCCGGTACGCGTACATCTCCTATACGCGCTACGAGACTTCTTAGTAATCTATCTCTTTATCTACCTCTAGAGCGGATATATCTAGCTCCGCCCCTCCGGCTATAAATCCTACTAACTCGCTAGTAAAGGGCTTTAGTCTATATTTCGTTCTACCGATATAGTTTAGAGATTATACTATTGTCGATGTCTTATTATATAGATAGTAATCGAAGCATTAGTTAGATCTGAACGCCACCTCGCTAGTTTCCTAGAAGATATTTAGGTTATACGCGGAGAGCTACGGTAGTCTAAAGACGATATTATATTCGAGGTCGGTAACGTAGTATAGCATTTACTCGTAATAACCGCCGATAACTACGTCTATAAGAGCTATATATATAATCTGACGCGCTATAGCCGATCTATCTCCTAGTATTAATCGTCTATTCTTCGTCAAAGGGATTAAGGGGGTTATATATTTACGTATAAATTTCTAATTAAGAAAGAGAGAGGTAGAGGTAGAATCTATAAGGCCGCGAGCCTTTTTATATTATATTATTACGGGTAATACTATATAAGGGTGTATAGCTAGTTATTGTTTATCTAGTATATTTACCGATATCTTAAGCTCCTTACTATAGTCCGTCTCTTATATTATATATCTCTTAATCTTATACTCTTTCTGTCTTAGAAAGTTCGGTTACTAACCGCTATCTTCTACGCTTAGGTAGCGGTCGTACTATTTCCCTATTACTATAGGTCGGTAGTAAGGGAGCTAAGGTTCGGGTTAGCGTTCGCGTTATTTCGTAGACGTAGAGGGCGGTAGTCGCCGTCGTAACTATATATTAGGCATTCGGGGTTCGTTAATACGTACGAGCCTATACGGTAGCGGTAGTACTTACCCTACTTCTTAAGGTCCTTACGCTACTTACGGTTTAATAAAGGTAGGTTCTATAAGTTAACCGGTAGGTCCTCCTTCTTCTTCGTACCTACGTATTATAGTAGTTACTAGACAATTATAGCGGTCGTACTAGTAGCTACGGCGCCTACGGTATTACTACCGCCCTATACGCCGTTATTGCTCGAATTAGGGTTACTACGTAGGCGCGCCTTCTATAGATATAGTCGGTCGGTCTCGTAGAAGCTCTTATCTAATACCGTATATTCCTTAATAATATCCTATATACCGTATAAGCGTCTATCTACTTCCCTATCGCCGAAAGTCTTAATAAAGTACTTACGGTTTAGGCGGTTACGAAATAGTATTAGCTTAGTCTCGTCGGTCTACTCTATCTAAGTACGTAGCTTCGAGTAGCGAGCGTAGAAGGTAATAAAGGTCTCGCCCTACTCCTACTTATAGGTAGCGATATTAATTATAGCCTTAGTTCCTTCGTTACGGGTGCCGTACTAGCGCGTTATCTAATCTAGTAGTTCCTTACTAACCTCGAAACCGCGTATTAGAGTAAGGTTAATAGTAAATAGGCGTTCTAAAAGTTCGGTTAGGGGAGTCTATATATAGGTATTACGCGCCCGAGAGTCGCGACCGTTATTATTATTAGGTCGTAGACGGTTTCTATTACGTCCTCGGTCGTTATTACTATTACCGTCATTATTATCGTTACTACTACCTCCGCCGCCGCCGCCTCTACTAGTAGCTTTACGATACTTACGTATTAGCTACTCGAGTAAAGTCTTGCGTAGAGGTAAATAGGAGGGTCGGCGACTAGAGCGGCCCCTACCTCTATTCTATATAGTGTCTTTAGTAGCTTAGAGTCGAGTCTTTAGATCGTTAACCTCCTTCTATAGAGTCTAGTTCTTAGCTTTAGTATCCTATACCTTCTTCTTCTCCTCTTATAACTTTACTAGGTTATAATCCTTCTTACTCTTAAGGTCTACGGCTATCTTCTATATTATAGCCTCCTCGCTTCGTAGTATCTTATAGATACGGTTATACTCGGTATATAGCGTAGTATACTAGGTGTTCTAGAGGTTATTAGCTCGCTCTATTATATCGAGTTGTCTACCTTTAGTAATCGCTATATTTACTACCTATAGTACGAAGTCGTAGGTAGTCTTCGGGTACTAGAATACGAGGGTCGTAAGTTTGTCTAGTATAACATTCTAGTATTCGGATACGAGAATGTACTCTACCTCGTCGAGTAATAGGTATACCTCGTCTAGGTCGCCGCCTAGGTTCTCTTCGAGCTTAAACTTAAATAGTTCTATAAAGTCAATCTTACTACCTTCTTCTTACTCGAAGGCTTTCTAGTAAGCTTTATCAATTTCCTATTATAGCGCGATACCGGTGTCTACTATAACCTACCGGTTATCGTCCTATATCTAACTCCTAGGAAAAGAGGAGAGGTCGGGGAAAAGAGATATACGCTACTTACCTTTACCCTTAGGCTTTAGTAGCGGTAGTATACCGCTATTCGTCTATAAAGTCATATTGTCTAGGTTTAGAGGAGGCGTAACGATGCCTATTTCCCGACTGTCTACGAGCGCGCGACTACCTACTAATAATATCGCCGCGTTACGTTCTCTAGGTATTTACGCGCTAGATAGTACCCCCCCCCTTTAGATCGCTATTCGTCCTCGGACGGCTCTATCTCTATAGTAGTATATCTACGAGGCCTATATTATCCTCTAGTCTACCTTATTTAGCTTGAGTATCCTCTAAACTCTTAATATCCTCCTTACTATCGATTACTATATCTATCGGGCGGCTAAGCTAGTACGGCTATATAGAGGCTTAGGGTATATAGCGACATCCTTGTTCTAACGCCTATTATAGAGACTTCTATCCGTTGTTATCTTTATAGAAGTAGGTATACGCGGTTCTATAGTAGCCCTAGCGTATTGAGTATCCGAGCCTATATCTATAGCGTTCGTTTCTATAGAGCTTTATAGGCTAACTATAGGCGTGTCGAACTCTATCGTACTTATATTAAGTCTTACCGAGCGGCGTAACGTCCTTACTTATAGCTTAGACGCCGTTACGGGCGTATTAGTTTACGGTATAACTACCGGTATAGACGTACTCGCGTTCTCCGTAGGTAACTACCTAGACTTAGTATAAGATTGTAGTATACTAGTAACTCGGTCCTTATTAGGTACCTAGTCGTACGGCGGCTTAAAGTCGGCGGGTATAGACTTCGTCGGAAAGTTGTAGTAGAAGTCCACAATAGAGGCGGCTGCTCCTACTAATGCTTCTAGTAGCTCCTAGCTCGGCTCGCGGTATCCTTTCTACTATACTAGGTACTTATACTCGTCTTACTTCGGTAGTAAGTGTTTTAGTAGTCTTCCCTTTAGCTTGAAATATTTCCTATCGAGTATGTCCTCTACGAAGTACTCTTTAGATATTCCGCCGTCGTCGTTACGGGTAATCTCGATTAGAGGCGGCGGTACTAGGATCTATCTAGGTTCGGGGTTATTAGTAGCTAGTTATAGGAGCGAGGCGTAGAAAGTGTTATAGAGATTACCTAACTAATCGGGTATTATAACGCGGTAAGTATTTTGATACGGGAGTACTACGGTGATCTCGTACGGCCCTACGTTCTTAATGTCGAGCTTCTTAGACGGGCGTGTTATTAACTAGTTAGTAGTATTAATATAAACTTCGTCGCCGATATTATAATTCGGAGGTAGCTAGCGATATACGTTTATAAAATCTACTTATAACGCTTAGGCTAACACGATTTCTTACCTTAGATGTACGTATATCTAGTTTATACGCTTAGTAAACGTATTCGTAGATTCTATATCGAGTCGTTACTTATAGGGCATAAGCTTTATAGGGGTGGTTAGACTAGTATCCGTGAATTCTAGGTTACGACCGGTATTAGCGTAGAAGGGTAATACTCTAGTAGTAGCTAATATATAATTATTAGTAGTAAACTCGGCAAGTAGTAACTAATCAACCTAATCATCTTAGGCGTAGTTAATATAGGCCCTAAGGTAACGTTCTATAACCTTATTCGTGTTTTTAGACTATCTATCGGATTCTAGGTAAAAGGCCGTCGATAGCCGTTATTAAATACCGAGTAGGGAGCAAACTCGTCTCTAGAACGTAGACGTCTACTAGGAGCCCCGATCCGAGACGATGCTCTTAGGAATACTATAACGTATAAAGATATAGCGGATAAAGATATATACGATATATAGGGCGTCTATCTATAGCACTAGGATTAGGTATCTCTCCTTAGTAAGCCTATCCGTAACTATAAGGACGTTCTTATACGTTTGTCTATCGGTTAAGCTCTTACTTACGGGCAAATCTATAACGAAGTTAATAGCGATATCCTCCTATACTCCGAAGGGTACCGGTAATAGTATAAGGAGGCTCTAATACTACTGATTTGACGGAACCGTTATTCTATATATAATATAATTACGGACGAATCTCTTAATTGTTTGTACTATACGTAGCTAGCGGTAGTATCTACTAATCAACTCGAATGTCTTTTTACGGCCGAGATACCTAGCCGCGGGTATGTCGTAGAAACGTTTCGTGATTAGAGTACGAAGTTCTACTACGCTAGTAACTTCTAGGACAAATAAGCTATATCCTCCGTAGGCGTTCTTTATATAGATTATACTATCTTCTACTTTAGACGTACGATCGTCGATCTTATGTTTACGTAATAGGGGTACTTACTAGTTCTAGTATAGCTATTATATAGTAGCCTAAACGGTCTCTTCGTTATATAGAGCCTTGACTTATATAAGTAAATCCTACTATACTACCTACTACGCTACCTCCCCCTCCCGTAGCTCGCTTAAATTGAGCTTAATATCGAGGCGAGCGGGCGGTAGGATGACCTAGCTCTAATACTATAGACGTAGATCGCTTAGATCCGACGGTAGATCTTACGATCGTCTAGTAAGGCTATTAGGCTTTATGCCCTATATACCTAGACGATAGGTAATTTTGAATACGAACTGTACTAGGAACTATACCTAGCGTGCCTACCGTCTATTAAGTTTTTTCGTGCTTATAAAGTATTCTAGGTTCTTATAATTGGAGTAGATAATAACGGGATTATTATCTATATCCTTTATATTCTCGAAATTAGTATCTATATTATCGTCTAAGTTAACGGTAAGCTTAGGTCTCTATTCTTCGAAGGCGAGGACGATAGCTAATAGTTCCTTATCGTAAATCTCGTAGTTATACTCCTATAGTAACATCTTCTTAGATATATATACTACCGGTCTCTAGACGTCTCCGTATTTCTATAAAATTACTACTATAGTAACGAAATCTAAGGCATCTATTTCGACTATAGTTTCTAACCCTAGTACAAAGTATACGAGTACCGTATCCGTTAAGAATATATCTTTTAATCCTTAGAAGGCTACTTCGTATTCTATTATCTAAACGAATAGTATCGGCTTACTATTCTTACTAGTCTTTATTAAATTCGTAAGGGGTATATAGATTTTGGAGAAGTTCTATATAAACCTTTAGTAGAAGTTTCCGAACCTAAGGAATGCTTATACATCCTTTAGGTATGTTAGAGTAAGCTAGTTCTTGACTACGTCGACCTTTTCCGGGTCTATACGGATACCGTCGACTCCTATAATAATACTAAGGTACTTCGTCTCTATTTAGTAGAACTCGTATTTGTCGATATCTAATTATAGGCCGGCTTTATATATACGCTATAGCACTTTACGTACGTGTTATATATATTCCTCGAATATATCGCTAAAGATTAGGATATTCTCTAGGTATACTAAATAGAAGTTATCGAGATACTCCCTAAGCGTATCGTTAATATATAATTAGAATGTTCCTAGAGTATTATATAGGCCGAAAGGCATTACTATACACTCGAATTAACTATAGCGAGTACTAAACGTAGTTTTCTATTCGTAGCCCTCTATAATACGAATACGGTTAAAGGTAGAGATAAAATCGAGTTTAGTAAAGTACTTCTTCCTATTTAGGCGGTTTAGCGTTTCTTAGAAAAGCGGTATTAGGTATCTACTTTTGATCGTAAGGGTATTAAGAGCTCTATAGTCGATATAGACCCGTAGACCGCCGCCTAGTTTACGTATAATTAGTACTAGTATAGAAGCCGGGCTTGTGCTTCGTTATATCGCTCTAGATTCTAGCTAATTATCGACCCACTTCTTAATTACCTTATTCTCGCGAGACGACATTGCGTATAGCCGCTTAAAAGGAGGTGACTTGGTTTCGTCTTTAAGGTGTATTTTATAGTCTTTACTAGGGCGGTAAGGTAGGATCTTTAATATATCCTAACGGTTAAAACAGTCCTTAAAATCGTATAGTTCCTAGGGTAAGTAGACCTTAGTACCTTAGTCCTTATCTTTGCCTTTTATAAATCTATCGAAGTCGCTATTCACTATTATTATATATGCTATTAAGGGGTTTACTAACTATACCTTCCGAAGGTTTATAGCGTAGAGCCTAGTAGGATCGAAGTCTTCCCTAGTCGCTACTATTACGTAGGCTCGTAATAGGTTAGCGTAGTACTTCTGACTAGGTAGTATAATCTATATTATATAGACTTCCGCTCCTTTCTTACGAGCTAGTTTTACTACGTAGGCCGCGGAGATGTTTACGATATCGATCTCGAGTTCTAGTTCGATAACTTATTACTTTTGTTTCGTATATCGGTACGGTCGCTTTAACGTCTTAACGCCGTCTACCGGTAACGGTTATTAAGAGTATATACGGAAGTTATCCTCTTCGTCCTCGAACGTCGTATAGAACTGTAGTTAGGGTATATACTTAGGTAACGATAGCGTAGGAGCGGTGACTTCGTCGGGGTTATCTTCTACTATCGGCGGTCGATAATTGCCTAATAGTACTAGCGTAGCTAGATAGTTAATAGACTGTACTATTAGGTACTTATTAGACCTCTAGTTTGCCTTATAGGTACGGCAATTCAAATGATTCATTATTATAATACCCTTCTCCTATTATATCTCTAGTTTGTAGTCTATAAACTAACTAGAGCCGAGCACGATATTATACTCTAGTAATTCTACTAGATAGTAGCTAAGGATTTCGACGTAGCCGCCGACATTAAAAGGAAAGTACGTAGACTCGGTAATAAGCTCGTTAGCGGAGCCGCTATTAGCTAGTCCTAATTAAAGAGGTTCTTCCTAGAGTCGATGATAATTATATATACGAGCGTATACAGAATTTATGTACTAAGAGGTAGTACTATAATTAAGGAAGGCAAGAGCTTAATTACTATCTATACTACTAGGTATTATAAGGTAAGGGGACACTCTCGGCCTTAGTACCCCTCGTATAATAGGCGGTGTTAGAGAGCTTACTAATATACGTAAAGCGTACTCTAGTCCTTATATTACCGCATCTCGCTATGTTTCCTTTATAGTATAATGTTTATAAGTAGGACTAACGGTTATCGTACTTAAGCGTTAGTCTAGCTATTTCCCTATTACTAAGGGTTAGCCGGTATTTATATTATAGAGCTAGTATTCGCGCGCGGCGGAGGGCGCTTATACTACTTAATAGGGTAGTCTAGCGAGTATAAGTTATAGTCTATACGGCGGTAGCGGATATAACCGCCTACTACGATAATGCTAGCCTTCTCCTTAGGCTCGAGCTTCTTAAGTTCCTTAAATTCGCGCGGTATCTAAGCGTATAGCTTAAGGCCTAAACCTTAGGCTACGCCGGGCGCGATAGGTATAGTACCGTTCTTACCGCTAGTACTACGAGGTAGTCGTAGTATAGCTAGGGTCTTTGACTTTAGGCGCTCGAACTTAGCTTCGAGCTTATAGTATAGGTCGACTAAGTCTTCGCGGTCCTTAGTCTCTATAGGCAGTACCTCTATATATTTGTAGTTAAGCTTACCCTCGAGTAGGCGGTGATTAGTCTTAGCTAATAGGTCGTATAAGTTACGCTATTCGTCGTACTTAGCAATAAAGATAGAAAATGACTCGTTGTTACTCTACTATAAGACCTAGAGCTTCTAGAAAGCCTTGCCTACGACGTCCTTCTTACTATACCGATCGATAAGGAATTAGATTATCCTATCGATAGACTTAAAGAGGTTAACGTAATTGCGCTTAGTATA
The DNA here is from genome assembly GCF_020509005.1 of Fulvia fulva. NCBI lineage: Eukaryota > Fungi > Ascomycota > Dothideomycetes > Mycosphaerellales > Mycosphaerellaceae > Fulvia > Fulvia fulva. The sequence continues at coordinate 2,923,372 of NC_063012.1, forward strand.
CTTAGAGGGTACTCGCGGATGATATAGCTAGTACGGGTACCCGTCGAGGTAGTTAAGGATATAGCGTAGTCCGTCCTCGATAGTCTAGAACTATATTACGGACAGCTTGATCTCTATCTAATCGAGCTAACGGTTAAAGTTTATATTCTTATTGTCGAACTTCCTTTCTAGGTCCTTAACTAACTTATTAGTATATATAACATTAGCGGAGGGTTCGATAGTAGTGAACTAGCTAACGGCGGTATTGCTAGTCACCCTAGAAGCACTACTAGGTATGCCCTAGCGTTCTCGTCGTAAGGAGTTACGGCGTAGGTAACGGCGTAGTCGACTATTATCTCTACCCTTATCGTTATTAGAGTTGTCTCCGTCGTTATCGCTACTACCTCTACTACCTCCTCGTCGGGTGCCTCTACCTATACGGTCCTACTAAGTAGGAGACGTAGGTGATCGTAAAACACCGTTATAACGAGGGGAGTAGACGCGGACCTAATAACTACGGTCATTATTATTATTACCGTTAGTACCGCTAGTATCGCTAGTACCGTTCGTATCCTTAGCTACTAGCTAAGCCTTTAGCTCTACTACCTCCTTATTTAGAGCCTAATTACACTTAGATAGGGCTTTGATGTCCTCGGGTAATATACCTACCTACGACTTCTCGACCTATCTAAAGAGCGTATCGCTATCCTATTAGAGGCGCTAATTAGCTTCCTTAAGGTCTTATATCTGACTCTTATACTTCTAGTATTTATTAAAGTAGAATATAAAGAGGCCCTTAACATCCTTATCCTTTTCGAGTTAACTAAGACTCTCGGATACGATGTTACGTTCCTTCTTTATATCGGCGTACTTACGGTATATAACCTTATTAGCCTTCTTTAGGGACTCGATCTAGTTGAAAAGTGTAATAAAGTCTAACTATATCTAGCGAACGAGGTGAAACATAATCTCCGGGTATACTATAGTACGAGTTGCGAACTCGGCTAGGCTCTTAATAGTAGTATACTCTAAGGCGATTGCCTACTCCTTAGGTTAGCGTATATCATTAGTTTTACTATCTTATATAGATATATTATCTCTTGACTCTATAATCTTATATACCTTGATTCCTCCTTCTTCTAAGATCTATTCTTCGTCGAGGAATTATACGAAGTTAATAGGGTCGGAGGTTAAGGCAAACTACTGTTCTTTAGGTAGTAAATCCTTCTCGATCTCTTATTATTCGGCGGCGAATACGTTCGAGTCGTCGTCGGAAGGGAAGGCACCTAGGGCGGTATCGGTACCTAGGTTATCGAGTGTCTACGTTTTAGTAGATACGGTTAGGAAAAGCTTAGCGCGTACGAGTAACTAACGCTTATACTTACTAAGATCTAGATAAAGAGGTTGCTTAGGCAAGAGCACCCCGTTAGTAGTACTACCGGGTATAGCTATATTATACTATTACGTAGTAGATAAGACTACTCTCTTAGTAGGTATATAAGGGCCCTATAAGAGTAGGGAGGCGCGCGTTTTACGCGAAGGAGAGAGGTGATCTATTGACTTAACTAGTACGCTTATTTACGAGACTATAGTTATTATTAGTACGCCTATACGCGCGACTCGACGGTTAGTAACTATAGTGAACTTGACCTACCTTAACGCGTTTTACGCGAAGGAGAGAGGTGATCTATTAACTTAACTAATGCGCTTGTTTACGCGACTATAGTTATTATTAGTACGATTTGATTATAACTACTAGCCTAACTAGATAGACCGCTTATAAGACCGAACAAACTATTACGGGTAGTGATCTATAAGACGATAGTATAGGGTTACCGTAAAACAAGCGTTATTTAGTAAGGCTACGAAAGAGAAGCGCGAAGCGCGCGAGATATATAAGGAAGCGCTAAGGCGCGCGACGTTACGGTAGTAGTAAACCGTAATAAGTAGCGGTAGTATACCGCCGTTTGTCTATAAAGTTATATTGTCTAGGTTCGAGGGAGGCGTAACGATACCTATTTCCTATCTATCTATAAGCGCGCGACTACCTACTAATAATATCGCCGCGTTACGTTCTCTAGGTATTTACGCGCTATACGCCTTCCCGTATTCTATATTCTACTACGACTCTACGCGTTCTTCGAGTTCTCTAGTTCTGTCTATTCCTATTATTACGCGTCCCTTACCTAGATCCGCGATCTAGGTAAAGTAGTAGAAGAAACTATAAGGGCGCGCGTACCGTAGGGTCCGAATAAGAGAGTTATTATTCTACGAAGCTACAAAAGAGGAGCGCGAGGCGCGGCGAAGTTATAAAGTAAAGCTAAGCCGCGCTAACCCGATACGGAAGGTCCGCGGTTCATCCGGGCCGACGTAGCTATAGTAAGGGGTCACGGGCTACCCGTAATAACGAGTTCTAGATAAAGAAGATAGAGGACTACTAGCTTATAGACCCCGTTAGCTAGTTTATTCGTATTACTAAAGATAAAGAAGAGGTATATAATACCGTAAAGAGTATATATAGTAAGAGGGATAAGGATAAGGATACCTAGTAAGGCGGTAACGGACGTCGTAGTAGTTAGGGATAAGGCTAATAGGGCTTTAGATAATAGAGCGCTAGTATAGTACTACGAGCCGCGCCGCCTACTATAAACAATACGCTTACGGTCTCTACGCGTATTTAGAATACTAGCCCGGCCGTACGCCTTATCCTCTAGCGTTATACTATACTACCTAAGCTTACCGACGAACTCCGCGACTAGCTATACTAGTAAGGCCGCTACTTCTACTATCGTAAACCTAGATATATCGGCCTCGACCCCGTATATATTCTTTATAACTCCCGCGGTAAGTAGCGTAACGGGGACGTTAACCGCGAGATACCCTATCGCTCTTAACGCTATAACCGACGCGCTAGCCCTCTAGATCGAAGTACTACCCGTTTAGGGAAATGCCTAGCTCCTTAGTACCGTCGCGCTAAAGGAGTATTATATAAATCTACGAATTATAAACACGAAGAATAAGACTACGAGATATATACCTAAGAGGTAGAATACCTATATATAGTAATAGCTAAGGGTAATACCTATACGTCTATATATATATAACTAACGTATAGAAAGTATATAGTATATACTAGTACTATAGCTAGTATATTAGGTAGAAGAGCAAACGTACTCACCCTCTCTAATACTAGCGCCTCCTCTAAGTTTATTAACCTAAGATTCGTTCGCGTAAACAAAGTCCCTACCTTTAAGCTAGAAAGGCTCAGACGCCTACGTATAGCTAACGGAGCGGCTATACGACTACTCGAAGTAGTACTAATAGACGTTACTATCGGTAGCTATACTAGTTAAGAGCTATACTACGTTACTAACCTCGATAAGTACGACCTAGTACTAGACATCTCCTAGCTCGAAGAACACGACCCTTCGTATAGCTTTGAATATAAGACACTTAGCTTCGATAAGCCTACCTACTACTAACATTATTACTAGAACGGTATGCCTTACACGATTATAATAGAAGCCGATAATAGTAAGCCTAAGGCGCCGAAACTAGTATTACCCGAGCTAGAACCCGATATCTATTTTATTAGCGCGGACGCCTATTATCGTATAGTAAAGCGAGCCTAGAAGTAATAAGACTAGCTAGACGCCGATAAGCTCTTCGTACTATAGCCGGAGGATTTCGACGACGAGGAGTATACCTCTACCTTCGCTATATCGCTAGATAATTTAGAAATCTTTATAAATAAGAACAAGGTATAGGACCCGAAGGCTAAGCTACCGCCCGAATATTACGACCTAGCCGACGCCTTTAGGTATAAGAGCAAGTTTAAGCTACCTAAGTATAGCCCGTCCGACTATACGATTAACTTAAAACTAGGTCTAGAAGCGTAGCGACTATATAAGAAGGCCTTTAGTATAAGCCCGGACTAGCTAGTAGCCGTTAAGAAATTTATTAATAATAGTATAGCTAATGGTACGATCGAACTATCTAAATTAGACATATCGTCTCCCGTATTAATTATTAAAAAGCTAGGAGGCGGACTCCGTATCTACGTCGACTACCGCGCCCTAAATACTATTATAGTTAAGGACCGATACCTAATACCTCTATTAATAGAGACACTTAAGCGAGTTTCTAAGGCTAAGTGGTTTACTAAGCTTAATATCGTCGCCGTATTTAACAATATACGTATCTATATAGGGGACGAATAGATAACCGCCTTTATTACTAGGTATAGATTATACTAGTTCAAGGTCCTTCCGTTTGGCCTCTATAGTAGCCCTAGTAGTTAGTAGCGTAAGATCAACTATATCCTCCGAGAATTCCTAGACGACTTCGCTATAGTATACCTCGATAACGTCCTGATTTATACGGACGGCCCCTTAGATAATTATAGAGCTTACGTACGAAAGGTCCTATATAGACTACGGGATATAGGGCTACTAGTAGACATCGACAAGTGTGAATTCCACGTCAAACGGATCAAATACCTAGGCCTTATTATTACGACGGAGGGCGTTAAGATAGACCCTATAAAGATTAAAGCTATTATAAACTAGGAGGTGCCTCGTAACGTTAAGGACGTTCTTACGTTCCTTAGCTTTACTAGATTCTATAGGAAGTTTATCTACGCCTTCTCTAAAGTAACCGCGTGCCTTATAGACCTTACGAAGGTAGGTAAAAAGAGTAAAGTCGACGGTAAGGTAGTCAAGAAGCTACCCTTTATATAGACCTAATAGTAAGATATAGCTTTTAAGGAATTTAAGTAGCGCTTTAGCTAAGTAGGTATACTAGCCTATTATTGACTAGGCGAGCAGATTTAGGTAGAAATAGACTCTAGCGACTAGGTTAATATAGGGGTACTATTATAGATAATTAACGGCGTCCTTAGACCCGTAGCGTTCTACTCGAAGAAGCTTAGTCCGTAAGAATATAATTACGACATTTACGACAAAAAGCTACTAGCTATCGTTAAGGCGTTCGAGAAATAGTAACCGGAACTTATCGGCGCTATAGACGATAAGCTAGTTCGGGTACTTACCGATTACTATAATCTTAAGTACTTTATAACTACTAAGTAGCTTAACCGGCGCTAGGTACGCTAGGCTAAGTTCCTGTCCTAGTTTAACTTTAAGATTACCTATCGCCCGGGCGCCTAAGGAACAAAACTAGATAGTCTTACCCGTCGCTCTTAGGATATACCGGCGGGGGTAGACGATACTAGAACGTAGTATTAATAATAGACTATTCTAAAACCCTATAACCTAGACATCGTTACTTAGTTTACTATATAAGTATAGAGGTCCTTATCCTTATCCCTCTTACTATATATACTCTTTAAGGCTTTCGATTATCTCGGGTACTAGGACGAGGACTATTCAATCGATAGCCCTTATTAAGACGAGCAATCTACTCAAGTAGTAGCGACCCGCCTACGCTAGCGGCGGCGCAATTATAATACAAAAAAACCCTAAAACCGAGGTCCCCTTCCCCTAAAGGCAGACCCTAGAATTACGGAGTTACGGAGGACAACTGCCTAATTAGGAAGCGCGACCCCGAGCAATAGCGAAGGATAGTAACTAACGAGAGCTATAGCCTTACGAACATTCTATACTAAGAGTCAAACTAGGGAACAAACTAAGAAAAAACCTAGGACACAAGCCAAGGCCTACTATACAGAAAGTAGAGGCTAACGACAAACAATATAGCGTAGACGACCCTATATACGGAGGCGGAGAACTTACTAGGGGATAACGAACACCTAGCCCGGGTATATAAGAACACTATAGCATAGCTACTAGGAGCGCTAAAAGCGCTATTATACCAAATCCCGAAGACAATCTAACAAGTAATATAGAAGGCAGCCTAGAAACCAACTATATAGGCAATAGTAGTAGTAGGCAAGAATTAACCCCCTCCGAAGGCAAGTAAGGCGGTACGCCTATACATTACTAATCCGGCGGAGAAACAAGAAATCGTAGCCCTAATAAGTAAGGAGATTGTCGATAGAATCGGCCAAAAGGAGGTAGTTAGGGCGAGGGTAGAGGCAATAGGCGTAGTAAGACTCTTTACCGTATAAGAGTCTAATAGACGAAAGCTAGAGACCTATAAGGAGTAGACTACTAAAGTCGCGAAGTCGGTACGAGTCTCCTACTAACAGTATACCGTCATCGCCTACGGGGTCCCTAGGATATTTAAGGTCGAAGACCTTCTCTACCTCTAAGTACAGAACTAGAACACCTCCTTAGGAGTACGACTAACGAAGGCGGCATAGCTACACAAGACAGTAGACCGAGAAAAGACGCATTTATCGCTTATTATTTAGGTAGAGATAGCGGAACAAGCTAACTAGATATTAGACAATAGGCTATTCTAGAACTACGAGAGAATAGACACGGAGATCTATTAGAGTAGCTATAGGGTACTACAATGCTTCTAATGCCAATAGTACGGTCATATAGCCTCAAAATGCGGGGAGAAGACCCTAAGGTGTCCTTACTACGCAGGCCTATACTAGGGAAGGGAATGCCTAAAAAAGGAGAGTAGGTACGTATACTACGGCAGAAGGCACCTAGCGTATTCAAGCTAATACCCGGCTAGAATAGTAGCATAAGAACGAGCGAGACAAGTAAGGATCTCTATACTAGCTAGGTACCCCTAACGATAGTAGGAGGGACCTACCGTATATAAGGGCTTCGAGCCGAGCAAAAGGAAGAGGGTAGAAGAGACGAACAAGGGAACCTAACCGTAAACGTATCTACCTCCCGGTAGGCCTCGACACCTTAACCGGGCTACTAACGAACTAGGCTAAATACGAATCTTTAGGGCGCCCTAGCGGCCCTAGGGCTAGCCGGACAGCGAGATATAGGCTTAGGAGATATAGTAGGTTAGCACGGAAATGGACCTTACGGATAACGAATGATACTATACGACGACATCACTATCGTATAGTACAACGGAAACAAAAGTAGGGACAAGGTCTAGCGCCACTTTCTATAAGAGCTAGACCCGCTACGGTACTACGTTATTACGGTATAGGAACTATAGATCAACCCCTACGTAGGACTCCTAGCTACTTATAATAAGCGGAGATACTATACCGTAATCGCGGGCTAACGAGGCGTTATCCCGAGGACATGTATATACGTAAGTAAGACTATAGACCTTGAGTCGTAGAAGGTTATACTACCGTAGTAGGGCAACCTAGGAGACATAATATCAATCTAGATCGACACGACACAAGGCCCTATCTAGATCTATAACGTTTATAACCCGCTACCGCGGGGTCGGACGAGTAGGGAACTAGGAACCCTCGCCTACCTAGAGCGGACCCTAAGCTAAGACACGAAGCAAGTACTCCTCGGCGACTTCAACCTCTACTACCTATAGTAGGGACTCGAATTCACTCCCCCGTACGCATTTCTAGGGGGGAAGCTACTAGATATAACCGTACGCTACGGAATGGCCTTAGTAATACTAAAGGGAATAGAGACGTGGAAGGCCCGTACTAGTGTAAGCACGATCGACCTATACTTTCTATCACGAGAACTTGAAGAGAGACTAGTCTAATGCCGACCGAACTACGCGCTAGAAGCCTCCTTAGACTATATCCCTATCCAAACGACGCTAGGGGTGAAGGCGATAGAGGAGCTAGCAAACGAACTACGCCGTAACTAGAAGAAGGCACGCTAGGACGATATAAGAGGCTTCCTAATAGCGAACCTACTATAGTATAGAGAACTCGAGACGATAGCTTAGCTAGATTAAGCAGCGGAATAGATTACCTCGGTTATATAGCAAGTAGCGGAACAATACACGCCGTTACTCCGGCCCTTAACGTAGTAGAAGGCCTTCTAGACCCCTAAATACTCTACGAAGGTAAGGGAGGCTAGAAGGGCAAGGCGACAGTGGACGAAGGAGCACACCTAAGAGACGTGGGAGCAATACTACCACGCGACATAAGAGAAGAAGGCCTAGATAAGACGCGATAAGCTATAGGACTAGAGAGCGACGATCGGGCTCGTTATAGAAAACCCGGAATAGATATAGAGACTTACTAAATAGGCACGACTACCTAAAGAGCAACAAGCCCCTCACTTCCCCCTAATCGTAGACCGCGAAGGGATTACCTAGGCTACGCCCCGGGGTAAGGCAAAAGCGTTAGCCGACCATTTCTTTTCGACGTAAGTAGAGGTAGACCTTACGGACATCGACCCGAGTATATACCCGGAACCCCTAGACATAGATTAGGCGGTTAGCTCTAATATAGTAACAGGAGTCATAAGTAAGCTAAAGGGACGAAAAGCCCTAGGCCTAGACAGGATACCAAACGTACTACTAAAAGAGTATAGAGAAGAGATCGCGCCGAGCCTTACAAACCTATTTACCGCGTACCTACGGCTAGGGTATCACCCGAAGCCGTATAGAGAGTCTATGACAGTAGTGCTACGTAAGCTATAGAAGGAAGACTATACTTAGCCTAAGTCGTACAGACTAATAGCACTTCTAAATACGATAGGGAAGGTCCTAGAAAAGATAGTAGCCTAGAGACTTACGTAGCTTACCGAGGACAACTACGTACTCCTAGTAACATAGATAGGGGGAAGAAGCTAGCGATCGACACTAACAGTAATAGAGCTAATTACGGAGCAAATTCAGACCCTCTAGCACTACGGTAGGAACCGAGCGGCGTCCTTACTATCTCTCGACATCGTAGGGGCCTTCGACAACGTCTTATACTAAAGGCTAATATATATCCTATAGCAGAAAGGCATCCCCTAGTAGGTAACGTCGTTCCTCTTCTCCTTTCTCTAGGAACGGACGACATACCTAGTCCTAGGAAGGTACACGTCCGACCCGGTAAAGGCAGAGACTAGAATACCTTAGGGATCTACTCTCTCCCCTATCCTGTTTCTAATATTTATGTCGGATCTAATCCCCCTACTCACCTCTCCGTAAACCTTAGTATCGGGGTTCGTAGACGATATAAACATCCTAGCCTAGTCAGACTCGACAGAAGAGAACTATCGCCTCCTTAAAGATAGGCACAAGAAATACAAGGAGTAGGCAAAGAAGTATAGTGCCCGGTTCGCCCCTAAAAAGTACTAACTTATATACTTTAGTAAAGCGAGAACACACTATAATATAAAGGCGGCGGTAAGAATCTAAGGCTACGAGACTAAGCTATTAGCGGAGCTACGAGTACTAGGGATCTAGCTCGACCCGAAGCTAAGCTAGAATATATAGATTAAGAAAGCCTAGAGTCGAGCGTAAGTTAATAAAGCCTCGATAAAGAGGCTTACGGCATCTATATAGGGAGCAACATTCGACAAGGTAAGAGTAATATATAAGGCGATCGTTAGACTAGCTATGTTGTACGGGGTATAGATTTAGGGAATAGGAGGCGTAGGTAAGCCGATCCCGAAACGGATAGAGCAACCCCTAAATAGGACATAGGTAGGGAACCTACGTAGGGTACTAGGCGTATATAAGACAACGTTAATAAGCACGGTAGAAATGGAGACAGGAATACTACTAATCGGCCAGTACATCCGGGGAATAAGAATTTAATACGCGGCAAAGACGACAGGTTACCTAGCATAAACCACGATCTAGGAGGTAAAGAATAAGATAGAAAGCCGCTACCGGAGAGGGGCAGGATATAGGACAAGCCAAAAAGAGGATGACCTTACTACCTTTACGGCCGTATAGACAAGCACCGAATGGCTAGCACGAAAGGAGGAGGAGCGTAGGACTTGCTAGGCCGGCGGGAGCAAGGCTAAGACCTAAAACCTAGCGGAATAGATAGCGAGCTACCTATAGGAGTAGGACTAGAAAAGGAAGCCCCCTAAGACAATAGGCCCGATAGCGCTCCGAGCCTTCTAGAGACACAATTACTAGCTATATAGGGACCTAACAAGGGCCGAAGCAAGTATAGCGATCCAAATCAGGTCCGAATACATTAGATTAAGGGCCTACCTATTTAGGAGACGCGCACTAGACATCTATAGCCTAGCCTACTAGTGTGGCTACCTATCGCAAAACCTAGAACATATACTACTACGATGCCCGTAGTAGGCGAGAGGTAGGGGAAATTGGAGGTACTAAGCGGGAAGGAGAGACTATAAGTTAATTATTAGGGACAAAGGCAACATTCGCCGAATCTCTCGGTAGATACTATAGTAGGGATACCTCTAGTAGTTTAGCCTCGCGAGCGAGACGGAGGAGTAGATAGATAAGAGGCGGAAGCGAGGGGGGTTGTAGATAGGGTAGTTATTAGGGCAGGCCTATGATACTAGCGTACCCCTAACAAGGGAAATTTAAGACGATAACGAGGAGGAAAAGACAGGCGGGAAGGAGGAGGGGTTTTCACCAACACGGTTTCCCCTCTATATATACAAAAAAACAAGATAGCATAGCTATATAGGCCAAAGGGCACTATAACAGCTTAATGAAATATCTATCTATCTATATAAGTATAGAACAACCTACTAATAAACTATTAAGTACTATTAATTTGCGACTCGGACGATAAAGAAGAAGACTACTATACTAGTAATATCGCTACCCCCCGGCGATTAACTCGCCTCGCCTAGTAAGACGTAATATAGCCGCTACTCGAACTAAACGACGTCGAGGTAGGTAGTGACGTCGACTCGGAACTAGATAGTAGAGTCCTAGTCGAAGAGATGCCTAGTAACGAGTAACCTATCGAAGGAAGTATAGAGCCGTTAGTTAAACCTACGCTACTAGAGGAACGGGAGTGAACGGAGTTATATAAAGAAGAACTATATATAGAAGTATATAATAGCCGGTCTATAACGACATATATACTTAAACTAAAGTCCGATCTCTAGTAGGGGATCGCTAACATATAGCTATAATAATAGAAGATCGTCGTATTAGATTACAAAATTATCGTAGATCGACTATACGTTAATATAGCCTTATATATCCTAGCCTTTTAGAACCTCCGTACCCGGATAGTACGTAAATACTATAATAGTAGAGTAGCTAGCTACTAAGGTATAGTAAGGACTTTTAATCTACTATAGAGGCAAAACCTCTTCTAGCCTAGTATAGTAAGTAACGTCGTAAGATACGTACGATACTACCTAATATATAGGCGCTCGACTCTATTAAGACTAATAAAGCAATACACCCTATCCCTATACTATACGCCCGGTTACGAATAGGAGTATATCGTAGTAGACTTTATCGTCGACCTACCCGCTAGTAAAGATCCCGATACTAGACTAATCTATAAACATATTAAAATAGTTACTAATATACTAACTAAACGCGTACGGCTACTCCCTACTAATAACTTGAACGCTAAGCACGCCGCTACCTTATTCTATAAGTATAGATTCCCTGTATACGGCCTACCGGAGGTAGTCGTAAGCGATATAGGTACGTAATTCGTTAGCGCGCTCTTCCGTAGACTCTACGTAAGGCTTAGTATCTACTAAAATCTTTCTATAGCCTTCTATCTAGAAACGGATAGGCAATGAGAATATATAAACTAAGTACTCAAATAGTATATCCGCGCCTATACTAACTATTAATAAGATGACTAGGTCGAGTTACTACCCGACGCTAAGTTTGCCCTTAATAATTACGAGTCTATAAGTACCGGAATAACTCTATTCTTTACCGACTCTAGCCGCTACCTACGGATAGAGTTTAGTAGCCTAGCTAAACTATAAGTTATAGCTCGGGAAGTACCTAACGTCGAGGCCGCTAACGCGTTAGTTAATAATATATACGACACTTAAGTATAAATACGGCGGGTACTCGAGTCTATACGCTACGACCGCCTAGACGAGCTACGCGACGTATATACTTTTACGTAAGTATAAACGGCCGACGCTATAAACACTTGGCGAGCGCTAGCGCCTATCTACTAGCCTAACGATATAGTTCTACTAAATGCCCGTGATATTAAGACTATATACCTAAGTAAAAAACTCGATTATAAGTTCCTTAGACCGTTTCGAGTCGTTAGGGCCGTAGGTAGACGCTCGTATAAACTCGAACTTAGCGATAGGATATAAATCTATAACGAGTTCTATACGAGTGAGTTACGCTACGTAGTAACTAAAGGGATGCCTAGATAACGTAAACTACTACTAGCGCCCGTAACTGTCGAACGCGAAGTCTAGGTATCGGAGGAACACGAAGTAGAGGACCTAGTAGATTCTAAGATTAGGTATAACGATATATAGTATATAGTTATTTAGAAGGATTGTACGCGGAGCTAGGCTAAGTAGTTAGCCGTACTACCTAGATATAAAGAACTCGTAGTCGCGTTCTACTAGCGATACCTAGACAAACCTAAGCCTATCTTCGACGGACTCGATTAGCCGGTAACTTAATACGGGCTAGCGCTAATCCTCGGACCGTATATATAAACGCGGTATAACTATAGCTTCCTCGATAAAGCTCTCGAAACTAGTACCGGTATTAGTACTAGCGATAGCCCTCTATACGCTCCGAGTATTAAACGTAGAAACGTCGTAGGAGCTCCTTATTCGAGGAGGGGGGGTACTATTATAAGATAGCCCTTTTTACGAACTACCTCGTAATATAGATAGATAGATTTGTTATTCCCCTGTTCTAGGACCCTATCCGGCCTATATAGGTATATATCTATTATTATATATAAAGGGAAACCCGAATAGGTAAAAACCCTTCCCGCCCCCGACTACTCCTTATCTAGATTAGCTTTCCCTCTAAACGTACGTAGTCTATATTACTACCCCGTTAGCCCCCGCTCCTAGCCGGTCTCGTCGCGCTACGTCGTGTCCTCTCTTCCTATACTACTCCTACTAGGCGGTACTGTTCTAGCTAGCCCTTCTCTAGTATCTAGTTCGTAATACGCCGTAGGTCCTTAGCGTTATTAAGAAGTGCCCTAATCGTCCGGTTCCTCGCCTTTACTATCTACTCCCCCCTTCCTAGCGACTACCTCGGATAGACGAGGAGTACGTACCGTACGTTCTAGGAGCGATAGCCGTAGGGGTAGCTAGTATTCGTATATCCTAGAACCTTCCTCTATAATAGGTACCTCTAGAGGCCGATATGTTCGCTTCGTAGTTAGGTTGCTATACTACTCTATGCCCTCGTAAGGCGGTAGTAGATAAGCTTCGGGGGGTACTTGACCGCGGTGCCTCGTAATATAGTATCGTCGGCCGTACACCCGTACGCTAGCGGCCGCTAGTACCCGCTAGCTCGATTCGCGCGGCTTTATCTTCTCGCGCTTCTTACGCTCTCTTAGATAGCTTATATAACTATATATATCTTTACCCGACCCTATTATAGTACTCTCGCCCGTAATATAGCTCGCGTAATAGTATATGTCTTTGCCCGACCCTATTATAGTACTCTCGCCCGTATTACGGAGGAAGTACGGCTAGTATAAGTATTTAGCTAGTTAGGTAGGAGACGACGAGGATCTAATATAGGAGCTAGCGGAGGATATAATAGAGATAGCCGCCGCCTCTATTATAGACTTCTACTATAATAGCCTAAGAAAACTAATACCTACCGGCTTTATAGTACTAGAAGGATAGGTAGCGAATAAAGCGAACCCCTCCGCGTCGGTATTAGTTATAGCTAAAGTAGTAACTATAGGTAGGTACTACCTTTAGGTAGAAACAGCGCCTATAGCTCTCCTATATAAGGTAGATAACTATATTAGTCTAATAGCGATAGTAGCTTTAGATAAAGACCCGTATAGTACGGATCCGAGCAAAGCGACCGATAGTAGGAATACGAGTAATATACGTTAATACGAATAGGAAGCTTCCTATAACTCTATAACCTTAACGGTACCGCTATCTTTAAGTAGTATTAGGTCCTATAGCTCTTTAGATACTTATATAATAGCGCCTATAACAGAGGGCTTCGTAGACTTTATAAATCGCGACGACTCTCTCGGTATCCGATATAGCGAGGATGATAATAGTATAGTAAAGCGTAAGAGCGTAGCAATAGACGACTTAACGACTAACGACAAAGACGACGTTATAGAGGACGAAGTAATAGATAATAACGCGATAGATAATAAAGCGGATAATCTAGAGGACGATACGACCTTTATATAGGCCTACGTCGTAAGGGAAAATAGTACTAAGGACAGGCCAATTTTTTAGAGGGGGGGTAGTACTATAGGCCTAGGCGGACGTCTAGTAAATAGTAGTCGGTTACGTAACTTAGTACGGGCCGGCCCGTATACCTCGGCTTATTTATTAACTTTCTATACCTTGTACTCCTCTTAGATAGCCTGTCTAACAACTTTGTTATTTGCTCTATATTAAGAACGGCTCCCTTATAAAATAAGCGAAAGGATTCTAGCGAAAAGACTAGAGATTCTAGCCGATACCGGCCTACTCCTTTACGACTCGTAAATAGGCGATAGAATAAAGCGTTTAGCCGTAGATACCGCTCTTTTACTTACCGACTTTATCGAAAGGAACCGAGCGAAAGGGAGGAAGATAAGCGTAGCCTTTCTAGACGTTAAAGGAGCCTTTAACTACGTAGTAAAGAATCGCCTTCTAAGGACGTTAATTAAGCTACGACTACCCTATACGGTTATCTAATAGACTAAATCCTTCTTAGAAGAGAGGAGGATTTGACCTTCCTTCGACGGATAAATAGAGGTTACTACCTAAGTCGAAACCGGTATACTATAAGGTAACCTAATCTCGCCGATTTTATTTCTAATCTATATAAGAGATCGGTCGACGACGAGAATCACCTATACGTAGTGTCGGCTACGAACCTCTTGTCTAGCTACGAGAGAGCCAAGTATTCTTACGCTAGAGCGTCGTAGGCGCGACGGGCGCGTAGCGTAGGCGAAGCCGCGGCGAATAGAGGACTACTAGTAAAACGGGTATAAAGACTATCCGACGAGCGTGTACTCGTGTCGGGAGCGAGTCCCTCTTCTTTCTACGTATAAGAAGGGCGCGGAACCGTGGCCTATACGCTCGATAGGACACCTCTAGTATAAGTATAGAATTTTCACCTCCGGAGACCGTAAACCGAGCGGGCTAAGCGACGAACATTAGACGAGCGGACTATAGAACAACAACTAAGCGGACTATATAACGGCGTCGAGCGGACTACGAAACAATCTAGTGTTTGCTAGCGGGCAATACGGTAGGTAGGTAGACACGCGACGAAGCCTATAAGGGCCTATAGAACACCCGGTATAGGAACGAGGGTTTTGCCTAAGGCACTGCCTATCCCGCTATATAACGCACCTAGTCTAATATAGTAGATTACGACGAGGAAAAGACGATAGCCTAAGCAAGGAAAAGACGGCTATTAGGACGGGGAAAAGACGTATAATATAAGTGGATTAGTTCTATAATCGGGGAGGATCGAGGGCAGGGTAATAAGGAACTTTATATTAGTTAGTAGGTAGAAACGTAAGGAGTACGCTACCCGGCGTAGTGTATGCCCCGAGCAAACCTACGAGGTATAGACGGCCGCTTTCTAGAGATAGGCTACGGTAACGCGAAGGGCGTCAAAACCTAGGGCGTAGTATATACTAGTAGCGACGGCTAACACTGTCTATATAGCCCGAGAGGACGGATACGTATGTCGGTCAATAGAGAGCACTAAAGGGCTTAGGCCTATAGAGGTAGATATTAGCTTAAGGAGTAAATAGGGAGGGAGGGCGTAGAGGGAAGCTTTTGCTCCGGGCTAACCTCTCGAAACGAGGCTATACGGTAGTACTAGATAAGTAGGAAAGCGCGGTTAAGACTTGTTACCTTATCTCGTAGCTAGCTTACTAAATACGATTCCTTCCTTACTAGAGACTTACGTAGCTTACCGAGGACAACCACGTACTCCTAGCAATATAGATAGGGGGAAGAAGCTAGCGATCGACACTAATAGCAATAGAGCTAATTACGGAGCAAATTCAGACCCTCTAGCACTACGGTAGGAACCGAGCGGCGTCCTTACTATCCCTCGATATCGTAGGGGCCTTCGACAACGTCTTATACTAAAGGCTAATACATATCCTATAGTAGAAAGGCATCCCCTAGTAGGCAACGTCGTTCGTCTTCTCCTTTCTCTAGGAACGGACGACATACCTAGTCCTAGGAAGGTACACGTCCGACCCGGTAAAGGTAGAGACTAGAATACCTTAGGGATCTACTCTCTCCCCTATCCTATTTCTAATATTTATGTCGGATCTAATCCCCCTTCTCACCTCTCCGTAAACCTTAGTATCGGGGTTCGTAGACGATATAAACATCCTAGCCTAGTCAGACTCGACAGAAGAGAACTGTCGCCTCCCTAAAGATAGGTACAAGAAATACGAGGAGTAGGCAAAGAAGTATAGTGCCCGGTTCGCCCCTAAAAAGTACTAACTTATACACTTTAGTAAAGCGAGAATACACTATAATATAAAGGCGGCGGTAAGAATCTAAGGCTACGAGACCAAGCTATTAGCGGAGCTACGAGTACTAGGGATCTAGCTCGACCCGAAGCTAAGCTAGAATATATAGATTAAGAAAGCCTAGAGTCGAGCGCAAGTTAATAAAGCCTCGATAAAGAGGCCTACGGCATCTATATAGGGAGCAACATTCGACAAGGCAAGAGTAATATATAAGGCGATCGTTAGACTAGCTATGTTGTACGGGGTATAGATTTAGGGAATAGGAGGCGTAGGTAAGCCGATCCCGAAACGGATAGAGCAACCCCTAAATAGGACATAGGTAGGGAACCTACGTAGGGTACTAGGCGTATATAAGACAACGTTAATAAGCACGGTAGAAATGGAGACAGGAATACTACTAATCGGCCAGTACATCCGGGGAATAAGAATTTAATACGCGGCAAAGACGACAGGTTACCTAGCATAAACCACGATCTAGGAGGTAAAGAATAAGATAGAAAGCCGCTACCGGAGAGGGGCAGGATATAGGACAAGCCAAAAAGAGGATGACCTTACTACCTTTACGGCCGTATAGACAAGCACCGAATGGCTAGTACGAAAGGAGGAGGAGCGTAGGACTTGCTAGGCCGGCGGGAGCAAGGCTAAGACCTAAAACCTAGCGGAATAGATAGCGAGCTACCTATAGGAGTAGGACTAGAAAAGGAAGCCCCCTAAGACAATAGGCCCGATAGCGCTCCGAGCCTTCTAGAGACACAATTACTAGCTATATAGGGACCTAACAAGGGCCGAAGCAAGCATAGCGATCTAAATCAGGTCCGAATATATTAGATTAAGGGCCTACCTATTTAGGAGACGCGTACTAGACATCTATAGCCTAGCCTACTAGTGTGGCTACCTATCGCAAAACCTAGAACATATACTACTACGATGCCCGTAGTAGGCGAGAGGTAGGGGAAATTAGAGGCACTAAGCGGGAAGGAGAGACTACAAGTCAATTATTAGGGACAAAGGCAACATTCGCCGAATCTCTCGGTAGATACTATAGTAGGGATACCTCTAGTAGTTTAGCCTCGCGAGCGAGACGGAGGAGTGGATAGACAAGAGGCGGAAGCGAGGGGGGTTATAGATAGGGTAGTCATTAGGGCAGGCCTATAACACTAGCGTACCCCTAACAAGGGAAATTTAAGACGATAACGAGGAGGAAAAGACAGGCGGGAAGGAGGAGGGGTTTTCACTAATACGGTTTCCCCTCTATATATACAAAAAAACAAGATAGCATAGCTATATAGGCTAAAGGGCACTACAACAGCTTAATGAAATATCTATCTATCTATCTATATAAGAGATCTCTTTACGGATATTAAGGCCGTAACTCCCTTATCCTATATCGACGATATTAGACTATTAGTTACCTTAATAAGCCTAAAGAATAACGTAAAGACTCTCGAGAGAGAAGTAAAACTTCTAAAGAAGAGAGGGGCCGAATAAGTAATAGAATTCGACCTAGCTAAAACCGAGCTACTATACTTCGCGAAAGGTAAGGGATACGATAGTTCTATTACCCTACTAAGCGGGAAAGTAATTAAACTCGTAATAAAAGCGTAAGATAGCTAGGAATTTAGTTTAATACCTATCTTACCTTTAAGGAGTATATTTAAATCCGGTCGATAGAGGTACTCGCCTCCTTCTATAGGATAAACCGACTAGTAAATATAGAGAACGGTTTAAGTACTCGTTCCCTCCTGACTCTCTACCTAGCGTACGTTACGACTATAGCGGACTACGGGGCGCCGGTGTGGTAGAAACTTAGACGGTGTATTACTCCTTTAGAAACGGTTCACGGGAAGGGAGTTAGGAAAGTCCTAGGAGTATTTCGAACTACTTCTACGGAACCGTACGAAAGAGAAGCGGACCTATTAACCCCCCGTATCCGGCTAGAAAGGTAGGTTCTTAAGTATAGCCTCCGGATAAAGAAGCTCCTCGAAGATAAGTCGTCCTACGGAGAGCGCCTTCACGCGGCGGACGACGTAAGTATCTTCGTTACGACGAAGAGAAACTAAGACTCTCCCTCTCGAACCCTCCGCTCGAAGACTCGAAGAAAGACCCTTAAAGAGCGACGTATTTCGAAGCCTATAACGCGACGACAACGACTACGAGTACGATACAAAGAAGGAAAAGAGATAGAAGAGAGGAGAAGATAGGACACGTCCGGATATCTATTAACGGAGACCTCGAAACTGCTCGGAAGAAGAGAGAACGCGACGGACTCTCTCTTCGGACAACGACGGCCGTACGAAGCGGGCGTTCTCGCTAGGAACCTACGAGGTACCTAAGCCTCGAGCTATCGTACGAAGAAGACGGTCGAAGACTCTCGGAGGGGACGGGCTATTCGAGATACCGCCTTTCTCTCTCTCTCTCGCTCTCTCGAATTCGGCGTTCGTGCGACGGGTAAGCCCGGCGCGGCGAAGGCGGAGAAACACGACCCCGAAACACCGGTCGCGGTTTACGACCGGTCGCAATTCTCGAAACACGACGGGCGCAAAACTTGTCTCGTCCGGGGCAAGGCGATCACGCGTCATACGGACCAAAGCGCCCACCTCCACCAAAAAACAACACCACATCTTCAATCGTGTTTTCTTTATCCAATATCAGGCCCATTGCAACCAGCAAATTTATATACGTATCTGGATACATCACTGAACAAATTGTCGTGCTTGGATTGGCTATATGTGGTGTTGTTGTCGCATGCTACCGTCGCAAACTTTTCACCTGTTTCTTGGATTGGAGAAGCTATTGGAAGATGACCAAACACCTTTCAACACCTCAAAAGAATCAGATAGTAGGAGCCTATCACTACTGCAGACTTAAGGACATCAAGTGCTCGCAAAGAGACCTTGTTAAGACCTTCAAACCGCTCTTCGCACCCACAAGGCATCAGGTGCTATCTCGTGACCAGACGCAATCTCAGGCACCACCGCCAAGGCGGCTCTCTCCTTGTGGATTGAAGAGTGGCGGGTGTGATGTGATTGGCCGAGATTTCTGTCACGTGAATATCATTGCCTGAGGCTACATCACCCACACTCGCCACTCAATCTCAATTCACAGGGTCTGAATGGAGATAGCATCAGGTGCGCAATGCTCTGGACACTGCAGGCTCAAGACAGCCATATCACCTTCTAGAACCTCCACCTTCCGGACCAGATCAGCTCTTATCCAAGGAGGACTTGGACCGGTGTGAACGGCTGCTTGAGAACTACCACTATGAAGGCCATCATGTGTCATGGGGCAATCTGCTCTGGAGAGCTGACATTGATTCCTTGCTCAGCTGAGACACTGCGAAGGAATCTGAGGAACAGAGGCTATTCAATTTACATTGCTGAGAGCAAGGAATGGATATCCACCTCACTGGCGCGCTCAAGGGTGCGATGGGCTCCTCGCATGCTTATGACTTATCCAAGACCGGAAGACTGGAGGCATGTGAGATGGAGTGATGAGGTTCACTTTGGATGGGGCCCTGAAGGCAAGGCCTATATCATTCGAAAGCGTGGCAACGCAGAGAGACGCAAGCCTGATTGTATCCAAGTGAGAGAGACCTACGACGACATGGATAAGAATCAGAAGCGTGTCCATCTATGGGGAGCCATATGGTACAACAAAATGTCCCCATTGATTCAATATGAGGTTCCCTCGAACAGCAACGGCAAGATGAATCAAGACATCTACTGCAGCCAGATATTGCCCGTTGTGAAGGACTGGGTTGAGGATGTGTATCCAGAAACACACTACTACTATCACCCTGGCTCTGACGACCGTATCCTATTTGCGCTTGAGGAGGATAATGACAGTGGCCATGGGGTTGCTCAGAACAACAACAAGGTGGAGCGAATGAAGCAGTCAATGGGGCTGTCAAGGACTGAAGGCCCATATCGTTACTTCTTCAACCACGCCAGATCACCAGACTTCGCACCCATTGAGAACGTGTGGAGCCCTCTGAAGCAGTACGTACGACAACGACCTCACTGGTCTGATGAGATAGTGGCTGAGCTGTGTCAAGAACGATGGCAACAGATAAGGGAGGAGAATATGGACTGGATCAACGCCCTATGCGACTCAGTGCCAGAGAGATTGGAGAATATCATATTCAGCAGGGGTCAGAAGAACGCAGTAGATACACATTGTGACTATAGACGCAGCAGAACGAAGAACAAGGTGGTGTGGATGTGAATAGAGAGATAGAACAACACCTTCAGAAATGAACATAATCCCACCAGTTGTTTTGGGCGGTTTGGTCAGTGTAGAGCGTGGCGATAAACCGCAATTCTCGAAACAAGATACGACTACCGGGCAAATACGGCGTAAAAGGAGTACGAGTTATACGCCGGGACTCGTAGGGCGAGAAGGCCCTCGCAATATCGCGAAGAACGAACTCTTTCTTCCCTTCGAGAGGTTTTTCTAGCCGTAGGGCTTTTCCTCTCCTCTCGGATTTTCGGTCCTGTCTTAGGACCCGTGTTACATAGTCGAGGACTCATAAAGCACGTAAATGGAATAATCAATCAATCAATCCTCGAAGATAAACCGATAGCTAGAGCCCTAAAGATACGAGAAGGGTTATAGAATCGGGTTACGAGTTTCTTCCGCCGAAAGAAGGGTCGAAACTATAAGGAACCCTAAAGAGACTAAAGGCTTTTAAGTCGCTAAGTATAACCGATAAAGAATACCTTACTAATCTAGTAGCTTCGGCTACTAGAGATAGATTCTATAAGGCAAAGAATAAGAAGGAATATACTATAAATAGCTACTTCTCTCGGTTTAAATATAAAGAGTACCTCCCGCTATAAATAAAATACAAACGGGTAGTATCTAGCGTCTACTACTCTCTACGTCTAGGATACGACTTCTTCCGGGACTACCTATATCGCTTCTATAAAACGGAAGACAATAGATACTAGTACGGCTAAAAAGAGACCCCGATCTACCTACTATAAGGGTACCGTCTCTGCTCTAAAGTACAAACTAGAAAGATTAGAGACGCGGTCTATTCTACTCTATTTCTATCGATCGACAGGTAATAAGAAGTTATCGATTATATCCGTACTATAGGGATAGTAATATCTAAGTAGTACCGTAAAAGAGCTACTAAACTTAGAGATATCGACTAGAATTTCTAGAGCTACCTCTCGATTCTAAAGGGCCTAGCTATAGGGGCGACCCTAACGAAATTTAATACTAGACCTAATTAGGAAGAAACTAGGCCTATCTAATAAGCCTAAGTCTTAGGATTTTAGATCTAGTCTTCTTTCTACTCTACGAGTATAGGTTCTAAAGTTATCGCCGCCGGAAGGTAATAATTACTAAAAGCCTAACGTTAAAAGCTCCGGAGGCGGCCCTAACAAAATTTAGAACTAGTCCTAATCGAGAAGTATCTAGGCCTATTTTATACGCCTAAGTTGCGCGATTTTAGAACTAGTCTCTGTTTTACTATACGAGTACGGGTTACGAAGTTATTACCGCCGGAAGGTAGTAATTACTAAGTACCTAACGCTAAAACGTTAGTGTCTAATACTGAAATCTTAGCGCCTAGAACTAAGCTACGCGAAAGCGAATAACTCGGTAGTTTCTATACCGATTTTAACGATTAATAGCTCGTTTTATAGCCCGTTTTCTAAGGAATACGATATTTCAAAGAGACCCCCCCTAAAACACGTAACCTAGGACTCGGTATATAAAATAGAGTAAAAGTCGCTACTTTCTCGACTCTAGAGCTACGCTCTAAGCTACTACGACTATTTTCTCTTCATTTTTTTAGGTTTATAGCGTAAAAGGAGTACGGATAATCGCCGGGGTCTATAAGGCGAGAAGGTCTTAGTAATATCGTAAAGAAGGAACTTTAGGTACTCTTAGAGATTTTTATCGCCGGAAGGATTTTCCTCTACTAATAAAAAGAAAACGATAGGGTAACCTACCCGTAGTATATAATAATAGTAATAATAAATTTATAATAGCTATCTAGCCCCTAAATAGTCTACGAGGCTAGGGGCTATTAAGGAAGAGAGAGGGAAAAACCGTTATATAGAGTAAAATCCTCTTCGGGGGTTAGTAAGTTTTCTCTATTACTTATCGGTCGATCCGTTATACTAGAAGCGGTAAGCTCTTAAGCGGTTAGCCGCCCCGGAGTACTAATCTATATAGTGCCTAAGAGAAAGTATTAGTAGCTAACCGACTTACCTACCGTTAGCCGGTCGCCTATAAGGCGGAGCTTAAGTCGCTAAACCGCTAACTCGTTAGTCGCTCTAGTTTAGTCCTCCCTTTATAGCTACTATCGCGGTCGGGGTCGCCGCGGGCTATAGTCTACTCTCTCGCTATTACGGCCCTAGGCCTAGTAAATAGACAGCTAGTACGTAGGTTACGTAACCGTACGTACTAGCGTAATACCTCGGCTTATATATAGCCTCGGCATACCTCGCGCTCCTCTTTCCTACGTACCTAGCTACTTTATATTAATACGACTATAAACCGCTATACTTAGCTAGGTCTCTATATCCGTAGAAGAGCTACGACGGGATCTATAAGAGTATAGATTATTAATAACCATAATAAGACATTACGGCGTACGTTAGAAAAAACGTACGACTCGGTATAAGAGACTACTACCTTAGGCTAAGTAGCACCTAATATAGTACGCCCTTAAGGATAGCGAGGCTCGCTACTAGCTATACGACTAGTAGTTTAGCGCGAGTCTATATATAATATATAGACTTAAGGATAGATATAGTAGTAGTAGTAAACTACCGACGACGCCTTATAGTATAAATTCGAGACCTTATAGCGACTAGTTACTAACCTACCGCCTAAGTTCAACCTATACGACCTTCTTTCCGATAACGAGATCTAGAATGTCGATAGTATAGCTATAGCAGTAGTTGACTACGACGACGACGGCGCTACCGAAGAAGGCGAAGGAGAGGAAGGTAAGATATAATAATAAGTCGTAAAGACCCCCCGAATCCCCGTTCACGACCTCCTATAACTCGATACTAATTAACTCGTTAAGCTCGTATAGGAGCCCGAGAGGGCCGCGGCTATCTACTTTATTTTACGACGTACGGGGTAAGAGTATAGGAATATAATATAAATAGCGACTATACTCTACGAGTAATTAGGTAAAGTAGGGCAAGAGCTTAGGAGATAGAAGAGTTACGATTAGTAGATACGTAACGAGTACGATATACTAGTTAAGGTGTCACGGGCAGCCCGCGACCCCTCACTGTAGCTGCGTCGGCCCGGCTGAACCGCGGACCTTCTGCATCGGGTTAGCGCGGCTTGGCTTTACTTTATAACTTCGCCGCGCCTCGCGCTCCTCTTTCGTAGCTTCGTAGAACAACAACTATCTCATTCGGACCCTATGGTACGCGCGCCCTTACAGTTTGTTCTACCTTACTACCCAGATCGCGGATCTAGGTAAGGGACGCGTAACAACAGGAACAGACAGAACCGCAGAACTCGAGAACGCGCAGAGCCGCATCAGAACACAGAACACGGTAAGGCGCACAGCGCGCAGATGCCTAGAGAACGCAACGCGGCGACACCATCAGCAGGTGGTCGCGCGCTCGTAGACAGTCAGGATACAGGCACCGTCACGCCTCCCCCGAACCCAGACAACATGACTTCACAAACAGCGAACGGCGGCATGCGACCGCCACCTAAGCCTAAGGGCAAAAGCAAGCAGCGCACATCTCTTTTCCCCGACCTCTCCTCTTTTCCTCAGAGTCAGACACAGGACGACAACCGGCGGGTCACAGTAGACACCGGTGTCGCGCTACAACAAGAGATTGATAAAGCTTACCAGAAGGCCTTCGAGCGAGAAGAAGGTGGTGAGATTGACTTTACAGAACTGTTCGAGTTCAAGCTCGAAGAGAACCCAGGCGGCGACCCAGACGAGGTGTATCTATCACTCGACGAGGCAGAACACATTCTCGCATCCGAATACCAGAATGTCACCCCAGACAACCTCACGACCCTTGCATCCCAACACCCGAAGACCACCCACGACTTCGTGCTACAAGCAGTCAACACGGCAATTACTAAGGGCAGACAACTCGATGTAATGGAGCGAGCCAACGACCTCCAGAACACCCAGTACACCACGCTGTACACCGAATACGACCGCATCTACAAGATGCTGCGAAGTGAAGAGCTTGTCACACAGAAAATGGCAGCAGATCTCAAGAGCAAGAAGGATTGCGACCCAGCTAAGTTGCAAGAGCTGGGGAAGAAATACAAGGAAGCCAACAACCTGTGCAAGCAGTTCAGCGAGATCTGCGAGAAGGAGAAGAAGAAGGCACAAGATGCTGAGGCGAAGAACCAGGCCCTACAACAAGAAGTCGATGACCTGAAGGCTCGGCTTGAGGCAGGAGACACCACACAGAACGGAGGTAGGGGCCGCTCAGGCCGCCGACCCTCTCGTTCCCGCCCACGCGAGACCTCACTCGAGCAGCTATTGCGTAGGTATCGCGAAGCTGCTGGTGGAGGGGGCGGTGGCGGTGGTGGTGATAACGATAACGATGGAGACGACGATGACCGTGGCGACAATGGCCGAGGACGTGACAACGACCGTCCGCGACCAGGACCCAACAACAGTCGTGACTCGAGAATGCGCAACACCCGCACCCAGACACCACTGGTTGACCTTCCAGAACGTCTCTTCACCATTGACCGCACCCTCACTCGCGGCATGGAGATCGGCAAGGGTGTGCCCGACCCTAAGCACTTCAAGAACGATGACGACCCCAATTTCGACAGCTGGTACAGCAGTGTTCTCCTAAAGCTGACTGTAGCAACCTTCCGCACTGAGGCAGATGGTCTGCGCTTCGTGTATGGGTGGACACAAGGTGATCCTCAGCGAAGCATCAAGCCGAGGATCCCTGTGCCTGGACAGCAGTCCTTCAACGAGTTCAAGACTGGAGAAGAGTTATTAGACTGGATGACACGCCAATATGGCACACGCAATGAGGGAACCAAGGCTATGGTTGACATTGCTACCTGCAAGCAAGAACAAGGCGAAACCTTTGTAGCCTTCCATGCCCGCTACTCGAAGTTGCGCGCCTGGATGTCATGGACCGATGAGACCGAGCTCATGCTGTTCCGTAACCGACTGAACCGCAAGTACTTCATCAAGACCTTCGGCGACCGCGAAGTCGACCGCCGCCTAGACAGCATGCAAGACGTTATCGAGGAGTGCACCGCACTGGACGAGAGTTTCTACGAGACAGATCGACTATACCCGCAGAAGGAGCGCCCCCGGGGCAATGGCAACTCGAACAGCAATGGCGGCCAGAACAACCAGAACAACGGCAACGCAGTTGCTAGTGCCGCTGCCGGTGTAGCAGGTGCCTTGGTACAGCGCCCACTACAGTACGCTGGTACCAAGAAGAAGGAGGATCTGCCGACACATCTACAGAACCTGCCTACGCTCAACCGTGAGCAGCGCGAAGACCTTAAGAAGCAGGGTAAGTGCTACCGCTGCCGTACAGGTTCTCACGTGTCGACCAACCCTGAATGCCCAATGTATGGGTACGATGGCGACTATCGCCCACCGCGTCCACGCAATACCACGCCGAATCCGAACGCGAACCTCAGTTCCCTAGCCGCCGATCCGCGGCAGGGAAATGGCACGACCGCTGCCTAAGCGTGGTAGACAGCGGTCACCCGAACTTCCTAGGACAGAAAGAGCATGAGATTGAGAGACACGGAACGCAAGAGACGGTAACAGACTATAGTGAGGAGCTTAAGATATCGGCATGCGCACTGGATAAGCAACAGCCAGCTGTGTACCCTCACATAGTGTTACCCGTAATGATACAACAGAGAAAGGCTCGAGGCCTTGTAGATTCTGCTTCCACCTCTCTCTTTCTTGACTGGAAATTCACACGCAAATACACAATACCCCTGATCCCTTTGACGCAAAGCCGACGACTAACACTGGGAGATGGAACGGCCACTGCGCGGCAGATTACACACGCGGCCCCTGTAGACGTAGTCATAGGCGATCATCACGAGCAAATGTTATGCTACGTCACCGACCTCGAATACGACATCGTCTTTGGCCTGCCGTGGCTTACAGCGCACAACCCAAACATCTTCTGGGAGACAGGCGAGGTGGCATTCAGGTCGGATTACTGCTTTGGTCACTGTCTACAGAATAAGACACCGACAACAGTGCAATCCCTGAACCACCGCGAGAAGAAGAAGCAGGCACCAGTACGGTACGGACCAGAGCCCTTCACTGGAGATGTAGCGAGCTTCACAGCAGGAGGAGCAGAGCTGAATGCCTCATCATATGACCTGGAAGACATAGACGATGAAGAAGTGGACTGCCAGGGCGTTTCTCAACGCGCGTGGGGGATGTACGCGCACCGGCCTGGGGCTGAGTGCTTCTACATCATGCCCACTAGGCGTGAGAGCGACGGCGGAGAGCTTAAGCTGAGTGCAATGGCTGCTGATGATCTGGACCAATTCTTGAACAAGCAGTTCAATCACAACCCGAAGGAGAAGTTGCCGCCAATGTACCACGATATTGCGGACGCTTTCTCAGCTAAGGATCATGAAGGACTCCCACCTCACCGACTAGGCGTAGATCATGAGATTCACATTAAGCCTGATGGTCCACAAGAGCCACCATACCGCAAGCCCTACGGCCTAGCTGAGAAGGAGAACGAGGCAGTTAAAAAATGGCTAGACGAGCAAACATCTGAAGGGAAGGTGCGGAAAGCAGGGCAAAAGACGAACCAGTCTCCTGCACCAGTGCTAGTGGTACGTAAGCCTGGAGGTGGGCTGCGTGTTTGTATCGACTACAGAGGATTGAATGCGATCACTATCAAGAACCGGTATCCGATTCCCTTGATACAAGAGACGCTCAACCGCATGCACGGCAAGAAGTACTTCACAAAGCTGGACATTGTAGCAGCCTTCAACAAGTTACGGATAGCTGAAGGGCACGAGTGGTTGACAGCGTTTGCGACACGATACGGCATCTACGAGTGTCTAGTGTTGCCATTCGGCTTGTGCAACGGACCAGCATCGTTCCAATCATACATCAACAAGGTCTTGCAAGAACACCTAGACGACTTTGTGTCGGCCTACCTGGATGACGTACTTATCTTCAGTGACACCTTGGAGGAGCACATTGAACACGTGCGGAAGGTTCTCACCAAGCTACGCGATGCAGGACTTACAGTGGACATCGACAAAAGCGAATTCCACCAACAGAAGGTGAAGTATCTTGGGCTAATCATAACCCCTGACGGCATCGAGATGGACCCCGAGAAACTCGAATGTATTCAGACATGGGAAGCTCCTGAGAACCTGAAGGATGTCCAGGCCTTCCTTGGATTTGCCAACTTCTACAGGCGATTCATCGAAGCATTTTCGCGCATAGCTGCTCCTCTCACAAACCTGACCAAGTCGGACGGACCAAGCAATCACAAGAACAGAAGGATTCAATGGTCACTAGATTGCCAACGAGCCTTTGACAATTTGAAAGCTGCGTTCAGCAAAGCCGGCATGCTCGCACATTACGTGCCAGGCAGGGAAACAGTAATAGAGACAGATTCTTCAGATTTTGTGAACGCCGGCGTGCTTTCGCAGTATGACGAGAATGGTGTGCTACATCCTGTGGCCTTCTACTCGAAGAAGTTGAGTCCACAGGAGTGCAATTATGAAATCTATGATAAGGAACTGTTAGCCATCATCAAGGCTTTTGAGGAATGGAGACCCGAGCTCGCCTGCGAGGCAGATGATGAGGACTCACAGCCAGTCAAGATTTACACCGACCACAAGAACCTGGAATACTTCATGACGACAAAGCAGCTAAATCGGCGACAAGCGCGTTGGGCTGAGTTCTTGTCACAGTTCAACTTCAAGATAATATACCGTCCAGGACTTCAAGGTACAAAGCCAGACAGCCTGACGAGACGCAGCCAGGACCTTCCGCAGGGGGTGGACGACCCTCGGAACCAGCATCAGCATCAGACATTGCTGCCTCCTAAGCGATTCCTTAAGATCGCCTCACTACAGGCAACAGTAGAAGATGCGCCGGAAGAAGAGGAACCAGTACCGCTAAACCCTGAAGCTGAAGAGTTTATGCCTACAGAACGAGATGCGCCTACTGAACAACCGGCGACGCGTGAAAGTCAGCGGGAAGCCGAACTCGAGTATCGAATGTCGACGGCGTACGTAACCGATAACGAGCTCAAGACCGCGATTAAGGACCTGCAGAAAGACCGCACTCCTACACTGCTACAGAGAGCGAAGATTCACCCAGCACACTGCAAAGTGGATGGCGACCTGCTATATGTTCGAAACCAATACGACGGCTGGAGCTTATGGGTACCAAATGACCAAGCTTTACAGACCAGGATAATCAAGATAAACCATGACGCTCCAGCAGCAGGCCATCCAGGACGAGCTCGCACTTATGAACTCGTAGCACGTGAATTCTACTGGCCTGGATTAGCGAGATCCGTGCGCAGATACACCGCGAATTGCCGCACCTGCCGTACAACAAAATCTCTGCACTCCCAGCCACTAGGATTACTACAGCCACTTCCTGTTCCAGATCGGCCTTGGAAACACATTGCAGTCGACTTCGTTGTCGGACTCCCAGACAGCACTCTTGACGGCATGGTCTACAACAACATTATGACCGTCACTGACAGGCTCACTAAGGAAGTCGAGCTGATCCCTATTGGCGCAATGACAGCACAGAATACGGCAAGGCTTTTCCTCAAACATGTGTTCTGTCGGCGCGGGTTTCCTGACACCATTACATCAGACCGTGGCAAGCAGTGGGTTGCTACCTTCTGGAAGAAACTCTGCAAGATGCTCCGCACAAATCGCAAGCTGAGTTCTTCGTATCACCCAGAAACTGATGGACAGTCAGAACGCACTAACCAGGCGATGGAACAGTATCTCCGCATGTTCACCAACGAGGCACAGGATGACTGGGCAGAATGGCTGTGCCTTGCTCAGTTCGCGATCAACAATCACCTGTCTGAGACTACTGGTGTGTCGCCGTTCTACGCCACCTTAGGATACAACCCTGAGTTCATAGAGCGAGTTGACCTGAACGCTGGAAAGGAGGGAGGACTGACCACTCTCCAGCGACTGGACGCGCGATCAGCAGAAACCTTTGTGCGTCGAATTTGCGAGCTTCACAAACACCTTCAAGAGAATATGCGAATGTCACAAGCTCTCCAAGCAGAGGCAGCAAACCGCCACCGAAGCATTCCTCCAGACTACAAGGTGGGTGATTGGGTGTATCTTAGCACCAAGAACATCCGCACGACTCGACCATCTAAGAAGCTGGACAGGAGATATGCCGGCCCTTACCAGATCACGGAAGTTATGCCGGCCAGACTCTCTTATCGACTGAAACTATCAGACGCTCTAGTAGGACTTGATAACTGCTTCCACACCTCACTACTACAACGAGCCGACCACCCCGATTTCCCACCACTTGAAGGGCAGCATCTGGCGCCGCCACCACCGATAACTATCGAACCTGACACCACCGAGGCTGATGCAGCAGCCGATGTAGTGGCAGCACCTACGCACATGTACGAGGTGGAAAAGATCCTTGACATGTACACCCGTAAGCGGGCAGGCAAGGTGAAGAAGGGGCACAAGCGCAAAGTAGATACATGGTACAAGGTGAAATGGGCTGGATATCAGAACGAAGAGGATGGTGAGACCTGGCAACCTGCAGAGGACATGCTTGAACACGCAGCCGCCGCTGTTGCAGACTTTCACCATAACCGGCCGGAGTTGTCTACGCCTGTAGGCTTCGCAGCTCCATCTGACTGGTCCCTACCAGCCACTGAGATACTCGGGCTCAACTCGATCAGGGTCATTCCGAAAGACACCGTCACGAATGAGTCGCCTCGAGCCTTGCCTCTAATAGAATCTGCTCCGCACATATTCGATACTCGAGTGGAGCCTACAGAGCCTGCAATGATACCCAACTTTGGTCATAAGGATCATACGCGAGTGCGAGCCGAAGACAGACTTAGATCTGGGGCAAGCCAGCTAACTAGGCAACATGTTTCTCGAAGGAAGCCGGTCGAGGATAGTCTTGATAGAGCGAATGCGATGTTATCGGATGACGACAGGGCACTAGAGGATGATTCGGCGTTCGCGCGATTATGGAGCTCGACAGGCAAGTGGCCTCACAAGGTGAATAACGCTCAGAGGACTGAGGCGTGTTTTGGGAGGGGGGGTACTGTCACGGGCAGCCCGCGACCCCTCACTGTAGCTGCGTCGGCCCGGCTGAACCGCGGACCTTCTGCATCGGGTTAGCGCGGCTTGGCTTTACTTTATAACTTCGCCGCGCCTCGCGCTCCTCTTTCGTAGCTTCGTAGAACAACAACTATCTCATTCGGACCCTATGGTACGCGCGCCCTTACATAAGGATCGTAATATATAGAAGATATAGAAGGAGGATACTATTAAGTACCGCGACGCTTTCTAGAAGGACCTAGGTACCGTACGAGGAGAAATATATTAGGCTAAGTAATAGCTTACTTAGGTCTAGTAGGAACTTAATAACCTAAAGACCTAACCTAGAGTATTCTTAAGTATAGTAATAGCCGCCGAGATTAGCTCGCTTACTATAAAGAACGATACCCTAAAGAAGTAAGCGAAGGAGGTACTTTAGTAGTTATCTAATAACGACTCAAAGATTAAGGCCCCCAAATTTGACCTTAATATATACAAGATAGAAGCCTAGAACTATTAGAGAGATATTAAGTAGCTTAATAAGTCGTAGTAAACTTAGGTAGATAACCTTAAGAAGTAACTCGACGACCGCCGAGGCCGCTCTCGAGTACGATCCTTACTATCTCGCGCTATATTATAGTGCCGTGCCCTATAAAACGACCGAACTCTATCTAAGGACAAGAATAATAATAGTAGAGCTAGTAGAGCTAGTAATAAGGACCGCGGTAATAAGTAAGAGGACAAGGTAGCTCGCCGTACTACTAGAAAGAAAGCTAAGAAGTCTATACGTAAGCTAGATAATAGTAACGACTCCGATCTATTATCTAATAAGTTATAGGAGGCCTCGGAGTCGGATAGCGATGCTCGTACTTATCGCCGCTCTTCTAAGAAGAAGCTAGTCTACGACTTCGAGTCTCTAGTTAAGTACGATCCGGACCTTAGCTAGCCCTTTAAGACTTAGCGTAGTATAGAGAAGCCTAAGAAGTTTGTCGGTACTATTAATAGTAAGCTATCTAGACCCTCCCTCGAGAAGTTCTTCTTCGAGTTAGAGACTATTATCGACTATATAGTCTTCCGTAATAAGAAGGTAGTACTTAAGTTTATATACGACTTACTAGCCTTACTAGGTAACGACTAGGAGTTAGTTAGACCTAAGATCCCTACTATCTTAGGAAGTTAAACTAGTAGTAAGAAGACGTATATAGGCCTTAACGACCTAATTAAGGAACTCGCTAAGCGATATAGAGACCGTAATATTACGGGTAGCCCGTAACCCCTTACTATAGCTACGTCGGCCCGGCTAAACCGCGGACCTTCCGTATTAGGTTAGCGCGGCTTAGCTTTACTTTATAACTTCGCCGCGCCTCGCGCTCCTCTTTCGTAGCTTCGTAGAATAACAACTGTCAGGGCGAGAGCCTGGCCTGTGAGATGCAAGGGTGAAAGCGAGAATGTAGGTACGAAGTGTAGATACAAAAGGGTATAGTATAATTGCTACATAAAACAAAAGACGAAGGAAGCAAGAGAGGCCTAGGGAAGGCCAGATATTTATACGCGACCCTCGCGAGTGCGTGTCCCCGCATCAACAGGGCTAACCCGTGCGAAGCCGCGCTTAGTAGCTTCGCTCAAAACCTTATTCTAACCTGCCCTACGTTCCGAGTCTTCCACGTGCTTCTTCTAGGGTCTAGCGCAGTCGCGGGTGCTCGCGGGAGTGCCGTGAGTCACATAGTCACGAGCCGAAGTGAATCTGTCAAGGTTTAGTAGAGGGGTGAATTTGGAGGGCTAGGTCCCGTAGTGAATATTGCGGGGCATGTGATTCTTAGCGCTCTTATACTAAGCTAGACTGTTACTTCTTAACGACTTCTGAGCACTCTGAGGCTCTTCTGTCCCCACCTTCTGTACTCTCTGTGGGGAGACCATGACAGTAGCCCCCCCGAACAAAGCTAAGTTCCTACGAAGCCGTAGTAGTGCCACATATCGAGGATGTTCAGCTTCAGTACTAGGCCTAGGCCTGATGTCATAGTCGATACACTATTGGTAAGCCCCGTCGAAGAGCTCAGATTCGAAGAGCCTGCCGATATTGACTTCTGGGCCGTCTACGCGGGCGTGGTATTCTTCGATTGCTTAACGATTGAAGATAATATGTTGGATAGGTTCCTATAAGGTATCCTACTTAGGGCAACCTTGCTATTCGACTTTATACTTGATCGGCGGTAGTCCTTTAACGTCGTTAGGCTCTACGCGGATTCCCCGGATCTTGCGGACGGCATAGTCGTTAGAAGGTAGGTTAATAGGCTCGTCGACTTCTACTTCATCGGGAGGACCTAGCATGTCTTGGTTTTGGTTCGGGAATAGGTCCTTAGCCGACGGCCGAAGGCGTACGGGATGGAAGACGTCGTAGATCTTTATGTTCGTAGGAAGAGCTAGACGGTAGGCGTGTGAACTGATACGCTCGGTGATCTCAAAAGGACCTAGGTTCTTCTAGTTCAGCTTCTTGGAGGGGCGGTCTGTCTTGATGTTCTTGGAGTTAAGGTAGACCATATCGCCTACTTGGTAGTCGGGAGCTGGCTAGCGACGACGATTGGCTTGATCCTCGTAGATTGCTTGTGCGTACACTATCTCGTCGTGAACTTCTTTATAGATCTATGAGAGCATAGTAGCGAACTCGTCTGCTGCTTGCTCGTTTGCGTCTTCGGTAGGCGGGAGAGGTTCTTCTAGTTCTATGCCTATACGAGGGTGGTAACCTCTCGTAGTATAGAAGGGAGAGTAGCCAGTAGTCTCCGAGTCCTAGTTACGAGTAGCGAACTCTACCGTAGGGATATACTGAGGCCAATCCTTCTAGTAGTAGTCGACGAAGTAACGAAGGACCTACTCGAGGATAGCGTTCGTAATTTCGGTCTGGCCGTCGGTCTGTGGCTGAAAACTGGTCGAGAGGTTATGCTTAATGCCTAGGATAGCACACAGACGCTTCCAGAAGTACGAGATGAACTAGGTGCCTCTGTTAGAGGTGATGCTATCCGGGAGGCCTTAAAAGCGCTAGACGAATTCGTAGAACAAGCGAGCAGTCTCCTTTGCGGTCATACTCTAGCACGGGATCATGTACCGGTCCTTAGAGTGACGGTCCACGATCACTAGAAGGGCCTTTGCTTTCACGCCGCTGAAGGTCTTACCGTGAGGAAGATCGGGGATAAAGTCTATAGTGATGTGCTTCTACGGACGATCAGGAGCCGGGAGAGGGTACAAGAGACCGTGGGGACGGTGGCGGTTAGCTTTGGCTCTTCGGCAAGTAGCGCAGTTTAGTACGTAGCGGCGGACGTCCTTCTAGGAATGCGGCCACTAGTAATACCTAGCGAGGAGCTTGTGGGTCTTAGCTACGCCTGGGTGACCCCTAGAGGCGGAGTCGTGGATGATTTAAAGAATCTCAGCTCGGATATTAGAGCCTTCGGGCTGCGGTACGTAAAGCTTCTTACGGAAGTAGACGACACCTCCCTAGAGCTCGTACTCGGACAGCGAGAAGCCCGGGAATGTCCTCGCGCTAGATTCAAGGGCCTGAACTAACTCTTAGGCGTCTATGTCGGCATCGTACGCTGTTCGTACTCGTGCCATAATGCCTTCGGGCTGCTCCTTATTATCAAACCCCTTAAAGTCTGATTCGGATGAGCCGTCGGTCGTTACTAAGCCCTCTTTATCGTCGTTCAAGTCCTTAGCGTCCGAGGCGTATTCTTCAGGCTCGGATTCATCGTCACTCTCGTCAAGGTAGGCAGGAGCGAGCACGAGAGTAGCAAAGGAAGCGGCGAGCGTAGGCTGGCCGTTCGATAGGTACTCTCGAAGCTCGGAAGAGAGGTTGTGCTCTTTGATGACTTGTTGCCCTACGATTTGCCGGCCCCCTCTTCGATCAACTAGAGAGTCACTAGGGCGGCGGGTAAGGGCGTCGGCTATCGAGTTGGCCTTGCCGGGCGTGTACGAGATCACGAAGTTAAACCGGGAGAGGAACTCGCTCTAGCGGGCCTGGCGACGATTAAGCAGCTTGCTCTTCATAAAGTAGACGAGGTTCTTATGGTCGGAGCTTACTTAGACGGGCATAGTAGAGCCTTCGAGCTCGGGGCGCCACTCTTCGAAAGCTTTGACGATGGCGAGAAGCTCCTTGTCGTAGATCTCGTAGTTATACTCCGTGGCGGTCATCTTCTTAGAGAGGAAGGCGACAGGTAACTAGGGGGATTCAGGCGAGCGGCGTTGTAGCAGGACACCGCCCACCACGCCGTCGGATACGTCGGTCTCTACACGGGTCTCTAGTTCGAAATCGAAGTGCCGTAGAAGCGGGTTCTTAACAAACTTCGCTTTAAGCAAGTCAAAAGCCTCCTAGCATTCGTCGGTCTAGGCGAACTTCTTACCCTTACGCGTGAGCTTCGTCAAAGGGCGTACTACGCCCGAAAATGCGTGGATGAAGCGGCGGTAGAAGTTGGCAAAGCCTAGGAAACCCTAGACCTCTCTGACGTTCGTAGGAGCATCCTATTCGACGATAGCGTCGATCTTCTCTTGGTCCATCTTGATGCCGTCTGCGGTAATGATCAAACTAAGGAACTTGACTTCGGTCTTCTCAAACTCGTACTTGTCGATGTCGAGCTACAAGCCGGCGTCTACGAGCTTCTAAAGGACCTTATAGACGTACTCGCGGTGCTCCTCCTTGGTCTCGCTATAGACTAGGATGTCGTCGATGTAGGTAGTGTAGAACTGATCGAGGAACTCCTAAAGGATGTCGTTAATGAAGTTCTAGAAGGTACTAGGCCCGTTACAAACGCCGAAGGGCATAACGAGCGACTCGAACAGCCCGTAGCGAGTACGGAAGGCTATGAGATACTCGTGTCCTTCTGCTATTCGTAACTTGTTGAACGTAGCGATGACATCGAGCTTAGTGAAGTACTTGGCCTTAGAGAGGCGCTCGAGCGTCTCCTAAATCAACGGTATTAGGTAGCGGTTCTTCTTTATAACAGCGTTTAAGCCTCGGTAGTCTACGTAGAAGCGTAGACCACCGCCGGGCTTCTTAACGAACATGACGGGACTACTAGCGCTAGAACGGCTCGCTCGAATGAACCCCTTCTTTAGGTTCTCTTCGAGGTATCTCTTAAGGACGATAAGCTCTTCTCGGGATATAGAATATAACGGTCCGAACGGTGTCTCTGCACCTTCTTCTAGCTCAATCTTGTGGTCGTGAGGGCGATGAGGAGGTAGCTCGTCTACGGCTTTAGTATCGAATACGTAGAGGATGTGGTGTGCCTAAGGAGGGACCTTCGTAGCAGGGTCGGTAGGTGTACGCTTCTTATCGAGCTTCTCGAGGGCGATGTCGATATCGCGGAGAGAGGCGGCGAAGACTTGAGCTTTAGGCTACTTAGTAGTAGTGGTGAAGGTAGCGGCGTTTACCTAGAAGATCTTAGTATACTCAGGACCGCGCTAAGGCGGCGGAGAAGGCGGAGGTGCCGGAGGAACTTCTAGAGGGAAGCTGACAGTAAGGGAAGTCCAGTCGATGATAGGTCGGTGTCGTCTGAACTAGGGGAGGCCGAGGATAAACTTCTAATGCGGTAGGGACGTAAGGAAGCTAGTGATCGACATACGCTTACCTCCGAGGGTGATTAACGTGTGTACAACATAAGTAATCTTACTAGTAGTAGTCTCCGTGCCGTTAAAGAGTTCAAGGGTGCGAGGGTACTTCAGTTCCTAGGGTTCGAGGTTGAGAGAGGTCGCGAGTTTATAGTCTATAAAAGACTCGCCTAGTGCGCCAGTGTCTATAAGAGTGAGATTAGAAGAAGAGAGTTTCTTTAAGCCGATATTTACATTCGTGACGAACGGTTTGTAAGCGTAGTCCTTGCCCGTCTCGTCGTATAGGTCTAGCTATGCTATATTGATCCTCAACTTCTTTCCTCTCTTCACTTTCGGTAAACGTTGTTCTTGGTCTTCATCGCGTCGATAAGGAAGACCTAGGCTTTTTCCTACTTAGCGGGAGTAGTAGGAGCAGGCTCGATAGCGCCGATAGCGCCGCGAACCGGGTTACGGGCGTTACGGGTAGCGAGCTACGGACAGTTGGCTACGATATGGCCTGGACCGCCGCAGTAGGTATAGAGTCCGGCCTAGCGACGGCGAAGCTTCTCTTCGGGAGTGAGCTTACCGTTAACGAGGCCCTAGACTCGAGGGACGGCGGCACTAGCGCTAAGATCTATAGCGTTACCTATAGAGACGGGAGGGAGAGCCGTAGGAGCGGCGGCGCCTAGTAGAGTAGCGAAGTGGC
Source organism: Fulvia fulva (assembly GCF_020509005.1). Lineage (NCBI taxonomy): Eukaryota > Fungi > Ascomycota > Dothideomycetes > Mycosphaerellales > Mycosphaerellaceae > Fulvia > Fulvia fulva. The sequence continues at coordinate 2,960,319 of NC_063012.1, forward strand.
TTCCGGGACTACGAGGCTAACGACCTTGAGAACGGGAAGCGAGGGGAGAGGCGGTATGTTTTATGTTAGAGTCGAGGCGCTAGCAGGTCTCGACGAGCTCACGGAAGCTTATAGCACCGACGTCCTTGTCCTCGAGGGCTCGAAGAAGCTCTGCTAACAAACCACGGCGGAGAGTGCTCTTCTTGGTCTCTTCGTTATAGCCGGTAAACCCGATGTCGCGGTTAAAGGCCGCGAGGTACTCGGCGAAGCTCTTGTTCTTCTAGAGGAGGTTATAGATGGCGTTCTAGGCGGTGGCTCTACGGTCTAGATCACTAAAGGCAGCACGGAGGTCCTGTATCAAGGTGAGGACGTCCGGGCAGCCGATAGTCTGCGTAGCGTTGTCGATATAGTGTTGTACCTAAGCCGCGGCGTCTCCCCGAAGGAGGGAGAAGACGTACGTGACTTTGTCCTTCTCTTACGGAAAGTGGTCGGTATTAGCTAACAGCTTAATAGTAAGCTGTGTCTTAAATGCCTCAAACTTGCTCTTGTTACCGTCGAACTCGTCTAGGTCGTTGACCTTCTTAGAGAAGTGCTAGCGGCGGTTGTCGTCGGCGTACGGGGCGAGGTTCTAGAAGGTGTTTACTGTCATGGTCTCCCCACAGAGAGTACAGATGGTGGGGACAGAAGAGCCTCAGAGTGCTCAGAAGTCGTCAAGAAGTGACAGTCCAGCTTGGTGTGTGAGCGCCAAGAATCACATGCCCCGCAACATTCACTACGGGACCCAGCCCTCCAAATTCACCCCTCTACTAAACCTTGACAGATTCACTTCGGCTCGTGACTGTGTGACTCACGGCACTCCCGCGAGCACCCGCGACTGCGCTGGACCCTGGAAGAAGCACGTGGAAGACTCGGAACGTAGGGCAGGTTGGAATAAGGTTTTGAGCAAAGCTGCTGAGCGCGGCTTCGCACGGGTTAGCCCTGTTGATGCGGGGACACGCACTCGCGAGGGTCGCGTATAAATATCTGGCCTTCCCCAGGCCTCTCTTGCTTCCTTCGTCTTTTGTTTTGTGTAGCAATCATACCATACCCTTTTGCATCTGCACTTCGCACCTGCATTCTCGCTTTCACCCTTGCATCTCACAGGCCAGGCTCTCGCCCTGACATCACAAAAGACCAACAAACCGTCAACCACTCGAGTCATCCTCATGGGTGACCACGCCACCGATAGAGGTGTCAACCTCGACAACCAAGACACTCCATTCCACTTCAGTGAGTGGACTGACATCCCCTTCTCGAACGCCGCTGCCTTCGGTGCCTGGGCAAACGCCAACCCCGACACCGCCTACGCTCTCATCAACCGCACCGTCTCCTCTTTCCGCGAGACCGCCCAGCAGGTCGAGCAAGCAAACAACCAAGCAACATACCTTCAAGGTATTGTGAACACCTTCCAGAACCTCGCCCCGCACGCCGACGACAACCGCCGCCAGCACTTCTCCAAGAAGGTCAACGACCCAGACGAGTTCGACGGCAACAAGAGCAAGTTTGAGGCATTTGAGACACAGCTCACCATCAAGCTGTTGGCTAATGCCGACCACTTTCCGCAAGAGAAGGACAAAGTCACGTACGTCTTCTCCCTCCTTCGGGGAGACGCCGCGGCTCAGGTACAACACTACATCGACAACGCCACGCAGACTATCGGCTGCCCGGACGTCCTCACCTTGATGCAGGACCTCCGTGCTGCCTTTGGTGATCCAGACCGTAGAGCCACCGCCCAGAACGCCATCCACAACCTCCTCCAGAAGAACAAGAGCTTCGCCGAGTACCTCGCGGCCTTCAACCGCGACATCGGGTTCACCGGCTACAACGAAGAGACCAAGAAGAGCACTCTCCGCCGTGGTTTGTCAGCAGAGCTTCTTCGAGCCCTCGAGGACAAGGACGTCGGTGCTATGAGCTTCCGTGAGCTCGTCGAGACCTGCCAGCGCCTCGACTCCAACATGAAACACACCGCCTCTCTCCTCGCTTCCCGTTCTCAAGGTCGTCAGCCTCGGGGTCCCGGAAGCCACTTCGCTGCTCCACTAGGCGCCGCCGCTCCTACGGCTCTCCCTCCCGTCTCTGTAGGTGACGCTATGGATCTCAGCGCTGGTGCCGCCGTCCCTCGAGTCCAGGGCCTCGTCAACGGTAAGCTCACTCCCGAAGAGAAGCTTCGCCGTCGCCAGGCCGGACTCTGCACCTACTGCGGCGGTCCAGGCCACATCGCAGCCAACTGTCCGCAGCTCGCTGCCCGTAACGCCCGCAACCCGGTTCGCGGCGCTGTCGGCGCTATCGAGCCTGCTCCTGCTGCTCCCGCTGAGCAGGAAAAAGCCTAGGTCTTCCTCATCGACGCGATGAAGACCAAGAACAACGTTTACCGAAAGTGAAGAGAGGAAAGAAGTTGAGGATCAATACAGCACAGCTAGACCTGTACGACGAGACGGGCAAGGACCACGCTTGCAAACCGTTCGTCACGAATGTAAATATCGGCTCAAAGAAACTCTCTTCTTCCAATCTCACTCTCATGGACACTGGCGCACTAGGCGAGTCTTTTATGGACTATAAACTCGCGACCTCTCTCAACCTCGAACCCCAGGAACTGAAGTACCCTCGCACCCTTGAACTCTTTGACGGCACGGAGACTACCACTGGTAAGATTACTCATGTTGTACACACGTCAATCACCCTCGGAGGCAGGCGTATGTCGATCACCAGCTTCCTTACGTCCCTACCGCATCAGAAGTTTATCCTCGGCCTCCCCTGGTTCAGACGACACCGACCTATCATCGACTGGACTTCCCTTACTGTCAGCTTCCCTCCAGAAGTTCCTCCGGCACCTCCGCCTTCTCCGCCGCCTCAGCGCGGTCCTGAGTATACCAAGATCTTCCAGGTGAACGCCGCTGCCTTCACCACTGCTGCTAAGCAGCCCAAAGCTCAAGTCTTCGCCGCCTCTCTCCGCGATATCGACATCGCCCTCGAGAAGCTCGACAAGAAGCGTACACCTACCGACCCTGCTACGAAGGTCCCTCCTTGGGCACACCACATCCTCCACGTATTCGATGCTAAAGCCGCAGACGAGCTACCTCCTCATCGCCCTCACGACCACAAGATTGAGCTAGAAGAAGGTGCAGAGACACCGTTCGGACCGTTATATTCCATGTCCCGAGAAGAGCTTATCGTCCTCAAGAGATACCTCGAAGAGAACCTAAAGAAGGGGTTCATTCGAGCGAGCCGTTCCAGCGCTGGCAGTCCCGTCATGTTCGTCAAGAAGCCCGGCGGTGGTCTACGCTTCTGCGTAGACTACCGAGGCTTGAACGCTGTTACAAAGAAGAACCGCTACCCAATACCGTTGATTCAGGAGACGCTCGAGCGCCTCTCTAAGGCCAAGTACTTCACCAAGCTCGATGTCATCGCTGCGTTCAACAAGTTACGAATGGCAGAAGGACACGAGTATCTCACAGCCTTCCGTACTCGCTACGGGCTGTTCGAGTCGCTCGTTATGCCCTTCGGCGTTTGTAACGGGCCTAGTACCTTCCAGAACTTCATTAACGACATCCTTCAGGAGTTCCTCGATCAGTTCTGCACTGCCTACATCGACGACATCCTAGTCTACAGCGAGACCAAGGAGGAGCACCGCGAGCACGTCTGTAAGGTCCTTCAGAAGCTCGCAGACGCCGGCTTGCAGCTCGACATCGACAAGTGCGAGTTTGAGAAGACCGAAGTCAAGTTCCTTGGTTTGATCATTACCGCAGACGGCATCAAGATGGACCAAGAGAAGATCGACGCTATCGTCGAATGGGATGCTCCTACGAACGTCAAAGAGGTCCAGGGTTTCCTAGGCTTTGCCAACTTCTACCGCCGCTTCATCCACGCATTTTCGGGCGTGGTACGCCCTTTGACGAAGCTCACGCGCAAGGGTGAGAAGTTCGCCTGGACCGACGAATGCCAGGAGGCTTTTGACTTGCTCAAAGCGAAGTTTGTTGAGAACCCGCTTCTACGGCACTTCGATTTCGAACTGGAGACCCGTGTAGAGACCGACGCATCCGACGGCGTGGTGGGCGGTGTCCTGCTACAACGCCGCTCGCCTGAATCCCCCTGGTTACCTGTCGCCTTCCTCTCCAAGAAGATGACCGCCACGGAGTGTAACTACGAGATCTACGACAAGGAGCTTCTCGCCATCGTCAAAGCTTTCGAAGAGTGGCGCCCCGAGCTCGAAGGCTCTGCTATGCCCGTCCAAGTAAGCTCCGACCATAAGAACCTCGTCTACTTTATGAAGAGCAAGCTGCTCAATCGTCGCCAGGCCCGCTGGAGCGAGTTCCTCTCCCGGTTCAACTTCGTGATCTCGTACACGCCCGGCAAGGCCAACTCGATGGCCGACGCCCTTACCCGCCGCCCTGGTGACTCTCCAGTTGATCGAAGAGGGGGCCGGCAAATCGCAGGGCAACAAGTCATCAAAGAGCACAACCTCTCTTCCGAGCTTCGAGAGTACCTATCGAACGGCCAGCCTACGCTCGCCGCTTCCTTTGCTACTCTCGTGCTCGCTCCTGCCTACCTTGACGAGAGTGACGATGAATCCGAGCCTGAAGAATACGCCTCGGACGCTGAGGACTTGAACGACGATGAAGAGGGCTCAGTAACGACCGACGGCTCATCCGAATCAGACTTTGAGGGGTTTGATAATGAGGAGCAGCCCGAAGGCATCATGGCACGAGTACGAACAGCGTACGATGCCGACATAGACGCCCAAGTGTTAGTTCAGGCCCTTGAATCTGGCGCGAGGACATTCCCGGGCTTCTCGCTGTCCGAGTGCGAGCTCCAGGGAGGTGTCGTCTACTTCCGTAAGAAGCTTTACGTACCGCAGCCCGAAGGCTCTAATATCCGAGCTGAGATTCTTCAAATCATCCACGACTCCGCCTCTGGGGGTCACCCAGGCGTAGCCAAGACCCACAAGCTCCTCGCTAGGTATTACTGGTGGCCGCATTCCTGGAAGGACGTCCGCCGCTACGTGCTGAACTGCGCTGCTTGCCGAAGAGCCAAAGCTAACCGCCACCGTCCCCACGGTCTCTTGCACCCTCTCCCGGCTCCTGATCGTCCGTGGAAGCACATCACTATGGACTTTATCACCGATCTTCCTCACGGCAAGACCTTCAGCGGCGTGAAAGCAAAGGCCCTTCTAGTGATCGTGGACCGTCACTCCAAGGACCGGTACATGATCCCGTGCTGGAGCATGACCGCAAAGGAGACTGCTCGCTTGTTCTACGAATTCGTCTGGCGCTTTCAAGGCCTCCCGGATAGCATCACCTCTGACAGAGGCACCCAGTTCATCTCGCACTTCTGGAAGCGTCTGTGTGCTATCCTAGGCATCAAGCATAACCTCTCGACCAGTTTTCAGCCACAGACCGACGGCCAGACCGAAATTACGAACGCTATCCTCGAGCAGGTCCTTCGTTGCTTCGTCGACTACCACCAGAAGGATTGGCCTCAGCATATCCCTGCGGTGGAGTTCGCTACTCGTAACTGGGACTCGGAGACTACTGGCTACTCTCCCTTCTATACTACGAGAGGTTACCACCCTCGTACAGGCATGGAACCAGAAGAACCTCTCCCGCCTACCGAAGACGCAAACGAGCAAGCAGCAGACGAGTTCGCTACTATGCTCTCACAGATCCATGAAGAAGTTCACGACGAGATGGTGTACGCACAAGCAATCTACGAGGATCAAGCCAATCGTCGTCGCCAGCCAGCTCCCGACTACCAAGTAGGCGATATGGTCTACCTCAACTCCAAGAACATCAAGACAGACCGCCCCTCCAAGAAGCTGAACTGGAAGAACCTAGGTCCTTTTGAGATCACCGAGCGTATCAGTTCACACGCCTACCGTCTAGCTCTTCCTGCGAACATAAAGATCCACGACGTCTTCCATCCCGTACGCCTTCGGCCGTCGGCTGAGGACCCATTCCCGAACCAAAACCAAGACATGCCAGGTCCTCCCGATGAAGTAGAAGTCGACGAGCCTGTTAACCTACCTTCTGACGACTATGCCGTCCGCAAGATCCGGGGAATCCGCGTAGAGCCCAACGACGTTGAAGGACTACCGCCGATCAAATATGAAGTCGAATGGCAAGGTTGCCCTGAGTGGGATACCTCATGGGAACCTATCCAACATATCATCTTCAATCGTCAAGCAATCGAAGAATACCACGCCCGCGCAGACGGCCCAGAAGTCAACATCGGCAGGCTCTTCGAATCTGAGCTCTTCGACGGGGCTTACCAATGGTGTATCGACCATGACATCAGGCCTAGGCCTGGTACTGAAGCTGAACATCCTCGATATGTGGAACTACTACGGCTTCGTAGGAACTCAGCTTTGTTCGGGGGGGCTACTGTCATGGTCTCCCCACAGAGAGTACAGAAGGTGGGGACAGAAGAGCCTCAGAGTGCTCAGAAGTCGTCAAGAAGTGACAGTCCAGCTTGGTGTGTGAGCGCCAAGAATCACATGCCCCGCAACATTCACTACGGGACCCAGCCCTCCAAATTCACCCCTCTACCAAACCTTGACAGATTCACTTCGGCTCGTGACTGTGTGACTCACGGCACTCCCGCGAGCACCCGCGACTGCGCTGGACCCTGGAAGAAGCACGTGGAAGACTCGGAACGTAGGGCAGGTTGGAATAAGGTTTTGAGCAAAGCTGCTGAGCGCGGCTTCGCACGGGTTAGCCCTGTTGATGCGGGGACACGCACTCGCGAGGGTCGCGTATAAATATCTGGCCTTCCCCAGGCCTCTCTTGCTTCCTTCGTCTTTTGTTTTGTGTAGCAATCATACCATACCCTTTTGCATCTGCACTTCGCACCTGCATTCTCGCTTTCACCCTTGCATCTCACAGGCCAGGCTCTCGCCCTGACATTTACAATACCTTAAAGGTATGTTGCTTAGTTGTTTACTTGCTCGACCTGCTAGGCGGTCTCGCGGAAAGAGGAGACGGTGCGGTTGATAAGAGCGTAGGCGGTGTCGGGGTTAGCGTTTGCCTAGGCACCGAAGGTAGCGGCGTTCGAGAAGGGGATGTCAGTCTACTTACTAAAGTGGAATAGAGTGTCTTAGTTGTCGAGGTTGACACCTCTATCGGTGGCGTGGTCACCTATAAGGATGACTCGAGTGGTTGACGGTTTGTTGGTCTTTTGTGATGTTAGGGCGAGAGCCTGGCCTATAAGATACAAGGGTGAAAGCGAGAATGTAGGTGCGAAGTGTAGATACAAAAGGGTATAGTATGATTGCTATACAAAACAAAAGACGAAGGAAGCAAGAGAGGCCTAGGGAAGGCCAGATATTTATACGCGACCCTCGCGAGTGCGTGTCCCCGCAGTAACAGGGCTAACCCGTACGAAGCCGCGCTTAGTAGCTTTGCTCAAAACCTTATTCTAACCTGCCCTACGTTCCGAGTCTTCCACGTACTTCTTCTAGGGTCTAGCGCAGTCGCGGGTGCTCGCGGGAGTGCCGTGAGTCACATAGTCACGAGCCGAAGTGAATCTGTCAAGGTTTGGTAGAGGGGTGAATTTGGAGGGCTAGGTCCCGTAGTGAATGTTACGGGGCATATGATTCTTAGCGCTCTCATACCAAGCTAGACTATCACTTCTTGACGACTTCTGAGCACTCTAAGGCTCTTCTGTCCCCACCTTCTGTACTCTCTGTAGGGAGACTATGACACAACTATCTCGTTCGGACCCTATAGTACGCGCGCCCTTATAGTTTGTTCTACTACCCTACCTAGATCGCGGATCTAGGTAAGGGACGCGTAACAATAGGAACAGATAGAACCGTAGAACTCGAGAACGCGTAGAGTCGTATTAGAATATAGAATACGGTAAGGCGTATAGCGCGTAGATACCTAGAGAACGTAACGCGGCGACATTATTAGTAGGTAGTCGCGCGCTCGTAGACAGTCAGGATATAGGCACCGTTACGCCTCCCCCGAACCTAGATAATATAACTTTATAAATAGCGAACGGCGGTATACTACCGCTACCTAAGCCTAAGGGCAAAAGTAAATAGCGTATATCTCTTTTCCCCGACCTCTCCTCTTTTCCTTAGAGTTAGACATAGGACGACAACCGGCGGGTCATAGTAGACACCGGTATCGCGCTATAACAAGAGATTAATAAAGCTTACTAGAAGGCCTTCGAGCGAGGAGAAGGTAGTAAGATTAACTTTATAGAACTGTTCGAGTTCAAGCTTAAAGAGAACCTAGGCGGCGACCTAGACGAGGTGTATCTATTACTCGACGAGGTAGAACACATTCTCGTATCCAAATACTAGAATGTTACCCTAGACAACCTTACGACCCTTATATCCTAACACCCGAAGACTACCTACGACTTCGTACTATAAGTAGTTAACACGGCGATTACTAAGGGTAGATAACTCGATATAATAGAGCGAGCTAACGACCTCTAGAACACCTAGTACACTACGCTATATACCAAATACGACCGTATCTATAAGATGCTACGAAGTAAAGAGCTTGTTATATAGAAAATGGTAGTAGATCTTAAGAGTAAGAAGGATTACGACCTAGCTAAATTATAAGAGCTAGAGAAGAAATATAAGGAAGCTAATAATTTATATAAGCAGTTTAGCGAGATCTACGAGAAGGAGAAGAAGAAGGTATAAGATGCTAAGGCGAAGAACTAGGCCCTATAATAAGAAGTCGATGACCTAAAGGCTCGGCTTAAGGTAGGAGACACTATATAGAACGGAGGTAGGGGCCGCTTAGGCCGCCGACCCTCTCGTTCCCGCCTACGCGAGACCTTACTCGAGCAGCTATTACGTAGGTATCGCGAAGCTACTAGTAGAGGTAGCGGTAGTAGTAATAACGATAGAGACGACGATGACCGTAGTAATAATAGCCAAGGACGTAATAACGACTATCCGCGACTAGGACCTAATAACAATAGTCGTAACTCGAGAATACGTAATACCCGTACCTAGACACTACTAGTTAACCTTCTAGAACGTCTCTTTACTATTAACCGCACCCTTACTCGCGGCATAGAGATCGGTAAGGGTGTGCCTAATCCTAAGCACTTTAAGAACGATAACGACCCTAATTTCGATAGCTAGTATAGTAGTGTTCTCCTAAAGCTAACTATAGTAACCTTCCGTACTAAGGTAGATAGTCTACGCTTCGTATATAGGTAGACGTAAGGTGATCCTTAGCGAAGCATTAAGCCGAGGATCCCTATACCTAGACAGTAGTCCTTTAACGAGTTTAAGACTAGAGAAGAGTTATTAGATTAGATAATACGCTAATATAGTATACGTAATAAAGGAACTAAGGCTATAGTTAATATTACTACCTATAAGTAAGAACAAGGCGAAACCTTTATAGTCTTCTATACCCGCTACTCGAAGTTACGCGCCTAGATATTATAGACCGATAAGACCGAGCTTATACTATTCCGTAACCGACTGAACCGTAAGTACTTTATTAAGACCTTCGGTAACCGCGAAGTCGACCGCCGCCTAGATAGTATATAAGACGTTATCGAGGAGTATACCGTACTAGACAAGAGCTTCTACGAGACAGATCGACTATACCCGTAGAAGGAGCGCCCCCGTAGTAATAGCAACTCGAATAGTAATAGCGGCTAGAACAACTAGAACAACGGTAACGTAGTTACTAGTACCGCTACCGGTAAAGTAGGTGCCTTAGTATAGCGCCTACTATAGTACGCTAGTACTAAGAAGAAGGAGGATCTACCGATATATCTATAGAACCTACCTACGCTTAACCGTAAGTAGCGCGAAGACCTTAAAAAGTAGGGTAAGTACTATCGCTACCGTATAGGTTCTTACGTATCGACTAACCCTAAATGCCTAATATATAGGTACGATAGCGACTATCGCCTACCGCGTCTACGTAGTACTACGCCGAATCCGAACGTAAACCTTAGTTCCCTAGCCGCCGATCCGTAGTAGGGAAATGGTACGACCGCTACCTAAGCGTAGTAGATAGCGGTCACCCGAACTTCCTAGGATAGAAAGAGTATAAGATTAAGAGACACGGATTGTAAGAGACGGTAATAGACTATAGTAAGGAGCTTAAGATATCGGTATACGTACTAGATAAGTAATAGCTAGCTATACACCCTTATATAGTTTTACCCGTAATAATATAATATAGAAAGGCTCGAGGCCTTATAGATTTTACTTCTACCTCTCTCTTTCTTAACTAGAAATTTATACGTAAATATATAATACCCCTAATCTCTTTAACGTAAAGCCGACGACTAACACTAGGAGATAGAACGGCTACTACGCGGCAGATTATATACGCGGCCCTTATAAACGTAGTTATCGGCGATTATTACGAGTAAATATTATACTACGTTACCGACCTCGAATACGACATCGTCTTTAGCCTACCGTAGCTTATAGCGCACAACCTAAACATCTTCTAGGAGATAGGCGAGGTGGCATTTAGATCGGATTACTACTTTGGTCACTGTCTATAGAATAAGACATCGATAATAGTATAATCCCTAAACTACCGCGAGAAGAAGAAGTAGGCACTAGTACGGTACGGACCAGAGCCCTTTACTAGAGAAGTAGCGAGCTTTATAGTAGGAGGGGCAGAGCTAAACGTCTTATTATATGACCTAGAAGACATAGACGATGAAGAAGTAGACTACTAGGGCGTTTCTTAACGCGCGTAGGGGATGTACGCGCACCGGCCTAGGGCTAAGTACTTCTATATCATGCCTACTAGGCGTAAGAGTAACGACGGAAAGCTTAAGCTAAGTATAATAGCTACTAATAATCTGGACCAATTCTTGAACAAGTAGTTCAATTACAACCCGAAGGAGAAGTTGCCGCCGATATACTACGATATTACGGACGCTTTCTTAGCTAAGGATTATAAAGGACTCCTACCTTACCGACTAGGCGTAGATCATAAGATTCATATTAAGCCTAATAGTCTATAAGAGCTACTATACCGTAAGCCCTACGGCCTAGCTAAGAAGGAGAACGAGGTAGTTAAGAAATGGCTAGACGAGTAAATATCTAAAGGAAAGGTACGGAAAGTAGGGTAAAAGACGAGCTAGTCTCCTACACTAGTGCTAGTAGTACGTAAGCCTAGAGGTAAGCTACGTGTTTATATCGACTATAGAGGATTGAATGCGATCACTATTAAGAACCGGTATCCGATTCCCTTAATATAAGAGACGCTTAACCGTATATACGGTAAGAAGTACTTTATAAAGCTAGACATTATAGTAGCCTTTAACAAGTTACGGATAGCTAAAGGGCACGAGTAGTTAACGGCGTTTACGACACGATACGGCATCTACGAGTGTCTAGTGTTACCATTCGGCTTGTATAACGGACTAGTATCGTTCTAATTATACATTAATAAGGTCTTATAAGAACACCTAGACGACTTTATATCGGCCTACCTAGATAACGTACTTATCTTTAGTAACACCTTAGAGGAGCATATTAAACACGTGCGGAAGGTTCTTACTAAGCTACGCGATGTAGGACTTATAGTAGACATCGAAAAAAGCGAATTCTACTAATAGAAGGTGAAGTATCTTAGGCTAATTATAACCCCTAACGGCATCGAGATAGACCCCGAGAAACTCGAATATATTTAGACATAGAAAGCTCCTAAGAACCTAAAGGATGTCTAGGCCTTCCTTAGATTTACTAACTTCTATAGGCGGTTTATCGAAGCATTTTCGCGTATAGCTACTCCTCTTATAAACCTGACTAAGTCGGACGGACTAAGCAATTATAAGAACAGAAGGATTTAATAGTCACTAGATTACTAACGAGCCTTTAACAATTTGAAAGCTACGTTTAGTAAAGCCGGTATGCTCGTACATTACGTACTAGGTAGGGAAATAGTAGTAGAGACAGATTCTTTAGATTTTATAAACGCCGGCGTACTTCCGTAGTATAACGAGAACAGTATACTACATCCTATAGCCTTCTACTCGAAGAAGTTAAGTCTATAGGAGTGTAATTATAAAATCTATAAAAAGGAACTGTTAGCTATTATCAAGGCTTTTAAGGAATAGAGACCCGAGCTCGCCTACGAAGTAGATAATAAGGACTTATAGCTAGTAAAGATTTATACCGACTATAAGAACCTAGAATACTTTATAAAGACAAAGTAGCTGAATCGGCGACAAGCGCGTTAGGCTAAGTTCTTATTATAGTTCAACTTTAAGATAATATACCGTCTAGGACTATAGAGTATAAAGCTAGATAGCCTAACGAGACGTAGCTAGGACCTTCCGTAAGAGGTAGACTGTTATAGTCTCCCTATAGAGTATATAGAAGGTAGGGACAGAAGAGCCTTAGAGTACTTAGAAGTCGTCAAGAAGTGAAAGTCTAGCTTAGTATATAAGCGCCAAGAATTATATGCCCCGTAATATTTACTACGGGACCTAGCCCTCCAAATTCACTACTCTACTAAACCTTAATAGATTCACTTCGACTCGTAACTATATAACTTACGGTACTCCCGCGAGTATCCGCGACTACGCTAGACCCTAGAAGAAGCACGTAGAAGACTCGGAACGTAGGGTAGGTCGGAACAAGGTTTTAAGTAAAGCTACTAAGCGCGGCTTTATACGGGTTAGCCCTATTAATACGGGGACACGTACTCGCGAGGGTCGCGTATAAATATCTAGCCTTCCCTAGGCCTCTCTTACTTTCTTCGTCTTTCGTTTTATATAGTAATTATACTATACCCTTTGTATCTACACTTCGTACCTATATTCTCGCTTTTACTCTTATATCTTATAGGCTAGGCTCTCGCCCTAATATTACGAAGGACTAATAAACCGTTAACTACTCGAGTCATCCTTATAGGTGACTACGCTACCAAAAGAGGTGTCAACCTCGACAACTAAGACACTCTATTCCACTTTAGTAAGTAGGCTAATATCCCCTTCTCGAACGCCGGTACCTTCGGTACCTAGGTAAACGCTAACCCCGATACCGCCTACGCTCTTATTAACCGTACCGTCTCCTCTTTCCGCGAGACCGCCTAGTAGGTCGAGCAAGTAAACAACTAAGTAATATACCTTCAAGGTATTATAAACACCTTCTAGAACCTCGCCCCGTACGCCGACGATAACCGCCGCTAGTACTTCTCTAAGAAGGTTAACGACCTAGACGAGTTCGACGGTAATAAGAGCAAGTTTAAGGCATTTAAGACATAGCTCACTATCAAGCTATTAGCTAGTGCCGACCACTTTCCGTAAGAGAAGGACAAAGTTACGTACGTCTTCTTCCTCCTTCGGGGAGACGCCGCCGCTTAGGTATAATACTATATCGATAACGCTACGTAGACTATCGGCTACCCGGACGTCCTTACCTTAATATAGGACCTCCGTGCTGCCTTTAGTGATCTAGACCGTAGAGCTACCGCCTAGAACGCTATCTATAACCTCCTCTAGAAGAACAAGAGCTTCGCCGAGTACCTCGCGGCCTTTAACCGCGATATCGGGTTTACCGGCTATAACGAAGAGACTAAGAAGAGTACTCTCCGCCGTAGCTTATTAGTAGAGCTTCTTTAAGCCCTCGAGGACAAGGACGTCGGTACTATAAGCTTCCGTAAGCTCGTCGAGACCTACTAGCGCCTCGACTCTAATATAAAACATACCGCCTCTCTCCTCGCTTCCCGTTCTTAAGGTCGTTAGCCTCGTAGTCCCGGAAGCCACTTCGCTACTCTACTAGGCGCCGCCGCTCCTACGGCTCTCCCTCCCGTCTCTATAGGTAATACTTTAGATCTTAGCGCTAGTACCGCCGTCCCTCGAGTCTAGGGCCTCGTTAACGGTAAGCTTACTCCCGAAGAGAAGCTTCGCCGTCGCTAGGCCGGACTCTATACCTAATACGGCGGTCTAGGCTATATCGTAGTTAACTATCCGTAGCTCGCTACCTATAACGCCCGTAATCCGGTTCGCGGCGCTATCGGCGCTATCGAGTCTACTCCTACTACTCCCGCTAAGTAGGAAAAAGCCTAGGTCTTCCTCGTCGACGCGATAAAGACTAAGAATAACGTTTACCGAAAGTAAAGAGAGGAAAGAAGTTGAGGATCAATATAGTATAGCTAGACCTATACGACGAGACGGGTAAGGACTACGCTTATAAACCGTTCGTTACGAATATAAATATCGGCTTAAAGAAACTCTCTTCTTCCAATCTTACTCTTATAGACACTAGCGTACTAGGCGAGTCTTTTATAGACTATAAACTCGCGACCTCTCTTAACCTCGAACCCTAGGAACTAAAGTACCCTCGTACCCTTAAACTCTTTAACGGTACGGAGACTACTACTAGTAAGATTACTTATGTTATACACACGTCAATTACCCTTAGAGGCAAGCGTATGTCGATTACTAGCTTCCTTACGTCCCTACCGTATTAGAAGTTTATCCTCGGCCTCCCCTAGTTTAGACGATACTAACCTATTATCGACTAGACTTCCCTTACTATCAGCTTCCCTCTAGAAGCTCCTCCGGTACCTCCGCCTTCTCCGCCGCCTTAGCGCGGTCCTAAGTATACTAAGATCTTCTAGGTAAACGCCGCTACCTTTACTACTACTACTAAGTAGCCTAAAGCTTAAGTCTTCGCCGCCTCTCTCCGCGATATCGACATCGCCCTCGAGAAGCTCGATAAGAAGCGTATACCTACCGGCCCTACTACGAAGGTCCCTCCTTAGGCACACTATATCCTCTACGTATTCGATGCTAAAGCCGTAGACGAGCTGCCTCCTTATCGCCCTTACGACTATAAGATTAAGCTAGAAGAAGGTGTAGAGACACCGTTCGGACCGCTATATTCTATATCCCGAGAAGAGCTTATCGTCCTTAAGAGATACCTCGAAGAGAACCTAAAGAAGGGGTTTATTCGAGCGAGCCGTTCTAGCGCTAGTAGTCCCGTCATATTCGTTAAGAAGCCCGGCGGTAGCCTACGCTTCTACGTAGACTACCGAGGCTTAAACGCTATTATAAAGAAGAACCGCTACCTAATACCGTTGATTTAGGAGACGCTCGAGCGCCTCTCTAAGGCTAAGTACTTCACTAAGCTCGATGTCATCGCTACGTTTAATAAGTTACGAATAGTAGAAGGATATAAGTATCTTATAGCCTTCCGTACTCGCTACGGGCTATTCGCGTCGCTCGTTATACCCTTCGGCGTTTATAACAGGCCTAGTACCTTCTAGAACTTTATTAACGACATCCTTTAGGAGTTCCTCGATCAGTTCTATACTACCTATATCGACGACATCCTAGTCTATAGCGAGACTAAGGAGGAGCACTACGAGTACGTCTATAAGGTCCTTTAGAAGCTCGTAGACGCCGGCTTATAGCTCGACATCGACAAGTACGAGTTTAAGAAGACCGAAGTCAAGTTCCTTAGTTTGATTATTACCGTAGACGGCATTAAGATAGACTAAGAGAAGATCGACGCTATCGTCGAATAGGATGCTCCTACGAACATTAAAGAGGTCTAGGGTTTCCTAGGCTTTACTAACTTCTACCGCCGCTTTATCTACGTATTCTC
This sequence comes from Fulvia fulva, assembly GCF_020509005.1. Taxonomy (NCBI): domain Eukaryota; kingdom Fungi; phylum Ascomycota; class Dothideomycetes; order Mycosphaerellales; family Mycosphaerellaceae; genus Fulvia; species Fulvia fulva. The sequence continues at coordinate 2,975,905 of NC_063012.1, forward strand.
GGGCGTAGTACGCCCTTTAACGAAGCTTACGCGTAAGGGTAAGAAGTTTGCCTAGACCGACGAATGCTAGGAGGCTTTTAACTTACTCAAAGCGAAGTTTAGTAAGAACCCGCTTCTATAGCACTTCGATTTCGAACTAGAGACCCGTATAGAGACTAACGTATCCGACGGCGTAGTAGGCGGTGTCCTACTATAACGCCGCTCGCCTAAATCTCCCTAGTTACCTATCGCGTTCCTCTCTAAGAAGATGACTACTACGGAGTATAACTACGAGATCTACGATAAGGAGCTTCTCGCTATAGTTAAAGCTTTTAAAGAGTAGCGCCCCGAGCTCGAAGGCTCTACTATACCCGTCTAAGTAAGCTCCGACTATAAGAACCTCGTCTACTTTATAAAGAGTAAGCTACTTAATCGTCGCTAGGCCCGCTAGAGCGAGTTCCTCTCCCGGTTCAACTTTATAATCTCGTATACGCCCGGTAAGGCCAACTCGATAGCCGACGCCCTTACCCGCCGCCCTAGTGACTCTCTAGTTAATCGAAGAGGGGGCCGGCAAACCGTAGAGCAATAAGTTATTAAAGAGTATTACCTCTCTTTCGAGCTTCGAGAGTACTTATCGAACGGCTAGCCTACGCTCGCCGCTTCCTTTACTACTCTCGTACTCGCTCCTACCTACCTTGACGAGAGTGACGATGAATCCGAGCCTGAAGAATACGCCTCGGACGCTAAGGACTTGAACGACGATAAAGAGGGCTTAGTAACGACCGACGGCTTATCCGAATCAGACTTTAAGGGGTTTGATAATGAGGAGCAGCCCGAAGGCATTATGGCACGAGTACGAACAGCGTACGATGCCGACATAGACGCCTAAGAGTTAGTTCAGGCCCTTGAATCTGGCGCGAGGACATTCCCGGGCTTCTCGCTGTCCGAGTGCGAGCTCTAGGGAGGTGTCGTCTACTTCCGTAAGAAGCTTTACGTACCGTAGCCCGAAGGCTCTAATATCCGAGCTGAGATTCTTTAAATCGTCTACGACTCCGCCTCTAGGGGTCACCTAGGCGTAGCTAAGACCTATAAGCTCCTCGCTAGGTATTACTAGTAGCCGTATTCCTAGAAGGACGTCCGCCGCTACGTACTAAACTACGCTACTTACCGAAGAGCTAAAGCTAACTACTACCGCCCCTACGGTCTCTTATACCCTCTCCCGGCTCCTAATCGTCCGTAGAAGTACATTACTATAGACTTTATTACCGATCTTCCTTACGGTAAGACCTTTAGCGGCGTAAAGGCAAAGGCCCTTCTAGTAATCGTAGACCGTTACTCTAAGGACCGGTATATAATCCCGTACTAGAGTATAACCGTAACGGAGACTACTCGCTTGTTCTACGAATTCGTCTAGCGCTTTTAAGGCCTCCCAGATAGCATTACCTCTAATAGAGGCTCCTAGTTTATCTCGTACTTCTAGAAGCGTCTATATACTATCCTAGGCATTAAGTATAACCTCTCGACTAGCTTTTAGCTATAGACCGACGGCTAGACCGAAATTACGAACGCTATCCTCGAATAGGTCCTTCGTTACTTCGTCGACTACTACTAGAAGGATTGGCCTTAGTATATCCCTACGGTAGAGTTCGCTACTCGTAACTAGGACTCGGAGACTACTAGCTACTCTCCCTTCTATACTACGAGAGGTTACTACCCTCGTATAGGTATAGAACTAGAAGAGCCTCTCCCGCCTACTAAAGACGTAAACGAGTAAGTAGTAGACGAGTTCGCTACTATACTCTTATAGATCTATAAAGAAGTCTACGACGAGATAGTATACGTATAAGCAATCTACGAGGATCAAGCTAATCGTCGTTACTAGCTAGCTCCTAACTACTAAGTAGGCGATATAGTCTACCTTAACTCTAAGAATATTAAGACGGACCGCCCCTCTAAGAAGCTGAGCTAGAAGAACCTAGGTCCTTTTAAGATCACCGAGCGTATTAGTTTATACGCCTACCGTCTAGCTCTTCCTACGAACATAAAGATCTACGACGTCTTCTATCCCGTACGCCTTCGGCCGTCGGCTAAGGACCTATTCCCGAACTAAAACTAAGACATACTAGGACCTCCCGATGAAGTAGAAGTCGACGAGCCGGTTAACCTACCTTCTAACGACTATACCGTCCGTAAGATCCGGGCAATCCGCGTAGAGCCTAACGACATTAAAGGGCTACCGCCGATTAAGTATAAAGTCGAATAGTAAGGTTGCCCTAAGTAGGATACCTTATAGGAACCTATCTAATATATTATCTTGAATCGTTAAGCAATCGAAGAATACTACGCCCGCGTATACGATACGAGGAAGTACTACTAGTAGAGTCGCTAGAAGGGCTTAAGCTATTATTATATATTCTTAGAATAGTAGAGATAGAACATAACCCTATCATCGGCTTATACCTTATAATACTAGGGATAGCTAATAGGCAATATATATTTACTTTTCTTAATAATAATACTAACTCTAAATATATCGACTTCTCCTATACGTAAAAATATAGCCTACCTTTAATTAAGCTTAATGACCTACTAGCTCTCGGGTTAGCAAACAGATTAATAGCTAAAGAAAAAATAGAATACCGTATAAATCTAGAACTTATACTTAGTAACGGTTATATAGAGACGAGAACTTTCTAGGTAACTTATCTCAAATACGATATTGTACTCGGAAGGCCCTAGTACGACGAACACTAACTAGGCATCTACTTTGCCTCTAGTATAATAATACTTAACTCGGAGTAGTATAAGGAATATTGCCTATAGGATAGTAAGCTAGTTTAGGCCTAAAGTATTAATAATAAAGGATAAGAGCCTATAGTTACTACGTAGAAGTTCGAGACTATATTACTAATACGACTACCCTTCTAAGCTAGTATAGAGGAAGATAATAAAGGAGATCTAGTATAGATAATGACCTCCGGTACAATTATAAAGCCGCGTCCGCGCCTACGTGCTTACTCGACATCGCCGTCGACTACGCTACCCGCTAATAAAGTTACTATACTAATACTACCGGATATCGATATCTAGGAAGTTAGCGCGGAAGCGATCGAGAAGCTAGCTAGGCGAAAGGGAGCCGAAGCCTATATAATGTTTATATTTAATAAGAACGAATCTTAGTAACTAGGGGATCTACGTATAATAGACCCTCTAATAGCTTATACGATAAGTACTCGAAATATACGTAATATCGTACCCTATATACCTAATACCGGCTATAGGATACTATCTAATAACAAGACTATCGAACGGCTAGATGTACGTATAGCGGCGTTTATACTAGTAGCGTAACGCGTTAGTCCGATACCTTCTGTCTTTAAGATATATACGTAGTCCGATATAGATAGGTTTATAGAGAAGAAGGAGGAAGTTATCGATCTAAAGGATCACCTTCTACCTATCTATTATAACTTTACGTATTGCTTCTTAAAGTAAGACGCGAAGAAGCTTCTACCTTACCGGCTAGGTATAGATTACGAGATTAAGCTTAAACCTAGCGCGACTCCTCTATTTAGTAGACTATACCGTATATTAAAATAAGAAGATAAGATCATCGCCTATTAGGTTAATAAACAGCTTGCCTAAAAGGGTATACGCCGATACTAAGGTAAAGTAGATGCCTCTTTACTAGTCCTTATCGTTAAGAAACCCGGTAGAGGCCTACGAGTATATATCGACTATCGTAGTATAAGCGAACGTACTATTAAGTCAGGATATCTAATTCCCCTTATATAGGACACCTATAACTATATCGTAGGAAAGAAGTACTTTACTAAACCCGATATTATCGTAGCCTTTAATCGTATACGGATTACTAAAGGCTCAGAATAGCTAATAGCTTTTACTATAAGATATAGGTAGTTTAAATACCTTATAATGCCGTTTAGTCTATATAACGCCCTAGGGACGTTTTAGTCTTACATTAACAATACCCTAAGGGAGTTCTTAGATAACTTCGCCTTAGTATACCTCGACGACATCTTAATATTTAGTAACATCCTAGAAGAATATATTGAATATATTAAGAAGGTACTCTAGAAATACGGCGAGGCCGTCCTATAACTCGATATCACTAAGTACGAGTTTTATACCTAATCTACTAAGTACTTAGGTCTTATTATTAATAAGGACAAAGTCTTAATAGATCCGGCTAAGGTGTAAGCGATACGAGAATAGGGTATACCGGCTAATATTAAAGATATCCTTACGTTTAATAGCTTCTCCGGCTTTTATCGGCGCTTTATTAAGGACTATAGCAAGATAGTACTACCTATAGTAAAGCTAACTAAGAAAGACACACCTTAGTAGTAGACCTAAGAGTATTAAAAGGCCTTCGATAGGCTAAAGCAAGCGTTTACCGATATAGAAGGTACTGTCCTTATAATGTTTGTTCTAGGGCGTAGAACCGTCCTTAAAACAGATACTAGCGACTTCGTTACTACGGCGGTACTGTCTTAATACAATAAGGACAATATCTTAAGACCTATCGTATACTTATCTAAGAAAATAAGCCCGTAAGAACATAATTACGACATCTATAATAAGGAGCTACTTACTGTTATTAAAGCTTTCGAAGAATAGAGACCTAAGCTTATAGTAGGTAATATCGATAAAGAATCCGACTTCGAAAACCAATAAGACCTAAGCGGCCGCCCTATACTTATATATAGCGACTATAAGAACCTCGAGTACTTTATAAGTTCGAAATAGCTAAATCGTCTATAAGTAAGATAGGCCGAGTTCCTATTACAATTCTTTTTTAAGATCGTATATAGACTAGGCGTATAAGGGGTAAAGCTAGATAGTCTTATACGACGCTCTTAGGATATAATTCTATAAGACAAGTCCGACCCGAGGTATACTTAATAGGACCCGATCCTACTAAAACTAAAGCACTTCCTTTTAGTCTCTATAAGTACGATTCTCCGACTATCTTTCTTAGAAGTAGGAGTAGTCGTAGATAAATAACTAGCTACTAATATTAGTCAGTTATATAAACAAGAAGATACGATAGAGGCTACGACTTAGCTAGTAGCCGGTAAGCCCGTTAAGCTCCTTCGTAAGAACAAGATCGACGATAAATATATAATACTAATCGATAGTATAATCTATATTAAGAACCGATATAGCGGATATAGCCTTTTTATCCCGCCTATAGACAATAAAGAGAACACTATCTATATACGTATTATTAAAGCCTTCTATAATACGCTAGTAGTAGGATACCTAGGAAAGACTACTACGAGTAGATTAGTATTACGGTACTATATATAGTCTCGAATAACTCGTTTTATTAGGTCCTTCGTACGCGCCTATTAGATATACCGTAATAGCCGTAGTATTAATAAACCTTAATACGGGCTACTTATACCGCTACTAGTTATATTCGATACTTAGGACAATATCGTAATAGACTTTATAGTCGATCTACCCCTAGCGAGGTATACGGTAGATAGCTAGATCTACGAGAACGTACTTATAGTTACGGACCGCTTAGGGAAGGAGCGACATTATATTCCTATCTAGCCTTAGTAATACTAAAGGGAATAGAGACGTAGAAGGCCCGTATAAGTATAAGTATAATCGACCTATACTTTCTATTACGAGACCTTAAAGAGAGACTAGTCTAATACCGACCGAACTACGCGCTAGAGGCCTCCTTAGACTATATCCCTATTTAAACGACGCTAGGAGTAAAGGCGATAGGGGAATTAATAAACGAACTACGCCGTAACTAGAAGAAGGTACGCTAGGACAATATAAGAGACTTCCTAATAGCAAACCTACGGTAGGATAGGGAACTCGAGACGATACCTTAGCTAGACTAAGTAGCGGAACAGATTACCTCGGTTATATAGTAAGTAGAGGAACAATATACGCCGTTACTCCGGCCCTTAACGTAGTAGAAGGCCTTCTAGACCCCTAAATACTCTACGGAGGTAAAGGAGGCTAGAAGGGTAAGGCGACAGTAGACGAAGGAATATAGCTAAGAGACGTGGGAGTAGTACTGTCGCGCGACATAAGAGAAGAAGGTATAGATAAGATATAATAAGCTATAGGACTAGAGAGCGGCAATCGGGCTCGTTATAGAAAACCCGGAATAGATATAAAGACTAGCTAAATAGGTACGACTACCTAAAGAGTAACGAACCCCTTACTTCCCTTTAATCGTAGACCGCGAAGGGATTGCCTAGACTACGCCCGGGGTAGGCAAAAGTATTAGCCGACTATTTCTTTCCGACGTAAGTAGAGGTAGACCTTACGGATATCGACCCGAGTATATACCCGGAACCCCTAGATATAGATTAGGTAGTTAGCTCTAATATAGTAATAGGAGTTATAAGTAAGCTAAAAGGACAAAAAGCCCTAGGCCTAGATAGGATACTAAATATAATACTAAAAGAGTATAGAGAAGAGATCGCGCCGAGCCTTATAAACCTATTTACCGTGTACCTACGGCTAGGGTATTACCCGAGGCCGTATAGAGAGTCTATAATAGTAGTGCTACGTAAGCTATAGAAGGAGGACTATACTTAGCCTAAATCGTATAAGCTAATCGTACTTCTAAATACGATAGGGAAGGTCCTAGAAAAGATAGTAGCCTAGAGACTTACGTAGCTAGCCGAGAACAACTACGTACTCCTAGTAATATAGATAGGGAGAAGAAGCTAGCGATCGATACTAATAGTAATAGAGCTAATTATAGAGCAAATTCAGACCCTCTAGTACTACGGTAGGAACTAAGCGGCGTCCTTACTATCCCTCGATATTATAGGGGCCTTCGATAACGTCTTATACTAAAGGCTAATATATATCCTATAATAGAAAGGCATCCCCTAGTAGGCAACGAAGTTCGTCTACTCCTTCTTCTAGGAGCGAACGACATACCTAGTCCTAGGGAGGTATACGTCCGACCCGGTAAAGGTAGAGGCTAGAATACCTTAGGGATCTACTCTCTCCCCTATTCTGTTTCTAATATTTATGTCTGATCTAATCCCCCTACTCACCTCTCCGTAAACCTTAGTATCGGGATTTATAGACAACATAAACATTCTAGCCTAGTTAGACTCGACGGAGGAGAGCTATCGCCTCCTTAAAGATAGGCACAAGAAATACGAGGAGTAGGTAAGGAAGTATAGTACCCGGTTCGCCCCTAGTAAGTACTAGCTTATACACTTTAGTAGAGCGAGAACATACTATAATATAAAGGCGGCGGTAAGGATCTAAGGCTACGAGATTAAGCTATTAGCGGAGCTACGAGTACTAGGGATCTAGCTCGGCCTAAAGCTAAGCTAGAACGTATAGATTAAGAAAGCCTAGAGTCAAGCGTAAGTTAACGAAGCCTCGATAAGGAGGATTACGGCGTCTATATAAGGAGTAACATTCGATAAGGTAAGGGTAATATATAAGGCGATCGTTAGACTAGCTATATTATACGGGAGATAGATTTAGGGTATAGGAGGCGTAGGTAAGCCGATCCCGAAACGGATAGAGCAACCCCTAAATAGGACTTAGGTAGGTAACCTACGTAGAATACTAGGGGTATATAAGACAACGTTAATAAGGTCGGTAGAAATAGAGACGGGAACACTACTAATAGGCTAATATATCCGGGGAATAAGAATTTAATACGCGGTAAAGACGATAGATTACCTAGTATAAACTACGATCTAGGAGGTAAAGAATAAGATAGAAAGCCGCTACCGGAGAGGGGCTAGATATAGGACAGGCGAAAAAGATAATGACCTTACTATCTTTACGGCCGTATAGATAAGTACCTAATAGCTAGCACAAAAAGAGGAGGAGCGTAGGGCTCGCTAGGCCGGCGGGAGTAAGGCTAAGACCTAAAGCCTAGCGGAATAGATAGCGAGCTACCTATAGGAGTAGGACTAGAAAAGGAAGCCCTCTAAGATAATAGGCCGGATAGTACTCCGAGCCTTCTAGAGACATAACTACTAGCTATATAGGGACCTAATCAGGGCCGAAGTAAGTATAGCGATCCAAATTAGGTCCGAATATATTAGATTAAGGGCCTAGCTATTTAGGAGACGCGTACTAGATATCTAAAGCCTAGCCTACTAGTATAGCTACCTATCGTAAAACCTAGAATATATACTACTACTATACCCGTAGTAGGCGAGTAGTAGGGAAAATTAGAGGCACTAAGCGGGAAGGAGAGACTATAAGTCAATTATTAGGGATAAAGGTAATATTCGCCGAATCGCTCGGTAGATACTATAGTAGGAATACCTCTAGTAGTTTATCCTAGCTAGCGAGACGGAGGAGTAGATAGATAAGAGGCGGAAGCTAGAGGAGTTATAGATAGAGTAGTTATTAGGGCAGGCCTATAATACTAGCGTACTCTTAATAAGGGAAATCTAAGACGATAACGAGGGGGAAAAGATAGGCGGGAAAGAGGAGGGGTTTTTACTAATATAGTTTGCCCTCTATATATATTAATAAGATAGTATAGCTATATAGGCTAGAGTGCACTATAATAGCTTAATAAAATATCTATCTATCTATCTATATAGAGCGTAGTATAGAGCCTAGTCGTAAACCTCCTTTAATCGTACCTAATACCCTTACCGCTAACAATTAGACTATTATTAAGCGAAATATCGAGATCCTTCGGCCGTTAAAGGACGTAACAATAACTATTTAAGGTAATACCGGCGGTAACTTTAGTATAATCTAGTAGGTACTACCTACTTTTACTCGCGTAATATAATACTTTGAAGGGTAGCGAGAGAGGTATCTACTTTAGCTACTACGGTATATAGATAGATAGATAGATTTGTCATTCCCCTGTTCTAGGACCCTATCCGGCCTATGTAGGTATATATCTATTATTATGTACAAAGGGAAACCCGAATAGGTGAAAACCCTTCCCGCCCCCGACTACTCCTTATCTAGATTAGCTTTCCCTCTAAACGTACGTAGTCCATGTCACTACCCCGTTAGCCCCCGCTCCTAGCCGGTCTCGTCGCGCTGCGTCGTGTCCTCTCTTCCTACACTACTCCTACTAGGCGGTACTATTCTAGCCAGCCCTTCTCTAGTATCTAGTTCGTAATACGCCGTAGGTCTTTAGCGTTGTTAAGAAGTGCCCTAATCGTCCGGTTCCTCGCCTTTACTATCCACTCCCCCCTTCCTAGCGACTACCTCGGACAGACGAGGAGTGCGTGCCGTACGTTCTAGGAGCGATAGCCGTAGGAGTAGCTAGTATTTATGTATCCTAGAACCTTCCTCTATAATAGGTACCCCTAGAGGCCGATGTGTTCGCTTCGTAGTTGGGTTGCTATACTACTCTATGTCCTCGTAAGGCGGTAGTGGATGAGCTTCGGGGGGTACTTGACCGCGGATTTTGTAGCTGACTATTCCTTAGGTTGTCCCGCTAGCTAAGGGCGTCCACTATACCCTACAACCTGGTTGTTCTACCTCTCTTTCTATAGTTGCTCTATAAACGATTTCTTACCTTCCTATTATATTGCTAGCTATTCGTCCCTTGCCCGGTAGTTCGGCTCGTTTCCGGGTCGAATGCCCTTATACGCTAGTACTGATTCGCGGGCCCTTACGACTATACTAGCGATGACCTTCTATACTAGGTACTGTACCGACTTGCCTAAGTAGGAGGTCCGTAGTCCCTAGATATATAGGTCGATCGGCGGTATAGCGGTCTCGTACTTAAGCATCCTCGTTAGTGTCGACTTATATACCCCGGTGACCTTCCTTAGGCATTAGTTTTGGATCTTCGCTAGCGGCGCGACGAGTCCCTTTAATAGGCAGGCCCTCTCGCCTAAGGACTACACTTGGCTACTATAGGTAAGGACTGGCCGTATAATAGCCGTATTACTACGGTATATACTACCGCGGTCTTAAATAACGGCTAATATAATACTTAGAAGAGTATCGGATAAGGAGCTCGAGCTACCCTTAACCGTAGAGGGTTACTTCTCTATAGCGATTAACCTTACTTAGTAGAAGATAAGTAAATAATCTATACGATTAGATGATACGCCTATATACGTAGTAGTAGCCGTATTATACCTAAGAATAAAGTAGCGTTAGCTTAAGTATAACGAAAGTAATAGCCACTTCGGTTCTACTAATATATAGATTATAGGCCGTAAGAAAGAGGTAACGAAGCTCTAGCGAACCTATAAGCTAGTTACGATCAAGAAGAAGTAGTCGTAATAGTCCTTATACCTTACCGTCTATAAGGGCTTTATTAAAGATTAGGAGAACGACGAAGATTACGCTTAATAAGGCCTCGATAAGATAGAGTAGTATATAGGCCTACCGTAATACCCTAAAGCTAAGCTTACTATTACTAATTTACCTATCAAGTATTAGGTTAATAAGCTACCGTAATAGCCTAATCTAGTATAAATAGCGCTCGATATTTACTACTACCCTATAGTAAGTAATAAGCTAGAGCGATAGCTTAGTTAAGTAGATAATATTCTTATACCGAAGCAAAGGTATATAGTAAAAAGTACTATTAATAACCTAATAATCTTAAACAGCTAGTATAAGTAAGAGGTAATAACGATTAAGAAAGAGCTATTTAATAGGGTAAGAACTCCGGTAATAACACCTCCGATAGTAATACTAGATAGATAGATTTATTATTCTCTATTCTAGGACCCTATTCGGCCTATATAGGTATATATCTATTGTTATATATAAATAGAATCCCGAATAGGTAAAAGCCCTTCCCGCCCCCGACTTCTCCCTATCTAGATTAGCTTTATCTTTAAACGTATATAGTCTATATTAGTCGACGACGAGAATCACCTATACGTAGTGTCGGCTACGAACCTCTCGTCTTACTACGAGAGAGCTAAGTATTCTTACGCTAGAGCGTCGTAGGCGCGACGGGCGTATAACGTACGCGAAGCCGCGGCGAATAGAGGATTACTAGTAAAACGGGTATAAAAATTATCCGACGAGCGTGTACTCGTATTAGGAGCGAGTCCCTCTTCTTTCTACGTATAAGAAGGGCGCGGAACTGTGGCCTATACGCTCGATAGGACACCTCTAGTATAAGTATAGAATTTTTACCTCCGGAGACCGTAAACTAAGCGGGCTAAGCGACGAATATTAGACGAGCGGACTATAGAATAACAACTAAGCGGACTATACGACGGCGTCGAGCGGACTACGAAACAATCTAGTATTTACTAGCGGGTAATACGGTAGGTAGGTAGACACGCGACGAAGCCTATAAGGGCCTATTAAGTACCCGGTATAGGAACGAGGGTTTTACCTAAGGTACTACTTATCCCGCTACATAACGTACCTAGTCTAATATAGTAGATTACTACGAGGAAAAGACGATAGCCTAAGCAAGGAAAAGACGGCTATTAGGACGGGGAAAAGACGTATAATATAAGTAGATTAGTTCTATAATTAGGGAGGATCGAGGGTAGGGTAATAAGGAAATTTATATTAGTTAGTAGGTAGAAACGTAAGGAGTACGCTGCCCGGCGTAGTATATGCCCCGAGCAAACCTACGAGGTATAGACGGCCGCTTTCTAGAGATAGGCTACGGTAACGCGAAGGGCGTTAAAACCTAGGGCGTAGTATATACTAGTAGCGACGGCTAACACTGTCTATATAGCCCGAGAGGACGGATACGTATGTCGGTCAATAGAGAGCACTAAAGGGCTTAGGCCTATAGAGGTAGATATTAGCTTAAGGAGCAAATAGGGAGGGAGGGCGTAGAGGGAAGCTTTTGCTCCGGGCTAACCTCTCGAAACGAGGCTATACGGTAGTGCTAGATAAGTAGGAAAGCGCGGTTAAGACTTGTTACCTTATCTCGTAGATAGCTTGCTAAATACGATTCCTTCCTTGTTACTAGACATATTAGGAGCCTTTAACAATGTCTTATACTAGAGGCTGATCCACATCCTGAAATAGAAGGCTATCCCTAACTAGACAGTCCAGTTTATCTAGTCCTTCCTTAGAGGCAGAACCACAAGACTAAGACTAGGTAGATACAAATCTAACAGCATGCCTACAGAGACAGGAATCCTATAGGGGTCAACAATGTCTCTAATCCTGTTTCTCCTCTTTATAGCAGACCTGCTAGCAAAGCTAAACTCTAGAAACAAATCAGCCTTAGGGTTTGTGGATGACACAAACATCCTAGCCTAGTCAGACAGCACAGAAGAGAACTGCAGAATCTTGTAGAAGAAACACAAGGAATGTGAGGAATGGGCTAGGAAACATAGAGCCAGATTTGCCCTAGAGAAGTATCAACTCATCCACTTTAGTAGAGCCAGAAACAGACACAATATGCAAGCCCCAATCACTATTTAGGGACACATAACAGAACCCTTAAGTGAATTAAGGGTGCTAGGAATATGGCTGGATCTAAAGCTCAGCTAGGGACCACAGGTCAAGAAAGCACAGGCAAGAGCAGACAACAACAGGCAATCAATTGACAGGCTTACAGCCTCCACATAGGGAGCCACATTTGCGAAAGCAAAGGTTATGTACAAGGCCATTGTGAAGCCAGCCATACTATATAGAGCCCAGATCTGGTCAGCCTAAGACAAGATCCCAAAGAGAATTGCAGATCCTATCAGCAGAGCCTAAGCCTCCTGTCTGAAAAAGGTGCTTAGAGCATACAAGTCAACTCTAACAAGGGTGGTCGAAATGGAGTCTGGCTCCCTACTAGCCAAGCTCTACCTTCAAGGGTTGAGATACCAGTATGTAGGAAAGACGTCTATATACCTAGCCTAGCGAGTAATCCAGAAGGCAGTCAACAAAATCAGGAGCCAGTACATAAGAAGGCACAGACAAGCAAGACCCAATCCAGCCCTATAGAAGTAGCAGGACCTGCAGAAGTTCAAAGAACTAACAGAACAGCTGCACCTAGCCAAGCAGGAACAGGACAGAGGGGCTCAGGGGAGAGAATTAGCAGCTAGCTAAGGGAAGAAGCAACAGTCTCTAGCTAAAAGGATAGCAGGACTCCTCTAGAAGACTGAATGGACAAGAACCCTATAGAGGCTAGGAACCCTAAAGGCACTCCAACAGTTTGGTAGCCACAACTACCTACTGTACTCAGACCTGACCAGGTCAGAAGCAAGCATAGCAATATAAATCCGCTCTGAACACATCGGAGTCAGGGCATACCTGCATTAGAGAAAAGTCCTAGGTATCGAAGACAAGAGTTGCCTATACGGCTACCTGTCCTAGAATGTCGAACATAGACTTCTGGTTTACAAAGAATAGAGTACAGGGAGAGGTGAATGGAGGGCAAGGGCAAGGAACAGAAACTTCTAAGCCATGATCAGCAATAAGGGAGACCTCTAGAGAATTACAAGGTGGATCATCTACTAAGGATTTTTGGAGCAGTTCTCTCTTACTAGGGAAACAGAGAGATGGATTGAGGAGAGAAAGAAGGAGGAGGAGAGCAGGAAGAGGGAGGCAACTCCAGGGTTGCAGACAAGGTAGTCAGAGGCTAACTACCATGACACTAGTGCACCCTAATAGAAGGAAAACTGAGAACTCATGGCAAGGAAGCTATTAGAGAAGGAGAGGAGGTTTTTACCTAGGAACAGGTTTCCTACCTTATATAGCAACATATATAGACATAAACCCGTATAGGCCGGAGGGCACTATAACGGGTAAATGAATCATCTATCTATCTATCTATATAGTCTATATTACTACCCCTACAATCGATATCTAGAATAGCTTAAAGGGAAAGCTATCGGCGCTATCGCTAAACACGATATATTCGAAAGCCCTTATTAAGGCTATTCTAACGATCTATAAAGTAGGCTACTACCCCTAGAATTAAGGGAGTTCTACCTTATTTAATTTAGATAGCTTAAAGTTCTCTTCACCCTATTTCTTAAGCTCTAAACGCCGCGGAGATACCTAGCTATACTAGGTAACTCCTAGGTAATAGTAGTATAGGCTACGGTACTACCGGCGCCTACGGCTCTATAGGCGAAGCTTCCCTAAGACAACTAGTAGCAACTTGTAGAGGACGTAAAAAGTATAGAAACTAATAATTAGCTCCTATACTAGTCTCTCTAGGTGATAATTACTTAGCTACGTACGGCGCTTGTACTATCGTATTACTAAGGGTAATAAGAAATAAGGACGACGTCTTAGACGATTAATAAGGCCACCCGGAATTAATACCCCTATAGCTAGGTATCGGTCGCGGTATTAATACTAGGCCCCGCCTAACGTACGATATAGTTACGATCCGTATTATAGTAAAGGAAGACTAGGCCGAAGTTATAAAGCTATCGAATAAGGAGCTCGCCTAGCGAACTAATTAACTAGGGGTAGTCGTAGTAAACTAATAGTTTAACAGTACTCTATAGATCTATACTAGCTCTACTACTACTAGGAGGTACCTAGAGGTATAGCTATAATAGGCATCTAAGGTTACGGTATTAGCGAAGGTCTTAACGAAGTAATTTACGATCCTAATCTACGATATGCCTAAACAGTTCGACCTAACTAACTAAGGTTACCTACGTACTCTCTAAGAGGACAACTCGGTCACTCTTAACTCTCTAATCTAGAAGGCGACTTAGCTCTATAGAAAATGGCTAGAAGGTAAGAAGGCCTCGGCGCTAATTATATAGCTATAAGACGCGAAAGCAGCGGATCTAGTAATAGAACAAGGCCTAATCTAGTAATATAGCCTCAAGATAGTCGAAAAGTACTTATTATCCTTTCGTGTCCTCTAATACTTTAGATACTAATAGTATAGACACTAAACCTATACGTATAGAAATAAGTAGGCCTACTTAAACTATATAGGAGACTATATATCTAGGGACTATATATCGGCTACGAGGCGGTACGCGAACTATCCGGGCACTACCTATCGTATAGCGCGGAATACGTATAGCGGAAACTAGCAAAAAACAAGGTTATTATAAACAGAACCGTCGCCCTAAGATTCTACGGCGACTATAAGGCTAGCCTATACCGGAACTAGCTAGCGGCGGTCGGGTATAAGCGCCCTAGGGCCGAGAATAATATAAAGGATACGTAACCTAAGGCGTACGGGAGGCTACGTACTCTACTAGCTACGGCGAGGGAATCTAACTAGGCCCGGCTCCCCTTTAGTATATAACCGATAGGCGTAGACTAGAACGCGCTAGATAGTAGTATATAGGATATTATAGAGGAAATAATTATCGATAACGATAACTAGTCTCGATACGCTTAGCGTTATCTAGTATAACGTTAACTATAGTAAGGATATAGTATAGAACTATTCCCTATACGAGGCGGACCTATACGTCTACTATATCCTAGTAATCTAGGAGCTATAGATTAACCCGTACTATAAGAGACTAACGACCTATAAGTTACTAGGCTATACGATATACCTACGAAGCGACGGTAGACCTCGTACGTACTTCTATATTAGTAAGGATATACTAGAATCCGACTAGGAGGTAGTATACTACGTAGACGAAGAAGGTACGGGAGACATTACCTCTCTCTATATAAGTAGTACTTAGATATATAACATATATATATAACCGCTAGCCTCGAGGTCTAGCCGCGACCTTAGGGTCTATAGACACCTAGATAGTACGCTTAAGAGACAAGGGTACTATATTGTAGTAGGAGACTTTAATATATACTACCCTTCCTAGAAAATCCTTATATAGCCGTACCCTATAGCCGACGAAGTAATCGACTTGATAGCGAGTAACGTAATTGCCCTTAATACCCTAAAAGACCTAGGTACCTAGAAGAGAGCGGGACTCTAAGGTACGATCGACCTCTCCTAGATCTTAGATAGCTACTACTATATAGTAACCTACTATAGGATCGAATACGAACTCGAGGCGTCGTTAGACTATATACTAGTTAGGACCTCTATTACGATATCGATATAATATATACTAGCGAGGACCCCTAAGCTAAACTAAGGAAAGGCCTACTAGGCTAGTATCTAGGTATATCTCGACGACTCCGAGAGGCTAGTCTCGATCGCGTAGTAGTAATATAATAGTAAAGACGAGATAGACGAGGTAGTCTAAGGGTTAATAGACGAGATAAGAAAACCGACCTTACTTTACGTTCCGCTTACCTAACTAACGACATAGTCTAAACTATACTAGACGCCGAAGTACACTACGGTAGTACGAGAAGTAAGGAGAGCCCGCCGGGTATAGACGAGTAGCTATAGCGAGGAGGCCTAGAACGTATATAGGGAGGCATACTAATAGAAGAAAGCTATAATACGGAGGGAGAAAGCAGTCGGCTAGAGGGCTATAGTAGAAGAAATCGCCGGCAAGCTAGCGAGGATATAGAAGCTAGCAAAATGGGCCCGATAGGACCCTATATAGGGCCCCTCCTTCTCTATCCTAGCGCTATAGTCGCCTAGTAGCCCGGTTAGCGACCCCGAGGCTAAGGCGCGTCTACTAGCTAGCAAGTTCTTCTCGCCCCTAGTCGAGGCTAATCTAAGCGATATAAATAGCTCTACTCCCCTAGCCCCTAGTATTGCGGTCCGATAGGAGGTGTCCGAGGGAGAAGTTACCGCTATACTTAGGAAGTTACCGGCGAAGAAAGCCCCGGGGCCGGATAGGATCCTAAACGAGCTACTAAAGAAGTATAGAGATTAACTAGCCCTAGTAGTCGTAGCGATCTTTAAAGCCTACCTCAAGACCGGATACTACCTAATAGTATTTAAATAATCGACGATAGTAGTCCTACGTAAGCCGTAAAAGGAAGACTATACGTAGGTAAAGTCGTACCGCCTAATTACGCTCCTTAACACTCTTAGGAAGGCGCTTAAGAAGCTAGTTATAACGAGACTCTCCGAGGCGGTAGAGGAATACTCCCTACTCCCGGACATCTAGATAGGTACGCGCCTATAGCGATCGACGCTATCCGCGATAGAACTTATTACCTCTTAGGTAAGGGCTATCTAGTATAAGAATAGGGACAAGGTAGTATCCTTACTTAGTCTAGACATATCGGGAGCCTTCGACTACGTGTTATACCCGCGGCTACTCTATATCCTAAGGTCGAAAGGACTCCCTAAGTAGCTTATTAACTTCGTACGGTCCTACCTCTAAAACCGTAGCACGTCGATCCTAGTCGGCTAGTATAAAAGCCTATTTCAAGTAGTCTATACTAGAATTACGTAAGGCTTAACGCTAGTACCTATCCTATTACTCTTCTTTATAGCAATGGTACTCCTAGCCCTAGAATCCTAGAATACCGCTACGAGCGGCTTCGTAGATAATACGAATATCCTAGCGTAGTCGTCCTCGACTAAGAAGAACTATAGGCTACTAGAAGAGAAGTATAAGATCTACGAGGACTAGGCTAGGAGGTATAGGGCTTAGTTTACCTTAGAAAAGTACAATCTAATACACTTTACGCGCCGGCTACGGTTGTATAATATATAAGCTTCTATCTAGATATAGGGATATACGTATAAGGGCGCGCGTACTATAGGGTCCGAATAAGAGAGTCGTTATTCTACGAAGCTATAAAAGAGGAGCGCGAGGCGCGGCGAAGTTATAAAGTAAAGCCAAGCCGCGCTAACCCGATACGGAAGGTCCGCGGTTCACCCGGGCCGACGTAGCTATAGTAAGGGGTCGCGGGCTACCCGTAATAGTACCCCCCCTCTTAAGATACGTCTTAGTCCTCTAAGCGTTATCTATCTTATACGGCCACTTGCCCGTACTACTCTATAACCGTACGAAAGTCTAGTTATCCTCTAATACCTTATTATCGTCTAGTAATATATCTATATCCTGTCTATCTATAACTAGCCTATCCGCGGCCAGCTCCCTTCGAGAAATATACTACCTAGTTAGCTAGTTTGCCCTAGACCTAAGTCTGTCTTCGGCTAGTACTCGCGTATAATCCTTATAGCTAAGGTTAGGTATTATTATAGGCTCTATAGGTTTTTACTCGAGCATTAGTATAACTACCGGTACTGTCGTAGAGCTAAGGGTAGTAGGTAATACCGGAGTCCTTAGTTAAGACAGTAGGCTTTCCCGTAGCCTAGCTAGTATAGCGGTACGTAGTAAATATATACTAAGTAGATTCTATTAGAGATATAGCTCGAGACAACTTATTCGTAACGGTATTACTATTAACCCTAATCGTGTTAAGCCCGAGGACCTTATTACTTAGGAGGACCTAATTAGATAGAGCTATCAAGCCTATAGGCGTAGACAACTCCGGTCGGTTATAGTAAAAGTCTATAATAGCGGCGGCCGCGTGTTTAAATATGTTCTTAGCCGGTTACTAGGTCTTACTATCCTCCTTATTCTAATATCCAAGCTATTTTACCTTATACTAAGTGTCTACTTTACGCTTCTGCCCCTTCTTTACTTTACCTACTCGTATACGGGTATATATATCTAAGATCTTCTCTACCTTATATATATATAGGTATTACGACTATATTAGCGACTATATCGGCTTCTATAGTATTAGGCTCGATAGTTATCGGCGGTAGTAGTACTAGATACTAGCCTTCGAGTAGTAGGAAGTCGGGATGATCGGCTCGCTAAAGTAACGAAGTGTAGAAGTAGTTGTCGAGTCCTACTATAGCGTCCGACAATCTCAGTTTATATAAGAGCTTAGCTAGTATAACTTCTATAATCTAGTACGGGCTAGCGTATCTTCTATTAAGCTTCTTAGATAGTCGAGTCGTACGGATGTTCTTAGTACTTAGGTATACCTAGTCGCCTAATTTATAGTCTAGCGTGATACTTTAGTAGCGGTTTACTACTTTAGCTTAGAGAGCTTATAACATCCGTATATTTTCTTAAAGGTGCTTATAAAGGTCGTAAATCCGGTGTATAAAGACTTTAGCCGATCGCGTATCTAGTCGCTAGAGAGTAGTTAGTCCTCCCTCTTTTCTAGCGCTTAGGTCTACGCGCTCTATAAACTTAGGGTTATAGCCTAAAGTAGCGTAGAATAGCGACATACTAGTAGTTTCAGAAAGGTAGTTATTGATCGCGAACTAAGCTAGACAAAGCTATTCTGCCTAGTTATCTTATACCTCGTTAGTAAATATACGGAGATACTATTCTATTACTTAGTTAGTACGTTCCGACTATATATTAGTTTCTAAGTAGTATAAAGAACTTAGCTTACGACTTATACGAAGCATCTTATAAAGTTTCTTCTAGAAGGTAGTGACCTATTACTTGCCGCGGTCTAAAGTAATAGTGTTAGGAAATCCGCGTTAGGAGAATATATACTTAAGGAAAAGTCTTGCCGCATTCTATATAGTTATCGCTCCGATCGGAATCAGCTCGACTTCCTTCGTTAGCCTATCTATTACGGTTATAATGTTGTTATAGGTTATACTATCGAGGGTACTATTAGGAAGTCCGACTACAAAGTCTACCGCGATGTGCCTCTAAGGTCGGTCCGGTACTAAAAGTAGGTATAATGATCTAGGTAGCTAGGAGTATAGAGATTTCGTCGTACGGTATATATAGTAATTCGCGGTATATCTACGTACTAATCTTACTAAGCCAGCCCAATAGAATTCTCGTGCTACGAGTTTATAGGTTCGAGCTCGTCCTAGATGTCCTACTACTAGAGCGTTATAATTTATTCTAATAAGCCGAGTCCGTAGGGCCTAGTTATCGGGTACCTATAGGCTCTAACTATCGTACTAGTTTCGTATATATAACATATTACTATCTACCTTATAGTATATAGGGTGTATCTTCGCCTTCTATAAGAGTAGAGGGATAGTACTATCCTTCCGTAATATCTTAATTGCCGCCTTAAGTTCTTAGTCTAGGGCGTAAGTAGTCGTTATATAGTACTCGAGTTTAGCTTCGACTTCGGCTTCATTCGTAGTCTATACTTCCTAAGCTAGTACTAGCTATATTTATAGTACCTGTTCTAGTTCTAGAATAAACTCGGTTACTTTAGGATTTAGGGGAGTCGTCTCTTCTTCTTCGGGCGTATCTTCGATAGTAGCTCGTATAGAGTCGATCTTAAGGAATCGCTCTAGCGGAAGTAATGTCTAATACTAGTACTAATTTCTCGGATCTTCTACCCCCTACGGAAGGTCCTAGCTACGTCTCGTTAGGCTATCTAGCTTCGTTCCTTATATACCTAGGCGGTATATAATCTAGAAGTTGAATTGTAATAGAAATTCTACCTATCGCGCTTGTTAGAGATATAGCTACTTTATAGTTATAAAATATTCGAGGTTCTTATAGTCTATAAACACTTTGACTAGATCGCCGTCCTTGTCTACTTCGTAAGTAAGCTCTAGGCGCTACTCTTCGAATGTTTTAATAATCGCGAGGAGTTCCTTATCGTAGATCTCGTAATTATACTCCTAGGGGCTTAGCTTCTTCGAATAGAAAGCTATAGGATACAACACTCCCTACTCGTCGTATTATAAGAGCACACCTATATTAACAAAGTCTAAGGAGTTAGTCTCGACGACAGTCTACCTACCCGGTATATAGTATACTAGTATACCCGCCTTACTAAACGCTACTTTTAACGCCTCGAATACCCTCTAGCAATCATTAGTCTAGTTAATTCTACGGTTCTTATGATTGCTAGGCCTATCTAACTTTGTTAGGTTAGTCAATAGGGATATAATACGAGAGAAGGCCTCGATAAACCTACGGTAGAAGTTCGTAAATCCTAGGAAGGCTTAGACATCCTTAAGATTAGTTAGTGCTTCCTAGGTCTATATACATTCCAATTTCTCCGGGTCTATCTCGATACCCTAGGGTGTAATAATAAGGCCTAGATATTTTATACGTTCCTAGTAGAACTCGGACTTATCGATATTAATAGTAAGCCCGGCATCTCGTAGCTTAATTAATACCTTTCGTACGTATTTGACGTACTCCTCTAGAGTGTCGCTAAAGATAAAGACGTTATCTAGATATACTAACACAAAGTCATCTAGATGTTTATATAGAACCTTGTTAATAAATAACTAAAAGGTTACCGGTCCGTTATAGAGGCCGAACGGCAATACGAGGTATTCGTATATACCGTAGCGTATTACGAAAGCTATTAGCTACTCGTGCCCTTCCGCGATACGTAACTTGTTAAAGGCTACTACAATATCTAGTTTCGTAAAGTACTTCTTTCCGTATATACGGTTAAGCGTTTCCTTTATTAATAGAATAGGATAGCGATTCTTAATAGTGATAGCGTTTAGCCTACGGTAGTTAATATATACTCGTAGCCCTCCTCTAGGCCTTCTTACTACTAATACTAGTGCCGGTGTCATGGTCTCCCCACAGAGTGTACAGAAGGTGGGGACAGAAGAGCCTCAGAGGGCTCAGAAGTCGTCAAGAAGTGACAGTCCAGCTTGGTGTGTGAGCGCCAAGAATCACATGCCCCGCAACATTCACTACGGGACCCAGCCCTCCAAATTCACCCCTCTACCAAACCTTGACAGATTCACTTCGGCTCGTGACTGTGTGACTCACGGCACTCCCGCGAGCACCCGCGACTGCGCTGGACCCTGGAAGAAGCACGTGGAAGACTCGGAACGTAGGGCAGGTTGGAATAAGGTTTTGAGCAAAGCTGCTGAGCGCGGCTTCGCACGGGTTAGCCCTGTTGATGCGGGGACACGCACTCGCGAGGGTCGCGTATAAATATCTGGCCTTCCCCAGGCCTCTCTTGCTTTCTTCGTCTTTTGTTTTGTGTAGCAATCATACCATACCCTTTTGCATCTGCACTTCGCACCTGCATTCTCGCTTTCACCCTTGCATCTCACAGGCCAGGCTCTCGCCCTGACATCACAAAAGACCAACAAACCGTCAACCACTCGAGTCATCCTCATGGGTGACCACGCCACCGATAGAGGTGTCAACCTCGACAACCAAGACACTCCATTCCACTTCAGTGAGTGGACTGACATCCCCTTCTCGAACGCCGCTGCCTTCGGTGCCTGGGCAAACGCCAACCCCGACACCGCCTACGCTCTCATCAACCGCACCGTCTCCTCTTTCCGCGAGACCGCCCAGCAGGTCGAGCAAGCAAACAACCAAGCAACATACCTTCAAGGTATTGTGAACACCTTCCAGAACCTCGCCCCGCACGCCGACGACAACCGCCGCCAGCACTTCTCCAAGAAGGTCAACGACCCAGACGAGTTCGACGGCAACAAGAGCAAGTTTGAGGCATTTGAGACACAGCTCACCATCAAGCTGTTGGCTAATGCCGACCACTTTCCGCAAGAGAAGGACAAAGTCACGTACGTCTTCTCCCTCCTTCGGGGAGACGCCGCGGCTCAGGTACAACACTACATCGACAACGCCACGCAGACTATCGGCTGCCCGGACGTCCTCACCTTGATGCAGGACCTCCGTGCTGCCTTTGGTGATCCAGACCGTAGAGCCACCGCCCAGAACGCCATCCACAACCTCCTCCAGAAGAACAAGAGCTTCGCCGAGTACCTCGCGGCCTTCAACCGCGACATCGGGTTCACCGGCTACAACGAAGAGACCAAGAAGAGCACTCTCCGCCGTGGTTTGTCAGCAGAGCTTCTTCGAGCCCTCGAGGACAAGGACGTCGGTGCTATGAGCTTCCGTGAGCTCGTCGAGACCTGCCAGCGCCTCGACTCCAACATGAAACACACCGCCTCTCTCCTCGCTTCCCGTTCTCAAGGTCGTCAGCCTCGTGGTCCCGGAAGCCACTTCGCTGCTCCACTAGGCGCCGCCGCTCCTACGGCTCTCCCTCCCGTCTCTGTAGGTGACGCTATGGATCTCAGCGCTGGTGCCGCCGTCCCTCGAGTCCAGGGCCTCGTCAACGGTAAGCTCACTCCCGAAGAGAAGCTTCGCCGTCGCCAGGCCGGACTCTGCACCTACTGCGGCGGTCCAGGCCACATCGCAGCCAACTGTCCGCAGCTCGCTGCCCGTAACGCCCGCAACCCGGTTCGCGGCGCTGTCGGCGCTATCGAGCCTGCTCCTGCTGCTCCCGCTGAGCAGGAAAAAGCCTAGGTCTTCCTCATCGACGCGATGAAGACCAAGAACAACGTTTACCGAAAGTGAAGAGAGGAAAGAAGTTGAGGATCAATACAGCACAGCTAGACCTGTACGACGAGACGGGCAAGGACCACGCTTGCAAACCGTTCGTCACGAATGTAAATATCGGCTCAAAGAAACTCTCTTCTTCCAATCTCACTCTCATGGACACTGGCGCACTAGGCGAGTCTTTTATGGACTATAAACTCGCGACCTCTCTCAACCTCGAACCCCAGGAACTGAAGTACCCTCGCACCCTTGAACTCTTTGACGGCACGGAGACTACCACTGGTAAGATTACTCATGTTGTACACACGTCAATCACCCTCGGAGGCAGGCGTATGTCGATCACCAGCTTCCTTACGTCCCTACCGCATCAGAAGTTTATCCTCGGCCTCCCCTGGTTCAGACGACACCGACCTATCATCGACTGGACTTCCCTTACTGTCAGCTTCCCTCCAGAAGTTCCTCCGGCACCTCCGCCTTCTCCGCCGCCTCAGCGCGGTCCTGAGTATACCAAGATCTTCCAGGTGAACGCCGCTGCCTTCACCACTGCTGCTAAGCAGCCCAAAGCTCAAGTCTTCGCCGCCTCTCTCCGCGATATCGACATCGCCCTCGAGAAGCTCGACAAGAAGCGTACACCTACCGACCCTGCTACGAAGGTCCCTCCTTGGGCACACCACATCCTCCACGTATTCGATGCTAAAGCCGCAGACGAGCTGCCTCCTCATCGCCCTCACGACCACAAGATTGAGCTAGAAGAAGGTGCAGAGACACCGTTCGGACCGTTATATTCCATGTCCCGAGAAGAGCTTATCGTCCTCAAGAGATACCTCGAAGAGAACCTAAAGAAGGGGTTCATTCGAGCGAGCCGTTCCAGCGCTGGCAGTCCCGTCATGTTCGTCAAGAAGCCCGGCGGTGGTCTACGCTTCTGCGTAGACTACCGAGGCTTGAACGCTGTTACAAAGAAGAACCGCTACCCAATACCGTTGATTCAGGAGACGCTCGAGCGCCTCTCTAAGGCCAAGTACTTCACCAAGCTCGATGTCATCGCTGCGTTCAACAAGTTACGAATGGCAGAAGGACACGAGTATCTCACAGCCTTCCGTACTCGCTACGGGCTGTTCGAGTCGCTCGTTATGCCCTTCGGCGTTTGTAACGGGCCTAGTACCTTCCAGAACTTCATTAACGACATCCTTCAGGAGTTCCTCGATCAGTTCTGCACTGCCTACATCGACGACATCCTAGTCTACAGCGAGACCAAGGAGGAGCACCGCGAGCACGTCTGTAAGGTCCTTCAGAAGCTCGCAGACGCCGGCTTGCAGCTCGACATCGACAAGTGCGAGTTTGAGAAGACCGAAGTCAAGTTCCTTGGTTTGATCATTACCGCAGACGGCATCAAGATGGACCAAGAGAAGATCGACGCTATCGTCGAATGGGATGCTCCTACGAACGTCAAAGAGGTCCAGGGTTTCCTAGGCTTTGCCAACTTCTACCGCCGCTTCATCCACGCATTTTCGGGCGTGGTACGCCCTTTGACGAAGCTCACGCGCAAGGGTGAGAAGTTCGCCTGGACCGACGAATGCCAGGAGGCTTTTGACTTGCTCAAAGCGAAGTTTGTTGAGAACCCGCTTCTACGGCACTTCGATTTCGAACTGGAGACCCGTGTAGAGACCGACGCATCCGACGGCGTGGTGGGCGGTGTCCTGCTACAACGCCGCTCGCCTGAATCCCCCTGGTTACCTGTCGCCTTCCTCTCCAAGAAGATGACCGCCACGGAGTGTAACTACGAGATCTACGACAAGGAGCTTCTCGCCATCGTCAAAGCTTTCGAAGAGTGGCGCCCCGAGCTCGAAGGCTCTGCTATGCCCGTCCAAGTAAGCTCCGACCATAAGAACCTCGTCTACTTTATGAAGAGCAAGCTGCTCAATCGTCGCCAGGCCCGCTGGAGCGAGTTCCTCTCCCGGTTCAACTTCGTGATCTCGTACACGCCCGGCAAGGCCAACTCGATGGCCGACGCCCTTACCCGCCGCCCTGGTGACTCTCCAGTTGATCGAAGAGGGGGCCGGCAAATCGCAGGGCAACAAGTCATCAAAGAGCACAACCTCTCTTCCGAGCTTCGAGAGTACCTATCGAACGGCCAGCCTACGCTCGCCGCTTCCTTTGCTACTCTCGTGCTCGCTCCTGCCTACCTTGACGAGAGTGACGATGAATCCGAGCCTGAAGAATACGCCTCGGACGCTGAGGACTTGAACGACGATGAAGAGGGCTCAGTAACGACCGACGGCTCATCCGAATCAGACTTTGAGGGGTTTGATAATGAGGAGCAGCCCGAAGGCATCATGGCACGAGTACGAACAGCGTACGATGCCGACATAGACGCCCAAGTGTTAGTTCAGGCCCTTGAATCTGGCGCGAGGACATTCCCGGGCTTCTCGCTGTCCGAGTGCGAGCTCCAGGGAGGTGTCGTCTACTTCCGTAAGAAGCTTTACGTACCGCAGCCCGAAGGCTCTAATATCCGAGCTGAGATTCTTCAAATCATCCACGACTCCGCCTCTGGGGGTCACCCAGGCGTAGCCAAGACCCACAAGCTCCTCGCTAGGTATTACTGGTGGCCGCATTCCTGGAAGGACGTCCGCCGCTACGTGCTGAACTGCGCTGCTTGCCGAAGAGCCAAAGCTAACCGCCACCGTCCCCACGGTCTCTTGCACCCTCTCCCGGCTCCTGATCGTCCGTGGAAGCACATCACTATGGACTTTATCACCGATCTTCCTCACGGCAAGACCTTCAGCGGCGTGAAAGCAAAGGCCCTTCTAGTGATCGTGGACCGTCACTCCAAGGACCGGTACATGATCCCGTGCTGGAGCATGACCGCAAAGGAGACTGCTCGCTTGTTCTACGAATTCGTCTGGCGCTTTCAAGGCCTCCCGGATAGCATCACCTCTGACAGAGGCACCCAGTTCATCTCGCACTTCTGGAAGCGTCTGTGTGCTATCCTAGGCATCAAGCATAACCTCTCGACCAGTTTTCAGCCACAGACCGACGGCCAGACCGAAATTACGAACGCTATCCTCGAGCAGGTCCTTCGTTGCTTCGTCGACTACCACCAGAAGGATTGGCCTCAGCATATCCCTGCGGTGGAGTTCGCTACTCGTAACTGGGACTCGGAGACTACTGGCTACTCTCCCTTCTATACTACGAGAGGTTACCACCCTCGTACAGGCATGGAACCAGAAGAACCTCTCCCGCCTACCGAAGACGCAAACGAGCAAGCAGCAGACGAGTTCGCTACTATGCTCTCACAGATCCATGAAGAAGTTCACGACGAGATGGTGTACGCACAAGCAATCTACGAGGATCAAGCCAATCGTCGTCGCCAGCCAGCTCCCGACTACCAAGTAGGCGATATGGTCTACCTCAACTCCAAGAACATCAAGACAGACCGCCCCTCCAAGAAGCTGAACTGGAAGAACCTAGGTCCTTTTGAGATCACCGAGCGTATCAGTTCACACGCCTACCGTCTAGCTCTTCCTGCGAACATAAAGATCCACGACGTCTTCCATCCCGTACGCCTTCGGCCGTCGGCTGAGGACCCATTCCCGAACCAAAACCAAGACATGCCAGGTCCTCCCGATGAAGTAGAAGTCGACGAGCCTGTTAACCTACCTTCTGACGACTATGCCGTCCGCAAGATCCGGGGAATCCGCGTAGAGCCCAACGACGTTGAAGGACTACCGCCGATCAAGTATGAAGTCGAATGGCAAGGTTGCCCTGAGTGGGATACCTCATGGGAACCTATCCAACATATCATCTTCAATCGTCAAGCAATCGAAGAATACCACGCCCGCGCAGACGGCCCAGAAGTCAACATCGGCAGGCTCTTCGAATCTGAGCTTTTCGACGGGGCTTACCAATGGTGTATCGACCATGACATCAGGCCTAGGCCTGGTACTGAAGCTGAACATCCTCGATATGTGGAACTACTACGGCTTCGTAGGAACTCAGCTTTGTTCGGGGGGGCTACTGTCATGGTCTCCCCACAGAGTGTACAGAAGGTGGGGACAGAAGAGCCTCAGAGGGCTCAGAAGTCGTCAAGAAGTGACAGTCCAGCTTGGTGTGTGAGCGCCAAGAATCACATGCCCCGCAACATTCACTACGGGACCCAGCCCTCCAAATTCACCCCTCTACCAAACCTTGACAGATTCACTTCGGCTCGTGACTGTGTGACTCACGGCACTCCCGCGAGCACCCGCGACTGCGCTGGACCCTGGAAGAAGCACGTGGAAGACTCGGAACGTAGGGCAGGTTGGAATAAGGTTTTGAGCAAAGCTGCTGAGCGCGGCTTCGCACGGGTTAGCCCTGTTGATGCGGGGACACGCACTCGCGAGGGTCGCGTATAAATATCTGGCCTTCCCCAGGCCTCTCTTGCTTTCTTCGTCTTTTGTTTTGTGTAGCAATTATACCATACCCTTTTGCATCTGCACTTCGCACCTGCATTCTCGCTTTCACCCTTGCATCTCACAGGCCAGGCTCTCGCCCTGACAGCCGGTGACTAGCTTGTTTTCTAACCGGCCTTACGTACCTTACCTTCTAAAGTCTATTTAAGTAACTATTTCTTAACGGCTTTATTCTCCTTCTCGGCTAGTCCGTATAGCTTTCGATATAGCGGTTCTTAAGGTCTACCGGGTTTAATATAAATCTCGTAGTCGATGTCGAGTCGGTAAGGTAGGAGTCCCTCGTAGTCCTTTACTAAGAAAGTATCTATAATGTCGTAGTATATAGGTAGGAGCTTCTCTTTAGGATTGTAGTTAAACTACTTATTTAAGAACTAATCTAGGTCATTAGCTACTATCGCGCTCAGTTTAAGGCTATTATCGTTATTGTCGTTATCCTCGCGCCCCGTAGGTATAATATAGAAGTACTCGGCCCTAGGCCGGTACGCGTATATCTCCTATACGCGCTACGAGACTTCCTAGTAATCCACCTCTTTATCTACCTCTAGAGCGGATATATTTAGCTCCGCCCCTCCGGCTATAAATCCTACTAATCCGCTAGTAAAGGGCTTTAGTCTATATTTTGTTTACTAGGTTCTATCGATATAGTTTAGAGATTATACTATTATCGATATCTTGTTATATAGATAGTGACCGAAGTAGTAGTTAGATCTAAACGCCACCTCGCTAGTTTCCTAGAAGATGTTCGGGTTATACGCGGAGAGCTACGGTAGTCTAAAGACGATATCGTATTCGAGGTCGGTAACGTAGTATAGTATTTACTCGTAATAACCGCCGATAACTACGTCTATAAGGGCTATATATATGATCTAACGCGCTATAGCCGATCTATCTCCTAGTATTAATCGTCTATTCTTCGTCAAAGGGATTAAGGGGGTTATATATTTACGTATAAATTTCTAATTAAGAAAGAGAGAGGTAGAGGTAGAATCTATAAGGCCGCGAGCCTTTTTATATTATATTATTACGGGTAATACTATATAAGGGTGTATAGCTAGTTATTGTTTATCTAGTATATTTACCGATATCTTAAGCTCCTTACTATAGTCCGTCTCTTATATTCTATGTCTCTTAATCTTATACTCTTTCTGTCTTAGAAAGTTCGGTTACTAACCGCTATCTACTACGCTTAGGTAGCGGTCGTACTATTTCCCTATTGCTATAGGTCGGTAGTAAGGGAGCTAAGGTTCGGGTTAGCGTTCGCGTTATTTCGTAGACGTAGAAGGCGGTAGTCGCCGTCGTAACTATATATCGGGCATTCGGGGTTCGTTAATACGTACGAGTCTATACGGTAGCGGTAGTACTTACCCTACTTCTTAAGGTCCTTACGCTACTTACGGTTTAATAAAGGCAGGTTCTATAAGTAAACCGGTAGGTCCTCCTTCTTCTTTATACCTACGTATTATAGTAGTCGCTAGACGATTATAGCGGTCGTACTAGTAGCTACGGCGCCTACGGCATTACTACCGCCCTATACGCCGTTATTGTTCGAATCAGGGTTGCTACGTAGGCGCTCCTTCTATAGATATAGTCGGTCGGTCTCGTAGAAGCTCTTATCTAATACCGTATATTCCTTAATAATATCCTATATATTATATAAGCGTCTATCTACTTCCCTATCGTCGAAAGTCTTAATAAAGTACTTACGGTTTAGGCGGTTACGAAACAGCATTAGCTTAGTCTCGTCGGTCTACTCTATCTAAGTACGTAGCTTCGAGTAGCGAGCGTAGAAGGTAATAAAGGTCTCGCTCTACTCCTACTTATAGGTAGCGATATTAACTATAGCCTTAGTTCCTTCGTTACGGGTACCGTACTAGCGCATTATCTAATCTAGTAGTTCTTTACTAGTCTTGAACTCGTTAAATAATTATTGTCTAGGTATAGGGATCCTCGGCTTAATACTTCTCTAAGGGTCACCCTATGTCTATCTATATATAAAACGTAGGCTCTCTACCTCGGCTTAAGAAGTACGCTACTATACTAGCTATCGAAGTTAGGGTCGTTATCGTTCTTAAAGTACTTGGGTTAGGTACGCCCTTACTAACCTCGATACCGCGTATTAGAGTACGGTCGATAGTAAATAGGCGTTCTAGAAGTTCGGTTAGGGGAGTCTATATACGGGTATTATGCGCTCGAGAGTCGCGACCGTTATTATTGTTAGGTCGTAGACGGTTTCTATTACGTCCTTAGTCGTTATTACTATTGCCGTTATTATCGTTACTACCGCCTCCGCCGCCGCCGCCTCTACTAGTAGCTTTACGATACTTACGTATTAGCTACTCGAGTAAAGTCTCGCGCGGAGCTGAATAGGAGGGTCGGCGACTAGAGCGGCCCTTACCTCTATTCTATATAGTGTCTTTAGTAGCTTAGAGTCGAGTCTT
Source organism: Fulvia fulva (assembly GCF_020509005.1). Lineage (NCBI taxonomy): Eukaryota > Fungi > Ascomycota > Dothideomycetes > Mycosphaerellales > Mycosphaerellaceae > Fulvia > Fulvia fulva. Next base: position 3,005,830 of record NC_063012.1, read on the forward strand.
TAGATCGTTAACCTCCTTCTATAGAGCCTAGTTCTTAGCTTCGGCACCCTATACCTTCTTCTTCTCCTTTTTATAAATCTCGCTAAATTACTTATATAGGGTTTTAGCCTCCCTATACTTCTTCTCTACCTCTTATAACTTTACTAGGTTATAATCCTTCTTACTCTTTAGGTCTACGGCTATCTTCTATATTATAGCTTCCTCGCTTCGTAGTATCTTATAGATACGGTTATACTCGGTATATAGCGTAGTATACTAGGTATTCTAGAGGTTGTTAGCTCGCTCTATTATATCGAGTTATCTACCTTTAGTGATTGCTATATTTACTACCTATAGTACGAAGTCGTAGGTAGTCTTCGGGTGTTAGGATATAAGGGTCGTAAGGTTGTCTAGGGTGACATTCTAGTATTTAGATACGAGAATGTGTTCTACCTTGTCGAGTAATAGATATACCTCGTCTAGGTCGCCGCCTAGGTTCTCTTCGAGCTTGAACTCGAACAGTTCTATAAAGTCAATCTTACTACCTTCTTCTCGCTCGAAGGCCTTCTAGTAAGCTTTATTAATCTCTTATTATAGCGCGACACCGGTATCTACTATAACCCGCCGGTTGTCGTCCTATATCTAACTCCGAGGAAAAGAGGAGAGGTTAAGGAAAAGGGATATACGCTACTTACCTTTACCCTTAGGCTTTAGTAGCGGTAGTATACCGCCGTTTGTCTATAAAGTTATATTGTCTAGGCTCGGGGGAGGCGTAACGATGCCTATTTCCTAACTATCTACGAGCGCGCGACTACCTACTAATAGTATCGCCGCGTTACGTTCTCTAGGTATTTACGCGCTATACGCCTTACCGTGTTCTATATTCTAATATAACTCTACGCGTTCTTCGAGTTCTATAGTTCTATCTATTCCTATTATTACGCGTCCCTTACCTAGATCCGCGATCTAGGTAGGGTAGTAGAATAAACTATAAGGGCGCGCGTACTATAGGATCCGAATAAGAGAGTTATTGTTCTACGAAGCTACGAAAGAGGAGCGCGAGGCGCGGCGAAGTTATAAAGTAAAGCTAAGCCGCGCTAACCCGATACGGAAGGTCCGCGGTTTACCCGGGCCGACGTAGCTATAGTAAGGGGTCGTAGGCGACCCGTAATAATACGACTAACCCGGTAAATTAGCTTAGGATCCTCGGACTATAGGTAGACCCGGCGCTACGGTAGAAGAAGTACGTATAGGTAATATTACGGAAAGCTAAATAGAATATAGTATTATACTAGAGGCTTAGTACGTCTATATAGGGGGCGGACTTTCGGTAGTTACGACTTCTATATATAGCTATTATACGGCTAGTCCTTACCTATAGTAGCTAAGTATAGTCCTTAGGCGAGAGGGCCTACCTATTAAAGCGACTTGTCGCGCCGTTAGCGAAGATCTAAAACTAATGCCTAAGGAAGGTTACCGGGGTATTTAAGTCGATACTAATAAGGATACTTAAGTACGAGACCGCTATACTACTAATCGACCTATATATCTAGGGACTACGGACCTCCTACTTAGGTAAGTCGGTATAGTACCTAGTATAGAGGGTTATCGCTAGTATAGTCGTAAGGGCCCGCGAATTAGTACTACCGTATAAGAGTATTCGACCCGGAAACGAGCCGAACTACCGGGTAAGAGACGAATAGCTAGTAATATAATAGGAGGGTAAGAAAACGTTCGTAGAGTAACTATAGAAAGAGAGGTAGAATCACTAGGTTATAGGGTAAAGTAGACGCCCTTAGCTAGCGGGATAACCTAAGGAATAGTTAGCTACGAAATCTGCGGTTAAGTACCCCCTAAAGCTTATCTACTACCGCCTTACGAGGGTATAGAGTAGTATAGTAACCTAACATTATAGCTACTCTCGCGAGCGCTAATCTGCCCTATAAACGCGCGATCTATAGCCTCCTCGAGAGCTTAGCTAAAGCGATCTAGGAGCTACTACGGGCTACGAAGACGCTAGCGCTAGTTAAAGATATAACGAACGCCGACCTCCTACGAGAAATCTAAGCGCTTAGAAGAGCTAGGCTAGCGATATATACCTAAGCGGCTATAGCGGCTATAGAGTAACCGACGTACCGCGCTAGGCTAGTCTAGCGTAAGGTTACGATATATATCGATAACCCCGAAGAAAGAGAGTAGGTAGCGGTACTCTCGTACTAACGCCTCGTAAAGTAGCTACGCTAGGCTAGTAAATAGGATATTATCGTAGCCTAGAAGCTAAGGAGCGGAGACGTACGGTATACGCTCGTAACTATAGTAGGGAGACCGACGCTCCTATAGAACGTAGCCTAGGCGGTCGAGGTAATAAATACGAAGAGCGTAATACCGGTCGTACTAGTATACTAGGCCCTTATATACGGTATCCGAGTCAATACTCTCCTAGCGGATACTAGCCCGGTAGCGATAGGAGCGGTAATTATAAAGGATAACTAGGCTACTATCCTAGGCCTTATTATTACCCGGGCGTACTAGATAAAGAAGCCGGAATAAATAGAGCGGAAATATTCGTCGCTCGTAATCGCGTTTAAGTACGACGGCTAGAGGGCCTAAGCCGTAGAGAAGGGACTAATCCTCGCCTACTCGTACTACTACGTATAGAAGTATAACTATATCTATATAGTAACCTAGTACCTCCGGTACTAGGGATTCGGGTATACTATAAAACACTACTAACGGGAGACCTAGTATAGCTACTACGCGATAGCGTATAATACCCGCGACTACTTCTAACCCGAGATAAGTAAGTACGCTAGCTATAGTAGAGGCTATAAGGTGTAGAAAGGTAGGTATAGAGTAAAGAGGTAGGCGGTAGAGTAGGCGGTAAAAGCGCGCCTAGGCGTACGATAGGTAGGAGGAGAAATAGCGACCGTATTATACCGATCGAGGGTCGATACCGACGATTTCTAGCTACTTATAGGAGGGGGTAAGAAGAGGCGACCGAACGTTAATAGACGCCTAGTATACGGAGTAGGTCGACTAGCGCTTACCGACCCTTAGGCCTAAGCCCCTAGATAGACGCGCCTAGATATAATAATATTCCGCCCTTATAGAGGTAACGTACCCCTACTAGTAGCCCTAGTAGCGGTAGCGGTCCCGCGATAAGATAGCGAGGGCGGAGACGACGATAACGATAATATAATAGCCTAACCGTAGAGGTAGAACGGAGAACTATAGCTAATATAATAGTATAACTATAAATAAATACGCTTATCTAGCTAACTATCGTATAGTATAACGCTAATAAGAGTAAGGATAAGGCCTAGAAGCCGCTACTTAGCCTTCTATACCCTAGCCGATACTACGTAGTCGCTATCTAGAAATAGTAGACGAACGAGAAGACGATACTCAGAGACCCGAGATACTACCTCGTAGTCTCTAAAGGTAACTAGCCGGTAGCGCGGGTCTACTTCTACGTAAGTAAAGAAATCGCGATAATAACGTAGACGACCTATACCTACTCCGGCGACGTAGCTTCGCTACGGCTACGCCTTACCGACGGTAAAAAAGTAGCTATCTATAACGCCTATAACTAGTACTCTATACCGGGCTCGATAGAAGATAATAGCTAGTCGGCTACTCTCTACTAGCTCTAAGGAGCCCTCTAAGAGGACGCCGATATATATATCCTAGTCGGTAATCTTAACCTTAACTACCCGAGATAGGGGGGGCTAGCGTACTCTCGGTCTATAACGACGCTAATATACTTATCGGCCTAATAGTAGTATCCGGCCTTAACCTAGTACTCCTAGTAGGTATAGTTACGTACTAATAGTAAAATACGACCTAGACGCTTAACCTAACCTTCGCGACCTAATAGTTAGCCTAGCGGATAGTCTTCTACAATACGGACCTAGAACTCGATACTAGCTACCTAGACTACCTAGCTATCCGTACGACGTTCGATATAGTATACCTATAAGCGCTACTAGCCCTCGAACCGCGGCCCTAGTAGAAGCGTATAGACTAGAAGGAGGTTAATAAGGCCCTAAAGGAATGAATAACGGCCCTCCTACCGCCGGTACCCCTCTACTTAGAGGCGGAACTCGACGCGGTAGTAGAGAACCTATAGTAGTATATCGCGGGAGTAATCCGGGATAGGATTCCCTAAGCCCGACCCTCTAAGTACGCGTTACTAGTCTAGTTATAGAAATACGTAGACGTAGGCCGCTCTACGGTAGCGGCGAGGCGCTAGTAGAAGGAGACGAAATAGGACGCTATATACGCCCGATACCGCCGATTAAATAACGAGAAGGCTACGATTATCCGGCGCTAGGGTAATATTACGTAGCGCGACGCCGTTAGGGAAGCTATAGGAGACTAGAGTAAGGTCTAGAAGCTCGCTAAGTAGGCGCGTACGAGAAAGCCGGGGACGCCGCCGCTACTACTCTAATTCCCGCCTATCTATAATAGATAAGGAATCCTCTAGGAAATCTAGTAAGGTAGAGCCGACGTATTAGTAGAAGCGTTCTTCCCTCCTCCGGTTACGGCTCGGCTCGACGATATCGAGGGCTTTATATACCTAATAGAGCTTAAGACTAGCTAAGAGGTAATAGAGGCGGAGGTACTAATAGTACTAAAAGTAGCGCTACTAGATAAGGCCCCTAGACTAGATAAGATCCCGAACCGATTCCTTAAATACTACCGCTAGACGCTCGCCCCGTACCTCGTAGGGCTATTTATAATATACCTCTAGTAGTCCTACATACCGACCCCTTTCTAGGACTCGAGTATAGTCGTCCTCTATAAAGAGGGTAAGGCTAGATACGAAGTCGGGAAGGCCTACCGCCCGATAGCTCTACTAAGTATAATCGGGAAGGCGCTAGAGCGTATTATAGCCGATCGTATCTCTAAGCTAGCCGAGGAGTACTAGCTCCTCCCGGCCGAGTAGATAGGAGCCCGGCTAGGGCGGTCTACTACGACGGCCCTAGAACTCGTTACGGAGTAGGTCTATATAATATAGGTAATACGCCGATAATAGGTCGCTACTCTACTATTACTCGATATCTTAGGGGCGTTTATTAAGGTCTCCTATACTAGACTACTTTATAACCTCCGGGTAAAAGGTATACCTAGTTAGCTCGTCGCGTTCGTCTAGTCCTTCCTTACTAACCGATCTACGAAGCTTATCCTAAGGGAGTAGCGTAAACCCTATATATAGCCTATAGAAACGGGGATCCCGTAGGGCTCTTCGCTCTCTCTAATCCTCTTCCTCTTCTTCGCCTCTATACTCCTACCGCTACTTAGAGGTAGCGCCGGCGGTACTAACTCCTATAAAGACTTTATCGACGATACGAATATCCTAACGTATAGCGACTTAACCGAAACTAACTATCGCTAACTCGAAGTGGCGCTCGAGGTATATAACGACTAGACGGAGCGGTACGGGACAGTCTTCGTACCCAAAAAGTACTAGATAATCTACCTTATAAGAACCCTAAAGAAGTATAACCTCTAGGCTACTATCGAGGCCGAGACCGGCGGAAGCTAGATCGCTCCGTAGCTATCTATCCGGGTCCTAGGATTCTAAGTAGATACGTAGCTCTAGTAGTACGCCTACCTAAAGTAACTCTAGTAGCGTAGGGACTAGAATAAGGCCTTAGTTATACGTCTTACGGCCTCTACGTAGGGCGTAGTCTTTATAAAGGTACGCTAGCTATATAGCTCTATCGTCCGGCTAGTAATTACCTTTAGGGCGCTAGTCTAGTATCTATCTTACGCGACTAGCTAGCTAAAATAGATCTAAGTCGTATAGACCGGATACCTCTATAAAGTAATAGGAATATACCGTACTATACCGACGTAGGTCCTAGAGGCGGATACGTAGATCGCGCTACTAGACCTCTACCTCCGATAGCTCGCTATAAGCTATACGCTATAGACGGCGAATAGTAAGGTAGAGAGCGATATCCGCGTAGCGTACTAGGCGATTACGATACGCCTTCGACCGGTAGCGCGTAGAGGGAGGACACGACTATAGCTATAGCTATAGCGGCGGCCTAAAGCGTAATAGACCCCTAGAATAAAGTTCTAGGTATAGGCCCTAGCTAGTAGTATACCCGTAATAGGAGCGGGATAGGGATATAAGAATCGGAAAGCTACGGTAGACGCGGTCCGTAGATATATATACGGAATCTAAAACGAGCGCTAGGAAGAAGGCGAAAGGTACCTAAACGGGTAACTACTACGGCGACGAATGTATTAAAGGGAGGACGAGATAGTAGCAAAGATAGGACCTATTAGCCGAAATTAAGTAATACTCTTCCGAGCTCTTACTTATCCGTAGGCTATAGTCGCGATAATACTCCGCTTAGAATATATCGGCTTTAAGGACTACCTATACCGCCGTAAGGTACTAGGTATCGATAGTAATCTATATAAGTACGGACGCGTCTAAACGCTATATTATATCTTCTACCCGCGCCTCGTAAAAGCCCGGTAGGTAATACGCCTCGAAACCGGGGTAACGAACTTCTAGTATATAATAAATATAGCGAACGGGATACGAGCGGCGGCGAGGATAGTAATACGGACTAGCCTACTCTAATAGTTCTAAATAGCGAATAAGATAGTAGTAAAGGCGGGAGAGGTAGTCTAGGAGGAAGAACTCTAGGAAGCCTACGAGGGCGTCCGGCCTACTAATTTAGTAGGGCGCCGACAATAGTACTAACGACTCCGTAAGAGAGTAGACTATAGCCTACGGCGAACCCGACCGTAATAGTAGCTATAAAGGGAGGACTAACCTAGAGCGACTAACTAGTTAGCGGTTTAGCGACTTAAGCTCCGTCTAACGGACGACCGGCTAACGGTAGGTAAGTCGGTTAGCTACTAATACTTTCTCTTAGGTACTAGGTAGATTAGTACTCCGGGGCGGCTAACCGCTTAAGAGCTTACCGCTTCTAGTATAACGGATCGACCGATAAGCGATAGAGAGAACTTACTAACCCCTAAAGAGGGTTTTACTCCGTACGACGGTTTTCCCCTCTCTCTTCCTTAATAGCCCCTAGCCTCGTAGACTATTTAGGAGCTAGATCGGTATTATAAATTTATTATTATTATTATTACTACTACCCGTATTATAAGTAGGTATAAGTACGTAGTCGGGTAAGGTATAAGTCGAATAGATATTCTATCTAAGAGAGGCGCGGAGGGCGCGAGAGTTATATACGGGCGCTAAGCCGCTAGTCGGACTAGTTAGTAGGCGCGGGGTCTAGGTACGTACCCGTAGGTTTAAGTAAATATACGCCGGTACGGTAATACTACCCCCCCCCCTCTTAGAGTACGCTCTAGAGTACTCTTCTCTCCTCTTATATCTATCGTATATATTATATCTCTTATTACCTTCGTAAACACCTTATTATCTATTAGACTATCGTCTAATTTGTCGTTTAGTCTATCCTCCGCGGAACTATCCTATATAACGCTACGAGGCGCGGGGTAACTACTACGGCGATATAGCGTATTAACCTTACTTAAGATCCGGACGATGTCTCTCTCGTTATATATACTAAGTTCCTCGTATAGGTGCCCTATACCGTAGTGACTCGCGCTATCTAGGCGGCTATACTCTATATTTAGAAGAGCTTTAATATCGTCTTAACTCGCGCTAATCGGAAGATTAGCGTCTACTACTTAGTCTACTCGTCGAGTGAGATTATTATCGCGACGCGTATCGCTCTCTTTCTTATAAGCCCGGAGGCCTAGTCCTACCGGTATTAAAGCCATCGCTACTTATACTAGTTAGCGCGCTATACGTCTGCCTATAGCATTCTTATTAGGTATCTAGTCTATAGGTAGTTAAAAACTAGGTAGCTTAGTAGCTCTCGGGTAGTTATAGTAAAAGTCGGCTACGGAGGCGGCGGTAGTCTCGATAACCTAGTCCGTAGCTTTATAGGATAGCTTATTATATCTAATATATTTTACTTAGTATTCCTAATATAGCTACTTACCTCCTACCGGTATTAGTCCTCGCGGCTATCTCTTCTTACAGTCTAGAATTTGCTTAACTTCCTATTAATCGGGCTCGGCGGGATCGGCTTCGTATTATTCGTCGTCGTCAATTCGGATCGGTAGTAGTACGGGTTATGTCCGTCCTATAACCGGCGGATGAACTAGTATAAGAAGGTATAAGTAGAAGCGATTATCGATATTTAAAGTAGGTAGGAGCTCTACTTTATAAGTATTACCCGGTAGTACCTCCGTAATTACGTACGGTCTAGACTACTTTACGTCTATAGTCGACGACGAGAATTACCTATACGTAGTATCGGCTACGAACCTCTCGTCTTACTACGAGAGAGCTAAGTATTCTTACGCTAGAGCGTCGTAGGCGCGACGGGCGCGTAACGTAGCCGAAGCCGCGGCGAATAGAGGACTACTAGTAAAACGGGTATAAAAACTATCCGACGAGCGTGTACTCGTGTCGGGAGCGAGTCCCTCTTCTTTCTACGTATAAGAAGGGCGCGGAACCGTGGCCTATACGCTTAATAGGACACCTCTAGTATAAGTATAGAATTTTTACCTCCGGAGACCGTAAACCGAGCGGGCTAAGCGACGAACATTAGACGAGCGGACTATAGAATAATAACTAAGCGGACTATACGACGGCGTCGAGCGGACTATAAAACAATCTAGTGTTTACTAGCGGGTCATACGGTAGGTAGGTATATATACGATAAAGCCTATAAGGGCCTATTAAATACCCGGTATAGGAACGAGGGTTTTGCCTAAGGTACTACTTGTCCCGCTATATAACGTACCTAGTCTAATATAGTAGATTACGACGAGGGAAAGACGATAGCCTAAGTAAGGAAAGGACGGCTATTAGGACGGGGAAAAGACGTATAATATAGATAGATAGATAGATTTGTCATTCCCCTGTTCTAGGACCCTATCCGGCCTATATAGGTATATATCTATTGTTATATATAAAGGGAAACCCGAATAGGTGAAAACCCTTCCCGCCCCCGACTACTCCTTATCTAGTTTAGCTTTCCCTCTAAACGTACGTAGTCTATATTACTACCCCGTTAGCCCCCGCTCCTAGCCGGTCTCGTCGCGCTACGTCGTATCCTCTCTTCCTATACTGTTCCTACTAGGCGGTACTGTTCTAGCCAGCCCTTCTCTAGTATCTAGTTCGTAATACGCCGTAGGTCCTTAGCGTTATTAAGAAGTGCCCTAATCGTCCGGTTCCTCGCCTTTACTATCTACTCCCCCCTTCCTAGCGACTACCTCGGACAGACGAGGAGTGCGTACCGTACGTTCTAGGAGCGATAGCCGTAGGGGCAGCTAGTATTCGTGTATCCTAGAACCTTCCTCTATAATAGGTACCCCTAGAGGCCGATATGTTCGCTTCGTAGTTAGGTTACTATACTACTCTATGCCCTCGTAAGGCGGTAGTAGATAAGCTTTAGGGGGTGCTTGACCGCGGATTTTGTAGCTGACTATTCCTTAGGTTATCCCGGTAGCTAAGGGCGTCTACTATACCCTACAACCTAGTTATTCCACCTCTCTTTCTATAGTTGCTCTATAAACGATTTCTTACCTTCCTATTATACTACTAGCTATTCGTCCCTTACCCGGTAGTTCGGCTCGTTTCCGGGTCGAATACCCCTATACGCTAGTACTGATTCGCGGGCCCTTACGACTGTACTAGCGATAACCTTCTATACTAGGTACTATGCCGACTTGCCTAAGTAGGAGGTCCGTAGTCCCTAGATATATAGGTCGATCGGCGGTATAGCGGTCTCGTGCTTAAGCATCCTCGTTAGTGTCGACTTATATACCCCGGTAACCTTCCTTAGGCATTGGTTTTAGATCTTCGCTAGCGGCGCGACGAGTCCCTTCGATAGGTAGGCCCTCTCGCCTAAGGACTATACTTAGCTACTATAGGTAAGGACTGGCCGTATAATAGCCGTATATAGAAGTCGTGACTACCGGAAGTCCGCCCCCTATATAGACGTAGTGAGCCTCTAGCATAATGCTATATTCTGTTTAGCTTTCCGTAATATTACCTATACGTGCTTCCTCTACCGTAGCGCCGGGTCTACCTATAGTCCGAGGATCCTAAGCTGATTTGCCGGGTTAGTCGTATACCCCTATATCTAGATAGAAGCTTATATATTATAGAACCGTAGCCGGCGCGTAAAGTGTATTAGATTGTACTTTTCTAGGGCAAACCGAGCCCCGTACCTCCTAGCCTAGTCCTCGTAGATCTTGTGCTTCTCTTCTAGTAGCCTATAGTTCTCCTTAGTCGAGAAAGACTACGCTAGGATGTTTATGTCGTCTACGAAGCCGCTCGTAGCGGTGTTCTAGGATTCTAGGGCTAGGAGTAGCGTCGCTATAAAGAAGAGGAACAGAATAGGTACTAGCGTTAAGCCTTACGGGATTCTAGTATAGACTACTTAAAATAGGCTTCTGTACTAGCCGACTAGGATCGACGTACTACGGTTTTAGAGGTAGGACCGTACGAAGTTAATAAGCCACTTAGGGAGTCCTTTCGACCTTAGGATGTAGAGTAGCCGCGGGTATAACACGTAGTCGAAGGCTCCCGATATGTCTAGTAAGGAAGGAATCGTATTTAGTAAGCTAGCTACGAGATAAGGTAATAAGTCTTAACCGCGCTTTCCTACTTATCTAGCACTACCGTATAGCCTCGTTTCGAGAGGTTAGCCCGGAGCAAAAGCTTCCCTCTACGCCCTCCCTCCCTATTTACTCCTTAAGCTAATATCCACCTCTATAGGCCTAAGCCCTTTAGTGCTCTCTATTGACCGATATACGTATCCGTCCTCTCGGGCTATATAGATAGTATTAGCCGTCGCTACTAGTATATACTACGCCCTAGGTTTTGACGCCCTTCGCGTTACCGTAGCCTATCTCTAGAAAGCGGCCGTCTATACCTCGTAGGTTTGCTCGGGGCACACTCTACGCCGGGTAGCGTACTCCTTACGTTTCTACCTACTAACTAATATAAAGTTTCTTATTACCCTGCCCTCGATCCTCCCCGATTATAGAACTAATCTACTTGTATTATACGTCTTTTCCCCGTCCTAATAGCCGTCTTTTCCTTACTTAGGCTATCGTCTTTTCCTCGTCGCAATCTACTATATCAGACTAGGTGCGTTGTGTAGCGGGACAGGCAGTGCCTTAGGCAAAACCCTCGTTCCTATACCGGGTATTTAATAGGCCCTTATAGGCTTCGTCGCGTGTCTACCTACCTACCGTATTACCCGCTAGTAAACACTAGATTGTTTCGTAGTCCGCTCGACGCCGTTATATAGTCCGCTTAGTTATTATTCTATAGTCCGCTCGTCTAATGTTCGTCGCTTAGCCCGCTCGGTTTACGGTCTCCGGAGGTGAAAATTCTATACTTATACTAGAGGTGTCCTGTCGAGCGTATAGGCCACGGTTCCGCGCCCTTCTTATACGTAGAAAGAAGAGGGACTCGCTCCCGACACGAGTACACGCTCGTCGGATAGTTTTTATACCCGTTTTGCTAGTAGTCCTCTGTTCGCCGCGGCTTCGCCTACGCTACGCGCCCGTCGCGCCTACGACGCTCTAGCGTAAGAATACTTAGCTCTCTCGTAGCTAGACGAGAGGTTCGTAGCCGACACTACGTATAGGTGATTCTCGTCGTCGACCGACGTATAATATAAGTAGATTAGTTCTATAATCGGGGAGGATCGATAGTAGGGTAATAAGGAACTTTATATTAGTTAGTAGGTAGAAACGTAAGGAGTACGCTACCCGGCGTAGTGTGTGCCCCGAGCAAACCTACGAGGTATAGACGGCCGCTTTCTAGAGATAGACTACGGTAACGCGAAGGGCGTTAAAACGTAGGGCGTAGTATATACTAGTAGCGACGGCTAATACTATCTATATAGCCCGAGAGGACGGATACGTATATCGGTTCTAGAGAGCACTAAAGGGCTTAGGCCTATAGAGGTAGATATTGGCTTAAGGAGTAAATAGAGAGGGAAGGCGTAGAGGGAAGCTTTTGCTCCGGGCTAACCTCTCGAAACGAGGCTATACGGTAGTACTAGATAAGTAGGAAAGCGCGGTTAAGACTTTTCACCTTATCTCGTAGCTAGCTTACTAGATACGATTCCTTCCTTACCTTAGACTTCGGCGTTAGGCTTCGTAGTCGATAGAAATATCCTAGCCTAGTCCGCGATAACGGAGGAAAACTATAGACTACTTACGGAGAGATATAGAGTATACGAGGACTAGGCTAGACGCTACGGCGTCCGTTTTGCCCTAGAAAAATACTAGCTGATCTACTTTAGTAAAGCGAGGACCTACTACAATATATAGGTAACTATAATAATCTAGAGATACGAGACAAAGCCCTCCCCTAAACTCCGAGGACTAGGAATCTAGCTAGACCCGAAGCTAAGCTAGAACCTATAGATTAAGAAGGCCTAGAATAGGGCATAAGTAAACGAGGGATTAATAACACGTCTTACTAAGTCAACGTAGGGGGCGACCTTCGACAAAGTAAGAATAATATATAAAGCAATCGTTCGACTAGCGATACTTTACGGGGTATAAATCTAGGGCACGAGGGGAGTCGATAAGCTAGTACCGCGACGGATCGAACAGCCTCTTAATCGAACCTAAGTAGGTGACTTAAGGAGAATTCTCGGAGCGTATAAGACTATACCGACGAGAGTAGCCGAGATAGAGACCGGGACACTACCTATCCGTTACTATATCTAAGGGATAAGGATCTAATATACGGCGAAGACGATAGAGTACCTAGTATAGTAAACTATCTAAGATAAGACAGTACGAATCGTATAGAGATATAGCCGGCTATATATAGGACCGTACGTAAGGAGGAGTTAGAAGCGGGACGACTTACGGGTTTTTAGGAAAATAAAAGGAACGCCGGAGTAGCTAGCGAGGGAGGAGGAGGGACGAAGAACCCGGGGAAGGAAGGGGAATAAGGGAAAGTCCTAGAGCCTCGTAGAGTAGGTAGCCGGCTGCCTATAGGAACAGGATTAGAATAGTAACCCGCTAGCGAGAACAGGCCCCCTAGCCCTACGAACCTTCTAGAGATATAACTACCTCCTATACCGCGACCTTATAAGGGTAGAAGTAAGCGTAACAATCCAAATCCGGTCCGAATATATCGGGCTTAGGGCTTACTTATATATAAGGAACGTCCTAGATATAGATAACCTAGCGTACGAGTATAGCTACCCGTCGTAGAACCCGGAATATATAGTCGTACGGTGCCTATAGTAGGTAGAAGGACGAAGTATATAGAGAGCGAGAGTAGCTAGACGCGACTACTAGTCGATCGTTACGAACAAGAGCGACGTATAGAGGATAGTACGTTAGGTCTTAAGATAAGGATACCTTACCTAGTTTAAACTAGCTAACGAGACGGAGGAGTAGATAGAGAAGAGGAGGGAGACTAAGGGGATATAGACAAGGTAGTTATTAGGGTAGGCCTATAATACTAGTACACCCTCTATAAGGAAAGCGGGAAGGCAAATAACGGACAATAGTAGTATAGGAGAGGAGAGGGGTTTTTACCGCGAGCGGTTCCCCCTTCGAAAGACAGAAGTACGTAGAACAGCTATATAGGCTAGGAGGTACTATAACAGCTTGATAAATAATATATATATTTATACTTTACGTCTATCTTACGAGAAGGTCTCTCTATTGTCTAGTTCTTAGTACTTACCTATACTTCGTCGCCTTTAGCGTACCGTAGTATAGGTATACGCGTCTAGTTTACGTACTTAGCTTAGACTACTTATACTAAGGCTATCTACTACCGTAAGTATTAGTATATCTCTTATTTCTTAGCCGTAAACTTGTCCGCGGACTCGGCGTCTAGTCGTTATTTATATAGCATTAGTAGTATAGGTAAGTCTAAGTCGAACTTAGAGAACCTTAGATTACGCCTAGTATTAGTATAGAACGGCGAGACGCCTATTATTACGGACACTATATTGTTTGCTATAAACTTAGCTAATAGAGTCTAATCTAGCTAGTCGTCCTAGGTATAGTTAATAAAGATATATAGGTATTGCTCTATTACTTTGTTCGTATTCTCCGACTGTCTATCTATTTCTAGGTAGAACGACGAAGATAGCTTTCGATTAATACTTAGTAGCGCGTATATCCTACGCTAGAATACGGAAATCTATTACGTACTACGATCCGCGATAATAGACTCCGGGAGCCTATGTCTACTAAACACGTACTTAAGGAATACTAGTACGTAATACTCTACTATTATCGAGGTGATAGGAATGATATGTTGCTCCTTAGTTAAGCGGTATATAACGGTTATAATGTTCTTATACGTTTATCCGTCGACTACGCTTATTCCCTTCGGTAGTTTGACTATAAAGTTAATAGAGATATCCTCCTAAGCGCTAAATAGTACTAGTAGCGGTCTTAATAGCCCTAGGTACTAGATATTAGTGTTCTTATTCGTACGGTAAGCGCGGTAGGCACGTATATAGCTCTTAATAAATCGTGCGATATCTAGCTAGGTATAGTTACGAGCTACTAATTTATACGTCTTCTCGTCCCCTAATTAACTAGCTACTATATAGTCGTAGAAAGCCTATACGATACGAGTACGTACCGGGATTTCACCTTTATCTAGATTGTCTTCTAACTCTAGAGGAACGAATAGGCTATAACTACTATATAGATAGATTTGTTATTCCCCTGTTCTAGGACCCTATCCGGCCTATATAGGTATATATCTATTGTTATATATAAAGGGAAACCCGAATAGGTGAAAACCCTTCCCGCCCCTAACTTCTCCTTATCTAGATTAGCTTTCCCTCTAAACGTACGTAGTCTATGTCACTACCCCGTTAGCCCCCGCTCCTAGCCGGTCTCGTCGCGGTACGTCGTGTCCTCTCTTCCTATACTACTCCTACTAGGCGGTACTGTTCTAGCTAGCCCTTCTCTAGTATCTAGTTCGTAATACGCCGTAGGTCCTTAGCGTTATTAAGAAGTGCCCTAATCGTCCGGTTCCTCGCCTTTGCTATCTACTCCCCCCTTCCTAGCGACTACCTCGGATAGACGAGGAGTGCGTACCGTACGTTCTAGGAGCGATAGCCGTAGGGGTAGCTAGTATTCGTGTATCCTAGAACCTTCCTCTATAATAGGTACCCCTAGAGGCCGATGTGTTCGCTTCGTAGTTAGGTTACTATACTACTCTATACCCTCGTAAGGCGGTAGTAGATAAGCTTCGGGGGGTGCTTGACCGCGGATTTTGTAGCTAACTATTCCTTAGGTTATCCCGGTAGCTAAGGGCGTCTACTATACCCTATAACCTAGTTATTCTACCTCTCTTTCTATAGTTACTCTACAAACGATTTCTTACCTTCCTATTATACTACTAGCTATTCGTCCCTTACCCGGTAGTTCGGCTCGTTTCCGGGTCGAATGCCCCTATACGCTAGTACTAATTCGCGGGCCCTTACGACTATACTAGCGATAACCTTCTATACTAGGTACTGTGCCGACTTGCCTAAGTAGGAGGTCCGTAGTCCCTAGATATATAGGTCGATCGGCGGTATAGCTGTCTCGTACTTAAGCATCCTCGTTAGTATCGACTTATATACCCCGGTGACCTTCCTTAGGCATTAGTTTTAGATCTTCGCTAGCGGCGCGACGAGTCCCTTCGATAGGTAGGCCCTCTCGCCTAATAACTATACTTAGCTACTATAGGTAAGGACTAGCCGTATAATAGCCGTATATAGAAGTCGTAACTACCGGAAGTCCGCCCCCTATATAGACGTAGTAAGCCTCTAGTATAATACTATATTCTGTTTAGCTTTCCGTAATATTGCCTATACGTACTTCCTCTACCGTAGCGCCGGGTCTACCTATAGTCCGAGGATCCTAAGCTGATTTACCGGGTTAGTCGTATACCCCTATATCTAGATAGAAGCTTATATATTATAGAACCGTGGCCGGCGCGTAAAGTGTATTAGATTGTACTTTTCTAGGGCAAACCGAGCCCCGTACCTCCTAGCCTAGTCCTCGTAGATCTTGTGCTTCTCTTCTAGTAGCCTATAGTTCTCCTTAGTCGAGGACGACTACGCTAGGATGTTTATGTCGTCTACGAAGCCGCTCGTAGCGGTGTTCTGGGATTCTAGGGCTAGGAGTAGCGTCGCTATAAAGATAAGGAACAGAATAGGTACTAGCGTTAAGCCTTACGGGATTCTAGTATAGACTACTTGAAATAGGCTTCTATACTAGCCGACTAGGATCGACGTACTACGGCTTTAGAGGTAGGACCGTACGAAGTTGATAAGCTACTTAGGGAGTCCTTTCGACCTTAGGATATAGAGTAGCCGCGGGTATAATACGTAGTCGAAGGCTCCCGATATGTCTAGGCTAAGTAAGGAAGCTACCTTGTCCCTATTCTTATACTAGATAGCCTTTACCTAAGAGGTGATAAGTTCTATCGCGGATAGCGTCGATCGCTATAGGCGCGTACCTATCTAGGTGTCCGGGAGTAGGGAGTGTTCCTCTACCGCCTCGGAGAGTCTCGTTATAACTAGCTTCTTAAGCGCCTTCCTAAGAGTATTAAGGAGCGCAATTAGGCGGTACGACTTTACCTACGTATAGTCTTCCTTCTACGGCTTACGTAGGACTACTATCGTCGATTGTTTAAAAGCTATCGGGTAGTATCCGGTCTATAGGCAGGCGTTAAAGATCGCTATAACTACTAGGGCTAGTTGATCTCTACACTTCTTTAGTAGCTCGTTTAGGATCCTATCCGGCCCCGGGGCTTTCTTCGCCGGTAACTTCCTTAGTATAGCGGCAACTTCTCCCTCGGACACCTCCTATTAGACCGCGATGCTAGGGGCTAGGGGAGTAGAGCTGTTTATGTCGCTTAGATTAGCCTCGACTAGGGGCGGGAAGAACTTACTAGCTAGTAGACGCGCCTTGGCCTCGGGGTCGCTAAACGGGCTACTAGGCGATTATAGCGCTAGGATAGAGAAGGAGGGGCCCTATATAGGGTCCTATCGGGCCTATTTCGCTAGCTTCTACATCCTCTCTAGCTTGCCGGCGATTTCTTCTACTATAGTCCTCTAGCCGACTGCTTTCTCCCTTCGTATTATAGCTTTCTTCTATTAGTATACCTCCCTATATACGTTCTAGGCCTCCTCGCTATAGCTGCTCGTCTATACCCGGCGGGCTCTCCTTACTTCTCTTACTACCGTAGTATACTCTAGCGTCTAGTATAGTTTAGACTATGTCGTTAGTTAGGTAAGCGGAACGTAAAGTGAGGTCGCTTTTCTTATTTCGTCTATCAACCCCTAGACTGCTTCGTCTATCTCGTCTTTACTATTATATTGCTACTACGCGATCAAGACTAGCCTCTTAGAGTTATCGAGGTACGCCTAGATATTGGCCTAGTAGGCCTTTCCCTAGTTTAGCTTAGGGGTTCTCGCTAGTATACGTTATATCTATATCGTAATAGAGGTCCTGACTAGTATATAGTCTAACGACGCCTCGAGTTTATATTCGATCCTATAGTAGGTTACCGTATAGTAGTAGCTATCTAAGATCTAGGAGAGGTCGATCGTACCTTAGAGTCCCCCTCTCTTCTAGGTGCCTAGGTCCTTCGGGGTATTAAGGGCAATTACGTTGCTCGCTATTAAGTCGAGTACTTCGTCGGCTATAGGGTACGGCTATATAAGGCTTTCCTAGGAAGGGTAGTGTATATTAAAGTCTCCTACTACGATGTAGTACCCTTGTCTCTTAAGCGTACTGTCTAGGTGTCTATAGACCCCTAGGTCGCGGCTAGACCTCGAGGCTAGCGGTTATATATATAGGTTGTGTATCTAGGTGCTACCTACGTAGAGGGAGGTAATATCGCCCCCGCCTTCTTCGTCTACGTAGTATACTACCTCCTAGTCGGATTCTAGTATGTCCTTATTAATATAGAAGCACGTACGGGGTCTGCCGTCGCCTCGTAGGTATGTCGTATAGCCTAGTAACTTGTAGGTCGTTAGTCTCTTATAGTACGGGCTAATCTATAGCTCCTAGATTGTAAGGACGTAGTAGACGCGCGGGTCCGCCTCGTATAGGAAATGGTTCTAGACTATATCCTTACTATAGTTAACGTTATACTAGATAATACTAAGCGTATCGAGGCTAGTTATCGGTATCGATAATCATTTCCTCTATATCGTCCTATGTCCTACTACCCTATACGTCCTAGTCTACGCCTATCGGCTATATACTAAAGAGGAGCCGGGCCTAGTTAGATTCCCTCGCCGTAGCTAGTAGAGTACGTGGCCTCCCGTACGCCCTAGGTTACGTATCCTTTATATCGTTCTCGGCCCTAGGGCGCTTATACCCGACCGCCGCTAGTTAGTTCCGGTATAGGCTAGCCTTACGGTCGCCGTAGAATCTTAGGGCGACGGTTCTGTTTGTAATTGCCTTGTTTTTCGCTAGTTTCCGCTATAGGCATTCCGTACTATACGATAGGTAGTACCCCGGACAGTTCGCGTACCGTCTCGTAGTCGATATATAGTCCCTAGACATATAGTCTCCTATATAGTTCGAGCAGGCCTACTCGTTTATACACGTGTAGGTTTGGTGTCTATACTGTTAGTATTTGAAGCATTAGAGGATACGAAAGGATAAGGAGTACTTTTCTACTATCTTAAGGCTATATTACTAGACTAGGCCTTGTTCTATCGCTAGATCCGCCGCTTTCGCGTCTTATAGCTATACTATTAGCGCCGAGGCCTTCTTACCTTCTAGCCATTTCCTATAGAGCCAAGTCGCCTTCTAGATTAGAGAGTTAAGAGTGACCGGGTTGTCCTCTTAGAGAGCGCGTAGGTGACCCTAGTTAGTTAGGTCAAACTCCTTAGGTATGTCGTGGACTAGGATCGTAAATTGTTTCGTTAAGACCTTCGCTAATGCCGCAACCTTAGATACCTACTATAGCTATGCCTCTAGGTGCCTCCTAGTAGTAGTAGAGCTAGTATAGATCTATAGAGTACTATTAAACTGTTAGTTCACTACGACTACCCCTAGTTAGTTAATTCGTTAGGCGAGCTCCTTGTTCGATAGCTTCGCAACTTCGGCCTAGTCTTCCTTTGCTATAATGCGGATCGTAACTATATCGTGCGTTAGGCGGGGGCCTAGTATCGATGCCGCGACCGATACCTAGCTATAGGGGTGTTGATTCCGGGTGGCCTTACTAATCGCCTAGGACGTCGTCCTCATTTCTTATTGCCCTCGGTAATACGATAGTATAAGCGCCGTGCGTAGCTAAGTGATCATTACCTATAGAGACCGGTAAGGGAGCTAATCGTTAATTTCTATACTTTTTACGTCCTCTATAAGTTGCTACTAGTTGTCTTAGGGGGGCTTTGCCTATAGGGCCGTAGGCGCCGTTAGTACCGTAGCCTAGGCTACTATTGCCTAGGAGTTGCCTAATGTAGCTAGGCACCTCTACGGCGTTTAGAGCTAAAGAAACAGGGTGAGGAGAGCTTTAAGCTATCTAGATTAAATGAGGTAGAACTCCCTTAGTCCTAGGGGTAGTGGCCTGCTTTATATATCGTTAGAATGGCCTTAATAAGAGCTTTCGAATATGTCTTGTTTTAGCGTAGAGATCGATATAACTACTATATACATTCTTAATATATATTATACCTCCGACTAGGACTATATAACGGTTATCGATACGGTGCTTCCTTAGTAAGATGTATAGATCATCTCGTTCTAGCTATTAAACGGCTTCCTTAGCCTCTAGTTACGTATAGAGTCCTAGAATAGCGGTCGTAAGCGGGGCTATAACGTCATTATTTTATACCGATAATACTCTAGTAGACGATAGGTTTAGGATACGATCTAGGCCTAGTAACACCTAATACTACTATTAGTTTCGTAGGTTATCTAGGTCTCTAGGCTTCGGTAAGTCCTATAAACGTCGGGTTAAGCTATCTAGCTTAGTACCTTAAACTCCTAGCCTATAGACGATCTTAAAGAAGAACTACGAGAGAAACTCGGCCTAGTAAGCTTCTCTACGGTTTCATTACTTCGTACTTATAAACTATTCGAGGTTCTTATAATCGGAGTATATAAGCGTCGGCTTGTCCTTAGATTCCGGGTCTAGTAGATTCTTATAATCGTCGGTACCGTATTTATTAATAGTTAGCTCCGATCGCTATTCCTCGAAAGCTTATATAATAGCTAGGAGCTCCTTATCGTAGATATCGTAGTCATATTACTAGGGATCTATCTTCTTAGATATATAAGTAATAGGATATAACACTCCTCGCTCGTCACGTTATAAGAGTACTACTACTATTACGTAATCTAAGGCATCTATTTCTAGAATAGTCTCTCGCGCTAGGTAGAAGTGTTTTAAGGTGGGCGTATCGATAAGTACTTGCTTTAATACCTCGAACGCCTATTAATATACTAGAGACTAGTCCTATAGGACATTCTTCCCCGTAAGCTTTGTTATAGGCAAGTAGATCTTACTAAAATCCTTAATAAACCTACGGTAGAAGTTAGTAAACCCTATAAACGATAAGATGTCGGTGATATTCGCGGGTATAGGCTAATTCTTAACGTATTTAATCTTAGCTAGGTCTATCTTAATGCCCTTATTTATAATAATGACACCTAGATAAGTATTCTCGTGTCTAAAGAACTCGTATTTATTAATATCTAACTAGAGCCCGGCGGCATCTAGCTTTCGTAGAACCTTTAGGACATATTAGACATACTCTTCTCTTGTCTTACTAAAGACAAGTACGTCATTAAGGTAATATAATACGAAGTTATCTAGAAGTACCCTTAGTATATCGTTTATAAATGACTAAAACGTTCCTAGTATATTATATAGTCTAAAGGGCATAACTACGTACTTAAACTACCTATATCTAGTAGTAAAGGCCGTTTTCTACTCGTCTCCTACTATAATACGGATGCGATTAAACGTAGCGATAATATCTAGCTTAGTGAACTATTACGCGCTAGTAATACGATCTAAGGTCTCTTAAAATAGTAGAATCGGATAGTGACTCTTCGTCGTAAGCGCGCTTAGAGCTCTATAGTCTACGTGTACTCGTAGCCCTCTACCCGGCTTTTTGACTATTAGAATAGGTACTACTACTAGTAATACGCTTCTCTAAATAAAACCTTTCTTAAGTTAGTTATTAATCTACTTCTTAATCACCTTATTCTCTCGTATAGGAAAGGAGTATAGTCTTCGAAATAGCGGTGTCTAACTATTCTTTAGCTTAATCTTATAGTCTACGCTAGGCCGTCGCGGTAGGACCTTATCTACTTCCTTACGGCTAAATAGCCTAGCTATTTCCCTAAACTCTTCTAGTAACAAAGGGATAGGATCCTAGTCTTTGTCCTTCCCGTTTATAAAACGTTAATAGTCGTTAGCTAATATAGTAGAGGCGTTAAGTTGCCGCTAGGTATAGTTACCCCGGGGCTCCTCCTATCTATCTATATTTTCTTAAGTATTAGTATCTACTAATATCGTCGCGCTACCTCCTAGTACTAGCTTCGCTCTTATACCGAAAGCCTTTAGTATTCACGCGGATAGAAACCTTCGATATAGCTAACTAGGCCCGGCTCCCCTTTAGTATATAACCGATAGGGAAAACGAACTACGATAATAAACGAAGGGGCGATAGCGTCGTAAAAGTTAAGAGCGCCCTTAAAAGGCGGCGAACGAAGGGAAACACGCGGAGCGACGACGCGCCCGGAAGAATCGAATCACGGAGACTATCTACTATAACGACTATAATAACTATAAGCTACTAACTAGAAGAACTAATATACGAAATACGGTATAGACACGGTAGAATATACCGCGATTATATACGAAATTATAGCTACCCTCGCGAGCGCTAATCTACTCTACGAACGCGTGATCCGTAGCCTCCTCGAGAGCTAAGCTAAAGCGATCTAGGAGCTACTACGGGCGACGAAGGCGCTAGCGCTAGTAAAGGAAGTGACGAACGCGGACCTCCTACGGGAGATCTTAGCGCTACGAAGAGCTAGGCCGGCGATATATGCCTAAGTAGCTATAGTAGCCGTAGAGTAACTAACGTACCGCGTTAGGCTTATTTAGCGCGAGGTCACGATATATATAGACAACCCTAAAGAAAGAGAGCGGGTAGCGGTACTATCGTACTAACGCCTCGTAGAGTAGGCGCGCTAGGCTAGTAAACAAGACATTATTATAGCCTAGAAGCTAAAGAGTAGAGACGTACGCTATACGCTCGTAACTATAGCGGGGAGACCGACGCTACTATAGAGCGTAGCCTAGGCGGTCGAGGTACTAAACGCGAAGAGCGTAGCGCCGGTCGCGCTAGTATACTAGGCCCTTATATACGGTGTCCGAGTTAATACCTTCCTAGTAGAGACTAGCCCGGTAGCGATAGAGGAGGCTATCGTGAAGGATAACTAGGCTACTATTCTAGGCCTCGTTATTACCTAGGCGTATAAGCTAAAGAAGCCGGAACGAATAGAGCGGAAATACTCGTTACTCGTACTCGCGTTTAAGTATAATAGCTAGAGGATCTAGGCTATAGAGAAGGGACTAGTCCTAGCCTACTCGTACTACTACGTTAAAAAGTACGACTATACCTATATAGTAACCTAGTACTTCCGGTACTAGGGACTCGGGTATACTATAAAGTATTATTAGTAGGAGACCTACTACGGCTACTACGCGAAGGTATATAATACCTATAAATACCCCTAACCTAAGATAAGTAAGTACGCTAACTACGGCGGGGACTATAAGGCGTAGATAGGCGGATATAGAGTAAAGAGATAGGTAGCGGGATAGGCGGTAGGAGCGCGCCTAGGTATATACTAGGAAAGAGGAGGAATAGCGATAGTACTATACCGTCTAAGAATCGACGCCGATAGCTTCTAGCCGGTTATATATAGGAGTAAGAAGAGACGGCTAAATAGCGATAGACGTATAATATACGGAGTAGGCCGACTAGCGTATACCGACCCCCGGGCTTAGGGCCTCGGATAGACGCGCCTCGATACGACGATATTCCGCCCCTATAGAGGTAGCGCGGCCTTACCGGTAGCTACGCTAGCGACGCCGGCCCCGCGATAGGATAACGAAGGCGAGCGCGAGGGCAACAAGGACGACAATATAGTAGTAAACCTACGGAGGTAGAATAGGGAACTATAGCTAATATAATAGTCTAACTATAAATAGTACGCTTATCTAGCTAACTATCGTATAGTATAACGCTAATAAGAGTAAGGATAAGGCCTAGAAGCTACTCCCTAGCCTACTATACCCTAGCCGGTACTATATAGTCGCTATCTAAGAGTAGTAGACAAACGGAGAGACAATACTCGTAGACCCGAGATACTACCTTATAGTACCCTAAGGTAACTAGCCGGTAGCGCGGGTCTACTTCTATATAAGTAAAGAAATCGCGATAATAACGTAGACGACCTATACCTACTCTAGCGATATAGCCTCTCTACGGCTACGCCTTACCGACGGCAAGACAATAGCTATCTATAACGTCTATAACCCGTACTTAGTACCGGGCTCGATAGAAGATAATAGCTAGTCGGCCACCCTCTACTAGCTCTAAGAAGCTCTCTAAGAGGAAGCTAATATATATATCCTAGTCGGCGACCTTAACCTCTACTACTAAAGATAGGGAGGCGATAGCGTACCCTCGGCCTATAACGCCGTAGACGCGCTTATCGGTCTAGTAGAGGTATCCGGCCTTAGCCTAGTACTTCCCGTAGGCACGGCTACGTATTAGTAGAAAAACACGACCTAGACGCTTAACCTAACCTTCGCGATATAGTAGATAGCCTAGCGGACTGTCTTCTACGATATAGACCGAGAACTCGATACCGGCTATCTAGACTACCTAGCTATCCGTACGACGTTCGACGTAATATACCTATAGGCGCTACTAGCCCTAGAACTACGGCATTAGTAGAAGAGAGCGGACTAGAAGGAGATTAATAAGGTACTAAAAGAACGAATAACGGCCCTCGTACCGCCGGTACCCCTCCGCTTAGAGGCGGAAATCGATACGGCGGTAGAGAGCCTATAGTAGTATATAGTAAGAGTAATCTAGGATAAGTTCTCCTATACCCGACCCTCGAAGTACGCGTCGCTAGCCTAGTCGTAGGAATACGTAGACGTAGCCGTATAACGGTAGCGGCGCGGCGCCGGTAGAATAAGATAAAATAGGACGCTATATACGCCCGATACCGCCGACTAGATAACGCGAAGGGTAGGATTATTAGGCGCTAGGGTAATATTACGTAGCGTAACGCCGTCCGTAAATTTATAGGAGACTAAAGTAAGGTCTAGAAGCTCGCTATATAGGCGCGTACGAGGAAGCCGGAGACGCCGCTACTACTACTATAGTTCCTACCTATCCGTAATAGGTAAGGGGTCCTCTAGGAAGCCTAGTAAGGTAGAGCCGACGCGCTAGTAGAGGCGTTCTTCCCTTCTCCGGTCGCTACCCGACTCGACGATATCGAAGGCTTCGTATACCTAATAGAGCTCGAGACTAGCTAAGAGGTAACGGAGGCGGAGGTACTAATAGTACTAAAAGCGGCGCTACTAGACAAGGCTCTAGGACTAGATAAGATCCCTAACCGATTCCTAAAGTACTACCGCTAGATACTAGCCCCGTACCTCGCGGGGCCTATTTACGGTATACCTCTAGTAGTTATATAACCGACCCCCTTCTAGTACTCGAGTATAGTCGTCCTCCGTAAGGAGGGTAAGGCTAGATATAACGTTAGGAAGGCCTACCGCCCGATAGCCCTACTTAGTACGATCGGTAAGGCGCTAGAGCGTATCGTAGCCGATCGTATCTCTAAGCTAGCCGAGGAGTACTAGCTCCTCCTAGCCGAGTAGATAGGAGCCCGACTAGGGCGGTCTACGACGACCGCCCTAGAACTCGTTACGGAATAGGTTTATATAATCTAGGTAATACGCCGATAATAGGTCGCTACCCTACTATCCCTCGATATCTCGGGGGCGTTCGATAAAGTTTCCTACGCCCGACTACTCTATAACCTCCGGGCGAAAGGTCTACCTAGCTAGCTCGTCGCGTTCGTCAAGTCCTTCCTTAGTAACCGGTCTACGTAGCTCGTCCTAGGAGAGTAGCGTAAACCTTAGATACGGCCTATAGAAACGGGGATCCCGTAGGGCTTATCGCTCTCTCCGATCCTCTTCCTTTTCTTCGCCTCTACGCTCCTCCTACTACTTAGGGGAAGCGCCGGCGGTACTAACTCCTATATAGGCTTTGTCGACGATACGAATATCCTAATATATAGCGACTTAACCGAGACTAACTACCGCTAACTCGAAGTAGCGCTCGAGGTATATAATAAATAGGTAGCGCGATACGGGGTAGTCTTCGTACCTAAGAAGTACTAGATAATCTACCTTACGAGGACCCCGAAGAAGTATAACCTCTAAGCTACGATCGAGGCCGGGACCGGCGTAAGCTAGATTACTCTATAGCTATCTATCCGGGTCCTAGGATTCTAAGTAGATACGTAACTCCGGTAGTACGCCTACCTAAAGTAGCTCCGGTAGCGGGGAGACTAGAACAAAGCCTTAGTTATACGCCTCGCGGCCTCTATATAGGGTGTAGCCTTCGTAAAGGCACGCTAGCTAGACAGCTCTATCGTCCGACCGGCGATTACCTTTAGGGCACTAGTCTAGTATCTATCCTACGCGACTAGCTAGATAAAGTAGATTTAAAACGTATAGAACGAATGTTTACGTAGGGCGACCGGGGTATACCGTACTATACCGACGTAGGTCCTAGAAGCGGATACGTAGATTACGCTACTAGACCTCTACCTCTAATAGCTCGCTATAGGCTATACGCTCTAGACGGCGAATAGTAAGGTAGGGAGCGATATCCGCGCGACGTACTAGGCGATCACGACACGCCTTCGATCTATAGCGCCTAAAAAGAAGATAGGACTATAGGCCTAGCGGTAGCTAGATACGTAATAAACCCCGATAGTAAAATTCCGAGTATAGGCCCTAGCTAGTAGTATACTAGTAATAGGAGCAGGATAGGGACGCGAAGGGCGGAAGGCTATAGTAAACGCGGTCTATAGATATATATAGGGAATCTAGAACAAGCGCTAGGAGAAAGGCGAAAGGTACCCGAACGGGTAACTACTACGGCGACGAGTATACCGACGAGAAGACGAGGTAGCGGCGAAGATAGGACCTATTAGCCGAGATAGAGTAATGCTCTTCCGAGCCCTTACCCGCCTATAGGTAATAGTCGCGATACTACTCCGCTCGGAATATATTAGGTTTAAAGACTATCTATATCGCCGAAAGGTACCGGGAGTAGATAGTAGCCTATACGAATATAGACGTGTCTAGACGCCGAAACACGTCGTACTGTTCTACCTACGCTTTCTAGAAGCCCGGTAGGTAATACGCCTCGAGACTAGGGCTATAGACTTCTAATATTTAATAGGTATAGCGCGTAGGATACGAGTAGCGGTACGAATAGTAATACGGACCGGCCTACTATAGTAGTTCTAGATAGCGGGTAAGATAGTAGTAAGGATAGGGGAGATAGCCTAGGAGGAAGAGCTCTAGGAAGCCTTCGAAGGCGCCCTACCTATAGACGTAGTAGAACTCCGGTAGTACCGACGACTATATAGGCGGGTAGACCGTAGCCTATAGCGACCCCGGGTATAGGAGGAGTAGCGATAGGAGTACTAATAGAGTATAGGAGCCCGGAAGGGTCGACTCGTCGTCTACTTAACGGCCAGCTCGTTTTCCGCTCGACGGTCGACCTGTCTCCTACTTAATAGGCGACCCGCCTCTACTAATAGTCGACCTATCGTCTACTCGATAGTTTGCTAGCTACTAATACTCGTTCCTAGGTACTGGGTAGATTAGTACTCCGGGGCGGCTAACTACCTAGTACTTACCGCTTCTAGTACGACAGATTGACTAATAAGTAATAGAGAGAACTTACTAATACCTAAAGAGAGTTTTTCCCCGTACGACGGTTTTCCCCTCTCTCTTCCTTAATAGCCCCCGGCCTCGTAGACCTTTTAGGAGCTAGATAGGCATTACGAAAGTTTTTGTTTATTTATATAGGTTAATCAACTCCGCTACACTCTTAAACGAGGTAACGATAAGGGATATAAACATTCCTCTAGATACGGACGGGTTCTCGGAAGACTTTACTAGGTATAGAGTAGCCTCTTTAGTAGACTTATTTTCGGGGTACGACTAGATCACGCTTAACGAAAGTAGCCGATATTTAACGGCCTTTATAACGCCTCTTAGGCTTATACGGTATATAACGTTACTATAGAGTACGGCGAACTTAGTTACTTAGTTCGTACGGGTAGTAACTAAGGTTTTAATAGACTATATTTCTTACCGAGCAAAACTATTTCTTAATAATATCGGCGTAAAAGGTCCTACTAAGGACTATAGTAACGCTAAGGTAGAGCCTAGCCTTCGACGATCGGTCGTAGAATATATTATATCCCTTAACCTTAATCTTACGGACCTAGAGAGGGCCGGAGCGGTAGTCGTAGGAGAGAAGTCGTAGTAGCTTTATAGGACCCTAAAGATTGTAGGCTACATTACTAGCCCGAGCGGCCGCTATCTAGATCCTAAGGTAGTAGCTAAGATCTTAAACTAGCTAACCCTAAAGTACGTAAAGGACGTTCGAGTTTCTATTAGGATCTATATTTACTTCCGGATTTAGGTCCCCTAGTTCGTAATCGTCGCTCGGCTAATATATAAGCTTTTAAGGAAGGACTTCGAGTTTATCTAGACTAAGAATAAGCAGTTCTCGAAAGAGAACCTAGCAAGATTCTTAGTAATAGTACTAGCGTTAGTAACTATCTCCTACGCCCTAGGAGCTAGTAGGATCTTCGTTTCTATTAACGCGAGTAGTATTAGGTAGGGTTATATAATATCGTAGGAATTACTAGATAACACTCGACGAAGATACCTAGTAAGGTATAAGAGCGGTACCTAGAACGTAAACGAGGCTAAGTATAATATAGGAAAGCGGGAGTACCTCGGAGTACTAAAGGGCCTTAAGAAGGTGTAGCTCTACCTCGTAGGAGTAGACTTTATCCTCGAAGTTAATACTAAAACGCTAGTATAGTAGTTAAATCGGCTAGTATCCGATATTCTAAACTCTATAATAGTAAGGTAGGTTACTTAGATCCGGCTATTTACCTTTAAAGTAAGGCATATCGATAGGAAGAAGTACTCCGGACCGGATATACTATCTCGTAAACTACCTATAGCTAAGGAGCTTACGGAACCTAACGATAATATTAATAAGATAATTAACGACAGATTCTTCCGTTACGCCGAGCTAGTTAACACTTTCCCCGTTATTCTAGAGCGTAAACGACTCCTCGAACCCTAGTATAGTAACAATTCCGAGCTTATAGCTTATATTCTAGTATATCGAACACGACCGGAAGGGGTCACCCGGACTAAGTATCGAAACCTCGTTAAGAAGAGTCCTCGGTACTACTTAAGAGACAAGCTCTTGTTTTATTAGCGGCGAAGGGTTGTACCGATATAGCTAGTAGTAGACGATAATAATACTTAGAAAGAGATCGTAACATACTGTTATAAAAAGTATAGTCACCGGAGTATAGAGCTAGTATATAATCTTGTTACTAGCCGGTATTACTAGGAGGGCTACTTCTCCGACGTATTAAATTAGGTAAGGACTTATACTCCTTATAACTTTCGCGAAGGTAACTAGAGAGTAGGAGAAATGTACTTATCGACTTAGTAGGTTATAGGAGAGAGGTAGTACTACGATCTCGTCTACGTATATAGAAACGGGTACTTACTTATCGCCCGAGAAGCTCTAAGTAGGTAGATTAAGGCGAAGGTCGTACGGAAGCCTCTAAATTCGCGGGCGATTACTAAGTTCTTATAGGAGATAGTATTTAGCCGGTATAGATACTACTATAAGATTGTACTTAATAACGCTAGTATTAACGAAGGGAAGATAGAGAGGATGCTTATTAGTATAGGTATTAAGTATATCCGGATCTTACCCTACTATCCGTAGTTAAATATAACTATAGAAGTAGGACATCGACCTGTTCTAGCTATATTAGCTAAGCTTACTAAGAACACCTATAAGTCCTAGGAACGATAGATTGCTACGGTACTTTAGGCTAATAGAACTACGGTATCTAGAATTACGGATATAACGCCGGCGGAGGTCCTATATAGCTATCGTACTATTCTCCCGATTAAGGTAGAATACCCGATATAGGCGAACTATAAATAGGGATCTATTAGATCAATAGAGGAGCTATTAGCTATTCGGGCGCGTTAATTATAGGTACGGGACATAAGTCTTTAGGAGTTATAGTTACGAAGAGTAAGGCTTTATAACCTAAGTAAGGAATACTTCGATACTAAACGTAGTATTAACTTCTAGAGGTTCTAGGTCGGAGATCTTATAGTTAAGTTCGACAAGCCGTATAAGGATAACCTCTCTAGAAAGATTAGTTACCGCTAGCTTAGGCCGTATTATATAGCTAAGGTGTACTCGGGGTTTAGTATATACGTCCTCGAAGAGCTTAATAGTACGAGGTTAAAGAGTATATAAGCCCGAGAGAACTTAAAGCTAATCCTATAGTTAAGACCGGACCCGGAGCTTAATCTTCCTAAAGCTAAAGACATTATAGCGCTAGAGGATAGGGTCAATGTCGCGAATGTCGAAAAAGGCGATCTTCCGAACGAGAATAGACCTACTACGTCCGAATCTAACGACGAAGAGGATGACAATATACTTCTAATAGGCATTAATAGAGCTACTACACTTCCGGAACTAGAATCTAAGCCGACGAGACGATAGGTACGGCCTTATAACCTTACTATAGAAGAGATAGCCAAATTCACTAGGATTTAGGTTAAAGGAGGGATAGGACTTTATTATTTCTTTTTCTTAGGCGTAAGGAGTTTACTTAGTAGTTTTAGTTTCTAACCTTAATTTGACTAGCTTCTAGTTCTAGTACCTAGTTTCTAGCGTGCTTAACTAATTTCTAGGCTTTATCCTTAATTTAAGAGTAGGCTTACTACGAAGACTAGACTTTAACTTAGCCTCCTTAGCCCCTTATAGAATAAACTTACGATCTCCTTAATATCTCTAGACTAACTACTTAACTAGACGCCGGATCCGCCTTCCTTACGTATAACTTATAGGTATAGTTTCTTAGTTTATATTAGCGTAGCGGAGGTGAAACTAGGGACAGTTTCGTAATAGAGGAGGATATATTAACGAGCTAAGGGCCCCCTTTAGACCCTGAAATTTGCGCGTCGAATCTCGTTAACCTTTAACGGTTAATTACGTAGTAGGGGTGTATAGGGGTACTACTAAGATATATATACTTAGGAGGCGACCTTAGTAGGAAGCTAGGATTTACGAAGAATCTCTCTATAAGGCAAAATACGGGAATCTAAAAATTTCAAATTTATTATCTTTTAGGATCTTAGTATATATTTTACGGCCCGCGGACTAGTAAATATATATACCTACGCGTAAGTAATCCTAAGGTCACTAGGCGCGCCCTTACTTACTAGGGTAGTTGGTCGTCTATACTAGCTACGCTAGTAAGACCGCTACTTCCGCTATCGTAAATCTAGATATACCGGCCTCGACCCCGTATATATTCTTTATAACTCCCGCGGTAAGTAGCGTACTAGCGACGTTAACCGCGAGATACCTATCGCTTTTAACGCTATAACCGACGCGCTAGCCCTCTAGATCGAAGTACTACCCGTTTAGGGAAATGCCTAGCTCCTTAGTACCGTTACGCTAAAGGAGTAATATATAAATCTACGAATTATAAACACGAAGAACAAGACTACGAGATATATACCTAAGAGAAAGAATACCTATATATAGTAACAGCTAAGGGTGACACCTATACGCCTAGATATATAACTAACGTAAAGAAAGTATATAGTATATACTAGTACTATAACTAGGACATTAGGTAGAAAAGTAAACGTACTTACCCTCTCTAACACTAGCGCCTCCTCTAAGTTTATTAACCTAAGATTCGTTCGCGTAAACAAAGTTCCTACCTTTAAGTTAGAAAGGCTAAGGCGCCTACGTATAGCTAACGGAGCGGCTATACGACTACTCGAAGTAGTACTAATAGACGTTACTATCGGTAGCTATACTAGTTAAGAGCTATACTACGTTACTAACCTTAATAAGTACGACCTAGTACTAGGTATCTCCTAGCTCGAAGAACACGACCCTTTGTATAGCTTTAAATATAAGATACTTAGCTTCGATAAGCCTACCTACTACTAATATTATTACTAGAACGGCATACCTTATACAATTATAATAGAAGGTAGTAAGCCCGAGGCGCCGAAACTAGTACTACCTAAGCTAGAACCCGATATCTATTTCATTAGCGCGGACGCCTATTATTATATAGCGAAGTAAGCCTAGAAGCGATAAGACTAGCTAGACGCCGATAAGCTCTTCGTACTATAGCCGGAGGGTTTCGACGACGAGGAGCATACCTCTACCTCCGCTATATCGCTAGATAATTTAGAAATCTTTATAAATAGGAATAAGGTATAGGACCCGAAGCCTAAGCTACCGCCCGAATATTACGACCTAGCCGACGCCTTTAGGTGTAAGAGCGAGTTTAAGCTACCTAAGTATAGCCCGTCCGACTATATAATTAACTTAAAACTAGGATTAGAAGCGTAGCGACCCTATAAGAAGGCCTTTAGTATAAACTCGGATTAGCTAGTAGTCGTTAAGAAATTTATTAATAATAGTATAGCTAACGTTACGGTCGAACTATCTAAATTAGACATGTCGTCTCCCGTATTAATTATTAAAAAGCTAGGAGGCGGGCTCCGCGTCTACGTCGACTACCGCGCCCTAAATACTATTATAGTTAAGGACCGATACCTAATACCTCTATTAAGGAAGACACTTAACCGAGTTTCTAAGGCCAAGTGGTTTAATAAGCTTAATATCGTCGCCGTATTTACAAATATATATATCTATAAGGGGGACGAATAGATAACCGCCTTTATTACTAGGTATAGATTATACTAGTTTAAGGTCCTTCCGTTCGGCCTCTATAATAGCCCTAGTAGTTAGTAGCGTAAGATCAACTACATCCTCCGAGAATTCCTAGACGACTTCGCTATAGTATACCTCGATAACGTCCTGATTTATACGGACGGCCCCTTAGATAATTATAGAGCTTACGCACGAAAGGTCCTATATAGACTACGGGATATAGGGCTACTAGTAGACATCGACAAGTGTGAATTCCACGTCAAACGGATCAAATACCTAGGCCTTATTATTACGACGGAGGGCGTTAAGATAGACCCTATAAAGATTAAAGCTATTATAAACTAGGAGGTGCCTCGTAACGTTAAGGACGTTCTTACGTTCCTTAGCTTTACTAGATTCTATAGGAAGTTTATCTACGCCTTCTCTAAAGTAACCGCGTGCCTTATAGACCTTACGAAGGTAGGTAAAAAGAGTAAAGTCGACGGTAAGGTAGTTAAGAAGCTACCCTTTATATAGACCTAATAGTACGATATAGCTTTTAAGGAATTTAAGTAGCGCTTTAGCTAAGTAGGTATACTAGCCTATTATTGACTAGGCGAGCAGATTTAGGTAGAAATAGACTCTAGCGACTAGGTTAATATAGGGGTACTATTATAGATAATTAACGGCGTCCTTAGACCCGTAGCGTTCTACTCGAAGAAGCTTAGTCCGTAAGAATATAATTACGACATTTACGACAAAAAGCTACTAGCTATCGTTAAGGCGTTCGAGAAATAGTAACCGGAACTTATCGGCGCTATAGACGATAAGCTAGTTCGGGTACTTACCGATTACTATAATCTTAAGTACTTTATAACTACTAAGTAGCTTAACCGGCGCTAGGTACGCTAGGCTAAGTTCCTATCCTAGTTTAACTTTAAGATTACCTATCGCCCGGGCGCCTAAGGAACGAAACTAGATAGTCTTACCCGTCGCTCTTAGGATATACCGGCGGGGGTAGACGATACTAGAACGTAGTATTAATAATAGACTATTCTAAAACCCTATAACCTAGACATCGTTACTTAGTTTACTATATAAGTATAGAACAACCTACTAATAAACTATTAAGTACTATTAATTTGCGACTCGGACGATAAAGAAGAAGACTACTATACTAGTAATATCGCTACCCCCCGGCGATTAACCCGCCTCGCCTAGTAAGACGTAATATAGCCGCTACTCGAACTAAACGACGTCGAGGTAGGTAGTGACGTCGACTCGGAACTAGATAGTAGAGTCCTAGTCGAAGAGATGCCTAGTAACGAGTAACCTATCGAAGGAAGTATAGAGCCGTTAGTTAAACCTACGCTACTAGAGGAACGGGAGTGAACGGAGTTATATAAAGAAGAACTATATATAGAAGTATATAATAGCCGGTCTATAACGACATATATACTTAAACTAAAGTCCGATCTCTAGTAGGGGATCGCTAACATATAGCTATAATAATAGAAGATCGCCGTATTAGATTACGAAATTATCGTAGATCGACTATACGTTAATATAGCCTTATATATCCTAGCCTTTTAGAACCTCCGTACCCGGATAGTACGTAAATACTATAATAGTAGAGTAGCTAGCTACTAAGGTATAGTAAGGACTTTTAATCTACTATAGAGGCAAAACCTCTTCTAGCCTAGTATAGTAAGTAACGTCGTAAGATACGTACGATACTACCTAATATATAGGCGCTCGACTCTATTAAGACTAATAAAGCAATACACCCTATCCCTATACTATACGCCCGGTTACGAATAGGAGTATATCGTAGTAGACTTTATCGTCGACCTACCCGCTAGTAAAGATCCCGATACTAGACTAATCTATAAATATATTATAATATATATATTGTTTATTAAGCTGTTATAGTGCCTCCTAGCCTATATAGCTATTCTACGTACTTCTATCTTACAAAGGGAAACCGCTCGCGGTGAAAACCCCTCTCCTCTCCTATACTACTATTGTCCGTTATTTGCCTTCCCGCTTTCCTTATAGAGAGTATACTAGTATTATAGGCCTACCCTAATAACTACCTTGTCTATATCCCCTTAGTCTCCCTCCTCTTCTCTATCTACTCCTCCGTCTCGTTAGCTAGTTTAAACTAGGTAAGGTATCCTTATCTTAAGACCTAACGTACTATCCTCTATACGTCGCTCTTGTTCGTAACGATCGACTAGTAGTCGCGTCTAGCTACTCTCGCTCTCTATATACTTCGTCCTTCTACCTACTATAGGTACCGTACGACTATATATTCCGGGTTCTACGACGGGTAGCTATACTCGTACGCTAGGTTGTCTATATCTAGGACGTTCCTCCTATATAAGTAAGCCCTAAGCCCGATATATTCGGACCGGATTTGGATTGTTACGCTTACTTCTACCCTTATAAGGTCGCGGTATAGGAGGTAGTTATATCTCTAGAAGGTTCGTAGGGCTAGGGGGCCTGTTCTCGCTAGCGGGTTACTATTCTAATCCTGTTCCTATAGGCAGCCGGCTACCTACTCTACGAGGCTCTAGGACTTTCCCTTACTCCCCTTCTTTTCCCGGGTTCTTCGTTCCTCCTCCTCCCTCGCTAGCTACTCCGGCGTTCCTTATACTTTCCTAAAAACCCGTAAGTCGTCCCGCTTCTAACTCCTCCTTACGTACGGTCCTATATATAGCCGGCTATATCTCTATACGATTCGTACTGTCTTATTATAGATAGTTTACTATACTAGGTACTCTATCGTCTTCGCCGTATATTAGATCCTTATCCCTTAGATATAGTAACGGATAGGTAGTGTCCCGGTCTCTATCTCGGCTACTCTCGTCGGTATAGTCTTATACGCTCCGAGAATTCTCCTTAAGTTGCCTACTTAGGTTCGATTAAGAGGCTGTTCGATCCGTCGCGGTACTAGCTTATCGACTCCCCTCGTACCCTAGATTTATATCCCGTAAAGTATCGCTAGTCGAACGATTACTTTATATATTATTCTTGCTTTGTTGAAGGTCGCCCCCTACGTTGACTTAGTAAGACGTGTTATTAATCCCTCGTTTACTTATGCCCTATTCTAGGCCTTCTTAATCTATAGGTTCTAGCTTAGCTTCGGGTCTAGCTAGATTCCTAGTCCTCGGAGTTTAGGGGAGGGCTTTGTCTCGTATCTCTAGATTATTATAGTTACCTATATATTGTAGTAGAATTATATAACCCTACCTACTCGACGCGTCGGCTTATCGATCTCTACGCTAAAACAAGACACATTCGAAAGCTCTTATCAAGGCCATTCTAACGATATACAAAGTAGGCCACTACCCCTAGGACTAAGGGAGTTCTACCTTATTCAATCTAGACAGCTTGAAGCTCTCTTCACCCTGTTTCTTCAGCTCCAAACGCCGCGGAGGTGCCTAGCTACATTAGGCAACTCCTAGGTAATAGTAGTCTAGGCTACGGCACTAACGGCGCCTACGGCCCTATAGGCGAAGCCCCCCTAAGACAACTAGTAGCAACTTATAGAGGACGTAAAAAGTATAGAAACTAACGATCAGCTCCCTTACCGGTCTCTATAGGTAATAATCACTTAGCTACGTACGGCGCTTATACTGTCGTATTACCGAGGGTAATAAGAAATAAGGACGACGTCCTAGGCGATTAGTAAGGCCACCCGGAATTAATACCCCTATAGCTAGGTATCGGTCGCGGCATCGATACTAGGCCCCCGCCTAACGTACGATATAGTTACGATCCGTATTATAGTAAAGGAAGACTAGGCCGAAGTTACGAAGCTATCGAATAAGGAGCTCGCCTAACGAATCAACTAACTAGGGGTGGTCGTAGTGAACTAATAGTCTAACGGCACTCTATAGATCTATACTAGCTCTGCTACTACTAGGAGGCACCTAGAGGTATAGCTATAGTAGGCATCTAAGGTTACGGCATTAGCGAAGGTCTTAACGAAACAATTCACGATCCTAGTCTACGATATGCCTAAGGAGTTTGACCTAACTAACTAGGGTCACCTACGCGCTCTCTAAGAGGACAACCCGGTCACTCTTAACTCTCTAATCTAGAAGGCGACTTGGCTCTATAGGAAATGGCTAGAAGGTAAGAAGGCCTCGGCGCTAATAGTATAGCTATAAGACGCGAAAGCGGCGGATCTAGCGATAGAACAAGGCCTAGTCTAGCAATATAGCCTCAAGATAGTAGAAAAGCACTCCTTATCCTTTCGTGTCCTCTAATGCTTCAAATACTAATAGTATAGACACCAAACCTATACGTATATAAACAAGTAGGCCTACTCGAACTATATAGGAGACTATATATCTAGGGACTATATATCGACTACGAGACGGTACGCGAACTGTCCGGGGCACTACCTATCGTATAGTACGGAATGCCTATAGCGGAAACTAGCGAAAAACAAGGCAATCACAAACAGAACCGTCGCCCTAAGATTCTACGGCGACCGTAAGGCTAGCCTATACCGGAACTAACTAGCGGCGGTCGGGTATAAGCGCCCTAGGGCCGAGAACGATATAAAGGATACGTAACCTAGAGCGTACGGGAGGCTACGTACTCTACTAGCTACGGCGAGGGAATCTAACTAGGCCCGGCTCCCCTTTAGTATATAGCCGATAGGCGTAGACTAGGACGTATAGGGCAGTAGGACATAAGACGATATAGAGGAAATAATTGTCGATGCCGATAACTAGCCTCGACACGCTTAGTATTATCTAGTATAACGTCAACTATAGCAAGGATATAGTCTAGAACCATTTCCTATACGAGGCGGACCCGCGCGTCTACTACGTCCTTACAATCTAGGAGCTATAGATTAACCCGTACTATAAGAGACTAACAACCTACAAGTTACTAGGCTATACGACATGCCTACGAGGCGACGGTAGACCCCGCACGTGCTTCTATGTTAGCAAGGACATACTAGAATCCGACTAGGAGGTAGTAAACTACGTAGACGAAGAAGGCGGGGGCGATATTACCTCCCTCTACGTAGGTAGTACCTAGATACACAACCTATATATACAACCGCTAGCCTCGAGGTCTAGCCGCGACCTAGGGGTCTGTAGACACCTAGACAGTACGCTTAAGAGACAAGGGTGCCACATCGTAGTAGGAGACTTCAATATATACTACCCTTCCTAGGAAAGCCTTATATAGCCGCACCCTATAGCCGACGAAGTACTCGACTTAATAGCGAGCAACGCAATTACCCTTAATACCCCGAAGGACCTAGGCACCTAGAAGAGAGGGGGACTCTAAGGCACGATCGACCTCTCCTAGATCTTAGATAGCTACTACTATACGGTAACCTACTATAGGATCGAACATAAACTCGAGGCGTCGTTAGACTATATACTAGTCAGGACCTCTATTACGATATAGATATAACGTATACTAGCGGGAACCCCTAAGCTAAACTAGGGAAAGGCCTACTAGGCTAATATCTAGGCGTACCTCGATGACTCTAAGAGGCTAGTCTAGATCGCGTAGTAGCAATATAATAGTAAAGACGAGATAGACGAAGCAGTCTAGGGGTTAATAGACGAAATAAGAAAAGCGACCTTACTTCACGTTCCGCTTACCTAACTAACGATATAGTCTAAACTATACTAGACGCCGGAGTACACTACGGTAGTAAGAGAAGCAAGGAGAGCCCGCCGGGTATAGACGAGTAGCTATAGCGAGGAGGCCTAGAACGTATATAGGGAGGCATACTAACAGAAGAAAGCTATAATACGAAGGGAGAAAGCAGTCGGCTAGAGGGCTATAGTAGAAGAAATCGCCGGCAAGCTAGAGAGGGTGTAGAAGCTAGCGAAATGGGCCCGATAGGACCCTATATAGGGCCCCTCCTTCTCTATCCTAGCGCTATAATCGCCTAGTGGCCCGGTTAGCGACCCCGAGGCTAAGGCGCGTCTACTAGCTAGTAAGTTCTTCCCGCCCCTAGTCGAGGCTAATCTAAGCGACATAAACAGCTCTACTCCCCTAGCCCCTAGTATCGCGGTCTAATAGGAGGTGTCCGAGGGAGAAGTTACCGCTATACTAAGGAAGTTACCGGCGAAGAAAGCCCCGGGGCCGGATAGGATCCTAAACGAGCTACTAAAGAAGTGTAGAGATCAACTAGCCCTAGTAGTTATAGCGATCTTTAACGCCTGCCTATAGACCGGGTACTACCCGATAGCTTTTAAACAATCGACGATAGTGGTCCTACGCAAGCCGTAGAAGGAAGACTATACGTAGGTAAAGTCGTACCGCCTAATTACGCTCCTTAATACTCTTAGGAAGGCGCTTAAGAAGCTAGTTATAACGAGACTCTCCGAGGCGGTAGAGGAACACTCCCTACTCCCGGACACCTAGATAGGTACGCGCCTATAGCGATCGACGCTATCCGCGATAGAACTTATCACCTCTTAGGTAAAGGCTATCTAGTATAAGAATAGGGACAAGGTGGCTTCCTTACTTAGCCTAGACATATCGGGAGCCTTCGACTACGTATTATACCCGCGGCTACTCTACATCCTAAAGTCGAAAGGACTCCCTAAGTGGCTTGTTAACTTCGTACGGTCCTACCTCTAAAACCGTAGTACGTCGATCCTAGTCGGCTAGTACAGAAGCCTATTTCAAGTAGTCTATACTAGAATCCCGTAAGGCTTAACGCTAGTACCTATTCTGTTCCTCTTCTTTATAGCGACGCTACTCCTAGCCCTAGAATCCTAGAACACCGCTACGAGCGGCTTCGTAGACGACACAAATATCCTAGCGTAGTCTTCCTCGACTAAGGAGAACTATAGGCTACTAGAAGAGAAGTATAAGATCTAGGAGGACTAGGCTAGGAGGTACGGGGCTCGGTTTGCCCTAGAAAAGTACAATCTAATACACTTTACGCGCCGGCTACGGTTCTATAATATATAAGCTTCTATCTAGATATAGGGGTATACGACTAACCCGGCAAATCAGCTTAGGATCCTCGGACTCTAGGTAGACCCGGCGCTACGGTAGAGGAAGTACGTATAGGCAATATTACGGAAAGCTAAACAGAATATAGCATTATACTAGAGGCTCACTACGTCTATATAGGGGGCGGACTTCCGGCAGTCACGACTTCTATATACGGCTATTATACGGCCAGTCCTTACCTATAGTAGCCAAGTGTAGTCATTAGGCGAGAGGGCCTACCTATCGAAGGGACTCGTCGCGCCGCTAGCGAAGATCTAAAACTAATGCCTAAGGAAGGTTACCGGGGTATATAAGTCGATACTAACGAGGATACTTAAGTACGAGACCGCTATACCGCCGATCGACCTATATATCTAGAGACTACGGACCTCCTACTTAGGCAAGTCGGTATAGTACCTAGTATAGAAGGTTATCGCTAGTATAGTAGTAAGGGCCCGCGAATTAGTACTAGCGTATAGGGGCATTCGACCCGGAAACGAGCCGAACTACCGGGTAAGGGACGAATAGCTAGTAATATAATAGGAAGGTAAGAAATCGTTTATAGAGTAACTATAGAAAGAGAGGTAGAACAACCAGGTTGTAGGGTATAGTAGACGCCCTTAGCTAGCGGGACAACCTAAGGAATAGTTAGCTACAAAATCCGCGGTCAAGTACCCCCCGAAGCTTATCTACTACCGCCTTACGAGGGTATAGAGTAGTATAGTAACCTAACTACGAAGCGAATATATCGGCCTCTAGGGGTACCTATTATAGAGGAAGGTTCTAGGATACACGAATACTAGCTACCCCTACGGCTATCGCTCCTAGAACGTACGGTACGTACTCCTCGTCTATCCGAGGTAGTCGCTAGGAAGGGGGGAGTAGATAGTAAAGGCGAGGAACCGGACGATTAGGGCACTTCTTAACAACGCTAAGGACCTACGGCGTATTACGAACTAGATACTAGAGAAGGGCTGGCTAGAATAGTACCGCCTAGTAGGAATAGTATAGGAAGAGAGGACACGACGCAGCGCGACGAGACCGGCTAGGAGCGGGGGCTAACGGGGTAGTGACATAGACTACGTACGTTCAGAGGGAAAGCTAAACTAGATAAGGAGTAGTCGGGGGCGGGAAGGGTTTCTACCTATTCGGGTTTCCCTTTGTATATAACAATAGATATATACCTATATAGGCCGGATAGGGTCCTAGAACAGGGGAATAACAAATCTATCTATCTATCTATATTGTAGTAGCTCCTCGCTTTACTAAAGTAGATTAGCTAGTATTTTTCTAGGGCAAAACGGACGCCGTAGCGTCTAGCCTAGTCCTCGTATACTCTATGTCTCTCCGTAAGTAGTCTATAGTTCTCCTACGTTATCGCGGACTAGGCTAGGATATTTATATCGTCTACGAAGCCTAACGCCGAAGTCTAAGGGTATATAAGTAAGGGAATAAGGTCGGCTATAAAGATTAGGAATAGGATAGGGGATAGCGTAGATCCCTAGGGGATTCCGGTCTCTACGTATACCCTATCGGATTTATACCTCCCGAGGACTATTCTCGTAGTCCTCTCTTTAAGGAAGGAGTATATAAATTTCGTAGCCTATACGGAGACTCCCTTCTATCGGAGTATATAGAGTAGTCTTTCGTAGGAGACATCTTTAAGAAGGTCGAATATAGATAGATAGATAGATAGATAGATTTGTTATTCCCCTATTCTAGGACCCTATCCGGCCTATATAGGTATATATCTATTGTTATATATAAAGGGAAACCCGAATAGGTAAAAACCCTTCCCGCCCCCGACTACTCCTTATCTAGATTAGCTTTCCCCCTAAATATACGTAGTCTATATCACTACCCCGTTAGCCCCCGCTCCTAGCCGGTCTTCTCGCGCTACGTCGTACCCTCTGTTCCTATACTACTCCTACTAGGCGGTACTGTTTTAGCCAGCCCTTCTCTAGTATCTAGTTCGTAATACGCCGTAGGTCCTTAGCGTTGTTAAGAAGTGCCCTAATCGTCCGGTCCCTCGCCTTTACTATCTACTCCCCCCTTTCTAGCGACCACCTCGGATAGACGAGGAGTACGTACCGTACGTTCTAGGAGCGATAGCCGTAGGGATAGCTAGTATTCGTGTATCCTAGAACCTTCCTCTATAATAGGTACCCCTAGAGGCCGATATGTTCGCTTCGTAGTTAGGTTACTATACTACTCTATACCCTCGTAAGGCGGTAGTAGATAAGCTTCGGGGGGTACTTGACCGCGGATTTTGTAGCTAACTATTCCTTAGGTTGTCCCGCTAGCTAAGGGCGTCTACTATACCCTACAACCTAGTTGTTCTACCTCTCTTTCTATAGTTACTCTATAAACGATTTCTTACCTTCCTATTATATTGCTAGCTATTCGTCCCTTACCCGGTAGTTCGGCTCGTTTCCGGGTCGAATGCCCTTATACGCTAGTACTAATTCGCGGGCCCTTACGACTATACTAGCGATGACCTTCTATACTAGGTACTATACCGACTTGCCTAAGTAGGAGATCCGTAGTCCCTAGAT
The DNA here is from genome assembly GCF_020509005.1 of Fulvia fulva. Classification (NCBI taxonomy): domain Eukaryota; kingdom Fungi; phylum Ascomycota; class Dothideomycetes; order Mycosphaerellales; family Mycosphaerellaceae; genus Fulvia; species Fulvia fulva. Next base: position 3,047,495 of record NC_063012.1, read on the forward strand.
ATATAGGTCGATCGGCGGTATAGCGGTCTCGTACTTAAGTATTCTTATTAGTATCGACTTATATACCCCGGTGACCTTCCTTAGACATTAGTTTTAGATCTTCGCTAGCGGCGCGACGAGTCCCTTCGATAGGTAGGCCCTCTCGCCTAAGGACTATACTTAGCTACTATAGGTAAGGACTAGCCGTATAATAGCCGTATATAGGAGTCGTAACTACCGGAAGTCCGCGCCCTATATAGACGTAGTAAGCCTCTAGTATAATACTATATTCTATTTAGCTTTCGGTAATACTACCTATACGTACTTCCTCTACCGTAGCGCCGGGTCTACCTAGAGTCCGAGGATCCTAAGCTGATTTGCCGGGTTAGTCGTATACCCCTATATCTAGATAGAAGCATATATATTATAGAACCGTAGCCGGCGCGTAAAGTGTATTAGATTGTACTTTTCTAGGGCAAACCGAGCCCCGTGCCTCCTAGCCTAGTCCTCGTAGATCTTGTGCTACTCTTCTAGTAGCCTATAGTTCTCCTTAGTCGAGGAAGACTACGCTAGGATATTCGTGTCGTCTACGAAGCCGCTCGTAGCGGTGTTCTAGAATTCTAGGGCTAGGAGTAGCGTCGCTATAAAGAAGAGGAATAGAATAGGTACTAGCGTTAAGCCTTACCGGATTCTAGTATAGACTACTTAAAATAGGCTTCTATACTAGCCGACTAGGATCGACGTGCTACGGTTTTAGAGGTAGGACCGTACGAAGTTAATAAGCTACTTAGGGAGTCCTTTCGACCTTAGGATATAGAGTAGCCGCGGGTATAACACGTGGTCGAAGGCTCCCGATATATCTAGGCTAAGTAAGGAAGCTACCTTGTCCCTATTCTTATACTAGATAGCCTTTACCTAAGAGGTAATAAGTTCTATCGCGGATAGCGTCGATCGCTATAGGCGCGTACCTATCTAGGTGTCCGGGAGTAGGGAGTGTTCCTCTACCGCCTCGGAGAGTCTCGTTATAACTAGCTTCTTAAGCGCCTTCCTAAGAGTGTTAAGGAGCGCAATTAGGCGGTACGACTTTACCTACGTATAGTCTTCCTTTTACGGCTTACGTAGGACTACTATCGTCGATTATTTAAATACTATCGGGTAGTATCCGGTCTATAGGCAGGCGTTAAAGATCGCTATAACTACTAGGGCTAGTTAATCTCTATACTTCTTTAGTAGCTCGTTTAGGATCCTATCCGGCCCCGGGGCTTTCTTCGCCGGTAACTTCCTTAGTATAGCGATAACTTCTCCCTCGGACACCTCCTATCGGACCGCGATACTAGGGGCTAGGGGAGTAGAGCTATTTATATCGCTTAGATTAGCCTCGACTAGGGGCGAGAAGAACTTACTAGCTAGTAGACGCGCCTTAGCCTCGGGGTCGCTAACCGGGCTACTAGGCGATTATAGCGCTAGGATAGAGAAGGAGGGGCCCTATATAGGGTCCTATCGGGCCTATTTCGCTAGCTTCTATATCCTCGCTAGCTTGCCGGCGATTTCTTCTACTATAGCCCTCTAGCCGACTGCTTTCTCCCTCCGTATTATAGCTTTCTTCTATTAGCATACCTCCCTATATACGTTCTAGGCCTCCGAAGGTCGAATATAGGGTATATACCGACGAGCTACCTCCTATACGACTATCGTTATCCGTTCGGCTTCTTTGTCGAGCTCGGCTTCTTATTCTACTTTTGTTCCCGCTTCTAGTCCCGTATTCGCTCTATTATCGTGTAGTCGTACCGCTAGTACGTCTCGGATTTCCTCCTACGGGGCCTTCTTCTAGTTTAGGCGTAGCTCCGCTATAGGTTCCTCCTCGACTCCTACCTCGATTATTATCTAGATCGGGATATAGTATAATCCTACTTCGAGTAAGAGGTTCCGGCGGCACTTGTCTAGTCTCGTTACTAGCTCTCTTAAGAGGAAGTATAGGTTAATCGTACTTACGCTTAATCTCGCCTTCTATATCTCTATACCCTTTAGGGTCGCTAGTTCTATATCGCGGCTCGCGGTGATTTCTAGTAACTTGCCTCCTAGGTATACGTATAGGGGGGTGAAGTCTAGACTCTATTATAGGTAGTAAAGGTTAAAGTCGCCTACTAGGACTTAGTATATATCCCCTTGTTCGAGTATCCGGTCTAGCGTAGCTAGGGTTCCTAGGTCTCTACTCGTTCGTCCTTATAGAGGAGGGTTATAGACGTTAAAGATTCGGACAGTTCCCTAGCCTATTGCTATTTCGATTGTCGTTATGTCCCCCTAGTAGCCCTCCGGCTATAGTACGACCTTCTATACTTCTATACTAATAGCCTTACTTACGTAGGTATATATTCTTAGGGTATATCCTATACCTCTACCGATTACCGTATAGTATCGTTAGTCGTTATAGGTTACCGGTTTACTTATATATAGGTTAGTCTAAGGTTCCTATAGCGCTACGACATAGTGCTTTTAGTAGTCGAGTTCTTATAGAAAGTAGAGCTAGACCTTATCTTTATTTTTTCAACGTTATACTATATAATAGTAAGGTTATCCTATTCTACTATTACGGGCTAGCTAGGATAATGTCTATAGGGGTGCTCCGGGCTTAGGTAGTATCTACGGTTATCGTATCTTCCTCTTAGGTTAGTAGGCCTTCGGCCGGTAGAGGTGTTCTAAAAATCCGAATCTGTCCTATCTCGTTTACTACCCTATTTAGCCCCCTTAGCCGTCCTAGCGGCGGGTACGTACTCGGTAGGGTGCCCCTTGTTACCTCCTCCGTTCTCTTTCTTTTTGCCGCCTTAAAGCCTTTATATTAAGCGCTACTTTGCTACGGGGTAGGGTACTTCGCTAGGGTCTTTATTCGTACTTAGTTAGCCTTCCCTTTTACGGCGATCCGGGTTAGGCATTGGCTCGAGTACGCCGGGTGTTTCCGGCTATAGTATACGTACCTTACTTCTTCTCGTAGGCATTACTTTCCCTAGTATAGGCCTACGTAGTATAGGCACTTCGGGGTCTTCTCTATATATTTCGGGGCGATATGTCCGTACTATTAGTAGTTAAAGTATTAGAGTACTCTATAGCTACTCTAGTAGATTTCCGTATTAAGACGTTTATAGTTCTAGTATAGTCCTTTGTCTAGGACAAGGTTTACTTATTACGTATTTACTATCTAGACGATTAACGAGGAGTATATCTTTTCTAGTTCGACGCTCCTATATAGCTAGACGGGTCGACGACGAGAATTACCTATACGTAGTGTCGACTACGAACCTCTCGTCTTACTACGAGAGAGCTAAGTATTCTTACGCTAGAGCGTCGTAGGCGCGACGGGCGCGTAATATAGGCGAAGCCGCGGCGAATAGAGGACTACTAGTAAAACGGGTATAAAAACTATTCGACGAGCGTATACTCGTGTCGGGAGCGAGTCCCTCTTCTTTCTACGTATAAGAAGGGCGCGGAACCGTAGCCTATACGCTCGATAGGACACCTCTAGTATAAGTATAGAATTTTTACCTCCAGAGACCGTAAACCGAGCGAGGGACGAATATTAGACGAGCGGACTACAGAATAATAGATAGATAGATTATTTATTCGCCTGTTTTAGTGCCCTATAGCCTATACAGGTCTCTCGCTATTTAGGTCTATTTGTGTAGGTAGGAAACCCGATTAACGGATAAAAACCTCCTCGTCTTTGCCCTCCTCGTTCTTTCCTATCTTGTCCTTTCGTTCTCCTTCCTTTAGGGTACGCTAGTGTTATAGTTATTACCCTATGACTACCTTGCCCGTAACCCTAGTGATGTCCTCCTCTCGATTCCCTTTCTCCCTTCTGTTTCCCCGGCTCTTCTCTCTCTCTCCCTCCTCTCTATCCACCTTTCCGTTTCTACTACTAGGGAGAATTGCTCTAGGTAGTCCTCGTTAAGGATCCATCTTGTCACTCTCCTTATATCTTATCTGTCCTAGATAATGGCCTAGTATTGCCTGTCTCTTGCCTTCGCCCTCTACTAGCTTCTCCCTTTTACCTACTTAGTACAGTTCAGCACTATGTGCTCCGGGTTTTGGGATAGGTAGCTATAGGGGCAACGTTTAGAATCGTATCCTAGGACTCTTCTTTAGTACAAGGCTGCTCTTAGCCCAATGTACTTAGAGCGAATCTAGATAGCTATACTTGCTTCCGCCCTCTTCAGGTCTTTATAGATAAGGTAGTTATACCTCCCGAAGGTCCTAGCCGCTAGTAGGGCTCCTAGCCTCACCGGTTTTTGGTTCTAACGCGTTTCCTATAGGTGACCTGCGATCCTTTCTACTTAGCTTGGCTTCTTTTTCCCTTTGTCCCCTATATTAGCTTGCTCCCTTAGAGCTTCTCTCTGTTCAAGGGCTACTAGGATTTCCTGTGATGTTTTTAGGTCTGCTTCCTTCTATAGGATTATGTGTGGCCGGTTAGGTCTTCTCCTCCTCTCCTACTAGGTTCTTATCCTTTAAGTAGCTACTTAGATAGTTCCCTAGGCTGGGTATACTAATGTCTTCTCTACGTATTGACACCTCATGCCCTGGAGGTACTCCCTAATAGGGGCTGTACCTAATTCCATTTCTATTGTCCTATAAGGGGTTGACTTATATGCCCCTAGTACTCTCTTTAGGCAGGCTACCTACGCTCTGTTAAGGGGGTCCTTAATTCTCTTCGGGATGTGTTTTTCCGCTGCCCAAATTGCTACTCTATATAGCATTGCGGGCTTGACAATGGCCTTGTATATAGTCTAGGCCTTTGTGAAGGTCGCCCCCTAGGTTAACGTAGTAAGTCTCTCGATTAATTGTCTATTAGTGTCCGCTCTCGCGTACGCCTTCTTCACTTGTAGTCCCTAGCTAAGTTTCGGGTCTAGCTATATCCTAAGGACTCTAAGTTCCCTTATAGGATAGGTCTCGAACCCCTAGATTTTTACTAGTACTACTAAGTTGTGTTTTGTCTTTGCCTTACTAAAATAGATAAGTTAGTACTTGTCCGGTACGAATTTTGCCCTATGCTCTCTTGCCTACTTTTCGCATTGTCTATGTCTCTCCTCTAGGAGTGCGTAGTTTTCCTCTATAGACCCCGACTACGCTAGGATATTTGTGTTATCTACGAACCCCGATACTAAGGTGTTTACTGTTTCTAGGAGTAGGGTCAGGTCGGCTATAAAGAGGAGGAACAGAATTGGGGAGAGTATAGAGCCCTATAGGATGCCCGTGTTCGCAATTAGGGTCTACGGGGCTTTAAAGGACCCTAGGAGGATCTGGGTTGTTTTGTCGTTAAGGAATAACTATATAAAGTGTACTATCTAGGCTAGGATGCTTTTTATTCTAAGGATATATAGGAGCCTTACGTAGGACATATTGTCGAAAGCCCCTAATATGTCTAGTGAAAGCAGTGAGGCTACCTTTTTGTTACTATAGTGCTAGATATGTCTGATTTGCTATATAGTTAGTTCGACTACTATAAGGGTAGATCTCTTTTGTCTCCCCCCTATTTGCGTTACCGGGAGGAGGTTGTATTCTTCTACTATTCCGGTAAGCCTTATAGCTACGACCTTCTCTAGGAGCTTCCCTAGTGTGTTTAGTAACGTAATTGGTCTATATGACTTCAACTTGGTATAGTCTTCCTTTTAGGGTTTCCTTAGGACGTAAGTTAGTAATTGCCTAAAGGCCTTTAGGTAATACCCCTGCTTTATATACTAGGTAAAGATTGGCGTAAGCACTAGAGTAATAAGGCTACTACTAGCTTTTAGGTAACAGTTAGGGATCTTGTCTAGGCCTAGGGCTTTATTGCCCTTTAGTTTCTTAATAATGTTTCCGATCTCTATAGTAGACACTTGCTAGTTAGCCTCCCTTAGCGGAGGTACTACAGAATAATAACTAAGCGGACTATACGACGGCGTCGAGCGGACTACGAAACAATCTAGTATTTACTAGCGGGCAATACGGTAGGTAGGTAGACACGCGACGAAGCCTATAAGGGCCTATTAAACACCCGGTATAGGAACGAGGGTTCTGCCTAAGGCACTGCCTATCCCGCTACATAACGCACCTAGTCTAATATAGTAGATTACGACGAGGAAAAGACAATAGCCTAAGTAAGGAAAAGACGGCTATTAGGACGAGGAAAAGACGTATAATACAAGTGGATTAGTTCTATAATTAGGGAGGATCGAGGGTAGGGTAATAAGGAACTTTATATTAGTTAGTAGGTAGAAACGTAAGGAGTACGCTACCCGGCGTAGTGTGTACCCCGAGCAAACCTACGAGGTATAGACGGCCGCTTTCTAGAGATAGGCTACGGTAACGCGAAGGGCGTCAAAACCTAGGGCGTAGTATATACTAGTAGCGACGGCTAATACTATCTATATAGCCCGAGAGGACGGATACGTATATCGGTTAATAGAGAGTACTAAAGGGCTTAGGCCTATAGAGGTAGATATTAGCTTAAGGAGTAAATAGGGAGGGAGGGCGTAGAGGGAAGCTTTTGCTCCGGGCTAACCTCTCGAAACGAGGCTATACGGTAGTACTAGATAAGTAGGAAAGCGCGGTTAAGACTTGTTACCTTATCTCGTAGCTAGCTTACTAAATACGATTCCTTCCTTACTTAGACCCGGAGGAACACTATATTATAGCAATATAGGAACTATAGATCAACCTATACTCTAGGATTCTATTAACTATACGAGACCCGAGATACTACGTAGTAATAAATAGAACCGAGGGAGTCCTACGAATATATATCTATATTAGTAAGAAGGTACTAGTAGAGGACTAGTAGGCCTAGCCGAGAACCGATAGGGATATTACTATAGTATAGCTCAAAACAACTTAAGGCTAGGTCCTAATCTATAGCGTATATAACCTACCTCTAGAGTCTAGAAGTAGTACATAACTATATACGCTAGGAAGGCTCCCGGAAGTAATATACTAACAAAACTATAACATCGTAATAGGAGATTTCAACCTCTACTACCTAAAGTAGGGATCGGACTTCACCCTAGTACACTACTTCTTAGTAGGGAGGCTTATTAGTTAGATAGAAACAGCCTGAATAGACTTGATTACGCTAAAGGGGATAGAAACTTAGGCTAGAAACAACAGTTCTAGCACGCTAGACCTATACTTTATATCCTACGCCTTAGTACGACGGGTAGAAAGCTATATAGTTAATAACTAACGAGAGTCCTTATTAGACTACTACCTAATCCAAACCGACATCTAACTTATAGTTAAGGAGGAGAGGGAACCTAAGAGGAGGCTCTACTAGAAGTAGGCCGAGTAGATACTAGTATAGTAGCGGCTAGAAGGCGAACTAGAATAGGTAAATATTAACGATATATATATAACGGAGGGGATCGACTAAGTAGTAGAGCAGCTAATAAAAGCTATATAAAGGGTATCCTAGGCCTATATACCTAAGAAGAGATAGTCGCTATACTAGAAGCTATACTAGACACTAGAGTATATAGCTAAAGTCAAGGAGGCAAGGAGAGTAAGAAGGAGATAGGAGTAACGACGTACCTAAGTAAACTAGGAAGCCTATAACAACGCGTATAAAGTAAAGAAGGCGTAGATCAGAAGAGACAAGACGTAGGAGTAGAGGTTAACTATAGGGATAATTATAGAACACCCGGAACAAATCTAGAGACTAGTAGAATAGGCTAGGAGACTAGACGAGGAACGAAACTCCCCGCCCTAGTTTCCCTTAATATAGGACTAAGACGGGGAAACGTAAACCACTCCGATAGGGAAAGCGAAAGTATTCGTAGACCACTTCTTTAGGACTTAGGTAGAGGCAGACCTAAGTAACATCCTAGGAATATACATTCCTCCGCTAAGGGAGGCTAACTAGTAAGTGTCTACTATAGAGATCGGAAACATTATTAAGAAACTAAAGGGTAACAAAGCCCTAGGCCTAGACAAGATCCCTAACTATTACCTAAAAGCTAGTAGTAGCCTTATTACTCTAGTACTTACGCTAATCTCTACCTAGTATATAAAGTAGGGGTATTACCTAAAGGCCTTTAGGCAATTACTAACTTACGTCCTAAGGAAACCCTAAAAGGAAGACTATACTAAGTTAAAGTCATATAGACTAATTGCGTTACTAAATATACTAGGGAAGCTCCTAGAGAAGGTCGTAGCTATAAGGCTTATCGGAATAGTAGAAGAACATAACCTCCTCCCGGTAACGTAAATAGGGGGGAGATAAAAGAGATCTACCCTTATAGTAGTCGAACTGATTATAGAGCAAATCAGACATATCTAGTACTATAGTAATAATAAGGTAGCCTTACTGCTTTTACTAGACATATTAGGGGCTTTCGACAACGTGTTCTACGTAAGGCTCCTATATATCCTTAGAATAAAAAGTATTCTAGCCTAGATAGTCTACTTTATATAGTTATTCCTTAAGGACAGAACAACCTAGATCCTCCTAGGGTCCTTTAAAGCCCTATAGACCCTGATTACGAACACGGGCATCCTATAGGGCTCTACACTCTCCCCAATTCTATTCCTCCTCTTTATAGCCAACCTGACCCTACTCCTAGAAACAGTAAACACCTTAGTATCGGGGTTCGTAGATAATACAAATATCCTAGCGTAGTCGGGGTCTATAGAGGAAAACTACGTACTCCTAGAGGAGAGACATAGACAATACAAAAAGTAGGCAAGAGAGTATAGGGCAAAATTCGTACCGGATAAGTACTAACTTATCTATTTTAGTAAGGTAAAGACAAAATATAACTTAGTAGTACTAGTAAAACTCTAGGGGTTCTAGACCTATCCTATAAGGGAACTTAGAGTCCTTAGGATATAGCTAGACCCAAAACTTAGCTAGGGACTATAAGTAAAGAAGGCGTAAGCGAGAGCGGATACTAATAGACAATTAATCGAGAGACTTACTACGTTAACCTAGGGGGCGACCTTTATAAAGGCCTAGACTATATATAAGGCTATTATCAAGCCCGCAATGCTATATAGAGTAGCAATTTAGGCAGCGGGAAAACATATCCCGAAGAGAATTAAGGACCCCCTTAATAGAGCGTAGGTAGCCTACCTAAAGAGAGTACTAGGGGCATATAAGTCAACCCCTTATAGGACAATAGAAATGGAATTAGGTATAGCCCCTATTAGGGAGTACCTCTAGGGCATAAGGTGTCAATACGTAGAGAAGACATTAGTATACCTAGCCTAGGGAACTATCTAAGTAGCTACTTAAAGGATAAGAACCTAGTAGGAGAGGAGGAGAAGACCTAACCGGCTATATATAATCCTATAGAAGGAAGTAGACCTAAAAACATTATAGAAAATCCTAGTAGCCCTTAAACAGAGAGAAGCTCTAAGGGAGTAAGCTAATATAGGGGACAAAGGGAAAAAGAAGTAAAGCTAAGTAGAAAGGATTGTAGGTCACCTATAGGAAACGCGTTAGAACTAAAAACCGGTGAGGCTAGGAGCCCTACTAGTAGCTAGGACCTTTAGGAGGTATAACTACCTTATCTACAAAGACCTAAAGAGGGCGGAAGTAAGTATAGCTATCTAGATTTGCTCTAAGCATATTAGGCTAAGAGTATACTTGTACTAAACAAGAGTCCTAGGATACGATTCTAAACGTTGCCCCTATAGCTACCTATCCTAAAAGCCGGAGCACATAGTACTAAACTGTACTAAGTGGGTAAAAGGGAGAAGCTAGTAGAGGGCGAAGGTAAGAGATAGGCAATACTAGGCCATCATCTAGAATAGATAAGATATAAGGAGAGTGATAAGATAGATCCTTAACGAGGACTACCTAGAGCAATTCTCCCTAGTAGTAGAAACGGAAAGGTAGATAGAGAGGAGGGAGAGAGAGAGAAGAGCCGGGGAAACAGAAGGGAGAAAGGGAATCGAGAGGAGGACATTACTAGGGTTACGGGTAAGGTAGTTATAGGGTAATAACTATAATACTAGCGTACCCTAAAGGAAGGAGAACGAAAGGACAAGACAGGAAAGAACGAGGAGGGCAAAGACGAGGAGGTTTTTATCCGTTAATTGGGTTTCCTACCTATATAAATAGACCTAAATAGCGAGAGACCTATATAGGCTATAGGGCACTAAAATAGGCGAATGTATAATCTATCTATCTATATAGCTAGACGGCCTTAGAGAAGCGTACTCCTAGGGATATGCTCTAGTTCTATATTTATAGCTAGGGGAGGTCATTTTCGACCTTAAAGGTTCTAGGGACCCCGTAGGCTATTACTATAAATTGTTAGTAGGAGACCTTCGCTAACTTTGCTACTTTAGTTATCTATTCCTTCTACGTCTCGAGTCTTTATCGGTCTGTCTCCTATACGGTAAAAAGCCTTACTACCTCCCTTAGCTTTACCTTCGCTCCTACGATCTCCTTCCGGCCGATTCTATTAATAAGCTCCTTACTCGTAAGGCCCTCGAGTTCCCTTTTCTCCTCCGGGTCGATAACGTAGACTCGGATCGCGTTATTAGTCCTCTAGGGTTGGGCCGGGTAGTATCCCGCGGCGATTATAGCCTATATAGGGTTCTTCTATTATATTACGTACTATATAGTCTAGTAGATCGTTCTTAGGGTCTAGTGTTCGAGTGCCTTAAGTATACTAAGGAGCTACGCGATTATATTCTTATATACTTAGGCTAGGTGTTCGTCTTCGTCTAGTATTACCTAGGCTTCTTTATATAATACTATCTACGCGGAGGGGCCGGGGGCGGCTAGGGTTCGTTATACCTTTCCTAGGCCCTTAGTATGTTATCGTTAGATATTATCTTACTATTACTAGGTTAGTTATTAGCTTAGCTATTAAAGGGTTAGTTACTACTAGCTAGGTTTATATATTACATCCCCGTTTATAGATATTTAGGTATCCCTTACGAGCTGCTTAATGCTTACGAGTTAGGCTTAGGATCTAGTCTCTATATCGCTACACTTTAGCTACGGCTAAGGTTAGAAGTTGCCTAAATAGGCAATTTACCTCCGCGGCTCCGTAATTTTAGGTAAGGAAGGAATCGTATTTAGTAAGCTAGCTACGAGATAAGGTAACAAGTCTTAACCGCGCTTTCCTACTTATCTAGTACTACCGTATAGCCTCGTTTCGAGAGGTTAGCCCGGAGCAAAAGCTTCCCTCTACGCCCTTCCTCCCTATTTACTCCTTAAGCTAATATCTACCTCTATAGGCCTAAGCCCTTTAGTGCTCTCTATTGACCGACATACGTATCCGTCCTCTCGGGCTATATAGATAGTATTAGCCGTCGCTACTAGTATATACTACGCCCTAGGTTTTAACGCCCTTCGCGTTATAATATATTATAATAGTTACCGATATACTAACTAAACGCGTACGGCTCCTCCCTACTAATGACTTAAACGCTAAGTACGCCGCCACCTTATTCTATAAGTATATATTCCCCGTATACGGCCTACCGGAGGTGGTCCTAAGCGATAGAGGTACGTAATTCGTTAGTACGCTCTTCCGTAGACTCTACGTAAGACTTAGTATCTACTAAAATCTTTCTATAGCCTTCTATCTAGAAACGGATAGGCAATTAGAACGTATAAACTAAGTACTTGAATAGTATATCCGCGCCTATACTAACTATTAATAAGATGACTAGGTCGAGTTACTACCCGACGCCGAGTTTGCCCTTAATAATTACGAGTCTATAAGTACCGGAATAACTCTATTCTTTACCGACTCTAGCCGCTACCCGCGGATAGAGTTTAGTAGCCTAGCTAAACTATAAGTTATAGCTCGGGGAGTACCTAACGTCGAGGTCGCTAACGCGTTATTTAATAATATATAAGATACTTAAGTATAAATACGGCGGGTACTCGAGTCTATACGCCGCGACCGCCTAGACGAGCTACGCGACGTATATACTTTTACGTAAGTATAAAGGGCCGAAGCCGTAAATACTCGGCGAGGGCTAGCGCCTACCTACTAGCCTAACAATATAGTTCTACTAGATGCCCGTAATATTAGGACTATACGCCTAAGTAAGAAACTCGATTATAGGTTCCTTAGACCGTTTCGAGTCGTTAGGGCCGTAGGTAGATACTCGTATAAACTCGAACTTAGCGATAGGATATAAATCTATAACGTATTCTATACGAGTAAGTTACGCCGCGTAGTAACCGAAGGGATACCTAGATAACGTAAACTACTACTAGCGCCCGTAATCGTCGAACGCGAAGGCTAGGTATCGGAGGAATACAAAGTAGAGGATCTAGTAGATTCTAAGATTAGGTATAACGATATATAGTATATAGTTATTTAGAAGAATTATACGCGGAGCTAGGCTAAGTAGTTAGCCGTACTACCTAGATATAAAGAACTCGTAGTCGCGTTCTACTAGCGATACCTAGACAAACCTAAGCCTATCTTCGACGGACTCGATTAGCCGGTAACTTAATACGGGCTAGCGCTAATCCTCGGACCGTATATATAAACGCGATATAACTATAGCTTCCTCGATAAAGCTCTCGAAACTAGTACCGGTATTAGTACTAGCGATAGCCCTCTATACGCTCCGAGTATTAAACGTAGAAACGTCGTAGGAGCTCCTTATTCGAGGGGGGGGGTACTATTACGAGATAGCCCTTTTTACGAACTACCTCGTAATATAGTATCGTCGGCCGTACGCCCGCGCGCTAGCGGCCGCGAGTGTCTACTAGCTCGATTTGCGCGACTTTATCTTCTCGCGCTTCTTACGCTCTCTTAGATAGCTTGTATAACTATATATATCTTTACCCGACCCTACTATAGTACTCTCGCCCGTAATAACGCGCGATATACGCGTCTATTAGTATTCTCTATACTTGTTACGGTTCACCTCGTAAGGCTATACTTAGTATTACGTAACCTAGTACGCTAGCGCGCCCGGACCCTAGACCCTAATCCCGACGTTTACTTTATCGCGGCTTCGCGACTTTATTATCTTCTCTTCTTCGTAGAACTTATTCGATTCTAAGGCATTAATACGTTTACGCCCTATCTTACGCCTTGTCCGTATTAATACTTACGCCTAGTACGCCGGTACCGGTCCGTCTCGCTATTACTACTATATTAGCTATAGCCTACTTTAAGGTACGACTTAGTAAGTACGATACCTAATCTTAGTAATTCCTTGTATACTATCGCGGTTTCTCTATAATCTCCCGAATATAGCTTCTCGTATCGCTCTATACGTTAGTAATAATCTATTCGAAGTGTTATAAGTAGGTATAAGTACGTAGTCGGGTAAGGTATAAGTCGAATAGATATTCTATCTAAGAGAGGCGCGGAGGGCGCGAGAGTTATATACGGGCGCTAAGCCGCTAGTCGGATTAGTTAGCGGCCGCGGGGTCTAGGTACGTACTCGCGGGTTTAAGTAAAAATACGCCGGTACGGTAATAACCCGCTATAATAGGAGGTATAGATATATAGGTAGGAGGACTAGTTATTCGTCGCCGCCGACTTAGGATACTACTAGATAGGTATAGATATCCTCGGATAGTAAGGAGATATTATATAAGCTTATACGGTATTTACGAAGTTATATTAAAGGTATCTAAAGGGTTATATATTTTAGTTTAGTTAAAGTCGCGTACTAGATAGCGAGTTAGTAATCTCGAGAGTAGAAGCTATAGCGTAGCCCTAGTAAGCTAGTATTAACTAACGTAATATATACCTTTTTACGTAATACTTAGAGATTATAGCGGTAGTAATTCTAAGGAAGCTCCTATATTTAGATATTATAAAAAGGGTAAGTTAGGAGTTCTTATTTACTATAGAGTATTAGGAGAATAAACGGATAAACGTAAGGTAGCTTTTATAGAATACCGTTAATATAGATTATAATTCTACGCGTATCTATACAAAATTTACGCGTTATCCTATTCAGTATTTTATCTAGGAACCGTTTTTTACGATTTACTATAACGTACTTTACTACCGAGCGGGCTATACTACCGAGCGGGCCACTTTTACTAAGAACTATACTACTTCTACTTTAATTACGACGGTATCTTAATACGACGACATCCTATAGAATCGTTACTAGGAGGACAATTCCTCTTTAGATTCTTTACTATCTAGCGAGTCTACTTAATAGGTACGTACTTTATACCCCGACTCGCTATATCGCTTATAGCGTCGTAGCCTTAGTACTAGCCGAATACTATCTAGCGACTCTTTACTCACTTCCTACCTCCTAGTATCCTCTAGAGGTATTAATTACGACGCCTTATCGAAGGTTAGAGACCCTCTAGACTGAATATACTTGCGCTTTCGTGCTTTCCGGTATATAAGGGCCTCGTTAGACTTACGTAGCTTACTAATCTTACTTCGTATTAGAGCTATCTAATACGCTATCTCTCTACTCCCTCTCTATTACCCTATTAAACGACCTTCCTCTTTCTACTACGCCTTTCTAAACCCGTAACGATGCTCTAAGACGTAATAACACCTATTATAAACCCTATCTCGTCGAAGTTATAGGTGTCCTAGTTAAGGATACTATACTTCTCCTTTATATTGCGTATAAGTAAGAACTACCGGACTATACTACCGAGCGGGCCACTTTTACTAAGAACTATACTACTTCTATAGATATAGCTATATAACTACTATTATAGCGTATATTATCTTCAAACGAGGCCAAACTGACCTTAGCTATCTAGGCTACGAAACGCGACGCGACAATCACGGATCGACTTACTATAAAGGTATACGACGCGTCTCGAACTATACTAGGGTATCGATTAAATAGACGACCTCCTCGGGGTGACTACGAGCCTAGTTCGAAGAAACTTATAGAGCTAGAAGAGAGGGTGATACTTGAGTATATACTCGAGCTAGATCTTAGAGGTTTCCCGCTATTAAAGGCTAGTATACGAGTAATAGCCGATTTATTACTATAGGAGAAGGGTCTTAAGCCCGCTAGTCTTAATTAGACAGACAGGTTTATTAGGCGGTATTGTAAGCTAAAGGTTCGTATAACACGTAGATATAATCGTTAGCGAGCCCTAATAGAAGATCTAGACGTTATCGAGAGGTAGTTCTTACTTATACGTAATATAAAGGAGAAGTATAGTATCCTTAACTAGGACACCTATAACTTCGACGAGATAGGGTTTATAATAGGTGTTATTACGTCTTAGAGCGTCGTTACGGGTTTAGAAAGGCGTAGTAGAAAGAGGAAGGTCGTTTAATAGGGCAATAGAGAGGGAGTAGAGAGATAGCGTATTAGATAGCTCTTATACGAAGCGAGATTAGTAAGCTACGTAAGTCTAACGAGGCCCTTATATAGCGGAAAGCACGAAAGCGTAAGTACATTCAGTCTAGAGGGGCTCTAACCTTCGATAAGGCGTCGCAATTAATACCTCTAGAGGATACTAGGAGGCAGGAAGTAAGTAGAGAGTCGCTAGATAGTGTTCGGCTAGTACTAAGGCTATAACGCTATAAGCGATATAGCGACTCGGGGCATAACGTACGTACCTATTAAGTAGACTCGCTAGATAGCGAAGAATCTGAAGAGGAATTGTCCTCCTAGTAACGATTCTATAGGATGTCGTCGTGTTAAGATATCGTCGTAATTAAAGTAGAAGTAGTATAGTTCTTAGTAAAAGTAGCCCGCTCGGTAGTATAGCCCGCTCGGTAGTAAAGTACGTTATACGACTTATTATTAAAGTTAATTAGTCGACGACGAGAATCACCTATACGTAGTATCGGCTACGAACCTCTCGTCTTACTACGAGAGAGCTAAGTATTCTTACGCTAGAGCGTCGTAGGCGCGACGGGCGCGTAATATAGGCGAAGCCGCGGTAAATAGAGGACTACTAGTAAAACGGGTATAAAAACTATCCGACGAGCGTATACTCGTATCGGGAGCGAGTCCCTCTTCTTTCTACGTATAAGAAGGGCGCGGGACCGTATCCTATACGCTCGATAGGACACCTCTAGTATAAGTATAGAATTTTGACCTCCGGAGACCGTAAACCGAGCGGGCCGAGCGACGAACATTAGACGAGCGGACTATAGAATAATAACTAAGCGGACTATACGACGGCGTCGAGCGGACTACAAAACAATCTAGTATTTACTAGCGGGTAATACGGTAGGTAGGTAGATACGCGACGAAGCCTATAAGGGCCTATTAAACACCCGGTATAGGAACGAGGGTTCTGCCTAAGGCACTACCTATCCCGCTACATAACGTACCTAGTCTAATATAGTAGATTACGACGAGGAAAAGACAATAGCCTAAGTAAGGAAAAGACGGCTATTAGGACGAGGAAAAGACGTATAATATAAGTAGATTAGTTCTATAATTAGGGAGGATCGAGGGTAGGGTAATAAGGAACTTTATATTAGTTAGTAGGTAGAAACGTAAGGAGTACGCTACCCGGCGTAGTGTGTACCCCGAGCAAACCTACGAGGTATAGACGGCCGCTTTCTAGAGATAGGCTACGGTAACGCGAAGGGCGTCAAAACCTAGGGCGTAGTATATACTAGTAGCGACGGCTAATACTATCTATATAGCCCGAGAGGACGGATACGTATGTCGGTCAATAGAGAGCACTAAAGGGCTTAGGCCTATAGAGGTGGATATTAGCTTAAGGAGCAAATAGGGAGGGAGGGCGTAGAGGGAAGCTTTTGCTCCGGGCTAACCTCTCGAAACGAGGCTATACGGTAGTGCTAGATAAGTAGGAAAGCGCGGTTAAGACTTGTTACCTTATCTCGTAGCTAGCTTACTAAATACGATTCCTTTCTTACGCGATATAGAACTAGCGACCCTAAAGGGTATAGAGACGTAGACGGCGAGATTAAGCGTAAGTACGATTAACCTATACTTCCTCTCGAGAGAGCTAGTAACGAGACTAGATAAGTACCGCCTAAACCTCTTACTCGAAGTAGGATTACACTATATCCCGATCTAGATAATAATCGAGGTAGGAGTCGAGGAGGAACCTATAGCGGAGCTACGCCTAAACTAGAAGAAGGCCCCGTAGGAGGAAATCCGAGACGAACTAGCGGTACGACTATACGAGAATAGAGTAAATACGGGACTAGAAGCGGGAACAGAAGTAGAATAAGAAGCCGAGCTTGACAAAGAAGCCGAACAGATAACGACAGTCGTATAGGAGGTAGCTCGTCGGTATATACCCTATATTCGACCTTCTTAAAGACAGAAGCTATTCTAGACCCCGGCGTACGCGGAAAGGGTAAAGGAGGCGAGGAGGGCTAGACGAGAGTAGACGAAGGAGTATATATAAGTAATATAGGACGTATACTAAAGGGCTAGCTAAGCTAAGAAAGCCTAGATACGTCGGGATAAATAGCTAGACTAGAGAACGACGGTCGGGATCGTAATAGAGAATTCTAACTAGATATAGTAACTAGCGAGGTAGGCGAGAGCTAGAGGGACAGAGAAGACGCCTTACTTCCCGCCTATAGTCGATATAACGGGGACGCTAAGGTTAACGCCGGAGGTAAAAGCGAAGGCGTCTACGGACCACTTCTTCTTAATATAAGTCGACGCGGACCTAACGGATATAGTAGGTACGTCGTACCCGGAACTACTAGACATATACTAGATAGTCTAGCTAGGCGAGGTTAAGGCCGTAATAGGACAGCTTAAGGGAAGAAAGGTCCTAGGGCCCGATAAAATCCTGAACCTCCTACTAAAGGAATATAAAGAGGAAATCGCCCCGAGCCTAGCTAAGCTCTTTACTACTTATCTACGGAAAGGCTACTATCCGAAGCCGTATAGAGACTCCCTAATAGTAGTTATCCGGAAGCTATAGAAGGAGGACTATAATAGACTTAAGTTATATAGAGCGATTACGCTCCTAAATATAGTAGGGAAGATCCTAGAGAAGGTAGTAGCCTAGAGACTTATAAAACTAGTCGAGGAGAACAACATCCTCCCGGAGACATAGATAGGAGGGAGAAGTAACCGCTTAAGCCTTACGGTAATAGAACTAATAACCGAATAGATCTAAACCCTCTAGTACTATAGACGGAATAGAATAGTATCGCTACTCTCTCTAGATATCTCCGGAGTATTCGATAACGTCTCCTACGAAAGACTACTCTATATAGATAGATAGATATTTCATTAAGCTATTATAGTGCCCTTTGGCCTATATAGCTATACTATCTTGTTTTTGTATATATAGAGGGGAAACCGTGTTAGTAAAAACCCCTCCTCCTTCCCGCCTATCTTTTCCTCCTCGTTATCGTCTTAAATTTCCCTTATTAGGGGTACGCTAGTGTTATAGGCCTGCCCTAATAACTACCCTATCTATAACCCCCCTCGCTTCCGCCTCTTATCTATCTACTCCTCCGTCTCGCTCGCGAGGCTAAACTACTAGAGGTATCCCTACTATAGTATCTACCGAGAGATTCGGCAAATGTTACCTTTGTCCCTAATAATTAACTTATAGTCTCTCCTTCCCGCTTAGTACCTCCAATTTCCCCTACCTCTCGCCTACTACGGGTATCGTAGTAGTATATGTTCTAGGTTTTACGATAGGTAGCTACACTAGTAGGCTAGGCTATAGATGTCTAGTACGCGTCTCCTAAACAGGTAGGCCCTTAATCTAATATATTCGGACCTAATTTGGATCGCTATGCTTACTTCGGCCCTTGTTAGGTCCCTATATAGCTAGTAATTATGTCTCTAGAAGGCTCGGAGCGCTATCGGGCCTATTGTCTTAGGGGGCTTCCTTTTCTAGTCCTGCTCCTATAGGTAGCTCGCTATCTATTCCGCTAGGCTTTAGGTCTTTGCCTTGCTCCCGCCGGCCTAGCGAGTCCTACGCTCCTCCTCCTTTCGTGCTAGCCATTCGGTACTTGTCTATACGGCCGTAAAGGTAGTAAGGTCATCCTCTTTTTAGCTTGTCCTATGTCCTACCCCTCTCCGGTAGCGGCTTTCTATCTTATTCTTTGCCTCCTAGATCGTAGTTTATACTAGGTAACCTATCGTCTTTGCCGCGTATTAAATTCTTATTCCCCGGATATACTAGCCGATTAGTAGTATTCCTATCTCTATTTCTACCGGACTTATTAACGTTATCTTATATACGCCTAGTACCCTACGTAGGTTACCTACCTATGTCCTATTTAGGGGTTGCTCTATCCGTTTCGGGATCGGCTTGCCTACGCCTCCTATTCCCTAAATCTATGCCCCGTATAATATAGCTAGTCTAACGATCGCCTTATATATTACTCTTGCCTTGTCGAATGTTACTCCCTATATAGATGCCGTAAGCCTCTTTATTAAGGCTTTATTAACTTACGCTCGACTCTAGGCTTTCTTAATCTATACATTCTAGCTTAGCTTCGGGTCGAGCTAGATCCCTAGTACTCGTAGCTCCGCTAATAGCTTAGTCTCGTAGCCTTAGATTCTTACCGCCGCCTTTATATTATAGTGTGTTCTCGCTTTACTAAAGTATATAAGTTGGTACTTTTTAGGGGCGAACCGGGCACTATACTTCCTTACCTACTCCTCGTATTTCTTATACCTATCTTTAAGAAGGCGATAGTTCTCTTCTGTCGAGTCTAACTAGGCTAGGATGTTTATATCGTCTACGAACCCCGATACTAAGGTTTACGGAGAGGTGAGTAGGGGGATTAGATCCGACATAAATATTAGAAATAGGATAGGGGAGAGAGTAGATCCCTAAGGTATTCTAGTCTCTACCTTTACCGGGTCGGACGTATACCTTCCTAGGACTAGGTATATCGTCCGTTCCTAGAGAAAGGAGTAGACGAACGTTATTACCTACTAGGGGACGCCTTTCTACTATAGGATATATATTAGCCTTTAGTATAAGACGTTATCAAAGGCCCCTACGATGTCGAGGGATAGTAAGGACGCCGCTCGGTTCCTACCGTAGTGCTAGAGGGTCTGAATTTACTCCGTAATTAGCTCTATTACTATTAGTGTCGATCGCTAGCTTCTTCCCCCTATCTATATTGCTAGGAGTACGTAGTTATCCTCGGTAAGCTACGTAAGTCTCTAGGCTACTATCTTTTCTAGGACCTTCCCTATCGTATTTAGAAGTACTATTAGTCTATACGACTTAGACTAAGTATAGTCTTCCTTCTATAGCTTACGTAGTACTACTATTATAGACTCTCTATACGGCTTCGGATAATACCCTAGCCGTAGGTACGCGGTAAATAGGTTTATAAGGCTCGGCGCGATCTCTTCTCTATACTCTTTTAGTAGTACGTTTAGTATCCTATCTAGGCCTAGGGCTTTTCGTCCTTTTAGCTTACTTATGACTCCTATCACTATATTAGAGCTAACCGCCTAATCTATATCTAGGGGTTCCGGGTATATACTCGGGTCGATGTCCGTAAGGTCTGCCTCTACTTACGTCGAAAAGAAATGGTCGGCTAACGCTTTTGCCTTGCCCCGGGGCGTAGCCTAGGCAATTCCTTCGCGGTCTACGATTAGGGGGAAGTGAGGGGCTTATTACTCTTTAGGTAGTCGTGCCTATTTAGTAAGTCTCTATACCTGTTCCGGGTTTTCTATAACGAGCCCGATCGTCGCTCTCTAGTCCTATAGCTTATCGCGTCTTATCTATGCCTTCTTCTCTTATGTCGCGTAATAGTATTGCTCCTACGTCTCTTAGGTATGCTCCTTCGTCTACTATCGCCTTGCCCTTCTAGCCTCCCTTACCTTCGTAGAGTATTTAGGGGTCTAGAAGGCCTTCTACTACGTTAAGGGCCGGAGTAACGGCGTGTATTATTCCGCTACTTACTATATAACCGAGGTAATCTGTTCCGCTACTTGATCTAGCTAAGCTGTCGTCTCGAGTTCTCTATACTATAGTAGGTTCGCTATTAGGAAGCCTCTTATATCGTCCTAGCGTGCCTTCTTCTAGTTACGGCGTAGTTCGTTTACTAGCTCCTCTATCGCCTTCACCCTAAGCGTCGTTTAGATAGGGATATAGTCTAAGGAGGCTTCTAGCGCGTAGTTCGGTCGGCATTAGACTAGTCTCTCTTTAAGTTCTCGTGATAGAAAGTATAGGTCGATTGTACTTATACTTATACGGGCCTTCTACGTCTCTATTCCCTTTAGTATTACTAAGGCCATTCCGTAGCGTACGGTTATATCTAGTAGCTTCCCCCCTAGAAACGCGTACGGGGGAGTAAATTCGAGTCCCTACTATAGGTAGTAGAGGTTAAAGTCGCCGAGGAGTACTTACTTCGTGTCTTAGCTTAGGGTCCGCTCTAGGTAGGCGAGGGTTCCTAGTTCCCTACTCGTCCGACCCCGCGGTAGCGGGTTATAAACGTTATAGATCTAGATAGGGCCTTATGTCGTGTCGATCTAGATTAATATTATGTCTCCTAGGTTACCCTACTACGGTAGTGAAACCTTCTACGACTAAAGGTCTATAGTCTTACTTACGTATATATATATCCTCGGGATAACGCCTCGTTAGCCCGCGATTACGGTATAGTATCTCCGGTTATTACAAGTAGCTAGGAGTCCTACGTAGGGGTTGATCTATAGTTCCTATACCGTAATAACGTAGTGCCGTAGCGGGTCTAGCTCTTATAGAAAGTAGCGCTAGACCTTGTCCCTACTTTTGTTTACGTTATACTATACGATAGTAATGTCGTCGTATAGTATTATTCGTTATCCGTAAGGTCTATTTCCGTACTGACCTACTATATCTCCTAAGCCTATATCTCGCTATCTAGCTAGCCCTAGGGCCGCTAGGGCGCCCTAAAGATTCGTATTTAGCCTAGTTCGTTAGTAGCCCGGTTAAGGTGTCGAGGCCTACCGGGAGGTAGATACGTTTACGGTTAGGTTCCCTTATTCGTCTCTTCTACCCTCTTCCTTCTACTCGGCTCGAAGCCCTTATATACGGTAGGTCCCTCCTACTATCGTTAGGGGTACCTAGCTAGTATAGAGATCCTTACTTGTCTCGCTCGTTCTTATACTACTATTCTAGCTAGGTATTAGCTTAAATACGCTAGGTGCCTTCTACCGTAGTATACGTACCTACTCTCCTTTTTTAGGCATTCCCTTCCCTAGTATAGGCCTACGTAGTGAGGATACCTTAGGGTCTTCTCCCCGTATTTTAGGGCTATATAACCGTACTGTTAGTATTAGAAGTATTGTAGTACCCTATAGCTACTCTAATAGATCTCCGTGTCTATTCTCTCGTAGTTCTAGAATAGCCTATTATCTAGTATCTAGTTAGCTTGTTCCGCTGTCTCTACCTAAATAATAAGCGATAAATACGTCTTTTCTCGGTCTACTGTCTTATATAGCTATACCGCCTTCGTTAGTCGTACTCCTAGGGAGGTGTTCTAGTTCTATACTTAGAGGTAGGGAAGGTCTTCGACCTTGAATGTCCTAGGGACCCCGTAGGCGATAACGGTATACTATTAGTAGGAGACTCGTACCGACTTCGCGACTTTAGTAGTCTACTCCTTATAGGTCTCTAGCTTTCGTCTATTAGACTCTTATACGGTAAAGAGTCTTACTACGCCTATTACCTCTACCCTCGCCCTAACTACCTCCTTTTAGCCGATTCTATCGACAATCTCCTTACTTATTAGGGCTACGATTTCTTGTTTCTCCGCCGGATTAGTAATGTATAGGCGTACCGCCTTACTTACCTTTAGAGGGGGTTAATTCTTACCTACTACTACTATTACCTATATAGTTAGTTTCTAGGCTACCTTCTATATTGCTTGTTAGATTGTCTTCGGGATTTAGTATAATAGCGCTTTTAGCGCTCCTAGTAGCTATGCTATAGTGTTCTTATATACCCGGGCTAGGTGTTCGTTATCCCCTAGTAAGTTTTCCGCCTCCGTATATAGGGTCGTCTACGCTATATTGTTTGTCGTTAGCCTCTACTTTCTATATAGTAGGCCTTAGCTTATGTCCTAGGTTTTTTCTTAGTTTGTTCCCCGGTTTGACTCTTAGTATAGAATATTCGTAAGGCTATAGCTCTCGTTAGTTACTATCCTTCGCTACTATTCGGGGTCGCGCTTCCTAATTAGGTAGTTATCCTCCGTAACTCCGCAATTCTAGGGTCTGCCTTTAGGGGAAAGGGACCTCGGTTTTAGGGTTTTTTGTACTACGATTGCGCCGCCGCTAGCGTAGGCGGGTCGCTACTACTTAAGTAGATTGCTCGTCTTAATAAGGGCTGTCGATTAAATAGTCCTCGTCCTAGTACTATAAAGAGGTTAATACAAACCTTATCTCACCTCGTATATATACGTGACTACTCTATATACTCCGATAGAAGGGAGTCCCCGTATAGGCCACGAAATTTATATACTCCTTCCTTAAAGAGAGGACTACGAGAATAGTCCTCGGGAGGTATAAATCTAAAAGGGTATACGAAGAGACCGGAATCCCCTAAGGATCTATACTATCCCCGATCCTATTCCTAATCTTTATAGCCGACCTCATCCCCTTACTTACGTCCCCTTAGACTTCGGCGTTAGGCTTCGTAGACGATATAAATATCCTAGCCTAGTCCGCGATAACGGAGGAAAACTATAGACTACTTACGGAGAGATATAGAGTATACGAGGACTAGGCTAGACGCTACGGCGTCCGTTTTACCCTAGAGAAATACTAGCTAATCTACTTTAGTAAAGCGAGGACCTACTACAATATATAGGTAACTATAATAATCTAGGGATACGAGACAAAGCCCTACCCCGAACTCCGAGTACTAGGAATCTAGCTAGACCCGAAGCTAAGCTAGAACCTATAGATTAAGAAGGCCTAGAAGAGGGTGTAAGTAAACGAGGTATTAATAACACGTCTTACTAAGTTAACGTAGGGGGCGACCTTCGACAACGTAAGAATAATATATAAAGTAATTGTTCGACTATCGATACTTTACGGGGTATAAATCTAGGGTACGGGGGGAGTCGATAAGCTAGTACCGCGACGGATCGAATAGCCTCTTAATCGAACCTAAGTAGGTGACTTAAGGAGAATTCTCGGAGCGTATAAGACTATACCGACGAGAGTAGCCGAGATAGAGACCGGGACACTACCTATCCGTTACTATATCTAAGGGATAAGGATCTAATATACGGCAAAGACGATAGAGTACCTAGTATAGTAAACTATCTATAATAAGACAGTACGAATCGTATAGAGATATAGCCGGCTATATATAGGACCGTACGTAAGGAGGAGTTAGAAGCGGGACGACTTACGGGTTTTTAGGAAAGTATAAGGAACGCCGGAGTAGCTAGCGAGGGAGGAGGAGGAATAAAGAACCCGGGAAAAGAAGGGGAGTAAGGGAAAGTCCTAGAGCCCCGTAGAGTAGGTAGCCGGCTACCTATAGGAATAGGAATAGAATAGTAACCCGCTAGTAAGAATAGGCCTCCTAGCCCTACGAACCTTCTAGAGACATAACTACCTCCTATACCGCGACCTTATAAGGGTAGACGCAAGCGTAATAATCTAAATCCGGTCCGAATATATCGGGCTTAGGGCTTACTTATATAGAAGGAACGTCCTAGATATAGACAACCTAGCGTACGAGTATAGAAACCCGTCGTAGAACCCGGAATATATAGTCGTACGGTGCCTATAGTAGGTAGAAGGGCGGAGTATATAGAGAGCGAGAGCAGCTAGACGCGACTACTAGTTAATCGTTACGAATAAGAGTAACGTATAGAGGATAGTACGTTAGGTCATAAGATAAGGATACCTTACCTAGTTTAAACTAGCTAACGAGACGGAGGAGTAGATAGAGAAGAGGAGGGAGACTAAGGGGATGTAGATAAGGTAGTCATTAGGGTAGGCCTAGAACACTAGTATACCCTCTATAAGGAAAGCGGGAAGGTAAATAACGGATAATAGTAGTATAGGAGAGGAGAGGGGATTTTACCGCGAGCGGTTTCCCCTTCGTAAGACAGAAGTACGTAGAATAGCTATATAGGCTAGGAGGCACTATAATAGCTTAATAAACAATATATATATTAAAGTTAATTCTAAAGGTAGTAAACGTAGATTTAACTAAATAGCGTAGTTTGTCCTTAGGCGCTTCGCTAGAGACCGGACCCTTATACTAAGCCTAGATAAGTAAAGAGTAGGGTCTAAAGTCTTATATACGAAGCGCCTAAGGAGGGAGCACTATAATAGCTTAATAAACAATATATATATTAAAGTTAATTCTAAAGGTAGTAAACGTAGATTTAACTAAATAGCGTAGTTTGTCCTTAGGCGCTTCGCTAGAGACCGGACCCTTATACTAAGCCTAGATAAGTAAAGAGTAGGGTCTAAAGTCTTATATACGAAGCGCCTAAGGAGGGAGTAGCTTAAAGCCTACTATAATAATAGAAGAAGCTAACTAGAAACGCGCTTAGAAGCGACGCGACTAATAGTTAGAAGCAGTAGGCGAGCTACTAATAATCTTTAGAAGATAAGAAGTTATAGAGAATAATAAATAGTATCTGTTAGTCGTAGACTGCCGTCTCGGAGCAAACCTGACCATGGGGATGGACTCCGCAGCCACGCTGCCACCTCTGAGACACGAGCTCAACATGGCGTGCGGTATGTGGAGATGGAGATTCGTGAGGTATTCCAATCCATTGAGCATCCCATATGCGCATTCTGTCGCGATCCGAGCGTGCACATGGGCAACATCCCATCATCAAAACTTGAGGCCACGTACGCTAAGAATCAGGTGACTGATTAGTCACCTGCAGCATCTTCAAGAGCAACACTTGTCTATTCTAGATAGACACATGCAATACACAGCCTGCTTTTGAAACACCGTATATGAGCCCGTACAATAACTTCCCACACTTCTAACGTGATACATTCATGTGCGGCTGCTCGGCAAGCTCGGGTAATTCACCAGGCGGGCATGCTTGAGGGAAGCATGATCGCAGGGATAACATTGCTACGATGAGCTCTCCTGGTAGTCGTTCCATCGTGCATGCAGATTTTCAGCCTTGTATAAGTCGATGACCGAGTGACGTGATGAAACAGAAGGTGAAGTTCTCGTGAACAAGAGTTTGTGCTTTGCCGTTTCGAGTTCCAGACCTTGGAAGTGCAGGGCAGAGGGCACCAATCCACCAACCTCTCACATTGATGTCTCGTCATTGGACCTCTTTACTACCCTATGCACCTATCCTATTGTTGTCTCTAGCGATACGGTCAACATGTCTTATCAACACACTCGCTTGGGCGGCAATGGTATGTACATGACAAGCTTCCAGTCATGTTCTGCTTACATGTATGTACATGGAACCCCGACTGACCTTGGAGCAACGCGTAGCTTTCAACCACGGCCCATCTTCAGCTTCACAACAAGAATACGACAGACTCCGTGATCTCGCCAGAAAAGAGCAAGGCCAACACCAGCACTATGCAGAAGAAGCACGTAAGGCGTACGAGCAGGGCGATGGAGGCAGAGCACACGACATGAGTGTTCAGTCAAAGGAACACGCAGCAAAAGCAGATCAATACAACAAGCAGGCCTCCGAGTTCATCTTCAGGGAGAACAATGCCGTCGGCAAAGTCCAAGGCGACACCATCGATCTTCATGGCCAATACGTAGAAGAAGCAGAGGAGATCCTGGAACAGCGCATACGATATGCGCAGCAAACTGGACAGTCACATCTCCACGTCATCGTAGGCAAGGGCAACCACTCTCCCAACCACGTTCAAAAGATCAAACCCCGAGTCGAGCAAGTCTGTCAAGAACTAGGACTGCAGTACCACACCGAGCAGAATGAGGGCCGTATGTTCATCGATCTGTCGGGCGGACACGGGCAACAGATGCCTTCATACGACTACCAGCAACACCACGAACCCCAACACCAGAACTACGGCAAGCCACATTACGAGACTGCATACCCAATGGGCAACAACCCGCAGTATGGCTATGCGCAGGCTGCTGGTGGCTATGGTGGACAACAGCAGATGCAGTACGGTGGACAGCAGCAACAGCAGCATGGTGGTTACCCAGGCCGGCCACAGCAGAATATGCAAGTCCAGGAGCCTGAGCAAGATCAAGGAATCAAATGCTGTGGCATCAAGATTTGTACAATCATGTAATTGTGTGCTTGGGAGGGGAGGAAGTGTTGGTTTAGAGCGCACGTTTGGATACCCAGTGAACAGTGAGCTATTGTAATTACGTGTATCCATACACAGGTTTGCTGACAGTGGAGATCTAACCTCGATACAGCATGATCCGTTTCGAATCCAGTCAATCTCATGTGCTACCCAAAGCATGCTATCAAGTGCTGAATGGCACTTCACTTACATTAGTCCAAGCAGACTTGGGGAATTGGCCGTGTCCTAGACCTGCTCGATGAAGTACAACACTTCCTGGACCATGACATACCCTCCCTCCGGCTGACAGCGACATACTACAGCTCCATAGCATCGCCATCCCCTACTCCTGGTTTCATCGTATCTGGCACATACAGACCCCATGACTCCTCAGCCACAAAGAACATAGTCGTCAGCTGGCCCTCAAGACCATTGGCTTCGCCGTAGGTGTTGAGACATTCCATCTTTCCGCGCAGCCCTGCGAGGGCCTCATCGTCAAGACCTGCTTTGCCTTGATCGACTTGAAGACCCTGACTTGGGTTGTAGGTGAAATGCAAATGCAGTACATCAAGCTTGCGAGCGTGCTCTGGACCCCGCATCTGTAGTGTCATCCGTCGTAGCGAACTGAGCCAGTCTTTGTTGGCCATGGACCAGTCTTGCAGAGCGTTTGGATATGCTGGCTCCTCTAGATTGCAGACGACTCTGAACTCGTTGCCTCTCAGGAAGATGGGCAGGCTCTCCATGCGCAGCTGGCGCGAGGCTCGACAGATCGCTGGCTGATAGTACGAAGCGCGCTTCTTGTAGGTGACCTCGGAGCCATCTTTCGGCGCCTCTGCATGAAGGTAGATAGGGGTTTTCTTAGTGACCGCCAGCTCGAGTATGCGGACTCGCAGCTTTGCCGGCAAGTCAAGGAGACGGAAAGGCTCGCTGGTCACCTTGCGCAGCGCCGGGACCAGAGTGTGAATGTGATCGAGAGCCTCGGTGGAGATGCGACCGAGGACGTCCTTACTGACGTAGCGCCTCAACAGCCTGGCCGGTTCACGACCATTCGTGTAGAAGGCCGTGTCGGCACTCGAATCTGCCTCTTTCAAGGAGAGGGTGAAGTGACCTTGCGAAATCAACATCATCTCAGCCTTCCGCCACCAATGGTCGAATCCGCCAACGTGCAGCAGCGGTGGCACGTCGAAGTCGGCTTGTTGGGTCGAGACGTCTTTGCGATCATCGAAGGCTGGTGTGGCCGCAGCAGCAGGCGCAATCTTTGTCCATTTCTTGTCTTCGAGGCGCTCCTTCAGGCTCGCCTCTGACTCGGTGAGTGCTGCGTCCTTTGAATGCTCTCGCATCTCGACCTCGACCGCTGTGTTGTCGCGATCAGCATCCCGAGGAGCAGCTAATCCTACTGCGATCTTTGCTGGTGCGGTTCTTTTAGGCTTTGCCATGAAAATGGTCGGCTTCTTCTGGTGGTTCGGAGCCATCGTGGAAGGTCGTGGTGTGGTTGACAGGGATGCTTCGTGTCTATCAAGCTGGTGTGTCGGGTCACGAAAAACTTCTGTGCTGGGAGAGTTGCGACTTTGTGGTGACAGGTATTAATCGCAGGACTCTGACATACGCACGACACATGGACAACACAAGCGAAAGTGAATGGACCCAGCAATTCACCTTCGTGGTCACAGGGCGTACTCCAGTTTGCGACTCTTGCATTCATGTACCAGCAATTCACTTACATACTGCGCGACAAGCTGGCTAGCTTGACATCGACATTCTAATCCGCAGACCGTCTAGCTCTTCTCAGTGCACCCTCTCCCATGCTTCATGGCGGCGAGCCTGACCCTTCACTCTTGCTCCCACCAGCACGGTGTCTGTACGTCAGCTTGGGAACAGGGTCTCTTGAAGCAACTTGCCATGTGCGAGCCGTTACCAGGTAAGTTTAGACAGCGGACCCAGCAGAAAAGAAAGCTTCGGCTTCGGCACGGTCCGACCAGTGTTCCACGGAAGCATGATCCTTGCAGCCCATCAATCGATCGGATGTTGTGCTACTGAAGTGCATATCAACAAAAACACCGTGCTTATCGCTCTCTTGCCAATACGACCCCACCATAGGAAAGCTGATCTCGCGAACGACGGCCCCTGAACTGCTGCATCTCGGTCACCAAGGCAGTCGGCACGAACATCAATAACAGTGGACGCGCGACAGCTGCACCGGGAGACCGTCGGGAGTGCGTTGCTAGGTCTTCGTATGCTCCATACAATACCGGGGACGAGGAGGAGGCGGTGAAGTCAGCAGTAGCGCGAGACTACACACCACGGGCAGTGAATACACACAGGACGGTTCGCACCACTTTAGCCACGCCGATGCAGCAGCCACGGCGGAGGTGACACCCGCCATGTCCTCCTCCGACCGCACCACAAATCGCCCACTGAAGCCGACGCTGGCGTCGGCCAGGACTGCAAGAACACCGCTATTGACACCGCGAGTTGCTGGCAATGCGACGTCGACACCGTCCTCGAGACAAGCTGCCCCGCGACTGCCCACCACAAACAGGACGCCCGTCACGCCACGAGCCAAGCCCCAAGAGGAGAGCAGCAGCACTGCTACTCTTAACGTCACCCCGCGATCTTCCTCCAGGAAATCGAGAGGCAGCATACAGACGCCTCCGTCACAGGAAGACTTGTTAAACGACACGAAGCCACGGAGTACACTGGGATTGGAGGTGAGTTCTGGCAGGAGCAGCGCAACGAGTGGAGTGGGACAATCGCAAGGATATGCGCATAACACGTTGAGGCCCGGCAGGCCAAAGACCACTGTGATCGACAGCGCTGCGAGGTCACCCCAGCTTTTCCGTTCACCTGCGCAATCGGATCTGGACTCGGCCGTTGCAAAGGACAGCATCGAAGCTCGCTTCTTTCACGCAAGTGATGCTCGGAGGCAGGAGCCTGTGCAAAAGAGACCTGAGCCAAAGAAGGCACCTTCATTCTTTTACGCGGATGGCAAGGCGGACAAGCCGGCGACTGCGGCAAGAGCACCGTCGCCTGTACTGTCGGCCGTGTCGGAAAAGCGACTCAGCGGACCATGGACAAGACTCGAGGCGCCGTTACAATTATCGAAAAGTCCGCCAATGCTGTCACCATCATTATCTTCGATGACCGGTGCTTCTCCTTACTTTGCTGCAGCAGCGCCGCCACGTGGCCAGCTGAGATCACCTTCACCTAGCAAAGAGCACATTCATCTGTCTTATCGTAAGGGGGCATCACAGATATTTGGGACCCGGCCACCAGTTTCGCCCACTGTACCTGCGCACATTCCACAACACGCTGAAAGCGAAGTTCCGCGAAGACCGAGTCTGGGGCCCTTGCATCGCAAATCCACCAGCTTGTCATCCATTGACTCTGGAAACTCCCAACAATCTAGGAGACGCTCTGCTACCGGTATTGATTCTGCGCCTGCGACCTCACCCTTGACGCTGGAGCTGAAGACAGCAAGACCGCCTCGCTTGGCGAGCCCTGCAGCGGATCTGCCAACCATCGATACATCGTTAGCGTCGCCCGGTCTCTTAACCTCACCACCACAGTCGTTGCTCAGTCCCACGAAGAATGCCTCGGAATTAGCAGCAGACGCAAGGCGCGAGAGGAAGGTCTTGGATCTGGAGATATCGAACAGCTCATTGCTGGCCATCAATGCCAGTCTAGAAAGAGAGATGCGCAGGCAAAGGGCAGAATTGAAACGCTTCAGGCGCTTATCGAGAGCTGGTCGCTTCTCGCTTGCAGCCAGTGATACAAGACTTTCTGATGCATTGAGCACTCCTGGAGAGGAAGGCTATGAGGATGATGAATTTGGCCAAACTTCCAGGCTGGCCGATGGGCAAGATGAAATGAGCGAGTCTGACGAGGAAGGTAGCCTCATGAGCGGTAGCGAGCCACTGTCCCCAGATGCTCAAGCCACCAAAGAGCAGGATCGACTTGCAAAGGATGAGAAGCGTTTGAGGGTGGACCTCGAGCGACACAAAGAGCTCCTTCTCCAGAGTCAGTCGATGAACCAAAGTTTGAAACGCTGCATGTTTGCGACTGAGGAGATGATCCGAGAAGGTCGAAAGGCTCTGCAGTATAACGTACGAGTGTCAGACGTCAAGCTTGGTGGTCGCATCTTGTCTGGCCATGACGACGAGGAGATCGAGGTTGACGAAGAAGGAGGAGATGACATTGAAAGTGCCAAAGGACTTTTCGACGTGTGGAGAGGCGTTGGCCGCTTAGAAGGAAGTGAAGGCTCCGGGGATCGAGATTCTGGCATCGAAGTCGACAAACCGTTAGGCTACGCTCGGCCTTCGACCATGAATGATCCTACGGATCTCGGAAGACCACCTGAGCGTTGATAGCAAGGGTTCCTGTTGCGGAACACGGAACAGGCAAGAACACGCACATCCCATAATGCGAAGATGTTCATGGTCTGAATTGGAGCACAGCGCCACGTGACAACCTGCATCGCGTATGAAGGTACACAGTCACGACTTGCATTGTGTATGCTTGCTTGTACAAACCATTGAGATACCCATTTCCATTTGTTTAGCTTGGTGCAGACAGACGAACACCTTGAAGAGCTGCGGGCTTGCGACATGGCGTTTGGGGTATGAATGATGTGAGGATTGGGAAGGGAGTGGAATGGGACGGGTTCTTGATTCTGATCTTTAGCATGAGCTGCGTAGGGAGACGTTCTCAAAACTCCACTCGAGACTCACGCCCCTTGACGAGCCTCCACATGTCCAGCATCGTTCAACCAAAACCTTTGGCCGTGACTCGCATGTGTTGATGTCCAAGATGGACCAGCAAATGTAGAGATATTCTGCCCGATTAGGAAGGCACTAATGATGATCGACTGTCTCCAGCGCCGAGTTCGGGAGAAACGGCGAAAGCCAGCGTGTGGGTGTGGCAGCTCGAAAACTTCATCCTTTCGAGTAACGTGCAGTAGCTGACTGCAAAGACGGATAACAGCAGGATGCCAGTCGTTATGTATATTGGTTGCTGATTGAGATCCCTCACACAAGTGGTGCAAGCTGTAGTGCGAGTCGGCGTCACGCGAGATCGCCACGAGCAGCCGTTATTGAACACTACGACCAGCTACAATCACTCTTCTGAGCCATCACTGGCAGTGGACATGGGTCTCCAATCATTGATACACCAGGCTAACCTCAGCTCCCGCCGGAACCTGTATATTGCTGTAACATTGCCAGCCATTGGCTTCCTGGCAGCCAAACTCATCGTCAACCTCCTTTCAACTGCTTCATTCACTGGAGTACCTACACGGGCGTCGATCTACCAAGCACCACCTCAACGGCTTCTCGTAGAAGAGGACAACGTCCCATATCCAGCAGATGCCCTTCCGGGAGGCCGCAATGTCGACACACCTTATGGTAACACCAGGGTGTACGAATGGGGCCCCGAAGATGGCCGTAGAGTGCTCTTCGTCCACGGCATCAGCACGCCCTGCATTGCTCTTGCGCGTATGGCTCATCAGCTTGTGAGGACAGGATGTCGAGTAATGCTATTCGACTTGTACGGCAGAGGGTACTCGGACGCACCAGACCCAAATGTGTACAGACAGGACATCAACCTCTTCAGCTTACAGATCCTCTCCGTGCTCGCTTCGTCAAAGCAGAATTGGATGAAAGGCTTCACAATGGTCGGATACAGTCTAGGTGGTGGCATCGCTGCCGCATTCACATCGTACTACCCACATTTGGTCGAAAGCCTGGTTCTGATCGCACCTGGTGGCCTACTTCGACCGACACGTATCAGCCTCAGCAGTAAATTGCTTTACAGCGGTATTCTACCAGATCGACTGGTAAATCACATTGTCAAGTCCAAGTTGCAAGCTGGTGAAAACAGACCTAACGTTCCAAAGATGAAATCTGTGAAGATCAAGCTTGACGTTGCCGATGCGGCAGCAGAGGAACTTCCAGATGAGAATGCTGCCCACGCCGCGGACAGTTGCTCGCCAATTTTCGAAGACAGGCCCACAGTGTCGCCGGCTACGGCTGTTGCATGGCAGACCGAGGTACACAACGGCTTTATACCAGCATTTGTTTCCTCCATTGAATGGGCACCTATCCACGACGGACATGACCGTTGGCGGATGATTGCAGAGAGGTGCGAATGCAGGCGCAATAATGCACATGGAGACTCGATACCGACAGGCCTGAAAGAAGGTAGGATCTTGATGATACTAAGCACAAGCGATGTCGTGGTCTCCATTGATGAGATTGAAGACGATGCCACGACAGCGCTTGGATCGCAGAATCTTCTCACGGTGAAGTTGCCTGGTGGACATGACTTGCCCATCACTAACAGCGAAGGCTGTGCTCGAGCAATGCTGGACTTTTGGGCAAGTGCTGTGTGAAAGTGCTAGACTTCCGTGCAAGTTTTGGAGAGCGCCTGAGCGAGCGCCTTCTATTGTCGCTACAGAGTGAACGTGGTACGGACCATACGTCTGCCGCCAGAGACAGTCGACGCATCCACTGCTATGCAGCATCAGTGAGGCCGATCATGGCATGATCTCGAGGCTTTGAGCAGCTCACCGCATATTCTCGCGCATTGGTACGGCCAGGGTCGGCTTGGCTTGGAAGGCATCTTCTTCGCGCATCCAGGAACAATCTGAGCTGGAGTAAGCAAATGATAGACATCAACAACCTAAAGCCCGACTCATCATGTTGATGCTAGTAGATCAGGGCCGGGTAGAAGCAGATGTGCAACCAATGCAATACTTGGAACAAAATATCGGGGTCAATCGTCTCACCATAACTAGCATATGCTGAGAAAGGAACCTAGGTAGAATCATCTTTGGTATCAACATCAGCGCGAGGTATCTCTTCTGAAGATCCGCATATGCCGTTAACAGCGCTGGTAGGGTTGTCATGACTTTGAGCGTTTGAGTGGCTTAAACATATACTCCGAACTGTGCACATGTATCTTGTACCCGTCGTACCCGTTGCGAGCGGAAACGATGGGCGGCGATGAGTATTCAGGGCCAGCGTGATTGAAGATGAGGCCGACCAGACAATCATTATGGCCCGGCGCCCTTGATGCATTCGACGTGGTGTGTCTCGTGTCGCCGCGAGATGTGAAGATTCGATTTACAGATCTTCTTGGGG
Source organism: Fulvia fulva (assembly GCF_020509005.1). Classification (NCBI taxonomy): domain Eukaryota; kingdom Fungi; phylum Ascomycota; class Dothideomycetes; order Mycosphaerellales; family Mycosphaerellaceae; genus Fulvia; species Fulvia fulva. The sequence goes on from NC_063012.1 coordinate 3,081,694, forward strand.
TGGTGTGCCGAAGGAACGCTGCGGTACGCGGCAAGGTTTGAGCTTGACGAGTAATGTCGGCGATGATGCTCTGACGGCTTGCTTCGAAAGGTCCCAATGACCTGGGGCTTGAGAGTCGCGATGCAGTAGCAAGTACTTACAGAGGCTGAAATTACAGAGGTGACAGCTGCTCGCCGGACACGGCGGGGCGCCAAATGAAGTATCCAGAATCCAGATGTCTCAAGACCACCTTGAGCTATTGCCTCGCGAGCTGAACAACGCGTGATTTACACGGGTCTGGAGCGACTATGCGATGGCTGGCCGCGGATAATGCCAATGGAGCCATGGCACAACTGTATTGCGGTATAAGTTCAATAGCCTCAGACGTGGTATGAGTTGGTCTTGCGAAGTTGCGGCGGATTTGTGGGTTGCCTCATCCGGAGGGAATAAGGTACCGTACCTGTGCCCACAAGGTTGAAGACGCGCCTTCTCGCGTCATGGAAGGAGCTGCGACACATGTCATCTCGCCAGCAGTGGTTGCGTCATGCTCCAGACAAGTCCGCCCGTCGTATTGCCAGCCAGCCAACCTCTCAGTAGGGCAATGATCTCGAGAGGACGGCGCTTCGTTCAGACACGGCAAGCACGAAGAGACTTGCAGGCGTTAGTCAAGCTTGGCCATGCTCAGAACAGGGCACACCACGCTCACACTCGCACGACCGGGCAGCATCAGCACCGCCACAATCAAGAAAGCGAGAGTGAATGGAGCAAGACGAAACGGCGAGGCCGGTGACGCGACTGACGACGCGAAAGGAGCACGCGATGGTCTGCTTAAGCTTTAGCGGTGGCTTGACCCCGACCAGGACCGCGGGTTGTTTGATTGAGATCTTGCTGTGGCGCCACCTTCCTTCATCGCCACAAGCTTCGCCGCACCCCAGCAATCGCCGCACCCCAGCTCGAGTTCTCGCGTTCCGACACATGGTGTTGCTGGCTTGTATCAATTGCCACACACGCTCAAAATACACGATATGTAGCTCAAATTGCTCAGAATAGCATCGCGAATACAGAATTTGAGAGCCTGTGGGCACTATAGTGGGCTCCATGGTGTGTTGTTGTATGTGGTGAGGTGGTGAGAAAGCAAGAAACGCGTGAATCTCGACACGGGCGCATGAAGCTTTGGTGGGGCTCTCACCAAAATCCCATGCCGAAGCGTCAACACCAACCTCTCGGCAGCACAACGTGTTTTTACGCGATATGAGTATGCAGAATATGGAAACAGATAGCTGCGAACACATTGGGAAAAGAATCAAGTTGATATGAGCAATATTGGTGATGTTGATGATAAAAAGTCACTGGGGTGCGGCGATTGCTGGGGTGCGGCGAAGCTTGTGGCTCCCTTCATCAGCAACGACTTCGAATTGCCAGGATCGCAGCGAACATCTGTCTTCATTTATGATTTACCGCCATGATTGCCAGCGAAGCGGCGTCCCTTCGAAATTCGCTGTGGTGGAGGCGAATCCTGCCAGCTGACCGGTCCCAATCAAGCTGGAGCACACCACGCCATGGACGATCCGCTGCCTTTGACGGCGTCTGCTCACACTGCCATTAGGCGAGATTCTGCATGACGAAGCAGTTCTGGCCTAATCGTAGCTGCGTCCGTACCTGCAGCTGCTGCGACATCCTGTCTGGAGTGTAGTTTCCCAAAGACGTAAGGCGTTGACAACAGGATCAACAACCGTTTCCGTGCCGTCTCCGTGGGCAATAGTAGAGTTGTGGAGAGCAGAGCAGTTGGTGAGCTGACACCGACCGTTCGAGAGGGGCAGCATGTTGCGTGCTGCGGAAACCCAGATGAAGTACCTTGGCGGGAGAGGTGCAGTAGGTAGCGAGGGAGTGACTTTGTGAGCAGTTACAACGACTGCCAGTGTCTCATCAGTGTTTGCAAAAATGGCGATACTGCGAAGTGGCTGTTTCTCGTTCCAACTTTGCTGGGTTGGCCTCAGGACCCCTTTTCGAAGGGTCTTGATTTACTTCTCGGCTTGTGAAAGCTTTGAGAAGCAAGGCTTCCTTTTGATCGTTGAGTGTACGTAGATATATGCTGCGACTGAGACCAGCCGCAGCAGATATATGCGGCTTCATGCAATGTGAGCATGGGAGTGTCGGCGCTACTACGTCAGCTCTCGCCCAACATAGCACGCGGTTTACGAGGTATGCCTAGGCGACGGTAGCGTGCATGTCGAGCAACGTTGTCTCAAACTCGTCTAGGTAGTCGAGCCTCGGCGTGGAAAGCAACAGTCGTCTGAGTGCTGTTGTGCGCTCACCGTAACGGCGGACTCGGCTGAATTACATGCACTCTACATGGAAGCGAGGAGAATCGTGGACGCCTGTATGACTTGTTGGCTCCGCAGGAGAAGAATTTGCGTTTCATTCTCGCGTCTGTGTTCACCACGAACCGAAGAACGGCCTCTTGATCTATAGATACGACGATGTGCGTGTGACAGGTGTCGACAAGGCGGCTGCGGTGAGCAAGATCCGGGTGCTCAGAAAGCGCTGCGATCTGCGGCAACAGCAAACAATTGTACGACGTAGAGGCAGGAAATGCATGGACGGTGGTCCGGATAGCATCGAGAGGCGTGCCTCAGCCCGGCGTGGTGTTCTGGCATCCCCAGTGAATCGTCAGAAGCGCTTACACCTCGATGCCAATGGCAGTGCTGCATCTTCGGCGCGGAGTGAATGTGGTCGCAGAGCCGTGTCTGATCTTGACGCGTCTGAGATGCACGCGGTGGTCGACGAGCACAGTGCATGCATGTCCTGAGAAGTGGCTCAGGGCCAGATGCAGCTAGTCGCGGAAGGTTAGCGGCTTCCAGGAAGGAAACGCTCTCGTCCACTCACCCTCGCTTTTCTTGCTGGCATCCTGGCAACTGCATGCCCGCTATCACGCTCCAGCCATGGGTGACTCGGCGGTCTGCCGCCTGTGATTCGATGAGAAGTGACAGCCGGAATAGTGGGCCTTGACACAGTTCCAGCTGGGCATGGACTGCTCAGCACACACGACCAGCAGATGAACGCCGCTGGCATGAGCAGCGGTGGTGCACGAGGGGGCAGCGGAAGGCAACGTAGCGTGTCGCAGCATGCTCTCATGTCTCTCGTTCCATGCAAACACGCCACAGGGCGAGTGAGCGGCTGACGGGACTGGTGGGCTGGGCTGGCTTTCGCTAGATGCCCAGGTGGTGTTTGATCTGCAGGAGCGAGAGGGCACCTCATAGCACAGATGATAGACATTGGACATTGGACATTGGACATTGGACAGCGTTCGAGGCATCCGCTGCCCGCACCACGGTGGCCGCCGACCGGCGCTGCTGCAGCTGATGACATGCCGCCGACGCAAAGGGCAGCGCGCTGCGTGGACGCGGGCTCGTTGGTACAGAGTAGTGGCCGTAGTTAAACACGACAGACGGGCGGACATTGGCGCGCCGACAGGCATAGGCCATGTTGCATGGATGAGGGGAGCTAACGGCTTTGGTCTTTTGAAGCTTAATACCAGCCAAGCGTGGTTCGGGATCCACTGCAACTCGCGTTTGTGCGGCCTGTGTTTCGATGCCTCCTTCTCTCTGCCGTCGTCTTTTCTTCATCCAATTTGCAATGGAGGCTTGAGAGATACAGGGAGCATTGCCTGAGCTTCGGCAGAGCAGCGCACGCTCCACATCTGTGACTTGTGCCTCTGGGACCTTGCACTCACGGCCTCTCCTTGCCGGCTCGTCTCCCACGGTATCGTGACCATTGCAAAGTCTTCCTACCACCGTGGACTGTGCGTGGTCAGCCTCGACATCGTCCACCTCCTCATCATAGCGTTGACCTCTCCTCTTCGTTGATCGTAGAGCCCCTCGACGACACCTCCTTCCGCACCCTACCGCACCACACCCCCGCCCACCCTCACCCCGCCGACGACAACGACAACTACGACTCCGGTCTCGTGCCAGCTCACCAGACTGTCTGCCCTCGTGCCTGTTGGCCATCAAAAGGTAAGAAGCAATACGCTGCCCATCAACGCTGGAGCTCAGGAAAGATGCTGCGTGTGCCCTGGCCTGGATGGGAAAGGGACAGGACATTCTTGCCCAGCTTGCCGGCATCCACCACTGGCTGCGTGCCTTCCCTATCCAGCTATGCACCCCTCGAAAGCGTACACCCTTACCGGAGAACCTGGATCCAGGACTTTCACTACTCCTAGGCTCCATCTGGTTCGGCTGCGTGGCTGTTCAGCAAGCCGTAGAATGAAGGGAAACTGAGGCACTGAAAGGGTGATGTGAAGTGACGGCTCGATGGCTTTCACATCACGAAAGGCATCTTCACTGGATACGATAAAAACTTCAGCAAGGTCTTCTTTGCAAACCAGACGTCAACATTCATGCACCGATCACGATCACCAAGTACCATCACCCTCGCCAGACACCACACAATTTCGGCCAATCCTGTCCAACGCATATCACGGTAAATTGCTGTTGCCTCCCGAGCGTGGCTACGGAAGGACCCAGCATAATCAATCACTGCATTCCATCAGCCCACCAGGTACTAGGCCCTATCACAACCTTCAAGATCAGTCGAGGGTGACTGGCAGCACTGGCACTTTCATCCCTAGCCAAGCCGGCGACGGTTCACACAGGGAAAGCGACACATGTTCATCCAATGCGGCTGCTGACTGGTTTCTTCTAGCGTTGACGCCGTACCCAACCCTTGAGCCTCGACAACAACATCCCCGATCACATTAGCACTCGCTAGTGTTGAGGGCAAAGGTATGTTGTAATATTTGCTGCCCATGGCCCAGTCCGTGGGAGCGACCTCCCTTGCCTAATCGTACATTACAGTCCAGGGCTAAACATTCCCCAGGTTCTTCACGCACACCCTGCCAGATCACTCTCGATCCAATCAATCCTTCACAACGCCAGCGGAGTCGTTAGTTCGTCCTCTGCTGCCGGCAGAGGTACCTCGACCCGCTCAGCAACGATCCAGTCGAATCCTCCGCCAATCGGTTACTTCGCCGTGGCTTGCAAAGAGACGAACCATTCTGTACAGCGACCCATCCCGCGCACGCTCACCCATACAGCCACTCCCGTCACCTCTGTAATCTAATATTCGAGGTATGCAGCGCTCCATTGCCATTGGCCTTACATCAAGGCCATTTCGATGACGCCAAACATGGCACGCGACAGTTGGCTGACACGTTCCAGACGCCTTTGAGCGATTGTCTATAACCTGATCTTCCGACCACACATCGTTGAAGATTCTTCGTTCTAGACTGTGCATTCTTTGCGTTCTACAATACCAACTAATTACGATCTTTACGACAACCGTGCCTCTGGTACTACACTCCTTAATACGGTTCACTCGCTGGACATCCGCTCTCTAGCACAACGCCCTGTGCCTCAATAGACCCATCCGCAAAGACTTGTCAATCCTGGAGAACTGACAACGTCCCCTTGCGACCACCACAACTCGGAGCAAGATGGCCTATCAACAACATCCCGACCAGATGCAAGATACCAGGACCTTTCCGGCCTTTGGCTACTGCAACTCTTATTTTGTTGAAAGCCACGAAGACGACGATGGACTATTCGCAAGGGCCGCTGCTGAACGCGAACGCGCACGTAACGTTGCCAAGCAAAGACAGAAGGTCCTCGGCGAGGAACTTTCTCGTGCAACCGCCGAGGAGTACCAGGAAGACGTCCTCGATCACATGGAGCACATGGAGGCCGAGACGATGCCTGACATCCAGTCTATCGAGATTCAGACGGAGATTCAATGGTTTATGAGGCCTTACCTGCTGGACTTTCTCCTCGAAGCTCACCACGCCTTCCAGCTGCTTCCGGAAACGCTGCACCTCGCGGTCAATCTTTTAGATCGGTACTGCTCCAGGCGTGTCGTCTACAAGCGCCACTACCAACTTGTCGGCTGCGCAGCGCTGCTCATTGCTGCCAAATATGGTGACCGCAAGGAACGCGTGCCGACGATACGGGAGCTCAAGTCTATGTGCTGCTCATTGTACGATGACGACATGTTCACCCAAATGGAGTGGCATGTTCTCCAGACCCTGCACTGGTGCATCGGTCATCCCACAGTCACGAGCTTTTTGCAGCTGGCATTGACTGAGGTCTCCTTCGATCCGGAGCTTGAGCACATGTCGTGGTACATCTCGGAGCTGGCCCTGTATCACAAGGAGTTCATCCCGGTGCGGCCGTCGGTGATGGCTAGATCATGCCTCGCGCTGGCTCGATGCGTATTGAACCGACCTCAATCACGGTTCCACGATTGGGCTGGGGCTTATGATCCGCAAGTTGTGCTCAACCTCTCGAACCACCTTAGTCATCCGTCCCAGGCACTCTCGAGAAAGTATGCATCGCCGCACCTGTCTTCGGCGTCGACTACGATCGACAACTTTCTCAAACACCAAGCCATGCTGGCGCGACAAGTCATGCCGACACCTGCCAATGACCAACCTCGCATGGACATCGACCCAGCACCACCCGCCAACACGTATCTGACCCCACAAACACCTCAAAAGGCTGGATATGCGAGCGGAGCCCATGGTATGATAACACCTCCTATCACGCCTGATAAGGATCAACTAGGCGGCTATGGCACCAGCCAAACCCTGCTGCCGCGGATCGCCCCATGCAACCCGACGCCGCCTCACAGGGCAGACTACAATCAATCCAACGGCTTTTCGGTAGTTCCCCAACAGTACATGCCACAGCCGCAGTTTGTACAATAGCGGCCCCGGCGTGTACTTTCGGTAGTCAGCCCTGCATGAAGGGCCAGACAACGATTACTCGCCACAGCGGCGGAACATGTTGTATCAACACTGTACGCGTGTCATATCATCATTAAGCACAGCATTGCAAGCGAGCGTTGCATTTTTGAAGCATTTTTCCTTTGTCACTGGCTCGACCGCCGAGAGATGGATACCCGTTAAAGTTCAGCACATTGGACGTGAACGCGGAAGAGCAGATGGAGAATGGTCGGAGCATGTATGGGTATATTCGGGAGAAGACGGGGGGAAACTTGGTACAAGTTCCAAAAAGCACAAGAAGCATAACATAGTGGGAATCAGACTGACAAAGAGGCACGGGAGACTCAAAAACGATCGATCACTCGACATCTATCAGCGATGATGATGCAAAATCTGAGAGATATTTGCTTGCCTCCTGCTTCGGCGTTTTCTACCTATTCTCAATTAGCAGCGAGAGATACCCATTTGATCGGAGGTATACACATCGGTGATATCGGAATGAAGAATCTCTGGTTGCTTGCCTCCTTGCTTCGTGTAGTTCGCGCTGTGCACCGCACTGCGTTGCACCGGTGACATCTCAACCATTCTGTTGTCAAAGCAACTGGCGGCGGTGTGTCTGAACACAGCACTACGGCGGTGACGAGGTCGGCCATGGCGACGCTGCTTCGAGTACCCACCGCATTACGGATGTTGCTCGGGTGGTTACAGCTCGTCAAGTTCATCTCGGTTGAGAGCATGCCGTAATGAGAATTGATCGGAGCTCCATTGACGCAGGCAATGACCAGATGCCAAGACATTGACACTGTCTTAACAATCGACTCGGTAATAACGATGGCAAGCATCGTGGCCAGCATGGTAATGATTATGCCAAAGTGAAGTGTTGTGAACTTCACAGAACAGACATGTTTCCATTGGCTCGGACTCTGCGCCGCTGTGGCTTGAGATAAGCTTCACAGCCACGCATTAGCTTCGAGGCCCATAGAAATTTCGCACCTCTGAAAGTTGGTGTCGCGCAGTTGGACAGAGTGTTTAACTGCACGCGATGACCGTCCTACACTGCAGGTGACGTTTCGCAATGGACGTCCACCGATCGCGTTTCGTGCAATTCCCTGCGCACCCCATCACCGCCGTCGCCTTCTCCCGCTCCACCGACGAACGCCTGCCACCGGGTGTCGAGCAGCCAGCGCTGAAGCTAGCAATTGGCCGCGCGAATGGCGAGATCGAGATATGGAACCCGCTGCAGGGACGATGGGTACAGGAGAATGTCTTTTCTGGGGACAACAAGAGCCTCGACGGACTGGCGTGGACGCGAGAGCCGGACGAAACAGACACCGAAGGGCAGGTGGTGGTGGGACAGCACAGACTCTTCAGCATTGCCTCTTCACCCGCCGTGCTGGAATGGGATCTGCAGCGAGGACAGTTGAAGAAGAAGTCGACGGGAAACTTCAGTGCAGTCTGGTGTTTCGCCGCACAGCCCAGCCATGGGACGTCGGACCCAAGCGCGCAAGAGTTGGTGGCAGGCTGTGAGGATGGCACAATCGTCCTGCTCACGACAGCCGACAACGACCTTCAGTTTAAGAAGTTCCTGGCTCGCGTGAGCGGCAAGAAGGCGCGTTGTGTGAGTATCGCCTACCAGAAGCGCGATCGGGTGGTGGCGGGTTTCATGGACAGCACAATCCGTGTCTTCGACACCCGTAGCAGCTCTGTGGTTCGCACCATGAGCATCGGCGCCGGGATACCAGGAGCACCGAAGAACACGATCGTATGGTCAGTCAAAGCTCTTCCGAACGGCGACATCATATCCGGAGACTCCAACGGGGAAGTCGTGTTCTGGGACGGCAGGTCATACTCCCTTACGCAACGCATCAAGGGCCATGATTCGGAGTGCTTGGATGTTGTGCCAAGCTCGGACGGCAAGACTGTGTTTTCTGGTAGTCTCGATGGCAGGATCGCTGTCCACAGGCAGAGCACGAACGCTAATGGTAGGAGGTCATGGGCCAACAGTCACCATCGGAAAGTGCACAATGGCGAAGTGAAGGTTATGTCAGCGTTCGACAGTAACGGTTTAAGCGTCGTCGTATCAGGAGGAGCGGACCCGGTACCTGTTGCGATCCCTCTACAAGAATATGGAAAGGAGAACAATCGACCGTTGCCGACTGTACCACAGCAGGCTCCTGTCATCAGCGCTCGTCATGCACGGCTACTCGTAAGTTGGTGGGGCAAGGACATCAATATCTGGCGGATCTCTCGAAGAGCAGAGGTAGAGACGTCTCCAGAACTGCAGCCGCCTCGCCGCCTTGTCGCCAGGATCACTCTCAATACGAAGCACAACATCAGACGCGTGTCAATCTCAGATGATGGAAAGGTTCTGGCTGCCAGCACCAATGCAGAGATCAAGCTCTTCCAGCTGAGACGAAAGCCCGATGCAGATGCACTTGGTGTTCGCCGACTTCACGTACCCAAGACTCTGGCTACGCTTGGTGCTCGAGCGATGAACTTTTCACCCGACTCCAAGTGGCTTGCTGCGGTGACGCCAGACAGCGAAGTGCACATTGTACGCATTACCGCAGATCTCTCGAACCCCAAACATGTCCGTGTTCTTGATAAAGTGGTTGAGGTTGAACGACAGAACCGGGTCGACACTTCGCAATCGGGCTTCAAGTTATACGACCAAGCAATCAATCAACTCGCCTTCTCCGCCGACAGTTCCGTACTTGCGGCGAGCGATCTATCCGGTCACATAGATTCCTGGGTGCTCGAAGGTCACGAAGACCCAACAGCACCTCCAGTAGACGTTTCTCAGGAGGACTCTAAGCACGGAGACTCTGACGACAGCTCCGAGGACTCTTCTGACGATGATGACAATGTCTACATCTTCTACGGGCAGCATTGGACGGATAACCCTGCTGGTCGCCTCATTCCCAAGCTAGACTCTGCAGCACTTATTCTCACGTTTCGGCCAACCGCAGACTCTGCGGTTGCCAATGCCGCCGTCAACGGTAACCCTGGCATACACTCGACACGCCACAATCCGTACGCACATTCTCATGAGCTCCCTGCAGGACGACATCTACTTTGGGTCATGACAGCAAGCCATGAGATGTACGAATTCGACGTTTTGGCCGGCAAACTCAGTGACTGGTCGCGCAACAATCCTACACCCGTACTGCCAGCTGACTTTGCAAGATTGCGCGATCGAGTGATCGGAGCAGTCTGGGACGTCGCCGGTGGGAGAGAACGTCTCTGGTTGTATGGCACATCGTGGATGTTTATGCTGAATGTCGGCGGTAATCTCCTAGATTCTCATTCACGCAAGCGACGAAAGAGCGAAGTTGCCGAACAAGGCCTCAAGCGGCTCAAGACATCCAGCGGCGCCGGGCTGAAGACACCGTCTCACCACAGGGAAGGCTTGCCTCAGTCTCTCAAGCGTCTTGAAGATGGGACTTGGACTGAGGTGGCTCTTGACCGACCCATAAAGCATGACGAGGACGTTGACATGGATGAAGCCATTGAAAGCGACACCCGACTAGCGCTGACACGCATCAAGAGCACCGATGACGAAGATCAAATTGTGAATGGCGGTGCCTCTCAGCAAATGCACCAGCGAACATGGTGGTGCACGTTCAAGTACCGCCCCATCCTCGGCGTAGTGCCAATTGCCGACGATGCAGCTGTGGATGAGGATAAGCCTTTAGAAGTTGTGGTCGTAGAGAGACCTCTGTGGGATGCTCAGAAATCAAAGTAGATGAGGTGTATAGATAAATTTGGATTTGACACTGTATAGATCCTGTCGCTCATAGCCATTCTTTTCGCGTGTCGTGGTATCATCATGGAAAGCATCATGAAAAGGTACACTCCCAGTGGCCACCTTCCATTCCTCGTAACGCCAGTCGCTATGTATAGAATACAAAATGCATATCATCTCTCCTACGCTTAACCATGTCTATAAGGTTCGTAGCCGGCGCCTTGTTGGTGGTTGTAACCTGCTGGCTGAGCAGCAAAGTTTTGTAGCGGGACTTGGTCGTCGTGATGACCGCCAACGTAGGGACTCGCAACACGCTGGTAGCCTCCACCTGTCTTCTCAACAGTGACGCCACGGCCGTAGCCTTGACCCTTTGGCTCTGCATTCCAGAGCCCGCCCTTGTTCGACCTGTGGTGTGGGTTGCTGCGACCAGAGCAGCAGCAGACGCTGAACAGCCAGAAAAGGGTCGCACCCCAGGAGAATGCTACCGCCAGCCAGCATGTGGTGAGCGCGGAGCGTCCCAAGCTCAGCTTGATGCCGTAGTCTTCAAGTGCTTTGTTGAGTGCTGAGCACAAGACCGAGAAGAGGATGGTACTGGTAAGGACCGCGGCGATGGTGAAGAAAGACGAGGCAAAGGCCAGAATCCAGGTGATCAGACTGCCCCATCGGCTGAAGATGGCAAGGATTCCCACGATGATGGTCGCCAGTGTTGTCCAGAAGCTGACTTGATATGCTATGAACATCCACTTGGCGACGCTGCGATATGCGGAGAGGGCTTTGCGACCACTTTCACCTAGGATCTTGTCCTCGTACTCCTCGCTATTGTTCTTGAGAGTTGCTACCGCCGATTCAATGGCGTTGTCCGCGGAGCTGGTCGAGGTCGCGGTGGTATCGTTCGAAATCTCAAAGCCCCAGACATCGAGAGGGTCGAAGACGAAATTGGACTCTCGCTTGGAACATTGGTCAATGTCGCCATCGGTGTCGTTCGCGGTGCAGTAGTTCCAGAGGTGGACTTGGTAGAGTTTTGCGACGGCGCCGCTGGTCAGGACGCTGTCGATGGCTGTGGTGATCACGTCGTTGCCGGTGCTGGGGACTGTGAGGTTCTCGAGGTTCGCTTCGAAGAAATGAAGGCTGTTGAGGGTGTTTTTGTTCCAGCCGCTGACCTCGATCAATGCCAAGCAGACGAAAGACGCGATGGTCAGCGCCATGGGAATGGTGATACATGCGACGCGCCCGGCCTTGCCCATGTTTGCGGTTGTTGAGATGTTGTTGTTGTTGTTGTTGTGGAGGAGGAGGAGGAGCAGGAGGAGGAGCAGGAGGAGGAGCAGGAGGAGTTTCAGGTGTCGGTCGAAATACTACGAGCTAGCAGCAGTAACGACAATAACGAATGTGTCGATGTCAAGGAGGATGGGGGGAGGGAGAGGCTGCGGTGATGAGCAGGTGTGGCCGAGACATATAACAGCATTGCGATCATTTGCCGAATACATGTATGTCACACTAGTACAGTGTGCTGGAAGGCTGAGCAAGCCAAACGCTGATGAGGCAGGCAGTGGCTGACGCATGTGCTAGCCGTGTCGGTCCCCATGCACCCGCAAAATGGGGACCGACACGGCTAGTTTGCTACATGTACATGTACCTTAACGCTATTTTGAGAACAGCACCGCAAAGACTTTCGGCTGACCCCGAGCCATGTGAAACACGGTTGACGTGGCTCGTGGCAAAGTCTGCAACTCTTCTTCGACCACACCCACGGCACAGCAACGACTTCGTGGTCGACTTACCTAATTAAACATCAAAGTATGACCTCATGCCAATGGGCTGCGGCTATCCATCAACACCTTGATGTTCCATCAACCTCATGAGGACAATGGGCTTCGAGTTCCCGCGAGAGACATATCGAGCCCCTTTGCTATCAGATGTACGAACCACATCAAGCGACTCTGTTCACCAACGCCCTGTACAGTACAATGGCATCGATTGCCCGCACACTCGGCGAGCGGCGTAGATAAGCCTCTGCCATGTGGGAGCTAAGTAATTTCTGTTATTCATTCTTCCTGCTTTCGACGCCTCCCCCTCTTCAGAAACAGAGTCGCAGACATGCTAAGAAATAGTTTGCTGGCGATACTCGCTGCGGTGACACTGACAGGAGCACACGGCCACCATGATGTGGAGGAAGAGACGCAGGAGCCACTTGTCGGCTGGACGAAAGACGATCTGGACGCGAAATGGGGCACAGATGTAAGGGCAGAACAGTGCTATTGGAAGAGCGAGCTCTGATGCAAAGTAGTGGGGTTTCAGTGGTATATCGACCTTTGCTCACCTGGAACACACGAGGTGTCTACAGCATCCAGAGACCGAATATGACATCGCAATCCTTGGGGCTCCCTTTGACTCGGTCGTCACCTACAGGCCTGGTGCTCGGTTCGGTCCCAGAGCCATACGAGCGGCATCAGCCCGCCTGACTGCCTTCCGAGGCTTCAACCCTCGAGCGAACCTGAACCCATACCAAAGCTGGGCTGAAGTGATCGACTGCGGTGATATCCCTATAACGCCGTTCGATTCCTCCTTGGCATTGCGACAGATGAGTGAAGCTTTTACCGACTTAGCGCACAGCAAAGCACCAGCAACCAACGCGAAGTCTGCCATATCGTACCGCAACCTCCCCAAACTCCTCACTCTCGGCGGCGACCATAGCATCGCCCTCCCTACCCTCCGCGCCCTAAACAAGATCCATGGCCCGGTAGCTGTAGTCCACTTCGACGCTCATTTGGATACATGGCACCCGGCCAAGTATCCCTCCGCCTGGATAGCCCCCGAAGACCCAACGCAGCAAAGCTTCTTCACCCACGGCACAATGTTCTGGCTCGCGCACAACGAATCCCTCATCCTCGAGGGGAAGTCCGTCCACGCAGGCCTACGAACGCGTCTCTCCAACCTTGGCGACAACGAAGACGATACCGCACAGGGCTGGAGTCGAATCGCATGCGACGACATTGATGATTTGGGAGCCGTGGGGGTGGCGAGGAAGATCGTGGAGCACGTCGGGACGGAGACGCCGGTTTATCTCAATATTGATATAGATGTGATTGATCCGGGTATGGCGCCAGGCACGGGGACGCCAGAACCGGGAGGTTGGACGACCAGGGAGTTGATCAGAGTGTTGAGGGGGATCGAGGGGTTAAATGTGGTGGGTGCTGATGTTGTGGAGGTTGCGCCGGCGTATGATGGCAGCGCGGAGGTGACAGCGTTGGCGGCGGCGCAAATTGCGTTTGAAGTTTTGACGAGTATGGTCAAGAGGGGGCTCGTTGAGTCGGGGCACGGGGAGGAGGGCAGGGGAAAGGATGAGCTATGAGGGAGACGATGCAGCGAGGTACTTGTTGTGAGCCACAATCGAGTTATCTAGAGCATATTAAGCTGATTGAACATCAATTGCTGTGTGAAGCAGTTTCCCAACATCGTTCAGGCCTCCATCCTCTGAAGTGACAATCCGCTTGGGAATTTCCCACTCCACAACAGGTGCCTTCTTCGTCTCCTTCCCAAGCTCTGCATCCACCAAAGTCTGATATGTGTGATCAAGGAAGTCCTCAAGCTGATAATCCCGCTTCGTGAACTGCTCGCTCAGAATTTTGGCAAGCGTTGCCACGTTAGGATGGAAATGGGTCTGAAGAGTCTCGAGCTCCCATAAGCTCGAGTCGATGGCGCCGGTGAGCATTGGGTCCATCCGTCGCATGTCAAATGGGTCGTCCATGCCTTCGTCCTCGTACTTTGGGTTTGAGGCATATATCGCATGACCGGGATGAGGTGTACGGTGCAGCATGAAGGTGCAGGGAGGGTGGGCCTTCAGCATATTGTAGATCCAAGGCACGATCCAGACAATACCGCCTGGCGGTGATTGAAGTGCTAGTCTGGACAATCGCTTGACAAAGCTTGCGATCATCGCGACGGGCAAATGCGTAGATGCCATAAAGGTCTCGAGCAGTCGGAAGAAGCGGCTCCTGTGCTTGCTGTGAAGTAAATCCTCGTCCAGTAGGCTGTAGAGTCTCGTGTAGAAGTCGGGATAGTCAAGGTTCTTCTGTGTCATCATGTTGAAGATACCGGACAGGGCAAGAAGCGACATGGAGCCTCCTTGGTTGAAGGAGTCCGTCAGGAAGTCTGTCAGTAGCTCGATGTGGCCAGTGAACCATGGCAAGATCTGAACTGTCATGATGCCGAGTATTTTCTTCCGATCGCTGTGGGACAAGACTGATCGAAACACTGCGATCCACGCCTCTCGTGCAGCTTTTCGATGTGCATTAAGAGACAGTAATTGGTGCTTTCCTTGTGGCTCATTCGCGTACCAGTCTTCCAGCTCTCCATCAGACTCCGGAACACCCTCAACTTGCGACAAGACATCAACCGCGTTGCTGGCCGCGACTTGGTCGTCCTCGCTCAGGACGTGCTTGACGGCAACGAAGGTGTAGAAGCGTACATCGTCATGCTCCTCGACAAACTTTTCCACGAACTCTTGCCGTGCACCTTCGGCATCGTCGCTCTGTAGCAACCGTCGCACCAGCGACATGAACGTAGACTTATCATTTCTCCATGACTGGTCCGCCTTCTTGTGGTCCCCAGAAGCCTCTTCCTTGACGATCCTCATGAGCAGCGTCAGAGCTGTACTCTCTTGCGTCGCATCGGGGCTACCAATCCATCCCAGCAGATTCTGGGCATAATCTTTTAGTCGACCCTTCAGCCATTGCACCACCTGAACCTCTGCTTCTGATGCGCCACTTTGCTTAACGAGTCTGTCCCCAGCGATCAACCTGCAAAAGACTCGACACGATGCAACTGCCGCAATAGTTGCAGTCTTGGGCTTTTTGCTGATGGTGTCCACCAATCTCTGCAGTTCGACTATGTTGTTGTAGTGTTCCTGCGATTCGAGAATCTGCTCCTCCAGCAGCAGGACGCGAGTCTGCACATCGTCGCTGGACGTCGTCCTGGTAGCCTTGGGCGCCTTTCGTGGCTTGGTCGCATCTGTCGTTCCGTTTACTGCCCGCTTGCGTTTCCGACTCGCATCGTTGCTAGCGATAAGACCGGGCATGTTTCGTGGTCGTCGAGTGGATTCTCTGAGCTCAGCCAAAATTCCAGTCGCAAAAGTCTCGCTCGGGGAAAGGCCAGCCGGCACCACCCGATCAACCGACAGCTTCTTGCTTCATCAGTGAGCAGACGTCAATCGCAGCGACATCTCTCCCCTCACTCTCACCACAGCATCCACCACCACAATGGCGTCGCGTCTGGCAAAGGGCGCATTGAGTACGTCCGACCACATATGAAGTACCGCTGGAGCCATGGAGTCACTGACTGAGTGCACACAGGCGCCGCTCGCGTTCGCCCAACCCTCCCTATCCGCACCGCTCTGCCCGCCATCACCACCTTTGCGACCTCGACTCCCCGTTTCGAGAGCTCTGCTCCACAGAAGGACCCAAAGAGCGCGGCTCAGGGCATCCTCGATGCTCTGCCAGGAAACAGCATCGCTTCCAAGACCGCCATCCTCTCTGCCGGAGCCGGTCTCTCGGTTGCAGCTATCAGCAATGAGCTCTACGTCGTCAACGAGGAGTCTATCGTCATGCTGTCTCTCTTGACCATCTACTGGGCGGTCTACACATATGCCGGCCCAATGTACAGCGAGTGGGCGCAGGGCCAGCACGACAAGATCAAGGGCATTTTGAACGCGGCACGGGACGACCACACCAACGCCGTCAAGGCCCGCATTGACAATGTCAAGGACCTCAGTGGCGTAATTGAGATCACCAAGGACCTCTTTGCTGTTTCCAAGGCACGTCCGAAGTGATCACAGGATGGGCATAACAACTACTAACTTGGCGTAGGAAACCGCCCACCTCGAGGCTCAGGCCTACGAGCTCCAGCAGAAGACTGAGCTGGCCGCTGAGGCTAAGGCTGTTCTTGACTCGTGGGTGCGCTACGAAGGCCAGGTCAAGGCCCGACAACAGAAGGAGCTCGCTGATTCCGTTATTGCCAAGATTGAGAAGCAGCTCCAGGACCCCAAGGTGCTAGACCAGATCCTCAAGCAGAGCGTCCAGGATGTTGAGCGTGAGTGCGAGCTGTTCCGTGTCAAATTGAGCTACCACTAACACTGATTGCAGGCATTGTTTCTCAAAAGTCATAGAGCGTCACGTGACGTAGGAAGAAGACAGCAGGGCAAGCTCAGGTGAGCGCTTGTCCTAGCTTGTACATATTAGACATTTGAGCAGAGCGGTCGAAATCCAGATGATCTCCTTTGTGTTGAAGCCTCTTGCTTTCACCTCTTTCCTCAGATGATTGCCTCCACTGCAGCTGTCTTGGCATTAGGCACGGAGTTGGCCGCCGGCCCGCTCAGGATCCAGAACAAGCAGTTTCTGACGATTTGCAATTGTGTCACATTGCTGATATCTGCAATCTTGCTTCTACTCCACGATTGACATTCTTATAGTGCAGTACAAGCCGTGATCACACCCAAGTTCACGCTCTCTCGACATGGCCGCCACCGTCACTGCTCCTTCCGCGACACACAACGAAGCTCGTCAAGCCGCCCAAGACTATCTCAATCAACGTCTAGCGAGCGGCGCCTCAGCTAAACCAGCAAGACCGTTCACTGTCCCAGAGATCAACATCGCCAACTCATTCTCTGATGATGTTAATGCGAGGAAAACAGTAGCAGCCAAGATCCACGATGCATGCACGAACAGCGGCTTCTTCCACCTCACTGGTCATGGTGTCTCCGAAGAAACGCGACAGAAGATTATCAACGCTGCCAAGCGCTTCACCAAAGACTTGCCTCGATCGAGCAAAGAAGCGTTGCACGTCAAGCACAGCAAGTATTTTCGCGGCTGGGAACCAGCCGACTATACTTACGTCAATCCTGGTGACTGGTCTGCCGAGACCGCTGCTCCTGAGACAAAGGAAGGCTTCAACTGGGGCTATGAACCAGGTCTTGACCCTACTGGCGGCGATGGGCAGTACCGTGAACTGGACGGCGAGGATGTCAACGGTAACGTGTGGCCAAAAAAAGAAGATCTCCCTGGCTTTTACGCAGATGTCAAAGAGTACTATGGCCAAATCTTACAGCTGGCTCGCCATCTCTTTCGATTGTTTGCGCTGTCGCTGGATCTACCTGAGGAGTACTTTGATGATATGATGACGCATCCAGGCGGGATTGCCAGGTTGCTGTACTATCCTGCGAGCAAAGACCCCAAGCCTCTGAATCCTAACGAGCCAGATAAGGAGATTGGTCTGGGAGCTCATTCTGACTACGAGTGTTTCACAATTCTGCTTTGCTCTACCGCTTCAGGCCTGGAGATACTGTCGCCGGAGAATATCTGGGTTCCTGCACCGGCCGTGGAAGGGAGCTTCATCATCAACGTTGCAGACTTCTTGATGAGGTGGACGAATGGTACGTAACCTATCACATGTGTTGTTAATCACCTCAGGGAATGCGGCTGACCATGCAGGTGTCTACATATCGACCGTTCATCGTGTCGTCAACAGAACCACGCATGAGCGTTACAGCGTCCCATTCTTCTTCAATATCAACTACGATCAGACTGTTGAGACACTGCCGAGCTGTGTGACGCCTGAACGGCCTTCACAATACCCTCCAGTCAAGGCGGGGGAGTACATTTTGGAAAGACTGAAAGCTGTACCAAAAATGGTTAGATATTGGGCTCTGTATCATACGTTGGATCTCGAAATCAGTCACTGGATATTCGCTCTGAGGAACCTATTTGAGTCGTTGTATACTGTTCAGCCTACCAGAGATACCGTCTCCCCGAAGAACCTTTCGAGGATGTGTGATGCGCCACTAGGTGATCCATGCTTGCATATAGGTGATGGAGCTGCTTGTTCTGTAGAGTATGTGTTGAGGTACTGGTGCCGTCTTGTGCTAACTGCTGTGGAGGTGTTGCTCTGATTTGCTTACCATTGGTCTTCAGCTGACACTCATTGTACCTCTACGGTTCAGCGCGCTATCCAGCGTGCGTCACAACAGATGGCTCCCGTCGCCCTGCGAGAGACGACTCAGATCCTTTGAAATTGTAGCCTTGTTGGGCAACGATGGCGTGGAAGGCGGTCCATGGAAAGCATCGTTGAGCTTCACCTGAACGAAGTCGGCCTCGCGACTCGCGTTTCTTTAGGGGTGTAGTCTGTAGGTCGGACCTAGAAATTTTGACTTGTCGATGGATTACAAAAGGTGAATTCGGAGCTGCACGTACATGTATTTGCTGTACGAATCGTTCGATGACGAAATCCGCGCTGCAATAGGAATGTGTGTAGTTGTTCCTACCTCATCGCGGGGTCGCTACTCACCAAGTTCCAGTGGATCATGTCGGCATCTCGCCATGTCGGCACATCTTCAGCGAGCTGCAACCTCTGAGACATGCATGTAGGACCGGATTGTTGATTAGTGAGCGCCGGTCGTCTTGTATAGCACGCTGCGATGAACTGAGGCTGACCGCCGAACCCACGGCTTTCTTTCCTTTCACCTCGATTAGGACTTCGACACGATTGTCCTGTGTAGTTGATCGAGTCGTGGCATGCGCATGGTCTCGGAAAGTCCGACAGTCGAGACCGGCTTCATAGCCGTGCGCGACCAAGGCTTCCAGTGCTCGCAGCAATCGCCCAGCTGTGTTATTGACACTGGAGGCGTTGATGAGGAGCAGTCGAAGGCCAAGACGTGCGATGCCACGCAACGCAAGTGGAACGCGTTCAGGAGTTCTGAAGCGTTGAACTTGAACTCTATTCGGGGACTGGTTAGGACGTGACATTGTGAGCAGCCGGTCTCGTCTCGTGACTAAGTCGTAGATGTGGAAGAGACTGATAATAAGAGCGTCCGTCTACATGTACCATGACCTGCTGTCGGCCGAGTCTTGGTCCCTCGTTCATCGTCACTACTCTGCCCAGGTGGCAGCGACGAGCATGTGGCCACTGCGACTTCGTGAAGACAAACTCATGACATAGCATGCCATTCTTAGTATTGAGTATGTACCACGAGTGGGTGACGTCCAAAGACGATGTTCCATCGCGATTTCGGACAAGGATAAGATAGGCTCGTGGCTGAGCAGGGGGAACGCCAAGCAGCGCTTCCAAGCACGTTTCTCGGCTGGAGCGTTGCCGAGTTCTCTAACCTGACCTCGCTCAATGCAGTGATCTGCCAGCAACACGATGAACTTGAGATCACATCTCGTATCTCCTTCAGCGATGGCCAAGCAGTCCCACAGGCCAAGTGACTGGTCACTTGCGCTACAGCGCCTGTGTTTGGTGCAAGTCCCGAGAGGTGTGCAGTTTCATTCGTGGGCGCATCGTGCTTGAGGTCTGTCTCACCAGCGATTTCACATTCATGAGGTGGCGGCGGTTGACGGTCCACGATACCGACTCTACGCGTGATGACAGTGCATCCGAGACGGCAGTCACAAGCAGTCCGACCGACCACCAACCTCGACGGTGCGTGCGGTGCCGCTTCCGGTTGCATTCCACACGTTTGCTGGCCCGCGCGGCCCTATGAACACGAGCTTGCAAAGCTGAGCCGATTGACGAAGGCGAATCAACGGCGCAGGGACTGTTCCTGAGTGTCATGTCGCATAGGACGCAAACAAGCATTAGCTAGGACTGGCCGCTAGCAGTACTCTGTTCGTACCTGCACACCTTTGCTACCAGCCTTAGACTGCGCACGATCGTGAGCTGTGGAGGTTGCTTGAGTACAAAAAGAACGCGCAAGCCGCACGGTATACATCTCCATCTTGTGACGCGGACTCCCCATTTCTTTCATCGAGCAACGATTGCTTTCACGCACGGGCTTCCATTCGCTTTGACTGCACTCCACCAGCACTGACCTTCAAAGCTCTTCAGCTCTTGCCAACTTCGAACAACCACCTCGCTTTCAGCTCTTACCACGACACTCGGAAACTCAAGAGACTACAGCACCACACATCACTATGCGTTTCGCACAAACAAGCATCGCAGCGGTCCTTGCGGCTTCCCTGCCTTTCATTGCTTGCCAGACCTTCACCGTACGTAAGCTGAAGGGTGCTATGCACCATCGCATGTCTCAAACATCTGCTGACCGTGCACTTTTGCACTTAGGACTGTGACCCAACCAAGAAGACCTGTCCGGCCGACACGGGATTGTCCACCTCTACGTACAGCGCCGACTTCACCCAAGGCGCTAGCGCGAACGCATCGTTTAGCGCAGCCGCATACACCACTATTGATTATGGCACTGACGGCGCGGTTTTTACCATTGAGAAGAGTGGACAGGCCCCAACCATGGCCACCAACTTCTATATCTTCTTCGGACGCGTCGATGTGGTGATGAAGGCGGCATCAGGCACGGGAATCGTCTCTAGGTGAGTACGCACAGGTGGCAGGCATCTCATCTCTAAGCCGTATCCGCGCTTCACTTCATGCACAGTATTGGCTGCTGGGATAATTTCACTGCACATCCGAGTTTGGCTGACACACTTCTGTTCGGCAGCATTGTCTTAGAGTCCGATGATCTCGACGAGATCGACTGGGAATTCATCGGTGGAAGCAACAACCAGGTGCAGTCGAACTTCTACGGGAAGGGCAACACTACCAACTACAACCGTGTGCAGGTAAGTACTGAAGGGTAGACGGCCTCATTGTCTCAGACATACCTGGCACCTTCCGCTAAGACATTACCACGTGGTTCTGGAGCATAGCTAACACCCTGCTGTTTAACAGTATCACGATGTTGCTGATACCCAAGGAACCTGGCACACATATTCTATCGATTGGACCAAGGAGCGTATCAACTACATCATCGACGGCACCACTGTCCGAACGCTGGAGTACAGCTCAGCCTTAGCCATTAACGGCCAGAACTTTCCGCAGACCCCAATGCAACTCAAGCTTGGCAACTGGGCTGGTGGTGCCAGTAAAGATGAGGGTACAGTTGAGTGGGCCGGTGGAAAGACCGATTTCAACCAGGGTCCCTTCAACATGAGTAAGTCCGAAGGGCAGAAGGCATCACCTGTCTGGAACATGCGCGCGGCATCCCCAGCTCAGTAGCGGTTGCTGAGACATCGCCACGTGGTATTCGAGCATGGCTGACACCCTTCTGTTTAGATGTCAAGTCTGTGAAGATCACCAACAACAACCCAGCATGCCAATACGAGTACGGCGACATGACCGGCTCCTATGAGAGCATCAAGCTCATCTCGAGCGGCGACTCGTGCAGTGCCGAGAGTCCGTCGAGCTCTGCCCCATCTGGCTCTGCATCTGCATCTGCGTCGGCTACTATTGCGCCAACTAGCAGCCTTGTCGTCGAGCCGATCTCGAACACTAAAGTCGTAGCCAGCACTACCATTACTGGTTCCGCGTACTCGACCAACACCGCTTCGATCTCTGCTGTCAATGCTGGTACGACTGAAGCCGCCGCTGCAACGACTGGCGTTGCGAGTCAGCCAACTGCCGGAGTTAATGGCTCAATCAGTTCCGGCTCGCTCTCCGCCTCTGCTGCTTACGAAGGTGCTGGAGTCGCTCAGTATGCCATGAGCTGGACTGCCATACTCAGCTTGGTGCCTGCTGTCTTGCTGTTCTAGAAGCGCGATCGAGATTTGAGTCTGGACGACCCCATGGTTGTTTGTGGCGATCCTTTCAGTGGCAGTGGCATGGAAAGGGGAGGGGCGTAATAGTTGTCACTTGGGACTGCATTGCGGCGGTGTAGATGAGAATATCGACAGTCGCTCTTGGTTATGAGAGCCGGATACCCAGATGTTTTTCAGCGGCATGAATTGGTCATTGCTCTTGGACCTCTTAATTAGACGATAGTTCCACAGCACCCTCGATGAAATTAATGAACAGTCACTTCACTTCAGTTGTTGTGCATGGCATCCTGCTCATCCACTTTCGTGTCTTCTTCAGCGCATCATTCCAATTGCCGACCAAATGCCGACTCGGCCTGTGCTGTACCGAAAGCTCTCCCTCGGGCTTGAAGAAGAGAGCTTCCTCCTCTGACGCTGTTTCGCGAGTAGCAACACTCGTTCGTGAATGCCTGAGCCTCTCATCGCTAGCATTGGCGCGATGGGTATTCTCAAAAAGGCATTCGCCGTGACTGGTTGGTCAGCCTTTGGCGCGACTACGGGATACTATCTCTGGACGAGGAAGAACAGGATCGTTGACGTCCCGCCCTCGGACTACCTGTTCAACCACACATTGTATGCCAGATACAACCCAAACAAGGCGCCAGTGACACAAGATCTGTGCTTGAGAAAGGTCCCGCTCAGTAAGATACGGCCTGAGCTGTTGGAGAAGGAAGGGAAGCTGGTAGAGGCATTCTGTGCTGGCATATGGGGAGGTCCAGGTGGGTGCGCGATGTGCAAGTGAGTAGGTCCGGCTACTGACTTCCGTTGGTGTAGGATTCGCCTATCAACGCTCGTACCTCGAGAAGAAATATCGCAACGACCCCGAGACTTCCTCGCACCTGTGGGACACCAAAGACTTGAAAAACAACACATACGAGGTCGGCACAAAGATCACAGATCACTTCGAGGTGGTCTCTAAGACAGCGGACTCTATCATCGTACGATGTGGCGACTCACCTCGAAGGCAAGGTGTAAGAGATAGCGATGGCCTGTTTGAGATGCTGGTAGACGTGAATGAGGACGAGGGTGTGGCAGAATTTGGTCTGAAGAGCATATTCTACAAGGGAACTGGAGAAGCAGCCAAACCAGGAGAGGAACCGAAGGGTCCTATGCCACCACATATCCAGTGGCTGCACAAGCAGTATGATAAGATCTGGATGGAGACTGCGCTGAGCAATGTGACTCGGTAGTGGATGTGCATTATCTACAGGAATGTGTACAAGCGCCTCCGACAATTGTCGACTCAGTCCAGAAGTCTGGCGTCGTTGTCATACTGGAAGCCCACCTCTTCCTGTAACGAGGACGTGTTTTCGGTTCTCCGCAAGACCTCGCTCGCCGCCTCGCGAACCTTCAACTTCATAGCATCTGAGATGCGGTTCCAGATGGCTTCGACTGATTCTGTGATGCTGGCGTCGGTTGAGGTGGTGTTCGCGGCAGTGTGTGATCGTGCTATCTCGGCGGTAGGAATTTGGAGCTGACTCTTCGCGTTGGTGACTGCATCCCAGTCCGTGATGATTATCGGAAGGCTAACGAAGTCGTGTGGTAGGGATGCCATCCTCGAAGCTACTTTTGGCGGATCTTCTGCGGGCTGATATGCATGATGCCACGTAAGATTATTAGGCGTTTGGTAGTAGACATTCTGCGCTGCTGTTTCCGGCGACAGGGCGAGACTCGACTGTCAATGCCTTTAAGATCCGACAAAGACAGCTCGAAGCTCTCGCGTCTGGCCTCACTAACACTCGCCTTTGTCTTGCCGAGCCAAGCTACAGCGCTGGGTCCCTTTCGTCGGAGCCTTTGCCAACGATAGCAAATGGGCGGGGACGAGGACATACTCTAGAAGAAATCGGCACGGTCTTCCTGTACCTTACTCGAGCATGCCGCATCGGCTCCTGATATAATGTCCTAGCCTCGTTCTTAGCTTCCGGAAGGATTGCGACATTGCGGAGCATGCTAATCTCGGTGTGGGCACCGGCGAATGCGATATACTTAGCAGTGGCACCTACCTCTTAGAATGAAGCCTAAATAAGGTGTAGTTACTGTCGTTCTTACTGCTAGAAATGAAGCCTAAATAAGGTGTTGTTACTACTATATAGCTATTTACTTATCTAATATCTCTCTTAATCTACTACTTAGTATTCCTATTCTTACTATTACTAACCTTCTAAATACGGCTACTATCTTATTATCTATTCTTCGAGGTATTAATATTAGAGCCTACCGTCGTTACGAAGGTATACTATCGCTACTACTACTTATATTATTAGGTCTCTTTTGGATAGCTAGTATTAACGACGGCTCTATTACTAGCGTACTAGTAACGACTAGTAAAGATAATATTACTACTTCCGGTAAGGAAGAGCTTACTTCTTATTACGGGTAGCCCGCGACCCCTTACTATAGCTACGTCGGCCCGGGTGAACCGTAGACCTTCCGTATCGAGTTAGCGCGGCTTAGCTTTACTTTATAACTTCGCCGCGCCTCGCGCTCCTCTTTCGTAGCTTCGTAGAACAATAACTCTCTTATTCGGATCCTACGGTACGCGCGCCCTTATAATTTATTCTACTACCCTACCTAGATCGCGGATCTAGGTAAGGGACGCGTAATAATAGAAATAGACAGAACTATAGAACTCGAAGAACGCGTAGAGTTATATTAGAATATAGAACATAGTAAGGCGTATAGCGCGTAAATACCTAGAGAACGTAACGCGGCGACATTATTAGTAGGTAGTCGCGCGCTCGTAGACAGTTAGGAAATAGGTATCGTTACGCCTCCCCCGAACCTAGACAATATAACTTTATAGACAAACGGCGGTATACTACCGCTACTAAAGCCTAAGAGTAAAGGTAAGTAGCGTATATCTCTTTTCCCCGACCTCTCCTCTTTTCCTTAGAGTTAGATATAGGACGATAACCGGCGGGTTATAGTAGACACTAGTGTCGCGCTATAATAGGAAATTGATAAAGCTTACTAGAAAGCCTTCGAGCGAGAAGAAGGTAGTAAGATTGACTTTATAGAACTATTCGAATTTAAGCTCGAAGAGAACCTAGGCGGCGACCTAGACGAGGTGTACCTATTACTCGACGAGGTAGAGTATATTCTCGTATCCGAATACTAAAGTATTATACTAGACAAACTTACGACCCTCGTATCCTAGTACCCGAAGACTACCTACGACTTCGTACTATAGGTAGTAAACATAGCGATTACTAAAGGTAGACAACTCGATATAATAGAGCGAGCTAATAACCTCTAGAACACCTAGTATACTACGCTATATACCGAGTATAACCGGACCTATAAGATACTACGAAGCGAGGAGGCTATAATATAGAAGATGGCCGTAGACCTAAAGAGTAAGAAGGATTATAACCTAGCAAAGTTATAAGAGGCAGAGAAGAAGTATAGGGAGACTAATAACCTATATAAGCAATTTAGCGAGATTTACGAAAAGGAGAAGAAGAAGGTATAGGATGCCGAAGCTAAGAACTAGGCTCTATAGAAGGAGGTTAACGATCTAAAGACTCGACTCTAAGCTACTAAAGACACTATATAGAATAGAGGTAGGGGTCGCTCTAGTCGCCGACCCTCCTACTTACCTCCGCGCGAGACTTTACTCGAGTAGCTAATACGTAAGTATCGTAGAGCTACTAGTAGAGGCGGCGGCGGCGGAGGTAGTAGTAACGATAATAATGACGGTAATAGTAATAACGACCGAGGACGTAATAGAAACCGTCTACGACCTAATAATAATAACGGTCGCGACTCTCGAGCGCGTAATACCCGTATATAGACTCTCCTAACCGAACTTTTAGAACGCCTATTTACTATTAACCGTACTCTAATACGCGGTATCGAGGTTAGTAAGGGCGTACCTAATCCGAAGTACTTTAAGAACGATAACGACCCTAACTTCAATAGTTAGTATAGTAGCGTACTTCTTAAGCTAACTATAACTACTTTCCGCTCTAAGGTAGACGGCCTACGTTTTATATATAGATAGACATAGAGTAACCCTTAGAGAAGTATTAAGCCGAGGATTCCCGTGCCTAGAAAATAATTATTTAACGAGTTTAAGACTAGTAAAGAACTACTAGATTAGATAACGCGCTAGTACGGCACCCGTAACGAAGGAACTAAGGCTATAGTTAACATTACTACCTATAAGTAGGAGTAGAGCGAGACCTTTATTACCTTCTACGCTCACTACTCGAAGCTACGTACTTAGATAGAGTAGACCGACGAGACTAAGCTAATGCTATTTCGTAACCGCCGAAACCGTAAGTACTTTATTAAGACTTTCGGCGACAGGGAAGTAGATAGACGCTTATACGATATATAGAATATTATTAAGGAATATACGGTATTAGATAAGAGCTTCTACGAGACCGACCGACTATATCTATAGAAGGCGCGCCTACGTAGTAACCCTAATTCGAACAATAACGGCGTATAGGGCGGTAGTAATACCGTAGGCGCCGTAGCTACTAGTACGACCGCTATAATCGTCTAGCGACTACTATAATACGTAGGTACGAAGAAGAAGGAGGACCTACCGGTTGACTTATAGAACCTACCTTTATTAAACCGTAAGTAGCGTAAGGACCTTAAGAAGTAGGGTAAATACTACCGCTACCGTATAGGCTCGTACGTATTAACGAACCCCGAATGCCTAATATATAGTTACGACGGCGACTACCGCCCTCTACGTCTACGAAATAACGCGAACGCTAACCCGAACCTTAGCTCCCTTACTACCGACCTATAGTAATAGGGAAATAGTACGACCGCTACCTAAGCGTAGTAGATAGCGGTTAGTAACCGAACTTTCTAAGACAGAAAGAGTATAAGATTAAGAGATATAGAATATAAGAGACGGACTATAGTAAGGAGCTCAAGATATCGGCATATATAGATAGATAGATAGATTATTCATTCGCCTGTTTTAGTGCCCTATAGCCTATGTAGGTCTCTCGCTATTTAGGTCTATTTGTGTAGGTAGGAAACCCGATTAACGGATAAAAACCTCCTCGTCTTTGCCCTCCTCGTTCTTTCCTGTCTTGTCCTTTCGTTCTCCTTCCTTTAGGGTACGCTAGTGTCATAGTTGTTACCCTATAACTACCTTGCCCGTAACCCTAGTAATGTCCTCCTCTCGATTCCCTTTCTCCCTTCTATTTCCCCGGCTCTTCTCTCTCTCTCCCTCCTCTCTATCCACCTTTCCGTTTCTACTACTAGGGAGAATTGCTCTAGGTAGTCCTCGTTAAGGATCTATCTTGTCACTCTCCTTATATCTTGTCTGTCCTAGATAATAGCCTAGTATTACCTATCTCTTGCCTTCGCCCTCTACTAGCTTCTCCCTTTTACCTACTTAGTACAGTTCAGCACTATGTACTCCGGGTTTTAGGATAGGTAGCTATAGGGGCAACATTTAGAATCGTATCCTAGGACTCTTCTTTAGTACAAGTATGCTCTTAGCCTAATGTGCTCAGAGCGAATCTGGATAGCTATGCTTGCTTCCGCCCTCTTTAGGTCTTTGTAGATAAGGTAGTTATACCTCCCGAAGGTCCTAGCCGCTAGTAGGGCTCCTAGCCTCACCGGTTTTTGGTTCTAACGCGTTTCCTATAGGTGACCTACGATCCTTTCTGCTTGGCTTTGCTTCTTTTTCCCTTTGTCCCCTATGTTAGCTTGCTCCCTTAGAGCTTCTCTCTGTTCAAGGGCTGCTAGGATTTCCTATAATGTTTTTAGGTCTGCTTCCTTCTATAGGATTATGTGTGGCCGGTTAGGTCTTCTCCTCCTCTCCTACTAGGTTCTTATCCTTTAAGTAGCTACTTAGATAGTTCCCTAGGCTAGGTATACTAATATCTTCTCTACGTATTGACACCTCATGCCCTAGAGGTACTCCCTAATAGGGGCTATACCTGATTCCATTTCTATTGTCCTATAAGGGGTTGACTCGTATGCCCCTAGTACTCTCTTTAGGTAGGCTACCTACGCTCTATTAAGGGGGTCCTCAATTCTCTTCGGGATATGTTTTTCCGCTGCCCAAATTGCTGCTCTATATAGCATTACGGGCTTAACAATAGCCTTATATATAGTCTAGGCCTTTGTGAAGGTCGCCCCCTAGGTTGACGTAGTAAGTCTCTCGATTAATTGTCTATTAGTGTCCGCTCTCGCTTACGCCTTCTTTACTTGTAGTCCCTAGCTAAGTTTCGGGTCTAGCTATATCCTAAGGACTCTAAGTTCCCTTATAGGATGGGTCTCGAACCCCTAGATTTTTACTAGTGCTACTAAGTTATGTTTTGTCTTTGCCTTACTAAAATAGATAAGTTAGTACTTGTCCGGTACGAATTTTGCCCTATACTCTCTTGCCTACTTTTCGTATTGTCTATGTCTCTCCTCTAGGAGTACGCAGTTTTCCTCTATAGACCCCGACTACGCTAGGATATTTGTGTTATCTACGAACCCCGATACTAAGGTGTTTACTGTTTCTAGGAGTAGGGTCAGGTCGGCTATAAAGAGGAGGAATAGAATTGGGGAGAGTGTAGAGCCCTATAGGATGCCCGTGTTCGTAATTAGGGTCTACGGGGCTTTAAAGGACCCTAGGAGGATCTAGGTTGTTCTGTCCTTAAGGAATGACTATATAAAGTGTACTATCTAGGCTAGGATGCTTTTTATTCTAAGGATATATAGGAGCCTTACGTAGGACACATTGTCGAAAGCCCCTGATATGTCTAGTAAAAGTAGTAAGGCTACCTTGTTGTTACTATAGTACTAGATATGTCTGATTTGCTCTATGATCAGTTCGACTACTATAAGGGTAGATCTCTTTTATCTCCCCCCCATTTACGTTACCGGGAGGAGGTTGTGTTCTTCTACTATTCCGGTAAGCCTTATAGCTACGACCTTCTCTAGGAGCTTCCCTAGTATGTTTAGTAACGTAATTGGTCTATATAACTTCAACTTGGTATAGTCTTCCTTTTAGGGTTTCCTTAGGACGTAAGTTAGTAATTGCCTAAAGGCCTTTAGGCAATACCCCTACTTTATACACTAGGTAAAGATTGGCGTAAGTACTAGAGTAATGAGGCTACTACTAGCTTTTAGGTAACAGTTAGGGATCTTGTCTAGGCCTAGGGCTTTGTTGCCCTTCAGTTTCTTGATAATATTTCCGATCTCTATAGTAGACACTTACTAGTTAGCCTCCCTTAGCGGAGGAATGTGTGTTCCTAGGATGTTGCTTAGGTCTGCCTCTACCTAAGTCCCGAAGAAGTAGTCTACGAATGCTTTCGCTTTCCCTATCGGAGTGGTTTGCGTTTCCCCGTCTTAGTCCTATATTAAGGGAAACTAGGGCGGGGAGTTTCGTTCCTCGTCTAGTTTCCTAGCCTATTCTACTAGTCTCTAGATTTGTTCCGGGTGTTCTGTGATCATCCCTATAGTTGACCTCTACTCCTACGTCTTATCTCTTCTAATCTGCGCCTTCTTTGCTTTATACGCGTTGTTATAGGCTTCCTAGTTTACTTAGGTACGTCGTTACTCCTATCTCCTTCTTACTCTCCTTACCTCCTTGACTTTGGCTATATACTCTAGTGTCTAGTATAGCTTCTAGTATAGCGACTATATCTTCTTAGGTATATAGGCCTAGGCTGCCCTTTGTATAGCTTCTATTAGCTACTCTACTGCTTAGTTAATCCCCTCCGTTATATATATATTGTTAATGTTTACCTATTCTAGTTCGCCTTCTAGCCGCTACTATACTAGTGTCTACTCGGCCTGCTTCTAGTAGAGCCTCCTCTCAGGTTCCCTCTCCTCCTTAACTATAAGTTAGATGTCGGTTTGGATTGGATAGTAGTCTAATAAGGACTCTAGTTAGTCATTGACTATATAGCTTTCTACCCGTCGTATTAAGGCGTAGGATATAAAGTATAGGTCTAGCGTGCTAGAACTGTTGTTTCTAGCCTAAGTTTCTGTTCCCTTTAGCGTAATCAAGTCCATTTAGGCTGTTTCTATCTAACTAATGAGCCTCCCTACTAAGAAGTAGTGTACTAGGGTGAAGTCCGATCCCTACTTTAGGTAGTAGAGGTTGAAATCTCCTATTACGATGTTGTGGTTTTGTTAGTCTATTACTTCCGGGAGCCTTCCTAGCGTGTGTAGTTGTGTGCTGCTTCTAGACTCTAGAGGTGGGTTGTATACGCTATAGATTAGGACTTGGCCTTAAGTTGTTTTAAGCTATACTATAGTAATATCCCTATTAGTTCTCGGCTAGGCCTACTAGTCCTCTACTAGTACCTTCTTACTGACATAGATACAAGTTCGTAGGACTCCCTCGGTTCTATTTATTACTACGTAGTATCTCGGGTCTCGTATAGTTAATAGAATCCTAGAGTATAGGTTGATCTATAGTTCCTATATTACTATAATGTGGTGTTCCTCCGGGTCTAAGGCTTGTAGAAAGCTCCTTTAGACCTTGTCTTTGCTTCTATTTACATTATACTGAATGATTAATAGTCTATTAGTATGAGGTATTAGGACATGTTTATGTCTAGGTCCGTTTAGTCTTACTATTAGTCTTACTATTAGTTTTCCCGTCCCTCCTCCTATTCTTCCCTTTAGGGTTGGCTCCCTATCATTTGGTTGATTCTCATTTGTCTATTACTCTGCGCTGCCTTGTATAAGAACGTTAGTCTCCCTATTACTAGCACTATTTATAGCTCCTCTTGTAGCCGGGGTCTCTTATTCGGGTAGGTAGTTCTCTCTAGTTGTTTCTATTTACCTACTAGGAACCTAGTTAGTGTTGTTACCCTTACTTCCCGCGCTCTCCACTGGGCTAATAGTCTAACTAGGCATTAGTTTGACTATACCGGGTGTTTTCTCCTATATACTACGTATCTTGTGTCCTCCTTCCGTTTTTAGTACTCTAAGGTCGCGTGATCACTAGTATAGTATAAGTAGACTAGTATAGCTTTGCTACACTTTAGGGCAATATGTCCGTACTGTTGACAGTTGAAACATTAAAGGATTCTATAGTTACTTTAATAGATTTCTATATCTAGCCTCTTAAAGTCCTAGTACAACCCTTAGTCTAAGACCTTGTTCGCTTACTCTAGTATTGCAACCTATAAGATTAGCGAGGAGGCCCTCTTGCCCTCCTCTATCTTCTTCTTGACCTACGCTGTCTTTATAATCTATAGTCCTAGTGCTGTTACCTAGTTTTGCCTCTAGAGGTTTAGTGTATCCCTTTATGTGTCAAAGGTTCGTAGGACCCTATACGCAATTACTATATACTATTAATAGGAGACTTTCGCTGTGCTCCCGATCTTTAGTGTCTACTCCTTATTTATTTCGAGGGCCTTCTTGTCCTATACGTGTGCTATAAATAGCTTGACCCCTTTGTTGTCTACCCTTACCCCTACTATTCCCTTTACTCCGATCTTCTCGACTATCTCCCTCCCGGTCATCTTTCCTATCTCTTCCTTCTCTTTCTAGTCCGTAATATAGACTCGTAGTACTATGCTTTAAGGGGGGGTAGGTTGGCTCGCGATT
Organism: Fulvia fulva; assembly: GCF_020509005.1. Lineage (NCBI taxonomy): Eukaryota > Fungi > Ascomycota > Dothideomycetes > Mycosphaerellales > Mycosphaerellaceae > Fulvia > Fulvia fulva. The sequence continues at coordinate 3,113,363 of NC_063012.1, forward strand.
GTTGCCTAGGTCGTTAGGCCCTAGGTCTATCTCGGGTCTCTTTAAGGGTTATTTCTTGCGTTTCGTGTTGCTACCTCGATTGCTATGTTGATCGTAGTGCTTGTTTGTCGTTTAAGCGCCTTTAGTCCCCCGAGCAGTTCGCTTATTACTCCTTTTAGTACTCTCTCCGGAAACCTCCCTTCTTCTACCGCTACTATCTCTTCCGCCTTCTTATAGAGCGTCCTCTACTCGTCTCCCCCTTACTCTCGGTCGTCTACTACCGTCGTCGTCGCCATTTTTCAATCCGTTAAGTAGGTATCACTAAGATAATCGGCATATATACTAGATAAATAATAACTAGCTATATACCCTTATATAGTATTATCCGTAACGATATAATATAAAAAGGCTCGCGGCCTTATAGATTCTACCTCTACCTCTCTCTTTCTTAATTAGAAATTCATACGTAAATATATAACCCCCTTAATCCCTTTAACAAAGAATAGACAATTAATACTAGGAGATAGATCGGCTATAGCGCGTCAGATTATATATATAGCTCTTATAGACGTAGTTATCGGCGGTTATTACGAGTAAATGCTATACTACGTTACCGACCTCGAATACGATATCGTCTTTAGACTACCGTAGCTCTCCGCGTATAACCCGAATATCTTCTAGGAAACTAGCGAGGTGGCGTTCAGATCTAACTAATGCTTCGATTACTATCTATATAATAAGACATCGACAATAGTATAATCTCTAAACTATATCGGTAGAACGAAATATAGACTAAAGCCCTTTACTAGCGAATTAGTAGGATTTATAGCCGGAGGGCGGAGCTAGATATATCTGCTCTAGAGGTAGATAAAGAGGTAGATTACTAGGAAGTCTCGTAGCGCGTATAGGAGATATACGCGTACCGGCCTAGGGCCGAGTACTTTTATATTATGCCTACGAGGCGCGAGGATAACGATAATAACGATAATAGCCTCAAACTAAGCGCGATAGTAGCTAATGACCTAGATTAGTTCTTAAACAAGCAGTTTAACTACAATCCTAAAGAGAAGCTCCCGCCTATATACTACGACATTATAGATACTTTCTTAGTAAAGGACTACGAGGGACTCCTACCTTACCGGCTAGGTATCGACTACGAGATTTATATTAAACCCGGTAGACCTTAAGAACCGCTATACCGAAAGCTATACGGACTAGCCGAGAAGGAGAATAAAGCCGTTAAGAAATAGTTACTCGAACAGACTTTAGAAGATAAGGTACGTAAGGCCGGTTAGAAAACAAGCTAGTTACCGGTACCGGTATTAGTAGTAAGAAAGCCTAGAGGAGGGCTACGAGTATATATTAACTACCGTAGGCTAAACGCTATTACTATTAAGAATCGCTATCCTATTCTATTAATATAGGAAACGTTTAACCGTATATACGGAAAGAAGTACTCTACGAAACTAGATATTGTAGTAGCCTTTAATAAGTTACGTATCGCGGAAGGGTACGAGTAGCTAATAGCTTTCGTAATACGCGACGGTATATACAAATACCTCGTATTACCGTTCGGCCTCTATAAGGGACCCGTAACCTTTTAGTTATATATCAATAAGGTTCTATAGGAACATCTAAATAACTTTATATTAGTATATCTAGATAACGTCCTTATCTTTAGCGACACTCTAGAGGAACACGTCGAATACGTACAAAAGGTATTAATTAAAGTCCGAGTTCTACTAGGAACGTATAAAATATCTAGGCCTTATTGTTATACCCTAGAGCAACGAGATAGACCCGGAGAAATTGGAATGTATATAGACCTAGGAAGTACTAACTAATCTTAAGGATATCTTAGCCTTCCTAGGATTCGCGACTTTCTACCGTAGGTTTATCGAGGCCTTCTCTCGTATTATATCCCTATTAACCAACTTGACGAAGTCAGATAGGCCTAGTAATTATAAGAGCCGTAGAATCAACTAGACTAATAATTACTAGAGGGCATTCGAGGCGTTAAAAGTAGCGTTTAGTAAGGCGGGTATACTAGTATACTATATACCGGGTAGACAGACCGTCGTTAAGACTGACTCCTTAGACTTTATTAATGTAGGTATACTCTTATAATATAACGAGTAGGGAGTATTACATCCTATAGCTTTCTATTCGAAGAAGCTAAGCCCCTAGGAGTATAATTACGAGATCTATAATAAGGAACTCCTCGCGATTATTAAAGCATTTAAAGAGTAGCGCCCGGAGCCTACGTATAAAGTAGACGAGGACGGCGATCTAGTCAAAGTGTTTATAGACTATAAGAACCTCGAATATTTTATGACTACGAAGTAACTAAATCGCTAATAAGCGCGATAGGTAGAATTTCTATTATAATTCAACTTCTAGATTATATACCGCCTAGGTATATAAGGAACGAAGCTAGATAGCCTAACAAGACGTAGCTAGGACCTTCCGTATAGGGTAGACGATCTAAGAAATCAGTACTAGTATTAGATATTACTTCCGCTAGAGCGATTCCTTAAGATCGACTCTATACGAGCTACTATTAAAGATACGCCCGAAGAAGAAGAGACGACTCCTCTAAATCCTAAAGCAATCGAGTTTATTCTAGAACTAGAACAGGTACTACAAACATAGCTAGTACTAGCTTAGGAAGTATAGACTACGAATAAAGCCGAAGTCGAAGCTAAACTCGAGTACCGTATAACGACTACTTACGCCCTAGACTAAGTACTTAAGGCGGTAATTAAGATACTATTACGGGTAGCCCGCGACCCCTTACTATAGCTACGTCGGCCCGGCTAAACCGCGGACCTTCCGTATCGGGTTAGCGCGGCTTAGCTTTACTTTATAACTTTACCGCGCCTCGCGCTCCTCTTTTATAGCTTCGTAGATGTTAGGGCGAGAGCCTAGCCTATAAGATATAAGAGTAAAAGCGAGAATATAGGTACGAAGTGTAGATATAAAGGGTATAGTATAATTGCTATATAAAACGAAAGACGAAGAAAGTAAGAGAGGCCTAGGGAAGGCTAGATACTTATACGCGACCCTCGCGAGTACGTGTCCCCGTATTAATAGGGCTAACCCGTACGAAGCCGCGCTTAGTAGCTTTACTTAAAACCTTATTCTAACCTGCCCTACGTTCCGAGTCTTCTACGTACTTCTTCTAGGGTCTAGCGTAGTCGCGGGTGCTCGCGGGAGTACCGTAAGTTATATAGTTACGAGCCGAAGTGAATCTATTAAGGGTTAGTAGAGTAGTGAATTTAGAGGGCTAGGTCCCGTAGTAAATGTTACGGAGTATATAATTCTTAGCGCTTATATACTAAGCTAGACTTTTACTTCTTAACGACTTCTAAGTACTCTAAGGCTCTTCTGTCCCTACCTTCTATATACTCTATAGGGAGACTATAATAGTAGAATAATAACTATCTCTCTCGGACTCTATAGTACGCGCGCCCTTATAGTTTGTTCTACCTCCCTACCTAGATTACGGATTTAGGTAAGGGACGCGTAATAATAGGAACAGACTTATAGAACTAAAGAACACGCGACTACGAGCGTATAGTAGAACACGGTAAGGCGCCGAGTACGTAGATACCTAGAGAAGTCAACGCCGCGAAGACCTTAGTAATCGCGATAGGTCGCGTTAACACCGATACTATAACGAGTCAGTAGGACTTATAGACCTAGAACGGTATACTACTACCGGCAAAGCCCTTAGGTAAGCGTATATCCCTTTTCCTAGATCTCTTATCTTTTCTATAGTCCTAGACTTAAGATAACGACCGGCGTATTACGATCAATACCGGCGTCGCTCTTTAGTAGGAGTTAGATATAGTATAGGAGAAGGTACTCGATAGGGAATAGAGAGGCGCTATTAACTTTATAGAACTCTACGAGCTAAAGGAGTACTAGGAGAAGGGTAGCGACGATATACTACCTATTTACTACTCCCTCGACAAAGCCGAACATATCGCCGCTAGCGATTTCTAGAACGTCGACGCGAACGACCTCGCCGAGTTAGTCCGAGACTATCCTAAGACTTTATACGACTTTATCCTACGAGGATTTAATACCGCTTAGACCGCTACCGAGTAAGTCGACGTCTTATAACGTATAAACGCCCTCTAGAACGACTAGTACCGTAACCTCTACGCCGAATACGACCGTATCTATTAGATACTTAGAACCGAGAAGTCCGTATTATAGAAGATAGTATAGGATCTTAAGAACGTACTAGACCTAGCTAAGATAAAGGAGGTCTAGGACAAGTATAAGTAAGCTAATAATCTATAGAAGTAATTTTACGATCTTAGCGAAAAGGAGAAGAAGAAGGTATAAGAGGCTAAGAAGAAGGTATAAGGTACTAAGAGTATAAACTAGGCGTTATAGAAGGAGATCGATAACTTAAAGACTCGACTCTAAGCTATAGAGGACAATACTACTAACGGTAATAGGCGTCGAGGCCGTAGTCCGTTACGCTCGCGCTCTTACTCGCGAGAGACCTCCCTCGAGAAGCTTTAGCGTATATATCGTAAAGCCGCTACCGGGGGCGGTAGGGGTAGTAGTAGAGATAACGATAATAATGACGGCCTAGGCCGTAGCGATAAGGATAAGGATCGAGGCCGCGATAATCGCCGCCGTAACGAGCGCTAAGAGACGGTACGTACTAGAGGAGGACGTACTAATCGTATATAGACACCGCTAGTAGACCTCGCCGAGCGTCTTATTAATATCGACCGTACCTTAGAGCGTAGTATAGAGATCGGTAAGGGAGTACTAGATCCTAAGAAGTTTAAGAACGATACCGACCTATCTTTCGATAGTTAGTATACGAGTATCCTACTAAAGCTTATAGTAGCGACTTTCCGTACCGAGTAGGATACCCTCCGCTTCCTATATAGATAGACTAATAGTAAAGTCTAGACTACTATTAAGCTACGTATCCCTATCCTAGGACATTAGTTATATAACGAGTTTAGTACCGGCGAGGAGCTACTAGACTAGATAACTCGATAGTACGGTACCCGGAACGAAGCTATAAAGGCTATAGTCGATATTATAACCTATAAGTAGTAGTAGAAGGAATCCTTTATCGTATTCTTCGTACGTTACTCGAAGTTATATACCTAGATAGACTAGGGGGATAACACCGAGCTAATACTTTTCCGTAACCGCCTAAACCGTAAGTACTTCGTTAAGTTATTCGGCGACCGAGAGGTTAACCGTCGCCTAGACAGTATATAGGATATTATTAAGGAGTATACCGAGTTAGACGAGACCTTCTACGAGACCGAGTAGCTATACCCTTAGTAGGATAATAACCGCCCTCGTAGTAGCGGCGGAGGAGGTAACTAGAACCTAGGCCCTACTAGTAACGTAATAACTACTATAGCTACCGTAGCTAGCGCGACCGGCGCGATCGTATAGCGCCTACTATAGTACTTAGGCATTAAGAAGAAGGAAGACTTGCTAGTATACCTTTAGAATCTACTACCGCTTAACCGCGAGGGTCGCGAAGATCTAAAGAAGTAGGGTAAGTACTTCCGTTACCGTACCGGACTATATATTACTAGTAACCCCGAGTACGAGATATACGGCTACGACGGCGACTACCGTCTACCTCGACTACGTAACGCGACTCCGAACTTAAGCGCCCTTGCTACCGAGTAGGGAAATGCCGGGGCTACTACCTAAGTATAGTAGATAGTAGTTAGAATAAGAATTAGAAAGAGTATAAGATCGAGAGGTATAGAATATAAGAGACGGACTATAGCGGAGAAGTAAGATATCGGCCTATATATTAGAACTATAGTTACCGGATATATACCCTTATATAGTACTACCTATAATAATATAAAATAGAAAGGTACGAGGCCTACTAGATTCTACTTCAACCTCTCTCTTTCTCGATTAGAAATATATACGTAAATTTAACATCTCTCTAATACCCCTGGTTTAGAGCAAGAACTTAATACTAGGCGATAGGAAGGCGAGTATTAGGCGTATTACACACGTAGCCTTAGTCGACGTTATTATCGGCGGTCATTATTACGAGTAAATAATATACTACGTAACCGACCTCGAATACGAGATTGTCCTTAGCCTACCTTAGTTAAGCTAGTATAACTCTAATATCTTCTAGGAAACCGGCGAAGTAGCCCTTAGATTAGACTACTACTTTAGTCACTATCTTCGTAGGAAGACTTCGATAATAGCTTAGTCCCTAAACTACTAATACCGGTAACGTACGAAATACGGACTAGAGCCCTTTACCGGGGAGTCGCTAGGATTTACGGTAGGAGGGGCGGAGTTAAACGTCTCGTCCTTATATATAGACGACGATAAGAAAGTAGACTATTAAGGCGTTAGTCGTTACGCTTAGGAGATATATACGTACCGGCCTAGGACCGAGTACTTCTATTTTCTACCTACTAGTAACGAGTCTAGCGAAACGGATAGTAACGGCGAGTTAAAGCTAAGCGTAATGTTAGCTAACGACCTTAATTAGTTCCTAAACAAGCAATTTAACTACAACCCGAAGGAGAAGCTTCCGCCCGAGTACTATTATATTACGGACGCGTTCTTAGCTAAAGACTATAAAGGGCTCCCGCCTTATAGGCCGGGTATTAACTATAAAATCTATATTAAGCCCGACGGCCTATAAGAGCCTCCTTACCGCAAGCCCTATAGGCTTGTACCGTAAGAGAATAAAGTAGTTAAGAAATAGGTTACTAAGTAGGAGAGCGAAGGGAAAGTCCGTAAGGCTAGTTAGAAGACAAGCTAGTCCCTAGCTCCTATTCTAGTAGTACGTAAGCTAGGAGGAGGACTCCGAGTATATATTAACTATCGAGGGCTAAATATAATAACTATTAAGAACAGGCACCCTATACCTTTGATCTAGGAAACCCTTAATAGGATATATAGTAAGAAGTACTTTATAAAGCTAGACATCGTCGTAGCCTTTAATAAGCTTTGTATTGCCGAGGGGCATAAATAGCTAATAGCGTTCGCTACGCGGTACGGAGTATATAAATGTCTAGTCTTACCGTTTAGTCTATATAACGGCCCGGCATCATTTTAGTTATATATTAATAGTATACTATAGGAACACCTTAACGACTTCGTGTCGGTATACCTAGATAATATACTAATTTTTAGCGATATACTCGAAGAGTATATCGAGTACGTAACGAAGGTTTTAATAAAACTACGCGATACCGGGTTAACCGTAGATATCAATAAATACGAATTCTATTAGTAGAGAGTCAAATACCTAGGCCTAATTATTACGCTAGAAGGCATTGAAATGGACCCCGATAAGCTAGAATATATCTAAAGCTAGGAGGCTCTGACTAACCTAAAGGATATATAAGCGTTCCTAGGCTTCGTTAACTTCTATAGACGGTTTATCGAAGCGTTCTCGCGACTTATATTGCCGCTAACTAACTTGACCAAGTCCGATAGCCCTAGTAACTATAAGAATAGAAGAATCGATTAGACACTAGAGTACTAGAAGGCGTTTAACGTATTAAAGGCAGTAGATATAACCCTACCTACTCGACGCGTCGGCTTATCGATCTCTACGCCAAAATAAGACACATTCGAAAGCTCTTATTAAGGCCATTCTAACGATATATAAAGTAGGCCACTGCCCCTAGGACTAAGGGAGTTCTACCTTATTCAATCTAGACAGCTTAAAGCTCTCTTCACCCTGTTTCTTTAGCTCTAAACGCCGCGGAGGTGCCTAGCTACATTAGGCAACTCCTAGGCAATAGTAGCCTAGGCTACGGTACTAACGGCGCCTACGGCCCTATAGGCGAAGCCCCCTTAAGACAACTAGTAGCAACTTATAGAGGACGCAAAAAGTATAGAAACTAACGATCAGCTCCCTTACCGGTCTCTATAGGTAATAATTACTTAGCTACGTACGGCGCTTATACTGTCGTATTACCGAGGGCAACAAGAAATAAGGACGACGTCCTAGGCGATTAGTAAGGCCACCCGGAATCAACACCCCTATAGCTAGGCATCGGTCGCGGCATTAATACTAGGCCCCCGCCTAACGTACGATGTAGTTACGATCCGTATTATAGTAAAGGAAGACTAGGCCGAAGTTACGAAGCTATCGAACAAGGAGCTCGCCTAACGAATTAACTAACTAGGGGTGGTCGTAGTGAACTAACAGTCTAACAGTACTCTATAGATCTATACTAGCTCTACTACTACTAGGAGGCACCTAGAGGCATAGCTATAGTGGGCATCTAAGGTTACGGTATTAGCGAAGGTCTTAACGAAACAATTCACGATCCTAGTCTACGACATGCCTAAGGAGTTTGACCTAACTAACTAGGGTTACCTACGCGCTCTCTAAGAGGACAACCCGGTCACTCTTAACTCTCTAATCTAGAAGGCGACTTGGCTCTATAGGAAATGGCTAGAAGGCAAGAAGGCCTCGGCGCTAATAGTATAGCTATAAGACGCGAAAGCGGCGGATCTAGCGATAGAATAAGGCCTAGTCTAGTAATATAGCCTTAAGACAGTAGAAAAGTACTCCTTATCCTTTCGTGTCCTCTAATGCTTCAAATGCTAACAGTATAGACACTAAACCTACACGTGTACAAATAAGTAGGCCTACTCGAACTGTATAGGAGACTATATGTCTAGGGACTATACATCGACTACGAGACGGTACGCGAACTATCCGGGGTACTACCTATCGTATAGTACGGAATGCCTATAGCGGAAACTAGCGAAAAACAAGGCAATCACAAACAGAACCGTCGCCCTAAGATTCTACGGCGACCGTAAGGCTAGCCTATACCGGAACTAACTAGCGGCGGTCGGGTATAAGCGCCCTAGGGCCGAGAACGATATAAAGGATACGCAACCTAGGGCGTACGGGAGGCCACGTGCTCTACTAGCTACGGCGAGGGAATCTAACTAGGCCCGGCTCCCCTTTAGTATATAGCCGATAGGCGTAGACTAGGACGTATAGGGTAGTAGGACATAGGACGATATAGAGGAAATGATTATCGATGCCGATAACTAGCCTCGATACGCTTAGTATCATCTAGTATAACGTCAACTATAGCAAGGATATAGTCTAGAACCATTTCCTATACGAGGCGGACCCGCGCGTCTACTACGTCCTTATAATCTAGGAGCTATAGATTAACCCGTACTATAAGAGACTAACGACCTACAAGTCACTAGGCTATACGACATACCTACGAGGCGACGGTAGACCCCGTACGTACTTCTATATTAGCAAGGACATACTAGAATCCGACTAGGAGGTAGTGTACTACGTAGACGAAGAAGGCGGGGGCGATATTACCTCCCTCTACGTAGGTAGTACCTAGATACACAACCTATATATACAACCGCTAGCCTCGAGGTCTAGCCGCGACCTAGGGGTCTATAGACACCTAGATAGTACGCTTAAGAGACAAGGGTACTACATCGTAGTAGGAGACTTTAATATATACTACCCTTCCTAGGAAAGCCTTATATAGCCGTACCCTATAGCCGACGAAGTACTCGACTTAATAGCGAGCAACGCAATTGCCCTGAATACCCTAAAGGACCTAGGCACCTAGAAGAGAGGGGGACTCTAAGGCACGATCGACCTCTCCTAGATCTTAGATAGCTACTACTATACGGTAACCTACTATAGGATCGAACATAAACTCGAGGCGTCGTTAGACTATATACTAGTCAGGACCTCTATTACGATATAGATATAACGTACACTAGCGGGAACCCCTAAGCTAAACTAGGGAAAGGCCTACTAGGCCAACATCTAGGCGTACCTCGATGACTCTAAGAGGCTAGTCTAGATCGCGTAGTAGCAATACAATAGTAAAGACGAGATAGACGAAGCAGTCTAGGGGTTGATAGACGAAATAAGAAAAGCGACCTTACTTCACGTTCCGCTTACCTAACTAACGATATAGTCTAAACTATACTAGACGCCGGAGTGCACTACGGTAGTAAGAGAAGTAAGGAGAGCCCGCCGGGTGTAGACGAGCAGCTATAGCGAGGAGGCCTAGAACGTATATAGGGAGGCATACTAATAGAAGAAAGCTATAATACGAAGGGAGAAAGTAGTCGGCTAGAGGGCTATAGTAGAAGAAATCGCCGGTAAGCTAGAGAGGATGTGAAAGCTAGCGAAATGGGCCCGACAGGACCCTATATAGGGCCCCTCCTTCTCTATCCTAGCGCTATAATCGCCTAGTAGCCCGGTTAGCGACCCCGAGGCTAAGGCGCGTCTACTAGCTAGTAAGTTCTTCCCGCCCCTAGTCGAGGCTAATCTAAGCGATATAAATAGCTCTACTCCCCTAGCCCCTAGCATCGCGGTCTAATAGGAGGTGTCCGAGGGAGAAGTTGCCGCTATACTAAGGAAGTTGCCGGCGAAGAAAGCCCCGGGGCCGGATAGGATCCTAAACGAGCTACTAAAGAAGTGTAGAGATCAACTAGCCCTAGTAGTTATAGCGATCTTTAACGCCTACCTACAGACCGGGTACTACCCGATAGCTTTTAAACAATCGACGACAGTAGTCCTACGTAAGCCGTAGAAGGAAGACTATACGTAGGTAAAGTCGTACCGCCTAATTGCGCTCCTTAACACTCTTAGGAAGGCGCTTAAGAAGCTAGTTATAACGAGACTCTCCGAGGCGGTAGAGGAACACTCCCTACTCCCGGACACCTAGATAGGTACGCGCCTATAGCGATCGACGCTATCCGCGATAGAACTTATTACCTCTTAGGTAAAGGCTATCTAGTATAAGAATAGGGACAAGGTAGCTTCCTTACTTAGCCTAGATATATCGGGAGCCTTCGACTACGTGTTATACCCGCGGCTACTCTATATCCTAAGGTCGAAAGGACTCCCTAAGTAGCTTATTAACTTCGTACGGTCCTACCTCTAAAACCGTAGTACGTCGATCCTAGTCGGCTAGTATAGAAGCCTATTTTAAGTAGTCTATACTAGAATCCCGTAAGGCTTAACGCTAGTACCTATTCTATTCCTCTTCTTTATAGCGACGCTACTCCTAGCCCTAGAATCCCAGAACACCGCTACGAGCGGCTTTGTAGACGACATAAACATCCTAGCGTAGTCTTCCTCGACTAAGGAGAACTATAGGCTACTAGAAGAGAAGTACAAGATCTATAAGGACTAGGCTAGGAGGCACCGGGCTCGGTTTGCCCTAGAAAAGTACAATCTAATACACTTTACGCGCCGGCTACGGTTCTATAATATATAAGCTTCTATCTAGATATAGGGGCACACGACTAACCCGGCAAATCAGCTTAGGATCCTCGGACTATAGGTAGACCCGGCGCTACGGTAGAGGAAGTACGTATAGGCAATATTACGGAAAGCTAAACAGAATATAGCATCATACTAGAGGCTCACTACGTCTATATAGGGGGCGGACTTCCGGTAGTTACGACTTCTATATACGGCTATTATACGGCTAGTCCTTACCTATAGTAGCTAAGTATAGTCCTTAGGCGAGAGGGCCTACCTATCGAAGGGACTCGTCGCGCCGCTAGCGAAGATCTAAAACTAATGCCTAAGAAAGGTCACCGGGGTATATAAGTCGATACTAACGAGGATGCTTAAGCACGAGACCGCTATACCGCCGATCGACCTATACATCTAGGGACTACGGACCTCCTACTTAGGTAAGTCGGCACAGTACCTAGTATAGAAGGTCATCGCTAGTATAGTCGTAAGGGCCCGCGAATTAGTACTAGCGTATAGGGGCATTCGACCCGGAAACGAGCCGAACTACCGGGTAAGGGACGAATAGCTAGTAATATAATAGGAAGGTAAGAAATCGTTTATAGAGCAACTATAGAAAGAGAGGTGGAACAACTAGGTTGTAGGGCATAGTAGACGCCCTTAGCTAGCGGGACAACCTAAGGAATAGTTAGCTATAAAATCCGCGGTCAAGTACCCCCCGAAGCTTATCTACTACCGCCTTACGAGGGTATAGAGTAGTATAGCAACCTAACTACGAAGCGAACACATCGGCCTCTAGGGGTACCTATTATAGAGGAAGGTTCTAGGATATACGAATACTAGCTACCCCTACGGCTATCGCTCCTAGAACGTACGGTACGTACTCCTCGTCTATCCGAGGTAGTCGCTAGGAAGGGGGGAGTAGATAGTAAAGGCGAGGAACCGGACGATTAGGGCACTTCTTAATAACGCTAAGGACCTACGGCGCATTACGAACTGGATACTAGAGAAGGGCTGGCTAGAACAGTACCGCCTAGTAGGAACAGTATAGGAAGAGAGGACACGACGTAGCGCGACGAGACCGGCTAGGAGCGGGGGCTAACGGGGTAGTGATATAGACTACGTACGTTTAGAGGGAAAGCTAAACTAGATAAGGAGTAGTCGGGGGCGGGAAGGGTTTTCACCTATTCGGGTTTCCCTTTATATATAACAATAGATATATACCTATATAGGCCGGATAGGGTCCTAGAACAGGGGAATGACAAATCTATCTATCTATCTATTAAAGGCAGTATTTAGCAAAGCGGGTATATTAGTATATTACGTACCGGGGAGACAGATAGTCGTTAAGACGGACTCCTCGGATTTCGTTAATACCGGCGTCCTCTCCTAATATAACGAAGAAGGCGTCCTATACCCGGTAGCGTTTTACTCTAAGAAGTTAAGTCTATAAGAGTATAACTATAAGATCTACGACAAGGAGCTATTAACTATTATTAAGGCGTTTGAAGAGTAGAGGCCTAAATTGGCCTACGAAGTAGATAATGATACTATCGAACCGGTTAAAGTGTTTATAGATTATAAGAACCTAGAGTACTTTATAACGACGAAGTAGCTTAATCGACGTTAGGCGAGGTAGGCTAAGTTCCTCTCTTAGTTCAACTTCCGTATCGTCTATAGGCCCGGTATTTAAGGTATAAAGCTAGATAGTCTAACGAGACGTAGCTAGGACCTTCCGTAGGGGGTAGACGATCCGCGTAATTAGTATTAGTACTAGACGTTACTACCGCCTAAGCAATTCCTTAAGATCGACTCTATACGCGTAACCGTAGAAGATGTTACTAAAGAGACGGAAACTCCGCTAAACCTAGAAGTAATAGAATTTATACTAGCCGAAGCCGCTATACCGGTAGAAGCTACTACCGTATCGAAGCCTACGATAGAGGCTAATTACGAGGCTAAACTCGAGTATCGAATAGTAATAGCGTACGCCGTAGACTAGGAGCTTAAGGTAGTAATTAAGATACTATAGAAAGGTAACGTAATCCCGCTACTTCTTTAAAAGGCGAAGGTATACCTAGTATACTATAAGGTAGAAGGAGATATACTCTACGTCCGTAATTAGTACGGCGACTAGAGCTTATAGGTACCGGATAACTAGAAGCTACGGACTCGAATAGTAAAGATAAACCACGACGTACTAGTAGTAGGCTATCCTAGTAGAGCCCGTATATATAAGCTCGTAGTACGTGAATTTTACTAGCCTAGCTTAGTAAGATTAGTACGTAGATATACCGTAAATTACCGAGTATACCGTACGACGAAATCTCTATATACCTAACTACCTAGATTATTATATCTACTTTCTATACTAGAACGACCTTAGCGCTATATATTAGTCGACTTTATAGTAGACTTACTAGATAGCGAACTCGACGGTATGACTTATAATAACATTATGACCGTTACGGACCGCCTAACGAAAGAAGTAGAACTTATTCCTATTAGAGCTATAACGGCGAAGAATGTAGCGCGCCTATTCTTAAAGTACGTATTTAGTCGACGTAGGCTCCCGGACACGATCACCTCTAATAGAGGAAAACAGTTTATCGTAACTTTCTAGAAGTAGTTATATAAGATACTACGGATTTAACGTAAGCTAAGTTTATTATATTACCCCGAGACGGACGGTTAGTCTAAGCGTACTAATTAGAATATAGAATAGTACTTACGCGCCTACGTTAATAAGGTATAGAGCGACTAGGCTAAATAGCTATACCTAGCTCAGTTTACTATTAATTACTATATATTAGAGACTACCGGTGTCTTACCTTTCTACGTAAACCTTAGATATAACCCCGAGTTTACGGAACGTATCGACTTGTAGGTAGGCGGGGATCGCCGCTAGATAACGACTCTTTAGCGACTCGATAGTAAATCCGCCGAAGTATTCGCCCGACGCCTTTACGAGCTATATTAGTTCCTCTAAGAGAACATAAGAATGTCCTAAGCCTTATAAGCTAAGGCCGCTAACCGATATCGCCGTATCTCGCCTAACTATAAGGTAGGCAATTAGGTATTCCTTAGTACGAAGAATATCCGTACGATACGCCCTTCTAAGAAACTAGATCGACGATATACTAGACTATACTAGATTATAAAAGTCATACCCTCGAAGCTCTCCTATAAGCTAAAGCTCTCCGATACGTTAGCTAGACTCGACAACTATTTCTATACGTCGCTACTATAGCGCGCCGACGATGCTAACCTACCGCCGCTAGAGGGATAGTACCTTATACCGCCGCTACCCGTAGTTATAGTTCCTAATACGACGGAAGCTAATACCGAGGCCGACATTATAGCGGTACCCGCGGCGATCGAGTACGAGGTAGACAAGATCTTAGATATATATACGAGGAAGCGTACTAGGAAGGTAAAGAAGGGGTATAAGCGTAAGGTCGATATATAGTATAAGGTATAATAGGTCGGATATTAGGATATAGAGGATAGTAAAACTTAGTAATCTACTAAGGACCTATTTACTAGGGTAGCCGCCGCTATTATAGACTTTTACTACAACCGGCCGGAGTTGTCTACGCCTATAGGTTTCGTAGCTCTATCTAACTAGTTACCGCTAGACGCTAAGGTACTCGGACTTAATACGATTAGGATTAATAGAGACACCGTTACGAATAAGTCGACTCGAGCCTTACCTTTAATAGAATCTAATCCGTATATATTTACTACGTACCGCTATATAAGTCAGGTTACGGGAAAGCCTACTCTCGTAACTAGGGTCACCGGTATAAGTAAAACTCGCCGCCCTTAGCTCTACGACCGTAACGGTAGTTATACCGATACTCGAGTAGGACCCGTAGGGCCTATAATAATACCTAACCGTAGTTATAAGGATTATACGCGAGTACTAGCCGAAGACAGACTTAGGTCTAGGGCAAGCTAGCTAACTAGGCAATATGTTTCTCGAAGGAAGCCGGTCGAGGATAGTCTTAATAGAGCGAATACGATATTATCGGATAACGATAGGGTACTAGAGGATAATTAGGCGTTCGCGCGATTATAGAGCTCGATAGGTAAGTGGCCTTATAAGGTGTATAACGCTTAGAGGACTAAGGCGTATTTTAGGAGGGGGGGTACTATTACGGGTAGCCCGTAACCCCTTACTATAGCTACGTCGGCCCGGCTAAACTACGGACCTTCCGTATCGGGTTAGCGCGGCTTGGCTTTACTTTATAACTTCGCCGCGCCTCGCGCTCCTCTTTCGTAGCTTCGTAGAACAATAACTATCTCTCTCGGACCCTATAGTACGCGCGCCCTTATAAGGAGGCGCTAGTATTAGAGAGGGTAAGTACGTTTACTTTTCTACCTAATATACTAGTTATAGTACTAGTATATACTATATACTTTCTATACGGGACAACCTAAGGAATGGTCAGCTACAAAATCCGCGGTCAAGCACCCCCCGAAGCTTATCTACTACCGCCTTACGAGGGCACAGAGTAGCATAGCAACCTAACTACGAAGCGAACACATCGGCCTCTAGGGGTACCTATTATAGAGGAAGGTTCCAGGATACACGAATACTAGCTGCCCCTACGGCTATCGCTCCTAGAACGTACGGTACGCACTCCTCGTCTGTCCGAGGTAGTCGCTAGGAAGGGGGGAGTGGATGGCAAAGGCGAGGAACCGGACGATTAGGGCACTTCTTAACAACGCTGAAGACCTACGGCGCATTACGAACTGGATACTAGAGAAGGGCTGGCTAGAACAGTACCGCCTAGTAGGAGCAGTATAGGAAGAGAGGACACGACGTAGCGCGACGAGACCGGCTAGGAGCGGGGGCTAACGGGGTAGTGACATGGACTACGTACGTTCAGAGGGAAAGCTAATCTAGACAAGGAGTAGTCGGGGGCGGGAAGGGTTTTCACCTATTCGGGTTTCCCTTTATACATAACAATAGATATATACCTATATAGGCCGGATAGGGTCCTAGAACAGGGGAATGACAAATCTATCTATCTATATACTTTCTATACGTTAGTTATATATATATACGTATAGGTGTCTCTCTTAGCTATTACTATATATAGGTACTCTTTCTCTTAGATATATATCTCGTAGTTTTATTCTTTGTGTTTATAATTCGTAGATTCGTATATTACTCCTTTAGCGCGACGGTACTAAGGAGCTAGGCATTTCCCTAAACGGGTAGTACTTCGATCTAGAGGGCTAGCGCGTCGGTTATAGCGTTAAGAGCTATAGGTATCTTACGGTTAACGTCGCCGGTACGCTACTTACCGCGGGAGTTATAAAGAATATATACGGGGTCGACGCCGGTATATCTAGGTTCACGATAGCGGAAGTAGCGGCCTTACTAGCGTAGCTAGTCGTAGAGTTCGTCTATAAGCTTAGGTAGTATAGTATAACGCTAGGGGATAAGACGTACGGCCGGGCTAGCGTTCTAGGTACGCGTAGAGACCATAAGCGTGTTATTTATAGTAGGCGGCGCGGCTCGTAGTACTATACTAGCGCTCTATTATCTAAAGCTCTATTAGCCTTGTCCTTAACTACTACGACGCCCGTTACCGCCTTACTAGGTATCCTTGTCCTTGTCTCTCTTACTATATATACTCTTTACGGTATTATATACCTCTTCTACGACATAAACATCCTAGCCTAGTTAGACTCGACAGAAGAGAACTGTCGCCTCCTCGAAGATAGGCACAAGAAATGCGAGGAGTGGGCAAAGAAGTATAGTGCCCAGTTCGCCCCTAAAAAGTACCAACTTATACACTTTAGTAAAGCGAGAACATACTATAACATAAAGGCGGCGGTAAGAATCCAAGGCTACGAGACAAAGCTATTAGCGGAGCTACGAGTACTAGGGATCTAGCTCGACCCGAAGCTAAGCTAGAATGTATAGGTTAAGAAAGCCTAGAGTCGAGCACAAGTCAACGAAGCCTCGATAAAGAGACTTACGGTATCTATATAGCGAGCAACATTCGACAAGGCAAGAGTAATGTATAAGGCGATCGTTAGACTAGCTATACTATACGGGGCATAGATTTAGGGAACAGGAGGCGTAGGCAACCTACGTAGGGTACTAGGTATATATAAGATAACGTTAATAAGCACGGTAGAAATAGAGATAGGAACACTACTAATCGGCCAGTACATCCGGGGAATAAGAATTCAATACGCGGTAAGGACGACAGGTTACCTAGTATAAACTACGATCTAGGAGGCAAAGAATAAGATAGAAAGCTACTACCGGAGAGGGGCCGGATATAGGATAAGCTAAAAAGAGGATGACCTTACTACCTTTACGGCTATATAGACAAGCACCGAATGGCTAGTACGAAAAGAGGAGGAGCGTAGGACTCGCTAGGCCGGCGGGAGCAAGGCTAAGACCCGAAGCCTAGCGGAATAGATAGCGAGCTACCTATAGGAGTAGGACTAGAAAAGGAAGCCCCCTAAGACAATAGGCCCGATAGCGCTCCGAGCCTTCTAGAGACACAATTACTAGCTATATAGGGACCTGACAAGGGCCGAGGCAAGCATAGCGATCCAAATCAGGTCCGAACACATTAGGTTAAGGGCCTACCTATTTAGAAGACGCGTACTAGACATCTATAGCCTAGCCTACTAGTGTAGCTACCTATCGTAAAACCTAGAATATATGCTACTACGATGCCCGTAGTAGGCGAGAGGCAGGGGAAATTAGAGGCACTAAGCGGGAAGGAGAGACTATAAGTTAATTATTAGGGACAAAGGTAACATTCGCCGAATCTCTCGGTAGATACTATAGTAGGGATACCTCTAGTAGTTTAGCCTCGCTAGCGAGACGGAGGAGTAGATAGACAAGAGGCGGAAGCTAGGGGGTGGTAGATAGGGTAGTCATTAGGGCAGGCCTATAATACTAGCGTACCCCTAATAAGGGAAAATTAAGACAACAACTAGGAGGAAAAGATAGGCGGGAAGGAGGAGGGGTTTTTACTAACACGGTTTCCCCTCTATATATACGAAAACAAGATAGTATAGCTATATAGGCCAAAGGGCACTACAATAGCTTAATGAAATATTAGATCGTACTCGAAGTCTATATCGTTAAAGTCGATCTAGTCTATACGAGGAGGCGCTATACTATTAATAAACTATATAAAGTCGATACCTTTACTATCGTCCTCGTAAGACGAGAGACGAGTATCTTTGATATCTAGTCGTACTAGCTTCTTACCCTCTACCCTACTACCCCCGTATTATATTAAAGACTAAGGCGTATTATTAGTTATAGGAATTTGTAAATCGGGTATATAAAGATAAGAGAGAGTAGACCTATCTATTCTATTTCCTTACTTATACTATATCCTACTTACGCGGTCCGGATATATACTATCGCTAAGGATCGAGTTAAGCTAGTTCTAAAGTTCTAGGTTCTAAGGGTCTCCGGTTAGTAACTCGGCTAAGATAGAGGGCGTACGATATAGGTGTTGCTATCGCTAAATAGTAGCGCTAGGTCGTATACTTAAAGGTCGTAGGGGAGGGCGTCGAGAGGTCTCGTCGGCGTTCTCTATTATCGCGAATTAATCGTACGGTCTAGTACTATTATACTATCTCGGGCGGTCTCGGTATCGTACGTAGAGGTTAGCTCTCTACTCGTAGGTAGGCGTAACTAACTATTACGGGCGAGAGTACTATAATAGGGTCGGGTAAAGACATATATAGTTACGCGAGCTATCTAAGAGAGCGCGAGAAGCGCGAGAAGATAAAGTCGCGCGAATCGAGCTAGCGGGTACTAGCGGCTACTAGCGCGCGGGCGTACGGCGGACGATACTATATTACGAGGTAGTTCGTAAAAAGGGCTATCTCGTAATATCCCCCTTATAATCGATAACGCCTTAGCTATTAAGCTAATATAGAACCCTAAATTCTATAGTAGAACGAAATATATTAATATACGACACTACTTTATTCGCGAATACGTCGAGAGGGGAGAAATCGAACTAAGCTAGATATTAGGGAAGGAAAATCCAGCTAATCTGCTTATTAAGCCACTTTCGAAGACGACGTTTTTGGAATATATTATAAGACTAGGAGGAGCAAATCCCAGCTTACGTCTAACGCAAGGCACTACAGCTCTAGTACAAGCACGTTTTAGAAACATGCTTAAGGGGGAGATGCGCTAAGGTCCTTGAGTTAGGGGGAGTGTTGAAAACGGACTCTACATACCTCACCGCATCCGGATAGGCTGCATGCGGACGTACCGCATGCAGCATCCTTTATTCAACGAGAAGATATAATCTCTCGCTAATAGCTAGAGCACGTAGTTCTGCATCTCACATATCATCCTGTTCAACACGAATCCGAGTTCGGCCAACTTCTTCTGCTTCGACTTGTCGCTCTTCTTTCTGTCCTGGTCCTCCTGCTTCTTCAAGGCGAACACCTTCTCGACTGGTGCGAGCTCAAACGGAGGAGGTACATAGTCGTCTTTGTCCAAGTCCTGACTGATGGTCAGCGAACGTGAGGTCTCCGATATGATATGCTGAAAGTGTGCACATACGATCTCGCCCAGAAGTAGAACGTTCTCTCCGCGCACCAAGAACAATCCACGCTCGATGTCGGCGTAGAAGTTCTGGACGAATAGTCGTTCTACAGTGTCTTGCAGAACCAGGTTGCCTGTGATTCCATGCATCAGCCCGTGTATGCCACTGTCCAAAATGTATAGTTCGCATACCAAACTGATCCCAGCTTCTCAAGACACCGATAAGCTTCCTGCCGTCACGCAAAGACAGAAGCAGTTTCTCTGTAGTTCCGCCAATTGGTCTCGCTCTTCATGTACAGCCTCCATTACTCACTATCGGTCAGGTCTAGCAGTTGTGCGGCGGTAGTGAACATCTGTGGTGGCAGTTGAGGGACTGGCGGTGGGCCTTGCTGCATTGGCGGAGCACCTGGCGCTTGCGGGCCCGCATCATGGAGACTGAGGTGCTCCATGCGGTCATCGGTATGGGCAGTTGTGACAAAGGAGTGTGGTGGTAGTGGTGGTGTTGTGTGTCGTGGACGAGGAAGAGGAGGCCAAGGGCGGTGGTGATGCGCGATGGAAGTTGACGCGGTGGGGCAAGTCAAGCTTGAAGTGACGCGGGAGCTTGATGTACATGTACCCTCCCATACAGATGATCGACCACTACCAGGCACTACCAGTACGTACGTCTTCTCTATGTACACGGACACAAGGCAACAGCAAACAATGCACGACCGCACCAAGTGAAGCGGCATGATCCCCCGATAACGCTACACTGCCGGCGGGATGCTGTCCGCATTCAAGGCGCAGGCCGTCTACGAGCTGCGGCAGCGCGACAAGTCCAAGGCGGAATCGCTGCTGGCGTACGGCGACCGCTTGCTGGTGGGACTGAGCACGGGCGCGCTGCGAGTTTGCCGCGTGAATGCACCGGGCGCATCACCAGAGCAGGAGGGTCGCAGCAGCAGCAATAGCCACGGAAACGCCAACGCCAACGCCAACGATGGCGATGGCGATGGCGATGCTGCTCCCCCGAGCCCGAGTGCGGCCAAGAGCAAAGTGGTCGAAGTGCTGCACGAGGAGGACAAGTTCAGCAAGAAGCCCGTGCAGCAGCTGGCCATCATCAAGGAGGCGAACCTGCTGGTCAGCCTGAGCGATGCCTACGTCTCCCTGCACCATCTGCAGACCTTCCAACTGGTCGAGCGACTGGAGCGCACCAAAGGCGCTGCCTGCTTTGCTGTGACCAGCAATGTTGTCAAGGATGCAGAGACGAAGGTGCCGAGTCTGGTCTCGAGATTGGCCGTCGGCTCCAAGAGAAAGGTCATGTGCTGGACGTGGCAAGATATGGAGCTGGCAGAAGACATAGTGGAGATCAATATGGAGGCCAGCTTGAAGAGCCTGAACTGGACCGACGGCACTCGTCTGATGGTTGGCATGGACCCGGGCTTCAGTGTGCTAGACATCACCACGCAGGAAGTCACGCCCGTGACCAAGTCGGCGCCGAAGACTGCGAGCAGTGCAGATCTGAACAACGGAGAGCTCGTGGGTGTTCGCTTCGGCGCTGTGAGTAGCAGCGGTATGGGCTACATGGGTATGGGCAGTTGGGTACCGAAGCCGATGGCTACCCCGATGACTGGTGACGAGGTCTTGCTAGCCAAGGATGTGAACACATTGTTCGTAAACACAGAGGGTAAGCCGCTGGAGAAGCGTCAAATCCCTTGGGCTCAGGCTCCAGAAGCTATAGGATACAGCTATCCGTACTTGCTGGCACTCAATCCACCAGACAAGGGCACACTACAGATACGCAGTCCTGATACATTGTCGTTACTGCAGACCATTCAGGTCCCGGGCGCAATCGTACTCCATGTCCCGCAGCCCAACATCAGTCTAGCTCATGCTGGCAAGGGATTCTTGGTAGCATCAGATCGTACGATATGGCGTATGAACGCACTGCCGTATGATACACAGATTGCCGAACTTGTCGAGAAGCAGCGTTTCGACGAAGCCATCAGTCTTCTGAATCTACTCGAGGATACGCTCATCGACGACAAAGCTGGGCGCATCCGCGAGATCATGACACAGAAAGCCATCGTTCTGTTCCACCAACAGAAGTATCGGCCAGCGCTGGACCTCTTCACTCACGCCGAAACTTCGCCCGACCGTGTGGTCGCACTCTATCCACGGAGTATTGCAGGTGACCTCTCGAGCATTGAGGAACAACCCTCGGAGGTCGGACCTGAGCCAGATGAAGCTGTCGAGGGCAGAAGTGAAGACGCTGGCAAGGAAGCACCATCGACTCCGCAGAAGGGCATGCTGGGCAGACTTCGAGGTAGCGCACGGAAAGCTGAACCAGACGCAGCATCAATCAGGTCTCCAGCGAGGAAGGACACAGACAATATGACCGTTCGAACGAAGGCAGGCCCAAGCAAACCTCAGGACAAGCCACTGGAGGGTGATGACCTCAAAGTTGCTGCCCATTGTCTGACCTCCTTCCTGGCTGATGCGCGTCGACGAATGCCGATATACCTAAATCCTGACGGATCGCTCAAAGAAGATCCGCCCACGCTCGACTGCGAGACTGGCAAACCAGCGTTTTGCAATCTTCTGCCCCAAGCCATCGTTGACGACCTCAAAGCCGGACTGGAAATCGAATGGCAGGCCGAGCTTCTCAAGGTGGCCAAGTTGGTTGACACGACGATCTTTCGATGCTACATGCTCGCTAAACCGGGCATGGCAGGGTCACTGTTTCGTGTTGACAACTTCTGTGACCCCGAAGTGGTGCAGTCAGCGCTTTATGAAAGTGAAAGATACAGCGATTTGATCGAGTTTCTACATGGGAAGAAATTACATCGCCAGTCGCTCGAGATGCTCGCCAAGTTTGGCAAGAACGAGGCTGCTGCTGAAGTTCCCGAAGGCATGCTAGGACCTGAGCGCACTGTTGCATATCTGAAACAACTGCCACCTGAGCTCGTTGATCTTGTCCTAGAGTTCGTGCGATGGCCAATGGATGAGAAGCCCGAAGTGGGTATGGAAGTATTCCTGGCTGACAGTGACAATGCTGAAAGGCTACCACGAGACAAGGTACTGAAATTCCTGAGCGGCATAGATCCCAGATTGGAGGCACAGTATCTGGAACACATCATCAACGAGCTCAACGACAACACGCCCGACTTTCATCAGCAGCTTGTGGATGCCTACCTCACAGAGCTGAAACAAGTTGACATCCTGGAAGAAGAGCGGAAGCAGGCAAAAGCGCGGCTAGAGGCGTTTCTCACACGAAGTAGAGACTATAACAAGCGCAAGACGTTTCAACAGCTGCCTACTGATGAGCCGACGTTCTATGAAGCACGCGCCATCGTCGTCAGTGCTATGGGTAACCACAAACAAGCACTGTCCATCTACGTTTTCCAAATCAAGGATTACGAGATGGCTGAGGCTTATTGCAATAAGCTGTACGCTCAAGAGCAAGCTGATGAGCAAACGTGTCTGCTCGAAGGTACTACTACACATAAGAAGCACTTCAAATCGGCGCCCGAAGACGCTTCTGACAAGAACATCTTCGCAATCCTGCTGGGGCTGTACCTGAGACCACCGTCTGGAGAGGAGAAACGCTGGCCGCAGGCCCTAGACTTGCTTAGTAAACACGGACCACGTCTGCCAGCAAGTAGCACTCTCGACCTAATGCCAGATGACCTGGCGGTGAAGGAGCTTCAGGACTACTTTCGCGGTCGCATTAGGAACGCGACCTCCATCCTTCGCGAGGAGATGATCGTGCGGAGTCTTGAAGGCGTGCGACGAGCGAACACCGAGCGTACCCTTCTCGTTGGGCCTGATGACAGTGGTCATGACAAGCCACTAGGCAAAAACAGAAGGGTGCGCATTGGAGAGGACGATCACTGCAAGGTATGTTTGAAGCGTTTCGGCGCAAGCGCGATCAGAGTGTATCCTGACAACGAGGTGATACATTATGGCTGCATCGGGCGAAGTGGCAACAACAGGATGCGAGAAGGTGGCGGGCGTGGTCTAGGAGCACTTCGCAGCTCTGCTGGGTGGGGATGAGTGGTTTCGAACGGTACACCACCGTGATTCCCAGTCGTCTTCATGTGACCTGATAGAGAGATGCTTGTAAGCTCGGAGTCCCCGGAGATTCAGATCCGTGTCTATGGCTTATATAACGCTATTTTGCAGCAGGATCATTCACCGACGCCTCGCACAGCTAAGCCTCATGCTGTTTCTTCCACTCCTCTGAGAACTCATAATCCGCATAACCAACCTTGCTCTTGGGTGTGTAGAAGGTGTTCCTGTCGTAGTCTCTGAGGTTCGAGCCATGCTGCAGCCTGTAAACCAAATCGGGGTTAGGGATGAAGTAACGTCCAAACACAGCCGCCATCTCGATATCCTTGTACTCCTCGTCAAGCGCCTTCTTTGCGCTGTCTGGCTTCAACCCGCCGGCGAGAAGAACCGGCGATGTCTTGCCCCACACCTTAACGAATGGGTCGACCTTCTCAGTGGCCTCGACATCGGCGTTGCCGCTGATCCTCGACTCGACCAAATGGAGATAGCCAAGGTTGAGCTTTTTCAACTCCTTATTAAGATGCTCGAACTGTGGAACCGGGTCCGCCATCTTCATTCCTTGAAATTGTGACCACGGAGAAAGGCGCAATCCCGTCCTCTCCGCGCCAACAGCTTCGATTACCGCCTTCGTCACCTCCACCGCAAACCTCGACCGGTTCTCAATACTTCCACCCCATCGATCCGTCCTCTTGTTGCAAGTATCTTGAGTGAACTGATCAATCAGGTATCCATTAGCACCATGTATTTCCACGCCATCGAATCCAGCCTCATGAACGGCAATCTTCGCCGCGTCGGCATAGTCCTGAATAAATTGCTGAATCTCCTCTTCTTCCAACGCCCTTGGTACTGGGGCACCCTCCTCATAAGGAACAGCACTACTCGAAACCACCTCTGCAGGGTGTCCCTCAGCCTTCCTAACACTTGGGTCCGCGACACGCCCCAGCGCCCAGAGCTGCAAGTAGATGTATGAGCCCGCTTTGTGTACCTTGTCGACAATCTTTCTCCACTGCTCGATCTGTGCTTTGGCCTCGATCCCAGGGACATTGGCGTATCCGGAGGCTCTCGGTGAGATCATGGTGGCTTCTGAGATGATGAAAGTTCCAGGCACGGCTTTGGCGCGCTGCTCATAGTAGTCTTCCGCTATTTGGAGGAGGACATGGTCGTCTTCGGCGCGGAAGCGGGTCAATGGTGCCATTACGACGCGATGGGCGAGCTTCATGGTGCCAATGTTGAGGGGCTCGAAGAGCCTGCTGCTCTGTAGTGGCGGTGCGATGCCCATACTGTCGGTGTTGTCGATGCTAATGGTGTTTTGATTGTAGTGATTAGAGCTGTGAACAGTATGGAAATCTTCAATATGTAGAAATGCTAACAAAAAGGAGAGGATCTGGGTCGATGCAACAATTTTACCTACGCATTGGTGATGCTCGACCATTCTTTTCTTCGGGTTTCGATTTATCAGCATTGCAGCAGAAATCCTTGCGGGTCTGATGTGACTAGTACGCGGCATTGAGAAGACCCACTGCTTCGACCGGTGGAGTGGCGATGAGGGTTATCAGAAAATGGTCGAAGGTGCTCGGTCGAGGCTCGGATCGATAAGAGTGGCCCAATTACGACATCCCGGCAAGCTGCCCGGTCCAGGGCCAGCGATGTCGTAGGTTGGGACGAAAGTGTTTGTCGGTAAGGTCGCATGATGATGGACTAAACATTGATATGCGTTCTCTGGTATCTAGTGCTGTGTCCAAGATACTGTGCTTTACCCAAGCTTTCATACTTCGTCAGCCCATCCATAACCATGCCTAGTGGCAATACTTTCGAAACCATAAGATGTCATAGTCAAGCGAGACCCGTAGCCAAGAGGGAGCTCGAAGACTGCTTACTGGCCAGTCTCGGTTTCCTGCAAAGGTGATTAGCAAAGAAGACCCGCGAACAAAAGTTTCAGGAGTACTTACCACACCAGGCTGTCTACCGTCGAGACCGCCGGTTATCTTACCCTTCAGTTTGCGTAGTCCTATTACTCCTTCGTCTTTCGCAAACTTCAGGTTTCTGGCGGGCTTCCATTGCATGAGACCACGCTGCTTCCGCTCTTCGGTCTTCTTGTTCTGGCGATTGACGTCTTTCTCTGACTGGTCGGTAGCATAGCTGGCAGTTGTGCCTTGGGTCCAGCCCGACTCCATCGTTCCAATCGACTTACGATCAGAGCTGGGTGACATGTTGTTAGCATCCTGGATGCCGAGATCACTATCGTCATCCGAAGGATCATCTTCCTCGGCGTTGTAGCCATCGTTATCTGGATCCTCTCCAGGTTGCAGAGGAGAGTCACGTCCTGGCTCGCGTCGCTTCTTGCCGTGCGAATCGACGTACTTCGCGGGATCGTCGCCAAAAGCGCCGCTCCAGTCTGTACCACTCTTGGAAAGCCACTTCTGCTTCTCTTCTTCAGAGGCCTCTTTCAGTGTGTCACGCCCTGCTGTCAGGCTCTCGTCGTGAAGAGTCTGGACGCGCTCGGGCACTTCCTTCTCAACGACCCTTGAACGCACACCCTCTGCCAAGCAAGCCTCCCAAGTCTCAAATGTCTCACGAGAGTTGTTGTCGGCAACAAACGCCTCGTGGCTCTCGTCCATACCAGCCTTGAATCGTCCTTGAAATTGCAGCCTTCCGATCTCTTTGAGGTCGTCCAAACCTTTGAGTTCGCCATGTCGCTCACGAAGTAGCTCTTCCGTGATGTAGTTCTGAGTGAGGCGCTGAGGCGCACCGGTCTGGTAGATGGGGATGTCGAAGGTTCGGTCTTCGTTGTCGATAAGTTCGTGCAGCCATAGAACGGCGTAAGCATCTGCCTTGCGTTTGTTGGCAATGTGCAACTCGAACACAACTGGAGAGCGGTAGCGATATTTGACCGGAAGTCGGATGGGCTTGCCGTCGTCCTTCTGAGAGCTGGCTTGTAAATTCCAATAGTATCCGGGCTTATCAGAGCCTTCCTTGCTGAGCGCATGACAAGCAGTCCTACTGATCTTACCAGAGGAGCCGCCCGTACGTAGCTTGATCTTCGCGTGGTGGCCATAGCCTTCCGCAATCATTCGCTGGGACGTGAAGATGAACGTTCCGACATCCCATCCAAGTTGCTGCGGTGGCAGGCGTGTCTCTATCGAGCGGAACAGCAGTGAGATCCGGATCCTGCCAAAGCCGACACCTCCATCCAAGGGATACCAACGCGTCACTTGGCTGCTCGTCTCCAGTATATCGGATAGCTTCAGTGGGACGACTCCTAAGATTGGGTCATGCTGGCGATTGCGTGAATCACGGACAGTGACAGTGATGATAGCATTGCGCCAGTCGCGTACAAAGCGCTCTGTTCCGGCGTTGAAAATAGGCTTGCTGCTTACGGCTTTTGCTCGCGTTCGGTAGACAAGCTCGTCGTTGAAAAGAATCGTGCAGTAAGATGTTGGCAAATCTCCACCTTCTTCATCAGTCTGTTCACCGAACGGCTTAGCCGGCTCGTACTCTCGCCCCTTCTTGCTGCCTTCCGTGCCTTTGATGTTCTCGAGCTCCAGGTTGACGATCTGGTGGACTATGACGGAGCATATACCGCTGGGCCAGAGAGGATCTGGCGGAGTGTGCTGGACAGCGTCGTCCTGTGCAGTGTTCTGAACGCCCTTCTCGTCTTGCAGCTCGGGCTTATCCTTCAGGGCATCTGGCAGAACCTTGTTCTTGCCATCTGTGCGCAACGCTGGGCGGAACTGAGGCTTTCCGAAGTAGCCGACCTCCCAATGTAGCTCGCCTGGCATCTCGGAGCCTTCGTCCATGCCGGCGAGCTTGGAGACCTGCGGATACATCTTGCCCGGGTGCTGAATCATCTTTTGCATACTGAGCTCGACTTTGCCAACGATATCATCAGCAGAGTGACGATCACTGTCCCACAACTCCACACTCAGGTTCTCGTCAGCTTTGATCAACTCTGGTGTGACAAGAAGTGCCGTCGTCTCTTCCCAGATTGGATTGAGGTCGTCAGTGATCACTCGGGTGCAGTACATCGGCTTGCCGTACTTTGAGAAGGTGAGAGTGATGTACGGATCGCTTCCGCCCCACTTCGAGCCTCGCTTGTCCTGCTTGCTGAGGTCGACAGCCTTGTGGATGCGAATCCATAGCACGCCCAATGCCTGAGTATCCTTGGTGATGTCGTCGCCCTGCAACATTGCGCGCATGTCGAGGGACATGGACTTCGGTGCAACGTACATTGATGCTGCAGCTCCGATTGCGTAGTTTACAAACTGGCTGATAAGTGGCAGATTCAGAAGGTTGACACCAGTTTGTATCATTGGTACGCAGCCAGCGCTGACCTGTGGCACGCCCATGAGCGTGAATGTGAGTGTCTTGAGGAACGGTGGCTCAGGGGTCATCGAAAGCCTTAGTCGAACGGTTCCAACCAACTCTTGCAGCTCGACAAAAATCGGCAGTGGTACGCCGAACAAACCCTTGATGCCCAAGTAGAAGACCAGCTGCATGTGCATGTTGCGAGCCTTCTCGCTAGCCCTCTTTCCGCTGGGCTCAGCATGGTAGGCGAAACTGATTTCCAGATTGTAGTAGTCTCCTCCTTCTTCATCTGCCGCGGCCTCTTGTGGGTCCTTGGACTTTTTGTTCTCTTCGTGGATCGATTTCTTAAGATCCTTGACGTGATCATCGGGCAGTGCCCGTAAGCTGAGGATGCGGATTGGGTTGCTGCCTTGGTCGATCTCGGCAACACGAACGTTCTCGATGATGCCTGGCACAGAAGCTTGCATAACGTCCTCCAAGGTGTCCGCAACAGCTTGGAACATGTCCGGGTTGACTAGCCCCCAGACGATGCCAAGTAATGTATTCATCCACTCCACACTCTCGGGAAGGAGATTGGCTGTTGCCATCTGCCCACGCTCTTTCTCCGACGACCATTCGACCTCTCTGCCAGACCGAACGATCTCTTTGATCCACAACCAGACACCGCTGGCGACACACGCCGCAAGTGGGATCATGCCAAAGTATCGACCGCCGAAAGCCCTACCCAGAATGATGATACCGAAGAACAGGCCCGCGACCAGCCATAGTCCGCGCTCTTCCAGACGCGCAAAAGTGGGCTCATAGCTCACCGAGGGTGTCGGATGGAAGAGGATGTTGGTCTTCTCGCCGTGGATGGGCACATCGCTGGTCGAGCCCGCCGCGACTGGATCCGGCGGCGCTGTGACGTCCTGTGCTTCCTTGTATTCTGCGCCGCTCTGGGAGGCTGTTGTCTGCACCGGAGTGTCCTTGCCCAGGTTGGCATTGGGCACCGAGAGCATGGGGTCCTTGGCACGCTTGACATAGTCGTCGTTGACGTCCTCTATCACGACCTGCTTGCCGGTCGTCGGGTCTGTGACGGTCTTCTGCTTGCTGGGGTCTGATCTCTGCTGGTTCTGGTGTGACACGGCTTCTGTGCCATTGACGGCGCCCTGTTTGCGCTGCTGCTCGATCTGTGCATCGCGGTCCTTCTTGTCCCTGTCGAGACGGTCGATGAACTGGCCGACTGTAGGGATTTTGTTCTTGCCGGAGTAGAAGCCGCCTGGAGCGTGCTGCTCCTGCATCTGCTGGCCGTCCGCCATCTCAGCGTTCCCGTGCCCGCACGACAGCCTATTCCGTGCTGCGAAAGGTGTTATACCAGCGCACCACAGTCGTTAGAAGAGGAAGGGAAAGACGAGAGGAAGGAGCAAACGGCGAGTGGAGCACACATGCAAGCGAAGTCGCTGTCCTATGCTGAGCTACGTTACAGTGCTGTGCTGTGGTACCAGAGCCGTGCAGCGCGAATCAAGGCACAGTGCTTGTGGTGCCAGCAGATGCGGCAGCCACAATGGAGGAATGACATCACCGAATTGTGTACATGTCACGTGCATGTACATGTAAAACGCGTCTTCCACTGATGCAAGCCAAGCTGCTGCATCCGCCAAGTTGCTGTCCATTGCAGGGAAACGCACACATGCCTTTGTGCATATGCCAAGCTTAGCGGTTCTGATTCATGACTACGCGCCCAACGTTCGTGCAGTATGGCCACGTTCCAATGCCTACGTGTAGCCGACCAAGCTCCGACCGGGGACAAGGATTGTCAATCTGACATTGAACTTCCTCCCTTAGCAGGATATACTTAGCCTTGATCGGCTTGTACATATACATCAGCTGAAAGGTCAGCTATCATCCGACGTTCTGGGTAGCGCTCAATTTGTGGACAATCGTCGAGACAGTAAACTGGTGGCAGGTGGGCAGCACAAACAGTAGGCCCTGTTTTATGCTCCTGTATAGCCTATGGATTCACGATCATCGTCTATCACCCTGCCATATCTGCGAAAGCTGTTAGTATCCTGTCGGCAGAAGCATGTCGCGATCCGCAACTTACTCTAGGAGTAGCCTGAACAACCAGACCTCAAAATCTTCATTGCGCAGCGCTTTGTGGCCCCATTCTCGCCCTGTTTCTGCGATGGTCGTGGCCAACGGCTTCCCGTCCTCCTCGGCATCGAGATATCTTACAGCCTCCAGTGCTTCATCAGCCCTCAAGCTGAGTGGGATGTAATGCACCCATGGCTTCAGCCACTCTTCGTGCCACTCGCGGAACACTGCCATCTTAAATGGCAGGCTATGGCTCATGAGAAAGGCGTAGAATCGTCCCGAGAACGCATTACCGTCCATGTCGAGCAAATACTTGTACCTCCATGCCTCTTGCTGATCCGCTGGCTCCACCACCTTGAAAAACTCACGCTGGGCATCGCAGTCACCAGGGTCGCATTGGCCAACATGCGAGAAGTGGACATCCATGATTTCCTGATAGTCTTGTCGCGGAACGTCCTTAACAATCCACTTTGACCCAGGATCCTCATCCGTTGCTGCGGCGTTGCTGCTTCGCAAAACTTTTGCGTTGTCCAGGGCATTGACTTTGCCCACAAACTTCTGTCGATGTTGGCGCCGCCAGCCGCCAGCCCGGCTGAAACCTCCTGTGGTGCTACCTCGCCACCAGAGCTTGTTCTCCTTTTTCTCCCAGTCCAGGTCCTTGCTCTCGTCATACTTGACTTTTCCATACCAGTACCAAGGGCTGGGGTACACGATGTCCTGAAAGCTCGACATCTTGCTCTGGCTGAAGATGGGAAACAGGTCGTGAACCACATTGAAGGCGTTGGGCCTGTCGAAGAAGCCGTGTGACTGTCCGAAGGATGGTGAATTGCAGATGTCAGAGAATGAAGTGTGGTTGTAGATGAAGCCTAGCTCGCTCAGAGAATACGCAGTTAGATTATCTGTGGCAAGTGACTCCTCCAGCATCCTAGCTGGACTGTCTGGCGAGCAAGACAAGCGCGACGGGATCCATGTCGGCTGGTGAGCAAACACGTTGAAGCGTGTCGTTTTGACTTCTTCAATGCGCTTGCCGCTCTTGACATCTTTTGGTCGAGCAGAGAAGGTGTTCTTTGGTGTTGTTTGGGCGATGGCAGCAGGCACATTTTTTTCTAGTGCCACCTGTAGCAGACGACATAGTTGATCATGGGGTACCACTACTCTGGGCTCGTCGTGGACGTTGAAAGCCAAGTCCATGTCGGGCAGGTATTCGATGAACTGCTCCATCATGCCTACCGCTGCTTGTTGGAGCCATTCTTGTCCTCCTTCGACATGAAAGGCTTTGCCCTCGCGGACAAGTAGCCCCATCAAGTTGTTGTCGCCAAAGCCTAGAGCCTCTCTTGCTCTTGCTCGGATCGTGGCTGGTGCCAGACCCCAAAATGGTAGTAGTGAGTGGTAAATAGTGTCGTATTCATCGACGAGTTGTACCTTCTTCCTCTTGGCGAATTCGTACCACTTGTCGAAATGCGGCGGCGGTGCCAGTCCATACCTCCTTTTGTACTCGGTGACTGCGGCTTCGAGAGACTGGGACTGAGATTGCAGCTTTGACGACCATGACCTCTGTGCGTCCTGGACGAGGGTTCTCACAGGATGGGTACGGGTGTCGGCGGACTGCAGCGGCTCAAGTAGCGTGACTGGTGGCGCGACATTGAGTCCTACAGTTGCTTGAGGTCCATGCGCTCTCAGCGAAGCGTTTTGAATTGGCTGCAGCAAGTAGTAGAATGTCAACACCACGAATGACACAGCAGCAACAACGGTGAGCAGCTTGCTGATCCGAATTCTCATCCTTCCTCCACCAAGGAATGTGCCCTGCTCGTTGAGAAGGGAGAACGTGCCGCCTATACACAGCGCGGCGAAGTAAAGTCGTGAAGTCGAGAAAGCGAGCAGGAGCTGTGAAGCTAGCGTTGCAGCGAGCGGAACAAAGCTCGTGAGGAAGGCACCTCGATCGTTTACCTAGGAAGGACGTCAGTCAGGCATATTCCTCCGGACCGTACGCTGCATCAATAGCAGAGTTAACCTTGTTGTTCGCGTATCGGCGCGCGAGAAAGTAGGAAGGTATCGCCCGGCAACATCGCCGACCGCTCGCGAACTTACCATTAGGAGCAGAGCTGCAAACATTACGACCTGTATCATGACCGTTCCCAGCGCGTGAACAACAGAAATTATACTCTGCCCGAACACCCAATGATCGCCCATGATCTTTCCCATTAGACCCCAGTAGGCCAATCCGCCAAAACGCAGGTTCTCCAGGGTGAGCGCGGCAACACCGAGCGTTGCACCTGCTGAGGCGGATACGTCCCTCAATAGAGACATCCACTGGTTTGCAGCGGAGGCCAAGGGCATCACTGGCTGCGTGAGCAAGCCATTGGCCGAGTATATCACACCTCCGACATCGTGCGACTGATATCTAGCACCTTCCACGAGATGCAGGGCAAGCGCTTGCACAACAGCGTACGACAGGCCGAGCGCTATGACAGAGATTGACCCTGAATGCGTATACACTGCCACCAAGCCAGAACCCGTTATAATGGCCAAAGTCCTCTTTGATACAAGTTCGTGACAGGCCCTAACTGATCCTGGCTTCGTGGGACTCGATGGGGGCGAAGAGCTTGCTGGCTGGGCGTGTTCGAGAATGCCTGCTTTCGTGGACAGGAAGATCAACAGCGGTATCAACACCTATCCTCGGTATATCTCAGTCAGAGCTCTTTCACAACGCAGAAGGACTCTGACCTTCGCCCACCAGATAGCCCTGCCATCAACTGCGCGTTCGCAGATTCCTGCCACGGCCAAGCAGACGCCCGCGCCCCATGCCAGTCGCTGCGAAGACGAGCCATCCAGCGACGACCTCGCTCCTATCTTGAGCGTCGTGTAGGTGCACACTGCGAGCCAGGCAACAGCGCTGGTAAGGATGGCATGCTTCGGAGAGGTCCCGATTTGCGCGAGGAGCGATGCGATGAGCAACACGAGTGGAAGCGTCACGGTGGACGACGAGGCGGCATCGTGCTGAGACCGCGACTGCGACGAAGAAAATGGCATTACAGAAGAATTGTGTTACTATGCACATGAGGCAGGAGCGTCCGGGTGTAAGTGTCGCGCGCCGGCTAAAGACAACCCTGTCAGCCACGTGGCGGGCAAGGCCGTAAACCCCGACCCTCACGCGCGCAACACGGTGGTATGCCATGATAAGCGGGACTATGCTATATGTTGAAGCGGTCTGGGAGCGGCCGTCTACCTCAAGGAGCAGAATGCAAGCTCGTGCTGCAGTAGAGACGGGTTGACACGTCCTTGATCGAAGCACAGCTACCTCGGCCGGAACTTGAAAGCTATCTGCATCTCTCTGTCCCTTTCTTCACACTGCATTGTTCACACCTTCAAAGATGACTTTTGCACTACGTAGACGCCCACTGGGCCTAGCCCATACGTGGATGAGGGAAGCTTTCGCACCACAACTTTGCCTGCACAGTCGAGTGCTTGCCAGGACGAATTCGGCACGCACGACAATGGATGGCCCTAGAGTGTGGAGTACGGCCTCAGAGAGGACTCCGGGATTGGCAACTATAACGGTCAGCAATCCAACCAAGCTCAACATCGTGAATGGAACTATGCTGCAACAACTTGTTGCGGTCTGCCGAAAGCTGTCCAGCGAAAGTACCTTGCGCGCAGTCGTCCTTACTGGCGCCGTGACGGCGCCTAATAAACAGGACTCTTTCATCGGTGGTGCGGATATCAAAGAGATGCATGCCCTTGCCTCCCCAGACGAAGCCCGAGCGTTCATAAACTGTGTTCATTTAGCTTGCCAAGCATTGCGCGACCTACGTACGTTTCTCGAGTACACCTAACGCTTCGTAAGACGTTGCTGCCGGTCATCTGTTCCCGAATGACTTTTCGTAAGTATACACTAACACGAGAGTAGCGGTGCCGTGTCTAGCACGAGTCAATGGATTTGCACTCGGGGCTGGTCTTGAGATCATGTAACATTCTACTTCTAAGCGCACGGCACGTGCTTGTCTCGAGTACGGCTGACAACCTGGTATCGGCAGGGCTGCTTGTGACTTGCGAGTCGCGACGAAGAAGAGCGTATTTGCAATGCCCGAAGTGAAAGTGGGAATCCCAAGCGTCGTCGAAGCCAATCTCCTGCCTTCGCTCATCGGCATGGGTCGCACAAGGCGATTGCTTTATCTTGCAGAAAACATTGGAGCAGAAGAAGCCGAGCGATGGGGCCTGGTCGAAAAAGTTGTTGCTGATGAAGTGGCTCTCGATGAAGTGATCGGCGACTGGGTTTCTACGCTTGTTAGACTTGCCCCCGGCGCCGTCCGTAGCCAGAAGAAGCTGATGCTGAAATGGGAGGATGCAAGTATTGAGGAGGGCATCGAAGCTGGAATCGAAGCATTCGCTGACGCGTAAGTCCATTCACGATCCTTAAGACCGCCTCCGACTAACTTTTCGTAGTTATGCAGATGGTGGAATAGAACCAAAGCAGTACATGGGCCAGTTCCTAGGGAGGAAACGGTGATGCTAAAATGATTGAGCCGCGAGCAAAGAATCTTCACCACAAAGGGGGGTATCGGCATATGTCTATGCGAAATATCTCACGCCCTGCGGCGGCAACCGCCCGTGCTCGTGAGTGGAAATTCGAGTGTGCGCCTTACTTCGACGACATACATCATTCCGAATTTGCTCGGAGCTCCCACGTAGGTTGCAACTGCTGTGACTCTTTGAATCGCGGCAGCCAACACTTTTGTCAGAAGCAGCTCGAAGCATAAAAAATGTTACTCGATCTCTGTTGTATCCGGGGTATCTTTTCCTGAACGCCTCGAAAGCATGACTTAACAGCCCAGACGTACTGTCTACTCAACGGTGCCGCCGGTAGCCAGAACGACTTGTTTGACCTCGTCTCGAATCTCGGGGATGCCACCCATCATCTCGCGGCCGAGGATGTCACGAAATGCCCCGTAGGCTTCGCTCCGTCCCTTCTGTTGTTGGTTGTAGCGCATGACCAGCTCCACAAATTCTCGGGTGTAGATGTCAGGGTTGCGACCATTCTCAACGTACTGTATGATCTCGATTGGCAAGTGTGTTGGCAGCCTCTTGGAGGTCTGCGTGATGGCCTGGAGGTTACCAACGAGACCTTTGCTGAAGGGACATAAGCGCTACTTCTCAGATAGTGTCTGGAGTACTTACATCTCGGCGATCATGTCTTGCGATGTGGCTTGTCCACGATGATCATGAGCTTGCACTATCAACATATAGAGGTTGTCAATGATGTTGGCCAGCTGTTCTGAAGTCGGTCAGCATAATGATTACTTGAAATGTGCGAGGACCATGCACCTCCCACGATATCGAGTGAAGCCTCCGCCATGGCTATCTCGCGTATACAGTCTTTTGTGTCGAGTGTAGTTGACAGTAAGGTCGTAAACACAAAGTCCGGCTAAAATGTGTTGTTGATCTCGGATGCGGGCCGAGCGCTTGCGCTTGCCGTTCCCGGAATCGCCGACTCGGAATCGCAGTCCTGCCGCGTTCTAGCTATTCACTCACTGTCCACGCACGTTCACCACTCCGAGTCTCATCAATTGCCTGGTGAATGGCCTGGTCGTTGCAGGCGCTTGCACTGCA
Source organism: Fulvia fulva (assembly GCF_020509005.1). NCBI lineage: Eukaryota > Fungi > Ascomycota > Dothideomycetes > Mycosphaerellales > Mycosphaerellaceae > Fulvia > Fulvia fulva. Next base: position 3,149,203 of record NC_063012.1, read on the forward strand.
TCATGGCTGAGCGCGAGCGACGGCCAAAACGCCGTGATGTGGATGCAGGGAAAGAGCAGTCTCGTGGCGAGCATCATGGAATCGAGCATCAAGGGCCCATCATCGCATACATCAAGAGTGTGCTATGCGCTCAGCCTCAATCAGCAGCCTCAACGGCTGATGCTACCCTTGACGGCGACAGCGACCTCGCGTCAGACACGTCCTTGCCTCCGCTGACGAGTTCGAATGCAGTCGACGTCCAGCTATACGCCTTCATTGCCGTCATTCTCAGCAACTTTGTGCAAATTTGGTACAATCGCATCACTCCCGACCAGCAATTTGTTAGTGAGATCGTGCAGATCATTGCACACTGCACGAGGGGCTTAGAGCAGCGACTGAGACATGTCGATCTAGAGACGCTTGTACTGGACGAGGTACCCAGAGTCTTCATTGAGCATATCGAAGGTCAGTGACTTGTAGATAGTCATACTTTATGGAACTAAGACTGACTCCCATCAGTGATCCGAGTGGCAAAGCGGCAGCACACTCGCATTGCGCTCGCTCCATTTGAGCAGCGAATACGCTACCATGCCTTGCGTCCTCACCTGGCCCTCAGCCCTGTACCAATAGATCCCGAGACCTCGTCTCTGCAGCAGGAAAATGAGACGGCGTGGTGTGTCCTCCTTGTGAACCGAGTCCTTCCACTGCTGCTACCGCCCGAAGACCTCCAAAACCCGTGTCTCGCGGTCTTGGTGTCAGAGATCTTCTCAGAGATGATCATGAGAGCTGGCATTTGCGGTAAAGCTAGTGAGCCGTGGGTGCTGTGGGATGGAATAGCAAAACTGCTTCGTTCGCTGAAGCGCGACGACGAGAGATCATTGGCATTGAATGCACCGAGTAGCCAGCTAGAAGAGCTGGGCTTACTGGATTCTACGACGAAACAACGGTCTTCCCATAATCGTAGCCGCTGGCGCTTCGACACTGTCATGCAGGCTTCATGGCTCTTTGCACAAAGCATCATGACAGTCTGGATGATAGCACGCGCCGCGGTCGTCGCTTTGATGCAGGCCGCCTCGATCCCAGCACGGTCGAGCCGGACCTCGTACACTACTTCTTTGGGTGTACTTCCTCCCACACATGTCAAGTCCAAACGGGCCGAGACCTCACCAGATGATTGGAAACGACGGCCAATAATCAGCATGACTTTCTGGGAATGCATGTCGGAGCTGCTGCTCCTCAAACAACGAATGCCGTGGCTGTCAGGTATCCTATCACTTCTGCAGTGGATGACCTTGTGTGGACCCGGGAAGCTCTGCGACACGAACAGCAAATTGGACAGGTAAGCAAGCTCTTCTTTCTCCACTCACATCTGCAATCATAGCAGCACGCTACTCTTCGCGAGCGACCGCATCCGTGGACGCTTGCAGAGCTCCGATACAACAACGCAGCGTTTCGGCTTAGGATCCCCTCATTCGCTAGGCCATCAAGCCACGCCGGCTCACCGCATTGCATCTCAGTCATGTGAACATGACACCCACCAATGCCGTGCCTCGAACGACTCCCGAGCTGCTATCCATGTCTCACCAACAGCATCCTGTTCATGCTACTTGGCACGCTTACCATCGGAAGAGCAAAGTCGTTGTCTACTTCTCTACACTGGACGATGTCAATCGCCGTTTCATCTGCATCTCGCCCTCGCGAAGTCCGGTACCGACTACATTGTGCAGCACTCCCTTTCCGCGCGAGATAGTGTCATTTGCACGGCCAACATGGGAGCTTTGGAGACGCCCCAGTTGGTATCTTCACAGTGTGGATGTTCAAAGGCGTGTAGTGCCTCTAGTCCAAAGGCCCGGGCTTACTCTCATCGCAGTCTGTGCTTGCCGTGCGGCTGCGATTGCGGCCCAAACCTTAACGCCAGCTCACGCTATTTGCTTCAAACTGGATCTCGCTACTGGACCTCACGACCCTTCTTTACTGCCGAAGTTCACGTCGGCCACCAGTGACACGATGATGCCTTTCGGGCGGCTGATTTGTCGACTAGCAGGAAGCGAGGACGGAACAAGCCAGCATGTCGTGCCGACCCTTGCATGTTGCATTTCCCTTCCCTGCTCCGTGAGGCTGGTCCTGCATATGCATGTAATATGGCTCTTTTGCCCAAGACAGACGACACATGGACAAGAGTTGCGATACCGTGACTGACATTGATGCAGGTTGATGTCGTTCAATATCCATCAGAAGTTCTTGAGCGCGAATTGGCTGCCTTCAGTCTTACAAGCCGCCCGAAACGCCCTCTTCCCCGACAATCGTCTCGCAGCCCCTCGCATCCCACCGTCAGACGACGAAGTCATCCAGATCAGGCGCGAATGCGCCACAGCTATCCTCGACGCCATTCCCAGCATTGTTCGAACCCACTTCTTCGCCACCACGGACGAAGACGAGATGGTGCGAGAGCTTGAAGCTGAGTTGGGTCTTCTCGGCGATGCCCACATCAACAAGCACCTGATCGTTTCGGTAATCGAGCTGCTCGTAGTACGCCTGTTCCCAGAACTTGTCGAGGGCAGCTCAGCGGGACGCTAGGTCCGCCGTCACACACTCCAAAAAAGGCTTCCTCGAACAGGCGGGGGCGCAGCTGCGTTGCGGAGAATGTAGTGCCATGCGAGGGCACAGTGCGCCGTGAGTAGCTTGCTGTCCCTTGAGAAACCGAGACTTTTTGTGTATGAACATCATCCTGATCATGCCAATCGTCAATGCATTGTGAACATCCCTCAGCCGAACATCATCACAACGCAGGATCCTAGCCATGCCGCGTGAGCGGACGTCCCATCTCAAGATTTCCTGTCCCATCTTCTTCAACTCATAGCCCCGGACTTCCAGGCTCGAACCCAATATGCACAACCGAGACATCTAATACAATATACATGCAATGTGTCATTCCAATGAAAGAAGCGAAATTGGTATCATAATCAAGCGCCGCCTCGAGATTGCAGCTTCAGTTTCTCCATCAATTTTCCGATGGTGACGCTCTCCTGCAGGTCCAGGAAACCGTGCGGTTGCTGTTCGAAGAAACCGAGCACCACCTCCAATGCTCTTCGGGCTTCATCTGGCGTGGTCGCCGGGTATAAGGGGGTGTTTTCTCGTTTCGAGTCTTGCTGTATAATATGTGCCGGTAATGGTGGAGGGCGCATCGTGTCTGAAGGTGTGACTGTAGGTGGTCTCTCATGTGGATCGCTCACGTGCACAGCTTCATCGATGCTCCCAAGTGGATCCTGAGATTCTTCCATGGGTGAGTCCAGAGCGGTGCTGGTGCCGTATTTCGGCGTTAGCGACTCTGCAGATGATGACATGTACTGATCCAGGAGTGGAAATGTCTGGCTCCGAGGTCGATGCGTGTTGACGATCGTTGTGGCTGGCAAGATAGGTCTTGCAGTAGGAGGGGCCACAAAAGGTGAAGGCGCGGTCCCTGAATCTGGTGTGAAAAGGGGCGAAGTTGGACTTAACGGGCCCGGTGAGAACGAAGAAGGGGCAGTGTCTGTGAAGGCACTGTTGAGTGAAGTTGTGCTTTGTGAGTGGAACGGGCCGTGTCTGCTTCCGAATTCAAGGTAGCTGTCCGAACTCTCATTCTGGAGACTGTCTTGGCTCTGAGCATGATGAAGTTGCAGCGGAGACGGAGATCTAATTCCTGAGGGTGACACTGGGGAGGCGTCGCCAGGCGTGTGAGACGACGAAGCAGCTGCAGAGGCACTGTCTTCATCAGCTGCCAACGATGCTTTCCTCGATCTCGCGCCCATCAGATTGTTCTTGAGCTTGAACTTTTCGATCCAGCTAGAGCTCAGGGTTACATGGTTCTCTGTTGTTGTGGTTGTTGCCGAGAAAGCACGCGCCTTGTCACGGATCAGCTCGTCGGTCAGAGGAAGTCCTCTTCTCTCCTGCTTGCGTTGTTAAGCAAAGTCGTTCCCGGGTAAGATGGACGTGAGAGCATACCTGATTCTTGGCCCAAACAGCAAGAGCACGCTCTATGTCTGGTGAGCGGCCTTTTGTACGCTTGATTGGTGAACGACTGCCGTCATCCTGGAATAAGTATCTTTCCTTCTGTCGTAGCACCTTTGAAACCGTGCTATACGGATGGTCAGCGAAGCTCTCAGCTCGTTCTCCAACTCACTGACCTCCGCTCCACCCCAAAAATTGCTACCGAAGCATTAGCGGACAAGTAAGCACATAAGGCAGACAAAGCTCACCTCCGATCTCAGTCTGCTTAGCATTAGGATGCTCTTCCGCGTACTGGCACATGCGCTTCCGGTCCATGTCTGTTAGCGTCTTTCGAGGTGTCGACGTTGACCTTGTTGACGTTGCAGACACGGGTGTGTGCAGAGGACCGATCGCCATGGGCTGAATAGGCTGTACCGATTGTGGGAACATCGGTTGGTAGCTGGAGTGTGCCTGACTGCTCAACATCGACGGCCATTGCGGCATAACCAAAGGTTGCAGCTGTTGATGCATCGGCCTTGACTGTATGCTGCTGCTGAATGCGCTCGGCTCCATGGGCATAGAAGGCGACGTGAAGCTGAAGCCCGTATACTCCTGGGCTGGTGTCCCGTGATGAGAATGCGGATAGATGTGTGGAGTGTGACCCCACTGAGAGGGTGGAGACGATCGATACGCTGTGTTGCGGTCATCGTCGGCCATGGCATTGGGGTACAGAGGCGGCTCAGGCAGCGTGGCCAGGCTGGCGGCACCTAGTTGACAGCGGATGCAGAGTGAATGTGAGAGCAGCAGAAGAGCCGCTGCGCAGACACGCCGTGGCTTGACGCTTGCGGCGGCAGGACGGCGCCTGCAGCAGTGCGATGTGGCCTGCGGCGAAAGGCAGCATAAGACCGGGAGCCAGAGCCAGAACCAAAACCAGAGCCAGAGCCAGAGGCAGAAGAGTGTGTACAGCAGGATCGGGCAGAGTTCGATAGCATGCTGCTCAAACGGCAACCATGGGACGATGTATGCAGGTCGCGCCCGGGTCGCAGAGGGTTGCAGGAGACGAGGCAAAGGGCCGGGCACAGCAAGTACATGTAAGTCGATCAGGCATATTAGTAGCAGCACGGCCGGTTCGGCGCGGTGGGAAGTGGGGAGGGGGAAGTTGGCTCGTCCTTCGCAGGAGCAGAGCAGAGCATGGATGGCACTGTCTGATGGGATCCCTGCTGGACGCGATCGCCGTGATCAATCACTCAATGAGCATCTTCCAGGGCAAGAGCGCTCCGAGGCAGTAGGCCTGGGGTGGCGCAAGGATGTGCAAAGCAACGACAAGCCGCGATGGAGAGTTTGCGCGAAGGATGCGGGCGCGAGTGCGGGAGCGGGTGCGGGTGCTGTCTGGCGATGCAAGTGACCTGTCTACATGTACTACTGCAGTCTACAGGCCGTGGAGACGGCCACGGAAGAGGTCGACTACTCTCTAGATCGAGGCGCACAGCATGCCACCATGCATGCCTGCGAAACACGGCCCTCTCTGCTCTCTCGTGGCAGGCAGCACAGCACGTGCACAGGCTGCACAGCACAAGGTGCACAAGGGGACCCCACCGTCCTCAACCACCGCGAGACCGCGAGACCGCGAGACACGAATCAGAATCGCTGGCGACATGATCCGAACGGGGGCTAGCGAATGCCGATCGTCGTTGGCCCGCACCGCACTTCCAATGGCAGCGCAAAGACGCTGTTCTGCGCATTCATTGACCGAGGGTCAAAACACGTAGCCACTTGACCCTCCTGCGCCCGTCGCCAAATGCAGCGCTGCCGTTTATATACAGCATCGATAGATGGGGCGGTATAGTGCGCAGGCCGGCAGTGTAGCACGATGGCACGGCAGCAGGCTTCCGATGCGAGATGCCACAGTCTACAGACAGCCTCCGGCCAGCTGCAGCTTGGGCCAACAAGGCTCTCTCAGCCTCTCAGGGCCAGCGAGGGATCGACGTCCCCGAGACACGCCTTGCCCGTCGCGTCCATGCTCCAAGCTATTAAGCGCCCTCGATAATCGATTGCGCGAAAGTGTACTTCTACCATTGGCCTTTCGCTCATAAAACCACAGCCAATCGTGCTGCAGAAGAGGCACAAGAAGGACCACGGGTGGGGTGCGACTCACGGGGATGCAATGTTAGCTCAACGCTCACACCCACACCCACACCCGTCCGACGCCTGACATGGAGATGCCGCGCATGAAACTCCTCCGTCGCCGCTGTCGTTGTCGTGAGTCTCACCATCTCACGGCTCGTGACAAGCAGCATCGTGATGCGCACGTAGTAATAAGGTCGAATACTCTGGTCTTACGGATCGGCAGCGCGCGCAACCGCACCTCAGTCGTCGTTGAGCTGGAGTGAAACGGGTAGCAAAGTTTCTTCTTTGCACCTCAATCTCTCGCTGGACGAGGCCTCCGAGCAGGAATTCGGCATGTGAGCTGATCGTCGTGCACACGCTCGCATCTTGTGGTGCGCTGCCGTCTTTGCAACACGTCGAAATCGGCGCAGAAGAACGAGGCGAGCTGGTGGGGCTGTAGTTCCACACTACGAACACAACAGAGACCATCCTTCGACTTCACCAGCGCTTTCTTCTTCGGCCAACCTTAAACCACCACTCTTCGTCGTCGACCTAGCACCAACCACGATTACTCCACCGCCAGTTTGAGCCCGTCCCTTGCCAATAGTACTGCAAGGCGCGGCTTTCGTTTTCCTACAGGCTGTCCTGCTATCTGGCCGCTCCTATACATGCCACGCTCACAGACGGACCTCGGTCTCGACTTCTATTCGATCGTGCCTCCCTACCTAGCACCTACGACATTCTGTCATTACGCGCTCGCAACGATGGACAAGATCTGACGCCGGAGCATATGTCGATACGATCCAGTCACTATGTATAGCTAAGCTTCATGTCATGCTCCGGCAGCGGTCCAGATCTGTCTTCATGAAGGCCAGTGCATCGAGGCCGGGATATCCAGGACTACTGGAAAAGGCTAGTCTTCGTCCTTCACCTATCATGACCGGTATCCGCCAGGCCATCATCCAATTCGTATCCTCTGGGAAGAGCAGCAAACCACTGCCACTGGATATTATTACATCCATTTCAGTTCGGAGCTGTGTTGTGCCGGAGCAGACATTTGGCAACACCCGCCGTGACGGAGCACTTCACCACTGAGCTCTGCTGCAGCGTTATACCGCGTCTGATTGACTGCAACGAGCTGCGTAGAAAAGCAAGCAGTGCACTGCGCTTGAGGTCGTTGGCGCTGGTGGCTAAAGTCTGAAGCCTGCAACGGTCTACTGGAATCATCTCAAAGATACCGCGCATGCACTTTGAGCACGCCCCGCTCTCACTCTGTCACTGCCATTTTCTGTCCATCGCTCAAATGCACCAAGGGCTTTCTCAAACGCGCCACAGCACGCGGTGTCACCATGGCTGAATGGAGCAAGGCCATGCACGTTGACACGATCGAAGTAAGACTGGACGGCGGTTTACGAAAAGTATGTCGGTTCTTTTGCCTGGCCAGCGCACGAAACACCTCTATCCTGGGTGACGAGTCCTGCAATTACTGCGTCTTCGACCCTCGAACGATGCTGATACAGCGACCACAGATGCTTATAGCCCGAGCCAGCCAACGCCAATTCATCCAAGCGAGTCCCTGTTGCGTTCATGGCAGCAGTCCCCCATCCAACCGCGTGTACCTCACGCATGCCGACCATTGCCAAGTCAATGACAACCCCGGCACGTGGAGACTTTGCCAGAAGACGAAGAGTGATACAGCCAGTGTGCCGGCACCGCAACCCAATCTCCGTGAGTCCAAATACTTCCCCCTGTAGCAGTTCCATCCCACTTCATGGCAGTCGGCAACTCAGCCTTGCCTTACTTCTCGACACCGAACTCCGAGTGGAAATGGTTTTGCTTGACATGTGAACTCTTGCCCGTCGCCTCATTGAAGATGTGGCAGCCATGTTTCGCAGCATTTGGCGGCTTGATCCCCATCAGTGAACGTTTCGAGATACGCCATAGACGCGGCACGGCGGCAAGACCACACCCGCGCTTGTTCTGGCAAGGGCATGAAACTTACAGTATAAAGATGCAGGCTGACTGCATAATCGTCAGGATCGTCGCTTTGGTTTGAGATTCGATGGAGGCCCAGTTGATCGCTCATGTAAGTCACTTCATTCTCCCCATACGTCGTGGTCCTTTTGATGTGGAGTTCCGAAGGCCTCCGTCCTCCCTGTCCGGCAGAACAGGTGTGTTTCGTGGTTGGATACACCGAGTCAAGGGCTGTGGCGCAGTCGGCTGGGCTGTCTGGGCGCTGACAAGGCCATCCATAGATTGTTTCAGTCAGAGAGCCCTTCAATATCTTCATGACGCAATGTGCATTGGCATGGTCATGTATAGGCGAGCCTTTGCCAGGAGTCCAGACCAGGACGAGCTATGAGACTTGTCAGCAAGAAGGAGTGCGGTCTCCACTGCTGTCTTGGACTGCAATTTGGTTGATGCGAGGATGGCCTGGCCATTTGCAAGCAAACATGACTGCGTCGCTCTTGCACAGCCTTGCCGGCATGGCTAGCATGGACGGAGGACTACTTACAAGGTTGCTCTTGCCGTTGCAATTATCCACAAGGTTCCGGGTGTAGTTCATGTCGCCTCGGCGGAAAGCATATTTCAACCACGACGGTTGACCATCTTCGTTCGTGTCATACGCCAGCATGAGTTTTTTCAACTCCTCGACATCGACGTCGGCACTATCGATGCCATTGCAAGGACCAAGGATGGTATTAATACTCCGGACCAAGGAGTGGAAGGCGTCCAAAGGCTCAGGCGATCCTCGGGCGGAGTCGTGGATGGATGCTGGCTTCGCTGCTGTCACGACGTCCGAGGTCTTGGGTGATGAATCCATGAGAGTATGCTGGGCGCCGTGCGAAAATGAGGGGTAGAGAGTCGACGCTTTGTGGCTGACCGTGATGGCGAAGAATGAAAAGTTTGCGAAAATGGTTTATGGTATGATGCTGTTCTAGCAAGCTGCTGTCAAAGGATGTTGTATCGGAGAGCTGTGGCAAGGAGCAAAGGCAATGGAAGATCGGGGAAGAAGCAGGAAAGAGCAAGCCAGACTAAGTAGAAGCGGACGACCTGGGTACTCACAGCTCCCATGCCCACGCCTTGTGCATGTGAGCAGTTTATCGGCGCGCCGTAGGTAGCTGATCATTCGACACCAACACTACTGGGTTTCACAGATCGCTGAGAATGGGGCTATCCAGTTGGTCCCAGTACTCTCCGATGTGCCGCTGCTGGCGGTGACGATAAGAAACAGCTGAGATGCATGGTGCTGCGACCTCCGGACTGGGAGGATGACAGGCCTACGCCGACGAGCCGTTGATACTCCGAGCAGAGTCACGTGACAGCAGACTTCCGCAATAGGCATGCTAGGCGAGATGTCGTTTTGGCATGAGCACGCCATCGCTCTAGCGAGCGAACAAATACCACCACCCTCTGGACGTCATCTCATCAGCGACGGCCTCGCTATTGCCTCTGGAGCCCTCTGCAGTCGCACAGCACCCGTTTCCGCGAACTTTGCGCCCGCCCTAGCCCAGCATGGCGACCACGGTGGACAAGATCAAGTCGATTGAGGAGGAGATGGCCAAGACGCAGAAGAACAAGGCCACTTCGTTCCATCTGGGCCAGCTCAAGGCGAAGTTGGCCAAGCTGAAGAAAGAGCTGCTCACACCGTCCAGCGGCGGCGGCGGAGGCGCGGGCGTGGGCTTCGATGTCGCACGTACCGGTGTGGCCTCGGTGGGCTTCATAGGCTTTCCGTCGGTCGGCAAATCGACGTTGATGTCGAGACTCACGGGCCAGCACTCCGAGGCGGCGGCGTACGAGTTCACGACGCTGACGACGGTGCCTGGACAGGTCATATACAACGGGGCCAAGATCCAAATGCTGGATCTGCCTGGTATCATTCAAGGAGCCAAGGACGGTAAGGGTCGAGGTAGGCAGGTCATTGCAGTCGCCAAGACATGCCATCTTATCTTCATCGTGCTGGACGTGAACAAGCCGCTCACAGACAAGCGGGTTATCGAGACAGAGCTTGAAGGATTCGGCATTCGGGTCAACAAGCAGCCTCCGAACATCAAGATCACGAAGAAGGACAAAGGCGGCATCTCCATCACCTCTACGGTTGCCCTCACACACATCGACAACGACGAAGTGAAGGCGGTCATGAACGAGTACCGCATGGCCAACTGCGACATTGCGATTCGATGCGACGCAACGGTCGACGACCTGATCGATGTCATTGAAGCCAAGAGTCGGGCGTACATTCCGGTCATCTATGCTCTGAACAAGATCGACGCCATCAGTATTGAGGAGCTGGATCTGCTATACCGTATTCCGAACGCTTGCCCCATCTCGTCGGAACATGGCTGGAACGTGGACGAGTTGATGGAGCAGATGTGGGAGAAGCTGAATCTGCGCCGCGTCTACACAAAGCCAAAAGGCAAGCTTCCCGACTACTCAGCGCCGGTCGTGTTGAGGAGCACCGCATGCACTGTCGAGGATTTCTGTAACGCCATTCACAAGACCATCGTCGACCAATTCAAGATTGCCATCGTCTATGGCCGAAGTGTGAAGCATCAGCCTCAGCGTGTTGGGCTTTCGCACGAGCTTGCAGATGAGGATATCCTGACCATTATCAAGAAGTGAAAGGTCTCACAGCGCCGGGGCTTGATTCCTCTCGTGGCAGCACTTCGCTGCGTGGCGACCGACCGACCGGACAGTCGCTCGCTTCCCAGCTCATTTCCCAACGCTGCAGAGCTTGCGCTCCACGTCGTCCACTGGCAACGTACCACAGAGGGCGTGCTTGCGTGGCATACGGTTGGCGTAGTCCAGCGATCCTCGAGCGTGGTCGGTGGCTGGCTCGCGTCGTGGCACGAGGTGAGCAAGGCCAACCACAGGGCAGCACTATCAATAGCTCCGTAACGGCACGGCGGTAGTTCCACGTGCGGCGCGTCATCTGTGCTGCTATAGAACAATTGCAAATGGCCTTGTATGACGGGAGAGCTAAACAGCTACTTCTGTGTACGGTCCCTCAGCGAGGATGCTATGTTCCGGAAGGCGACGAATGTGATGACTCCGAAATGCGACGATGCCAAGAAGAGTGGGATTTGCAGGGCTTGCGAACAGAAGAGCTGATTTGCGGCTATCGTCTCGCTGATCCTGTTACAATCCAAAACGCTGATGTATTTACCACAGATAGCTTGTACTCAATACGACGAGATCCAGTGTAGATCAAGGAGATCAAGACGCTGTGCACTGTATCGACACGGACAGCACATCGCATCACATCACCACAGCTGAAGGTCAAACACGTCAGCATTGGTTCGAGCGTGGACAGCATTGCAGCGACATTGAGGATTACCTACATCACATAACCACGGCAACATCGTCGGTCATATACTTCCCTATGTCACCAAGGAAGCAAGCCGCTACGATCGAATTGGTGCCGAATGCGATACTAACGTAGTAAACGTAGACGTACGCCTCGGCGTATGCCACTTGGCCAGCATGAACTGTGGGAAGTGTCAATATCGACAAACAGTCAGTCAAACAGCCACTTCGACTCACCAATGGCTTCGTGAGCGCCAGGCACGCCAGCTACCCCAGGCAACTCTGCTATACGCTCGATCAACGAATCCGCAGTCAGCTGGATTGCTTCGCCGATGACAGTCTCGTTGGTGATTCCAATAGAATTCATGTAGCCCCCGATGTGTGCCATGGCTTTCGGTACGAATTTGCTGACGAAGACATTGTAGTAAACGGAATAGCCGACACTGCCACCAATGACACGGATTGCCAGTGTCAGAGCGGCGACTGTGGCGATCAGATCGTCTGGGCAGATGATGGTTGCTCCAGAGAAGGTCAGCGAAGGAAACATAGCCCTAGGAGCATGGTCGGTACTTACTGATTATTGAAGCAGGCACGACGATGCCTTGAAGTGAAAGGTAACAGGTCAGCGAACGGTCTGGACTGGCGAAGGTTGCTGGTACGCTTCAAATTACTTACCACCAATTCCGATCCCGGCAAGTACCAATAAACCCCAGAGGACATGCAGGTTGTCTGCAGTCGCCACTGCAAGCGAACCACAACCTGCTGTCATTAAGACCGATGAGGCCATCATCACTAAACGACGAGTGTACCAGGTCAGCGAGTTCTCTGAAATGTTGCGAAGATGCCCAGCACCCTTCCTTGACTTACGTTCCTTGTTATGGCCGCGGAAGACGGAGAGAAGCCAAAGCACAACGACCGCACCTCCAAGAATCCCAAAACTGACCGGCAGACCTCGAATTCCAACACCGACCGGATCGTGTCCGTACACGTTGAACGCTTGCGTTGGCCAAAACATGAGGATTGAGAAGAAGTTTGCACCGCTAATGAAGGTGATGACCAGTGTCAGGCTCAATATCCTGGGATCCTGTCTGAGCCGTCGAGGGAACATTGGGTGAGGCGCGCCGTAAGCCTCCCAGAGGATGAAAGCCGCTATCATCACCTCAACAGAAAGGTGTTAGCCATGCTCCGAAACCTTAAAGTGGCAATGTCTCAGCAACTGCCACTGAGCTGGGGATGCCGCGATGCCTTCTGCCTTCGAATTTACTCACTGCTCCAAGGATCAGCGGAACCCGGACGTGAGCGCTGCCCCAGGGATACTGGTATCCACCTGGCAGTCACTTCGTTAGCACAGCACATGTCCTTGAAGATCTTGTATGCACGTACCCCATTGCATGCCGGCCAAGAACAAGATCATCCCGCCAACGCTGAGGATACCACCAATGTAGTCGATCTCTGTAAGGACCTCTTTCGCTGACATGCCTTCGCTGTTGACTCTTGGAGGCGGGAAATAGAAGACCGCGATCATCACCAGTCCAAAAAAAGCTGTCAAGCAGAAGGGTGTCAGCAATACTCTCGGGAAGCAAATGGCAGTGTCTGAGCTGCTGCAACTTCCGTTGGGAGGGGGCAATTGAGCGATCGCATGTCTGGGGCAGACAATGCCTTTCGCCCTTCATCACTTACCCCAAATCGCGCAAATAAGACCAAGCCATCTCCAAGAAGTGTAATACGCGATCAATTGGCCGTACAGCACCGACGGTAAGAATGGCAAGATGGTGAAGATAAGTACCGCCACGTACTTTCCGCGCTTGGCCGTGGGAGTGAGCTCTGATGTGGCCGCGAGTGCTGTAAGCTCGTTGATGCCAGCTCCGGCGCCGGCGAACACCATGCCGCAGATGAAGTAGCTGTGAGTCAGATCAGTATTGGGCACTGCAATTCGTTCAGTACTCACTTCATATCGTGGACGGTCGAGCAGATGAATTGGACTACGTTAGCATCTTCCGTGGGATCATGGTCGAGATAAAGCGAAACTCACTCATGCCTATCACCAGGAGACTGGCGCCAATTAGCGCGACATATCTCCTCCCGATCAGGTCACTGATACTGCCCACGAACGGGCATACTGCAGCGAGCGAGAGCAGATTTGCGAGAACGAACCAGACCCAGCGATCGGTCCCGCCAATGTCGCCATAGATGTAAGGTGGTACGGCACCAAAGAGGTATACTGGAATCTGGCTGCCATTCCACACTGGTCGAATTCTATCAGGAAGAGTCTCGCCGCCCATTGTGGGTCATCACTTACGAAAGGCCATCGCTATCAGCGACATCATCCTGGCGAAGCTCATTGGCTTTGGGTGGTCATGATCCGCCTCATTGCCGTAGGCTGGCGAGCCGTTCTTTTCGTGATAGTTCGCATGGTCGGGGACACGCTCGTTGGTATGGACCTCCTCGATATGGCTCATCTCTACTTTCTCGGTATCTGGCGAGTTATCTGGCAAGCGACGTCAGCCTATGCGCTCTTTGGTTTCTTATACCCCTAGAGCTTACCCGGACTGCCTTTCTGGAGTGTTGGCGATTTCTCCGCCATCGTGCCGGTCGATGATCGCTTCACGGTGGATGGGATAGAAAGAATAGGTATACGCGCAGAGACTAAAAGACTCGGAGCATCAATACCACAGTGAGCGAGATCGTGGGCAGTGAGTAGTATATCAATACATCTCGACTTGGGCTAGTCTGCTCCAAATATGCCCTGATCTGCCTCCTAGCACTATTCCCGCCCAAGCACGCGGAGAACCTTGCAATTGCATATGCGCATCGCGTGGCTATCTAGTCCAAAGCGGCTTTGAAGTTCGAACCTCATTCGCCTGGCTTATGGCAATACACTTGACAGGCTAGAGCCAAGGTCTTCCAGTCCTTAGCCTTGGCGGTGGAGCTGTACCAGCAGCTCCTTGTACAGGCATTAACTGTCTATTGGCTTCGAGAGCATCTATGCTGGTTGCTGGCACTGTCATACCGATCGACTCGTGCAACCATATGGCCTGTGTTTGAAGCAACACCCGCGGTAATGCTCATCTTTGCTACGAGCCAACTGTCAGCTCACTCCTCACTCGCTTGATGTCGACCCCGCTAATGGTACGCAGAACACAACATCACAAGTTAGCTGCGTGCATTGCACCCCTGTGCAGATCGTTGAGGACAAGCACGTACTTGACTCACCAAGCAATGAACAAGTCTGTAAGAATGCGGCCGGGCAAGGCATTGATGGCATTGAGTCGAGAGCTGTCATACAGCCAGGGCTCTATATAGAATCGTGCTATTACACCAAGGATTCATGCTGTCGCGAGATAGGTCCAGGATTTTGAGATACCAACGGTGGACATGCAGTACTGTTGTACATTGACGGACAAGCGTATGCGAGCTTATGGGACAGCAGATGTAGCCTTGGAATGTGCAATGTGGCACCGCCCTCTTTCACAGTACCTGCCTTGACACGTTAAGCTCGAGTCAATACCACAGCATAGTCCATTTGTGGGCTATCGGCGGCAGCGATGTTCAATGTCGCTCAGCTGCATAGCTTCTACCCCTGTTGGTGCTGTGTGCCCTGCTGGCCCAAGGTCCCTGTTGGCAGCTTGGCATTCGTCTGAGTATTGGCATCTATCCCAGTTCATCTCAGAGGCGAAACTTGTTATGGCATCATGGTAGTGTGCTGTCTCATTGCGTTCTGGAATACGTGTATTGGTGGTGTCGTGCCGGTCGAGGAATGGTACACTATAGAACTACCTGGTGGAAGGTGCTCGGTCCGAGCCTGAGGAAGTGCAGTGCCGCCGCACCAGCCGAGCTTAGAGAGGGACGTCGCTGCTCTTCTTCAGGAACCATCGAAAACATACCCGTACATGTAGTCTACGGTTCAGGAGGCACACATTCCCCACTGGCAGACTGAGAAAAGCACTCACTCCGACATCATGAGCCAACACTCAGCCTCCGCACCGCAAGCAGGAGAAGTGAAACCTGAGATCAAAGCCTTCTTTGAACGCTTCTACGCCATCTCCGACACGCCTGATGATCACGAGAAGTATGCAGACATGTTCACAGAGAATGCAAAACTTATCATGGCATCCAATGCTGTAGAGGGACGAGATGGTAAGCAAGCGTGCCATCATTCGGTCAAGCATAAACTGATTCACTTCAGCAATTATCCAGATGCGATACGGCATGTGGGAGAAGGTTGCCAAGAGATCGCATGTTCCGCAGCAGTTGTATCCTTTTGGATCAGGCTCTGATGATATCATGCTGTATGGTACAGTCGATTACGAGCTCAAGGATGGCAAATCAGCGAATGTCGAATGGGCAGCACGAGCGCACTTCACGAATGCAGAGGGAGATCTCAAGATGGACTTCTACCAAGTATACCTTGTCGGTAGCATCTTACCATCAGCGGCAATGTCATCGACTAACTCTCCTCGCAGGATACAGCAGCCATGTCTCGTGCTAAGTAGACTTATGGTGGCCTTTCCCGACGCCAGAAGCACTCAATCGCCTAAGGCTGTTACATCGACGTAGGACGGACCCGACTCTCGCATGACGTGCTCATACAAGCTGACAATGTGCTTGCAATGACACGCAGTATCTGGTAGATCTCGCGCTCCGAGCGAAACCAATCATACAATGCTAGTGAAGGGGCAATACTCAAAACAGCGTTGCACACAGCACTTGGTGAATCCACGATTCGCTTCTTGCAATTGCATGTGAACGTTCAGCCACCATGCGTCTGTGCGTTATGTGCCGAAGCTGCCGCGCCTACATCTTCCTTTCTCAAAGCGCCTTGTTTGCTTCCTTTCGAAACACACCTTACTGGCGCAATTCAACAATACCAACATTTGCATAGCACCATCATGGCAGCGCCAGGCCATCACGCGCACCATCTCTTCGGGAGCGCCGCCGGACTGGCAACCCTCATCATCACCATCGGCTATGGAGCATTCGCAGATTATCAGGTAGCCACAGACACACGCGCAATCATCACGGACTCGAGCACTCTTGTGATGCCATCGCCCTCGATTCCACTTGCTGCTGCGCCCAGCGCTTCGACAACCAGAGTGGACAATGGTTTCTGTTATCCGCTCAATGGGACAGGGGTCACCTGGAGCATGTGCGTGGTACCACACGACTATCATGCAGTTGGCTCTCGCTTCGCGGCACCTCTGCCAGACTGGTTCGCGCTCTGCTTCTTTCTGCTACTTTGTCTCCTCAGCGCTTGTTGTCTTGTGCTTATAGCCAAGGCCGCCGACGCACTCTCCACCAGAATCGAGACCATCTGCCGTCGGAGGTCTCCTCGTGCTATACTACGTCTCTACGACTATGCCCGTGTGGCTTACGCATCATACACACAAACAGTGGCATTGGCTTCCATCATACCAAGACTGCTGAGCCAAGACATCGCACTTCCTTGGTGGACGACACCGGCGCTTCTCCTCGTGGCCATTCTAAGCACAGCTTGGTACCCGCCTCAGAATAAGCTCGAGATCGCGCATACAATCATCGCACACAAAGATGAAGAAATCGCAACACTCAAAGCCAGTCTATGCACCTCCCGAACCGACCAAGACGAGGCGACTGCACAGCTGGAGATTCTAAGGGTAGATCTAGAGGTAGCTCAGCAAGACTTGGCCCAATGTCGAGGAGAGAATGCCAGATCTGGAGCAGACTTACACAATGCTTTGAGGGCAAATCGCGACCTCTCCAATGGCTTGAGAGTATGCCAGCAAGAGCTACATGCATCGAAACATGCTGTCCAAGGCTTAGAGAGCATACTTGAAGATCTCCGAATTGCACACTATCTTCAGAAGCATGACTTTCAGCGACACAGCCTGGATCACGAAGCGCAGCTTGAGAAGAAGCTAGGCCAAGCGCAATCTCGCAACGTCAGTCTGCGCGAGGAGAACCGTAGGCTGCACCGTAAGCATGCACGTTGTCGGTCTGGTTCCTCTGTGAACCTCAACAACGGGGACACAGGCGCAAAGACGTCCTCAGCTGACCGTCAGGGGAAGAGTCCAGAGCTTGGAGTGGACCTGAGGGACCACAAAGGGGAAGGAAACATTCCAACACACATCCAGCGAGAATCTGAGGCTGCGTTTGGACTGGAGAAGGGGGACGACTCGGTGGCCGTCCCAGTGATCGAACTCTCGCTTGACGTCGATACAACGTTCAGCAACTCTGCCGTCATACCCTCGCTTGGCGAGAAGCCGTCCGTCATGGACTCACTCGGGACATCCGTCTCGCCTTCCTCGATTCACCCGCCCTCTTGACGGCCCGAGCAAACCTCCCAAGCACCTCCTTCAGCCGATCACCAAGTTCAATGATCGTTTGCGACTTCACGGCCGGGTCGGCGGTGGTAGCGAGTCGGAGCAGTCTGCGCATGATGGTAACAAGCTGCGTGTACATGGGCTGTCCTCGGCGAACCTTGCGGAGGTTCACTTCGGCGATTATGTAAAGCAACTCTTCATCATTCCAGCTGATGTTGTTGTCTAAAGAGGTTAGCGTCTTCGGTTTTGCGTGAAGGGCTTGTGTTGTCCATACCGATTTGCATGGAGTTGGCGGCCATAGCGAGCGTGGGATAGAGGCGCCCCAGGAGAAAGTGAGCTGGAAGTTCGCGTTGCGTAGTGCCGTGAGGCGATATACTCGTGCTTGAGTGTAGGCTTGCTCAGTGACAGATTCGGTGGAAACGTCCTGCTCAACGGGATATTCGTGAGATGTGGGTAGATGCTTTGAACGTAATGTAGTGCGAAGGGACGGCTGTTATATAGCATGCACATAGGTCGCTTCGACGATCTTTGTACGACTGTTCGAGGTTCCCACAGCCGAAGTGTCTCTCCTGGCATATCAAGGTGGCCATGCGGCCCATGGCGTACAGACATGATCTGAGATGTGTGCTGGTGTCCTCGATCATGTTCTGCCTGAAGCGAGGGGGGCGAAACCTGCCAGACTCGAGACTTGCCACTGTGTCGCCATGTTTTGGAGATTGATGCAGCGTGAAGCCTGGATGGGTATCACTTAGCTTAGCCTTCGGCGGGCGGCTGTCTTCCATATTGTACAATATGTACATGGAGCTCATATCATAGCTTCTCCAAGTCCTCATCCCTCGATCGTCACGCCCACGCTATTGCTCGCTCACCAGAGACGTGATCTTATCCTCGATGCCCTTGTCGTCCAGTCCTGTATCACGTTAGCACTCCGAGCTGTCAACCCTCTGCCGTCGAAGTCCAGCCCACCTTTCAATTCCACCATTTTTTCTCGTCCAAACTCATATCGCGCGAACACTCGTGGCTCGATGCCCAATGCCTCTCGGAGCATGATGGGCGTGTGTGGGTTGTTCTTCTTCATTGTGGGATATGCGCGTGTCAAGAAGGATCTATAGCAGCATGCGATGTCAGTCGTGACCTTCTGTCGCATCCCAATGGCTGTCGTAGTAACAATGGGCGACATACCGGAGCGCATTCGAGTGTTCGCTAGTCTGGCAGTGGTGGAAGCGCAGCTCCTTGAGCGCCTTGGTGAAGGCGTATTTGCCTGACATCTCGATCCGGACGCTCCAAGTGCTGACAGGAGATGGGGAGAGGCGTGTATGGAGGTGAAGTGTAGCGAGTCTGCGATGGTCGTACTATGTAGTCAGCAACATCCCCACTGGACGGCGTGAGATATAGTCCGCCGGAGAAGGCACTTGATCGCTGCTGTCGGATGGTTGTGTTTATAAGGAGGACAAATTTGGTACGCGTATTTCTCAGCACTAACAAAGCTTGGTGGTCCGGGCTCTGATCGTAAGTACAACTTGTCGTCCTCCCCGTGTATCGTATCGATAATTGAATAAGCGTATCTTGAAGAGCGGTTAATGTTGCTGGACGGGCTCTTGGCGTGTCTCCGCTTTGAACCTCAAGCTCCCTCCCTCACTTGCGACGATAGCAGCAGCAGCAGCATTGCTTGTTCAACCACCACCTCACACAGCATACCACCCCATACCACACCGACAGGCCTGTCCACCACCAGCTGCACTCGTCCTCTAGCACATCATGGCCTCGCGCTTCGGCCTCCGCGCCGCCCAGACCACCTTCCGCCAGCCCGTCTCCCGCCAGAACATCAACCGCTTCGCTCAAAGAAGAGTGCAGTCCACCGCAGCAGACGCCACCGCCAGCAATGAATCCGGCTTCAGCAAGTTCTGGAACTCCAAGGTCGGCCCAAAGACCGTTCACTTCTGGGCACCTATCATGAAAGTAAGCTCAACCCACCCATATGCGGCCATTGGCTCAGCTAAACTCCAAGAACAACCACTGACATACTTCTGCCCTACAGTGGGGCCTTGTCCTCGCCGGAGCCGCAGACTTTGCACGACCCGCCAAGGACCTCTCCCTCTCACAAAACGCCGCTCTCATGGCGACTGGCCTGATCTGGACCCGATGGTGCTTTGTGATCAAGCCTCGAAACTTGTTCTTGGCTTCCGTCAATTTCTTGCTGTTCTGTGTTGGTGCGACGCAAGTCTCGAGAGTGCTGAGCTACCAGTCGAGCTTGAAGAACGAGGGTGTTGGTGAGGTGCTCAAGGAGGATGCAAAGGCTGAGGGAAAGCACTTGGAGAAGGCTGCTGGACAGGCGGAGAAGGCTGTTGAGAAGAAGTTGTAGGTGTGGGATACCGGGAGATACGGGCTGGACAAGCCACATGTGGCCTTGAAGGGATCGCATGGATAACGACCAGATTCATCAAGGAAGATGGAGGAGTCTCACTTGCGGCGTCTAGAGCCGTGACAGTATCTCACACTCCTGCGATGTACAGACACGTATAGGCGTTGTCGCTGGAGTGCGATGCGTCACCTGAAATCGAATGTGTATAGCGTCTTGCCACACGTCGGAAGCTTATTTCGTTACAGCCATGCCTCGTTGCGTCGAAAGCAGCGCACATTGGCCGCAATCCTAGTATGCCACCAGAACTGGGCTAACGAAATAGCCATCCGACGTGTCAAGACTCTATGCAGCCTGTGCGGATCAGATGCTCCGCAGTTTGTTATGGCCAGCGAAAGGCGGCAGTAAGACTACTGACTTTACAGCGAGAGGAACCTGATGGGAGACAAGCTTGAGGATGCTACAAGAAGGCTCAAGTCGCAGCGGCCACATCGCCAAAACGATACTGCGCCCAGCTCATACTTCCCTCCGGCATAGTCCACAGCCTCTCGCCTTTCTCTTCGTGCGCTGCACCAGCACCAATGTGAATTGGCAGCAGATGCTCGAAGCTTGGATGAGCCTTTCTCGCGTCCTTCCTCTTCAACAACTCCGACATAGCCTTCTGCCTGTTCTCAGGCGGCTGCTCCACAGCATCCCTTAAAGCCTCGTCAAAGCTGACTGTATAATCCAACGGGCCAGGTTGTCCAAAGGATCGAAACAAGTCCCTGAGATTATGCACCGCCATGCCTGACACAATGATCTGCACACCCTCGTCCCGCAACGAAGACACCGCCTTCCCGAGCGCATAGTGCTTATCGGGATCCTCGGTATCGAACAGACTGACCTGCACAATGGGCACATTCAGCGGATTCTTCTCCGGACTGAAAGCACACATGAAGCTAGCCCAAACGCCGTGGTCGAGTCCTCTGCGTACGCCCTCTGCTTTTATCGCGGCGTCTTGGAGCTTGCCTAGAATCTTCTCGGCCAGCTCAGGATTTCCAACGTTGGCATACTTGAACTCTTTTTAAAGGTAAGGTAGATCAGCCCATATGTCTCAAATGAAGGGGAGAGAAGCCATGAGCGTCCTGTGTGTGTGTCTCAGGTGTCTCATTAAGGCTTCTGTACCCGGACTTACCGTAGTAGTGAGCTGGGAAGCCGTAGAAGTCGTAAATTAGTCCCATGCTCTCTGCTGTGTTGACTTCGATGGTGTTGAAATCACCTTGCCAATGGGCGGAGAAGACTACGACGGCTTTAGGCTTGACTTTGGTGGTGATCTCCTTGCCGATTTCCTGGAGTTTGGAGTAGGCTGGGTGATTTACATCTTCCATGATGTTGGGGCCGCCATGGCTCAAAAAATAGACTGGGGTTCGACCCATCGTGGCGTTCGTATGCTTCTGTGGGAGGCTGATGGTGCTTTGCTGTACTGCAACGGGCCTTGAAGGTGTCTTAACAAGCGAGCTGATTCGAGACAATGCTACTCTGTAGATGGTGCTGGGAGAAGCCGTGGTCGATATTACGGCAGCTGGTACTGCCGCAAGAAGAGTCCCTAGAAGGAGGATTCTGATCCACGTGAGGGCCGAAGGCATGGGCAAGGAGAGGAGGATAAGCAGTGTATATCACTTGAACCCGATCTACTTACATGTACTGACTGACCGGTCCTGCGGAATCTCCTAGAACATCATATACGAAGTTGGTGTTGAACGATGTTGCTTTGTCAACCGTGAAGCCGATCGCCATGCGGCACAGCGGAACAGATCCGAGAGAAATGTGGCCCGCGCGTTTTAGACTCCATGTTTCGGACTTGACCTTGAACGTCACTGCGTTGCATGCACATGTAAGCAACACTTTCTTGAGCCCGAGCCTCAGCAACCATGTCAGGCGCCGCAGCAATCGTCGTGCCAGCAATCAAAAGACACACCTCCACTGTCATAGTGGCACATGGTCTTGGTGATAGCGGCGCAGGATGGTAAGAGATATCTTTCTTCGCGGCGGGCCACAATGCTCACGATGCTAGGCACTTTCTCGCAGAGGAGTTCCGCAGGAAGTCACACTTCCCAGAAACCAAATTTGTATTTCCAAATGTCCGTAGGCCCCCGATCTGGACACGTCTATATCGTCTGAAATGCTTGTTACGGCATTGCTAATGCTAACTTTAACTTCCAGGCGCCGAACATACCAATCACAGTCAACATGGGCATGAAGATGCCAGGATGGTATGACATCGCAGACTTTGGCGATCTCGTCGACCGCAGTGAAGACGAAGCCGGCATCCTTCGCTCTCAGAAAGTCTTCCACACTTTGATCGAGGATGAGATCAAGAGTGGCATTCCCACAGAACGAATTGTGCTAGGAGGCTTCAGTCAAGGCGGCGCAATGAGCTTAATGGCCGGCATCACGTCCCCAACGAAGCTTGGTGGCATCTTCGGTCTCTCCTGCTACCTCCTGTTGCAAGGGAAGGTACGAGACCTGGTTCCAGCAGACTCTCCCAACCAGAAGACGCCTGTCTTCATGGGTCACGGCGACGCCGATCCTGTCGTAAGATATTCTTGGGGCAAGGCGACAGCTGACAAGCTTAAGGAGTGGGGCTGGGATGTTGACTTCAGGACATACAAGAACCTGCCACACAGCGCCGGTCCGCAAGAGATAGAGGACCTGAGGGAGTACCTGCAGCAACAAATACCCGACCTTGGCGAGAAGGACAGCGGAAGTCTATGACTAGACTGGATCAAAGATGGTTTCAGAAAAGAGCCTTATGACGGGGGTGAAGTCAAATTCGTGCTCGGTCTCATCGGCTTATGGCTACTGTGGGCAATGTTTGTTGCGGCCTGGAGGAGTTTTCGACCACGAACGACAGCCGCGGATCCTCTCCACCTAGAACCAAGGAATGATTGAAAAAAATTTCACGCCAAGTACCTCGAGCAACCAGAGAGACTCTTACCGTGCCAACGGGTACCACCCATCAGCATCTGACTCCTCAACAGACTTGGGAAGTGGTCGAGAAGGGCACAAGCATCGTCTGTTCATTATGTGTCGTCGTTCATGTCTATGGAAACACTATGCACCGCGGTGTATCTATCGTACGAAGCGTTTGCATTACCAGCCCATCAAGCAAGTAGCAATCCTACCCGTGCGCCACCCAACCAATGTACTGTATCACCGATTTACTCCATTCTAGACCCATGTTAGTATATGGCTATCAGAGTCGTTGAGAAGCGCGTGTCCGTCACGTCATCGTGATACATGCACCGCTGTATCTCACGAAGCGTTAGGTGCACCCTGCAAACGTACCCGATAGGCGTGGCGAAAGCCAAATGTATGCTTAAGCAAGGAAAGCGAAGAGACCAGCAATGGCGGCAAAGCCAGCGGAGAACTGGATGGCAGTAGCGGCGCCGGTCTGCGTGGCAGCAGCTGGAGAGGTCGAGCCACCAACGGCATCAGCCTCGGTCGAGCTGGCGGACTTGGACTCGGTCGTGGTGATGGTCGATGCGGATGTTGCGAGTGTCGTGGTGTTGCCGGAGCCGGTTGGGTATGGAGCGGTCGAGTTGGCGACTACTGGAAGAATGTTAGTGATGTTGCGCGAGTATATCAGGGAAGTATGTACTCACCTGGTGCGGTGGTCACAACGGAAACACTGGTAGTGACAGCTGGTGCAGATGTGACTGCCACGACGGGCACTGGAACGCTCGAGGCCGAGGCGGAAGAAACTGGAGCAGCTTCCGTGGAGGACGAGATCTCGACGCTGGAGTATGCGGGTGGAGCTTCGACGGCCGATGTTGTTTCGACTGCGCTTGTCTCTACCACGGCGGACGTGGTGGGGGATGGCAGGTCGTATGAACCAGTCGGAGCTTGAATCTGGCCATCGTCAATCTGAGTGACGGCACCTGGGTACTCCTCAGCAGTGGAGGCCTCGCCATATGCTGCAGGAGCATCGGCGGCGTAGACGGTGCCGGCGATGGCGAGGACGTGGAAGATTGCGGAGCGCATGTTGTCGGTCGAGGCTAGATTAAAAGTTGTAATGAAGGATGTATTGAGCTGTTGCTTGAGCTGTCGGAATGGTGATTCTGCGAAAGACAAACGTGTAGCGACTGCGGGCTTTAGAAGGAGAAAAGTTGAAGACGTGAAGGAAAGGCTGGGCTTGGATTTTGATTAGCGGCTCGCTAAGTATCACAAGCTACAGGGATTACGGCACACGGTAGGGGACATATCCATGATCCCGATGCGGTCCCTTGCAGAGAAGATGCACACCCCCAGCCAATCAACGCGGCATTTTTCGCTGGGATGTGCCGGCCGCCTCTATCTGAACCTAGGCTTCCATATCACGACTTCACCTCTGCTCATTCAAGGTCCGACAATGCCTACACTGATCTGTGCTGCGACCTGCTCACGGTCTCAGAGAGGCAAGTCCTACTGTCATCATGCTGAATCAACCCGCGTCCACAAGGCTGCATAGGCGAGGTGGGCAGCGGCTGGGGAATGCCACTATATATGCAACGTCACCTCCTGCATCCCCTTGTCTAGACTTCGCTCGACCATGATCCGAGCTCCTGCCACGACACAACACGCGGTTACGCAGCAACGCCTTCACAGTCTCTGTGCCACGTCGGAAATCTCTTGACCAAGGATTCGCCCACACTGTCGACGCCTCTCTGACTTTGTCGGAGCAACGGGAATCATAACAATGATGCTGTGCTTCAACCTGACCCAGGAAGTTCACCGCTGCAGACTGGCGAACCACTGCATTCGCTATACTCACTGCGGAACCACTAACCAATGCCCAGAACAAACCAACGAGGGAGCACGGTTCAGCTTGTTGCACATCCCTGAGGCGGAAAGAACGTCGGAACGAGGTTGTTTGGTAATTAGCCGACAAAAGACGTGGCCGCTTGCACAACAGCAGCTCCATAAGTTGTTGCTTGATGCCGTGCTGCTGAAGCCCGGCTGAGGAGCTAAATTGTATTGGTATCAGGGATTGAACATCATGGCTTCCGGTGCACAGCAAAGATTGCTTGATGGAGACATAGCTGAGAGCCTGCACGACCCGCGGAGGTCACATATACTATGCGTCCCTCGTCCGCCTTCCAGAATTCTTCGCGACCTTGATGCGGGCACATATCATCCTCGATCATACGGGCCTCTTCGGGTATATCGCTTGACACAAGCTCGTCGTCTGGACCTTTACCAGAAGCCAGCCTCCCTCGAGCCTCTTCCAGTTCCATCACCTTTTCTGACACGGCAGCGAGGTATTCACTGTCGGCGACGCCTCGCAAGTTAATCTTGCGAATCAATGTTATACACCGCCTGCGGATTCTGGGATTGCGACAGTACCAGGCGATGCCGGCAAGATTTCCTACGAGCGCTGTGCCAACGCAGAAGCCTGGTCTTGTCGTTTCGGTCGCACCGGCTTGCACGTCGATATCGAGATGAAGACCAACATACTGTTCCGAAAGTTCGAGTAAATGCTCGTATTCCTTGTCGAAACGATCCCCCATCACTTCGGTCTCGTCCTTCCATCTACAAGCTTCGATCCAGAGGTCGAGGTACTTGATCTTTAACATCAGCCGGGAAGCTGCATTTTCGCTTCGATAAGCTAGCATTGCAAGCGCCCTACACCAAGCTGCCAGCTCGCTCTTCGCGACTTCCATGCGCTCGGTCAGCTCTGGATGGAGCTCTGACGGCAGGAAGCGCGAAGTTGCACTGGAGAGGCAAAATAGCTCTTCACGACTCATTACTGATGTGTCCCAGGTAAGATCTACTTGCGGCCGGCCGTAACACCGATCAAGCTCATAGAAGAGGTCGAAAACGGCAGATTCTAAGCCATCAAGATGCACTTGCGCTTCCTCGAGCGATGAGAAGAAACTCGGGATGCTTTCAGCCACTATCGCGTGCAGGTAAGGCTCATACTCGTCGGAGAGTGCTAATTTCATGTCAGCGTATGCTTAAGTTGGTTGCCGGGAGGCTTGCAGCCAGCTGGTCGTCACAAGATATGCTGAATGCGTAATTCTTGCAAACATACTAGGATCTGCATCGAGTCGGACGAATGTGTGACACCGCAGATGGCGGACGACAGCTAGTAGGAGGCGCAGTTCCTCCATACCACTGCTGCGGCCTCTGTCAAACTGCAAGGTTTCATGGACCAGTCAGCCGCAGCTCGTACAGAAAGCCTATCAATCGTGCGCCTTCCACGAATGAGTCAGCGGGCCATCTCTTCCGCCCAGATGGCCATAGTATAGCCTGATGTTGCCTGCTGGAATGACTTGTCAGACACTTCCAAGTTGCCTTCCCCAGCGAAGAACCCAGAGGCGTTTTCAATTTCATTCTAGCGGCCCGCTTCACATGGCTGTGCTGTGCCAGTCACGTGCTCCCGAACGGAAGCACCCACGGCACCGAGGCCGACGTTAGTCGTCGTTGGTTTCGGGGTGAAGCCACCACCATCTAGACTCAGCCTCCGAGTCTCATACTATGGCTGCCAGACTAACAATCCTTCTTGAAGCCATGGAAAGTCACGAGTCTCCGATCGCGCTGAAGGTAGAGCACCGTACGAGATGGTCGAAGCCAAAACAAATGACCAGTATAGAAACACAGAAGACTACATAGCTCGCCTCAGCATCATCGTGACCAGCAGCATATCGCCACAAATCCGACAGCCATTTCATCTCCCACCATGCAGCTGCGAGTATTATTCTCGTTGGCCATCAGCACCACTCCCATTGTGGCCGAACATTGGAAGCCCGAAGCAGGAACACCATGGCAAATAGTCCTATCGGAAGACCTCAAACCCCCATATCCAGCCGGGGTCAAGGCAATAGATGGTGACCTTTACAGCAACAATGAGTCCATCTGGTCCGATCTCAAGTCGTCCGGCCACAAGACCATCTGCTACTTCTCAGCCGGCTCATACGAAGACTGGCGACCTGACGCCAACGAGTTCAACAAAGATACTGACATCGGCTCACCTCTCAAGGGCTGGAAAGGAGAGTGGTGGGTCAACACAAAGTCCGACAATGTCCGACGCATCATGGGCAAGCGCATGGATCTGGCCAGGCAGAAGGGTTGTGACGCTGTTGATCCTGACAACGTCGATGCTTACGATAATGACAACGGCCTGGTACGTCTCTGAAGAATACCAGGCAGCCAATGTGCGAGACACGCGTTGCACGAGACGCTTGACTCCGCGATTTGCGCCGCAGTCTTAGGCACTGCCACCTGCTTCTCGAGTATGGCTGACACGCTTTCCTTTGTAGGGCCTCACGGAAGACGATGCTGCGGACTATATTCACTTCCTATCTACAGAGGCACATAACCGCGATCTCGCCATAGGTCTGAAGAACGCCGGATCGATTGTTGACAGAGTTCTGGATGCCGTCGACTTTCAAGTCAACGAGCAGTGCCAGGAGAACAACGAGTGTGATCAGTTCCGTGCTTTCATTGACGCGGATAAGCCAGTTTTCGGGATTGAATATACCAAGGAAGAGAACTCAATACCCTCCAGCAAGGACGTCGACAAGGTTTGCGCGAACAAAGATGCCGCAGGCTTCTCTACGCTCATTAAGCATATGAGTCTCAATGACTGGGTGGTCTCATGCAACATCACATCCACAGCAGGTGAAAACGGCACGTCGAATAGGAACAGCGGTGGTTCGCCCAGTAGTGGAGCCACTTCTACTTCGTACGAGAGTGGTGCAAGTGCGCTCCATAGCGCTGTCGGCGTAGTGGTATTACTTGCCCTTGGAAGCTTCGTCCTGTAACATGTTGGGCTCTTCCTCCTCATGTACACTACTGTCTAACACAAAATTTGGAATTCCTATTTGCTCATTATCTGCCCTTATGCATGTACGTGACTCGTGGCTTGGTTGTACGCTGGCAGACTTCCAGGCAGTTACTCAGATGAGGGCGCATCTTGTTTATATCTATAGCTTGTTTAGGGTATCTCTAAATACAGAACAGAGAACAATTCAGTTATGCGCTCCTACCTCCCGAACCTGAACTCGGCCTTTGCATACCGATACAGTGCCCTCAGAAAGACCTGATAGCCCACACCGCCTCCGTTGTCTTGTGCATAGAAGATCTCAGTCAGACGAATCTGCCATGGAGGATATCCTTCCAAAACGACCCTCTCACCAAAGCAGATAAGCATATCTGGCTCGCCCATTACACTTTCGGTGATCTCAGCGTCGATCAACTCCTGGCTGATGTCGGATGGCGAAAGCTTGCCGTGTTGTGACATTTCGGCCAGGGTCTTGGTGAGATCGACAAGGGTCTGACGGCCATCTGTTGCGTCGAGGAGGAGGATAGTAAGATGGTGCGGGGATTGGGAGTCGTTTGTGAGCTCTGGCGAGTCCGGAGGGCTATAGGAAGGTTGGTTTGGCGAGCGCAGGGATATGGTGGGTTTGCTGGTGTTGTTGTTGCCGTAGTAGCTCGTCAATGTCCTCGTGATGCGTCGATGTAGGTGTGGTAGGCTGGACTTCAGGATAGCTGACGTCCGATTAGCATATCGTCCTCACCACAACTGATATCACCGTCTTACCGCTCCTTTCATACACGCTCAAAAGGCCAACCCCAGCGCTCGCACTCCATGCCGCCAACTCACACGCGTCTCCCATGACGCCCTCCAGCCCGTCCTTCCCATCCTTCACCTCCAGTATCACGCTCAAATGCTTCGGCACCCTGCTCAGTCCGGCGACATCCCGCTTGATCAACCCCGGCGTCCGATGGTGATAGTACAGCACGGCGAACGCGCGATCCAGCAAGGCATGGTAGATCTGCCTGCACCTAACGGAGACACTGAAGACGATGTGGATCAGATTGAACAGCAGGCTGTGCACAATGTGTCGCATGGCAGGTCGCACACGCTGGCGGTGGTGGAAGCGTGGGCCACTGTTGGTGCTGCAGCTGGCGGAGGCGGACGGCCGTTTCGACATGTTAGATTCGCGTGGGAGGTACGGTTTGAGGATTCTCTCGCGCTCGCTGATGGGTGCATTTTCGCGGAATGCCTGCGCTTGCCGTAAGCCTGGCATTGTTTGTTTGCTGCGGCTCGTTCGGGTTTGGTGAGGGTTTGCGTTGTACAGGATGTCGCTGTTGGATGTTTCGTGGTGCCGTTGTGTTTCAGGTCGTGATGCGGTGCTTCTCGTCAATGTGGATGTCTTGTAAAGGCCATCGTCTATACGAGGACGTTACTTGCAGACTGTTGGGTTAGATTGTACATGTAGTTGCTGCGCGGCTTCCAAGCAGCAAGACGTCAGCTCCTGCAAAGCCACCGCGACAAAACGTGTGCCTGCAGTGTAGATCATCGGCAGGCTTCATCATTTATCCGCCATCACAGCCATCCTTGCCATCGGGCCAGCATCATTCAGCTCGTATAGAGTGGCGCAGAATATGAGAAGCACGTACAACACAAGGAAACGAGGGAATACGCTATGTTTGTCCTCCTTTGGGCAGGACCCGCCCACAGGAGTTTGTTCATTGGCAATGAGTGTCTAAAGTTGGTTCCATTCGCCTCCTCCATTGTGTACCTTGATGCTCGAACAACCATAACAAGTGCCCGAGTCTGCCTTACGCGTAACATACTTGCCCACCAGCCTGAAGCGACGCGGCTTGAACATGCTGACTGACATGGACGTCGCAATGTGGCCTGACAGAGCACATCGTTGAGCTTGCACGATGGATGTCTTCGATAATGCGAACATGGCGCTCTCTAAGCTGTCGCAAGGCATGACCGGCTCCACTACACTGCTGTGCACCGCAAATTGCCGTGGTCTAGTCGTCGATGCGATCGTTTGCCTTGTCGGAAGCCGTACTACAACAAGCTCCCAATTGAATGTCTCGAGTTTGGTCCTCGTTTGGTGGCATAAGGAGAGTCCCAGCGAGCTCTCTCAGTATTGTCATCGTCCTGTGACTAAGCCTTGGCCTTTGTGCAGCGGTTCATCATGTCGCATAGCACATTGTGTCTCATCAAGCAAGTCCATCTGAACTCAAGTTCAGATCAAAACGGAAACAATCAGTCATAGCCACCTACACCTCCGACTTGGCTTGCAAATGAAGTGCTCACAGACTGAGCATCCTCGTCCAGATGTGGACGATTGCGACCAGCGCCGATGGGAGGCTGAGTTTGACCCTGGCCTTCCACGTAACGGCGGAGCTTATCAGACTGGGAGAGCGATGCCTGCTTGTTGAGATCGTTGATGCTCAGACCAGCCAGACTTACTCCTCCCTGACCAGGCTTGCCAGTGCCATTGGTGGTGATATCTGTAATCTCGCTGGCAGCCACGCTTTCGCCAGCAACCGACTCTGGTGGAGCATGAGCCTTCTCAGCCATCGGGCCGTTGCGCTGACCACCAGAGAGTCTTGGCCAGGATTCTTGGAAGCCTTGGAACATTGGCGGGTACTGGCTTGGAAGAGCTGCGCCACCCAATGCAGAAGAGTGAACAGATGAGATGTCATCTGGAATGTAGCCAACCACGCTGCCATCACCCCCATTAGGACCGTCACGACGACCACCATTCAAACGGTTGCCAGTCGCTGCTGCCATGTGATTGGCGTGCTGGTAAGCCATCTGGTAGCGCTGCGGACCACGGTAGGATGTCTTCGGACGACTGAATTGAAGCAGAGAGACTTGCAGGTTGTTCAGAGGCCCCTCAACAAGGCAGTTGCGCTCCTTGAAATGCAGCAACAAGTAGTGCCACAATGGGTGCTTGCTGAGCACTTTCGGATTGCCAAGAATGACCAGACCATACTTAGCACGAGTCAGCGCAACGTTGAGACGTCGGGGATCGCTCAAGAAACCAATGCCTTGGTGATCGTTACTTCGCACACAAGAAAGCACAATGAAGTCCTTCTCACGTCCCTGGAATGCATCCACTGAGGCGACCTCAATCTCCTTGTAGTGCTCCTTCTTGAATGTGCCCGTCTGCTGCATGCTCTGCACGACGTAAGAGCGCTGACCTTCGTACGGAGTGATGATACCAATTGCCGAAGGACTGACGCCAGCCTTGAAGAAGCGAGTTACAATCTTCTCAACGTTCGAGGCTTCTGTACGATTGAGATATGAGGTACCAGAGGCGCTGATTTCTTCGTTTCCAAGGTTCGACCAGAACATCATGGGCGAGTCGGCCACTGGCCAGGGGAAGTCGACGTCCTTTCGCAACCGCTGCTGCATGGTGATACCGTTCTGCAGGGAGCCTTCGTAGAACATGTTCGAGGGGAACTCGGATAAGCAAGGGTGCATACGGTATTGCACTTGCAAACGGATCGGGGCGCAGCCTAGAATGACCAGCCGCTCGAACAAAGACTGATTCAGACCTGCCTTTGCTGCTTTCTTGTTCATGATGACGGGACCAAGCTGTTGGTGGTCACCGACGAGAACAATCTGCTTGCAGCCCAGGACCAGCGGAATCATGCACTCTGGTTCGGCGGATTGTGTGCTTTCGTCGATGAGTACAGTCCGGAACTTGAGCTTGGCCAGTCGTGGATCACCAGCACCGACGCAAGTGCAGCAGATGACATCCGCATTCTGCAGAATCTCACGCTCTGCTGCACGTGTCAAGGTCTTGAGTTTCTTCTCATCCTGGCTGGAGAGTTCACCGAGCTCAGCTTTGAGTTGGTTGAATTTGTTGAGCTCTACGTTTGTGTCGTTCATCTGAACCTGCCTGTGCAGCGAAAGAAAGCCAACGTTGGACTCGACATCTTCACGAGACTTGGCTGTCACTCGGACAACCTTCAAACCAGTAATGTGAATCCGCTCGCAAAGCTGATCGACAGCAACGTTTGATGGGGCGCAGACCAGTACTTGACCGCCGTTGATCTTCGACAGATGATAGATGATGGTTGCTGACGTGACAGTCTTTCCAGTACCAGGTGGTCCTTGGATCAAGCTGAGAGGCTTCTGCAGTACCGACTTGACGGCTTGAATCTGCGAGCCGTTCAGATCTGGCAGATTCGGTACGCTGAACTTGCGAGGTAGTTGCACCTTCATCGGTGCCGCTGCTACCTCATGACCCAGCAAGCGGTGGAAGATGTAGCCAGACACGGACATTTCATCAATGGCGAAAGTCTTCATGGCGTGCTGCATACGGTCAAATGAGGTAGCCTTCCACACATAGTCCGCAGTGAAGTTGTGGGTGCATTCAGTCGGCACCGACTTGTGATCTCCTCTGGAGCGCAACTCAATGGTGACTTCGTCGCTTTGGTTGTTTGGAATCTTGATGACATAGCCGACGCCCTCCCAGTGTGGTCGCAGTTCACCAGTGTAGCGCAAGCGCATCTCGTCACCAACAGCCAGCTTTACGTCGCCGAGCTCAAGCTTTGGCAGCACGAACGAAGCGAGGTGCTTGTTGTTCAGACCAAAGTCCCACCGAACAATAAGGTTGTCCTGGCTCTGAGCTTCCTTCAACTTGCGATCGTAGTCCGCCTCAATCTTGACAAGGGGTCCAAAGACGTTTTGGTATTGGTATGCATCATCGTAGCGAAGCACGACTGGCGCAGGCTCGTCATCAATGCCGGCGTTCTTCTCGAGGTCCTGGATCGTGGCACTGCTGTTCTCCTTCCACATCTCCTCCAGCTTTGCGATGACCTGTGGTGGGAGGTGACGAGCACGCATCTGCTCTTGGTCGGTGGGTGCGTTGACGAGCCAAGGTAGGAATGATCGATCCTCGATGAGCGGCTGCCACTTGGAGGTGTCCCAATTCATGTCCTTGCTACTGGGCATGGCGGCACATGGTTGGCGGCAGAGCAGTACGACGACCGTGTCGCTCTTGGCCGGGATGAATCCAAGGAGGAAGACATTCTTGGTGCCACAGTTGTAGCATTCCAGCGTTGTGTCTCCCAACGGCGAGGATGGGTGTAGCTGGACCTCCTTGTGGCGAGCGCGTACCAAGTGGTTGATGATATGGCTGCTCGAGGTATTACCACGGGCAGAGCAGAACCACTTGGAGCACGACAGGCACTTGACGACTGAGCCTGGGTTGTGGATGTCACAGTAAGCGCAGGCATGTGCAGGCAGCTCGACCTCCTCTTCCTGGCCTGGAGCAGGCACACCATTTGTTCCGTTGACGGCATGGCTAGCCACCGACTCTGCATCGTCGTCGTCAAACGGCTCTCCCTCATCATCGTCGCCGCCTCTTCTCCGACGCGGTCCCCCATTGAGGTTCGAGCGGCCGTATTCGCTGTCGAGTGCGCTCTCGCCCGCGCCGAGTGTCGAGATGTCGTCGCCCTCCCTGATGGCAGACGCGGAGTCGCCCACGAGATGGTTGGGCGCCTGGGTGAAAGCCCCCTCCATTGCTGTGGCTGCCATGTTGACGGATGGTGTGCGGCGTTTCGGAATGGAGACGTGAGTGGCGCGGAGGCCAGGTGCGGAGGTGTTCCTCCCTCTGTTCTGATGTGCGCCCAGTCACTGGCGTCGCGTACAATGTGTCGGCCTCTCGGCGGCGGTGGGCAGGCGGACCAGGCGTGCCTTGTGTGGTGCGAGGTGCGAGGTGCGAGGTGGAGGAGAAACGGCGGTTGCTGCAGGTGGTTGGCCTTCTGCCGCTGCGGCTGCATCGTGCCTTTTTGACGCGTGAGAACCTGGAACTGTGGGGTCCGGCTGTCGATCCTCGCTAGAAATTCCGTCTGCGACTATTGTACCTCTACTGTGTCTACCTCAGATTTGTACGTCCTCCGTCGCGACTTCTCTCAACACACACCCAAAATGATCCGAAGGCAGGCGCGTGAGAGGCGCGACTACCTGTATCGTCGCGCGCTCACGCTACGGGATGCCGAGATCTCGGAGAAGCGGGCAAAGCTCAAGGCATCGCTCGCCTCAGGCAAACCGTTGGACGCCAGCATCGCCAGCGACAAGCAGCTGCAGAAAGACTACAAATACGATGACTCGCGGGCAGACCGGACGGCGCAGGACGAGCTGGACTTGGACGACGAATACAGCTATCTCTCGGGCGTTGTCGATCCGCGACCATTGATCACCACCTCCCGCGATCCCAGCAGCAGACTCGCAACCTTCTCAAAGGAGATCAAGCTGTTACTCCCCACCAGCAGTCGCATCAATCGTGGCAACATGATCCTGCCCAACTTGACCGACTCTGCCAAGGCAAACGGCATCACCGACATGATCCTCCTGCACGAACATCGAGGCACACCTACCGCCATGACCATCTCCCACTTCCCACACGGACCCACAGCATCGTTCAGTCTGCACAACGTCATGCTGCGACACGATATCCCGAATTCCTCGAGAGGCACCGTCAGCGAATCCTACCCACATCTCATCTTCGAAGGCTTCACGACGCAGCTGGGGAAGAGAGTGGTCAAGATTCTGCAGCATCTGTTCCCACCCCGAGAGGTCACCACGCAACTGGGCACGAGAGTCGTCACCTTCAAGAACATCGAGGACAGCGTTGAGGTCAGGCATCATGTATTCGTCAAGACAGGCTACCAAAGCGTGGAGTTAGCAGAGGTGGGACCGCGAATGACGATGCGCTTATTCGAGATCCGACAAGGCACTTTGGAGAACAAGGAGGGTGATGTGGAGTGGCACATGAACCAGTACACGAGGACAGCCAAGAAGAAGGACTATCTTTGAGTGTGAGACTAGGACTTGACCGTGAGATGGAGCCACGACGTCCGAACGATGACGATCTCTGATAAGATGGACCGCGCAGGCCACATCACCGTACTTCCTTCGTCAACCACTTGTTGCCGATTGAGCATTGGAGACATGGGAGATGCCACTGCACCTCCACGCGGCCAACCACTGTGACTTGCTCCGAGACAGGACGGCTGGTACTGCAGTATCACAGGTGCATCGCGTACACAGGGTACAGGCTCATAGCCAGATGATGGCCGTGAACAATGAGCGGCAGTGGCATGACAAGCCAAGGAGAGAGAGAGCGCGGTAGAGAGCGCGGTAACGATCAGCGGAGTCGCGCTCCAAACGCGTACCGCATCATGGGTCTTGCCTTTACCACCAGCGAGCGCGAGGTCGACACACTGAGAACATCATGGAAGTGTACTGGGTGTGGGAAGGTGAAGGTCTGGTCTACAGCTCCAAGCTCCTGAGTATAGTACAAAGGGCTGTCAGCGTAGACAGAAATGGCGTAGCCTGTGTTAATACGGTAAGATCTGCCCACAACGGAACAGGAGCTCAGACATCAGTCATGATCTAATGTATTCGGCACCTCTGAGCAAGTGCAGATATTTCCATCAGTTTGATGTCTTCACTGCTTTGCGCTACCTTGAAACCGGCCCGTAGACACGACTCTCTCCAGTCATACCTCTTCTGAGGCTTCACCGAATCACTGTATGCAAGGGCTGTCAGGCAGGGCTACTGTGCAATGCTTGTACCGATCTCGTGGTGGGTAGGTCAGATCCAATTTTCCCAACACAAGGTTTGCTAAGCCTCAGGCAAGCCGTTTCTACCAACAACCTTGGAAGGCGTCCCCGGGAACGCGATGGTGTAGCTGGAGAATGTCGAGCAATAAGCCTCTGTGACAGTAACGCTGAAACACCCTCCACAAAGGGCAAGACCTGGAGCTGTGCTGTTGAGCATGTTGCTGCGAAGTCGCTTTTTGAGTCAAGGTAGAAAACGCCAGGTCACAAGACCATACGCCGAAAATTGTTTCTCGACGGGTCTGGTACATTGATGTTTCCCGCGGACAGAACCTTTTCAGGTCTTCCTGAGTTTGCTCAATGCTGCCATGACACCATCACTGAGAGGATCGTGGTCCTGCTTATGCTTTTTGGGTGCTTCTTCAGTCGCGCTGTTGCTTTCTGTTGCCATTCTTTTCGCTGGAACGGCTGTGTTCGTTGCTCTCGGTGCATCAAGAGAGTGTTCGGCCAAACGCGATGGAGGTCTTTGATCAGCATCCGCTCCAGAAGTGACAGGCCGACTAGGCAATGACTCTGCCGGTACGAATAGACTGTCTTCGGCGCCCGGGCTCTTGGCCGGTACATCACTTTCTGCTCGAGTCACGTCTCGTGATAATGTGGGAGCCCTGGATACCGGCTGACTGCCCACGAGATTCTCCAAGTTCATGCCTCGTTTGGCACTTCGTTGTATTCGGAATGGCTCGCGAACACTGTGGCACCAATGCTGGACTTTCTTCTCGCCCCATCCAGCAATGGTAGCGATATCTTCGTGTCTCGCGTTCACTGCTGTTCGAACTGTGCCAAATTGAGATACTAGTGATACGGCATCAGTCTTATTGACCGACCGTGGAGTGGTCACAAAATCTACCATGCGATCGCTGTAGGCCGTAGACTGGTGCTGCTTGATCGAGGTAGGTGCGGCGTTCTCATAAGTCTTGAAGAGCTCAAGATATCGTGCACCTTCCGCAGCAGACCAGCATAGCACGATGGTAACGTTGTTGATGACGCTCGTCTTGTTGAGCTCCTTCAGACTCTCCTCGTGGTTTTGAATATCAACCATGCAAAGGACAATACGCAGCGCATACTTGCCTTGAAGTGACTTGATGCGATTGTAGATGTACTCTGGATGCAGGCGATGGTACTTGAGACTCAGGAAGAGACAACATGTCGTGAGGCCCAGTATATAGTCGGCAGGGATGTCGCCGTACTCCCACGGCATCGACTTGATCCTCTCAAGCACGGGATTGCCTTTCTGACGTGGCGAGACGATGATGGATGCTGTTCCAGATCGCTTTGCCAGTGCTTGTGGCTTAGGCTGCACGACACCTGTCTTCGACGGGGCGGGAGCGCCACTTTGTCGATCCAAGCCCGGCTGAGGTTGAGGTCTCGACGATGTCTGGCCAGGCTGTCTTGAGGCCGATGCATGTGTCGAGTTCTGGATGGATGTGGCGGCTCGCGCGAGATATGATGACGAATCACTGGCATGGGGGCCGTCGTCCTCGATTTCGTCTGCCATTGTCGGCTGTGGACCACTTCACCGGGTGAAGTGTGGTTATTGTCACATTACCATACGATTGTTGTTCGGTGTCTGTGGTGAACATCGCTCGTGGCTGTTTCGCGCTACGCTCGTGCAGTCAATTGGCGCTAGAGGTATTCTAAGCCGAGATCCACTTCCGACGAGCGACGGCTTCTACACCACCAGCACCAACACAAGCACCAACACCAGCACCAACACCAGCACCAACACCAGCACCGACCTTGCCTCAACATCAATCACCGCCACCGCGTGCACCTCCACCATCGGTCCACCTCCGATCTTATACCGCAACACCGCTCTGGGAACTGGTATCTCCTGAATGTCGAGCGGAGGGCTGGGTTCGCCGTAGATCCGCGGAGCGAGAGCGGCCTGCGCCGACAAGGCCTCATCTGCGCAGACATTATTACCACGGATTTACTCTACACAACGGCGCCACGACCACACGAATACCCAATGTCGTCTATCGACGGAGAACGATCGCCGAAACGCCAGCGCACATCAGGATCATATTCGCCAGCGTCACCACCCATCACTGCTGAAACAAAGACGGCACAAAGACCCTTCACACCACCGCCGTCCGTTCGAATGTCTCCATCATGGCAATCGCAGTCACAGATACAGCACACGAGCGGCAGTTCCCCTTCACCGCCGAGCACCGCAGGATTCCAGAGTCACATGGCTGGGCGAGGAGTGGGCAGCGAGGGTGGAGGCGAGAGCGGGCGCGAAACACCGGCATCTGATGGCTACCCAGATACACGGCGGGATCTTTATGGCGATGCAGAGATGAGTGACAGGCGAGAGGGCGTGGAGGGGAACGATGTGACGGGGGAGTCTGAGCACAGAAGGACCGACCACGAGCGACAACGGAGTGGTCAAAACACGGTCATGAAGATGCCCGCCAGCGCACCGCCACTACACAAGCTGCACACTACACGTAAGTATCGCATCGTGCAGCATGTGACAATTATGTACTCTGCTAAACTCTCTCACTATCGCAGCCATAGCGCCTTCACGGCCGCACCCTTCGCAGAATCTCATCCAGCTTTATGGTTTGCAGCGGATCCAGACCTCGGTAGCGAGACGTGATCCTGTCACAGGCGAGAAGATCAACAAGCTGCGGAAGTCGTACGAGAACAAGGTCAAAAGCTTAGGCTTCGCGGGGCGTAACAAGGCGCAAGCGAACCAGAACGAGCTCCAAGGTCTGCTAGATCCACTTTGGGATCAAGAAATACAGCCCGGCGTCTCTCTTTGGCAATCACAGACCCGAGACTCAGGAAAGCAGCTGGGAACCCCCGAGGCAGAGAGTGACCTGTCTTCGAAGCTGGATGCTGCTTTCCAATTATTACCCGGCCGCCTGCCAGCGCAATTACACAAGGAATGGCAGAATATGCTAGGACTGGACGATCAATCCACTGGTGGGGGCACAAAAGCAAATACAACACCCGCGGTCAAGCCGGCAATTGGAAGCGCTACTGCAAGAACGGCCCCTACAGTATCGGCACGTGCATCTGCACCAGCATCTCCCGGGAATGTCGCGAGACCGGAGCGATCTGGCAAGAAGAGATCATACCAAGATAGTAGTTTCGAAGGCTACGATCAAGGGTACGACGACGATGGTTATAGCACTGGTGGGCGAGACAGCGCAAAGCGACAGAAGCGAAAGGTGAGTGGCATCAAGCTGAACCTGCCCGGCTCAAACCCAAAAGGACGAGACTCGGCCCCTGTCATGCGTGACACAGCTCGGTAGCCAGCCTTTCATTATGCTGAGCCGAAGAGCTGCGCGCTTGGACTGCCATTGTGATGCAAATCATCCCGTATTGGAATTTCCCACTTGAATCTCTGCTTACCTTGTGTGACATCAGGACTTCTCTTCTGCCCAGAACTCGTCTTCCTTCACTAACAACCACAACTCTGTCGGAGTCCGGAGCTCGTAAATGATGCCCATCTGGCCATTTCGAATGGTTCCGAACCCATCTAGGACCATAACGGTATCGGAAATCTCTAGACCTTTGGAACCGGTTGGCAACCATTCGTGAGGCATGCCCTCGACCCATTGCAATCGTTATTAAAGTGACTACCCCATGGACCGAGGCGCAAACACCGGTTGTTATTGGCCAACGTGGCTTATTGGAGTGCTTGGATGCACAAGAAGCATTGAGCAACGGCGTAGACAGCGACAATCTGTCTTCAAGGGAGTCCCTTTCTGGCTGAACGCGAACTTGCTACCGTAGGGTCAGGAACTGCTCAATCGCAGTGGAAATCACACTGAGACTTTGAAAAGTCCTACAACATGAGCTGCATAGAGAGGGAGATGTTTCGATGATGACATCGCGAAAGGGGAGCGCACTGCTTATGGCGTAATGGATGCATGTGGATCGGCGTTTTTGGGTATCATGAGGCTCATGCTTGCGCTGGTTCACTTGTTCTGATCTGGTGCGACTTCTTTTGGTCTGGCAATACCCACCGTTGCTGCGTGAGGGTTTAAGGGGGTGGGGATTTCACGAAGACTTGTGCGACAGGCGTTCGATGAGACGAAGGTTGAACAGCATGATGTTAGTGTGCATGCGAAGTGAGGAGAAGCAGATACCTACACGAAATTGTGAAGATATGATGAATCAAGTCACTCGCTCCGCATTGTCGAACAGCTACAATTTGCGACATAGATCGACCATGTGGTCAGGTCTCGGTTTCTCATCGTCACATCTATTGCTATCACAGCCCGTGCTGGCAAGGCTTCCCGACTCGGCAGAGCCGGCCGGATGGCGAACAAGCTTTCTGCATCGCCAAAGGCTAAAGCATCCCTGCTGCCCATGGTGTCAGCCCTATGCGTTGATCCGTCCGCACAGCAGGACAGCTTTAGGTCAGCAGTTAGATAGTAGCAACTCGTGTTTGGATGCCTATTTTGGCCCTCCATGATGCACATCTCCATGAATGTTCTCCAATGGTGACGTGCTGGACAAGATACATCTTCGCGAGGAGCATACTGTACGCCATGGCTTCCTCCCCACCAGAAGTGCCCGCTCACAAGGCTTGTGCGAGCTGCCGCTCTCAGAAAGTCCGATGTATTCTTGACGAGGCTGGCTCGGAAGTATGTCAGAGGTGCGCAAGAGCCGGGAGAGTGTGCGTCTTTACGCCATTGCAGAAAAGAAAGCAGAGAAAGAGGACGGACACCAGAGTTGCTGAGCTCGAAAAGGAGATGCGGTCGATGAGAGCGGCCTTGGCGCAGAAGAACGAAGCCGCACGATCAGGCAGTCCCAGCCAGCAACGCGAAGAGCCTCAGAGCGCCCGGCCCATAGGACTGTGGTACAAGGACACTCTACCAGATGCCGCTCGTTTGGGTCAAGCAGGTGACTGGGAGGAGCCAGAAGAAGCCCGTCCACAGCGAGCACAGCTTGCCGAGGATGCATCATGGGCTCCCAAAGCAACAACGTATACTGGCAAGGACGGTAAGGATGTAATCGACAGCGGTCTGATCAGCATGGCTACGGCGCGGCAACTTTTCGAGACGTACAAAACGGACCTCTTTCCCCACTATCCCCTAGTAGCCATCCCTTACGCGACCACTGCGGAGGATATGCGTCAAACGAAGCCAGTCTTGTTCCTGGCCACCATCGCGGCCGCCTCTGGAAAGGAACATCCAGACCTGTCGGCACTGCTTGACAAAGAAGTGCTGCATTCCTACGCGACCAAAACTCTCATCCAGTCTGAGAA
Source organism: Fulvia fulva (assembly GCF_020509005.1). Classification (NCBI taxonomy): domain Eukaryota; kingdom Fungi; phylum Ascomycota; class Dothideomycetes; order Mycosphaerellales; family Mycosphaerellaceae; genus Fulvia; species Fulvia fulva. Next base: position 3,189,857 of record NC_063012.1, read on the forward strand.
GAGCCTCGAGCTGGTCCAGGCACTCTTGATTTCTGCCGTATGGTACCATCCGCCTAGTAAGTTCGGACAGTAAGTAAATCCCCGCCTATTACCTTCACAGCTGAGACGTAACGATACAAGTTCTAATCCTCGCTTGAAGGCTCAAATATCTAGAATACATTCACATAGCCGTCACGATGGCGATGGACATCGGCATCGGCTCTAGACCTTCAACGCACCGTAGTCGACTACAAAACCGGGGCTATCAATTTCGGTCCAGACCAATACATCCCGCCGAAGACATTCGCAATCCGGACCTGAGTATGACCCCACGATCGCGCGACACAAGTCCCCAAACTGCGACTCTCGAAAGCCGACGAACATTCTTGGGCTGCTATGCGCTGAGTGCGGGTGTCTCTTTAAGCTTGAGACGTCCAAATTTGCTTCGCGTTAGCAGCTACATCCGCGAGTGTGTTGACTATGTCGGAAGAGCTCGCGACGCGCTCCCTACAGACCCGACTCTTGTGGCTTGGGTGAGGCTACTCATGCTTGCAGAGGAGATAAGCACATCGCTGTGCTACGATGACCCAGGAGGCATTGCATCCATCACTGAACTGCGAACACAGATCATGCTGAAGGAATACGAAAAGCGACTCACCGCTTGGTATGTCAATTTGCCGGAAGCAGGCGTAGGCTCAGGCTGTCTGTTCGTGATGTACCAAACGATCCGCCTTTTCTTGTTCGAAATTGCACTTCACCTCGATCATCAAGCTGAGGACTTCCGAGCGCCATATCAAATGGGAGGAGTCGTTCAACCGTGGGCCCAGGAAGATGTAGAGCGAATACCGACGCAAGTGCTTGCAGGCTGTATCGCGGAGTGCGTCACAAGCGCCCATTCTCTACTGAACATATTCCTCGCAATGGATGTCGACGCTTGTCGTGCTTTACCCGTTTTTAGCTACGTCCGGATCTCGTTCGCAGCATTCGTGCTCGCCAAACTCTGCCTGTCCGCGACCCATCCAAAGTCTCGAATAGGTCAAGTCTTGGACAAGAGCAGCCTGAAAGTCGAGAGTTATATGGACAGAGCGATCCTACACGTGCGCAACATCGTTGGGCCGAAACGTGGCCGCGTACCTAGCATCTTCTTGGCTTTGCTCTTCAAGCTGAGGCAGTGGTGCCTGGATCCTCACATCATCGGCCAAGGTCAATACGACGCCTCCCAGCCGATCTACGACCTTAGGAGAGACGGAGCTGCAAGGCAAATCGAAAACAAAGAATTCGAAGGAGATTCCGCTGACAGAACACCGTCAAATTACGCCATGGAGCTCGATGGGCCTCGAGTTACCGAACATTTAGGCAGCAGCGAAGACTCTCCAAGAGAAGCTCTCCCTCAAAATGCGACAGATTCCACGTCATCGTACCCGGTGGTCGACACCGTACCCATGCACCAAAGAAACACCGCGTTCGGCTACAGCTTCACTGGCAATGCTGCTACAAGAACTTCTATGCCACAGACTCGTGCAGGTGGACCGGAGGCTGGCGACACGAGCAACATTGTGTATACTCCTACCACCGACAGCATGCAGATCGATGCCGAGCTGCTACAATTCATCACAGACATGAATACAAACTCGGAAGGCGGTCTAACAGGACTGGACGACTGGGCCAGTATATCAATGGGTGGGCTGGATCCGATGGGCTGGCAGATGCCCCCAGATATCAATGGCTAAAGTATGGCACGAAGCAACCTCAGTACCTGATACCTACTGGCGACTGCAATACCTGAAAAAGGTCCAGATCTATAAACAAGGATCGGGACATGGTGCAGGTTTCCCGTGTCGCCCTCGCTCCAATGTGAGAGACCTTAGCTGGACGCCAATCCACACTCTACTTACAGCTTGTGCAGGACTGCGAAGTCGCCTAAGTCGATCGTAGGATGGCCCCTATATAAATTCTCTGCAACTGCGGCGCCCACCCCAGGAGCGACCGTGGTCCCGAGGTTGCCAAAACCGTAGCAAAGCCATACGGTGCCACCATCGGCTGAGTCACTGGTCGGATCTAAGAGCTGTGGTCGCACTCGCCCGATGACCGGAGCACGGCCAGGACCTGTGCTGACGTACGCCAGGCCATGCGCTATGATCTTGCTCTGATCACCAATGACGGCTTTTGCGGGATTGAGGTGCCTGTCGGCGACTTCACTTAGTGCTGCAGCGCTGGTGTGCCGTCTTTCCAGAGCATCACGCTGTTTCAGCTCGCTGGCACGAGCAGGTTTTCGCGAGCAGGATATCTTTAGCGCCTGCTTTGATGGGTCCACGACGAAACCTACGTCTCCTACGAAAGCGTCATCCTCGGCTGTGGGACCAGGGATCATGACTCCAGCCTCCTGCTCCATTACCATACTGGGATGCGCTATTTCTAGCCACTCTGTGGTGTGGACTCGATTTCCAAGGTGTGCTGGACTGCTTGGGAACAGCTGGTGAAAGAGCGTTTTCGTGAAAGGTCCAGCCGCTAGCACCAGATGTGAGCATTTCAACGCTTCCGCAGTAGCAGCATCGGCATCAACACTCTGGATCTTTACACCAGTGATGTTGCCAGCTCGATCTTGCGCGACTTTGGTGGGGTGGCTGTTGAAGCGAAAGACTACGCCGTAACCTTCACACTGATTCTTAAGCCACATGGCCAGGCTTATGCTGTTCAGTAAGCCCAGGCTGTCCTCATCGTGTACCACTTTCTTGCGGAGAGCATCGTTCAGCCACGAAGTCGGATGACCGCGCTTGTTGCCAGTCTCGGCGGGGGTGAAGACTTCATGCCTGAACCCAACGGCATTGCGGAATTCCTCGGAGTCTATCAGATCACCCCAGATTGGTGCTGCTGCGTCGACCAAAGGCAACCAGGACCCTGGCATGTTGCGCACTGTGAGGAAGCCAGCACATTGTCCCGACGCGAGAGAACAGGGCCTGGTGTTGATGTCCACTACGGTGATGAGCTGCTTCTCGCCACTGGCATATGCACCCTTGGCAAGCTCGAGCGCGATGAACATGCCTATGACACCTGCACCGATGATGACGATATTCCGTGGCTCTGGCTCCTTTCCCTGCTTCTTGCGCGAGCTGGTGGCTCTTGGTACGTCCGAAGCTTGGATATTCTCAGGATCGCATGCGTTGGGCCTTCTTGATGCTCTCTTGACGCTCTTCATCTCCTGTGCCGCTAGCTCGGAAGACTTGACGGTCTCCAGCGGTATGACAGCAGAAGTATGTCCGGGCGCAGGTACCTCTTCTGTCGGCGGCGGAATGGGCTCGAGCACTTTCTGCCGCGCTTCTGACTGGTGTACTTCTTTCAGTGGCGCGATCTTTACTTTCTTTGCTGCAGGCTCCTGAGATGTCTCGTCGTCTGATATAGCATCCCCTCGGGACACATTTGCTGGCCCACGGGACGATGATATATGTAGACCCTCTGCATCCTGGTCAGGCGCTCGATCGTCTTCGTGCGATCTCGCGGAGGATTCTGCCTGGACTGAGGGCACGTGCTCGACGTGGCTGTCATTTGGACCTGCCAGCTCAAGTCTGGCACCTGTGGAGGGCTCATCATCAGCACTGGCCTTGATGGACTGCTTTCTCTTTCTCTTCTTGCTCTCTACCGGTGCAGGTGTCACAACAGGCTTAGTCGCCGAAGCCTGTGGTATGCGATCTCGAAAAGCGGAGTTGAAGTTCGAACGGAATCCACACCAGCAGCCATCCTGTAGATAGTCGCGAGCTATCTCCTTGTAGATTGCGACGCTTTGTCCTTCTTCCTCGCTACATTCAGAGCAAATGCGCCTGCCACAGCTTCGGCAGCGGTGGCAGAACTTCTTGACACGCCCATCACAGATCTTGCATTTGCAGGTCTTGATCTTGCTTTCCTTCTCCTACCAAACAGAAAAATATTAGCGATACTCGGAGACCACGTGATAATGTTTCAGCAGATATGCCCAGACCTGTGTGGAACAGGCGATGCTATCTACTCTTAAGTCGTACCCATTGCATTATCACTCTGTGACGCGAATTCGGTGTCGGCGCTGCGACCGCAGGTGTCGCCGATGTTGATGGTCCGCTGACGTTCGGTTCAAAAAGCGGCTGGTAATTAGGCGGCTGTGGTGCCATGTTGTAGTCGTCGTCGTGGGTTGAAGTCCTGGAACGTCAAATCGATGTTATTGTTCCACGGGCTGGTGTCTCTCTTTCTTGCACGAGGTCGATGTGGCAGTCGATGGAGGTTGTCCTTGGGCTAAAGATGACACGGACCGCACAAAGTTCTTATATCGAGGAGCGGCAGGTTCTAGCACACGCGTGCAGACTGCCAACCAGCGCACGAGTTGCGTGACTCTCCAGCGCCTGACAACTGACATATAGCTGGGGAGTAGCAAACAATTGTACAGCATCGCCCATTGTCGCAATTGTGGTCGGCTCGGCCGTATCTAGCCTTCACTGCTGCTCGTGGAACTGTTGCTTCCACCTCGAGGAGGAGACATCCGTAAAGGGTGTCGTCGGTGTATATGGAACTGTCAAAATGGCATGGCTTTGCTCGTGATAGCGGTCTCAGGAGGCGAGATGCTATACGCGGGGCGAAATTGAGCGTGCGTGGTCGGTCACAATGCAGCATGCCTGAGAGCTGGCGTCGTTATGGTGGGACCGTCTGTTCCGATGAATATGGCCTTGGTCCTCGGCTTCATGCTTCGAGCACCAAGCAGGCTTTGGCAGTAAAAGCTTCTTCATTGCTGGACACTACCTCTGATTCGGACGGAATGGTAAGAATACAATAGCATGAACTAAGCTCTGGGCGTCGGAGAATACCACGAACGCTGTGGTAGAGGAACGAGCGAATGGCGATGAGTGGGTCATTGACCCCCCCCTCCTCCCGGACCGCCCTCTCTGTGGTGGAACTCTGTAGTCATACAAGGCATCGACATGGTTACTGTGTGATATGATGAGCGCTCTTCCAAACAGCGACTACACGACATATGCTCCAGTAGGAACGACGGGCTGACCATGCATTTCCAAGCTACCATTGTGCCTGCGGATGAGCTGTCGAGACTCGCCGTTGTTGAGATGGTGTTGTCAGTGAATGAGAGGCTATTCCAGTGGCGTGCCTCAAATTGGCCAGGCAGTGTCTGTGACGAGAAGGATGTGGTCGAAGGAGGTGTTGAAGATAGACCGGAAGCGGCGTTTCTGTTGTCCCGGTTCCGTCTTTCCAGGCACTCGAGCGGCGTCGTCATGGTTTCAAGCCACCACACTTCTTCAGCGAACCGGCGAATCACAACTCTGCTGCTGGAGGCAACACCATCTGGTCAACATGAACGATGTCTTCGATAATCTCATAAGATATCGCCAGAGGTAGCCAACTTCTTCTTCCACCCCTTTGGCTCCCTCTCGCTCTCCTCACTGTCACGCCACCTTGTGCTACCACAGCCGGCACATCAACCAGCATGGGTGTAGCTCTGCAGATGTTCGCTATGGCGAACGCTGCGTCGCTTCTCCTCCAATGGTACGCGCCACAGTACTCATTTGGCACCATCAAGACAGCTCTGCTACTGTTCCTTGCCCAGTTCTTCGGTTATCAGCTTTATAACATATTGCTCTATCCACGCTTCGTAAGCCCGCTGCGACACCTACCACAAGCTCCAAATCCACATTGGCTATGGGGCCAAACAGGACGCATCATGAAAGAGCCCTCGGGTGTGCCGATGCGTACCTGGACCGAAAATGTGACCAACAACGGCCTGATTAGCTATTCAGTCTGGTTCCGGGAGAGAGTTCTCGTTACTACGCCAGCTGCCTTGGGAGAGGTTCTAGTCACGAAGAACTACGATTTTGTCAAGCCGCCGCAGTTTCGTAACGGGCTGGGAAAGATTTTGGGCATCGGTATTTTGCTTGCTGAGGGCGATGAGCACAAGCTACAGCGGAAGAACCTTATGCCAGCATTTGCCTTCAGGCACGTAAAGGACATTTATCCCGTGTTCTGGAACAAGTCCAGGGAGCTCGTCAGGTGTCTGGCCGCGGCATCGAAGTCTGGCGAATCGGTCTCAGAGAAGCATGTGTCGGACAAAGACGCGGAAGACGCGAGCCCGCAGCAGCACGAGGCTGGTGCTGTTGATGTAGGCAGCTGGTCGAGCCGTGCTACTCTTGACATTATCGGGCTCAGTGGCATGGGGCAGGATTTCAATTCGCTCCAGGACCCCGACAATAAGTTGAACCGAACGTATCGCGATATCTTCAACCCTGGCAGGACTGGACGCATTCTGCAACTACTGGGCATCTTTTTGCCGTTCTGGCTCGTGAGCAGGCTCCCGATCAAGCGAAACCACGAGCTCAACGAGGCTAATGCCTACATCAAACAAGTTTGCCGTGATCTGATATCGAAGAAGCACCAAGCTCTAGATTCAGAGAAGGGCAGAGCAGAAGTCGACATTCTTTCTGTAGCACTCGAGTCAGGCGGTTTCAAAGATGAAGAGCTCGTGAACCAAATGATGACGTTTCTGGTAAGTAAGGTTACATACAGAAGCCATGCTGCGTGACAAGAACTGGCTTCTACTTCCTTTCTGGAAAACGACGCCAATTTCCCTTTCTTTCAGGTCGCCGGACACGAAACCACCGCTACAGCTATGATCTGGGCAATGCTCATGCTGTGCAAACATCCCGACGTTCAACAAAAGCTTCGTGACAAGATACGAACCAGTATTCCGACACTAAACGACGAAATCACAGCCAGTCAGATCGACGATTGTCACTACTTGCAAGCAGTGTGCTCAGAAGTCCTGCGGCTATGGGCGCCAGTATCGATGACAATGCGAGTTGCCGACCGCGACACAGTTATTGCTGGCGAGGCAATTCCCAGAGGCATGACTGTCATCCTGTGTCCGTGGGCCATCAACACCTCAAAGCATCTTTGGGGTGAAGATGCCATGGAGTTCAAGCCAGAGCGTTGGCTGAATGCTGATGGCAAAGCCAATGCTAAAGGAAGTGCCGAGTCAAACTACGCGTTCTTGACTTTCCTACACGGTCCTCGCAGCTGCATCGGGCAGAAATTTGCACAAGCTGAGTTTGCGTGCATTCTGGCTGCTTGGATCGGGAGGTATGAGACCACCTTTGAGGTAGGTAGCCCTCTTGCAACGGGTGAGCCTGAAATCAAGGGCGGTGTGACGAGCAAGCCTAAGGGCGGCCTGTGGTGTAAGCTGAAGGAGGTACCAGGCTGGTAAAGGTCACTGCGCTGTGAAACTGCGGCAACACAGCACGCAACTATCCTACGATAAGGCGTGAGTATAAGACCAACAGTATTGCTTACAAGCTTCGCTGTCATACAAAAGAATTGCTACTCAAACAAGAATCCTACTTCGTCTAATCGTAGTAGCATGCCTCGGGCTTATGCACGCACGTCTTGCCGCTCGAATTCGATTTCAGCACAATCTTAGGATCTTTCTCTGACGCTTTGACATCCTTTCCGTCAACTTTCTTACCCTCGGTAAGCACCTCGACCACCTTGCCGTCAACGAAGCCAGGCAGAGCCTTCCAATGCGCATCCTGTCCTTCCTTTGGCAGACGATCGGCGGAACCCTGCTGTGCTGGAGCTTCGTCTTTCATGTGCTTGGAGCCCACAGTTCCGTCGCCTGTGTTAGACTTGTTCTTGCTGTTACCCGAGTTATCCTTCTGCTTCTTAGAAGACCCGTTGGACTGCTTGCCACCTTTGCGCTTGTCGCCGGCTTGAGGATCATTCTCTTGATCCTCGTCGATTTCATCGTCTTCATGAACATCGTTGTGGTTGTCTGCGGCACCAGCTTCACCTTCGACTTCTTCATTTCCACACATGTCAACATCAGCTTCACCGTCGTCAACATAATCTTCCTCTCCCTCTGGGTTGCCGTTCTCATCGGCTTGGTTACCGTTGTCGTCATCATTCTTCTCTCCGTTCTTCTGGTCGCCTTGGTTATTCTTTGGGGTCTTGTTTTGAGACTGCTTTTGGCCGTTGCTTTGGCTCTTGTCGGACTTGCTACTGCCATTCTTCTCATGATTTTCGTCCGCAGCCTTTTTCCTGCTCTCGTTGGCCTTGTCAGTGTTGGCAACATATTGCTTGCCCTCCTTACTGCCTTCCTGCTTCTTCTGATCTGTATCCTCCTTCTCTTGCTCAGACATGTTCTCCCAAGCCTTCCTGGGCAGATAACGCTTTTCAGTGCCATCGTCTTTCTTGGCACTGCCAGAGCCTTCTTTCGTCTGCCATTCTTCACCGGTCCAGTTGTCGAGGTGCTTCTGAGACTCATCCTTCTGGTCCTTGTCGGTAGTATAGCCTCCTCCGCGATTCTTGTACTCCTTGGCCATCATTTGAGCCTACTACATCGTTAGACATAATCCATCGCCGCAAGGTCGAGCTTACCTTTCGAGCGCTCCATTGTCCAGGTTGTCCGCCCTTGTCGCTTTCCTGGATCTCTTCCTTGACTTGATCCCTCAAGTTCGGATCAGTGTACTTGCCCTTCGGAGGCATCGTATAACAAGATGTGACAGAGTATGTAGAATGTGGGGTTTCGACGAGAGTGACTTGATGATACTCGCTACGCGAAACGATCGTGCTGGTCTCTTTCCTCATGGAGTGGTACAAAAGGTGGACTAGGACCTACTCTTTGTATGTCTACACCCAGCCTCGTAATAGTATCGCGGGCTCCCAAACCATACATGTAAGGCTCCGCGTGATGTCACCAGGACGCAGTCGATTATGCTTGGTGTCCATGACGAACAGGATGCACGAAGTTCGGAACGGTGGTTGATCGAATCTTGATCAAAGACCCGATCGCGCTTGCCTGGACTAAGTCTAGCTCTTGCTTGATCTGCACGATCAGATCGTGCCCTTGCATAGCTTAAACTCTATCTCCAAGATTTCAATAATGTGCGACGCGATGCGGCGGCTTCTGATATAATGTCCTAGCGTAGATTTTTAGCTTCCGGACACTACCCTATCGGATATTCGTTGCCGTAAGACACACCGAGATGTATCCGTTAGTGTAAGCTACAATCTCTATACCTATTATATCGTTAGCTAAGGTATAATTACCTTCCGTATAACCGTATTACTAGATTAATGTATATTTATCCTTCCGATTATCGTTATAGCTCCGCCCATTACTTAGTAGTAGTAGCCCTCACTTATCAATCTACTCTATAATCTTACTCATATTATTAGTAACCGTATTCGATATAGTAAGCGGTATCTATTTCTACCTACTTCTAATACTTAGGTTATAAGGAGGCTCGAGGAAGATCGAAGGGTAGATACTACTCTACGAGTAATATACGAGCCTAAGGACTTTACTAATATTAATAGATAGATAGATTATTCATTTGCCTGTTTTGGTGCCTCTTGGACCATGCAGGTCTCTCGCTATAGAGTATATTTATGTAGGTAGGAAACCCGAGTAACGGGTGAAAACCTCCTCTCCCTCTCCTTGGATTTGTCCTTCTCTTGTTCTTCCCGTTTCCCTCCCTTTAGGGTGCGCTAGTGTCATGGTTTTTACCCTGTGACTACCTTGCCCGCGGCCCTAGTTCTGTCCTCCTCTTCATTCCCTGTTCCTCTATCCTCCTCCTTATCTCCTCCTCCTTTCTCTCTTCCTCCCTCTTCTCAACCCATCTCTCTGTTTCCACTACAAGAGAGAACTGTTCAAGGTAGTTCTCCGACAGGATTCACCTTGTTACCCTTTGTATGTCTCGTTTGTTCTTGATAATGGCTTGGTACTGCCTATCTCTTGCCTTTGCTCTCCATAGACTCCTCCCTCTGACCCACTCCTTGCAGACTAGGACCATGTGCTCCGGGTTCTGGGACAGGTAGCCACATGGGCAGCTCTTGGATTCATGTCCTGGGACTCTTCTTTGATGCAAGTATGCCCTAAGCCCAATGTGCTCAGAACGGATCTGGATGGCTATACTTGCTTCTGCCCTCTTCAGGTCCTTGTAGATGTAGTAGTTGTACCTTCCAAATGTTCTTGCTGCTAGTGGGGCCCCTGGTCTTACGTGCTGTTGGCTCCAGTTTTTTTCCCAGAGGTATCCTGCAATTTGCTCAGCTTGGCTTTGTTTCTTCTTGTCTTTGTCTCTTGAGCTGGCTTGGCCTCTGTGGGCCTCCCCTTGTTCAAGGGCTGCCGTGATCTCTTGAAATGTTGCAAGGTCTCTTTCCTTTTGTGGGATCATGTGTGGCCTGTTGGGTCTCCTCTTCCTTGTACATTGGGTTCTGATCTTTAGTGTGGCTGCTTAGATGGCTCCCTGTACTTGGTATGCAGATGTCCTGCCTGCATATTGGCTCCTTAGGCCTTAGAGGTATTCTTCGATAGGAGCAGTTCCTGACTCCATTTCCAATGTCTTGTAGGGAGTTGACTTGTAGGCCCTAAGTACTCTCTTCAGGCAGGCTGCTTGGGCTCTGTTAAGGGGTTCCTCAATCCTCTTTAGGGTGTGCTTTGCTGCTGCCCAGACTGCTGCTCTATACATCATTGCAGGTTTGACAATAGCCTTGTACATGATCCTTGCCTTAGAGAAGGTTGCGCCCTATGTGGAGGCTGTAAGCCTTTCTATAGACTGTCTGTTTGTGTCTGCTCTTGCCTGAGCCTTCTTTACCTGTGGACCCCAGCTAAGCTTTGGGTCCAGCCATATCCCTAGGACCCTGAGTTCCTGTGTAGGGTGAGTTTCAAAGCCCTGGATCTGTACTGTTGCCTGCAAATTGTGTTTTGTCTTTGCCCTGCTGAAGTGGATAAGCTGGTACTTGTCTAGTGCAAATTTTGCCCCGTGTTCCCTTGCCCATTTCTCGCACTGTTTATGTCTTTCCTCGAGGAGGTTGCAGTTGTGTTCTGTGGAGTCTGACCATACTAGGATGTTTATGTTATCTATAAATCCTGATGCTGTAGTGTTTGTTGTCTCCAGGAGTGGCATTAGGTCTCCCATAAAGAGGAGGAAGAGGATTGGTGAGAGTGTGGATCCTTGTGGGATCCCTGTGCGTGCTATTGGTGTCTGTAGGGCCTTGTAGGTTCCAAGGAGGATTTGGGTTGTTCTGTTTTGGAGGAATGATTGCACAAATGTGACGATCTATGTTGGGATAGCCTTCTGTTTTAGGATGTGGATGAGCCTAGTATAGGAGACATTGTCGAAGGCTCCTGATATGTCAAGTGAGAGCAGTGATGCTACTCTATTGTTGCTATAGTGCCAGATGTGTCTTATCTGTTCTGTAATTAGCTCCACTGCTGTAAGGGTGGATCTCTTTCTCCTGCCCCCCATCTGTGTTGCTGGGAGGAGGTTATGTTCCTCCACAATCTCTGTAAGCCTCTGAGCAATGATCTTTTCAAGGAGCTTTCCTATTGTGTTCAGCAATGCAATTGGCCTATATGACTTTAGTTTGGTGTAGTCCTCTTTCTGGGGTTTCCTTAGGACACATGTGAGGGATTGTTTGAAGATCCCTGGGCAATAGCCTTGTGCCATACATTAGGTGAAGATTGGTGCCAGTACTGGGGTGATAAGGTCTCTACATGCCTTCAGGTAGCAGTTAGGGATCTTGTCCGGGCCTGGGGCCTTGTTTCCCTTGAGTTTCTTAATGACTCCCTCAATCTCCTTAGCATCTACATGCCAGCTAGCCTCTCTTGGTTGTGGGATGTGAGCTCCTGGGATGTTGCTGAGATCTGCCTCCACCTGGGTCCCAAAGAAATGGCTTGCAAATGCCTCTGCCTTCCCCTTAAGAGTGGTTTGCACCTGTCCTCTCTGGTCTTGTATCAGGGGAAACTGGGGTAGGGAGTTCTTCTCATCTTCGGGCTTCCTTGCCCACTTAGCTAGCCTCCAGATTTGTTCTGGATGTTCTGTGATCATCCCAACAGTGGACCTCCATTCTTGCTGTTTGTCCCTCCTAATCTGTGCTTTCTTGGCTTGGCAGGCATTGTTATAGGTCTCCCAATTGGCCTGGGTACGTTGTTGCTCCCATCTTCTCCTTGCCCTTCTTGCGTCCTTGACCTTGGTTGTGCATTTATGTGTCCAGTATGTCTTCTGGTATAGTGATCACCTCTTCTTGGGTATGTGGGCTTGGGCTGCTCTCTCTATGGCTGTCACTAGTTGTGTGGCAGCCTGGTCAATCCCCTCTGTTGTGTACAAGTTGTCTATGTTCACCCATTCAAGTTCACCCTCTAGCTGTTCCTGCACTAGTGACCAGTTGGCCTTTTTCCAGTTGAGCTTCTCTTCTGGCTCCCTCTCTTCCTCAACCGTGAGCTGGATGTCCGTCTGGATTGGGAGGTGATCCGATGAGGACTCAAGGTGGCTACTCACTTTGCAACTCTCCACCTTCTGTGTCAGGGCATGGGACATAAAACACAGGTCTAGTGTGCTAGAGCTGTTGTTTCTTGCCTATGTTTGTGTTCCCTTTGGTGTGACTAGGCCTAGCTGGGCTGTCTCCATCTGGCTAATAAGCCTGCCTGCTAGGAAGTGGTGTGCTGGGGAGAAGTCTGATCCCCATGTTGGGTGATGGAGGTTGAAGTCCCCAACCACTATGTTCTGGGCTTGTTGACTTATTGCCTCTGGAAGTCTTTCCAATGTGTTTAGCTGTGTGCTACTCCTAGACTCTGGGGGTGGGTTATACACACTGTGGACCAGGATCTGGCCATGTGATGTCGTTAGTTGTATTGTGGTAATGTCCCTGTCAGCCCTTGGCAAGGCTTGCCAGTCCTCAGTTGACACCTTCTTGCTGATGTAGATGCAGGACCTTGGGAATCCCTCTGTTCTGTTGACCACTGAGTGATACTCTGGGCTCTTCACTGTTAAGGGGATTCTGGTATGTGGGCTAATCCATGGTTCTTGTATTGCCACAATGTGGTGTACCTCTGGGTCCAGGGCTTGCAGGAAGCTCCTCTAGACCTTGTCCTTGCTTTTATTGACATTGTACTGAATGATGGTTAGCTTGTTGGTGTGAGGCATTAGGACATGGGTGTGTCTGGCTGGTCATGTGGTTGGTTATAGGGCTGGTTCTCCTGGCTTTGTTGCTCTATCTGTTCCGACTCCTCCCGCTGGCTCCCTATCATCTGGTGTATCTTCATCTGTCTATTGCTTTGTCCTGCTCTGAACAGGTGTGTTGGCCTCCCCATTGCAGGTATCAGCTCATCTTGCGGCCTTAGTCTCTTGTTTGGGTGAAAGGTCCTTGCTGGCTGGTCTTTTTCCCCCACTAAGAATCTTGTAGGAGTTGTTACTCTTGCTTCCCTCGCCTTCCACTGGGCTGCAAGTCTAGCTAGACATTGGTTTGACCATGCTGGATGTTTCCTTCCGCAAGCTGCACATCTCGTGTCTTCCTTCTTCTTCTGGCACTCCTGGGTTACGTGATCACCAGCACAGTGGGAGCAGACTAGTGTAGGTCTGTTACACTTTGGGGCAATATTGCCATACTGTTGACACTTAAAACATTGGAGGACTCTGTGGTTACTCTGATGTATCTCTGCTTCAAGTCTCTCGTAGTCCCAGAATAGTCCTTGGTCTAGAACCTTGTTTGCCTGGGCTGCAGTTCCTACCCATAAGATGAGAGATGAGGCCTTCTTAGTCTCTTCAATCTTCTTCCTGACCCATGCCACTTTTATGATCTGTAGTCCTGGGACTGTTGCTTGGTTTTGTCTCTGAAGGCTTGGCATGTCTTCTTATATGTTGAAGGATCTTGGGATTCTATGTGCAATGACTATGTATTGCTGATGGGAGACCTTTGCTGTCTTGCCAATCTTTAGTGTCCATTCCTTGTTCATCTCTAGGGTCTTCTTGTCCTGTGTGTGGGCTGTAAACAGTCTTACCCCTCTATTGTCTGCCTTTGCTCCTACTACCTCCTTCATCCCAAGCTTTTCTACTATCTCCCTTCCTGTCATCTTGCCTACCTCTTCCTTCTCCTGCTGGTCTGTGATATGTATGCGGACTACCGTGCTTTGGGGGGCTAGTGGGGGGCTCGTTGCTACTACAGCATATGTCTTTAGGCCTTGGGCCAGCCTTGGGTCTTTCTAGAAGGTGTTTCTTGTCGCTTCGATTACTCTATTAATCGTAGTTCCTGTTTGTTGTTTGAGTGCTTTCAGTCCCCCGAGGAGCTCACTTATTACCCCTTTTAGTGCTCTTTCTGGGAATTGTCCCTCTTCTGCCACTACTATCTCCTCTGCCTTTCTACAAAGCATTCCCCATTCATCTCCTCCTCGTTCTCTGTCTCTTTCCGTCGCCGTCGTCGCCATTCCGAGTCCTCAGGGGTTGATCGTTCCGCGTTATCTATATAGGGATTTAGTTAGAGGATGCTTCCAGTACGTAGTTTAGCCGGTAGTTAACTAGTCTTTCCTTAAGTTCCTATAATAGGAAGTATAGGTCGATTATGCTCGTACTTATACGTGCCTTCTACGTCTCTATTCTCTTTAGGGTTACTAGAGCTATTCCGTATCGTGTAGTTATATCGAGTAGCTATCCTCCTAGGAACGTATATAGGGCAGTAAAGTCGAGCCCCTACTGTCACGGCAGCTTTGCAAGTGGAAGATTCGGATCGGGTCACGTGACTTGTAATCACGTGACTTTGATGACTAAGCTCGGCCCGAGCGCGACCTCGGCTTCCCTTAAGAAGCCCTCTCTCTCTTAGAACTACCTTCTCTCTTTAGCTATCGACTTCGTTAATAAACCACTACTATACTCGCCTACTATAGCCTCGTAACACTTCGATAGCTCTATAATAAGGATGCTACTATATATAGCGCCGCTTACAAAAAAAGCCGCGACTCCGCGTACTCGAAGCCGCGATATCGCGTATCTTCGGAAGTCGCGATATATAGCGACTTCCTTAGTACTAGCGATAGGTAGCGTAGTGCTCTTTTCTTAGAAGCCGCCGCTTAAGGTATAACTTATATTATAGCTAGAGTAAACGGCTATAGCGGCGATAATACTTAACGTATTAGTCGCCTAGCTAGACTTACTCAAAACTTAGAACTCTTTACCCGAGCCGACGAATATACGTAGTTAGACGACAAGATAGTTAGACTCGATCCTACTAAGTACGCCGAATAGTAGCGGGCGATCCTCGACGAGTTACTAGAAGAGGAGGAAGAAGGTAATCGGATATAGGAGATTCCGGACTACTTCTACCTCGCGGATCTTATTCGAGACTCGGATATTACTACCTATCGGAAGGCTAACGGAGAGTAGGATAAGGCTCGCTAGGACTTCGCGGTCGATATTACGGATAGCTAAGGCCTAAGCTCGACCTTACGTATTCCTCTCGATTAGCTAAGTATACTCGACTCGGCTTCCTTACGTTATTAAGTTTAAAACTGACCGGAAGCTATATTATATACGCTCCGAAGACTCGAGGTTAACTATCGCTAAGCTATCCTAGATAGAGCGGCGTTATAGAAAGCTAACGAGCTAAATAGATAGATAGATTTGTTATTCCCCTATTCTAGGACCCTATTCGGCCTATATAGGTATATATCTATTGTTATATATAAAGGGAAACCCGAATAGGTGAAAACCCTTCCCGCCCCCGACTACTCCTTATCTAGTTTAGCTTTCCCTCTAAATGTACGTAGTCTATATCACTACCCCGTTAGCCCCCGCTCCTAGCCGGTCTCGTCGCGCTACGTCGTGTCCTCTCTTCCTATACTACTCCTACTAGGCGGTACTGTTCTAGCTAGCCCTTCTCTAGTATCTAGTTCGTAATACGCCGTAGGTCCTTAACGTTATTAAGAAGTACCCTAATCGTCTAGTTCCTCGCCTTTACTATCTACTCCCCCCTTCCTAGCGACTACCTCGGATAGACGAGGAGTACGTACCGTACGTTCTAGGAGTAATAGCCGTAGGGGTAGCTAGTATTCGTATATTCTAGAACCTTCCTCTATAATAGGTACCCCTAGAGGCCGATATATTCGCTTCGTAGTTAGGTTACTATACTACTCTATACCCTCGTAAGGCGGTAGTAGATAAGCTTCGGGGGGTACTTAACCGCGGATTTCGTAGCTAACTATTCCTTAGGTTATCCCGCTAGCTAAGGGCGTCCACTATGCCCTACAACCTAGTTGTTCTACCTCTCTTTCTATAGTTACTCTATAAACAATTTCTTACCTTCCTATTATATTACTAGCTATTCGTCCCTTACCCGGTAGTTCGGCTCGTTTCCGGGTCGAATGCCCTTATACGCTAGTACTAATTCGCGGGCCCTTACGACTATACTAGCGATGACCTTCTATACTAGGTACTATGCCGACTTGCCTAAGTAGGAGGTCCGTAGTCCCTAGATATATAGGTCGATCGGCGGTATAGTAGTCTCGTACTTAAGCATCCTTATTAGTATCGAATTATATACCCCGGTAACCTTCCTTAGGTATTAGTTTTAGATCTTCGCTAACGGCGCGACGAGTACCTTTAATAGGTAGGCCCTCTTACCTAAGGACTATACTTAGCTACTATAGGTAAGGACTAGTCGTATAATAGCCGTATATAGAAGTCGTAACTACCGAAAGTCCGCCCCCTATATAGACGTAGTGAGCCTCTAGTATAATACTATATTCTGTTTAGCTTTCCGTAATATTGCCTATACGTGCTTCCTCTACCGTAGCGCCGGGTCTACCTATAGTCCGAGGATCCTAAGCTGATTTACCGGGTTAGTCGTATACCCCTATATCTAGATAGAAGCTTATATATTATAGAACCGTAGCCGGCGCGTAAAGTGTATTAGATTGTACTTTTCTAGGGCAAACCGAGCCCCGTGCCTCCTAGCCTAGTCCTCGTAGATCTTATGCTTCTCTTCTAGTAGCCTATAGTTCTCCTTAGTCGAGGAAGACTACGCTAGGATGTTCGTGTCGTCTACGAAGCCGCTCGTAGCGGTGTTCTAGGATTCTAGGGCTAGGAGTAGCGTCGCTATAAAGAAGAGGAATAGGATAGGTACTAGCGTTAAGCCTTACGGGATTCTAGTATAGACTACTTAAAATAGGCTTTTATACTAACCGACTAGGATCGACGTACTACGGTTTTAGAGGTAGAACCGTACGAAGTTAATAAGCTACTTAGGGAGTCCTTTCGACCTTAGGATATAGAGTAGCCGCGGGTATAACACGTAGTCGAAGGCTCCCGATATGTCTAGACTAAGTAAGGATGCTACCCTGTCCCTATTCTTATACTAGATAGCCTTTATCTAAGAGGTAAAGAGTTCTATCGCGGATAGCGTCGATCGCTATAGGCGCGTACCTATCTAGGTGTCCGGGAGTAGGGAGTGTTCCTCTACCGCCTCGGAGAGTCTCGTTATAACTAGCTTCTTAAGCGCCTTCCTAAGAGTATTAAGGAGCGTAATTAGGCGGTACGACTTTACCTACGTATAGTCTTCCTTTTACGGCTTACGTAGGACTACTATCGTCGATTGTTTAAATACTATCGGGTAGTATCCGGTCTATAGGTAGGCGTTAAAGATCGCTACGACTACTAGGGCTAGTTGATCTCTATACTTCTTTAGTAGCTCGTTTAGGATCCTATCCGGCCCCGGGGCTTTCTTCGCCGGTAACTTCCTAAGTATAGCGGCAACTTCTCCCTCGGACCCCTCCTATTAGACCGCGATACTAGGGGCTAGGGGAGTAGAGCTGTTTATATTGCTTAGATTAGCCTCGACTAGGAGCAGGAAGAACTTACTAGCTAGTAGACGCGCCTTAGCCTCGGGGTCGCTAAACGGGCTACTAGGCGATTATAGCGCTAGGATAGAGAAGAAGGGGCCCTATATAGGGTCCTATCGGGCCTATTTTACTAGCTTCTATATCCTCGCTAGCTTACCGGCGATTTCTTCTACTATAGCTCTCTAGCCGACTACTTTCTCCCTCCGTATTATAGCTTTCTTCTATTAGTATACCTCCCTATATACGTTCTAGACCTCCTCGCTATAGCTACTCGTCTATACCCGGCGGGCTCTCCTTACTTCTCTTACTACCGTAGTACACTTCGGCGTCTAGTATAGTTTAGACTATATCGTTAGTTAGGTAAGCGGAACGTAAAGTAAGGTCGCTTTTCTTATTTCGTCTATTAACCCTTAGACTACCTCGTCTATCTCGTCTTTACTATTATATTACTACTACGTAATCTAGACTAGCCTCTCGGAGTTATCGAGGTACGCCTAGATATTAGCCTAGTAGGCCTTTCCCTAGTTTAGCTTAGGGGTTCTCGCTAGTATACGTTATATCTATATCGTAATAGAGGTCCTAACTAGTATATAGTCTAACGATGCCTCGAGTTTATGTTCGATCCTATAGTAGGTTACCGTATAGTAGTAGCTATCTAGGGTCTAGGAGAGGTCGATCGTGCCTTAGAGTCCCCCTCTCTTCTAGGTACCTAGGTCCTTCGGGGTATTAAGGGCAATTACGTTACTCGCTATCAAGTCGAGTACTTCGTCGGCTATAGGGTGCGGCTATATAAGGCTTTCCTAGGAAGGCTAGTAAATGTTAAAGTCTCCTACTACGATATGGCACCCTTGTCTCTTAAGCGCACTATCTAGGTGTCTATAGACCCCTAGGTCGCGGCTAGACCTCGAGGCTAGCGGTTGTATATATAGGTTGTGTATCTAGGTACTACCTACGTAGAGAGAGGTAATATCACCCCCGCCTTCTTCGTCTACGTAGTACACTACCTCCTAGTCGAATTCTAGTATGTCCTTACTAATATAGAAGTACGTACGGGGTCTACCGTCGCCTCGTAGGCATGTCGTATAGCTTAGTAACTTATAGGTCGTTAGTCTCTTATAGTACGGGTTAATCTATACCTCCTAAATTACTAGGACGTAGTAGACGTACGGGTCCGCCTCGTGTAGGAAATAGTTCTAGACTATGTCCTTGCTATAGTTAACGTTATACTAGATAATACTAAGCGTATCGAGGCTAGTTATCGGCATCGATAATTATTTCCTCTATAGCGTCCTATATCCTACTACCTTATACGTCCGAGTCTATACCTATCGGCTATATACTAAAGGGGAGCCGGGCCTAGTGAGATTCCCTCGCCGTAGCTAGTAGAGTACGTAGCCTCCCGTACGCCCTAGGTTACGTATCCTTTATATCGTTCCCGGCCCTAGGGCGCTTATACCCGACCGCCGCTAGCTAGTTCCGGTATAGGCTAGCCTCGCGGTCGCCGTAGAACCTTAGGGCGACGGTTCTGTTTATAATTGCCTTGTTTTTCGCTAGTTTCCGCTATAGGCATTCCGTACTATACGATAGGTAGTACCCCGGACAGTTCGCGTACCGTCTCGTAGTCGATATATAGTCCCTAGATATATAGTCTCCTATATAGTTCGAGTAGGCCTACTTGTTTATATACGTATAGGTTTAGTGTCTATACTGTTAGTATTTAAAGTATTAGAGGACACGAAAGGATAAGGAGTGCTTTTCTACTATCTTAAGGCTATATTGCTAGACTAGGCCTTGTTCTATCGCTAGATCCGCCGCTTTCGTGTCTTATAGCTATACTATTAGCGCCGAGGCCTTCTTGCCTTCTAGCTATTTCCTATAGAGCCAAGTCGCCTTCTAGATTAGAGAGTTAAGAGTGACCGGGTTGTCCTCTTAGAGAGCGCGTAGGTGACCCTAGTTAGTTAGGTCAAACTCCTTAGGCATATCGTAGACTAGGATCGTAAATTGTTTCGTTAAGACCTTCGCTAATGCCGTAACCTTAGATACCTACTATAGCTATGCCTCTAGGTGCCTCCTAGTAGTAGTAGAGCTAGTATAGATCTATAGAGTGCCGTTAGACTATTAGTTCACTACAACTACCCCTAGTTAGTTAATTCGTTAGGCGAGCTCCTTATTTAATAGCTTCGTAACTTCGGCCTAGTCTTCCTTTACTATAATACGGATCGTAACTACATCGTACGTTAGGTAGGGGCCTAGTATCGATGCCGCGACCGATGCCTAGCTATAGGGGTGTTAATTCCGGGTAGCCTTATTAATCGCCTAGGACGTCGTCCTTATTTCTTATTGCCCTCGGTAATACGATAGTATAAGCGCCGTACGTAGCTAAGTGATTATTACCTATAGAGACCGGTATAGGAGCTAATTATTACTTTCTATACTTTTTGCGTCCTCTATAAGTTGCTACTAGTTGTCTTAGGGGAGCTTCGCCTATAGAGCCGTAGGCGCCGTTAGTACCGTAGCCTAGGCTACTATTACCTAGGAGTTGCCTAATGTAGCTAGGCACCTCCGCGGCGTTTAGAGCTAAAGAAATAGGGTGAAGAGAGCTTCAAGCTATCTAGATTAAATAAGGTAGAACTCCCTTAGTCCTAGGGGCAGTGGCCTGCTTTATATATCGTTAGAATAGACTTAATAAGAGCTTTCGAATATGTCGTGTTTTAGCGTAGAGATCGATGATTATAAATAGATAATACTAATATATATCGTATAGTCCCTCCGTAATACTAGGTAGGCGACCGCGTCTATATTAATACTAAGAACTAGAAGTCCTCTAGACCCGCGAAGAAGCTAGACGTTAAGTAGTTCGGCCTAGTAACCGTTATAGCTATATTAGGTAAGAACGCTTACCGTATTACGTTACTAGACACTATCCGCGTATATAACTCGTTCTACTCGAACCTACTTCGCCTAGTAGACCCGGAAGATAATACGCTACCCCCGCCGATCGAGGTTACCGATAATACTAGAAACACTTTCTAGACCTAGATAGTAGAGCGTATTCTAGATTCAAAGCCTAAGGGTAGAGGTATTACTATACTAGTGAAATAGTAAGGATATTATAAGCCGATATAGGAGCCCGCGAGCGTAATATATAAGGATATACCGAAGGTAGTCGTAGATTTTAAGTATAATAACTAAGACAAGTCTATACTAGTTAACTTCTATCCGCTATAGGACTAGGTACTAAAGAAGAGGCTACGTAACCTTAATAGATACTTAGCCGAAGTAGATATATACGCTATAGATCTAGCGTCTTAGGTAACTTTATTCGTACGACTACTTTGTAGTACCGGCGATATAGCTCTACCTCCGACTAACTATACGCCTTATAATGTTACTATAGGCTATAATAGGGGGGTTATACTAGTACCTACTTCTAGTAATTATCTAAGCGAGAATACTAGCTCGGCTATACCTTTATACGCTCGTACCGGCTATATAAGCTATAGTAAGGGATAGGCTAACGGCGCTAACCGCGGAGGACTAGATTTAACGACGTAGGCTTATATAGTTAAGCTACTAGAGGGTACGATAGATATAGAGGATAATAAAGCCTTCGCGTACGTATTAAGGAAGGTTTAAGGATATACGCTTCGAGACGAACGTGTCTTAAGGGGGGGTAGTATCACGGTAGCTCCGTAAGTAGAGGATTCGGATCGGGTCACGTGACTTGTAATCACGTGACTTTGATGACTAAGCTCGGCCCGAGCGCGACCTCGGCTTCCCTTAAGAAGCCCTCTCTCTCTTAGAACTACCTTCTCTCTTTAGCTATCGACTTCGTTAATAAACTACTACTATACTCGCCTACTATAGCCTCGTAACACCTAATAGGGGTAGTAGAGGTTAAGGTCGCCTAAGAGTACGTATTATAGTCCTTAGTATAGGGCCTTCTCTAGGTAGGTAAGGGTCCCTATTTCCTTACTCGTACGGCTCTACGGTAGTAGGTTATAGACGCTATAGATCTAGATAGGTCCTTAGGATATAGTAATCTAGATTAATATTAAGTCGCCTCGTCTTCCTTACTATAGTTATAGTATAGTCTCCTATATATCGAGGTCTATCGTCTTACTAACGTAGATATATATCCTTAGCGTTACTCCCCGTTCGCCCGTAATCACTTTATAGTATCTCTTATTATTATATATAGCTAGGAACTCTATATATAGGTTGATCTATAGTTCTTATATTACGATAACGTAGTACTATAGTAGGTCGAGCTTCTATAGGAAGTAGCGTTATACCTTATCCTTACTCTTATTTACGTTATACTATATAATTATTATATTACTATAACGTACTTTACTACCGAGCGGGCTATACTACCGAGCGGGCTATACTACCGAGCGGGCTATACTACCGAGCGGGCTATACTACCGAGCGGGCTACTTTTACTAAGAACTATACTACTTCTACTTTAATTACGACGGTATCTTAATACGACGATATCCTATAGAATCGTTACTAGGAGGACAATTCCTCTTTAGATTCTTCGCTATCTAGCAAGTCTACTTAATAGGTACGTACGTTATACCCCGACTCGCTATATCGCTTATAGCGTCGTAGCCTTAGTACTAGCTAAACACTATCTAGCGACTCTCTAATCACTTCCTACCTCCTAGTATCCTCTAGAGGTATTAATTACGACGCCTTATCGAAGATTAGAGACCCTCTAGACTAAATATACTTGCGCTTTCGTGCTTTCCGCTATATAAGGGCCTCGTTAGACTTACGTAGCTTACTAATCTCGCTTTATATAAGAGCTATCTAATACGCTATCTCTCTACTCCCTTTTATAAGCTAATATACCTCTTCCTATAACGAGTTTAGCAATAAACCTACCCGGGCACGCATTTTGTTTATTACTAGTATCGACTAAGAGTCGAATTCTTTTATAGTTCGTAGTGTCTTCGACTCCTAAGGGGTAGAGTCCGGAGCTAGAGGGGTTAGCGTACGTAGCTTAATATTAAGCTTGTTTATTACTACCTATAGATTAAATATATAAGGGCGCGCGTACTATAGGGTCCGAATAAGAGAGTTGTTATTCTACGAAGCTACGAAAGAGGAGCGCGAGGCGCGGCGAAGTTATAAAGTAAAGCTAAGCCGCGCTAACCCGATACGGAAGGTCCGCGGTTTACCCGGGCTAACGTAGCTATAGTGAGGGGTCGCGGGCTACCCGTGATAGTACCCTCCCTCTTAAAACGCGTCTTAGTCCTCTAAGCGTTATCTATCTTATACGGCGACTTGCCCGTACTACTCTATAACCGTACGAAAGTCTAATTATCCTCTAATACCTTGTTATTGTCTAGTAATATATCTGTATCTAGCCTATCTATAACTAGCCTATCCGCGACCGGCTCCCTTCGAGAAATACTTAGGGGGACCTAATTAGATAGAGCTACAAAGCCTATAGGCGTAGATAACTCTAGCCGACTATAGTAAAAGTTTATAATAGCGGCGGCTATGTGTTTAAACATGTTCTTAGCCGGTTACTAGGTCTTACTATCCTCCTCATTCTAATATCTAAGCTATTTTACCTTGTACTAAGTGACGACTTTACGCTTCTACCCCTTCTTCACTTTGCCTACTCGCTTACGGGTATATATATCTAAGATCTTCTCTACCTTATATATATATATAGGTATTACGACTATATTAGCGACTATATCGGCTTCGGTAGTATCGGGCTCGATAGTTATTAGCGGTAGTAGTACTAGATACTAGCCTTCGAGTAGTAGGAAGTCGGGATGATCGGCTCGCTAAAGTAACGAGGTATAAAAGCAGTTATCGAGTCCTACTATAGCGTCCGACAATCTTAGTTTATATAAGAGTTTAGCTAGTATAACTTCTATAATCTAGTACGGACTAGCGTATCTTCTATCGAGCTTCTTAGATAGTCGAGTCGTACGGATGTTCTTAGTACTTAGGTACACCTAGTCGCCTACTTTATAGTCTAGCGGGATGCTTCGGTAGCGGTTTACTACCTTAGCTTAGAGAGCTTATAATATCCGTATAGTTTCTTAAAGGTGCTTATAAAGGTCGTAAATCCGGCGTACGAAGGCTTTAGCCGATCGCGTATCTAGTCGCTAGAGAGTAGTTAGTCCTCCCTCTTTTCTAGCGCTTAGGTCTACGCGCTCTATAAACTTAGGGTTATAGCCTAAAGTAGCGTAGAATAGCGACATACTAGTAGTTTTAGAAAGGTAGTTATTAATTACGAACTAAGCTAGATAAAGCTATTCTGCCTAGTCATCTTATACCTCGTTAGTAAACATACGGAGATACTATTCTATTGCTTAGTTAGTACGTTCCGACTGTCTATTAGTTTCTAGGTAGTATAAAGAACTTAGCTTACGACTTGTATAAAGCATCTTATAAAGTTTCTTCTAGAAGGTAGTAACCTATTATTTGCCGCGGTCTAAAGTAATAGTATTAGGAAATCCGCGTCGGGAGAATATATACTTAAGGAAAAGTCTTGCCGCATTCTATATAGTTATCGCTCCGATCGGAATCAGCTCGACTTCCTTCGTTAGCCTATCTATTACGGTTATAATATTGTTATAGGTTATACTATCGAGGGTGCTATAAGGAAGTCCGACTACGAAGTCTACCGCGATATACCTCTAAGGTCGGTCTAGTACTAAAAGTAGGTACAATAATCTAGGTAGCTAGGAGTATAGAGATTTAGTCGTACGGTATATACGGTAATTCGCGGTATATCTACGTACTAATCTTACTAACCTAGGCTAGTAGAATTCTCGTGCTACGAGTTTATAGGTTCGAGCTCGTCCTAGATATCCTACTACTAGAGCGTTATAATTTATTCTAATAAGCCGAGTCCGTTAGGCCTAGTTATTAGGTACCTATAGGCTCTAGCTATCGTACTAGTTTCGTATATATAATATATTACTATCCATCTTATAGTACGTAGGGTGTATCTTCGCCTTCTATAAGAGTAGAGGGATAGTACTATCTTTCCGTAGTATCTTAATTACCGCCTTAAGTTCTTAGTCTAGGGCGTAAGTAGTCGTTATACGGTACTCGAGTTCAGCTTCGACTTCGGCTTTATTCGTAGTCTATACTTCCTAAGCTAGTACTAGCTATGTCTATAGTACCTATTCTAGTTCTAGAATAAACTTGATTACTTCAGGATTTAGGGGAGTCGTCGTCTCTTCTTCTTCGGGCGTATCTTCGATAGTAGCTCGTATAGAGTCGATCTTAAGGAATCGCTCTAGCGGAAGTAATGTCTAATACTAGTACTAATTTCTCGGATCGTCCACTCCCTACGGAAGGTCCTAGCTACGTCTCGTTAGGCTATCTAGCTTTATTCCTTATATACCTAGGCGGTATATAATCTAGAAGTTGAATTGTAATAGAAATTCTACCTATTACGCTTATCGGCGATTTAGCTACTTCGTAGTCATAAAATATTCGAGGTTCTTATAGTCTATAAACACTTTAACTAGATCGCCGTTCTCGTCTACTCCGTACGTAAGCTCCGGGCGCTACTCTTCGAATGCTTTAATAATCGCGAGGAGTTCCTTATCGTAGATCTCGTAATTATACTCCTAGGGGCTTAGCTTCTTCGAATAGAAAGCTATAGGATATAATACTCCCTACTCGTCGTATTATAAGAGTACACCTATATTAATAAAGTCTAAGGAGTTAGTCTCGACGACGGTCTATCTACCCGGTATATAGTATACTAGTATACCCGCCTTACTAAACGCTACTTTTAACGCCTCGAATGCGCTCTAGCAATTATTAGTCCAGTTAATTCTACGGTTCTTATAATTGCTAGGCCTATCTAACTTCGTTAGGTTAGTTAATACGGATGTAATATAAGAGAAGGCCTTAATAAACCTACGGTAGAAGTTCGCGAATCCTAGGAAGGCTTAGACATCCTTAAGATTAGTTAGTACTTCCTAGGTTTATATACATTCCAATTTCTCCGGGTCTATCTCGATGCCCTAGGGTATAATAATAAGGCCTGGATATTTTATACGTTCCTAGAAGAACTCGGACTTATCGAGATTAATAGTAAGCCCGGTATCTCGTAGCTTAATTAATACCTTTCGTACGTATTCGACGTGTTCCTCTAGAGTATCGCTAAAGATAAGGACGTCATCTAGATATACTAATATAAAGTTATCTAGATGTTCCTATAGAACCTTATTAATATACGACTAAAAGGTTACGGGTCAGTTATAGAGGCCGAACGGTAATACGAGGCATTAAGGGAGTTCTACCTTATTTAATCTAGACAGCTTGAAGTTTTCTTCACCCTGTTTCTTTAGCTCTAAACGCCGCGGTGGTGCCTAGCTACATTAGGCAACTCCTAGGTAATAGTAGCCTAGGCTACGGTACTAACGGCGCCTACGGCTCTATAGGCGAAGCTCCCCTAAGACAACTAGTAGCAACTTATAGAGGACGCAAAAAGTATAGAAAGTAATAATTAGCTCCTATACCGGTCTCTATAGGTAATAATCACTTAGCTACGTACGGCGCTTATACTATCGTATTACCGAGGGCAATAAGAAATAAGGACGACGTCCTAGGCGATTAATAAGGCTACCCGGAATTAACACCCCTATAGCTAGGCATCGGTCGCGGCATCGATACTAGGCCCCTACCTAACGTACGATGTAGTTACGATCCGTATTATAGTAAAGGAAGACTAGGCCGAAGTTACGAAGCTATTAAATAAGGAGCTCGCCTAACGAATTAACTAACTAGGGGTAGTTGTAGTGAACTAATAGTCTAACGGCACTCTATAGATCTATACTAGCTCTACTACTACTAGGAGGCACCTAGAGGCATAGCTATAGTAGGTATCTAAGGTTACGGCATTAGCGAAGGTCTTAACGAAACAATTTACGATCCTAGTCTACGATATGCCTAAGGAGTTTGACCTAACTAACTAGGGTCACCTACGCGCTCTCTAAGAGGACAACCCGGTCACTCTTAACTCTCTAATCTAGAAGGCGACTTGGCTCTATAGGAAATAGCTAGAAGGCAAGAAGGCCTCGGCGCTAATAGTATAGCTATAAGACACGAAAGCGGCGGATCTAGCGATAGAACAAGGCCTAGTCTAGCAATATAGCCTTAAGATAGTAGAAAAGCACTCCTTATCCTTTCGTGTCCTCTAATACTTTAAATACTAACAGTATAGACACTAAACCTATACGTATATAAACAAGTAGGCCTACTCGAACTATATAGGAGACTATATATCTAGGGACTATATATCGACTACGAGACGGTACGCGAACTGTCCGGGGTACTACCTATCGTATAGTACGGAATGCCTATAGCGGAAACTAGCGAAAAACAAGGCAATTATAAACAGAACCGTCGCCCTAAGGTTCTACGGCGACCGCGAGGCTAGCCTATACCGGAACTAGCTAGCGGCGGTCGGGTATAAGCGCCCTAGGGCCGGGAACGATATAAAGGATACGTAACCTAGGGCGTACGGGAGGCTACGTACTCTACTAGCTACGGCGAGGGAATCTCACTAGGCCCGGCTCCCCTTTAGTATATAGCCGATAGGTATAGACTCGGACGTATAAGGTAGTAGGATATAGGACGCTATAGAGGAAATAATTATCGATGCCGATAACTAGCCTCGATACGCTTAGTATTATCTAGTATAACGTTAACTATAGCAAGGACATAGTCTAGAACTATTTCCTACACGAGGCGGACCCGTACGTCTACTACGTCCTAGTAATTTAGGAGGTATAGATTAACCCGTACTATAAGAGACTAACGACCTATAAGTTACTAAGCTATACGACATGCCTACGAGGCGACGGTAGACCCCGTACGTACTTCTATATTAGTAAGGACATACTAGAATTCGACTAGGAGGTAGTGTACTACGTAGACGAAGAAGGCGGGGGTGATATTACCTCTCTCTACGTAGGTAGTACCTAGATACACAACCTATATATACAACCGCTAGCCTCGAGGTCTAGCCGCGACCTAGGGGTCTATAGACACCTAGATAGTGCGCTTAAGAGACAAGGGTGCCATATCGTAGTAGGAGACTTTAACATTTACTAGCCTTCCTAGGAAAGCCTTATATAGCCGCACCCTATAGCCGACGAAGTACTCGACTTGATAGCGAGTAACGTAATTGCCCTTAATACCCCGAAGGACCTAGGTACCTAGAAGAGAGGGGGACTCTAAGGCACGATCGACCTCTCCTAGACCCTAGATAGCTACTACTATACGGTAACCTACTATAGGATCGAACATAAACTCGAGGCATCGTTAGACTATATACTAGTTAGGACCTCTATTACGATATAGATATAACGTATACTAGCGAGAACCCCTAAGCTAAACTAGGGAAAGGCCTACTAGGCTAATATCTAGGCGTACCTCGATAACTCCGAGAGGCTAGTCTAGATTACGTAGTAGTAATATAATAGTAAAGACGAGATAGACGAGGTAGTCTAAGGGTTAATAGACGAAATAAGAAAAGCGACCTTACTTTACGTTCCGCTTACCTAACTAACGATATAGTCTAAACTATACTAGACGCCGAAGTGTACTACGGTAGTAAGAGAAGTAAGGAGAGCCCGCCGGGTATAGACGAGTAGCTATAGCGAGGAGGTCTAGAACGTATATAGGGAGGTATACTAATAGAAGAAAGCTATAATACGGAGGGAGAAAGTAGTCGGCTAGAGAGCTATAGTAGAAGAAATCGCCGGTAAGCTAGCGAGGATATAGAAGCTAGTAAAATAGGCCCGATAGGACCCTATATAGGGCCCCTTCTTCTCTATCCTAGCGCTATAATCGCCTAGTAGCCCGTTTAGCGACCCCGAGGCTAAGGCGCGTCTACTAGCTAGTAAGTTCTTCCTGCTCCTAGTCGAGGCTAATCTAAGCAATATAAACAGCTCTACTCCCCTAGCCCCTAGTATCGCGGTCTAATAGGAGGGGTCCGAGGGAGAAGTTGCCGCTATACTTAGGAAGTTACCGGCGAAGAAAGCCCCGGGGCCGGATAGGATCCTAAACGAGCTACTAAAGAAGTATAGAGATCAACTAGCCCTAGTAGTCGTAGCGATCTTTAACGCCTACCTATAGACCGGATACTACCCGATAGTATTTAAACAATCGACGATAGTAGTCCTACGTAAGCCGTAAAAGGAAGACTATACGTAGGTAAAGTCGTACCGCCTAATTACGCTCCTTAATACTCTTAGGAAGGCGCTTAAGAAGCTAGTTATAACGAGACTCTCCGAGGCGGTAGAGGAACACTCCCTACTCCCGGACACCTAGATAGGTACGCGCCTATAGCGATCGACGCTATCCGCGATAGAACTCTTTACCTCTTAGATAAAGGCTATCTAGTATAAGAATAGGGACAGGGTAGCATCCTTACTTAGTCTAGACATATCGGGAGCCTTCGACTACGTGTTATACCCGCGGCTACTCTATATCCTAAGGTCGAAAGGACTCCCTAAGTAGCTTATTAACTTCGTACGGTTCTACCTCTAAAACCGTAGTACGTCGATCCTAGTCGGTTAGTATAAAAGCCTATTTTAAGTAGTCTATACTAGAATCCCGTAAGGCTTAACGCTAGTACCTATCCTATTCCTCTTCTTTATAGCGACGCTACTCCTAGCCCTAGAATCCTAGAACACCGCTACGAGCGGCTTCGTAGACGACACGAACATCCTAGCGTAGTCTTCCTCGACTAAGGAGAACTATAGGCTACTAGAAGAGAAGCATAAGATCTACGAGGACTAGGCTAGGAGGCACGGGGCTCGGTTTGCCCTAGAAAAGTACAATCTAATACACTTTACGCGCCGGCTACGGTTCTATAATATATAAGCTTCTATCTAGATATAGGGGTATACGACTAACCCGGTAAATCAGCTTAGGATCCTCGGACTATAGGTAGACCCGGCGCTACGGTAGAGGAAGCACGTATAGGCAATATTACGGAAAGCTAAACAGAATATAGTATTATACTAGAGGCTCACTACGTCTATATAGGGGGCGGACTTTCGGTAGTTACGACTTCTATATACGGCTATTATACGACTAGTCCTTACCTATAGTAGCTAAGTATAGTCCTTAGGTAAGAGGGCCTACCTATTAAAGGTACTCGTCGCGCCGTTAGCGAAGATCTAAAACTAATACCTAAGGAAGGTTACCGGGGTATATAATTCGATACTAATAAGGATGCTTAAGTACGAGACTACTATACCGCCGATCGACCTATATATCTAGGGACTACGGACCTCCTACTTAGGCAAGTCGGCATAGTACCTAGTATAGAAGGTCATCGCTAGTATAGTCGTAAGGGCCCGCGAATTAGTACTAGCGTATAAGGGCATTCGACCCGGAAACGAGCCGAACTATCGGGTAAGGGACGAATAGCTAGTAACGCGATAGGAAGGTAAGAAGTTATTTATAGAGCAACTATAGAAAGAGAGGTAGAACAACTAGGGTGTAGGGTATAGTAGACGCCCTTAGCTAGCGGGATAACCTAAGGAATAGTTAGCTACGAAATCCGCGGTTAAGTACCCCCCGAAGCTTATCTACTACCGCCTTACGATAGTATAGAGTAGTATAGTAACCTAACTACGAAGCGAACACATCGGCCTCTAGGGGTACCTATTATAGAGGAAGGTTCTAGGATACACGAATACTAGCTACCCCTACGGCTATTACTCCTAGAACGTACGGTACGTACTCCTCGTCTATCCGAGGTAGTCGCTAGGAAGGGGGGAGTAGATAGTAAAGGCGAGGAACTAGACGATTAGGGCACTTCTTAATAACGCTAAGGACCTACGGCGTATTACGAACTAGATACTAGAGAAGGGCTAGCTAGAATAGTACCGCCTAGTAGGAGTAGTATAGGAAGAGAGGACACGACGTAGCGCGACGAGACCGGCTAGGAGCGGGGGCTAACGGGGTAGTGACATAGACTACGTACGTTTAGAGGGAAAGCTAATCTAGATAAGGAGTAGTCGGGGGCGGGAAGGGTTTTTACCTATTCGGGTTTCCCTTTGTATATAACAATAGATATATACCTATATAGGCCGGATAGGGTCCTAGAATAGGGGAATGACAAATCTATCTATCTATCTATTATCTACTTATAGTACCTAGTCGTAGCGTAATAGCTTATATAGGTACTAATAGATATAAGGGCGCGCGTACTATAGGGTCCGAGAGAGATAGTTATTGTTCTACAAAGCTACGAAAGAGGAGCGCGAGGCGCGGCGAAGTTATATAGTTATACTAAGCCGCGCTAACCCGATACGGAAGGTCCGCGGAATAGCCGGGCCGGCGCTTCGGTAGTAAAGGGTCGCGGGTAGCCCGTAATAGTACCCCCCCTCTTAAAAGTCGTCTTAGTCCTCTAAGCGTCTATATTTACTCGTACGCCTACCGTCTTATACGGCTACTTACTCGCTAAACTCTATACCCTTATAAAAGCCTAGTTATCCTCTAGATCTTACTCTATCTACCGTATAGCCTCCTTATCTTTAGCCTTTACCGTTTATAAAACACGTTACTTAGTTAGCTAGTACGCCCTAGGCCTAAGCCTATCTTTAGCGAACACTCGCGTATGATCCTTATAAATACGGTTAGGTATTATTATAGGCCCTACGGGTCCTACTCGAGTATCGGTATAACTACCGTTACGGTCGTAGAGCTAAGGGCGGCGAGTTTTACTTATACCGGTAACCCTAGTTATAAGAGTAGGCTTTCCCGTAACCTGACTTATATAGCGGTACGTAGTAAATAAATACGGATTAGATTCTATTAAAGGTAAGGCTCGAGTCGACTTATTCGTAACGGTGTCTCTATTAATCCTAATCGTATTAAGTCCGAGCACCTTAGCGTCTAGCGGTAACTAGTTAGATAGAGCTACAAAACCTATAGGCGTAGATAACTCCGGCCGGTTATAGTAAAAGTCTATAATAGCGGCGGCTACCCTCGTAAATAGGTCCTTAGTAGGTTACTAAGTTTTACTATCCTCTATATCCTAATATTTGACCTATTGTACCTTATACTATATATCGACCTTACGCTTATACTCCTTCTTTACCTTCCTAGTACGATTCCTCGTATATATACCTAAGATCTTATCTACCTCGTACTCGATCGCCGCGGGTACGGCTATAATATTAGCCTCGGTATTAGCTTCCGTCGTATTAGGAACTATAACTACGGGTAGCGGCGGTATAAGGTACTATCCCTCTAGCGGCGGTAGGTTAGTATCGTCGGCGCGCTATAGTAGCGACGTATAGAAATAGTTATCGAGTCTAGCTAACGTATCGGAGAGCTTTAGCTTATAGGAGAGCTTCGAGGGTATAACTTCTACGATCTAGTATAGTCTAGTATATCGTCGATCTAGTTTCTTAGAAGGGCGTGTCGTACGGATATTCTTCGTAATAAGGAATACCTAATCGCCTACCTTATAGTCGGGCGAGATACGGTAATATCGGTTAGCGGCCTTAGCTTATAAGGCTTAGGACATTCTTATATTCTCTTAGAGGAACTGATATAGCTCGTAAAGGCGTCGGGCGAATACTTCGGCGGATTTGCTATCGAGTCGCTAAAGAGTCGTTATCTAGCGGCGATCTCCGCCTACCTATAAGTCGATACGTTCCGTAAACTCGGGTTTATATCTAAGGTTTACGTAGAAAGGTAAGACACCGGTAGTCTCTAATATATAGTTATTAATAGCAAATCAAGCTAGGTATAGCCATTTAGCCTAGTCGCTCTATACCTTATTAACGTAGGCGCGTAAGTACTATTCTATATTCTAATTAGTACGCTTAGACTAACCGTCCGTCTCGGGGTAATATAATGAACTTAGCTTACGTTAAATCCGTAGTATCTTATATAACTACTTCTAGAAAGTTACGATGAACTGTTTTCCTCTATTAGAGGTAATCGTGTCCGGGAGCCTACGTCGACTAAATACGTACTTTAAGAACAGGCGCGCTATATTCTTCGCCGTTATAGCTCTAATAGGAATAAGTTCTACTTCTTTCGTTAGGTAGTCTATAACGGTTATAATGTTGTTATAAGTCATGCCGTCGAGTTCGCTATCTAGTAATTCTACTATAAAGTCGACTAATATATAGCGCTAAGGTCGTTCTAGTATAGAAAGTAGATATAATAATCTAGGTAGTTAGGTATATAGAGATTTCGTCGTACGGTATACTCGGTAATTTACGGTATATCTACGTACTAATCTTACTAAGCTAGGCTAGTAAAATTTACGTACTACGAGCTTATATATACGGGCTCTACTAGGATAGCCTACTACTAGTACGTCGTGGTTCATCTTTACTATTCGAGTCCGTAGCTTCTAGTTATCCGGTACCTATAAGCTCTAGTCGCCGTACTAATTACGGACGTAGAGTATATCTCCTTCTACCTTATAGTATACTAGGTATACCTTCGCCTTTTAAAGAAGTAGCGGGATTACGTTACCTTTCTATAGTATCTTGATTACTACCTTAAGCTCCTAGTCTACGGCGTACGCTATTACTATTCGATACTCGAGTTTAGCCTCGTAATTAGCCTCTATCGTAGGCTTCGATACGGTAGTAGCTTCTACCGGTATAGCGGCTTCGGCTAGTAGAAATTCTGTTACTTCTAGGTTTAGCGGAGTTTCCGTCTCTTTAGTAACATCTTCTACGGTTACGCGTATAGAGTCGATCTTAAGGAATCGCTTAGGCGGTAGTAACGTCTAGTACTAATACTAATTATGCGGATCGTCTACCCCCTACGGAAGGTCCTAGCTACGTCTCGTTAGACTATCTAGCTTTATACCTTAAATACCGGGCCTATAGACGATACGGAAGTTGAACTAAGAGAGGAACTTAGCCTACCTCGCCTAACGTCGATTAAGCTACTTCGTCGTTATAAAGTACTCTAGGTTCTTATAATCTATAAACACTTTGACCGGTTCGATAGTGTTATTATCTACTTCGTAGGCCAATTTAGGCCTCTACTCTTCAAACGCCTTAATAATAGTTAATAGCTCCTTGTCGTAGATCTTATAGTTATACTCTTATAGACTTAACTTCTTAGAGTAAAACGCTACCGGGTATAGGACGCCTTCTTCGTTATATTAGGAGAGGACGCCGGTATTAACGAAATCCGAGGAGTCCGTCTTAACGACTATCTACCTCCCCGGTACGTAATATACTAATATACCCGCTTTACTAAATACTACCTTTAATGCGTTAAACGCCTTCTAGTACTCTAGTGTCTAATCGATTCTTCTATTCTTATAGTTACTAGGGCTATCGGACTTAGTCAAGTTGGTTAGCGGCGATATAAGTCGCGAGAACGCTTCGATAAACCGTCTATAGAAGTTAACGAAGCCTAGGAACGCTTATATATCCTTTAGGTTAGTTAGAGCCTCCTAGCTTTAGATATATTCTAGCTTGTCGGGGTCTATTTTAATACCTTCTAGCGTAATAATTAGGCCTAGGTATTTGACTCTCTACTAATAGAATTCGTATTTATTAATATCTACGGTCAACCCGGTATCGCGTAGTTTTATTAAAACCTTCGTTACGTACTCGATATACTCTTCGAGTATATCGCTAAAAATTAGTATATTATCTAGGTATACCGACACGAAGTCGTTAAGGTATTCCTATAGTATACTATTAATATATAACTGAAACGATACCGGGCCTTTATATAGACTAAACGGTAAGACTAGACATTCGTATACTCCGTACCGCGTAGCGAACGCTATTAGCTATTTATGCCCCTCGGCAATACGAAGCTTATTAAAGGCTACGACGATATCTAGCTTCGTAAAGTACTTCTTACTATATATCCTATTACTTTTACTCCGGGCTAACCTCTCGAAACGAGGCTATACGGTAGTGCTAGATAAGTAGGAAAGCGCGGTTAAGACTTATTACCTTATCTCGTAGCTAGCTTACTAAATACGATTCCTTCCTTACTAAACGACGCTAGGGGTGAAGGCGATAGAGGAGCTAGTAAGCGAACCACGCCGTAACTAGAAGAAGGTACGCTAGGACGACATAAGAGGCTTCCTAATAGCGAACCTACTATAGTATAGAGAACTCGAGACGATAGCTTAGCTAGATCAAGTAGCGGAACAGATTACCTCGGTTATATAGTAAGTAGCGGAACAATATACGCCGTTACTCCGGCCCTTAATATAGTAGAAGGCCTTCTAGACCCCTAAATACTCTACGAAGGTAAAGGAGGCTAGAAGGGCAAGGCGATAGTAGACGAAGGAGCATACCTAAGAGACGTAGGAGCAATACTATCGCGCGACATAAGAGAAGAAGGCATAGATAAGACGCGACAAGCTATAGGACTAGAGAGCGACGATCGGGCTCGTTATAGAAAACCCGGAACAGATATAGAGACTTACTAAATAGGTACGACTACCTAAAGAGTAGCAAACCCCTCACTTCCCCCTAATCGTAGACCGCGAAGGGATTGCCTAGGCTACGCCCCGGGGCAAGGCAAAAGTATTAGCCGACTATTTCTTTTCGACGTAAGTAGAGGTAGACCTTACGGATATTGACCCGAGTAAATACCCGGAACCCCTAGACATAGATTAGGCGGTTAGCTCTAATATAGTAATAGGAGTTATAAGTAAGCTAAAAGGACGGAAAGCCCTAGGCCTAGATAGGATACTAAACATACTACTAAAAGAGTATAGAGAAGAGATCGCGCCGAGCCTAGTAAACCTGTTTACCGCGTGCCTACGGCTAGGGCATCACCCGAAGCCGTATAGAGAGTCTATAACAGTAGTACTACGTAAGCTATAGAAGGAGGACTATACTTAGCCCAAGTCGTATAGACTAATCGTTCTTCTAAACACGATAGGGAAGGTCCTAGAAAAGATAGTAGCCTAGAGACTTACGTAGCTAGCCGAGGACAACCACGTACTCCTAGTAACATAGATAGGGGGAAGAAGCTAGCAATCGATACTAATAGTAATAGAGCTAATTACGGAGCAAATTCAGACCCTCTAGTACTACGGTAGGAACCGAGCGGCGTCCTTACTATCCCTCGACATCGTAGGAGCCTTCGACAACGTCTTATACTAAAGGCTAATATATATCCTATAGCAGAAAGGCATCCCCTAGTAGGCAACGACGTTTGTCTACTCCTTTCTCTAGGAAGGGACGACATACCTAGTCCTAGGAAGGTACACGTCCGACCCGGTAAAGGTAGAGACTAGAATACCTTAGGGATCTACTCTCTCCCCTATTCTGTTTCTAATATTTATGTCTGATCTAATCCCCCTACTCACCTCTCCGTAAACCTTAGTATCGGGATTTATAGACAACATAAACATTCTAGCCTAGTTAGACTCGACGGAGGAGAGCTATCGCCTCCTTAAAGATAGGCACAAGAAATACGAGGAGTAGGTAAGGAAGTATAGTACCCGGTTCGCCCCTAGTAAGTACTAGCTTATACACTTTAGTAGAGCGAGAACATACTATAATATAAAGGCGGCGGTAAGGATCTAAGGCTACGAGATTAAGCTATTAGCGGAGCTACGAGTACTAGGGATCTAGCTCGGCCTAAAGCTAAGCTAGAACGTATAGATTAAGAAAGCCTAGAGTCGAGCATAAGTTAACAAAGCCTCGATAAAGAGACTTACGGTATCTATATAGGGAGTAACATTCGATAAGGCAAGAGTAATGTATAAGGCGATCGTTAGACTAGCTATACTATACGGGGTATAGATTTGGAGAACAGGAGGCGTAGGCAAGCCGATCCCGAAACGGATAGAGCAACCCCTAAACAGGATATAGGTAGGTAACCTACGTAGGGTACTAGGCGTATATAAGACAACGTTAACAAGTACGGTAGAAATAGAGACAGGAACACTACTAATCGGCTAGTATATCCGGGGAATAAGAATTTAATACGCGGTAAGGACG
This sequence comes from Fulvia fulva, assembly GCF_020509005.1. Classification (NCBI taxonomy): domain Eukaryota; kingdom Fungi; phylum Ascomycota; class Dothideomycetes; order Mycosphaerellales; family Mycosphaerellaceae; genus Fulvia; species Fulvia fulva. The sequence goes on from NC_063012.1 coordinate 3,226,445, forward strand.
ATAGGTTACCTAGTACAAACTACGATCTAGGAGGCAAAGAATAAGATAGAAAGCTACTACCGGAGAGGGGCCGGACATAGGACAAGCCAAAAAGAGGATGACCTTACTACCTTTACGGCTATATAGAAAAGCACCGATTAGCTAGTACGAAAAGAGGAGGAGCGTAGGACTCGCTAGGCCGGCGGGAGTAAGGCTAAGACCTAAAGCCTAGCGGAATAGATAGCGAGCTACCTATTAGAGCAGGACTAGAAAAAGAAGCCCCCTAAGACAATAGGCCCGATAGCGCTCCGAGCCTTCTAGAGACACAATTACTAGCTATATAGGGACCTGACAAGGGCCGAGGTAAGCATAGCGATCCAAATCAGGTCCGAACATATTAGGTTAAGGGCCTACCTATTTAGAAGACGCGTACTAGACATCTATAGCCTAGCCTACTAGTGTAGCTACCTATCGCAAAACCTAGAACATATACTACTACGATGCCCGTAGTAGGCGAGAGGTAGGGGAAATTGGAGGCACTAAGCGGGAAGGAGAGACTATAAGTCAATCATTAGGGACAAAGGCAATATTCGCCGAATCTCTCGGTAGATACTATAGTAGGGATACCTCTAGTAGTTTAGCCTCGCTAGCGAGACGGAGGAGTAGATAGACAAGAGGCGGAAGCTAGGGGGTGGCAGATAGGGTAGTCATTAGGGCAGGCCTATAATACTAGCGTACCCCTAATAAGGGAAAATTAAGACAATAACTAGGAGGAAAAGATAGGCGGGAAGGAGGAGGGGTTTTCACTAACACGGTTTCCCCTCTATATATACGAAAACAAGATAGTATAGCTATATAGGCCAAAGGGCACTATAATAGCTTAATGAAATATCTATCTATCTATATATCCTATTAAGGGTGACCTAGATTAAAGGTATAGGGTACCTGTTCTTAATAGTTATTATATTTAGCCCTCGATAGTTAATATATACTCGGAGTCCTCCTCCTAGCTTACGTACTACTAGAATAGGAGCTAGGGACTAGCTTATCTTCTAACTAGCCTTACGGACTTTCCCTTTACTCTCCTACTTAGTGACCTATTTCTTGACTACTTTATTCTCTTACGGTACAAGCCTATAGGGTTTGCGGTAAGGAGGCTCTTATAGGCCGTCGGGCTTAATATAGATTTTATAGTCAATCTCCGGCCTATAAGGCGGGAGCCCTTTATAGTCTTTAGCTAAAAACGCGTCCGTAATATAATAGTACTCGGGCGGAAGCTTCTTCTTCGGGTTGTAGTTAAATTGCTTGTTTAGGAACTAATTAAGGTCGTTAGCTAACATTACGCTTAGCTTTAACTCGCCGTTACTATCCGTTCCGCTAGACTCGTTACTAGTAGGTAGAATATAGAAGTACTCGGCCCTAGGCCGGTACGTATATATCTCCTAAGCGTAACGACTGACGCCTTAATAGTCTACTTTCTTATCGTCGTCTATATATAAGGACGAGACGTTCAACTCCGCCCCTCCTACCGTAAATCCTAGCGACTCCCCGGTAAAGGGCTCTAGTCCGTATTTCGTACGTTACGGGTATTAGTAGTTTAGGGACTAAGCTATTATCGAAGTCTTCCTACGAAGATAGTGACTAAAGTAGTAGTCTAATCTAAGGGCTACTTCGCCGGTTTCCTAGAAGATATTAGGGTTATACTAGCTTAACTAAGGTAGGCTAAGGACGATCTCGTATTCGAGGTCGGTTACGTAGTATATTATTTACTCGTAATAATGACCGCCGATAATAACGTCGACTAAGGCTACGTGTGTAATACGCCTAATACTCGCCTTCCTATCGCCTAGTATTAAGTTCTTGCTCTAAACCAGGGGTATTAGAGAGATGTTAAATTTACGTATATATTTCTAATCGAGAAAGAGAGAGGTTGAAGTAGAATCTAGTAGGCCTCGTACCTTTCTATTTTATATTATTATAGGTAGTACTATATAAGGGTATATATCCGGTAACTATAGTTCTAATATATAGGCCGATATCTTACTTCTCCGCTATAGTCCGTCTCTTATATTCTATACCTCTCGATCTTATACTCTTTCTAATTCTTATTCTAACTACTATCTACTATACTTAGGTAGTAGCCCCGGCATTTCCCTACTCGGTAGTAAGGGCGCTTAAGTTCGGAGTCGCGTTACGTAGTCGAGGTAGACGGTAGTCGCCGTCGTAGCTATATATCTCGTACTCGGGGTTACTAGTAATATATAGTCCGGTACAGTAACGGAAGTACTTACCCTACTTCTTTAGATCTTCGCGACCCTCGCGGTTAAGCGGTAGTAGATTCTAAAGGTATACTAGCAAGTCTTCCTTCTTCTTAATGCCTAAGTACTATAGTAGGCGCTATACGATCGCGCCGGTTGCGCTAGCTACGGTAGCTATAGTAGTTATTACGTTACTAGTAGGGCCTAGGTTCTAGTTACCTCCTCCGCCGCTACTACGAGGGCGGTTATTGTCCTACTAAGAGTATAGCTACTCGGTCTCGTAGAAGGTCTCGTCTAACTCGGTATACTCCTTAATAATATCCTATATACTATTTAGGCGACGGTTAACCTCTCGGTCGTCGAATGTCTTAACGAAGTACTTACGGTTTAGGCGGTTACGGAAAAGTATTAGCTCGGTATTATCCCCCTAGTCTATCTAGGTACGTAACTTTAAGTAACGTACGAAGAATACAACAAAGGATTCCTTCTACTACTACTTATAGGTTATAATATCGACTATAGCCTTTATAGCTTCGTTCCGGGTACCGTACTATCGAGTTATCTAGTCTAGTAGCTCCTCGCCGGTACTAAACTCGTTATATAACTAATGTCCTAGGATAGGGATACGTAGCTTAATAGTAGTCTAGACTTTACTATTAGTCTATCTATATAGGAAGCGGAGGGCATCCTACTCGGTACGGAAGGTCGCTACTATAAGCTTTAGTAGGATACTCGTATACTAACTATCGAAAGATAGGTCGGTATCGTTCTTAAACTTCTTAGGATCTAGTACTCCCTTACCGATCTCTATACTACGCTCTAAGGTACGGTCGATATTAATAAGACGCTCGGCGAGGTCTACTAGCGGTATCTATATACGATTAGTACGCCCTCCTCTAGTACGTACCGTCTCTTAGCGCTCGTTACGGCGGCGATTATCGCGGCCTCGATCCTTGTCCTTATCGCTACGGCCTAGGACGTTATTATTATCGTTATCTCTACTACTACCCCTACCGCCCCCGGTAGCGGCTTTACGATATATACGCTAAAGCTTCTCGAGGGAGGTCTCTCGCGGGTAAGAGCGCGAGCGTAACGGACTACGGCCTCGACGCCTATTACCGTTAGTAGTATTGTCCTCTATAGCTTAGAGTCGAGTCTTTAAGTTATTAATCTTCTTCTATAACGCCTAGTTTATACTCTTAGTATCTTATACCTTCTTCTTAGCCTCTTATACCTTCTTCTTCTCCTTTTCGCTAAGATCGTAAAATTGCTTATATAGATTATTAGCTTACTTATACTTATCCTAGACCTCCTTTATCTTAGCTAGGTCTAGTATATTCTTAAGATCCTATACTATCTTCTATAATACGGACTTCTCGGTTCTAAGTATCTAATAGATACGGTCGTATTCGGCGTAGAGGTTACGGTACTAGTCGTTCTAGAGGTCGTTTATACGTTATAAGACGTCGACTTACTCGGTAGCGGTCTAAGCGGTATTAAATCCTCGTAGGATAAAGTCGTATAAAGTCTTAGGATAGTCTCGGACTAACTCGGCGAGGTCGTTCGCGTCGACGTTCTAGAAGTTACTAGCGGCAATATGTTCGGCTTCGTCGAGGGAGTAGTAAATAGGTAGTATGTCGTTGCTACCCTCTTCCTAGTACTCCTTTAGCTCGTAGAGTTCTATAAAGTTAATAGCGCCTCTCTATTCCCTATCGAGTACCTTCTCCTATACTATATCTAACTCCTACTAAAGAGCGACGCCGGTGTTAATTATAATACGCCGGTCGTTATCTTAAGTCTAGGACTATAGAAAAGATAAGAGATCTAGGAAAAGAGATATACGCTTACCTAAGGGCTTTACCGGTAGTAGTATACCGTTCTAGGTCTATAAGTCCTACTAACTCGTTATAGTATCGGTATTAACGCGACCTATCGCTATCGCTAAGGTCTTCGCGGCGTTAACTTCTCTAGGTATCTACGTACTCGGCGCCTTACCGTATTCTACTATACGCTCGTAGTCGCGTATTCTTTAGTTCTATAAGTCTATTCCTATTATTACGCGTCCCTTACCTAAATCCGTAATCTAGGTAGGGTAGTAGAATAAACTATAAGGGCGCGCGTACTATAGGGTCCGAGAGAGATAGTTATTATTCTACGAAGCTATAAAAGAGGAGCGCGAGGCGCGGCGAAGTTATATAGTTATACTAAGCCGCGCTAACCCGATACGGAAGGTCCGCGGAATAGCCGGGCCGACGCTTCGGTAGTAAAGGGTCGCGGGTAGCCCGTAATACGGGCAAAGATATATATAGATAGATAGATGATTCATTTACTAGTTATGGTGCCCTCCGGCCTATACGGGTTTATGTCTATATATGTTACTACATAAGGTAGGAAACCTATTCCTAGGTAAAAACCTCCTCTCCTTCTCTAATAGCTTCCTTACTATAAGTTCTCAGTTTTCCTTCTATTAGGGTGCACTAGTGTCATGGTGGTTAGCCTCTGACTACCTTGTCTGCAACCCTGGAGTTGTCCCCCTCTTCCTGCTCTCCTCCTCCTTCTTTCTCTCCTCAATCCATCTCTCTGTTTCCCTAGTAAGAGAGAACTGCTCCAAAAATCCTTGGTGGATGATCCACCTTGTAATTCTCTGGAGGTCTCCCTGATTGCTGATCATGGCTTGGAAGTTTCTGTTCCTTGCCCTTGCCCTCCATTCACCTCTCCCTGTACTCCATTCTTTGCAAACCAGAAGTCTATGTTCGACATTCTGGGACAGGTAGCCGCATGGGCAACTCTTGTCTTCGATACCTGGGACTTTTCTCTGATGCAGGTATGCCCTGACTCCGATGTGTTCAGAGCGGATTTGTATTGCTATGCTTGCTTCTGACCTGGTCAGGTCTGAGTACAGTAGGTAGTTGTGGCTACCAAACTGTTGGAGTGCCTTTGGGGTTCCTGGCCTCTGTGGGGTTCTTGTCCATTCAGTCTTCCAGAGGAGTCCTGCCATCCTTTCAGCTAGAGACTGTTGCTTCTTCCCTTGGCTGGCTGCTGATCCTCTCCCTTGAGCCCTTCTGTCCTGTTCCTGCTGGGCTAGGTGCAGCTGTTCTGTTAGTTCTTTGAACTTCTGCAGGTCCTGCTGCTTCTGTGGGGCTGGATTGGGTCTTGCTTGTCTGTGCCTTCTTGTGCACTGGCTCCTGATTTTGTTGACTGCCTTCTGGATTACTAGCTGGGCTGGGTATGTAGACGTCTTTCCCGCATACTGGTATCTCAACCCTTGAAGGTAGAGCTTGGCTGGTGGGGAGCTAGACTCCATTTCGACCACTCTTGTTGGAGTTGACTTGTATGCTCCAAGCACCTTTTTCAGACAGGAGGCTTGGGCTCTGCTGATAGGATCTGCAATTCTCTTTGGGATCTTGTCTTGGGCTGACCAGATCTGGGCTCCATATAGCATGGCTGGCTTCACAATGGCCTTATACATAACCTTTGCTTTCGCAAATGTGGCTCCCCATGTGGAGGCTGTAAGCCTATCAATTGATTGCCTGTTGTTGTCTGCTCTTGCCTGTGCTTTCTTGACCTGTGGTCCCCAGCTGAGCTTTGGATCCAGCCATATTCCTAGCACCCTTAATTCACTTAAGGGTTCTGTTGTGTGTCCCTGAATGGTGATTGGGGCTTGCATATTGTGTCTGTTTCTGGCTCTACTGAAGTGGATGAGTTGATACTTCTCTGGGGCAAATCTGGCTCCATGTTTCCTGGCCCATTCCTCACATTCCTTGTGTTTCTTCTGCAAGATTCTGCAGTTCTCTTCTGTGCTGTCTGACCAGGCTAGGATGTTTGTGTCATCCACAAACCCTGAGGTTGATGTGTTCCTAGAGTTTAGCTTTGCTGGCAGAGATATATATAGTTACGCGAGCTATCTAAGAGAGCGCGAGAAGCGCGAGAAGATAAAGTCGCGCAAATTGAGCTAGCGGATACTAGCGGCCGCTAGCGCGCGGGCGTACGGCCGACGATACTATATTACGAGGTAGTTCGTAAAAAGGGCTGTCTCGTAATATTAGCCTATACGATTTAGGCTAGGTATAGTCCTCCTTCTATAGCTTACGTAGTACTACTATTATAGACTCTCTATACGGCTTCTAGTAATATTCTAGTCGTAGGTACGCGGTAAATAGGTTTATAAGGCTCGGCGCGACCTCTTCTCTATACTCTTTTAGTAGTAGGTTTAGTATCCTATCTAGGCCTAGGGCTTTTTGTCCTTTTAGCTTATATATAACTCCTATTACTATATTAGAGCTAACCGCCTAATCTATATCTAGGGGTTCCGGGTATATACTCGGGTCGATATCCGTAAGGTCTACCTCTACTTACGTTAAAAAGAAATAGTTGGCTAATACTTTTGCCTTGCCCTAGGACGTAGTCTAGGCAATCCCTTCGCGGTCTACGATTAGAGGGAAGTAAGGGGTTCGTTACTCTTTAGGTAGTCGTGCCTATTTAGCTAGTCTCTATATCTATTCCGGGCTTTCTATAACGAGCCCGATCGTCGCTCTCTAGTCCTATAGCTTATCGCGTCTTATCTATACCTTCTTCTCTTATATCGCGCGATAGTATTACTTCTACGTCTCTTAGGTATATTTCTTTGTCTACTATCGGCTTATCCTTCTAGCCTCCTTTACCTTCGTAGAGTATTTAGGGGTCTAGAAGGCCTTCTACTATATTAAGGGCCGGAGTAACGGCGTATATTGTTCCGCTACTTACTATATAACCGAGGTAATCTGTTCCGCTACTTGATCTAGCTAAGCTATCGTCTCGAGTTCCCTATACTACGGTAGGTTTGCTATTAGAAAGTCTCTTATATCGTTCTAGCGTACCTTCTTCTAGTTACGGCGTAGTTTACTTACTAGCTCCTCTATCGCCTTTACCCCTAGCGTCGTTTCAATAGAGATATAGTCTAAGGAGGCCTCTAGCGCGTAGTTCGGTCGGTATTAGACTAGTCTCTCTTTAAGTTCTCGTAATAGAAAGTATAGGTCGATTATACTTATACTTATACGGGCCTTCTACGTCTCTATTCCCTTTAGTATTACTAAGGCTCTTCCGTAGCGTACAGTTTTATCTAGTAGCTTTCCCTCTAAAAACGCGTACGAGGGAGTAAAGTCGAATCCCTACTATAGGTAGTAGAGGTTAAAGTCGCCGAGGAGTACTTACTTTATATCTTAGCTTAAGGTCCGCTCTAGGTAGGCGAGGGTTTATAGTTCCCTACTCGTCCGACCCCGCGGTAGCGGGTTATAAACGTTATAGATCTAGATAGAGCCTTATGTCGTATCGATCTAGATTAATGTTATTTCTCCTAGGTTACCCTATTACGGTAGTATAACCTTCTACGACTTAAGGTCTATAGTCTTACTTATATATATATATATCCTCGGGGGTCGACGACGAGAATTACCTATACGTAGTGTCGGCTACGAACCTCTCGTCTTACTACGAGAGAGCTAAGTATTCTTACGCTAGAGCGTCGTAGGCGCGACGGGCGCGTAACGTAGGCGAAGCCGCGGCGAATAGAGGACTACTAGTAAAACGGGTATAAAAACTATCCGACGAGCGTATACTCGTATTAGGAGCGAGTTCCTCTTCTTTCTACGTATAAGAAGGGCGCGGAACCGTAGCCTATACGCTCGATAGGACACCTCTAGTATAAGTACAGAATTTTCACCTCCGGAGACCGTAAACCGAGCGGGCCGAGCGACGAATATTAGACGAGCGGACTATAGAACAATAACTAAGCGGACTATACGACGGCGTCGAGCGGACTACGAAATAATCTAGTATTTACTAGCGGGCAATGCGGTAGATAGGTAGACACGCGACGAAGCCTATAAGGGCCTATTAAGTACCCGGTATAGGAACGAGGGTTTTACCTAAGGTACTACCTATCCCGCTATATAACGTACCTAGTCTAATATAGTAGATTACGACGAGGAAAAGACGATAGCCTAAGTAAGGAGAAGACGGCTATTAGGACGGGGAAAAGACGTATAATATAAGTAGATTAGCTCTATAATCGGGGAGGATCGAGGGTAGGGTAATAAGGAACTTTATATTAGTTAGTAGGTAGAAACGTAAGGAGTACGCTACCCGGCGTAGTATATGCCCCGAGCAAACCTACGAGGTATAGACGGCTACTTTCTAGAGATAGGCTACGGTAACGCGAAGGGCGTTAAAACCTAGGGCGTAGTATATACTAGTAGCGACGGCTAATACTATCTATATAGCCCGAGAGGACGGATACGTATATCGGTCAATAGAGAGTACTAAAGGGCTTAGGCCTATAGAGGTAGATATTGGCTTAAGGAGCAAATAGGGAGGGAGGGCGTAGAGGGAAGCTTTTACTCCGGGCTAACCTCTCGAAACAAGGCTATACGGTAGTACTAGATAAGTAGGAAAGCGCGGTTAAGACTTATTACCTTATCTCGTAGCTAGCTTACTAAATACGATTCCTTCCTTACTCTCGATATCGTAGGAGCCTTCGATAACGTCTTATACTAAAGGCTAATATATATCCTATAACAGAAAGGTATCCTCTAGTAGGTAACGAAGTTCGTCTACTCCTTTCTCTAGGAACGGACGACATACCTAGTCCTAGGGAGGTATACGTCCGACCCGGTAAAGATAGAGGCTAGAATACCTTAGGGATCTACTCTCTCTCCTATTATATTTCTAATATTTATGTCTGATCTAATCCCCCTACTTACCTCTCTACAAACCTTAGTATCGGGATTTGTAGACGATATAAACATTCTAGCCTAGTTAGACTCGATAGAGGAGAACTGTCGCCTCCTTAAAGATAGGTATAAGAAATGCGAGGAGTAGGTAAAGAAGTATAGTACCCGGTTCGCCCCTAAAAAGTACTAACTTATACACTTTAGTAAAGCGAGAACATACTATAATATAAAGGCGGCGGTAAGAATCTAAGGCTACGAGACTAAGCTATTAGCGGAGCTACGAGTACTAGGGATCTAGCTCGACCCGAAGCTAAGCTAGAATATATAGATTAAGAAAGCCTAGAGTCGAGCGTAAGTTAACGAAGCCTCGATAAAGAGGCTTACGGCGTCTATATAGGGAGTAATATTTGATAAGGTAAGAGTAATATATAAGGCGAGCGTTAGACTAGCTATATTATACGGGGTATAGATTTAGGGAATAGGAGGCGTAGGTAAGACGATCCTAAAACGGATAGAGCAACCCCTAAATAGGATATAGGTAGGTAACCTACGTAGGATACTAGGCGTATATAAGACAACGTTAATAAGTACGGTAGAAATAGAGACGGGAACACTACTAATCGGCTAATATATCCGGGGAATAAGAATTTAATACGCGGTAAAGACGATAGATTACCTAGTATAAACTATAATCTAGGAGGCAAAGAATAAGATAGAAAGCCGCTACTAGAGAGGGGCCGGACATAGGACAAGCTAAAAAGAGGATGACCTTACTACCTTTACGGCCGTATAGATAAGTACCGAATAGCTAGTACGAAAAGAGGAGGAGCGTAGGACTCGCTAGGCCGGCGGGAGCAAGGCTAAGACCTAAAGTCTAGTAGAATAGATAGCGAGCTACCTATAGGAGTAGGACTAGAAAAGGAAGCCCCCTAAGACAAGAGGCCCGATAGTACTCCGAGCCTTCTAGAGACATAATTACTAGCTATATAGGGACCTAATAAGGGCCGAAGCAAGCATAGCGATCCAAATTAGGTCCGAATATATTAGATTAAGGGCCTACCTATTTAGGAGACGCGTACTAGATATCTAAAGCCTAGCCTACTAGTGTAGCTACCTATCGCAAAACCTAGAATATATACTACTACGATGCCCGTAGTAGGCGAGAGGTAGGGGAAATTGGAGGCACTAAGCGGGAAGGAGAGACTACAAGTTAATCATTAGGGACAAAGGCAATATTCGCCGAATCTCTCGGTAGATACTATAGTAGGGATACCTCTAGTAGTTTAGCCTCGCTAGTAAGACGGAGGAGTAGATAGATAAGAGGCGGAAGCTAGGGGGGTTATAGATAGGGTAGTTATTAGGGCAGGCCTATAACACTAGCGTACCCTTAATAAGGGAAATCTAAGACGATAACTAGGGGGAAAAGATAGGCGGGAAGGAGGAGGGGTTTTTACTAATACGGTTTCCCCTCTATATATACGAAAATAAGATAGTATAGCTATATAGGCCAAAGGGCACTACAATAGCTTAATGAAATATCTATCTATCTATATATCCTCGGGATAACGCCTCGTTCGCCCGAGATTACGGTATAGTATCTCCGGTTATTATAAGTAGCTAGTAGTCCTACGTAGGGGTTGATCTATAGTTCCTATACCGTAATAACGTAGTACCGTAGCGAGTCTAGCTCTTATAGAAAGTAGCGCTAGACCTTGTCCCTACTTTTGTTTACGTTATACTATACGATAGTAATGTCGTCGTATAGTATTATTTATTATCCGTAAGGTCTATTTCCGTACTAACCTACTATATCTCCTAAGCCTATATCCTACTATTCGGTTAGTCCTAGGGCCGCTAGGGCGCCCTAAAGATTCGTATTTAGCCTAGTTTATTAGTAGCCCGGTTAAGGTATCGAGGCCTACCGGGGGTTAGATACGTCTAAGGTTAGGTTCCCTTATTCGTCTCTTCTACCCTCTTTCTCTTACTCGGCTCGGAGCCCTTATATACGGTAGGTCCCTCCTACTATCGTTAGGAGTACCTAGCTAGTATAGAGATCCTTACTTGTCTCGCTCGTTCTTATACTACTATTCTAGCTAGGTATTAGTTTAAATACGCTAGGTACCTTCTACCGTAGTATATACCGTAGTATATATACCTACTCGATATACGCCTAGTAGAGGGAATCATCGATCTCTGCGCCAAAACACGACACATTCGAAAGCTCTTATCAAGGCCATTCCAACGATATAAAAAGCAGGCCACTGCCCCTAGGACTGAGGGAGTTCTACCTCATTCAATCTGGACAGCTTGAAGCTCTCTTCACCCTGTTTCTTCAGCTCCAAACGCCGCGGAGGTGCCTAGCTACATTGGGCAACTCCTAGGCAATGGCAGCCCAGGCTACGGCACTAACGGCGCCTACGGCCCTACAGGCGAAGCCCCCCCAAGACAACTGGCAGCAACTTATAGAGGACGCAAAAAGCATGGAAACTAACGATCAGCTCCCTTACCGGTCTCTACAGGTAATGATCACTCAGCTACGCACGGCGCTTGTACTGTCGTATCACCGAGGGCAACAAGAAATGAGGACGACGTCCCAGGCGATTAGCAAGGCCACCCGGAATCAACACCCCCATAGCTGGGCATCGGTCGCGGCATCGATACCAGGCCCCCGCCCAACGCACGATGCAGTTACGATCCGCATTGCAGCAAAGGAAGACCAGGCCGAAGTTGCGAAGCTATCGAACAAGGAGCTCGCCCAACGAATCAACCAACCAGGGGTGGTCGCAGTGAACCAACAGTCCAACGGCACTCTACAGATCTATACTAGCTCTGCTACTGCTAGGAGGCACCTAGAGGCACAGCCACAGTGGGCATCTAAGGTTGCGGCATCAGCGAAGGTCTCAACGAAACAATTCACGATCCTAGTCCACGACATGCCTAAGGAGTTTGACCCAACCAACCAGGGTCACCTACGCGCTCTCCAAGAGGACAACCCGGTCACTCTTAACTCTCCAATCCAGAAGGCGACTTGGCTCCATAGGAAATGGCCAGAAGGCAAGAAGGCCTCGGCGCTAATAGTATGGCTACAAGACGCGAAAGCGGCGGATCTAGCGATAGAACAAGGCCTGGTCTGGCAATACAGCCTCAAGACAGTAGAAAAGCACTCCTCATCCTTTCGTGTCCTCCAATGCTTCAAATGCCAACAGTATGGACACCAAACCTACACGTGCACAAACAAGCAGGCCTGCTCGAACTGTGCAGGAGACCATATGTCTAGGGACTGTACATCGACTACGAGACGGTGCGCGAACTGTCCGGGGCACCACCCATCGTATAGTGCGGAATGCCCACAGCGGAAACTAGCGAAAAACAAGGCAATCACAAACAGAACCGTCGCCCCAAGATTCTACGGCGACCGTGAGGCTAGCCCACACCGGAACCAACTAGCGGCGGTCGGGCACAAGCGCCCTAGGGCCGAGAACGATGTAAAGGATGCGCAGCCTAGGGCGTACGGGAGGCCACGTGCTCTGCTAGCTGCGGCGAGGGAATCTAACCAGGCCCGGCTCCCCTTTAGTACACAGCCGATAGGCGTAGACCAGGACGCACAGGGCAGTAGGACACAGGACGATACAGAGGAAATGATTGTCGATGCCGATGACTAGCCTCGACACGCTTAGCATCATCCAGTATAACGTCAACCATAGCAAGGATATAGTCCAGAACCATTTCCTACACGAGGCGGACCCGCGCGTCCACCACGTCCTTGCAATCCAGGAGCCATGGATTAACCCGCACCATAAGAGACCAACGACCTGCAAGTCACCAGGCTACACGACATGCCTACGAGGCGACGGCAGACCCCGCACGTGCTTCTATGTCAGCAAGGACATACTAGAATCCGACTGGGAGGTAGTGTACTACGCAGACGAAGAAGGCGGGGGCGATATTACCTCCCTCCACGTGGGTAGCACCTGGATACACAACCTATACATGCAACCGCCAGCCTCGAGGTCTAGCCGCGACCTAGGGGTCTGCAGACACCTAGACAGTGCGCTCAAGAGACAAGGGTGCCACATCGTAGTAGGAGACTTCAACATACACCACCCTTCCTGGGAAAGCCTTATGCAGCCGCACCCTATAGCCGACGAAGTACTCGACTTGATGGCGAGCAACGCAATTGCCCTCAATACCCCGAAGGACCTGGGCACCTGGAAGAGAGGGGGACTCCAAGGCACGATCGACCTCTCCTGGATCTCAGATAGCCACTACCACACGGTAACCTACTGTGGGATCGAACATGAACTCGAGGCGTCGTCAGACCACATGCCAGTCAGGACCTCTATTGCGACACAGATACAACGCACACCAGCGAGAACCCCTAAGCCAAACTGGGGAAAGGCCCACTGGGCCAACATCCAGGCGTACCTCGATGACTCCAAGAGGCTAGTCCAGATCGCGCAGCAGCAATACAACAGTAAAGACGAGATAGACGAAGCAGTCCAGGGGTTGACAGACGAAATAAGAAAAGCGACCTCACTTCACGTTCCGCTTGCCCAACCAACGACATGGTCCAAACCATACTGGACGCCGGAGTGCACTGCGGTAGTAAGAGAAGCAAGGAGAGCCCGCCGGGTGTGGACGAGCAGCCATAGCGAGGAGGCCTGGAACGTATACAGGGAGGCATGCCAACAGAAGAAAGCCATAATACGGAGGGAGAAAGCAGTCGGCTGGAGGGCCACAGTGGAAGAAATCGCCGGCAAGCCAGAGAGGATGTGGAAGCTAGCGAAATGGGCCCGACAGGACCCTACACAGGGCCCCTCCTTCTCTATCCCAGCGCTACAATCGCCTAGTGGCCCGGTTAGCGACCCCGAGGCCAAGGCGCGTCTACTGGCTAGCAAGTTCTTCCCACCCCCAGTCGAGGCTGATCTAAGCGACATAAACAGCTCTACTCCCCTAGCCCCTAGCATCGCGGTCCAACAGGAGGTGTCCGAGGGAGAAGTTACCGCTGTGCTGAGGAAGTTGCCGGCGAAGAAAGCCCCGGGGCCGGATGGGATCCCAAACGAGCTACTAAAGAAGTGTAGAGATCAACTAGCCCCAGCAGTTGCAGCGATCTTCAACGCCTGCCTACAGACCGGATACCACCCGATAGCTTTTAAACAATCGACGACAGTGGTCCTACGCAAGCCGCAGAAGGAAGACTATACGCAGGTGAAGTCGTACCGCCCAATTGCGCTCCTTAACACTCTTGGGAAGGCGCTTGAGAAGCTGGTTGCAACGAGACTCTCCGAGGCGGCAGAGGAACACTCCCTACTCCCGGACACCCAGATGGGTGCGCGCCCACAGCGATCGACGCTATCCGCGATGGAACTTATCACCTCTCAGGTAAAGGCCATCTGGTATAAGAATAGGGACAAGGTGGCTTCCTTACTTAGCCTAGACATATCGGGAGCCTTCGACTACGTGTCACACCCGCGGCTTCTCTACATCCTAAGGTCGAAAGGACTCCCTGAGTGGCTTGTCAACTTCGTACGGTCCTACCTCCAAAACCGCAGTACGTCGATCCTGGTCGGCCAGTACAGAAGCCCATTTCAAGCAGTCCACACTGGAATCCCGCAAGGCTCAACGCTAGCACCTATTCTGTTCCTCTTCTTTATGGCGACGCTGCTCCCAGCCCTAGAATCCCAGAACACCGCTGCGAGCGGCTTCGTAGACGACACAAACATCCTAGCGTGGTCTTCCTCGACTGAGGAGAACTGTAGGCTACTAGAAGAGAAGCACAAGATCTGCGAGGACTGGGCTAGGAGGCACGGGGCTCGGTTTGCCCCAGAAAAGTACAATCTGATACACTTTACGCGCCGGCCACGGTTCCACAATATGCAAGCTTCTATCCAGATACAGGGGCACACGACTAACCCGGCAAATCAGCTCAGGATCCTCGGACTATGGGTGGACCCGGCGCTACGGTGGAGGAAGCACGTACAGGCAATATTACGGAAAGCTGAACAGAATATGGCATCATGCCAGAGGCTCACTGCGTCCACATGGGGGGCGGACTTCCGGCAGTCACGACTTCTATATACGGCTATTGTACGGCCAGTCCTTACCTATGGCAGCCAAGTGTGGTCCTTAGGCGAGAGGGCCTGCCCATCGAAGGGACTCGTCGCGCCGCTAGCGAAGATCCAAAACCAATGCCTAAGGAAGGTCACCGGGGCATATAAGTCGACACCAACGAGGATGCTTGAGCACGAGACCGCTATACCGCCGATCGACCTATACATCCAGGGACTACGGACCTCCTACTTAGGCAAGTCGGCACAGTACCCAGTACAGAAGGTCATCGCCAGTGCAGTCGCAAGGGCCCGCGAATCAGTACCAGCGCACAAGGGCATTCGACCCGGAAACGAGCCGAACTACCGGGCAAGGGACGAACAGCTAGCAACACAATGGGAAGGTGAGAAATCGTTTGTAGAGCAACTATGGAAAGAGAGGTGGAACAACCAGGTTGTAGGGCATAGTGGACGCCCTCAGCCAGCGGGACAACCTAAGGAATGGTCAGCTACAAAATCCGCGGTCAAGCACCCCCCGAAGCTCATCCACTACCGCCTTACGAGGGCACAGAGTAGCATAGCAACCCAACTGCGAAGCGAACACATCGGCCTCCAGGGGTACCTATCATGGAGGAAGGTTCCAGGATACACGAATACTAGCTGCCCCTGCGGCTATCGCTCCCAGAACGTACGGCACGCACTCCTCGTCTGTCCGAGGTGGTCGCTAGGAAGGGGGGAGTGGATGGCAAAGGCGAGGAACCGGACGATTGGGGCACTTCTTAACAACGCTGAAGACCTACGGCGCATTACGAACTGGATACTAGAGAAGGGCTGGCTAGAACAGTACCGCCTAGTAGGAGCAGTGCAGGAAGAGAGGACACGACGCAGCGCGACGAGACCGGCTAGGAGCGGGGGCTAACGGGGTAGTGACATGGACTACGTACGTTCAGAGGGAAAGCTAATCTAGACAAGGAGTAGTCGGGGGCGGGAAGGGTTTTCACCTATTCGGGTTTCCCTTTGTACATAACAATAGATATATACCTGCATAGGCCGGATAGGGTCCTAGAACAGGGGAATGACAAATCTATCTATCTATCTATATACCTACTCTCCTTTTCTAGGCATTCCCTTCCCTAGTATAGGCCTATATAGTAAGGACACCTTAGGGTCTTCTCCCCGTATTTTAGGGCTATATAGCCGTACTATTAGTATTAGAAGTACTATAGTACCCTATAGCTACTCTAATAGATCTCTATATCTATTCTCTCGTAGTTCTAGAATAGCCTATTATCTAGTATCTAGTTAGCTTGTTCCGCTATCTCTACCTAGATAATAAGCGATAAATATATCTTCTCTCGGTCTACTATCATATATAACTATACCGCCTTCGTTAGTCGTACTCCTAGGGATATATTCTAGTTCTATACTTAGAGTTAGGGAAGGTCTTCGACCTTAAATGTCCTAGGACCCCGTAGGCGATAACGGTATACTATTAGTAGGAGACTCGCGCCGACTTTGCGACTTTAGTAGTCTACTCCTTATAAGTCTCTAGTTTTTGTCTATTAGACTCTTATACGATAAAGAGTCTTACTACGCCTATTGCCTCTACCTTTGCTCCGACTACCTCCTTTAAGCCGATTCTGTCGACAATCTCCTTACTTATTAGGGCTACGATTTCTTGTTTCTCCGCCGGATTAGTAATATATAGGCGTACCGTATTACTTACCTTCGTAGGGGGTTAATTCTTACCTACTACTACTATTACCTATATAGTGAGTCTCTAGGCTACCTTCTATATTACTTATTAGATTATCTTCGGGATTTAGTATAATAGCGCTTTTAGCGCTCCTAGTAGCTATACTATAGTATTCTTATATATCCGGGCGACGTAGACGGAAAAGATAGAAAAAGACCTCTCTATATATTAGGTATAGGCCCTCTAAAACACGACATATTCGAAAGTCCTTATTAAGGCTATTCTAGCGATCTATAAAGTAGGCTACTACCCCTAGAATTAAGGGAGTTCTACCTTATTTAATTTAGATAGCTTAAAGTTCTCTTTACCCTATTTCTTTAGCTCTAAACGCCGCGGAGGTGCCTAGCTATATTAGGTAACTCCTAGGTAATAGTAGCCTAGGCTACGGTACTACCGGCGCCTACGGCTCTATAGGCAAAGCTCCCTTAAGACAACTAGTAGTAACTTATAGAGGACGTAAAAAGTATAGAAACTAACGACTAGCTCCTATACCGGTCTCTATAGGTAATAATTACTTAGCTACGTACGACGCTCGTACTATCGTATTACCGAGGGCAATAAGAAATAAGGACGACGTCCTAGGCGATTAATAAGGCTACCCGGAATTAACACCCCTATAGCTAGGCATCGGTCGCGGCATCGATACTAGGCCCCCGCCTAATGCACGATATAGTTACGATCCGTATTATAGCAAAGGAAGACTAGGCCGAAGTTACGAAGCTATTAAATAAGGAGCTCGCCTAACGAATTAACTAACTAGGGGTAGTCGTAGTGAACTAATAGTCTAACGGTACTCTATAGATCTATACTAGCTCTACTACTACTAGGAGGCACCTAGAGGCATAGCTATAGTAGGCATCTAAGGTTACGGTATTAGCGAAGGTCTTAACGAAGTAATTTACGATCCTAGTCTACGATATACCTAAGGAGTTCGACCTAACTAACTAAGGTTACCTACGTACTCTCTAAGAGGACAACCCGGTTACTCTTAGCGCTAATCGTATAGCTATAAGACGCAAAAGCGGCGGATCTAGTAATAGAATAAGGCCTAATCTAGTAATATAGCCTTAAGATAGTCGAAAGGTACTCCTTATCCTTTCGTGTCCTCTAATACTTCAAAGACTAATAGTATAGACACTAAACCTATACGTATATAAATAAGTAGGCCTACTCGAACTATATAGGAGACTATATATCTAGGGACTATATATCGGCTACGAGGCGGTACGCGAACTATCCGGGGTACTACCTATTATATAGCGCGGAATGCCTATAGCGGAAACTAGCGAAAAACAAGGCAATTATAAACAGAACCGTCGCCCTAAGATTATACGGCGACCGTAAGGCTAGTATATACCGGAACTAGCTAGCGGCGGTCGGGTATAAGCGCCCTAGGGCCGAGAAAAATATAAAGGATACGTAACCTAGGGCGTACGGGAGGCTACGTACTCTACTAGCTACGGCGAGGGAATCTAACTAGGCCCGGCTCCCCTTTAGTATATAGCCGATAGGCGTAGACTAGGATACGCTAGGTAGTAGGATATAGGATATTATAGAGGAAATAATTGTCGATAACAATAACTAGTATTAGGAGACTATAGTCCGAGAGTATAAGGGTATAGTATTAACGAAGTCGATAGCTAAAGATAGAAGAGAGTCTAAGAACGAGGCCTATACTTAAAGGCCGAGGTGTCGGGCGTCGGTATCGGGCCGAGCTTAGTCATCCGGGTCACGTGACCAGGGATCACGTGATCAGATTCGAATCCTTCACTTACGGAGCGGCCGTAACACTACCCCCCTCTAAAATACCTTCGTCTCGAAGCGTATATCCTTAAATCTCCCTTAGCGTAAACGCGAAAGCTTTATTATCCTCTATATCGTTCGTTTCGTCTATCCGCTCTAATAACTTACTAGAGGTAGGTACTAAAACCCTTTCAATATAGCTATCGTTAGTATTAGGCGTATAGTTATCCTTAGCTAGAGCTATAGGGCTATTACCTTTACGTAGAGGCTATACCGTTACGGTTAACTAAGGTACTAGATCTATTACGTTCGCGTCCGGCCTTATATCGACTAAGGTCTTATTCGGAATCTAATCTTCTAGCGGATAAAAGTTAATCGGTATAGACTTAGTTAGGTTATTATACTTAAAGTCTACGACTACCTTTGGTATATCCTTATATACTACGCTCGCGGGCTCCTAGGTAGACTTACTATCTAAATAGGCCTTCTATTTTCCTAGTATAGTAATGCCTCTGCCCTTCGGCTTAGAATCTAGGACGCGTTTAACCTCCTAGGTCTTAAATGTGTTACTAGTTTTATTAGTAACCTCGATCGGCGGCGGTCGTACGTTATCTTCTAGATCTACCGGTCGGAGAAGATTTGAATAGAAGGAGTTATATACGCGGATCGTCTCTAGTAGGGCAATACTATACGCATTCTTACCGAGCGCGGTAGTAATTATTACCGGTCTAAACTACTTGATATTAAGCTTCTTAGCTAGGCGTAATGACTTCTAGTTCTTAGTATTAATATAGATACGGTCGCCTAGGCTATATCGCGGTAGTATAGTACGGTATATATTAGTGTTATCTACTTATAGGGCTTAATCGTAACGTAAGTATCCGTATAGGTACGTACGGAAGTCCTTTATCTATTAAGTAAAACGCTCTACCTTTTCGGCGGATAGGCGTTACTTAGTAGGTATTAGACGCTTAGGGAGGCTATCTCTATTAAAGTTACTAGTACGAGGATTACGACCTCGTTTAGTAAAGAATAGCGACACACCTATTACTTCTATAATATAGTTATTCTTTACGAATTCCGCTAGCGGAAGCTGCTATACCTAATCTCCTTATACGTAGTTAATAAAGACACGGAGGTACTTCTCTATCTCCTTATTCGTATTCTTAGACTGTCTATCGGTCTTAGGATAGAAGGCTATAGACAACTTATAGACTATCCTATTACGGGTAGTGATCTATAAGACGATAGTATAGGGTTGCTATAAAATAAGCGTTGTTCGGTAAGGCTACGAAAGAGAAGCGCGAAGCGCGCGAGATATATAAGGAAACGCTAAGGCGCGCGACATTACGGTAGTAGTGAACCGTAATAGTAACCCCCCCTTTAGATCGCTATTCGTCCTCGGACGGCTCTGTCTCTATAGTAGTATATCTACGAAAACTATATTATCCTCTAGTCTATCTTGTTTATTAAGTATCCGAGCCTATGTCTATATAGACTTAGTATAAGACCGTAGTATACTAGTAACTCGGTCCTTATTAGGTATCTAGTCGTACGGCGGCTTAAAGTCGGCGGGTATAGACTTCGTCGGAAAGTTATAGTAGAAGTCTATAATAGAGGCGGCTACTCCTACTAATACTTCTAGTAACTCCTAGCTCGGCTCGCGGTATCCTTTCTACTTTACTAGGTACTTATACTCGTCTTACTTCGGTAGTAAGTATTTAAGTAGTCTTCGCGCCGCTAGCGAAGATCTAAAACCAATGCCTAAGGAAGGTTACCGGGGTATATAAGTCGATACTAACGAGGATGCTTAAGCACGAGACCGCTATACCGCCGATCGACCTATATATCTAGGGACTACGGACCTCCTACTTAGGCAAGTCGGTATAGTACCTAGTATAGAAGGTCATCGCTAGTGTAGTCGTAAGGGCCCGCGAATCAGTACTAGCGTATAGGGGCATTCGACCCGGAAACGAGCCGAACTACCGGGTAAGGGACGAATAGCTAGTAATATAATAGGAAGGTAAGAAATCGTTTGTAGAGTAACTATAGAAAGAGAGGTAGAACAACTAGGTT
The DNA here is from genome assembly GCF_020509005.1 of Fulvia fulva. Lineage (NCBI taxonomy): Eukaryota > Fungi > Ascomycota > Dothideomycetes > Mycosphaerellales > Mycosphaerellaceae > Fulvia > Fulvia fulva. Next base: position 3,247,011 of record NC_063012.1, read on the forward strand.
GTAGGGCATAGTAGACGCCCTTAGCTAGCGGGACAACCTAAGGAATAGTTAGCTATAAAATCCGCGGTCAAGTACCCCCCGAAGCTTATCTACTACCGCCTTACGAGGGCATAGAGTAGTATAGTAACCTAACTACGAAGCGAACACATCGGCCTCTAGGGGTACCTATTATAGAGGGAGGTTCTAGGATACACAAATACTAGCTACCCCTTCGGCTATCGCTCCTAGAACGTACGGTACGTACTCCTCGTCTGTCCGAGGTGGTCGCTAGGAAGGGGGGAGTAGATAGTAAAGGCGAGGAACCGGACGATTAGGGCACTTCTTAACAACGCTAAGGACCTACGGCGCATTACGAACTAGATACTAGAGAAGGGCTAGCTAGAACAGTACCGCCTAGTAGGAGTAGTATAGGAAGAGAGGATACGACGTAGCGCGACGAGACCGGCTAGGAGCGGGGGCTAACGGGGTAGTAATATAGACTACGTACGTTTAGAGGGAAAGCTAAACTAGACAAGGAGTAGTCGGGGGCGGGAAGGGTTTTCACCTATTCGGGTTTCCCTTTGTACATAACAATAGATATATACCTATATAGGCCGGATAGGGTCCTAGAACAGGGGAATGACAAATCTATCTCTATTTAAGTAGTCTTCCCTTTCGCTTAAAATATTTCCTATCGAGTATATCCTCTACGAAGTACTCTTCGGATGTTTCGCTATCGTCGTTACGGGTAATCTCGATTAGAGGCGGCGGTACTAGGATCTGTCTAGGTTCGGGGTCATTAGTAGCTAGTTATAGGAGCGAGGCGTAGAAAGTGTTATAGAGATTGCCTAACTAATCGGGTATATAAAGCGGTAAGTATTTTAATACGGGAGTATTACGGTGATCTTATACGGCCCTACGTTCTTAATATCGAGCTTCTTAGACGGGCGTATTGTTGACTAGTTAGTAGTATTAATATAAACTTTGTCGCCGATATTATAGTTCGGAGGTAGCTAGCGATATACGTTTTTAAAATCTACTTATAACGCTTAGGCTAATATAGTTTCTTACCTTAGATATACGTATATCTAGTTTATACGCTTAGTAAACGTATTCGTAGATTCTATATCGAGTCGTTACTTATAGAGTATAAGCTTTATAGGGGTAGTTAGACTAGTATCCGTAAATTCTAGGTTACGACCGGTATTAGCGTAGAAGGGTAATACTCTAGTAGTAGCTAATATATAATTATTAGTAGTAAACTCGTCAAGTAGTAACTAATCAACCTAATTATCTTAGGCGTAGTTAATGTAGGCCCTAAGGTATCGTTCTATAACTTTATTCGTGTTCTTAGACTATCTATTAGATTCTAGGTAAAAGGCCGTCGATAGTCGTTATTAAATACCGAGTAGGGAGCAAACTCGTCTCTAGAACGTAGACGTCTACTAGGAGCCCCGATCCGAGACGATACTCTTAGGAATGCTATAACGTACAAACATATAGCGGATAAAGATATATACGGTATATAGGGCGTCTATCTATAGTACTAGGATCAGGTGTCTCTCCTTAGTAAGCCTATCCGTAACTATAAGGACGTTCTTATACGTTTGTCTATCGGTTAAGCTCTTACTTACGGGCAAATCTATAACGAAGTTAATAGCGATATCCTCCTATACTCCGAAGGGTACCGGCGATAGTATAAGGAGGCCCTAATACTACTGATTTGACGGAACCGTTATTCTATATATAATATAATTACGGATGAATCTCTTAATCGTTTATACTATACGTAGCTAGCGGTAGTATCTACTGATCAACTCGAATGTCTTTCTACGGCCGGGATACCTAGCCGCGGGTATGTCGTAGAAACGTTTCGTAATTAGAGTACGAAGTTCTACTATACTAGTAACTTCTAGGACAAATAAGCTATATCCTCCGTAGGCGTTCTTTATATAGATTATACTATCTTCTACTTTAGACGTACGATCGTCGATCTTATGTTTACGTAATAGGGGTACTTACTAGTTCTACGATAGCTATTATATAGTAGCCTAAACGGTCTCTTCGTTATATAGAGTCTTAACTAATATAAGTAAATCCTACTATACTACCTACTACGCTACCTCCCCCTCCCGTAGCTCGCTTAAATTGAGCTTAATATCGAGGCGTACGGGCGGTAGGATGACCTAGCTCTAATACTATAGACGTAGATCGCTTAGATCCGACGGTAGATCTTGCGATTGTCTAGTAAGACTATTAGGCTTTATACCTTATATACCTAGACGATAGGTGATTTTAAATACGAACTGTACTAGGAACTATACCTAGTGTGCCTACTGTCTATTAAGTTGTTTCGTACTTATAAAGTATTCTAGGTTCTTATAATCGGAGTAGATAATAACGGGGTTGTTATCTATATCCTTTATATTCTCGAAATCGGTGTCTATATTTTCGTCCAAGTTGACGGTAAGCTTAGGTCTCTATTCTTCGAAGGCGAGGACGATAGCTAATAGTTCCTTATCGTAAATCTCGTAGTTATACTCCTATAGTAACATCTTCTTAGACATATATACTACCGGTCTCTAGACGTCTTCGTATTTCTATAAAATTACTACCGTAGTAACAAAATCTAAGGCAAGTGTTTCGAATATAGTTTCTAACCCTAGTACGAAGTGTGCGAGTACTATGTCCGTTAAGAATATATCTTTTAATCCTTAGAAGGCTGCTTCGCATTCTATTATCTAAACGAATAGTATCGGCTTACTATCTTACTAGTCTTTATTAAATTCGTAAGGGGCATATAGATTTTAGAGAAGTTCTATATAAACCTTCGATAGAAGTTTCCGAACCTAAGGAATGCTTATATATCCTTTAGGCATATTAGAGTAAGCCAGTTCTTAACTACGTCGACCTTTTCTAGGTCTATACGGATACCGTCGACTCCTATAATAACACTAAGGTACTTCGTCTCTATTTAGTAGAACTCGCATTTGTCGATGTCTAATTATAGGCCGGCTTTACGTATACGCTATAGTACTTTACGTACGTGTTATATATATTCCTCGAATATGTCGCTAAAGATCAGGATATTATCTAGGTATACTAAATAGAAGTCATCGAGATACTCCCTAAGCGTATCGTTAATATATAATTAGAATGTTCCTAGAGCATTATATAGGCCGAAAGGCATTACTATATACTCGAATTGACTATAGCGAGTACTAAACGCAGTTTTCTATTCGTAGCCCTCCGTAATACGAATACGGTTAGATAATATCGAGTTTAGTAAAGTACTTCTTCCTATTTAGACGGTTTAGCGTTTCTTAGAATAGCGGTATTAGGTATCTACTTTTGACCGTAAGGGTATTAAGAGCTCTATAGTCGATCCAGACCCGTAGACCGCCGCCTAGTTTACGTATAATTAGTACTAGTATAGAAGCCGGGCTCGTACTTCGTTATATTGCTCTAGATTCTAGCTAATTATCGACCTACTTCTTAATTACCTTATTCTTACGAGACGACATTACGTATAGCCGCTTAAAAGGAGGTGACTTAGTTTCGTCTTTAAGGTGTATTTTATAGTTTTTACTAGGGCGGTAAGGTAGGATCTTCGATATATTCTAACGGTTAAAACAGTCCTCGAAATCGTATAGTTCCTAGGGTAAGTAGACCTTAGTATCTTAGTCCTTGTCTTTCCCTTTTATAAATCTATTAAAGTCGTTGTTTACTATTATTATATATACTATTAAGGGGTTTACTAACTATACCTTCCGAAGGTTTATAGCGTAGAGCCTAGTAGGATCGAAGTCTTACCTAGTCGCTACTATTACGTAGGCTCGTAGTAGGTTAGCGTAGTACTTCTGACTAGGTAGTATAATCTATATTATATAGACTTCCGCTCCTTTCTTACGAGCTAGTTTTACTACGTAGGCCGCGGAGATGTTTACGATATCGATCTCTAGTTCTAGTTCGACAACTCGTTACTTTTATTTCGTATATCGGTACGGTCGCTTTAACGTCTTAACGCCGTCTACCGGTAACGGTTATCGAGTATATATACGGTAGTCATCCTCTTCGTCCTCAAACGTCGTATAGAACTATAGTTAGGGTATGTGCTTAGGTAACGATAGCGTAGGAGCGGTGACTTCGTCGGGGTTATCTTCTACTATCGGCGGTCGATAATTGCCTAATAGTGCTAGCGTAGCTAGATAGTTAATAGACTATACTATTAGGTACTTATTAGACCTCTAGTTTGCCTTATAGGTACGGCATTCCAAATGATTTATTATTATAATGCCCTTCTCCTATTATATCTCTAGTTCGTAGTCTACGAACTAACTAGAGCCGAGCACGATATTATACTCTAGTGATTCTACTAAGTAGTAGCTAAGGATTTCGACGTGGCCGCCGATATTAAAAGGAAAGTACGTAGACTCGGTAATAAGCTCGTTAGCGGAGCCGCTATTAGCTAGTCCTAATTAAAGAGGTTCTTCCTAGAGTCGAGGAAGATTATATATACGAGCGTATATAGAATTTATATACTAAGAGGTAGCACTATAATTAAGGAAGGCAAGAGCTTAATTAATATCTATACTACTAGGTATTATAAGGTAAGGGGACACTCTCGGCCTTAGTACCCCTTGTATAATAGGCGGTATTAGAGAGCTTACTAATATACGTAAAGCGTACTCTAGTCCTTATATTACCGTATCTCGCTATATTTCCTTCTTAGTATTATATTCGTAAGTAGGACTAACGGTTGTCGTACTTAAGCGTTAGTCTAGCTATTTCCCTATTACTAAGGGTTAGCCGGTGTCTATATTATAGAGCTAGTATTCGCGCGCGGCGGAGGGCGCTTATACTACTTAATAGGGTAGTCTAGTAAGTATAAGTTATAGTCTATACGGCGGTAGCGGACATAACCGCCTACTACGATAATACTAGCCTTCTCCTTAGGCTTAAGCTTCTTAAGTTCCTTAAATTCGCGCGGTATCTAAGCGTATAGCTTAAGGCCTAAACCTTAAGCTACGCCGGGCGCGGTAGGTATAGTGCCGTTACTACTACTAGTACTACGAGGTAGTCGTAGTATAGCTAGGGTCTTTGACTTTAGGCGCTCGAACTTAGCTTCGAGCTTATAGTATAGGTTAACTAAGTCTTCGCGGTCCTTAGTCTCTATAGGCAGTACCTCTATATATTTGTAGTTAAGCTTACCCTCGAGTAGGCGGTGATTAGTCTTAGCTAATAGGTCGTACAAGTTACGCTATTCGTCGTACTTAGCAATAAAAATAGAAAATGACTCGTTCTTACCCTACTATAAGACCTAGAGCTTCTAGAAGGCCTTACCTACGACGTCCTTCTTACTATACCGATCGATAAGGAATTAGATTATACTATCGATAGACTTAAAGGGGTTAACGTAATTACGCTTAGTACGCTTAGAGGGTACTCGCGGATTATATAGCTAGTACGGGTACCCGTCGAGGTAGTTAAGGATATAGCGTAGTCCGTCCTTAATAGTCTAGAACTATATTACGGACAGCTTGATCTCTAGCTAATCGAGCTAACGGTTAAAGTTTATATTCTTATTATCGAACTTACTTTCTAGGTCCTTAACTAACTTGTTAGTATATATAATATTAACTAAGGGTTCGATAGTAGTGAAATCGCTAACGGCGGTATTACTAGTTACCCTAGAAGCACTACTAGGTGTACCCTAGCGTTCTCGTCGTAAGGAGTTACGGCGTAGGTAATAGCGTAGTCGACTATTATCTCTACCTTTATCGTTATTAGAGTTGTCTCCGTCGTTATTACTACTACCTCTACTACCTCCTCGTCGGGTACCTCTACCTATACGGTCCTACTAAGTAGGAGGCGTAGGTGATCGTAAAACACCGTTACGACGAGGGGAGTAGACGCGGACCTAACGACTACGGTTATTATTATTATTACCGTTAGTACCGCTAGTATCGCTAGTATAAGGGCGCGCGTATTATAGGGTCCGAACGAGATAGTTATTATTCTACGAAGCTACGAAAGAGGAGCGCGAGGCGCGGCGAAGTTATAAAGCAAAGCTAAGCCGCGCTAACCCGATACGGAAGGTCCGCGGTTCAGCCGGGCCGACGTAGCTATAGTAGGGGGTCGCGGGCTACCCGTAATAGTATGCCCCCTCCCAAAACACGCCTTAGTCCTCTAAGCGTTATCCACCTTATAAGGCTACTTGCCTGTCGAGCTCTATAATCGCGCGAACGCCTAATTATCCTCTAGTGCCCTGTCGTTATCCAATAACATCGCATTCGCTCTATTAAGACTATCCTCGACCGGCTTCCTTCGAGAAACATATTGCCTAGTTAGCTAGCTTACCCTAGACCTACGTCTATCTTCGGCTAGTACTCGCGTATAATCCTTATAACTAAAGTTAGGTATTATTATAGGCTCTATAGGCTCTACTCGAGTATCGAATATATACGGAGTAGATTCTATTAGAGGTAAGGCTCGAGGCGACTTATTCGTAACGGTGTCTTTCGGAATAACCCTAATCGTATTAAGCCCGAGCACCTTAGTAGCTAGTAGGGACTAGTTAGATAGAGCTACGAAGCCTATAGGCGTAGACAACTCCGGCCGGTTATAGTGAAAGTCTATAATAGCGGCGGCCGCGTATTTAAGTATGTCCTCTATAGGTTACTAGGTCTTACTATCCTCCTCGTTCTAATATCTAGCCCATTTCACCTTATACTATATATCTACCTTGCGCTTATGCCCCTTCTTTACCTTGCCTACCCGCTTATAGGTATATATATCAAGAATCTTTCCTACCTCGTATATATACGTAGGTGCTACTACTATATCGGCTGCTATATTAGCCTCGGTAGTGTTAGGTCCGATAGTTATCGGTAGTAGCGGCGCTAGATACTACCCTTTAAGTAGTAGGAAATCGGGGTGGTCGGCTCGTTATAGTAGTAAGGTATAGAAGTAGTTATTAAGTCCTACCGGAGCGTCTAATAGTTTTAGTCAATAAGAGAGTCTAGCCGGTATGACTTCCGTAATCTAGTAAGGGCCGGTATATTTCCTATCTAGCTTCTTAGATAGTCGAGTCGTACGGATGTTCTTAGTACTAAGATATACCTAATTACCTACCTTATAGTCTAGAGGAATACTACGGTAGCGGTTTGCTACTTCTACTTAGAGAGCTTATGACATTCGTATATTCTCTTAAAGGTGCTTATAAAGCTCGTAAATTCGACGTATAAAGGTTTCTACTGATCGCGTATCTAGTCGCTAGAGAGTAGTTAGTCCTCCCTCCTTTCTAGCGTTTAGGTCAACTCGCTCTATAAACTTAGGGTTATAGCCTAAGGTAGCGTAGAACGGCGATATACTAGTAGTCTCGGACAGGTAATTGTTAATCGCGAACTAAGCAAGGCATAGCTATTCTACCTAGTCATCCTGTACCTTATTAGTAAACATACGAAGATACTGTTCTATCGCCTAGTTAGTACGTTCTGACTGTCTATTAGTTTCTAGGTAATACGAAGAACTTAGCTTACGATTTATACGGAGCATCTTATAGTGTTTCTTCTAGAAGGTAGCAACCTACTACTTACTACGGTCTAATATAATAGTGTTAGGAAACCCGCGCCGATAGAACAAATGTTTAAGGAAAAGCCTTGCCGTATTCTATACTATTATTACGCTAATAGGGATCAGCTCGACTTCCTTAGTAAGCCTATTAGTAACGGTTATAATATTATTATAGACTATACCGTTAAGAGTGCTATCTAGGAGTCCGATAACGAAGTCGACTACAATATGTTTCTAAGGCCGATCTAGAATAGGAAGTGGCTATAATAATCCTAGTGGCTAGGAGTATAGAGATTTTGTTATACGGTAGGTACGGCAATTCGCGGTATATCTACGTACGGATCTTACTAATCTAGGCTAGTAGAATTTACGTGCTACGAGTTTATAAGTACGAGCTCGTCCTAGATAGCCTACTGCTAGAGCGTTATAGTTTATCTTAATTATCCTAGTCTATAAGGCTTAGTTATCTAGTACCTATAAGCTCTAGCCGTCGTATTGATTTCGAATATATAGTAGGTCGCTATCTACTTTATAGTATACTAGATGAATCTTCGCTCTCTATAGTAGTATAGGAGTACGGTCTTTCTATAGGTCTATAATCGCGGTCTTAAGCTCGTTATTAGTTACGTACGCCGTCGACATTCGATACTCGAGTTCGGCTTCCCGTTAACTTTTACGCGTCGCCGGTTATTTAGTAGGCGTATCTCGTTCTATAGGCATAAACTCTTTAGCTTTAGGGTCTAGCTATACTAGTTCCTCTTCTTCCGGCGTATCTTCTACTATTGCCTATAGTAAGGCGATCTTAAGGAATCGCTTAGGAGGTAGCAATGTCTGATACTAATACTAGTTCCGAGGGTCGTTCACCCCCTACGGAAGGTCCTAGCTACGTCTCGTTAGGCTGTCTAGCTTTATACCTTGAAGTCCTAGACGGTATATTATCTTAAAGTTAAACTATAACAAGAACTTAGCCTAACGCGCTTATCGCCGATTTAGCTACTTTGTCTTTATAAAGTATTCTAGGTTCTTATAGTCGGTATAAATCTTGACTAGCTATAAGTCCTTATTATCTACTTCGTAGGCGAGCTCGGGTCTCTATTCCTTAAAAGCCTTAATAATAGCTAATAGTTCCTTATTATAGATTTTATAATTGCACTCCTATAGACTCAACTTCTTCGAGTAGAAGGCTATAGGATGTAGTATACCCTTCTCGTTATACTACGAAAGCACGCCGGCGTTTACAAAATCTAAAGAATCTGTCTCTACTACCGTTTCCCTACCTAGTATATAATGTACGAGTATACCGGCTTTACTAAACGTAGCTTTCAAATTGTTAAAGGCTCGTTAGTAATCTAGTGACTATTGAATCCTTCTATTCTTATGATTGCTTAGTCCGTCCGACTTAGTCAGGTTTATAAGAGGAGTAGCTATACGCGAAAATACTTCGATGAACCGCCTATAGAAGTTAGCAAATCTAAGGAAGGCCTAGACATCCTTTAGGTTCTTAGGAGCTTCCTATGTCTAAATACATTCGAGTTTCTCGGGGTCTATCTCGATGCCGTTAGGGGTTATAATTAGCCTAAGATACCTCACCTTCTATTAGTAGAATTCGCTTTTGTCGATATCTACTATAAGTCCTACATCGCGTAGCTTAGTAAGAACCTTCCGTACGTATTCAATATACTTCTCTAAGGTATCACTAAAGATAAGTACGTTATCTAGGTAGGCCGATATAAAGTCGTCTAGGTGTTCTTATAAGACCTTGTTAATGTATAATTAGAACAATACTAGTCCGTTATATAAGCCGAATAGTAGCACTAGATACTCGTAGATACCGTATCGTGTCGTAAACGCCGTTAACTACTCGTACCCTTTAGCTATCCGTAACTTGTTAAAGGCTACTATAATGTCTAGCTTCGTAAAGTACTTCTTCCCGTATATACGGTTAAGCGTCTCTTATATCAAGGGAATCGGATACCGGTTCTTAATAGTGATCGTATTCAATCCTCTATAGTCGATATAAACACGTAGCCTACCTCTAGGCTTACGTACTACTAGTACTAGTATAGGAGACTAGCTCGTCTTTTGCCCTACTTTCCGTACCTTCCCTTTATATATTTACTCGTCTAGCTATTTCTTAACTACCTCGTTCTCCTTCTTAGCTAGGCCGTAGGGCTTGCGGTATAGTGGCTCTTATAGACTATTAGGCTTAATGTGAATCTTATAATCTACGCCTAGTCGGTAAGGTAGGAGTCCTTTATAATCCTTAGCTAAGAAAGCGTCCGTAATATCGTAGTATATCGGCGGTAACTTCTCCTTCGGGTTGTAATTGAACTGCTTGTTTAAGAATTAGTCTAGATCATTAGTAGCTATTACACTTAGCTTAAGCTCTCCGTCGTCGCTCTTACGCCTAGTAGGCATAATATAGAAGCACTTAGCCCTAGGCCGGTACGCGTACATTCCCTACGCGCGTTAAGAAACGCCCTAGTAGTCCACTTCTTCATCGTCTATGTCTTCTAGGTCATATAATAAGACGTTTAGCTCCGCCCCTCCTACTATAAAGCTCGCTACTTCTCTAGTAAAGGGCTCTAGTCCGTACCGTACTAGTGCCTACTTCTTCTTCTCGCGATAGTTTAGGGATTATACTATTATCGATGTCTTATTCTATAGATAGTAACTAAAGCAGTAATCCGATCTAAATGCCACCTCGCCTATCTCCTAGAAGATGTTTAGGTTATACGCTATAAGCTACGGTAGGCTAAAGACGATATTATATTCGAGGTCAGTAACGTAGTATAACATTTGCTCGTAATAATCGCCGATAACTACGTCTATAAGGGCCGCGTATATAATCTGCCGTATAGTGGCCGTTCTATCTCCTAGTGTTAGTCGTCGGCTTTGCGTTAAAGGGATTAGGGGTATTATGTATTTACGTATGAATTTCTAGTTAAGAAAGAGAGAGGTAGAAGCAGAATCTATAAGGCCTCGAGCCTTTCTATATTATATCATTACGGGTAACAATATATAAGGGTATATAGCTAGCTATTATTTATCTAGTACGTATACTAATATCTTAAGCTCCTTACTATAGTCTATTACCGTCTCTTACATTCCGTGTCTCTTAATCTTATACTCTTTCTATCCTAGGAAGTTTAGGTAACCGCTATCTACTACGCTTAGGTAGCGGTCGTACTATTTCCCTACTACGGATCGGCGGCTAGGGAACTAAGGTTCGCGTTCGGATTCGGCGTAGTATTACGTAGACGCGATAGGCGATAGTCGCTATCGTACCTATATATTAGGCATTTAGGGTTAGTCGATACGTAAGAACCTATACGGTAGCGGTAGTACTTACCCTACTTCTTAAGGTCTTCGCGCTACTTACGGTTAAGCGTAGGTAGGTTCTATAGATATGTCGGTAGATCCTCCTTCTTCTTAGTACTAGCGTACTATAGTAGGCGCTATACTAAGGCACCTACTATACCGGTAGCGGTACTAGTAACTACGTTACCGTTATTCTAGTTGTTCTAGCCGCTATTACCGTTCGAGTTACTATTACTACGGGGGCGCTCCTTCTACGGGTATAGTCGATCTGTCTCGTAGAAGCTCTCGTCTAGTACGGTATACTCCTCGATAACGTCTTATATACTATCTAGGCGGCGGTCGACTTCGCGGTCGCCGAAGGTCTTAATAAAGTACTTACGGTTTAGTCGGTTACGGAACAGTATAAGCTCGGTCTTATCGGTCTATAATATCTAGGCGCGTAACTTCGAGTAGCGTATATAGAAGGCTATAAAGGTTTCGCCTTGTTCTTACTTATAGGTAGTAATATTAACTATAGCCTTAGTTCCTTTATTACGTATACTATATTAGCGTATTATCTAATCTAATAACTCTTCTCTAGTCTTAAACTCGTTAAAGGACTACTGTCTAGGCATAGGGATCCTCGGCTTAATACTTCGCTAAGGATCACCTTACGTCTACCTATATACGAAGCGTAGACTATCTACCTTAGTACGGAAGGTTACTATAGTTAGCTTTAGGAGAACACTACTATACTAGCTATCGAAATTAGGGTCATTATCGTTCTTGAAGTGCTTAGGATTAGGCACACCCTTACCGATCTCTATACCGCGAGTAAGGGTACGGTTAATAGTAAAGAGACGTTCTAGAAGGTCAACTAGTAGTGTCTAGGTACGGGTATTACGTATTCTCGAGTCACGACTATTATTAGGTCCTAGTCGCGGACGGTCGTTATTACGTCCTCGGCTATTATTACTACGGTTATAGTCGTCTCTATCGTTATTACTACTACCGCTACCGCTACCTCTACTAGTAGCTTCGCGATACCTACGTAATAGCTACTCGAGTAAGGTCTCGCGTAGGCGGGAACGAGAGGGTCGGCGGCCTAAGCGGCCCCTACCTCCGTTCTATATAGTGTCTCCTACCTTAAGCCGAGCCTTTAGGTCATCGACTTCTTGTTATAGGGCCTAGTTCTTTACCTTAGCATCTTATGCCTTCTTCTTCTCCTTCTCGTAGATCTCGCTAAACTGCTTATATAGATTGTTAGCTTCCTTATATTTCTTCTCTAGCTCTTATAACTTAGCTAGGTCGTGATCCTTCTTACTCTTAAGATCTACTGCTATTTTCTATATAATAAGCTCTTTACTTCGTAGCATCTTATAGATACGGTCGTATTCGGTGTATAGCGTAGTATACTAGGTGTTCTAGAGGTCGTTAGCTCGCTCTATTATATCGAGTTATCTGCCCTTAGTAATCGCCGTGTTAACTACTTATAGTACGAAGTCGTAGGTAGTCTTCGGGTGTTAGGATATAAGGGTCGTAAGGTTGTCTAGGGTGACATTCTAGTATTCGGATACGAGAATATGTTCTGCCTCGTCGAGTAATAGATATACCTCGTCTAGGTCGCCGCCTAGGTTCTCTTCGAGCTTGAACTCGAACAGTTCTATAAAGTCAATCTTACTACCTTCTTCTCGCTCGAAGGCCTTCTAGTAAGCTTTATTAATCTCTTATTATAGCGCGACACCGGTGTCTACTATAACCCGCCGGTTATCGTCCTATATCTAACTCTAAGGGAAAGAGGAGAGGTCGGGGAAAAGAGATGTACGCTACTTACTTTTGCCCTTAGGCTTAGGTAGCGGTAGTATACCGCCGTTCGCTATTTATAAAGTTATATTATCTAGGTTCGGGGGAGGCGTAACGGTGCCTATATCCTAACTGTCTACGAGCGCGCGACTACCTACTAATAATATCGCTACGTTACGTTCTCTAGGTATCTACGCGCTATACGCCTTACCGTGTTCTGTGTTCTAATACGACTCTACGCGTTCTCGAGTTCTACGGTTCTATCTATTCCTATTATTACGCGTCCCTTACCTAGATCCGCGATCTAGGTAGGGTAGTAGAACAAACTATAAGGGCGCGCGTATTATAGGGTCCGAACGAGATAGTTGTTATTCTACGAAGCTATAAAAGAGGAGCGCGAGGCGCGGCGAAGTTATAAAGTAAAGCTAAGCCGCGCTAACCCGATACGGAAGGTCCGCGGTTTAGCCGGGCCGACGTAGCTATAGTAGGGGGTCGCGGGCTGCCCGTAATAGCTAGTACCGTTCGTGTCCTTAGCTACTAGCTAAGCCTTTAGCTCTACTACCTCCTTATTTAGAGCCTAATTACGCTTAGATAGGGCTTTAATATCCTTAGGTAATATACCTACCTACGACTCTTCGACCTATCCTAAGAGCGTATTATTATCCTATCGGAGGCGCTAATTAGCTTCGTAAAGGTCTTATATCTAACTCTTATACTTCTAGTATTTATTAAAGTAGAATATAAAGAGGCCCTTAACATCCTTATCCTTTTCGAGTTAACTAAGACTCTCGGATACGATATTACGTTCCTTCTTTATATCGGCGTGTTTACGCTATATAACCTTATTAGCCTTCTTTAGGGACCCGACCTAGTTAAAAAGTATAATGAAGTCTAACTATATCTAGCGAACGAGGTGAAATATAATCTCCGGGTATACTATAGTACGAGTCGCGAACTTAGCTAGGCTCTTAATAGTAGTATACTCTAAGGCGATTACCTACTCCTTAGGTTAGCGTATGTTATTAGTTTTACTATCTTATATAGATATATCATCTCTTGACTCTATGATCTTATACACCTTGATTCATCCTTCTTCTAAGATCTATTCTTCGTTAAGGAATTGTACGAAGTTAATAGGGTCGGAGGTTAAGGCAAACTACTATTCTTTAGGTAGTAGATCCTTCTCGATCTCTTATTGTTCGGCGGCGAAGTTCGAGTCGTCGTCGGAAGGGAAGGCACCTAGGGCGGTATCGGTGCCTAGGTTATCGAGTATCTACGTTTTAGTAGATACGGTTAGGAAAAGCTTAGCGCGTACGAGCAACTTACGCTTATACTTACTAAGATCTAGATAAAGAGGTTGCTTAGGTAAGAGTACCCCGTTAGTAGTACTACCGGGTATAGCTATATTATACTATTACGTAGTAGATAAGACTACTCTCTTAGTAGGTATATAAGGGCCCTATAAGAGTAGGGAGGCGCGCGTTTTACGCGAAGGAGAGAGGCGATCTATTGACTTAACTAATACGTTTGTTTACGCGACTATAGTTGTTATTAGTACGCCTATACGCGCGACTCGACGGTTAGTAACTATAGTGAACTTGACCTACCTTAACGCGTTTTACGCGAAGGAGAGAGGTGATCTATTAACTTAACTAATACACTTGTTTACGCGACTATAGTTATTATTAGTACAATTTGATTATAACTACTAGCCTAACTAGATAGGCCGCTTATAAGACCGAACAAACTATTACGGGTAGTGATCTATAAGACGATAGTATAGGGTTACCGTAAAATAAGCGTTATTTGGTAAGGCTACGAAAGAGAAGCGCGAAGCGCGCGAGATATATAAGGAAACGCTAAGGCGCGCGACGTCACGGTAGTAGTAAACCGTAATATATCCCTACTAGTTCGTAGAAGCGTTACTAAAAAGCTAATAGCTACTAACTACCTCGATCTATAACGATAGATAGAGGGGTACTATATAAGCGGTAGTAGTCCCGGATAAAGACCTCGGCGATATATTCGGCCGTTATCTCCTTTACTAGGATTATATAGCATCCCTTACCCGTATAGTTAGTAATCGTAAGGGTATTAGTATATATAACGCTAGGTCGACGACGAGAATCACCTGTACGTGGTGTCGGCTACGAACCTCTCGTCTAGCTACGAGAGAGCCAAGTATTCTCACGCTAGAGCGTCGTGGGCGCGACGGGCGCGCAGCGCAGGCGAAGCCGCGGCGAATAGAGGACTACTAGCAAAACGGGTATGAAAACCATCCGACGAGCGTGTACTCGTGTCGGGAGCGAGTCCCTCTTCTTTCTACGTATAAGAAGGGCGCGGAACCGTGGCCTATACGCTCGACAGGACACCTCTAGTATAAGTACAGAATTTTCACCTCCGGAGACCGCAAACCGAGCGGGCTAAGCGACGAACATTAGACGAGCGGACTACAGAACAACAACTGAGCGGACTATACAACGGCGTCGAGCGGACTACGAAACAATCTAGTGTTTGCTAGCGGGCAATGCGGTGGGTAGGTGGACACGCGACGAAGCCTATAAGGGCCTGTTGAACACCCGGTATAGGAACGAGGGTTTTGCCTAAGGCACTGCCTGTCCCGCTACACAACGCACCTAGTCTAATATAGTAGATTGCGACGAGGAAAAGACGATAGCCTAAGCAAGGAAAAGACGGCTGTTAGGACGGGGAAAAGACGTACAATGCAAGTGGATTAGTTCTGTGATCGGGGAGGATCGAGGGCAGGGTGATAAGGAACTTCATATTGGTTAGTAGGTGGAAACGCAAGGAGTACGCTGCCCGGCGTGGTGTGTGCCCCGAGCAAACCTGCGAGGCATAGACGGCCGCTTTCTAGAGATAGGCTGCGGTAACGCGAAGGGCGTCAAAACCTGGGGCGTGGTGTACACTGGCAGCGACGGCTGACACTGTCTGTACAGCCCGAGGGGACGGATGCGCATGTCGGTCAATAGAGAGCACTAAAGGGCTCAGGCCTATAGAGGTGGATATTGGCTTAAGGAGCAAACAGGGAGGGAGGGCGTAGAGGGAAGCTTTTGCTCCGGGCTAACCTCTCGAAACGAGGCTACACGGTGGTGCTAGATAAGTGGGAAAGCGCGGTTAAGACTTGTCACCTTATCTCGTAGCTAGCTTGCTAAATACGATTCCTTCCTTGCCCGGCCACAAGAGGAGCCACAAATAGTGCCAGTAATAGGGAGACCAACGTTCTTGTACAAGGCAGCGCAGAGCAATGGACAAATAAGAATCAACCAAATGATAGGGAGCCAACCCCAAAGGGAAGAACAGGAGGAGGGACGGGAAAACCAACAGCAAGACCAACAGCAAGACCAAACGGACCTAGACACAAACATGTCCTGATGCCTCACACTAACAGACTATCAATCATTCAGTATAATGTGAACAGAAGCAAAGACAAGGTCCAAAGGAGCTTTCTACAAGCCTTAGACCCGGAGGAACACCACATTATAGCAATACAGGAACTATGGATCAACCCACACTCTAGGATTCTATCAACTGTGCGAGACCCGAGATACCACGTAGTAATAAACAGAACCGAGGGAGTCCCACGAACTTGTATCTATGTCAGTAAGAAGGTACTAGCAGAGGACTGGCAGGCCTGGCCGAGTACCGACAGGGATATCACCACAGTGCAGCTCAAAACAACTCAAGGCCAAGTCCTGATCCATAGCGTATACAACCCACCTCCAGAGTCCAGAAGCAGCACACAACTACACACGCTAGGAAGGCTCCCGGAAGCAATGAACCAACAAAACCACAACATCGTAATAGGAGATTTCAACCTCTACCACCCAAAGTGGGGATCGGACTTCACCCTAGCACACCACTTCTTAGCAGGGAGGCTCATTGGTCAGATGGAAACAGCCCAAATGGACTTGATCACGCCAAAGGGAACAGAAACTTGGGCTAGAAACAACAGTTCTAGTACGCTAGACCTATGCTTCATGTCCTACGCCTTAACACGACGGGTAGAAAGCTACACAGTCAATGACCAACTAGAGTCCTTATCAGACCACTATCCAATCCAAACCGACATCCAACTCACAGTTGAGGAGGAGAGGGAACCTGAGAGGAGGCTCTGCTAGAAGCAGGCCGAGTGGACACTAGTACAGCAGCGGCTAGAAGGCGAACTAGAACAGGTGAACATTGACAACATACACACAACGGAGGGGATTGACCAAGCAGTGGAGCAGCTGATAGAAGCTATGCAAAGGGCAGCCCAGGCCTATATACCTGAGAAGAGATGGTCGCTATACCAGAAGCCATACTGGACACTAGAGTGTACAGCCAAAGTCAAGGAGGCAAGGAGAGCAAGAAGGAGATGGGAGCAACGACGCACCCAAGCAAACTGGGAAGCCTATAACAACGCGTGCAAAGCAAAGAAGGCGTAGATCAGAAGAGACAAGACGTAGGAGTGGAGGTCAACTGTAGGGATGATCACAGAACACCCGGAACAAATCTGGAGACTAGCAGAATGGGCCAGGAAACCAGACGAGGAACGAAACTCCCCGCCCCAGTTTCCCTCAATATAGGACCAAGACGGGGAAACGCAAACCACTCCGATAGGGAAAGCGAAAGCATTCGCAGACCACTTCTTCGGGACTCAGGTAGAGGCAGACCTAAGCAACATCCCAGGAACACACATTCCTCCGCCAAGGGAGGCTAACTGGCAAGTGTCTGCTATAGAGATCGGAAACATTATCAAGAAACTGAAGGGCAACAAAGCCCTAGGCCTAGACAAGATCCCTAACTGTTACCTAAAAGCTAGCAGCAGCCTTATCACTCCAGTGCTTGCGCCAATCTTTACCCAGTGCATGAAGCAGGGGTATTGCCCAAAGGCCTTTAGGCAATCACTGACTTGCGTCCTAAGGAAACCCCAAAAGGAAGACTATACCAAGTTGAAGTCATACAGACCAATTGCGTTGCTGAACACACTAGGGAAGCTCCTAGAGAAGGTCGTGGCTATAAGGCTCACCGGAATAGTAGAAGAACACAACCTCCTCCCGGCAACGCAAATGGGGGGGAGACAAAAGAGATCTACCCTCACAGCAGTCGAACTGATCATAGAGCAAATCAGACACATCTAGCACTATAGCAACAACAAGGTAGCCTCACTGCTTTCACTAGACATATCAGGGGCTTTCGACAATGTGTCCCACGCAAGGCTCCTACACATCCTCAGAATGAAAAGCATCCCAGCCTAGATAGTACACTTTGTGTAGTCATTCCTTAAGGACAGAACAACCCAGATCCTCCTAGGGTCCTTCAAAGCCCCGCAGACCCCAATTGCGAACACGGGCATCCCACAGGGCTCTACACTCTCCCCAATTCTGTTCCTCCTCTTTATGGCCGACCTGACCCCACTCCTAGAAACAGCAAACACCTTAGCATCGGGGTTCGTAGATAACACAAATATCCTAGCGTGGTCGGGGTCTATAGAGGAAAACTGCGCACTCCTAGAGGAGAGACATAGACAATGCGAAAAGTGGGCAAGAGAGCATGGGGCAAAATTCGCACCGGACAAGTACCAACTTATCCATTTTAGTAAGGCAAAGACAAAACACAACTTGGCAGCACCAGTAAAAATCCAGGGGTTCGAGACCCATCCTACAAGGGAACTCAGAGTCCTTGGGATATAGCTAGACCCGAAACTCAGCTGGGGACCACAAGTGAAGAAGGCGCAAGCGAGAGCGGACACTAACAGACAATCAATCGAGAGACTCACTGCGTCAACCTGGGGGGCGACCTTCACAAAGGCCCAGACCATGTACAAGGCCATTGTCAAGCCCGCAATGCTATATAGAGCAGCAATTTGGGCAGCGGAAAAACACATCCCGAAGAGAATTGAGGACCCCCTCAACAGAGCGCAGGCAGCCTGCCTAAAGAGAGTACTAGGGGCATACAAGTCAACCCCTCACAGGACAATAGAAATGGAATCAGGTACAGCCCCCATCAGGGAGTACCTCCAGGGCATGAGGTGTCAATACGCAGAGAAGACATCAGCATACCCAGCCCAGGGAACCATCCAAGCAGCTACTCAAAGGATAAGAACCCAGTGGGAGAGGAGGAGAAGACCCAACCGGCCACACATGATCCCACAGAAGGAAGCAGACCTAAAAACATCACAGGAAATCCTAGCAGCCCTTGAACAGAGAGAAGCTCTGAGGGAGCAAGCTAACACAGGGGACAAAGGGAAAAAGAAGCAAAGCCAAGCAGAAAGGATCGCAGGTCACCTATAGGAAACGCGTTGGAACCAAAAACCGGTGAGGCCAGGAGCCCTACCAGCGGCCAGGACCTTCGGGAGGTATAACTACCTTATCTATAAAGACCTGAAGAGGGCGGAAGCAAGCATAGCTATCCAGATTCGCTCTGAGCACATTGGGCTGAGAGCATACTTGCACCAAAGAAGAGTCCCAGGATACGATTCCAAACGTTGCCCCTGTGGCTACCTATCCCAAAACCCGGAGCACATGGTACTGAACTGTACTAAGTGGGTAAAAGGGAGAAGCCAGTGGAGGGCGAAGGCAAGAGACAGGCAATACCAGGCCATCATCCAGGACAGACAAGATATAAGGAGAGTGACAAGATGGATCCTTAACGAGGACTACCTAGAGCAATTCTCCCTAGCAGTAGAAACGGAAAGGTGGATAGAGAGGAGGGAGAGAGAGAGAAGAGCCGGGGAAACAGAAGGGAGAAAGGGAATCGGGAGGAGGACATCACTAGGGTTACGGGCAAGGTAGTTATAGGGTAATAACTATAACACTAGCGTACCCTATAGGAAGGAGAACGAAAGGACAAGATAGGAAAGAACGAGGAGGGTAAAGACGAGGAGGTTTTTATCCGTTAATCGGGTTTCCTACCTATATAAATAGACCTAAATAGCGAGAGATATATATCGGCTATAGGGCACTAAAACAGGCGAATGAATAATCTATCTATCTATCTATCTATATATAACGCTATTATAATTAGTACTCTTCGGTAGTCCTACTATAAAATCTATAGTAATTTCGTCCTATAGTTTAAACGGGATTAGTAGGGGTTTTAGTAGCCCTAGGTATTACGTCTACGAGGGTTTTGACGAGCGGCATTCGTAGTACTTAAAGATCTTATTACGTATATACTACGAAAGGCCGGGCTAGACAAAGTCGCGAGTAATAAGCTCGTAGGTCTTCGTACGACCTAGGTAACTAGTAGAGGGGGTACTATAATATACTTAGAAGACCTTAAAGCGTAAGCCCGGTACGTCTAGTACGAAGACGTTATAGCCGCCGTATCTATTCTTAATATAGATAAGGCCGCCTATAGCTACCGACTCGCTATTATCTATACGGTACTAGCGTAGTAGCGTATAAGGCTCTCCTATATCTAACTAGTATAACGCTTACTATAGCTCCGCTTCTCCGTATATAACGCGGATCTTAGTTATAAGTTTATTATCCTATCGGCCTAGACGGATCTCTATCGGCGAGATATTAAGGAATCGGTACTTAGGTAGTAACGTCTATTCTTAATACTATCTTTATAGGTCGTTATCGTTTATAGGGACGTCCTATAGCTGCCGTATTAGAGTATTAGGTTTGATATTCGTCTTACTAGGGATATAGACAATCTTAAAGTAGAACTACAATAAGAACTCGGACTAACGTACCTAGCGTCTTTTTAGGACCTTAGTACTCGTGAACTATTTAAGGTTCTTATAATCGGAGTATACTAGGATTAGCTTACTACTTTCGTCGGTAAGGTTTTCGAAGTCGGCCTTATCTCTATTAATGTCTCTAGATATAAGCTCTAGCTTCTTTTCCTTAAAGGCTTTTACGATAGCGAGTAGTTCCTTATTAAAGATGTCGTAGTTATATTCTTACGGCGATATCTTCTTAGATATAAAAGCTACTAGGCGCTATATACCGTCTTCTCCTCGCTACGACATTACTATAGTAGTAACGAAGTCTAACGTATCCGTTTCGAGCTTTATTTCTTGCCCGAGTACGAAATGTACGAGTATAATATCGTCCTTAGTAAACGCTTATTTTATACGTTCGAAAGCGTCCTAATATTTGTTACCCTATACCTATAGTACGTCTTTCTTAGTAAGCTATGTTATCGGGTAGGCGATGCCTAAGTAGTTACGAATAAACCGCCTATAGAAGTTATAAAAGCTAAGGAAGGACAGAATATCTATTAGGTTACGAGGGTCTCCTATTCTTAGATTACGGCGATCTTGTCCTTATCTATCTTAATACCGTCCGCGCCTATAATTAAGCTAAGGTACTTCGTCTCTTAGACGTAAAACTCGTACTTATTAATGTCGAGTTGAAGTCCTACCTCCTATAGCTTCGCTATAACCTTCTCGACGTAAACGATATACTCCTCTAGGGTGTCGCTAAATATAAGTACGTTATCGAGGTACGCGGAGGTAAAATCGTCTAGGTACTCTTAGAGCGCGTTATTAATATATAACTAGAAGGTACCGGGTATATTATAGAGACTAAAGGGTATTACTAGATATTCGAATTGACCGTAGCGCGTAGTAAATGCCGTTTTCTACTCGTCCCCTTCCGTAATACGTAAACGATTAAAGGTAGCGATTATATCGAGCTTAGTAAAGTACTTCTTACTACTGATCCGGTTAAGGGTATCTTAATCAAGTAGGATAGGGTACCTCGATTTTATAGTAATAGCGTTTAGGGCGCGGTAGTCGATATAGACGCGTAGTCTACTACCTAGTTTACGTACGATAATTACCGGTAATACTATAGGTAAGTTACTACGTTAGATATTACCTTTCTAAAGTTAGTTATCTACCTAAGCTTTTACTACTTCTAACTCTCTATTCGAAATCGGATAGGGCCGCTTAAACGGTAGCCGAGTATCCTTCTTTAGCTTAATCTTATAATCTAGGCTAGGGCGATAAGGTAGTAGCTTATCTAACTCTAACTTCGAGAATAGAGCTTACCGATAATAGTATATAGCCGGTAGCTTACCGAGTACGTCGGGGTCCTTCTACTTCCGGTATAGCTTTTCTATAAACACGTTATAATTAGTTACGTTTATCGCGTAGGCCTCTACCTAGTACTCCTATCGATAACGGAGCGTCCTATAGTAGCTGTCTTTAATATATATAGCGTACGCGAATATAGCGTCACCGCCTATAACCTTTCGTACTATTATAGCGTAAAGCCCTAACACTTATACTATAACTAGATCGGCCGCGCTCTTAGCCGTATATACTTCGCGTAGGTTAATTAATATAGTATATACTTCCGTACCTCTCGTACGATAGAGTCTCCGGAGTTCGTATAAGTTAATCCGCTTAATATCGTCTCTATACCTAGCCCTAACTCTTTTAGCGCTAACTTCGAGGGGCTAAGGGACCGGTATATCGCGGATATTAGGTCGCTTAAGGCTATCGTAGTCGGGTACCGGCGTTAGTAGTAACTCGGAGATAGGTAACGTTACTAGTAGGCTAACGTTCTTATAGAGAGAGTGATTCTAATAGCTAGCGTCGTTAAAGGTGAGTACGCTTCGCTTCTAGTCTTTATAAGGGCTGTGCTTTACGTACTATCTAAGGCTAAGGACTATATTATAGTAGGTATCGGTAACTAGGTATTTAACCGTCTCGATATAGCCTTGAAGGTTTAGTTTAATATTTATAGCTTTAGTAATAATTATTAGTACTTAGGAGCTATTACCTAGGCCTAGTATAAAGGGCTTAATATCGTAGAGCGGGAATTTGTGTTTTTACGTAAAGGAAGTATTTACGAGTTTAGAGTTAGTACTATTATTAAAGAAGGTATAAATATATATTCTATTTGCCCTACCCTCTACTATAAAGTGATACGAGACTTCGGGTCCTTTATCTACTTATATAGAAGAGGGCGTGCTCGCTCGGGCTTATAAGGAAAACGCCTATACGGTACGAGTATATTTAAGAGGTTCGTAAGGATATAAGACTTCCTAAGGCGGACTATTATCTATTACGCTTAAATAATAGCTTAGGTATTTCCCGCTAGTACTTTAGTAACTGTAAGGCCGTTATTATTAGCCTTCTTCTTAGGACGCTCGTATAGGTTAAGTAGGTAGCCGGCGGCGCCTAAGACGTAGCCGGTACCCCGGTAGCGTAGGTAGCTACCGCTAGCGATAATCTAAGTACGCTAATCTTAAGTAAGTTATATAAGGTTCTTATACTAGTTAGGGCGGTCCTTCTACGGAAGGAGCGGCTAATTAGTATAAGGAGAGCGGCCGAGAGGTATACCGTTATCTAAAGGGAGTATCGGTAGTATAATCTACCCTACTATAGGAGGTACCGATACCGTACCGTTACCCTTAGGTACAGTCGTCTTCTTATCCTTCTTCTCGTCGTTCTTAGTACGTAGTAGGTCGTGTTTAAGTTGAGCCAGCTCGCTCTCTAGGCGGTAGTATTACCGAGTAAGCTCCTTAACCGACTTCGCGTTAGGTAGTACGACTAGTTAATTACGGTACTTAAAGCTTAGCTTCTTCTTAAGCTCGATAACCTCGTACTTACGGCTCGCGCCTTATAGGAGCTAGGCGCGCTTACGTTAGAACTTAGTATAGAACTCGGAGAACTTATTATTCTCTACTATCTTAAGCGCGTCTATATTATTACGCGCGGTGCCCTCGGGATTATAGTCGCCGAAGTTCTTATCTAGGAAACGTAGGCATTTCTTTACGCTCTTAAATAGCCGGCTCGCGGATAGAACCTTAGAGAAGACGATCTTCTAGGGAATATAGTTACGGAGTATAGGGTATACTAACCCTATAGTAGTTTCTTATACGAAACGTAGGGCGGATAGCACGTCCTTAAAGATAGAAGCGGCAAGCTTATTACCGAGTTAAGTAGTCTACTTATTAAGTATCGGCGAGTCTTTACTACCTATATTCTCTCCTAAGAATTTGGGCTTAGGTACTTCGATACGGGAACTCGTCTTAAAGTCTTCTACTATAGTTTAGTTATAGCGTACGATATCTACGCTACTATCTATAATCTCGAAGTCGTCGTCGTCGTCGATAATAACGGTCTCTTATCTCTTTCTCGATCTCTTGTCCTTACCCTTACTCTTACGGCGCGGACGCTCTTCGAAATCAAAATTAGAGTCTAAGGACGAGTCGGAGGAATCGGGGTCGGAGGAGTTATTAGCGAATCGCTCCTTACGTTACTTCCGCGTAGGCTTCGTAGCGGGTTATTCGGCGTACTTTTTAGCTAGTTTATCGCCGCGTCGACGTCGTAACTCGGAGAGAGAGCGGGCGCTACGCTCCTTAGGTTTCTCGGTAGTACGGCTACGCTTAGCTTCCTCGAGATCCTATTTAAGCGTAGCGATAGTCTGCTATAGCCCTACTACGTCGGTAGCCGTAGGGGCGGAGTCGTCCGGTACGAGTGTTTCTAGTTTAGCGACTTTAACTTTAAATATATCGACCTCCTTTTCGGCTCTCTTAGTAGAGCTATACTAGTTATTAGCCTGCTTCCTATACTTAGTAACGTCCTAGTTAGCCTTTATAAGGTCCTTATTAGCTTGTTCTAGGTACTACTTATATTCCTACTTTTACTTTTCCGTATATTATAGTTCGGTATATACTTCCTTAAACTTCTTCTTATTTAGCTCGTTAGCTTAATATAGCGCCGCCCTATCTATAATAGCTTAGCGGTGATCCGCCTCGAGTTTACGAAGGGCGTAGACAATTACCTCTAGTTAGTTCTAGATATAGTCGTAAAACTAAGTCGCGTTAAGTAACCGTAGTTAGTCGAGTAGGATATAGTATATCCTAGTACGACCGCGGTCGTCTATATAGTTAATAGTAAAGTCCTTACGAGTATTATTAGTTGACCTATTCTTATCGAGGTGGTCTATAATATCGCCCTCGTAGAGTAATACTACGAGGTTAAAGTGTCTATAATTTTAGGTTAGGTATCCTCTCCTTCCTCCTCTTCTAGGAGCCTATCGAGAACCGCGCGTTCCTTATTAGCGTACTAAGTAAAGGGATCTAGTAGGACGGTATCGTCGGACTAGGTATACTAATCGGATCGCGTAAAAAGTTTTAAGTTTTAAGTTAGTCGCGTACGGCGCTTAATACGTTAAGTATTTATACCGCCGCCGCCGCTAGGGTAACCGGTACTCTATAGCCTAGCTATAATATAGTAATACGCCTTCTTAGCGTCTTAATCTAGGGAGAAAGAGAGAGCACTACCGTACTTTTACGCTAGTACGAGTCGGGGATTTCGAGGAGTCGTAATATCGCAATTTCTAGAGTCTAAAGCGGCGCTAAATATAGTAGCGTCCTTAATATAAGCTATCGAAGTATTATAAGACTATAGTCCGAGAGTATAAGAGTATAGTATTAACGAAGTCGATAGCTAAAGAGAGAAGAGAGTCTAAGAACGAGGCCTATACTTAAAGGCCGAGGTATCGGGCGTCGGTATCGGGCCGAGCTTAGTTATCCGGGTTACGTAACTAGGGGTCACGTGATTAGATTCGAATCCTTCACTTATAGAGCGGCCGTAATAACTAGCCTCGACACGCTTAGTATTATCTAGTATAACGTTAACTATAGTAAGGATATAGTCTAGAACTATTTCCTATATAAGGCGGACCCCTACGTCTACTACGTCCTAGTAATCTAAGAGCTATAGATTAACTTATACTATAAGAGACTAACGACCTATAAGTTACTAGGCTATACGATATACCTACGAGGCGACGGTAGACCCTATACGTACTTCTATATTAGTAAGGATATACTAGAATCTGACTAGGAGGTAGTATACTACGTAGATAAAGAAGGCGGGGGAGATATTACCTCCCTCTACGTAGGTAGTACTTAGATATATAACTTATATATATAACTGCTAGCCTCGAGGTCTAGCCGCGACCTTAGGGTCTATAGACACCTAGATAGTACGCTTAAGAGACAAGGGTACTATATTATAGTAGGAGACTCTAATATATACTACCCTTCCTAGGAAAGCCTTATATAGCCGTACCCTATAGCCGACGAAGTACTCGACTTAATAGCGAGTAACGCAATTGCCCTTAATAGCTTAAAGGACCTAGGTACCTAGAAGAGAGGGGGACTCTAAGGTACGATCGACCTCTCCTAGATCTTAGATAGCTACTACTATATAGTAACCTAGGTCGACGACGAGAATTACCTATACGTAGTGTCGGCTACGAACCTCTCGTCTTACTACGAGAGAGCTAAGTATTCTTACGCTAGAGCGTCGTAGGCGCGACGGGCGCGTAACGTAGGCGAAGCCGCGGCGAATAGAGGACTACTAGTAAAACGGGTATAAAAACTATCCGACGAGCGTATACTCGTATTAGGAGCGAGTTCCTCTTCTTTCTACGTATAAGAAGGGCGCGGAACCGTAGCCTATACGCTCGATAGGACACCTCTAGTATAAGTACAGAATTTTCACCTCCGGAGACCGTAAACCGAGCGGGCCGAGCGACGAATATTAGACGAGCGGACTATAGAACAATAACTAAGCGGACTATACGACGGCGTCGAGCGGACTACGAAATAATCTAGTATTTACTAGCGGGCAATGCGGTAGATAGGTAGACACGCGACGAAGCCTATAAGGGCCTATTAAGTACCCGGTATAGGAACGAGGGTTTTACCTAAGGTACTACCTATCCCGCTATATAACGTACCTAGTCTAATATAGTAGATTACGACGAGAAAAAGACGATAGCCTAAGTAAGGAAAAGACGGCTATTAGGACGGGGAAAAGACGTATAATATAAGTAGATTAGCTCTATAATCGGGGAGGATCGAGGGTAGGGTAATAAGGAACTTTATATTAGTTAGTAGGTAGAAACGTAAGGAGTACGCTACCCGGCGTAGTATGTGCCCCGAGCAAACCTACGAGGTATAGACGGCTACTTTCTAGAGATAGGCTACGGTAACGCGAAGGGCGTTAAAACCTAGGGCGTAGTATATACTAGTAGCGACGGCTAATACTATCTATATAGCCCGAGAGGACGGATACGTATATCGGTCAATAGAGAGTACTAAAGGGCTTAGGCCTATAGAGGTAGATATTGGCTTAAGGAGCAAATAGGGAGGGAGGGCGTAGAGGGAAGCTTTTACTCCGGGCTAACCTCTCGAAACAAGGCTATACGGTAGTACTAGATAAGTAGGAAAGCGCGGTTAAGACTTATTACCTTATCTTGTAGCTAGCTTACTAAATACGATTCCTTCCTTACCTAAAACCCGGAGTATATAGTACTAAACTGTACTAAGTAGGTAAAGGGAGAAGCTAGTAGAGGGCGAAGGTAAGAGATAGGTAATACTAGGCTATTATCTAGAATAGACAAGATATAAGGAGAGTACTAAGATAGATCCTTAATAAGGACTACCTAGAGCAATTCTCCCTAGTAGTAGAAACGGAAAGGTAGATAGAGAGGAGGGAGAGAGAGAGAAGAGCCGGGGAAATAGAAGGGAGAAAGGATATCGAGAGGAGGACATTACTAGGGTTACGGGCAAGGTAGTTATAGGGTAATAACTATAACACTAGCGTACCCTATAGGAAGGAGAACGAAAGGACAAGATAGGAAAGAACGAGGAGGGTAAAGACGAGGAGGTTTTTATCCGTTAATCGGGTTTCCTACCTATATAAATAGACCTAAATAGCGAGAGATATATATCGGCTATAGGGCACTAAAATAGGCGAATGAATAATCTATCTATCTATATAGTAACCTACTATAGGATCGAACATAAACTCGAGGCGTCGTTAGACTAAATACTAGTTAGGACCTCTAGTACAATATAGATATAATATATACTAGCGAGAACCCCTAAGCTAAACTAGGGAAAGGCCTACTAGGCTAATATCTAGGTATATCTCGACGACTCCGAGAGGCTAGTCTAGATCGCGAAGTAGTAATATAATAGTAAAGACGAGATAGACGAGGTAGTCTAAGGGTTAATAGACGAAATAAGAAAAGCGACCTTACTTCACGTTCCGCTTACCTAACTAACTATATAGTCTAAACTATACTAGACGCCGAAGTACACTATAGTAGTAAGAGAAGCAAGGAGAGCCCGCCGGGTATAGACGAGCAGCTATAGCGAGGAGGCCTAGAACGTATATAGGGAGGTATACTAATAGAAGAAAGCTATAATACGGAGGGAGGAAGTAGTCGGCTAGAGAGCTATAGTAGAAGAAATCGCCGGTAAGCTAGCGAGGATATAGAAGCTAGTAAAATAGGCCCGATAGGACCCTATATAGGGCCCGTCCTTCTCTATCCTAGCGCTATAATCGCCTAGTAGCCCGGTTAGCGACCCCGAGGCTAAGGCGCGTCTACTAGCTAGTAAGTTCTTCCTGCCCCTAGTCGAGGCTAATCTAAGCAATATAAACAGCTCTACTCCCCTAGCCCCTAGTATCGCGGTCTAATAGGAGGTGTCCGAGGGAGAAGTTGCCGCTATACTTAGGAAGTTACCGGCGAAGAAAGCCCCGGGGCGGGATAGGATCCTAAATGAGCTACTAAAGAAGTTTAGAGATTAACTAGCCCTAGTAGTCGTAGCGATCTTTAACGCCTACCTATAGAACGGATACTACCTAATAGTATTTAAAAAATCGATAATAGTAGTCCTACGTAAGCCGTAAAAGGAAGACTATACGTAGGTAAAGTCGTACCGCCTAATTGCGCTCCTTAATACTCTTAGGAAGGCGCTTAAGAAGCGAGTTATAACGAGACTCTCTAAGGCGGTAGAGGAGTACTCCCTACTCCCGGACACCTAGATAGGTACGCGCCTATAGCGATCGACGCTATCCGCGATAGAACTTATTACCTCTTAGGTAAAGGCTGTCTAGTATAGGAATAGGGATAAGGTAGTATCCTTACTTAGTCTAGACATATCGGGAGCCTTCGACTACGTGTTATACCCGCGGCTACTCTATATCCTAAGGTCGAAAGGACTCCCTAAGTAGCTTATTAACTTCGTACGGTCCTACCTCTAAAACCGTAGTACGTCGATCCTAGTCGGCTAGTATAAAAGCCTATTTCAAGTAGTCTATACTAGAATTACGTAAGGCTTAACGCTAGTACCTATTCTATTCCTCTTCTTTATAGCGACGCTACTCCTAGCCCTAGAATCCTAGAACACCGCTACGAGCGGCTTTATAGACGATATAAATATCCTAACGTAGTCGTCCTTAACTAAGGAGAAATATAGGCTACTAGAAGAGAAGTATAAGATCTACGAGGACTAGGCTAGGAGATATAGAGCTCAGTTCACTCTAGAAAAGTATAATCTAATACACTTTACGCGCCGGCTACGGTTCTATAACATATAAGCTTCTATCTAGATATAGGGGTATACGACTAACCCGGTAAATTAGCTTAGGATCCTCGGACTATAAGTAGACCCGGCGCTACAATAGAGGAAGTATATATAGGTAATATTACGGAAAGCTAAACAGAATATAGCATTATACTAGAGGCTCACTACGTCTATATAGGGGGCGGACTTTCGGTAGTTACGACTTCTATATACGGCTATTATACGGCTAGTCCTTATCTATAGTAGCTAAGTGTAGTCCTTAGGCGAGAGGGCCTACCTATCGAAGGGACTCGTCGCGCCGCTAGCGAAGATCTAAAACTAATGCCTAAGGAAGGTCACCGGGGTATATAAGTCGATACTTATAAGGATACTTAAGTACGAGACCGCTATACCGCCGATCGACCTATATATCTAGGGACTACGGACCTCCTACTTAGGTAAGTCGGTATAGTACCTAGTATAGAACGTTATCGCTAGTATAGTTATAAGGGCTCGCGAGTTAGTACTAGCGTATAAGGGTATTCGACCCGGAAACGAGCCGAACTACCGGGTAAGGGACGAATAGCTAGTAATATAAAAGGAAGGTAAAAAATCGTTTATAGAGTAACTATAGAAAGAGAGATAGAACAACTAGGTTATAGAGTATAGTAGACGCCCTTAGCTAGCGGGACAACCTAAGGAATAGTTAGCTACAAAATCCGCGGTTAAGTACCCCCCGAAGCTTATCTACTACCGCCTTACGAGGGTATAGAGTAGTATAGTAACCTAACTACAAAGCGAACATATCGGCCTCTAGGGGTACCTATTATAGAGGAAGGTTCTAGAATATATAAATACTAGCTACCCCTCCGGCTATTACTCCTAGAATATACGGTACGTACTTTTTATCTATTCGAGGTAGTCGCTAGGAAGGGGGGAGTAGATAGTAAAGGCGAGTAACCGGACGATTAGAGTATGTCGCGATCCGAGCGTATATATAGGGAATATCCTATTATTAAAACTTAAGGCTACGTACGCTAAGAATCAGGTGACTAATTAGTTACCTATAGCCTCTTTAAGAGCAATACTTGTCTATTCTAGATAGACATATACAATATATAACCTGCTTTTAAAACACCCTATATAAGCCCGTATAATAACTTCCTATACTTCTAACGTAATAGTTATAAGCCCGATTAGCGCTTACTAATATTCGCTACGATAAGGAAGCCCTAAAGTAGAGTTTGTATCGTTATAGCACTACTACTATAACTAGTGCAGTAGTATCCCCTAGGCCTAGTAATCCCGCGTAGAACTTTTACTAGCCTATAACCTATTTTATAGTTATAGCTACTACCGAGACGCCGGTAACTACCGGTGCCCTACCTTAGGGTACCGTAGTTCTAAAGAGCTATAACTAATAGGACAAGTTTGACCGTTAGCTAGAGCTCTACGTAGAGTCTTTAAATGTCTAGAAGTATATAGATCCTTACTAACTAAGTAACGAGCTAATAGAGCCTACTTACTTAACGTTTAAGGAAATCTAATAAGCGTATACGGTAGGAGACGCTATATTACGAGATCTTATTAAGCTACGATAAATAGACGTAGACCGAAGGTAACGGATATACGACATCTTTACTACTACGCGATTAAAGCTTATTACCTACCTTATCCGTACGACGATAGAGCTAGGGTAGGAGCTAATATACCGCTAGAACACCCTAAGAGCAAAATACTAGGCTCTTAAGGATCAGTATAGTCTAGACGATATACTACGTAAGCGGTAGCTCACGCTTAAGCTATCTAGGCTTTAGAAGGCTAGCGTACGTAGAATCGATAACTAGTACTTAGACTAGTTAGTTTTATAGACTAAGATGCTTAAGTATAACTACGCCGAGTATAACGACCTTAGTAGACACTTCCTACTTACTATTTAGTAGAAGCAGGCTCTAGCCTACAGTGCTTCTCTATATAATAAGTAGAAGCGTAACAAAATATTACTACAAAAGCTTACTAAGCGTTACCTCGAATAGATACGCGATACCGTACTAGTAATAACTAACGGTCGATTAGTCTTCGTAACCTTCTCCGGAGAAACCTTAGTAGAGGATAAAACAGTACCTATAGGTACTAGTTAAAAGGAGGGTAACCGTAGTAGTAGCCGTTATAATAACCGTAGTAAAAGCCGCGGTAATAAGGGTCGTAGTAGTAGCCGCGGCGATAAGAACAAAGACAAGGACAATAATAGGCTAAGCGGCTACTAGAACATTACCGGCGAGCCTAAGGACACCTATTATAAGGGCCTGTTCTTATACGATATAATCAACCCCGATAAGCGCCTAGTAAAGGATTAGCGCTTAGAGTAGTAGAAGAAGTACTAGAAAAACTTTATTAACTACTACTTAAGCGACGACGGCGAGCGTCTGCTTAGCGTATTAAATCGTAACAATCGTAAGGACTAGGAACGTAACAAGGCTATCGCTAATACGAAGAAGGCATTACTAAGCGATAAGGGTTTTGTTGGCCTTACTGTTCTTTCTAGCTTAATTAGCAAGTTGAGCGTCAACTTTAGGGATTACTAGGTATATAATAACTGTTTAGACACTTATGTAATCAATTATTATGACTAGGAGGGTATAGAGTTTATTATAGAGCGCCTTACTACCTTAGAAATCTAGGCTAGAACAACCACCTTTCTAATTGTAGCGTTAGGGCGTGTTTATATATCAATTAGGGGCTATTTATTCACCTTACTAGATATGGCTTACTACCTAGGCTTTTATATAAACGTTATCTCTTATATACGTATAGAAAGAGCCGGACTCTAGTAGTACGGACGTAGTAATTCAATATAGCATAACGATACTAAATTGATAGACCTATACCGCCCTACTAGTATAATCCCTTTCTTTAAGGTGGTCATACTACCTAAGTCACCCATTATTTACTAATAGCCTAAAAAAGAGGGCCTAGTACTACCGAAGGTCACTAAAAAGATACGTAACGCGCACTTTATTAGCACTATTAGTAGAGGTATAAACATCGGCGATAAACCTACTAATAGCGTAGTATCTCTAACTACTTAAGAGGATAGTAACCGCACCGTTCTCGTAGTTATAAATAGTACTAGGGGCACTAAAGGTATAGCTACGTCTAGTAGGACCCCTATTAAATACCGAAAGCTCTCGAGCCGCTAGTAGTATCAAATCTTTAGTCACATTAGCGCTAAACGTATTAAGTAGTTACCGCTTAGAGTTAAGGGGGTGATTATTAACGATAGTCTAAGCGTACCCCTTACTATACATTATAGAGTATATAGGCTTAGTAAAGCTTATAAGGTATATAATCGGTCTTAGCCTATTAGGGCGATAACCCTATACGGCTATATAGCTATAGACTTAGTAGAATTTACTATTACCTATAACGGTAATAGGTACCTCGTCTACTTCTACGATCTAGATACCTATAGACACTTCTAGTTCACTATTAAGAATAGGGATTAGTAATCGGTATTAGCTTACTTTAATAGCCTACTAAGCTTTATCAACTTTATTAGTCGTAGGTTCGTATACTTCTATAGTAATAACGAGCCCGCTATTAGGAAGGTGTTTCGCTTAGTTATCAATAACAACAAGATTAAATAGTACGTAACCGCGGAATGCGCGCCTACGTAGGACCTAGTAGAAAGAGCTAGAGCTCTGATCATTAATATGAGCAGAACTATTCGTATCTACGTACGATTACTAGAAAAGCTTTAGCTAGAATATACTATAGTAGCGGTATATATCCTCTAGCGATCCCCTATCTAGTTAAAGGGCTAGAAGACCCTATTCGAATTAGTAATAGGACGAATTCCGAACGTAGGTTATATAGTAGTATATAGCTCCCTTATTTACGTATTTATCTATAGACTAGATCAGCCTAGTGAGAGCGAGAAACTCTAAGAGAGAGCGCTTATAGGCTACCTTATAGGATACGACTCTACTAACATCTACCGCGTATAGGACCTATTAAAAGATAGGGTTATACGAGTTAAGGACGTCCTCTTCGATAAGACTACGTTCTATAACCTATCACGCCTAATAGTAGGGTATACGACCCCTATCGAGAACATCGTAATAGTAGAACCGGCTAAAGAGCCTAAATAATACTACGACCTATATGTCGCTTATTACGAGTAAGACATAGTATAGGCCGAGGGGGTAGAAGAATAGGCTTAGTAGCCGCATACCTAACAACCTCGAGACGCCTACTAAAAGCTCCTTAGGCAAGAACTATACTAGCCGTAACACCGCGAGTTAGTAATATATAACTAAAAAGACCGGCAAATCGAGCACGTAATAGATCACGTGACTTAAGACAATATATAGTAGTTAGTATACAACACTACTAACTACTACGATACCCTATAGTAGTAGATAATAGATGCCCTTACCGTAGAAGACCGTAAGGAGATTATAGGTAACATAGACCCTAATCGCGAGCTATATCTATTTATATTTATGCTACTAGAAAACGCGTTAATATATAACGCGTCTAATACACTACTCTTCCCCCTAGAGCTAGAGCTCTATACACTAGAGGAGTCTAACTATATAGTTATAGAGAATAGAAAGCGCCTACGAACGGCCTACTTCTACTATATACTATACTAGATTATAGTCGCTAATATTATTATCGGCTAGATGTCCGGTATACGACCTAGAAT
This sequence comes from Fulvia fulva, assembly GCF_020509005.1. Classification (NCBI taxonomy): domain Eukaryota; kingdom Fungi; phylum Ascomycota; class Dothideomycetes; order Mycosphaerellales; family Mycosphaerellaceae; genus Fulvia; species Fulvia fulva. Next base: position 3,280,720 of record NC_063012.1, read on the forward strand.
ACGCGCCTATCGCGATAAGAGCGATCGAAGCCCTATACAAAGAGGTAATAGCCCTCTAAGGCGTATTAATACTACTACCTCTATATACCGTAATAACCTTCCGCCCGAACCTTCTAACTACCGAGCCGCTATAAAATACCGCTTCTCCTAATAGTAGATCGAAGCTATAGCTAAGGAGTTTACTAAAGCCCTAGTAATAGGCACATTTAGATAGGCAATAAAGGAAGAGAAGGATTAGGATGCTTAGTAAGAGGAGGGACTTTAGCTACTACTACCGCTAAAGTAGGTATATAAATATAAACTAGACGAGCACGGTATACTATAGAGTTTTAAGGCTAGGCTATACGTAAGAGGCGATTTATAAGGAACATACTTAGACATATACGCCGCTATACTACTAGTAAGTATATTCCGCCTCTCTTATTAACTTCGTACGGTCCTACCTCTAAAACCGTAGTACGTCGATCCTAGTCGGCTAGTATAGAAGCCTATTTTAAGCAGTCTATACTAGAATCCCGTAAGGCTTAACGCTAGTACCTATTCTGTTCCTCTTCTTTATTACGACGCTACTCCCAGCCCTAGAATCCTAGAACACCGCTACGAGCGGCTTCGTAGACGATATAAACATCCTATCGTAGTCTTCCTCGACTAAGGAGAACTATAGGCTACTAGAAGAGAAGTATAAGATCTACGAGGACTGGGCTAGGAGGCACGGGGCTCGGTTTGCCCTAGAAAAGTACAATCTAATACACTTTACGCGCCGGCTACGGTTCTATAATATATAAGCTTCTATCTAGATATAGGGGCATACGACTAACCCGGCAAATCAGCTTAGGATCCTCGGACTATAGGTAGACCCGGCGCTACGGTAGAGGAAGTACGTATAGGCAATATTACGGAAAGCTAAACAGAATATAGCATTATACTAGAGGCTCACTACGTCTATATAGGGGGCGGACTTCCGGTAGTTACGACTTCTATATACGGCTATTATACGGCTAGTCCTTACCTATAGTAGCTAAGTGTAGTCCTTAGGCGAGAGGGCCTACCTATCGAAGGGACTCGTCGCGCCGCTAGCAAAGATCTAAAACTAATGCCTAAGAAAGGTCACCGGGGCATATAAGTCGATACTAACGAGGATGCTTAAGTACGAGACCGCTATACCGCCGATCGACCTATATATCTAGGGACTACGGACCTCCTACTTAGGCAAGTCGGCATAGTACCTAGTATAGAAGGTTATCGCTAGTATAGTCGTAAGGGCCCGCGAATCAGTACTAGCGTATAAGGGCATTCGACCCGGAAACGAGCCGAACTACCGGGTAAGGGACGAATAGCTAGTAATATAATAGGAAGGTAAGAAATCGTTTATAGAGTAACTATAGAAAGAGAGGTAGAACAACTAGGTTATAGGGCATAGTGGACGCCCTTAGCTAGCGGGACAACCTAAGGAATAGTTAGCTACAAAATCCGCGGTCAAGTACCCCCCGAAGCTTATCTACTACCGCCTTACGAGGGTATAGAGTAGTATAGCAACCTAACTGCGAAGCGAACATATCGGCCTCTAGGGGTACCTATTATAGAGGAAGGTTCTAGGATACACGAATACTAGCTGCCCCTACGGCTATCGCTCCTAGAACGTACGGTATATACTCCTCGTCTATCCGAGGTAGTCGCTAGGAAGGGGGGAGTAGATAGTAAAGGCGAGGAACCGGACGATTAGGGTACTTCTTAACAACGCTAAGGACCTACGGCGCATTACGAACTAGATACTAGAGAAGGGCTAGCTAGAACAGTACCGCCTAGTAGGAGTAGTATAGGAATAGAGGACACGACGTAGCGCGACGAGACTAGCTAGGAGCGGGGGCTAACGGGGTAGTGACATAGACTACGTACGTTCAGAGGGAAAGCTAATCTAGATAAGGAGAAGTTAGGGGCGGGAAGGGTTTTTACCTATTCGGGTTTCCCTTTGTATATAACAATAGATATATACCTATATAGGCCGGATAGGGTCCTAGAACAGGGGAATGACAAATCTATCTATTTATATTCCGCCTCTACTATACTATAGCCGCGAGCTTCGACCTAGAAGCCAAACAATTCGATATTGTTAACGCCTTCCTAAACTCGGACCTACTATATACTATATATCTATAACCACCTCCTAGAATCGATAGGCTATCCTATAGACACGTCCTTAAGCTAGTTAAGGCCCTCTACGGTCTAAAGGAGTCCCCTTTATTATAGTACTACTCCCTAACCGAGACGCTAGCCTCCCTTAGACTAGTACCTCTATCGGACTCCGAATATATCTACTATAACAATAAGGTTATATTCTTCTTTTACGTTAACGACCTAGTTATACTCTACTACCGTAAGTATAAGTCCTATACTACTAATATTAAGTAGCGGCTACTTACTAAGTACGAGATGTACGAGCTCGGTGATCTCTCCTAGTTCCTAGGAATTAAGGTTACGCGCGATAGAAACAAGCGCTTACTATAGCTCTCTTAAGAAGACTATATTAAGAAACTAGCCGCTAAATTTAGTATATCTACGAATGTACGTAAAACGACAGTACTAGTAGATTAATACCTTAATTAGACCGTTCTAGAGGGTTATCAACCCACCTCTATCGCTATCCTTACGTACTAATAACGTATAGGATCCCTCAACTTCGCCGCTATATATACGCGGCCTAATATCGCCTTTTCCTTATCTATACTATCGTAGTATCTAACTAAGCTAACTAAGACACACCTTAAGCTTACAGATTAGTACTTACGCTATCTCCTAGAGACTAAGAACCTCTGCCTTATATATAGTACTAGTAAATATATCACTAGCCTTTATAGCTAACTAGAGCACCTCGGTAGTAACTACGAGTTCTTTAGAGCATCGGACGCGTCCTACGGTATAAATAATAATAGGACTAGCTTAAATAGCTAGGTCTTTATACTATTCGGTAGACTAGTAGATTATAAGGTATCTAAACAAATCACTATTACTAAGTCCTTAATAGAGGCTAAGGTACTCGGGCTTTTATAAGCCGCCTTAGAGCTTATATAGTAGGAACGAGTCTTTACTAAGATACACCTTTAGTTCAATTAGCGTACCTACTTATACTACGATAATACGTAGACTATCCGCCTTATTAACTAATAAGGGCAAAAGCTTAACACGAAGCTACGCTACATTAATATCTACTACTACTAGCTCCGATAGCGAGACTAGCGCGGAGACATTAAGATTAAGTATCTTAGTACTAACGACATGCCTATAGACGGGCTGACTAAGCTACTTCTACTATAGAAGCATAAGCACTTCGTTAAGCTGCTTAATATAGCTAAGGAAGGCGTAGACCTACGTACCTTAGTACCCTCTATAGCCGTATTAGGAGGTAACGGGCCAATAGACGCCTAAGAAGCCCGTAGTAGCGGCCTTACCTCATCTCGAAACGAACACCGAACGGCTTTATCTTTACGGACACCTCTCTAGAAGCGCTAGTAGGCGCAAAACACGGCTACTAGTAGCTACTAATGCTATAGACAATAACGAAGCTAGGGCAAAGTATCTACTATTCACTAGTACGGCCCTAGCACTATCATTAATAGGTGTTTCTCGGACTCCTATTAGCTAATAGCGTAAGGGCGAGAAACACCCCTATTACTAGTAGTAGCGTACGCGCGCGCTATAAAAGTAGCGCGTCTAATTAGAACGCGAGAAACGCCTCTAACTTACTACTAGTAACAACACTACTACCTTGTTACTATATTATCCGCTACTTTTATATATAGTACACACTTGCCCAAAACAAAAAGGTGTCACTACCCTAAGGTAATGACCTTTAAAAGTGTAGAAAGTAAGGTACCCCGAAGGTGCCTTTTTAACTTTCCGATACCGTTGCTCCGGTGTTACCTATTAGAGCCCTATTACACCTTATATAGTATAAGCTCTATCGTAGACAGCCTAGTGCATTACGCTACTAACTAGTATCTTATACTCCCTAGGGGTAGAGCGAGCTCTCTTACTATTCGCCGGAGCGAAATGACTTAGTATAGAGTAATTATCGGACAATTTAATAAGTTAAGCGGACGACAATATATGTTTAAGTATACGATAGGACTAAGGCTACCCCTAGATTGAACTTAGGACCTCTAATGTTTGCCGGTAGGTAAGATGATTATATACTTAAGTAAAAGTCCGTATAACGGGACTATTACCTAAGCTATCTTACCGGTAATAGTTACACAATCTATACTTTATTATATAGGGAACAATAGCAGTAGTGAAAGTAAGGAATGAGGGAAGGGGTACAAAGCTCACCTTACTTACCTTAGCTCACTTTACTTAAAATAGCTGACTTACCCTTACTATAGTAGTAGTAATACCGAGGGCCTAACGTCACTACTATAGGTAGGGGGGGTAGTTATGACAGGGTGTACGCGATTATATAGGAATTAGCTCATTTACTCTAGCGTACGAGCTAAGGGGGTGTGTCGCGATCCGAGCGTGTATATAGGCAACATCCTATTATCAATACTTAAGGCTACGTACGCTAAGAATCAGGTGACTAATTAGTCACCTATAGCCTCTTTAAGAGCAATACTTGTCTATTCTAGATAGACATATATAATATACAACCTGCTTTTAAAACACCCTATATAAGCCCGTATAATAACTTCCTATACTTCTAACGTAATAGAGTACTTCTTAATAACGTTAAGGACCTACGGCGTATTACGAACTAGATACTAGAGAAGGGCTAGCTAGAACAGTACCGCCTAGTAGGAGTAGTATAGGAAGAGAGGACACGGCGTAGCGCGACGAGACTAGCTAGGAGCGGGGGCTAACGGGGTAGTAATATAGACTATATACGTTTAGAGGGAAAGCTAATCTAGATAAGGAGAAGTCGGGGGCGGGAAGGGTTTTTACCTATTCGGGTTTCCCTTTATATATAATAATAGATATATATCTATATAGACCGAATAGGGTCCTAGAATAGGGGAATAACAAATCTTTCTATCTATCTATATACCCGGGCTAGGTATTCGTTCTCCCCTAGTAAGTTTTCCGCCTCCGTATATAGAGTCGTCTACGCTATATTATTTATTATTAGCCTCTACTTTCTATAAAGTAGGCCTTAGCTTATATCCTAGGGTTTTCCTTAGTTTGTTCCTCGGCTTAGCTCTTAGTACTAAATGTTTATAAGGCTATAGCTCTTATTAGTTACTATCCCCCGCTACTATTCGGGGTGAGGTCGCGCTTACTAATTAGGTAGTTATCCTCCGTAGCTCCGTGACTCTAGGGTCTACCGTTAGGGGAACGGAACCTTAGTTTTAGGGTTCTTTATACTACGATTACGCCGCCGCTAGCGTAGGCGGGCCGCTACTACTTAAGTAGATTACTCGTCTTAATAAGGGCTGTCAAATAGATAGTCCTCGTCGATGTTCTAATCTAGTCCCTAGCTTTAGCGATCTGTTAGTAATTATATAATTATATAGTCTAGATCGTTAAACTTATTATTAATATCGTAAAGTAGGTAGTACTAAGTTATAAATTCCGTAAACCTTAGGTTTGTTCTAAGTCCTCGGATAAGCTTACTTAGTATTATTTGCTTATTATAGTACCCTCTAGCTTTAAGGATATCCTACTAAGTATTTTCGTATTTATTAATATAGTCCTAAGTACTATCGAAACGGATTATTATAATAGCATTAAAATACGCTTCGGCTTATTCCCGAGTACGTATATCCGTTACTATATACCGTATAACTAGGTAGTTATAGGCCTCCTTAGGTCGTTAAAGGATTTAAGTTGTCCCTTAACGAGGAGTATATCTATTTAATAAGGAGAGCTAGCGCGGTCGCTACGATTTTTCGGCCCTTATCGTATTCCTCGAGTATAAAACGATAAAGGGCTATTCGTCCCTTAAAATCGACGCCTTTCTTTTAGTCGTCGGTGCTTTATATAACACTAGCTAGGAGTTACTTAACTTCCTCGCTTCCGAGGGTAGTTCTCCCTTCGGTCTTCTTCTTCGGGGAAGGTAGAGGTATAGGGGTAGGGGTAGGGATAGTAGTAGTAGTAGCTATTACTACTTTTAGTGCCTTTAGTTATTCAAGATTATAGTCCTCTAGATCCGGTCATTCCGTAGCTACGTAGGTGCCGGTGAAAATATCCTAGACGCCCTTTACTAGGGCGGCGACTTTAAAGTTACGTTTCTAGGCGCGCGTATTACGCTTGCCTTAGAGTTATTAGTCCGGGGATAGTATCCTATCGTCGACTTCTCGTCGGGAGAAAGGTATTATAGAGTAGGTTTTGTAAAGATGTTTAGATAATATTGATCTCACTTAAGTTTTAGGAGTAGTAGTTGATTTTCCTTACGTAGCGAAAAGCGACCACCTATAACCTGTTGAACAAGATAATATGTGAGATATAGAACTACGTGCTCTAGCTATTAGCGAGAGATTATATCTTCTCGCTGAATAAAGGATGCTGCATGCGGTACGTCCGCATGCAGCCTATCCGGATGCGGTGAGGTATGTAGAGTCCGTTTTCAACAATTCGAGGGAGAACACGCCGGAGAAATCATCTTCTGAGGCTGCCGATTGAATTGTTCCTGAAGTTACATACGTCTTGAACATGCAGACGTTTTCCCGAGCAATATGATGCTGGTGCTCTGGAACCACAGACGAGACATAGGTCACGGGTCAGGGATGCGACAGAGTTGAATCCTGCCCTACGCGTTTCGAAGATTTCCTCGCTTCGTTTCTTCGACTGTGCAGCTTAGAAGCAACCGTGAAGGTCGGGGCTCAGGCGTCGAGATGCGACGTATCATTTGTGAGCGCGATGCGGCCGACTGCATGGTCGCACTCGAAGGTGTTTGGTGCATGTGACAACTCAAAAGCTTGCGCTGCGTCACCGTCATTCACAGACCAGGCCCCACCGCGCTATACCCAAACAGTTCTAACTCCAAAAGTTCCATTCACTTCGCGTTTTCCCCTTCCTTCAATTCTTAATTTCCCAATCCCACAACAACAACTTGCAACAACACACAGTCATCGACTCGACACTATCGCCATTTCCAAACATCGACAAGAAACGTATTACAGTCATTGAGACCAAACACATTTTGACATACGCACGTGCTGGACAAGTCGCGCGCCGTCGCACGAGGCACTAAATGTGAGTAAAACCTCGCATTCACCAGGTGATATCGCGTAGCACTCACTCGCACTTATTTGCGCGCACATGAACACTGAGCTGTCCGGCGTTGCTGCCTGGCCAGTTTTAGCCGTGATTGTCGCGTAAGCTGGCACGAAGTGAATGTGGGACGAGTGCACGGACCCTCGAGCTCAATTTCTATTGGCCGAAGATCTCCACGCCTGCTTCATCTTCGCAGGCACTCGAAACACTTCACCTCGCAGCTACACTCGCCGTTGTGTATACTGACCTCGTGGTCGTTCACACACAACGCCTCGAGTTCGCCGCTGTGCAGCCGCTTCTATGAGCCCGCTTGCCGCATGCCACGCCAGTCACACCTGCCCTTGCTCACCTGCACCTGCCGCGTGCCGCCACCAACGTGGCGAAATTGAAACTAAGTTCTCACAGGGTAACAGCTTCAACATCACTATCCGATATGGCCTCGCCAACCGTCCGCACCAGAAACCAGCCACGTCGGAATTCTTCCAAGCGCAAGCATTCACTCGACACAAGTCAGGTTCCGCGCAAGTCCTCAGCCATCATCATCTCCGATAATGCCGAGGATGACACAGCTCGAGGCATGGTCACGAGGAAATCTGCCTCTGGTATTACAAATACAAGCGAGCCCAATCGTCCGTGGGGCAGAAGAGGCAAGGTAAGAGCGCTATCCCAACATCATCCAGCCATCTAGACTGCAACTAACATTCAACGGTAGGCACCTGCTCAGAACGATGAAGATGTCATTGACAGTGGCGACGAGGTCGAAGAGTATGACTTCTCGAACGATCCAGAGCAGGATCTTGAGGAGGACGATCAGACCACCGAGTTCTACGAGACCGAAGAGAACATCGTTGAGATCTCATCAGACGATGAAGATTCGGAGCAAGGATTCGCTGATCGACCGTGGCTCAACTTCGACAATAAGATGCGTGAGTCATGGGAGGTGATGTACGCCACAGTTACCACCCATCCGATCAACGGCAGCTGGGAGATGACCGAGGAGTACCAAGAGGAGAAAGATGCCGAGATGATGCGTTACATGGAGAATTTTCCTCTCCAGAGATGGATCATCCCGCAAGACCAAGCCAACCGAGCATACTTTCGGCTGCTCGAGCGCGCACGCTGGCGATCCTTGGGAATCCGTATCTACGGGCGAGAGCGCATTCCCGAGTGGATACCAGGCAGCACCAACGCCGCCCACCTCCAGCAGGCCCTGAACATCCCTCGGGAGAAGTACTCTCGCGAGCCAGCACAACAGCCCAACTATGCGCAAGCTGGCCCATCGGGCTCATCCGTACCAGCACATCGTCAACAGCATCCTCAGCAACCACCCCAACAACAGCATCGCCCATCCACCTCAGTACTGCACCAACATCCATCAGCACCAGCGACTCCAAACACCCACGGACTACCACACACGGGCGGTCTGTCACAAGAACACGCTCAGATGCTGGCCCACCATAGCTCGGCACTTCCGCATCATGGTCCTAGGCCCGGCCAGACTCCCATGATGGCTCAAGGACCACCACCTTCACAACAAGGAGGTCCACATCCACCACCCCTGAATGCGCTGCCATCGCAGCCTCACGCCCAGCCACTGGCTGTGCATCCGGGCAAGCCAGGCCACCCCCAATATGCCCATCCTGGCATGGGTCGGCCTGTGGGACCTCCACAGCAGATCTCTTATGGACTGCCTCAAGGCTACGGCGGCCATATGATGCCACCGACCAACTTCCCGCACGTTGAGCACCCTAAGCCTATGCGACCTCGCGCCAAGAAGGAGTCACCAATTGCAACGACACCCCCACCGCCACCTCCGACGCCGCCGTACGAGCTGCGCCAGAAGCCCAAGGAGCGGGTGGGAAAGAATGCTCCACGCAAAGGCGCCCGCCGTCAAGCAGAAGCTGAAGAGTTCCCGTGGACGCGTCAGATCGACTTCGCAGCCGAGAAGGCGAGGGCCACTTGGGACGACAGTGTATATGATCCAGTCGCATTGCGCGAAATGGATGCCACCCGTGCTCGCAACGTTGCCATTATTGATGAGCTCGATGCGAAGGTGCAAGTGCAGCAGCGCATTGCTCGCGCCAACAAGAAGAAGCGTGGTGCCGAACCTTCATCAGATGTCGAGCCGGTGCCGCCGCCTGGTGAGAAGAAGAAGATGCAGCGTGGCCAGCGCAAGGGCGAGTCTGGTGGTGATCCATATCATTCCGGTGCCTTTGCGTTCGCCAGCGATGATGACGCAGCAAAGGCGAGGGATATGGGCTTCCACATTCCAGACGAGGCAATCGAGGCAGCTGAAGCCGGCAAACTTGACGTCGAAGGCCAAGCCAGTCTCAAGATCTGCTGGAACCCCGGCAAGAAGGGCACAACAGAGAATCTCGAGCAAGTAAAGTTCTCCATTAAGGACACAGTCGCCACCCGCAAGCAGTTGAAGGAGCGTCTGGTCTTGACCAAGCGCGCTGCCGAGTGCATCGTCGACTTCTGCCCGGACCTTCTCTGGCGCGGTATGCTTCTCCGCATTACAAGCGAGGCTGGCTATGGCAACAAGGACGTTCGAGATCGCTTCTGTTACAACGGATGCTATTGCGACAAGGCTACGATCACGAAGCGCATATCCGCTGCCCTTGGTCAGAAGCAGGTACAGCCCAAGTCCAAGGGCTACGGTCCAGGCGAGTGGGAGTGGTATGATGAGAACGTCAAGGATTTCTCCAAGTACATCGACTACTTTGGCAAGCGACACAGCCACCGCAACATGCTGAAGATCCAGATGCAAGGCGAGAAGCGCAAGATGGCGGTCAAGCAGACTCTTGACGAATCGACACCCAAGAAGGACGAGAGTCCTTCCTCTTCCGTTGAGGATGGAGCTGATTCCAGCAGGAAGCGCCGAAAGCTTGACAAGTACGATGATGCCGGTGAGGAGAGCGAGGACGACAACATGGAGGACGAAGTCGACGGTCATGACGATGGTCACGAGTCCGATGCATCCGACGACGCCGTCTCATTGCAGGACTCTGACATTCTCGACGAGATCGACGACTAGGTGGTGTAGCTGGTGACCAGACAATGCGCTTGACCAGGTCTTCGGGTCGGCAGTGGGACTGCTGTTCCACGATGCACCGTCCGGATGAATGATTCAACGGAACGCTCCAATTGTCTTGTGCTCAAGAAGCAGCGCGACGTTTGGCCCTGCGTTTGCTCCTGCACTCCAGATCTCGGTCTGCGACTGCTTGGGTGGACTGTGAGGGGACTCCCGGGTGTGCATAGTCTAGTCAATAGCTTTCAAGATGGCATAGCAGTAGATAGTCTTGTAGGCTGATATGATAGCACGGCAGGAGCTGCAGCAAGAGGAACCGTCCCAAGGTCTGTGTCACTGTTTGCATGCTCACGGCCCTGTGCAGTGAAGCACAACTCCTGGACCTTTGCCTGTTCTGCGGTATCGTCGTTCCGGGCGGTCTCGGCACTACCAGATCATCGCAGGAATTACCTGCTCTGCTGGAAGCCGTCCACGGCATCAGGAGCATTGGTGAAGCGAGTGGTTTTATTAAAGCGCAGGAAGCCAAGGCACTCCTATGCCATATCTTGGTACACACTATTTGAGTAGTCTATTGCAGTAATCTATCGAGGGGTCAATGTCAATGGTAGGACGGTTGGACTGCGCCGTGTTTCTGTTTGGCCAGAGTCAAATGGCCTCACTGCGGTACTTTGATGAGCGCGCGAGAACGACAAGACCAGCAGAGACGGTCGTGCAGGCAACATCAAGTGTGAGGCGGTCTACGGGATGGTGCACTAGCCAATGCTGCACACCGTCCCAGCCCCGACAAGCGTCGTTGCTCTTTGTTCGTGTGCGGCTTCATGTTGTGTTTGTTTGTGACTCGGCAGGGAAAGGGGAGCGGCCAGTTGTTTGATCGAAGGTGCTACACGCGACTGTGGGGGTGCCATCTTTCGCGTTTCTGGGAAATGAGCTCCCGAGAGCCAAGAGTTTGCACCGCCACAGATGCGCGCTCCTCGTCAGTGCTTGTCTGAGGTGCACGGGTGTCGACTCGATTTGCAGCGGTCGACATGGGGACAGCCTGAACAAACAAGTGGGCTGGCGAGAGTTGAGCGTTGGCAAGCGCGCACTCAAATGCAAGCTTATTGGAGGATCAGCAATCTGTGTGGCTGGTGTCGGGTCTTCAGAGTTAAGCTCACCCGCCACAATCTAGCGACGGATTGACAAAACACTGTATGAGAGTTCCGATAAAGCAGGAACTGTGACGTCGGCCAAGATTGGTTGTGTTTGGCTGGTCTGTACCACCGTGCCGATGACCTCACATTGCTGCGATACTGTGAGGAGACATGGATGCGCCGTGCGTGTTTGACGGGGTGGGCTGTTGGTGGGATGAATCTGGGCTGTCGCAGAGTCAAAGCATGCCCGTGGCTCAAGACGAAGAGCGATACCTTATGGTTGCCCTGCACTGACCAGCAGGTGGTGACTGGACGGGAGCTTAGCGCGATGTGGGAAGGAACATTAAATAAGATTGGCAGGTACGAGCATGGCAAAGGCCCAGGAAACTTGATACAAGCGAAGGCGCGTTTGAAGTGAACGGCATCCGGTCATTTCGTGGGACTTCTTAACCGCCCTCTCCCTTCTCCTCCGACATCCATCTGCTTACCGCCAAACACAACAACGATTCCCAGCAAGCATTTCAGCATTGACCATTGATCACTACCAGCAGCCATACTAAGCTTCCGACACGCATCACCAAGACCACTCATCACTTCCAACCGCCATCCTCGCCATGAAGACTTTCATCCTCGTCGCCGCCGGCGCCGCTCTCGCGACTGCCCAGATGACGCTCAACGACATTCCAGAATGTGGTGTACGTACTCACTCGAGCTCTCTTTGCGTCGCGCACATGCGTCGCGCTCACATGAACACTCACTGACTGTGTTGCAGCGCAACTGTGTCAATGCCATGATCGGCAAATCTCAGACACTCGGTTGCCAGGCCGCCGACGCGTCTTGCCTCTGCGGTAACGCCAACTTCGGATACGGTCTTCGCGACTGCTCCAACGAGGCTTGTGGAAGCACAATTGGCCAACAGGTCGTTTCGTACGGTGTCCAGTACTGCCAGCGTGAGTGCCAAGCCTGAAACGTATGTTTGGTGTATCATCACATGCTGACACACATTCCCAGAGGCTCTCGGTTCCGCATCAAATGCACAAAGCGCAGGTGCTTCGTCGGTCCTCGCTGGAGCTGCTGGTGCCTCGGGAGCTGATGCATCTGGCAGCGGCACGGCTGCTGCCACTCAGACCGAGGGTGGCGACAACGACGCCTCGCAGACTGGCTCGGCCATCACCACTTCTGCTCTGACCGCTCTCGTCTCTCAATCTGACACCACTTTCACCACCACCACCGGCTCGACCACCATCTACGAGGGCCAGGAGACTGGTGGCGCTGGAGGTATCGGTGGCGCTATTAGCTCTGCCACTGATTCCGCAGCTTCTGCCGCCTCTTCTGCCGAGTCCTCCGCATCTGATGCTGCTGGATCCGCCATGACCAGCGCATCTGATGCTGCCGACTCTGCCATGTCCAGTGCATCCGAAGCTGCCAACTCCGCCAGCGATGCTGCCGCCTCCGCAACCGACTCCTCGAGCGCTGCTGGTGCCATGATCACCGCTGCCCCAATGCTCGCCATGGGTGCTCTTGCAGCTCTTGCCGCCATGTAAAGCAGGCAGGCAGGCACTTTACGCATACACGAGAGACGGTCGTTACGCCGCACGGACGATAAGATCGCAGGTTGGGCAAGGCTTTGGACATGACTGCGATGATACCATTTTGATACCTTGACGAGTACTGAAGCGTGTGACGTTTGAGCGATGTCATAATGTAATAGCCTTTGTGCAGTTTACAGTAACAAAAGCCCGTACATATGGACCGATAGCGTGCCTTCAGCCCCTTTGCCTTTGCCATGCAGCTTGATGCATTTACAGGTTAGGCCGGCTGACCTGAAAACGGCTGGTCACCGAGCTGGGAGAACCACATCTTACGTGTTGCTGCCGTAGTCACAGATGTGATCCGGTAGTAACATTGTAGTTCCTCGTTGGCTCCTGCTTGTCGTTCACGTAAGAGATGGGGTTTGGTAAGTGCTACAGTGATCCTGTCCCTTATGATCAAGTGCGTGTCTTCCAGTCATGGCTGCAGGCACATACAACAAGCAAGTGCCCATTTGTTATTGTCGCGGCATCGTTCGAGTGTTGTCTTCTTTGGCAACCATTTCCATTTATGCCAGAACATTTCCGCAAACACATGAGCGTCACGATGCCGCCGCGTCGACAGCCTTTGACGGGTAATCACCTACTCATGGCTAAATTGCAGAGAGATCTCGCAACTAACGTACGAATCAGCAATTCCTCCACCAGAAGTGAGCAGGATCTTAAAGGACGACCATGCCGACAGAGCCCTAGAATGTGGCAGCAGCGATGGCAACAAACCACGACAAGGAATCCCTTGCGATATACAACCCTCGGCGAAGCAAGAATCGTGGCGAGATAGCTTTCACCATGTTGTGTCGGCTAAGACGCCCAAGACCGACTCAGCATTCATCATAGCCGACAACTTCTCTCAGAACCTGCTCAGGCGAGGAGAAATACCCATGTTCAACGCTCAGCCGTCAGCAGAGTACATTTCCACCAACATTCAGCGCAATGGCCCTCGAGATGGCACATCCCCAATAGGTGACTGGATCGCATATGGCGCGACGGTGTGGGTCGTTTTGGAGCAGTTCGAAATCATCAATGGTCAACCCTCATACCTGGCTGTGCCGAAAGGCATCTACACGTCCTAGGCAGACGCCGAGAGACAGATGCGAAAGATGATTGCAGACGCCGATTATGTGGTGGGTGACTATGTCAGTAGCGCGCATCTTCTGAATGAGAGGCCCATGCCGCTGGAGGTCGCCGACGATTACGCAAGGTTGCTGGCAGTATTTTGTGGTGAATTCTGCCGGTATCAAGGTATTCCGGAGCATTTGGGGTCAGCCGCAGACTTATCAGAGATGGCAGTGAGCTAAGTGTAATACACTGGTGACTGGAGTTCGCAAGGTGAAGGCGGCGAGGTGGACTAGCCGTCCCGGTGGGAGGCGTATTGATGCTGTCCATAGACATATCGTCCCAGACATCTCATAGTATTTGATGCTCAGCTTATTCAGTGGATGATGCGATGACCAATCCTTCGTTCCACTCTGCATGTGTGTACTGCCAAGGGCGCAATCATATGGTGAGGATGTAGCTCGAAGATGAGGACTGGAAAAGATGAGGACTGAACGTTGGGTAGTTCTACATACATGTAAGTGAACTCGGTCCACAAGGGGCCGGCCGCGCAACAAGCTCCAGCGGCAGCAGTGCACGCTAGGTAGTTCTAATCTTGCCTGGTATGCACACGTCGAACTGTTCGCATGCATCATCGACGAAGCGCATACAGCACTTCTTACAGCATCTGGGGCGTCACTTCGGTCTAAGCGGCGTGCCTACGATCCCTCCGACTGTGCAGCCGCATGCTCCCCCAGCGCATGGTCGTGCTGTGTCCTGCGAGGCTGGACGTTTAAGCGAGACGGCGCGCGTTCCATAGGTATCTTTTACATGTAGCGTTGCCAGTCTGCTGCCATGTCCAGGCCGCCGAACGGATATGCTTCTATGCCAGGCGCCATGAGCTCCCACTCTCGTCTGGGCACGCCGCAGTCGGGCAGCCAACGCCCACACTCGCCTGGATCGTCGCAGCAGTCGCAGTCGCAGTCGCAGTCGCAGTCGCAGTCACAGCCACAGTCACAGTCACAGTCACAGCCAACACCTCCTGCCATGTCTCGCGCCGAACGATTCGAGGATGAGAAGAGACGCATCGTCGAGTCGTGCTTCTCCAAGCTCGACAACAGCGGCCAACTAGCGGAGAGCTACATCACGCATATCCGGATCATGGAGGATGCGCAGTATCCGTCTGCTCCTCCGCCGGCCGACAGTCTGGACTCGAACAAGAAGCAGCGTCTGATCATCATAGCCGTGCGATCAACAGGACGAGTGAGGATGCACAAGGCGCGAGAGAACAACAACGGCAGCTTCAGCATAGGCAAGACGTGGAACATGGAGGAGTTGTCCGCCATCGAGTCGTACTCGAATCCAGCTACACCCGCTGCAAATGAAAGGGAGGCGCAAGCGCGGGCACTGGCAGGCAATGTCGGCTTCACCGTCACCATCACGAAGCCGTACTACTGGCAGGCCGGGACGTCTAAAGAAAAGGACTTCTTCATTGCGAGTGCTGTCAAGATCTACCGCAAGTACACCAAGGGTCAGATTCCAGACCTGAAAGGCTTTGATGAACGGGAGAAAGCCATGATTCTAGGATCGTTCCCGGCTCCGCAAGGCCAGCCTCCTCCTGGACCGCAGGCTCTTCCTCCAGGAGATCGACAGCCCAGTCACTCCCCGGCTCCTGCTCCTCCGCAGCCACCCTTTGCGGCAAGAGACCACAGTCGAGATGGAAGTCGGTATAGGCAAAGTCCTGGTCCTCCACCAAGTATTAGCGATGCAAGGCCAGGAAGTGGACCAAACAGCCGGAGACCTTCAGATCAGCCGCCGGGCAGAGGCGGTCTTCCTGGCGCTCAGCAACATGCTGGAGCCCTTGCGCCTGGTGGACCACGTGCTTTTGCTAGTACCGAGCAGATGCGTTCACGAAGTCGCGACGACAGAGACGCCATGCTGCCACAGTTGCGACCTGGAACGTCACCCGCCCCAGGCTCTGAGCACAGGGCGCCGTCGTTTGCGTCGACGCAAAGGTCTGACGATATGCCGCCACATTCACCGATGCGGACCAAGAGTCCACGCTTACCCGGGCCAGGAACTGCACCGCCATCCTCGAAGCCACAAAGCCCTCCAAAGCACAGAGATGTGCAACATATAGATGGCGCTTCTGAAGAAAGACAGGTCAATGACGGCACTGCTTTGAATGGGCAAAGCTCTGGCGCGGATCTGTTCCAAGAGGCACGGCAGCGGTATATGAACTATCAGCCAGGGACATCACCTGACCCTTCGTCACAAGGCAGGTTGCCGCCGATAGAGACTTCACAGCCCTACAAGCCCGCTCAGAACGGCAAGCTGAAAACACCGATCGACAAGCAGCCTCTGACAGGGCAAAGCGAATCATCCGACGGCATCAACCTCGAGGACGCTGCCGCTCTTGGTGCTCTGACATCTTATTGGGGTCCAGAGCATGCCAAGGCAGCACCGTCTCCAGCCACTGAACAGAGTGAAGGCTTCCCTACTCCGAAGATCGCACAGAGCGAAGATCCTCCTACACCTCGGCGCTCGAACTTTCGTCCGCCAGTTGACTTCGAGTCTGAGCGTAAAGGATCAGAGGCCAGCATTGACCTCCGGCCTGCTCCGCTCAACGCCTCGAGGCCAGCACGTGAGATCGCCGCTCAGGCGGTTGGCTCGCAGCAGGCAGAAGGGTTGCCACCGATGTCAGAGCCACCGAGACCTGAAGCCAAGGCGGCAAGGCCCACCGCTTTGGGCATATCACAGCTCCGAGACGAGACGCCAGATGACAGCCCTGCACAGACCCCTGATGAGGAGAAGATGGAGGAAGAGCAGTACAGGCCTGGTCTTGGACCAATGTTCAGAAAGAGAGCGATCGCAGACCGGTTCAGGAAGGCAGCGAATGCATCAAATGCTTTCAAGCCGCGACCCGGAGGGGCCGCGGAAGCCATTCTTCGAGCAAAGGCCGAGCGCGACGGTGAACCGGATGGCATTACTGGGGTCGTGCCCAGACCGGCGACACGCGAGAAGCACACTCAAGCAGATCAGCCTCCTGCAACGCCGATCACAGATAGTGCGCCAGATCATGACTTCGCAGTCAAGCAGCCGCGTGAAGAACCGCCTTCAGCACCACCAACAGTTGAAATTAGTTCGCCACAAACACCAGCACGAGACGTACCTGACACGATCAACACACGGCAAAGCGTGGAGCTGCATGACACGACTGCCCATCTTCAACCAACACCTGACCCAGAACGAGTAGAAGAAGTCGTCGAAAAGAGGCAAATACGCCAGCCGCAGGTGAAGATCAAGCGGAGAAGTGCCCAGCAAGAGAAATATCTTGCTTCGCTCGGCATCGACAGAACTCTTCTCGATGGCAAAGGGCTCGATTTCGAGGCTATGCTTTCGGAATTCGGCTGGAATAGAGAAGTTCTACAACCAAAACAGCTTGCCGTTCTGGAGACTGACATTCGCCGGGAGCAAGGGCGAGTGGAGGCTGGATCCTGGCTTTCCCATACCGACGCGGCAAGAGAGGAACGAGTCTCCCATGTCGAAAGTCTGCTTGACAAGGCGATTGCAGAGTGTGATGAGCTCGAAGGCTTGCTGACTCTCTACCATGTCGAGCTGAGCTCTCTGAACGATGACATTGCGTTCATCGAAGCACAATCTCAAGGTCTCCAAGTGCAGTCTGCCAACCAGAAACTCTTACAATCCGAGCTGCAAGGGCTAGTTGACACCATGTCACTTGGCCGCAACACAATGGAGCCACTTCGCTACGGTGACCTTTCCGATCCGCGTGGCCTCGACCAGGTCGAAAACAGCTTAGTCAAGCTATATCAAGCGATGCTTACCATGGACCCAACCATGGGCAAGTATTCACATGGTCGACCGAGGTCGCGTGGAGGTTTCGATGATAACGAGACTGCAAACATGACGGCGCTGCGAGAGAAGAAGGTCACATACGATCGTGAGACTAACGAGTTCTGCAAACGCTTGATGCAGTTCCTGGACAATAAGTTCACTCTGGCAACAAACTCATCGAAAGGACGCATGCTGCAGATACCTCGCGCGGGCGGACTGGCCAAGCTAAATTCGGACGCTGTCCTTGAGGTCCGAAATGGATTGTGGATGTACAGTCCACTCATCCTCTTCACGAAGGAGGTCAACACGCCGGCATGGCAGACATTGCAACGCATGTACTACACTCGAGCTGCCGTCCTGTACACAGACGCTTTCAAAGAGAACATCTCGAACATGAAACGTGCGGCAAGGGCAAGTGTCGGAGATGAGACTGACATCCTATTTACTGCTCAAGAGAAGGAGGAACATCCAGCTGGCGGAGGCTTGGCATCCACTGCGCGGAAGATCACAGTCAAACGATCACAAACGCTCGCGAAGACACTACGAAACCCGCTAGGTGGTGATAAGTCGCATGCTCCTGAACGAAAGCAGCCTGGAACGATGAGTCGGTCTGAAGCATTTGCTCTAGCAATGGACGATATGGCGCCGAAAATCAGTGAGGAGCAGAATTTCTTCGTGGAGCTGTTCCACGCCAACTCTCTGGAAGCCCAAGACTTCATCGACGCCGTCGGGTCTGCTTCGCCTAGCGCGAGGCGCGGGACAGACCTGCGCAGACCCAAACCAACAGACCCGGATCGCCACATTGCTGGTCTCGTGACAAACACTATGGGCGAAATCTTTAACTTCTTCGGACGAGAACTCGACGCCATGCTTAACTGGAGTATTTCGGAAGATCCAGTTCAGGGTGTGGGAGTAATGGCCAGCCTAGGCAAACATGCTTTCTACCTCCGAGAGTCAAACCAGGAATATTTGCAACACCTTGTGACTGAATTATTCGACAAGCTTCAGAGCCGATTTAACAAGTTCGTGGACGAGCAAATACGTGCCATTGAAGACACCAAGGTGAAGATCAAGAAGCGTAAGGGCATTATCGCCTTTATGAAAATATTCCCTCAGTTCTCCAATTACGTCGAAAACGTTTTCGCAACCGTGGCAGGTAACGACTACGACGGTCCCGCTGACTGCGTGCTTGACGTGAGGAGACTTGTGGACGCAGCGTACGACAAGCTCAACCGGGCGATGTTTGATAGTCTCAAAGTCATTGCAAAGGAGAGCCCTGTCGCTGGTGCGCCTGTCAAGGGTGGTACAGCCCAAGGTGCCGATGATCCAGAGGACAAGGAGATGCTCAACTACCACATTCTGCTCATTGAGAACATGCACCACTACATCGAAGAAGTCGAAGATGGTGGTAGGCAAGGAGTCCTTTCGGTATGGAAGGAAACAGCGCAGAAGGAGAGAGCGGACGCTTTGGAAGGCTATGTACTAAGAGTCATCCGAAGACCGCTTGGGAAATTGCTGGTAAGTCTACATGAGGCTCTACGCCGACCGCTGAAGATTGAACTGCTCTAACGCACGGCAGGACTTCCTCGAATCTACTGATTCTATCCTCACCAGCAACAACAACAACCCTACTGCCGTTTCTTCTCGACCAAGCTACAGCAGAAAGACCTTGCGGCACTTGCTCTCGGAACGCTACGACGGCAAGACTGTGCGCCGTGATATTGACACTTTACGGAAACGCATCGAGAAGCATTTTGGTGATGCTGACGACAGCGAAGCTGTTTCACGAAACCTCGTTGGTCTCGTGTCCAAAGAGTGCGAGCAGGCCTACGAAGGTGTTCTGGATCGGGTGGAGAAGTTGAAGCAGCAGGTGTATCCTGACACGGAGGGCGAGAAGGAGGTGATCATTGATTTCACGAAGGCGGATATTGCTGCTGCATTTAGACGTTAGCCCGAGAAGGTACGTATGGCCACAGCAGGTCCGCGCGATCGAGTGATGCGTGATAATCTCGAGCCATTTGAATGCTCGAAACATTGTACATATAACCTTGGTTACACCGGGCCAGACTGAAATGGCCGCATTCTGTACAATGAACGACAGCAATACTCATCCCTCACTTCCCGGCAAGCCAGCCACGCCAGTGGCATGGCCATGTATGCGTATACCAAAGCACTTGGCAAACTACAAGAACCTTATGTTGACCCGAAAGCTTCAACAAGGACAGAAGTGCTATGTACCATCCAGCTGATGTCCCTACGTGAGCTGATGGACCCCTCACGATCGGCTGCGTGGAAGTAACGTTACATATCTCAGGGAATGCCAGAGTGACCAGGCACAGGAAGAGCACCGCCAGATACGAGAACTAACTCGAAAAGGCATTGTTCATTGCGCACACTGGTCCTGTGACGAGTGATAGCAGCAGGAGCACCGTCGGTTGACGAATCTTGAGGTGATGTTCGAGTGAGGCAATATCATACACCTCACCAACGAGAGAAGCAGATGTCACCGGTGGTGGGTCGCTGTCGACAGACCCGGTCTGCATGTAAGTGTAGAGAAGTGCCAGGGTGTAAAGTAATTGAACAACGCAGCATGGGGTGTATTGTTTCATGACTATTCTGAAGATGTACAAACAAAAGGAACCATCTTTTCAAACCCTCCGCACCTACCTGATATGCCGCAAGTGCGCTGTCGCTTCGTCACTTGACCAGATTATGAGGAATCACTGTTGTCACATGTCAGCCAATGTCCTTCAGCCGAGTGTGTAAGGAGCAGGAGTGTGTATGTGAAGAGCTGGGTCAGACATCCAAGGAAGAATTGCCCCTCATCTGCCATCTAAGTAGGTTCGCGTCGATGGCTCGAGTGGAAACTGCGAATGTGGAAAAGTTTTTCATCATCCAGCGGACGTGCGCATGGCGCACGTCGGGGGAGGTGGTGGAGGATAAGACAGTACTGACCTATTGTGTTGTTGCCTCCCAGCAGCACGCATTCGTAACGGGTTGTGGGAGGCAGTCCGCCGATATCACTACCAGACGGGAGCGGCATGCAGCCTGTGTGCAAGTACCGCGTGGGTGATTTGTTTAGAAGGTGGTGTGGGAGGTGTAGACAAGCTGGCGCAGCTAGACCCTACGGCGGGTGAGGCTCGAGGAAGCTTAAGAAGCTCGGGTATACTGCAAGGCAGACGGGTGGGGCGAGGCAAGTGAGAGATCTGCGGACTCGGCAATTAGCAGGAGTTCAGGATGCAATAAGACGAGCTTGTGTTGCGAAGGTGCGGCTGCGTGTCAGGCAAAAGTTACTGGCTAGTATACATCCACCGGCGAAGGCGGACGGACAGTCTGATTTCTTCAAGGTCGAATCGGTTGGGAAAAGAAGACAATTTATGGTGTATCATCTCTCGAGCAGGGAGGCGGTGCGGGTTGGGGATAGACTTACCAAGACGTGTCGGTCAGAAGAGGTGGTGGTGTGGTGAAGTGGAAGTGGATGTGGAAGCGGAAGTGGAAGTGGAAGTGGAAGTGGTGTTGTTGACGTTGATGGCGCAGGATAGAAAATGTTCGAAGACGCGAAATTATTCAAGGCAAGAGGGAGCTTGGACCGCATGTGCACGTGACCCTTCGGCGGATCATCGCCGCAAGTCGCCAACATCGTGCTGCTGTCTGCTGTCTGTGTCTCCCGATTCTCGCGCAGCGCATCGCATTGCTCGCCGCCCTCTCCAACGCCTCTCACCGCCCGACAACCCTCCCATAGGACATCCTCGCTGTTTCCCACCCCCTCGTATCGCACCGGAGCTGTACCCTCCCCGTCCGTTTGCTGGCCCAGTGTCGCGACGCTGCTGTTTCACTAAGCCCTCAGCCCTCAGCCAGCGCAGCCCGCTCCCAGTCGCGACCCAGCTGTGCGGGAGACGCATCCTGTATGAGCTCACGGCCGGCATCGATCGACACCACCACCACCACCACTGGCACACTGCACACTGCACCGCACCGCCCTGGACTGCATCGCAACACCTCGCAAGCCCGCCGCGCCAACAGCATATAGTGTTTCCGACGGTTCGGCCAGCTTTGCGCTTCGCTTACCCGCTGCTGGAGCCGACGGGAGCACGTGGTCGTCCTGTCCTATGCCAGAACAGCTATAGGCGCAATACCGCCCTATGCATTTGGCGCCTGCTCGAGAGACAGCTGTTCGACCCGCTCTAGGCCGACGGCTTGAGTCGGAGACGGTAGTCCGCGACGCCTCCGGACTGCCTTCGACCACTACTTGTCGACGGGCAACGAGCACGAGGATTCGCGTAGCAAGATGATGGCAGCATATCAACCTACGCCTGGAGTAGGGCACCCGGGCCTGCCTCACGGACATCCAGGCATGGCGCCGACGCCGGGCCACATGGGTCAAACAATGCAGATGCACCCGGGAGTCTCTGGGGCGCCTCATGTGAGCCAGCCCGGTGCCATGATGGGCATGCAGCCTGGTGCGCAGGGCATGGGCCCTGGTGGAATGGGCGGACAGCACCCCAATGGCATGATGCAGGCGCAGATGGGCGGCCACAGCGTGGCAGGTGGCATGCCCGGACAGCAGAACATGAGCCATATGACACCGCAGCAGGCAATGCAGCAGCAGGTCATGATGCAGCAGAGTAAGTCTCCCATACATATGCTACAGCGACGTCGGCAACGCCCGTTGCCCCGTCCAAGTCACTTAATCGGATTCGAAACCTCGCTGTCGAAGTTTGTTACCCTGCTAACATGTATATGGCAGTGCAAAACAATCCACAATTGTTGCAGCAGCAGCAAATGCTCCGTATGCGCCATCATCAGCAGCAACAGATGCTCCAACAGCAAGCTGCCGCTCAGCAAAACGGCATGAACAGTATGCAGCAAGGCATGCAATTAACACCGCAGCAGATGGCACAAATGCAGCACGCACAGGCACAGCAACAGCAGCAGCAACAGCAGCAGCAAGCGGGTGGCCAGTCTGTTCAGCTGCCGGCACATCTGATGCAGCAGCAGATGGCCCTTCACCAGCAGCGAATGCAAGCCCAGGCGCAACAGCAACAACAGACCCAGTTGCAACAGCAAATGGCAATGCAGCACGTCAATTCTCAGCAGAGCAACCAGGGGCAACCCACTCCGCAGAATCCTCAGGCACAACCAAACAATCCTCAGCAAATACGACCACAATCTCGAATGGCGAACCCAAACGAGCAAGCCCAAGCCAGCCAGCAACAGCATCAGGCCCAAGGCCAGGCCCAACCAGTCTCGGCGCCGAACCAGCAAGCTGCTCAACAAGGACAACAGGCAAATGCCCAAAATACACCCCAGGCTCTGCAGCGGCAGCAACAGATAGCCATGATGCAGCGACAACAGATGCTGGCACAGCAACGACAACAGGCGGCGATGCACAACCAAAGCACGACTCAGCAAGCGACAAACGCTCAAGGAGGCATGTTTATTTTGAGGTTAATGAGCTTCAGTGACCACATTGGTCAATTCACCGAGGAAAGCGGCAAGCAAATGGCGGCTTGGAACAGTCTAGTGGACAAACATTTCGCACCCGAAGGTCGCCTCATTCATAGCTTCGACAACGACCCAGCTGGCCAGCGCAACAAGAATTATGAGGTACTTCGACCGAGCGTGGCGCGGTATTTCTGGACATACTTCGATTCTGGGGCGAGTTCATTACGCCTACACACTGAGAATGCTCGCGAGGTCCCGAATCCCAGTGGTAGCCATCAAGTGGTTTGTCAGAACGCGATTTTCTCTGTCTCGTATCCGAGTGGTGCTCGGCTAGAGATGACTGGGTCCTTGCAAGTCCTCTTCAGCGCTGGAAGCGATGCGATTGAGTGTCTCCAGTTCTCCACTGCGAACACAGATGAGATAATTTCTCGATCTCGGATCGAGAAGGTGGTCAGCGAATGGTCACCCTCTTTGCCGAACAAGTCGCCGAAGATGGCGAAGAACAAATTGCCGAAAGCTCAGCAGAAGATGCAGGAACAACAAGATCGGTTGACCATGGACCATTTTCCGAAAGCGCCCAAGGGAACACTCGGCGTCTCCTCCAAGGTGCAATATTTTCTAGAGGTGAGCGACACGGCGACGTGCTTTTGACTCGAAGGCTAGCTAACGGATTGCAGATGGGCGAAACAATGAACCTGATGTCTGATCTCATGTCGTGCGCCCAGGAAAAGAAGATTCGTCCTGAGCAAGCTCTGGAACATCTTGCAGCACAAAATGAAGCTAATGGCCAAACACAGCAAGGCGGTAACACGCAGATACACCTTCCCATGAACGGTGTTCCACAAGGAGCGAGAACACCAAGTATGGGCAATATGCAGATGCCGCAAAACGGCCAAGGCGGAGCATATGCGTCACCTTCTGTCGCCAATCTGAATCTGCCTAACGGGATGAATGGCTCACCACATCTGGGCAATCATCCTGGTAACCTCGCGCCCAACATGGGTTTAGCAAACTCACACACGCCATCGCCCCACCAGTCGAACATGGCGGCACCACCTATGGTCCCGCAGCATAGCCAGCAGGGTACCAATAGCAGCGTCGCAAGCGCCAACACCAGTCCCAATATGAACAACACAGGCGCCAAGCGGAGACGAAGTACTGTCAAGCTCGAAGGAGACGATGGCGGCGGCCCAGACAACTCCAACCGGGTCAAACCAAGTCCTCGCATGGCGAAGAAGGCGAGACCTTGAAAATGCTAGCTTGTACCCACGGCGTTTGGAGGGCTGGTGTGGCATTCTCTGTCTGTGTGTTGTTTTTGCGACTACCCCTGGATACTCTTATTTTACAGCGCGGCGTTCCGAATGTGTTTGATCTCTGGCGAACAGGAAACTCAGAGCCTGTCCTCTCGAGAAGAGCTTAGTACTACCCGCTCTTGGCTTGGGAGAGAGTAGAAAGCAATGCTAATCTACAAATGTTGGCGGCGCAGGAAGGACTATATGGTATAGCATTTGTACGATATTTGCTTTAACAAGACATGACATGACATTGGAAGGGCTGGCTGTATGCTGTATTTCTTGCTCCAGCAGCGCGAATCACCGCCTTCGTGAGTCACGTTTCGGGATTCTCGAGCCATGTTGCCTTCACGATATACTTCTAGTCATCTTCGCTTAGCAAGTCTCCAGTGACTGCCTCAATACATGTGCTCGCCAAATTGGGATGCGCCAAGTGGGCGTCGGGTTTCATCCGGCGGCACGAGCATCTCGAAAGCAATTCGTTCCTTTCTTTCACAATCCACACCACACTGCACGATTGACTGTGCTTTTTCCAACCCGCTGCTGAGTATTTACGAATTTACCCCGAATACTCCGAGTACCATGACGGCTGATGAACAATCATGGTAGACATTTAGTCTCATTCACATCGCGCTCGCAACAACAAGCCTGGCACTTGATCTCTTCTGAACTTCGACGACAAACGAACCCAAGCTCGTCAATCATGATGCCCTGATGGGTATATCAACGCAACGCATAGACCAAGCATACCTGACTCCAGCCGCTGCTCCCTTTGGACGACGATGAGCTGTCAAGCAGTCACGGTGAAGCGATGGCTCTCCGACCGTGCGAGTCCTTCTTCTGTACTTTTAGGAACACCTTCAACAAAAGTGCAAGTTTCCAAAACAGGCAGTGGACTCGGACTCTTCGCTACTCGGCACATAGAGGCGTTCTCTGTCTTGCTCTCGGATGCACCGCTCATCTTGATGGAACCTGAAGATGACCTTCCTGAGCTGTACCAGAAGTTCACCAGGTTAGGTCGCGGCGATCAAGAAAAGTACTTGAACCTGAGCTACCACGAGAACCCTTCTCGCGATGCCTTGCTCAAGGACAAGCTCCTTCAGCGAGGATTCGGCAAGGAAGGATTGCAGGAAATGGCCCAAGTGGCTGGTATCATGCAGAATAACGCGTTCAATGTTGACCTAGGCGATGGTCGCGGCTCCTGCCATCGCGCGCTGTTTCCGCATGTTGCCAGACTCAACCATTCTTGCATTCCGAATGCCCATGTGTGCTTCTATCCTGAGCAATCCCCTGGCCGGATGGTAGTGCACACTCTCCGACCATTGGAAGCAGACGAAGAGATCCGAATTTCCTACTTCAGCATCTTATTGCCTTACGCAGAGAGACAAGCCAAGGCGCAGAAGTGGGGCTTCACTTGTCGGTGTTCTGGTTGCGATGAGCGTGCAGGTGGGTTTGAAGGCAGTGAGTCGCAGCGGAGGATGTGCAGAGACTTCGCGACTCGTCAAGGTGAAATGATGAAGCGTGCCGTAGTCACCATGATGGAGCTCAATGACGTTGCGGGTATGGGTCGAGCTGCTGTCTATCAAGCGAAGCGGGAGGATGGGCTGGTGCCAACTCTGCCTGACTTATTTGACGGGTTGGCAATGCTACAGGCCAAGGTCTTGCTGGTACAAAAACGCGAGACAGAAAGGGACAGTGTGCTGTCGCTGTTAGAAGAGGCTGTAGAATGGGAGGCGCGTATTACTGGCACACGCAGTCAAGCCACTTCTAAGCGTCTGCGAAGACTGGCACAGTTCGCACAGAAGCAAGGACCGCTGATGATTCCTGCCATCGAGCTGGATGCGAGTGGCAGCTATCGGGTTAAATGGCCGCAGTGAAGTACACGCTCGATCGACACTGCCGTGACGTGGACCTCGATCACACAACGAGTTTGCGTGTTTTTCAAGGTCTTTGCATTATAAAGTACTTGCAGTAAGGGGAGCGAATGTGAAACGTCCCCCTCGGTGAGAAGGTGCATGCCCGTGGCCCGTGCCAGCAAAAGGCACTCCGCTTTTCTCGAGGTCGAGCACTTCACAGCTTCGTGGCTTCATCGACACAACTTTGACGAGACATAACTGGCCAACCATCCGTCGCCATCTGACATACGGCACATAGGTGGCAGATCGTACCAGCGCGGCCGGGAAAAAGGCGCCCACGTCAATTAAGTATTCTGCAGCTGTCCACTTCGGTGGAATTGATGGAGACATCAAACATGTGACGCAGCATCCCACCTAAATCACATTGGCGACAGAACCATTGCGAGTGACAGTAACACCATCCTTACCGACCGGGCCACGCCATTGCTGAATTGGCGACAATGGACTCCCCCAGTCAGCCGCCGATCGTGAAGTTGCGGTCTTATCAGCAGGAGATGCTAGATGCCAGCATCGAGAAAAACATCATCGTAGCCGTAAGCTTGTCCTCACCCAACAGACGAGGGAAGATTGACTGAAATGCGCCTGGCAATAGATGGATACTGGCTCTGGCAAGACTCACGTTGCCATTGCTCGCATCCTCGTAGAGCTTGAGCAGGGCATCACTGACAAGGTAACCTGTGCCCAGTAATCTCAATTCTCCTCGAGATGGCGCCAGATAGGGCTTCTGACACTTTTGCATAGCTTGTGTGGTTTCTGGCGCCCTCGGTCGCCCTTGCAGAGCAGCAGGCTCAAGTTCTATCAGATCACCTGCCAGCGTATCGCCTACGCACCCTCTTGGGCGCAGATGGTGTTGAGAAATGGACTGACCAGGGTATTTGGGATGCACTGCTTGCCAATGTTAGCGTCATGGTATCTACACCTGCTGTTCTCGCAGATGCTCTCTCGCATGGCTTCTTGAATATGAGGAGACTATCGTTGTGCATTTTCGATGAAGGTATGTTTCATGCTTTATGGCTCAATTTACTAGCTGACTTGACCTACACCAGCGCATCATGCAACCAAGAACCACCCATACAATGCAATCCTGAAGCTTTACTACCAGCCTGCAAGACTGAGAGGGGAACACGTGCCACATATACTAGGCTTAAGTGCGAGTCCGGTAGTGAACTCCAAGAAAGGCAGTCTCGAGTAGGTTTAGTATCTCGAGAGTCAATACGGTGCTAATGCGCTGCAGGGAGATTGAAACAAGCTTGAACGCCGTCGCTGTGACTCCCAAGCAGAACAGGGAAGATTTGGAAAAGCACGTCAATCCTCCACAGGTTGTCTTAATCATCTACTCAACAGAAGACACGAAGGAGCATGACATGCTGTGTAAGACCATGGCCAAGGCTACTGACGACTACGACTTCCTTCGAGATCCGTACGTTGTCGACCTACGACAGCAGGGCGACGAAAGATCACTGAAAGAGCTCAACAAAATCTTGCTCAAGAAAAAGACTTACACTTATGAGCAGCTTCGTGGCTTGCGAGGAAGAGCTTTCTCGATACACGATGAGCTAGGACCTTCTATGGCCAGGTGGTATGTCAGTGAATGCATTTTAAGATTTCGAACTGGTTTTACTTCAGGCACGGCGATAATGCCTGACCTATCAGAGAAGGAAAAGATGCACTTGAACCACCTATTCGACCCCATCCTACAACAAGTTGACTTCGGAGCACACGGAAAACTCGTTACAACAGATAAGGTTCAGAATCTGGTGAGGATACTGCGGGCAGAGTCCTCCGCAGAGACAAGAGGTGTCATATTCGTACAACAAAGGTCAGCGCTCCAAGAATGGTTGCTTACGGAGGAAGGTCAGAGGCGCTAACGTCGATGATATACAGAGCGCAGGTCACAGCTCTTGCGGAACTACTTCGACAAACAGATGAGATTGCAGTGTCCTACCAGGTTGGAACATTTGTTGGCACTTCCTCCTCGTCGTTTCGTAAGGTGTCCGTTGCGGATCTCGCAAATCTTCGTGCACATATTACCGACCTCGAAGCGTTCCGCAGTGGCGAGAAGAACTTGATGATAGCAACGAATGTTCTCGAAGAAGGAATCGATATCTCTGCTTGCAACCTGATCATATGCTTTGAGAAGCCTGGCAATCTCGTCTCCTTCGTGCAAAGGCGCGGTCGAGCCAGACGCAAGGATTCCAAGTACTACGTCTTCACATCCGAGGAAGAGGCGCTGAAAGCTGGAAAGCAATGGGAAGCACTCGAAGCTCAGATGAAGCAGGCATATATGGACGATACAAGACAGCCAGCTCCCAGCGCGGAGGAAGACCTAAGCAGCAGAACGTACCACATCGCTGCAACGCAGGCCCTCCTCACCTTGGAGAGCGCCAAGGCGCATCTATTGCACTTCTGTAGTGTTGGCATTTCTCAAGCCAGCAACTATGCGGACCTACGGCCAGAATTCGATGCCGTAATGAAGTCAGTCGGGTCGTGGACGGCCACAGTCGATCTACCGGCATTCGTACACCCTGATCTGCGGCACGCAACATCTTCACAAGCATGGCCGACTGAGGCCACAGCGATTTGCGACGCAGCTTTTGAGGCCTATGTTGCGCTTCATAAAGCCGGGCTTGTGAACGATAACTTGTTGCCTCTGACCAAAGACTACGGACCAGCAATCGGCGAACAGCATTTGGATCAGCCATCCATTGCAGAAGTATCAGACCCAATATACGTGTGGCGAGGCTTCTTCGGCGGCCTTGCTTTCCATGACATGCGCTGGCATGTCTATCGTGTGTCTTTGAGCACACCTGACGGCGTGCAGTCTCAAATGCGAATGTGGACCCCTTGTCCGATTCATTGTGGTTCGATCCGACTCTACTGGAGTGCCAACACTACCTATGTGGTGGAAATACTTGCTGAAAGCAAAGGGGCGCAGAAAATGAGCGCAGCTAGCCTGGCGTCACTGCAAGCAACCTCGGATCTGATTCTTCGCTCGGTCCACGGATCTCGAATGGCGATCGATAAGAAAGACTACCCGATCTTATTCGCCCCGGCATTGCAGGATAATGAGCTTCTGAAGTGGGTCGATAGTATGTCTGGATCAGCGCCCATCAATGGACCCATGCAGCTGACCCCGTCGCAACAAGCGGAGGTGGGTCTTGTCAGAGTCAAGGGGCAGCCCGGTCGTGCCTACTTCTTCCAGTCGTTGGAGACATTGACCGGCGATAAGACAGCCTCTGGGCAATCCGTGAGGGTGCGCACATTCCCAAAGCGTAAGGACTTTCTCCACCCCATCGCAGCAGATCATGGCACCAGGGTGGCGTACACCGGGACACAATCATATCCTCTTGCCGAATGCTCGATCGACAGACTGGCAGCTGGGTACGCGCTGTTTGCAGCCTTTGTGCCGTCGATCATACACTGCCTAGAGCTTCAACTTTCAGCTTCCAGCGTTTGCCAATCAGTCCTACACGATGTTGGACTCAACGACACAAGTCTCGTGCTCGAGGCAATCACCGCGCCAGGTGCGAACGAAGCTGTAGACTACAATCGACTTGAGTACTTGGGTGACAGCATACTCAAGCACTGCACAGAGCTTGAGGTCGTTTCTCAGCATATCAATTGGCCAGAAGCATATCTGTCAGTGGACCGAGACAGAATCGTTCGGAACAGCAATCTTGCAGCGGCTGCTCTCGCCATAGGTCTAGACAAGTTCATCATCACGAAGCCATTCACCGGAAGCAAGTGGCGTCCACCAGTGGTCGAGGAGATTCTAGCTCAAACACCAGGGAAACGGTCTATGTCGACCAAGACGCTGGCAGATGTAGTCGAGGCACTCATTGGCGCCGCATACGTCGACGGAGGAATCGTCAAGGCCCAGAAATGCATTGAAACTCTCCTACCAACCGAAACATGGCACCCTCCGGCACATTGCTTCGACCTACTCATCCAGGAACCACGACCTACGCCCGTCAAGAATCTGGACCTCTTGCAGCACCTCATAGGCCATGACTTCACTCATACGACTCTCCTCGTGGAAGCAATCACCCACGTGTCCTTCCCATACAACCGGACGGGCCTCTCATACGAGCGTCTCGAATTCCTCGGCGATAGCGTTCTGGACATGGTCATCATTCCCAAGCTCTTCTCGCACTCTCGGAAGCTGAAACATTGGGAATTGCACCGTATCCACGAAGCCCTGGTCAATAGTCATTTTCTAGGGTATTGCTGTATGCGGTACGCCATGGATGACGATGTGGTCGATGTCGTGCCTGCCTCTGATCCGGGGGAGTATAAGACCATCAGATCCTCCCGCCAAGTCCACTTACATGACTTCCTTCGAGCAGGAGCGCAGCTGGTTCCTATACGCCGCAAATCTGTGGAACTCTTCGAGAAAATGCGAGAGGGGATCGATCACGCGCTGGAGCACAGTGATGAGTATCCCTGGTGCTCATTCGTCACTCTCAATCCACCCAAGCTGTTCTGCGACTTGGTGGAGTCCGTGCTTGGAGCCATCTTCATCGATACACGAGGAGACCTGGACGCGTGTGAAGCCTTCGTGGACAAACTTGGGATTTTGCGGCACATGCGTCGAATTCTCGATGCTCACGTCGAGACGTTCTCGCCGAAAGAGCGGATTGGCGTTGTAGCGGACCACGAGGCTGTCAAATATACCAACGGGCGAGTGGAGGACGAGCTTGGGAAGAAGAGCTTCAGTTGCACTCTGAAGGTCGGGGAGAAGGAAGTTGTCACAGTGACTGGGTGTCACAGTAAAGACGAGGCAGAGGTTAAGGTCAGTGTCGTGATGTTCAATGATCCTCTGATGATACAGCTAACACTCAGTAGGCTGCACATCGAGCTTGTGCAATCCTAGGAGGATCTGAAGGCACCGAAGCACGTCGGAAGAAGAGGAAACTGGCGGTCAAAGTGGACGATCTTGACGCGGCCTTTTGTAATGGTGAAGAGCAGTGAGCGCCATCAAGGAACTCCATCTCGTTCGTTACCCGCAGTGGTGGCAGCTATATCATACACGCATGCCCGCTTCTCTAACGGACGATGGCGCTTCCGTGGCGCCGTTTATGGTCATCGATCGTATACTACAAGTTGGTGAGGTAATCCTCAATTTCCTGAGGGCTTAGCTTCCGGAACCTTGGGCCAACGGCGCCTGGGTGAGTGTTAGCTTTCACGTCCTTTCTCCGCTTGGCCATGCGATGCTTACCTTCAACACCTTCGTAGCCTAAAAGCTCGTTTGCTGGTGGTCCGACGATGCCAATCTCGACGGTGTCTCCGTTCATTTCACCTTCAATCGTCTCTTTCAGCGTCAGAAGCGCAATGTGAACTGCGTCTTCCAGCTCTAGACCCTCCGTATACCGCTTCTCCAGGAACGTCTTCGCACTCGTCGCGCTCTTGCCGATAGCTGTGGC
This sequence comes from Fulvia fulva, assembly GCF_020509005.1. Lineage (NCBI taxonomy): Eukaryota > Fungi > Ascomycota > Dothideomycetes > Mycosphaerellales > Mycosphaerellaceae > Fulvia > Fulvia fulva. The sequence continues at coordinate 3,312,642 of NC_063012.1, forward strand.
CTTCCACGGGAAGTAGCTGCCGCTTGGGTCGACCTGGTACAGTCTAGGTCCGCCCTTGAGCACGCCACCTGTCTTGCTGGTCTTCTTCTTCTTCTCGGTGTCTAGCTCCATACCTTCTGCTACCTGCTTCGCCTCATGCTCTGGCTCGATGCCCTCGTCCCAGCCTGCAATCAACAAGCTCACGCCGTACGGCCGCACACCTCCACTCTGTGTCGCCTCTTGCATGACTCGCGCCACGTCTTGGACCAATATCCGTGTGGGTGGGTACTCGTTGTATATCCGCTTGTAGCCTGTGTGGCTGACTTTGCGCGCCTTGTCGACCAGCACGCGGTAGTCTGGACCCATGCCGGAGTAGACCATGCCGATGTTGGGTGTGACGAGCGAGACCTTGGATGATGAGCCGGCGTCGATGAGCGGTGTGGAGGACTTCTTTTCGGTGGCGAGGACGATGCCGTTGGCAGCCTTGATGCCGAGTGATGTTACACCCTGGTTGACTGCGTTGAGCGCATATTCTGGGGAGTTGTTAGTTGGGGAGATTTCTGGTGGCCATTACAAGGGACCGTACCGATCTGGACCAGCTTTCCGCTATGATCAATTAGTCTACGTGTAATGCAATTTGTGCTAGGCCGTCATACCTGGGCGAGAAGGTGGTGAGGGAGAACGAGTATCGGTCGGCCATGGTGGCCTAGGGTGAGGTATTGGTTGATGGATCGATTGGCGGTGATGTCGAGTTTGATGCGTGACTTGCGATGCAGCTTTCGGTGTGGTTGTGGTATCGAGTCGTTGATTTGTTTGAAGTCAGTAGCAAGTCGGTGATGGAGATGGAGCTCTCGAAACGACAAGGCGACGGCTGCTGTACGCGTGCAACTAGCTTCCGCCGGCTCATCCCGCGTTCTGCTCCTCACTTCCACTACCTCCTCCCGTCTTGTGGCTTCGCTGTTCTTTCCAGCCCATGCTCACGCGAGCAACACATGTAGCTTTGCCTGAGCATCATAAGCACATGCTTTGTTCCGCACTTGCTCGACCATGCGCGTACTTCTCTGTATCCATTCAGCAGAGCATTATCGACATACATAAGACAAGTATCTTGCTACCAAACCCTCATCATAGATTCAAGCAGGACCTTCTCTACCACCACAGACAATGGCCGCATACACAAGTGGCGCCAGCTGGTCGTTCGACAATATCCTAGGCTCATTTGAGTCCGACATACCACCCACAACGAGCAATACCACAGCGAGTGACACCACAGCGAACGACACAGCAGACAGTACTGCCCCTCCTCCACCGGGAGAGCCGCAGCCAAAGCGAAGACGCACACACTATGCTCCGCGAAAGTGTCGGATATGCCTCGAGGAGGTCAACGCTACGTTCCCCGACGTCTCCGACTCTGCATTGCCCGCCTCGATGCAGTCTGCACCGCGCCCAGTTTACGAGAGCGAAGAAGGCGGACGCTTACTAAGTCCTTGCAAATGCAAAGGCAGTCAAAAGTACGTCCATGAGGAGTGCCTGGGGGCCTGGCGTCGAGCAGATCCAACACAGAAAAGGAACTACTGGGAGTGCCCAACCTGTCGATATCGCTACAACATACAACGCTTGAATTGGTCGGCATGGATCAGCAGCACCACCGCGCAGCTGGCTCTCACCATCTTCATCTTCGTCGTCTCCACCTTCATCCTGGGCTTTTTCGCCGATCCGATCATCAATCTGTACCTCGCGCCAGTCGATACAATTGTATCCGGAGACATTGTCCCGACCATCGAGCCCACCACTTGGGCTGAACACATGGCCAAAGGTTTTGCTTCCCTCGGGCTGCTTGGCTTTGCCAAGTATATGCTGAGCTCACCCTTTCAGTGGTTCAGATTTGGTGGCGGAAACAGATATGGTCGCAACACAGCTGGTAGTGGCAGGGATCGGCTGCAGCAAATCAGCTGGATCACCTTGGCCATCGGCATTTCGACCATCGCTTATGCTGTGTGGAAGGGCGTCCGGGCATGGAGTCGCCGAAAGCTTCGGCAGGCTGGCGAGCGTGTTATGGATGTGCCTGGAGCTGAGGACGATGATGACGAAGACTGATGACCACGACAGTAATGCATGCCAGTGACCACAGAATCTGTTCATCCTGCTTCACCCGCCACATTGACCATGTAAGTCACGTCTTCGGATGCTCTCCAATCATTCGCATGCGACCTCTCACCACCCCCTTCGGAGCAATGCTTCACCGCACTACTTTAAATTGGCACTACCCCCTCCACCGAGGCTTCAGTGGCGTGACAACGTGTCAGTGTGCGAAAATGGAACCTGCTGGCGGGTCGCTCGTGTCTTGGACGTTATGTTCAGGGCGCAAAAAGCACCGTCTTGCAATTCGTCAATTCATGACGATCGCTGCTCACTCGCAAGAGATTGATAATGAGCTTCGTGGTTATCGATTGATTTGACACAGTCATAACTCGGGATCATTGCGCCTGCGCGCATGACTCAAGCTGTGGCGATGTTCGCGGTGCTCTCGAATCAGCCACACAGCACTCTCGACTTGACGACAATGTTCGACATGTCCATCTTGTTGCCATCCTGGTCGCCGTGCTTGATGACACATGGCCAGACTGCACAACGAATGCCATTCAGCGCGGAGCAGTCGTCTTCCACAGAGACATCTTCCATGACCAGAGGATCAAACATCGCCCCTGGAGGCGGCAGAGTAAAGTCATATCGAGGACGCTGCACTCGAAAGAGATGTGCTAAAGATATTGCGCGCTTAAGAATGGCGCCAAGTGAAGCAATCCGTGCTTCCGACTCTTCAGCCTCTGTCAATGTATTCAGAGCATTGCATATGTTCTTGGACATGCTATGGGATGCAGATTCGACCGCTTGCTTCATCTCATCGCCTTTGCACTGTCGAAGGGCATCAACAGTCATTGCGCGCCATCTGTTGAAAGCAATCGGCGAGAGCACCTCTGGCATGGCCTCCATCGCCATTCTGATGCCTTGGCTCCACTTGGGCTGGGTTGGGATCCCAAACAGTAGCGGATCGTCGAATACTTTCATCATGTAGCATGCGACTGTGGCTTGGAAGGCTGCCAGTCTGATGGAAGTGTCAAAGCGCTCGAAGATAGGCTTTAGGTAGTCCACATGCCTGCCATCCGCTATGCGAGAAAGCCGCGCGCACATTGCTCCAGCACCGGCCTCTGTCTTCTTCATCTTGCGAAAGTTGTTGACGATCCAATTTTGTGTTTCGTGAAAGAATTTGGAGAACTCTTGAGCCAATGTAGAGTCCGATGTTTGATGTTCTATTCTCGTAGCTGCTGAAATGCCCTTCTTCAGCTCTGATAGCTGGCGCTGCAGATTCCTTGCTCCCTCCTGGGCCTGGTCTTTTTCGCGGTGCAGATGGTCGCACTGTCTCTCTATTTCCAGCTGCCACTCGGCATCCTGCTTGGCTAGCTTGTCCTGGAATGCCTCGATCTCGTCCTCAAGCCCTGTGCATTTCTCTTCGTATGCCTGCCGCAGCTCCTCTTCCTTGATCATGTTGGCCTCATGCTCTTCTTTCAGTCTTGCGATTTCCAGCTCATGGTCCTCAATCAATTTCGTAAGTTCCATGTCATGTCGCTCCTTCAAGTTCGCGACTTCCGCTTCCTGCTCTTTACTTCTCGTTGACATCCTCTCCAACTGTCCGATAGTGCCCGTGGGCGGCACATAACCCGAATCATCGTCAATCTGCTTCTCGAAGGCAGCTCTCAGATTCGCGATCTTACTGCCTGTCCGCCGCAGTCCATCCCGAGTCTCTGTCGATGTTGGACTAGGGTCTCCTTCGCCTGTCATTTGATGCACGTGCTCGTCTGACGGAACGACCTCTAGGCGCTGCCGCGAATGCAGTTGGCCGCCTGCATCGCCAATGGCCCGGTCGTCAAGCTCTCCCTGAGGAGCAGGAGCATTCCGCGCCTCAGTTGCCACCGCGCTGTTCGACACCATGGCAAGCACCCTCTGAGCATCTCACATCTATTGCAACGTTTCCACGACTACAGTAAGAGCGAGGATGGAGCGTTCAGTTGCATCTTCAAGATGAAGCAGCTGCAGGGAATGGTGACCACCAGCCACACTCCTTCGCTTCAGCGGTGTTTTCGCCAGTGGAAGGGACTCAATGACTGGACGAAAGACTAGCTAATGATGTGGAGTATACAATCAAAGCAGCACAAGGTGCATTCATCAGCGAGCCGCGACATGTTTGAAGCGAGACAACGCCCGGCCCGGTCGCCAGGTCTCGGTGGCAGGAGAGTTCGTGAGTTCCACGAACATGGAGAACTCGGAAGTCCAGCTTCCACCCCTGCACCTGGAACTGGAAGCCGCCCGTGGAAGCAACGATTCGCTTGCGCACACCACCTGCGAAGCGTCACCCGAACCGCACAGAGGGCGGATGCTAGGCACTTTCAGCCCACGAAACGCTTCGAGTCAATGCCAGTCTTATAGAAGTCCATGCTGCGCCTGACCATCCGACCCTCGTTGTTCGTGGACACTGTCAATGAGTAGAGCTTTCGAAGCATTTTCACCTTCTTTACTCTCGGCCACAGCCTCTGGAGCAGCAGCAAGTTTCGAACAAATTTACGGATACACAGGCGTGCCAGATCTCCATTGAAAGCATGGTGCGCTGACATCGTAGCACATCGTAATCGCCATACCAGGCAACTGGCCGTTGATCCTGTCACGCGAGCGAAGCGCTTCCCAATGACAAGCAATGAAGACACTAGCCAAGGAGCATCAACGATGAATGGTACCTCTATCGACTCTATCGAGAGTAATGTAGCTGCGTTATCGCTGGTCGAGGATGCCAATCGCTCGAAGCCTGTCGAGGACAGGCTCATTGTTGGAGTCGACTTTGGGACAACGGTACGTACTTGGAGGCACTATGCATCGAGCAGTGGTTTAGAATATGGCGCAGTGTGCGAGAAATGTGCTGCACGATGCGCTTCACTCCACATTCTGCATCATAGGCTAAGGCGCTGCGACACGCTTCATGAGTATGGCTGACACCCCTCTGTTCGTAGTACAGGTAAGAATGCCTAGCTGTTCGCGCTACTCAGCCCCCTCGGACGTCGAGGACCACAATGCGAGCTTTTTCACCCCTACAACGCACGGCTAACAGATTTGGTGTCCAGTGGAGTGGCGGCGGTATACAGCGCAACTCCAGACGATATCGACATAATCAAGACCTGGCCCGGCGGAAATGGCATCACGTCAGACAAAGTACCTACGGAAATCGCGTTCTATGAGATACCTCCTGAGACCGCAAGCGCAACGAAAGCGAGTGTTGCAGAGGGACAAGCAGCAGATGGACCGGCGCAAAGGCAGATCAAATGGGGCTTCCAGTTCAAGCCTGAGGATCCTCGACTGCGCTGCATTAAGCTGTTCCTCGACCGCAATCAGAAGCTACCGCACTTTGTTAGTCCACTGGAGACGGCTGCTCAGCTGAGGAAGTGCGGACGTACTGTAATGGATGCCGTGACCGAGTACCTTATCAAGATTTACGAACACACCATCGAGACAATGACGAGGAGGTACGGTGAAGGCTTTATCAAGACTACGAAAGTCGACTTCGTCCTGACTGTTCCGGCCGTCTGGTCTGACGCTGCGAAAAATGCGACACTACAGGCCGCAGAAAGAGCAGGGATGGGCAGCAGACATGAGTTGAAGCTCATAAGTGAGCCTGAAGCTGCGGCAGTCTACACCCTCAAGACAATACAACCGAACGGGCTGAAAGTCGGCGATAACTTTGTGGTATGCGATGCCGGTGGTGGTACCGTCGATCTCATAGCATACAAGGTGACGCAGGTCTTTCCGCTCCGCGTTGAAGAGAGCGCGGTTGGTACGGGCGGATTGTGCGGTTCAGCATTTCTCAACTACCGATTCGAGGACCATGTCAAGCAACGTATCGGCCAGGAGCGTTGGACCAACATGAGAGAAAAGAAGCCAAAGACGTGGATGATGGGCTTGAAGGTAAGCACTGAAGGGTAGAAGGCATCGTCTGTCTCAGACATGCCTGTCACCATCCGCTAAGACATTACCACGTGAGTCTCGAGTATAGCTAACACCCTTCTGTTTGGCAGTATTTTGAGGAGTTTGTGAAGCGCAACTTCAACGAAGAGGAGCATTCTGAGGTAGGTACTGGAGGGCATACTCTATGCAAGATACGACTGTGTTCCACCCCCTGCTCAGCACAGCTAGCAAACGATCGCCATGGCATTCTCGAATACGGCTAACATTGCGAGTAGGTGAATGTCCCTTTCCCTGGCTTGCCCGACGACGAGGAGGCTGGATTGGACAGCGGCTTCCTCGTGATGACCTCAGAGCAGGTGAAATCCATCTTTGAACCTATCATCAATGAGCTCATCAGCCTAGTCGAAGGCCAGGTAGAGGCCATTCGGGAGAAAGGAGGCAATGTCTCCGGCATCATACTGGTCGGTGGCTTCGGACAGTCCAACCATCTTTACACGCGATTGAAGCAACACTTCAATACCGCTCCGCCCCCGCAATACAGCGAAACTCCTACTCACACAGCCGCATTGGCCACTCAACAGAGCGTGGAAGTCCTACAGCCATTGCACGCATGGACAGCTGTGGTGCGTGGCGCGGTACTGAGAGGAGTAGAAGGCAGTCTCGTGGAGAAGCGGAGAAGTCGTTGGCACTACGGGACGAGCTACGCGACGGTTTTCGATGAGGCAAAACATCCCATGAGTGACCGCTACTGGAGTCCGCTGTGGGAGAGATGGATGGTGGCAGATCGTATGCAATGGCACATCTCGAAGGCAAGTTTGACCTCAATACTGTGCAATGTGACTGTCAATGCTAACGAGTGTTAGGGAACACCCATCTCTGCAGACCAGCCGATCTCTTTCCACTACACACGGAACTTCAGGCCAGGCCAGTCGCTGGTTGTTGAAGATGATCTGATCGGATGCGAGAGCGATGCAGCACCTGATGCGTGGAACAAGGACCTTATCAAGGTATGTACACTGACCACGGATCTTAACGCCGTACCGAAAGGGCTGTTCACTCGCTTGACAACGACGAAGAGCGTGGAGTTTGACAATCTCGACTTCGAGCTGCATATGATGATCAAGAGTGCCAACTTGGTGTTCGAGCTGAGAGTTGATGGCATCAAGTACGGCGAAGTGAAGGCCGACTTTGCGTAGCAAGTAGTGTATGACGGGATATACGTGAACAAATGCGATGTTCACCTACATATGGATATGCACGCACTTTATGTTTCGCGTTCCTAGCGTGTGTTTGGCGCGTCGCGCTTTCCAAACCACAGGGTCTCGGAGCCTTCAGTCGCCTCCCGCTTGCGCCTGGCCTTTCCTTCTAGACTTCAGTCCTCCTCCGATACAACTCCACCACCGCAATATAGTGTTGCATATCGCCAGCATGTCGGGCAGAAGAGGAGGAAACCGCATCAGTGGTCCGCAATCAGCATTGACGGACTTCTTGGCCTCCAACAACATCTCAGCAGCCCAAATCCGTGAGGACTTCCAGCGACGCCAGAGACAATCAGTCGTAGATGAGACCGCTGGAGAAGGCGCCTCCAATCAGACACCAAACGACGACGATGATGAGGCAGTAGCTGCCGCAGTGGCGATCGAGGTGGCGGAAGAGGAAGAACGCGCAAAAGCGAAGACAAAGAAGCGAAAGCGCAACGAGAAAGAGGCCATCGACAAGATCAAGAAGGCCAAGGCCTTTGCCTCGAAGAAGGGCAAGAAGAAGTCCAAGAAGGATGACTCCGATGACGATGACGAGTACGAAGGTGACTTTGCACGGGACATGTACAAAAAATCGAAGCCATTGCCTGGACAATTCGAGCATTGCGACGTGTGCAACAAGCGATTTACCGTCACACCATACAGCAAAGAGGGCCCAGATGGCGGCTTGTTGTGCACACCATGCGGGAAAGAGATGGCCAAGGACATCAAGGCAGAGAAGAAAGCCACAGCCAAACCTGCTGGCAGGAAGCGGCGCAAGGTCGAAAGTGACCGCTTGGACGGCCTGGCAGTCGGCGGAGCTAAGACACTTCAGCAGATATGTCTGGCCAAGGTTGCACAGCACCACGAAGACGTAGAAGAGCTGGGGGATATGCCACAACCGGTGCTTGAGCGCCTGAGCGAGATCTTCTCAAAGAAGCGAGTGATGAAGCCAAAGACTCTCCCGCTCTTCCTCCGGCCCGATCACGATGCAGTGATTGTGCATGATGCAGCGTATCTCGAGGCAGAAGACTACGACCGCATATTCGCAACGGTGCCAAAGATGGAGAAGCTTGTTCTGGGCAATGCTTGTCAGATGAAGGATTCTGGCATCGACTACATGTTGGACAAGTGCCACGGTCTGAAGCATCTGCAGATGTATGCTGCCAACCTCGTGACGAATGAAATGTGGTCGAGGCTGTTCCGCGAGGCAGGTGAGAAACTCGAGGCTGTTAAGCTCAAATGGCTCGATGCAGCGTTCGAAGACGAAACAGTCAGGGACATGGTCAAGCACTCTCCCAACCTCCGTCGACTGAAGCTCAAGCTTTGTCGTCGACTCGGCGAGGATGCTGTGGCAGCCATATCCGATGTGGCGCATCTCGAGCATCTTTCTCTGCTGCTCAATAAGGAGGTTTCTGTCGAGACCTGGGTCGACCTCATTACGAAACGCGGGTCTGGACTTCGTACCCTTTCTCTGGAGAAGTTCTTGGATGCCGACGATTCTGTGCTCGACGCGGTGCACAACTCCTGTGTTCAACTATCTAAGTTGAGGTTCAGCGAGAACGACACTGCCACGGACGCAGGCTACGAAGCTTTGTTTACAGGCTGGGCGAATCAACCGCTGACCTTTGTCGACTTCAGCTCAACCCGCGATATGGACAACAACAACCCAGAAGGCCCGGAAGACGCGATTGGGTTCGCTTCAGCAGGATTTCGAGCGCTGATGGCACACTCCGGCTCGAAGCTCAAGCATTTGGACATCGCATCTTGTCGCCACATTGACTTACGCGCGTTCATGGATGTCTTCAACGGTGCCCAGATTTACCCAGATCTCGAGCACATCAACGTCAGCTTTTGCGGCTGCATTGACAACACTGTGGTCGCGGGCATATTCGCGAGCTGTCCAAGGCTGAAGAAGCTGGTAGCATTCGGCTGCTTCGCGGTTGGAGAGGTTGTGGTCCCGCGTAACATTGGTTTGATCGGCATACCTCGTGCACAGGACTCCATTGAGCAGTACGGTGTAGGAATCGATCTCGACGAAGCGCTGACCCGGATGAAAGAGATTCAGGCTACAGAGGTGGCAGCTGCTGCTTATGAGGACGAGAAATGGACGCTGGAGGATGTACAGAACTCTGCTCACGCTTCAGGACGACTTAGATGATTGCTGACGATAGCTTGCTATGATACCTTTTCAACTAGCAGAAATACCACAGAGACTCTCGTACGCCAGGTTTCGGAGACTGCACGAACTGGCAGAGTAATCGCCACCAGGTCACAGGGGGATCGTGTTCGGTGTTGGTCAGCTTCAGGCCAGCCACTTTCGCTCACCGCGATCCGAAGAAAAGCTCTCAGCTGTTTCGTATTGTCTCATATTACCACAAGAACCAAGTATAGACGCGTGGCTGTCTCAAATGGTCGCTGCTTCGGTCAGTGAACGGCGAGTCTGTAGTCGAGGCTGCCTGCGAAGCTGCCACAGGAGTCATCCACTCGGGGCAACGTTGTTATGCTTCGGGAAGACTACACTAGGCGAGCTCTGCAGTTTGGTCGAAGTGTATTCCGATACTGCTGCAAACTCGCATCACGAGAAATGTTTGCTTTACCGTCCTTCGGCCTCTTTCGATAATGGGAAAGTTGAAGCCGAGAGCTCGCGAAAACATGTCGCTTTTATGCCAGACACGAATTGGTGCAACCTCGGATGAGCAAATGGCTACAACACGTGGAAAGGTCTGGCCCAAGCACGGTAATTCTCCTGCAGGTCTCCAAGACGGTTGAGCCAATCCCGAAGCTGCAGAGTCGGCGCTCTTGCAGTTGCACATCGCGAATGGGCGATAATGCAGTATCATGGTCGGCGCCGAAGAGCTGCACTTCCAAGTCTTTCAGCTCAGTCTTCAGCTATACATACAGGCAAAGGACTGATGCGTTGCCGAGAGCTCGTGATGAAGCAAACTTTAGAGATTGACCTGCGAGCTTATGGGACCGTTGGTGGCTTCTCAAGCGTCCTGCCCTAGGTGGCTCGACTGAGTGTTCGCATTGTCTTGTCGTCGGGGAACAATGGCATGCGGTTTCAGCCTCAGAGACCGCTTGCTCCGCATCCCTCACCTCTAAACCCGTGTAGGGAATGAGCTGTGCTGGCTGCTGGTGTCACAACCGCACGGAGACGCCGATCTTCCCAAGACGCCCAATCAGTTGGATAAGGCCACAGTCGGGAACACTCGCGTAACTGCTGGTGCTGTGCAAGCAGTCGACAAACAAGATTGATCGAGCCATTGACTTTCAAACAGCTCAGCTTGCCCTCTTCTCGCGTGCGCACGTAGGAACTTTCTCTAGACTATCCTGTTCGGTGCATGCGAGCTACTCCTTACAGTATTAGGGTTCCTAGCACAGCAATCACACACCATGATTCACAACAGCAGCGACCGCGACGGACTTAGCAATCTCGCTAATAGTTTTTAGCAATCGCAACTGCTACCCCTCGCGCTGGAAGCCCTATTTTGGCCAAAATGGAATGTCTCCAGAGCAGCAGTGCGGCTGAGCTTGTTGTGCATGCACCACCGCTTGCCAAAAGAGAGTAGTGTTACATGCGCACGTTTAGGCAGGATAGGGCTTCCAGTGCGGCACTTCTAGCAGGATTGGGGCTGGGTATCGGATTCGGTGCCATTGGAACAAATGGCAGCCAGCATGATGATGGGAGTGGTGCGACGAAGACATGGCACCAGAAGTGTGAAACTTGAAAGTGTCGACATGGTGTTGGTGGCATGTAGTAACAGCACTCGTGGTTGAGTCGTCCCACCATCCACTTCCGCCGTATCCGGGTCGCTTCCACGTGGCATACGGCTGGTCAGAGCGCAGGCGGCAGAGGTGAGCACCCGAAATGCTTGTTCTTGCTGCTGAACGTGATCGACCGCTACCGGCAGCAGCCGACATGGAGGTTGGACTAGGACTTGTGCCCACTGCTCGACTATATTCGGAATCGGCTGCTGACAAAACACCGGCTCTCTCGTCTGCGCTCTCTCTCAGACTCTCTGCTGCTGAGTGCTGACCTGCAAATTGATCGACTCGGTCCTGTAGGGCTGACCGCTCGGCAGCAACAAGGGTGTGCGGCTCCTTTGAACGGTATGCGCAGCAATGCGCTCGTGCATGGCGTCTACTGGAATCATCTCATCAGGAGAACGACGAGGCTGCTGCTGCTGCGCACGAGCGGTGTGTTGCAAGGCGTGCAGCGGGGGAAACCAGGGCACATGCAGCAGAACGCGAAGTGCGAAGTCTGGGCATCAGGCGTCCTTCGGCGCGCGACATGGACTCGTGCGTAGGCTTCGTTTAGCCAAGCAACGACAGTTGGGTGTCTAACAAAGGCGTCCTCTGCTCATGATCAATCATGTAGGTAAATGTGAAAGCACATCGACTGACCAGATGATCGGACTTCTAGGACGAGCTCCGCCATCTCGTTACAGTCGTATCATACATGTATCTACCAAAGACTAGCATCCACGGCATCCGGCAGCACCACTGGCACAATCTGGCAGTGGGCAGACAGCAGCAGGCACTGGAAGCGGAATTTCAATCTCCGGAACTTCCTGGCGTTGTCTTCGCCGACTCATCAAAGAATGCCCTTGGCAGCGAGAAACCGACCACGACTTCTGTCTGCGGCTATTCTCGTATATGGGATGGGGGCCTTTGTAATCGCGTCGAGTCCTTCACTTCGCAAACGACGTGCTGGCGCCCTGGAGCTTGGTCACCCACCTCTCAGCCCTGCTGTGGACACGGCGGGGTTTGCTAACTTGCTCCGTAGCTCGCTTGCTCGACACCTTATGCGCTATGCATGCAAGCCTCCCCGAGCAGAGGCCAACGGCTCGCTCATGAGAGCGGACGCCGCGCCTTGCAAGCGGTCCATCCGTATACGATAGTAGCAACGCTGCAGGGATCCGAAAGCGCGGCAGCGGACACATGGCCCAAGCCCAGGAGCCTGTGCAGGGATCCTATCCGCCGAGATCCTTATGCCTCTAGGTGACCTGATATATGGAGCCTAGATGTCCCTCACCGGTTTCACTACTGTGCCTACCTCTCTATAACAGCCTGGACCACGCTATCGATCACCTATATCGAATCTTTTCACCTAGTGTAGCTGTTCCGCATGTACGACATACCTAATATGCAGCGGCACTCCAGCTACACCTACCCGCAGTATGCGGCTGCTCCTCCTCAGAAGCACTACCCGACAGCACACAGCACCAGCAGTGCATTCAGCGCCAGTGCAAACCCCAACGAGGACTGGACGAAGATCTCAGACCTTGCCGAGCGAAGAAGGATACAGAACCGCATTGCCCAGCGGAATTATCGTAAGCTTTAACAGCTGTCGACTCTTCCTGCCTGGCTCTCTGACTTATAGCACAGGCAAGAAGCTGAAGAAGCGCCTAGAAGATCTTGAGAGAAGAGCAGGCTCCAGCTCCGCTTCTCCAGAGCAAAGGCACGAGGAACTGCCTCAATCGGATGGACTGTCGCCAGCCCATGCTCTCGGCGGTATCCAACGCCAACGATCAAACAGCAGCAGGATCAGTCGAGAACGAACGCCGGAAGCCCTCACGCAGCAGTACGTGCTGCCCTCGGACGATCGATCGATGTTCTCTCAACAATACACGCGACAACTGTCCACGTCGCCTCCACCATTCTCGTACGCTTCCATGCCGTCTACGGAAACTGTCAGCTACTCCACCTACCCAGCCCCGGCATCGTATTGCGCCGTTCCACCCAACGCCGCCGATATGGCCATCTATCAGCAATACTCAATTGGAATGCAACAGACATACGCTGTCCCGAGCATAACATCACGACCTATAAAGCAGGAGTTCTACGGTGATGATGAAATCAACCCATTCAGCATGTCTTATGCTGCAATCAATGAGATGCCGTCGTATCAAGACATTCCTCCTTATGTGAGTACGCACCATAGACACCCACCAGCCTCGTACCCACGGAGTCAGACATTCCCTACGCGCAGGGGCTGACAGCAAGGCCAGACACCACCACTCTCGGACTCGTCTTCCGAGCACTGGCAGGCTGGATCTCCACCAGACTATCCGCGAACACCGGGCTCGCTTCGCAGCACTCCACCTTTGTCCATCTAGGAACGATCGTAGGCTGACTCTGCGTTTAACTCTGCCACGGGAGGGGCAATGAGATGATTTGTGATATGATTTGTGATCTTTTTGTTGTACGGTTTTCAGCGCAGGCGTTCAGGCTCTGTCAGGAGGACAGGTTAGACGGGATCAATGGGAGGAATTGTGGAATTAGGCAACGAGCTGGCTATGGCCGTATCGGCAGTGATGCCATGCGCTGCCTGTCGGTTGATAGCAGTCAGCAAACGCGGTAGATTACCGAAAGCCCCTGCGTGTAGCAGACGAAGAAGCATTGCACGCCGTCTGCGGCGACATGACTGGTCCATTTCTTCCTTGTTTCGTTTCATCGTGGTACCGGCCGCGGCTTCCGATAGTGGGAGGTCTTTCGTCCAGCGGCTTGTGCCGTTGCAGGCACAAGCGTTGAGCGGTCGCGGTGCATGTGCATGGAGTTTGGTGCCTATCACCGAGCTTTGTCACAAGCAATCGCGGTACGCACGCTTTCCACTAGGCTGCACAGAGGGTACACCGTACACATGAAGTCGCACTAAGGATCAGCTCTGCACCGACTCGGCGGGCACCGCAATAGACTAATGATCGCAGATCTTCGCAAGCATCGCAACTTTCTGATCGAAGTGCTCACCACCGGCCTGTTGCGGGCGGTTTCGACCTGGACCAATAATGTAGCTTGGCATCTCGCATTCCGCACCTTTTCTGTCACTGTTGCTCTCAGTGCCCTACCTTGGGCGTTAGCATGGAGTGTAGACGGCGTAAGATTCAGTGTAGTTTGAGGTGGCGAGGACAGCAGTATGTAGGAGGGTCAAATGGTTTGGCTTGGCCTCCGCGTTTGCCAAAAGCTTGCGTACCGAGCGTGGCTCAGTCCACGAGTCGATCCTTCGGTGCATCATCAACACCGCTTCGGCGACATCAACAACATGGCGCACTTCATCGACCGAAAGCCCCGAAAGGAGTACACGCTTTTCGGCGGGGCCACGTGAGCATTTGACTACACCAAACGACAGCTCATTATATGTTGCTAATATCGCCGTAGACCATGGTCGTCAGACGACTGGACTGCAAGCGACGACAGGGTGCGCGGCGGCAAGTCCCAGGTATGTCTAGTCCAGCTCTTTGAGCTCCAGAACCCGCCCAGCGCGGATTCGTCCTCATGTGTGAACCCTATAGTCATATCTCGAGTGCTCGGACACAGTGGGCCGCTTCCATGGCAATCTGGACATCGAAACCCTTGGAGGAGCCGGGTTCGCCAGGTGAGTGGCTACCCAATGCGCTCCTTGCTGCCATAAGGAACCTCTTCCCTGACTCGAAGGCAGCCAACGGACGACAGATGATCGCGAATGGGATTTGAGCGATTACGCCGGTCTACAGATATTGGTCTCCAAAGGAGACAAGGTATGTATGCCACGATAGCTGTTCCATCAAAGGCCGCTAATGACTGGGCTCAGAAGCGCTATACGCTCAACCTGAAGGATGAACTCCTTCCTCGAGATCCAGACACTGGGCGGGAGCAGTCTACAGTATCTTACGAGTGCGATTTTGAGATACCTCCGCAGGATGAACCAGGACACGCGACAGACCGCAAGATATTCATCCCGTGGACAAGCTTCAATGCGACTTACCGTGGCAGGCTGAAGAAAGATGCCAAGCCCATCAATCTAAAGAAGGTGAAGCGACTGAGCATCATGATGAGGAGGTAAGACGTCCCTCAACGCATGTGAAGGCGATATTAATCGTAAAGCAGCTTCTTTGGCTCTCAAAGTGGCGATTTCTCACTTACAATGCGCTCCATCGTCGCGCTGTCAGAAATACCAAATCTGGAGTACCCGGTCGTAGATGGCAACATGTTGGAAAAAGGATCGATAACAGCCAGTGAGGATCCGTATCAGCGAGAGGTGAAGGAGCATCGATCTTCGATTCATGTAGGTGGCAATCCCTCTGTCTTGGGGGGTCGTGTGCGCTGACTTTGGTGGAACAGACATCAGCGGATCGACGTCGCAGGATTGCTTGCCTTCTGCTCGGAGCCATCAGTCTGGCAGCAATGTACTATTTCACAGGGCTGTCTTGCCGTTAGTGCTGCGATCTTAGTTCCTTCGGTCACTGGTCAGCGCCTGTCAAACATGCGCAGCCATTAGGGCAACAACGCCCCATTCTCAGCCGCTTCTCTCACACCTTCCCAACGAGTACCACAATATTGCACTCGTTTGCACGAATACGATGACACGTTTAGACCTACCATGCGACAAGCTCCTGAATGTTGCAGCTTGCCTTTGCGCAGCTCCTGCGTTATCTGGCAAGCCGGAGCACGATTGGGCTCAGAGTACACTCGTGGGATATGACGGCTCTTACGTCTCGCTCCAGCGTGCACGTACTGCCAGCGAACAATGGCTGAAACACGCCCCAGAATTGGTATATATGCACACCGCGTGCCAAGAGTGAGTTCGCATCACTACTGTGGCTTACAGGCTAGCCTGTCCAACATCATCACTCTATGTCAACCTCTAGCCGCGATCCAGAGTACGCTTCACACATGTGTTACTACCTGCTCGAAGCGTCCTTGTATGAATAGTCGACAAAGACCATCCAAAGCTTTGTGCACAACTCAGGAAGGAACCCCCAACTACCGCGACCCAGCCCCCTGCTTTCCACGCGAAGCCGCGCGGTGGGGCGACCATGCGAACGAACGTTTCGATGCAGCGATCCTGCTCTACGGCCGGAGAGTAGCGTTGACACAGCCACCCCTCGCAGAATCGTCGACACTTACGAGTCTTGTTGCGCGTTGCGGTTCTTGCGGACACTTTATGCTCCGAATGTGCAGGCCTACTGCAGCTTTTTTCGCGCGTACGGCTTTCCGGCGATGTCCAGAGCTCCATGGGTTTGTATGTCATGAGCTCCCTGCCAAAACGCAATTCAAGTTCCGACGATCCGGCACTGTGGAGAGTTTCACGGTTCTTCCATTGGTAGGCTTTTGCTGCTGTTTCCCAATGCATTAGTCTTGCCCTCTGATAGCTAATCCCGCGGATTGCTGCCGTGCAGTCGGGGGTGGTAGTGGTGCGACGACACAAGCATCCGTTTACCGGCGGTGCCTAGGTGGAAAAATATCATGCAATGTATTGGGGTATCTATATGCAAGCCAAGAAGGAGAACGCCTGCTACAACAAAGTAAGTCTCAGTAGGCCGATTCCCTTTACATCTCGTGTAGCAACCAGGTCCGAGTGGTCTCTACGGTCGTCGCGCTGATTGAGCTTGTCCTGCGGTCGATGGTCGTGAAGGCCAGGTCTGTAACATCGCCTTGCAGAGTGCTTAAGCAAAGTGGTATCCGAGGAATGGTCCACTTCATCTTCTTTGACACGACGGCTGCTTGCTCGACGATGCCTTTCTGCTCACTTTCAAGCTTGCCCAGGGACTCACACTTGACCACCCAGCGATCTTGACCATCTGGAGTGACGCGCGCCATTGACGCCGCCGAGAGCTGCGGCAAACGATAGACGAACAACTGTGTCAGGGGGGCTGGCCTTATCCTCTTCTTATCTCTTTCTGCAAGAGCCAGAAAACTGTTGTCCGCGCTGATGGTGAAGCGAGGATGGTGCTCGTGGGCTGAAGGCATGTTCTCCCAGATTCCCACACCACAATCAAATGACGCCTCCAAGGTAAAGTCCCAACTGCTGAGATAGCTCTCAAGCCTGGCCAATACAGTCACTGTCCTTGACTCGGCAGCCAAGACTTCTGTGTTGTCGAGGACGCTCGTCTTGACATGGCCGAGAATGTAATGGCTGCTCTCTCCACCTCCATGCCTCTGCCCGGCGAATAGCCATCCGTCTTCAAAAAGCTTGAGAATTTGTACACCCGAGATGCGTACCATTTGACCAGGATCGGTCGATGCATCCAAGATTGACAGCAGGGAAGAATCCAGAAACGTATGCTTCAGGCCTGCCTTGCTCTTCCAGTGCTCCATGGTAGCATTGCTGCCTCGTCGCTCTGCAGGAGTGCCAAGATACAGGACAGTTCCTTTTCCACTCAAGCGTACTCGCAATACATGATCATCTTGTTCAAAGTCGAGACCGCAGATGTAGTGCCCTGTGGCGGACGAAGCATACCGATTGATTGAGAAGCTGTCCGGCTCCGCCAATAGATCATAAATTTGGATTGTCCTCTCTTGTGCCACAGCAAGCAGGCGCCCATCCGAGGACAATGCAAGCTCGTTATATGAGTTGGGCTGCACCTTGAGCCAAGGCCCGCTGCCAATCGTTTCCTTCAAGTCGTTCAATGGTCTCTGAGATATACACCGCGGCATTTCCCCGCTGGTGTCGAACAAAGCTATCTCCCGACCACTGAGTGTCACAGTTCTGTCACCACTGCTCGTAGCTACAACTCGTGGCGTAATGGGAAAGCCCATCTTTGCTGGGCGTGTAAGACTGCCTGGCGTATCCCATGCTCGTTCGGGTTTCACGCCGATCATGAGCGTGTGCGCGGCTTCGTCGAAAAGATTCTCGAGCTCGTTTGGATCGGCGTCAGATGCTTGGACGGGTGGAAGGATTGGCAGTTTTCGTAGTTGCTTGGCCAAAGGTACGGCGTCTGTCGATGCGAAGTTCCAGTATTTGCAGACCTTTCTTGCAGCAAAGAACGACTTGACGTCCAGATCACTGAAGACAAGTTGCTGCAATTCTAGCGGCAGACATGTCGCTGCCTTGGATGTCTGGCGCGTACTGACGCGCTCCAGAGCGCAAGACATGTTGTTATCAAGACGAGCAATGCCCAAAGAAAATGGGTGGGAGGAAGGCGCAGCAGAAACGACCGACTCACCTCAAGGGCAGCCGTGGGCCGGTATATACTCGTCGAGTCGGCGGTCGGCAGACATGGTAATTGGTACTAATCATGAGGAACGTTGAATTGGCCATCAGGGTGCCGACGCCGTGCTTTGTCCGGGCAGTCGATGGTCGGTGAGATGCTGGGGCGGCTCGATGGTCAGAGATCTCACACATCCCCGGGACCCAGGACGCCAGATCGGAGCCGTGAGCAAATGACACGTCGAACATGTGAAGGGATGTGGGTATGGCATGGGAAAATGGTGCTGTTGTTCCCACAAACAAGTTGAGCTCAGAGCCTCGCACACGCGATGACATCAGCCGCACTAATCACGTTTCGGCCATTGCGGGAGGAGCCTTGTCAGCCTTTTCTGCCGTCTTCCCAGAAGCTTGGTAGAGCATCTCCGCCGAAGTGCGTGTACAGCGCTCGCCCTGTCGCGGCACACGTCGTTGGCCGACTAGACTGCAATCTGTGCAGATGAAAAGAATGAAAGTGCTCATGGTAGGGCCGTGCGCGTGGATTGAGGGCACATCGATCCAGGACGTGATGAGTATGGAAGAAGCGATGCTGATATCATCTTCTACACATCAACAAGGGCCTCGTAGACGGGCCGTATTACTATATGAGCATAGTACTGGGTTCAACAGGTAAAAGTCTGTTCCACGCGAGAGTCCAGGGAATGGCTCCAGATATGTGTCATATCTGTCTTATGCTGTCGCAGACGGACTTCAGCTGTTCACACACGTATGACTGATTGCAGTGAGGAACCACAGAATACATGAGGTGTGACCAGATCATTCCCGCGAACGAGCTCATGGAGAAGATCGCAGAGCAGACGCATCCTTGACATTGATGGGAGTGGTTACTCCGTCTTTCCGTGCCGTGTTGCGACGACGATTGCTAATCTACTTGAACAGCGAGTGTGGCCAGGACAACCTCAGCATATTGCAAGGCGAATGCATACAGGCAAGCCCTGGTGTGCCGAGGCGCTGAAGATGATATGGTGATCTGCTGGGCAAGCTAGGTGAGAGAAACCCGCGTTCACTCCGAAATCGATCTCTCCGAGTCACACATCGCAGATACATGTGCTATACATAGCTCAACGAACCGAAACTGCACAACGAATCGAGACGTACTGGCTGACGGGCCGTTCGTCTCACCAGTGCTGTCCGTGGAAGTACTAGCAAGTCGCGTGGATGGACAGAGACTTGTCAACGTGGGCTGCGCCGAGAATGGCTTCCCATGGCTTCAGCTGAATGGTGGCCGCCGAGACATCCTGCCCTGGCGCCCCTGATGTATAATTGCCCGCCACCCACTTCTGCACTCGAGCATCCTGCGGAACTTGCCATTCGACCTGTTTGTCGGAGAAGTTGAGCACCACCACGAAAGCTTTCTCCTTACTCGCTCGACGATAGGCGAAGATTGTCTCGTGCTTGTCATCAAACACCTTGAAGTCCCCATAGACGAATACTTCCTTCTCTTTCTTCCGGTTCTCGAGCGCACGTCGCCAGTGCTGCAAGACTGACAGCTTGCCGGGGTCGTCGAGCTCCCATTGCGCCTTGGCGTTGATGATCTTGTAATCATCGTTCACACGCATCCATGGCTTGATGCCACTCTCGCAGAATCCTGCGTTGGGTCCATCGTTCCACTGGACTGGCGTGCGAGCGTGGTCCCTTGCCTTCTTCTGCATCACTTCTTTGGCAAAGTCGAGCATCTTGTCGTCATCCTTGCAAAGTTCGCTCATCTTTTTCCAGTAGTTGATGGATTCGATGTCTTTGTATTCTTCAGGTTGCCATGATAACGGCACGTTACCCATGCCGATCTCCTCGCCCTGGTATACGTACAATGTTCCACTCAATGTTGTCTGCATGGTGGCTAGAAGCTTCGCGCCTAGCTCGCGGGATTCCTGCGTGGCATCGCTCACGTAGCGAGAGACTGAGCGTGGGTTGTCGTGATTTTCGATGAAGACAGAATTCCAGCCTCCTTGCGCACGCATGACGTTCTGCCATTTGGACACAATCTCCCTGATGTCGTCGACTGTCCACTCGTGGAGAGTTAGACGAGGACCCCCTGGTGCATTATCTACATCTACGATCTCGAAGATGAAGATCATGTTCAATTCCTTTCGTTCTTCGCCCACGACCCGCAGAATCTCTTTCTCGTCAGTCACGTACGGCATCTCGCCAACAGTAATGGAGTCATACTTGGACAGAACCTTCTGGTTCATATCCTTGAGAAACTCGTGCAACCGCGGACCGTTGGCAAAGAACTTATGTCCTGATTGGTATTTTGCCTTTGGATTCGTGATCTCTGCATCAGGATATCTCTGGTCTTTGGAGATGAGATTGATGACATCCATTCTGAAGCCACTCGCGCCACGGTCCAGCCAGAAGCGGAGCACATCATGGACAGCGTCTCGAACATCGGGATTCTCCCAATTGAGGTCAGGCTGCTCGGGAGTAAACAGAGACAAGTAGTATTGCTGCGTTTTCTCGTCCCAAGTCCACGCAGAGTTGGCATCGCCTAAGATCTGAGACCAATTGTTCGGCGGTTGACGATTCCCGTCGTCGTCTTTTCGAGCATCCTTCCAGATATACCAGTCCCTGTGCTTGCTGCTCTTGGAAGAGCGGGAGTCCAAGAACCAGGCATGCTGTTCGCTGGTGTGATTGACTACCAGGTCCATCATGAGCTTCATACCTCGTTGTTTGAGACCGGCAACCAAATCATCAACGTCTTCGAGAGAACCGTATTTGGGGTCGATATTCTTGTAGTCGCTGATGTCGTAGCCCATGTCGGCCTGTGGAGACATGTAGATGGGCGAGGTCCAGACGATATCCACTGTCCCAAGGATCAGCAATGGCCGCAGCTTTACACGAAGGTAGTTCTTACCTCCCAAGTGCTTGAGATAGTCCAGTTTGGACAGTATGCCCTGAACGTCGCCCCATCCCGGCTGTGCTCCTGCTCCTGTGTGGAGGAAAGATGCAGGATATATCTGGTAGACCACTGCTTCTTTCCACCAGCGGTGGGCGTTGGCCTGTTGCATCAGTGTCATCTTCGCGCGGATGAGGGTGTTCAGGGAGGAGGATGCGTGAGTTAGTCGCTCAAGCTTTGTCAAGAATCAAGAAAGTGTAGCGTGAAGAGTGCGAGCTCTTATCACGAGCGACGACAGACGTCCTGCCATGTACATGTATGTTTGTGTACATGTACGTCAATTGGCTGCGTTTGGTTCTCCATATGCATGACGCGCACCGACGCAGAAACATTCAATGCAGAAGCTGCGAGCCTTCACGAGCAAGGTCCGAAAAAGGCTCCGCGATGCAATGGCAAGACGAGACTGCACTATATGCCACTCTGGCACGTCTGGCAACCTTGGAACAGTCGCGGGCGTTGGTGAGCTACAACGTGAACCAGAAGATCCACAGCACGCATCGAGGTACATGTATGTTTATGTAAAGGAAGACGCCACGATGACATGAGAGGTCGAGCTGTGCACGGACTGGACAAGAGTCGTTGCCGCCGAGCGCGTCGTCGTCGTCGTCGTCGTCGTCTTCGTCGTCGTCGTCGTCTTCGTCGTCGTCGTCGTCTTCGTCGTCGTCGTCGTCTTCGTCGTCGTCGTCATCTTCGTCGTCTTCGTCTTCGCTACAAACATCATTTGATCGTTGCTTGGACCTGCCAGCGTGCTAACCAAAGCGATGCGTGGACATAGCCACATCGGCAAGGTGCTTGCGTATCGCTCATTCTCATCGAACGTCCAACTCTGTCAACCACCTGTGCTTGCGACGGACTGGCGTGAGCTGCCGTAGCTACCTTCCAAGTCACTACCATCGCAGAGCTCGGCTGCCTCGTGGCTGGGAGCTTGCGGCCCTGCTGTATCGTCGTCGTCAGACTGAGCTGGGAGACTCGCCAGGCATGGCTTGTCATAATCATAATGCACGACTCTGATGCGAGCAAGAACAACGACTCAGTCCTGGCTTTAGCTCGCTAAGTCCGTCGATGGCCCGGCTAAATCCTTCAGACCCCTCAATACTGGATAGCAGTGATCGATAATGATGCAGTGAAAAGTCAATGGCGAGCTGGGTACATATAGTCCGACTTATGTCTCCTTCCTGTCACCAGCCACGTCGAGTCTGATTCTCCGGAACTGAGCAATATCTCTACGATGACCGACAAGGACGATCAGAATGATCCGGTGCAGCAGTCCATCGCGGCCACCAAAGCCGAATATGTTCGTCTGGGCAACAGTGGTTTGAGAGTTTCGATACCAATTCTCGGCGCCATGAGCTTTGGGCATAAGGATTGGTAGAATCGAAATCAAAGATGTGGGAGCACATACTGATTCAGCGCCTCTGTAGGCAACCCTGGGTTCGGAAGACTCACTACCCATACTGAAAGCAGCTTACGATCGTGGTCTGAACACCTGGGACACCGCCAACGTATACAGCAACGGCGTCTCGGAGGAGATCATAGGCAAGGTGGGTCTCAGTCTGGCTTAAAACGCCGTCGGAGGGGATCGGCGGGGCGATGAATAGCTTTGTGCTGATGCGGACCAGGCCCTCAAGAAGTACAGCATTCCTCGCGAGAAGGTAGTCATTCTTTCCAAGTGCTATGGCTATGTAGGTGAAGAACCTGGCACCAGGGGTATGATGTACGGGCAAAAGATCGCCGAGAGCAAGGACCATGTCAATCGCGGAGGCCTCTCTAGAAGAGCGATCTTCGATGCTGTGGGCAAGAGTCTGAAGCGACTGGGCACAGACTACCTCGACCTGCTGCAGATCCATCGCTTCGATCAGTACACGCCGATGGAAGAGACGATGGAATCTCTCCACGACCTCGTCAAGATGGGCAAGGTCAACTATATTGGAGCGTCTTCGATGTGGGCGTATCAATTCGCACAGCTACAATTTGTCGCCGAAAAGCACGGATGGACGAAGTTTGTCTCGATGCAGAATCACTACAACCTTCTGTACCGTCAAGAGGAGCGCGAGATGAACAAATTTTGCCACGATACAGGCGTTGGACTGATCCCATGGGCGCCGTTGTGCCGAGGACATCTAGCTCGACCGCCTTCGGAATATGGCAATACCATTCGTTCTGCGGGAGAACAGCGAAACAGCATCTTCACTACTGGCCAGAGCGAAAGCGACCAGGAGGTAATCAAGCGCGTACAAGAGCTCGCTGAGAGGAAGGGCTGGAAGATGAGCACTGTTGCGTTGGCTTGGATTAACAAGAGAATATCGAGTCTCATCATCGGCTTCAGCAGTGTGGAGAGAATTGACGAGGCGCTGGAAGTTCGAGGCAAGACGCTGACAGCTGAAGAAGAGAAGTACTTGGAGGAGCTTTATGTAACGCGGGACGTTCAAGGCCACTCGTAGTCGATGGTCATCTTCAATAAGTCATAAGTCGATGCTAACGCCTCTGCTTCGTCGTCGACGTGTCATGTCGTCCTGTACAGTCATTACATTGTGCCTGGGGCGAATCGTACTGTGCATCCTCGGGTGTAATCATGCTGCTAGATTGGTAAATAATCCAACATGTTGAGCACGACCTTGATCGCATATGGCTTTGTCCAATCAGTAAGCGCTATACAGATCAACGGTATTGATGCACTTACGATATCTGCCGTCCTGACGCCCGCGCCTGGAGTCGCAACTGTGCTAGATCCAGCCACGATAAAGCCATTCCCTGTCGTCGTAGCTTCCACCAAGCCACCATTGTTCGATTGTGTACTGCTCGCGAACTGGAAGCTCGTGGTTGTGGCACTCGGGCCCCCAACCAGGCCACCACCATTCGATGTGCCCGTTGCCGCAGCTCCTCCTCCTACAATGACACCATCGCCGTTCATCGTGCCAGACGATACAATACCCGTGATCGTGCCGGTACAAGCTGCGCCCGAGGGACAGCAAGCAACGTGCCCAGCATAGTCAGCCGAACAGACGGCGCTGGACATGCAGCACAGCTGGGGCGCGCCGAGGTTGGCGCACGATGCAAAGCCTGTCGGGCAGGTGTTGCTGTATTGTCTCTTCAACAGCTCGTGAGCTGTGTCATTCTGCAGCGCCTGTGGAATCCAGTCCTGCAGGAGATTGGGTAGGGCTGAGAGGAATGGCTGCAGGTCGGGGAGTTGGAGTGCCGCTGCCACGCTGATGAGGAGGCCCGTGGGCAGGAGATGGACTGCGAAGCAGAAGCAGCGCATGGCGACTGGTAGTCGGGATGCGCGCGATGAATGTCGATGTGTGCTCTGAAGCCCTGATTATTCGAACGGTCGATGGTGAGATAGTGTTGTTGAGTTGTGAATTCGCTTGCAGTGATACTGTCAGTCACGTCGTTGGAAAGACTCGTGTCGTTTACGGACTCACCTGAGTGCGAATATGGATACTGCTCGTTCACTCATTAATCATGACTGCAGATGCAAATGCAACACATGTACGCAATGCCCAGCACATTCATTCAACGCGACATCGACGGTCCATTGGCGCGGGCCTTTCTTTTGGCCGTGTTGCCCAGCAACGGCAACATTGAAGCTCTGCTGGGATCAGCCATCTTCTCTCACTTCACTTCGTCCGCGAGGTCGCTATCAACCTCACCATTGCACGCATGGCAGCGTGGATTTCCTCGCAGCCTCCTGTCATCGTGTGTTTCCATCGCGCATCGCCACGATGAGGCCTGGTGACGACCGCAACGATGGCACCTTCCACCCTCGCCTGCAGTACCATCGACCTGATGCTTGCAATCGCGTCAAGATACATACATGTACATGGATTGAGAGACCAACACGACTGCCAATGTCTCGGCCGTCATCGCTGCCTTGATGGATCGATGAGGGCTGGAAAGGGGAATCGCAACGAGCCATCCTTCCTTCTGGACACGGCAATATACCTCTGCCGCTTCCAGCGACACTCGCAGTATCGAGGGCAACCACAACGATAGTACATGGACATCACGATTGGCTATGTTTACTACTGCGCCTCTCCGTGACTCGTCTTTCCTCTTCTCTCGCATCTGCAACATCTGCACCAATATCTCTCATCGAACGACTTTTCGGCAACAATCAGCTCTTCAACTGTCGATAACCCTTTCACCATACCTCCTGTTCTCTTGATACCATCGAACTTGCTCAAAACCAACAAGACGACACACCGGCACGATGCAGCCGCCCAAGTGGTTGCTCGTGCTCGGCCTGGGAGCATGCGTGCTCTCTCATGCATCTGAACAACACGACTCAAGCCTCCTACCTCTACCCGACAACACTGTTGCTCGAGCCGGTCCAGGTCCAGCTCTAGATCAGGTTGATACTCTCCTCTCCTTCTCGGCATACGACAGTATTCTCTGCGACGAAGATCATTGCGACTGCTGCCAAGCAGAGGGTGTCAAAGTTCCCAACAGAAAAGGCAAGATGGTGAAGAATGACTGCACGGCATTTTTCACCCGCGACAGATGCAGCGGTTGCATCAACTACTGGAGGAATTGTCTGGGAAGCATTTCACCTCAACGTCATGCCTCCTGGCCCCTTCTCGATGGGAACGACGTAAAGTCCAAGGTCGTGGAGCGCTCCGTCCATGATCTTCTCCAGAACCAGTGCAACGCCGAGACCTCCGAGGCCATGGAGGTCATGTTGCAGAACTATCTGGACGATCTCGTCGACAATGTCACCCAGAATCTCCCAGCAACATCCCCGTGCTCGCAGACCGTTCTTTACGACATCACTGATGACGACAAAGACATTGGCAGATCGTTGAGCAAATTGTGGCACTGGACCGAGAAAAGCAAACCAACGGAGCATCATGAGTCTGAAGCTCTCTTTCGTGGCAACAGCGTCAGCGCCATCACGGTCCTAACCAAGAAGGATCCCATGCTCCTGAATACCACATTGGCCATCAACCCCCGGCATCGCGTGGAGAAATTGGCCGACTTCGACGACGAGGCGTGTGTCGTGAACATGCTTGCCGCCATTGTTCGACCAGACAATCAATCGAATGGCTCGACATTGAAGGTCACTTTGACGTCTAAAGGCATCAGATACCATGCCGAGACTTGGAGCTGCTCCGCAGATGCGACCATGGAGAAGACTTTGTTTACAATTGAGCGCGATGAGCTCCAGCCACAGAAACCCGACCCATATGTTCAGACTATACCGCAGCAAGCCACCATTGGTCAAACGTTCAGCGTCGACACAAGCGTGTATCCATTCACTTACAAGGGCCCGTTGACAGTTACGGCCACAGATCCTCCAGGTTATTCAGGCGCGATCACGATCTTCAAGTCCGCTACTCCTTTGTTACCTGTTGCGGTACAGGCTTCGACCAACTATCAGCAAAAACCGCCGGTGGTAGTGGTTACCAAATCAGCGCACGGAAATTCTGGAAGCTACACCGTTCCTTTGACTTCGGCAGCCTCTCTCGTGACTGGCCAGCTCACGCAGGGCCCGAAGTGGAAAGTAGCGACCTCAACTTTCATGGAGTTGGAGGCGCTACACATGCTGAAAAAGAAGGAATGCCAACTTGATGTTATTCTGCACCCATCGAAAGGCCAGAAATGTGAAACGACCTTATGGTACGACGGTCAGACATTCAAGAAGGGCACTTTGACAGCCATAGCAACAAAGCCGCCTGAGTGGTCTGCCAAGATCAAACCCAAGCACGAGCCCACCGTAACGTGGCGAGCTCAGATACTCACGGACCGCGAACCTCCCATAATGCTCGCCACTCAGGGCATAAAGGGCGCCTCCATCACTATGGTCCTTCCAGTACCAGCGCTCACAAATGTGGCTCATGCACTTGCTACGCCCTCGAGCCAGACAGAACGACGTAATCGCCTCTACGCTGGCTTGCCCAGCCCAGCTTCAAGTGGTGAGGCCTTCACAACCACGGTCAATCTCGATGGTCGGGAGGTCGAAGCATCTGGTACAATCACGGCAACAAGCCCAACAGGTTTCGTGATGACTATCTACAACAAAACCGCGACTGCCACTCTGTACGGCGAACTGGACGAGGACGAAGATCCGACCATGATGAGGGCCAGCCTGTTCTCCGACGGTATGGTGGCTACGATCAATGAACCATGGTTTCCCGCCGGCTTCACAGGCATCATCAATCCGAACATCCTCGATGTTCCAGATGCCAGACGTACAGACGCACACCTGCAAGCTCGTCAGACCTTCACGCCTGCAACAAGCTCGCTAAAGACCACGAACGATCTACCCGCCGGATCGACGATAACCATCATATCCAGCCCAACTCAAGAGTTGTCGGTCATATCCAGCCCAAGTCAGGAGGTGTCGGTAGCCAAGACCATCACTCTTGCTACCACAGGTGTACCCACCGCCATCGTCCAGCAGACTGTCACGATCACGAATACAGTCATGTCGCTCGGTGACAAGATCATCCCAATCACAGGATCATCTAAACAGATTGTCCACAACACCATCATGACCATGGTATATCCTCCTCGGGCGAATCTTGACACCACCGCTTGCAACCGTGACCGCCTGCTTGCTTTGAACAACGCCCTCAACGACAACGCGACCAGCCCTGGGTTCACGAATCTGACAATGTACCGCGCGTTACACCCGGAATACAATTGGAATGCTGTCAAGCATTATGCGGATCTGCTCAAGCCGGACCTGGCAGATAGTCACGCTTCTCAGCTCGCCATCCTATGCATGCGTAATGGAGATCAGAAGCTCACCTCTCCGCAGTGTCCTTGCAGCACTGTTCCAACTGGAGCACCGGGACAGCCTGCACTGATTACACAGTACATCTCTGACGGCTATACATTCGTCCCAACTGCAGGCGCGGGAAGCGTGATTACAGCGGATATCAATGGCCAACACTTGGTTTTCACCATACCCACGCCAGCAATGCCCTTCACGCCAGCAGTGCCCTTCACGCCGGCAGTAACCTTCACGCCTTCCGGGCCTCGAGCAGCCAGCACGTTTGTGCTTGTAGGCACCACTGCACTGCCGTACAATGCCTCGACGACTTACCCATCAGGAGCTATAACTGAGGTGATATTCACACCAGCGACATCCGCCCCAGCTGTAGTCACCACAGAGAGTGCTTACTTGACCCACTTCTCGACAAGTTCTCTGGCTGCTCCCATACCCACTGCAGAGCCCAAATGCAAGAGATCTGATCACAAGTGCCGATTGGATATGTGCCTGTGGAAACACCAGAAGCCGATGAACATTTCCACTGTGATGCCCGCCCTGATGGACGACCCATACGACGGACACATGATGTACGACTACTTCACGCAGCGGACTTCCCTCACTGGGCGACCGCACTGGGGAACGACCGATCAAAGTGGTCTTTACTATCCGATGCACATGGCAACACATTCTGAAAGTGGTCTCTATGCTATTCGAGAAACGCCAGTTCCCATCAAGAGGAAGAAGAGCCTTATCCATCCGGAACCGGTCGTTCATCCTGCCCCCAGCTGCTGGAACGCAAATTCATGCCATGCCCTGTGCGCGCAAGAAGCTGATCGCAAACACGAGAAACACAAGATGATAGGCGCTATCGCTGGTCCCATTGGCGGTGTCGTGCTCCTTGGTGCGGCATTGGGTATGCTGATGAACATGCTCAAAAGACGCCGCGGTGGAGACTCTTCGCCCAAGACAACATCTGCTATGCAAGCCGTGGACCCTGTAACAGGACAGCCAGTTGTACCAGTGGCGGTCGTTGACAGCCTTGGCAGGACTACCGCCGTCGATCCTGCCAATGACGCCCCCGGCACAAAGCCTGCTCTTCGCGGAGTCGGCACTCTGAACCGTCAGGCCGAGGAGGGTCGCGGTCGTGTTCACTTTGGCGAGGATCAAACTGGCAGCGGAGCAGAGGGTGCTGGCTCTGCCCTTGCTGGTACAGGTAATGCCATGGGTAATGGTGCAAACAACGCCGCAGGCCTGGGTTCTGGAGCGGGTACCGGGACTGGTGCGGCTACTGGAGCAACGTCTGCCGCCGATGCAGCACCTGCAGGCGCGGCTGAGATTGTGACTCAACCTGCGACAGCTACATCTGAGATGGTTGGGCAAGGCGGACAAACGATGACTGACGCATCTGGCAAGGTGGCACCGGGAAAGGCGGTCGAACAAGTCGAGGCTGTTCCAGCACATGATGGTGCTGACAGCCGTCGCACTGGACACGAGACTTTCGACATGGGCAGCTTACGCGGACGACGCACGATGCGGCCCAATGGCAATCCCTTCGACTGAGCTCGCCAGTGCTCTATTCTGTCCGCGGACAACCAGTCATGCTTTTGAAGTCATTGAGAGGACCGTCTCTTGTCAACCCCGCATACTGCTATACACAACATGATGGAGGAGCATACCAGTGCGAGCATACCCTATTGGCAGTCATGCCCTTCCGTTCTTTTGGATCAAAGCATTGTTTGCAATCAAGGCAGTGAGCTGTGTCGATAGGTCGCTAGGCTTAGTTATCAGCTATAACGATACGGAGAGTACTTCTTCTCTCACAGATACCACTTGGCCAGCCATTAAGAAATCAAATTGCATACTGCGCTCACCTTCATCAGGTACATATAACATGCTACTACTCGACTCAGGGGTCTTGCGCACTGTTCGCTGCTGTACGCGAGTAGGCAAGTATCAGCACAATCTTACCCGACGACCCCAGACAATTCCCCATCGTGACCCCCAGATCTTGACCCCAGACGGCAGGATCGCACTTCTATTGGTGGAAGAAGACGTCCACGGTTTCTCGGCATAGTGTCCTGCATGGAGCAATATATAAGCTGCAGAGACAAGCGTTTGGCGTGGCGAAGACAGGCACCGGGCCGCGTTGTTGCCATGCTTGTGCAGATGTGGCGTGTGCTTCGCTGTAAAGTTGACCCATGAGGGATGGAGAGGATCCAAAGGGTGTGCTAGATGGGGTATGTATATGAGAACGGTCTGGGTCTCTTGCCGTGGACTCGGAGCTATCTGTCTCTTGTTTTGTGCTTTTTCCCCTCGTCGCTGAGAAGGTCTTGGTCGCGTATACTACTGAGGAGTCGAGTCGAAGATGGCACGCTTCAATACGAGTCGTACCAGGGTGTACAACTGGTAATGTGCATGGCTGCTTAGCATTGCTTGCTATCGTTCTAACAATCTATCTTCAGGTACATTTCTATCGTGGCAGCCTCCTGCATGGTGCTCTATGGCTACGATGCTTCCGTCTACAATGCTGTCCAAGGCAGTTCTAATTGGGTAGCGTACTTCAACGATCCCGATGCCAACATCATCGGCGCGGTCAACACTTCATACACCGTGGGTGCAATTGTCGCTGGCTTCTTCATGGGCGGACCGATCGCGGACTACTTTGGCAGAAGGGTTGGCATGGCGTCTGGATCTGTGTGCGTCATCGTGGCCACCTTTATGCAAACGTTCTCTCCGCGTGGCCAGATTGGATGCTTCATTGCTGGTCGTGTGGTTGTTGGTATTGGACAGGGCTTAGCACTCAGTAAGTGAAGAGGGGTATCGATGTCGTTACAGCTGTATGCTGACATGGTCCCAGCTGCTGGCAGCATCTACATTGGGGAGTGTGCGCCACCGGAGATCAGAGGTCAGATCATGACCTTCTGGCAGTGCTTTTACTCGGTTGGCTCCTTTATAGGTATGTGCTGGACATTTCTAGCATCGTCACTCGAGATCTGCATACGCATTGCTCCACAATGAGCACCGTTGATTGAGGCATTGCACCGAGCTTCAGAACATAGCTAACTTTTGTCTTGCAGCATACTGGATCAACTTCGCTTGCGCCAAGCACGTAGAAGGACTCGGCGAATGGGACTGGAAGATCGTCATCATATTCCAACTTCTGATGCCAATCCTAATCCTCGCCCAAGTCTTCTTCATACCAGAATCTCCTCGCTGGAGCGTAAAACACGAAAAGATCGACCAGGCGCGACATTCGCTTCGCCAGATCCGCGCGACCGAACAAGAGGTGGAAGATGAAGTCCTCATGATCAGAGAAGCAGTCGAATTCGAAAAGGAGGCCATTTCATTCTCGTACACAGCACTCTGGAAAGATCGCTCGGTCCGTAAGCGTCTGATGCTTGCTTTCGTTCTCAATGCTGGCCAGCAGATTACTGGGCAAGGCTCTCTCAACACATACAGCACCATCGTGTACAAGAAAGTGTTCCAGAGCGATTCGACGATTGCTCTCATCAACGCCCTGAACGCGACTTGTGGGATCCTGTTCACCCTCAACGCCGCATGGACGGCTGATCGATTCGGTCGCAAGGTATGGTCACCCCCCTCACTTCAGGACGACTGCAGCGCCAATTTGAAGCACGATAGCATACTGACGATCCTCCAGTTCCTCTTCATCGTCGGCGCAATCGGCATGGGCGTCTGCATGATCATAGTCGCATCAGTCGAAACTCAAACTCCAAATCTACCAGATGGCAGCAAGTCACACTCCGTCGCCATCTCGATCGTGTTCCTGCTCTTTTTGTTCATCTTCTTCTACAAGCCGACCTGGGGAGCTACAGTCTGGATCTGGACCTCCGAGGTGTTCAGCATGAACGTTCGCGCACAGGCTGTGGGTATGGCGAGTCAGACTCAGAACATTGCGCAGGCGATTGTTGGACAGTTCTTCCCGATCTTCCTCAAGGTGAGTATCGTGTAGAGTCCCGCGAAGGACGTGAATGGGCGCTAATGATGTGCCAGAACTGCGGTTTCTATGCTTTCTACATGTTCGCGGGCATCAACGTCTTGCTTGCAGTCTTTGTGTGGTGTAAGAAGAGCTCATATCACCCTTGCGGAGCTTCAGCTTGCTAACGATTTCATAGTCTTCGTCCCTGAGACTCGCAACGTTCTTCTGGAAGAGATGGACACCAAGTTTGGTGGCTCAAATCACGTTGAGAAAGGTGGACAGATCATGGGTCTTGAGGATTCGCACCATGTCGACATTGATGCCGACACCAAGATGGCACACGCCGAGCATGTGCAGGATGTGAAGTCGTCCTCGTAGCGTAGATGTGGCGACGCTTCCAGTGAAGCAGAACAAGGATGGAGCTGCGCTAAGAGCAAAGATATAGGTACACTTCTATCGAGCCCTGAACGCCAACGCTAATTTCAAGTTCCCGAAGTGTTCCATGATGCAGCATGCCTCAAAGGCGGCAGAGAGGAGTATATCTCCGTCCGTATTCTATCATCTGAGTGGTCCGAAGGGTGAAGATGATCGTGTCTTTGGCAATTCGTCCTGTGACATCTTGATACGCTCATTCTGGGAGTTCTTCCAGTACTTCAAGCGATCAGCGCGACGGATGCCAGCGACAGTTTCGCCCAGCGACTTGTCACCTGCATCAGCAATGTTCGTGCCAGAAGGAGATTCAACCTCTCGCCAGCTGCCTCTCGCGCTACGATCCTTCTGACCCTTGTTGAGGCCACCCTCGCCCCACATCGAGAGCCTTTGAACTTTGCGCAGTCTCCTGAAGCCAATGATACATGCTATTCCCGTGAGTACGCCACACAGGCCTGAAATGCCAAAGAAGCCGTAACTGGACTCTTCGATGAAGTTTTCGAGGTTCATACCGTACAAGGCGGCGATGAACATGCCTGCTGTGAGGCCGAGAGTGCCGATACTAAACTTCAGGTCGAGTAGCATCAGACTATTGCGGTTGGCGTCGAGGATGGCGCGTACGATCTCTTCCGTATTGCGGATGGCCGAGACGAGGTTTGAGGAGATTTGCACTATTTCATCTGCCACCTTGTGGTATGACTCCAGCAGCAGCTCGACTTCTTCGTGGTTGTCCTCTTCTCGTTCGATGCCCTGCGCTTTCTCCGTGAGGTACATGGCGTCCAGGTCGTCATCGGCTTCGAGCAGGTCGTCGATGGCGTCGCGGATAAGACGTGCCTTCTGCTCGAAAGTGCCCAATTTCTTGGAGTAGACGAGCAGGTAGCGCAGCTTGTCTCGGTCGATATCTTCTTCGAGCTCCCTCAGCACACGTACGACCGGTTCCCGAACACCCTCAAACTCGCTCTCGAGCGCGGTGGTCACGCTGATCAGGACAGCTTCCAGCGCGCGAAACTCATAAGGCAGGTTGCCAGCAGCACTGGCATTCTGCTTCTGCCGCAGCTTGCCTTCCAGATCGTACATGAACAGGCTCTGTGCATACGAGTCGGTGGAACCGTAGACATCGAAGACCAGTACGCGATTGTGCTTGATCAGACATCGCAGATGCAGCAGGCTGACCAGGATGGCCGACGGTCTGACCAGAATGTGCGGCAGCACACTGCTGTCGATCTTTCGCAAGTCACGCGGCATGAGTGAATATCTCGCAATGAGCTCGCTCTTGCGGAACTCGCCGTTGACCAGTGTCACATTCCCATGCTCGTCGAACTCGGTGCAGCGCAGCTTGAGCTCGTTGCTGGGCTTGATGATGCGGCCGCCCAGCCCAGAGTTGTCATCCAGGAAGCCGGGCAAAGGCGGCAGGTCGTCAGGTCTCGCTGAGTTGGCATTGTTTCGTGCTGGTCGCAGGCGGCGCCAGAACGCTTCTGCGCCGCGCTGGCTCGAGACGCTGAAGGCACGTCTGCATGTTCTGTCGTGATTTGTGATCGTCTGTCGGTTCGGAGGTGACGGTGATGTTGACCATGTCGATTGATCTGGACTCGCGAGGCTCGATGACCTTCTACATGCTGCCTGCGTCGTAGGCGCTCGCAAGCATCGGTGGGCGGAGGAGACGTGCCTCAACTGGCATATCGGCGTTTCGGGCGCGTGCAGCGGGCTTCGGAGGAATCGGAGCAACAAGATCGAGGGCGCAGGCTTGGCATGCAGTACACTCATGGCGCGATGGAGCGATGCATTGTCGTCGCGCGTCTCATCAACTTTTCGTGATGAACATCGTCATTGAAGCTTCGACGTGCGGTGCTCGGTGCTCGGTGCTCGGTGCTCGGTGCTCGGTGCTCGGTGCTCGGTGCTCGGTGCTCGGTGCTCGGTGCTCGGTGCTCGGTGCTCGGCAGTGCTTCGGCGGCAGTTCGTCATACACCCAAAGACGACGAGACGACGAGACATTCCTAACCAAAGGCACAGTGGAAGTATGATTCTTCCCTAGCTTCCTTTGAAGCCTGTGAAGGCCGCCATAAGTACACTGTAATCTATCGAGTCCGACGAGGTTTGGATATTGAACTGCATGAACTCCGACGCTCCGCAACGGGAGCCACGCTCACTTTTCCAATGTCACGCCACCAGCAGCCAAGTATAGCTGGCGCTACAACATCCCATCGTAGCAGCTTTGAGCTGCCGTGCGTCAAGAGGTCCGTTGTCACACTACGGTACAGGTCCGTCAACAAGCACGCCGCTTTCATTCCAGTGGAATACCTTCGTACTCGGCATAACCCAGCGCCAGGTTCATGTTCTGCAGACATTGTGTCGCCGCGCCCTTGAGAAGGTTGTCGATCGTGACGTTGATGACTGCACGCTTACCACTGGAGTGAACAGCGAACCCGCCAATCTCGACACCGTGCTTGCCTGCGATGTGCTTGACCTGGGGAGACTCTCCCGTAATCTTGATAAGCTTCTCCTTGTCATAACGATCCTGGTACAGTTGACGCACGTCTCGACTGGCCATCTTCTCTGCCAACGGGAGGGAGATGGTATGGTGGATACCTTGGAACCATACGGCGACATGAGGAATGAAGCCAATCTCGCGGCCCAGCTGCGTCGAGATCTCTCTCTCATGGATGTGGTCGGTGAGTGAGTAAGCGATGAGATTGTCGGTAAGGACTTGCACATCGTTCTTGGGCGAAGGCTTGGTCCCTGCTCCCGAGTATCCGGACACACCAAAGACGGTCGGGTTGGCTGGAGCGGCGGCAAGGTGTGGTACCAAAGGCGCAATGCCGAGCTGGGCAGCTGTGGCATAGCAGCCAGGGTTGCTGATGCGAGTCGCCGATGCGATCTTGTTGCGCTGCACAAGTTCAGGCAGACCATAGGTCCACTCGGAGTTGAATCGGTAGTCGGCGGATAGGTCCACAATGACAGCTTCCTTGTGGCCAGACTCTTCAATAGCATCGACGTATGGCTTGCAGACACCATTGGGCAGAGCCATGACCCAGCAGTCAATCTGTTTCTTCTCGGCCATCTTACGAACGTCGTCTGGGGTCAGGCTCTCGTAGATGATCTCCTTCTTCTCATAACCCTGCAGCTTCTTGCCTGCGAGCTCTCGCGAGGAGACGTGGCAGAGATCCATGTTAGGATGGCGGTTCAGCAGGTCGATGAGAGCTTTGCCAGTGTACCCTCGCGCTCCAATGACTGCTACCTTCGCCGGATAGTCCTTTTCGCTGTTCTTGATGCCGAGAGGTGGGTTGGGGTTTGTCGTGTACGTTCTGACCTGTTGTAGACCGTCCAGTCGTACACGCTTCGTCGGGCGAACACTGGTGCCGAAGG
Organism: Fulvia fulva; assembly: GCF_020509005.1. Taxonomy (NCBI): domain Eukaryota; kingdom Fungi; phylum Ascomycota; class Dothideomycetes; order Mycosphaerellales; family Mycosphaerellaceae; genus Fulvia; species Fulvia fulva. The sequence continues at coordinate 3,348,174 of NC_063012.1, forward strand.
CTCGAGACTGCGGCTGTCTACCCTTGGCCAACTCTGCAGCGCGCGACCTGATACGCTCCGCCGCTGATGCAGCTCGGTGAAGTTGGGACTCGAGGTTAATGTCACCGAACATCTTGCGACCATGTTGAATGAACTCTGCCATGAGCTCCCGAACCTCTTCGGGAGTGTCAATGCCGTACCAAAACAAGACTTCACCGCGGCGTGCAATCGAACCATCGGCTTTCTCGCTGAACCAAGTCAAGTTCTCGTCATCCTGCTTGACAGTCCAGGCGAGCTTGGGGAAGTCACGAATGAGGTTTTGAAACACGTTGTCGGCCACGTTCGACAGCCAAGCGTTCCTGGTCATGGTCAGGGTGGCAAGGTGTCCCATCGAGTCGGAAGAACCCTCTGGAGGCAAGACAATCGCCAATGCCTCCATGTTCTCGTCATAATAGGCTTTGAAAGGCCTGGACTCCAGGATCTCAAGGTAACGATCGACCACGTTGGCTGCATCGAGGCCTTCTCTGTCGCGAAGGAGAGTCTGCTTCAGTTGCTCAATGTTCTCGAACTCCCTCAGCGACGACGCCTGCTGCAACTTGGTACCGCGACGAATCAAAGTTCCAGCTCCAGGGTGGGTGAAGAGCTCACGCTCCAAGCTCTCTGGGTGTATGATAGCAACACTAGAGCTCCGTGGCAAGTCGTCCAACAAGGTCTTGATGTCCCTGATCTTGCTTCGAGTACCATGGATGACCCACGATTTCTTCATGTAGTCATCGTATTCCTCGTCCAGATTGATAGCTTCAATCAGTTTCCCCGTCTCTTTGTCGTGGATACCACCCTTCTCGGAGAGATAGACAATCTTGAGAGGCTGCAGCTCTCTGGCGAGCATGGCCGCTGCTTTGTCGGCATTGACGTTCAGGACTTGACCCTCGTCATTCTCAGCCATACAGGTGAGGACTGGAATATAGCCATCTGCAATGGAGGCCTTGATGCTCTGGGCATTGACCTGATTGACCTCTCCGACGAATTCGTAGACGTCCTTGTCCTTGTAATCTGCGAGGAGAACTCCCGACGTGATCGGGCGAGCTCTCACACCCCAGGACTCCAATGCTTCGACGAGCTTCAAGTTCTCTTGCAGGAACAGCTTGCGAGCAACGCCCAGGGTCTTGCCGTCAGTGATGCGAATGCCTTCATTATATCTTGGCTCAATGCCCGCCTCTTCCAGCATCTTATTCAGTTGCGGCCCCGCGCCATGGATTATGACAGGGTACAAGCCCATCTGGTTGAGGTTGCGAAGGGATGCACATAGCACATCGATGTAGTCGGTCAGGATGGCTCCGCCGACCTTGATCACAGCGAACTGCTGGGAGGAGACGGAGGTGAACTGGGCCAGGTACTGCTGCACCTCGCGCTTCGAGGCAATGTTGTTGAGGACATTGATGACGGCGGAGCGGGCAGAGCTCTCGTCGGAGCGGTGCGAAGTCGCGTACTGCTGGACTCGCTGCACGGCGGGTCGAGACACGGACACGGCCAATGCCGTGGAGGATTGTTTGGCGATGACACGGCGCTGCTGGCGGAGGACCTGGCGACAGAGAGGCCGCGCGATGGACTGCATGTTTGCGGAGGCTGAGGCTGCGGCTGCGGCTGAGGGTCAAGTCACTCAGTGCAATCAGTCATGCGGCAGCTGTGTCAAGAAAGAAGTTAGTGCGATATGTTGCGTGAGGTGGAGAGCTGACTTGACGACAGGTCGGCAGGGTTCAATGGGACGCTTTGGCCGACACTCGGCCACTCGAAAAAATTGGTCAAACAACGGCCCACGCATGCATGAGCGACTCAGGAGCCAGCATTCTCCTGTACACCGTGGGTCCATACAGTGGTTAAGGCTTTTGACTCAGTCAGATATCACGCATCTCCGGAAGCTTGACACAGGCTGGTACGCTCGCTACGTATGTCCACTAGCTGATGCGCGGCTTTCGTCTTAATCAGAAATATCTTATCTGATCCGCGTGAAGCGCTGTAGTTTCACCGCTGGTGATGCCCTCGCTGTGCTCGTGTCTCCCTGCGTGGGTGATGTGGGACGACACATTCCACATCTGCTCCCTCTACTTCAAGTCGCACAATTTACCCCCCTCCCGATAGCATCCCAAACAATGCACTGCTGACAAGTCGATAGCACTGCCCGGATCAGTGCTCTTCTTGCTATCCATCAAATGTTGGAGCCAAGAGCTCGACGATATCGCCATGGGTCTGACATACGCCAAGCTGGTCAGAACTGCGCATACATTTGGCTTAAACGAAATCAACCGCTCTCTGCAACAGAAAAACCTTCGGCGCGTGCCCGCGTCATTGCGTTGATCAGATCGCCTTCATTAAAGGCCGCGTAGTCGTCTTCAGAGGCGTATTGGCAGCGGCTGTCCTGAGCTACCAGGGACAGCGCACTACGGAGAGTGACGTTGAAGAGCGCGTATGATCGTCTAACGCTGTAATTGTGTCAGTATCTTCGAGTACAGCATACAGTGCACGAATGTGAGTCCTTCCTTGGTTTCAAGGGCCGCGCCTCGGAGACTATATCGTCGGTGCTGCTTCAACTTGGTCCGCCCATGATTGCTGTGCAGGACTGTCGAGGGTCGTCGCAAGGGGTTGCGTTGATGTGGCTCCCGCTTTCGTGGCCTGAGGCAGCGAGGGAAAGTCTTCTGGTCGCGGAGCTTCGACATTGTTGTGTGCTCTGCCACCCCTGCCACCTCGAGCTCCTTGTCCCCGATCGCCGCCTCTGCGTTCTCGATAGATGTACTCCCGACCATCTGTGTAGTCTTCTTGGTCGCCAGCGAATGTGTCCTTCTTATCATACCGACCACCTTGGCCAAAATCATCCTCTTTCTTCTCGGCATCCCATTCGCGACCTTCCATAGCTTTCAGCTTCCGCTGCCGGTTCTTTTCACGTTCACCCATCATTTGCTGCCGGTCTTTGCGTTCTTCTTTCTTTCTCTGGTCCGTGATATGTTTCGCTTGCTGTTCCCTCTCCGCAAAGGAGGCCGCGTCCGCTTCCGCCCGTGCATGAGCCGCGGTCAACGATGCGTTCTTGATCGATATGCGCGCCATTTTCTCGGCCAGCTCCTCTTCAGTGAGCTTCGGCTTTCGTAGCCCCCCAGTCGCTCGACGATCACCACGAACAGAAGGAGTAGACTCATTCCGGGGCCCAGACGGTGCATTCTCTGGCGCCGGGGTCTGCGATTGTGCCTGTGATGTGATGCGCTCGTTGAGTGCGTTGGTAGGCTCGGAGGGCCGGCCTGACGACTTTGCATGTCCACCACGATTCGTGCTCTCGCGATTATCAGAATGACCTCTGCCCTTTCCACGCCCTCGCCCTGTAGCTCGATTGCTTCGGCCTCCCCTCGAGACTATCGGTTGTGGGGTTTCGACTACTGGCTGAGGCGCCGGTGTAAAGTCGTCGCTGAAGAGGTCGTCATCAGAACGAATGCGCATAGACTCCTCCACGGGCTCTATATCATCGAACAAATCATCTTGTGCCGCACCAGTCTGCGAGAACATATCGGCAGTCGCTACATCGGGAGGTGGGGCGCTCATGTCGGGTGCGAAAGTTGTAGCTGCAGCAGACAACGAGGATGACGATGCATCGGCAGGTATCTACTCGATCTCAGTATACCTTCTGCATTGCTTAGTTCGCATGGCGATGGCTTACCTGTTCTGCTTCGGAAGGCGGACCTGCCCACCTAGACTGCTCCATGATCCCAATCAATGCTCGTAAGCCGATACGAATAAGTGAATCTCGATATGAAAATGTGTTGAGATACCGGGCGATGATGTGGAAAGAGGAATACTGGGCTTAACGGATGCATTGAGTAGCAGCGACGATTTGGGTCCTGGTAGATGGCGGGGAAATGCATCAATAGTTCTAATGTGAAGCAGCATCTACTACTCTGCGACTTTACCGCAGGCCACTCGTAAAGACCACAGCATTGAAAAGAGCTGGGTGCCATACCGACATGATACGTGACATCTGCAGCATCGATAGGTAACTTCAAGGTCATCGGTACAATTCGTGTCCCAAAATCACAGCCACAGCGACGCCACAGTTGTTTCAGGTTTCGTGAGCTTGTCGCCACTGTTTCGTCATGTCCTGAGCAGCGCGACATAAAGACCAGGACAATGTGTGCATGCCCGTGTTACTGCAGCCAACGCTTCTCGAGGCTACACATCAAACATGTCGTCGAACCAGAGCTTCTCCTCTTCAGCAAGCTACAGCTACTCAAGCTCCAGCTCCCGCTCGAACAACAATGGTCAAGCCACAGGCCAGGCCTCGATGCAGCAGACCTACACAGATCCTTCTGGCAATACGCACGTCAAGACATCGAACCAAGCCCTGGGACAGCCGGTAGTACAGGACAGCCGTAGCTACGATGCGCAAGGCCAGGAGCTCGCTGGTACCACGAGCGGAGGCTCCTCCAGGATCACAGACGTCAGTGACTCGGAACAAGCCAAACGGGATGCAGAGTACGAGGAGAGGATGGAAGACGAGTAAGCATGAGTCCAAGACCGAGCAGGATCGTGTTGAGTTGACAAAATTCCCACAGATATGCAAAGCGTGAAGGTGGAGCGTAAGATGGCCTGTGTCCTGAAAGGCTGCCGCCACGGACATTCAGAGTGTTTAGGGTATCATGTATTTATTAGCTAGCAATCTCATCTTTGCCTTTGAAGTCCAGTAGATACGGATCATCGAGAAACTTCGCGTAGGCAAGCCGTGCCAGGCTTCGTCCAGCAACATTGATATCGGTCTTAATGTCGTCGACCAAGCTCTCTTTGCTGACATAGTCGTACTCCGGCCTGATGAATCCTAGGATAACCAGATTCATGTGGCTGTCATAGAAGTTGGTCTGGAATCCGTGCAAGATGTGCACTTCCACGCTCCGCACCGTATTCTTGTAAAAGGGGTTCCAGCCAATGGACATGACCATCGGGTATACCGCTCCGTGATGCTGTAGATCAATTGGGCCCTTGCCGCTGAGCACAGCGTTCAGCTCCTGGTGGACCGCCGATGTCAGATGGCCGTAGTTTGACTGCCCGCCGGGTGGATTTTGAAGGATGGCCTGAGAAGGAGACAGGCCCGCCCAGCCGTAGTAGACTCCAGACTCTACGTCTTCATGGCCACCGACAGATAGCCCGGAGATAGGTATGTTTGCGGTTGGGATACCGAGCTATTGGAACACAAAGGTCAGCAAGCGTGGCCTTGAGACACAAGCGCGTGCTCCAAACGTGCTGCTGCGATCAGCCGCGTGCGACTGGCATGCTGACGCTCTGGAATGACACAAGAAAAGCCTGGCTTCTGGACGTTTTCTCGTATGCGGACTTTGTGGCACCAACGTGACAAACATACCGCCCATCAAGCTCTAGCGGACTGGTGCATGATGACAGCGGCTATTTGCCTCAGACGACCGTCAAAGCTGCGAACCTCCTTGTGCAGTTGTGCAAGACCTGCACGCGCCAATGTGTCATGCGCGGTCTTTTGGTATGCCGTGCGATCTGGGGAGGCAGAGCAACACTCACCTCTGAGCTTCCACGACCGAATCCTTTGATGACCTTGCCATTCAGCTTCAGCGGAAAGGGTGGTCGTGGTCCTTCCTCGGGTCCAGCGACCGTATCACGAGGTCCGTCTGGGCGCATTGATGTTATCGGTTGTACAAGACAGTTTGTTCACGTTGTGAAGCGAATAACAGCGCGATGAATGTCAATTGCATGGCCATTGGCGGGCAAATGCGGGCGTCATCGGAGCCTGCCCCCCGCGCAGGCCCCACAGTAAACGTGATATCGTGCTTCGAACTTCATGTTGATATGTTGATGGCATGTCATTAAGTATTGAGTCTGTTAGAACAATGCCAGCGCTCGCGCCAGCTCCAGCCGCGAATTAGTTTCAATCGTATCCTATCGTGGAAAGCAAGAGCGCGCAGTCCATCGAGCTACCCCAAACTCCCATCAACAGCGTTTCATGTCTATATGTTGTCCATCCAGCGGACAAGGTTCGATGCATTCGTACAACTCCATCGAGGTCGTGATCACATGCTATGGCCATGACGTGGGTAGCATATGATTGGTAAGAACTGTACCTTGTCAGTGACATGTAGACATCGACTCGAAGAAGGTGTTTGCTTACATTCATGACGAGGAGCATGGGAATGTCGAAGACATCACGCTTGACCGTCCAGCACATCTGACACTCAACGCGGCCGTCTCGCTCGCCCAGAGCATTCATGCCGGCTTCGCCTCTGATCAGGGGCTCGGACTTGATCTCGCCCGGATTCTTGATCCGCTTTCCGTCGTCCGTGAGGTGGTCGTTGGGACCCCATCCAGGATCCTCTTTCGTCCTGTACTTCAGAAGCGAGCATGTAGCGCCAATGATGGAATTGTGAGTTGCCCCAAATGCAAGATCTGAAAAATCTTCATAGAACTGCACTGTGCTGTCTTCATCCATAAGTTCCGCCAGGAAGACAGACTGAGGTCTACCTGGGTCAAGGTCCACATTGGGCATCCTAGGTGTAGCAACCCCACGCGAGCTGGCTCCGGTCTGAGTTCCCGAGGACGTACCGCCAGTGTTGACGTTTAGATTCGGCTCTCTGCCTAGTATTACATCGCGACGCCAGCCTGTGACGAGGCAGAACTCCTTCGACACGGCAGCGATCTCGCCAGTACGGCGACAGATAATAGTGGGCGTGCCGTAGTGGCTGATAAAGTCTTCGTATTCGCACAAAGTGCGTTGAAAACATTTCTCCATGAAGATGAGATCGTCCTGGTTCAGCCTCTGGTTACATGAAATGAATGAAGGCCGAATGTTTGCAAGTGCCTTGGCAATTCGTAAGACTTTGTTCTTCGGGTATCGCTTTTGCAAGAACGCAGTTAGTGCGTGGAAGCCCTGAGTGTATGAGTACGGAGCTTGTACAGAAGTGTAGATTTCTGAGGTGTTACGTCGAGGTTTCTTCAGCTCCGCGTTGGGGTCGCCAGGAAATGCAGGAGGCTTGCGTTGAGCTTGAGACAAGCTCTGTCGCAGTAGATCAGACTGTTGATGCTGTTCCGGCTGTGCGAACTGCGTTTCTGGAGACAAGGTGCTAGACTGAAAGCGTAGAAAGTCTTGACTCTGCGAATGGGGACTTGCGGTAGTGATTGATGAACCTTGCTCTGCTATAGCATAGGCCTCCAAGCCATTGTTCTGGGGAGTCCACAAATTATTGCCGCTGTTGTGTCTAGATCCGGCGCCGGGTGCCTGCGACCACGAGGGGAATGCTTGGTTGTAATTGTAATTTGTGTTGGAGTCGTAGTTGGCAGAACCTTCGTATGACACACTACCCTGATTTGAGTGGCTGATTGAGTTCATCTGATCAACCTCCGGGGTGTTCACGGCTCCTGAGGAGATGTGGCCCAGCATGCCGAATTCGAGAGCACCGTAGTGGTTGCCAAAGTTCAAGTCGGAAATGTTGAAGTTGAACAACGAAGGGTCGTTGGGGTCAAAGTAAGTCTCGAAAGACGGCCCTCCTGTTCCGATCGATGGAGTGTGCTCCATCGCGTTTGCCATTTCCTGGGCAGGAGAGACCTGCTGACTCGACGTTGACTGGTACTGTGTTGGAGTGTCCACTGATTGAGTAGACGTGAAGTCGGCAACCATGCTGCTGTTGTCCATGATAGGTGGACCCATCTGGCCTTGCTGCTGCGATGGCGTGTACGGTGGGAAGCTGCCGGCTGAAGATTGTGGGTAGAACGTGCCGGGCTGTGAGACGGCCATGCCGTTAGGACCTATGGCGGAGGCGCCTGCGACAGTGGACAGGTTCTGGCTGCCGTTCATAGCATAATTCTGCGCATAGCCTGGCATGAGTGCTTCGGCGGGCGCATCGTGCAGGTACTTTGCTTTCTTGCGTACGCCATCGTGGCATTGATCCTGAAGACCGCGCTTGATGCATCTGTTGCAAGGTCTCTCGTCGCCTTCATCAATTAGCTATCAACGATCGACATAGGAATTGAGTTTGGGGCTTCAGCTGGCGGACCACTTACCGCATGTGAGATGAGCTCTCTGGCATGCGAAACAGGCACGCCTCGCCTTCTTTCGCCGCGGCCGCGAAGGATCCTTCGCATTGCTTTTGGATGGCTGGGTGTTGCCATTGCTGGCTTGGGCGTTGGGCGACTTCTCCTCGGTGGAGGCGCGTTCAATCTTCTCTTCTGCCATGATGCCTGACTCGTCTTGCTCAGGGCCAGGTTCTGGAGAAGGAGACGCATCTTCGGCGTCGGGCGACATATTAACGTTTCCGCGGTTTGGCTACACCTCGCACGCAGCACCTGGAAGACCTGGCGCACAGGCCCGCTCTGCTCTCGTCTGCGACCCACGCCGTGTGCTGCTGTACGATGCCGCCTACGATGCGCCGGTCGTTGGCTCTCAATCAGGGCCAACCCGCGACTCTGGAATAGAACCACGAGCCTGCACGACAGGAATGCGTGACGCGGGCGACGGATCACGCGTGCTGCGAGCTGGTGCAGAGATTACGCTGTGCGACTGCGACTGCGACTGCGACTGCGACTACTGCGACTGCGCGCCGGCGTGCAAATAACCCACGCACCACACGCAGCGCAGGGCCGATGCTGGATGCTGGCAGACACTCTGTGGTCGCGCCCAAGACAGCTCTTGCAGCGAAGGTCTGTATTTCCTCTCTCGCTAAAGCCGCCCAGATGCAGCCGAGTGTGTGCGACGTGACGTGCCAATGAGCAGCGGCAGCGCACGCGGCGGATCAGTCCGGCACGCTGGCAATGGCACGCTTGTGTTGTGACCAGTCGTAGGGGCGCATGCGATGGACGAGCATTGGGAGTCCCGAACGAGTGTTTCGTATGCATGTGGAACGTCGCTACGGCTCATAGTGTGGCAGCGTCCATGCTGGCGGGCCTGGGTCGCTGCACGTCTGGCACCAAGGGAGAGGCAGCGGCGGCACGCACAGCACCGCAGTCCATGCGGTCGCGGCGATCGATGGCGAAGGGTGGAAATGTATGGGCGGGCGGGTAGGTGGGTGGGTGGACGGCAGGAGGGTGGAGTCGACGGGGGCTGCGGCAGCACGTGGAACAGGCTCGTATTGGGGTATATTGGGGCGGCGGTTGTGTGCACGTCAACAATAATGGTGGTGATGTGAGCTCTGTATGCTCTGTAGAGTGATGCTCTATACTGTGGCTGTCGCTATTCCACAGTGCGGTATGTACATGTAGTGCATGTAATTGTAGGTACGGGCAGTCTCGTCTCAGCGGCCAGTACTAGCTAGTGTCTCGCGTGCCCGCTCTCTGCGGAGAATGTAGAACTAGTGCCTGCGAGCTGAGACTGCACCTGGGCGCAACTCCACCAGCACCAGCACCAGCACCAGCACCATCACCAGCACCCAAGCTCTGCTGATGACCTGCCACTTCCACTTCCACATCCACGCTTCCCTCCCGTCCGCACCCTGTCGTCTCCCAACCTTAACTCTCCCCACACTTGCAAGTTGCGGCGCTCAACCTCAGCCTGAACCTGGACGGCAGCTGCTCGACGGCGCAGCGAGGTGGAGCGACGCGTTCACGCAAGACTGCAGCGCCTCCGAATCGGCTCGCCCGCAAGCTTCCTCCCGCCCATCTTCATCTCCATCGCCGGCGACTGCATACGCTCCATGCACGCTATAGCATCTGTACCTACATCTACATCGAGCTGCCGCCCAGGAACCACATCACATCGCATCTACAGGCACCACTCACCTTGGCACCCATCACCCGGTCCTTGTTTGCCACCTGCCATCTCCGCTACATTCAGCGCTGTGCAGTCCCCATGCCCCCATGCCTCACTTGCGCCTGCCCGCCACGTTCTCGCCGTCCACAAGCCCGCTGTCACCGCTTTTCCGGGCCAGCAGCAACACGCGAGGCGCCGAGGCAAGGGAATATGGGGCGCGCGATCTGTATGGCCCTCGAGCGGCCTGCGCCCAGAGATCTCGTGCATGTCGCCATGCTTTGTGCAACCAAGCAGTGTCACGTGGAATCGACAGGGGCTGTGTGAGCAGAGTAATCTAGTCTAGTCCCGGCAGGCTCTGGCTCTCGGCCCTGCTGTCCTCCATGTTTGGCGCCCACCATGTTACAGCGGACGACTTGGACTTAGACTCGACCTGGCAGTCGCACTCTGCACTAATCACATTCTCGCAACATCCTTCGGCCTCGCGCTGCTGTTGCAGAACACGAGGCGCCTGCTTTCTGGGGCCACGACTTGTGTTCCTCTCTGTGGTCAAGAGGTACAACAGTGGGGCGCCTGGAATGCTGGGACGCTGAAAAGCCGTGCTACCCACCATGCCCACTATTTCTGGCTGCTCCAGGTGCAATCGTGCCTTTTCGATGCACGTACAATTTCCTATTCGGGTCACCTTGCCTGTGCAAAGCGTGACTTGCCCCTTAGCCTTTTCCCGATTCTGAAGAACAAGATAGCTGGCGACTGCAATCAGCCACTGCCACGGCACCGCGACTCCTGACACTTACGGAAGGGCATCATCGCGAGCGCTATGAAGCTGCATATCGATCAGTCTCTTGCACACATCCCTTCAGCGATGACGGACGCAAGCAGTGAACTGGCCCACTGATAGCCCAGTTCTGATTGATCATTCCAAATCAGTGACCGCTCTTTTACCAGCATGTTGACGTTGGCCCTCTCACTTACTGTTGTACCTATTCGGCACATTCGAATTAGTATCAGGCTATCACGGACGGACCACCTCATGGCGTGCGACTTACATTTGGACTCCAAACAGTGGGAATGCTAGTGATCAATGTAAGGTACAATCTGCAGCTTATGGTGCATCCTGGACGACTCACCTGCAGCGAACGATGATCTCGCGAAGGAATTGGCAGCAAGCGCAGATGCCGCTGGTGTGTATCAGCATCCGCCCCAACGTCTCAGGGATCTCCGAGCACTTACCATACAGTGGATACTAGAACCCATATGTTGTCAGCATCATCATGAGCTCGAAAGGGGTCGAGCTCCGACGTATCGACCCACCGCTTCGACCAAGACTGTGATTGTCAGTGCATATCCTGGATCTTCAGTCGCTTGGTCGAGCACATACACGTGAATATTCCACTAAAGCACCTACAACAAAGGCCGTGTCAGCCTCCTCAAGAAGCACGTGGCACCTGATTAGCGCTCAGCGCTGACAGAATACGCACCATATATTCCCAATGCCAAACAGGCTCGAAAATACGATCGGCACTGTGTGGTACTTAGCTGCGGCACACGAGCGCTGCAAGGCCCAAATCGATTTCTCACCAATCCAATGTACCCGACGGTATGTCCTACTCGATAGTTAGATGTACTGCCGCGCGTCTGACAGCGCACGACGGAGAAACTACTTACGTCCAACCAAATCCTAGTAGATGCACGTGTTAGATGTGGCTGCCCTGGAGGAGTCTCGAGGATCAAGTCAAGTCCTCTTTCAACTTACCGAACAGGCTGACAGGTACTATCATCGCTCCGCTAGTACCACAAGTTAGCATTCCAAGTTGATCGATCAGCATCTGCACTATAAGGCTCACACGATAGTGGGCGGAAGCCGGAACTCTGGCTTGGATTTTCCGCCATTCTTGTCGACGAGTCTCGTATCTTGCAGGTTATCAGATCGTGATTGGCAGTTGACCGCTGTCGACTTACAGTTTCGTCGCCACACAGGGTCACAGCTGACACCTGCCAGCATTCCGACCTGGGGTCATGTCAGTCAGATATCTGAAACCCCTTCCACGTGTCTGCACGTGCATACACGATGGAGGACTTACGAAAATTCCCAGGAAAGACAACCCTGTCTGCCCTGCTTGCTGTCAGGCACCGCATTCAGTATTACAAAGTCAATGCTTCTCTTACATTGGTTGAAGTCGTGATTCGATTGGAAAACGAGAGCGAAGGCCTGAAATTAGCACAGCTCGATCGGCGCAGGTACGAGGCAACCTTACTCCAAAGAAGAGATACCTTGAGGACGAGTGATGTCAGCCTATGCTGTTGCCGCGTCGTTCCTCGAATCCGTCGACTTACAGGATTCCCAACAGTATGGCCGACAGAAGACACAGATTAAGCACCATCTGCTCGAAGAACAACAATTGGAAAGGTCTTATGCAGGACCATAGGATCGTCTTCGCAACGCTTTTCTTCATCATCTCGATCGGAGCTTTCCACTAAGTAGGAGTACGATCAGCGAGCTCACGAGAACAATGCTTGCAGCGCTCAAGGCGACTTACTCGATCGTCGCCCGTCTCTTCCCGTAGCTTGGCCGCTTTCCGTCGTAGCAAGACCGGCGCGTATGTCTTTCGAGGGGAGGCAGGTTAGCCTTGCGCACACTCCAGGAATCGAGTGTAAACCGACACTCGCGACTCGATACTTACTTCGGGCACGAAGGCAAAGATCAGCAACCACTGGAGACCAGCCCATATGACCTGTAACACCACTCAGCATGCGCTTCCAGGCCCTTGTGAAGACCAGACCATACCAGGACCCAGAAAGACCTAAGAATTTCTGTTAGCAATCATGAAAGTGACATGCATGAGAATTAATGTCCCACCATCGCCAGTCGGTAAACTGGTTGATGAAGCCTCCCATGACCGGACCAACCTCTGGTCCAACAAAAGGCGAAGCTGTATACAACATCATCGGTGCAGACAACTGGTGTTTATGGAACATATCTCCGACCGTGCCACCAGCTACGCTCAGGAAAGCACTACCCGCAAGCCCATCCAGGAACCGAACGATCAACATGCAAGTGATGTTGTTTGCCAGCGCGCAAGGAATGAGCCAGATGAAGTACATCCCGAAGGCACAGAGGTATATGATGCGGCGGCCATAGAACTCGGATAAGGGACTTAGGACCATTGGTCCAAGACCCAGTCTGGTGGACAAGTATCAGCACTCGTTGCTGCCGAACCTGGGACATGGCTATGAACACTTACCCGCACACGAAAGTGGTGAGACCTAGCGTGGCAACAACTCTGGAGACATGGAATTCTTCCTCTAGCTGCCTGTACGTGCTCGTGTACAAGGCAGACGCACAAGTCACACAGAGTGAGCTTGCCGAGATGATGATGACAATCAGCCACTTCCTCGCCGTAGGTCGATTCTTCGGATTATAAGGATCCGCATCGCCATCGAACGTTACTTCCCATTCTTTGCTTGCTTCTGCACCACTTCCATCCTCCTGCTTCGGATCGTGTTTCTCCTCATCCACGCCATCGTTGAAGTGCGTATAACCGTCGGTATGGCTGCGATACGATCGAATAGATCTTGCCGAAGATCTGCTTCGAGAAGTCTGTGGTCGTGGTCGCAAAGCTCTGTCCTCCTTCTCCAGTCTCCTTGCCCGATCACTTGCAGTCTCATCTTCGACCTCTTCTTTCACTTCATCATCGCGCGTATGCCGTTCGGTCTCGACAGTATGCTTCCCAAGCTCGGAGTCAGCCCCGGACGAAGCTGCAGCAGAAGTCATGACGAATAACCCTGTACCCCGCCAGATCTCAACTCAAAAAACAACCAAATGCCATATCAACAACGAAGAAGCCAGGGAGCAGAGGGAAAGAAGACATGGATACTTATCACAAAGTCAATCAGGGCGGAGAACATTCACGCTACTGTCATTGGCGTCTCGATTCCAAACCAAGAAGACGCGCCAAAGGACGTGCCTTGCGGCAGACACAGCAAAAACCCACACGCGAGATACGTCAGTCGTTGAGCCAGTGGGTCGAGCTGTACCTTAACTCCGCACCCATTGACCGTTAGTGTATAGATTGGGTGCTTGCCGCACGTACCGGTCGGCTGCCATGCAAGAGGCAACACTGCACCATGAAAGCTTGGTATAGCTTGTGGGTTTGCTACGTTGGAAGGAATACTGACCTGGAAGCTCTAATTCATGCCGCGCGTGAGGCATGTCCAAGGATTGTCGACCTGGCCAAACATTACATCAGCGACCGGATGCCAATTCGACAATGATTTTGGTTGATACTCATGGCCATCCAGCTACTCGTCGAAAGCTACGAAGATTGTAATGAAGCTTGTGTCAAGGAGGATGGAATGTCGCTGGCATTCATGCGATCCGCTCTCTGCTGCGCAGGCACGAGCAATGTTCTCAACTTGCAGTCGGTTGTGATGATTCGCCTATCACGCCAGCGCGTTCTTGAGCCCACGATTAGGAACAGCCATGGCGCGCTGCAATTCCCGCTCTTCATCTTGGAGATTCCGCCTCGCTCGCACTTCGTCTTTCTCAGCGCGGCGTCTTTCTTCGTCGACTTGTCGCTCGCGATCTGCCATAGCCTTTTCGCGACGCTTCCGCTCCTCGCGCCTCTTCCCCTCCTCGGCTTGTTGCTCATCGGTCATGTCATCGTCACCCGGCGCGGGCGGCAATCTCTTGATGTGCGACTCCACAATACTGTCTCGAGTGTTGGACGGCAAGCTGATGAAGTGTAAATGAGAGAGCAGGTTCTGTGGCAGCGAGTCCAGTCGTATGTCTCGATTCAATGCCTTCAATGGTGTGCTCTTGAGCAAAGCCTGCAGATCGGCTTTCCGAGTGCTCTCCGGAAGCTTCAGACGATTGATGTGATCGCGATACAACTTCTCCCGATCTTTGTCATTGAGCTTCCGGTCAGTCATCTCGGGTTGTTTCTTGTATTTCCGCTTGAATTCTGGCCAGTAGAGCTTAGGCGTTGCTTTTTCATGGAGGAAAGCAAGATATGGAATCCTCGGGTCTCTCTTCTCCATGGCCGCACGTTCCTGCTTGATCTGTGCGGCCTTGTCGCGCGCCCAAGCATCGAAAACTTCTTTGCGAGCACGCATGTTGGGTAGCACGGTGTAGCGATCGTCGTTCAGGATGCTGCCTTCCGACTCATCGGCTATCACTCTGTCCAATGGTGTATATGGACTGATTCTGTAATCGTCTAATAGATCTCGAAACAGGTTCGACGCGTCTTCCTCATTCAATGCTAAGCCTTCAGCACCATCTTCCCACTCTTGATCGTAGTCTTCGCCATATTCACCAGGATCAAGACCATACTCTTCGCCCATGGCTGCTAGTTGGTACGCGATATCGTCTTCACCAAACTCGACGGGACCTTCCTGCTGGTCGACAGCTTCTGACGGGGCAGCAACATCGTGATTAACCAAGGCCTGCCCACTCTCCGCCTGGTCTTCTCGATCGCCCGCCGCTCCAGCCTCCTCATCTTCGTCGTCCGTAACTTCCACAACCTCATACTCGCTATCACTCTCCAAGCCAGCTTCCAGCTTCCGCTCGTCGAGATTATCGATCGCTTTCACGGTCTCCTTGACATCTTGCTCTTCATACCGCTCGGCCTGTGCTGCCAGCTCTGCCATCATAGCCTCTTCGTCCTCTCTCTGCAAGCTCTCACTCCTACGACGTCGACTTCGGCCCTCCTCATCAGCCGTTTGATTGACGTCGGTCGCTTTGCTGTTGTCGCGCATATCCTTCAACTGCTGCTCAGCCCACTTCGCATTGGCATTTTTCTCCTTCTGCTCTTTCTCCCACGTTTCAAATTCAACAACACCAGGCATGACATCCTTGGGGATCCACCACAGGCTCTCCTTGGTCTGGGTGTCGTGCACAAACCGCCTGCGGTATTTCGTCCGAACCAAGATCCATGGTTCGTGGCCTGGTAGGACATGCTTCGACTTGGGCCGGTCTCGAGCATGTCGTGGATCACTTCGTACGTCAAGATCCGGTCGTCCATGTCCCGTCCTTTGAGGTCGTTCGCGATCTACTTTCGGCCCTGAGGGTGCGTGCAGGGCTGTAGCTTCTTCTGCGTTCTCGACATTGGTGCCGAAGTCCCCATCGTCTGCTCCAAATGCGACAAAATCGTCCTGGGTGGCCAGAGTAGGCGAGGACAATCTTTGCCGTTTGTTTGGTGACTCCATAAGGGGGAGAGGTGGTGTGGAGTGAGTTGTCGCAAGAGTATATAGCACCTGCAGAGAGAAAGTTCAAAGTTTGAAGGGCAGCCGTCACCCGTGGAGCTCAGTTCGGTGGGTGCTCGGACGCGTTGGCTCGCCTCTGCCTGGAGCTCTCCAGCAGCACATGCAACACATGCAACACTGCAACCACATCTCCCATCACCAAACACTCCACATCACCCTCAACACCACTGCTCCAACAACACACCCCTTCCTCCAGCACCTCCAGTCGACGGCAGCCACCAATAGGGCCCCAACAGGAAACACAGCGCCGCTCGAAACATGTCGAGACGCTACGACAGGTACGCTGCAGCATTGAAACATTGCTATCAGCATCCAGCTAACATATCACCAGTCGCACGACCATCTTCTCGCCGGAAGGCAGACTCTACCAAGTCGAGTACGCGCTCGAGGCCATCTCACACGCCGGCACTGCACTGGGCATTCTCGCCAACGATGGCATCGTCCTCGCCGCTGAGCGCAAGGTCACCAGCAAGCTGCTCGAGCAAGACACCAGCGCAGAGAAGCTGTACATCCTGAACGAGTATGTCCCATCGGTATGAGCGTATATGCTATAGTTCGGATGCTAACCCACGCCCAGCAACATGATCTGCGCCGTCGCGGGCATGACCGCCGATGCCAACATCCTCATCAACTACGCCCGACAAGCCGCACAGCGATACCTGCTCACCTACAACGCCGACATCCCCTGCGAGCAGCTCGTGCGGCGGCTGTGCGATCTCAAGCAAGGCTACACACAGCACGGTGGACTACGACCCTTTGGCGTCTCCTTCATCTACGCAGGTTGGGACAACCAGCGTCAGTTCCAGCTCTACCAGTCGAATCCATCAGGCAACTACACCGGCTGGAAGGCGACCAGTGTGGGAGCAAACAACGCCAGCGCGCAGTCACTACTGAAGCAAGATTACAACGAGCACTGCAACCTCAAGCAGGCGTGTGAGCTGGCTGTCAAGGTGTTGTCCAAGACCATGGACAGCACGAAGCTGTCGAGTGAGAAGATTGAGTTTGCTACAGTGGGCAAGACAAAGAGTGGCACCATCTACCACCATCTATGGACTGCTGAAGAGATCGATACACTACTCAAGGAGCACGGTCTGGCGAAGGCAAGTGACGATGAGGAGCCCGAGGCTGGTCTGAGCGAGCAGACGGTACGGACAGGTCCTTGAGCATGCGTTGAAGGAGGTGAATGCGGGTAGATCATGTACAATACAGCACGCACCCACCGCGGGGTGTATGAGGCATGTGAAAGTGCGGCTAGTCTCGGGAAGCTCACGCCAAGTGAAGCTCCCGATACTTCGAGTGACCTCAAGAGTTGGTCGCAGAATCCACGAGATGAACGCAAGCTCACACAACGCGCCAGTACCTCAAATTCTCCAATCACCTGCGCACTGACATACTCATCTTGACCACAGACTTCTCGGCGAAGACTACCCTCATGGCAACAAGGAACCGCAAACCCCGAGACAAACCAAACGGGGCAACAAATGCGGCGGACGCGACAAGATCTGAGTCGCCGGAGTGGATGCGAGAGCTTACGACAGCAAAGGCGACACATCCACTGGCCGGCAGCTCCTCTGAAGCACTGGACCTCAATTCAGTCCGCGCTACCGAGACACCCGACATCCAGTTCATCCGCCCCGAGCTCCATCAGTTTCCAGTAGTACTCTATCACTGCTCGAGTCCAGCGGCAACATGTATCACCATCAAGTCTGTAAGTACAGCCCTGACGAGAACTCCTTTCATCTGAGACATGGCGATACAAGTTCTAACCCTCGCTTCAAGTGGCTCGAGACCAACCTTGGGAGCAACATTGATACCACGCTTCATATTGTGCGCATGGAGAAGCAGTATCTGCATCTGATGTCAGAGCGACATGCCCCGGGCACTCTTGTCCTACTCGATCACGCCGCATACATCCCGGCCAACGACGGCGACGTGCCAGTTACTATTCTGGCCCTCGTCATGGAGCAGGATAAGTACGTGCGTTTCTTCTACTCCATCCTGCCTTTCACACCTCTCTTGCATGTCCTCGAAGACACCTCGAATGACAGCGGACAACCTTTCATTTCCTTCAAAAAGTCCGTCGGCGCGTACACAGAAAGCAAGCATCGAGTCACTGATGAGGGTGGCGAGAATCGACCAGACCGGCATTGTCGCTTGTTTGTGTTTTTTCGCGAGACCTTTGAGCGCGCCCTCAAGGTGCCTGACCATCCAGACTTCGTCTCTGCAGAGGCGATGACCGACTATGCGCCTGACATCAAGGACCCGGACACGGCACTGGCCAGACTTGAGAGCGATGAGACCTTATGGAAAGAGTATCCGTCCGCTCTCGACAAAATCGATATGGAAGAGAGGACGGAAGATGGTGTGACTATCACACCGAGTGACGATAGATACATCGCCCTACTACATCCGGCCGAGAGGGAGCTTGCATTTCAGATGGAGTTGAAGGCGAGTGCGTACTTACTGATCAAGAGAAACTTCTTTGTAAGTCGTTGTGCAGTATTTTCGACATTGGCGTCTTGCTGACCACCACAGGCAACCTTCTACACCGAGATCCAGAGGAACGAGAAGAAGCCGGGCAAGCCACTTCGCTCCGATCACGCATCTTCACAGTGGTTGGAGAGAGAATATGGTTGGGTCAACAGGAAGGCAAGGAGACTCGTCGTTGGATGGCGGATACTGGGCCTGCTTGATGAAAGCAGAGTGATGCAGTGGATCAACGAAGGAGGTATTCTGGCGGTATCGATGCAGAAGCGGGAAGATGATGAGGAGAACGAAAGCAACGATCAGGCTGGCAAGGTGGTGGCCAGATCTGCTTAGAGTGAGCATTAGCGATGGTCTGAGTGAAGCTCACCAGACTGCTCGTCATGTAACGGAGTGATTGTGCCATCAAAGTGATCATTTGCAGTGTGATGCCAACCATTCAGGTTGTTCGTGTGGTTGTATCGCGTGAGGTGCTTATCACAAAGCCGCGGCAGCTGCGGCAGCCGATGCCGCTTGAGCTCGCTCGTGACCACCTCTTTCACATGATCGTATTCCGGTTCCTGGACGTCTGCCCATCATCATCACTCCCAACACAACGACACCAATTCCGACGGACGAGCCGCTACTGCTGCCACCATAGCCTACTCCAGAACATGATCCGCGAAGTCCTCCGTTAACGACACGAAATCCAGTCGCACGATCCCCCGCCCACCTCTACTGAACCACCACTGAGCTCAGTGGAAGGACAAAGGAACACCTATCTATTCGAGCTTTCGGAAGCTCTGGACGATCTCGGAACCGATCATAGTGTGGCAGCAATCAGATCTACCGCAATTCGCTTTGCCAAAGCAGCGTATCGATCGAAACAACGATCTGAAGACCTAAGAAGCGGGTGTGCAACAAACAGCGCTCGCTCGTGTGGGTTGGAGGCAGCAAGATGAGCAGTCCAAAGCGTAGGATCGAGACAGATGTATGCGATAAGAGTACCCCATTGCCAATTCGGAGCATCAACTGACGAAGATGGGGCAGGTCATGAAGATGCTCATGAGCGATTATGAGGTCACACTGGTCAACGACAACAGTACGTTACTTCCACAACCTTCTTGCCCCATACTGTCACTCTAACAGCATGCTGACTGACCTGTCTTGACAGTGTTCGTCAGATCATCGCCTTTGTGTGAATGATATGTCAGCTCACTAACATATTACAGGCAAGAGTTCTATGTCCGCTTCAAGGGACCAACAGAGAGTAAGTCCTGCGAGTGCTTGATGTTACACAGTGTCTGACACGCTCCGCAGCACCATTCGAAGGTGGTCTTTGGAAGATCCACGTAGAGCTCCCAGATCAATACCCTTACAAGAGCCCGAGCATTGGCTTCGTTAACAGAATCTTCCACCCCAATATCGATGAGCTCTCAGGCAGTGTATGTCTCGACGTCATCAACCAAACCTGGTCGCCGATGTACGACATGGTCAACATATTCGAGGTCTTCCTACCCCAACTCCTACGATATCCGAACCCGACCGATCCACTGAACGGTGAAGCGGCAGCTCTCATGATGCGGGAGCCTAAAGGGTATGAGGTGAAAGTCAAAGGTAGATTAGTGGTCATGTCGCAGTATCATTTGCTCATGCTAATTTCGCATAGAATATGTCTCGAAGTATGCATCAAAGGAGAGCGTCGACGAGGCCGGTGGTGATTCCAACGACAGCGATGAGATGAGCAGCGTTGGCAGCTACGACGAAGACGATGAAGATGACGAGCCAGCGGGCACGATGGATGAAGTATGAGTGCGACATTTCTCCTCCGATGACACCACTGGCGTTTGGCTTAAGGCATTTGGGTTAAGACGGTGTTTCTGAGAGGTCCCTGGCGGTTGCTTTTGGCTGAACCTGCGACGGCGTTGAACTACAGGATGACGGGTGCAGGTCTTGGGAGACTTCAGGCGTACACAGGCTGCTGTCGAGCGTGGCGCAGATTGTTTGATGAAGTGTATCCTCTTCTCCTTATCTACGACAATCCCATTATATTTGATACCAAGGGCCACGGCTACGATTTCGGTGCCGACAAGCGTGTCGCCGCCTTCGCTACAAACTTCGTCGCTTGAACCTGTCGGCGTACTAAAGCGACGCGTAGACTTAGCTACCTGCGTGAGGCGCTCACGCAATGCTAGACTTCGTCAGGAACAATGTCGTTCAGCCCGGCGTTCACAGGCTAGCTCTCTAAACGACCTAGGATGTATCAACTTTAGCAATAGCCCCTGTACCGACTCCGAGGCCTGTTCTTTGGTCCAAGTTCGCACCGTGTTCGGGCGTCAGGAGACGCTGTACAAGCGATCAACAGGACGGTCTGACGTGCTACAGGACCCCATGTGATCAAGTGAGATGCAACGATCTGCTGCCCGGCAATACCTCTGCAGATCCGCTCGTAATCGCACGAGGACGTACCCAGACGGCATGATGCCACATGGTAGCTGGGTTCGTCGGTAGGATTCGTGTCGTAGAGCATGGCGTAGCGGACCTCGGTGTTCCAGAGCATTGTCAGCACCACAGGTCGACATGAAGCAAAAATGTGCTGTTGGCGGTTGTGAACCTCCAAAGGTAAGCGTAGCGGAGTGGAGCTCTCTACCAACCCTTCTAGACTGCAAAGTAGCGTGCGATCCACGCTACCGCTACCCGACGTACAGTGCTTATTATACGACGACATAGGCGTTAGCGACGAGTATATGTTTGCGAGTTCGCCAACAGGCACAGTGCGGTAGGTCACGTGACTCTAAAACTTGAGAGTTGACCAATCAGAGCGGGCGCCAAGGCTAGTTGAGGGCTGGTGATAGAGCTCCACTCCCTCCTCGCTGACGCCACCACCTACGCTCGAGTGTTCGCAAGCTCACACGTCGCTACGGTGGATGGCTAGCGCTCGTCGGTCGTTACGCTTAATGAAGAACAAGTGTGCATTGCAACATGATGATGAACATGATTCATGCAATTCCGGCAGGAGTTGGCTGGTTCGAGCTCGGTTTCACGAGCATGTACGACCAATGAGGAACAGTTCTAGAAGGGCTAGAGAAGGCGCGGCGGTGGTTGTGCGTGTCGCGCGATTCGTCGCAGCATAAGCGAAGGCGCTCCTTGTGGCTTTTCGTGCTTGATCTATCTCTGGGTCGCCACGTGGAAGGACGCCGCCGTAGGGCGAAAGTGGAGCGCTGTTCGAATGCACACTACTGTCATGAGACAGGAAGCTGCTCGCCGTAAGCTGGTGGGACATGCAATACAGTATCTTGTACCGCACTGTGGTCCGCACAGCTTAGGAGGTAGCGCAGAAGTCAAACGCGCTGGTGGGTGGCTCACTGCCGACTCGACCGACACCTAGTCTCCGGCCGCGAGGGACAGTCAGGAGCAGCGGCATGTTGTGCGGTGGCCCTCCTCTGGCGGTGGTGCTTATGCTGCTTGTGCTGCTTATGCTGCTTGTGCTGCTTGTGCTGAGGGCAGGCCGGGATTGGAGAGCGTGCATACCGGGATGTTGCAGACGCCCCCAGAACTAGCGCACCGAATTGTTCACGGGACAGATCGTCGCCGCTAGCCTGGGCCCGATGGAAAACGTGAGCGTGGTGAGGTGCTACTCGTGCTACTGTACCGACCACGCTGCTGCAACGTGCATCTCTCTGGTGACCTGTGCGTGACGCTGCCACGGCTGCCCGTGATTTGTGAATGTCAAATGTCGTCCGTGGGCGGAATTACTTCTTGAGTCAGGGTTAACACACATCTGCATCTGCATCCCGGCTCTCAGTGTGCACCAACTGCTCGACTGCTTTACTTCTCTAATCGAGCGCCATCGCCCACATCAGCCCTGCTCTGCTGCTGTGCTGCCCCCATCATCCCCTCTTGCGCAGCACCGTGACAGGATCCCACCACCGCTGCTCGCGCCAGGCACCCTTTGCTGCTGCTGCTGCCGCTACTGTACTTCGTACTATCGGCATGCATTGCTGATCCGGCGATCACCAGTCATCTCCATCATTGCACAGCGGTGCTCCGCCGCCCAATTACCTGGAACGTCTCCTGCTGCCGTGTGTCCTGTCGTGCACCTCCACCACGCTTCACCACCTCGTGCGTGGCGGCGTCCAGGATACACCTTGAGCTTCAAGCTCGCCAGCGATCGTCCAACGCCGCATCAGAAACCCGGAAACGCAGGCCAACAACGGCCACTCGAGGAGCCAGGCCCTTCGCCGACGGAAGACAATGCCGCTGCGATAGCCTGTGTACACCTCGAACCGAACTACCAGCACAACTCAGGTCCCCGCGAGACCTGCCTGTCTCTAACCCTCCGCTCCGCCCCGCCGCCGCAAATGGGCAACTCCAATGGTAAGCCCGTCATCCTCACCGACGAGGTGAACCTCAATCACTTCCGGCTGCTGCGCGTTGTCGGCAAGGGTGCGTTTGGCAAAGTCAGAATAGTGGAACGAAAGGACACGGGCTTGACGTTTGCGCTGAAATACATAAGGAAAGATGAGGTGGTACGGTCGGAGAGCGTGCGGAACATTATACGGGAACGCAGGATGCTGGAGCACCTCAATCACCCGTTCTTGTGTAATTTGCGATACAGCTTCCAGGACATGGAGTACTTGTGAGTGCACACTGCATCTGTGCAGCCAGGCATCACTACTAATGCGTAGGGGCAGATACATCGTGGTCGATCTAATGAACGGTGGTGACTTACGATTTCACATATCGAGGAAGACTTTTACGGAAGAGGCCGTCAGATTCTGGATAGCAGAGCTTGGCTGTGCCTTGCGATACGTCCACAGACAAGGCATCGTCCACCGCGATGTCAAGCCGGACAACGTACTTTTAGACACAGAAGGCCATGTCCATCTGGCGGACTTCAACGTGGCATCCGACATCACGCCTGGGAAGCCGCTGACAAGCAAATCTGGCACCTTGGCCTACCTCGCTCCCGAGGTCTACAGTGGCAAAGGCTACTATTCCGAAGTCGACTGGTGGTCACTGGGCGTGTTGTTCTACGAATGCATCTACAACAAGCGGCCTTTCGAGGCAAACCACCACGACCAGCTGGCACAAGCCATCATCAAAGCAGATCCGGCGTTCCCAGTCACTTCGCCGCCCGTGTCCATGCCATGCCTACATGCTATTAGCTCACTATTGGAGAAGAACAGAAGCCTGCGAATTGGAGCAACTGGATTCGAGACGTTCACTGACAACCCTTTCTTCAGAGACATCGACTTCGAGGCACTCGAGCGGAAAGAGTACGAACCAGTGTTCTGCCCGTCGAGTGAGAAGACGAACTTCGATGCGACCTACGACTTGGAGGAATTACTGTTGGAGGAAGCACCACTCGAAGCGCGGGCGAGGAAGCAGAAGCCGAGAGCAGAATTACGAGAAGACGCAACACAGCAGGAAATTCGAGCTGACGAGCTCCATCGGATGATCGAAACAATGTTTGAGCCATTCAATTACACTGTTGTCCCACAAGATCGTAGCCCTGTCGCGTCACAAGCAGGCTCACCTCCACGGCCCACTGGACAGAGCTCGTCACGAGGCGACGAGCGAAATCACGCGGTCGATACTGCCACTCCACGAGCTCAATCGAAAAATCTGAAATCGATACCCACACCACGATCGCAGACTCCAGGTAGTGCCTCGAGGACGACTCGATCCTCTATACACTCGCCAGATGGGTCTCCTCCTTTGCCTTCAGCAACACTAGACTACTCATCGGGTCCAACCTCAGAGCCCAAAGAGTACTTTCCTCCGCCGTCATCAGATCCGAGCGTAGCACAAGCACTTCAGCAAATAATACCGCCAGACCCAAGGGACTTGCATCGAATCAAGACCGTGCGGTATGAGGACCACCCATCGATGCCATCGCCGGCGTCGTCTTCGAAGAGTCATCGACCTCGCGGCTCTCAGAGGAGCACATCCCAGGGTGGAGGGGTGCAAGTTGTGCTAAACGAACATGGCAGCTGGAGTGAAATGGCGAACCAAAGTCAAGGGCTTGTGCAGCCGAATGACGAGCAGCGCAGGCAGGAGAAGCCGTCGGGAATGCTCGGGTTTCTTAGTCGGAAGAAGGGTCGAGACAGGAGTCCGAAGGGGAAAGAGAAAGAACGTGGTGTTCTTGGCAAAGAGGGCGCGAGAGTCATCATCAGTCATGGTTGATCATCAAACCATTGCATGACCGATACGACTGCGCACAGGTGCGAAAGGGGCAACTGCTGAAAAGCAAGAAGCCGAGAGCCGCAAGGATTGGTCGTACCTCTGCGACGCGATGCTCGTATGCCTTCACACTCAAGGCTGTTGCATTCTGGACGTCCCAGAGCCTGCCGATGTCACCTACCTTGATTCTCTGCGGGATATCAGAAATAATGGCGGAGGCGCCCCGGCGAAGACTCACATGGACGAGACTGCCTTGATTAAGCGCGAATAGGCATAGAATGTATAGTATGTAGTTGATGGAGCTTTGAAACGAGCATTCAACCCCAAGGACAGCATCTTCTGCTCAAAGCAATAAAAGCATCGTCCAGTCGAGAGGCGGGAATTATACATGTAAGCTTTCTGTCTGACCATTACCGTGGCCCGGCTGGATTTCCGCTTCAGATCGGCGACCGAGGTAGCGTGTTCGCGTCCTCCCAGTGCTCATAACTGCAATGTAGAATACTTCATACCGTGAATCAAAGTCTTACGACCCGCCAGTCGCCAGAAAATGGACATTTCACATTCTTCAAGCGTACGAGACGTCTCTCTTTTGTCCGGAACACAACGCTGCTGCATCACCATTACACACGAGCCAGGATAAGACTTTCGATCATGTCGCGTGCTCTTATGAACAAAATCCCACAACTCGCACATGCCTCTACACTGCCTGGCGCAAGAATACAACCCTCCATTCGAACAGCCGCCGCTGCCGTGCTTCACCATGTCCCAACAACATCCACGCCCGTCCGGCACTCCTCCCACTCCCCCATCGGCGCCGTCTCCTCCTCTCGGAAGAAAGTCACCATTCAAACCCTCCAAACCCTCTACAAACGCAACGAGCCCATCACCATGATCACCGCCCACGACTTCCCCTCCGCCCACGTCGCCGAGCACGCTGGCATGGACATGATCCTTGTCGGCGACAGTCTCGCCATGGTCGCGCTAGGAATGGAAGACACCAGCGAGGTCCTCCTCGAGGAGATGCTACTACACTGCCGGAGCGTTGCTAGAGGCGCCAAGGCATCCTTCATCGTTGGTGATTTGCCGATGGGGAGCTACGAAGTGAGTCCTGAGCAGGCGCTGCAGTCCGCTATACGGTTGGTCAAGGAGGGGAGGGTACACGCTGTGAAGCTGGAGGGAGGGGTCGAGATGGCGCCGGCGATTGCGAAGATTACGGCGGCGGGAATACCGGTGTTGGCGCATATTGGGTTGACGCCGCAAAGGCAGAATGCGTTGGGTGGGTTTCGGGTGCAGGGTAAGTCTGTTGGTGGAGCGTTGAAGGTGTTGGAGGACGCGAAGGCGGTGCAGCATGCTGGGGCATTTGGGGTGGTCTTGGAGGCCATACCGGAACCTGTCGCGAACGCTGTTACAAAGAGGTTGCAGATACCAACGATTGGAATTGGCGCTGGAAGTGGCTGCTCGGGGCAGGTCCTGGTGCAGGTGGATATGGCTGGCTACTTTCCTCCAGGACGAAGGGTGCCGAAGTTTGTGAAGAAGTTCGGTGACCTTTGGGGTGAGGCTAGTAGGGCGTTAGAGACATATCGTGATGAGGTGAAGAGCAGAAGCTATCCTGCTGCGGAGCATAACTACCCTATGCCTGCAGATCAGGTGGCAGAGTTTGAGAAGGCTGCGGATAGCGTGGAGCGAGGGCATACAGACTCGTAAGACAGACAGACTGTGTAGAGCATCAGCCTTGGTACGACCACCTAGAGATCTCATTTTCATGGGGGTTGATGTACCTCTTTCCCGATGCCACATGTCAAACCTCAACCAAATGCCTGCGTAATGCTATAGTTGACGACCAACTCATCGCCGACCTTGAAACACTGTCACATACATCAGCCAGCCCATTGTAAATTCACATGATGACAACACGACATCAACTCACCCTCCAAAGATTGCCCACACCCTCATCCAACCCCGGCGCAAAGACCGAATTCACATAGCAAAACACAGACTCCGAGTCCTTCAGCCCCAGCTTCCTCCTCAGGAACCGCACAATATACTCAAAGCGCTGATTGCTCGAACACTTGAACCGCGGCTGCTTCAGCTGTGGCGTGTTCGGCAGTGGCGACAGACGCACCGTGACTTTGGCCTGTTCGAGTTCGCCGGCTGTCTCGAGAGCTCGGTGTGCGTCTTTGGGTAGTTGGTCGAGCACGACGGATGCTGCCATGGTCATGGGCAGATCTGCTGCGCCATCTTCTTCCTCGATTGGCGCATCTGGTGACGACGATGATTGCTGCGGTGAGGAAGCCATGGCTGGTGGTTGTAATCGCAGTCACAGTCTTGTGCGGCCGACAATGAGTTGTGAGTGTGATTTGCTGTCGACGACTGTGGATAACATGTATCTTCGAGTCAAGTCAATGGAGAAGGAGCTGGGCAGTGGAAAGTACTTTGTCACCAGCTGAGGTCTCGACTTTACTTCTGAAAATGCTGTCCAACGGGCGCATACCCAAGGGCTCGACGCGCTACAAGCTCAACCGTATCGGTACGGCCTTACTGATGAGCTACAAGCCAGCGCGTTCAAGCAAAGGCCTTTGCTTCAATAATAAGTCGAAGCGCTCGGCGCCAACCAAGTTTCACCTGCCCTCGGTGGGGTCGGGAAGTTGAGCTTCACCAACCGGCAATCTCGTAACACGACCACGGCTTTGAGCAGTCCGCCTTCGTGGATTATAGGAGTTGGTCTCAAGATCGTACGCGTACTCTACTTCGGCAATGCTAATGCTATGATCGTTATAGATGGTCCTTCGCCAAGCTCGTGAGCATGCTACCCCGATGATGCAAAATAAACTCGATCAACCACCCACGTACACATGAAGCGCCTCGCTATGCATGCAGACCCCAAAGCAAATGGGTATTGAATATACAGCCGAACAGAAATGCAGAGTCTATACTGCTGATGCGCACAACAAGAACATTAAGCGTATCGGTGCTGTCGTTCAGGAAAGTCAATGCTTGTGAGATTCCACCTAGGAGCATCATATGTGAGGCTTGTGAGGGCGCTTCAATTCAACAAGAAGACTGTCGAGCTCTGCCCAGTTCGTTGCTGTTTGAGCAAACTTGCGGTGCTTGCGAGAGGCAATGTGCTAGAGACGTCAGTACCTTGAACCAATTGCATGGATGTGACAGGGGATGCTTACCTCATCGAAGTCTTCGAACTTGTCGCGGCAGTTCTCACAGTAGCCCGGCTTGGGCTCCTTCTGTACAGACTTGGCTCTCTTTGGCGCTGAAGTTCGGGCACGGGACCGATGGCCATCATTGTCGTTCTCATAGACCACGCCAAGCGTCTCTTGCGCCTTGCGCTTGGCCGCACGAGGTGGTGGGTCCTGAGGCTCGTTGATAGCACCTCTCATATCATTCATGTAAGAGGAAGTCATGCTGTTGCTGTTCGAAGCAAGCACCTTGCGCTTGAGCAACGACACTTCCTTGGTGTCGCCGACGCGCTTGTTCATGCCGGGGGCAGTTGACGATATGGCGGCAGAGGAGATTGCCTGTGAGCGTATGGCGGAAGTCACGTTCGATCGCTGCATGCCTGAAGCTACCGGCTCGCCGCCCACCATGCGTGGAGGGCCACGAAGATTGGCTTGTGTACTACCATAGAACACGGGAGCAAGCTCGTTGGAGGACTGACGGCGCGGTGGAGGAGGTTCCAGTGGCCTGCTGACGCTTGTGTTCGCCGCCTGGGCAGGCTTACGAGGTGACCGACGCAAGTTAGTTTCTTGTCCGTTTAACAGCTGGGCAGGGTCTGCTGGGAGCGTATGGCCTGCTCGGGTCTTGCGATAGGCCATTTCGTTCTGCACTCGTGCTGCAGCATCACGTTCCTGTTGTTGAAGCCTCTTGGTATGAGCAGGATCCTCCACGAAAGGACAGCGACCAGCTGCGGTGAGGCGGAACTGTGGCCATTTACCCTGCTCTTTGGATGTGGGCTTGCTATAGTCCCGGACCATGACAGGCTTGGTCCTCTCATCCATGTCGTGAACGTAGATGTAGCAGCCCTTCAAGGACACCATGTCCTGAGTGGCAACGGTCATGTCGCGATCGGCAGGGCCATTGACTTTCTCATGGCGGAGTAGTTGCTCCAGGTCGGCATCCTGAGTCTGTCGTGAAGGAACGCGATGGGATGTGGCATGACCACGAGTCTCAGTGGCATGATCACCTGTGTCAGTGTCAAGGATGGTGCTGAGGACACGAGTAAGCTTTTCCAGTGCCCATATCTTGATGCCCAGTCCACGCGCACGCGTGAGGACATCGACGCTCTGAGCCTGTGGTCTTTTGTGATCGAGTCCTGCTTGCGGCACGGCGGCATGTTGGGCACGACGCTGAAGAGTGGCATCGAGAAGGCTGGTGGTACGAC
This sequence comes from Fulvia fulva, assembly GCF_020509005.1. Lineage (NCBI taxonomy): Eukaryota > Fungi > Ascomycota > Dothideomycetes > Mycosphaerellales > Mycosphaerellaceae > Fulvia > Fulvia fulva. The sequence continues at coordinate 3,377,189 of NC_063012.1, forward strand.
GGTGATCGTTCGCCAATGCAGAAGGCTGAATAGTCTTGGATTGAACATTCTCGTACTTGGCCTCATCGTCTGGACTGGTGCTAGTCTGCTCGGGCGGGATCGCACGAGTGGTGATGACATGAGTGACTGCCTTGGAGAAGAACTTCTCTTCCCTCGCGCCCAGAGCATAGATCTGTCTCATCGACTTGGCGCGTATGTCGTCGGAGATGTTGTCGAAGTAGAAGACAAACAGTGGAAACTGCCGTCTGTAGTGCTTCTGCCACTGTCTGATAGACTCGAGGTTGTCGGCATGCTGCTTCTGGGAGCGATCGGTGCGCGGCTGTGGTGTTGGCTTCTGCTCACGCACGGATGCCAGCCTCTTCTCGAATGCTGTCGGGGCATGGCTGATGCGCTTGGCGAATGGCTCGTCCAGCTTCTCAGAGGCAGCGACCGTCACGCCGTGCCTCCTCCGCGGGTCCACGTTCTCATCGTCGCGCTCAATGAACCCAATGGCCTGTTTCTTGGCGGGTGGTTGTCCGTATAAGGCCTCGCGTTGCTCTCCAGCCTGCGCTCGCGTGCGCTTTCCACTCACGGCAGCGACGCTGCGGAAGGGCGAGTTGACGGCATTGGGGACGGTGGCCAGCGGTGCGCGTCTGCTGGCCATCTTGTCGTTGGTCGTCGCTGTGTCGGGCGGGTGTGCCGTGGAGACTGCTGCCATGCACTCGTGGCTGGCTGGGGTGTGCGGCTTGGGGTGGTGTTGGTGTTGCTCGCTTTTGCTTTGACGTTGGGCGGGGCAACGACGCGAGAAGGAACGCGTTTTGCGGGAAGCACTCAGATAGCCATGGTACCGCAGCAAGCAAGGTCGACAAAGCTGAAGGAGCAGGCGAGAAAGAGGCAGACAAGGACGACCATGCAAAGCAGCGAGCGCGCAACAGCATCAAGTATCGGGCGGGTAGTGGTGGACTGGTGGTTGTGGATGGGCGAGGTACCTCCTACCAGCGAGAAAGAGGTTGGCTCAAGCCGCTGCTAGCGCGAGCTAAGCGAGCCACAACAACAACACATGCCCATCGCCGCTTCCTGCATTGCTCCTCCACTACCAACACCCTACATGCATCTTCATGGCGATGGCGGGCGCAGCTATACAGATGGCTGAAACATCCGGCACTTGCATCCTCGCCTTGATCTAAAGCGATATGCTGCCAGTTGTGTCTCTTGCCTGCCAGCCTGCGAAGAGCACTCCACATCTCGATGGCTGGCTGGCACAAGAGGTAGCAGTCAGCAACACTGCTACGGGACGTCTGTGCAATTGCAAAAGATAGCGTACAAGCACGCGAATACAGACTGTCTCTACGACAATCACGTCGGCCACTGTGCACTGATACATGCCTAAATGTAAGTCTTTGATGATCTCCCCTTCTCATGCTCCTGCAAAAGCAACGACAGCCTACCCATTGGACCAGCCAAGGGCCTGACAACTTCGATACCATCGCCGCTAGCCATGCCTCGAATCGAACTTCATGTTGCAGTATGGCCTCGCTGCACGACCATAGCGCCTGTTCACGTGCTGTCTTCATCTGCATGACGACGTCAGCAGAGCCGCGCATGCTTAATAGCATTGAAGCTCTCCAATGCTTGTTCACTTTCCAGGTACTCGGATCAGCAGGAACAAGTACATGCCAAGCATGCACGTTTGAAGAAGTTCCCCTGATATCAGACCGTACGTTGTTTGACGAACCCCAAGACACAACATCATTTGGACTCTTTCCGCCAGCACGACAGCGCGCGGCTTGTCTAACCTCGCCAGCATTCAAGCAAGGCCAACGTACCCAGTAGTCGAAATGGCATATCAGGAACGACCACGCCGGAAGAAATCACTTCTGATAGGCATAAACTACGTCGGTAGCGAACACAAGCTTCAAGGCTGTCACCAGGTAAGGATGACCTGCTTATGTCTGCAGCTAAAGTTGCCGGCAGCTACCCGTTCGCAGCTAACATGCTCTCCTGCCAGGATGTGGAGAACATGTGCGAGTTTCTGGCCGCCGAAGGCTATTCTTCAGATCGCCGAGACCGAGTCGTCTTGCGAGACGACCGTCATACGGATCCAGAAGGACCTTTCTGGTACGTTACTGAAGGGTACTGGGCATCAGGTAGTGGCTTAGAACATATTGGAGGGTGTGAGATATGTGCTGCACGGGGCACTTTGCTCCCCCCCCCCCCCTAGCTACACTATTGCCCAAAAACACTGCCACGAGCTTCTCGAGTATGGCTAACGCACTTCTCTGTGTAGGCCAAATGGTCATAATATGATGGCCGCGTTTCAGTGGCTAGTATCGGAACCCGGAACGACGAATTTCCTTCACTACTCAGGACATGGCGGGCAAGTCGCAGACACTGGAGGCTATCGCGCATCGGGCTTCGACGACACGATCGTGCCATGCGACTTCGAACAAAACGGCCAGATCCCAAGTGGGGTCCTCCACAAGGCGCTGGTCTCTGCGTTGCCTCCGAGCAGCACTCTTTTCGTCATCCTGGACTGCTGTCATAGTGGCTCAGCTATAGAACTTCCATTCGTATACCGCAGTGACGAAGATGGCAACGTCTCCATGCTCGACAACGTCCAGGCTGGTATGCGGCTGATGGGAGCCGCATCTCACTTGATCCAAGGTGGCTTCACGGTGGACAAGGTCGGCGAAGCGCGACAGCTCTTTGCTGGAGCTCAATCATTCTTCAAGGGTCTTATGCACGAACAAGCTGAGACTGATCAGTACGGACTCAGCCAAGAAGACTTCGCTCAAGAGTATCAAGGCGAACAACCGAAGCAGGTTTGGATGTTTTCGGGCTGCAAAGATGACCAGACTTCCGCAGATGCATCGATTGCGGGCTCCCATGTTGGTGCGATGTCGTGGGCGTTCCTAGAATGCATGAAACAATATGGACTTCGACAAAGTTACATTCAGGTCCTGCAAAATACAAGACAGATCCTCAAAGGCCGGTATGAGCAAGTCCCACAGCTTTCGGTCGGCTTCGAACAAGACCTCAACTATGGCCTTCGCATCTAGAAAGTGGCCGAATGTACATATGAATACACAGTATGTAAGCACAGCGATGAAGCAGTGTCATCGATCTCTCAAAGCTTCGATCTCGTGTGCCTCTTTCACGGCAGTCTTCGTCAGGATCTCGGGCTGCTCCTCGCCAATCACTACAGAGTCTTCAATTCTGATTCCCAGACCACGGAAATGCGACGGCCAGCGATCGTTGTCCGGCACGTATATGCCTGGCTCAATAGTGATGCAATCATTTGGCTTGAGCAGATCGGCTCGTGGATAGCCTGGTGCGTCGTGTACATCGAGACCGATGTAATGCCCAACGTGATGCGGGAACAGCTTGTCCAGTGTGTCACCAGAGGTATCGAATCCAAGACTTTTCAGTCCATCCCGCAGACCAGTCTCACTGACTCGGTGCAGCTTGTCCAGGGTAACTTCAGCATCGGCTCTGCACAAGCTCACGCAGCTCTTCTGAACATTGAGTATCATGTTGTACATGTCCCGCTGCGCATCCGTGAAACGTCCACTGACTGGCCATGTTCGCGTGATGTCCGTGATGTAGCCTCCATACTCACCACCAGCATCCACCAGGACTACCTCACCGGGCTTGAGTAATGCATCATTCCGCACGTAGTGTATGCTGAGCGCGTTCTTGCCACCTGCAATCACAGGCACGTATGCTTCGCCGTCGAGTCCATTAGTGCGATAGCCGTATGCCAAGTCAGCCCATAGCTGCTTCTCACTCCTTGGTGTTCTCTTCATGGCTTCGGTCAGGACCGCCCCAGATACAGATCCAGCTTTTCGCATGCAATCCAACTCCGCCTCGGATTTGGTCACTCGTAACTCGTTGAGCATAGGTCGTAGTGGCTTTACTACAGCATTTTGCAGCAACTTAGCCATTCCATCAACCTTTGGCTGTCCCTTGATGAACCGACTCAACGCAGTCTTTCGACCGGCATGGCCAATGTCCGTATACACTGATCTTGCTCCATTCATAATTTCCGGCATCAACGTCCCAATATCGTCTATGTCGCCCACCTCATCTGCATTGAAGACATCCTGTGCAGCCTGCACCCCCGATCTTGCTCCATCCCACAGCTCTGCACGCTCATCCTTTGGTCGCACGAATAGGTGAAAAGTAACTTCAACGTCGCTCTGACCTTTCTGTATCACGGCGACCGCCTCTGGCTCGTTGAACCCGGTAAGGTAAAAGAAATTCGATTCCTGGTGAAAGTCGTAGAAGACGGCGCCGGAACGATACTTGATGTCAGCAGCCGCGAGAACAGCAACACTGTCGCGAGGAAGCTTTCGTGCTAGAGCTGCTCTGCGGTGGTGATATTCCAGGGCAGATATTCCGGGTGTGAGATCACCAGGTTTGATCAAGTGCGGATGAGTTTCGTGTAGTGGCTGGCCGAACTGTATCTCTGCGGCCGACACCAACGTCCGGCGCTTGGTGAAGCACGCGTGGCATGGTCTCGTCCGGAATGTAGGCGTTGGGCGAGATATTGATCGCAACAGCGATGAACACGATCTCTTCATGTTGTTGTGTTGATGCAAAGGAAGGTTTCATTCACCCCACAGCAGCGCTTATGGACAGCGGGCCGCGGCGCCTGCAGGGAAGTAGCCGACAGTCACGAGGTTCTGTTCCGACATACAGCATACTGTGACCTCGAAGGCAGCTAATGCATCGTAGCATCGCGTTTGCATTGAGCTTAAATCGCCTTATGTGAAGGTACGTCCAGGTTGCGCGATATGTGTGCCAAGGAGACTATGTATTCTCTACTCGTACTACATCATCTAAACGGCCGAACGCCCAGGAGTATATGCTACGACAATGACCTCGACTTGTCACAATCTATGCTTCGGCTGAGGGCTGTGGACACAATTCGTTGCTGCCGAGCGCATCGTCGTCTTCGCTACAAACGGCGATGCTTCAACCCGCCGGCATCGTGAGCCAATGCGTAGATTGTAGCTACCTAGGCGGGGCGCTCGCGCATTGCTTCCTTCGAAACTGGGAAACTGAAATCATCCGCTCTGGGCTGCAAATACTAGTCGTCGCCATCACTAGAGCGGCGATAATCCTTGTCAACAGCCCCTAGGCATATCCTAGGTCTGCTTCTTCGCCGGTACAGAGATGTCGCCAATGATAGGTTTGAGCAATTCGGGCACAATGGTTGCAGCGTCGCCCTGGAAGAAATAGTCTCCCTATCCGTCATCAGTGTCTTGAGCTCAAGGTAGTATCTTCTGATGATGCTGCTTACCTCTTTCCATCCTCCAGGAGGTGCGTCACCAGCATCCATATTCACGACGCAGACCTTTGCGCCTCTCATGCGTGCTTGGGGAATATAGCCAGCCGCAGGGTATACTTTTGCCGAGGTTCCGATGACCAGAATGAGATCGACCCCTTCGTCGGTCTCAAGATACTCGTCAATCTCACCCAAGGTCGTGGAAGGCAGCTGCTCGCCGAACCAGACAACATTTGGTCGTAGTAGTGATTTCTTGCACCTTGAGCAGCCCGGCAAGTCCTTGAGTGGGATGTTCGAGATCGGCACGGAAGCGTCACTGACGTCGAGCTCGTTAAGCTTCCTCGAGTCAACGCCTTGCATAGCATCATTCGTGGTGGGATCCTGGCCGCCTTTCGGGATTGCCAGTGATGGAACGATAGGGTCTCTATAATTCTGCTCAACATGACCACAAGTATCGTCTTGACATCTCACTTCGAACAGGGTGCCATGAAGGAGCTTGAGCGTTTCTGGTGGATGTTCCGCGATTTGGCTGAGGCCGTCCACGTTCTGACTGAGGGTGAGGAAGCCTATAGGATGGCACCGTCAGCTTCAATCTCTGACATCGCATCGCTGAACGGCGCACCAGTGACAAACTTGATTGCCACCGAACGCTTGGACATACTCGGAAAGGTGGTCGCGGCAGACCCCTGTCGCTTGGCGGGACTAGATAGATCACAGTGCTGAAGTAGACGGGACGTGCTTCCCATCAACTGACAACAACCTTAAGCGGACATTGAACGTGCTTCTCAGCGCCAATGCCGCATCGCTCACAGCGCCATCGCTAGAAGCATGTGCGCAGCTTTTAGTGACCTGCGACGCGATGGAGGCTGATTGGATCGAGACGGCCAGGGTAACGGTCCCAAGCCCGTCTCCCAGTGCTCGGCTCACAACATTCGCATTCGATCCATCGCAGGAGCTGCTATGGGCCGGCAACGAGCATGTGAGTAGGCCATGGCTCGGCTGTGTTAGCCACCTGGAGCGTGCATCACTGCTTGGTCACCGTCTCTTCCGCACACGAGTCGCCGCTTTCCGTTCTGACGACCTCGCAGGGTAAGATCACCTCGTTCTATGCTCCAGAATTGCGGAAGTATACTTCATATCGGGGCCATGTCAGTAATACCCCACGAGGCGCGCCTGGCAATGCGCCGGTCAAGCAGTTCCTCTTCTGCGACAAAGGCATCATTTCAGTGTCGCCCAGAAGCGTACATCTGTCTTCTCGCCGTGGACTCGCACAATGGCATGTGTGTCAGATCGCCATGATTGATCTTCAATGCATGAGCTTCACCAGTCGTGAGGCCAACGAAGTCATTGTTGCTGGCTGTCAAGCGCACATGTTCCGGATCGACGTCGAGAAAGGCACAGTACTCGAGACCATAACCCAGCAAAGTCCGGTACGATACACTCTGATGCGACTGGCTGGCCAACACATTTGCGCTGCCTCCCTTGACGGCTCTATACACCTACTGGATCCAAAGACATTGTCTGTAGTGAACAGCTGGAAGGCTTATGCTGGATCTGTAAACGATATGGATGCCAGAGGTGACTACCTGTTGACGTGCGGCTGGGCACAAGTACAGCATCAAGGAATGGGCCTCGAAAGGCTTGTTCGTGTATATGACCTCAAAGCTCAGCGCCCGGCGCCTCCTGTCCCATTCCAACAAGGTGCAGCTTCCGTGCGTCTCCACCCTAAGCTTTCGTCTACATGCATTGTGGTCTCGCAGAGTGGCCTCGTCCATTCGATCGACATACAAAACCCCGACATGCCAAGAATGAAATATGCACAACCAGACCTACAGTACACGAGCCTGGAGCTTATGCCATCGGGCAAAGGACTTGCATTAGCGGACAGTAATGGTCAGATCACAATATGGGCGACGCCATCCAAGGTCCAGTTCACCGAATTTGGTAAAGCACCCGACTTCGCAGATGCCACTGCAAAGACTCAAAAGCTCAGCTGGTCTGGAGAATCGCCACTGAACCAGGTTGGCATACCTTACTATCGTGAAGCTCTGTTCTCTGGCTGGCCCAACAGCCTGTTACATCAAGTTGGTACACCACCGGCACGTATAGACCCTCTAGACAACACTTTCCGACCCTTCGACTATGGCAGAGTCGGCCCAAATCCTCGGAAGGGACGTCGATACGAGGCTTCGCCTGTTAAGGCTTTCACAAAATCCGCGGATCCTTTGGCAGCACCCAAATTCCTGAGCGAAAAGCCACGGGAGGACGATGGTGATCGAGATCAATCGCGCCGCATGAGCGAAGACTTCGCCAAAGCTCTCGCCCGAGTCCAACTAGATGGTACTGCTGCATCGGATGCAAAATTTCTGTATCGGATCGTGGAGATCAAGTACAGCAAATTTGGCGTGGAGGACTTCGATTTCCGATACTACAACAAGACCAAGTATGCTGGCCTGGAGACACACATCGTGAACTCATATGCAAACCCACTACTTCAGCTGCTTCGCTTCACAATGGTAGCTCGCAACCTCGCTCTCAACCACACTGCGCAAGACTGCAAGCTGGACAATTGTCTTCTGTGTGAACTGGGCTTCCTGGCAGATATGCTGGAGAAGGCCAAAGCTCCAAATTGCCAGGCAACGAACTTCCTAAAGGCGCTCAGCAGGGAGCCTGATGCCGCCGCGCAGAATATCCTCGAAGAGAGCATGGCAGGAAGCTCTCTTACCGCCATGCTGCAGAACCTTCATCGCTTCTTGTTGCAGAAGTTTGAGCGCAACTTCCTATCGGTGGCACCATCTCTAGACCAATTTCATTTGGCGTTTGGCACAATAGGATTGGATCATATGCAATGTCAACATTGTGGCTACGAAAGTAGGGTGGATAAGGTCTGGTACACCCACGATCTGCAATACCCTCAGGTACAAGCCAAGTTCCGGAATGCGCGTCGATACTTCTCACAAGTGCTTAAGAGCTCTATCGAGAGGTCTCATCAGCACAGGGGCTGGTGTTTGAGGTGCAATGGCTATAAAGCTATGCTGTCACATCGTGCGATTCATTGTCTACCAGCAACGCTGATGCTGAACGCTTGTGCAAGCACACCAGAGGCCAGACATACGTGGTCCACGCCAGGTTTCTTGCCGAAGGAGATTGGTGTCATCGTTAACAACGGTCGCTTCTACCCGTACGAAGGTCAGGATTTGCAGGTTCATCTTCAGCGCGGACACTACAACATGACTGTGTATCAGCTAGTTGGTGTGGTGGCGGATGTCAAGACAGGGGACCAGGAGAAATCACATCTTGTGGCATCTATAGACACAGCCTTGGCGGAACCGGATCGTTCGCAGCAAGGCAACTGGCACCTCTTTAACGACTTTCTGGTGCAGAAAATCTCGCCCGAGGATGCAGTCTACTTCAACCCCCAGTGGAAATTACCTTGTGTGATCACATACCAGGTCAAATCTAGCTCGCACATCGTTGACGACAGCTGGAAAGAGCGCATCGATACAAGCATACTGTACCGAAGTCCGCAGCAGCCAGCTCTCACGCCAGACTACAAATTCACGCCACTGTCCGAGAAGGAACCGCTTCCGGGTAGCACGTCTCATGTGGGTATCGATGCCGAGTTTGTGCGATTACTGCGCGAAGAGATTGATGTTGGTGCTGATGGGTCTCGAATGATGACACGTCCGGCACGATCAGGCCTCGCTCGAGTCTCTGTACTGCGCGGCGATGGACTGGACCAAGAGCTACCTTTCATCGATGACTATATCTCGATAGACGAGCCAATCGACGACTATCTGACGAAGTACTCCGGCTTGCAGCCTGGTGACCTGACAGAAGGCTCTAGCCGTTTCAAACTTGTCGGCTTGAAGGAGGTGTACAAGAAGCTGTGGGTTCTTTTGAACCTTGGCTGTACGTTTATTGGTCACGGCTTGTCGAGTGACTTCCGCATTATCAACATTCACGTGCCAGACTCTCAGGCCATCGACACTCAGGAGCTATTCTCGCTGCGCGAGCGAGCTCGACGCAAACTATCCTTGCGGTTCTTGGCATGGGTGGTTCTGAAGGAAGAAGTGCAAAAGAATGCTGCCATGGGTCACGACAGCATCGAAGACGCACGCACGGCCATAAAGCTCTGGCGGAAGTATCTCGAGTACAGCAATGCTGGCATCTTTGAGACCATTATGGATGAAGTCTGGTCTAAGGGACGACAGACGGAGTTCAAAGTTCCGAGTGATATCAAGCGTCTGCCAGAGACACCCACGGCCAGTGCACCGGGAACACCCTTGCGCCGGCCAGTACGGATGGCGACACCTCAGCGTTCAGATTACGGCAGTCCCACGAAGTGAAGACTTGCGGAAAGATACGGAAGTAACAACACCTATATTGCATGTGAACACAATCGGCAATCACCTCGGCAGCTCATCATCCGAGCTTGCGCGGATCCGACGCAGATACAGTACTTTACTAGCTTCCGAGAAGCAGCGTGCGGGCGGAGCGGCGAGTAGCTAGGTTCCGCAGGGCGTTGGTAAAGACGTACCTTACAGGCATTCTAGCCACGTGCGGAGCCGCACTTTCGATTTCACTGTGTCAATAGTCTACGAGAAAGTTCTTCCTAAGTTCTTCCTTGACTTTGCATAAAAGCATTCCGATTGTGACCCCATGTAGCAGTATCATCAGCATGACTCCAGCACCAGCCGGCTCGGAACACATGTTGCGGATCTTGTGGCACTAGTCCTCTCTAATGTCTGACATAGCAATTTCCAGAATGTACACCGCGCGTTCATGAACAGAACACAACGTTATAGAGTTTGCTTGAACCTGCTAGGTTTTCTTCGCTGCGCTTGGCACTTTTCATCCGCTCGAAAGAAGTGGGCTCTGTCGCTGTCGGAAGCGCCCTGTATAAACGATGGTCCCTTCGACGGGTCTTGGGCTGATGCTTGCCGACGTACTGTGTCGATGTTCTCAGAAGCACCGTTACACGGTATGCATTAGGCGCAGATCTCTACGCCGGTGGGATCGACCAACCTTCAGCTCAACATTAGTGTTGACGGCTAAAGCTGCTGCTATGAGCCATGTATTTGCTGCATTGAAGGTCTCGCGGTACGATCTGTGGATCGCTTCAATGATTGGGCCGAACCAGGCAGAGTCTCGAGTCCTGACCCTGAAAGTGGGGAGATGAGCGCCTCCCAATGCCTTCTTGAGTTCTCTGTCGGGGCACATTTTCATGACGTGACTGGAAGGATCATACCAGCAGCGGATGAGACCAGGAGCTTTGCCGTGCCGGATCTGTGCGACTTGTGGGTTAGATACAGGCTCTCGTATTGGCCTATCGCCTGCTTCATCTGCTCGTGGGTAGCGACAGCGTTGGAAAGTTTCCAAGACAAGAATCTTCGAACTTCTCACGAGCAAGGAGCGCTTCCTTCGTTGTGGCTGCCATATCGCCGTGTCAAGTCAAGGCATGGTCCTTGAAGATGCCGCCATCCGTAGGCAGAATCGATTCGTGCCATCCATCCGCGCCTCGTCTGATGACAATAGTGTCGCCATCTGGGGGCCTTCGTATAGAGCTCGGCGTCTTGTGGAAGATTGGGCAAAGTACAGTCCATCGAGACAAGAGTATATGTGTAGCGATTGAACTCTCTGATCTCCTCATGGTCGGTGTCATAGTCCGGTATGTTGATTGTGAATCCATGGTTCTTCGTCCGATTGGGCATCTTAATCTGAGGACTCTGTGGTTTATACACACCGACCGCAGCTCTGACGACGTTTCGCTTGAAATTATCATCGAAAGCCGCTGCTTCTGGCCAGGCATTGTAGAAATTGCACATCAGCTTCATGAGGCCTTCCAAGTCGGTGCTGTGCCAGTCCGTGAATGTGATGTTAGCCTGGTTCTTGAAGTAGCACTTGACATCTTTTCCATCCGAGCCTACGAGGAAGCAATAGACGAGGCGTCCTGGTTTTGAAGATCGAGACATCATGTTGTATGGCTTGCGGCCGTTGTACTTGATCTCATATTGCGCGCTGCCATTCTCAGGCGGCTGGTTGAAGATCGTAGCGAACGTCGGGATCGACGGTTGCTGGTCCTGCTTCTGTGGCATGCGGTGTTCACTGGCATGGAGTACTTCAAGGCTAATTTCTACCTTCCGCAAGTAGCTGAGGTTACGGTCGGTATAGATTAGCCTTTCAGTCCTCTTCTGCAATAGCGCTCGACCTTGGTCGAGGAGCTGCCTATCGGACTCGGCAACATTGATTGAGTCGTCGAAATCAGCAACCTCCTGCTCTTCGACGTCCTGCTCTTCATCTTCTTCGCCCGCAGAGTCCTCGTCTTCTGAGTCTAGCACTGCGGCTGGCTCAGGTCTCGTCGTGGCTCGTGCTGAATTTGGTCTCTTCGCTTCGCTCGCAGAGTCCTCGTCTTCCGAGTCTGGCACTGCAGCTGGAAATGGTCTCGTCTTGCATAGTGCTGCCTTCGGTCTCTTCGCTGGGGGTAATGCCGGTTCTGGTGAGGCATTGTTGGATGGGTCCTCGCTATTGTCGACAACGGGGATGCTGTGTTCAATCTTGCAACGCGCTCTGCTATTCTTAGGCGAATGGTTGAGGTTCGCTGAGTCTCTACGTTATAGCAGAGTACAATGTCGGGGCGGATACATGTCCCAGATCGTACGGGCCTGCTAGAGTGTCAGCGACAGACTACCTCCTGGCCGGGATCGGCGCGGAGCAGCTGAGGGAGCCTTTGTTGTGCAATCGATAGATTCATGCTGCAATAGCTACTTAAACCGGACGCGCTGCTGTACAATGGCTGGTCTGTACAGCGTCTAAACTCCTCATAATCCTTCGCAGTCGTGGGCTGTAATTCATTCTGTACACGAAGGCTGCTGCTATTGTTCTATACCTGGGGACCAGCCTTCAATACCTCGGGAGTGGCCTATCAAGCAGTTAGCCATGCTCAGTAATTATGTGTTGTTGTTGTCTGGGAACGTTATGATGAATGCCTGGGAAGCGCGCGCCTCAGATAATGTCGAACTCTCTGAGCCACGGCATACCCCATTTTCCCGCTCTATCTTACTCACCTCATCGGCGTACTTCTTGAAGTTCTCATTAAACAGTTCCGCGAGCTTGGTAACCTATAGAACTTAGCATTTGTGCTGGAGAAGGGTGGAAATGTTTAGGGGAGGGGGGAGGGGGGAGGGGGGAGGGGGGAGGTGTCAACGACGGCGACACCTTCCACACTGAGGACGCACCTCGTCACGGAAGTCAGCAGTTCCTGTCCAGCTCTTGGCTGGGTTCAATATCTCATCGGGCACATCCTTGCAGGTCTTGGGCACCTGCAAGTTGAAGACCTCGTAATTCTCGAACTCCGCCTTCGCGAGCTCACCACTGTGGATGGAGTCCAGGATAGCACGAGTGTACTTGAGTGGACAACGCTTGCCACCTGTGGTAGCACCAGCGCCTGTCCAGCCAGTGTTCAACAACCATGCGTTGGTCTGATGGTGTTCGATCTTGTCTGCCAACATGCTTGCGTAACGCATTGGGTGCAGTGCCAAGAATGGCTGTGCGAAGCATGACGAGAAAGTGGCCTGTGGCTCGGTGACACCTTGTTCTGTTCCTGCCATCTTCGAGGTGTAACCGCTGATGAAGTGGAACATGGTCTGGCTCTTGGTAAGCTTCGAGATTGGTGGTAGCACACCACGGGCATCGCAGGTAAGCAGGATAATGTTCGATGGGTGATTCGTCGAGACACAAGGGATCTTGGTATTCTCAATGTACTCGATCGGGTAGGCGCAGCGAGTGTTCTCTGTCAAGGTAGTGTCGTCGTAGTCGACCACACGGGTCTCGGGGTCGAACACCACGTTCTCCAAGATCGAGCCGAACTTGATGGCGTTGAAGATGTCGGGCTCCTTTTCGGCAGATAGACCGATGCACTTGGCATAGCAGCCTCCCTCGATGTTGAAGACACCGTTGTCACTCCAGCAGTGCTCGTCATCTCCGATCAGTGCTCGCTTCGGGTCCGCAGAGAGTGTCGTCTTGCCAGTTCCCGAAAGACCAAAGAAAACTGTAACGTCGCCGTTTTGACCCTCGTTGGCTGACGAGTGCAAGGTCAGCACATTGTGCTTCACGGGCATCTCGTAGAAGAGTACAGTGAAGATCCTAAAGGTAAGTTGGGTCAGCCTAAGTGCTCGACTTGATGAGGCAGAAGCCATGAGCATCCTGAGGGTGTCTCAGGTGTCCCAGCGAGGCTTCTGTGCCTGACCTACCCTTTCTTCATTTCACCAGCATACTCAGTACCAAGGATGACCATCTCCTTCTCCTGGAAGTTGATCGAGACCGAGGTGTTGGAGGTCATGCTGGTAGTGTACCTGTTGGCTGGGAAAGCACCGGCATTGTAGATCACGTAGTCAGGGTGGAAGTGCTCGAGCTCCTTGCGCGATGGCCGGATAAGCATGTTGTACATGAAGAGTGCATGGTAGGCACGAGCGCAGACGACACGGACGTTGATCCGGTAGCGCTCATCCCAGCCGGCGTAGCCATCAATGACATAAATGCGGTTCCTGGTGTTGAGGTAGTCGACGGCACGTTCTCTGTTGATGCGCCAGACCTAGACATTTCCCAGTGTTAGCCAGCGATCAGGCCAAGCAAGGCGTTCATGCGATGCCACGCGACATGTGCCTGGGGTTGTTCCCGAATGCAGGGCAGCGGCGCTGTCGTGAGAACCGCAGGGCTGGGCCGGGCCCGGCTCACGCTCGGCTCTGCACGCGAGGGGGCGCATGACGTTGCGCAGCTGCCCCGCCATCCTGCTTGGGACGCGTGTGATGTGTGATGCGCGAAACCCTCTCGCAGCGTCGAGATAGCGAGGCACATCGAAAAGGAGGGTCACTCACCTCGGGTGTCATGGGCTTGTTGACCGGTCCCCACCTGCAAAACAATGGTGTCAGCTATACCGCCAACAGCGTTTTGCCGCCTCTCAATGGTCGTTCAGAGCAAGAGGCGAGCTGCAGGTTTGTGTCCACCCATCGACACGTACCATACGTTTGATTCACTGCCCTCCTCTTTGACGATTCGCTTATCCGAGGGCGAGCGCCCGGTCTTGGCTCCAGAGTATGCAGAGAGAGCTCCGGTCGAGGTGATGGCAGAGCCGGTCTCGTAGACGAGGGCATCTTCGTAGAGTGCAGCGACTGAAGGGTTGGCAATCTAACGCGGGTCAGACATGTGTCTTGGAGCATTTCGGGCTCCACTGTACTCACAATGGCTACACGGTCGTAGTCGATGTGTGCTCGGTCGTGGAGCTCCTCCTCAAGCTCCGTGTGCTCGTGGCGTGGCCTGGTGCGAGATCAGCATTGGAGCCGCCAAAGACGTATGCAGCAGCCTACTCGACACCACCTGGGTGCAGCGCCGTCTTGTTGACACGTTCGGCGACCATTGTGATCTCTGACGGGTTGCTCAAAGAAGAGGAGTGAAAGTTGCTTTTCTGCTGCTTTGAGATGTTCTCTTTGACGTAGTCGACACCAGAGTTGTCAGGAGGCCCTAAATAGGTTCGTCAATGGATGCAAGTTTCGGGGGAAGTGCTTGTTGTTAAAGTACCAGGAGTGAATTGTCTTATCGGCTGGGATGGGCGACTAGGAGCTGATTTATTCCCTGAAGTTTCTTGCTGCGACATTTGCTGCTTTAAACCCTCGGGACAACCCCTTCTGACACGGGTAATCGATCTAAGCCTCGACAGCACAAACGAGCTATTACTTGCTAGCACGCTCTTATTGGCTTACTCCAGGAGCCTTGTCGTCTCCAGACTCCGCAAAACGTAAACTGTGCCGGGTGAAATCGGGCGTCGGAAGTGATCGGACCTGTGCGACGTTCGGCTTATCAGAAAGGCGGGTTTGTGAGTTGCTCGAGCATCAGATGTGAAGGATTGTACGCGATCACTCGGAGTCGTGCTGTTGCTTTGCTGGTCTGCTTAACAACACGGCGCCTGCACTCAGGCGTGTGCCGGTTGTCTATATATTGGACCATAAGGACGTCACACCGCGTCTGCGGAGGTATTCCATGCTAACCTAGGTCCTGTCACGCGGAGCAGCGCAACATGCCCCTCGCGCCTGAGGTTCGCGTCAATCTGGTCGCTGTACGCAGATCCTGTCGAGAGGAGACGTGTCTGCGAGCTAACTGCTTGTTAAACGGGTGATGCTGAGAGCAATCACAGATCGCTGCCGGCCGACCTGCTTGCAACGTCATGTCACTTTGACAGCATATATCGTAGGACGTGGTGCTGCGACATACGCATGGGAAAGATTGACTGGAGACTGGTCGAGCTATAAACATCTGGGAGCATGCCAGCAAGACGGCACAATTATCTAACAGCCTGTGTCTTGTGTCCTGAGAAGCAACCTGGACACAGATGGTACAGTACAAAGAACAAATGATGGCCAAGACGACGGACCGGATCTAGCTGCGGACCCCATGGGGTGATGTATGCACGCCCAGCACGCCAGCGATCCTACTCCGCACATAGCCAGGACGGTATTTGGTTTGCGGCAACAGACCATGTTTGGGGTGATTGCTTGAATCATGACGATGCTTGCCTGCGGGTTGATGCTCCTCTCGCCAGGCATGACTGCACTTTGTTGTTTTCCACGATCATCGTTTGGCTGACTTTGCCTTCTTCACAAGTTTACTACCACCTGACAGGTACAACCAAGACGCGGCAAAGACAACCACAAAGTTGAATGCGCAGAAAAGCCAGAAAATGCCTGCACACGGGTCAATACAGTGAGAATGTCGTGGCATGGGAAGACTTACCATAATTGCGCCAGATGTTCTGTGCATAGACGTTGAAGGAGGCAGCAAAGGCATCGCCATTGGCATACTGGCAGAACCCACAGAAGCCATCCTGAGGCGTTGTGACGTATCCACCAGTCTGAGTGGCATAAGGTCCAGCGTAAGCGTCACATGTCTGGCCAGGAGGCGGCATGAACCTTGCAAATTCAGTATCCTCACAGACAACTGGGACATTGTGCGTGACCAATGACAGCATGCTCTCGAGGAGATACGTGAAGGGTGTCAAGTAATACCTAAAGGTGCGTACTGGATCAGCATCTTGTACATACGACGGAGACCTTCATGCTAAAGGGTCACTCACATCCATGACCGCCAAAAGGTCGGGGGCGCCTGGTATGGCACCACAACGCCGCAGAACGACACCACGAAGAGGAAGAATAGTGGCACCAGAATCGACGCTAGCAGTTCGTTGGGTGAGAAGGCAGCGATGGCTTGACCGAAGCTGACATAGTAGACTTCGAATAGTGTCACCAACAGCCACATCGATGCCGATGAGTACGTATCGCGTGGGAACCTGCAATAGGTACGTTAGCCTGACTGCCTAGAATCGGTCGGAAGACGTACCATGTAGCCCAATACCAGCAGGCCCAGTATATGGTTCCGGCGAGGAATGACCAAGGCAGCTCTGGCAGTACCGCGGCACATGTGAATGCTACCCAGCTATATATCTTCGAGCTCTGCTCGCGCGACTGATATATGCTGCGCAGGTTCAGATAGCGAGGCTGGAGCTGCTGGATCAGAGGCGGGCTAATGGTGAGAGTCATGAAGATACTGAAGAGCCTCGATTGCATGTCCAGCTGTGGGTTGCCCAGATGCCAGAAAGTGAACGTGTTGAAGAGGCCGGTGAAGATGTGAAGCATGAACTTGCCGACGAGGTAATCCGGGCTTCTCCAGTAAGCTGCGAAGTTGCGGTAGGTAGTCGCATATATTTGCGCAGTCAGCGGCATGGCGTATTCGCGCTGGTCCTTGAGGTTGTCGGAGACTGCGGCATTGCGTCTTTCCTCGATGATTCTCTCGATCTCCTGGGTGCGGGCCTGCTTCTCTTTCGAATCAGCCCAGGTATCGCCCCAATCCTGGCCATCGTAGTCGGGATTGCCGCTGCCAATCGCCTCAAGCATATACTCCGCCGGGTTCTGCTTAGACGGGCACTTCTTAGCACCGTTACCTTCAAAGTAGTCTAGCAACTTTCGAGAACCACGGCCGAGCTCGCCGTGGTATACAATTCGACCGCCCGACTTCAGTAGTACAACTTCGCCGAAGTGCTGGAAAAGCACGGCGCTGGGTTGATGGATGGTGCATAATATGGCCTGGCCGGCGTCAGCGAGTCTGCGGAGGAATCTGTAGAGCAAGTCACTTTGTTAGCAGAGTAGCCACATATTAGTAGAGTAGTGTGCCGTACCTAACAATGTTAAAAGCGGCTCCAGAGTCAAGCCCTGAAGTGGGCTCATCCAAGAACATCAGGAGTTCGGGCTTGCTGGCGAGCTCAACACCAATGGTCAACCTTTTACGTTGTTCCTGATTCAGGCCATTTCCAATGGTTCCAATCGTTGCTCCGGCAATGCCTTCCATCTCCAGTAGCTTCAAGACCGTCTCGCAGTGCTCATACTTCTCTTCGAGTGGTACTTCTCGCGGCTGTCGTAGCTTTGCACTGAACCTCAGGGCCTCACGAACGGTAGCTACCGAACTGTGTCAGACATAATCAAGCAATAGTTCCATCTGTGTTGCTTACCTGTTGGTTCTTGAACATCCATCTGCTCAGCAAAGCCAGCTGCACGCTGAAAAGATTTGGGTAGAGGACGGCCATCGATGAGGAAGTCGCCCGCCACACTACCAAAGTTGATCCTTTGTGCTAAGGTGTTTGGTCTTGCCTGCACCGCTTGCACCCATCAACGCTGTCAACTTTCCTGGCTGCATGTATCCCTGCACGTCCTGCAACAGCTTCTTCTCACTGTTCTCGTAGGGTATGGTGTAATTCACATTCTGCCACGTGAAATCAGTCTCATTCTTCGCTACCGCTTCCTTCTCGCCAGCGGTATCTGAACCACTCGCCTCGCCATTAACCTTGGAGCTGGGCTCTTCGGCTGACTTTTCATCCGGTGTGTCGATGGACTCACGACTGGAGTTCTTCTCCAGATCATCGCCGCCTTGTCTTCCTGACTCCAGTGCCGCCTTGACTGAGTGTGGCGCTTGTCCTCTCCGGAACACCGTAACAGCGCCACCACCCTTGTTGGGCTTTTGTATCTCCATGCCAACAGCAGTGAGTGTCACGAAGAACAGAAAGAAGGCGCATATAAAGCCCACATTCCGCCACAAGTGGCTTCGGGAGTACTGGTATGCCACCTGAATATAGTCGGGCCCCTGTACGATTACGGAGCCTGGCTGACTTCCTTGAATCGTGCAAGACTGGAACTCTGGCGTAGCTCCTGGGCCTTGGGGAACCAGGTTCGGTGGGATACACTGTATTTCCAGATTATAAAACTCATTGGCCATTAGACACTCAAATCCATACTGAACCGGATTGATCCACCTGAGCCACGAGAACCAGGGATGCATCTTGCTGGGCGGAATGAGGTAGCCCGTGTATACGATCAAAGCTTGTATGGCAACACCAGAAAATCTCGTTGCTATATCCAGGTTGCGAGACAAAGCACCGACCGCGCGAAAGAAAGCGTACATGGTCATGGTGAGGAGGAAGAGCAGCAATAGGCTGATGAAGAATTGCGATGGAGTCCGGGAGAGGTTGGCCATGAAGTACACCACAATGTCGAAAACGAAGACCTGGACAAGTACCAGTGGCACGTCAACAACAGTCTGAGCTATGGCGTAGGCTGCTGGACGGTAGAACTGGAAGGATTTGTGCTTGAGCAATATGGACCGGGACTCGAAGGCGGCAGTCAGCTCGGCAAGAGCTAGGAGGGCATTGAAGAGCAGTATGAAGAACAGCACACCTCCTCTGAGAAAGACTCCCAGGCTAGTGGCCGGGAGGTTGTAGAACAGGCTGCCGACGATCAGTGCCTGGAACAGGATGCCTCCCCATTTCCCTCCAAGAGACTGCTTGTCGCCGATCATGACCAAGAATTGCCTGTGCGTGCAAGCCCTTGCTTGCTGTGGAAGCTTATTGTGTAGTTCTTGCGCTTGGTCGCTTTGCTCTGGTTTGCTTTACGCTCCTCCATTCTGCTTTGAGTCTCCTGCTCGAAAGCCTCAATTTCTGCAAGATTACGCTGATACTGTTCGCTCTTGGAGAAGATGTCACCAAATGCTTCAGCTGTGCGAGGTGCACGGTCCTCCCATCCTTCTTTGATCTGTCTTTCGTGCTGGTTCGTTACACTCGTCAAGAAGTCTGCCGATGTCCAGCGTGCTTTCTGCACGAAGCCCAGATCCTTGAAGTAGGCCACTGCGTCGTCAGCGCTGCCGAAATATGCGCAACGCCCTCCTTCGATGAGAAGTACTTTGTCGAATTGTTTGTAAAGTGTCTCGCCAGCTTGATATAGTGCGACAGCGGTGGATGTGTGCGCCATGTTCGTGAGTGAGTGCAGGGAGCTGACATACTCCAGGGCCGTACTGGCATCAAGACCACGAGTAGAATTGTCCCAGCATTGAGTCGATGCCTTGGTGATCATGGCCTCTGCGATCGACACTCTCTTCTTCTCCCCTCCAGAGACACCCCGAACAAATTCATTGCCAACTTTTGTTCCAAGCGTATGCTCGATCCAGAAGAGCTTAATGACTGCCTGTAAGAATGACTTCACATACTGTGCTGGACTTTCACCCTCATTTCTGCTTTCCTTGCCCGGTGTCTTACACTTCAGAGCAAACTCCAACGTCACTCAAAGTAGCGTAATGGAGGTCATCTTCTGGGTTGTACAGTACTTCTCCCCTGTATTGCTTGAGCATTGTCTCTGCATCTGTGCCACCATAAGTAACGTCGCCATCGATAGATTCGAAGCCAGAGCGTTGGTTACCAAGGACTTTGAGGAATGAGCTACAACCTGAAGCTGGTCTTCCTAAAACCAGCAGCATCTCGCCTGGCCGTATGCAGCCGGAGAAATCATCGATGATAGTCTTGACTGGCGGTTTACTGACAGCCGTGCGGCCTTTGGTGAGTAGTTCCCTGACCTTACGCAACGGGCCAACGAAGGGATCAGAGAAGGTCGGCTGAAGAGCAGCTCCGAGCCCCATGCCCTTGATGGTAAGATGCTTGAACATCACGCCAACGTGTCTCGTCTGCTCCTCTTCTGAGTTCTGCTGACGAGTCCTGCCAAACATCTGACTCATCAAACGGTTGATCTCCGCCGGTTCTTCGCTATCCGCCTGAGTCGTCTCCCTACTCAGACTGTGGCCACTTCTGTTGGTGTTGCGCCTTGAGAGGTGCTTCATCAGGTCATCCTCAGTGAGTCGCCTCTGACCTGAAATCTGGACGGGTCTTTCGGTATGCTGCTGCCTGTCCGCAGGTGAAGTTTCCTGCGGCATCACCGCTGTCAAATCCTCGCTGGAAGAAGAAGACATAGGAGACTCGGCTGCTTCGAAAGCACCGACATCTCCGACAGTCGCAACATGCTGCTCGCGGCGCTCGTCATTCGATGATGATGCAAGCCTTGCCGTGGCTATGGATGGAACATTCGGCGCATGTTCGGCTCGACCAGACTTCCTTTCGAGCTCATCTGCAGGACCTACTACCTTCGATTTGCCATCGTCAAGACGCGATCCTGTGGTAATGCCCGTTGTAGAAATCCTTTGTGAAGCATTGTCGCCACTGCTAGGTGTGGTGATAGCACGATCTGCAACTTCCTGAGCAGATTGATGGCCGATGAAGCTTGTACTCCTGGGCCAGTCTCCTTCTATCTCGCCATCAGGAATCGCTGGTCTCTTGGAAGGTCTCGTCATTGTAAGCAGAAGGCCAGATACGCCGGTCACGATGGTTCTGTTGTGCTCCAGGTGACAATCTATGCTGAGACCTGAGACGTTGTGTCCCTACTATGCATTCGACAACGACCCATAGCAGCAAAGCAGAGTTTCAAGTTGCGCGCCTCCGCCTCCGGTTCAGAAACTGCACCTAGATGCAACATCTTTGAATTGTTAGCATAACATGAGGTCCGCGGCAGCACGTGCACTGCGCTGCTCTCATTGTTGTCACGCCCAGCGCCAAGATCGTTCGAGCGTGTTGTGGCTGTTTTGAGATTGCCAGATTGATCAATGTGTGGAACGCAACGTGCAGAATATCGTCATCATTGCTTCTCTATTGTGGCTCCATTCTGCGGCACAGAGGTACTGTCTCCGGACCGAGCGCCTTGGAAAAGCGTCGATCTGTAGCAGCTGCCAAGGGGTAGATAAGAGAACGAAAGATTGGAGTTGTTGGTCGGTGATATAGCCTTGCCGAAAGACCAGTGTTCATGTGTTGATCCGATCATGTGATTCTGGATATTGGCAGTCAAACTGCTGTTAGAGGCCATACGGCGGCTGAAAGTGATAGATCAGGTGCATATGTGCTATCAGCGCAGGTCATGGCTACATAAGTGTCGTGAACACAGCCCGCTCAAACACCTTGAGAACTGTATACCAGCGCTCAGTGACCGCCCCTCGCTTGCAGAGTCCTGTTGATCACGAAGTGCAGAGATACCCCTTGCTTGAACCGCGCCCACGCTCATGCTATGTGTAAGAATTAGGAATAGTAATGTGCTCGTTCGCGTAGGATCCCAGGGTGTTGTAATTCGCCGTCAGGCTCCGAAGTCTCTGTTCGTTGTTCAATCGCTGTGTCGCGTAGTGTAGCATTCGATACTGTTAGGTGTCTTGCTCGTCATTCCGTCCTGATTCCGGAGTGCCATTGCTCAGAGGCCCATACGGCTTAGCTAACGGCGTGCCATCATCCCTTCGCTTCCTGGCCGGCGGCTGTAACATCGGCCGGCACTTTCACGGAAGTTGCTCCTCCTGCTTCGTTTTCTGGTCCTCAAGCAATCGTATTTGCTCCTCGCTCTGTTTGCTGTGGTCCTCTTCCTTGGCAGCAGGGTCATCTGCAACGGCAGCAATCTTCACTCCGTCGGATAGAGTCGAGGCACCAGGAGCTTGCTGTGGTGGTTCGCCACTTGGTCGTGTATCAGCAGCCAGTGCAGACTGTTGACCTTCGTGGAACCATCCACCGCGCTCCCAGGAACCGCGCTTATATAGATTGGCCTTACGCGTCTGCTTGTCTACGATCCCTTCCATGATCTCTGAAAGGCGTGGAAACGAGATTGGCTTCAGAATCCACCCATCAAAGCCAGCGTCGATATAGACTTGTCGTTCTTTCTCGATCAGTGAAGCCGACACAGCAATGATGGGAACACGACCATTGAGGGCAGCTCTATCCGAGAGTACACTTGCCGGATGTGACTTCTCATAAGATCGAATCATTTTGGTCGATGTTAGACCGTCGACAATGGGCATCTACCACACAGGTTAGCAAGGACGTACGAAGATCACTGCATCTTGATCACAACATACCTGCATATCCATAAGGACGATGTCGAAGAACGCAGCTTTGTCACAATAAGTGCTCGCGCATTCTTCTCCATTGACGGTCAAAAACACTTCGTGTCCCAATTTCTCCAGACGTTTTTTGATGATGCGACTATTAACGGGATCGTCTTCCGCTACCAAGACACGCATGTGCCCCGCATTCATTGCATTTTCTGTCGAGGTATTGGGTTTCAACTCCACAAGGCCACTTGTAGGTTCTGCAGTCGACGCGGGCAAGGGCTGTGAAGATGGCCGTGCAGCGGCAGGCGAGTCCTGATAATCGTTTGGCATGCGCACCGGTCGGATTGGCTGGCCAGAATCAGCGACGAGACTCTCACCCGGCAGAGATGCCCTCGTCGCTGCAATAGTGTGCGCGGAGCCCTGCATGATCTCTGCACTCTTGGGGCGAGTCTTGTATGGCGAGCCGGCACCATCAATACTGGTAAGAGTGTGCCGCTTCTCAAGTGACGGCCGTCTACCGGGGTTGGACCCGCGGCTATTCGACCGCTGCACGGTATGGCCATGAACTCGATGCGGTTCTGAAATAGCATCAATCAGCCTGTCAGCCTCGCTCTTGCCACTGATGTTCGAAGACATGCTGAGTGCGCTCCGGCCCGACATCGTGCTACCCATACTCCTTTTGCTAGTTGCACTCTCGGCACTGTTCTTTCGAAAGAGTGTATTCCTGTGTCCCCCGGAATTTCGCCGTGTGCCACTGCCACGTTCAATCAATGTTACCATGCCCTCGATGGGGGGAGTCTGCGGGTGTTCTGTGAGCTCGGCATGAGGAGTTACTGAACCTTGTGTGTCAGCGCTCTCGAGAGCCTGCTGGTTTGATTCCGTATCCGGTAGATTGAATGGGAACTGTATCACGAATCGTGACCCTTTGCCTTCCTCAGACTTCAGCCGCAGTTGTCCATTCATATTCCTGACTATCCGCGCAACGACAGCCAGCCCTAGTCCGAGCGTTCTTGCTTCGTCCTTCTTGGTAGCTTCCGGCAGTGCCTTGTCAGTGATAACTGGTTCTGCAAGTATGTTCTCCGTCTCGGTTTGCACCTGCTCTAACTCGCGGAACAAAGCATCAAGCTTCTTGGAGCTCATTCCGACACCAGTGTCAGCCACACTAATCTCGATATCGACGTGGCCTTCGCTTCGTGAGGCAACGTACATCTCCACCTTGACGCTGCCCTCGGATGTGTTCTGTATCGCGTTTGCAGTGACATTGCTGATGGCCTGACGCACTCTTCGTTGATCGCCGATGACTTGGCCAGGTAGCCCAGGGATGTCTGACACTTCATAGGACAGATTCTTCCGCCTTGCGTCGCCTTTGAACATGTCTGTCGCTTCATATAATGTGGCTGCAAGATCGAATACCTCATCTTTAACGAGTTCTCCTCCTTTCTCAGTCTTAGTGAGGTCAAGGAGATCATTGATCACGTATATGAGTGATTTCGACGCCGAATGAGATTTCGCTAGGTTGTCGCGCGTCTCCTGATCCAGACTGCCTTCAAGAGCAATTTCCAGATAGTTGATGATTGCGTTCAAGGGCGTCCGCACTTCGTGTGCGGAATTCGCAAGGAGCAATCGAGTAAGCTGGCTATTCTGTAGCGCAGCCTCCTTCTGCCTCCAGACCTCAATGAACTTGCCGTAGACCAAGCATAAGACAGCTGCTGTCTCTATCTCTTCCTCTGTCCATTCCCGACACTTACCGACGATGGTTTCGTTCCATGTGCGGAAACTCTTCCGTGGCTCAAGGTAACCTTCAGTGCCTTCTTTCACGAACTTCTCGTAGGGATTGCCAGCCCACTTCACCTCTTTCATCTGCCCTCTGCGGCAGAACACTATGAAATCCTGTCCACCGACAGATAGCGGTACAAGGAGCAGGCCGGCTATCTCGCTAAATCCAGGCGGGTACCGTAGATCCGGGAAGTCATCTTTGATATCTTGCGAAGTCATCACATTGGTGACACAACGCATACGCAGGTACTCGAGCATGGCAAGAGCTTCTTGAGAGTGTTCCAGATGACCCAGGATCTTTGTTTCATCTCGAATGGAAAGCAGTCCAAAGTCCGCGTCGAATAGCTTCAGCAAATCTTCGGATGATGCGATAATGTAGCCCGAAGGATTGCTTTGGGTTGGGACGGTATTGATCAGCTTGCGTGCCTGCAGACGCGAAGCGTACGACAAACGCTCTATGTTTCGAGACGCAGAATCGCCGACCAGCCGACACATTTTGCGAATTGGAAACGATACTCTCATGCCCCGTGAACCGTAGGTGTGGCACGCGATAAGGCCCCATAGTTCATTAAAAGCATTGATGGAGATAGACATCGAAGATCGGACCGCCATATTCGCTAGGTACTTCAAGTGAATTGGCGACATCGCACGAAGGTACGAGTACGTAAGATCCAACGGAGTTTCCAGGTCTTCAACAGTTCTGCACACGAGTCGTGCTGTCTCCTGGTCTCTGTCGTAGAGCATACGAACCTTGTTGATCTTGTAGAGCTCTCGGGCCTGCTTTGGGATGTCCGAGGCTGGAAAGTTCAGCCCTTTGTAGAGGTCAGTGGTCGCACGGGGATCGACCAATTCTGTGACAACACGGCCGTTCCACTGATGGTCGAACTGGTAGACCATGACGCGATGAAAGCCTGTAAGCTCCTTCACCACGCCTACCAGCGTCTTGAGAAATTTCTCGAGGTTTGGTGCAGCTGCTAGTTGCTCCTGCACTTGAGACATAATGTTGAAAACCTCCATTGCTGCTGCTTCGCCCTTGCGTTTCCGAGCGCTCCGAAGCACGCGCAGAGGTTTGCTCGTATTTTGGGTGCTCTCGTTGAACTCCTCATCGGTGGGCTTGCTGTTGAGAGTATCCTCGGGAGGCTCAGGTGTCATGTCATTCGGCGGCACAAGTGGATTATGGGGATCATCCTCCAGCTCGAATTCGCAAATGATCAAATGGGGGTGACGCTCGTTGATGTGCATCGCGCACCAGAACTTCTGGTTCTTACGCTGAGGATTGCGTATTGACATGGTGAACACCTCCGGACCATTGGTCAATACGTCCGCTTCGTCATCTTTGATAAAGTCGACATGGTCAAGGAGATTGTCGGCCTGTTCCTCGGATAGGATGTCGGTAAAGCTTTCCAATGCGAAGAGCTGTCGTGGTGTGTATCCCATCATGCGCTTTGAGTTTTCACTGACGACCCTGACCAGGAGCTTGCCCTCTTGCTGCTCTTCCAGTGCTACAAGCAGTCCGAAGCCTTGCACTGCACCTGGTATGTGTATGGGCTCGTCTTCGCAACGTTGCAGCGTCTCCCCGTCCCTACCGGTGATTATTGCATGGCCCCCGTCGGACACAATGTGTTTGAAGCGTGCCGTCACCAACGGTCTGGTATCGTCTACGCTACTCTTCGTGCTCTTAACAGAAGGAGGGCGAATGGAGGAGGGATGTTCGCTCTGCGGTGCGGAACGATCACTCCCGGTCTCGGTGATGATCTCATTGATCAGCTGCTGCGAAGGAGGAAAGCCTGGGGACGCAACCTGGGATTCAGCAGTTGTAGAAGTGGAGGCTTGTCGACTCATGCTCAGTGAACCTTCCCGCCCTCGAGGCGACCTCTGTCGTTCTGTGCTCGTGCGGCCTGCTTTCGAATGCCCATTGCCATACGAGCTGTCGCTCCCCGCGTTGAATGACAACCGCCGTGAATGAGCAGCATTTTGAAAGTAACTTTCTGATCTCTCCCCCTTTGCAGTCGGCGTAGGCGTGGGATTGACGGAAACGACTGAGCGAATGGGGAACACACGATCGGTGGCAGCTGGGCTGAGCTGTCCCTCTACGCTGTTACTTGTGGCCGGAGACCGTGCGTGGTCGTGGAGACTGAGGCTCGGGCGCGCATCCTTGCCAGAGGGCTGAGATGCCTCCAGGGCATTGTCGCTTTGGCTCGTGTCGTTGTTGGTAGGCTCGCGGGCGTGTTCGCTGGATTGTCGATCGTGGTCCTCATCTGAAGGCATAGCGAAGGCCACCGAAGTGGCCGTACACGTGGGAACTAGGCTCTAGCTCGACAGGGATTGTCAGCTATGCGATGGTGCAGGGCAGGACACCCATCCACGAGCGTGTGTGGCTGCAGTATCCAAAGCGTGCTCTTTGACCGGACCTGCCTCCCCAGTATGATATCCTCAGCACACCAGCGACTCGTGCCGGGATGACGACCTAAAAGCCGTGTGTTCGCCACTGCCCACAATCCAGAGCGTGGTGGGCCGCATCTATCGCATCGAGGATAGCGTGTCTAGGGAAATTCTGCTGTGGCTGATGACGAGAGGATGTGTCGGCGAATGTTCTGCTCGGCGTCGCAAGGTCGGAAGATGGCGATGGTGCGAGAGAGATGTCTCTGGGGTGTCGCTGGCGAACAATTGCGCGTGTCTCGGGCAGCAGGTGACAGCTGCGAATGGATCGAGTCGGCGTCGGGGTCCGCGGCGCGAGGTGTTGTGATGACGGGGTGCACGATGGGTGCAATGCTGCAGCGGTTGCACACAGCACAGCATGCAATTGTGCTGGATGCGTGCAGAGCTGGCCCAGCTGTCAGTCGTAGTGATGCCCGGGAACGCACAGTCCCTGGTGCTAATCCTGCCGACGAGTAATGTGCCGTAGTGGAGCTGATTTAGACTTTGGGCAGCGCAAGAAGCAAGAAGTCGTTTCGTGGAATCGTGGCGCGTGGAACAATGGACCACTGAAATCTATGAGGCACGGTTGACGGACTGGTTGCAATGCATTCCATGGCCACGGTGGGGACACGCAAGATCTGCATGCTGTGCCTGCTGTGGGTGTGCCGCGATGTGCAAGCGTGATGGGTAGGTATCGACGATGGGCAGAGCTCACGATGGGGAAGCAGCTGTATGACCCGTCCACATTGATTACATGTACTTACCAAGACACATGTACTGCCACAGCGCCTCCTCATCACTCTACTACATATCGAGGCTGCTGCACTATTTCTGCAGACATGTCAACGCTCTTTCCAGGTCGACAGCTACAGCTTGAACGCTGGCCCGTCGACTGCTACACTGGAAGTTTGGGAATTGCAGGCTCGTCTTAGCTCGTACAAGCCCGCATCATCTTCACATCATACGCACATTTTGGTCGCCGGCCGGTCTTGAAGTCGATGAAGCATGTGGCGCAGACTGGTCGCAACTACCAGCGCCCAGTGTCGAGGGAAAAGAACAGAGCAGGACTTGCATGAAACGCACAAGCAATACATGTAGTACGAAACATACTCGTACATAATCATGGTGTCCTGTATTATTACAGTATTGGCGACATTTCCGTGCGCTGGATGGAGGCTGAACTCTACTCTCTAGCGCGCCCGGCACATCGAGATCTATCCGCGCAGCCACGTGAGCTCAATGATGGTTTCAGGTTCGCAACAACCAACATTATCATCCTGACTATTCCACCCGTCACGCTTTCTGCGCTTCGTGCAGACGCGTGACTTGTTCGTCTTGAGCACCGTCCTTGTATGTCCCGAGCGCACGCACATGCACAGCTACTCTGCTCTCTCTCGTCGTGACAGCGAATCTACTCCACGGCATCCGCTACAACCTACCACATGTGTCAAATCTGAGAGACGCGATTGGCCCTCAGCCGACACAAAGCGACCTCGCCATCCCCATCCGTCTTCTGCGACGCCACTCCGCAGCGACGTGCATGTCCTGCATCTGTGTCTGAAGCATGCATGCACTACCCTCACGGCAGAAGAGGGATGCCTCGAGCGCGAAAGACAGTCTGCATCTCAACATGGACGTCCCCCATCACCACCGTGAGTTGAATGTCGTGTTCGCCTCGGTCGGATGCACAGATGCAAAGATTGTCAACCACCTGTTGCCACTGATCGCAGATCTGCCCGACGTATCTGTACGCGCAGTCCTCGACACAGCCTTCCGAGGGCAGGACTTCATTCGAGCATCGTCGTCACGTCTGACCATGCCGAATGCGATACGACACTCTCCCGCGCGGAACGTCGCCGAGATCGAGCAAGAGGCAGCTGAAATATGCGAATGGGCAGACCTGCTGGTGTTGGCGCCCTTGGATGCGAACAACTTGGCCAAGATGCTGCATGGACATACGGATAATCTGTTGCTAGAGATTGTGCGAAGTTGGAATGTGTCAAAAAAGATATTATTGTTACCGGGCATGTCCTCACTCATGTGGGAGAATCCTATGACCAAGAAACAGCTCACCAAGATACGCAGGAAATGGAACTGGGTACAGGTCATGCAGCCGTTGCTTTGGACATTTGTGGACGAGCAGAAGAAAGTGAGCTCGTGGGATGCTACCGACGATCTAGTGGATGCCATACGGAACCAAGTCGATCTTCTGAACATCGGTCAAGGACTGGACCTTTCTCCAACTCATCGCACGGCCTTCAGCTCCTCGTCAAAGAAGTCACGCTGCCTTATGCCACCAGAACTCTGGACTATGATCTTCGACTTCACAAGCGACTGGGAATTGTCACAGACTATGCATGTCTACACCAACCAACCAGTACCAACGGAATGGACCTCCCACATGAGTGCACAAGGTCCGCAGAACTACATGGAGGCCCTCGAGCTCACCATTTTGCGCGGTAATCTAGCCGATGTAAAACACTTTATAGCCACACATAGTGTGCCGCGATGGCTCTCCAAGTTGTGTATCAAGCTCATCATGCGCTTTGCCATGACTCCACTGCTGGCTCATCTCGAGGCCAACCATAGGGACCTGTTCTGGGCCACTTTTGGACACACATTCCTGCCCGACAAGGCATCTTCTGTCTTTGGACGGACCGAGATTCTGGATTTCTGGCGGACCTCACCTTCGTTTCTCACCAAAGAGTACAATGCTGAAGCTCTCGACGGCGCATCTCGTGCAGGATTCGTGAACATACTGGAGTGGTGGCAGCATTCTGGTTTGCCGTTGAAGTTCACCGAAGCGGCGCTAGAACAAGCTAGTGGCCAGGGACACATCCAAGTCCTCGAGTGGTGGAAGGCACAGTCCACAACCGTGGACGACACCAAAGCAAACGTTGATTCCTCCAAGGTGCGCCTGAAGCCTGGCAAGAGCATCTGCTATGCGACGCAGAATGGGCATACAGAGGTGATACGCTGGTGGCTTCAGTCTGGCGTAGCTTTCCCGCACGAGGATACTGTTGCCAAACTCGCTAGCACGCATGGTCATGTCGACATTCTGCAGGTGTGGCATGAGCTCAAGGGATCAAAGATTATCTTTGACAACCAAGTCCTGGTAGGAGCCACAAAGAGCGGGTACGTCGATGTCCTCGAGTGGTGGAAGAAGTCGGGGTTGAAGGTCGAGTACAAGACATGTGACGTGGAGGAAGCACTTGAGGATGGTGACGAGGGCGAGCGTGGCATGGCAGTCCGCAGATGGTGGGCACGGAACGGCCTCAATCTGGGGGTAGGGACGAGTGAGTGGATGAAGACGAAGGTCCTGGATTCTTGATAGCGTTTGGAGCGAGCACGGTGTTGGATATGGAGATAATGTTACCTGTGGGATAGAATGATAGATGTACAACAGCCAGTCGATCTTAGTGTTATGTATCTGCATCGAATACTGCCTGATCTGCCTGCACGCTGTGGTGAAGGATCGTGATGGATGCGCAGCAATCTTGTGCCACGGTCAAGCGCGAGCCAGATAAAGTGACCCGGGGCCCAACAACAGCAGCGTAAAAGAAGCAATTGCGCCGTGTATTCTAGTTGCAATCATTGCTTGTTGGTGACCGTCAGACAGCCTTGCGGTGGTGATCGCGATGGATGTGCATGTTGCAGTAGGTGCAAGTTGGTGAGGGTGAATGTGTATGCGTGCTGTGGCGTCACGGCGGCAAGGCTAGTTCTAGCTGCCAGCTGGAGAGCATCAGGGAACGGCTCGGATCCCTGGACCAGCGAGCACGCGCTCTGTGCTCTGGAAGCAGCGGTGGTCGACTAAGAAGGCTTGCCGCACCACTTTTGCTCCCCTTCACCACCACAACCCAGCGCCAGCGAGCCATGACATTCCTATAGCCATCCCTGGGTCCTGCGATGCGGCAGCAGTGGTAATGACAGCGAAACACCGCGTCCGAGTCAGCTTTGTGCGACACGACTGCTGCATTCCAGCACACGACCTCGTACAAGCATCATGGCCGCGCCGATGACCGAAAGGCAGCGGGAGCTGGAAAGGAGATACCTCGCCAACCAGGCCCGCAAGAAACACGCACCGCAGCTCAGCATCAGCGACGACTCCCACCACGTGACTGATATCATCGGCTCCTGGTATGAGGAGCGCGGCAACACAACCACCACCACCCCGGCCCACGGCAGCAGCAACAAAGGCGGCGGTGGCAGCAGCAGCAACAACAACAGTGGAACCCTTGGTGGCAGCGGTGCAGGCGTGGGAATCGGCATGGCAGCGGGCCACCGTCCACTGAGCTACATCAACAGCCCGAGCGAGCGCGAGGGCTTTGAGGCGCGGAAGCAGCGACGGCATGGCACTCTCATCGATGCACAGGCACAGCAGGCGCAGCAGGCACAGGCACAGACACACACGCAGACGCAAGCGCGGAGTCCCACGGCCAGCGGCAGCAGTCCCACTACTGCCACCTCCCCGTCGCGCGTGCCCCTCCCTCGTGCCCTGAGCAGCGACAGAGTGGCTTCCGCTTCACCCACCGCCAGCTCCGGCAGCCTTCCCTCACCCAAGGCCCTGCATCGCATGAGCTCGCTGGGCTCCGAGACCTCCACTGCCAATGCCTCGCCAACCTCCCCGCCGCCTCTGAGCCGCCAGTCGTCCACCGACACCGCTGTCCAGCACTTCCCACTGAACGACATCGACTACGAATCGAGTCCCGCCGCGGTGCAGCAAGAGCTGAGCAACCTCCAGGCCATTCGCCGCATGTCTATGAGCATTGATACTGCCGATCCAGACCTGCCCTCCTTTAGCAACATCCCGACTGTTGCGCCCAGCAAATCCGACGACGAAGATGATCCCTCGCAGTTGTTTTGGGTTCCCGCACGACTCCACCCTGAGCTGGCACCAAAAGAGTTCAAGACGTTCATCGAGGACAGAGTGGATAAGATACGGAGAAGGTCAGGCGGAGAGGACAGTCTGACGCCAGAGACGTTAGAGCGAGCAGGCTCCGGTAGCAGTCTACGGCGGAAGAAGAGTATGCTCTCTCATCAAATTGACACCAAGGGTAACTACCAGGATGGTGCAGAAAGATTGGAGCGGAAGAAGTCCAAGGGCCTATCAGTGGAGGGCCAGGCTACAGTGGCAAATTTGTCTGATCTCGAGGCTCTGGTCAATGATCCCGCACAGCTGATGCGTCGCATGAGTCTGGACAATGCTCGACGATCACAAGACTCTACAGGGGAGATGGGGCCGGACGGAGAGCTCGCAGACATGCCGATACTTCCTCCGGTCGGCACCCTGAAGCGATCGACGAGGACCACATATCGAAGAGGTAGCCTGAAGAAAGGCGAGCGGGTGCCGTTCTCTCGACGTGCCCGGGAACGTCGTGTCGATTCCGAGAACGAGGACTCCCCAAGCTCTCCGACAGGTCCAAGCACCGAAGAGAGCGCAGAAGAGCCCCCGACGCTTGGGCTGACCAGGGTACAAACTGAGCCTATACCTGCACAGAACGACGCCTACGACGGCAACTCACAATCGAGATCCGCTCGCCACAGCAACAGACTGGGATCGTCACAACCTTCCGAGGACCTTCCAGCGGAACACGAGAAGAGGAGGACGAAATCACCTCCGCTGTCTAGAGAAGAGCATTATCGTCAACCAGAACAGCACAATGACTCTACACAGTCTGCGGCGCAAACCTCGTCGTCGTCACAACAACCAAAACAATTCCACTCTCGCATTGCGTCGCCAGGGCGAACGACGGCTCAACTACCCGGATACAACAACACGAATCCGCTTCCCCAAATCGTAGAAACTCTTCCGGATGGCAGTAAAGTGCCCGTCAGCAATCTTGGTCAACCATTGCCCGAACGTAAATCCTCACATGAGGTTCCACGCCAGTTCCAGAGAGGAGGAGCG
The DNA here is from genome assembly GCF_020509005.1 of Fulvia fulva. Classification (NCBI taxonomy): domain Eukaryota; kingdom Fungi; phylum Ascomycota; class Dothideomycetes; order Mycosphaerellales; family Mycosphaerellaceae; genus Fulvia; species Fulvia fulva. The sequence continues at coordinate 3,409,837 of NC_063012.1, forward strand.
CACATGCGACCTGTACCAGGTCGGGAGAAGACGGCTTCATCCAGTTTGGACGACTTATCATCCCACCCCTCCCCATTACCGGGCAGTGGCAATACCAGAACAGATGCGTTGACCATAGTGCCAACGTTTGATGAGAGAAAGGCCGAGAAGAAGGAAGCGCCACGGAAAAGCAGTTGGAAATGGATTCTGGGCAGCGACGACAACGACAAGAAATCGAAAGACGACCAATCAGAATCGTCGAAGAAATCCAGCAAACTGTCTAAGCAGTCCGCTGACAAGGCGAGACTTGATGTGTTGCAGAACTCGATAGACGGTACGGTACCTGCCCGAGGACGTGAAAGCATAGTGCTGAACCGGGAAGACATCGAGCTAGACGAGGAGCGCAAGAAGGAAGGCAAGAAGCCAGCTCAGCCCAAGAAGGAGAAGGAGAAGGACGGATTGCTATCCGCGCTCTTCGGCGGCAGGAAGAAGACGTCTGACGGCGATCTGAAAGAGAAGAAGCGTAAGACTGATCGAGGGCTATCCCCGGAGCCGGCGCCTCGGATTCTCAAACCCGACATTGATTACAATTGGACCCGCTTCAGTATTCTGGAGGAACGAGCCATATACCGCATGGCCCATATCAAGCTTGCCAACCCGAGGCGAGCATTGTACAGCCAGGTGCTACTGTCGAATTTTATGTATTCTTACCTTGCAAAGGTTCAGATGATGCACCCTCAAATACAGATACCCGCTGCTCAGCGAGCGGCACAACAACGAGGCCAGAAGGAACAAGAACCACAGCAGGCGCAACAGCAGCAGCAACAGCATCCCCCTGAGTACAATCAGTACCAGAGGTGGCAGGAGGTAAGTACCGCGCCATTCTGATGCGGCAACACGATAGACTAATCGTCGACCTTAGCAACAAGCACGAGAGCAAGCAGCTCAACAATCGCAGGACAACTCAAGCCGCACAAGTTTCGATATGATCCACGAAGGGCAACAGCGGGACAGCTTTGATCCGAACGATCAATCCTCAAGCAACCACGACCGACAAAAGTCCGACGACCACGGCCGTAATGCATACGCCTACTCCTCTCAATCTGGCCCGGGGCACGCGCGAACGAATGGTGGGAACTACAGCGTGGCGAGTACTCACGATTATCTCGGGTACTCTAGCCAACAGCAGGACTTGTGGGAAGATGATGAACGAGAACAGGAACTGTGGTCTCGATGACAGGACCATTAGCATTGCCTCGCCTGATACGGCGCATACATACTAGCCAAGCGGCCGCGAACTCTTGGGGCGCGCACATTGACGTGCCGATGCTGCCTGTAACATATTATCGCCATCTGCATAGGTCGCAGCCTAGTGAAACGAACGATCTTGCACAAGCCCTGACAAGACAAATCAGAGGTCGAGAAGAGTTTGACTTGGCCCCAAATCTGCTAGCGTGATCGTTGCACTACCAGTGAATCTGAAGGGCCCCTCCGAACTGTGGCTGAGCCTCAGTCATTCTGAGGTCATCGAACGTGGCTCAAGCTGCATGATGTGTGTACCGCCGCCGATATGAAGTTTGTAGTGCCGCCCTCGTGATAGTCTCCATTGCCTCGTGCTTGTTCGTTCTTGTGATTGTAACCACGTCCACCCCACAATTATTTTCGGGCGTATCAACACTGTTCGTAGAACCACCAGCGTACCCGGCTCATCGAATATCGGAAGAGGTACGCCGAGGCATTCCTTTCAAGCTGCAGTCAAGATAGGACCTAACACTACACAGATCCAACTCCTAGTAACCAAGCAGAACAGCAACGATGGTACTTCTACGATCGATGTTCAGGGCAACGACACAGCGCTGTATTCAACCTGCACGCTTGCAGGCACATGTTCGAACGTTGACCTCCACACAATGCATGAGGCTGAAGGAAGACAAGCCGCAGAGTCCGCAAGAGATTGAGTCTGCTAAGCAAGAGCAATTAAAGACGGGCAAGCGCAAGGAGGAGCTCGAGTCTGCAAGCGAGTCGGTCGTGGGCGCGGACAGGCAGGAAGTCGGGAATCACGACGACCACATCAAAGAGCTGCAGCAAGAAGGTGCAAAGGAGAAGCAGAAGGAGCATCCGGAGGGCAAGTCGTGAATGTGAGGATGATGGATGTTGTGTATAAGTTACATGTAGTGTACAGTCGAGTGGTTGTTAGGCATGCTGAGAACATCCTCAACTGCTCCGATTTGGATTGGCTGAGTCAGCGCATTGAAACGTCTCACGCTTGCACAACGCGTCGAGCTTCTTCTTCGTTTCATCTACGGTCAATTGATCCGGCGACGTCGTTGATGGCATGTTGCGATGCTCTCCACGCATCATTCTCCTCCACAATGAGAGCCTAAGCTCTTGCCGCTGGTTGAGTGCAGCGACCAAGCGGCGTGCGAGGCATGAAACAGTTCAGGTACCTTGTCAGAGCAATGGCAGTATAACCATAGAGTATGCTAGTGAAAGTGCCGGAAGGAACTTTGCTAATCATCAGCAGTGTCCACAAGCCTCTCCAATCGACTGCTTCTTCTAGCGGCGCTGGATCTGTGTTGCTGTACTTGCCTCGCAAGCCGTCGGTGGAAGACAACGCAGAGGATGCCTCCAACATATCGATTCTGCAATCAACCCCGAATGCACATATCGTCAAGATCAACTATCGTGCCAGCGACAAGGCTCAGTTCCCTACTCCCATCCACGATGTACTGGCAGGCCACGACTGGGTCGTCTCGAATCTCCTGGTCAAGCGAGCAATCACCCGGCCTGGTCGTTCCGAACACGTTGGCAAAATCGCTGTGTGCGGTGAGCTGCTAGGAGGCGGTCTAGCCACGACATTGGCTCTCACTGAGTGTAGGATTGGAGAATCCGGCATCATAGCTGCAGCAGTCAACAATCCCATCACAGACTGGGTCGAGCTGGGTGGTAATGACAGCGATGCAAGCACCGCAGACCAGCAGCTGGAATTGCAAGACCTGCTGAAGCAGCGTGGTGCTCTCTTTCGCAAGCCAGAGCATTACTACGACCCATTCGCATCTCCGATTTTGTTCTTCCGCTCAGCAGGCCTTGATGTGCCTGGGCATATCGAAGGGAAACCAATGGACGACATGGATGAGCTATCACGGTTGGAGCGCATGGAGTACCTCCATGAGCATGGTATCTTTGCAGATCTGGTCAAATCAGAAAGCTTGGAGGATGCTTTGGTCACCGTAACGAGGAGAAAAGCCACGCGAAGGTACCCAAGCAAGACACTAGGTCTTCGACTACCCCCGTTTCGCGTCTCGGGCGGCAAAGGGTCAGTGCTCTCGACATCTACCATGGAAATGGTGATGCAGCTCCGGAAGAGCTACGAGAGACAGATTGACGCAGGTGTGTTGCGCAATGTGTCTGCTGTAGCGGGAACAATGTCTGTAGATGCAATGCTTCAACATGAGCAGCACTCTGGTCTTGGCTCATGGGACGCTACGAAATGTGGTCGAGCGAGGATGCAGCAAGCGGCCCAATGGCTTGCGCAGAAGCTGTCGCTGTAGAGCCTACGGTAGCAGAAGGAAGGCAGCCTGCAATTGTGATGTGCATATGTATACTGGTAACAAACTCGAACGGTCTGTGCATAAACTAGCTTCGGCAATTTAATTATCCTTGCATCCCAATATTTCTTGTCTTGTGATTTACCGACGGCCGCCCTTTCCACCACAACACAACATGTCCAAACGTAAGCGAGGCAGCGATGCAGAGGAGGAGGATACGCTACCCGCTGCGACCGACTTTCGCAGGCAACGGCAGATAGCGGCGACGTTCGAAGACAGCGCAAAACAACTCGCACGCGCATTCAAGGCGGGGAAGGGTTTCGAACGACAGAAGCTGGGACGACGGAAGAAGCATGCGGCCGCTGCAAAAGATGACAAGGACGTGGAAAGGATCGATGCCGAGGTGGCAGCCTTGAAGATACTCGACAACACCCTCGCTGCTGAACACCATCTCGCCAAATCGCTATTGAAGATCAAAGCCATTGCGACTTCACCGAACTTACCGCCCGATCTCCAGAGGCCAAAGCCGCTGCCTACCGATGCGCCGTCCCTGAATGTCAATGCGAGATTGTGCAACTCGAATCCCGTGAAGGAAGCCTTTCCGACTGCCGTTGCGGCGGTGAAGCGCGAGTTTGGCATCAAGGATGATCCGAAAGCGCCGAACAAGAAGAGGAGACTGCGAGCAAAGGACTATGATACTGCTGGCCGCGCCCGGTCCATGAGTGTAAGCTCGGCCGATGATGAGGGTGATAATGGTGCACCTTTGCGCAAGAGACGAGCAGCCGAGGTTTCGGACGACGATTCAGAGCCGCAGGACGGTTCAGAGGGCTCGGAAGACGATCTACAGCAGTATCGTGGTCGTCTGGCTTCATCCAGCGACGAGGAGGGTGACGACGACGGTCTTGACGGTGTCTCGGACATTGAGGAGCTGGAACGACGATTGATGGCCGAGGGCATATCTCGCAAAGCTGGAAAGCGCAAAACAGACAAATACGACCATGCAGCAGATCTTTCTTTGTCCGAGCCATCGGACGACGAGTCTGTCGAGGAGCAACCCAGGAAAGCAGCCGCGCCGAAGAAGTCGTCCTTCATCCCATCGCTGACCATGGGAGGCTACATCTCCGGAAGTGGCTCAGATCTCGATAGCGACGTTGACATCGCGCCGAAGAAGAACAGACGTGGTCAACGAGCTCGGCAAAAGATCTGGGAGCAGAAGTATGGCTCTCGTGCAACTCACTTGCAGAATGAGCAACGGAATCAAGGTTGGGATCCAAAGCGAGGCGCAGTCGACAGTGATAGAGGTGGCAGATTTGGCAAGAACAAGGGCAATGGTGCGAACAGTATGGCTTTGGGTAAAGATCGCAGAAATCCTGGCCAGACCAAGCCTGCCGCGGAGGTGAAAACGAAGCCTCGTAAGGACGATAGCGGCCCACTACACCCAAGTTGGGAGGCTGCAAAACGTGCGAAGGAAAAGAAGTCGGCTCCGGTCGCCTTCCAAGGCAAGAAGATCAGTTTCGATTGATCTATGCAGACTCGATTCGACCTATTGTCATTCGTCGAACTATGCCGCAGCTTATCAAAGGGTGCAGTCCTACCCTCTACAAGTCCGGATATGTTCTGCTTTCTGACCAGGGCTGCGCCCGGCGGATATGTAAAATGTTCAGCGACAGCACATTGCCATCCGATAGCGACTTGTCCGAAAAGATGGCTCAGCGATTTTGCATGACGCCAAGTGAAGCACCCAGCATCGACGCATTGGTCGCGGCGGGTCCAACCGAAGAGCATCCTTCGACCTATCTCGGACCGCTCGAAAAGATCGCAGCCATCTGCAAATGATTCTATGCATCACTGGCTCGAGACTGAGGACTGAATTCAATATTATTTATCCCGGCTGTGGGCGCAGCAAAGATGAAGGGCCAATCTGCATCCCTTCCTAACATCGAACAGCTTGACCACGAGACGCTGTCCAACGCAATTGTTAGCGACGAAGCATAGCATTCCAGCTATTGAAAGCTTCAACACACCAGTCAACATGTCCAAGATCGATTGCAGAAAAAGCGACGCAGTACTCCACCAGTAGGTACCAGCAGTGTCTGATCGTACCTCAGAAGCACCGTACAGAGGGGCGATGTAGGGTAGTAGCAGGCACAGAATAGAAGCCGTGTCCTCGTTGACGTCCTCTGTGCTGGCCAATCTAGAACGACCTGCCTCACCCGTGCAGCACACAGTCATGAGGAGTCGACACGCATCTCGCACCCGAGTGCCCTTTTCGAACGCTGTTCACTGCCCTATGAATGGAGTGGGGGCGAGTATAGATACCGTGGGCAAAGCTTGGTTGACCCGGCATAGAGCCCTCGGAGAATGAAGGCAGTTGTACGCACATGGCTGAAGGTGCGGTGCATTGCATTAGTCTGCTGTGCCGTGTCCAAAAGCTCCACGCCGTTCAATGTGCAGATGTCAAGTCACATCATGTGGAGTCAAGAGCACCGTCTTCATGATCGACTGAACACCACTGCAATGCCCATTGAACGTTATGTACACCAAGCATTGGGTACATGTACACTGTCCTCCAGCAGAACCCTAGGCTGCGATGAGGGCGATTTGGCTGAGGTCGGTATGCCGCGTGCTGAGCTACGCCCAGTGTTCCATTCTCGATTCCTTGGGATGCTGTCTGCAATGCCGCTGTGACGGTACCGCACGATCTGTCTGCCAGGAGGCCACAGATGAAGCACATCCCCAGACGAAAACTTTCCCCACGGCAGTCGGTTCCTCGCCTGAGCTTAATTCATCCTCGAATCCTCCCGTATCACTAGCGTGCAAGGGCGCACCACACTAAGCCTTGTGACCTCTGTCCTATCGCATCAATTCCCCATCGGCGACAGCAGCAGTAGTATAGTCCTTCCGAGCGATTCGACTGACAGGTATGACCTCAGCTCCATGCCGTTCGTTGCTTTCGTGTCAAGCCATGCCAAGAAGATCTGTAATTCAGATGATTCAGCTTGTACCGATATAGAGCTGGTTCTGACCGTGCCCTAGAGAGGGTTCAAGCAGGAAGTCCTGATTTGCACCAAGACCCATCTTCACTTGACCAAGTCAGGAAGGTCGACTGCCAACAAGCAGTGCAACAGACCCGGCGTTGCAGTGTGACGCTACTCTCCGACATGATGCCCTTTTCGTCTGCTCCAATGGCGACTTGCAGGGCTCGCTTGACCTTTAACAGCTTGCTCGGAGTTCAAAGAATGCCGAATCAACGTGGTGCCCACGGCAGATGTGCTCCCCGGGTGCAGCCCACATATGTTCGGTCTCGCTTCAGGAGAGACTGATGCACAAGCCAAACTCAAGCTGCTGGTGTGTTGCGCTGCCTCAGACATCTACCAAAATCGTGTCGCGACACTTCTTGGCAATCCATGCCCAGACCAGGGAAAAGTGCCCATTTCGATTGCGGCTGAGGCTTCGTTGCAGTCAAGATATATTCTAATGCCATATGTCTTTGCCGTGGACGCTCGCTTTTTCTGAACACGGGCTTGCAAAAGCATTTTCTTTCTAATCTGTGATCAAGAACATGACACAACTGGGCACGAAGAAGAGTCGCAAGGGTTGCACCAACTGTAAGAGGAGACGGGTGAAGGTATGCCAGTATTGGAGATGCGACGTATGCCAATCGCTGACGATCAGACAGTGCAACGAACAGACCCCTTGTGCGAACTGCATGCGAAGGGGAGAGCAATGCAGCCTTCTGGCGTTCCCCAGCATCAATGTGAGTCGATTCGCCCAGGCTCGCCACCATATGATCAGACATTTGATCTGCTGCTATCGACAGCCATCTCGACAGCGGTAAAGAGGCATCTCGGGCGCTCGGGGCCATCTACATCTCCGTGATGCTCTTCGAGGTCTCGACGAAGGACCGCCAAGAGAAGGGATGCATATCCACTAGTACTAATCAGTGATGCTTTCTTAGGCCGACTCAGGGCATACTCACAACGACCACAGCCTCCCCAGAAGTTCAGAAGAATGGATCCAAGACCTGGAACTAATGCACCACTACGACCGCGACACTCTGCTCCAACCTCTCGGCGTCCGTGATGAATGTCAGCATCTATGGCAAGAAAACATACCCCGAGAAGCCATCAAGCACCCGTTCTTGATGCATGGCATTCTCGCCCTATCAGCCCTCCACATCGCACATGAGCGCCCAGCAGAATCAGAAAAGTATCTGCAGCTATGCGACAAACACCAGACAAAGGCTCTGGAGATGTTCCGGTCGGTGTTGTGTGCGGACATTTCACCTGACGTGAGCGCCGCCCTGTTTGCGCTCTCGAGTACCGTATCAATACTATCGATGGGTCGATCATGTACCGAAGCATCCCTGATGCCAGAGCTACAATACATTGGGATGGAGCAGGTCGCGGAGCTCTTTCTCCTTACCCGGGGTGTGCGTGACCTGATATATACCTGCATGACATGGGTCAGCGCAGGGCCTTTAGGCCCACTACTGGACGACCATTTCCTCCTACTTGCAGAGAGCGAGGTCTACCTTCCGGTAGCTGTGCAAAAGCAATTCAGCTACTTGCAGTCGATGCTAGTGGAGTCATGTCCGGTTGAATATTGTCCCGACTGTGAGCGAGCGCTCAAGTGTCTGGAGGACGTGTACTGCAATGTCGTTCGATTATCGCCTACGGATGAGGTCGAGACAAGCCAAATATGGCGGTGGATGTTACCGGTTCCATCCGAATTTGTGAGGATGATATCAGCTTGCTCTCCGCCTGCACTCGTGATACTCGCCCATTTCGCCGCTGTCTCTCTGTCTGTCCGGAAAGCGTGGTATACGAAGAACTGGGGACAATATGTACTAAGCGGCGTCAGTATGATGCTCTACGGGACTGAGTTCTACCATTGCCTGGATTGGCCTTTGGAGCAGGCCAGGACTAGAATGGTGAGTAATACCAAAATACTTTCGTATGCGCTGATTGTTGCTGACACCGGACTGTAGATGGTGCTTACACATCTTGGAGAGATCGATAGTGACATGAATGACAATTCACCTCCTGCGGCGAAGCTTGCGCTGGATGAGACACTTCTTCTGGACAGCGAGATAATTCAAGCGGACTTGGGCTTCGTCGATTTCTGAGGTGGCCAGGACTGCTTACGAGGAAAGGAACCCCATGAGAGACCGCTCGGTCGACATCATGCGCAACAGAGGATCTGGTCGGCAAACGACACACAGTGGGCTGGAAGAGGCCGAACGACCACTCCAAGGGTCGGAAAGATCGCCGCAGGATACTAGAACTCGCAGATATCGATCGAGAGGAACTGCTCGAGTATCAATATCTGAAGGCACAGGGGCAGAAATCAAATCGTGATAGATGGTGGTGCTGAAAACGACGGCTCTAATCGCAGGGTATGCGATACTGCATGCTCGAGCTACGCAGACTCACCCGATCCCCAGCATGGACGTGCGTTGAGCCAGGGCCAGTTGTCTTGGTAGAAAAGGACAACCAGAAAGGATAGCCTTCCTTGTAGAGCGTGAGCGCGTGTGTAGTCTTGATAGACGGCTCTTTCTATGTTCATATCTTGCAAAATTCCGCCTTTTCCTTCCTTACGACTTGTTCTGGGATTGCTGCAGGTACTGGTATGCAAAAAATGCTACGGCGGCGCCAACGAGAATGACGGCGTAGACGGCGACGCTGCCGTTGCCGCCAGCTTGGACAGCCTTCCGTGTGTCGGCGACCTGCTGTGCGGCGGACTTTGGTGCTGGATCACCCTCCTACGAGGCAGGTCAGCGACAAGGTCCGGCCATGCAATGTCTCTGATGACAAGGGATACCTGTCTCTTGAGGTTGCCAACCAGCAGACCTTCGAGGATCTCTCGGGCCTCGTCACTGTGGCCAACGTCTTCGAACGCCTCGGTTGCGTCCTGGCCGCCTACATCGAGCAGGACCTCCTCACCACCTCTGTTGTCAAATCTTACTGTCAGCCGAAGGATCACACGCCGAAGTGCCGCGGGAATCGATGAGGATGACGGGTGGAGTGGCGGATCAGACGTACGGGTGCTCGTCGACGAAGCTCGAGGAGTTGTAGACCTTGTCGTGGATGACGAGGTAGAGGTCCTTCTTGGACGTGTGTTCGGAGACGTCGGAGTAGGTGAATTCCTTGGTGTCAGACATGGTGCGATATCGATGTCGGCGCGAGATGCGAGGTTGTGCGTGTGTGTTTGGCGGGGGCAAGAGCAGCAGCAGCGCGCTCAGCAGTGTGTGTCGAAGGGACGTTGTGTGGTGCGTGGTTGATGTTGGCGAGACGGGATCCGAGCGCCAGCTGTGTAGTTCTATAGTCGGGAATGGGATGGTCAGCACGCGCATGCACCGCCTTGATTGGATCCCACTTCTGAGCTCGTGCTTTGCCGAGAATTGTCCTTGGAGGGAGCTAGATGATGATGTACCTCCTACAATTCCACCACACCGACGACGCGATGACGCAGGCAATTCTTTCCAGCGGCACCTCGTTGCTCGTTCTCGTACATACATGTACTTGCTGTCCGTCTCCCGCAATCCTCTCCGCAGCTGCCCTCTCGTCGCTGCCTCGTGCTGCATTGCCTAGCGGAGCTGTCTTCCGTGTGCTGTGCCGGCTGCGGAGCGACAAACCTACCTCCTGCCTGCGCTTCGGCCTCTGGCTTCGGCAAAGGACAATCATCTCGGCTTCACGTGCAAACTTGAATGTCACGAGCACAAGTTCGTCTTTCCCATATCGTCACTTGACAGCAGTATCTATTCGACAGAGCCTCACGCATCCTCGAACGGGCGGGCTGGAGTGTTGTTGTAGTAATGTGGTATACCAAGAAGAACCTCTTCGAATCCCATTGCCCCTTCCCTTGCCATAATTCTTCCCCTCACTCGCGCGCCCCGTCTTACCACATCCCCGACAGTTGACCCCATGCTGTCTATTTGTGCAACGCTGTTTCCCGTGAAAGCTCGCGACACTGCGATTGAATAAATATTCTGAAGCCATCATCGCACCCGTTGCTACACATTGCCGTTTGATCTGACAACCGTGTGCGACTTCCTTGCGCCCAGATAGCAAGAATGCTTGTTAACACGCGGAACGCTCACTCGAAATGCCAAATGCTTACTGCCCATCACCCGCATCGGTCCAGAAACGGTGACCTTTGCGGAAGATGCAGCTTCCTGTAGCTTCATGCTGTCACGCGTCGGACAACAGAACGTGCCACACCAGGACATAAAGCTTAATTGCCCTTGTTCTTACGTTCCTCGGCACGTGCGAGTCTTGCTGCCTTGACAAGCGGCGCAAGTGTCGCCAAAGGCTCGGCAGTCTGAATGAAACCGTGCTATGGACATGTCAGCGAGAGCCATTAGTGACGTTGAGCCAAATGTTACTTACCTTGAGCAAGTCATGAGCCGATGCTCTCTTGTCCGGATCTACCTTCAGCGCAAATGACAGGAAATCTCTGAACAAAGGCGTCAAATTGTGCTCTTCTTTGATGGCAGGCGTTCCATTGGTGGCGATCAAGTACAGAGCTCGTAGTGGAGACTCGGTCAGATACGGCGGCTCGCCCTCGATCATTTCGATGGCCATGATTCCAAGAGACCAGATATCGATTTTGCGGCCGTACTCCTTCCTTGTCACGACCTCGGGCGCCATCCAGTAAGGTGTGCCAACCATGGTGGTACGCTTCATGTACGACTCGTTGATCTGTGCGCAGAAGCCGAAATCTGTAAGCTTGATGCTGCCTTCCATGGACAACAAGATGTTGTCCGACTTGATGTCACGGTGGATGACACCCTTGGAATGCAGAAACTGCAGCCCGTGAAGCGTCTCTCGACACACCGCTGAGATCTGCCCTTCCGACATCATGTTGAAGGTCACCACGTCTGTTAAGCTTCCGCCCTCCATATACTCCATCACCACCCAAAGGTCGCCCTTGACGAGAAAACTGTCCATAAAGTTGACAACATTCTTATGCTTGCTATCCCTCATGACCAGAATCTCGTTGATGATCAGGTCCTTCTTGGGCTGCTGTTCAAGATTCATCTGCTTGATGGCCACGCACTTGTTAGTGCCGACCTCGAACGCTGTGTACACACCACCGGATGCGCCCTGTCCGATCTTGATCAGGTTTCGGTACTTCTTCGTTGGATCCGAAGAATTGCAAATGTGCTGGAGTTTGCTCAGAACCTCTGCATTCGTGATCGACTGTCGTGGACGCTGTCTTGGCCGTGGTGCCGGTCCCAGCCTGGGATCCACAGCAGCGGGATGTGGTATCTGTCGGGAGTCGGAGGGTGATGGTAGTTGTTGTTGGGGCACTGCTTGCTGCTGTTGGTAGACATTGTTGGGTTGCCTCTGAGACTGCGATCTCTCTAGCGACTGTTGCTTCATAGCTTGCTGGGCATGTTTCATGGCCTCTTCTTGTTGTCGCTGGTACTCCTGGGGCGACGACACTGGCGATTGAGCCTGGTATGCTGGTCCAGTGTTTGCACGACTCCGGCTTTGCATAGGTTGAGTATTCGACGAAATGTCGGTCACTGTTGGTGGTGCATATCTGACGGCAGGAAGACCGTTCTCATTCCTTGGCTGCTCTCGCTGAGGGCTGGGTACTGGTGGTGCTGCTCGTTGAGGTACCATAGTCGCCGAGTGACCTCCTGGAGGCTTGGGTGCTGGCCGCATAGGGAGCATGTTGCCATTGGCAGCAGGTGGACTTATCGGACTGCTCAGTCCCAGGCCTTGACCTCGTGGGACTGGCGGTGGTGCTCGCGGATTCTCGAAACTCTCCCCTTCATTCTTTGGAAATCGTGGACTAGCAGGCGGGCTCATGATCTGCCCATATCCTCCTGGGCTCGGCCCTTGCTGTGGGTAGCCTTGCGGCGCCAGCGATTGTGGACAGTCCCGTGGCTTTGCATTGTCGAATTTGTGGTAGGTCCAGTCGTCGCTGCCGTTGTCGTTGTTCTCATTGAAGAAGGTGACCACGTCGATGATGGCTTGCGGATTCTTCTTCTGCTCTTGTTCGGTGATGCCGTTCGCTTGCAATGTTCGCTGCCATTCTTTGGGTAGTCCCTACGTTTCAAGCAGTCAGTTCATGTGCAAACAGGTACGAGGTGTAGGTACTGCACAGCCGTGGCGGACCCTGTCAAACATGCAAACATCGGATGACCTACCGTGAACTCGCCTGTTTCTTGATCGTAGCCCACGTGGGTGACATGCACAGGATTCTCCGGCGCTGATATGGTAGGTTTCCGAGGCGTACCCACAAGGCTGGATATGATATTGGAAAAGCCGCTCTTCTTCTTAAGCACCTTGCCTTCCTTCCCACTCTCATCGCTGTACCTCTGACGTGGACTCCTCATGCCGCTCATGTCGCCCCGCGGGGACGCAAGATCATCCATGCGCCGCCCTGTCGCAGCTAGGGACTGCGACAGCCGCACAGCGGGGTTGGCGATGGCGGCGCTGTTTCCGTACGACTGTGTTTCGGTGGGCGGTGCGACGTGCAGTTGAGGAGGTTCTGGGCGCGGTTGCGTGACAGTGGGCGCAAAGGGATCGTAGGCGGGAGCTTGCCGGGTAGTGGAGGCGGCGCCAGCGGCGGTGGTGTAGTCAGTGGTGTAGTCGGCGGAGTAGGAGACGGCGTTCAGATTGTTCAGGATGTCGGCAGAGTCAAAACGCTGTCCGAGCAGGTCGCTCGACGTCTGGTGCGTGATGGACCAGCGCGCGGGCTGCGGTGTATGCGCGTGCTGGTGGTGGTAGGTGTAGCTTGGCGGGTGCAGAGAGTTCCGGTTGGAGCTGGCGGGCGCGTTATCGACGTCGCTGGCGAGCTGATTGCGATTGGAGTTGGAGTTGGACGAGCTAGGGCTCGGCAGCATTGGGCTAGGCGAGTGCTTCTGCTGTGCGTGGCGCCGGCTAGACGAGGAGCGTTGCAACGTGCGCGCTGCTCCTGTCGACGTCGTCGCTGCTACTTCTGCACCACCGGCAGCGCGGCGCGGACTGGTGTTGTTGCTGTTGCTGTTACTGCTGCTGTTGTTTGCAGACACACTGCGGGGCTTCTGCTGACCAGACGCGGCGGCGGCGGCGGCAGTGGTGGTGCTGCTGTTTGTGTGGAAGCGCCCGGGTGGAGCAGGCCGCCGGGGAGAGCGCTTCCGCAGTTTGTTGCGAGCGGTATGGTGGTCACCTGCTGCTGTGGAGGTCGGTGTCGATGTTGTAGGATGGAGCTCCGGCACGGCGAGATCTTTCATCTTAGCGCCAGCAGGTCACGGGCAACGACGACAAGCATCGACATGTGGGCAGACGGCGGAGCGTGAGCGTGAGCGTGAGCGTGAGCGGTAGGGTACAGAGAGCAGTGTATGGCATATATTGAGGGCTCGCAGTAAACACCAGGCGGGCTTGCATCAGACGACAGAGCTCTCCCTCCCTCACGCAGCGCCATACGCAGCATCCGTGCTGTCAAACGCTGCACAGAACCACCGCGAAATCCTGCTCGGCGGCCAATAGCTGCCCACTGGACACAGCCCAGCGACCCCACCGGCCTTCAACCCCCATCATGGCCGTGACGGCCTATATCATATGCTGCTTGCGATATGCTGTAGACTATAGTCCGTCTCTCCCAGCACCCGTGGCAGCCACTTTGGACGCTGGCAGCCCAGTCATCGCACTCCACACCACACGCTGTACGGCTACCGTTTGAGATGTGTCAACCGCAGCCTCTTCTCTGTTCACGCGTCCACCCGTCGCACCAGAGCTATTTGGCATCCGCGCACAGGGCCACGACCAGGGCCAACCCCTGCAAGCAATGCCGTCCCGGCGGTCCCGCCTTGACTGCCAGCGTGGCTCAACGTTGCCGCAGCGCAACGTGGACCTGCAAAACAACAATACCCTACCGGTGCTGCTACCGCACGACCAAATTCTTCGACCGCTCCTCAACAAGGCTGCGTGAAGGCTGCGTGACAGTCGTGTTGTGCAGAAGCGTGCAGAAGCAGCAGAACCGAACCCTTCCGGCGCCAACTACCAGCTCCGGAGTATACGGAACCTTGCCGTACTTGTCGCGTCTTCCATGCAAACGCTCCTCCGCTGCCAGTCGACTGATTCAGGTGGCGGTACGGTGCAGTCTGCGGCAGCCTCCCGTTCTGTGAGACGCTGGCTATCGAAAGCGCAGAGCAACAAACGTCTGGAAGCACCCTCTCGTTTCAGACTGCTCTCTTCGTCCCTGGCGCAACGTGCAGCGGTGCTACGCAGGACAATCGTTCCTCGTTGCTACCTGAGAGTACAAAGCCGGAGCATTGAAAGTCAGCGTCGCCGGAACAGAAGGCTGTATGCTTATGGCCTTGCAATGGCGAAACTCTCATTGATCGGCCCGGGTGCTGTGTGCCTAGTAGCGATAGCGGTACCGGTCGCCAAAGTGCCCTACCACCTACTATAGATACTATTGTCGTCTTGCCCGGCGCGGTATTTGCAAGTCGGAGAGCTCCGTCTTCCCGACCCCTTTTCTCCATCGCATATGCTGCAAGGTAGTAAGTAGGGCGAAAGCTGTACCTGGGCTCCTGGAAAACGCAACGACCTTCTGCATGCACATGGCTCGGAAGGGATGCGATAGCACGGCGGTCGCACGTGAGTACAATTGATAGCTTCATCGCCCAAGTGGTCGAGCGCGGTGTTCAGGTCGAGCAACTTGAGAGCACTACTGTCACCAGCGATAGGTCTAGAACGTAGCTCCACAGCACAGACCCATGACGAAGAGAATGAGGCATGTGGAGCCGTGCAGCACGAATGGGGTCTGACATGTCGACAGCATTCGTGTCTCCATCATCTCAGATGTCTCGATCTAGCGGTTATCCATGTTTGGCATTGATTGGGATGTCTGCACTCGTGCACTATGTTACATGTGATCACTTGGGCGTGACAGTGAAACCACCCACCGCCCTGGTATCTTGATACATGCACAGCACCTCATCTGTAAAAGTCACCCGGATCACCTTCATTGCCACTGGAGGGTACCCTGGCTTGTGGATGTTGCTGCTGCTGCTGTTGCTGGTAAGGCTGATATGCCTGATAAGGCGGCTGCCCACTTGGCTGCATGCCTGGGCTGATTGGGATGCCGGGCAGTGGAGCGCTCGGCTGTTGAGGCGCTTGCTGTGGTGGGTGTTGGCCGTCTTGTTGTGTCGAATACATGCTGGTGGGTGATTCAAAACTTGCTGTTCTTTGACGGCTGGGAAGACCGTCACGGTCGTTCCTTATGTGCGACGGTAGAGTCTGCTGCGCCTGTGTCTGCACGGGCTGGCTCTGTGGTTGCTGCGAGTAAGCTTCGTACGCCTGATTTGGAGCTGGTGGCTGTTGGGTTGGCTGCTGCTGGAACTGAGCTGAGGGATACGAGTGGCGATTGTCGACTGGCGATTCGTAGCCACCTGTCGCCAACTCCTGCGGGTTCCCACTGTTCAGGGTATGAATGCTGTTTGGTCTTATCTGGCCCTGGAAGACAGGAGCGGCGCCATAGGGATCAGTCGGGAGGATGTTGCCCTGCAAAGCATTCGGACTTGGCTTTCTTCGAATCTCGGCTGACTGAGGCGCACCTTGCTGGATGCCACCGGGTATGAAATGGAAGGGAGCAGGAACATTTGCTGCGCCCTGAGGTGGCCCGCTCTGTTGCGGGTAAGGACTAGGAAACCCACCTTGTGGTGGCTGCTCCCCGGGAACGGGTGAATAGTAACGTTGAACATCGGACTGCGGAGGTAGGTGCTGTTGACTTTGCGCAGCATATGGCTGCTGTACTTGGTAAGCCTGAGCCTGGGGCGGTCCCTGAGGAGGATAGCCCTGCATTGGAGGTTGCTGCATAGCATAAGGTGGTTGTTGATGTTGCGGGGGGTACGACGGTTGCCTCTGTCGAACAGGATATTGTTGCTGGTACTGCGGTTGCGACATGGAAGACTCGAGTAAAGCTTCGTAGTCGCGCCGTGCCTTGATGAACTTCTCGTTCAGCTGAGTGAAGTCGTCTACCGCTAGTTAGCCAAGCCATTGTTCGAAGTCAGTGTCAAGGTCATACCTTTCTTCTGCGAATATCGAGCGATGAGCTCAATCAATTTCGGTCGTATGCTCAACGTTCGCTGGTAGAGCTCACTGACTTCCTCCTCTTCCCGTTCGCCTCTCCTGCCACCTCCTTCTGCGCCTACGCTGAGCAACGCAAGCAACTTCTCGACATTCTTGATCTCACCGAACACCTCGGATTCCATTTGTGCATCTCTCTCCAGCTCCTCCTTCGTTGGGTCCTGGATCTTCTCGACGTAGTTCAGCGGGAAGATGCCAGTTTGTCCTCTCAGGCTGCCTTTCCACCAATCTTTGTATACCGACTCCAGCACAGCAATGATGTCGTTCTTTTTGAAAGCCAGCTCGCCGGCCTCGGAGGGCGCAAAGTCGTACAAAGCCCGCACTCTGCTCACTGTAGCAGCTGTAGTCCCCTGTTGGGGAGGTGGCGGGGCCTGTGTCGGTTGCTGGGTGTTGCCGTTGGTTGTCGCCGGTGTGTCCGCTGCCGGACCTTTGTCCTTGATGCTCAGCGCCAGTGCCATCTGCAGCTCTTCGTCCTCCTTCCTTCGGTCTTCTGTGCTGACTTCCTTCTTCACTGGCCGGCTTGGCGGCATCAGACCTGGTTGCTGCTGCCTTAGCTTGTTGTACGCCTGATCCATGATGCCCAGCTCACGCGACGATCGGAAGTCGTCGCTCCAGGAGCCCATGCGCTCCATGACCTTTTGCTTGACTTGAGCATGAGTGTTACGGTCTGCCGCCAAGCGCAGCAGTGCGTCGGTGAAGGCCTTGGAGGCGAGTTCCCGGTGCAGCGGCGGGCCACAGTTCTGCGACAGGGCGTTGGCGAGCTCGAGGGTATACAGCTGGACGTTGGCGTTGCGGTGGGCCAGGCGCTTGATGAGGGCGGCCATGGCCTGTGCTGGGCCTTCAGCTTTGGCCGAGACTCGATCGCAGACGTCGAGGATGTACTCCCAGTTCTCGCTCGTCAAGTTCTCGTCGGTGGCCTTGACGACGGCATCGTCCATCGGATTTGCCTGCGCGCGAAACATGATGCGTGATGTGCTGGCAAGACAGGACAGGGAGCAGAGATGTCGGTCTAGCGAGTGAAGTGCTCAGGGCGCGACAAGTGCACATGCGCGAAGAAAGTCACCTGCACGCTGGTCGTCAAGGCTGCCGTTATCCTCTCGCCAGCCCAACACCCGTGGACCCAAGCCCGCCAGCATGACGATTCCCAACTGGAAGCTTAAGCCACCGCGCGCTAGGGAGATCTCCCCTGCTCCCCTGCACGAGCGCGCCACGCGACACACCCCCTACCGAAACTGGCCTAACTACATGTACACATTCACCTCCATCTGCTGCACCATCATGACCACCAGCACACATCGCTGTTTCGTAGCACTATATAACATCACATGTACATGTATACCGCCAGCACGACGACCCCGGCAGGGCATCGCAGTCGCGTCCCCGCCCTTGACCAGCTGAAATGCGGCAGAGACTACGGCTGCGCCACCACCCGACGTGCGGCCCTTCACTGGCAAATGCTTCGGGCATTCCTAGGCTGCAGCATTCTCAGATGAACCTCACCAAAGACCGACCGATGTGCGAGGACATTGCAGGTCACGCTTCGCTTGGGCGCTAAATTCGATCCGTCTGTCAAGGCCAAAGGACGACAACATATCATGGGTATCACATATATACTGCGCCAAAGCTGGGCGATTTTTTATGCATACTGCTCTCATGAAGCTACCGTACATGTCTCACGACTTACCAGGAAACATTTCTCGCCACTGACTGAGAAAGTCCAGTCTGCCATCACACTCCGCAGAGCCATGCTTTTCAGCGAGCTGCCGCAGCTTTCGAGCATCACCGCCTTCTAATATCTCGTCTTCGAGCTTGCTCCAGATCCCAGGTGTATCGTCTGGCAGCCCGTGTCCACGCTTTTCTTCATAGAGCACAGCCTGGGCCAAGTGTGGTCGATAGGTTGTGCATTTGAGAGCTGTCGAGATTGCCTTGTCGATGAACCCAAGCGCTTTCATGCTCAGAATCCAGGCGTCGATATCGACTGACGAGTCGTCGGTCTCCAAATCTTCTTCGTCGTTGCGTCGGTTTCGTCTAGCAGCTGGTGCAGCGCGAGCCACTGGCGCTTGAGGTCGCAATTCGTCGTGTTCGTCTTCATCGGAGTCATCTTCTTGCAACGAAGGTTCCGGCATGCTTAGGTCTGGGATATGAGTCTGGGCGTTCATTATGTCCTGAGTTTCCAAGGCCTGCTTTTGCACGCTAGGTGATCTATCCTTCCATTCGTCAGGTTCTTCACCGTCCGAAGAAGCTTGATACGGTGAGCTGGAAGACGCGGCTGACGATATCATGATTGGCTCGTTGGTCGGTCCCAATCCAGCATTGACTGCATTCTCGGGCTCGGCCATGGGGTTATGTTCAGGGTCTCCCGGATGGATGAAGCCGCCATCAGGCTCTACAATCGTCAGATCTACATCGCCATCTGCACGATAAAGATCCTGATGCAGAGTGTCGTCGTTGTCTTCTGCTGCATCTTGCGATTCTTCCTCGTTGTTCTCCTCATTGCCCTGAGTAGAGCCATAGGGCATAGGTGTTTCGACCTGTTCAGAGCTTTCCTTGGTGGGCTCTGAGCTGACATGCTGCCGCTGGGAGGACAATTTGGGTGCAATATGTGTGTCGTCCTCATGCTCATCAAGCTGTGACATCATAGATTGGCTCGAGAGCTGGAAGTCGGGGGCGGCGAAACCAGTGTGTTCGGATGTCGAAGCGCCCAGGCTAGGATAGGCTATCTGAGTCCCGAACGGCTGACTTTGGCTGCTTTGTTGTGAACGGTGCTGCTGCTGCTGTGGAGAAGCTGGCCACTCCAAGTTGTTGTTGAGCGCCTCTTCAAGCTCTTGCTGGGAGGACATGGGCAAGTCGTGCTCAAGCTCAGGTTCTGTGACCACCTCTGGTATTTCCTGCTTGGCTTCCTTGGTGGCAACTTTGTCGGTGAGAGTGTGTAATTGTGGCACTGATTTCGCTCCCTGCTGCTGACGATGCAACTGGGCAATGTATATATTTTCGGGTGGCTTCCGCTGAGATGAGGCAGCCGTTAACGCACCCCTGCCTCCAGTCAGCTTACTCTGTGTAAGCGTTTGCCAGAAATTGGGCGGTACATGGTCGAATTGCAAGCCGTTGAGTTTGGGTAGAGGTCGAGGCGTGCCACCATCGCCAGGCGGAGTTTTGGTCTTGCTGAGAGCTGTCTGCAGATAGTCGATGAAGTCACTTTGGTCCTTCTCCTCCTCGTCCGGGGGGAGATCCGTGGCTCTTGGTATGTATTGTCGATGCTCTGCTTGCTGGCTGGCGAGATTGGCTTCTGTCAATGCGTGCTGACTTCGTGCCGACGACTGACTTGTGGCGCTTGCGTGTTGGACTGCAGTGTTGTCAGCGTCCAGGACCAGCTCACTGTCCTCGGCATCAATCTGTGATTGGACTTCCGAGTCATCATCCTGCATGATCTCGCGAAGCTGTTCATCAGCATCCTTGTTGGCTTCAGATGTGAGTAAGTCACGGGCACTGTGCTCCTCATGTCCGAGGCTCTCATCGCCCAGATTTGTTCGAGCTTTCGATGCCGTTCTTGTCTTGTTGTTGAGCTGGAATGCTTCTTCTCCCGCGCGAGTTCCAGATGCTTCAACGCCATCGCCGTCGCACTCCTCGTCATCGTCCGACCCCGCCGCAGCAGCATCTGCAAACAGTTGGCGATCGGCGGCCGTGTTCGCTTCGGAAGTAGGCAAAGTGTCAGAGAGCAGAGCTTTAATGACAGAGTCTGAATCTGGTTCAGCATTTGCTTCAAAGTGCACTTGCCTCTCAGCATCGCGGTTCAGGTCTGAGGTTAACACGATCTCTTGATCGGTAACGTCTGTGTCATCAACCGCATCTGCCTTCTGCTTTTTGTGAGAAGCTGAACAAGCAATAGGTGAGGACGCATGGCTCGTTCTTTTACGCTTCGTAGGGGATGCCGGTCGAATCACGTCGTTATCCCGAGTACAATATGGACCTGGCTCAGTCCTTGCGTTTCTGTGTTTCAAGCCGTTGTATACGGTGTCGTCGTGCTCGTCAGTCCCATCGTACCTCGCCACTGCCGGCTCATCGTTCCTCGTGGGAAGGAAAGGTCGGACGCGCGTCGTGTACAGACTGATCCATTCCTCCGCGGTGTGATGAGGATGAACCTGGTGGAACAGACCCCAAGCATGCTGCCAATCGTCCTTCGGGACGTCTTCAATGTCCTCCGCATTCTCCCTCAGTACCTCCAGGTCCTTGGCGGATGCCTCGACCGGAGCAGTCTGCTGCGTGGCTGAAGGGGAGCCATCCTCGTCGTCAGCGGGAGCTCTTACGCCTGGCGGATGCGGCTTGCCCAGCAATTTGGTGATGTATCGGCTGCGCCAAGCCTGGAAGGTATGCCGTGGATTGACCTTTTCCAGCTTTTTGTACACGTCGTTGCCCTTGACCGATGCTCCGTCCTGCTTTGCCTCTTCGATAAACTCCCACAGATCCCTGTCATCTTGCAGCGTGAAAGGTGTGCGCGTGTGCTTGCCTGGTATCACTGAGCCGACTGGTCGATCGCTTCGAAGAGTCCCTCCAGTTGCGTGATCTGCTGGGTTGGGCAATGCGCCATCCTTGATGGCGCGATCTATGAGGGTGTATGAGTAGCTGCCGCCTGGGGCATCCTTTCGCAAGTGGTCCGCAATGACATAGTCGCACTGCCCCTCGAACCTGACCACCTGGCCGCCATTGGCCTCAATGTCCCTTAAAAGGCCAGTTCGGCGTGGCACTCGCTGCACTACGAAGAACTTCAGACCGTCAAGCACGTTCCCTACTCTTGGCGTTGCGCTTGTCGCATTCGACACGACTGTCGGCGCGTTCGCCATTAGGATGCGCGCACATGTATGCTCCGGGTGGTAAGATGTGCGAAGAAAGTAAAAGTTCAAAGTGGTTGTGAAGTTGACGCGGGGGAGGAACGCGTCTGTACCTGGTAGACGCGAACTATATAGGGGAAGATGGCGGCTGAGCCAATCAGAGCCAGCTGTGGCGCAGTCAGTCAGATCGCCTGCTGTTCCACGCAGCAGCATTGCTGATGCCTTCCCACAACATTCACCTTGCAACCACAACATCTCGAAGCTGGCCAGGAAGCTCCAAAGACCAAAAACGAAGTCCGAGACGATGCTGCTGAAATGGGAGCGCTTCGCAACATCGCTATCGCCGTCCTCGTCGTGTCCTTGATCACCTTCGTGGCACTTTTTGGACGTCTGCCAGCCCTTAGGAGGACACCAATAGGCTGGCTCCAGCGAATACTCTGCCTCCATCTACCAAATGGGCTACGGAAAGTCGATCGGTCTCTTACTGGGGGACGAATGACACATAGAAGCCAACGCCTTGGGCTATACTTGTTCTACGAGAAGAATCCGGCGGTTCTCATGATCTTCCTGGCCTTGTTGACCGGAAGCGCCGTACTCTTTCTCTGGAACACTGTCCACCGTCTACCTGCTGGGCTGCTTGTTCCAATACCACCGTTGCTTGCTATGCCCTACACCTCCACGTATCTTTGTGTTACCTACAAGAAGCACTATATCTCGGAGCCAAACTTTCGAGCGCGCATGGCCGACTATCCATACGATCATATCCTCTTCCGATCAGGGACTACATGCCGGACTTGCAGCATTGTGAAGCCAGCGCGATCCAAGCACTGCGGATTTTGTGGCTTCTGTGTAGCAAAGTGTGACCATCACTGCCCGTGGGTCAACAACTGTCTGGGTCGTGGGAACTACCGCTACTTTCTGGCACTACTGCTCACACTTGGCATGTTACAAATATACGGCGCCTATCTTAGTTGGTGGCTCTTGCGGCCGTACTTCAACATCGATGGAAGTACTGGGCTTCTGTCGTGGGCTCGGATGGAACTTCTTGGAAATGCGCTGGTGATAGCTGTGAACAGGGGAGGCATTTCGATTGCTGGTGTAGGTCTGCTTGCGGCATCGACTGCCGCCTTGCCACTCGGATTACTGGCATACCACTTATACCTTATCTGGGCAGGCATGACCACGAATGAGTCGCAGAAGTGGTCAGACTGGAAAGACGACATGCTCGATGGTCACGTCTTCCAGGCCAGTCGGGTCGAGCTTCGAAAGCACAATCGGCAACGAAGCGCTCCCAGGGGTGTGAATGGCCATCACAACCCGGCGTTAGATACTTTCGACGACGATGCCGTGGTCACTTGGCCACTCACCAGTGACACTGTTCTGGTGAGAACACAAGATGGCAGACCGCCACAAGGCCAAGAACACTTGTGGTCTCGCGTCTGGAGCCTGGACGACATTGACAACATCTACGATCTGGGTGGGCTCGAGAACTTCTTGGACGTCTTGCGCGGCAAGTGAGTTGCACTTTCGCTTTTCGAACTTGAGGTAGTATACTTCAGGATCAAAACAATTCTGATGTGCTCTTTACATAAGAGCTCATCACACTTCACTTCTGCTTGCAGCGCTCCTGACGTCTGAAGCCAACGCTTCCTCGCCTCTCGAAATTCTACGAACCTCCCCAGTGGCGATGACTAGCCCAGAGCCACCTCACCACAGTCACTGTTAGACACCTCGAAGCCCACACTAGTATCGCTCTGCGTGAGGAATGTTCCACTTCGACTTGATGGACTGCATGTTGCTCCAACCGCTGGAAAGAAGTAACATGTACCCGTGGCTGGATGCCATGTCGAGCCTCCACACGTCCCCGCCTGAACGCATTGCGCACAGCATGAGTATGCGTTGACGGTGTTATTTCCAAATGAGAAGCCATTGTCTGGATCCGTCACAGCAATGCTGTAGATCCTGTTACCATCCACGAAGGAGGCGATGTTGTCTTGTGCGCAGGCTGCGTAGGAGGTCGGTTGTGGCGCGAAGATTGTAGATGTGGTCGTGTAAGGTACGATCACTGTGGAGGAGGCTGTAGAGGTGACGGTGATAGATTCTGTATGAGAAAAGGTCAAGGTAGTCGAGGCGGCTATGGGAGTCTCTGTGAGTGATGTCGTCCTTGTAGCGTACAATGTCTTCAGGCAAGCAGAGATCAGCACAACATCTCGAGCGGGCCCAACGTGCCCGTGAAAAAGCTGAGATCTCACCTTGGTAGTTTTGCCTTGTGGCGCTACAATGGTTCTAGTCTTCTTCGCAGTAGAGGTAAGAACCTTTGTTGTCACTATCTGCACTTTCTTGAAGCACGTCACAGATCCCTGACAGCCTCCTCATTAGTACGTTCCAAGGAGCGTGGTATAAGTTCTCGACACAGCAAGGCTTACCGAATATTGTGGAGGATCATAAGTGATCTTGCCATCAGGACCGCAAATTATCTTCTGCCCTGCCGCACGCTCTGCAAGGGCAAAAGGTGCAGCATTTTGAAGACGATCACTTGATCGTCTTCTCTTCTTCGACACAGTGTGGCCGCTCGCTGCTAGAGCAGAGGAGATGGGTATCAGGCCAGATGCGGCTATGGTGGCTTGGACTCGTTAGAAACCGTGCAAAATGATGGATTGGTCTATTTACTCGTTTCAGGGATGCTTGTAGTAGTTTCAATCGATGTGGAGGTCGATGTAGTAATGAACGTCGTCAGAAGTGTGCTGGTCTCGGTGAAGGAGAGCGTGCTCGAAAAGGTGTTGGTTGTCTGAGGCAAAGTTTTGGTTGTCGATTTGGTAGTAGTCAAACGCTGTGCGATCGTGTGACTCGCTGACGTTATCGTGACAGTGGGTGTAATGGTGCTCTTGATGGTGCGAGTAAGGTGGACTGTAGATGCCTTGGTAGTGGTCCCGCCTGATCCTTTCTTGGTGATGAGGGCAGTTTTGCAGAACTGCTGCGTGAAGGTGGAGGTATAGTCTGCAGCTGCGCTCACTGCCAGAGCAGCAAGGGCTATGATGGATCGGTACATCGTAAGCACGCAATGATCGAATGCAAAGGAGGATGTCTTCTGCCTCCAGCAGGTGGGCGATGCTTTTCAATCATTCTTGCAGCTGGCGCTACTACACACCAGCTGCCTCGCAGTTGTACCCGCGGCTCCATAAATGCTCCGATCCTGCGTATTCCGCGAGTCTCCCCCTGGAAGCGACAACGCCTTGGCTTGAAGGAATGAGGTGGACAACGAAGTTAGGTACGCTAGCCACTCTCTTCTCCCAGCAAGACCTTCGAACCAGTCACGGTCAAGACTGCAACCCAGTCAGCTTTAGCCGCATGCATACACGAGACATTCAGAACCCGAAGTCATTAGATTGACATGCATCGTGACAGGTAGTCGGCCGATGTGTGGGTCCTTGCAATGAGTGCGTCTGGTCAGACGCTCTAGCACTTGTGCCATCAAGGGTGCCTCCGATGAGCAGTGTGATTGTGTTTGAGAAATGGAGGGTTGGATATTGTGGACGGTCTAGCATCAAGTCGAGTGTCGTAGCATACCTTTCAGCCAAGGCATGATAAGCGTTCGTCTTAGCAGTAATGGCAAGCACTCCCCCAAGCATTCCGAAGCAAAGTATGATTAGTAGGCGCTGGACCTCGCTACAGTACATCGGACTTCTCGACCCGGGTGGCCACGTGTAAAGTGCCACATCCAGACCCGTTACCCATTCTGGCCGGCTGAATCTCAGCTTCGAAGGTGGTACAAGACGGAGCAGCCAGAAAAGATGTCGCTTAGAGTCTCGGATTTCATTCCTGGGAACCATTGGATGACATGCATGGCGAAGCCTGCAGACATCTCCGATCCGCAGACAGCTCGAACTTGTTCCTGGTACCAGAATGCCTCTCTTCGTGAAGACAATAGTGAACTCCTGCTCTACTCGGCGCCCGGGCCAGAACGTCCCGAGAGCGTTGTCTCTGGATGGGACCAGGTTTATCGCCATGTAGTGTGTGTGACCGGAGCCTGCACTAGACAAACATTTCATCACTGTCAACGCGAGGCAGTCCCCCATATCCTGTCCGTGATTTTGCGATTCTTCCGCTGCGTGCAACGATGGAAGAGAGCTGTTCATGAGTGTCGTGGCCATTCCTCAACCTTACATTACGCTATTCATCAATCCTATCTATATCGTAAACATGAAATCATAGATTGGCATCGCTTTATCGTACAGCAGATAGGCTTCATGCTTCTACAGGTCCTTTCGTGCATGCTTCGAGTAGTTCTTGCGCAGGGTACCGCCGTACTGGAGACTTGTCAGCGTTTGGTTTCCGTTATTCTGTAAGAGGTACACTTACTTTGTATAATGCAAATGGGATAGGGATAAATGCAATCGAGATGAACGCCAGAGTTGAGCTTGCCCAAGCTACGCCAAGATTGTTGAACATTGCGCTGGCAAATAGAGGGAAGCCGGCGCCGAAACTCGATCGCATGAAGTCGTTGCCAGCCAAGACACTGGCTGCATGCTCAGGATACGCGTCCGGTAGGTAGTTGAGGACCGAGTTGAAAAGGAGGAACGCTCCGACAGAAAACCAGGCAGACCCTATGATAGGCATAATCCAGTGGATGTCTGGTCGCGCAGACCAGCCGAACCAGAATAGGCATATTGGGATGCAGAAAGCACCGAAGAAAGATGGGATCAACCGAAGCTCAGGCGTAAGCTCGCCATTCTCGTCGAAACGCGGCTCCAGATACTTGTGCAGATACCAGAAGAAGGGTGGAATCACCACAAAGGCGCCAATGACTAATGCGTGGTCAGTCTCTTGCTCGCTATCATGGGTGGGGTTATTGGAAGTCACTTACGAATACCCAGATATGCCAACCCTTCTGTGCCAAGCCCAAATCCGTACATCTCGATGAATACGATGACGAACGATTCGAACCAGATGTACAGCAAGCCGTAGATCAGCGCAATGTACAGGTTAAGCAAGAACACCATGGGCTCTGTGAAGTTCAAAGTGAACGGCTTCACGAGAGCCATCATGACAACGTCTCTGCCGGTCATCTGCTCCGACATCAGCTCAGGCTCGCACTTCAGCTTGTCGTTGCCAGTCAGCTTGCGCAGACGGCGTGTGCGCCTCAGGAGGATATTGTTCGCAGAAGTCTCTGGGAAGAAGAAGAACTGAGACGCGTCAGTAGGGTGTTCGATGGCACAGACACATGCTTACTGACCAGGAAGATGAGGCAGAATGCGGATAGCCACATCAGCTCCCAGATGGGCCAAGACCAGGGTGCTTTGATGACACCGTTGGTACCACCATACTGAACAGCAAAGCCACCGATCAAAGGTCCAAGGGTCGGTCCACAGATGGCTGCAACACCCCAGATAGACATGGCATACGCACGCTTCGCCGGGCTCCAGATATCAGCCAGCGATGCACCACCAGTGGCCAGGACAGGACTTCCGAAGAAACCAGTGATGAATCGGAAGGCCAAGAGCATACCAAAGTTGCTAGCTAGGGCGACAGCTGGCTGCAAAGCCACGAAAACCACTAGAGTCCCGAGGTAGATTGGGTTCCTGCCCACCTGAGGGATCTCAGACATTGGCGACCAGAGCATGGGGCCAAGACCATAACCTGCGACGAACAGGCAGAGGCCCAATGTCGCCGCTACTTGGCTCACACCAAAGATCGCGACTACATCTGCCGTACCAGCAGAGTAGATCGAGCTGCCAATGTAGACCGAAGTCGTCAAAAGGCAGATCTCGAAAGTGACGAAGACTTTCTTGAATGTTGACCAATTCTGCGGATTTTCGGGGTCGTTCTTCCCCCACCAGCTCACTAGATGGATATCTTTGCCCTTCTCTTGGTCTATCTTGGCACCAGATGCCTCGTTAACGGTAGCATCGTTGCCGGTAGTTCCTGACGCTTCAGATGAAGACCATCCATTCGCTGTTGGCCGATCCGGCTTGTCTAGGTCGTCATTCTCCTTCTCGGAGGCATCGTCATCTGGAGGGTTGGTGTCACCATGGTGTGCCAAGTTGCCAGACTTCTCCTGGTCGATGAATTTCGTGTACAGCGACGGGTCTTCCTCTTCCTGATACCGAAGCAGTTTCCCTCGCGACAGGAACCTGACCGCATGGCCAAAGGCCGTGTCTCTGATGAGCTGCGACATAGCCGAGCCGAAGTTCGTGGTGTTGATTTCCGTTCACAGAGCAGTCCTGTTATGACACGAGCGAGGCTGGAGAAGAGGGAAGGAGAGTACTTGTTCTCTCTCGCGCGCTGCACCAGGACGCGCTGAGAACTTACCGTACTTAGCCATATCTTTGATCATACATCGCTTTTTCATCAATCCCGAACTGCCAGACGGTTAGAACAAAGCATCCACTATGAGCGCATCGAAGCAGCACGGAACCGCCAACGAGAAGGCTTGTTTGTGCGAGGCCCGCGCTCCGGACCCTGAAGCACGAATGAAAGTAGAGATTCAGACTGATCGTCGCGATCCGATCTCGAAATCTATCAAAACCTTCTGTGAGGCGGCGTTAGTGTGTTATGAAATGATGATGTAAACGGCTGTCAGTGTTTGGTGGCGCTGACACTTTTTGCCAAGTCCTCGACCGCAACGGAAGTGACAGGGTACCCGAGCCGAAGATGGCTCGCGGAGCACAGAGACGCGAATGAAGATCACTATTCCTTGCTCTATCTCAATCAAGACATTCACTTCTCATTTTGGTGACAGTATGAATGTGTCGGCTTTAGGTACCGCTCAAGCTTCGCAGAAGGTGCCACAAGCTCTTGGTGGAGATACAAGCAGCATGAAGCCTGGTAGCGGACTTGGTATGTGACACTTGTCGAGCAATACGGAAGAGCTGCTCTCGAGGACGAATTGGGATGTCAAGAAACTGCGTTGCAGCGTAGGTCATTCAATCGTGTCATTGCCTTCTGAACTGTGCTAGGCTACGACTCCTCTCCTTCTTGACCCTCTCTCGCCTCGAATGTCAGGTAGCCATCTCCAATTGACCCTGTAATCTGTTCCCACGCTGGCTTGACTCCTTCGAGGACTGCATCTTCCATAGCAAGGTCGTGCGACAGGTGTTGCAGCGTGATTACAGAACCAGTACGCTGCATCGTAGTGGTTGAAGATGCTGGAACTGTGCGTTGATATTGCATTTTCCAGAGGACTTGTGGTGTCGTTGGCTCCTCAACGCTTTGCAAGAATTGTACCACAGCCTGCTCGAGATGAGCAAATCCTCTTGAAGCATTCTCAGCGCACGATGCATATAAGACACCTGTGACCTCACGTTAGCAAATGCACTGAGCCAGTTTTAACAGCGAGTTTAGTGCACGGCTGGAACGATGGTTTCAGGTTGTCAGAGATATGTTGTTCTTCAATGCGATTCAGGCAATGTAGATAAGTATTCATAAGTTTGTTCATCACTTCGTCGAAATTGGGGGCGATGTACTGAGGGCATGTGGGAAGATGGAATACTCACATTGTCCTGGAGGGCATTCGCCTGACTCGCTCGAGTGTACGAAGATGTGTATCGTCGACTCTGTCTCACCAGCTGGCTTCACCATCACCACGGCACCTGCTGGTGTGACACCACCTTCGGACGTGCGAGGGAACAAGGAATTGAGTGACGATGATACCACAGAAATGGTGTTCGAAGTTTTCATCAACGAAGTGGTTTCCGCTGTGTTCGGTGCGGTGCCTGGAAGATCCTGCTGCAGGCCGGCGAGCCACTTTGTAGTCACTTTCTGCCCATCGCTGAGCTCCACGCGGAGGTTGAAGTCGTCGTCGGACTGCACATCTATGATGCCACGGCCCAAAACGTAGACACCACCTCCCACAGCACATGCACGGCAGGCGACCTGAGCGATCTCCGCGAGACCTCCCCACTTTGGAAGGACTGCACCGAATCCAGGTCCGAGCATCCCTATGCTGCTGAGATGGCGCGCAACTCGGGGCAGAGCGTATTCGACACTGATCTCCTGCGTAGGCCGATCGCTCAATGTTAGAGCCAAGATCGGCGCATGTGAAGATGACGGCAACCCGAATTTGTCCTGCAGGAAGGTCGAGAATTCCTTCGTCCGATCGTCCTGCCAGGTTTCCAGTTGCTCGTCGTAGTTGACCACGAAACGCAGAAACTTCATGAGCGAGCGCTTGGCTTTGAGGTCCAAAGACTTGTCCTGGAACACGTCTTCCCGACCTCCAGGAACTCTGATCAATCGTGTTGGAGTGTCGGCGTCCTGTGGAGCTTCATCGAGGATGAACCATGATCCTACTGCTTGGAATTCGAGCTGACTGTGTGTCCGGGAAGAGACCATCGCGGGCAGTAACGCTGATCTCGTGTACAGCAGTTGAGGAGCGAGCGCGAGTGAATACGCCCGAGCAGGGCCCAGTTTTGTGGTTGTAGACACTTCATCCTCCGTCGGCTTGCTCACTGTGGCATGACTGAAGCTCGTCTTCGCATCTCCCTCCTCGGCGGCATGCTTTTGCGTCCATTCCTCGGCTTCAGACAGGCTCAAAGCCGCTTCATCACCGCCGTAGTAGTCGTTTCGGTCAACGTGCAGGATCTTCTTGTCCGAACGAGACAACGAGCTTCAAGTGGGACTTTGCGTTAGTCAGCCTGAGCCTCACCGCGCAAAAGCCAGATGCACGTACAGCGCGAGCAGCGACTGCGGCAGGCCGGTGCCTGAGATGACCACGTCCCAGTTAGTATCTTCGAGAGACTCCATCGTGGTCGGTCGTTCACATATTGCTCGGTTGATGTTGGAGAGAGGAAGGTGCGGCCAAGTCGGCTCAAAAACTTTGGTTGCGGGACAGCACGTGCCATTCCCGCAAGACAACACTTCCTCCGCAGAGCTTTGCGTTCTTCCTTCTTCTCTACATCGCGCTCTTGTGACGAAGTGTACCCATCTATGGCGCTGAGTTGGCATCGGATCTCTTCACTGCAGGTCTGTGAGCGCGAGAGAATGAAACCACGTCCTTGTATCTCCTGCCTTGATTTTACGTGATTTTGCAGGTCGAAAGCGACGAATATGCCCATGAAAGAAGGAAGAAGATTTCTCAACTGCAAGTCACTCTGGATCAGTCACACTAGCCGATCTGGTCGAGTTCTGCCGACATGTACGAGGCCCAAGCACTTCAGCTGGCAAAGACCACACTCTGTTCGCGACGAGATCTGAAGGACTTGCTGCTAGCTACCGTCACCCAACCAAAAATCTGGCCTCTGTCGGTGCAGCTGAAATATCTCATAAATCAGCACTATCGCATACATCCGACCAAAAAGACTTGCTCATTTCACGATGGCCTTGGCTCTTGCTCATCTTCACTCAAGCGCTGCATCATCTCCTCGAACGTCCAACGCTGCTGCACAAGTACACATATATTGCCCTTCATGTCTTCGATACTGCCACACATCACCGTCGCCAGCTGCGACGATCCGTTTGCCGCCAGAACCGCCCTCGCCTTGGCCGCTCTGGTCTCGAGAGCAGTGGCATACTGCTGAAGCACATCCACTGACATTGCGTGGGCGTGAGCGAGTGCGCATTGTACATCGTTCTTTGGCGCGGTAGTGTTCCAGATTTGCTTGTGCATAGGCTGCGCTTGTGAGAATGATGTTTTGGGTGCTTCGATGATGCTCTGGAGGCGGCTGGAAGAGCCAGTCGCTGCTTGTCCGGGTTGCTGAGTTGACATGGTGTGTGTTTTACTTGAGCTGGCCTGCTGGCGGAAGAGCACCTTTTGAATGAAAGAGCTCCAGGTGTTTGCCATGGATCATACTGCACTTCGAATGAAGGGATGGACCAGAAGTTGAGGGAAGCAAGTGGTATCGTCGATTGTTTTGGTCAGATCGAGCTCCGAAGGGTGCTTGCATTGCTTTACTTTCGAAACGACCCCCTTCAAATGTGATCCGACGGGCAAAGGAAGTGATGAAAGGACTGCTGGTGCAGCAAACAGTCATAGGACGTCTTCCATGATATCAATAACATATAGGGGAAACATCACTTCACCAGCTGACAACGAAATCATCGCCATGGATCACGACCAGCAGACACTTCGCGCCCGACTGCTGGCAATTCTGGTAAGATTCCGCTTCATGTTGAGGATCCTACCTGGCTAAACAAGCGACAGAGATCTAATGAGGCACCCTCCGATTCCACTGAACTATCCGATCTAGTGCACCAGCGGCAGCTGTCTATCACTACACTCCGGGATGCAATAGTCATTGCTGCTCGAATAATGTTGCTTGACATCGAACGGAAGTGTTCTCGTTTTCCAAGCGACGTGACTCTACAAAAGACACTCGACAGAGCTATTACTTTGGCAGAAAAGATCATAGCACTGGAGGTACGCATTGAAGGTCAATGGCTTGAGCCGATGCATTTGCTGGTCAATCCAGACCATTAAATTCGCCTACGAACACAGCTAACTGATCTTTCTACATAGGAGGCTGCGGAACGAGGTGGGGTGAATCAGCGATGGAAGACCACATGCCATGCATGCGTGATGTGAGTAAGCACCGCAACCTAAGGATCTTGTAGACAACTAGACACTGACGTCGGCAAAGGCACAGCGTACGGCTACGAAGGACAGCCACCACAGTGATTCGCGCGATCGCAAGGAGATCTAGGCTGTAGCTGCTTCATTGCGCCACAATTCGATTCATACATTGTCGACCGGCAATGCCCTCGCCAGATCTATCAGGTTATGTACATCGCGAGCCAGATACGCCCGTCTTTGCATAATACAGCGAAGCCCAGCGACCATGTCGTAAATCGTCGCCAGGGATCGGAAAGTGTGGTAGAGTGTAGTGTCGAGTCGCGAATCGTACAAACATTCGTACTCGGTATGCAAATGCTGAACGCTGCGCACCCCTGAACAGGAAAATTGGTCTCCCTCCTTGTTGCATCAAAACGCCTCGCCTGTTCCTTTCTATAAATCTTGTCCACCAAGATCCGAAATGACTGTGGCTTTCCTCCGTGTCCTCTGGAACGCGGACATGTGGTAATGTGTGGTGCTGAGTTCCGCCCATTCAAGCACAAATCAAGCCCAACTCCGACATTTCAAGAGCACGAACAGCGAGTGGTGGCAGTCAAGCCGCTGCTAACCGTCCTTCACTCCCTGCCGCGCTCGCAGAGCTGTTTGCCGGAGGAGGTGGCAGCTCTAGTTTTGTGTTCTCTGCCATCATCCTTTGGAATCCAATACCGACACCCTCGATGACTGCAAGCAGGATGGCGCATCCGATGGCACCGTTTCGTATCGCTCGCGGACCTCCTCGTACTGCTAATGCGCCTCCCGTGAAAAACCCTGCGATGATTGCGTTCCATGGATCCTCCTTCTTGCGGACGCCTTTTACTGCGCAGTCGAATGTGCTGAACATGCCGCCCCACACGCCGAAGTTGCCGCCGAGTACCGGTGCGCGTGCTTTTATGGCTGTGATGGCTGTTCCTTGTGTTAGCCTTTAAAGCTGTCATGCTCTCCGCAGGATCTTGATGTACCTCCTATCCTTCGTTCCCCGTAAGGGCTGTTCCTGAAACCTTTCACTCCGTGCCACACTGCTCCTCCTATCGCCTGTGCCGTAGTCAGTCGTCTGAATCCTCCAAGGCAGATATACAGCGACATACACCCATACAAAAGGCTCCGCCGAAATCTGATAACGCGACCCAGGGACACGGGTCTCTTGAGTGGTCCAGTCCATGTCCTCGTTCGCCCATGGCGCAAAGTGCTCTCTACGGCAGTGTGTGTAGGATCGGGCCCGCGTTCGGTGGCGTCTATATGAAGATGGCGAATCGTCGTAGTATGAGGTTGAACGCTGGACTAGAAGCGCTGTAGACGGGCTGTATGCAGATGATGCGACGAAGGAGTGGATGGTGGAAAGTTCTGAAGGGTGACGATCGAAGTCGCTTCTTGACGGCTGCAAAGAAGTCAGGGCAGCTCTTCCGACGCGGCGATCGGAGCATCTCGGCCGTGAAGCATCATCGCTCAAAGGCACATGCACGCGACTTTGTTATGCGGTAGAGCTGCTTCCCACTGTCCAGCAGCTCACCATCGCACACAACACCCAGGACCATGTCGCGCCTGGCACCCCCCAAGACGTCGCCGGCGCGGCCAGAGAGGCAAGATGGTGAGCTGCACACCCACTTTCGAGGCATGCGACTCGCCAGCACGAACACCCCAACTGACACTCCTCCGCCTGCAGAAGTATGCCCCGTGTGCAAGTCCACCACCTACATGAAGCGCAACATGCGCTTCCTCGTCAACCCGGCATGCTACCACAAGATGTGTGAGTCCTGCGTGGACCGCATCTTCTCCCATGGCCCCGCACAGTGTCCCATCAAGGGTTGCAGCGAGACACTGCGCAAGAACCGCTTCCGACAGCAGACCTTCGAGGACATCAAGGTCGAGAGGGAGGTCGACATCCGGAAGAAGGTGGCCGCAGTCTTCAACAGGAGAGAGGATGAGTTTGAAAGCTTACGAGCCTACAACGACTACCTGAACGAGGTCGAGGACATCACCTTCAACCTGATCAACAACATCGATCTGGAGGATACCGAGAGGCGATTCAGAGCATACGAAGATCAACACAAGAGCGAGATCGCCGAGAACGCCAGTCTGGCTCAGCAGGAAAGTATGTCATATTCAGCCTTGCAAAAGGCGGAGCGGGAACAAGCCAAACAGAGGCGAGAAGCAACACGCAGGGAAGAGGCGGAGGAGAAGCGGGAAGCAGCTGCGAACAAGAAGGACATGCTACGACGACTAGAGAGCGGACAAGATCCCGAGCAGATCGCGAGAGAAGGGCAAGGCGTCGCACTGAAGAAGCGCATGAACCGTCAAGCAGCCGCAGAACGACAAGCAGCACTCCAAGCCGCCGACACAAGGAATGGTAGCAGCAGTCTGGTCATCAAGGGCCTCAAGGCGAAAACGAAAGCCGCGCCGGAAGCACCACTCGATCCCTTTGGCGGCTTGAGCTTCGAGCACCGATACTATGCCGTCCAGGACGAGTACGTATGGGACGTTCTGCGAGACGCAAGAAAGGAGGCTGTAATCGGAGCTGGAGGCTACGACGTATCATCTTTCACGAGTCGTGCGTTGTGTGAAGCGTTCAGCGGACTTGGTGTTATGATCGCCGACGAGAAAACAGAGCGGGACAGAATCACGCAGCATACAGCGGTCGACACTTTCAAAGCTGAACTCGCTGCCAAAGACGTCAAGATGGAGGAAGCACCTTGATGTGGGTTTAGCAAAGCAAAGGAAGCACAGCATTGTAATGATTATGATGATGATACCCTGGATTTAGCGTGGCGTTGGGAGAGCATGCGCATGAGCAGAACGCATTTGCGTCTATAGACATACACTATACCAATATTTTGACATGTTTATCGTGCCATGATCATACGAGCGCATATGTGATAGGCAAACCAAGCTTGTACGAGGCTATTCTATCGTGACAGTCCAACAGAAGAGCAGGACGTCGCGCCAGAAACCCCTTTTGCTATCGGACTGCTTGTAAGGCGAGAACAACACAGATGAGAGTTGCTTCACCTGTAGAACAGCCCATTGCTGGGGTAACGAGTGACATCATGATCACAAGCGTGATAGTAATTTCCTGCATCTCATGTGAATAGCAATGATCCCTATGAGGGCTTGATCCTGGCAGCTCTGAAGCGGCTGACCTTCTTAAGTTTGCCATCCTCGCGCTCTTCCATCAGCTGCTCTTCCCCGTCCTCCTCTGCAGGGGCTTTGAACCCGCCCTGCTGTCGGATCATATCGTTCCGTCGCCTGTAGTACTCGGCAGCAAGTTCTCGTCGCTGCATGATGTCACTAGGTTCGTCCTCGGAAGGAGCCGCGACATTCTTGTGCATGGTGGGTGTGCGCTCAAGCAAATTGTCGGCGATGATCTTGCCAGCAGGTCCTGAGGGTCGGTAATTGTCAATCTCGTCTGCAGTCACAATCGCGCCACTGCTTGGAGCAGGAGAAGAGCGCGCGCTTCTGAACTTCGAGACCTTGCCGGATGTGGGTGGCTGTGGCATGGTTACAGCGGTGGAGGGCGTGCGCTCGAGAACGCCATCTGCAAGTGGCTCGGCGTTCTCCCCTTCGATTTTAGCAGCCTTTGAAGATGGCTCAGCAACGTCTAGATCTTGTGCGAAGCTGACGCGCTTCTTGCTGCCGGTCTTCTTCTCGCCCTCGGAGCTCATACTCGATACAGAACTGCGTTTCTCACGAATCACGAGTTTTCGGACGTGTTGTGGGTCGAGATCCTCGTCCATCTCTGTAAGATCCCTGTCGCTAGGGGCAGGTCCCAGGTTCCCTATCAGCCTCCGCTGCAGTTCCTGCATCTCCTTGTGATAATCGTCACCGATTACTGGCTTCTTCGTACGCCCAAACTCATCTTCACTTTCGTTTTCCGACTCCGACAAACCGCTCGTGTATGGTGTATCTTCGTCGAGGTAGTCTGAAGACGCAAAGTCTGAAGCAGATGCTGTCTCATCACCCTCCAGATCGTAGTCGTCAGCGTCCAGCTCCATTTGCGCCACGACGTGTCCTACTTCATGCAAGTGATAGTCGAGCATCTCTCGTCGGAGGCGAGCGTCTTCTTCCGACTCTCCCTCAGGAATCACCACGTGGGTCTCGGCTAAGTCTTCGTCGTCGTTGAACTCGTGGACCTTCTCACCAGGCTTGAACATTGTTCTCAGATCCGTCTGGATCTGCGAGTCGGTCTCTGATTTGACTTTCGTTCCTGTTGCCGTCAATTCAGCAGGAATCTCCTCGACCTGGGCTGAAAATGACACGCTGCGACTGTCTGGCGGCGGAGCTGCAGGCATGACAGCGACCTTGTCGTTGAATGAGACGCACTTCTTGCCATCTTCTGAATCTTGACGTAGTGGGGTTGGTGGGGGCTTCGTATCTGCGGTGAAAGAGACAGACTTCTTGCGGATTGGAGGTCTGTCTGGCCCATCTTGTCCGTGTCCATTAACCACACGAGCTTCGGTGATCGTCTTAGAGCGCTTGTCGACGTTGATAATCGCAGGACGAGGCGGCGCCGCTTCGACTCCAGGTTCTTCCGAATCTGCACCTCCAGTAGTGCCATCGAGGTCCTGATCCGCAACACCAGCTCTACGGAGGGAGTGCACGATTTGCGCGGTAGAGTCCAGAGGTCGAGACAAGCTGGAAGAAATCACATTGCCCTCATCGTCCAGCTCTTCGTGGATCTCAGTTAGAGGTAATCCGCTGCCATTGCCTCCCTCGCGGGCTGCGGAGAATGAAGCAAAGTCGAGCTCCTCCAGTTTCGCTTCTGCATCCCAGAACTGTCGCTGGATGGTATCAATGTTCTGTTGCACGTACTCCTGACGCCTCGAGATCATGCCAAGAATGGTTTGTGCGGTGCGTGGCGAATCCGAGTTCAAGCCAGCAAGGTCGCGGATTTCCTTCTCGTTGACAAGCTCTCCCGGGTACGTTTGACTGATGCTCACGAAGTCAAGGGTTCCAGGTGTCGCCTGTATCTCTTCCTTGAAGCCCTCATACTCTGCACTCCAGGTCTGCCACTGCTTGAGAGAAGCCCGCAACTCCTTGAGGTTCTTCTCCAGCAGTAGCCGCTGCTGTTCCAGTCGCAGTAGATCCATGATGTTGGTTGCTAGTCTGCGACCACCAGTCGGTGTTGTTGGAAGGATGTGCGAAGAAGCAAGACGCAATGTGGATGTAACAAAAAGTCTGGCTCGTCTTCACGGAAGCTGCAGCTTTCAAGGTTCAGACTCGCGTGCTTGCCTGCCGCTTTGCCGGACCCACGCGGCTCTCGCTAGCGCGTCACGTGCGCAGCATCTCCAGGCTCTGTTTGGAGCAACGTGGACGAGTAGAGTGGTCACACAAGCTTGAATGTCCGAAGAGGCAGGCGTGAAGACGGAGTCAGGAAAGAGCATGCAGGCGTCACAGCCAGAAGCGGTATGGTTCCTTTGATATGGTTGTTTTATACTAGTTCACTCTCGGGCCAGCGCCACCCGCGCTACATCACCGCTCGTGACACCATCCTTCAATGCACAGGACACCCGATCACCGCCTTTTGTTAGACTTACCATGGTATCACCGAAGAGCTTACAACAAACATACAGCAAACAGTTGCAGAAAAAAATGTAGGCTAGTGCGGCACGATAATCTTGCAGTAGCTTCATTCATACGTGTCGCCATATCGATGACAGCGGCATTAGTCCAATGATGAGAATGCATCGAGGTGTATTTGCACTCATGATATCTCCAGCAAAGACCACAATCGACGTCGATCGCCTGCAATGTCAAAGACTACTGCAGGAGATGGTCGCGGAAGTGCTTCTGGAAGTTGCCGCGCCTCTCATTGCCGGCCTGGTACCTGTTCTCCGCCCTCTGCTGCTTCTTCAGGTCGCGTTTCTCCACTGCTCTGACCTCACGCTTCTTCGCGTCACTAACACCAATCATGCCCATGCCACCGTTCGCTCGGCTCA
This sequence comes from Fulvia fulva, assembly GCF_020509005.1. Lineage (NCBI taxonomy): Eukaryota > Fungi > Ascomycota > Dothideomycetes > Mycosphaerellales > Mycosphaerellaceae > Fulvia > Fulvia fulva. Next base: position 3,447,754 of record NC_063012.1, read on the forward strand.
TGACTTGTCGGCCACGTGGCGCACGATCGCTGGTCGACTGCGTATCTTCCGTGTCTTCGTCGTCAGCATCAGAATCGTGGCCCTCCTCAAGCATGCGTTGTTCAGCACGCTCCTCGGCAGAAGGATAATTGCGGAGGTTTTGTCTGAAGTAGCGGTTCAGACTTCGGTGACCTGCAGTGCGGCCCGATGGCAGATGCAATTCGTAGTCGTCATAATACACTGCATGAGAGCCGTGGTGTGCGTGGGAGTGGTATCCGTCACTGTTCTTGTGTAGTCGAGGGTCGGTATGTGAGTGATGTCGGTGTAGTCCCAGCTTTTCGTGCATATGGCCCTTGTCAACTGGTACTGATGTGATCTCGTCGGTTGGTACCGAAGAGAGAGAACTGTCGCTCTCCCATCCTTCATCGTCCTCATCCATGTCCACATCTTCTCCCTTGCCGTTCTCCACCGTGGTCTTGACGGCCCTCTTCGCACCCAGACTGACACCACCAGCGCCCTCCTCCTCGTCCTCACCGGCGGTATCTTCATCTGAGTACGTTGACCGGAAGTCATAGAACTCGCCGACATCCATTTGCTCTTCCTCGGTGCTGTACGCAATCATGCAATGGCCTCTGTCGCGCATGTGGGTCTGTACGCCAGGAGTCGTATGCAGATTCTTGTGACATAGCAGACACTGATGCAGGACGGTAACAGTCTCGCTTAGGTAATTGATCAGGCCGGCTAGGTCTACGAGATAGTCCTTCTCGGGAATGAAGAAGCTGTGCTGTCGAGACATGTGGTGGACGTTCAGGTCGAGGCTCGGAGATATGTAGTTACAGAATAGGCACTGAGCAAGGTCTGCCTTGTGTTCGTAATCATCGTCCTCGGGTTGTGAACCGTGCTGCTGAGCCGATGATGGTGTCTTGCCGGACTGCTCTCCAATTCCAGTCTCTTTCAGCCGATCTGCGACGTCTTCAACATCATCGCTCTCCTCTTCATCCGCATGATCGTCGCCATTGATTGTACTCGCGGTGCTGGCGGTAGTGCTGACATTCTCGAGTGTTTCACCCAGAGTGAAAGTGGAGTCCGCCATGCTATCAGTTTCGGCTCCATCCAAGCCTCGACCTCTGGCAGAGAGTCTAGCTGCGTGTAGACGATGCTTCTGGCTGCCCAGATGATTGACATAGGCGCCCTCGCTGAAGTACGTCTTGTCACAAGCGTCACATCTCCGCTCAAAGCTGGCTCGTGCGGCTGTGGCGGCGGCTGTAGCTTTGTTGGCCAGCACCTTCTCGGCGAAAATCTCAGAGGTAAGGGGCGGGAGTGATGCCACGCGCCGTTTGAGATTGTATCGGTGCCAGTCGGACTGCATGTGTGTCCGTTGCAGGTCCGACGAGCGAAACGCGACCTGGCAGGTGTTGCAGGTGAAGGGGTGGGCGGAGAAGTTGTTCGCGGCTACGGCCGTCTGGTCTTGGACACGGGCTGCCATGGTGGGTAGTGGTATCGACTGCATATGACCGTGTTTTGGTGTGGCGAACAGTGTCGCGTGGGAGTTGGGAGCAAGAGCGAGAGAGGCAGGTCTGACAAAACAGAATATTTCGACACCAACGCCCCGCCGCCAAATGACGCTGTTAGACTAGTGTAACAAGGGTGTGCATGAGCCACAGCCGTTGCGCTAAACTCTGTTTGCCCGTCCAAATATATTCACCACGAGCGAGGCTTCCGGAGGACATCCCTTTCTTCTACACCAACGATGGTCGCAAGTTCAACCTCCGTACAGTAGGTCGACTCGCGCGCAGTGTCGCGCTCCCCTCATCGAAAATGCAGGGTTTCAACATGGGTCGGTACATGCCGCCTGATGCTGAGGGAGGCGCAAGTGGCAATCAACTGCACAAGCGTCGAGCTCCAGGCACTCTGCGCAAAGATGGCACACAGACTGTGCGCTTCGAGATGCCCTTCGCCGTATGGTGTCACACGTGCAAACCACATGCTATCATCGGCCAAGGCGTGCGCTTCAATGCTGTCAAGACAAAGGTCGGCTACTACTATTCCACGCCAATCTGGAGCTTTCGCATGAAGCATACTGCATGCAGCGGCACCATCGAAATTCGGACTGATCCAAAAAACACCGCCTACGTTGTGACAGAGGGAGGCAAGGCCAGAGACTATGGGGAGCCAGAGGACCGTATCAGGGAAGGAGAAAATGGGGTGCCTATTCTGACGCCCGAAGAGCGCGAGCGACGGCGGGAAGACGCTTTCGCTCAACTCGAGGGTAAAGCAGAGGAAAAGGAACTAGTGAAAGACAACGCCAAACGTATTGAGGAACTTTACGAAGCTCGTGGTAGAGATTGGGACGACCCTTGGTCGGCCAACAAGCGCATGCGTGCATCTTTCAGGCATGACAGGAACGCGTTGAAGCGGGAGGAAGAAGCGGACCAGGCACTGAAAGACCGTCTTGGTACTGATATCCACCTACTTCCAGCATCAGAGGAGGATAGTACTAGGGCCAAGCTTGTGACCTTCGGAGAGGATTCAGACCAGCCGAATCGAGACACTGCGGCCTCGAAAGCCATGTTCCGGACGCCAGCTTCGAAGATTACAAAACCGAAGGCTGTAAAGCCTGCCAATGCCAAGGATAGCCGCAGAGATGCACTTCGACGACAGCTGGTGTCCAACACCAAGGCCTCGCTCAACCCCTTCGGCTGAGGACCTTATGCGGCCGCTCGGTGAGCTTGAAAGCCCCAGTAAGCTGCTGAAACCATGTTGAATGCGCCTTGGGGCACTAACTCCGCGAGACACACGGTGGGTATCTCAGCCGCGTAGACTGTCTGAATCAGCACCGGCCAGCAACATATTGCATTCCAAGACATTGCGGTCACATATAGGAAAAGAAGTTGTGCGGGCACTACCACCATAAAGCTGGGATCGTTTGGGGCTCGAACGCCGAAATGAGGCTGGAGGCGCGTGCAGTACAATAACCATTGTCACTACAGGTCACGCGTTGGCTGTCTTGCAGCCCCCGCAATTTCTCAGGTACTGTGATATGACCTCTACCTAGGCACGACACTCACATTCGCCTATAGTATGCTCTCCTGGACCACATGGAGCTCCCAGCTGACCATGCAAGAGTCATGGCGAGAGGATCCTGATCGTGTCTCTAGACATGGCTGATGAAAGAGCTGTGAAATTTGCGACTGATAGCTCTGCGCTAATTCCCAGGTGGGTGCATGGAGGGACAACGAGATTTGTTGGAAACAGATTGCTATGACCGTCACTCAGACAACAATCCTTCAAACTTGAGAGACTGCGTTCGCGAGTCGAAAACATACCACACTTGTGTCAGCCGCTGGTACTAGCATCGCCATGTCTTCGTTACATCCACTTGGTAGGCACTAAGGCGCAGCGAAGATGCTACCTTTGTCCACTTCCCTAAGATCGGCTTCGCAGCTGGTCATCCGCGGCAGTCGAACCCATGACAGGAGCAGGAACGTGTTGCCAGCATAGAATAAGAAGGCGACACCTACTACATGGAGCTCAGAACGTGTCTACTCACCTTGTGTACATTCTTGGTCCAGAGATTGTATTCATCCTCCAACCTCGGTACTACATCTCAGCAATCTCCTAGCATGGGTTCTTTTACGGAGGGAATCCGCAGCTTCGTCAGGAGGCACTTCCGCAAGCATCCTGATCTTCAGCCTACGCGGGAACCCAAATATTACACTCCACCACTGCCAGCCGAAAGCGAATCTCGACCTGACCAGCAGGCTGCGCCGTCCACTTCAGACCAACCAGCAGGGGCTCAAACCAAGCCGAAGCCAATCCGTGTGCACAATCGGGCTGTCGTGAAACCATCTGCCCAGGCAGCGACTACCACTGGTACACTACAGATCGCCTTGGAGAACCAGTCAAGCTCGTCACAGGTCTACGCGTACATCAGTGAGTCCGTGCCAAAGGGTTGTATGCTTGGTAGGCACTAAAGAATATCGCAGCTGGCCGCGCCATCGACAACAACAATGCTGTTTTCATGCTCCAGGCCGACGCAAAGTCACCATACTACCCTCCCAGTCCTTCGAGAGCTGGCTCGCCCGTACCCGTGAATATCGCCATATCACTTGGTGCTCCTGGTAATGTTGTCACTGCGACCATTCCAAGGCTGGCAGGCGCTCGCATCTGGTTCTCCATGGACAAGCCTCTCACCTTCCTGCTCAATCCTGGGCCCGGAGTGGTCGAGCCTTCGGTATTTAATCCCTCGGATCCAAACTACAACACCAACTTCGGATTCTGTGAATTTACTTTCAATTCCGCGCAGGTCTTCGTCAACATCAGTTACGTTGATTTTGTCAGTAATGTGCCTATCGCCTTGACTCTGGCGGACACTTCCGGGGGCAGTCAGCATGTGGGAGGCATGAAGTCAGACGGCCTGGCGACAGTTGCAAAGGGCTTGCGAGCCCAGACTGCTGCTGATGGTCGACGATGGAGCTCGTTGGTGGTACAAAGTGGTGGCAGAGATCTGAGAGCCTTGAGCCCAAATTCCGGCATCACAACGAACCCCAGCTGGTTCGATACTTACTGGACGGACTACGTTAACCAAGGTAAATAGGACTTTCGTCTAGAGAACGGTCAATGCTAACAGGAATACAGTCTGGAACAGATATCGATCACAGCAGCTCATCGTTGACACGCAAGCATCGTGGGGCGAGGTGAAGGGACAAGTCAACTCGGCGGGCTATCTGGACTTCGGGGATGGTAGTGTCTTCGCGAAACCCACCTCTGCTGATATCTTCAGCTCTAACAGCGGTCCATTCGTCACTGGCGGTAACGCCAAGACTAACGCCATTATCCCACGCCTATGCGCCGGCTTCAACAGAAGCACCTTGCTTGTCTCCAACCAGGCCCCAAACGGCACGAAGCCATCGCAGTATTACCAGAACCCTGTCACAAATGTTAGTGTCATGTATTGAACATATGAGCCGTCTTGCTGACTGCCAAACAGCATTACTCCAGGATTGTACATGCTGCGAACGTCGATGGGCTTGGATATGCTTGGCCATATGACGATGTTTCGCCTGACGGAGGTGAGTGGTCAATGTCAGACTGGGCGGGTCGATAATGGACGACCTTACTGACGGTTCTCTAGGTGTTCCACAAGAGGGAGCGATTTTCAGCTTCTCGCCCGCGAAGCTTACAGTGACCGTGGGTGGCAACAATGCGTACGCAGCTTGAAGGTGTGCTTGGGAATACCTATTGAAGAGACTGGTACGAGACTTTGATACCCTACACTCCGTGCTTAGCTTTATATGCTACCCATTCGCAATGTTGTTACTACATGTCTGTATATCCATATTCTCCCCCCCCCCCACGGATACGGCATGCCGTGTCCTAGTAGCTGAGCCTTTAGAGAGCAAACATCTCCTTCACCCTATTGCTGTGGTATGCAACCAAACCCATGATACCGACTCTTGCCTTCCCATACTCACTGCAGGTAAGGAGGTATGCTAGCAGACTAATCTTCTGGTCGTGATCTTCATTTCCCTTGAGGCATCTTGCTCAGTTGGCATATGAAATGCGAGAGTGCGACGCATTTGAGCCTTCGTTAAACGCTTCGAGCACGTTCAACCTTTGAATCTTGTTGGAGAGAATGTCGCGTTCCAATGGTTTCATGTTATGCGCAGTCGCCACGGTCTAGTATTGATCACGTAGCCAACAAGTCATGATCATATTACCGAGTAGGCGTCCGAAAATAGTCCTATTCCAGGAGCATATCGTCATATTCGCCATTCGCGACGCTGTTGTGTGACCTCCAACTCTATCGCCGATCAACGTTGCTTTTTGGCTCGATTTCGTCAGACCAAGACCATCAATCGCTGAACCTCACGAATACCCAAGTGGGTGCAGTACATGCAAAGGTGGGCAGTGATCCAGCTCATCCATACAGGTCAATTGAAAGCACCACTTCAGCCAACATGGCTAATCAATCCACAACGATCAATCCCGAGAACGGTCAATACAACCATGCACCCTTTCGAGCCTCAATTAACTGACCGACGAACCAGTACCCGTCTCTCAACCTCTGTTCTCCCAAGTCAACAGCATCGAGCTACAAGGTCCTGCAAGAGTACATAATCCCCTTTGCACCATTAACCCCGCCTCTAACCCACCTCCCAGCTCATCGCCATAACCGGCCAACTCTCAATCAACCTCGACGGCACACCCAAAGTCCAAGGCTTCGAAGCCCAGGTCAAGCTCGCCCTACAGAATCTCGAAAACTGCATCAAAGCCGCTAGCGCCACGAAACGGGACATCTTCAAAGTCACGCATCATGTTGTAGATTTTGATTTTGAGAAGCAGAATCCCGCTCAGATTTTAATCGAGTGGCTGGGGATTGAGCATCGTCCGGCGAGTGCAATGTTGCCTGCTTATAAGCTTGCGGCGCCAGGGCTGCTTTATGAGATTGAGACGTGGTTGGTTGTACCTGGGTAGTAAGGCATGAATGCTGAAGGTTAAGGGAAGATCGGTGAAATGGAACTTGCTTACGTCTTGTAGAGGTGACACTGTGAGGTGGGCTGGTAGCTTGCGGTCGATCATTGTATAGCAGGAAGCAATCCATCTAGCCCTTCCGCCCCGAGCATTGCAGCAGCGACAGGCAGAGGCGCACAAACAGCCCGCCCACGATCTAATCCCTTTGCTTTAGTGAGAAGCGCTAGGTTTCTGTACATCTTGACCACCTCCCGCAACGTCAGTTCCGCTTGTTTTACAGTGCCCTCATCGATCGCACCGTTGGGTTTGACCTGTATCGTCCAATGCAAGGTCACGCCCATTCCAGGTAAGCTGTGTCGTGAGCCTGTGGCGGTGACATGTGCAGCCTCTCCGCCGCCTCCACGCTTGAAGATCAAGGCATTGGCCAAACCAACGTCAGCAATGAAACTCGAAAATGTCGGTGAGATCAGAGCGCCCCAGGTCTCGTCAGTGGTGTCGACCAGGTGCGTCTCCATCTCTACCTCCAGTGCAGAGGCTGTGGTATCGCTCGGCGCCGGAGTTGGCGGAGCATTGCTTTGGCCGCTGACGTCTGGCGAGCTTGTGAAGTTGTTACCTTGCGGAGTCGATGCCGGCGTAAGGAAGCCGCCGTCTTGGCTGCCATCTTTGAGATGCCCATCAGTTGGACTAGCTGGCGAAAGAGCAACGAGTGCAGGTTCAAGCTGGACCGTTGAGAGTGTGACACATAGCGGCTGGGCTCGAGGCTTAGCGAGGGAGCGCCAGCATTGCGATATGGATTGGTCAAGACCCTGGTGCGTCACAATGAAAAGTCGCCAAGTCACCTTCCTCGCTGCCAGAATCTCGTAGGTGCGTTCGACGACCTCCTCTGCGGGTTCAGCCAGAGACTTGCCACGAAGAGAGTAAGCCACGGTAGACTGATACAAACCAGTGTTATCGACCCACGCGGCAGTGACCCACTGCCCGTCCTTACTGCAGGCGTACGCGAGATGAAGGATTGATCCCTCATGAAGCAGATGGCTAGGTGGCTCAGCAGCCAGTTGGAAGCCAATGCGCTTTGGTGCAGCGCTCGCCAACTCTACTGACGGAGCAGAGAGTATGGGAAGCACGGCACTATCGCCTCCAGCTGAAAGTGTTGAAGATGGCGGACATCTGTCGTAGACCTCCCGAGCGATGGCCATAGCCTGTCTGCTATCGAGTACTACCATCGTGTCGAAAGATGCGACAAGATCAATCGGCACGAGCTGGAGCACAATGTCACTGCCGCTGTGATTCTTTTGTGCCTTGGACAGACTTTCTCGGTAGGCTTTGAACAACAGCCAGAAACAAGCAGACAAGTGGTGGAGCGCCTGCTTGTTGGTAAAAGGATTGAGCATGTATATCACCGTAGCCCGTTCATTTTCGTGCGGACCAATAGATGCTAGTGCCTTCCCGAGCTGGGCGCAAGCCTGAGCGTAGGCTTTGAACGCCCCCACGATTGACATGTCGGTGTCAAGCTTCACTGGTGTCATACCATCTTGATACTTGTCCAGTTCGTCCTTCGAATCGATGGTACGCGTGTGCACGTGCGAGCCATATTTGCAGCTCTCATATGCTGTGCCCACATCAGTCAGAAAGTGTCTCACAGCGCGCTGCAAGTCGGCGTTGCAGGGGAATACACAAAACGCCTGCACGTCCTTGGGCCCGCCCGTCGGCCCTAGACCCAAAGGCTCCCAGAATGGCAGACTCGTCGGTAGCATCTCGAAGCTGTCGCTCCCACGCTGAACCTTGACATACGGAGGTGGCAAAGAGAAGTAGTCGGGGCCGACCATGGAGCTGTCGGAGCGTTGTGGTGGTCTAGGCTGACCTTGAGGCCCTTTCCCAGCATTGGGCATGGCACGAGGCGGTGGCTCTCTCATCAATGCGACTTGACTTAGCTCTTGTGGCTCGGAAATTGGAAGAGTCTCGTTGAAAGCAGTCTCGATGCAGCGTTGGAGGCCATGGTATCCGGTATTGACCAAATGCACGTCACCGAGCGCTGTTGCAGAATGTTCGCTCACTATTTGCGCCACGTATATCAGGTCGTCCTTGCGAAAGTCGTAGGTCTCCTCAATACTTGGCCATAGAACCTCTTCTCCTGGGCTTCCGAGAAGGGCGTGGCAGCTTCGATAACGCCGCTGGGTTTGTGCCTCATGCGAGGAGGTGCACATTGTGCTGATGAGGTCCACTTTGTCAGATACACCAGTGCATGGCTTAAGAATGCCTAGCAGAGTTTCATTGGTATGCACTTCTAAGAGGCCATCACGCGGGCCATCTTCAGAACACATCACATCCTGTTCCCGCTCAGGTTTTGTACCATCAATGACCCGCTTTCTCTTTCTGTTATCCCATGGGAGACGGGGCGGTAGCTCCGCGTCGCTCTCACTGGACGAGGACTCGAAGGAATCTTCTTCGCTTTCGGTGTCATCCTCCGTATCAAATCGGCTAGCGCCACGATCAAGCTTGATTGCACGAGACTTTTTACGCATAGGAGTGAGACCTATACTTGGTGCCTTCGGAAGAGATGCACTTGAGTGCTGCTTGCCATGCTGTGTTCCAACGGACGCATACTTCGATCCAAGATCGAATCCTGCTCTGAAACCGACCGGTTGAAAGGTACTGCTCCTGCGTCGCTCAACCTCACGTCTTACATCGGGTTGCACCATGCTGGCAGGGACAGGCGGCGGAAGCAGACGCTCACGGATTCCGAATGGACTCAGTGGCTTTTCGTATGTGACTTTGGGCGGAGATAGCGCGGCCATTTGCTGGACTGCGGTGCTCTCAGCAACGCCGTCCGAGGCGTGATCAGTGCCCGATGCCATTCGGCCGTCTTGGAGCAGGAGGGACGAATCCACAGGTGCCAACATTGTCTTCTCTTCGATATCAGTAAGTCCAATGTCTGCGAGTTTCTGGGCCGGGGTACTGGCTGGAAGTGCAATCTCTGTGTCATCCACCATCATTGCTTCGTCGTCGGGCTCATCGAAGAAGCTGAAGTCCGCGTCACCAACGTCGTTATCGCCGAATCCAATCTCGCCAACGTCTCCGAATAGATCCTCTGGACCCACCTGGAAATCGGCATGCTCTGCAGCAGAACGTTCAGACTCCTTCGGCACTTCGTCGCTCGTGGGCAACGTTTCGATAATGGTCGCCGTTTGTTCGGCGTTGGCGACAGAGGGCGTCGTGGCTAAAATCGGCTGCGCAGTAGCTTGACTCTGAGCAAGTCCGTCAGGCGGCGTTGGGTATATGCCTGCCATGGCAGCCTGTTGATCAAATTGACGTTGATTGAATGGCGAGCTGACGCTGGCATCCTGGCCTTCTATCGGTACGGAGGAAGGAAGAGCATCATCGAGCTCTCCCATCTGAGCAGGGGAATGATCAGGTTGAACACGCTGCCGCTCAGAAGCGCCGTTGAACCAAGCCTCTGCCAGACCGAGCGGGTTCAGGAAAGTCTGTTGATTACTGAGTCCGGCAAACCAAGACCGCCAATCGGTCTTGGGCGCATGTAGATCTGAGTGGTATGCTTGGCTGACACGAGGCGCAAGACAAAGGCGGAGTGGCCAGTCGAACACACCCTCGCTGGGGCCATCAATCATTTCAACAGTCTGCCATTCGTCCTCCGTCGACAAGTGAATATTTTTGGACGCAAGCGCGGCGACGAGCTGGTCTCTCCAAGCGCGGTTGGCAGTCGCAGGGTCCGCATCCTGTATCACAGGCCGGGCAAGATGACCCATGGGTGCAAGGACGAGAGTATGCGCATCGTCTGCACCAACATGTTCAAGTGGTTGCCATGAAGAAGGGAAGAACTTCGGGACCAGGTATAACGTGTCCGATTCAGAGCCCTTGACAGACATGGTGACGAGCGTGCGATCCTGGCCATCTTCGTCGTCCAGTTCCGTTGGCATGTATAGCCAGGTCCATGGCCCAACGTGGATGACGTTGGTGTCTCTCGCTAGTCGGAAGGCAAGTGCGTGTTCGATGGCCTCGAGGAACAAGTCTCTGGTAGTGTGGCCAAGAACGGGTGTATTGGGCGATTCGTTCTCCAAAGTGCCACTGTCAACGAGGACCAATGCTTGGTGGACGGCGTCGAGACGATGCTTGGTTTCGTCTTCCAGATGACCGAAGATCCAAAGATGCTCTGCCACGCCTGTGCATAGCACATTTCGCGCTCTCAGATATGTGAGGGTGTTGCGGATGTGGCCTAGCGCTTCTGCCACGCGCAGGCGGTCATTCTTCCAGCTGTATTGGTATTGGACGTAAGGTGTGTCGGATATATGGTGTACTGCATGCACATTGGTGGTGCACCTTTGGAGGAAGTCCATGCCCGACCAAGTCAGACAGTGTGTGTTCGCGGTCAAGGCACATTCGGGTGATGGAATCGAATCGCGTCTATTCTGGCTGCCGAGCTGTGCATGAGGCTGTCGTGTATGGCGTGACGGCGATGTCGCAGAGATTCGACGGCGGTGTCGAAAGGGGCAGGGTAGGCGATGGGTGTGGTGTTGAGGATGGTCGTGTTTCCAGCGATTGCACACGAGGGTCTGGGTCGTTCGTGCTGCTGACTGTCTGGTGTCTGCGTTAGAGCCCAGCTACCTCCTACGTCTCTGCAGACGCCGACGCCGACGCCGACGCCGACGCCGACGCAGACGCACCCGGTGGAGAGCTAGCGCCAAAGGGAAACGCCAAGGTACCTATCGAATCGGCGCTGTGTACCGAAAATGATCTCATGCGACACAGCCAACGCCAACGCCAACGCCAACGCCATCGCCATCGCAGGAAAAGCACTGGAGAGCTGCACCTACACCGCAGAGTACGGTGGCGTGCAGGTGTTGTAGTAGCAGTCGGCGGACATGAAGCTGAACACGCACGGAAAGGCGCCGGTGTACACAATCGCCGGTGCATCGACTGCACGGCCGCTACCCGAATGGCTCGCGCGCAAGAGGAAGCGCAGTCTGAAGAAGGACGCCGAGTATGCGAATCGCGTGGAGCTGCTGCAGGACTTCGGGTTTGAGGAGGCCAGCCAGTGCGTGCGCGTCAGTGAAGACGGCGAGTGGGTGATGAGCACCGGTCAGCATCTCTCCTTCGACCACATGTGTGTTCTGCTCTCCCCAGAAGCTGATGGCTGACAGACGGAACGCCGCAGGCACATACAAGCCGCAGATCCACGTCCATTACCTGCCGCATCTATCGCTGTCCTACGCCCGCCACACCAACACCGTCAATGAGACATTCATCATCCTTTCGTCAGACTACAGCAAATCGCTCCATCTGCAGACAGACCGATTCTTGGAGTTCCACACACCAGCCGGCTTGCACTACACCACCCGAATACCCCGATATGGACGAGATCTCAAGTACAACCGTCGCACGGCGGAGGCACTGGTACCTGCTGTGGGAGTCAATGCGGATGGCAACGGCGAGGTGTTCCGCTTGAACCTGGACGTGGGACGCTTTATGAAAGGCTACGAGGTGGACGTTGGGGGCGATGACATGGACACATTCGGCGGTGGCGCATTGCAAGGAGGCATCAACACCGGTTCAGTCAACTGTGCAGCTATCGCCGAAGAAAGTCATGGACTGCTGGCCTTTGGCACTTCGCTCGGAACTGTGGAGTGCTGGGACTCTCGTTCCCGAAACCGCGTCGCAGTACTCACATCGCCACGCTCAGCTGCGGATCTCGACATTGACGCACGGCCCGAAATAACCGCATTGGCTTTCGATCGCGAGGGACTGGACTTGGCTACCGGCAGTAGCAACGGGATAGTACGCACATACGACATTCGCCAACAAGCATCCGTCTGGGACAAGCAACAGGGCTACGACTATGCCATACAAACGCTCTCGTATCTCAACCCGCCATATGGCGACTCAACTAAGCTGTTGAGTGCGGACAAGAAGGGCATCAAGATCTGGGAAGCTGAATCTGGCGAGTACTGGACTGGCGTAGAACCGGCGGTAGACCTGAACCACGTCGAGTGGGTACCTGACAGTGGCATGCTACTTACCGCAAATGAGGGCAGACAACAACATTCCTTCTTCATCCCACAGCTTGGTCCGGCGCCGAAGTGGTGCGCATTTCTGGATAATCTGGTCGATGAGATGGCGGAAGATCCGGACGATCCGAACGCTTTCAAGACATCGGGCACCGCTGCCGGTGAGGTGTACGACAACTACAAATTCCTGGACACCAAGCAGCTGCGCGATCTCAGCTTGGATCACTTGATCGGCACTACGAACTTGCTCAGACCGTACATGCATGGTTACTTTGTCGATCAGAAACTGTACGAGCAGGCACGACTTCTGACAAATCCCGATATTGCAGAGCAACAGCGACAGAAGAGCATCCAGGAGAAGATCAACAAAGAGAGAGAAAGCCGGATCCGAGGGACCAAGAAAGTTGCAGTCAAGGTCAATCGAAAGTATGCCGAGAAGCTGGCAGCACAAGAAGAGGCCAACGAGAAGAGGAAAGCACAGCGTGTATTGCGACAAGGTGGAGACGAGCCCGCACAGAAGAAAGTGCGAAGCGAAGCAGATGCGGACGATGTACAGGAAGAGGAGCCCAAGGGCCTGGTCGATGATCGTTTCAAGGCGCTCTTCGAGAGCGAAGACTTCGAGATCGACGAGACGAGTCGCGAGTTCGCCATGCACAATGCATCGACTGCGCCTTCAGCTCCCGGCAAGAAGACCGGTCTTACTGCCGTGGAGGAGGAAGAACTGGACGATTCGCGTGCTCGCAGTTCTGACCATCAGGATGATGATGAGTCGGAAGCTGAAGCTCCAGTGCCCCGGAGGAAGCCAGATGAGCTTGCAGATTCGAAGGGTCGCATCGGTTCGACCTCATACAAGAAATCTGGCAAGCGGTCTCAGGAACAGCGGCAAGGGCCCACGATGCAAGTTTCCTCATCAAATCGGGCCAAGTCACGGCCTCAAGATCGACGCAACAAGTCGTTTGGCGATCTTGCTGCCACCAATTTGCCTGCTCGAGAGAAGAAAGCCACCGTATCGTTTGGTGACGAAAGGCCGTTTGGTGAGAAAGAAGTCACGTTCGCACCGTCCAAACCACAGAAGAAAAGTCATCGACAGCAGCAGGCATCGGCGGATGATGGCCGAAAGATCAGTCGGGGCAAAGAGAGACGAAGTGCGAGCGGTAATGTGTTCAGACGGATGTGATCGGGTTGCTGCCTTCCCAGCTACCCGGCCACGACACAACCCATTTCTATCGTCTAAGCCGAGATCACTCCACTTCGTTGCTCGACGGAGCTTGCCAGGCTTTCAAGCACACAGCTTACAACTTCGAGAGGATCGATTCCGCTCCGGAGACCTAAGCGCAACGATTAGTCCTGTCTCCACGGCCTACAGCCCAAGTCTACAACTTACCGTCACGTTCCCAGGGCCCTCTTCTGCATCTGCAACAGATATCGTCCCATCCTTCTCAATCACCATCGCCCACCTCCCGTTCCGATCCGCAGGCCCATCCCATCCATAATTCTTCGAGAAGAAGCTCTTTGTGTCGCTCATAAACCTAATCTTCGTATCCTCTTTCGCGCCATTGACTTTGCCCCACGCAGCCATGACCCACGAATCATTGCTCGCTATGACGACGACCAGATCGACGCCTTTTTGGAGGAGCTTGTCGAGGTTGGCGAAGTAGGGTGGGATGTGGAAGGCCTGGCAGCCAGGCGTGAAGGCGCCGGGAACGGAGACGAGGACGACTTTCTTGCCGGCGAATTCTTTGCTGGCGTCGAAGACTTGGGGCACGCCGCAGGATGTGGGGTCTGATTTGCGGGTTAGTTGAGCGGGAGTGTGAGGTGCAGGATGACTACTTGCCTGGATCTGTTATGGGTGCCCATTCTAGCTTGACGCCGTCTGGGAACTTGTCGCCGACTTTCAATGGTTTGGACATCTTTCTCGGGGGTGCTGCGAGGTCTGGGTGGTTGTGTATTTGGGTTGGCTAGAGGATGTGATAGTGGATGAAAGAGAGAGCGAGATGTCGTGGTCCTTTCGACAGTACAGTAATCTTATCCGCCTACCGGGCACTATTGGTTTTGCCCCACCTCGGGCTCCAGCTCTCGGTTGTTGAAGAGCAATGCCGATAGTCCTGTTTTGAGTGACGTGACCAGCAGAACGAGTGTGCTCGATTTTGAGGCAGCATTGTGCAACATGAACATTCCTCAGCGATGACGATTCGTCGGACAACGACTCAGACCGTTGGTCGACAGTCAAGTGAATGACGACGACTTCAGTCTGGCGGGCGACATGTTTGTCAGCGAAGAAGTCTGGGCACCCGCGCTTCTCACTTCTGCTGATGTCGGCTGTTCCTGCTCGCCTTTGCCGTTCAATCCTGCATCAGTCACGTGAAGCTGCTCAATGGACGCGTCCACGCGCATACTGCTGGACCCAAAAGTCATATCGACGGTGGTGTGTCTTCTACTCGCCTGGATCGCGTTCTTGATCCTTCGAACAGACCCGGAGAAGGCCATCGAGTTTTCTGTGCCAGCGCCTGAGCAATGCAAGCCAGCATGGCAGGGAAAGGAGTTGGACAAGCCGACCATCAAGGTCCAAAACTCTACCGCTATACAATGCTACTGTCCGGCCACTGGACAACTTCTTGGACTCGTCAATCCCTCGACTCCTGACCGCATCGACCGGGTTATTGCCAGAGCCAGTGTCGCACAGCAGCAATGGAAGGCGACCACGTTTGCCCGACGAAGGAAAGTGCTCAAGACACTTCTAAAATTTATTCTTGATAACACGGAGGACATTGTGCGCGCTGCTTGTCTGGACAGTGGAAAGACGCGTACCGACGCCATCTTTGGTGAGGTTCTTGTGACGGCCGAGAAACTCAAGTGGACCATCGACCATGGCGCGAAGGCGCTGCGTCCTGATCGACGACCGACTAATTTCTTGATGTTTTACAAGCACAATGAAATACAGTACGAGCCGCTTGGAGTCATCGCGGCCTGCGTGAGCTGGAAGTAAGAAATCTGTCCGTTGCAAATGTGTTGGTGTTTACTGTACTGATTCATTCTGCTCCTAGCTACCCCTTCCACAACCTGATCGGGCCAATCATCAGTGGCATCTTCGCCGGCAACGCCGTTGTCATTAAGAACAGCGAGCAAACGGCCTGGTCGTCCGTCTACTTCATCAACATTGTCCGCGACGCACTATCAGCCTGTGGACACGATCCCAATATCGTTCACGCCATCTCTTGCTGGCCTCAGACGGCAGAGTATCTTACCTCGCATCCTGGCATTAGTCACCTTACCTTCATAGGCAGCAAGCCGGTGGCACACGAAGTAGCGAAGAGCGCATCGAAAGTCCTGACACCACTGTGTATCGAGCTCGGCGGAAAGGATGCAGCCGTCGTCCTGGACGAGCCTAACGGCCGTGCTCTGTCAAAGTCAGAAATGAACAGGATTGCCAGTATCCTGATGAGAGGCGTCTTTCAATCAAGTGGACAGAACTGCGTTGGCATCGAGCGTATCGTCGCTATGCCTGCGGCATACGACATGCTGATCGAAATGCTCGAGCCACGCATCAGGAACTTGCGACCGGGCTACGACCTTGACCCCGAAAACGACGAAGGCGTCGACGTGGGAGCAATGGTCTCGCCCGCATCCTTCGACCGTCTAGAAGGTCTCATAGCTGAGGTGAGTACTGCAGGGTGCTAGGCATCTTCGCGTGTCTGAGACATCGCTGACCTTGTAACCTTTGCTACTAGGCGAGAGGGCAAGGAGCGAGGTCACTGATTGGGGGCCATCGCTACCACCACGAGCGCTATCCTGCCGGTCACTTTTTTTCGCCCACACTGGTAGTGGACGTAACACCACAGATGCGACTCGCGCAGGAGGAGCTATTTGCGCCCGTGTGTGTCATTATGCGGGCGAGCAACGTGGAAGAGGTGGTCCAAATTACAAACAGCACGATTTACGGTCTGGGATGTAGTGTGTTTGGCCCGACATCGTCGTCAGCAGCTCGTGACAATCTTCGGCATGTGACGACCTCAGTCAAGGCGGGCATGGTAGCAGTCAATGATTTTGCAGCCAATTACGTGGTGCAGCTTCCTTTTGGCGGCGTAGGTGGATCTGGATACGGGAGATTCGCGGGTTTAGAAGGGCTCCGTGGAGTTTCCAACGCCAAATCGATATGCCGTGAGTCAACGTGAAGGGCAGAAGGCATCGTCCGTCTGAAGTGGTGTTCGGGTACGGCTAACACCCATCTGTTTAGGAGACAAGTGGCCAGGCTTGCTGAAGACGGCTATTCCGGCTGAACTAAATTATCCCATGCGGCCCTCAGCGTGGGTGAAGGCACGTGGGGTCGTGGAGGTTGGCAACGGCGACACTCTCCGACGCCGTTTGCAGGGCGTTCGAAAGCTCGCGGGATTCTGAGCGTCTCCCAACTCTAGCCGATGGGCTACTAACATCCTTCACGAGACTCGTGATTCTTTTCATGCCCTGCATCTGGTGCGGTATGTGTGTCGTCAAGTCACGATGATCTGGGCGTTACACATGCTGCCTTTGAGGCTGCGATGCGGTCGATCAGCCAATTGTTTTTTGCGCATGCGCTCCTAGCGCGCTGCAACGACGGAGGTTGGTAGTTGTGACCGTGGATTGCAAGGGCAGCTTCGAGCTGCATTCACCATCTCAAGCTTCAGCCAATCTCGAGCTGGACGCCAGCCCACTTGACTCTCGGCATACAGCCCGTCTCCCACCTCCCTTACAGCCCACAAGACGTGGGATTCATCAGCTGGATTCGTTCATTACACTTGTTGTACAGCATACCAACGAACCTAGAGCTCTATAGAGTTTGCGTGGCTCCAATACGAGTGGGTGTAGAGTGGCAAGGGTGTAGGCTCGTGGCCTATATATTCTGCCTTCTTCGTCCACTCAACTTCTCGATACAGATTATCCATCAAGGTCTTCATACTACACAAACAACCAAACCAATCAACCTTTACCAACAACAACCTTTACACTATCAAAATGGGTGGCTGTGACTCTTGCTCGAACTCGAACTGCGCTTGTGCCCAGGGTGCGTATGCAAGCCATCTCCGCGTGTCTAAGACATCTACTGACCTTGTACCCTTTGCTTTTAGGCAGCTGCACCTGCAAGTAAATGCAACGGCATACTCGTCAACCGGCGGACAAAGGGATGGCCTGTCAAAGATCGTAACATCTCTATGGTTGCAAGCGGTGGACGGTATGAAGGGGAGGAGAGGTGTGTGATGAGAGTGGAGAGGATGGTCGTATAGGAGGAGAGTCTTTCATTTAGCTTGTGAATCAAACCAATCCCCGGGGCAAAACTCTTCATTTCCAATGTGTTTCAGCGTTGGATGCTGCATTCCTGTTCTGGTATTCGCATCTGTGATGGTTAAGGCAGGGACGAAGCGCAGTCTCGCGCGGGTTGCATCGCTTGTCAGCGATCCGATCTCGGTCAGGTGAGATGCTATCTGAGCGCCACGCAGTGTGTTGGCATTCTGCCTAACAGCCCGCGACTGTCCGCGCACCACACGACGTCCTCGATTGCCGGAGAGAGCTCCTGATACCTGACGGTCTAGCTGTGCTGGCGAACCGCGGTATGGTCAGAACGTTCGCGTGGGGCCATGGGTAGGCTGAGCCAGAGCTCTGAGTGCTTTGGCTTTGAAAGATGCTGTGTGCAGCATTCGAGGCTTCCAAGTCGTGTGCTGTCTCTGCACCGATGTCATGTAGGTACAACTCACTCGACAAGTGAAGAGCTCCCACATGTCATCTGCACGCCCCACTTCGAGCTGGATGAGCTCGGAGCTCCCTGCAAGTTTTCACGTGCGCTCTGCAAGTCATCAAGAAGCTCCATCCAATGACGTATCATGGTGGACAGATCTCACATGCTCGCAAGACGCGGCTGCCTGCAAAGCAACATCAGTCTAGCCAATGCCACCCAAAACGACCGGTACAAGTGGTAAAGCTCAGGGTCCAAGCAAGCAAGAACTCGAAGCGATCAACAAGTACCTAGCACAGCGTCCAGACTTCGACAAGCTGTTGAACCAAGCTCCAGTAGAGACCACGGCCGGTACATCGAAGAAGGAAGCGACGGAGTACGAAAGAGCTCTCAAAGAAGCTGTTGCTGCCAGCACGAAGTAGAACCGCCCGCAGCGCAGCCCTCAAAGCCACCGCAGCCATGCCTGTGATTCCTCAAGATAGTGACAAAGGTCATTCGGTCCGATTCATCCAGTCTCTATTGACAGTCGGCTGATGAGACACTGCAGAGATGAAGGAGCAGCTGAGCCAGGGAGCAAAAGATGCCAAAGCTGCGAAAGATGAACGACAAGGCAACGTGGCAACAGCAGAGCAGCACAAGGCCAATCTCGGTCCAGTAAGCACCGCCCAAGTGTGGTTGACATCGGTATGAAGCTAACAGGCGGCAGGCAATAGCAGAGAACCTCCCAGAGCCTGCGAGCAAGGAGGAGCTGAAGAAACGATCCGAGGAGCTCAACAAATAGTGTTGAGAGATGCGAGGGCTGTAGGACAGAGTCATAAGATCCTGACTACCTCTCGATTGAAGGCTGCGACGGGCTTTCCTGCTGCTTTCTTCCCTCGATGCATAATAGCCAACGTTTCCGTTCGCTGTTCATCATGTCTATGGTGGTATCTCTTCACCCTTCCAATCCCAGCATTTGCCCCTATCATCCACTGCGCGACTGTTGATGACCTCCATCAACTTTTCTGCTGCAAACTCGGTACTGAAGAGCTTCCCCTCTTTGACATTGTTCCAAAACTCTTTACTGAGGTCTGTCTTGACCGTTCCGGGATGCAGACTGATGCTCAGAGCATTATCGCCGGCGCTCGTCCGCAGGTAGTTGTCGAAAGTTTTGGTGAGCTGGTTGACAGCAGACTTCGAAGCCCGATAGCTGTACCAGCCTCCCAGGCGATTGTCGCTGATCGACCCAACCCTTGCTGACATATTGGCCCACACAGCATGATCCGGCAAGCCCGTTGATGACCCGACCATGGTAGACTTGCGCGGTAAGAATGGCGATAAGTGCTTCATGAGCAACAGTGGCCCAAGTGCGTTTGTGCGGAAGGTGAGAAGGGCATCGTCGTAGTTGATTTGATGTGGCGCCTTCTCGGGGAATAGTAGGCCTGGTATGCACAGCGACAGCCTCAAGTACGACTTCTTCTTGGGCAGGACCTCGCTGATGGTCTTCGCTGCTTCCTCCACGACGTGTTCGTCTGTTGCTGGTCAATACATGCTCTCAGCATTGCTCGTCTAGTCCTCACCCAGCACGTCTAGCTTCACGACATGAAGCCTGTCTTCTTTGACATCTCGCAACCCCGAGAGGATATTCTCGCGGGCCTGGTCGAGATTTCTGCGAGCTGTCGCAACGACGGGGACGTTGGTGGTCTGGAGGAGTCGTCGCGAGAGCTCTAGCCCAATGCCTCTCGACGCCGGACTGACGAGCGCCCAGGGCTGCATTGCGATCACACGAATAGCGCAGTGGGTTACAACATGGCACGACACATGGCTGACGGCAACGACAGCAGCGCCAGCCAGCCGGTCTTGCTGTGATGATGCATTTCGAGTCCCGCCAGATCGGAAACACGAGATTGAGTTCTGAGATCGGGCCCAAGTTGCATGTTGCTGGGAGAAACTCGTGGCACTTCTGGCGGGATACATGCACGTTGCCAACTGCAAGACATTCATTCGCAACGCTACAACATTGTCAGCCCTCCAACATGGCTCCTGAGTAGATGTGCCTGTAGCCTTGCTTCGTAGTTCCTTTCGACCAGCCTTAGGTCTAGCACAAATACTGTACACTGGACCGGCGGTCTGATCGACTCAGCCTCGACTTTCGACTGGCGGGATTATGTCGACTTCTCAACGTCCAATGATGCTTCTGTCTATCTCTCCATGGCATTGATTTGTATACTTCGCTCGCTGTCGTCCCACTTTCCACCCATCACCATGCGATGATGCCTCTCCGCCGCAGCAACGATTGGAAGCGGTCGGTATGCTACGTCGAAAGGCCCTGCTCAAGCGGCTGAGAAACAGCACGCCTTCGAAGACTGGAACCAAGCTCGAACGGGTAGCAGTAGCAGCATCAATCAGTGCCGACAAACCAATCTTGAGCAATACAATTGCTTCAACGATTGGTAAGGCAGTCGTCGAGCCCAGATATGCTCTGTCAGTCGGTAGCTCACGAGGTATACATACAAAATTCAGAGATTTGCCACGTTCACAGTTGACCAATTCAATTACAGGGCTATTGTCTACAAGAACGGTCCAGCCCATATTTGTTTCTCCGTCTGTGAGAAGGCGTGCAGCTGATCCTACGAATATTTCGGCACCACGCAAGCGAACAATTTTAAGGCGGCGGCGGGTGTCAAATCGGTCCCCTTCTGAAGTACGAATCCTGAGCAGACATGGTGATATCCGGCAGCTCAGATCGTATCTCCGGCATAAGGACGTTGTTCTCATAGCTATCGACACGGAGTCAGAAAGGCAAGGGCGCATATCGCACGTTGTCGAGGTCGGACTCTCTGTGCTCCGCACGAGAGACATCCACAATCTTGAACCTGGTGCTCATGTCAAGAACTGGGTTGCAAAGGTCAAACACCACCACATTGTTGTCGATATCACGAGATATCCATCACGCAGGATGCAAAACTCCAGATTTGGCAGAAGTCTCTTTCTGTCACCTCTTGATGCTAAAGATGAGCTCCTCTCCATCGTGAAGTCGTCTTTGCGCGACATTGGCACAGACAGCCTCGCCTTCGTGGGTCACTCGGTCGCGAAAGATATTTACGCCATCCTGCACAGTCCTGGCCTGGCTACCGACCTGCTGGATATGAGTCGCCCTGGTCATACGATCTTCGACACCTTTAGCTTGGCGATGGATGCGCAACGAGAGGGTGCTTACCTTCCGAGGAAAAACTTATCAGACTTGGCTCGTTCGCTCAAAGCCGATCCTCGGTATTTTAATGAGGATGGTTCGGTCATCGGTTGGCATTGCGCTAGCAATGACGCAGCATATACTATGGCACTACTGTTATTGTTTGGAGGTACGTAAGCACCCAGGAGAGTCCAGCCATGAATATGCGCAGGCATTGTTGCAAGACTTTTAAAACGTGCTTCTTGAGCAAAGCTGACATCCAATTCTTCTGAACAGCTCATTGGCAAGACATGGTTCAGACAGCGACCCCCTTTACGGGTAGATCCAGAACAAAGTCGCCTAGCATCCAAGCTGCAAGATCGTGGTCAGGCTGGCTGTTCGGCATTATACAGAGGACGTTCTTTGGCAAGTGATGGACAGAATGAGCTTCAGAGTTGAGACTCGACAATTCGGACGGGGCTCATGCCTCGTATGCTCGGCGAGTATTGCTTATGGCATGAGATACCAACCAGTCACAGCGGACTGTCAAATACAGCCGAAAGACATCGAGATTGAATGATTCTCGAGGCGGATGTTGTTTGGGCGTCACACGAAAGGCCTGTATAGATCGATGGTGCATTGTCGATGTCGATTCGGATAACATCTCCAGGGGTCATTTCGGATTCTCAGCATCTTGGAAGCGTGTCGAAAAGTACGCCGTTTTGTCAGCCAATGCATCCTTGTCGTGAGAGGATATACCCGCGCGCTACCGAAATGCTGAGA
Organism: Fulvia fulva; assembly: GCF_020509005.1. NCBI lineage: Eukaryota > Fungi > Ascomycota > Dothideomycetes > Mycosphaerellales > Mycosphaerellaceae > Fulvia > Fulvia fulva. The sequence continues at coordinate 3,469,865 of NC_063012.1, forward strand.
ATCCAAAATGACCCCTGGAGATGTTAGAGCATATGCAATACCGCCAGCCATATCGTACGCACTTTAGGGACGAGAAGATCGATGAGAGACTTTCTTGTGTCATTGGCGTATGCCGTGACAGTTGTTTGTACCTGCAGACAGTGCTCGGTTCAGAGACAGGTGGATACTTGGCTGTTCTGGCGTCATCCCTGCCGCGAAAGTGAGCGATGAACCTTGAAGCTTCGGAGCCTTCAAGGTTCCCTTCCACTTCGCTGCCGTGAGCAGCCTGGCGAACGTAAGCGTTTGGAGCGGAGGTATAAAAAGCTCCTTCATGGATTATGATACAGTGGCTCCCACGTGGTCCTGCTCGCCTAGGCACGGGTTGGTAGGCGAGTAGCTAGACATGCAGCTTTCTCCTCAGCTCTCCTCTTTGCTTCCACAATGACCCGAGCGGGCGGTGGTACAGGCATCCTGCACAAATAGGAGTCAAAGTGTGCTGACGAGTGTGATGCGTTTCGAAGACATCTGTGCTCGTATCGATGGTACACAGGCTCGGCGCATGACGGACAATCTATGTGATATGCGCACGGGGATGGGTGGGAAGATCGGAGGCTGTCAAGAGAGACTTGGCAGAAAGCGATACATAAGTTATCAAAGATACCGCGTCAGGAACAGTAACCTATGTACAATGTACCGTGACTCCATTCAGGTTGTGCCAGGAAGGTGCCGAGCCAAGCAAATAGCCATGATGGGTGCTCGGTAGTCAGTGGTGTGGCTCTCGGACGGAACGTAGCGTGACGAACGAATTCTCACATTGCCAGCTCCACATCTCTTCGCACACTGAATACTGCTGCTCACGCCTGCATCTGCACCTGTCTCTTCCAGCTGGTCGTTTCTGATCGAGCTTGGGATAGTGCTGTGTTGTTGGGATACGTGCGCGGTTGTCATCAGCAGAGCGGAGCGTGAGACAGCAAGGCAGAGGGAAAGAAATTTGTTATTAGCTGGTGCTTCCACTTCCAACATCGACCTCTGCGCCAGCAGATCGCTCCGGCGCACCACCCCCTCGTCGTCACCACCGCCAAACACCACACGCAACACTCCAATCGATCGCCGGCGTCGAGCAGACATTTCTCCACGACATCACCCACCCGCCGTCTCCACGATCCCGCAGTTTGGTAGGCATCTCTCCATCTTCCCGTGCACCACCACCCACCACCCACCACACACCACCCACCACCCACCGCGGCCTGTGTCTACGCGGCACGCCTCACCACCGCAGCACCGCCATCGCCATCGCCATCGCGTTTGCCCGCATATTTGCTAATCGATCGGGCTTGCAGTCGCTTGCTGCAGTCACAAGCTCACCTCACGACCGCACCTCTCACCTCCGACGCGAATTTACTCCGCGCTCCATCACTCAGCCATCGTCACCACTGCGAGCTCCGACAACGACCTACGAGGTCTCATCCATCGCCGACATTTCTTCTCAGCCACAGCTCTACAGACCGAGGTACACATAACAGATCCCTGGTAGGTGTCGTGTGCGTGCGGCGGCAACAGCGGCAGGCAGTTTTCTGCGAAAGGGCAGACAGCGAAGCGGCGACCGCGTCTCTGGGACAATCTTTGGAAAACGCCCGAGTGGGCAGCCCGAGTCTGGGAAGTGAGTAAGTGATACGACTTCGAGTCCACACGTCACTGCAAATCGCAGCATTCTATCAGCGCAATGGCGGCGCTCAACCAGAGCCCCAGCGGCTTTTCATACGCGCAGGCCGCCAAAGGCCGGAGTTTGACCACACCCTCCAAGACGCCTTCCAGTAAGGTAACCTCAGGCACAGCGACACCTGCGACTGGCGCCTTCTCAGAACTCGGTCCGAATAGCAATTGGGCAGATGATGTGGAGGCTACAGTTGGGGACAAGAACACGGACACGCGGAAGGTATCCTCAGAGCAGTCAAAGTCTCAAGCCAAAGACAGCGCCGTGGAGCGCACCAAGTCTGAAAGCAGACCGCCAAATGGCTCGTCAGGAGTATCGACCCCAGACCTTACTGCTTCGTCTACCAGCACTAGCAACCCCGACGAACAGTTCCCAGCACAGAACGGCACTTCGTCCTCGGACACGACCTGGGAGACGAAGTCGCAGAACTCTGCGCAGAACTCAGAGCCGGCATGGATTGCAGAGCGCAAGGAGCGACAGAGTGGGAGCCCGGGAGAGGAGGGCAAGGGTCGACGCGGCAAGAAGGAGCCCAAGGAACCCAAGGAACCCAAAGAGTCGGCGACGAGGCCGGCCACGCCCAAAGCAGTCGTGTTGACTGATGCACCTCCGCCGGTGGTCAACCCGTGGGCCAAGCGTATGGAGACCGCCAAGGCGAAACCAACCGTTACACCATCGGCCCCCAGGTCGGCAGCTCAGCCAGAGACCAAGGAGAATCAACAACCTAGTTCAGAGTCACGGAAGAATGCGAGCTCAGTCACGACTCTGCCACGTGAGGTTGCCACCCCAGCAGCGGCAGGAGCAGATGTCAAGAAGAGTACATCGCAAAGTAAGCGTGCCAGTGATGCGCGCCACAATGCCCGTCAGAGCTCAAAGCAATCTGCAGAAGATGCACACAAAGATAGCGGAGCCGCCGCTCCTGCCAAAGCCATGCAGCGCGAGCACCAGAGTCTGCCGAATCTTACAGCAGTACCACCTCCTGTCAAGGATGATGTTGCATGGCCAACTCCAGAGACCGCCCAGGAAAAGGAGCGCAAGGACACACAAACAGAAAAGGAAGTCGAGGACAATGCTGATGCCGAAGCTACTGCCGGTGCTAAGCGAGAGAAGACGAAGTGGAAGCCCGTTCCTGTAACGCCGACGATCGTATGGCAGACCGAGGAGATGAACCGCCCACCACGTGGGCAGAATGGCGAGAGAGGAGGTCGCGGCGGCAACGGAGCTCGAGGACGTGGTGGGTTCCGTGGTGCACCCAATGGCTCCAAGGGTGGCGATCGCACAGCACCACGCAATGGCAGCTCTGAGGGCGAGGCTAAGAGCGCTGTGGAACCATCGACGGCATCAAATTCCAACAATCAACGATCAAATGGAAGCCAATCACAAGAGGATGGCTTGGTCTATGCACCAACACAAACCAACGGCCAATTGTCTTCCACCGAAGAGACTACCACTATCAGCGCCACGGCACCAGTCTTTGATGCAAGGCGATCATACTCGTCCAAAATGGAGCCTGCAAGTGCTGGTGAACAGCAAGATATCAAGATACCGGAGCCGATACCGCGCCAGAGCCACCCCACCGCTCAAGTGAGCGACGCAGCCGATAGTTCTGAAGCTGCGCGCGATGGTCCCACGATTCGCCGAGTCCCCTCCGATGGCAGGAAGGAAGCGCGCCCATTCGAGTCTCTTGGTGGCAAGGAATGGAATGGCGCATCACGTGGAGGAGGGAAGCGTGGCGGACGCGGCCGTGGTGGCTCGCGCGAATACTCCAACGGCCACCAAGCAAGCCAACCTTTTGTCAACGGTCATGCTGACTTCGTCAACTCCTTTGCTGGAGTTCCACCGTCGCCGTCAGCATATCCGACATCTCGGAGTCCATACCCCTTCACACAACAAGGTCGGGGTGGTTGGCAACGTGGTGCCTCACGGTCGCAGTCGATCCCTCTTGAGAATGTGTATGGTGGGCGACAATTCTGGCCTGGTGGTCAACTTCCACCAATGCAGACTTACATGCCAGGCATGTACGACTACCAAAGTGGTGCGCCCTACACTGCTGTGCCGTTCCACCCAATGGCTGAGCACCAACAACTTTTAGACATGGTCCACACGCAGCTGGACTACTATTTCTCCATGGACAACTTACTCAAAGACATGTTTTTGCGCAAGAATATGGACGGCCAAGGCTTTGTGTTCCTCGACACAATTGCTAACTTCAACCGTGTCAAGCAACTCACCGCTGACAAAGAAATTATCAGAGCCGTGTGCTTGCGCTCTGACACCATCGAGATCCGTGTGGGTGAGGATGGAAAGGAACGACTACGTCGTCGCGAGGGTTGGGAGCAATTCGTGCTGCCCAATGAGCAACGCGAAACGGCTGCGCAGACCGAAGGACCACAGATTTTGCAACGCCCCGAGCAGCCTCACTTGCAGTTCTGGACGCCGCCGTCGATGTTCCGTGGCCCACCGTCCGCTGGAATACCTGGACGACGCTCGTACGACTCTGGGTTTCCCATGAATGGAGGCGTCCCTGGCTTTGCCCCATTCTCACCATTGGCGGAAGCGCCATATGGTGATTTCACCAACGGCGAGGAAGGTCGCGGACGCTCGGCCAAGTCGCCTATCCAGGACTCGAGCAGTTCACCTGGACCGCAGGCATTCCTTGGACATCGAATTGGCGATGATTCCGAGCCAGATGTCTTTCCCAATCAGAACATAGAGGCGCTTACCGTTGTTGTCAGGCCTGGCCTGCAGCGATCGTCGGTGCCGCATCATCACGCAGCTTCTAGGACTTTTTCAAACGGCTCTATAGATACTCGCAGTATCCAGGGAGAGCTTGAAAAGTCTGCGGATGACGCTGCCCAGCCGACCACCAATGGCGAGCCCGTTGTCAATGGTGACCACAACGGTGCAGCCCTATCTCGCCACACAAGTCCCACCCTCGGGCGCTCTCCGGAGAAAGGGAACAATGAACAAGATCTTGCACTCTTTTGGTGCAAGGACAAGGAGTTGCCACAGGAGAAGATACCACAAGATGGAACTACCGAGCCTTACATCACGCTCAGAGCCAAGGCTATCAAGCAACGAGACGAGGCCGCCACCGGCAACTGCCCCTACGACCTGGATGTCCTCTACCAATTCTGGTCACACTTCCTCATTCGTAACTTCAACAAGTCGATGTATCGCGAATTCCAGGAGCTTGCTCACCTTGATGCCCAAGAGCGACGCAATGGCGTAGGGATGCGCAACTTAGTCCTGTTTTACGCCAAGGCTCTGTCAAGCACCAACCCAATCCGCGACAACATCATCAGAGATTATGTGGCACTGGTCAACAACGAGCCTCAAATCCTGGGTGGAGCTGCTTACAAGCAGCTGCGTCAAGCATGGCGTGACGGCGCACTTAACCTGAAGAATCGCAAGAAACTAGCTGACATCCTCGACGAGGCGCTAAAAACCAAGCTGGAGGGACAAGCTTGAGTGTGGGCGACACCTCGTTGCCGATGAATAAATGCTGCCGTGTAATGATCTGGGAGGATCACCGAGACTGCAGCTGCTGTGCTGGCCTCTTCATGACGAAGCTGCGATTCAAACCATGCCACCGCTTGAGACAGCAAGGCCTCATGATTGCAGCACCATGGAGAATAGAACAAACACGATAATTCGAATGCCGTTCTCACACCACCGGGATCGTCGCAGGAATGTGTGGATGTATTGGCGATGATCTCGACCTTGTTTCGCGGCGTTACTGGCGTTATCTTCTTCTGGACGGTGCATATTTCGCCCTCGTACAAAAGCATGACCTTATACCTGTTCATTGACGACTACCGGCTGCATAGATGATGGGAGCTTCGGGTATGGGTTGGCGTTGGGAGTGTGCTGATCAACGACCCTTCGCCTTGAAAGTTCCGTGGATACACTCAATTCTTTTCTGGGCTATGCAGCGGATGCTTCGACCACGGGCTGGCGTATTTGCTCTCCGAAATATTGACAGACCCATTCAACGATGATGTTGCATCGCAAGGCGAAATCTTGCGGCAGCAAGAAGCTGCTGCAGCGCAGCTGTTTATGTATTGAAATGCTATTGCTGTTTTGCGAGTCTTGGGGAGGAGGGTCATCGTGTCAGAAGAAGCCATCAGCTTAATGCATAGCCTTAGGTGCTCACAATAGAACACCACTCCTCCACACGCGATCTGTCAAACTGCTCGTCCAAGACCACTGTGGCTATGTAGGAGAAACGCAGGTTGTTCATCATTGTGTACAACATCTTATGATGCAGAATGTGTGCCCGATGTAGCGTTCTTTCATCATAGTCAGACAGATCTCCTCGAACATGTGCACTGTCGTTCACCGTCTTCCAGTCTCGTTGAAGTTTCGCTCGTTGTCCCTGACCCGCAAGACCTTGGTGACGGCCCCCCAGCGGACTCGCCCAAAGAGGAAAGTCCGCCCGCAAATGATACCCGACATTTCTTCACAAGGCAGGGCAACGACCGTGCAAAAGTGTAGATTTCACTTCGTATATGTGCCGTAAGCATTCGTCCATCGGAGTAGGTCAAGTGAAACACACTCGCTCACCGCACAGGGTGTTTGATCCGCATCACTACTCGGCTCACAACACACGCAGATCAGAACGGACTACTCTTGCACAATCTGAGCCCCATCGCAGCACCATAAGCCCAAGCAGCAGCTACATCCATACAAGCCAACATCCGTCAACATGCCGCATCACGAAGAAAACAACTTCTCCGCGCCAGCCGAACTGCACGACTTTGCCGCCCTACTCTTCGACATGGACGGCACCATCATCGACAGCACAGATGCCATCGTCAAGCATTGGCACCAGATAGGAAAGGAGATTGGCGTACCAGGTGACGGTAAGTGACTCGCATCGTGATCTGAACACGTTTGAATCGTTTGCTAACAAAGCATGACAGAAATTCTCCAAACATCCCACGGACGAAGAAGTATCGATGTCCTAGCCATCCTCGCCCCGGACCGTGCAGACTGGGACTACGTATGCCAAGCCGAAGGCGTCATCCCCATCAACTACGGCCATGACGCTGTCGAGATCCCTGGTAGTAGAGCCTTGCTCGATCATCTAGAGAGCGCCAATGCACCTTGGGCAATCGTCACTTCCGGAACGAGACCGCTCGTGACTGGCTGGCTGGATCGCATGAAGCTGGCGCATCCCAAGTACATGGTGACGGCGGAAGAGGTCCAGCACGGGAAGCCTGATCCTGAGTGTTACAGAATGGGTGCTTCGCGGTTAGGGTTTGGCGAGGGTGGTAAGGCAGTTGATCCTAGTGAGATTCTGGTTCTCGAGGACGCTCCGGCGGGAATGAGGGCGGGAAAGGCAGCGGGCTACAAGGTTGTTGCGCTGGCGACGACACATGATGTTGCGAGGCTGAAGGAGGCAGGTGCGGATTGGATTGTAAGGGATATGAGGAGTGTTACTCTGCAGCGTGTCGATGGGAAGACTGGTCGGGTCAGTATTGAGATTCGGGATGCATTGGTGGCATGAATGACAGCTTGAGGAGGAGGGATTTTGCTTTTTATGAGTGTTGAGAGAGTCTTTCAGCGAGCAGCGGTGAATCAAATACTACATTAGACAAGATCAGCGATAGATCTATACAGATTTTCAGCAAGGCAATCGGCGACAATGATTGGCCCTACCTTACCACCGAATCGGCCTTGCCATGCTCCATATCCAAGCGACCTTGACGGTCAGCCTTCTTCCTCTGCCAAGCTTCGTGCAGTGCTTCCTTGATAGCACCTTGCCCATCGTCAAAATTCGCCCTGCACACTTTGACCAGCATATCTACCTGTTCAGGAGTCCAAACCAGATTAAACGAGCCAGAAAATTTAGCAGTTGAAGGATCAAAGTCCGCTACTGCTTTCTCGTTGGGTAACAACGGCATGTAAACCATCCCGCATTCCCTCCGGTACGTCGGAGCAGGTGGGTTGAGTACTTTCCTGCCATAGGAGTCAACCACAGTCTTTGGTCGTTCACACGGGATGCCGTCGTATAGTTGAGCGTATAAGCCATTGAAGCGGTCGGGGTCTTTGGGGTCTTCGCCAGGCTTGATATCGTGTCGTTTGGTGAATTTCATGCCTCGCCGGCTGCCGATTTGATCGACTCTCTCGGGAAAGCTGCGTCTTGTTCAGCATTGATTCGCCAAAGGGGCGAGGCAGAACTTACGTATCTTTCTGGACATCACTTGATGCATCCATGTTGATTATGACGTCCACTTCGCGGCTTGGATTCAGGAGCACGTATGTTGGACAATTATTGTCCATGCCGGAGTCTATCAGATGAATACGCAGAGAGTTCTCTAAGCCTGGTGGCCTGCCTTCTCCATTTTTCTCTGGTGTGTAGTGGAACATGAAATTGTGCTCATTACACGCATGAAGCGGATGGTGGTTGTGGAACTCCTCCGTCCCTTCCTTGCCCCATAGCTTGGTGATGCCATGTGCCAGCTTGTGGATGGAGTTGCCCAAGAAACCTGAGGGTAAATTGCGGCTGATAGTGGCTATGTAGGATGTGAGTGGTCCAGCTGGTGCGCTTGTAGCGAGACCAAGTAGGAGCGCGAGAGATTGTTCTGGTAATTGCATAGTCGACTTGCCTTCTTCGAATGGCCTTCCGAAAGCCCAGGTTGGTACCCATGCCTGGATCTCATCGCAACCAATCTCGTATGGGCTGAACTCGAACCACTGGAACCATGCTTCCGGAGCTTCGGCGTGATCGCCTTGAGAATGATCTGCGTCTTTGAAGGGATGTTCTGGGTCTTCCCAGTCCTTCCACGGTCTTTCATGGCGGATTGCGGTCAGCAGTGGAAGCGGCTCACTACCATCATCTGTGTACTGTCTAGCACTCGAGTACTTGTACCAAGATCTCTGATAGCCAGTCACCTCCTTGTGAGCACTGCCTCCTGGATGTCTTACTGGGTCGTCTTGGAAGAAGATCCACCCGGTCGTGAAGACAGAATAAAGGTCCATAGCGACAGTCTGCAGACCACTTCTTGACTTGTGTATTAATGGTCCTAAGGTCACTCTTGCACCACCAGAAGCGCTCAAGATTGTGCGTATCGCGTCTCCTGACAGTGGATGGTATGGCGAAAAGCGCTTCTTGCAATGATCAATCACAGCCTGCATGCTGACCTTGCCAAACGTGTAATAGGCTGCAATCGACCAGCAAGAGCCAGACACCCCTGATACGTAAGCCAAGCAGTCCCAGAGACCAGTTTTCTTCATCTCATCGGCATAAGCTAATGCTCCAATCATGGCACGAAAACCACCTCCACTGCCGCCAAACGCTACTATTGGTACATCTTCAGCGAGAACTTCGTCGGAGTTCAGACCAAGATATCGTGCAAAGTTGTCTCTGGCGTTGAGCTTTCGTTTCGCGAGAAATGCTTGCTCCTCCGGACAGAGCTCGATGCCACGACGGACCTGCGCTATCTTGGTGATCTCAGGAAATAGGTTAGGGTCGTTGATCTCATGCTTTACGCGAGTCTCAAGAGTAGCCACCCCGCCCATAATCTTGATGTCGGTAATGGCTTCAGGAAATGCCGGCATGATGACTTTCTGATAGAATGCAGAAGCTTTGCCTTTCAAGAACCCGTGCTTCTTTTCGTGCTCGTCTTCGATCCTCATCTTCTCGAGGTTATCGAGATGATCCGTGGAGTCACTCAAATCCTGCTGGATGTGCACGTCTTGCTCATATCGCCGCTGCTGCTTCATTTCGGACGCACGAGAATTGAATTGGTTTGACATAGTGACGCTGCCTGCATTGCCATGTGCGAGTTTTCTATTGCGGCTACGCTGGTGTTGCGTGGACCTACCGCAGCGTTTGCGGTATTAAATGCGTGAAAGTGACAGCTCCTCAGATGTTGCAACTCATGCGCACATACTGCTCTGGCACATGTGGCCAAGCTTCGACCTAAGATTGGTATCGTACGGCCCATGGTCGTTGAGCAACCAGAACTGAGATGGAGTGAGTAGCCAATGAGGAAGTCGTGTTGATAGCACGAGGTGCAAGCTTTATTCACCATGTTTATCAGACGCGAGGTTTGTGCACGTCATATCTTGCAGCTGGAGATTCAAATAGCAGGCCAAAGGATAGGACATTGATGTGCTCTGCTGTAGAAGGGTTACCTGGCGGCTTGTTGCGTCAATTGATCCAGACCCGGTCAACGGATATGCTGCTGCATGGCGAGAAGACAGGAACCTACTGTACAAAGCTCACTGACCGACGGGCTCATGAGCGATGCTGTGACACGGAGATGCGCTCATAAGGTGACGTTCGATATGCCGCGTGGCCGCGCAGCACCGAGGTCATGCATCGCGAGGTAACAACAAGCATGCTGTGCAGCAGATCGTGGCGACAGTACCGGCGAGGTGGCTCTGGACGTGCTGCAGGCCGAGTCAAGCAACAACTCCCTCCTTGCGGTGTCTTGATAACGCGACTTGCGTCACACCAGGCTTTCTCGTGCCATGCGATTGCTGCAATGGGACTCGATCGGTTCCGAGTAGGAGGAGCGACGGGCATGTCTAATTCGTGTGCAACCATGTGATCGCATGTTTCTGCCACGCATGTCGTTGTTGCTGTTCCATTTTCGTCCTGCTCCATCATGGTGGTGATACAAATCTGCATTGTGCTACTGTGTCACCGCCCGAGGCGCGGATCCACCTGCAAGGAACGAAGGCCGCCCAGAGGAGCACAGGTCGTGCAGATTTGTTGTTGAGCAGCGTGTCGCGGAGTGGCCGTCAAACAAGTCGGCAAGTCGAGTTTCGGGTAAAGATAGCATTTAGGCGCGGCACGGACGATCGCTAGAAGGAGTGCTTTCGGGACCTGAGTAGACAAGACAAAACGAACTAATTGATCGGACCGGTTTAGTGAGACGTTCGCCCTGATATTGATTAAGAACTGCTAGGCACGCTAGGTCGCGACAGAGCTGCGCGGCTTGAAGCTTCACGGCTTGCTCCACAAGCTCAGTCTCATCAGTCGGGAGTCGGGAGAAGTTGGAGCGTGCTATTGGAAGCCATGCGAAGGTAAATTCTTCGGGACCTGCGTGGAAATTGTTGTTCTATGCGCTGCCCCTATCCGCCGTGGCAGCGTGGCAGCGCGAAGCCACCACGCGTCGATGCTTGTCGTGAATCGTGACGATGCTGTGGACGGCGAGTCGCCGGGATGTGCGCTCACTGCTGCTGCGCTGTCAACACGACTCGGAAGCGAGTTCCAGGTTGGCGTCCGCGGGCAAGGAGCTGCGGGTCATGTCGTCGCTTTACGAGACACACTGGTTGATGTGGTGGTGGCACAGGCAGGGCTACGAAGCAGATTAATATCTAGATGAGGGCAGACGAAAGAAGAAGGCTTCCAAATAAGCATAACGATGACCCGTGGGCCGTACGACGGCTTCGCACCAGCATCGATAGTCGCCGATGTTGAATGTTCAGTTCTGGTGTGGGTGATGCGGTGCAGCGCGTTGATTGATGCGGACCTTGCTGCCGTGAGATGTGTTTAACCCCAATTCTGGATAGCCGCCGTGTGCGGAAAACAGGCTCATCACTGGCGCCGAGTTAGCGCTGAGCGCAGGGCAGCTGTGCCATTTCCCCCATCGCGCATCTCCTTCCGCCGTCGTGTCGCTGGGATGGTGCTGAGGGTACGCTCGTCAGCGAAGGCAACTCGCGCGCGAAGATGTGCTGCGACGCATGAGGCTGTGCGGAGCATGAGCGCTCCGGCGGCGAAACAGTATCATCAATGACAAGACCAGACAGGAGAGCGCTCGCACGAGTTGCAGCAGAGCGGGCTATTTTAAGCCAAAAGTGGAGGAGCGCCCGCAGCTCCTCCACGGTCCACCCACCACGACCAATGGACGGTAGTCGCTGTGGCTCCTATCCGCTGACGCTGCAGCTGCTAGCCAGGGCAGGGGGGAGGTGCTGTCGGCGTAGAAGCAGTACTGCCCGGCGTAGAGCGCGCGGGCAGCAGGCGTAGTGCGCTGCTAGAGGTGCTGGGCGTGCTGCAGCAGAGTGCAGGGATCACAGCAGCCGCGAGTTGTGGCTGTTCTGTTTGGCTGGTGAGAGAGTGCGGCCAGGCTCGCAGCCAGTCAGCGTCGGCGGGTGCAGCCTCTCGTCTCCCTTCGTCTGGGGTGAAAGGTGAAGCGTGAAAGATGCGACGACAGCAGCCGCAAGCCGTTTCCGTTTCTCCTCCTTCACCTCGCTCTAACCCACGCTCGCTCGCTGCAGTCCGCCGTCCGTCCACCGCTACCACTGCGCCTCACCTTCGTTATTCCTCGTTCGCGTCTTCTTTGTATGTAGCTATCCGCGGGTGCATACACTCTTCCACTGCACTATCGATCATAGCGTCGAAACGCCCTGCCCGACCGCAGTCACTCGCTTTTTGGATCATCAGCCGGGAAGGCCGCTGGACGCCGGGGAAGCCTGGACGCACTCTGCACGCACCACACGCACCGCACGCACCGCACGCACCGCACGCACCGCACGCACCGCACCTCGAGGCTGCCGCGACCAGGCCTGCTACTGCTACTGCTGCTGCTGCTGCTCTTGCTGCTAGGAAGCGGAGCACCAACACACGAACGATTGCGAAAGTTGGCTGGCTGGCGGCACTGAGCAGACCGCGCCGGTGCCTTACCTGCCGACCGGCGCTGCGCTCGCCGCCCGACCTTTTCTTGGGAAACAGCCCAGGACTCATACAGCTGTGCCTGGCAGTGCGCAGCACAGGGCACTGGGGACTAGGATCGGCCAGGAACGCGGAATTGGTGCTGACGGGAGGTAGCGTCAACGTCAACACCCGGCACGCAGCGTAGGTTCGCCGACCTTGCAACCACCTGGACCGCTCGCCCAAAGCCCAAAGCCCTCGCACAACCGCCCTTCGTTGTTGCAGCGCGCCTGCCGCATCGGCATTGAGCATGGCCTTCGTTGCTGCCGAGTACATCGACGCTCACCACTCCCACTCCCACCCACATCCGCACTTCCAGAGTCAGCACGGCATACCACCGGATCCTTCTACACAGCCGGGCTTCTACAACCCCAATGCCAGCCTGGCCCAGCAAATGTCTTGTGACATCAAGCCGCGCCTGACCAAGGAGCAGCACGACATCCTCGAATCGCACTACCAGAAGCAGAACAAGCCCAACACCAACACCAAGAAGGGCTTCGCCGAGTCTCTCAATGTTTCCTTGGATAAGGTCAATGTAAGTTATACCACCACGCTCACCATGAACCATGTAGCGGTGCTGAGTCGTCCCTCCAGAACTGGTTCCAAAATCGCCGCGCGAAGTCGAAGCAAGATGCAAAAAAGCAGTTGGGCGCGTTCGGCATATACGCGCAACAACAACAGCAGCAGCAGCAGCAAATCGGCAACCTCAGCTACAACTCCGCCTCCAACACCGAGACGTCGCCCGTCTTCCAACCATCCGCCGACTACTATGCAATGATGCAGCAATTCGCTGCCGACGACCAAATGCCGATCGATATGCCAGCAGGGCAGACACAGCAGTCTCAGGATCAGTCTACACAGGCATTGCCCTTCGCCAATGGCCCTGGCGCTCATCATCACTTCAGCGGCACCGCGGTGCAACGACAGACAGCTGCCGACATGTTCGACAGCCCGCAGGAGATGAACCGGAGGACACTGACTCAGGAACAATTCGACGCGTTGGCACAGAACGGCGAGATGATGCACTCCTCGGGACATTTTGACAATCTTACACATGGATTTTCGGGCGGCTTCGACGCGTTCGGGCAGGCGTTCCCGGACAAGTCGCCAGACGATTTCCAACAGCAAGATGCCTTCGCGTTTCCAGCACCGCTGGGGACGCCACTGTCGAGCAATGATTCAAGCGTGCCATCCACAATCTCGGAACACTCCATGTTCCCCTCATCTGCCGCCATGCAAGACCAGGCCAATCTCTCAGCAACGTCTTCCGAGTGGGGAGACAGCCGCAGCTCATCAGTCTCGCTCTCACAAAATCATGATCACTCACTCCATCAGATGGCTGTTCCAGCATCTCAGCCTATGGACACCTCGTCACAGTGGCAGCCAGGGCAGTCGGTGCCCGTCGACCCGAATGCCTTGCAGCAACAATTCCGCGAGGCCTCAGCACAGCGTCAACAACAGCAGACACACGCTCATGCTCAAGGACAGAGCCAGGTTCCGACAGAGCAGCCGTTGGCCTGGCCATCCGACGAAGCATTTGTCCGGAGAGATTCACAGAACGGTACGATGCTTGCCCAGCAGATGAGCAGCTTCGCACTCCAGACACCGCAGCCTTCACAGACTGCCACGTTCAAGTCACCCGCACCACCCAGCGATCATTCAGGGAGTATTGCAGCCAGGCGCCAGAGGCCACGTCCACAGCAGCTTGGAATCACATCTCTTCGAAGCCAGTCGTATGGTGGTGTTGCACCGCCTATATCACCGAGCCACCCAGCAGCCCAAAATCTGACAGCTTCTGGCCAGCAACTGCGCCGTATTCGGTCCAGCAATGTTCTCCATGGTGGCGTCTCTCAAGGTCGGGTGATGAAATCTACGCCGGGCTCTGCACAACGCTCTCCTCTCGCCTTCACCTTTGGGGATTCTATGAACTCGCCAAAAGCTGCTCGCCATGCCTCGACATCTTCGACTGGGAATCTAGCGCCTCCAACGCCCTTATCGCCCAGCGAACTGCCTAACCGACCGACATTTCCTCCGTGGCAGTCGTCCTCTGGTCAGTACAGCAGCCGTCAAGCAAGCATCAGCGAGACCGATGCCGAGCATGGCTTAAGCAGCATGCCATCCGCGAATGCTTCAGGTCAAAATGTTTCTTCACCACCGCAAACGCCTATGTTTCACCACCATGGACAACAATTCCAACCGTTCAACCAGTGTCGAGTCGGCGGCAATGCGATCATCGAGCACACACCACCACAGTCGGCCCCTGCCGCTCAACAAACGTTTCCCTCTAGTGTGTTTATGGCCCCACAACATAATACTTACGGACATCCTTACCAACAAGGGTATCAAACACAACACCCACCACAGCAGTTTATGAACGTTTCTGTACCTGAGCAGCAACTCGCGGGACCGCCTGCATCGTTTGCACCAGCGCAGCATTTCGCCGCATCAGCATCCGAAACGCAGTCAGCAATGCCAATGGCGATGCCGATGCAATTCGCGAATGGGGTGCCTATTGTCAATGCTCAAGGCACTTTGACAATGGGCTTCCCACCACAAATGCCACAGATGCAGTTTGTACAACATCCCTCTCAACAAGGCCCACCTCCGCAGATGCAGACGTCACCGCAGGGGGGTCAGTATAACTTCATGGCTGCACCTGGAATGCCTGCGGGTATGGCGGTCACCGCACAGATGCCGAAAGCGCCTTCCCAACCAGCGTCGGAATTTTTTGTGCACGAGTACAGCCCGCCACAGGATATAAAGCGATCTGCAACTCCTAGAAAGCCTCAGTCGGACGGACCGAAGAATTACACATTCGCGAACCAAGGACCCGAGCACTTTGGAAAGGACCGGGCGAAAAAGGGTTCCATCGACAAGACTGCCTCGAGCAGTCCTGCAAGCGCGTCTTCCTGCTGATGGCACACGGCGATATTTGTTCGAAATTTTCTCAAGCGATTGGCGACTTCGCGCCACAGGAGTAATATGGAGTATGACGTGCGTCCTGAAAAGTGGGCGCACCGTCTTGATCTTAATGTTTTATTTGGTCACGGCCCAGGCAAGCACAGCGTTACTGGACACGAACAATGATGGCATCCCGGTCACGGGCGAACGCAATGCGCACTATTCACCACCGAGATCTATGGAGTTGTGTGGCGGGCGGGCAGGGACGAGAGATATGGCTAATGACTCTTCTTTCTTTTTTTGGCGAAATGTTTGCAGCAGATCTGTACTATATAGTGTGTCGAGCTACGGCCAAGGGTGGCGATATGCACATCAGCTCGTAATGCATAATGCGAAGCGTACACGTTCTCAAAAGCTGGACAGACAGCATGAAGGCTGATCATGAGGAAGGCAACGTATATGATAATTGACAAACCAACCAACGTACCACTCTGTTCCCCATTCCTTACCTCTCTAAATCTCATAGCTGACTGTCTGAACGATGACCATCACGGCCAAGGCGGATCCTGCAGCCTTCTAAACACCGCAACAAACTTGTTCCCACCATTCCTCGTCACCTTCTTCCCCTCCTCCGTCTCCGTCTTCATCGTTTCCACACACTCATCCCCCTCAACCTCTTCCTCCCCAACTCTCTCAAAACTCGGATGCGCCGCCAAATGCTCCACCATCCACTGATGCAACGCCTCCACATCCGTAATCGTATACACTTTGCCCCCCGGCTGCAGCACAAACGCATACTCGGAACACAACATTGTGCTCACAATCCGCGCCTTGTGTTTCCGTGCCTTGAAGTGCGGGTCCGGGAAGCAGAGGAAGATTCTCGAGAGTTGGGCCTTGGTGAAGAAGTTGGGGAGGAATTTCATCGTGTTTGCGCGCAGGCAGGAGACGTTTTGGAATGGGTGTGAGTGTGCTTCAGCTTCAGCCGTGGTGGGGGTTTTGGCGGTGTGTTGGAGGCGGAGGGCTTTGACTTTTTCTTGCACGAATTCTGTTACTGAGGTGCGGATTTCGAGGCCTAGAATGAGGTCGTTGGGGAGTTTTGGGGCGAGGGCGAAGAGGAGGCCGCCGAAGCCGCAGCCTATGTCGGCGACTGTGACGGGTTGGGATATCGTTGTGGTGGTGGTACGGTGGGTTGTGCTGTCGTCCTTGCCGTTTGAGATGGTGAGTGTGCTGTCGTCCTCCTTGGTGGCGTATGCCGGGTAGTACTGGCTCCAGTCCATTGCGGCAGGCAATTCTGGGCTGTGGCAAGTGTTAGCGGGGCTCCTGCGGTCAAGATATCACATGTCTAACGGCACTCACTAGGTCAAGTCATGGTCGGAGAATGGGTTGGCATGTGCGCGTTGGCGATACAACTTCTTGCGAGGCAGCTCTCCTTCCTGTCGATCCTCACGCCTTTGCTTCTTTTTCGGTGGTCCAGCCATTTTGATGGGATGTTGTGTTGTCGCAAAGATATGCTAAAGTGAAGCGTGGCGTCAAAGATTGAGGTTGCGAGTCAGGCACCAACTTGTCAGGCATCAACATGAGCCATTCTGGAGGAAGAACACAAACTCGCGGGTGAGAACGCCGCAGTGACAGTGCGAGTTTTTCAGGTGGTATGAATGAGCGATTCGACGTTGCCCACTGTCTGTGGAGATTCTACTAAGCGGAAGTGCTTGCGTTCAATTGGTACGTGTGCATAAGCACGGAGCTGGGCTTCGGCCTGATCGACCGGTAGCAGATGCACAACATCGCAAATGTCGAGGCCGCTGGACAACCAGTAATTGCGACTGGCATTGACTGTATTCATTCCCCGGAGCCTCGCCTTTCTTCACGCCCACGTCGCCAGACGCCATGCATCGGGTGATTATCCTCAAACGTGATCTATATCATTTCCACTTCCCTGTGATCTCACACAGCCAACTCTCCAATCTTACTGAGACCCTTGAGTGAGCCCAGACTAAGGGCTAAACCTTGAGACCTGCTGCGTATACGCATGAATCCAGTCACCGGTCCATGCTCGCCTTCCTTCTCAACACTGAGGTTTGCTAACGCATCCTCGCCTAGAGACAAGTCAGTATGGTTTTATGGCCCACGGTATGCGGGATCAACTTGCCGAAAACACTTCTCGCATAAAGATTAGCACTCAAGAACTGGCACTCGCCCTCCAGACTGGCCTCTGGCGTTAGGCAGCTCATGTTAGTGACCTTCATCAACCGCTGCAGGAAGTCACGAAGACCCTTGCCTTCTGGCATCTTGGTGTTGATGTTCACCTTGTTCTCCCACTCAAATTCGGTCCACATCGTGCGGAATTGAGTCTCTGTGCATTGTGCGGGCTGTATGTAATCCATAATGTCAACATGCACATCATTCAGGATGACCACATTGGAGTCAGTTGCGGAAGGCCCATCGTAGACAACGTTTCCGAAGATGACTCCAGTATCGGTAGATGAGACCTTGATCGTCGCTTGTACGTTCAAGAAGTCCAGTCCAGGAAGATTTTGTGTTGTAGGCCTCTCGACTACCTTGAGATCACCCAGCGTGGCAAATTCGACAGACAGGTTTTGCAGTGTATCCCGAGTCTGGTTGACCAGCAAAACATCCAAGATGATATCGAATTGGTGGACCTGCACGTACGCTTCGGCATAGACCGGGTCTGAGAAACCAGTGAGCTGCACTACACGGCTCAGCTTCGATGTCAGATCTTCCGTGGTGGCATCGCCGCCGGTCGCCTTCTCCAGATCAACCTCAGCCTCGTCGGCGCCATCGGTAGTCTTCTTGCTGAGCTGTCGTATCGATACAACATCGTCGACCTGAATCGCGCTCTGCGCCTTCAGTACAGCATCCTTTTCTGCGCGCTTCTTCTCTTCCACCTGAACCATATCTCGGAACGCCTTTCTCGTGTCGTCCAGGAAAGCAGTCTCAAGATCCTTCTTCTGTGCGAACTCGGCCAATGAACGCACGCAGGACATGAGTCGGTCGACAGAGTCTTCATCGATTGGTGCCTTCACAAATTGCGACTGTCCTGCCCTAATAATGGAAATCATGATGAGCATTGCTTCTGCACGCAGAGCGTTTGTACGCGCGGCATCGCTGGAGATTTCAGAGAAGCGCATGACCAACTTTGTGAGTGTTGAGGAGAGAACAGTGGCCAGGAAGTAGTCTCCGTCAAGAATGAGCTGACGGAGTGGTGGCTTCTGCGCAGCCTTGACAGCATCGAGCTTCGCTTTTGCTGACGCTTGGCTGGTTAGTGCGCTTTCAGTGGCATACGTGCCATCTGCTAGGACTTTACGTGAACCTGTCGGCGCAGCTGGCTTCGCGTGCCCGTTGACTTGTTCATTCAGCTCCGGTTCGCCATCTGGCTGCTCTTCCAGAAGTCGGGCTTCTGAGGCAACGATCGGGATCTCACCCAGACTGGCCCTGATTCGCTTCCATGCTTCTTTGATGTCGTTCTGCTCGAGGGAGTATTCGCCAATGATCCAGAGACTGCCTCGATACACCTTGCCGGCGCGAACCTCGGAAAGCGTTGTGACGAGCCTCTCCACGATTGAGCTTCGCATCTTGGGAAAGCGTTCTACGACCTCCTTCACGAAGGAGATGACATCCACGGCAGAGGCATTGTTGAAGTCAGATATGAAGTCCATGAGCAAACCAACCACGCTCTGTGCGATCTCGGAGAACTTGATAGCGCATTGATGTATCGAGTGGATCAGGAGGGATCTGTACTCGTTGTTCTTCTCGTATTGCTCATCAACGGTCTTCGCCAGCTCCTTCTTGAGCAGCATCACGACTTCCTCGACGTTCTTGCTCGACACCATGTCCATGGCAAGCTCAAGGGCTTTCTTTCGCACGTCCAGGTCTGGGCTCGAGAGTACGCGGAGGATCTCCATGGTCAGGTCGTCCAGAATGCCCTCGTTTGACTTTCGTAATGTGTTGACCTTTTCTAGAACGATGAGCTTCACGTTGTTGTCCGACTCCTTGATTGCCAGCTCAATAAACTTGCCAGCAGCTGCTTTCACTGCAACCGGGTTGTTGGTCAAGGCGGTCAATGAGGATGCTGCCTCGTACACGACTGTAGAGTCCTTCGCTTCGAGGAGATCGAAGATCAGTCGCAGATATCTCGCCTTGTTTCCTTGGTTCTGCACAGCATCTTTCCGAATAAACTCGAGCTCTACCAGCTGAAGCAATTCACTCGCATTTGGGATACCCTCAAATACCCCGCTCAGATACTCCAACGCCTTCTCATGACTTATGCTCAACAGTGCAGCAAATGCGTTTCGCTTACACGTGTTGTCGCTCTCGGATTCGAGGAAGGTCTGGATTAGTTCGGGAGCATCGGGCATCAGGGCCTCGGAATGCTGGAAGATCGAGGCAATGGCGAAGACGGCATTCTTGCGGACATATGAGTGTCGATGCTCGAGACATTGCCGTGCGGGGGCGAGCAGAGGTTCTATGAGTTCAGGTTCGCGCAGCTTGCAGAGGAAGCGCAGCGTGTTTCCCCTGATGTACTCGTTGGGGTGCTGGAGATCCATTCGAATGCCGTTGCACACCAGAATCATTTCCTGCTTGAGTTTTCCACTGGCGTCCAGCTTGGGGCAGATTTCGTAGTACAGGTACAGCAGCTTCTTGAGAGCCTTGCTCTTCGAGGGCATCACGAATCGGATGATGTGCATGAGGAGATTAGGCATTGGGTCGCCGTTGAGCATGACGGTCAAAATGCGCTTCATCGTCTCCTGCTTCGTCTCATCGTTGCCCTTCTCCAGCTGTGTCCGCAGGTCCTGCAATGACGGCTGGTCTGCTGCGTTGTCCTGATGTACCAAGCTGTACGACTGCTCGAGGAAAGTCGCCATGCTGAGCGGATGTGTGCGTGTGCGTGTGCGTGTGCGTGTGCGTGTGCGTGTGCGTGTGCGTGTGCGTGTGCGTGTGCGTGTCGTGTCGTGTCGTGTGAGGGCGCAGGCGTGTGCTCGTCAGGAGCAATTGCTCACTGGCGGTGTTGGCACTTTATTGATGCGCCGCCGATCTCGACAACCCTTCCCGCTCCCGACACGTGGGGCTGTGTTGGATGTCGGTCTGTTCGAGGTGAAGCCAGGAGCGGCGATTATGGCAGAGGGATTGGGCGGAGATTGGTCGTGGAAAGCAGTGACATGAGAAACGGACTGAGCCGTGGTTGTTCGTGGCCGTGTCTCCAGCAGCCAGCTGTCTCTCTACACCAGCAGGAAGGGTCGACGAGCAGGGGTCTTGGCGATATTTGGCCTCCCCGCTACCACAAAACATCTCTCTTCGCAAGCCACTTCTTGCCAAACAACACGCTGGCTCCAAACACGATCGCCGCCATGTCAGGAACCGCGGAACCCTTTTACTTGAGATACTAGTGAGTCTCCCGCGAAGAAGAACGGCGCCGATACTACGTGCCATTTCTGCTTCACTTTCTGCTTCACATGGAGAATGTGCTCGACACTGACCCATATCACAGCTCTGGTCACTCAGGAAGGTTCGGACACGAGTTCCTCGGTAAACCAATGCTTCGCCCAGGTGTCTCTCGAGTGAAAGCTCACGCTGTGCAGAATTCGACTTTAGAGTGGTGGGCGATGGCAGCCAAGCGATAGCCCGCTATGCCAACAACTCGAACTACAGGAACGACTCCCTGATCAGGAAAGAGAGTACGTCGTCCTCACTTTGGATCAGTGTACGAATGCTAGCATGCTAACAGACATGCGTAGTGTGCGTCAGCTCGCTCATGGTCAAGGAGATCAAGCGCATCATCAAGGACAGCGAAATCATGAAGTGGGCATCTTCACCACAGACCTGAGAGGAATGTCAGCACTAACATCATACAGGGAAGACGACACTAAGTGGCCACAGAAGAACAAGGACGGTCGACAGGAGCTCGAGATTCGGCTGGGAGGCGAGCACATCTCGTTCGAGACTGCCAAGATAGGATCATTGGTGGATGTGAACGAGTCCGAGGATCCAGAAGGCCTGCGCGTCTTCTACTACCTTGTGCAAGACCTCAAGGCGCTTGTGTTCTCTCTGATATCACTCCACTTCAAGGTCAGCTACGCTAGCATGAGTCCCTCCTTTCGATGCTAACTTTGACCAGATCAAGCCCATCTGAGGCCTGGGAGGACAGATCACCGCAGGCCTACAGATTGACACGACTGAAGCACCAAGGACGACACACGATCTGTTATGCCACCACCACGAAGACCACGTATAGCCAGGAAGACATTAGCACTTTCCAGAGAGAAGTCAAGGACCGCATGACATGCCAAGGTCGAAAGACGAATGGGGCATAGGGCGAGCGGCAGGGCCGCGTGAAAGCTGGGGTTCACGATCGTCCAACGCCAGAAGACCCGTCAGACCTCTCTCCAAAGAACGTCATCCAAACAACCATCAGCGCTGAACTGCACATACAGCTGTCGCAACTGAAAACTTCCACCTTTTGTCGTGCAGGCGCGATACTGTGTCTCTTCCATTCTTGACATCGCCGCGATTTGTAATGCCTTCATAAACCGCCGAGCCCTAATCGACCCACTGCCGCAACGTCACGCGAGTGCCTGAAGATGCCGACTCCCAGTGAAGACACAATCCAGCCCACCGAGATCGTAGATGCCACCCCGTCCTCGCAGAATGGCTTCATGAGCTGTCCACCTGAAGAACAAAGAGAGCCTCGTGCGCCTCGCGATGGACCAATAGAACGAGTCGACACGCCTCATCCCGCATCGCTCGACGATCACACAACGATCCATGACCATGGCTCAGACTTCGCGGCATCGGAACCAATGCCAGGTCGCGACGCTACCTCCGGCACACACGACGTGATGGAAACAGAACACAGGCCTCCCAAGGGAGAGCACATAGAAGATGCTGGCATACTGGTGGAACCACCGAGTCCAACCGTGGGATCGCCAGATGTGCCTAGCGACAGCGATACCAAACTGGCACAATCTATGTCAACAGCAGCCATATCGCCTGCGACACCTCCACCGCAATATCTGCGCTTTCCAGAGTTGGACCAAAACAGGGTAAGGCGCAATGCTAGAAGCGTGTGAGAAGATGCATCGGGCTGACAACTCTACTACAGCAAACATCGCCGAGTTCGACCACGTCATTTCTCCGTCCAGGGAGCAAATTCCGAGGAACGCAACAGTCTGACCGACAGGTCTACGATGTGCAAGTCGAGATCAAGGACGTGGACTTAGCCGAGTCGTTCTTGTGTGGCTATCTACGGATACAAGGTAAGAGTATGGACTATCATAGAAGACGGTCCTTGGGTGCTGACACATTTCCAGGCCTGACTGACGACCACCCGACACTCACGACTTTCTTCGAAGGCGAGATCATTGGCCCAAAATACCTCTTCAAGACCACCCACACGTCCTGGGGCAGCAGCGAGAAGGTCGACTTACAGCACTGGGCACGATTTCCAGCATGGCGGCCGCTCGCAAAGTCTGCCAAAAGTCCAAATTTCACTCTGAAGAATTATCAGCAGAGGGAGCACCTATTTATGCGCTGGAAAGAATACTTCCTCGTACCTGACCATCGGGTCAAAACGATCACGGGCGCGAGTTTCGAGGGCTTCTACTACATCTGCTTTAACCAGGCTTCGGGGTCTGTGAGCGGGATATATTTCCACGCTAAAAGCGAAAAGTATCAACAGCTTGAACTCAAGCATGTCGAGGACAGAGGTTGCATGCCGGCGATGGAGTTCCGATGACGAGGCTATCAGCTGTTGTGTAGGTGGACGATGTTTCAACCATGCGGGAGGGATTTGATAGCGTTATGGCGCAAGACTGCGGAACCAGGCTGCAATGTGTCCTTTTAGGGTTGGAGAGCAAGAGGATCTGGGTTCTGAATGCATCGCACACCTCGGCGGTGGTGTTACCAGGTTGGAGGGGAATAACGGTCTGTATATAACCATCTTTCAGAGGACTTCTTCAACGGTCGGCTTGCAAACCAAACATCGATGGAACCCACCAGAATAGCAGGATCTCGCCTCGTCCTCTGACCGCGAAGGAGTATATCGCTTCCTCACCCATCTTCGTCTACGAGGAGGCCGCGACGACCTTCAGCTGATGCTCTTGGAAGCTCTCGCAGTCGGTGTTTCACGAAGCGTAGCAGTAGCAGTGGTCACGCAATCTGTCCGCCATTGCATCGACTTGTGGCCGGTGTACCTCTCGGACGCGACCACAAAGCTTCTCACAGCTTCGTCGCCATCGCCATCCTCTAGCATTTATCGGGATGAAGGTATTCTGAGCGCGGCACTCACGCCATGTGTACATTACTCCCGCTCTGCCCATCGGTTACACCTTGCTGTGCACGCAAGACTGGGTAGTCACGACTTGCTTGATGATTTCATGCCGCTCCACAGGGCGAACACGCGTCGTCCTAGTGGCTTCAACGGCATTCACTGCACTGTTCAATAGCATGCAGAATCTCAGGGGAAGGACCGGGCTTTCTCCGGAGAATTGCGTACGGAGTGTCGTGGCTTGCATATGCTGCTGACACGAACGTACATGCGACTCCATCAGATGAACTTTGCCTGGAAGGTCTCGACGGCGACATCACATCCGTCGAAAACTTCCGGTCGTCGAGCGCTGTGAGTGGGAGCGCATACTGTACTTCTGCCATGTGAGAGGAATGCTTGTTCCGACCAAGCACCCGTATCGACGTCTTGACGGCGCGAAGCGATCCGATGATCGTGCGTCTCACACTGCGTAACACTGGGCCAACCCGCACGGTACCTGACGATCGTCCTTTGACAACCTTGCAACACACTCGTGCACTTGAGGTGTCCACCTACCGCGCCCGGACTCGCGAACTCCTTCCGCAAGACGCCTATAGGCAGAGAAAGAGCGCACGTATGCTCCCATGGCCTCGCACTTCTCGTGTGGGTCGAGATTGCTCACCTCTCCTGCTAAACAAGGCTATTCCTGCTGAGTGGACCGGACGAATGATTGTCATTGTGGTCGTGTCCAAGAAGGCTCCGTCTTCTTCGACCTTGCCGGGGATATATCAGTTCTTGCCTGCTCACTTGGGACTGTCGCAACTTTCTCCCTCTTCACCACCTCTCGTTTTACTTAGTCCCTCGCTCATTTGATTTAATATCTTGTTTCCTTTTCTTGCCATGAAAGCCGTATTCCATGCAGCGGCATTTGCTGCTGCTGCTTCGGCTGCCGTCCTTCGTCGGGACCAATGCTGCTTTCAGATCACTGCTACAGGCGGCGTCTCTGGAGTGATGGGACATCTGTCGGACGGGCAGAACCGCATCAACGGCAGCTATCCAGCCGCGACATACTGCCTGAACAACGGCGTCATGCTGGACGACACTGGCAAGACCTGCCTGGTGACCCTCGACAACGATGCGACTCACCAATTCCAATGCGATGAGCACCCAGAATCCGCACCACTTTCGGCTTCCACAGGCTGGAGCGTCGCAAACAACGGCTCTCTCCTTTTTCAGGGCAACGATCAATTCTACGCATGTCCCGCAACCGATACGGAATACAATCTTTACACCCAACGGTTGAACGGTCAAGACAAATGCAAGGCTGTCAAGCTCAACACCAACGCCAACAGCACATGTGGTGGAACATCGGGAGGCCAGTCAGCACCTTCAGGCTCAGCATCCGTTTACGCCAGCACTCCTGTTGGTCCTGTTGGAGGCAGCGCCACTGGCTACGTCGCCACTCAAAGCCAGAACACCCCGGCCGCCTACAGCTCGCACGGCACTGCTTCATACCCATACGGTTCGCAGAGCGTTCCTGGCTACGGCACTGCATCGCAAGGTACCGCTCCGGTCTACAGCGCTGTCTCAACACCTGTTGTTCCAGGCTATGGATCCCAAACCGCACCTGGATCTGGCTCCACAGTGCCAGCTTATAGCTCCGCATCCGAGTCTACTGCCCCGGTATACAGCGCTGCCACAGAGGCCACGACTGTTGAGACTGTGCCTTCGTACAACACTGAGACTGCGCCCATCAACAGTGCGACGACCGAGGTCACCACGGCGGAGACGATTCCCTCGTATGGTGCTAGCTCACAGCCTGTGGTTCCGGCTTACAGCTCTGAGTCTCCCTCTTCGTCCGTCGAGACTGCTCCAGTGTACAGCTCAGCCTCAACTCCTATTGTACCAGCCTACAGCTCGGTACCGGTACCTTCTTCAGTCGAGACTGCTCCAGTCTATAGCTCGGTTCACAGCTCGGTCTACGGCTCAGTCTACAGCTCAGTCTACAGCTCGGTGTCCACTCCGGTCGTACCTGGCTACGAGTCTTCTGCATCAACGCCGGTTGTGAGCACCCCGGTCGAAAGTGCGCCAGTCGAGAGCACGATCGCCTCAAGCACTGTGGTCACACCATACGTGCCTGTGGTCGAGACCACCCCTGTGTCATCTTCTACCTCCAAGAACAAGCACCACATCAACAGCTTCACCCCGAGGTTGTTGACGACTATCGTCAAAGAGACCACTTCGTGCTGCGAGACCACGCCCGCTGAGACCACGCCCGCTGAGAGCATCGTACCTGTCGTTCCGTTTCCCTCATACCCGGCTGGCAGCTCCTCGCAGGCGGTGAGCACAACACCAGTGGCCCCATCTTACCCAGCTGGTACTTCGAGCACCGCACCTTCCGCACCTAGCTCGATCAAGACATCGCCAGTCCAGAATTCGAAGTCAGAAAGCACACCAGTCGCTACTACACCCGTTATCAGCACCAGCAGCGGCCCGGCAACGATCCAGACATACCCCGTGTCGAGCGAGACTGTCCCATCTGACAACACAGTGACTTTGGAGACAACATACTCAACCACGTACTGCCCAGTTACCGAGACCCAGGTATCAAGCGGCTCGACTAAGATTACAGTCTACTCAACCTGGTCTACGCTGACCTCTGTCAACAAGCCCACAACCGCTTACGCTACCGAGTCCACATCAGCACCAGTGGCTACAAGCAGCGTGCCAGTCGGCGGTGATACCACTGTCGTACCTTCAGGCACCAAGCCAGCGGGTCACGAGACCCCAAGCGCTAGCGTTGAAACCGGCTACTCTGCAAGCACTTCTTGTTCCGAGTCCGCCACCTCTGGTGTAGCCTCATCAAGCAGCACGCCAGCTGGACCAGTCTCTTCGGCTACCACGCCAGCGGCATCTGTGCCAGGGTACGGCTCGCCATCGACTGGAGTCACATCTGCTGCCACCACATCCGCTGCTTCATCAACTCAGCCAGCGAGCTCCACCTCCGCCACCGCTTGCCAGACCGAGCTTTCTGGTGCATATCAGACCCCTCACCTGATCGAGTGGATTGCCAAAGAGTATCCAGACACCGCCTACGGCTCCAAGCTGAACGCATCCGTCAACGCTGACTGCGACACCCTCTTCAACTTCGACATCCCAGACTCATACGATGGCAAGACATGCAGCGTCGTCTTCCTCTTCCCAGAACAAAAGGACCTCGAGACTTCTGCTTACACCTTCTCCGGTTCTGGTGACCTCGTCGTCGCTGAGCTTAGCGACGTTGCTACGGAGCAAACTACTTACAACACTTGCCCTGCCGTCAACAGCACTTTGGACTGTATTGCTATCCAGCCTGGTAACAGCTATGTCGTTGCCTCTGGTCCATGTGCTGCTGGCACAACGGAGACTTACAAGCTCAGCTCAGAGAATGGTTTGACGCTTGAGTTCTTCGAGGACTGGAACCCATCGAGCTTGGGGCTTTACGTCACTGCATGCTAGATAGGAGAGTATTGATTACTGTGTGAGGGCGAGATGAGTGGAATGCCACATGGTTGAAGATCACTGTATCTTATGATCGATATCGTATAGACTAACAAATAGCGTAGAATGGTAATGTGTAAACCACGTTCTATGCAGTCTGATCAACAAGCAAGTCATTCTCCAAGGTTTGCAATCAAGCCTTGTCACAAGCAAGCAAGTTGGAAGCCTATAGCTTAGTCGGTATTTTCAAACAATCAAGCGGTGTTTTCTCCTTCGGTTGCAAGCCTTGTGAGCATGTCTGTGTCGTTTTACAAGGTGTTGTTAATGATATTCAAGGTCATGTCGATCTAAGAAGGTGGAATTCTAGGAAGTGCGGACCTATCTCCAAGCCAATCGGATCACGTACCGACGGTCACATGCTTTCCCGCTTCAGTTTTCCCGGCTTCTCAATTCCGACGCGTCTATCTCAACCTCCAAGCATAAACTTCACGACCTCACTACACCACAACATGGACTCGCAGCAAGTTGAAACTGGCAGTGTGCTTTCAACCGCACTAGATACTGAAGATCTGTTCGCGCCGACTATCGAGATCGACGCCGTGAGCAACAAAGCCGACATATCCAAGGTGCTAGGGAAGAGAAAGCACGACTTGCTTGACCAGCTAGATTAGACGCGACTGAAGTCCTATTGCCGTACCTCACAAGACCGCAACCACTCATCATTCATTTAGAACCACGGCTAGCCTATTAAGGACAAAGATGGGCTCGAATGCTGGCTCTGTAAGCTATGCTATAGCGCTAGTAGAAAAGAGAAGGGCATCTATAAGACTAACGTCTCTACGACTAGTGCTTCGAACTATATAAAGACGAAGCACCACATCGATAGTAACGGTGTCATTCAACCGAAAGAGAAGAAGAGGAAGGGCTTAGATCAATATTACAGTAGGTAGCAGGTTAATAACGAGCGTGCTATCGAATTCGATAAGGACGAGTTTCTCGCACTGCTTTATAGCTGGATTATTGAAGACAATATCCCCTATCGTAAGGTCCAGACAGTACGCTTCAGACGACTACTTGTCTACCTTTAAGAGCGCTATGAGTCCTATCTACCGTGTTAAGTCACTACCGGCTCAATAATCGACAGAATCTACGATAAGACACTAGGCTATATCACGGAAGAATTGGCCTTATTATTGAGCAAGATCAGCTACAGCTTCGACTTGTAGACTTCGAAGAATAAGCTCGCACTACTTAGGCTCGTTGCTTACTTTATTAACAAGGACGGTAAAGCTACGAAGATGCTACTCGTATTGCTACGATAGCGAGGTCGTTATTCTAGATACAACATCTCCGAGACTATTAGCAACACGCTTGTCTACTACGGCGTAGAGTATAAGATCGGTTACTTCATTACTAACAACGCTAGCAACAACCCGAAGGCAATAGGCTTTATGTCTACCGAGTACGGACTCGATAAGAAGTAGTGCTAGCTTCGCTATACTGGTTATACCTTCAACCTTACTACATAAGCTACGCTCTTCGGCAAGCACGTAGGCGATATCACGTAGGGCTTCGAAGACGAGCTTGTCGCTATTAAATCGGTTAAAGAGGCCAATCTACTGCTATAGCGAAAGCGAGGGCCTATCGGTAAGCTTTACTACGTGCTATATTTTATTGACTCGTCACCTTAGCGCCTAGAGCTATTAGATCAACTACAACTTGACCTTATTGCTCTAACGAAGCCGGACAGCGCTTAAGATATATACGGTATTATCTACGCTATCGAGACACGATTAGAACAGCTATGTCGATAGTGCCGAGAGAGCCGCGTACCTAATACTAGCTATCGACGAGTTCATACGCCGAGAAGTCGACAGCTAGCATAACTACCTACGCCGCTATATAGAGCGCGGTATAGAGCCTAGTCGCAAACCTCCTTCGATCGTACGCGATGCCCTCACCGCTAACGATTGGACTGTTATTGAGCGATATATCGAGATCCTTCGGCCGTTAAAGGACGCAACGATGACTCTATAAGGTGATGCCGGCGGCAACTTCGGTACAATCTAGTAGGTACTGCCTACTTTCGCTAGCGTAATACAACACTTCGAAGAGTAGCGAGAGAGGTATCCACTTTAGCCACTACGGCGTGCACTACCGCGGTCTCGAATAACGGCTAATACAACACTTGAACGAGTGTCGGATGAGGAGCTCGAGCTACCCTTAACCGCAGAGGGTCACTTCTCTATAGCGATCAACCTTGCTTAGTAGAAGATGAGTGAATACTTCATGCGATTAGACGACACGCCTATGTACGTGGCAGCAGTCGTATTACACCTAAGAATGAAGTAGCGTTGGCTTGAGCATAACGAAAGCGATGGCCGCTTCGGTCCTACTAATACGTAGATTGTAGGCCGTAAGAAAGAGGTAACGAAGCTCTAGCTAACCTACAAGCTAGTCACGATCAAGAAGAAGCAGCCGCAACAGTCCTTACACCTTGCCGTCGATAAGGGCTTCGTCGAAGATTACGAGAGCGACGAAGATTGCGCTTAACGAGGCCTCGATGAGATGGAGCAGTACATACGCCTACCGCGGTGCCCTAAAGCTGAGCTTGCTATTACTGATTCACCTATCAAGTATTGGGTTGATAAGCTACCGCAATGGCCTAATCTAGCACGAATAGCGCTCGATATCTACTGCTGCCCTACAATGAGTGATGAGCCGGAGCGACAGTTTAGTCAAGCAGGTGATATTCTTACACCGAAGCGAAGGCACATAGCAGCAAGCACTATCAGCAACCTAATGACCTTGAAAAGCTGGTGCAAGCAAGGGGTGATAACGATTAAGAAAGAGCTGTTCGATAGGGTGAGAACTCCGGCAACAACACCTCCGACAGCAACACCAGCAACGACGACGATATAGGTCTTGGCACGTCACAAGTTGGGCAACCAAGGCAAGTCAGATGCTGTGTATTCACTTGCAAGGCAAGTCACGAGCTAGCAGGGTACAAACAATCAAGTCATTCACCTCATTTTTGACTCGTTTGTTGATCAGTCTGGTTCTATGCCAAGATCGCATGTGTCTAAAGTACTTCAATGCAAGTCTCGTTTGTAACTCGAGTGCTATCCAATGTCTGCTCTTCTATGGCTGCCTTGCCTATGGCACGGCCCACAAGGGAAACGAGCAGTGCTGCAAGCATGGCGCGATGCGACGCATGATGCTGTAGAATGGCCGCATACTACCATGATTGCCGAGAGTAATCTGCTGCGTACAAGAGCACGTCGTCTCAATCGAGACTCATTTCGAGCTCGCGCAGGATCTTCTGCATATTGAGAGTCGGCGAGCTGCGCGGACTGGCAAACTCGCGTGGCTGAGACGACTGTGGTGGTGTCGGGGTGGTACTCCCAGACAGTGGATGGCCGTTGAACTAGTAAGGTTGCGTTAGACCACGGATTGAAAATGTGTTACACCTTCGAGCAAACGTACCGACACTGGGTGGCAGATCAGGCACAGACGATCCTCACACTGTGTGAACTGGCGAGGGCGTGGTGCCATCAGACTGCCATACACGCTGGTGGTGATCACGCCAAGTGGCGAGTGGTGGTGGATGATTTTGGCTGAGTAGCCGATTGGCGGTCCGAGGTAGGTGCAGTTGAATGGAGGCAAGTCTGGCTCGGAGGAGCTGACTAGGCTCTATGGTATGATGTTAGTACTCTCTCGTCGTGGAACATGTGCTGGTGCTGAGGGCTTCCCTTTAGATCGGTGTGGTCTTCTATCTCTTTTCCGATGCTCGCGGAGGTTTGGATGAGGTCTGCATATGCGAGCTGGTAGAGCTTTGGGAGGGAGGTGTTGTGGTGCTGGGGAGCCTCAGGCGTCGAGAGCTGGATGTTCTGCTTTGGGGTACGAGGCTTGTGAGAGTCGGCCATCCTCTGCTGTGCTGTGGAAAGGTAGCGTGGTGCTGGATGGTAGATTGAACTTCTTCTCACGGCGCGGCGATTATATGTAGTGCTTGCCAGTCTGCTATTGTTAAACGAGCAATTGTCAAGTACTATTGTACAGCCGCACGCACCTCATTCATGCATAGAAACAACAGGATGAATAGTACTATTGAATTGGCCTACACAATAGCAAGCACTTTTCGCACCTACGACAATAGACCGGACTCACCTACTTGGAGCAAACAGCATGTGCTTCTCGGCCGACAAGCCATGAACCTTGTGTGAATACAGGAACCACAACTCTTGAATACATGATACTCATACAGACCCGCAGAAAGATGCACACTTAGTCATCGGGTTGGTGACCTGACATGGAACGCCTTTCGTTATTAGCCGTGATCTCCCTCGCGTCGGCTTCTTCCTCCATCTCGACAGGTCCAAAGCCCCCTTCAAAACGTTAGCTTTGCTCGAGCTTCGCAACAGTAGTGTCTTGACAGCAGATCACTGAGCAGAGAGTAGGTGCAGACATGCCTCAAAAAGACAATGCCTTTCGCAATGAATACGTACCCCAACCGTCGAACTCTTCTGCCAACTTCACGGCAGCCTTGAGATAGAACTGGTTTGCGTCTCCCCATGTTTTGCTCGCTTCGTGCATGCACCGTAGTGACTTCACGTAGTGCGCATCTGTGTGATAGCTGCCCTTTAGGGCTTTCTCGCTGACATACTTCCAGTCTCGTCCGTCGAGATCCACCAGCTTGATCTTGTCGATGTCGATCTTCGGCCGAAGCTGAGCGATGTAGACCAGAAGCGTGAAGAGCCACCACTGTCGCACCAGCGGAAGGTGGTACTTGTTTGGCAGTAATGGTATTAGTGTGCGCACAGCATGCGAGCTTGTCAGTAGATGAACGGCAAAGAAGTCATAACGCTTGTCCGAGGACGACTGCGCCGCAACCAACAACGCGACCGCAAGCTTTTGGGACTCGGCGAACTGCTCGGTGGGTTTCTTGAGGTCCCATGAATTCCAGTAATCCAATGCCGCCGCAGCTAGCTCCTCGTTGCCAAGGATTTTGTCAATGTTATCGCTTCCCAAGTGATCCGAGAGGTTGTCGAATCTGTTGTCGTCCGCTACTCTTCCAAGAATGCTGAAGAGTGAGTCTGACGGCTGCTTCGCAGGCTTAGTGTACTTTGGATCATCCAACAACACATGCCAGTCGTTGTAGAAGCATGCAGCAAGACCAAGAGCCTCGATTACAACGGTCCGCGATGAAAGCTCGTAGCCGTATCCGAGGTGGATCAAAGGGTGTGCTAGGCCAGAGATCAAGTTGTTGACCAACGGTTCCTGACCCGACAGGAGAAATTCATCGAGCAGCGCTCGCCAGTCATAGCCATGCTGCACAAGCTGGTCCTCGAAGAAGTCGATGAAGGCTCGCTGATATCTGCCAACGCAAGGTAAGCGATCTAGCTCAACATCTCAGCTCGTATGTACCACGCACTCTCTCTTTCCCAAGTAGTCCCTCCAATCGTGCTTCGCGATCTCGCCGGGACTATCGTGCCACGGCTCTAAGTTCTTGCCTTCCACCTCGTAAATGTGATTGAGCTGGTCTGCATCTGCTCCCAGGATGTACGCCGAGCCGAGGAGGTGTGGCGTGTGATTGTGGAAACGCAGTTTGTTGTAGATGATGCTGTGGTTAATGTGGTTCGCTTTGAGCAGGTGCTTCAGCGTACGAGCTCGTTTCTCGGGACGCTCTTCGACGTCGTGTATCTCAGGCTTGGGGATGTGGACGCCGCTCCGGAAGAGGTTGCCGAACGATGGCAGCGACGGCAGCTTGAACTGAAGCATCTTCGTCGTCTACAGCGTTAGAGCCTCCGAAGCATGAAGAGTATCGCGATGGGACTACGGACACGAGAGCACACTGCTGACGGCCTTCTCACCTTCTGTGAGCAGCTCTCGCTATCGCTTTGACGTATTGCACTCGCCCATCCTAGCACATGCATCTTTGTTTAGCAGCCACGCGTGAGTACCCCGCGATGCGCACGTGATCGGCCATCTTTCC
Source organism: Fulvia fulva (assembly GCF_020509005.1). Lineage (NCBI taxonomy): Eukaryota > Fungi > Ascomycota > Dothideomycetes > Mycosphaerellales > Mycosphaerellaceae > Fulvia > Fulvia fulva. Next base: position 3,502,857 of record NC_063012.1, read on the forward strand.
TTCTCTTTCAGGGTCGGTATGCGAAAGATACTACTGGCAACCTCAACCATTTCGGTCGTCGATTGTCTGCGAGGAAGCCTGCCACTACATGTACCTGCTACACTCGTTTCGCTCCTCGTCGCCGACGGCAGTCTCGTCTACGTCGTAGGGAAGCAACGACGATCGACTTCTGGTCGTTTGCCAGGCAGCAGCGAGTCCAGCGAAACCGAGGCTGGATCACGGCCAACGTCGGCCAGAAACCATGAATTGATGCTGACTGCAACGAGGGATCATCGCGACAGGCAGCAGGCGGCTACCATCCTATCTCAGGGGAAGTTTCTACTTGGCGTGTGATGAGGCTCTACTATACTGCCTGGAAGCACTTGCGCTGCGGTGTACCGTTGGCAGGTCCCGCAATTTCGCGCACGAGCTCGCCGTCTCACTGCCGTGATGTGTTCACAGCCTCAGCATTCGTTTCGGAGCTGGTCGGACTGTGCAAGTGTGGCCCCGGCCGCATCTGGTGACTGACTGCGACCTGTGGCTGTGGTCCTGAGCCCAGGCTCTCGCAAATCTTGCTTGCCGTGGCACATGACTGTGAAACGCCGGTTGTAGAATCTGAGAGGAAGCCTCAGGCATATCGAAACATGTGACACGAGAGGATTGCTGACCTCTGGCTTCAAGTCCGCAAGGTAAACGACATGGAGCCTGGAGGAGTGATGAAATAATCGTGGCGCTCCCGCAAACGTCTGACCAGTAGTAGCAGTTTGACAACATGCTTTCCCGCTTGCCCGCTTCCGGTACCACTCTAAGCGTTAGCTCGTGGCTGGGATGCTGTAGTGACGATGTGCTCGTGTCGGCTCAAGTGATCGGAACGAGAGGGTGCAGTTCGGCAGGTGGCGAGTCTAAGCGCATGGGGCTGGCGACGACCTATGACTGTGCTGGAGCGTGAGTAACAGACGGTCGCCTCCCCCATCAAAGCACACCTCTTCGACGTGAGCTGCACAAGATTCCTTTTATTACACACCGCAAACATGGCATGCGCAACACCCCCCCCACCACAGAGGTGTTAGGTCAGATTCTCCTTGTATCGCATCACTCGACGTGGATGCTTGTGAGAGCCTGCCGAACACCAACCTGCTCCCGCATCTCGCTGGGCCTTTGCGCTTCTGCCTTGTCTTTGTTAGTCACCATATCGCCACCACTTGCAAGACTCATCGCCACCGCGCTTGTTTCTTGCCTTGAGCCCGACTCATATCTTCACCCCAACCACGCACTCCTTTCGCCTGCGAGGACGGACTGCTTCGCCGGACTTACTTTGACGCCTTCAGCAGCGCTTACTGGACCTTCGCGATACTATCCTGAGCGAGCCTGATCACGACCTTACTCATACCACCACCTTTACTGTAACCGACAACACACCTTGCGACTCACCGCGCGACTACAGTGACTCGACTTCACTCCACTCAACCTTTCGGAACGACACGACGTAGCAGCTTTCACTAGCCTCTCTACTCGAATCGATCCCGGAACAGTCAGAATGGTCCTCTCTATGATTTACCAACACTTCTCTACCAGCGGCCCAGTCATTTCCAAGTCCAACAAGTCTACCGGTTCACCAGTGCAGAGCTCAGAGTTGTAGATACAACTCGACCTGCAATTCAGCTTCATCGGACCTCTCAACTCTGAAGAGCACCATCAGAACGCAATCGAACAAAACGGAAGAGCAAGATTAGACTATTGGAATACTGGGCCTGTTGCGTAGAGTACTGAAAGAGCATCGGTACTGTTGCTGAGGTGGAACGTTGCATCGGCAACACCTCGACGACTCACACCTCTATCCCGTCGACTGTTACATGTCGGTGTGGTCGTTGTAACATTTGCCGTCTTTCAGCATCGGAAGGCGTACTGGGTTGCTATCACGAGCCATCATTTTCTATCGGACATATCGATCACAACATCTTACACAGAATGACCTTGGAGGCCAGCGAACACAGCTCGGACGATCATGCGTCCTCTTACGGGAACTACGAACCGTATGAGGCCTCAGTCGCCTCGACAGCACCTTCATCGCAGGCTTCTGTCTTTTCAGACACCCTCTCTGCACAGAGCTCTATAGCGACTTCAATATCGGACGACTTTCGAAGTAGCCAGGAGGATGCGCGTGAACAGGACAGGATCTGCGCAGCCGCGCAGCTGCAGTATCAGGTGCAGAACAACAAGCTGCCAGAGCATTCGTCGCTTCCCGTTGGAGGCACGAAAGTATGCGCACCATTCCCATCGTATGCGGATGTAACATCTGTGCCAGCATCGTACACTGTGCATCCACGAAGAGGCTCACTCACGAGGAGCCAAAAGCCGCCGCTACTTATCCGTCAACGAGAACGGAAGAACCACTTCGTTGACAACCTTGTCGGTAAGCATTATGCATCCATGTTCTAGTACCAAGATGGTCGCTAAGATTGTTCGTTGCAAAGACTCTGCCACACAAATGGTCGAAGTCATTTGGCCGTTATCAGTCGTACCTTGCAGAAGTGAAGGCGGCGGACGTGGCGTGTTGCCGCTTCGCACCTACATTGAAGAGACATTGAAGCGCTCGCGCACCAGCTACTCCACATTGCAGGTCGCGCTCTACTATCTCATACTAATCAGGCCCCACGTGCCCAAGACGGACTTTACCCTGGAGCAAACCGTGGACTGCCCCGCCGACAGATCCCTGATGTGCGGCCGACGCATGTTCCTGGCTGCACTCATACTTGCGTCCAAGTACTTACAGGATCGCAACTACTCTGCGAAAGCATGGAGCAAAATGTCAGGCTTGAAAGTATGCGAAATCAACATGAACGAGCGAATGTACCTGAGCAAGATCAACTGGAAGCTCCATATCTCGCAGGCAACCTTCGAGAAATGGCAGGAGCTTGTACTCAGGTTCTCCCCAACGCCATCCTCGCCCGGCGGCGGTGCGACTGTCAATACTTGGAAGCAGATTGTACCCATTCTCACACCCGAGCTGGACACCTTCACAACCAGCAGACCCGCATGCCCAGCACTTGCACCGCGAGCTGAACTGTGTGACTTGTCGTCTTCAACAACCCCGACCCCGACCAAGTATCTAGGTCATGCACATATCGACTCGGCCTCACACGAGAGCACACCTACGCCCTCCACGATCCTGCCACGGTTCTTGGAGCCGAGACCTGACATCCATCCACCAACGCCAGCCCTCGCTCGCATGGGTCCTCTACCCACGCCGAACATGACACCGTCGACCGTCGCCTCAAACACTCCTGCAGCGAGTGTATGCGGCTCCCGACGGCCATCCATGTGCTCTGCAATGGCTACGGCTCAGAAGAGTCAATTGAGCAGATGCTCTATCGATGCCTATCCGGCCCATCACGAAGCTCGTGCATTGTCACGACGACCTTCGATCATGAGCATGACATCGTATGGTTCCTCGCCAGAATCGATGATGACAGATCGCTCGCGATCATCGCGCTCGTCGTCCATCTCTTCCATCTCCACTGTCTCGACAACTGCGTCGCTGGCGCCACAGCGAGCCTGTTTGGCTCGCCAGGCGACTTGTCGCAACGTCAGACTGCCGCCACTTAGGCTGGTCAAGGAAGAGAAGGAAGGAATCTGCACGAAGCCCATCGTTATCGACGATGATGTGGAGATGGTCTCTAGCCCAGTCATGGCAGACTTCCCCGTCAGCGAGAAGGTGTCGCGGCACAGTCGAGCATCGAAGAACATGCCGGTGGCAGCATCGGCAACCTCATCCAGTGAGAAAAGCCGAAAGCGTGGTCGTGCACACGGCAACCGTCGGTCGGAACTTCAAGAAGAAGTTCGATATCTCCTCGAAGAGTCTTTCGAGGATGAGATGGATCTTGATGACACTATCGTCTCGTCGCCGGAGGCGGCAACTTATGCCTCGAACATGCTCTCGCACGATTATTCGACCAAGCAAGTGCAGCACCCGGTCATGTATGCTCGTCGAGAGTCGAAGCGCGTGCCCGTGCAAAAGAACGATGGCAGAAAGCGCTTTTGCGGCTCGACGAGTGTCATGTCGATCTCGCCCGTGCCACTCTACGGCGAAGTGGTGTAATTATGACACTGCCCGAGGGCAACACAATCCCACATGCGTCCAGAGTAGTCGCATTATGGTTATGAACAGGACACATGGTGTTTATTGGCGCACTGTAGTTGTACCTTGTTTTAAAGATATCCCACAAATCAGATGTGTTTCATACGCAATTATTCCACGTCAACATTCTCTATCCCACCTGACCCCAGTCACAACGACGCTCCCACATACGACCATGGCATCGTTCAATTTCAAGTTTTACAATATAGTTCGAGCGTACGAATCTGGCTACCAGTTCATTCTACTTTCTTTCAATGACGAGGAAGACGAAACTCCTCGGCGTAGTAGTGGAGTAGTATCTCGCTCATGGTGTCGAGAAATAGGGAAAATTCATGGAGACCTCAACGACGACAGAGAGCAGAGGACGGGTGATAGAGGCATTTGCATAAATAGTCACATCAGAAGCCAACGTAAGGACGGGAATTAGCTATGGATAGCTCTGTCTGCCACATCGGATTTGCTGGATTTGCCGGTTTACTCATCCATCGGATACATCATGGCCATTGCTGTATCTTGAACAGTACCTTCGATAAGCGTCGAATACATCACTTGAAGACTTCGGCGATGTGTTCTGATGCTGCTGGAAGGCTTGCACGGTTGTTGCGTTGAAGCACAGTGAGTGGTACGTCCATGACATTTCACAGCCTGATTTGGCCTTCGTGGTCACCACACCGTACAGACCCACGATCACCCATTTTCACAAGGTGACATCGTCGCTGAGCATGGTGGTTAGCTGCTCTTCCGCCCCGTTTCTGTTGTAGAGCTATATCAACAGCTAAAGAAGGACCGCTTCCACCAATCACCATCGAATGCTCAGCATTCAACTCGGTTCATCCCCGATGGTGTCAGTACCTCTCCACATTCCTCCCAGTATCAAGTAACTAATAATTCAGCAGCTAGTGGCTATGATTTGTTCGTCTCCTCATCAACGGTTGATGTGAGCAAGAACTAACATCGTACAGCCGCTTGTCAATCAATCAATTCGCAAGTCGCGGGAGGTAAGCAGTGCAGTCTGTCCACTCTCGATGAACGTAACTAACATATCATCAGACCAGGGTTCGATTCCCTGTCGAGGAGCATCAAGCGTCTCTCAAGAGCGATATATCTTTTTGATCGTCTTCTTCGAGGTCGGATAAGTGTGGATGGTGGTCGGGGTTGTGAAGCCTCGAGTATTTTTGAAGACGCGGGGTCAAGGGCAGCGTTCGAATGTCCAAGAGCTTGAGCATGTGATTATTTATAAGACTGATTGTAGTCGTAGTCGAAGATGAACAAGTCAATGTCGAAGAGCTGAAGTTGGTCCAGGAGGCTTGATCGGCTTGTGACACACTTTTGCCGCTTTCGCAGTAATCCAACAGGCTCAGCGACAATGATACGACCAAGGTGCGTGGGACGATGTTGTGAACCGGAATGTAGAACTTTTGACAAGTGGCGAGATCGATATGGCTACTTGGCTGGGCTAGGCGGAGAGCTGTCTGAAAGAGGCTCTGGAGCAATTGTTTGAGTGATCATCTGAGTAGTAGTCCCAGACATTGTATAGAGCTCGTCGGCGTGTCCACGATGTAGAAGGAAACGAAGCACTCCAGGGTCAGGGCCAATATTTGGGCTGCCTTGGGTCAGCGATATAGTCGGGGGCTGCCCGACGTGCCCAGGAGCGCATTTCCCAAGTTTCCGCGAGACGAATAGACGTTACTTCGTTCTGTATGGTTGGTTGGGGTCGAGCCAGACCCAAAGATGCGTGATGAAGCGCGTGTTTGACATTGTTTACATGTATTGGATCATGACGTGGGGATCAAAACAGCAACCACCACATTTGACGCCCAACGGCCAGCAGACAGCTCTGAATCCTTCCTTCCGCAACACTTCCTTCCGCCACACAAGTCTCGTTTGCACCAGCCTCTGCTTCACATCCAACACCGACACTCGCTTGATGTTCACATCCCACACAGCTTCGCCTTCTTGGTCGTTCATCAGCTGAACGAGAGGTAATGTCGTCACCAGCAATGCGCCCGATCATTCGCCGTTCACCCTCGCTGACCCATTGGAATGCAGTGCAGCGACTCGCATTTCACGATCCCTCTCCCTCTCCCTCTCCCCCAAACGCCGGCCAGCTCACGGCCCTGCGCAACGAGGCACCATGACCTCGTTCATGAACACAATGTTCGTACACAACTCCCCTCCGCAGCCATACTCCCAGTCGCCCACAAAGCCATTGCCAGCGCTGCAGTCCAACGTGCTCGCAAACTCCGAGTCGTACCCCCACCTGCACTGTCCAGAGAGTCCGCGCTCCGTCTACCATTCGCCACTGCAGCGACACATCCAGCACGTGTTCGAGCATGGCAGCACTTCGCCCACGCGCTCACAGATACCTCTCCCCGTCCAGCACGAGTACCGACATCATGACACACATCGTGGCGCAGCGCTGGGCTTCGGCTTCATGGATATCGTGAAGAAGACTGACCTCTTGACGCGCAGCAACAGTAGCGCTCGAAGCCGCGCAACAGCCTCGTTCCAGCCAACAAAGCGACAGAAGGGTACCAACAGCTGGCAGCTCAAGCAGTTCGCCGAAGCCACTCTCGGAAGCGGCAGTCTACGAAAGGTCGTCCAGCTACCAGAAGGCGAAGATCGGGATGAGTGGTTGGCCGTCAATGGTGTGTCCATGGAGAGCATGCTTGTTTGTCGATGCTCATTCGGCGCTAACGCCTACCAGTGGTCGACTTCTACAACCAGATCAACCTCCTCTACGGCGCCATCACCGAGTTCTGCTCGCCTCAATCATGCCCGGAGATGAAAGCCACCGACGAGTTCGAGTACCTCTGGCACGATCCGCCAGCATTCCCCAAGCCGACACGCCTTCCAGCACCTACCTACATCTCCCATCTCCTCACCTGGACCTCCAATCACCTCTCGAATCCCTCCGTCTTCCCGACACACCCAGGCGTCGTCTTCCCGTCGAACTTCCAGCAAACGATACGCACCATCTTCAAGAGACTGTACAGAATCTACGCGCACATATACTGCCATCACTATGGCGTTGTGAGGGGCCTTGGGCTGGAGGCGCACCTCAACACAGGCTTCAAGCACTATGTTCTGTTCGTCGAGGAGTTCAACCTGGCAGATGAGAAGGGCAACAAGAAGGGGGAGTGGTATGGACCGCTTGGAGAGCTGGTTGAAAGCATGCTACGCAGCGACTAAGACTGCGCGACTTGTACTGTTACATGAACTTCAGGACGGCGTTACGGGCACATGATGATGAGCGGGCTTGAGGCACTTCACGAGCAGGGCAGGCGTTGAACTGGAGACCAGGCAAACAGGCCTGTGAAATCATAGAAGACAATCACGCACAGAAGCGCGGGTCGTTGATTTGCGAATAATGGAGTAGAGTTCTGTCTATTTGATGGCCATGAGTATGCATTCCCTTTTATGGAATCAATGGGGTTGCTGGAGAGCTCATTTGCTTCCACAATGCTGACATGATCGACCAAATCTGTAGCGTACCTTCTACCGTCTAGGTTGTACACCAGGATCCCATACTGAAATTTTGAACAATCGGTCCACCGCGTAACGCGACAAGCGGTGACAAACCACAGTGACTACCGCCTGATATTGCTCCTCTCGAGCGCTTCGAGAAGCTCAGGACGGCCCTCTAGCAACTGTCTCGCGGTGCGATAGCTCATCCATTTCCGCTCTCTCTTATGTCGCTCTGGCCAATTCTCCCTCGTCTCGATTACTTTCACCTCGTAAAATTGGTAGCTGGCCCGTGGTGCTGTTACGCCGTACTTTTTGATTTGAGACTCGGTCCGCTTCTCACTGATGGTGCCCAGGTCCTTCTCCACTTTGCATATGATGCCGGCCTCCTCCCAGGCTTCACGACATGCGGCTTCTTGTTGTGTTCCTTCGTCGGTCTCCCACCCTCCTTTCGGCAGGACCCAGCCTTTTCGGCCAGAGCTTTGGATCATGAGGACTTGGTGGCGGTCTGCTGAAAGTGGTACCACGCCGGCTACGAGGCGCTCGCCATTGGGTCCGTACCTGCATGACCACGTGATCAGTATGTGTACAAACGTGACTTGGAGAAATGTTGTCGAAGGCTTGGGATCGGCCAAGCTTACCTCTGTTTGTCTCTACCGGTCCTTGCCGGCTTGAGTGTGCCAATGTCCTGTTGCTGGGCCATCGTGTACACCTTTGTTGTGGCTCTGTCGAGCAAGGAAAGTAGGGGGTTGAAGGACCAGAACAGCTATCTGCTGTGGGTAGGACGTAGTCGCTGGAGCCCTTGCTATACTGGTGTCACGACCTTTCTCTCTAGTCGGCCGCTGGCTCAAGGGCGTGAGCAGGCTGCCAAGCGAACGAAAAGGTAGCAAATCGTGGGATGGTGTTGTTCGGAGAGGGAGATGCATCAGACCCGCTTGCGCCGGGGCTGCGGGCGGGAGTCTGACCTGGTGAGGCGGCGAGGGCCTCGCGTTGTGATTGACATTGTGAATGTTTGTGGGAGTGGGAGGACGAATGGGCTGCTAAAAGAGAACGGATCCCTTGGGTGCTAGCAGTGTGGAGTGCACACGTGACGAGAGATGATCAAGCGTGGGCATGCTCGACGGCAATACTACTTTGGTGCTAAGTGAACTCTGTCTGGATCGAGTGACCGTGGCTGTGGCCGTGGCCGCGGCATTGACTTAACGTTAGTTACTACAAGAAGTGTGGTGGTCCTCCTTGCACCAGCGGGCATTTCTCCTGCACGCGTGAGTGGTCCTCCGTGGCGATCCGCGTCAGAAGGTGAAGTGCATTCACATAACAACACTGAATGTTCATCGTGACGGCACTTGCATCCACGTCCCAGCTTGCCAGCATGCAGAACAGCAACAGCGACAGCAGCAGCTCTCCCGACCCAGCACGGCTATCGCTGTTAACACCTATAGGTAAGCTGCCGCGCTCACCAATCACCTGTCCAGCATGGAGCGCGTGTCGTCGAAGCTCTTCGACATGGCCTCCGCTGGCGCGCCCTCGGGATGGAGCTCCTGAGCCACTAGGCACGCGACCTACTCCGCCGTTGCATCCGTGCTGGAGCAAGACAACGGGCTAAGTATGTGTCTTGAACAGGTTATCAAAGCAGCGACTGCGGATACTGCAAATCAGAAGAGTCAAGTCAGCGAACTCCCGATTCCCGTGCGTTCCATTGAGTCCTTGCTTTTGCCTCTCCGACTCTCCTTGCCTCACTCCTTCTGGCACCATGTGAACATGAGGTCTTTGACCTCCCACAACACCTTTTCTACCGATCGTGGGCGGCCATCCCTAACGACGAACATGCAGGTGCTTCGTACTATGCACGAGCGAAAGTCCTCGGTCCTGAACACTACCAAAAGCTCATGGACCGTGGTTGGAGGCGATCCGGCACCCTGATCTACCTCCCGGATGCGTCCAGAAGCTGCTGTCCGCACTACACAATCAAGCAAGTCATGTTCAGCTTCGCGTCAGTGGCAACGTAGACTGACCTGGGCAGATTACCTGCCTCTGAGTTCAGGCCTTCTCGTGATCAGCGTCAGGCGCTCCATCGATGGAACAAGTTCGTTCTTGGCGAGAAGTACATCAAGGAGGTCGAGAAGCAATTTCCCAAGACGAAAGAGTATGTTCTCTGGGGCCATGCCTGCAGCTTTGCTCAGTGCTGACCCTTGCAGGGAGAAGAAACGCCTCAAAGACACCTTCGACCTCGAGCAGGTAGTCCACGAAAGCGGGCGTCCCAATTTGAGGCCTAGCATTGAACCGGACCACCGCTTCGAGGTGACGCTTGAGCCAGACAAATTCACCGAGGAGAAGTTCGGGCTGTTCGAGAATTACCAACGACACGTACACCACGAAGAGGACGGTGATATCACCGCATCCGGATTCAAGCGCTTCTTGTGCTCCTCCCCAGTATCAAGACAGACAGACAGCGATGGTAAGAAGCTGGGCAGCTTTCATCAATGCTATCGCCTCGATGGACGCCTCATTGCTATGGCCGTTCTGGACCTACTTCCTCATGCTGTCAGTGGCGTGTATTTCATTTACCATAGTGACTTCGAGAAGTGGTCGTTTGGGAAGTTGTCGGCTCTTCGGGAGGCATGCTTGGCCCTCGAGCAAGGTTACCAGTACTACTACATGGGCTACTACATCCACGGTTGCAAGAAGATGCGCTACAAAGGCGACTACAAGCCACAATATGTTTTGGACTACGACAGTCTCCAGTGGGATCCCCTGAATGACGACATGAAGTTCCTCATGGAACACAGCAAATACGCCAGCATGTCGAGGCACCGTCTGAAGGAGGCCGGCAGCCTGCCTGACGAGGAGGACAAGCCTATGCATCCCACACCAACTGAGGCAATGCAGTCTGGTCTATCACTACTTCAGCTCGGCATGCCCGGAGTCTTGACATTAGATCAGCTACACCAAGAGGTGGAACTTGATCACATGAAAGTCCATCTTGGCCGCGGGAGTGTTCACGAGATTCAGGTAAACTGCCCTTCCTCACGTCTATGTACCTAAAGGAAACCTCTAACATCCAAGTCCAGAACATCTCAACCTGGGACTCAGGCTCAGATCTCGACCAATCGTCCCTACGCGGCATCTTCGCTGAGCTCGCCGCCGTGCTTGGACCCGACGTTGCAAAGGAAGCCATCATTGACTTTGGCTGATGACCTACCACCAATCTCCAGCACGGCAGCAAGGACGTGGGCACATGCGCCGATTCGCCGAGTGCCAGCGCTGACTACAAAGCACTGCGCCTTGCGCCGCACGCATGCATATGCAAGGCCACTAGAGAGGAAAGAGGGCACGTGCTCATTCGACGGCACCGCACCACAGCGAAAATTTGGAGCTTGGAGCAGCGTTCATGCCACGCACTACCCGGGACTGTGTGTTTGCGATGTGCGGAAATGCAGCATGGCGATATGTAAAAGAGCCAGGCTTTAAGTTGCAGAACATGTCATGGAGTGGCACGATGTTTAGGCGCAGCATGCAGATCTCGCGCCGGAGCAGTTCACGGCAAATTTAACTGAACAGGCAACGACGACCAAGTACTGGCACAAGATGTCATTAGACTCTGTATCGATCTCAGGATAAGGGCCTCATCCACTATTCCCACCTGTCCTTCCACTCCGTAGAGATCTTCTCTAAATCCCTATTCAACCTCCTCTCATCATCAGCCGAGACATCACCCTCCAGTGACAAGCGCTTCGCTCTCGTCACGACATCCTTATACTTCTCCTGCAACCAAAGTTCAGCCTCACGGCGTTCCTTGGACTTTCGCGCAAGGTATTTGAAGTCATTATCTTCAACAGCACGTTGGAAAGCTTTCCGCATGCGACGAGAGTAGAGCTGGCAACTGCTGCCTATTTCTTCGCCATAGACTGGCTGCACCGTCCGGTTGAATTTTTTAGCCACGGATGACCCTCTCTTGATCTCAGGTTCCACTACTGACTCGAAGCAGTCTTCGCAGATCGTCAAGCTGGGGATCTCTGGTGAAAAGTGCCACAAGCTTCCAATGAGCATATTATCACGGGTGCACTCCTGTAGCCTGGTCCTGCGCTCGATCAAATCGATCAATGGCATTGGATCTGCGCCTTTCCGCGAAGTAATGGCTTTCTCGTGTGTGGAGACGAGAGCATCCAAATAAGTCGAGAAGCGATTACTGTCCGTGCGTATGGCGCAGATACGCTTCTCGCACGATGCGCGGTGTGGCAACTTGACGAATATCCCTGAAAGGCTTGGGAGCAGCCGTTCTATCTTCCGCACGTCGCCAAAGCAGATATGAAAGTCTCTCACGAAAAGTCCATCAGGATCGCGAAGACCATACCATGATTGCACGGACTCCACGCTTCCTGGGCAAGGTTCTGTAGTGCTTTCGATCTCAGCGACATCTTTCAAGAGACCAAGATCTGTCCGATGTTGCCGGAGGGTGAGCAACCATGCCAGTCGTATCCAAGGGGATCCAAATGCACATTGCACTTTCTGGTTGAGATTCCGCGGCAGTGACCGCCGGAACTGGGACCGAAAGACGGTGCGCTCAAACAACGTATCGATGCAGTCGGGACAGAAGTCAATGTCAGAAGAGCCAATGACGGTGTACCAATCGTCGTGGCCAGCAATCGGTTCCGGTCGAGTGCAAGGCGGCAATCCTTTCTTCATCAATGCTTGGAGCTCTTTCTTGGTCTCCGAGGCGGTTGCAAACGACTCCTGACGCTTCATCTCGGCAAGGCGTGGCCGAATCTCTGCTGCATTGCGAGGCTCGATTGAGGAGACATTGCCCGCAGAGTATCCGCGAGAGATGTTGGGCCTATGCGCGCTCCTGCTCGAGACGTGCGAAGAATTGCTTGGAGCGGGTGAAGCCGATCGTGTCGAGTTTTGATAATCGTATGCATTTGGCGCGAGAGAAGCTTTTTTGCCGGGCAGATATGCATGCTCTTGCTCTTCTGGCATGTATATTCTACCACCCATCAAGGAAGAATCTTCAGGGTATGGTAAACTGGTAGCTTTGGGTCCAGTGCTCTCTTGGGGGGTTGTCCTGCGTGAAGCTTCTGCTGATGGCTCCTGCGACATTGTCTCTGCCAAGCGCGAAGGTGGCTTAGCTCGTCTTGCTGCATTCGCGGCGAGGAGTGCGCTCCAATCCATTTCAGTTTTCGCCAAACGAGGGGACTCTGTCGCGGGAGTACGAGGAGATGGCGAAGGTGGACGGGACGTTGAGGCAGACCCTGGCTTTGAGCCGATGGCGCTGCCTTCCCTTGACAAATCGCTACTCATCCTAGGAGAGTGGGAGGCGGAGTGGTTGGAGTTGGCTGGCGATACTCCGCGCGAAGAGGTATAGCTCGCTTCCCTTGATCGAGGGTAGTGCTCGGCAGTCCTTGGATCCAGAGAACCTGATGCCATAAGATTGACGTCTTGAGCCCCGCTCAAAGAAGTTGAAGCCATCAATGGAGTTGGTCTGCGAGATCTCTCAATATTGAGTCGGCCAAGGGTCGGCAAGGTACCTTGAGAGTCGGTGTTTCGCCTTGCATCCAGATTGACCTTTCGAATAGGGGGCGCCGCACCAGACTGACCCGCGAAATCCATGACCGAAGTGCGAGGACTTTGTGATAGTGGCTGATCCATGATCTTACCTCTCGGTTGCGGTCGCCGAGCGTCGAAGTCTGTATCATCAACAGCGTTATCATTATCGTCGGCTCCCTTTCTGGCGGTGAAGTAGTCATTGCCCCTCCTTGATGTTGGACTCAATCGAGCAGAGTCCCGACGCGGAGAAGGCGGCGGCCTGGTTGTGTCCGTAAAACGTGCGGTCTTTGTGCCTGACGACCCTGCAGATTTGGGAGATGGAGCGTCGAGTGAGCTGTAACGGCTGCTGCGTGACGTGTTGTGAGACAGCTTGGTAGGCTTGGTATATGCATAGGGCGATGACGTGCGCTTGTCCATCTCTGGCACTCGATTGTCACTGTTGATGCTAAGCTTCGACGGACGTCGTCGGGCCTTTCGTGCTCTTCCATCCTCGCTAGTTGGAGGCGTGAGAATGCCTGTGCTGTTGACCTTGGGCCCGGAATCTGCAAACACGAAGCGCCGTTCGTGCTGGTTGATGAACTCCGGTACTTCTTGGATCAGAGGATCTTGGTCCACGGACCCACGCGACGGCGCTTCATGCTTGCGCGCCTCCCTCAAGAGCTGTTTTGCGTTGGACTCCCGACGCAGAGATGTCACTTCGTCTTCGGCAAATGGTTGTGGAGGCCATGACCTGCGCTTTCGTAATGGCGATCGTTGAGGCCGCCTTCTTCTTTCGGCTGTTGGTGAAGGAGGGTTGTGGTAGCGCGAGTCATATCGGTCGTCATACTGGCGGGCGGAACGGTCATACCCCGCCGCACTGGCCTTCAGACGAGGCTGTTCATCTCTTACTTCGTTACGTCGCGAGTCTCGTGGGCGTGCACCGAAGGAGTCGTAGTAGAGGCGTTCCATGGGTCGTGTCTAAGGCATCCGTGGTGGCGTGTATGGTGTCGCTGCGCCAGCAGGCAACTCGGTCAGTGAAAGGATAACTAAAGAGACATGTGAGCAGGGGTGGAGGGGAGTGGTCGAGCCGAGTCGAGTCGAGTCGGATGGTAAGATAGTCTAAGGTAGGTCTTTCGCGCTAACATGACGTCCACATGTTGATTCAACGCATGATCCCTACTTGTTGCAGCTGCGTTGCTCGATGTAGAGCGGATAGCTGCGACGGCGAGCGCTGCGGATAGCGGCCAGCTGTGCTCTGACGACAAGCAGCAGCTGCATACATGTACATGTAGACACAGGCAAAACGAGGGCACATGCGCACTGCCGCACTGTCGAAGTCTCACTGTAGTCTGTACCACGGCTGTCCAGGCTGGCGGCGGGAACGGATGGCGCAAGCACCTCAGACGAATCACACTCACGCTGATGGCCGTGCAATGCTTGCCCTTGCTTCCGGCAATTCCAATACAGTACTGCTGTATGGCGATTGGACATGCGACCATTCACCGCCACTTGGCTCACTGGCTCGACTGGCTCACTCACGCGATGAAGATGTTCAGGCACACCACTCATATGCAGCCCTCCCCAAAGATCATCCGCCTAGCTGCAGTGCCACGAGCGTCGAAATGCAGTGTGCGATGTGTCTTGCCCTCGATGCTTGCTTGCTTCCACGACCATTCACGCGCGGCCTGAGATGCACGCTACATGTATGCTGCATGACCTCAATCGTCTCCACCTTCCACCTCGCACACTCAGCATGAAGCAGTTGGGACGAGAAGAAACTTTCAACCTGGCGTTGAAGGTCGGAGAAGACGGTCGACCACACGGCAATCATCTTTCTCGAGCACGAGCATGGACAGTCAGATGCTGGACACTTCTTTCCTCATCTGGCAAGGCAAGCTCGTGACGTGTTCCACGGACAGGGAGCTTGGCATGCGATGCAGCTCTATACGACCAACAACTCGGACCCCTTAGCCGTGGCGCTGCTCGTACTGACAGCGACGTTACAGCGCTGCCACCTGCACTGCCCGACATGGACAAGGGGCCTCGATGCTGTGCTCTGTTCACCGGCAGTAGGTTCGTGATACGGCTCCCTAGGTACTGACAACTGCCCAGGTGAAGTTGCATCACAAACTCAAATCCGACCTCTGCACTGCCCGCTGATGCCCACCACACTCTTGATTAAGCGTAGCGACCGAGCGCTAGCCACACCGGAGTACGAGCTTGCGAGTACGTAGGTGAGGCGTCAGCGAGGGAGTGAAGCTCTATACCAGCCCTCAACTAGCCTTGGCGCCCGCTCTGATTGGTCAACTTTCAAGTTTTAGGGTCACGTGACCTACCGCACTGTGCCTGTTGGCGAACTCGCAAACATATACTCGTCGCTAACGCCGATGTCGTCGTATAATAAGCACTGTACGTCGGGTAGCGGTAGCGTGGATCGCACGCTACTTTGCAGTCTAGAAGGGTTGGTAGAGAGCTCCACTCCGCTACGCTTACCTTTGGAGGTCCACAACCGCCAACAGCACATTTTTTTGAGGTGCAGCAAGTACTTAGGTACCTCCACTGGACTCTTGAAAGTACGGCAACTCGATTACCAAATCACTGAAAACATAAGAGAAAGCTGCTTCGGGCCTCTAGGAAGGCAAATGGGCCGTCTCGCTGCATGCGCTGTTTACCAGTCGTCATTTGCATTATCTAATGGCCGTGCGCGCTCCGCTGTACAACAATGACCACCAATTCTCCGCCCATATTACGATATCGAATAGAACTGCCTGGCGGCGAAGCGCATCTCTTCCGCCCCGATGTCAAAGACAGCAATGACATTCTTCATCCAGGTACCTCCTAGGATATTCAGCCCGCCTTGAGCCGGCTGCACACCGATCGCGCACACATCTTGCTGGATCTCGATGACCAGATCCAGTTTATTAACGTAAAAGATCTTGTCTGAAATCGCCACACCAAACACCGGCACAGCGGCGTCACAATCGACCATGTACGCATCGTTATCATCGCTCCACCAGCCTGGCGGGTCGAAGGAGAAGGCAAGATCCTCAGCAACCTTGTCTGGGACATAACACAAACTCGTCCCAGAGTCGACAATCGCCCGAGTATTGTTCCCAGCTATCGGGATCTTCGTGGGGTTGGCGTTATTGTAGACATTGAACTGTGCTCCGCTGGCATTCGAGTACGCATAGCCGCCAACGTCGATGGTATAGAACTCGTACACCTCTTGCCCATCGGTCTGGTTCACACCAACTGGCTCGATCTCAGCACTCACCCAGTAAGGCGAGTGCGGAATATCGGGAATGCCACCCAATGCCAGGACGCCTCCTTTACTAACATCGCGATCGATCGCCAAACTGAAGACAGGCGCAACATCTTCGTTCTCATACATGTTGACGAAAAGTGGGTTGTAAAGGCGTCGAGTCCTGGCCGAATTCGTGGTCGGATCTGTACCAGCATACGCCGAGACGAGTGATCGATATGCAAACCCGATCAAACCTGCAGTCGACTGATCGCCAAACCAAGCCGCTCTATCCACAGCTCCAAATTGCTGCTTCTCCACCTCAATCCCGGCCATGGTGAAGGTCTCATAGGCGAGCTCACCAGTCAGGTACTCGCCATCCGCATAGCTTATATTGAAGTTCAGGTCGGGAATCTGCTCGTAGGTCGAAGACTGCAATGGATCGTACAGCATGCCGAATTCGCAGGCGGCTTGATCTTGCTCTGCGTGGGTGAAAACATCATGGCAGATGAAATCTGTCGTTGCTAGCCAAGGATCGCTACTGCCGGTGTCGATCACGACAGAGTATTCTTGCCCACCGACCAGCACTTCGGCAGAGAAGACTTGTCCTCCCGCCACAATCTCTATCGGGGTCGTGCCATTCTGCAAGTGTGTCAGCACGCAACCACCATACTCGACCCGCTCATACCATCACCCACAGCTACCCTCGAAACGCGCGACCTCCCAAACCGCCTCATGGCGTGTACAAAAGTTGAGCTGAGCGATGTTCCCGACCTCGCCCTGGTAAGCTGGACGACATTTTCCGTGATCTTCAGCTCGCTCGGCTGAGCTTTCTGTCTTTGCCTTGGAATTTTGGAAAGTGTAAAGTCTCCATAGTTCTGCGGAAAGGGCGATGTCTTCAGCGCCGCAGCCGCACATGCCAGAAGCGGCAGTGCGATGAGCATGCTCGCTGCGATCGCAGCGGAACTGTCGCGACTATGGCGTCTCGAAGTCACAGTATGGCGACGAGCGGAGTCAATGAACGATATGTTGCAGCGATGCTCAACCCCGAGAGTGAAATAACGAACGACAAACGACCGCACAGCACGACATTGCAAGTTCTCCCAGTCCCTAGCTTGAGCGGCAAAGGCAGGCCTTACATTGTTGATTGCACTGCGTGGCACTCCATGCCTTGCTTGAGTCGGAATGCGGGACTGCAGTGAAGAGGAACGCAACAAATGGCACCCAGCCAATCGGACAGGTAGATAACCTCGCCTGAGCGGACCATTCATCCATCGTATTACACTTGGTCCTCTAGATCGTAATCTATCCATATAGGTCTAATCATGTGTGCCTATCCTGGCGCCATGCATAGGTAGGTGTACAAGAACTACACACCAAGAAATCATTTCACAAACTTTCGGTAGGCCCCCAGACGCCATGCTCAAAACAAATTTGGTCTTGCCGAACAGTCTAGTCTACCACAGAGTGTAGCCGCCGTCGATAAGGCAGTCGTTGCCAGTCATGAAAGCCGAGCCGTCGCTTGCCAAGTAGACTGCCAAGTTGTTGAGGTCGTCAACGGCACCCAGACGCTTCTGTGGTGTGTGGTCGACCCAGATCTTCTTCTGTGCTTCGAGCGCTGGAACGCGGTTGAGAGCTGTGTCCATGTAACCTGGGCTGATGGAGTTGACTCTGATGCCGTATCGTGCCCATTCGGTGGCGAGGGACTTGGTGAGCTGGACCACAGCGGCCTTGCTGGCGTTGTAGCACGATTGCTCCTGTGGATAGTTTACCACGGTGCCGGACATGGAGGCGATGTTGATGATGCTGCCGCCGTTGCCGAGAGCCATCATTTGCTGTGCCACTGCTTGTGCTACGATGAATGTGCCGGTGATGTTGATGTCCAATAGTCGGCGGAACTTGTCATGGTCGTATGTCTCGGCTTTGATGTTTGAGCTGTGTACATGTCAGTGAGGTGGACTCCAGAGACGCGTTTCCCCGATACTCACTCGGCAATGCCGGCCGCGTTGATGAGGACGTCTAGGCGGCCAAAGTGATCGACGACATCCTGAATCACTTGGCCCATAGCCTGACCGTCTCGCACATCGATCCGGTAGAAGCGCACGTCGATGCCGGTCTGCTCACCAAGCTCGCGAGCTGCTTTATCTCCTAGCTCTTGCTGCACATCCATGATTGCAATGCCACGAACGCCCACTTCTGCAAGCGCCTGTGCCATGTTGAAACCAAGACCACGGCCTCCGCTGTCACCATGTCAGCGAATGCTACGATCGACTGCTCAAAGCCACGACATACCCTGTGACCACAGCTACCTTTCCTGGGAGGGTAAAGTTTTGCAGTGTCGGTGTGAGCTTCGAGTGGATCTCAGGCTTGAGTGGGATAGCATGCTTCTCGACGTCGGCGCCAGGAGGAGAAACAGGGCCGGCTTTCTTAGCAGCCTCGAAACGAAGTTGCTCCTCACTTCGCTCGCCACTTCGGTAGCTGACGACAGGCACTTCTGGGTCGTATGTCCTTGCGGATGATGTGAAGGTGGCACGGGCGGCGAGCGGTGCGAAGGATGCTGGTCGAGCAGCGCGCTGGCTGAGCCTCAGAGCACTGCGGGCGAACATTTTGAAGGTAGTGGATGCGAGGTGTCTGTGGCAGTTAAAGTGTTCAGGGAAATGGAGGAATCGAGTTCCGCTAGCTGATCGGTGCTAGCAATGTAGGCTGTTTCTGGAGTGTGATGCTGGATTAAGGATCTCGGAGTGCGAAGGTAGAGTGCTTGTACTGGGAGAAAGACGACGCAAAGCACGCAGAAACGAGACAGATTCGAGAGGAAGATCAGGGGAGGCAGGAGCACTCTCGCGACGGACAGCAGTCGCGGACTTTATAGGGCAGGAAGTGACAGTGGCAGCGAACAAGGCCGACGTCGCCATGTGTGGGCGCAAAAGACAGCAAAGATTTCGCGCGTAGCCCTTGGTGGTTATCTGGGATCCATGGCACCAGACTTTATCCAGCTGTCATACCATCCCAAGAGGCACAAGTGTGTGACCCGTTATTGTGGGCTCTCCGTCAGTGCGATAGCAGTTGGCGTGCTTCAGGACCCCCTTTCCCAGCAGTGCGAGTGCCAGCAGCCCAGATGCCTGGCTAGCAGTCGGCAAGAGCGACGATGTGCCGACACCGATAACGAAGCAGCACGAAACGTGGACAGATTTGAAATGCGAAATGACGGTTTCGCTCTTGTGTCGGTGTGTTGACGGCGGTGATGGATCATGTCATGGCAGGCTGTGAAGGGTGTTTGAAAAGAAAGCCAGAGCTCCCTCGCCGCGTGACGTCCCTGCTCCACGTTTAAACGACCGCGTGCATGGATCATGGATGGCAATCTTCGGAACACGACCCGCGCCTGCTCTTGAAGAGTGAAGATCTGGGAAACGGCACCAGCAAGCATCGTGCGGCGTGCGCTCGCTTGTCCACTTCATCTGGCGCCGGTGCTCACGATGCCCCATCAGCCCTACCGGTTGAATTGCTGAAGCCGAATGCCGATGGGTGCGCCTGCAAAGTGGAAGCTGAGGCTGTTTGGCTTGGTGCTGCGCACGAATGCTTCGTACTGCCGTCTGTGCTGCCCCGAATGACCTGTTCAATTTCCTCGACCACCTCCTGGACCACGTCTAGGCCATCGCTGTCCGGCTTGTCGACCTCGTGACAGTCTTTCGGCTTTGATTGACCTTTTTGAGAACGACACAAACTTGCACAACCACGCCCTCTTTCCGCATCCATTCTGCAAGTTGGGATAGTGTCTTCTAAACAGGAACATACGGCACTTGATAGTGTATACTTGCTCAGAGCGACGTTTCCCTCGAATCATTGTAGGTATGGCTGAGGCGTTTCTCTTACGAATGCTACATTCGTCCTGCTGTCCTGCAATGTTACTGTAGCCAATATGCACCAGCCCTATGGGTGTAGCAGCCGAGCTGGACGTCGGTATCCTAGGAAGCCAGCATAATGTTCAAGTGTATTGCCGTATCCACTTCATCTCGACTTGCTCGACATGCTCTTCCTCTTGCTCTCCTTCTTCTTCTCTCTTGAGCTCTCTTTGTTCTCAAACGGAAAGTTGCTGGTCCTCTTGTCCGCTCCAGTCCTTTTGCTGATCCTCCCCTTCTCACTACCGAAGAGCAACACCCACACTCCTAGAAAGAACAAGCCGGCGCTTGCGATCAAGCCAACGCCGAAGCCGAACGTGAACCCATAGGCGACCTGCGTGTAGAGGTAGAATGCGCTGGTCGCGTGGTACACTGTTGTAGTGATGAGTGTCGGGTATGCGTAGGGATCCTTGATGCCCCCATCACTGTCTTCTTCCTGCACAGCAGCTATCTGCGAAGAAACTGGTAGGATGCCTGTGAGGAGCACGATGATGACGGCGAGCGTAAGAAGTGCGAAGCCGAGGCTTCGTGAGAGGTAAGACTCGAGGTCTGTGGATGTGCGTGGTTCGCTGGCTAGGAGGGAGACGATGATCCTAGGCGTGAGGACGAGAGGCAGCGATTGCACTGCTAGGTATGCCGAGGTACTCAGTGTGTAGGCGCGAAAGACCTGTGTAAGACACGTGAGTTGTCGCGTCGTGGAAGTTGGGAGCAGAAAGGTTACTTACATCCATCGTATTTCAACTGGAAAGCGTTGTTGCTGCAATGATGTCTGCAAGTGTTTGGTTTGGGAATGTTTCCCAGCATGGTGGCTGACAGGGCTGACAGCTCCAGCTGAGCGACAGCTACGTCATCATGCATAGTGATACATGTATGGTTACGGACAGGATACAGTGCATCCACATTGCATGTCTGTGGATGGATCTTGTCCATGGCACGCCCTGCAATATACATTACTGCTATCATACATGCTATTACACAGTATTGTCAACGTCCGCTAAGCTCGGCCGCATCTTTGTGATCTCGCGCAGGCTTCGCTTCATCGACTCCAATTTGGCCCGCTCCTTCACTATGCTCTCCTTTGCCAACTTTCTTAGCATAGCACGACCATCTTTAACATGCTGCTCCTGCCAGGCGGCCAGATCACCTGCGATGGTCTGCTGCGTGTACCTCAGCTCACGTCCCAGTGTCTCAAGCTCTCCCCGGGCCTTCGCTGCTTTGTCCCATGCTTCGAGCGCTACAGCCTTTTTGGCATCTTCAAAGAAGCCAATGTTGGGAGTCCAACGATTGGAGCGGGAGATTGAGTTCTTGCTCTTGTCGATCGCACGTTGTGCTTGTGCCATGCTGCCGATGAGGTATGCCGGGCGCTCTGTGGCGACCTGCATTGCAGTACTGGTAGACTGGATGGAGTGGAGAGCATAGTATAGGCCTGCTAAAGGCGATGCCTCGCTTTGCACCAGCGATTTGGTGAAACGTTCGAAAGCCATTAGGTATTGCTGAGGCAGGAACTGTAACGTCGATACAGCACTCGATGCCAATATCGATGCTTCAAAGCATTCATTGTGCATCATCCTCTGCCGGTTCGTGACGCGAATGACCTTTCTGACTGCTTGGGTAACGCCTCGTACCTGCTCTCTGGAGAACACTGCAAAGTTCTCGACCTCTTGTGTGTCTTTGACTGGCTCGAAGTCGTCTTTGACATTCTCTACACGAGTCTCAGCTTTGCGCTTGCTCCGCTCGTTGAGCATGTCAGTGTCCAGTTCTGGTACAAGGAAGAACTCCCAAACCAGCTCGTGTGTAGAGAACGTGCCATGCGTGAGTAGACTATGGAACAATTGGTCGAGCCTGATCTGGATGTCACGCAAGACTACTCGCGAAGGCTTCGACGGTATCAGAAAAGGCGATGGTAGGTTGAGATGCGCAGGGAGCCAGCTTGCAGGGCATTCGATAGCCAGCCATCTTGTCAACTTCTCAAAGTCAGTCACTGACCTCCTGCAAGTAGTCACGGTGACACTTCCATTCGCATTCGGCGCGCCGGACTTGAGGACAAGCCGGATCGTACAGTCTTCCACGAAAAAGGAGCGTACAATGGTTGTGGTACGTCCGTCACTATTGGCTGGCGTGGACAGCAGTACCAGGTCGTCTATACGGTTCCTCATTTCATCATCTTTCGCCAGCTCGACAGCAGTCAGTCCACGAAGACATTTCAGAGTCATGTCCACCCGAGGATCGCCGAAGAGTGCTCTCACCAGATCGATGCGGCCGTACTTGCTGCCCGTCATGAGGGGAGTGAATCGCTTGTCGTTTGCAGCATTTACATCCGAATCGCAGTGTCTCAGCATCCTGAGAGTAAGCTGCATGTCATTGACGACGTGGAGCAGTGTATTGCCTTTCGCATCGACATGATCATCAAGATGTAGCGGCTCATGATCGCCTTGTGTATCAGTGCAGAATGCCAGAGCTTCTTCGACCATGACATGATATTGCTCGTGATCGTAGGATCTGCAAAGTGCGAGCAGCGGAGTCTGACCGTTCTTGTCTTTTAGCCTCCACGGTAGCTTCTTGCCAAATCGTCGTATCAGATGAGGTTGGTGGAACAGATAATGCGCGAAGCAACGGCCGTTGCCGTCTTGTGTCCGAAGGTACTGGCTCAGCTGCTCCTCAGATGCATGCTTCTCCAGGTAGGTGATGATCTCTTCAGTGACGACGTGATTCCCAGACTGAACAGCAGAAGTCAATAAGGTGGCTCCATCGTTGTTGACGTCTTCGATGATAAAGTCTACGCGGAAGTGAGCTGGTAGACTGAGCAAGAACCGCAGAGCTTCATGCTTGCCAGCGTCTATAGCCATCATCAGTACTGAATTGCCATCCGCATCTTGTGTCTGTGCGAGTTTCTCTGTGGATAGATCGCTGCCAATGGTCGTGCCCATGTCAGAGTCAATACTTTTCTGGCGTGAGTGTGACCTCGATGAGTATCCAGACGATGCAGACTGACTTCTAGGTAGCGAAGCCATCGAGACACGCTTCTTCACTTTGATGTTCGCTTGCTCGGGAGGCGGTGTCGGAGGTCGCTGGAAAGGAAATACGTGTCCGAGGGAGCCGTTCAGAGCTGCAAAGTCTTGTGTCGAGCTAGCGACTGACTGCTCAAGCATTGTGTTGTCGTGTGACGATAAGTCGGAGATATCTTCATCGTCGGAAGACTGCGCTTCCAGTGCACGTGGCGAGGAGGTGAAAGATCCACGCTCAGAATGCCACTCTGGCTGAAGAATGGCTTCTAATGCATGAGTATCGCCAGTCTTCACAGCCTGCCAAAGCAGCCTGTTGCGTTTGCTGGCCTTTCGCAGCACAGATGATCCACTTGAGAGATGTACCAATACAGCTTCCATTGTTGCAAGAGCATAACCTTGCTCACCACTCTCCACTTCGTCGATGAAGATGAAGTAACGCATGTACAGTAGTCGCGCATGAAGATGTCGAACTCCGCTGCGTATCACAACAACCAATAGCATTGAGACCAGGACATCAGCGTTGATGGTGAGAGGTGACGCTTCTTGTTCGCCTTCTCCATCCGAAGTTTGTGCACGGTCGGTTGCAGTTATGGCCTTCTGCGTGGCTAGCAAGATGCCCAGCATTTCTTGTGGACTACTTGCAACGCCCATCCGCCTGAATGCCTCGATACCTTTGTTAAGGCGAGTTGCCAGCATGCGCTTGCCCTTCATACCATCTTCCACAGGGATGCCAACCTGCGCGATATCAACATCGGCCATTTTGCGGATCTTGTGCTCCAGATCGCTGTCATCTGGTCGACGTATCGCGCAGACTCTGGGGAACAGATTCTGGTCATGTACCTGTTCGGTGATGTACCGCTCTATCATGCGCTCAACGACCGGTCCAGTAAGCTCAGTGTTGGCACCCAACAGGGACAATTGCTGCTTGTCTACACCTTGGAAGAGGTCAATTGCAGAGACGACAGCCGTCTCCAGAGAGGTTCGCATGGTTTCCTCTCCCGGCTCTAGCTCCAGGGATGTTGGATGGATGGTACTAATCCCAGACAGCGATGATTTGATCGTTGAGACCGAGTCACTGATTGATGGCCCAGAAAGCTGTGAGCTCACGGAGGACCTTCTTGATTTCGGTTTCGGAAGCGGCTTGTCGTTGACTGCGATGAACTCACGAATGATCTTCTCCAGACCGCTCTGCATTTGCCTGGAGATCATCGGGAACTGTACCATGAGATCTCCAAACGTTTTTATGTCCTTCTTCTTCGGTACAGGTGGGCCCAAAGTCGAGCCTGTTGCTGTGTCTGTGGAGGCCTCTGCAAGCACCCTCTTTCGCTCCCTACTTGGCTCATCTGTAATGACAGCAGGGGTGATTGGCGTCGGTTGGTATATGCCTATCAGAGGCCGCGAGATGTAGTAAACCAGCCATTGCTGCCCATCAGCCACATCCGGATAGTAGATTGTGTCGCTGAGCAGCTGTGCTTGGTTGAGCGTCTTGAAGCCCTTGTTGCTGTAGACGAAAGAGTCCTTCACCACGACGGTCCTGCCATTAATGGTGGAAAACTGTTTCGCCTTGCTCTTGTTCTCCCGCGCATTGCTGCCGTCCTTGCCGCTGCCTGACGATGGCTGTCCACCTCCTGGCACGCGCAAGACATGGCTGGCCAAGAAGTCTTCGGTGCCCGCAAGATCAGCATAGGAGGTGTTCGACTCGCGATCCTTGGAGTTGAGCAAGATATCGGTGGTGGGCACCAGCAGAACGTGGTGGCTTATCGGCTGACATTGCGCCGGCAGTGCGCTCCGGAAGAAGGCGCGCAAGTATGGGTTGAGTGGTTGCATTCAGAGCGATCAGGTCTACATCTCATGCTGCAGCGGCTTCGTCTGATGTGCGGTGTTCGGCCGTGAATAGTGAAGCCTGGATGATGCAGTGGGTCGTGGGGCGTTTGTGGACTCGCGGGTGTCGCTTCGATCTCAGGACTGCAGGCGAAGTGCTTTCTCGCCGGTGGTTCCACTGGGGCCAACGGACCAATTCCTGCGAATCGTCCTCTGTGTGCAATACAAACGTGTCGCGTCGCGTAACGAGGTGTCGCAACTGCTGAACCTTATGCGTGACTGCGATCCGGCCGGGTGGTTCGGTCGGACGTTGGCCCGCTGAACTTAATGCTGCAAGCATGTGACAGCAATCTATTCCCGTCCAAAACACAAACGCAACCACAGCTTGATTAATCAAAGTCGAGCATGTATGGCAAGTGTATCTTACAGCGCTACTACAATACTAGTATTGTACATGGTTCCACGCCCACGATTATCCATTATGCCCAAAGTCACCAATCCCATGCTAAACAGTACGCTCAAACTGCAGTAATTCTCCTCAAGCAACGCCTGCCTCAGTCACTATGCCCCCCGGTCTGCCAACTCTTCGATCTGGCGGATGGCGCTGATCATCGAGTCTTCGGTCAGCACATCGGCCCAGATCTGCCTGTAGCTGGCGATGATGAGGCTCAGGCCTGGAAAGAGTTGAAAGCCCTCCTCGCCGACTCGCGCCGCTGCCGTGGTGATAGCTCTATCCACATCTTGGAAGCGACGAGAGCCACGGAATGAACGACCCGGAGTGATCAGAGTGGTTCGAAACCTCTGCAGCTGGTCGGTGATACTGTGTGTGAGGTCATGCACTGGATTCACAGCAGGATTGCCAGGATCCGGGACCGCGAAGATGCGCTCGTGTATCTCCTCAAGCTGCATCACAAGTGCGTCGACTAAGCGCTCCTCCAGGCTGACAGCCGCCTGCCCGGGAATCTGGAGCATGTCGCCAAAGTCGTGCATAGGTCGAGCGACGTCATCGTGAATGGCCCGACTGTCGCCCTTCTTCCCAAATCGAGGACAGCCCTTGCTGAAGTGATCGGGTGCGGGCTGTTTGCCACAGACGAAGCAGAGAGAGGTGCGGCACGCATGACATCGAATGGAGTTACAGCCATCCCACAGCATCATCTTGATCTTGCATGACTCATTCGGGCAGATCTGGTAGTCAACCCCTCGTGTCATCTTCCCGAACGGATCTTCTTCTTCCGTCAGCTTCTTACACTTGTGTGTCTTGGCCCCGTCAAGCGGCTCTGAACGCTTCGAGCAGAGATGTCCAGTGCACCCATTGCAGACCGTGACGTCTGACAAACAGCCGCGTTTGTCACCAACGAAGTGGCCACACACGGCCTTCGAGGCGGCCGTAGAGGATCCGGGAGCGAACGGGTCTTCTGCTGGAATGATGAAGATGATTCGATTGCAATAGAGTCGCTCTTGCATCGGAATTTGGTACTCCTTTTCCTTGGTTGCCCACTCTTCGAGAAAGCGTTTGGTGAAGAAGCTTTCATAGTCGTGAATGTTGATATTGTTGGCGCCGTATTTGACGGGATATTTGGTCTCGTCCTTGATCGCATCCAGGAATTGCGCTTTGATTCCGTTCGTGAAGCACTTCTCGCATAGCGAGTCGCGACCAACGGTCACAGCTACCTCGCCTGACATCTCGTCCCAACAAGTTGCGCATGTGAACATTGTGGAGTTGGACGGCGGTTGATACGGCTGGCCTTGCACCACGGGAGTGATGTCGGCAAGAGCACGCCTGGTTGTGGATCTTGTGATTGCTGGCATGGTTGTCGAGGTCAGCTGGAGAGATTGTGGTCAAGCGATGGAGTGATCTGGAAGATGAAGCTTGAGGTTTCGCGCTTTTGGGACCGTGATGGGAGGTTGTCTGGAGTTTTGTCTCATCCTCGAGCATGACTTCGCATTCTCAAGGCGGCTTGTGTCGTGTGCGCCCAGACCTGACTTCACAATAGAAGCCATGAATGGCAGGGACTTATTGGAGTGTCTTATTGTTGGCGCATTCACTTCGAGTGGACTCGTGTTTGTTGTAACAATACCACCAACAATGTTATTGTCGACCCGGTAAAAACTCGGCCTACACGAGATACTGCTCGCGACTTCCAACAGACCGACTAGCACCTCCTTCGGATACAGTGTGTGCTGATGTGTGAGGTTCAGGAGACATGGTATCACCTAATCCTGGTACCCACGGCGATGGCGGTTTAATTTGCAGACTTCAAGAGGCAACGCCACGTTGGCGCATACGCCAGTGTTCTAGATTATGACTTGCATCGCGTACTTGACAGCAGGTCTTGATTCGTGTGGTCTTCTGATAAGAAGGTAGGCGCAGTGTCGCTAGGACCCATCGGAAGATGATCTCAACTCCATGTAACGCGCCATAGAGCCATTGCAGGCTCCATTTGAACACCCTCAAACGGTGCGAGGTCTGTCATCGAGCTGTGTCATCTTCTGCTTCGACGAGACCGCGGGTCCTACACCTGTAGCAATGATTTCAATCGTCTTTCGAAATCCTGCTAGCTGCCGAGCGTGGCAGCCTTCGCGATGAGTCGGACGCCCGCTTGCCGAATCAGTATAGCAGGAAGCACTCAACGACCACCAATTCTGTCCGACACTGTCGATACTTCGATCACCTTGAAGGTACTGTGCTGTGATATAGCTCTTCTTCTGGCGGACGAGGGGAAACGAGCTTTGCATCTCTGGTCCGCCTCGGTCTAGGACGCCTAGATGGAACTGTATGTTTCTGTACGCCAATGATCTCATGCTAGTCCCTCCGACGTGGAAATGGCATATAACATATGGTATCCGTATCCGGATCATTGTTGAGAGAAACGGCACAAGCCATCCTGGAGGGCGTATTACTCTGTTCTCAGCCATCAGCTTCAGCGTGAGCGCACGGCCACAGTCATGAAGGACGTAAGAGTCGTCGGCTATCATCAAAAACTGGAACTGTAAGAAGCGCCAGAGCCAAAGATAATCGCCGCTCGATGTCATCGTGAAAATTGGTGCTGCTGGCGTTTGCAGGTAAGTCTCTGGTTTGATCCCGCTGTTTAATACTTGCCGCAGATAGCTACCAGAACCGATATCGACATCATAGAAGGCCAGTGGGAGGAGAAGGCCGGAGTGAAGCTGCCATAGCGGCTGGGTCTACGCGTTGGGAGATGGTGTCACGGGTATGGAGGTCGGTGATCCTGTAATCCTGCATCCTCTCGCAACCTGCGGCCTGTGCCGTGCTTGTCGCTTCGGTGACGATGTACACTGCGAGAACAGCACCTTTCCGGGTATCAATGTCGACGGTGGCTACGCAGAGTACATGAAGACCACAGCCAGATCGATCGTTAAGCTTGACCCAAAGCTCAAGCCAGCAGACGTTGTAGCCTTGGCAGATGCTGGACTGACAGCTCACCATGTGGCGAGCAAAGCTGCGAAGTTCCTTCGTCCAGGCGACAACTGCGTTATCATCGGAGCGGGTGGTCCTGGCCATATCGGAATCTGTTGATTGTCTGAGACTCTTCTCACACCTTCAGCAAACGAGACAAGCAAACCAACGTGTACGATATAGATGCTGCTATTCGCAGCTCGCAAAGCAGATTGGCGCGGATCACACCGTTCAAGCAACGGACGATGGCAGCTTTGTAAAGGAGGTCCTCGAATTGACCAATGGCCAAGGCGCGGAGGCCGTCATCGACTTCGTAGCAGAAGGCGGCTCAACATCCACCGGTGTCAAAATGCTGAGGAGGGCGGGAAATCACTACGTGGTCGGCTACGGAGAAAACATCAGTAAGGAGACCTTCCGATCTTTCGGGAATGTTTGCTGACTTCGAGGCTGTCCAGATATCCCAACAATCGATATAATCTCCGCCGAGATCAATTTCATTGGCAATCTAGTCGGAAGTTACAACGACCTTGTAGAGCTGATGACTCTGGCAGCGCAGGGCAAAGTTAAGCTGCACACGACTCAGTATAAGCTCGAGGATTTTCAGAAAGCCATTGACGATTTGAGCTCCGGAAAGGTCAGGGGCCGTGCAATCCTCATTCCGTAGATAGAAAGGTATGCAATGGTCTGCAATGCCGTCAGCTGCAAGACACCGGCGGAGTCAGGTAGCTGGAGGCACCATACGTGGTGTTGTAAGCATAAACGACAGCTTAGGCTCTGCGTCAGATAAAAGGTCATGCTTAGCGCCACGCAGCTCTATCCATCAAGGTCAGTCCTCTTGCTATTCGTCCCTGAGCTCAGGTTAGGCCCGTGCGCAGCAAATTTATCACTGCTAACGATACTGTGCTGTAGTCCCACGAAGGCTCTGATCACGACTGCTGCCCGTTACTCATGCCCATCAACGCACCGACCGCGTCGGCCTCTGCGGCTTGCTGCTGTTCCTGAGTGACTTCCGCTGGGGTGTTTTGCATGCTACGCATCTTTTCCCTTGCCTCGAACTCGGCAATTCTACCTGCAATGTAGTTGTCGTAGGGATCAGCTTCGCCATCAAAGCCGCCAGACATGCCTGTTGGCGGAGGCGATGTGCTATGTTGCAGACCAGCACGATCGGGAGTGCTCAGATTGATGCCAACATCCCGCTGAAGCGGCAGAGAATTTGGCCGCCGCCAATGTGGCTCGCCCCCCGTCCAGGCTAATTGCTTTGCGGGCTCTATGTCGCGTTCCATCGCATCTCTCACGCGTTGATCGACGTTCTGCAGTATATCGGCCCGCTCCGCCTGCGCCAGCTCCTGTTCCAGGAAGCCATCGAGTAGTATCTCTTTCAAAGTCCACTCCTCCCGCTTCTGTGCCTCCAGGTCATCGACCTGTTTCTTCAAGTCGTCGGCTTCTTTCTGTGCCCAATGTAATTGTCG
Source organism: Fulvia fulva (assembly GCF_020509005.1). Classification (NCBI taxonomy): domain Eukaryota; kingdom Fungi; phylum Ascomycota; class Dothideomycetes; order Mycosphaerellales; family Mycosphaerellaceae; genus Fulvia; species Fulvia fulva. The sequence goes on from NC_063012.1 coordinate 3,532,812, forward strand.
CCTGAGCAGTCTCATGAGCTGATCAGCGGCTATACTACTTTCCCAGGCCGTGAAGTGTATATCCGGCGGATAGTGTATCATGAAGCCTGGCTGACCAGTGATGGGATGGTGAGCGGGCATATATGTGATGTTGTCGTTTGGAGGAGAGGGATCGACCTCGTTGCCGTCTTCGTCGTGTGTTGGGCCCATATCAGCAGGCGCTTTGCTTGTCGTGCTGCCGTTCAGTTTCAGCTTGAGGCTCTTCTTTCCAGGCGGTGTCGGCTCGTGGGCGTGTCCTGGCCCTCCCTTAGCTGCTTCGGGCTCGTGCACAGTACGCATGTGCTTCGCTAATGCGTCTGATCTAGTAAATGCCTTGTCACATTCTGGGAAGTTGTTAGAGATGCCTGACCAGCTGCAGCGCTTCTGTATGATGTCTTACCTGGCAGCGCACAATAGTATGGCTTCTCCTTGGTGTGGCTCCTCATGTGTGCCTTCAGAGCGTAGCCACTGGGGTGATTGCTTGTCTTGCGCTGACACTCGCCCCATTCGCAGACGTATTTGGTCTTCTTAGGCCCTCCCGTGGCGCAATGCGTGCCCTGCACGTGTCGTACCAGGTCATCGTTGTTGTTGGCCAGCCCGAACTCGCAGTCGCGCCACAGACACTGTGTCTGCGCCTGGTCACGCAGGTTGTACTCGTCGTCGTTGGGCGAACCCGGCGCACTGCTCCAGCTATCAGAGGAGATGCTCTCGTTGTCGTCGTCCTGCTCCGGCTGCGAAGAGGGCGCCCGATCGAGGCCTAGCGACGATGGTCCCGTCTTCCGCCGTTTCGCAGGTGGTGCGAGGTGCTCTATGTCGAGGTGGGAAATGTCGACGCTTGGTCGCGACGATGGGCCTGCGGTGCTGAGTTGGTCCTCATTGTCCGATTCGGCTGACGGTGGGTCACTAAGGTCCGACGACGGCGGCGAATCGGCCATGATATGATGGTGGGCGTATGGAAATATGGTATGTGCGTGTTGTAGGAGGAAGACAGGAAGATCACTGCAGCTGGACGCGGAGGTGTCGCGACAGATAGAACTAGGTAGTAGCTCTCCCTTCACATGGGGCAGCTTCAAGTTGACACGTGAGGCAGGACCCTCTACACAATGGGACATTCTTGGCATCACAGGTACATGTACACATGACATGTTCACATGCAAATCGTAGGCACGTCAATCACTCGAAACGAAGAGCGCATTGGACCATCATGCACCTGTACATTTCGCATTTTATGTCCTTTGATAGTCTACCTGCTTACGATCGAGACCTTAGACGCATTTCCTTCATGCCTAGGCTCGACATTGATTGCTCATGAATGCTCACAATCAACATTGCCGCATCACTGTTCTTTTCTGTATACTCGAGAGCCTTTGCGAGTAGTTTCGACGACTCTCGTACGACGTAGGAAGCCGGCTTCTAGTACACCTTCTTCTTCTCGTCGAAACTAACCTGTCCTGGTCCCATATTCACCAGCAGCAACAGTCCACCCACGATTGAAAGAATCTGGAAGAAGTCGTACTTTGCGAAGTCCTTGTGTGGGTGGTGAGGGTGAAGAGTCCAGAAGTTGTTGACCAAGATGTTGAAGACGCTCAAAATCATGACCAGAACGATGGCACTCCACTTCGCCTTGAAGCCCACTGCAACCATGATGCATGCCACAGCGCCGATCAGAATCACAATCACACGTCCAAAGCTCCATTCGCCTGCGAAGACAAAGCCAATGAACAAGAATATGAGCAGGATGCGACCTGCCAGCTGAAAGTACATCTTGCGATCCTTCTCGTCGAGTTGTGGCAGGCCCGCCGGTGCGAACTTCTTGCGGACCCAGCTGTCGGACAAGACCATCACCAGCCCACCCATGACGGAAAGGTTGCGAAGGAAGAAGTTGAGGTCGAAGATCAGACCGTAGCCCAGCGCTTGGGTGATCACGACACCGATCAAGCCACCCACAGCATATTCACTGTGTTTGCGAGCAATGACAAGTATACTGCTGGCGGTCATTGCGACGACATTGACGAGCAAGAAGACATGGTTGATGCCCCATGGCACTATCACAAGCACATTAGTCGGTTGTCCCCGTAGGTTGGCCTCCTGCCTTGAAAGTTTGGCAGCGTCTCGAGTGGCACTCACTGTGTCTGTATTGGTATAGATACTCCAATTGATCTCCCCATTGTGTCAAGATCCTCAGAGCATCTTCCAAGAAGGTGACTACAATCAGAAATCTGCCGATCATGGGAAGGTACGGCTTGACCGGATCGGAGTATGTGTCCAGGAGGTCCTCAATCTTGCTCGTCTGGGCTCGGATCTGGTCGAGTGGCGAAGGGTCATTCGTTGCAGATGAGCTCGTCTGTCCGCCAAAAGACGACATGTTCTGCTGATTGCCGAGGTGGTAACCCGCTGTACCTCTGATTTGCGCCATGCTGGTGTTGTGGTCGAAGGGGGGTTGTGTGTATGTGTGGCCAGGGAGGCAACGTCTAGTGTTCAGCTAGTCTTGCACAAAGTGTTTTTCGGCGTATGTTTGTGTTGTTGGCGGTCGGTGGAGTGCTGTGCTGCGGCTGCCTCGAGCTCCACAGGTGATCCAAAGGAGTGTCGAGTATTCGGTCGTCCGCAGTGTGCGAGAATGGCCGATCGGAGGGTGGAGACTGCGGCGATGCAGAAGCAGAGTGGTGTGTGTGGTGGTGGTGGTGGTCTCAGAGTGCTGACCTTTGCGCCGATCGTGCGATATCCAGGAGTGCCGTGAGGGTGATTGTGAGTGTGGGGTGGCTAAGTAAAGGTGGAAGGTGGAAAGAGGAGCCCAGCCAGTTGTCCTCTTCGAAGCTTAGTTCGTGAACCCTGCAAATTAATGCACCCTCTCCGAGATAATGACCCGTGGCTGAAATACACGGGAAGGGCTTTGTTGCTGGCCAAGAAGAGACTACAATGCTGGTCCCTTTCAAGGCAGCTGACAACTTGACCCGTGGCTTCTTGACACAAGATGTTCTTTGATTGTGGTTCTGGCTCAGGGTGCGGTGCTCGGGAGAGCAAATATAGCATCAGCTTACCTCATGCCACAACACCGCTCCCAAGCGCGTCATCCGTGGGGGACTAGCTAACGATGTGTGCCGGAGGGAGCGCCTTCTTGAACCGGCGCGGCATGGAGGACGCAGAAGAAACCATTCACGGACGCAAACGCGTTACGAGGACATTACTTTTGGCTACGTAGCGCTGCAACGCTGCCATGTCTGACCAGCTGTTGCGTGTTGTATGTCCTAGCTTTAACGACAAACGACGTCGTGAGCTGGAGTCAGGTTAATAGATAGTACAATCTTTTAATTCCTCTCCCAAATTCTCAAGGTTCCAAGGAATCCCGAATAGTCCTTGCGCCATGCCGACGCCTCAACGCAGTACGTGGAATTGTTTGATTGTTTGTAGACAGTTTCACTCGCCTGAATGCTCAATGCACGAATTAGAACCTTGCGAACAGATCGGATAGGGAGGTGCTGTGGTACCAGTAGAATCGAACTCTCGTGCATGAGGCTCCGTAATGCTGTCTCGAGCCTGTATCGCTTTGACAAGGGTCTCACGCCTCGTTATCGCCCAATGCAGAAAACATAGTTCTTCTCGAGTTTGCTGTTCCCTTGGTCTGCTTTCCGTTGGCCACTGGGGCAGCGACTGGCGTAGCATCGCCCTTGGTGTTGCTATTAGAATTGCTCTTCTTGGATTTCTTGCTGACTTTGACCTCGTTCCAGCCACTGTCTTGTTCGCTCTCTGTAATGGCCTTTGCGTATTCATCCTTGCCTGCCACGGCTTGTTCAGAGTAACGTGGCGTAGTGTCCGAAGCCGTGTCAGACCCAACGACCGTGGCCACCTCCGGAGTAGCATCAGTCACCGAGGTGGCAGCTGTGCTCGGCTCTTGGTGAGAGCTGCTGTTGGATTCCGTCTCGAAGGTGTCCAGCAGCTGAGCTGGGGCGCCAGTGTTGCCGACCGCGGAAATTTGGGCCTCTCGAGCAGCATTCTGTTCCTTCCAGGGGTTCGTCACCGGGGCGCTGCTGATTGGAACGCCGTTCTTCGCTGGTTCGCCGCGCGACTCGCGAGCAATACGGCGCTGCTTCTCCATGTTGGCCTTCTGCTCGCGATCCGCTTCTTCTCGTGCCAATCTGGCGTCATCCGTCTTCTTACGATTTTGACGCTGCTTCTTGGTCTCAACCTCTTGCTTCTTGGACTGCTTGTTTACCTTATCTTTGGTTGGTTTCTCAGATGCGGTGATGCGAAGCGCAGATGGCCCAGGTGCGGCTGGCTCCAGCATATCCTCGACGCCTCCGGCTTGTGCCTGGACTGAAGCTGAGGACCATTCTTCATCTGCGTCCTGCTGTGACGACCCCGAAGAGATAGTCGGTGCTTGGACTGGGCTCTTAGCCTTCACGGTCTTCACACGAGTCTCCTTGTTATTCGTGGACTTGACTTGAATTCCTTGCCTGGCCTTTTGCATGTTCGCGGCAAACTGACGTGTGCTCATATCAATGTCCTCTTCAGCATCCTTTCGCTCCACGACAGCGTTGGACGCTGCTTGTGCATAGCCCTGCTGGGCGGCTGTCTTCCGTTTCTTATTGCTGTGTTCAGCGGCATCTTCTTTAGCCGCATCTGCATAGGACTGTGGCTGTTCGGTAGACTTGACGCCTGTGTCGAGCGTCTTGGGCTTCTCGAGCTTACGCGCGGCTTTCTTGACGTCCTTCTTGACCTCTTTGGCCGCTTGAGCAGGCTTGGGTACTGTCTTTCCCTTAGGCCAGTAGTACCATGCTACTCCGCCGATGATCGAGGCAAAGATAAGCCAGTTCTGTAATGTTTGGGTAGGATCTTCCATCTTGGATAGGTGAAGGTGATGTCCGCGCGAGGACGCCTGCAAACGTCAGTACGTGGCCAGAAGCTACCTGGAGGGCTGGTGGACTGACCTCGTCGCGGAGCATGAAATCGTAGTAGCTGTGGTATCACTGCACTCTGTTGATGACTGCGCAGAAAGGAGTGGCCGGTGTACCCGTGCAACACAGGCGAGGCCGAGAGTGCCACTGGCTGGGCGAGCGAGTGTTGTTGAAGCAAGGAGTGACAAAGTGTTGGCAGAGGCGGTGGTGGGGTGAGAGTCGGCGCTGAGGACGGTGATGCCGTGTGGTCGAGGGCTTGGAGCTTCGCCACGAGTGGGCGTGCAGTGCAGGTGTCGGTTGACGGCGATGCCAAGTGGAAGTTGAACGGGAGGAGATGCAGCTCAGGGCACGCTCGCGAAGGGTGGAGGCGCTTCCCGATCCAGCCGCCCCGGCGGCTGAGACTCAGGAGCTACCTAGCTTGCTAGCCATTACCATCGAGACACCACACACGAAGCGCGAGCTCTTATTAGTAAATTATTTGCCTGTAGCGCGCTCTGAATGGCTTACAGTGGCCTGATGTCCAATCCAATACGAGGCTATGGACTTACTAGTCTTGTCGCAGCTCGTAAACTACTGTGCTGTCTTGGGACCATTCGCATTCTTCATCAACTTCAGTCAAGCTTCACCACGATGGGGCACGTCATCTCTCAGCTATCCCTATATGCAGAGAACCTTGTTGCTCATATGTCGCTTCTGACCAGCTTGCAATTGACAGTCAGGAGAGCGTGTTCTTCCAGCAGTACATGATCTCCCGTGGTCTCAGAGTCGCGGCTCCGCTACGAAACCTGGTCGTTGTGAGCCGGAGAGTGTGCAGGGAAGTGCTCTATAGTTAGTCTTCGCGTCGTGCTGGCCGACATGTTAATAAAGAACGTCCTGGGTCGTGCGCTCACAAACCCGCAGTAGGCGTCCTATGAGAGGCAACATTGATCTGGTTGATGAGGCCTACGTCTCCAAGTATCGAGACCACGGACTGCAATGATCTTCTCATATTAAAAGGTGTTCGTAGCGGAAGCTAGCCTTGGGATATTCATAGATAGTCGTAATGAATCGAGTATAATAGTCGAGGTAATAGTAGTTAAGAGAAGTAGACTTGCTTTTGTGCTTGTCCTATCTAGAGGGCTTATTCTACTCTTATTTATATTCGATTATAGACTCCTAGAACCTTCTATACTACGTAATCTATTACGTAGTATATTTATAATAAGAAGCGGATTTGTAAGAAGTTATATCTCGTAGATTCTATTAGATTCCATAGCTTGTCTTCTAGACCACCTAGAGCGTTCTAGATTTTAATATAATTAGAATATAGCTAGTTCTAAAGATATTATAAGCCGGTAGTCCGGCGCTAGCCTATTACGGCCTAGACAAGCATTTCCGTACGATCCTAGCGATACTAGGAGTTTACGGGTTATTAGAATCTATCGGATTTGATAGTCTACCGCTTTATAATAGTATATCTTGCTAAGTAGCTATATAAAGCTTATAAACTAATACACCCCTATAAGCTTTATATTAATACTACCTATTAAGGCAAGAGTACCTTTCTACTAAGGGGTTTTTAGGCTAAAGAGACGACTCTCTCCTTCTTTAGGTAAATAGCCTATTTCCTATACTCTTTTCTAAAGTATAGATAGCTATAAGGTATTAAGTACGCGCGATTTTAAGAGAGTCTATAGGACATACCGTCCTCCTAGTCGGATATAATCCTTAAGCTAGGTTAAAGACCTCTTCTTAACTATAGTAAAGCTTCGCTATAGTTATTCCTTATAACGTACTTTACTACCGAGCGGGCTATACTACCGAGCGGGCCACTTTTACTAAGAACTATACCACTTCTATAGATATAGCTATATAACTACTATTATAGCGTGTATTGTCTTTAAACGAGGCCAAACTGACCTTAGCTGTCTAGGCCACGAAACGCGACGCGACAATTACGAATCGACTTACTATAAAGGTATACGACGCGTCTCGAACTACACTAGGGTATCGATTGAATAGACGACCTCCTCGGGGTGACTACGAGCCTAATTTAAAGAAGCTTATAGAGCTAGAAGAGAGGGTGATACTTAAGTATATACTCGAGCTAGATCTTAGAGGTTTCCCGCTATTAAAGGCTAGTATACGAGTAATAGCCGATTTATTACTATAAGAGAAGGGTCTTAAGCCCGCTAGTCTTAATTAGACAGACAGGTTTATTAGGCGGCATCGTGAGCTAAAGTTTTGTATAACACGTAGATACGATCGTTAGCGAGCCCTAATAGAAGATCTAGACGTTATTGAGAAGTAGTTCTTACTTATACGTAATATAAAGGAGAAGTATAGTATCGTTAACTAGGACACCTATAACTTCGATAAGATAGGGTTTATAATAGGTGTCATTACGTCTTAGAGCGTCGTTACGGGTTCAGAAAGGCGTAGTAGAAAGAGGAAGGTCGTTTAATAGGGCAATAGAGAGGGAGTAGAGAGATAGCGTATTAGATAGCTCTTATACGAAGCGAGATTAGTAAGCTACGCAAGTCTAACGAGGCCCTTATATAGCGGAAAGCACGAAAGCGTAAGTACATTTAGTCTAGAGGGTCTCTAATCTTTAATAAGGCGTCGCAATTGATACCTCTAGAGGATACTAGGAGGTAGGAAGTGGGTAGAGAGTCGCTAGATAGTATTCGGCTAGTACTAAGGCTCCGACGCTATAAGCAATATAGCGAGTCGGGGCATAACGTACGTACCTATTAAGTAGACTCGCTAGATAGCGAAGAATCTAAAGAGGAATTGTCCTTCTAGTAATGATTCTATAGGATGTCGTCGTATTAAGATACCGTCGTAATTAAAGTGGAAGTAGTATAGTTCTTAGCAAAAGTGGCCCGCTCGGTAGTATAGCCCGCTCGGTAGTAAAGTACGTTAGACTTAAAACGTCGTTCCTAATTTTTTAGGATTAAGGTACTTTTAACGGGGGCAACCCTACCGTTTTAGCGACTTTACGCCTTAAAACCTAAAACGTTTCGGTATTTATATCCTTATAAGGTAGGTACGTACTTCGCTATTTCTAGATAATTCTAAGCTCCTAAGTATATAATAGTACTTTAGCTCGAATTGCCTCTTGATATTACTTTATAAAAGTAATACGTTGAAAACGGCTTATTCTAGGGTTAATAACAGCTCTTTACCCTACTAGACTATAGAACCTTTTAGGTATACTTAAGTAAAGTATCCTAAATCTCGGTTGATAGTAGTAGGATTAGCCGTTATTTTATAATCGAATTTCTAAAATTCGAAAACTACGACTTTCTCTAAAGACGTCCCTTTAAAGAAAAAGAATTAAAGTACTAACTAATTACTATTACCCCTAACTGAGTTCTAGGATTAAGGCCTATATATAGCTCTATAATTAAAGGCCGTTTTACGCCGATTAACGGCTTATAGAGTACCTCATCTCGTTAAAAAACCTTTAATAAAGGAAAAAGAGTACGAAGGCTTTTTAAACTAACTAGCCTCGTTAAAAACCTAGATAGGGATCATAACCTAAATAGGATAAAAGAGTACTAGTATAATATAAGAACTAGCCGTAAATAAGGTCCCGTAGCCTCTTAAAATTCGGCGAGTCTAGAGCTTTAGTTAGAATATCCGCTATTTCTTCTTTCGTAAGGATATACTCTAGACTTATTATTTTTTCTTAAACGTACTCTCGAACTAAGTAATATTGTATATTAATATACTTTGTCTTAGCGTAGTGTTCGGGATTATAAGTGTTACGAGGCTATAGTACGAGAGTATAGGGGTATAGTATTAACAAAGTCGATAGCTAAAGAGAGAAGTAGGTTCTAAGGTCGAGGCCTATACTTAAGGGCCGAGGTGTTACGGGTCGGCTTCGGGCCGAGCGTCACGTGATCTGAGGTCACGTGCCCCTTTGCCAATCCTTTACTTACGGAGCGGCCGTAACACTACCCCCCCTTAAAACACCTTCGTCTCGAAGCGTATATCCTTAAATCTTCCTTAGTATATATATAAAGGCTTCGTTATCCTCTATACCGTCCGTCTTATCGAGTAGCTCTATCTAGGCCGTTTCAATTATATCCTCTATTGTTATATCCCTCGTTATATCTATTAGCTTACCGTAAGCCTTTATATCGTTACGCCCTCCTACTATACCGGCGGGTAGTTAACTTAGCCTATACGAGCGTATAAAGGTATAGTCGAGCTAGTACTCTCGCTTAATAACTTACTAGAAGTAGGCACCCAAACTCCTTTAATATTACCTATAGTAATATTAGAAGGCGTATAGTTACTAATAGGAAGAGCTATAGTACCGGTACCGTTAAAGGGAGGTCGTACGACTATAGTTACCTAAGGTGCTAGATCTATACTATATATATCTACTTTAGGTCTTATATCGCGTAACGTTTTATTCGGGATCTAACTAGGTAGCGGATAAAAGTTAACCGGTATAGACTTCGCTAGCTTATTATACTAGAAGTCTATAACTGCCTTCGGCATATCTTTATATACTACGCTCGCGGGCTCCTAAGTAGACTTACTATCTAAATATCCCTACTACTTCACTAGTATAGTAATACCTCTGCCCTTCGGCTTTGAATCTAGAATACGCTTAATCTCCTACGTTTTAAACGTATTACCTATATTATCTATAACCTTAATTAGCGGGGGACGTACATTATCCTCGGGATCCGCCGGTCGTAGAAGGTTCGCGTAGAACGAGTTATATACTCGTATACGGGTCTCGTCGAGGTTGACTCTATATACGTTCTGTCCTAGTATAGCGGTAATAGTGACCGGTTCGTACTACTTTACGTCGAGCTTCTTAGATAGTCGCGATAACTTCTAGTTCTTAGTATTAATAGATAGATAGATTTATTATTCCCCTATTCTAGGACCCTATCCGGCCTATATAGGTATATATCTATTGTTATATATAAAGGGAAACCCGAATAGGTGAAAACCCTTCCCGCCCCCGACTACTCCTTATCTATATTAGCTTTCCCTCTAAACGTACGTAGTCTATATTACTACCCCGTTAGCCCCCGCTCCTAGCCGGTCTCGTCGCGCTACGTCGTGTCCTCTCTTCCTATACTACTCCTACTAGGCGGTACTATTCTAGCTAGCCCTTCTCTAGTATCTAGTTCGTAATACGCCGTAGGTTCTTAGCGTTATTAAGAAGTACCCTAATCGTCCGGTTCCTCGCCTTTACTATCTACTCCCCCCTTCCTAGCGACTACCTCGGATAGACGAGGAGTACGTACCGTACGTTCTAGGAGCGATAGCCGTAGGGGTAGCTAGTATTCGTATATCCTAGAACCTTCCTCTATAATAGGTACCCCTAGAGGCCGATATGTTCGCTTCGTAGTTAGGTTGCTATACTACTCTATACCCTCGTAAGGCGGTAGTAGATAAGCTTCGGGGGGTACTTAAGCGCGGATTTTATAGCTAACTATTCCTTAGGTTATCCCGCTAGCTAAGGGCGTCTACTATACCCTATACCCTAGTTGTTCTACCTCTCTTTCTATAGTTACTCTATAAACGATTTCTTACCTTCCTATCGTATTACTAGCTATTCGTCCCTTACCCGGTAGTTCGGCTCGTTTCCGGGTCGAATGCCCTTATACGCTAGTACTAATTCGCGGGCCCTTACGACTATACTAGCGATAACCTTCTATACTAGGTACTATACCGACTTGCCTAAGTAGGAGGTCCGTAGTCCCTCGATATATAGGTCGATCGGCGGTATAGCGGTCTCGTACTTAAGTAGCCTTATTAGTATCGACTTATATGCCCCGGTGACCTTCCTTAGGTATTGGTTTTAGATCTTCGCTAGCGGCGCGACGAGTCCCTTCGATAGGTAGGCCCTCTTACCTAAGGACTATACTTAGCTACTATAGGTAAGGACTAGCCGTATAATAGCCGTATATAGAAGTCGTAACTACCGGAAGTCCGCCCCCTATATAGACGTAGTAAGCCTCTAGTATAATACTATATTCTGTTTAGCTTTCCGTAATATTGCCTATACGTACTTCCTCTACCGGAGCGCCGGGTCTACCTATAGTCCGAGGATCCTAAGCTGACTTACTAGGTTAGTCGTATACCCCTATATCTAGATAGAAGCTTATATATTATAGAACCGTAGCCGGCGCGTAAAGTGTATTAGATTGTACTTTTCTAGGGCAAACCGAGCCCCGTGCCTCCTAGCCTAGTCCTTATAGATCTTGTGCTTCTCTTCTAGTAGCCTATAGTTCTCCTTAGTCGAGGAAGACTACGCTAGGATGTTCGTGTTGTCTACGAAGCCGCTCGTAGCGGTATTTTAGGATTCTAGGGCTAGGAGTAGCGTCGCTATAAAGAAGAGGAACAGAATAGGTACTAGCGTTAAGCCTTACGGGATTCTAGTATAGACTACTTAAAATAGGCTTCTATACTAGCCGACTAGGATCGACGTACTACGGTTTTAGAGGTAGGACCGTACGAAGTTAATAAGCTACTTAGGGAGTCCTTTCGACCTTAGGATATAGAGTAGCCGCGGGTATAATACGTAGTCGAAGGCTCCCGATATGTCTAGACTAAGTAAGGATGCTACCTTGTCCCTATTTCTATACTAGATAGCCTTTACCTAAGAGGTAATAAGTTCTATCGCGGATAGCGTCGACCGCTATAGGCGCGTACCTATCTAGGTGTCCGGGAGTAGGGAGTACTTCTCTACCGCCTCGGAGAGTCTCGTTATAACTAGCTTCTTAAGCGCCTTCCTAAGAGTGTTAAGGAGCGCAATTAGGCGGTACGACTTTACCTACGTATAGTCTTCCTTTTACGGCTTACGTAGGACTACTATCGTTGATTATTTAAAAGCTATCGGGTAGTATCCGGTCTATAGGTAGGCGTTAAAGATCGCTATAGCTACTAGGGCTAGTTGATCTCTATACTTCTTTAGTAGCTCGTTTAGGATCCTATCCGGCCCCGGGGCTTTCTTCGCCGGTAACTTCCTAAGTATAGCGGCAACTTCTCCCTCGGACACCTCCTATTAGACCGCGATACTAGGGGCTAGGGGAGTAGAGCTGTTTATGTCGCTTAGATTAGCCTCGACTAGGGGCGGGAAGAACTTACTAGCTAGTAGACGCGCCTTAGCCTCGGGGTCGCTAACCGGGCTACTAGGCGATTGTAGCGCTAGGATAGAGAAGGAGGGGGGGCCCTATATAGGGTCCTATCGGGCCTATTTCGCTAGCTTCTACATCCTTCCTAGCTTACCGGCGATTTCTTCTACTATAGCCCTCTAGCCGACTACTTTCTCCCTCCGTATTATAGCTTTCTTCTATTAGTATACCTCCCTATATACGTTCTAGGCCTCCTCGCTATAGCTACTCGTCTATACCCGGCGGGCTCTCCTTACTTCTCTTACTACCGTAGTGTACTTCGGCGTCTAGTATAGTTTAGACTATGTCGTTAGTTAGGTAAGCGGAACGTAAAGTAAGGTCGCTTTTCTTATTTCGTCTATTAACCCTTAGACTACCTCGTCTATCTCGTCTTTACTATTATATTGCTACTACGTAATCTAGACTAGCCTCTCGGAGTTACCGAGGTACGCCTAGATATTAGCCTAGTAGGCCTTTCCCTAGTTTAGCTTAGGGGTTCTCGCTAGTATACGTTATATCTATATCGTAATAGAGGTCCTAACTAGTATGTAGTCTAACGACGCCTCGAGTTTATGTTCGATCCTATAGTAGGTTACCGTATAGTAGTAGCTATCTAAGATCTAGGAGAGGTCGATCGTGACTTAGAGTCCCCCTCTCTTCTAGGTACCTAGGTCCTTCGGGGTATTAAGGGCAATTACGTTACTCGCTATTAAGTCGAGTACTTCGTCGGCTATAGGGTACGGCTATATAAGGCTTTCCTAGGAAGGGTAGTATATATTAAAGTCTCCTACTACGATATAGCACCCTTGTCTCTTAAGCGTACTATCTAGCTGTCTATAGACCCCTAGGTCGCGGCTAGACCTCGAGGCTAGCGGTTATATATATAGGTTGTATATCTAGGTAGTACCTATATAGAGGGAGGTAATATCGCCCCCGCCTTCTTTATCTACGTAGTATACTACCTCCTAGTCGGATTCTAGTATGTCCTTACTAATATAGAAGTACGTACGGGGTCTACCGTTGCCTCGTAGATATATCGTATAGCCTAGTAACTTATAGGTCGTTAGCCTCTTATAGTACGGGTTAATCTATAGCTCCTAGATTACTAGGACGTAGTAGACGTACGGGTCCGCCTCGTATAGGAAATAGTGCTAGACTATATCCTTGCTATAGTTAACGTTATACTAGATAATACTAAGCGTATCGAGGCTAGTTATTGTTATCGACAATCATTTCTTCTATAATGTCCTAAATCCTATTACCTAGCGCGTCCTAGTCTACGCGTATCGGTTATATACTTAAGGGGAGCCGGGCCTAGTTAGATTCCCTCGCCGTAGCTAGTAGAGTACATAGCCTCCCGTACGCCCTAGGTTACGTATCCTTTATATCGTTCTCGGCCCTAGGGGGCTTATACCCGACCGCCGCTAGCTAGTTCCGGTATAGGCTAGCCTTATAGTCGTCGTAGAATCTTAGGGCGACGGTTCTATTTGTGATTGCCTTGTTTTTCGCTAGTTTCCGCTATAGGCATTCCGCGCTATACGATAGGTAGTACCCCGGACAGTTCGCGTACCGTCTCGTAGCTAATATATAGTCCCTAGATATATAGTCTCCTATATAGTTCGAGCAGGCCTACTTGTTTATATACGTATAGGTTTAGTGTCTATACTATTAGCATTTGAAGTATTAGAGGACACGAAAGGATAAGGAGTACTTTTCTACTATCTTAAGGCTATATTGCTAGATTAGGCCTTATTCTATCCCTAGATCCGCCGCTTTCGCGTCTTATAGCTATACTATTAGCGCCGAGGCCTTCTTACCTTCTAGCTATTTCCTATAGAGCCAAGTCGCTTTCTAGATTAGAGAGTTAAGAGTAACCGGGTTATCCTCTTAGAGAGTACGTAGGTAACCTTAGTTAGTTAGGTCGAACTCCTTAGGTATATCGTAGACTAGGATCGTAAATTGCTTTATTAAGACCTTCGCTAATACCGTAACCTTAGATACCTACTATAGCTATACCTCTAGGCACCTCCTAGTAGTAGTAGAGCTAGTATAGATCTATAGAGTGCCGTTAGACTATTAGTTTACTACGACCACCCCTAGTTAGTTAATTAATTCGCTAGGCGAGCTCCTTATTCGATAGCTTCGCTACTTCGGCCTAGTCTTCCTTTACTATAATATAGATTATAACTATACCGTACGTTAGGCGGGGGCCTAGTGTCGAAGCCGCGACCGATACCTAGCTATAGGGGTATTAATTCCGGGTGGCCTTACTAATCGCCTAGGACGTCGTCCTTATTTCTTATTGCCCTCGGTAATACGATAGTATAAGCGCCGTACGTAGCTAAGTGATTATTATCTATAGAGACCGGTATAGGAGCTAATCGTTACTTTCTATACTTTTTACGTCCTTTATAAGTTGCTACTAGTTGTCTTAGGGGAGCTTCGCCTATAGAGCCGTAGGCGCCATTAGTGCCGTAGCCTAGGCTACTATTACCTAGGAGTTGCCTAATGTAGCTAGGCACCTCCGCGGCGTTTAGGGCTATAGAGCTAAAGAAATAGGGTAAAGAGAACTTCAAGCTGTCTAACTTAAATAAGGTAGAACTCCCTTAATTCTAGGGGTAGTAGCCTACTTTATAGATCGTTAGAATAGCCTTAATAAGAGCTTTCAAATGTGTCGTGTTTTAGGGCTACTTTCGAGGTTCCGCGGCAGAATCCTTACCCTCGTTTAGGAAGGACCTCTTAGTATTAATATAGACGCGGTCGCCTTCCTAGTATCTAGGCGGTACGGTACGGTATATATTTATATTATTAGCTTATAGGGCTTAATTATAACGGAGGTACTCGTATAGATACTCGTCGAAGTTCTTTATCTACTATATAAAGCGCTCCGCTTTCTTAGTACTAATACGTTACTTAGTAGGTATAAGGCGTCTCGGTAAGTTACTATTAAAGTTACTAGTACGTAGATTACGGCTTCGCTCGGCAAAGAATAGCGAAACACCTATAGCTTCGGTAATATAGCTATTCTTTACAAATTTAGTAAGTAGTAGCTAATCTACCTAATCCTTCTAAGCGTAGTTAGTAAAGGTACGGAGGTACTTCTCTATCTCCTTATTTGTATTCTTAGATTAGCCGTCCGTTTTAGGATAGAAGGCGGTAGATAGTTTATAATCTACGCCGACGAGCTCGTAGAGCCTACGCTAGAAAGTAGAAAGCTATTAGCTACCCCTATTAGTTACAATCGATAGAGGTAGGCCGTAGAGACGGTAGTAGTCCCGTAAGAAGATATACGTAATATATTCTACGGTTATCTCCTTTACTAGGATTATATAAGAGCCCTTGCCCGTACGGTTAGTAATAGTCAAAATATCCGTATATATTATACCGTCGTAGCTACCCGTACTTTCTAGTAAGCTAACTACAAAGTCTATTACGATCTTATCCTAGAGCTTAAAGAGAATTAGTAGTAGTTTAGTAGCCTAGGGTATTACGTCTACGAGGGTTTCGATAAGCGGTATTTATAGTACTTAAAGATCTTATTACGGACGTATTGCGATAGACTAGGCTAGACGAAGTCTCTAGTAATAAGCTCGTAGGTCTTCGCTCGTCTAGAGTAGCTAGCGGAAGGTATACTATAGTAAGCCTAGAACACCTTAAAGCGTAGATTAGGTGTATCCGGAACAAAAACGTTATAGCCGCCGTATCTATTCTTAATATATATCAATCCGCCTATAGCTACGGCATTAGTATCGTCTATACGGTGTCGCCTTAGGAGCTAATATAGTTCTCCGGTATCTAGCTACCGTAACGCTTACTATATCTCTAGTTTACCGTAGGCTATACGTACTCCTATTATTAGGTCATTGTCTTATCGCCCGGGGCGAATTTCTATAGGTAAGATATCAAGGAAGCGATGTTTAGGTAGTAGCGTTTGTTCTTAGTACTATTGCCGTAGGTCGTTATTACTAGCTAGAATGTCTTACGGACGACGAGTAAGCGTATCGGGCTTAATATTACTTTTACTAGGGATATATACGATCTTAAAGTAGAACTATAATAAGAATTTAGACTAGCGTACCTACCGGCGGTTTAGTACCTTCGTACTTATAAACTATTCTAGGTTCTTATAATTAGAGTATACGAGGATAGGCTTACCGCTCTCGTCGGTAAGGTACTCGAAGTCGGTCTTATCGCCGTCGATATCCCTAGACATAAGCTCCGGTTTCTACTCCTCGAACGCCTTAACGATAGCGAGTAACTCCTTATTATAGATATTATAGTTATATTCCTATAGTAACATCTTCTTTAATATAAATGTAACCAGGCGCTAAATACTATTATTACCCTTTTACGACATAATAGTAGCCGTAACGAAATCCGATACGTACGTTTTAAGTTTAGTTTCTCTACTAGCTACGAAATACGCGAGTACGATATCATCTTCTATAAAGGCTTACTTTATACGGTCGAAGGCTTGTTAAAAGGTATTATCCTATAGCTAAGGTACGTCCTTCTTAGTAAGTTATATTATAGGATACGCGATACCTAAGTAGTTACGAATAAACCTACGATAGAAGTTATAGAATCCTAGGAATAATAAGATGTCCGTTAGGTTACGAGGGGTCTCCTATTCCTAAATCGTAGCGATCTTTTCCTTATCTATCTTGATCCTATTAGTACTAATAATAAGGCCTAGGTACTTAGTCTCCTAGACGTAGAACTCGTACTTGTCGATATTAAGCTAGAGGCCGGCCTCCTAAAGCTTAGCTATCACCTTGTCTATATACTCGATATGCTCCTCGAGAGTGTCGCTAAAGATCAGAGCATTATTAAGGTACGCGGAGGTAAAGTTATCGAGGTACTCTCGTAGAGTATCGTTAATATATAACTAGAACGTACTAGGGGCATTATATAATCTAAATAGTATAACTAAGTATTCGAGCTGCCTATACCGTATTATAAAGGCAGTCTTCTACTTATCGCCTTCTATAATACGTAGGCGATTAAATACAGCGATAACGTCGAGCTTAGTAAAGTACTTCTTCCTACTAATCCGGTTTAGGGTGTCTTAGATAAGCGGAATAGGGTACCTAGACTTGACTATAATAGTATTTAAAGCTCGGTAGTTAATATATACTCGTAGACCGCCGCCCGGTTTACGTATAATAATAACTAGCGAAGCGGCTAGTAAATTACTACGCTAGATATTGCCTTTCTCGAGCTAGTCGTCGACCTAAGCTTTTACTACCTTAGACTCTTTATTAGATATTGGATATAGGCGTTTAAAAGGTAGTCTAGCATCCTACTTCAGCTTGATCTCGTAATCTAAGCCTAGCCGATACGGAGGTAGCTTACTTAATTCTACTTTTAAGAAGAGGTCCTTTCTATACTAGTAGTAGGCTAGTAACTTCGCTATATCGGCTTCCTTCTCCTTCCTATATAACTTCTCTATAAAGACATCGTAATCTGCTACGCTTATAGCGTACACTTCCGCCTAGTACTCTTAGCGGTATCGTAGTATACGGTAATAGGAATCTTCGACGTATATAGCGTAGGCGAAGGTAGCTTTACTACCTATAACTTTTCGTACTATTATAGTATATAGGCCTAATACTTATATAGTTACGGGGTTAGCTACGCTCTTACTAGCGTAAGTCTCGCGCGGGTTGATCTATATCGTATAGACTTTAGCCCCCTTTATACAAGATAGCTTACGGAGTTCGTAGAGGCTAATTTACTTAATATCGCCTTTACTAGTATAGTACCTAACACGCTCTACGCTAACTCCTTCGATAGGTTAAGAGACCGGTATAGCGGAGATGTCTAGTCGTTTAAGGCTATTATAGTCTAGTAGAGGGGTTACTAGTGTTTCGATAGGAGGTAAGACTATAGGTAGTATAATATCCTAGTAAAGGGAGTAGCTACGGTAGCTAGTATTATTAAATATAATTCTGTGTCGCTTCTAGTCCTTATAAGGGCTGTGTTTTACGTACTAACCTAAGCCTAATACGATGTCGTAGTAAGTATCGGTAACTAGACACTTTACGATTTCGGTATAGCCCTATAGGTTAAGCTCGATATTTATTACTTTTAAAATAATAGTAGGGGCTTACGAGCCGTCCCCTAGTCCGAGAGTAAAAGGTTTAATATTATATAAATAGAAGTTATGTTTTTACGCGTA
Source organism: Fulvia fulva (assembly GCF_020509005.1). Taxonomy (NCBI): domain Eukaryota; kingdom Fungi; phylum Ascomycota; class Dothideomycetes; order Mycosphaerellales; family Mycosphaerellaceae; genus Fulvia; species Fulvia fulva. The sequence goes on from NC_063012.1 coordinate 3,551,033, forward strand.
GGAAGTGTTTATAAGTTTAGAGTTAGTACCGTTATCGAGAAAGGTTTATATATATTAAATAGGTACGAGTTACGTAGTAGTAGAAGACGGCAGATTATACGAAAGACGAAGAAGGACCTAATAGGATAGCGTGTATCTATATATAGTATCGCCGGTGTTAGTATAGGTTTTGGTTATAGGTGTCCAGATGTTTCCTAGCCCGGGGCTGGGAAATATTGGTCACGTGCTTGGTCACGTGATCATTGATCACGTGACTAAGTACGCGTCCACTGGACCTGTATATTTCGCCCTGCTGGCCTGCATATTCTCAACACTCCCACTCAGGTCAGAAGGTCTCCAACAATCCCTTATGCAAGCTAGAGCTGCCTTACAAAGTTTTGAAACTGCTGGCCATTGAGAGGCTTTGTTAGCCCATCAGCAACCATGTCCTTTGTATGGCAGTAGTCCACTGCAATCTTCCTCTGCCACTAGAGATTCCTGACATAGTAATATGCTACATCAATATGCTTTGACCTTTCATGAATATGGGCATCTTTGACAAGAGTCAAAGCAGCTTGGTTGTCACCCATAAGCTTCACTGGTCTCAGCTCATCAACAGTACCCTTGCTTGCCTTAATGTTTAGTTGGAAAGAACATTCTCCAACCAACTCTGGGCACCTCATCTCCCTGATAATTGCAGCAAGGAACTGTGACTGCTTAGCTACTGAATTCATAGCCATGAATTCAGCCTCTATTGTTGATGTAGCAACAGACTTTTGCTTCCTACTCATCCAGGACACAGGTGATCCATATAGGAGCCACACATGTCCAAGGATTGAGACTCTGTCCGCCTTGTCTATAGCGTAATCAGAATCCGAGTACCCTTGGAGAATACCTCCTCCTCTCCTGTACATCAAACCTAGGTCAGGATATGATCTCAGGTATCTGGAGAGTTTCTTCAAAGCTCTGAGGTGCAGCTTTGAAGGGTCAGCAACATATGAGCTGATTCTCCTAAGGGGAGAAGCAAGGTCTGGTCTTGTCATTGTCATTGGCCACATCCAGGTACTATTGTTGCTCTGGTATTCCTGTTTGTCACATCTTTCATCTATAGGACCTGCAGGTTTCACGTCATCGTAGCTGTCTATAGGTGATTGTGTTAGGTTGGCCTTCTCTGGGGAGATGCCCATCTTGGCAAGGTTGGTTTGGATATAGTGTCCCTGATCAAGCTTGAGTGTGCCTTGGGACCTGTCTCTTGTGATCCTCATTCCAAGGATCTTCTCAGGTTCCCTAAGATCTTTGATCTTGAACACTTTTCCAAATTCAGCCTTGAACCACTGAACATCTAACAGCTTAGGAGCTGCAATGGGGATGTCATCCACATAGGTGAGAACCATGATGTCTCTCCCTCTGTGGATGAGCAGGCATGGATCCACCTGGGACTGGGTGAATCCAATCTGTTCTAGCTTTGCAACACAGAGCTTGTTCCAGTCTCTGGCTGCTTGCTTAAGTCCATAGAGGCTTCTAAGGACCTTGAAGACCATGTTTGGGGGAATGTCAACACCTGGAGGTGGGATCATGTAGATGTCTTCAAGAAGGCTGCTTTCAGTGAAAGCATTGTTCACATCCACCTAGTGCATCTCAAGATCCTTTTCACACACTACAGCCATGAAAACCCGGAGGGTATCATGCCTAACAGTAGGCGCAAAGGTCTCTTCGAAGTCAACACCATATTTCTGTGAAAACCCTCTTGCGACTAGTCTTGCCTTGAACTTTTCAATAGCACCACTAATCATCCTTTTCACATCAATAACCCGCTTTGAGGTAACCAGGTTTGCACCCTTTGGCGGCACTACTGGCTCTAGGGTGTTGTTGCTTCCTAAGGCAATGAGTTTCCTCTGGATTGCCTCTTTCCACATATGTCCCCAATTGGGGTCTCCTACTGCCTCTCTATAGGACTTTGGGATTGGCACTTCCTGCTGGTAGGCTATAGCCTGCCCAACAGCAGCAAATGCATGCTCCTCCACATCATTCAGGATTTCCTCTACCCAGCTCATAGTTGGATCAAGATGAAACATCTGAGCAATCAATGCTCTATGATGTTTGGCTTCATGCTCAGCAGAGCTATCATCTTCATCCCCCCTTAACCTCTTGTTGCCTACAACTTGAGGTGGCTGTTGAGGTTGTTCCTCCTGAACAATCTCTTCCTCGCTTTGTTTACCTAGAGTCCCCTCAACTCCGATCTTCTGGTACTCTCTAATGTCTTTTGGAGGTAGGGGAAGTTGTACAAACAGCGGCTTAGCAGGTTGTGGTGGCTGTTGTGATGAATTGGGAATGTCACCCCGGCGGTGTGACATTTCTGCTAGGCGGCTGCTTCCAATAACTGGACGCCCAACCGGATTACGCTGTGGCGCTTTGTTTGACTGGTTAGTAAAGGTGATGCCAAGGTCCATATCACCCCCCTTCTCATTCTCAAACCAGTCAACTTGGCTATAGGCCTTAACAGCTCGCATGTCAGGCTCCCAGAATAGCCATTGCTTTGTGGAGTTCTCATTGTAACCCACAAAAACAGCTTCTTTTCCTCTATTCATCAATTTGTCTTTTCTCAAGCCCTGAGGTTGGGATCTTGGGTCAACATAGACCACTGCTTTGCATTCCCAGACTCTGAGATGGTCAACTGATGGTACCTGGCCAGTAAAGGCTTCTTCCGGTGAAAGAGCGACACCATCAACAATTGGGCTATTCGGTAGTCTGTTCCGAACCACAGCCTGAGCAATAAGGGCTTCTAGCCAGAATTCAACTGGCATGTTTGAGTCCTCAAGCATAGCTCTGACTGTGTTCTTAAAGGCTTGAATTGACCTTTCCACAGGCCCATTCTGAAGTGAGTTATAGGCATCAGTTGTGTCCATCTGAATGCCAAACTCCTTCTCCCACTGTTTCAGCAAGGCGAGAATCTCCCTTGCACCGTCACTCCTTATTGCAGAGAGAAAGCACCTTGAGCCTTTCTCTGTCTTTATCTTCCATTTCTGCAGTGCTATAGGAGCGTCGCTCCTAGCCTTTAAAGGGATTACCCACTTCTTACGAGAGAAGTTGTCTACAATCTCAAGCCAGTACTTGTACCCTAGTCTTGAGACTGCGCCCTGAAAAGGCCTACAGATGTCAATAGAGACAAGGGCCAGCCTTTCTCCTTTTCTCTCTGTAGCAGGTCCCTTGAACTTCCTTATGTTAGCAAGGGAGCATACCTTACAACTTAGGTGTTCAGAAGGAACAGGGATAGGATCTTTCTTGTTAGTGACTCTGTGAAGGTTTCTTAGTAGTCCCTTGCCAAGGTGTGCACATCTTCTATACTATAGCTCCTACTGATCTTCGGACTTAGTGTTAGCTATAGCGGTGCCGTCACGTTCTTAAGAGAGTATGCCAGCATGCTATAGCTTAAGAATTTCCGAGATCGAGTAGATAAACGGTACTCCTCCTCGAAGTTTGGTCTAGACAACGGGTTTACTAGACAAGGATTTTAGGGTGAAACTGGGTGGTTAGACAGCAAACTGTTAGCTGAACTGATTCCACGAAACAAGACTAACTCTAAGGCCAGGAACAAACAGGACATTTTCTAAGACAATTTACTTTCTAGAAGGACTACCTATTACTACACTTCCTATATATGTAGCTTATAGATAGCCACCCCTAACCTTGATCTACTTCCTCTTTTAAAGAGGCTTTAGTGTCCTAAATAGTAAATCTTAGTTAGTTATATATAATGGTATATAAGAGTTAAGTAACTACTCGGACGAGGGGTACTTGCCTTTAGCTTCTATAGTAGAATAGGTAACCTTATTAACATTATCATCTTCTAATAGTATCTTAGGGTCTAATACGTCTTCCTAGGTCGTATAGGCCCTTATAGGCTTACTAGAGGAGGCCTTTGGCTTACGGCTCTCCTTTATCTACTTTGTAAGGTCCGTTATTACCTTAAGGACATTACGAAGGTTTAGTAATAATGACCTCCTACGAGGTAGTAACGGTTGTCTCTTAGTAGGGTAGGTAACCCTAGCTAGTTTGTCCTTGTTCCTAACAGCCTACTAAGCTATAGAAAGGTGTAGGTACTTGCTTATAAAATGGTTACTATTATAGAGATGGCACGTAAGCTTGCCCTAGAAACCCTTCTTAGCGAACATAGCTGTCCCTTAATAAATCATTAATTCTTGCTTCTCCCTAAGAATTATAAGAATGTCTTGTAGTAAGAGATTCACCTAGGCATTAATTGTATCGCGAATTGAGCCAAATGAGTCTAGCAGAGCTACTAAGAGTTACTAGATCTTTCTGTCCTTAGTCTTAATGTCTTAGAACTAAGTCGAGATTAAAACAGCCCTCCTTACAATTGAGCTAAGCTCCTACTAGGCGTTATCTATTGACTAGTCCTCTGTTATTACGAAATTAGTATATTACTAAAGCAAACTTCTTCTAGTAGCGAGAAGTCTTCTCTTATATTTAGCTTTAGCCTATTCCTATAACTCCTTTGTATACCGGATCTCGTATATCATCTCTTAGTTATCTATCGACAGACAGATATATATCTTATATAGGGCGGTTACATTGTACCGTCTATACGATACCTTCCTTATCGCTTAATCTAAAGGAAGGGATGACTCCGATAATATAGAGGGTGTCGCTATAGATAGGGTTGTAGCGGGAATGTCCGTAATAATGTCTTCGAGGACCTAGTTAACCTACTTTAATACTAGGTGTATTCTTATTAGCTTGAACTACGTTTCGTAGTTCTCTCTTATTAGAACAGGTGCTGCTCTCTTTCTTATAAACCTAGTCTCGTTCTCTATTTTTATAAGTTAAGGGATAGGTTAGCTACCCTTAGGTAAAAGGATATATTTGGTCGTACGCGATCGGATCGAAATAGAATAAACCGAACGCGAGGTTAATAGCGGAGAGGATAGCTATCCGCCGGGAAGAGGAGGAAAGTCGGTCGGTAAGGATCGTATTAGTACTAAGACACTATAGCGTAACCCTCTTAGTAGAGGGGGTTTCTAAGACACTACGGCTCTCTTAGAATAAATAGTTAGTCGATACAAACGCGATGTCCGGAGAGCGACTCTTCTTAGTAAGCTCGCCTACTTGTCTAAGGTATTAGTATAGGCTCCCTAACTCGGAGTCTAATAGTGCCTTACTAGGCTCTTTTACGTCTTATATATACCTATAGTACGGCTATAGCTTCCTATATAAGGCGGGTACGGCCTCTAGTCTACCTTCCTTTTGTTCTAAAGAGGAATAACTCTAATACGACTTTGTCGAGGGTGAAACACCGAGTTACTAACTCGGGCTTATAACCTATTAAAGAGGTACGAGTTACGTAGTAGTAGAAGACGGCGGATTATACGAAAGACAAAGAAGGACCTAATAGGATAGCGTATATCTATATATAGTATCGCCGGTATTAGTATAGGTTTTAGTTATAGGTGTCTAGATGTTTCCTAGCCCGGGCTAGGAAATATTAGTCACGTGCTTAGTTACGTAATCATTGATCACGTGACTAAGTACGGGTCCACTAGACCTGTACTTTTCGCCCTACTAGCCTATATATTCTTAACAATATATAATGTCTATTTGCCCTACCCTCTACTATAAAGTAATACGAGACTTCGGGTCCTTTATCTACTTCTATAGAGGGCGTATTCGGACGGGCTTATAAGGAAAATGCCTATACTATTCTTATACCGTAATGTTTATATTCGTGTTTATGTTCGTAAGGTAAGTAATAGTGCTTATACTATTATAATACTTCCTATATCGGACTATTATCTATTATGCTTAGATAATAGTCTAGGCGTTTACCGCCGGTAGTACTACTACTATAGCGGTTAGACTATTATTAGCGGTCTTTCGCTTAGGGCGCTCGTAGGGGTCGAGTAGATAGCTAGCTACTCCTAAGGCGTATCCGGTACCGCGGTACCGTAGGTAGCTACCGCTTATAATAATCTAGGTACGCTAATCTTAGGTAAGTAGTACGAGGTTCTTATATTGCTTAGGCCGGTCCTTCTATAGAAGTAAGGCCTAGTTAGTATACGGTAAGTAACTAAGCGGTATACTAGTATTAGTAGGAATCGCTAGCGGTATTACCTAGCCGATAGTAGGCGTAGTTATATCTAGCGTCGCGCCCGGAGGCTTACTACTAGATAGCTTCTTATTGTCCTTATTATCGTTAACCTTTCGAGGTAGGTCGATATCGAGCTAAGCTATCTCGCTCTCTAGGCGATAGTATTACGAAGCTAGGCCCTCGACTGTCTTGAATTCCGTAAGTCCTATAAGACGGGTACGGTACTTAAAGCTAAGCTTCTTCTTTAGCTTAAGAGCTTCCTACCTACGGCTTAAAGCTAGCGGTAGGCGAGCGCGTTCCTTCTAGTACTTACCGTAGAATAGAGAGAACTTGTCTAATTCTCCTATCTTTAGAGCGTCTATATTATTACGTACCGTGCCTTTGGGGTTATAGTCGCCAGAGGTACGGTTAAGGAACTTAAGGGCTTTCTATACGGACTTAAAGGGCTTACTAACTATATACTTTCCGATAAGGATCTTCTATAGAATGTGGTTTCGAAGTATCTACTATACTAACCCGGTAGTATATTCTTAAACGAAGCGGAGGGCGGATAGTACGTCCTTAAAAGTCGAGACGGCGAACTTATTACTAAGTTATATAGTCTACTCGTCGAGGCTTAGGGAGTCCTTACTATAGTTCTTACTAGAGAACTTAGGCTTCGGTAGTCGACGCGGCTACTAGTCTTAAAGTCCTTAGATATAGTAGGATTATAGCGGACTATATCGACGCTAGTATCTACTATCTCGTAGTCCTCCTTAATAATAACTAGTTCCTTACTCTTCTTCTTATCCTTCTTCTTACCCTTACTCTTACGCGGAGGTAGATCGACGTCGGAATCGGAGTCGGAGGATAAGTCGGATAAATCTAGATTAGATAAGTCGTAGACGCGCTACTTACGGTGCTTACGGACGGTAGGCTACTTCTTAGTCCCCTTATTAATAGGCTTATCGGCGGGCGTATTAGTAGGCTTATCGGCGGGCTTATTACCGCGGCGGCGTCGTAACTCGGAGAGGGAACGAGCACTACGTTCCTTCGGTTACTCGGTAGTACGGCTACGCTTAGCCTCCTCGAGTTCCTACTAGAGCGTCTAAATCTTCTATTATAGCCCTACTACGTCTATAGTAGTAGGTACGGTCTTATTAGGTACGAGGCTATCGAGTTCGGCTACCTTAGCCTTAAGTATACTAACTTCCTTCTTAGTAGACTTAGTATAATTATACTATTCGTCAGCCTACTTCCTATACTTAGTTACGTCCTACTTTGCCTTACTTAAGTCCTCGTTTACTTATTCGAGGTCTTACTTATATTCCTACTTATACTTTGTAGTATATTATAACTCGGTATATACATTCTTAAACTTCTTCTTATTTAGCTCGTTAGCCTTATATAACGCCGCCCTATCTAGGATAGCTTAGCGATAATTGGCTTCGAGCTAACGAGGTGCGTATAAGATAGCTTCTAGTTAATTCTAAACGTGATCGTAAAGCTAGGTCGAGTCGAGTATACGTAGCTACTCGAGTAGGATACGCTAGGTACTACCGCGACCCTAGGCGTCTATGAAGTTAACGGCGAAGTCTTTTCGAGTATTATCGTAGGACCTATCGTCGTTCTTATACTTAATAATGTCGCTCTCGTATAATAATATAGTAAGGTTAAGAGTATCGGGGATTTCGAGCTATATCTTATTACCTTCCTCCTCTTCTAGAAGCTACTCGAGAATCGTGCGCTCCGTATTAGCGTACTTAGTATAGGGATCTAGTAGGACGGAGTTATTAGACTAGGTGTACTAATCGGCTCGCGTAAAGAGTTCTAAGTTTCGAGTTAGTCGCGTATAGCGTATAATACGTTAAGTATTCGCGCCGCTACTAGGGCCGGTGCCCTACGGTCTCGCTATACTATAAGTATAGTACGCCCTTCTAGCGTCTTTACTAGGAGGGAGAGAATAAGAGAGTACTACGCTACTTTCTACGCTAGTACGAGTCGGAAATTTCGAGGAGTAGTATTATCGCGATTTTTAAGCTAAGCGGCGCTAAATATAGTACCGTCCTTATTAATAAGCTATCGAAGTGTTACGAGGCTAAAGTACAAGAGTATAGGGATATAGTATTAATAAAGTCGATAGCTAAAGAGAGAAGTAGGTTCTAAGGTCGAGGCCTATACTTAAGGGCCGAGGTGTTACGGGTCGACTTCGGGCCGAGCGTTACGTAATCTGAGGTCACGTACCCCTTTACTAATCCTTTACTTACGGAGCGGCCGTGATAAGAGGCTTGTTTTAAGCCGTATAACGCCGTATTTAGACGGCAAACTCTCGGAGTATTATCCTCGAAACCTAAGGGCTGTTCGATATATAGTTCTTTATCTATAGGGCTATTAGGGAAAGCTAATTTAACGTCCTATTACTTTATTTCCTAATTATTATAAGCCGTAAAATAGAAAAACGAACGCTAAGTTTCGGGTCGACAAGTATTACTAAATGTCTCGTCGTAATCTACTCCAAATATTTGTTTAAAGCCTTTTACGACCTACCGACTCTTATATTTAATTATATTGCCTTTAGCGTCGGTTTTAGTCTTATAAACCTACCATTCTTTAAGGGCTACGCGATCCTTAGGAAGGTTAACTAAGTCCTAAGTTTTTAGCTTGTTTGAGTCGCCTATTTCGGATTTTATAGACTCTAGCCATTTGACTTCATTAGGACTAGTAATCGCGTCTTTATAAGTAATAGGATCGGCGGTCTGCCCGCTATAATTAGCGAGTAGCGCTAGCTCGTCTTCTAATACGTCGTCTTCTAAAGTCTTAGAACTATTAGATTCTAACGGATTATTAGAAATTAACGAGTTATTAGAAATCGACGGGCCGTCTAATTACTTATTCGCCTCTATAGATATAGGGTCTACGTCGTTGTTCGTATTTCCTAGAGGACTAGAACGAGTAGTATTAGCCCTATTTTGCGAATTTATAGAAGGAGTAGCGCTGAAATCGCTATTATCGAGGTTAATAGCGGGACTAAGAGCCTCTACGCTTCCGGAAGTATTTTTCCTAGACGTATCTAAGCGTAGTCTCTTATTACTCGGCTCGTTTTGCTTCGTAGCTATTGTATTTCGTTACCTATTAGTTAGAACAACTATATCTAAATCGGCGCTATTACTAAACACGATATATTCGAAAGCCCTTATTAAGGCTATTCTAACGATCTATAAAGTAGGCTACTACCCCTAGAATTAAGGGAGTTCTACCTTATTTAAGTTAGACAGCTTGAAGTTCTCTTTACCCTATTTCTTTAGCTCTATAGCCCTAAACGCCGCGGAGGTGCCTAGCTACATTAGGTAACTCCTAGGTAATAGTAGCCTAGGCTACGGTACTACCGGCGCCTACGGCTCTATAGGCGAAGCTCCCCTAAGACAACTAGTAGCAACTTATAGAGGACGTAAAAAGTATAGAAACTAACGATTAGCTCCTATACCGGTCTCTATATGTAATGATTACTTAGCTACGTACGGCGCTAGTACTATCGTATTACCGAGGGTAATAAAAAATAAGGACGACGTCTTAGGCGATTAATAAGGCCACCCGGAATTAACACCTCTATAGCTAGGTATCGGTCGCGGCTTCGACACTAGGCCCCCGCCTAACGTACGATATAGTTATAATCTGTATTGTAGTAAAGGAAGACTAGGCCGAAGTAGCGAAGCTATCGAATAAGGAGCTCGTCTAGCGAATTAATTAACTAACTAGGTGTAGTCGTAGTAAACTAATAGTCTAACGGCACTCTATAGATCTATACTAGCTCTACTACTACTAGGAGGCACCTTGAGGTATAGCTATAGTAGGCATCTAAGGTTACGGTATTAGCGAAGGTCTTAACGAAGCAATTTACGATCCTAGTCTACGATATGCCTAAAGAGTTCAACCTAACTAACTAAGGTTACCTACGTACTCTCTAAGAGGACAACCCGGTCACTCTTAGCTCTCTAATCTAGAAGGCAACTTAGCTCTATAGGAAATAGCTAGAAGGCAAGAAGGCCTCGGCGCTAATAGTATAGCTATAAGACGCGAAAGCGGCGGATCTAGTAATAGAACAAGGCCTAATCTAGTAATATAGCCTTAAGATAGTAGAAGAGCACTCCTTATCCTTCCGTGTCCTCTAATACTTCAAATACTAACAGTATAGACACTAAAGCTACACGTATATAAACAAGTAGGCCTACTCGAACAATGTAGGAGACTATATATCTAGGGACTATATATCGGCTACGAGGCGGTACGCGAACTGTCCGGGGTACTACCTATCGTATAGCGCGGAATGCCCGTAGCGGAAACTAGCGAAAAACAAGGTAATGATAAACAGAACCGTCGCCCTAAGATTCTACGGCGACCGTAAGGCTAGTCTATACTAGAACTAGCTAGCGGCGGTCGGGTATAAGCGCCCTAGGGCCGATAATAATATAAAGGATATATAACCTAGAGCGTACGGGAGGCTACGTACTCTACTAGTTACGGCGAGGGAATCTAACTAGGCCCGGCTCCCCTTAAGTATATATCCGATACGCGTAGACTAGGACGCGCTAGGTAATAGGATATAGGACATTATAGAAGAAATGATTGTCGATAATAATAACTAGCCTCGACACGCTTAGTATTATCTAGTATAACGTTAACTATAGTAAGGATATAGTATAGGACTATTTCCTATACAAGGCGGACCCGTACGTCTACTACGTCCTAGTAATCTAGGAGCTATAGATTAACCCGTACTGTAAGAGGCTAACGACCTATAAGTTACTAGGCTATACGATATACCTACGAAGCGACGGTAGACCCCGTACGTACTTCTATATTAGTAAGGATATACTAGAATCCGACTAGGAGGTAGTATACTACGTAGACGAAGAAGGCGGGGGCGATATTACCTCCCTCTACGTAGGTAGTACTTAGATGCACAATATATATATACAACCGCTAGCCTCGAGGTCTAGCCGCGACCTTAGGGTCTATAGACACCTAGATAGTACGCTTAAGAGACAAGGGTGCTATATCGTAGTAGGAGACTTTAATATATACTACCCTTCCTAGGAAAGCCTTATATAGCCGTACCCTATAGCCGAGAAAGTACTCGACTTAATAGCGAGTAACGTAATTGCCCTTAATACCCCGAAGGACCTAGGTACCTAGAAGAGAGGGGGACTCTAAGGCACGATCGACCTCTCCTAGATCTTAGATAGCTACAACTATACGGTAATCTACTATAGGATCGAATATAAACTCGAGGCGTCGTTAGACTATATACTAGTTAGGACCTCTATTACGATATAGATATAACGTATACTAGCGAGAACCCCTAAGCTAAACTAGGGAAAGGCCTACTAGGCTAATATCTAGGCGTACCTCGACGACTCCGAGAGGCTAGTCTAGATCGCGTAGTAGCAATATAATAGTAAAGACGAGATAGACGAGGCAGTCTAAGGGTTAATAGACGAAATAAGAAAAGCGACCTTACTCTACGTTCCGCTTACCTAACTAACGATATAGTCTAAACTATACTAGACCCCGAAGTACACTATAATAGTAAGAGGAGTAAGGAGAGCCCGCCGGGTATAGACGAGTAGCTATAGCGAGGAGGCCTAGAACGTATATAGGGAGGTATACTAATAGAAGAAAGCTATAATACGGAGGGAGAAAGTAGTCGGCTAGAGGGCTATAGTAGAAGAAATCGCCGGTAAGCTAGGAAGGATGTAGAAGCTAGCGAAATAGGCCCGATAGGACCCTATATAGGGCCCCCCCTCCTTCTCTATCCTAGCGCTACAATCGCCTAGTAGCCCGGTTAGCGACCCCGAGGCTAAGGCGCGTCTACTAGCTAGTAAGTTCTTCCCGCCCCTAGTCGAGGCTAATCTAAGCGACATAAACAGCTCTACTCCCCTAGCCCCTAGTATCGCGGTCTAATAGGAGGTGTCCGAGGGAGAAGTTGCCGCTATACTTAGGAAGTTACCGGCGAAGAAAGCCCCGGGGCCGGATAGGATCCTAAACGAGCTACTAAAGAAGTATAGAGATCAACTAGCCCTAGTAGCTATAGCGATCTTTAACGCCTACCTATAGACCGGATACTACCCGATAGTATATAAACAATCGACGATAGTAGTCCTACGTAAGCCGTAAAAGGAAGGCTATACGTAGGTAAAGTCGTACCGCCTAATTACGCTCCTTAATACTCTTAGGAAGGCGCTTGTCATAGTCTCCCTATAGAGTGTATAGAAGGTAGGGACAGAAGAGCCTTAGAGTGCTTAGAAGTCGTTAAGAAGTAAAAGTCTAGCTTAGTATATAAGCGCTAAGAATTATATACCCCGTAATATTTACTACGGGACCTAGCCCTCCAAATTTACTACTCTACTGAACCTTAATAGATTTACTTCGGCTCGTAACTATATGACTCACGGTACTCCCGCGAGCACCCGCGACTACGCTAGACCCTAGAAGAAGCTCGTAGAAGACTCGGAACGTAGGGTAGGTTAGAATAAGGTAATGAGTAAAGCTACTAAGCGCGGCTTCGTACGGGTTAGCCCTATTAATACGGGGACACGTACTCGCGAGGGTCGCGTATAAATATCTAGCCTTCCCTAGGCCTCTCTTACTTTCTTCGTCTTTCGTTTTGTATAGTAATTATACTATACCCTTTATATCTACACTTCGTACCTAAATTCTCTCTTTTATTCTTATATCTTATAGGCTAGGCTCTCGCCCTAATAGCGCTTAAGAAGCTAGTTATAACAAGACTCTCCGAGGCGGTAGAGGAGTACTCCCTACTCCCGGACACCTAGATAGGTACGCGCCTATAGCGGTCGACGCTATTCGCGATAGAACTTATTACCTCTTAGGTAAAGGCTATCTAGTATAGAAATAGGGACAAGGTAGCATCCTTACTTAGTCTAGACATATCGGGAGCCTTCGACTACGTATTATACTCGTAGCTACTCTATATCCTAAGGTCGAAAGGACTCTCTAAGTAGCTTATTAACTTCGTACGGTCCTACTTCTAAACCCGTAGTACGTCGATCCTAGTCGGCTAGTATAGAAGCCTATTTTAAGCAGTCTATACTAGAATCCCGTAAGGCTTAACGCTAGTACCTATCCTATTCCTCTTCTTTATAGCGACGCTACTCCTAGCCCTAGAATCCTAGAACACCGCTACGAGCGGCTTCGTAGACGACACGAACATCCTAGCGTAGTCTTCCTCGACTAAGGAGAACTATAGGCTACTAGAAGAGAAGTACAAGATCTATAAGGACTAGGCTAGGAGGCACGGGGCTCGGTTTGCCCTAGAAAAGTACAATCTAATACACTTTACGCGCCGGCTACGGTTCTATAATATATATACTTCTATCTAGATATAGGGGTACACGACTAACCCGGTAAGTTAGCTTAGGATCCTCGGACTATAGGTAGACCCGGCGCTACGGTAGAGGAAGTACGTATAGGTAATAATACGGAAAGCTAGACAGAATATAGTATTATACTAGAGGCTTACTACGTCTATATAGGGGACGGACTTTCGGTAGTTACGACTTCTATATACGGCTATTATACGGCCAGTCCTTACCTATAGTAGCTAAGTAGAGTCCTTAGGCGAGAGGGCCTACCTATTAAAGGGACTCGTCGCGCCGTTAGCGAAGATCCAAAACTAATGCCTAAGGAAGGTCACCGGGGTATATAAGTCGATACTAATAAGGATACTTAAGTACGAGACCGCTATACCGCCGATCGACCTATATATCTAGGGACTATAGACCTCCTACTTAGGTAAGTCGGTATAGTAACTAGTATAGAAGGTTATCGCTAGTATAGTCGTAAGGGCCCGCGAATTAGTACTAGCGTATAAGGGCATTCGACCCGGAAACGAGCCGAACTACCGGGTAAGGGACAAATAGCTAGTAATACGATAGGAAGGTAAGAAGTCGTTTATAGAGCAACTATAGAAAGAGAGGTAGAACAACTAGGGTGTAGGGTATAGTAGACGCCCTTAGCTAGCGGGATAACCTAAGGAATAGTTAGCTACGAAATCCGCGGTTAAGTACCCCCCGAAGCTTATCTACTACCGCCTTACGAGGGTATAGAGTAGTATAGTAACCTAACTACGAAGCGAACATATCGGCCTCTAGGGGTACCTATTATAGAGGAAGGTTCTAGAATATACGAATACTAGCTACCCCTACGGCTATTACTCCTAGAATATACGGTACGTACTCCTCGTCTATCCGAGGTAATCGCTAGGAAGGGGAGAGTAGATAGTAAAGGCGAGGAACTGGACGATTAGGGCACTTCTTAATAACGTTAAGGACCTACGGCGTATTACGAACTAGATACTAGAGAAGGGCTAGCTAGAATAGTACCGCCTAGTAGGAGCAGTATAGGAAGAGAGGATACGGCGTAGCGCGACGAGACCGGCTAGGAGCGGGGGCTAATAGGGTAGTAATATAGACTACGTACGTTTAGAGGGAAAGCTAATCTAGATAAGGAGAGGTCGGGGGCGGGAAGGGTTTTTACCTATTCGGGTTTCCCTTTATATATAATAATAGATATATACCTATATAGGCCGAATAGGGTCCTAGAATAGGGAAATAACAAATATATCTATCTATCTATTTTATTTCGTTCGCTAGAAGCTTTGATATCCTCGCTAATTTTTAAATTATCGTTTACCTCGAATTCGCTAATTATAGCGGGTTCTTCGGATTAAGGACTATCTAAAAAGGTTCCTTCTAAGACTCTTACGTCTCTAGTAAAGACTACTTTTCTAGAGTCTAGATCTAATAGTTTATAGTTACCGTAGTCGGTATAACCTAATAGAATAGCCTTTTTCGCCCTAGTTCCGAGTTTCTTAGGACTCGCATTACGATAATAGGCGATAGATCCGAAGATTTTAATATTATTAAGGTCGGGTTTAGTCCCGTACCTAACTTCGTACGGGGATTTAAAGCCTAAGTTAGAATACGGCGTACGATTATAGATAAAAATTGCCGCTAAAAGGGCTTCTCCCTAGAAATATTTAGGTAGCCTAGACCCGTATAATATAGCTCGTACTTTAGACATTATAGTACGATTAGGTCTTTCTATTTTAGCGTTTTGCTCCGGACAATACGGCGCGATTAGCTCGCGTATAATACCGCTATTCCGTACTAGTTCTTCGAATTCTTTAGTTAGAAATTCGAGAGCATTATCCGATTTAAGGATCTTTAGCTTAGGCCTTTTATTATCGGCTACGCTATTAGACGAAAAATTCTCGGTACGTAATTTATAGGCATAAAAAGAACGAAAAGCTTCGTACTTAGACGTAATTATATCCGCCTCTATAAACCTAGAGTAATTATTGATAAAGCTAATAAAATAACGAAGTCCGCGATTAGTCCTAGGCTCTATAGGACCGTAGATATTGAAACTAACTTGATCTAGGAAGGCTTTAGCTTTCGTGCTCGTATTACTTATTTTATTAATTTTGCGCGTAAATTTTGCCTTAAGGCAAACGTCGTAATTTACGAGCCTAGGATTGTTTTTATCTATCTTTACGCCTAATTTTTCTAAGGCGTTAGCATTTATATATCCTAGTCTTTTATGCCAAATTAGCGAATTATTCTCGCTATTAGATAAGGTATAGAACGTACCCTCTTCGTCTTTCGAGTCTTTAGGTAGGCTATTATTCGGAGAATAAACGCCTAACTTATATAGCGATTTCTCTTTATTAGCCCGCGTTATAAGGGCATTATTTTCGCTATACAAATCTATAACGCCGTTCTTAATGTCACGGCCCTAGGCCTAGTAAATAGTTAGCTAGTATAAAGGTCACGTGACCGCGCGCTACTAGCGCGCCTCGGCTATATATAACCTCGGCGTACCTCGCGCTCCTCTTTCCTACGTACCTAGCTACTTTATATCAATACGATTATGAACCGTTACACTTAGCTAGGTCTCTATATCCGTAGAAGAGCTACGACGGGATCTATAAGAGCGTAGATTATTAATAACCGCGACAAGAAATCGCGGCGTACGAGAGAAGAGTATAACGTAGTATAAGAGACCACCTTAGGCTAAGTAGTACCTAATATAGTACGACCCTAAGGATAGCGAGGCTCGCTACTAGCTATACGCCTAGTAGTACGGCGCGAGTCTATATTTAATATATAGACTTAAGGATAAACTTAAGAATAGTAGTAGGCTACCGACGACGCTATCTAGTAGAGACTCGAGAACTTATAGCGCCTAGTTACCTACCTACCTACTAAGTTCAACTTATACGACCTCCTTACTAACGACGAGACTTAAGAAGTTAACGGTATAGCTATAGCGGTAGTCGACTACGATAACGACGGCGCGACCGAGGAAGGCGAAGGAGAAGAAACATAATAAGTCGCGAAAACCCTCCGTATCCTAGTTAATAACTTCCTCTAACTCGACGCTAACTAGCCCGTTAGGCTAATATAAGATCCCGAGATAGTAGCGGCTATTTACTTTATCCTACGCCGCGCCGAGTAAGAGTATAGGAATATAATATAGATAGCTACTATCCTTTACGAATAACTAGGTAAGGTAGGGTAGGAACTCGGGAAATAGAAGAGCTACGAATAGTAGATACGTAACGAGTATAACGTATTAGTTAAGGACCGCGATATATAGATAGATAGATATTTCATTAAGCTGTTGTAGTGCCCTTTGGCCTATGCAGCTATGCTATCTTGTTTTTGTATATATAGAGGGGAAACCGTGTTGGTGAAAACCCCTCCTCCTTCCCGCCTGTCTTTTCCTCCTCGTTGTCGTCTTAAATTTCCCTTGTTAGGGGTACGCTAGTGTCATGGGCCTGCCCTGATGACTACCCTATCTGCAACCCCCCTCGCTTCCGCCTCTTGTCTATCCACTCCTCCGTCTCGCTCGCGAGGCTAAACTGCTGGAGGTATCCCTGCTGTAGTATCCACCGAGAGATTCGGCGAATGTTGCCTTTGTCCCTAATAATTGACTTGTAGTCTCTCCTTCCCGCTTGGTGCCTCCAATTTCCCCTGCCTCTCGCCCACTGCGGGCATCGTAGTAGCATATGTTCTGGGTTTTGCGATGGGTAGCCACACTGGCAGGCTGGGCTATAGATGTCTAGTGCGCGTCTTCTGAACAGGTAGGCCCTTAATCCAATGTGTTCGGACCTGATTTGGATCGCTATGCTTGCTTCGGCCCTTGTCAGGTCCCTATATAGCTGGTAATTGTGTCTCTGGAAGGCTCGGAGCGCTATCGGGCCTGTTGTCTTAGGGGGCTTCCTTTTCCAGTCCTGCTCCCATAGGCAGCTCGCTATCTGTTCCGCTAGGTTTTGGGTCTTAGCCTTGCTCCCGCCGGCCTGGCGAGTCCTACGCTCCTCCTCCTTTCGTGCTAGCCATTCGGTGCTTGTCTGTACGGCCGTAAAGGTCGTAAGGTCATCCTCTTTTTGGCTTGTCCTATATCCTGCCCCTCTCCGGTAGCGGCTTTCTATCTTATTCTTTGCCTCCTGGATCGTGGTTTGTGCTAGGTAACCTGTCGTCTTTGCCGCGTATTGAATTCTCATTCCCCGGATGTACTGGCCGATTGGTGGTATTCCTGTCTCCATTTCTACCGTGCTTGTTGACGTTGTCTTGTATGCGCCTAGTACCCTACGTAGGTTGCCTGCCTGTGTCCTGTTTAGGGGTTGCTCTATCCGTTTCGGGATCGGCTTGCCTGCGCCTCCTGTTCCCCAAATCTGTGCCCCGTACAACATAGCTGGTCTGACGATCGCCTTATACATTACTCTTGCCTTGTCGAATGTTGCTCCCCATGTAGATGCCGTAAGCCTCTTTATCGAGGCTTCATTGACTTGCGCTCGACTCTGGGCTTTCTTAATCTGTACATTCCAGCTTAGCTTCGGGTCGAGCCAGATCCCTAGTACTCGTAGCTCCGCTGATGGCTTGGTCTCGTAGCCTTGGATTCTTACCGCCGCCTTCATATTATGGTGTGTTCTCGCTTTACTGAAGTGTATAAGTTGGTACTTTTCAGGGGCGAACCGGGCACCATGCTTCTTTGCCCACTCCTCGCATTTCTTGTGCCTATCTTCAAGGAGGCGACAGTTCTCTTCTGTCGAGTCTGACCAGGCTAGGATGTTTGTATCGTCTACGAACCCCGATGCTGAGGTTTGCGGAGAGGTGAGTAGGGGGATTAGATCCGACATAAATATTAGAAACAGGATAGGGGAGAGAGTAGATCCCTGAGGTATTCCAGTCTCTGCCTTCACCGGGTCGGACGTGTACCTTCCTAGGACTAGGTATGTCGTCCGTTCCTGGAGAAAGGAGAAGACGAACGACGTTGCCCACTGGGGGATGCCTTTCTGCTGTAGGATATGTATTAGCCTTTGGTGTGAGACGTTGTCGAAGGCCCCTGCGATGTCGAGGGATAGTAAGGACGCCGCTCGGTTCCTGCCGTAGTGCCAGAGGGTCTGGATTTGCTCCGTAATTAGCTCCATTGCTGTTAGTGTCGATCGCTGGCTTCTTCCCCCCATCTGTGTTGCTGGGAGTACGTGGTTGTCCTCGGCAAGCTGCGTAAGTCTCTGGGCTACTATCTTTTCTAGGACCTTCCCTATCGTATTTAGAAGTGCTATTGGTCTGTACGACTTGGGCTGAGTATAGTCTTCCTTCTGTGGCTTGCGTAGCACTACTGTCATAGACTCTCTGTACGGCTTCGGGTGATACCCTAGCCGTAGGCACGCGGTAAATAGGTTTGCAAGGCTCGGCGCGATCTCTTCTCTACACTCTTTTAGCAGTACGTTTGGTATCCTGTCTGGGCCTGGGGCTTTTCGTCCCTTTAGCTTACTTATGACTCCTGTTACTGTGTTAGGGCTAACCGCCCAATCCATGTCCAGGGGTTCCGGGTATGTGCTCGGGTCGATGTCCGTAAGGTCTGCCTCTACTTGCGTCGAAAAGAAATGGTCGGCTAACGCTTTTGCCTTGCCCCGGGGCGTAGCCTGGGCAATCCCTTCGCGGTCTACGATTGGGGGGAAGTGAGGGGCTTGTTGCTCTTCAGGTAGTCGTGCCCATTTAGCAAGTCTCCACATCTGTTCCGGGTTTTCTGTAACGAGCCCGATCGTCGCTCTCCAGTCCTGCAGCTTATCGCGTCTTATCTGTGCCTTCTTCTCTTGTGTCGCGTGGCAGTATTGCTCCCACGTCTCTTGGGTGTGCTCCTTCGTCCACTGTCGCCTTGCCCTTCTAGCCTCCCTTACCTTCGTAGAGCATTCAGGGGTCCAGAAGGCCTTCTGCTGCGTTGAGGGCCGGAGTAACGGCGTGTATTGTTCCGCTGCTTGCCATATGACCGAGGTAATCTGTTCCGCTGCTTGATCTAGCTGAGCTGTCGTCTCGAGTTCTCTATGCTGTGGTAGGTTCGCTATTAGGAAGCCTCTTATGTCGTCCCAGCGTGCCTTCTTCCAGTTACGGCGTGGTTCGTTTGCTGGCTCCTCTATCGCCTTCACCCCTAGCGTCGTTTGGATAGGGATATGGTCTGAGGAGGCTTCTAGCGCGTAGTTCGGTCGGCATTGGACTAGTCTCTCTTCAAGTTCTCGTGATAGAAAGCATAGGTCGATCGTGCTTGCACTAGTACGGGCCTTCCACGTCTCTGTTCCCTTTGGTGTTACTAAGGCCATTCCGTAGCGTGCGGTTATGTCCAGTAGCTTCCCCCCTAGAAATGCGTGCGGGGGAGTGAATTCGAGTCCCCACTGTGGGTGGTGGAGGTTGAAGTCGCCGAGGAGTACTTGCTTCGTGTCTTGGCTTAGGGTCCGCTCTAGGTGGGCGAGGGTTCCTAGTTCCCTACTCGTCCGACCCCGCGGTGGCGGGTTGTAAACGTTATGGATCTGGATAGGGCCTTGTGTCGTGTCGATCTGGATTGATGTTATGTCTCCTAGGTTGCCCTGCTGCGGTAGTATAACCTTCCACGACTCAAGGTCTATAGTCTTGCTTACGTATATACATGTCCTCGGGTTGACGCCTCGTTGGCCCGCGATTACGGTGTGGTATCTCCGGTCATTACAACAAGGAAGGAATCGTATTTAGCAAGCTAGCTACGAGATAAGGTGACAAGTCTTAACCGCGCTTTCCCACTCATCTAGCACCACCGTGTAGCCTCGTTTCGAGAGGTTAGCCCGGAGCAAAAGCTTCCCTCTACGCCCTCCCTCCCTGTTTGCTCCTTAAGCCAATATCCACCTCCATAGGCCTGAGCCCTTTAGTGCTCTCTATTGACCGACATGCGCATCCGTCCTCTCGGGCTGTACAGACAGTGTCAGCCGTCGCTGCCAGTGTACACCACGCCCCAGGTTTTGACGCCCTTCGCGTTACCGCAGCCTATCTCTAGAAAGCGGCCGTCCATGCCTCGCAGGTCTGCTCGGGGCACACACCACGCCGGGCAGCGTACTCCTTGCGTTTCCACCTACTAACCAATATGAAGTTCCTTATCACCCTGCCCTCGATCCTCCCCGATCACAGAACTAATCCACTTGCATTGTACGTCTTTTCCCCGTCCTAACAGCCGTCTTTTCCTTGCTCAGGCTATCGTCTTTTCCTCGTCGCAATCTACCATGTCAGACTAGGTGCGTTGTGTAGCGGGACAGGCAGTGCCTCAGGCAAAACCCTCGTTCCCATACCGGGTGTTCAACAGGCCCTTACAGGCTTCGTCGCGTGTCCACCTACCCACCGCATTGCCCGCTGGCAAACACCAGATTGTTCCGTAGTCCGCTCGACGCCGTTGCATAGTCCGCTCAGTTGTTGTTCTGTAGTCCGCTCGTCCAATGTTCGTCGCTTAGCCCGCTCGGTTTGCGGTCTCCGGAGGTGAAAATTCTGCACTCATACCAGAGGTGTCCTGTCGAGCGTATAGGCCACGGTTCCGCGCCCTTCTTACACGTAGAAAGAAGAGGGACTCGCTCCCGACACGAGTACACGCTCGTCGGATGGTTTTCATACCCGTTTTGCTGGTAGTCCTCTGTTCGCCGCGGCTTCGCCTACGCTACGCGCCCGTCGCGCCCACGACGCTCCAGCGTGAGAATACTTGGCTCTCTCGTAGCTAGACGAGAGGTTCGTAGCCGACACCACGTACAGGTGATTCTCGTCGTCGACCGACCGCGATATATAGAAGACTAAGAAGGAGGAAGCTACTAAGTACCGTAATATATATTAGAAGTACTTAGGTATAGCACGAGTAGAGATAAATCAGGCTAAGCAGTAGCTTATTACGGTCTAGTAGGAACTCGATAACCTAAAGGCTTAACCTAAACCCTCCTCTAGCGCCGCACTCGTAGTATAAAACAAGTCTCTAAAGAAGTAAGCTAAGGAAGCCCTATAATAGCTTAACGACAACGACTCTAAGATTAGGGCACCTAAATTAGACCTCGACATATATAAGACAGAGGCTCAAACCTACTAGAACGATATCTAGTAGCTAAATTAATCCTAGTAAAACCAGGTCGACGAGCTTAAGAAGTAACTCGAGGATCGTAGTAGGTCTAGGGTACGCTCGTCGCTATCTCGCGTAATATTATAACGCCGCGTACTATAGAACGGTCGTGACTCTTTAAGAGGTAAGGATAATAAGGCGGAAGGTAGACGAGTAACTAAGAAGGGTAAGAAACACTCTCGTAAGATAGATAATAACAACTCGGACCCGTTATCCGAAGGTTTAGAGTTAGAGGAAGACTCGGAGTCGGATAGTAATACCCGTGCTTATCGCCGCTCTTCTAAGAAGAAGAAGTAGGTATACGACTTTAAGTCTCTAGTTAAGTACGATACCGAACTTGGCCAGCCCTTTAAGACTAAGCGCGGTATTAATAAGCCCGAGAAGTTTATCGGTACTATCGATAGTAAGCTATTAGGACCCTCCCTTAAGAAGTTCCTCTTAGAGTTAGAGACTATCGTCGACTATACGGTCTTCCGTAATAAGAAGGTAGTATTAAAGTTCGTCTATAACCTCCTTACTTCTCCTAGCGACGCGTAGGAGTTAGTCGGACCTAAGATTCCTACTATCTCTAGCGTCCTTACGAGTAATAAGAAGTTATATAAGGGCATTAACGACCTAATTCAAGAGCTCGCTAATCGCTATAGTAACCGTAACCCTATCGGCCGAGCCCGCGAGCGTATATACTCTCTAAAGATAGACGGTAAGGACACCTTCTAGTCCTTCTACCCGAAGTAGCGCTAGAACGTAAACATCCTAGGCCTAAAGGGTAAAGACGCGATAGACTACCTATAACGTAAGCTAATAGTCCGCTACCTTAATAAGTATCTAACGTATCGGCTAACCTCTCTTAGTAATATAATCGATAACCTTTATTAAGCCGATAAAGACTTTAAGATCTTAGACAGCCTCTACCCCCGTAATAAGAAGCCTAAGAATAATAAGAAGGACGGTAAGGACAAGGACGATAAGCTAGTAGGCGTAGCTCCTAGTAAGCTACCTCGTAAGGCCTAGTCGACCCGTCCTAAGCCCTTTAAGAGTAGTCTCGGTAAGACCTTAGACGAAGCCGAGAACACTCGCTATATACGCGAGAGCCTCTATAAGAAGTGCCGTAAGCCCGGTCACCGCTTATAGTAGCGTACCTACGAGCTCTTCGAGTACGAAATGCCGGTACGTCTAGGTACTAACGCTAGCGGTACTAACGTCGTCGAATTACCGGCGGGAAATACGTAGTCTACTACTTAGGCGTAGAAGTAAGTAGATATAAACAGGAATAGTTATACAAAGAATTAAGAGAAGCACTACTAGTAGAGCCTCTACTAGAAGGACTTAAGCTATTATTATATATTCTTAGGATAGTAGAAATGGAATATAACCTAGTTATTAGCTTATACCTAGTAATACCGGGCGTAGCTAATAGGTAATATGTATTGACTTTCCTTAATAACGGTACTAACTTAGATTATATTGACTCTTCTTATACGCGTAAACATAACCTGCCCTTAACTAGGCTTAATAACCTATTAGCACTCGGATTAGCTAATAGGTCTATAGCTACGGAAATGATCGAATACCGTATAACTATAGAACTTACGCTTAGTAATAGCTATAGAGAAACGAGAACGTTCTAGGTTACTTATCTAGAATACGATATAGTACTAGGTAGACCTTGGCACAATAAACATTAGCTAGGCATCCACTTTACCTCTAGTATCATAACCCTCGACTCGGAGTACTATAAGGAACATTACCTATAGAGCGGTAAGCTAGTCTAGGTATAGAGTATTAACGACAAGTAGGAGCCTATAATTACTAAGTAAAGCTTCGAAGTAGCTCTAAAGACCCGATCACTATATCAAGCCACCGTTAAAGAAGACGATAAAGGAGATCTAGTCTAGACTATAACTTCCGACGTGATTATAAAGTAACGACCTAAGCCCGAGATATCGACCGAGACGCCGCCCGTACCGATACTACCGGATATCGATATCTAGGAAGCTAGCGAAGCGGCTATTAATAGGATAGCTAGGCAAAAGGGAGCTAAAGTATATATAATGTTTATTTTCGATAAGAACGAATAATAGTAACTAGAGGATCTCCGCGTAACGGACCCTTTAATAGCTTATACTATAAGTACTCGGAATATACGTAAGGTAGTAGTATATAGGCCCGATACTAGCTATAGGATACTATCCGATAATAAGACTTTCGAACGACTAGATACTCGAGTAGCGGCGTTCGTACTAGTAGCGTAGCGTACTAGCCCGATACTATCCGCTTATAAGATATACGTATAGTCTAATATTAACAAGTTTATAAAGAAAAAGGAGGAGATAATCGATCCGAAGGATCACCTCCTACCTATCTATTACGAGTTTATATACGTCTTTTCTAAGCAAGATACGAAGGAGCTCCTACCGTATAGGCTAGGTATTAACTATAAGATCAAACTAAAGCCTAGCGCGACTCCGCCCTTTAGCCGACCTTACCGTATATTAAACTAAGAGGACGAGGTAATAGCTTATTAGGTCTAAGAACAATTGGCCTAGAAGGGTATCCGTAGATACGAAGGAAGGGTAGACGTATCTTTACCTATACTTATCGTTAAGAAACCTAGCGGAGGACTTAGAGTTTATATCGACTATAGATAGGTAAACGAACATACGATAAAATCTAGGTATCCTATACCCCTAATATAGGACATACTTAACCGTATTATAGAGAAGAAGTACTTTACTAAGCTAGATATTATCGCTGCCTTGAACCGTATACGTATAGCGGAAGGGTCGGAATAGCTTACGGCGTTTACGACACGGTATAGCTAGTTCGAGTGCTTAGTAATGCCGTTTAGACTATATAATATACCCGGGACATTTCAATCGTATATTAACGATACCCTAAGAGAGTTCCTCGACGACTTTACGTCCGCGTACCTCAACAACATCCTAATCTTTAGCGATACGCTCGAAGAATATATCGAGTATATAAAGAAGGTGCTCTATAAGTACGGTAAGGTAGGCCTTTAGCTCGATATCTCTAAATGCGAGTTCTACACTTAGTCTACTAAGTACTTTGGATTAATTATCGGCAAGGATAGCGTATTAATAGACCTAGCTAAGGTATAAGCGATACGTGAATAGGGGACTCCTACTAACGTAAAGGATATCCTTACGTTTAATAGATTCTTAGGCTTCTATTGACGCTTTATTAAGGACTATAGTAAGATAGTTCTACCTATAGTAAAGCTAACTAAGAAGGACAACCCCTAGTACTAGACAAACGAATGTTAGAATGCGTTCGAAGGACTAAAGTAAGCATTTACCGACGCTAAGGGAACAGTACTAGCGATATTTATCCCCGGGAGACGTACCGTCTTAGAGACTAACGTAAGTATTAAATAGGTACGAGTTACGTATTAGTAGAAGACGGCGGATTATACTAAAGACGAAGAAGGACCTAATAGGATAGCGTGTATCTATATATAGTATCTGTTAGGGCGAGAGCCTAGCCTATAAGATATAAGAATAAAAGCGAGAATATAGGTACGAAGTATAGATATAAAGGGTATAGTATAATTGCTATATAAAACGAAAGACGAAGAAAGTAAGAGAGACCTAGGGAAGGCTAGATATTTATACGCGACCCTTACGAGTACGTGTCCCCGTATTAATAGGGCTAACCCGTACGAAGCCGCGCTTAGTAGCTTTACTCATTACCTTATTCTAACCTACCCTACGTTCCGAGTCTTCTACGAGCTTCTTCTAGGGTCTAGCGTAGTCGCGGGTGCTCGCGGGAGTGCCGTGAGTCATATAGTTACGAGCCGAAGTGAATCTATTAAGGTTTAGTAGAGTAGTAAATTTGGAGGGCTAGGTCCCGTAGTGAATATTACGGGGTATATAATTCTTAGCGCTTATATACTAAGCTAGACTTTCACTTCTTAACGACTTCTAAGCACTCTAAGGCTCTTCTATCCCTACCTTCTATATACTCTATAGGGAGACTATAATAGTAGCCCCCCCGAACAAAGCTAAGTTCCTACGAAGCGGTAGTAGTTCTATATATCGAGGATATTTAGCTTTAGTACTAGGCCTAGGCCTAATGTTATAGTCGATATACTATTAGTAAGCCCCGTCGAAGAGCTTAGATTCGAAGAGCCTACCGATATTAACTTCTAGGCCGTCTACGCGGAAGTAGTATTCTTCGATTGCTTAACGATTAAAGATAATATGTTAGATAGGTTCCTATAAGGTATCCTACTTAGGGTAACCTTACTATTCGACTTTATACTTAATCGGCGGTAGTCCTTTAACGTCGTTAGACTCTACGCGGATTCCCCGGATCTTACGGACGGTATAGTCGTTAGAAGGTAGGTTAATAGGCTCGTCGACTTCTACTTTATCGGGAGGACCTAGTATGTCTTAGTTTTGGTTTAGGAATAGGTCCTTAGCCGACGGCCGAAGGCGTACGGGATAGAAGACGTCGTAGATCTTTATATTCGTAGGAAAAGCTAGACGGTAGACGTATAAACTAATACGCTCGGTGATCTTAAAAGAACCTAGGTTCTTCTAGCTTAGCTTCTTAGAGGGGCGGTCCGTCTTAATGTTCTTAGAGTTAAGGTATACTATATCGCCTACTTAGTAGTCGGGAGCTAGCTAGCGACGACGATTAGCTTGATCCTCGTAGATTGCTTATACGTATACTATCTCGTCGTAGACTTCTTTATAGATCTATAAGAGTATAGTAGCGAACTTGTCTACTACTTACTCGTTTACGTCTTCGGTAGGCGGGAGAGGCTCTTCTAGTTCTATACCTAAACGAGGGTAGTAACCTCTCGTAGTATAGAAGGGAGAGTAGCTAGTAGTCTCCGAGTCCTAGTTACGAGTAGCGAACTCTACCGTAGGGATATACTAAGGCCAATCCTTTTAGTAGTAGTCGACGAAGTAACGAAGGACCTACTCGAGAATAGCGTTTGTAATTTTGGTCTAGCCGTTAGTCTATAGCTAAAAACTAGTCGAGAGGTTATGCTTAATACCTAGGATAGTATATAGACGCTTCTAGAAGTACGAGATGAACTAGGAGCCTCTATTAGAGGTGATGCTATCCGGGAGGCCTTAAAAGCGCTAGACGAATTCGTAGAACAAGCGAGTAGTCTCCTTTACGGTTATACTCTAGTACGGGATTATATACCGGTCCTTAGAGTAACGGTCCACGATTACTAGAAGGGCCTTTACCTATACGCCGCTAAAGGTCTTACCGTAAGGAAGATCGGTAATAAAGTCTATAGTAATGTGCTTCTACGGACGATTAGGAGCCGGGAGAGGGTATAAGAGACCGTAGGGGCGGTAGCGGTTAGCTTTAGCTCTTTAGTAAGTAGCGTAGTTTAGTACGTAGCGGCGGACGTCCTTCTAGGAATACGGCCACTAGTAATACCTAGCGAGGAGCTTATAGGTCTTAGCTACGCCTAGGTAACCCCTAGAGGCGGAGTCGTAGACGATTTAAAGAATCTTAGCTCGGATATTAGAGCCTTCGGGCTACGGTACGTAAAGCTTCTTACGGAAGTAGACGACACCTTCCTAGAGCTCGTACTCGGATAGCGAGAAGCCCGGGAATGTCCTCGCGCTAGATTTAAGGGCCTGAACTAACTCTTAGGCGCCTAGGTCGGTATCGTACGCTATTCGTACTCGTACTATAATGCCTTTAGCTTGCTCCTTATTATCAAACCCCTTAAAGTCTAATTCGGGTAAGCCGTCGGTCGTTACTAAGCCCTCTTTATTGTCGTCTAAGTCCTTAGCGTCCGAGGCGTATTCTTTAGGCTCGGATTTATTATCACTCTCGTTAAGGTAGGTAGGAGCGAGTACGAGAGTAGTAAAGGAAGCAGCGAGTATAGGCTAGCCGTTCGATAGGTACTCTCGAAGCTCGGAAGAGAGGTTATACTCTTTAATGACTTGTTGCTCTACGATTTACTAGCCCCCTCTTCGATTAACTAGAGAGTTACTAGGGCGGCGGGTAAGGGCGTCGGCTATCGAGTTGGCCTTACCGGGCGTATACGAGATTATAAAGTTGAACTAGGAGAGGAACTCGCTCTAGCGGGCCTAGCGACGATTAAGTAGCTTACTCTTTATAAAGTAGACGAGGTTCTTATAGTCGGAGCTTACTTAGACGGGTATAGTAGAGCCTTCGAGCTCGGGGCGCTACTCTTTAAAAGCTTTAACGATAGCGAGAAGCTCCTTATCGTAGATCTCGTAGTTATACTCCGTAGCGGTCATCTTCTTAGAGAGGAAGGCGATAGGTAACTAGGGAGATTTAGGCGAGCGGCGTTATAGTAGGACACCGCCTACTACGCCGTCGGATACGTTAGTCTCTATACGGGTCTCTAGTTCGAAATCGAAGTGCTATAGAAGCGGGTTCTTAACAATCTTTGCTTTAAGTAAGTCAAAAGCCTCCTAGTATTCGTCGGTCTAGGCAAACTTCTTACCCTTACGCGTAAGCTTCGTTAAAGGGCGTACTACGCCCGAGAATACGTAGATAAAGCGGCGGTAGAAGTTAGTAAAGCCTAGGAAACCCTAGACCTCCTTAAAGTTTGTAGGAGCATCCTATTCGACGATAGCGTCGATCTTCTCTTAGTCTATCTTAATGCCGTCTACGGTAATAATTAAACTAAGGAACTTGACTTCGGTCTTCTTAAACTCGTACTTGTCGATATCGAGCTATAAGCCGGCGTCTACGAGCTTCTAAAGGACCTTATAGACGTACTCGCGGTACTCCTCCTTAGTCTCGCTATAGACTAGGATGTCGTCGATATAGGTAGTATAGAACTGATCGAGGAACTCCTAAAGGATATCGTTAATAAAGTTCTAGAAGGTACTAGGCCCGTTATAAACGCCGAAGGGTATAACGAGCGACTCGAATAGCCCGTAGCGAGTACGGAAGGCTATAAGATACTCGTATCCTTCTACTATTCGTAACTTGTTAAACGTAGTAATAACATCGAGCTTAGTGAAGTACTTGGCCTTAGAGAGGCGCTCGAGCGTCTCCTAAATTAACGGTATTAGGTAGCGGTTCTTCTTTATAATAGCGTTTAAGCCTCGGTAGTCTACGTAGAAGCGTAGACTACCGCCGGGCTTCTTAACGAACATAACGGGACTACTAGCGCTAGAACGGCTCGCTCGAATAAACCCCTTCTTTAGGTTCTCTTCGAGGTATCTCTTAAGGACGATAAGCTCTTCCCGGGACATAGAATATAGCGGTCCGAACGGTGTCTCTATACCTTCTTCTAGCTTAATCTTATAGTCGTAAGGGCGATAAGGAGGCAGCTCGTCTACGGCTTTAGTATCGAATACGTAGAGGATGTAGTATACCTAAGGAGGGACCTTCGTAGTAGGGTCGGTAGGTATACGCTTCTTATCGAGCTTCTCGAGGGCGAAGTCGATATCGCGGAGAGAGGCGGCGAAGACTTAAGCTTTAGGCTACTTAGTAGTAGTAGTGAAGGTAGCGGCGTTTACCTAGAAGATCTTAGTATACTTAGGACCGCGCTAAGGCGGTAGAGAAGGCGGAGGTGCCGGAGGAACTTCTAGAGGGAAGTTAATAGTAAGGGAAGTCTAGTCGATAATAGGTCGGTATCGTCTAAACTAGGGGAGGCCGAGGATAAACTTCTAATACGGTAGGGACGTAAGGAAGCTAGTGATCGATATACGCTTGCCTCCGAGGGTGATTGACGTGTATATAATATAAGTAATCTTACTAGTAGTAGTCTCCGTACCGTTAAAGAGTTTAAGGGTACGAGGGTACTTTAGTTCCTAGGGTTCGAGGTTAAGAGAGGTCGCGAGTTTATAGTCTATAAAAGACTCGCCTAGTACGCTAGTATCTATAAGAGTGAGATTGGAAGAAGAGAGTTTCTTTAAGCCGATATTTATATTCGTAACGAACGGTTTATAAGCGTAGTCCTTGCCCGTCTCGTCGTATAGATCTAGCTATACTATATTGATCCTTAACTTCTTTCCTCTCTTTACTTTCGGTAAACGTTATTCTTAGTCTTTATCGCGTCGATAAGGAAGACCTAGGCTTTTTCCTACTTAGCGGGAGTAGTAGGGGTAGGCTCGATAGTGCCGATAGCGCCGCGAACCGGGTTACGGGCATTACGGGTAGCGAGCTACGGATAGTTAGCTACGATATAGCCTAGACCGCCGTAGTAGGTATAGAGTCCGGCCTAGCGACGGCGAAGCTTCTCTTCGGGAGTAAGCTTACCGTTAATAAGGCCCTAGACTCGAGGGACGGCGGTACTAGCGCTAAGATCTATAGCGTTACCTATAGAGACGGGAGGGAGAGCCGTAGGAGCGGCGGCGCCTAGTAGAGTAGCGAAGTGGCTTCCGGGACTACGAGGCTAACGACCTTAAGAACGGGAAGCGAGGAGAGAGGCGGTATGTTTTATATTAGAGTCGAGGCGCTAGTAGGTCTCGACGAGCTTACGGAAGCTTATAGTACCGACGTCCTTGTCCTCGAGGGCTCGAAGAAGCTCTACTAATAAGCTACGGCGGAGAGTGCTCTTCTTAGTCTCTTCGTTATAGCCGGTAAACCCGATGTCGCGGTTAAAGGCCGCGAGGTACTCTACGAAGCTCTTATTCTTCTAGAGGAGGTTATAGATAGCGTTCTAGGCGGTAGCTCTACGGTCTAGATTACTAAAGGCAGCACGGAGGTCCTATATTAAGGTGAGGACGTCCGGGCAGCCGATAGTCTACGTAGCGTTATCGATATAGTATTATACCTAAGCCGCGGCGTCTCCCTAAAGGAGGGAGAAGACGTACGTAACCTTGTCCTTCTCTTACGGAAAGTGGTCGGTATTGGCTAACAGCTTGATAGTAAGCTATGTCTTAAATGCCTTAAACTTACTCTTATTACCGTCGAACTCGTCTAGGTCGTTAACCTTCTTAGAGAAGTACTAGCGGCGGTTATCGTCGGCGTACGGGACGAGGTTCTAGAAGGTATTTACAATACATTAAAGGTATATTACTTAGTTGTTTACTTACTCGACCTACTAGGCGGTCTCGCGGAAAGAGGAGACAGTACGGTTAATAAGAGCGTAGGCGGTGTCGGGGTTAGCGTTTGCCTAGGTACTAAAGGTAGCGGCGTTCGAGAAGGGGATATTAGCCTACTTACTAAAGTGTAATAGAGTGTCTTAGTTGTCGAGGTTAACACCTCTATCGGTAGCGTGGTCACCTATAAGGATGACTCGAGTAGTTAATAGTTTGTTAGTCTTTCGTAATATTAGGGCGAGAGCCTAGCCTATAGGATATAAGAATAAAAGCGAGAATATAGGTACGAAGTGTAGATATAAAGGGTATAGTATAATTACTATACAAAGCGAAAGACGAAGAAAGTAAGAGAGGCCTAGGGAAGGCTAGATATCTATACGGGACCCTCGCGAGTACGTATCCCCGTATTAATAGGGCTAACCCGTACGAAGTCGCGCTTAGTAGCTTTACTCATTACCTTATTCTAACCTACCCTACGTTCCGAGTCTTCTACGAGCTTCTTCTAGGGTCTAGCGTAGTCGCGGGTGCTCGCGGGAGTGCCGTAAGTTATATAGTCACGAGCCGAAGTAAATCTATTAAGGTTTAGTAGAGTAGTAAATTTAGAGGGCTAGGTCCCGTAGTAAATATTACGGGGTATATAATTCTTAGCGCTTCTATACTAAGTTAGACTTTTACTTCTTAACGACTTCTAAGCACTCTAAGGCTCTTCTGTCCCTACCTTCTATACACTCTATAGGGAGACTATAACAGTATCGCCGGTATTAGTATAGGTAGATACTAGGTGTCCGGATGTTTACTAGCCTATAGGCTAGTAAACCCTAGTCACGTGATCTAGTTATATAGCACACCTACACCTATATGCTTGTCCTACGGCCTATATGTTCTTAACACTCCTACTTAGACTATATAGTCTCCTACAATCCTATTACGTAAGCTAGAGCTACCTTATAAAGTTTTGGAACTACTAGCTATTAAGGGGCTTTATTAACCTATTAGTAGCTATGTCCTTTATATAGTAGTAGTCTACTATAATCTTCTTCTACTACTAGAGATGTCTAATATAGTCATATATAACATTAATATACTTTGACCTTTTATGTATATAGGCATCTTTAATAAGTATTAAAGCGGCTTAGTTGTTACCTATAAGCTTGACTAGCCTTAGCTCGTTAATAGTGCCCTTACTTGCCCTTATACTCGGCTAGAAAGAGCTCTTTCCTACTAGTTCTAGGCACCCTATTTCCCTAAGGACAGTAGTAAGAAATTGTGACTACTTTACGGCTACGTTTATAGCTATAAACTTAGCTTCTATTATTAATATTATAATAGACTTCTACTTCCTACTTATCTAGGACATAGGTGATCTATAAAGGAACTACACATATCCTAGAATTGAGACTCTATCCACTTTGTCTATAGCGTAGTCAGAGTCCGAGTATCCCTAGAGATTGCCCCCTCCCTTTCTATATATAAGACCTAGGTCTAGGTACGACCGTAGGTATCGGGAGAGCTTCTTTAAAGCCTTTATATACTACTACGAGGGATTAGTAACAAATGAGCTAATTCTTCTAAGGGGGAATGCTAAGTCTAGCCTTGTTATTATCATTAGCTACATCTAGGTACCATTATAGCTCTAGTAATCCTGTTTGTTACACCTCTTATCTATAGGTGCCGTAGGTACTAAATGCTCCTAGCTCTCTATAGGTGAGTAGGTTAGCGTAGCCTTCTCCCTAGCTATGTTCATCTTAGCTAAGTTAGCGTAGACATAGTGTCCTTAATTAAGCTTTAAAGTGCCTTAGGACCTGTCTCTTATAATCCTTATTCTAAGGATCTTCGTAGGTTTACTAAGATCTTTAATCTTAAACACTTTTCTAAGCTTAGCCTTAAACTACTAAACATCTAATAGCTTCGGAGCTACAATAGGTATGTTATCTATATAGGTAAGGACTATAAGGTCTCTATCCGTATAGATAAGTAGGCATAGATCTACCTAGGACTAGGTAAATCTAATCTTCTCTAGCTTCGTAACATAGAGCTTGTTCTAGTCTCTAGCTGCTTGCTTAAGCCTATAAAGGCTTTATAGGACCTTGAACACTATGTTTAGAGGTGCTTCAACCCCTAGGGGTGGAATTATATAGATGTCTTTAAGAAGGCTACTTTAGATAAAAGCATTATTCACATCTCCTAGGTGCATCTCGAGATCTCTCTTACATACTACTGCTATAAATACTCGGAGAGTATTATGTCTAATAGTAGGTACAAAGGTCTCTTCGAAATCAACCCTATATTTCTATAAAAGCCCTCTTATAACTAGTCTTGCCTTGAACTTCTTAATAGCTCTACTAATTATTCTTTTTATATCAAAGACCTACCTAGAAGTAATTAGATTCGTACCCTTTAGCGGTACAACTACTTCCTAGGTGTTATTGCTTACTAAGGCAATAAGTTCGTTCTCGATTGCCTCTCTCTATATATGTCCCTATTCGGGGTCTCCTACGGCTGCCTTATAGGACTTTAGGATTAGCACTTCCTACTAATAGGCTATAGCCTACCTAATAGTAGTAAATATATGTTCTTCTACGTCGTTTAGAATCTCTTCTACCTAGCTTATTATAGGGTCTAGATAGAATATCTAGGCAATAAGAGCCTTATAGTGTTTAGCCTTATACTCTTTAGAGTTATTATCTCCGTCCCCCCTTAACCTCTTGTTACCTATAACCTAAGGTAGCGCTAGGTGTTCGGATAGGTCGAACTGAACGACATCTTCTTTTTCTTTTATAAGAGTACCCTAATCTCTAAACTTCTAGTATTCCTTAATGTCCTTTAGGGGAGGGGGAAGTTACATAAATAGCGGTTGCTATAGTGTTAATGACTTGGGTAGGTTCTGTATAGATCCACCGTTATCGGCCTTCGATAGTGTTAAAACCGCCTTAATATTTTCTCCTAGCCTTCGTAACGGTGTCTCTAATAATCCCCTACCGGAAAATTTCGCCCTAAAGGGCTTCCTCCTAATAGGATTGCGCTATAGCGCTCGACTCGGCTAGTTAGTAAAGGTGATACTAAGATCTATATCTCCCCCCTTCTTATTCTTAAACCAGTCGACGTGACTATACGCTTTTATTGCTTTTATGTCGGGATCCTAGAACAGCTATTGTTTTGTAGTGTTTTCTAAGTAGCCTATAAACACGGCTTCTCTTCCTCGGTTTATCAACTTGTCTCTCCTTAAGCCTTAAGGTTAGGCTCTTAGGTCTATATAGACTATAGCTTTATATCCCTAGACCCGGAAATAGTCGACTAACGGTACTTAGCTAGTAAAGGCTTCTTCTAGTAAAAGAGTAATACTATTAATAATCGGACTATTAGGCAGTCTATTTCTAATCACAGTCTGTACTTACAAAGCTTCTAGCTAGAATTTAACTAGTATGCTAGAGTCTTTAAGCATAGCCCGGACTACATTCTTAGAGGCTTAAATTGACCTTTCTATAGGTCTATTTTAAAGAGAGTTATAGGCATTAGTTGTGTCTATCTAAGTACTAAACTCCTTCTCCTACTCTTTTAGTAAGGCGAGAATTTCCTTTGTACTATTACTACGGATCGTAGATAGAAAGCACCTTGACTGCCGTTCTACCTAGACCTTCTAATCCCGTAGGGCTATAGGAGCGTCGCTCCTAGCCTTTAAAGGGATTACCTACTTCTTCCTAGAGAAGTTGTCTATAATCTCAAGCTAATATTTATATCCTAGCCTAGAGACTACGCCCTAAAAAGGCCCAAAGATGTCAATAGAGATAAGGGCTAGCCTCTCCCCTTTCCTCTCTATAGTAGGTCCTTTAAACTTCCTTATGTTTATAAGGGAGCAGACCTTACAATTCTGGTGTTTAGAAGGAACAGGAATAGGATCTTTCTTATTAGTGACTCTATATAGGTTTCTTAGTAGTCCCTTACTAAGGTGTGTACATCTTCTATACTATAGCTCCTACTAATCTTTAGACTTAGTGTTAGCTATAGCGGTACCGTCACGTTCTTAAGAGAGTATACTAGTATACTATAGCTTAAGAATTTCCGAGATCGAGTAGATAAACGGTACTCCTCCTCGAAGTTTGGTCTAGACAACGGGTTTACTAGACAAGGATTTTAGGGTAAAACTAGGTGGTTAGATAGCAAACTATTAGCCAAACTAATTCCACGAAACAAGACTAACTCTAAGGCTAGGAATAAACAGGACATTTTCTAAGACAATTTACTTTCTAGAAGGACTACCTATTACTACACTTCCTATATATGTAGCTTATAGATAGCCACCCCTAACCTTGATCTACTTCCTCTTTTAAAGAGGCTTTAGTGTCCTAAATAGTAAATCTTAGTTAGTTATATATAATGATGTATAAGAGTTAAGTAACTACTCGGACAAGGGGTACTTGCCTTTAGCTTCTATAGTAGAATAGGTAACCTTATTAACATTATCATCTTCTAATAGTATCTTAGGGTCTAATACGTCTTCCTAGGTCGTATAGGCCCTTATAGGCTTACTAGAGGAGGCCTTTGGCTTACGGCTCTCCTTTATCTACTTTGTAAGGTCCGTTATTACCTTAAGGACATTACGAAGGTTTAGTAATAATGACCTCCTACGAGGTAGTAACGGTTGTCTCTTAGTAGGGTAGGTAACCCTAGCTAGTTTGTCCTTGTTCCTAACAGCCTACTAAGCTATAGAAAGGTGTAGGTACTTGCTTATAAAATGGTTACTATTATAGAGATGGCACGTAAGCTTGCCCTAGAAACCCTTCTTAGCGAACATAGCTGTCCCTTAATAAATCATTAATTCTTGCTTCTCCCTAAGAATTATAAGAATGTCTTGTAGTAAGAGATTCACCTAGGCATTAATTGTATCGCGAATTGAGCCAAATGAGTCTAGCAGAGCTACTAAGAGTTACTAGATCTTTCTGTCCTTAGTCTTAATGTCTTAGAACTAAGTCGAGATTAAAACAGCCCTCCTTACAATTGAGCTAAGCTCCTACTAGGCGTTATCTATTGACTAGTCCTCTGTTATTACGAAATTAGTATATTACTAAAGCAAACTTCTTCTAGTAGCGAGAAGTCTTCTCTTATATTTAGCTTTAGCCTATTCCTATAACTCCTTTGTATACCGGATCTCGTATATCATCTCTTAGTTATCTATCGACAGACAGATATATATCTTATATAGGGCGGTTACATTGTACCGTCTATACGATACCTTCCTTATCGCTTAATCTAAAGGAAGGGATGACTCCGATAATATAGAGGGTGTCGCTATAGATAGGGTTGTAGCGGGAATGTCCGTAATAATGTCTTCGAGGACCTAGTTAACCTACTTTAATACTAGGTGTATTCTTATTAGCTTGAACTACGTTTCGTAGTTCTCTCTTATTAGAACAGGTGCTGCTCTCTTTCTTATAAACCTAGTCTCGTTCTCTATTTTTATAAGTTAAGGGATAGGTTAGCTACCCTTAGGTAAAAGGATATATTTGGTCGTACGCGATCGGATCGAAATAGAATAAACCGAACGCGAGGTTAATAGCGGAGAGGATAGCTATCCGCCGGGAAGAGGAGGAAAGTCGGTCGGTAAGGATCGTATTAGTACTAAGACACTATAGCGTAACCCTCTTAGTAGAGGGGGTTTCTAAGACACTACGGCTCTCTTAGAATAAATAGTTAGTCGATACAAACGCGATGTCCGGAGAGCGACTCTTCTTAGTAAGCTCGCCTACTTGTCTAAGGTATTAGTATAGGCTCCCTAACTCGGAGTCTAATAGTGCCTTACTAGGCTCTTTTACGTCTTATATATACCTATAGTACGGCTATAGCTTCCTATATAAGGCGGGTACGGCCTCTAGTCTACCTTCCTTTTGTTCTAAAGAGGAATAACTCTAATACGACTTTGTCGAGGGTGAAACACCGAGTTACTAACTCGGGCTTATAACCTATTAAAGAGGTACGAGTTACGTAGTAGTAGAAGACGGCGGATTATACGAAAGACAAAGAAGGACCTAATAGGATAGCGTATATCTATATATAGTATCGCCGGTATTAGTATAGGTTTTAGTTATAGGTGTCTAGATGTTTCCTAGCCCGGGCTAGGAAATATTAGT
The DNA here is from genome assembly GCF_020509005.1 of Fulvia fulva. Lineage (NCBI taxonomy): Eukaryota > Fungi > Ascomycota > Dothideomycetes > Mycosphaerellales > Mycosphaerellaceae > Fulvia > Fulvia fulva. The sequence continues at coordinate 3,587,728 of NC_063012.1, forward strand.
CACGTGCTTAGTTACGTAATCATTGATCACGTGACTAAGTACGGGTCCACTAGACCTGTACTTTTCGCCCTACTAGCCTATATATTCTTAACAATATATAATGTCTATTTGCCCTACCCTCTACTATAAAGTAATACGAGACTTCGGGTCCTTTATCTACTTCTATAGAGGGCGTATTCGGACGGGCTTATAAGGAAAATGCCTATACTATTCTTATACCGTAATGTTTATATTCGTGTTTGTGTTCGTAAGGTAAGTAATAGTGCTTATACTATTATAATACTTCCTATATCGGACTATTATCTATTATGCTTAGATAATAGTCTAGGCGTTTACCGCCGGTAGTACTACTACTATAGCGGTTAGACTATTATTAGCGGTCTTTTGCTTAGGGCGCTCGTAGGGGATACTAGGTATCCGGATGTTTACTAGCCTATAGGCTAGTAAACCCTAGTCACGTGATCTAGTTATATAACACACCTACACCTATATACTTGTCCTACGGCCTATATATTCTTAATAGTAAGCGACTTTATAACCGTAGTAGTCCTATCGTAATATAACGAGGACGATATCCTCCGCCCTATCGTATACCTATCGAAAAAGATAAGCCCGTAGGAGTATAACTACGATATCTACGACAAGGAGTTACTCGTAATCGTTAAGGCGTTTAAGGAATAGAAGCTAGAGCTAATAGCCGGCGATATCGATAAACTAGACTTCGAGAACTTTACCTACCTAAGCGGCTACCCTATACTCGTCTATAGCGACTATAAGAACTTAGAATACTTTATAATATCTAAGTAGCTAAATAGACGCTAAGCTAGGTAGGCCGAGTTCTTATTACAGTTCTTCTTTAAGATCGTATACCGACTAGGAGTATAAGGAGCGAAGCTAGATAGCCTTACTCGACGTTCCTTAGACGCTATCTTATATAATAAGTCAGATCCGCGTTATACTTAATAGGACAGGGTGCTACTAAAACTAGAATACTTCCTATCGGTTAGCGTAAGCTAGATCCTAAGACTATCCGTATCCGAAGTAGAAGGAGTAGTTATAGACAAAGCCCTAGTAGTAGATATTAGTAAGCTATACGAACAAGATGACGTAGTCGAAGCTACTACCTAACTCGCGGTAGGAGAACTAGTAAAACTACTCCGAAAGAACAAGATAGACGATAAGTACGTAATACTAGTCGACGGCATAATATATATTAAGAACCGATATAGCGGGTATAGCCTCTTCGTTCTACCTATAGAGGATAAGGAGAACACTATCTATACACGTATAGTCAAAGCCTTTTACGATATACCGGTAGCCGGATACCTAGGTAAGACTACTACGAGTAGGCTCGTATTACGATATTGTATATAGCTAAGGATAACCCGTTTTATTAGATCTTTCGTACGCGCCTACCGGATATATCGTAATAGCCGTAGCATTAACGAACTATAGTACGGACTTTTAGCCCTACTACCTATCCCCTTCGATACTTAGAATAATGTCGCTATAGACTTCGTTATCGACTTACCTAGAGCGAAGTGTACGGCCGACGGTTAATAGTACGAGAATGCGCTTACGGTAACTAATAGACTAGGTAAGGAGCACTACTATATTCTAGTTCTCGAAATGATAGCTAAATACATTGCCTACGTCTATATTAAGCACATCTTCTTACGCTACGGATTACTAAAGACGATTATATCGGACCGCGGACCTTAATAGATTTCAGCCTTTTAGGGACGCCTTTATAAACTACTATAGATTAGGCGTAAGATCTCTACCGGGTATTATCCTAAGACCGATAGACAGAGCGAGAATACGAATAAGATAATAGAGCAATATCTACGCGTATTTATTAGCTATACACAAGATGACTAGCCGGACTAGTTACCGCTCGTAGAATTTATAGCTAATAAGTATGTCTCTAAAACGACTAGTATAAGCCCCTTTATAGCTAATATTAGTAAGAATCCGAGATACGCGGATATAGAGCTTAACCTACCTATATAGCTACTCCTATATAAATAACGCCTAGATATAGAATTAGTAAATACCTTAGAATAGCGTATAACAGAGCTTCGCTATAAACTAAGAGACTCGATAGAGATAGTATAAGCGTCGTAAGCCGAGTACGCGAATAAATACCGTACGATCGTAATACAATACAAAGTAGGTAATATAGTAAACCTTAGTACTCGTAAATAGCGTACTAAGCGCCCGTTAAAGAAACTTAACTACCGCTATACCGGACCTTATACGATTACTAAAGTACTACTATACGATACGTATCGCCTAGATTTACCGCGATCGCTAAGTAACTTATATAACGGCTTCTACGCTAACCTACTAGTGCCGGTATATAAACCGATACTAGGCTAAGTACAACTACTACTAGCACCTATAGAGGTAGAAGACGATAATAGCGATATAAGTACGTATTAGTTACTAGATACGATACTAGATATAAAGAGTACGCTACTACCGGGACTAGCGCTACGTAGTAGAAGGAAGGAGAGACGATACGAGTATCTAGTATAATAGGTTAGTTATAGTAAGCCTACTTAGAAGCCCGCTAAGGAGTTAGTAGATACTACCGCCGCCTCTATCGCGAAATTCTACTATAACTATCCTACGAAGGATAGGCTAGCCGGCTTTATACTACTACTAGAGTAGATTCCGAACGAGGATATACCCGAAGACGGTATAATTAGCGATGCTATAAACGCTTCGTTAATAGCTACGTCTAACCTAGTAACTATAGGAGGGCTACGTATACTAATTACGTAGGTGCCTATAGCTCTACTACCGGTTAAGAGCTACGAGCCTAAGACTAGTATAAGTAAAGACCCGTAGGCGGCTACTTTAGGAAAGAAAACCGATAGTAGGTAAGTATAAGATAAGCGTTAACGCGAATAGTAATCTTCCCTTAACTTAGTAACTATAGCTACACCGCTAACATTAGTTAGTAATAGGTACTATAGCTCTTCCTTAACATAAGTAATAGAAGCTATAACGAACTCTTTTATAGAGTTCGTAAATCGCTACGGTAAGCACGAAATTACGACTTATATAGGCTAGGTTAGCTACCGCGAAGGATATAATAATACCGACCGAGGTAGTAACGACGATACGACAGCGGATAGAATAGATAATAGAAGTGATAGAAATGACGATATAGAGGATAACACTACTTTCGTAGTAGCGATAATACGAGCTTAAGGGACTAAGCGCGATTTTTAAAGGGGGGGTAGTATTACGGCCCTAGGCCTAGTGAATAGTCAGCTAGTATATAGGTCACGCGACCGCGCGTCACTAGCGCGCCTCGGCTATATATAACCTCGGCGTACCTTACGCTCCTCTTTCCTACGTACCTAGCTACCTTATATTAACACGATTATAAACCGTTACACTTAAGACGGGCATAGTAATTACGAGTATCTAATTACGCTAGACTTATAAGATTTACGCCGAACTCGCATATATAAAGGCAATCCTTAAGAAGAACTACCTTATTAGTGTCTTTAAAGCGTATCTTTATATCTCCTTGCCCGTAGGAGACTATTTTCCCGGCGTTACCCCACCGTAATACGGTAGTAGTATCCCGGAATGTAGTAAACTAGTCTCTATTTACTATAATATGCCGGGAAGCGCCCGAATCTAGAATAAATTCGGTACTTTTAGCGCTTTTATCGCGATTTTTATCGCTATTTACGCTTAAAACGGCGGTATTATTAAATTCTTTGCCGCCTAAGTCCTCTATATTAGAGAATAGTACTTCGACTTTGCTAAGCTCGTTAGAGTTAGCGAATAGCGCGTCGATATCCTCCTTAGAATCCTTATCCTTTTTCTTAAAAGTCTTATTTCTTAGATTAGGATTCTTCTTAAAACACGTAGATTCGATATGTCCCTTTTTATCGTAACAGGAACATACTTTATTCGAGTTAGCGTGTTTAGGACCTTTATTTCCCGGCCGTTTAGGCTCGTATCTCTTAGGCTTTCCTTTAGAAGAATTGCCGACAAATAAAGCGCTATCTTCCTTATCTTTAGCGCTATATCTTCGCGATTTGTCTAGTGAATTACTAAACAATTCTTCGAGAGAATAAGCCTCTATATTAGCTCTTAGGCTTTCACTAATAGAGGTAACAAACGACTCGTATTCGTCCGTAAGATTATTTAAAGTCTACGCTATTATAGCGGTATTAGGCAACTCGACGCCTTTAGATTTAAGGTCGTCGTATAGATAGCGAATCGTAGTTATATATTTTTCTACCGAGTTATTACTCTTAGAGAGCGTAGTATTAAATAGCTCTCCTAAAAGTAAGAACGAGGAATTAAATCCTTTAGGACTATATAAGTCCTCTAAGGAATTCTACGCTTCTAGGGCCGTATTCTTATTTTGAATTTGTAGAAGAGGCCCGTCCTCGATAGATAACCTAATAACGGCGAGCGCTTTGTTTTTAATTTCCTTATCGTCTATAATAGGTTCCTCTATAGCCTTATTTAGGCCTTCTTTTGTAAGGTACGCTTGTATCCTTAGGGCCCAAAATTTATAATTAGATTAGCCCCTTAGACGCGTAATATTAAATGTCTTATCGTTTGAAGACATCTTTAAAAAGCGTCCTTTAGAAAGTAAAGAGCTTTATTTAAAAATCGCCCTTTCCTTTTATAGAGAGATAGGCACAATACTTTAGCTACTTTCGTAGGCTCCCGCCCTTAGATTTCGCCATTTTTCGTCCTAGCGTATTAGTATACGGATTGCTAGTAGGTTCCTTATAAGGATTTTATACTACTAGTAACGCTAAAATTCCTAATTAGATAGGATAGCGCTCCGAAAGGACTTTATAACGCTATAGGCTCTCTGTAGTTAGATTCGTCGTATATTCTCTATCCGGAAACAGGTTGGTTTGTATTTTTAGGTCGTAGAGTTGTCGAGTTATTGAATTTACAAAGTTGTAATAATTATAATAAGTCGCTATCCTCGTAGCTTCGAAATGCGGGGTACTTCCGTGAACGGAAGGTTTGCCGAGACTAGCGCTGATTTTTTGCCGGGATGTCAGGATATCCGGGGTGTTTCCCTTTTAGTATAGCCCGCTTATTTATAACGCGGGGAATCCCTGTCTAAATCGGACCTTCTAGTAGACTCGCGCGATTTTTACCGTTTCTCGTTTGTTTCTTCGGGTTTCTTCGGTCGCTACGCCGCTTGTCGTATATATATATATATATAGGGCGTAGTTATAGTTCGTAATCGGTAGGGACGACTAGGTTCCGTAGGCTAAGAGTTAAACCGGGCTTATAACCTATTAAAAGGTGTTCGTAGCGGAAGCTAGCCTTAGGATATTTATAGATAGTCGTAATAAATCGAGTATAATAGTCGAGGTAATAGTAGTTAAGAGTAGTAGACTTACTTTTGTACTTGTCCTATCTAGAGGGCTTATTCTACTCTTATTTATATTTGATTATAGACTCCTAGAACCTTCTATACTACGTAATCTATTACGTAGTATATTTATAATAAGACAAAACCGTAGTACGTCGATCCTAGTCGGTTAGCATAAAAGCCTAAAGGGCGACCGTATATATAAGATATGGATCACTAATACGATATATTCGAAAGCTCTTATTAAGGCTATTCTAACGATCTATAAAGTAGGCTACTACCCCTAGAATTAAGGGAGTTCTACCTTATTTAAGTTAGACAGCTTGAAGTTCTCTTTACCCTATTTCTTTAGCTCTATAGCCCTAAACGCCGCGGAGGTGCCTAGCTACATTAGGTAACTCCTAGGTAATAGTAGCCTAGGCTACGGTACTACCGGCGCCTACGGCTCTATAGGCGAAGCTCCCCTAAGACAACTAGTAGCAACTTATAGAGGACGTAAAAAGTATAGAAACTAACGATTAGCTCCTATACCGGTCTCTATAGGTAATGATTACTTAGCTACGTACGGCGCTAGTACTATCGTATTACCGAGGGTGATAAAAAATAAGGACGACGTCTTAGGCGATTAATAAGGCCACCCGGAATTAACACCTCTATAGCTAGGTATCGGTCGCGGCTTCGACACTAGGCCCCCGCCTAACGTACGATATAGTTATAATCTGTATTGTAGTAAAGGAAGACTAGGCCGAAGTAGCGAAGCTATCGAATAAGGAGCTCGCCTAGCGAATTAATTAACTAACTAGGGGTGGTCGTAGTAAACTAATAGTCTAACGGCACTCTATAGATCTATACTAGCTCTACTACTACTAGGAGGTGCCTAGAGGTATAGCTATAGTAGGTATCTAAGGTTACGGTATTAGCGAAGGTCTTAATAAAGCAATTTACGATCCTAGTCTACGATATACCTAAGGAGTTCGACCTAACTAACTAAGGTTACCTACGTACTCTCTAAGAGGATAACCCGGTTACTCTTAACTCTCTAATCTAGAAAGCGACTTGGCTCTATAGGAAATAGCTAGAAGGTAAGAAGGCCTCGGCGCTAATAGTATAGCTATAAGACGCGAAAGCGGCGGATCTAGGGATAGAATAAGGCCTAATCTAGCAATATAGCCTTAAGATAGTAGAAAAGTACTCCTTATCCTTTCGTGTCCTCTAATACTTCAAATGCTAATAGTATAGACACTAAACCTATACGTGTATAAACAAGTAGGCCTGCTCGAACTATATAGGAGACTATATATCTAGGGACTATATATTAGCCACGAGACGGTACGCGAACTGTCCGGGGTACTACCTATCGTATAGCGCGGAATGCCTATAGCGGAAACTAGCGAAAAACAAGGCAATCACAAACAGAAACGTCGCCCTAAGATTCTACGGCGACCGTGAGGCTAGCCTTTACCGGAACTAGCTAGCGGCGGTCGGATATAAGCGCCCTAGGGCCGAGAACGATATAAAGGATACGTAACCTAGGGCGTACGGGAGGCTACGTACTCTACTAGCTACGGTGAGGGAATCTAACTAGGCCCGGCTCCCCTTTAGTATATAGCCGATAGGCGTAGACTAGGACGTATAAGGTAGTAGGATATAGGACGCTATAGAGGAAATAATTGTCGATACTAATAACTAGCCTCGATACGCTTAGTATTATCTAGTATAACGTTAACTATAGTAAGGATATAGTCTAGAACTATTTCCTATACGAGGCGGACCCGTACGTCTACTACGTCCTAGTAATCTAGGAGCTATAGATTAACCCGTACTATAAGAGACTAACGACCTATAAGTTACTAGGCTATACGACATACCTACGAGGCGACGGTAGACCCCGTACGTACTTCTATATTAGTAAGGACATACTAGAATCCGACTAGGAGGTAGTATACTACGTAGATAAAGAAGGCGGGGGCGATATTACCTCCCTCTATATAGGTAGTACCTAGATATACAACCTATATATATAACCGCTAGCCTCGAGGTCTAGCCGCGACCTAGGGGTCTATAGACACCTAGACAGTACGCTTAAGAGACAAGGGTACCACATCGTAGTAGGAGACTTTAATATATACTACCCTTTCTAGGAAAGCCTTATATAGCCGTACCCTATAGCCGACGAAGTACTCGACTTAATAGCGAGTAACGTAATTGCCCTTAATACCCCGAAGGACCTAGGTACCTAGAAGAGAGGGGGACTCTAAGGTACGATCGACCTCTCCTAGATCTTAGATAGCTACTACTATATAGTAACCTACTATAGGATCGAACATAAACTCGAGGCGTCGTTAGACTATATACTAGTTAGGACCTCTATTACGACATAGATATAATATATACTAGCGAGAACCCCTAAGCTAAACTAGGGAAAGGCCTACTAGGCCAATATCTAGGTATACCTCGACGACTCCGAGAGGCTAGTCTAGATCGCGTAGTAGTAATATAATAGTAAAGACGAGATAGACGAGGCAGTCTAAGGGTTAATAGACGAAATAAGAAAAGCGACCTTACTCTACGTTCCGCTTACCTAACTAACGATATAGTCTAAACTATACTAGACGCCGAGGTGCACTATAATAGTAAGAGGAGTAAGGAGAGCCCGCCGGGTATAGACGAGTAGCTATAGCGAGGAGGACTAGAACGTATATAGGGAGGTATACTAATAGAAGAAAGCTATAATACGGAGAGAGAAAGTAGTCGGCTAGAGGGCTATAGTAGAAGAAATCGCCGGCAAGCTAGCGAGGGTGTAGAAGCTAGCAAAATAGGCCCGATAGGACCCTATATAGGGCCCCTCCTTCTCTATCCTAGCGCTATAATCGCCTAGTAGCCCGGTAGCGACCCCGAGGCCAAGGCGCGTCTACTAGCTAGTAAGTTCTTCCCGCCCCTAGTCGAGGCTAATCTAAGCGATATAAACAGCTCTACTCCCCTAGCCCCTAGTATAGCGGTCTAATAGAATGTGTCTAAGGGAGATGTTACCGCTATACTTAGGAAGTTACCGGCGAAGAAAGCCCCGGGGCCGGATAGGATCCTAAACGAGCTACTAAAGAAGTATAGAGATCAACTAGCCCTAGCAGTCGTAGCGATCTTTAACGCCTACCTATAGACCGGATACTACCCGATAGTATTTAAACAATCGACGATAGTAGTCCTACGTAAGCCGTAAAAGGAAGGCTATACGTAGGTGAAGTCGTACCGCCTAATTACGCTCCTTAATACTCTTAGGAAGGCGCTTAAGAAGCTAGTTATAACGAGACTCTCCGAGGCGGTAGAGAAGTACTCCCTACTCCCGGACACCTAGATAGGTACGCGCCTATAGCGGTCGACGCTATCCGCGATAGAACTTATTACCTCTTAGGTAAAGGCTATCTAGTATAGGAATAGAGACAAGGTAGTATCCTTACTTAGTCTAGACATATCGGGAGCCTTCGACTACGTATTATACCCGCGGCTACTCTATATCCTAAGGTCGAAAGGACTCCCTAAGTAGCTTATTAACTTCGTACGGTCCTACCTCTAAAGCCGTAGCACGTCGATCCTAGTAGGTTAGTACAAAAGCCTATTTCAAGTAGTCTATACTAGAATCCCGTAAGGCTTAACGCTAGTACCTATCCTATTCCTCTTCTTTATAGCGACGCTACTCCTAGCCCTAGAATCCTAGAACACCGCTACGAGCGGCTTTGTAGACGACACGAATATCCTAGCGTAGTCTTCCTCGACTAAGAAGAACTATAGGCTACTAGAAGAGAAGTACAAGATCTACGAGGACTAGGCTAGGAGGCACGGGGCTCGGTTTGCCCTAGAAAAGTACAATCTAATACACTTTACGCGCCGGCTACGGTTCTATAATATATATACTTCTATCTAGATATAGGGGTACACGACTAACCCGGTAAGTTAGCTTAGGATCCTCGGACTATAGGTAGACCCGGCGCTACGGTAGAGGAAGTACGTATAGGTAATAATACGGAAAGCTAAACAGAATATAGTATTATACTAGAGGCTTACTACGTCTATATAGGGGGCGGACTTTCGGTAGTTACGACTTCTATATACGGCTATTATACGGCCAGTCCTTACCTATAGTAGCTAAGTATAGTCCTTAGGCGAGAGTGCCTACCTATTAAAGGGACTCGTCGCGCCGTTAGCGAAGATCTAAAACTAATGCCTAAGGAAGGTCACCGGGGTATATAAGTCGATACTAATAAGGATACTTAAGTACGAGACCGCTATACCGCCGATCGACCTATATATCTAGGGACTATAGACCTCCTACTTAGGTAAGTCGGTATAGTAACTAGTATAGAAGGTTATCGCTAGTATAGTCGTAAGGGCCCGCGAATTAGTACTAGCGTATAAGGGCATTCGACCCGGAAACGAGCCGAACTACCGGGTAAGGGACAAATAGCTAGTAATACGATAGGAAGGTAAGAAGTCGTTTATAGAGCAACTATAGAAAGAGAGGTAGAACAACTAGGGTGTAGGGTATAGTAGACGCCCTTAGCTAGCGGGATAACCTAAGGAATAGTTAGCTACGAAATCCGCGGTTAAGTACCCCCCGAAGCTTATCTACTACCGCCTTACGAGGGTATAGAGTAGTATAGTAACCTAACTACGAAGCGAACATATCGGCCTCTAGGGGTACCTATTATAGAGGAAGGTTCTAGAATATACAAATACTAGCTACCCCTACGGCTATTACTCCTAGAATGTACGGTAAGTACTCCTCGTCTATCCGAGGTAGTCGCTAGGAAGGGGGGAGTAGATAGTAAAGGCGAGGAACTGGACGATTAGGGCACTTCTTAATAACGTTAAGGACCTACGGCGTATTACGAACTAGATACTAGAGAAGGGCTAGCTAGAATAGTACCGCCTAGTAGGAGTAGTATAGGAAGAGAGAATACGGCGTAGCGCGACGAGACCGGCTAGGAGCGGGGGCTAATAGGGTAGTAATATAGACTACGTACGTTTAGAGGGAAAGCTAATCTAGATAAGGAGAGGTCGGGGGCGGGAAAGGTTTTCACCTATTTAGGTTTCCCTTTATATATAATAATAGATATATACCTATATAGGCCGAATAGGGTCCTAGAACCGGGGAATGACAAATCTATCTATCTATCTATTTATAATAAGAAGCGAATTTGTAAGAAGTTATATCTCGTAGATTCTATTAAATTCTATAGCTTGTCTTCTAGACTATCTAGAGCGTTCTAGATTTTAATATAATTAGAACATAGCTAGTTCTAAAGATATTATAAGCCGGTAGTCCGGCGCTAGCCTATTACGGCCTAGATAAGCATTTCCGTACGATCCTAGCGATACTAGGAGTTTACGGGTTATTAGAATCTATCGAATTTAATAGTTTACCGCTTTATAATAGTATATCTCGCTAAGTAGCTATATAAAGCTTATAAACTAATATCTTATCGGTCGTTCCGCAAACGCTGTTTATTTAAAATGTGCTATTAGCGGTTATGAACCTCTAAAGGTAAGCGTAGCGGAGTAGAGCTCTCTACTAACCCTTCTAGACTATAAAGTAGCGTACGATCTACGCTACCGCTACCCGACGTATAGTGCTTATTATACGACGACATAGGCGATAGCGACGAGTATATATTTGCGAGTTCGCCGACAGGCACAGTACGGTAGGTCACGTGACCCTAAAACTTCAAAGTTGACCAATCAGAGCGGGCGTCAAGGCTAGTTAAGGGCTGGTGATAGAGCTCTACTCCCTCCTCGCTGACGCCACCACCTACGCTCGAGTGTTCGCAAGCTCACACGTCGCTACGGTGGATGGCTAGCGCTCGTCGGTCGTTACGCTTAATCATGCGAAGCGATGAGCCACCGTGCAAGCACTGAGTCGACCTAAGTTGTCTCCTGCTCGGAGCAGCCTCGGGCACACCCAATTATAGTAATATAGTATTTTACAAAATTTGGCGCCCATTATCAATTACGATTCGGTCGATTAGCTCAGGTTCGTTCGAACATGTCACGAACTGGATGAACATATAACTGACGCCATTATTAGTTGGTTAGAGCGTATGTTATCGCGCTGTCCGGAGACTCTGGCATTCACTGACAACTCATCAGGTGGTGCTAATAACTCATCGTTAACGCCAAGGTCGCGGGTTGTAAGTCTCGAGTCACATCGACGTGCTTGGAACGCCGACTAACATACAACAGCGACCCCCTCATTGACCATTCTTTTTGCCGATCAATACTTTTGCTGTTCCTGCAAGGTAATTGACTAGGTCATCCACCGCGGATAGTCCTCTTGTGCGTAGGGGATGGTACTCCAGTAGACCAACATACTGCCTCGATACACGACATAAGTCGTTGGATACCAACAACACTACCGCACCCTCCTGCATTGATCAAATTTGCATTGCATTCCATAACCTGCACTCGGCCGAGGGAGTTATGCTTGTGGTGTCGTCCAGTGTATCGAGACATTGTCTGCATTTTCCCAGGGAAACCAGCCGATGTCGACAATCGCGTTGCCAACTTCACGAGTGGTCGAAAGCTGAGGTCAGGTCGACGGAGTAGGATTCTTATCTGTAGCATGGTCAACCATACTGACATGCAGTGCGAGAGAACTTAACGTTGGCGACGAGGAACGATAGATTCAGGTGGTTTGCTGAGTCGCGGCAGAGGACCACCGCAACTTGATTACTCTCCATCAAATTTAGCTAACTCGCCTCCGCTCTCTCGCATGTCCTCCAACTCGCTGTTGGTTGCTCGTTCACCAACGAGGTCCTATCTGTAGATCCGTCGCGCGCGATGCAGACTTCCTCTGAACTGCAGCACGCATGTCCAGTACGATGAGCGCTGCCGGCTCGGCTGCGGCCTCGAGCAAACCATCACCAACTGCGAACACCAAGCCAAACCGTCTGCCTGCTCCAACGCTTTTTGTAGGGCCTCCGTCTCGCAATGCCTCGCAGCTATCCATATCGAGGACTGCCACCCATGATTCCAGCCGACAGACTCGCGATGCGTTGAGCAGGCAAAAGTCAGGGCTGTCGCGACCCTTTAATCCTGACCACGAGGCCTCCGTTGCGAATGGAGATATATCGCGGGAGAATGGCACACTTCGGCCCTTGAAGAAGGCAAGCGACAAGAACATCGAGGCGAAATGGAAGGAGATGCAGAGTACCCTCAACGAGGTCGAACTAACAGCACAAAGCTCGACCCACGTCTTTGGCGAGAGTCACGCAGCAGCATTGGACGAGCTACGAAAAGCACAGGTAGAACTGGCTCGCGCTTGGGGACGAGGCAATGAGAACAAGGCCTCCGGCGCCGAGAATGATCTTGAGCTCAACATCAATCGTTTCAAAGGCGCCGAGGACTTGGCGATGGACCGCAGAGATCAGCATAGGAAGCGAGCAGACACAGCAGCGAGTACTTCGACAGCACTCTCCGATGAGAGTATAAGGAGTGACAGTACTGCAAAGAGTGGACGAAGTCAGCTTGAAGACGAGACCGCGCAAGACATCAAGCTTGCAAGCGAAAGGAGAGCTGTGAATGAGGCTTACTTCAGGAAGGTCGACAGTGGGGTCAAAGATGTTGTGTCGAAGCTTGAAGCAGTCGCAGAAGCCATGAGGGGAGTAGAAGGAGAAAGCCGAAGTCTCTGGAGCAACTCGGACAGGAGCTCGACGAGCCTCGATACGCAGGATCGACGGGAAGTCGATGACAAGAGGACTGGATGAAGCTCAACACGTGGATGGCTTGAGACTGCTGAGAATGGTAGAGGTATGCAGACCGACACTGTCTCAGGGCCCTGTCTAAGTGTGTATTGGTCAAGCCTGGGCGGCTACGACAGGCTACGTAGCAGTTCCTCGACAGCCACCCGAGAAGTGGTATGGGCCGCAAACGCCAACATGCTTGGAAAGGTTGATCACGGATATCTTCCTACATCAGATGTTCTCCAACCCTGCTTCCCAGCTGCCATGCAGTTCTGCGCTAAGTGCCTTGTCCTCCTGCGCCTTTTGTTCGCTTTATGGTATTGCATAGCATCCGCTGGGTCTTCAACAATCGAAAGCTCAAGGACTACAACACACTCATCTCTGCAACATCGCGTTAGGACACACCGCAGGCACAGCCTTGTCCAATGCAAACAAACCTTCTGATCATGAACCTCATAATGCTTCGATTTGAGATTATCCCTTGCTTGTTCATCCTTCTTTCCCTCGTCAATATGCGGCGAGGAGACATTCTCTGGCTGGCGGGGAGTCGCATAGCCTGGGGTGTACTCGTTCCTTCCTCCACCGGCACTCATCCGATCGGAAACGTTGTGTGATGCTGGAGTGTCAATCGGGTTTCTGAAGACCATCGTCAGCCAAGCTACGGATCGGGATGAAGAGAGCGACACACGCTGTCGGGCTTTTAAGAGAAGATTGCGAGAACCAGAGCGCCGCACCAACGCCTACTGCAGCGAAAGCGGCTGCTCCTCCACGGCCACCGAACGACATGTTCGCTGCCTCTTGTGCGATGAGAAGATCGTCGATTAGGCTTTGTGTAACTTGTGGATTTGAAAGCTGAAAGATCTAATTGAAAGAAGGAATGCAAATTGTGGTGTGGTGAGAGCTCCTTCGCATGGCGATTTCGGCACACATGTACGCAAGGTGAATCACCACGAGTGTGGATGTTACGTTGCTGTGACGTGGAGCCCTAACATCCCTGTCGCTCGCTTCAGTGGAAACCTCACTGTAGCAATACTTCGGTGTATATGAAGCGCTGTGAGATATAAGCAGTCTGCTCGAGGATCGGCTCAGCCTTTCAAGTTCGATGTAATGATCATACAATGCGCAGCGAGTTGACGAGGAACCGGTCATGTGGCCCTGCAAACAGCTTCTGAGGTATAGCATTAAGAGCACCGTTGATCTCTTCGCTAACTGGCTGCGCTGAGCATCTAGTTTCCCCAGATTTCAAAAGTTGCAGGGTCCGAACTCGATCTACAGCTAGCGGCAAGCACTGCCGATAGCCGCACTCCCGCAGACGCGAGGCGCGATTTGGTGGGTCTCACTGCCGGCGTCTCCAGTTGGCGAGGGCGATGCGAAGGGATGCGCAACATTAAATCGATAGCAAACACATTACAAGCACCTACAATTCAGAGGGCAACGCCATCGGCCGACTTTTCGAACACTCATATGCTTCAGAACGACGTTTGCCAGCCAGCGGAAATAGAACCAACTCGCTGCCACGTGCCTCGCACGATACGATGCCCACATTGCGATAGCAGTGAGCTTCGACGAGCACTATTGAGGGGCCGCTGACCGGTCGGCATACCGCCCGCAGGAGCTTTACGCAAACAATCTACACCCGTGACGAACGTCAAGCGACCGCGACCCCACCAGACCTCAACATGTCCAATGCGCCCTTGAAGGACGTCGCGCAGAAGATCCTCGAGGACGCGCTTTCCAGTATCATACACGACATAGTCAGCAACCAGCACAGAGAGCATAGGAAACTTCTTGCGTCGCTAGACCCAACCACGAAGCTGCCACATTGCGAGACATGCAAGCTCCCGCGACTGCTGGACCCGCCTTTGGCTCCCAAAGTCCGAGGTGCAACGTCAGATCCGCCGTCGAATACAAACTATTGCGACAGGAAGGCTTGGTCGCGGCGGCCAGGTCACGATATCTATGGGAATCCATTCCTCAAATCTGATGTCACCGGCCGTCCCCTGACTAAGAAAGAGCGTGAGGCACAGAAGAACAGCAAGAAAGATGACGGAACACCCGCAAGCGAAAACGCCGATGCCGACGGTACAGGACCACCATCACCCACAGAAGAGCCCGAGGCTAAGGACAAGGGCAAGCTAGAGAAGGGCGAGAAGAAGGCCAGCAAGATTGACGAGAAGCTGAGGAAGGGAGAGTACGTTCCTTGGCACACATGCCCCAGCTGCAAACGCAGTCTGCTCATCACACGATTCGCCAAGCACTTGGAGCAGTGCATGGGTCTTAGTGGCCGTGCGGCGAGTAGGAACGCCATGGCCAAGATCAATGGCACTCCAGCCGGCTCAAGAGGAGCTACACCAAACCCCAGTCAGGAAGGGAGCAAGGACAACGACGAAGAGGAAGGTGATCTGGGGACCAAAGGCAATGGCGGTGTCAGAAAGAAGCTACTTAAGAAAGGCCTCAAGGACAAGGTCAAGAAGGAGAAACCTAACGGCAAGCTGCCGAAGGGCCTTGCGGCGAAACGACCGCCTAATCCTACCGGCCCACCTGCGTTCCCGAACAGGTCATCCCCAGCTCCGCCATCAATTGGGGATGGCAAACGAGACAGAGATGAGCTGGGCGATGATGAAGAAGACGAAGTTCATGTGAAGAAGCGCCAGAAGCTGCAGAGAGTTGGCAGTACTGCGAGCATATTGTCCCAGAGCACTACGGCTCCGGAGATGGAGCGGCAGGAAAGCAACGACGGAAGTTTCGTGAATGAGGAGAGTTTCGCGGACGATTGATGGCACACCATCTCTGCGGCTCAAGCATAGTCCATCGGCGTATTTGGCATCGTTAGGAGCTTTTCGGATCACAGCACCATAAGGCGAAGTATGCCGTGTAGTTATAGGGCAACATAAGCCGGCGTAAGGACTGGCTGTCGTGAATCTACCTGTACAACAAAGTGGCTTCCGCGATACATATTGGGTGACTATCGTGACTATCCACTCGCCAGCGAATTCACCGTTTTAACATGAGAAGCGGCGCGATGACACTAGGTCGTCGATCCACACGAACACGACGCGGCAGATGACATTCGTAGCTCGCCAGTGGCCTCCGATCGTGATGTCGTGGACATATGTGCACAGGCTTGGGCAGATACGTTGATGTGGCGTGTGCGAGCTTCATGGCTGGTCGCAAAAGGCTCTCATCGTGGCGCGGAAGAACGACGCGTGTGAAACACGAAGCATGCATGTGTGTGCAGTTCTTTGGCGGATGACGACAGATCCGAGTGTCTGGACCAGCGATTGTGAATGGCCACGACCACTGCTGTTGCTGCTGCTGCTGACAGCAGTACCACAGACTTTTTTGGTGTGCAGCTCTCGCACCTGTTCACACGCTGGCTCCCTCTTGGAGAACTCTCTTCGGCCTGCTCAGGCGTGACAGTAAACCCAGAACTGTTCGCCCCTTGACTCGCTGGCTCCCTAGCATCCGCAACCAAGTCAGAGCAGGACTCGGCTCCCTGCGATACACATTCTTGCCCAGTGTTCGACAACGCGCACAGGACCAGATCTACCGCTACCTCGTTGCCCGACACCTCCGCAAGCAGCTCAGACGACAGGCAGGATATTCTGCCTCCAAGATCTCACGGCACCCGAGATCGTCTCGTCTGCGAGCAAACGATGGGTCTGCTGCTGAGCAGTCGAAAATGGCCTATACTGGAGCCGACAGCGGACTTAGCTATGGCGAATACTCAGGAGGGAGGGAGCCGGGCACAAGGAGGAAGAAGCTAGCGGGATACTTGAAGACTGCCAACGAACTGCGGCAGAGCTACTTTAGTGGTGACACAGTCCGTGGATCCCATGGCCCTGAAGATGGTCCCGGTGCTTTTCCAGACGTCGCAGTGGTGCGTAGCGGCAATGAAGAGATGATTCTGTTCCCAAGCTATGCCCGCAGACATGTCAAAAGTAAGGTGAGCAACGCTCGACCAGAGCAATGTGCCACGCTGAGTCCCAGCTGCTGACTGCTGTCAAGCAACCAACAGCTACTACACCCGGCCGAGAGTTGAGTGAAGAAGAGTTCTGGCGTCGCGAGTGGGAGAAGCAAGAAGATGTGAATGCCATAGTCGACGTGGATGTGCGTGGCTGGATCTACACCCCACCGAAGGGCCAGCATACGCGGAAACAAAGACTATTGATTGGTCTTGCCAGGCAACTCTCGGGAATCTCAGCGCCCACCTCCAATGGTAGACCAGGAGAATCGAGCCAGGCCAGTGCAACACCAAGCCGTGCTTCTAGCCCGACGAAGCAACAAGATGAAGATCTTATCAATCTCGAAGCTGCAAACATCATCCGTACGGGTCAACAAGAGGAGCAGTATGCAAGTCGCGGCGCATTTTCCGAGAGACCCAGTCAGCCAAAAGATACCGACAGCATCTATGGAGACGCGCAGTCAGACTATATTATGCCACGTGGTCGGCCAGGAACCATTGGCAGTGCCACTTCACAGGACTCGGACCAAGCGGGCATTGCGTCGATGCAGAAGCGAACATCTTGGCAAGCGCCTGGTAAGATGACTTCTGCTGAGCTCGCTGTTGCCAATACCCATCTTATGACGCGGCTCAAACCGTTCATGGCGAACCCCTTGGCGAACGCACCAATCAGTGCCTTCTTCTACAATGAACAGGCATCGCGCCAGTTGACCGTCTACACAGATGCGTCTGGTCATTTTACCTTTCGAGCAGCGCTTGACTTCATCCCGACTCATGTACGAGTCTTGGCTGGAGAGAAGCTGTCGGCTACCGAAGAAGTCGCGGTCACCTCCCCTACAGGTGTGAGCTTGATCAGCGACATCGACGACACGATCAAGCACTCCGCCATAAGCGCCGGGGCGAGAGAGATCTTTCGAAATGCCTTCATCCGTGAACTCGGCGACCTCACCATCGAGGGCGTCCGAGAGTGGTACAATACTCTGCACGATATGGGCGTCAAGTTGCACTACGTTTCGAATTCACCATGGCAGATGTACCCAGTCTTGACAAGTTATTTCAAGCTGGCGAATCTACCACAAGGTTCGTTCCACCTCAAGCAATACAGTGGCATGCTTCAAGGCATATTCGAGCCCGTCGCAGAACGCAAGAAGTCGTCTCTCGAGAAGATAATGCGCGACTTTCCAGATAGGAAATTCGTTCTGGTCGGCGACAGCGGCGAGGCTGATCTCGAGGTATACCTAGAAACTGCATTGGATCATCCAGGCAGAGTACTGGGCATATTCATCCGAGACGTGACGACTACGCCTTCGAAAACCGGGTATTTCGACCCTAATGACAGCAGTCCAGGTGGTAGCAAGCGTCATTCACGCAACCACTCTCGACATCAAAGTGGCGATTCATTGGCTATGTCCAAACGGCTTTCGCGTCCCCAGGACATTCGCAACGATGATCCGGAGTTGGAGGCGGCCATCGCTGCATCCCTGGAGGATATGGAGGAGCAAGCTCGCCACGCTAGACGTTCGATCAACCCAGATGCATTTTCCAACGATTCACTGCAATCTAGAAGGGGTAGTCAAGGTAGAACCGGCCCAAGATTGCCGGCCCGTCAGGCAGCGCAGCCAGCCGAGGGCGACTTGATCGACTTCTCGGAAACTGCCCCGTCCAGTTCATGGCTAGCTCCGCCATCACGCACATCATCGGCCCGCCATGATCTAGATGAGCTTGTCGCGAGAAAGAAGCCCTCACCCTCGCCGCCACCGCCCCCGAAGCCGCAAGGTCTTCGAGGACACCCTGGTCCTCCCGATCCAGCTATCTCGGCCATTGACCATGCTGAGAAGACGCCCCCTCCACGTCCTAGAAAACCGTCGAGCGCAGTGAGGCCAAGTAACGTCCCACAAATACAGACCCATCAACCATCGCCATTGTCTCAAGTCACGAGACAAGAATCAACAAGGAAACCGCCTCCGCCTCTTCCAACGAGGCCCAGGACTTACCGGGAGATGGCCAAAGACACGTTATCGAAAGCTCGTCCATCGTACGGAACGCAGTGGCAAGGCGATTCGTCCTTTGGGCAGAGCGCATCACGCAAATCTTCTCGTAGTCGCAGTCAGCCAACATCTCCATTGGCTCGACCAATGAGTTCTGTCAAGTCATTCGAGGACCTCAATCTGCCGTCATCAGCCATGAATCATGCCCCTCCTCCGCCTCCGCCGCGACGCAATGTTACGTCCTACTCTCTGACGCAAGCTCGGCAAGCATCGTCTAACAGGCGATCTGCTACATACGATGATGATAGCCTTCCAGGGAGTCCCGGAGAGAGCGTGAGCAAGAAGGAGTTCTTGTGGAAGCAGCGCCTCGACAGGGCGAGAAGTATTCTCGAGCGCAATGGCGTCACCCTTCGGACTTGGCGAGTCGGCAGTGACGTTGCAGACTTCTGTGTACGATTGATTGAAATGGAACTGCGGAAGATTGAGCGCGAGCACAACTCGGAGAAAGATGGCAACCACAGCGAGAAGAGATGAGCCATCTGGCGCTTCACAGGAGTAGTATAGCGAGGACTCTGTGCAAGAATACAAAGATACCCCCTAACAGCGCTCTCTCGCTCTTGGCCAAAACTACGCTCTGCCCCCAGTGATCTCGACCACGCTTCCGCTGATATACCTCGATTCATTGCCAAAGAGGAACGCCACCACGTCTGCAACTTCTTCCGGCATACCGTTCCTTCCTAGAGCAACTTTGCTTGTCTGCGCGGCAATAGCTTCAGGCCCAGCAACCACGCCAGCATTCGTTGGTGTATCGATGTATCCCGGCGCAACAGCATTGACCCTAATTCCTTTCGGACCCAACTCCAATGCCAGAGCTTTCGTAAAGCCAACGATACCCCATTTTGTAGCACAGTAAATGGCATAATTTGCAGCGACGCTGACGCCCATTATACTGCTAACATTCACAATACTGCTGCCTTCCTTAAGAACCGGAATCGCTGCACGAGTGATGGTATACGTCCCCTTCAAGTTCGTGTTCATGAGCTTGTCCCAGTACTCGTCAGTAGTGTCTTCCAACGCATAAGCTGTCGGATTCACCCCAGCGCAGTTGAAGATGTGATCGAGCCGGCCGAGCTTGGAGATGATATTGGAGATGAAGTTGTTGCAGTCTGTTGTTTCGGCGACATCGAAGATTTCTTGATGGTGATTGCCACCGCAGAGTTCGTTGGTTTGGGTCAAGCCGGCGGCGTTTATGTCCTGTAGCGCCAGCGTGCAGCCGAGAGAGGACATTTTGATGGCTGCGGCACGGCCTATGCCGCTGGCTGCGCCGGTGATGAGGCAGACTTAATTGTTGGAGGGTTGGGGTGCCATCTTGCCGCTACGTATCGTATGTTAGGATTTGGGTGCTGTGTATAGACGTGCGAAGCATTGAAGAGGCGCAGATGGACCAGTGTTGGTCATCACATAAGATCCATGCCAGAGGCATCGAGTTGCCCGAATGTGCAGATAGGCCGTGGAGCAATTGGAAAGCTACTGATGCTCGCATGACGATGTTTGACCTGTACTAGCCATCAGCCATGAATATCTGCTGCAAACATCGCGTGCCATCTGCTGCGGATGGCTCCAATGCTTTCTGAGCCCACACCCGACGCATTCGCATTCATCTCAGGAAGGTTCCGTCCTGAGGCGCAGCGGCAAGAACAGCGCCCGGGCTGCTTGTTGACGTGACTATATGTAAGCTTATCGAAGCTCTAGATCCGTTCCGTCAGTCGCCGGTGAGGTATCAACATTGCATGTCGACAAAGACATCAGCAGGTTCTTCATATCCCACTGACAGTTCCTTTCCTCTGCCACGATAAAGTCTCGTGAATATGAGGGAGTGCCTAGGACGGCGGTGATCTCCACAGGCCGTTCGGCGTGCTCGGCCTCTAATAATTAGAGCAGGTCCAGGCCAGCACTGGCCCACAGGCACTGCAGGGAACGACGATCGGCAGACCCTGCATGTCAGTGCCACGGCACCCTTGCGGCGGCCAAGGTTGCTTTACAGCTCCGTCTCGCTCTTGTGACAGTTCCAACCGTAGAGGTAACTTACAGGCTTACAGCTACTAGTCGCATTGGGAACAACAGGCACAGCCCCTGCGGGACAGCCCCAAGAGTGTTCAGCTCTCCCGGCGCAATGTTTGCGTGCCTGACGACCATCTCTGAGCACACTTCACGCTTCTTGGCCTAGGCATCGTTGTGCTGTGTCAAAAGATTGCAATGGTCATCCTGGCCCGACGAAGTTCCAACTCGAGCTCGACCTCAAACCGCACCTTTGACTGGACCCGCAAAGATGCTCGAACGAACGACTTCCAGCGATATACGAGAGAGAATGTCGACTGGAGCAAGTCACCGCTCGGTCCCATGGCCATGTGGCCTGCTACTTTGCGACAGCTAGTCCTACTCTCTACTGCTGATACCTCGCCATCCGCTGTTGTTCACGGCCTTGCCAACGACGCTGTGATCGTGTACAATGAAGCCTTCGCGACCCTGATTGGCAACAGGAGCCCTGCGCTGCAAGGCCAAGCAGTGCAAGGGCAACTGGTAGACCTGTGCCCAGACTTCGAGGCTATCCTTCACAGACAGGAAAGCAATGGGCGCGCGGAATTGGTCAGGCATCAGCGAGTAAGGCAAGATCGCCTAGGATTTGTTCAAGAGAAGGAATTCACTTGGAAGTTCGTACCGGTTGTTGGCGACGACGGGCAGATATCTGGTAGCGTAGTCACGGTTGAGGAAGAGAATAAGATGCCTCCACGTAGAGAGAGAAGCAAGTCTGCAGCTCGAGAGATCGGCAATGCAGTGAAAAGCGCGATTGAACACACTTCTTTACAGACCATGAAGAACGTCCGGCGGCTGGACGAGCATTTCTCGGGGCGGAGCTGTAATTGCGAGGTGAGTTACATGTCATCGTCTTACTCGCGACATATCATCGAGCTTCTAGCTAACCACCTTTAGAAACTCTGGCAAATCCACCAGCAGATGGAGATCATTGAGGCTAGGTACGAGAAGTTCGCTGACTATTCTCCCGTTGGAATCGCTGCCTTGAACGATTCGTACGAGGTAGAATGGGCGAATAGATCGTACTACGATGTTACTGGATCACCCCAGGAATCGAAGACGCTTCTGGACTTTATCCACCCAGACGACGTTGAGGTGGCACGGCAACAATTCGATCTCGGAGCCTACCATGAGAACTCTTTCACATTCGAATGTCGCTTGAAGAAATGGGCCGGTCGACCAGCGGTTAGCCCCCTGGAGACCGTACCAGAGCTTTACCCATGTTGGGTATTGGTCAGCGGATATCGAGAAAATGATCATGAGCACAACACGATGCTATGGATGATCGACATCACAGCCCATAAGACCGCCGAAGATTTGCTACGGCGCCGTATGGACGAAGCAGTGGAAGAAAAGCAACAGAAAGAACGGTTCGTCGACACCATTTCGCATGAGATCAGAAATCCACTCAGTGCTATGATACATTGTACAGACGAGATCATCGAGAACGTACGACAGACGACGACAGAAAAGTCACATACAGTGTTGGAAGCCGCAGAAACAATATCCTACTGCACCCAGCACATTCGAAACATCGTTGGAGATGTTCTCACTCTGTCCAAATTGGATTCGCGTCTCGTGGAGATAAGTCCAGCGCCGTCAAATCCGCGCGAAGTCATACAAAACGCTTTGAGGATATTCCAAGCCGAACTCCGCGCCAGTGGCATAACGCTAACCTTCCAGGAGGACACATCGCTATCGCAGCTGGAAGTCGAATGGCTCTTGCTCGACTCTCATCGTATGCTACAGGTCTTGATCAACCTTGTAACCAATGCAATCAAGGCCGTTAAGGATAGACCGGAGCCTAGAGTCACAGTCAAGCTGAGCGCAACGGCCAAAGCTCCGTGTGAGGCTACGGAGCTTATCCAGTGCGTTAAGCCCCGGCAACATCCAAGGGCCGTCCACTTTGGCGATCGATATATTAATGAGCCTTCTCTTTACCTAGCCATCACGGTTCAAGACAACGGGCCAGGCCTCACCAACGCTGAAATGACGAGCTTGTTCGAACGCTTTGCACAGGCGAATCCCAAGACCGAGAGCAAGTACTCCAGTGGTCTTGGCCTGTTCATATCCAGGGACTTGACTGAACTCCAGGGCGGTCGGATCGGCGTCTCATCACAGCCAGGCGTAGGATCTATGTTCGTCTTCACGGTGGAGACGAAACGAGTAGCAGCGCCGAAAGTGCTGCCAAAGATGCCATCTTTGGAGCTCCCTACAGACCTGCGTCAATCGACTGGATCACCGGTATACTCCGTTATACCCAAGACAATACCGCGGAAACCCATTGTGCAGCGAATCCAGCAGGAGCGACCGAGAGTGAAGAGAGTTCTTATCGTGGAAGATAATCTCATCAACCAGAGAGTCCTGGCCAATCAACTACGCAAGCGTGGCTACGAAGTGAGCGTTGCGAATCATGGGGGGGAAGCTTTGGAGGCACTACACATGACCGATTCCTCGCCAAACTCACCAAATGGTGGTACCCCTCTGGTCACTGACACTTTCGACATTATCCTCATGGACATCGAAATGCCTGTAATGGACGGAGTGAAATGCACCAAGAAAATCAGAGCCTTCGAACAAGATTGCAACGGCGCTTCACGGCTGAAAATCGTTGCCGTCACAGCGAACGCTCGCAGCGAACATGGAACAGCTGCGCTTGAGGCTGGTATGAATGCTATTACTACGAAGCCCTACAAGATTGCGGACTTGGTTGAGCAAATCGAGGAAGTCTGCAGGCCTGGGGGATGAAGTGACTAGAGCGTCATAAAAGCGACTGAAAGAATATTGGGATGAGTTATCCTGCAGCAAAACTTATTTGCTTAAATTCCACAGAGGCAGTGATGTATGCCCCTTCAGATACCTCCCGTCTCGTCAGGAGGTCGAGCTGATCTGTCCCGGCTGGGACAGCAATGATACCATCGACAGCCATGCCAGCCCCCCGAAGCTGCTTACGAAACAATGAGCATGAGAAGACAAGGACTCGTTGCTTCGCGACCACCCGATCACTCATTGCGTAGACCATCTTTGCATGTTCAGGAGAGCCCAGACACCGGGAGTTCAACAGTATCATCCGGACAAAGAGTTCGAGGAGAGCACATAAGTTTCTAGAATGACACTATCATCGATACCTCATCATACAGATTCGCGTGGACCCATAACACACTGCCAGTGCGACCTCGCTCCAAACGCATCATTAGTCTTTATGATATACACAATAGATGTCCATGCCACGAGCGTGCTCTAATAACCGCTAGCTGATCTTGCCGATGCGCCTCCTCGCAACATCAATTTTGCCTTGCACACGATCAACATCCTGCTCAACAAGACCCAGCATCTCATTCTGGATAGTGAGCTCCTCGTTGATCTGAATGCCCATATCCTTCAGCTTCGCCACAGTTTTGCCCAGCGACAAGACATCTTCATCTTGCTCTTGCATGACTTGCTGCTGCAACTGCAGCACACCATTATTGTCCAGCTCGCGCGTTCGTTCAGTCTCCTTTAACGGTCCTCCTAGTACACGCCCACTAGGCTTCGCAGCGGCAGTGCCTCGCCACAGGCCCTCTTTATCACCTGCCGTCGCTGCAGCACCGGCGTTTATGCCGCTTGATGCATTGGCGGTCTTTGTCGCCATGCTCCGTAAAACTGCTTCAAGACCTTCTACTTCTTTCTTCGCGGCGCCGACCAAGTCTCGCCTTCGCCTTAGTTCTCCATCCCCAAGACGTTTCGCGCCGGCCCAGCCTGCATCGTCGCCCTTCCTCGCTGCTGCCATGGCCTTTAAGCCATCATCCAGCTGTGCTATTGACGTCGCCGCTCTCACCAGGCTAGCTTTTGCTTCTGCGGAGAGTGTATGTTGCTGCTGTGCCGTCGTCGCTGCTTCTCTTTGCTTAAGCTGTTGTCGGGCACTTTGTATTTGCGACTTCAGATCGCGGTGAACGTCGAGCCACTGGTTCGGGTCGGTCACGGCGCTACTGTCGCTACCTGGCCGTTGGGTTGCTGTGGTGTTGGTCGTGATACCAGTCGGCAGGTTCAGGAACGCTCGCCACGCGCTGCTGCTCCGCCATCGCGCGTCGTCGGACTCTACGATGTGTTTGATGTACTTTTCTAAGGCCTGCCGTCTGTCCTCGGTCATCGCCTCGTTGTTCACGGTGCGTCGCAGCCATGACTTGCCGGGAAGGGCGACAGGAGGAGCCGGACCTGCCTGCGAGATCAGTTCTTGGTCGAGATGTAGGAAATCCGAGTAGCGCTTCTTGATCTCATGTCTTCGGAGTGGGAGCTGTAGGACTATGTGGTAGACCGTGTATGGCTTCCCAGAGGCGTCGGCAACGGAAGTGGACGGTATCGAAATGTGAAGAGCGGGAGCCATGTCGATGTGTGTGTTTGTCTCTATGTTGATCCCATCGCAAGCAGTGCCTGTTGGCCTGGTGGGTGTGTCGAGGCTGCTGTCACGCGCCGGGACGGTGAGATGGTCAGGTGGTCAAAGTGGATGTCTATGTCGTCTCCAGTCATAGGCACCAGTGTCGCTCTCGTAGCATGTGGGAATTGGTGTCCACTGTCGCTCGGCAACAATAGAGTGTATACCTGTAGACAGTGGTAAGGCGTCACTGGCTGGGAACTTGAAGCTCCAAGATCGCGCTGCGTCATGCCGAGCGAGCGAAAGCATGTGAAGCCCTACTGTAGCGCCAGGCACAACTTTACTAGACTCACCACTACCTTGCGGCAACATCGATACACAACACACCGGACAGGTGACGCTGACCGACGATGCAGTCCATCCGCCAGATTGAACGCCTCAATCAGACTGAGCTCGACAAGTGCGTCCCGTCGAACGCATCATGGCATACCGACTATCGCGACACTGCCTATGTCTACATCGGCGGACTGCCCTTCGAGCTCAGTGAAGGAGACATACTCACCATCTTCAGTCAATATGGCAATCCAGTCCACATCAACCTCGTTCGCGACAAGGATACTGGCAAGAGCAAAGGGTTCTGCTTCCTCAAGTATGAGGATCAGAGAAGTTGCGATCTTGCTGTAGACAACCTCAGCGGGGCTGGTGTCATGGGCCGCGTGATGAGCGTGGATCACACTCGGTACAAGAAGAAGGAAGGCGAAGTGGAAGGTATTATGGATGAGGAAGAAGCGCAAGAAGACACAGACAAGGAGGATGGGGATCGCAGGAAACGTAGAAAGACGGAAAGCGAAAGTGAGGAGGAAAGGCCTTTGATCAAGGAAGAGATTGAGCTGCAGAAGCTGCTACGTGATCACGACGACGATGATCCCATGAAGGAGTACCTGGTCAAGGAGAAGCGAGAAGAAATTGCCGAAGCTTTGAAGAGTGTTGTGAAGCACAAGTCGAAGGATCAGGATCGCGGTGAGAGGAAGCACCGGCACCGGCATCATCATCGTTCAAGGAAGCGCGATGATGAGGAAGGGGGAAAGGAGCATAGATCACGACGTAGGCGAGACGAACATGAAGGCGAGCCGCACCGTTCGAGGCGAGGAGACAAAGACGAGGAGGATATCGGCAAGCACAGGTTGCACCGGGCCCGACGAGAACGATCACGCTCACCTGGATCCGATGACTGCCGACGGAGCGAGCGAAAGCCACGCAAAATCTCTGGAGGCTCGGATCCCAGGCGAGATAGGAATGGACGTTACGATAGCCGTATAGACGGAGTTGAAGCTGTTGCTCGTTCATACGTCAAGTAAACGATATCAGCTACCATGACTCCTCATCCGTATCATAGCTTGCAACTGTCATGGAGAAGCAGCCGCGAACACCACCAACGCCTTGCTTTCACGATGCACACATTTCCCAAGGTCCCTAGAACTCATCAACTCGGACCTTGAGACTACCACTCACTGACTTCAGGCCAATGGCGCCATGGCCATCGACACCCTTCCTAGCCACCAAGTGCTTGAACATAGATCCTCTGCGCTCATCTGACACGATCTCGACATCCTTCCCACTCACATCGATACTGCCGCTAATGGTCTCTCCTTCGATCCACCCGCTCCATTCTTGCGGATAAATGACATCGATAGACCCACTCGTTGATGTGCTCTTATGACTTGTGTGCGCTTCTGACCAAGGCTCGCCAGGGAACTCCTGGTGTGTTAGGACCTTGATCTTCGTGTGGCCAGAACGAGTATCAGTGTGAAGGTTTGATGGCATCTTGCGGTCAAACCTGGGTAGCAGATCCAGAGTGATGCTTCCAGAAACAGTGTGATAAGAGCTGAAGGATCCAAGGATATAAGACCCTGATATGGAGCTTGATTGGCCTTCTACCCTGGCGATATATTCACGTTCGGGTATGTCGCCACTGCTCGGGAAGCGCGATTTGATGCTGCCGGACCTGGACTGGGCTATGTACTCTGCTGGCTTCGTGTGCTCGGGATCGGCCTGTTTCGGGTCTACCACTACATCGATGGAGCCGGACTGACTTTTCAGTGACAGCAAGTCACGTAGGGCGAAGTCTCCCTTGATGGACCCAGATATGACATCGACTCGTGTCTCTCGCGAAGACCAATACGCCACTTGCACCTTGCCTCGAATCGTATTGAAGGTAGATGGCCCGCCAATCTCGAGAACGGAAAGATCTTCTGTGCCTTCGGCACTGCTGAAAAGACCATCTTCGACATTGACATCGAGATTTTCAATGACCAGTTCCCATCCATCGAGTCTAACTCCCGAACGTACTTCAATCTTGACGTACACCCACATACACGGTCTTGCTCTATACCCACCCTGGGTTTTCTTCAGATCCGGTAGCTGAAGCATCAACGAGTCTTCTGTCTTGACAAAGTTTGACGCAAGCCATGTCCAAGGTTTGGTGGTCGCATAAGACAAGGAAAGTCGCACATCTTCGCTCTGATTCTGCAGACCGGGCTGTACGTTCACCGTTCCCTTGATGCCCCCAGAGATCCAGTCCGAGCCCTCCATAAGCTCCACGAAGGAAAAGTTTGATATTCTCGAAAAACTGAATGACTGAGTCTCGCTATAGTACTCGTATGGACATTCAGCACTCGCAGGAGCCGACGCCTCAGGTGGTAACGCTGGGCCTGGTGGATCGTTCGGAGAAGCACCGCCTTGGTCTGGATCGCCGTTACTACCACTCTCGCTCGCGCTATCTGAAGCGCCGATGGCCAGGAGGACTGTTACTACAAACACAGCCGCAAGGAGAATGTTGCAGACCGACAATTTCTTCAGGCAGAATAGCCATCTTCGTTGACGCCTTTTGCCCCTGACGCCTGTGAGTAAACCGGTCTCTTCGTCGGACAGATGTCGTCTGATGAGCGCAGGATCACTCATGCTCTGCGGCGCTGACGATTGAGGCTGAAACTGGCCGAAGGCAGTGCCTTGTGGTGTGAATGAAGGCGCTTGAGAAGACGGGGAATGATTATTTGATGGCATATTCGTCTCGTGGTAGAACCGTTGCCCGTATGGCCGGCTAGCAGTCACAGCTTCATAATCTGGCGGCGGCGCCTCTGTGTTCGACATTGGTGCTTCTGACTCGCTCCATCGTGTGTGTGTAGGAGCTGGATTTGGTGTTGACTTGGCAGCGCGCGGCCATGCTTCTTGTGCCTTGGTCCCCGCTTGCCGCCATTGTGGCAGGTCGTTTGCTGAGAAATGTCTTGCGCGATCTTGCGAGTCGAATACCTCGTCTGTAGGGGTCGCAGTGAAGTCCGATTCAACATCAGAGTCGACGCCTAAGTCAGAATCTGTCTCGTAGTCATCGTCGTAGCTTACAGCGCCCGCCATTGATCTTGGAGATCTCGAATCAGTGATGCGACGGGGGAGACTGGCCAAAGCTATGCAGATGAATGGAAGGAAGGGAAGGATAAGCTCCTGACGATGCTGCCTCACACTCTGGAGCGAAGACATTCCAGATAGGTGAATGCATACCTAGGCAGCGAGATATCCATGCCGGACAGCGGCATGCTACGGCGGGGTTGCGCTGAGCAATGCTCCAATGCTCCAATCGAAAGGTGCTGTCAGGATCCTTCGAGGACACAGCACGCGACAGTGCTCGCGATTGCCGATTTGAGAGGGCAACGCAACATAGTGCCTGTGCCCGGGCTCTTCACCGGACGTAAGACACATGCCCTGAACGCACGCTGACTTGAGCTTGTACAGCGTCTTCGCGCATAAGAGTCACATTGCAGGGGCTGCAGCAAGGGTCGAGTAACCCTGGTACGGGCTCCTGACTATTCCGCATTCTGCCATAGTATATATAGCCGTGCGCGGGGCGCCGTACTAATTAGACTCTGGCTTCGAGACTTGATATCGATAGCGGAAGGTATAGTTAGTATTCTTAAAGTAGTAAGATTTAGCTATTATATAGCTAGAAATAATATTAGTATCTATAAGGGCGCGCGTACCGTAGGGTCCGAATAAGAGAGTTGTTGTTCTACGAAGCTACAAAAGAGGAGCGCGAGGCGCGGCGAAGTTATAACGTAAAGCTAAGCCGCGCTAACCCGATACGGAAGGTCCGTCGGTCTAAGAAGCGTGTTACTAAGCTTAAGAAGTAAGAGAAGGACCGTAGCCGGTCTAAGGAAAAGTAAGACCTACTACCTTAGCGAACCGAGTCTAAAGAGTTACTAGAGCGTCGGCAAAATAGAGGTAAGCCTAATAAGAAGAAGTTAGACCCGGATTTATCGGACTTATTAGACGAGGACGACGGTAATAAGGGCCGTAAGAATAGCCGTAAGGACGGTAGTCGTAAGGGTAGGAAGAATTGCCTAAGCACCGACTTAGATAGTAACCCTATCTCCGTATATACGACTTACGACGCCGATATAACTACTAGTATTAAGTCCTCTAATAAACTAAAGGCCCCTACTAAGTTCGATCTAAATAGCGACGATATTAAGTTCTAAGAGTAGTAGCGTACTACCGAAGCTAAGCTCTAAGCCTCGAAGTACCGTACTATAAAGGACTCCCTTTAGAACGTCTAGAGCTAGTTAAAGAACGGTATATAGACCTATATCGACTTAAAGATCCCTAGTCTTACTAAGTCTACGGAAGGTACGACTACTTAGTACGCTTCTATAGATAAGATAATAGAAGATCTAGCCTAATACTACGGTACCCGTAATGCCTATACTAATACTATAACTAAGCTTAATAGTCTATAGTAGAGTAATAAGGAGAAGTTTAGTAACTTCTACCTATCCTTCCGTAAGAACGCCGACATCGTTAACCTTAATAACGGCGCGAAGGAAAAGAAACTCGAGAAGGACTTCCTACTCTATAAGTTGAACTCGCACTACGATAACCGTATTATAAACGAGGACATAGTCAATATGACCCTTAGGCAAGTCGTGTCTACGCTATATAACTACGAGGACAAGTTTAAGGCGTTCGACCTTAAGTACGGTAAGACCGGTAATAGTAATAAGACCTAAGGTAATAAGAAGACTACTAAGGGTAACGACGATAAGAAGGATACGGCTTCGGGTAGTAGCGGTAATAATACTAACCCGAACGCTAAGACTAAGTAGGCTAATCGACCTTAGGCATTTTAGTATATCTAACCTTTAGATACTACTCGCGCTTAGGAATATATCGATTAGAATCGGTACTTAAAATACGAATAAGAAGGTCACCGCCGTGTCGACACCGATTAGTACCCCCTTCGAGATGTCGCCCGCCGCCTATTTACGCTAGGCTATAACCTAAGTAATAACCGCCGTAACGGTAGTAATAGTAGTAATACTAATAATACCGGCGGCGCGGGAAACGCCTAGTCTACTCCGTAAGCGTAATACGTAGTAGACCGTACGAGTTAGAGTTACGAGAAAACGAGAAAAAGTATCAATATAAACATAGGCCTCCTAAGAGAGGTAAGGTTTTAAGTATATCGGTATACTCCCTACTAGCTATAAACTACTCTATAGATAAACATAATCCGGTAATAGCTTCTTATCTAGTTATACTATATATAGTAGATAGAAAGATCCCTACTTAAACCCTTTATAATAATAGTACTAACTCTACGTACTTTAATATCGACTTTACGTATAAGAACAACCTTTATATAATATAGCTACCTAATCCGTTAGGGCTAATATTAGTAGATAGCCGACCTACTAGTGACCTTATTACTTATAGAACAACGGTATAGATTCAGATCGGTAACTACGTAGAGACTAGGTCTAGCTACTACGTATTACTAGAATACGATATAGTCCTCGGCCGTCCCTAGTACGACGAGTATTAACCTACGTTCTACTATACGTTAGGAACTATAACACTATTCTTACTATATTATCGATAGAACTATATACTCGGAACTAAACTAGTATACGTATAGTCTATTAACGATAAGAGTATTATACTAAGAGACGTTCTTTAGACCGAGATACTAATACTAGAGAGTTCGCGACCTTAAGCTCTATCTAATTACGTCAAACCCTACGTAGAGGATAAAGACGAACCTATAGTAGTATCGGAGACGTATACGACGAAGGTAGTAATACGACATGCCGTCGACACCTACGATAAACCGGAACCGTCTTATTACGTCCGCTAGCTACTACCTGCCGATAGGGTTAAAACACTTAAGCGCCTAGCGCGTCGAACGAAGAAAGAACTAAAGGTCGAGACTAAGCCGGAGATCGATATCAAGCCTATTAATATAGAAGTACTTCGGCGTATAAGCCGGAGGAAGGGCTATAAAGTATATATAATATAGATGTTTAACCCGAAAGAAAATCTTAATAAGTAAGTCGCGCGAGACCCGCTATCCGCGTATATACTAAAGGCTTTTAGTATAAGAGCGAAGCTAGTACTAGGAGGTAGCGCGGCGATATTAGTAGATACTAATACTTAAGAAAACATAGATAGACAGGAGGAGCCCCGGGGTGACTATACCTAGCGGTAACTTAACGCCTCTACTATATTAGCTAACGACTATTAACGTTTTATAAACGGTAAGGACAAAGACTAGGGTCCTATCCCTTTACTACTAGTAGAGTTTAGGAAAATAGCTAGGCTATTTAGCCGTAAGGAAGTAGATAAGGTCCTATCGCGCCGGCCTAGTATAGACTATAAGATTAAGCTAAAGAATAGTTAGACACTACTATTTCGAAGACTATACTCCTTCTCTATACGAGAGAACGAGGTAATTAAGAAGTAGATTAACGACTAACTTAAGAAAGGTTTTATTTAGAGAAGCGTATTACTAGTAGTAGTACCTATTCTTATAGTCTGTTAAGAATATATAGGCCGTAGGACAAGTATGTAGGTGTGGGTGTGTCATGTGACTAGATCACGTGACTAGGGTTTACTAGCCTATAGGCTAGTAAACATCCGGATACCTAGCATCTACCTATACTAATACTAGCGATACTATATATAGATACACGCTATCCTATTAGGTCCTTCTTTGTCTTTTATATAATCCGCCGTCTTCTACTACTACGTAACTCGTACCTATTTAATAGGTTATAAGCCCGGGTTAGTAACTCGGTGTTTCACCCTCGACAAAGTCGTATTAGAGTTATTCCTCTTTAGAACAAAAGGAAGGTAGACTAGAGGCCGCACCCGTATTGTATAGGAAGCTATAGCCGTACTATAGGTGTATATAAGACGTAAAAGAGCCTAGTAAGGCACTATTAGACTCCGAGTTAGAGAGCCTATACTAATACCTTAGATAAGTAGGCGAGCTTACTAAGAAGAGTCGCTCTCCGGACATCGCGTTCGTATCGACTAACTATTTATTCTAAGAGAGCCGTAGTGTCTTAGAAACCCCCTCTACTAAGAGAGTTACGCTATAGTGTCTTAGTACTAATACGATCCTTCGACTTTCCTCCCCTTCCCGGCGGATAGCTATCCTCTCCGCTATTAACCTCGCGTTCGTTTTATCCTATTTCGATCCGATCGCGTACGACCGAATACATCCTTTTACCTAAGGGTAGCTAACCTGTCCCTTAACTTATAAAAAATAGAGAACGAGACTAGGTTTATAAGAAAGAGAGTAGCACCTGTTCTAATAAGAGAGAACCACGAAATATAGTTCAAGCTAATAAGAATATACCTAGTATTAAAGTAGGTTAACTAGGTCCTCGAAGACATTATTACGAACATTCCCGCTATAACCCTATCTATAGTAACACCCTCTATATTATCGGAGTCATCCCTTCCTTTAGATTAAGCGATAAGGAAGGTATCGTATAGACGGTACAATGTAACCGCCCTATATAAGATATATATCTGTCTGTCGATAGATAACTAAGAGATAATATACGAGATCCGGTATACAAAGGAGTTATAGGAATAGGCTAAAGCTAAATATAAGAGAAGACTTCTCGCTACTAGAAGAAGTTTGCTTTAGTAATATACTAATTTCGTAATAACAGAGGACTAGTCAATAGATAACGCCTAGTAGGAGCTTAGCTCAATTATAAGGAGGGCTGTTTTAATCTCGACTTAGTTCTAAGACATTAAGACTAAGGACAGAAAGATCTAGTAACTCTTAGTAGCTCTGCTAGACTCATTTGGCTCAATTCGCGATACAATTAATGCCTAGGTGAATCTCTTACTACAAGACATTCTTATAATTCTTAGGGAGAAGTAAGAATTAATGATTTATTAAGGGACAGCTATGTTCGCTAAGAAGGGTTTCTAGGGCAAGCTTACGTGCCATCTCTATAATAGTAACCATTTTATAAGCAAGTACCTACACCTTTCTATAGCTTAGTAGGCTATTAGGAACAAGGACAAACTAGCTAGGGTTACCTACCCTACTAAGAGACAACCGTTACTACCTCGTAGGAGGTCATTATTACTAAACCTTCGTAATGTCCTTAAGGTAATAACGGACCTTACAAAGTAGATAAAGGAGAGCCGTAAGCCAAAGGCCTCCTCTAGTAAGCCTATAAGGGCCTATACGACCTAGGAAGACGCATTAGACCCTAAGATACTATCAGAAGATAATGATGTTAATAAGGTTGCCTATTCTACTATAGAAGCTAAAGGTAAGTACCCCTCGTCCGAGTAGTTACTTAACTCTTGTGCATCATTATATATAACTGACCAAGATTCACTATTTAGGACACTAAAGCCTCTTTAAAAGAGGAAGTGGATCAAGGTTAGGGGTAGCTATCTATAAGCTACATATATAGGAAGTGTAGTAATAGGTAGTCCTTCTAGAAAGCAAATTGTCTTAGAAAATGTCCTGTTTGTTCCTAGCCTTAGAGTTAGTCTTGTTTCGTGGAATTAGTTTGGCTAATAGTTTGCTATCTAACCACCTAGTTTTACCCTAAAATCCTTGTCTAGTAAACCCGTTGTCTAGACCAAACTTCGAGGAGGAGTACCGTTTATCTACTCGATCTCGGAAATTCTTAAGCTATAGTATACTAGCATACTCTCTTAAGAACGTAACGGCACCGCTATAGCTAATACTAAGTCCGAAGATTAGTAGGAGCTATAGTATAGAAGATGTATATACCTTAGCAAGGGACTGCTAAGAAACCTATATAGAGTTACTAATAAGAAAGATCCTATTCCTATTCCTTCTAAATACTAGAACTATAAGGTCTACTCCCTTATAAACATAAGGAAGCTTAAAGGACCTGCTATAGAGAGGAAAGGGGAGAGGCTGGCCCTTATCTCTATTAATATCTATAGGCCTTTTTAGGGCGGGTCTCTAGGCTAGGATATAGATATTGGCTTAAGATTATAGATAACTTCTCTAGGAAGAAGTAGGTAATCCCTTTAAAGGCTAGGAGCGACGCTCCTATAGCCCTACGGGATTAGAAGGTCTAGGTAGAACGGTAGTCAAGGTGCTTTCTATCTACGATCCGTAGTGATAGTACAAAGGAAATTCTCGCCTTACTAAAAGAGTAGGAGAAGGAGTTTAGCACTTAGATAGACACAACTGATGCCTATAACTCTCTTTAAAATAGACCTATAGAAAGGTCACTTTAAGCCTCTAAGAATATAGTCCGGGTTATGCTTAAAGACTCTAGTATACTAGTTAAGTTCTAGCTAGAAGCTTTATAAGCACAGACTATAATCAGAAACAGACTGCCTAATAGTCCGATCATTAATAGTATTGCTCTTTTACTAGAAGAAGCCTTTACTAGCCAAGTACCGTCAGTCGACTATTTTCGCGTCTAGGGATACAAAGCTATAGTCTATATAGACCTAAGAGCCTAACCTTAAGGCTTAAGGAGAGACAAGTTAATAAACCGAGGAAAAGAAGCCGTATTTATAGGCTACTTAGAAAATACTACAAAACAATAGCTATTCTAGGATCCCGATATAAAAGCAATAAAAGCGTATAGTCACGTCGACTAGTTTAAGAATAAGAAGGGGGGAGATATAGATCTTGGTATCACCTTTACTAACTAGCCGAGTCGAGCGCTATAGCGTAATTCTATTAGGAGGAAGCCCTTTAGGGCGAAATTTTCCGATAGGGGATTATTAGAGACACCGTTACGAAGGCTAGGAGGAAATATTAAGGCGGTTTTAATACTATCGAAGGCCGATAACGGTGGATCTATACAGAACCTACCTAAGTCATTAACACTATAGTAACCGCTATTTATATAACTTCTCCCTCCCCTAAAGGACATTAGGGAATACTAGAAGTTTAGAGATCAGGGTACTCTAATAAAAGAAAAAGAAGATATCGTTTAGTTCGACCTATCCGAACACCTAGCGCTACCTTAGGTTGTAGGCAATAAGAGGTCAAGGGGGGACAGAGATAATGACTCTAAAGAGTATAAGGCTAAACACTATAAGGCTCTTATCGCCTAGATGTTCTATCTAGACCCTATAATGAGCTAGGTAGAGGAGATTCTAAACGACGTAGAAGAATATACATTTGCTACTGTTAGGTAGGCTATAGCCTATTAGTAGGAAGTGCTAATCCTAAAGTCCTATAAGGTAGCCGTAGGAGACCCCGAATAGGGACATATATAGAGAGAGGCAATCGAGAACGAACTTATTGCCTTAGTAAGTAACAACACCTAGGAAGTAGTTATACTGCTAAAGGGTACGAATCTAATTACTTCTAGGTGGGTCTTTAATATAAAAAGAATGATTAGTAGAGCTATTAAGAAGTTCAAGGTAAGACTAGTTATAAGAGGGTTTTTATAGAAGTATAGGGTTGACTTCGAAGAGACCTTTATACCTACTGTTAGACATAATACTCTCCGAGTATTTATAGTAGTAGTGTGTAAGAAAGATCTCGAGATATACCTAGTAGATATGAATAATGCTTTTACCTAAAGTAGCCTTCTTAAAGACATCTATATAATCCCACCCCTAGGAGTTGAAGCACCTCTAAAAATAGTGCTCAAGGTCCTATAAAGCCTTTATAGGCTTAAGCAAGTAGCTAGAGACTAGAACAAGCTCTATGTTACGAAGCTATAGAAGATTAGATTTACCTAGTCCTAGGTAGATCTATGCCTACTTATCTATACGGATAGAGACCTTATAGTCCTTACCTATATAGATGACATACCTATTGTAGCTCCGAAGCTATTAGATGTTCAGTGGTTTAAGGCTAAGCTTAGAAAAGTGTTTAAGATTAAAGATCTTAGGAAACCTACGAAGATCCTTAGAATAAGGATTATAAGAGACAGGTCCTAAGGCACTTTAAAGCTTGATTAAGGACACTATGTCTACGCTAACTTAGCCAAGATGAACATAGCTAGAGAGAAGGCTACGCTAACCTACTCACCTATAGAGAGCTACGAGCATTTAGTACCTACGGCACCTATAGATAAGAGGTGTAACAAACAGGATTACTAGAGCTATAATGGTACCTAGATGTAGCTAATAACAATGACAAGGCTAGACTTAGCATTCCCCCTTAGAAGAATTAGCTCATTTGTTACTAATCCCTCGTAGTAGTATATAAAGGCTTTAAAGAAGCTCTCCCGATACCTACGGTCGTACCTAGACCTAGGTCTTATATATAGAAAGGGAGGGGGCAATCTCTAGGGATACTCGGACTCTAACTACGCTATAGACAAAGTGGGTAGAGTCTTAATTCTAGGATACGTGTGGTTCCTTTATAGATTACCTATGTCCTAGATAAGTAGGAAGTAGAAGTCTATTATAACATTAATAATAGAAGCTGAGTTTATAGCTATAAACGTAGCCGTAAAGCAGTCACAATTTCTTACTACTGTCCTTAGGGAAATAGGGTACCCAGAACTAGTGGGAAAGAGCTCTTTCTAGCCGAGTATAAGGGCAAGTAAGGGCACTATTAACGAGCTAAGGCTAGTTAAGCTTATAGGTAACAACTAAGCCGCTTTAATACTTATTAAAGATGCCTATATATATAAAAGGTTAAAGCATATTGATGTTGTATATAACTATATTAGACATCTCTAGTAGTAGAAGAAGATTATAGTAGACTACTACTATATAAAGGACATAGCTACTAATAGGTTAATAAAGCCCCTTAATATCTAGTAGTTCCAAAACTTTATAAGGTAGCTCTAGCTTACGTAAAGGGATTGTAGGAGACTATATAGCCTAAGTAGGAGTGTTAAGAACATATAGGCCGCAGGACAAGTATATAGGTATAGGTGTATTATATGACTAGATCACGTAACTAGGGTTTGCTAGCCTATAGGCTAGCAAACATCCGGACACCTAGTATCTACCTATACTAATACCGGCGATACTATATATAGATACACGCTATCCTATTAGGTCCTTCTTCGTCTTTTGTATAATCCGCCGTCTTCTACTACTACGTAACTCGTACCTATTTAAAATAGTTAAAAAGCCGGGTAGAGGGCTACGAGTATACGTAGACTATAGAGCTCTAAACGCGCTTACGACGAAGAGTCGCTACCCGATTCCACTATATTAAGAGACCTTAGATCGTATTACTAGCGCGTAATAGTTCACTAAGCTAGATATTATCGCTACGTTTAATCGTATCCGTATTATAGTAGGAGACGAGTAGAAAACGGTCTTTACTACTAGATATAGGCAGTTTAAGTACGTAGTTATGCCTTTTAGACTATATAATATACTAGGAACGTTTTAGTTATTTATAAACCACATACTAAGGGAGTTTCTAGATAACTTCGTATTATATTACCTTAATGACGTACTTATCTTTAGTAAGATAAGAGAAGAGTATGTCTATTATGTCCTAAAGGTTCTAAGAAAGCTAGATACCGCCGGGCTCTAGTTAGATATTAATAAATACGAGTTCTTTAGACACGAGACTACTTATCTAGGTGTTATTATAATAAATGAGGGCATTAAGATAGACCTAGCTAAGATTAAATACGTTAAGAATTGGCCTATACCCGCGAATGTCACCGACATCTTATCGTTTATAGAGTTTACTAACTTCTACCGTAGGTTTATTAAGGATTTTAGTAAGATCTACTTACCTATAACGAAGCTTATAAGGAAGAATGTCCTATAGGACTAGTCTCTAGTATATTAATAGGCGTTCGAGGCATTAAAGTAAGTATTTATCGATACGCCTACCTTGAAACACTTCTACCTAGGGCAAGAGACTATTCTAGAAACAGATGCCTTAGATTACGTAATAGTAGTAGTACTCTTATAACGTAACGAGCGAGGAGTATTATATCCTATCGCTTATATATCTAAGAAGATAGATCCCTAGTAATATAACTACGATATCTACGATAAGGAGCTCCTAGCTATTATATAAGCTTTCGAGGAATAGCGACCGGAGCTAACTATTAACGAATACGGTACCGACGATTTTAAGAATCTACTAGACCCGGAATCTAAGGACAAGCCGATACTTATATACTCCGATTAGACACTACTAGTTAACCTTCTAGAACGTCTCTTTACTATTAACCGTACCTAAAACAAGACATATTCGAAAGCTCTTATTAAGGCCATTCTAACGATATACAAAGCAGGCTACTGCCCCTAGGACTAAGGGAGTTCTACCTCATTTAATCTAGATAGCTTGAAGCTCTCTTCACCCTGTTTCTTTAGCTCTAAACGCCGCGGAGGTGCCTAGCTACATTAGGCAACTCCTAGGCAATAGTAGCCTAGGCTACGGTACTAACGGCGCCTACGGCCCTATAGGCGAAGCCCCCCTAAGACAACTAGTAGCAACTTATAGAGGACGTAAAAAGTATAGAAACTAACGATCAGCTCCCTTACCGGTCTCTATAGGTAATGATCACTTAGCTACGCACGGCGCTTGTACTGTCGTATTACCGAGGGCAATAAGAAATAAGGACGACGTCCTAGGCGATTAGTAAGGCCACCCGGAATCAACACCCCTATAGCTAGGCATCGGTCGCGGCATCGATACTAGGCCCCCGCCTAACGTACGATGTAGTTACGATCCGCATTGTAGCAAAGGAAGACTAGGCCGAAGTTGCGAAGCTATCGAATAAGGAGCTCGCCTAACGAATTAACTAACTAGGGGTGGTCGTAGTGAACTAATAGTCTAACGGCACTCTATAGATCTATACTAGCTCTGCTACTACTAGGAGGCACCTAGAGGCACAGCTATAGTAGGCATCTAAGGTTACGGCATTAGCGAAGGTCTTAACGAAACAATTTACGATCCTAGTCCACGATATGCCTAAGGAGTTTGACCTAACTAACTAGGGTCACCTACGCGCTCTCTAAGAGGACAACCCGGTCACTCTTAACTCTCTAATCTAGAAGGCGACTTGGCTCTATAGGAAATAGCTAGAAGGCAAGAAGGCCTCGGCGCTAATAGTATAGCTATAAGACGCGAAAGCGGCGGATCTAGCGATAGAATAAGGCCTAGTCTAGCAATATAGCCTTAAGATAGTAGAAAAGTACTCCTTATCCTTTCGTGTCCTCTAATGCTTCAAATACTAATAGTATAGACACCAAACCTATACCTATATAAACAAGCAGGCCTGCTCGAACTATATAGGAGACTATATATCTAGGGACTATATATCGACTACGAGACGGTACGCGAACTGTCCGGGGCACTACCTATCGTATAGTACGGAATGCCTATAGCGGAAACTAGCGAAAAACAAGGCAATCACAAACAGAACCGTCGCCCTAAGATTCTACGGCGACCGTAAGGCTAGCCTATACCGGAACTAACTAGCGGCGGTCGGGCATAAGCGCCCTAGGGCCGAGAACGATATAAAGGATACGTAACCTAGGGCGTACGGGAGGCCACGTACTCTACTAGCTACGGCGAGGGAATCTAACTAGGCCCGGCTCCCCTTTAGTATATAGCCGATAGGCGTAGACTAGGACGTATAGGGCAGTAGGACATAGGACGATATAGAGGAAATGATTGTCGATGCCGATAACTAGCCTCGACACGCTTAGCATCATCTAGTATAACGTTAACTATAGTAAGGATATAGTCTAGAACCATTTCCTACACGAGGCGGACCCGCGCGTCCACTACGTCCTTACAATCTAGGAGCTATAGATTAACCCGCACTATAAGAGACTAACGACCTACAAGTTACTAGGCTATACGACATACCTACGAGGCGACGGTAGACCCCGTACGTACTTCTATGTTAGTAAGGACATACTAGAATCCGACTAGGAGGTAGTGTACTACGTGGACGAAGAAGGCGGGGGCGATATTACCTCCCTCTACGTAGGTAGCACCTAGATACATAACCTATATATACAACCGCTAGCCTCGAGGTCTAGCCGCGACCTAGGGGTCTGTAGACACCTAGACAGTGCGCTCAAGAGACAAGGGTGCTACATCGTAGTAGGAGACTTTAATAGATAGATAGATTTGTCATTCCCCTGTTCTAGGACCCTATCCGGCCTATGCAGGTATATATCTATTGTTATGTACAAAGGGAAACCCGAATAGGTGAAAACCCTTCCCGCCCCCGACTACTCCTTGTCTAGATTAGCTTTCCCTCTGAACGTACGTAGTCCATGTCACTACCCCGTTAGCCCCCGCTCCTAGCCGGTCTCGTCGCGCTGCGTCGTGTCCTCTCTTCCTGCACTGCTCCTACTAGGCGGTACTGTTCTAGCCAGCCCTTCTCTAGTATCCAGTTCGTAATGCGCCGTAGGTCTTCAGCGTTGTTAAGAAGTGCCCCAATCGTCCGGTTCCTCGCCTTTACCATCCACTCCCCCCTTCCTAGCGACCACCTCGGACAGACGAGGAGTGCGTGCCGTACGTTCTGGGAGCGATAGCCGCAGGGGCAGCTAGTATTCGTGTATCCTGGGACCTTCCTCCATGATAGGTACCCCTGGAGGCCGATGTGTTCGCTTCGCAGTTGGGTTGCTATGCTACTCTGTGCCCTCGTAAGGCGGTAGTGGATGAGCTTCGGGGGGTGCTTGACCGCGGATTTTGTAGCTGACCAT
Organism: Fulvia fulva; assembly: GCF_020509005.1. NCBI lineage: Eukaryota > Fungi > Ascomycota > Dothideomycetes > Mycosphaerellales > Mycosphaerellaceae > Fulvia > Fulvia fulva. The sequence continues at coordinate 3,629,204 of NC_063012.1, forward strand.
TCCTTAGGTTGTCCCGCTGGCTGAGGGCGTCCACTATGCCCTACAACCTGGTTGTTCCACCTCTCTTTCCATAGTTGCTCTACAAACGATTTCTCACCTTCCCATTGTGTTGCTAGCTGTTCGTCCCTTGCCCGGTAGTTCGGCTCGTTTCCGGGTCGAATGCCCTTATGCGCTGGTACTGATTCGCGGGCCCTTGCGACTGCACTGGCGATGACCTTCTGTACTGGGTACTGTGCCGACTTGCCTAAGTAGGAGGTCCGTAGTCCCTGGATGTATAGGTCGATCGGCGGTATAGCGGTCTCGTGCTCAAGCATCCTCGTTGGTGTCGACTTATATGCCCCGGTGACCTTCCTTAGGCATTGGTTTTGGATCTTCGCTAGCGGCGCGACGAGTCCCTTCGATGGGCAGGCCCTCTCGCCTAAGGACCACACTTGGCTGCCATAGGTAAGGACTGGCCGTACAATAGCCGTATATAGAAGTCGTGACTGCCGGAAGTCCGCCCCCCATGTGGACGCAGTGAGCCTCTGGCATGATGCCATATTCTGTTCAGCTTTCCGTAATATTGCCTGTACGTGCTTCCTCCACCGTAGCGCCGGGTCCACCCATAGTCCGAGGATCCTGAGCTGATTTGCCGGGTTAGTCGTGTGCCCCTGTATCTGGATAGAAGCTTGCATATTGTGGAACCGTGGCCGGCGCGTAAAGTGTATCAGATTGTACTTTTCTGGGGCAAACCGAGCCCCGTGCCTCCTAGCCCAGTCCTCGCAGATCTTGTGCTTCTCTTCTAGTAGCCTACAGTTCTCCTCAGTCGAGGAAGACCACGCTAGGATGTTTGTGTCGTCTACGAAGCCGCTCGCAGCGGTGTTCTGGGATTCTAGGGCTGGGAGCAGCGTCGCCATAAAGAAGAGGAACAGAATAGGTGCTAGCGTTGAGCCTTGCGGGATTCCAGTGTGGACTGCTTGAAATGGGCTTCTGTACTGGCCGACCAGGATCGACGTACTGCGGTTTTGGAGGTAGGACCGTACGAAGTTGACAAGCCACTCAGGGAGTCCTTTCGACCTTAGGATGTAGAGAAGCCGCGGGTGTGACACGTAGTCGAAGGCTCCCGATATGTCTAGGCTAAGTAAGGAAGCCACCTTGTCCCTATTCTTATACCAGATGGCCTTTACCTGAGAGGTGATAAGTTCCATCGCGGATAGCGTCGATCGCTGTGGGCGCGCACCCATCTGGGTGTCCGGGAGTAGGGAGTGTTCCTCTGCCGCCTCGGAGAGTCTCGTTGCAACCAGCTTCTCAAGCGCCTTCCCAAGAGTGTTAAGGAGCGCAATTGGGCGGTACGACTTCACCTGCGTATAGTCTTCCTTCTGCGGCTTGCGTAGGACCACTGTCGTCGATTGTTTAAAAGCTATCGGGTGGTATCCGGTCTGTAGGCAGGCGTTGAAGATCGCTGCAACTGCTGGGGCTAGTTGATCTCTACACTTCTTTAGTAGCTCGTTTGGGATCCCATCCGGCCCCGGGGCTTTCTTCGCCGGCAACTTCCTCAGCACAGCGGTAACTTCTCCCTCGGACACCTCCTGTTGGACCGCGATGCTAGGGGCTAGGGGAGTAGAGCTGTTTATGTCGCTTAGATCAGCCTCGACTGGGGGTGGGAAGAACTTGCTAGCCAGTAGACGCGCCTTGGCCTCGGGGTCGCTAACCGGGCCACTAGGCGATTGTAGCGCTGGGATAGAGAAGGAGGGGCCCTGTGTAGGGTCCTGTCGGGCCCATTTCGCTAGCTTCCACATCCTCTCTGGCTTGCCGGCGATTTCTTCCACTGTGGCCCTCCAGCCGACTGCTTTCTCCCTCCGTATTATGGCTTTCTTCTGTTGGCATGCCTCCCTGTATACGTTCCAGGCCTCCTCGCTATGGCTGCTCGTCCACACCCGGCGGGCTCTCCTTGCTTCTCTTACTACCGCAGTGCACTCCGGCGTCCAGTATGGTTTGGACCATGTCGTTGGTTGGGCAAGCGGAACGTGGAGTGAGGTCGCTTTTCTTATTTCGTCTGTCAACCCCTGGACTGCTTCGTCTATCTCGTCTTTACTGTTGTATTGCTGCTGCGCGATCTGGACTAGCCTCTTGGAGTCATCGAGGTACGCCTGGATGTTGGCCCAGTGGGCCTTTCCCCAGTTTGGCTTAGGGGTTCTCGCTGGTGTGCGTTGTATCTGTGTCGCAATAGAGGTCCTGACTGGCATGTGGTCTGACGACGCCTCGAGTTCATGTTCGATCCCACAGTAGGTTACCGTGTGGTAGTGGCTATCTGAGATCCAGGAGAGGTCGATCGTGCCTTGGAGTCCCCCTCTCTTCCAGGTGCCCAGGTCCTTCGGGGTATTGAGGGCAATTGCGTTGCTCGCCATCAAGTCGAGTACTTCGTCGGCTATAGGGTGCGGCTGCATAAGGCTTTCCCAGGAAGGGTGGTGTATGTTGAAGTCTCCTACTACGATGTGGCACCCTTGTCTCTTGAGCGCACTGTCTAGGTGTCTGCAGACCCCTAGGTCGCGGCTAGACCTCGAGGCTGGCGGTTGCATGTATAGGTTGTGTATCCAGGTGCTACCCACGTGGAGGGAGGTAATATCGCCCCCGCCTTCTTCGTCTGCGTAGTACACTACCTCCCAGTCGGATTCTAGTATGTCCTTGCTGACATAGAAGCACGTGCGGGGTCTGCCGTCGCCTCGTAGGCATGTCGTGTAGCCTGGTGACTTGCAGGTCGTTGGTCTCTTATAGTGCGGGTTAATCCATGGCTCCTGGATTGCAAGGACGTGGTGGACGCGCGGGTCCGCCTCGTGTAGGAAATGGTTCTGGACTATATCCTTGCTATGGTTGACGTTATACTGGATGATGCTAAGCGTGTCGAGGCTAGTCATCGGCATCGACAATCATTTCCTCTGTATCGTCCTGTGTCCTACTGCCCTGTGCGTCCTGAGGAGACTTTAATATATACTACCCTTCCTAGGAAAGCCTTATATAGCCGTACCCTATAGCCGACGAAGTACTCGACTTGATAGCGAGCAACGTAATTGCCCTCAATACCCCGAAGGACCTAGGCACCTAGAAGAGAGGGGGACTCTAAGGCACGATCGACCTCTCCTAGATCTTAGATAGCTACTACTACACGGTAACCTACTATAGGATCGAACATAAACTCGAGGCGTCGTTAGACTATATACTAGTCAGGACCTCTATTACGATATAGATATAACGTATACTAGCGGGAACCCCTAAGCTAAACTAGGGAAAGGCCTACTAGGCCAACATCTAGGCGTACCTCGATAACTCTAAGAGGCTAGTCCAGATCGCGTAGTAGCAATATAATAGTAAAGACGAGATAGACGAAGCAGTCTAGGGGTTAATAGACGAAATAAGAAAAGCGACCTTACTTCACGTTCCGCTTACCTAACTAACGATATAGTCTAAACTATACTAGACGCCGGAGTGCACTACGGTAGTAAGAGAAGCAAGGAGAGCCCGCCGGGTGTAGACGAGTAGCTATAGCGAGGAGGCCTAGAACGTATATAGGGAGGTATACTAATAGAAGAAAGCTATAATACGAAGGGAGAAAGCAGTCGGCTAGAGGGCTATAGTAGAAGAAATCGCCGGCAAGCTAGAGAGGATGTAGAAGCTAGCGAAATGGGCCCGATAGGACCCTATATAGGGCCCCTCCTTCTCTATCCTAGCGCTATAATCGCCTAGTAGCCCGGTAGCGACCCCGAGGCCAAGGCGCGTCTACTAGCTAGTAAGTTCTTCCCGCCCCTAGTCGAGGCTAATCTAAGCGATATAAACAGCTCTACTCCCCTAGCCCCTAGTATAGCGGTCTAATAGAATGTGTCTAAGGGAGATGTTACCGCTATACTTAGGAAGTTACCGGCGAAGAAAGCCCCGGGGCCGGATAGGATCCTAAACGAGCTACTAAAGAAGTGTAGAGATCAACTAGCCCTAGTAGTTATAGCGATCTTTAACGCCTACCTATAGACCGGGTACCACCCGATAGCTTTTAAACAATCGACGATAGTGGTCCTACGTAAGCCGTAGAAGGAAGACTATACGTAGGTAAAGTCGTACCGCCTAATTACGCTCCTTAACACTCTTAGGAAGGCGCTTAAGAAGCTGGTTATAACGAGACTCTCCGAGGCGGTAGAGGAACACTCCCTACTCCCGGACACCTAGATAGGTACGCGCCTATAGCGATCGACGCTATTCGCGATAGAACTTATTACCTCTTAGGTAAAGGCTATCTAGTATAAGAATAGAGACAAGGTGGCTTCCTTACTTAGCCTAGACATATCGGGAGCCTTCGACTACGTGTTATACCCGCGGCTACTCTATATCCTAAGGTCGAAAGGACTCCCTAAGTAGCTTGTCAACTTCGTACTGTCCTACCTCTAAAACCGTAGTACGTCGATCCTAGTCGGCTAGTACAGAAGCCTATTTTAAGTAGTCTATACTAGAATCCCGTAAGGCTTAACGCTAGTACCTATTCTGTTCCTCTTCTTTATAGCGACGCTACTCCTAGCCCTAGAATCCTAGAACACCGCTACGAGCGGCTTCGTAGACGATATAAACATCCTAGCGTAGTCTTCCTCGACTAAGGAGAACTATAGGCTACTAGAAGAGAAGCACAAGATCTACGAGGACTAGGCTAGGAGGCACGGGGCTCGGTTTGCCCTAGAAAAGTACAATCTAATACACTTTACGCGCCGGCCACGGTTCTACAATATATAAGCTTCTATCTAGATATAGGGGCACACGACTAACCCGGTAAATCAGCTTAGGATCCTCGGACTATAGGTAGACCCGGCGCTACGGTAGAGGAAGCACGTATAGGCAATATTACGGAAAGCTAAACAGAATATAGCATTATACTAGAGGCTTACTACGTCTATATAGGGGGCGGACTTCCGGTAGTTACGACTTCTATATACGGCTATTATACGGCCAGTCCTTACCTATAGTAGCTAAGTATAGTCCTTAGGCGAGAGGGCCTACCTATCGAAGGGACTCGTCGCGCCGCTAGCGAAGATCTAAAACCAATACCTAAGGAAGGTCACCGGGGTATATAAGTCGATACTAACGAGGATACTTAAGTACGAGACCGCTATACCGCCGATCGACCTATATATCTAGGGACTACGGACCTCCTACTTAGGCAAGTCGGCACAGTACCTAGTATAGAAGGTTATCGCTAGTATAGTCGTAAGGGCCCGCGAATTAGTACTAGCGTATAGGGGTATTCGACCCGGAAACGAGCCGAACTACCGGGTAAGGGACGAATAGCTAGTAATATAATAGGAAGGTAAGAAATCGTTTATAGAGCAACTATAGAAAGAGAGGTAGAACAACTAGGTTGTAGGGCATAGTAGACGCCCTTAGCTAGCGGGACAACCTAAGGAATAGTTAGCTACAAAATCCGCGGTTAAGTACCCCCCGAAGCTTATCTACTACCGTCTTACGAGGGTATAGAGTAGTATAGCAACCTAACTACGAAGCGAACATATCGGCCTCTAGGGGTACCTATTATAGAGGAAGGTTCTAGGATACACGAATACTAGCTGCCCCTACGGCTATCGCTCCTAGAACGTACGGTACGTACTCCTCGTCTGTCCGAGGTGGTCGCTAGGAAGGGGGGAGTAGATAGTAAAGGCGAGGAACCGGACGATTAGGGCACTTCTTAATAACGCTAAGGACCTACGGCGCATTACGAACTAGATACTAGAGAAGGGCTGGCTAGAACAGTACCGCCTAGTAGGAACAGTACGGGAAGAGAGGATACGACGTAGCGCGACGAGACCGGCTAGGAGCGGGGGCTAACGGGGTAGTGACATAGACTACGTACGTTTAGAGGGAAAGCTAAACTAGATAAGGAGTAGTCGGGGGCGGGAAGGGTTTTCACCTATTCGGGTTTCCCTTTATATATAACGATAGATATATACCTATATAGGCCGGATAGGGTCCTAGAACAGGGAAATGACAAATCTATCTATCTATCTATATACTCCGATTATAAGAACCTCGAATAGTTTATAAGTACGAAGCAATTGAACCGTAGATAAGCTCGCTAGGCCGAGTTTCTCTCGTAGTTCTTCTTTTAGATCGTCTATAGGCTAGGAGTTTAAGGTACTAAGCTAGATAGCTTAACCCGACGTTTATAGGACTTACCGAAGCCTAGAGACCTAGATAATCTACGAAACTAATAGTAAATAAATAAGTATATTTATAATGCCTATCTAGCTCCTAAAAGGTCTACGAGGCCGGGGGCTATTAAGGAAGAGAGATAGGAAAACCGACGTACGGAGAAAAATCCTCTTTAGGTATTAGTAAGTTCTCTTTATTACTTATTAGTTAATCTGTCGTACTAGAAGCGGTAAGTACTAGGTAGTTAGCCGCCCCGGAGTACTAATCTACCCGGTACCTAGGAACGAGTATTAGTAGCTAGCCGACTATCGAGTAGACGACAGGTCGACTATTAGTAGAGGCGGGTCGCCTATCGAGTAGGAGACAGGTCGACCGTCGAGCGGAAAACGAGCTAGCCGTCGAGTAGACGACGAGTCGACCCTTCTGGGCTCCTATACTCTATTAGTACTCCTATCGCTATTCCTCCTATACTCGGGGTCGCTATAGGCTACGGTCTACCCGCCTACGTAGTCGTCGGTACCGTAGGAGTTCTACTACGTCTATAGGTAGGGCGCCTTCGAAGGCTTCCTAGAGCTCTTCCTCCTAGGCTATCTCCCCTATTCTTACTACTATCTTACCCGCTATCTAGAACTACTATAGTAGGCCGGTCCGTATTACTATTCGTATAGCTACTCGTATCCTACGCGCTATACCTATTATATATTAGAAGTCTATAGCCCTAGTCTTAAGGCGTATTACCTACCGGGCTTCTATAAAGCGTAGGTAGAATAGTACGACGTATTTCGGCGTCTAGACACGACTATATTTATATAGGCTACTATCTACTCCCGGTACCTTTCGGCGATATAGATAGTCCTTAAACCTAATATATTCCGAGCGGAGTAGTATCGCGACTATTACCTATAGGCGGGTAAGGGTACGGAAGAGTATTACTCTATCTCGGCTAATAGGTCCTATCTTCGCCGCTACCTCGTCTTCTCGTCGGTATACTCGTCGCCGTAGTAGTTGCCCGTTCGGGTACCGTTTGCCTTTCTCCTAGCGCTCGTTCTAGATTCCCTATATATATCTACGGACCGCGTTCGCTATAGCCTTCCGTTCTTCGCGTCCCTATCCCGCTACTATTACTAGTATACTACTAGCTAGGGCCTATACTCGGAACTTTACTATCGGGGCTTATTACGTATCTAGCTACCGCTAGGCCTATAATCCTATCTTCTTTTTAGGTACTATAGATCGAAGGCGTGTCGTGATCGCCTAGTACGCCGCGCGGATGTCGCTCCCTACCTTACTATTCGCCGTCTAGAGCGTATAGCCTATAGCGAGCTATTAGAGGTAGAGGTCTAGTAGCGCGATCTACGTATCCGCTTCTAGGACCTACGTCGGTATAGTACGGTATACCCCGGTCGCCCTACGTAAACATTCGTTCTATACGTTTTTATAGCGGTTTATAGTCGTATTAATATAGAGTAGCTAGGTACGTAGGAAAGAGGAGCGCGAGGTACGCCGAGGCTATATCTAAGCCGAGGTATTACGCTAGTACGCGCGACCTACGTACTAGCTATCTATTTACTAGGCCTAGGGCCGTAACACTACCCCCCCTCTCAAATCGTACTTAGTCCCTTAAGCTCGTATTATTACCGCTACGAATACGACATTATATTCTATATCGTCCTCTATATCTTCTATCTTATCCGTCTCCTTCGTTAGTCCGGTATATAATTAATTCGGTCGACGACGAGAATTACCTATACGTAGTGTCGGCTACGAACCTCTCGTCTAGCTACGAGAGAGCTAAGTATTCTTACGCTAGAGCGTCGTAGGCGCGACGGGCGCGTAGCGTAGGCGAAGCCGCGGCGAATAGAGGACTACTAGTAAAACGGGTATAAAAACTATCCGACGAGCGTATACTTATGTCGGGAGCGAGTCCCTCTTCTTTCTACGTGTAAGAAGGGCGCGGAACCGTAGCCTATACGCTCGACAGGACACCTCTAGTATAAGTATAGAATTTTCACCTCCGGAGACCGTAAACCGAGCGGGCTAAGCGACGAATATTAGACGAGCGGACTATAGAACAACAACTAAGCGGACTATATAACGGCGTCGAGCGGACTACTAAACAATCTAGTGTTTGCTAGCGGGCAATACGGTAGGTAGGTAGACACGCGACGAAGCCTATAAGGGCCTATTAAATACCCGGTATAGGAACGAGGGTTTTGCCTAAGGCACTACCTATCCCGCTACATAACGTACCTAGTCTAATATAGTAGATTACGACGAGGAAAAGACGATAGCCTAAGTAAGGAAAAGACGGCTATTAGGACGGGGAAAAGACGTATAATACAAGTAGATTAGTTCTATAATCGGGGAGGATCGAGGGTAGGGTAATAAGGAACTTTATATTAGTTAGTAGGTAGAAACGTAAGGAGTACGCTACCCGGCGTAGTGTATGCCCCGAGCAAACCTACGAGGTATAGACGGCCGCTTTCTAGAGATAGGCTACGGTAACGCGAAGGGCGTTAAAACCTAGGGCGTAGTATATACTAGTAGCGACGGCTAATACTGTCTATATAGCCCGAGAGGACGGATACGTATATCGGTTAATAGAGAGCACTAAAGGGCTTAGGCCTATAGAGGTAGATATTGGCTTAAGGAGTAAACAGGGAGGGAGGGCGTAGAGGGAAGCTTTTGCTCCGGGCTAACCTCTCGAAACGAGGCTATACGGTAGTACTAGATAAGTAGGAAAGCGCGGTTAAGACTTATTACCTTATCTCGTAGCTAGCTTACTAAATACGATTCCTTCCTTACCGAGTATATACCCGGAACCCCTAGACATAGATTAGGCGGTTAGCTCTAATATAGTAATAGGAGTTATAAGTAAGCTAAAGGGACGAAAAGCCCTAGGCCTAGACAGGATACTAAACGTACTACTAAAAGAGTATAGAGAAGAGATCGCGCCGAGCCTTACAAACCTATTTACCGCGTGCCTACGGCTAGGGTATCACCCGAAGCCGTATAGAGAGTCTATAATAGTAGTACTACGTAAGCTATAGAAGGAAGACTATACTTAGCCCAAGTCGTACAGACTAATAGTACTTCTAAATACGATAGGGAAGGTCCTAGAAAAGATAGTAGCCTAGAGACTTACGTAGCTTACCGAGGACAACTACGTACTCCTAGTAATATAGATAGGGGGAAGAAGCTAGCGATCGACACTAACAGTAATAGAGCTAATTACGGAGTAAATTCAGACCCTCTAGCACTACGGTAGGAACCGAGCGGCGTCCTTACTATCCCTCGACATCGTAGGGGCCTTCGACAACGTCTCACACTAAAGGCTAATACATATCCTATAGTAGAAAGGCATCCCCTAGTAGGTAACGTCGTTCGTCTTCTCCTTTCTCTAGGAACGGACGACATACCTAGTCCTAGGAAGGTACACGTCCGACCCGGTAAAGGTAGAGACTAGAATACCTTAGGGATCTACTCTCTCCCCTATCCTATTTCTAATATTTATGTCGGATCTAATCCCCCTACTCACCTCTCCGTAAACCTTAGTATCGGGGTTCGTAGACGATATAAACATCCTAGCCTAGTCAGACTCGACAGAAGAGAACTATCGCCTCCTCGAAGATAGGCACAAGAAATACGAGGAGTAGGCAAAGAAGTATAGTACCTAGTTCGCCCCTAAAAAGTACTAACTTATATACTTTAGTAAAGCGAGAACATACTATAATATAAAGGCGGCGGTAAGAATCTAAGGCTACGAGACTAAGCTATTAGCGGAGCTACGAGTACTAGGGATCTGGCTCGACCCGAAGCTAAGCTAGAATGTATAGATTAAGAAAGCCTAGAGTCGAGCGCAAGTCAATAAAGCCTCGATAAAGAGGCTTACGGCATCTATATAGGGAGCAACATTCGATAAGGCAAGAGTAATGTATAAGGCGATCGTTAGACTAGCTATGTTGTACGGGGCATAGATTTAGGGAACAGGAGGCGTAGGCAAGCCGATTCCGAAACGGATAGAGCAACCCCTAAACAGGACATAGGTAGGGAACCTACGTAGGGTACTAGGCGTATATAAGACAACGTTAATAAGCACGGTAGAAATAGAGATAGGAATACTACTAATCGGCTAGTATATCCGGGGAATAAGAATTCAATACGCGGTAAAGACGACAGGTTACCTAGCATAAACTACGATCTAGGAGGCAAAGAATAAGATAGAAAGCCGCTACCGGAGAGGGGTAGGATATAGGACAAGCCAAAAAGAAGATGACCTTACTACCTTTACGGCTATATAGATAAGCACCGAATGGCTAGTACGAAAAGAGGAGGAGCGTAGGACTCGCTAGGCCGGCGGGAGTAAGGCTAAGACCTAAAGCCTAGCGGAATAGATAGCGAGCTACCTATAGGAGCAGGACTAGAAAAGGAAGCCCCCTAAGACAATAGGCCCGATAGCGCTCCGAGCCTTCTAGAGACACAATTACTAGCTATATAGGGACCTAATAAGGGCCGAGGCAAGTATAGCGATCCAAATCAGGTCCGAATATATTAGGTTAAGGGCCTACCTATTTAGAAGACGCGTACTAGATATCTATAGCCTAGCCTACTAGTATAGCTACCTATCGCAAAACCTAGAACATATACTACTACGATGCCCGTAGTAGGCGAGAGGTAGGGGAAATTAGAGGCACTAAGCGGGAAGGAGAGACTACAAGTCAATTATTAGGGACAAAGGTAACATTCGCCGAATCTCTCGGTAGATACTATAGTAGGGATACCTCTAGCAGTTCAGCCTCGCGAGCGAGACGGAGGAGTAGATAGACAAGAGGCGGAAGCGAGGGGGGTTACAGATAGGGTAGTTATTAGGGTAGGCCTATAACACTAGCGTACCCCTAATAAGGGAAATTTAAGACGACAACGAGGAGGAAAAGACAGGCGGGAAGGAGGAGGGGTTTTTACTAACACGGTTTCCCCTCTATATATACAAAAAACAAGATAGTATAGCTATATAGGCCAAAGGGCACTATAACAGCTTAATGAAATATCTATCTATCTATCTATATAATTAATTCGCGTAGCCCTCCTATAGTTACTAGGTTAGTCGTAGTTATTAACGAAGCGTTCACGACGTCTTCGGGTATATCCTTATTAGGAATCTACCCTAGTAGCGGCGTAAAGCCGGCTGGCCTATCCTTCGTAGGATAGTTATAGTAGAAGTCCGCGATAGAGGCGGCTATAGTATCTATTAACTCCTTAGCGGGCTCCTAAGTAGGCTTACTATAACCTACCTATCGTACTAGGTATTTATATCTTCGCTCTTTCCTCCTACTACGAGGTACTAGGCCTAGCGGTAGCGAGCTCATAACGTCTAGTACCTCGTCTAATACCTATTACGCGCTCTTATCGCTATTATCGTCCTCTACTTCGATCGGGGTAGGCGGTAGCTAAACTTAACTAGGGACTAGCGCGTAGGCTAGTTAGAGTAGATTAGTATAAAACCCGTTATAGAGATTACTAAGGGAGCGTAGTAGGTCTAGACGATACGTATCGTACGGTAGGACTTCTATAATCGCGTATAGCCCTACGTAGCGGTAGTCGAGCTTCTTTAATAGTCGCTTCGTTCGCTAGTTACGCGTACTAAGGTAGACTAGATCGCCGACCTCGTATCGTAGTATAATCGTACGGTAATCGTTAGTATAATCTACCTAGCTTACTTATACTATTTCTATTAAATCCCGAAGTCTATGTCTTAGGTTAGTTATACGGCGAGCGAATACGTCGGTAGATTATACGTCGAGCCGTTACTTATATAGTAGTAATACTTATAGTAGGTTAAGTTTAGTATTAGCGTATTATAGGTTCTTACCGATGTTTACTATAAACGGGCTTACTCCTATAGTCTTAGAGACGTAGTCGTTATTAGTAAACTCTACTAGAGGTAACTAATCTAGCTAATTGTCCTATATATAGATAGATAGATTATTTATTCGCCTGTTTTAGTGCCCTATAGCCTATATAGGTCTCTCGCTATTTAGGTCTATTTATGTAGGTAGGAAACCCGATTAACGGATGAAAACCTCCTCGTCTTTACCCTCCTCGTTCTTTCCTATCTTGTCCTTTCGTTCTCCTTCCTTTAGGGTACGCTAGTGTTATAGTTATTACCCTATAACTACCTTGCCCGTAACCCTAGTAATGTCCTCCTCTCGATTCCCTTTCTCCCTTCTGTTTCCCCGGCTCTTCTCTCTCTCTCCCTCCTCTCTATCTACCTTTCCGTTTCTACTACTAGGGAGAATTGCTCTAGGTAGTCCTCGTTAAGGATCCATCTTGTCACTCTCCTTATATCTTGTCTGTCCTAGATAATAGCCTAGTATTGCCTATCTCTTGCCTTCGCCCTCTACTAGCTTCTCCCTTTTACCTACTTAGTACAGTTCAGCACTATGTACTCCGGGTTTTAGGATAGGTAGCTATAGGGGCAACGTTTGGAATCGTATCCTAGGACTCTTCTTTAGTATAAGTATACTCTTAGCCCAATGTGCTTAGAGCAAATCTGGATAGCTATGCTTGCTTCCGCCCTCTTTAGGTCTTTATAGATAAGGTAGTTATACCTCCCGGAGGTCCTAGCCGCTAGTAGGGCTCCTAGCCTCACCGGTTTTTAGTTCTAACGCGTTTCCTATAGGTGACCTACGATCCTTTCTACTTGGCTTTGCTTCTTTTTCCCTTTGTCCCCTATATTAGCTTGCTCCCTTAGAGCTTCTCTCTGTTCAAGGGCTACTAGGATTTCCTATGATGTTTTTAGGTCTGCTTCCTTCTATAGGATTATATGTGGCCGGTTAGGTCTTCTCCTCCTCTCCTACTAGGTTCTTATCCTTTAAGTAGCTACTTAGATAGTTCCCTAGGCTAGGTATACTGATGTCTTCTCTACGTATTGACACCTTATGCCCTAGAGGTACTCCCTAATAGGGGCTGTACCTAATTATATTTCTATTATCCTATAAGGGGTTGACTTGTATGCCCCTAGTACTCTCTTTAGGTAGGCTACCTACGCTCTATTAAGGGGGTCCTCAATTCTCTTCGGGATGTGTTCTTCCGCTACCTAAATTGCTACTCTATATAGTATTACGGGCTTGACAATGGCCTTGTACATAGTCTAGGCCTTTGTAAAGGTCGCCCCCTAGGTTGACGTAGTGAGTCTCTCGATTAATTGTCTATTAGTGTCCGCTCTCGCTTACGCCTTCTTTACTTATAGTCCCTAGCTAAGTTTCGGGTCTAGCTATATCCTAAGGACTCTAAGTTCCCTTATAGGATAGGTCTCGAACCCCTAGATTTTTACTAGTGCTACTAAGTTATGTTTTGTCTTTGCCTTACTAAAATAGATAAGTTAGTACTTATCCGGTACGAATTTTGCCCTATACTCTCTTGCCCACTTTTCGCATTGTCTATGTCTCTCCTCTAGGAGTGCGCAGTTTTCCTCTATAGACCCCGACTACGCTAGGATATTTGTGTTATCTACGAACCCCGATACTAAGGTGTTTACTATTTCTAGGAGTAGGGTCAGGTCGGCTATAAAGAGGAGGAACAGAATTAGGGAGAGTATAGAGCCCTATAGGATGCCCGTGTTCGCAATTAGGGTCTACGGGGCTTTAAAGGACCCTAGAAGGATCTAGGTTGTTCTGTCCTTAAGGAATGACTATATAAAGTGTACTATCTAGGCTAGGATACTTTTTATTCTAAGGATGTATAGGAGCCTTACGTAGGACACGTTATCGAAAGCCCCTAATATGTCTAGTGAAAGTAGTGAGGCTACCTTGTTGTTGCTATAGTACTAGATATGTCTAATTTGCTCTATAATCAGTTCGACTACTATAAGGGTAGATCTCTTTTGTCTCCCCCCTATTTACGTTACCGGGAGGAGGTTGTGTTCTTCTACTATTCCGGTGAGCCTTATAGCCACGACCTTCTCTAGGAGCTTCCCTAGTGTGTTTAGTAACGCAATTAGTCTATATGACTTCAACTTAGTATAGTCTTCCTTTTAGGGTTTCCTTAGGACGTAAGTTAGTAATTGCCTAAAAGCCTTTAGGCAATACCCCTACTTTATATACTAGGTAAAGATTGGCGTAAGTACTAGAGTAATGAGGCTGCTACTAGCTTTTAGGTAACAGTTAGGGATCTTGTCTAGGCCTAGGGCTTTGTTGCCCTTCAGTTTCTTAATAATGTTTCCGATCTCTATAGTAGACACTTACTACTTAGCCTCCCTTAGCGGAGGAATGCGTATTCCTAGGATGTTACTTAGGTCTGCCTCTACCTAAGTCCCGAAGAAGTGGTCTACGAATGCTTTCGCTTTCCCTATCGGAGTGGTTTACGTTTCCCCGTCTTAGTCCTATATTAAGGGAAACTAGGGCGGGGAGTTTCGTTCCTCGTCTAGTTTCCTAGCCCATTCTACTAGTCTCTAGATTTGTTCCGGGTGTTCTATAATCATCCCTATAGTTGACCTCTACTCCTACGTCTTGTCTCTTCTAATCTACGCCTTCTTTGCTTTATACGCGTTGTTATAGGCTTCCTAGTTTGCTTAGGTACGCCGTTACTCCTATCTCCTTCTTGCTCTCCTTACCTCCTTAACTTTGGCTATATACTCTAGTGTCTAGTATAGCTTCTAGTATAGCGACTATCTCTTCTTAGGTATATAGGCCTGGGCTGCCCTTTATATAGCTTCTATTAGCTACTCTACTACTTAGTCAATCCCCTCCGTTATATATATATTGTTAATGTTCACCTGTTCTAGTTCGCCTTCTAGCCGCTACTATACTAGTGTCTACTCGGCCTGCTTCTAGTAGAGCCTCCTCTTAGGTTCCCTCTCCTCCTTAACTATAAGTTAGATGTCGGTTTGGATTAGATAGTAGTCTAATAAGGACTCTAGTTAGTCATTAACTATATAGCTTTCTACCCGTCGTATTAAGGCGTAGGACATAAAGTATAGGTCTAGCGTGCTAGAACTATTGTTTCTAGCCCAAGTTTCTGTTCCCTTTGGCGTGATCAAGTCCATTTAGGCTGTTTCTATCTAACTAATAAGCCTCCCTACTAAGAAGTGGTGTGCTAGGGTGAAGTCCGATCCCTACTTTAGGTAATAGAGGTTGAAATCTCCTATTACGATGTTGTGGTTTTGTTAGTCTATTACTTCCGGGAGCCTTCCTAGCGTGTATAGTTGTGTGCTGCTTCTAGACTCTAGAGGTGGGTTGTATACGCTATAGATTAGGACTTAGCCTTAAGTTGTTTTGAGCTACACTATAGTGATATCCCTATCGGTTCTCGGCTAGGCCTACTAGTCCTCTACTAGTACCTTCTTACTGATATAGATACAAGTTCGTAGGACTCCCTCGGTTCTGTTTATTACTACGTGGTATCTCGGGTCTCGTATAGTTAATAGAATCCTAGAGTATAGGTTGATCTATAGTTCCTATATTGCTATAATGTAGTGTTCCTCCGGGTCTAAGGCTTGTAGAAAGCTCCTTTAGACCTTGTCTTTGCTTCTGTTCACATTATACTGAATGATTAATAGTCTATTAGTATAAGGCATTAGGACATGTTTATGTCTAGGTCCGTTTAGTCTTACTATTAGTCTTGCTATTAGTTTTCCCGTCCCTCCTCCTATTCTTCCCTTTAGGGTTAGCTCCCTATCATTTGGTTGATTCTCATTTGTCTATTGCTCTACGCTGCCTTGTATAAGAACGTTAGTCTCCCTATTACTAGCACTATTTGTAGCTCCTCTTATAGCCGGGGTCTCTTATTCGGGTGGGTAGTTCTCTCTAGTTGTTTCTGTTCACCTACTAGGAACCTAGTTAGTGTTATTACCCTTGCTTCCCGCGCTCTCTACTAGGCTAATAGTCTAACTAGGCATTAGTTTGACTATGCCGGGTGTTTTCTCCTATATACTACGTATCTTATGTCCTCCTTCCGTTTTTGGCACTCTTAGGTCGCGTGATCACTAGTATAGTGTAAGTAGACTAGTATAGCTTTGCTATACTTTAGGGCAATATGTCCGTACTATTGATAGTTAAAACATTGAAGGATTCTATAGTTGCTCTAATAGATTTCTATATCTAGCCTCTTAAAGTCCTAGTACAACCCTTAGTCTAAGACCTTGTTTGCTTGCTCTAGTGTTATAACCTATAAGATTAGCGAGGAGGCCCTCTTGCCCTCCTCTATCTTCTTCTTGACCCACGCTGTCTTTATAATCTATAGTCCTAGTACTATTACCTAGTTTTGCCTCTAGAGGTTTAGTATATCCCTTTATATATTAAAGGTTCGTAGGACCCTATACGCAATTACTATATACTGTTAATAGGAGACTTTCGCTATGCTCCCGATCTTTAGTGTCTACTCCTTGTTTATTTCGAGGGCCTTCTTGTCCTATATATATACTATAAATAGCTTGACCCCTTTGTTGTCTGCCCTTGCCCCTACTATTCCCTTTACTCCGATCTTCTCGACTATCTCCCTCCCGGTCATCTTTCCTATCTCTTCCTTCTCTTTCTAGTCCGTAATATAGACTCGTAGTACTATACTTTAAGGGGGGGTAGGTTGGCTCGCGATTGTTGCCTAGGTCGTTAGGCCCTAGGTCTATCTCGGGTCTCTTTAAGGGTTGTTTCTTACGTTTCGTGTTACTGCCTCGATTGCTATATTGATCGTAGTGCTTGTTTGTCGTTTGAGCGCCTTTAGTCCCCCGAGCAGTTCGCTTATTACTCCTTTTAGTGCTCTCTCTAGAAACCTCCCTTCTTCTACCGCTACTATCTCTTCCGCCTTCTTACAGAGCGTCCTCTACTCGTCTCCCCCTTGCTCTCGGTCGTCTACTACCGTCGTCGTCGCCATTTTTCTAACTCTTAGGTCCCTATATAGGGTAGGGTTTACCTATCCTTATTCTAATTATATATTAACGATACGCTTAGGGAGTATCTCGATAACTTCTATTTAGTATACCTAGATAATATCCTAATCTTTAGCGATATATTTAAGGAATATATACAATATATACGTAAAGTACTATAACGTATACGTAAAGCCGGCCTATAATTAGACATCGATAAATACGAGTTCTACTAAATAGAGACAAAGTACCTTAGTGTTATTATAGGAGTCGACGGTATCCGTATAGACCTAGAAAAGGTCGACGTAGTCAAGGACTAGCTTACTCTAATATGCCTAAAGGATGTATAAGTATTCCTTAGGTTTAGAAACTTCTATCGAAGGTTTATATAGAACTTCTCTAAAATCTATATACCCCTTACGAATTTGATAAAGACTAGTAAGAATAGTAAGCCGATACTATTCGTTTAGATAATAGAATACGAAGTAGCCTTCTAAGGATTAAAAGAGGCATTCTTAACGGATACGGTACTCGTATACTTTGTACTAGGGTTAGAAACTATAGTCGAAACAGATGCCTTAGATATCGTTACTACGGTAGTAATTTTATAGAAACACGGAGACGTCTAGAGACCGGTAGTATATATATCTAAGAAGATACTACTATAGGAGTATAACTACGAGTTGTTTAACAAGGAACTATTAGCTATCGTCCCCGCCTTCGAAGAATAGAGACCTAAGCTTACTATTAACTTAGACGATAATATAGATACCGATTTCGAGAATACGAAGGATATAGACAATAATCCCGTTATTATCTACTCCGATTATAAGAACCTAGAATACTTTATAAGTACGAAACAACTTAATAGACGGTAGGTACGCTAGGTATAGTTCCTAGTATAGTTCGTATTCAAAATTACCTATCGTCTAGATATATAGGGCATAAAGCCTAATAGTCTTACTAGACGATCGTAAGATCTACCGTCGGATCTAAGCGATCTACGTCTATAACATTAGAGCTAGGTCATCCTACCGCCTACTCGCCTCGATATTAAGCTTAATTCAAGCGAGCTACGGGAGGGGGAGGTAGCGTAGTAGGTAGTATAGTAGGATTTACTTATATAAGTTAAGGCTCTATATAACGAAGAGACCGTTTAGGCTACTATATAATAGCTATCCTAGAACTAGTAAGTACCCCTATTACGTAAATATAAGATTGACGACCGTACGTCTATAGTAGAAGATAGTAAAATCTATATAAAGAACGCCTACGGAGGATATAGCTTATTTATCCTAGAAGTTACTAGCGTAGTAGAACTTTATACTCTAATTACGAAACGTTTCTACGATATACCCGCGGCTAGGTATCCCGGCCGTAAAAAGACATTCGAGTTAATTAGTAGATACTACCGCTAGCTACGTATAGTATAAACGATTAAGAGATTCGTCCGTAATTATGTTATATATAGAATAACGGTTCCGTTAAATCAGTAGTATTAGGGCCTCCTTATACTATTACCGGTACCCTTCGGAGTATAGGAGGATATCGCTATTAACTTCGTTATAGATTTGCCCGTAAGTAAGAGCTTAACCGATAGACAAACGTATAAGAACGTCCTTATAGTTACGGACAGGCTTACTAAGGAGAGATACCTAATTCTAGTACTATAGATAGACGCCCTATATATCGTATATATCTTTATCCGCTATATCTTCGTACGTTATAGTATTCCTAAAAGTATCGTCTCGGATCGGGGCTCCTAGTAGACGTCTACGTTCTAGAGACGAGTTTGCTCTCTACTCGGTATTTAATAACGACTATCGACGGCCTTTTACCGAGAATCCGATAGATAGTCTAAAAACACGAATAAGGTTATAGAACGTTACCTTAGGGCCTATATTAACTACGCCTAAGATAATTAGGTTGATTAGTTACTACTTACCGAGTTTACTACTAACAATTATATATTAGCTACTACTAGAGTGTTACCCTTCTACGCTAATACCGGTCGTAACCTAGAATTTACGGATACTAGTCCAACCACCCCTATAAAGCTTATGCCCTATAAGTAATAAGTCGATAGAGAACTAAGAATACGTTTACTAAGCGTATAAACTAGATATACGTATACCTAAGGCAAGAAATTGTGTTAGCCTAAGCGTTATAAGTAGATTTTATAAACGTATATTACTAGCTACCTCCAAATTATAATATCGGCGACGAAGTTTATATTAATACTACTAACTAGTTAATAATACGCTCGTCTAAGAAGCTTAACATTAAGAACGTAGGGCCGTACGAGATTACCGTAGCACTTCCGTATTAAAATACTTACTACGTTATAATACCTAATTAGTTAGGCAATCTCTATAACACTTTCTACGCCTCGCTCCTATAACTAGCTACTAATGACCCCGAACCTAGACAGATCCTAGTACCGCCGCCTCTAATCGAGATTACCCGCGACGACGACGGCGGAATATCTAAAGAGTACTTCGTAGAGGATATACTCGATAGGAAATATTTCAAGCTAAAGGGAAGACTACTAAAACACTTACTATAGAAGTAAGACGAGTATAAGTACCTAGTAAAGTAGAAAGGATACCGCGAGCCGAGCTAGGAGCTACTAGAAGTATTAGTAGGAGTAGCCGCCTCTATTAAAGACTTCTACTATAACTTTCCGACGAAGTTTATACCCGCTAACTTTAAGCCGCCGTACGACTAGGTACCTAATAAGGACCGAGTTACTAGTATACTACGATCTTATACTAAGTCTAGCTAGGTACCTACGGAGAACGCGAGTACGTCTATACCGGTAGTTATACCGTAAACTAATACGCCCGTAACGGCGTCTAAGCTATAAGTAAGGACGTTACGCCGCTCGATAAGACTTAATACGAGTACGATAGAGTTTTATCCTAGGATACTTAATACGCTAGGGCTACTATAGAACCGCGTATGCCTACTTCTATAAGGATCGGGCTTCTCTAAGGAGTCGCCGTTAGTATCTTATCGAAATATACCCTAAGCCTCTATATAGCCGTACTAGCTTAGCCGCCCGACGGATATAGTGATTAATATTAAGCTAAACAAGGTAGACTAGAGGATAATATAGTTTCCGTAGATATACTACTATAGAGATAGAGCCGTCCGAGGACAAATAGCGATCTAAAGGGGGGGGGGTACTATTATAGTTTACTACTACCGTAACGTTACGCCGCGGCTCTTCTCCGCGTACTAGCGCCTTAGCGCTTCCCTATATATCTCGCGCGCTTCGCGCTTCTCTTTCGTAGCCTTACCGAATAACGCTTATTTTACGGTAACTCTATACTATTGTCTTATAGATCACTACCCGTAATAGTAATTCGTTAGTACGCTCTTCCGTAGACTCTACGTAAGGCTTAGTATCTACTAAAATCTTTCTATAGCCTTCTATCTAGAAACGGATAGGTAATTAGAACGTATAAACTAAGTACTCGAATAGTATATCTACGCCTATACTAACTATTAATAAGATAACTAGGTCGAGTTACTACCTAACGCCGAGTTTGCCCTTAATAATTACGAGTCTATAAGTACCGGAATAACTCTATTCTTCGCCGACTCTAGCCGCTATCCGCGGATAGAGTTTAGTAGCCTAGCTAAACTATAAGTTATAGCTCGGGAAGTACCTAACGTCGAGGTCGCTAATACATTAGTTAATAATATATAAGATACTTAAGTATAAATACGGCGGGTACTCGAGTCTATACGCCGCGACCGCCTAGACGAGCTACGCGACGTATATACTTTTACGTAAGTACGAACGGCCGAAGCCCTAAATACTCGGCGAGCACTAGCGCCTACCTACTAGCCTAATAATATAGTTCTACTAGATGCCCGTGATATTAAGACTATACGCCTAAGTAAGGATCTCGATTATAAGTTTCTTAGACCGTTTCGACTCGTTAGGGCCGTAGGTAGACGCTCGTATAAACTCGAACTTAGCGATAGGATATAAATCTATAACGTATTCTATACGAGTAAGTTACGCCGCGTAGTAACCAAAGGGATACCTAGATAACATAAACTACTACTAGCGCCCGTAATCGTCGAACGTAAAGGCTAGGTATTAGAGGAATATAAAGTAGAGGATCTAGTAGATTCTAAGATTAGGTATAACGATATATAGTATATAGATAGATAGATTTGTCATTCCCCTATTCTAGGACCCTATCCGGCCTATATAGGTATATATCTATTGTTATATATAAAGGAAACCCGAATAGGTGAAAACCCTTCCCGCCCCCGACTACTCCTTATCTAGTTTAGCTTTCCCTCTAAACGTACGTAGTCTATATCACTACCCCGTTAGCCCCCGCTCCTAGCCGGTCTCGTCGCGCTACGTCGTATCCTCTCTTCCTATACTGTTCCTACTAGGCGGTACTGTTCTAGCTAGCCCTTCTCTAGTATCTAGTTCGTAATGCGCCGTAGGTCCTTAGCGTTGTTAAGAAGTGCCCTAATCGTCCGGTTCCTCGCCTTTGCTATCCACTCCCCCCTTCCTAGCGACTACCTCGGATAGACGAGGAGTACGTACCGTACGTTCTAGGAGCGATAGCCGTAGGGGCAGCTAGTATTCGTGTATCCTAGAACCTTCCTCTATAATAGGTACCCCTAGAGGCCGATGTGTTCGCTTCGTAGTTAGGTTACTATACTACTCTATACCCTCGTAAGGCGGTAGTAGATAAGCTTCGGGGGGTGCTTGACCGCGGATTTTGTAGCTAACTATTCCTTAGGTTGTCCCGCTAGCTAAGGGCGTCCACTATACCCTACAACCTAGTTGTTCCACCTCTCTTTCTATAGTTGCTCTACAAACGATTTCTTACCTTCCTATTATATTACTAGCTATTCGTCCCTTGCCCGGTAGTTCGGCTCGTTTCCGGGTCGAATGCCCCTATACGCTAGTACTGATTCGCGGGCCCTTACGACTATACTAGCGATAACCTTCTATACTAGGTACTGTGCCGACTTGCCTAAGTAGGAGGTCCGTAGTCCCTAATATATAGTATATAGTTATTTAGAAGTATTATACGCGGAGCTAGGCTAAGTAGTTAGCCGTACTACCTAGATATAAAGAACTCGTAATCGCGTTCTACTAGAGATACCTAGATAAACCTAAGCCTACCTTCGACGGACTCGATTAGCCGGTAACTTAATACGGGCTAGCGCTAATCCTCGGACCGTATATATAAACGCGGTATAACTATAGCTTCCTCGATAAAGCTCTCGAAACTAGTACTAGTATTATTACTAGCGATAGCCCTCTATACGCTCTAAGTATTAAACGTAGAAACGTCGTAGGAGCTCCTTATTCGAGGAGGTAGGGTACTATTACGAGATAGCCCTTTTTACGAACTACCTCGTAATATAGTATCGTCGGCCGTACGCCCGCGCGCTAGCGGCCGCTAGTATCCGCTAGCTCGATTCGCGCGACTTTATCTTCTCGTACTTCTCGCGCTCTCTTAGATAGCTAGCGTAACTATATATATCTTTACCCGACTCTATTATAGTACTCTCGCCCGTAATATTACCGAGCTAAATATACCCTTACCGAGCTTTATAACCGGTTAATTAAGATAATAAGATAGCTACCTTCCTTACCGGATCTTAAGCCTATTAAGAGCCTCTATAAGATAATTAAAGACGCTATCGAGCGTTAATATAATAGGCCTACCGGACGTAACTTAGAGCTTATAATATACGAAGAATAGCGACGTGTTATATATAAGTAGATTAAAGATATTGTCACTATAATACTATAGCGTATTAGGGCCGTAATTAGCGTAAATAGAGCGTAGATAAGGTAGTAAATAAGGTAGTAAATATACCTTAGATACTATTATAGGTAGCCGGCGACCCCTTACTATAGCTACGTCGGCCCGGGTAAACCGCGGACCTTCCGTATCGGGTTAGCGTAGCTTAGCTTTACGTTATAACTTCGCCGCGCCTCGCGCTCCTTATTCGTAGCTTCGTAGAATAATAACTCTCTTGTTCGGACCCTACGGTACGCGCACCCTTATAGTTTACTCTACTACCCTACCTAGATCGCGGATCTAGGGAAGGGACGCGTAATAATAGGAATAGATAGAACTATAGAACTCGAAGAACGCGTAGAGTTGTATTAGAATATAGAATACGGTAAGGCGTATAGCGCGTAAATACCTAGAGAACGTAACGCGGCGATATTATTAGTAGGTAGTCGCGCGCTCGTAGATAGTTAGGAAATAGGCATCGTTACGCCTCCCCTAAACCTAGATAATATAACTTTATAGACGAACGGCGGTATACTACCGCTACTAAAGCCTAAGAGTAAAGGTAAGTAGCGTATATCTCTTTTCCCCGACCTCTCCTCTTTTCCTTAGAGTTAGATATAGGACGATAACCGGCGGGTTGTAGTAGATACCGGTATCGCGCTATAATAGGAAATTAATAAAGCTTACTAGAAAGCCTTCGAGCGAGAAGAAGGTAGTAAGATTGACTTTATAGAACTATTCGAGTTTAAGCTCGAAGAGAACCTAGGCGACGACCTAGACGAGGTGTACCTATTACTCGACGAGGTAGAGTATATTCTCGTATCCGAATACTAGAATGTTATACTAGACAAACTTACGACCCTTTTATCCTAGTACCTAAAGACTACCTACGACTTTGTACTATAGGTAGTAAATATAGCGATTACTAAAGGTAGACAACTCGATATAATAGAGCGAGCTAATAACCTCTAGAACACCTAGTATACTACGCTATATACCGAGTATAACCGTATCTATAAGATACTACGAAGTAAGGAGGCTATAATATAGTAGATAGCTATAGACCTAAAGAGTAAGAAGGATTATAACCTAGTAAAGTTATAAGAGGTAGAGAAGAAGTATAGGGAGGCTAATAACCTATATAAGTAATTTAGCGAGATTTACGAAAAGGAGAAGAAGAAGGCGTAGGATACCGAAGCTAAGAACTAGGCTCTATAGAAGGAGGTTAACGATCTAAAGACTCGACTCTAAGCTACTAAAGACACTATATAGAATAGAGGTAGGGCCGCTCTAGTCGCCGACCCTCCTATTTACCTCTACGCGAGACTTTACTCGAGTAGCTAATACGTAAGTATCGTAAAGCTACTAGTAGAGGCGGCGGCGGAGGCGGTAGTAACGATAATAATGACGGTAATAGTAATAACGACCGAGGACGTAATAGAAACCGTCTACGACCTAATAATAATAACGGTCGCGACTCTCGAGCGCGTAACACCCGTATATAGACTCCCCTAACCGAACTTTTAGAACGCCTATTTACTATTAACCGTACTCTAATACGCGGTATCGAGGTTAGTAAGAGCGTGTCTAACCCGTAGTACTTTAAGAACAATAACGACCCTAACTTCGATAGTTAGTATAGTAGCGTACTTCTTAAGCTAACTATAACTACTTTCCGCTCCGAGGTAGACGGCCTACGTTTTATATATAGATAGACATAGGGTGACCCTTAGAGAAGTATTAAGCCGAGGATCCCCGTGCCTAGATAATAATTATTTAACGAGTTTAAGACTAGTTAAGAACTACTAGATTAGATAACGCGTTACTACGGTACCCGTAACGAAGGAACTAAGGCTATAGTTAATATCGCTACCTATAAGTAGGAGTAGGGCAAGACCTTTATTACCTTCTACGCTCGCTACTCGAAGCTACGTACTTAGATAGAGTAGACCGACGAGACTAAGCTAATACTATTTCGTAACCGCCTAAACCGTAAGTACTTTATTAAGACTTTCGGCGGTAGGAAAGTAGATAGACGCTTATACGATATATATATATTGTTTATTATGCTATTATAGAGCCTATTGGCCTATATAGCTATACTACCTACTTCTAGTTATAAAGGGGAAACTCGTATTATAGAGTAAAAACCCCCTCTCCTCTCCTATACGTTCTTAACCTTACCTTCTTTTGTATTTTCCTTATTAAGAGTATACTAGTGTTATAGGCCTGCCCTAATAACTACCCTATCTACACCCCCTTGACCTCCCGCCTCTTCTCTATCTACTCCTCCGTCTCGCTAGCTAGCGCGAACTGTTTAAGAAAGCCCTACTATAGTATCTACTATACTATCCGTCTTACGTCTCGCTTGTCCGTTACGATTAACTAGTAGTCGCGTCTTACTACCTTAGCTCTCTACTAGCCTCCTCCTTCTACCTATTACGGGCACCGTAGTATTATATGCTCCGGGTTCTATAACGGGTAGTTATACTAGTATACTAGGCTATATACGTCCGGAACTTTCCTTCTATATAGGTAGGCCCTTAACCCGATATATTCGGACCTAATCTATATCGCGATGCTTACTTCGGCCCTTATTAGGTTACGGTAGAGTAGGTAGTTATGTCTCTAGAAGGGGCGTAAGGCTAGGGGTCCTCGATTTAGTAGAGGATTCTCTTCCTATTCCTATTCCTAAAGGCATCCCGCTACCTACTCTACGAGGCTTTACGTCTTTGCCTTATTACCCTTTTTCCTCCTCCTCCTTCCGCTCTAGCCACTCCTAGGTTCGCTTAACGACTTTAAACGTACGTAGGTCGTCTTACTTCTAGCTTTAACGTACCCTAAGGCTAGCTAGTTAGTCGTACCTCCTAGCAATCTTCTCTATATAGTCCCGAATAGCTTGTTATACTAGATAATCCGCCGTCTTCCTAGCGTATTAGATCCTCGTTCCCTTAATATAATGTTTAATTAGAGGGGACCCTATCTCTACCTCTACTACTCTCGTTAGCGTTATCTTATAGGCTCCTAGTATCCGTCTAAGGTTCGCGGCCTACGTCCGGTTTAGGGGTCCCTCTATCTACTTCGGGATTAGTTTACCTACTCCTCCTATCCCCTATATCTAGGCCCCGTAGAGTATTACTAGTTTTACGATCGTCTTATATATAATCCTTACCTTATTAAACGTAGCTCCCTATATTAACGTTATGAGTCTAGTTATTATAGCCTCGTTAACCTAGGCTCTATTCTAGGCTTTCCTAATCTAGGGGTTCTAGCTAAGCTTAGGGTCTAGCTAGATTCCTAGGATTCGTAATTCGGGAGAGGGCTTCGTTACGTAACCCTAGATAGTTACCGTTACATATATATTATAGTAGGTTCTTACCTTACTAAAGTAGATAAGCTAGTACTTTTCCGAGGCGAAACGGGCGCCGTATCGACGTGCCTATCCCTCGTATACCTCGTATCTTTCTATAAGTAGCCGGTAGTTTTCTTCGGTCGTCGTTAACTAGGCTAGGATATTCGTATCGTCGACGAACCCCGAGGCCGACGTTTATAGTAAGGTAAGTAGTAGGATTAGGTCCGCTATAAAGATTAAGAAGAGCATCGGGAATAGTATTAAGCCCTAGGGGATCCCGTATTCTATATATATAGATAGATATTTCATTAAGCTATTGTAGTGCCCTTTGGCCTATATAGCTATACTATCTTGTTTTCGTATATATAGAGGGGAAACCGTGTTAGTAAAAAACCCTCCTCCTTCCCGCCTATCTTTTCCTCCTAGTTATTGTCTTAATTTTCCCTTATTAGGGGTACGCTAGTGTTATAGGCCTGCCCTAATAACTACCCTATCTGCTACCCCCTAGCTTCCGCCTCTTGTCTATCCACTCCTCCGTCTTGCTAGCGAGGCTAAACTACTAGAGGTATCCCTACTATAGTATCTACCGAGAGATTCGGCGAATATTACCTTTGTCCCTAATAATTGACTTATAGTCTCTCCTTCCCGCTTAGTGCCTCTAATTTCCCCTACCTCTCGCCTACTACGGGCATCGTAGTAGTATATGTTCTAGGTTTTGCGATAGGTAGCTATACTAGTAGGCTAGGCTATAGATGTCTAGTACGCGTCTTCTAAATAGGTAGGCCCTTAACCTAATATGTTCGGACCTAATTTGGATCGCTATACTTGCCTCGGCCCTTGTTAGGTCCCTATATAGCTAGTAATTGTGTCTCTAGAAGGCTCGGAGCGCTATCGGGCCTATTGTCTTAGGGGGCTTCTTTTTCTAGTCCTACTCCTATAGGTAGCTTGCTATCTATTCCGCTAGGCTTTAGGTCTTAGCCTTACTCCCGCCGGCCTAGCGAGTCCTACGCTCCTCCTCTTTTCGTACTAGCCATTCGGTACTTGTCTATATAGCCGTAAAGGTAGTAAGGTCATCCTCTTTTTAGCTTGTCCTATGTCCGGCCCCTCTCCGGTAGTAGCTTTCTATCTTATTCTTTACCTCCTAGATCGTAGTTTGTACTAGGTAACCTGTCGTCCTTACCGCGTATTGAATTCTTATTCCCCGGATGTACTGGCCGATTAGTAGTGTTCCTATCTCCATTTCTACTATACTTATTAACGTTGTCTTATATACGCCTAGTACCCTACGTAGGTTACCTACCTATGTCCTATTTAGGGGTTGCTCTATCCGTTTCGGGATCGGCTTGCCTACGCCTCCTGTTCCCCAAATCTGTGCCCCGTATAGCATAGCTAGTCTAACGATCGCCTTATATATTACTCTTACCTTATTGAATGTTACTCCCTATATAGATGCCGTAAGTCTCTTTATCGAGGCTTCGTTAACTTGTACTCGACTCTAGGCTTTCTTAACCTATACATTCTAGCTTAGCTTCGGGTCGAGCTAGATCCCTAGTACTCGTAGCTCCGCTAATAGCTTTGTCTCGTAGCCTTAGATTCCTACCGCCGCCTTTATGTTATAGTGTGTTCTCGCTTTACTAAAGTGTATAAGTTAGTACTTTTTAGGGGCGAACTAGGTACTATACTTCTTTGCCTACTCCTCGTATTTCTTGTGCCTATCTTCGAGGAGGCGATAGTTCTCTTCTATCGAGTCTGACTAGGCTAGGATGTTTATGTCGTCTACGAACCCCGATGCTAAGGTTTACGGAGAGGTGAGTAGGGGGATTAGATCAGACATAAATATTAGAAACAGGATAGGGGAGAGAGTAGATCCCTAAGGTATTCTAGTCTCTGCCTTTACCGGGTCGGACGTATACCTTCCTAGGACTAGGTAAGTCGTCCGTTCCTAGAGAAAGGAGTAGACGAACGTCGTTACCTACTAGGGGATACCTTTCTACTATAGGATATATATTAGCCTTTAGTATAAGACGTTGTCGAAGGCTCCTACGATGTCGAGGGATAGTAAGGACGCCGCTCGGTTCCTACCGTAGTACTAGAGGGTCTGAATTTACTCCGTAATTAGCTCTATTACTATTAGTGTCGATCGCTAGCTTCTTCCCCCTATCTGTGTTACTAGGAGTACGTAGTTGTCCTCGGCTAGCTACGTAAGTCTCTAGGCTACTATCTTTTCTAGGACCTTCCCTATCGTATTTAGAAGTACGATTAGTCTATACGACTTAGGCTAAGTATAGTCCTCCTTCTATAGCTTACGTAGCACTACTGTTATAGACTCTCTATACGGCTTCGGGTGATACCCTAGCCGTAGGTACGCGGTAAATAGGTTTACTAGGCTCGGCGCGATCTCTTCTCTATACTCTTTTAGTAGTATATTTAGTATCCTATCTAGGCCTAGGGCTTTCCGTCCTTTTAGCTTACTTATAACTCCTGTTACTATGTTAGAGCTAACCGCCTAATCTATGTCTAGGGGTTCCGGGTATATACTCGGGTCGATATCCGTAAGGTCTGCCTCTACTTACGTCGAAAAGAAATGGTCGGCTAATACTTTTACCTTGCCCCGGGGCGTAGCCTAGGCAATCCCTTCGCGGTCTACGATTAGGGGGAAGTGAGGGGTTTGCTACTCTTTAGGTAGTCGTGCCTATTTAGTAAGTCTCTACATCTGTTCCGGGTTTTCTATAACGAGCCCGATCGTCGCTCTCTAGTCCTATAGCTTGTCGCGTCTTATCTATGCCTTCTTCTCTTATGTCGCGCGACAGTATTGCTCCTACGTCTCTTAGGTATGCTCCTTCGTCTACTATCGCCTTGCCCTTCTAGCCTCCCTTACCTTCGTAGAGCATTTAGGGGTCTAGAAGGCCTTCTACTACGTTAAGGGCCGGAGTAACGGCGTATATTGTTTCGCTGCTTACTATAGAACCGAGGTAATCTGTTCCGCTACTTGATCTAGCTAAGCTGTCGTCTCGAGTTCTCTATACTATAGTAGGTTCGCTATTAGGAAGCCTCTTATATCGTCCTAGCGTGCCTTCTTCTAGTTACGGCGTGGTTCGCTTACTAGCTCCTCTATCGCCTTCACCCCTAGCGTCGTTTAGATAGGGATATAGTCTAAGGAGGCTTCTAGCGCGTAGTTCGGTCGGCATTAGACTAGTCTCTCTTTAAGTTCTCGTAATAGAAAGTATAGGTCGATCGTACTTATACTTAAACGGGCCTTCTACGTCTCTATTCCCTTTAGTGTTACTAAGGCCATTCCGTAGCGTACGGTTATATCTAGTAGCTTTTCCCCTAGAAACGCGTGCGGGGGAGTGAATTCGAGTCCCTACCGTAGGTAGTAGAGGTTAAAGTCGCTAAGGAGTACTTACTTTATATCTTAGCTTAGGGTCCGCTCTAGGTAGGCGAGGGTTCCTAGTTCCCTACTCGTCCGACCCCGCGGTAGCGGGTTGTAAACGTTATAGATCTAGATAGGGCCTTGTGTCGTGTCGATCTAGATTAATGTTATGTCTCCTAGGTTGCCCTACTACGGTAGTATAACCTTCTACGACTTAAGGTCTATAGTCTTGCTTAATTCTATATATATAAGGTTGCCCTCCTTACGCTTCCTAAGGACAATCTACGTTGTTCTCTCCTTAAGGAAGGAGTTTACGAAACTTATTACCTACCGCGGGATTCCTTTTTACCGTAGGATATAGAGGAGTCGCTCGTAGGAGACGTTATCGAATGCCCCTAAGATATCGAGAGACAATAGTAATATAATCCTATTCCGTCTATAGTACTAGAGAGTATAAATCTATTCGGTAATAAGCTCTATAGCCGTTAGGATAGATCGTTTGCTCCTACTACCTATCTATATCTCTAGGAGTAGGTTATTATCCTCGACGAGCTATATAATTCTTCTTACTACGACCTTCTCTAGTATCTTCCTAATTATATTTAGGAGTACGATCGGCCTATAGGACTTTAGCTTTATATAGTCTTCCTTCTATAGCTTCTTTAGGACGACTATAAGGGACCGCCTAAATAGCCGTAGGTAGTACCTCTTACGTAGGCAAGCTGTAAATAGTTCGGCGAGGTATAGGGCAACTTCTTCTTTATATTCTTTAAGGAGGAGGTTTAGGATACCGTCGGGTCCCGGGGCCTTACGACCCTTTAGCTTTCCTATAATCTCCTTTATCTCCTCCTCGCCTACTATCTAGTATATATCGAGTGGCTCCGGGTAGATCGTTCCCTCTATATCCGTTAGGTCGGCCGTTAACTATATCGTA
This sequence comes from Fulvia fulva, assembly GCF_020509005.1. Taxonomy (NCBI): domain Eukaryota; kingdom Fungi; phylum Ascomycota; class Dothideomycetes; order Mycosphaerellales; family Mycosphaerellaceae; genus Fulvia; species Fulvia fulva. The sequence goes on from NC_063012.1 coordinate 3,659,678, forward strand.
AAGAAGTAGTCGGTAAATACCTTCGCCTTTCCTTCCGGCATTATCTACATTATACCTATCGTATCCTAGATTAGGGGGAAGTATAGTGTCCTATCCCCGTCTCCGGCCCTTACCTACTTTATAAGCCGCTATATCTACTCCGGGTTCTCTATTATAAGACCTATAGTTACCCTCTAGTCTTGTCGCTTATCTCGTCGTATTTAGGCCTTCTTTACCTAACTTACTTCCTAGTACTCGTCCTACGCTTCTTAGCTTTGCTCCTTCGTCTATTTTTGCCTTACCCTCCTTACGTCCTTAACTTTAGCTAAGTACTCTAGGGTCTAGAAGGGCTTCTAGTGTATCGAGGGCCTTAGTTCTAGTATATATTCCTCGGCCGCCTACTATATCGTCGTTATTATCTGTTCTGCTATACTATTAAGCTCGGCTTCCGTCTTCCCGATATTAGTGTTATTTAGGTACTATTTAAGTAGATTCTAGATCTCCTCCTAGGGAGCTTTTTTCTAGTTAAGGCGCTTTTCACCCCGAAGCTCCTCTTCTATCCCCGTCGCTATCGTTATCTAGATAGGGATGTAGTCTGACCCTACCTCTAGGGTAAGGTTAGGTCTATACTCTACTAGCCTTATTACTACGTCCCTCGATAGAAAGTATAGGTCGATAGTACTCGCGCTTATTCTTACCTTCTACGTCTCTATACCCTTTAGGGTTACGAGCTCTATATCCCTACTTTCCGTAATCTCTAGGAGCTTACTACCTAGATATACGTAAGGGGGGGTGAATTCTAGACCCTACGTTAGGGAGTAGAGGTTAAAGTCGCCTAGGAGGATATAGTTTATATCCCCTTAGTCGAGTACCTAGTTAAGTCGTACTAGCGTACCGAGGTCTCTACTCGTTCTTCCCTAAGGAGGAGGGTTATAGACGTTATATATCCGGATAGGTCCTTAACTCGTAGTGATTTAGATAGTCGTAATGTCTCCTTAACTCCCTTCCGGGTACGAGATTACCTTCTAGGCGTCCGTACGTAATGCTTTACTAACGTATATATATGTTCTTAGGGTATAGCCTATACCTCCCTCGATAGCTATATAGTACCGTAGGTCGGTATAGGTAGTAGGTCTTCGAGTATATAGATAGATATTTCATTAAGCTATTATAGTGCCCTTTGGCCTATATAGCTATACTATCTTGTTTTCGTATATATAGAGGGGAAACCGTATTAGTAAAAAACCCTCCTCCTTCCCGCCTATCTTTTCCTCCTAGTTATTGTCTTAATTTTCCCTTATTAGGGGTACGCTAGTGTTATAGGCCTGCCCTAATAACTACCCTATCTACTACCCCCTAGCTTCCGCCTCTTGTCTATCTACTCCTCCGTCTTGCTAGCGAGGCTAAACTACTAGAGGTATCCCTACTATAGTATCTACCGAGAGATTCGGCAAATGTTACCTTTGTCCCTAATGATTGACTTATAGTCTCTCCTTCCCGCTTAGTGCCTCTAATTTCCCCTACCTCTCGCCTACTACGGGCATCGTAGTAGTATATGTTCTAGGTTTTGCGATAGGTAGCCACACTAGTAGGCTAGGCTATAGATGTCTAGTACGCGTCTTCTAAATAGGTAGGCCCTTAACCTAATATATTCGGACCTGATTTAGATCGCTATGCTTGCCTCGGCCCTTGTTAGGTCCCTATATAGCTAGTAATTGTGTCTCTAGAAGGCTCGGAGCGCTATCGGGCCTATTGTCTTAGGGGGCTTCTTTTTCTAGTCCTACTCCTATAGGTAGCTTACTATCTATTCCGCTAGGCTTTAGGTCTTAGCCTTGCTCCCGCCGGCCTAGCGAGTCCTACGCTCCTCCTCTTTTCGTACTAGCCATTCGGTACTTGTCTATATAGCCGTAAAGGTAGTAAGGTCATCCTCTTTTTAGCTTGTCCTATATCCGGCCCCTCTCCGGTAGTAGCTTTCTATCTTATTCTTTACCTCCTAGATCGTAGTTTGTACTAGGTAACCTGTCGTCCTTGCCGCGTATTGAATTCTTATTCCCCGGATGTACTAGCCGATTAGTAGTGTTCCTATCTCCATTTCTACTATGCTTATTAACGTTGTCTTATATACGCCTAGTACGCTACGTAGGTTGCCTACCTATGTCCTGTTTAGGGGTTGCTCTATCCGTTTCGGGATCGGCTTACCTACGCCTCCTGTTCCCTAAATCTGTACCCCGTATAGTATAGCTAGTCTAACGATCGCCTTATATATTACTCTTGCCTTATCGAATATTGCTCCCTATATAGATGCCGTAAGTCTCTTTATCGAGGCTTCGTTAACTTATACTCGACTCTAGGCTTTCTTAACCTATATATTCTTCGAGTATATAGGTTTAGCTATAGCTCTTATATCGCTACGATATAATGCCTTTAGTCGTCGAGTTCCTAGAGGAAGTAGAGTTAAACCTTATCCTTGCTTTTGTTAACGTTATACTATATAATAGTAAGGTTAGCTTATATTAGTATTACGGACTAGCTAGGATAAGGTCTATTAGGGTGCTCGTTAGCTATATAGCTCCTTCGTTTGTCGCGCTATCCTATTAGATTAGTTAGCGTTCGGTCGTTAGGGGGTACCTAAAGATTCGTATCTATCTAGCTTTATCTACCGCCCTCTATAGCCCCCTTAGGCGTCCCGGCGGTAGGTAAGTACTCTACTATATATTTTGTGTCGCTTTGTCTATCCTTTTCCTCTTTACGGCCTCGAATCCTCTATACTAGGAATTACCGAGCGTTAGTATAGAGTACCTCGCCGGAGTTATTACCCTAGCCTAGCGGGCCTTTTCTTACGCTACTATCCTTATAGGGTATTAGTTCGAGTATACCGGGTGTTTACGGCCGTAGTACGCGTACCTCGATTCCTCCCCTAGGCATTATTTCCCCTAATACGGTCCTACGTAGTATAGGTACTTAGGAGTCTTCTCGGTATACTTTAGCGCGATATAGCCGTATTATTAGTAGTTAAAGCATTAGAGCACTATATAGCTACTCTTATATATCTCCGTATCGAGGCGTTCGTATTACTAGAATAGTCCTCCTTCTAGGACCTAGTTCGCTTGTTCCGCGGTAGCTATCTAGACGATTAGAGAGGAGTACGTCTTAGTAGCTTCGACGTTCTTATTTAGCTACGCTACTTTAGTAAAGCGTACTCCCGGTAAGGTGTTCTAGTTCTATATCTAGAGTAGAGCGAGGTCGTTCTCTACCCTAAAGGTCCTTAGTACCCTATAGGCTATTACCGTAATAAGGAAGGAATTGTATTTAGTAAGCTAGCTACGAGATAAGGTAACAAGTCTTAACCGCGCTTTCCTACTTATCTAGTACTACCGTATAGCCTCGTTTCGAGAGGTTAGCCCGGAGCAAAAGCTTCCCTCTACGCCCTCCCTCCCTATTTGCTCCTTAAGCTAATATCTACCTCTATAGGCCTAAGCCCTTTAGTGCTCTCTATTGACCGACATACGCATCCGTCCTCTCGGGCTATATAGATAGTATTAGCCGTCGCTACTAGTATATACTACGCCCTAGGTTTTAATGCCCTTTACGTTACCGTAGCCTATCTCTAGAAAGCGGCCGTTATATAATATATAGATAGATAGATAGATTATTCATTCGCCTGTTTTAGTGCCCTATAGCCTATGTAGGTCTCTCGCTATTTAGGTCTATTTGTGTAGGTAGGAAACCCGATTAACGGATAAAAACCTCCTCGTCTTTACCCTCCTCGTTCTTTCCTATCTTGTCCTTTCGTTCTCCTTCCTTCAGGGTACGCTAGTGTCATAGTTATTACCCTATAACTACCTTGCCCGTAACCCTAGTGATGTCCTCCTCTCGATTCCCTTTCTCCCTTCTATTTCCCCGGCTCTTCTCTCTCTCTCCCTCCTCTCTATCCACCTTTCCGTTTCTACTGCTAGGGAGAATTGCTCTAGGTAGTCCTCGTTAAGGATCTATCTTGTCACTCTCCTTATATCTTGTCTGTCCTAGATAATGGCCTAGTATTGCCTGTCTCTTGCCTTCGCCCTCTACTAGCTTCTCCCTTTTACCTACTTAGTACAGTTCAGCACTATGTGCTCCGGGTTTTAGGATAGGTAGCTATAGGGGCAACGTTTGGAATCGTATCCTAGGACTCTTCTTTAGTGTAAGTATACTCTTAGCCTAATGTACTTAGAGCGAATCTGGATAGCTATGCTTGCTTCCGCCCTCTTTAGGTCTTTATAGATAAGGTAGTTATACCTCCCGAAGGTCCTAGCCGCTAGTAGGGCTCCTAGCCTTACCGGTTTTTGGTTCTAACGCGTTTCCTATAGGTGACCTACGATTCTTTCTACTTGGCTTTGCTTCTTTTTCCCTTTGTCCCCTATGTTAGCTTGCTCCCTTAGAGCTTCTCTCTGTTCAAGGGCTACTAGGATTTCCTATGATGTTTTTAGGTCTGCTTCCTTCTATAGGATTATGTGTGGCCGGTTAGGTCTTCTTCTCCTCTCCTACTAGGTTCTTATCCTTTAAGTAGCTGCTTAGATAGTTCCCTAGGCTAGGTATGCTAATGTCTTCTCTACGTATTAACACCTTATGCCCTAGAGGTACTCCCTAATAGGGGCTATACCTGATTCCATTTCTATTATCCTATAAGGGGTTGACTTATATACCCCTAGTACTCTCTTTAGGTAGGCTGCCTACGCTCTGTTAAGGGGGTCCTTAATTCTCTTCGGGATGTGTTTTTCCGCTGCCTAAATTACTGCTCTATATAGCATTACGGGCTTGACAATAGCCTTGTACATAGTCTAGGCCTTTGTGAAGGTCGCCCCCTAGGTTAACGTAGTGAGTCTCTCGATTAATTGTCTATTAGTGTCCGCTCTCGTTTACGCCTTCTTTACTTGTGGTCCCTAGCTAAGTTTCGGGTCTAGCTATATCCTAAGGACTCTAAGTTCCCTTATAGGATAGGTCTCGAACCCCTAGATTTTTACTAGTACTACTAAGTTATGTTTTGTCTTTGCCTTACTAAAATAGATAAGTTAGTACTTGTCCGGTACGAATTTTGCCCTATACTCTCTTGCCCACTTTTCGTATTGTCTATGTCTCTCCTCTAGGAGTGCGTAGTTTTCCTCTATAGACCCCGACCACGCTAGGATATTTATGTTATCTACGAACCCCGATACTAAGGTGTTTACTGTTTCTAGGAGTAGGGTCAGGTCGGCTATAAAGAGGAGGAACAGAATTAGGGAGAGTATAGAGCCCTATAGGATGCCCGTGTTCGCAATTAGGGTCTACGGGGCTTTAAAGGACCCTAGAAGGATCTAGGTTGTTCTGTCCTTAAGGAATGACTATATAAAGTGTACTATCTAGGCTAGGATACTTTTTATTCTAAGGATGTATAGGAGCCTTACGTAGGACACGTTATCGAAAGCCCCTAATATGTCTAGTGAAAGTAGTGAGGCTACCTTGTTGTTGCTATAGTACTAGATATGTCTAATTTGCTCTATAATCAGTTCGACTACTATAAGGGTAGATCTCTTTTGTCTCCCCCCTATTTACGTTACCGGGAGGAGGTTGTGTTCTTCTACTATTCCGGTGAGCCTTATAGCCACGACCTTCTCTAGGAGCTTCCCTAGTGTGTTTAGTAACGCAATTAGTCTATATGACTTCAACTTAGTATAGTCTTCCTTTTAGGGTTTCCTTAGGACGTAAGTTAGTAATTGCCTAAAAGCCTTTAGGCAATACCCCTACTTTATATACTAGGTAAAGATTGGCGTAAGTACTAGAGTAATGAGGCTGCTACTAGCTTTTAGGTAACAGTTAGGGATCTTGTCTAGGCCTAGGGCTTTGTTGCCCTTCAGTTTCTTAATAATGTTTCCGATCTCTATAGTAGACACTTACTACTTAGCCTCCCTTAGCGGAGGAATGCGTATTCCTAGGATGTTACTTAGGTCTGCCTCTACCTAAGTCCCGAAGAAGTGGTCTACGAATGCTTTCGCTTTCCCTATCGGAGTGGTTTACGTTTCCCCGTCTTAGTCCTATATTAAGGGAAACTAGGGCGGGGAGTTTCGTTCCTCGTCTAGTTTCCTAGCCCATTCTACTAGTCTCTAGATTTGTTCCGGGTGTTCTATAATCATCCCTATAGTTGACCTCTACTCCTACGTCTTGTCTCTTCTAATCTACGCCTTCTTTGCTTTATACGCGTTGTTATAGGCTTCCTAGTTTGCTTAGGTACGCCGTTACTCCTATCTCCTTCTTGCTCTCCTTACCTCCTTAACTTTGGCTATATACTCTAGTGTCTAGTATAGCTTCTAGTATAGCGACTATCTCTTCTTAGGTATATAGGCCTGGGCTGCCCTTTATATAGCTTCTATTAGCTACTCTACTACTTAGTCAATCCCCTCCGTTATATATATATTGTTAATGTTCACCTGTTCTAGTTCGCCTTCTAGCCGCTACTATACTAGTGTCTACTCGGCCTGCTTCTAGTAGAGCCTCCTCTTAGGTTCCCTCTCCTCCTTAACTATAAGTTAGATGTCGGTTTGGATTAGATAGTAGTCTAATAAGGACTCTAGTTAGTCATTAACTATATAGCTTTCTACCCGTCGTATTAAGGCGTAGGACATAAAGTATAGGTCTAGCGTGCTAGAACTATTGTTTCTAGCCCAAGTTTCTGTTCCCTTTGGCGTGATCAAGTCCATTTAGGCTGTTTCTATCTAACTAATAAGCCTCCCTACTAAGAAGTGGTGTGCTAGGGTGAAGTCCGATCCCTACTTTAGGTAATAGAGGTTGAAATCTCCTATTACGATGTTGTGGTTTTGTTAGTCTATTACTTCCGGGAGCCTTCCTAGCGTGTATAGTTGTGTGCTGCTTCTAGACTCTAGAGGTGGGTTGTATACGCTATAGATTAGGACTTAGCCTTAAGTTGTTTTGAGCTACACTATAGTGATATCCCTATCGGTTCTCGGCTAGGCCTACTAGTCCTCTACTAGTACCTTCTTACTGATATAGATACAAGTTCGTAGGACTCCCTCGGTTCTGTTTATTACTACGTGGTATCTCGGGTCTCGTATAGTTAATAGAATCCTAGAGTATAGGTTGATCTATAGTTCCTATATTGCTATAATGTAGTGTTCCTCCGGGTCTAAGGCTTGTAGAAAGCTCCTTTAGACCTTGTCTTTGCTTCTGTTCACATTATACTGAATGATTAATAGTCTATTAGTATAAGGCATTAGGACATGTTTATGTCTAGGTCCGTTTAGTCTTACTATTAGTCTTGCTATTAGTTTTCCCGTCCCTCCTCCTATTCTTCCCTTTAGGGTTAGCTCCCTATCATTTGGTTGATTCTCATTTGTCTATTGCTCTACGCTGCCTTGTATAAGAACGTTAGTCTCCCTATTACTAGCACTATTTGTAGCTCCTCTTATAGCCGGGGTCTCTTATTCGGGTGGGTAGTTCTCTCTAGTTGTTTCTGTTCACCTACTAGGAACCTAGTTAGTGTTATTACCCTTGCTTCCCGCGCTCTCTACTAGGCTAATAGTCTAACTAGGCATTAGTTTGACTATGCCGGGTGTTTTCTCCTATATACTACGTATCTTATGTCCTCCTTCCGTTTTTGGCACTCTTAGGTCGCGTGATCACTAGTATAGTGTAAGTAGACTAGTATAGCTTTGCTATACTTTAGGGCAATATGTCCGTACTATTGATAGTTAAAACATTGAAGGATTCTATAGTTGCTCTAATAGATTTCTATATCTAGCCTCTTAAAGTCCTAGTACAACCCTTAGTCTAAGACCTTGTTTGCTTGCTCTAGTGTTATAACCTATAAGATTAGCGAGGAGGCCCTCTTGCCCTCCTCTATCTTCTTCTTGACCCACGCTGTCTTTATAATCTATAGTCCTAGTACTATTACCTAGTTTTGCCTCTAGAGGTTTAGTATATCCCTTTATATATTAAAGGTTCGTAGGACCCTATACGCAATTACTATATACTGTTAATAGGAGACTTTCGCTATGCTCCCGATCTTTAGTGTCTACTCCTTGTTTATTTCGAGGGCCTTCTTGTCCTATATATATACTATAAATAGCTTGACCCCTTTGTTGTCTGCCCTTGCCCCTACTATTCCCTTTACTCCGATCTTCTCGACTATCTCCCTCCCGGTCATCTTTCCTATCTCTTCCTTCTCTTTCTAGTCCGTAATATAGACTCGTAGTACTATACTTTAAGGGGGGGTAGGTTGGCTCGCGATTGTTACCTAGGTCGTTAGGCCCTAGGTCTGTCTCGGGTCTCTTTAAGGGTTATTTCTTGCGTTTCGTGTTGCTACCTCAATTGCTATGTTAATCGTAGTGCTTGTTTGTCGTTTAAGCGCCTTTAGTCCCCCGAGTAGTTCGCTTATTACTCCTTTTAGTGCTCTCTCCGGAAACCTCCCTTCTTCTACCGCTACTATCTCTTCCGCCTTCTTATAGAGCGTCCTCTACTCGTCTCCCCCTTGCTCTCGGTCGTCTACTGCCGTCGTCGTCGCCATTTTTACTAAGATATATATAGTTAGGAGGCGACCTTAGTAGGAAGCTAGGATTTACCTATATAATATATAGGATGTTATTAAGGAATATACGGTATTAGATAAGAGCTTCTACGAGACCGACCCACTATATCTATAGAAGGAGCGTCTACGTAGTAACCCTAATTCGAATAATAACGGCGTATAGGGCGGTAGTATTACCGTAGGCGCTATAGCTACTAGTACGACCGCTATAATCGTCTAGCGACTACTATAATACGTAGGTATAAAGAAGAAGGAGGACCTATCGGTTTACTTATAGAACCTACCTTTATTAAACCGTAAGTAGCGTAAGGACCTTAAGAAGTAGGGTAAGTACTACCGCTACCGTATAGGCTCGTACGTATTAATAAACCCTAAATACCTAATATATAGTTACGACGGCGACTACCGCCCTCTACGTCTACGAAATAACGCGAACGCTAACCCGAACCTTAGCTCCCTTACTACCGACCTATAGTAATAGGGAAATAGTACGACCGCTACCTAAGCGTAGTAGATAGCGGTTAGTAACCGAACTTTCTAAGATAGAAAGAGTATAAGATTAAGAGATATAGAATATAAGAGACGGACTATAGTAAGGAGCTTAAGTATAAGGGCGCGCGTACTATAGGGTCCGAGAGAGATAGTTATTGTTCTATAAAGCTACGAAAGAGGAGCGCGAGGCGCGGCGAAGTTATATAGTTATACTAAGCCGCGCTAACCCGATACGGAAGGTCCGCGGAATAGCCGGGCCGACGCTTCGGTAGTAAAGGGTCGCGGGTAGCCCGTAATAGTACTCCCCCTCTTAAAAGTCGTCTTAGTCCTCTAAGCGTCTATATTTACTCGTACGTCTACCGTCTTATACGGCTACTTACTCGTTAAACTCTATACCCTTATAAAAGCCTAGTTATCCTCTAGATCTTACTCTATCTACCGTATAGCCTCCTTATCTTTAGCCTTTACCGTTTACGAAACACGTTACTTAGTTAGCTAGTACGCCCTAGGCCTAAGCCTATCTTCGGTAAATACTCGCGTATAATCCTTATAACTACGGTTAGGTATTATTATAGGCCCTACGGATCCTACTCGAGTATCGGTATAACTACCGTTACGGTCGTAGAGCTAAGGGCGGCGAGTTTTACTTATACCGGTAACCCTAGTTACGAGAGTAGGCTTTCCCGTAACCTGACTTATATAGCGGTATATAGTAAATATATACGGATTAGATTCTATTAAAGGCAAGGCTCGAGTCGACTTATTCGTAACGGTATCTCTATAAATCCTAATCGTATTAAGTCCGAGCACCTTAGCGTCTAGCGGTAACTAGTTAGATAGAGCTACGAAACTTATAGGCGTAGACAACTCCGGCCGGTTATAGTAAAAGTCTATAATAGCGGCGGCTGCCCTCGTAAATAGGTTCTTAGTAGGTTACTAAGTTTTACTATCCTCTATGTCCTAATATCCGACCTATCGTACCTTATACTATATATCGACCTTACGCTTATACCCCTTCTTCACCTTCCTAGTACGCTTCCTCGTATATATATCTAAGATCTTATCTACCTCGTACTTGATCGCCGCGGGTACCGCTATAATGTCGGCCTCGGTATTAGCTTCCGTTATATTAGGGACTATAACTATAGGTAGCGGCGGTATAAGGTACTATCCCTCTAGCGGCGGTAGGTTAGTATCGTCGGCGCGCTATAATAGCGACGTATAGAAATAGTTATCGAGTCTAGCTAATATATCGGAGAGCTTTAGCTTATAGGAGAGCTTCGAGGGTATAACTTCTACGATCTAGTATAGTCTAGTATATCGTCGATCTAGTTTCTTAGAAGGGCGTATCGTACGGATGTTCTTTATACTAAGGAATACCTAATCGCCTACCTTATAGTCGGGCGAGATATAGCGATGTCGGTTAGCGGCCTTAGCTTATAAGGCTTAAGACATTCTTATATTCTCTTAGAGGAACTAATGTAGCTCGTAAAGGCGTCGGGCGAATGCTTCGGCGGATTTGCTATCGAGTCGCTAAAGAGTCGTTATCTAGCGGCGATTCCCGCCTATCTATAAGTCGATACGTTCCGTAAACTCGGGGTTATATCTAAGGTTTACGTAGAAAGGTAAGACACCGGTAGTCTCTAATACGTAGTTATTAATAGTAAACTAAGCTAGGTATAGCTATTTAGCCTAGTCGCTCTATACCTTATTAACGTAGGCGCGTAAGTACTATTCTATATTCTAATTAGTACGCTTAGACTAACCGTCCGTCTCGGGGTGATATAATGAACTTAGCTTACGTTAAATCCGTAGTATCTTATATAGCTACTTCTAGAAAGTTACGATAAACTGTTTCCCTCTATTAGAGGTAATCGTGTCCGGGAGCCTATATCGACTAAATACGTACTTTAAGAATAGGCGCGCTATATTCTTCGCCGTTATAGCTCTAATAGGAATAAGTTCTACTTCTTTCGTTAGGCGGTCCGTAACGGTTATAATGTTATTATAAGTCATACCGTCGAGTTCGCTATCTAGTAAGTCTACTATAAAGTCGACTAATATATAGCGCTAAGGTCGTTCTGGTATAGAAAGTAGATATAATAATCTAGGTAGCTAGGTATATAGAGATTTCGTCGTACGGTATACTTAGTAATTTACGGTATATCTACATACTAATCTTACTAAGCTAGGCTAGTAAAATTCACGTACTACGAGCTTATATATACGGGCTCTACTAGGATAGCCTACTACTAGTACGTCGTAGTTCATCTTTACTATTCGAGTCCGTAGCTTCTAGTTATCCGGTACCTATAAGCTCTAGTCGCCGTACTAATTACGGACGTAGAGTATATCTCCTTCTACCTTATAGTATACTAGGTATACCTTCGTCTTTTAAAGAAGTAGCGGGATTGCGTTACCTTTCTATAGCATCTTAATTACTACCTTGAGCTCCTAGTCTACGGCGTACGCTATTACTATTCGATACTCGAGTTTAGCCTCGTAATTAGCCTCTATCGTAGGCTTCGATATAGTAGTAGCTTCTACCGGTATAGCGGCTTCGGCTAGTATAAATTCTATTGCTTCTAGGTTTAGCGGAGTTTCCGTCTCTTTAGTAACATCTTCTACGGTTACGCGTATAGAGTTAATCTTAAGGAATCGCTTAGGCGGTAGTAACGTCTAGTACTAATACTAATTACGCGGATCGTCTACCCCCTACGGAAGGTCCTAGCTACGTCTCGTTAGACTGTCTAGCTTTATGCCTTAAACACCGAGCCTATAGACGATACGGAAGTTAAACTAAGAGAGAAACTTAGCCTACCTCGCCTAACGTCGATTGAGCTACTTCGTCGTTATAAAGTACTCTAGGTTCTTATAATCTATAAACACTTTGACCGGTTCGATAGTGTTATTATCTACTCCGTAGGCCAATTTAGGCCTCTACTCTTCAAACGCCTTAATAATAGCTAATAGCTCCTTGTCGTAGATCTTATAGTTATACTCTTATAGACTCAACTTCTTAGAGTAAAACGCTACCGGGTATAGGACGCCTTCTTCGTTATATTAGGAGAGGACGCCGGTATTAACGAAATCCGAGGAGTCCGTCTTAACGACTATCTACCTCCCCGGTACGTAATGTACTAATATGCCCGCTTTGCTAAATGCTGCCTTTAATACGTCAAACGCCTTCTAGCACCCTAGTGTCTAATCGATTCTTCTGTTCTTATAGTTACTAGGGCTATCGGACTTAGTCAAGTTGGTTAGCGGCGATACGAGTCGCGAGAACGCTTCGATAAACCGTCTATAGAAGTTAGCGAAGCCTAGGAACGCTTATATAGCCTTTAGGTTAGTTAGAGCCTCCTAGCTTTAGATACATTCTAGCTTATCGGGGTCTATTTTAATACCTTCTAGCGTAATAATTAGGCCTAGGTATTTGACTCTCTACTAATAGAATTCGTATTTATTAATATCTACGGTCAACCCGGTATCGCGTAGTTTTATTAAAACCTTCGTTACGTACTCGATATACTCTTCGAGTATATCGCTGAAAATTAGTATATTATCTAGGTATACCGATACGAAGTCGTTAAGGTGTTCCTATAATATACTGTTAATATATAACTAAAACGATGCCGGGCCGTTATATAGACTAAACGGTAAGACTAGACATTTATATACTCCGTACCGGGTAGCGAACGCTATTAGCTATTTATGCCCCTCGGTAATACGAAGCTTATTAAAGGCTACGACGATATCTAGCTTCGTAAAGTACTTCTTACTATACATCCTATTAAGGGTTTCCTAGATCAAAGGTATAGGGTACCTATTCTTAATAGTTATTATATTTAGCCCTCGATAGTTAATATATACTCGGAGTCCTCCTCCTAGCTTACGTACTACTAGAATAGGAGCTAGGGACTAGCTTGTCTTCTAACTAGCCTTACGGACTTTCCCTTCGCTCTCCTACTTAGTAACTTATTTCTTAACTACTTTATTCTCTTACGGTACAAGCCTATAGGGTTTGCGGTAAGGAGGCTCTTATAGGCCGTCGGGCTTTATATAGATTTTATAGTTAATACCCGGCCTATAAGGCGGGAGCCCTTTATAGTCTTTAGCTAAGAACGCGTCCGTAATATAATAGTACTCGGGCGGAAGCTTCTCCTTCGGGTTATAGTTAAATTACTTATTTAGGAACTAATTAAGGTCGTTAGCTAATATTACACTTAGCTTTAACTCGCCGTTACTATCCGTTTCGCTAGACTCGTTACTAGTAGGTAGAATATAGAAGTACTCGGCCCTAGGCCGGTACGTATATATCTCCTAAGCGTAACGACTGACGCCTTAATAGTCCACTTTCTTATCGTCGTCTATATATAAGGACGAGACGTTTAACTCCGCCCCTCCTACCGTAAATCCTAGCGACTCCCCGGTAAAGGGCTCTAGTCCGTATTTTATACGTTACCGGTATTAGTAGTTTAGGGACTAAACTGTTATCAAAGTCTTCCTACGAAGACAGTGACTAAAGTAGTAGTCTAATCTAAGGGCTACTTCGCCGGTTTCCTAGAAGATATTAGGGTTATACTAGCTTAACTAAGGTAGGCCGAGGACGATCTCGTATTCGAGGTCGGTTACGTAGTATATCATTTGCTCGTAATAATAACCGCCGATAATAACGTCGACTAAGGCTACGTATATAATACGTCTAGTACTCGCCTTCCTATTACCTAGTATTAAGTTCTTGCTCTAAACTAGGGGTATTAGAGGGATGTTATGTTTACGTATATATTTCTAATCGAGAAAGAGAGAGGTTGAAGTAGAATCTAGTAGGCCTCGTACCTTTCCATTTTGTATTATTATAGGCAGTACTATATAAGGGTATATATTCGGCAACTATAATTCTAATATATAGGCCGATATCTTAAGTTCTCCGCTATAGTCCGTCTCTTACATTCTATACCTCTCGATCTTATACTCTTTCTAATTCTTATTCTAACTACTATCTACTATACTTAGGTAGTGGCCCCGGTATTTCCCTACTCGGTAGTAAGGGCGCTTAAGTTCGGAGTCGCGTTACGTAGTCGAGGTAGGCGGTAGTCGCCGTCGTAGCCGTATATCTCGTACTCGGGGTTACTAGTAATATATAGTCCGGTACGGTAACGGAAGTACTTACCCTACTTCTTTAGATCTTCGCGACCCTCGCGGTTAAGCGGTAGTAGATTCTAAAGGTGTACTAGCAAGTCTTCCTTCTTCTTAATTCCTAAGTACTATAGTAGGCGCTATACGATCGCGCCGGTCGCGCTAGCTACGGTAGCTATAGTAGTTATAACGTTACTAGTAGGGCCTAGGTTCTAGTTACCTCCTCCGCCGCTACTACGAGGGCGGTTATTATCCTACTAAGGGTATAGCTACTCGGTCTCGTAGAAGGTCTCGTCTAACTCGGTATACTCCTTAATAATATCCTATATACTATTTAGGCGACGGTTAACCTCTCGGTCGCCGAATATCTTAACGAAGTACTTACGGTTTAGGGGTATACGGAAAAGCATTAGCTCGGTATTATCCCCCTAGTCTATCTAGGTACGTAACTTTAAGTAACGTACGAATAATACGATAAAGGATTCCTTCTACTACTACTTATAGGTTATAATATCGACTATAGCCTTTATAGCTTCGTTCCGGGTACCGTACTATCGAGTTATCTAGTCTAGTAGCTCCTCGCCGGTACTAAACTCGTTATATAACTAATGTCCTAGGATAGGGATACGTAGCTTAATAGTAGTCTAGACTTTAGTATTAGTCTATCTATATAGGAAGCGGAGGGTATCCTACTCGGTACGGAAGGTCGCTACTATAAGCTTTAGTAGGATACTCGTATACTAACTATCGAAAGATAGGTCGGTATCGTTCTTAAACTTCTTAGGATCTAGTACCCCCTTACCGATCTCTATACTACGCTCTAAGGTACGGTCGATATTAATAAGACGCTCGGCGAGGTCTACTAGCGGTGTCTATATACGATTAGTACGTCCTCCTCTAGTACGTACCGTCTCTTAGCGCTCGTTACGGCGGCGATTGTCGCGGCCTCGATCCTTATCCTTATCGCTACGGCCTAGGCCGTTATTATTATCGTTATATCTACTACTACCCCTACCGCCCCCGGTAGCGGCTTTACGATATATACGCTAAAGCTTCTCGAGGGAGGTCTCTCGCGGGTAAGAGCGCGAGCGTAACGGACTACGGCCTCGACGTCTATTACCGTTAGTAGTATTGTCCTCTATAGCTTAGAGTCGAGTCTTTAAGTTATTAATCTCCTTCTATAACGCCTAGCTTATACTCTTAGTATCTTATACCTTCTTCTTAGCCTCTTATACCTTCTTCTTCTCCTTTTCGCTAAGATCGTAAAATTGCTTATATAGATTATTAGCTTACTTATACTTGTCCTAGACCTCCTTTATCTTAGCTAGGTCTAGTACGTTCTTAAGATCCTATACTATATTCTATAAGGCGGACTTCTCGGTTCTAAGTATCTAATAGATACGGTCGTATTCGGCGTAGAGGTTACGGTACTAGTCGTTCTAGAGGGCGTTTATACGTTATAAGACGTCGACTTACTCGGTAGCGGTCTAAGCGGTATTAAATACTCGTAGGATAAAGTCGTATAAAGTCTTAGGATAGTCTCGGACTAACTCGGCGAGGTCGTTCGCGTCGACGTTCTAGAAATCGCTAGCGGCGATATGTTCGGCTTCGTTAAGAGAGTAGTAAATAGGTAGTATGTCGTCGCTACCCTTCTCCTAGTACTCCTTTAGCTCGTAGAGTTCTATAAAGTTAATAGCGCCTCTCTATTCCCTATCGAGCGCCTTCTCCTATACTATATCTAACTCCTACTAAAGAGCGACGCCGGTATTAATCGTAATACGCCGGTCGTTATCTTAAGTCTAGGACTATAGAAAAGATAAGAGATCTAGGAAAAGAGATATACGCTTGCCTAAGGGCTTTACCGGTAGTAGTATACCGTCCTAGGTCTATAAGTCCTACTAACTCGTTATAGTATAGATATTAACGCGACCTATCGCTATCGCTAAGGTCTTCGCGGCGTTAACTTCTCTAGGTATCTACGTACTCGGCGCCTTACCGTGTTCTACTATACGCTCGTAGTCGCGTGTTCTTTAGTTCTATAAGTCTATTCCTATTATTACGCGTCCCTTACCTAAATCCGTAATCTAGGTAGGGTAGTAGAACAAACTATAAGGGCGCGCGTACTATAGGGTCCGAGAGAGATAGTTGTTGTTCTACGAAGCTACGAAAGAGGAGCGCGAGGCGCGGCGAAGTTATATAGTTATACTAAGCCGCGCTAACCCGATATAGAAGGTCCGCGGAATAGCCGGGCCGACGCTTCGGTAGTAAAGGGTCGCGGATAGCCCGTATTATTAAGATATCGGTATATATACTAGATAAATAATAACTAGCTATATACCCTTATATAGTATTACCCGTAATAATATAATATAAAATGGCTCGTAGCCTTATAGATTCTGCCTCTACCTCTCTCTTTCTTAATTAAAAATTTATACGTAAATATATAACCCCCTTAATCCCTTTAACGAAGAATAGACGATTAATACTAGGAGATAGATCGGTAATAGCGCGTTAGATCATATATATAGCCCTTAGGTGACTCGGATTTTCGCCTTATATCGCTAAATACGACATATTCGAAAGCTCTTATTAAGGCTATTCTAACGATCTACGAAGTAGGCTACTACCCCTAGAATTAAGAGAGTTCTACCTTATTTAATTTAGATAGCTTGAAGTTCTCTTCACCCTGTTTCTTTAGCTCTAAACGCCGCGGAGGTGCCTAGCTATATTAGGTAACTCCTAGGTAATAGTAGCCTAGGCTACGGTACTACCCGCGCCTACGGCTCTATAGGCGAAGCTCCTCTAAGACAACTAGTAGCAACTTATAGAGGACGTAAAAGGTATAGAAACTAACGATTAGCTCCTATACCGGTCTCTATAGGTAATAATTACTTAGCTACGTACGGCGCTTATACTATCGTATTACCGAGGGTAATAAGAAATAAGGACGACGTCTTAGGCGATTAGTAAGGCCACCCGGAATCAATACCCCTATAGCTAGGTATTAGTCGCGGTATCGATACTAGGCCTCCGCCTAACGTACGATATAGTTACGATCCGTATTATAGTAAAGGAAGACTAGGCCGAAGTTACGAAGCTATCGAATAAGGAGCTCGCCTAACGAATTATCTCACTAGAGGTAGTCGTAGTAAACTAATAGTCTAACGGTACTCTATAGATCTATACTAGCTCTACTACTACTAGGAGGTACCTAGAGGTATAGCTATAGTAGGTATCTAAGGTTACGGTATTAGCGAAGGTCTTAACGAAGTAATTTACGATCCTAGTCTACGATATACCTAAAGAGTTCGACCTAACTAAGGTTGCCTACGTACTCTCTAAGAGGACAACCCGATTACTCTTAACTCTCTAATCTAGAAGGCGATTTAGCTCTATAGGAAATAGCTAGAAGGTAAGAAGGCCTCGGCGCTAATTATATAGCTATAAGACGTAAAAGCGGCGGATCTAGTAATAGAATAAGGCCTAATCTAGTAATATAGCCTTAAGATAGTCGAAAAGCACTCCTTATCCTTTTATGTCCTCTAATGCTTTAAATTCTAATAGTATAGACACTAAACCTATACGTATATAAACAAGTAGGCCTACTCGAACTATATAGGAGACTATATATCTAGGGGCTATATATCGGCTACGAGGCGGTACGCGAACTGTCCGGGGTACTACCTATCGTATAGCGCGGAATGCCTATAGCGGAAACTAGCGAAAAACAAGGTAATTATAAACAGAACCGTCGCCCTAAGATTCTACGGCGACCGTAAGGCTAGCCTATACCGGAACTAACTAGCGGCGGTCGGGTATAAGCGCCCTAGGGCCGAGAACAATATAAAGGATACGCAACCTAGGGCGTACGGGAGGCCACGTGCTCTACTAGCTACGGCGAGGGAATCTAACTAGGCCCGGCTCCCCTTTAGTATATAGCCGATAGGCGTAGACTAGGACGTATAAGGTAGTAGTATATAGGATATTATAGAGGAAATGATTGTCGATAACGATAACTAGCCTCGATACGCTTAGTATTATCTAGTATAACGTTAACTATAGTAAGGATATAGTCTAGAACTATTTCCTATACGAGGCGGACCCGTACGTCTACTACGCCCTAGTAATCTAGGAGCTATAGATTAACCCGTACTATAAGAGACTAACGACCTATAAGTTACTAGGCTATACGACATACCTATAAGGCGACGGTAGACCCCGTACGTACTTCTATATTAGTAAGGATATACTAGAATCCGACTAGGAGGTAGTATACTACGTAGACGAAGAAGACGGGGGCAATATTACCTCCCTCTACGTAGGTAGTACCTAGATATACAACCTATATATATAACCGCTAGCCTCGAGGTCTAGCCGCGACCTTAGGGTCTATAGACACCTAGATAGTACGCTTAAGAGATAAGGGTACTATATCGTAGTAGGAGACTTTAATATACACTACCCTTCCTAGGAAAGCCTTATATAGCCGTACCCTATAGCCGACGAAGTACTCGACTTAATAGCGAGTAACGTAATTGCCCTTATTACCCTAAAGGACCTAGGCACCTAGAAGAGAAGGGGACTCTAAGGCACGATCAACCTCTTCTAGATCTTAGATAGCTACTACTATATAGTAACCTACTATAGGATCGAATATAAACTCGAGGCGTCGGTAGACTATATACTAGTTAGGACCTCTATTACGATATAGATATAACGTATACTAGCGAGAACCCCTAAGCTAAACTAGAGAAAGGCCTACTAGGCCAATATCTAGGCGTACCTTAACGACTCTAAGATGCTAGTCTAGATTACGTAGTAGTAATATAATAGTAAAGACGAGATAGACGAGGTAGTCTAAGGGTTAATAGACGTAATATAAAAAGCGACCTTACTTTACGTTCCGCTTATATAACTAACGATATAGTCTAAACTATACTAGACGCCGAAGTATACTACGGTAGTAAGAGAAGTAAGGAGAGCCCGCCGGGTATAGACGAGTAGCTATAGTAAGGAGGCCTAGAACGTATATAGGGAGGTATACTAATAGAAGAAAGCTATAATACGGAGGGAGAAAGTAGTCGGCTAGAGAGCTATAGTAGAAGAAATCGCCGGTAAGCTAGCGAGGATATAGAAGCTAGCAAAATAGGCCCGATAGGACCCTATATAGGGCCCCTCCTTCTCTATCCTAGCGCTATAATCGCCTAGTAGCCCGGTTAGCGACCCCGAGGCTAAGGCGCGTCTACTAGCTAGTAAGTTCTTCCCGCCCCTAGTCGAGGCTAATCTAAGCGATATAAATAGCTCTACTCCCCTAGCCCCTAGTATCGCGGTCTAATAGGATATGTCCGAGGGAGATGTTACCGCTATACTTAGGAAGTTACCGGCGAAGAAAGCCCCGGGGCCGGATAGGATCCTAAACGAGCTACTAAAGAAGTATAGAGATTAACTAGCCCTAGTAGTCGTAGCGATCTTTAACGCCTACCTATAGACCGGATACTACCCGATAGTATTTAAACAATCGACGATAGTAGTCCTACGTAAGCTATAAAAGGAAGACTATATATAGGTGTAGTCGTACTGCCTAATTGCGCTCCTTAACACTCTTAGGAAGGCGCTTAAGAAGCTAGTTATAACGAGACTCTCCGAGGCGGTAGAGGAGTACTCCCTACTCCCGGACACCTAGATAGGTACGCGCCTATAGCGATCGACGCTATTCGCGATAGAACTTATTACCTCTTAGGTAAAGGCTATCTAGTATAGGAATAGGGACAAGGTAGTATCCTTACTTAGTCTAGATATATCGAGGCCTTCGACTACGTATTATACCCGTAGCTACTCTATATCCTAAGGTCGAAAGGACTCCCTAAGTAGCTTATTAACTTCGTACGGTCCTACCTCTAAAACCGTAGTACGTCGATCCTAGTCGGTTAGTATAAAAGCCTATTTTAAGTAGTCTATACTAGAATCCCGTAAGGCTTAGCGCTAGTACCTATTCTATTCCTCTTCTTTATAGCGACGCTACTCCTAGCCTTAGAATCCTAGATGTCATGGTCTCCCCACAGAGTGTACAGAAGGTGGGGACAGAAGAGCCTCAGAGTGCTCAGAAGTCGTCAAGAAGTGACAGTCCAGCTTGGTGTGTGAGCGCCAAGAATCACATGCCCCGTAACATTCACTACGGGACCTAGCCCTCCAAATTCACCCCTCTACTAAACCTTGACAGATTCACTTCGGCTCGTGACTATATGACTCACGGCACTCCCGCGAGCACCCGCGACTGCGCTGGACCCTGGAAGAAGCACGTAGAAGACTCGGAACGTAGGGCAGGTTGGAATAAGGTTTTGAGCAAAGCTGCTGAGCGCGGCTTCGCACGGGTTAGCCCTGTTGATGCGGGGACACGCACTCGCGAGGGTCGCGTATAAATATCTGGCCTTCCCTAGGCCTCTCTTGCTTTCTTCGTCTTTTGTTTTGTGTAGCAATCATACTATACCCTTTTGCATCTGCACTTCGCACCTACATTCTCGCTTTCACCCTTGCATCTTACAGGCCAGGCTCTCGCCCTGACATCACAAAAGACCAACAAACCGTCAACCACTCGAGTCATCCTCATAGGTGACCACGCCACCGATAGAGGTGTCAACCTCGACAACTAAGACACTCTATTCCACTTTAGTAAGTGGACTGACATCCCCTTCTCGAACGCCGCTGCCTTCGGTGCCTAGGCAAACGCTAACCCCGACACCGCCTACGCTCTCATCAACCGCACCGTCTCCTCTTTCCGCGAGACCGCCTAGCAGGTCGAGCAAGCAAACAACTAAGCAACATACCTTCAAGGTATTGTGAACACCTTCCAGAACCTCGCCCCGCACGCCGACGACAACCGCCGCTAGCACTTCTCTAAGAAGGTCAACGACCTGGACGAGTTCGACGGCAACAAGAGCAAGTTTGAGGCATTTGAGACACAGCTCACTATCAAGCTGTTGGCTAATGCCGACCACTTTCCGTAAGAGAAGGACAAAGTCACGTACGTCTTCTCCCTCCTTCGGGGAGACGCCGCGGCTTAGGTACAACACTACATCGATAACGCCACGCAGACTATCGGCTGCCCGGACGTCCTCACCTTGATGTAGGACCTCCGTGCTGCCTTTAGTGATCTAGACCGTAGAGCTACCGCCTAGAACGCTATCCACAACCTCCTCTAGAAGAACAAGAGCTTCGCCGAGTACCTCGCGGCCTTTAACCGCGACATCGGGTTCACCGGCTACAACGAAGAGACCAAGAAGAGCACTCTCCGCCGTGGTTTGTTAGCAGAGCTTCTTCGAGCCCTCGAGGACAAGGACGTCGGTGCTATAAGCTTCCGTGAGCTCGTCGAGACCTGCCAGCGCCTCGACTCTAATATAAAACACACCGCCTCTCTCCTCGCTTCCCGTTCTTAAGGTCGTCAGCCTCGTGGTCCCGGAAGCCACTTCGCTGCTCCATTAGGCGCCGCCGCTCCTACGGCTCTCCCTCCCGTCTCTGTAGGTGACGCTATAGATCTTAGCGCTAGTGCCGCCGTCCCTCGAGTCTAGGGCCTCGTCAACGGTAAGCTCACTCCCGAAGAGAAGCTTCGCCGTCGCCAGGCCGGACTCTGTACCTACTACGGCGGTCTAGGCCACATCGTAGCCAACTGTCCGCAGCTCGCTGCCCGTAACGCCCGCAACCCGGTTCGCGGCGCTGTCGGCGCTATCGAGCCTGCTCCTACTGCTCCCGCTAAGCAGGAAAAAGCCTAGGTCTTCCTTATCGACGCGATGAAGACTAAGAACAACGTTTACCGAAAGTAAAGAGAGGAAAGAAGTTGAGGATCAATACAGCACAGCTAGACCTGTACGACGAGACGGGCAAGGACCACGCTTACAAACCGTTCGTCACGAATGTAAATATCGGCTCAAAGAAACTCTCTTCTTCTAATCTCACTCTTATAGACACTGGCGTACTAGGCGAGTCTTTTATGGACTATAAACTCGCGACCTCTCTCAACCTCGAACCCTAGGAACTGAAGTACCCTCGCACCCTTGAACTCTTTAACGGCACGGAGACTACCACTAGTAAGATTACTCATGTTATATACACGTCAATCACCCTCGGAGGCAAGCGTATGTCGATCACTAGCTTCCTTACGTCCCTACCGCATCAGAAGTTTATCCTCGGCCTCCCCTAGTTCAGACGACACCGACCTATCATCGACTGGACTTCCCTTACTATCAGCTTCCCTCTAGAAGTTCCTCCGGCACCTCCGCCTTCTCCGCCGCCTCAGCGCGGTCCTGAGTATACCAAGATCTTCTAGGTGAACGCCGCTGCCTTCACTACTGCTGCTAAGCAGCCTAAAGCTCAAGTCTTCGCCGCCTCTCTCCGCGATATCGACATCGCCCTCGAGAAGCTCGACAACAAGCGTACACCTACCGACCCTGCTACGAAGGTCCCTCCTTAGGCACACCACATCCTCTACGTATTCGATGCTAAAGCCGTAGACGAGCTGCCTCCTTATCGCCCTCACGACCACAAGATTGAGCTAGAAGAAGGTGCAGAGACACCGTTCGGACCGTTATATTCTATGTCCCGAGAAGAGCTTATCGTCCTTAAGAGATACCTCGAAGAGAACCTAAAGAAGGGGTTCATTCGAGCGAGCCGTTCTAGCGCTAGCAGTCCCGTCATGTTCGTCAAGAAGCCCGGCGGTAGTCTACGCTTCTACGTAGACTACCGAGGCTTGAACGCTGTTATAAAGAAGAACCGCTACCCAATACCGTTGATTCAGGAGACGCTCGAGCGCCTCTCTAAGGCCAAGTACTTCACCAAGCTCGATGTTATCGCTACGTTCAACAAGTTACGAATGGTAGAAGGACACGAGTATCTCATAGCCTTCCGTACTCGCTACGGGCTGTTCGAGTCGCTCGTTATGCCCTTCGGCGTTTGTAACGGGCCTAGTACCTTCTAGAACTTTATTAACGACATCCTTTAGGAGTTCCTCGATCAGTTCTGCACTGCCTACATCGACGACATCCTAGTCTATAGCGAGACTAAGGAGGAGCACCGCGAGCACGTCTGTAAGGTCCTTCAGAAGCTCGTAGACGCCGGCTTGCAGCTCGACATCGACAAGTGCGAGTTTGAGAAGACCGAAGTCAAGTTCCTTAGTTTGATCATTACCGTAGACGGCATCAAGATGGACCAAGAGAAGATCGACGCTATCGTCGAATAGGATGCTCCTACGAACGTCAAAGAGGTCTAGGGTTTCCTAGGCTTTGCCAACTTCTACCGCCGCTTCATCTACGCGTTTTCGGGCGTGGTACGCCCTTTGACGAAGCTCACGCGCAAGGGTGAGAAGTTCGCCTAGACCGACGAATGCCAGGAGGCTTTTGACTTGCTCAAAGCGAAGTTTGTTAAGAACCCGCTTCTACGGCACTTCGATTTCGAACTGGAGACCCGTGTAGAGACCGACGTATCCGACGGCGTGGTGGGCGGTGTCCTGCTACAACGCCGCTCGCCTGAATCCCCCTGGTTACCTGTCGCCTTCCTCTCTAAGAAGATGACCGCCACGGAGTATAACTACGAGATCTACGACAAGGAGCTTCTCGCCATCGTCAAAGCTTTCGAAGAGTGGCGCCCCGAGCTCGAAGGCTCTGCTATACCCGTCCAAGTAAGCTCCGACCATAAGAACCTCGTCTACTTTATAAAGAGCAAGCTGCTTAATCGTCGCTAGGCCCGCTAGAGCGAGTTCCTCTCCCGGTTCAACTTCGTGATCTCGTACACGCCCGGCAAGGCCAACTCGATGGCCGACGCCCTTACCCGCCGCCCTAGTGACTCTCCAGTTGATCGAAGAGGGGGCCGGCAAATCGCAGGGCAACAAGTCATCAAAGAGCATAACCTCTCTTCCGAGCTTCGAGAGTACCTATCGAATGGCCAGCCTACGCTCGCCGCTTCCTTTGCTACTCTCGTGCTCGCTCCTGCCTACCTTGACGAGAGTGACGATGAATCCGAGCCTAAAGAATACGCCTCGGACGCTAAGGACTTGAACGACGATAAAGAGGGCTCAGTAACGACCGACGGCTCATCCGAATTAGACTTTAAGGGGTTTGATAATAAGGAGCAGCCCGAAGGCATTATGGCACGGGTACGAACAGCGTACGATGCCGACATAGACGCCTAAGAGTTAGTTCAGGCCCTTGAATCTGGCGCGAGGACATTCCCGGGCTTCTCGCTGTCCGAGTGCGAGCTCTAGGAAGGTGTCGTCTACTTCCGTAAGAAGCTTTACGTACCGCAGCCCGAAGGCTCTAATATCCGAGCTGAGATTCTTCAAATCATCTACGACTCCGCCTCTAGGGGTCACCTAGGCGTAGCTTAGACCCACAAGCTCCTCGCTAGGTATTACTAGTGGCCGCATTCCTAGAAGGACGTCCGCCGTTACGTACTGAACTGCGCTACTTGCCGAAGAGCCAAAGCTAACCGCTACCGTCCCTACGGTCTCTTGCACCCTCTCCCGGCTCCTGATCGTCCGTAGAAGCACATCACTATAGACTTTATCACCGATCTTCCTCACGGCAAGACCTTTAGCGGCGTGAAAGCAAAGGCCCTTCTAGTGATCGTGGACCGTCACTCTAAGGACCGGTACATGATCCCGTGCTAGAGCATGACCGCAAAGGAGACTGCTCGCTTGTTCTACGAATTCGTCTGGCGCTTTCAAGGCCTCCCGGATAGCATCACCTCTGACAGAGGCACCCAGTTCATCTCGCACTTCTGGAAGCGTCTGTGTGCTATCCTAGGCATCAAGCATAACCTCTCGACCAGTTTTTAGCCACAGACCGACGGCCAGACCGAAATTACGAACGCTATCCTCGAGCAGGTCCTTCGTTGCTTCGTCGACTACCACTAGAAGGATTGGCCTCAGCATATCCCTGCGGTGGAGTTCGCTACTCGTAACTAGGACTCGGAGACTACTGGCTACTCTCCCTTCTATACTACGAGAGGTTACTACCCTCGTACAGGTATGGAACCAGAAGAACCTCTCCCGCCTACCGAAGACGTAAACGAGCAAGCAGCAGACGAGTTCGCTACTATGCTCTCACAGATCTATGAAGAAGTTCACGACGAGATAGTGTACGCACAAGCAATCTACGAGGATCAAGCCAATCGTCGTCGCCAGCTAGCTCCCGACTACTAAGTAGGCGATATGGTCTACCTCAACTCTAAGAACATCAAGACAGACCGCCCCTCTAAGAAGCTGAACTGGAAGAACCTAGGTCCTTTTGAGATCACCGAGCGTATCAGTTCACACGCCTACCGTCTAGCTCTTCCTGCGAACATAAAGATCTACGACGTCTTCCATCCCGTACGCCTTCGGCCGTCGGCTAAGGACCTATTCCCGAACCAAAACCAAGACATGCCAGGTCCTCCCGATGAAGTAGAAGTCGACGAGCCTGTTAACCTACCTTCTGACGACTATGCCGTCCGTAAGATCCGGGGAATCCGCGTAGAGCCTAACGACGTTGAAGGACTACCGCCGATTAAGTATGGAGTCGAATGGCAAGGTTGCCCTGAGTAGGATACCTCATAGGAACCTATCCAACATATCATCTTCAATCGTCAAGCAATCGAAGAATACCACGCCCGCGCAGACGGCCTAGAAGTCAATATCGGCAGGCTCTTCGAATCTGAGCTTTTCGACGGGGCTTACCAATGGTGTATCGACCATGACATCAGGCCTAGGCCTAGTACTAAAGCTGAACATCCTCGATATGTGGAACTACTACGGCTTCGTAGGAACTCAGCTTTGTTCGGGGGGGCTACTGTCATGGTCTCCCCACAGAGTGTACAGAAGGTGGGGACAGAAGAGCCTTAGAGTGCTCAGAAGTCGTCAAGAAGTGACAGTCCAGCTTAGTGTGTGAGCGCCAAGAATCATATGCCCCGTAACATTCACTACGGGACCCAGCCCTCCAAATTCACCCCTCTACTAAACCTTGACAGATTCACTTCGGCTCGTGACTGTGTGACTCACGGCACTCCCGCGAGCACCCGCGACTGCGCTGGACCCTGGAAGAAGCACGTAGAAGACTCGGAACGTAGGGCAGGTTAGAATAAGGTTTTGAGCAAAGCTACTAAGCGCGGCTTCGCACGGGTTAGCCCTGTTGATGCGGGGACACGCACTCGCGAGGGTCGCGTATAAATATCTGGCCTTCCCCAGGCCTCTCTTACTTTCTTCGTCTTTTGTTTTGTATAGCAATCATACTATACCCTTTTGTATCTGTACTTCGCACCTACATTCTCGCTTTCACCCTTGCATCTCACAGGCCAGGCTCTCGCCCTGACACTAGAATACCGCTACGAGCGGCTTCGTAGACGATACAAACATCCTAGTATAGTCTTCCTCGACTAAGGAGAACTATAGGCTACTAGAAGAAAAGCATAAGATCTACGAGGACTAGGCTAGGAGGCACGGGGCTCGGTTGACCCTAGAAAAGTACAATCTAATACACTTTACGCGCCGGCTACGGTTCTATAATATATAAGCTTCTATCTAGATATAGGGGTATACGACTAACCCGGCAAATTAGCTTAGGATCCTCGGACTATAGGTAGACCCGGCGCTACGGTAGAGAAAGTACGTATAGGTAATATTACGGAAAGCTAAACAGAATATAGCATTATACTAGAGGCTTACTACGTCTATATAGGGGGCGAACTTTCGGTAGTTACGACTCCTATATACGGCTATTATACGGCCAGTCCTTACCTATAGTAGCTAAGTATAGTCCTTAGGCAAGAGGGCCTACCTATTAAAGGGACTCGTCGCGCCGCTAGCGAAGATCTAAAACTAATGCCTAAGGAAGGACACCGGGATATATAAGTCGATACTAATAAGGATACTTAAGTACGAGACCGCTATACCGCCGATCGACCTATATATCTAGGGACTACGGACCTCCTACTTAGACAAGTCGGTATAGTACCTAGTATAGAAGGTCATCGCTAGTACAGTCGTAAGGGCCCGCGAATTAGTACTAGCGTATAAGGGCATTCGACCCGGAAACGAGCCGAACTACCGGGTAAGGGACGAATAGCTAGTAATACGATAGGAAGGTAGGAAATCGTTTATAGAGCAACTATAGAAAGAGAGGTAGAACAACTAGGGTATAGGGTATAGTAGACGCCCTTAGCTAGCGGGACAACCTAAGGAATAGTTAGCTACGAAATCCGCGGTTAAGTACCCCCCGAAGCTTATCTACTACCGCCTTACGAGGGCATAGAGTAGTATAGTAACCTAACTACGAAGCGAACACATCGGCCTCTAGGGGTACCTATTATAGAGGAAGGTTCTAGAATACACGAATACTAGCTACCCCTACGGCTATTACTCCTAGAATATACGGTACGTACTCCTCGTCTATCCGAGGTAGTCGCTAGGAAGGGGGAAGTAGATAGTAAAGGCGAGGAACCGGACGATTAGGGTACTTCTTAATAACGTTAAAGACCTACGGCGTATTACGAACTAGATACTAGAGAAGGGCTAGCTAAAATAGTACCGCCTAGTAGGAGTAGTATAGGAAGAGAGGATACGGTATAGCGCGACGAGACCGGCTAGGAGCGGGGGCTAACGGGGTAGTAATATAGACTACGTACGTTGAGAGGGAAAGCTAATCTAGATAAGGAGAAGTCGGGGGCGGGAAGGGTTTTTACCTATTCGGGTTTCCCTTTATATATAGTAATAGATATATACCTATATAGGCCGAATAGGGTCCTAGAATAGAGGAATAATAAATCTATCTATCTGATTACCTTGTTTTTTGCTAGTTTCCGCTATAGGCATTCCGCGCTATATAATAGGTAGTACCCCGGACAGTTCGCGTACCGCCTCGTAGCCGATATATAGCCCCTAGATATATAGTCTCCTATATAGTTCGAGTAGGCCTACTTGTTTATATACGTATAGGTTTAGTGTCTATACTATTAGAATTTAAAGCATTAGAGGACATAAAAGGATAAGGAGTGCTTTTCGACTATCTTAAGGCTATATTACTAGATTAGGCCTTATTCTATTACTAGATCCGCCGCTTTTACGTCTTATAGCTATATAATTAGCGCCGAGGCCTTCTTACCTTCTAGCTATTTCCTATAGAGCTAAATCGCCTTCTAGATTAGAGAGTTAAGAGTAATCGGGTTGTCCTCTTAGAGAGTACGTAGGCAACCTTAGTTAGGTCGAACTCTTTAGGTATATCGTAGACTAGGATCGTAAATTACTTCGTTAAGACCTTCGCTAATACCGTAACCTTAGATACCTACTATAGCTATACCTCTAGGTACCTCCTAGTAGTAGTAGAGCTAGTATAGATCTATAGAGTACCGTTAGACTAACGTGCTTTACTACCGAGCGGGTTATACTACCGAGCGGGCTATACTACCGAGCGGGCTACTTTTACTAAGAACTATACTACTTTTACTTTAATTACGACGGTATCTTAATACGACAACATCCTATAGAATCGTTACTAGGAGGAAAATTCCTCTTTAGATTCTTTGCTATCTAGTAAGTCTAGTTAATAGGTACGTACGTTATACCCCGACTCGCTATATCGCTTATAGCGTCGTAGCCTTAGTACTAGCCGAACACTATCTAGCGACTCTCTACTTACTTCCTACCTCCTAGTATCCTCTAGAGGTATTAATTACGACGCCTTATCGAAGGTTAGAGACCCTCTAGACTAAATATAATTACGCTTTCGTGCTTTTCGCTATATAAGGGCCTCGTTAGACTTACGTAGCTTACTAATCTCGCTTTATATAAGAGCTATCTAATATGCTATCTCTCTACTCCCTTTTATAAGCTAATATACCCCTTCCTATAACGAGTTTAGCGATAAACCTGCCCGGGCACGCATTTTGCTCGTTACTAGTGTCGATTAAGAGTCGAATTCTTTTGTAGTTTATAGTGTCTTCGACTCCTAAGGGGTAGAGTCCGGAGCTAGAGGGGTTAGCGTATATAGCTTAATATTAAGCTTGGCTATCACTACCTATAGATTAAATAGAACCAAACCAGCGCCTCTAAAGCTCGATAGGATGTTCTCCTGTCTAAATACAGTGTTATAGGCTGCCCGGAAGGCGCGTAGGAAGTCTACTTTATCGATATAAGTAATACGCTAGCGTACTAAGCCCGAGAGCTAAGTATCGTATACCTTCTTTAAAGGCGAATAGCAACCTATATCTAATAGCTAGAGTAAGTACGAGGCGTATGATAGTATATATAGGGCTAAGATCTTATATTCCTTATATAGATTCTACAATGCCTTCGAGTTATAGCTCTCGTAGCTATCGATAATAAGCAGTCTCTATACCCTAGTCGTACGAGCTATAGTATACTTCTAGAAATACTCTAGCTACCGTATACCGAACTTATTGTTAGTCTAGCCGTTCTCTATTAGCCCGATTGTCTAGTCTAGACCCAAGTTGCCGTCTTAGTACTAGGTACTAATATACTATTTGCCTATAAGGATAACGTAGGGTAGGAGCGCTATTCCGTCTATATAGATAGTCTTAATTACTATTACCTATTCTCTATTGCCCTATTAAACGACCTTCCTCTTTCTACTACGCCTTTCTGAACCCGTAACGACGCTCTAAGATGTAATAATACCTATTATAAACCCTATCTCGTCGAAGTTATAGGTGTCCTAGTTAAGGATAGTATACTTCTCCTTTATATTACCTATAAGTAAGAACTACTACTTAATAACGTCTAGATCTTCTATTAGGGCTCGCTAACAATTGTATCTACGTGTTATACGAACCTTTAGCTCACGATACTACCTAATGAACCTGTCTATCTAGTTAAGACTAGCGGGCTTAAGACCCTTCTCTTATAGTAATAAATTGGCTATTACTTGTATACTAGCCTTTAATAGCGGGAAACCTCTAAGATCTAGCTCGAGTATATACTTAAGTATTACCCTCTCTTCTAGCTCTATAAGCTTCTTCGAATTAGGCTCGTAGGTCGTCTATTCAAGCGATACCCTAGTATAGTTCGAGACGCGTCGTATATCTTTATAGTAAGTCGATTCGTAATTGTCGCGTCGCGTTTTGTGGCCTAGATAGCTAAGGTCAGTTTAGCCTCGTTTAAAGATAATATACGCTATAATAGTAGTTATATAGCTATATCTATAGAAGTAGTATAGTTCTTAGTAAAAGTGGCCCGCTCGGTAGTATAGCCCGCTAGGTAGTAAAGTACGTTATTAGTTTACTACGACTACCCCTAGTTAATTAATTCGCTAGGCGAGCTCCTTATTTAATAGCTTCGTAACTTCGGCCTAGTCTTCCTTTACTATAATACGAATCGTAACTATATCGTACGTTAGGCGGGGGCCTAGTATTGATACCGCGACCGATACCTAGCTATAGAGGTATTAAATTAGGGTCGCCTTATTAATTGCCTAAGACGTCGTCCTTATTTCTTATTACCCTCGGTAATACGATAGTACTAGCGCCGTACGTAGCTAAGTGATTATTATCTAGAGAGACCGGTATAGGAGCTAATCGTTAATTTCTATACTTTTTACGTCCTCTATAAGCTACTACTAGTTATCTTAGGGGAGCTTTGCCTATAGAGCCGTAGGCGCCGGTAGTACCGTAGCCTAGACTACTATTACCTAGGAGTTGCCTAATGTAGCTAGGTACCTCCGCGGCGTTTAGAGCTTAAGAAATAGGGTGAAGAGAACTCTAAGCTATCTAAAATAAATGAAGTAGAACTCCCTTAATCCTAGGGGTAGTAGCCTACTTTATAGATCGTTAGAATAGCCTTAATAAGGGCTTTCGAATATATCCTAGTCTATTTATATATACTATAAGCTAAGGCTCTTACTATACGAGCTGTTAGATTATAGTAGTATAGTAACCCCTATATATATTACGAGCCCTTAGTAGTATTAATACCTTAGATTATAACCTTAATTTAGCTAATCTAAGTACTATAGAGTCTTTATTTCGCATTGTCTTACTATAAGCTACGGCGAGAGAATATGTGTTCTGGAGAAGCCTCGGTTACACGCCTAAGTGGTCGATCTACGTGTCCGATACGCTAGGGGGCCCTGTACACCTCCCAATCGTGGCATAGTGGCTACTGCTATATTGGCTGCAACAACCATGTCAGAAGCAGGCGCTTGTGACTCTTATGCGCGAAGACGCTGTATGGAGATGGGGAGTATGTACATACATGTAACATTGTATGAGGGCGGAGCGCAAGGTGACATTTGGAGGAGGGACATGAACAGACAAGAAGATCCGGGATGGCGTTCGGTGTTGATAGAGTTCGCCGTTCGTGGCACCCTTGCCTAGCGTACATCTCAGCCGAGCCTGTGCAACTTTTCTGATGCTTTGCATCTCTGTCCTGTCGCATGCACAACCATGGCTCCAAATAGAGGCCGCAATAGGCAAAGTGAATTCGAGGAGTACGCCGCGACCACAGCGAAAGACTTCGACCCGGAGGAGGACAACTTGCCAGCCAACGATGACGACGATTCTGGTTCCGAGGGGATTGGCGACGAGTTCAACGGCAGGGAGCATTACGAACATGTAGAGAAGAGCAAGCTGCGGAACCCGAAGGTTGCGCCATTAGGTCCACAATATAGAGGTGCGAAAGTGGGGAGACATGCGCTGGACGAGCATGAGGAAGATGACCCATTCAGTCACGCATTTGAAGATGAAGATAGCGGAGAGGAAGACGTGGCAATGGAGGATGAGGATGGCAGTGAGGATAGTGAAGATATGGACGACGATCTTGCCAATGCCACGGATGCCACTGATTTGAGCGAAGAAGAGGACGAGGGAGATGAGGAAGAACAGCAGCAATCAACGGCCAAGATATCGCCAAAGGACCTCGAGGATCTGAAGAAAGTGCGGGGCGAAGATGCACAAAAGGATGTGGCCAAATCTCTTGCACAGTCGAACAGGGAAGAAGCAGAGAAGGGCCGAGCAGTGAAGAAACAACGAACCACTTTCGACTCGCTGTTGAACGCCAGGATGAAGCTGCAGAAGTCGCTCGTGGCCACAAACACCTTGGTTGGCACACCCGCAGATGAGATTGAAGCAGAGAGATCGGACGCGCAGCACGCCTTAAAAGCTGCTGAGACAGCGGCATTCAGTCTCTGGAGCTCCTTGAACAGCTTGCGTGAGGATCTGATTGAGGCTCGCACGGGAGAGAAACGCAAGCGCTCGCACTTTACTGCCAGCTCCAGCACGAACGATCTTTGGGGCCACCTCCAAGCTCAGGAAAATCAGAGCCGACCAGCGCGGGATGCGGTACTGAAGAAGTGGTCGAATAAGGCGCAAGGTCCGACTGTGCAAACACAGAGCGGTCGTATCAACCGCACCGAACACCAAGCAACCATCATCGACGTTCTACAGGAGCAGCTTTCCAACACCGATAGACTCATGAAGCGCGCTCATGCTCCGAAATCGTGTGCGCCGTTGCAGCTCTCACGGCGAGTGAGCGAGGACGACAAGATCTACGACGACGCTGACTTCTACGGCATACTGCTGAAGGAGCTTTTGGAGCAGAAGAGTGCCGACTCGGTGGCTGCCTCGAATATCGACCTGGGCTATCAAGTGCGAAGGGAGGCCAAGACTAAGCGGAACGTAGACACCAAAGCTAGTAAGGGGAGGAAGCTGAGGTATACCGTGCACGAGAAGCTACAGAACTTCATGGCGCCGGAGGATCGGACTGTGTGGACTGAGTCGAGGGCGGATGCGTTGTTCCCCAGTCTGTTCGAGCAGAATATGGGTT
Source organism: Fulvia fulva (assembly GCF_020509005.1). Classification (NCBI taxonomy): domain Eukaryota; kingdom Fungi; phylum Ascomycota; class Dothideomycetes; order Mycosphaerellales; family Mycosphaerellaceae; genus Fulvia; species Fulvia fulva. Next base: position 3,692,632 of record NC_063012.1, read on the forward strand.
TGATGGAGAAGGATGACGACGATGACAGGGACGTAGATGGCGACGATGGATCTGTAGACGGTGCCTTGAGACTCTTCTGAATGCATCAGAGTTCTTGCAGTTGCCCTGCATTGACTGGCAAGTTGCTCCAACGTCGATCTCCCCAGTAACAAGATCGTGGTGCTGCCTGGGGCAGAAAGGGACGCACGGGTGCAAAATTGCATGTGAAAGTGCGGCACCTAGCGGGGCTCTTCCCTTCCAGTCAAGCAAACGCGAGCGCTCCTCTTCCTGGAAAGTTCGACTCATCCACAAACACCGCGGTGGCGTACATTAACACCGCAGTCATTGGTGGACTGATAGCTTGCACCACTGAATTGCAATCCTCAGTCTTCGCCACCTGACGCCCACCCATCATGTCCGACACGGAGCAGTTGGACGACCTCGATGATGTAACCGCCGAGACCATCACCCGCTTCGAGATCCTGGACATCCAAGACACGACACCTGCGCCCCCAGTACCAGCGCGCCAAGGTCCAGCCCGGGATGAAGCACTCAAGGCACAGCAGGAGCAGACTGCCCGCGAGGTGCATCGTGTTGAGCTCCTCCGCTATCGCGAGGTGCGAGGCTTCGCCAATGCTGACTTCCCACATGTGCCCAACTTAGCTACCGATGAGGACACTGACGACCAGGTCGAGGAGGTTGTCAATCGTGTCGTCCCGGTGGTGTACGACTGCACCTCGTGTGGCGACGATCACCCACTCGAGAATATGTTGGTGGCACCGTGCGACCATCGGTTCTGTGCCGAGTGCCTCGAGTCGCTGTACCGCGCCTCCATGAAGGACGAGACCCTCTTCCCACCACGGTGTCATGGCGCACCATTCCCATACGAAGATGCCAGTCGCCTGCTCAGTCCCGAACTTCGAGTAGAGTTCTCAGCCAAGAGGGAAGAACTAGCAGACAGGAACAAGCTGTACTGCAGCGTCCCAACATGCTCTGCGTACATACCTGCGGGCGACCGCTCAGGCCGCACAGCAGCGTGCACTAAGTGCGGCATGTCAACATGTACCGACTGCAAGCTTAGTTATCGAGGTCACACCGCAGTCTGTCCCCGAGACCCGGACACAATGGATGTGCTTTCTATAGCTCAGCGGGAAGGATGGAGGCGTTGCGACTCATGCAAGACCATGGTCGAGCTCAACACGGGATGTAACCACATGACGTGAGTTAACCTGATCCAATTTTGAATTATGCTGACAATACTGACAGCTGCCGCTGCCGCCACGAATTCTGCTATCTCTGCGGCGCCACCTGGAACACATGCGAATGCCCTCTATTCGACGAAGACCGCCTACTCGAGCGTGCACAGGTCATCGTCGATCGCGAAGCTGAAGGTGGGGAAGCGGGTGATGCTGCTGCTATGGCTGATAACTTGCGCGAGCAGCATGAATGTGGGCATCAAAACATGCGCTGGGTGGGGGGTTCGCATGTCTGCGAGGGCTGCGGCGATAACATGAAACCCTTCATCTTCCGCTGCCGTCAATGTCACACTCAGCTGTGCTATCGCTGCCGGCATCATCGTACTTGAGTTGGCGTCCGTTGTGGTCGTAACTCCACGTCAGGGGCACTTGCTGGAGATGCTAGCACAAGGGCATGAAAGGGGTGTGATTGTTGCGCAGGAGGTTCAAATTTTGTTACAAAAGCGAAGGACGTGGCTATGCGTTGACCAGGCATCCAACCGTAAATGTCGAAGATGGGGAGCGGAATTATTTGTGCATGCCTTGAACAGTTTTGTGTAAGGATAAGCTATAGAACGGTTGACTCTACAGCCTCCAGTGAGGCTTGACCTGTTCCGGCCTCTCGCAGGCTACTGAGCCCTCTTAAGCCCTATCGTTTAATGGTACATCTGAGCCTTTGAAGCCTTTCCAGCGAGATGTTGTAGAGCTGGTAGACAATCACTACATCATCGTGCAGGACCACGTTTTCGACGGCACACTGGCTGCGGTCCGTGGTGCTTTAGCCACTGGCTCGTTCGACGACTCGCAAGTCTCTGATGGGTCAATGCTACTACGCCGCCTCTTTCGACTGATGCCTTGTACCTCTATGCTTTGCGAATCTTTCGAGATCCGTTTGTCCCTATTGCAGTTCATGATGACCAGATCATCGAGCCTTTCGGAGCCGGGACTGGTTAAGAGGGCCATATCTTCCACTGTGAAGTCAAGGCCGGCACATATGACTTCGACTTTCTTGATCGAAGCAGGAAGGATTGAATCCAATGTCCAAATCCTGTTACGCAGACTCTCGTTGTCGTATTGACCGAACAGTGCGGAACTCGGTGCCGAGGGATTTGCCAGGTGGCTCAAATGTCGCAGGCTGCCGAAGCGTTCGATGTTGATGGATACGAACTCCGTTTGCTCAGCTTCATTGAGCGCAACGACCGACGAGCGCTAGCCACACCGTAGCGACGTGTGAGCTTGCGAACACTCGAGCGTAGTTAGTGGCGTTAGCGAGGAGGGAGTGGAGCTCTATATCAGCCTTAGGAATTCCTTGGCGCCCTTTTGATTGGCTAAAATCAAGTTGCTAGAATCTGACTAATTGAAGTTACGTATGTGCCTTCTATAAAGGCAGATACCTCGGGCAGCTATCACAACGCGCCGTAGGCACTGCTATAAGGGTTAGAAAACTGTGCTTACGTCAAGCAGATTGCAACATATAGGAGTTAAGCCCCGTAATATTAGCTAGGCCGGTGAGAGAGCTCCACTCCGTCGTTACGCTCACACTTGTGGGTCTCACAGGCCCATACAGCACATTTTCTAAGTGGCTAGGCATGGCCTCGACCAACTCGTTGTACAGATCCTCCCTGTGTGCGATCTCGACACGGAGCTCTTCCAGTAGAGGTGTGTGCTGTATGGTCATTTCTGCTAGTTGCCGCCACTGCCTTAGTGTGTAGCCATCGACCTCGTCCGCGTAGCACATTGTCAATGATCACAACTGTCCGCATCGCGCCAGGAGCATGTCAAGGCCATCCCCAATCGTAACAATCCTGGACAGATTCAATTCGCGCAAATTGGATTGAATTGAGTCATCGCCCTCTGACAGACTACTCAAGCTACCGAAGAATGGATCAATCGTGAGCTTCTCGAGCTTGGGTAGTCGCAGAACGCTTTGGAAGCTCTCCATATCAATCGCGTGGTCCGTGGCATTGACATGGAGCTCCACGATGTTGCGCAAGCCGTCTGGATATGCTCGAGCAGCCGCGTCTTCGACATCCTCGCTGCCACCTTCTGACAGTGCGAGGCATAGATCACCCATCTGGTACAGGTCATCCGGCCATCCAGCAACCCGTACAGATCGCAGTCGTGGGCAAGCAAGCATAATCAGGCACAGCCATGTCGTGGGAGCGTACATGCCTTCCTCTGTGACGCTGGACGCGGGCTGCTCATCATCGTCGATCTCGTCTTCTATGAGGTTATGTAGGGCCAGCCATTCCCAGAACCTCGATTGAGCTTGAGGGGATAGTCCTGCGAAAGGGTTAATGCCAGCACGGTGTTACACCACTATGCTAGATCAACTGCGCGTTGCATGGACGCAACTGGACTCCTTGCCTAGCTCGCTTGACAGCAACTGTTGCACCTGCTCATGATTCGGCGGCGGAGTATGGATTGCCATAGCCGCATCGACATTCTCAACGTAGTGATCAACGGCCTGCACGTGCTTTGCGAGCTCAGGCTTCTGCAGAAGCGTGTCGAGCAGTAGATGTAGATCATGCCAGTAACCGTGCTCATCGTCGTTGTTCTCGCTGCGAAAGCCAATGGTGTGACAGAGAGCTGGTGTGGCGACGCGATAGCCCAATTTGTTGGTCAGACAGATCGCTGTGGCTGTCTTCCCGTCGATCTGAGCGGCAAAAGTGAAGACACGCTCGACCAGTTCGGTGGGAATGGTTTCGGCCATCGTGGTGATCGGCCTCGCAGGTTAGTCAAGGCGAAAAAAGGGTATGATGAGAGACTACAAGGCGTCGACGTCAACATGGGAAGACCCAAATGTATACCTTGAGGTCTTGAATCACTTCTTCAAGTCGCAGCGGCATCGCCTTCCTCGCGGACACAGTTGTTGGAGGAGGCCGCAATGGATGCAGGAGTCTGCTCTTGCAGTTTGACGTTGAACGAAGGACGTCCTGGGACCTGCAGCCAGAACACGCTAAGGCACGCTTTGCCCCGGTGCTCCGACAATAGCTCCCGGTCCGGCTATCTATCCGCCTTGTCTACACATGGACATGCCCTATGCATGGAGCATGTGACAACATCACGCGAGCAACGAGCACCTCATCGCCCTGATATCCTTCCTATCCACTACACCTAAACCGCAGATGGATCTTTAGTAGTGTATATCGTATCCATTCTTGACAGCCCGACGAGACCGCCATCATGACGAGCCGCGCCATGATCCCCGTCCTGGTGGCCTTCATGCTGCTGACCGGTGTCTGCAACACGCTGTTGACCAAGTACCAGGTGCGAACCGCTAGCATGCTGAAGCAGGAGCAAGACTGACCGATGCATAGGACATGCAATGTGTAGCAGACTGCGATACCGACCGCCCGAAGAAGTTCGAGCAGCCAGTCATCCAAACCCTACAGATGTTCGTCGGCGAGGCTGGGTGCTGGCTGGTAGTGGTCCTGTCCTGGTTGGTCAAAAGGGTATTGACAAGCGACGTTGTGCCCATACAAGATACTCGATACGTGCCAGTGGCATCAGAAGAGGCGGGAGAAGAGCTTGAGTCCGATGAAAACGAACTTCACCACGATCTATCTTCGTCCCAGACGCTCGTGGACCCGACGAATATCGTTGCCGCACCTAAGCTAGATCCAGAGCTATTGCACAAGGAACGCCAGCCGCTTACTGGATGGAAAGTCACGATGTTGGCGTTGCCAGCCATCTGCGACATTTGCGGCACAACTCTGATGAATGTTGGCCTGCTGTTCGTTGCGGCTTCGATCTACCAAATGACTAGAGGAGCTCTGGTCCTCTTCGTCGGCCTCTTCAGCGTCATCTTCCTCAGGAGACATCTTGGAGCTTGGAAGTGGGCAAGTCTCTTCATTGTCGTGCTTGGAGTTGCAGTGGTGGGTCTTGCTGGCGTACTGGATCAGAAACACGGCGCGCCCACCTTACCTGGAGACACTCGGCCTGACGATAAGACCGACCTGCTTACCCATGCCGGTCTTGCACTCCGGCGGGGCGTCACAGCGTTGGAAGAGCACACTGCAGCTGAGACCGTGCTGGGCTTCTTCCTCATCGCTACAGCACAGATCTTCACAGCTGCACAATTCGTCCTTGAAGAAAGTATCATGGAGCGATACTCGATGGACCCCATTCGAGTCGTAGGCTGGGAGGGCGTCTTTGGGTTCCTCGTTACGCTTGCCGGTATGGGCGTCCTGCATGCTGCCATTGGGCAGACAGAGGCTGGCAAAGGCGGCTACTTCGATGCACGCGAAGGCTTCTATGAAATGTTCCACTATCGGTCGATTGGGATCACATCTCTATTGATAATGGTATCCATTGGGTAAGTACATGTACGCCATCCGTACAACACAGCTAACATGATCTCAGTGGTTTCAACTTCTTCGGGCTGTCTGTCACACGGGTCATCTCTGCAACCGCACGATCTACAATCGATACATGCCGAACACTCTTCATCTGGCTTGTGAGTCTGGGTCTGGGCTGGGAAACTTTCAAATGGCTCCAAGTGGTTGGCTTCATCCTTTTGGTCTACGGCACAGCGGTGTTCAATGAAGTAGTTAGGCCGCCGACCATAGCATTCCTGAGACGGCAGAAGAGAGTGGCTCTACAGGAAGAACGTTGATGCTAGATCCTATACCCTGCTATATATAAGCTCGTCTCTCTTGCTGGCCTCTTCACAGCGTTGATGCGTAGTCCACTCGGTAGGGTGTAGCATTTCTTAGTGATGTGGAACGTGGAAGCCCGGTCCACAATTTGACGTGCAATCACACCTGGGCACCGGGAAAAACATCCGCAGCACTCAACGTGGGCTGCATAGGCTCTTAGATTTGGGCAGTGCCACCATAACCCTATTGCATCCAGCCATCGAAGCGCTGTGTCAGGTTGTCTATAGCACTACGACAGGCAGTGAAGCACAAGATATTATTGTACTGCTTCCGCCCAGCACTTTACTGCTGATGATCCGTTGCTGTCTCGATTCGTCGATGCGCTGTAATCACTCGAAACCCAGCGTCTATGTAACAGAGCCATTGAAGTTGAAGCTGTACAGAAACGGCGACAATTTGTCGTCAACATGCATCGTCTATCTATGTGTCGATGCTGGGTATCTCTTCGAGCGTCCTATGCTCTGATGGATGCCTTTTCATCCTCAGTAGGCTCTCAATGGGCTTTCGCCCCAAGTAGTACGCGACCAATCTTGGCGGGTGTCCACTGGAGCCATGACATCCACCACCGTCCGTCGCAGGCCCCTTGACCGCAATCCTGATTCCATCACAGTCAACCTCTTCAGCTCATATCAACGTCGACCGCTGCACGTTGGTTCTTCATGATGGTCTTGATGTGCTTTTCGACTTCGTCCATGTTGGATAGATCGATCTTCTCTGGCTGGACCCCAAAGTACTTGCAGATGGCCATGAGTCCCTGCCAGCTGCGCTTATCGTGTACGAGACTGATGGCAGCACCGGTGCGGCCGAAACGACCAGTGCGACCAATGCGGTGGAGGTAGGTCTGGAAGTCAGGCTGGCCGTCGACAGTCTCTGGAATGTCGTAATTGACGACCATGGTAACGGTCTGGACGTCGATACCGCGAGCGAGGACATTGGTGGCGATGAGTACCTTGGCTTCACCACTGCGGAACTTTTCGAACACGGCATCTCTTGCGGGGCCCTCCAGTGCGCCAGTGAGAGAAACGACGCTGTGGCCTTCGGCATTGAGACGACGCTCAATCTCTGCGGCAGTGTCGCGACGCTTCACGAAGATGATCGAGGAAGCCACCGTCATGAGCTTGTAGAAGCTGACCAGAGCTCTGTATTTCTCCTCGTCGTTCATACAGTCAAGGTACATCTGGTGGATGCCCTTGACAGTGAGCTGCTCGACCTGGAGAGTGATTTGGTTGGCGCCAGCTGCAAACTGCTCTGCGAATGCCAGCACAGCAGGAGGAAATGTAGCAGAGAAGAGGACGAGCTGGGCCTGACGGCTGATCATCTGCCTCACCCGCTTGCACTGGTCACCCATACCCTGCATGTCCAGCATGTTGTCCGCTTCATCAAGTGTGAGGATCTTGATGTCGCGTCCGTCGATATGCTTTCTCTTGAGCAGGTCGATGACGGTGCCCGGCGTGCCGACCAGGATCTGGGCTTCGACGTTGGTTCGAGCGGAGCCTGACACTGCTTCGTAGACGTCGCGCAAGCCCTGAGGTCTGAGGAACACGCCCATGAGCTCGACGACTCCCTTGATCTGCCTGGCCAGCTCACGTGTCGGAGCCAGCACGATAGCTTGTGCCTTGGTGGAGCTCAAGTCGATGCGCTGCAGCATGTTGATGACGAAGGCGGCTGTCTTGCCAGTTCCTGATTGTGACTGTCCGATCAGGTTCTCGGTCGGGGTTTGCTTGAGTAAAAGCGGAAGAGCGCGCTCTTGGATCTTGGAAGGTTGGATGAAGCCCATGGTGGCTAGAGCTTGCTGGATTTCCGGCTTGCTGAGGTACTGTTAGCAGTGACTTGAGGGCGCGGCATGCATAGTACTCACAGTCCGAGATTGGCGTCTTCGAAAGACTTTGCCGAGTATAGCGGGTTTGTCGGGTCGGCTTGGAGATCTGCGAGCTTCACGTTGACATTGAACTCGGGCTCGTCGAGTCCAGCTGAGCCGCGCAGCCAGGTGGTAGCACCATCAGTCTGCGCCTTTGCGAGATATTCGCCCTCGCTCTTCTTGTCCGCCTTTGTTGCGTCCATCTTCTTGTCCGAGTCTGCAGTGGGTGTCTCGGCGTCGTCTGCCCAGTTGAACTTTCCCGGTGTGAAGGTGGAGGCAGCTGGATTGCTTCCGTTGGTGGTGGCGGCAGGCTTGCTCGAGTCATCGGAGATGGAGAGTTTTGTCAGATTTGCTGGCTCGGGCTCTGAGGATGTTGCCTTATTGTCCGACATGGCGGGCGGTGTATTGTGGACGTGACTGAAAGAAAGTGCGTGTCTCGATGCGGCGGTGGTGCTTTGTGAGGGCGAACACGTGGCTGGTGACGTAGTGATGGTCGTACAGCTGGCGTTGAAAGAATGTGACGCGCTTCTCATTTGACGCGGCAAGATGACCAAGTTGTTGTGTGTCGCGTGTGTGTGAGGTTTTTGGCGGGTGAATTGAGCAAGAGAGCTCTTGCTGTACAGAAATGACGAGGGGTCCTTCCGTTTCGCGATTGGCGTTGCAGGGATTCGGGCCGCGATGAGGAAGCCCCGCCACGCGTGCAGCGTGCCAAACCAAACCTTGGAAGATCCGACGTTCACTGCTGCGCCCCGGAGTCTCATGGCATGGCGGATAAAGTGAATGCTCTCGGCGGATACATATAGTTTGGTGGAGCTGTTTGTTCACCTTCACATGTCTCACTCATCACGACGACGATATGGCTGAAGTCGACATAGCGCCGCAGTTCGGCCTCGAGCTGAAGGATGGCTTTAAGCCCGTCAATGCCTGGGTCGCCAACGGGATCGCGTGGCTCGACGACATCCAGCAATTCTACCGCGAACGCAGTGTCATTGAGAAGGAGTACAGTCAGAAGCTCAGCGCTCTTGCAAAGAAGTACCATGAGAAGAAAGCGAAGAAGACTAGCAGCCTGAGCGTCGGCGATACCCCTACTGTCACGCCCGGCTCGCTCGAAAGTGCTTCGATGACAACATGGGCTGTACAACTCACGACGTTGGAGGGACGAGCCGCTGAACACGATCGCTTCTCCAGTCAGCTCGTCTCTGCTGTGGCCGAACCCCTCAAACATTTGGCTGCCAGGTACGAAGACCTCCGGAAACAGCACGCCGAGTATGCTTCCAAGCTGGAGAAGGAGAGAGACGGCAACTATGGTGACTTGAAGAAGACCAAAGACAAGTACTATGGCGTCTGCCAGGAAGTAGAGAATAGGCGAAAGAAGCTGGATAGCAGTTTTGACCATGGCAAGCAAAAAGCACAGAGTGCTTATGCCCAGCACCAGAGCGACATGAGGAATGCAAAGAACACATATCTGATCACCATCAATGTGATCAACAAGCAGAAGGAACGATACTATCATGAGTATGTTCCTGAGCTGCTCGACGTAAGCCGGCGTCCTTGCTGTGTCACTCCAATTTCAAGCTAACGTTGGCAATGCTAGTCCCTGCAGGCTCTTTCCGAAACAAGAACTTCAACTCTGAACAACATCTGGTCGACAGGCGCCTCTCTCGAGACTCAGACGATGACCCGGTCCACACAATTGCTAGAGCACCTTTCGACCGAGATCCCTAGGAACAACCCCGTGCTGGACAGCATGATGTTTGTACGGCATAATGCAATACAGTGGCAGGATCCACCAGATTTTGTCTTTGAGCCCTCTCCGGTATGGCTGGACGATGACACGATGGCTTCAGATCCTCAGAGCAAGACCTTCCTCATGAACATTCTCTCGAAATCAAAGTCTTCTTTGGGTCCGCTCCAGAAGGAGTGCGAAGCAAAACGGAGAGAAGTCGAAGGGGCGAAGCGTGTTAGGCAACTCATCAGAGAGGGTAAAGACAAGCGGGACGAGGTCGAAGTCGTTCGCGCACAGTTCCACAACCAAGAAGTACTTCATCATGCCGAGCGGAGAAGAGTCACGGCCGAGGTCGAAGTTAGCACCATCACTTCGGCGGTAGGCGATATATCTGTTGGAGCGCGGAATCATACCTTCAAGAATCAGACTTATAAGATTCCCACGAGCTGTGACCTGTGTGGCGACAGGCTATGGGGCCTCAACGCCAAAGGCTTGAGCTGTGAAGAGTGCGGTCTCACATGCCACACGAAATGCGAGCTGAAAGTACCCGCCGATTGCCCTGGAGAGCTCAACAAGGAGCAGAAGAAAGCGATCAAAGCCGAGCGACAGGCAGCGGCGCAGGCTCAGACGGCAGCACCGCCACCCGCCAGCAATGGTCATAGCAACGGCAACGTCGACCGCACTGCCAGTCTGCAGAGGAGTGATACCATAGGATCGATGAACACGCTCAGCTCTGGGTATGCAGCAAGCGCGAATCGCAGTGTCTCTGGTATGACTGTCAGGTCAAGTGAAGAGAGCCACGCCACTGCACCGACGACGATATCTCAAAGCACTTCCGCAGCTGGGCGACATCGAGTCATGGCTCCTCCACCAACCAGCTACGTCAACCCCAACGGTAACGGGTCCGCGCCAGAGGAGCAAAAGGGCAAGATGCTCTATGCCTATCAAGCAAATGGCGATGGTGAGATATCCATTTCGGAGGGCCAGGACTTTACTGTCGTTGAGCCGGATGATGGCACAGGCTGGATCAAGATCAAGCCATCGTCTTTTGGTATGCCTGCAGGTCTAGTCCCTAGCAGCTATGCAGAGCTCAGCGCGCCGGCGCCGCCTTCGAAGAGTCCAGTCGATGACAGGCCGGTGAGCATGGCTGCCTCAACGTCCACGACAAGTCTAGCAGGGAGTGATACACCCAGCGTGGGCAAAGCAAAGAAGCAAGGTCCTGCTGTGGCGCCAAGACGAGGGGCAAAGAAGGTCAAGCACGTTGAAGCCATGTACACTTACCAGGCTTCTGGTCCTGGCGAGGTCGACATGGAAGAAGGGGAGAAGATGGTTCTGGTGCTGGCGGATCAAGGAGACGGATGGGTAGAGGTAGAGTCCAAGGCTGGGAAAGGCATCGTTCCTGCAACATGGGTAAAGGATGTGTGATGATCGTGAAGATATGTTGATAAGTTGAGCATTACTTTTGTGCATAGCGGTGGGATATATCATTTCGCGGGCGAAAGAGTGTCATCAAAGTTTGGCTATATCTTTCTCTCTTATCATCGCAAACGCGATTGACTGGCCTGCGGCAACGCTATGCTGTAGTTTTAGCAGAGCTGACCACCCACTCCTTGGATGACGGACTTTTTGGTACAGCGAATCGGCTGCCGCGCAGCTCGTTCTTCTTGTCACACACTGCGACGGTAGAACGGCGGTGAAGTCCAACGTACAGACCATGACAGTCACCGTCCACAGCTCGATAGCATGGATGAACATGGCATGGCAGGATTGCATCACCATTTCTGAGGATACACACTCGAACACCTGGATGGTGTTTGGTTTCACCAAGTGTTCGGAACACGGTTCATGACGAAGTCTAAAGGTTAACGGCAGCGGGTGACACACGGTGTGCTGGGATGTTCGTTCAGTGAGTCTCGCTCGTGTCGTAGACTCGTAGAAGCTGTTGTTCGGCTATTCTGTTGCACCTGCTGGCACGACTGGTTTTCTGGTCGAACATCCTCGACTCCACAATCTAGGGTCGAAGAAGCGAATGTGGTACAGATGCGGGATTGCGGTCTCTTTTTCTTGTCGAGATGAACTGTGGTGTGACGGGTACGCATGAGCGCGGGTCTGGACTTGCGGCGACGATTGCCTGCTGTGGGATTTTCATTGAGCGCAACGACCGACGAGCGCTAGCCACACCGTAGCGATGTGTGAGCTTGCGAACACTCGAGCATAGGTAGTGGCGTTAGCGAGGAGGGAGTGGAGCTCTATATCAGCCCTAAGAATTCCTTGGCGCCCTTTTGATTGGCTAAAATCAAGTTGCTGGAATCTGACTAATTGAAGTCACGTGTGTGCCTTCCATAAAGGCAGATATCTCGGGCAGCTATCACAACACAACGCGCCGCAGGCACTGCTGTAAGGGTTAGCAAACTGTGCTTACGTCAAGCAGATTGCAACATATAGGAGTTAAGCCCCGTGTCATTAGCTAGGCCGGTGAGAGAGCTTCACTCCGTCATTACGCTCACACTTGTGGGTCTCGCAGGCCCATACAGCACATTTTAAGAGTGAGATGCAATGCCAGGCACCTGGCGGTTGACCAGAGACGCGTTCTCTTCGCTTCAATGCATGGTCGACTTGACTTGTCATGTCGGTGTTCGCGTGTCGAGAACGCCATGGCGATGACAGACGCGAGATCGTGCATGACTTAAGCGCCATTGCCGTCTGTGGATGCGAGGAGCGTGACAGGCTGTGGACGCTGCGGATGCTGCCAGCGCCAGTGCCAGAGAAAAGACTAAAGCCCGCTGCCCACAGGGCCAGGGCCAGATCTAGGGACCCATGCGCAAAGCTGAGACGGCGACGAAATCACCGTCGCGGTCCTGCTGCAGGCCTTGCACTCCACCGTCTGCGCTGAGACTTCGGAGCGCGCTCTGCAGACGGCGACGGCGACGGTGACGGCGAGTAAGCAGGTATGGTACATGTATTCGTGGGCGACACGGGGATGGCTTTGGTCCACGTCAACCTATTCTCGCTGCAGCAGTCACGCTCATGACAGTAGTCACGGCGTGTTGGTGAGTTGGACGCGCGATGATTGGCAAAGTCGTTGGCTGCAAGTGGTAGCGCTAAAATGCTCGCAGTCGGCCAATGACCGCCCTGCTCTCCTTTCTCTTTACCTTAGTCTCTTCCCTGCGCTGCACCGTGCACCGTGCACCCGCTGGCCGTCTGCTGCTCCGCTGTTTTACAGTGTGCAGTGTGCCTCCTGGTCCCAGCTCCCAGCTCCCAGCGTGTCCTTCACCACCTGCACCGACCGACCGACCGCCCTGCTACCTGTGCCTTCTTCACATTGCACCTGCTGTGTCCATCGTTCCTTCGTCTGTTGCAGTCCTGCATCTTTCGCCGCGCACCCATTGATTGCCTGCTTCCGCTGCCAGTCCGTTCCAGCTCGCCGGTCGTCGCTCGCAGGAGAACAGCCTCGTCGCACTCTCTCTACACTCGAACTCGCCCTCGCACGCGCACGCACTCGCACTCGCACTCGCACACGCACACGCACACTACCAGGCACACGCACACACCAGAGGCCTCCTAATTTCGACTTTTCCCTCCGCACGACCTCTGCGCCCGCCGTCTGGCCAGCAGCACGTCCACTCGCACGCCTTGTGTCACCGCACTCTGCCTGTCGACCACGTTTGCCCTGCTCTGCTCTGCTCTGCTCTGCTCTGCTCTGCTCTGCTCTGCTCTGTCAGTAGTGTCCTTCGAGCACACCTGCACGGCACCAGCATCAGCCACAGTCACGCCTCAGGCAGCACCACCGCGACCGCCGATCTTTGTGCGCTTCCGCCGCCCGGCTCGACCTCGACTCCATCTCTCTACGCTTGTCCTACCGTCCGACGTCCTCTTTCTGACGTAGCTTCAAAGCAACGGCACAAGCATCACATCTCGGCATACCAACCCTCTGGGCGAAGGCAAATCACGACAAAGACGACTTCTTTGTCGCGGCAGCAGGCTCTGGCAATTCAAAAGATCTCTATTTCTTTGTAATCTGATAATCTGTACCTTACCACCACCCGCTGCTGGCTTTGACTCCGCGGTCTAATTCGGGCGTCCTCTCCACAACATCCACCTAACAGCATCTGCTTAATCTGCGTTCCTTGGACACCTCCTGTCGCCTCGCTGCAACACCTTTCGACTGCAGCATCTTTGTTACATTTGCAACGCGCTCACGACTCCGCGATACACACTTTTCAGTCAATCTTCGGACCTAGAGAATGAGCTTTGACGCTGGCGGTCTTGCTCAAATGACTTACAACAATAACGGCAACGGTTTTCCTTCCACCGGTCTGGGTCTGCCTGGCTCAGGCTTTGGCGCTCGCGGAACTCGTCACAACACTAAGAGGTTAAGTGTCGCCCTTCCGCCCAGAGTGCCGGCCATCAGCGAGAACCAGGTGGATAATCCTACTCCACGCACCAGCCGCTCCCACCTGCTTGCAGGTCTCCGAACCCAGCCCAAGACTCCAGCAGTCCCGGCTTCCGCTCCTTACCACCAGAGTCACCACTCTATCAACGGCCTTGCTTCACGATGGGCGGACCAACAGAACTACGGCGGCTACAATCAGGGTGTGCCGCAGACAGCTACGGGCTCTAGCTTTGATATGCATGGTCAATACGCCCAGAGCGCTGGACAGCAAGTCTATTCTCTCCCTGAGCAGGTGCTGGCACCCCCAGCTGCCTTTGATCAGCTTGATGAGATGGACCCAGTCGTCCTTCAGCAGATGCAGATGCAGCGTCTCTACCTTGCTCAACGTCAACAGCAGCTTCAGCAGCAGCTCGCCAGCCTCACGGCCGCTGCTCAGAGCATGAACATCAACGGCAATATGCGTCCCGCCTCTTTCCACCAAGGCCCCATGACGCCTCAAACGCCGCAGAACTCCTATGGCCAACAGCAGATCCAGTCTCCAATCGATGTTCCTGGCCAGCCTGGCGTCTTCCTCGTATACAATCCAGCCATCCAAGGCTATGCGTATGCGGTCGACCCCAGCATGCAGCAGGCTCAACAGACCATGTCTCCTGTCAACCAGAACCAGGGCAATCCGTTCTCTCCGGCCAAGTCAGTATCCCCGGCCCAGAGCTTCGGTGCGAACTATCCAGTCAACGAGCGCTCCACGCCAACCAACGGCCGCTCCTTCACGCCTCCAAAGAAGGCTCCATCCCCACCCACCTCCCTCGAGCATGTCGAGCCACTGCCACCTCCATCTGCGACTGCTTTCCGACGTGGCCATAAGAAGGCTTCGTCATTGGCTATCAACGCCTTCGGGAACGTAGCAGATGGTCCAAAGACATCATCGGTCGCTACCTTTGGGTCGCAGCGCGTGGCTTTCCCTCCCACACCAATGACGGGCACTTTCGGACCTGGAGCAGCACGTGCTGGCGAGCACCCAACGCGCCAACCTCGCGGACCACCTCCGTTGGAGGAGCTCACTGCTGCACCGACCAGCAAGCACGAAGGCAGCAAGAACTTCGCTACCCGTCAGCGACGCCGAGCACTCGACAGCCTCATGAAGGCTGGTACTCAGCGTCGTGGGGTCTCGCAATCCTCCGGCGGAAGCCCGGTTAGCGAGCGTGAATACAACTTCCCCATTCACGAGGAGACTGAGGATGTCAACCCTACCGGAGGTGCTTGCAGGAAGATGAGTCCCATCGGCTCCGAGATGAAGGAGAAGCGTGGCTCTCAGGGCTCTGATGGCGGATACTTCGGTTTGAGCTCTGCCTCTAGCAGCGAGGGCGAGGACTTTGGAGCTTTCAAGCAGCCACCCACCCCAGCAACACCCGGCGCACCTTCAGGTGACCGCAAGAAGATGATGCTCGGCGTTCTCAACGCTGCCGAGAAGCGTCGAAGCTACGCGTACTAGATCCGAAAGGGTCTGGGATTATTGCTCGCTTCTTGGATGTTCAGTAACGTTTCACATGCTTTCTTGTTAGAGATTCGGTTTGGATCACGGTGGTTGGAAAGAGATGAAGATGAATCTGGGGAGAGGCTGGATTTTATCTACACAGTTCCGCATGCGCGCAACCGCAGTGCGTGTTTTGCGCGCAGAGAGCGGGAGCTGTATTGTGCATATCTAAATGCCACTGTTCTGGCGAGCATTTCGAAAAGGAACAACGAAGTCGCTCTTTACGGCCTATCACGAGAACAAGCAGATTAAGCTCAACACATTCATTCGAAGAATTAAACGCTGCACCATGGTCTCTAGTCTCTGCTGCCACTCCTACATTCAGGTTCTTATCCTACTGTAACTTGTCAAAGGGGGCTCTTCACACGAGAGGTGGCCGCTTGCATAACAGCAGGAACGTAACTGGATAGCCAACAGAGTAGCACCGTGGCCCATTGAGCGCTCATAAAGTGGAAGCGTGGAAGCGCACCATAGGTTTTAACATCATTCCATACGTCGAAGCTACTCGGATCCCTTGAAGCAGGTCGTTGATGCTTTGCTCTGCTCTTGAGAACGAACAGTTCGCCTCTTTGGTCAGCAGCCCGTGCAGCTTCTCAGTGTCAAATCCAGCGTGTGAAGGTGCAGTACATATGTGTATGCAGTCGAGGTGGTCTCCTTTGTGTAAATGATCCCCAGCGATGAACGGTTCGTGACTCCCTGCAAATGACTTGCTTCCTGCGTTGCCATTGCGTCTCTGTTCAACATCCTACTCAATGTATTCGTGCTCCCGAGGCGGACGTTGCATGTAGAATGTTTTGCCTTCTCTGAACATGCTCCTCCGCGCATTGGGCAAGATCGACTTGCGTGCGAGTTCAAGGCGTTGATCCTGATGATTTCTCTCGCTCGTGTGATGGATAAGCTAAGCAGACCAGAGTCTGCCGTCAGTATTCGTCGCAGAGGAGCAGACCTCGTCACCGAGTCTCACATATGGATAAGCAAGCACTGCGGCGAATGATCGCCCAACCGATGGCTGTCGCTCCAGATCATGACCTTGAGAAAGAAAGTGGGACTGATGATAGCAGAGCCTCCTTCTCTCATTTCACCCAATAAGCTACCTCCATACTTCCACAGTACACAAAGGGAAAAAGACTAGGGTAATCTCGCGGCGAAATAGCAATAAGAGCGCCTCCCGCCTGGTCGCAAAAGCTTGAGCATAGTACATCTGGACCCATCATAGAAGAGGCGCCTGATTCAAAAAAGAGGTCCAGCCAGCCAGGTATAATATCATCGGGTGGGTTGTGCGCCGTTCAACGCCATCCGTGGTATCCATAATATCGCTCGCTTTTGCCGTTCGTCGAGCTGCAAAAGCAATTCGTCCATCAACATCCTCGCGATCTCTGCTTCTTCTTTTTCTTCTTCTTCTTCCTCCACCATCTCTGTCCCTTTCTCTAGCGGGTCACATGCGTGCTGTTGCGATCCACAACCTCCATATTGCTACATTGACTTCGAACCCAAGATTTCTAACCTGCCCAGCAAGATCCACGCGAATGATGCCGCCTGATTATATCAGACCGCACATGCGTAGGTTCTCTTGGATGATGATGTCGTTTACTGCGGCCATGACGAATCTTATTTGCATCGTGTCCGTGGCGCAGGTAAAGTGGGTGTAGATTTGCTTCGTAGGATGTTGGTTGAGTCTGCGTCAAGAATTAGCATGCGTACTAAGTGAAGCACACGAGTGTCGAACTTACGATACGAATCGGTTCAGGATGTAATCGCACGCAGCTCCGTAATCTTGGCCACCTTCGTAATCCGGGAAGTAGTTCTTCATTGGTGAGACTGGCAGCTTCTCCTTGAACCTGTCGATCTTGTTGAGGAACAGGATGATGCTCGTTTTCGTGAACCATCTGCTGTTGCAAATGGAATCAAACAAAGTCAACGCTTCCTGCATTCTGTTGACTGTTTCATCTTCGAAGAGCAGCTGGTCGTACTCGGATATCGCCACCAAGAAGAGGATGGTGGTGACATTCTCGAAACAGTGTATCCACTTCTTTCGCTCTGATCGTTGGCCGCCGACATCGAACATACGGTATGTCAGGTCGCCAATGATAAAAGTCGTCTCCGTGATACCTGTGGTCTTGACACGCGACCTGAGCACATCGGCATCTGATGGGATGTAGGTGGGCGAGGCAATGGTATCGATCGAATCGAAGTAGTATTTCGCGCTGTCGTTGAGCTGATACTCCCTGCTTCGCTGGAAGGCGGCTTGGACACCTGCGTCAGCCCACAGCGTTTTGATGGCTTGGCCGACCTCGGGTGGAAGCACGTCGCCTTCAATCTGCGCAGGCTGCATGAAGATGGTTTGAACGTGATATTCGGCTCGTTGGTCATCCAATGGCAACTCCAGGCTCTCCATGGCTTCTAGTATGACGCGCATGCTTTGCACGGTGTTGGAAAAGATTATTTCCCGGAAACTCTCGCGCTCGTCTCTCGAGTAGCCGCCTTCGTGGATCAGCTTCATCTGTTTCAGGATTGTGCTCTTTCCACTCTCTCCGGCTCCGAGCAACAACATCTTGATCTCGTTTCGAAGGTTCATCTTGTCTCTCTTCAATTGGTTCTCAATCTCCTCATTGCGCTGCTTGCCCTCCTTGGACTCGGAGCTCTGGCCGCAACCCATCTTAGCGGTATTGATGTGTAGATGTCCGCGCTGTGCGTGAGGTTGTAGATGCAGTGGCTGTGGAGTGGTGGGCACAACGCGAACGAGTGCGTATTAGTGTCGGCAGTACGTATTATAGTAGGCGTTGGAAAGTCGCTTGTCGATGATGTTCTGAAGTACAATGAGTCAGTCACGAATGTTTCTCTGATTGTCTTTCGCACAGTCTGGCCGTTGGCGATGAACATAGCAATGGCACACGATGCAGTATTGTTTGCAGACACAGTGTGACTGTGGCACCTGTTTCGTGCGACGCTGTCGCCGACTGCTGCGATCAGGTGACCACTGCAAGTCGGCATGCAGTGCAAGTACATTTCTTGTTTCGCGCAATGATCGTTGTCGCGGTCGATGCAGACCGGCGCAGGCAGCTTGGCAGCGGGGATAATCGAACGTTTACTCACCTACAGGCGGATGCTCGTGAGCAGTCCAGTGTGAAAGCGGCGGGCAGGCGGCGGAGAGAAACAGAGCGCTGCTCAGCTCTCAGCCCGTCCAGGAGTCGCGGCGAGGTGTTTCGATGGTAAGCAGGTTGCGGAGGCCGGCAGGCGTAGGCGTAGGCGTCGGCGTGGATTGAGCGCCCGGAAGGAAAGAATGGCAATGGGCTCCGGCGAATGGGCCCCTGGGTGTGGGTGTGGGTGTGGGTGTGGGTGGTGGGGAGCGGCGGTGTGGTTGACTGTGCCGCTGGGCAGTGGACGGCGTGGAGGAGAGAGGTGAGGTCGCAGCTACGGTTTGGTGCTGGTGCGGGCGCAGAGGGCAGGGAGGAGTGTGATTTGTTGGAGGAAAGCTGGCTCGCAGCTTTGCGTTTCGGGAGGCAGAGTGCAGGTGGAGAGCGATCAACAACCTTCACTACTGCGATACCCTATTTCTGATCCCCGTCAAAGCTCGCCACCCAGCCGCGGCTGCACTTGGCTGTGACTGCCGATTCGCCGTGTGTCGCTATGTAGTGAGGGTGATGGTAGGGTACATGGACTGTACATGTAGCGGTAGCGGTGCGCGACGGAGAGAGATAGAAAACGAGCAGCAGCAGTGACGACAGCGTGGTGTGGTTGGAGTGCTGTGCTGGTGGCGAGGATGCGACAGTAGTTTCGCAGACGCAGACACTCTTGGTGAGGGCTACCCAGGTAGTTCTAGTGCTACCTCCTACCTGGTGCGAGAATGAGAATGTGTGGGTGCAGGTGGGATTGGTGGCCAGAGCGGATGCAGCAGCGTCTCAAAGCCGACGGGACAGACAGAAAGACAGCGCTTGCGCAGTGCAACGTCTCTGCGCTGCGTGATGGGTTGGGTGATGGACGAGGGCAGGCTTGAGGCTTGCTTGACGTCGAGGCAGGCTAAGGCTGGCAAAGCGAAAGCAGGGCAACTCTACGCCAGACCAAAAGAGAGACGGCCTCACCCCATGCCCAGCCCCTGATGCCATGTCCGTTGTAGTCGGCTTGTAGCCAATGGCCATGCGCAGCTTATTCTTGCAGCGCTGCACCCTGAGCATCAGCGACACCACCCGGCATCCGCGTACAATCTCTCATCAAGCTTCCTGTTTAGACCTGACACACATCTTGCATGCAGATCTGCAAGCAGGACGAGTACACCCGTTGACCTGGGACGAGGCCAGCATCTGTGCCACCTTGCGACTCGTAGCCGACACTTGCGTGCTAGGTGATACTGTACAACAATCGTTTCTCCGTCACAAGCCTCCATGTGTTCTGGCCGCTCGGCATCAAAGACGATGATGCATCATTGTCTTGAAGCGACTCTTCATCTCATCAGCTGTGCATTCGCCGTGTCCGGCAGACCCAAGCAAGAAATGCACTAAGCTTTGACCAGAATCCTTCTGGAAGACGCAATCTCTCGGCAGCTGCCGCTAACTTTACGGCCATGGTGAGATGAATATGCCATCGTGATCCCAGCAACGCAACGCTGGCTGTGCTTGATGCCTCAAACCTTAACTGCCGAATCTGATGACTTCTGCCGAGACTGTGTATAAATCGGAGACGACGAGTTTGCCATGTGAGCGACTGAAGCTACATGTAACCGGGACGACCATCGATTGTCGCATCCACTCGCCAACTTTTCGCATTGCTATAGCTGCATACACAAGTCATCCCTCCGCCCTTACTTATCACTGCTCTGGCTAAGCTGCAGCTTCTTGCTGGCACAAAGTAACACCAACCGCTTCTCGCCTCCTCTCTTGCTGCATACGAGATACGCACCCACCCGACGTAAGGCGTTCGGTACTGTGTAATGTCAACCATCTGCAAGTAGGCTGCTTGCATCATAGGATCTGCCGCACAGCATGCAGGTGTCCAAAAGGCGTCGCTGCCAGCCGGACGTACTGCCCGAAGAGGCGTCTGCTCCCTGCATCTCCTCGCCTTTCCCAGACACCTGTGGCACTTGGAAGGTTTGATCGTTCACTTTGGATATGTGGGGATGGGTGTTTTGTCTGGGTGAGTCCCTCATTTATACATTACGAACGTAACTACCAGTCAGCTTGTCGAAACCCGTGGGTTTACATATGTGACAAGTTCTGCTGGGCGCTCTATTTCTAATGCCATCTGCTCGCCATGGGTATCAACAATATTCAGAACGGCCAGAAGTGGGGCTCGCCAACCAAGACGCGTTGGACTTGATGCAAAAGATGCCACGCCGTGCCTCCCACGGGGAGAGACATGAAACATCATGAAACATCGAGTGGCTGTCATGGCGTGTATTGTGAGAGTCGTGATGGCTGACCATCATGCTGCTGGACAGGTATCGTCAGGGGTATGTCGATGTAGTAGACCTTACAATACTCATGCCATCATTGGGTTGATGAGTCGGGTAGTTCGTCGCTCCGCGATCAGATTCCGTCTGTCAGGAGGTTGCAGGCCTGCACCCAGTCGTGCCTGCGCGCGCATTGCAGCCAAAGCATGTCTCTCGCAGTAGACCTTGCTTGTGATCTCAAAATAGTCCTGCGCCAAAACCATGCGGCATTCGCAACAGGTAAAGCAGCGCGGGTGAAACTTCTTGTCAATGCTCCCGAACCTTGTCGAGCTCGAAGTTTCCAGATACTGGCCTTCAATTCCTCGATGGCAGCCATGGCAGAGGGAACCATTCTTCTCGTGGTAGTGTTGCTCACAATACGGCTCGTTATTCATCACGTAGAAGTCCGCAGTCATGAAAGGCTGTTGACATGAGCGACAGACGAAGCAGGCCTTGTGCCATCGTCCTGTCAGACGACCATCTGCAGCTTTGACGGATTTCCCCTCAATCATGAAACCACATCCTCTGCACATCGCCTTAGCATTGGTTGGTCGTCTTCCGTGCTGTCTTCGCGCTGGCGGTTCTTGGGGTGTCGGCGGAGGCTGCAGTGCACTGGGCGGGGTGTTTTGCGGCTCAAGCGTCCTCAGTGTCAAGCTTCGATTGCTGGCAGAACGAGATCGTTGGACGTACTCCGTGCTCGACTTGGTCAAATCAACATAGTCTTGCAGCTTTGGCATAGAAAGATCGGAGGGCGAGGGTCCCCGCTCGACACGCTCTGATCCCCAGGGCTCGAAGGCGTGGCCTGAACGATTCTGCATAGTGGAGAGTGCCGGGTCCATCGGTGATTCCAGGGGCGTGAGAGACGCATCTGTACGGTATCGTGGCACATCTTGGTCTAGTGATGGCCGCGCGAAGTTACGTGCCGGAGACTGCTGTATTGTTCGCTGGTGACTGTGTGGTGGCTTTTCGGGACTCCTGCTAACATTCAAAGCACGCACGTGCATCCGGTCGTCCTCACCATATCTTCGTGGCTCAGACGCCGGAGGGGAGAACATATCCAGGCTACTCGCGACACTTCCATCGGGACTGATGCCACTGCTGTTGGTGTTGGTGCGAGAGTTCGTTGACGAAGTCACGGAGGAGCTTGAGCCGGTCGGAGTGTGCATCATGTTCTCTCGATAACTCAGCACTGCTTGAGGCAGCGGAGGCACGTCCCGTCCACCGGCTCGTGATGAATCAAGATGTTCACAATTCGCGATCCCCCCGAGCGAAGGCCTGCGGCCAACCGCGTGAAGCTGAGGTTCGCTGTGCATTCTTGCAAGAGCACTACCCTGTGTTTCATGCTCGCCCGCGCTCATTTGCGGAGGGTAGGTCTGACTACGAAAACCGTCGGAATCTTGACCATTATCCGGTCCCAGCGAGGGTGCCATTATTCTAGTTGGCTCTTCACTCATCTGATCCAGGAAACTGAGTCGAAGGACTTCCTCAGTCGGTCGCGCCGGCCGTGGTGGTGCCGCCTTCTTCTGGCTATGCGACCCATTGACCAATTTTTCGGTATTTATAGCGTTTGCATGGGGCGAAGACGATTCGTAGGGGGTGGCAGTAACGGGTGTGTTGTCCTCCAACGGTGCCAGGCTTGGTCTGCGAGTTCCATCTGTCCTCACGTCCCCACTGGCCTTCCTGCGCGACGCGCCAAAAGGACCACTCCTCAAGGTGTCCAGTCTTTGTAACACATTCGCATTAGTGCCACCAATGTAGGGGCTCTTGGGCGGCATATCGAAAGATTCCGGTTCCGCCGACATAACATGATCCAAACGCGAGGCTCCCCGTGATGGTGCGCGATCACTGCCGGTCGGGGTCTTTCGTCCATGGTTACTGTGACTGGTGGAGGGTCGCCTTTCGGTTCCTGCAGAGGTGGGAAATGGCGGAAAGGCACAATCTAGATTCGCAGAAAGCTCAGGGCTTGGAGGACGAAAATCAAACGGACGAGACGCAGGACTCGTGTTGCTTCGCTGGTATCCAGACCTGCCCACACTACTGCTTCCGGAGCGGCTACTTAGAGTAGGAGACAGAGGAGGCTCGAACGGAGCTGGTCTGGGAGCCAGGAACGGCTTGTTCGCTGCGTCGTCGGAGTTGATCCTCGGTAGTGGCATTCGCTGCGATCTCTGCTCTGGAGCATGTGCCGCAGTGTCGAAAGCCGTGCCATTGATTTGCGGTATCGAGGAGTGTGATTGCGGTGAAGGCATAGCTGCCACTTGCTGTCCTCTTGCATTCATTTGCCGCAAGGTGAAGGGATTTATTGCGCTGGTCAGCACTGGCGGCCTCGTCGTTGTAGGTGGACACACATGGTCCCCCATCTCGTCGATCTGGATCTCATTGCCGCAATCAGAGCATTTGATGGATGGTAGAAAGCTGACTGGCCGCACGCCATCTTGGGCGAGTGCGGCAGCCAGCGACATGATCGATCTGCCCCGTCCAGAAAACCATCAAGCTTTCTTGGTCACTCCTATATCTTGTGTGACTGGCCTTCTTCTTGCATGCAATCGCTGTCCACACGGAAAATTGATGCTGGTACGTTCGGATTTAGCCTACGGGGCCCCAGTATGGCTATCCAGTGCTTTCTGAAGTTGGGAATGGGTCGTGATGCTCGGCGTCGATGTTGATGCTGTGGAGAGTCTACAGTATCCGGATCGCGGTAGTCGAAGTGCAGATTTCAATTGCAAGAAGCACAGCCAGATGTGAAAGGATCGAAACAACCGCAACAGATCGCAGACAGGAAGTCTACAGGGTGTCAACTGCATACGTGGATAGTGTCCCCCTTCTTTCGCCCATTCTGTACTGCCGACTGGCCATACAGTGAGTTAGCACTAAAGACACTATCCACACATGCACGAAACACCCTGTATTGTGACCCGAGAGGCTATCCTGCGCTTGACGGGAGGATGCTCCCAACGATCACCGGGCGCCTTTCGTCTGGTGACGGTCGCCCAAGCACGGCGCTTCCACTCTTTTGTCTTTTGATGGAGGGGACGATATCTTCAATTGGGTGGATCCGCGCCAGTGCACTTGTGAAATGAACATGGAACGTGCGGCGAGCAAGGGGTGCACGTGAATGTGCTCTGGCAGATTCCGCTGGACAACAGGACTCGAGATGGAGTTCGCAAGCATGGCCGTCTTGTTATTACTGAGCTCCTGCCTGGTTGACTGCACCGCGCACCTGACAGACACCAGTCCCACGGCCGCAGAATAGATGTAGGTGCAATGTAGTAATGTGCCCACGATCAGGCGAACATGGTCGAGACTCTGACGCGGCCCTCGATGTTAGCTGGGGCGCGGAGATTTCGAAGTTCGAACGTCCCGTCCGTCCTGCCCGGCTGCTCCATGGCACCAGCAGGGGCCGTCGGCAGGCACCGACGCTCACACTCGGTTGACTATCTTGCTGCCGCTCTTCCAATCAACAGAGCAAGACCCGCTCGACGCCTATCCACTCGCCTGTCTCGATTGCGACGGCACAGCGATGGGCATTGCAATGAGAGTCTAGCCGCCCGGCGCGTGAAGTCTCTCATATGCGTCCGCACATCGCCATGAGCGAAGTGCGTACAGGGTGTTTCTCAATCTCGTGGATAGCACCTATGTCGCTATCCCTCTTTCTAGGTATATTAGGCCTATTCTAGTAGTAATATCCGGTAGCGTTTCCTAAAGATCGGGTGTATCTTATTCGCTATATCTATACGTATTCTCGTTCTATTATCTAGTTAGTATATAATAAGCTAGTACGTATTAAATATACGTATTATATTCTTCTACCTCTTTCCTTAATCCCTATTAATATCTTTAAACCGTTAACGTAAAGCACTAGTGAGCTAGAAATACTAGTGGGCTAGGAATTTTGTCTTAGTACGACTAACTTCTTAATTATCGTACTATATCTTAATAATATAATATAGATAGATAGATAGATACATTTGTTATTCCCCTGTTCTAGGACCCTACTCGGCCTATATAGGTATATATCTATTGTTATGTATAAAGGGAAACCCGAATAGGTGAAAACCCTTCCCGCCCCCGACTTCTCCTTATCTAGATTAGCTTTCCCTCTAAACGTACGTAGTCTATATCACTACCCCGTTAGCCCCCGCTCCTAGCTAGTCTCGTCGCGCTACGCCGTATCCTCTCTTCCTATACTACTCCTACTAGGCGGTACTGTTCTAGCTAGCCCTTCTCTAGTATCTAGTTCGTAATACGCCGTAGGTCCTTAACGTTATTAAGAAGTACCCTAATCGTCCGGTTCCTCGCCTTTACTATCTACTCCCCCCTTCCTAGCAACTACCTCGGGTAGACGAGGAGTACGTACCGTATATTCTAGGAGTAATAGCCGTAGGGGTAGCTAGTATTTATATATTCTAGAACCTTCCTCTATAATAGGTACCTCTAGAGGCCGATATATTTGCTTTGTAGTTAGGTTACTATACTACTCTATACCCTCGTAAGGCGGTAGTAGATAAGCTTTAGGGGGTACTTAACCGCGGATTTCGTAGCTAACTATTCCTTAGGTTATCCCGCTAGCTAAGGGCGTCTACTATACCCTACAACCTAGTTGTTCTACCTCTCTTTCTATAGTTACTCTATAAACGATTTCTTACCTACCTATTATATTACTAGCTATTCGTCCCTTGCCCGGTAGTTCGGCTCATTTCCGGGTCGAATACTCTTATACGCTAGTACTAATTCGCGGGCCCTTACGACTATACTAGCGATGACTATCTATACTAGGTACTATACCGACTTGCCTAAGTAGGAGGTCCGTAGTCCCTAGATATATAGGTCGATCGGCGGTATAGCGGTCTCGTACTTAAGTATCCTTATTAGTATCGACTTATATACCCTAGTAACCTTCCTTAGGCATTAGTTTTAGATCTTCGCTAACGGCGCGACGAGTCCCTTTAATAGGTAGGCCCTCTTGCCTAAGGACTACACTTAGCTACTATAGGTAAGAACTAGCTATATAATAGCCGTATATAGAAGTCGTAACTACCGAAAGTCCGCCCCCTATATAGACGTAGTAAGCCTCTAGTATGATGCTATATTCTGTTTAGCTTTCCGTAATATTACCTATACGTGCTTCCTCTACCGTAGCGCCGGGTCTACCTATAGTCCGAGGATCCTAAGCTAATTTGCCGGGTTAGTCGTATACCCCTATATCTAGATAGAAGCTTATATATTATAGAACCGTAGCCGGCGCGTAAAGTGTATTAGATTGTACTTTTCTAGGGTCAACCGAGCCCCGTACCTCCTAGCCTAGTCCTCGTAGATCTTATACTTTTCTTCTAGTAGCCTATAGTTCTCCTTAGTCGAGGAAGACTACGCTAGGATGTTTATATCGTCTACGAAGCCGCTCGTAGCGGTATTCTAGGATTCTAGGGCTAGGAGTAGCGTCGCTATAAAGAAGAGGAATAGAATAGGTACTAGCGCTAAGCCTTACGGGATTCTAGTATAGACTGCTTAAAATAGGCTTTTATACTAACCGACTAGGATCGACGTACTACGGCTTTAGAGGTAGGACCGTACGAAGTTAATAAGCTACTTAGGGAGTCCTTTCGACCTTAGAATATAGAGTAGCCGCGGGTATAATACGTAGTCGAAGGCTCCCGATATATCTAGACTAAGTAAGGATACTACCTTGTCCCTATTCTTATACTAGATAGCCTTTACCTAAGAGGCAATAAGTTCTATTGCGGATAGCGTCGATCGCTATAGGCGCGTACCTATCTAGGTGTCCGGGAGTAGGGAGTATTCCTCTACCGCCTCGGAGAGTCTCGTTATAACTAGCTTCTTAAGCGCCTTCCTAAGAGTATTAAGGAGCGTAATTAGGCGGTACGACTTTACCTACGTATAGTCTTCCTTTTACGGCTTATGTAGGACTACTATCGTCGATTATTTAAATACTATCGGGTAGTATCCAGTCTATAGGTAGGCGTTAAAGATCGCTACGACTACTAGGGCTAGTTGATCTCTACACTTCTTTAGTAGCTCGTTTAGGATCCTATCCGGCCCCGGGGCTTTCTTCGCCGGTAACTTCCTAAGTATAGCGGTAACTTCTCCCTCGGACACCTCCTATTAGACCGCGATACTAGGGGCTAGGGGAGTAGAGCTGTTTATATCGCTTAGATTAGCCTCGACTAGAGGCGGGAAGAACTTACTAGCTAGTAGACGCGCCTTGGCCTCGGGGTCGCTACCGGGCTACTAGGCGATTATAGCGCTAGGATAGAGAAGGAGAGGCCCTATATAGGGTCCTATCGGGCCTATTTTACTAGCTTCTATATCCTTACTAGCGTACCGGCGATTTCTTCTACTATAGCTCTCTAGCCGACTACTTTCTCCCTCCGTATTATAGCTTTCTTCTATTAGTATACCTCCCTATATACGTTCTAGGCCTCCTCGCTATAGCTACTCGTCTACACCCGGCGGGCTCTCCTTACTTCTCTTACTACCGTAGTATACTTCGGCGTCTAGTATAGTTTAGACTATGTCGTTAGTTAGGTAAGCGGAACGTAAAGTAAGGTCGCTTTTCTTATTTCGTCTATTAACCCTTAGACTACCTTATATATCTCGTCTTTACTATTATATTACTACTACGCGATCTAGACTAGCCTCTCGGAGTCGTCGAGGTATAGCTAGATATTAGCCTAGTAGGCCTTTCCCTAGTTTAGCTTAGGGGTTCTCGCTAGTATACGTTATATCTATATCGTAATATAGGTCCTAACTAGTATATAGTCTAACGTCGCCTCGAGTTTATATTCGATCCTATAGTAGGTTACTATATAGTAGTAGCTATCCGAGATCTAGGAGAGGTCGATCGTGCCTTAGAGTCCCCCTCTCTTCTAGGTATCTAGGTCCTTCGGGATATTAAGGGCAATTACGTTGCTCGCTATCAAGTCGATTACTTTGTCGGCTATAGGGTACGGCTATATAAGGCTTTCCTAGGAAGGGTAGTATATATTAAAGTCTCCTACTACGATATAGTACCCTTATCTCTTAAGCGTACTATCTAGGTGTCTATAGACCCTAAGGTTATAGCTAGACCTCGAGGCTAGCGGTTATATATATAGATAGATAGATATTTCATTTAAGCTATTATAGTGCCCTTTGGCCTATATATCTATACTATCTTGTTTTTGTATATATAGAGGGGAAACCGTATTAGTAAAAACCCCTCCTCCTTCCCGCCTATCTTTCCCCCTCGTTATCGTCTTAGATTTCCCTTATTAAGGGTACGCTAGTATTATAGGCCTACCCTAATAACTACCCTATCTATAACCCTCCTAGCTTTCGCCTCTTATCTATCTACTCCTCCGTCTCGCTAGTAAGGCTAAACTACTAGAGGTATCCCTACTATACTATCTACCGAGCGATTCGGCGAATGTTACCTTTGTCCCTAATAATTAACTTATAGTCTCTCCTTTCCGCTTAGTGCCTCTAATTTCCCCTACTACTCGCCTACTACGGGCATTATAGTAGTATATATTCTAGGTTTTACAATAGGTAGCTATACTAGTAGGCTAGGCTTTAGATATCTAGTACGCGTCTCCTAAATAGGGAGGCCCTTCGTCTAATATATTCGGACTTAATTTGGATCGCTATACTTACTTCGGCCCTTATTAGGTCACTATATAGCTAGTAGGTCGACGACGAGAATGACCTATACGTAGTGTCGGCTACGAACCTCTCGTCTAGCTACGAGAGAGCTAAGTATTCTTACGCTAGAGCGTCGTAGGCGCGACGAGCGCGTAATATAGGCGAAGCCGCGGCGAATAGAGGACTACTAGTAAAACGGGTATAAAAACTATCCGACGAGCGTATACTCGTATCGGGAGCGAGTCCCTCTTCTTTCTACGTATAAGAAGGGCACGGAACCGTAGCCTATACGCTCGATAGGACACCTCTAGTATAAGGACAGAATTTTTACCTCTGAAGACCGTAAACCGAGCGGGCCGAGCGACGAATATTAGACGAGCGGACTATAGAACAATAACTAAGCGGACTATACAACGGCGTCGAGCGGACTACGAAACAATCTAGTGTTTGCTAGCGGGTAATACGGAGGGTAGGTAGATACGCGATAAAGCCTATAAGGGCCTATTAAACACCCGGTATAGGAACGAGGGTTTTACCTAATACACTACCTATTCCGCTATATAACGTACCTAGTCTAATATAGTAGATTACGACGAGAAAAAGACGATAGCCTAAGCAAGGAAAAGACGGCTATTAGGACGGGGAAAAGACGTATAATACGAGTAGATTAGTTCTATAATCGGGGAGGATCGAGGGTAGGGTAATAAGGAACTTCATATTAGCCAGTAGGTAGAAACGTAAGGAGTACGCTGCCCGGCGTAGTGTGTGCCCCGAGCAAACCTACGAGGTATAGACGGCCGCTTTCTAGAGATAGGCTACGGTAACGCGAAGGGCGTCAAAACCTAGGGCGTAGTATACACTAGTAGCGACGGCTAATACTGTCTATATAGCCCGAGAGGACGGATACGTATGTCGGTCAATAGAGAGCACTAAAGGGCTTAGGCCTATAGAGGTGGATATTGGCTTAAGGAGCAAACAGGGAGGGAGGGCGTAGAGGGAAGCTTTTGCTCCGGGCTAACCTCTCGAAACGAGGCTACACGGTAGTACTAGATAAGTAGGAAAGCGCGGTTAAGACTTATTACCTTATCTTGTAACTAGCTTACTAAATACGATTCCTTCCTTACTAGAATCCTAAGAAGATGTAGAAACTAGTAAAGTAGGTAAGACAACCTATATAGGACAGAAATATACTGCCCTAGTTTCTAAACATTAAAGACTAGGAAGGAGTAATCTAACACACTCTCCTAGGAAAGGCACAGGCATTGGGAAAACATTTCTTTAGCATATAGGTAGAAGCTGACCTATAGGATCTAGAGGGCAGTGTGTATCTAATACTACTAGAGTAATCCTATACAGTAGGAGAGGGAGAGATCAAGAGCATCATTAAGACACTCTTAGGAAACAAGGCCCTAGGACTAGATAGGATTCCAAACTTGTTCATTAAGACATGTAAGGACTAGATCTCCCCTGTACTATTAAACATCTTTTTATAGTACATAGCCTAAGGACACTGCCCTAAACACTTTAAGGAGTCACTGACTATAGTCTTAAGAAAACTATAGAAAGAGGACTACACAAAGCTAAAGGTATATAGACCTATTGCCTTACTTAACACACTAGGCAAACTCCTAGAAAAGATTATAGCAGAAAGGCTAACAAACCTAGCTAAAGAATATAGAATCCTTCCTAAAGAATAGATAGGAGGTAGGAAATAAAGATCAACACTAATAGCTATAGAACTTATTATAGAGCAGATCAAGACCCTATAGCACTTTAGGAACAACAAAGTAGCCACACTCCTCTTACTAGACATATCAGGAGCCTTTGACAATGTCTTATACTAGAGGCTGATCCACATCCTAAAACAGAAGGTTATCCCTAACTAGATAGTCCAGTTCATCTAGTCCTTCCTTAGAGGCAGAACCACAAGACTAAGATTAGGCAGATACAAATCTAACAGCATGCCTATAGAGATAGGAATCCTATAGGGATCAACAATGTCTCCAATCCTGTTTCTCCTATTTATAGCAGACCTACTAGCAAAGCTAAACTCTAGAAACACATCAGCCTTAGGGTTTGTGGATGACACAAACATCCTAGCCTAGTTAGACAGTATAGAAGAGAACTGCAGAATCTTGTAGAAGAAACATAAGGAATGTAAGGAATGGGCTAGGAAACATAGAGCTAGATTTGCCCTAGAGAAGTACTAACTCATCCACTTTAGTAGAGCTAGAAACAGACATAATATATAAGCCCTAATCACTATTTAGGGACACATAACAGAACCCTTAAGTGAATTAAGGGTGCTAGGAATATAGCTAGATCTAAAGCTTAGCTAGGGACTATAGGTCAAGAAAGTATAGGCAAGAGTAGATAACAATAGGCAATCAATTAACAGGCTTATAGCCTCTATATAGGGAGCCATATTTACGAAAGCAAAGGTTATGTACAAGGCTATTATAAAGCTAGCTATGCTATATAGAGCCTAGATCTAGTCAGCCTAAGACAAGATCCTAAAGAGAATTATAGATCCTATTAGTAGAGCCTAAGCCTCCTGTCTAAAAAAGGTGCTTAGAGCATATAAGTCAACTCTAATAAGGGTGGTCGAAGTGGAGTCTAGCTCCCTACTAGCTAAGCTCTACCTTTAAGGGTTAAGATACTAGTATATAGGAAAGACGTCTATATACCTAGCCTAGCTAGTAATCTAGAAGGTAGTTAACAAAATCAGGAGCTAGTACATAAGAAGGCATAGACAAGTAAGACCTAATCTAGCCCTATAGAAGTAGTAGGACCTATAGAAGTTTAAAGAACTAATAGAACAGCTATACTCAGCCTAGTAGGAATAGGACAGAAGGGCTTAAGGGAGAGGATCAGTAGCTAGCTAAGGGAAGAAGTAATAGTCTCTAGCTAAAAGGATAGTAGGACTCCTCTAGAAGACTAAATAGATAAGAACACTATAGAGGCTAGGAACCCTAAAGGCACTCTAACAGTTTAGTAGCTATAACTACCTACTGTACTTAGACCTAACCAGGTCAGAAGTAAGTATAGTAATACAAATCCGCTCTAAATATATCGGAGTTAGGGTATACCTATATTAGAGAAAAGTCCTAGATATCGAAGACAAGAGTTGCCTATACGGCTACCTGTCCTAGAATATTAAATATAGACTTCTAGTTTATAAAGAATAGAGTATAGGGAGAGGTAAATAGAGGGCAAGGGCAAGGAACAGAAACTTCTAAGCTATAATTAGTAATAAGGGAGACCTCTAGAGAATGACAAGGTGGATTATCTACTAAGGATTTTTAGAGTAGTTCTCTCTTACTAGAGAAACAGAGAGATAGATTGAGGAGAGAAAGAAGGAGGAGGAGAGTAGGAAGAGGGGGACAACTCTAGGGTTGGAGACAAGGTAGTCAGAGGCTAACTACTATAATACTAGTATACCCTAATAGAAGGAAAACTAAGAACTTATAGTAAGGAAGCTATTAGAGAAGGAGAGGAGGTTTTTACCTAGGAACAGGTTTCCTACCTTATATAGCAATATATATAGACATAAACCCGGATAGACCGGAGGGCACTATAACGGGTAAATGAATTATCTATCTATCTATCTATAAAGTAGGCTACTACCTCTAGAATTAAGGGAGTTCTACCTTATTTAATTTAGATAGCTTAAAGTTCTCTTGACCCTATTTCTTTAGCTCTAAACGCCGCGGAGATGCCTAGCTACATTAGGCAACTCCTAGGTAATAGTAGCCTAGGCTACGGTACTACCGGCGCCTACGGCTCTATAGGCGAAGCTCCCCTAAGATAACTAGTAGCAACCTATAGAGGACGTAAAAAGTATAGAAACTAACGATTAGCTCCTATACCGGTCTCTCTAGGTAATAATTACTTAGCTACGTACGGCGCTAGTACTATCGTATTACCGAGGGTAATAAGAAATAAAGACGACGTCTTAGGTAATTAATAAGGCCACCCGGATTTAACACCCCTATAGTGTTACGAGGCTATAGTAGGCGAGTATAGTAGTAGTTTATTAACGAAGTCGATAGCTAAAGAGAGAAGGTAGTTCTAAGAGAGAGAGGGCTTCTTAAGGGAAGCGGAGGTCGCGCTCGGGCCGAGCTTAGTCATTGATGTCACGTGATTACGAGTCACGTGACCTGATCCCGAATCCTCTACTTACGGAGCTACCGTATTACTACCCCCCCTTTAAGACACGTCCGTCTCGAAGCGTATGTCCTTAAATCTTCCTTAATAAGTGCGGAAAGGCTTTATGATCCTCTATATCTATCGTATCCTCTAGTAGCTTAACTATATAAGCCTACGTCGTTAAATCTAGTCCTCCGCGGTTAGCGCTATTAGCCTATCCCTTACTATAGCTTATATAGCCGGTATAAGCGTATAACGGTATAGCCGAGCTAGTATTCTCGCTTAGATAATTACTAGAAGTAGGTACTAGTATAACCTCTCTATTATAGCCTATAGTAATATTATAAGGCGTATAGTTAGTCGGAGGTAGAGCTATATCGCCGGTACTATAAAGTAGTCGTACGAATAAAGTTACCTAAGACGCTAGATCTATAGCGTATATATCTACTTCGGCTAAGTGTCTATTTAGGTCGTGTAGCGTCTCGTTTAGTACCTAGTCCTATAGCGGATAGAAGTTGACTAGTATAGACTTGTCTTAGTTATTATACTTAAAATCTACGACTACCTTCGGTATATCCTTATATATTACGCTCGCGGGCTCCTATATCGGCTTACGATATCCTTACTATTTTACTAGTATAGTAATACCTCTACCCTTAGGCTTTAAATCTAGAATACGCTCTACTATCTAGGCCTAGAAAGTGTTTCTAGTATTATCGGTAACCTCGATCGGCGGGGGTAGCGTATTATCTTCCGGG
Organism: Fulvia fulva; assembly: GCF_020509005.1. NCBI lineage: Eukaryota > Fungi > Ascomycota > Dothideomycetes > Mycosphaerellales > Mycosphaerellaceae > Fulvia > Fulvia fulva. The sequence continues at coordinate 3,725,982 of NC_063012.1, forward strand.
TCTACTAGGCAAAGTAGGTTCGAGTAGAACGAGTTATATACGCGGATAGTATCTAGTAACGTAATACGGTAAGCGTTCTTACCTAATATAGCTATAACGGTTACTAGGCCGAACTACTTAACGTCTAGCTTCTTCGCGGGTCTAGAGGACTTTCAGTTCTTAGTATTAATATAGACGCGGTCGCCTACCTAGTATTAGGGAGGGACTATACGTTATATATTAGTATTGTCTACTTATAGTACCTAGTCGTAGTATAATAGCTTATATAGGTACTAATAGAAGTCCTTTATCTAGTTTACAAAACGTTTAGCTTTCTCTATACTAATCCGCTACTTAGTTAGTATAAGTCGTCTTAGTAGATCATCGCTATTAAAGTTGCCGGCTCGTAGATTACGTCCTCGTTCTATAAAGAAGGGCGAAACGCCGGTAGCTTCGGTAGCGTAGTTATTCTTCGCAAATTCTACTAGTAGTAACTAGTATACCTAGTTATTCTAGGCGTAGTTAATAAAGGGGCGTAGATACTTCTCTATTTCCTTATTAGTGTTTTCTAATTAGCCGTTAGTCTTAGGATAGAAGGCTATTAATAGCTTATAGTCTATTCCTACTAATTCGTAGAAACGCCGCTAGAAAGTAGATAACTATTAACTGCCTCTATCGGTAACGATTAAAAGCGGGGCCCCGTATAGGCGGTAGTAGTCTCGTACGAATATATAGGCGATATATCTAGCCGTTATCTCTTTAATAGGTATTATATAGGAGCCCTTACCGGTACGATCCGTAATCGTAAGGATGTTCTTATATTCTACGCTATCGTACGATCCTTTGCTCGGGAGTAGTCCTACGACGAATTCTATAGCGACCTTGTCCTATAACTCGAAGGGAATAGGTAGGGGCTTTAGTAGTCCCGGGTATTACGTCTAGGAAGGCTTAGAAGATCTATACTTATAGTACTTAAAGATCTTATTACGTACGTACTATAAGAGGCTGGGCTATATAAAGTCCCTTATAATTAGCTCGTACGTCTTAGCGCGCCCTAGATAACCGGCTAATAGTATAGCGTAATAAGCTTAGAACACCTTAAAGCGTAGATCGGGCTTATTAGGTACGAATACGTTATAGCCGCCGTACCTATTCTTAATATAGATTAGAGCTCCTATCGCTACTACGTTATTATCGTCTATTCGATATTAGCGAAGTAGCGCGTAGGGCTCTCCTATATCGAGCTACCGTATTACTTACTATATTTCGGTAGTACCGTATACTATACGGATCTCTATTATAAGGTTGTTATCCTACCGGCCTAGGCGGATTTCTAATAGGGAGATACTTAGGAAACGATCTTCTAGTAGTAGGGTCTGTTCCTAATATAGTCTTTATAGATCGTCGTCGGTAGTAGGAACGTCTTAGGGCCGACGAGGAAGTATATCGGGTTTAACGTTTATCTTACCGGGGATATAGACAATCTTAAAGTAGAACTACAATAAGACCTCGGACTAGCGTACCTACCTTCTATTAAGGATCTTCGTACTTACGAACTACTCGAGGTTCTTATAATCTAAATATACTAGGATAGGCTTGCCGCTCTTATCCCGAAGGTACTCGAAGTCCGTATTATCGTTAGTATAATCGACATCTCCTACTATAAGCTCTAGCTTCTATTCCTTAAACGCCTTTACTATAGCTAGGAGTTCCTTATCGTAGATATCGTAATTATACTCCTATAGAGGGATCTTCTTAGATATAAACGCTACGGGCCGCTATACGCCGTCTTTACCCTTCTACGAGAGGACTACGGCTATAACGTAATCCGAGGCGTTAGTCTCGAGCTTCGTTTCTCGTCTAGCGACGAAGTAAGTAAGGACTACGTCGTCTTCTATAAATACCTACTTTATACTATCGAACGCTCGCTAGGAAGTATCGTCCTATACCTACGGTACGTCCTTCTTCGTAAGCTATATAAGTAGGTATATAATGCCCGAGTAATTACAAATAAAGCGCCGGTAGAAGTTATAGAATCTAAGGAACGATAAGATGTCCGTAGGGTTACGAGGTATCTCCTACTCTTTAATAGCTACAAGCTTTTCCTTCTCTATTTTAATGCCGTTGGCTCTAATAATAAGTCTAAGGTACTTTGTTTACTATACATAGAATTCGTACTTATTAATAGCGAGTTAGAGCCCGGCTACTTAGAGCCTAGCTATTACCTTATCTATATAGGTAATATACTCCTTAAGCGTATCGCTAAAAATTAGGGCGTCGTCTAGATATACGGAAGTGAAGTCGTCTAGATACTTATATAACGCGTCGTTAATATATAACTAGAAGCTTCTAGGAGCGCTATATAACCTAAAGGGTATAACTAAATATTCGAATTGTCCGTAACGAGTCGTAAATACGGTTTTCTATTCGTCGCCTTCCGCGACCCTTAGTCGGTTAAAGGCTATAATTATATCTAGCTTTATAAAATACTTCTTACCGCTTATTTAGTTACGCGTATTCTATATAAGTAGAATTAGGTATCGAGATTTTACGGTGATTACGTTAAGCCGCCGATAGTCGATATAGATACGTAAGCTACCTCTAGGCTTACGGACTATAATAACTAGTACTATAAACGGTAAGTTACTTTGCTAGATATTACTACTCTCTAGTTAGTTATCCACCTATACCTTTATAACTTCCGCTTCCTTATTCGATATTAGATACGGACGTTTAAACGGTAGCTTATAGTCTTTATTAAGCTTAATCTTATAATCTAGTCCGATAAATAGTAGATTGAACCTAATCGCGACTAGTCGGCGCTATCGCTAAACACGATATAATCGAAAGCCCTTATTAAGGCTATTCTAACGATCTATAAAGTAGGCTACTACCCCTAGAATTAAGGGAGTTCTACCTTATTCAAGTTAGATAGCTTAAAGTTCTCTTCACCCTATTTCTTTAGCTCTATAGCCCTAAACGCCGCGGAGATGCCTAGCTACATTAGGCAACTCCTAGGGAATAGTAGCCTAGGCTACGGTACTACCGGCGCCTACGGCTCTATAGGCGAAGCTCCCCTAAGATAACTAGTAGTAACTTATAGAGGACGTAAAAAGTATAGAGACTAACGATCAGCTCCTATACCGGTCTCTATAGGTAATAGTTACTTAGCTACGTACGGCGCTAGTACTATCGTATTACCGAGGGCAATAAGAAATAAGGACGACGTCTTAGGCAATTAATAAGGCTACCTAGAGTCAACACCCCTATAGCTAGGTATCGGTCGCGGCTTCGAAACTAGGCCCCCGCCTAACGCACAATATAGTTATAATCCGTATTGTAGTAAAGGAAGACTAGGCCGAAGTAGCGAAGCTATCGAGTAAGGAGCTCGCCTAGCGAATCGATTAACTAGGGGTAGTCGTAGTAAACTAATAGTCTAACGGTACTCTATAGATCTATACTAGCTCTACTACTACTAGGAGGTACCTAGAGGTATAGCTATAGTAGGTATCTAAGGTTACGGTATTAGCGAAGGTCTTAACGAAGCAATTTACGATCCTAGTCCACAATATACCTAAAGAGTTCGACCTAACTAACTAAGGTCACCTACGTGCTCTCTAGGAGGACAACCCGGTCACTCTTAACTCTCTAATCTAGAAGGCGACTTAGCTCTATACGAAATGGCTAGAAGGTAAGAAGGCCTCGGCGCTAATCGTATAGCTATAAGACGCGAAAGCGGCGGATCTAGTAATAGAACAAGGCCTAATCTAGTAATATAGGCTTAAGATAGTAGAAAAGTTCTCCTTATCCTTCCGTGTCCTCTAATACTTCAAATACTAACAGTATAGACATCAAACCTATACGTATATAAACAAGTAGGCCTACTGAAACTATATAGGAGACTATATGTCTAGGGACTATATATCGGCTACGAGGCGGTACGCGAACTATCTAGGGCACTACCTATCGTGTAGCGCGGAATGCCCGTAGCGGAAACTAGCGAAAAACAAGGCAATTATAAATAGAACCGTCGCCCTAAGATTCTACGGCGACCGTAAGGCTAGTCTATACCGGAACTAGCTAGCGGCGGTCGGGTATAAGCGCCCTAGGGCCGAGAAAGATATAAAGGATGTATAACCTAGGGCGTACGGGTGGCTACGTACTCTACTAGTTACGGCGAGGGAATCTAACTAGGCCCGGCTCCCCTTTAGTATATAACCGATACGCGTAGACTAGGACGCGCTAGGTAATAGGACATAGGACATTATAGAGAAAATGATTATCAATAACGATAACTAGCCTCGATACGCTTAGTATTATCTAGTACAACGTTAAGTATAGTAAGGATATAGTATAGAACTATTTCCTATACGAGGCGGACCCGTACGTCTACTACGCCCTAGTAATCTAGGAGCTATAGATTAACCCGTACTATAAGAGACTAATGACCTATAAGTTACTAGGCTATACGACATGCCTACGAAGCGACGGTAGACCCCGTACGTACTTCTATATTAGCAAGGACATACTAGAATCCGAATAGGAGGTAGTATACTACGTAGAAGAAGAAGGCGGGGGAGATATTACCTCCCTCTACGTAGGTAGTACTTAGATACACAACATATATATATAACCGCTAGCCTCGAGGTCTAGCCGCGACCTTAGGGTCTAAAGACACCTAGATAGTACGCTTAAGAGACAAGGCTACTATATTGTAGTAGGAGACTTTAATATATACTACCCTTTCTAGGAAAGCCTTATATAGTAGTACCCTATAGCCGACAAAGTAATCGACTTAATAGCAAGCAACGTAATTGCCCTTAATACTCCGAAGGACCTAGGCACCTAGAAGAGAGGGGGACTCTAAGGCACAATCGACCTCTCCTAGATCTCGGATAGCTACTACTATATAGTACCCTAGGTCGACGACGAGAATTACCTATATATAGTGTCGGCTACGAACCTCTCGTCTAGCTACGAGAGAGCTAAGTATTCTTACGCTAGAGCGTCGTAGGCGCGACGGGCGCGTAATGTAGGCGAAGCCGCGGCGAACAGAGGACTACTAGTAAAACGGGTATAAAAACTATCCGACGAGCGTATACTCGTGTCGGGAGCGAGTCCCTCTTCTTTCTACGTATAAGAAGGGCGCGGAACCGTGGCCTATACGCTCGATAGGACACCTCTAGTATAAGTATAGAATTTTCACCTCCGGAGACCGTAAACCGAGCGGGCTAAGCGACAAACATTAGACGAGCGGACTATAGAACAACAACTGAGCGGACTATATAACGGCGTCGAGCGGACTATAAAACAATCTAGTGTTTACTAGCGGGCAATACGGTAGGTAGGTAGACACGCGACGAAGCCTATAAGGGCCTATTAAACACCCGGTATAGGAACGAGGGTTTTACCTAAGGCACTACCTGTCCCGCTACATAACGTACCTAGTCTAATATAGTAGATTACGACGAGGAAAAGACGATAGCCTAAGCAAGGAAAAGACGGCTATTAGGACGGGGAAAAGACGTATAATACAAGTGGATTAGTTCTATAATCGGGGAGGATCGAGGGTAGGGTAATAAGGAACTTTATATTAGTTAGTAGGTAAAAACGTAAGGAGTACGCTGCCCGGCGTAGTGTATGCCCCGAGCAAACCTACGAGGCATAGACGGCCGCTTTCTAGAGATAGGCTACGGTAACGCGAAGGGCGTCAAAACCTAGGGCGTAGTATATACTAGTAGCGACGGCTAATACTGTCTATATAGCCCGAGAGGACGGATACGTATGTCGGTCAATAGAGAGCACTAAAGGGCTTAGGCCTATAGAGGTAGATATTGGCTTAAGGAGCAAATAGGGAGGGAGGGCGTAGAGGGAAGCTTTTGCTCCGGGCTAACCTCTCGAAACGAGGCTACACGGTAGTGCTAGATAAGTAGGAAAGCGCGGTTAAGACTTGTCACCTTATCTCGTAGCTAGCTTACTAAATACGATTCCTTCCTTACCGCTATATAGAGTGAAGGTGATACCTATAGCGGACGAGGACTATTTATTCGACAGCCCTTATTAAGGCGAGCAATCTACTTAAGTAGTAGCGACCCGCTTACGCTAGCGGCGGCGCAATCGTGGTATAAAGAACCCTAAAACTAAGGTTCCGTTCCCCTAAAGGCAGACCCTAGAGTTACGGAGTTACGGAGGACAACTGCCTAATTAGGAAGCGCGACCCCGAATAGTAGCGAAGGATAGTAACTAACGAGAGCTATAGCCTTACGAACACTCTATACTAAGAGTCAAACCGGGGAATAGACTAAGGAAAAACCTAGGACATAAGCTAAGGCCTACTATATAGAAAGCAGAGGCTAACGACAAACAATATAGCGTAGACGACCCTATATACGGAGGCGGAAGACTTACTAGGGGATAGCGAACACCTAGCCCGGACATATAAGAACACTATAGTATAGCTACTAGGAGCGCTAAAAGCGCTATCATACTAAATCCCGAAAACAATCTAATAAGCAACATAGAAGGTAGCCTAGAGACTAACTATATAGGCAATAGTAGTAGTAGGTAAGAATTAACCCCCTCCGAAGACAAGTAAGGCGGTACGCCTATACATTACTAATCCGGCGGAAAAATAAGAAATCGTAGCCCTAATAAGCAAGGAGATTATCGACAGAATCGGCCAAAAGGAGGTAGTTAGAGCGAGAGTAGAGGCAATAGGCGTAGTGAGACTCTTTACCGTATAAGAGTCTAATAGACGAAAGCTAGAGACCTATAAGGAGTGGACTACTAAAGTCGCGAAGTTAGTACGAGTCTCCTACTAATAGTATACCGTCATCATCTACGGGGTCCCTAGGACATTTAAGGTCGAAGACCTTCCCCACCTCTAAGTATAGAACTAGAACACCTCCCTAGGAGTATAACTAACAAAGGCGGTATAGCTATATAAGATAGTAGACTGAGAAAAGACATACTCATCGCTTATTATCTAGGTAGAGACAGCGGAATAAGCTAACTAGATACTAGATAATAGGCTATTCTAGAACTACGAGAGAATAGACACGGAGATCTATTAGAGTAGCTATAGGGTACTACAATGCTTCTAATACTAACAGTACGGTCATATAGCCCTAAAATACGGGGAGAAGACCCTAAGGTGTCCTTACTACGTAGGCCTATACTAGGGAAGGGAATGCCTAAAAAAGGAGAGTAGGTATATATACTACGGCAGAAGGCACCTAGCGTATTTAAGCCAATGCCTAACTAGAATAGTAGTAAAAGAACGAGCGAGACAAGCAAGGATTTCTATACTAGCTAGGTACCCCTAACGGTAGTAGGAGGGACCTACCGTATATAAGGGCTTTGAACCGAGCAAAAGGAAGAGGGTAGAAGAGACGAACAAGGGAACCTAACCGTAAACGTATCTACCTCCCGGTAGGCCTCGACACCTTAACTAGGCCGCTAACGAACTAGGCTAAATACGAATCTTTAGGGCGCCCTAGCGGCCCTAGGGCTAGCCGGATAGCGAGATATAGGCTTAGGAGATATAGTAGGTTAGTACGGAAATAGACCTTACGGATAACGAATAATACTATACGACGACATTACTATCGTATAGTATAACGTAAACAAAAGTAGGGACAAGGTCTAGCGCCACTTTCTATAAGAGCTAGACCCGCTACGGCACTACGTTATTACGGTATAGGAACTATAGATTAACCCCTACGTAGGACTCCTAGCCACTTGTAATGACCGGAGATACTATACCGTAATCGCGGGCTAACGAGGCGTCATCCCGAGGACATATATATACGTAAGTAAGACTATAGACCTTGAGTCGTAGAAGGTTATACTACCGTAGTAGGGCAACCTAGGAGACATAACATCAATCTAGATCGACACGACACAAGGCCCTATCTAGATCTATAACGTTTATAACCCGCTACCGCGGGGTCGGACGAGTAGGGAACTAGGAACCCTCGCCTACCTAGAGCGGACCCTAAGCTAAGACATAAAGTAAGTACTCCTCGGCGACTTTAACCTCTACTACCTACGGTAGGGACTCGAATTCACTCCCCCGTACGCGTTTCTAGGGGAAAAGCTACTAGATATAACCGTACGCTACGGAATGGCCTTAGTAATACTAAAGGGAACAGAGACGTAGAAGGCCCGTATAAGTATAAGCACGATCGACCTATACTTTCTATTACGAGAACTTGAAGAGAGACTAGTCTAATACCGACCGAACTACGCGCTAGAAGCCTCCTTAGACTATATCCCTATCTAAACGACGCTAGGGGTGAAGGCGATAGAGGAGCTAGTAAGCGAACTACGCCGTAACTAGAAGAAGGTACGCTAGGACGATATAAGAGGCTTCCTAATAGCGAACCTACTATAGTATAGAGAACTCGAGACGACAGCTTAGCTAGATCAAGTAGCGGAACAGATTACCTCGGTCATATAGTAAGTAGCGGAACAATATAGGCCGTTACTCCGGCCCTTAACGTAGTAGAAGGCCTTCTAGACCCCTAAATACTCTACGAAGGTAAGGGAGGCTAGAAGGGCAAGGCGATAGTAGACGAAGGAGCATACCTAAGAGACGTAGGAGCAATACTGTCGCGCGACATAAGAGAAGAAGGCATAGATAAGACGCGACAAGCTATAGGACTAGAGAGCGACGATCGGGCTCGTTATAGAAAACCCGGAACAGATATAGAGACTTACTAAATAGGTACGACTACCTAAAGAGTAGCAAACCCCTCACTTCCCCCTAATCGTAGACCGCGAAGGGATTGCCTAGGCTACGCCCCGGGGCAAGGTAAAAGTATTAGCCGACCATTTCTTTTCGACGTAAGTAGAGGTAGACCTTACGGATATCGACCCGAGTATATACCCGGAACCCCTAGACATAGATTAGGCGGTTAGCTCTAATATAGTAACAGGAGTTATAAGTAAGCTGAAAGGACGGAAAGCCCTAGGCCTAGATAGGATAGTAAATATACTACTAAAAGAGTATAGAGAAGAGATCGCGCCGAGCCTAGTAAACCTATTTACCGCGTACCTACGGCTAGGGTATCACCCGAAGCCGTATAGAGAGTCTATAACAGTAGTGCTACGTAAGCTATAGAAAGAGGACTATACTCAGCCCAAGTCGTATAGACCAATCGTACTTCTAAACACGATAGGGAAGGTCCTAGAAAAGATAGTAGCCTAGAGACTTACGTAGCTAGCCGAGGATAACTACGTACTCCTAGTAACACAGATAGGGGGAAGAAGCTAGCGATCGACACTAATAGTAATAGAGCTAATTACGGAGTAAATTCAGACCCTCTAGTACTACGGTAGGAACCGAGCGGCGTCCTTACTATCCCTCGACATCGTAGAAGCCTTCGATAACGTCTTATACTAAAGGCTAATATATATCCTACAGTAGAAAGGTATCCCCTAGTAGGTAACGACGTTCGTCTACTCCTTTCTCTAGGAACGGACGACATACCTAGTCCTAGGAAGGTACACGTCCGACCCGGTAAAGGTAGAGACTAGAATACCTTAGGGATCTACTCTCTCCCCTATCCTGTTTCTAATATTTATGTCTGATCTAATCCCCCTACTCACCTCTCCGTAAACCTTAGTATCGGGGTTCGTAGACGACATAAATATCCTAGCCTAGTCAGACTCGACAGAAGAGAACTGTCGCCTCCTCGAAGATAGGCATAAGAAATGCGAGGAGTAGGCAAAGAAGCATAGTGCCTAGTTCGCCCCTAAAAAGTACTAACTTATATACTTTAGTAAAGCGAGAACATACTATAATATAAAGGCGGCGGTAAGAATCTAAGGCTACGAGACAAAGCTATTAGCGGAGCTACGAGTACTAGGGATCTAGCTCGACCCGAAGCTAAGCTAGAATGTATAGGTTAAGAAAGCCTAGAGTCGAGCACAAGTTAACGAAGCCTCGATAAAGAGACTTACGGCATCTATATAGGGAGCAACATTCGACAAGGTAAGAGTAATGTATAAGGCGATCGTTAGACTAGCTATACTATACGGGGCATAGATTTAGGGAACAGGAGGCGTAGGCAAGCCGATCCCGAAACGGATAGAGTAACCCCTAAATAGGATATAGGTAGGCAACCTACGTAGAGTACTAGGCGTATATAAGATAACGTTAATAAGCACGGTAGAAATAGAGACAGGAACACTACTAATCGGCTAGTACATCCGGGGAATGAGAATTTAATACGCGGTAAGGACGACAGGTTACCTAGTACAAACTACGATCTAGGAGGTAAAGAATAAGATAGAAAGCTATTACCGGAGAGGGGCCGGACATAGGACAAGCCAAAAAGAGGATGACCTTACTACCTTTACGGCTATATAGACAAGCACCGAATAGCTAGTACGAAAAGAGGAGGAGCGTAGGACTCGCTAGGCCGGCGGGAGTAAGGCTAAGACCTAAAGCCTAGCGGAATAGATAGCGAGCTACCTATAGGAGCAGGACTAGAAAAGGAAGCCCCCTAAGACAATAGGCCCGATAGCGCTCCGAGCCTTCTAGAGACACAATTACTAGCTATATAGGGACCTAACAAGGGCCGAGGCAAGCATAGCGATCCAAATTAGGTCCGAACACATTAGGTTAAGGGCCTACCTATTTAGAAGACGCGTACTAGATATCTATAGCCTAGCCTACTAGTGTAGCTACCTATCGCAAAACCTAGAACATATACTACTACGATGCCCGTAGTAGGCGAGAGGCAGGGGAAATTGGAGGCACTAAGCGGGAAGGAGAGACTACAAGTTAATTATTAGGGACAAAGGTAACATTCGCCGAATCTCTCGGTAGATACTATAGTAGGGATACCTCTAGTAGTTTAGCCTCGCTAGCAAGACGGAGGAGTAGATAGACAAGAGGCGGAAGCTAGGGGGTAGCAGATAGGGTAGTTATTAGGGCAGGCCTATAACACTAGCGTACCCCTAACAAGGGAAAATTAAGACAACAACTAGGAGGAAAAGACAGGCGGGAAGTAGGAGGGGTTTTTACTAACACGGTTTCCCCTCTATATATACGAGAACAAGATAGTATAGCTATATAGGCTAAAGGGCAGTACAATAGCTTAATGAAATATCTATCTATATAGTAACCTACTATAGGATCGAATATAAACTCGAGGCGACGTTAGACTATATACTAGTTAGGACCTATATTACGATATAGATATAACGTATACTAGCGAGAACTACTAAGCTAAACTAGGGAAAGGCCTACTAGGCTAATATCTAGCTATACCTCGACGACTCCGAGAGGCTAGTCTAGATCGCGTAGTAGTAATATAATAGTAAAGACGAGATATACAAGGTAGTCTAAGGGTTAATAGACGAAATAAGAAAAGCGACCTTACTTTACGTTCCGCTTACCTAACTAACGATATAGTCTAAACTATACTAGACGCCGAAGTATACTACGGTAGTAAGAGAAGTAAGGAGAGCCCGCCGGGTGTAGACGAGTAGCTATAGCGAGGAGGCCTAGAACGTATATAGGGAGGTATACTAATAGAAGAAAGCTATAATACGGAGGGAGAAAGCAGTCGGCTAGAGAGCTATAGTAGAAGAAATCGCCGGTACGCTAGTAAGGATATAGAAGCTAGTAAAATAGGCCCGATAGGACCCTATATAGGGCCTCTCCTTCTCTATCCTAGCGCTATAATCGCCTAGTAGCCCGGTAGCGACCCCGAGGCCAAGGCGCGTCTACTAGCTAGTAAGTTCTTCCCGCCTCTAGTCGAGGCTAATCTAAGCGATATAAACAGCTCTACTCTCCTAGCCCCTAGTATCGCGGTCTAATATAATATGTCCGAGGGAGATGTTACCGCTATACTTAGGAAGCTACCGGCGAAGAAAGCCCTAGGGCTAGATAGGATCCTAAACAAGCTACTAAAGAAGTGTAGAGATCAACTAGCCCTAGTAGTCGTAGCGATCTTTAACGCCTACCTATAGACTAGATACTACCCGATAGTATTTAAATAATCGACGATAGTAGTCCTATATAAGCCGTAAAAGGAAGACTATACGTAGGTAAAGTCGTACCGCCTAATTACGCTCCTTAATACTCTTAGGAAGGCGCTTAAGAAGCTAGTTATAACGAGACTCTCCGAGGCGGTAGAGGAATACTCCCTACTCCCGGACACCTAGATAGGTACGCGCCTATAGCGATCGACGCTATCCGTAATAGAACTTATTACCTCTTAGGTAAAGGCTATCTAGTATAAGAATAGGGACAAGGTAGTATCCTTACTTAGTCTAGATATATCGGGAGCCTTCGACTACGTATTATACCCGCGGCTACTCTATATTCTAAGGTCGAAAGGACTCCCTAAGTAGCTTATTAACTTCGTACGGTCCTACCTCTAAAGCCGTAGTACGTCGATCCTAGTCGGTTAGTATAAAAGCCTATTTTAAGCAGTCTATACTAGAATCCCGTAAGGCTTAGCGCTAGTACCTATTCTATTCCTCTTCTTTATAGCGACGCTACTCCTAGCCCTAGAATCCTAGAATACCGCTACGAGCGGCTTCGTAGACAATATAAACATCCTAGCGTAGTCTTCCTCGACTAAGGAGAACTATAGGCTACTAGAAGAAAAGTATAAGATCTACGAGGACTAGGCTAGGAGGCACGGGGCTCGGTTGACCCTAGAAAAGTACAATCTAATACACTTTACGCGCCGGCTACGGTTCTATAATATATAAGCTTCTATCTAGATATAGGGGTATACGACTAACCCGGCAAATTAGCTTAGGATCCTCGGACTATAGGTAGACCCGGCGCTACGGTAGAGGAAGTACGTATAGGCAATATTACGGAAAGCTAAACAGAATATAGCATCATGCTAGAGGCTTACTACGTCTATATAGGGGGCGGACTTTCGGTAGTTACGACTTCTATATACGGCTATTATACGGCTAGTCCTTACCTATAGTAGCTAAGTATAGTCCTTAGGCGAGAGGGCCTACCTATCGAAGGGACTCGTCGCGCCGCTAGCGAAGATCTAAAACCAATGCCTAAGGAAGGTTACCGGGGCATATAAGTCGATACTAACGAGGATGCTTAAGCACGAGACCGCTATACCGCCGATCGACCTATACATCTAGGGACTACGGACCTCCTACTTAGGCAAGTCGGCACAGTACCTAGTATAGATAGTTATCGCTAGTATAGTCGTAAGGGCCCGCGAATTAGTACTAGCGTATAAGAGTATTCGACCCGGAAATAAGCCGAACTACCGGGCAAGGGACGAATAGCTAGTAATATAATAGGTAGGTAAGAAATCGTTTATAGAGTAACTATAGAAAGAGAGGTAGAACAACTAGGTTATAGGGTATAGTAGACGCCCTTAGCTAGCGGGACAACCTAAGGAATAGTTAGCTACGAAATCCGCGGTTAAGTACCCCCTAAAGCTTATCTACTACCGCCTTACGAGGGTATAGAGTAGTATAGTAACCTAACTACAAAGCAAATATATCGGCCTCTAGAGGTACCTATTATAGAGGAAGGTTCTAGAATACACGAATACTAGCTACCCCTACGGCTATTACTCCTAGAATGTACGGTACGTACTCCTCGTCTACCCGAGGTAGTTACTAGGAAGGGGGGAGTAGATAGTAAAGGCGAGGAACCGGACGATTAGGGTACTTCTTAATAACGTTAAGGACCTACGGCGTATTACGAACTAGATACTAGAGAAGGGCTAGCTAGAACAGTACCGCCTAGTAGGAGTAGTATAGGAAGAGAGGATACGGCGTAGCGCGACGAGACTAGCTAGGAGCGGGGGCTAACGGGGTAGTGATATAGACTACGTACGTTTAGAGGGAAAGCTAATCTAGATAAGGAGAAGTCGGGGGCGGGAAGGGTTTTCATCTATTCGGGTTTCCCTTTGTACATAACAATAGATATATACCTATATAGGCCGAGTAGGGTCCTAGAACAGGGGAATAACAAATCTATCTATCTATAATCTAGTCCGGGTCGGTATAGAGGTAGCTTTTCTAAGTCTACCTTAGAAAATAGAGCTTTCCGATATTAGTACTCTACCGGTAGCTTAGATAGATTAGCCGGCTTCTCCCTACGATATAGCTTCTCTATAAATATATCGTAGACTATAGCGTTTATCGCGTATACCTCCGCTTAGTACTCCTATCGACGCCGGAGGGCGCGATAGTAGTCCTTTTTAACGTATATTATATAAGCGAAAGCTAAGTTACTAGCTATAACCTTACGAGCCGTTATAGCGTATAGGCTAAGTACTTAGGCCGTAACTAGGTCCGCTATACTCTTTATAGCGTAAGTTTCTCGCGGGTTAATATATATCGTATAGACCTCTATACCGTATATATAATACTCCCTACGTAGCTAGTAGATATTAATCTCCTTAATATCGGGCTCTCCTCCCCGACTAATGTCTCTAAGACCGGCTTCCGCGATAGCTAAGGGGACCGGTATATTAGTAACGTCTAGTCGCTCTAGCGTGTTATAGTCGGGTATTAGGAAGGAGTCGGTAATACGTAGGGAGACGACTAGTAGTATAAGACCTTTATATAGGGAGTACTCGCTATAGTAAGGGTGTTACGGCGGTACTTAGGGTAGTCTATTATCCGAAGTAAGCCTAGATAAGGCTCCGCTAGTATAAAGCTTACGAGCTTTATAATCTCTTCTTTTACCTATTTAGGTAAGCCGGTAGCGCGGGCCTAAGCGGGCCGCTTACGTAGCCGTAATAAAGGGTTATTAAAAGTGATTCTAGACCTACGCTAATCTTTATAGGGTATATACTTAGCGTGCTATATAAGGCCTAGTAGTATATCGTACGTAGTATTAGATACGAAGTATTAAATACGTTCTATATAACCGCTAAGATTTAGCTTAATATCCGTAGCCTTAGTAATAATCGTAGGTACTTACGACCTATCGCCGAGTCTAAGCGTATATAGTTCGACGTTATATATTAGAATATTATGTTTACGTACAAAGGAAGTGTTTATAATTTTAGTATTAGTACTATTATTAAGAAATATGTTTATGGTATATCTATTTGCCCTACCCTTAACTACAAAGTAATATAAGATCTTAGGTCCTCTATCTACTTCTATAGAGGAGGGCGTGTTCGATTAGGCTTATAAGGAGAATGCCTATATCTTATATATATACTAGTGTTTCTTATAATGTTCGTAGGAGTACTTATATTTATCCTAATATAATACTTCCTATATCGGACTACTATCTATTACGCTTAGATAATAGTCTAGGCGTTCTCTAACGGTATTACTACCGGTACCGCGGTAATACCGTTATTACTAGCTCGCTTCTTAGGGCGTTCGTATAGGTCGAGTAGACACTCGGCTATACTAGGACCGTAGTCGGTCCGGCGGTAATAAAGATTACCGCCTATAGCGATAATTCGAGTACGCTTATCCTAGGTAAGCGCGCCTAGGTTCTTAAAACGCTTAGGTCGCTAGTTCTAGGGTAGTAGAGACTAATTAGTATATAGAGAGCGGCTAAGAGGTACGGACGCGTTAGCTAGTAGAGCTACTAGTAGTAGTTATACTACCGTAGGTATAGCCGGCGGCTTAGTACTAGGTAGCTTCTTATCCTTCGGTTCCTTCTCGTTAGCCTTACGAGGGAGATCGATCTCGAGCTAAGCTAGCTCGCTCTCTAGTCGGTAGTACTATACTAATAGTAGCTTAACCGTCTTAAAGTCTTAGCTAATAAGACGCGTACGGTATTTAAAACTAAGCTTAGACTTAAGTTCCTAGGCTTCCTACTTATAGCTTATAGTAGGTAGGAGACGCGCGCGCTCCTTCTAGTAGCGGGAGTAGAATACTAAAAACTTACCGGTCTTAGTTATCTTAAGGGCGTTTATATTATTACGCGCGGTACTCTCGGGGTCGTAGTTACTAAAGTTCTAGTTAAGGAACTTAAAAGCCTTACGAACTGTCTTAAATAGCTTACCCGTAACTTATCTACCGAAGGTGATCTTCTAAGGTACGTAGTTACGGAGTATCTATTAAGCTAGTCCCGTTATATACTCCTAGATAAACCTTAATATAGACGGTACGTCCTTAAATACGGTTACTACGATCTTATTACCTACCTAAACTATCTATCTATACGTCGAGGTTTAGTAAGTCTTTACTGTTAAGAATATATAGGCCGTAGGACAAGCATATAGGTGTAGGTGTGTCATGTGACTAGATCACGTGACTAGGGTTTGCTAGCCTATAGGCTAGCAAACATCCGGACACCTAGTATCTACCTATACCTATACTAATACCGGCGATACTATATATAGATACACGCTATCCTATTGGGTCCTTCTTCGTCCTTCGTATAATCCGCCGTCTTCTACTACTACGTAACTCGTACCTATTTAATATTTACTAATATTCTCTCCTAAGAACTTAGGCTTAGGTATATCGACTCGGGTAGATGTCTTAAAGCCCTTAGTTATAGTAGAATTATAGCGTACTACGTCGATACTAGTATCCGCTAGAGCCTCGACGATTTTAAAGCTATTATTATCGACCTCGTTCGTAGTAGCCTTCTTATACTTATTCTTATAGGGTCAAACGTCTTCGAAGTCGGACTCGGAATCTAATAACGATAGATCTAATAAATTAGAGTTATACGGATTATTACGCTTCTTCTTACGCTTGTCCTTCTTAGACTTCTTAGCGGGTAGTTCGGTAGGTATATTAGGCTTATTTACTAACTCGTTAGGAGCCTTATCTCCTCGTCGGCGGCGTAATACCGAGAGTGATCGTATAGAGCGCTACTTAGACTATTATCGGCCGCGTATACCGTTAGCGTCGGCGACTAACTATCGGAGGTCCTTAATCGTCTACTAAAGACTAGCGATATCCGCTACCGTTAGCGCGGTATCGTCTAGTACGAGGTCCTCGAGTACCTTTACCTTATCCTTAAGTATAGCGACCTCCTTATCTACGATCTTAGTAGCCTTCTCGGCCGCCTTAGTGTTATAATACTATTGATTAGCCTCCTTCTAAAGGCGCTTTGTCTCTTTCTAAAGACGTTCTGTCTCCTTCTAAAGGCGCTCCGCTTCTAGCTTATAATTATATCCCTCTTAGGCCGTACGCTAGAGTTCCGAGTATACTTCCTTATACTTATTCTTATTTAGCTCGTTAGCTTTCTATAACGCCGCCTTATCTAGGATAGCTTAGCGATAGTTAGCCTCGAGTCTTCGGAGCGTATATAATATAGCTTCCGGTTAGTTTTGAACTTAATAACGTAGGGAAGCCGAGTCGAGTATACTTAGCTAATCGAGAGGAATACGTAAGGTCGAGCTTAGGCCTTAGCTATCCGTAATGTCGACCGCGAAGTCCTAGCGAGCCTGATCCTACTCTCCGTTAGCCTTCCGATAGGTAGTAATATCCGAGTCTCTTATAAGATCCGCGAGGTAGAAGTAGTCGGTATTAAATAGGTACGAGTTACGTTATAGTAGAAGACGGCGGATTATACGAAAGACGAAGAAGGACCTAATAGGATAGCGTATATACTTATATATAGTATCGCTAGTTTTAGTGTAGGTAGATACTAGGTGTCTAGATATTTACTAGCCTATAGGCTAGTAAACCCTAGTTACGTAATCTAGTTATATAATATATCTAAACCTATATACTTGACCTACGGCCTATATGTTCTTAATACTCATACTTAGGCTATATAGTCTCCTATAATCCCTTTACGTAAGCTAGAGCTACCTTATAAAGTTTTAGAACTACTAGCTATTAAGGGGCTTTATTAACCTATTAGTAGCTATATCCTTTATATAGTAGTAGTCTACTATAATCTTCTTCTACTACTAGAGATATCTAATATAGTTATATACAACATTAATATACTTTGACCTTTTATATATATAGGTATCTTTAATAAGTATTAAAGCGGCTTAGTTGTTACCTATAAGCTTAACTAGCCTTAGCTCGTTAATAGTGCCCTTGCTTACCCTTATACTCGGCTAGAAAGAGCTCTTTCCTACTAGTTCTAGGCACCCTATTTCCCTAAGGATAGTAGCAAGAAATTGTGACTACTTTACGGCTACGTTTATAGCTATAAACTTAGCTTCTATTGTTAATGTTATAATAGACTTCTACTTCCTACTTATCTAGGACATAGGTAATCTATAAAGGAACCACACGTATCCTAGAATTAAGACTCTATCTACTTTGTCTATAGCGTAGTTAGAGTCCGAGTATCCCTAGAGACTGCCCCCTCCCTTTCTATATATAAGACCTAGGTCTAGGTATAACCGTAGGTATCGGGAGAGTTTCTTTAAAGCCTTTATATACTACTACGATGGATCAGCAACATATAAGCTAATTCTTCTAAGGGGGAATGCTAAGTCTGGCCTTGTTATTGTTATTAGCTATATCTAGGTACTATTATAGCTCGAGTAATCCTGTTTGTTATACCTCTTATCTATAGGAGCCGTAGGTACTAAATGCTCGTAGCTCTCTATAGATAAGTAGGTTAGCGTAGCCTTCTCTCTAGCTATGTTCATCTTAGCTAAGTTAGCGTAGATATAGTGTCCTTAATTAAGCTTTAGAGTAGCTTAGGACCTATCTCTTATAATCCTTATTCTAAGGATCTTCGTAGGTTTACTAAGATCTTTAATCTTAAACACTTTTCTAAGCTTAGCCTTAAACTACTAAACATCTAATAGCTTCGGAGCTACAATAGGTATATTATCTATATAGGTAAGGACTATAAGGTCTCTATCCGTATAGATAAGTAGGTATAGATCTTCCTAGGACTAGGTAAATCTAATCTTCTCTAGCTTCGTAATATAGAGCTTGTTCTAGTCTCTAGCTACTTACTTAAGCCTATAAAGGCTTCGTAGGACCTTAGACACTATGTTTAGAGGTGCTTTAACTCCTAGGGGTAGGATTATATAGATGTCTTTAAGAAGGCTACTTTAGGTAAAAGTATTATTTATATCTACTAGGTATATCTCGAGATCTCTCTTATACACTACTACTATAAATACTCGGAGAGTATTATATCTAACAGTAGGTATAAAGGTCTCTTCGAAGTCAACCCTATATTTCTATAAAAACCCTCTTATAACTAGTCTTACCTTGAACTTCTTAATAGCTCTACTAATATTCTTTTTATATCAAAGACCTACCTAGAAGTAATTAGATTCGTACCCTTTAGCGGTACAACTGCTTCCTAGGTGTTATTACTTACTAAGGTAATAAGTTCGTTCTCGATTACCTCCTTCTATATATATCCCTATTAAGAGTCTCCTACGGCTACCTTATAGGACTTTAGGATTAGTACTTCCTACTAATAGGCTATAGCCTACCTAATAGTAGCAAATGTATATTCTTCTACGTTGTTTAGAATCTCCTCTACCTAGCTTATTATAGGGTCTAGATAGAATATCTAGGCGATAAGAGCCTTATAGTGTTTAGCCTTATACTCTTTAGAGTTATTATCTCCGTCCCCCCTTAACCTCTTATTGCCTATAACCTGAGGTGGCGCTAGGTATTCGGATAGGTCGAACTGAACGACATCTTCTTTTTCTTTTCTTAGAGTACCCTAATCTCTAAACTTCTAGTATTCCCTAATGTCCTTTAGGGGAGGGGGAAGTTATATAAATAGCGGTTACTATAGTATTAATAACTTAGGTAGGTTCTGTATAGATCTACCGTTATTGGCCTTCGATAGTGTTAAAACCGCCTTAATATTTTCTCCTAGCCTTCGTAACGGTGTCTCTAATAATCACCTATCGGAAAATTTCGCCCTAAAGGGCTTCCTCCTAATAGGATTACGCTATAGCGCTCGACTCGGCTAGTTAGTAAAGGTGATACTAAGATCTATATCTCCCCCCTTCTTATTCTTAAACTAGTCGACGTGACTATACGCTTTTATAGCTTTTATGTCGAGATCCTAGAACAGCTATTGTTTTGTAGTGTTTTCTAAGTAGCCTATAAACACGGCTTCTTTTCCTCGGTTGATTAACTTGTCTCTCCTTAAGCCTTAAGGTTAGCCTCTTAGGTCTATATAGACTATAGCTTTGTATCCCTAGACGTAGAAATGGTCGACTAACGGTACTTAGCTAGTAAAGGCTTCTTCTAGTAAAAGTGTAATACTATTAATGATCGGACTATTAGGCAGTCTGTTTCTGATTATAGTCTATGCTTATAAAGCTTCTAGCTAGAACTTAACTAGTATACTAGAGTCTTTAAGTATAGCCCGGACTATGTTCTTAGAGGCTTAAATTGACCTTTCTATAGGTCTATTCTAAAGAGAGTTATAGGCATTAGTTGTGTCTATCTAAGTACTAAACTCCTTCTCCTACTCTTTTAGTAAGGCGAGAATTTCCTTTATACTATTACTACGGATCGTAGATAGAAAGTACCTTGACTACCGTTCTACCTAGACCTTCTAATCCCGTAGGGCTATAGGAGCGTCGCTCCTAGCCTTTAAAGGGATTACCTACTTCTTCCTAGAGAAGTTATCTATAATCTTAAGCTAATATCTATATCCTAGCCTAGAGACCCGACCTAAAAAGGCCTATAGATATTAATAGAGATGAGGGCCAGCCTCTCCCCTTTCCTCTCTATAGCAGGTCCTTTAAGCTTCCTTATGTTTATAAGGGAGTAGACCTTATAGTTCTAGTATTTAGAAGGAATAGAAATAGGATCTTTCTTATTAGTAACTCTATATAGGTTTCTTAGCAGTCCCTTGCTAAGGTATATACATCTTCTATACTATAGCTCCTACTAATCTTCGGACTTAGTATTAGCTATAGCGGTGCCGTTACGTTCTTAAGAGAGTATGCTAGTATACTATAGCTTAAGAATTTCCGAGATCGAGTAGATAAACGGTACTCCTCCTCGAAGTTTGGTCTAGACAACGGGTTTACTAGACAAGGATTTTAGGGTGAAACTAGGTAGTTAGATAGCAAACTATTAGCTAAACTAATTCTACGAAACAAGACTAACTCTAAGGCTAGGAACAAATAGGACATTTTCTAAGACAATTTGCTTTCTAGAAGGACTACCTATTACTACACTTCCTATATGTGTAGCTTATAGATAGCCACCCCTAACCTTAATCTACTTCCTCTTTTAAAGAGGCTTTAGTGTCCTAAATAGTGACTTTTAGTCAGTTATATATAATGATATATAAGAGTTAAGTAACTACTCGGACGAGGGGTACTTACCTTTAGCTTCTATAGTAGAATAGACAACCTTATTAACATCATTATCTTCTAATAGTATCTTAGAGTCTAATACGTCTTCCTAGGTCGTATAGGCCCTTATAGGCTTCTTACTAGAGGAGGCCTTTAGCTTACGGCTCTCCTTTATCTACTTTATAAGATCTGTTATTACCTTAACAACATTACGAAGGTTTAGTAATAATAACCTCCTACAAGGTAGTAACGGTTGTCTCTTAGTAGGGTAGGTAACCCTAGCTAGTTTTTCCTTGTTCCTAATAGCCTACTGAGCTGTAGAAAGGTGTAGGCACTTACTTATAAAATAGTTACTATTATAGAGATAGTACGTAAGCTTACCCTAGAAACCCTTCTTAGCGAATATAGCTGTCTCTTAACAAATTATTGATTCTTGCTTCTCCCTAAGAATTATAAGAATGTCTTGTAGTAAGAGATTTACCTAGGCATTAATTGTATCGCGAATTGAGCTAAATGAGTCTAGTAGAGCTACTAAGAGTTACTAGATCTTTCTGTCCTTAGTCTCGATGTCTTAGAACTAAGGCGAGATTAAAACAGCCCTCCTTACAATTAAGCTAAGCTCCTACTAGGCGTCATCTATTAACTAGTCCTCTGTTATTACGAAATTAGTGTATTGCTAAAGCAAACTTCTTCTAGTAGCGAGAAGTCTTCTCTTATATTTAGCTTTAGCCTATTCCTATAACTCCTTCGTATACCGGATCTCGTATATTATCTCTTAGTCATCTATCGACAGACAGATATATATCTTATATAGGGCCGTTATATTGTACCGTCTATACGATACCTTCCTTATCGCTTAATCTAAAGGAAGGGATGACTCCGATAATATAGAGGGTGTCGCTATAGATAGGGTTATAGCGGGAACGTCCGTAATAATGTCTTCGAGGACCTAGTTAACCTACTTTAATACTAGGTATATTCTTATTAGCTTGAACTATATTTCGTGGTTCTCTCTTATTAGAATAGGTACTACTCTCTTTCTTATAAACCTAGTCTCGTTCTCTATTTTTTGTAAGTTAAGGGACAGGTTAGCTACCCTTAGGTAAAAGGATATATTTAGTCGTACGCGATCGGATCGAAATAGGATAAACCGAACGCGAGGTTGATAGCGGAGAGGATAGCTATCCGCCGGGAAGAGGAGGAAAGTCGGTCGGTAAGGATCGTATTAGTACTAAGACACTATAGCGTAACTCTCTTAGTAGAGGGGGTTTCTAAGACACTACGGCTCCCTTAGAATAAACAGTTAGTCGATACGAACGCGATGTCCGGAGAGCGACTCTTCTTAGTAAGCTCGCCTACTTGTCTAAGGTATTAGTATAGGCTCCCTAACTCGGAGTCTAATAGTGCCTCACTAGGCTCTTTTACGTCTTATATACACCTATAGCAC
The DNA here is from genome assembly GCF_020509005.1 of Fulvia fulva. Taxonomy (NCBI): domain Eukaryota; kingdom Fungi; phylum Ascomycota; class Dothideomycetes; order Mycosphaerellales; family Mycosphaerellaceae; genus Fulvia; species Fulvia fulva. The sequence continues at coordinate 3,748,608 of NC_063012.1, forward strand.
GGCTATAGCTTCCTATATAAGGCGAGTACGGCCTCTAGTCTACCTTCCTTTTGTTCTAAAGAGGAATAACTCTAATACGACTTTATCGAGGGTAAAATACCGAGTTACTAACCCGGGCTTATAACCTATTAAATAGGTACGAGTTACGTAGTAGTAGAAGACGGCGGATTATACGAAAGACGAAGAAGGACCTAATAGGATAGCGTATATCTATATATAGTATCGCTAGTATTAGTATAGATAGATACTAGGTGTCCGGATGTTTACTAGCCTATAGGCTAGTAAACCCTGGTTACGTAATCTAGTTATATAACACACCTAGACCTATATACTTAATATACGGCCTATATATTCTTAATAGTCGGGAATCTTCTATATCCGATTATCTTCTTCCTCCTCTTCTAGTAACTCGTCGAGGATCGCCCGCTACTATTCGGCGTACTTAGTAGGATCGAGTCTAACTATCGTATCGTCTAACTACGTATATTCGTCGGCTCGGGTAAAGAGTTCTAAGTTTCGAGTAAGTCTAGCTAGGCGACTAATACGCGAAGTATCGTCGCCGCTATAGCTATTTACTCTAGCTATAATATAAGTTATACCTTAAGCGGCGGCTTCTAAGAAGAGAGTACTACGCTACCTATCGCTTATACTAAGGAAGTCGCTATATATTACGACTTCCGAAGATACGCGATATCGCGGCTTCGAGTACGCGGAGTCGCGGCTTTTTTCGTAAGCGGCGCTATATATAGTAGCGTCCTTATTAAAGAGCTATCGAAGTGTTATAAGGCTATAGTAGGCGAGTATAGTAGTAGTTTATTAACGAAGTCAATAGCTAAAGAGAGAAGGTAGCTCTAAGAGAGAGAGGGCTTCTAAAGGGAAGTAGAGGTCGCGCTCGGGCCGAGCTTAGTCATCAATGTCACGTGATCACGAGTCACGTGACCCGATCTAAATCCTCTACTTACGGAGCTGCCGTAATACCCTCTTTCGTACCCTCTGACCTACGACTCTTCTTTAACTATTCTATAGCCTTTAACGACTCGACGACTACCTATAACGATCTAACTCTATACTCTAAGACCCCGCCGTACTAGAGACGCTTTCGTTTACGAGATTAGCGCTTTATAAGAGTCTCAACTTATCGTTTAAGCTTAGAGTTACGAGCTCTAAGAAGCGTATTCTCTTATAGTATTACTTCGCCGCCTTTTATAAGCTAAGAGAAGCTATTATAAGCTGTTTTAGAGTTGCTTAGTATAGCGTCGTATATAAGCTTAGATTACGACGTAAACTCCTTCGAATTACTCGGAGTTTAAGACTACTATAATGCCGTCTAAGGCGGAGGTAGTCCTAGCGGGATTCGTAGGCGTATATTAAGGTAGTTAAGTACTACTTACGCGTTAATAGGAACTAACCCTATAGCCTTAAAGGCCTTCTTATAGTTTAACGCGGTAAATATATCGAAAAACGCGTCTTTAAACGCCGGAAGGAAGGTTTCTTTTTTAATATAGAAGACGCGCTAACGCGCTAAGTCCCGTACGCGTTATAAGTACTTTAGTTTAAACGGCGTAAAACAAACTACGTTAAGAGGCTATAGGATATACGGCGAATACGCTAGTATATAGAGCGTAAGGATCTTATAGTCTAGATAGTAGTCCTTAAAACCCTAGTTAAAATAGCTCTTATAGCCGTCTAAAATAAGTAACCTATAGCTACCTATAGAACGCGCCTCTATATACGCGTTAAAGTGCTTTAACTACTCGAGGCTAAGTATATTATTTATCTATCTATTCTCGGAGACCGTAAGCTTCTAATTCTACGGTATATCTACGTCTTCGTACTATACTAAAATGTAGACGCGCCCTTTATAGATAATAAAGGGCGGGGTCGAGTAGCTAGCGGTATAGATACTCTAAACAACTATAACCTACTCTCTACTACTAGGCTAAGTAGCCGTAGGGCGACAGTATTATTCTAAGCTAGTAACGACTTTTATAGAGCTAATTATATCTATTTAAAAGCCCGTCTTATTAAAGTTATAGATATCCTCGTTATATATACTATACTTAGTAATCGTCTCTTATATAAGCTTAAGCTAGGCGCTTATAACTTCTAGATCTTTCTAGAGTATTCTCTAACGGTCCTTCGCTCGGTTAAAGGCCGTTTTAAGCTCGGTAGAGCGCAAAATAAATCTCTCTACCTAGTTCTTACCTACCGGATCCGCGTCGCGTTTACCGAGTAGCTTATCCGCTATATCTACTACCTTACTAAGGGTAGGCCCGAATCCTCGCGAATCGAGGTCGAGGATATATTAAATAATCGTCTATTCTTCGGTTAACGTAAGTTTATACTAGATAGGGCGAGTATCGACGCGAGGAGTAATTCCGTAGTACCGGCTAGTTAGCGTCGAATAAGGTACGTAGAATACTATAGCTACGCGTAGGAGACTCGGAAATTGGCCCTAATAATAGGTAGAGAGGGTAAGAGCAATTCTGCCTTCTTTATTAGACGATTATATATTATATAGAATTAGACCGTTAATACAACCTAATAGGAAGTCGCGATCGAATCGGCGCTATTACTATATACGACATATTCGAAAGCCCTCATTAAGGCTATTCTAACGATCTATAAAGTAGACTAGATTGAGATACTATTAAGAAGGACTACCTATAAAGCGAGCTTAAAGGAAGACATAATAATAGCGATCGTAGGAAACGACTAGGAGTAGGAGAGTAACGAGTGGAAGGAGGTCTATAGGAAGGTAGAAACAATGGCAATAGTAGGAGATAGCGAGCACCTAGAAAGAGTACTTAAGGGGATGATTTTAGAGCTCCTTAGAGGGCTAAAGGCACTAAGGAGCCAAATAGGACAGATTATTAACAGGACAGTAGTAGTAGTAGTAGTAAAGAAGAGGACATAGGAAGGCTAGAAACTAAGCTAACTAACCTAGGTAGCAGTTATATCCCAAAACCCTCCCCCCTAGAAAACAACTATTAAGGTCTACATTTCCGACTAGTAAGAGCAGAAAGAGATTAAGGGCCTGTTAGGCAAGGAGATTATATAGAAGATTAGGATACAAGGCATTATTAGAGCTAGGAAAGAGAAGGGAGGTGTCCTTAAGCTGTTTATAGTATAGGAGCAGGATAGGAAGAGGCTAGAGACATAGAAGGAGTGGACAGTTAAAATAGGCAAGACGGCTAAGGTCTTATACTAACAAAATATAGTTATTGCCTATAGGATGACCACAAAGTTTGACATTAAAGGAGACCTTAAGAGGCTATAGGACTAGAACTAGGCTGTATATCTAGGGCTATAGATCACAAAAGCAGTATAGGTTAATAGAAAGACAAAGGACACAAAGAGAGAGTCTTCTCTAGTGCTCTAGATAGGCACTATAGAATAGGCAAACACCGTGCTTAACAAGGGCATCTTCTAGGAATGTGAAAGAATAGACATAGAAATCTATAGAAGCACCTATAGACTACTGCAATGTTTTAAGTACTAATAGTATAGTCATATCTCTACTAGATACCTAAGCCAAAAGGACACTTGTTCCTACTGTACTAGTAGCCACAAAGTATAGAATTGCACAGCCCTAAAGAGTGAAGCTAGATGTGTATACTATGGGAAGAAACACCCTTCCTAGTCCTAAGACTGCACAGCTAGGATTAAGGCAAAGAGGAGGGCAAGAGAAGCTAGGATCAACACCCCTATCAGATTCTAGACAGGGACAATCACCCAAGAACCCCTAAGGACTGTCTACAACCCTCTAAAAAGAGGCAGAACAGAAGAGACCACACAGGCCCAAAACCACCCTGCTATAGGTAGACCAAAATCAATTGTAGTTGTAGGAAGAGACCCGTCACAAAGCAGGCTCAACCTTACCACAATCCTAAATAGCAGCTAGTAGCAGGAAGCACGAGAAGACTAGTAGGAGACTAGTATAGATGAGTCATAATTGAGACACCTAATCTTACTACTATCCAGTACAATGTTAACAAAAGCCAGCACAAGGTCTAGAGAAGCTTTCTCTAAGCACTAGACCTAAAGAAACACCTAGTCATTGTAGTCTAGGAACCTTAGATCAACAGCAAATCTAATAGACTATCTACTACTAACGACCCAAGGTATCACACACTCCTAGCCAAACAAGGCACCCCTAGAACATGTATGTACATCAGTAAAGAGATGGCAACAGACAGCTAGGAACAAATCTAACAGGAAGGGGGAGACATCACCTTAGTCAGACTTAACACTAACTAAGGCAGCATTCACATCTATAGTGTATACAACCCACCCCCTAGCTCTAGAAGCAGCACCTAGCTAGGCACACTATAACAGCTGCCAGACATCTTATAGAGTGACTCCTAACACATCGTGCTGGGAGACTTCAACTTGCACTATCCTACATAGGGATCAGACTTTGCACCTGCCCATCACTTCCTAGCTAACAGACTCCTCTCCACTACCTAAAGCAACAACATGCACCTAGTTACCCTAAAGGGCCTAACTACCTAGTCACAGAGAGCAAGCTCAAGCACCATTGACCTGTGCTTTGCATCACATGACCTGCAGCAGAAGGTCACTAGATGCTAGGTTAACCAGGACTTGGAGTCCTTATCAGATCACCTCCCAATTCAGGTGGAGTTTGAAACACAGACACAGCAGGAAGGAGACCTAGAACCTCAGCTGGCCTGGAAGGCAGCCAACTGGGAACAGATCAGACAAGACCTAGAACAGAAGCTAGCTGGACTAGAGACCAGGAGACTGGAAACAGCCTTAGACATAGACCAAGCAGTGGCAGAACTAGTTAGAACAATGCAGGGAACTGCAGCAGCCCACACTAGAGAAAAGAAACAGTCACTGTACCAGAAGCCATTCTGGACAAAGGAATGCTCAGAGAAGGTCAAGGCAGCTAGGCAGGCCAGGAGAGCCCTTACCCAGAGCCACTCCCAGGAAGCATGGGACAGATACAACCAGGCAACCAGAGACAAGAAGGCCCAGATCAAGAGGGACAAGATGCTGGAGTGGAGGTCAACAGTTGGATCCATTACCTAGAATCCTAAGAAGATGTGGAAACTAGCAAAGTGGGCAAGACAACCCACACAGGACAGAAACATGCTGCCCCAGTTTCTAAACATTGAAGACCAGGAAGGAGTAATCCAACACACTCTCCTAGGAAAGGCACAGGCATTGGGGAAACATTTCTTTGGCACATAGGTAGAAGCTGACCTACAGGATCTAGAGGGCAGTGTGTATCCAACACCACTAGAGCAATCCTGCACAGTGGGAGAGGGAGAGATCAAGAGCATCATTAAGACACTCTTAGGAAACAAGGCCCTAGGACCAGATAGGATTCCAAACTTGTTCATCAAGACATATAAGGACCAGATCTCCCCTGCACTGTCAAACATCTTTTCACAGTACATAGCCTAAGGACACTGCCCTAAACACTTTAAGGAGTCACTGACTGTAGTCTTAAGAAAACTATAGAAAGAGGACTACACAAAGCTAAAGGTATACAGACCTATTGCCTTACTTAACACACTAGGCAAACTCCTAGAAAAGATCATAGCAGAAAGGCTAACAAACCTAGCTAAAGAACATAGAATCCTTCCTAAAGAACAGATAGGAGGCAGGAAACAAAGATCAACACTAACAGCTATAGAACTTATCACAGAGCAGATCAAGACCCTGTAGCACTTTAGGAACAACAAAGTAGCCACACTCCTCTCACTAGACATATCAGGAGCCTTTAACAATGTCTTATACTAGAGGCTGATCCACATCCTAAAACAGAAGGTTATCCCTAACTAGATAGTCCAGTTCATCTAGTCCTTCCTTAGAGGCAGAACCACAAGACTAAGATTAGGCAGATACAAATCTGACAGCATGCCTATAGAGATAGGAATCCTATATGGATCAACAATGTCTCCAATCCTGTTTCTCCTATTTATGGCAGACCTACCAGCAAAGCTAAACTCTAGAAACACATCAGCCTTAGGGTTTGTGGATGACACAAACATCCTAGCCTGGTTAGACAGCATAGAAGAGAACTGCAGAATCTTGTAGAAGAAACATAAGGAATGTAAGGAATGGGCCAGGAAACATAGAGCTAGATTTGCCCTAGAGAAGTATCAACTCATCTACTTTAGTAGAGCTAGAAACAGACACAATATGCAAGCCCCAATCACTATTCAGGGACACACAACAGAACCCTCAAGTGAATTAAGGGTGCTAGGAATATGGATGGATCCAAAGCTCAGCTGGGGACCACAGGTCAAGAAAGCACAGGCAAGAGCAGACAACAACAGGCAATCAATTGACAGGCTTACAGCCTCCACATGGGGAGCCACATTTGCGAAAGCAAAGGTTATGTACAAGGCCATTGTGAAGCCGGCCATGCTATATGGAGCCCAGATCTGGTCAGCCTAAGACAAGATCCCAAAGAGAATTGCAGATCCCATCAGCAGAGCCCAAGCCTCCTGTCTGAAAAAGGTGCTTGGAGCATACAAGTCAACTCCAACAAGGGTGGTCGAAATGGAGTCTGGCTCCCCACCAGCCAAGCTCTACCTTCAAGGGTTGAGATACCAGTATGCAGGAAAGACGTCTGCATACCCAGCCCAGCTAGTAATCCAGAAGGCAGTCAACAAAATCAGGAGCCAGTGCACAAGAAGGCACAGACAAGCAAGACCCAATCCAGCCCCACAGAAGCAGCAGGACCTGCAGAAGTTCAAAGAACTAACAGAACAGCTGCACCTAGCCCAGCAGGAACAGGACAGAAGGGCTCAAGGGAGAGGATCAGCAGCCAGCCAAGGGAAGAAGCAACAGTCTCTAGCTGAAAGGATGGCAGGACTCCTCTGGAAGACTGAATGGACAAGAACCCCACAGAGGCCAGGAACCCCAAAGGCACTCCAACAGTTTGGTAGCCACAACTACCTACTGTACTCAGACCTGACCAGGTCAGAAGCAAGCATAGCAATACAAATCCGCTCTGAACACATCGGAGTCAGGGCATACCTGCATCAGAGAAAAGTCCCAGGTATCGAAGACAAGAGTTGCCCATGCGGCTACCTGTCCCAGAATGTCGAACATAGACTTCTGGTTTGCAAAGAATGGAGTACAGGGAGAGGTGAATGGAGGGCAAGGGCAAGGAACAGAAACTTCCAAGCCATGATCAGCAATCAGGGAGACCTCCAGAGAATTACAAGGTGGATCATCCACCAAGGATTTTTGGAGCAGTTCTCTCTTACTAGGGAAACAGAGAGATGGATTGAGGAGAGAAAGAAGGAGGAGGAGAGCAGGAAGAGGGGGACAACTCTAGGGTTGCAGACAAGGTAGTCAGAGGCTAACCACCATGACACTAGTGCACCCTAATGGAAGGAAAACTGAGAACTCATGGCAAGGAAGCTATTAGAGAAGGAGAGGAGGTTTTTACCTAGGAATAGATTTCCTACCTTATGCAGTAACATATATAGACATAAACCCGCATGGGCCGGAGGGCACCACAACGGGTAAATGAATCATCTATCTATCTATATAGAGTAGCAATTTAGGCAGCGGAAAAACACATCCCGAAGAGAATTAAGGACCCCCTTAATAGAGCGTAGGTAGCCTACCTAAAGAGAGTACTAGGGGTATATAAGTCAACCCCTTATAGGATAATAGAAATGGAATTAGGTACAGCCCCTATTAGGGAGTACCTCTAGGGCATGAGGTGTTAATACGTAGAGAAGACATTAGTATACCTAGCCTAGGGAACTATCTAAGCAGCTACTTAAAGGATAAGAACCTAGTAGGAGAGGAGGAGAAGACCTAACCGGCTATATATAATCCTATAGAAGGAAGCAGACCTAAAAACATTATAGGAAATCCTAGTAGCCCTTGAACAGAGAGAAGCTCTAAGGGAGCAAGCTAATATAGGGGACAAAGGGAAAAAGAAGCAAAGCCAAGTAGAAAGGATCGTAGGTCACCTATAGGAAACGCGTTAGAACCAAAAACCGGTGAGGCTAGGAGCCCTACTAGCGGCCAGGACCTTCGGGAGGTATAACTACCTTATCTACAAAGACCTGAAGAGGGCGGAAGCAAGTATAGCTATCTAGATTCGCTCTGAGCACATTGGGCTAAGAGCATACTTGTACTAAAGAAGAGTCCTAGGATACGATTCCAAACGTTGCCCCTATAGCTACCTATCCTAAAACCCGGAGCACATAGTGCTAAACTGTACTAAGTGGGTAAAAGGGAGAAGCTAGTAGAGGGCGAAGGTAAGAGACAGGCAATACTAGGCTATTATCTAGAACAGACAAGATATAAGGAGAGTAATAAGATAGATCCTTAACAAGGACTACCTAGAGTAATTCTCCCTAGTAGTAGAAACGGAAAGGTAGATAGAGAGGAGGGAGAGAGAGAGAAGAGCCGGGGAAACAGAAGGGAGAAAGGGAATCGAGAGGAGGACATTACTAGGGTTACGGGCAAGGTAGTTATAGGGTAATAACTATAACACTAGCGTACCCTAAAGGAAGGAGAACGAAAGGACAAGATAGGAAAGAACGAGGAGGGTAAAGACGAGGAGGTTTTTATCCGTTAATCGGGTTTCCTACCTACACAAATAGACCTAAATAGCGAGAGACCTATATAGGCTATAGGGTACTAAAACAGGCGAATAAATAATCTATCTATCTATCTATCTATATATTAAGCCTTAGCTTGCCTTAAGTTATATCTATATTACGCGGGCGTCGTAGGGTCGACTATCGGTAACGATATCTAGATCGTCTAATATCTAACCTTTAGGCTTACGCTATCTAGGTAGTAGACCGGCCGCTAACGGGTTCTTATAATAATAATCTACTATCGCTTCCTCGGTACTACCTTTTAATTCGCTATAAGGCACTTCTATAATAGTACTACCTTCCTAACGGACGGTATACTTTATATACTTCTTAGCTCTACTAGTCTATCTACTGTCTATAATCGCCTTGACTACGTATTTATCTAGCTCCTCGCTATCGCCTTTAGAGGCCTCGATAAGTAGTTGACCTTAGCTTTGATTAGGGAATAGGTCGTCGTTTACTAGGCGTAGTACGCTAGTATAGAACCTCGGGTATATACGTATACTTTCCTAAAGGTCGAGCTCGTATACGTCTACGTTAATCTTACGGGTAATCGTAAAGGAACCTATATTCTTATAGTCAAGTTTCTTATAGGGCCTTCGAGTACGGATGTTTCTAGTATCTAGCTAAACCTTATCGCCGATCACGTATCTTAGTATAGGCTTACGCTTATTCGCTACGGTATCTACGTACCGCTCTTAGGTATATCTAAGCTATATAATGTAGTATACGTTAACGTTCTCTATAAAAGTCGCGAAATCTTCTACGTACTACTTCGATAAGGCCTATACTTTAGGAAGCTTAGTACCGTTACCGCTCGTAGCCTAAGGTAACACCTCTATTCGAGTATTACGGCCTAGCGTTACGAAGAACGGTAATACACCTATAGTAGCGCTCTATTAATTATTTAGGGCAAACTCTACGATAGGTAACTACTAGACCTAATCGTCCTACGTATAGTTAACGTACGCGCGTAGGTACTATTCTATAGCTTAGTTCGTACGTTCTAACTACCTATTAGTCTAAGGGTAAAAAGCAGTCGAGATCTTTATACGTATAGCTAGACGCGCTATTAGAGCCTTCTAGAATTAGCTTACCTACTAGCTACTACGGTCTAATACTACCGTATCGAATAGGCCCTAATCCTTAATTACGTACTTTAATATAGCGTCGGCCGCTACCTTAGGGGTTAAATCTACTACGGGTATAAGATGCTTCCTCTTAGTAGGTCTATAGGTTAGGGTAAGGATAGCGTTATACTTTACGCCCTTAATACTATAACTATCCGGTAGCTCTACTACGTAATCGAGTACTACCTCCTTATAGGCACCCGAGGGTACGGGTTACTATCGGAGTATACCTTAGTACGTATTATAAAAAGCCTTAGATCGTATATATAGGTAATAATTCTTAACGTACTTAGCGACATCTACTACTAGACTAGGCTAGTAGTACGTACGCGTAAGTAGGTCGACTATCTTCTTACGCCTAGAGTACCTAGCTAATAGAGTATCGTAGTACCTCGCTATTAGCTCCGGACGAAGCTTATACGGTACGTATATACGTCCTTACATCTTAATTAGGTCACCGTCCAACTTATAGTCGCTAAGCGAGATGTGGCTAGAGCCTTCTAGGTTTCGTAGTAAAGTACGAGTATTATCGTCTAGGGCCTTCTTAATACCGTACGCTAGCTCGTCTTTAGTATAGGCTTCCTCGATAAGTTCTTCGATAGAGGCCTCGTTTACTTCGAGTACGTAAAGTACTAATTAATACTAGTCGGCCGTAGTACACGGAGTAGTTATAGCTAATAGCTTCAAGCGCTTACGTATATTAGGAGGGAGATTACGTAGCTTTAATATAGCTTGCTACCTATGTTTTATATCATCCTTATCGTCTATGTCTTGTCTACGGCGCGTGAGGCTGTCGGACTTTGTCCTAAGCTTACTAGGGCGATATTCTATCTAGAAGTCGAACCCGGATAGGAACTCGCTCTAGCGCGCTTATCGGCGGGTTAGCTACTTAGTCGTTATGAACTACTCTAAGCCCTTATAGTCGGTAAGAACCTTAGAGAGAGCGCTCATTAGCTCCGGCCTCTATTCCTCGAACGCTCTAATAATAGCTATTAGCTCCTTATCGTAAATCTCGTAATTATATTCTACTAGGTTCATCTTTATCGAGTAGAATACGATAGGATAAAATTCACCGTCCTCTCTAACCTACGACAACACGCTAGCTATACACTTTAGTAGTCTAGGCTCTACACGAAGGGTGTACGATTCTTAAGTACGTTACCGCGTATAAGGTCGGTCAAAGGTATAACGATACCGGAAAAGTTGTTAACGAACCTCCTATAGAAGTTAGCTAGCCTAAGGAAGGATAGTACATCCTTTAAGCTCTATAGAGTAGCCTAATCTATAATAGTCTAGACCTTAGATTCATCTATCTAAATGCCCTTGTTAGTAATAATCAGTCCTAAGAACTTAACGCTCTTCTAGAAGAAGCGGTACTTATAGACGTCTATAGGAAGTCGAGCGTTAATTAGATACCTAATAATAGTTCGTACGTGTTTTGCGTATTCCTTAAATGAACTATACGTAAACACGATGTAGTCGTCTAGGTATATAGATACGGGTCGACGACGAGAATCACCTATACGTAGTGTCGGCTACGAACCTCTCGTCTAGCTACGAGAGAGCTAAGTATTCTCACGCTAGAGCGTCGTAGGCGCGACGGGCGCGTAACGTAGGCGAAGCCGCGGCGAACGGAGGACTACTAGTAAAACGGGTATAAAAACTATCCGACGAGCGTATACTCGTGTCGGGAGCGAGTCCCTCTTCTTTCTACGTATAAGAAGGGCGCGGAACCGTGGCCTATACGCTCGATAGGACACCTCTAGTATAAGTACAGAATTTTCACCTCCGGAGACCGTAAACCGAGCGGGCTAAGCGACGAACATTAGACGAGCGGACTATAGAACAACAACTAAGCGGACTATACGACGGCGTCGAGCGGACTACGAAACAATCTAGTGTTTACTAGCGGGCAATACGGTAGGTAGGTAGACACGCGACGATACCTATAAGGGCCTATTAAACACCCGGTATAGGAACGAGGGATTTGCCTAAGGTACTACCTATCCCGCTACATAACGTACCTAGTCTAATATAGTAGATTGCGACGAGGAAAAGACGATAGCCTAAGCAAGGAAAAGACGGCTATTAGGACGGGGAAAAGACGTATAATATAAGTAGATTAGTTCTATAATCGGGGAGGATCGAGGGTAGGGTAATAAGGAACTTTATATTAGTTAGTAGGTAGAAACGTAAGGAGTACGCTACCCGGCGTAGTGTATGCCCCGAGCAAACCTACGAGGTATAGACGGCCGCTTTCTAGAGATAGGCTACGGTAACGCGAAGGGCGTTAAAACCTAGGGCGTAGTATATACTAGTAGCGACGGCTAACACTGTCTATATAGCCCGAGAGGACGGATACGCATATCGGTCAATAGAGAGCACTAAAGGGCTTAGGCCTATAGAGGTAGATATTAGCTTAAGGAGCAAATAGGGAGGGAGGGCGTAGAGGGAAGCTTTTGCTCCGGGCTAACCTCTCGAAACGAGGCTATACGGTAGTACTAGATAAGTAGGAAAGCGCGGTTAAGACTTATTACCTTATCTCGTAGCTAGCTTACTAAATACGATTCCTTCCTTGCCCTAGACATAGATTAGGCGGTTAGCTCTAACATAGTAATAGGAGTTATAAGTAAGCTAAAAGGACGAAAAGCCCTAGGCCTAGACAGGATACTAAACGTACTGCTAAAAGAGTATAGAGAAGAGATCGCGCCGAGCCTTACAAACCTATTTACCGCGTGCCTACGGCTAGGGTATCACCCGAAGCCGTACATAGAGTCTATGACAGTAGTACTACGTAAGCTATAGAAGGAAGACTATACTTAGCCTAAGTCGTATAGACTAATAGCACTTCTAAATACGATAGGGAAGGTCCTAGAAAAGATAGTAGCCTAGAGACTTACGTAGCTTACCGAGGACAACTACGTACTCCTAGTAATATAGATAGGGGGAAGAAGCTAGCGATCGATACTAATAGTAATAGAGCTAATTACGGAGTAAATTCAGACCCTCTAGCACTACGGCAGGAACCGAGCGGCGTCCTTACTATCCCTCGACATCGTAGGGTCCTTTAATAACGTCTTATACTAAAGGCTAACACATATCCTATAGCAGAAAGGCATTCCCTAGTAGGTAACGTCGTTCGTCTACTCCTTTCTCTAGGAACGGACGATATACCTAGTCCTAGGAAGGTATACGTCCGACCCGGTAAAGGCAGAGACTAGAATACCTTAGGGATCTACTCTCTCCTCTATCCTGTTTCTAATATTTATGTCGGATCTAATCCCCCTACTCACCTCTCCGCAAACCTTAGTATCGGGGTTCGTAGACGATATAAACATCCTAGCCTAGTTAGACTCGATAGAAGAGAACTGTCGCCTCCTTAAAGATAGGCACAAGAAATACGAGGAGTAGGCAAAGAAGCATAGTACCCGGTTCGCCCCTAAAAAGTACTAACTTATACACTTTAGTAAAGCGAGAACATACTATAATATAAAGGCGGCGGTAAGAATCTAAGGCTACGAGACTAAGCTATTAGCGGAGCTACGAGTACTAGGGATCTAGCTCGACCCGAAGCTAAGCTAGAATGTATAGATTAAGAAAGCCTAGAGTCGAGCGCAAGTTAATGAAGCCTCGATAAAGAGGCTTACGGCATCTATATAGGGAGCAACATTCGACAAGGCAAGAGTAATATATAAGGCGATCGTTAGACTAGCTATATTGTACGGGGCATAGATTTAGGGAATAGGAGGCGTAGGCAAGCCGATCCCGAAACGGATAGAGCAACCCCTAAACAGGATATAGGTAGGTAACCTACGTAGGGTACTAGGCGTATATAAGACAACGTTAATAAGCACGGTAGAAATAGAGACAGGAATACTACTAATCGGCTAGTATATCCGGGGAATAAGAATTCAATACGCGGTAAAGACGACAGGTTACCTAGTACAAACCACGATTTAGGAGGCAAAGAATAAGATAGAAAGCCGCTACCGGAGAGGGGTAGGACATAGGACAAGCCAAAAAGAGGATGACCTTACTACCTTTACGGCCGTATAGACAAGCACCGAATAGCTAGTACGAAAGGAGGAGGAGCGTAGGACTCGCTAGGCCGGCGGGAGTAAGGCTAATACCTAAAGCCTAGCGGAATAGATAGCGAGCTACCTATAGGAGTAGGACTAGAAAAGGAAGCCCCCTAAGACAATAGGCCCGATAGCGCTCCGAGCCTTCTAGAGACACAATTACTAGCTATATAGGGACCTGACAAGGGCCGAAGCAAGTATAGCGATCTAAATCAGGTCCGAACATATTAGATTAAGGGCCTACCTATTTAGGAGACGCGTACTAGACATCTATAGCCTAGCCTACTAGTGTAGCTACCTATCGTAAAACCTAGAATATATACTACTAAGATGCCCGTAGTAGGCGAGAGGTAGGGGAAATTGGAGGCACTAAGCGGGAAGGAGAGACTACAAGTCAATTATTAGGGACAAAGGTAACATTCGCCGAATCTCTCGGTAGATACTATAGTAGGGATACCTCTAGCAGTTTAGCCTCGCTAGCGAGACGGAGTAGTAGATAGATAAGAGGCGGAAGCTAGGGGGGTTATAGATAGGGTAGTTATTAGGGTAGGCCTATAACACTAGCGTACCCCTAATAAGGGAAATTTAAGACGATAACGAGGAGGAAAAGACAGGCGGGAAGGAGGAGGGGCTTTTACTAACACGGTTTCCCCTCTATATATATAAAAACAAGATAGTATAGCTATATAGGCCAAAGGGCACTACTATAGCTTAATGAAATATCTATCTATCTATCTATATAGACACGAAGTCGTCTAGGTATCTATATAATACTTTGTTAATATATACCTAGAACGCGCTTAGTACGTTATAGAGACCAAATAGCACTATAAGCTATTCGTAGGTACTATATCGGGTAGTAAAGGCTGTCTTCTATTCGTCGCCTTTACGGATACGTAGCTCGTTAAATGCTATAATAATGTCTAAGGTAGTAAACTACTATACGCCGCTTATACGAGCTAGGGTCTTACGGACTTAAGGTATCGGGTACCTATTCTTAACGGTAATAGCGTTAGTAGCTCTATAGTCTACGTAGACACGGAGTCCTCTACCTAGCTTCTTAATAATGATCATAGGACTAGCGATATACGACGTAGAGCGTCGGATTTTACTAGCGGCTTCTTCCTTATCGACGTAGGCTTTAGTCATATCGAGCTCTAGTTTCGACATAGAATAAGGACGCTTAAAAGGCAGCTTAGCGCCTTTAACGAATTCAATCGCTAAATCTGATTCGGGGCGATAGGGAGGTAGGCCTTTAGCGATAGACGGGTCAAATCCGTACTTTAGGTCCTTTAGCTATTAGGGTAGTAAGGATTCGACTTCTCGTATAGTCCCTTACTTCTTGTTTATATAGATAGCCTTGTCTTTAGCTAATATAGTACTCAGCCGTATACTAATGTCGTAAATAAGTTCCTTACTCGTAGGCTCTAGCTTATTAGGGTTAAGAGTCCCTATTTCCTAAATAAGGTAACCTTCGTCTAGGTTTTCTTTGTAGGCTTCGCTACCCGTTATGCTAGACACCTAGATGTTAGGTTCTAGAGTCTATAAATAAGGAATAGCGTACTATATACGAACCTTTGTACCGCCGATAGTCGTAGGGCAAGGATTGTAATAATCCGTATAGTACTTTTTAGTAAATATAAATATATTAGCTCTCTAGTCTAGTATAGGGTAGTACTTCTAGAACTAGGGTATACTAAATACGAAGTCGTAGTCGAGGTTAGTAACGAAGTAACTGACTTCCTCGATATAACCGTTTAGGTCGACCTTAGTCTTAATACATTCCGTAGCTTGACTAGATACTTTAGGGTTAGCTCCTAGGCCTATCTTCTAAGCCTAAGGTAGTCGTGTTCGTAATAGATGTTTCTTCGTAAACTTCGTATTATAAAATAGCGACTCGGTACCGGGATTTATTAGAATACGTACTAACTTACTACCCGCTACGCCTACTACTATAATGTACGAGCTTCTTAGTGGAAGGTCTATCGTCTTTATAGTATATAGTACAACCTCCGGACTAAAGATTATAGGGATGTTACTAATTACTATTTCCTACTATATAGGGTTCCTCTTTCCTCTATAACGGTAATGTAATAAGGGCGTAACCTTAGGAGGTTCTAGTAGTACCGTCTTCGGAGGATTAGTACTAGGCGCGAGTATAGGCTACTAGTCGGTACGTACACGACTAGAGCCTAGGCTTCCCCCGACTCGGTAGCCTTAAGCTCTACTAGTACGTCGCCGACCTAGATCGATACGTTCTTCGTAGCGTTATTAGCGTCGCTACTAGTCTTCTTATACTTCTTAAAGGGACACTTAGGCGACTAGGCACCCTTATAGTCTATAGCCTTATATACGTAGTAGAATATATCCTCCTTAGGCTTAGCTACTTCTTCCTTAGTAAGATTACGGAAGGTATTACTATCGTACTTAGCGGCTTTAAGATTATATTCCTTACGAATCTTCTCGTTATAGTAGATATACTTAGGCTTGCCTTCGTTACTACCGCGACGGCTACTACTATTACGGCCGCTACCGCCTCCGCCGGAACCCTTAATATCGTCTAATTTTAGTTCGACATCGCGAAGGTATCGCTAAAGGGCTAGGAGGTCATTAAAGTCGTCGCGATATACTAGTGCCTACTTCAACTTATCGTTTAGCTTGTCCTAGATATCGTCGATAAGTTCCTTATCGGTCTTCTCTAGGTAGTACCCGTACTCTAGGAACTTAGTACAAAATGCGTTAAATGTACGATCACCTTAGGTATAGTCATTATACGCCTTCTTATACTTCTTAAGCTTATAGTGCTCGCCGTAAGAGTCGTTTAGCACTGTTATTAACTTACGCTAACCGGTCACCTTCTTCTTATATAGCCGTAGGCGGGCGTTAGTATTACCGATAACGAAGTTATTAAACACTACTAAGTATACTATAGATAATCGGCTATATAACTCTTCTATAGTCATATAGTCCTCTACTTTCTCCTTCTACTCTACAAATCCTAGTTCATTCTTATAATTAGGTATATTAGCTAAGAATATAGGAATCTTCCTCGAGTTAGTCGGGTTACGGGTACCGCCGTTACTACGCTAGATAGCGGCGTTAACTAAGACTACCGTAGTGTTGTTATTGTCGCTAGCTACGGTAGAGGCAGCCTTCTTAGTCTTTATTATCCCTATCTTAATACTAGGGTCCTCGCCGTCGAGTAGCTTCTCGAGGGCGGACTTCTACCTCGTAGGAGGTAGTAGAGGTGTTAGTTCCTTAGGCTTTAGCTAAGCGATACAGTTATCGCGCTCCTTTAGCTAGGCTTATAGATCCGTAATAAATGCGGTAGTACGCTTACCTAAGCTCTACTTAGTAGCTAACTTAGTCTAGGTCGCTTCGAGTTCGCTAGCTAGATCTATATTACGACTACGTAAGTTCTTAATCTTAGTAGCCGCCTTCTTACCTAACTTCTTTAGGTAAGCGATCTTAGCTACTAAGTCCTTATTGTCCCTAAGCTCGTCGAGTATTACTTAGAGCGATACTAACTTATCTTTATACCAATTAGCCTTAGCCTATAGCCGACTCTTCTAAGTAGTTAATACCTCCCGTACCTCCTTAAGACCGAGGTAGGCGAGACGGTATTCGTCTAGGACATCTAGCTAGGCTTCTAGGTTCTTAGTAACCGAGCGAGAAAGCTCCTCGGCTATAGCGATCTAGAACTCGGTAGGGTTGTACCGTAGCCTATATTCTACCTCTTCGCCCTTCTAGGTAAAGTTAATTAGTATCGTATAGCGGTAGCTAAGATATTCCTCCTTCCGCGTACGTATACCCTATTATAAGGTCTTATCCTCTCTACCTATACGGAGTCTAGTTTCCTTCTTAGACTAACGTCGGTTATACTTATTATGTAGTAGCTCTTAGTACTTCTAGCGCCGACGTTCTTCCTCTTACTAACAAGCCTACTTAGTGTCTCCGCGACCCTAAGTCTCGTTCTATGTCTCTTACGCTATATTACGTAGTCGTTCTATACCTACGGTATCGTCGAAATCCGGATCCTACTACGACTCGTCTTCTACCTCTTACTACGCTACGCTAAGTACGCCGTTCCGCTTTTGTCGGGCTTCTCGGAGGAACGCCTTCGTAAGAGGGTTTAGGTTAAGTCTTAGGATAAAGGATGATTCGTCTAGTCCGATAGTCGTATTAGTACCTACGGCTATTCGAGTCTCGGTCGTACGCGGTCGTAGTAGTAATACGTAGTCTATAATTATACGGCTCGGCGATCTAAGGGCGGTAGAACTTAATAATAGATAGATAGACAGATTTGTCATTCCCCTGTTCTAGGACCCTATCCGGCCTATATAGGTATATATCTATTGTTATATACAAAGGGAAACCCGAATAGGTGAAAACCCTCCCGCCCCCGACTACTCCTTATCTAGATTAGCTTTCCCTCTAAACGTACGTAGTCTATATCACTACCCCGTTAGCCCCCGCTCCTAGCCGGTCTCGTCGCGCTACGTCGTGTCCTCTCTTCCTATACTGCTCCTACTAGGCGGTACTGTTCTAGCTAGCCCTTCTCTAGTATCTAGTTCGTAATACGCCGTAGGTCCTTAGCGTTATTAAGAAGTGCCCTAATCGTCCGGTTCCTCGCCTTTACTATCTACTCCCCCCTTCCTAGCGACTACCTCGGATAGACGAGGAGTACGTACCGTACGTTCTAGGAGCGATAGCCGTAGGGGTAGCTAGTATTCGTGTATCCTAGAACCTTCCTCTATAATAGGTACCCCTAGAGGCCGATATGTTTGCTTCGTAGTTAGGTTACTATACTACTCTATGCCCTCGTAAGGCGGTAGTAGATAAGCTTTAGGAGGTGCTTAACCGCGGATTTTGTAGCCAACTATTCCTTAGGTTGTCCCGCTAGCTAAGGGCGTCCACTATACCCTATAACCTAGTTGTTCCACCTCTCTTTCTATAGTTGCTCTATAAACGATTTCTTACCTTCCTATTATATTGCTAGCTATTCGTCCCTTACCCGGTAGTTCGGCTCGTTTCCGGGTCGAATACCCTTATACGCTAGTACTAATTCGCGGGCCCTTACGACTATACTAGCGATAACCTTCTATACTAGGTACTATGCCGACTTGCCTAAGTAGGAGGTCCGTAGTCCCTAGATATATAGGTCGATCGGCGGTATAGCGGTCTCGTACTTAAGCATCCTCGTTAGTATCGACTTATATACCCCGGTGACCTTCCTTAGGCATTAGTTTTGGATCTTCGCTAGCGGCGCGACGAGTCCCTTCGATAGGTAGGCCCTCTCGCCTAAGGACTACACTTGGCTACTATAGGTAAGGACTAGCCGTATAATAGCCGTATATAGAAGTCGTAACTACCGGAAGTCCGCCCCCTATATAGACGTAGTAAGCCTCTAGTATAATGCTATATTCTGTTTAGCTTTCCGTAATATTGCCTATACGTGCTTCCTCTACCGTAGCGCCGGGTCCACCTATAGTCCGAGGATCCTAAGCTAATTTGCCGGGTTAGTCGTGTACCCCTATATCTAGATAGAAGCTTATATATTATAGAACCGTGGCCGGCGCGTAAAGTGTATTAGATTGTACTTTTCTAGGGCAAACCGAGCCCCGTGCCTCCTAGCCTAGTCCTCGTAGATCTTGTGCTTCTCTTCTAGTAGCCTATAGTTCTCCTTAGTCGAGGAAGACTACGCTAGGATGTTTGTGTCGTCTACGAAGCCGCTCGTAGCGGTGTTCTAGGATTCTAGGGCTGGGAGTAGCGTCGCTATAAAGAAGAGGAATAGAATAGGTACTAGCGTTAAGCCTTACGGGATTCTAGTATAGACTACTTAAAATAGGCTTCTGTACTAGCCGACTAGGATCGACGTACTACGGTTTTAGAGGTAGGACTATACGAAGTTAATAAGCTACTTAGGGAGTCCTTTCGACCTTAGGATATAGAGTAGCCGCGGGTATAACACGTAGTCGAAGGCTCCCGATATGTCTAGGCTAAGTAAGGAAGCCACCTTGTCCCTATTCTTATACTAGATAGCCTTTACCTAAGAGGTAATAAGTTCTATCGCGGATAGCGTCGATCGCTATAGGCGCGTACCTATCTAGGTGTCCGGGAGTAGGGAGTGTTCCTCTACCGCCTCGGAGAGTCTCGTTATAACTAGCTTCTTAAGCGCCTTCCTAAGAGTGTTAAGGAGCGTAATTAGGCGGTACGACTTCACCTACGTATAGTCTTCCTTCTACGGCTTACGTAGGACCACTATCGTCGATTGTTTAAAAGCTATCGGGTGGTATCCGGTCTATAGGCAGGCGTTAAAGATTGCTATAACTACTAGGGCTAGTTAATCTCTACACTTCTTTAGTAGCTCGTTTAGGATCCTATCCGGCCCCGGGGCTTTCTTCGCCGGTAACTTCCTTAGTATAGCGGCAACTTCTCCCTCGGACACCTCCTATTAGACCGCGATACTAGGGGCTAGGGGAGTAGAGCTATTTATGTCGCTTAGATTAGCCTCGACTAGGGGCGGGAAGAACTTGCTAGCTAGTAGACGCGCCTTAGCCTCGGGGTCGCTAACCGGGCTACTAGGCGATTATAGCGCTAGGATAGAGAAGGAGGGGCCCTATATAGGGTCCTATCGGGCCCATTTCGCTAGCTTCTATATCCTCTCTAGCTTACCGGCGATTTCTTCTACTATAGCCCTCTAGCCGACTACTTTCTCCCTCCGATATATATCATTATAGATTGACTAGGACGAGGACCATTCAATCGATAGCCCTTATCAAGACGAGCAATCTACTCAAGCAGTAGCGACCCGCCTGCGCTGGCGGCGGCGCAATTGTGATACAAAAAAAAAACCCCAAAACCGAGGTCCCCTTCCCCTGAAGGCAGACCCTAGAATTGCGGAGTTGCGGAGGACAACTGCCCAATTAGGAAGCGCGACCCCGAACAACAGCGAAGGATGGCAACCAACGAGAGCCATAGCCTTGCGAACATTCTGCACCAAGAGTCAAACCGGGGAACAAACCAAGAAAAAACCCAGGACACAAGCCAAGGCCCACTATACAGAAAGCAGAGGCCAACGACAAACAACACAGCGTGGACGACCCTATATACGGAGGCGGAGAACTTACTAGGGGATGACGAACACCCAGCCCGGGCATATAAGAACACCATAGCACAGCTACTAGGAGCGCTAAAAGCGCTATCATACCAAATCCCGAAGACAATCCAACAAGTAACACAGAAGGCAGCCCAGAAACCAACTACATGGGCAACAGTAGCAGCAGGCAAGAATCAACCCCCTCCGAAGGAAAGTAAGGCGGTACGCCTATACATTACTGATCCGGCGGAGAAACAAGAAATCGCAGCCCTAACAAGCAAGGAGATTGTCGACAGAATCGGCCAAAAGGAGGTAGTTGGGGCGAGGGTAGAAGCAACAGGCGTAGTAAGACTCTTTACCGCACAAGAGTCTGATAGACGAAAGCTGGAGACCTATAAGGAGTGGACTACTAAAGTCGCGAAGTCGGCACGAGTCTCCCACCAACAGTATACCGTCATCGCCCACGGGGTCCCTAGGACATTCAAGGTCGAAGACCTTCCCCACCTCCAAGTACAGAACCAGAACACCTCCCCAGGAGTACGACTAACGAAGGCGGCATGGCTGCACAAGACAGTAGACCGAGAAAAGACGCATTCATCGCTTATTATTTGGGTAGAGACAGCGGAACAAGCTAACCAGATATTAGACAATGGGCTATTCTGGAACTGCGAGAGAATGGACACGGAGATCCATCAGAGCAGCCACAGGGTACTA
This sequence comes from Fulvia fulva, assembly GCF_020509005.1. Taxonomy (NCBI): domain Eukaryota; kingdom Fungi; phylum Ascomycota; class Dothideomycetes; order Mycosphaerellales; family Mycosphaerellaceae; genus Fulvia; species Fulvia fulva. Next base: position 3,770,239 of record NC_063012.1, read on the forward strand.
CAATGCTTCCAATGCCAACAGTACGGTCACATAGCCTCAAAATGCGGGGAGAAGACCCCAAGGTGTCCTCACTGCGCAGGCCCACACCAGGGAAGGGAATGCCCAAAAAAGGAGAGCAGGTGCGCATGCTGCGGCAGAAGGCACCCAGCGTATTCAAGCCAATGCCCGGCTAGAATAGCAGCACAAGAACGAGCGAGACAAGCAAGGATCTCTACACCAGCTAGGTACCCCCAACGACAACAGGAGGGACCTACCGTGTACAAGGGCTTCGAGCCGAGCAAAAGGAAGAGGGCAGAAGAGACGAACAAGGGAACCCAACCGCAAACGCATCCACCTCCCGGTCGGCCTCGACACCTTAACCGGGCAGCCAACGAACTAGGCCAAATGCGAATCTTTGGGGCGCCCCAGCGGCCCCAGGGCCAGCCGGACAGCGAGATACAGGCTCAGGAGACACAGCAGGTCAGCACGGAAATGGACCTCACGGATAACGAATGATACTATACGACGACATCACTATCGTACAGTACAACGTAAACAAAAGTAGGGACAAGGTCCAGCGCCACTTTCTACAAGAGCTAGACCCGCTACGGCACCACGTTATTGCGGTACAGGAACCATGGATCAACCCCTACGTAGGACTCCCAGCCACTTGTAATGACCGGAGATACCACACCGTAATCGCGGGCCAACGAGGCGTCATCCCGAGGACATGTATATACGTAAGCAAGACTATAGACCTTGAGTCGTGGAAGGTTATACTACCGCAGCAGGGCAACCTAGGAGACATAACATCAATCCAGATCGACACGACACAAGGCCCTATCCAGATCCATAACGTTTACAACCCGCCACCGCGGGGTCGGACGAGTAGGGAACTAGGAACCCTCGCCCACCTAGAGCGGACCCTAAGCCAAGACACGAAGCAAGTACTCCTCGGCGACTTCAACCTCCACCACCCACAGTGGGGACTCGAATTCACTCCCCCGCACGCATTTCTAGGGGGGAAGCTACTGGACATAACCGCACGCTACGGAATGGCCTTAGTAACACCAAAGGGAACAGAGACGTGGAAGGCCCGTACTAGTGCAAGCACGATCGACCTATGCTTTCTATCACGAGAACTTGAAGAGAGACTAGTCCAATGCCGACCGAACTACGCGCTAGAAGCCTCCTCAGACCATATCCCTATCCAAACGACGCTAGGGGTGAAGGCGATAGAGGAGCCAGCAAACGAACCACGCCGTAACTGGAAGAAGGCACGCTGGGACGACATAAGAGGCTTCCTAATAGCGAACCTACCACAGCATAGAGAACTCGAGACGACAGCTCAGCTAGATCAAGCAGCGGAACAGATTACCTCGGTCATATGGCAAGCAGCGGAACAATACACGCCGTTACTCCGGCCCTCAACGCAGCAGAAGGCCTTCTGGACCCCTGAATGCTCTACGAAGGTAAGGGAGGCTAGAAGGGCAAGGCGACAGTGGACGAAGGAGCACACCCAAGAGACGTGGGAGCAATACTGCCACGCGACACAAGAGAAGAAGGCACAGATAAGACGCGATAAGCTGCAGGACTGGAGAGCGACGATCGGGCTCGTTACAGAAAACCCGGAACAGATGTGGAGACTTGCTAAATGGGCACGACTACCTGAAGAGCAACAAGCCCCTCACTTCCCCCCAATCGTAGACCGCGAAGGGATTGCCCAGGCTACGCCCCGGGGCAAGGCAAAAGCGTTAGCCGACCATTTCTTTTCGACGCAAGTAGAGGCAGACCTTACGGACATCGACCCGAGCACATACCCGGAACCCCTGGACATGGATTGGGCGGTTAGCCCTAACACAGTAACAGGAGTCATAAGTAAGCTAAAGGGACGAAAAGCCCCAGGCCCAGACAGGATACCAAACGTACTGCTAAAAGAGTGTAGAGAAGAGATCGCGCCGAGCCTTGCAAACCTATTTACCGCGTGCCTACGGCTAGGGTATCACCCGAAGCCGTACAGAGAGTCTATGACAGTAGTGCTACGCAAGCCACAGAAGGAAGACTATACTCAGCCCAAGTCGTACAGACCAATAGCACTTCTAAATACGATAGGGAAGGTCCTAGAAAAGATAGTAGCCCAGAGACTTACGCAGCTTGCCGAGGACAACCACGTACTCCCAGCAACACAGATGGGGGGAAGAAGCCAGCGATCGACACTAACAGCAATGGAGCTAATTACGGAGCAAATCCAGACCCTCTGGCACTACGGCAGGAACCGAGCGGCGTCCTTACTATCCCTCGACATCGCAGGGGCCTTCGACAACGTCTCACACCAAAGGCTAATACATATCCTACAGCAGAAAGGCATCCCCCAGTGGGCAACGTCGTTCGTCTTCTCCTTTCTCCAGGAACGGACGACATACCTAGTCCTAGGAAGGTACACGTCCGACCCGGTGAAGGCAGAGACTGGAATACCTCAGGGATCTACTCTCTCCCCTATCCTGTTTCTAATATTTATGTCGGATCTAATCCCCCTACTCACCTCTCCGCAAACCTCAGCATCGGGGTTCGTAGACGATACAAACATCCTAGCCTGGTCAGACTCGACAGAAGAGAACTGTCGCCTCCTTGAAGATAGGCACAAGAAATGCGAGGAGTGGGCAAAGAAGCATGGTGCCCGGTTCGCCCCTGAAAAGTACCAACTTATACACTTCAGTAAAGCGAGAACACACCATAATATGAAGGCGGCGGTAAGAATCCAAGGCTACGAGACCAAGCCATCAGCGGAGCTACGAGTACTAGGGATCTGGCTCGACCCGAAGCTAAGCTGGAATGTACAGATTAAGAAAGCCCAGAGTCGAGCGCAAGTCAATGAAGCCTCGATAAAGAGGCTTACGGCATCTACATGGGGAGCAACATTCGACAAGGCAAGAGTAATGTATAAGGCGATCGTCAGACCAGCTATGTTGTACGGGGCACAGATTTGGGGAACAGGAGGCGCAGGCAAGCCGATCCCGAAACGGATAGAGCAACCCCTAAACAGGACACAGGCAGGCAACCTACGTAGGGTACTAGGCGCATACAAGACAACGTCAACAAGCACGGTAGAAATGGAGACAGGAATACCACCAATCGGCCAGTACATCCGGGGAATGAGAATTCAATACGCGGCAAAGACGACAGGTTACCTAGCACAAACCACGATCCAGGAGGCAAAGAATAAGATAGAAAGCCGCTACCGGAGAGGGGCAGGATATAGGACAAGCCAAAAAGAGGATGACCTTACGACCTTTACGGCCGTACAGACAAGCACCGAATGGCTAGCACGAAAGGAGGAGGAGCGTAGGACTCGCCAGGCCGGCGGGAGCAAGGCTAAGACCCAAAACCTAGCGGAACAGATAGCGAGCTGCCTATGGGAGCAGGACTGGAAAAGGAAGCCCCCTAAGACAACAGGCCCGATAGCGCTCCGAGCCTTCCAGAGACACAATTACCAGCTATATAGGGACCTGACAAGGGCCGAAGCAAGCATAGCGATCCAAATCAGGTCCGAACACATTGGATTAAGGGCCTACCTGTTCAGAAGACGCGCACTAGACATCTATAGCCCAGCCTGCCAGTGTGGCTACCCATCGCAAAACCCAGAACATATGCTACTACGATGCCCGCAGTGGGCGAGAGGCAGGGGAAATTGGAGGCACCAAGCGGGAAGGAGAGACTACAAGTCAATTATTAGGGACAAAGGCAACATTCGCCGAATCTCTCGGTGGATACTACAGCAGGGATACCTCCAGCAGTTTAGCCTCGCGAGCGAGACGGAGGAGTGGATAGACAAGAGGCGGAAGCGAGGGGGGTTGCAGATAGGGTAGTCATCAGGGCAGGCCCATGACACTAGCGTACCCCTAACAAGGGAAATTTAAGACGACAACGAGGAGGAAAAGACAGGCGGGAAGGAGGAGGGGTTTTCACCAACACGGTTTCCCCTCTATATATACAAAAACAAGATAGCATAGCTGCATAGGCCAAAGGGCACTACAACAGCTTAATGAAATATCTATCTATCTATCTATCTACTTTCTCCCTCCGTATTATAGCTTTCTTCTATTAGTATACCTCCCTATATACGTTCTAGGCCTCCTCGCTATAGCTACTCGTCTATACCCGGCGGGCTCTCCTTGCTTCTCTTACTACCGTAGTACACTCCGGCGTCTAGTATAGTTTAGACTATGTCGTTAGTTAGGTAAGCGGAACGTAAAGTAAGGTCGCTTTTCTTATTTCGTCTAGTAACCCCTAGACTGCTTCGTCTATCTCGTCTTTACTATTATATTACTACTGCGCGATCTAGACTAGCCTCTTAGAGTTATCGAGGTACGCCTAGATGTTAGCCTAGTAGGCCTTTCCCTAGTTTAGCTTAGGGGTTCTCGCTAGTATACGTTATATCTATGTCGTAATAGAGGTCCTAACTAGCATATAGTCTAACGACGCCTCGAGTTTATATTCGATCCTATAGTAGGTTACCGTATAGTAGTAGCTATCTAAGATCTAGGAGAGGTCGATCGTGCCTTAGAGTCCCCCTCTCTTCTAGGTGCCTAGGTCCTTCGGGGTATTAAGGGCAATTACGTTACTCGCTATCAAGTCGAGTACTTCGTCGGCTATAGGGTACGGCTACATAAGGCTTTCCTAGGAAGGGTAGTGTATATTGAAGTCTCCTACTACGATGTGGCACCCTTGTCTCTTAAGCGTACTGTCTAGGTGTCTATAGACCCCTAGGTCGCGGCTAGACCTCGAGGCTAGCGGTTGTATATATAGGTTGTATATCTAGGTACTACCTACGTAGAGGGAGGTAATATCGCCCCCGCCTTCTTTGTCTACGTAGTACACTACCTCCTAGTCGGATTCTAGTATGTCCTTGCTGATATAGAAGCACGTACGGGGTCTGCCGTCGCCTCGTAGGCATGTCGTATAGCCTAGTGACTTGTAGGTCGTTAGTCTCTTATAGTGCGGGTTAATCTATAGCTCCTAGATTGTAAGGACGTAGTAGATGCGCGGATCCGCCTCGTGTAGGAAATGGTTCTAGACTATATCTTTACTATAGTTAACGTTATACTAGATGATACTAAGCGTATCGAGGCTAGTTATCGGTATCGATAATCATTTCCTCTATATTGTCCTATGTCCTACTACCCTATACGTCCTAGTCTACGCCTATCGGCTATGTACTAAAGGGGAGCCGGGCCTAGTTAGATTCCCTCGCCGTAGCTAGTAGAGCACGTGGCCTCCTGTACGCCCTAGGTTACGTATCCTTTATATCGTTCTCGGCCCTAGGGCGCTTATGCCCGACCGCCGCTAGTTAGTTCCGGTATAGGCTAGCCTTACGGTCGCCGTAGAATCTTAGGGCGACGGTTCTGTTTATGATTGCCTTGTTTTTCGCTAGTTTCCGCTATAGGCATTCCGTACTATACGATAGGTAGTACCCCGGACAGTTCGCGTACCGTCTCGTAGTCGATATATAGTCCCTAGACATATAGTCTCCTATATAGTTCGAGCAGGCCTGCTTATTTATACACGTGTAGGTTTAGTGTCTATACTATTAGCATTTAAAGTATTAGAGGACACGAAAGGATAAGGAGTGCTTTTCTACTATCTTAAGGCTATATTGCTAGACTAGGCCTTGTTCTATCGCTAGATCCGCCGCTTTCGCGTCTTATAGCTATACTATTAGCGCCGAGGCCTTCTTGCCTTCTAGCCATTTCCTATAGAGCCAAGTCGCCTTCTGGATTAGAGAGTTAAGAGTGACCGGGTTGTCCTCTTAGAGAGCGCGTAGGTGACCCTAGTTAGTTAGGTCAAACTCCTTAGGTATATCGTAGACTAGGATCGTGAATTGTTTCGTTAAGACCTTCGCTAATACCGTAACCTTAGATGCCTACTATAGCTGTGCCTCTAGGTGCCTCCTAGTAGTAGTAGAGCTAGTATAGATCTATAGAGTGCCGTTAGACTGTTAGTTCACTACGACTACCCCTAGTTGGTTAATTCGTTAGGCGAGCTCCTTGTTCGATAGCTTCGTAACTTCGGCCTAGTCTTCCTTTACTATAATACGGATTATAACTATATCGTGCGTTAGGCGGGGGCCTAGTATCGAAGCCGCGACCGATGCCTAGCTATAGGGGTGTTAACTCCGGGTAGCCTTATTAATTGCCTAAGACGTCGTCCTTATTTCTTATTGCCCTCGGTAATACGATAGTACTAGCGCCGTACGTAGCTAAGTAACTATTACCTATAGAGACCGGTATAGGAGCTAATCGTTAGTCTCTATACTTTTTACGTCCTCTATAAGTTACTACTAGTTATCTTAGGGGAGCTTCGCCTAAAGAGCCGTAGGCGCCGTTAGTGCCGTAGCCTAGGCTACTATTGCCTAGGAGTTGCCTAATGTAGCTAGGCACCTCCGCGGCGTTTAGAGCTGAAGAAACAGGGTGAAGAGAGCTTCAAGCTGTCTAGATTAAATGAGGTAGAACTCCCTTAGTCCTAGGGGTAGTGGCCTGCTTTGTATATCGTTAGAATCTTTCCCTTTATATATAACAATAGATATATACCTATATAGGCCGAATAGGGTCCTAGAATAGGGCAATAACAAATCTATCTATCTAATACGAGCTAGCGACGGAGGGTCTATAGTAGCTTATCGATAGTACTACGACCGTCGATAAATATAGCCGTCTTCTAGATACCCTATAGTATTGCCTTACTCTACTCGTTAATAGTACTATAAAGTAAGAAATATAGTATATTAAAGTTGCCGAGATCCTCCTTCGGAATAGTTTATAGGATATATATTATATCTAGACGGTCGATACTAGCGCGTATAACTCGAGTCTAGAATAGTTCCTTACCTTCCTTACGGAAGCCGGCGTTCTCCAGTAGATATTAGGTAGTCTCGGCTATAGTTATTATAGTAGCTCTAAGTATCGAGGTATTAGAGCGTAGGATACTACGTAGCTAATATAGAATACTAAAGGCACGACGAAACTCCTTCTACTTAAGGATAAGATAAATCTTATTAATAACGATTAAGCTAATAGTTGGTAATGTATATAAGGATATATTTGATAGCGCGTATTAAGAGTAACTTAGGAACGTATAAAGTAACTGTCCGTACCGGATACCTATCGAGATATATAGCTCTAAAGCTAGCCTGTTTCGAGGTTCTAGTCACACTGTTTCTATAGCTTAGCTACGGCTCTAAGCCCCCTTCTATACTAGCCAAAACTTAGCTAGAATATTACCTAACTTAGATTATAAGCTATACTAGTAATTCACTACAAACCTACTATATAACCTTAGTATATATAGCTCGCGTAATATATAGAATACTTATAAGACCTTACGCTATAACCTAAACGGCCGCCCGCTAGTCCTCTCGAAAAGGAGAAGGCGAACTAGAGATATAGATAGATAGATATTTCATTAAGCTGTTATAGTGCCCTTTGGCGTATATAGCTATACTATCTTGTTTTTGTATATATAGAGGGGAAACTATATTAGTAAAAACCCCTCCTCCTTCCCGCCTATCTTTTCCCCCTCGTTATTGTCTTAGATTTCCCTTATTAAGGGTACGCTAGTGTTATAGGCCTGCCCTAATAACTACCCTATCTATAACCCCCCTAGCTTCCGCCTCTTGTCTATCTACTCCTCCGTCTCGCTAGCGAGGCTAAACTACTAGAGGTATCCCTACTATAGTATCTACCGAGAGATTCGGCGAATATTACCTTTGTCCCTAATAAATAACTTATAGTCTCTCCTTCCCGCTTAGTGCCTCTAATTTCCCCTACCTCCCGCCTACTACGGGCATCGTAGTAGTATATGTTCTAGGTTTTACGATAGGTAGCTATACTAGTAGGCTAGGCTTTAGATGTCTAGTACGCGTCTCCTAAATAGGTAGGCCCTTAATCTGATATATTGGGACCTGATTTAGATCGCTATACTTGCTTCGGCCCTTATTAGGTCCCTATATAGCTAGTAATTATGTCTCTAGAAGGCTCGGAGTACTATCGGGCCTATTGTCTTAGGGGGCTTCCTTTTCTAGTCCTACTCCTATAGGTAGCTTGCTATCTATTCCGCTAGACTTTAGGTTTTAGCCTTACTCCCGCCGGCCTAGCGAGTCCTACGCTCCTCCTCTTTTCGTACTAGCTATTCGGTACTTATCTATACGGCCGTAAAGGTAGTAAGGTCATCTTCTTTTTAGCTTGTCCTATGTCCGGCCCGTCTCCGGTAGCGGCTTTCTATCTTATTCTTTACCTCCTAGATCGTAGTTTATACTAGGTAATCTGTCGTCTTTACCGCGTATTAAATTCTTATTCCCCGGATATATTAGCCGATTAGTAGTGTTCCCGTCTCTATTTCTACCGTACTTATTAACGTTGTTTTATATACGCCTAGTATCCTACGTAGGTTACCTACGCCTTCTATTCCCTAAATCTATACCCCGTATAATATAGCTAGTCTAACGATCGCCTTATACATTACTCTTGCCTTATCGAATGTTGCTCCCTATATAGACGCCGTAAGTCTCTTTATCGAGGCTTCGTTAACTTGTGCTCAACTCTAGGCTTTCTTAATCTATATATTCTAGCTTAGCTTCGGGTCGAGCTAGATCTCTAGTACTCGTAGCTCCGCTAATAGCTTAGTCTCGTAGCCTTAGATTCTTACCGCCGCCTTTATATTATAGTATATTCTCGCTTTACTAAAGTATATAAGTTAGTACTCTTTAGGGGCAAACCGGGCACTATACTTCTTTGCCTACTCCTCGTATTTCTTATGCCTATCTTTAAGGAGGCGACAGTTCTCCTCTATCGAGTCTAACTAGGCTAGAATGTTTATGTCGTCTACGAATCCTAATATTAAGGTTTACGGAGAGGTAAGTAGGGGATTAGATCAGACATAAATATTAGAAACAGGATAGGGGAGAGATTAGATCCCTAAGGTATTCTAGCCTCTACCTTTACCGGGTCGGACGTATACCTCCCTAGGACTAGGTATGTCGTCCGTTCCTAGAGGAAGGGGTAGACGAACTTCGTTACCTACTAGGGGATACCTTTCTATTATAGGATATATATTAGCCTTTAGTATAAGACGTTATCGAAGGCTCCTACGATGTCGAGGGTAAGGAAGGAATTGTATTTAGTAAGCTAGCTACGAGATAAGGTAATAAGTCTTAACCGCGCTTTCCTACTTATCTAGTACTACCGTATAGCCTCGTTTCGAGAGGTTAGCCCGGAGTAAAAGCTTCCCTCTACGCCCTCCTACCCTATTTGCTCCTTAAGCTAATATCTACCTCTATAGGCCTAAGCCCTTTAGTACTCTCTATTAACTAATATACGTATCCGTCCTCTCGGGCTATATAGATAGTATTAGCCGTCGCTACTAGTATATACTACGCCCTAGGTTTTAACGCCCTTCGCGTTACCGTAGCCTATCTCTAGAAAGTAGCCGTCTATACCTCGTAGGTTTACTCGCGGTACACACTACGCCGGGTAGCGTACTCCTTACGTTTCTACCTACCAACTAATATAAAGTTCCTTATTACCCTACCCTCGATCCTCCCCGATTATAGAACTAATCTACTCGTATTATACGTCTTTTCCCCGTCCTAATAGCCGTCTTTTCCTTGCTTAGGCTATCGTCTTTTTCTCGTCGTAATCTACTATATTAGACTAGGTACGTTATATAGCGGAATAGGTAGTATATTAGGTAAAACCCTCGTTCCTATACCGGGTACTTAATAGGCCCTTATAGGCTTCGTCGCGTGTCTACCTACCTACCGTATTACTCGCTAGCAAATACTAGATTGTTTCGTAGTCCGCTCGACGCCGTCGTATAGTCCGCTTAGTTGTTATTCTATAGTCCGCTCGTCTAATATTCGCCGCTCGGCCCGCTCGGTTTACGGTCTCTAGAGGTGAAAATTCTATACTTATACTAGAGGTGTCCTATCGAGCGTATAGGCCACGGTTCCGCGCCCTTCTTATACGTAGAAAGAAGAGGGACTCGCTCCCGATACGAGTATACGCTCGTCGGATAGTTTTTATACCCGTTTTACTAGTAGTCCTCTATTCGCCGCGGCTTCGCCTACGTTACGCGCCCGTTACGCCTACGAGGCTCTAGCGTAAGAATACTTAGCTCTCTCGTAGTAAGACGAGAGGTTCGTAGCCGATACTACGTATAGGTAATTCTCGTCGTCGACCAAACTAGAGATATAGACTCTAGACTAGAAGCCTAGCTAGCGAGTATTAAGTAACTTATAAGGGAAACCTACGCCTACTAAAAACAGACACAAAGTATACTACTACTAAGCTAGTAATAGTATAGCTAGTCATAATAGCTAAACTAGTAATAGCTATAGTAACCGCGACTATAAATATAGAGTAAGCTACCCCTCCGGTTTAACTAAACCTCTATATAGAAGGACCTCTATAAAGAGGCTTAAGAGATACTCGAAGTAGATAAGCGCCTAGCTAGGGTATATAAGAACACGATCGCCTAACTCCTCGGAGCCCTTAAGGTACTCGAATATTAGATCCCGAGAGTAATCTAGTAGATAATATAGAAAGCTACTACCTAGTATACTCCTATATAGGCAAACGTAGTAGCTAACTCCCCTAGCCTATAGACCTAAAGGATAAATAACGCTATTAGGGTATACGTTACGGACCCGGAGGAGAAGCGAGAGCTAGAGGGCCTAATAAGCAAGGAGATAGTAGGAGCTAAAATCGAGCCTAGAGGAGTAATACGCCTCTTTATAGTATAGGAGACAGACCGATAAAAGCTCGAGACCCTTAAGGACTAGATAGTTAAGGTAGCGAGGTCGGTAAAGGTCTCTTACTAGTAGTTTACGGTAATAGCCTATAGGGTACTAAGGAACTTTAGGGTAGAGAACGACCTCGCCCTACTCTAGATATAGAACTAGAACACCTTACCGGGAGTACGCTTTACTAAAGTAGCGTGGCTAAATAAGAACGTTAAAGCTACTAAGACGTACTCCTCTCTAATCGTCTAGATAGCTACCGCGGAATAAGTAAACTAGGTCCTAGAAGGAGGACTATTCTAGTAATACGAACGCCTTAATACGGAGATATATAAGAGTAGCTATAGAGTACTCTAATGCTTTAACTACTAATAATACGGCTATATTACGCTAAAGTATACTAAGAAGACCTATAAGTACCTATACTACGTAGGACCGTATTAGGGGAAATAATGCCTACGGGAGGAATCGAGGTACGCGTACTACGGCCGTAAACATCCGGTATACTCAAATTAATGCCCTATAAGGATAGTAGCGTAAGAAAAGGCCCGCTAGGCTAGGGTAATAACCCCGGCGAGGTACTCTATACTAACGCTTAGTAATTCCTAGTATAGAGGATTCGAGGCCGTAAAGAGGAAAAGGATAGACGAAGCGATATAAAATATATAGTAGAGTACTTACCCGCCGCCGGGACGCTTAAGGGGGCTATAGAGGGCGGTAAATAAAGGTAGATAGATACGAATCTTCGGCGACCCCCTAACGACCGAACGCTAACTAACCTAATAGGATAGCGCGATAAACGAAGGAGCTATATAGCTAACGAGCACCCTAATAGACCTTATCCTAGCTAGTCCGTAATACTAACATAAGCCAACCTTACTATCAAGAGGACTAGAACGACTAGTTATACCTTCGAGGATAATAATATTCTAGCCTATTACGATTAGGCTCTTTAGATATATAATAGCGCTAGTATCTATACTAGTAACTATACTATAAGTATCTTTAAAGCTATAAATATTCTAGTAACGTGCTTCACTACCGAGCGGGCTATACTACCGAGCGGGCTACTTTTGCTAAGAACTATACTACTTCTACTTTAATTGCGACGGTATCTTAACACGACGACATCCTATAGAATCGTTACTAGGAGGACAATTCCTCTTTAGATTCTTTGCTATCTAGCGAGTCTACTTGATAGGTACGTACGTTATGCCCCGACTCGCTATATCGCTTATAGCGTCGTAGCCTTAGTACTAGCCGAACACTATCTAGCGACTCTCTACTCACTTCCTACCTCCTAGTATCCTCTAGAGGTATCAATTACGACGCCTTATCGAAGGTTAGAGACCCTCTAGACTAAATATACTTGCGCTTTCGTGCTTTCCGCTATATAAGGGCCTCGTTAGACTTACGTAGCTTACTAATCTCGCTTTGTATAAGAGCTATCTAATACGCTATCTCTCTACTCCCTCTCTATTGCCCTATTAAACGACCTTCCTCTTTCTACTACGCCTTTCTGAACCCGTAACGACGCTCTAAGACGTAATGACACCTATTATAAACCCTATCTCGTCGAAGTTATAGGTGTCCTAGTTAAGGATACTATACTTCTCCTTTATATTACGTATAAGTAAGAACTACCTCTCGATAACGTCTAGATCTTCTATTAGGGCTTACTAACGATCGTATCTACGTGTTATACGAACCTTTAGCTCACGATGCCGCCTAATAAACCTGTCTGTCTAATTAAGACTAGCGGGCTTAAGACTATTCTCTTATAGTAATGAATTGGCTATTACTCGTACACTAGCCTTTAATAGCGAGAAACCTCTAAGATCTAGCTCGAGTATGTACTCAAGTATCACCCTCTCTTCTAGCTCTGTAAGCTTCTTCGAATTGGGCTCGTAGTCACCCCGAGGAGGTCGTCTATTCAATCGATACTCTAGTATAGTTCGAGACGCGTAGTATACCTTTATAGTAAGTCGATTCGTGATTATCGCGTCGCGTTTCGTGGCCTGGACAGTTAAGGTCAGTTTGGCCTCGTTTAAAGACAATACACGCTGTAATAGTGGTTACATAGCTATATCTATAGAAGTGGTATAGTTCTTAGCAAAAGTGGCCCGCTCGGTAGTATAGCCCGCTCGGTAGTGAAGTACGTTAACTATTAATACTATAGCTAGCTCATTTATCGGATCTTAATTCTATTAAGAACTACTTCTTAAAGGTTAGGGCGTTTATCTATAAGCTCTACCTTATAAATAAAGACGCTATTATTTAGAGAGTACCGGAAGTATAGAAAGCTCTTATTATACCTTAATATATTAATACGTTAATTTAAAGTATACTATAGCGAGTTTTAGTAGTAATCAACGTAGTAGGCAGGCTAGTATAATATTAAGAAGAGCTAGAAGTAAGGTAAATAGATAAGAATAGCTTAGATAGTTACTATAGCTTATATAACTTAGTAGTAATAGTAGTAATAATACCCTCATTTAGCTTTATATCGTCTATACTAATAACATAATTAGAAGAGGTAATGTCGAAGCCTGCTATTCGATAATGAGGTCGGTTATACTACAGATTAGTAGGGGAATGCCCGGATTAAGAACGAGCCGCGCGGAGCCTATCTCGGACTATCCACGTATGCAAGCAACACCCTGTATGCTGCAACAGCAGAATAATGCAGGTACACACGCGCAAGTGCTCTAAGAAAGGAGCAGGCGCTGCTTGACGGCAACAACGATCACCAGCAGTCTCTTCACCAACGACAATAGTTGTCATTCATCTCTGTGGTTTCACTCATCAACCTTCGGTCAACCGCTCTCGAGGTAGAGGACACACGCAGCTTACACCGCATCTGGCGTGCTGCTCGCGTGTCAAGCATGTCCTGGCATCATGCGGGACCGGTGCTCGAGCGGGTCATGCATGCTGTGCAAATGCGGTGTGGAGTGGAGACGGTAGGGGAAAGGTGAAGAGTGGACAACCATCATTTCATTCATTACCGTGCATCCCTGTTGCCGACAGACTGTGTGCGAGGCTATGCCCAGTCTATCTATACTGTGTATTCAACACTCTGGCGAGACCTCTAAGTACATCCATCTGATCAACAGGATTCGACGTGGAAGCTCGCTGCTTGTCTCGTTCTTCCAATACATGCGCTGCATCGGCCAAGGAACGCTCTGCAATGCGCTCTGCAGTCTCCCGCGCAGTACTGAGAGCGTGTATTCCATGCGCGAACTGATCGACCGAAAACTCAAGGTCTTGGGATATCGATTTCAAACGTTCGTGAAGCGTTTCTGGTTGTATAGCTGATTCTGTTTCGGGTTGTTGGAGCTGTTCAAGAATATGGCGTTGCGGACTGTCCAGCACATCGAGTCGTACTGGTGACATTTGTCCTGTGTCCACAGTGCTTGATTCGGGCTGTGTACTGAGTGTTGCCGCCGATTGAGCTACTTTGTCCCATTCAGCACGCTCAGCTGTTAGCCTGCAATGTGCATTAGCAATCAAGCCCGGGTCAATGCCGGAAGCAGCACACTCACCGTTCGAGCTCTTTCTCCAATTCTTCGGCTTTCGCAGCATTCGTTAGGTTCCTTGGGTTCGGTTTCTTTCGCAATGGTATTTGAGGAGGCACAGAGTCGTCTCGCGAGAACCAGTCGCTGAGCGTGCCTCTCGTGATCAGATCCTGAGCAAGTTCGTCCTGGATTGCACACGCTGGTCTTGTATTAGCGTTGAAGGCAATGATACCGGCATTCTACGCACCTATCTGCGAAGCTTGAAGCTCAGAGCTGAGCTGCGTATTGCTTTCCTGCGGCGGGTCGGGCTTTAAGCGTAAGGATCTGGTGCCACACCAGCCAAGTAAGCAGCGCATGCGTCGTGGTTCTGTAAGATCGGCTGATATATGTTTGAAGAATTCTGAGGTGGGGACTTCGGGGTGTGGTAGAGCTGTAGGAGGATTGTTGTCAGCATATGCTTTGTGTTGGCTGAAGATGGCTTTGGCAAACGTCGACTGACTGTCGAGGTCATATGCATCCGAAGATGGCGACCTGAGAACATGCCCGCCGCGTTGACCGTGCGATCTTGTTGTGGGAGAGATTGGCCAACCTCTTGACGCCTCTGCTTGGCAAGGCGTCAGGTGAGAACTTATGCGTGCACGGGAAGACTTACCATGACCTCTGCCCTCGTCAATTAGACTGCTCGCACGTTTGCCACGCATGCCAGCACTGCTCCTCCGATGGCCTTCGGCGCTGTTCTTTCTCATCTCCTTGTTCCTGCGAATCACGGGCGTGTCTGCGAAAGGAAGAGAGATCGTCATGACCTTTTCTTCCTCTACTCCATTGACTCCATGCTTGCGCTTCTTCTCAACGGTAAGAGGTTGCGCCTTTTCCGGGTCTAGAGCTCGTTGGACATCTCGATGTGGCTTCACAGGAGCAGGCTCCTGCAGTGATGATTCCTCTGGCGCACCAGGAGCTGTTTCATTGTCGTTGGACAGCCGTTTGCTCCTCCGTACCACCTTCTCCGCTACCTCGCGCTCGGGTGTTGCTGGAAGCTTCCGACGAGTCTTTCGTTGCGCGGTCTTCACAGGCTTGTCTTCTTTACTTGGCAGCAACACTGGTGCATTGCTGAATGGCTCCGCTGGAACAATGGGAGCACCTTTCGGCTTCTCACTCGTGGCTTTCTCGGTCTCCTTGGCTCCCTTTGCCTTGCTCCGCTTCCCTTTCGTGAAACTGAATCCTTCGTCGTCCTGGTCGTAGACTAGTGCGCGTGTTAGTTGGCATTCTCCAGCTACTAGCCCAGCGATCTTACCCTTACGACCCTTCTTCGATGGAGCTTTTGCAGTGTCGCCATCTTGCTGCTTCGTATTGATGGTCGTGGTGCTGACTCCATTGGCCTTCGACCTCTTCGCAGGTGGCTCATTCCCTGCCTCGCCCTCGTGCGGAAGTCGCGCACTGCGTCTCTTCTGCGTACCGCCTCCGTTCATTCCAATGACTTCCAGTGGCGATCGTGTCAGGACCATAGACATCTCTCTGCAGCGCGAATGTTGCTCAGGTCGCGTCGACGGAAGGTGCGCGGTGGGGTCGCGTGTATGAAGCGCTGTCTTGCCGGTCTCGCAGATCGCACGTGCATGTACGGTGTTGCAGCACGCGCGAAAAGACTCCAACTGTCGCGTGCAATGCTCGGTCGCCGCGTTCACGCGGTAAGGATGTCGTTGTTTGGTGCAGGTGTTGCGCCCACCTTCCTCCAAACATCGGCTGGACTTCCCGTGCGCTTCCCGCCGCGCTAGACCAGGATTGCAAAGTCACGACAGCCGAGACCGCGCCGTCATCTCGAAAACATACATGTACATGCAGAGCGGTGGTCTTGTCTTGTCAAAGCATCACAACACAACAAATATGGGCCGCGAGCTGATCCAGCATCCGCTCGAGCGCGCAGATGGCTCTACAATCTTCTCAGACGGGCTCTACACCGCCATCGCTGCTGTCAACGGGCCCGTCGAGGTTCAGCGACGTGATGAGCTGCCAGAAGAAGCTGCCGTTGAAGTAAATTTGAGGCCGCTGTCAGGTGTTGGGGGACCACGCGAGCGGTGGCTCGAAAGTGTGCTACAGCCGCTATTCAAGAGCATCTTGCTCGTCCACATGCATCCTCGCACACTGATTCAGATCACGCTCCAGATCACCAAAGAACCCAGCATCAAGCTTCGACGATCTGATGCCGACATCTCCATCATCCCGACTCTCATCAATGCCACGTTCGCTGCACTAGTCGATGGTGCTCTCCCTCTTACAACGACATTGAGTGCCGTGCTGGTAACGGTAGACAAAGCAGGACAAATCAAAACGGCCCCCGAAGGGAAGGACATCGCGCAATGTGCGAGCATACATGCAATGACATTCAATACGAAGAGCGAGCAGCTCCTCGAACAGTCGTCTGGCTCGTTTGAGCTCGATACGTGGGATGCGGTAGGAAGCTCAGCAAAGCGCGCCTGTGTCGCGGCCGTTGCAGCATGCAGCGAGGATCTTACAATGAACGGCGATGGTCAAACGGAGCCGTGGCTGAGGCAGGTACTGCACGATCGTGCCAGGAATGCGAACGCATGGCGCGATTCCAGCTGAGAGCGAGGTCGTAGTAACGCGATTTCCAAGGTATCACGCGGCAGATAACAAGCGCTGGGTGGACATGGAGACTGCTCGAAAGAGCTGTTCGAGGACACAGTGCAACCTGTGGCGTGGTTGGCAATTCAGCAGAGAGTCGTTCAGCATCATGTCGGCCGTGGGAGCTGCATGAGGAGCAGACACCGGCACCGCCAGCAGCTGCACATTCATCCAGCAGTCAGTAGCTCATTATACTGAAAGAGCCAACACACATTGATGGTGCAGTATACGCGCAGAGCAGAAGTGCAGCTCTCGCGTGGCGTTTCACATGTGCCACTTCAGGTGAAGCAGGCACGATGTGCGCGACTTCCTCATAGAAGGCAGGCACGAATAGTGCAGACCGCTACCTTCGAATTTCCACTCTTTCCTCTCCTCCCACCAAACTCTTCATTCATCATTGCACCCCCGAATTCGCGAGCAGCAGGCAACGCCATGGGGTCAAGCAGAGGCGACGCCTCGATCCAGCAATTCTTCCTGCCAACACCGAGCACATCGCCCACCAAGAGGTACGTTTCTGAAGGGTATCAGACAGTGAGCAGTGGACTAGGGTGGACCGCGCGAGACATGCGCTGCACGACGCGATCCGCCAACGCCATAGTCAGTCACTGCCATGTGGTTCTTGGGTATGGCTGACACGCTTCTGTTGGTAGGCCGGAGCCAGCTAGCGGAGATGGCTTCACCGCCGAGGAGGTTCAAGATGTCCTGGCACCAAAGCTCAGGGAGTGGTATCCTGAGCAAGAGTACGAAGACTGCGAAATAAGTGCTTTGGAGCCAGGACCCAGGGCTGTGACATTTATGGGTCGTGTCGGCAATATCTTTGATGTCGCCAATACGCAAAAGACTCCACGCTCAGCCAAAGGCTGCATCAAGATTTGCCTGAAGGATGGCATGGCTGCGATCACGGTAGAACCTTGCAGTCAATCTTCCGCACATCATGCGCTGACCGTCCCAGGTTCGCATTTGGTATGCATCCCGTGTACCCAGTCTTCGCTTGGGCTCGCTTGTCAGCATCTGGACAAGTCACAGTAGGTGCTTCGTCACATCAACGATAGAACACAACGTACTCACTTCCAGCAGTTAGCAATGGCGAAAACGGCACGCTCTCAAGCTCAAGCGCACCACTGTTCGCCTCTCTATTTCCAGAGCGTGATCGCAACTGTCACATGATGATTCACGAGAATAGCGATGTGGGCACATACAAGACACCTCTAGCATATCGCCCAGGCTTGCCATTGAACGGCCTCATGACTCTGCAAAACTTCATCGATGGCGGCTACGATGTCGTCGATGCCAAGGTCTTGGTGGTCGTGAAGAGCATTGGTGCGAAGAATAGAAGTACGTCCAATGTTCTGGTGAGTAGTGTTCAGCTACGTGACAGTCCTGCTGACCTCCTCTGGAGTTACCCGCAAGGATGAGTCAGTCACGGAGAACATCAATCTACAGGTCCAGGACGACACAGCCGAGGCCACGCTTGGCTTATGGGGCACAGCCGCAGCCTCTCCCTTGGGCCTCGAGGCGGGCGTCACCAAGACTGGCTTGGAAGCAGTGAGTGCACGTCGGGGCTGGAAAGCTGGCGAAACAATCCTCCTTATCCAGGCACCTGGATGGAAAATCGGAAGAACGGTGAGACCTGCCGGTCAGAACACGTGCTGATTAAGAAGACTGACTCTATAGACATATCTAAGCCTCACGGCCGCCTCCATCGTGGATGTAAACCCGAGCCTTCCAGACACGGACTGGCTTCGACATTGGTCAATACGGCAACGCAGCAGAGAAGCCACCAACCCGGCATTCCCAGAGGACACCTTCGACCTCGATGCAGTAACAGCAGGCCCGATTCGTTGCCTCTTTACACTCGCAGACCTTGACGATTTCGCCCGTTGCGCACCCAGTGAGACCTTCCAAGGCTACCTGAGTCTGATGATCATGGAAACGAAACTCCTCGGTATCTGGAAACGTCATCAGCTCTTGTCGGGCGAGTGCTGCAATATCCCTATCTATGCTAATGCCCTGACATCTGTATGCAAAGGCTGCGACAAAGAAGTCGGCTTGAGGCTGAATCCGAAGATTCTTGGTCAAGTCATGGACGAGACAGCCGTCATAGCATCTGGACGACTGCTGTTCTGTGATGCCGCTTGGCGAGAGTTACTGGGCAGAGACACTCAGGATCTACTGAAGCTGGGCGAAGACGAGATGAAGTACTTGTCCGACAGGTTGCTGTTCTGCCGAATCACTGTGATGTTCGGCTGGACAAGCGACGAGACGAAGGCAGGAGGGCGAATCTGTGTAATGGGTATCCGCAGCTGATGCGAAATGCTAAGATGCATGTGAGGATGGTTGATTGCTATAGTACTGTCGATGATTTGCTGGAATGTGATGGGCAGCTCAAAGCAGATATCTTCATGGAAGCTATGGGACGAATGCTTGATTTGAAGTCCTCGCAGGCCCCTCAATCATGTCATTGCCATGTCTCGTGGCTGCGAGAAAAGGGGAAATGGCAGCGTTGCGTCCGTGGTCATCAGGTACTAGAAGCAACATCGGAGCTCGGACTGAACCCTCAAAAGCTCGCGTAGCGGCAGGGCACTATCATCCCTAGCATGCAACACGCCGAATCAAGTGCTTGGACACGGGATGTCCGGTACAAGTCGGTAAGTAAATCCACCCAGCAAGTAGTAGCTCCATGGGGAATGCACACACGATCCTGGATTGTGGAGACTGCCGTGCTGCGTTGGGCTTCTGTGGCAAGGGCATGTAAGACAAGCCGAAGCAGTGCACAGTGGTGAGTGGAGTCGGAATCGAAGATCGATGATGGGATGCATGTAGCATAGCATGGGACTTGACGGGCGTGACGGGCTGCCATCAGAATGCTGTGCGGTTGAAATGGGAAGCTTTCCTGACCCTGAGGTCACGACATCGCGTGACAATTAAGCAGGGGGCTCTTCGTCAAGTGCTTGCAGCGGGCACCGCAGTACTGAATGCATGTGAAGGCTTCCTCTAATTCGGTCATAAACCCATGCCAAATAGATAGAGCCCGTGCTTGTTATAGAAGCGAATTGCTGTGAAGTGGTGATGTAAATGCTGCTCTGAGCGCCTACCCGACCCTATCCTCTGGGTGTCCCGTCCTTTGCAACGCCAGTGCGGACTTCGCCTGATACGCAGTACAAACTTCAAATGTGACCTCATCCACGCAGTAGGCTCGGCAACCTTCATCACCGACTAGGAGGATGCCCTGCCTGCGTTGCGCTCCGTACTCGCCGACTTTCCTCTCTGATCAACCTCTCGACCAGCTGTTCTGACGACGTAGTGTCGCTCGATGTAGGGCGCGCTCCAGCAAGAAGATAGCCTCCGTCTTCTTCGAGTTCCAAGGGCGTGACTGGGCCGGGACTGCCTAGCGGTTGCAGGCGGGGGCTCCTGGGCTTTCCAGCTTGGCTCGGTGAGGTACCACGAGCAGCTGCAGAAAGCATCTCTCGTTGATTGAAGAAAAGCTGCTTTTGCGCATCGCTATATATTCTCTGATGCGCTCTCGGTGACACAGGCGGTTGCGGTGATAGTGTACCATCTGGCGTGGTCTGCATGCTGCTATGAGCAGATGGAAAGTTTGCCGGATGAAATCTGGGTAGCGATCTAAAGGCAGGGTCAGTATACGAATACCTCATGCTAGATTGACAGATCCTTGGTATCAAAGCCGAGCCAGCAACGTCTCTCAGCGGAGTTCCGAGAGACACTGCTCTGAACTGACAGTGTCGTTGTTTCAAACAACTGAGCCAGCTCGAGAGGTTGCTAGCTTAGCCAAGACTGCATGGAATCCTCAGAATTACTTACGGGAGTTTCAGCGAGTTGTTGGGAGCTCGTCGCTGGTTGTTGCTGTTTGTCCTCGAATGAAGGGGCCGCTGTGTTGTTGTTGGCGGTTGTAGGGTGTCGAAGTGTGATGATGAGGTCCTCGGAGACGTGGGCCGCATGGCTGGAGATGTGCGTGGCGAAGGCATTGTGGTTCTGACTAACGGCGAAGTCGCCTGTCGAAACGGCTTATTGGAGGTTGGAGAGAGAGTTGTGTGTCGAGTCTGGGGGTGAGAGTCGTTGGTCGTGTAAGACATTCGATGCTTTGGGCAAAGAGCTGAGTCGTGAGAGCGGTCTTGTTGTACAGAATGATGGCCAGCAGCTGCCAGCAGTTTATTTGCGATGCGCAGCCAACAGTGGAGCCAGCCGCAGAGTCGGTATTGTGGGCCGTGATTGATGAGCAAGGCGCCTGCGTGTGCCACGTCGGTTTACCAGCAGGGCAATTGATGGACCCCTCCAACACCCGCACACCAGCGAAGGAAGCGAGCAACCGGTCGATCAGCCGTCGTGTCTTGTGCGATTCTTGAAGTGGATGTTGCGGCAGTCGTGCTCTGTCTCGCAGCATACAAGTAGGTTGATGTTGAGGAGTGAGGAAATGATGCACTGCTGTGCTGCCGATTTGCATTCCAATCGCACTTTCTGATAAGAATCTCGGGCAAGTCGGGTGTCGGGTGCCTTTTGGACCCTTGAAGCTGCTGTGGGGCTGCAAGTGTGAGGTTGTTCCTGCTTTGTGAAACGGTGCGGACAGTGTGCCGGGACGCAGTAGGACTTGCGGTAGATGATAACAGTCCTCACCTCCCTATTGACGAGCTCCAGCCAGCCGCCAGTGATCAGACGAAGATACATGGAGCCGTCACCACCGCTCACACTAGTCACGAGATGTTTCCCGCTTGACACAGATATGATGGACACGAGACGATGACGCTGCCGCTGGATGAGGTTAGCTGCCCGCTGCATCTTTGTCTGTCCAACTCGAAGCTTAAAGGACTTTGCAGGGTCTGTGCATTTTGGGACATGGCGCGAGTGAAGGAGGCGCTCTCGCGGCTTTCGCGGATAATCTGTCGCTTTGTTCTCTGAATGACAACATCTGCACCTTGATCTCATCAGCAGACCAGTAGGCAGCGCAGCACTGTCACATCGCACGGTGTGGCCTGGCGCTTCAGAGCATGTCTCGAGATCGGCGTTCGCAGGGCCAGAAGATCGAGCTGGAGTGCCGTGAGTCGGCACCCAGCACACGAGAAGCGGCAACAATACCGAGTCGCGCGCTTGCAGTAGCACATCCATCCTCACATTCTCCCGAGGACATAGCCATGATCTGAGCATGGTTGGCAGCAGCCATGGCCTGTTGTATAGTGACAGGCTGAAACAACCAGGACAACACCCAGCCTGCCGCCCTCCTAATTCGTGCTACCCTTTCGACTGTGGTGCGATTCTCTTGGTGTGTGCAGTAACAGAGGTCTGCTTCCAGCAAGACTTGGCGTTCGCCGAAGGATCTCTGCACGATGTCACAGTACTTGAGCCGCAGGAAGCCAAGAGCAGCCACTCGCTTTATCCATGCCAGTCACGCTGTGTTTGACCATAGAGAGGGTTTGAAGATGGTTGGCTGGGCCAGTGGGTGGCCGTGGAGTGTCGTCGAAGCGGTATGTGATGCCAGCAACGTCTAGTCGCTCATCTGATTTGTCGCCGGATACATACTCTCGGCTGCTGCCAGTAAATGAAGCCTTGGTTAATTCGATGCCAGAGACCTCGTCGGGTACTTCGGTACTGCAAGGTAGCTTGATATGAGCAATTCGCCGATCTCGACTGGATCGGATTTTGAGGGGACAAGCTTAGGATGGATGTTGCCCCAGCTCACTGCCACAGTGTGGAATGTTTGTTCGTGTAGCGAGCACATCTCCATGGACAGACGAGCCCCGCGGTACTACCTGCCTGTTTGATGCAGCTTGTTGCTTCGTGGCCGATCCAGCATCGTGAGCAAGCTGGCGATAACATAGGAGCGGATGGCCAGCTCCTGCCTGTCCTGGCAGTAAAAGTGACTGTATTACGAGGTCGTCATCCCGACAAAGATATCGTCTCCTGCTCGGGCTGTGCGGGTCAAAGTGATCATTGGGACGACTTCGTGATTGCATGATGTCCGTGGGCTTAGATGGATGTCGGCGTGTGAAATTCTACGACCGAGTGGGTATCAACTGTGTTCAAATACCACCTAACCATAGGAGGTAGTCTCGCGCATCGCAGAGCGAGAGAGCCTCGAAAGCGTGCACTCATCAGCAACGGGCTTCGCCTCAGTGAGAGCAGACTCTTTGAGATTAGTGTGTGGGAGCTCCGACCAATGACAGATAAGTAATGAGCCGAGGAGCGAGAACCCAATCTGTGATGCCTGCCTGATGTTTGCCTTACTGACACCCAACCCCGAAACGTGCGACTTCTTATACAGCGGGGGCTCCCGTCGGGCTTGGCGTCGAAAATCCCACTGCAGGAGCGACCGGCTTGTGTTAATTCTTCTTCTCGCACGCTTTACAAGCAGCAACGACGACCAACAACCGCCACGATGCCTTTCGTAAGTGATATACCGCTGGCGTGCAGCATCACTCCTCACCTCAGCGCGGCCCCAGTGGCAGATTGAGATAGAGAGTCACCGCAAGATGCTTCGGATTGGGAATCTGAAGCGCCAATTGCTGACTTGTGGATGATCGCAGACCAAGTTGGTCAAGAACTCGGCATACTTCAGGTGAGTGCAGACGCTACTGACGCTGCCATTGACCGCACTTAACACCCTATAGCCGCTACCAGACCAAGTACAAGCGTCGCCAGTCTGGAAAGACCGACTACTACGCCCGCAAGCGCCTCGTCACCCAGGCCAAGAACAAGTACAATGCGCCAAAGTACCGCCTAGTCGTCCGCTTCACCAACAAGGACATCATCGCCCAGATCATCACCTCTGAGATCACCGGCGACAAGGTCTTCGTCTCCGCCTACGCCCACGAGCTCAAGCGCTACGGCATCACCCACGGTCTCACCAACTGGGCCGCCGCCTACTGCGTTGGTCTCCTCATTGCCCGCCGCGCACTCAGCAAGCTCGACCTCGCCGACACTTTCCAGGGTGTGGAGGAGCCAGATGGCGAGTTCGGTCTGACCGAGCCAGCCGAGGTTGATGGTGAGGAGCGCCGTCCATTCAAGTGCTTCCTCGACGTCGGTCTCGTCCGCACCAGCACCGGTGCCCGCGTCTTCGGTGCCCTCAAGGGTGCTTCCGACGGCGGTGTCTACATCCCACACTCCGAGAAGCGTTTCCCAGGCTACGACATGGAGTCCAAGGAGCTCGACGCCGAGACCCTCCGCAAGTACATCTTCGGCGGCCACGTCGCTGAGTACATGGAGACTCTTGCCGACGACGACGAGGAGCGCTACAAGTCTCAGTTCCAGGGCTACATTGACGACGAGATTGAGGCTGACGGCCTCGAGGAGCTGTACGCCGATGCACACAAGCAGATCCGCGAGGATCCATTCAAGAAGGATGAGGATGAGGGCGAGAAGAAGTCGAAGGATCACTGGAAGGCCGAGTCGAAGAAGTTCAGACAGGTCAAGCTCACGCACGCCGAGCGCAAACAACGCGTGCAAGAGAAGATCAAGGCTCTCGCCAGCGAGGCATAATCGGACAGCTACGAGCCATGATCGTTTTCGTTTTCCGCAGCACGTCAGACAAGGCTTGCATGCCCGGCGTTCAAAAGGGGCTGGGCAGAGGCAGGCGAAATGAATGCGAAGGCTTGCGTGATGATATCCCACATAATTTTCTCTCTCATTTCCCTCTCATTGTGCGTCGTAATATGTCGTCAATGCTCATGCGCTACCACAAAAGGAGCACGTATGCCCTCTCCCAAACAGTGCTAAACTCGTAACATCATTTACGCCGTGGCCGCGACTTTGCGTCACTGTACAATGAAACGTCCTTGTCAGTGCAGTGCGGTCCTGTACATCTCCCGCCAAAGCCTCCCTACTCCCGCCTGGCGTCCTGCGCCACGTTCATTCGTGCTTTCATCTGAGCCTCCTTGAATTGTTCCCATCCTTGCGGATCTTGTTCCTGCATAGCCCTGAGATCTTGCAGGTTGGCACCTACCTCCTGTAATGCTGCGTCCCAACTACGATTCTCGACCACAGATTTGAGCTCGGGCCCAGATATAGAATCGAGCTTCTCCTTAACCGCCCTCAGACGCTGGAGTTCCCCAGCCTTCCACGGAATAGAGTCGTCCTCCGGTGCTACGGCAGAGGCCGGTGAGTCTACCACGTTGCGACGGATGCGCTGTCCAAGACGATGTAGGTGGCCCTCTTCCATGGCCAGGGCGCGAGATGCCAGTGACACGTCGCTGTTGTGTCGAGAGACTGCTGGACGGTAGCGGCCGATATCATCCTCGTCGTCAGAAATGTTTGTGATTTCTGTTCCTGCAGTACTGACAGAAAGAGGGCCAGACTGTTCTGTGACAGAAGACGACAGCGAGGGAGGCTGGTTTGGTGGAGGGGGTGCAATGCGGGTCTCTGGGTATTCCTCTTCGAAGCGCTGGATCATGCTTTGCAGGGTCTGGTCCAAAAAGTTGAGTCTCCTGAAAGCCATTCCGTCACCAGTGTTGGCCTCTTTAGCGAGTGCCGGCTGCAGCCTCGCGCGAATCTTCCGAGCACTATCCAGTAAATTCTTGCTCATTTTCTTGGCTTTGAACTGCTGTTGCTGATCTAGACCCGCGGATGAGCCCGGCCTTTCTCGAGGTGTTCTAGTACCGGTTGAAGGTGGACCTGCGACACTGGTACGACGAAGATCGTCTGCCTTCTCGCCAAGGACATATTGAAGTGCTTTGACCACCCCAGTCCCACCAACAATGTAGTTGTCGTCTGGTGCGGGATCATCGTTGTCGTGATTTTGGAAGTTGCCTTCGACGTGGCCCACCAGATGCATGAGCACATCGGGCACTGCAATTTCTCTCAAATGTTGTTCCCCACCATGCGATTCAGTGAGCGATGCAGCCGCATCTGCGGTCATGGCAGCGATATCTCCAGTCGCTTCAGCGACGGCAAATCTCTCCATGTTGCGTAATGAATAGGCAACGACCTGCTTGGCCAATGCCTTCACAACCTCACTGTTTTCAGGGCTTGGTACCTGTTCACGAGTCAGTAAGATCGCTGATTGCTTCGAGCTTGTCACACTTACATCGATATCAACGCAGATTAAGGTATTTGACACTCTGACCGCGGCCATATACGAAGCATATAACGCACATGCTTCCTCTTGGTTAGCCTCGTCCTTGGCATGTGCAAGAGCAGTAAGCTGCGGATTCTCCAGAATGTTGAGATGAGCAAGCTGCGGGCCTTCTGGAAGCACATCTGCGAGTGCAATGGCCTGCTTGGGGCTCATCGACACATCAGCCAAGTGTAACCGCTTGAGAAATTTCAATTGACCAATGTAGCGCCGCAGTAGTGATATCGTGCCATTGTCATTCAAGCAAAGGTCGCGATTGTGGCTGAGGTCAAGAAATCTGAAGTTTTGCAGTTTGACCAACGCCGAAAATAGCGGCTTGATCGATGCAGTGTTTAGGTTGCAGGCAGCCAGCGACAGACCCCAGCAAGGAGTACCGGACCTGCTGTTGAGCGCTTCTGCTATCAGGCCAAGCTTGTTGCGAAGATCATTACCGCCCAAGTCTAGTCCGCCGCAGACACCAGATTGCAGGTAATGCAATACAGCATCGAGGCCTTCGTCGTCCAGCTGGGTACCCGCAAGACCAAGCCTGTTGACGCCGCAGACGATGGCACCATCGACAACTTTTCGGATTTGGGACGCTTTCAAGCCGCACTCCGAGAGAATGAGCTCTTCCAGCTTGTCTCCACCCAGGCGCTGACTCAAGCACTTGAAGAACGTCTCAGCCGCTTCGGTCTCCTGGCCAGAACACCGGGAGTCCTGCTGTGGACTCTTCAAAGATGGGCCTGGGGTTCCAGGAGGTAATGTGGTGGGAAATTGAATCATCGAAAGGTCGATGGCTTTCAGTGAACGGCACATGTAGAGGAAAAGGCTGATATGTTTCCATCCAGCTCGTGTAATCCGAGGGTTGTTCTTCATATGTAGCTTCTCGATGACGCCAGACC
The DNA here is from genome assembly GCF_020509005.1 of Fulvia fulva. Classification (NCBI taxonomy): domain Eukaryota; kingdom Fungi; phylum Ascomycota; class Dothideomycetes; order Mycosphaerellales; family Mycosphaerellaceae; genus Fulvia; species Fulvia fulva. Next base: position 3,797,122 of record NC_063012.1, read on the forward strand.
GCTCTTGGTGAGCCACAACTCGAGCGTTTTCTCGGTGCTTGGGAGACATGCTCTTACGCTTCGAAGGCTCTGGCTTCTTAGCTGCCAATAAACCAGCTAAGATGCATCGTAGCCCTTCGTCGCTCAGATCCGCGTCCTCTAGCAAGAGCCGTTTGACTGCCACCACGGCCAGCCAGTCACCAAGCGTGATCATATCAGCAAGCTGTAGTCTGGAGCCGGTCAGGTCCAAGGTATGGACGACACCCGGTTCAGATGGGGCACAGCAAGTGGGTGCCATTAGCTGTTCCGTGATTCTTTTCAAGATAGGAGTCTCTCGCAGTTGGCAGCATCTGCGGTATATACGCACTGGGTCGGTAGTAGGTCGATCGCGCTTAGCGTGTGGGTGAAGTTGAGTACTGCCATTTTGTCCGTTCGGGAGCAGTTGGCTATCTGGCAAAGAGGATGGGATAGTATCTGCGTCCATCCGAGCCGCGACATCTGCGTCCATCGAAAGCTCCACTGGGATTGATCCATTTTCCTCAGCTCTTCTTCGTCGCTTCTCCTTTCGCTCTTTTCGCTCGTCTTCTGACTTCTTCTTCTTCTCTCGCGTCCTCTCCGCGGACAGCTGATCCTCTGCTTTCCCGCCAGGCGGGCTTCCATCACTAGAGTTCTTGGTCACGCAGGGTATTTGGTCACCATTGGGTATGTCCCGCGGCACGGGCAGTGGCTTCCTCTGTCGATCCGGTGTCACCCCATCCTCCATTCCCTTCTCCTCTTTCAGGGCTTCCGGATGCTTCATGGCCTCCCCCTCTGCTCGTTCCTTCATCTTCATGTCCTTCTTCCTCCGCCTGCGCTCTTGATCATCCTCGTCATCCTCATCTTCATCCTTGTAGCGCGGGCCACCGGCGATCTCCACGTCCACACAAAATGCGACCTTCCTCAATGTGCTCGTGTCCATCTCTGGGACGAGACATCTCTCCCGATTTGGATCAACATTCAGCACTCGTCGCTCGCAGACCCCGCCTTTCCCGCTGATCCTGGGCGCGCTGCTGACTTGGGAGCCCGCCGACAGCTTGCGCGAGAGGGTGGAGAAGAAGCCCGAGCCTTCCTTTGGTCTCAACGGGATGTACGGTTCGGCTTCCTCGGAGACTTGTGCCACAGCACCCTGCTTAGGAGTGCCATTGCCATTCACCGCGGCAGCCGAGGGCAATGTCGCCTGGGGGCCTGAGCGTTCAGGAGTGGACGATTGAGACGAGGAGAACTTGTTGCTGATGTTGGAGATCCATGAATTGCTCCGCGACTTCCTGCCGTCGGTGCCTCCCCCCAGCTTTTCAGAGCTGGCGCGATTCAGTAGGCCAGGCCGCCGCGACGTCGTCTTGGCAGAGGCAGTGCTCGCAGGAGGCGTGGGCGAAGATGTGACGGGGGCTGAGTTTGTTGCATTCTTGGCCGGCTCGGAGAGCGTCTGGGGAGTCACCGGACTCGGAAAGTAGTCGTGCTTTCTCGTGTCGTGGGCCAGCTGCGGGCTGGGTAGAGGTGACGCTGAGGCCCTGTCGCTATCGCTGTGCGCCAGTGGTGTTTTGGTCGGCGTTGCGGCGACATGCTGCTTCCTCTGGTCATGCTCTGCACACACCAGCGTTAGTATGTAGTCTACAGTATACACGCCTACTTACCCTTCGGGGCTTTGCTGTGGTGCAGCCAGCTCACGTCGACGCCGTGGATGCTCTCCATGTTGCGCCGGGCCGAGAGGAGGTCGTCGCTATTGAGCTGCAGTCGCCATGTCCGCCGCAGAGGGGGAGACTCCGGGCGGTGCGGGTGCGTGCGGCGCAAGTGGTATTGGTGGTGGTGGTGGTGGTGGTGGTGGTGGTGGTCGTCGTCGTCGTCTAGCGAGCAGGCACGTGTGCTGGCGGCTTTGTATCTCTCCGCTGTGCTGCTGCTGTGCATGTACACGCTACCTCGTACACCGCGACCGCGTGACGCTCACAAAACTCGACGGCAATGCGCGAGCAGGACATTGACTGTTTTATCAGCACGGCACACCCCGATCAGCACCTTCATTTCTGCGGCAGACCAACACACTGGCCCACCCCCATCGGCCGAATCAGCAGCACTCTAACAAGGACATCCTCTCAAGCGCGCACCCGAGCCTCTTCATCTTCCGGGTTGCTGCAACCACTTTGCTTCGGACCCCGAATTAGCCTTCACCAGGGCCTCCAGCCGCTCTTCGCAAGCTGACACAGACTGCGGATGAGTTGTTGAGAGACGATCGTCAGGCAGTCCTGACTTGTTATAGGTATCGTCCTACCCCATGCATGCCAAGCAGCGAATATATCCTAGACACTGCTTTCCGAAAAGCATCGTGGTCGACAATTTGCTACAAGTTGATACTGCACTTTACTCACAACTCGCTGTCAGAATTGAGCGATTTCTCCGTAAGCATGTCTATCAACCCCCAGGATTAAAGGCCTGGATGCTATCTATACAGCATCTGTCTGCGCCGGAACGTTATTCTCTACCCGAGAATCCTAGTAGATACAAGGGTATCGGCGAATTAGTGGTCAACATCGAGCGGGAGCGAGGGAAGAAATAACGTTCCGACGCAGACAGATGCTGTATCTTTTCTCCATCTGCATACAGTACAATGCGGCGCTGATGAAAATCAGAGACGAATAGAAAGCATAGCAGAGTTTCCGCTGATTGTTCTGTTGTCTCTTGCGGCAATTAAACTAGCTTCTATACGTGTAAGCGTTGATTGTGATGCTGCTCTCAATGAGCACTGCAATGCTGCGTGTCCCAGTGTTCAATGAGAGCTTGCATCTTGCCTGACATCAAGGACATGAGGCAAAGAGCAAGCGTAAGAATCGACGTACGGCTTTTCTGAATGCTAAGAACCAAAATGGTGCAGCTATCAGTCGAATGCATTGCAGGCTACCGAAGGCAATTTGTTGCGCTCAGAGCTTGCCCTGGCGGCCCGCAATAGTTATGATACTTATACAGCGCATCAACACTGCTTACCAGTCACAGCCACTTTCTGGCTTAACAGGCCTGCTGGTTCGTACATCTTGCCTGGACGGAAAGCGACACCGTCGCTAACAATCTCCAGGCCCAATGGCAAGGCGCTTGACTACGATTCACTCGGCATCAAGAGATTGCAGGGTACGCTTCCGCCTGCCGCGTCCACATTGACGCACATCCTAACGAGTCTCCAGTTCGATCCCTGCGTAGGTCATGCTTTTTGCCGTTCTCAGAACATCCATTGTCGATTGTGAATTCCTCTTCATGTCGCTGTGGTCTACTTTCCTCCACTGTCCTGCTCGAGGTAGACATTGTTTTTGCTTGCCATGGTTCTTACGTATGTAACCAGCGTAACGCTCCATCTTCTAGCGATTGTATTTCATACTTCCGTAGAACGACCAGTAAATCTGGTATCTATGTATGGCCGCCCGTCGTCGACACTGAATGCATATACGCTCATGGAAGAGACGAAAGCCACATCGTAGCCACACATCGTGTTGAGCATTGGCATTCGTGGCGGCTTGCCATGGCTGCAATACATACGGCACTGTTCTACAAGCGTACAGTATCTGCGAGGTCGCTACACATGTCGTACTTCAACGTCTACCTTGGCCATACGGTGAGCCTGTTCCTGTAAGCCCGTAAGCTTAACATCTGCCCAGGTGTACGTCCAGGAGCTATGAACTGTGAACTCGGACGTGTAGGTGTATTTAGTGAACTCGGCGTCACTGCTCTCAATAGGTGGGATACGTGGCGGGCTGCAGAATTGTGGTTTGCCATTATGCCCATGTCAGCATACGCACCCTCGCAACCCACCTCAGGCTGTACTCGGGAGAAGAGTCAGGCCTTCGAGCTTGTACTGTCAGTCCTGCGAAGGACAAACATGTCGGGTATCTCATGTGGGTTGGGCGAACTACATCATGAGGCGGCCGGTTGATAGGAAACCAGAACTGTATTGAAGATCATGCTATGGCCTTGACCCATTCTCAATGGATCCTGCACCAGTAAGCTATGATGGCCGCCGTGGTGCAACCACAGATTCCTCGTACTTCTGTGTGGCACTTTACGCTTGGCCTGCGCGCCTGATCCATCGCCCCTTTCGTCCAGGCGCAGCGAATTGTTTGTCCGCTATCTCGATGTGAGGTCTACCTTCGCTTGGTTATGCCCTTCAAGCGCCTTGTTTCGCCTTCGCAGCTGTTTGCGACGCCTCTATTACTGCTGTCAGCTACCTGTCCATAACTCACAAGCGCTACACCGGCGCCAGTTGTGACATACCTCTTCGTGTAGCGTCCTCTAGCAGTGGCGTGTCTACCGCAGCAGCTGGCAGATGAACGTATCGCACCACACTGCCTCGAATGAAGACATTCTTGACCGAGCTCTGTATTTATAAGGCGTCAGTCTTGATCTTGCCCAAACGTGACCGCTGTGCACCGCAACATCCCATGATTATCTCCAAACCATCCTCCTTCAATCGTGATTCTCCTCATTGTATATCCCTCACTCACCAAATGTGGATACTTCACCTCCTCAACCACAGAGATATCATCCAGCTTGATGTTCAAATATTGATCCACGCTCTTCAATGTTCCTCGGATCGAAATGTCGTTCTTGAGCTCGACGGTGACTTCGTGGTTGACAAGAGTCTTGAAGAAGCTGAAGAACAGCATGATGATGAGATCGGAGTGGGTGGACGTCAACGTGGTGGTGGCGGCATTGTTTGCGACAGGAAGGTGAATGTGACTGAGGTTTGAGATGTCAATGACGCTCGGGCCATCTAGAAGCCTCAGGTGTCAAACAGATCATCAACAGTGAGACAGTAGCACACGAAGGTGAGGACGTTTGAGTGGAATGCGGGTCAGATATGAGAGATAGGTACGGCCATTATTGGTTTGCTGGTATAAGTGTTCATGAGACTTCATCTCCAAAGTTGCACCTCTCCCTATGCCTTCCTCGCCCAGCCAACGAGCAACCTCCATCCAGCGTTGCCCTTGCCTCCCTCCTCCAGTGACTTAGCAACGTTGTCAAGAACGAGCTTCTCGCTTCGACCCATCTCGCTGTTAAGCTTGAGCATCCACTGCTCCCACATCCTAGCGCCGACAAGACCAGTCATGGCGCGAACGTCCTTGGTGCTGCCCGTAAGTGGTGGGGCGTACTCGGTGACGGTGCCGTCTGTAGCAATGGACATCTCGACGTTGGCTAAAGCACCCTTTCCGGAGTCACTCCATTGAGATAACGCATCGGCGACCGGAAGGACCATCCAGGCACGCTTGATCTCGCAGAATCCAGCTCGCTTTAGGCGAGGCAGGAAGCTCTTGCCCGAGCATGGCTCATAGCCTCGAGTCTTCAGGTTGAAAGCGAACTCGACGCCAAGTGCTTGACTTACAGCATCAGCGTGGACGAGCTCAGCGTCCAGCAAGTCAAACTCGAGGTAGCCTCCAGGCTTCAGAACACGAAGGCACTCGCGGAGGGTGAGATCCCACTCATCGGCTGCCGAGCCCTTTGGCCAGATAGTCTTGAGGTGTGTGTAAAGGTTGCGAGCTGACACAACATCGAAGAGGTTGTCCTCGAATGGCAGCTCCCACAACTTTGGTGATGTGACAACGAAGTGGTTCGATGGTCCATCAAGGGAAGCAACATGAGCCTCGGCGTCCGAAGAGACTGTAGTGTACACTGCTGCATCTGGGTGGTCATGAGCGACGGTCCATGCCCAGCTGCAGTGTACTTGACCAGCAAGGTCCAGGATGGAGACATCCTTGCGACCCTTGAAGCTCTGCACGATCGGACTGGTCAACAGCCTGCCGCCATTGACCTCCTTTTGAGCAGCGAGATGCCACGATGATGATTGCAGTTGCTCAAGAGCTTGTCGCTCGCGATCGGCTTTGGCGATGAGTTCTTTCTTCTCATCCTCTGCAGCGACGGGCAGAAGCGATGAGACGGGACGTTGCGGTGCAGGTCGATCGGCATTCGTGATCTCGTATTTGCCATTCAGCTGGTTTGCATGCTGCTTCTGCAAACTCACGCGGTTGACGTGATCAGCCTCAGCTCTTGCCTGACGGTGCGCGAACACATCACGCGCGCGTTGCGAGCGCTTTGTGAGGCGCCATGCTTCCCAGAACGTACCGTCATGGATAGGGGAGATACGCTTCTTGTCAGCTGGGCTTGACGCTGACAATGCCATTGGCGACTCGGTCTGCACATCAGCGAACCGCACGGATTTCTTGCCTGGTGACGTGTCCTCAACGATGAAAGCTTGACCGATGGGAGTGCTTGGAACAGCTCCTTCGACATCTCGAAAGCTCTGCGCAACATGGTCTTCTTCGCAGATAGCTTGCATGTATGCATCTTGAGCAAACAGCCATGAAGCCGTGCGATCAATGTTGGCGGAAGCATTTTGCTTGAGCGCGTCGTCGTAGCTCTCGTCAATTTCCTCAACCTCTTTGACGACATCGGTGGGGGAGAAGAGAACCTTTCGTGCGGTGACTGGGTCTTGTGTGCTTGCTGGAGAGGCAAGTGCCACGACGTGTTCGACAGCGTTATCGGGGCGTACTTCCCAAGGCAAGTTGTAGAACGATGTGGCTGTGCTGGTTGGCAATGGTGGAGCATCGCTTTGTCTGAAGGGCACGCCATAGAACTCGGCGGCGGTGCTGGTGTTCGGCGCGGCGTCTGCATCGGCCCAGGCTTTGCGCGCGATGGTGGAGTCGAGCGAGGCGAAGAAGCCACCAGGCGACGGTACTGATAGTGCAGACAATTCATCGTCAGCCTCATTCGGGTCTCGAGGCACCAAGCTGGAAGTGTCGATCCTGAACCTCCTCGTGATTGGTGGCGAATCGGCGATCTCCTTCATCTCCTCCATTGCTTCCTCAGGGATCTCAATCACGGTTTGCTGTGACTGCTGTTGGTCTTCGCCGTGAATGTGCTGAAGGAGATCGATCGTTGAGCGGCTGAGGCGAACGTTTGGCTCCCATGAGTTCTCGTCGTCCAAAGGTCCCTGAATGTCGGGTGTCGAGGGGCAGCTTGAGATCGCAAGTTCCTCGGATGTCAGGCTACCATCAAGTGAAGGAGCAGATGTGGTACTCGGAACACGTAGGTCACGGTCTTGTAATCTCGAGAGGATCGCTGGCGACAAGCTGACTTGAATGGGCGGAGAAAGCGCTGATGCGGACCTAAGCTTCTCAATCGTCGGCCATTGACCTGGAGATGGGATCACCAGGGAAGGATATCTGGCCTTCGGGTCTTTGCTTCCCACGCGCTTCTTGACTGAGGTTGAGAGCTTGATGGGCACCTCCTCTGAGTCGCTTTCTGAAATGTCGTAGAGCTCGTCGAAACTTCTGGAGCTCCGCTTACTCCAAAGTGAGCTCTGGTCTGACTCGGAATCAGAGTTGCTCATGTTCGTGCTGCTCTCCATGGGAATTGCCAGAGTGTTTGAGACCGCGGCCTTGGGGGTCGGGAAGTCGTCGCTCACTGGCGAAATGACGAATGTTCGTGGCTGTAATCTTTGTGGTGGTGCTCTTCGGAGCGAGACCTGAGGTGCATCTTCTATTACTGTATTACGCGGTCCTTCATTATTGCGAGCCGGCGCGGAGGGTGTGTATGCGGTCGGTTGTAAAGTGATGTTGGCCATGTCTGTTGGCCTGGCTCAATCGCCACTTCTTTTGGGTTTTCTGATGCTTGAATGACTGTATGCCGACCTGCGGTAAGGATGTACAAACTTCGATCAACGAAGTAGTGAGTATGCACGCCGAAAGAAGAAACGAAAGCGGAAAGAGAGCGCAATCGGACCAACACCACGATCAGAGAAAGAGAGCAGTGGGCCGGCGAGGAAGAGTCAGCAGGCTGTTTGGCAGCGAAGGGCCCTTATACAGGCCGAGACGTCTCATCAGCACCATAGCGCCAGTCAAGGTCCGGAGCGCGCAGCAGGGCGGTTAGCAGGATTTCGATACTCATGCGACGGCGACGTGGTCAACGCTGGCGCTAACATTGAGCCGCATCGTGACGCGCATGTCTGGTTGGTCTCCAGCAGAGCAATTCTCCACGGACGGGCATCGCAAGTCCAGGCGATGGGAGTACAGCCAAGGCCAGCGCTATGGCGGGAGAGGCGGCCTGTCGAACGGCGATGGGTGGCTGAGAGGAAGCGCTGAGGAACTGCTGCGGGTTTGAGAGGGCGCCTAAGTTGGGGCCAATGAAACGAGTATACTAGGTGCTGCGACATATAGCCTGATATAGGCGCAGGCTGTGGACCCTGTGGTACAGTGATATAGCCCGCATGCTGGAACCGCCCAGCGGCCCAGGACGAGATGCATTTTCCGGTGGGGATCGAAGTCGCGTGGGATCCGCGCCACTTCATCGTGCGGCCCGTGGTATCGCCGGGCATCCCCCCCCAAATGACGGTATGCTATCAACAATTTCATGTCTGTTGAAACAGTGCAGTCCGTCGACACTCACCCAATACTTATGACCTTTGGAAGCTCTTGATATCGTAGCCAAGCAAAACATCGTCAGGCGACACTGCAACCCGTCTGCTCCAACAACCACGTCTACCATGGCTCCGGCAGCAATCATTGCGCCCTCTATCCTCAGCGCGGACTTTGGCGCTCTAGGCAAGGCATGCTCAGACACGATTGAGCAAGGCGCGGATTGGCTGCATGTTGATATTATGGATGGGCACTTTGTGCCAAATATGACCTTTGGTCCTCCCGTGGTGACCATGATCCGCTCGCACGTAGACCGACCAAAGGAAGCTTTCGGCAAGGGCACCTTTGACTGCCACATGATGATTGCTGAGGTATGAGGGGAGAGGTGCAAATATGAAGAGCGAGGATGCCGTGCTGACCGGCGCGGTAGCCGAAGAAATGGGTGAAAGAGTTCAAGAAAGCTGGTTGCGATCTGTACTGCTTCCACTACGAGGCTGCTGTATCTTCGACCTCAGCTGAGTCGCCGGAAGAGCACAACGACAGCAAGACCACTCCAAAAGAAATGATCAGGTTCATTCACGAACAAGGCATGAGGGCTGGTATCGCGATCAAGCCGAAGACCGGAGTCGATGTGCTATATGACATCTTGGACAACCCAAACAAGGATGAAGTGCCCGACGTATGTATGTCCTGGACGTCAGTCGTTCTACGCTGACCTTATCAACAGATGGCGCTCGTGATGACTGTGGAGCCCGGGTTTGGTGGCCAAAAGTTCATGCACGACATGATGCCAAAGGTTGAGGCCCTCAGAAAGCGATATCCCAACCTGAACATCGAAGTCGACGGTGGTCTCAGCGAGAAGACCATTGACACAGCAGCGGACGCAGGCGCCAACGTGATTGTGGCTGGCAGTGCAGTATTCGGCGCAAAGGACCCCAGTCAAGTCATCGAGGCGCTAAGGCAGGCAGTCGAGAAGCGTCGGTGACTTTCAGACAGCAGACTGTAGGATAGCTCAGCAAGTCTGCTGCACATGAGAAGGTGAATGAATCGTGCAGGCCCAGAGAGAATACTGTATGCTCGCGACTGGCAACCCTGAAATAGAAATAAGAGTTTGTTGCGCGTGATGCACAGTGCACAGCCCAATGAAAGTCAACTGTTGTCTAGGTGACATTAGTCGATACTTGATTGAGTAGGCCTAAGTTTAGTGGAGGTGTGCACAACGTGCGACTGTGCACCACGCGCAACAAACTTCTAGAGTTCGTAGTCAGATGAAGGGACCTCGAGGAAGTGTTCGGCATCTGCCTCCTCGAATAGCCACTCGATACAAGGCGACGGCAGGAATAAACTCCCACTTGGTTTTTTCGACTTCCGCAACATCGCGCCCTGCGGACTTGTGTTTCTCGCGTAGATTTCGAATGTCTGCTCGTCTGCCTTGTATCTCCGCTCGATACTTATAGGATGCTCGTTGTCGCAAGTTGTTGTATAGAAGTCGTCGCAAGTGTTATATATAAAATGTGCTTTTGGCGGTTGTGAACCTCCAAGGGTAAGCGTAGCGGAGTGGAGCTCTATACTAACCCTTCTGGACTTTAAAGTAGCGTGCGATCCACGCTACCCCTGCCCGACGTGCAGTGCTTGTTGTACGACGACCGTATGTTGTACGACGACCGTATGTTTGCGAGTTCGCGAACAGGCACAGCGCGATAGGTCACGTGCTACCGAAGCTTAGAAGTGAACCAATCATAGGGGGGCTTGGCGATCGTCCGGGGCTGGTGATAGAGCTCCACTCCCTCGCTGACGCCACCACCTACGTGCTCGCAAGCTCGCACTACGGTGGATGGCTAGCGCGCGGTCGCTACGCTTAATGATATCTATATATCGTGTTTCTTGCTTATCCCGAAGGGTCTAATTCTAGAAACATAAGTAATAGCTAATTAGTCCCTAAGTAAATTATGCCTAAGTATTACTTGCTGTCCTAAAAGGCTAAATATCAAGCTTCGAGACAAAGTAAGATTTAGCTACTATACTATTAGCTTTTAAGCAATATTGAGCGAAGGAATCACTAAGTAAATATTTATTTTATATTTCTAAAATTTTGAGATCTAACGTACTTTACTACCGAGCGGGCTATACTACCGAGCGGGCTACTTTTACTAAGAACTATACCACTTCCACTTTAATTATGACGGTATCTTAATACGACGACATCCTATAGAATCGTTACTAGGAGGACAATTCCTCTTTAGATTCTTCGCTATTGTCATGGTCTCCCCACAGAGTGTACAGAAGGTGGGGACAGAAGAGCCTCAGAGTGCTCAGAAGTCGTCAAGAAGTGACAGTCCAGCTTGGTGTGTGAGCGCCAAGAATCACATGCCCCGCAACGTTCGCTACGGGACCCAGCCCTCCAAATTCACCCCTCTACCAAACCTTGACAGATTCACTTCGGCTCGTGACTGTGTGACTCACGGCACTCCCGCGAGCACCCGCGACTGCGCTGGACCCTGGAAGAAGCACGTGGAAGACTCGGAACGTAGGGCAGGTTGGAATAAGGTTTTGAGCAAAGCTGCTGAGCGCGGCTTCGCACGGGTTAGCCCTGTTGATGCGGGGACACGCACTCGCGAGGGTCGCGTATAAATATCTGGCCTTCCCCAGGCCTCTCTTGCTTTCTTCGTCTTTTGTTTTGTGTAGCAATCATACCATACCCTTTTGCATCTGCACTTCGCACCTGCATTCTCGCTTTCACCCTTGCATCTCACAGGCCAGGCTCTCGCCCTGACATCACAAAAGACCAACAAACCGTCAACCACTCGAGTCATCCTCATGGGTGACCACGCCACCGATAGAGGTGTCAACCTCGACAACCAAGACACTCCATTCCACTTCAGTGAGTGGACTGACATCCCCTTCTCGAACGCCGCTGCCTTCGGTGCCTGGGCAAACGCCAACCCCGACACCGCCTACGCTCTCATCAACCGCACCGTCTCCTCTTTCCGCGAGACCGCCCAGCAGGTCGAGCAAGCAAACAACCAAGCAACATACCTTCAAGGTATTGTGAACACCTTCCAGAACCTCGCCCCGCACGCCGACGACAACCGCCGCCAGCACTTCTCCAAGAAGGTCAACGACCCAGACGAGTTCGACGGCAACAAGAGCAAGTTTGAGGCATTTGAGACACAGCTCACCATCAAGCTGTTGGCTAATGCCGACCACTTTCCGCAAGAGAAGGACAAAGTCACGTACGTCTTCTCCCTCCTTCGGGGAGACGCCGCGGCTCAGGTACAACACTACATCGACAACGCCACGCAGACTATCGGCTGCCCGGACGTCCTCACCTTGATGCAGGACCTCCGTGCTGCCTTTGGTGATCCAGACCGTAGAGCCACCGCCCAGAACGCCATCCACAACCTCCTCCAGAAGAACAAGAGCTTCGCCGAGTACCTCGCGGCCTTCAACCGCGACATCGGGTTCACCGGCTACAACGAAGAGACCAAGAAGAGCACTCTCCGCCGTGGTTTGTCAGCAGAGCTTCTTCGAGCCCTCGAGGACAAGGACGTCGGTGCTATGAGCTTCCGTGAGCTCGTCGAGACCTGCCAGCGCCTCGACTCCAACATGAAACACACCGCCTCTCTCCTCGCTTCCCGTTCTCAAGGTCGTCAGCCTCGTGGTCCCGGAAGCCACTTCGCTGCTCCACTAGGCGCCGCCGCTCCTACGGCTCTCCCTCCCGTCTCTGTAGGTGACGCTATGGATCTCAGCGCTGGTGCCGCCGTCCCTCGAGTCCAGGGCCTCGTCAACGGTAAGCTCACTCCCGAAGAGAAGCTTCGCCGTCGCCAGGCCGGACTCTGCACCTACTGCGGCGGTCCAGGCCACATCGCAGCCAACTGTCCGCAGCTCGCTGCTCGTAACGCCCGCAACCCGGTTCGCGGCGCTGTCGGCGCTATCGAGCCTGCTCCTGCTGCTCCCGCTGAGCAGGAAAAAGCCTAGGTCTTCCTCATCGACGCGATGAAGACCAAGAACAACGTTTACCGAAAGTGAAGAGAGGAAAGAAGTTGAGGATCAATACAGCACAGCTAGACCTGTACGACGAGACGGGCAAGGACCACGCTTGCAAACCGTTCGTCACGAATGTAAATATCGGCTCAAAGAAACTCTCTTCTTCCAATCTCACTCTCATGGACACTGGCGCACTAGGCGAGTCTTTTATGGACTATAAACTCGCGACCTCTCTCAACCTCGAACCCCAGGAACTGAAGTACCCTCGCACCCTTGAACTCTTTGACGGCACGGAGACTACCACTGGTAAGATTACTCATGTTGTACACACGTCAATCACCCTCGGAGGCAAGCGTATGTCGATCACCAGCTTCCTTACGTCCCTACCGCATCAGAAGTTTATCCTCGGCCTCCCCTGGTTCAGACGACACCGACCTATCATCGACTGGACTTCCCTTACTGTCAGCTTCCCTCCAGAAGTTCCTCCGGCACCTCCGCCTTCTCCGCCGCCTCAGCGCGGTCCTGAGTATACCAAGATCTTCCAGGTGAACGCCGCTGCCTTCACCACTGCTGCTAAGCAGCCCAAAGCTCAAGTCTTCGTCGCCTCTCTCCGCGATATCGACATCGCCCTCGAGAAGCTCGACAAGAAGCGTACACCTACCGACCCTGCTACGAAGGTCCCTCCTTGGGCACACCACATCCTCCACGTATTCGATGCTAAAGCCGCAGACGAGCTGCCTCCTCATCGCCCTCACGACCACAAGATTGAGCTAGAAGAAGGTGCAGAGACACCGTTCGGACCGTTATATTCCATGTCCCGAGAAGAGCTTATCGTCCTCAAGAGATACCTCGAAGAGAACCTAAAGAAGGGGTTCATTCGAGCGAGCCGTTCCAGCGCTGGCAGTCCCGTCATGTTCGTCAAGAAGCCCGGCGGTGGTCTACGCTTCTGCGTAGACTACCGAGGCTTGAACGCTGTTACAAAGAAGAACCGCTACCCAATACCGTTGATTCAGGAGACGCTCGAGCGCCTCTCTAAGGCCAAGTACTTCACCAAGCTCGATGTCATCGCTGCGTTCAACAAGTTACGAATGGCAGAAGGACACGAGTATCTCACAGCCTTCCGTACTCGCTACGGGCTGTTCGAGTCGCTCGTTATGCCCTTCGGCGTTTGTAACGGGCCTAGTACCTTCCAGAACTTCATTAACGACATCCTTCAGGAGTTCCTCGATCAGTTCTGCACTGCCTACATCGACGACATCCTAGTCTATAGCGAGACCAAGGAGGAGCACCGCGAGCACGTCTGTAAGGTCCTTCAGAAGCTCGCAGACGCCGGCTTGCAGCTCGACATCGACAAGTGCGAGTTTGAGAAGACCGAAGTCAAGTTCCTTGGTTTGATCATTACCGCAGACGGCATCAAGATGGACCAAGAGAAGATCGACGCTATCGTCGAATGGGATGCTCCTACGAACGTCAAAGAGGTCCAGGGTTTCCTAGGCTTTGCCAACTTCTACCGCCGCTTCATCCACGCATTTTCGGGCGTGGTACGCCCTTTGACGAAGCTCACGCGCAAGGGTGAGAAGTTCGCCTGGACCGACGAATGCCAGGAGGCTTTTGACTTGCTCAAAGCGAAGTTTGTTGAGAACCCGCTTCTACGGCACTTCGATTTCGAACTGGAGACCCGTGTAGAGACCGACGCATCCGACGGCGTGGTGGGCGGTGTCCTGCTACAACGCCGCTCGCCTGAATCCCCCTGGTTACCTGTCGCCTTCCTCTCCAAGAAGATGACCGCCACGGAGTGTAACTACGAGATCTACGACAAGGAGCTTCTCGCCATCGTCAAAGCTTTCGAAGAGTGGCGCCCCGAGCTCGAAGGCTCTGCTATGCCCGTCCAAGTAAGCTCCGACCATAAGAACCTCGTCTACTTTATGAAGAGCAAGCTGCTCAATCGTCGCCAGGCCCGCTGGAGCGAGTTCCTCTCCCGGTTCAACTTCGTGATCTCGTACACGCCCGGCAAGGCCAACTCGATGGCCGACGCCCTTACCCGCCGCCCTGGTGACTCTCCAGTTGATCGAAGAGGGGGCCGGCAAATCGCAGGGCAACAAGTCATCAAAGAGCACAACCTCTCTTCCGAGCTTCGAGAGTACCTATCGAATGGCCAGCCTACGCTCGCCGCTTCCTTTGCTACTCTCGTGCTCGCTCCTGCCTACCTTGACGAGAGTGACGATGAATCCGAGCCTGAAGAATACGCCTCGGACGCTGAGGACTTGAACGACGATGAAGAGGGCTCAGTAACGACCGACGGCTCATCCGAATCAGACTTTGAGGGGTTTGATAATGAGGAGCAGCCCGAAGGCATCATGGCACGAGTACGAACAGCGTACGATGCCGACATAGACGCCCAAGAGTTAGTTCAGGCCCTTGAATCTGGCGCGAGGACATTCCCGGGCTTCTCGCTGTCCGAGTGCGAGCTCCAGGGAGGTGTCGTCTACTTCCGTAAGAAGCTTTACGTACCGCAGCCCGAAGGCTCTAATATCCGAGCTGAGATTCTTCAAATCATCCACGACTCCGCCTCTGGGGGTCACCCAGGCGTAGCCAAGACCCACAAGCTCCTCGCTAGGTATTACTGGTGGCCGCATTCCTGGAAGGACGTCCGCCGCTACGTGCTGAACTGCGCTGCTTGCCGAAGAGCCAAAGCTAACCGCCACCGTCCCCACGGTCTCTTGCACCCTCTCCCGGCTCCTGATCGTCCGTGGAAGCACATCACTATGGACTTTATCACCGATCTTCCTCACGGCAAGACCTTCAGCGGCGTGAAAGCAAAGGCCCTTCTAGTGATCGTGGACCGTCACTCCAAGGACCGGTACATGATCCCGTGCTGGAGCATGACCGCAAAGGAGACTGCTCGCTTGTTCTACGAATTCGTCTGGCGCTTTCAAGGCCTCCCGGATAGCATCACCTCTGACAGAGGCACCCAGTTCATCTCGCACTTCTGGAAGCGTCTGTGTGCTATCCTGGGCATCAAGCATAACCTCTCGACCAGTTTTCAGCCACAGACCGACGGCCAGACCGAAATTACGAACGCTATCCTCGAGCAGGTCCTTCGTTGCTTCGTCGACTACCACCAGAAGGATTGGCCTCAGCATATCCCTGCGGTGGAGTTCGCTACTCGTAACTGGGACTCGGAGACTACTGGCTACTCTCCCTTCTATACTACGAGAGGTTACCACCCTCGTACAGGCATGGAACCAGAAGAACCTCTCCCGCCTACCGAAGACGCAAACGAGCAAGCAGCAGACGAGTTCGCTACTATGCTCTCACAGATCCATGAAGAAGTTCACGACGAGATGGTGTACGCACAAGCAATCTACGAGGATCAAGCCAATCGTCGTCGCCAGCCAGCTCCCGACTACCAAGTAGGCGATATGGTCTACCTCAACTCCAAGAACATCAAGACAGACCGCCCCTCCAAGAAGCTGAACTGGAAGAACCTAGGTCCTTTTGAGATCA
Organism: Fulvia fulva; assembly: GCF_020509005.1. NCBI lineage: Eukaryota > Fungi > Ascomycota > Dothideomycetes > Mycosphaerellales > Mycosphaerellaceae > Fulvia > Fulvia fulva. The sequence goes on from NC_063012.1 coordinate 3,813,018, forward strand.
CCGAGCGTATCAGTTCACACGCCTACCGTCTAGCTCTTCCTGCGAACATAAAGATCCACGACGTCTTCCATCCCGTACGCCTTCGGCCGTCGGCTGAGGACCCATTCCCGAACCAAAACCAAGACATGCCAGGTCCTCCCGATGAAGTAGAAGTCGACGAGCCTGTTAACCTACCTTCTGACGACTATGCCGTCCGCAAGATCCGGGGAATCCGCGTAGAGCCCAACGACGTTGAAGGACTACCGCCGATCAAGTATGAAGTCGAATGGCAAGGTTGCCCTGAGTGGGATACCTCATGGGAACCTATCCAACATATCATCTTCAATCGTCAAGCAATCGAAGAATACCACGCCCGCGCAGACGGCCCAGAAGTCAACATCGGCAGGCTCTTCGAATCTGAGCTTTTCGACGGGGCTTACCAATGGTGTATCGACCATGACATCAGGCCTAGGCCTGGTACTGAAGCTGAACATCCTCGATATGTGGAACTACTACGGCTTCGTAGGAACTCAGCTTTGTTCGGGGGGGCTACTGTCATGGTCTCCCCACAGAGTGTACAGAAGGTGGGGACAGAAGAGCCTCAGAGTGCTCAGAAGTCGTCAAGAAGTGACAGTCCAGCTTGGTGTGTGAGCGCCAAGAATCACATGCCCCGCAACATTCGCTACGGGACCCAGCCCTCCAAATTCACCCCTCTACCAAACCTTGACAGATTCACTTCGGCTCGTGACTGTGTGACTCACGGCACTCCCGCGAGCACCCGCGACTGCGCTGGACCCTGGAAGAAGCACGTGGAAGACTCGGAACGTAGGGCAGGTTGGAATAAGGTTTTGAGCAAAGCTGCTGAGCGCGGCTTCGCACGGGTTAGCCCTGTTGATGCGGGGACACGCACTCGCGAGGGTCGCGTATAAATATCTGGCCTTCCCTAGGCCTCTCTTGCTTTCTTCGTCTTTTGTTTTGTGTAGCAATCATACTATACCCTTTTGCATCTGCACTTCGCACCTGCATTCTCGCTTTCACCCTTGCATCTCACAGGCCAGGCTCTCGCCCTGACAGCTATCTAGTAAGTCTACTTAATAGATACGTACGTTATACCCCGACTCGCTATATCGCTTATAGCGTCGTAGCCTTAGTACTAGCCGAACACTATCTAGCGACTCTCTACTCACTACCTACCTCCTAGTATCCTCTAGAGGTATTAATTGCGACGCCTTATCGAAGGTTAGAGACCCTCTAGACTAAATATACTTACGCTTCCGTACTTTCCGCTATATAAGGGGCTCGTTAGACTTACGTAGCTTACTAATCTCGCTTCGTATAAGAGCTATCTAATACGCTATCTCTCTACTCCCTCTCTATTACCCTATTAAACGACCTTCCTCTTTCTACTACGCCTTTCTAAACCCGTAACGGCGCTCTAAGACGTAATGACACTTATAATAAATCCTGTCTCGTCGAAGTTATAGGTGTCCTAGTTAAGGATGCTATACTTCTCCTTTATATTACGTATAAGTAAGAACTACCTCTCGATAACGTCTAGATATTCTATTAGGGCTCGCTAACGATCGTATCTACGTGTTATACGAACCTTTAGCTCACGATACCGCCTAATAAACCTGTCTGTCTAATGAAGACTAGCGGGCTTAAGACCCTTCTCTTATAGTAATAAATCGGCTATTACTCGTATACTAGCCTTTAATAGCGGGAAACCTCTAAGATCTAGCTCGAGTATATAGATAGATAGATTTGTCATTCCCCTATTCTAGGACCCTATCCGGCCTATATAGGTATATATCTATTGTTATATATAAAGGGAAACCCGAATAGGTGAAAACCCTTCCCGCCCCCGACTACTCCTTATCTAGATTAGCTTTCCCTCTGAACGTACGTAGTCTATGTCACTACCCCGTTAGCCCCCGCTCCTAGCCGGTCTCGTCGCGCTACGTCGTGTCCTCTCTTCCTATACTACTCCTACTAGGCGGTACTGTTCTAGCTAGCCCTTCTCTAGTATCTAGTTCGTAATGCGCCGTAGGTCTTTAGCGTTATTAAGAAGTGCCCTAATCGTCCGGTTCCTCGCCTTTACTATCTACTCCCCCCTTCCTAGCGACCACCTCGGACAGACGAGGAGTACGTACCGTACGTTCTAGGAGCGATAGCCGTAGGGGCAGCTAGTATTCGTGTATCCTAGAACCTTCCTCTATAATAGGTACCCCTAGAGGCCGATGTGTTCGCTTCGTAGTTAGGTTGCTATACTACTCTATACCCTCGTAAGGCGGTAGTAGATAAGCTTCGGGGGGTACTTAACCGCGGATTTTGTAGCTAACTATTCCTTAGGTTGTCCCGCTAGCTAAGGGCGTCTACTATACCCTACAACCTGGTTGTTCTACCTCTCTTTCTATAGTTGCTCTATAAACGATTTCTTACCTTCCTATTATATTACTAGCTATTCGTCCCTTGCCCGGTAGTTCGGCTCGTTTCCGGGTCGAATGCCCTTATACGCTAGTACTGATTCGCGGGCCCTTACGACTATACTAGCGATGACCTTCTATACTAGGTACTGTGCCGACTTGCCTAAGTAGGAGGTCCGTAGTCCCTAGATATATAGGTCGATCGGCGGTATAGCGGTCTCGTACTTAAGCATCCTCGTTAGTATCGACTTATATACCCCGGTGACCTTCCTTAGGCATTAGTTTTAGATCTTCGCTAGCGGCGCGACGAGTCCCTTCGATAGGTAGGCCCTCTCGCCTAAGGACTACACTTAGCTACTATAGGTAAGGACTAGCCGTACAATAGCCGTATATAGAAGTCGTAACTACCGGAAGTCCGCCCCCTATATAGACGTAGTGAGCCTCTAGCATAATGCTATATTCTGTTCAGCTTTCCGTAATATTGCCTATACGTACTTCCTCTACCGTAGCGCCGGGTCTACCTATAGTCCGAGGATCCTGAGCTAATTTGCCGGGTTAGTCGTATGCCCCTATATCTAGATAGAAGCTTGTATATTATAGAACCGTAGCCGGCGCGTAAAGTGTATTAGATTGTACTTTTCTAGGGCAAACCGAGCCCCGTGCCTCCTAGCCTAGTCCTCGCAGATCTTATGCTTCTCTTCTAGTAGCCTATAGTTCTCCTTAGTCGAGGAAGACTACGCTAGGATGTTTATGTCGTCTACGAAGCCGCTCGTAGCGGTATTCTAGGATTCTAGGGCTAGGAGCAGCGTCGCTATAAAGAAGAGGAACAGAATAGGTGCTAGCGTTAAGCCTTACGGGATTCTAGTATAGACTACTTGAAATAGGCTTCTATACTGGCCGACCAGGATCGACGTACTACGGTTTTGGAGGTAGGACCGTACGAAGTTAACAAGCTACTTAGGGAGTCCTTTCGACCTTAGGATATAGAGAAGCCGCGGGTATAATACGTAGTCGAAGGCTCCCGATATATCTAGGCTAAGTAAGGAAGCTACCTTATCCCTATTCTTATACTAGATAGCCTTTACCTAAGAGGTGATAAGTTCTATCGCGGATAGCGTCGATCGCTATAGGCGCGTACCTATCTAGGTGTCCGGGAGTAGGGAGTGTTCCTCTACCGCCTCGGAGAGTCTCGTTATAACTAGCTTCTTAAGCGCCTTCCTAAGAGTATTAAGGAGCGCAATTGGGCGGTACGACTTCACCTACGTATAGTCTTCCTTCTACGGCTTACGTAGGACTACTGTCGTCGATTGTTTAAAAGCTATCGGGTAGTATCCGGTCTATAGGCAGGCGTTAAAGATCGCTATAACTACTAGGGCTAGTTGATCTCTATACTTCTTTAGTAGCTCGTTTAGGATCCTATCCGGCCCCGGGGCTTTCTTCGCCGGTAACTTCCTTAGCATAGCGGTAACTTCTCCCTCGGACACCTCCTATTAGACCGCGATACTAGGGGCTAGGGGAGTAGAGCTGTTTATGTCGCTTAGATCAGCCTCGACTAGGGGTAGGAAGAACTTACTAGCTAGTAGACGCGCCTTGGCCTCGGGGTCGCTAACCGGGCTACTAGGCGATTGTAGCGCTAGGATAGAGAAGGAGGGGCCCTGTATAGGGTCCTGTCGGGCCCATTTCGCTAGCTTCTACATCCTCTCTAGCTTGCCGGCAATTTCTTCCACTATAGCCCTCTAGCCGACTACTTTCTCCCTCCGTATTATGGCTTTCTTCTATTAGTATACCTCCCTATATACGTTCTAGGCCTCCTCGCTATAGCTGCTCGTCTATACCCGGCGGGCTCTCCTTACTTCTCTTACTACTGTAGTGCACTCCGGCGTCTAGTATAGTTTAGACTATATCGTTAGTTAGGTAAGCGGAACGTGAAGTAAGGTCGCTTTTCTTATTTCGTCTATTAACCTATAGACTGCTTCGTCTATCTCGTCTTTACTATTGTATTGCTACTGCGCGATCTAGACTAGCCTCTTAGAGTTATCGAGGTACGCCTAGATGTTGGCCTAGTAGGCCTTTCCCTAGTTTGGCTTAGGGGTTCTCGCTAGTATACGTTGTATCTGTGTCGTAATAGAGGTCCTGACTAGTATGTGGTCTAACGACGCCTCGAGTTTATGTTCGATCCTATAGTAGGTTACCGTATAGTAGTAGCTATCTAAGATCTAGGAGAGGTCGATCGTGCCTTAGAGTCCCCCTCTCTTCTAGGTGCCTAGGTCCTTCGGGGTATTAAGGGCAATTGCGTTACTCGCTATTAAGTCGAGTACTTCGTCGGCTATAGGGTGCGGCTATATAAGGCTTTCCTAGGAAGGGTAGTGTATGTTGAAGTCTCCTACTACGATATAGCACCCTTATCTCTTAAGCGTACTGTCTAGGTGTCTATAGACCCCTAGGTCGCGGCTAGACCTCGAGGCTAGCGGTTGTATATATAGGTTGTGTATCTAGGTGCTACTTACGTAGAGGGAGGTAATATCGCCCCCGCCTTCTTCGTCTACGTAGTACACTACCTCCTAGTCGGATTCTAGTATGTCCTTACTAATATAGAAGCACGTACGGGGTCTGCCGTCGCCTCGTAGGTATGTCGTATAGCCTAGTAACTTGTAGGTCGTTAGTCTCTTATAGTACTGTCATGGTCTCCCCACAGAGAGTACAGAAGGTGGGGACAGAAGAGCCTCAGAGTGCTCAGAAGTCGTCAAGAAGTGACAGTCCAGCTTGGTGTGTGAGCGCCAAGAATCACATACCCCGCAACATTCACTACGGGACCCAGCCCTCCAAATTCACCCCTCTACCAAACCTTGACAGATTCACTTCGGCTCGTGACTGTGTGACTCACGGCACTCCCGCGAGCACCCGCGACTGCGCTGGACCCTGGAAGAAGCACGTGGAAGACTCGGAACGTAGGGCAGGTTGGAATGAGGTTTTGAGCAAAGCTGCTGAGCGCGGCTTCGCACGGGTTAGCCCTGTTGATGCGGGGACACGCACTCGCGAGGGTCGCGTATAAATATCTGGCCTTCCCCAGGCCTCTCTTGCTTCCTTCGTCTTTTGTTTTGTGTAGCAATCATACCATACCCTTTTGCATCTGCACTTCGCACCTGCATTCTCGCTTTCACCCTTGCATCTCACAGGCCAGGCTCTCGCCCTGACATCACAAAAGACCAACAAACCGTCAACCACTCGAGTCATCCTCATGGGTGACCACGCCACCGATGGAGGTGTCAACCTCGACAACCAAGACACTCCATTCCACTTCAGTGAGTGGACTGACATCCCCTTCTCGAACGCCGCTGCCTTCGGTGCCTGGGCAAACGCCAACCCCGACACCGCCTACGCTCTCATCAACCGCACCGTCTCCTCTTTCCGCGAGACCGCCCAGCAGGTCGAGCAAGCAAACAACCAAGCAACATACCTTCAAGGTATTGTGAACACCTTCCAGAACCTCGCCCCGCACGCCGACGACAACCGCCGCCAGCACTTCTCCAAGAAGGTCAACGACCCAGACGAGTTCGACGGCAACAAGAGCAAGTTTGAGGCATTTGAGACACAGCTCACCATCAAGCTGTTGGCTAATGCCGACCACTTTCCGCAAGAGAAGGACAAAGTCACGTACGTCTTCTCCCTCCTTCGGGGAGACGCCGCGGCTCAGATACAACACTACATCGACAACGCCACGCAGACTATCGGCTGCCCGGACGTCCTCACCTTGATGCAGGACCTCCGTGCTGCCTTTGGTGATCCAGACCGTAGAGCCACCGCCCAGAACGCCATCCACAACCTCCTCCAGAAGAACAAGAGCTTCGCCGAGTACCTCGCGGCCTTCAACCGCGACATCGGGTTCACCGGCTACAACGAAGAGACCAAGAAGAGCACTCTCCGCCGTGGTTTGTCAGCAGAGCTTCTTCGAGCCCTCGAGGACAAGGACGTCGGTGCTATGAGCTTCCGTGAGCTCGTCGAGACCTGCCAGCGCCTCGACTCCAACATGAAACACACCGCCTCTCTCCTCGCTTCCCGTTCTCAAGGTCGTCAGCCTCGTGGTCCCGGAAGCCACTTCGCTGCTCCACTAGGCGCCGCCGCTCCTACGGCTCTCCCTCCCGTCTCTGTAGGTGACGCTATGGATCTCAGCGCTGGTGCCGCCGTCCCTCGAGTCCAGGGCCTCGTCAACGGTAAGCTCACTCCCGAAGAGAAGCTTCGCCGTCGCCAGGCCGGACTCTGCACCTACTGCGGCGGTCCAGGCCACATCGCAGCCAACTGTCCGCAGCTCGCTGCCCGTAACGCCCGCAACCCGGTTCGCGGCGCTGTCGGCGCTATCGAGCCTGCTCCTGCTGCTCCCGCTGAGCAGGAAAAAGCCTAGGTCTTCCTCATCGACGCGATGAAGACCAAGAACAACGTTTACCGAAAGTGAAGAGAGGAAAGAAGTTGAGGATCAATACAGCACAGCTAGACCTGTACGACGAGACGGGCAAGGACCACGCTTGCAAACCGTTCGTCACGAATGTAAATATCGGCTCAAAGAAACTCTCTTCTTCCAATCTCACTCTCATGGACACTGGCGCACTAGGCGAGTCTTTTATGGACTATAAACTCGCGACCTCTCTCAACCTCGAACCCCAGGAACTGAAGTACCCTCGCACCCTTGAACTCTTTGACGGCACGGAGACTACCACTGGTAAGATTACTCATGTTGTACACACGTCAATCACCCTCGGAGGCAAGCGTATGTCGATCACCAGCTTCCTTACGTCCCTACCGCATCAGAAGTTTATCCTCGGCCTCCCCTGGTTCAGACGACACCGACCTATCATCGACTGGACTTCCCTTACTGTCAGCTTCCCTCCAGAAGTTCCTCCGGCACCTCCGCCTTCTCCGCCGCCTCAGCGCGGTCCTGAGTATACCAAGATCTTCCAGGTGAACGCCGCTGCCTTCACCACTGCTGCTAAGCAGCCCAAAGCTCAAGTCTTCGCCGCCTCTCTCCGCGATATCGACATCGCCCTCGAGAAGCTCGACAAGAAGCGTACACCTACCGACCCTGCTACGAAGGTCCCTCCTTGGGCACACCACATCCTCCACGTATTCGATGCTAAAGCCGCAGACGAGCTACCTCCTCATCGCCCTCACGACCACAAGATTGAGCTAGAAGAAGGTGCAGAGACACCGTTCGGACCGTTATATTCCATGTCCCGAGAAGAGCTTATCGTCCTCAAGAGATACCTCGAAGAGAACCTAAAGAAGGGGTTCATTCGAGCGAGCCGTTCCAGCGCTGGCAGTCCCGTCATGTTCGTCAAGAAGCCCGGCGGTGGTCTACGCTTCTGCGTAGACTACCGAGGCTTGAACGCTGTTACAAAGAAGAACCGCTACCCAATACCGTTGATTCAGGAGACGCTCGAGCGCCTCTCTAAGGCCAAGTACTTCACCAAGCTCGATGTCATCGCTGCGTTCAACAAGTTACGAATGGCAGAAGGACACGAGTATCTCACAGCCTTCCGTACTCGCTACGGGCTGTTCGAGTCGCTCGTTATGCCCTTCGGCGTTTGTAACGGGCCTAGTACCTTCCAGAACTTCATTAACGACATCCTTCAGGAGTTCCTCGATCAGTTCTGCACTGCCTACATCGACGACATCCTAGTCTACAGCGAGACCAAGGAGGAGCACCGCGAGCACGTCTGTAAGGTCCTTCAGAAGCTCGCAGACGCCGGCTTGCAGCTCGACATCGACAAGTGCGAGTTTGAGAAGACCGAAGTCAAGTTCCTTGGTTTGATCATTACCGCAGACGGCATCAAGATGGACCAAGAGAAGATCGACGCTATCGTCGAATGGGATGCTCCTACGAACGTCAAAGAGGTCCAGGGTTTCCTAGGCTTTGCCAACTTCTACCGCCGCTTCATCCACGCATTTTCGGGCGTGGTACGCCCTTTGACGAAGCTCACGCGCAAGGGTGAGAAGTTCGCCTGGACCGACGAATGCCAGGAGGCTTTTGACTTGCTCAAAGCGAAGTTTGTTGAGAACCCGCTTCTACGGCACTTCGATTTCGAACTGGAGACCCGTGTAGAGACCGACGCATCCGACGGCGTGGTGGGCGGTGTCCTGCTACAACGCCGCTCGCCTGAATCCCCCTGGTTACCTGTCGCCTTCCTCTCCAAGAAGATGACCGCCACGGAGTGTAACTACGAGATCTACGACAAGGAGCTTCTCGCCATCGTCAAAGCTTTCGAAGAGTGGCGCCCCGAGCTCGAAGGCTCTGCTATGCCCGTCCAAGTAAGCTCCGACCATAAGAACCTCGTCTACTTTATGAAGAGCAAGCTGCTCAATCGTCGCCAGGCCCGCTGGAGCGAGTTCCTCTCCCGGTTCAACTTCGTGATCTCGTACACGCCCGGCAAGGCCAACTCGATGGCCGACGCCCTTACCCGCCGCCCTGGTGACTCTCCAGTTGATCGAAGAGGGGGCCGGCAAATCGCAGGGCAACAAGTCATCAAAGAGCACAACCTCTCTTCCGAGCTTCGAGAGTACCTATCGAACGGCCAGCCTACGCTCGCCGCTTCCTTTGCTACTCTCGTGCTCGCTCCTGCCTACCTTGACGAGAGTGACGATGAATCCGAGCCTGAAGAATACGCCTCGGACGCTGAGGACTTGAACGACGATGAAGAGGGCTCAGTAACGACCGACGGCTCATCCGAATCAGACTTTGAGGGGTTTGATAATGAGGAGCAGCCCGAAGGCATCATGGCACGAGTACGAACAGCGTACGATGCCGACATAGACGCCCAAGAGTTAGTTCAGGCCCTTGAATCTGGCGCGAGGACATTCCCGGGCTTCTCGCTGTCCGAGTGCGAGCTCCAGGGAGGTGTCGTCTACTTCCGTAAGAAGCTTTACGTACCGCAGCCCGAAGGCTCTAATATCCGAGCTGAGATTCTTCAAATCATCCACGACTCCGCCTCTGGGGGTCACCCAGGCGTAGCCAAGACCCACAAGCTCCTCGCTAGGTATTACTGGTGGCCGCATTCCTGGAAGGACGTCCGCCGCTACGTGCTGAACTGCGCTGCTTGCCGAAGAGCCAAAGCTAACCGCCACCGTCCCCACGGTCTCTTGCACCCTCTCCCGGCTCCTGATCGTCCGTGGAAGCACATCACTATGGACTTTATCACCGATCTTCCTCACGGCAAGACCTTCAGCGGCGTGAAAGCAAAGGCCCTTCTAGTGATCGTGGACCGTCACTCCAAGGACCGGTACATGATCCCGTGCTGGAGCATGACCGCAAAGGAGACTGCTCGCTTGTTCTACGAATTCGTCTGGCGCTTTCAAGGCCTCCCGGATAGCATCACCTCTGACAGAGGCACCCAGTTCATCTCGCACTTCTGGAAGCGTCTGTGTGCTATCCTGGGCATCAAGCATAACCTCTCGACCAGTTTTCAGCCACAGACCGACGGCCAGACCGAAATTACGAACGCTATCCTCGAGCAGGTCCTTCGTTGCTTCGTCGACTACCACCAGAAGGATTGGCCTCAGCATATCCCTGCGGTGGAGTTCGCTACTCGTAACTGGGACTCGGAGACTACTGGCTACTCTCCCTTCTATACTACGAGAGGTTACCACCCTCGTACAGGCATGGAACCAGAAGAACCTCTCCCGCCTACCGAAGACGCAAACGAGCAAGCAGCAGACGAGTTCGCTACTATGCTCTCACAGATCCATGAAGAAGTTCACGACGAGATGGTGTACGCACAAGCAATCTACGAGGATCAAGCCAATCGTCGTCGCCAGCCAGCTCCCGACTACCAAGTAGGCGATATGGTCTACCTCAACTCCAAGAACATCAAGACAGACCGCCCCTCCAAGAAGCTGAACTGGAAGAACCTAGGTCCTTTTGAGATCACCGAGCGTATCAGTTCACACGCCTACCGTCTAGCTCTTCCTGCGAACATAAAGATCCACGACGTCTTCCATCCCGTACGCCTTCGGCCGTCGGCTGAGGACCCATTCCCGAACCAAAACCAAGACATGCCAGGTCCTCCCGATGAAGTAGAAGTCGACGAGCCTGTTAACCTACCTTCTGACGACTATGCCGTCCGCAAGATCCGGGGAATCCGCGTAGAGCCCAACGACGTTGAAGGACTACCGCCGATCAAGTATGAAGTCGAATGGCAAGGTTGCCCTGAGTGGGATACCTCATGGGAACCTATCCAACATATCATCTTCAATCGTCAAGCAATCGAAGAATACCACGCCCGCGCAGACGGCCCAGAAGTCAACATCGGCAGGCTCTTCGAATCTGAGCTCTTCGACGGGGCTTACCAATGGTGTATCGACCATGACATCAGGCCTAGGCCTGGTACTGAAGCTGAACATCCTCGATATGTGGAACTACTACGGCTTCGTAGGAACTCAGCTTTGTTCGGGGGGGCTACTGTCATGGTCTCCCCACAGAGAGTACAGAAGGTGGGGACAGAAGAGCCTCAGAGTGCTCAGAAGTCGTCAAGAAGTGACAGTCCAGCTTGGTGTGTGAGCGCCAAGAATCACATACCCCGCAACATTCACTACGGGACCCAGCCCTCCAAATTCACCCCTCTACCAAACCTTGACAGATTCACTTCGGCTCGTGACTGTGTGACTCACGGCACTCCCGCGAGCACCCGCGACTGCGCTGGACCCTGGAAGAAGCACGTGGAAGACTCGGAACGTAGGGCAGGTTGGAATGAGGTTTTGAGCAAAGCTGCTGAGCGCGGCTTCGCACGGGTTAGCCCTGTTGATGCGGGGACACGCACTCGCGAGGGTCGCGTATAAATATCTGGCCTTCCCCAGGCCTCTCTTGCTTCCTTCGTCTTTTGTTTTGTGTAGCAATCATACCATACCCTTTTGCATCTGCACTTCGCACCTGCATTCTCGCTTTCACCCTTGCATCTCACAGGCCAGGCTCTCGCCCTGACAAGTACGGGTTAATCTATAGCTCCTAGATTATAAGGACGTAGTAGACGCGCGGGTCCGCCTCGTGTAGGAAATGGTTCTAGACTATATCCTTACTATAGTTAACGTTATACTAGATGATGCTAAGCGTGTCGAGGCTAGTTATCGGCATCGACAATCATTTCCTCTATATCGTCCTATGTCCTACTGCCCTATACGTCCTAGTCTACGCCTATCGGCTATATACTAAAGGGGAGCCGGGCCTAGTTAGATTCCCTCGCCGTAGCTAGTAGAGTACGTGGCCTCCCGTACGCCCTAGGCTACGTATCCTTTATATCGTTCTCGGCCCTAGGGCGCTTATACCCGACCGCCGCTAGTTAGTTCCGGTATAGGCTAGCCTTACGGTCGCCGTAGAATCTTAGGGCGACGGTTCTGTTTATGATTACCTTGTTTTTCGCTAGTTTCCGCTATAGGCATTCCGTACTATACGATAGGTAGTGCCCCGGACGGTTCGCGTACCGTCTCGTAGTCGATATACAGTCCCTAGACATATAGTCTCCTATATAGTTCGAGTAGGCCTACTTGTTTGTGCACGTATAGGTTTGGTGTCTATACTATTAGTATTTGAAGCATTAGAGGACACGAAAGGATAAGGAGTGCTTTTCTACTATCTTGAGGCTATATTACTAGACTAGGCCTTGTTCTATCGCTAGATCCGCCGCTTTCGCGTCTTATAGCTATACTATTAGCGCCGAGGCCTTCTTGCCTTCTAGCCATTTCCTATAGAGCCAAGTCGCCTTCTAGATTAGAGAGTTAAGAGTGACCGGGTTGTCCTCTTAGAGAGCGCGTAGGTGACCCTAGTTAGTTAGGTCAAACTCCTTAGGCATGTCGTGGACTAGGATCGTGAATTGTTTCGTTAAGACCTTCGCTAATGCCGTAACCTTAGATACCTACTATAGCTATGCCTCTAGGTGCCTCCTAGTAGTAGTAGAGCTAGTATAGATCTATAGAGTGCCGTTAGACTATTAGTTCACTACGACCACCCCTAGTTAGTTAATTCGTTAGGCGAGCTCCTTGTTCGATAGCTTCGTAACTTCGGCCTAGTCTTCCTTTACTATAATACGGATCGTAACTATATCGTACGTTAGGCGGGGGCCTAGTATCAATGCCGCGACCGATGCCTAGCTATAGGGGTGTTGATTCCGGGTGGCCTTGCTAATCGCCTAGGACGTCGTCCTTATTTCTTATTGCCCTCGGTAATACGATAGTATAAGCGCCGTACGTAGCTAAGTAATCATTACCTATAGAGACCGGTAAGGGAGCTAATCGTTAGTTTCTATACTTTTTGCGTCCTCTATAAGTTGCTACTAGTTGTCTTAGGGGGGCTTCGCCTATAGGGCCGTAGGCGCCGTTAGTACCGTAGCCTAGGCTACTATTGCCTAGGAGTTGCCTAATGTAGCTAGGCACCTCCGCGGCGTTTAGAGCTAAAGAAATAGGGTGAAGAGTGTAAGGGCGCGCGTACCATAGGGTCCGAATGAGATAGTTGTTGTTCTACGAAGCTACGAAAGAGGAGCGCGAGGCGCGGCGAAGTTATAAAGTAAAGCCAAGCCGCGCTAACCCGATGCAGAAGGTCCGCGGTTCAGCCGGGCCGACGCAGCTACAGTGAGGGGTCGCGGGCTGCCCGTGACAGTACCCCCCCTCCCAAAACACGCCTCAGTCCTCTGAGCGTTATTCACCTTGTGAGGCCACTTGCCTGTCGAGCTCCATAATCGCGCGAACGCCGAATCATCCTCTAGTGCCCTGTCGTCATCCGATAACATCGCATTCGCTCTATCAAGACTATCCTCGACCGGCTTCCTTCGAGAAACATGTTGCCTAGTTAGCTGGCTTGCCCCAGATCTAAGTCTGTCTTCGGCTCGCACTCGCGTATGATCCTTATGACCAAAGTTGGGTATCATTGCAGGCTCTGTAGGCTCCACTCGAGTATCGAATATGTGCGGAGCAGATTCTATTAGAGGCAAGGCTCGAGGCGACTCATTCGTGACGGTGTCTTTCGGAATGACCCTGATCGAGTTGAGCCCGAGTATCTCAGTGGCTGGTAGGGACCAGTCAGATGGAGCTGCGAAGCCTACAGGCGTAGACAACTCCGGCCGGTTATGGTGAAAGTCTGCAACAGCGGCGGCTGCGTGTTCAAGCATGTCCTCTGCAGGTTGCCAGGTCTCACCATCCTCTTCGTTCTGATATCCAGCCCATTTCACCTTGTACCATGTATCTACTTTGCGCTTGTGCCCCTTCTTCACCTTGCCTGCCCGCTTACGGGTGTACATGTCAAGGATCTTTTCCACCTCGTACATGTGCGTAGGTGCTGCCACTACATCGGCTGCTGCATCAGCCTCGGTGGTGTCAGGTTCGATAGTTATCGGTGGTGGCGGCGCCAGATGCTGCCCTTCAAGTGGTGGGAAATCGGGGTGGTCGGCTCGTTGTAGTAGTGAGGTGTGGAAGCAGTTATCAAGTCCTACTAGAGCGTCTGATAGTTTCAGTCGATAAGAGAGTCTGGCCGGCATAACTTCCGTGATCTGGTAAGGGCCGGCATATCTCCTGTCCAGCTTCTTAGATGGTCGAGTCGTGCGGATGTTCTTGGTGCTAAGATACACCCAATCACCCACCTTGTAGTCTGGAGGAATGCTTCGGTGGCGGTTTGCTGCCTCTGCTTGGAGAGCTTGTGACATTCGCATATTCTCTTGAAGGTGTTTGTGAAGCTCGCAAATTCGACGCACAAAGGTTTCTGCTGATCGCGCGTCCAGTCGCTGGAGAGTGGTCAGTCCTCCCTCCTTTCCAGCGTTCAGGTCAACTCGCTCTATGAACTCAGGGTTGTATCCTAAGGTGGCGTAGAACGGCGACACACCAGTAGTCTCAGACAGGTGATTGTTGATCGCGAACTGAGCAAGGCACAGCCATTCTGCCCAGTCATCCTGTGCCTCGTTGGTGAACATGCGGAGATACTGTTCCATCGCCTGGTTAGTGCGTTCTGACTGTCCATCAGTTTCTGGGTGATACGAAGAACTCAGCTTGCGATTTGTGCGGAGCATCTTGCAGAGTTTCTTCCAGAAGGTAGCAACCCACTGCTTGCCACGGTCTGATGTAATGGTGTCAGGAAACCCGCGCCGACAGAACACATGTTTGAGGAAAAGCCTTGCCGTATTCTGTGCTGTCATTGCGCCAATAGGGATCAGCTCGACTTCCTTAGTGAGCCTGTCAGTGACGGTCATAATGTTGTTGTAGACCATGCCGTCAAGAGTGCTGTCTGGGAGTCCGACAACGAAGTCGACTGCAATGTGTTTCCAAGGCCGATCTGGAACAGGAAGTGGCTGTAGTAATCCTAGTGGCTGGGAGTGCAGAGATTTTGTTGTACGGCAGGTGCGGCAATTCGCGGTGTATCTGCGCACGGATCTCGCTAATCCAGGCCAGTAGAATTCACGTGCTACGAGTTCATAAGTGCGAGCTCGTCCTGGATGGCCTGCTGCTGGAGCGTCATGGTTTATCTTGATTATCCTGGTCTGTAAAGCTTGGTCATTTGGTACCCATAAGCTCCAGCCGTCGTATTGGTTTCGAACATATAGCAGGTCGCCATCCACTTTGCAGTGTGCTGGGTGAATCTTCGCTCTCTGTAGCAGTGTAGGAGTGCGGTCTTTCTGCAGGTCCTTAATCGCGGTCTTGAGCTCGTTATCGGTTACGTACGCCGTCGACATTCGATACTCGAGTTCGGCTTCCCGCTGACTTTCACGCGTCGCCGGTTGTTCAGTAGGCGCATCTCGTTCTGTAGGCATAAACTCTTCAGCTTCAGGGTTTAGCGGTACTGGTTCCTCTTCTTCCGGCGCATCTTCTACTGTTGCCTGTAGTGAGGCGATCTTAAGGAATCGCTTAGGAGGCAGCAATGTCTGATGCTGATGCTGGTTCCGAGGGTCGTCCACCCCCTGCGGAAGGTCCTGGCTGCGTCTCGTCAGGCTGTCTGGCTTTGTACCTTGAAGTCCTGGACGGTATATTATCTTGAAGTTGAACTGTGACAAGAACTCAGCCCAACGCGCTTGTCGCCGATTTAGCTGCTTTGTCGTCATGAAGTATTCCAGGTTCTTGTGGTCGGTGTAAATCTTGACTGGCTGTGAGTCCTCATCATCTGCCTCGCAGGCGAGCTCGGGTCTCCATTCCTCAAAAGCCTTGATGATGGCTAACAGTTCCTTATCATAGATTTCATAATTGCACTCCTGTGGACTCAACTTCTTCGAGTAGAAGGCCACAGGATGTAGCACACCATTCTCGTCATACTGCGAAAGCACGCCGGCGTTCACAAAATCTGAAGAATCTGTCTCTATTACTGTTTCCCTGCCTGGCACGTAATGTGCGAGCATGCCGGCTTTGCTGAACGCAGCTTTCAAATTGTCAAAGGCTCGTTGGCAATCTAGTGACCATTGAATCCTTCTGTTCTTGTGATTGCTTGGTCCGTCCGACTTGGTCAGGTTTGTGAGAGGAGCAGCTATGCGCGAAAATGCTTCGATGAATCGCCTGTAGAAGTTGGCAAATCCAAGGAAGGCCTGGACATCCTTCAGGTTCTCAGGAGCTTCCCATGTCTGAATACATTCGAGTTTCTCGGGGTCCATCTCGATGCCGTCAGGGGTTATGATTAGCCCAAGATACTTCACCTTCTGTTGGTGGAATTCGCTTTTGTCGATGTCCACTGTAAGTCCTGCATCGCGTAGCTTGGTGAGAACCTTCCGCACGTGTTCAATGTGCTCCTCCAAGGTGTCACTGAAGATAAGTACGTCATCCAGGTAGGCCGACACAAAGTCGTCTAGGTGTTCTTGCAAGACCTTGTTGATGTATGATTGGAACGATGCTGGTCCGTTGCACAAGCCGAATGGCAACACTAGACACTCGTAGATGCCGTATCGTGTCGCAAACGCTGTCAACCACTCGTGCCCTTCAGCTATCCGTAACTTGTTGAAGGCTGCTACAATGTCCAGCTTTGTGAAGTACTTCTTGCCGTGCATGCGGTTGAGCGTCTCTTGTATCAAGGGAATCGGATACCGGTTCTTGATAGTGATCGCATTCAATCCTCTGTAGTCGATACAAACACGCAGCCCACCTCCAGGCTTACGTACCACTAGCACTGGTGCAGGAGACTGGTTCGTCTTTTGCCCTGCTTTCCGCACCTTCCCTTCAGATGTTTGCTCGTCTAGCCATTTTTTAACTGCCTCGTTCTCCTTCTCAGCTAGGCCGTAGGGCTTGCGGTATGGTGGCTCTTGTGGACCATCAGGCTTAATGTGAATCTCATGATCTACGCCTAGTCGGTGAGGTGGGAGTCCTTCATGATCCTTAGCTGAGAAAGCGTCCGCAATATCGTGGTACATTGGCGGCAACTTCTCCTTCGGGTTGTGATTGAACTGCTTGTTCAAGAATTGGTCCAGATCATCAGCAGCCATTGCACTCAGCTTAAGCTCTCCGCCGTCGCTCTCACGCCTAGTGGGCATGATGTAGAAGCACTCAGCCCCAGGCCGGTGCGCGTACATCCCCCACGCGCGTTGAGAAACGCCCTGGCAGTCCACTTCTTCATCGTCTATGTCTTCCAGGTCATATGATGAGGCATTCAGCTCTGCTCCTCCTGCTGTGAAGCTCGCTACATCTCCAGTGAAGGGCTCTGGTCCGTACCGTACTGGTGCCTGCTTCTTCTTCTCGCGGTGGTTCAGGGATTGCACTGTTGTCGGTGTCTTATTCTGTAGACAGTGACCAAAGCAGTAATCCGACCTGAATGCCACCTCGCCTGTCTCCCAGAAGATGTTTGGGTTGTGCGCTGTAAGCCACGGCAGGCCAAAGACGATGTCGTATTCGAGGTCGGTGACGTAGCATAACATTTGCTCGTGATGATCGCCTATGACTACGTCTACAGGGGCCGCGTGTGTAATCTGCCGCGCAGTGGCCGTTCCATCTCCCAGTGTTAGTCGTCGGCTTTGCGTCAAAGGGATCAGGGGTATTGTGTATTTGCGTGTGAATTTCCAGTCAAGAAAGAGAGAGGTGGAAGCAGAATCTACAAGGCCTCGAGCCTTTCTCTGTTGTATCATTACGGGTAACACTATGTGAGGGTACACAGCTGGCTGTTGCTTATCCAGTGCGCATGCCGATATCTTAAGCTCCTCACTATAGTCTGTTACCGTCTCTTGCGTTCCGTGTCTCTCAATCTCATGCTCTTTCTGTCCTAGGAAGTTCGGGTGACCGCTGTCTACCACGCTTAGGCAGCGGTCGTGCCATTTCCCTGCCGCGGATCGGCGGCTAGGGAACTGAGGTTCGCGTTCGGATTCGGCGTGGTATTGCGTGGACGCGGTGGGCGATAGTCGCCATCGTACCCATACATTGGGCATTCAGGGTTGGTCGACACGTGAGAACCTGTACGGCAGCGGTAGCACTTACCCTGCTTCTTAAGGTCTTCGCGCTGCTCACGGTTGAGCGTAGGCAGGTTCTGTAGATGTGTCGGCAGATCCTCCTTCTTCTTGGTACCAGCGTACTGTAGTGGGCGCTGTACCAAGGCACCTGCTACACCGGCAGCGGCACTAGCAACTGCGTTGCCGTTGTTCTGGTTGTTCTGGCCGCCATTGCTGTTCGAGTTGCCATTGCCCCGGGGGCGCTCCTTCTGCGGGTATAGTCGATCTGTCTCGTAGAAACTCTCGTCCAGTGCGGTGCACTCCTCGATAACGTCTTGCATGCTGTCTAGGCGGCGGTCGACTTCGCGGTCGCCGAAGGTCTTGATGAAGTACTTGCGGTTCAGTCGGTTACGGAACAGCATGAGCTCGGTCTCATCGGTCCATGACATCCAGGCGCGCAACTTCGAGTAGCGGGCATGGAAGGCTACAAAGGTTTCGCCTTGTTCTTGCTTGCAGGTAGCAATGTCAACCATAGCCTTGGTTCCCTCATTGCGTGTGCCATATTGGCGTGTCATCCAGTCTAATAACTCTTCTCCAGTCTTGAACTCGTTGAAGGACTGCTGTCCAGGCACAGGGATCCTCGGCTTGATGCTTCGCTGCGGATCACCTTGTGTCCACCCATACACGAAGCGCAGACCATCTGCCTCAGTGCGGAAGGTTGCTACAGTCAGCTTTAGGAGAACACTGCTGTACCAGCTGTCGAAATTGGGGTCGTCATCGTTCTTGAAGTGCTTAGGGTCGGGCACACCCTTGCCGATCTCCATGCCGCGAGTGAGGGTGCGGTCAATGGTGAAGAGACGTTCTGGAAGGTCAACCAGTGGTGTCTGGGTGCGGGTGTTGCGCATTCTCGAGTCACGACTGTTGTTGGGTCCTGGTCGCGGACGGTCGTTGTCACGTCCTCGGCCATTGTCGCCACGGTCATCGTCGTCTCCATCGTTATCGTTATCACCACCACCGCCACCGCCCCCTCCACCAGCAGCTTCGCGATACCTACGCAATAGCTGCTCGAGTGAGGTCTCGCGTGGGCGGGAACGAGAGGGTCGGCGGCCTGAGCGGCCCCTACCTCCGTTCTGTGTGGTGTCTCCTGCCTCAAGCCGAGCCTTCAGGTCATCGACTTCTTGTTGTAGGGCCTGGTTCTTCGCCTCAGCATCTTGTGCCTTCTTCTTCTCCTTCTCGCAGATCTCGCTGAACTGCTTGCACAGGTTGTTGGCTTCCTTGTATTTCTTCCCCAGCTCTTGCAACTTAGCTGGGTCGCAATCCTTCTTGCTCTTGAGATCTGCTGCCATTTTCTGTGTGACAAGCTCTTCACTTCGCAGCATCTTGTAGATGCGGTCGTATTCGGTGTACAGCGTGGTGTACTGGGTGTTCTGGAGGTCGTTGGCTCGCTCCATTACATCGAGTTGTCTGCCCTTAGTAATTGCCGTGTTGACTGCTTGTAGCACGAAGTCGTGGGTGGTCTTCGGGTGTTGGGATGCAAGGGTCGTGAGGTTGTCTGGGGTGACATTCTGGTATTCGGATGCGAGAATGTGTTCTGCCTCGTCGAGTGATAGATACACCTCGTCTGGGTCGCCGCCTGGGTTCTCTTCGAGCTTGAACTCGAACAGTTCTGTAAAGTCAATCTCACCACCTTCTTCTCGCTCGAAGGCCTTCTGGTAAGCTTTATCAATCTCTTGTTGTAGCGCGACACCGGTGTCTACTGTGACCCGCCGGTTGTCGTCCTGTGTCTGACTCTGAGGAAAAGAGGAGAGGTCGGGGAAAAGAGATGTGCGCTGCTTGCTTTTGCCCTTAGGCTTAGGTGGCGGTCGCATGCCGCCGTTCGCTGTTTGTGAAGTCATGTTGTCTGGGTTCGGGGGAGGCGTGACGGTGCCTGTATCCTGACTGTCTACGAGCGCGCGACCACCTGCTGATGGTGTCGCCGCGTTGCGTTCTCTAGGCATCTGCGCGCTGTGCGCCTTACCGTGTTCTGTGTTCTGATGCGGCTCTGCGCGTTCTCGAGTTCTGCGGTTCTGTCTGTTCCTGTTGTTACGCGTCCCTTACCTAGATCCGCGATCTGGGTAGTAAGGTAGAACAAACTGTAAGGGCGCGCGTACCATAGGGTCCGAATGAGATAGTTGTTGTTCTACGAAGCTACGAAAGAGGAGCGCGAGGCGCGGCGAAGTTATAAAGTAAAGCCAAGCCGCGCTAACCCGATGCAGAAGGTCCGCGGTTCAGCCGGGCCGACGCAGCTACAGTGAGGGGTCGCGGGCTGCCCGTGACAAAGAGAGCTTCAAGCTATCTAGATTAAATAAGGTAGAACTCCCTTAGTCCTAGGGGCAGTGGCCTGCTTTTTATATCGTTAGAATGGCCTTGATAAGAGCTTTCGAATGTGTCGTGTTTTGGCGCTAGCTCGAGTATATACTTAAGTATCACCCTCTCTTCTAGCTCTATAAGCTTCTTCGAATTAGGCTCGTAGTTACCCCGAGGAGGTCGTCTATTTAATCGATACCCTAGTATAGTTCGAGACGCGTCGTATACCTTTATAGCAAGTCGATTCGTAATTGTCGCGTCGTGTTTCGTAGCCTAGATAGCTAAGGTCAGTTTGGCCTCGTTTGAAGACAATATACGCTATAATAGTAGTTATATAGCTATATCTATAGAAGTGGTACAGTTCTTAGCAAAAGTAGCCCGCTCGGTAGTATAGCCCGCTCGGTAGTAAAGTACGTTAATTAGAGTAGATAATAACGGGATTATTATCTATATCCTTCGTATTCTCGAAATCGGTATCTATATTATTGTCTAAGTTAACGGTAAGCTTAGGTCTCTATTCTTCGAAGGCGAGGACGATAGCTAATAGTTCCTTATCGTAAATCTCGTAGTTATACTCCTATAGTAACATCTTCTTAGATATATATACTACCGGTCTCTAGACGTCTCCGTGTTTCTATAAAATTACTACCGTAGTAACGAAATCTAAGGCATCTGTTTCGACTATAGTTTCTAACCCTAGTACGAAGTGTACGAGTACCATATCCGTTAAGACTATATCTTTTAATCCTTAGAAGGCTACTTCGTATTCTATTGTCTAAACAAATAGTATCGGCTTACTATTCTTACTAGTCTTTATTAAATTCGTAAGGGGTATATAGATTTTAGAGAAGTTCTATATAAACCTTTAATAGAAGTTTCCGAACCTAAGGAATACTTATATATCCTTTAGGTATATTAGAGTAAGCTAGTTCTTAACTACGTCGACCTTTTCTAGGTCTATACGAATACCGTCGACTCCTATAATAACACTAAGGTACTTCGTCTCTATTTAGTAGAACTCGTATTTATCGATATCTAATTATAGGCCGGCTTTACGTATACGTTATAGTACTTTAAGTACGTATGATATATATTCCTCGAATATGTCGCTAAAGATCAAGATATTATCTAGGTATACTAAATAGAAGTCATCGAGATACTCCCTAAGCGTATTATTAATATATAATTAGAATGTTCCTAGAGTATTATATAGACCGAAAGGCATTACTATACACTCGAATTGACTATAGCGAGTACTAAACGTAGTTTTCTATTCGTAGCCCTCCGTAATACGAATACGGTCAAAGGTAGAGATAATATCGAGTTTAGTGAAGTACTTCTTCCTATTTAGGCGGTTTAGCGTTTCTTAGAATAGCGGTATTAGATATCTACTTTTGACCGTAAGGGCGTTAAGAGCTCTATAGTCGATATAGACCCGTAGACCGCCGCCTAGTTTACGTATAATTAGTACTAGTATAGAAGCCGGGCTCGTACTTTGTTATATTACTCTAGATTCTAGCTAATTATCGACCTACTTCTTAATTACCTTACTTACCCGAGACGACATTATATATAGCCGCTTAAAAGGAGGTGACTTAGTTTAGTCTTTAAGGTATATTTTATAGTCTTTACTAGGGCGGTAAGGTACGATCTTCGATATATCCTAATAGTTAAAATAGTCCTCGAAATCGTATAGTTCCTAGGGCAAGTAGACCTTAGTATCTTAGTCCTTATCTCCGCCTTTTATAAATCTATCGAAGTCGCTATTCACTATTATTATATATACTGTTAAGGGGTTTACTAACTATACCTTTCAAAGGTTTATAGCGTAGAGCCTAGTAGGATCGAAGTCTTACCTAGTCGCTACTATTATATAGGCTCGTAATAGATTAGCGTAGTACTTCTGACTAGGTAGTATAATCTATATTATATAGACTTCCGCTCCTTTCTTACGAGCTAGTTTTACTACGTAGTCCGCGGAGATGTTTACGATATCGATCTCTAGTTCTAGTTCGACAACTCGTTGCTTTTATTTCGTAGATCGGTACGGTCGCTTTAACGTCTTAACGCCGTCTACCGGTAACGGTTATTAAGTATATATACGGAAGTTATCCTCTTCGTCCTTGAAGTCGTATAGAACTATAGTTAGGGTATGTACTTAGGTAATAATAGCGTAGGAGCGGTGACTTCGTCGGGGTTTTCTTCTACTATCGGCGGTCGATAATTGCCTAATAGTACTAGCGTAGCTAGATAGTTAATAGACTTTACTATTAGGTACTTATTAGACCTCTAGTTTGCCTTATAGGTGCGGCATTTCAAATGATTCATTATTTTAATGCCCTTCTCCTATTATATCTCTAGTTCGTAGTCTACGAACTAACTAGAGCCGAGCACAATGTTTTACTCTAGTGATTTTACTAAATAGTAGCTAAGGATTTCGACGTAGCCGCTAATATTAAAAGCAAAGTACGTAGACTCGGTAATAAGCTCGTTAGCGGAGCCGCTATTAGATAGTCCTAATTAAAGCGGTTCTTCCTAGAGTCGAGGAAGATTATATATACGAGCGTATATAGAATTTATATACTAAGAGGTAGTACTATAATTAAGGAAGGTAAGAGCTTAATTACTATCTATACTACTAGGTATTATAAGGTAAGGAGACATTCTCGGCCTTAGTACCCCTCGTATAATAGGCGGTATTAGAGAGCTTACTAATATACGTAGGGCGTACTCTAGTCCTTATATTACTGCATCTCGCTATATTTCCTTCTTAGTATTATATTCGTAAAAAACAAGACACATTCGAAAGCTCTTATTAAGGCTATTCTAACGATATATAAAGTAGGCCACTACCCCTAGGACTAAGGGAGTTCTACCTCATTCAATCTAGATAGCTTAAAGCTCTCTTCACCCTGTTTCTTTAGCTCTTACCGCCGCGGAGGTGCCTAGCTACATTAGGCAACTCCTAGGTAATAGTAGCCTAGGCTACGGTACTAACGGCGCCTACGGCCCTATAAGCGAAGCCCCCCTAAGACAACTAGTAGCAACTTATAGAGGACGCAAAAAGTATAGAAACTAACGATCAGCTCCCTTACCGGTCTCTATAGGTAATAATCACTTAGCTACGCACGGCGCTTGTACTGTCGTATCACCGAGGGCAATAAGAAATAAGGACGACGTCCTAGGCGATTAGCAAGGCCACCCGGAATCAACACCCCTATAGCTAGGTATCGGTCGCGGCATTAATACTAGGCTCCCGCCTAACGCACGATATAGTTACGATCCGTATTGTAGTAAAGGAAGACTAGGCCGAAGTTACGAAGCTGTCGAAAAAGGAGCTCGCCTAACGAATTAACTAACTAGGGGTAGTCGTAGTGAACTAATAGTCTAACGGCACTCTATAGATCTATACTAGCTCTACTACTACTAGGAGGCACCTAGAGGCATAGCTATAGTAGGTATCTAAGGTTACGGCATTAGCGAAGGTCTTAACGAAACAATTCACGATCCTAGTCTACGATATGCCTAAGGAGTTTAACCTAACTAACTAGGGTCACCTACGCGCTCTCTAAGAGGACAACCCGGTCACTCTTAACTCTCTAATCTAGAAGGCGACTTGGCTCTATAGGAAATGGCTAGAAGGTAAGAAGGCCTCGGCGCTAATAGTATAGCTATAAGACGCGAAAGCGGCGGATCTAGCGATAGAACAAGGCCTAGTCTAGTAATATAGCCTTAAGACAGTAGAAAAGCACTCCTCATCCTTTCGTGTCCTCTAATGCTTCAAATGCTAACAGTATGGACACTAAACCTACACGTGTACAAACAAGCAGGCCTACTCGAACTGTGTAGGAGACCATATGTCTAGGGACTGTACATCGACTACGAGACGGTACGCGAACTGTCCGGGGCACTACCTATCGTATAGTACGGAATGCCTATAGCGGAGACTAGCGAAAAACAAGGCAATCACAAACAGAACCGTCGCCCTAAGATTCTACGGCGACCGTAAGGCTAGCCTATACCGGAACTAACTAGCGGCGGTCGGGTATAAGCGCCCTAGGGCCGAGAACGATATAAAGGATATACAACCTAGGGCGTACGGGAGGCTACGTACTCTACTAGCTACGGCGAGGGAATCTAACTAGGCCCGGCTCCCCTTTAGTATATAGCCGATAGGCGTAGACTAGGACGTATAGGGTAGTAGGACATAGGACGATATAGAGGAAATGATTGTCGATACCGATAACTAGCCTCGATACGCTTAGCATCATCTAGTATAACGTTAACTATAGTAAGGATATAGTCTAGAACCATTTCCTATACGAGGCGGACCCGCGCGTCTACTACGTCCTTATAATCTAGGAGCTATAGATTAACCCGTACTATAAGAGACTAACGACCTATAAGTTACTAGGCTATACGACATGCCTACGAGGCGACGGTAGACCCCGTACGTACTTCTATATCAGCAAGGACATACTAGAATCCGACTAGGAGGTAGTGTACTACGTAGACGTAGAAGGCGGGGGCGATATTACCTCCCTCTACGTAGGTAGTACCTAGATATACAACCTATATATACAACCGCTAGCCTCGAGGTCTAGCCGCGACCTAGGGGTCTATAGACACCTAGATAGTGCGCTTAAGAGACAAGGGTACTACATCGTAGTAGGAGACTTTAATATATACTACCCTTCCTAGGAAAGCCTTATGTAGCCGCACCCTATAGCCGACGAAGTACTCGACTTAATAGCGAGTAACGTAATTGCCCTTAATACCCCGAAGGACCTAGGCACCTAGAAGAGAGGGGGACTCTAAGGCACGATCGACCTCTCCTAGATCTTAGATAGCTACTACTATACGGTAACCTACTATAGGATCGAACATAAACTCGAGGCGTTGTTAGACTATATGCTAGTTAGGACCTCTATTACGATATAGATATAACGTATACTAGCGGGAACCCCTAAGCTAAACTAGGGAAAGGCCTACTAGGCTAACATCTAGGCGTACCTCGATAACTCTAAGAGGCTAGTCTAGATCGCGTAGTAGTAATACAACAGTAAAGACGAGATAGACGAAGTAGTCTAGGGGTTACTAGACGAAATAAGAAAAGCGACCTTACTTTACGTTCCGCTTACCTAACTAACGATATAGTCTAAACTATACTAGACGCCGGAGTGTACTACGGTAGTAAGAGAAGCAAGGAGAGCCCGCCGGGTATAGACGAGTAGCTATAGCGAGGAGGCCTAGAACGTATATAGGGAGGCATATTAATAGAAGAAAGCTATAATACGAAGGGAGAAAGCAGTCGGCTAGAGGGCTATAGTAGAAGAAATCGCCGGCAAGCTAGAGAGGATGTAGAAGCTAGCGAAATGGGCCCGATAGGACCCTATATAGGGCCCCTCCTTCTCTATCCTAGCGCTACAATCGCCTAGTGGCCCGGTTAGCGACCCCGAGGCTAAGGCGCGTCTACTAGCTAGCAAGTTCTTCCCGCCCCTAGTCGAGGCTAATCTAAGCGACATAAATAGCTCTACTCCCCTAGCCCCTAGTATCGCGGTCTAATAGGAGGTGTCCGAGGGAGAAGTTACCGCTATACTAAGGAAGTTACCGGCGAAGAAAGCCCCGGGGCCGGATAGGATCCTAAACGAGCTACTAAAGAAGTGTAGAGATTAACTAGCCCTAGTAGTTATAGCGATCTTTAACGCCTGCCTATAGACCGGATACTACCCGATAGCTTTTAAACAATCGACGATAGTGGTCCTACGTAAGCCGTAGAAGGAAGACTATACGTAGGTGAAGTCGTACCGCCTAATTACGCTCCTTAACACTCTTAGGAAGGCGCTTAAGAAGCTGGTTATAACGAGACTCTCCGAGGCGGTAGAGGAACACTCCCTACTCCCGGACACCTAGATAGGTACGCGCCTATAGCGATCGACGCTATCCGCGATAGAACTTATCACCTCTTAGGTAAAGGCTATCTAGTATAAGAATAGGGACAAGGTAGCTTCCTTGCTTAGCCTAGACATATCGGGAGCCTTCGACTACGTGTTATACCCGCGGCTACTCTATATCCTAAGGTCGAAAGGACTCCCTAAGTAGCTTATTAACTTCGTACGGTCCTACCTCCAAAACCGTAGTACGTCGATCCTAGTCGGCTAGTATAGAAGCCTATTTTAAGCAGTCTATACTAGAATCCCGTAAGGCTTAACGCTATTACCTATTCTGTTCCTCTTCTTTATAGCGACGCTACTCCTAGCCCTAGAATCCTAGAACACCGCTACGAGCGGCTTCGTAGACGACACAAACATCCTAGCGTAGTCTTCCTCGACTAAGGAGAACTATAGGCTACTAGAAGAGAAGCACAAGATCTACGAGGACTAGGCTAGGAGGTACGGGGCTCGGTTTGCCCTAGAAAAGTACAATCTAATACACTTTACGCGCCGGCTACGGTTCTATAATATATAAGCTTCTATCTAGATATAGGGGCATACGACTAACCCGGCAAATCAGCTTAGGATCCTCGGACTATAGGTAGACCCGGCGCTACGGTAGAGGAAGTACGTATAGGCAATATTACGGAAAGCTAAACAGAATATAGCATTATGCTAGAGGCTTACTACGTCTATATAGGGGGCGGACTTCCGGTAGTTACGACTTCTATATACGGCTATTATACGGCTAGTCCTTACCTATAGTAGCCAAGTGTGGTCCTTAGGCGAGAGGGCCTAGCTATCGAAGGGACTCGTCGCGCCGCTAGCGAAGATCTAAAACTAATACCTAAGGAAGGTCACCGGGGTATATAAGTCGACACTAACGAGGATGCTTAAGCACGAGACCGCTATACCGCCGATCGACCTATATATCTAGGGACTACGGACCTCCTACTTAGGCAAGTCGGTATAGTACCTAGTATAGAAGGTCATCGCTAGTATAGTCGTAAGGGCCCGCGAATTAGTACTAGCGTATAGGGGCATTCGACCCGGAAACGAGCCGAACTACCGGGTAAGGGACGAATAGCTAGTAATATAATAGGAAGGTAAGAAATCGTTTGTAGAGCAACTATAGAAAGAGAGGTAGAACAACTAGGTTGTAGGGTATAGTAGACGCCCTTAGCTAGCGGGACAACCTAAGGAATAGTTAGCTATAAAATCCGCGGTCAAGCACCCCCCGAAGCTTATCTACTACCGCCTTACGAGGGTATAGAGTAGTATAGCAACCTAACTACGAAGCGAACATATCGGCCTCTAGGGGTACCTATTATAGAGGAAGGTTCTAGGATACACGAATACTAGCTACCCCTACGGCTATCGCTCCTAGGACGTACGGTACGCACTCCTCGTCTGTCCGAGGTAGTCGCTAGGAAGGGGGGAGTAGATAGCAAAGGCGAGGAACCGGACGATTAGGGCACTTCTTAACAACGCTAAGGACCTACGGCGTATTACGAACTAGATACTAGAGAAGGGCTAGCTAGAACAGTACCGCCTAGTAGGAGTAGTATAGGAAGAGAGGACACGACGTAGCGCGACGAGACCGGCTAGGAGCGGGGGCTAACGGGGTAGTAATATAGACTACGTACGTTTAGAGGGAAAGCTAATCTAGTTTAGGAGTAGTCGGGGGCGGGAGGGTTTTCACCTATTCGGGTTTCCCTTTGTATATAACAATAGATATATACCTATAGAAAACACGACACATTCGAAAGCTCTTATTAAGGCCATTCTAACGATATAAAAAGTAGGCCACTGCCCCTAGGACTGAGGGAGTTCTACCTTATTCAATCTGGATAGCTTAAAGCTCTCTTCACCCCGTTTCTTTAGCTCTAAACGCCGCGGAGGTGCCTAGCTACATTAGGCAACTCCTAGGCAATGGTAGCCTAGGCTACGGTACTAACGGCGCCTACGGCCCTATAGGCGAAGCCCCCCTAAGACAACTAGTAGCAACTTATAGAGGACGCAAAAAGTATAGAAACTAACGATCAGCTCCCTTACCGGTCTCTATAGGTAATGATCACTTAGCTACGCACGGCGCTTGTACTGTCGTATCACCGAGGGCAACAAGAAATGAGGACGACGTCCTAGGCGATTAGTAAGGCCACCCGGAATTAACACCCCTATAGCTAGGCATCGGTCGCGGTATCGATACTAGGCCCCCGCCTAACGCACGATATAGTTACGATCCGTATTGTAGCAAAGGAAGACTAGGCCGAAGTTGCGAAGCTATCGAACAAGGAGCTCGCCTAACGAATTAACTAACTAGGGGTGGTCGTAGTGAACTAACAGTCTAACGGCACTCTATAGATCTATACTAGCTCTACTACTGCTAGGAGGTACCTAGAGGCACAGCTATAGTAGGCATCTAAGGTTGCGGCATTAGCGAAGGTCTTAACGAAACAATTCACGATCCTAGTCCACGACATGCCTAAGGAGTTTGACCTAACTAACCAGGGTCACCTACGCGCTCTCTAAGAGGACAACCCGGTCACTCTTAACTCTCTAATCCAGAAGGCGACTTGGCTCTATAGGAAATGGCTAGAAGGCAAGAAGGCCTCGGCGCTAATAGTATAGCTATAAGACGCGAAAGCGGCGGATCTAGCGATAGAACAAGGCCTAGTCTAGCAATATAGCCTCAAGACAGTAGAAAAGCACTCCTCATCCTTTCGTGTCCTCTAATGCTTCAAATGCTAACAGTATGGACACTAAACCTACACGTGTACAAACAAGCAGGCCTACTCGAACTGTGTAGGAGACCATATGTCTAGGGACTGTACATCGACTACGAGACGGTGCGCGAACTGTCCGGGGCACTACCTATCGTATAGTGCGGAATGCCCATAGCGGAAACTAGCGAAAAACAAGGCAATCACAAACAGAACCGTCGCCCTAAGATTCTACGGCGACCGTGAGGCTAGCCTATACCGGAACCAACTAGCGGCGGTCGGGCACAAGCGCCCTAGGGCCGAGAACGATGTAAAGGATGCGTAGCCTAGGGCGTACGGGAGGCTACGTGCTCTACTAGCTACGGCGAGGGAATCTAACTAGGCCCGGCTCCCCTTTAGTACATAGCCGATAGGCGTAGACCAGGACGTATAGGGCAGTAGGACATAGGACGATATAGAGGAAATGATTGTCGATGCCGATAACTAGCCTCGACACGCTTAGCATCATCCAGTATAACGTCAACTATAGTAAGGATATAGTCCAGAACCATTTCCTATACGAGGCGGACCCGCGCGTCCACCACGTCCTTACAATCTAGGAGCTATAGATTAACCCGCACTATAAGAGACTAACGACCTGCAAGTCACTAGGCTACACGACATGCCTACGAGGCGACGGCAGACCCCGCACGTGCTTCTATGTTAGCAAGGACATACTAGAATCCGACTGGGAGGTAGTGTACTACGTAGACGAAGAAGGCGGGGGCGATATTACCTCCCTCTACGTGGGTAGCACCTGGATACACAACCTATATATGCAACCGCCAGCCTCGAGGTCTAGCCGCGACCTAGGGGTCTACAGACACCTAGACAGTGCGCTTAAGAGACAAGGGTGCCACATCGTAGTAGGAGACTTCAACATATACCACCCTTCCTAGGAAAGCCTTATATAGCCGCACCCTATAGCCGACGAAGTACTCGACTTGATGGCGAGCAACGCAATTGCCCTCAATACCCCGAAGGACCTGGGCACCTGGAAGAGAGGGGGACTCTAAGGCACGATCGACCTCTCCTAGATCTTAGATAGCCACTACCACACGGTAACCTACTATAGGATCGAACATAAACTCGAGGCGTCGTCAGACCACATGCTAGTCAGGACCTCTATTGCGACACAGATACAACGCACACCAGCGAGAACCCCTAAGCCAAACTGGGGAAAGGCCCACTAGGCCAACATCTAGGCGTACCTCGATGACTCCAAGAGGCTAGTCCAGATCGCGTAGCAGCAATACAACAGTAAAGACGAGATAGACGAAGCAGTCTAGGGGTTGATAGACGAAATAAGAAAAGCGACCTCACTTCACGTTCCGCTTGCCTAACTAACGACATGGTCCAAACTATACTGGACGCCAAAGTGCACTACGGTAGTAAGAGAAGCAAGGAGAGCCCGCCGGGTGTGGACGAGCAGCCATAGCGAGGAGGCCTAGAACGTATATAGGGAGGCATGCCAACAGAAGAAAGCTATAATACGGAGGGAGAAAGCAGTCGGCTAGAGGGCCACAGTGGAAGAAATCGCCGGCAAGCTAGAGAGGATGTGGAAGCTAGCGAAATGGGCCCGACAGGACCCTACACAGGGCCCCTCCTTCTCTATCCTAGCGCTACAATCGCCTAGTGGCCCGGGCTGCGACCCCGAGGCCAAGGCGCGTCTACTGGCTAGCAAGTTCTTCCCACCCCTAGTCGAGGCTGATCTAAGCGACATAAACAGCTCTACTCCCCTAGCCCCTAGCATCGCGGTCTAATAGGAGGTGTCCGAGGGAGAAGTTACCGCTGTACTGAGGAAGTTGCCGGCGAAGAAAGCCCCGGGGCCGGATGGGATCCCAAACGAGCTACTAAAGAAGTGTAGAGATCAACTAGCCCTAGCAGTTATAGCAATCTTTAACGCCTGCCTATAGACCGGATACTACCCGATAGCTTTTAAACAATCGACGACAGTGGTCCTACGCAAGCCGCAGAAGGAAGACTATACGCAGGTGAAGTCGTACCGCCCAATTGCGCTCCTTAACACTCTTGGGAAGGCGCTTGAGAAGCTAGTTGTAACGAGACTCTCCGAGGCGGTAGAGGAACACTCCCTACTCCCGGACACCTAGATAGGTGCGCGCCTATAGCGATCGACGCTATCCGCGATAGAACTTATCACCTCTTAGGTAAAGGCCATCTGGTATAAGAATAGGGACAAGGTGGCTTCCTTACTTAGCCTAGACATATCGGGAGCCTTCGACTACGTGTCACACCCGCGGCTTCTCTACATCCTAAGGTCGAAAGGACTCCCTAAGTAGCTTGTCAACTTCGTACGGTCCTACCTCCAAAACCGCAGTACGTCGATCCTAGTCGGCCAGTACAGAAGCCCATTTCAAGCAGTCCACACTAGAATCCCGTAAGGCTTAACGCTAGCACCTATTCTGTTCCTCTTCTTTATAGCGACGCTGCTCCTAGCCCTAGAATCCTAGAACACCGCTACGAGCGGCTTCGTAGACGACACAAACATCCTAGCGTAGTCTTCCTCGACTAAGGAGAACTATAGGCTACTAGAAGAGAAGCATAAGATCTGCGAGGACTAGGCTAGGAGGCACGGGGCTCGGTTTGCCCTAGAAAAGTACAATCTAATACACTTTACGCGCCGGCTACGGTTCTATAATATACAAGCTTCTATCTAGATATAGGGGCATACGACTAACCCGGCAAATCAGCTCAGGATCCTCGGACTATAGGTAGACCCGGCGCTACGGTAGAGGAAGTACGTATAGGCAATATTACGGAAAGCTGAACAGAATATAGCATTATGCTAGAGGCTCACTGCGTCTATATAGGGGGCGGACTTCCGGCAGTCACGACTTCTATATACGGCTATTGTACGGCCAGTCCTTACCTATAGCAGCCAAGTGTAGTCCTTAGGCGAGAGGGCCTGCCTATCGAAGGGACTCGTCGCGCCGCTAGCGAAGATCCAAAACTAATGCCTAAGGAAGGTCACCGGGGCATATAAGTCGACACTAACGAGGATGCTTAAGCACGAGACCGCGATACCGCCGATCGACCTATACATCTAGGGACTACGGACCTCCTACTTAGGCAAGTCGGCACAGTACCTAGTACAGAAGGTCATCGCTAGTACAGTCGCAAGGGCCCGCGAATCAGTACTAGCGTATAAGGGCATTCGACCCGGAAACGAGCCGAACTACCGGGCAAGGGACGAACAGCTAGCAACACAATAGGAAGGTGAGAAATCGTTTGTAGAGCAACTATAGAAAGAGAGGTAGAACAACTAGGTTGTAGGGCATAGTGGACGCCCTTAGCTAGCGGGACAACCTAAGGAATGGTTAGCTACAAAATCCGCGGTCAAGCACCCCCCGAAGCTCATCCACTACCGCCTTACGAGGGCATAGAGTAGCATAGCAACCCAACTGCGAAGCGAACACATCGGCCTCTAGGGGTACCTATCATAGAGGAAGGTTCCAGGATATACGAATACTAGCTACCCCTACGGCTATCGCTCCTAGAACGTACGGCACGCACTCCTCGTCTGTCCGAGGTGGTCGCTAGGAAGGGGGGAGTGGATGGCAAAGGCGAGGAACCGGACGATTGGGGCACTTCTTAACAACGCTAAAGACCTACGGCGTATTACGAACTAGATACTAGAGAAGGGCTGGCTAGAACAGTACCGCCTAGTAGGAGCAGTACAGGAAGAGAGGACACGACGTAGCGCGACGAGACCGGCTAGGAGCGGGGGCTAACGGGGTAGTGACATGGACTACGTACGTTCAGAGGGAAAGCTAATCTAGACAAGGAGTAGTCGGGGGCGGGAAGGGTTTTCACCTATTCGGGTTTCCCTTTGTACATAACAATAGATATATACCTACATAGGCCGGATAGGGTCCTAGAACAGGGGAATGACAAATCTATCTATCTATCTATATACCTATATAGGCCGGATAGGGTCCTAGAACAGGGGAATGACAAATCTATCTATTATATTCGTAAGTAGGACTAACGGTTGTCGTACTTAAGCGTTACTCTAGCTATTTCCCTATTACTAAGGGTTAGCCGGTTTCTATATTATAGAGCTAGTATTCGCGCGTAGCGGAGGGCGCTTATACTACTTAATAGGGTAGTCTAGCGAGTATAAGTTATAGTCTATACGGCGGTAGCGGACATAACCGCCTACTACGATAATACTAGCCTTCTCCTTAGGCTCGAGCTTCTTAAGTTCCTTAAATTCGCGCGGTATCTAAGCGTATAGCTTAAGGCCTAAACCTTAGGCTACGCCGGGCGCGGTAGGTATAGTACCGTTACTACCGCTATTACTACCGCTAGTACTACGAGGTAGTCGAAGTGTAGCTAGGGTCTTTGACTTTAGGCGCTCGAACTTAGCTTCGAGCTTATAGTATAGGTCGACTAAGTCTTCGCGGTTCTTAGTCTCTATAGGTAGTACCTCTATATACTTATAGTTAAGCTTACCCTCGAGTAGGCGGTAATTAGTCTTAGCTAATAGGTCGAATAAGTTACGCTGTTCGTCGTACTTAGCGATAAAGATAGAAAATGACTCGTTCTTACCCTACTATAAGACCTAGAGCTTCTAGAAGGCCTTACCTACGACGTCCTTCTTACTATACCGATCGATAAGGAATTATATCATCCTATTGATAGACTTAAAGGGGTTAACGTAATTGCGCTTAGTACGCTTAGAGGGTACTCGCGGATTGTATAGCTAGTACGGGTACCCGTCGAGGTAGTTAAGGATATAGCGTAGTCCGCCCGATAGTCTAGAACTATATTACGGACAGCTTAATCTCTAGCTAATCGAGCTAACGGTCAAAGTTTATATTCTTATTATCGAACTTACTTTCTAGATCCTTAACTAACTTGTTAGTATATATAACATTAATAGAGAGTTCGATAGTAGTGAACTAGCTAACGGCGGTATTGCTAGTCACCCTAGAAGTACTACTAGGTATGCCCTAGCGTTCTTATCGTAAGGAGTTACGGCGTAGGTAACGGCGTAGTCGACTATTATCTCTACCCTTATCGTTATTAGAGTTGTCTCCGTCGTTATTACTACTACCTCTACTACCTCCTCGTCGGGTACCTCTACCTATACGGTCCTACTAAGTAGGAGGCGTAGGTAATCGTAAAATACCGTTACGACGAGGGGAGTAGACGCGGACCTAACGACTACGGTTATTATTATTATTACCGTTAGTACCGCTAGTATCGCTAGTACCATTCGTGTCCTTAGCTACTAGCTAAGTCTTTAGCTCTACTACCTCCTTATTTAGAGCCTAATTACGCTTAGATAGGGCTTTACTGTCCTTAGGTGATATGCCTACCTACGACTCCTCGACCTATCCGAAGAGCGTGTCGTTATCCTATCGGAGGCGCTAATTAGCTTCCTTAAGGTCTTATATCTAACTCTTATACTTCTAGTATTTGTTAAAGTAGAATATAAAGAGGCCCTTAATATCCTTATCCTTTTCGAGTTAACTAAGACTCTTAGATACAATATTACGTTCCTTCTTTATATTAGCGTACTTACGCTATATAACCTTATTAGCCTTCTTTAGGGACTCGACCTAGTTAAAAAGTGTTATAAAGTCTGACTATATCTAGCGAACGAGGTGAAACATAATCTTTGGGTATACTATAGTACGAGTCGCGAACTCGGCTAGGCTCTTAATAGTAGTATACTCTAAGGCGATTACCTACTCCTTAGGTTAGCGTATGTTATTAGTTTTACTATCTTATATAGATATATTATCTCTTGACTCTATAATCTTATACACCTTAATTCCTCCTTCTTCTAAGATCTATTCTTCGTCGAGAAATTGTACGAAGTTAATAGGGTCGGAGGTTAAGGCAAACTACTATTCTTTAGGTAGTAGGTCCTTCCCGATCTCTTATTATTCGGCGGCAAATACGTTCGAGTCGTCGTCGGAAGGGAAGGTAACTAGGGCGGTATCGATGCCTAGGTTATCGAGTATCTACGTTTTAGTAGATACGGTTAGGAAAAGCTTAGCGCGTACGAGCGACTAACGCTTATACTTACTAAGATCTAGATAAAGAGGTTACTTAGGTAAGAGCACCCCGTTAGTAGTACTAACGGGTATAGCTATATTATACTATCACGTAGTAGATAAGACTACTCTCTTAGTAGGTATATAAGGGCCCTATAAGAGTAGGGAGGCGCGCATTCTATGCGAAGGAGAGAGGTTATCTATTAACTTAACTAATACGCTTATTTACGCGACTATAGTTATTATTAATACGCCTATACGCGCGACTCGACGGTTAGTAACTATAGTGAACTTGACCTACCCTAACGCGTACTTTACTAGTACGATTTAATTATAACTACTAGCCTAACTAGATAGGCCGCTTATAAGACCGAACAAACTATTACGGGTAGTAATCTATAAGACGATAGTATAGGGTTACCGTAAAATAAGCGTTGTTCGGTAAGGCTACGAAAGAGAAGCGTAAAGCGCGCGAGATATATAAGGAAGCGCTAAGGCGCTAGTACGCGGGGATACGGGTTCTCCGCGGGGAAGAGCCGCGGCGCGACGTTACGGTAGTAGTAAACCGTAATAACTAGCGGGTAATACGGTAGATAGGTAGACACGCGACGAAGCCTATAAGGGCCTATTTAGTACCCGGTATAGGAACGAGGGTTTTGCCTAAGGTACTACCTATTCCGCTATATAACGTACCTAGTCTAATATAGTAGATTACGACGAGGAAAAGACGATAGCCTAAGTAAGTAAAAGACGGCTATTAGGACGGGGAAAAGACGTATAATACAAGTAGATTAGTTCTATAATCGGGGAGGATCGAGGGTAGGGTAATAAGGAACTTTATATTAGTTAGTAGGTAGAAACGTAAGGAGTACGCTACCCGGCGTAGTATATACCCCGAGCAAACCTACGAGGTATAGACGGCCGCTTTCTAGAGATAGGCTACGGTAAAGTAAAGGGCGTTAAAACCTAGGGCGTAGTATATAATAGTAGCGACGGCTAATACTATCTATATAGCCCTAGAGAACGGATACGTATATCGGTTAATAGAGAGTACTAAAGGGCTTAGGCCTATAGAGGTAGATATTAGCTTAAGGAGTAAATAGGGAGGGAGGGCGTAGAGGGGAGCTTTTACTCCGGGCTAACCTCTCGAAACGAGGCTATACGGTAGTACTAGCTAAGTAGGAAAGCGCGGCTAAGAC
This sequence comes from Fulvia fulva, assembly GCF_020509005.1. NCBI lineage: Eukaryota > Fungi > Ascomycota > Dothideomycetes > Mycosphaerellales > Mycosphaerellaceae > Fulvia > Fulvia fulva. The sequence goes on from NC_063012.1 coordinate 3,849,045, forward strand.
TTATTACCTTATCTCGTAGCTAGCTTACTAAATACGATTCCTTCCTTACCCTCGACATTGTAGGAGCCTTCGATAACGTCTTATACTAAAGGCTAATATATATCCTATAATAGAAAGGTATCCCCTAGTAGGTAACGAAGTTCGTCTACCCCTTCCTCTAGGAACGGACGACATACCTAGTCCTAGGGAGGTATACGTCCGACCCGGTAAAGGTAGAGGCTCCGTTAGTAGTACTAACGGGTATAGCTATATTATACTATCACGTAGTAGATAAGACTACTCTCTTAGTAGGTATATAAGGGCCCTATAAGAGTAGGGAGGCGCGCATTCTACGCGAAGGAGAGAGGTTATCTATTAACTTAACTAATACGCTTATTTACGCGACTATAGTTATTATTAATACGCCTATACGCGCGACTCGACGGTTAGTAACTATAGTGAACTTGACCTACCCTAACGCGTACTTTACTAGTACGATTTAATTATAACTACTAGCCTAACTAGATAGGCCGCTTATAAGACCGAACAAACTATTACGGGTAGTAATCTATAAGACGATAGTATAGGGTTACCGTAAAATAAGCGTTGTTCGGTAAGGCTACGAAAGAGAAGCGTAAAGCGCGCGAGATATATAAGGAAGCGCTAAGGCGCTAGTACGCGGGGATACGGGTTCTCCGCGGGGAAGAGCCGCGGCGCGACGTTACGGTAGTAGTAAACCGTAATAACTAGCGGGTAATACGGTAGATAGGTAGACACGCAACGAAGCCTATAAGGGCCTATTTAGTACCCGGTATAGGAACGAGGGTTTTGCCTAAGGTACTACCTATTCCGCTATATAACGTACCTAGTCTAATATAGTAGATTACGACGAGGAAAAGACGATAGCCTAAGTAAGTAAAAGACGGCTATTAGGACGGGGAAAAGACGTATAATACAAGTAGATTAGTTCTATAATCGGGGAGGATCGAGGGTAGGGTAATAAGGAACTTTATATTAGTTAGTAGGTAGAAACGTAAGGAGTACGCTACCCGGCGTAGTATATACCCCGAGCAAACCTACGAGGTATAGACGGCCGCTTTCTAGAGATAGGCTACGGTAAAGTAAAGGGCGTTAAAACCTAGGGCGTAGTATATAATAGTAGCGACGGCTAATACTATCTATATAGCCCTAGAGAACGGATACGTATATCGGTTAATAGAGAGTACTAAAGGGCTTAGGCCTATAGAGGTAGATATTAGCTTAAGGAGTAAATAGGGAGGGAGGGCGTAGAGGGGAGCTTTTACTCCGGGCTAACCTCTCGAAACGAGGCTATACGGTAGTACTAGCTAAGTAGGAAAGCGCGGTTAAGACTTATTACCTTATCTCGTAGCTAGCTTACTAAATACGATTCCTTCCTTACCTAGCTAGTAGTATACTAGTAATAGGAGCGGAATAGGGACGCGAAGAACGGAAGGCTATAACGAACGCGGTCCGTAGATATATATAGGGAATCTAGAACGAGCGCTAGGAGAAAGGCGAAAGGTACCTAAACGGGCAACTACTACGGCGACTAGCGTACCGACGAGAAGACGAGGTAGCGGCGAAGATAGGACCTATTAGCCGGGATAGAGTAATACTCTTCCGAGCCCTTACCCGCCTATAGGTAGTAGTCGCGATACTACTCCGCTCGGAATATATTAGGTTTAAGGACTATCTATATCGCTAAAAGGTACTAGGAGTAGATAGTAGCCTATACGAATATAGACGTGTCTAGACGCCGAAACACGTCGTACTATTCTACCTACGCTTTATAGAAGCCCGGTAGGTAATACGCCTCGAGACTAGGGCTATAGACTTTTAATATATAATAGGTATAGCGCGTAGGATACGGGTAGCGGTATGAATATTAATACGGACCGGCGTACTATAGTAGCTCTAGATAGCGGGTAAGATAATAGTAAGAATAGGGAAGATAGACTAGGAGGAAGAGCTCTAGGAAGCCTCCGAAGGCGCCCTACCTATAGACGTAGTAGAACTCCGGTAGCGCTAACGACTACGTAGGCGGGTAGACCGTAGCCTATAGCGACCCCGAGTATAGGAGGAATAGCGATAGGAGTACTAATAGAGTATAGGAGCCCCGTAGGGTCGACTCGTCGTCTACTCGACGGCTAGCCCGTTTTCCGCTCGACGGTCGACCTGTCTCCTACTCGATAGGCGACCCGCCTCTACTAATAGTCGACCTATCGTCTATTCGATAGTCGGCTAGCTACTAATACTCGTTCCTAGGCACTAGGCAGATTAGTACTCCGGGGCGGCTAACTACCTAGTACTTACCGCTTCTAGTACGACAGATTAACTAATAAGTAATAGAGAGAACTTACTAATACCTAAAGAGGGTTTTTCTCCGTACGACGGTTTTCCCCTCTCTCTTCCTTAATAGCCCCCGGCCTCGTAGACCTTTTAGGAGCTAGATAGGTATTATAAATGTATTTATTTATTTATTTATTATTCTCGGCCCTAGGGCGCTTATACCCGACTACCGCTAGCTAGTTCTAGTATAGACTAGCCTTACGGTCGTCGTAGGATCTTAGGGCGGCGGTTCTGTTTATAATTTCCTTGTTTCTCGCTAGTTTCCGCTATAGGCATTCCGCGCTATACGATAGGTAGTACCCCGAATAGTCCGTATACCGCCTCGTAGCTAATATATAGTCCCTAGATATATAGTCTCCTATATAGTTCGAGTAGGCCTACTTGTTTATATACGTATAGGTTTGGTGTCTATACTATTAGCATTTGAAGTATTAGAGGACACGAAAGGATAAGGAGTGCTTTTTAACTATCTTAAGGCTATGTTACTAGATTAGGCCTAATACTATTACTAGATCCGCCGCTTTCGTATCTTATAGCTATACTATTAGCGCCGAGGCCTTCTTACCTTCTAGCTATTTCCTATAGAGCCAAGTCGCCTTCTAGATTAGAGAGTTAAGAGTAACCGGGTTGTCCTCTTAGAGAGTACGTAGGTGACCTTAGTTAGTTAGGTCGAACTCCTAAGGTATATCGTAGACTAGGATCGTAAATTGCTTCGTTAAGAGCTTCGCTAATACCGTAACCTTAGATACCTACTATAGCTATACCTCTAGGTACCTCCTAGTAGTAGTAGAGCTAGTAAAGATCTATAGAGTACCGTTAGACTATTAGTTTACTACGACTACCCCTAGTTAATTAATTCGCTAGGCGAGCTCCTTGTTCGATAGCTTCGTAACTTCGGCCTAGTCTTTCTTTACTATAATACGGATCGTAACTATATCGTACGTTAGGCGGGGGCCTAGTATCAATGCCGCGACCGATGCCTAGCTATAGGGGTGTTGATTCCGGGTGGCCTTGCTAATCGCCTAAGACGTCGTCCTCATTTCTTATTGCCCTCGGTAATACGATAGTACTAGCGCCGTATGTAGCTAAGTAACTATTACCTATAGAGACCGGTATAGGAGCTAATCGTTAGTCTCTATACTTTTTACGTCCTCTATAAGTTACTACTAGTTATCTTAGGGGAGCTTCGCCTATAGAGCCGTAGGCGCCGTTAGTGCCGTAGCCTAGGCTACTATTGCCTAGGAGTTGCCTAATGTAGCTAGGCACCTCCGCGGCGTTTAGAGCTGAAGAAACAGGGTGAAGAGAGCTTTAAGCTATCTAGATTAAATAAGGTAGAACTCCCTTAGTCCTAGGGGCAGTGGCCTACTTTGTATATCGTTAGAATAGCCTTATTAAGAGCTTTCGAATATATCGTGTTTTGGCGTAGAGATTGATATGAAATATATATAGGAGCTAATTATTAGTTTCGATACTTTTTACGTCCTCTATAAGTTACTACTAGTTATCTTAGGGGAGCTTCGCCTATAGAGCCGTAGGCGCCGGTAGTACTATAGCCTAGGCTACTATTACCTAGGAGTTACCTAATGTAGCTAGGTACCTCCGCGGCGTTTAGAGCTAAAAAATAGGGTAATAAGAACTTTGAGCTATCTAAAATAAATAAGGTGAAACTACCTTAATTCTAGAGGTAGTAGCCTACTTTATAGATTATTAGAATAGCCTTAATAAGGGCTTTCGAATATATTGTGTTTAGCGATAGCGCCGATTTAGGTCCGATCGTTTTTTAAGCGTAATATATAGGGATATACTAAAGGTAGTCGTAGATCTTAAGTATAATAACTAAGATAAGTCTATACTAGTTAACTTCTATCCGCTATAGGACTAGGTTCTAAACGAGACGCTACGTGACCTTAATAGACACTTAGCCGAAGTAGATATATATACTATAGCGCCTTATAATACTACTATAGGCTATAATAGGGGGGTTATACTAGTACCTACTTCTAGTAATTTTCTAAGGGAGAAAACTAGCTCGGCTATACCTTTATATACTCGTATAGGCTATATTAGCTATAGCGGAGGACTAGATTCGACGACGTAAGCTTATATAGTTAAGCTACTAGACGATATAATAGATATAGAGGATAATAAAGCCTTCGTATATATATAGTATTGAGAATATATAGGCCGTAGGACAAGTATATAGGTATAGGTGTATTATATAACTAGATTACGTAACTAGGGTTTACTAGCCTATAGGCTAGTAAACATCCGGACACCTAGTATCTACCTACACTAATACTAGCAATACTATATAGATAGATAGATATTTCATTAAGCTGTTGTAGTGCCCTTTGGCCTATGCAGCTATGCTATCTTGTTTTTGTATATATAGAGGGGAAACCGTGTTGGTGAAAACCCCTCCTCCTTCCCGCCTGTCTTTTCCTCCTCGTTGTCGTCTTAAATTTCCCTTGTTAGGGGTACGCTAGTGTCATGGGCCTGCCCTGATGACTACCCTATCTGCAACCCCCCTCGCTTCCGCCTCTTGTCTATCCACTCCTCCGTCTCGCTCGCGAGGCTAAACTGCTGGAGGTATCCCTGCTGTAGTATCCACCGAGAGATTCGGCGAATGTTGCCTTTGTCCCTAATAATTGACTTGTAGTCTCTCCTTCCCGCTTGGTGCCTCCAATTTCCCCTGCCTCTCGCCCACTGCGGGCATCGTAGTAGCATATGTTCTGGGTTTTGCGATGGGTAGCCACACTGGCAGGCTGGGCTATAGATGTCTAGTGCGCGTCTTCTGAACAGGTAGGCCCTTAATCCAATGTGTTCGGACCTGATTTGGATCGCTATGCTTGCTTCGGCCCTTGTCAGGTCCCTATATAGCTGGTAATTGTGTCTCTGGAAGGCTCGGAGCGCTATCGGGCCTGTTGTCTTAGGGGGCTTCCTTTTCCAGTCCTGCTCCCATAGGCAGCTCGCTATCTGTTCCGCTAGGTTTTGGGTCTTAGCCTTGCTCCCGCCGGCCTGGCGAGTCCTACGCTCCTCCTCCTTTCGTGCTAGCCATTCGGTGCTTGTCTGTACGGCCGTAAAGGTCGTAAGGTCATCCTCTTTTTGGCTTGTCCTATATCCTGCCCCTCTCCGGTAGCGGCTTTCTATCTTATTCTTTGCCTCCTGGATCGTGGTTTGTGCTAGGTAACCTGTCGTCTTTGCCGCGTATTGAATTCTCATTCCCCGGATGTACTGGCCGATTGGTGGTATTCCTGTCTCCATTTCTACCGTGCTTGTTGACGTTGTCTTGTATGCGCCTAGTACCCTACGTAGGTTGCCTGCCTGTGTCCTGTTTAGGGGTTGCTCTATCCGTTTCGGGATCGGCTTGCCTGCGCCTCCTGTTCCCCAAATCTGTGCCCCGTACAACATAGCTGGTCTGACGATCGCCTTATACATTACTCTTGCCTTGTCGAATGTTGCTCCCCATGTAGATGCCGTAAGCCTCTTTATCGAGGCTTCATTGACTTGCGCTCGACTCTGGGCTTTCTTAATCTGTACATTCCAGCTTAGCTTCGGGTCGAGCCAGATCCCTAGTACTCGTAGCTCCGCTGATGGCTTGGTCTCGTAGCCTTGGATTCTTACCGCCGCCTTCATATTATGGTGTGTTCTCGCTTTACTGAAGTGTATAAGTTGGTACTTTTCAGGGGCGAACCGGGCACCATGCTTCTTTGCCCACTCCTCGCATTTCTTGTGCCTATCTTCAAGGAGGCGACAGTTCTCTTCTGTCGAGTCTGACCAGGCTAGGATGTTTGTATCGTCTACGAACCCCGATGCTGAGGTTTGCGGAGAGGTGAGTAGGGGGATTAGATCCGACATAAATATTAGAAACAGGATAGGGGAGAGAGTAGATCCCTGAGGTATTCCAGTCTCTGCCTTCACCGGGTCGGACGTGTACCTTCCTAGGACTAGGTATGTCGTCCGTTCCTGGAGAAAGGAGAAGACGAACGACGTTGCCCACTGGGGGATGCCTTTCTGCTGTAGGATATGTATTAGCCTTTGGTGTGAGACGTTGTCGAAGGCCCCTGCGATGTCGAGGGATAGTAAGGACGCCGCTCGGTTCCTGCCGTAGTGCCAGAGGGTCTGGATTTGCTCCGTAATTAGCTCCATTGCTGTTAGTGTCGATCGCTGGCTTCTTCCCCCCATCTGTGTTGCTGGGAGTACGTGGTTGTCCTCGGCAAGCTGCGTAAGTCTCTGGGCTACTATCTTTTCTAGGACCTTCCCTATCGTATTTAGAAGTGCTATTGGTCTGTACGACTTGGGCTGAGTATAGTCTTCCTTCTGTGGCTTGCGTAGCACTACTGTCATAGACTCTCTGTACGGCTTCGGGTGATACCCTAGCCGTAGGCACGCGGTAAATAGGTTTGCAAGGCTCGGCGCGATCTCTTCTCTACACTCTTTTAGCAGTACGTTTGGTATCCTGTCTGGGCCTGGGGCTTTTCGTCCCTTTAGCTTACTTATGACTCCTGTTACTGTGTTAGGCAAGGAAGGAATCGTATTTAGCAAGCTAGCTACGAGATAAGGTGACAAGTCTTAACCGCGCTTTCCCACTCATCTAGCACCACCGTGTAGCCTCGTTTCGAGAGGTTAGCCCGGAGCAAAAGCTTCCCTCTACGCCCTCCCTCCCTGTTTGCTCCTTAAGCCAATATCCACCTCCATAGGCCTGAGCCCTTTAGTGCTCTCTATTGACCGACATGCGCATCCGTCCTCTCGGGCTGTACAGACAGTGTCAGCCGTCGCTGCCAGTGTACACCACGCCCCAGGTTTTGACGCCCTTCGCGTTACCGCAGCCTATCTCTAGAAAGCGGCCGTCCATGCCTCGCAGGTCTGCTCGGGGCACACACCACGCCGGGCAGCGTACTCCTTGCGTTTCCACCTACTAACCAATATGAAGTTCCTTATCACCCTGCCCTCGATCCTCCCCGATCACAGAACTAATCCACTTGCATTGTACGTCTTTTCCCCGTCCTAACAGCCGTCTTTTCCTTGCTCAGGCTATCGTCTTTTCCTCGTCGCAATCTACCATGTCAGACTAGGTGCGTTGTGTAGCGGGACAGGCAGTGCCTCAGGCAAAACCCTCGTTCCCATACCGGGTGTTCAACAGGCCCTTACAGGCTTCGTCGCGTGTCCACCTACCCACCGCATTGCCCGCTGGCAAACACCAGATTGTTTCGTAGTCCGCTCGACGCCGTTGCATGGTCCGCTCAGTTGTTGTTCTGTAGTCCGCTCGTCCAATGTTCGTCGCTTAGCCCGCTCGGTTTGCGGTCTCCGGAGGTGAAAATTCTGCACTCATACCAGAGGTGTCCTGTCGAGCGTATAGGCCACGGTTCCGCGCCCTTCTTACACGTAGAAAGAAGAGGGACTCGCTCCCGACACGAGTACACGCTCGTCGGATGGTTTTCATACCCGTTTTGCTGGTAGTCCTCTGTTCGCCGCGGCTTCGCCTACGCTACGCGCCCGTCGCGCCCACGACGCTCCAGCGTGAGAATACTTGGCTCTCTCGTAGCTAGACGAGAGGTTCGTAGCCGACACCACGTACAGGTGATTCTCGTCGTCGACCAATACTATATATAGATACACGCTATCCTATTAGGTCCTTCTTTGTCTTTCGTATAATCCGCCGTCTTCTACTACTACGTAACTCGTACCTATTTAATAGGTTATAAGCCCGGGTTAGTAACTCGGTATTTTACCCTCGATAAAGTCGTATTAGAGTTATTCCTCTTTAGAACAAAAGGAAGGTAGACTAGAGGCCGTACTCGCCTTATATAGGAAGCTATAGCCGTGCTATAGGTGTATATAAGACGTAAAAGAGCCTAGTAAGGTACTATTAGACTCCGAGTTAGGGAGTCTATACTAATACCTTAGACAAGTAGGCGAGCTTACTAAGAAGAGTTGCTCTCCGGACATCGCGTTCATATCGACTAACTATTTATTCTAAGAGAGCCGTAGTGTCTTAGAAACCCCCTCTACTAAGAGAGTTACGCTATAGTGTCTTAGTACTAATACGATCCTTACCGACCGACTTTCCTCCTCTTCCCGGCGGATAGCCATCCTCTCCGCTATCATCCTCGCGTTCGGTTTATCCTATTTCGATCCGATTACGTACGACTGAATATATCCTTTTACCTAAGGGTAGCTAACCTGTCCCTTAACTTACAAAAAATAGAGAACGAGACTAGGTTTATAAGAAAGAGAGTAGTACCTATTCTAATAAGAGAGAACCACGAAATATAGTTCAAGCTAATAAGAATATACCTAGTATTAAAGTAGGTTAACTAGGTCCTCGAAGACATTATTACGGACATTCCCGCTATAACCCTATCTATAGCGACACCCTCTATATTATCGGAGTCATCCCTTCCTTTAGATTAAGTGATAAGGAAGGTATCGTATAGACGGTACAATATAACGGCCCTATATAAGATATATATCTGTCTGTCGATAGATGACTAAGAGATAATATACGAGATCCGGTATACGAAGGAGTTATAGGAATAGGCTAAAGCTAAATATAAGAGAAGACTTCTCGCTACTAGAAGAAGTTTGCTTTAGCAATACACTAATTTCGTAATAACAGAGGACTAGTTAATAGATGACGCCTAGTAGGAGCTTAGCTTAATTGTAAGGAGGGCTGTTTTAATCTCGCCTTAGTTCTAAGACATCGAGACTAAGGACAGAAAGATCTAGTAACTCTTAGTAGCTCTACTAGACTCATTTAGCTCAATTCGCGATACAATTAATGCCTAGGTAAATCTCTTACTACAAGACATTCTTATAATTCTTAGGGAGAAGCAAGAATCAATAATTTGTTAAGAGACAGCTATATTCGCTAAGAAGGGTTTCTAGGGTAAGCTTACGTACTATCTCTATAATAGTAACTATTTTATAAGTAAGTGCCTATACCTTTCTACAGCTCAGTAGGCTATTAGGAACAAGGAAAAACTAGCTAGGGTTACCTACCCTACTAAGAGACAACCATTACTACCTTGTAGGAGGTTATTATTACTAAACCTTCGTAATGTTGTTAAGGTAATAACAGATCTTATAAAGTAGATAAAGGAGAGCCGTAAGCTAAAGGCCTCCTCTAGTAAGAAGCCTATAAGGGCCTATACGACCTAGGAAGACGTATTAGACTCTAAGATACTATTAGAAGATAATGATGTTAATAAGGTTGTCTATTCTACTATAGAAGCTAAAGGTAAGTACCCCTCGTCCGAGTAGTTACTTAACTCTTATATATCATTATATATAACTGACTAAAAGTCACTATTTAGGACACTAAAGCCTCTTTAAAAGAGGAAGTAGATTAAGGTTAGGGGTGGCTATCTATAAGCTACACATATAGGAAGTGTAGTAATAGGTAGTCCTTCTAGAAAGCAAATTGTCTTAGAAAATGTCCTATTTGTTCCTAGCCTTAGAGTTAGTCTTGTTTCGTAGAATTAGTTTAGCTAATAGTTTGCTATCTAACTACCTAGTTTCACCCTAAAATCCTTGTCTAGTAAACCCGTTGTCTAGACCAAACTTCGAGGAGGAGTACCGTTTATCTACTCGATCTCGGAAATTCTTAAGCTATAGTATACTAGTATACTCTCTTAAGAACGTAACAGTACCGCTATAGCTAATACTAAGTCCGAAGATTAGTAGGAGCTATAGTATAGAAGATGTATATACCTTAGCAAGGGACTGCTAAGAAACCTATATAGAGTTACTAATAAGAAAGATCCTATTCCTATTCCTTCTAAATACTAGAACTATAAGGTCTACTCCCTTATAAACATAAGGAAGCTTAAAGGACCTGCTATAGAGAGGAAAGGGGAGAGGCTGGCCCTCATCTCTATTAATATCTATAGGCCTTTTTAGGGCGGGTCTCTAGGCTAGGATATAGATATTGGCTTAAGATTATAGATAACTTCTCTAGGAAGAAGTAGGTAATCCCTTTAAAGGCTAGGAGCGACGCTCCTATAGCCCTACGGGATTAGAAGGTCTAGGTAGAACGGTAGTCAAGGTGCTTTCTATCTACGATCCGTAGTAATAGTATAAAGGAAATTCTCGCCTTACTAAAAGAGTAGGAGAAGGAGTTTAGTACTTAGATAGACACAACTAATGCCTATAACTCTCTTTAGAATAGACCTATAGAAAGGTCAATTTAAGCCTCTAAGAACATAGTCCGGGCTATACTTAAAGACTCTAGTATACTAGTTAAGTTCTAGCTAGAAGCTTTATAAGTATAGACTATAATCAGAAACAGACTGCCTAATGGTCCGATCATTAATAGTATTACACTTTTACTAGAAGAAGCCTTTACTAGCTAAGTACCGTTAGTCGACCATTTCTACGTCTAGGGATACAAAGCTATAGTCTATATAGACCTAAGAGGCTAACCTTAAGGCTTAAGGAGAGACAAGTTAATCAACCGAGGAAAAGAAGCCGTGTTTATAGGCTACTTAGAAAACACTACAAAACAATAGCTGTTCTAGGATCTCGACATAAAAGCTATAAAAGCGTATAGTCACGTCGACTAGTTTAAGAATAAGAAGGGGGGAGATATAGATCTTAGTATCACCTTTACTAACTAGCCGAGTCGAGCGCTATAGCGTAATCCTATTAGGAGGAAGCCCTTTAGGGCGAAATTTTCCGATAGGGGATTATTAGAGACACCGTTACGAAGGCTAGGAGAAAATATTAAGGCGGTTTTAACACTATCGAAGGCCAATAACGGTAGATCTATACAGAACCTACCTAAGTTATTAATACTATAGTAACCGCTATTTATATAACTTCCCCCTCCCCTAAAGGACATTAGGGAATACTAGAAGTTTAGAGATTAGGGTACTCTAAGAAAAGAAAAAGAAGATGTCGTTCAGTTCGACCTATCCGAATACCTAGCGCCACCTCAGGTTGTAGGCAATAAGAGGTTAAGGGGGGACGGAGATAATAACTCTAAAGAGTATAAGGCTAAACACTATAAGGCTCTTATCGCCTAGATGTTCTATCTAGACCCTATAATAAGCTAGGGGAGAAACGGCGTGACACGATGATAGCGATCGCAGGAAACGACCAGGAGCAGGAGAGTAACGAGTGGAAGGAGGTCTGCAGGAAGGCAGAAACAATGGCAATGGCAGGAGATGGCGAGCACCCAGAAAGAGCACTTAAGGGGATGATTTTGGAGCTCCTTGGAGTGCTAAAGGCACTAAGGAGCCAAACAGGACAGATCATTAACAGGACAGTAGCAGCAGCAAAGAAGAGGACACAGGAAGGCCAGAAACTAAGCCAACCAACCTGGGCAGCAGTTGCATCCCAAAACCCTCCTCCCCCAGAAAACAGCTATCAAGGTCTACATTTCCGACCAGCAAGAGCAGAAAGAGATTGAGGGCCTGTCAGGCAAGGAGATCATACAGAAGATTGGGATACAAGGCATCATTGGAGCCAGGAAAGAGAAGGGAGGTGTCCTTAAGCTGTTCACAGCACAGGAGCAAGACAGGAAGAGGCTAGAGACACAGAAGGAGTGGACAGTCAAACTAGGCAAGACGGCTAAGGTCTCACACCAACAAAATATGGTTATTGCCCATGGGATGACCACAAAGTTTGACATTGAAGGAGACCTTAAGAGGCTGCAGGACCAGAACCAGGCTGTATGCCCAGGGCTACAGATCACAAAAGCAGCATGGGTCAACAGAAAGACAAAGGACACAAAGAGAGAGTCTTCTCTAGTGCTCTGGATAGGCACTGTAGAACAGGCAAACACCGTGCTTGACAAGGGCATCTTCTGGGAATGCGAAAGAATGGACACAGAAATCCATAGAAGCACCCACAGACTACTGCAATGTTTCAAGTGCCAACAGTATGGTCATATCTCTACTAGATGCCCAAGCCAAAAGGACACTTGTTCCCACTGTGCTGGTAGCCACAAAGTACAGAATTGCACAGCCCCAAAGAGTGAAGCCAGATGTGCATGCTGTGGAAAGAAACACCCTTCCTGGTCCCAAGACTGCACAGCTAGGATTGAGGCAAAGAGGAGGGCAAGAGAAGCCAGGATCAACACCCCTATCCGATTCCAGACAGGGACAATCACCCAAGAACCCCTAAGGACTGTCTACAACCCTCTGAAAAGAGGCAGAACAGAAGAGACCACACAGGCCCAAGGCCACCCTGCTATGGGTAGACCAAAATCAATTGTGGTTGCAGGAAGAGACCCGTCACAAAGCAGGCTCAACCTTACCACAATCCCAAATAGCAGCCAGCAGCAGGAAGCACGAGAAGACCAGCAGGAGACCAGCATGGATGAGTCATGATTGAGACACCTAATCTTACCACTATCCAGTACAACGTCAACAAAAGCCAGCACAAGGTCCAGAGAAGCTTTCTCCAAGCACTGGACCCAAAGAAACACCTAGTTATTACAGTCCAGGAACCTTGGATCAACAGCAAATCTAACAGACCATCTACTGCTAACGACCCAAGGTATCACACACTCCTAGCTAAACAAGGCACCCCTAGAACATGCATGTACATCAGCAAAGAGATGGCAACAGACAGCTGGGAACAAATCCAACAGGAAGGGGGAGACATCACCTCAGTCAGACTCAACACCAACCAAGGCAGCATCCACATCCACAGTGTATACAACCCACCCCCCAGCTCCAGAAGCAGCACCCAGCTGGGCACACTACAACAGCTGCCAGACATCCTGCAGAGTGACTCCCAACACATCGTGCTGGGAGACTTCAACTTGCACCATCCTACATAGGGATCAGACTTTGCACCTGCCCATCACTTCCTAGCTAACAGACTCCTCTCCACTACCCAAAGCAACAACATGCACCTAGTTACCCCAAAGGGCCTAACTACCTGGTCACAGAGAGCAAGCTCAAGCACCATTGACCTGTGCTTTGCATCACATGACCTGCAGCAGAAGGTCACCAGATGCTGGGTTAACCAGGACTTGGAGTCCTCATCAGATCACCTCCCAATTCAGGTGGAGTTTGAAACACAGACACAGCAGGAAGGAGACCTAGAACCTCAGCTGGCCTGGAAGGCAGCCAACTGGGAACAGATCAGACAAGACCTGGAACAGAAGCTAGCTGGACTAGAGACCAGGAGACTGGAAACAGCCTTAGACATAGACCAAGCAGTGGCAGAACTGGTTAGAACAATGCAGGAAACTGCGGCAGCCCACACCAGAGAAAAGAAACAGTCACTGTACCAGAAGCCATTCTGGACAAAGGAATGCTCAGAGAAGGTCAAGGCAGCCAGGCAGGCCAGGAGAGCCCTTACCCAGAGCCACTCCCAGGAAGCATGGGACAGATACAACCAGGCAACCAGAGACAAGAAGGCCCAGATCAAGAGGGACAAGATGCTGGAGTGGAGGTCAACAGTTGGATCCATTACCCAGAATCCTGAGAAGATGTGGAAACTAGCAAAGTGGGCAAGACAACCCACACAGGACAGAAACATGCTGCCCCAGTTTCCAAACATTGAAGACCAGGAAGGAGTAATCTAACACACTCTCCCAGGAAAGGCACAGGCATTGGGGAAACATTTCTTTGGCACACAGGTAGAAGCTGACCTGCAGGATCTGGAGGGCAGTGTGTATCCAACACCACTAGAGCAATCCTGCACAGTGGGAGAGGGAGAGATCAAGAGCATCATTAAGACACTCTCAGGAAACAAGGCCCCAGGACCAGATGGGATTCCAAACTTGTTCATCAAGACATGCAAGGACCAGATCTCCCCTGCACTGTCAAACATCTTTTCACAGTGCATGGCCCAAGGACACTGCCCTAAACACTTCAAGGAGTCACTGACTGTGGTCTTGAGAAAACCACAGAAAGAGGACTACACAAAGCTAAAGGCATACAGACCTATTGCCTTGCTCAACACACTAGGCAAACTCCTGGAAAAGATCATAGCAGAAAGGCTGACAAACCTAGCTGAAGAACATGGAATCCTTCCTGAAGAACAGATGGGAGGCAGGAAACAAAGATCAACACTAACAGCTGTGGAACTTATCACAGAGCAGATCAAGACCCTATGGCACTTTGGGAACAACAAAGCAGCCACACTCCTCTCACTAGACATATCAGGAGCCTTTGACAATGTCTCACACCAGAGGCTGATCCACATCCTGAAACAGAAGGCTATCCCTAACTGGACAGTCCAGTTTATCCAGTCCTTCCTCAGAGGCAGAACCACAAGACTAAGACTGGGCAGATACAAATCTGACAGCATGCCTACAGAGACAGGAATCCCACAGGGATCAACAATGTCTCCAATCCTGTTTCTCCTCTTTATGGCAGACCTGCCAGCAAAGCTAAACTCCAGAAACACATCAGCCTCAGGGTTTGTAGATGACACAAACATCCTAGCCTAGTCAGACAGCACAGAAGAGAACTGCAGAATCTTGCAGAAGAAACACAAGGAATGTGAGGAATGGGCCAGGAAACATGGAGCCAGATTTGCCCCAGAGAAGTATCAACTCATCCACTTCAGTAGAGCCAGAAACAGACACAATATGCAAGCCCCAATCACTATTCAGGGACACACAACAGAACCCTCAAGTGAATTAAGGGTGCTAGGAATATGGATGGATCCAAAGCTCAGCTGGGGACCACAGGTCAAGAAAGCACAGGCAAGAGCAGACAACAACAGGCAATCAATTGACAGGCTTACAGCCTCCACATGGGGAGCCACATTTGCGAAAGCAAAGGTTATGTACAAGGCCATTGTGAAGCCGGCCATGCTATATGGAGCCCAGATCTGGTCAGCCCAAGACAAGATCCCAAAGAGAATTGCAGATCCCATCAGCAGAGCCCAAGCCTCCTGTCTGAAAAAGGTGCTTGGAGCATACAAGTCAACTCCAACAAGGGTGGTCGAAATGGAGTCTGGCTCCCCACCAGCCAAGCTCTACCTTCAAGGGTTGAGATACCAGTATGCAGGAAAGACGTCTGCATACCCAGCCCAGCTAGTAATCCAGAAGGCAGTCAACAAAATCAGGAGCCAGTGCACAAGAAGGCACAGACAAGCAAGACCCAATCCAGCCCCACAGAAGCAGCAGGACCTGCAGAAGTTCAAAGAACTAACAGAACAGCTGCACCTAGCCCAGCAGGAACAGGACAGAAGGGCTCAAGGGAGAGGATCAGCAGCCAGCCAAGGGAAGAAGCAACAGTCTCTAGCTGAAAGGATGGCAGGACTCCTCTGGAAGACTGAATGGACAAGAACCCCACAGAGGCCAGGAACCCCAAAGGCACTCCAACAGTTTGGTAGCCACAACTACCTACTGTACTCAGACCTGACCAGGTCAGAAGCAAGCATAGCAATACAAATCCGCTCTGAACACATCGGAGTCAGGGCATACCTGCATCAGAGAAAAGTCCCAGGTATCGAAGACAAGAGTTGCCTATGCGGCTACCTGTCCCAGAATGTCGAACATAGACTTCTGGTTTGCAAAGAATGGAGTACAGGGAGAGGTGAATGGAGGGCAAGGGCAAGGAACAGAAACTTCCAAGCCATGATCAGCAATCAGGGAGACCTCTAGAGAATTACAAGGTGGATCATCCACCAAGGATTTTTGGAGCAGTTCTCTCTTACTAGGGAAACAGAGAGATGGATTGAGGAGAGAAAGAAGGAGGAGGAGAGCAGGAAGAGGGGGACAACTCTAGGGTTGCAGACAAGGTAGTCAGAGGCTAACCACCATGACACTAGTGCACCCTAATGGAAGGAAAACTGAGAACTCATGGCAAGGAAGCTATTAGAGAAGGAGAGGAGGTTTTTACCTAGGAATAGATTTCCTACCTTATGCAGTAACATATATAGACATAAACCCGCATGGGCCGGAGGGCACCACAACGGGTAAATGAATCGTCTATCTATCTATATAGAGTAGCAATTTAGGCAGCGGAAAAACACATCCCGAAGAGAATTAAGGACCCCCTTAATAGAGCGTAGGTAGCCTACCTAAAGAGAGTACTAGGGGTATATAAGTCAACCCCTTATAGGACAATAGAAATGGAATTAGGTACAGCCCCTATTAGGGAGTACCTCTAGGGCATGAGGTGTTAATACGTAGAGAAGACATTAGTATACCTAGCCTAGGGAACTATCTAAGCAGCTACTTAAAGGATAAGAACCTAGTAGGAGAGGAGGAGAAGACCTAACCGGCTATATATAATCCTATAGAAGGAAGCAGACCTAAAAACATTATAGGAAATCCTAGTAGCCCTTAAACAGAGAGAAGCTCTAAGGGAGCAAGCTAATATAGGGGACAAAGGGAAAAAGAAGCAAAGCCAAGTAGAAAGGATCGTAGGTCACCTATAGGAAACGCGTTAGAACCAAAAACCGGTGAGGCTAGGAGCCCTACTAGCGGCCAGGACCTTCGGGAGGTATAACTACCTTATCTACAAAGACCTAAAGAGGGCGGAAGCAAGTATAGCTATCTAGATTCGCTCTGAGCACATTGGGCTAAGAGTATACTTGTACTAAAGAAGAGTCCTAGGATACGATTCTAAACGTTGCCCCTATAGCTACCTATCCTAAAACCCGGAGCACATAGTGCTAAACTGTACTAAGTAGGTAAAAGGGAGAAGCTAGTAGAGGGCGAAGGTAAGAGACAGGCAATACTAGGCTATTATCTAGAACAGACAAGATATAAGGAGAGTAATAAGATAGATCCTTAACAAGGACTACCTAGAGTAATTCTCCCTAGTAGTAGAAACGGAAAGGTAGATAGAGAGGAGGGAGAGAGAGAGAAGAGCCGGGGAAACAGAAGGGAGAAAGGGAATCGAGAGGAGGACATTACTAGGGTTACGGGCAAGGTAGTTATAGGGTAATAACTATAACACTAGCGTACCCTAAAGGAAGGAGAACGAAAGGACAAGATAGGAAAGAACGAGGAGGGTAAAGACGAGGAGGTTTTTATCCGTTAATCGGGTTTCCTACCTACACAAATAGACCTAAATAGCGAGAGACCTATATAGGCTATAGGGTACTAAAACAGGCGAATAAATAATCTATCTATCTATCTATCTATATATTAAGCCTTAGCTTGCCTTAAGTTATATCTATATTACGCGGGCGTCGTAGGGTCGACTATCGGTAACGATATCTAGATCGTCTAATATCTAACCTTTAGGCTTACGCTATCTAGGTAGTAGACCGGCCGCTAACGGGTTCTTATAATAATAATCTACTATCGCTTCCTCGGTACTACCTTTTAACTCGCTATAAGGCACTTCTATAATAGTACTACCTTCCTAACGGACGGTATACTTTATATACTTCTTAGCTCTACTAGTCTATCTACTGTCTATAATCGCCTTGACTACGTATTTATCTAGCTCCTCGCTATCGCCTTTAGAGGCCTCGATAAGTAGTTGACCTTAGCTTTGATTATGGAATAGGTCGTCGTTTACTAGGCGTAGTACGCTAGTATAGAACCTCGGGTATATACGTATACTTTCCTAAAGGTCGAGCTCGTATACGTCTACGTTAATCTTACGGGTAATCGTAAAGGAACCTATATTCTTATAGTCAAGTTTCTTATAGGGCCTTCGAGTACGGATATTTCTAGTATCTAGCTAAACCTTATCGCCGATCACGTATCTTAGTATAGGCTTACGCTTATTCGCTACGGTATCTACGTACCGCTCTTAGGTATATCTAAGCTATATAATGTAGTATACGTTAACGTTCTCTATAAAAGTCGCGAAATCTTCTACGTACTACTTCGATAAGGCCTATACTTTAGGAAGCTTAGTACCGTTACCGCTCGTAGCCTAAGGTAACACCTCTATTCGAGTATTACGGCCTAGCGTTACGAAGAACGGTAATACACCTATAGTAGCGCTCTATTAATTATTTAGGGCAAACTCTACGATAGGTAACTACTAGACCTAATCGTCCTACGTATAGTTAACGTACGCGCGTAGGTACTATTCTATAGCTTAGTTCGTACGTTCTAACTACCTATTAGTCTAAGGGTAAAAAGCAGTCGAGATCTTTATACGTATAGCTAGACGCGCTATTAGAGCCTTCTAGAATTAGCTTACCTACTAGCTACTACGGTCTAATACTACCGTATCGAATAGGCCCTAATCCTTAATTACGTACTTTAATATAGCGTCGGCCGCTACCTTTAGGGTTAAATCTACTACGGGTATAAGATGCTTCCTCTTAGTAGGTCTATAGGTTAGGGTAAGGATAGCGTTATACTTTACGCCCTTAATACTATAACTATCCGGTAGCTCTACTACGTAATCGAGTACTACCTCCTTATAGGCACCCGAGGGTACGGGTTACTATCGGAGTATACCTTAGTACGTATTATAAAAAGCCTTAGATCGTATATATAGGTAATAATTCTTAACGTACTTAGCGACATCTACTACTAGACTAGGCTAGTAGTACGTACGCGTAAGTAGGTCGACTATCTTCTTACGCCTAGAGTACCTAGCTAATAGAGTATCGTAGTACCTCGCTATTAGCTCCGGACGAAGCTTATACGGTACGTATATACGTCCTTACATCTTAATTAGGTCACCGTCCAACTTATAGTCGCTAAGCGAGATGTAGCTAGAGCCTTCTAGGTTTTGTAGTAAAGTACGAGTATTATCGTCTAGGGCCTTCTTAATACCGTACGCTAGCTCGTCTTTAGTATAGGCTTCCTCGATAAGTTCTTCGATAGAGGCCTCGTTTACTTCGAGTACGTAAAGTGCTAATTAATACTAGTCGGCCGTAGTACGCGGAGTAGTTATAGCTAATAGCTTCAAGCGCTTACGTATATTAGGAGGGAGATTACGTAGCTTTAACATAGCTTGCTACCTATGTTTTATATCATCCTGATCGTCTATGTCTTGTCTACGGCGCGTGAGGCTGTCGGACTTTGTCCTAAGCTTACTAGGGCGATATTCTATCTAGAAGTCGAACCCGGATAGGAACTCGCTCTAGCGCGCTTATCGGCGGGTTAGCTACTTAGTCGTTATGAACTACTCTAAGCCCTTATAGTCGGTAAGAACCTTAGAGAGAGCGCTCATTAGCTCCGGCCTCTATTCCTCGAACGCTCTAATAATAGCTATTAGCTCCTTATCGTAAATCTCGTAATTATATTCTACTAGGTTCATCTTTATCGAGTAGAATACGATAGGATAAAATTCACCGTCCTCTCTAACCTACGACAACACGCTAGCTATACACTTTAGTAGTCTAGGCTCTACACGAAGGGTGTACGATTCTTAAGTACGTTACCGCGTATAAGGTCGGTCAAAGGTATAACGATACCGGAAAAGTTGTTAACGAACCTCCTATAGAAGTTAGCTAGCCTAAGGAAGGATAGTACATCCTTTAAGCTCTATAGAGTAGCCTAATCTATAATAGTCTAGACCTTAGATTCATCTATCTAAATGCCCTTATTAGTAATAATCAGTCCTAAGAACTTAACGCTCTTCTAGAAGAAGCGGTACTTATAGACGTCTATAGGAAGTCGAGCGTTAATTAGATACCTAATAATAGTTCGTACGTGTTTTACGTGTTCCTTAAATGAACTATACGTAAACACGATATAGTCGTCTAGGTATATAGATACGGGTCGACGACGAGAATCACCTATACGTAGTGTCGGCTACGAACCTCTCGTCTAGCTACGAGAGAGCTAAGTATTCTTACGCTAGAGCGTCGTAGGCGCGACGGGCGCGTAACGTAGGCGAAGCCGCGGCGAACGGAGGACTACTAGTAAAACGGGTATAAAAACTATCCGACGAGCGTATACTCGTGTCGGGAGCGAGTCCCTCTTCTTTCTACGTGTAAGAAGGGCGCGGAACCGTGGCCTATACGCTCGATAGGACACCTCTAGTATAAGTATAGAATTTTTACCTCCGGAGACCGTAAACCGAGCGGGCTAAGCGACGAACATTAGACGAGCGGACTATAGAACAACAACTAAGCGGACTATACGACGGCGTCGA
Organism: Fulvia fulva; assembly: GCF_020509005.1. Taxonomy (NCBI): domain Eukaryota; kingdom Fungi; phylum Ascomycota; class Dothideomycetes; order Mycosphaerellales; family Mycosphaerellaceae; genus Fulvia; species Fulvia fulva. Next base: position 3,869,390 of record NC_063012.1, read on the forward strand.
GCGGACTACGAAACAATCTAGTGTTTACTAGCGGGCAATACGGTAGGTAGGTAGACACGCGACGATACCTATAAGGGCCTATTAAACACCCGGTATAGGAACGAGGGTTTTGCCTAAGGTACTACCTATCCCGCTACATAACGTACCTAGTCTAATATAGTAGATTGCGACGAGGAAAAGACGATAGCCTAAGCAAGGAAAAGACGGCTATTAGGACGGGGAAAAGACGTACAATATAAGTAGATTAGTTCTATAATCGGGGAGGATCGAGGGTAGGGTAATAAGGAACTTTATATTAGTTAGTAGGTAGAAACGTAAGGAGTACGCTACCCGGCGTAGTGTATGCCCCGAGCAAACCTACGAGGCATAGACGGCCGCTTTCTAGAGATAGGCTACGGTAACGCGAAGGGCGTTAAAACCTAGGGCGTAGTATATACTAGTAGCGACGGCTAATACTGTCTATATAGCCCGAGAGGACGGATACGTATATCGGTCAATAGAGAGCACTAAAGGGCTTAGGCCTATAGAGGTAGATATTAGCTTAAGGAGCAAATAGGGAGGGAGGGCGTAGAGGGAAGCTTTTACTCCGGGCTAACCTCTCGAAACGAGGCTATACGGTAGTGCTAGATAAGTAGGAAAGCGCGGTTAAGACTTATTACCTTATCTCGTAGCTAGCTTACTAAATACGATTCCTTCCTTGCCCTAGACATAGATTAGGCGGTTAGCTCTAACATAGTAATAGGAGTTATAAGTAAGCTAAAAGGACGAAAAGCCCTAGGCCTAGACAGGATACTAAACGTACTACTAAAAGAGTATAGAGAAGAGATCGCGCCGAGCCTTACAAACCTATTTACCGCGTGCCTACGGCTAGGGTATCACCCGAAGCCGTATATAGAGTCTATAATAGTAGTACTACGTAAGCTATAGAAGGAAGACTATACTTAGCCTAAGTCGTATAGACTAATAGCACTTCTAAATACGATAGGGAAGGTCCTAGAAAAGATAGTAGCCTAGAGACTTACGTAGCTTACCGAGGACAACTACGTACTCCTAGTAATATAGATAGGGGGAAGAAGCTAGCGATCGATACTAACAGTAATAGAGCTAATTACGGAGTAAATTCAGACCCTCTAGCACTACGGCAGGAACCGAGCGGCGTCCTTACTATCCCTCGACATTGTAGGGTCCTTTAATAACGTCTTATACTAAAGGCTAATACATATCCTATAGTAGAAAGGCATTCCCTAGTAGGTAACGTCGTTCGTCTACTCCTTTCTCTAGGAACGGACGATATACCTAGTCCTAGGAAGGTATACGTCCGACCCGGTAAAGGCAGAGACTAGAATACCTTAGGGATCTACTCTCTCCCCTATCCTGTTTCTAATATTTATGTCTGATCTAATCCCCCTACTCACCTCTCCGTAAACCTTAGTATCGGGGTTCGTAGACGATATAAACATCCTAGCCTAGTTAGACTCGATAGAAGAGAACTGTCGCCTCCTTAAAGATAGGCACAAGAAATACGAGGAGTAGGTAAAGAAGCATAGTGCCCGGTTCGCCCCTAAAAAGTACTAACTTATACACTTTAGTAAAGCGAGAACATACTATAATATAAAGGCGGCGGTAAGAATCTAAGGCTACGAGACTAAGCTATTAGCGGAGCTACGAGTACTAGGGATCTAGCTCGACCCGAAGCTAAGCTAGAATGTATAGATTAAGAAAGCCTAGAGTCGAGCGCAAGTTAATAAAGCCTCGATAAAGAGGCTTACGGCATCTATATAGGGAGCAACATTTGACAAGGCAAGAGTAATATATAAGGCGATCGTTAGACTAGCTATATTATACGGGGCATAGATTTAGGGAATAGGAGGCGTAGGCAAGCCGATCCCGAAACGGATAGAGCAACCCCTAAATAGGATATAGGTAGGTAACCTACGTAGGGTACTAGGCGTATATAAGACAACGTTAATAAGCACGGTAGAAATAGAGACAGGAATACTACTAATCGGCTAGTATATCCGGGGAATAAGAATTCAATACGCGGTAAAGACGACAGGTTACCTAGCACAAACCACGATCTAGGAGGCAAAGAATAAGATAGAAAGCCGCTACCGGAGAGGGGTAGGACATAGGACAAGCCAAAAAGAGGATGACCTTACTACCTTTACGGCCGTATAGACAAGCACCGAATAGCTAGTACGAAAGGAGGAGGAGCGTAGGACTCGCTAGGCCGGCGGGAGCAAGGCTAATACCTAAAGCCTAGCGGAATAGATAGCGAGCTACCTATAGGAGTAGGACTAGAAAAGGAAGCCCCCTAAGACAATAGGCCCGATAGTACTCCGAGCCTTCTAGAGACATAATTACTAGCTATATAGGGACCTAATAAGGGCCGAAGCAAGTATAGCGATCTAAATCAGGTCCCAATATATCAGATTAAGGGCCTACCTATTTAGGAGACGCGTACTAGACATCTAAAGCCTAGCCTACTAGTATAGCTACCTATCGTAAAACCTAGAACATATACTACTACGATGCCCGTAGTAGGCGGGAGGTAGGGGAAATTAGAGGCACTAAGCGGGAAGGAGAGACTATAAGTTATTTATTAGGGACAAAGGTAATATTCGCCGAATCTCTCGGTAGATACTATAGTAGGGATACCTCTAGTAGTTTAGCCTCGCTAGCGAGACGGAGGAGTAGATAGACAAGAGGCGGAAGCTAGGGGGGTTATAGATAGGGTAGTTATTAGGGCAGGCCTATAACACTAGCGTACCCTTAATAAGGGAAATTTAAGACGATAACGAGGAGGAAAAGACAGGCGGGAAGGAGGAGGGGCTTTTACTAACACGGTTTCCCCTCTATATATATAAAAACAAGATAGCATAGCTATATAGGCCAAAGGGCACTATAACAGCTTAATGAAATATCTATCTATCTATCTATATAGACACGAAGTCGTCTAGGTGTCTATATAATACTTTGGGTCGACGACGAGAATCACCTGTACGTGGTGTCGGCTACGAACCTCTCGTCTAGCTACGAGAGAGCCAAGTATTCTCACGCTGGAGCGTCGTGGGCGCGACGGGCGCGTAGCGTAGGCGAAGCCGCGGCGAACAGAGGACTACCAGCAAAACGGGTATGAAAACCATCCGACGAGCGTGTACTCGTGTCGGGAGCGAGTCCCTCTTCTTTCTACGTGTAAGAAGGGCGCGGAACCGTGGCCTATACGCTCGACAGGACACCTCTGGTATGAGTGCAGAATTTTCACCTCCGGAGACCGCAAACCGAGCGGGCTAAGCGACGAACATTGGACGAGCGGACTACAGAACAACAACTGAGCGGACCATGCAACGGCGTCGAGCGGACTACGAAACAATCTGGTGTTTGCCAGCGGGCAATGCGGTGGGTAGGTGGACACGCGACGAAGCCTGTAAGGGCCTGTTGAACACCCGGTATGGGAACGAGGGTTTTGCCTGAGGCACTGCCTGTCCCGCTACACAACGCACCTAGTCTGACATGGTAGATTGCGACGAGGAAAAGACGATAGCCTGAGCAAGGAAAAGACGGCTGTTAGGACGGGGAAAAGACGTACAATGCAAGTGGATTAGTTCTGTGATCGGGGAGGATCGAGGGCAGGGTGATAAGGAACTTCATATTGGTTAGTAGGTGGAAACGCAAGGAGTACGCTGCCCGGCGTGGTGTGTGCCCCGAGCAGACCTGCGAGGCATGGACGGCCGCTTTCTAGAGATAGGCTGCGGTAACGCGAAGGGCGTCAAAACCTGGGGCGTGGTGTACACTGGCAGCGACGGCTGACACTGTCTGTACAGCCCGAGAGGACGGATGCGCATGTCGGTCAATAGAGAGCACTAAAGGGCTCAGGCCTATGGAGGTGGATATTGGCTTAAGGAGCAAACAGGGAGGGAGGGCGTAGAGGGAAGCTTTTGCTCCGGGCTAACCTCTCGAAACGAGGCTACACGGTGGTGCTAGATGAGTGGGAAAGCGCGGTTAAGACTTGTCACCTTATCTCGTAGCTAGCTTGCTAAATACGATTCCTTCCTTGCTCAGCATCGGGGTTCGTAGACGATACAAACATCCTAGCCTGGTCAGACTCGACAGAAGAGAACTGTCGCCTCCTTGAAGATAGGCACAAGAAATGCGAGGAGTGGGCAAAGAAGCATGGTGCCCGGTTCGCCCCTGAAAAGTACCAACTTATACACTTCAGTAAAGCGAGAACACACCATAATATGAAGGCGGCGGTAAGAATCCAAGGCTACGAGACCAAGCCATCAGCGGAGCTACGAGTACTAGGGATCTGGCTCGACCCGAAGCTAAGCTGGAATGTACAGATTAAGAAAGCCCAGAGTCGAGCGCAAGTCAATGAAGCCTCGATAAAGAGGCTTACGGCATCTACATGGGGAGCAACATTCGACAAGGCAAGAGTAATGTATAAGGCGATCGTCAGACCAGCTATGTTGTACGGGGCACAGATTTGGGGAACAGGAGGCGCAGGCAAGCCGATCCCGAAACGGATAGAGCAACCCCTAAACAGGACACAGGCAGGCAACCTACGTAGGGTACTAGGCGCATACAAGACAACGTCAACAAGCACGGTAGAAATGGAGACAGGAATACCACCAATCGGCCAGTACATCCGGGGAATGAGAATTCAATACGCGGCAAAGACGACAGGTTACCTAGCACAAACCACGATCCAGGAGGCAAAGAATAAGATAGAAAGCCGCTACCGGAGAGGGGCAGGATATAGGACAAGCCAAAAAGAGGATGACCTTACGACCTTTACGGCCGTACAGACAAGCACCGAATGGCTAGCACGAAAGGAGGAGGAGCGTAGGACTCGCCAGGCCGGCGGGAGCAAGGCTAAGACCCAAAACCTAGCGGAACAGATAGCGAGCTGCCTATGGGAGCAGGACTGGAAAAGGAAGCCCCCTAAGACAACAGGCCCGATAGCGCTCCGAGCCTTCCAGAGACACAATTACCAGCTATATAGGGACCTGACAAGGGCCGAAGCAAGCATAGCGATCCAAATCAGGTCCGAACACATTGGATTAAGGGCCTACCTGTTCAGAAGACGCGCACTAGACATCTATAGCCCAGCCTGCCAGTGTGGCTACCCATCGCAAAACCCAGAACATATGCTACTACGATGCCCGCAGTGGGCGAGAGGCAGGGGAAATTGGAGGCACCAAGCGGGAAGGAGAGACTACAAGTCAATTATTAGGGACAAAGGCAACATTCGCCGAATCTCTCGGTGGATACTACAGCAGGGATACCTCCAGCAGTTTAGCCTCGCGAGCGAGACGGAGGAGTGGATAGACAAGAGGCGGAAGCGAGGGGGGTTGCAGATAGGGTAGTCATCAGGGCAGGCCCATGACACTAGCGTACCCCTAACAAGGGAAATTTAAGACGACAACGAGGAGGAAAAGACAGGCGGGAAGGAGGAGGGGTTTTCACCAACACGGTTTCCCCTCTATATATACAAAAACAAGATAGCATAGCTGCATAGGCCAAAGGGCACTACAACAGCTTAATGAAATATCTATCTATCTATCTATCTATATAATACTTTGTTAATATATACCTAGAACGCGCTTAGTACGTTATAGAGACCAAATGGTACTATAAGCTATTCGTAGGTGCTATATCGGGTAGTAAAGGCTGTCTTCTATTCGTCGCCTTTACGGATACGTAGCTCGTTAAATGCTATAATAATGCCTAAGGTAGTAAACTACTATACGCCGCTTATACGAGCTAGGGTCTTACGGACTTAAGGTATCGGGTACCTATTCTTAACGGTAATAGCGTTAGCAGCTCTATAGTCTACGTAGACACGGAGTCCTCTACCTAGCTTCTTAATAATGATGATAGGACTAGCGATATAGGACGTAGAGCGTCGGATTTTACTAGCGGCTTCTTCCTTATTGACGTAGGCTTTAGTCATATCGAGCTCTAGTTTCGACATAGAATAAGGACGCTTAAAAGGCAGCTTAGCGCCTTTAACGAATTCAATCGCTAAATCTGATTCGGGGCGATAGGGAGGTAGGCCTTTAGCGATAGACGGGTCAAATCCGTACTTTAGGTCCTTTAGCTATTAGGGTAGTAAGGATTCGACTTCTCGTATAGTCCCTTACTTCTTATTTATATAGATAGCCTTGTCTTTAGCTAATATAGTACTCAGCCGTATACTAATGTCGTAAATAAGTTCCTTACTTGTAGGCTCTAGCTTATTAGGGTTAAGAGTCCCTATTTCCTAAATAAGGTAACCTTCGTCTAGGTTTTCTTTGTAGGCTTCGCTACCCGTTATGCTAGACACCTAGATGTTAGGTTCTAGAGTCTATAAATAAGGAATAGCGTACTATATACGAACCTTTGTACCGCCGATAGTCGTAGGGCAAGGATTGTAATAATCCGTATAGTACTTTTTAGTAAATATAAATATATTAGCTCTCTAGTCTAGTATAGGGTAGTACTTCTAGAACTAGGGTATACTAAATACGAAGTCGTAGTCGAGGTTAGTAACGAAGCAACTGACTTCCTCGACATAACCGTTTAGGTCGACCTTAGTCTTAATACATTCCGTAGCTTAACTAGATACTTTAGGGTTAGCTCCTAGGCCTATCTTCTAAGCCTAAGGTAGTCGTGTTCGTAATAGATGTTTCTTCGTAAACTTCGTATTATAAAATAGCGACTCGGTACCGGGATTTATTAGAATACGTACTAACTTACTACCCGCTACGCCTACTACTATAATGTACGAGCTTCTTAGCGGAAGGTCTATCGTCTTTATAGTATATAGTATAACCTCCGGACTAAAGATTATAGGGATGTTACTAATTACTATTTCCTACTATATAGGGTTCCTCTTTCCTCTATAACGGTAATGTAATAAGGGCGTAACCTTAGGAGGTTCTAGTAGTACCGTCTTCGGAGGATTAGTACTAGGCGCGAGTATAGGCTACTAGTCGGTACGTACACGACTAGAGCCTAGGCTTCCCCCGACTCGGTAGCCTTAAGCTCTACTAGTACGTCGCCGACCTAGATCGATACGTTCTTCGTAGCGTTATTAGCGTCGCTACTAGTCTTCTTATACTTCTTAAAGGGACACTTAGGCGACTAGGCACCCTTATAGTCTATAGCCTTATATACGTAGTAGAATATATCCTCCTTAGGCTTAGCTACTTCTTCCTTAGTAAGATTACGGAAGGTATTACTATCGTACTTAGCGGCTTTAAGATTATATTCCTTACGAATCTTCTCGTTATAGTAGATATACTTAGGCTTGCCTTCGTTACTACCGCGACGGCTACTACTATTACGGCCGCTACCGCCTCCGCCGGAACCCTTAATATCGTCTAATTTTAGTTCGATATCGCGAAGGTATCGCTAAAGGGCTAGGAGGTCATTAAAGTCGTCGCGATATACTAGTGCCTACTTTAACTTATCGTTTAGCTTGTCCTAGATATCGTCGATAAGTTCCTTATCGGTCTTCTCTAGGTAGTACCCGTACTCTAGGAACTTAGTATAAAATGCGTTAAATGTACGATTACCTTAGGTGTAGTCATTATACGCCTTCTTATACTTCTTAAGCTTATAGTGCTCGCCGTAAGAGTCGTTTAGCACTGTTATTAACTTACGCTAACCGGTCACCTTCTTCTTATATAGCCGTAGGCGGGCGTTAGTATTACCGATAACGAAGTTATTAAACACTACTAAGTATACTATAGATAATCGGCTATATAACTCTTCTATAGTCATATAGTCCTCTACTTTCTCCTTCTACTCTACAAATCCTAGTTCATTCTTATAATTAGGTATATTAGCTAAGAATATAGGAATCTTCCTCGAGTTAGTCGGGTTACGGGTACCGCCGTTACTACGCTAGATAGCGGCGTTAACTAAGACTACCGTAGTGTTGTTATTGTCGCTAGCTACGGTAGAGGCAGCCTTCTTAGTCTTTATTATCCCTATCTTAATACTAGGGTCCTCGCCGTCGAGTAGCTTCTCGAGGGCGGACTTCTACCTCGTAGGAGGTAGTAGAGGTGTTGGTTCCTTAGGCTTTAGCTAAGCGATATAGTTATCGCGCTCCTTTAGCTAGGCTTATAGATCCGTAATAAATGCGGTAGTACGCTTACCTAAGCTCTACTTAGTAGCTAACTTAGTCTAGGTCGCTTCGAGTTCGCTAGCTAGATCTATATTACGACTACGTAAGTTCTTAATCTTAGTAGCCGCCTTCTTACCTAACTTCTTTAGGTAAGCGATCTTAGCTACTAAGTCCTTATTATCCCTAAGCTCGTCGAGTATTACTTAGAGCGATACTAACTTATCTTTATACCGATTAGCCTTAGCCTATAGCCGACTCTTCTAAGTAGTTAATACCTCCCGTACCTCCTTAAGACCGAGGTAGGCGAGACGGTATTCGTCTAGGACATCTAGCTAGGCTTCTAGGTTCTTAGTAACCGAGCGAGAAAGCTCCTCGGCTATAGCGATCTAGAACTCGGTAGGGTTGTACCGTAGCCTATATTCTACCTCTTCGCCCTTCTAGGTAAAGTTAATTAGTATCGTATAGCGGTAGCTAAGATATTCCTCCTTCCGCGTACGTATACCCTATTATAAGGTCTTATCCTCTCTACCTATACGGAGTCTAGTTTCCTTCTTAGACTAACGTCGGTTATACTTATTACGTAGTAGCTCTTAGTACTTCTAGCGCCGACGTTCTTCCTCTTACTAACGAGCCTACTTAGTGTCTCTACGACCCTAAGTCTCGTTCTATGTCTCTTACGCTATATTACGTAGTCGTTCTATACCTACGGTATCGTCGAAATCCGGATCCTACTACGACTCGTCTTCTACCTCTTACTACGCTACGCTAAGTACGCCGTTCCGCTTTTATCGGGCTTCTCGGAGGAACGCCTTCGTAAGAGGGTTTAGGTTAAGTCTTAGGATAAAGGATGATTCGTCTAGTCCGATAGTCGTATTAGTACCTACGGCTATTCGAGTCTCGGTCGTACGCGGTCGTAGTAGTAATACGTAGTCTATAATTATACGGCTCGGCGATCTAAGGGCGGTAGAACTTAATAATAGATAGATAGACAGATTTGTCATTCCTCTGTTCTAGGACCCTATCCGGCCTATATAGGTATATATCTATTGTTATATATAAAGGGAAACCCGAATAGGTGAAAACCCTCCCGCCCCCGACTACTCCTTATCTAGATTAGCTTTCCCTCTAAACGTACGTAGTCTATATCACTACCCCGTTAGCCCCCGCTCCTAGCCGGTCTCGTCGCGCTACGTCGTGTCCTCTCTTCCTATACTGCTCCTACTAGGCGGTACTGTTCTAGCTAGCCCTTCTCTAGTATCTAGTTCGTAATACGCCGTAGGTCCTTAGCGTTATTAAGAAGTGCCCTAATCGTCCGGTTCCTCGCCTTTACTATCTACTCCCCCCTTCCTAGCGACTACCTCGGATAGACGAGGAGTACGTACCGTACGTTCTAGGAGCGATAGCCGTAGGGGCAGCTAGTATTCGTATATCCTAGAACCTTCCTCTATAATAGGTACCCCTAGAGGCCGATGTATTTGCTTCGTAGTTAGGTTGCTATACTACTCTATACCCTCGTAAGGCGGTAGTAGATAAGCTTTAGGGGGTACTTAACCGCGGATTTTATAGCTAACTATTCCTTAGGTTGTCCCGCTAGCTAAGGGCGTCTACTATACCCTACAACCTAGTTGTTCCACCTCTCTTTCTATAGTTGCTCTATAAACGACTTCTTACCTTCCTATCGTATTACTAGCTATTCGTCCCTTACCCGGTAGTTCGGCTCGTTTTCGGGTCGAATGCCCTTATACGCTAGTACTAATTTGCGGGCCCTTACGACTATACTAGCGATAACCTTCTATACTAGGTACTATACCGACTTGCCTAAGTAGGAGGTCCGTAGTCCCTAGATATATAGGTCGATCGGCGGTATAGCGGTCTCGTACTTAAGCATCCTCGTTAGTATCGAATTATATACCCCGGTAACCTTCCTTAGGCATTAGATTTAGATCTTCGCTAGCGGCGCGACGAGTCCCTTCGATAGGTAGGCCCTCTCGCCTAAGGACTACACTTAGCTACTATAGGTAGGGACTAGCCGTATAATAGCCGTATATAGAAGTCGTAACTACCGGAAGTCCGCCCCCTATATAGACGTAGTAAGCCTCTAGTATAATGCTATATTCTGTTTAGCTTTCCGTAATATTGCCTATACGTACTTCCTCTACCGTAGCGCCGGGTCTACCTATAGTCCGAGGATCCTAAGCTAATTTGCCGGGTTAGTCGTGTACCCCTTTATCTAGATAGAAGCTTATATATTATAGAACCGTAGCCGGCGCGTAAAGTGTATTAGATTGTACTTTTCTAGGGCAAACCGAGCCCCGTGCCTCCTAGCCTAGTCCTCGTAGATCTTGTACTTCTCTTCTAGTAGCCTATAGTTCTCCTTAGTCGAGGAAGACTACGCTAGGATGTTTATGTCGTCTACGAAGCCGCTCGTAGCGGTGTTCTAGGATTCTAGGGCTAGGAGTAGCGTCGCTATAAAGAAGAGGAATAGAATAGGTACTAGCGTTAAGCCTTACGGGATTCTAGTATAGACTACTTAAAATAGGCTTCTATACTAGCCGACTAGGATCGACGTACTACGGTTTTAGAGGTAGGACCGTACGAAGTTAATAAGCCACTTAGGGAGTCCTTTCGACCTTAGGATATAGAGTAGCCGCGGGTATAATACGTAGTCGAAGGCTCCCGATATGTCTAGGCTAAGTAAGGAAGCCACCTTATCCCTATTCTTATACTAGATAGCCTTTACCTAAGAGGTAATAAGTTCTATCGCGGATAGCGTCGATCGCTATAGGCGCGTACCTATCTAGGTGTCCGGGAGTAGGGAGTGTTCCTCTACCGCCTCGGAGAGTCTCGTTATAACTAGCTTCTTAAGCGCCTTCCTAAGAGTGTTAAGGAGCGTAATTAGGCGGTACGACTTCACCTACGTATAGTCTTCCTTCTACGGCTTACGTAGGACCACTATCGTCGATTGTTTAAAAGCTATCGGGTAGTATCCGGTCTATAGGCAGGCGTTAAAGATTGCTATAACTACTAGGGCTAGTTAATCTCTACACTTCTTTAGTAGCTCGTTTAGGATCCTATCCGGCCCCGGGGCTTTCTTCGCCGGTAACTTCCTTAGTATAGCGGCAACTTCTCCCTCGGACACCTCCTATTAGACCGCGATACTAGGGGCTAGGGGAGTAGAGCTATTTATGTCGCTTAGATTAGCCTCGACTAGGGGCGGGAAGAACTTGCTAGCTAGTAGACGCGCCTTAGCCTCGGGGTCGCTAACCGGGCCACTAGGCGATTGTAGCGCTAGGATAGAGAAGGAGGGGCCCTATATAGGGTCCTGTCGGGCCCATTTCGCTAGCTTCTACATCCTCTCTAGCTTGCCGGCGATTTCTTCTACTATAGCCCTCTAGCCGACTGCTTTCTCCCTTCGTATTATAGCTTTCTTCTATTAATATGCCTCCCTATATACGTTCTAGGCCTCCTCGCTATAGCTACTCGTCTATACCCGGCGGGCTCTCCTTGCTTCTCTTACTACCGTAGTACACTCCGGCGTCTAGTATAGTTTAGACTATATCGTTAGTTAGGTAAGCGGAACGTAAAGTAAGGTCGCTTTTCTTATTTCGTCTAGTAACCCCTAGACTACTTCGTCTATCTCGTCTTTACTGTTGTATTACTACTACGCGATCTAGACTAGCCTCTTAGAGTTATCGAGGTACGCCTAGATGTTAGCCTAGTAGGCCTTTCCCTAGTTTAGCTTAGGGGTTCTCGCTAGTATACGTTATATCTATATCGTAATAGAGGTCCTAACTAGTATATAGTCTAACGACGCCTCGAGTTTATGTTCGATCCTATAGTAGGTTACCGTATAGTAGTAGCTATCTAAGATCTAGGAGAGGTTCACCGTACCTTAGAGTCCCCCTCTCTTTTAGGTGCCTAGGTCCTTCGGGGTATTAAGGGCAATTACGTTGCTCGCTATCAAGTCGAGTACTTCGTCGGCTATAGGGTACGGCTATATAAGGCTTTCCTAGGAAGGGTAGTATATATTAAAGTCTCCTACTACGATGTAGCACCCTTGTCTCTTAAGCGTACTATCTAGGTGTCTATAGACCCCTAGGTCGCGGCTAGACCTCGAGGCTAGCGGTTATATATATAGGTTGTATATCTAGGTACTACCTACGTAGAGGGAGGTAATATCTCCCCCGCCTTCTTTATCTACGTAGTACACTACCTCCTAGTCGGATTCTAGTATGTCCTTACTAATATAGAATTACGTACGGGGTCTACCGTCGCCTCGTAGGTATATCGTATAGCCTAGTAACTTATAGGTCGTTAGTCTCTTATAGTATAGGTTAATCTATAGCTCCTAGATTATAAGGACGTAGTAGACGCGCGGGTCCGCCTCGTGTAGGAAATGGTTCTAGACTATATCCTTGCTATAGTTAACGTTATACTAGATAATACTAAGCGTGTCGAGGCTAGTTATCGGCATCGACAATTATTTCCTCTATATCGTCCTATATCCTACTGCCCTATACGTCCTAGTCTACGCCTATCGGCTATATACTAAAGGGGAGCCGGGCCTAGTTAGATTCCCTCGCCGTAGCTAGTAGAGCACGTAGCCTCCCGTACGCCCTAGGTTACGTATCCTTTATATCGTTCTCGGCCCTAGAGCGCCTATACCCGACCGCCGCTAGTTAGTTCCGGTATAGGCTAGCCTCACGGTCGCCGTAGAATCTTAGGGCGACGGTTCTGTTTGTGATTGCCTTGTTTTTCGCTAGTTTCCGCTATAGGCATTCCGTACTATACGATAGGTGGTGCCCCGGACAGTTCGCGCACCGTCTCGTAGTCGATGTACAGTCCCTAGACATATAGTCTCCTATATAGTTCGAGCAGGCCTGCTTGTTTGTGTACGTGTAGGTTTGGTGTCTATACTGTTAGCATTTAAAGCATTAGAGGACACGAAAGGATAAGGAGTGCTTTTCTACTATCTTAAGGCTATATTACTAGACCAGGCCTTGTTCTATCGCTAGATCCGCCGCTTTCGCGTCTTGTAGCTATACTATTAGCGCCGAGGCCTTCTTGCCTTCTAGCCATTTCCTATAGAGCCAAGTCGCCTTCTGGATTAGAGAGTTAAGAGTGACCGGGTTGTCCTCTTAGAGAGCGCGTAGGTGACCCTAGTTAGTTAGGTCAAACTCCTTAGGCATGTCGTAGACTAGAATCGTGAATTGTTTCGTTAAGACCTTCGCTAATACCGTAACCTTAGATGCCTACTATAGCTATACCTCTAGGTACCTCCTAGTAGTAGTAGAGCTAGTATAGATCTATAGAGTACCGTTAGACTATTAGTTCACTACGACCACCCCTAGTCAGTTAATTCGTTAGGCGAGCTCCTTATTCGATAGCTTCGTAACTTCGGCCTAGTCTTCCTTTACTACAATACGGATTATAACTATATCGTGCGTTAGCCGGGGGCCTAGTATCGAAGCCGCGACCGATACCTAGCTATAGGAGTGTTAACTCCGGGTAGCCTTATTAATCGCCTAAGACGTCGTCCTTATTTCTTATTACCCTCGGTAATACGATAGTATAAGCGCCGTACGTAGCTAAGTAATCATTACCTATAGAGACCGGTAAGGGAGCTAATCGTTAGTTTCTATACTTTTTACGTCCTCTATAAGTTACTACTAGTTGTCTTAGGGGGGCTTCGCCTATAGGGCCGTAGGCGCCGTTAGTGCCGTAGCCTAGGCTACTATTACCTAGGAGTTGCCTAATGTAGCTAGGCACCTCCGCGGCGTTTAGAGCTGAAGAAACAGGGTGAAGAGAGCTTCAAGCTGTCTAGATTAAATAAGGTAGAACTCCCTTAGTCCTAGGGGCAGTGGCCTGCTTTATATATCGTTAGAATAGCCTTAATAAGAGCTTTCGAATGTGTCGTGTTTTGGCGTAGAGATCGATATACCTTAGATAAGGGAGCTATATCTAGGCGTATAATAGAACTTAATAATACGGATAAGGCGTAAGATAGGGCGTAAACGTATTAATACCTTAGAATCGAATAAGTTCTACGAAGAAGAGAAGATAAGAAAGTCGCGAAGCCGCGATGAAGTAAACGTCGAGGTTAGGGTCTAGGGTCCGGGCGCGCTAGCGTACTAGGTTACGTAACACTAAGTATAGCCTTACGAGGTGAACCGTAATAGTAGGTTATAGACGCTATAGATCTAGATAGGTCCTTAGGATATAGCGATCTAGATTAATACTAAGTCGCCTCGTCTTCCTTACTATAGTTATAGTATAGTCTCCTATATATCGAGGTCTATCGTCTTACTAACGTAGATATATATCCTTAGCGTTACTCCCCGTTCGCTTATAATAACTATATAGTATCTCTTATCGTTATACGTAGCTAGAGACTCTATATACGGGTTGATCTATAGTTCTTATATTACAATAACGTAGTGCTAAAGTAGGTCGAGCTCCTATAGGAAGTAGCGTTATACCTTCTCCTTACTCTTATTTACGTTATACTATATAACGTACTTTACTACCGAGCGGGCCACTTTTGCTAAGAACTGTACCACTTCTATAGATATAGCTATATAACTACTATTATAGCGTATATTGTCTTTAAACGAGGCTAAACTAACCTTAGCTGTCTAGGCTACGAAACGCGACGCGACAATCACGAATCGACTTACTATAAAGGTATATAACGCGTCTCGAACTATACTAGGGTATCGATTGAATAGACGACCTCCTCGGGGTGACTACGAGCCTAATTCGAAGAAGCTTATAGAGCTAGAAGAGAGGGTAATACTTAAGTATATACTCGAGCTAGATCTTAGAGGTTTCCCGCTATTAAAGGCTAGTATACGAGTAATAGCCGATTCATTACTATAAGAGAAGGGTCTTAAGCCCGCTAGTCTTAATTAGACAGACAAATTTATTAGGCGGTATCGTGAGCTAAAGGTTCGTATAATACGTAGATACGATCGTTAGCGAGCCCTAATAGAATATCTAGACGTTATCGAGAAGTAGTTCTTACTTATACGTAATATAAAGGAGAAGTATAGCATCCTTAACTAGGACACCTATAACTTCGACGAGACAGGGTTTATAATAGGTGTCATTACGTCTTAGAGCGTCGTTATAGGTTCAGAAAGGCGTAGTCGAAAGAGGCAGGTCGTTTAATAGGGCAATAGAGAGGGAGTAGAGAGATAGCGTATTAGATAGCTCTTATATAAAGCGAGATTAGTGAGCTACGTAAGTCTAATAAGGCCCTTATATAGCGGAAAGCACGAAAGCGCAAGTATATTTAGTCTAGAGGGTCTCTAACCTTCGATAAGGCGTCGCAATTAACACCTCTAGAGGATACTAGGAGGCAGGAAGTGAGTAGAGAGTCGCTAGATAGTGTTCGGCTAGTACTAAGGCTACGACGCTATAAGCGATATAGCGAGTCGGGGTATAACGTACGTACCTATTAAGTAGACTCGCTAGATAGCGAAGAATCTAAAGAGGAATTGTCCTCCTAGTAACGATTCTATAGGATGTCGTCGTGTTAAGATACCGTCGTAATTAAAGTAGAAGTAGTATAGTTCTTAGTAAAAGTAGCCCGCTCGGTAGTATAGCCCGCTCGGTAGTAAAGCACGTTAATTATTATATTACTATATTATATCATTCGTTATTATTAGTAAGGCCTATCTCTATACTTATCTTTTCTTCCTAGGCTTATATATCTTAGGTTCCTAATCTACTTAGCTATAGCTAAGATTAGAACGACCCGACGATTCGTATTTAACCTTACTCGTTTACCGCTCGGCTAAGGTCTCTCGGTCTCCTAGGCGGCGGGTATGTCGGTACTAGGTCGTCCGTTCTCTTACGCTTACTTACCTCGAGCCCTCTATAGAGCCCTACTCCCTTCTAAGGTTGTTATTACTATAGGTATCTAGCCGGCGTAGTAACCCTGACCTATCTCGCTCGTTCTTATACCGCGATTCTTACTAGGTATTAGTTTGAGTATACCGGGTACTTTTAGCTATAGTACGCGTATCGAGTCTCCTCCCTTAGGTAGTCTTTCCCTAAGTAAGGGCCGGCGTATCGGAGGTACTTTAGGCTTTTTTCTCTATACTTAGGGGCGATGTGTCTATATTATTAGTAGTAGAAGCATTAGAGTACTCTATAGCTACTCTAATAGATCTCTATGTCTAGTTGCTCGTAGTTCTAGAACAATCCCTTATCTAGGAATTAGTTCGCCTATTCCGCCGTCTCTACCTAGACTATTAGGGATAAGTACGTCTTTGTAGGTTCTACGGTTCTATAGAGCTATATCGCCTTCGTGAGTCGTAGTCCTAGGGATGTGGCTTGGTTTTGTGTCTAGAGCTAAGGGAGGTCTTCGACCTTAAATGTTCTAGGTACTCCGTAGGCTATTAGTATATATTGTTAGTAAGAGACCTTTGCCGATTTCGTAACCTTCGTCGTCTATTCCTTATAGGTCTCGAGCTTGCGTTTATCGGATTCTTGGGCAGTAAAGAGTCTTAGGGCGCCGGTCGATTCTACCTTTGCCCCTACGACCTCCTTCTGGCCAATCCTGTCTACGATCTCCTTACTTATGAGAGCTGCGATCTCCTGTTGCTCTATCGGGTCGGTGATGTATAGTCGTACTGCCGTGCTCGCCTTTGTCGGTTGCGGATTCGCACCTACAGCGACTGTTGCCCATGTAGTGGGCTTTTGGGCTGCTTTCAGCGAAGCTTGCTGGATTGTCTTTGGGATCTGGTGGGATAGCGCCTTTAGCGCGCCTAGTAGCTGGGCTATTGTGTTCTTGTATGCCCGGCTTGGGTGTTCCTCATTACCTAGCGTGTTTTCAGCTTCGTTGTACAGGTTTGTCCATGCTTGGTTAGTTCCTTAGTTTGTTCCCTGGTTAGTGCTCTCTTGATTTGCCATGAGGCGAGGTGACGATTGCCTAAATAGGCCGATCTCCTCCGCGTCTCCGCAAGTTCAGGGTCCACCGTCAGGGGAGTCGGATCTCAACTCTCCAGGCTTTTTGTACAGCAATTGCGCCGTCGCCAGCGTGAGCGGGTCGCTTCTGCTTTCGTGAGGTGTTCGTCTTGGTGGGAGCTCTCGAATGGTCCTCAGTGTGTCCCGCCGCTCGGAGAAGGTGTCTTTTTCGTCGTGCTTATATAGTTTTGCAAGGTGAAATCTACGCGAGAAACGCAAGTCCGCAAGGCGAGATGTTGCGGAAGTCGGAAAAAACCAAGTGGGAGTTAATTACTGCCATGAGGCTTCCAATCCTCCAAGCATTCAGTGTTCCAGTCTACTCAGTGTTCTAGTCTACTCAGTGTTCCAGTCTACTCAGTGTTCCAGTCTACTCAGTGTTCCAGTCTACTCAGTGTTCCAGTCTTCTTGGTCTGTCCCGCGATACTGCTCACTGGGACTGCAGAATCGGAAGAGGACATCAATGGGAACTTTGTGCATTCTTTGTTTGGTTAGGAGACGACCCGGCCTGACCGTTACGGAGGCTAGACTCGGGCTTTAAGTTCATGTTGTTTTCGTGTGACCTGCACTGCTGATCATCGGCAGACCTGCATCGCCCTCATACTATACCCACACCAGCAGGAGGCGTGTCCGCGGGCGCAGTGCAGTGGTGAAGAGTAGAGAAAGCATCGCGCGGATTGGGACACTGCCTGAACGTTCCGCTGTTGTGTGCTGCGTCTCATTGTTGATGCAGCGCCATTGACGGCAGCCGTTGTCCCCCGTTGGACGATCCATCCATCCATCCATCCATCCATCCATCATGGCTCGCAGCGACATGGACGAGTCGCAACCTCTCACTACATCAGGCGAAGCGAGAGCATCACACGAAGAAATGGGCCGACCTTCAGCCTCCTCCGCGTCGACCACGTCCTTCGTGCTGGAGCACGCATCGGACACAGCAGCCACGAGGGCCAAGGAGGCATTGTACTCGGACGGGCCGCACGAGGGCACAGAAGAGATGGATGTGGAAGAGCACATGGCCTGGCAGCGACCAGTCAAGCCAGCAGACCGCGCCTTTCGACGCGTCTTGTACATCCTGATCGCAGTTGGTTTGGTCGGCTGGGTAGCGGCCCTGTTCTTGTTTCTGGGCCAGGACAGACACATACCACACTCATCTCGCCCGCACGACCCGCATGCTACCAGCACCACCGGCAATGGCAAGAAGATCACATTAGAGCAAGTGTTGCATGGCGAATGGTCTCCGACAAGACACTCTTTGAATTGGGTAGCTGGGCCCGATGGAGAGGATGGCTTACTGCTGGAACGAGGAAGCATTGGCCGCGACTACTTGGTGGTGGAAGACGTGCGATACCGAGGCCAGGATCTTTCAGTGCAACGGCAGCACAGCACGACGTTGATGAAGACTGGCTTCTTCGTGGTCAACGGCATGTCAGTCTCTGTTGACGAGGCATGGCCAAGTCCTGATCACAAGCATGTGCTCGTCCAGAGCAGCTATCAGAGCAATTGGAGACATAGCAACACTGGTTTGTACTGGATCTTCGATGTTGCCACACAGACTGGTCAGCCACTGGATCCAGTGAAGCCTGATGAGCGCGTACAGCTTGCAACTTGGAGCCCAGACAGCAAAACAGTAGTCTTCACTCGAAACAATAACATGTTCATCAGGCACCTTGACCGGACCGCAGCCGATCCGATCACGTCTGATGGTGGCAAAGACTTGTTCTACGGCATTCCTGACTGGGTGTACGAAGAAGAAGTGCTCGCAGAGGGAGCTGCTACTTGGTGGAGTGGAGATGGCAAATTCGTGGCCTTCTTCCGGACAGACGAGAGCAGCGTCCCGACCTTTCCTGTCCAATACTTCTTCCGCAGTCCTACCGGAAAGAAGAAGAAGGCAGGAGAAGAGAATTATCCTGATGTTCGACACATCAAGTACCCGAAAGCTGGCGCCCCAATGTCTGTCGTCAGCCTGATGTTTTACGATGTTGGAAGAGCAGAGGTATTCACAGTGCCTGTTAGCAACGACTTTGCAGATAACGACCGCCTCATCACTGAAGTTGTTTGGGCGGGTGAGACTGGCAAAGTCCTCATCAGGTCTACCAATCGAGAAAGTGATGTCCTCAAAATGATTTTGGTGGATGCTGTTGAGCGCACCGGCAAGACCGTACGCGAGAGAGACGTACAAAAGCTTGACGGCGGCTGGGCAGAGATCTCTCACACCACTACGTTCGTTCCTGCCGATTCCAGCAACGGCCGCTTGCACGACGGCTATATCGATACCATTGTTCACGAGAACTTCGACCATCTGGCATATTTCACACCTCTGGACAACCCAGAACCCAAGATGCTAACTTCTGGAGACTGGGAAGTGGTTCAGGGTCCTTCTGCTGTTGACACCATCCAAAACGTCGTCTACTTCATCGGCACCAAGCATGGAAGTACCCAGAGGCACCTCTATACCTGCACATTAAAGGATGGACCGAACAGTGTCAAGCACGTCACTAACGTCGATGAGATCGGCTACTACTCCGCTTCCTTCTCTACCTTAACCCAATTCATGTTGCTGTCATATCAAGGT
Source organism: Fulvia fulva (assembly GCF_020509005.1). Lineage (NCBI taxonomy): Eukaryota > Fungi > Ascomycota > Dothideomycetes > Mycosphaerellales > Mycosphaerellaceae > Fulvia > Fulvia fulva. The sequence continues at coordinate 3,889,051 of NC_063012.1, forward strand.
CCCGGTATTCCATGGCAGAAGGTACAGGCCACTCCAACCAATAAAGGAGGACTTCAGGAGTTCACCATTGAAGACAACAAAGCTCTCGGCGAGCTGGCCAAGAGGACTGAGCTGCCGGTTGAGATTTACTCGACTATCAACGTGGACGGATTTGATCTCAACATCGTGGAACGACGTCCACCACACTTCAACGAGAAGAAAAAGTATCCAGTCCTATTTCAACTGTACAACGGTCCTGGCTTTCAGAATGTGGATCGCAAGTTCTCTGTCGACTTTCAATCATATGTTGCGAGCAACTTGGGTTACATCGTCGTCACCCTCGATGGCTTAGGAACTGGCTACAAAGGGCGTAAGCAGAGGACGATTGTCCGCGACAACATTGGCTACTGGGAAGCATATTCTCAGATTGAGGCCGCGAAGATCTGGAAGGCAAAGAAGTACGTCGATGAGGAGCGTATGGCCATCTGGGGCTGGAGCTATGGCGGCTTCATGGCTCTGAAGACAATCGAGACCGATGCTGGCAACACCTTCAAGTATGGCATGGCTGTCGCACCTGTCACAGACTGGCGCTACTACGACTCGATCTACACCGAGCGCTACATGCATACGCCACAGAACAACCCAGAAGGCTACGAGAACGCCACCATCACGAACATCACAGGGCTGGCGGCTAACGTGCGATTTCTGGTGATGCACGGTGTCAGTGACGACAATGTCCACTTCCAGAACACGCTTTCGCTACTGGACAGGCTCGACATGGCCAATGTGCGGAACTACGATGTGCACGTCTTTCCAGACAGCGACCACAGCATTTATTTTCACAACGCGAACTCTATTGTGTATGGAAAGCTAAGGGACTGGCTGGTCAATGCCTTCAATGGAGAATGGTTGAGAGTAGTGGACCCGAGTCCGCTGCGTGCATACGAGGGATTGCCTTGACTTCTGCGGCTTTGCTTGCGATGGCCACCAGCTTTGCGCTTTCTCAACGTGGCAGAAGATCGAAGTAACATCCGTGAAGGGTTCCAACACAATCACGTGCCTACATGCTGTGTTTCCATCACATGAACATTTGTTGTGGGTCCCGCGGTTCAAGCGCAGACGCCACCATCAATCGAGTCCTTTTCATTGCATTGCAGATGCGTCAACCTCCACAGCTCCGACCAACGCCTCCATTCACTGCGGCAGTCCAGTGCATATAGTACAGATGAACTCCCGCCAACATAATGGAGGGAGACATCGCCAATCGCGAACCGATGATGACGATGACCGGCCGTGAGCATGCATCAATGCTGCCAACGCTACAAATCTCGAACCAGAATGAAGAGAGCCATGAGCCTCGCTACTCAGAAGACTGCACTCAATTCGCAGGCGAACCTTCCCGACGCGCAGCGATGGCTCGGGCGCGACACTTCAACTCGATCGGACGAACCCAGTACGAACCCAGCAGAACCGCCCGCTGCTTCGCGCGTCTTTAGCATCTAAGAGCTGCCCGACATGATCCTCTGCCAGCTTCCGGTCATCGATCTTGTTGTGCATGTGCGCTTCACATGCAGACGTTTTCGCGACACGGTCGATTCGACAGATTTCGATCGGGCCACCCTGCGAATCGCCGATGCTTCAGGTGTCCCGGAGATGATGCCAGTAGAGCTGGTGAGGCTGCGCATAGTACACACAGGTCCAATATCCGACTTGCTTTGGCACACGCGGTCCCTCAGCATCACAATATTGCTTGAGCGACGATTCAGGGCACCGTGCGGTGGCAGTCCCGTCCGCAGGACGCTATTCTTCCCACCGGTCTTCAAACAAATTCTGATCACATTGGGGATTCAAGCGGTGCATATGCCGCAATGTCAAGGGCATCACCTACAGAGATGTGTTGGACACAATCGAGGGCCTGCGAAAGAACAATGTCTCAGTTCCTCGTGACGGAAACCGAGCACCTAAGGCGACATATCGACAACCGCGTCAATCTTTTTCGGTGCAAGGTATGGCAGAATCGGCTTGAGGCCATTCCGTTGAGGCGTGGCATGAGAGAGAGAATACAGTGAGGAAGGACAAGGCCCACAAGTGGACATGCGGCGGACCATGCATCGTCGCACGAGGTTAACTCTCCCCGCCAGCGTTGATGCAGCCTCGCGCCACTCCAGCAGATGGGAGTGATCGATGCAAAGCACCTGTACTTACGGTCGCATCGCGTCTTATCTCTCCCACCAATCGAGCCTGGACCATAGATCAAAGTAATCAACAAAGTTATCAAAAAACAATTTCTTGACACAACTTGTGAGGTGACGAATTGCTTTTCATTGTTCGCCTATCATGATCTCGTGGTCGACTATCTGAAACGTGACCATTGCCGTAGCCATCATGTAGGATCCCGAACTCCCCAGAGCCCAGATCTACTTCAACGGAATGAAACGCGAAGAGTGGGTAGCACCGATACCTGGACGACCGTGCTTGACTGGCTTGCTGGAGTGGTTGTTAGAAGACATCATAGTCATGCAGATTGTGTCCCGACTTACTAAGAGATTGAGAATTCACCGAGGTAGTGACCAACCATCTCTGGCTTGACTTCCACCTGGTTGAACTCTTTTCCCGAGTAGACACCGACGACGGAGCCGATCATCTCTGGGACGATGATCATGTTACGGAGGTGGGTCTTGACGAGGTCTGGCTTCTCGTTTGGCTTGGCCTCCTGCTTGGCCTTGCGGAGCTTCTTGATCAGGCCCATGGGCTTGCGCTTGAGACCGCGGTTGAAGCGTCTGCGGGCACGGGCGTGGACGACATCGCGGAGCTGCTCGGAGGAGAGGTCGAGGAGCCTGTTGCGCATCATGTCAGCATTTCTGCTAGCCTGGGTGGCGCGTTTTTTGTGTGGTTGTCCAGATCACTCACTCATCGAGGTCAATGCCGCGGTAGGAGAACTTGCGGAACGCTCTCTTTCTCTTCAGCTCTGTTGCGACCCATTGTGATCAGCTATTGTTCCTTCGTCCATACGCCCTTTTGTGGCCTGTCCACAGGGTTTTGGCTTCTTCAGAAGATTTGGGGTGTGCGCGTACCAGCGGCCTCCTCGGCGTTCTAAGAAGATGTCAGCGCATACGTAAGAGATGACGGGGAGTGTAGTAGACTCACGTATTCGTTGTCGGCCATTGTTGCGGTTGGTTGGCGATGGCGTTGTGTTGACTTGACTGTCGCTAATTCAAGGAACGGACGAGGTGAAGCGGGAAGATTTGGGAAGGTGCGGCCAACGCCAAGCAAGCGCGCTAGGCAGCATTCAGGCATGCAGGGGTCCCACTTTAAGCACTCTTTCACATTCACATTCACATCCAACGACTCTGCCGGGAATAGGGAAGTTGTTTCAAAGAGCATTGAGAGACTGATGCACATTAACATGAAGGCCCAGATCGTCTGCAGCTCTGAGCAACAGCTATGGTATTTGTCTCGCATGAAGCGCTCTGTGTTGAGCAGCTCCTTATGCTTGACAAGTGAGAGAACTTCGAAACAGAATTCGTCGCCACTTAGACGTCCTAAGAGGTATGGTGCGGATGGTGGCAAGGCGTCTGCCCGACGGTACCTGATAAGGATGCAGCAAGTGAGAGATGCAAAGGCAAAGCTATACAAATACTTGATATACACCGCGAGCATGATCAGCTCTTTGCGCTACTCCATCCAACGCCATTCGCTAAAAGAACGCTAATCTATGCAAATGCTCGTATTGCAACAGTGGAAAGCTGCCTTCGTGTCTCCCATCAAAGCATCCAGTCAATGCTGTACAAGCAATGAGGGCAAAGAATGCAGCTTAATCAATACCGCTTCTTCGCAGCAGCGGTCTTACTAAGAGCCTCGAGCTTCTTCTTGCGTTCAAGCTTCTCACGCCGGTGACGCTCCTCCTCTGCCAAAGCTTCTTGGTCCTCTTTCTTGGCTGCGGCCAACGCCATGCGGTCTTCCTTCTCCATGTCATCGAAGCCCGCATCCATCATGTCTGACGACGCATCTGATTCATAGTCTTCTCCTTCTTCGTCTTCGGCTTCGTCCAGGTCTGACCAGCTGGCATAGCCACCGTACTTGTCCTGAGCCATGCCCTTCTTCGCTGCGGGCTTGGCCTGTGGCGCGCCTGGTTCGTTCTTCCGCATGGTGCCCTTGTATGTGAACTCCTGCCTCTCGACTGCCTTCTTCTCCGGCTTCTTCATTGTGCCTTTGTACGTAGACTCTGGCTTTTTCGACACGCCTCCCTTTGCATCGACTGGTGTGCCACTCCTGCTCCGGTCTGCGACGCCCGACTTCCCCACTCTCCCAGGAGCTGCCTTCTGCTGCTTTGCTGCCTCTTCCTGTCGCATGCGGTCACGCTTGGTGAGCTTCTCGACAGGTTTGTGCTTGATAGTACTAGAACCAGCAGCTTTGGCTGCCTCTTGTGCAGCCTTGGCCCTCTCGAGAATCGCGGCGAAGCCTTTCTTCGGCTTGATTGCACCATTCCCGACTGGAGGTGCAGAGGTGCCGGTAGCAGTCCCAGGTCGTGGCACTGGCTTTGGTACGGACTTCTGAGTATTCAATGCTCCGGCAGCGGGTCTCGCTGTGCCGCGATAAGGAGCTGCCGCTCCGTTTGTGCTCGGGGCAGGCTTTGGTGCAGATGGTTGGCCGTTGCTTTGTGTTACAGACCGCACAGGCACTTTGACCTCCGTCCTGACGACCTTCGCGTTCGGTCCTGTCGCCTGCTCCTCGGGCTTGCGCTTCACTCCGGCTACAGCATTGCTGGTGGCGGGTCGTGCTCCGTTGGTCAAGGCCGGTGGTTTCGCTATGCTGGAAGTGCCTAAGGACGGCTTTGTAACAGGCGCTTCGGGCTTCTTACCGCCGATCGAGTTGAGGAGGGAGGTGAAGGACTGTCTGTGAGTCAGTACGGCGTGCGCATGCGGTGTTGAAGAGTCACAGGCACATACCGTCATCGTAGGTTCCAGAAGCCAAGAATGCCGCTATCTGGAGAGTATGAAGTGTTACCGATGGAGCATATCCGATGCGACAGACGGGCTGTCTCTAATACTGTCGCAGGAGGAAGAATGGGGAGAACGCAGAAGGGAATGCAGAAGCCAGAAAGCTTTATGTGTCGTGGTTCAGTGAACGACGGCAGTCGATGGGCTCTGCATTGGGGTTAGTGCTAGCGGCCCCTCCCGTCTCTGGAGCGTACCGCCGCACCTTCCTCTGGAAAAGATATCTTGGCGGGCTCGCGGTGTGTCGAAATTGCCTTCGCCGACGCATCGCTGACTTTGCCTCACGACTTCGCGACATCTCATAAGAACCTAAGTCTCAGTCTGCTTCGGCTTAAATCGATTGAGTCTCGCGTTCACCTACAACAAACCACACAGTGAGCGCCATCAATACAACCACAATCCAGGACGACTGCTAACACAATCTCGAGACACCACCAAAATGAAGCACCTAGCAGCATACCTCCTCCTCCAGCTCGGCGGCAACGCCTCTCCATCCGCCGAGGACATCAAGGGCGTTCTCAGCGCTGTCGGCATCGAGGCTGAGGATGAGCGTCTCACCCAGCTCCTCTCTGAGCTCGAGGGCAAGGACATCAACGAGGTACGCGATCGCCATACTCGAAATGCGCCTGGCAAGATCTGTACTAACATTCCTTTCCAGCTGATCTCCGAGGGTTCCACCAAGCTTGCATCCGTCCCATCTGGTGGCGCTGGTGGTGCTGCTGCCCCAGCTGCTGGTGCCGCCGCTGGTGGTGCCGCTGCTGAGGAGGCTCCAGCTGCCGCTAAGGAAGAGGAGAAGGAGGAGTCTGATGAGGACATGGGCTTCGGTCTCTTCGACTAAGCGTATCGCACTGAAGAAGGATGGCTCGCAACTCGGGTGGTAGGGATGAATGATGCTACGAACGGACTACATGCCACGCACCGAATGCGGTTGCGTTAGACGATCCAGATGCTGGATGAAGGACATGCAGATACTCTTCGCGCAATGAAGCCAACTTGCCCGGCCAGAATCTCTCAACGTCCGTGATGTGCTGTCCGTCGTCGCTATTACTATTCCCAACACGCGGCACAAATCGATGTGTCTAGCGTCACCGAATTACAATCGCAGGCGTTCGCAGACTTGGCTGTGCTATAATACACTGATCTTCATGACATCTGCCGGTCATACTCTGGTGTATATTGTTTGACTTTGGATCAAGTCTGTGCAGTTACATTCATCGAGTCTCAACCCCCTTTGCACGCACCGGCCCTCAGCGTGTACTCAGCAGAGCAACTTACGGCGCAAGCGATTGCATGCATGTGATGATTTGGTGCTATTCTGACTGAGGCCAGACCGAGTCTTCGGTAGGCATGACAAGGGATGACTCGAAATAACTTGCGATGCATAGTGCTGGTCGAGACCATGTCCATTTTACTTGTGCTCAATGTGAGACGCAGCACCTCTCGTCAACAGAAGATAGCTAGTCGTGAAGATTGCTCGCGTGACACCCGGTCGTTATCTGTCAGCTGAGATGCTGTAGACAGCGGCGCGTTGCAGCCATCGCTCGGGAGGTCGTTCACGGCTCAGTACAGGTCGTGACTGCTTGCGTGGGTCTGAGCGCGCCCGAAGGCAAAGTAGCACAGTCTCATCCGCGGATGTGCTTGTGAGATGAGATACAGTCAAGCGCGGAAGTAGAGTCTTGGGTATCTTTTATGCCAAATGCTTTCCGTGTTTCATCGCTTCATCCAACGCCACGCTCAAATTCTCGACTCGCGATCAAAGAATCGCTGGAGACGCAACGTAGCCGGGCTACGCAAGCAATGATCTGCATACCTTGCCTTCGTAGCAGGTCACTGAGATCGCTTTGCGCATCTCGATCGCGCGAAGCGCCATACTGCTGAACATCGTCGTAGGCTGGTCGCAACCACTTCATTGCAGTAATGGACTACACGTTTGGTCAGTCTCTTCTGCAGCAGACGCGCTGTGCTCAACTCACCCTAGATAATCTTCTCTGATGCTGCCAATGGCGAACATCTGCCCAATCTCACCACGAATACCTTTTATCCGCACTCGTACTTGGGTGTCCTTCTCGATATTCTGCTCCGAGTTATCAGTGAAGGAGGGAGTCGAGCCTTCCACTGTGAACTTCAGGTTGGCAGGTATCATCTGTTGGCCGACCGTGAGCTGCGACGAACCTTTACGTCAACGCCTATCCATGTGTACTTACCGCCTTGGCCACGAAGACGCTCATGCCGCCAACGTCCACAAAGAAGCCGTTGCTCACCACACTGGTGACCAGCCCGTCCACTACCTCTCCTCGGAACGGCCGCCATACTAGCGCTCGGTACGATACTGTGTATTTTGCCATGCCTGTGCCCGGGACCAGCATCGGTTCGCTCACCTCGTCGATCTCGATGATCTGGATGATCATGAGAGTGCCCTCGATTGTACCTTCCAGATCGCTGTGTAATTGCTCCTTGATCTTCTCGCTTGCGCCGCTGTCGAAGAAGGAAGGATGCATAGTGAGCTCACGCTCTCGGTGCGCAATGAAGAACATGGCGTCGGTGTCGCGCGTTCTTCAGCGCTGTATGCGATGCGCGGAATGTCAAGAGGAAAGGGTGCAGATCGCGACTTTGTTACTGATGCGGTCGGATGATGAGATGGTTGGGAAGTGGGCCGTGATCGGAGTCGCAAAATGTGTGTTCCTCTGCTGCTACTTGTGATGTTGCTGGCTGCTCTCTCCACACGTTCACTCGCGCGCGTTGAGCGTGGTCGTGGTCGTGGTCGTGGTCGTGCTCGAAGGCTGGACAATGAAGTATGCTTGCGAAGAATGTGTCCAACCTGCTTGCGCCGCGCATCCCACAGTCGCAGATCTGGCTCCTCTGTGGTCTTTGAGTGAATGAACGTGAGTGTCGTGCGGACGCTGGAAGCCTGACAAGAATCTCGCGAGGGCGACGAGAGACAGAAGGTGCGTGGACCTCAAGCGACGCTTCTCTAACGGAAGTGGGCTGGACACGCGATCACATGACCCGAAGATCGATACAGCGACATGAGCGTCAAGCATACTGTGATCTGCTATTGACATCGACACTACACAATCATCGCCCTACTGGAGCTACTGTTGCCCTCTTCGCCCTCACTGTCAGCCTTGGCGGGCGCCTTCATCATGTCCAACGCCGTTCCTATGCTATGCTAACGCACCCCGAACAAATCCGCTATGGTCATCATGCGCGCGTGACTGCAATGGGCAGCATTGGTGCTTCGTCATGGTGGACTTCATAGGCAGTCTCGCGAAGAATCACCATGTCGTCACCCGAACTATCGCTTCCTAGGCTGCTCCCACTACGCCACTGCGAGACATCGTTGTGCGGCTCAGCTGAAACGCTTGTATAAGAGGTGACTCCAGTCGTGTCAGGGCGAAGCTTCAATGGTGGCGGATCTGCCACGTGCCATCCATGTGCTGTCGCTGGTGGCATTGGTGGCTCATCACCTCTACAGCCGTCTGGTGTCGTCTTTGCGCTTCGATCTGTGCGACTTGTAGTCGGTGATGCGGATTTGGCTTTCTCTCCTCTTGACGACTGGCCAGAGGAACCGGAGACATTGGAGAGGCCGTAGCTACCCTCGCCCTTGCCCCGTGCGAATCCCATACCAAACCCGGTGTTGTAGCTATCGGTGTAGCTCTTCATTGCGGAAAGCGTACTCGAGCCAATCGCATAGGCCATCTCAACCTCCATCCAGATGAGCACGAAAGCGCTGTCGAGTCCAACATCTGCACCCGGCTTCTCAAGTTGCAGGGTGTACCTGATAGAAAAGAGTACAAGGTCAGTAGATGTCTCAGACACGCGGAGATGCCTAACACCCTTCAGTCTGCTTACCAGGTGCGAGCGAGGCAAAAACATAGTGCTCTAGAAAGTATGTCAGTATCGCTGTATCAAGGCGGTAAGCTCGCTACTTACGGTAACCTCACCCAGAATGCCACTAGAATCATCGCCTTCTTCTTCATGGGCATGTGGAGATTCCAGACCAGATGGACAGGCAGTATGAGAAGTAGGAGTTCCGTGAGGAGATCTAGAGCCGTCACAGCTTGCCATCGCGCACCCTGCCTTTGCATTAGCGAGCTCTGTCGCGCTGGTACCAGATCGACCGTACCTGCGATGGACATGTGGCGGTGTTCCGATTGAAGGCCCAATAGTACCCAGAGCCCGAAGGGCACCCGGCAAGAACAACGATGATCGATAAGACACCGATGAGCGCAACGAGGCCGTTAAGGGTGTGATATAGCAGGATTTGAGTGGGCGTCTTGGTGATTCGGCTAAGGAAAGCCAGCATGGCGCATTTTGAAAGGTAAAGGGCGACGAAGAACAGAGCGATACTCGCTAGTGATGCCTAGACGATGATCAGCATCAACGGTCAGTACTTGGGGATTGCTTGAGCTCACCTCATTGAGCTTCCGCAAGTCGCCGCTCATTGACAACGCATTGAGGCCGGACCATTGCTTTCCCAATCCTTCTTCAACAGCAGCATACGACGAGCCGAATTGGCCGAGCGAGAGCAACGTCGCGGCGGCGATGACTGCATCGTCTCGGCCGTATGCACTCTTCCTGATCCATGCACGCAGCAAACCAGCGCACGCGACGAAGATCAGGCAAATGCTGATGGTGAATAGGGCAGCGTTCTCGTGACCTTCTCTTCGAGGCATCTTGAGGTGCTGTGGATCCTCGGCGCCTGGTGTCGTAGTCCGCGGGCAGCAAAAGTCGTTTCAGCGGAACGATGTGGTGTTGAAACCTCGTTTGAATTTCGAGATCTTCGGGGCAAACGCGCGCGGGTATGAGGCGGCTAGAACCGCCACCTGAGTGCAGCAGTGAATGCATGTGTTTACTTGCCAACAGCCTCCGTTTGAAGCAAGTCTACGACCGTGTCACCAGTTGCAACCCCCGCACGGCGTGTGCAACCACACGCACTCTCACGAAGTCGGGTGAGCAGGACAAGATCGAGCGTGAGGTGCTTCGAGTCGACGCGAAAGCAGGCGGGAGCGGGCAGTTTGCAGTAAGAGGTAGAGTGAAGGGGAAGGGTAGGGCAAGCGGCTTCACCTTGCATCGTTTGCTCAAAGACAGCATCCGAGAAGTCCGTCTCTCTCTCGCAGCGTCCCTGACATGACACCCAAGAGATCTCGGCAGATATGCAGCGTCAAGCGTCTGCCCATCCTCCATCGAAGTGCTGGTTGCACGACTGCCAGGGTTTGCAGTGTCGCAGCAGCGGCTGGCCGCCGCAGAACGGGGATTGCGAGCGTTTTGTACGCCCTCGATGGAGTGCACGGTGCGTCGCTCTTCCTCGGCCCTTGGTCGCGATGGAGGTTCGTGTCACGCAGGCGGATGCAGTTCCCGCGACTTTGACGAGCGCTGTGTAACGCGAAATCACGCTCTCGGACAATTTGGCAAGGGGGGCGCACTTGATGCGCGCTATGGCTGCTGGCATGCAATCAGGGCTCGCAAGGCCAATGCCGCTGCCCTACGCACGTCGAGGGACATGGCGTCACTGAAACCCGGATCGTGGCACATTGCGCTTCGAGGCAGTGATACCTGTCAGCGGCGACGAGATGTCTGGCTGTTGCGCGCGCTGCATTATCCCGTTGGGCGACGGTGCGCATCACGACCGCCAGCCAATTGGCCGTGTACGTAGTTCGATGTCGAACGTTGCACAGGCCCACGACGATGCCAAGATGCCGGGGCGGAGATCAGATTTGCCTGGGGCGGCGACATACATCATACATGTATGCTAGACGTGTGAATGCGAAAGTGACAGTCCTTCTCGGCAGGCTCGGCAGCAAGCCGTTTGGCGCGTCTCGACGATTTGCTGCGGCAGGCACCTTTGGACGTGACTGCCACGCTTCGTGTGCGACGTCCAACGGCTGTAGTGGCGCGCGCAACAACCTTGCTCGGCGTCCCATCTGGATCTGCCCACTGCCCACTGCCCATTCAAGAACTCCCTCGCCTTCAAGTTGCTCGCCCTCGCCCTGTGCACAACAACACTCGAACTCACCGCTCGCTGCTTGGGCCTTCTTTCCTCGCTCCGCACTCCGCGACCATGGGACACCCAACCGCATTGCCAGCCTACAGGCCCGAGGACGAGGTTTCGCTCGAGGGGCTCCAGCACGACCACGATGCCGTGCTGCACGAGAAGAAGGGCAGCACTTCCATCGATGGCGCCGACATGACTCGCATGGGCAAGGAACAAGAACTTCGAAGAAATTTCAAGTTCGTCGGCATTGTGGGCTTTGTCACCATTTTGCAGGCCACATGGGAGAACGTGCTGTTGTCGAACTACTTCGGTCTTCTGAACGGTGGAACGGCGGGCGTTATATGGTAGCTCCAAGAATGCCCTGCTACCGCGTCTCTTGCTGACTGTCCGCAGGTGCACCGTTGCCGTATGGCTGCTAATGCTTTGTATGATTGCATCTCTGTACGTTCGCCATTCCGCGTGGCAGTTGCAGTAGCTCTCAGCCCGACATGTGCTGACGTCGTACAGTGCAGAAATGGCTTCAATGGCACCGACTTCCGGCGGTCAATACCACTGGGTCAGCGAGTTCGCTCCGCCCTCGTTGCAGAAGCCTCTCAGCTACGTCGTCGGCTGGTGTTGTTGTCTTGGCTGGATCGCTGGTGTACCTTCATGCTGTGTGCAGCTGGCCGGCATGGTCACCACAGTAAGTCATCTGGCGAGAGCAGGTCGATGTGATACTGAACACCTGCAGATGGTCCTTCTCGTCCACCCCAACGCAGATGTGAACCAGCTGTGGCAAGCTACGTTGTTGCTTTTCTGCTTCATCGTGATGGCAGCGGCGTTCAACATTTTCTTCGCCCAGCATCTACCGCTTGCCGAGGGCATCATCCTCTTTGCTCACATCTTCGGCTTCTTCGTCTTCCTGCTCGCGTTCTGGATACTGGGTGAACACGGTAAGCACCTTCACGACGACATGCCGTCGTGCCGCACTTGCTTGATTGCACATCTGACCAAAACTGTAGCTCCAGCATCGAGGGTTTTCGCCGAGTTCCAGTAAGTTCATTCCAATTTTGCTCTGGCTTCCAGACTGACTCAACGTAGTGACGGTGGCGGATGGGGCAACATTGGGCTGTCTTGTCTTGTCGGTCTCTCAACGCCAGTCTGGTGTTTTATCGGTCCCGTGAGCCGTCTCGTTCCTTCGCGGTGAACACTTGCTGACCTGTAGCGCAGGACGCCGGTGCACATATGTCAGAAGAGCTGAAAGATGCTTCTGTACAGCTCCCGCGAGCCATGATGTGGGCGACAGTGCTCAACGGCGTGCTTGGCATAACCATGCTCATCACCTTTTGGTTAGTGACATTTTGCTTCCACTGACACTCACTGACTGGCGTGTAGCTTCTGTATCCACGACATCACCGAGATCACTGGCGATGATGTTGGAGACTTTCCCATCATCGCAGTCATACAGCGAGCAACTGGTTCGCACGCGGCCACTATAGTGCTTGGAACGCTCCTCATCGTGCTCTTATTCTTCTCGACAGTGACCACTGTTGCCAGTGCATCTCGTCAGATTTGGGCATTCAGTCGCGACCAGGTATATAATCACGTCGTCTTCCACTGTGAGCATGCTGACACTGCACGCAGGGCTTCCCATTCTCCGACTGGATCCGGAGGATTGCGCCAAAGTATGAGATTCCTGTGAACGCTGTAAGTCGACTGCATGATGCCCGCACGCTACTGTTGCTCAATAGCTAACAGAGATAGGTTCTCGTCGCCATGGGAGTATCACTCGTCGTCTCCGTGATCAACTTTGGCTCGGATAAGGCCTTTTCGGCTGTCGTCGGTGTCTCGAATGCAGCTCTTGGATTCTCCTACATCATATCCATTGGCTGCATAGCACTGAAGAGACTGCGAGGACAGCCATTGCTTCCAGCCCGATGGTCGCTAGGCCGCTGGGGTGGCTTGATCAATGGCATCTCTCTCGCCTTCCTCGCGGTGATCTTCCTGTTCTCTTTCTTTCCGACGAGTCCGTTGGCAGGCAGCCCAGATTGGGCGGCAAACTTCAACTGGGCCATCGTCATCTTCTCGGCGACGTGCCTGCTCGCGTTGGCCTACTACGTCTTCGGTGGCAGTCGCAAGTACGTGGCACCAGTGAGCCTGGTCAAAGAAGAGTGACCTCTTCATGACCTGACACTTCGACAATCGATGAAAAGTGGTGACAGCAGAGAATGAAGGTTGTTGTACAAGGCCAAAGTGACGTGCCATGAGACGGGAATGTATGTAACGGGGAGTTGAGATTGCGGCTGAGATGCTTGGCTGTTTCTGTTTCGAGATGCGACTTCCTTTTCTCGCCAGATATTACAAACAATCACTTCTCACCCCATCGCTGATATTCCACCTTTGGCATCAAGCTATCATGCTCATCGCTAGATACAGGACGCATGACTGCGGACGACATAATGGGATCCCAGATGATGCTAGCAACTCATGCTTCCACCCTTGAGTTAAACCATCTTCGCCGCGACTGACTGGTCCGCCCAAAGGTCATTCACATGGTTTGCCAGTCCGATCTTGGATCACCGGAGCATCTATACTGGTCTTGAAGGAAGAGGAAGCTTTGGCAACTAGACTGGACCTTTGGTTGCTACCGTGATTTGATTAGATCCCACACTTCAGCACTCTGCGCTCTCGCAGGCCCCCGGCGATTCAAAACGCGACCACGAAGTCTGGACACACCGTCATCCGCTCTCGTCGATATCTACAATGTACTACTACGTGCTCTGTGGACAAGCCTTCATCAACCCTCCTGTCATGGCTCTAGGCTGCTGAGTACCCTCGACGTAGCTGAGAACGCTGTCCGCACAGCCGTCGGATAGAGGCTTACACCTCCACTTCGAGACCTGTACCTTGGTCACCAGTACCTTCAGGAGCGGCACTGTGTTGATTCGAGTCAGCAGACGAAGTGAATCTTTCCATGCGCATTCACTCACGCAGAAGTCGGTGCCTTGTTTGCCATTCTCGGGCTCGCAAGGAGAGCCTGGCTCCAGCGTAGGATAGTTTGTTCCATCGGGGCACTGATAGCCCTTTAGTATTGCTCAACTATTGGGAGTGCCATCAACTTACAAACCAGTGTACTGAGTATGGATCTCCTTCACACGAGCCCCTTCTGCCAGTTCTCACACAGGGCCTTGAGTCTTGAGCAACGATCGCGGTAGCTAGGAAAGCTACTATAGCAAGAATGGCGTGCATTGTGAATACGGTCCCACAGCCCACAGTCCCCTAATCATTGGAAAGCAGGTCTTCTTTATATGGCCCCTTTGATCTCACGGCCGCGCGCAGCCCTCGGCGACTGGCCATGGGATTCACTCGTTGTCAGGTGCGACATAGTGCCGGCAGGATACAACTTGCCTCTTTCGCGTAGCTTCTAACATCGGTGGCCAAGAAGGTAGAAACCAGGACCTCTCTACTATCAAGGCTGCATCGTCGGTCTTTGCAGGCCTCGCTCTGGTCTACACGCCGCTCGTCTTGCTTATCTTGCTTCCGGTGGAGATATGTCTGCCTAAGCTTACGATTTCGATTGCTAAGTTGACCTATTCCTATTGCACCTGGGATGCCATTACTTTGCTACCGCGCGACAGAAGGTAGCTCCTCAGCTACTCGTGTCGCCCGCCCACCTCCGAAGAAGGTGTTGTCCACCTCAACGTAAATTACGTGCTTAACACGTACCTTAGCATCGCGCTCTTAATCTATTACAGCACTACTATATTATATTGGATTATTACGATATTAAATGTCACCATACCGGCGTACATTCACTTAAACCCGTAGGCACGTACCTAGACCCCGCGCCCGCTGACTAATCCGACTAGCGGCTTGGCGCCCGTATATAACTCTCGCGCCCTCCGCGCCTCTCTAAGATAGAACATCTATTCGACTTGTACCTTACCCGACTACGTACTTATACCTACTTATAACACTTTAGATAGATTATTACTAACGTATAGAGAGATATAAGAAGCTATATTCGGGAGATTATAGAGAAACCGTAATAGTATACGAGGAAGTACTAAGATTAGGTATCGTACTCGCTAAGTCGTACCTTAAAGTAGATTATAGCTAATATAGTAATAATAGCGAGATAGACCGGTACCGGCGTACTAGGCGTAAGTATAGAGAATACTAATAGACGCGTTTATTACGCGTCCCTTAATAGATTATCCTTCTTTACCCTACTACCTAATCCGCCCGATAACGATAGCGTGAACCCGGCGACGTAGACTTTAGGACGTAACGAGGATATCGTAAATAAGCTCCTCGACGAGAATAACTAGTACCGTAAGTAGTATAAGAAGGTATTCGACTAACTTAAGGCGATTAAGGAAGAGGAGGTCGAGATAGAGCTGAACTTAGCTAACCTATATAGGGCGGAGTTTATCGAGGATAAGACAGAAGATAAGGGTACTAAGGTACTAAGGAAGAGGAGGGTTACTATCGACAACTTCTAGGAAGCCTTCGACTCGTTAAACGGGTTAAATATAGACAAGTTCAAGAAGACGGTTAATAACTATCCCTAGTAGATCTATAAGATCCTCTATAATATCGAGTCTAATTACCGACGTACGTATAAACTTAATACTACGCTCAATATAGCTAACCGTATTAACCTCCGTAAGGCGTAAGATACTAAGGACTAGATAGACTAACTCGAGGATATAATCGATACGGAATAGGCGACTAGACAGTCCCTAGAAGAGGAGGTTACGTAACTAAAGGAGGAGATTGCTAAGCGCGATAATACTATCGTTATCGACCTAGGCGAGCTTACGAGGGCTAAAGATATAAAGAAGGTATATTATACGTAGTATAAGGTAGCGGAGAGTAAGCTAGTAGGGACCGAGACTAAGCTCGTAGTAGTCGAGAAGCGTATTACTAAGCTTAAGAAGTAAGAGAAGGACCGTAGCCGGTCTAAGGAAAAGTAAGACCTACTACCTTAGCGAACCGAGTCTAAAGAGTTACTAGAGCGTCGGTAGAATAGAGGTAAGCCTAATAAGAAGAAGTCGGGCCCGGATTTATCGGACTTATTAGACGACGAGGACGACGGTAATAAGGGCCGTAAGAATAGCTATAAGGACGGTAGTCGTAAGGGTAGGAAGAATCGCCTAAGTACCGACTTAGATAGTAACCCTATCTCCGTATATACGACTTACGACGCCGATATAACTACTAGTATTAAGTCCTCTAACGAGCTAAAGGCCCCTACTAAGTTCGATCTAAAGAGCGACAATATAAAGTTCTAAGAGTAGTAGCGTACTACCGAAGCTAAGCTCTAAGCCTCTAAGTACTATACCGTAAAGAACCCCCTTTAGAACGTCTAGAGCTAGTTAAAGAACGGTAACGTACTTTACTACCGAGCGGGCTATACTACCGAGCGGGCTACTTTTACTAAGAACTATACTACTTCTATAGATATAGCTATATAACTACTATTATAGCTATTAAATAGGTATAGTATATATATATACGGAAGTTAGGACACGTAATAGGGAAGGAGGAATGTAAGGGCGCGCGTACCATAGGGTCCGAATGAGATAGTTGTTGTTCTACGAAGCTACGAAAGAGGAGCGCGAGGCGCGGCGAAGTTATAAAGTAAAGCCAAGCCGCGCTAACCCGATGCAGAAGGTCCGCGGTTCAGCCGGGCCGACGCAGCTACAGTGAGGGGTCGCGGGCTGCCCGTGACAGTACCCCCCCTCCCAAAACACGCCTCAGTCCTCTGAGCGTTATTCACCTTGTGAGGCCACTTGCCTGTCGAGCTCCATAATCGCGCGAACGCCGAATCATCCTCTAGTGCCCTGTCGTCATCCGATAACATCGCATTCGCTCTATCAAGACTATCCTCGACCGGCTTCCTTCGAGAAACATGTTGCCTAGTTAGCTGGCTTGCCCCAGATCTAAGTCTGTCTTCGGCTCGCACTCGCGTATGATCCTTATGACCAAAGTTGGGTATCATTGCAGGCTCTGTAGGCTCCACTCGAGTATCGAATATGTGCGGAGCAGATTCTATTAGAGGCAAGGCTCGAGGCGACTCATTCGTGACGGTGTCTTTCGGAATGACCCTGATCGAGTTGAGCCCGAGTATCTCAGTGGCTGGTAGGGACCAGTCAGATGGAGCTGCGAAGCCTACAGGCGTAGACAACTCCGGCCGGTTATGGTGAAAGTCTGCAACAGCGGCGGCTGCGTGTTCAAGCATGTCCTCTGCAGGTTGCCAGGTCTCACCATCCTCTTCGTTCTGATATCCAGCCCATTTCACCTTGTACCATGTATCTACTTTGCGCTTGTGCCCCTTCTTCACCTTGCCTGCCCGCTTACGGGTGTACATGTCAAGGATCTTTTCCACCTCGTACATGTGCGTAGGTGCTGCCACTACATCGGCTGCTGCATCAGCCTCGGTGGTGTCAGGTTCGATAGTTATCGGTGGTGGCGGCGCCAGATGCTGCCCTTCAAGTGGTGGGAAATCGGGGTGGTCGGCTCGTTGTAGTAGTGAGGTGTGGAAGCAGTTATCAAGTCCTACTAGAGCGTCTGATAGTTTCAGTCGATAAGAGAGTCTGGCCGGCATAACTTCCGTGATCTGGTAAGGGCCGGCATATCTCCTGTCCAGCTTCTTAGATGGTCGAGTCGTGCGGATGTTCTTGGTGCTAAGATACACCCAATCACCCACCTTGTAGTCTGGAGGAATGCTTCGGTGGCGGTTTGCTGCCTCTGCTTGGAGAGCTTGTGACATTCGCATATTCTCTTGAAGGTGTTTGTGAAGCTCGCAAATTCGACGCACAAAGGTTTCTGCTGATCGCGCGTCCAGTCGCTGGAGAGTGGTCAGTCCTCCCTCCTTTCCAGCGTTCAGGTCAACTCGCTCTATGAACTCAGGGTTGTATCCTAAGGTGGCGTAGAACGGCGACACACCAGTAGTCTCAGACAGGTGATTGTTGATCGCGAACTGAGCAAGGCACAGCCATTCTGCCCAGTCATCCTGTGCCTCGTTGGTGAACATGCGGAGATACTGTTCCATCGCCTGGTTAGTGCGTTCTGACTGTCCATCAGTTTCTGGGTGATACGAAGAACTCAGCTTGCGATTTGTGCGGAGCATCTTGCAGAGTTTCTTCCAGAAGGTAGCAACCCACTGCTTGCACAGGTTGTTGGCTTCCTTGTATTTCTTCCCCAGCTCTTGCAACTTAGCTGGGTCGCAATCCTTCTTGCTCTTGAGATCTGCTGCCATTTTCTGTGTGACAAGCTCTTCACTTCGCAGCATCTTGTAGATGCGGTCGTATTCGGTGTACAGCGTGGTGTACTGGGTGTTCTGGAGGTCGTTGGCTCGCTCCATTACATCGAGTTGTCTGCCCTTAGTAATTGCCGTGTTGACTGCTTGTAGCACGAAGTCGTGGGTGGTCTTCGGGTGTTGGGATGCAAGGGTCGTGAGGTTGTCTGGGGTGACATTCTGGTATTCGGATGCGAGAATGTGTTCTGCCTCGTCGAGTGATAGATACACCTCGTCTGGGTCGCCGCCTGGGTTCTCTTCGAGCTTGAACTCGAACAGTTCTGTAAAGTCAATCTCACCACCTTCTTCTCGCTCGAAGGCCTTCTGGTAAGCTTTATCAATCTCTTGTTGTAGCGCGACACCGGTGTCTACTGTGACCCGCCGGTTGTCGTCCTGTGTCTGACTCTGAGGAAAAGAGGAGAGGTCGGGGAAAAGAGATGTGCGCTGCTTGCTTTTGCCCTTAGGCTTAGGTGGCGGTCGCATGCCGCCGTTCGCTGTTTGTGAAGTCATGTTGTCTGGGTTCGGGGGAGGCGTGACGGTGCCTGTATCCTGACTGTCTACGAGCGCGCGACCACCTGCTGATGGTGTCGCCGCGTTGCGTTCTCTAGGCATCTGCGCGCTGTGCGCCTTACCGTGTTCTGTGTTCTGATGCGGCTCTGCGCGTTCTCGAGTTCTGCGGTTCTGTCTGTTCCTGTTGTTACGCGTCCCTTACCTAGATCCGCGATCTGGGTAGTAAGGTAGAACAAACTGTAAGGGCGCGCGTACCATAGGGTCCGAATGAGATAGTTGTTGTTCTACGAAGCTACGAAAGAGGAGCGCGAGGCGCGGCGAAGTTATAAAGTAAAGCCAAGCCGCGCTAACCCGATGCAGAAGGTCCGCGGTTCAGCCGGGCCGACGCAGCTACAGTGAGGGGTCGCGGGCTGCCCGTGACAAGGAAGGACTAATATAGTATACGAAGGTATATAGTAGAATAGTATTTAGTACTAAAGGTGTCTCTACTATTAGTATAGAGACTATATCTCTTATACCTATATAGAGGGATATTGCTCTAGTCCTAGTTCTGTTTCACTACGCCTTATCGGTTTTACCTATATCTTATCCTACGACGGTAGTTCCTTCGACAGTCTCGTACTAACTAGCTAAGCGACTTTAGGTCCTCTAAGTCGCTCCTACTATTCGTACGGTGTCTCGGTAGTATTGCCGTACTATTGTCTCGACTAGCTTAGTGTATACTAAGTTAGTCTTAGTACCGTATAACATACCTACTAACCTATATCCGTAATACTCCTACTTAGGTCGTAAGGTAAGGAACGATTATTCCTACTATACTAGCTATAGCTATCGTACGAAGGTCTAGAACTAGAGACCGGCTAGCGGTTTAGTTAAACTATCTACTACTATCTCCTTAGTATAGTAGTACTCTACTTTGATCTTCCTCTACTACTAGAGGTGCCTAATATAGTTATAGGTAACATTAATATACTTAGATCTTTCGTAGATATAGGCGTCCTTAACTAAGGTTAGAGCCGCCTAGTTATACCCTATAAGGCGTACTAGTCTTAGTTCGTCGACGGTGCTCTTATCGGCTAGGACTATTAGTTAGAAAGAGCAGTCTCCTACTAGCCCCGGGTAGTTTATCTCTCGGAGGATAGCCGCTAGGAACTAGGATTATTTTACGGCGGCGTTTATCGCTATAAACTCTGCCTCTATAGTAGAGGTTACTATAGACTTTTGCTTCTTACTTATCTAGGATATAGGCGTACCGTATACTAGCTAGACATGTCCTAGAATTAAGACCCTATCTACTCGATCTATTATATAGTCGGAGTCTAAATATCCGGTTAGGGTACCGCTACTACGTCTAAATATTAACCCTAGGTCGGGGAACGACCTTAGGTATCTCGAGACCTTCTTTAGTACTTTTATGTACCGCTTTGTTAGATCCGCGACATATATACTAGTTCTCCCGAGTATAAAGGCTAGGTCCGGTCTCGTTATAGTCATTAGCTATATCTAGGTCCTATTATTGCTCTAGTAGTTATCCTTACTACATCTCTCGTCGTTCGGGGCTATAGGACGGAGATTATCGTAACTATCTATTAGCGAGAGTATTAGGCTTGCCTTTTCTTTTACTATGTCTATTTTAGTAAGGGTCTTACGGATATAATAGCCCTAGTCGAGTTTTAGGGTACCGTTACGGCTATCGCGAGTAATCTTTAGTCCTAGTAGTTTCTCCGGTTCTCCGAGATCCTTAATCTTAAAGTATTACGCGAACTACTTCTTAAACTATTAGATGTCGGCTAACCTTAGTACTATAATAGGTATATTAGTAGTATAATGTCTCTCTTAGTATAAGTTAGGAGATATAGGTCTACCTCGGACTAGTAGAATACTATTTTGACTAACGTAGTAATATAGAGCTTATTCTAGTCTCTAGCTACCTACTATAGGCTATAGAGACTCCGGAGTACCTTAAGGACCGTGTTCGGTAGGGTTTCGACTCCTAGTAGAGGTTTTATATAGATATCTTCGGCTAGGTGGCTTTAGGTAAACGTATTGTTAATGTCGACCTAGTATATCTCGAGATCCCGCTCGTAAACTACTACTATAAAGACCCTTAGGGTGTTATAGCGTACTATAGGTACGAATGTCTCTTTAAAGTTAACGCCGAATTTCTATAAAAACTCTCTTACGGTAAGTCTTGCCTTAAACTTTTCGATTGCTCCGCTAATAAGTCTATCTACGTTAAAGACCTACTTAGAGTTAACTATATTTGCCCCCCTTAGAGCGATAGCCGTTTCCTAGGTATTATTACTTAATAACGAGAGTAGCTCGGTATCGATAGCGTCCTTCTATAAGTAGCCCTATTTAGGATCCCCTACCGTAGCCTTATATATCTTTAGGATAGGTACTTCCTATTAGTAGGCGATACCGGGTCCGAATATAGTAAAGGCGTATTCTTAGACTTCGTCGAATAGTTCCTCTACCGTAGCTATAAATATACGTTCGTCGGTATTAGTAAGTCTATTATTCACCTATAGTAGTTAGTAGAACAAAGCTATTATAGCTTTGTAGTACTTAGCCTTATAGTCCTAGTCCTAGCCGTAGTTATCGTTAGGATCCCTAGTCCTTTTCCTCCGGACGGTTAGTTCTAGTAGCTCCGGGGTTTCTTCAATCTTCTTATAGTCCGCGATATTATCTAGTCTACCGGGAAGTTAGACATAGAGCGGTCTTAAGACAGTTAGTCCTTTGTCCTTAGCCGTAGCGGGTTCGGTCTCTTCGTAGAGAGCAGAGATTAGCTAGGTCGGTTCTTCTATAGAGGACTCGGCTACTTTAGTAGTAGAAAGTTAGGGTATTATACTACCCGAGGATCGTAAGATTACTATCGGGGCATCCGCTAGTCGCTAAACTAGTAGTGGTCGCGAGACCGCCGGTAGTCGACCGACTAGCCTTCGTTCGGATACCCTATTAGGTTAGTTCGTAAAGGAGACACCTAAGTCTAGATCTCCCCCCTTCTCGTTTTCGAACTAATCTACTTAGCTATACTACCTAATAGCTCGTATATCTAGCTCTAAGAACAACTATTACTTAGTCGATTGACCGTATCTAACAAAAATAGCTTCCTTACCCCGGTTTATTAACTTATCCTATCGTAGCCCTTTTAGATATAATTTCGGTTCTACGTAAACTACTGCCCTATAACCCTATACTCTTAGGTGTTCTACCGTCGGTACTTTGCTAGTAAATGCTTCTTCTAGCGAAAGTTAGATACCGTTAAGTAACGGTACGTTCGGTAGTAGGTTACGTATAACCGCCTATACCTCTAGCGCTTTAGGCTAGAATTCTACCGGTATCCCCGATTCCTCGAGCATTACGCGGATCGCGTTCTCCGATACCTAGATTGACCTTTCTACTACTCCGTTTTATATAGAGTTATAAGTATCCGTCGTATCGTATTAAACTTCCGATTCTTTCTCCTATTCTTTTAGAACTATTAGTAGCTTAGGTATATTGTTACTCTATACTACTCTTACGTAGCATTTCGATACTTTCTCTATAGTTAGCCGCTATTATTATAGTACTTACGGTGCGTCGGATTTGTTCTTAAGCGGGATCACCTACTTCTTTCTTAAGAAGTTATCTACGATCTCTAGCTAGTATTTAAAACCTAGCCTAGATGTCGTATTTTCGAATAGTCCGTAGATATCGATAGATATAAGCGTAAGTCTTTCGTTCTTTCGTTCTACGATAGCGCCTTTAAACTTCCGTATATTCGCGATAGAGTATACCTTATAGTTATACTCGTCCGGGATAGGAATCGGGTCCTTCTTATTACTTACCCTATAGACGTTCCGGAGTAATCCTTTACCTAGGTATACGAATCTTCTATACTAAAGCTCCTACTAATCCTCGGTAGTTACTACGGCTAGAGCTTCCTCGTATAGCATCTCTAGGGGTCTATTATCTACCTAGTTTAGGGAGTCGGATATCGAAGATACTACCGGTACCCCCCCTCGTAGTACTGTTCGTACGATAGGCTTTCCGCTCTTATACTTAAGTATAAAGTTTAGAGGCTCGACATCGAATTACTTACTAAACTACCTCTATAAAACCAGATTAACTCCGAGATTAGGAATAAACAAGACTTTCTCTAGCGTGATTTATTTCCCCGTTAGGCCTTCTATAGTTACTATTCCTTTATAGAATATATCTAGGTACCCCCTACCGACTTTAATCACTTTCCTTCTCGCTAGTTTCCTAAGCGATCTGAATAGAGACTTATTGTCAGTTATATATAAGGAGGTATAGGAGTCTAGTAACTATTCGGAGGCGGGAAACTTGCCTTTTACTTCGGTAGTAGAATAGGCGACTTCGTCGTCGTATATTTCCTCGGTATCGCTTTCTCGTAAGGTATAGGCTCGTGTCGCCTTTACCTTTGTCTTATTATCGGATTGGCTTCTCCTATCCTTCTACTATTTCCTAGACTTCTTAAGGGCGTTTTAGGCCTTCTCTAGATCCCGGACTAGCTCTTCGTAGGACTTCTTCTCCGGTTACTTCTAGGTATTCTTCTTTTTAATAAACTCCTTTACGGAATCTAGTTCTAGGCACGATATAACTAGGTAGTTACTATCGTAGATAAAGTAGCCGCTCTTACCCCCTTACCTCTACGAGTATAGAGCGGTCTCGCCCTTACTCTCTTAGATCCGTAATTCGTAGGATCTAAGTAAGGTTATAGCGGATTCCTAGCCTAGGTTTAGCTAGGCTAGAATAGTGTCCCTAGTACTAGCGTAGACGTCCGGGAGGCTACTTAGTAGGTACTTAAACCTCCGGATAGGGTCCTTATAGTAGGTCTCTTTACTATCTATTTTAGTAATCTATATAGATAGGTTGGTCGACGACGAGAATTACCTATACGTAGTGTCGGCTACGAACCTCTCGTCTAGCTACGAGAGAGCTAAGTATTCTTACGCTAGAGCGTCGTAGGCGCGACGGGCGCGTAACGTAGGCGAAGCCGCGGCGAACGGAGGACTACTAGTAAAACGGGTACAAAAACTATCCGACGAGCGTGTACTCGTGTCGGGAGCGAGTCCCTCTTCTTTCTACGTATAAGAAGGGCGCGGAACCGTAGCCTATACGCTCGATAGGACACCTCTAGTATAAGTATAGAATTTTCACCTCCGGAGACCGTAAACCGAGCGGGCTAAGCGACAAACATTAGACGAGCGGACTATAGAACAATAACTGAGCGGACTATATAACGGCGTCGAGCGGACTACGAAACAATCTAGTGTTTGCTAGCGGGCAATACGGTAGGTAGGTAGACACGCGACGAAGCCTATAAGGGCCTATTAAATACCCGGTATAGGAACAAGGGTTTTGCCTAAGGCACTGCCTGTCCCGCTACACAACGCACCTAGTCTGATATAGTAGATTGCGACGAGGAAAAGACGATAGCCTAAGTAAGGAAAAGACGGCTGTTAGGACGGGGAAAAGACGTATAATATAAGTGGATTAGTTCTATGATCGGGGAGGATCGAGGGCAGGGTAATAAGGAACTTCATATTGGTTAGTAGGTGGAAACGCAAGGAGTACGCTGCCCGGCGTGGTGTGTGCTCCGAGCAAACCTACGAGGTATAGACGGCCGCTTTCTAGAGATAGGCTACGGTAACGCGAAGGGCGTCAAAACCTAGGGCGTAGTATACACTAGTAGCGACGGCTGACACTGTCTATATAGCCCGAGAGGACGGATGCGCATGTCGGTCAATAGAGAGCACTAAAGGGCTTAGGCCTATAGAGGTGGATATTGGCTTAAGGAGCAAACAGGGAGGGAGGGCGTAGAGGGAAGCTTTTGCTCCGGGCTAACCTCTCGAAACGAGGCTATACGGTAGTGCTAGATAAGTAGGAAAGCGCGGTTAAGACTTATTACCTTATCTCGTAGCTAGCTTGCTAAATACGATTCCTTCCTTGTCACTAGACATATCAGGAGCCTTTGACAATGTCTCACACCAGAGGCTGATCCACATCCTGAAACAGAAGGCTATCCCTAACTGGACAGTCCAGTTTATCCAGTCCTTCCTCAGAGGCAGAACCACAAGACTAAGACTGGGCAGATACAAATCTGACAGCATGCCTACAGAGACAGGAATCCCACAGGGATCAACAATGTCTCCAATCCTGTTTCTCCTCTTTATGGCAGACCTGCCAGCAAAGCTAAACTCCAGAAACACATCAGCCTCAGGGTTTGTAGATGACACAAACATCCTAGCCTGGTCAGACAGCACAGAAGAGAACTGCAGAATCTTGCAGAAGAAACACAAGGAATGTGAGGAATGGGCCAGGAAACATGGAGCCAGATTTGCCCCAGAGAAGTATCAACTCATCCACTTCAGTAGAGCCAGAAACAGACACAATATGCAAGCCCCAATCACTATTCAGGGACACACAACAGAACCCTCAAGTGAATTAAGGGTGCTAGGAATATGGATGGATCCAAAGCTCAGCTGGGGACCACAGGTCAAGAAAGCACAGGCAAGAGCAGACAACAACAGGCAATCAATTGACAGGCTTACAGCCTCCACATGGGGAGCCACATTTGCGAAAGCAAAGGTTATGTACAAGGCCATTGTGAAGCCAGCCATGCTATATGGAGCCCAGATCTGGTCAGCCCAAGACAAGATCCCAAAGAGAATTGCAGATCCCATCAGCAGAGCCCAAGCCTCCTGTCTGAAAAAGGTGCTTGGAGCATACAAGTCAACTCTAACAAGGGTGGTCGAAATGGAGTCTGGCTCCCCAACAGCCAAGCTCTACCTTCAAGGGTTGAGATACCAGTATGCAGGAAAGACGTCTGCATACCCAGCCCAGCTAGTAATCCAGAAGGCAGTCAACAAAATCAGGAGCCAGTGCACAAGAAGGCACAGACAAGCAAGACCCAATCCAGCCCCACAGAAGCAGCAGGACCTGCAGAAGTTCAAAGAACTAACAGAACAGCTGCACCTAGCCCAGCAGGAACAGGACAGAAGGGCTCAAGGGAGAGGATCAGCAGCCAGCCAAGGGAAGAAGCAACAGTCTCTAGCTGAAAGGATGGCAGGACTCCTCTAGAAGACTGAATGGACAAGAACCCCACAGAGGCCAGGAACCCCAAAGGCACTCCAACAGTTTGGTAGCCACAACTACCTACTGTACTCAGACCTGACCAGGTCAGAAGCAAGCATAGCAATACAAATCCGCTCTGAACACATCGGAGTCAGGGCATACCTGCATCAGAGAAAAGTCCCAGGTATCGAAGACAAGAGTTGCCCATGCGGCTACCTGTCCCAGAATGTCGAACATAGACTTCTGGTTTGCAAAGAATGGAGTACAGGGAGAGGTGAATGGAGGGCAAGGGCAAGGAACAGAAACTTCCAAGCCATGATCAGCAATAAGGGAGACCTCCAGAGAATTACAAGGTGGATCATCCACCAAGGATTTTTGGAGCAGTTCTCTCTTACTAGGGAAACAGAGAGATGGATTGAGGAGAGAAAGAAGGAGGAGGAGAGCAGGAAGAGGGGGACAACTCTAGGGTTACAGACAAGGTAGTCAGAGGCTAACCACCATGACACTAGTGCACCCTAATGGAAGGAAAACTGAGAACTCATGGCAAGGAAGCTATCAGAGAAGGAGAGGAGGTTTTTACCTAGGAATAGGTTTCCTACCTTATGCAGTAACATATATAGACATAAACCCGCATGGGCCGGAGGGCACCACAACGGGTAAATGAATCATCTATCTATCTATATAGTAGCCTAAACGGTCTCTTTGTTATATAGAGCCTTGACTTATATAAGTAAATCCTACTATACTACCTACTACGCTACCTCCCCCTCCCGTAGCTCGCTTGAATTGAGCTTAATATCGAGGCGAGCGGGCGGTAGGATGACCTAGCTCTAATACTATAGACGTGGATCGCTTAGATCCGACGGTAGATCTTACGATCGTCTAGTAAGACTATTAGGCTTTATACCCTATATACCTAGACGATAGGTAATTTTGAATACGAACTGTACTAGGAACTATACCTAGCGTGCCTACCGTCTATTAAGTTGTTTCGTGCTTATAAAGTATTCTAGGTTCTTGTGATCGGAGTAGATAATAACGGGATTGTTATCTATATCCTTCGTATTCTCGAAATCGGTATCTATATTATCGTCTAAGTTAATGGTGAGCTTAGGTCTCTATTCTTCGAAGGCGAGGACGATAGCTAATAGTTCCTTGTCGTAAATCTCGTAGTTATACTCCTATAGTAACATCTTCTTAGATATATATACTACCGGTCTCTAGACGTCTCCGTATTTCTATAAAATTACTACTATAGTAACGAAATCTAAGGCATCTGTTTCGACTATAGTTTCTAACCCTAGTACAAAGTATACGAGTACCGTGTCCGTTAAGAATGTATCTTTTAATCCTTAGAAGGCTACTTCGTATTCTATTATCTAAACAAATAGTATCGGCTTACTATTCTTACTAGTCTTTATCAAATTCGTAAGGAGTATATAGATTTTAGAGAAGTTCTATATAAACCTTCGATAGAAGTTTCTAAACCTAAGGAATGCTTATATATCCTTTAGGTATATTAGAGTAAGCTAGTTCTTAACTACGTCGACCTTTTCTAGGTCTATACGAATACCGTCGACTCCTATAATAACACCTTTGTCTCTATTTAGTAGAACTCGTATTTGTCGATATCTAATTATAGGCCGGCTTTACGTATACGTTATAGCACTTTACGTACGTATTATATATATTCCTCGAATATGTCGCTAAAGATTAGGATATTATCTAGGTATACTAAATAGAAGTTATCGAGATACTCCCTAAGCGTATCGTTAATATATAATTAGAATGTTCCTAGAGCATTATATAGGCCGAAAGGCATTACTATATACTCGAATTGACTATAGCGAGTACTAAATATAGTTTTCTACTCGTAGCCCTCCGTAATACGAATATAGTTAAAGGTAGAGATAATATTGAGTTTAGTAAAGTACTTCTTCCTATTTAGGCGGTTTAGCGTTTCTTAGAATAGTAGTATTAGGTATCTACTTTTGACCGTAAGGGCGTTAAGAGCTCTATAGTCGAGATAGACCCGTAGACCGCCGCCTAGTTTACGTATAATTAGTACTAGTATAGAAGCCGGGCTAGTGCTTCGTTATATCGCTCTAGATTCTAGCTGATTATCGACCTACTTCTTAATTACCTTGTTCTCGCGAGACGACATTACGTATAGCCGCTTAAAAGGAGGTGACTTAGTTTCGTCTTTAAGGTGTATTTCATAGGCTTTACTAGGGCGGTAAGGTAGGATCTTCGATACATCCTAACGGTTAAAATAGTCCTCGAAATCGTATACTTCCTAGGGTAAGTAGACCTTAGTATCTTAGTCCTTATCTTTGCCTTTTATAAATCTATCGAAGTCGCTATTTACTATTATTATCTATACTATTAAGGGGTTTGCTAACTATACCTTTCGAAGGTTTATAGCGTAGAGCCTAGTAGGATCGAAGTCTTACCTAGTCGCTACTATTACGTAGGCTCGTAATAGATTAGCGTAGTACTTCTAACTAGGTATTATAATCTATACTATATAGACTTCCGCTCCTTTCTTACGAGCTAGTTTTACTACGTAGACCGCGGAGATGTTTACGATATTGATCTCTAGTTCTAGTTCGATAACTCGTTACTTTTGTTTCGTATATTAGTACGGTCGCTTTAACGTCTTAACGCCGTCTACCGGTAACGGTTATCGATTATATATACGGAAGTCATCCTCTTCGTCCTCGAACGTCGTATAGAACTATAGTTAGGGTATATACTTGGGTAACGATAGCGTAGGGGCGGTGACTTCGTCGGGTTTATCTTTTACTATCGGCGGACAATAATTGCCTAATAGTACTAGCGTAGCTAGATAGTTAATAGACTATACTATTAGGTACTTATTAGACCTCTAGTTTGCCTTATAGGTACGGCATTTTAAATGATTTATTATTATAATGCCCTTCTCCTATTATATCTCTATTCTATAATATATAAGCTTCTATCTAGATATAGGGGTATACGACTAACCCGGCAAATTAGCTTAGGATCTTCGGACTATAGGTAGACCCGGCGCTACGGTAGAGGAAGTACGTATAGGCAATATTACGGAAAGCTAAACAGAATATAGTATTATACTAGAGGCTTACTACGTCTATATAGGGGACGGACTTCCGGTAGTTACGACTTCTATATACGGCTATTATACGGCTAGTCCTTACCTATAGTAGCTAAGTATAGTCCTTAGGCGAGAGGGCCTACCTATTAAAGGGACTCGTCGCGCCGTTAGCGAAGATCTAAAACTAATACCTAAGGAAGGTCACCGGGGTATATAAGTCGATACTAATAAGGATACTTAAGTACGAGACCGCTATACCGCCGATCGACCTATATATCTAGGGACTACAGACCTCCTACTTAGGCAAGTCGGCATAGTACCTAGTATAGAAGGTCATCGCTAGTACAGTCGTAAGGGCCCGCGAATTAGTACTAGCGTATAAGGGTATTCGACCCGGAAACGAGCCGAACTACCGGGTAAGGGACGAATAGCTAGTAATACGATAGGAAGGTAAGAAATCGTTTATAGAGCAACTATAGAAAGAGAGGTAGAACAACTAGGGTGTAGGGTATAGTAGACGCCCTTAGCTAGCGGGATAACCTAACGAATAGTTAGCTATAAAATCCGCGGTTAAGTACCTCTCGAAGCTTATCTACTACCGCCTTACGAGGGTATAGAGTAGTATAGTAACCTAACTACGAAGCGAACATATCGGCCTCTAGGGGTACCTATTATAGAGGAAGGCTCTAGAATACATAAATACTAGCTACTCCTACGGCTATTACTCCTAGAACGTACGGTACGTACTCCTCGTCTATCCGAGGTAGTCGCTAGGAAGGGGGGAGTAGATAGTAAAGGCGAGGAACCGGACGATTAGGGCACTTCTTAATAACGTTAAGGACCTACGGCGTATTACGAACTAGATACTAGAGAAGGGCTAGCTAGAATAGTACTGCCTAGTAGGAGTAGTATAGGAAGAGAGGATACGGCGTAGCGCGACGAGACCGGCTAGGAGCGGGGGCTAACGGGGTAGTAATATAGACTACGTACGTTTAGAGGGAAAGCTAATCTAGATAAGGAGAGGTCGGGGGCGGGAAGGGTTTTCACCTATTCGGGTTTCCCTTTATATATAATAATAGATATATACCTATATAGGCCGAATAGGGTCCTAGAATAGGGGAATAACAAATCTATCTATCTATTATATCTCTAGTTTATAGTCTACGAACTAACTAGAGCCGAGCACGATGTTATACTCTAGTAATTCTACTAAATAGTAGCTAAGGATTTCGACGTAGCCGCCGATATTAAAAGGAAAGTACGTAGACTCGGTAATAAGCTCGTTAGCGGAGCCGCTATTAGCTAGTCCTAATTAAAGAGGTTCTTCCTAGAGTCGAGGAAGATTATATATACAAGCGTATATAGAATTTATATACTAAGAGGTAGTACTATAATTAAGGAAGGTAAGAGCTTAATTACTATCTATACTACTAGGTATTATAAGGTAAGGGGACATTCTCGGCCTTAGTACCCCTCGTGTAATAGGCGGTATTAGAGAGCTTACTAATATACGTAAAGCGTACTCTAGTCCTTATATTACCGTATCTTGCTATATTTCCTTCTTAGTATTATATTTGTAAGTAGGACTAACGGTTGTCGTACTTAAGCGTTAGTCTAGCTATTTCCCTATTACTAAGGGTTAGCCGGTGTCTATATTAGAGAGCTAGTATTCGCGCGCGGCGGAGGGCGCTTATACTACTTAATAGAATAGTCTAGCGAGTATAAGTTATAGTCTATACGGCGGTAGCGGACATAACCGCCTACTACGATAATACTAGCCTTCTCCTTAGGCTCGAGCTTCTTAAGTTCCTTAAATTTGCGCGGTATCTAAGCGTATAGCTTAAGGCCTAAACCTTAGGCTACGCCGGGCGCGGTAGGTATAGTACCGTTACTACCGCTATTACTACCGCTAGTACTACGAGGTAGTCGTAGTGTAGCTAGGGTCTTTGACTTTAGGCGCTCGAACTTAGCTTCGAGCTTATAGTATAGGTCGACTAAGTCTTCGCGGTCCTTAGTCTCTATAGGTAGTGCCTCTATATATTTATAGTTAAGCTTACTGTTATGTCTCGTTCCAGGGCTAGTCTCAAAGAGGAGATCAGTCAAGTCACGTGGCGGTATTCTTTGGAGAGGCTGAAGCAAGCTGAGCGAAGATGAATGATTGAGATAGAAGTCGTATTCCAATCAGTGAGATAGTAACATGAGTTGAACGCCTCGAAGCCATAAGGGCATCTCGTCGTTCCTAAATACAAAGGAGACATCGCCATTCCAGGCGATGATCAATGTGATCAGTGTGATCAGTGTCGCTGAGCATACTGATCACTGAGCACTGATCACCCCTGTCACGTGACAGGTGATCAGTTCTAGTGAGGCAGGGTCCCGTGACTCTACAGGTGAGGGTTGTGGGGCAGCGCGCTGCTTAAACCGTAACACCATCCCCTTTTTAGCCTAGCTCAGTCCCTTGAGCTTACTTATGATGGTGACGTCCCCAGGTCTGTTTCTTCATGGCTTTCTGCGATGCCTAACCCACAACGCCCTTCTAGCACAATCCGTCGCCGTCGTCTTTACGATTTTGTCGAGTCCGCGGGCGAAGTCATGGTCAAGAAGTGTTCGTCGTGCGAGAGGCATGGTCGTGTGTGCAAGGTGCACATTCGCTCTGGAAAATGTAGCGAGTGTCTTCGTCGTGGCCAGCGTTGCGACGTAAAGGTGACTCAGTCGGAGTTCAAGAGGTTGGCGGAGGAGAAGGTTCGTCTTCGGGAGAAGATCCAGGAGTCCCGGGCTGCGCAAGAGGAGGCGATGCGCATACATGAAAAGGCCTTAGAAGACCTCAAAGTCGCAAGGGCTCGGGAGGAGCGCCTGCGCCAGCAGATGGACTTGATCGATCGCCGTGCTGAAGAGGCGATCTCCGTCGAAGAGCGGAGTATTGAGGAGCAGGAGGCCGCGGAGGCTTCTTCACTGCTTCCGGAGGTGGAGACCGTTGGTCTCTCATTAAGCCTGTCTCCTAGCACCTGGGGTGCTCTAGAGGGTTTCGGTGACGACTTCTGGGAGATCCCCGAGCTGCTGCCGGCGGGTTGACGGGTACGTTTGCGTTGTGGTATTCCTGTATTCTTTGCTGACAGCTCCGTAGGTTCGCTTTTGGTTCCCAGGTATTTTCTGATTCGTCGTATCCTTTCCACTTGACAAGGTATCGCTGACCTTTTTTGTCCAGGATTTTTTCGACCTCGAATTCGGTTTCTTCCTCTGGCTGGTAATGAAATGATTGTTGGCATGGTGTTCCGGGGTCCGCTGGTTCCAGCATAGATATGTGGAATACTGGGTGGATTTTTGCGTCTTTGGGCAGCCGTAGTCGGTAGTTGACTGGTCCTCGAGATTCTTCAACGAGAAATGGTCCGACTTTCACATGGTCCAGTTTCTTGGTCTTTCTTCTTGTTCTGAGATTTTTGGTGAGAAGATAGACCTTATCCCCCTTCTTTAGCTGAGGTGCCATTTGTCGTTTTTGTCGGGAGGTTGATAGTTTCCCCTGGCTCTTCTCGATTTCTTTGCTGACAGTTTCGTGTACCCTCTTTAGGTCTTGTGTCGTGGCGATAGCTCTGTCAGCTTGTGGGTGTTTTCCTTCTTCGCCAAACAGTGTAGGATGTTTTCCGTAGTTTGCGAAGAATGGTGTCTCGTCCGTCGTCTCGGATTTATGATTGTTCAGTGCTAATTGCGCCATGGGTAGGAGTGATACCCAATTGTCTTGTGCGTAATTTACGTAGTGTCGAAGGTATTGTTCCAGTGTCTGGTTTGTTCTTTCCGTTTGTCCGTCCGTCTGCGGATGGTACGCTGTCGACAGCTTGTGTTGTATGCCGATCGTTGACACTAGAGTCTTCCAGTAATTCGATGTGAATAGCTTGTCACGGTCGGTGATGAAAACCTTAGGGAATCCGTGATATCGAACTAGTCTGTCGAGAACAAGGTATCCGAGTTGCTCTGCGGTATATGTCTCGCTCGCTGGTATGAAGTGTGCATATTTGGTTAGGCGGTCGACCATGACTAGAATCATGTCGTAGGTAGTGCCTGTTGCCTTGTCCGCTGAGTTGGGTAACTTGGTAATAAAGTCCATCGTTACTTCATCCCACGGTTGTGTCGGTGGTTTCCTGAATTGTATTTGTCCGTACTTCTCGTGTCGTGCAGCCTTGTTCTGTTGACAGTGCACGCATCGTTTGATGTACTGTAGCACTTTCTGTCTCATCTGCGGGAATGAGAAGCTCCGCTGCATGACCTCGAGAGTTTTCGTGGTTCCAGGATGTCCATATGTTGGATTGTCGTGATGTTGTCGTATGCATTCTTCTTCTCGTTCCCTCGGTACCTGGTACTTCCCGTGTGCTAGTGGGAACTGTTCCGTGGTATCCTGAAGGACTTGCACTATGTTGTTGAACTCCTTTGTGTTGGCGCTCAGACTCCCGTCGTGGTTAGTCTTAAGTACTTGTTGCCGTACCGGTTCTTTGCCTTCCATGTAGTCGCTTCTTCGGCTTAGTGCGTCGGCCCTACCATTGTCTTTGCCGGGTGTATAGCGGATTTCGAACTTGTACGGACCGAGCAGTTCCGACCAGCGGGACTGCCTTCGTGTTAGCACTTTTGTCGTAGTGAAGTAAGTGAGATTCTTATGATCAGAAAGAATCGTCAGCTTGGGTGCTCCTTCTGCGTATACCCTCCAGTGCTGCATCGCAGCGACAATGGCGAGAAGTTCCTTGTCATGGATGTCGTAGTTTTGTTCCGCGGGTGTCATTTTTCTTGAGTAATAGGCCACCGGGTGTCGTTTCCCATCATGTTCTTGAGTAAGGCATGCTCCTATGGCCATGTCCGATGCGTCCGTCTCGATCTGGACTTCTTTCGTACCGTCGAATAGTCGTAGCGTAGGTGCTGAGGCGCATTGTTCCTTGAGTAATTCGAATGCTTGCTGTTCTTTGGTGCCCCAGGCCCATTTGGTATCCTTTCTGGTGAGTGCCGTCATTGCCGCTGCTGTCTTGGAGTAGTCCTTAATGAACTTGCGGTTGTAATTCGCTAGTCCCAAGAAGGATTGTACGTCCTTGACGTTCGCTGGTTTTGGCCACTCCCGGATGGATTGCGTCTTTGCTGGATCGATTCTTATCCCCGTCGTGCTTATAATAAAGCCGAGGAACTTGACTTCTTTCTTGTGGAACTCGCATTTTTCTGGTGCCGTCTTGAACCCTGCTTGTGTGAGTCGTTCGAAGACGTCCCGGACTTTCTTAACGTGATCTTGGAGCGGTCCTTTCGTGTATACCAGTATGTCATCCATGTAGGCGATAACGCAGACGTCGAGAAGATCTCGTAACGTCTCGTTAACGAGGTCCTGGCAGGATGCTGGTGCATTAGTCAAACCCATGGGCATGACTAAGAATTCGTAGAGTCCATATCTTGTCCTGAATGCGGTCTTCCATTCTTCGCCTTCCGCCATGCGGATTGCGTAGAATGCGTCTCGTAAGTCGATTTTGGTGTACCAGTCTGATCCAGTAAGTCTGTCTTGTGCTTCTTCGATGTTCGGTAGTGGATATCGGTTCTTTATCGTGACCTCGTTCAACTTTCGGTAGTCTTGTACGAGTCGTAACTTCCCGTTTGGTTTTGGAACAAACATACATGGAGTTCCCGCGCTAGAGGTGGATCGTCGTATCCATCCTTTGGCGAGTTTCTCCTTCAGCCATTCTCGTAGGGTTTCTAGCTCTTTCTCGGACATTTGATATAGGGGTCCCCATGGAGGCTCTTTCCCTGGCTGAATGTTTATTTTGTGGTCCCATGGTTGGTGTTTAGGAAGTGCGTCTTTGCCTTTTTCCTCTTCAAAGAGCCTCTTCCACCTGAGGTACTCCTTGGGAATGCTCGGTTCCGATATGCGGGCATTCTTCGATGGTGCGTTACTTCCATCCGTTCCAGTGATTTCATGATCCGGCGGCCCCACGCCAGTATCTATCCCGGTCGAAGGTGGTTCTTGGTTCCTTCTGTTCGGCGCAAGCTCGAATGCGTTGAGCTGTTTCCTTGCCTCATCTACCGCCTCTCGCTGTCGACGCGTAGGTTCAATGCCGATAACGCAGTTGCATTGCTTAAATGTGAGTACTCCTCTTCTCCAGTCGATAACTGGGTTGTGCTTTCTCAACCAAGGCATACCTAGTACTATGTCATGACTGGCCATATCAGTGACATCCAAGGTAATGTTCTCGTGGTGCTGTTGGATAGCCAGTGGCAATGGTCTCGTCTCCCATTCCACGCTAGGTAACGATGATCCATCTACTGCGATCAACTCGTAACCCCATTTCTTCTTCAGGGTAGCTAACCCGTTTCTGGTAGTGAAAGACTCGGAGATAAAGTTCCCCGCTGCTCCTGAGTCGATCATGACACTGGTTCGGTGTCCGTTGACGATTGCTTGTGTTTGGAAAACTGTGTTTGATGTCGATGCCTGAGCTTGAGTGTTGCATAACTCCCTTTGGGTGCTCATTCCTTGGGAGTCGATCCTTTTCCCGAATGGTATGTGGTTCGCTGTGCTTCGTGCCTAGTAGCTTCGGCTAGAACCTGTAGCCCGTTGCCTTGTGTCCACACTTGTAGTCTGTTGCGTTCCTGGATCTTTTGCGATTCTAAGTAGAGAGCCCGTACGTGCTGTACTGCTGTTCGTAGTTCATTGGAGACGAATGTTCCTGCTGGTGTCAGGTATCCGGCACCCGTCACCTTGCTTCCTATAGGTGGCCGTTCCATAACTGCCTTCGACAGGTCCTCAGTGTTGCTCATGGTTGGGAAGCCCCAAACCATGCCTCTCATCGTGTCGAGCGTCTTGTCAAATTCGACAGGATTTAAGTATCTTTTGCCTGAGAACTTCGGTAGGAATTCTTCGTGTCGTCGCTGGAGGTAGATGATTAACTCATGGAGTTTTCTTGGCGCGTCTACCGTGAACGTATATATTTCGTTTTCGTCGTCTGTATCGCTCTCTTCTCCTTCGGATGATTCTTCGCTAGAATCTTCCGGATCTTGTTCTTCGGCGATGTCGTCTAAGCCCGGGTCTCTTTGTGCTTCGGATGGTGGTGGCGACCACGATCCGTCCCATGCTGGGTCTTGGTTTTCTTTGTCGTCGTCGTTAAAACAAGATTCGTCGATGTCCACTTCTTGGAGCTTCGAGTTTTGTCTGTGCTGGGCTCCCAGGGTACCGCGCGGTTGTTGCGGCCAGTATCCTGCTCCTTCCTTGGCGGAGTAGTGGGTTTGGCACGAGTCCTGGTAACAGAAGCGCCAGTGAAGGCCTCCGTGACCGTGTCGAGATTCCCTCTCGACTTCGTGGTTGACTCCTCGTGCCATCATGCCAAACAATCTCTCTTTTCTTCCTTCTGCTTCAATGCGGCTCGTCAGGGTCCACCATTGAGTATGCAGTTGGTCGTAAAAAGGCTTGCATAGTAACTGCAGCCCTTGTTCTTCTGCTTCTTCTGTAACTTCGTCAAGTAGGAGGATTGCCTTGTCCACGCAGGACAAGACTTCCTTGGTCCTGGGTAGTATATAGATGGTTTTAATCCTCTGGAGATCTTCCTCGAGGTTTCGTTGCACCCGAAGAATCTTCCACTTGACGTTGTCCCGAGATTGTTGGTCATTGGGTGGTAGTGGATGTTGTTGTACATGGTAGCCTCCTCTTCCTTGCGAGGGGTCCAGGAGAGATGTCGCAACCCGGTTGCTGTCCTTCTCCTCCACTCTCTGAGTATAGTTGAATTGTCGGGGTCCAACGCTGCTCCCAGATTTGCCCACCGTGGGTTGCATCATGTTGAATTGCTCGCGGCGCACCATATTTTTACCGCGGCAATCCCTTGCCATGTGGCCTTCCTTGCCACATGCGTAACACGTTAGTTTTCCTTTACCTTTGAAGGGTCTTCCGTTGCCCTTGCTTTTGTCGATCCTCCTTCCTCGCTGGGTAGCGTCCAGTTCCATTGGCTGTGGTCCATAGTAGGGCTGGCTTTGTCGCTGGAATCCTCCCTTCGCAACATACCCTCCGGTATTCCTGCGGTCTGGGATAAATCCTGCCATGCCTCCTACTTTGGAGTCGT
This sequence comes from Fulvia fulva, assembly GCF_020509005.1. Taxonomy (NCBI): domain Eukaryota; kingdom Fungi; phylum Ascomycota; class Dothideomycetes; order Mycosphaerellales; family Mycosphaerellaceae; genus Fulvia; species Fulvia fulva. Next base: position 3,926,057 of record NC_063012.1, read on the forward strand.
ATCGTTTTTCCTGGTATCGCTCCCAGAGTTGATCATCGATATCGATCGATGCTTTCATCAACTGCTCGAGGCTAGAGATCGATCCTCCGTGTCTCATAAGCTCGTCCTTGACCGAGTCCTTGAGACCACGTCGGAACATAGTCATCAGCGCCGTCTGGTCCCATCCGGTGATCTGTCCATACTCCTCGAATTTGGCCGCATACTCTGAAGTAGAAGTCTTCTGTTTCAGGTGTTGGATAATGCGTACGGCTTGTTGTACTTCGTTCGAGGTTCCAAAGATAGACTTCATCTTGTCCTTGAAAAGGGTGTAGTTCCTGAACATTCCGGTGGGGTCGTGTCGTCCCATACCGTCAAGGTATTCCTTGAGATAGGATTTGATCCAGTTTTGCGCACTTCCGCGAAGGAACGTGATGGCGAAGATAGTTCTTTTGTCGGAGTCGACTGGGTTGAACATGAGGTACATGTCCATCTGGTTAACCCAATCGTCGTATTTGGCCCTATCGCCATGGAAGAGATCCGGCTTGGCAGCCTTAACGTCCTTCTTCCTTGGGATGGAGTCTTCGTCATCAGACTCATCGTCCTTCGTGGTGGTCTGTCGAGGTGGCGCACGGCGGATGCTTCCTGCTTCGCTGGGGGCGGGTGTTCCCCTACCAGCTGCTTGAGTAGCGCTCATCCTGAGGGCGTTCAAAGTGTTATGTCTCGTTCCAGGGCTAGTCTCAAAGAGGAGATCAGTCAAGTCACGTGGCGGTATTCTTTGGAGAGGCTGAAGCAAGCTGAGCGAAGATGAATGATTGAGATAGAAGTCGTATTCCAATCAGTGAGATAGTAACATGAGTTGAACGCCTCGAAGCCATAAGGGCATCTCGTCGTTCCTAAATACAAAGGAGACATCGCCATTCCAGGCGATGATCAATGTGATCAGTGTGATCAGTGTCGCTGAGCATACTGATCACTGAGCACTGATCACCCCTGTCACGTGACAGGTGATCAGTTCTAGTGAGGCAGGGTCCCGTGACTCTACAGGTGAGGGTTGTGGGGCAGCGCGCTGCTTAAACCGTAACACTTACCCTCGAGTAGGCGGTAATTAGTCTTAGCTAATAGGTCGTATAAGTTACGCTATTCGTCGTACTTAGTAATAAAGATAGAAAATGACTCGTTCTTACCCTATAATAAGACCTAGAGCTTCTAGAAGGCCTTACCTACGACGTCCTTCTTACTATACCGATCGATAAGGAATTATATTATCCTATCGATAGACTTAAAGGGGTTAACGTAATTGCGCTTAGTACGCTTAGAGGGTACTCGCGGATTGTATAGCTAGTATAGGTACCCGTCGAGGTAGTTAAGGATATAGCGTAGTCCGCCCCGATAGTCTAGAACTATATTACGGACAGCTTGATCTCTAGCTAATCGAGCTAACGGTCAAAGTTTATATTCTTATTATCGAACTTACTTTCTAGATCCTTAACTAACTTGTTAGTATATATAATATTAACGGAGAGTTCGATAGTAGTAAACTAGCTAACGGCGGTATTACTAGTCCCCCTAGAAGTACTACTAGGTATACCCTAGCGTTCTCGTCGTAAAGAGTTACGGCGTAGGTAACGGCGTAGTCGACTATTATCTCTACCCTTATCGTTATTAGAGTTGTCTCCGTCGTTATCGCTACTACCTCTACTACCTCCTCGTCGGGTACCTCTACCTATACGGTCCTACTAATTAGGAGGCGTAGGTAATTGTGAAATACCGTTACGACGAGGGGAGTAGACGCGGACCTAACGACTACGGTCATTATTATTATTACTATTAGTACCGATAGTATCGCTAGTACCGTTCGTATCCTTAGCTACTAGCTAAGCCTTTCGCTATACTACCTCCTTATTTAGAGCCTAATTACGCTTAGACAGGGCTTTAATGTCCCTAGGTAACATGCCTACCTACGACTCCTCGACCTATCTAAAGAGCGTATCGTTATCCTATCGGAGGCGCTAATTAGCTTCCTTAAGGTCTTATATCTAACTCTTATACCTCTAGTATTTGTTAAAGTAGAATATAAAGAGGCCCTTAACATCCTTATCCTTTTCGAGTTAACTAAGACTCTCGGATACGATATTACGTTCCTTCTTTATATCGGCGTACTTACGCTATATAACCTTATTAGCCTTCTTTAGGGACTCGACCTAGTTAAAAAGTGTGATAAAGTCTGACTATATCTAGCGAACGAGGTGAAACATAATCTCCGGGTATACTATAGTACGAGTCGCGAACTCGGCTAGGCTCTTAATAGTAGTATACTCTAAGGCAATCGCCTACTCCTTAGGTTAGCGTATATTATTAGTTTCACTATCTTATATAGATATATTATCTCTTAACTCTATAATCTTATATACCTTAATTCCTCCTTCTTCTAAGATCTATTCTTCGTCGAGGAATTATACGAAGTTAATAGGGTCGGAGGTTAAGGTAAACTACTATTCTTTAGATAGTAGGTCCTCGATCTCTTATTATTCGGCGGCGAATACGTTCGAGTCGTCGTCGGAAGGAAAGGCACCTAGGGCGGTATCGATACCTAGGTTATTAAGTGTCTACGTTTTAGTAGATACGGTTAGGAAAAGCTTAGCGCGTACGAGCGACTAACGCTTATACTTACTAAGATCTAGATAAAGAGGTTACTTAGGTAAGAGCACCCCGTTAGTAGTACTACCGGGTATAGCTATATTATACTATTACGTAGTAGATAAGACTGCTCTCTTAGTAGGTATATAAGGGCCGTATAAGAGTAGTAAGGCGCGCGTTTTACGCGAAGGAGAGAGGTGATCTATTGACTTAACTAATACTCTTATTTACGCAACTATAGTTATTATTAATACGCCTATACGCGCGACTCGACGGTTAGTAACTATAGTGAACTTGACCTGCCTTAACGCGTACTTTACTAGTACGATTTAATTATAACTACTAGCCTAACTAGATAGGCCGCTTATAAGACCGAACAAACTATTACGGGTAGTGAGCTATAAGACGATAGTATAGGGTTGCCGTAAAACAAGCGTTATTTAGTAAGGCTACGAAAGAGAAGCGCGAAGCGCGCGAGATATATAGGGAAGCGCTAAGGCGCTAATACGCGGGGAAGAGCCGCGGCGCGACGTTACGGTAGTAGTAAACCGTAATAATAATCGCTTCTACTTATATCTTCTTATACTAGTTTATCCGCCGGTTATAGGACAGATATAACCCGTACTACTACCGATCCGAGTTATCGACGACGAGTAATATAAAGCCGATCCCGCCGAACTCGATTAATAGGAAGTTAAGTAAATTCTAGACTATAAGAAGAGATAGCCGCGAGGACTAATACCGGTAGGAGGTAAGTAGCTATATTAGGAATACTTAGTAAAATATATTAGATATAATAAGCTATTCTATAAAGCTACGGACTAGGTTATCGAGACTACCGCCGCCTCTATAGCCGACTTTTACTATAACTACCCGAGAGCGACCAAATTATCTAGTTTCTAACTACCTATAGACTAGATACTAAATAAGAATGCTATAGGTATACGTATAGCGCGCTAACTAGTATAAGTAGCGATAGCTCTAATACCGGTAGGACTAGGCCTCCGGGCTTATAAGAGAGAGAGCGCGCGAGTTAAGACGATATTAAAGCTCTTCTAAATATAGAGTATAGCCGCCTAGATAGCGCGAGTCACTACGGTATAGGGCACCTATACGAGGAACTTAGTATATATAACGAGAGAGACACCGTCCGGACATTAACTAAGGTTAATACGCTATATCGCCGTAGTAGTTACCCCGCGCCTCGTAGCGTTATATAGGATAGTTCCGCGGAGGATAGACTAAACGACGAATTAGACGATAGTCTAATAGATAATAAGGTGTTTACGAAGATAATAAGAGATATAATAGATACAATAGATATAAGAGGAGAGAAGAGTACTCCGGAGCGTACTCTAAGAAGGGGGGGGTAGTATTACCGTACCTACGTATATTTACTTAAACCCGCGGGTATATACCTAGACCCCGTACCTACTAACTAATCCGACTAGCGGCTTAGCGCCTATATATAACTCTCGCGCCCTCCGCGCCTCTCTTAGATAGAATATCTATTCGACTTATACCTTACCCGACTACGTACTTATACCTACTTATAATAGACCTAATAGTAACTAATAGACTAAGTAAGGAGAGGTACCTAATCCTAGTATTAAGTATAAAGGCCGAGTATATTGCGTATATCTATATTAAGTACGTATTTAGTAGGTACGGGCTCCTAAAGCCAATTACGTCCGATCGCGGTCCGTAATAGTTATTAGTATTCTAGTAACGCCTCTACGAGTTACTATAGATTAAGCGAAAGTTGTCTACTAGATACTACCCCGAGACCGATAGATAGAGCGAGAATACGAAAAAGGAAATAGAAAAGTACCTCCGAGCTTTTATTAACTATACCTAGGACGACTAGCCGGATTAGCTACCGCTAGTAGAATTTATAGCTAATAACAGAGTATCTAAAATGACGGCAGTGTTACTATTTATAGCTAACTACGGTAAACTACCGCGATACGTAGACGGCGAGCTAGACCTTCCGATCCGAGCAATACCCGCTAAGTAGAAGCTTAACGTATAATCGGCCGACACTTTCGTAAAGAGAATAAGCGATATACGGGAGTATCTATACGAAGTAATATATATAGTATAAGACTTAGAAGCCGACTTCGCTAATTAATATTGTATACTAGTACCTACGTACGAGGTAGGCAATAAAGTCTACTTAAGTACCCGTAACTAGCGTATAGCTCGGCTATCTAAGAAGCTTAACTATCGCTACGTAGGCCCCTACGTAATAATAGAAGTACTGCCGAACGATACGTATCGCCTAAGTCTACCGCGGTCGCTAGGGAACCTATATAACGGATTCTATATAAACCTCTTACTCCCTATATATAAAGCGTTGCCCGGCTAAGTAGAACTAACCCTACCGCCGATCGAGGTAGAGAATGAAGAGGGAAGTAATTAGTTCTAGTATATAGATAAGATCCTAAATATACGGAGGAAGTACGGCTAGTATAAGTATCTAGTTAGTTAGGTAGGAGACGACGAGGATCTAATATAGGAGCTAGCGGAGGATATAATAGAGATAGCTACCGCCTCTATTATAGATCTCTACTATAACAGCCTAAGGAAACTAATACCTACCGGCTTTATAGCACTAGAAGGATAGGTAGCGAATGAAGCGAACCCCTCCGCGTCGGTATTAGTTATAGCTAAAGTAGTAACTATAGGTAGGTACTACCTTTAGGTAGAAACAGCGCCTATAGCTCTCCTATATAAGGCAGATAACTATGTTAGTCTAATAGCGATAGTAGCTTTAGATAAAGACTCGTATAGTACGGACCCGAGAAAAGCGACCGATAGTAGGAATACGAGTAATATACGTTAATACGAATAGGAAGCTTCCTATAACTCTATAAACTTAACGGTACCGCTATCTTCGAATAGTATTAGGTTCTATAGCTCTTTAGATGCTTATATAACAGCGCCTATAACGGGGGCCTTTATAGACTTTATAAATCGCTACGACTCTCTCGGTATCTAATATAGTATAGATAATAACGCGATAAATAATAAAGTAGATAATCTAGAGGACGATACGACCTTCGTATAGGCCTACGTCGTAAGGAAGAATAGCACTAAGGACAGGCCAATAGATTAGGCGAGGATATTAGTATCGTCGACGAATCCCGATACTAAGGTCTACGGGGAGGTTAGTAGTAGGATAAGGTCCGCTATAAAGGTAAGGAATAGGATAGGGGAGAGAGTAGATCCTTAAGGAATCCTAGTCGTTACTTTTACCGGATCGGATCTATACCTTTCGAGAAGGATGTTTATCGTCCGGTCTTAGAGGAAGGAGTAGATAAATTCTATAGCCTAGAGGGGGATACCTTTCTATTATAGGATATAGATAAGCCTTTAGTATAAGATATTATTAAACGCTCCTAAGATATTAAGAGAGAGTAGTAACGCTACCCGGTTCCTACCGTAGTACTAGAGAATTTAGATCTATTCCGTAATTAGCTCTATTACCGTTAGCGTTAACCGTTAGCTCCGTCTACCTATCTATATTACTAGGAGTAGGTAGTTATCCTTAACTATTCGCGTAATCCTCTAGGCTACTATCTTCTCGAGAACCTTACCTATCGTATTAAGGAGCGTAATCGGTCGGTATAACTAAAGTCAAGTATAGTCCTCCTTCTATAGCTTTCTAAGTACTACTATTATTGATTCTCTATACGGCTTTAGGTAGTGTCCTTATCGTAGGTATTTAGTAAAAAGGGCTACTAGGCTCGGGCGATTTCCTTCTTATACTCTTTTAGTAGGAGGTTAGGTATCTTATCTAACCCGGGGGCTTTTCGTTTTTTAAGCTTATCTATAACTCCCTCTACTTTCTCTAGGGTAACCGGCTAGTCTATTTCTAATAGCTCCGGGTATATTATCGAGTCTATATTAGTAAGGTCCGCCTCTATATATATCGAGAAGAAGTAATCGGCTAAGGCTCTAGCTTTATCTCTAGGTATAGTCTAGGTAACCCCTTCGCGGTTTACGATCGGGAGAAAGTAGGGAGCCCTTTCTTCTTATTACGGCTACGTAAGCGGCCCGCTTAGACCCCGCGCTACCGGCTTACCTAAACAGGCAAAAGACGAGGTCGTAAAGCTCGTAAGCTTTATGCTAGCGGAGCCTTATCTAGGCTTACTTTAGATAATAGACTACCCTAAGTACCGCCGTAATACTTCTTAGGGTAATCTTACCTATTTAGCGAGTCTCTATATTTACTTTAGGTACTCTATAACTATCTCTACTATCTATAAGGGAGCTATTCTTAATATAGGGCAAATAACGAAGTTGTTAGACAGGCTATCTAAGAGGAGTACGAGGTATAGAAAGTTAATATATAAGCCGAGGTATACGGGCCGGCCCGTGCCGAGTCACGTGACCGACTACTATTTACTAGACGTCCGCCTAGACCCGTAATACTACTCCCCCTCCAAAAAATTGGCCTGTCCTTAGTGCTATTCTTCCTTACGACGTAGGCCTATACGAAGGTCGTATCGTCCTCTAGATTATCTACTTTATTATTTATCGCGTTATTATCTATACTATATTAGATACCGAGAGAGTCGTAGCGATTTATAAAGTCTATAAAGGCCCCCGTTATAGGCGCTGTTATATAAGCATCTAAAGAGCTATAGAACCTAATACTATTCGAAGATAGCGGTACCGTTAAGTTTATAGAGTTATAGGAAGCTTCCTATTCGTATTAACGTATATTACTCGTATTCCTACTATCGGTCGCTTTTCTCGGGTCCGTACTATACGAGTCTTTATCTAAAGCTACTATCGCTATTAGACTAACATAGTTATCTGCCTTATATAGGAGAGCTATAGGCGCTGTTTCTACCTAAAGGTAGTACCTACCTATAGTTACTACTTTAGCTATAACTAATACCGACGCGGAGGGGTTCGCTTCATTCGCTACCTATCCTTCTAGTGCTATAAAGCCGGTAGGTATTAGTTTCCTTAGGCTGTTATAGTAGAGATCTATAATAGAGGCGGTAGCTATCTCTATTATATCCTCCGCTAGCTCCTATATTAGATCCTCGTCGTCTCCTACCTAACTAACTAGATACTTATACTAGCCGTACTTCCTCCGTATATTTAGGATCTTATCTATATACTAGAACTAATTACTTCCCTCTTCATTCTCTACCTCGATCGGCGGTAGGGTTAGTTCTACTTAGCCGGGCAACGCTTTATATATAGGGAGTAAGAGGTTTATATAGAATCCGTTATATAGGTTCCCTAGCGACCGCGGTAGGCTTAGGCGATACGTATCGTTCGGCAGTACTTCTATTATTACGTAGGGGCCTACGTAGCGATAGTTAAGCTTCTTAGATAGCCGAGCTATACGCTAGTTACGGGTACTTAAGTAGACTTTATTGCCTACCTCGTACGTAGGTACTAGTATACAATATTAATTAGCGAAGTCGGCTTCTAAGTCTTATACTATATATATTACTTCGTATAGATACTCCCGTATATCGCTTATTCTCTTTACGAAAGTGTCGGCCGATTATACGTTAAGCTTCTACTTAGCGGGTATTGCTCGGATCGGAAGGTCTAGCTCGCCGTCTACGTATCGCGGTAGTTTACCGTAGTTAGCTATAAATAGTAACACTGCCGTCATTTTAGATACTCTGTTATTAGCTATAAATTCTACTAGCGGTAGCTAATCCGGCTAGTCGTCCTAGGTATAGTTAATAAAAGCTCGGAGGTACTTTTCTATTTCCTTTTTCGTATTCTCGCTCTATCTATCGGTCTCGGGGTAGTATCTAGTAGACAACTTTCGCTTAATCTATAGTAACTCGTAGAGGCGTTACTAGAATACTAATAACTATTACGGACCGCGATCGGACGTAATTGGCTTTAGGAGCCCGTACCTACTAAATACGTACTTAATATAGATATACGCAATATACTCGGCCTTTATACTTAATACTAGGATTAGGTACCTCTCCTTACTTAGTCTATTAGTTACTATTAGGTCTATTATAAGTAGGTATAAGTACGTAGTCGGGTAAGGTATAAGTCGAATAGATATTCTATCTAAGAGAGGCGCGGAGGGCGCGAGAGTTATATATAGGCGCTAAGCCGCTAGTCGGATTAGTTAGTAGGTACGGGGTCTAGGTATATACCCGCGGGTTTAAGTAAATATACGTAGGTACGGTAATACTACCCCCCCCTTCTTAGAGTACGCTCCGGAGTACTCTTCTCTCCTCTTATATCTATTGTATCTATTATATCTCTTATTATCTTCGTAAACACCTTATTATCTATTAGACTATCGTCTAATTCGTCGTTTAGTCTATCCTCCGCGGAACTATCCTATATAACGCTACGAGGCGCGGGGTAACTACTACGGCGATATAGCGTATTAACCTTAGTTAATGTCCGGACGGTGTCTCTCTCGTTATATATACTAAGTTCCTCGTATAGGTGCCCTATACCGTAGTGACTCGCGCTATCTAGGCGGCTATACTCTATATTTAGAAGAGCTTTAATATCGTCTTAACTCGCGCGCTCTCTCTCTTATAAGCCCGGAGGCCTAGTCCTACCGGTATTAGAGCTATCGCTACTTATACTAGTTAGCGCGCTATACGTATACCTATAGCATTCTTATTTAGTATCTAGTCTATAGGTAGTTAGAAACTAGATAATTTGGTCGCTCTCGGGTAGTTATAGTAAAAGTCGGCTATAGAGGCGGCGGTAGTCTCGATAACCTAGTCCGTAGCTTTATAGAATAGCTTATTATATCTAATATATTTTACTAAGTATTCCTAATATAGCTACTTACCTCCTACCGGTATTAGTCCTCGCGGCTATCTCTTCTTATAGTCTAGAATTTACTTAACTTCCTATTAATCGAGTTCGGCGGGATCGGCTTTATATTACTCGTCGTCGATAACTCGGATCGGTAGTAGTACGGGTTATATCTGTCCTATAACCGGCGGATAAACTAGTATAAGAAGATATAAGTAGAAGCGATTATTATTACGGTTTACTACTACCGTAACGTCGCGCCGCGGCTCTTCCCCGCGTATTAGCGCCTTAGCGCTTCCCTATATATCTCGCGCGCTTCGCGCTTCTCTTTCGTAGCCTTACTAAATAACGCTTGTTTTACGGCAACCCTATACTATCGTCTTATAGCTCACTACCCGTAATAGTTTGTTCGGTCTTATAAGCGGCCTATCTAGTTAGGCTAGTAGTTATAATTAAATCGTACTAGTAAAGTACGCGTTAAGGCAGGTCAAGTTCACTATAGTTACTAACCGTCGAGTCGCGCGTATAGGCGTATTAATAATAACTATAGTTGCGTAAATAAGAGTATTAGTTAAGTCAATAGATCACCTCTCTCCTTCGCGTAAAACGCGCGCCTTACTACTCTTATACGGCCCTTATATACCTACTAAGAGAGCAGTCTTATCTACTACGTAATAGTATAATATAGCTATACCCGGTAGTACTACTAACGGGGTGCTCTTACCTAAGTAACCTCTTTATCTAGATCTTAGTAAGTATAAGCGTTAGTCGCTCGTACGCGCTAAGCTTTTCCTAACCGTATCTACTAAAACGTAGACACTTAATAACCTAGGTATCGATACCGCCCTAGGTGCCTTTCCTTCCGACGACGACTCGAACGTATTCGCCGCCGAATAATAAGAGATCGAGGACCTACTATCTAAAGAATAGTAGTTTACCTTAACCTCCGACCCTATTAACTTCGTATAATTCCTCGACGAAGAATAGATCTTAGAAGAAGGAGGAATTAAGGTATATAAGATTATAGAGTTAAGAGATAATATATCTATATAAGATAGTGAAACTAATAATATACGCTAACCTAAGGAGTAGGCGATTGCCTTAGAGTATACTACTATTAAGAGCCTAGCCGAGTTCGCGACTCGTACTATAGTATACCCGGAGATTATGTTTCACCTCGTTCGCTAGATATAGTCAGACTTTATCACACTTTTTAACTAGGTCGAGTCCCTAAAGAAGGCTAATAAGGTTATATAGCGTAAGTACGCCGATATAAAGAAGGAACGTAATATCGTATCCGAGAGTCTTAGTTAACTCGAAAAGGATAAGGATGTTAAGGGCCTCTTTATATTCTACTTTAACAAATACTAGAGGTATAAGAGTTAGATATAAGACCTTAAGGAAGCTAATTAGCGCCTCCGATAGGATAACGATACGCTCTTTAGATAGGTCGAGGAGTCGTAGGTAGGCATGTTACCTAGGGACATTAAAGCCCTGTCTAAGCGTAATTAGGCTCTAAATAAGGAGGTAGTATAGCGAAAGGCTTAGCTAGTAGCTAAGGATACGAACGGTACTAGCGATACTATCGGTACTAATAGTAATAATAATAATGACCGTAGTCGTTAGGTCCGCGTCTACTCCCCTCGTCGTAACGGTATTTCACAATTACCTACGCCTCCTAATTAGTAGGACCGTATAGGTAGAGGTACCCGACGAGGAGGTAGTAGAGGTAGTAGCGATAACGACGGAGACAACTCTAATAACGATAAGGGTAGAGATAATAGTCGACTACGCCGTTACCTACGCCGTAACTCTTTACGACGAGAACGCTAGGGTATACCTAGTAGTACTTCTAGGGGGACTAGTAATACCGCCGTTAGCTAGTTTACTACTATCGAACTCTCCGTTAATATTATATATACTAACAAGTTAGTTAAGGATCTAGAAAGTAAGTTCGATAATAAGAATATAAACTTTGACCGTTAGCTCGATTAGCTAGAGATCAAGCTGTCCGTAATATAGTTCTAGACTATCGGGGCGGACTACGCTATATCCTTAACTACCTCGACGGGTACCTATACTAGCTATACAATCCGCGAGTACCCTCTAAGCGTACTAAGCGCAATTACGTTAACCCCTTTAAGTCTATCGATAGGATAATATAATTCCTTATCGATCGGTATAGTAAGAAGGACGTCGTAGGTAAGGCCTTCTAGAAGCTCTAGGTCTTATTATAGGGTAAGAACGAGTCATTTTCTATCTTTATTACTAAGTACGACGAATAGCGTAACTTATACGACCTATTAGCTAAGACTAATTACCGCCTACTCGAGGGTAAGCTTAACTATAAATATATAGAGGCACTACCTATAGAGACTAAGGACCGCGAAGACTTAGTCGACCTATACTATAAGCTCGAAGCTAAGTTCGAGCGCCTAAAGTCAAAGACCCTAGCTACACTACGACTACCTCGTAGTACTAGCGGTAGTAATAGCGGTAGTAACGGTACTATACCTACCGCGCCCGGCGTAGCCTAAGGTTTAGGCCTTAAGCTATACGCTTAGATACCGCGCAAATTTAAGGAACTTAAGAAGCTCGAGCCTAAGGAGAAGGCTAGTATTATCGTAGTAGGCGGTTATGTCCGCTACCGCCGTATAGACTATAACTTATACTCGCTAGACTATTCTATTAAGTAGTATAAGCGCCCTCCGCCGCGCGCGAATACTAGCTCTCTAATATAGACACCGGCTAACCCTTAGTAATAGAGAAATAGCTAGACTAACGCTTAAGTACGACAACCGTTAGTCCTACTTATAAATATAATACTAAGAAGGAAATATAGCAAGATACGGTAATATAAGGACTAGAGTACGCTTTACGTATATTAGTAAGCTCTCTAATACCGCCTATTACACGAGGGGTACTAAGGCCGAGAATGTCCCCTTACCTTATAATACCTAGTAGTATAGATAGTAATTAAGCTCTTACCTTCCTTAATTATAGTACTACCTCTTAGTATATAAATTCTATATACGCTTGTATATATAATCTTCCTCGACTCTAGGAAGAACCTCTTTAATTAGGACTAGCTAATAGCGGCTCCGCTAACGAGCTTATTACCGAGTCTACGTACTTTCCTTTTAATATCGGCGGCTACGTCGAAATCCTTAGCTACTATTTAGTAGAATTACTAGAGTATAACATCGTGCTCGGCTCTAGTTAGTTCGTAGACTATAAACTAGAGATATAATAGATAGATAGATTTGTTATTCCCCTATTCTAGGACCCTATTCGGCCTATATAGGTATATATCTATTATTATATATAAAGGGAAACCCGAATAGGTGAAAACCCTTCCCGCCCCCAACCTCTCCTTATCTAGATTAGCTTTCCCTCTAAACGTACGTAGTCTATATTACTACCCCGTTAGCCCCCGCTCCTAGCCGGTCTCGTCGCGCTACGCCGTATCCTCTCTTCCTATACTACTCCTACTAGGCGGTACTATTCTAGCTAGCCCTTCTCTAGTATCTAGTTCGTAATACGCCGTAGGTCCTTAACGTTATTAAGAAGTGCCCTAATCGTCCGGTTCCTCGCCTTTACTATCTACTCCCCCCTTCCTAGCGACTACCTCGGATAGACGAGGAGTACGTACCGTACGTTCTAGGAGTAATAGCCGTAGGAGTAGCTAGTATTTATGTATTCTAGAGCCTTCCTCTATAATAGGTACCCCTAGAGGCCGATATGTTCGCTTCGTAGTTAGGTTACTATACTACTCTATACCCTCGTAAGGCGGTAGTAGATAAGCTTCGAGAGGTACTTAACCGCGGATTTTGTAGCTAACTATTCGTTAGGTTATCCCGCTAGCTAAGGGCGTCTACTATACCCTATACCCTAGTTGTTCTACCTCTCTTTCTATAGTTACTCTATAAACGATTTCTTACCTTCCTATCGTATTACTAGCTATTCGTCCCTTACCCGGTAGTTCGGCTCGTTTCCGGGTCGAATACCCTTATACGCTAGTACTAATTCGCGGGCCCTTACGACTACACTAGCGATGACCTTCTATACTAGGTACTATGCCGACTTGCCTAAGTAGGAGGTCCGTAGTCCCTAGATATATAGGTCGATCGGCGGTATAGCGGTCTCGTGCTTAAGTATCCTCGTTAGTATCGACTTATATACCCCGGTGACCTTCCTTAGGCATTGGTTTTGGATCTTCGCTAGCGGCGCGACGAGTCCCTTCGATAGGTAGGCCCTCTCGCCTAAGGACTATACTTAGCTACTATAGGTAAGGACTAGCCGTATAATAGCCGTATATAGAAGTCGTAACTACCGGAAGTCCGTCCCCTATATAGACGTAGTAAGCCTCTAGTATAATACTATATTCTGTTTAGCTTTCCGTAATATTACCTATACGTACTTCCTCTACTATAGCGCCGGGTCTACCTATAGTCCGAGGATCCTAAGCTAATTTACCGGGTTAGTCGTATACCCCTATATCTAGATAGAAGCTTATATATTATAGAACTATAGCCGGCGCGTAAAGTGTATCAGATTATACTTTTCTAGAGCAAACTAAGCCCTATACCTCCTAGCCTAGTCCTCGTAGATCTTATACTTCTCTTCTAGTAGCCTATAGTTCTCCTTAGTTAAGGACGACTACGCTAGGATGTTTGTGTCGTCTACGAAGCCGCTCGTAGCGGTGTTCTAGGATTCTAGGGCTAGGAGTAGCGTCGCTATAAAGAAGAGGAATAGAATAGGTACTAGCGTTAAGCCTTACGGGATTCTAGTATAGACTACTTAAAATAGGCTTTTATACTAGCCGACTAGGATTGACGTGCTACGGTTTTAGAGGTAGGACCGTACGAAGTTAATAAGCTACTTAGGGAGTCCTTTCGACCTTAGGATATAGAGTAGCCGCGGGTATAATACGTAGTCGAAGGCTCCCGATATGTCTAGGCTAAGTAAGGATGCCACCTTGTCCCTATTCTTATACTAGATAGCCTTTACCTAAGAGGTAATAAGTTCTATTACGGATAGCGTTGATCGCTATAGGCGCGTACCTATCTAGGTATCCGGGAGTAGGGAGTATTCCTCTACCGCCTCGGAGAGTCTCGTTATAACTAGCTTCTAAAGCGCCTTCCTAAGAGTATTAAGGAGCGTAATTAGGCGGTACGACTTCACCTACGTATAGTCTTCCTTTTACGGCTTACGTAGGACTACTATCGTCGATGATTTAAATACCGTAAGGTAGTATCCGGTCTATAGGTAGGCGTTAAAGATTGCCACGACTACTAGGGCTAGTTAATCTCTATACTTCTTTAGTAGCTCGTTTAGGATCCTATCCGGCCCCGGGGCTTTCTTCGCCGGTAACTTCCTAAGTATAGCGGCAACTTCTCCCTCGGACACCTCCTATTAGACCGCGATACTAGGGGCTAGGGGAGTAGAGCTGTTTATATCGCTTAGATTAGCCTCGACTAGGGGCGGGAAGAACTTACTAGCTAGTAGACGCGCCTTAGCCTCGGGGTCACTAACCGGGCTACTAGGCGATTATAGCGCTAGAATAGAGAAGGAGGGGCCCTATATAGGGTCCTATCGGGCCTATTTTGCTAGCTTCTATATCCTCGCTAGCTTGTCGGCGATTTCTTCTACTATAGCTCTCTAGCCGACTCCTTTCTCCCTCCGTATTATAGCTTTCTTCTATTAGTATGCCTTCCTATATACGTTCTAGGCCTCCTCGCTATAGCTACTCGTCTATACCCGGCGGGCTCTCCTTACTTCTCTTACTACCGTAGTATACTTCGGCGTCTAGTATAGTTTAGACTATATCGTTAGTTAGGTAAGCGGAACGTAAAGTAAGGTCGCTTTTCTTATTTCGTCTATTAACCCTTAGACTGCCTCGTCTATCTCGTCTTTACTATTATATTGCTACTACGCGATCTAGACTAGCCTCTCGGAGTTATCGAGGTACGCCTAGATATTAGCCTAGTAGGCCTTTCCCTAGTTTAGCTTAGGGGTTCTCGCTAGTATATATTATATCTATATCGTAATAGAGGTCCTAACTAGTATATAGTCTAACGACGCCTCGAGTTTATATTCGATCCTATAGTGTAGGTTACTATATAGTAGTAGCTATCTAAGATCTAGGAGAGGTCGATCGTGCCTTAGAGTCCCCCTCTCTTCTAGATACCTAGGTCCTTCGGGGTATTAAGGGCAATTACGTTACTTGCTATCAAGTCGATTACTTTGTCGGCTATAGGGTGCAGCTATATAAGGCTTTACTAGGAAGGGTAGTATATATTAAAGTCGAAAACACGACACATTCGAAAGCTCTTATTAAGGCTATTCTAACGATATAAAAAGCAGGCCACTGCCCCTAGGACTAAGGGAGTTCTACCTCATTTAATCTAGATAGCTTAAAGATCTCTTTACCCTATTTCTTTAGCTCCAAACGCCGCGGAGGTGCCTAGCTACATTAGGCAACTCCTAGGCAATAGTAGCCTAGGCTACGGTACTAACGGCGCCTACGGCCCTATAGGCGAAGCCCCCCTAAGACAACTAGTAGCAACTTATAGAGGACGTAAAAAGTATAGAAACTAACGATTAGCTCCCTTACCGGTCTCTATAGGTAATAATCACTTAGCTACGTACGGCGCTTATACTGTCGTATCACCGAGGGCAATAAGAAATAAGGACGACGTCCTAGACGATTAGTAAGGCCACCCGGAATCAACACCCCTATAGCTAGGTATCGGTCGCGGCATCGATACTAGGCCCCCGCCTAACGTACGATGTAGTTACGATCCGTATTGTAGTAAAGGAAGACTAGGCCGAAGTTACGAAGCTATCGAATAAGGAGCTCGCCTAACGAATTAACTAACTAGGGGTGGTTATAGTAAACTAACAGTCTAATAGTACTCTATAGATCTATACTAGCTCTACTACTACTAGGAGGCACCTAGAGGCACAGCTATAGTAGGTATCTAAGGTTACGGCATTAGCGAAGGTCTTAACGAAACAATTTACGATCCTAGTCTACGATATACCTAAGGAGTTTGACCTAACTAACTAGGGTCACCTACGCGCTCTCTAAGAGGACAACCCGGTCACTCTTAACTCTCTAATCTAGAAGGCGACTTAGCTCTATAGGAAATAGCTAGAAGGCAAGAAGGCCTCGGCGCTAATAGTATAGCTATAAGACGCGAAAGCGGCGGATCTAGCGATAGAATAAGGCCTAGTCTAGCAATATAGCCTCAAGATAGTAGAAAAGCACTCCTTATCCTTTCGTGTCCTCTAATGCTTCAAATGCTAACAGTATAGACACTAAACCTATACGTGTACAAACAAGTAGGCCTGCTCGAACTATATAGGAGACTATATATCTAGGGACTATACATCGACTACGAGACGGTACGCGAACTGTCCGGGGCACTACCTATCGTATAGTACGGAATGCCTATAGCGGAAACTAGCGAAAAACAAGGCAATTATAAACAGAACCGTCGCCCTAAGATTCTACGGCGACCGTAAGGCTAGCCTATACCGGAACTAACTATCGGCGGTCGGGTATAAGCGCCCTAGGGCCGAGAACGATATAAAGGATGCGTAGCCTAGGGCGTACGGGAGGCCACGTACTCTACTAGCTACGGCGAGGGAATCTAACTAGGCCCGGCTCCCCTTTAGTATATAGCCGATAGGCGTAGACTAGGACGTATAGGGTAGTAGGACATAGGACGATATAGAGGAAATGATTATCGATGCCGATAACTAGCCTCGACACGCTTAGTATTATCTAGTATAACGTCAACTATAGTAAGGATATAGTCTAGAACCATTTCCTATACGAGGCGGACCCGCGCGTCTACTATATCCTTGTAATCTAGGAGCTATAGATTAACCCGTACTATAAGAGACTAACGACCTACAAGTCACTAGGCTACACGACATACCTACGAGGCGACGGCAGACCCCGTACGTGCTTCTATGTTAGTAAGGACATACTAGAATCCGACTAGGAGGTAGTGTACTACGTAGACGAAGAAGGCGGGGGCGATATTACCTCCCTCTACGTAGGTAGTACCTAGATATACAACCTATATATATAACCGCTAGCCTCGAGGTCTAGCCGCGACCTAGGGGTCTATAGACACCTAGACAGTGCGCTTAAGAGACAAGGGTGCTACATCGTAGTAGGAGACTTCAATATATACCACCCTTCCTAGGAAAGCCTTATGTAGCCGTACCCTATAGCCGACGAAGTACTCGACTTAATAGCGAGTAACGCAATTGCCCTTAATACCCCGAAGGACCTAGGCACCTAGAAGAGAGGGGGACTCTAAGGCACGATCGACCTCTCCTAGATCTTAGATAGCTACTACTATACGGTAACCTACTATAGGATCGAACATAAACTCGAGGCGTTGTTAGACTATATACTAGTTAGGACCTCTATTACGACATAGATATAACGTATACTAGCGAGAACCCCTAAGCCAAACTAGGGAAAGGCCTACTAGGCCAACATCTAGGCGTACCTCGATAACTCTAAGAGGCTAGTCCAGATCGCGTAGTAGCAATACAATAGTAAAGACGAGATAGACGAAGCAGTCTAGGGGTTAATAGACGAAATAAGAAAAGCGACCTCACTTTACGTTCCGCTTACCTAACTAACGATATAGTCTAAACTATACTAGACGCCGGAGTATACTACGGTAGTAAGAGAAGCAAGGAGAGCCCGCCGGGTGTAGACGAGCAGCTATAGCGAGGAGGCCTAGAACGTATATAGGGAGGCATACTAATAGAAGAAAGCTATAATACGGAGGGAGAAAGCAGTCGGCTAGAGGGCTATAGTAGAAGAAATCGCCGGTAAGCTAGAGAGGATGTAGAAGCTAGCGAAATAGGCCCGATAGGACCCTATATAGGGCCCCTCCTTCTCTATCCTAGCGCTATAATCGCCTAGTGGCCCGGTTAGCGACCCCGAGGCCAAGGCGCGTCTACTAGCTAGCAAGTTCTTCCTACCCCTAGTCGAGGCTGATCTAAGCGACATAAATAGCTCTACTCCCCTAGCCCCTAGTATCGCGGTCTAATAGGAGGTGTCCGAGGGAGAAGTTACCGCTATACTAAGGAAGTTACCGGCGAAGAAAGCCCCGGGGCCGGATAGGATCCCAAACGAGCTACTAAGGAAGTGTAGAGATCAACTAGCCCTAGTAGTTATAGCGATCTTTAACGCCTGCCTATAGACCGGATACCACCCGATAGCTTTTAAACAATCGACGACAGTGGTCCTACGTAAGCCGTAGAAGGAAGACTATACGTAGGTGAAGTCGTACCGCCTAATTACGCTCCTTAACACTCTTAGGAAGGCGCTTAAGAAGCTGGTTATAACGAGACTCTCCGAGGCGGTAGAGGAACACTCCCTACTCCCGGACACCTAGATAGGTACGCGCCTATAGCGATCGACGCTATCCGCGATAGAACTTATCACCTCTTAGGTAAAGGCCATCTAGTATAAGAATAGGGACAAGGTGGCTTCCTTACTTAGCCTAGATATATCGGGAGCCTTCGACTACGTGTTATACCCGCGGCTTCTCTACATCCTAAGGTCGAAAGGACTCCCTAAGTGGCTTATTAACTTCGTACGGTCCTACCTCTAAAACCGTAGTACGTCGATCCTAGTCGGCCAGTATAGAAGCCTATTTCAAGTAGTCTATACTAGAATCCCGTAAGGCTTAACGCTAGTATATATTCTGTTCCTCTTCTTTATAGCGACGCTGCTCCTAGCCCTAGAATCCTAGAACACCGCTACGAGCGGCTTCGTAGACGACATAAACATCCTAGCGTAGTCTTCCTCGACTAAGGAGAACTATAGGCTACTAGAAGAGAAGTATAAGATCTACGAGGACTAGGCTAGGAGGCACGGGGCTCGGGTTGCCCTAGAAAAGTACAATCTAATACACTTTACGCGCCGGCTACGGTTCTATAATATATAAGCTTCTATCTAGATATAGGGGCACACGACTAACCCGGTAAATTAGCTTAGGATCCTCGGACTATAGGTAGACCCGGCGCTACGGTAGAGGAAGCACGTATAGGCAATATTACGGAAAGCTAAACAGAATATAGCATTATACTAGAGGCTCACTACGTCTATATAGGGGGCGGACTTCCGGTAGTTACGACTTCTATATACGGCTATTATACGGCTAGTCCTTACCTATAGTAGCCAAGTGTAGTCCTTAGGCGAGAGGGCCTACCTATCGAAGGGACTCGTCGCGCCGCTAGCGAAGATCCAAAACCAATGCCTAAGGAAGGTCACCGGGGTATATAAGTCGATACTAACGAGGATACTTAAGCACGAGACCGCTATACCGCCGATCGACCTATATATCTAGGGACTACGGACCTCCTACTTAGGCAAGTCGGCATAGTACCTAGTATAGAAGGTCATCGCTAGTGTAGTCGTAAGGGCCCGCGAATCAGTACTAGCGTATAAGGGTATTCGACCCGGAAACGAGCCGAACTACCGGGCAAGGGACGAATAGCTAGCAATATAATAGGAAGGTAAGAAATCGTTTATAGAGCAACTATAGAAAGAGAGGTAGAACAACTAGGTTATACGGCATAGTGGACGCCCTTAGCTAGCGGGATAACCTAAGGAATAGTTAGCTACAAAATCCGCGGTCAAGTACCCCCCGAAGCTTATCTACTACCGCCTTACGAGGGTATAGAGTAGTATAGCAACCTAACTACGAAGCGAACACATCGGCCTCTAGGGGTACCTATTATAGAGGAAGGTTCTAGGATACACGAATACTAGCTGCCCCTACGGCTATCGCTCCTAGAACGTACGGTACGTACTCCTCGTCTATCCGAGGTAGTCGCTAGGAAGGGGGGAGTAGATAGTAAAGGCGAGGAACCGGACGATTAGGGCACTTCTTAACAACGCTAAAGACCTACGGCGTATTACGAACTAGATACTAGAGAAGGGCTAGCTAGAACAGTACCGCCTAGTAGGAGCAGTATAGGAAGAGAGGACACGACGTAGCGCGACGAGACCGGCTAGGAGCGGGGGCTAACGGGGTAGTAATATAGACTACGTACGTTTAGAGGGAAAGCTAATCTAGATAAGGAGTAGTCGGGGGCGGGAAGGGTTTTCACCTATTCGGGTTTCCCTTTGTATATAACAATAGATATATACCTATATAGGCCGGATAGGGTCCTAGAACAGGGGAATGACAAATCTATCTATCTATATATTAAAGTCTCCTACTACGATGTAGTAGCCTTGTCTCTTAAGCGTACTGTCTAGGTATCTATAGACCCTAAGGTCGCGGCTAGACCTCGAGGCTAGTAGTTGTATATATATGTTATATATCTAAGTACTACCTACGTAGAGGGAGGTAATATCTCCCCCGCCTTCTTCGTCTACGTAGTATACTACCTCCTATTTGGACTCTAGTATATTCTTACTAATATAGAAGTACGTACGGGGTCTACCGTCGCTTCGTAGGTATCTCGTATAGCCTAGTAACTTGTAGGTCGTTAGTCTCTTATAGTACGGGTTAATCTATAGCTCCTAGATTACTAGGACGTAGTAGACGTACGGGTCCGCCTCGTATAGGAAATAGTTCTACACTATATCCTTACTATAGTTAACGTTATACTAGATAATACTAAGCGTGTCGAGGCTAGTTATCGTTATCGACAATTATTTCCTCTATAATATCCTATATCCTACTACCTAGCGTATCCTAGTCTACGCGTATCGGTTATATACTAAAGGGGAGCCGGGCCTAGTTAGTCTAGGTCTTATTCTATTACTAGATCCGCCGCTTTCGCGTCTTATAGCTATACGACTAGCGCTAAGGCCTTCTTACCTTCTAGCTATTTCCTATAGAGCCAAGTCGCCTTCTAGATTAGAGAGTTAAGAGTGACCGGGTTATCCTCTTAGAGAGTACGTAGGTGACCTTAGTTAGTTAGGTCGAACTCTTTAGGTATATCGTAGACTAGGATCGTAAATTGCTTCGTTAAGACCTTCGCTAATACCGTAACCTTAGATACCTACTATAGCTATACCTCTAGGTGCCTCCTAGTAGTAGTAGAGCTAGTATAGATCTATAGAGTACCGTTAGACTATTAGTTCACTACGACCACCCCTAGTTAATTGATTTGCTAGGCGAGCTCCTTATTCGATAGCTTCGCTACTTCGGCCTAGTCTTCCTTTACTATAATACGGATCGTAACTATATCGTACGTTAGGCGGGGGCCTAGTGTCGAAGCCGCGACCGATACCTAGCTATAGGGGTGTTAATTCCGGGTGGCCTTATTAATCGCCTAAGACGTCGTCCTCATTTCTTATTACCCTCGGTAATACGATAGTACTAGCGCCGTACGTAGCTAAGTAACTATTACCTATAGAGACCGGTATAGGAGCTAATCGTTAGTCTCTATAATTTTTACGTCCTCTATAAGTTGCTACCGGTTGTCTTAGGGGAGCTTCGCCTATAGAGCCGTAGGCGCCGGTAGTGCCGTAGCCTAGGCTACTATTACCTAGGAGTTGCCTAATGTAGCTAGGCACCTCTACGGCGTTTAGAGCTATAGAGCTAAAGAAATAGGGTAAAGAGAACTTCGAGCTGTCTAACTTGAATAAGGTAGAACTCTCTTAATTCTAGGGGTAGTAGCCTACTTTATAGATCGTAGGAATGGCCTTAATAAGGGCTTTCCTATGTCTATATATATTACTATATAAGGTAGGAAACCTATTCCTAGGTAAAAACCTCCTCTCCTTCTCTAATAGCTTCCTTACTATAAGTTCTTAGTTTTCCTTCTATTAGGGTGTACTAGTGTTATAGTAGTTAGCCTCTGACTACCTTGTCTATAACCCTAGAGTTGTCCCCCTCTTCCTACTCTCCTCCTCCTTCTTTCTCTTCTCAATCTATCTCTCTGTTTCCCTAGTAAGAGAGAACTACTCCAAAAATCCTTAGTAGATAATCCACCTTATAATTCTCTAGAGGTCTCCCTTATTACTGATTATAGCTTAGAAGTTTCTGTTCCTTGCCCTTACCCTCTATTTACCTCTCCCTATACTCTATTCTTTACAAACTAGAAGTCTATATTCGACATTCTAGGATAGGTAGCCGTATAGGCAACTCTTGTCTTCGATACCTAGGACTTTTCTCTAATGTAGATATACCCTAACTCCGATATTTTTAGAGCGGATTTGTATTACTATACTTACTTCTGACCTAGTTAGGTCTGAGTATAGTAGGTAGTTATAGCTACTAAACTGTTAGAGTGCCTTTGGAGTTCCTAGCCTCTATAGGGTTCTTATCTATTTAGTCTTCTAGAGCAGTCCTACTATCCTTTTAGCTAGAGACTGTTACTTCTTCCCTTAGCTAGCTACTAATCCTCTCCCTTAAGCCCTTCTGTCCTGTTCCTACTAGGCTAGGTGTAGCTATTCTGTTAGTTCTTTAAACTTCTATAGGTCCTACTGCTTCTATAGGGCTAGATTAGGTCTTACTTATCTATGCCTTCTTATGTACTAGCTCCTAATTTTGTTAACTGCCTTCTAGATTACTAGCTAGGCTAGGTATATAGACGTCTTTCCTATATACTAGTATCTTAACCCTTGAAGGTAGAGCTTAGCTAGTAGGGAGCTAGACTCTATTTCGACCACCCTTATTAGAGTTGACTTATATACTCTAAGCACCTTTTTTAGATAGGAGGCTTAGGCTCTACTAATAGGATCTATAATTCTCTTTAGGATCTTGTCTTAGGCTAACTAGATCTAGGCTCTATATTAGAATAGGGGAATAATAAAGATAGATAGATTTGTTATTCCCCTATTCTAGGACCCTATTCGGCCTATATAGGTATATATCTATTGTTATGTATAAAGGGAAACCCAAATAGGTAAAAACCCTTCCCGCCCCCGACTACTCCTTATCTAGATTAGCTTTCCCTCTAAACGTACGTAGTCTATATCACTACCCCGTTAGCCCCCGCTCCTAGCCGGTCTCGTCGCGCTACGTCGTGTCCTCTCTTCCTATATGTTGAGAATATGCAGGTCATAGGGTCAACATTAGGTGCTTAGGGGGATTAGTAATCAGGGCTTGCTAGTCAAGTCCTGAGTACAGCTGTCCCTCCTGAAACACCTACACCATCAACTGGCGATACTGTACATAGATACACGCTATCCCATTGGGTCCTTCTTCATTCACATAATCTGTAATTCCTATCTTCCACGGCTGCGCAATCCGTACCTGTCTAACAGGTTATAAGCCCGGGTTAGCCTTTAGGTCTTATAGATTGAAGTCGTAGTAGTTATTCCTCTACAATACCAAAAGGAAGGGCAGACTGGAGGCCGCCTCCGCATTACACAGGAAGCTACAGCTCGCTGTAGGTGTATGTTAGTCGTGAAAGAGCCTAGTGAGGCACTGTCAGACTTTGACCAACTTAGAGGGTTGGAAGAGAAGCCTATGCCAATACCTTAGAAAGGTGGGCGAGCCTACTAGGAAGAGTTGCTCTCAGGACATCGCGTTGTCCTCACCAACTAACTGTTCCGTCTGAGAGAGCGGTAGTGTCTCAGAACACCCTCCCTTGAGAGAGCTACAGACAGTGTCTCAGAAACACGATCCTTACGACCGACTTTCCTCGCTTTCTAGTGGACAGCCATTCTCTCCACTATCAACCTCGCGTTCGGTTCACCTCCTATCGATCCGATCGCGTACGAACGAATACCTTTCTTCTGTAGGCAGCCATCCTGTCCTATATATAAAAGCATGGAGGAAACCGGACACAGCACCCTTGGTAGGAGGAGAGCAGCACCTATCCTAACCAAGGACAACTAGAGGACATGGTTCTCATTGATACAAGATCATCTTGAAGCTCAAGATGTGCTTTGGGTTGTAGATAGAGGCCATCTATTATCAAGCACACCCAGCTCCTCAACACCATCTGAGTCATCAGATCCCTTACCTGGACTTGAAGAGTCAAGATACAGTCCAGTTGGGAGGAAAGCAAATAGATGAGACAAGCTGGAGAGATCTGGCTCAAGATGAGGGCAAAGTACAGCAAGGTTCATGCTGCATATGCAATGACAGTTGTTCAAGAATTGATCAACTTCAGAATGATAGATGGCATGACCATCAGACAGGCCTGGGTCCACCTTGGCAATCTTGTAAGAAGGATTGCTGAAGTTGACCCAGCAGAGGCTCACTACAGAGAGCCTACAAGGAAGCTGAAGCATCTGCTTCAAGCCCTGCCTGAGGTGTATCTTGAGACCAAGAACACTATCCTGGCCCAGCCAGGACTGTCATATGAAGATTGTCTACAACTGCTTGAGTCACATGAATCCAGGCTGGAAGTTGCATCCAAGGAAACAGCAATGTTTGCAGGAAGAGGTTTCCAGGGCAAGATCACCTGCCATCTCTGCGATGGTGATCATGTGATCAAGGATTGCCCACACCTCTCTGGAGCCAAGCATGCTGTCAGGAAGGACAAGCTCAACAGAGGAAACACCTCTGTTGCAAAGAGACAATCATCACCACCGAGAACGAGGTCCCCATCCCCAAGCCTGAGGGACATCCTAGTGGTGATGAAGGACCTTACAAGGAAGAGCCTATGCAACCCAGGAAGACTTATCAGACCCTGAGACACCATCAGAGGATGATGAAGTTGATGAGGTTGCCCATTCAACTGTGGAAGCCAAAAGCAAGTACCCCTCCTCAGAGTGGTTGCTTGACTCTTGTGCTTCATCCCATATGACTGACCAGGATTCACTTTTCAGGACCCTGAAACCTCTTCAGAAGAGGAAGTGGATCAAGGCTGGGGGTGGCTACCTACATGCCACACATGAGGGGAGTGCAGTGATGGGTGGTCCTTCTGGGAAGCAGATTGTCTTGAAGAATGTTTTGTTTGTTCCTGGCCTTGGAGTTAGCCTTGTTTCTTGGAATCAGTTCAGCCAACAGTTTGCTGTCCAACCACCCAGTTTCACCCTCAAATCCCTTTCTGGAAAACCTGTTGTCCAGACAAAGCTGAGAGGGGGTGTTCCATTCATTCAAAGTGTTTCAGAGCAGCTTGAAGCTATGCCTCAAGCATATGCCTCTCTATAGGAGCATGACTTGGATCTGTCCAAGTTAGGTACACATTTTGAGTGTGAATTGGAACAGGCTATGACTGCCACTGAGTCCCAGGACCAGTGGGAGCTATAGCATAGAAGATGTGCACACCTTAGCAAGGGACTGCTAAGAAACCTGCATAGAGTCACTGACAAGAAAGATCCCATTCCTGTTCCTTCTGAACACCAGAATTGCAAGGTCTGCTCCCTTGCAGACATGAGGAAGTTCAAAGGACCTGCCACAGAGAGGAAAGGAGAGAGGCTGGCCCTCATCTCTATTGACATCTGTGGGCCTTTTCAAGGTGCAGTCTCAAGACTTGGCTTCAAGTACTGGCTTGAGATTGTAGACAACTTCTTGAGGAAGAAGTGGGTAGTCCCTTTGAAGGCTAGGAGTGATGCTCCTACAGCTCTAAAGGAATGGAAGGTTCAGGTAGAGAACAGCTCAAGGTGTTTTCTATCTGCAATCCGTAGTGATGGTGCAAGGGAAATTCTTTCCTTGCTAAAACAGTGTTTGTGCAACTTCCCCAACCTCCAAAAAGACATTAGAGAGTATCAGAAGATTGGAGTAGAGGGGACTCCAAGAAAAGAAAAGGAAGAGGAACTTGTTCAGGAGGATCAACCTCAACAGCCACCTCAGCTTGCAGGCAACAAGAGGTCAAGGGGGGATGAAGATGATGGCTCTGCTGAGCATGAAGCCAAGCATCATAGGGCATTGATTGCTCAGATGTTTCATCTTGATCCAACTATGAGCTGGGTTGAGGAAATCCTGAATGATGTGGAGGGATATGCATTGGCTGCTGTTAGGCAGGCCATAGCCTACCGGCAGGAAGTGCCAATCCCAAAGTCCTATAAGGAGGCAGTGGGAGACCCCAATTGGGGACATATGTGGAAAGAGGCAATCCAGAAAGAACTTATTGCCTTAGGAAGCAACAACACCTTGGATCCAGTTGTACTACCAAGGGGTGCAAACCTGGTTACATCTAAGTGGGTTTTTGATGTGAAAAGAATGATCAGTGGAGCCATTGAAGAGTTCAAGGCAAGACTGGTTGTAAGAGGGTTTTCACAGAAATATGGTGTTGACTTTGAAAAGACCTTTGCACCTACTGTTAGGCATGATACCCTTAGGGTCTTCATGGCTGTAGTATGTGAGAGAGATCTTGAGATGCACCAGGTGGATGTGAACAATGCTTTCACCGAAAGCAGCCTTCTTGAAGACATCTACATGATCCCACCCCCAGGTGTCGAAATTCCACCAAATATGGTCTTCAAGGTCCTTAGAAGCCTGTATGGACTGAAGCAAGCAGCTAGAGATTAGAACAAGCTCTGTGTTGCCAAGCTAGAACAGATTGGATCCACCTAGTCCCAGGTGGATCCATGCCTACTCATCCACAGAGGAAGAGACATCATGGTCCTCACCTATGTGGATGACATCTCCATTGCAGCTCCAAAGCTGTTAGATGTTCAGTGGTTCAAGGCTGAATTTAGAAGAGTGTTCAAGATCAAAGATCTTGGGGAACCTGAGAAGATCCTTGGAATGAGGATTACAAGAAACAGGTCCCAAGGTACTGTAAAGCTTGATCAAGGACACTACATCCAAACTAACCTTGCCAAGATGGGCATCTCTCCAGAGAAGGCCACACCCACACTCTCACCTATGGACAGCTATGAGGATCTGAGACCTTCAGCTACTATGGATGAGAGGTGGAACAAACAGGAGTACCAGAGTTGCAATGGTACCTGGATGTGGCCAATAACAATGACAAGGCCAGACCTTGCTTTCCCCCTTGGAAGAATCAGCTCATATGTTGCTGACCCTTCAAAGCAACATCTTAGAGCCTTGAAGAAACTCTCCAGATATCTGAGATCATACCCAGACCTGGGCTTGATGTACAGAAGAGGAGGAGGTATTCTCCAGGGAAACTCAGATTCTGATTATGCCATGGACAAGGCAGACAGAGTCTCAATCCTTGGACATGTGTGGTTCCTTTGTGGATCACCTGTGTCCTGGATAAGTAGGAAGCAGAAGTCTGTTGCCACATCAATAATGGAGGCTGAGTTCATGGCCATGAATGCAGCAGCCAAGCAGTCACAGTTTCTTGCTGCAGTCCTTAGAGAGAGGTGTCCTGACCTGGTTGGAGAGTGTTCATTCCAACCTAGGATGAAGGCAAGCAGTACTGTTGATGAGCTGAGACCCGTGAAGCTTATGGGTGACAACCAAGCAGCTTTGACCTTTGTCAAAAATGCCCATGTCCATGACAGGTCAAAGCATATTGATGTGGCATACTACTATGTCAGGAATCTCTAGTGGCAAAAGAAGATTGCAGTGGATTACTGCTACACAAAGGACATAGTTGCTGATGGGCTGACTAAGCCCCTCAATGGCCAGCAGTTTCAAAACTTTGTGAGGCAGCTCTAGCTTGTATAAGGGATTGTTTGAGACCTTCTGACCTGAGTGGGAGTGTTGAGAATATGCAGGTCATAGGGTCAACATTAGGTGCTTAGGGGGATTAGTAATCAGGGCTTGCTAGTCAAGTCCTGAGTACAGCTGTCCCTCCTGAAACACCTACACTATCAACTGGCGATACTGTACATAGATATACGCTATCCCATTGGGTCCTTCTTTATTCACATAATCTGTAATTCCTATCTTCCACGGCTGCGCAATCCGTACCTGTTTAACACTATACTACTCCTACTAGGCGGTACTATTCTAGCTAGCCCTTCTCTAGTATCTAGTTCGTAATGCGCCGTAGGTCCTTAGCGTTATTAAGAAGTGCCCTAATCGTCCGGTTCCTCGCCTTTACTATCTACTCCCCCCTTCCTAGCGACTACCTCGGATAGACAAGGAGTACGTACCGTACGTTCTAGGAGTAATAGCCGTAGGGGTAGCTAGTATTCGTGTATCCTAGAACCTTCCTCTATGATAGGTACCCCGAGAGGCCGATATGTTCGCTTCGTAGTTAGGTTACTATACTACTCTATACCCTCGTAAGGCGGTAGTAGATAAGCTTCGGGGGTTACTTAACCGCGGATTTCGTAGCTAACTATTCCTTAGGTTGTCCCGCTAGCTAAGGGCGTCTACTATACCCTACACCCTAGTTGTTCTACCTCTCTTTCTATAGTTGCTCTATAAACGACTTCTTACCTTCCTATCGTATTACTAGCTATTCGTCCCTTACCCGGTAGTTCGGCTCGTTTTCGGGTCGAATACCCTTATACGCTAGTACTAATTTGCGGGCCCTTACGACTGTACTAGCGATGACCTTCTATACTAGGTACTATACCGACTTACCTAAGTAGGAGGTCCGTAGTCCCTAGATATATAGGTCGATCGGCGGTATAGCGGTCTCGTACTTAAGTATCCTTATTAGTATTAACTTATATACCCCGGTAACCTTCCTTAGGCATTAGTTTTAGATCTTCGCTAGCGGCGCGACGAGTCCCTTCGATAGGTAGGCCCTCTCGCCTAAGGACTACACTTAGCTACTATAGGTAAGGACTAGCCGTATAATAGCCGTATATAGAAGTCGTAACTACCGGAAGTCCGCCCCCTATATAGACGTAGTAAGCCTCTAGTATAATACTATATTCTGTTTAGCTTTCCGTAATATTACCTATACGTACTTCCTCTACCGTAGCGCCGGGTCTACCTATAGTCCGAGGATCCTAAGCTAATTTACCGGGTTAGTCGTATACCCCTATATCTAGATAGAAGCTTATATATTATAGAACCGTAGCCGGCGCGTAAAGTGTATTAGATTGTACTTTTCTAGGGTAAACCGAGCCCCGTACCTCCTAGCCTAGTCCTCGTAGATCTTGTGCTTCTCTTCTAGTAGCCTATAGTTCTCCTTAGTCGAGGAAGACTATACTAGGATGTTCGTGTCGTCTACGAAGCCGCTCGTAGCGGTGTTCTAGGATTCTAGGGCTAGGAGTAGCGTCGCTATAAAGAAGAGGAATAGAATAGGTACTAGCGTTAAGCCTTACGGGATTCTAGTATAGACTACTTAAAATAGGCTTTTATACTAGCCGACTAGGATTGACGTGCTACGGTTTTAGAGGTAGGACCGTACGAAGTTAATAAGCTACTTAGGGAGTCCTTTCGACCTTAGGATATAGAGTAGCCGCGGGTATAATACGTAGTCGAAGGCTCCCGATATGTCTAGGCTAAGTAAGGATGCCACCTTGTCCCTATTCTTATACTAGATAGCCTTTACCTAAGAGGTAATAAGTTCTATTACGGATAGCGTTGATCGCTATAGGCGCGTACCTATCTAGGTATCCGGGAGTAGGGAGTATTCCTCTACCGCCTCGGAGAGTCTCGTTATAACTAGCTTCTAAAGCGCCTTTCTAAGAGTATTAAGGAGCGTAATTAGGCGGTACGACTTTACCTACGTATAGTCTTCCTTTTACGGCTTACGTAGGACTACTATCGTCGATTATTTAAATACCGTAAGGTAGTATCCGGTCTATAGGCAGGCGTTAAAGATCGCTATAACTACTAGAGCTAGTTGATCTCTACACTTCTTTAGTAGCTCGTTTAGGATCCTATCCGGCCCCGGGGCTTTCTTCGCCGGTAACTTCCTAAGTATAGCGGCAACTTCTCCCTCGGACACCTCCTATTAGACCGCGATACTAGGGGCTAGGGGAGTAGAGCTGTTTATATCGCTTAAATTAGCCTCGACTAGGGGCGGGAAGAACTTACTAGCTAGTAGACGCGCCTTAGCCTCGGGGTTACTAACCGGGCTACTAGGCGATTATAGCGCTAGGATAGAGAAGGAGGGGCCCTATATAGGGTCCTATCGGGCCTATTTTGCTAGCTTCTATATCCTCGCTAGCTTGCCGGCGATTTCTTCTACTATAGCCCTCTAGCTAGCTACTTTCTCCCTCCGTATTATAGCTTTCTTCTATTAGTATGCCTCCCTATATACGTTCTAGGCCTCCTCGCTATAGCTGCTCGTCTATACCCGGCGGGCTCTCCTTACTTCTCTTACTACCGTAGTATACTTCGGCGTCTAGTATAGTTTAGACTATATTGTTAGTTAGGTAAGCGGAACGTAAAGTAAGGTCGCTTTTCTTATTTCGTCTATTAACCCTTAGACTGCCTCGTCTATCTCGTCTTTACTATTGTATTGCTACTACGCGATCTAGACTAGTCTCTCGGAGTTATCGAGGTACGCCTAGATATTAGCCTAGTAGGCCTTTCCCTAGTTTAGCTTAGGGGTTCTCGCTAGTATATATTATATCTATATCGTAATAGAGGTCCTGACTAGTATATAGTCTAACGACGCCTCGAGTTTATATTCGATCCTATAGTAGGTTACTATATAGTAGTAGCTATCTAAGATCTAGGAGAGGTCGATCGTGCCTTAGAGTCCCCCTCTCTTCTAGATACCTAGGTCCTTCGGGGTATTAAGGGCAATTACGTTACTTGCTATCAAGTCGATTACTTCGTCGGCTATAGGGTACGGCTATATAAGGCTTTACTAGGAAGGGTAGTATATATTAAAGTCTCCTACTACGATGTAGTAGCCTTGTCTCTTAAGCGTACTGTCTAGGTATCTATAGACCCTAAGGTCGCGGCTAGACCTCGAGGCTAGCGGTTATATATATAAGTTATATATCTAAGTACTACCTACGTAGAGGGAGGTAATATCTCCCCCGCCTTCTTCGTCTACGTAGTATACTACCTTCTAGTCGGATTCTAGTATATCCTTACTAATATAGAATTACGTACGGGGTCTACCGTCGCCTCGTAGGTATATCGTATAGCCTAGTAACTTATAGGTCGTTAGTCTCTTATAGTACGGGTTAATCTATAGCTCCTAGATTACTAGGACGTAGTAGACGTACGGGTCCGCCTCGTATAGGAAATAGTTCTACACTATATCCTTACTATAGTTAACGTTATACTAGATAATACTAAGCGTATCGAGGCTAGTTATTGTTATCGATAATCATTTCCTCTATAATGTCCTATGTCCTACTGCCTTATACGTCCTAGTCTACGCCTATCGGCGTATATAAGAGCTAGAGCATTTCTAGAAGTATACTATAGCTCGTACGACTAGGGCATAGAGACTGCTTATTATCGATAGCTACGAGAGCTATAACTCGAAGGCAATCTAGAATCTGTATAAGGAATATAAGATCTTAGCCCTATATATACTATCGTACGCCTCGTACTTACTCTAGCTATTAGATATAGGTTGCTATTCGCCTTTAAAGAAGGTATACGGTACTTAGCTCTCGGGCTTAGTACGCTAGCGCATTACTTATATCGATAAAGTAGAGTTCCTACGCGCCTTCCGGGTAGCCTATAACGCTATATTTAGACAGGAGAACATCCTTTCGAGCTTCAGAGGCGCTAGTTTAGTTCTATTTAATCTATAGGTAGTAATAGACAAGCTTAATATCAAGCTACGTACGCTAACCCCTCTAGCTCCGGACTCTACCCCTTAGGAGTCGAAGATACTATAAACTATAAAAGAATTCGACTCTTAATCGATACTAGTAACGAACAAAATGCGCACCCGGGTAGGTTTATCGCTAAACTCGTTATAGGAAGGGGTATATTAGCTTATAAAAGGGAGTAGAGAGATAGCGTATTAGATAGCTCTTATATAAAGCGAGATTAGTAAGCTATATAAGTCTAACGAGGCCCTTATATAGCGGAAAGCACGAAAGCGTAAGTATATTTAGTCTAGAGGGTCTCTAACCTTTGATAAGGCGTCGTAATTAATACCTCTAGAGGATACTAGGAGGTAGGAAGTGAGTAGAGAGTCGCTAGATAGTGTTCGGCTAGTACTAAGGCTACGACGCTATAAGCGATATAGCGAGTCGGGGTATAACGTACGTACCTATTAAGTAGACCTACTAGATAGCGAAGAATCTGAAGAGGAATTGTCCTCCTAGTAACGATTCTGTAGGATGTCGTCGTGTTAAGATACTGTCGTAATTAAAGTAGAAGTGGTATAGTTCTTAGTAAAAGTGGCCCGCTCGGTAGTGTGGCCCGCTCGGTAGTGAAGCACGTTAATTGGATACGTATTATAGATAAGATAAGAGCATTCGAATAGAAGTAATATACCTTAATTTACGTATAGTCTATATATTACGTTAAGCCGGACAACACCTCCTTCGGAGGTAGGCGGGCAACACGAGTACTGTACGATAACAGTGGCAACACTTCAAGTGCAGGGATGCTAGCTCGAGTCAGTGTATCCCTTGCACTCCAAATAACATCTGCCAGGGCCAATTCAGCATCTCGCAAGCGTGCGGGTAAATCCTCTCACGACCAGGATATGTTTGCTGTCGGAGCGGCGGATTTCCCGGCACGCTTGCGAGATGCTGAGGATGCGAAATGGCCCTGGCAGACGTTACGGCAAGTCAGAAGTCTCAGCTCCTAAAGCCTGACATCGTGTCCCGAGATTAGCCACATCGTGGTGGCCAGGGTTGATGGCCAGGTTCGTAGGCCTGTCCATCGCTGAGCACGGTCGTCTGTTTCGAAGAAGATGCATATTCGCACCGTCGCCGAGCCTCCTGCTTCTTCCAACATCAACTCTATCGGCATGATGCCCACGTTCATTACCAGGGCTGTCATTCATTCATTGTTCGCCTTTTCCTCTGCTCAAGCACAACAGCAGTACAAGCAGCCAGCTCCAGTCTATGTCATCCAGCCTGACCCCCAGCAATACATAGACTGGCAACCAACCACTACAGGACAGGGAGATTTCCGGGACAGAAACACTTCAGTAACACCATGGCAGCCTTCCGACATCTTGGCTGCACTACTGGACTACCCGCGACCAGAAGCTTGTGGCGTTGACGCATCATCATCCCAGCAAGACTTCTGGCTAGCTGACTTCGAAGGTGCCCATCAAGGAAGCAGTCCTTTCTTGGTGAGTGGTCACTACTACCACGTCTTTCGAAATGTTAGGGACTATGGTGCGAAGGGAGATGGCAAGACGGACGACACGGATGCCTTCAATCGTGCCATCACGGACGAGTCTCGAATGGGTACGTCCCCCACAGCAGCAGTCGCCAGAGCGTCGCTACATCATGGTCGAAATCGGCTAACATTTTCCGGGTGGTAGGTGGCGGCATGGGAAGCGGTGGATCGACGGGCCAACCTGCCTTGATATGGATACCGTCAGGAACATACATGATCTCCTCGTCGGTACAGCTCTTTATCGGTACACAAGTGATTGGCGATCCACTTGATAAGCCTGTCATCAGACTGTCATCAATTGCCAGGAATGGCACCACGGCGATCGATGGGTACGACTTTGGCCAGCCTTCGACCAACAACTTCTATATTGGTCTAAGGAACGTGATCATCGACACTACCAAGGTGGCCCCTAATGCTACTGTATACGGATTGAATTGGGCAGTGTCTCAAGCTACCAATCTGATCAATGTGGACTTTCGCATGCCTGCAGACAGCAGCCATATCGGGATCCAGATGGATGGGTCTCGCGGAGGCGGCGATAGCGGTGGCGGTTCTGGCTTGTTTATGGGCGATTTGACCTTTGAGGGAGGCCTGATCGGTATTCTCTTCAACAACCAGCAATACGCCATCAAGAACTGCAACTTCACCAATGTCGGAACGGGCATTGCAGTGAAGCACGCCTTTGTACTCAATCTGCAAGGAATTCACTGCAAAGACGTCGGCATCTGCGTCGATGCAGGAGGGAACGATATCACCGGTTCTGTTGGGCTGATAGACAGTACCTGCGATACATGTGGCACTGTGGTCAACGGTTCGAGCCAGATCTTGCTGGAGAATATAGCTGTCAAGAATTCTGGGCCAACGCTTAAAATCAACGGCAAGTCCCGTGGGATCTCTGACCTCATCGGCAAGACCTATGTGGATGGTCATGTGTACGACCATCCGGATGTTCGCCAAAAGAGCACCGGCAACACCACCATCACCCCTGTCGCCTCAAATGGAACCTTCTTGGACTACACGGAGCGCGGCAGTCTGACCGGAGCTGATGGTCGATACTTCACGAAGAGGCTGCCGCAGTATGAGGATCTTCCCGCCTCAGCATTCGCTTCGATCAAGGAGTGTGGCGCTCGTGGTGACGGAGTCACCGATGACACCAAAGCCATTCAGCAAGCATTAAACTCCAACGCTGGCTGCAAGATCACCTATTTTCCACATGGTGTCTACCTCGTAACTGACACGATCTACATTCCACCTGGTAGCAGAATCGTAGGACAGGTGTGGTCAACAATTACGGCCTCGGGAAAGCACTTTAGTGACGAAAAGAACCCACAGCCCATGATACAAGTAGGCAAAAAAGGGGAGGTAGGCCTCGTCGAGATCACAGACATGCTCTTCACAGTGAGCGATGTACTCCCCGGAACGATCCTGGTCCAGGTCAACATGCGAGGCGAGAATCAAGGCGATGTGTCCTTCCACAACACCCACTTCCGTATCGGCGGAGCAGTTGATACTCGCCTAGAAACAGCTTGCCAGGAAGAGTCGAAGCCTTGCAAAGCGGCGTTCATGGTGGTTCACCTCACGAAGCAGAGCTCCTCTTACTGGGAAAACTCGTGGCTTTGGACTGCCGACCACGATCTGGACGGCAAATACAATCAGCAGATCGGCACAGGCAGAGGCATGTACGTCGAGGCCAGAGAGGGTACGTGGTTACTTGGCACAGGGAGCGAACATCACACTCTCTATGCCTACCAGTTCCAGGATGCGAGCAACGTCTTCGCTGCACTGATGCAGGTCGAATCTCCTTATTGGCAACCGGTTCCCCAAGCACCAGCTCCATGGACGCCTGATTCGAAATGGAATGATCCAGACTTCTCTTCGTGTGAGCAGAAGAACGTTACGCAATGCTACATGCAATGGGCTCTGCGCATCGTTGGCAAGGAGACACACACTTTAGCGCTGTATGGACAAGGAAACTGGGTCTTCTTCAATGGCCCGAACTATGGCGGACTGACGCTTGATGGAGGTGTCAACGGACAGGTCAATATCGTTGACTTGCAAGACTTGTCGAGGGACAATAATGTGGCTATCTACAACCTGAATACTAAGAGTGTGCAGAACATGATCACACTGGACGGGGGATCAGAGGTTGTCGCAACCTCCGCTGCCAACAGTGGATCCTGGGGAGGTGTAATCGCCGCGTACCTGGTCTGAGACCAGGGGGTGGAACATTTTCAGGCAGCTCAGACGCCCATACGTCAGTCTATCGTAGCCTTCTGACCAGCCTTCTATACCATCCACTCGCTAATGGCTGCTGTGCTGGCTGCTGGCCATCTTGAAGCATACAGGCAATGTTTCTCCTGCCTTGCTTCTCCAATCGGGCATGCCACTCATCAGGCGTATCGGTGATGACCCAGTCATAGCCTTCTTGTAGGATCCAATTGAAGTCAGAACGATAGTCGTGGCCATCAGTTGAGGCATTGCCGACTAGTGTGTCGAGTAGAACTGGAGCTGCATCTTCTGAGTACGAGAGAAAAGGCTGTTGTTCACGCGCTCGTCAGCTGGAAGCGTGTGGTTGTCGGTATCGAAGCTGTAGGTAGTCAGTACAGAGCCTTCGCCGCACGGGTTTTCTTACAATGTGCGCGCTGATGTGATGGGATCGACGAAGTCACCAATCGCAAAGCTAGCAGTATTATCAGCACATATCACAGTACACCTTTACTTCGCGTCAGACTCACAATATTCCACTAGTTCCAAACATCGCTCCTTCCAACCCCTCCTTCTAAACCAAATCCAACAATCCTTGAAGCAAGCCACCCTTCGCCCTCATCTCAGTCTCTGCGCTAATCGTATAATTCGTCCTCGCAAAAGCCTTCAACCCACCAAACACATCCCAATCCCCTTCGTCCTGCGGCTTATGCACTGGAATGTACGCAAGCCGCACATCCTCCCTGAACGCATCCCGGACCCAAGGCAACGCTTCAAATTCCTTGGGCGTCTTCCACCACGTAGCCTGGAGTTTGTAAATACACCACCTATTAGCAGGAACGCCAGCACGGTTCGTTAGATTCTTGAGTTGCCAGTAAGCCGGTTCAACAGCTTCCTTGTCTTTAAGATCGAGCTGCAACACGACGTTGGCGCCGGAATCGTGGATACTTTGGACCATTTGTGGTAGGGTAGGGACGGTTTCTATGTGGACTCTACCACCTTCGTCACGGAGGTGGAGCTTCTCGATCAGACCTGTGAAGTTGAGGTCGTTCACGCTTGGGTTGTAGCCTTGGCCAGTGAAGGATTGTAAGCTGCTTGGCCAGTCTGCTCGCCAATGTCTGTCTCGCGCCCGAGACCGGTGTCGTGAATCATCGGCAATTGGCCGTCTGCTGAGATGTGGATGTCGGTTTCGATGCACTCCAGGCCAGCTTCTGTTGCCCGGAAGTAGGCATCTCGAGAATTCTCGGTTGTGCCATTCCACCTGTGACCAGTTCGTAAGCCCAGTTGGTCTCACCGCGGTGATATAACCCACCGTTGGCCTCTATGTGCGCAAAGAATCACTCAGTCATCGTGAGGTCGGCGGAACGCATCAATGATCTTGTGTACATCGTATGGTTGCCTTGCCGCATTTGCAACAGCAGTGAGCAGGAATACTGCAACGAGGTTGTAGAGTGGTGGTCATACTGAGTAAAGTGCTCATTAGCATGCACGTTGATCTAGCTGGGCCTTATATACCAGGTATTTGCATGGTCAAGGTCAAGCTACGCCACGTGGAGTGCGCATAGGTTGGCCGGACCTTTGCCAAGGCGGGCAGGTAAAACAATAAATATCCCTGTGACGGCGTTCAATCGCTCTTTCCCTTCGCCAGCCCATACTCTCTTTCAAGCAAAGTCTTGGCAACTCCGTACAATGCGCTGACTGGCCAGACACGCCAAAGCTGAGTGCGTAACCATGTTGACCTCTTGTCGGTGCTCGCATGCGTTTTGCTCAAGTCGACTCTGACCTTCTCGAACACACTGGGCAGGTAAGTAGCATGGTACTTCTCACGCAGGGCTTCGTACCACTTCCGGTCATATATCGACCAGAACTCGTCCTCTGTGTAGAATGCTTGTGCATATAGCCATTTTATGCCGCCAAGTTCTCTCAGCTTGCGCTCCAGTTGTCGGTTTTGTTCGATGAACTTCACATAGTTCGACGATCCAGGACCCCAGACGCCAATGTTGATGAATGAGACAGACTTCTCATCTGTAGGTGGGTCGCCTCCTATGGTCGGGTGGAGTGAGACATGCTCACCACGCTTGAGAGGACACAACCAAAGAGGCCAAAACCCATACTGATCGTCCACAAACTGTACGAACTCCTCCACTCCGCTCCGTGGCAAGAGGAGATCCTGGATAATGTACCGTGACGAGTGGCCAGACCTGTGAAGCGCGTGATACATCACTTTCGTATGCATGAAGTAGTCCAAAGCCCAGCGGGTGACCCGATTGAACGGCGTCAGGAAGTATCGATAGGCATATTTGCCCGTCCAGAATGCACCGCGATCGTACCGGAAAAGGTAGTCCTTGACAGGAGCTACGACTGTGACCTTCTCAAAGCCTCTCGTTGCTCTGTCAACATGGATGTAGAACCAAGGATCCTGAGCGCGGCTGAAGTGTTGTATCTTGCTGCCAGAAGACGGTTGGTCCGTGAGCTTGCCCGTAACGATTACGCCCTTCGTCAGGCTGAATTGAATGCCGTCCACAAAGTCGTTTGTCCCATCATTGGTCACAACGTCCATGGTTGATATGGCTTCCTTGACGCTGCGGCATGGCTGGTATGTCATCTCAACATATTCCTTCGCAGGTATCAGTTGCAATTCAAATAGAGTGGCAACACCCAGGGTTCCGAAAGAGCCAGCAGCGCCATGAAACAGATCCTCTCTCTCAGTAGGCGACGCTCGAACAACCTCGCCATCGGGCAAGACGATCTCGAACCAGTTGACGATGCGATCGAAGAAACCATATTTGAAGCCGCTGCTCTCACCCGCCGTTCCAGCAAAGCCTACACAGTTGTGAGCAGCAAACTCATCATGACAGTCAGGTCATGCAACATACCTCCGCCGACGGTAATCCCAGGAAACTCCATAATCACAGGCGGTATCACTCCATGCGGCAGGGTTCCATCAACCAGACCTTCCATTCCGACGTTTGGCTCGACCAAGCATGTCATCTTTTCAGTGTCCACGCCGATGACATGATTGAGACCGCTTGTGTCGATGATCTTCTTGGAGTCAAACTCCCGCACTTGTGTCGTGTTTGTCGATCCATGGTAGATTCGGTAGGGCACTTGTCGTTGATGGAAGTCGACTACTTGTGAAGCGATCCTCGAGACAGCTCGCTTGTGCTCTTCCATGGCTGCCAGGCGGAAGTCGGCGGCACTGCGAGAGACAACACGACGGGGA
Source organism: Fulvia fulva (assembly GCF_020509005.1). Lineage (NCBI taxonomy): Eukaryota > Fungi > Ascomycota > Dothideomycetes > Mycosphaerellales > Mycosphaerellaceae > Fulvia > Fulvia fulva. The sequence goes on from NC_063012.1 coordinate 3,964,943, forward strand.
GTTGTTTCGTGAGGGCTGTGTCGCTAAAAGAGTTAAAGACTTTGCTTTGAGTAATGTTGTCTTGTCAGGTTACATGTACACATGTTCGAAGTGAAAGTGCAGGAGTTTCGTCGAGTACGGCTCCGCGGAAAGATCAAACAAGGTTGTGGATCCTGGTCGGAGCGTTTCGATCTTCACCAGCCACACTCTTGACGTTGACAACTTCCTTGGCGATCAACCACATGCATGGCAGCAACCGTATGATCGATTCGTACGGCGTGGACTGTGGATGGTGGAGTGCCCTTATCGACCAGCAATAACGTCGCTATCGAGTCCGTTTGAGAATGCCTCAAAGACTCTGCGTACGTCTGGCTTCCGCATCGCTATACATTGATGATTTGCTGCACCTGGGCAAGTTGTGTTGCAATGCCTCGTGATCATCGGGCATGAAATGTCAGTTCGAAACTGCTAGCCCGTTCTTCTTGCCATGATTGTACACCTTCAGATCCATATCTGGTCCGATGAAAAGCCACGCGACAGCTATAGCCCAGCTGAACAGCGTGTCCACAAACAAATTGTTGCGTGGACTTCCACCAAGTGCGCCTGCTCTCATCGCATCCCCTAGCAGTTGCGTCGTGATCAGGAAACCGCCCTTCTCAAGTCCCTTCACAGCGGCAAGAGCCACCTCATCTTCTGTCTGAGCAATGTCGCCCTCTTCCAGGACCTTGGTCACTGGGTGCTTGACCTTCTCTTCCTCCTCGTAGCCTGGGGAAGTGATCGTGCCAGGCAGTACACAGTGAATCTTGATGTCCGTCGCAGGGCCAGTGACCGGATCCTTACGTCTCGCCCCGTTATACAAAAGGACTTCAGACCGTAGTGTGTCTGCTAAACTCCGCATTGCAGACTTTGGGCCAGCGTACGGAGTATAGCCTGCGAGTCCCACAAAACAGGCGACACTAGAGGTGCAAATGAAATGTCTCGGCCTGACTGATTTCGGATCTGTAACTTGTTGCTTGCTGGTTGCCGGTTTGACCCATTCTCTCAACGTCGTTTGTGCGAGATATGCGGCCGCAAAGTAGTTGAGGTCCATCTGCGATCTGAGGAGTTCCGGGGAGCAGTTCAGGAACAGATCTGGATGGGCAGATCCGGCATTGGCCCAAACGATATCTGGTGGGTTGCCATTATTCCAGGCAGTGACTTCTGCGATGATCCGCTCGTTCTCTTCCACTTTCGTGACATCTGCGCTGATGGCAAGGAACTTCTGGGAAGGACTCTTTGCAGCAGGCTGTAGGACTCGTCAGCAGTGACTTTCTCATGTCAAGCCACGAGATATACAGACCGAAATGTACTTGATCGCTTCGTCAAGCTTCTTTTGAGTTCTGGCGACAATGACCACGTTGGCGCCTTTCTGCGCAAGAAGCTTGGCCAGTCCTCTGCCCATGCCCTGAGATCCACCTGTGATCACGACAGTCTATACAGCGAATTAGCGGATTGTCGGTCCAAGAGCATGATTGCACTCACTCGTCCTTCGACCTCGAAGTGATTCTTCCTCGAGAAGAGGCCCATGATGTCCAGCGCGAGAATCAACAAAAGCCCACAGAGACCGGCAGAGGCCCACAGGAAGCCTATCGCCATTGCCGCCCTTCTGTGGTGGGATGTTATAGCAACATGGAAGTTAATAGACGAGGGTCGATGTATCAGCAAGGGAGGCGCCTTAATAAGGCAGCTGATTGCAGGGGTCCGATGAGTGAGGGCTGAAATGGGATCCTGGGACCAACAACTTCACGACGCGGGCAAAGAGCACAACCAGCACCTCCACCTGCACAGCTGCATCCTTGAGGATTGCGGTGGAAATTCCTCCAACACGCCACGCGACACTGTAGCAACCGTAACGCCTTGCAAAACGCCACCACCCACACAAGATGGTCTTCTACTTCACCAGCAACGTCGTCGACCCGCCCGCCTTCATCTACGTCGGCAAAGACAAAGTCGAGAGTATGCCACCCTCGCCTACAATCCGCGCATGAACATATCACTAAATTGGCTAGAGATGAGGATCTGATCGCCCACGGCTGGCCCGAAGACATCTGGTTCCACGTCGACAACCTCTCATCCGCTCACATCTACCTCCGCCTCCCGCCCACCACCACCTGGGACGCCATCCCCACCGCGCTCCTGACCGACTGCGCCCAGCTCACCAAAGCCAACAGCATAGAAGGCAACAAGAAGGACAATGTGACCATCATCTATACACCGTGGAGCAACCTCAAGAAGAGCGGAAACATGGCCACCGGACAGGTCGGCTTCAAGAACGACAAGATGGTGAAGCGCGTGTATGTGGAGAAGCGGGAGAACGTGATTGTGAATCGTCTAAACAAGACCAAGGTGGAGAAGTTTCCCGATCTGAGGGAGGAGAAGGCGGAGAGGGAGAAGGAGTTGCGGAAGGTTGAGAGGATAGCAGCGCAGGAGAAGGTATGCTTGAAGGAAGGTGGGCTGGCTGTGTGGATTGTGCTGACAATGCGGTGCAGAAGAAGGAAGAGGCGAAGGTTGCCGAAGAGCGGCAACGACTCAAATGGCAGAAGGATCACATGTATGATGATCTCCATGCTGATGATAACATGGCAGAGTCGAGCAACCAAGACAGAGACGAGGACTTCCTGGACGATTTCATGTAGCGACGGCTATGTGAGTCGAGCAACATCTGCGAAGCAAGACCGGACACCTTGCATTCCTCTACCATATGCTTTTCCGACCCCATGCATCAACTCCATGGCAACGCTTTTGGTACCGTCCTAACTCGCGTGGCTAGACTCAGATGTAGTCACGATCCGCGAAGCTCTGAATCATGCCCTCTGGTGTCGCATCATACTCCTTGAGCACTACATTGTCACCATCCAAGAACGTATTGGCCTGGACGAAGACCTTTCTGGGCTTCGCTTGGCGCACTACCTCGGGACGAAGCTTCGTTGCAAACCATTCGTTGACGGTTGTAATGCCCTCGTACAGTTCCTTGCCAGCCTTCAGATCTGCTGTGGCTTTGAACACCTGCAGCTTCTGCAGGAACTTGTTCACTGCTGGACGTCCGTGTGATTCGATCTTATTGCGGTCAAGGAAGATGGTCAAGTCCGACAGGTCGTTCTTAGAGTATTGCAGCTCGCAGAACTCCTTTCCAGCTGACAAGAAAGTCTGGAGGAGAGCAAATCGAGCCTGCATATGAGCTTGTCCCCATTTTCGAGAGTTCGGATCCCAGAACTGCAGGGCGGCGACACCTGCGCGCGCCATTTGAAGGTAGCAGACAAACAGGACATCACCTGCGACACCATTGATGTCTTCTTTGCCGTCGCCAAAGCCGAAGATCTGAAGGATACCGTAGTCCGGACACAGACTCATTGCTACAGCCTCTGCTCTGCACTCCTCATAGCTTGGACCCATGCCACCAAATACGGTGCCCCAGGTCTCCCCAGGCTTATACCATGTGGAAATTGGCTTTCCAGTGATGGGCGAAGTAGGTGGGTTCTTGTGATCAAAGTTGTATTTGCCAGTCTCAGTCTCTTGCAGCAGCTTACCGCAGCCATGACCCAGCAACTCGTGTAGGCCAACTTGGACCTCGAATGCTTCGTCCTTGTGCTTATCCCATAGGTCTTGGTCCTCGGCCTTGATGAACGGCGTTGGCTCTTTTGGCGCGGCGGCGCTCAGGACGTTTCCCAACGAAACGTTCTTGAAGCCGTCGTTTTGCCGAACCATATCATAGTTGGGAATGTTGATGCCTGCAGGAATTCCGCTGCCTGCAAATGTCAAGACTTCGAGCGAAGTGAAATCTGGCGCCAGAAACTTGTCTTTTTCGAAGGCTTCTGGCCATGGGAGTTTCGGGATTTGCTTTGGCGCAGACTCAACCAACTTGCTGAAGGCTTTAGTGCGCTCCTTATTGATCATGGCTGCGAAGCCTTCCCACTCTCCACGAATGCCATGAGGATCTCGATAAGTCTCGATAAAGCCAATGTTGCATTCGACCATGGGGCCCTTGTCCTTGATCCAGTGACGCTGAGAATCGAGATGCGCATACATTGATCCATCGTGGAAGGCTTTGACATACTCGCCTTGCATCTTGTCTTCTTCCTCGTTCAGGGCGAACTTCTTGGCCTCCGTCAGGTTGCGAGCAATCTTGCCCATCTCAGTCTTGTGGTCTCCGTAGACGAGACTGAGCTTCTTGCCTTTGAGTGGTCCCTCGAGCGTCCATTGCGACTCCTTCAGATCGCGCTGGGCTGGCTCAGTCACTGCGGATGCAATCAGCAGCTCAAAATCGCCGGATCCGAGCTTGCGAAGCCTCGTGTTCTCTGGCATGAGCGCAAGATCCTTCACGAAGTCCGACACGTACGTGATCTCCGCTTTTGTGATGTCGGGTGAGTCTGGGTAGTAAGTGGATACATGGCCTTCGTCAAGGTAGCCCAAGTGCATTTTTGAGATCGAATTCGATTCGTAGACATCGTCTTTGACCTGAGCCCAGAGCTTCTCAGCCTCAGGTGAAGACTTTGCCAGCGCCGTGACTTGCTCTGTTTCGACACGAGGAATGAACTTTGAATCGCCAAAGCTCTTGTAGTTACCAGTGTTGCCGATGAACTGGGCTGCGTAGTTCAGAAACTGTTGTAGGTCTTCATCACTGACGCCGGCATTCGACGAGAGCTTCTTCCAGTCACCTATATGTCTATCAGCCCGAGGAACGAGAGCTGAGGAGCCTTCGATAGTTACCATTGCAGCTCTTGTGAAGTGCGAGGATGAAATCATAGATCAACTCGCTCTCTGGCGAGACCTGGCGCAGATTCACCCTGGTCCCCGCGAGCGCAGCCCTGGAGATGTAGTGCGCATACTTCTTCTCCTTGGTCGACAGTGCCTCAAAGTGTGGTTTGATGCTTAGTGGTACCACAGTCGGCGGGTCTTTGAGAATGTCAGCAGTGTTCAGGTGGCAAGCAAGGCGGACTCACCATCTGCCAGGTACTGCTTCAGCGTGGCATCATCCATTGCGTTCTCCAACATCTTTACGGCCGGTGAAGGTGTTGTGCAGTGTATTCTTGATCCTGCAAGGCGAATCATACGGGAAGTGGTCGCGTGCAGTCGAGGTACAGGAACTTGAAGCTTGGGAGCCACCACAGCCAGGATTCCCTGCATGAGGTGCGCAGCAAGTGGGGTGGAGGAAGGAAGGAAGGAAGAGTTTGTAGTCAGGAAAGACAGCAGCAGCACGCAAGTGTTTCGTCAAAAGCTCCATACAATAACAACTATGCAATTACAGCACGACGAACACGCCTACATAACGGTGAACAGTGTCTGCTGGGGTATCGATCATTATCCTCCTGACGCCGCCATCGATGTCCAAACTAGCGAAATCATGCTCTCTTCAACTGGTGTGTGTTCTGCTTGAACGCTCGAAATATATCATATGCATTTCCAGACTTTTGTAACCAACGCTCAAACCTACAAAAGAGCAACGAAGAGCGCGCCGAGACCCAGGACGGCACCGGATGCGACCTTGACGGCGTCAGCTGCAGAGGAGGACTCCGAGGCACCGGCGCTGCCAGTGGCAGAAGGGTTCTGGCCACCCGAACCGCTTGCGCCCGTCTCAGAACCGCTGCCAGAACCAGATCCGGCAGAGGAAGTGCTGCTGGTCGAGCTGAGAACAACAGTGGTCGATGGGCCGACAGACACGGTGAAGAAGCTCGTTGAGGTGTTGCTTCCGCCGTGTGCGATTGCGGTGATGCCCGTTGGAAGGCCTGCTGGGATCGTTGCGACAGTGCCAACGTTGGTCTCGGCGGCTGGCTGTGAAGTGACTGCGACTTGAGGTCCCGCGTTCGACAGTGTTGGCATGCCGGTGACCACTCCGTCCGAGTTCGTCAGACTAAGGAAGTTGGTCAGAGTGTTGGAGTAGGTGTAAGTGCTGGAGACGGTCACGGAGCCGCTGATGACTGGAAGAACCTAGCATTGCTTGTCAGTGGAGTTATCCTTGCGTGAAGGCGTGGAAGAGCGGTGACCCACAGTTGGAGCTTCAGTCGTGGATGCTTCTTGGCCGTACGCAGCAGCCACGAATGGCGCGAGTGCAAGGATTGAGTAGCGCATGCTTTCGGTCGTCGAAGGAGTCGTTGGTATCAGAGGCTGTTACTGTCGTGTGTTCGATGAATAGCGAAAGGTGGAATGGAATCGTCGGCAAATGCTGCTGTAGAGACGGCGTGAAGGCTGATGAGCGAGAGAGTATGAGACCGAACAGGAGGGTTGCGAAAGCAGACATGGGCCTTCTATTTAACAAGCGCCATCTCATTTGCAGCCCGCAAACGCTCCCCTGTCCGTTTGACGGACAAGCTTGCCGAAGTGGATGTGCACAGCAACGCTCTCCACAAAACCTCTTCGCAGCAACGCCGTAACCACAATGTCGCCTCTCGAACAGCGCTATTGGTTTGGTGGCGATGGGTACGTACTTGCATGTTGTTGACTGCTTGGCCTCCAGCTGCAGGAACCTGCTGCCAGCCTGCTTGTTGTAACCGCGGTGACGCGTCTCGACCACGACCTCGCAGCAGCGCAAAAGAGCGCCGTAAATAGGTTGCCCGTTTGATGCACGATGCAACGACCGCGCCCAAGCCCCGATCAGCACGAGAACGTGGCGAACGACCAAATCAGGCAAAACCTATGCGGCAGGTAACACGTTCCTATGCGGCAGGTAAGCTTCACACCCAGATCCATCAACTTCAGCTTTGATTTTCTCGATAGTTTAGACTCGAAATTGAATACTTGCAGAGAGCACTTCGAATTGAATTGCGAGACCTCGTACCCTATGCTTTTTGAGCCCCCCTTAGGGGGTTGGGGGGGCAGAAATAGTCGCTGTCCCTCGAAGCAATTCGAATTGAGCTCTAGAATAAGAGCTCTTGCGGCTATGTTAGCTTCAGGCATCTAAGGCGCTCAAAAGTTACCTTGTCCGGTTAGATTACCTGCCGCATAGGTTTTGCCACCAAATCAAGACCAGACCAGACCCCCACAGCCCTGCCGTGTTCCCGTCAGATTCTGTTTCGCGCGCACTTTGACGTTGGTCGCCGGAGCATTTGTCCCGTCAAGATTCTTATCACGCCGAGTCAAACGTGATTCTTCGCGTGCTGCCGCAATGGCAGTGGCGTCGGCACACGGGCCCGTCCTTGGCCTCAGCCTGGATCTGCGTCTAGCGTGTTCGCAGTTGTGACCGGCAGGGCAACTGCTCTCCTCCCATTGTGCGTCCTCACCACGAACAAGGCTTCAGTGTTTGGTCAGACATCAGGCAACCTGCAGTCGCCATTTTCCGATCATTTTGCTGTGGAACATCCATACTGTAGGCCGTAGAGTACTGAGAGCAGCGAACAGAGGAGCACACCAGCGGCCGTCCACAGCCCGTGGCCCGCATGAGCCAACATCTTTGCTCAGAAGTCCGGCTCTTGCGCAACATCACCCAATGGAGACGAGACAATGTCGACAGTCGGATTCAATCGCTCTTCATGAGATTCGTGATCCAGGAAGTCCATCCAGGCCAAGCTGCTGGGAAACGCCACCAGCATGACTGGACTGGCCATTGACTGAACGAATTGGACTCCCGAGCGTCTCTCCAACCTCTTGCAGTCTACGGAAGGGCAATGCAGAGGGCACAATCATCCATTTCGATGGTCGTATTACTCAACTGTTGACGCGATGCGTTTCTGGCGTGAAAACTGCACTTTGCATTCCACTTCACTTCGATCACGTGACTCTTCGGAGGGTCAGTTTTTCCGAACTGCAGCAGTATAACACAAAGTTCCCCGGAGAGAGCTGGCACGGCTTGAACAATTGACCGTAGCTGCCACTCATCGTCGCAATCAAGCCCAACGAAACAAATGCCGCGGAAGCAATAGATCATGCGACAATGGAGAGCTCGGAAGCGGTCAGAGACGCACACATAAGAAGCGCAATTTCTCGAGTTCCCAATGCTCTTCCTTTCACTTCTACATCTTTGAGTTACACCTGCACTTCTCTCTCGTACAGTCGTAGAGTCTGTCCTCCCACGCCGTCAACACATCCTCCTACAGCTTATTGCAAAGGTACGTGCCGTGCTATTTACCAACTCACGTCCTTCGTTTTGAATCTTTATTCCGTGCTCTTTGCTTTGTTGTGCATCATTTGGCTGCTCATACCAAGCATGACTGACGGTGACGGCAGGCATAAACAACAATCGGGGGCCACAAACACACCATGGCACCTCACGCAAATGACACACATGGCTTTGCCACTGGCATGACAGCAACTCAAATACGCCAAGCACCATCAACGGACTTTGTGGTCGACGCTGCAAACGTCAGCTATGGGCAGGACGACATTCTGAGCAAGTACAACTACCGAACGACCTCGGTCAAGCGTGTAGATGGAAAGTATGTCGCGCAGCCGAAGAACACCGTTTATGACTTCAAGACCAAGCGGCACGTGGGCAAGGTCGGCGTCATGTTGGTCGGCCTTGGAGGTAACAACGGCACGACTGTGACCGCTGGTATCCTGGCCAACCGACGCAAACTGACATGGGAGACTCGAGAGGGTCCTCGAGCTGCCAATTACTACGGCTCCGTGGTCATGAGCTCCACCGTCAAGCTCGGCACAGAAGCAGAGACTGGCGAAGACGTCAACATTCCACTTCAGAGCATGCTTCCTATGGTACACCCCGACGACCTCGTCATTGGAGGATGGGACATCAGCGGTATGGACCTCGCCACAGCCATGGACCGAGCGCAAGTACTTGAGCCGACGCTGAAGTCGCTCGTTAAGAAGGAGATGGCCAACATCAAGCCACTCCCAAGTATCTACTACCCTGACTTCATTGCCGCAAACCAAGGAGATCGCGCTGATAACGTGATACCTGGCTCGAAAGCATCCATGGAGCATGTCGAGCACTTGCGAAAGGACATCCGGGATTTCAAGGCCGACAACGATTTGGATAGAGTTATCATATTATGGACAGCCAACACAGAGCGATACGCAGATATTGTACCTGGAGTGAATGATACCGCCAAGAACTTGATGGACTCCATCGCCGCTGGTAACGAAGAAATTTCGCCTTCGACCGTCTTCGCCGTCGCAAGTATCTTGGAGAACGCCCCCTTCATCAACGGCTCTCCACAAAATACCTTCGTCCCAGGTTGCATCCAGCTGGCAGAACAACACAACGCTTTCATCGGTGGCGACGACTTCAAGTCCGGTCAGACCAAGATGAAGTCCGCCCTCGTCGACTTCCTTATCAACGCCGGCATCAAACTCACGTCCATCGCAAGCTACAACCACCTCGGCAACAACGATGGCAAGAACCTCTCCTCCCAGAAGCAGTTCCGCTCCAAGGAGATCAGCAAGTCCAACGTCGTGGACGACATGGTCGCTGCAAACAACGTCCTCTACAAGAAAGACGAGCACCCAGACCACACCGTCGTCATCAAGTACATGCCTGCCGTCGGCGACAACAAGCGTGCTCTCGATGAGTACTACGCCGAGATCTTCCTTGGTGGTCACCAGACCATCAGCATATTCAACGTATGCGAGGACTCTCTGCTAGCCTCGCCTCTTATCATTGACTTGGTCTTGATTACCGAGCTCATGACCAGGATCCAATGGCGTCACGATGGCGAGGAGCAGTACAAGAACTTTAACAGTGTCCTGAGTGTATTGAGTTACATGCTCAAGGCGCCTTTGACGCCTTCTGGTACACCTGTTGTCAATGCATTGGCTAAGCAGAGGAGTGCTTTAATCAACATTATGCGGGCTTGTGTTGGTCTTGAGCCGGAGAATGACATGACGCTCGAGCACAAGCTGTTCTAAGGATGGAAGTGGTGGTTGTGATGGCGTTTGTGATCGATCTCCGCAAGTTTCAGGACTCAATAGAGTTATACCCATAGAATGAGACAATCGTGGTATAATTGTGACGCACATCCAATTGCTCTACTCCTTTCAAATAACTGACCAACAGGTCTGGTCAAGGCCGCCTTCTCACAGGGGTCTGCCATTAAATTGCCGGACAGCATGATATCTGTACACCTTCGCCGTCTTCACTCGTGTGTCTTTACCGCGCCAGATGAAGAATGCCACAAAAGACAGCATGAGCACCCCGATAGCGCCAATGGTGTTGAAGACATTCGCGGTGCCCACGCCAGCGATCCAAGCAGGCATGGCAAAAACAAAGATTGTGCTGAAGGTGTTCCGTACGAACGTCAAGCCAGTAGGTGCGTCTCCAATGATCTCTGCAACATCGTCAGTACTGTCGTAGCTAGAGCGACAATCGAAGGAAGTGAACCCAGCTGCCAGGCGAAGTCGTTGTAAGCGCAAGCTTCTGCCAGTATGTCTTTCGTGGGATGTTGGGCTTGAGATGGACCACACTGAGGTTCCTGGGTGGTGTATCAAGCTCAACATCCGTGTCAGCGGCCAGCGTCTTCGGTCGTTTCTCCTCGTCGTTGCTGCCACGGGCGTGTCCGGAGTGATCAGGCACATTATTGATACTGCCTTGTCGACCATCGAGGGTTTCGATGTGGGTGAACTTGGTCGCTTCGAAGCCGAAGACAAACATGACCAGCTGTACACCAAACCAGATCGCGCACCACCACCATACCTACCTCCATCTTTGTGACGATGATTGGGAAGGAAAGGGGCGAGGCAAGGGCAAGAGAATGTACACCCTCTCGGCGCGTGCCTCTTGTTGAGCGGAACCTGGGATCCGTCCGTGCCACCACCACCTAGGCTCTAGGTCTAGTCTACAACCGAACTCCGCTCACGATCCACCGCGGCATTCGCAAGCTCCAAGTACGATCCATCAAAGGGCTACCAAGTTAGGTAATGCCATGCGAAAGCAAGATAGCAGACTATAGTGCTTCCAGCTCCTGCTACGTCTGTTCTCTTTGCGATTGACTACTTGCAACATGCTCGCGTTCAGTGGCATGCTGGCCTTCCCGGCACTTCTTTGCCATGCCCGCGACATCACCTTTCCTCCGATCTCCGGCATGCAAACGCCGCTGACTGGCAATGGCGCCAACAATCGAGATCTTGACTTATCCCAGATCATGTTTGCAGGATTGACTACCTACGCGAACCTCCCGTATGTGCACTGTCTTGCCGCCGACGAAGAACACGTTGAACCATATGATATCGCGATTTTGGGAGCGCCTTTCGACACAGGAGTCACAGCCAGACCCGGAGCGAGATTTGGTCCCAATGGCATTCGGCAGGGATCACAATGAATAAGCCCGGATTTCTCCTGGAATGTCTATACTGGCATCTTGATCGTACAATGAGCAAATACCAATAATGGCCGGACCATGTGTAGGCAAGAACGCTTTCCAACAGGGATTGAAAGTCGTTGACTGTGGAGATGCCCCTCTGACCGTCCTAGTACGTCCTTGCAGTTCCCTGTCCACGCTCTCACTGACAGCTGAAAGGACAACACTATCGCCCTCAAACAGCTTGGTAGAGCACACGAGGTAGGAGCCCAGCACAGATTGGATGTCTTCAACTCTGACTTCGTAGATCGTCTCGAATCATAAAGCGAATGCCACTAAGCACGGTATCCCGCGCATCATACTGTAACTCTCGGCGGCGATCATACGACTACGCTGCCAGCATTGAGATCCACATACAACCATTGGGGACCAGTTTCTGTCATTCACTTCGACAGTCATCTAGACACTTGGGATCCCGATGTTCTGGGAGCGGGTCTATCTCATTATGCGTCAGTCCAGTATTGCTCTATTCAACCCGAAGGCTGACTAAGTCTTCGTCGATAGTGGCGTAAACCATGGCACATTCTTGCACATCGCGCATGAGGAGGGTTTAATCAAAAACTCATCGATCCACGCAGGAATCAGAGCGCCAGTCTCGAACAAGAAGTACGATTTCGCCAACGACAAGGCCTGTGGCTTCCACATCCTGAAGGCCCGACATCTCGACAGAATTGGCACTGCCGGCATCATTAAGACGTTGAAGGATCGAGTAGCTGGCTCGAAAGTCTACATTAGTGTCGACATCGGTGTGTACGCCTAGCTTGGCCATGTCAGCGGTTACTGACTGCTACATTTGCAGACGTGCTGGACCCAGCGTATGCGCCAGCGACAGGAACTGCTGAAGTGGGAGGCTGGACCACGAGAGAGCTTTTGACGATCCTGGATGGCCTGAGCGGCATCGAAGTTGTTGGGGCTGATTTCGGTAAGTGAATGTCAACCCAGCTCAAGCAGATTGCACTGTACTATTCTGACTCGCTCAGTCGAGGTCGCACCGATATACGACAGCCCAGGCGAAACTACAGTACTGGCTGCAGCTGAAGTCGTGCATTCGCTCATTCAGCTGATGGCCGATAAGCCTATGGAGTCGATGCGGAAGGACGAACTCTGAAATGAAAGCCGCTAGAGCAATGTGCATGTCGTTGACGTGTTTGCTTGGAGATCGACAGGACTTAGTACAGCAGCTGTCCGCGACGTGACAGCACAGCAGGTTGGCAAAAAGAAGCTCAAATGGTCTATCGGCTTTGTGCTGCTCCTTTCAGCAGACTCCCGAAGAGAAAGTCGGAGGTGGAGGGCTGAGTAGGCTCTCCCTGGAAAGGCTGAACGACTCCGACGCACGTTCAAATGGCAACATGGATAGTAAGCCGCCGTTGCGCTGGCTCGCGTAATTCCTTTATGACCATGTCTCCGCTTGTGTCATGGAACAAGCACGGTTATGAACAAAGTCCTGAAGACTTTACCGTTTGCTGTAGGGTTAAACCTGACGAGCAGTACAATATGTCTCGTCTCACCGAACAGCAGATATGCCAGCGAGATCGACGAGCGCAGTAAGATCAGCATGCCTCCAAAAAGATCATCAGCTCAGCCAGGTAATCCACCTCCCAACAGTCGCAGAACTACGAGAGCTGCTACAGCAAGCCAGAGAACTGCATTCGCGGCTTCTGGAAAGACTGCGGCCGGCGTAGGACCGCCAATGCTCAAGACACAATCACAGCCGAAATCCACCGCGCCCACGCCTACGCCTGCAACGAAGCCGAGAGCGACTACGTTGACAACAGAGAATGCACTATCAGGACTCCTACCACCTGAAACCCGTTTCTCAACTGGAGTCATCGAAGCACTTGTCGCTCCACGACCAGTACCTTCTCACCAAGCCAGTGTAGCCATCAAAGGTTGTATTCTTCTGCATGGTCCTCGGGCTATCCGCAAGTACAGCAACGATTTGGAGAATGATAATGAACGACTTGAACTCCAAAGGCTCAAAGCTGTTACAGATCCACGTGCAGCGGTCCCTATACCTCATCAAAGAGAGCCCGAGAAGACGACGGATCTTGACCATGGCGACTACGGCGACCTCGGAGGGTCTCGTCATCATAGTGGTCACTCACTGGGCGACGAGACCGATGACAACATAGACGATCGTCACGTTCAGCCGAATTACGACAAGGGCAAAAAGCCAGTGCACAAAGCCAACACTGCTCAAGACGCTGAGGAGCCAGGTGACACTCGCAGTGGCTTCCGCTTCGATGACCCAGCTGGTCGTGGGAGTCAGCAGTGTGAGGGCAGCAATCGCAAAGACAATGGCGGTGTTTCTCCTCTTCTGTCTGTCCCAATAGACGGTCCAGAAAAGGACTCTCCTACTGGCGTGGACACCATAGGGGCTGACATGGCTCCATCCCTGAGTATCCTGAAAGAAGACCATTCGGCGTCCAAGAAACGCAAGAGCCAAGTAGCTACTGATCAACGACCTGAGGTGGGAACGACCGATGGATCAGAACAGCAGAGCCCGACAAAACGAGCCCGTCATTCAGGCCAAGGTAAAGCCGAAGAAGCTCAGCAGCCACCAGTCTTACGCTCTGAGCCTATGGATCAAGCTCGGCTTACATCTTCTGCTGAACAAATGTCTCGCAAAGGCCACTTGGCTAAGAAGGGAGACCATCGTGTTGAAGACTCTGTTAAGGGCGGCCCTACACAGTCGGTTGGGACTTCAAGCATGTATTCTCCCAGTGAATACGAGAAGATCTACGAAATAGCGGGCTTTAGATAGTACTGTGGCTCTGGTCATGAGGTAGAGATTGTGTTGAAGGTAGATGCTGTGCCTTTTGTAAGATCGAGGACGCCAAGCCTTGCACAGATGTTGGACGTAGTCAAAACAAGTCCAGGATGTCTCAGGCTACCGACGATCACTCTGATCAGCGCAACGAGGTGCATGAGATTGAGGCATCAGCTGCATCGCCGGCGAAGGAGGAGAAACGTGGTGGAAAGAACAAGTAGAAGCGGAAATGTGAAAGTGAGTCGCAGTCGACGTCGGTAAATTGCCTGCAGTACTCGAAAGAGCAGAGGTCTTTTGATACACGTTCTGAGCCAAAGTCTGCCCGCAGTCTTCTGCTTGACGCGGAGTTTGCGTTCTGCATCGATAACAACCTTTCTGTAATCCTTCATCTGAGCCAAGCTCTATGCTGTGTTCACCTTTGCTGTCTGCATTCTTCGATATAGTCAGGACTGCCATCCTTAGCCAGATGCTGCTGAAATCATCCTTTCGCAGGCTGTCCTCTCGAGAACAGAGCATCGACCTTATCAAACTGCGCAAAAAGTTTCACGAAAGGCGAAGCAGCACTCGCCAGAGCTGCGCGTCTCTTCGTACCCTTCATTTCCTCAAGCTCACCGCCCAGCTGTTTCCACCACGAGCCCTTGAAGCCTTGATCTTTCGCCTTGATGTATGGAATCAGATCGGTGTCCCATCTGCTGTTCTCGTTGACTGCAAATTCGAAGATCCAGCGACACCAGTTCTCTGCGTTGTTGCAAGCGTCCACGAAGTGTTGGCCTGGGTTGTCGTACTTGCCCTTGAAGCCATCGACTGTGACGGTGCCTGATAGTGTGTCTCTGATGCTCTTCATCCATGAGCCAATCTGAGCAACCTGGAGGTCAAGTGATGGTAGTGATGGGAGCGGATTGTCGGAGGAGTAGAATTTGAGTGGTGCTGATGCGCTTCCGACGGACTGAACGTTGACCGATGGGCGGGTGCCGTTGCCAGTGGGCTGGTTCAAAGGAGGACTGGAAGATGCTGGCGCTGCGCCTCATGCAATGTTGTTCGTCTCGACATTGGTGTATGAGCCAAAGGGTGGGCCAGTGGCATGGCCGGTGCCTTTCTGCTGAGTCGGCACCCAAGCAGGCAAGTCGTTCTCATGATCCCATTCGAAGAGCGAATGGTAGGATCCATCGCGGATGTCCAGAAGGCAGCGGCACCCATCTTGAGGCTGTATCTCGAAGATGTATTGCACGCGGCGCGCGAGGCAATACCCCAACACATTCAGCTTGCCATCGACCCCAAGGGTCTTCATCTTGACCTTCTCACCAGGAGTGAGATGGAAGGAGTCGAAGCGCACATATGCTGGACCTGGTGGAGCTGGAGGCGGCATGCGTGGCAGAGCCAGATGAGCCTCGTAGAGGGGGATGGGGCCCCATACGATGTTGCCCATTGCATCGCGCGGTAGCGTGCCGCGAAGTTTTCTGCTGGTCATGGCGACCGGAGGCTGCATTGGCGGAGAAGGTGGCGGTGGAGGGAGAGTGCTGGCGGTGGCGCGGCGAGCACTTCGATGCTCGACCAGAGCACTTGCGGCGGTGGTGTAGGCTGCCATCTTGTCCTGGTGCCTCTTGGTGAATTCGAGGTCTTCTCTCGCATATTCGCGCTGAGCGCGATGGTCGTCGGTGAAGGCATAGAATGCCGCGAGACTGACGCGGCCGGCACGGTACTCTCAAACATAAAACTCCCATTTGAGGCCTCGCCTCCATTGCTTCAGCTGCTTCTGGTGCTTTCGGCTGGTGACGTCGCCTTGCGGAATGGCTTCGTCGAAGAGTATGGCCAGTATCAATGGCGAGTCCGGGAAAGAGCCGATGATACCGCAGTTGACAGAATCGCGAAAGAAGTCGGAGGCGGAGTCCAGAACAGCAGAGACGACAGAGAGGTTGGAGAGGCGGCGGGCGACAGGAAGCAGAAGAGAGCAGACGAGGAGGAGCGGCAGAAGAGTGCAGAAGTAGATGGCCAAATAGAGAGCCAGCTCTATTGGAAGCGCCATGGTGATGATCGCGTCGAGCAGTGGATGCTGTTGGTGGTGTTGGTGATGTCTAGTGGTCGTGGTGGTGTCTGCTGTATGCTCTGCTGTCGTCTTGGTGTTCAGAAAGAAGTTGAAGAAAGCGTACGAAAGAGAAATATAAGTATCTACGCCTCACAATAGCAGATACACAATAGAACGAAAAGTCGCCTTCGAGGTGAGGTGTACAATAGTAGAGCGTCAATAGAGCGCCCCATAGCGATTGTGACAATGCAGCCAACAATAGCTACGCTGAGCAGCTGTGCAAACCTCTCTTGATCATGATCGTAGTGCATGTAGCCTGTATTGTCGCTTCGTACCGTTCATTGTACGGTCGCTGCGTGCTATTGTCACCCGCCATGCTATAGTGAAGACTGCGGTATTGTCAGATCAGTCGTGCTGTTCGAGCAATAGGAAGGGAACAATAACAGTCGTGCTGCTGTTCAGTGTATTGTCGCTTCGTGCTATTGTTGTGCTCGAGTTTCCAATGAAGACTACGGCACCGTGGAATCAGCTGTGGCATTGAGGCGGGAGCGAAGGAGGAGATAGCATCAATGGCGTGCAGCGTATTGTGGCTTCGTGCTAGTCTATGAGAATCCCTGACATCTAGGCGAGACTGCGGCATTGATGGATCCTTGGCATCGTTGGAGCGCAAGTGAGGATGAAATATCGTCCCCGCGACCTCGATGTTGGCACATGAGGTCGGAAAAACACCTGCCCGTGCACGTGATCTTTGTACCATGATCGACCAATCACATCATCGCATTTGTCGACATGTCATTCCAGAACGACATCTCCAGGATTCCATTTCACCTCACTTCCAACATCGATATACAAAGATGGCAGGCAAATTCGAGCCGAAGCACAAAGTCGACTTGGACCCACCCAAGGACGACATCATCAGCGTGGACCATCTTGCCAAATGTGATGGTTCGTGCAGCGCAGCCAAACAGTGCTAGACTAGGGTTGGAGACATGCTGATGTCGTACAGGAAAGCACGAAGGCTTTCCGACGTATGTTGCGATCAAGGTCCGTGAAACCCATACTGATGTGGATGATGACGTGAGGGTAGGATGTTGATGTTGACCTTTCCGATGTAGGGAACGATCTTTGATGTTACTGGGAATAAGGCGTATGGGCCGGAGGGGAGTTATAAAGGTAAGATCGCGGTCCATGTGGCCTTTCGGAGATGCAGTCTGACTATGTCGTGCAAAAGTGTTCGCCGGCAGAGACGCGTCTCGAGCTCTAGCACAATCCTCCCTCAAAGACGAGGAGTGTCGGCCAGATTGGTACGATCTATCACCCGAGCACAAGAAAGTCCTGAATGATTGGTACACTTTCTTCAGCAAGCGGTACAACATCAAGGGAAAAGTTGAGGGCGCACAGAACACTGGCGAGGACCAGCCAGAAGAAGAGAAGCTGTGAGGTTAAATGATTGACTTAATCATTGTATGTACGTGTGTGTGCATTACAGAAGCAAAGCAGGCAAGCATGGCATTTCCCTTCCCCAAACCCCAGAACGCAGCAGAATCGCAAGAAAAACAGCACTCAATGGGGTATGTCCGTCATCTAACGCCTTCCGAACGCTCAAAGTTGCCTGCGCAATCGTGTATATCATTCAATTCGTTCATGTTCGTGGTTGTGTCTGTGGTTGCGGACGCAATCTTGGTCTCATAGACGCAGCTGTGCCTGCTGAGCACGACGCATCATAGCTTGTTGGCCGCATTGCTGACAGATTTGGTTGGCGCTGATCCACTCTCGCTTGATCTGCCAGGCGCCGAAGCAGGCGTGGTTGGGGTCATTACGAGCGAAGTGGCAGTGCTTGATCAGACGACGGCCGGCGTGGCCGCAGTGGAAGTGGATGACTTCGAACTGAGTGAAAGTCAGATCTGGTTCATAAATGTACAAGTCGGATGAGGTTGCTTACTTGGCACATGTTGGTGTCCGTGAAGATGTGGATCTTGCTACACAGGTTGGATTGGGTTCTGCTGGTTAAGCATGAGTATTGCTCTCTGCACATTCTTGCTTGATACTGACTTACCCGCAGGAGACTGGTTGGTCGGAGCAAGTACAACTATAGCAACGAGCCACCAAACGTCAATTACCTCCCGCACAGATGAGTAGACACAACGCGAGTCCAGAAAACAGAAGTTGAAGAAGTGAGGAGATGGATGGTGGTTGAGGAGTTCAATGCCCAACGTTCGAGGCTACACCAGCAGCTTTATGCTCTCGACAACGACTATGACAGAAGCACACACATGTCGTAGCTCATAACAGTCTCCACCCACTCCATGACAGGTCTCTCTGCCGCATCCTTGCCCTGTTGGCTCGACCAAGCATCTACACTGCTCACAAGCTTGGACAACATACCGACCAGGTCTCGATGACTCCAGATGCGTCACTGGACACGACGAGCACAATCTTTGGTTGAGCTCCCCATGCCATGCCTGCCATCTTCACGAAGAGACAATTGCGGTTGCGAGCTGCGGAGCAGTGTGATACAAGCGTCTGCGCATCAGTCCATTCAGTCTTGCTCAATTCTCAAAAGATGACACAAGATCATGAGAACCAGAAGGCAGCCTTGGTTCTCGAGCAGCAGCAAGTCCGCTTATATGCTATCTATCACTTTTACATCGCTCTTCCGCTCAGTTTCGGGTGACAATGCATTGTTCTTGCAGTTCTCGGGATCATCTTGAACATCCCGTCTCTTGACAGCCCGCGCAAGACCAAGCCGTCGTCGCACGGTGTGTGCATTGACAGCAAGAGAGGATGTCGTACATAGGCTCGCACAAGCGTCGTCCGTGCTTCCCCTAGCCCGGTACTCAGCTCGAGCCTGGCGTCTGCGCTTTGCCGAGTCTCGGCAAGATGCAGCACGGCGTGAGTTGCCGTGCCGGATGCTTCCGCCGTGCCCCTGGGGGTTGTTAGGCGCTCGAGCTGGTCTGAGCTGGTCGCACAGAAGTCGGGATCCTCGTCGGCGTTCGGTATCAGATATGACAGAATGCACAAGCAGGCAGAAAAAAGATTGCACCCTTGACATCGTGGGCCAAACCGTATCGATTTCTCCCGCGCAGAGTTTGGAACCATCCCACGTCCACGCTTCGACTGTGCTCGCGTCATTGGCGAGGAATGCATTTCACAGCGCTGCAAGCGATTCAGTGTGTCATTGCTGTGCGCACATAGACGGTTGTTGACGTGTAAGGTGCGATCTGTGTGTACTTCTGCCGATGGCCTGACTTACTGCGGTGCATGCGCAACACTCGCTGCATCGATGCCTTACTTGCCGCCTTTCCTATTCTTCCTCATCGCACGCTTTCTGCCTATGATCTGGTTACGCCGAGCCAGCTTTTCATCAATCGGCTTCTTCGGCTCCTTCTTAGCCTTGTCCGACTCTGGAGCCTTCTGTGCGCTCTCGGGTGCTCTCTTGCGCTTCCGCGAACCCGGCTTCTCATGCTTGGCGGGTCTCTTAGATGGTTTCGAAGCAGTGTCACCATCCTTGACAACCGTGCCGTCCTGGACAGCACGGCTTCGTTCGCGGGCCTTCTTCTCGCTGTCGTTCCTGCGCATAACCACCTGCGCGTTCTCGATCGCAAATTCCACAATCAATCTCTTCTTGCGATCCTGCATGTCTTCTCGGCTCAGCTTGCCCTGTCCGTCCTTGACCTGGTAGCCTATTGCGTGGCCGTTCAACCACCGCAGACCCTGAAGCGCATTCCGGTGAGTGTAGTATTCGATGAAGCCGTACCCACGGCTGCGGCCAGCACCAGTCTCTTCGCTGACTTTGCTTCCACCAGCGCTCTCGAACACGACCTTAGCTTGCTTCACAATGCCCTTGCCTTTCTTCTTGCGAGCCAAATCCGCTTCTCGCATCTCTTCGCCTCCGCGGGACACCTCTTCCTTGGAGAGTTGCTGTCTCAGACCCGCTTTCACATCCGTAGCAAAACCGACGACCGCTTCACGCGCGAGCTGCTTGAGTGCCTTGGAATCGATGGAACGTGGTAGGTTGCGAACAGACAGACGAGTGAGACTCAGATTGAGGGACGGATTGCTCTCGATGAGAGCCTTACGTTGCTTTGCGCTGGCCTCGCGCATAGCCTGTTCTGACGGTGGCAGCGGTTGCCATAACTTCGAGTTCGATGGTATGCTTCCTTCCGAAAGCAGATACAGTCGGCGCTTGTCGGTATCGCGCTTGTACCGACTCGCCACACCCTCTTCGGTCAATCTGCCAGCTTCCGATTTGTCTACTGCCCTCGAGACCTGCACCACTCGACCATCCAATGTGTACTGGCCGGTGGGGTCTTGGTCCTCATTCTGCAGTATCGAGCGTGTTTGCAATGCAGGTTGTCCGTCCTTGCTACTCTTGTCCGCAGATGGCGCTGGGATTCGTGCTGGGGCATTTCGTATGCATGCGTCGGCGTCCTCTTTCCTGTAGAAGCACACGAAGCCAGTGCCTTTGGAGCGCTCGGTCCCATAGTCCATGACTACTCTCGCGTATCGTGTGCTGCCGAACTGCGAGAAGTGATCTTCGAGGTCCTCGTCCGTGCATGTGAAAGGCAGATTGCGAACAAAGATCGTAGAAGACCGGTCATCTGGTTGCCGGGGCTCTCGCTCCTCCTCTTCGTCCATGTCGAGGTCTTCCTCATCTGGCTCATCTTCGTCGCTGCCTCCACCTTCGCTGCCGTCCTCTTCTGCGTCTGAAACGTCCTGATCAATGTGCTCCTCATCGGCACCACCCAGAGTAACACCGCCACCTGCCTCCTCTGCCTCCTCTTCCTGCTCCTCACTCTCATTCGCTGCCCCCTGGTAAGCGTTCTTCTCCACAGCCCAATCAACAGCTAGTGTCCTTCCATCGATCTCCTGCCCATTGACGCCCTCGATCGCTTTCTCCGCAGCCTTCCGTCCTCGCATCACAACAAATCCGAAGCCAGCCATCAATCCAGGTCCCTTCTTGGGAATATACGCTTTCTTGACCTTTCCGAAGCTCAAGAAGACCTTCTCGAGATCCCGATCTCGCTTGATGCTCCATGGCAGATTCCTCACAATGAGCTTTGTCTGCTGCGGCGCTTCCTGCTTCTTTCCATGCTTCTCATGCCCGCCCTCGCCTTCACGCTGTCTGGGCTCGGCGATCTCGATGCGGAGCTTGCGACCGTCCAGGACATGGCCGTTGAACTCTTGCTTCGCTTTCGCAGCATCCTCGGCGTCTGCGAACGTCACGAAGCCGTATCCTTTGCACTCTTTCTTCTCATTGTCGATTACGGCGACAGCGTGCTTGATGGGGTATGACTCGGAAAAGAGGTCGGTGAGAGTCTCGGAAGTGGCCGTGGGCGGTAAGGAGCGGACAAAGAGAGATCGCTTTTGCTGGACGGCTTTCTCTTGCGCTTCTGCAGATGTTTCGGTTGCTGCCTGAGGTGTGTCTTCTACGCTGTCGTCGTGCTGTTCAACAGTGACAGCGCTGCCGTTCGACAGCCTCTGCTTTTTCCTTGCAGGACCCATTATCTCTGGCTGAAGACTCGTGTCTGTGTTGCTTCTTGATGTGTTCAGAGCTATCCATAAATTTCAAAGTAGAGTCCACGCTAAAGAGATTAGATCATATCACGACCCTTGACTGGCTGGCAACGGCAGAACGCTAAGTAATGTTCGCAGATGCAAATAAGCTGCTCACCTCAACGAAAATACATTTAGTCTGGATGTAACGAGCTGTATATGGAGTAAGTGCTGAAACTGTGACCAGGCATATGGTAGTAGAAGAGACTTCTTTGTCGCGATTGCACAGTTGACATGATGAGCTTTTCTTGCTAATGCTGGCCCTCGAAGCTCTATGGTCTAGTCGCATGATACAGCTACTGTACAATGTCATGAGCGCGTAACACTTTGTTCCTGAAGCACCAAATGCAATGCCTCAATCACTTCTTCGCGCTCTTCTCTTCCTCTTCTGCAGTCCTCTTGACACCCTTCACGAATGCCTCGACTGCATCGCCGCCACCCAAGGGCATGCTTCCACCTCTGATTAGTCCACCATTCTCGACCTTGAGACCCAGGGCCTCGCCAATCATTGGAAGTCCACCATCCCGCAGCGCCACGGTCAGAGAGCCAAGGCTCTGCTGTAGCTGAGGCGAGCGCAAGACACGGACGAGAATGTCTTTCTTCTGGCCTTGCGAAAGTGTCTCAATGGCTGCTTGAGCTGTTGCTGGAGTGGCTTCAGCTGCCGAGCTCGATGACTCGGATTCTTGAGCGAGCAAGAACAGCTCCGGCGGAAGTAGTGTGCAAAGATGATCTATTTGCTGTGCCGAAGCGTTGGCGATATACGCTGTTGTTGTCGATGATGGCAATAGGTCGGGCAGTGTGGTAAAGGGCTTCTCTGCTTGTTGCTGCTGTCCGCCGCCTTGCTTGCCGCCGTTGAGCGAGTTGAGAAAGTTCTGCACGATGGCGTTCGTGTCCTGTGGCGCTGACGAGGATGAGTTGGCACTACCTAAGGAAGCAAAGGTCAGCAAGGGCTCTTGGCTTTGAAGTCTCGACGCAAAGCAGGCTAAGCAGGAAGCGGACGGGTGGTCAAGCACAGCAAGATGATTTCTCGATGTTCGCATACATTGCCCCAGCGCGCCTTTTGCCCCGAGCCGGTCCGATTCCCTTCCTGCCTGCGCCTTGTGACATTCCGACCTGTAACGCCAACCAGATACAATTCCATGACTTACGCTCTGCCTCCATCTGCACCACCCTCTCTGCTGGCCGAGCCCTCTTCGCGAGGATCTCCGCCGGTGGCATCCTGACCAGCACCACCAGATCCCTGTCGCTCGAGCGATGGTCCTCCATCAACCTCCACCGCGTCTGCATCGCCATCTGGGCCTGCGTCACCGCCACCCCTCCGCATGTCCTCCACCTCGCCCTCGACGTCCACATCTTCACCCTGCAGCAGTGCATCGACGATCTGACCCAACCGCTGATCTCTGTTGCTGAACCAACTCAACTCGCCGCTCTTCGACTGTGACTTGCTTTGCATCCAGAAGAAATGTCTCTGCCCGCTGGATGTGAACTTGAGGACGAAGATGCGGCCGTTGGTGGGCGAGTTGAGGTCGTCGGTGCCTTGCTCTTTGACCAGCGGAAAGAACTGGCCGTCGGTTGGAAACATGATGAGATCCATGTCTGGCTCGGTTGCTGGTGCAGAGCGTGGGCGCCAGCAGAAGTGGAGCAGGTCGTCTTCGGAGTAGAGGTAGACGTAGCCTGGTGTTGGGTCTGGCTTGACTTTGCGGCCCTCAAGATCGCAGCGGCCGGCTTTGAAGGTGATGAGAGGAGTTGCCGCCATGTTGTGTGGTGTGGCGATGGTTCGTGAAGTGTTTGTGTTGTGATGTCGTGTGATGGGCTTGCAGTGTTTAGAAGCTCACACAGCTGCGTCTGCGTGTGCGTGGAGAGACTGGAGCGAGACGCGATCAGCGATGACCGCTAGCGCGCGGCAGACGGCAGCAACCGCAGCTCGGACTGAGAACTGCGCACGGCAGGACTTGAATCGTGCCTTCCGCTTGGCACTCCAAATTGTATCGCACGTCGGACGCTTCATCTCAGGCATAACGCCAGACTCTACTAACGAACAGCAACCCTCTCCTTCTTGGTACGCACGATCTTCGATCCCCGACCACCACAATACACACCGAAACTAATTGGCCATTCTCACAGCTGGCCACCATGTCGTCCGAACAGCCCCAGACCAAGAAGTTCCAGAAGGGCGAGCGGGTTATCACCCCAGCTGCGCAAAAGGCCAGCAAGTACTACCCGGCCGAGGACGTTTCCGCACCAAAGACGGTACGAATTCCCCTGCGAGAGATGAGAGACGAGAGATGAGATGTGCAATTGGGCAAGAGATGGGAGCGCTGGAGGAATCGCGATGGCTTCACATCAAGAAAGCGCACGCTAACAATTGAGACACACAGACCCGCAAGGCTCTCCGCCCATACAAGCCACGCCAGTCGCTCAAGCCCGGAACCGTGCTGATCCTCCTCGCTGGCCGCTTCCGAGGTAAGCGCGTGGTTCTGCTCAACGTCCTCGAGCAGGGCACTCTCCTTGTCACCGGCCCATTCAAGGTTAACGGTGTGCCTCTCCGCCGCGTCAACGCCCGCTACGTCATCGCCACCAAGACCACTGTTCCACTCGACGGCCTCGACGCATCGACCGTGAAGAAGGCCAGCGACGAGAAGTACTTCGCACGCGACAAGAAGGCAGACAAGAAGGGCAGCGAGGAGGCTTTCTTCAAGCAGGCATCCGGCGAGAAGCCAGAGAAGAAGCAGACTTCCACCGAGCGCGCAGAGGACCAGAAGAAGATCGACAAGGCTCTTCTGTCCGTGATCAAGAAGGAGCCATTGCTCCAGGGATACCTCAGCACCAACTTCAGCCTGCGGAAAGGTGACAAGCCACATGAGATGGTCTTCTAGATGCAATACCAGCGTGCGGCTATACCAAGGGAAAGACTGGGCTCATGGTGGTGTTGGTCGTTGGCGTTGATCATGTTTGCGTCGCATCGCATAGGCGACGAGGTTCGGCCGAACAGCTCCATACCATGCTGAATCAATGAAACTTCGTAAAACGCAGACACAATAATGATCAGATGAGATGAACTATGGGAC
Organism: Fulvia fulva; assembly: GCF_020509005.1. NCBI lineage: Eukaryota > Fungi > Ascomycota > Dothideomycetes > Mycosphaerellales > Mycosphaerellaceae > Fulvia > Fulvia fulva. The sequence continues at coordinate 3,989,621 of NC_063012.1, forward strand.
AGTCGCAGATGCTTAGCCAAGTCATGTGGATAGACCGAGGTGAGAGGCGTCCACGGCCATGAACCGCTTCCATTACCACAGGCCAGCATTATGTATACGCACAAGTTTCCACCCTTTCGCCAATTCTACGCAAAGCGCACTGCCGGTGCATGGTTTCAGACTGACCTCCCTTACACTCGAAAGCCAACCTCATCTCTATCATGTGAACTTCCCTCACATCAATGCTTCGTGCTATCTACTATGCAGACATGCTCTCAATCAGCGACCAAGACTCGACAGCTGAAATACCGTCTGCATATGACATCTCGACGTTCAATAGACACGCATATGCTTCTTCGATTTCCACATGTAATTCATCACCAGATCGCCACCATTAATCTCACATGTGATCAGCAGGCAATCCTCGTCACTGTCATCGGCCTTGGCACAGCATTCCATCTTCCAAGGATCGCCTTTGCCAACTTCCTGTGCACATACACCATCACTAGCTCACCACCGTTACGATGCATCTTCTGTGCTACAGCCGCCTCGCTCTAGGTGTCGCAATACCAGCTATTGCAGTCTACATCACTCCCAAAGAGAACTCTTCCGATGGTCATGACTCCCAGACCCCGCCACCACAACGAAACGAAAAATGATACGACACATTTACACCAAGAGCGATACTTTCTGCATAACGTATGTCCTGTCTAACCCTCTCCCGTCGTTCCTTCGATGGCTGGACTGGGATGATTATGTACAAATGCCACTCCAACTGGTCAATCTGATGGACCAGAACCCCCCGGAACGCCATGCATAAATCGCATCACATCATGGCCATCATCACATCAAAGCCATGAACTTCGCATCTCTCATTATTACGAAACAAACATTACTATCGCCGCGACTGCGAGCGGCCGCCATATGTCCGCGTTCTACGATCATCTGAGCTTGCGCTACCTGTGAGGGAAAAGGTCAGTGCTGCGTCAATTCGATTCGTATAAGGATCACAACTTACTCGAACTTGTATAGTAATCACTCGAGTAAGAATACTCTGTGCCACCATGCTTTTCATCCCTCCTGTCATGCCTCCTCTTAAGGCCAAGGATCGCCCACAATGCAGCAAGTCCAGCACCAACGCCGAGGATACCTTTGCTCTTGTTGTGGTCGCTGTGTCGGGAAGTGCGATCGACTCGAGCTGGTGGTCGTGCGGCGCCATACCAGGTTCTGCCTCCATGTCGTGAATCGTGGTGGGAGTAGCGCTCGTACTCTTCGACTTCGGTGCGGCGGCTGCGTTTCTTCTTGCCCAGGCCGAAACACGCGAGGCAGCCGTCTAGGAGACCCTTGAGGCAGCAGTAGAAGCAGAGCAGACCGAGGAGTAGGAGGCCGGCGAGGACACCGATGACGATACCGGCAATGGCACCTCCGGACAGGCCCCCTCCACCTCCGTTCATTTCGCCGCTGGTGAGGGTGACATTGGCGCCTGTGGGGACTGGAGCGATGAAGGCGACGGTCGTGGTTGGGGTCTTGGTTGCAGTAACGACTGTGTTGTCAGAGCTGGTCGGTCGAATTGGTGCTCCTGCTGTTGCGCCTGGAGTTGTGTAGGAGCTGTAGTATGCTGAGCTGCTACCGCCCGCTGCGCTCGTGCACTGGCCGTCCTTGAAGCAGTATTGCCCACTGGCGCAGCAGATGGAGCCACACGGCGATTCGTTGTTCGCGTAGTTGCAAGCTATGCCAGTCGCGGCCGCACCTCCTATGTACGTGCTCATGACGGTCGTTCTGGTGACCAGATCTGTCTCAACATAGGTGGAGGTGATGTATTGCCAGTATCCACCCGATGCTGCTGCCGTGACCTGGCCAGCGTTACAGACTGCTTGACCGGCGGAATTCGTGCCGCAAGTCTCGCCAGCTGCGCAGCATATCTGCTTGTAGTAGCCGCATGGTGTGCAGTCGCGAGCAAACAGCTCTTCGAGTTCGAAGCCGACGTTGGGGAAAGCGAGTGAATGCCGCGGGGCGAGCAAGATGGTGGTGATGAGCTGTAGCAGCGGTCGCGGCGTTTGGTGGAAGCGCATGGCGCTCGTGGAGCCCTCGTGGGCGCAGGAATGAGAGGGTTCTCGGAGTGGAATGCTCGGAATGGGTTGAGTGGGAGATAGCGGTAGCGGTAGCTGTCGAGGAATGTCAGGTAACCCCACTTCTTGAGCTTCACTTCCTTAGTGCGTTCGTCTTGTTCGGGTCTTGCAGTTGCACTTTGCGACGACGAGGGTACAATGCAAGTGTCCGGTATGGATGCTGTACAACAAAGTCAGAGGCCGGCAGAAGTGACAGAGAGTAGACGAGTGCTCAGCGTGTGCGTTCTGCGAGTCGCTGCTCCTGCTGAAGTGTCGATGGCTGGAGTGGCTGGTAGCTAGCAAGGCCGATCCAGCCTCGTCGGAAGAACACGAAAACACGTCACGACTCTCGATCTAGCTGTCGCAGACGTTTCGTCACCGCTGGAAGAGATGTTGCAATGCCGTGCGCGTTTCGCGGTATGCTCTTGCGGTCCAACGTTCTGCGTGCCATGTGAGGCTTTCGCCAAACATCGGATGCGTTCCCAAAGCAACGGTATCGATACATGTAGTTTTAGGTTCAGCACAGGCCAAGCGTTCTTCACGCTTGACACTCACAGAACATCAATGTATGCGACCGGATGTATATGATGGTTTTATGTACACAAGGCGATGACACTGCTGTAGCACCCAACGCAAGCTTTCATCTCTGGAGGCCAGTCGGTCTAGAAATCCGTCGATGATCGCGGTTTGGGCAGGTCTGTCATGGCTATACCCGTCGCAGTCTGGCCACTGTCCATCTCTGTCTCTATGCCACTACCAGGCAGCTCAGATACATGACGTGGCTCTGGCTGGCCCCAAGAGTAGCCCGGCGGAGGTGAATATGGCGGCTGTGGTGATGAGTTCGGGTGCGATTGCATAGATGGGGAGCTCTGCCAGCTTTCTGCTGATGTGTTAGCTAACTTTCGATCGGAAGGTGTGCGTCTCAACGTACGTGGCATATGTTTGTAAGAGGTAGCACCTGCTTGCGCACGCAGCTCCGACAGTCGTGTCTGCTGAGTCTCAGACACTTCTCCCTCCGGCTTTGCTTCGCGCTCAACCCGCCTGCGCCGTCTGTACAGCCACAGAAGACCGAAGATAAACGCGGCCAAGACAGCAACACCACCAACGACGCCTCCGGCTATGGCACCAGTGTTGCTGCTCGAGGAATGAGGCGTTGATGAAGGCGTAGGTGTCGAAGAGCCGGTCGAGCTGGGGGTAGAGTAGGTGTCATTTAGGCTCAAGAAAGGCTCAGCCAGTGTCGGATTGCTCGAGAGGAAGGCTGCAGATAGACTACCCGCAGGGCAGCCAGTGGTACCAGTGCAAGGGTTTGTCGAGCAGCATCCCCAGAAGGGCGGAACTGTGAAGCCGCATGTATAGAACTGTCCTGAGTTGCATTGTTGGTCTGGTATCTCGCCATGCTGATCTGCGTCGAAACTAGTCGATACCAGGTCTCCGGCTGCGCAGCCAGTCGCTCCGCAAGGGTTGGTTCCACAGCATCCCACAAACCGGCTGCCTTCGACGCAAGAGTAGAAGTCCCCGCCTGAGGGGCAAGACATGTTTGGGGTTGTCATTTTGGCGTTGTCAACCAGGGAGTCAGTCAACAGAGCGTGTGATGAGAATGAGGGAATCAGGTCGATGTAGGTAAGAAGAACCACAATGAGCTTCTATCGAATCGTCAGCGTACCCGTAACGCAACAGCAGAGCCACGGCGGGATCGCCGTGTGTAGATCCGAAGGCCCAGTGCGCGTGGCCTTCCAAGACCATGTGGCTATGTTCAAGTACCGGACAGCGCATGGGTACCTTCCTGCACAACCTACAGAAGAATCGGCAACGCCATAAGCTCCGACCTGAGGATACGAGATAACAATTATTGACTCTGAACTGCATCGAGCGCATGACGAAATATGTTGTCGCGCTAGGTAGCATGGGTTGTACCAAACCGCAATGGCACGCACAGCTGTATCTTTCGCAGTGTGTTGAGGTGCTGGTGAATGGTGAATCCTTTATCTCACCAGTAGGGCTTGCTGTTAGAGTTGTGGAACCAAAGCGTAGGAGGAGCGTCAGCTGCAGTCGTAAAGTCTTGGTGGCGTGTGCCGAGCGCGAGTTGAAGTCGCCTTGAGCCTGGCATCACAGCGATAGTGCTCCTCTCGCACGTTGGTCATCTGTAACAAGACAGTGGACTTATGTTCTTAGGTCGTTCACGTATAGAGAGAGATTCTTTGTTGGCCGAGCCATGACGCTGCAGGTATTCGCCGATAGGCGACATTTCAGCCCTGGGCGACACCTCAGGCGAGTCAGGCATAGCCAAAACCATTAGCAGGACACCCATTTCCTCATGCGGCGTGAATCTGGTTCTGCGGGAGTGATCAGCGTGACAAAGAAGCTGAAGTTGATGTAAAATGACCACACATGGTTCCCTGCTCGTTTCGAAATTAGAACTGCGTGCCAAGCACATTGCAGCCGACGATAACACCTTTTGTACAGTCCTGGGCATAGTTTTTACAACCCCTGTATTTACGCTAACCCCTTCCGGCTATCCATGTCCATCTCAGAAGGTGTTGCTACCTTCAATCTCATTATCCACACACTCACACACGCGCTATCTATCGCCACCATGCCGAAGGGACGCGTCTTTACCGAATTCGAGAAGGGCGAGATGTGGTCTCTTCACAAACACGCCCACTGGCCGCTGCAGCAGATTGCAGACGCCCTTCACACTAACAAAGGCTCTGTCTCTTCAGTAATCTCACGGCTTAAAAGAGTGCCACCTTCCACACCGAAGAAGAGAGGCCCACCACCTGTAATCAACACCTCCAAGCGTCAGCGACTTGTCCATCGAGCCACCACTAATGCCAACAGCCGCCGCCTACGATACGAACAGATTGCCGCGATAGAGGGCATCTTCAGCGACGTCCGGACAGTAAGAGCTGCGTTTGAGAAGGAGGGCTTCTCACGATATGTCGTAACACGCAAGCCGTTGTTGACTGAGAAACACAAGGAGGCACGGCTTCGATGGGCAAGGGCTCATATTAAATGGACAGTGGAACAGTGGGCTCAGGTCCTTTGGACAGATGAAGCTTCATTCAGGTGTGGAATATTCGGACAGGTCTATGTGACACGCAGGGCAGATGAGGCTTATCACGAACACTGTCTTAAAAGGCACGCTTCCGCAAGTTCTTAGCCTGTATGATATGGGGCTGTATCTCTGCAGATAGACCTATGGAAGTCCATATATTCGAGAAGGGCTCTGTCGACGGTGAGGTGTATCATAGCCAGATTGTCCCTCTTATTCACACGGCAATTGAGAAGCAGCGAGTGTCAACAGGCTCGCAGGACTGCATTGTTATGCAAGACAACGCCTCAATCCATAAGGCGAAGGCAACGGTGAGTCTATTTAAGGAGAAGGGCCTACACCTTATGGAATGGCCAGCCAATTCACCAGATCTCAACCCTATTGAGAATCTATAGGCTCTTCTTAAGCATAGGGTAGGTGCTCATTTTCCTACAACACGAGATGAGGTAATAGCTGCTATCAAGATTGAATGGGCCAAGCTCGCACCTGAGGACATACAACGTATATGCAAGAGTATGCGAGAACGCTGCGAGGCAGTAATAGCCAACAATGGAGGACACACCAGGTGGTGAGCTACGCCAAGCAGTGGATACATCCTTCCTAATGAGGAAAGGTGGAAGAACAGGGGTTGTAAAAACTATGCCCAGGACTGTACACTTTACGCCGCATCCATCTCCGATACCTCCAGAATGCTATGCTTCGTCTGCATGTTTCTGTACACTTTCACAATGCTTTCCTGGTCGTCCCTGAACGCCGACGCTCGAACAATCCCCCAAGATCCGCTCTATGCATTCCTGCTGCTTGGCACCTTCTGAATCAGAGGCATATGAGCGTCGGGCCTAAATCGCCTCCTGATCAACCAGAACATGGCTGTCACCATGATATAGATGCGCGCTATATCAAGTAGCGATCTTAGGCTGACAGGCACGACCGGCTCCTTTCGATACTCGTCATGCCGCTCTCGTGCAGCCACGAAGAGACTCGGATCATCGGTGATAACGCCATCCATTTTGCGACGAATACACCATTCCATCCTGTCGGCATCGTTCACTGTCCAGGCAAGGAGTTGTCGACTCTCCTCGCGCCGGTCTCTCATGAAGCTCTTGCCTCCAGGCGCAAGCAACATGGGACACAGCATGTTGAAGCCTACATTCGGCACATCGAAGAAGTGTCGAGCATACGATAATTTATATCCGATATGCATAACCGGAAATCCTGGGAGATACTTCTCGGCCAGGCTGAGGTACTTTGCAGCCCACAATCCAAGGACCAGGCGCTCAGCCCACGGCTTCCCGGTTGCCTTCACCTCTGCAATTGTGGAGCCAATCAGGCGCATGATGGTGTCGGACTTGTTGTCGAGCTTGATGTCCAGCAACAGCCAGACCTTCTCCATTCCTGGTTGAGTGAGATGTTCCAGCAAATCCTTTAGCCGTGGCATGGGCACATGAGGTGTCGCCAGCGTTCGTAAGTCCTTGATCTGGTCCCAAGTACAGTCAAGGACCCTTTCCTTCTTTCCGAAGCACCGCTTCAGTGTCTGGTCGTGGCACAACACCACAACATCGTCCTTGGTGAGATGTAAGTCAGTCTCGATGGCATGAGCTCCAGCCTTTATGGCCTCATCGAACGCCAGCAGGGTATTCTCCGGGAATCGTGCTTTGTAGCCTCTGTGGGCGATGCACTGCGGCATCTGCCTTTTCTGGTCATCTCTCACTGCCTTTGCGAATCTTGGTATTGGAAAGACAGTGTCCTCCGGAATGGTCACCGGCGAGTCAAGCTGTTCAACACCAGGCTGAACCAGCATCGGCGGTATCACTGTTGGTCGCGCGAGCGCAGGCGATGGCTCGCCGGTCCCGGCGTTCATGTTGCCCGATCCGAACAGCCGCCTGCTGGACAAGGCGAGCAAGGTTGTGTGACAGAGTGGTGCAGTTGTGCGGGCGGCGCACGGTGTGAGGATGTGGCGCAAAGCAATAGTTGCGACTGATGGGAGTCCATGTGGACCGGAGATAGAGTTAAGTGTGGCAGCAGCAGGTGAAGGAATCGAGAAAGTTGCGACAGACGCTGCTGCGACACCAAGGCAGATCAGGCGCCGAGGTTGCCCCTTCGATAGCTGTCTTAGCAAGCCACCTGCCATCTAAAGCTCCCAAGCGCTCACTAGATCGACACGTTGCAGAGTCCATGTCTAGCCGCTTTCTTACACTAAGTGTTGCGTGGCCTTCGTGACCATGGAGGGCCTGCCATCGTCTCCGATCGAGGCTATCAAGCGAACGGCATTCCAAACCCATGTGATGAGAACCCGGACGTTTGAGACGCCGATGGGCAACGATGAACGAGATCGGAGAGGGTTATAGCTCCGCACCGCTGGGTCTCCTTGCATGGTTGATCGCTTCTCAACCAATCTGATCCAGTCACTGTTATGCTTAGCCAGCAAGCGTATCGTTTTAGCGCCTTGTCCACAAGCAAGCTTTACGATCAGCCATACCCATGCGTGCCATGTTACACAAGATCCACTCACTCTTCGTGATTGCTCTTCCCACTTCCACATCGAAAAAATGCTTTACACTCCGCACCACGCGAAGGGCCAACTCTGTTTGAGCAGCGGACAAGGGAGCCTACTGGAGGGTGCAGTCCGCGTCTGTCCGGCATGGATCATCAGCATCAGCCTGACAGACAGACCGACCATGTCTCAGCGACGGAAAAGGAGAAGCACCCATGACGCCGTGTTGACAAAGGCCTTTAAGGCTGCCCGAAGTGTGTTGGAATGTAGCGAGCGGCGTGCTACTGCTTGTTCGCTCGCAAGCTCTACACAACACAATACCCATTGGCGTCAATGTTTCAAAACAAATTGACAATGTGGTCCACAACATTCATCCTGACCCAAGCGTCCTCATCGCTTCATGGCCCTCAATTGTCCTCAGACCTTCGTCGGCGGTCGTATAAATCTTCCTATGATCCTGCTAACGTGCTTAGAATATTCGCAACTCTAGGGTGCAATACAGGCCAGCAAATAAACCAGGCAGATACGATCACCTCTGACCGCCCACGACCGAAGGACCACGCCTACTACGATACTCTCAGATCCGTGCCTCCGCGGAATAGACCAACATGGCGAACGAGCAGAATTTTCGACAAGTCTTTCCACCTTCCAGAGGCAACCGCAGCCTCAGTTGCAACGTCGGATCCTTCAGAAGCCGCAACTCCATGACCTCCATCTCCGGTCCGGCCAAGTTAGACACCATCATCGATGAAGATCTCATGTGCAAGAAAGCTTTGTATTACCGTAACAACAGTGTCCGACGCAGTGTCAGTCATCATGTCCAAGCATCTGGCGGCGTGTGCATGGATGAAGATCTCATGTACAAGAGCTGTACGTACCAGCAGAGGCATCGAGCTCGGACTACCACTGGCAACAACATGACTTCTGACAAAAGATCCTTTGAAGAGTACTTGGCGATCGAGAGAATGTACGCAGAGTACCGAGCTTGCGCTGCAGGCAACCCCTTCTACGGCGACGATGACTTCGTTCACACTGCTGCTTCATCTCACTTAAAGCATCATCTGCCCATGGGTAGCAACGTCAGACGAGTTTCCCGAGCTTGCGCTGCAGATGAGTCATCTTTGGATGCAGCTTTGTCCTATTCGGAGCATGACCTGCCCGGGTTCTGCAAGGTCGACCAACCTTGCCGCAGCGACTCAGTCGATGAGTGCCTACCGCGTCCTGTCGAGGCAGTCCAGTCCTACCCTCAGCATGATCCACCCATGAGCGTCGAGGTCAAACCACTAGCCCGTAGTGCTTCGGTACGCGACCGTCTAGCGAGACCGGTCAAGGCACTTCAGTCATACGTTGGCGGGTTGCAGCGAAATAATACTCATCTCGGAAACTGCAGCAGACGGGTCTCGTCAGTCACTGAAGCTTCACAGCTAAGTTTTGCCTGGACAGGTGAGAAAAGACTTGAATGCGGCACTTTGGCTGTGCGGCGAGCAAAGATTTAGAGGCTTTCGGTGGATAGCAGAGGCGCTACGAAGTGTATAGGAACACATGTAGTGTCAAATGGGAAAATCATGAAAATCAAGACGCCCATTCTCAGTGCATCGTTCGATCCTCCATGTTATCCGTGGATCGCAAAACAAATACCTTTGTGCGGAGAGTCACTCCACACCAACTTCGAATCGACGTAATGTCCTTGTTGATCAGGTGTTGCCGTTGCTAACATGTAATGATTCGAGTTTGAGCATGACATGGCAGAGTGCGCGATGAGACGCAACAATTAGTATCAATACCCGTGGCGCTGTAGTCGAGAATGACTCTCGCAGTGTCAAATACGAATGTGTTAAAGACATTGTCGGCACATGCTGAACATCATCACGTCGCTAAACAAGTATAGGGTATCGCGGAGCTACGCTCACTCACGAGTAGTACATGGCGCCAATACAACACATCACACAAGGATTCTCACTGCGCCCTCAGCGCTTCCCTTCTCAGCGCACTTTCCGCCAACCTCCTGCTCCAGCGCTTCTGCTCCTCAATAAAATCAGCATTGATCTCTAGCAGTTGCTCTGTCTGCACTCTCAAGCTTTCAAGTGTTCCCTCAAGTGTGATTTTCGCAGGCTCATTGCTGTCTAGGCTAGCGACACTGTGCTGACCATTTGCAGCACGGCTCTCACCGTCAACAGTAGCGTCCCGAGAGCTGTCTTGATTTTCGTTGTATGGGTCATCGTCAGAGACTGAGGGCGATTCCGCTTCGTGCTCTACTACCACGGCGTTGGGCGGTGTAGAGACCATGACGATACCATCTGCTGATGTTGTGACTGTCACGGTGTTGTTGTCGTTCGTCGCGAGTGCATCGTCATCATCTTCGTTGTCGGCCAGTGGGGTTTTCTCTCTGTTGATGAAGACATGGGACAGACTACGAGATGGAGTCTCGAATCGCTCCATCGGCTGCAATGTCGCACTCTGAGGTTGCGGTTGAACTCGCGCCTGGGCTTGAGCATGTCGCATCTGCATTAGTTGCTGCTGGAAGGCGATGAGTGCCTCTTCGGCCATTGCTTTCTCGTTCTTCGCCGCTGACAGGTTCGATGCAAGCTCAACGAGATGACCGTCCTTCATCTTTGCTTCTTGTCTCGAAGCATTGAGGGCATTCTGCAGTTGTCTCAGCTCTGCTTGAACCGCCATCAACTGCTCTTCAGCGACAGCTTTCTCGCCCTTGGCAACGGCTAGTGAAGACGCGAGGTCAGCGACGTGCTCTTTCTCGACTCCGGCTGAGGCATCCAGACCACTGTGTAGTTGCTGTAGCTCTTGACTGCTGCGGAATAAGGCTTCTTCAGCGTCACGTCGACGGTACTCGTGCTCCTTCATCTGGTATAGGGCATTCTGAAGCTCGCGTTGCGTCGCCTCATGCTTCTGCGCCTCCTCTTCCATTTCGCGATTATGCTGCATGTTGAGCTCATTCAGCTGTCTGGAAATGTTTGCTTCACGCGCATCGAGCTCTCTGGAAGAGGCGCGCATGGTGTCCTGTACGCGATCAAGCTCTTCTTCCAAGCCGCGCTTTTCGGCTGCCAGATACGCAATAGTGTCGTCCTTTTCTTGCGCGTCTTCTCGGAACAGCCGTTCCAGATTCTGTACACGCTCAAGCTCTTCTCGTGCACGGGATAAGGCTTCTTCTGCGTGATTGTTCTGTTCCTCGAGGCTGGCGATGCGGCTATTCTTCTGCTTTTGAGCTTCCTCGAACATCGGAAGAGCGTCCTGCAAACCTTTGAGCTCATACTGTGCATGTGCCAGCGACTCTTCGATCTCTTCTTTCTCACTTTCGAGATGCGCAATGCGGCCTTCCCGTTCTCTGGCTTGCTGTTCGAAATTATCTTTGTCCTCACGCAGAGAGCTTTCATCTTCTTGCAGACCTGCCAGCTGGGACTTCAGCTCTTCCATCTCAGCATCCTGTTCCGCCAAGCGGACCTGCAGCGCATCGTGAGCTTGCTGAAGTGCTGCTCTGCTGTCAGATGCACTGCTGTCCGAAGTTTCCTTCATTGACTTTGCACTTTGAAGCTCCTCCTGCGCTGTTGCGAGCGCAGCGGTGGCTTCTTCATGAGCGGACTTTTCTTTCCGTAACGCAAGCTTTCCTTCCTCAACTTCAGCCCGGGAGGCTTCTAGATCCTTTTTGATGCTTTCCGCCTCAGTCTTGAAGTTTTCATCCGCCTCGTTTGCTGCAGCGGCGGACGCATCCCGCTGTTCAGCTAGGAGTTGTTGGAGTTTCGCTACTTCTTTGTTGAGCTCGTCCTCGGTGGTCGTCCAGCCGGACTTCTCCGTGTCGTATGCACTGGCCTTTTCTTGCAACTCTTTCAGCAGGGCAGCATTGTCTTCTCTGAACGAATTGGCCTGCTCGACCTCTGCGCGTGACTTCTTGAGCTGATCTTGGAGTGCCTGGAGTCGTTCAGCTGCCTCGGATGCATCGCTACTGGATGCTTTGAGGGTGTTCGCCTCTTCTCGCAATGAGTCGAGCTCTTGCTGCAAAGATTTATTCGTTCCTTCAGCTGCGACAGCAGCAGCTTGAGATTCTTGCAGTAAAATCTTTGTCTGGTCGATCTCGTCCTTCAGGGCTTTCGATGACAGCGCGGCCTCTTCTGCTTCATTTCTACTTTCGTCCAACTCCTTCAGTACGGCATCAAGTCGCTCTGGGGTCTGTGAGGAAGCCAAATTTGTCTCTTCAGCTGTGGCGAGCGAGCTTCTAAGCGACTCGATCTCTTTCCCAGAATGCTCAATGTCTTCTCGTAACGAGCGACTGGACTTCTCGGAATCTTCAGCAGAGCTTTTCAGCGTCTGCAACTCAGTCTGTGCTTGCTCGAGCTGCTCCTGTAATTGCACATTCAGCGTGTCGGCTTTCTTGGATTCTTCGAGTTCGCGCCGAAGTTTCGAAAGTTCACTTTGGGTCCGCTCTCCAATGTCCAAAGCGTCCGTTGCAGATGCCTGGGCCTCAACAAGCTGATCTCGTAGCTCTTGAGCTTCCGCGATGGCTGCGATCTGACTCTCGAGGTCAGCTGTTGCCGCAAATTTGAGCTCTGCAATCTCCTTCCGTGACTGCTCAAGCTTGGCTTGAACATCTTCCTTCTCTTTACTAACATGGGAGCTCGCTTCCTCGCCCATTTTCGTGAGCTGCTCGTGGAGTCGCTCGATCTGCGCATCTGAGTCTGCAAGCTTCTCAGCGCTTGAGGCCGCAGAAGCCTTTAGCTCTTCCACCTCCTTGCGGGACTGCTCAAGCAACGCGAAGTCCTCATTTGCATCGTTTGTCGCTTTCCGCAGCTGTTCTTTCATACTTTCAGTCTCGGCCTGCAAAGCTGTGTTCTCTTCATGCTTGGTATTCTTGAACTCCTCTAGAGCTTCCCGTGACTCTGCGAGCTTAGCCTCCAGTGTTGTCCTCACTTCGTCAAAAGCTGATCTTTCCACCTCGAGAGCTTCGATTCTGGCCTGCACATCGCGGCTCGTGGATTCCGCAGCTGATCCCGTTTCGGTGAGGTCGTGAATCTTTCTCTGGGCTTCTTCCAGCTTCTCCTGGATCGTCTGCTTTTCCTCGAGCGCGGATGCAGAAGACGCCTTCAGCCCCTCGAGCTCCCGCTTGAGCTCGGTGACTTCTGTATGCGATGCAGCGGTCGTCTCGTCGTGATCTGCGGCTTTCTGTTTCAGCTCGCTCAAGTCCTTCTCCGTCCGCTCAAGTTGCTTCTGCAAGGTCTCTTTCTCGTCTTCTGAGACGTCAGCTGCGGCTTTTGCTTCCTTGAGTTCCTGCTTTAGCTGATCGATTTCTGCTTGAGTTGTGGTGCCGGACTCGTCCTGACGTGCTGCGTTTTGCCGAATCTCATCTATGTCCTTTTGAGTTTGCTCGAGTTGCCGTTGAAGAGCCTCTTTCTCGTCCTCCGATGTCTCTGTGGCCGCTCGTGCTTCTTTGAGCTCTTGCTGGACGTGCTCCAGCCTTGTTTGCAGCTCACTCAACTCTCCTGCTTCTCTTCCACTGGCCGCTGCTGCACTCGTCAGCGCATCTATTTGCCGCTGCTTCGTGTCCAGCTCTTGCTTCGCAGTATTGGCAGCCGACCTTTGCTCTTCGACCTGCTGCTCAAAGTCATCCCGTGCAGTGTTGAGTACAGCCATCTCCTCTTGAAAGTGGTCCATTTCGTCCTGCATCCTCTTCAATGAGGCTTCGGCATCCTTCTTCGCTCTTGCGGCCTCTCCCAGCTCTTTCTGCGACTTGTCGCGTGCCGCTTTCAGCTCATCTTCGACAGTGCGCAGACGAGCTGCTAGGTCTTTGTCATCCGTCTTAGCCTCACTGAGTTGCTTATTCTGTCTTTCCAGCCTGGCGATTTCTCCTTGCAGGTCCCTGATCTCAGCAGCCATGGTATCCCGGGCAATGCTCTCTCGCAGGAGATTCTGCATAACCTCCATCTCGCGCGCATTCTGCTCCCGCTCAGAAGCTGTATTTCTTGGCACAGTCAGAGGCTTGGTGACGCTCACCGACTGTGCCCGATTATGTTCACCTCGACGGATGATAGGTCTTGGGCGTTTCTCATTTTCTGCATCGGAAGATGCCTGCGGCTTCAGCATTGGTGTTGAGCGGATTTCTATCTTCCTGGGCGAGCGCGGAGAGGAGCTTCCGCTGATCTCGGCGGCTGGTAGCAAGCGTGGCGCTCCATCGACCACATCATCCTCTGGGATCGTGTCTCGCGACACTGGCCGCACCGAGCTCGGGGTGCTGCGCGCAGGCGATATGACTCCCGGCGAAGTGATGCTGGTGGTATTGACGCCATTGCCGGCTGGCGTGACGGGGGCTGCGACAGGCTTCGCTGCGGCAGCGGGCGCTATGGTGGATCGAGGCCGGGCTGCTGGGCTACTTGATGCACTCGGCCGCGCAGTCACGCTGGACAGACGCTTCGACGCCGCTCCTGCAGTGGTAGAGGCAGTCCCGGTGCCTCCCAGCGTGGTCCGTCTGCTCTTGTCCGCAGCAGTTTCTAGCTTGGGCGGTCGCGTGCTGGATGTCGTCGATCGAGCATCGCTGGGGGTGGACTTGGCATCGTCGCTATCCTTGGTCGTGCGGCGCAGTGTCGTGGAAGTAGGTCGAGTTGCTGCAGAAGGCAACTTCGGAGCAGCTGCGGTAGATGTCGTCCGGGGCGTCGATGGATTCGTCCTACTTGCAGTCGACGCTGTCGGCTTGGTCGCGCTGCTCAACCTCGAGGAAGCAGTCGTGGGCTTCTTCGTGTCGTCGTCGCCGGCCTTCGCCTTGGCAATGGCGCCTATAGTACTTGTTCTCCTATCCATGATGGGCGACAGCCACGCATCTACACGTAACCTCCAATCGCAACTACTGTTTCAGCCTAGCTCTTGACGAACCCATCCTGGTGCTGATGCTATGCCACAATCGTCCCCAGTATAGGCAGTATACTCAGCAATGCACTGCCAAGTTGCGTGAGGTGGTATGCGCAGCTGGGAAAGGAAAGCAGGAGACGTGAATCTTGAAACTTCAGTGTTGCCAGAACGAAATGACGCCGGCGTGCAGCTACTCGACAGTCCAATTGCGACCGTCGCGTCTGTCTCTTGACGAAGAGTCATCAATATTTGCACAGCCTCTTGTATGTGATGCCTCGAGAACTTAGCTTACCTTAGCTTACCTTAGCTTACCTTACCTTAGCTTACCTTACCTTACCTTACCTTACCTTACCTTACCTTACCTTACCTTACCTTACCTCACCTCCGGCTTGCTTCTTTGTCGCGAACCAGCACCACGGAGTTGGGTCCGCATGTCCTCCAAGGGCACTGCCGCAGGTGCCATCGAGTACATTTACTCTTTCTCTTCCAGGTTTCGTCCAACCACGCTCCAGAGCATCTGACAGGACCCGCACGCGACATGATACATCTGCTCGCGATGCGTGATGAACCATCCCGAGAATATGGCCGCTGACGCCAAGTCGAAGTCTTCTGCGACCAACGCACAACTTGCCACTCCTCTTCTATCACCAATCAGCGAGCTTGATGGCTACCATGCATTTCCAGATATTGATCGTCAGACTGCAAGACCAGATGCGCCGCGGGAACGTCGCCGCAGCAGCGAGACCAGAGCATTCAAACTTTCTCCCTCCGAGCTGCACGCCTTGACAGCATCGCCGGAATCTCTGCCAGTCCGACCACTTGATGATCTGCCGCCCCTGGAAGAGGACGACGAGAATGAAGAATGGCACGAGGCACCGACGCGAGCATCGCAAAATCCGTCTAACGCACTCTTACCGAATGCTCTCCCAAGCATAGCAGCCACACCGGGCAACTATGCCGTGCGACCAGGAAGTACTCGATCGCCATCAATGCCAATAGCACAACAGCGGAAAGGTTCGACTTCGAAGCAGTCGAAGACAAAGCCGCACGTACCTCCACTGAAGATTGAGGACCCTAGCAGGCAAAATAGCATGAAGCCTTCGCCGGCTAGTCACACTCGTGAGCCCTCCCCGATGCCACCGATGCTGCCAATCCCGCCATTGTCGCTGCCGACATATCTACACCTCGAGCTTTCATCGGATCGCCCGTCTGCTCTCTATATTCACCGCTCGGAGGCCAGTGAAGTTCCGTACGAATCAGCCAAGGTCAAGTTCCAGCGGCTCAAGAACTTCATTCAGCTGCCTGGTCAATTGGAGCATGTCTTGGTGTTCGGTGCGGTGGCTTGCCTTGATGCCTGGTTATATACCTTTACGATCCTTCCCCTGCGATTTTTAAAGGCGATTATCATTCTGGCTCAGTGGATCTGCAGAAGTGTGCTTGATGAGGTGCATAATCTGGCAAGCTTTGTTTACAGTGGACTGGGAAGACTTTGGAAGAGACAACGGCATGCTTCAGTAGTCCCGCCATCTTCTGAGCCAAGCAGTCGGCGACCGTCAGCAGACGAAAGCGACCAGTCACGAAGACCTGCAGCCGATGCACCAGAAGCACCCATGTTTACGAAAACCAACGGCAATACAATACCACCTTCGCCGGCTAGACGGACCCGTCGATCAGGCTTTCGACATCGTAGGATGCGATCTTCCCCATCCGCACTGCTCCCGAACCACAAAGCAGATCTGCTTCAAGGACTTCTGATAATATGCAGCTGCATAGCGCTCATGTGGTTTGATGCTAGCCGCATGTACCATTCGATACGAGGTCAAGCGGCTATCAAGCTCTACGTGATCTACAACGTGTTGGAGGTGTTCGACCGCTTGTTTTCTGCGCTCGGGCAGGATGTCTTGGAATGCTTGTTCTCAAAGGAGAATTTGGAGCGCGACGACGATGGACGCAGTAAAGTACTAAGACCCCTGTGGATGTTTGCGCTGGCTTTGGCATACACAGTGGCTCACTCGACGATACTGTTCTATCAGGTTGTGACCCTCAATGTGGCGGTCAACTCCTACTCCAATGCCCTTCTCACGTTGCTGATGAGCAATCAATTTGTGGAGATCAAGGGCGCAGTCTTCAAGAAATTCGAGAAAGAAAACCTGTTCCAAATGACCTGCGCGGATGTGGTCGAGCGGTTTCAGCTATGGCTGATGCTATCGATTATCGCTTTGCGCAACATCGTCGAAGTCGGAGGCTTGAGCATCAGCATCAGCAGTGCTTTCAGCGCAGCTTCATCCACCGATGCCCCAGGAGCAAACGGGACAGGTATTCCATTGGTGTCCGGATTTGTCATACCCAAAGCCTTCACTCTCTTTCCAAAATGGACTGGCGAGCTTTTCGGACCCTTCCTCATCGTTCTGGGTAGCGAAGCAGTAGTCGACTGGTGTAAACATGCATACATCACGAAGTTCAACAACGTTAAGCCGACCATCTACGGTCGCTTCTTGGATGTTCTGGCGAAGGATTACTACTCCCATGCCTTTGCGGATCAGAACCTCACCAAGCGTTTAGGCTTGCCGGTCATTCCATTAAGCTGTCTATTCATCCGAGCATGCATGCAGACGTATCACATGTTTATTGCGACACACATGCCATTGCCGATCCCATCAGCGGCTACTTCGATATCTCTGGACAATGAGACTGCCTCTGCCTCGTCAGCTACGACAGCAGCTCTGCAACACATAGACCAAGTCTTCCGCCGAGCTCTCGGTCGCTCATCGTTCGGCGCCGGTACCCACACCGGCCGCGCCTTCTGGTGGAGCCTCGACGATTTCATCGCTTTCCCTACCATGATTATCGTGTTTCTCGCCGTCTACCTCGTCCTTCTGGCACTAAAGCTTCTCCTCGGCATGGCGTTGCTCACATACGCGAGAGGAAGATACACCGGCATGAAAGAGCGCGAGAAGCAAAGCGTAGATACCCAAGGAAGTAAGCGTGTCGGCGGCTGGGGAACCGTTGAAGTGGGCGAAGACAAACGAAGATGGATCTATGATGATGATCCAGATGCGTTGCATGTGTTGCAGGAAAAGGAGCGGAAGGCAAAGGAGAGGGCTGAGAAAGCAGAGATGAAGCTGGACGGAGTAGAGAGGTATACTATGGCTTCGAAGCGGATTTGGTAGTCGTGATTATCCCAGCACTCTTTCCATTCGTTCAATTGTGGGAATTTCCTATCTGAGGAGCCGTCTTGTATGGTTGTATCATGCTACTGTGGCGTTCGTTTTGTCAGCCCTGACATAGCTATCGCAGCTATATGCCAAAGCTTGTAGCAGCAGCCATACCCTGGACGCATCACGGGCTGCTGTGAGACGGGTCCGCGGCACTGGTATAAGATCGATCTGGTCTGCATACCGTCTAAATAGGTGACATGCACCATGAAGTCTCTACTTCTCCTATCTGTTGCACTACCAACTGCATTCGCGACCTCCAACCTCGACCATTCGTCACGATCAGACCCATCAGGCGACGCACTGCTCCAGAAAGTCTACCAGTTCCCTAACAACACCTGGGTGGAGAACTTGGCTGTTCGAAGCAACGGCAATATCCTCGTATCTCTGATCTCCTCACCCGAAGTTTGGCAAATTAACCCCGAAGCGCAATCGGCAGAGCTGGTTTTTGCATTCCCCCATGCGACCAGTGCCATGGGCTTCGCTGAGGTCACCGAGGACGTCTTCATAGTCAGTATCGGGAATTTCAGCTACGTGACTGGAGCAGAACAGCAAGGCAGCTGGAGCGTGTGGGAATTGGACTTTGGCCACGCTCCACTTCCCGTCGACGAGGGACGAGGCTATTGGAGAAGGCCACATTATGGCTACGAGCAGGATATCGCTAGGGTGCGCAAAGTCCTCGATATACCAGAAGCAGTCTTCCTCAATGGCGCCACTGCTCTTCCAGGCTCTGCTGAGACTGGCATCGTACTCATCGCGGACTCAGAGCTTGGTACGATCTGGCGCGTCAACACCCGTGTTGAGACATACAGGGTTGCCGCCCAAGATCCTGCCTTCAGGCCTAATGCCTCAATACCTCTCCAGATTGGGATCAATGGTATGCATTATCACGAAGGCTACGTCTATAGCAGCAATACCTTCAGCACACCACTCCTTGCTCGAACTCCAGTATCACCCTCAGGATATGCCACAGGTCCAGTCGAGGTCATTTCTGAGAGTGCAGAGTTTCCTGTGAATGGCGGTGCGGCGGCTGATGACTTTGCGATTGGTGCGAAAGGTGACATCTGGCTCGCGAGCGCAAGCAGTACACTGGTGAAGATCGCGGCGCATGGAGAGCAAGAGGTAGTTGCCGGTGGTGCCGACTCAAAGGTGTTACTGGGGTGCACTTCTGCTGCGTTTGGCCGGGCCACAAAGATGAAGGATATCTTATACATCTCGACTAATGGAGGACTTGGTAACCCTGCGCTGGGAGTGGTTGGAGGTGGGTTGTACTCACTCGATACTGCGAGGTTGTAAGGCAGTTGGGCACTCCGTACCAGCAGCACAGCTGTGGTAATCCGCTTGTGCGTCGTGATTACAAGAGCAGCCAGTATACGCACTCACTTCGAAGCAATCATGATCTTCTCGAAGACTTCGGTACCTTCACGACCAAGGGCAGTTCCCACACCTACGATGGATGCACCCACTGCACGCATTCTGTCATAGCCGCTTCGGTCGTTGACCCCACCCACGCCTATGATCTCGATTGCACGCAGACTATCGTGTTGATCCAGCATCGACCTTATAGTCTTGACATTGCCGAGTGCGAGAGGATGTCACGGTGCGCCTGCCATGCCACCAATGCCTGCACCGTTTGCTGAGTTGAGGGCAGGTGTGCCATGTGTATCAGCGAGCACTAAACTTGAGCCAAGGGTATTTGTCGCCGTGATGAGGTCAATTGGGCACTGAGGCTCGCTGACTGCGAGCAGAGCATCGATCAAGATCTGAAACTGGTCATGATAAGTATACGGAGGCGTTTTGATCCCAATGGCGATTTTCTTGGCATCGGTGTTAGAATGTCGCTCCTTGACCAATGCTTGAAGGTACTCGGACAACGACGACCCAGAATACGCTGGAGGTGGTTTGCCAGGTATGTTCGGGCACGAAAGATTGATCTCCATGCACAGAGGATTCGGCATGATGGTTTGCAGCGCCTGAATCCAGCGATAGCACTCCGCCACAGCTTGGGCGGGCCCAGTCACAGAGATGATGAATGGCTTGCTCCGTCGCAATGCATCAGGGAGAGTTGAATCGGCCATCACGCGTCCCAGCATCGCAAGATAGGAAGCCAGGTCTATCGGACTGTAGCCGAGCGTGTTCAAGCTGCCACTGAAGCTGGCAGGTACATCTGCATCATCAGCAGTGTGCGGGTGGGCCTTGTGCTCATCTGAACTGAAGAACGTGTACTGATGTATATTTGCATCGTGAGCGAAGCCGTTGAGAAGGCTTGTGCGTGTGGTGACAGCTCCTGTACGAGGACAATCGAACAGCTTCTGGATGTCCCCGGCGGTCGTTGCCCATGGATTGGATGAGTTCACCAAGCATAGCGTTATCGGTGGCAGGGGCATCCTCGGTCACTTCCAGCATGAGTTGTAGTTGTAGATGCGATGCGTTACTCAATGCTGATTTTAATGGCTTGCAAGATCGATTGTCAGCGTAAATTTGGAGCCATCGGAGTCACTCCGAGCCCGGGCAGCCGTTGTGAGCATTGCCGAGATCAACCTTCGATCTATCATCTTGCGAGCCTTCTGCAACGACCTTCTCTCTCGCAAACTGACTGATCTGAGTGGGCGATCATAACTCGGAGTCATCAGAACTATGGACATATGAAAGGTTGGGTCCCCTGAAAATGTCACCAAGCCCGCGTTCTTACTCGTGTCCTTTCCTGACTGGCTGCACGCGCCTTCTACGGCCCCATATGAACGGCGTCGTCTCCCCAGCTCTGCGGCATATTGCTGAGCTACATATATCAACTTAGATCTGGAAGTATCACCAATGGCGTTGTAGCAAAGTGGTTAATGCGTAAGTTGTCTCACTGAGCAACTGTTCGCACCGTCTCTAACTTCCTTTGCAGGATTGACTAGAATGTCTATCAATTGACAGTTGCTATCAATTCCCTTCGGGGGCGTGTAAGTTGTACTGCAACCACCTGGGCCAGGCCTCCATCTGACGTCCAACAGAGGTTCGAGTCCTGCCAACGTCGACGTTGTCCGCCACCTTTTTGCTCTTGCGGTGTAGCCCATATCAAGCAAGCGTATCACGGAGTGAAACATATGGGAAATAATATTTTGCCATGCGAACCTTAGCTTTCGCACTTTCCCGGCCACATCCTCAGTATTTCGTTCCAGGCCTGGACCCGTACGACCATTGCATGCGCAGCAGACGGCTCTAGAGCCCGTAACATCGATGGCAATGAATACAGTCTGAGGTCAAGACGAGCTGACAGATACGGACGGCGTGGTAGTTGCCATGACGAGTGACAAGCCTGAGCATGCTATGTAGCGGTCCGGACGCTCATCGAAATACACTTTTACTGTACACACCGATCCTCGACTCCATCGATAAATCATTTGCCATCAGGCCTCCCTCCAGCCATAAGCAGCAATGTCCTCGAACAAAACACTCCCAACTCCTGCTGAGATCTTGCAGCGTGTAAGAGACCGTACACGTACACCAAATTACAGAACTAACAACACGAGTTCTACGACGCAGAGACGATCTACATGGTCGCCTTACCCCAGAAAAGGGATTTCTCTGGCATGGCCGCAACTTTATCTCCAGACATGAAGCTCGTTCAGTCGCCAGACTTGCTTTGGAGCGGGATATTTCACGGGCATGCCGGATTCCAGAAGTGGAGCGAGACCATGGCATCGTACTTCAATGGGCTTGAGGTCACGGATGCTCAGGTGTTCGAGAAAAGTGGCAGCGACAGCGTTGTTATCCACTCAGTATTGAAGCTTCGAATTAGGAAGAACTACAAAAGATTGGAGAGGCCATTGGTTCAGGTTGTAAAAGTCGACAGAGCGAAGGGCGTTATCGTAGAGATCACGCCGTTCTATTGGGATGTCAAGGGCTTGAACGAAATCTTGCCGAAGTGGATGTCTTCCAGATGTCATCAGCACTGGTATGAAGGACCGTACTTGCAAACGATCGTCTAGTGGCACACCAGTCCGAACTTACTACAGATCAGCTCTTGCTTCCTCTCCGGCCCAGCATCGCCTGATCGTCTCCCTGAGTGGCTCCTTCTCAACGCCTCGCGGATTCCAATAGGGGTTGGACACTGCAATCTCAGCTGCCTTGTCTACGTCTTCCTCTTTCATGCCAAAGTCTTTCAGTCCTCGCTTCACCTTGAGCTTCGTTAGCAGCACGTTCAGTCCATTGATCGCATCGCCATCACTTTCTGGCAGCACATCGGCCAGTCTTCTCAGGACATCTGGATCTTTGGAGCGTTGTATGCTATGGCGTGCGGCAACACAATCGTATGTGTCTCCGCATGGGGTAGGTTAAAAGATCCGCCAAGGGCATGGCAGAGCTTATGATGCAAACTCATGCCAACCGATCCAAGACACATCGCACATAACCAAGCGCCATACTGAGCTTTGATGCGAGCTTCACGATTCTGTGAATCATTCACGATGATTGGTAAGGACTCTGCCAGTGACTTTGTGCCTTCCAGTGCGAGCAAGTTCATAACGGGATTCGTGTTTCGAGCATATAGTGCCTCGACTGCGTGGGCTATGGCGTTCACGCCACTAGTCGCACTTAGAGCTGGTGGGAGGGTCATGGTGAAGTCCACGTCGTATATCACAATTCCCGGAAGGATCTTCGGATCTGATCTGGTCGTCTTCTTGCCGTCTGCTGTCTCGCCCAGGATGGGTGTCATCTCCGAGCCAGCGTAGGTTGTGGGTATAGAGATGTGCGGCAGACCTGTCCTGATCGATATCGCTTTGCCCAAGCCAGTAGTACTACCACCTCCGAAGCTCACCAAGCAATCGGCACCACAGTCTTTGGCATATGTCAAGGCCTCATTGGTGACATAGGTTGGAGTGTGCATTGTGGCATTAGAGAACAATCCCGCTTTCTGAATCCCTCCGCGCTCCAGGATAGGCTCTAGCTGTACCACTTGGTTCCTCTGCTGAGGTGTAGACAGCAACAACGGCTTTGATAGGTTTAGTCGTTTGATCTCTTCCGGTAATTTGTTGATGCTGCCGGCGCCGAAGACGACTCTGCCAGGGTTGACATTGTACTCAAAGGACTCCATGGTAGAATTCGAGAGGCGTGATGTAGCTCCAACTTACGCGTGACATTTACAGTACGGCGAACATGCCGTTTATGTATCTGTGGTCAGAGTGGGGAGACATGGTCCCATTCGGAAGTGAGATCCGGCAGTTGCTAAGAGCAGCTTTAGATGCTACGCTTGAGCCTGTCCGTTGGGCAATGAAATTACAGCTGCCATGGCGGACAGCTCGACAGAAGCTATTGTGATGCTCGCGCTTGTATGTCTGTCGTGTCGAGTCGGCAGCGAGATGCGCCAGATTCGGCAATGGTGGTGTTAAGGATCGACGGAAGTGCAAGGATTGGTGACGAAGGCTCACTGCGGTTGCTCTTGGTGACGGAAAGTAGCATGGAAGGGGCATACGGTAGAGTATGTGTTCGCATAGGTGGAGATACAGGAAGGAACGATCGTTCGCCATGATAGTGTGCCCTGTTGGGCTTTTTGTCACGCTTCGACTTTTGGCTTCGCGGGCGGCGGAAGCAGCCGAAGTAGACAGGACCTCGCCAAGATTTTGGAATTGGTTTGGTGTGCTTGACGATGGACTTTTGATAGCACTGCATCGCACCTTCCGCCGCCTCATACTAACATCAAGGTAAGCATATGCACACTGAGCTGAGAACTGCTGCTGCTGTCGACGATATATCTGCGAGATAAGAGGCGGAGAGAGATGCAACCAAGAGAAGGCACATGTCAAGAGATGAACACTTTGGGAAGAAAGGAAGAATATACACACATTGCTGCAGTGGAAGCTGCTTGTCAGCGCAAAAGGAAGGCATTGATCAGATCCCGCGCATCGTCGTGCCCTCGAGATTGTTTTTTGAGGATACTCCACCAAGGAGATCAGGGCAAACCAGATGTTCACGTTCGACAGCAGAAGTGGACAGACTCGGTGCATCTGCTTTACCGAGCACGTGCTAACATCTTCTGAATAGAGCACCGACTCCAGGTAGCCCAGCATGCAGTCGCAAACCGCCCCAGCTCAAGCCATGAGCGGCCTCAACATCTCCAAGCGCCGCAAGTTCGTGGCCGACGGTGTCTTCTACGCCGAGCTCAACGAGTTCTTCCAGCGCGAGTTGGCCGAGGAAGGTTACTCTGGTGTCGAGGTTCGCGTCACCCCAACTGTCACCGACATCATCATCCGCGCAACACACACCCAGGAGGTTCTTGGTGAGCAGGGTCGCAGAATCCGTGAGGTGAGGACAATCCAAGACTTTGAGGCTGCATGTCCACTACTAACCCTCCTTCCAGCTCACCAGCTTGATCACCCACCGCTTCCGCTTCCCACCCGACTCGGTCTCCCTCTACGCCGCCAAGGTCCAGTCCCGTGGTCTCTCCGCCGTTGCTCAGTGCGAGTCCCTCCGCTACAAGCTCCTCAACGGTCTTGCCGTCCGCCGCGCCTGCTACGGTGTGCTTCGCTTCATCATGGAGTCTGGCGCCAAGGGCTGTGAGGTTGTCGTTTCCGGCAAGCTCCGCGCTGCTCGTGCCAAGAGCATGAAGTTCACCGATGGCTTCATGATCCACTCCGGTCAGCCTGCCAAGGACTTCATCGACCACGCGACCCGTCACGTTCTCCTCAGACAAGGTGTGCTTGGTATCAAGGTCAAGATCATGCGCGCATCTTCATCTCCAGGCGACCCGTCTGGCGAGAAGGCTGGCGGCAAGGGCCTGCCAGACTCCGTCACCATCATCGAGCCAAAGGAGGAGCAGCCAATCCTCGCACCAAGTTCCCAGGACTACGGTGCCAAGGCTGCTCAGGCTGCACAGTACGCCCAGCAACAACAGCAGGCACAGGGCGAGGAAGGTGGTGCTGAGGGAGAAGCACCAGCTGCGCAAGAGTACTAGGTGTGTAATGCTCAACGTCATGTCACGTATCATGGAACCGGAGTTGGCCACGGAGCGTTTGAAAGGGTTTCTATGCTTTGAGAACATCAAGGCAGCGCTTCTGTAGTCGCAATCTACAGTCTTCAGCACTCACAGAGCTCGATGCAAGGAAGAAAAGTTGGCTTCCATTATGACTACTTCACCTTTGTCCGATTGCACCAGCGCCGTGTCCTTTAAGTTGTCTACTGTACGTGCTGCTGATATGCAACATCAACCGCGATCAGCTCTGAATCTCGTCAGCGCGAGGTTTAACGGAGTGAATGTCCACAGTTTCAATGGGCATCAGCTGTCGCCTAATCCACCTCTTACGGATACGAAAGGCGAGGATCTTGCAAAGACTAAGGCATGTACGACACAGGCAGGAGGCATCAAGAGACAAGGCAAAAACTCTTAACAAGGCGATTATCGTGTGTGAAGTGCAAGGCATACTCGCCGGGCAGATACGAGTCTTCATAGCCTGAGCTACTTTGCTCCTGTTGGAGTACCACAGACCCTGCAGACCACCTGCTTGGACTCATCCCCATGATGACAGAATTGGCCACTGTCATTGTTTTCATACATGTTACATTCCTGAACTCGTTTCCCTCCACAATCACACAGCATTGCGTAACCCCAGAAGACCTTCCGCCACCCTGCCTTTCACAATACTGCTAGTAAGTTCCTGCTCCGGTGCTGAGAACCTTCCACTCGTCGGCGTCTTTGCTTCACCGCCACGAGACAACTTTGCTGGCGAGAAGGCTGATGGAGGTGAACTCGGCATATTGTACAGCATGCGATTACTATACGCCGTAGGTCGCAGGAGTGGTGCAGGCAGAAGTTGCGCACACGGCTGTTGTTCGGATGGAACCAGAGCAAAGGCATGAGGTGGCGGAGGCGGGCTTTGCTCGACCCTTAGGTCGTCGAAAGGAATGTCCGTCTGGTTTGTTCTGACTTTGTACATCGCTACCCGCAGTCGAAGTCGAAGTAGTTCTGCATATGACGGGCCTTTGACTGTTGTTGCTGACTGAGCTGGCTGCTGAGAGCTTGGTGCTGTCTGGGAAGACGGATCATAGTTGATTAATGACGAGAAAGACCGGCGCTCGTTGGACCCTGGGCCATCTTCTTCCTCGGGAGAGTCATTTGGGGTATTCGGCCGTGTAGGCTCACTCGGTGAGATATGTTGTATCTCGGGCAATGGGTTCTTCTTTGGTCAGCTTCGAGCAACACATCTTAGATATCTTCACAACATACTTCCTGAAGTGGTAGTGCTGGCGACCATTGTGGTAGTGGCTGCGTAATGACAGGAGCCGCAGCAGTATGCACTTGGCTCAGAGGAGAGTCGATCGAGAGCTTTCGTCGCTTCAAGTACTGAAAGCCTTGGCCTCCTTCCATGGCTGCCGTGAAACTCCGCTTGAGAGGGCTTCCAGTAAGTGGTTTGCTGTTGAGCATAGTCGCTGACGAAGGCTGCTGCCTGACATTGGGAGAGACTTCGCCGAGCGCGCGTCGGCTTGGGTTGTTTGAGCTCAAACGAGAGTCTGCAGAGAAGACCAGGTTCGCATTGGTGTTTTCCGCCATGCTGCAGGCACGCGACTTTGTTTGGACGCGTTTCGTGGGCGAATTCTTCTTCCTCTGAGTAGATAATGGCAGATCCTGGGACAGAGACTGATCTCGTAAACAGGACCTATGACAGTATGGCTTAGACGCAGGAACCCTTGTGGTATCAGATGCCGACGTGTTGTTATGTTGTTGGTACATGTGTACAGTAGTCGTTGTCGATGCGAGACCCTGAGAAAGCACGATGCACCCACCAAGAAAGAGCTCGGACTTTCCTGCGGGGGTGATGGATCTTCCTCCCTGACTCGGCAAGACCAGCAACACCCGTAAACTCGTCCAGCAAAGCGTTGCACGACTCCTTCGCCATCATGCACACAGCCTCACTTTTCCCACTGCAGCAGCCAACGTCACACACCATGTTGAGTACCACCGAACTGTGTAGCGCAGAGGCAACGCACCTCGCCGACGAAAGGCAGTACATACATGTACAAGTACATGTACTCACTGGCTCGCTATGACGTGCCGCTTGCTTAGGAAGCATCTCTAAGGGCCACTCTCTCTCGCCCCCACACGAGCCTTACTGAACTTGTTACTGTTGATCTGTGCTAGCTAAGTCATTGCCAAACCTGACAACAACATGCCCACCGCAGTAGTGACGGGAGCTAACAGGTAAGACGCAAGCCCAGGCCTCTCAGACCACCATCGACGCTACGTACTAATGCATGACTACTAGTGGCATTGGACATGCCTTTGCTCAGATCTTGATCAGTGAGGTATGGCTGCTGAGACAGAGCCAGTGAGGCTTCGAATCATGACCGACTAACCACTTCTGCAGGGCTATGAAGTCCACGTACGACTGCCAAACTCAGCTCCAGCGTTGCCTCGAGCATTGACACTGACCCTAAGGATGATAGGCGGCGGATCACGAAGTTGGAGAGAACCTCCAGTCGTTGCAGTGTCGACTTCATCGTACGCTCGCCGCCACGGATTTGTCAACACATCAGCTCTAACCACGTCCCAGGCCTCGATGTGCGAGCCCCCGAATCAATCGCTGGCTTTGCAGCCCAGCTCGCCAATAAGCCCGTTGACGTTCTTCTCAACGTCGCCGGAGTCATGGCCCAAGGCGAGCAAGACGCTCTCGGCAACGTCACCAAAGATAGCATGACCCGGATCTTCGAGACCAATACCTTTGGCCCACTCCTCCTTACCCAAGCCCTCCTCGAGAACATCTCCCAATCGCAGAGCCCTCGGATTGGCATCGTCAGTAGCCGTGTTGGCAGCATACAGGACAATAGCACAGGAGGATCATACGCATACCGAGCATCGAAAGCGGCAGTGAACAGCATTGGAAAGAGCTTGGCGATGGACTTGCAGAGTAAGGGAGTCGTGGTGAGCTTGCTGCATCCCGGTATTGTGGTGTCAAACCTCAATCCTGCTGTAGAAGGTCAGCCTGAAGCTGTACAGCCAGAGGAGGCGGCGACCAAGTTGTGGGCAGTGTTCATGTCTAAGGGTATGGAGGAGACGGGCAAGTTCTGGCATAGAGAGGGTTACGAGCTGCCTTGGTGAAATGGCGGCCTACAAATATATCATGACGTGGAGAGCTCACGAGCCATCCACATAACATGCCAGATATCAGGCCTCAGGCAGCCTTGCATCACGAAAAGCACTTCAGCTCAAGCATAAAGTGACCATGTCCAGCGCAGACTTGCTCCATCATACGGAAATGACACGTAGTAATCGATGACATACGAATGCATCTATGGGTACACTCTAGAACGATCTTGGGGGTATTGAGCTGCGAAGCGGACAATTTTCAGCCTGACCACAGCAGGCATCGACAAATAAGAATCAGTCAAACCATCACCCAGTGCCCAACTTTCGACACGATGCCCAAACGCCCATCGACGCCCTGCTCACGTCTTGGAACAGACTACTGCACCGCACTATTCGCGCTGGCCAGCTGACTTCTAATGTTCGCCTCGGCAAGTTCTGACTCCATCCTTGAGATCCTTTCCGCCTGGTCTGCGGCCTGTCCCTCCAGTTCCTGAATCCTGTTCTCGTAGTGAATAGCGTTGGCGTCCTGTAGCTTTATGCGCTCGTCGCCCAGTCTTATCCGTTCTTCTTGATCTTGAACGAGCTGGCGAAGCCGTTTGAGCTCAAGCTCGTGATCTGGTGTGAAGTCGATTTGAAATTCCCCAGCCAGTGACCGCTTCCGTTTATTACTCGCGGCAGGAGGCGCCGCGTAGTGGTCCTGTTGTTGGTCAATCGTCTCCGATATGCCGCCTATCGAGGCAGGCGTGTCGCCGTCTTCAGTGCCTATTGTGATATCTGTGGCGTCCCGTTTGAGTAGCATGGGCTGCGAAGGTTGCGAGGCTGCATCCACATCAGGATGTACGCGACGCATATGCTCGTTGAGGTTCTCCTTCCGCGTGAAGCCTTTCCCTGAGTGACGCTTGCAATCTCGTACCGGACACATCAATGCAGCTTTCGGTCCTCCATGTTTCCCATGGACTTCACGCTCGTGACGAAGAAGGCCACCGCTATACCTAGAAGCAAACGGTACAAGGTCAGCAGATGTCTCAGACATGCGAAGATGCCCAGCACCCTTCAGTTTTACTCACGTGAATCCTTGAAGTTTGGCACATGATGCGTGTCCACAGCGATACGGTCTGTCGTGCTTGTCCATGTGCTTACTGCGAAATGATCAGCATCGCGCACCGCATCTATCATGTAGCATTAGCACTCACCTCCATTCGCATTTCCGGTCGAAGGTCTGCCCGGCGCATTCCTCCGCGAAATTGCAGATGTATTTCTTTTGGTCATTCATGGGCGGATCGCCTCGCTTGAAAGCGCGCGAGCCTCGAGGCGCGAAATCCTCGTTGGCTCCATTTGGCGATGCGCCTAGTTGAGAAGCAACCGATCCAGATCGACTATGCGGTTGCGTCTGCGTCTGTGTCTGCGGTTGCGATTGTTGTAGTATGGCGTTCGTCAAAGTGTCCGATTGCGACATTTCTGAATGCGACCGCTTGCGCGATACATGTAGTTGCTGGTCGGCCATCGTTGGATCGTGAGGAGACTGCGCGCTCACCGGCGACACTGGAGTCTGCATGTTCTCTGGTGGTTCCGAAGGCATGGGGTATGTCGCCTGGGGACTCAAATGACCTGGATTATGCTCTGGATAGTTGGTATACGGATAAGGTGGCAAAGACTGCATAGGTGACGTGGAAAAGCTCGTGTCCTGAGGCTGTGCGCCCGCAACGTCCGGAGAGGTGAGTCTTATGCTCGGAGTCAAAGGCTCCCGCGACCGCAGTGGCGACTGATCATGCAGCCCAGGCGGGCCAGATGCGCTGGTCGCAAGCTGATACCATGAAAGATTGCTGTCAGCTGGAAAGGTGCTGTCGAAGTTGTGACAGGCGTCCTGAGGCAACCAGTTAGCGAGCAGTCCGGCCGCGGTCTCCGAGTATGCAGGCGCAGGCGCAGCCACGCTGTACTCGTTGCTGGTATTTGTACGCGGAATGGCTAGGCTCGGGCGATGGCGCGTTGCTTGCTGCTGGTCATGTGCTTCTGTTTGGGCTTGGCCGTTAGGCAGAGTGATTCGGCTGGCTAGTGACTCACGGCCAGCAGGCGTCGAAGGCGAGGATGGAGAAGAGAGGTGCGAATGGTGTGGCTCAGCGGCTCGGCGTTGCTGATTGGTCGCACCGATCCCGAGCGATCCTGTGAGCCGACCTCTTTCACTGAATGTATGCGACCTCGACATCTCGCCATCCTCACCTCGAAACTGCACATCCGACGTGTGCATCGAGTACCGTTGTTGTTGTTGCTGCTGCCGGCTGGACAGATACTGATGCACCACATGATGCGGGACCATGACGCCGCCCTGCGCATCGATCATGTTGCCTTGCTCGTCGAAGCGGACTTGGTCTCTACTGTTGGTGTCGCGGGTGTGGCGAGCGTTTTCGGACATTCGGCAGGCTGTCTCGACTGCCGCAATACAGGCCTGGCGACTGAGATCCAGGTGCTGGTCAGAAGATGTCTGGACGAAGAGGGATAACGTGTCCGCTCATAGCAGAGTGCTTCGAGTCCGTGGACGGCCGAGACTGCTGCGAATGGCCCTCCGCAGCCCAGCTATTGCCTGATACAGGAGCTCAGTGTCGCAGGCAGACTAACCAGATCCGTGCGATTGAGATGCTCGGCCAGTGGCACTAAGAGGCTGTCGACGCAGAGAGCCGCAGGCCTTGAGTCATCAAGACCGATCTGTCAAATGGGATCAGACGGTGCGCGTGCAACTGGCTCACTGGTTGATGAAGTTTCGATGTGGAAGTGCTTCAAGAAGTGGATGTCTCAGCCACTGTGGACCATGCTTCTGATTGATGATGGGATGGTCGAGTCTTTCTGTAAAGCTGGACGCGGTTAGCATCCTGTCTTGGTGGCATCGGATCGCGCTGTCTCACCTCTCGAGTTTTGAGTATGGATTTTGATGCACGTGCGTGAAGGCAAGTTGCGGCGGTATTTGACTCTCTCAAGTCGCGTTCAAGTGGTGTACTCTCTGGCGGAGGTTGTAGCCGCCGGAGGTCTCGCTCAAGTTCGCTGTATGTGTCGCAGTCACTTTCTGATTGAACCTGAAGCGGAGTGAGCTTCAAGTAGCTCTTCTGGAAGGCCTGATCTGCTCTGTTGGCGTGTCAACCACAAAGGTCACAACCGGCGCGAACAATGGCGAGGGATAGAAGGCAAGAATAGGGAATAGTATTAGATCAATCAGCAGAAACAATAACTTCACCAAGTCCACGGAAAGTCATACATCAAAAGTCAAGCCCACCTCATACCGAAGCACTAATCCACAGAGGCTATGTCCAAAGCTGCCACAAGGGGCTATGTGCAATTGTTTGCATGCACGAGCACACGGCGGCCTCATTTAACAGGCCTCAGTCATCAATTCTGGTCAATTTTTACGCCAGACAGCGGCTGAATATGTACGAATGCCTGGGCTCGCGCATAGTATCCACCAATCGAAGACGATGAGCCGCCTACTGTAGTTCACGAGGGACCGCCCGCGGTCAATGATCAGGGCGAAAGCTAGGCAGAACGCGGTATGCGCCTCAATGCGCAGTAGCCGGCCGGGGCTGTGTGTAAGTGCTGTGCTTGCTGTGACTCTTATTTCTCCACTTCAATGGCCATTGCTGAGCGGATATACTGCTCGGCTATGGAGACCGATGGTTCCAAGGTCCTCAAATGTAGTGAGCCGGATTGAAAAGTACAATGCAGATGGTTGTGTTCGATAGGGTTTAAGTGGAGTCCACAATCGAAGGACAAGCCCCCAGCCTGCCGCGGCTTCGCCCCCGGCTGCTTCTCTCGTGTAATTTGTTCCTTGTTGACATTGCTGCATCCTCACTCGCGTCCTTCTGTTCGATTTCACGGATGTCTTCGCAGATGTACTCCCCATGCGCACCTATGGGATTCTGGAGCCATAAAATCAGTAGCAACAGTGCTTCTTCCGACGACTGGTATCACTTCAGTGGCGTACAAGATCGGCGCAACAATAGCGCAATGGTAAAGTCACTTGCATCAGCATACAGTACGTTTGTGTGCGGTGAAGATTCGACAGCGCCGCTGCACTGATATCGGGCGTTCCGATGTTTCTGCTGCTTTGGTCATCATCTTCAATATAGCCTTGTCAACCCACGTGGCCTAGAGAATGGTATGATGCACCATGAGCAGTTTCGGGGTCTTTGATTCTGGATTGACTTTCATTCATGATCCCATGCTATAACAAAAGAAGCATGTAAGTAAAACAAGACGCGTAATGGTATCGTAGCAACGTCCCATAATCCATCCGAGCAGACGCGCCACCGACTGCTCGGGTACCCATACGTTTCCCTAGCCCCATTTCATGCCATTAGTGAACTCCAGGCCCACCAGCATTACTACAATATCCCTGAACGCCATGCCCAATGATTACAGTATTCATGCACAATTGCTCGTCCCCGCGACTGGGTCAGTCATCAAGCTCCATCGTCTCACCGATGTCCTCGGAAAGATTTCTGACATGTCGCGGCTGCCATTCTTCGTCCTCGTCCTCTTCAGATATGGGACAATACCGCCCAGTGGCCAGGTCATGTCTCAAATCGTCCAGTGTCATAAAAGGGACCTCAATTTCATCGTCTTCCGGTCCTTCAATCACCATCTCGTCGTCGTCGTCGTCATCTTCGCCGTAACTGACAGTGTCGATGCTCCGCTGCAGATAATCACTGCTGAGCCAGAAACTTGCGCGCTTGCCAGCGCCTTCGCCAACTGATAAGCTGGAGACTTTGCGTGGCACCAACTTCGCTCTCAGCTGCGTGGCAGCGTGTACCGGACTATGGCTAATCACGCTGAATCCGCGGAGATAGAGGTAGCATACGCGTCGCTTCTCCTTGTTGAAAAAGAAGTAGTGTATACTCCAGATCGCGCCTTCCTCGCCGTCGAAAGGGTCTTCTTCTGGGTTATACGAATATTTCTCGCAATGCCGAAGACCCATCTCCTTGTCGATCAGTTTCCACATATTCTGGCTCCAGATGTCGTTTCCGTTATTGATGCCGGTAGGCGCTGAATGCGACAGTGAAGGCGGCGACAGATAGTTCTGCGCCGCAGTATGCTTAGGTCTCAGGTTCTGCAATGTGCTGTCAATGTTGTGCATGACAGTTCGGAGACTCCTCTCCTTACGAAAGTCCGACGGCCGCAGAATGTGCGAAAAGTCGTAGTCCGGATGTGATGCGTTCAAGGTCGCGATGAGGTAGGCGAACGTTCTTCGTGCCGTAATCTGGCTGAGTGGTCCAAAAGGTGATGCCCGCGACAGATCGATCTCCGGCGCTGGCTCGGCGGTTCTACCACGCTTGCTGCGACCGCTCTTCTCGCTCGCGCTGCTGTCGTCGCTTGCTGTGCGGTATGGCGGGCTCAGCGAGGCAGATAGCCTGACCAGAGACTCATATTGCAACTCGAGACTGTTCTCAATATTCCGGTATAGTTTCTTATCGGTACCGGCGGCCTTCGTGGTGTAAATGTCGCATCCGCCGATGACGTGTGTGTCTGGCGTAGAGAAGTTAAGTGCATTCGTTACAGTGTCAATCTCGCGGACAGGTAGATACTGCAGAGTGTCAGCATATCATAAACAAGATGTGAGTCAGCCAAGTGGAGAGCGCGCCGAGGCGGTTTGCGACAGATGCGCTCGCAGCCATGGAGCCTCAAGGACTCTCGAAACACATCTCATCGAGTCCGTAGAGGTCTCATACCAATCCACGCGCTTCCACCAGCATTTCTGAGGCCACGCACCTTCATGGTTGCGGTTGTGAGCCCGTGGGCTATCTCTTCCCAACGCTATTCGAACAGCGCGCAGGACCCCGATGGTCCTCGTTACAGCTGCCAAAAGAGCCGTAGGGTGACTATTCGGTCGCAAAATGGTATCGGAGATAAGGCTCAGCTCGAACAGCGCCCGGCGAAGGTGAGAGAGGTCGTTCGGAGATTGTTGATATGCCTGATTATGCACTCCTCAGTCGAGTGCCGGTCGGTCGCGTAGACGTGGTACTAGACGCACTGAGCGTCTAGCAGGCGCGCGGACTGATGATAGATGCCATTTCGATCGCGGTGGCCGTCGTCGTGGATGTGGTGATGTCGCAAGGCGAAGTGTCGTAGCTGGTAGCTGGGCCTGGAGGTGCGCGGCGGGACTTGCTTCCTGCTGACAGATCACGTGAGTGCAACCACAGGGTTTGTGATACCAAGCTGACGAATCAGCTAACAGTGCCCTGAGCACGTTCCGACACCGAGAGACACATGGCGCATCGCTCCTTGTTTGCTCAAGAGCACTGCTCCAAGGCCCATGCGACAGCTGACACACTGCGCTTGGCCGGGCGACGAGGAGTCCAGCACACAGCTCGTGCCACACGGAGTCGCTGATGTTGCCCAAAGCTGTCGTTGCTCAAGCTGGGGGTGATGAAGTTTAGCAGACATTCTGCAAAGGCGTTGAAGGACAAAGTACCTACCTTGATGTGCTCGGTCCCATAACGCGAGTGTGTCGCAAGTGTCAGTGGTGAGGTGTGACGACGTGTCACATCAGCCTTCGCAAAGAACAAGCACGGATGATGAGTATGATGAATTCATTCTCGAGCTTGACGCTCTTCCTGACGCAGTGCAGGGTGATGCTATACCTACAGATGGCAGGCTTCAAAAACAACAGCCATTAAGCCATGGGTATCTCTGTTCCAATGACGCCACAAAACGCCTTGTATTGGAAGCGTACTGTTCCCGCTTCCCGAGAGGAAATGGTACTAGGCAGCTACATCAGGCCAGCACTCTTCAGCTGCTTTTCGAGTTCCATGCTCAGTTCCGTGTTCTCCTGCGAGCGTCAGCATCGTCGTTCTCAGCTCGAGTCATGTTGGCAGTGAAGAATATACATAAGTACATGATGGTTAGATTCAGCCTTCTCAGCCAATCCGTGTGACAGCGTCGTCCTCGACCTAGCAGGACAAGGAGTCAGCGGGTGATGATACACAATGTGTGGGACGCGATGTGTTAAGGAGACGCTCGAGGCCACCGCCGGCTGTATGGGTCCAAAAGAACTTACTTCCATGTCTTCGAGACTGTCCTGTGCACCTATGACACGGAGCACATTCTTCTTGCTGCTTTCTTGCATCTCGCCAGCGATCAACAGCTCATCAAGTATGAAGTAGGCCTTCTGGAAGTTGAAGATGATGTCAAGCTCGCAGACGTTGCCGTAGTATTTGTCCATCTGCTCGACATAGCGGTGTACGATCTCGAGGGTGATGAGTTCGTTGTCGGTGGGATCGGTGGCGGCGATGAAGAACAGCGATGCATATCGGCGGTACACGACTTTGGTGTCTATTACAGGTGTCGGTCAGAAGGTGAAGTGAAGTGGAGGTTGGGCTCGTCGTCGTTGAGCGGGAGGCAGCAGAGTGCACAGCAGGAGGGATGCCCAGGATTGGACGATACCTTTGTACTCGAGGAAGTTGCACATGCGCGTGCGCCTCGCCAGGACCAGCTGCGAGACGTCCTTGATGATCTTGGCCTTATCCTTGGGCGAGAGGGTGGTGAACCATTTTGCTAGGCGCTGCGATGGCGGTCGTTTAGCACATGTCGCCCGACAATAGCAACACCCACACCCACGGGCGTGAAAGAGCGTGAGCGAGACCTACCACCTTGCCCTGCCGCGACAGCAGAATCATGTATCTTGGAGACAGTCAGCCATGCTACCGCCAGAATGTTGGGCCAGGAGGACACATGCCTGATGGCCATCTTCGCGCTGGGCGGAGGAGACGGGTCGGCGAGAGGAAGTTTTGTGTGTGGTGCCCACTGCTCACCTGCGGCTGCTGCTGGTCGCACTTCGGATTCGGAGAAAGCGCCCCCACATCGGACTCCCGCTACTGCCCACCTGCTAGAACTATTCGAAGGGACAGAAGGGTCGGGACGGATTTTGACCGGGGTCACCAAACTTCAAGATTCCATAGCAATACACCACCACCACCTTGTTTCTCTATATACAGCAGTCCTATCATGTTCATTGAGTGTTCATCTGATGCGCCTGAAGTTGTTGTATCTGTTGATCCGGTCAGGCCGTCGTATTCACCACTGTCGCAAGTTGCGCAACCCTCTGAGGTGCCAGCCCGCGTCTCCTCGTCACCACTTCCACTTCCACCAGGTCATTCACCTATCGCCACACCCACTATACAGACACAACGCCTACTGGACTTCTCGCTGCCGCCTGCGCCACCGGTCGATACACCCTTTGATACACAGAAAGAGTGGGACGAGCAGTTCTTGGATGAAGAGACAGAATACGAGTCTGAAGAGCAAGAGCAGGATTTGCCAGAGTATCCTCAAACCTATGATCCTGTGGAAGACGCATTGCAACGCGATAGCAGGCGGTGGACAACACAATCAGAGCCTCAATATATCAGTAGCAACATCACCAGTGATAGTACTGAAGACGATTTGAATCGAGGGTGTATAGGGCTGGTCCAGAACATGAGGACTCGTAGCCAGGCTGCTGAGGAGGATGCGCTGGAGTCTCAATTGCAGGCTCAAGAACAGCAGCAGCGACAGACACCTCACACCGGTGGGCAGCAGGTATCGAAGAAGGCTAGATCTGCGCCTAAAAAGGGCCTTCCAATATACCCTACACCCGTTGCTAGCAGTGCTAAGAAGGGCGACACCGCTGAGGCTATTCAGCAGGCTGCTCAGCAGGCTCCTCAGCAGCCACCTCAGCAGCCGCGAGTGACGCTCAAGCTCGGCGGAAAGCAGCCGGCGCAACAGCGTAAACGGCCAACACCTTCGACACAAGGAAAGCAGCCACCCACACGGTCAAAAAAAGCCAGGAAGACACAGGATTCATCTAAGCGATTAGGAGAACAGCCTCACGCCCAAGCTAAGGGTATGCACTATCACATGCAAGATCGCAGTGGCAAGCTTATAGCGCAACGGCACGGTCAGAAGGAACAGCAAGACGACTTCCCTCTTGATGATATAGACGACTGGCACGAACACCTCCTTCCACTGCTTCCGGTGTATACGAAGCACACTGTCACTATTCAGATTATAGAGAAGTGGAACAACCAGGCTCTCCACGACTTGCTATCCTCGCCGCCATTGCTTAGCAACGAGAGCTTCGAGGAGTCCTCACCACCTGCTTCACAGCTTCCGAATAAGAAGAAGAGCACGAAGGCTAACATGGCTATCGTTAACCAGTTTGAGACCACAACGCAGATGCGTAACGACTATCAGAAGCTGCTCACGCTCTACAAGTGTAGCGACCGGCAGTACAACAATAAGAAGCGTGCTAGTACCGGCCATATCGGCTGTCTTGTCGAAGGTGGTAAGCACTACGCCGTGCTCGGTGGACACATGCGAGACTGGTACGCCCGAGTGAAGGAAGCCTATAACGACAACAAGCCTGATGCTGCCGCTGTCATCATGCAGCAGCTGCCACTTGATATTGCTGAGCAGGTGAGGGAGATGCATAAGATGGCCTCATTGAAGCAGAATAAGGGCAGCAAGAACAACGAGCCTGATACACCGACACCTGTCGCTGTACTAGTGAATATTGCACCGGTGGCTACGGCACCAGTAGCACCAATAGCACCACTTCACATGCCATTCGGTTATGGCGGTTATCCACCCCCTGGCTACGCACCACCTCCACCGTGTGGATACGGTGCTTATCCTCCACCTCCGCAGTAGCCATATCAGCAGCAACCGCCGTATCCACCGGTTCAGCAACAGGACCGCTCTTCACCTGCACCACCCTCATTAAAGGCTATTCTCAACGATAGAGCGCAAGTTGCAAGCTTCTGTAACTGGTTGCGGCTACGCTACGCTGATATGGGCGCGGCTATCCAACAGGCTACTGTGAAGCTACGAGATGGATACTGGACTCTGCGGCTTATGAAGAAGGAGCCTGACAGTGTGTTAGCAGAAGCAATACCACAACTTGGAGTACGCCGTCAAGTTATGAAGGACCTGCCGACATATATTGCTGGCAAAGAGAGTGGTGAGATAAGTGACTGTATGGACGACAGCGACCTCTTCATGTGAAAGTCGCGGAAACTCGGGTCCTGCTGGACGAAATGCGTCCCGTATGCGCTTAGGACGATATCGAAAAACTTTAGGCTTCGCATATCACAACCACAACACATATGAACAAGCGGTTTGCAGGAGGTTGTTGAGCATTGTAGAAATATATAGACGGCGTATGCAGTATATTTTTAATGGTGTTGTGGATGCACCTCACTGTCGCTGCCAGCTGGAGGTGGTTTTTGAGGGCCATACTCGAAGCACAGCTGGCCGCAGCATCGCAGTCGGACCGATACTCGGAAGCA
This sequence comes from Fulvia fulva, assembly GCF_020509005.1. Classification (NCBI taxonomy): domain Eukaryota; kingdom Fungi; phylum Ascomycota; class Dothideomycetes; order Mycosphaerellales; family Mycosphaerellaceae; genus Fulvia; species Fulvia fulva. Next base: position 4,027,685 of record NC_063012.1, read on the forward strand.
GCCGAGACTAGCGCCGGGGAAAAGTCCTAATGTTGCACCCTTGACAACACACACTCACGCACATTTCTTTGTTATATATACTTTCCTAACTGTCGAATCAGGCCTGCCGGTATGTCATAAAAAAAGAATCGCGTCAATCGGTGCAGTGGTTATGATGTTGTTAGGTCGACTGCAAAGTTCCCGGCCAGCCCAGCTTTTGAGCTTCGCCTGCGAAGCTCAGCAGCTCGGGCTGGCAGGATTTTTTACACCAATTGCGACAACAACATGAATACTGCACCGATTGACACGATTCTTTTTGCAGACTCTACCGATGATACTACTTTGGACATTGGGAAAAAGAAATACATGAAAACACGCGTTGTAGATAGCAACACTGTGCAAGCTGTTTTGAGACTTTCCGCAGCGGGCTTATAAGCTTGGCACGGCGACATCCGTCCCAGTCTGGCAGCATTAGGACCAGAAACATCGCAGCAGGAAGGCAGCAACACCACGACAGTGAGGTAGATACACATTGTCCTATGTTATAGAGTAGACTCGTAGCTACATTTTCCGCCCCTATAGACCTTCATAGCAGTTGTGGTTCAATAGCGCTGTCCTCATATCCATTCTGCAGTACATGACAGCTACGAAAGAGGTTCGAGTGATTGATGCCGTGGCTCTAGTGCTCACACGCCTCATTCAAGAACACCTCAAACTTCGACTGCCACCCTTCTTCACCATACACCGGCATCAACTTAGCGTTCATCCTTATCCATCTCTTTCGCAACCGGAAGGTCTTCTCAATGGGGTTATAGTCCGGCGAGTACGGCGGCAAGAACAGTATCCTCACGCCACGCGCGGCGCACAGCTCTTCAATATCGACACGGTCGTGGGTAGCGCAGTTATCCATTACGATGACAGACCGCGCCGTAGGGAATGGCTGACACTGCGGCAGCACCGACAGCATCAACCACTCAATGAAGTCCACCTTCTTCACGCTGCCGGGTTTGATCAGAGGGTGCGGTAGGTAGCCGTCGACAGAATAGGCCGGAAGGACGCTGAAGGCCTGGCTATGATGGAGGTGCTGAGGGTCGTAGGCCGGCATACCACGAGGTGACCATCCACGGCGGCGATAACCTATCTTGTCACTGCAATAGGTCTCATCCACATACACCAACTGACGCTCTGAAGAGCAGTGTAACAGGCCTTCGAACATGGCGCGTACGACCGGATCACGCTGCTCAGCAATACGCGATATAGCCTTCCTCGAGAACTCCTCATTTTCCAACACCCGCGCCACTGTCTTCTCATGGACCAATACACCCCATTCGCGGAAGATGAAGTAGGCAAGCTCTTCACACCAATACGTGCTCTTGATCGCTATCAAATCCAACAACCAGTCCCTTATATGCGGCTCAATCAGGCACGGCCGTCCGCCCTTCGAAGGCCACACGGAGCCCGACTCACTCCATCTCTTGATACACACGTAAATGGCAGTGCGTGAGCCTCAGCGATCGTTGAGGAGCAGCTTGGCTACTGCTGGTGAGGTCCAGTCGCTGTCGAGCAAGAATTGGATAAGCTCACGGTCCTGAGTGGTGAGGACCGGCATAACGGTGAGGGCAGTGGATACGCTGATTGCTGCGCTGGATAGCTACACCTCAGAATGGCCTATACAGCAAAAATCAAGGCTTCATTGTGAGGTTGGCGACGGTGAGGTCAAGAAGAGATACTGGGTCTATGAAGATCAAGTTGCTAGCTAATTTGGTGAAGCAGGGTCCAAATCGTCCCGACCCTTATGTCCAGAAGAATATGCGCTTGCCAACGAGATCATCATCAGACATCACATGCACCGTTCTCTCTGCACCAACTTTCTTCACACACCGACAATGCACTGTACATGTAGCTAACAACCGCTCAACCCCTCTACTGTCTTCCTGACCTGCGCCGGCGACCACACCACACCCTCCCTAGCGAACTTTCCGCTGCCATTGAAACTTTCGGCTTGCATTTATCATCATGAAGCTCATCATCAGTACCTCGTCAGTCGCGAGCCCACTTTGACCGCCGCCCACCGCCGCTGACATGCTACAGCAATATCCTGAGCGCCGGCTCGTCCATACGAAGATCACCTAAAAACAGCAAATCCAATGCCGAGTTCATCGAGTCGCTGCGCACCAACTTCGCAGAACACTCGGCAATCACAACCAACGGTCAGGTCAATGGAGACAGCAGGCCCAAGAAGGTCGACTACCAATCATGGACGACGAAGCGCGACGGTACTCTGGAAATTCCCTCTCTCGACTTCAGCGACAGTGCCTTAGCAGAGGAGAAGGCACAATACGACATCACTGTGAAGCTCTTCTATTTGCCCGGCGCGACCAAGGACACTCGCGCAACACATACACGAGAGGCGCTAGACTTGGTGCTGAAGGAGCTTCACATACCATCCATTGACCTCCTAATTGTCTCCTTCCCTGGCATATACTTTGACGAGGAGGAAGACTGCCCTGACAAGCTCTCCACCCGCGGACCAGTGGAAGCAGAGCCTGAACCGCTGGAAGGACAACTTGAGACTTGGAAGACATTGGAAGCACTGCATGATGAAGGCCTCGTTGGCAGGCTTGGTATTGCGGAGTTTGGAAAGGAGCGTCTGAAGTCGTTGCTGGACAAGGTGCGAATAAAGCCGTCCGTGGACCAAATCAACCTTCGAGACTGTTGTTCCGTGCCGAGGGACCTGATGAGCCTGGCAAAGAGCAGGAGCGTGGAGCTGCTCGTTCATAATGATTGCTCAAATGTCCTGCCGCGGGGCACCCTCCGCGATCTACTTGGACCTGAAGGTGCCGCTGTGCTTTCTGAGCCGTCCAAGGCTGGCGACAAGCGTAAGAGCTTACATGGGGAGGAGAATACCAATGGCAACCATACAGCTGGTTTGTCGGGTGAGGTCCAGCCGCAATGGGTGGTCAAATATACTGCCGTTGTGAAGAACCGTGGTGTGTTGGAGAACAAAGGATACTTTGCAGTTGCGGACTTGGGTTGAGCTTGTTGGACATCCGCCTCGAATCGTCGCCGCACCGTCCTTGAGCACATTTGGATCTTACGATCATCCTGCTGAATGTCTTCCACAAGTGAGGCTCACGGCCTTGGGAACACCTACGAATGTATCCGGCGCATCCATACGACGAAGCCGCCATGAAGGACTATTCGTGGCCCGCGTTGCTATGCAAACATCGCGCGGCCCCACAACCTTCTCACCAGTGTGTGATTACCCATACAATCCCCATCGCCGGTAACAAGTACACAGCATACTAGACCATATGCGGCACCTGAGATCAAGAGCAGACGATGTAGATGTGCTACGAAATGAACAATGTGTACAGACGACATGACCCTCCCAAACGACAGCCCCGATTCATACCCAAGTACACCGGGAGCCCTACTGACACTAGCAGTCCGACAATCCCAAATCTAGACCACACCACCAACAAGCCGAAATACAGCGATGCCATCTCTACGCCGACCGAACCGGAAACTTCATAGTAGAGCCAACAACACCGACTTTAAGTTATGCCTCCTGGCCACTATCAGACCTCTTCTCGTCAGAACTTCCAGACCACCTTCGAATGCTCCAAGGCACAGTCTCCGGCCACCACGATGGCTTCTCGATCGAATCGTCATTACTTGAACGGCATTTTCCGCATAGTGTGTCAAAGACCGCCTTCACAGGTTTGGGACATGAAGTCCAGTTTTGGAGTGCGATGTTGCAGTGGTGTGTTATGGTGTTGGTGCGTGGGTGGCCTGATAATGGTGTTAGTGCTTGAGATATAGGAGGAAGGGGATTTGAGCTGACCGCAGGCGTGAGAGGTCCCCGCTGTGAATTCACACATGGCTTTTGCGGTGAGAGCTAGAGTTGAAGATGAAATCGAAGGTGATCTCGCGCAGACGTACACCTTCTGGCTTGGTGTTGAGGGTCGATAGGAAGAATGAACGGACTGTATGGCCATGGTTGAGAAGTCCTCATATACTCCCCATCACAAGCTCTCTTCACACCCTTACTTACCCTTGACTGGTTTATTCGGTGTAAAGTGTTTGGTAGTCCAATAAGCTTATCTAACCACGTGCAGATGTCCGCCTCCGAACACATGTGGAGATTTTCGACCTTGAACGCAAGGCCTAGAAGGACATCTCTTCAGCATGGCGGCGCAGGGCGTAAGGAGCCGCATGCACATGCGCGCAGGCGAGATGCTGCCACTGCAGAGCTAGAGAAGGCATGCACGGCAAAACGCAGGGTACGGATAAAAACGCATCGTGACCAGCCGTTCGGATACGGGGCTTAGAACAGCTTACATGTGTCGCCTGCTGTACATACACACTTCTCGTGACATTTCTACACCGGTTCTTTCACCGGAAATCATACACTATTCCAGCCACTACGTCCCCTCCCACTTTCCGAACCTCTTCCAATCATCGTACACAGAGCGCAGCACTGCCCTCTCACTGTTGTTCATCGCCGCACTGAGGTTCTTGATGCCATCAGCATTGTTTACCTCTATCGCTTCGATTACAGCCCAGAGGCCAGGTGATAATGCGTCCCTGACACCTTCGCCCAAGGTTGCGGTCAGAATTTGGCTGCAGTAGTGGTGGAGGATGTACTGTGCGAACTGGCCGGCGTGAGCTTGTGCTTTGCGCGCTTCGTCTACGAGGTGGGAAGACTTCTTGCTGTGGCGTGCTTGAGGTGGGTTGCAGAATGTTTCGAGGAGCTTGGAGAGGGAGCGAGCGTGGCGGATCGAGGCTTCATTCGTGCCGACAGTCTTGTGGAAGAGGCTGCTGAGGAGAGTCTGGAGTAGGGCGATGACGAGGTGGAAGCGGCCTTGGAGACGGGATCTATGGTGCGCGAAGAGGGCACCTAGCACATTGCAGACATTTGCGTAGATTGCGTTGGTGTTGGAGGATGACTGGAGGAGCTGGACGAGGACCGAGATGGTTCGCTCAACGGCGTATTGGTTGACGGTGGAGGACTTCTCTTTGGCCATTTCCGCTAGGATCACCAGCGCGGCTCTTTGGACGTGTTCATCATGACTGCTCGATACTGCTTCCACGATGTCGTGGAAAATCGCGGTCATTCTGGGCTTGTCAGCCTCAACATCCTCAGCGGTGAACGAATGGAGCGCAGCGCGTTGTAGGGCAAGCGAGTGTGCCGAAGTAAGGCTGCGAGCCGCCTTGAACTCCAACAATGCCTCGATTTTGTTATCATGATCGAAGCTCTTCATCCTTGCCTCGTACTCCACAAGGACCTTGCGATATTCCGCAGCGTCGAGCTTGTGCTGGAGGGCGTTGTGGGCCAGCACAGTCAGCTGCGCGGGATCATCAGGCAAGTACCTGCATGCGAGACGAAAGCAGGCAGTCGATGTGCAGCTAGCCATCTCCATGGTGCCAGCGTCCGTTTTCCGGGCATCGAGGACTGCTACAGTGCGGCGAACGACTTCACTAGCTTTCGTGTAAGGCTGTCCGCTCAGATGCCAGATAGACTCAGGTATACTGGACACAGCTTCAAGCACATTTCTTAGTGGTTCTGCAACAGATGAGCCTGTGACACGGTGCTCGGCTTGTTCAGCTAACGTCAGAATGGTATCTGCGTCGCTAAGGAGGTTCTTGATATACGATCTCATGTGTTTCGACTCTCGATGCGCCAGGTCACTGGCCACAACTGCAGCATTGTCGCCTTCGAGGACTTTGATAGCGGTCTTTACGACCGCAATTGCAGCACAGTGCGCTGGCGATGTCTTGTCCGGTCCGGACGATATTCTTTGCGCGTGTTCGATAAGATTTCTGGAGAAGTCTGCCAGCAGCTCGCGACTACGCTGGCGTTGATGAGTCGAGAGCCAAGCTTTCAATACGCAGTTGACCAACTCCTCGAGAAGAAGAATAGTGGCACTTGCGTGCGTGAGAAGAATGCCGCTTGCGTCGAAGGACGACAAGATCCCCCAAACCACCAGAGCATCATCGAACAGCTTGGCCTCCAAACAAGGAGGAGATGCCAGCTCCAGCATCATTGCCAAACGACCAGGGAGCTGATTCGCTTCTGTGTCATCCATTTCGAGGATGACGTTCAATAGCTCGACACGATGGGCCCTGGTGAGAGAGATGCTACCGACGTCTTGCATTGGTGACAGAAGGATGGCATTCGATTGACCGGCTTGTCGCTCGGCTCGCTCTTTCAGAACTGTAAGCATGTCGTCAAGGACCTCTCGACCGCCGGTCGATCGACTTGCCGCGATCACAGCCCTGATCTGATCAACATTCGGGCTGTCATAGGCATCTTGAGCCACTTCTGAGAACAGGCTCTTTCGTCTTGTTGACTTTAGATGTTGAAATATTCTTGGCTGTGCGATGAAAGTATCCACCGCCAATTCGTGCTGATTGCTCAAGGTCTTTATACCTTCCTCGCATGTTGTCTTACATTGCTTGTGTTCGACATCCTTGAAGAAGCAGCACATGGTTGCAACGAAGTTCTGAGCAGCTTCAACGGTGCGCTTGCTCCGGTCTGAAGCGGTGTCAGCCATCGTACTCTGCGCCAGTGCGATCCTGAAACTCTTCCGTGCAAGCAGAGCTGCTCCTCTGTCACCAATAGCGCCCTGGTCCTGCTGCTTCGACGCCCGAAGTGGGTACCACATGGCGACCACACGCGTTAGAAGCCGCCACAGCTGGACCGGAAGCTCTTTGTGCACTTCAAATGCTTCGAGCTCCACGATCGTGAACAGATTTCCAAGGAGCTCGTCAAGCTCGTCGTGTAGCTTTGCGACTGTGCTGTCAGCTCGTACGCCTCTCAGCAAAGCTTCAAGTGTGACAAGGGTGGTGTTCAGGGTTGGCATAGATAGTGCAGCAGTCTCATGTAGCAAAGAGACACTATCGTGAATGGATAGCAGGACTTGTGCCTGTGGAAGGGCTTCTTCTACCAGCTCTGCAAAGGAGTCGTTGATGTTGGTCCATATTGACTTCGGCTGGAAATTTTGTTCTTGCTGCAGTTGTTCGCCCCAGAGTTCCATAAAGGTGCGCAAGCTCCGGCTTTTGCCATACACCTTCATGATGGGGACCACGATATCGTCACGTATGTCTAAGACGTTATTGTCCTCATGTGACGCAGAGCTTGAAGCTGCGGTGATGTGATCGAACAGCGTCTGCGCCAACGCTCGGTCGTTGAATATAGTTGCATCGAGGTTGACGACCCCAGCCGCCACGTACCAATCCACAGAGTCAGAAGAGTCATCGGCAGGCAGGACATCTTCCTTGACGATGGCTGACAGGATCTGGTGGGAGATCGTTGTGCTTTGCTGACGCAGAGTCTGCAATAAGACTGCGAGGGTCTGGTTCTTTACTGAGCGTTCCTGGTTTGAAAAGCAGCCACGAAGCGCGATCCAGAGTTCCTCGAGCCACGGTCTCTCATTCATCCGATCTCTTGGTGTTGGCGCGGACTTTGATCGCAGAGCTATGTCGAGTACAAGAGGCACAGAGTGCAGAGCATTCCCGTCAGAAGCACTCCAGATAGCCATCTTGAGAGAGCCGAGTCTCTCCTTGATCGACTGGGGCTCTTCAGCAGAAGCCTTGATGCGCGGCTTCCTCGCTTGCTGTTGGCGATGCTTGAAGAAAGCTGCTCTCGCAGGAAGTATGGTGTGCTTCGCGATGTGTCGCTCCAGTGAATCTGCTCGCTCGCGAGAGATACGGGCATGCGCACCGCTTCTTTTGCGCTTTTGTGATCCCAGCGCATCAGAATCCCGCAATCTTGATACGATGACCAGAGCATCGACCAAGCAGCTATTGTTGAACAACTCGTCGTCCTGAGCACTGGGCTTTCTTGATGTCCATAGCTGCAATATCGCGTCCGTATAGAGATACAAAGCATCACTTTCAGCACCAAACTGAGTGTCTTGGGTTAGCAAGTGCACATTGTGGAGCCATTTGCCGCAGATGGTCGCTGCTATAGTACTGGCAATGCTGAGGAAAGATTTGATCGCGGCGCCATGCACGGATTGACCAAGCTCGAACAGCAGATGGACAAAGCCGCCAATGGCTATCAAGGCGCGGGCCGTCAAGTCTGCTGCTGAGAAGGTGGTGTGTACAATGTCGAAGAGGCCATTCGAGCCAAGAAGTACCGCAATCTTGTGGGGTGAAAGGAGTCGACAGCAGAACGACAGCAGATCCCACGGGCCGTCTTTCTCGCGCAATCCGGCTTGTGATTTGAGCTTTCCCAGTACCCATTTCGTTATCATCTCCGCGCGCGCAGCATGGTTGCACAATGACTTGGCTTCTGTGAGTTGTGCATCGCGGTCCGGCAGAGCGTCCAAGGCCTTGAGTCGTTGCAGCGAGGGGCGCTCGGGGCTCACTGGAGCTCCCATGGGCAGACACTGCAGCTGCGGCAACTGCAACTGCAACAACAGATGCAAATGCGCCAGGAAGTGGCGATGTTGTTTGGGGGTGCTTGCTGTCCAACGGGAAGTTTTGGATAGAACTAGATCTACACGCTCGGTCTCGGTCTCGGCACCTGCCGACGCAAGCCGTGATGCGGCGAGTCGGCGACAGCATTGAGAGCTTCAAGCCTCCAGTGAGCGAGGGAGCTGTTGGACCACCACCGTGTCGTCCACCGCACCCCCCATCTACATAGACGACACTACCGACACTTCGCGTCAATCTCGACACACACATACACACACACACCATGGCCGACTCCACCAAGTCCGTGACGCCCGCCGTGCCCACACCAAACAGACCCGGCAGACCCATGAGCGAAGCGCTTTTGAACGAGAAGGTGAGATGATATATCTATACATCGAGACAGCCATTCAGCCATACATCTTGCATTCGTGCATACATGATACTGACTGTCGTGTCAGTGGGACCACTGCCTCAGCACACTCCTCGTCCGAAGCACACTCGGTGCATCCTTGGGCGTCATCTTCTCCGTCCTCGTCTTCAAGCGAAGAGCATGGCCCGTCTGGGCAGGACTCGGCTTTGGTGCCGGAAGAGCGTGGGAAGAATGTGACAGCGTATGTACACGACCAAAAGAGGGGGCTAATGCCTGGGTGACTAATACACCTGATAGAGCTTCAAGCGCGCAACCGCGCCTTCCAGAGACGGTCTCCGCGTCCTTCGACCATGAACTACGACATCGATCGGAAACGAATGGGTCCCCAGCGACCACAGGGGAATGTACTTTGAATGGCGTCGCATCGTGCTCCGAAGCATTCTATATACCAAGCAAGCAAGGATGCGATGTGGTGAAGAGCGATCGCAAAGGTATGCACGCTATAGACCTTGGTTTATGCCAAAAATGCTTTTTCCATAGGACACAGAGTCCGCGTACTACGATTTGCCGCCGTCCACCATCATCTCCCACAGACTCATCGAATAGCTTCATCCACACCAGTACAGCCAATGCGACAATCACAGCACTCCCAGGAACGACTATCGTACACTACTTCTTGCCTTTCTTCTGGGACTTGTTCGCGACATAATCTCCCGGAGAACCTGCCTCCTTCTGCTTCTTCCCAACCATCCGCTGCTTGGCCAGCTTCCCCTTCTTCGGCTTTGGGACAGCGTTCAGCCTGGAGGGCTCATCTCCGACGATCTCATCTTCTGAGTCGACACGTACATTCGATTTCTTCCTCGGCCTGTCACCGCTTGGCTTGACAGCAGCTTTCCTTGGGGCGGTCGCATCGAGCTCGTCGTCCTCTGCTGCAAGGTCATCTTCGTTGCCTAGTTCAGGAGCAGCGACTTTCCTCCGGCGGACCTTGCGTTGAGGATCCTTCTGCGGGAATACCTGATTGTCATTCTGATCAGCACCAGTGTCTGATCGCTCTTCGCCTTCCGGTCCACTAACTCCCTGCAAAAGTCTCCTCTTGACACCAGTGTCCATTCCTGTAGCAGAACTGATGCGTTGCTTAGCTGAATTCTGCTTACCCGCAATCTCAATCACGTTTCCCAGCCTATCACCAAGCTCGCTATCGGAGGGTTTCTCACCAGGTATGCTGGATCGCTGTCTGGGTTTTGGGGTGCCAATTGCAGGGCCTTTTTCAAACAGCAGGCCGCCCATGTGGTCCCCGTCATTCTTCGACCTCACCTCCGGACGACGACTGGCTGCAGTGTAACTTGGCTTAGTGTTCGGATCAGCTCGTCTTGGGCGATTCGATAAATCAGGGAGCGGAGTCTGCAGGACATCTTGCTGAACTTCTGGCTGGAGGCCTTGCTGAGGCTCTTGCAGGATGTCTTGTTGGACTTCCTGCTGGGCTTCATCGGGGTTCTCTTCGGCCCTTGTTGATTCCTCATAGGCCTTTTCATCGGCATCCATGCCGTCTAAGTCGGACAGTGCTTCACTGGAACCATCCGGATCATCCTGCGGAGCTGCCTGTCCCTGCTCCTCCTCGGGTTGATCAATGGGGGCTTTCTCATCCATCTTCTGGTTCCGGTCCTCGAGGCGGGAGCTTGCCCTGGAGACTTTAGACTTCTTTCGGCTAGTCGCTGCTTCCACTACAGCGGTCGATGCTTTACGCTTGGGACTTCCAGCTGGAGTGTCAATCTCTTCAGCCTCGTTGTCGCCAGCTCCTTCAGGAGCCACCTTCTCTGGAGCGCTGAATGGTCCGATTGTGTTCCTCTCAAGCGATAGCACCTGCTCAGTGGTGTTGTTCTGGTACTGGCGTAAGACCCATTGTCCGCTTAGTACGAGCGAGCCTGCGACGGAAATTGTTGCCGCACCGTACATGGGACCGTCGTTGATGAAGACATCATCACCAATCCGAACTGAGGCATTGACCGGCGAGTCAATTGACCGGATGTGCGAAATTCCGGCCATTCGATTAGGAGGATTTTCGCTACTGTGACGGAGGACCAGACACGGCACGCAGGCGGGCATTTAAGAACAGAGTCAAAGACTACTCAATGGAGACAGCATCTCTCTGCTTTGTTCAAGACTGATTGCTACAGAACAGAGTCAATGACTACCATGCACCCAATAGCGTGGTTGGCACACCAAAGGGCGGCCTCCAGCCACTGATAGGTTTCTACTGAGACAGTCAGGCTGATGGTGGCAAACACTAGTCACAGACCACTGGTGTCTTTGATGACTCCAGATCGTCTTTGTAGGTAAATTCTTCTCTCACAGTGTCTGGTTTGTTGAGAGATGCTGGCCATTGCGAATGGTCATTCCAGATTTCAGTCTATTGTGCAGCTTTGCTTGGAGATCGACCTATGTTCATGAACGAGTATTGATGCTAGATGCGACGACCCGCCTTCGCGGGAACTGAGGCTCATGGGACTGACAATCGCCTGCCGATGAGAAACCTGAGGACCGCAGACGTCAATGATAGGTATAGTATACACTGGTGTCATCAAATTACGGCTGGTTGTCCTGTCAAGTCAACTCAACAACCGTCACAGCCAGGCTTAACGTTTCCTTGTCTCCTTCTATGATCATCATGATGTCTCCTTGGGGACCGCTCTGGTTGAGCGCGACGATGATCTCCTAAGCTACGGCGATCGTCCGTAGTCCTTGTATCACGGGAGCTTCTCGTGTCATGAGAGCTGCGACGATCATCATGGCTGCGTCTGGTTCTGTCTGAGCGGTCGGAGTACCTTCTCTTCTTTTTGGGGACAGTCTTCTCAGCTGGCTTGAGGAGCTTATCTCCGATACCGAAGGGATTGGCGTCGAAGAGTTTGTTGACGCCCTTCATGCAAATGTCCACGATCTTGGGATCGGGCATCTTCATTCATTCAAAAAGTAGGTGTTGTATGTTAAGCCCCTGCCTCAAGCTTCAAGCGGTTATGGTGGTGCGAATGTAGTCTCTTTTGTAGTCCTATCCCTCAAAATGTCAGCCGCCCCCATCCGGGAGCTAGGCTGTGTAGTCTCATCATCTCCACACACATAGGCAGGTGCATGTGTATGGGCCAAGCTTTGTGTAGTATTCCAGACAGCTAATGCCTGCCCTTATCAAATGGAAAGAGTTGAGCAACGTCCCGCGCTTTGCACCCCAACGTCACATTACTGAGCTATAAGGCATCGACTACCGGCATGCAGTCGACGCTAAGTGTTAGTGAAGTCCTGCTGTCAGTGTTAGCGTCGTAACTTTAACGGTATACCATTTCAACTAAACCGTGAGAGTGGTCGTGTCTTCCATCTGAAACGTGGATGGACGTCATGTCGCCGTTATCCGAAAACCTTCGCTGATGGCACGCGTGGTGGATGATAATCTTCTCGACATGAGGACTAGCTTCACGTCACACGTGCTCCTGAAGGTAGTGACAATGGTGTGTGAAGAACAGCTATCATCCTGTTCTGGTGACGATGTAGTCCACCTGGTCAGCGGACCCGTGGTTCAGTGTGTCGTGCATATTCCCTTGACCGTTCACGAGCCTGGACTCTCTGCGTCTGTTGGTGCCAGCGTTTGGAGCGTGGAGTATGGCCCTGCTTTGAGGTCACATTGTCGGCTCAATGGCCAACTCTCAAGCATGTCGGTATGCTGTAGCGTACCGACTGCCTGGTTATCGTTCATGTTGCAGTCGCCGTTGAATATCTAGGCCATGGACACGCCGCGCTGCGTGGGTTGATACTAGTCGCCATAGACGACGTCCAAGTGAGCCACCAGAGATGCAGAATAGGACATCGTGCCGAGCCTGGGGGCTGAGAAGTGCTATACGTGCTTTGTTGATTCTGCTTTTGGAGCATGGATGCTATCTACAATGCTATCGCGTGCTTTTGTATGCCGTGGACACGTAATGCCTACTTGTCCAGCGTGACATAGTTTGCAGGGAAAAGACCGATACGTCCGTTGAACTCGCCCTGCCACCAATCGTCATCTGGGAATTCCTACATGTCGTTAGTTCACTGCTGCGGTGTGTGCATTGTGTTTGGACTTACGATGTTCGTGATCTTGGCGCCGTCTGGGAAGCTAAGCTCATTCTCTTCCGCTGCATCGTAGTCGTACTCGGCGGTCGCTGTACGCCCTTGGGCGCCGGCAGGTTGCTGAGGCGCAGCTGGAGGCTCAGCTTCGGTAGCACGTGGCGCGGGAGGTGGAACAGCGGCTGCTCCTGCACCACTCTCAACGAGCTCGACATAATTGCTTGGGAAAAGACCACGTTCACCTCGGCTGTTTTCACCCATCCACCAGTCTTCATCGACCATGTCGATGTTAGTGATACGCTCGCCTTCTCGGAGCGCAATCTCGTTCTCTTCATCCTTCTCGTAGTCAAATTGAGCAACGGCCTCCTTACCGCCAGAGTCGCCGGCACCGCGTGGATCCTGCACTTCGCCGAATGTGGTGTGAGCAGCAGCCTGTGCAGCGCCACGAGATGGATCGTCGTCTTGTGCTTGTGGCTCGGGCGAAGGTTCTCTGTGGCTTGCAATCGCGTTCTCAATCGAAGCGGTCGGTACTGGCCGTGATGGTAGGTCATCTGCTGGCTCTATAGGCTCAGGACCACGACTGACTGGCATAGCGATGCGGACGGGTGATCCCTGCGGCTCATAATCGTTCTCTTCCTCATCTTCATCCGGCTGAGGTCGGGGTGGCGGAGGAGGTAGGTCCTGATGCTGCTCAGCCGGCACATCTTCCTCTGCTGGTCGCTGTGGGAGTCCAGGAATGGGCACGCCGCGCACACCTGCATTTGGTTTGCTGGAAGTGTCAAGCGGTGGCGGCTCGGGCGCACCAGTTGCCTCGCGGCTTGCTCCCATCGGCGCAGCGCCAGCAAAGCGGTCCCTTATCGAGCCAACGCCACCAGTAGGAGGCTCATTCTCTTCCTGTGATTGATCGTGACCCGTGCGCTGCTCGCTGATGCCGCTGCCGCCAGTACGTGTCGGGATCTGCACGCCCCACTTCTTGCCTTCATACCCACTCTGCCACTGACTACTCTCTTGACTTCTGATAGGGGAAGCTGGAGTGCCAGAGTGAGATGGTATCTGGGTCTGAGCAGCACCGCTGTCTCCACGCTCTCGTGCCTTCTTCTCAGCCCAAAGCTGTGCTGGTGTCTTTCCACCCTCATCAGCAAAGGTTTTGCTTGCAGTTCCAACCGGCGCAGCAGCGGCAAGTGGCTTGGCCTCGAATCCACCCGGTGTTGGAGCCTTCGTGCCTCCAAAAGTGCCTGCGGCCGCTCCGAAGCGGTTTGCGACCTTGGGCTTGGGGAGCTCTGTCAATGGTTTCGCTTGTGTGAAGGCCGCAGAACGGTCTGCCAGCGACCTTGGTCGGTCCTCTTCGTCAGCGCTTGGCTGTGGTGGCGGAGGCTGTGCTGCAGCTGGTGCACCCTGTGCTTTGCGCCTGATCTCGTTGATGTCTACCTTGCCGACTGGCTCGTATGCACCCTTTACCACAGTTGGTCTGTCATCTTGCGTGCTCGCACCCTCTTGAGCCTGCCTTCTCAGAGCAGCGATATCGACCTTGCCTATTGGTTGGTATCCACCGCTTACTACATCAGCACTACCGTTGCTGGGACGGGAAGGTGCTTGGTATTTCGAGGGCTCGCGCTGTGATTGCAAGGCGTTGATGTCGACCTTCGTAGGCTTGTAGGCAGATTCGACCTTCTCCAGCTGCGATCTGGAGACTTGTGGGGCGTCCTGACCCCAGCCATCATCGTCTGTCGGACCTGATGGCGCGGGCGCCCGTGTTCGCACGCCCCCCAAAGGCTGGAAGCCGCCGGCAGCTCCAAAGCTCTTCGTAGGCAAGACCGGCTTTGCCTTTGGTGGTGGAGGACGGGATGATGCCGGCGCTGGCACAGAGCCTCCTCCGCTGTACTTTGAGCCTGAGGAATCTGCTACTTTCTGCACGATCACCTCAGGAGTCAGGTCGCGGTCTGATCTTGCAGTGACCTGCACGTGGTATCCATGTAACACTTTCGAGACGGCACTAAGGTGGCTGGTGAAGTAGCCCTTGGTCCTCTCCGGCACGCCCTCTCCACACCACGCAATGAGCACGCTCTTTGGTAGCGTTGTGTTGGGGTCCTTGACCTTGACGAAAGCAAATTGAATGCGTCCGTCCGAGAAGTCTTCGAGCAGATCTGCCAACTCCCCCTCGCCTGTGGTCTGCACGTTCAAGATGCTCTCCTTGCCGGACTCTGCCTGGAAGGCATTGGCAAGCGGAGCCTTGACGGAGAACACGGCCCATATGCCGTAGGTGGGCGAAGCTGCAGCCGGACCGGACGGCGAAGAGTTCACGATCTTCTGGTAGCTGTTGGTGATTGAGGGCCCGTTCTGGGACAGGTTCAAGGTAGCCATGGTGGAGGGTTGCGAGTGCGGGTGTTTGGTGAAATGCCTGGCGAGTGTGTTGGAGGTAGGTCACTCGCCGGCTCTAGACGTGGGTAGATGTGGTCAAGCGGAAGTCACAGCAACAGGTCTGGGTACAGAAGAAGAAGCTCGCTGACATGTGGTGGAGTGTTCAGTGGGAGTACGACAGCGCGACGCAGCTGAGTCAGGACCGGAGCGACCTGTACTCCTCGCTCAGGCTCCTCCTCGTGCTCCTCCATGTCCGCCAAGTAGTTCAGCCTGCGTCATTCGCGG
This sequence comes from Fulvia fulva, assembly GCF_020509005.1. Classification (NCBI taxonomy): domain Eukaryota; kingdom Fungi; phylum Ascomycota; class Dothideomycetes; order Mycosphaerellales; family Mycosphaerellaceae; genus Fulvia; species Fulvia fulva. Next base: position 4,043,190 of record NC_063012.1, read on the forward strand.
GAAGAGCACGTGGTCCGTGGAAGCGGCAAGACATCCAGGATGGACACGCAACGCCGCAGTGGCTGGGCTGGGCTGGGCAGAACAGGAGGAACAGGCAGCTATATAGCATTCCTTCACCATGCGACCAAGAACGCGAGCTGTGTGCATGTCGTTGGATGCATGATCAGAGCAGGACAGCTTTGTTGTAATGGCCGATTGCTCCAGGACCAGGTGGATACTGTAGAAGACGAGCTACATAGACGGACCAGCCAGCTCCTCGAGAACTCGCACCAGCAATCAAAGCACGGTGTGAGTACGAGTCTGAGTCTCATGATTCTCATCCGTGTCGTCACTGGTGACCGGCAACATGTTGAACGTACGCCGTGATCCGCACAATATGGCATGCTCGCCACCACTTTCGCCGCCGATGCAACGCCTCCTGGCCTCCAATCTCGCCCTGTGAATTAGATTCGCTGCTGCTGCTGCTCAATTCACACCTTACACACCACAAGACCTTCTTCGCTCGTCAGCCTCGCGCCTTCCCGCTCCCCGTCTCGCAGGTCTAATAACTCTTCTTGTGTCGCGCGCATCTGTCCAAGTTGCTTCCGCCGCTGCCGTCAAGTGTTATTTCCTTTGCATATTTCCCCATCACCACCGCATCGCAATCCCCATCAAATCTCGAGGACATGGCAGCGCTCTGCCCATAGATTTGATGTCGCGCATGCCCTACTGACCTCCAGCCGCAACCGCAACCATGGACTATGCCAATGGGAGAAGCGCCAGCGAGGCGCCTTCAGACGATGAGGACTTCTATGGCGATGACACGCCCACGTGTCCGACCCTTGACCATCAACCCACCCAGGAGAACCACCCTCAGGAGAACCACACCCAGGAGGAGCCTGCCGCTGCCACTGTTGCCACGGCCACTACTGCGACTGCCACCACGAATCCAGAGGCTGTGAACGGCGACGATGAGGACGACGAGTCGTCCTCCGAGATGGACTTTTCTTCGCCCAGTCGGCCAAGCACACCGGAACCTGCCACTTTGCCCGCTGCCAGCCCTACTGCTCATGCCGGAGCCAAACGCAAGCTCAGCGATGCCACTGATGCTAACAATGTTGCTCCAGTCCCTACACAAGAGTCAGCCAAGAAGCGCAAACTGTCCACAGCGTCCGCGAAGCAAGATGGAGAAAAGCCAAGGATACCACAACTTCCAGCAGAGGTGTGGCAGCGCGTCTTTGTGCACCTACCTCCTGCAATGCTTTGCCGTTGTTTACGCGTCTGCAAGTCCTTCAACCAATGGCTCACCAGCACATCAGCTCCGCCAACTGCCAGGAAGGATACACCGAAAATCCAAGTACTGGATAGTGAGAGCATCTGGACCAATTCCAGGAAGACCTTCTTTCCGACTTTGCCTAGGCCACTCGCACAGTTCTCCGAACTTGGCATGCTGAAGCTGGTCGGAGGACGCAGCTGCCAGTTCTGCCACAGACCGCCGGTGCCATCTCCCGCTACTACTGTGCTTAACGCAGGTCCAGGTCCGAACGGTCTTCGCGTCATATGGCCATTCGGCATTCGATCTTGCGGACTGTGTCTACAACCTCGATCCTTGAAGGTGAATCCGACATTGCAGCCTCCCCCGAGATCCAACTAACATCTTGCTTAGGATGTCCAAGTTCTCGGCGATCCCTCCCTCGGCCGACTACGCAACGGCGTCACGCACGGATACTTGTCTCCCGACCTTCACTTTGCAGCAGAGTCTGTACGCCAAACTGTCCCAGGCGGCATTCCTGGAAACCTCAGATTCTCCAAGATATATCACATCACAGATTTGGAAGCCATCAGAAGTGAGGAAGAAAGTGCAAGGGCACTCGGACCCGGTGCTGTCGACGAGTGGCACAAAGGTCTATTCGCTCGCGGTAAGGAAAGCATGGCAGACTCTGCACGTTGGGAGAAGTGGGAGCTGCAACAATTGCGTCCAGGGCAGGACCTGGCACAGGTCCTCAGGGAGTATGATCTTGAGTCTTTTCCGCGACATGGTGAGGAAGCCCAGCGTAGATCTGTGGGAGTAAACGGTGTCCAGTCGTCCCCGACGGCCAACGGTAAGCAGGCATCTCCTTGTGCTCCGTGTTGTTGCACTTTTCCGCTTCTTCATGTAAATGATTGGCACGCTCTAGTACGATTAGCTGGGCGCATGTCTAGAAATGATATCGGTGGGCGATCGGACAAGACAGGACCTGACCTAACTCTCGCAGGTATTCACCCTCTGCCACAGCCTGTTCATTTCTTCCACAACGGCTACAACAACCACTTTCAGCCACCACCTCAGCCGGCACCTCAGCCTCCACAGCACTACCTTCCCCCACCACCGCCTTTCCCAGCTCCGATGCCCCCGCAGCATTTCTTCAGGCCAGTCCGTAATCCTCAGGAGGTGGAGGAAGCCCGCCAGGCCCGGAAAGCAGAAATTGAGCGCCGATGCAGGGAATTCGAACCACCACTGGAGCCCAACGTTCTGCAGCATATGGAATCTTTCCAAGCGGCCATGCAGATTACCACTCCCATGACGGACCCTGCCTGGGAAATGCTCAAGCCAAGAATCATTGCACAAAGAGAGGGCGCTGAGCTCGCGGAGCACGAACGTGCCTCGCAACTAGCTGCGCTGCAAGCTGCACTTCCATCCGGCAATATGGACGACATCGTCCCGAGGCCCGCTAAAGAAACTTACGATCGTGATTATGAGCAGGCGCAAGAACCACTACGCAAGCAGCTGGGTGAGTATGCCGATGACTACATCAACGGCAAGTGGGGCGGGGGCAAGATGCTTGACAAGGACAACGCTCCTCTCTTTGCCCTCCATGCCCTCATGCACATCCGTCAGAGATACGCCGAGGACAAATCGTTAGGTCTGCTGCCCAGGTTTGAGCCACCAAAGCGCAAAGACGGTGCAAAGCAAGGCAGTCCACCCGTGGAGCCGTTCCTGTCCTTGGATAACATGAAATGGGTGTACGATAACAAGGTGAGACCATTGACAGACGTCCATCGTCGGGAGCATTTCATATGTGTCGGGTGCGCCGAAGAGAAGAAGCCCAAGTGGTTCGCGTTTGAAGGTCTCATCCAGCATTATGGCGCCAAGCACACCACTGCGTTCAGCAGAGGCAACATCGTAGTCCATTGGCAGACAGCAGAATGGCCGGAAGAGCCACCATTCCACACCAATCCATCGCACTGGCTCAAGCTAGATCGTCGGCCTCAGGACTACCGGAACAACAATCGTGCTCGAAACATCACCCCACATGGTAATCATGAGAGCCCCTTATCTGCGCCTTCATCGGCTCCAACTCTACCGGAGAAACCATATCACGCTGCGATCAATGGCTACCCTGTCGTGAGTCCTGGTTATCCACCACACTATACGCCCCCTGCCAGTGCCCCATCAAACGGCTATTTCTACCCACCGGGGGCGGCCGACTCCAACATCGACATGAGTCACGATGCGCAAGTTGGCAAGCTATCGAGCGATGCTCGTGAGCTCTGGGATGCACTGGATGGTGTCAAGGATATGATGGAGTGCATTCGCATCCACACAGTGATCCATCTTACAGTCACGCGCTTTGCAGAGCGATTCCGCCAGAAACCACACTTGGACCTGCTCACCGATGCTTTGGCGACCAACGCGCTCATGCGTCCGCTCAAGAATGCACATGGCCTAGCGTGCAGAAGCTGTGTCGCTGCTCAGCCAAACGGAGTTGGCAATCATGGGTCGTACTGGATCAGGATCAAGGGCGTGAAAGTCTACAATACTTCTTCTCTGATCACGCATCTGAAGGTCATGCATCAGTCACAAGTCCAGAGTGGCTTTTTGGACTGGACGAGAGACATGATCGAGTTGCCAGAAGTCCCGCTCGTTAAAGATCTGCTTCGTGCACCCGGCATGAACGATGACAAGCTCGCTTTGGTTGCTGCAGCCTTTCCACGCGCGTTCCCGGCTCCTCTTCCCAAGATTGGAGTCGTGTCAGAAGAGCCAGCTCATGCGAATGCAGGTGGATTACCTGCTAGTCGTCTGCTAACTCGGCTGGGCAAGAAGCAGAAAGCACAGGCGAGGAAGAAGGGTGCTAAGCAGCCCAATGGCGTGACAGATCGTGATGACTCGCAGGAGCCGCTACCAGAGCCGACTGAGGACGAGTATGACCCTCGGAGGCCTATGTTCGTCGCCCCCAAAGAACAGGTTGCGGATCCATCTCAATTCGACACCGATGCTCGCAAGAAGTCACCTCCTGCTGTTGCATCAGGCGCGGGCATTCTGGATCTGACGCCCGAAACACTGGCGGCTCTGCAGAGCTTGGGTGTCCTACCTGTCCAACAACAGCCTCAACCAGCTCCTCAGAATGATCGAAGCAGTCGCAGTCCTTCTGTCGGCCGAGATGAGCCGAACCTGCCGTCACAAGCTGTCAGCAACACTTCAGTCACCACCCCGACCGAAGCACCAGATATTGCGGCAATCCTAGCATCGCTGACAGGCCAGGCAGCGCCAACGGCACCAGCAACCACCCCTAAAGCGGCTAGCAACAGATCAGGCAGTGTGCCGCGTCGATATCAGCATGATCAGCACCGCAGGTCGGGCCATGAGGCTGTGGCTCGACAGCATCGCGATGATCAGCGGCCTAGCTCTCGCTATGAGCCAGCGCCAACGACGAGCCACGATACCAGTGGTCTTGACTTGCGGGCACTCCAAGCTGCTCTTGCTCAAAATGGCCAGCACTTCGAGCAGAACCAGCAGCAGCAGCGACATACGTACGTGGATGCGCCATACCAGCCGATGCCGAGGTACCAATATGTGTACGAAGGAGAACAGCACTGCAGTCAGCCACAGGCACATGCCCCTGCTTACAGGGAAGCGCCTGTACAGTACATGCCATTGCCAGAGCGTGAGCCTGCGCGGTACCAGTACGAGCAGCCGGCACCTCCGAAACCAATCTATGTCGATCAATATGGCCGACCGCTTGAGCTGATTCCAATCGACTCAGCGCCCGCACCGGTGCAGTACGCACCAAACCCGTACGAGCCACAGCAGTACGGCCGACGGCATGAACACCCAATGTACACTACGACCATGGCTCCTGGCCCTCACCTTCAGCCAGTGTATGACGACCGACGTCAGATGTATTATGAGCCTGTACCACCCAATGGCACTGCACAGCATTACACATACGACGACGCACGTGCTTCAGTGCCACGGAATTGAGTGAATTGCATATGATGGAGGAATGTATGAGTATGCAACTTTGTCGGAAGTCTTCAGGACGGCGCATTTCGTGGGAAGGGGTATTGAACGGTCTGCTGTACTTTGGCCGCGAAGATACCCACAAGGCGGATTGAAGGACAACTGTATCGTACCGCTTGAGTGTACATGAGCAATAAGCTTCTCTAATTCACATGTCCCTAACTCTAGAGCGTCTTGCTCAATCTCATTTGTCGTGGTTATCCCGAGGGTGCCAAAGGTGCATCGATGCTTGTCCTAGCAAGGCAGGTGTGACCCCGCTGTGGATGTATCCCTTTCGCAATCCTCGGCAAAATGACTACAGTTTGCATATATGCTTACCTCATACAGCGATGCGCATTATCGCCGGGCAGTGACCTGTACTGCGATAGAGTCTCAGATGCAAGATCGGCGAGGATGTCATCTTCATCCTCGTCTGGGAACACGTCTTCTGCCCTTCTGAGAGATCGGCCTGGAGTGGCGACCTATCACACCATGCCTGAGGAGTCAACCACGAAGCTGGCTTTCTCGCCGCCATATACGAAATCACTTCCCAATGGCGATACAAGTACACGGCAGAACTCGGATTCCATCCAAGATGCAGAGGACATCATCGACCACCACCTCGAACGACGTCTTCGTCTCAAAGTCGACCTTCGTCTCTGCACCATCGCCGGAATTCTCTGCAGCTTGAACCTCCTCGACTCCGGAATCATCTCCTCAGCATCTGTCACATCCATGCTTTCCGACCTGGACTTGACAGGCCACCGCTACAGCGTCAGCATCTTCATCTTCACAATCTCCTCAATCGCATTCCAACTACCATCCACAATCGCCGTCAGAACTTTCGGGCCAAGGATATGGTTCGCGGTCATCACGTTCATGTTCGGGCTCATCAAGATGTGCACGGCTTTCATCCACACGTGGAGGGAAATGATCGCGTTGAGAGTGTTGTTGGGCGGGGTTGACGTATTTAATCAGCACTTGGTATCTGAGGAGCGAGCAGCAGGTAAGGTTCGCCTTCTTGCAGAGTGGACAGGTGATTATCTTGGCAACGGGGGGTATTGTGAACTGGGGTCTCAATCTTCTTGATGGGAAGGGAGGTTTGGAAGGGTGGAGATACATGTACCTTGTGCAAGGCCTGATGACCATGGTCATTGGCTTTGCAACGTATTTCTGGATGGTGGACTTCCCTGAGAAGGCCCAGAATAGTTTGTGGTTCTTGACGAAGGAGGAGCAGGAGATGGCTGTGAGGAGAATCCAGAGGGACAGGAGGGATGTGAAGGCTGAGGTTTTCGCTTGGCGGAAGGTGCTGGTGCACGCGAAGGATGTCAAAGTCTACGGGTAGGTGGAACAGGTATCACATCTTGATTGATGCTAACACCGTCACAGCTTCGCTTGCATGTACTTCCTGCTCAACCTGGTCTCGACCTCAATGAGCTACTTCTTGCCTATCATCCTCAGTGGCATGGGCTACGACGAGAACCGGTCGATATTACTGTCAGCACCACCATATTACTACGCAGTTCTGCCCGTCATCTTCACATCAGTCATTGGAGATAGATACAAGCTCCGAGGTCCCGTCATCATCTTCAACAGCATCTGTCTAATCACTGGCTTCGGCATGCTCGGTTTCGCGAAACAAGTCACGGTCCGCTACATTGGCACATATCTGGTCACAGGAGCCTACGTGTCTAATTGGGCAGCCATCACGACTTTTCAGACAAGCAACATCACGGGTCAATGGAAGCGAGCTTTCACGGCTGCTGCCTGTACTGCCATGAACGGAGCTGGAGGCATCGCAGGAAGCTACATTATCATGCAGAAGGAAGCGCCAAGGTATCCCACTGCTGTGTGGATCTCAATTGGGAGCCATCTGTTGATCATCGGCTTTGTGGTAGCCTTTTCGGGATACTTCTATGTGGCGAACAAAAGGCAACGGGCTGGAAAGGCTGTGCTTGAAAGGACCGAGGGCTTCCGTTACGCGTTCTGAATATGCGGATGCATTTGCTTCGAATGCCTCTTGAAGCCTCTGGCTTTGAGACGCTGAAGGGTCGCGAAATGGAGGCAAACAAAAGATGGAACCCAAGCACAAAGGTGTCGTGAGCTTGCAGGGAATAGACATCTGTGAAAGGTATAAGATATTACTGCTCGTGACTGCACGACGGAGTACCTCTCCACCGAGCGCTTCTTATCAAGATACCACCACAGAAGAAACGCGGCGCTTCCAAGCAGCCGGAGGACAAAGCCACCAAGGAGACGAAAGCTGCCAAAGAAGCCCGTATCAAGATCGCCGCCGCAAAGCAAAAGAAAGAAAATGGGAAGCAGGCTAGGTTGCAGCAAGCCCGCGAAGATGAAGCTGCTAAGGAGAAGGAGCAAGAGGCGGCAGTGAAGAAGAAGAAGAAGAAGAAGAAGAAGAAGAAGAAGAAGAAGGATGATGCTACGGAAGCTGCTACTGTGAAGGAACTTGGTCAAAAACGGGCCGCCCAGGAGAAAACAGATGCTGCGAAGAAGGAGGCTGAGAGCGCCGACCGAGAAGCTGCTGATCGACAATCCGATGAGCCTGATGCAGCTGAACGTGTCTCTACTAACAATCCCGGAACCCCACCAGCTATGCCATTCGAAGGGCCTCCATACGGTCCTGGTGTGAGCATCACTGGTGATATCATCTTGAACGGCGCTTGGAACGTCCGCCGCTACAGCAATGACTTTGAGAACGGCAAAGAGCGACTCTTGCTTGATAGGTCCCGTAATGTTCTTGTTCAGTCTGAGCACAGCGCACCCAGAGCCAAAGTTGGCCCTGCGGGAACTCAGGCGCCACCTTCAGGTGCTTCAGACTCGCGAATATTCCAGACCGACACAACTCAACATCGTAAGGTAAATGGACCGCCTCGCCTCAACCACCCAGACTTCAACAATCACAATGGTGTCGGCGCTCGTGCTGAGAGAAGAGAGAGTGAGGGTGGGATTTCTCCGCGTGGTACCTCGCAACTGAGCCCACGTGGTGTCGATGGCTCCGCCATTGTAGTCAACATCCGCCAGGCTGACGCTACACAAGCCATGAACACGACGAACGAGCCTTCCGGGAAGCGCAAGAGTGGGCATTCGCGGCAGACCGACATTCCCACCGAACACGAGACTCTGAACAGAGTCGCTGGCCGTGTAACAGAATCAGATGGCGATGATTATGGTAGGCAAAGTCCGACCAAACGTCCTCGCCTGTCTGGCCATTTTGGATCTTCTCACTTCCCATCTGTCTCACCGTCACACGAGAACGACTTCGCAGAGGACGAATTCGATGATCGATCGTCCCTCCGCAGACCCAGTTCCCCCTTCGGTGACGATACTGAAGCCAACACACTTCAGCCGGCAACCGACATGACGGAGATACTTGAAGCAGCCGGCGGTAGTGAGTCCAGCGGTGACAGATCAGCGGAGAGGGATACGAAGGAAGCTTTGCACCTGGAGGGTTTTCGGGCTGATCGGGCGAGTGCAAAGGATGGAAAATTACCGATAGGACGTTTGAGAAGCCAACGGAGGCCATCGGGGGGCATTCCCGATTTGTCAGTAGATATCTCTGAGTTGTGGTAGGAGTATGGTCTGTTGCTGAACCCGCTCGACCGTTCCATTCCATAGGTCGATACTGTTGATCGATCGTTGTGTATCAGTGTGGAGTACTTATGTCGGTAGAAACTCTCTCGAAGTCTCACTGATTACCCGGTGGCCGCTACGTCTAGGAGCTGTCTTCTGCACGAATGCGATCTCTTAGTCAAGATAGCTTGGCCAGAGCACATTTGAGCATGCGTGCTGCATGACTGTTGTAGCTTGCGTGCTCGCAAACAAGGACTCGCTGTCGTTGCTCATCTGATAGGTGACGTGAGATCGGTGTACATTGCACTTTCATCCCCCTTATTCTGGAACCCGGCAACATCAGCTGGGCTCTCCTGGCTGATGTTCTAGACCATACCCACGAATCGCATGGCCAGCGACATCACAAACACTTCAGCTCGGGACCTCTTGCAGCCACAGTCAATGTAACGGGATCAATGCCGCGAAGGGCACCACAAAAACGCCTTGCATATCACATCATATCGTATCGTCGCTTATCGCCATGCTAAAGCAGCAAGAAGCAGCATCATCAAGATCAACAAGAACCATCTCGTTCAAGCAAAAGTTGAACGTCCCCTCTATCTACACCCATCTTTCCCACCAACACTATCCATCGCTGCCGTGGTATCTCAAGTTTCGATAAAGCATACTGTGTGGCATCCTTCTTAAACCACTTCGACATAATTGCTTGGGAAAATCCCTTCCCTTGATCCTATCCTGCCTGTCCACCAGTCTGCTTCGCTCTCGGTCCTCTTCACGATTGTGATGACATCGCCCTTCTTGAAACCAAGATCGCCCGGCTGATCAGCCTCGAATGTGAACTTGGCGACTGCCTGTCCCGGGCCGGCCGATGATTTTGCGCCGCCGAATGCAGGCTTAGGCGCTGAAGGTCGTCCGGGCGCAGGACCTTTGCGGTCACTATAGGAGTAGTCTGATTGATCGCCTAGCGTTGACGAGCGCTCTCGTGACTGTGTCCGGCGGTCGAAAGTCTCATTCGGATTGGCGCGTGGTGATTGTCCATATTGATCTTGACTCTGCCAGGTCGATGCTCTGTTGGGCTTTCCATAAAACTCGTCATTGTTGTTCTGTTGGAAGCTCCCTGTCCGTTGTGATGGAATGCCCTCGTTGAAGCCTGTACCTGTCCGACCTTGCCACACCACATCATCGTGTCGGTCATCGTAGACGGGTACATCGTTGTACATGGCACTATCGCCCTGGAAGCTTCCTCCCACGCCAGCGAAGACCCTCGAGTTCAGCACTCTCATAAGTGGCTCTGCTTGTGGCGGGACTGGGACGTTTCCACCTAGCAGTTCCCTGGCCGTGAGCTTGCGGTTGTACATCTTCTCGTTCGCGTCTCTCCGCTCGATGAGGACACTGCCCTCTAGCGAAACACCAGCGAATAGTCCCTTCGTCTTACTGTAGGCAAATATACCACTGATGCTCTTCAATGACGCTGCTCCAGCGGCCTCTGCGTTCCTGCCCACGGGTCCCGCAGCAATACTGACATTGCCTCCCAGCGTCAAGCTTCCCACCTGTGCGAACGTCTTGACCGCGCTCGCATCATTTAGGATGAAGACGAAGTCCGTTATCTCAAAACCAATCTGCCCTCCAAAGCCACCTCCTACAGTTCCAATAGCTGAAGGCGCACTCCATGAGCCATCTGCCAGCCTTGCGACAACGACGCCAGACCCGAATCGACCACTGCCGAGGAAGCCGGCCTTGAAGACGGTGAGAATGGCAAGACCTTTGGCATTGGCGAGGATGTTGGGTGGGATAATCTTATCTGGGCCGAAAGCTTGTCGAGGATCGATGAAGGAGGCGAGGATACGACCGCATTTCTTGCATTCGCCTGGGAAGTGGTAGTCAGTATGTGGAAGTGGTCGGAATGTGGTACGGCGGGGCAAGGCGACTCACTCCGCATAGACGACGGTAACGGGTTGTTGATGAGCGGCATCTTGACTCGAGCCTCGAGGCTGCGACGTCGCTGGGAGGTTTTGCTATCAGTCGTAGGTGGGGTTGTAGATGTTAGGCAAACACTAGGAATCTGAAGTTGTATGTAGTCTGTGCAGTGAGAAAGGTCCCGCGGATCACAAGATGTAGTCAATCCACTTTGGTCCGCGTGGCTATGCTGTCGGCTGGCCACAGAAATGACGCAGCCGCTGACTTCCAGAGATCCTCACCGGGAACAAAGCCAAAGTCGAACATCACACATCGTGGCCAAGCCATACAACACGTAAGCACCTACACAGAAACACCGGTATACAACCCGATCACGTCCAGTTTCCAAGCAGGCAGAAGCATTGTTCACAGCATCCACCTCAGCACGTGTGAGCTTCAGCCACAAGCCCCACATCACATCACCGCTCTGCATCCTTGCGAGTCGCGACTCTCCGCCGTATCCACTTCCGCGGTCTCGCCCTACCCTAGCATCCAGCATCGCAAATCAACCACGCTATCGCCGTCTACCTTAACATGTCTGAAGCATACGAGCGAGAGAGGTACAGCCATGCATCTGTCACCCCCCTCTACCACATTCGTTGACTGTGCACAGACAAAACAACGACTCCATCTCCTCCCTTCAAGCAAAAGTCTCCCAACTCCGCAGCGTGACCGTCGACATCTACGACAATGCCCGCGATCAAGGAGTCATCGACTCTACCTCCGAGACGTTCAGTACCATGGCCGGCTCTCTGAAAGGGAGCGCGAACAGGCTAGGAGTAATGGCAAAGCAGGGGAACAAAGTTGCCATTTTCAAGCTGGCTGGGATAATCATTGTGACGTTGTTGGTGGTGTGGTATGTTGGAGGCTGGATACTGTCGTGGTTCTTCTAGACCAGCGCAGAGGAAGGAAGCCCTGATATCGGGATGAAGATATGTGTTTAGAGGCGACGAAATATGGGACATTAGCGCGGAGCTTAGGAGTTCAAGGCACTCATGAAAGATACTGGTAACAGTCTATACGAACAATTCTCACATCAGGAGACCAAGGCTTAGATTATTGCTGGTCAAAGCTATACCTCAACCACTCCCCAACGGCTCGCAGACTTTCCCATCGTACTGTCTCGTTCTCGTCCTGCATGAGAGCCATCACCCGGGTCTTCAGGCCAAGCCTTTCGAGCTGTTGCCGCTTCTCAGGACACTCTTTCACCAAGAAGGCAACATCGCTACATCCAATGGCAAGCACTTGCTTGTCGTTCTGCCAGTCCTTGCCGAGGATCTCTGCCAGCTTCTTGCACAACTCACCTCGGTCTTCCTCGATGATCCTCTGTGCGTTCTCGCGCCAAAAGTCCTTGTTCTTGTGTGGAGGTGACCAGCGCAAGTGACCAGACTTGACTTCCGCTGAGTACTCGTCGAATGTGGTCTGGGTTTTGGTGTATTCATCGACCATCGTCGTAAGATTTTCGAGATCCTCCAGTAGATCTTGATCTGTGAGATGTCTGCTCTTGAGGTTCGTCAAGATCGAAGGGAGCTTTGCGGGAAGCGCGGCTGGCATAAGGGCGTTCTTGTTCGATGACAGCAAATTGTTCAAGGTTCCAAGGATGAGTCGTGTGGTCTTCTCTTTGGGTGACACTCGTAGGAGCTGTGCATAGAGAGGTATGATGTCGTGTTCCTCGTCCAGACCTTGGCCTACAAGCTGGCCTTCGAATGACAGCTGCCAGATGACCATCAAGATATGATACAGCAGCTGTAGGCCGACTCCGCGGATCTTGACATTCGAACCCGTCTGTATGCTTCGTATGCTTCCTGCTGCCGAGTTGCCGTTATATGCTGTGCTCTCGGTATCCTTGCCGCCAGTCGCATTGCGGAGCACATCGATCAACGGACCAAGCGTCTCTTTCCGCTGCTTCCAGAATTGCTGTCTTGACTTCGATACTCGGAGAAGCGCGCTGTATTCTTGTACTGCAATGTCCTGGAGGTTCGAGTCGGAGTTCTGCATGAGCTGTGCGATGTAGGAGTAGAGCTTTGGAAGGGCCTCGTCGATCTCGCCGTTGGACTTTGGCTGCGCAGTGACGGCGTGTGAGAGTAGCGACGATAGGACAGAAGATGTCAGCAGTGGGATCGGATCTTCTGGGTTGTTCGACTGCTTCAGCAGAGGCAAGAATGGCGTGTAGGGGTGCATGTGCTTGATGAGCGACTGTGTCAAGGCTGGGATGTCTGCAGTGCTCTGTTAGTTGCGCTGGTACCTCAGCTCATGGTTGAACTGTCGCATACCATCAACCAAATCTCCAGTCAAGACCAGCATATACTGCAGAATATCGGGTCGTTTCGCAGCGCTCGCAAATATGCTCCTGGTGTCCTCTGCATTGCCCAGCAGCAGATCTGTATATGTCTGTACATCGCCTTCTATGGTGGCCTTCCGCTGCTCTTTCCGCACTTTGTCGATTGCCTTGATCTTCTTGAGATCTTCGTCTGTGATCGTCTTCGCCCGTACAGCTCCCTCCCATGAGATTGGCCGTGCCCGGATGTTGTTCTGGAGCGACACAATGTACGCCGGCGCATCGAGGGACATGGTGACGGTATCGGGGCGGTCGGACGATGGTACAGTGCTTCCAGACTCGTGATTATGGTGAGTATGCGTGCCTGTACATTGACATGAAGCTCGACAGGTGACGTGATGGTCTGCTTGGTCGCTGCATGTGGCCTGGCACCTGGCACCTGGCACCTGGCACCTGGCTGAAGCTCCAAGCTCCACTCGCTTCGACCGTCTCTTCACTCCCGTCAGCACCTCAGGTCCTGCACGCCACAAACCTTATCTCTGCTCGACATCAACATGGCCCCAATGGACACAGCCTGCTAGTCTACCTGGAAACATGACCTCTCTGTCGCTGGCGTTTCCCGGAGACTGACCTTGACACACGAACGGCGCGCGTTCAAGATTTCCGGCGGGATGGGTTGATACAGGACACGGGCTACATTGCAGCGAACCCAATACTACACCACAACTCTGGCCAGTAGATGTCTCGTAAGCTCGGCAGCGCTCTTGGCCCTATGCTTTGGTATCTACTCTCGCCTCTACGGGGCACGACTCAGCCACCTCGTCTGTCTGCTGGCCACCCCATCAGGCGAGCCTTCTATCGTCATGGCAAAACCACCGCGACGCACTGGATGGTGGTCATGTTGTTTTCGGTGGCCATAGCTATGGGCTTCTCATATCCTACTCTGTTCTTGTCCAACAATCCGACGGCTGGCTTCAGCGCATTTCCACACCATGTCTGGACCACCACCAAACCGATAGACGATGGCACTGCAACGATAGACGTTGAAATGCGCCAGGTTTGGGTGCATGGCTCCTATATGCATGCTCTGGACAAAGAAGTACTGAAGCGAGGTCTGGCTGTTCAACAGAGCTTGGTAGGCGATGAAGGACTCTCGAACAGCATCCCAGCCTTGGATGACAAGCTAAGGTCCAGCACCTTGCAATGGGGCTACCACTCCCCCTTAATGTATTGGAATAACTCTGCCGACATGATCGACGCAGACCCGGACATCTTGAGGACCATTAATGAGCAGAAGCAGACTCCATCTTCACTGAACGTCGTTCTTCGACCCGCATCGGTCTTTGCAGGCAAGAAGTTTGACCGTCGTCGCCTTCTAGCAGCCGATGCCTTGGTCATCACGCTAGTCAACAAGATCGAAAATGGTGCCGGCCATACCTGGCAACACAAGATGCAAGCTTTATCACACGGGTCCTGTGACGATTGCACGCTTTTCCCTAGCGATGGCAACGTGACAAGAAAGCGGGTCTACGAGTTCAGCTTCATGCCATTGAGTGCGCAAGAGCATATTGCCCTCACTCTTGCTTACAGCTGCATGGCGCTGTATGTGCTAGTCGCCTTACGCAGGATGAAGGCCTTCCACTCTCGCTTCGGTCTGGTCGTTACAGCCATCACTCAGATGACATGTTCCATCCTTGCAAGCTTCACGATTTGCGCTATCCTCAAGATCAACTTATCTACGATTCCGCAGAACGCATACCCATTTGTTGTTTTGGTGCTGGGCGTGGAGAATATGTTTCGGCTGATCAATGCTGTGCTAGCATACCCTCCAACAATGCCAACCGAAATTCGGATTGCGAACGCCCTGGGGGACATTGGGCCCATCTCAGTGGCTGCTGCTGCGCAGAACCTCGCCATCCTTGCGATTCTCTCGACTGTCGTTTCACCAGGAGTCGCGGCATTTTGCGCCTTCGCCGCAATCGCCACGCTCTTCGACGTCTTCTTTCTTCTGACATTCTTTGTGGCTGTCCTGAACGTCGATATACACAGGCTCGAGCTCCAAGATGCGATTGTGGCCAGACACAGCCAACCGCCGCAAAATCAACGCTCGTCGCTCACGAAAGATACCTGGTTTGACGCCTTGGTACAAGGACGGCTTCCTTTTAGCACTCGTATGGCTGGTACCGCCGTCACAACCACCTTCGTCTTATCACTCAACTACCACTTCTTTGAGCACAAGGAAAAGGCGAGTAATCTTCGGCACCTTTTAAGCATGCTCCAGGGCGGACCGCCGAGCCTTGCAGACCTCGACACGTTTGCGCCTCCTCCAAGTAAGGTCAGATACAGGAGCATCATTTCGACGCCTGAGACACGCTCAGGACGCTCACGGCTTCTGCCCCATTATTTTGAGACACTTAGGCTGACCTACCTTACCTTTAGTGAACGCGTCACTCACGCCAGGCGAATGGATGCGCATGCAAGATTTCGACACGGCAAAGGAAGTCATGAGGCTCGCAAAGCCTGGCGAGGACAGCTTCGTTGTGAGAGTGTTCGCGCCATTGGTGGTCGTTCTTGGGGGCTCTGATCGCACCGATGTCTCGGGATCGGGCGAAATCTGGACCCATGCGTTGAGGAGTTTCGTGACACACCACTTCTATCCGTAAGTGAAGCCGACGGGCAGAAGGTAGCATCTGCCCGGAACGTGCGCGCGGCTTTCCAGCTCAGCAGTCATCACTGAGACACTGCCACGTGGTGACTGTGCTTGGCTAATGCCCTTCTCTTTAGGGTAGCCGTGGCCGTCGTTTTCATCCTCGGCTTCGTTACGGTGTTAATGAATTTTCTACTGTACAACACTGCTGGTGACGAAGATAACCCGACGGCTCTCCGCGATATGGGCGAGCGATTGACAGCGACGGCGATCGGCTTGCCGCACAAGCTCGATATTGTCAAGATGGCCAGCAGCGACAATGGGCACCTCATCACCATCTCGCTTGACCGGACCATAGCTGTCTCCGTTGCAGACAGATCGAATCAGACGCATTACACAATTGCGATACCCCGACACGTACTCGACCAGATCAAGTGGCCAGTCCATCATTTAGCGATCGATGATGCTGGCGAATGGATAGCATGTCACTGTGCAGACGACAGGATTCTGGCCTACAACTGCTCCACTGGCTCTCTCGTACATCTCGTCCAATTCCCGGACGATCACCCGGCGATCATATTCAGCTTCACCAGTCTGACGTACGAAGCTAACAGCAAGCTCTACTTCTTGGTTTTGACGTCTGGCGCTCGACTGGCTATGAGCTGCATGGAGGATGGCATGTCAAGTGGCGTAGACTTGGTCAACGTCCCGCTGGTCGGCGCATCTCTGATTGACACACCCTCACAATGTCGGCGACTCTTTGTTGTCACGGAGGAAGCCGACATTGTCTCGTACACATGGAATGGCCTATCCTGGATTCAAGTAACTATCAACAACCTGCGAGCCGAGTCCCCTCCTGATAGATTAAGTGGCCCTGTGGGATTACAAACATACACAGATTTGGACACTGCGCTGATCGTGGCAACCTTCGCGAAAACTGTGTTGTTCTTAGACAGCACAGATCTTTCGATGATAGTAACACTAGAGCTTCCAGAAGACGCTGTTGCTGGTACCCACCTCGAGAATGTGTTACTGGGTCCGATCCGAACGTGTCCGGCCTGTAGTGGAACTGCATTTCGTAAAGTGGCGGTAGCTAGCCAGAACGTCAAGGGCGAGTGCATCATGACCACGTGGTCTGTGAGTGGTGAACACGACAGTTGCTTCTGCCTGTCGCAGAACTCACCGACTTGCTTGAAGTTCGACGACGCCATGAAGGACACGCAAACAGTCAGCTCACCAGAAGCCTGGAAGACGGTCGGTTGTCAAACACTCCTTGGCCTCAGACGACGTCAGCAGCATGATCCGCAGGCAGCTGCAAAGCGGCTCAACAGCTCGCAGCTCAGACAAAGGCGACACGCGCGGCCGAATGCGCAAGGCCTCAAAGAAGACTTGTCAGAAGGATGGGAAGCGTACCGCCTCTCCTTGGACACTGAGATGGAGACTCTTGATGTTCCTCCAGACTCGCAGACGGCTCTTGCTCATAATCGGACGTTGTATGTGCACAACGCAGGTCCTGTAGTTGCTTTGGACGCGCAAGCCGTGGCTGTAGCCGTCGGCAATTCCCTTGAGATAATCCGGAGCTCCAGAAGAGCATCAATCAGCAGACATGTAGGAGTATTGTCACTGGAGAGACAGAGCTCGTTGACCTCGACAAGAGAGCGCTGATGCAGAACCAAGAAATTGACAGTGTGGTATCAGTCCAGAAACCTTTGCAAGCGTCCATGCAAGGAAAGAAAGGCTCCCAGGACACGAAATCGTGTCACATCCTGAACACAATCGATCCAGAAAAGACGCTTCAGCCTAGACTTTGCCCTTCTGGACCACAGCACGCAAGACGAAGACACTCTGCATTCAGGTGTAACCATCCCTGCAGGAGGATAGATCATAGCGGACTTTGGCTGAGTCGACTTCGTTTCAATGCACCAACCTTGTCTTTGCAGGGATTTCAAAACCGCAACATCAACGTAAGCACATACGCCAAGTGAGCAGTTTCTGCTGCAACGACTCGCAAGCGATGCATCCATCGCTCATGGCAGACGAAGTCATTGCCACAAAACGCGTCGTCTGCGGCGTTGCAAGCTCGCAGAATAGTGAGATCAGACCCACGATGGTGACTGTAGTCAAAAAATGTGCTGTTGGCGGTTGTGAACCTCCCAGGGTAAGCGTAGCGGAGTGGAGCTCTATACCACCCCTTTCCGGCTTCCTTGATGGTAGCGCTACGCTACCCGTGATCGTGATCGATTTGTTGCGACAATAGATGCATAAACAACACGAGTATATGTTTCTTGCGAGTTCGCCAACAGGCACAGCGCGAACACGTAACACCAAACTTGATTCACGTGACCCTAAAACTTGAAAGTTGACCAATCAGAGCGGGCGCCAAGGCTAGTTGAGGGCTGGTGATAGAGCTCCACTCCCTCCTCGCTGACGCCACCACCTACGCTCGAGTGTTTGCAAGCTCACACGTCGCTACGGTGGATGGCTAGCGCTCGTCGGTCGTTACGCTTAAAAAGATCTGGAGGAGGAGTTTGCGGACGGCTTAGTCCACAGCTTTCATTGGCCGAGACTCCTTAGCCGCGTGGCCACTACCGGAAGAGGTACATTTCAGGCAGGGGTTCATAGACATGCATATGCATGTTCTGGGAGCTTTTTTTTATAGCAACATGTTGACCCAGTGAAAGTCCTTGGGCGAACCCGCTGTCATACTCTGGTGTTGAAAGTGAAGCGCATACGTACTCACATATCGTTGGGCTGTGGCAAGTATATCAATCACTTTGGTGTTTCCTGCTCTTTTCCTCTCTGTCACATCAGTCATCAGCAATATCGAGAACAGAACTTATCGAAACACTCACAAAATCTTCGAGATGCAGTACTCTTTCACCCTCTCCGCCCTCGCGGCCACTGCCTTCGCGCAGAACAACCAGAACCAGGACGATCAAGCGGATCAATCTGTAGCAGGCCTGTGAGTCAATCTGCCACACGAAAAACACTTCGGATCCACCGAATAACGGCACTCTCACAGTGCCTCCGTCATCTCAGTACTCCAGACTGCCCTCCCTTCCAGTCTCATCCAGGAAGCCCTCACAAACTCTGCCGCCGTCGCGTCCGACATCTCCGCTGAATTTGCGGCCGGCTCGACTCCAGCGTGGTTCACAGCTCTGCCCACAGACGTGCAGACCTACCTCGTCCCATCACAACTCTACCCTAACGCCACCGCGACTGGAACATTAATATCAGTTGGGCCAACCAACTCTGCGAATGCTACAGGCTACGGGAACAGCACTAGGTCGAGCTCGACGAGTGGACGATCTACGAATACGGTGACTGCGACTGAGACGGGAGAGGGTTCAGAGGAGACCGGGGCGAGTGCTACGCAGGGAGAGAGTAGTTCGAGTTCGAGTGCGGGTGCATCGATGCCGAGCGCGATAGTTGGGATGGGGCTAGCCGGTGCGGTCGGGCTGGTGGGTGTTCTTGCTTTGTAGATGATGATGATGATGATGATGATGGTTACCTGGCGTTCGGAGGAGCATGATGCATAGCTGAGCTGAAGGATAGCAGAAAGCAGGTGCCTCGAGACCACAGGTCTGCTACACCTAATGTTTGGTGATGAGATGATGCATGATGGAAAAAGTACTTACGACAGGAATGTGGCTACGCCCTTCTACAGATTTACCGGTGTCTGCAAATAGGAAAGGTACCGATATGCGCGATCATGTACAGTACGGCAATGGCAGCTGCGTCATTTCGCAGCACTCAACGGCCTCAACTCCGCTCCATCGAGAAACGCGACGTTTTCCACAAGGCTTCATCTTTTACGCTGACGAGACACATGCGCACGCGCCATTCCTCGAGGTATCGGTCCCCCGTTGCCGTTGTGTCCAACGACTCCCAGGCCCTCCATGTCCTGGCCTTTGACACCCTCCTGCGCATACAACAGCCGAAGCGGCTCAAAGGCTTCGAGCTTCCAATGCGGAGACGGCACGATCGTCCATCGTGGTGATCATCGCGTGCCTGCTTGAGAATACCTCTACGTCACTACAGTATCATCGACCACTTGCAATTGCCAATCGGCACAACTCGCCTCAACACTAGGTACAGACTTCCACGCTGCCCATTACAGTCTCGACCCACCAAGCACTTTTCCGAGAGCTCATCGTCACGAGAAGAAAAGGCATCCAAACTCTACAAGTGCTCTTCTTTCCCGCAATGTCTTCTCGAACTCTTTCTACTGCTATTTCACGTGCGTCTCAGATATCTCAGCAAGTGGTACATCACCAAGCAATCACGAAAAGAATGGCCTCTTCTACCACACTCAAGCTCAACACTGGAGCCACAATTCCAGCAGTTGGCTTTGGTACCTGGCAGGACAAGGATGCTCAAGAAGACGCGGTCTACACGGCGCTGAAGGCGGGTTACAGGCACGTCGACACTGTAAGATTTCCAGCCTGTTGAAACGAGGCATCCGTCATGCTGAAGCTGTTGCCAGGCACACATCTATGGCACTGAGCCTGCGGTCGGAAGCGGTATCAAGAAGTCTGGCGTTCCACGAGACCAAATCTTCCTGGTGACAAAGCTATGGAACAATGCACACAAACCGGAGAGTGTTGAGAAGCAGCTTGATGCAAGCTTGAAGGCTCTGGATACCGACTACGTTGACCTCTACCTGATGCATTGGCCGAGCCCATTCCAAGATGGCGACAACCTATTCCCCAAGGACAAGGACGGAAAGGTCATTCCAGGCGATGCCGATTACGTCGAGGCGTACGTAAATTCCAGGGAGTACACAGAGTTGTGGTGGAGCTAGTCGTGTCTCGAAGCTGCTCAGTTGCTTCATACATACAACAACGCGCACGACAGCAGACCCCTGCAGGGTGTTGTTGAGCGAGACTGTTGGCTCTTCTGCAACTGTGTAGCTCTGTCTGACTCAATACGATGTACTGACTCTCTAATGTGCAGTTACAAGGCCATGGAAGAATGCCGGAAGAAAGGAAAGGCCAAGGCAATCGGCGTGAGCAATTTCAGCAAAGCTGAACTGGAACGTATCATCAAAGAGACAGGCACTGTAAGACACGGCTTATGTCTATGAGACCCGTGAAGACCGTTCTAACGTTGGGTTTGCTAGGTACCTGCCGTCCACCAGATCGAATGTCACCCATGGCTACAGCAGGCCGGCTTCGACGCGTGGCATAAAGAGAAGGGCATTCACATCACACAGTACTCACCATTTGGAAACCAAAACGCTATCTACACCAAAGGAGAGTCTCTCGGCAAGCTCATTGAGGATCCAACTCTGAACGAAATCGGAAAGAAGTACAACAAGAGCGGAGCTCAAGTTGCTCTTGCGTGGGGCATTGCGCATGGCAAGTCGTGTGTCTCATGATGCAGTAAGACAACGATACTAACGATGATGTAGGCCGCTCGGTAATCCCCAAGTCCAAGACAGAGAACCGCATCAAGCAGAATCTGGAAGGTGACTTCAAGCTCGAGGCCGAGGACGTCAAGAAGATTGATTCACTCGACAAGAAGATGCGGTTCAACGATCCCTCTGGTAACTTTGGCTGGGACTTCTACAAAGACCTTGATGGGAAGCAGTAGTGAAGGCGAGATTTGGAAGTCGATGATTGTGAGCGGAGTTGCAACGTCGACATGTAGTTACGGCGCCTCTTGGGAGTAAGATCATGCGTGTGATGTGTAGATGACGATTGACACGGACGTGCAACGACCAATGCGCAACCACTGCGGCTTCTAGCTCTCGTGTTGCGCGCCAATCGCGACTTCAACGGGCGAGAGATTGTTGTGATTGTGTGCGCGAGAGATGAGCGAGATCAGCGCAAGCGTGCCACGGCCCACAGGTGAGATGAAACGAGTGAGACCCCTATCGTCCACGGCAGACTAGAGCCGAGTGGTTCCTGACTAGACGGATAGAGTTGCGGCTAGGTGCGTGTTGCCGCCGCGGCCACCCCTGTCTCTGCTGGCGAAGACGATTGGGCGTGGGCGGCTCGCCAGATGGCCGACACCCGCGACACACAGCGAGACTCGACAGCCAACAGCGCTGTGTTTCGACGGCGACGCTGACGCTGACACGCCCAATACATCTGTGCAGTGTGCATGACGGCTTGCGTGGAGGGTGATGGTGGATGGTGTGCACGAAGCATCCCGCCACCTGTCTAGCACACGCACACAAAGCCCGCAGACGCATTCTGTTTGGACGTGCATCGTCTCCCACAGCCAAAGCTAGTAGGACTCCTTTTCGACGACCTTCGCCAGACAACGGTTGCGCAAGGGCCTCGCGCCGCGCTGACTATGCCTATCGCAGCAACAACGGTGCGGATGTGAAGTCTTAGTCCCGTGCTGGCGACCTTTTGGACGCAACGTGGGAGACGGCACCGTCGTCTGAGTGCGGTCAAAGAGACGCCAATCGAACGAGCGGACGATGGACCCTCCTCACCATCGCACCTCGTCCCTGGCGGACGACTCCGACTACGACGACTACTATCTGTACTACGACGACGACCCGCACGACACGCCCGAGTCGCGACAGAGCACTGCATTGGCACGAGAAACATTGCCAGCGCGAGGAGCAGCAGCCGCGGACCCAGTATCAGTACCGGTAACAGCACCACCACCACCACCAACACCACCACCACCAGTCGCCATAATACCTCCGCTGCCCGGCATACAGCACAGTACACAGCAGCCGCGTCTGCAGCAGCAAGCCTCGTCGTCCTCGCTCGCGCCCATCAGCGTGCCCTCCTTCTCGGCCTTCCGCAAGGCAGTCCCCACCGCTGTCCACCACCCGCACGCCGCATTCCACGCTGCAAGCCAGCCCTCGCCGCGCGCTGCCTCCTTCTCCCTTGCCGAACAGAGCAGCCCTCGCCTTGCCGAACCCGTGCTGAGGCCGCAGTCTCTGGACAGTCCTCTGCTACCGCGCCAGCCGGCCGCCGCACTCGCTAGTGGGAGTCCACCGCGTGTGCAGGCAGAGGCAGCCCATCCGCGGCATAGCAACATACACGACCGGTAAGATTTGTGCTGCTTGTCCGGCATGGCATTGGCTGACCTGAACCAGCTCCTCGTACACGACTCCCCCCACTGCTACAGCCACAGCTTCTCACGACCGCAACGACTCCATAGATTCACGAATCGCCAGTACAGCCCTCGCTTCCGCATACAGCAGTCCGCGAGACTCTAATCCACCCGTATATGTAAAGCATGCTCATGAACACATCTATTCTACCGACTATCTGGACCTTCACGCGGCACATCGGACCACATCTTCCAGCATAGACAGCAGCGAATATTTTGAGCCGTCTGACATGGACGACCAATCTTCAATGTACGCAGTGCAGCAGGCACCTACTATGACCGTGCAGTACGAGGGGGAGCAGAGAAGGCTGTCAGACGAGTCGGTAGACGCAGGGTCAGTTGGATCTGCAAAACGGCCAAAGTCTCCCGCTGGTCGAGCACTGGGCTCTTTCTTCGGCTTTGGAAAGTCTTCTGGTCGAGCATCCGAGGACGACTCACCCACGACGACTTTCTCGGATCGTTCTCTTTCACCCTTGCCGTCTCCGCGTTTGGTCAAGACCCTGCCGGTGGAAATGGATGGCCGAAGAGCTTCTGCCAGACTTACACCACCGAGTCTTGATGTCCACAAAGCCAATGGCGCGGGAACCTACTTTGATAACCCGGAAACTCCTTTGCTAATTGGCCATGATGCCAACAATCAACATGTCCGAGAACTCGAGCGTGAGATCTCCCACATCAGCCAAGAGCTTGCTGGGTCCATCCGGAGAGAGATGGAGCTCGAGGATGAGCTTGATCGAATTCGAATGGAAATGCCCAACCTCCCGCCTTCTGAGTTCAGCCAGCGTCGAGGCAGTGACTACTTCTCTGACTCCGGTGCGGGCTCAGTGAGGTTTCCGATCACCGACGTAGATGCGAAGCTCGAGCAGATGGACAAGCAGGTCAGAAAAGCAGAGCAAGAGAAGGCTAACTTGAAAGTGGAGATGGCGAACAGGTTGCAAACCGAGCTCAGCAGAAGACGGGACCTCGAAGAACTTGTGCAGAACCTCGAGGACCAGCTGGAGAAACAAACACAGCAAGATGAAGTTCGTGGCAGTGCCGAAGAAAGGCTGGAGCAATTAGAGTCTACCCTTGACGAGACTAGGAAGCGACTGGGGCAAGAAAAAGACACCAAGCAAAGCTTTGAGGACCTATACAGCGCCACAAGGGAAGAGTTGGAAAGGCACAGGAATGAAGCAGAGAACCTGCGAAACGAGGTTGTGCCAGGGCTGAAAGCACGATTGGACGGCTTGGAGACTGAGGCGGCGGATACGCAGGCTTTGGTCTACGAAAACACACGCTTGCAACAAGAGCTGGCTACACTCAAAAACAGCAGCAATCACTCCAGATTCAATAGCATTGCGGAGGGGGGTGTCGCTTCTGCTATCAACCCCGCGAGGATGAGCTTGCAGCGGTCAGGATCTCTGGTCCGGAGTTCAAGCCTGAGGCGCGGTGGCTCAATCAAGGAGAGGGAAGGTGGTCGGCAACGTGCAGGCTCGGGCAGCCTTGCCTACCCTGACGGCCTCAAGGAGATTGAAGACCAGCGTGATGCTCTGCACAAAGCACTGAAGCTTCTGATCAGACGACATGAGAGGCAACAGCGCGATCACGAGCGCGCAATGAAGCATCTTACGAGCGCGAAGGACAAAGCCGAACAGATTACGGCAAAGCGAAGTGTCTACACCAGGGAAGTCGCCTTCCTCAAAGAAGAGGTGTCTACTCTGAGAAAACGTACGGAAGATGCGCTTGAGCAGAAGTGGCAATACGAGAAGAATCTTTCTGGTCTTAAGATGGATCTCGACCGAGCCGAACAAGAAACGCGCGGGTTGCGCATCATTTTGCAAGAGCATGATCTCAGCTCGGTCAGCGAGCGGAGCTTTACTGACGGCGCTGAGGAAGACGATCAGCTGAAGCTTAGCATATCGAGAGCCGAGAACGAGCGAGACCATGCCAGGCAAGTGGCGGAGGAGTATCGTCAGCGGGCCAACGAAGCAAGCGGCGAGAGCTCGGCAGGCCTCATCAAGTCCGCGAAGCGCATGGAAGAGCTAGCCGAAGAGCTCGAGAAACAGGCTCAAGCCAACACAGCGCTTCGAGAGCGTTTGTCTGTCGCAGTCTCCAAGGGTGAGCGCGAGCAGAAGGAGTCCACTCGCCAGATCGAGGAGATGCAAAGACGGTTAGCAGGCATGGAAGACAGTGTTCTTGCGGCTCAGCAGCACTCTGAGACCACTCTTGCGAATCACGATGCTGAGGTACGCAGGATCGAGGATGCTTCGTCACCACATCTGCAGCGACTAAGGATATCGATCCCTGAGCCAAGCAAGCTTGGGCCAGCGTCACCTCTACTGAAGAAGAGCCCGAAGCTTGGGAGCAAGAAGTTGAGCGAAACTAGCCTGCTTGAGATGAGCCGCACACAAATGCTCGAGCGCAAGGTCAAGGAGCTTGAGGGACTGCTTCGCGAGGCAGAAGAAGACGTGCAAGTCGTCGTGCAGAGGGTCAACAGCAGCCAGATGGAAGTCGCCGAGCTGCAGACTGAGCGCGATGCCGCTTTGATACAGATGAGGAAGTTGCAGGCATTGGTGTCTGAAGAGCGGGAAAGAGCTGAGGCACTGATGCCGTGAGCTCTGTGAGACGATCATTACGCCATTTTGTATTACCACCACTACCACCTATGGTGACGGACATTTCTGGGAGACCTCCCTTGTACAGGATCGGGAGTGTCCTTGACATTTAGCGGGCTGCATTGCGAGGAGTGAACTGGACTGAAGCTTGGAGAGCCTAGAATCTACTTACTATTGGATATTGTTAATGGCGCCGTAGATGCCTACCATTATTAGAGTGTACGATGAAGAAGTAAAAATCATGGCCTGGTTCGGTACAGGGCCCTTTCTTTGCTACTCGATGTCGCCGATGGTAATTCTCACATGCTTGCCCTGACACATTTGCTTCAATCGAAGCTTGCTGCAGCGCACAATTTCTGTGACGAAGCTCACAAAGATAACAATGGCAGCACGAAAACCTCACAGCGGATCCGGACGAGCATCACCCAAAGGACTTCACATGGCTTTCACCCACAAAGACGAACAAAGCCGCACCAAACCACCTCAGCGGTTGTCACTTGCGGATATGCTAGTCTCACCCATGCTGAAGCAGCAAGCCGTTGCGCGGCATACACTTCAAAGCCTACCGCCGTCTGACGATGGCCAACCTCCGGGGTGTTGCGAGAGACGCTTACGAAGAGAGGATCCAGAAGTTCATGGCCAAATACGGACAGCAGGCACAGGAGGTCATCAAGGACTTGACGACGACGACGACGACGACGACGACCAGGGACACGTTCGAACCTACGACAACATCAAGCAGGTACAGTCATTATGGACCTACACCGACGGCGACGAGTGCGGTTTGGGATTCGGCTGCGCCTTCGATTCTGTACCAGACGCAGGGATGGATCGCGTGGTTCTGGGAATGGCATCGGAAACGTTGGCTAGGGGAGATGGCTTGGTATACTTGCTGCGGCCTTGGTGTTATCATGTTCTGGGCACTCATTCTTTGGGCTTTGCTTAGATACATCCCAAAACAGCAGTGGGACCGTGCAATCCAGTCCGTGAGGTGGTTCTTCAACCAGCTGTCCAGGCCATTTAATGCATTAGCTCACGGAATCACCTGGGGGTTCTTCAGAGCATTGGGCTGTGTGTACGACAAACCATGGGTTCACGAGTATCGCGCGAGAAGAGTGAAGATATGGGAAAAATTCAGGACTCTGGTCTGGAGCCTTTTGTCTGCGGCAACAATATTCTGGCTTGCGTACCAGCTTCACTTTCAACAGAGCTGCTGGGTGAAAGTCCACGAATTGCAGCATCAGGGATTTCATCTGCCTGGCTGGGTCTATGAGGCATCTCGACACCAGCATGGGCTTTCCATCGACGGGCCCGGGATCAACGGACAGATCTTCGAGGTGCCATTTACTACCACGTTTCACCCAACGGCGACAGAATATCGGACGGCGACGAGTACTGTCACTGCCAGGCAGACCTTCACCAAGACTATCGAGGTGGGAGGAGAGACTACAACTGGAGAATGTCAGAAGACAGTGCATCAGGTCAGATGGAATGCTGAACCTCAGACACTTACAATCCACGAGACATTGACGCTCGATTCTGCTCCGGCTATTGAGACGGTCACCATCCACGAGAGAGCCGAGCAGTTCAATGCTGCGCCAGAGATATCCACCGTGACGAATTATCTGACGGGCCAGGGTATCGAGCATGATACCATCACAGTCACAGAAACTGCTACTCGATATCAACGCGACGGCAGTCAATGCCGCTTGACCTCAACGCAACAGGAGATCATCGCAAACGTGACGCCCACCACAGTGAATTTGGTACGGACCAAGACTTCCTACAAGACCAGGACGATTACAACCACAACCCCAGGGGGCACTCTAGTGAGAACAAGCAGGATTCCCCTCACCTTGACTATTACGGACACATCTGTCGTCGCCAAGACCGCAAAGAAAGTGTCGACATCAATGGTATACAAAGCGAGCACTACTGTCGCTGGCGGCACTATCGTGAGGACGACAAGATTGTCTCACACGACTACTGTTACAGAGACGGAGACAAGCGTTGTGCCAGGGCCGACTTGCGCTCTTGAGCACGAGGAGGACCACGAGGAAGAGGCGCATGTGTGCGAGCATGTTGGGAAGAGCATTGTATACTGCAAGAAGTGTCAGCAGTATCACTGCTGCGAGCTGAGGTCTTGAGGCGGGAAGCGCTGTCACGCGTCGAGCATTTCATAGATTTAGCGAATGTATATTTACCAGAATTGCCTGCACATCCCAAAGCTCGTGGCACACCGTTCCGAGGATATCATCCAAATCCGGGTCGAGTATCACCTGTGGAATGCTGGCCAGCGATAACCTGGACCATGGTTCTTTGTGCGCCGCGAGTGCTTGCCTCGTTGCGGAGGACAAAGAACACGATCCACTATGCAGCCAGACCTTCACTACTCACCAGAATGCAGCAAGAAGCGCCCCAGTATGCTCCTGCGGCATCGGTGAGCGGCACCATCACCGCCACGCACCATGTCAGGGCCTCAGCCAACGACCACGCCATCCCAGGACAATGAACGACGCCCATCAACACAAACCTCCCCAACCAGCGGCCTTCGTAGATCATCCCGAGTCCAGCCTGATAGCAGAAGCAACATGCTCCAACGCAGCAACCGCCACAACGCAATGTCCTCCAAGCGGAACTCCAAGCATCCATCAACATATATCTCGTCCCTAGCCACAACACCACCCGAAACACCACCACCAAGCGCACCTCCCCCTCCACCACCCGTTCGTCAAGCAGCACAGAGCCCACGGACAATAGAGCTCCGCCGCCCACGCCCCGATAGCCAAGCCCTCTCGCCACGCGAGAACGTGAGACTGACGTTCCCATCGTTCGAAGAACCCAGACGAGCACCGCAACCACCTAAACGACCACCGCGGCCACCGAGTGAACTTTTCTTGCCTGCCACGCCGAGCTTTGATCCAAAATACGAGAGAAGCAGTCCTACCAGCGGACTTGGTCCCCAGGGAGTGCAAACTTCACAGACACCACCGATTCCAGAGAGATCGCCGCTGAGGCACGTCATGCAGCAGAATGTTGGGCCCTCTTGGACGGCTGCGCCCTTGTCCTCGCAGGGCATGAGTCCGAGGGTATGGGCGCCGCAGGAGATTCCCGTGATGCCTTCGCAATGTCCACCTGAGTCTCCGGCCGCGATATCGAACTTCAGACCTTCCTCAGGTCCCAAGTCATCACCATTCAAGCCTGGGTCTCCATTCGGACCTGCCCAGTCTGGAAAGCATTCGCAATCGTCATCGAAGCTGTCATTGCGCACTCGAGCGTCGCCAGCACAGCCACTACTGTTCCAGCCTGCGACAACATCACCAGAAGTCGCGTTCGGTATGGCGTTGGGCGTGATGAAGGACAAAGCGCGGCAAGGATCTGCTTGGTCTGATTCTTCGGATGAAGCTCCTGTGAGGCCTTCGGCGGTGCGATCGAATACTGCACCGCCGTTGCTGGCTAGGACGGGGAGCACCAGTAGCTTGCAAGCAGCCCGATCTGCTCTGATGAGTGGGAGTGGTCATCAGGCGAAGACCATGCGTGCCAGAAGATCATCGACAACATCACCTCGCTCCCCTAGCAGCCCGTTGTCGAAGGCTTGGGACAGGAGCAGGTCATCGTACCCGACTGACCGAGCCGCAGAATTTCGTGATGCGTTGGTTAAGCTCGATAAGACTAGTAAATTGAAGAGCACTGCGCGGAAGGATGCCGTCACCAAGCAAGCAAGACCACCGGCCTCAATGCAAGCGCAGAGTGGTGGCAAGAGGAAGCGGAAGGGAGAAACCATGAGCATGCTCGTGAATGAGGGCTTCTTTCCGGTGGCCGAGATGGTGTATGGGAACGTTAACAGACGCAACAAGAGACCATCACCAGACATTGGCTTCCGTCTCAACTTACCGCCTCGCCTCAGTTTCATCGACAAGGACCTACCGGAAACACCGAATTCGGTGCAATCAACGCCTATAGAGGTGTATCAGACAGAGCACGAGTTCCCCACCAGACCGAGAAATAAAGGTCGCATTCAAAAGTCCGCGGGCGTCCAGCGGAGTCCCCTGTCCCTAATCACGGAGAGTGACACGAATGCCAGGAGTGAGGGACGCAGCAGACGAAAGTCCGACCAGGTATCACCAGGCGGGCTGGCAGCCATCCCCGAAGATGCAGCAGGAGCTGAAAAGTCGCCGCCAGCCTCAGGTGCAACGACGCCAGTGGCGACGCAGATACATCTACGAGGAGGCTCCATCGTGACTGTGACACCACCCGAACTCACTGCCTGGAAACCAACAGTGTACATTCACGGACCGATCAAGTTGCCCAAGCCTGCGATCATGCCCAGGAAGAATTCTGTTGCGAGCCTGGAACCGTTTCAGGAAGCCGTGGACAAAGTGTACCAGAACGCTCTCGGCATACCGAGGCGGCGAAGCGATGATGCCGTCGTAGACGACATTCTCGACTTCTTTGACGAATTTGGTTTCGAAGTCGTTAGCTTCGGCGGCGACAGGCTGTCTTACATGATGGATGTGGACATGGACGAAGATCAAGAAGACCTTGCCGAAGCGATTGAACGTTTCAGCACGCCGCCGGCAGAACAACCGGATCCCACCCCAGTTGAAGTCGTGATTGCGAAAGAAGTTCTTGAGACAACAAGCAGTTCACCGCTGGCAACTTCTAGAGCGTCTGTTGCACCACTTGTTGCGCCGCCTGTTCAGACGGAAGAAACGCTCCGGGCCAGAGGTATCGCTCGACTGTCCAGGACCTCGGCAGGCTCTAGTTCATCGGAGAAAGAGAAGCTGATGAAACGCAAAGAATCTCTGACGCTCGGGTCGCTGGAGACGACTGCCGGTCTACCACTTCTTCCAGCTCCCGAAGAGAGTATGCTCGATGCTGTGCTCCAAGCACCCTCACGACCTGGACTTCGGGACAGCGCAAGTTACACAGAAGGCGTGCAAAGGAAGAGGGTGGGCCGCGATAGTGGGTACGGTCCAAGCGTGAGCAGCAATCGGCTGGGCAGGGAAGGAAGTGTAGCTTACGCAGCGAGCATGCACAGCACTCAAAGTGGAGGAGGGTATAGCGGCGGCAGCATCCGAAGCAATCGCACTGGCGGCGGTGCAGGCGGTGATCAAGGCGGCTTTGATTGGGATGATGATGTCGAGGAGATTGATGCTGGGTCGACGTGGGTGGCACCTGTCGCTGCTCCGAAGAAGCCTGTCACAAGAGGCCTGTCGACGCGCAAAACCAGGAATCCCGTTGCCAAGGCCAGAAGACTCTTTGCGACTGCTTCCACGATCCTGTAGAATAGGCTGCGGCTAGCTGAATCGGTATCGAGATGAATTTATTCTTGTCGTTTGCCTTTGGGACGAAGGTGGGCACAGTGGTTTGTCCACGATTGTGCGGGTCAGCCTCGGTGGTATCAAGTTGTGAAGGTCTAAGTTGGCCTTTCGCAAACATGCTTCGGTATCATCATGGTCCGTCATGCGCAAGCGTTTCGTAGGATGCTGTCCCGAAGCAGAAGTTCTAGGCCATCTCCCTGACTAGCTGAGCAGGGCCAGTGGAACATGCACGACATGGTCGAAGTCGAGACGCCTTCCATGGTGACATGATGTAGCGGGCTTCCTTGCGTCTCACAACGGCATGCCGTCTGTGCCAGATGCTCGGTTCTGGGCGTCATCTTGCGTTGTTGAGGATGATCTGGGGCACTGGACCTCGTGGCTCTGTCTGTGCATGTTGTGTGTGCCTGAGGACTGACGGCATTGTGCGAGGTGAAAATGTTCCGCAAGCGCACGTCGCATGCAGATTGTGCGGCGGCAAGGCACAGGCTACATACAACTACAGCACGAAGGACGTGATCTCGTGGAGGTCGAGAAGGGGCGGCATGACCCTGGTACGATCGAGCGAATGGGGCAGGCGCTGGGGCAGCCACAGGGAGCGGCATGCTCGCCGTCGCGCTTGAATTCTTGGAAGTTGAGACGGTCGTCGGTCGACAGACTCGACGCCCGACGCATGCACGCTGGAAGCTTCCCATTCGATGCCTCACCTTTTGCGCAAGTCGTCACGCGCACGCTATCCGGAAGCATCGCTCTGCGCTGTCCATCTCCCGTCATAGTCATACCGCGAGCTAGCACTACCAGTGCTACCCTCGACTACCTACTCATCACACCTCATCAGCAGCACTCACCCACTGTGTTATGCGTTCGCTTGGCGACTCGTCTCGCCGGCCCTGCGCAATCACCCGCGCGCTGAGCAGTGACTAGTGTACTCACCACTGCTGGGTACATGCACCCTACCCATGCATGCACAACAGGCAGGAAACGGCAAACCAACTTTAACCATGTCGACAAGTCTGCGCGTCGTCGCCTTCCTCGCGCCGCTAACGTTGACCACCAAGCTCCTGATGCAATCTCAGCGACGCTGCCTGAGCCTCTGCCTCTGCCGTGCATAATAAGAACACCTGCTCGCCTCCCTTTGCCCGTCGATCGTCCGCCTCACCTTGACTCCAGACACAAGCACTTCCCGACCCAGCAACCAACCATTGGGTGCTTCATCAAACACACTCCTACCACACCTCACCACTCTTCATCCGCCACGTGCGCACTGCCGTGCTTCCTCGAAAGCCCCACTCACCTATCATGTCCGACCACAGTATACCCAACGACGCGAATTTCGCCGCTCTGGACCTGGACGACCCGAATCTCTTCTGGCAGACCGGCGCAGCACTCTGGCCGACGGCTCACTCAGCTTACGGCTTCGACTCAAATACACCGCGATGTGTACGCAAGGACGCCGCTGCCACTGCTCTCGCGCTGGCGGGCGACGATGCATACCACGCGTCTCTTGTAGGGCACTTGAGCTTGGCACTGGCCGTTAACTATGACTGATCATCACAGGACTCTTCAATACCGGACGACGGGCTTTCCAACTTCGACTACCTACACGACGCCGCACCAGTGCCCATGGCCCGGTCCCTGACGATCGCTGGTTCTCACGATTCTGGCTATCAATCGGCACCGACTTCAAATCATCCGCTTTACGCTAGCAACAACAACAACAACAACAACAACAACAACAACAACAACGGCAAGCGCAACCACCACCACATCGACATGGACTACTCTCAGAGCTACACTTACGGCACAACACCATATCGACCGACTGCGACGACTCATGCTCAACCTCGACTCGACGACGTGCAAGTCTTTGAACCCAGCGAGTATTGCTCAAAGTTTCAAAGCGACTCAAACGATGCAGGTGCAACGCCAGCCTTCGAGAGCAACAAGCGGCTGAGGGTTGAGGGCACAGACGAAAGTCGACCTTCCTTTCAGCCTGCGTACGCCTCGAACCTGTGCATGCCCTCATCGGCACATGAAGTATCGCCAAGTACGAGTATGCCGACCCACTTGTCGCCATCCTCACTCTCATCAAGTGAAGCGATGAGCCGGCAAAGTAGTGTGACCAGTGTGTCGGTGACTGATGCCTTCGACATGATGCGTGTTGAGTCTTCCTCCCTCATCAATGCTTCCGATCTCTTCCCTGTCCATTATCTAGAAAATAACTCTTTCGTATCTTGTCCCGTTGAGAAGCCAGCTAGTAGTCTGAATCAGCCTACTATCGGTTTGCAAGATGGTAATGCCGCGCGTTTGCTTAGCAATGTGGGATATGGCTCAGGTTGTACGGAACCATTTTCTTTTGTTGTCGATGGTCAGAACTTCACTGCTGCTCCTGGCGGTCAACAGAACGCTCATGACACTACGCTACCGCATCACGCGCAAGACATGGAGCGCAGCGATAGCTCTTCCAGCAACGCATCGACAGAAGTCAAGGCCTCAGATCGAAGACGCAAGCACATCGAGAACGCACGACAGTCGATTGCACCGAAGAGCATCCCAGAAGGTCCAACCTCGTCATCAGCATCGACCACACCAGACGCCAAGCCTCGACAGATCAAGCCGGAAACTGCCAGCACTAAGCACAAGGAAGTCATTCCGAAAGCATTATATGTCCGACCTCAGCATCCCAAACTCTACTGCAACATGTGCGAGGAGTTCCCTGGCGGCTTCCGTGGCGAGCACGAACTTCGACGACACTGGGATCGAGCTCACGCCGAATGTCGCAAGGTCTGGATCTGTACCGAGCCGACGACACGAACTGAGTGGTGGCCAGCGAAACCACTCGGCATTTGCAAGCAGTGTAAGCAACAAAAGCGGTACAACGTGTATTACAATGCTGCCGCTCATTTGAGGAGAGCCCACTTCTGCCCTCGTAAGCGAGGTCGGAAAGCGAGAGGCGAGGAAAGGGAGAGCAGAGCTGGAAAGGCTGGAGGCGACTGGCCTCCTATCGAGTGGTTGAAAGCCAATGGGTGGCTGCAGGAAATCGAGGTATCCTCTGATCAAGCATTTGGTGCGAGCATGAACAACATACCAGAGCTGCCGAATGACGATTCGTTGCCGGAAACCTTTGAACTCCCTCAGCAACAGGAGATGTATAGCACTGCCGACGCTATGCACTTCCAACAGTACCCTGCAGTCACCGACTTCACTACCGGCTACCCAACACCTATCGACTGCACACCTACCATGCAGTTTCCGACCAATGAATATGTGGCACCAATGATGCAACATACAGTTTCAGCACCTCCGACCTTCAACAACCCAGCAATATACACGACGGATGGTTTGGTACAGAACGCTTTCGGATATTGAACGGTACCTATGGGAGGGTTTTTTTTGTATATCGACGGTTGAGCTCATTTTTCGGAGTCTCTTGTACGATCTTTTGTATAGTTTCGCATAGAGCGAAGACTTATTTGACGCCGATGGACCACTAGAGATACCCGGTGATGGTAGATGGAATACATCACGCTGCATTGTATGGTAAATTACACACGAGCTCTTTCGGCACTTCACTAAGACATTCCATCCTGTTTCCCACTGACCACTCAGGAAGCCGCAGTCTCTGGTATCAGGAAGTGGTAGCAATGACATCGCGGCATCTAGACAGTTACCAGGAATACGGCGCCGTCGACAGTATCCCTGTGCGCTATCGTGCTTGGGGTCTCCAGCGGAGTTCGACGAACACGCACCGAGTCGACCCACTCATACGAGGTGAACATGTCAACAATGATATCTGGCGGATCTCGGTCACCGCAAGTTCTGTACGAAGGAAGTCTCCGAGACATCACTACTGATACAGTGAGGCGATGCAAGTTCATTCTGATCCCTCATTGTGACGTCTAGTGCGGTGAGCCTTGTTGATGATGCTATGCGAGAGGTCAATGATACCAGATGGTACGTGATTCATCGTGCGATTGCACCGTGACAGTCGCAGGAGTGTTCATGTGTCGGTTCGTGTGGTCGTGAGCAGTGGGCTAGTCTTTGTTCTGTCACATCTCGAGTTGTGCATGCATGCTTGTAGAAAATATGCACCGTCAAATTCGAACACTGGATGATGTCTTCGGCGCGTGGCTCAGTGCCGTGGGTCAAGGATGAGTAGAGCTGTCGAGAAGTGTGTTGTCGAGAAGTGTTTCAAAGACATCTGTAGTGTGAACTTTGCAGCTTTCGGGTGATGGTGCTTGCTGGCCGAGCAACGACCAGCCACATGCATGTCCAATGCTGCATTCACTCCCTTTGAGGCCTGACATCTGCACGATCCAAACATGATGCAAAGCATACATACTGGCAACAGAACATTGAGCACATCTTTGCGACTGTAGCTCTACCGCTTCTGCACGAGAGCACCAAATGTATCGCGGTCGTGGTGGAGCTCGAGGAGGTGGGCGAGGACGAGGAAGAGGCGGAGGAACAGCAAGTGCAACAGGCAAAGGAGTCTTCGCGAACAATATATGGCACTGCAATTGTACGCCTCGACTACCCGCAGAGCACTTCAAGGTCAAAAAGGAGGGGCCGAACAAGGGACGCTGGTTCTACACCTGCCAGCAACGGCAACCCACGGGAGCCAAAGGTTGCGACTTCTTCCTCTGGGATGAAGAGGCCAAACTGCGAGAGGAGACGACAGTGTTGGCGAACAGTCGCAACGAGCTGCAGCAGGACTTTCAAGACGGCTGGGATGCCGGTAGAAGATTGGAGCATGTGCCATCGTCGCATAGCAAGCCTCTACCACAAGGCAAAGGACTCTTCTCCGGCACCAACAGTCGACCGCCAGCCCTTCGAGAGGACTCTGAGACGCCTTCACCTCCACCTCCACCGGACATGCGATCCGCCGATGTGAGCAGGAAGCGCAGTGCGCGAGACATGATTCTGGACGAGGGTGAGGACGATCAACCGTGGTCGTTGAATGGAGACGAGGAGAAGGAGCTGGCAGATATGGCTTGTGTCCCATCCGCTTTCGACACACCACAAAAGGCGCAGAACACGGGCGTATACGCCACGCCAGCAACATCCGTCAAGAAGAGCCGCCGAACACTACCATGGCTACAGGAGCAAGAGCCCATGACGCCTGCTACAAGCAAGAAGACGGTCAGCGACTACTTCGCCAGCCCTTTGACTGCGCAAGTAGACCGCAAGACAGTCTCCTTCGAGATTGCCTCAAGTCCATCGGAAGAAGCGACACCTTACACACCACTTCCACAAGCTCCAGAGATTCCGTCGTCATCCACCGCACCACTCACACCTTCACCTCCCTCCCGCCACAAGGACGCCCTACACAACCCAGCAGACTCCGCTAGCTCCTTGACCAGCGAAGTCCTCGCCGAGCTCGCCTCGATCAGGCTCCCACCAGAGAAGCTGGCCAGCATACGCAGCATTCTGTCAAAACATGACCTCAAAACACAGGGTGTCACGAAAGGAAGAGATATCTCGAGACTTGCTGTGAACGCGAGAGATGCGAAGATCGTGCAGCTGGAGTCGACGATTGCAAGCTTAGAGGCACAAAGGGAACTGGATCGAAGCGTTATTGCGCAGTTGAAGCGGAAGAAAGATTATGGGCAGGAGGAAGAGGAGGAAAGTCAGCTTTGATAGGAGCTTGCGGTGTTTGCGGGTGCCAACTGTTGATTAGCGATATCCCTTTTTGTGCATGATACCCCCAGTTGAGAGCGAAATGGAGTATGAGGAAAGGACTTGATCAATGTTGAATTAGAAGAGTATTAACCAATGCCACTCGGTGAACGCCGCTGTACACTTCCAACTCCAAAACCACGGCCAATGGGTATAATGTCAAATCTGGCTTCCAATCGAATCGACTACCAAGTTCTTCCGCCGGGAAGTCGTAGCATGCTCTCCTAGTCCTCTACCGACTTTCCCACATTGTCCTCTTGCTTCGCTGCCTCCTCTTGTGGTTTCGGCATGTCTTCCTTCTGATCCAGCTTCAGTTCCTCCACGCCTTTCGTTGCGATGGCCTCCGTCTTTACATCTTGTGGTTCATCC
Source organism: Fulvia fulva (assembly GCF_020509005.1). Lineage (NCBI taxonomy): Eukaryota > Fungi > Ascomycota > Dothideomycetes > Mycosphaerellales > Mycosphaerellaceae > Fulvia > Fulvia fulva. Next base: position 4,079,944 of record NC_063012.1, read on the forward strand.
TTCTTGACCTCGTCCGCGGGCTTTTTCTTCTTCTCGAAGTGGACTTTGAGTCCCTCGTCTGCCTTTTTCTCAGCCGCTGGTTTAGACTGCTCCTCATCATTCTTCGTATCCTCCACAGTCTTGCTGTCCTCACTCTTCTCAGTTGCCTTAGTAGCCTGTGTCAAAGGCAGCACGCCTTCTGACATACCCTCCTGCTGCGCCGGCGTCGCAGTCCCAGACTGTATTCTTGACGCTGGAGCCGACAAGTGATCCAAATTCGGGTGTGACTTGCCGATATCCTTCGCCTTCTCCATGTGCTGCTCCTTCTTATCTTCCGGGCTTGAGGCCAATGTCTCCGGGTTAATAGCTTCAAGCTGACTGGGGCTCTTCGCCGCTTCTGCCTTCGCCGCCTCTGCCTTCGCCTTGTTCCGCTCTGCGATTTCTGCCGCTCCAGGTAGAGCGATCGCCTTCGTCTTGTCGAAGGTAGGTTGTGGTGCTTTATTGACGACCGGTGACTTGGACGCCGAACCTCCAATCGAGGGTTTCGTGTTCAGGGTAGCAGCAATCTGAACACCAACTTGACTACCAGCAGGTACTGCAGCATTATGGGCCGGGACATCTCCAATGTTCTCCTTCAATTCGCCGAACTCGTTCCACTCTTCGACCTCGTTCAGATCCTATTCCATTACCCCTCGTTAGCAAGACCCATACCTTGCCGGTGGAGCGACTATGCAGTTTCATGACGCACATACACCTATAACGAACCCCTCTTTCACCAAGCCCGGTAGCTTCCTCTGTCCTGCTCTTCGTTGCCACAGTTGCCGTGCTTTTGTGTCTGTCGCGGTATCGATCGCTTGGAAAGGGATTCTGTTGGCTTTGAGGATCGTTTCCATGCGCGACGTTGCCGTGATGATGTGGGAGGAGCCGGCAGTCAGTGAAGTGTAGAGGAAGAGGCGTGGGTCATCCTCAAGCTCCTTGAGGCTGGTTGAGGTCGCCATTGCCGTGAGATGGGAGGAAGACAGCTATTCGGCGACGTAGGTTGAGGTAGGAAGTCAATGTTGTAGCGGGCTGTTATCGAATTACAATTATGTCGAGGAGGTGTTTCGTAGGTAGGGTAACGTGCCTTACAACGGAATCGCAGGGCAGGGCAGGACCGGGGTTGTGTTTGATCGTTGTCTCGATGTCGTTACATGAAGCTTGTCGTAGAGCTCCCACGTCGCGAGGATTGATGACGTGAAGTTGCAGCTGTGTAGCGCATTTTGTTACGTTTAGCAGCAGCGAACAAGCTATGAGCATGTGACACCAAACAGCACCGCGGTTCTACTACAGGCTAAGCATCTAGTGACACATGAACGAAAACGATATGTATGCTTGAGTGCACTGCACTTCATCCTTGCCCCTACTCTTACAATACTAGATACACTTTATGTCCTCTGGAACGCGCGACAACGCGAGCACATCTGCCTTCCCTTTCCCTTCTTGCCATATCCGTGGCTGTCCATGCGGCCATGCAGATGATGGCGAGAGTAATCGCTAAATGACATGCTAGAACGCTTCATATTACAAACGAAATGCCGATTTGGCGATAACACAATGTCAACCGGTCACTGTCAGGACTTCCCGCGTATGTTCTTCCAGACCTGCTTGAAGCTTCCCCTCGACGCTTGTCGAACTGCAAAGGCGCCATGTGCGCCGGTATGGTCGTTGCAGACAGGCAGTGTCTCAAGGGCAAGTGGGTCGGCAGAGCTGTCAACACCAGAAACCTCCTTCCTCTGGAAAGCGTAAAGCTCTTCTTCGGGAGCTCGAAGGTCGGGCCTCGTTAGGGTCATGCGGAGAGTCATCTCACGGCCATCGAAGGTTGGTGACATGCTGCGGGCACTTGCTTTTCCTGGCGCGTAGGGCAGCGCGACTCCCGAATCGAGGGAAGAGTGTGGCGTTGTGATGCTGGTGAAGGCCTCGTGGACGACGGATGGTGTCCTGGGTGAGCCGGCCACAGCTTCGTCATCCTCGTCATCTTTACTGTCAGCTGCCGAAAGTCCTTCATCCTCATCTTCAGCGGGACATTCAAGATGCGATGCTAAAGAGCTGGACCGCAAAGGCAGGCCTGGTTCACCAGGGAAGCCAAATTCGAGTGCTTCGTCGAACTTTTCGGGCGATGCTAAGTACTCTCTCAGCTTCTGCCTGGCATGCGAGTCCTTGTAGTACTTGGTCGGTGGAGCAGCCTCTGTTGGTGCCGGGTTTGGTCCGGGAGGCTGCACAAGCTTGTTGAGATTACTCAGTGTGGTCGGGGAAGGAAGTGGTGGTACCGCGGGCAAGAGTGTTGGCGGCGGCAGAGGTATCGGGGCCAGCTTGATTGCATGTTTTCGGGAGAATGATTTCTTTCTCGCATCCGTTCTCGAAGCAACAGTCGGTGCCAGGCTATGCATCGAGCTGATGGAGCCTTTCCTGGCGTAGATCTTCACGATCTCTTCGGGGTAGTCGAAGCTCCCAATCGATTCTGCATCCAGCTCGAGCCACTGCTTCGCCGCAACGTACTCTGCCATCCCCTCCGACACTGATGATCGGCACAGCGAAGAGCCTATACTGCCGTTGCTGTCCAGACCGATGCTACCCTTTCGATCGATGGTGGTGCGACGGGAAGGTCCTTCGTCCGAAGCTGATGCCGCGGCCAATGCTCGCTCCGAGCTCTCTGTCAGCAGCACCAGCTCCTCTGGCGTGAAGTGAGATCGTTTGACTTTGTCAGGCAAAGCCAAGAACCGGAGCGCTTGCTCCTCGTCCACGTCAGCCTCCGAACGCTCCGAACGCGTTGTTCGAGCGGGGAGTGAGGAAGAGAATCCTGATGGTCGAAAGCTGTGAGCTGTTCGCGGTCTCGCCAGAGTCTCCATTGATGGTCTAGGAGACAGCCATGGCTCGCTTTGTGGCAGCCGTTCTGTTGGCTGCTTCTTGCGCTTGTGTGCAGCGGACTTTTGGGCGATGCGCAATCGCTCGACCGAAGAGAAGTACTTCTTTCTGCATGGCGCGTTAGTGCAAGTACATCATGTGCTCGATGAGGCAGCTCAATCAATCCGCCAAGTGGTTGATGTGGGTGATGACAGTGGGAGCGGTTTCAAGTAGACGGCGCGATGAGCTCATGTGTCTAAGACATGAGTGAAGCAATGTGAAGCTCACTCTGTGCTTGCCACATGTGGAAATGACTGCTTGTGCCATCGACATCGATGTGATGGTCGGCGGTGATAGTGTGAACGGTCCGGGCAGGGACGACGAGCTGTGGCGAGGGGACTCACTGTATGGAAGGCGGCAGTGACTCGTACTCCTCCGGCGTCACCATGTTTGTGCTCGACTTGGAGCGAGGTCCAGACAGTGGAGGTCGGATGGGATCGTCGTCGCGCGTTTTCGGTCGTGAGCGGTTTGGTGTTGGTGTGGATTCGGATGCACGTCGTTGGAAAGAGCGCAGGCCGCCGGCTTGATCAGCGTCTTCTGAAAGCAGAGCACGGTGGTTGGGTGTTGCTTTTGTCCCAGCGCCGTGGTCAGCCAAGCGTGGTGCATGGAAATGCGGTGTTACCAGCGCCGTGCAAACGAGTCTATCCGCGCGGAGGGTTCATGCGCACTTATTGTTGTAGATGAACAGAGAGGGAAGCGAGCGCTCTTCGAAGTTAGAATGATCAAGTAGTACCACGGTTCCCTGATAATAATAGAGAAGATGCCCTTGCAGGATGCTCAAACTCTCGTATGTAGTCGTGTGCAGCAGAAGCTGCGGAGGCGCCAGCAGGACGGCAAGGACTATCAGAGCCCGTCAGCACCTTAACGTCCCTAACGCTTGACTGCGTAGCCCCCGCCCGGGATGTTCACCATTGCTGACGTCCAAGTCCCGAGCCCCCCATTGCTCACCTGAGATGAGTTTCGCGGTGCGCGACAGGTACCTAAGTAGCATTGCTGGCCAGACTACTGACTACTGACGCATCAGAAGCGCTGTGTGGCATCTGCGATCGACCGCATTGCAGCTGTCGCGACACTGGCACGACTGCTGGGCCAGGGTGCTGCATGCCTCGTCTTCGCTTCGTACAACAGCAGCATCGCCATGTCGAGATCGGCATGTCGTTCCAGAGCCATGCAGGCACACCTCTCCGCGGCCTTCGCTTCTCTGGGCCATTCTGGCGTCACGAGCGAGCCCCGGGTGGGTGTCGTCGAAGTCCTCGTCACATTCGCGCGTACCTGGCAGATCTTATGCGCTAGCAAGCAGCGTGTCTGCCGTCTGCCACAATGCCTGCTAGGGAGACACTAGTGGGCTATCAATTCAAACGCCGTTTCAACACCCCCAACATCACCGGCCTTCTCTGCTGGAGCAAGGCTGTCGCAAACGATACTTCTGCATGTACCGAGTGCGAGCACCCGCGAAGCACCCAAAACACTGATGCTGAGCTTCGCGCCGCCACATGGCAACTTTGCACGAGCCTGAGTCGTACGAACACTCGGCTCCAAGGCACACCAACAGCGGTGCAAACGCCTCAGCCGGCGATAATGTCCGCAAGGCAGAGCAGCCTCAAGCGTCTATTACAATTTACAGCACACGTGGAGCGCGCAATGCCCCGCCTGCTTGGCCGTTGACGTTGACGTAGGCTAGGGCATATCCATCCTTCACATCAGCAGCTGTCTGCTGACGGCTGCGAACGCATTCATCGTCAGCAGCGTTCGTTGGTCTCCGGCGATCAGAGCAATTGGATGCGTGTACAGCGTCTGGCTGCAGCGGAGTCACATTTGCTTGTAGTGGCCGCTGCTAACTAAGCTGGCTGATTTGCTGGAATCCCGGATTTTGCTAGGATACTCGGGAAGAGAATGTGACTCCGCTGCAGCAAGACGCTGTACATCATACATGTAACTTTGATCCTCGTAAGGGTGACCACGACTGTGAATCCCTGGAAATCGCGAACTCAACAACTTTCAGATCAGTCACGGAAGCAGCACACCGAACCCGCGACTTGCAACAAACACGGCCTGAACTCGGCTACCATTCTGTATCCGACCTGTCCTCGCCAAGTCTCACGCCTTGGACCGACATTTCAACCGTCCTTGGTGTGCATCACGCAAGCTAGAGAAAGAGAGGCGTCGATCATCTGCACAGATGGCGCTCCTGTCACGCCCGCAGGCGTAAGCGCAGATAGACGCCTCCAACCACAGAGAACGCCTCGTCAGCTGGTCTTGCTTGCTTCTGCTGCTTGAGGTGCTGGTCTTGCTTGCTTCTGCTACTTGAGGTACTGTACCTACGCTATGCGCCGACTGATACGAGCTGCAGTTTCATCTTGTTCCAAACTTCGAGATGGTTGCTTCGCAAGCGTGGTTCGTTGCTTGTCATGTACAAAGCTCTGTCATGGCCACGCGATCGGGCCGAGGCATGGCATGGCGTTTCAGCACACTTCCCATCGCGCAAACCACACCTCGGCCCCTCCGTTTGTTAGTGGCTGTTCACTTCCCGGTCGGAGGGGGAGTAGTGGACGAAGATGGCGGTGCCAAACCTGCTCATGATCGCTGTCAACCTGGTAGCCATGTGGCAGGGTCCACTATGGGAGGAGGGAGCCAGCATCGGACTGCCGCGAAATGAAGCAAACGCAAGCAAGCTACAGTATTCCACTTCCCGCCAATCGTCCATCAACACGCAACGACAATACCGCTGCCTGTGACGAATCTCCGCACGAGGGTACCATTAGCGAGGCAAGTAGTCAGCAAAGTTCAAATTTCCGCGCCATCCGACGCATGTGCAGGCAACCGACGTGTTGCAAGAACCACTATCGCATGTCAGGCTTACAAATTCGGCAAAGAGAGCTGACAATATACGAAGAACATGGACAGAGACAGAAGAGAAGATCCACGGATCTACAGAATTTTCTCTCCCCAGCATCCACCGACTTAGGGCTCCTCAACCTCGTCCGGCAACGCGTACCAGTACTGCTCATCCACCCCTTCCCTGCTCGGCACTGCCTTGGAGTCCACGGCATCTCCTTTTACGGACAATTCTAGAGCCTCCCAATCCACGTCCTCCCAGCGAAGGTTCAGCATCCGCAATCTCACCCCCCAGTCCTCCATCATCTCGATCAGCCGCGTCGTGTTCTTGGTAATTGGTCGTTGGTCCAATAACATTAGGAGTCCGTCCAACCATTCCGATGCTAGATAGGAGGTCTGGGGGAACAGTTCCAACAGCACGCCTTCTTCCGCCTCGGCGCTCCTAGACCCTGCTGGGGAGAGGAGCCCTAGGATTGTTATTTTTGTTGTGGTCCCCTTGGCGGAGTCGCGTGCGGAGTCCTTGAGGGTTTCTGTGCTGTCGTTTTGGGATTTCATGATAGGCTGCTCGGATGCCGACACGTTGCTATCGACGGACGTGACTGCGTTGAGATCAATCTGCTCAGGCAGGTCTGCCAGCGGTGGTTCGCCCTCGCCCTTGGCGGAGTAGTTCTGATAGTGCAGCCATTTCCTGTTGTGGCTTAAACGCACATACCGCCAGTTTGCGGCTCCCGAAGCCTGCGATGATGTTGGGAACCACGAGCCTTGAAGTAGGCACCGAATGCGCTGTTCCTCCATGAACTGCATGCTCTCATGATGCAGCTGCTCGCGAACTTGTACGAGATGTGGACCCCACGCGTCTTGATAGACCTCATTTAGGTTCTCCATCTGCCATCTTCTGGCTGTCTCAAGACTGACTCGTCTGAGCTCTTCCTCAACTCGACCTACATCCGTCTTGCGACCCGTCGACCCCACGATTCTCTCCACTATGATGCGCACAACCTCTTCCATCTTATAGAAGTCTTCGTGTTCGGCGCCGGCGTCCTTCCAGAGCCGCATTAATGCATTCAACGCAGCAGTGTGCAGGCGACCCCATTGGAGAAGTAGTGGCTTGTACAAGTTGTCGACGCTGGGCATCAGCCTGCCTGAGACACTGTTGTTGCGATTGTTAGCACTGGAGAATCCCGCATCGTCGACCTCGAAGTGCTCGTATAGTATTAAGGTAACGCTCAAACTTGCACGTGCGATCGGACACCGTTGCTCGCGTGGCAGACTCGCTTGTTCCATCAACGTCTTAACGTAAGAGTCCTCGTTGCGTTTGCAATACTCCACCAGATCCATCATGCCGAGGTAGCCAGTCTCGTCGAATTCCCAAGCAGGAGATTCCGTTTCGAAGCCCAACCGTCGCCACTTTTCTGGGTGGTGCTTCCTGGGCTTCACTCCATTGGCCGCTGGTGGCGGGCTGTAGGGCTCTGGCTTGCTCAGCAGGTTGATCGTCTTCAACGCCCTCTTGTGCTCAGGTAGCTCCATGTTGACCATTACATCTCTCCATTGCCTCAGCAGGACCTTCGTCAAGCTCTGAAACTCCAATATGGCTGTTGCTAGAGGACTGTCGGCGTCGCTTGCTGCATCACCACGCATGAGCATACCCACTCCTCCAATAACTCCCAGATCTTGCAACTTCTTGATGAACTTGGGCCATTCGTGCTCGCCTCCATTGACGATGGCATCGTTCATCAGAGCGTTGACCAGCTGCAGCGCATTCGCACACAGGCCATGATCAGACGCGCTCAATCGATGTACCAGAGACTCCAGAAATTGCGGGTGATTGTCCAGCGCCGGCTTCAGCGCAACGAATCCAGACTGCGCGTCTTCATCAGAGATGCCGGTCGTCAGTGGTTGCGAGACGATTAGGACCAGGAGATGTAGCGCGTTGCGCACGATGTTGACCAGAGGATGTGAGATGGCCAGCGCAAGTGCCTGTCCACACCGTCAGATCGGCGCAGCTCTTTCCATGTTTCACCCGTTCATACCTTGTCCAGAACTTCCTCATCTATACACTCCCACCCCATATCCAGCTCCAACAGCACATTCAAACTCCCGAGCGCATACGCCTGCGTATTCCCACTTGTATCCAGTACCGCCTGCCTCAACGGCGGCAACCCATTGCACTGTATGAATGCGTCCGCGAAACTCGGATCTCCCAATTGTCCCTTCAACTTATACACCGCATATTTCTTCGCGCTCTCGCTCTCAGCGACAAGGCCGGCGACCAGCGTGGCCACATCCGGAGGCTCGTCCATAGTGCAGCTGCTTCAGACACTGAAGTCGCCCTTCTCGGACAGTTCCTGGGAGATTTTGCAAATGACACAAAACAGCACGATGGAGAGGATGAAGCGTAGATGGCGGAACATGGTATGCTCCAAACAAGCTCCACATCCAAGGTTCAAGTCCCAGACTTCCAGATCAACGAGCCCGTGCTGCTGCTGCCGCGAGTCGTGTCGTGTCGACATGTGAGGACTAGTTCGTGGTGCGGAGTCGGAGCGGGAGATTAACGACGGAGGATGATCTGGGACCGTTCAACGGCGCACAGGCTGAGTACGGACGGTATGCGAGAGAGCATAGGCGAAACATGAGCTACTTGCTCTTAGCTTTGTACGGTGCCTAAGATGAAAGATTGAGGGAGGATGAGAGTGAGAAACATGTGAGACACGTCTGCGCATGCATGAGATGAGATGGTTCCATGGGTGTAGAGACGCCGAACCAACGATGGGCAAGGTTTAACCCCACAGCATGCTTCTTCAGCAGCATCTAGGGCTACCAACGAACCACTGCGCACACGGACGTGGAGAAGACAACAGACGGAGAAACACTCTGCTGCGGTAAGAAGATCGAATGTGCCGTATGCTTGCGTCAACCTCCAACCCCATAGCATCCTATTGCTCGTCCATACGAGCCGACGACTTCACACGCGCACGAATCCTGCCGAACCGAGGAATACCTGAGTCGAATATCTCATCGAGGAGAAAGCATCCATCGCAAGGACGGCCATTGTAATTACTGACAAATACATAGAAGCAGGCCAAGTTACGTGGCACTGCTCTCTCAACGCCTTGAGCTTCAGTCCTGAAATCATGATGAAGCCTCCCACAAGTGTAGGTCCATCCAGTCACCTTCTATCATGTACTCCTGGCGAAGCATCATCGCCGGTTGCTTTTCGCTGTAAGAACGTAACAAAAGTATCAACATGGTCCAACCCAGAAGTTGCGTAACGTCGTTTCAGCGTCGCCGCTTGCGTGAAGCAGTTTCGTCATGCTTCTGCCAACCTTTGCGGTCCTGTAGTGTCGCCGTGAGGAGTCGGCTGTGAGACATCATATCATGCCCGTGTCCGCATCGCGGAGGGTCAGGCGTGAACCGTATATGTCATCTAAGTTGCACGGCGCGGCGTGGCGTCGCGTGGCGTGGCGTGGCGTATGTGTTGGTGAGATATCATATGTTCGAGTAGCTGTGTCACGCTTAATTCCTCCAGCCGACGTTCCAGATGACATGAGCAATGTCCCTAGCTGTATTGATGGTCTCGCTGACCCTGCCGAAGAGACCAGTTGCCACAGCATCGTCCTCTTCCTCATCGTCAATGGGCATGAACATCCCGCTACTGGTCCTTCGCATGCCTTCTATCTCGTAGTCGCCACTTCTTGGTCCAGGGCCAGGACTTGCGTTTCTCGCTCGACTGCTCGATGGACCCCCTGGCCGTCGGTCAACCAGGGCAAACGACGACTTCGGGTTACTGGCACCAAAAGACCAGGACGAGTCAGAATCGACCTCATCGTCATTGTCATGCTCCTGCTGTAGCAAAAAGTTTCTGGAAGGATTTGCAGGCCGTAGTGTCTCCTGTGATGGGCTCGGGCTCAGGTTAGCAGTGTTCCAAGACCGTCCAAAGGTGTGGTGCTGTGCTTCTTCCGTGACATCCGGGCTATCCGTTCGATATTTCAGCGTAGTCGCTGGGAGTGTTTCGATGATTCGTCTCCCGCTAGTTGAACTGCTCCGACTCCCTGCCTTTTTTCGTTTCTGCCCGGACAGCTTCTTCCTTTTCATCATCACAATACCGTCATCACTACTCGAGTCGGTGCTGCCGTTGTGCTTCACATCATCTTCTTCCTCGCTACTCTCTTCTTCTTCCTCGTCCAAAGCTGGATCCTTGCAGTCGATAGCGATGCATTGCTCCACGCGATCATCGAATCGGATGTGCCGCCTCTCTTGAGTCTCGCAAGGCGTGCCACCACTACTGGTGCTGCGGCTTGTAAAGTAGTCGACCTGGTCCCTACTAGGTGTCTCCGACTGTAGCTTGGAGTCTACGATATCCGACATGGTGCCGTATCTTCGGCCACCTCGGCCTGACAGCTGGACAGCGGATGCTGCTTGCTTGACCAGCGATGAGCTCGAGATAGACTTTTGAAGCATCACTTCCGACATGCTCCGTTTCTTCAAGATTGGCTTCTTGTTGATGAAGGAGTTGTTCTTCGAGATCTGCGAGCCTGGTTCTGATGTATTTTGGGTTATAGGGTATGACTCTGCGGATTTGAGTGGGCCGTAAAGCCATGTCACATCTGATTCCTTGAGCCTGTTCACATGTTAGAGCGAGTCCATGTCGAGGTCGCACAGTAGAGCCTACCAGTTAAGCCGTTCCGGCGAGACGGTATCGAGATCAAACTTGGTCTTTGCCCAAGTCCGCCATGAAGCATTCTCCAATCTCGACCGCTCGCCATATACCGCCTTCCTTTGAGACACAATATGCCTCCAGGAAGCCCATATATCTTCTTCTCGCCAGTCATGACTCAAGAAATCTACCTGCCGCGATGGCTCCTGCTTGATAGCACTATCATCCACGACAGTCGGCGTGGGCAGAGGCGAGTCGGAGCGTGTTGTATCTGTGCAGGTCGACTGGGTCGGCTCGCTGGAGTCATCGCAGAATGCGGGCGACGACGGCGGTACGCCTGTGCTCGCCGAGTCGTGTCGGTATGATACGTCGTCGTAGTTTGGGAAGTCGAGGTCCGTGTCCAGGGTTAGATCCGTATCTATCGACGAGTTCGTGCTGTCGAAGGCAGAGTCCAGCGTAGTGGCATTGGATATGCTCGAGAAGGAGCTGGCACTCGAGGGCGGCAACGAGACGGGTAACCGCTCCTGGTGCTCAGCATGCGGAGTAGAGGCGGCAGTCGCTTTTGGACTCGAGGAGAGCCCCGCTGTGTCGAGGAACAACGAGGAGGATGATGGGCTTGAGCGTCGTAGTGCCGAATTTTGGTAATATGACTGTCCATCAGGTTGCCTGGGGACCTGTAATACTTCGGTCATGGTGGGCACAGGTAGAAACACTCAGAACATAGGTAGCGAATGCAAAGACGGCCAAAACGAGCGTGGGAGGCGAGGGCGTGCACTGTCTCTCAGGCTCTGCTTCCTGCTTCCTGCTTTCTTTTCACCTTCACTTCAAGGGCCAGCCTGGGAGTCGAGTGTCGTTCGCTGCCAAGACCTTTTGGCGTAGGCAGTGTTTCCCTATCGCACGCACTCGTCCGGTCGTGTTGCGCGGATATGGATTGGCGGTACTCCGGATAGCGATATCGTACCGACCTGTAGCCTGTAGGAGATGGGATGATGGCGCTGAATAGGAAAGTCGATATTGCTCACTGTGCCCAGCGGAGGTGTAGATGTGGGCAATAGAGTTGGGAAGTTTCCAGGACTCCCGTGGGCGCAGTGTCGAAGAATGGACAACGGGGTGACTCTCGGGGGAGACCGCTTGGTGCAGAGAGCTGGGACTAACTTGGCGTCCGCTGGACCATACGGCTCGAGGTCCCCTCGGTCGTCTTCGTCTGCTGGGGCTGCAGCTGTGTTCCTCTGCGGGGTCTGCTGGCGATAGGCAATCCGCGACCAGAAGGCGTCAAGACTGATGAGGATGCGCGCAGTATCGGCGACGCATGTATATTGATCGTGCTGCTGCTGGTGCTACGGCTACGGCTACGGCTACGGCTACTCTACTTGGCGGCGACTGTGCGCGAGCGTGCTCAGACGGGAGGGCGGCAAGGTGAGGTGAGAGGTGAGGGTGCATTTCTGGTTGTGCAGCGTGCAGCGTGCAGCGTGCAGCGTGCAGCGTGCAGTGTGCAGTGTGCAGAGCGAAGAGTGGGTATGCAGAAATGCAGGTTTTTGCAGGCATGCGAATCGTGGCCAGAACGCCAGCGCTGATCTCTTCCGTGCTGTCGTCCTCTCCAGGCCAGGGACCAGCCTACTCCGCGCACCAGCGACGTCTATCGAGCGCGATGCTCTTTCACCATCGCCCTTGATCACGATATCACACATCACCGCCCTCACCACCCTCAGCGCTCCCGAATGCTGCTTCCGCCACCGACACCGCTTTGTGCGATGTGCACCAAAACAGACGCCTAGCGCCGCCGTCTTTGTTGCTGTTACCTCACCTTATCCGCCGCCACCGCACGCGTACATGCAAGAAGAGCTGTCTCTGTCTCCTCTACTCCCCTCCCAGCAGACACGCCTGCCGAGCAGCTTGGCAAGGCAGTCCACGCAAACGGTACAGTAGCATCGGATTGCGTTTCCACTGACTCTTGTCGTCGCCCGTACAGCACGCGGCATAAAGCATACAGGTGACAGGCTCCGCAACTACATGTACGACTGCTGGCGCGGACATGACACGCAGCTCGCGCATCATCTGTGATAAGCTGCGCGCTGCTCCGCAACCACTGACTGGCTCTTCCCGCCTGCCACGGTGGACGACGGATCGCTGTGCAGAAACGTTGTCGCCTTGTCGCCATGGCTGCGGGAAGCCCTGCGTGCCCTGCAACATCGCTCCGTACATGCACGGTGATGGGTACGAGCGGCTGTCTGCTGCAGCTAGCTATGGATGCAGCGGGTCACCAGCAGGCCCAGAATACATGTACGTACCTCTTCAACGCTTCCACCAGAGCAGGCCGACACGAGCATGCCCCTTCACATTGCAAGTAAAGTTGAGTGAGCTGCCAGACATCGATGAACCGGCAGTATTGACTGCCCTTTGGCGCTTTATCAGGAACACGATGCGCCAGTATCAAAGTCTTATCTCCACCTCCACCACACCTCTGAACACCCAGGATTGCGAGCTCCAAAGCTCCATATTTCTCCAACATTGCTTGCACACTTGCCACTGTTCTGACTTGGATCAACCGTCCAATTGGCAGAGCATTCCTGCACTTCGACCCTCCTCCACACCGTGTGGAGCGAGCATTGTTTGAGCGTACGGACGAACATGCATGTTTGCATTTACGACGCTCTCGATGTTGCCGGATTGCCATGCGTGCTTGGTGGTATCACTCTCCGCATCCCTGCGAGGCAATGCAGCTGTGGCGATGCGCCTTTCTAACTTTGTCATTGCACGAGCTTCCTGGCCAAATCTTGGTCGTCCATATCTACGAGCGCGTCCAATTGCATAGCTGATTGAGCGCAGGGCGCGCGGTGAGGGTCGTCGTTATTCTGTAGTTCGAGCGTTAGTCGTTCCGAAGGGAGGTACGACCGTAGGACCACGACGTAGCGAGAACGTAGGACTACAATAGACCCTCTAAGCGCCCCGGAGCGAGATTAACAATTAGACTCTGTCACCTGTTGCGCGTGTATACGCATACGCGTAGCGTATGTGTATGCGGTCTGTGCTTAGGGGGGTAGGTCGCTAGATAAAAGCCCTCGCTACCAAATCGTACTAGGACGCTTATTAGTCGAAGAAGAACTTATAATTATTTAATTAGATAGGCGATTCTATAGCGCTAGCTCTAACCTTATTAATATACTATCGTACTATACTATTACCGCTTTACTCCCCTTTAAAACGTTATAGCTATAGTAATATAGCTATAATAATATATATAGAGATAGATTACACCCGGGGTATATACTCTAACCGAAATATTATACCCGCTATATCTATATATATATATATATAGATATATATATAAGCCGGAGCCGAACGTAATTATACCTCCTCTATCTATCTATAGAGTAATAATCGAAGTAGAATATTTAGCGCTAGAGATCGTAGTAGTAGTATTAGTAGTAGAAATAAAGAGATAGATCTATAGTAGTGTTAGTATTAGTACTAGTATTAGCGATAGGAAGTAGATTACGCCTAAGAAATAGATTACGCTAGAGCCGGACGAACGACTATAACTAGTAGAATATACTAGGCGAAGGAAGTAGAATAGTTCAACGCGAAGGATATAGATATAGTAGAGGATAATAATAGTACGGAATATTATACTATATATAAGGTATTTCTTATAACGTACTTTACTACCGAGCGGGCTATACTACCGAGCGGGCTACTTTTACTAAGAACTATACTACTTCTACTTTAATTACGACGGTATCTTAATACGACGATATCCTATAGAATCGTTACTAGGAGGACAATTCCTCTTTAGATTCTTCGCTATCTAGCGAGTCTACTTAATAGGTACGTACGTTATGTCCCGACTCGCTATATCGCTTATAGCGTCGTAGCCTTAGTACTAGCCGAACACTATCTAGCGACTCTCTACTCACTTCCTACCTCCTAGTATCCTCTAGAGGTATTAATTACGACGCCTTATCGAAAGGTTAGAGACCCTCTAGACTGAATATACTTACGCTTTCGTACTTTCCGCTATATAAGGGCCTCGTTAGACTTACGTAGCTTACTAATCTCGCTTCGTATAAGAGCTATCTAATACGCTATCTCTCTACTCCCTCTCTATTGCCCTATTAAACGACCTTCCTCTTTCTACTACGCCTACCTAACCCGTAACGACGCTCTAAGACGTAATAACACCTATTATAAACCCTGTCTCGTCGAAGTTGTAGGTGTCCTAGTTAAGGATACTATACTTCTCCTTTATATTACGTATAAGTAAGAACTACTTCTCGATAACGTCTAGATCTTCTATTAGGGCTCGCTAACGATCGTATCTACGTATTATACGAACCTTTAGCTCACGATGCCGCCTATTAAACCTATCTATCTAATTAAGACTAGCGGGCTTAAGACTCTTCTCTTATAGTAATAAATCGGCTATTACTCGTATACTAGCCTTTAATAGCGGGAAACCTCTAAGATCTAGCTCGAGTATATACTTAAGTATCACCCTCTCTTCTAGCTCTATAAGCTTCTTCGAATTAGGCTCGTAGTCACTCCGAGGAGGTCGTCTATTCAATCGATACCCTAGTATAGTTTAAGACGCGTCGTATACCTTTATAGTAAGTCGATTCGTGATTGTCGCGTCGCGTTTCGTAGCCTAGATAGCTAAGGTCAGTTTGGCTTCGTTTGAAGACAATATACGCTATAATAGTAGTTATATAGCTATATCTATAGAAGTGGTATAGTTCTTAGTAAAAGTGGCCCGCTCGGTAGTATAGCCCGCTCGGTAGTAAAGTACGTTACTATATTATATTATTTATTATTATTAGTAAGGTCTATCTCTATACTTATCTATTCTTCCTAGGCTTATATATCTTAGGTTCCTAATCTACTTAGCTATAGCTAAGATTAGAACGACCTAACGATTCGTATTTAACCTTACTCGTTTACCGCTTAGCTAAGGTCTCTCGGTCTCCTAGGCGGCGGGTATATCGGTACTAGGTCGTCCGTTCTCTTACGATTACTTACTTCGAGCCCCCTATAGAGCCCTATATCACGGTTCACCTCGTAAGGCTATACTTAGTACTACGTAACCTAGTACGCTAGCGCGCCCGGACCCTAGACCCTAACCTCGATGTTTACTTTATCGCGGCTTCGCGACTTTCTTATCTTCTCTTCTTTGTAGAACTTATTCGATTCTAATATATTAATACGTTTACGCCCTATCTTACGCCTTGTCCGTATTATTAAGTTCTACCGCCCTTAGATCGCCGAGCCGTACGATTATAGACTACGTATCGCTACTACGACCGCGTACGACCGAGACTCGAATAGCCGTAGGTACTAATACGACGATCGGACTAGATAAATTATCCTTTATCCTAAGACTTAACCTAAACACTCTTATAAAGGCGTTCCTCCGAGAAGCCCGATAAAAGCGGAACGGCGTACTTAGCGTAGCGTAGTAAGAGGTAGAAGACGAGTCCTAGTAGGATCCGGATTTCGACGATACCGTAGGTATAGAACGACTACGTAATATAGCGTAAGAGATATAGAACGAGACTTAGGGTCGCGGAGATACTAAGTAGGCTCCTTAGTAAGAGGAAGAACGTCGGCGCTAGAAGTACTAAGAGCTACTACGTAATAAGTATAACCGACGTTAGTCTAAGAAGGAAACTCGACTCCGTATAGGTAGAGAGGATAAGACCTTATAATAGGGTATACGTACGCGGAAGGAGGAATATCTTAGCTACCGCTATACGATACCGATTAACTTTACCTAGAAGGACGAAGAGGTAGAATATAGGCTACGGTATAACCCTACCGAGTTCTAGATCGCTAAAGCCGAGGAGCTTTCTTGCTCGGTTACTAAGAACCTAGAAGCCTAAAGGTTAGATATTAGACGACCTAGACATCGTTACTAATAGTCGACCCTACGACGCTAGCGTAATATAGATATAACTTAAGGCAAGCTAAGGCTTAATATATAGTTAGCTTATCTAAGGTATACTACGGTATAATATAGACTCTCGACTTAAGGCTTACTACGGTAAGATATATAGTCTCTCTACGGTTAGCCCGACGTAAGCTAGCGCTTCCTAATAGTACGGTTCTTCCTTACGGATATACCCTACGGCGATATATTTCCGCGTACGAGGGCGTACGGCGGTTTAAGAGGGGGGTGGTATTACGGTTTACCTCGTAAGGCTATACTTAGTGTCACGTAACCTAGTACGCTAGCGCGCCCGGACCCTAGACCCTAACCCTAACGTTTACTTTATCGCGGCTTCGCGACTTTATTATCTTCTCTTCTTCGTAGAAATTATTCGATTCTAAGGTATTAATATATTTACGCCCTATCTTACGCCTTATCCGTATTACCCTACTCCCTTCTAAGGTTATTACTATAGATATCTAGCCGGCGTAGCGACCCTTACCTATCTCGCTCGTACTTATACCGCGATTCCTACCGGGCATTAGTTTGAGTATACCGGGTACTTTCGGCTATAGTACGCGTATCGAGTCTCCTCCCTTAGGTAGTCTTTCCCTAAGTAAGGGCCGGCGTATTAGAGGTACTTTAGCCTTTTTTCTCTGTACTTAGGGGCGATATGTCCGTATTAATAGTAGTAGAAGCATTAGAGTACTCTATAGCTACTCTAATAGATCTCTATATCTAGTTACTCGTAGTTCTAGAACAGTCCCTTATCTAGGCCTTAGTTCGCCTATTCCGCCGTCTCTACCTAGACTATTAGGGATAAGTACGTCTTTATAGGTTCTACGGTCCTATAGAGCTATATCGCCTTCGTAAGTCGTAGTCCTAGGGATATAGCTTAGCTTTATATTTAGAGCTAAGGGAGATCTTCGACCTTAAATGTTCTAGGTACTCCGTAGGCTATTAGTATATATTATTAGTAAGAGACCTTTACTAATTTCGTAACCTTTCTTGTCTATTCCTTATAGGTCTCGAGCTTACGTTTATTAGATTCTTAGGTAGTAAAGAGTCTTACGGCGTCGGTCGATTCTACCTTTGCCCCTACGACCTCCTTCTAGCTAATCCTATCTACGATCTCCTTACTTATAAGAGCTATAATCTCCTATTACTCTATCGGTTCGGTAATATATAGTCGTACTACTATACTCGCCTTTATCGGTTACGGCTTCGCGCCTATAGCGACTATTACCTATATAGTAGGCTTATACGACATATTCGAAAGCTCTTATTAAGGCTGTTCTAACGATCTATAAAGTAGGCTACTGCCCCTAGAATTAAGGCAGTTCTACCTTATTTAATTTAGATAGCTTAAAGTTCCCTTTACCCTATTTCTTTAGCTCTAAACGCCGCGGAGTTACCTAGCTATATTAGGTAACTCCTAGGTAATAGTAGCCTAGGCTACGGTACTACCGGCGCCTATAGCTCTATAGGCGAAGCTCCCCTAAGATAACTAGTAGTAAGTTATAGAGGACGTAAAAAGTATAGAAACTAACAATTAGCTCCTATACCGGTTTCTATAGGTAATAATTACTTAGCTACGTACGGCGCTTATACTATCGTATTACCGAGGGTAATAAGAAATAAGGACGACGCCTTAGGCGATTAATAAGGCTACTTAGAATCAATATCCCTATAGCTAGGCATTGGTCGCGGTATCGATACTAGGCCCCCGCCTAACGTACGATATAGTTACGATCCGTATTATAGTAAAGGAAGACTAGGCCGAAGTTACGAAGCTATTAAATAAGGAGCTCGCCTAACGAATTAATTAACTAGGGGTAGTCGTAGTGAACTAATAGTCTAACGGCACTCTATAGATCTATACTAGCTCTACTACTACTAGAAGGCACCTAGAGGTATAGCTATAGTAGGTATCTAAGGTTACGGTATTAGCGAAGGTCTTAATAAAGTAATTTACGATCCTAGTCTACGATATACCTAAGGAGTTCGACCTAACTAACTAAGGTCACCTACGTACTCTCTAAGAGGACAACCCGGTTACTCTTAACTCTCTAATCTAGAAGGCGACTTAGCTCTATAGGAAATGGCTAGAAGGTAAGAAGGCCTCGGCGCTAATAGTATAGCTATAAGACGCGAAAGCGGCGGATCTAGTAATAGAACAAGGCCTAATCTAGTAATATAGCCTTAAGATAGTAGAAAAGTACTCCTTATCCTTTCGTGTCCTCTAATGCTTTAAATACTAATAGTATAGACACTAAACCTACACGTATATAAACAAGTAGGCCTACTCGAACTATATAGGAGACTATATATCTAGGGACTATATATCGGCTACGAGACGGTACGCGAACTGTCCGGGGTACTACCTATCGTATAGCGCGGAATGCCTATAGCGGAAACTAGCGAAAAACAAGGCAATTATAAACAGAACCGTCGCCCTAAGATTCTACGGCGACCGTAAGGCTAGCCTATACCGGAACTAGCTAGCGGCGGTCGGGTATAAGCGCCCTAGGGCCGAGAATAATATAAAGGATACGTAACCTAGGGCGTACGGGAGGCTACGTACTCTACTAGCTATAGCGAGGGAATCTAACTAGGCCCGGCTCCCCTTTAGTATATAGCCGATAGGCGTAGACTAGGACGCGCTAGGTAGTAGGATATAGGATATTATAGAGGAAATAATTATCGATAACGATAACTAGCCTCAATACGCTTAGTATTATATAGTATAATGTTAACTATAGTAAGGATATAGTCTAGAACTATCTCCTATACGAGGCGGACCCGTACGTCTACTACGTCCTAGTAATCTAGGAGCTATAGATTAACCCGTACTATAAGAGACTAACGACCTATAAGTAACTAGGCTATATAATATATCTACGAAGCGACGGTAGACCCCGTACGTGCTTCTATATTAGTAAGAACATATAAGAATCCGACTAGGAGGTAGTATACTATATAGACAAAGAAGGCGGGGGCGGTATTACCTCCCTCTACGTAGGTAGTACCTAGATACACAACCTATATATACAACCGCTAGCCTCGAGGTCTAGCCGCGACCTTAGGGTCTATAGACACCTAGATAGTACGCTTAAGAGACAAGGGTACTACATCGTAGTAGGAGACTTTAATATATACTACCCTTCCTAGGAAAGCCTTATATAGCCGTACCCTATAGCCGACGGAGTACTCGACTTAATAGCGAGTAACGTAATTGCCCTTAATACCCCGAAGGACCTAGGTACCTAGAAGAGAGGGGGACTCTAAGGCACGATCGACCTCTCCTAGATCTTAGATAGCTACTACTATATAGTAACCTACTATAGGATCGAACATAAACTCGAGGCATCGTTAGACTATATACTAGTTAGGACCTCTATTACGACATAGATATAATATATACTAGTAAGAACCCCTAAGCTAAACTAGGGAAAGGCCTACTAGGCTAATATCTAGGCGTACCTCGACGACTCCGAGAGGCTAGTCTAGATCGCGTAGTAGTAATATAATAGTAAAGACGAGATAGACGAGGTAGTCTAAGGGTTAATAGACGAGATAAGAAAAGCGACCTTACTTTACGTTCCGCTTACCTAACTAATAATATAGTCTAAACTATACTAGAAGCCGAAGTATACTACGATAGTAAGAGAAGTAAGGAGAGCCCGCCGGGTATAGACGAGTAGCTATAGCGAGGAGGCCTAGAACGTATATAGGGAGGTATACTAATAGAAGAAAGCTATAATACGGAGAGAGAAAGCAGTCGGCTAGAGAGCTATAGTAGAAGAAATCGCCGGTAAGCTAGCGAGGATATAGAAGCTAGCGAAATGGGCCCGATAGGACCCTATATAGGGTCCCTCCTTCTCTATCCTAGCGCTATAATCGCCTAGTAGCCCGGTTAGCGACCCCGAGGCTAAGGCGCGTCTACTAGCTAGTAAGTTCTTCCCGCTCCTAGTCGAGGCTAATCTAAGTAATATAAATAGCTCTACTCCCCTAGCCCCTAGTATCGCGGTCTAATAGGATATGTCCGAGGGAGATATTACCGCTATACTTAGGAAGTTACCGGCGAAGAAAGCCCCGGGGCCGGATAGGATCCTAAACGAGCTACTAAAGAAGTATAGAGATTAACTAGCCCTAGTAGTCGTAGCGATCTTTAACGCCTACCTATAGACCGGATACTACCTAATAGTATTTAAACAATCGACGATAGTAGCCCTACGTAAGCCGTAAAAGGAAGACTATACGTAGGTGAAGTCGTACCGCCTAATTACGCTCCTTAACACTCTTAGGAAGGCACTTAAGAAGCTAGTTATAACGAGACTCTCCGAGGCGGTAGAGAAATACTCCCTACTCCCGGACACCTAGATAGGTACGCGCCTATAGCGATCGACGCTATCCGCGATAGAACTTATCACCTCTTAGGTAAAGGCCATCTAGTATAAGAATAGGGACAAGGTGGCTTCCTTACTTAGCCTAGACATCTCGGGAGCCTTCGACTATATATTATACCCGCGGCTACTCTATATCCTAAGGTCGAAAGGACTCCCTAAGTAGCTTATTAACTTCGTACGGTCCTACCTCTAAAACCGTAGTACGTCGATCCTAGTCGGCTAGTATAGAAGCCTATTTTAAGTAGTCTATACTAGAATCCCGTAAGGCTTAACGCTAGTACCTATTCTATTCCTCTTCTTTATAGCTACGCTACTCCTAGCCCTAGAATCCTAGAACACCGCTACGAGCGGCTTCGTAGACGACACGAACATCCTAGCGTAGTCTTCCTCGACTAAGGAGAACTATAGGCTACTAGAAGAGAAGTATAAGATCTACGAGGACTAGGCTAGGAGGCACGGGGCTCGGTTTGCCCTAGAAAAGTACAATCTGATACACTTTACGCGCCGGCTACGGTTCTATAATATATAAGCTTCTATCTAGATATAGGGGCACACGACTAACCCGGTAGATTAGCTTAGGATCCTCGGACTATAGGTAGACCCGGCGCTACGGTAGAGGAAGTACGTATAGGTAATATTACGGAAAGCTAAACAGAATATAGTATTATACTAGAGGCTTACTATGTCTATATAGAGGCGGACTTCCGGTAGTTACGACTCCTATATACGGCTATTATACGGCTAGTCCTTACCTATAGTAGCTAAGTATAGTCCTTAGACGAGAGGGCCTACCTATCGAAGGGACTCGTCGCGCCGCTAGCGAAGATCTAAAACTAATGCCTAAGGAAGGTTACCGGGGTATATAAGTTAATACTAATAAGGATACTTAAGTACGAGACCGCTATACCGCCGATCGACCTATATATCTAGGGACTACGGACCTCCTACTTAGGTAAGTCGGTATAGTACCTAGTATAGAAGATTATTACTAGTATAGTCGTAAGGGCCCGCGAATTAGTACTAGCGTATAAGGGCATTCGACCCGGAAACGAGCCGAACTACCGAGTAAGGGACGAATAGCTAGTAATACGATAGGAAGGTAAGAAATCGTTTATAGAGCAACTATAGAAAGAGAGGTAGAACAACTAGGGTGTAGGGTATAGTAGACGCCCTTAGCTAGCGGGACAACCTAAGGAATAGTTAGCTACGAAATCCGCGGTTAAGTACCCCCCGAAGCTTATCTACTACCGCCTTACGAGGGTATAGAGTAGTATAGTAACCTAACTACGAAGCGAACATATCGGCCTCTAGGGGTACCTATTATAGAGGAAGGTTCTAGAATATACGAATACTAGCTGCCCCTACGGCTATTACTCCTAGAATATACGGTACGTACACCTTGTCTATCCGAGGTAGTCGCTAGGAAGGGGGGAGTAGATAGTAAAGGCGAGGAACTAAACGATTAGGGTACTTCTTAATAAAGTTAAGGACTTACGGCGTATTATAAACTAGATACTAGAGAAGGGCTAGCTAGAACAGTATTACCTAGTAGGAGTAGTATAGGAAGAGAGGATACGGCGTAGCGCGACGAGACTAGCCGGGAGCGGGGGCTAACGAGGTAGTGATATAGACTACGTACGTTTAGAGGGAAAGCTAATCTAGATAAGGAGGAGTCGGGGGCGAGAAAGGCTTTTACCTATTTAGGTTTCCCTTTATATATAATAATAGATATATACCTATATAGGCTAAATAGGGTCCTAGAATAGGGAAATAACAAATCTATCTATCTATCTATATTAGATAATATACTACGTAACGTACTTTACTACCGAGCGGGCTATACTACCGAGCGGGCCACTTTTACTAAGAACTGTACTACTTCTATAGATATAGCTATATAACTACTATTATAGCGTATATTGTCTTCAAACGAGGCCAAACTGACCTTAGCTATCTAGGCTACGAAACGCGACGCGACAATCACGAATCGACTTACTATAAAGGTATACGACGCGTCTTAAACTACACTAGGGTATCGATTGAATAGACGACCTCCTCGGAGTGACTACGAGCCTAATTCGAAGAAGCTTATAGAGCTAGAAGAGAGGGTGATACTTAAGTATATACTCGAGCTAGATCTTAGAGGTTTCCCGCTATTAAAGGCTAGTATACGAGTAATAGCCGATTTATTACTATAAGAGAAGAGTCTTAAGCCCGCTAGTCTTAATTAGATAGATAGGTTCAATAGGCGGCATCGTGAGCTAAAGGTTCGTATAATACGTAGATACGATCGTTAGCGAGCCCTAATAGAAGATCTAGACGTTATCGAGAAGTAGTTCTTACTTATACGTAATATAAAGGAGAAGTATAGTATCCTTAACTAGGACACCTACAACTTCGACGAGACAGGGTTTATAATAGGTGTTATTACGTCTTAGAGCGTCGTTACGGGTTAGGTAGGCGTAGTAGAAAGAGGAAGGTCGTTTAATAGGGTAATAGAGAGGGAGTAGAGAGATAGCGTATTAGATAGCTCTTATACGAAGCGAGATTAGTAAGCTACGTAAGTCTAACGAGGCCCTTATATAGCGGAAAGTACGAAAGCGTAAGTATATTCAGTCTAGAGGGTCTCTAACCTTCGATAAGGCGTCGTAATTAATACCTCTAGAGGATACTAGGAGGTAGGAAGTGAGTAGAGAGTCGCTAGATAGTGTTCGGCTAGTACTAAGGCTACGACGCTATAAGCGATATAGCGAGTCGGGACATAACGTACGTACCTATTAAGTAGACTCGCTAGATAGCGAAGAATCTAAAGAAGAATTGTCCTCCTAGTAACGATTCTATAGGATATCGTCGTATTAA
Source organism: Fulvia fulva (assembly GCF_020509005.1). NCBI lineage: Eukaryota > Fungi > Ascomycota > Dothideomycetes > Mycosphaerellales > Mycosphaerellaceae > Fulvia > Fulvia fulva. Next base: position 4,103,540 of record NC_063012.1, read on the forward strand.
GATACCGTCGTAATTAAAGTAGAAGTAGTATAGTTCTTAGTAAAAGTAGCCCGCTCGGTAGTATAGCCCGCTCGGTAGTAAAGTACGTTATAATTATTACTAATTCCCCCCCTAATAATACTCGTAAAGTCGTTATATATATAGCTAATATCCTCGCTCCTACCGGTACGGATCTCTTTATATTATCTTAGGCTACGGCTAGCGTACCTAGAGGATACGGTAACCGTAAGGGAGGTAGAGGTAGAAAGAAGGTAAGTAATTACGTCGATGTACCTAATAAGCTAAGTAGATAGATAGATAGATGATTCATTTACCCGTTGTGGTGCCCTCCGGCCTATACGGGTTTATGTCTATATATGTTGCTACATAAGGTAGGAAACCTGTTCCTAGGTAAAAACCTCCTCTCCTTCTCTAATAGCTTCCTTGCCATAAGTTCTCAGTTTTCCTTCCATTAGGGTGCACTAGTGTCATAGTGGTTAGCCTCTGACTACCTTGTCTACAACCCTGGAGTTGTCCCCCTCTTCCTGCTCTCCTCCTCCTTCTTTCTCTCCTCAATCCATCTCTCTGTTTCCCTAGTAAGAGAGAACTGCTCCAAAAATCCTTAGTGGATGATCTACCTTGTAATTCTCTAGAGGTCTCCCTTATTGCTGATCATGGCTTGGAAGTTTCTATTCCTTGCCCTTGCCCTCTATTCACCTCTCCCTGTACTCCATTCTTTACAAATCAGAAGTCTATGTTCGACATTCTGGGACAGGTAGCCGTATAGGCAACTCTTGTCTTCGATACCTAGGACTTTTCTCTAATGTAGGTATGCCCTGACTCCGATGTGTTCAGAGCGGATTTGTATTGCTATGCTTGCTTCTGACCTAGTCAGGTCTGAGTACAGTAGGTAGCTGTGGCTACCAAACTGTTGGAGTGCCTTTGGGGTTCCTGGCCTCTGTGGGGTTCTTGTCCATTTAGTCTTCTAGAGGAGTCCTGCCATCCTTTCAGCTAGAGACTGTTGCTTCTTCCCTTGGCTGGCTGCTGATCCTCTCCCCTGAGCCCCTCTGTCCTGTTCCTGCTAGGCTAGGTGCAGCTGTTCTGTTAGTTCTTTGAACTTCTGTAGGTCCTGCTGCTTCTATAGGGCTAGATTGGGTCTTGCTTGTCTGTGCCTTCTTGTGCACTGGCTCCTGATTTTGTTGACTGCCTTCTAGATTACTAGCTGGGCTGGGTATGCAGATGCATACTGGTATCTCAACCCTTGAAGGTAGAGCTTGGCTGGTGGGGAGCCAGACTCCATTTCGACCACCCTTGTTGGAGTTGACTTGTATGCTCTAAGCACCTTTTCCGGCAGGAGGCTTGGGCTCTGCTGATGGGATCTGCAATTCTCTTTGGGATCTTGTCTTGGGCTGACCAGATCTGGGCTCTATATAGCATAGCTAGCTTCACAATAGCCTTGTACATAACCTTTGCTTTCGCAAATATGGCTCCCTATGTAGAGGCTGTAAGCCTGTCAATTGATTGCCTGTTGTTGTCTGCTCTTGCCTGTGCTTTCTTGACCTGTGGTCCCTAGCTGAGCTTTGGATCCAGCCATATTCCTAGCACCCTTAATTCACTTGAGGGTTCTGTTGTGTGTCCCTGAATGGTGATTAGGGCTTGCATATTGTGTCTGTTTCTGGCTCTACTGAAGTGGATGAGTTGATACTTCTCTAGGGTAAATCTGGCTCTATATTTCCTGGCCCATTCCTCACATTCCTTGTGTTTCTTCTGCAAGATTCTGTAGTTCTCTTCTGTGCTGTCTGACTAGGCTAGGATGTTTGTGTCATCCATAAACCCTGAGGCTGATGTGTTTCTAGAGTTTAGCTTTGCTAGCAGGTCTACTATAAAGAGGAGAAACAGGATTGGAGACATTGTTGATCCCTATAGGATTCCTGTCTCTATAGGCATGCTGTCAGATTTGTATCTGCCCAGTCTTAGTCTTGTGGTTCTGCCTCTAAGGAAGGACTAGATGAACTAGACTGTCCAGTTAGGGATAGCCTTCTGTTTCAGGATGTGGATCAGCCTCTAGTATAAGACATTGTCAAAGGCTCCTAATATGTCTAGTGAGAGGAGTGTGGCTGCTTTGTTGTTCCTAAAGTACTATAGGGTCTTGATCTGCTCTGTGATAAGTTCTATAGCTGTTAGTGTTGATCTTTGTTTCCTGCCTCCTATCTGTTCTTTAGGAAGGATTCTATGTTCTTCAGCTAGGTTTGTTAGCCTTTCTGCTATGATCTTTTCTAGGAGTTTGCCTAGTGTGTTGAGCAAGGTAACAGGTCTGTATGCCTTTAGCTTTATGTAGTCCTCTTTCTGTGGTTTTCTTAAGACTACAGTCAGTGACTCCTTGAAGTGTTTAGGGCAGTGTCCTTAGGCCATACACTATGAAAAGATGTTTGACAGTGTAGGGGAGATCTGGTCCTTGCATGTCTTGATGAACAAGTTTGGAATCCTATCTAGTCCTAGGGCCTTGTTTCCTGAGAGTCTCTTAATGATGCTCTTGATCTCTCCCTCTCCCACTGTGCAGGATTGCTCTAGTAGTGTTAGATACACACTGCCCTCTAGATCCTGCAGGTCAGCTTCTACCTATGTGCCAAAGAAATGTTTCCCTAATGCCTGTGCCTTTCCTGGGAGAGTGTGTTGGATTACTCCTTCCTGGTCTTCAATGTTTGGAAACTGGGGCAGCATGTTTCTATCCTATATAGGTTGTCTTGCCCACTTTGCTAGTTTCCACATCTTCTCAGGATTCTGGGTAATGGATCCAACTGTTGACCTCCACTCCAGCATCTTGTCCCTCTTGATCTGGGCCTTCTTGTCTCTGGTTGCCTGGTTGTATCTGTCCTATGCTTCCTAGGAGTGACTCTGGGTAAGGGCTCTCCTGGCCTGCCTGGCTGCCTTGACCTTCTCTGAGCATTCCTTTGTCCAGAATGGCTTCTAGTACAGTGACTGTTTCTTTTCTCTAGTGTGGGCTGCTGCAGTTTCCTGCATTGTTCTAATTAGTTCTGCCACTGCTTGGTCTATGTCTAAGGCTGTTTCCAGTCTCCTGGTCTCTAGTCTAGCTAGCTTCTGTTCTAGGTCTTGTCTGATCTGTTCCCAGTTGGCTGCCTTCCAGGCCAGCTAAGGTTATAGATCTCCTTCCTGCTATGTCTGTGTTTCTAACTCTACCTGAATTAGGAGGTGATCTGATGAGGACTCCAAGTCCTGGTTAACCTAGCATCTGGTGACCTTCTGCTGCAGGTTATGTGATGCAAAGCACAGGTCAATGGTGCTTGAGCTTGCTCTCTGTGACCAGGTAGTTAGGCCCTTTAGGGTAACTAGGTGCATGTTGTTGCTTTGGGTAGTGGAGAGGAGTCTGTTAGCTAGGAAGTGATGGGCAGGTGCAAAGTCTGATCCCTATGTAGGATGGTGCAAGTTGAAGTCTCCTAGCACGATGTGTTGGGAGTCACTCTGCAAGATGTCTGGCAGCTGTTGTAGTGTGCCTAGCTAGGTGCTGCTTCTGGAGCTAGGGGGTGGGTTGTATACACTATGGATGTGGATGCTGCCTTGGTTAGTGTTGAGTCTGACTAAGGTGATGTCTCCCCCTTCCTGTTAGATTTGTTCCTAGCTGTCTGTTGCCATCTCTTTACTGATGTACATGCATGTTCTAGGAGTGCCTTGTTTAGCTAGGAGTGTGTGATACCTTAGGTCGTTAGTAGTAGATGGTCTATTAGATTTGCTATTGATCCAAGGTTCCTAGACTACAATGACTAGGTGTTTCTTTAGGTCTAGTGCTTGGAGAAAGCTTCTCTAGACCTTATGCTAGCTTTTGTTGACATTGTACTGGATAGTGGTAAGATTAGGTGTCTCAATCATGACTCATCTATGCTAGTCTCCTGCTGGTCTTCTCGTGCTTCCTGCTGCTGGCTGCTATTTGGGATTATAGTAAGGTTGAGCCTGCTTTGTGACGGGTCTCTTCCTACAACCACAATTGATTTTGGTCTACCTATAGCAGGGTGGCCTTGGGCCTGTATGGTCTCTTCTGTTCTGCCTCTTTTCAGAGGGTTATAGACAGTCCTTAGGGGTTCTTGGGTGATTGTCCCTGTCTGGAATCTGATAGGGGTGTTGATCCTGGCTTCTCTTGCCCTCCTCTTTGCCTCAATCCTGGCTGTGCAGTCTTGGGACCAGGAAGGGTGTTTCTTTCCACAGCATGCACATCTGGCTTCACTCTTTGGGGCTGTGCAATTCTATACTTTGTGGCTACTAGCACAGTGGGAACAAGTGTCCTTTTGGCTTGGGCATCTAGTAGAGATATGACTATACTGTTGGCACTTCAAACATTGTAGTAGTCTGTGGGTGCTTCTATAGATTTCTGTGTCCATTCTTTTATATTCCTAGAAGATGCCCTTGTTAAGCACGGTGTTTGCCTGTTCTACAGTGCCTATCTAGAGCACTAGAGAAGACCCTCTCTTTGTGTCCTTTGTCTTTCTGTTGACCTATACTGCTTTTGTGATCTATAGCCCTGGGCATACAGCCTGGTTCTAGTCCTGTAGCCTCTTAAGGTCTCCTTCAATGTCAAACTTTGTAGTCATCCTATAGGCAATAACTATATTTTGTTAGTGTGAGACCTTAGCCGTCTTGCCTAGTTTGACTGTCCACTCCTTCTATGTCTCTAGCCTCTTCCTGTCTTGCTCCTGTGCTGTGAACAGCTTAAGGACACCTCCCTTCTCTTTCCTAGCTCCAATAATGCATTATATCCTAATCTTCTATATAATCTCCTTGCCTGACAGGCCCTCAATCTCTTTCTGCTCTTACTGGTCGGAAATGTAGACCTTAATAGCTATTTTCTAGGGGGGAGGGTTTTGGGATACAACTGCTACCCGGGTTAGTTAGCTTAGTTTCTAGCCTTCCTATATCCTCTTCTTTGCTACTGCTACTACTGTCCTATTAATGATCTGTCCTGTTTGGCTCCTTAGTGCCTTTAGCCCTCTAAGGAGCTCCAAAGTCATCCCCTTAAGTACTCTTTCTAGGTGCTCGCCATCTCCTACTATTGCTATTGTTTCTGCCTTCCTACAGACCTCCTTCTACTCGTTACTCTCCTACTCCTAGTCGTTTCCTGCGATCGCTATCATCGTGTCTTCCCCCTCTCCGTTATACTATTAAAGAAGTATATAGTAGCCGAGCTTACGAGAATTCTACGGACGAAGTAGTATACTACTATAGAGTCCCGGTAGATATTATAAGTAATCGGGGTTTAGTATTTACTAGTTAATTCTAGAGTAACTTCTATTTCGAGGCGTAGATAAGACGTAAGCTATCTATAGCCTTCTATCTATAGACTAATAGTTAAATAGAGCGTACTAATTAGACCTTAGAGTAATACCTACGGTACTACTATAGTAAGTAATAAACTAAATAGGCGAAATAGCTAGCTATTACTAAGTTCGTAGTAAATAACTATATATACTCTACGCTCTATATAAGCCCCTTTAAGGTAGTATATAGTTAGCGCCTAGGGATTACGCCTATACCTACTAGATCTTAGGACGAGATTATTATCTATAGAGAGCGCCTTTACACGGCGTACGACGTAAGTACCTTCGTTACGAAGGGAAACTAAGTCTCTCCCTACGAAGCCTATACGGCGGCTAGGAAGAAAGCCGTATAAAGATAAGACGCGCGCGCCTCCTACAAACGACCTACGAGACCTATAAGATCTACGAGACACGAAATATAATACGATAGCTATAACTACGCGATACTACCCTTCCCTATATACTCCCTCGAACCGGCTCCCGACTCGTAATAGAACGGAGTAGTAACCCGTTTCTAGAGCGCCCCGTCGAGAGAAGAGACGTAGTAGCCTTAGTATCTCGGCTAGAGGATAATAGGGGTACCTCTACGTATTTCGGGGTTCGTAGAGATAAGTACCTACGTACCTAACTATCCGGAGGGGATACGAGTAGTAGAAGAGTAAGTGAATGGCAGTTTTTTTGTGTTTATAGGTCACGTGATCCTAGAAGCTTAGCGGAAATTTAAGGGCGGAATACTAAAAACTAAATAAGATAACGAGTCTACCGTAAGGCGTACGGCTAGGGCGAGAATACTACGTCCGGGGTAGTATATTAAAAACTAAATAAGATAAGAACGATAACTAGATATAACGTTCGTCCGATCTTTACGGCTATAAAGGAGTACGAGCTTTAGCCGGCGCTCGTAAGGCGGAAAGGCCTCGGTAATATCTCAAAGAACGAACTAGTAGTACTTTAAGAGGTTTTTACCGCCGTAGGGCTTTTCCTCTCTCTCAAAACTAGTAGAGCAATCCCCTATATTATATAGTCTAGGACTTATATAGTACGTTAATAGAACAATTAATTAATCAATCGGGACGAGATCTCTAAGAGATCGATACTAGCGGTAACTTTAGTAGCGAGCCGTATACGAGAACTCCGCGTAACGCTTAAAGAGCGGTAGCGAATTATAGTAGAGTAGTAAGCTTAATACTATAATAAGACCTATAAGCAATAGAGCTATTAGGTAGACGAGTTAGTACTACTATCGATAAAGAATCTTAAGCTCGACGTACCTAAGAATAAGATAGATAAGAAGTTTATTAGGCCGTACTATATTATCGACGCTATTGGTACGTAAGTATACCGCCTAGCTCTACTAGTAGGCTTGAGAATCTATAATATCTTTAATATATCCCTTCTAGAACCGTAGGTAGGTAGCAATAAGGTATAAGTAGGTTATATACTACTTATAGACGACGAGAGTAAGTACGAGGTAGAAGGCGTACTAGATAGTAGGAAGTAGAAGAGTAAGTAGTTGTACTTTATACGGTAGAAGGATTAGCTAGAAGAGTACGATAGTTAAGAACTATTATAAAGCTTATTAAATATAATACGTCTAGTAGCCGAATTTAAGTCGAAACGTAAAGTTAAGCGAGGAAAGTAGTAATAGATAAGACTTGAGATAGGTATAGAGATAGAGAGAAAAAAAATTATTTTAAGAATAAAAAAGGCGGAGAGACGCGACCCGTACGGATTACGTAATATTATTATAGGCGAGGAGCCGGCGCTATATAGATAAGCTACGCGCTTAATCGCTATCCTCCTTACTAGATTTACCTTCCTACTCCTTATCCTTAGGCCGTAAGTAGAAAGGCGCGGCCGGTAGTAGTAATATCGATACTCTAAGTCTATAGGAACTAGAACCGCGGTTAGTATACGACGCGTAAGCGGGAAATAAGGTACTTATAGAGCGGCTAAGCTCGAAGAGCCTATTAAGGGCGTAGTTCTACTCTTACTATAGCTCGAGAGTAATACTAGAGATAGAGACGCTACTTAGGCTAGATATAGACGCGGCGGCGGCGAGGCGCTTCTTACTAGCTAACTTATTCTTATAGGCGTTATACTAGCGGATAGCCTAAAGAAAGGTTAGTAAATATACGCGAGGCGTATACGGCTAGTAAGCGAGACAGATACTTATATTAGAGATCTCGCGCTCGAGGCGTACGATAAGCTAGAGAAGCTTATAGCGAGTAGCGGTAGCGTCGTCCTTATCCTCGTCCTCGTTCTCTACTAGGTAGTCGCGCTAGTAGCGCGTAGCGCGTAGATAAGCTACTAGCTTAGCAATATTAGGACTCTTATTAGCTATAGTTATAGCTATACTTACTATAGCGGTAGCGTACTTCTTCCGGAGAGTACTAACTATAATACTATTATAGTTATCGGCCTCTTCTAGTAGAGAGTTAGTAAGGGACTTATACGCGAGATATATAGAAACTTATAGAAGATAAAGTAGAGTAGGTACCGTATATATATCTTAATCTTCTTAGCTAGCTTCTATACTAGGCTAGGAGTAATAAGCTACGTCTAGACGGTAGTATACTTACGGCCGGTAGACATTACTAGTACGTCCCGTACGAGAGCCTCCTAGCGGAACTACTTCTAGATTAGGATATTAGGGTCTATAGTAGAAGTAGTAGATACTAGTAGTTACTAATAGTTACTAGTAAGGGATATACTAGGCGTAGAGAAGAAGTAGAAGAGATATAGAAGAGGAGTAGACAAATCGCTATAAGATAGTAGTTATAGATTATAGAAGAGGTTTAAGGCGAGCTTCGAGTTTTAATCTCTATAAGGTAGCCCGTATACTATTATTACTATATAGTGATATAGCTCGTAACGGGTCTAGTAACGCGCCCTATAATAATATAATACTATCTAGTAACGGCCCTAGAAGGCTACGAAAGGCCGTAGAAGATACTATAACCTTTCTACTAAGCTAAGGGTAGCTTATATAGGAGGGGAGGTAATTATAATAGTAGCCTTAGTATAAGGCTATCTATATATAATATTAGAGTCCTTTAGACTATACTAGACGTAGAGAAGCCGTACGTAACATATACTACGACTTATCTACGAAATACTAGCCTTAAGAAATAAAGTAAGCTTTAGTTTATCTACGATCTAGAGAACTAAAGGCGTACTATATATTACGATATCTCTACTCTTATAATTACCTACTATCCCCCGTAGATAGGTACTTATTACGTCTTTTAAGCGGGAGTTCACCTATTTAGGTAGTATTCGATATACCCGTATTTAGTTACTACTCTTAACTATATATACTATTATAGTATATAGGGGGACAACTCTAGGGTTGCAGACAAGGTAGTCAGAGGCTAACCACTATGACACTAGTGCACCCTAATAGAAGGAAAACTGAGAACTCATGGCAAGGAAGCTATTAGAGAAGGAGAGGAGGTTTTTACCTAGGAATAGGTTTCCTACCTTATGTAGTAACATATATAGACATAAACCCGTATGGGCCGGAGGGCACCACAACGGGTAAATGAATCATCTATCTATCTATTATAGTATATAGGAGCTAAGGTATAACCCTTAGGTCTACTATATTAAATATTAAGCGGAAGGATCACTTACCTAGGCTAAGATATATTATAGTCTCTCGCGTATATAAGCTTAATAATCTTATATTTAAGAAGCTATTTATAATTAACCTATTACCGTACCGGCGTATATTTACTTAAACCCGCGGGTACGTACCTAGACCTCGCGCCCGCTAACTAATCCGACTAGCGGCTTAGCGCCCGTATATAACTCTCGCGGCCTCCGCGCCTCTCTTAGATAGGGAATCTATTCGACTTATACCTTACCCGACTACGTACTTATACCTAATTATAATATTTCGAATAGATCATTACTAACGTATAGAGAGACACGAGAAGCTATATTCGGGAGATTATAGAGAAACCGCGATAGTATACGAGGAAGTACTAAGACTAGGTGTTATACTCGCTAAGTCGTACCTTAAAGTAGATTATAGCTAATATAGTAATAATAGCGAGATAGACCGGTACCGGCGTACTAGGCGTAAGTATAGAGAATACGGACAGACGCGTTTATCGCGCGTCCCTTAATAGATCATCCTTCTTCACCCTACTATCCGATCCGCCCGATAATAATAGCGCGAACCCGGCGAAGTAGACTTAAGGACGTAAAGAGGATATTATAAACAAGCTCCTCGACAAGAATAAATAGTACCGTAAGTAGTATAAGAAGGTGTTCGACTAACTTAAGGCGATTAAGGAAGAGGAGGTCGAGATAGAGCTAAACTTAGCTAACCTATATAGGGCGGAGTTTATCGAGGATAAGATAGAAGATAAGGGTACTAAGGTACCGAGGAAGAGGAGGGTTACTATCGACAACTTCTAGGAAGCCTTCGACTCGTTAAACGGGTTAAATATAGACAAGTTTAAGAAGACGGTCAATGACTATCCCTAGTAGATCTATAAGATCCTCTATAATACGAGTCCGATTACCGACGTACGTATAAACTTAATACTACGCTCGATATAGCTAACCGTATTAACCTCTATAAGGCGTAAGATACTAAGGACTAGATAGACCGACTCGAGGATATAATCGATACGGAACAGGCGACTAGATAGTCCCTAGAAGAGGAGGTCACGCGACTAAAGGAGGAGCTCGCTAAGCGCGATAATACTATCGTTATCGACCTAGACGAGCTTACGAGGGCTAAAGATATAAAGAAGGTATATCGTACGTAGTATAAGGTAGCGGAGAACAAGCTAGTAGAGACCGAGACTAAGCTCGTAGTAGCCGAGAAGCGTATTACTAAGCTTAAGAAGTAAGAGATAGACCGTAGCCGGTCTAAGGAAAAGTAAGACCTACTACCTTAGCGAACCGAGTCTAAAGAGTTACTAGAGCGTCGGCAAAATAGAGGCAAACCTAATAAGAAGAAGTCGGACCCGGATTTATCGGACTTATTAGACGACGAGGACGACGGTAATAAGGGCCGTAAGAATAGCCGTAAGGACGGTAGTCGTAAGAGTAGGAAGAATCGCCCGAGTACCGACTTAGGTAGTAACCCTATCTCCGTATATACGACTTACGACGCCGATATAACCACTAGTATCAAGTCCTTAACGAGCTAAAGGCCCCTACTAAGTTCGATCTAAAGAGCGACGATATTAAGTTCTAAGAGTAGTAGCGTACTACCGAAGCTAAGCTCTAAGCCTCGAAGTACCGTACCGTAAAGGACTCCCTTTAGAACGTCTAGAGCTAGTTAAAGAACGGTATATAGACCTATATCGACTTAAAGATCCCTAGTCTTACTAAGTCTACGGAAGGTACGACTACTTAGTACGCTTCTATAGATAAGATAATAGAAGATCTAGCCCGGCGCTACGGTACCCGTAATGCCTATACTAATGCTATAACTAAGCTTAATAGTCTATAGTAGGGTGATAAGGAGAAGTTTAGTAACTTCTACCTATCCTTCTATAAGAACGCCGATATCGTTAACCTTAATAACGGCGCGAAGGAAAAGAAACTCGAGAAGGACTTCCTACTCCGTAAGTTAAACTCGCGCTACGATAACCGTATTATAAACAAGGACATAGTCAATATAACCCTTAAGCAAGTCGTATCTACGCTATATAACTACGAGGACAAGTTTAAGGCATTCGACCTTAAGTACGGTAAGACTAGTAATAAATAAATAAATATATTTATAATACCTATCTAGCTCCTAAAAGGTCTACGAGGCCGGGGGCTATTAAGGAAGAGAGAGGGGAAAACCGTCGTACGGGGAAAAACCCTCTTTAGGTATTAGTAAGTTCTCTCTATTCCTTATCGGTTAATCTATCGTACTAGAAGCGGTAAGTACTAGGTAGTTAGCCGCCCCGGAGTACTAATCTACCCGGTACCTAGGAACGAGTATTAGTAGCTAGCCGACTATCGAGTAGACGATAGGTCGACTATTAGTAGAGGCGGGTCGCCTATCGAGTAGGAGATAGGTCGACCGTCGAGCGGAAAACGAGCTAGCCGTTAAGTAGACGACGAGTCGACCCTTCCGGGCTCCTATACTCTATTAGTACTCCTATCGCTATTCCTCCTATACTCGGGGTCGCTATAGGCTACGGTCTACCCGCCTACGTAGTCGTCGGTACCGCCGGAGTTCTACTACGTCTATAGGTAGGGCGCCTTCGAAGGCTTCCTAGAACTCTTCCTCCTAGGCTATCTCCCCTATTCTTACTACTATCTTACCCGCTATCTAGAACTACTATAGTAGGCCGGTCCGCATTACTATTCGTACCGCTACTCGTATCCTACGCGCTATAACTATTATATATTAGAAGTCTATAGCCCTAGTCTCGAGGCGTATTACCTACCGGGCTTCTATAAAGCGTAGGTAGAATAGTACGACGTATTTCGGCGTCTAGATACGTCCGTATTTATATAGGCTACTATCTACTCCCGGTACCTTTCGGCGATATAGATAGTCCTTAAACCTAATATATTCTAAGCGGAGTAGTATCGTAACTATTACCTATAGGCGGGTAAGGGCTCGGAAGAGTATTACTCTATCTCGGCTAATAGGTCCTATCTTCGCCGCTACCTCGTCTTCTCGTCGGTATATCCGTCGCCGTAGTAGTTATACGTTTAGGTACCGTTCGCCTTTCTCCTAGCGCTCGTTCTAGATTCCCTATATATATCTACGGACCGCGTTCGCTATAGCCTTCCGTTCTTCGCGTCCCTATCCCGCTCCTATTACTAGTATACTACTAGCTAGGGCCTATACTCGGAACTTTACTATCGGGATTTATTACGTATCTAGCTACCGCTAGGCCTATAATCCTATCTTCTTTTTAGGCGCTATAGATCGAAGGCGTGTCGTAATCGCCTAGTACGCCGCGTAGATATCGCTCCCTACCTTACTATTTACCGTCTAGAGCGTATAGCCTATAGCGAGCTATTAGAGGTAGAGGTCTAGTAGCGTAATCTACGTATCCGCTTCTAGGACCTACGTCGGTATAGTACGGTATACCCCGGTCGCCCTACGTAAATATTCGTTCTATATATTTTAAATCTACTTTATCTAGCTAGTCGCGTAGGATAGATACTAGACTAGTACCCTAAAGGTAATCGCCGGTCGGACGATAGAGCTATATAGCTAGCGTATCTTTACGAAGGCTACGCCCTATATAGAGGCCGCGAGGCGTATAACTAAGGCTTTGTTCTAGTCTCCCCGCTACCGGAGCTACTTTAGGTAGGCGTACTACCGGATTTACGTATCTACTTAGAATCCTAGGACCTAGATAGATAGCTATAGAGTAATCTAGCTTACGCCGGTCCCGGTCTCGATCGTAGCTTAGAGGTTATACTTCTTCGGGGTCCTCTTAAGGTAGATTATCTAGTACTTCTTAGGTACGAAGACTACCCCGTATCGCGCTATCTATTCGTTATATATCTCGAGCGCCGCTTCGAGTTAGCGGTAGTTAGTCTCGGTTAAGTCGCTATATATTAGGATGTTTATATCGTCGATAAAGCCTATATAGGAGTTAGTACCGCCGGCGCTTCTTCTAAGTAGCGGGAGGAGCGTAGAGGCGAAGAAAAGGAAGAGGATCGGAGAGAGCGATAAGCCCTACGGGATCCCCGTTTCTATAGGCCGTATCTAAGTATCACGGCCGCTCCGTAAGTAAAGGATTCGAATCTGATTACGTGATCCTTGGTCACGTGATCCGGATGACTAAGCTCGGCCCGATACCGACGCCCGACACCTCGGCCTTTAAGTATAGGCCTCGTTCTTAGACTCTCTTTACTCTTTAGCTATCGACTTTATTAATACTACACCCTTATACTCTCGTACTATAGTCTAGTATCACTTCGATAGCTTATATTAAGGACGCTACTATATTTAGCGCCGCTTAAGACTCTAGAAATCGCGATATTACGACTCCTCGAAATCCCCGACTCGTACTAGCGTAAAAGTAGCGTAGTACTCTCTCTTTCTCTCTAGATCAAGACGCTAAGAAGGCGCATTACTATATTATAGCTAGACCCTACTCCTAGAAACAGTAAACACCTTAGTATCGGGGTTCGTAGATAACACAAATATCCTAGCGTAGTCGGGGTCTATAGAGGAAAACTACGCACTCCTAGAGGAGAGATATAGATAATGCGAAAAGTGGGCAAGAGAGCATAGGGCAAAATTCGTACCGGACAAGTACCAACTTATCTATTTTAGTAAGGCAAAGACAAAATATAACTTGGTAGTACTAGTAAAAATCTAGAGGTTCGAGACCTATCCTATAAGGGAACTTAGAGTCCTTAGGATATAGCTAGACCCGAAACTTAGCTAGGGACCACAAGTAAAGAAGGCGTAAGCGAGAGCGGACACTAATAGACAATTAATCGAGAGACTTACTACGTTAACCTAGGGGGCGACCTTTATAAAGGCCTAGACTATGTACAAGGCTATTATCAAGCCCGTAATGCTATATAGAGCAGCAATTTAGGCAGCGGAAAAACATATCCCGAAGAGAATTAAGGACCCCCTTAACAGAGCGTAGGCAGCCTGCCTAAAGAGAGTACTAGGGGCATACAAGTCAACCCCTCACAGGACAATAGAAATGGAATCAGGTACAGCCCCTATCAGGGAGTACCTCCAGGGCATAAGGTGTCAATACGTAGAGAAGACATCAGCATACCTAGCCTAGGGAACTATCTAAGCAGCTACTTAAAGGATAAGAACCTAGTAGGAGAGGAGGGGAAGACCTAACCGGCCATATATAATCCTATAGAAGGAAGTAGACCTAAAAACATCACAGGAAATCCTAGCAGCCCTTGAACAGAGAGAAGCTCTGAGGGAGCAAGCTAATATAGGGGACAAAGGGAAAAAGAAGCAAAGCTAAGTAGAAAGGATCGTAGGTCACCTATAGGAAACGCGTTAGAACTAAAAACCGGTGAGGCTAGGAGCCCTACTAGCGGCCAGGACCTTCGGGAGGTATAACTACCTTATCTATAAAGACCTAAAGAGGGCGGAAGCAAGCATAGCTATCTAGATTCGCTCTGAGCACATTAGGCTAAGAGCATACTTGCACTAAAGAAGAGTCCTAGGATTCGATTCTAAACGTTGCCCCTATAGCTACCTATCCTAAAACCCGGAGTATATAGTGCTGAACTGTACTAAGTGGGTAAAAGGGAGAAGCTAGTAGAGGGCGAAGGCAAGAGACAGGTAATACCAGGCCATTATCTAGGACAGACAAGATATAAGGAGAGTGACAAGATGGATCCTTAACGAGGACTACCTAGAGCAATTCTCCCTAGCAGTAGAAACGGAAAGGTGGATAGAGAGGAGGGAGAGAGAGAGAAGAGCCGGGGAAACAGAAGGGAGAAAGGGAATCGAGAGGAGGACATTACTAGGGTTACGGGCAAGGTAGTCATAGGGTAACAACTATAACACTAGCGTACCCTAAAGGAAGGAGAACGAAAGGACAAGATAGAAAGAACGAGGAGGGCAAAGACGAGGAGGTTTTCATCCGTTAAACGGGTTTCCTACCTACACAAATAGACCTAAATAGCGAGAGACCTATATAGGCTATAGGGCACTAAAACAGGCGAATGAATAATCTATCTATCTATCTATATTATAGCTAGGCTATAGGGTACCGGTTACCCTAGCGGCGGCGGCGGCGCGAATACTTAACGTATCGAGCGCCGCGCGCGACTAACTCGAAACTTAGAACTTTTTACGCGATCCGATTAGTACACCTAGTCCGACGATACCGTCCTACTAGATCCCTTTACTAAGTACGCTAATAAGGAACGCGCGGTTCTCGATAGGCTCCTAGAAGAGAAGGAAGGAGAGGATACCTAACCCGAAATTATAGATACTTTTAACCTCGTAGTATTGCTCTATAAGGGCGATATTATAGACTACCTCGATAAGAATAGGTCAACTAACAATACTCGTAAGGACTTTGCTATTGACTATATAGACGACCGCGGTCGTACCGGGATATACCGTATCCTACTCGACTAACTACGGTTACTTAACGTAACTTAGTTTTACGACTACGTCTAGAACTAACTAGAGGTAATTACCTACGCCCTTCGTAAACTCGAGGCTAATTACCGCTAAGATATCCTAGATAGGGCGGCGCTATATTAAGCTAACGAGCTAAATAAGAAGAAGTTCGAGGAAGTATATACTAAACTATAATATACGGAAAAGTATAAGTAGGAATGTAAGTAGGACCTAGAACAAGCTAATAAGGACCTTATAAAGGCTAACTAGGACGTTACTAAGTATAGGAAGTAGGCTAATAACTAGTATAGCTCTACTAAGAGAGCCGAAAAGGAGGTCGATATATTTAAAGTTAAAGTCGCTAAACTAGAAATACTCGTACCGGACGACTCCGCCTCTACGGCTACCGACGTAGTAGGGCTATAGTAGACTATCGCTACGCTTAAACAGGATCTCGAGGAAGCTAAGCGTAGCCGTACTACCGAGAAACCTAAGGAGCGTAGCGCCCGCTCCCTCTCCGAGTTATAACGTCGACGCGGCGATAAACTAGCTAAAAAGTACGCCGAATAACCCGCTACGAAGCCTACGCGGAAGTAACGTAAGGAGCGATTCGCTAATAACTCCTCCGACCCCGATTCCTCCGACTCGTCCTTAGACTCTCATTCTAATTTCGAAGAGCGTCCGCGCCGTAAGAGTAAGGGTAAGGACAAGAGATCGAGAAAGAGATAAGAGACCGTTATCGTTAACGACGACGACGACTTCGAGATTATAGACAGTAGCGTAGATATCGTACGCTATAACCAAACTATAGTAGAAGACTTTAAGACGAGTTCCCGTGTCGAAGTACCTAAGCCTAAATTCTTAGGAGAGAATATAGGTAGTAAAGACTCGCCGATACTTAATAAGTAGACTACTTAACTCGGTAATAAGCTTGCCGCTTCTATCTTTAAGGACGTGCTATCCGCCCTACGTTCCGTATAAGAAACTACTATAGGGTTAGTATACTCTATACTCCGTAACTATATTTCCTAGAAGATCGTCTTCTCTAAGGTTCCCTCCGCGAGCCGGCTATTTAAGAGCGTAAAGAAATGCCTATATTTCCTAGATAAGAACTTCGGCGACTATAATCCCGAGGGCACCGCGCGTAATAATATAGACGCGCTTAAGATAGTAGAGAATAACAAGTTCTCCGAGTTCTATACTAAGTTCTAACGTAAGCGCGCCTAGGTCCTATAAGGCGCGAGCCGTAAGTACGAGGTTATCGAGCTTAAGAAGAAGCTAAGCTTTAAGTACCGTAATCGACTAGTCGTACTACCTAACACGAAGTTAGTTAAGGAGCTTACTCGGCAATACTACCGCCTAGAGAGCGAGCTAGCTCAACTTAAACACGACCTACTACGTACTAAGAACGACGAGAAGAAGGACAAGAAGACGACTATATCTAAGGGTAACGGTACGGTATCGGTACCTCCTATAGTAGGGTAGGTTATACTACCGATACTCCCTTTAGATAACGGCGTTCCTCTCGGCCGCTCTCCTTATACTAATTAGCCGCTCCTTCCGTAGAAGGACCGCCCTAATCAGTATAAGAACCTTATATAACTTACTTAAGATTAGCGTACTTAGATTATCGCTAGCGGTAGCTACCTACGCTACCGGGGTACCGGCTACGTCTTAGGCGCCGCCGGCTACCTACTTGACCTATATAAGCGTCCTAAGAAGAAGGCTAATAATAACGGCCTTACGGTTACTAAAGTACCGGCGGGAAATACCTAAGCTATCATTTAAGCGTAATAGATAATAGTCCGCCTTAGGAAGTCTTATACCCTTACGAACCTTATAAATATACCCGTACCCTATAGGCGTTTTCCTTATAAGCCCGAGCGAGTACGCCCTCTTCTATAGAAGTAGATAAAGGACCCAAAGTCTCGTATCACTTTGTAGTAGAGGGTAGGGTAAATAGAATATATATATATACCTTCCTTAATAATAGTACTAACTCTAAACTCGTAAATACTTCCTTTATATAAAAACACAAATTCCCGCTCTACGATATTAAGCCCTTTACGCTAGGCCTAGGTGATAGCTCCTAAGTACTAATAATCATTACTAAAGCTATAAACATTAAACTAAACCTTTAAGGCTATATCGAGACGGTTAAATACCTAGTTACCGATACCTACTACGATATAGTCCTTAGCCTTAGATAGTACGCAAAGTATAGCCCTTATAAAGACTAGAAGCGAAGCGTACTTACCTTTAACGACGTTGACTATTAGAATCACTCTCTCTATAAGAACGTTAGCCTACTAGTAACGTTACCTATCCCCGAGTTACTACTAACGCCGGTACCCGACTACGATAGCCTTAAGCGACCCGACATCCGCGATATACCGGTCCCTTAGCCCCTTAAAGTCGGCGCTAAAAGAGTTAGGGCTAGGTATAGAGACAATATTAAGCGGATCAACTTATACGAACTCCGGAGACTCTATCGTACGAGAGATATAGAAGTATATACTATATAGATTAACCTACGCGAAGTATATACGGCTAAGAGCGCGGCCGATCCGGTTATAGTATAAGCGTTAGGGCTTTACGCTATAATAGTACGAAAGGTTATAGGCGGTAACGCTATATTCGCGTACGCTATATATATTAAAGACAGCTACTATAGGACGCTCCGTTATTAATAGGAGTACTAGGTAGAGGCCTACGCGATAAACGTAACTAATTATAACGTATTTATAGAAAAGCTATACCGGAAGTAGAAGGACCCCGACGTACTCGGTAAGCTACCGGCTATATACTATTATCGGTAAGCTCTATTCTCGAAGTTAGAGTTAGATAAGCTACTACCTTATCGCTCTAGCCTAGATTATAAGATTAAGCTAAAGAAGGATACTCGGCTACCGTTTAAGCGGCTCTATCCGATTTCGAATAGAGAGTTAGAAGTAGTAAAAGCTTAGGTAGATAACTAACTTTAGAAAGGTAATATCTAACGTAGTAACTCACCTATAGCATTACCGGTAATTATCGTACGTAAACTAGGTAGTAGACTACGCGTCTATATTGACTACCGCGCCCTAGACGCTATTACTATAAAATCGAGGTACTATATCCTACTTATCTAAGATACCCTTAACCGGATTAGTAGTAAGAAGGACTTTACTAAGCTCGATATAATCGCTACCTTTAATCGTTTACGTATTGCGGAAGGGGACGAGTAGAAAACGGCATTTACTACGCGCTACGGTCAATTTAAATGTCTAGTAATACCCTTTAGTCTCTATAATACACCCGGCACCTTCTAGTTATATATTAATAATACGCTCCGAGAGTACCTAGACGATTTTACCTCCGCGAACCTCGATAACGTACTTATATTTAGCGACACCCTAGAGGAGTATATCGTTTACGTCGAGAAGGTTATAGCGAAGCTATAGGAGGTAGGACTTTAACTCGATATCGATAAGTACGAGTTTCACGTCTAAGAGACGAAGTACCTTAGCTTAATTATAGGCGCGGACGGCATTAAGATAGATAAGGATAAGATCGCCGTAATCTAAGAATAGGAGACCCCTCGTAACCTAATAGATATTCTGTCCTTCCTTAGCTTTTATAACTTCTATAGGCGGTTTATTCGTAACTACTTAGGCATCGCCTACCCGATAATATAGCTCACTAAGAAAGACGTACTATAGGTATAGGGTAACGAATATTAGGACGCTTTCGAACGTATAAAATAAGCGTTTACTAAGGACGACATTATGCTCGTATATTTCGTACCCGGGCGAGAAACGAAGCTCGAAACGGATACGTTAGACTTCGTTACTACTATAGTAATGTTATAGTAAGGAGAAGACGGTATATAGCGCCTAGTAGCTTTTATATCTAAGAAGATGTCGCCGTAAGAATATAACTACGACATCTATAATAAGGAACTACTCGCTATTGTAAAAGCCTTTAAGGAATAGAAGCTAGAGCTTATATCTAGAGACATTAATAGAGATAAGGCCGACTTCGAAAACCTTACCGACGAAAGCGGTAAGCTAATCCTAGTATACGCCGATTATAAGAACCTTAAATAGTTTACGAGTACTAAGGTCCTAAATAGACGCTAGGTACGTTAGTCCGAGTTCTTATCGTAGTTCTACTTTAAGATTGTCTATATCCCTAGTAAGACAAATGTCAAACCTAATACTCTAATACGGCGGCTATAGGACGTCCCTATAAACGATAACGACCTATAAAGATAGTATTAAGAACAGACGTTACTACCTAAGTACCGATTCCTTAACATCTCGCCGATAGAGATCCGTCTAGGCTAATAGGATAATAAACTTATAACTAAGATCCGCGTTATATATACGGAGAAGCGGAGCTATAGTAAGCGTTACGCTAGTTAGACGTAGGAGAGCCTTATACGCTACTACGCTAGTACCGTATAGATAATAGCGAGGCGGTAGCTATAGGCGGCCTTATCTATATTAAGAATAGATACGGCGGCTATAACGTATTCGTACTAGACGTACCGGGTTTACGCTTTAAGGTCTTCTAAGTATATTATAGTACCCCCTCTACTAGTTACCTAGGGCGTTCGAAGACCTACGAGCTTATTACTCGCGACTTCGTCTAGCCCGGCCTTTCGTAGTATATACGTAATAAGATCTTTAAGTACTACGAATGCCGCTCGTTAAAACCCTCGTAGACGTAATATCTAGGGCTACTAAAACCCCTACTAATTCCGTTTAAACTATAGGACGAAATTGCTATAGATTTCGTAGTAGGACTACCGAAGAGTACTAATTATAATGGCGTTATATATACTAATGCCCTTATAATCACTAACCGTACGGGTAAGGGATACTATATAATCCTAGTAAAGGAGATAACGGCCGAATATATCGCCGAGGTCTTCGTCCGGGACTACTACCGCTTATATAGTGCCCCTCTGTCTATCGTTATAGATCGAGGTAGTTAGTAGCTATTAGCTTTTTAGTAACGCTTCTACGAACTAGTAGGGATAGTCTATAAGTTGTCTATAGCCTTCTATCCTAAGACCGATAGATAGTCTAAGAACACGAATAAGGAGATAGAGAAGTACCTCCGTATCTTTATCGACTACGTATAAGGAGATTAGGTATAGTAGCTTCCGCTAGCGGAATTCGTAAAGAACAACTACATTATAGAAGCAATAGGTATGTCGCTATTCTTTGCCGAACGAGGTCGTAATTATCGTACTAGTAACTTTAATAGAGATAGCCTCCCTAAGCGTCTAATACCTACTAAGTAACGCCTATCCGCGGAAAAGGCAGAGCGTTTTACTTAATAGATAAAGGACTTCCGTACGTACCTATACGAATACTTACGTTACGATTAAGCCCTATAAGTAGATAACGCTAATATATACCGTACTATACTACCGCGATATAGCCTAGGCGACCGTATCTATATTAATACTAAGAACTAGAAGTCATTACGCCTAGCTAAGAAGCTTAATATCAAATAGTTTAGACCGGTAACAATTACTATCGCGCTCGGTAAGAATGCGTATAGTATTGCCCTACTAGAGACGATCCGCGTATATAACTCCTTCTATTTAAATCTTCTCCGACCGGTAGATCTAGAGGATAACGTACGACCGCCGCTAATCTAGGTTACTAATAAAACTAGTAGTACGTTCAAGACCTAGGAGGTTAAACGCGTCCTAGATTCTAAGCCGAAGGGCAGAGGCATTACTTTACTAGTGAAATAGAAGGGCTATTTAGATAGTAAGTCTACCTAGGAGCCCGCGAGCGTAGTATATAAGGATATACTAAAGGTAGTCGTAGACTTTAAGTATAATAACCTAACTAAGTCTATACCGATTAACTTTTATCCGCTAGAAGATTAGATTCTAAATAAGACCTTAGTCGATATAAGGCCGGACGCGAACGTAATAGATCTAGTACCTTAGTTAACCGTAACGGTATAGCCTCTACGTAAAGGTAATAGCCCTATAGCTCTAGCTAAGGATAACTATACGCCTAATACTAACGATAGCTATATTAGAAGGGTTTTAGTACCTACCTCTAGTAAGTTATTAGAGCTAATAGACGAAACGGACGATATAGAGGATAATAAAGCTTTCGCGTTTACGCTAAGGGAGATTTAAGGACATACGCTTTAAGACGAAGGTATTTTAGAGGGGGGGTGGTGTCACGGCCGCTCCGTAAGTAAAGGATTCGAATCTGATCACGTGACCCGGATGACTAAGCTTGGCCCGATACCGACACCCGACACCTCGGCCTTTAAGTATAGGCCTCGTTCTTAGACTCTCTTCTCTCTTTAGCTATCGACTTTGTTAATACTATATCCTTCTACTCTCGTACTATAGTCTCGTAATACTAAGGTTTACGCTACTCCCCTAGGACGAGCTACGTAGACCGGTTACTAAGGAAGGACTTAACGAACGCGACGAGCTAGCTAGGTAGACCTTGCGCCCGGAGGTTATAGAGTAGTTAGGCGTAGGAAACTTTATTAAACGCCCCCGAGATATCGAGGGATAGTAGGGTAGCGACCTATTATCGACGTATTACCTAGATTATATAAATCTATTCCGTAACGAGTTCTAGGGCGGTCGTCGTAGACCGCCCTAGTCGGGCTCCTATCTACTCGTAAGGATGGAATCGTATTTAGTAAGCTAGCTACGAGATAAGGTAATAAGTCTTAACCGCGCTTTCCTACTTATCTAGTACTACCGTATAGCCTCGTTTCGAGAGGTTAGCCTAGAGTAAAAGCTTCCCTCTACGCCCACCCTCCCTATTTACTCCTTAAGCTAATATCTACCTCTATAGGCCTAAGCCCTCTAGTGCTCTCTATTAACCGATATACGTATCCGTTCTCTCGGGCTATATAGATAGTATTAGCCGTTAGTACTAGTATATACTTCGCCCTAGGTTTTAACGCCCTTCGCGTTACCGTAGCCTATCTCTAGAAAGCGGCCGTCTATACCTCGTAGGTTTGCTCGGGGCACACACTACGCCGGGTAGCGTACTCCTTACGTTTCTACCTACTAACTAATATAAAGTTCCTTATTACCCTACCCTTAATCCTCCCCGATTATAGAACTAATCTACTCGTATTATACGTCTTTTCCCCGTCCTAATAGCCGTCTTTTCCTTACTTAGGCTATCGTCTTTTCCTTGTCGTAATCTACTATATTAGACTAGGTACGTTATATAGCGGAATAGGTAGTACCTTAGGTAAAACCCTCGTTCCTATACCGGGTACTTAATAGGTACTTATAGGCTTCGTCGCGTATCTACCTACCCTCCGTATTACCCGCTAGTAAATACTAGATTGTTTCGTAGTCCGCTCGACGCCGTCGTATAGTCCGCTTAGTTATTGTTCTATAGTCTAGAACAACGGTATAGAGTTAGATCGGTAACTACGTAGAGACTAGGTCTAGCTACTACGTATTACTAGAATACGATATAGTCCTCGGCCGTCCCTAGTACGACGAGTATTAACCTACGTTCTACTATACGTTAGGAACTATAACCCTATTCTTACTATATTATTAATAGAACTATATACTCGGAACTGAACTAGTATACGTATAGTCTATTAACGATAAGGGTATTATACTAAGAGGCGTTCTTTAGACCGAGATACTAGTACTAGAGAGTTCGCGACCTTAAGCTCTATCTAATTACGTCAAACCCTACGTAGAGGATGAAGACGAACCTATAGTAGTATAGGAGACGTACACGACGAAGGTAGTAATACGACATGCCGTCGATACCTACGATAAACCGGAACCGTCTTATTACGTCCGCTAGCTACTACCCGCCGATAGGGTTAAAATACTTAAGCGCCTAGCGCGTCGAACGAAGAAGGAACTAAAGGTCGAGACTAAGCCGGATATCGATATTAAGCCTATTAATATAGAAGCACTTCGGCGTATAAGCTAGAGGAAGGGCTATTAAGTATAAATAATATAGATGTTTAACCCGAAAGAAAATCTTAATAAGTAAGTCGCGCGAGACCCGCTATCCGCGTATATACTAAAGGCTTTCGGTATAAGAGCGAAACTAGTACTAGGAGGTAGCGCGGCGATGTTAGTAGATACTAATACTTAATAAAATATAGATAGATAGGAGGAGCCCCGGGGTAACTATACCTAGCGGTAACTTAACGCCTCTACTATATTAGCTAATAACTATTAACGTTTTATAAACGGTAAGGACAAAGACTAGGATCCTATCCCTTTATTACTAGTAGAGTTTAGGGAAATAGCTAGGCTATTTAGCCGTAAGGAAGTAGATAAGGTCCTACCGCGACGGCCTAGCGTAGACTATAAGATTAAGCTAAAGAATATTTAGATACCGCTATTTTAAAGACTATTATCACCGTACCGGCGTACATTACTTAAACCCGCGGGCACGTACCTAGACCTCGCGCCCGCTAACTAATCCGACTAGCGGCTTAGCGCCTATATATAACTCTCGCGCCCTCCGCGCCTCTCTTAGATAGAATATCTATTCGACTTATACCTTACCCGACTACGTACTTATACCTACTTATAACATAACCGCTTTAATAAGAGTAAGTAGTACCGTATTGCGATATATCGCTTTATAGACTACTACCGGCGCTATAGCCGGCGTATTATACCGGTAAATAGTACGTTCTTATCTTCGGTAGCGTCTAGTTTAGAAATCAATATAACTAAATATTATTAAGAAGATCTCCGTAAGTTTAAGGACGATATAAGAGTCGTAAAGGCTATTATAGTAGCTACTAAAGTTACTTCTAATAATAGATAGATAGATTTGTTATTCCCCTATTCTAGGACCCTATTCGGCCTATATAGGTATATATCTATTATTATATATAACGGGAAACCCGAATAGGTAAAAACACTTCCCGCCCCCGACTTCTCCTTATCTAGAATAGCTTTCCCTCTAAACGTACGTAGTCTATATTACTACCCCGTTAGTCCCCGCCCGTAGCCGGTCTCGTCCCGCTACGCCGTGTCCTCTCTTCCTATACTACTCCTACTAGGCGGTACTATTCTAGCTAGCCCTTCTCTAGTATCTAGTTTATAATACGCCGTAGGTCCTTAACGTTATTAAGAAGTGCCCTAATCGTCGAGTTCCTTACCTTTACTATCTACTCCCCCCTTCCTAGCGACTACCTCGGATAGACGAGGAGTACGTACCGTACGTTCTAGGAGTAATAGCCGTAGGGGTAGCTAGTATTCGTATATCCTAGAACCTTCCTCTATAATAGGTACCCCTAGAGGCCGATATGTTCGCTTTGTAGTTAGGTTACTATACTACTCTATACCCTCGTAAGGCGGTAGTAGATAAGCTTTAGGGGGTGCTTAACCGCGGGTTTTGTAGCTAACTATTCCTTAGGTTGTCCCGCTAGCTAAGGGCGTCTACTATGCTCTATACCCTAGTTATTCTACCTCTCTTTCTATAGTTACTCTATAAACGATTTCTTACCTTCCTATTATATTACTAGCTTTTTGTCCCTTACCCGGTAGTTCGGCTCGTTTCCGGGTCGAATACCCTTATACGCTAGTACTAATTTGCGGGCCCTTACGACTATACTAGTAATAACCTTCTATACTAGGTACTATACCGACTTACCTAAGTAGGAGGTCCGTAGTCCCTAGATATATAGGTCGATCGGCGGTATAGCGGTCTCGTACTTAAGTATTCTTATTAGTATCGACTTATATACCCCGGTAACCTTCCTTAGGCATTAGTTTTAGATCTTCGCTAACGGCGCGACGAGTCCCTTTAATAGATAGGCCCTCTCGCCTAAGGACTATACTTAGCTACTATAGGTAAGGACTGGCCGTATAATAGCCGTATATAGAAGTCGTGACTACCGAAAGTCCGCCCCCTATATAGACGTAGTAAGCCTCTAGTATAATACTATATTCTGTTTAGCTTTCCGTAATATTACCTATACGTACTTCCTCTACCGTAGCGCCGGGTCTACCTAGAGTCCGAGGATCCTAAGCTAATTTACTAGGTTAGTCGTATACCTCTATATCTAGATAGAAGCTTATATATTATAGAACCGTAGCCGGCGCGTAAAGTGTATCAGATTGTAGTTTTCTAGGGTAAACCGAGCCCCGTACCTCCTAGCCTAGTCCTCGTAGATCTTATACTTCTCTTCTAGTAGCCTATAGTTCTTCTTAGTCGAGGAAGACTACGCTAGGATATTCGTATCGTCTACGAAGCCGCTCGTAGCGGTGTTCTAGGACTCTAGGGCTAGGAGTAGCGTCGCTATAAAGAAGAGGAATATAATAGGTACTAGCGTTAAGCCTTACGGGATTCTAGTATAGACTACTTGAAATAGGCTTCTATACTAGCCGACTAGGATCGACGTGCTACGGTTTTAGAGGTAGGACTATACGAAGTTAATAAGCTACTTAGGGAGTCCTTTCGACCTTAGGATATAGAGTAGCCGCGGGTATAATATATAGTCGAAGGCTCCCGATATGTCTAGACTAAGTAAGGATACTACCTTGTCCCTATTCCTATACTAGATAGCCTTTACCTAAGAGGTGATAAGTTCTATTACGGATAGCGTCGATCGCTATAGCCGCGTACCTATCTAGGTGTCCGGGAGTAGGGAGTATTTCTCTACCGCCTCGGAGAGTCTCGTTATAACTAGCTTCTTAAGTGCCTTCCTAAGAGTGTTAAGGAGCGTAATTAGGCGGTACGACTTCACCTACGTATAGTCTTCCTTTTACGGCTTACGTAGGGCTACTATCGTCGATTGTTTAAATACTATTAGGTAGTATCCGGTCTATAGGTAGGCGTTAAAGATCGCTACGACTACTAGGGCTAGTTAATCTCTATACTTCTTTAGTAGCTCGTTTAGGATCCTATCCGGCCCCGGGGCTTTCTTCGCCGGTAACTTCCTAAGTATAGCGGTAATATCTCCCTCGGACATATCCTATTAGACCGCGATACTAGGGGCTAGGGGAGTAGAGCTGCTTATATTACTTAGATTAGCCTCGACTAGGAGCGGGAAGAACTTACTAGCTAGTAGACGCGCCTTAGCCTCGGGTCGCTAACCGGGCTACTAGGCGATTATAGCGCTAGGATAGAGAAGGAGGGACCCTATATAGGGTCCTATCGGGCCCATTTCGCTAGCTTCTATATCCTCGCTAGCTTACCGGCGATTTCTTCTACTATAGCTCTCTAGCCGACTGCTTTCTCTCTCCGTATTATAGCTTTCTTCTATTAGTATACCTCCCTATATACGTTCTAGGCCTCCTCGCTATAGCTACTCGTCTATACCCGGCGGGCTCTCCTTACTTCTCTTACTATCGTAGTATACTTCGGCTTCTAGTATAGTTTAGACTATATTATTAGTTAGGTAAGCGGAACGTAAAGTAAGGTCGCTTTTCTTATCTCGTCTATTAACCCTTAGACTACCTCGTCTATCTCGTCTTTACTATTATATTACTACTACGCGATCTAGACTAGCCTCTCGGAGTCGTCGAGGTACGCCTAGATATTAGCCTAGTAGGCCTTTCCCTAGTTTAGCTTAGGGGTTCTTACTAGTATATATTATATCTATGTCGTAATAGAGGTCCTAACTAGTATATAGTCTAACGATGCCTCGAGTTTATGTTCGATCCTATAGTAGGTTACTATATAGTAGTAGCTATCTAAGATCTAGGAGAGGTCGATCGTGCCTTAGAGTCCCCCTCTCTTCTAGGTACCTAGGTCCTTCGGGGTATTAAGGGCAATTACGTTACTCGCTATTAAGTCGAGTACTCCGTCGGCTATAGGGTACGGCTATATAAGGCTTTCCTAGGAAGAGTAGTATATATTAAAGTCTCCTACTACGATATAGCACCCTTGTCTCTTAAGCGTACTGTCTAGGTGTCTATAGACCCTAAGGTCGCGGCTAGACCTCGAGGCTAGCGGTTATATATATAGGTTGTGTATCTAGGTACTACCTACGTAGAGGGAGGTAATATCGCCCCCGCCTTCTTCGTCTACGTAGTATACTACCTTCTAGTCGGATTCTAGTATGTCCTTACTAATATCGAAGCACGTACGGGGTCTACCGTCGCCTCGTAGGTATGTCGTATAGCCTAGTAACTTATAGGTCGTTAGTCTCTTATAGTACGGGTTAATCTATAGCTCCTAGATTGTAAGGACGTAGTAGACGCGCGGGTCCGCCTCGTGTAGGAAATGGTTCTAGACTATATCCTTACTATAGTTAACGTTATACTAGATAATACTAAGCGTGTCGAGGCTAGTTATCGGTATCGACAATTATTTCCTCTATATCGTCCTATGTCCTACTACCCTATACGTCCTAGTCTACGCCTATCGGCTATATACTAAAGGGGAGCCGGGCCTAGTTGAATTCCCTCGCCGTAGCTAGTAGAGCACGTAGCCTCCCGTACGCCCTAGGTTACGTATCCTTTATATAGTTCTCGGCCCTAGGGCGCTTATACCCGACCGCCGCTAGTTAGTTCTAGTATAGGCTAGCCTTACGGTCGCCGTAGAATCTTAGGGCGACGGTTCTGTTTGTAATTGCCTTGTTTTTCGCTAGTTTCCGCTATAGGCATTCCGCGCTATACGATAGGTAGTACCCCGGACAGTTCGCGTACCGTCTCGTAGTCGATGTATAGTCCCTAGATATATAGTCTCCTATATAGTTCGAGTAGGCCTACTTATTTATGCACGTATAGGTTTAGTGTCTATACTATTAGTATTTGAAGCATTAGAGGACACGAAAGGATAAGGAGTACTTTTCTACTGTCTTAAGGCTATATTACTAGACTAGGCCTTGTTCTATCGCTAGATCCGCCGCTTTCGCGTCTTATAGCTATACTATTAGCGCCGAGGCCTTCTTGCCTTCTAGCCATTTCCTATAGAGCCAAGTCGCCTTCTAGATTAGAGAGTTAAGAGTGACCGGGTTGTCCTCTTAGAGAGCGCGTAGGTGACCCTAGTTAGTTAGGTCAAACTCCTTAGGCATATCGTAGACTAGGATCGTAAATTGTTTCGTTAAGACCTTCGCTAATGCCGTAACCTTAGATGCCTACTATAGCTATACCTCTAGGTGCCTTCTAGTAGTAGTAGAGCTAGTATAGATCTATAGAGTGCCGTTAGACTATTAGTTCACTACGACTACCCCTAGTTAATTAATTCGTTAGGCGAGCTCCTTATTCGATAGCTTCGTAACTTCGGCCTAGTCTTCCTTTACTATAATACGGATCGTAACTATATCGTACGTTAGGCGGGGGCCTAGTATCGATACCGTAACCGATACCTAGCTATAGGGGTGTTGATTCCGGGTGGCCTTACTAATCGCTTAAGACGTCGTCCTTATTTCTTATTGCCCTCGGCAATACGATAGTATAAGCGCCGTACGTAGCTAAGTGATTATCACCTATAGAGACCGGTATAGGAGCTAATCGTTAGTTTCTATACTTTTTACGTCCTCTATAAGTTGCTACTAGTTATCTTAGGGGAGCTTCGCCTATAGAGCCGTAGGCGCCGGTAGTACCGTAGCCTAGGCTACTATTGCCTAGGAGTTACCTAATACAGCTAGGCACCTCCGCGGCGTTTAGAGCTAAAGAAACA
Organism: Fulvia fulva; assembly: GCF_020509005.1. NCBI lineage: Eukaryota > Fungi > Ascomycota > Dothideomycetes > Mycosphaerellales > Mycosphaerellaceae > Fulvia > Fulvia fulva. The sequence continues at coordinate 4,132,510 of NC_063012.1, forward strand.
GGGTGAAGGGAACTTTAAGCTATCTAAATTAAATAAGGTAGAACTCCCTTAATTCTAGGGGTAGTGGCCTGCTTTATAGATCGTTAAAATGACCTTAATAAGAGCTTTCGAATATGTCGTGTTTAGCGATATTAGGGTACTATAATCGGCTCTCTAGTAGTATATCTAGTGTCCTCTATAGTAATAATATAGTATTAATAGAGTTTCTCTATATTAGAACCTAGAAAAATATACTCGAAACGTTTAGAACTAGTAGTAGAACTAGCTTAATAATAAGACTTACCTTACTCGTAAAGAATAGGACGCTACCTTAGTAGTAGCTCTTTAGAAGAAGCTTAAGTAAGCTAATTATTAGCCGCGGACCCGACCTAATTATATCCTATCCCTAGGTATTATATTACCTATAGATATTACCGGTGTTTAGGCTATAGTCGTAATATAGCATTAGATAGATACCGCCTTTACTAATAACAAAATAGCCGCTATATAGCGTATAAGTATCTATAAGCGACCTTAGTAGCGACTATATACTAAATAAGAGCTTTATAATCAATTTGGAGTCCTATCTAGAAGCTAGTATAATTACTAGTATTAACGAGCTAAGGGCTCCTTTAGACCCTAGAATTTACGCGATAAATCTCGTTAACCTTTAGTAGTTAATTACGTAGTAGAGATATATAGGGGTACTACTAAGATATATAGAGCTAGGAGGCGACCTTAGTAGCGAGGTAGGATTTATAAAGGAATCTCTCTATAAGGTAAAAAAACGAAAATCTAAGAATTTCAGATTTATTATTTCTTAGGATCTTAGTATATATTTTACGGCCCGCGGACCGGTAAATATATATACCTACGCGTAAGCTATTCTAAGGTTACTAGGCGCGCTCTTACTTACTAGGGTAGTTAGTTATCTATACTAGTAGCTAGAGGTTACTAATATATAGTAAGTATATAGTTAGTAGACTATATAATAGGCTATTACTAGAGGTACTTACGCTAATTTAAAGAAGTCGAGCTATATATAGTAGTAGATTATAAGTTTATAGATTAATAGGTTAATAGATTAATAGGTTAATAAGGTAATAGAATAATAGGGTAATAAGGTAATAGCGTAATATTACTACGGTTTAAAGAATAAATAACTTAAGAATAAATAACCTAAGAATAAATAACTTAAGAATAAATAACTTAAGAATAAATAACTTAATAATAAATAACTTAATACTAAATAACTTAATAATAAATAACTTAATAATAAATAACTTAAGAATAAATAAATAAAGAAAGAAGGAGATGTATAACTAGAAGATATATATACTATTAATACTAGTACTATCTATTGATCTTACGGCTCTTTAGTTAAGTAGTATAATACTCCATATTTAAGGAAGGCCTATAGGGTAACATCCGCTTATATCTCCTTTATATAGTACTTATTCTATTATCGTCCAAGTAATAGGAAAGCCTATATTCGAATCACAGAAGAGCTATCTATTATTTTTATAAGAATAGGCGACTTTTTATAAGGAGGCTATATCGCTCGGCTATGCGGATATCGCTCCGCGGCGGCGATGTAGATTGAGATTGTCGCTCGCCCGGGGCAAGCCCTGCGCTCACTTTAATAAGGACGAAGGCCTTTCAACGTATCATTTTACTACCAACAGTGTCGGCGAACGATCTCGATCGCGACATGAGCTGATGTAGTGCACCACGCCACCATCACCACAGCATGGAAGGCCGGTCACTTATCAGTCGCAATAACTTACACGTCTAGCTACCATGTTGGCTGTTTGGCCCGCCAGTGCTTTCAGCTCCAGGATCTCGTACAGGCGACAACTGCGACGTACAGACTTCGGCTGCCGGTACCAACGTTGAGCTCGCAGCCCATGTCAATGGCGTGACGGGCGCCTGTCAAAGCTCAGCCACATGCAGGACCTCCACCTCCATCTACATTCTGGAATTGGCATGTGAAAGTGCCGCATATCAGTCACTACAACGTTCGTTGGGCATAAAGCACGCAACAGAGGCCTCGCAATCGGTCCATTTCAGATCCACAGTTGAACCGCTTGGTGCACGGAGACTTGGTTGGGCAGACTAAGTTGTCAACAGCTCTGGATGCTCCACACCTCCAACTCATAGGCTGTGGTTACACCCGACTCTCCACCACGTTTTGACAATATAGGATCCGGGCCTACTTCCTGAAGTGCCGTCCAAATCCTGGAGCTGTGGACAGTCATCCTAGAGCGCATCACGGACCGCTGCTAAGCGAAGGCACCATTGTGTCTATACAAACACCTCACCTCAATACACATTGTACCTTGGATGACGGCATGGTGACCATAGGTATGGAGACACGTATTGCTGCCCTCGACACATCTGCTCGAGCTTTATCAGAAGAATCCTTCCGGCATGCACGCCAGCTGGTACATGCAATCTTGCCTAAGAAAGGAGCGAATGCAACTCCATATGGAGAGCGCAGTCCCCTCGACTGGGGAGCATATCAGTTGGTGTATCCTTCCTGATACTGCGTAGCGCGAGCGCTTTATGCAGGTCATGCATACCCGCCGCAGTTGTTCGCCTTCCAATCCTGGCATCGGCTATTCAGACCAAAGTTGAGAGGCCTGAGGCTTATCATACCTTCTGCGTGGCTGTCAACGATACATTGGCCCACCCTACAGCACCCGATGTCGTGCAGCTAGCTGGGCCGAGCGCAGCCGATACAGGGCAAAGAGAGAACAATCTCTTCTGCAAAGATGGACCACGTTTCCGCTCGACCACAATTGCCGACAACTGGACTCTACAACGAGGGACGACTACATGCGAATACCGTAATGCTGATGAATGTGTGTAACATTTCCAGCTTCTCGTACTCACCCAGCCCAGATTACTGGTATAAGCAGCCCCCAGCAAGCGTTGGGTAAATCTTTGTCACTTGGACGTTTGCCACACACCAATCTGCAGCGGCACTTGACGGCGAGCTACATCGACGACAGCAACGCCTGCAAGCGTGAACAGCTCTCGGGGCTGCATATTGCACACGGATACAATTGCACCGAGAGCCATCTTTGTGTGGCGATGATGTGCTGAGAAGCCGCGACCACTCCTCGCATACCAAAGCTCCAGTACCGCCCCGAACAAGGCGATGGAACGCCGTGGCCGCCACACGCTCGAAGACAGGCAGCATTAGCAATCGCCATGAGAGTGGTGCGGTACCTTCGACTCTGCTAACGCGCGCGAGGCCGGGCGTGCAATAGTACTTCTACGTCTAGGGCGATTAACACGCTCCACCGTCATTCCCTATGGCTGATCCGATTCTTGTATTGACTGCAGCTTTTCTTCCACAGCCTTCGGAACAGTCTGAGAGACAGGCCATCCTCATTTGTACCAACTCCCCGAAAATATCGGCTTGCAGCCTGTCCGGCTATGGGTCCAAGACGAACGTACGTAAAAGCATGGTCTCCATGGCAAGTAGCTGGGAGGGATTCAAGGTTGTGTCATGGGATTGTCATCAATATACGAGGTGCCTTCTGCTGCATTCGATGAGGGACGCGAATGGACGGGTGCCACTGCACTGACAATGAGAGTTGAACCTGCTGGTAGCCTAACCGACCCATCCTGACATCGACATAGACGCTGATACCTTCGTACATGCTTTTAATCATTACCAACGTCGCTGAGGTGTGGGCTGAACTGAACGTACAGCTTTTGTCAGCACGTGACCAAAATGATTGGCTGAAAGGTTTTGGCCAAGACAATTAGCCTCGGCTCGTGTCGAAGGCCATGCCTACCCTACCCTCCGACTATGGTTGCTACTACACTGCGTAATATAGAAACAACCCGCTACAGATCACGTCGGCCGGAGCTTCTTCCTATTGTCCGAGCAGTGTAGCTTACATATGAGCAGCACCGTACCGCTGCATTCACGGCGCACGTTCACAGCGCCGCGCAGTACCAATTTCATACTCCAATCGCCATTACACACTGAGAGACCTCAAGCGTCCACGGAAGGTCTCATGCCCTTGGTCCTTTTCTCGAACATGACCTTTGTAACCCTCATATGGAAGACGACGATTCAACAGTTGGGAATCCTGCGTAAGACATCCCGGCTGGTGTGCGGTTGTAGACTCGTTGCGATTCCTAGGCCATGCTTTCCATCTCCCAGGACTTGGGTTGTCTTGGGGAGCGGCTGCGAACGGTCATTACGAAGATCGTAATCTCAATGTCTATCGGATACATAGGTCGCTGCTGGCTCTATCACGATCGTCGCAATGACATTCCGCCATGACGGCTCGGCGGGCACAGTAGCGAGCTCGAGCATCTTCGTTGCGAAGAAACCATGCAATGCACCATTCATCCATATTTACCCTGCTGGGTTTCATTTGCTTGTCGCCCTCGAAAGCGCCCTGCTATACATGCCACCGTCGGTGGCGGGCCACACTTTGCCATGCATGCATGTATGTACACCTAGAAAACGAACGTGCCTGCACCTCAAAAGCTGCAGCGGGTATCTTTTTCACCCACCAAGGTGATCTCAACTCTCATCTTGCCAGAAAGCTCAAACTCTGCTAACCTTTCCAGTCCCCTCAACCCGACCTCAACTGCCACCTCCTCTGAAGTTCCTGCGCTCGTCGCGTAGCCTCCGCTCGTTGCGCTGCTTGAGCCTGGGCCTGGCTTGCTGCGTAATCTGGAAGTTCATTGTCGATGGGACTGACGACGTCATCTTCCTCTGACACAGCACTCGGCGGCTGCAACCACAAATCAATACCACCCATCGCCGTGTCTAACCTTTGCGCCGCGAACGATTGCCCTGCGTCTAGCCTCACTGGTGCAGGTCTTCGTGGATCGTGAGGCATTTGTGCGAGTTGTCGCAGAGCGTGCATAGTCGTGGGCGTTTCTTGAATAGGCGAGACCAGGTCGGTGGATACTGGAGCTTGAGGTGTCGAGAACGGCCTGGCTCCTGTGGCACGACTTCTTCGAGGCGATTCTTCTGGCGAGGTAGGGCTTCTGAAGGCTTGCTCCGGCCCAAGACCGGCAGTAGCTTGCACGAAAAGGTGGAATTCTTCCTCGTCCGTGAAGGTCGCCTCTACATTGCTCGCCGCGCCTCGCGCTCGTCTCCCGCCAGAAGGCGGATAGGTTGGTGTTCGTGGTAACATAGTCAGCGGAAGGTCATCCTCAGTGTCTGACATATAGAAGGAGGTCTGCCAATGGCTCGCAGAACTAGGCTGTGAGACTGCTCGCGGAGCAAGAGACAGCTCATCCGGTGCGCTGTATGAGCTCTGTGCATCGTCGTACGGGCTCATCTGAGGGTAGAGTAGTGCAGGGTCCGCATCTGCTCTTTGTGATTGCGGATACTCTCTTGCAGTAACACTTCGAAATGCGCCTGGCCGATGACGCCCTCGCGACTGAGCAGGCTTCGAATTATTCTCGTTCATAGATGACCGCAGACGCCATCTATGCGGTTCTTGTCTCGCCACGGGAAGAGGCTCATCCTTTACGTCCTGCCAGTCCCTGGGCCGATACGGCAGTGGCACATCAGTCCACTGATTTCGCGTTAAAGGCCCAGTATAAGAAGCAGGCCTTGCCAGTTTCGACTCCGATTGTGGCAGGTGAGAAGAGCCGCTGTTGTAATGGTGGAGCCGTTCGCGATAGTGTTCATGCCTGCTCTGTTGGCGAAGATCCATACAGCTTGCTGTAGCAAGCCACCGGCTCAAGTGCAAAGTCCCAGGGCCAGCCTCGCCCGGATCGGTGGGACGTGGATAAGATATAGGACCAACGTCTGCTCCCACATCATTATACGACACGGAGCTACGGCTAGCCTCGGTCGCAAGCGGCTGTCGCATGGCAAATCTCCTCATCAATCGGGTAGTGGAGATGTGTGTGTAAGAGTAGTGCAAGTGAACCACACATGTCGCATTCGGTTCGAGCGGAAGGGTCCTGTCCCCAAGGGAAGCTTACTCGATCCTGCTAACGCTGCTAGAGTCGCGGAGAGGCTGCCGAGAAAGTGTCGCGCTGTCAGTTGTGTGGGCGACTATGTGCACGTATACCGCCACACGTCCACCGACGGGCATGCTTTGGCTTGAGGGCGCGGAACGACCTCCTATTCTCGGACGGATCCTAAACTATGATGTGAGCACTGATGAGCGGGCGCCATCCGCCATGAACAGACAGAGTTCCAGGGTACATGAGCCTTCGAGCCTTCAGTGAGAGGCACCAAGGGACCAGCTTCACCTTCACCATCCAGATTGGATCTGGAGGGATCGGGCTTGCGCTTACGGTGCCGCTCCGCTGCCGTCTCGGAAGTCAGTCGCGACTGTGTTTGTACTATTGTAGCGCCAAACGGCGGTGTAAGAAGTGGTATGGCGATGTGTAGGATGAAATTTCGCCTGTGTTGGATCGGTCGAGAATAGCAGACGCGGTGGCTGTGGTTGCTCGTATCCCGGCAGGAACACACTTTAGCCGTCCTTCCAGCGATCACTAGCGCATCCGCAGTCTATGCGATGCTGTCTGGCGATGAACACTCAACTCGCCAGGCTCCTCGGTGACCTTCATGACAATGCCTACGCTCGGGTGCCGTTTTGCATCGCTGCTCTGGCCTTGTCGTATTGCATGATGCGAGGTGTAGCGTAGGTGTTGCGTTGTGCTGCGTGTGGAGGGCATGCGACTTAAGCTATCTAGCCATTCCAAAAATAAACCAGCCGAGACTTATGTTAGACGGTCCGAAACCCGCATAGCATATACGAGCACTGCGCTGATGAGTGATCCATGCGGCGTTAAATATTTGTTATCAACATTCTGCACAGCTATGTACTCTCTGAGCCTGAACTGTGCTACAAGAAGAAGCCTTGGTGCTGGACCTCACGGATAACAGCAATGTTCGTAGGCCAGTTGCAAGCAAATATGCGCGCGAAAAAACCGATCTGACGCCGAGACTCCCGCAGGATATTCCCGCAGGGTAGCGTTCCTTGTTATGATAACAGTCGCACCTTAGATGTCCTGATCATCACCTGGGTCGTTGCTGTTCGTTGGGCTAGGAGGATCGGAGTCCTCAGCGTCCGAGGCAGCATCTTCGCCTTCACCCTCGCTGTCAGTGTCATCGAGATCGAGATCCTCTTCATCATCGTTCGTCACTTCGTCTTCGGCCCTTGTTGCATCAACACCTTCGGTCTCTGATTTGACGTTGCCAGCAGCATGGTCCTCTTTCAACTGGTCGAGCTCCGCCTCTAGAACGTCCTGGAAGAGCCCATCGAGGTCGGCAATGGCCTCATCGACTTTGAGTCGAAGCTGGCGCTCCTCACGAGACATCTTCATGTCGCCCTTGTGGACGCCAACCAGTGTCAAGTAGTCCTTCTGCATCCGCACAAACACGCCATCCGCTTTGTCGAGCATAGTCTTCTTCACTGACTCGCACAGAGTCAGTAAGCTTTGGCGAACGCCTTTGGCAGCGCTGTCGAACATGAGGCTTTTCTCTGTTTCAACATGAGCAGCCATTCCGGCTTTCATCCTTGCGTAGCTGCCCCTGCCTGCTTCATTCGTGCAGTACTCGTACGCTGGGTTCATGGCCTGTGCGATCGCTGGCGTGAACTCGCGATTGATCTCCCTCTGACCCTCAGTGATACTATCAACTGCGGCTTGAGCGAGATCTCCGAAGATCGCGGAGTACGCATCGAGCTGAGTTCCAAGCATGGCGATTCTGGCCAAGCCGTGTCCTTTCTCTCGGGTACGAGCCTCTACAGCACTGTGGAATTGCTTGAGGACTGTGGTCGCAGATCTCTTGAACGTCTGTAAGATGTGCGGCAATCGACGCTGGAAGGCTTTCTCCCAGGCCGAGGCCAGTTGCTTGAGAAGCGGTTCAGTCAATTCGCTGTTGAAGTCGCGATGACCCTCTAATAGCAGAATGTCAGTGCATGTCACTTTCACTTCAACGGAGCAGTCTTCACTTACTGGCGCCGGCATAGACGCCGTCACGACGCACAGTCGCTTTGTAAGTCATGTAATGCAGGCCACCATCGTTCTTATGGGCACCCCAGCCAGCGGAGGTCGCTTGAGCACCATCAACGGCAGATTGCACAGCAGGGTCCATCTTGTCGAATAGCTGTTCGTGTAGGTTCTCGACAACATCTTCCAACGTGACCGTGACAACCTTGTCGAGAGCCTTTTCGAGATCCTTCAGCTTGCGGCTGAGGAAGGCCTTTTCGGCGTCGCGTTGCTGAGAGGTCAACTTGACACCGGTTCCGTCATCCGATGCCCAGAGGGCCAGCGAGGTTATTAGGCTCGTGAGGCTATTGAGGAACCGTCGGCACCCGGCGTTTCGACCTCCTACTGTGAGTGCCTTGCAGTGAGCTTGAAGTTTCGGTATTTCGGTCACGTCTTTGTGAGTGAAGCCGGCAACGGCATTATCTTTCTTCAGCCGGCCGCAGAGCTTCTGATACGCGCGACTGCTGACACAGAACACAGAGAGGCCTCTTGCGACTTGGTCGTAGTCTCGAATGTCTTCGTCTGGATTGAAGTTGTCCGGGTCCTCATCAGCCGCCGCCTCCTGGTCAAGGTCACGGATCCCGGCCGCGAAGTCTTGCTGAATGGCGCCTCGGGAATAGTCGTTCCTGCCTTTGATGCACCTGGCGCTGAGCTCTGCATCAACTTCGTCTTCCTTCACCTGGAGGCCGTCCAATTCGTCTTCCAGCTCGGTGATGCGATCATCTAAGGTGCGCTTCTCCCGTCGCATGTCCTTCTTGAGCTGTTTCAACTCATCTAGCTTCGCTGTCACGACCTCTTCGGTCAAAGGCTCGCTCGACAACCCCTCCTCTGGCTGTGCCTCCGATTGTGCGTCGTCGCTCTTGTTGTCTGAATCGTCATCGGAGTCTACAGCTCGACGTCGACGCTTCTTGGCGCCACCAGCGGAAGATCTCTTGCGCTTCTTGTTCGTTGGGGCGTACACGGTCTTACCGTCTCCAACTTCATCAGCCAGGTTCTCCCACGATTCGATCTTGTCATCAATGTCCTCCATGGCATCGTCGTGGTTGCTTTTCTTCTCAACAGCTGCTCTCAACTGCTTCTTGATCTCTCGACGCTGCGACACTATCTCGTCCATCTTGGTGTCAAGCTCCGTTGTGTCAATCCCCAGACTGTCAAAGGCTTCCGTACGTGAAATATCGTCTGTCTTGCTACAGATGAACGTGACGGCGTTGTATGTTCCATCGAACTTGAGCTGACGCTTGAAGGTGTTACCCAGGAGAGTCTTTGCTGCTTTGTCGTCGACTGCACGGTTGATTGGTGCCAGAATCCACAGACCGGTACACTCTTTCATGTAACCCTCGGCGACGGCTGCTCGGGCAGCGTTCATGTCATGTACACCGGGTAGATCGACAATGACGGCGCCGGTAGACAATGCATCGGCTCTGGTGTAGATCTTGACAACCTTGATTAGTGGCCATAGTTCAAATTTGCGCTTGCCCTGGTTCGATGCCACGTTGCCGTTCTTGTCGAGCTTCTCTGTTCCCTTCTCTTTCGAGTCAACGTATTGCTGGAGGCGCTTATAAAAGGCACTTGCATCAGATTCGTATATCTTGCGACTCTGACCGAGCACATTCTTAACATGCTTGTGGGTCATGAGGGCGTGAGGATTGGTGCGAGTAAGATCGTCCTTTGTGAGCTTGTGATACACTGCACGAATCTTGGCGTAAGCAACACCTGCATCAGATTCCGGGTTCGATATCTCGCGCGAAATGTTTCCGGACTCGTCGATGATCTCTTTGTAGAGGATGTGAAGCTCTTTTTGCCAGTCTTCAGGACGAATGAACTCGATTTCAGCTCGATACTTCATCCTTGGATTTGGGGAGTCATTATATGACATCTCTGTGACGACTGCTGTACACGCACGCATGCAGTTTGTGGGCACAAGGCGTTCTTCTTCGAGCATAGCGTTGATCACACTGGACTTCCCAGCACCTGTATTGCCGACAACACCAATGACCGTACGCGTTCGAGCTGCATCCTTACGAACGGTGTCAATTTGTTTCAACCAATTGGTGGCGTCTTCATTCGCCGCAAGCTCTTTGAGAGGAAGCTCAAGCTCGGAAAGTGCCTTCAAGCCTGCTGCAACGCCAGCTTCAAGTCGCTCTGGTGTCGTCTCATTACTCAACTGCTGAAGGAACTGGCCGCAAGGTGCATGTTGCTCCGGCTCGCTCTCTTGGGAGGCTGCGAAAGGGTTGTCTTGCTCTCGTGGAGCGTACGCCTGGGTCTCCTCTTCCGGCTCTTCTTTGGGCTGAGCAGCGGGTATGGCAGCCTGACCAGCAGTGACGGAGGTTGGCGATGCCAGTGGGTGCCCTACAAACAGAAGGGTGTTAGCCATACTGGAGAAGCTCGTGGCAGTGTCTCAGACTGTAGTATGAATCATGGAGTAAACGCCGCGTGCAGCGCTTGTCTCGCGTGTCTCGCGGTAGTCTAAGCCACTGCACGATTGCTAGTACCATTCAGTTACGTACCTCGGTAGGTAGGAGGGAGAGGGTCGACATTCTCCGATTGCTCGGCCTTGATAGACGTGGCCGAAGGGTGTGGCACGCGGTCCAGATGATTGGGAGGGGCATTGTAGCTGGCAGCTGGCTGGTTGGACATTGCTGCTGCATTCAGCTTCATGGCGGGCACAGGCGAACGAGAGGATGGCGTTGTCAATTGGCGGTTGACCTCGTGCAAGGGTGGTCTCGGGCTGTTGGACATAGCGGAGTTGAATGAGGGCGCAGCAGAAGAAGCTGCTTGTGAAGATGGTGGATCCGGCTCGCGAACGGCGGCCGTGAGGACCAGAAGGCGGTCTTGTGTTGGCAGCGCCGACATGGTGGTGGCAGGTGTAGGAGTGGTGGAGTCGGCCATTCTCAGCGATATATCAGTCTCGTCGCCGACAGCGCATTGGTTTTTGTAGGCGTCGACTATCTTGGAGATGGGAACTTTACCATGCGCTTTCACCCTGTGAGGTGTACTTAGCAGCTGTGTGTCAATTGTGGAGGCATGCGTCTTACCAAACCCAGTCTTGCAGGTCGACGATCTCATTACTTGAGAATGGGCGATGATGTTTCCTTACAGCTACCACCAGTCGACCAGCTTTGCGGAAGAAAGCCTCGAGGTCTGGCACCGCATCGTGCAAGAGATGCTGCACCTGGCCCCGTTTCGCACTTTCCTCCATGGATGTCATTGCGTCTGCCTGGCGATGAGGTCACAAGCGTGTACGTGCGCGATTGTCACGTTGTCCATACACGAGCCGTCGCAAGCAGGAATCCCATTAAATATCGGAATCCTGCTCATCGGGTGCAAGTGAATGCAAGTGCAAGTGAATGCAATGCAAGTGAATGCAATGCAAGTGAATGCAATGCAAGTGAATGCAATGCAAGTGAATGCAATGCAAGTGAGAAACGTGAAGTGTTGTGACTGCCGACGCGCCGCGCGACTTAGACACGTTCGCGTACTAGAAGTCTGACCCGGAACTTGCACTGACTAATCACGGCACGTGACATGCACCTGCATGTGATATTACCTCACCCATTTGACACGGGATCGCTCTGCAACTTGATGTGACATTTCCTAAGGTATATACAATCTGAAAATTTCATATAATTAAATAATTCAACTTCTAGGATAGTGTCTTCTTGCGTTTTCTCCTTCTATATTCTTTAGGAACATGTTCCTTAGTTAGTATTATTTCTTAATATAAAGAAACGTTAGAAATATTAAATGCTATATTATATTACTCCTTATTCTTTTTACTAAAGCTTCTAAGTATTATTTTAATTGTCGTTATAACTATTTACTTTAGTAATCTTCTTTCTTTCCTCTACCTAAGCTTTCTTCTTAGTAGCCTTCTCTAAAGTAGTATTCTCCCTCTCTTATAATTGTTAATAATATAATTCCTCTTTAGTAGCCTTCTCTAATACTTATTATTCTTTCCTAATTTATATTTTAGCTTAACGTAAAGTACTAGTAAGCTAAGAACACTAGTAAGCTAGGAATTCTGTCTTAGTACGACTAACTCGTATTCTTTATTAATCGTTTTCACTACTATTAAATAGAGAACTAGTGAACTCAATACTCTTATCCAATTCAGAATTGTTCTCTTTATCTTCCTAGTACGTTCGTACGTTATAGCTAGTCCGACCGTAGTTACTATACCGCCGTCTACTTAGCTAGCCCTCTTTCGTACCCTCTAATCTACGACTCTTCTTTAACTATTCTATAGCCTTTAACGACTCGACGACTATCTATAACGAGCTAACTCTATACTCTAAGACCCCGCCGTACTAGAGACGCTTTCGTTTACGAGATCGGCGCTTTATAAGAGTCTTAACTTATTGTTTAAGCTTAGAGTTACGAGCTCTAAGAAGCGTATTCTCTTATAGCATTACTTCGCCGCCTTTTATAAGCTAAGAGAAGCTATTATAAGCTGTTTTGGAGTTGCTTAGTATAGCGTCGTATATAAGCTTAGATTACGACGTAAACTCCTTCGAATTACTCGGAGTTTAAGACTACTATAATGTCGTCTAAGGCGGGGGTAGTCCTAGCGTGGTTCGTAGGCATATATTAAGGCAATTAATTACTACTTACGCGTTAATAGGAACTAACCCTATAGCCTTAAAGGCCTTCTTATAGTTTAACGCGGTAAACACTTCGAAAAACGCGTCTTTAAACGCCGGAAGGAAGGTTTCTTTATTAATATAGAAGACGTACTAACGCGCTAAGTCCCGTACGCGTTATAAGTACTTTAGCTTTAACGGCGTAAAACAAACTAGGTTAAGAGGCTATAGGATATACGACGAATACGCCGGTATATAGAGCGTAAGGATCTTATAGTCTAGATAGTAGTCCTTAAAACCCTAGTTTAAATAGCTCTTATAGCCGTCTAAAATGAATAACCTATAGCTACCTATAGAACGCGCCTCTATATACGCGTTAAAGTGCTTTAACTACTCGAGGCTAAGTACATTATTTATCTATCTATTCTCGGAGACCGTAAGCTTCTAATTCTACGGTATATCTACCTCTTCGTACTATACTAAAATGTAGACCCGCCCTTTATAGATAATAAAGGACGGGGTTAAGTAGCTAGCGGTATAGATACTCTAAATAACTATAACCTACTCTCTATTACTAGGCTAAGTAGCCGTAGGGCGACAGCGTTATTCTTAGCTAGTAACGACTTTTTTAGAGCTAATTATATCTATTTAAAAGCCCGTCTTATCGAAGTTATAGATATCCTCGTTATATACGCTATACTTAGTAATCGTCTCTTATATAAGCTTAAACTAGACGCTTATAACTTCTAGATCTTCCTAGAGTATTCTCTAACAGTCCTTCGCTCGGTTAAAGGCCGTTTTAAGCTCGGTAGAGCGCGAGGTAAATCTCTCTACCTAGTTCTTACCTACCGGATCCGCGTCGCGTTTACCTAGTAGCTTGTCCGCTATATCTACTATCTCGCTAAGAGTAGGCGTAAATCCTCGTAAATCGAGGTCGAGGGTATATTAAACAATTAAGATATTTCATATCGATCTCTACGCTAAAATACGACACATTCGAAAGCTCTTATTAAGGCTATTCTAACGATATACAAAGTAGGCCACTGCCCCTAGGACTAAGGGAGTTCTACCTTATTTAATCTAGATAGCTTAAAGCTCTCTTCACCCTGTTTCTTTAGCTCCAAACGCCGCGGAGGTGCCTAGCTACATAAGGCAACTCCTAGGTAATAGTAGCCTAGGCTACGGTACTAACGGCGCCTACGGCCCTATAGGCGAAGCCCCCCTAAGACAACTAGTAGCAACTTATAGAGGACGTAAAAAGTATAGAAACTAACAATCAGCTCCCTTACCGGTCTCTATAGGTAATGATCACTTAGCTATGTACGGCGCTTATACTATCGTATTGCCGAGGGCAATAAGAAATAAGGACGACGTCTTAAGCGATTAGTAAGGCCACCCGGAATCAACACCCCTATAGCTAGGTATCGGTTACGGTATCGATACTAGGCCCCCGCCTAACGTACGATATAGTTACGATCCGTATTATAGTAAAGGAAGACTAGGCCGAAGTTACGAAGCTATAGAACAAGGAGCTCGCCTAACGAATCAACTAACTAGGGGTAGTCGTAGTGAACTAATAGTCTAACGGCACTCTATAGATCTATACTAGCTCTACTACTACTAGGAGGCACCTAGAGGCATAGCTATAGTAGGCATCTAAGGTTACGGTATTAGTAAAGGTCTTAACGAAACAATTTACGATCCTAGTCCACGACATACCTAAGGAGTTTGACCTAACTAACTAGGGTCACCTACGCGCTCTCTAAGAGGACAACCCGGTCACTCTTAACTCTCTAATCTAGAAGGCGACTTGGCTCTATAGGAAATGGCTAGAAGGCAAGAAGGCCTCGGCGCTAATAGTATAGCTATAAGACGCGAAAGCGGCGGATCTAGCGATAGAACAAGGCCTAGTCTAGCAATATAGCCTCAAGATAGTAGAAAAGTACTCCTTATCCTTTCGTGTCCTCTAATGCTTTAAATGCTAATAGTATAGACACCAAACCTATACGTATATAAACAAGTAGGCCTGTTCGAACTATATAGGAGACTATATGTCTAGGGACTATATATCGACTACGAGATAGTACGCGAACTGTCCGGGGTACTACCTATCGTATAGCGCGAAATGCCTATAGCGGAAACTAGCGAAAAACAAGGCAATTACAAACAGAACCGTCGCCCTAAGATTCTACGGCGACCGTAAGGCTAGCCTATACCGGAACTAACTAGCGGCGGTCGGGTATAAGCGCCCTAGGGCCGAGAACGATATAAAGGATACGTAACCTAGGGCGTACGGGAGGCTACGTGCTCTACTAGCTACGGCGAGGGAATCTAACTAGGCCCGGCTCCCCTTTAGTATATAGCCGATAGGCGTAGACTAGGACGTATAGGGTAGTAGGACATAGGACGATATAGAGGAAATGATTGTCGATACCGATAACTAGCCTCGACACGCTTAGTATTATCTAGTATAACGTCAACTATAGTAAGGATATAGTCTAGAACCATTTCCTATACGAGGCGGACCCGCGCGTCTACTACGTCCTTATAATATAGGAGCTATAGATTAACCCGTACTATAAGAGACTAACGACCTATAAGTTACTAGGCTATACGACATACCTACGAGGCGACGGTAGACCCCGTACGTGCTTCTATATTAGTAAGGACATACTAGAATCCGACTAGGAGGTAGTGTACTACGTAGACGAAGAAGGCGGGGGCGATATTACCTCCCTCTACGTAGATAGTACCTAGATACACAACCTATATATATAACCGCTAGCCTCGAGGTCTAGCCGCGACCTTAGGGTCTATAGACACCTAGACAGTACGCTTAAGAGACAAGGGTGCTATATCGTAGTAGGAGACTTTAATATATACTACCCTTCCTAGGAAAGCCTTATATAGCCGCACCCTATAGCCGACGAAGTACTCGACTTAATAGCGAGTAACGTAATTGCCCTTAATACCCCGAAGGACCTAGGTACCTAGAAGAGAGGGGGACTCTAAGGCACGATCGACCTCTCCTAGATCTTAGATAGCTACTACTATATAGTAACCTACTATAGGATCGAATATAAACTCGAGGCGTCGTTAGACTAGATACTAGTTAGGACCTCTATTACGATATAGATATAACGTATACTAGCGAGAACCCCTAAGCTAAACTAGGGAAAGGCCTACTAGGCTAATATCTAGGCGTACCTCTATAACTCTAAGAGGCTAGTCTAGATCGCGTAGTAGTAATACAATAGTAAAGACGAGATAGACGAAGTAGTCTAGGGGTTAATAGACGAAATAAGAAAAGCGACCTTACTTTACGTTCCGCTTACCTAACTAACGATATAGTCTAAACTATACTAGACGCCGGAGTGTACTACGGTAGTAAGAGAAGTAAGGAGAGCCCGCCGGGTGTAGACGAGTAGCTATAGCGAGGAGGCCTAGAACGTATATAGGGAGGTATACTAATAGAAGAAAGCTATAATACGGAGGGAGAAAGTAGTCGGCTAGAGGGCTATAGTAGAAGAAATTGCCGGTAAGCTAGAAAGGATGTAGAAGCTAGCGAAATAGGCCCGATAGGGCCCTATATAGGGCCCCTCCTTCTCTATCCTAGCGCTATAATCACCTACTAGCCCGGTTAGTAACCCCGAGGCTAAGGCGCGTCTACTAGCTAGCAAGTTCTTCCCGCCCCTAGTCGAGGCTAATCTAAGCGACATAAATAGCTCTACTCCCCTAGCCCCTAGTATCGCGGTCTAATAGGAGGTGTCCGAGGGAGAAGTTGCCGCTATACTAAGGAAGTTACCGGCGAAGAAAGCCCCGGGGCCGGATAGGATCCTAAACGAGCTACTAAAGAAGTGTAGAGATCAACTAGCCCTAGTAGTTATAGCGATCTTTAACGCCTACCTATAGACCGGATACTACCCGATAGCTTTTAAATAATCGACAATAATAGTCCTACGTAAGCCGTAGAAGGAAGACTATACGTAGGTAAAGTCGTACCGCCTAATTGCGCTCCTTAACACTCTTAGGAAGGCGCTTAAGAAGCTAGTTATAACGAGACTCTCCGAGGCGGTAGAGGAACACTCCCTACTCCCGGACACCTAGATAGGTACGCGCCTATAGCGATCGACGCTATCCGCGATAGAACTTATCACCTCTTAGGTAAAGGCTATCTAGTATAAGAATAGGGACAAGGTGGCTTCCTTACTTAGCCTAGACATATCGGGAGCCTTCGACTACGTGTTATACCCGCGGCTACTCTATATCCTAAGGTCGAAAGGACTCCCTAAGTAGCTTGTTAACTTTGTACGGCCCTACCTCTAAAACCGTAGTACGTCGATCCTAGTCGGCTAGTATAGAAGCCTATTTTAAGTAGTCTATACTAGAATCCCGTAAGGCTTAACGCTAGTACCTATTCTGTTCCTCTTCTTTATAGCGACGCTACTCCTAGCCCTAGAATCCTAGAACACCGCTACGAGCGGCTTCGTAGACGATATAAACATCCTAGCGTAGTCTTCCTCGACTAAGGAGAACTATAGGCTACTAGAAGAGAAGCACAAGATCTACGAGGACTAGGCTAGGAGGCACGGGGCTCGGTTTGCCCTAGAAAAGTACAATCTAATACACTTTACGCGCCGGCCACGGTTCTATAATATACAAGCTTCTATCTAGATATAGGGGCATATAACTAACCCGGCAAATCAGCTTAGGATCCTCGGACTATAGGTAGACCCGGCGCTACGGTAGAGGAAGTACGTATAGGTAATATTACGGAAAGCTAAACAGAATATAGTATTATACTAGAGGCTTACTACGTCTATATAGAGGGCGGACTTCCGGTAGTTACGACTTCTATATACGGCTATTATACGGCCAGTCCTTACCTATAGTAGCCAAGTGTAGTCCTTAGGCGAGAGGGCCTACCTATCGAAGGGACTCGTCGCGCCGCTAGCGAAGATCCAAAACCAATGCCTAAGGAAGGTCACCGGGGTATATAAGTCGATACTAACGAGGATGCTTAAGTACGAGACCGCTATACCGCCGATCGACCTATATATCTAGGGACTACGGACCTCCTACTTAGGTAAGTCGGTATAGTACCTAGTATAGAAGGTCATCGCTAGTATAGTCGTAAGGGCCCGCGAATTAGTACTAGCGTATAAGGGTATTCGACCCGGAAACGAGCCGAACTACCGGGTAAGGGACGAATAGCTAGTAACATAATAGGAAGGTAAGAAATCGTTTATAGAGCAACTATAGAAAGAGAGGTAGAACAACTAGGTTGTAGGGTATAGTAGACGCCCTTAGCTAGCGGGACAACCTAAGGAATAGTTAGCTATAAAATCCGCGGTTAAGCACCCCCCGAAGCTTATCTACTACCGCCTTACGAGGGTATAGAGTAGTATAGTAACCTAACTACGAAGCGAACACATCGGCCTCTAGGGGTACCTATTATAGAGGAAGGTTCTAGGATACACAAATACTAGCTACCCGTACGGCTATCGCTCCTAGAACGTACGGCACGTACTCCTCGTCTGTCCGAGGTAGTCGCTAGGAAGGGGGGAGTAGATAGTAAAGGCGAGGAACCGGACGATTAGGGTACTTCTTAACAACGCTAAGGACCTACGGCGCATTACGAACTAGATACTAGAGAAGGGCTGGCTAGAACAGTACCGCCTAGTAGGAGTAGTATAGGAAGAGAGGACACGACGTAGCGCGACGAGACCGGCTAGGAGCGGGGGCTAACGGGGTAGTGATATAGACTACGTACGTTTAGAGGGAAAGCTAATCTAGATAAGGAGTAGTCGGGGGCGGGAAGGGTTTTCACCTATTCGGGTTTCTCTTTATATATAATAATAGATATATACCTATATAGGCCGGATAGAGTCCTAGAATAGGGGAATGACAAATCTATCTATCTATATTAAACAATTGTCTATTCTTCGGTTAACGTAAGTTTATACTAGATAGGGCGAGTATTGACGCGAGGAGTGATTCCGTAGTACCGGCTAGATAGCGTCGAATAAGGTACGTAATATACTATAGCTACGCGTAGGAGACTCGGAAATTGGCCCTAACAATAGGTAGAGAGGGCAAGAGCAATTCTGCCTTCTTTATTAGACGATTATATATTATATTGTTAAGATATAGTACAATAATTAAGAAGTTAGTCGTACTAAGACAAAATTCCTAGCTTACTAGTATTCCTAGCTTACTAGTGCTTTACGTTATATACTTTACTAGTCTTATTCTTTTAATACTTTAAGGTCTCTTATTTTCTTAATCTTAGTAGCTAGCTAAGATATTGCCTTATATTTCTCTAAATCCTTAAATCGAAGTATTAATAGCTTTATCTTCTTCTATCTTTTCTATTTGTTAAGAACATATAGGCCGTAGGACAAGTATATAGGTGTAGGTGTGTTATGTAACTAGATTACGTAACTAGGGTTTACTAGCCTATAGGCTAGTAAATATCCGGACACCTAGTATCTACCTATACTAATACTAGCGATACTATATATAGATATACGCTATCCTATTAGGTCCTTCTTCGTCTTTCGTATAATCCGCCGTCTTCTACTACTACGTAACTCGTACCTATTTAATAGGTTATAAGCCCGAGTTAGTAACTCGGTATTTCACCCTCGACAAAGTTATATTAGAGTTATTCCTCTTTAGAACAAAAGGAAGGTAGACTAGAGGCCGTACCCGCCTTATATAGGAAGCTATAGCCGTGCTATAGGTATATATAAGACATAAAAGAGCCTAGTAAGGCACTATTAGACTCCGAGTTAGGGAGCCTATACTAATACCTTAGACAAGTAGGCGAGCTTACTAAGAAGAGTCGCTCTCCGGATATCGCGTTCGTATCGACTAACTGTTTATTCTAAGAGAGCCGTAGTGTCTTAGAGACCCCCTCTACTAAGAGAGTTACGCTATAGTGTCTTAGTACTAATACGATCCTTACCGACCGACTTTCCTCCTCTTCCCGGCGGATAGCTATTCTCTCCGCTATTAACCTCGCGTTCGGTTTATCCTATTTCGATCCGATTACGTACGACCGAATATATCCTTTTACCTAAGGGTAGCTAACCTATCCCTTAACTTATAAAAATAGAGAACGAGACTAGGTTTATAAGAAAGAGAGTAGCACCTATTCTAATAAGAGAGAACTACGAAACATAGTTCAAGCTAATAAGAATACATCTAGTATTAAAGTAGGTTAACTAGGTCCTCGAAGATATTATTACGGACATTCCCGCTATAACCCTATCTATAGCGACACCCTCTATATTATCGGAGTTATCCCTTCCTATAGATTAAGCGATAAGGAAGGCATCGTATAGACGGTATAATGTAACGGCCCTATATAAGATGTATATCTGTCTGTCGATAGATAACTAAGAGATAATATACGAGATCCGGTATACGAAGAAGTTATAGAAATAGGCTAAAGCTAAATATAAGAGAAGACTTCTCGCTACTAGAAGAAGCTTGCTTTAGCAATACACCAATTTCGTAATAACAGAGGACTAGTTAATAGATGACGCCTAGTAGGAGCTTAGCTCAATTATAAGGAGGGCTATTTTGATCTCGCCTTAGTTCTAAGACATCAAGACTAAGGACAGAAAGATCTAGTAACTCTTAGTAGCTCTACTAGACTCATTTGGCTCAATTCGCGATACAATTGATACCTAGGTGAATCTCTTACTATAAGACATTCTTATAATTCTTAGGGAGAAGCAAGAATCAATAATTTATTAAGGGATAGCTATATTCGCTAAGAAGGGTTTCTAGGGCAAGCTTACGTACTATCTCTATAATAGTAACTATTTTATAAGTAAGTGCCTACACCTTTCTATAGCTTAGTAGGCTGTTAGGAATAAGGACAAACTAGCTAGGGTTACCTACCCTACTAAGAGACAACCGTTACTACCTCGTAGGAGGTTATTATTACTAAACCTTCGTAATGTCCTTTAGGTAATAACGGACCTTATAAAGTAGATAAAGGAGAGCCGTAAGCTAAAGACCTCCTCTAGTAAGAAGCCTATACTAGCCTATACGACCTAGGAAGACGTATTAGACTCTAAGTCTAAGATACTATTAGAAGATAATAATGTTAATAAGGTTGCCTATTCTACTATAGAAGCTAAAGGTAAGTACCCCTCGTCCGAGTAGTTACTTAACTCTTGTGCTTCATTATATATAACTAACTAAGATTCACTATTTAGGACACTAAAGCCTCTTTAAAAGAGGAAGTAGATCAAGGTTAGGGGTGGCTATCTATAAGCTATATATATAGGATAGGACGACATAAGAGGCTTTCTAATAGCGAACCTACTATAGTATAGAGAACTCGAGACGACAGCTTAGCTAGATCAAGTAGCGGAACAGATTACCTCGGTTATATAGCAAGTAGCGGAACAATATACGCCGTTACTCCGGCCCTTAACGTAGTAGAAGGCCTTCTAGACCCCTAAATGCTCTACGAAGGTAAGAAAGGCTAGAAGGGCAAGGCGACAGTAGACGAAGGAGCATACCTAAGAGACGTAGGAGCAATACTATCGCGCGACATAAGAGAAGAAGGTATAGATAAGACGCGATAAGCTATAGGACTAGAGAGCGACGATCGGGCTCGTTATAGAAAACCCGGAACAGATATAGAGACTTACTAAATAGGTACGACTACCTAAAGAGTAACAAACCCCTTACTTCCCCCTAATTGTAGACCGCGAAGGGATTGCCTAGGCTACGCCCCGGGGCAAGGCAAAAGTATTAGCCGACTAGTTCTTTTCGACGTAAGTAGAGGTAGACCTTACGGACATCGACCCGAGTATATACCCGGAACCCCTAGACATAGATTAGGCGGTTAGCTCTAATATAGTAACAGGAGTTATAAGTAAGCTAAAAGGACGAAAAGCCCTAGGCCTAGATAGGATACTAAATATACTACTAAAAGAGTATAGAGAAGAGATTACGCCGAGCCTTATAAACCTATTTACCGCGTACCTACGGCTAGGGTATTACCCGAAGCCGTATAGAGAGTCTATAACAGTAGTACTACGTAAGCTATAGAAGGAGGACTATACTTAGCCTAAGTCGTATAGACTAATCGCACTTCTAAACACGATAGGGAAGGTTCTAGAAAGGATAGTAGCCTAGAGACTTACGTAGCTAGCCGAGGACAACTACGTACTCCTAGTAACACAGATAGGGGGAAGAAGCTAGCGATCGATACTAATAGTAATAGAGCTAATTACGGAGCAAATTCAGACCCTCTAGTACTACGGTAGGAACCGAGCGGCGTCCTTACTATCCCTCGACATCGTAGGAGCCTTCGACAACGTCTTATACTAAAGGCTAATACATATCCTATAGTAGAAAGGCATCCCCTAGTAGGTAACGACGTTCGTCTACTCCTTTCTCTAGGAACGGACGACATACCTAGTCCTAGGAAGGTATACGTCCGACCCGGTAAAGGTAGAGGCTAGAATACCTTAGGGATCTACTCTCTCCCCTATCCTGTTTCTAATATTTATGTCGGACCTAATCCCTCTGCTTACCTCTCCGTAAACCTTAGTATCGGGGTTCGTAGACGATATAAACATCCTAGCCTAGTTAGACTCGACAGAAGAGAACTATCGCCTCCTTAAAGATAGGTACAAGAAATACGAGGAGTAGGTAAAGAAGTATAGTGCCCGGTTCGCCCCTAAAAAGTACCAACTTATACACCTTAGTAAAGCGAGAACATACTATAATATAAAGGCGGCGGTAAGAATCTAAGGCTACGAGACTAAGCTATTAGCGGAGCTACGAGTACTAGGGATCTAGCTCGACCCGAAGCTAAGCTAGAATGTATAGATTAAGAAAGCCTAGAGTCGAGCGTAAGTTAATAAAGCCTCGATAAAGAGGCTTACGGTATCTATATAGGGAGCAACATTCGATAAGGTAAGAGTAATGTATAAGGCGATCGTTAGACTAGCTATATTATACGGGGCATAGATTTAGGGAATAGGAGGCGTAGGCAAGCCGATCCCGAAACGGATAGAGCAACCCCTAAATAGGATATAGGTAGGTAACCTACGTAGAGTACTAGGCGTATATAAGACAACGTTAATAAGTACGGTAGAAATAGAGGTAGGAATACTACTTATCGGCTAGTATATCCGCGGAATAAGAATTTAATACGCGGTAAAGACGACAGATTACCTAGTATAAACCACGATCTAGGAGGTAAAGAATAAGATAGAAAGCCGCTACCGGAGAGGGGCCGGACATAGAACAAGCTAAAAAGAGGATGACCTTACTACCTTTACGGCCGTATAGACAAGCACCGAATAGCTAGTACGAAAAGAGGAGGAGTATAGGACTCGCTAGGCCGGCGGGAGTAAGGCTAAGACCTAAAGCCTAGCGGAATAGATAGCGAGCTACCTATAGGAGTAGGACTAGAAAAGGAAGCCCCCTAAGACAATAGGCCCGATAGCGCTCCGAGCCTTCTAGAGACACAATTACTAGCTATATAGGGACCTAATAAGGGCCGAAGCAAGTATAGCGATCCAAATCAGGTCCGAATATATTAGATTAAGGGCCTACCTGTTTAGGAGACGCGTACTAGACATCTATAGCCTAGCCTACTAGTGTAGCTACCTATCGTAAAACCTAGAACATATACTACTACGATGCCCGTAGTAGGCGAGAGGTAGGGGAAATTAGAGGCACTAAGCGGGAAGGAGAGACTACAAGTCAATTATTAGGGACAAAGGCAATATTCGCCGAATCTCTCGGTAGATACTATAGTAGGGATACCTCTAGTAGTTTAGCCTCGCGAGCGAGACGGAGGAGTAGATAGACAAGAGGCGGAAGCGAGGGGGGTTGTAGATAGGGTAGTCATTAGGGCAGGCCTATAATACTAGCGTACCCCTAATAAGGGAAATTTAAGACGACAACTAGGAGGAAAAGATAGGCGGGAAGGAGGAGGGGTTTTCACTAACACGGTTTCCCCTCTATATATACAAAAACAAGATAGTCTAGCTATATAGGCCAAAGGGCACTATAACAGCTTAATGAAATATCTATCTATCTATATCTAACCTTTAGATACTACTCGCGCCTAGGAATATATTAGTTAGAATCGGTACTTAAAATACGAATAAGAAGGTTACCGCCGTGTCGACACTAATTAGTACCCCCTTCGAGATGTCGCCCGCCGCCTATTTACGTTAGGCTATAACCTAAGTAATAACCGCCGTAACGGTAGTAATAGTAGTAACGCTAATAATACCGGCGGCGCGGGAAACGCCTAGTCTACTCTATAAGCGTAATACGTAGTAGACCGTACGAGTTAGAGTTACGATAAAACGAGAAAAAGTATAAATATAAATATAGGCCTCCTAAGGGAGGTAAGGTTTTAAGTATATCGGTATACTCCCTACTAGCTATAAACTACTCTATAGATAAACACAATCCGGTAATAGCTTCTTATCTAGTTATACTATATATAGTAAATAGAAAGATTCCTACTTAAACCCTTTATAATAATAGTACTAACTCTACGTACTTTAATATCGACTTTACGTATAAGAACAACCTTAATATAATATAGCTACCTAATCCGTTAGGGCTGATATTAGTAGATAGCCAACCTACTAGTGACCTTATTACTTATAGAACAACGGTACAGAGTCAGATCGGTAACTACGTAGAGACTAGGTCTAGCTACTACGTATTACTAGAATACGATATAGTCCTCGGCCGTCCTAAGTACGACGAGTATTAACCTACGTTCTACTATACGTTAGAAACTATAACCCTATTCTTACTATATTGTCGACAGAACTATATACTCGGAACTAAACTAGTATACGTATAGTCTATTAACGACAAGGGTATTATACTAAGAGGCGTTCTTTAGACCGAGATACTAGTACTAGAGAGTTCGCGACCTTAAGCTCTATCTAATTACGCTAAACCCTACGTAGAGGATAAAGACGAACCTATAGTAGTATAGGAGACGTATACGACGAAGGTAGTAATACAACATACCGTCGATACCTACGATAAACCGGAACCGTCTTACTACGTCCGCTAGCTACTACCCGCCGATAGGGTTAAAACACTTAAGCGCCTAGCGCGTCGAACGAAGAAAGAACTAAAGGTCGAGACTAAGCCGGAGATCGATATCAAGCCTATTAATATAGAAGCACTTCGGCGTATAAGCCGGAGGAAGGGCTATAAAGTATATATAATATAGATATTTAACCCGAAAGAAAATCTTAATAGGTAAGTCGCGCGAGACCCGCTATCCGCGTATATACTAAAGGCTTTTAGTATAAGAGCGAAGCTAGTACTAGGAGGTAGCGCGGCGATGTTAGTAGATACTAATACTTAAGAAAACATAGATAGATAGGAGGAGCCCCGGGGTAACTATACCTAGCGGTAACTTAACGCTTCTACTATATTAGCTAACGACTATTAACGTTTTATAAACGGTAAGGACAAAGACTAGGATCCTATCCCTTTATTACTAGTAGAGTTTAGGGAAATAGCTAGGCTGTTTAGCCGTAAGAAAGTAGATAAGGTATAAGGGCGCGCGTACTATAGGGTCCGAATGAGATAGTTGTTGTTCTACGAAGCTACGAAAGAGGAGCGCGAGGCGCGGCGAAGTTATAAAGCAAAGCCAAGCCGCGCTAACCCGATGCAGAAGGTCCGCGGTTTAGCCGGGCCGACGTAGCTACAGTAAGGGGTCGCGGGCTACCCGTGATAGTACCCCCCCTCCCAAAACACGCCTTAGTCCTCTGAGCGTTATTTACCTTATAAGGCTACTTGCCTATCGAGCTCTATAATCGCGCGAACGCCGAATCATCCTCTAGTGCCCTATCGTCATCCGATAACATCGCATTCGCTCTATTAAGACTATCCTCGACCGGCTTCCTTCGAGAAACATATTGCCTAGTTAGCTAGCTTGCCCTAGATCTAAGTCTGTCTTCGGCTCGCACTCGCGTATGATCCTTATGACCAAAGTTAGGTATTATTGTAGGCTCTGTAGGCTCTACTCGAGTATCGAATATATACGGAGCAGATTCTATTAGAGGTAAGGCTCGAGGCGACTTATTCGTGACGGTGTCTTTCGGAATAACCCTAATCGAGTTGAGCCCGAGTATCTCAGTGGCTAGTAGGGACTAGTTAGATAGAGCTACGAAGCCTATAGGCGTAGACAACTCCGGCCGGTTATAGTGAAAGTCTGCAATAGCGGCGGCTACGTGTTTAAGCATGTCCTCTATAGGTTGCTAGGTCTCACTATCCTCCTCGTTCTGATATCCAGCCCATTTCACCTTGTACTATGTATCTACTTTGCGCTTGTGCCCCTTCTTCACCTTGCCTGCCCGCTTACGGGTGTACATGTTAAGGATCTTTTCTACCTCGTATATATACGTAGGTACTACTACTATATCGGCTGCTACATTAGCCTCGGTAGTGTTAGGTTCGATAGTTATCGGTAGTGGCGGCGCTAGATGCTGCCCTTTAAGTAGTAGGAAATCGGGGTGGTCGGCTCGTTATAGTAGTGAGGTGTGGAAGTAGTTATCAAGTCCTACTAGAGCGTCTGATAGTTTCAGTCGATAAGAGAGTCTAGCCGGCATAACTTCCGTGATCTAGTAAGGGCCGGCATATCTCCTATCTAGCTTCTTAGATAGTCGAGTCGTGCGGATGTTCTTAGTGCTAAGATATACCTAATCACCTACCTTATAGTCTAGAGGAATGCTTCGGTAGCGGTTTGCTACCTCTGCTTAGAGAGCTTGTAACATTCGTATATTCTCTTAAAGGTGTTTATAAAGCTCGCAAATTCGACGTATAAAGGTTTCTACTGATCGCGCGTCTAGTCGCTAGAGAGTAGTTAGTCCTCCCTCCTTTCTAGCGTTTAGGTTAACTCGCTCTATAAACTTAGGGTTATAGCCTAAGGTAGCGTAGAACGGCGATATACTAGTAGTCTCGGATAGGTGATTATTGATCGCGAACTAAGTAAGGTATAGCCGTTCTACCTAGTCATCCTATACCTTATTAGTAAATATACGAAGATACTATTCCATCGCCTAGTTAGTACGTTCTGACTATCTATTAGTTTCTAGGTAATATAAAGAACTTAGCTTACGATTTGTACGGAGTATCTTATAGTGTTTCTTCTAGAAGGTAGCAACCTACTGCTTACTACGGTCTAATATAATAGTGTTAGGAAACCCGCGCCGACAGAACATATGTTTAAGGAAAAGCCTTACCGCATTCTATACTATTATTGCGCTAATAGGGATTAGCTCGACTTCCTTAGTAAGCCTATTAGTAACGGTCATAATGTTGTTATAGACTATACCGTCAAGAGTACTGTCTAGGAGTCCGACAACGAAGTCGACTATAATGTGTTTCTAAGGCCGATCTAGAACAGGAAGTGGCTATAGTAATCCTAGTGGCTAGGAGTGCAGAGATTTTGTTGTACGGTAGGTACGGCAATTCGCGGTGTATCTACGCACGGATCTCGCTAATCTAGGCCAGTAGAATTCACGTACTACGAGTTTATAAGTGCGAGCTCGTCCTAGATGGCCTACTACTAGAGCGTCATAGTTTATCTTGATTATCCTAGTCTATAAAGCTTAGTCATTTAGTACCTATAAGCTCTAGCCGTCGTATTGGTTTCGAACATATAGCAGGTCGCTATCTACTTTATAGTATACTAGGTGAATCTTCGCTCTCTATAGTAGTGTAGGAGTACGGTCTTTCTATAGGTCCTTAATCGCGGTCTTAAGCTCGTTATCGGTTACGTACGCCGTCGACATTCGATACTCGAGTTCGGCTTCCCGCTAACTTTTACGCGTCGCCGGTTGTTCAGTAGGCGCATCTCGTTCTATAGGCATAAACTCTTTAGCTTTAGGGTTTAGCGGTACTAGTTCCTCTTCTTCCGGCGCATCTTCTACTGTTACCTATAGTAAGGCGATCTTAAGGAATCGCTTAGGAGGTAGCAATGTCTAATGCTGATACTGGTTCCGAGGGTCGTCTACCCCCTACGGAAGGTCCTAGCTACGTCTCGTTAGGCTGTCTAGCTTTGTACCTTGAAGTCCTAGACGGTATATTATCTTGAAGTTGAACTATAACAAGAACTCAGCCTAACGCGCTTGTCGCCGATTTAGCTACTTTGTCGTCATAAAGTATTCTAGGTTCTTATAGTCGGTATAAATCTTAACTAGCTATAAGTCCTTATTATCTGCCTCGTAGGCGAGCTCGGGTCTCTATTCCTTAAAAGCCTTGATGATAGCTAACAGTTCCTTATTATAGATTTTATAATTACACTCCTATAGACTCAACTTCTTCGAGTAGAAGGCTATAGGATGTAGTACACCATTCTCGTCATACTACGAAAGCACGCCGGCGTTCATAAAATCTGAAGAATCTGTCTCTATTACTGTTTCCCTACCTAGCACGTAATGTGCGAGCATGCCGGCTTTGCTAAACGTAGCTTTCAAATTGTTAAAGGCTCGTTAGCAATCTAGTAACTATTGAATCCTTCTGTTCTTATGATTGCTTAGTCCGTCCGACTTGGTCAGGTTTGTAAGAGGAGTAGCTATACGCGAAAATGCTTCGATAAATCGCCTATAGAAGTTGGCAAATCTAAGGAAGGCCTAGATATCCTTTAGGTTCTTAGGAGCTTCCTATGTCTGAATACATTCGAGTTTCTCGGGGTCTATCTCGATGCCGTTAGGGGTTATAATTAGCCTAAGATACTTCACCTTCTGTTAGTAGAATTCGCTTTTGTCGATGTCTACTATAAGTCCTATATCGCGTAGCTTAGTAAGAACCTTCCGTACGTGTTTAATGTGCTCCTCTAAGGTGTTACTGAAGATAAGTACGTCATCTAGGTAGGCCGACACAAAGTCGTCTAGGTGTTCTTATAAGACCTTGTTAATATATAATTAGAACGATACTAGTCCGTTACACAAGCCGAATGGCAACACTAGACACTCGTAGATGCCGTATCGTGTCGTAAACGCTATTAACTACTCGTGCCCTTTAGCTATCCGTAACTTGTTAAAGGCTGCTACAATGTCTAGCTTTATAAAGTACTTCTTGCCGTATATACGGTTAAGCGTCTCTTATATCAAGGGAATCGGATACCGGTTCTTGATAGTGATCGCATTCAATCCTCTATAGTCGATATAAACACGCAGCCCACCTCTAGGCTTACGTACTACTAGCACTAGTGTAGGAGACTAGTTCGTCTTTTGCCCTACTTTCCGTACCTTCCCTTTAGATGTTTGCTCGTCTAGCTATTTCTTAACTGCCTCGTTCTCCTTCTTAGCTAGGCCGTAGGGCTTGCGGTATAGTGGCTCTTATAGACTATTAGGCTTAATATAAATCTTATGATCTACGCCTAGTCGGTGAGGTGGGAGTCCTTTATAATCCTTAGCTAAGAAAGCGTCCGTAATATCGTGGTACATTAGCGGTAACTTCTCCTTCGGGTTATGATTAAACTACTTGTTCAAGAATTGGTCTAGATCATTAGTAGCTATTATACTCAGCTTAAGCTCTCCGCCGTCGCTCTCACGCCTAGTAGGCATAATATAGAAGCACTTAGCCCTAGGCCGGTACGCGTACATCCCCTACGCGCGTTAAGAAACGCCCTAGTAGTCCACTTCTTCATCGTCTATGTCTTCTAGGTCATATAATAAGACATTTAGCTCTGCCCCTCCTACTGTGAAGCTCGCTACATCTCTAGTGAAGGGCTCTAGTCCGTACCGTACTAGTACCTACTTCTTCTTCTCGCGGTGGTTTAGGGATTACACTGTTGTCGGTGTCTTATTCTGTAGACAGTGACCAAAGCAGTAATCCGACCTAAATACCACCTCGCCTGTCTCCTAGAAGATGTTTAGGTTGTGCGCTATAAGCCACGGTAGGCCAAAGACGATGTCGTATTCGAGGTCGGTGACGTAGTATAACATTTGCTCGTAATGATCGCCTATAACTACGTCTATAGGGGCCGCGTGTGTAATCTGCCGCGTAGTAGCCGTTCTATCTCCTAGTGTTAGTCGTCGGCTTTGCGTTAAAGGGATCAGGGGTATTGTGTATTTACGTGTGAATTTCTAGTTAAGAAAGAGAGAGGTAGAAGCAGAATCTATAAGGCCTCGAGCCTTTCTCTATTATATCATTACGGGTAACACTATGTGAGGGTATATAGCTAGCTATTACTTATCTAGTACGTATGCCGATATCTTAAGCTCCTTACTATAGTCTGTTACCGTCTCTTACGTTCCGTGTCTCTCAATCTTATGCTCTTTCTGTCCTAGGAAGTTCGGGTGACCGCTGTCTACTACGCTTAGGTAGCGGTCGTGCTATTTCCCTACCGCGGATCGGCGGCTAGGGAACTAAGGTTCGCGTTCGGATTCGGCGTAGTATTACGTAGACGCGGTAGGCGATAGTCGCTATCGTACCTATATATTAGGTATTTAGGGTTAGTCGATACGTAAGAACCTATACGGTAGCGGTAGCACTTACCCTGCTTCTTAAGGTCTTCGCGCTGCTCACGGTTAAGCGTAGGCAGGTTCTATAGATATGTCGGCAGATCCTCCTTCTTCTTAGTACTAGCGTACTGTAGTAGGCGCTATACTAAGGCACCTACTACACCGGTAGCGGCACTAGTAACTACGTTACCGTTGTTCTAGTTATTCTAGCCGCTATTACTATTCGAGTTACTATTGCCCCGGGGGCGCGCCTTCTACGGGTATAGTCGATCTGTCTCGTAGAAACTCTCGTCTAGTACGGTACACTCCTCGATAACGTCTTATATACTATCTAGGCGGCGGTCGACTTCGCGGTCGCCGAAGGTCTTAATGAAGTACTTGCGGTTTAGTCGGTTACGGAATAGTATAAGCTCGGTCTTATCGGTCTATAACATCTAGGCGCGTAACTTCGAGTAGCGGGCATAGAAGGCTATAAAGGTTTCGCCTTGTTCTTGCTTATAGGTAGTAATGTCAACTATAGCCTTAGTTCCCTTATTACGTGTGCTATATTGGCGTGTTATCTAGTCTAATAACTCTTCTCTAGTCTTAAACTCGTTAAAGGACTGCTGTCTAGGCATAGGGATCCTCGGCTTGATGCTTCGCTAAGGATCACCTTGTGTCTACCTATACACGAAGCGTAGACTATCTGCCTTAGTACGGAAGGTTACTACAGTTAGCTTTAGGAGAACACTGCTGTACTAGCTGTCGAAATTAGGGTCGTTATCGTTCTTAAAGTGCTTAGGGTCGGGCACACCCTTGCCGATCTCTATACCGCGAGTGAGGGTGCGGTTAATGGTGAAGAGACGTTCTAGAAGGTCAACTAGTAGTGTCTAGGTACGGGTGTTGCGTATTCTCGAGTCACGACTATTATTAGGTCCTAGTCGCGGACGGTCGTTGTTACGTCCTCGGCTATTATCGCTACGGTCATCGTCGTCTCTATCGTTATCGTTATCACTACTACCGCCACCACCCCCTCTACTAGTAGCTCCGCGATACCTACGCAACAGCTGCTCGAGTGAGGTCTCGCGTAGGCGGGAACGAGAGGGTCGGCGGCCTAAGCGGCCCCTACCTCCGTTCTGTATAGTATCTCCTGCCTTAAGCCGAGCCTTTAGGTTATCGACTTCTTGTTATAGGGCCTAGTTCTTCGCCTTAGCATCTTATGCCTTCTTCTTCTCCTTCTTGCAGATCTCGCTAAACTGCTTATATAGGTCGTTAGCTTCCTTATATTTCTTCCCTAGCTCTTACAACTTAGCTAGGTCGTAATCCTTCTTGCTCTTAAGATCTACTACCATTTTCTATGTGACAAGCTCTTCACTTCGTAGCATCTTGTAGATGCGGTCGTATTCGGTGTACAGCGTGGTGTACTAGGTGTTCTAGAGGTCGTTAGCTCGCTCTATTACATCGAGTTGTCTGCCCTTAGTAATTGCCGTGTTGACTACTTATAGTACGAAGTCGTAGGTAGTCTTCGGGTGTTAGGATGTAAGGGTCGTAAGGTTGTCTAGGGTGACATTCTAGTATTCGGATGCGAGAATGTGTTCTGCCTCGTCGAGTAATAGATACACCTCGTCTAGGTCGCCGCCTAGGTTCTCTTCGAGCTTGAACTCGAACAGTTCTGTAAAGTCAATCTCACTACCTTCTTCTCGCTCGAAGGCCTTCTAGTAAGCTTTATCAATCTCTTGTTATAGCGCGACACCGGTGTCTACTATGACCCGCCGGTTGTCGTCCTGTGTCTAACTCTAAGGAAAAGAGGAGAGGTCGGGGAAAAGAGATATACGCTACTTGCTTTTACCCTTAGGCTTAGGTGGCGGTAGTATGCCGCCGTTCGCTGTTTATAAAGTCATGTTGTCTAGGTTCGGGGGAGGCGTAACGGTGCCTATATCCTGACTATCTACGAGCGCGCGACCACCTACTAATAGTATCGCCGCGTTACGTTCTCTAGGTATCTACGCGCTATACGCCTTACCGTATTCTGTGTTCTAATACGGCTCTACGCGTTCTCGAGTTCTACGGTTCTGTCTGTTCCTATTGTTACGTATCCCTTACCTAGATCCGCGATCTAGGTAGTAAGGTAGAACAAACTATAAGGGCGCGCGTACTATAGGGTCCGAATGAGATAGTTGTTGTTCTACGAAGCTACGAAAGAGGAGCGCGAGGCGCAGCGAAGTTATAAAGCAAAGCCAAGCCGCGCTAACCCGATGTAGAAGGTCCGCGGTTTAGCCGGGCCGACGTAGCTACAGTGAGGGGTCGCGGGCTACCCGTAATATAAGGTCCTACTACGACGGCCTAGCGTAGACTATAAGATTAAGCTAAAGAATAGTTAGACACCGCTATTTCGAAGACTATACTCCTTCTCTATACGAGAGAACGAGGTGATTAAGAAGTAGATCGACGACTAACTTAAGAAAGGTTTTATTTAGAGAAGCGTGTTACTAGTAGTAGTACCTATTCTAATAGTTAAAAAGCCGGGTAGAGGGCTACGAGTACACGTAGACTATAGAGCTCTAAACGCGCTTACGACGAAGAGTCGCTACCCGATTCTACTATTTTAAGAGACCTTAGATCGTATTGCTAGCGCGTAATAGTTCACTAAACTAGATGTTATCGCTACGTTTAATCGTATCCGTATTGTAGTAGGAGACGAGTAGAAAACGGCCTTTACTACTAGATATAGATAGTTTAAGTACGTATTTATACCTTTTAGACTATATAATATACTAGGAACGTTTTAGTTATTTATAAACGATATACTAAGGGAGTTTCTAGGTGACTTCGTGTTATATTACCTTAATAACGTACTTGTCTTTAGTAAGATAAGAGAAGAGTCTAATATATTCTAAAGGTTCTACGAAAGCTAGATACCGCCGGGCTCTAGTTAGATATTAATAAATACGAGTTCTTTAGACACGAGACTACTTATCTAGGTGTTATTATTATAAATGAGGGCATTAAGATAGACTTAGCTAAGATTAAATACGTTAAGAATTGGCCTATACCCGCGAATGTCACTAATATCTTATTGTTTATAGGGTTTACTAACTTCTACCGTAGGTTTATTAAGGATTTCAGTAAGATCTACTTACCTATAACGAAGCTTACGAGGAAGAACGTCCTATAGGACTAGTCTCTAGTATATTAATAGGCGTTCGAGGTATTAAAGCAAGTATTTATCGATACGCCTACCTTAAAACACTTCTACCTAGGGCGAGAGACTATTCTAGAAACAGATGCCTTAAATTACGTAATAGTAGTAGTACTCTTATAACGTAACGAGCGAGGAGTGTTATATCCTATCGCTTATATATCTAAGAAGATAGATCCCTAGTAATATAACTACGATATTCACGATAAGGAGCTCCTAGCTATTATATAAGCTTTCGAGGAATAGCGACCGGAGCTAACTATTAACGAATATAGTACCGACGATTATAAGAATCTACTAGACCCGGAATCTAAGGACAGGCCGACGCTTATATACTCCGATTATAAGAACCTCGAATAGGTTATAAGTACGAAGCAATTGAACCGTAGACAAGCTCGCTAGGCCGAGTTTCTCTCGTAGTTCTTCTTTAAGATCGTCTATAGGCTAGGAGTTTAAGGTACTAAGCTAGATAGCTTAACCCGACGTTTATAGGACTTACCAAAGCCTAGAGACCTAGATAACCTACGAAACTAATAGTAGTATTAGGTATCACTAGGCCTAGATCGTATCCTAACCTATTATCTACTAGAGTATTATCGGTATATAATAATAACGTTATAACCCCGCTTACGACCGCTATTCGAGGACTCTATACGTAACTAGAGGCTAAGGAAGCCGTTTAGTAGCTAGAACGAGATGATCTATACACCTTACTAAGGAAGTACCGTATCGATAACCGTTATATAGTCCTAGTCGGAGGTATAATATATATTAAGAATATATATAGTAGTTATAGCCTATTCGTTCCTCCGGAGTTAGAAGATAATCTAGATAAAGGTGAAATCCCGGTACATACTCGTATCGTATAGGCTTTCTACGACTATATAGTAGCTAGTTACTTAGGGGACGAGAAGACGTATAAATTAGTAGCTCGTAACTATACCTAGCTAGGTATCGTACGATTTATTAAGAGCTATATACGTACCTATCGCGCTTACTATACGAATAAGCATACTAATATCTAGTACCTAGGGCTATTAAGACCGCTACTAGTACTATTTAGCGCTTAGGAGGATATCTCTATTGACTTCGTAGTTAAACTACCGAAGGGAATAAGCGTAGTCGACGGACAAACGTACGAGAACATTATAACCGTTATATACCGCTTAACTAAGGAGCTATATATCATTCCTATTACCTCGATAATAGTAGAGTATTACGTACTAGTATTACTAAAGTACGTGTTTAGTAGATATAGGCTCCCGAAGTCTATTATCTCCGATTATAGTACGTAATAGGTTTCCGTATTCTAGCGTAGGATATACGAGCTACTTAGTATTAATCGAAAGCTATCTTCGTCGTTCTACCTAGAAATAGATAGATAGTCGGAGAACACGAACAAAGTAATAGAGCAATACCTACGTATCTTTATTAACTATACCTAGGACGACTAGTGTTACGGGTAGCCCGCGACCCCCTACTATAGCTACGTCGGCCCGGCTAAGCCGCGGACCTTCCGTATTAGGTTAGCGCGGCTTAGCTTTACTTTATAACTTCGCCGCGCCTCGCGCTCCTCTTTCGTAGCTTCGTAGAACAATAACTATCTCGTTCGGACCCTATAATACGCGCGCCCTTATAGTTTGTTCTACTACCCTACCTAGATCGCGGATCTAGGTAAGGGACGCGTAATAATAGGAATAGACAGAACCGTAGAACTCGAGAACGCGTAGAGTCGCATTAGAATATAGAACACGGTAAGGCGTATAGCGCGTAGATGCCTAGAGAACGTAACGTAGCGACATTATTAGTAGGTAGTCGCGCGCTCGTAGATAGTTAGGATATAGGCACCGTTACGCCTCCCCCGAACCTAGGTAATATAACTTTATAAATAGCGAACGGCGGCATACTACCGCTACCTAAGCCTAAGGGCAAAAGTAAGTAGCGTATATCTCTTTTCCCCGACCTCTCCTCTTTCCCTTAGAGTTAGACATAGGACGATAACCGGCGGTTTATAGTAGATACCGGTGTCGCGCTATAACAAGAGATTAATAAAGCTTACTAGAAGGCCTTCGAGCGAGAAGAAGGTAGTAAGATTGACTTTATAGAACTATTCGAGTTCAAGCTCGAAGAGAACCTAGGCGGCGACCTAGACGAGGTATATCTGTTGCTCGACGAGGTAGAACATATTCTCGTATCCGAATACTAGAATGTCCCCCTAGACAACCTTACGACCCTTATATCCTAACACCCGAAGACTACCTACGACTTCGTACTATAAGTAGTTAACACGGCGATTACTAAGGGTAGATAACTCGATATAATAGAGCGAGCTAACGACCTCTAGAACACCTAGTACACTACGCTATATACCGAATACGACCGTATCTATAAGATGCTACGAAGTAAAGAGCTTATTATATAGAAAATGGTAGTAGATCTTAAGAGTAAGAAGGATTACGACCTAGCTAAGTTATAAGAGCTAGAGAAGAAATATAAGGAAGCTAATAACCTATATAAGCAGTTTAGCGAGATCTATAAGAAGGAGAAGAAGAAGGCACAAGATACTAAGGTGAAGAACTAGGCCCTATAATAAGAAGTCGATAACCTAAAGGCTCGGCTTAAGGTAGGAGACACTATATAGAACGGAGGTAGGGGCCGCTTAGGCCGCCGACCCTCTCGTTCCCGCCTACGCGAGACCTTACTCGAGTAGCTATTACGTAGGTATCGCGAAGCTACTAGTAGAGGTAGCGGTAGCGGTAGTAGTAATAACGATAGAGACGACTATAACCGTAGTAATAATAGCCGAGGACGTAATAACGACCGCCCGCGACTAGGACCTAATAATAGTCGTAACTCGAGAATACGTAACACCCGTACCTAGACACTACTAGTTGACCTTCTAGAACGTCTCTTTACTATTGACCGTACCCTTACTCGCGGTATAGAGATCGGTAAGGGTATGCCTAACCCTAAGCACTTCAAGAACGATAATGACCCTAATTTCGATAGCTAGTATAGTAGTGTTCTCCTAAAGCTAACTATAGTAACCTTCCGTACTAAGGTAGATAGTCTACGCTTCGTATATAGGTAGACGTAAGGTAATCCTTAGCGAAGCATTAAGCCGAGGATCCCTATGCCTAGATAGTAGTCCTTTAACGAGTTCAAGACTAGAGAAGAGTTATTAGATTATATAACACGCTAATATAGTATAAGTAATAAAGGAACTAAGGCTATAGTTAATATTACTACCTATAAGTAAGAACAAGGCGAAACCTTTATAGCCTTCTATACACGCTACTCGAAGTTACGCGCCTAGATGTTATAGACCGATAAGACCGAGCTAATACTATTCCGTAACCGACTAAACCGTAAGTACTTTATTAAGACCTTCGGCGACCGCGAAGTCGACCGCCGCCTAGATAGTATATAAGACGTTATCGAGGAGTATACCGTACTAGACGAGAGCTTCTACGAGACAGATCGACTATACCCGTAGAAGGAGCGCCCCCGTAGTAATAGTAACTCGAACGGTAATAGCGGCTAGAATAGCTAGAATAACGGTAACGTAGTTACTAGTACCGCTACCGGTATAGTAGGTACCTTAGTATAGCGCCTACTATAGTACGCTAGTACTAAGAAGATAGAGGATCTACCGATATATCTATAGAACCTACCTACGCTTAACCGTAAGTAGCGCGAAGACCTTAAGAAGTAGGGTAAGTACTACCGCTACCGTATAGGTTCTTACGTATCGACTAACCCTAAATGCCTAATATATAGGTACGATAGCGACTATCGCCTACCGCGTCTACGTAATACTACGCCGAATCCGAACGCGAACCTCAGTTCCCTAGCCGCCGATCCGTAGTAGGGAAATAGTACGACCGCTACCTAAGCGTAGTAGATAGCGGTTACCCGAACTTCCTAGGACAGAAAGAGTATAAGATTAAGAGACACGGAATGTAAGAGACGGTAATAGACTATAGTAAGGAGCTTAAGATATCGGCATACGTACTAGATAAATAATAGCTAGCTATATACCCTTATATATTGTTACCCGTAATGATATAATAGAGAAAGGCTCGAGGCCTTATAGATTCTGCTTCTACCTCTCTCTTTCTTAACTAGAAATTTATACGTAAATATATAATACCCCTGATCCCTTTAACGTAAAGCCGACGACTAATACTAGGAGATAGAACGGCTACTATACGGCAGATTATACACGCGGCCCTTATAGACGTAATTATCGGCGATTATTATAAGCAAATGTTATACTACGTTACCGACCTCGAATATAATATCGTCTTTAGCCTACCGTAGCTTATAGCGCACAACCTAAACATCTTCTAGGAGACAGGCGAGGTGGCATTTAGATCGGATTACTACTTTGGTCACTGTCTATAGAATAAGACATCGATAACAGTACAATCCCTAGACTATCGCGAGAAGAAGAAGCAGGCACTAGTACGGTACGGACTAGAGCCCTTTACTAGAGAAGTAGTGAGCTTTATAGTAGGAGGTACGGAGCTAAACGTCCTATTATATAACCTAGAAGACATAGACGATAAAGAAGTAGACTACTAGGGCGTTTCTTAACGCGCGTAGGGAATATACGCGTACCGGCCTAGGGCTAAGTACTTCTACATTATACCTACTAGGCGTAAGAGCGACGACAGAGAGCTTAAGCTAAGTGTAATAGCTACTAATAGTCTAGACCGATTCTTGAACAAGTAGTTTAATTACAACCCGAAGGAGAAGTTGCCGCCGATATACTACGATATTACGGACGCTTTCTTAGCTAAGGATTATAAAGGACTCCTACCTTACCGACTAGGCGTAGATCATAAGATTTATATTAAGCCTGATAGTCCATAAGAGCCACTATACCGTAAGCCCTACGGCCTAGCTAAGAAGGAGAACGAGGCAGTTAAGAAATAGCTAGACGAGCAAACATCTAAAGGGAAGGTACGGAAAGCAGGGCAAAAGACGAACTAGTCTCCTACACTAGTGCTAGTAGTACGTAAGCCTAGAGGTAGGCTACGTATTTGTATCGAGTATAGAGGATTGAATGCGATTACTATTAAGAACCGGTATCCGATTCCCTTAATATAAGAGACGCTTAACTGTATATACGGTAAGAAGTACTTTACGAAGCTAGACATTATAGTAGCCTTTAATAAGTTACGGATAGCTAAAGGGCACGAGTAGTTAACGGCGTTTACGACACGATACGGCATCTACGAGTGTCTAGTACTACTATTCGGCTTGTATAACGGACTAGCATCGTTCTAATTATATATTAATAAGGTCTTATAAGAACACCTAGACGACTTTGTGTCGGCCTACCTAGATGACGTACTTATCTTTAGTAATACCTTAGAGGAGCATATTGAATACGTACGGAAGGTTCTTACTAAGCTACGCGATATAGGACTTATAGTAGACATCGATAAAAGCGAATTCTACTAATAGAAGGTGAAGTATCTTAGGCTAATTATAACCCCTAACGGCATCGAGATAGACCCCGAGAAACTCGAATGTATTTAGACATAGGAAGCTCCTAAGAACCTGAAGGATGTCTAGGCCTTCCTTAGATTTACTAACTTCTATAGGCGGTTTATCGAAGCATTTTCGCGTATAGCTACTCCTCTTACAAACCTAACTAAGTCGGACGGACTAAGCAATCATAAGAACAGAAGGATTCAATAGTCACTAGATTGCTAACGAGCCTTTAACAATTTGAAAGCTACGTTTAGTAAAGCCGGTATACTCGTACATTATGTGCTAGGTAGGGAAACGGTAGTAGAGACAGATTCTTTAGATTTTGTGAACGCCGGCGTGCTTTCGTAGTATAACGAGAATAGTATACTACATCCTATAGCCTTCTACTCGAAGAAGTTAAGTCTATAGGAGTGTAATTATAAAATCTATAATAAGGAACTGTTAGCTATTATTAAGGCTTTTGAGGAATAGAGACCCGAGCTCGCCTACGAAGTAGATAATAAGGACTTATAGCTAGTTAAGATTTATACCGACTATAAGAACCTAGAATACTTTATAAAGATAAAGTAGCTAAATCGGCGACAAGCGCGTTAGGCTAAGTTCTTATTACAGTTTAACTTTAAGATAATATACCGTCTAGGACTTCAAGGTATAAAGCTAGATAGCCTAACGAGACGTAGCTAGGACCTTCCGTAGGGGGTGAACGACCCTCGGGCCTAGTATTAGCATTAGACATTGCTACCTCCTAAGCGATTCCTTAAGATCGCCTTACTATAGGTAATAGTAGAAGATACGCTAGAAGAAGAGGAACTAGTATAGCTAAACCCTAAAGCTAAAGAGTTTATACCTATAGAACGAGATGCGCCTACTAAATAACCGGCGACGCGTAAAAGTCAACGGGAAGCCAAACTCGAGTATCGAATGTCGACGGCGTACGTAACCGATAACGAGCTTAAGACCGCGATTAAGGACCTATAGAAAGACCGTACTCCTATACTACTATAGAGAGCGAAGATTCACCTAGTATACTATAAAGTAGATAGCGACCTACTATATATTCGAAATCAATACGACGGCTAGAGCTTATAGGTACTAAATGACTAAGCCTTATAGACTAGGATAATTAAGATAAACTATAACGCTCTAGTAGTAGGCTATCTAGGACGAGCTCGTACTTATAAACTCGTAGTACGTAAATTCTACTAGCCTAGATTAGCGAGATCCGTACGTAGATATACCGCGAATTACCGTACCTACCGTATAACAAAATCTCTACACTCCTAGCCACTAGGATTATTACAGCCACTTCCTATTCTAGATCGGCCTTAGAAACATATTATAGTCGACTTTGTTATCGGACTCCTAGATAGTACTCTTAACGGTATAGTCTATAATAATATTATAACCGTTACTAATAGGCTTACTAAGGAAGTCGAGCTGATCCCTATTAGCGCAATAATAGTATAGAATGCGGTAAGGCTTTTCCTTAAACATATGTTCTGTCGGCGCGGGTTTCCTAACACTATTATATTAGACCGTAGTAAGCAGTAGGTTGCTACCTTCTAGAAGAAACACTATAAGATACTCCGTACAAATCGTAAGCTAAGTTCTTTATATTACCTAGAAACTAATAGATAGTCAGAACGTACTAACTAGGCGATAGAATAGTATCTTCGTATATTTACTAATAAGGTATAGGATGACTAGGTAGAACGGCTATACCTTACTTAGTTCGCGATCAATAATCACCTATCCGAGACTACTAGTATATCGCCGTTCTACGCTACCTTAGGCTATAACCCTAAGTTTATAGAGCGAGTTAACCTAAACGCTAGAAAGGAGGGAGGACTAACCACTCTCTAGCGACTAGATACGCGATTAGTAGAAACCTTTATACGTCGAATTTACGAGCTTTATAAGCACCTTTAAGAGAATATACGAATATTATAAGCTCTCTAAGTAGAAGTAGCAAACCGCTACCGAAGCATTCCTCTAGACTATAAGGTAGGTGATTAGGTATATCTTAGTACTAAGAACATCCGTACGACTCGACTATCTAAGAAGCTAGACAGGAAATATGCCGGCCCTTACTAGATTACGGAAGTTATACCGGCTAGACTCTCTTATCGACTAAAACTATTAGACGCTCTAGTAGGACTTAATAACTACTTCTATACCTTACTACTATGTTAAATAGGTACGAGTTGCGTAGTAGTAGAAGACGGCGGATCACACCAAAGACGAAGAAGGACCCAATGGGATAGCGTGTATCTACATACAGTATCGCCGGTGTTGGTGTAGGTAGATGCTAGGTGTCCGGATGTTTGCCAGCCTATAGGCTGGCAAACCCTAGTCACGTGATCTATCACATGACACACCCACACCTACATGCTTGTCCTGC
Source organism: Fulvia fulva (assembly GCF_020509005.1). Classification (NCBI taxonomy): domain Eukaryota; kingdom Fungi; phylum Ascomycota; class Dothideomycetes; order Mycosphaerellales; family Mycosphaerellaceae; genus Fulvia; species Fulvia fulva. Next base: position 4,173,649 of record NC_063012.1, read on the forward strand.
GGCCTGTATGTTCTCAACACTCCCACTCAGGCCACATGGTCTCCTACAATCCCTTTACGCAAGCTGGAGCTGCCTTACAAAGTTTTGGAACTGCTGGCCATTGAGGGGCTTTGTTAACCCATCAGCAGCCATGTCCTTTGTATGGCAGTAGTCCACTGCAATCTTCTTCTGCCACCAGAGATGTCTGACATAGTTATATGCAACATCAATATGCTTTGACCTTTCATGCACATGGGCATCTTTGACAAGTGTCAAAGCGGCTTGGTTGTCACCCATGAGCTTGACTGGCCTTAGCTCGTCAACAGTGCCCTTGCTTGCCCTTACACTCGGCTGGAAAGAGCTCTTTCCTACCAGTTCTGGGCACCCCATTTCCCTGAGGACAGCAGCAAGAAATTGTGACTGCTTTGCGGCTGCGTTCATAGCCATGAACTCAGCTTCCATTGTTGATGTTGCAACAGACTTCTGCTTCCTACTCATCCAGGACACAGGTGATCCACAAAGGAACCACACGTATCCCAGAATTGAGACTCTATCCACTTTGTCCATAGCGTAGTCAGAGTCCGAGTATCCCTGGAGATTGCCCCCTCCCTTTCTATACATAAGACCTAGGTCTGGGTACGACCGCAGGTATCGGGAGAGCTTCTTCAAAGCCTTCATATGCTGCTGCGAGGGATCAGCAACAAATGAGCTAATTCTTCCAAGGGGGAATGCTAAGTCTGGCCTTGTCATTGTCATTGGCCACATCCAGGTACCATTGTGGCTCTGGTAATCCTGTTTGTTGCACCTCTCATCCATAGGTGCCGTAGGCACTAAATGCTCGTAGCTCTCCATAGGTGAGTGGGTTGGCGTAGCCTTCTCTCTAGCCATGTTCATCTTGGCTAAGTTAGCGTGGACATAGTGTCCTTGATCAAGCTTCAAAGTGCCTTGGGACCTGTCTCTTGTAATCCTCATTCCAAGGATCTTCGTAGGTTCACCAAGATCTTTAATCTTAAACACTTTTCCAAGCTCAGCCTTAAACCACTGAACATCTGACAGCTTCGGAGCTGCAATGGGTATGTCATCCACATGGGTAAGGACCATAAGGTCTCTATCCGTATGGATAAGTAGGCATGGATCTACCTGGGACTGGGTAAATCCAATCTTCTCTAGCTTCGCAACACAGAGCTTGTTCCAGTCTCTAGCTGCTTGCTTAAGCCCATAAAGGCTTCGTAGGACCTTGAACACCATGTTTGGAGGTGCTTCAACTCCTGGGGGTGGGATCATATAGATGTCTTCAAGAAGGCTGCTTTGGGTAAAAGCATTTTTCACATCCACTAGGTGCATCTCGAGATCTCTCTCACATACTACTGCCATGAATACTCGGAGAGTATCATGTCTAACAGTAGGTGCAAAGGTCTCTTCGAAGTCAACCCCATATTTCTGTGAAAACCCTCTTGCAACTAGTCTTGCCTTGAACTTCTCAATGGCTCCACTAATCATTCTTTTCACATCAAAGACCCACCTAGAAGTAATTAGATTCGCACCCTTTGGCGGTACAACTGCTTCCCAGGTGTTGTTGCTTGCTAAGGCAATAAGTTCGTTCTCGATTGCCTCTCTCCACATATGTCCCCATTCGGGGTCTCCTACGGCTGCCTTATAGGACTTTGGGATTGGCACTTCCTGCTGATAGGCTATGGCCTGCCCAACAGCAGCAAATGCATGTTCTTCCACGTCGTTCAGAATCTCCTCTACCCAGCTCATTGTAGGGTCTAGATGGAACATCTGGGCGATAAGAGCCTTATGGTGTTTAGCCTCATGCTCTTCAGAGTTATCATCTCCGTCCCCCCTTGACCTCTTGTTGCCTGCAACCTGAGGTGGCGCTGGGTGTTCGGATGGGTCGAACTGAACGACATCTTCTTTTTCTTTCATTGGAGTACCCTGATCTCCAAACTTCTGGTATTCCCCAATGTCCTTTGGGGGAGGGGGAAGTTGCACAAACAGCGGTTGCTGTGGTGTTGATGACTTGGGTAGGTTCTGTATAGATCCACCGTTATCGGCCTTCGACAGTGTTGAAACCGCCTCAATATTTTCTCCTGGCCTTCGTAACGGTGTCTCTGATAATCCCCTATCGGAAAATTTCGCCCCAAAGGGCTTCCTCCCAACAGGATTGCGCTGTGGCGCTCGACTCGGCTGGTTAGTGAAGGTGATACCAAGATCCATATCTCCCCCCTTCTCATTCTCAAACCAGTCGACGTGACTATGCGCTTTTATTGCTTTCATGTCGGGATCCCAGAACAGCCATTGTTTTGTGGTGTTTTCTGAGTAGCCCACAAACACGGCTTCTTTTCCTCGGTTCATCAACTTGTCTCTCCTCAAGCCTTGAGGTTGGGCTCTTGGGTCTACATAGACCACAGCTTTGCATCCCCAGACGCGGAAATGGTCGACTGACGGTACTTGGCCAGTAAAGGCTTCTTCTGGTGAAAGAGCAATACCATCAATGATCGGACCATTAGGCAGTCTGTTTCTGATCACAGTCTGTGCTTGCAAAGCTTCTGGCCAGAACTCAACTGGCATGCCAGAGTCTTCAAGCATAGCCCGGACTGTGTTCTCAGAGGCTTGAATTGACCTTTCCACAGGTCCATTTTGAAGAGAGTTGTAGGCATCAGTTGTGTCCATCTGAGTGCCAAACTCCTTCTCCCACTCTTTTAGCAAGGCGAGAATTTCCTTTGCACCATCACTGCGGATCGCAGACAGAAAGCACCTTGACTGCCGTTCTGCCTGGACCTTCCAATCCCGTAGGGCTGCAGGAGCGTCGCTCCTGGCCTTCAAAGGGATTACCCACTTCTTCCTAGAGAAGTTGTCTACAATCTCAAGCCAATATTTGTATCCTAGCCTAGAGACTGCGCCCTGAAAAGGCCCACAGATGTCAATGGAGATGAGGGCCAGCCTCTCCCCTTTCCTCTCTGTGGCAGGTCCTTTGAACTTCCTCATGTTTGCAAGGGAGCAGACCTTGCAATTCTGGTGTTCAGAAGGAACAGGAATGGGATCTTTCTTGTCAGTGACTCTATGCAGGTTTCTTAGCAGTCCCTTGCCAAGGTGTGCACATCTTCTATGCCATAGCTCCCACTGATCTTCGGACTCAGTGTTAGCCATAGCGGTACCGTCACGTTCTTGAGAGAGTATGCCAGCATGCTGTGGCTCAAGAATTTCCGAGATCGAGTGGATAAACGGTACTCCTCCTCGAAGTTTGGTCTGGACAACGGGTTTACCAGACAAGGATTTTAGGGTGAAACTGGGTGGTTGGACAGCAAACTGTTGGCTGAACTGATTCCACGAAACAAGACTAACTCCAAGGCCAGGAACAAACAGGACATTTTCTAAGACAATTTGCTTTCCAGAAGGACCACCCATTACTGCACTTCCCATATGTGTAGCTTGTAGATAGCCACCCCCAACCTTGATCCACTTCCTCTTTTGAAGAGGCTTCAGTGTCCTGAATAGTGAATCTTGGTCAGTCATATGTGATGATGCACAAGAGTCAAGCAACCACTCGGACGAGGGGTACTTGCCTTTGGCTTCCACAGTGGAATGGGCAACCTCATCAACATCATCATCTTCTGATGGTATCTCAGGGTCTGATGCGTCTTCCTGGGTCGCATGGGCCCTTGCAGGCTTACTAGAGGAGGCCTTTGGCTTGCGGCTCTCCTTCATCTGCTTTGCAAGGTCCGTCATCACCTTGAGGACATCACGAAGGTTTGGTGATGATGACCTCCTACGAGGTGGTGACGGTTGTCTCTTAGCAGGGTAGGTAACCCTAGCTAGTTTGTCCTTGTTCCTAACAGCCTGCTGAGCTGCAGAAAGGTGTGGGCACTTGCTCATAAAATGGTCACCACCGCAGAGATGGCACGTGAGCTTGCCCTGGAAACCCTTCTTAGCAAACATGGCTGTCCCTTGATGAATCATTGATTCTTGCTTCTCCCCAAGAATTGCAAGAATGTCTTGTGGTGAGAGATTCACCTGGGCATCAATTGCATCGCGAATTGAGCCAAATGAGTCTGGCAGAGCTGCTAAGAGTTGCTGGATCTTTCTGTCCTCAGTCTTGATGTCTTGGAACTGAGGCGAGATTGAAACAGCCCTCCTTGCAATTGAGCTAAGCTCCTGCCAGGCGTCATCTATAGACTGGTCTTCTGTCATCACGAAATTGGTGTATTGCTGAAGCAAACTTCTTCCAGTAGCGAGAAGTCTTCTCTTATATTTAGCTTCAGCCCATTCCCACAACTCCTTCGCATGCCGGATCTCGTATGTCATCTCTTGGTCATCTGTCGACAGACAGATGTACATCTCATACAGGGCCGTTGCATTGTGCCGTCTGTACGATGCCTTCCTTATCGCTTGATCCAAAGGAAGGGATGACTCCGATGATGCAGAGGGTGTCGCTATAGATGGGGTTGCAGCGGGAATGTCCGTGATGATGTCTTCGAGGACCCAGTCAACCTGCTTTGATACCAGGTGTATTCTCATCAGCTTGAACCATGTTTCGTGGTTCTCTCTTGTCAGAAGAGGTGCTGCTCTCTTTCTTATGAACCCAGTCTCGTTCTCCATTTTTTGTAAGTTGAGGGACAGGTTGGCTGCCCTCAGGTAAAAGGATGTATTCGGTCGTACGCGATCGGATCGAAATGGGATAAACCGAACGCGAGGTTGATAGCGGAGAGGATGGCTATCCGCCGGGAAGAGGAGGAAAGTCGGTCGGTAAGGATCGTGTTGGTGCTGAGACACTGTAGCGTAACTCTCTCAGCAGAGGGGGTTTCTGAGACACTGCGGCTCTCTCAGAATGAACAGTTAGTCGATGCGAACGCGATGTCCGGAGAGCGACTCTTCTCAGTAAGCTCGCCCACTTGTCTGAGGTATTGGCACAGGCTCCCTGACTCGGAGTCTGACAGTGCCTCACTAGGCTCTTTCACGTCTTATATGCACCTACAGCACGGCTGTAGCTTCCTGTGCAAGGCGGGTGCGGCCTCCAGTCTGCCTTCCTTTTGTTCTGAAGAGGAATAACTCCAATACGACTTTGTCGAGGGTGAAACACCGAGTTGCTAACCCGGGCTCATAACCTGTTAAACAGGTACGAGTTGCGCAGCAGTGGAAGACGGCGGATCACACCAAAGACGAAGAAGGACCCAATGGGATAGCGTGTATCTACATACAGTATCGCCGGTGTTGGTGTAGGTAGATGCTAGGTGTCCGGATGTTTGCCAGCCTATAGGCTGGCAAACCCTAGTCACGTGATCTATCACATGACACACCCACACCTACATGCTTGTCCTGCGGCCTGTATGTTCTCAACATACTATAACGAGCCGACCACCCCGATTTCCTACTACTTAAAGGGCAGCATCTAGCGCCGCTACTACTAATATCTATCGAACCTAACACTACCGAGGCTAATATAGTAGCCGATATAGTAGTAGCACCTACGTATATATACGAGGTAGGAAAGATCCTTAATATATATACCCGTAAGCGGGTAGGTAAGGTAAAGAAGGGGCATAAGCGTAAGGTAGATATATAGTATAAGGTGAAATAGGCTAGATATTAGAACGAGGAGGATAGTAAGACCTAGTAACCTATAGAGGATATACTTAAACACGTAGCCGCCGCTATTATAGACTTTCACTATAACCGGCCGGAGTCGTCTACGCCTATAGGCTTCGTAGCTCTATCTAACTAGTCCCTACTAGCTACTAAGGTGCTCGGGCTTAATACGATTAGGGTCATTCCGAAAGACACCGTTATAAATAAGTCGCCTCGAGCCTTACCTCTAATAGAATCTGCTCCGCACATATTCGATACTCGAGTAGAGCCTATAGAGCCTATAATAATACCTAACTTTGGTTATAAGGATTATACGCGAGTACTAGCCAAAGACAGACTTAGGTCTAGGGCAAGCTAGCTAACTAGGCAACATATTTCTCGAAGGAAGCCGGTCGAGGATAGTCTTAATAGAGCGAATACGATGTTATCGGATAACGACAGGGTACTAGAGGATGATTAGGCATTCGCGCGATTATAGAGCTCGATAGGTAAGTGGCCTTATAAGGTAGATAACGCTTAGAGGACTAAGGCGTGTTTTGGGAGGGGGGATACTATTCCGGGTAGCCCGCAACCCCCTACTATAGCTACGTCGGCCCGGCTAAACCGCGGACCTTCCGTATCGGGTTAGCGTAGCTTAGCTTTGCTTTATAACTTCGCCGCGCCTCGCGCTCCTCTTTCGTAGCTTCGTAGAACAATAACTATCTCGTTTAGACCCTATAATACGCGCGCCCTTACAAATATAGGGTTACTATCTAAGTTAGTACTCGGGCGATTCTTCCTACCCTTACGACTACCGTCCTTACGGCTATTCTTACGGCCCTTATTACCGTCGTCCTCGTCGTCTAATAAGTCCGATAAATCCGGGTCCGACTTCTTCTTATTAGGTTTACCTCTATTTTGCCGACGCTCTAGTAACTCTTTAGACTCGGTTCGCTAAGGTAGTAGGTCTTACTTTTCCTTAGACCGGCTACGGTCCTTCTCTTACTTCTTAAGCTTAGTAATACGCTTCTTAGCTACTACGAGCTTAGTCTCGGTCTCTACTAGCTTATTCTCCGCTACCTTATACTACGTACGATATACCTTCTTTATATCTTTAGCCCTCGTAAGCTCGTCTAGGTCGATAACGATAGTATTATCGCGCTTAGCAAGCTCTTCCTTTAGTCACGTAACCTCCTCTTCTAGGGACCGTCTAGTCGCCTATTCCGTATCGATTATATCCTCGAGTCTGTCTATCTAGTCCTTAGTATCTTATACCTTACGGAGGTTAATACGGTTAGCTATATCGAGCGTAGTATTAAGTTTATACGTACGTTAGTAATCGGACTCGATATTATAGAGGATCTTATTGATCTACTAGGGATAGTCATTAACCGTCTTCTTAAACTTGTCTATATTTAACCCGTTAAACGAGTCGAAGGCTTCCTAGAAGTTATCGATAGTGACCCTCCTCTTCCTCGGTACCTTAGTACCCTTATCTTCTATCTTATTCTCGATAAACTCCGCCCTATATAGGTTAGCTAAGTTTAGCTCTATCTCGACCGCCTCTTCCTTAATCGCCTTAAGTTAGTCGAACACCTTCTTATACTACTTACGGTACTAGTTATTCTTATCGAGGAGCCTATTTACGATATCCTCTTTACGTCCTTAAGTCTACGTCGCCGGGTTCGCGCTATTATTATCGGGCGGATCGGACAGTAGGGTAAAGAAGGATAATCTATTAAGAACGCGCGATAAACGCGTCTATTAGTGTTCTCTATACTTACGCCTAGTACGCCGATACCGGTCTGTCTCGCTATTATTACTATATTAGCTATAATCTACTTTAAGGTACGACTTAGTAAGTACGATACCTAATCTTAGCACTTCCTCGTATACTATCGCGGTTTCTCTATAATCTCCCGAATATAGCTTCTCGTATCTCTCTATACGTTAGTAATAATCTATTTAAAGTATAATAAGTAGGTATAAGTACGTAGTTGGGTAAGGTATAAGTCGAATAGATGTTCTATCTAAGGGAGGCGCGGAGGGCGCGAGAGTTATATACGGGCGCTAAGCCGCTAGTCGGATTAGTTAGCGGGCGCGAGGTCTAGGTACGTACCCGCGGGTTTAAGTAAATATACGCCGGTACGGTGACACTATTACTTATATACTAGCCTTATACCGGATCTCGTATATTATCTCTTAGTTATCTATCGACAGATAGATATACATCTTATATAGGGCCGTTTATAGACGTAGTAAAAAATGGCGACGACGACGGCAGTAGACGACCGAGAGCAAGGGGGAGACGAGTGGAGGACGCTCTGCAAGAAGGCGGAAGAGATGGTAGCGGCAGAAGAAGGGAGGTTTCCGGAGAGAGCACTGAAAGGAGTAATGAGCGAACTGCTCGGGGGACTGAAGGCGCTCAAACGACAAACAAGCACTACGATCAACATGGCAATCGAGGCAGCAACACGAAACGCAAGAAACAACCCTCAAAGAGACCCGAGACAGACCCAGGGCCTAACGACCTGGGCAACAATCGCGAGCCAACCCACCCCCCCTCAAAGCACAGTACTACGAGTCCATATTACGGACCAGAAAGAGAAGGAAGAGATAGGAAAGATGACCGGGAGGGAGATAGTCGAGAAGATCGGAGTAAAGGGAATAGTAGGGGCAAGGGCAGACAACAAAGGGGTCAAGCTGTTTACAGCACACGTACAGGACAAGAAGGCCCTCGAAATAAACAAGGAGTGGACACTGAAGATCGGGAGCACAGCGAAAGTCTCCCATCAACAGTACATGGTAATTGCGCATGGGGTCCCACGAACCTTTGATACACAAAGGGATACACCAAACCTCCAGAGGCAAAACCAGGTAACAGCACCAGGACTACAGATCACAAAGACAGCGTGGGTCAAGAAGAAGATAGAGGAGGGCAAGAGGGCCTCCTCGCTGATCTTATGGGTTGCAACACCAGAGCAAGCGAACAAGGTCTTAGACCAAGGGTTGTACTGGGACTTTGAGAGGCTGGATGTAGAAATCCATCAGAGCAACCACAGAATCCTTCAATGTTTCAACTGTCAACAGTACGGACATATTGCCCCAAAGTGTAGCAAAGCCACACCAGTCTGCTCACACTGTGCTGGTGATCACGCGACCCAAGAGTGCCAAAAACGGAAGGAGGACACAAGATGCGCAGCATGTGGGAGAAAACACCCGGCATGGTCAAACCAATGCCCAGTTAGACTATCAGCCCAGTGGAGAGCGCGGGAAGCAAGGGTAACAACACCAACCAGGTTCCTAGTAGGTGAACAGAAACAACCAGAGAGAACCACCCACCCGAATAAGAGACCCCGGCCACAAGAGGAGCCACAAATAGTGCCAGCAATAGGGAGACCAACGTTCTTGTACAAGGCAGCGCAGAGCAATGGACAAATGAGAATCAACCAAATGATAGGGAGCCAACCCCAAAGGGAAGAACAGGAGGAGGGACGGGAAAACCAACAGCAAGACCAACAGCAAGACCAAACGGACCCAGACACAAACATGTCCTGATGCCTCACACTAACAGACTATCAATCATTCAGTATAATGTGAACAGAAGCAAAGACAAGGTCCAAAGGAGCTTTCTACAAGCCTTAGACCCGGAGGAACACCACATTATAGCAATACAGGAACCATGGATCAACCCACACTCTAGGATTCCATCAACTGTGCGAGACCCGAGATACCACGTAGTAATAAACAGAACCGAGGGAGTCCCACGAACTTGTATCTATGTCAGTAAGAAGGTACTAGCAGAGGACTGGCAGGCCTGGCCGAGAACCGACAGGGATATCACCACAGTGCAGCTCAAAACAACTCAAGGCCAAGTCCTGATCCATAGCGTATACAACCCACCTCCAGAGTCCAGAAGCAGCACACAACTACACACGCTAGGAAGGCTCCCGGAAGCAATGGACCAACAAAACCACAACATCGTGATAGGAGATTTCAACCTCCATCACCCAAAGTGGGGATCGGACTTCACCCCAGCACACCACTTCTTAGCAGGGAGGCTCATTGGTCAGATGGAAACAGCCCAAATGGACTTGATCACGCCAAAGGGAACAGAAACTTGGGCTAGAAACAACAGTTCTAGCACGCTAGACCTATGCTTCATGTCCCACGCCTTAACACGACGGGTAGAAAGCTGCACAGTCAATGACCAACTAGAGTCCTCATCAGACCACTATCCAATCCAAACCGACATCCAACTCACAGTTGAGGAGGAGAGGGAACCTGAGAGGAGGCTCTGCTGGAAGCAGGCCGAGTGGACACTAGTACAGCAGCGGCTAGAAGGCGAACTAGAACAGGTGAACATTGACAACATACACACAACGGAGGGGATTGACCAAGCAGTGGAGCAGCTGATAGAAGCTATGCAAAGGGCAGCCCAGGCCCATATACCTGAGAAGAGATGGTCGCTATACCAGAAGCCATACTGGACACCAGAGTGCACAGCCAAAGTCAAGGAGGCAAGGAGAGCAAGAAGGAGATGGGAGCAACGACGCACCCAAGCAAACTGGGAAGCCTATAACAACGCGTGCAAAGCAAAGAAGGCGCAGATCAGAAGAGACAAGACGCAGGAGTGGAGGTCAACTGTAGGGATGATCACAGAACACCCGGAACAAATCTGGAGACTAGCAGAATGGGCCAGGAAACCAGACGAGGAACGAAACTCCCCGCCCCAGTTTCCCTCAATACAGGACCAAGACGGGGAAACGCAAACCACTCCGATAGGGAAAGCGAAAGCATTCGCAGACCACTTCTTCGGGACTCAGGTAGAGGCAGACCTAAGCAACATCCCAGGAACACACATTCCTCCGCCAAGGGAGGCTAACTGGCAAGTGTCTGCTATAGAGATCGGAAACATTATCAAGAAACTGAAGGGCAACAAAGCCCCAGGCCCAGACAAGATCCCTAACTGTTACCTAAAAGCTAGCAGCAGCCTTATCACTCCAGTGCTTGCGCCAATCTTTACCCAGTGCATGAAGCAGGGGTATTGCCCAAAGGCCTTTAGGCAATCACTGACTTGCGTCCTAAGGAAACCCCAAAAGGAAGACTATACCAAGTTGAAGTCATACAGACCAATTGCGTTGCTGAACACACTAGGGAAGCTCCTAGAGAAGGTCGTGGCTATAAGGCTCACCGGAATAGTAGAAGAACACAACCTCCTCCCGGCAACGCAAATGGGGGGGAGACAAAAGAGATCTACCCTCACAGCAGTCGAACTGATCACAGAGCAAATCAGACACATCTGGCACTATGGCAACAACAAGGTAGCCTCACTGCTTTCACTAGACATATCAGGGGCTTTCGACAATGTGTCCCACGCAAGGCTCCTACACATCCTCAGAATGAAAAGCATCCCAGCCTGGATAGTACACTTTGTGCAGTCATTCCTTAAGGACAGAACAACCCAGATCCTCCTAGGGTCCTTCAAAGCCCCGCAGACCCCAATTGCGAACACGGGCATCCCACAGGGCTCTACACTCTCCCCAATTCTGTTCCTCCTCTTTATGGCCGACCTGACCCCACTCCTAGAAACAGCAAACACCTCAGCATCGGGGTTCGTGGATGACACAAATATCCTAGCGTGGTCGGGGTCCACAGAGGAAAACTGCGCACTCCTAGAGGAGAGACATAGACAATGCGAAAAGTGGGCAAGAGAGCATGGGGCAAAATTCGCACCGGACAAGTACCAACTTATCCATTTTAGCAAGGCAAAGACAAAACACAACTTGGCAGCACCAGTAAAAATCCAGGGGTTCGAGACCCATCCTACAAGGGAACTCAGAGTCCTTGGGATATGGCTAGACCCGAAACTCAGCTGGGGACCACAAGTGAAGAAGGCGCAAGCGAGAGCGGACACCAACAGACAATCAATCGAGAGACTCACTGCGTCAACCTGGGGGGCGACCTTCACAAAGGCCCAGACCATGTACAAGGCCATTGTCAAGCCCGCAATGCTATATGGAGCAGCAATTTGGGCAGCGGAAAAACACATCCCGAAGAGAATTGAGGACCCCCTCAACAGAGCGCAGGCAGCCTGCCTAAAGAGAGTACTAGGGGCATACAAGTCAACCCCTCACAGGACAATGGAAATGGAATCAGGTACAGCCCCCATCAGGGAGTACCTCCAGGGCATGAGGTGTCAATACGCAGAGAAGACATCAGCATACCCAGCCCAGGGAACCATCCAAGCAGCTACTCAAAGGATAAGAACCCAGTGGGAGAGGAGGAGAAGACCCAACCGGCCACACATGATCCCACAGAAGGAAGCAGACCTAAAAACATCACAGGAAATCCTAGCAGCCCTTGAACAGAGAGAAGCTCTGAGGGAGCAAGCTAACACAGGGGACAAAGGGAAAAAGAAGCAAAGCCAAGCAGAAAGGATCGCAGGTCACCTATGGGAAACGCGTTGGAACCAAAAACCGGTGAGGCCAGGAGCCCCACCAGCGGCCAGGACCTTCGGGAGGTATAACTACCTTATCTATAAAGACCTGAAGAGGGCGGAAGCAAGCATAGCTATCCAGATTCGCTCTGAGCACATTGGGCTGAGAGCATACTTGCACCAAAGAAGAGTCCCAGGATACGATTCCAAACGTTGCCCCTGTGGCTACCTATCCCAAAACCCGGAGCACATGGTGCTGAACTGTACTAAGTGGGTAAAAGGGAGAAGCCAGTGGAGGGCGAAGGCAAGAGACAGGCAATACCAGGCCATCATCCAGGACAGACAAGATATAAGGAGAGTGACAAGATGGATCCTTAACGAGGACTACCTAGAGCAATTCTCCCTAGCAGTAGAAACGGAAAGGTGGATAGAGAGGAGGGAGAGAGAGAGAAGAGCCGGGGAAACAGAAGGGAGAAAGGGAATCGAGAGGAGGACATCACTAGGGTTACGGGCAAGGTAGTCATAGGGTAACAACCATGACACTAGCGTACCCTGAAGGAAGGAGAACGAAAGGACAAGACAGGAAAGAACGAGGAGGGCAAAGACGAGGAGGTTTTCATCCGTTAATCGGGTTTCCTACCTACACAAATAGACCTAAATAGCGAGAGACCTGCATAGGCCATAGGGCACTAAAACAGGCGAATGAATAATCTATCTATCTATCTATATACTAGCCTTTAATAGCGGGAAACCTCTAAGATCTAGCTCGAGTATATACTTAAGTATTACCCTCTCTTCTAGCTCTATAAGCTTCTTCGAATTAGGCTCGTAGTCACCCCGAGGAGGTCGTCTATTTAATCGATACCCTAGTATAGTTTAAGACGCGTCGTATACCTTTATAGTAAGTCGATTCGTAATTGTCGCGTCGCGTTTTATAGCCTAGATAGCTAAGGTCAGTTTGGCCTCGTTTAAAGACAATATACGCTATAATAGTAGTTATATAGCTATATCTATAGAAGTAGTACAGTTCTTAGCAAAAGTAGCCCGCTCGGTAGTATAGCTAGCTCGGTAGTAAAGCACGTTATAGATAATAATGTTATACTAAGCGTAATTAGGTTAGGTAAGAGAAGATATTATTTTATACTTATATACCTATACGGGTTATAATTAGTTAGTATACCTTACGGGGAAGACTTCTAGTATACTCTCGGCTATTAAATATAATATCTTTTAGTAATCTTAGGTACTAAGTATAGATTATAATAGTTCTATAGATAAGCTACTAAAGGGTTCGAGCAAGAGCTAGTAATAAAGTACGTTACTAGCTAAGCTCTTAACTTTACTTCTAAAAATACTATCTAACGGGCCTACCTCTAATATTAGGCGGATCGCTTTATAAGAGTATATATTATAGCTAGCTAGACCCTTTAGCAAAGCGCCTAAAGCTAAATAGCGCCTAATAGCTATCTACGGTACTAAAAGTACGCTAAGACGATACTACTTTCGATTATAATATAATATCGTAACTAGTAATCGATAATCCGGTAAAAGTGTATCTAGAAAACATATTAAAGATCGATAACATTAGGCAACTCCTAGGCAATAGTAGCCTAGGCTACGGTACTAACGGCGCCTACGGCTCTATAGGCAAAGCTCCCCTAAGACAACTAGTAGCAACTTATAGAGGACGTAAAAAGTATAGAAACTAACGATTAGCTCCTATACTGGTCTCTGTAGGTAATGATCACTTAGCTACGTACGGCGCTTGTACTGTCGTATTCCCGAGGGTAATAAGAAATAAGGACGACGTCCTAGGCGATTAGTAAGGCCACTAGGAATCAACACCCCTATAGCTAGGCATCGGTCGCGGCATCGATACTAGGCCCCCGCCTAACGTATAATGTAGTCACGAGCCGCATTGTAGTAAAGGAAGACTAGGCCGAAGTTACGAAGCTATCGAACAAGGAGCTCGCCTAACGAATTAACTAACTAGGGGTGGTCGTAGTGAACTAACAGTCTAACGGCACTCTATAGATCTATACTAGCTCTACTACTACTAGGAGGCACCTAGAGGCATAGCTATAGTAGGCATCTAAGGTTACGGCATTAGCGAAGGTCTTAATAAAGCAATTTACGATCCTAGTCTACGACATACCTAAGGAGTTCGACCTAACTAACTAAGGTCACCTACGTACTCTCTAAGAGGACAACCCGGTCACTCTTAACTCTCTAATCTAGAAGGCGACTTGGCTCTATAGGAAATGGCTAGAAGGCAAGAAGGCCTCGGCGCTAATAGTATAGCTATAAGACGCGAAAGCGGCGGATCTAGCGATAGAACAAGGCCTAATCTAGCAATATAGCCTTAAGATAGTAGAAAAGTACTCCTTACTCTTTCGTGTCCTCTAATACTTCAAATACTAACAGTATAGACACTAAACCTACACGTATATAAACAAGTAGGCCTACTCGAACTATATAGGAGACTATATATCTAGGGACTATATATCGGCTACGAGACGGTACGCGAACTGTCCGGGGTACTACCTATTATATAGCGCGGAATGCCTATAGCGGAAACTAGCGAAAAACAAGGCAATTATAAACAGAACCGTCGCCCTAAGATTCTACGGCGACCGTAAGGCTAGCCTATACCGGAACTAGCTAGCGGCGGTCGGGTATAAGCGCCCTAGGGCCGAGAATAATATAAAGGATACGTAACCTAGGGCGTACGGGAGGCTACGTACTCTACTAGCTACGGCGAGGGAATCTAACTAGGCCCGGCTCCCCTTTAGTATATAGCCGATAGGCGTAGACTAGGACGCGCTAGGTAGTAGGATATAGGATATTATAGAGGAAATAATTATCGATAACGATAACTAGCCTCGATACGCTTAGTATTATATAGTATAATATTAACTATAGTAAGGATATAGTCTAGAACTATTTCCTATACGAGGCGGACCCGTACGTCTACTACGTCCTTATAATCTAGGAGCTATAGATTAACCCGTACTATAAGAGACTAACGACCTATAAGTTACTAGGCTATACGATATGCCTACGAGGCGACGGTAGACCCCGTACGTACTTCTATATTAGCAAGGACATACTAGAATCTGACTAGGAGGTAGTGTACTACGTAGACGAAGAAGGCGGGGGCGATATTACCTTCCTCTAGGCGATTAGTAAGGCCACTAGGAATCAACACCCCTATAGCTAGGTATCGGTCGCGGTATCGATACTAGGCCCCCGCCTAACGTACAATGTAGTTACGATCCGCATTGTAGTAAAGGAAGACTAGGCCGAAGTTACGAAGCTATCGAACAAGGAGCTCGCCTAACGAATTAACTAACTAGGGGTGGTCGTAGTGAACTAATAGTCTAACGGCACTCTATAGATCTATACTAGCTCTACTACTACTAGGAGGCACCTAGAGGTATAGCTATAGTAGGCATCTAAGGTTAGGGCATTAGCGAAGGTCTTAATAAAGCAATTTACGATCCTAGTCTACGACATGCCTAAGGAGTTCGACCTAACTAACTAAGGTCACCTACGTACTCTCTAAGAGGACAACCCGGTCACTCTTAACTCTCTAATCTAGAAGGCGACTTGGCTCTATAGGAAATGGCTAGAAGGCAAGAAGGCCTCGGCGCTAATAGTATAGCTATAAGACGCGAAAGCGGCGGATCTAGCGATAGAACAAGGCCTAGTCTAGCAATATAGCCTTAAGATAGTAGAAAAGCACTCCTTATCCTTTCGTGTCCTCTAATGCTTCAAATACTAACAGTATAGACACCAAACCTACACGTATATAAACAAGTAGGCCTACTCGAACTATATAGGAGACTATATGTCTAGGGACTATACATCGACTACGAGACGGTACGCGAACTGTCCGGGGTACTACCTATCGTATAGTACGGAATGCCTATAGCGGAAACTAGCGAAAAACAAGGCAATTATAAACAGAACCGTTGCCCTAAGATTCTACGGCGACCGTAAGGCTAGCCTATACCGGAACTAACTAGCGGCGGTCGGGCATAAGCGCCCTAGGGCGGAGAACGATATAAAGGATGCGTAACCTAGGGCGTACGGGAGGCCACGTACTCTACTAGCTACGGCGAGGGAATCTAACTAGGCCCGGCTCCCCTTTAGTATATAGCCGATAGGCGTAGACTAGGACGTATAGGGTAGTAGGACATAGGACGATATAGAGGAAATGATTATCGATGCCGATAACTAGCCTCGACACGCTTAGTATTATCTAGTATAACGTTAACTATAGCAAGGATATAGTCTAGAACCATTTCCTATACGAGGCAGACCCGCGCGTCTACTACGTCCTTATAATCTAGGAGCTATAGATTAACCCGTACTATAAGAGACTAACGACCTATAAGTTACTAGGCTTTACGACATGCCTACGAGGCGACGGCAGACCCCGTACGTGCTTCTATATTAGCAAGGATATACTAGAATCCGACTAGGAGGTAGTATACTACGTAGACGAAGAAGGCGGGGGCGATATTACCTCCCTCTACGTAGGTAGTACCTAGATACACAACCTATATATATAACCGCTAGCCTCGAGGTCTAGCCGCGACCTAGGGGTCTATAGACACCTAGACAGTACGCTTAAGAGACAAGGGTACTACATTATAGTAGGAGACTTTAATATATACTACCCTTCCTAGGAAAGCCTTATATAGCCGTACCCTATAGCCGACGAAGTACTCGACTTGATAGCGAGCAACGTAATTGCCCTTAATACCCCGAAGGACCTAGGTACCTAGAAGAGAGGGGGACTCTAAGGTACGATCGACCTCTCCTAGATCTTAGATAGCTACTACTATACGGTAACCTACTATAGGATCGAATATGAACTCGAGGCGTCGTTAGACTATATACTAGTCAGGACCTCTATTACGACATAGATATAACGTATACTAGCGAGAACCCCTAAGCTAAACTAGGGAAAGGCCTACTAGGCTAATATCTAGGCGTACCTCGATAACTCCGAGAGGCTAGTCTAGATCGCGTAGTAGCAATATATTAGTAAAGATGAGATAGACGTAGTAGTCTAAGGGTTAATAGACAAAATAAGAAAAGCGACCTTACTTTACGTTCCGCTTACCTAACTAACGACATAGTCTAAACTATACTAGACGCCGAAGTGTACTACGGTAGTAAGAGAAGTAAGGAGAGCCCGCCGGGTATAGACGAGCAGCTATAGCGAGGAGGCCTAGAACGTATATAGGGAGGTATACTAATAGAAGAAAGCTATAATACGGAGGGAGAAAGTAGTCGGCTAGAGGGCTATAGTAGAAGAAATCGCCGGTAAGCTAGCGAGGATATAGAAGCTAGCGAAATAGGCCCGATAGGACCCTATATAGGGCCCCTCCTTCTCTATCCTAGCGCTATAATTGCCTAGTAGCCCGGTTAGCGACCCCGAGGCCAAGGCGCGTCTACTAGCTAGCAAGTTCTTCCCGCCCCTTATCGAGGCTAATCTAAGCGATATAAACAGCTCTACTCCCCTAGCCCCTAGTATTGCGGTCTAATAGGAGGTGTCCGAGGCAGAAGTTGCCGCTATACTTAGGAAGTTACCGGCGAAGAAAGCCCCGGGGCCGGATAGGATCCTAAACGAGCTACTAAAGAAGTGTAGAGATCAACTAGCCCTAGTAGTTATAGCGATCTTTAACGCCTACCTATAGACCGGATACTACCCGATAGCTTTTAAATAATCGACAATAATAGTCCTACGTAAGCCGTAGAAGGAAGACTATACGTAGGTAAAGTCGTACCGCCTAATTGCGCTCCTTAACACTCTTAGGAAGGCGCTTAAGAAGCTAGTTATAACGAGACTCTCCGAGGCGGTAGAGGAACACTCCCTACTCCCGGACACCTAGATAGGTACGCGCCTATAGCGATCGACGCTATCCGCGATAGAACTTATCACCTCTTAGGTAAAGGCTATCTAGTATAAGAATAGGGACAAGGTGGCTTCCTTACTTAGCCTAGACATATCGGGAGCCTTCGACTACGTGTTATACCCGCGGCTACTCTATATCCTAAGGTCGAAAGGACTCCCTAAGTAGCTTGTTAACTTTGTACGGCCCTACCTCTAAAACCGTAGTACATCGATCCTAGTCGGCTAGTATAGAAGCCTATTTTAAGCAGTCTATACTAGAATCCCGTAAGGCTTAACGCTAGTACCTATTCTGTTCCTCTTCTTTATAGCGACGCTACTCCTAGCCCTAGAATCCTAGAACACCGCTACGAGCGGCTTCGTAGACGACATAAACATCCTAGCGTAGTCTTCCTCGACTAAGGAGAACTATAGGCTACTAGAAGAGAAGCACAAGATCTACGAGGACTAGGCTAGGAGGCACGGGGCTCGGTTTGCCCTAGAAAAGTACAATCTAATACACTTTACGCGCCGGCCACGGTTCTATAATATATAAGCTTCTATCTAGATATAGGGGCATATAACTAACCCGGCAAATCAGCTTAGGATCCTCGGACTATAGGTAGACCCGGCGCTACGGTAGAGGAAGCACGTATAGGTAATATTACGGAAAGCTAAACAGAATATAGCATTATGCTAGAGGCTTACTACGTCTATATAGGGGGCGGACTTCCGGTAGTTACGACTTCTATATACGGCTATTATACGGCCAGTCCTTACCTATAGTAGCCAAGTGTAGTCCTTAGGCGAGAGGGCCTACCTATCGAAGGGACTCGTCGCGCCGCTAGCGAAGATCTAAAACTAATGCCTAAGGAAGGTCACCGGGGTATATAAGTCGATACTAACGAGGATGCTTAAGTACGAGACCGCTATACCGTCGATCGACCTATATATCTAGGGACTACGGACCTCCTACTTAGGTAAGTCGGTATAGTACCTAGTATAGAAGGTCATCGCTAGTATAGTTGTAAGGGCCCGCGAATTAGTACTAGCGTATAAGGGCATTCGACCCGGAAACGAGCCGAACTACCGGGTAAGGGACGAATAGCTAGTAATACGGTAGGAAGGTAAGAAATTGTTTATAGAGCAACTATAGAAAGAGAGGTAGAATAACTAGGGTATAGGGTATAGTAGACGCCCTTAGCTAGCGGGATAACCTAAGGAATAGTTAGCTACGAAATCCGCGGTTAAGCACCCCCTAAAGCTTATCTACTACCGCCTTACGAGGGTATAGAGTAGTATAGTAACCTAACTACAAAGCGAACATATCGGCCTCTAGGGGTACCTATTATAGAAGAAGGTTCTAGGATACACGAATACTAGCTACCCCTACGGCTATCGCTCCTAGAACGTACGGTACGTACTCCTCGTCTGTCCGAGGTGGTCGCTAGGAAGGGGGGAGTAGATAGTAAAGGCGAGGAACCGGACGATTAGGGCACTTCTTAATAACGCTAAGGACCTACGGCGTATTACGAACTAGATACTAGAGAAGGGCTGGCTAGAATAGTACCGCCTAGTAGGAGCAGTATAGGAAGAGAGGGCACGACGCGGCGCGATAAGACCGGCTAGGAGCGGGGGCTAACGGGGTAGTAATATAGACTACGTACGTTTAGAGGGAAAGCTAATCTAGATAAGGAGTAGTCGGGGGCGGGAAGGGTTTTCACCTATTCGGGTTTCCCTTTGTATATAACAATAGATATATACCTATATAGGCCGGATAGGGTCCTAGAACAGGGGAATGACAAATCTATCTATTAAAGATCGATTAGTTATACAAAGTCTATATAGCGATATAATAAAGATTACGATCTAGATAAATTACGCCGAAGAAATATAAAACGTCGTATTAGGCTAGATTTACCCTCCCTTATAGATACGATACTATAACGACTTTACTTTATACTTGTTGAGAACATACAGGCCGCAGGACAAGCATGTGGGTGTGGGTGTGTCATGTGACTCGATCACGTGACTAGGGTTTGCCAGCCCATGGGCTAGCAAACATTCGGACACCTAGCATCCACCTACACCAACACCGGCGATACTGTATGTAGATACACGCTATCCCATTGGGTCCTTCTTCGTCTTTCGTGTGATCCGCCGTCTTCCACTGCTGCGCAACTCGTACCTGTTTAACAATACTTTTATATATACGAGCTTCTTAAGCTCGTCGTATAGAGGAAGCTCGAAGAACGACCTCTCTATATATTAGGTATTATTGTACTACTATTTTCGAGGAGGGCAAGCTACTACGAGATTAGCTATTTAGCGCGCTTTGCCTTTAGACCCTCGAAGGCTCGGTCTTTCAGCTTGCTAAACAACACCGAATACCTGCAGCGGTCTGATGTTGGAGATCGCAACGGGCGCATAACTAAAGGCTCGACGCGCTATAAGCTCGACTGTATCGGTGCGGCCTTACTGCTAACCTACACGCCCGCGCGTGTAAGCAAAGGCCTTTGCTTCAATAATAAGTCGAAGCGCTCGGCGGCGATCAACTTTGTCACCTGCCCCTGGAGGTCTTGTCAGGCAGCATGGGTTGGCAGATGGGAGCTTGCTCTTGCTCTTACAAGGGCTACCAATACGAGCAGGCAACACACATTCGAACATCTTTTCGTCGATCCAACCCACCTACGCTTTTCCCTCGAAAGCCTCCTCCGCCAATGCTGCTAACTCGCCGAGCGTCTCGACCTTCACCTCGAATCCAAATCTCTCCTTCGCATTCTCCGGCTCACCTCCCATGAACCCTTTTCGATCAACCCACACACTCTGCAACTTAACACTCTTGGCCGGGCCATGATCATGAAAGAGACTCTGCGCCACATGCACCAACTCTCCCTTTTCCACTCCAAAATCACCTTCGACATGCTCGAGCAGGTAGTGAAAGTTTCGAATATCCGGCTTATAGCTTCCGATGTCCTGGGCCGTGTAAATGGCATCGAACTTACACCCCTTCAACGGACCTGCCAGAGTCTCGTTGAACGAGTCGATATCCACGTTCGAGAGAGGTATGAGCTTGAAGCGTTTCGCGAGAGACTGAATCGCAGCGACAGTATCAGGGAAGGCAGGATACTCCCCGATCTTACCACCGTATTCCTTCGCTGCCTCATCGACTTGGTGCTGCGTCAGCATTCCGCCCTCGACCACCTTCAGCTCGTTGGCGTAGCGACGGAGACCCTCGGCAATGACTTCAGACTGGCGCATTGTTGGGTTCTCTTTTTGCACTGTAGTGTCGTGTCTCTCAATGGTGAGCATAAGCTGCTTGTGGTCCTTGGGCAGGTGTGGGCCTAGAGATGTGGCGCGAGCTGAGGAGGCGATGCCATTTTCCCAGTCTATCAGTGTGCCGTAGATGTCGAAGGAGAGGGCTTTGATCTTGGTCCAATCAATGGAGGAAGTCATGTTGATTGATTATGTTGTGATGTCGCCGATGCCTGCACTGGGATATGATGCTGCAGAAAGAGGTCTTTCTGAAGATTCTGGTGCCTACTTCTACTAAGCAGATCCGCGCCTTTCTACAACTGAATCCTTCAGAGGACGTTGTGGCAAGGATAGAAGGCGAAAAATGTGACCACCTCTTAGCTTGACAACTGACGATTGTGGGAACCAAAGGGCGCCCGCTGCTCAGGTGGATCCGAATGCGGAGTTTGCTGGGCACACCAGCTGTGCCAGCGTAAGGATGACCATGAGGTCATGCAATTGCTTAAGAAACACCAAAATGCTGCCATTTCGCTGGGTAATTGAGAGCAGTGAGTACTGTGGCTGTTGTCCAGGTGTGGACAGGTATAGCAGAAAGTGAATGACTGCAGAGGATCCAAAGTTGCTGCCAACGAATCGAGAGTTTGACGACAGCCCCAAGGTGACTAGTGAGAAGAGGGACTGACCAAGCACGATTCCTGTCTGAGATACTATATACCGTTCTGTCTGTTGGCTCACTATCAAAGCAAGCAATGAGCTGCTCGCGGCGAACGCCACAATGCCGCCCGTTCCAGTAGCAGCTCAAAGACTACTGCATCATAACACCTTCTAAACGCCCCATTACCTGTTACATTAACCCCTGAAGTCATACTGCATGAGGCTTCATGTACCCGAAACACCCCAAAACCGTGGCCGCTATAGCACAATTCACCACCACTCCACAGTATTTAGACATGGGCTTTTCCACGTCTTGTTTGATGACCACAGACATGGTCAGCTTCGACCTGTAGTCGTCGAAGTGGCGAGTTCTTTTGGCAACTCGCCATCGCGTCCCCCTAAGATGCCGCCTTGGCCTCCGCTCGTTTTCTCTTGATGTTTTCGTGGTTGTAGCGCCGGCATCCTTCGCAGCATTTGAAACCCTTAGGGTCTACATAGACACGCTTGCAATAGGAGCACGGTGCCCACCCGGCGGAAGGCGGCGTCCTCGGGGCTCGTTGCTACCGGCCGGCGACTTGGGGGCCTAAGTTTCGACCGACAAGTCCATTGGTCACGGTGCCCAGCTTGAGCTTTTTGCGACAGTCGGGGCAGTACCACTTGGTACGACGCGGCGGCATGCCAGTCAAGTCCACACAATCCAGGTGAAACCATTCTTTCTCACAGTCATCGTTGTCGCAAGCAATCATCGTACCCCAGCTCACGTCACCACAGATGCAGTAGCGAGGCTCCTGCGGATCGATGTACTCCTCGCCCGTCTCATTGGCAGGGGCAGAGCCAGCTTGGTCTGGCGGCGCAACTGAATCCTTCTTCTTCTTCTTAGGAGCAGCTTTGCGTTTGGAAATGCCCACCTTAGCATCTTCATCATCATGACTCGTAATGACCACGTTGTGTGCGGGTCGTCTGCTGCGTCGACCACTCTTGGTCGTGGACGGTCCAGCTTCGACCGAATCAACAGAATCATTGGAGTCTCCAGGCATGCTAGCGTTGCTGACACGACGCGAACTTGAGCGTCTATTGGGTGGCTCCTCTGAGACTGCCTTGCTAGGCTTGATGGTGATAGTGGTCTTGCGACCGACCGGTGGCGTAATTGCACGCTTGCGAGACTTGGGCGACGAAGACGGGCCTGCGGGAGCGAGCGGCACTTGGGTAGTCTTCGGTGGTGCTATCTTGATCTTCTTGAGTGCGGGTCGCTTATTCTCGCCGCCAGCCTCAGTTGGGGGTCCAGCAGAGGGTGAGCCTTCGCGCTTGCGTTTCTTCTTGTCGGCCTCTGGCGAAAGACTGGTATGTTTGCCGCCAGTGGCCGGATCCACCCCTGTCTCGCGTGCGATCTGGGCTTGGAGAGCTTGCTCCTCTAGCAGTCGTTGACGCTTCAACTTCTTGGCCTCGTTGAGTCTCATGCCGCGATTGATAAGCTCGGCGTCAGCGTCTTCGTCGTCTGCATAGATTTGCGGACCTAACATAGCGGTCATCTGAGCCGATTCCTCACCACTAATGACAACTTTGGTCGGATCACCTTCGTTACCCTCATCCACAAACGGATCTCCGCCTCTCTCGGCGTTGACACGGGCAGCTTCCTTGCCCTGGATGCCCCGTCCGAGATTCTTGAGCTCGCGTCGGACCATCGTTTGGGAAGGGACCCAGATAGCATTCTTCTTCATACGCTTTCGAAGCTTGGCCATTTCCCATTCGGTAAGTTTAGCCCACGGAAGCCATCTGCTGCCGGGTCTGGCATCTGGTGGAGGCGCAGTCAACGCCAGCAAAGCATTGGACGTGCTGATACCAGCAACAGCTGAATGGGCGTTGGTCCCTGGCTGGCCTGGTGCGCGTGGACCTCGCGGCTTAGGGTTCTTCCTGTCACGTTCGATCTCCTCTTCAGTCCGTGGAGGTCTTGGAGTGTGAGACCTAGGACGTGGGGTCGTTCCTTTCTTTTCGTTCCTCTCTCGCTCACCACCTGGCGCGAGGAGTAATGACTCCTCAATCGGTGGTGGTGTGGTACGTGGGGAGTCCCAGTCAGAGATGAAGTCGAGCGGAGCGTTCGGATCTGGCGGAGGTAGGACTTCGCCGGGCACCATAACCTTCCGACCCCGTAGTTTGCTTGCTGCCTTACTTGCTGCCTTGTCGGGAACACGCGAAGAATGCTGCTTGTCTGCGTGTGCCTCCTCTGCCCGTGTGCTCATGCGCCGCTCACGCTTCAAGTTTGGTGAAGTCAATCCAGTCTGCTCGGGCGTAGGGTCCCTGGATGGCGGTAGTGGCTGCGCCTCGAGCTTATCAGTGACAATGTCGAGCCTCTTGGCCTCCCTCTGGCACTCCTTGTCCAGTCTCACGGCCTCTTCCGCCGACATTCGGCAGGCATGTTCCGCCTCTCGCAAGGCATGGCTGATGTCCCTTCTGAGCTGCACTGGGTCTGGCCGGTCATGCTTGATGGAGGGCAAGATACTGTAGGCGGTGGTGTCATCGTGGACGGCCTTGATGTTCCGCTCCGCCTTCTCCCTCTGATCCTGGATCAAGGTGAGGGCACGGGTCAAGTGGGCGGGAAAGTGCTCGGTGTAGGTGAGGAAGTCGGATAGTGTGGCTTGTACATCGGGATCGCGCTCAGGCTGTCGACTGAGCGACCTGAAGTCGTCCACGGAGGCGTGTGATAGGGCTGTCGCAGCCATATTCGAAGGATCGCTGGCTCATTGGGCAGCCGTGGGGGAGTCGTAGTGCGCGCTATGTGATATGTCTTGGTGATGTTGGGCCGCGTGGTGGCGCGTGTCGGATGGTGACATTGATGGGGAGTGGCTCAGGCGCTTGATGGAAGTCGTGTGTTGACGACGGCAAACGGGAGGACCTGGCGAGCAAGCGCGCCCGGAGCTGAGGCCCGATTGTGCGCTGCAGCTGCCAGCACTGAGCAGGCATTAGAAGCCTTCCCCATCTGGCGCACAGTCCCATCTGGCGCACAGCTTAACCAAAGCCGACTGTTGTCCAGGTAACGCCAGTCAAGTTTTGATGCGGATTATCGAACCTTAGTGAGAGTGTGGTGTCAGGTGGGATCGTGCAGCACATGGGGAAGACTTCTACCTAGGTCAGATTACTTCTATCCGAGGAGCTCCTCAGGTATATAGTATTCCCATCACACACACGTTCGTCACTGCGCCGTTCTCCACCTTCACGGAGCCATGCTGAGCACCCGCATGTAGTGCATCGGCAGACACTGGCAGCTGCATATCGACGATGAGCGGCGCCCCAACGCCGCCCCAGGAAGAACAGCCCTCCGGCGCATACGCTGCCTATGTGCCACACGACCTCGAGTACAGCGCAGAATTCGAAGATGAGGTGATGCGAGTGGTCCTTGATCCGCCTCCGTCCGACCACGCCATCCGCATCATACCCGACGATAGCAACGAGGTCGCGGTGGAAGGCGTGTCCGTGAAGGCCAGCGCCATATCTCTGCAGAGCCTCCCCGCCATCGCCGAAGACGAGTTGCCTCTGCCATTGAACGACCCGCGACGCATCTTCGCAAGTCATGTGCCTGGCGTCAGATTGACCCATCCCGGCGGCTACCTTGAAGGTGGACCTGGCCTCGATCCCGACATGGACACGTTCCCGGAAGACTTCCTAGCCAACAATGCGAGTGCAACCAATGCCACTTCCCCGCGTGCTGCAGTACGCAAGGACATTGACGTAGCCAAAGAGGTCTTGCACGATCGCATGAGGAAGCGGCAGGATGCCATCAACCATAACGAAAGGATTGAAAGGGAGCTCAAGAAGATGCAGGAGGAACATGCCATGGAAATGAACGTCCATCGAAAGATGGCAGAGGCGAGGCGGGCAAAGAAGGAGGCCAAGGAGCAGAGAAGGCTCGGTAAAGACGCTGGTGAATGATACCCAAGAGAACTCAATGCGTCGCTGCAAGGATGCGAGCTCACTGGCCAAGCGTGATCACCCCGAAGCGGCGAGACGCTCGCATACTTGCCACTCCCACGGACGGTCAAGCCGATTCGATGATCGTCCTCGCATCGCGAATGATTGCTCGAAGGCAACGAGTGCCATCAGACCGTAGAGCACGAACAGAATCCTACTGCGAGCAGACTGCAGGACTGTCCAAATCCAGGCTGAACGGGCGTGTCAGCAGCTGGACAGCTTGCATCCATCCACTACACGCTTCCAGATCTCGTGCTGCCGACTCGCAGAACCGCCTACGCGAACTCTGCTCGAACAGCCACCAAGTGCTTCCATGCATGATGAGACTCGCCAAGCTTCCTTGCCGCCGGACGTCTCCGCTCATCGTCGTCAAAAGTTGCTACCGTGCTACGCAGGCTCACTGGTGCACTAAGGCAATGAATGTATCGAACAGGGAGATCAGCGTGAGACATCAGGACATCACTCATCAGGCTTGGACCGCCTTGCAAACACTCGCCGTGTTTTCCGTGTTCGAACGGCGGCATGGCTGACGCGGCCGTCTTCACCCTACGGCCTGCGAAGATCGTTCCACACCACACTTGGCCAGGACTGAAATATCCACTATGGTGCCTCGGTGTTGCGCATGCTGCTTTGTAGCAACAGCGCCCTGAGCGGCCCAAGTCTCAACGAGCGGCACGTCACCTTGACCTCTGGAAGACCATGCAATGACATCTCCGATCACAACAAGCTGGCAGTAAGTAAAGAAGCAGTCAACAAGCCTCGGCGAATGCGGCGCTACACAACCTGGAGAGAATCTTGTTGTCGCTCGATCGCACTAAAGTCCTCGGTGCTATGCTTGCGTGGCTTGACGCTGGGAGAAGCCGTCGCGTTATCTCTATTCGAGCGAACCTTGCTGATGACTGACTTCTGTAGAGCGCATTGTGCCTACTTTCTTTTACTTATCGTCGCATGCAGTAGCTGCAATACAGCGTCCAGCCAATGGAGCAATACTGATTATTGAGCCTCGGAAAGAAGCCAGATCTGGTGGATCAACCATTCTAAACTCTCCCTCCGTGTGGGGAAACACCTTGACGATCTCCCCAGACGTCCTTCCTCTCCAAGATCTCCTACCACTTAGGCTCTCAACAACAGCTTGCCGACTCCAGGCCTCTTACTGGCGGCCTCGGCTTGCTATGTGTACATCGGCCACCGAGCAAAAATGTGGGCGTGAGACGATAATGCGCACGCGTTCAATGTGGTTGCGACATATGCATGACCAAGTCTAGCATGAATGTAACTATCCTCGCGCCATTGAAATCCTCATGATTGTCTGTCGGCTGTCAGCTGACGCAACAACGCAACAATACCGTGCATGGCCAGACACGAGGCGCTGTGAGGGAGGAGGTCGTGGCAGATAAGGTACCGCCACGTGCGTGACCATTCGAAGGTTAAGTCTCTGCTCTAGATCTCCAGTGGTGTGGCAAGTATGCTTATGCTTCGAGCCGCTTGGATCAAGCTAAGCTAATGCTTATCCAGCCTGGTACATGCACTCCATCGAGGCATAGCTTTTACCAGTCCGAGTCCAGGTCACGCGAAAGCCGCTATCTCTTGCTAGATGTCATCCCCTACCACACCAAACAGCACTGGCGTTGCATACTCGTCCAGCCGTGGCTCAAGCCATGTTCGGCACTCCCCATGTCTCCCTACGCAACCTCAAAGCATACCACTCGTGGCCCGTGCGACTAACGCTGCAGCCCGACAAGTCTACGGCAAGCTTTTCACGATCAATCACAGATCGTCAGCGCCTAGGCTCGAGGTAGGCTATGAGCCTTTATGTATATGAAGCCACCCCTTGTTCCAGCAATCTTTTGGTCCTCAACAACATCAACTCTTCCATTTCGCACCGCCATCGTCAGCCACGATGTTCACAAAGACGGCTCTCGTTGCCCTAGTGGCTTCCCAGGCTTCGGCCTTCCCATTCGTTGCCGAGATGGTCGGCAGAGATCCAGCAGAGATGAAGAGGGCTGATCGACTGGTTGCCCGTATCCCTGGTGATGCTGCCAGCTGCCCTTTCAACCCAGATCACAAGGGCGCTGAGCCATACTCGGCCAAGTACCCATACTGTGGCGCCAAGAATGGCGCTCCAGGGTACCAGATTTGTGCCAACAACAAAGTGCCGGCTGATGGTATGAATGTCACGCCCAGTAGCAATACGTTTGAATGCTGATTTCTCTGCAGACGACACGGCCCACAGATTCATTGCACCAGGCCCAAACGACATTCGTGGTCCATGCCCCGGCTTAAACACGGCTGCCAACCACGGGTTTCTCTCTCGTGACGGCATTGTCACCTTCGCTGAACTCACCGACACCCAGCAGAACGTCTACGGTGTAGGCTACGACCTCGCAGTCCTGCTTGCCGTCCTCGGTGTCGGCCTTGACGGTGACCCGATCACCACCAAGCTCTCCCTCGGCTGCGATGCCACCTCCAGGACTGCTACTCCTGGCCTTGGACCAGAGCTTGGTCTCGACGGCCACAACAAGTTCGAGGGTGACACTTCCCTTACCCGCAACGACTACTTCACTGCTGGCGGAGACAACTACAAGTTCAACAACACCCTCTACACCGACATGATCAACAACTACTGCAAGGATCAATGTAACCGCGATCACGTTGCCCTCTACCGCAAGGCGCGATACGACTGGTCCGTTCAGCACAACGGCAACTTCTACTTCGGTCCAAAGTCCGTGCTCCTCTTCGGCGCATCTTCTTTCCTTTACGAACTCTTCCCATCTTTCGGCGAGTTCGGCACGGCCAACCCAACCACCATGTCCTATTTCTTCCAGAAGGTGAGTGAGATCGGATACAGAAGCGTGGTTGGGACCTCTGAGATACCTTCAGAAAGCTCATGGCTTCGACCCCCGTATTCTGAGATAGTCATGCTAACATACCTTACCTTTTCAGGAGCAACTCCCGCCCAACTGGTTCTCCCGTGTCGACCCTTACAGCATCCCCCTCGTTGCTGCCGAGATTTTCGCTCAGTACCAGCTGCACCCAGTCGCTTTTGGTGGTAACACTGGCGCGCCAAACACCTTTGTTGGCATTGGCGAGCTTGGCCCAAGCATTAGCAACAGCTCGTTGAACGGTAACGCTGCTGGCGTTGTTTGCTTGTTGTACCAGATTGCTACCGAGAACACTCCTTCGGCTATCGGTGGTGGTGGCACGCTCAGCAGCCAGAGTGCCCAATGGGCTGCTAAGATGCTTAACCCAATTTTCGGTGGCAATGGTACTGCTGCACAGTTTGGATGCCCGCTCAACTACAACAATGCATAGATGAGGTATCATGGAAGGACGAACGAGGGGACGATTGATGTGACATAGGACAGCATGAAATACAAGACGTGATGATGCATAAAGCCTTTTGATACATCCCAATCATTTCAGGTTCTGACTTTACTCACGCCACGACAGCGTCAGTGCCGCTACATTCAGCTTCGCAGAGACTGTATGCAATATCACCAAACCCTACGTGCTCCCTCGCAGCTCTAGTATAAGCACACCCAACTCACCCTTCGCCGTACACAAAACAGCCCACATCCTACCCCTATCCTTCCACTCCGTCTCTAGCCATCTCAACGGGTCTTGTCCAGAAATCCCCATACGTAGGCTACACTTCGTGTCCCAGAACTTATTCACTGCGTCTACAACAGTATCGCTGATCCCATGTCCCAGACAAGCGAGATGCCAACGCCCGGTCCTCTCTTTAGGTGTTGCTGTCCAGATGGCGGGACAGAGCATGTCGATCTCGTGGACGTAGGTGCCGTGGCGGAAGAGGATAAGGTAGTGGAGGGCTGTCTCGCAAAGGTTGAGAGTTGCTTCGAGCGATGGGAAGTGGAGATGGAGACTTATTGACGTCGACACTTGCCATGATAGCAAGTCATCCCCAAAATAGTATATCCTGCCTTGACTCCCGCTAAACTCAGCTCCTTGAAACCACGACCTATGCTTACATATCCACCGACATAGTCTTCTCGTAGACCCCTCTAGCTAACTCCTGTACCTCCGCGCTCGTTCCACTCGCATCCACGGCGAGAACATCGTCTTCTTCCCCGGTAGGAGCCTCAAGACTCTCGAACTGGCTGTGGACCATATAGTCCTTCATGTAGTGGTTCTGTCTCGCCCTCACCCGATCCATCAGCGCTGCCTCACTAGCTCGCAAGAACATGAAGTGCACGCGGATCTCAGGATGGTGGTAGGTGGCCACGCGCATGACATCTCGATATTTGCGCTTGAGGGCGGAGCAGGTGACGATGACGCCGGGAGTACCAGGCTGTGAGAGGTTCTTCAGAGCTTCTTCGCGGAGTGTCACGAGCCAGTCCCAGCGGTCTGCATCTGTCAGGGGTTGGCCTGTGGCCATCTTTTGGACATTGGCTGGGGTATGGAACTGATAACTCGGATTAGCTCAAGTCTGCTCACATGTGATGTTGCGCTTCACTCACAGTATCGCCTTCCAGGTATGGTAGGTCTTGAGTCTGGTGGAGGTACTCGGCGACTGATGTCTTTCCGCAGCCGGCTGGCCCTGTTATGACCCAGATGTGCTTGTGCCTGGGCGGAACTGTGCTGGAGGTTGAACTGGCATTGGTAGAGTTTGTCGTCATCTTGGTCAGGTCGCTCGATGGTTCCGACGGAGGTGTTGGCGGGAACTGTTGTTCATGGAGAAAGTTGTTGATAGGTTCTCGTGACTGCTGCATGATGGTGTGCTGGTGATGCCGCAATGAAGTATGGTCGGGCCTGTCTTTCTTCTCCTTTCTTCACAGTGTGGCGAACAGACAAAGCCAATTGGGTGAGATGCAGATATGCTTTCCTCGGATTATTCCTCAGTGTGTCAGGTACGTAGCACAGAGGGAGGCACGGGTTACAAAAGCGATGTGAGAGTGTGGCAGCCGACGGCCTTCGAAGTGGTGCTGCGCGGGCCATGAGCCCTTTTTAATATCGGAACGTGCTACTGAGACTGCCGGCCACGGCCACGCGAGCATCCAGGATCACTGAACCGATCCTCCATGGAAAGAACGAACGGCTTCTCCTAGCAACCTCCAAGCGAACGAAGAGACGGTAAGAAAGTGGCCTGGAGAAAGTTGGGGGTGCAGGTACGTTCATGCGGCAATTGATGGGTGGGCACTAACTTCTCGGCTGACATCTTCTAAAGGGCACCCGGACTAGCCCGATATGACTTCCCTTGCGTGGCCAGCGGGCCTGATACTGACGTAGTCTGACTGCTACTTAGCTGTCACGTACTCTGCCGCTACCCATTGACTATTTATGGGTGGCCTCAAACACCGACATTCACTGCTCGGCATCGTCAGGAAGGCAATTCTTTCCGGAAGGATATTTATCCGCCGAGATACCGTGTCTGCACAAATTGTGCTCTTTCATGCTTCAACATTCACGCTCAACATACATGACTATAGATCTCATGCTACATACGTACCCTCAACAGAACGCCTCCCAATGCAAGTTCATCACGACATCGCTGGAGAACATCACCCAGCCTTGATCCAGTAATGGGTCAACAAGAACGGCCCGATCTTTGTACACTTTTGTAGCCATAACGCCAGCATCCCACACCGGCCAATGCTTAGATCTTGTTGGAAGGGTACTCGACCTCATCTAGAGTCCTGAACTCCTCCTTGAGAGCACGCATAGATACGAATCTCGAGAGCAGAGTTGCCGAGCCTGCCTTGTCGTTGGTGCCAGATGCACGGGCACCACCAAATGGCTGCTGGCCGACGACAGCACCAGTGGACTTGCAGTTGAGGTAGAAGTTGCCGGCAGCGTTGCGAAGAGCGTTCTCAGCGAAGACCAATGCCTCTCTGTCCTTGGAGAAGACGGCGCCGGTAAGCGCGTAATCTGAGGAAGAGTCGATTGTTTTGCAGATCTCTGCGAAAGCATCAGGCTTGGAGTCATCGTACACGTAGACTGTCAGAATCGGTCCGAAGAACTCCGTCTTGAAGTTTTTGTGTGTTGGAGTTTTAGATACGTAGATGGAAGGGTGGATGAAGAATCCTTCGCTGCCGTCGTACTTGCCTCCAACCAAGAGCTCGAGGTCGGAGTCGCTGTTGGACTCGTCGATGGCCCTGGAAAGCTTGTCGAACGACTGCTGGTGGATGACTGGACCAATGAAGTTATCCAAGTGCTCTGGCGAGCCAATCTTGAGCTTCTTGGTCTCCTCAGCAAGCAGAGGCTTGGCCTCGTCCCACATGCTCTTTGGGAAGTAAGCGCGTGAGGTTGCGGAACATTTCTGACCTTGGTACTCGAACGCCCCACGGACAGTGTTGATCACGGCGTTGTTGACGTCTGCGGTTGGGTGAATGAGGTGGAAATTCTTGCCGCCAGTCTCTCCTACAATGCGTGGGTATCCGGTATATCTGCCCTCCGCAGTGCCCTGACCAATTTGGCCGTAGAGCTGACGGAACACGCCAGTCGATCCAGTGTAGTGAAGAGATGCAAACTCTTTGTGGTTCAAGACTGCTTTGGTGACTTCAACAGCGTCACCTGGTACGAATTGAATGACATTCGGCGGAAGGCCAGCCTCAAGGAGGATCTGGTAGACTAGCCAGTTGGAAGCAATGGCAGCAGGCGAAGGTTTCCAGACCACAACGTTGCCCATCAAGGCTGGTGCCGCTGGAAGGTTGGCCGCGATGGCTGTGAAGTTGAACGGAGTAATGGCATAAACGAATCCCTCAAGCGGCCTGTATTCGACACGATTCCAAACACCAGGAGCATGGTGCACTGGCTGGTGAGAGTACACCTCCTCGGCGTACTTGACGTTGAATCGCAGGAAATCACATGTCTCTGCAGCAGAGTCGATTTCTGCCTGCCATGCGTTCTTGCCCTGACCAAGCATAGTCGCAGCCATGATATCGTATCTGTATTTGGTGCTGATCAAATCCGCAGCCTTCAAGAAGATTGCAGCCCTGTCCTGGAATGGCATTGCTTCCCACGAGCTTTTTGCTTTTAAGGCCGACTCGATCGACTTCTGCACATCTTGCGCCGATGCTCCCGACCACGAGGCAATCGATTGCTTGTGTGCATGTGGCATTGGTTGCCCCGAGATACTCGAGGTCTTGATCTCTTTCCCACCAACAACGATCGGTACATCCAGAGGTGCTTTCGACTTGAGGCTCTTCATGGCATCGGCGAGCTTCTGGCGGTCGACAGAGCCTTTCTCGTAGTGTTTCTATGCAGGTGTCAGCCAGCTGGAGCACTCATGGTGCTGTCGACCCTTGCATACGTTTGGCTCATTGTTGACTGTTGGAATCTTGAAGCTCGCAAGAGTCGCAAGTCCACTCTTCTGACCGATAGCATTCTTGACTGGCGACACTCTCAAGGTGCTCGCAAGCTGATGCTTGCAGGTCTGCATTGTCTTAGTAGTCGCCATTGTTGAAGTGACTTGGTGTCGCAAGATGACCTTTCGCAGCAAGGACATTGACCTTAAAACAAACCATTCGAGCTCGCTCCTTGCTCGGCTACCAGCGGCCTTCGATAAGAGACGCGACCCTGGCATGGAGCTAGCAGTATACGGCATACTGCCTAACAATATGTGGCAGACATCTGCGGCAGCTATTGATGCCTGAGGTGGCACAGATCAAGCAGATTCTCACCCGAACGCCTGTCACTTAGCAGTCAGGAGGTAGCTGAACACCGTGAGGCTGTCGCGTTCCTGCGGGGTGAAAATCGCGGTGAACGGTATCGGCGCTTCTCTTTCTTTGCAATTCACGCTTGTCTGCGGATGTGAAGACGTCTGCGAATTCGAGATCACACCGTCTTCGGTAGCGACTTTGCGTGGTCCGAGTATCTGAGACAGACAAGGTCTTCTCCAGAACGATCATGCGGCGGGGAAGGATTAC
The DNA here is from genome assembly GCF_020509005.1 of Fulvia fulva. Taxonomy (NCBI): domain Eukaryota; kingdom Fungi; phylum Ascomycota; class Dothideomycetes; order Mycosphaerellales; family Mycosphaerellaceae; genus Fulvia; species Fulvia fulva. The sequence goes on from NC_063012.1 coordinate 4,207,298, forward strand.
CGAAGTGATAGCTTGAACGGAAGTTCATTCGATCAAACTACCGTAGATCGACCAGCATTGATGCTGGCTCCTCCAGAAGAGACTTGACTTTTTCTGCGCATCTTGCGCACTCAGCGCCGTCGACAACTCGATGATCAGCACTCCAGCTGAAGACGAGTTCTTCTCGCCGGATCAGGACCTCGTTCTCGTCGAACGCTGGAACTATCCTGCTTCTGCCCACGCCGACGATCCCAACTTGTGGTTCTGAGATGACAGGAGAAACAACACCACCACCGACCGACCCGATATTCGAAACTGTGAACGTTGCCCCACTGAAGTCTCCGGGTGCAAGTTTGTTGCTGCGAGCAGCTTCTGATAGCTGTCGCATCTTCGCAGCGATCTCAACTATGCTCAAGTCCTGCACGTTCTTGACCACAGGCACCAGAAGTCCGGAGGGCGAGTCGATCGCGATGCCGAAGTTGTGGCTACCTTTGTAGAGCAGCTCCGGCTTCTTAGGATCTTTGGTATTGAGAGATGCATTGAGAAGTGGATGTCGCAGGAAAGCCAAGCTCACAGCTTTCATGATGAACACGAGGTGCGTCAGCTTCTGCTCCGGTTTGGCGGTCTCGTTCAGTTTCTTGCGCAGCGCCGTCACTGCTGTCATGTCGGCGGCTGTGCTGTAGAGGAACTGTGGTATGTTCAAGGAGCGTGTCATTGCCTTGAACATCTGGTTCTGTACTGGCGTCAAGGACACCTTACGGTCCTCCTTCGACCCTTGCATTGCAGTATGCCCTGGACTTGAGGAGGACTGCGACCGCTGAACTGCGCCAGAGACATGGCGTTGCACATCTTCCTTCATTACTCTGCCATCCTTGCCCGAGCCTTGTATATTCGTGATTTCGAGATTGTGCTCTTTGACCAGGTGCCGCACAGCAGGTGTAGCCAGTGATCCTTTGTCGTGTTTGCTGGGTCGTGGTGTATGTTGTTGTGATTCGTGCTGAGCAGCTTTTGGCGCAGTTGATGACACTGGGGTGTGTGTCGCTCCAACGCCTTCTTGCTCGACCGCTTCGTGCTCTTCTGATGCCGCTCCATCCTGCTTCGGCTCTGGCTCTGTGTGCTCACTCTCTCGTTCTGCCTCTTCGCCAGTGCTTCCTAGCTTTGCCTCGTCCTCGGCACTGAGCTCGCTCTGGATGTCGATGTCTACTAGCGGCTTTCCCGTGATCGCCATGTCATCTGGGTCGTAGTACAGCTTCTTGATGACCCCGTCGAACGGGCTGGTGATCTCCACGCTGGCCTTGTCGGACTGCACCTCGCATAGCTTGTCGAATTGCTCGACGCGTGCACCTGGCTGCACAAACCATTGTATAAGCTGGCATTCGGTAATGCCCTCGCCGATATCAGCGAGCAGAAACGGTTTAACGACATCTAGTCTATTAGACGCGTGGAATTGGCGGTAGAAGAGTGGTCTAGGAAGTCCGGCTGGACGATGTTGCTGCGAACGGAGCACGCGAATGAAGGACGATCTAAAAGAGCTCATACTGGCAGTGCGAATGATGGCAAGGCCTGGAAGGTAGTGAAAGGACTTTACTACGGCACATCACGTTTTGCTTGAGGACTCGCAAAGTATATGGTAATACGGTAGAGGAGGGAAGCAAGGCAAGGCCGCGGGTACGCGATGGGATTCGGCTTAAGGGACCCTCTCTCCTGCGCTCGAATAGGCATCGGGTAAGAACGACGTCGTCACATGATCTGAAGAAATGTCAAATGGAGTGCAAGAGACTGGTCAATATGATCATCTTCCAGCACAAATGCTTAATCGATCTTCAGCTTTCTTCACGACCAAGAAGCATGAGTGTCAACGCTGAAGATCGCTGACCGGACTTCCATCAACCCCACACCACTCCATACTCCGTGTTCGGACTTTTCCAATGACCCCACGCAAAGCATGTGGAACAAATGTTTGAAGCCTATTGTCATTCCCTGTATAGCTGCGCTCCGCCAGCGCTGTGGCTGAGGTACCGTTTACTGGATGGTCTAGCCTTTTGGGTCAGCTAGCGATGGACGCGGAAATGAAGGATAGACTCACGCAGGGCAGAATGCAGCACTGGCAATCATCACCACACCAGCATGGCAGCTTGACCGGCGGCTTCACCGCACTTTTACTTTTGCTCATACTCGCGTTCGATCCAGCGCTCGTCGCAGAAGAAGTCGTTGATGGAGGCATCGTGGCGTGACGTCGGGCTTTTCTCCGCAGGATTCAGTTCAATTCAGCTGAGATGTTCGCGCAGGTCCAAGAACGTGTCCAAGAGTAAGAGGTGAGATGAGCTGTAGGATGCTAGGTAGATACTGGTCGCAGTGTTTCATGTCCAGCAGGAGTGGTTCAGTGTAGAAACAGAGGAAGAAGGTAGTCGTGTCGAAATGTTGGTCGTAGCTTCGCAGCGTCGACGTCACGCGCCACAAACGAGGCCAAGGACGGCACGTGTCGCGAGGCTATGCAGTATTCACATGGGATAGTCACAGCAAGCAACGACGTATATACAGTCCTGGGCATAGTTTTTACAACCCCTATATTTGCGCTAACCCCTTCCGGCTATCCATGTCCATCTCAGAAGGTGTTGCTACCTTCAATCTCATTATCCACACACTCACACACGCGCTATCTATCGCCACCATGCCGAAGGGACGCGTCTTTACCGAATTCGAGAAGGGCGAGATGTGGTCTCTTCACAAACACGCCCACTGACCGCTGCAGCAGATTGCAGACGCCCTTTACACTAACAAAGGCTCTGTCTCTTCAGTAATCTCATGGCTTAAAAGAGTGCTACCTTCCACACCGAAGAAAAGAGGCCCACCACCTGTAATCAACACCTCCAAGCGTCAGCGACTTGTCTATCGAGCCACCACTGATGGCAACAGCCGCCGCCTACGATACGAACAGATTGCCGCGATAGAGGGCATCTTTAGCGACGTCCGGACAGTAAGAGCTACGTTTAAGAAGGAGGGCTTCTTACGATATGTCGCAACACGCAAGCCGTTGTTGACTGAGAAACATAAGGAGGCACGGCTTCGATAGGCAAGGGCTCATATTAAATGGACAGTGGAACAGTGGGCTCAGGTCCTTTAGACAGATGAAGCTTCATTCAGGTGTGGAATACTCGGACAGGTCTATGTGACACGTAGGGCAGATGAGGCTTATCACGAACACTGTCTTACAGCACGCTTCCGCAAGTTCTCAGCCTGTATGATATGGGGCTGTATCTCTGCAGATGGACCTATAGAAGTCCATATATTCGAGAAGGGCTCTGTCGACGGTGAGGTGTATCGCAGCCAGATTGTCCCTCTTATCCACACGGCAATTGAGAAGCAGCGAGTGTCAACAGGCTCGTAGGACTGCATTGTTATATAAGACAACGCCTCAATCTACAAGGCGAAGGCAACGGTGAGTCTATTTAAGGAGAAGGGCCTACACCTTATGGAATGGCCAGCTGATTCACCAGATCTCGACCCGATTGAGAATCTATAGGCTCTTCTTAAGCATAGGGTAGGTGCTCATTTTCCTACAACACGAGATGAGGTAATAGCTGCTATCAAGATTGAATGGGCCAAGCTCACACCTGAGGACATACAACGTATATACAAGAGTATGCGAGAACGCTGCGAGGCAGTAATAGCCAACAATGGAGGACACACCAGGTGGTGAGCTACGCCAAGCAGTGGATACATCCTTCCTAATGAGGAAAGGTGGAAGAACAGGGGTTGTAAGCACTATGCCCAGGACTGTATAGTCGCGTGGAAGCTGACTAACGTATCATGCACAGACAAGTCGCACGTGCTCAGCCACAATGCCTCAGCGACAGACTGCTCCTTTGCTGCACAAGAAGCCAGCACAAGTTGCCAAGCCAAAACCTTGCATAGAGTTTCCATGCGGGCCAGGATGCGACTGGTGTGAATATCAATGCTTCTGGTAGGACTACGCTAATATTTGGCAGCGCTTTGTGTTGCATTCCCTGCACGATCATGTGATGAACATATGGCGGTGAGCCCTGATATTTGACCAGAAAGCCATAGTCATGCATGCTTGAGAATATTCTTCATGTGTCTCATGCTTCGTAGGTGAGTGTACATAGATCTTCATCCACGGCTTGGCAGGCCAATGCCTGGTCTTGTGCACATTCGACTCATGCTCGTGAGACGATAATTCCAAGTTCTCTACACTTCTCTCCAGGTCATCCCGGCTCGTTCGTCGAACGGTGTCTTAGCCGCGTGGGAGTCACCGAAAGGATCGTCGTCGTCTTCATCGTCGTCGTCGAGCTTTGCCGAAGCTACGGGCGCTGGCACTGGCGGTCTCGAAGGCATCGAAATGGCTGCTGGTGCTGCAGGTCTTGGTGGCTTCACGGGCGGTGCCTCACTCAGCGAAAGACCTGCCAGTTGGTGCTGAGCACTACTAGTACGAGCATGACCACCAGATCCTTTGATCCCGTCGGCATTCTCCCATGCATCGCTATCACTATCGTCGCTGATACTTCGATCCATAATTTCGTATGTAGTGAGAGCCTTGACAAGCTCGTCGTTGGCATTGACTAGACTGCCAATCCATTCGTCAGATTCGACGTGTTGGATGTAGTATAAGATCTTGCGCCTCAGGTTCTTGCAGGCTTCTACTCGCTTGAGCACTTCGATGTTATTCGAGACCCTCTCGCTTTCTCGATTGATTAGCTGGAGACCATTCATCAGGTTGGTGGAAGCAATTGATGCTTGAGCAATGGATGTAGTCATGTTCTCTTTCTCCTTGGAAAGACTGAACGGCTTCCCTGTCTTGTCTTTCTTCTCCTTGAATAACTTATAAGAGAAGCCTGACGAGGTAGGCGTCAATGTGACAGGTCGTGAAGGCGCAGCGGACTGACCTAGTTGCTTATCCTTCAAATTTGATCTCGAGCGAGACGATGATGAAGGTTCCGCAAATGGTGACTCCTGGTCTGGATCTGCAGGAATCTCTCGCAGCACTTTCTGCCGCGCAGCTTCAGGCCTTGAGGTCTTTGGAAACTCCTTGTACAAATTCGCTATTCGCTCGAGACCAGCTGTGTTCCTGTACGCATTTGCCCACTGTGCAAAAAGGACCCGGCACTTTTGGCGTACGGTCGCATCGACCATATCATCACGAGCCATGAGACGTAAACGTTCCAACAAGGGCTCGTCCGCGAATGTCCTCTGGAATCTGCCGCCTGCATTCTGGATCAAACCGTCGAGAATCACCAGCGATCTGATTTGCCTTTGTGCATTGCCATATTTGCTGTGTAATGTCAGTACACACCCCGGGCGCAAACGATGGTTATGGTCTCACAGCTTCTTGCGAAGCGCTCTAGCTGCTTCTGTAGGTCCCGATTCCTGGATGCGGATGACATCCACGAGGTCAATAACGCCGCCAATATCATCTTCCTCGTACTGCTCGCTCGTATATCGATCTATCAGAGCTGTGATTGCCGTGTAGGGCTTCTTTGATGAGCCGCTGAACATGTTCCAGTGGTTGTCGCCGGGAGTTGATGGCTGCAAGACTGAAGTCGATCTGTGCCGCAATAGCTAGCCCAGTAGCTAGCAAAGGGTATCTGTATGCCAGAAGGGGAGCTGACAAGCATTCGTGACTGCCTTGTCTGGTGATTGCCGCTGATGAATCGCTGTTCGGCTCTGGTTCCGAGTGTCCTCCAGCCACTGGATTCGTGGTCTGACCCAGGGGACTGCACAGCGGTCAAGTGTCTTCTGTAATGTGTAGTCTTTATGTCCTTAGAGCAGTGCAGGATGCTTCCAAACGATACTATCAAGATAGTGGGTGTTGGCGAGGTTGCGAAGTCGCAACGCGTCCATGTGACGAAGTGTCTTGCCGAGGTCGGTCCGTACCGGGTGTTCCTGCCTAAGTGGCCCTGGAGAGTCCCAATTGACCTCACCTTCTCTTCCGCTAACATCACAATTCACGTTGACAGATTTGGCATCGTAATCTTCGCGCTCACCCATCGATGGCATTCCTGCCGTGATGTGGACTGGATGGAGCGAGCAGGAAGTGCGTGGTGATGCAGCAGGTCAACCAGCTGCGATCCAATCGTACAAGCCGCCAGGTACATGCAACGTCAGCCAGGTTCAACATGGGCTTCACAGCCATCAATACAACTAGGGCAGGCGGTGATACAGCGTCGACGGCTTCTGGTGAAAGAGGCAACCAGGATGCTGCCAGTCCTGCGACCATTGCCTCGGAATATCTTGGCCGTGGTCAGGCTGAAGCCACTGCTGCTCCAGTGGCAGCAACGTCCAAGAAAGTCGGCACAAAAGGCAAAAAGCGTGCTGCAACGACAACGGGAACTACCCAGAAGAAGCGGCGCAAGTCGAGCAATGTTGATGATGGCCTGCAAGTTATCAAGGCTCGTCCTCCCAACGAGCCGAACGAGTCCACCAATCCGTCAAAGCCACTGGCTACGGTGATCACAACTGGGAGCATGCCGAAGAAAAAGTTGTCCGCAGTTACGAAGAAGCGGAAGGACGACTCGCAATATGTAGGTGGCGATCTTGCTGAGGACTTGCCGAGCAAGGCAAAACCTGTCTCGCTCTGTGCTCAAACGACTTCAATGGATACGCTCGATTCAACATCAGCGCGGACGTCCATAGACTCTGTCAAGGCGAACGCCGGACAGAGCATCACTGTGTACCAGGATCCCTCTTCCAGCATATCTCATCAATCGAATGTGGAACATTCGCAACCGTTGCTGCACGATGCTACCAATGTACAGGCAAACGCGAAGAGGAACCAAAATCCTATCGGTAGCAAGACTGACAGGATTCAGGTGAGAGCGTCAGACTTTCGTCCATCATCTTGGAGAAGACGTTTGTGGCAGTGTCTAACCATGCATCTAGGCGGCCACTACTGATGCTGCTGTTGATGCTGCAAGCACCGCAATGAGACGCAGCGCCCGCGCCAAGCCGTCAGTCAATTATGTAGATCAAGATGGTTTCATCACGATCGAAGATACCGAATCGTCAGACGATGGTCTTGCACAACGCCGCAGCACGACGACCCGTCGAAGAACACGAAGCTCAGAGAAAATCGGCGCAGACGATGGCTTTGGCGAAATCGACGACGATGATATCTTGGAATCAGCCATGACCATTGACGATGCAATAGTCAATCGACCAGCAACGCCACCGCCTCGTGGCCGCAAGCAGAACATGCGTGATGTCGATGAGCATGAAGACTATGGCGGTGCACTGTTGACCACTGACGACCTTAAGCTGTTAGGTAAGTCGCGTGATCTCTGCCGTTCTCTGCCATCAACGTAATCTTCAGTCGATGACCACAGCTAATATGATCAAGCGCAAATCAAAACCAAACACACTTCAAAGGAGCCCACAACCAAACCCATCGTCCGCAACCCTGTCCCACCCCCTATCTTCGACCGCTCCCCTCTTTTCGGCGCCTCCAATACCACCCTCCTCCGAACCTGCTTCCGCGTCGGCGAAGCCCTCAATACTGGGTCTCAAGCAGTCCGCGCCAATGAAAATGTCATCATCGAACTATACGCTCGCATCACATCTTCCTGGCGAGACACACCACCTGGTCGGAAGCAACATTTTGTTTTCAAGGATCTATATCATGACAAGCCGCCGTATCTGGAAGGCGTGTTTGAGTTGTGGGATCAGGCGCAGCTTTGGGATCTAGATAGTAAGCCGTTTCTAAAAGCGGAGGAGAAGAGCGGGATGATGTGCAGGGCGATCGCGAGGATGAGGAGAGAAGGGATGAAGTGGAAACTGGAGGTGCTGAGCGTGTGGGAGGCGAATTGGGAGGATGTTGACTTTGTTGCTGGCGTTTGCAACGGAGATGTCACGAAGGATGGTGATGAGGAGTGAGCCATTGATTGATGGGTATCTGGGGTGAATGTGGAGTATGATGTTGCTATCTGGGGTCATTATTTGGAGGGTTGCTCGGAAATGATGTGAAGAGGAGGAGATAAGAGATACGTTGCTTTCGTCGGGTACCAGCAGAGCTATTCAAGTCTACCAGCCACGCGTCACCTTCTATTCAGCCATCTTGACTTCCTCCACAGCCGACACCAGTTCCGGCACATCATCTCCCTGCACGGCCCTGAACAACTTCGCCTGTCGGGGGTACACTCTCTTGTACATCCTGACCGCCACTGAATCCAACGGATTTACCTTGCCATCAAACGTCGCCTTGAAATACCCGTGCGTACCAAGAGGCTCTTTGACATATCCACTTCGTCCCCTCTTCGTCCAGAGTTGCAGAGCACGGAAGTATTCCACGTCCTCGTTGGAGAAGAACATGTACCGGATGGTGACAAGTTTCTTGTGGATCTTGTACGGGTGTCCTGTGAGGATAATGCGCTTGGCGATCACTCGAGACGTGGATGGTGCCAATGTGGTTCCTGTGGCGATCATTTCGAGCTCTGATGAGGGTGGCGTGTCACAGAGCTGGCCGTTCGGATATTCGCTCTGATCGGGAGACTTGAAGAAAAGGCAAGGCACACTACCCCATGTTACGGGTCCGATGAAGGTTGCAACTGCAGTGCGGCCTGGATGGAGATATCGATCGAACTTGTGGACGTTGTTCGGGGTGTTGCCGCCTTGTGAGAAGAGTGGATTGATGACTAGACGGCGAGGACCGCATTGCATGATCATTTCGGTCTTGGATTTGATCGGCCCTGGATAATCCGAGGAAAGAGATATGGAGACATTAATAGCCGAGCGCTTGTGTTCGTGTTTGAGGAGGGAGTATAAAGCCGTCGGTGCTGGGAGCGCCTGAAGCTCTGCGACGCGATCTTGTGGGATGCGAACATAGACGCTGACTCTGGAACCCGGCTTGACGCCACCAAACATGGCCTCCTTGACTACTCTATTCTTGACGGACTTGTAGTCCATGATCTCCAAGAGTCTGTTCCAGTCCTCAGGCTCGTATGGTCTGTCTTCCTCGGTCTCCCAGTGGCTTGTCCGCAAGCTCTTCAAGCCTCTGTAGCGTGCTAGTCTCTCTCGTGCATTCATGCCTGGGTGGAGCTCGATCTCGTCCGGAAACTCCAGGTCATCCTCAGCATCATCGCGGCGTTGCTTTCGGTACGCCTCGATCTGATCTGCCTCATCCTCGGGTGCATTGTCCGCAAAGTACTCACTCTGGGGGTATTCAGTTGGCGCGCCTTCCGTAGGCTCTTGCATGAAGTCGTCAAAGTGGCCGTCCGCAGGTCCAGCTGCAGGTGCTTCTCCGTTCAAGCTCATGTCATCATCATCGTCAACATCTTCTAGATCAGATCCTGAGTCAGATACATCATCCAAGTACCATGCTGCTTGGTATTTGCTCGTCCCGCGTGGTAATCGTTTGGGTGCTGGTACAGCATCTCTCTCGTCATCATGGAAGTAATGGTGGTCGTCCAGAAGTACCGCTTTGCGTTCTGAGGGCGCGATTGATGCGGTGGGGACATCGTCCATGGTCGCCTCCTCTGGAGCAAGCTCCGCTAAGTCATCCTGCTCTTCTGTCGGTGTCTCCAGGGTGATCTCACCAGCAGGGGTATCAAGTGCCATTTCGTCCGTCTTTGTTCGCTTGGACTTGGTGGGAAGTGGCGCTGCGGTGATCTTCTCAAGCTGAAAATCGCCCCAGTCCCCCAGTGTGACCAGGCGGTCTGCTTTGAGGCCTTTACCACGCACATGGCCAGTGACCACATATTGCTCACCCTCCCAGCGTGCATCGTCCAGGCGCATCCAGCTCCGGTCTTCTCGCCACCGAATGCCCTTGGGCATGAGTGTGCACAGCGAGCGCATGACGTTGCTGCAGTCTTGTCTGTTGCTCAGGTCATGTACCTTGTCCTGCGAGGCGAAGAAATGGGTGATGTAGCTCTTCAGACTCTTGACGACATCCGGCCTCTTCTTCACTGGCTCCACCTTATCGAGATTGTGCACTCCCGTCAAGACTGTACCCACGCCCTGTGACTCAATCGCTCGCAGCATCGACTCTCCAAGCTCATCGACCTCATCATTTGCGCTCAGCACAAAAAGCACAAAGTCGGCACTTCTGCATGCATCCAGTGTTGAGAACAGCTCCCGTCGCGGACAGATGTACTGCACCTTTTGCTTGAAGCGAGGCACCTCGGTAGCCTTCGTTACATCCTGTGCCTCGATGCCTACACTTTCATTCAGGCGCTGGGCGACAGACTCGACATGGCTATCACCGCAAAGCGCGACCAGTGCCACAATGCGTGGCGCGCCATCTTTGCCTGTGAAGACAGCTCCCTTGTCCTCTCGATCGGCATGGTGGTTGATCCTCAGCTGCCTGGCACGGTTTCGGCGATCAATCTTCGACATGACTTGCTGGTGTGGCGTCTTGCGCGATCCCGTCTCGAGTGACTCGACTTTGCCCTTGCTCTTCTCCTTCAGCGCGCCTTTGGTAGCGTGCTTCGTCTTGAAAGGTTTGTTGGTGGACTTGGTCGTCGAGCGGTGATGATGCTGGTCTTGCGCCATATTTGTACTTGGCTTACTATCGTTGCCGGCCTTGAATCGATATGGCAGTACACTCATGCTGTTCGCGGACAAGGGAAAGTGTGGGTGTTTGTTGGGGAGCGACAATTTCGAGTCGTTCCTTCCCTTATCGATAAGCTCGAAACTCTAAATGCGCCAAGGGAATGAAAACTCGAGGAGTTCCATGGTCCCCCATTCACAGCCATTGCGACCACATGCAACCAGTCTTGTGGAATGCAATACGCCGAGACTATCACGGCGTTCCAGACGAAGGTAGGGCTTCTAGGGCGGCTCTACGAATGTCACAGAGATGAAGGCAACCGCCGCGTCCTGTCGAAATCGAAAGAGTCATTGCCATCAACGTCTACAGACGCAAGACTCGACCGCACGCCAACCCCTACAGATCATGGCTGTACCGAAGCGCAGCGCTAGATCCCAGACGACATCTCTGTGTGCAGAGGAATGAGTATCATGCTGTCTGCTTAGAAACCCATAGACCTGTGCACGTGTAAGTAGATGTATGCTGCAATTTACAGCAATGATGACGTTGAACTGAGCTCACCGTCGACAGTCGACATTGGACTGCAGTCTTTTATCAAGCCACTTTTTAGAGTCGGCTTTCAAACAGACTCCTTCTCTCAGGCCAGACCACATTGTCGCACTACTAACAACAGACCCTCTAACACCATGGCATCCGTCGAACCAGTCTACCGCATCCGATGCTCTTGCAATCAGTACCCATGGGGCAAGACCGGCAAAGAGTCAATTGCTGCCAGACTTTGTGAAGGGCAGGGAGGTCAGTTCTCATCAGCGCCTACTACTGAACAAATGTACTAACAGAGGTAGGCTGGGATGGCGATGGCCCAAAGCAAACCTTTAAGATCGACGATAGCAAGCCATACGCTGAGATGTGGATGGGTACCTACCCAGAGCTTCCTTCATATGTCGCAGATACTGGCGAGGACCTGCAAGCTTTGATTGACCGTAACCCAAAGGAGCTTCTCGGCGAGGAGGTCATGCAAAAGTTTGGTCACTCCAACCTGCCATATCTGCCCAAGGTCCTTTCCATCGCCAAGGCACTTCCACTTCAGCTTCACCCGAACAAGGAGAAGGCCGCTGAGCTGCACAAGAAGAAGCCAGATGCCTTCACAGATCCAAACCACAAGCCAGAGATTGCTCTCGCCTTGGGCAAGTTCGAGGCTTTCTGCGGCTTCAAGCCACTCGAAGACATGAAGAGCTTGCTTGAGCTCGAGCCTCTCCAACAATTCTTGTCTGGAGACCAATTGTCGAACTTTACAGACAAGCAGCTCAAGACAGTCGTCCGCAACATGCTCACCGCCGACGATGCAACGATCAAGAAGACCTACTCCGCGTTGACCTCTCTCGACAAGTCTCGGTACGGTAAGCAATCCCACATCCCAGAGCTTGCACCACGCCTCGCAGAGCAGTACTCCGAAGCCGACCCAGGAGTCCTCGTTGCCCTCATCACCATGAACTACCTAGTTCTGCAGAAGGGAGACAGCATCTACATCCCAGCCGATGGCATCCATGCATACCTTGCTGGCGACATCATCGAGTGCATGGCACGATCGAACAATGTGCTGAACACCGGCTTCTGCCCAACGAGCGAGAGAAGCAACGTCGATCTCTTCATGGACTGCCTGGCCTTCACACCACATGCAGCTGAGGATGCAATCTTGAAGCCACAGCAGTACAAGAGAAGCAGGAACGGGCATACACAGCTATACTCTCCGCCAATGAGCGAGTTTGATATGCTGCAGACTGAGATTGGTCCTGGTCAGGACGAAGTTCTTGGCCCTGCTGGCGGTGCAAGCATTCTCATTGCAAGCCAAGGTAACGGCCATCTCAGAGCGCAGGGCAAGGAGTACGAGTTGGCAGAAGGTAAGTGCTTTTCCACCCATGGAGAAAGAGCCTTGTCTCCCATTCATTGTATCCGGATCTAAGCTAATGATGATGAACAGGTTCCGTGTACTTCATCGCACAAGGAGTCGGCTTCGAGCTTGCCAGCAAAGGTGGCCAGCTTCTCGTCCACACTGCCTTCGTCGAGGGCAGCACCAAGTAGACGCAGCATGAAGCTTACGAAGCGACGACGAAAGAGATAGATGTAGTATAGTGAAAGGATCACAAGATCTTCTGTACAACACAACCACTCGGCTATGGCGATCATGCAGCTACCCCTCTCCCTTGTGGCACAAGCTACTCTGCACCACATTCCACGCGTGCCACGTTTCAGGTACTGCTGAGAACTACTTTGACAGGGATACCATCTGGTCATTGTCGAATTCACAGCGGTCGAAGATCAAGATGACGAACCAGTTCGAAGCGTTGGCCAAAGAAGTCGCCCAGGAAGCACAAGTGCTGTGCGACTTCCTCAACGAGAGGGGATACTACCAACCAGCTTTCAATCAGGGAGGATTCACTGAGTTCGACGAGTTACCTGAGGAGATTGAAGTATCCAGAAAAAAGCTCCAAGCTGCGGCAAAGGCTGTGCATGACCTTGTCGCCGGGCCTGAAGCTTTTGTCAAGTCTCTCTCACACAATGTATGGAGCCAACATGGCCGCCTCGATACATGGTGATCTGCTTATCATGGGACTAGTACCACGATACATCAACACTTCGCTGGCTCCTCAACTTCAAGATTCCGGAAGCTGTACCTCTCCGTGGAAGCATTGCCTATGCGAAAATCGCCACGAGATGCGATGTGAACGAATCACATCTTCGGAGGGTCCTGAGATATGCTATGACGAACCGCCTCTTTCGCGAGGTTGACACTGATGAAATCGCTCACACGGCATACTCCGCTGTCCTTGTAACGGACGAGCATCTCAGGGCTACGGTGCAGTATACCACAGATGAAGTCTTCCCTACCTCAGCGAAGCTGGTCGAAGCCCACGAGAAGTGGATGGTCAGATCAGAGAAGAACAAGACTGCATTCCAGGTAGCTTGGAACACGGATCTGCCACAGAGAGAGTATCTCGAGCAAAAAGGTCTGGAGGATCGTCTAAAGGCCTATACCAAAGCCCAAGAAGTCATCGACACGTCCTTACCATACGATATGGATCACACCATCACGACTTACGAGTGGAGCAAAGTGCGCAGACTCGTATGTATCGGCGGCGCAAGCAGCCCAACCGCCACAATTCTAGCAAGACACTTTCCAAACCTGAGAATCATGGTCGAAGACCTCCCTGATATCGCGCAGAAAGCGCAGGAACAGCTGCCTGGGGAGCTGGAGCGAAAACTATACTTTACGGCGCATGATTACACTTCTCCCAACCCCCAGCCCGATGAAGTCTCCGGGGCGGATGTATACCTCCTCCGGGATGTCTTGAGTCATCACTCTGATGAGTACGCCACGAAGACGCTGGAGGGTCTAGTGGAGCTGCTTCAAGACGGCGCCAAGCTGTTGATTCTCGATACGGTCGTGCCGGTTGCGGGAAGTTTGGCGGTGGAGGAAGAGAAGGAACTCGGCGCGAGAGACCTGGACTCTATGATGACTGAGAATGGGAAGTTGAGAACGTTGGATGACTGGGAGAAGTTACTTCATCAGGCTGACGCAGACCTTGTGATCAGCTCGGTGACGCAACCGGAGGGCAGTGCCTGGAGTGCATTGGAGGTTGTGTTGGAGGTGAGGGATGAGTGATGGGAATCCAGATGCTTGAGATGGGAGCAATATAGATGCATAGATGCATTAGAAAGCAGTAGACCAGGACCAGGAAGTATCATCTCCAAGGTCGTGATTCGTCACTTCATACCAGTACTAGATACAGACACAACGAGAACCAGCCGTGACACCCTTTGTAACATTGACTCCATATCCTAAACTATCCGCCAAACAATACGAAGCAAGCGATTGACCCCAACAGGGAGTCTGGGTATCATTAGACAATAAACATCAAGCAATGCACACGAACAAAAAGACTGATCTATCAAGTCGCCCTCCTGATCAACAACTCCACAGCACGATCCAGTCTGATGCCATCCCCCATGTCTGTCATCCGAAGAGCATTCTTTGCCTGTCCTTCCGTGAACCCAAGCTCGACGATCCTAGCCACAGCGGTGTCACTCGTATTCTCCGCGATCCCGCGCAGACCACGGAGACCCAGACCGTGCTCTTCGATGATCGGGCTGATCCGTCGTGGTGATGCCCACAGCGATGCAGCATTTGGTGAGATAGGAGCCGGCGGAATCGGTGGAAGATGTTTCGACGTCGCAGCCGAGGAGCGTCTTGAGTGCGATGGACTGTGATATAATGCGCCACTCTTGCGGGAGTACATACTCATCGGCCGCTCGGAGTTCATGTCGATCAGCGGGAGACGCTTGTACTCACTGCTTTGGCGTCTCAGGCGGATCTCCGCTGCGAGGGACGCCACGCGTTGACGACTTCGTTCCTTCTTCTCCATTTCGACCGGGTCCTGCATTCGTAGTTTCGCAAATGCGATTTGTTCCTCGTACGTCTTGGCGACAGGCTCCTTGAGGAAGTTGGATCGGCTGCCCGTGTAGATTGGTGCTGTCCAAGTGGTCCAGCCGTTCTCTTTGGCGAGCTCAAAGCCGGCTGGATAAGGTTGGTCGGCCCACTCTGCCATTTCGAGTACGACGGCGGGGCCTAGTGTCATGAGGTATGCGAGCCACTCTTCGAGGACGAGATTCTCCTTCTCGACATCTCCCTCGACGACATCGCAGTCCGCGAAGACGCCGAAGAGGCGTGCTTGTTCGATCCGACCGCTGTAACCGTGCAACAGAACCATCAGGCAGGTCCAGATCTCGGTCATGTCGTAGAGCTGAGTGGCGTAAAGTCCTCCTGCATTGGCCTGCGCGAAGTGATCGGGGGCGTTCAGGAGCACGCTGCCCATGTCGAAGTCTAGATTGGTGTTGACTGTGGCTACGCAGCCTTGGTTGTTGGCGAGCAGACCTCCTTTGAGCCAATCAATCTGTCCGGTGATATCGTCTTCGCGACCTTTTTGGCACCCGAAGATCTGGCAGAAGGTCCAGATGCGCCAGAAAGCATCATTGAAGCGGCCAGCATTAGGGTGACTAGGTGTGGAGAGAGCGAAGGTCGTCTCTCGTCGGATAAAGGTCTGGCATCTTTGCAGAATCAGACTCTTCAGGCTCTCGATCACGCCAAGATCTCGTCTGTGGCAGCGCATGTATGTCAAAGGTGAGTGCTCGAGTTGCGATGATGCTTTACTGGAGTCCGTGCCGTGGATATTGCGCTCGGGTGGACACCACTCTCGAAATTCCGAGGCTGCTGCAGATTCGTTGAAAGCGACGGTGCGGATCAGGTCCATCTCATTCTCCTTGTAGACCCGGTACATGCCCTTGTTGATGATGGCCGTGTTGAAGAGATCGTCGAGCGTCCTCAGCGACGCCAGAATGTTTAACAGCACATTCTCCGCCGAATTGGACAGTACTCCGCTGCTGATGGGGCCGGGTACAGTGTCGGAGTCAGCCGTAACGTCCTGCTCAGTGGCATGGTGCTCGACCACTTCATTCTCAGAGTGATCGCCGGAGGATGCTGGCACTACATCAGTAGGTAGATGCTCTGTGGTTGGTACACCCAGCGATGCGCTGCGAAACTCTCCGGACTTGTTGAAAGCGGCGAGCGAGATGCTTGCGCTCTTCCTCAAAGTTGGTGTTGTCGCAGACGACTGCTCGGGAAGTTTGACCTCCGTCTCGGACCTTCGACGCACTGGCAGTTGCGGAGAAGGCAGGGTTGTGATGTTCCTTGCCTGTCGCGGACCTTTCCAGTCCCTCTTCCGTGAACGCTTCGGAATCGTAGGTGCACGAACTGGAGGCTGCACGACTTCACGAACACTGTTGATGCGCTTAAGAGAGCCAGTCTGAGATTGCATAGCAGAGTCAACTCTGGACTCAACTTCTGCAGGTTCGTCACGTTCTGGAGTGCTCCGAGAGAGTTCGTCGTGAAGCTCCTCCTCAGCCTGGCTGAGTGTTGGGCTTGCAGAGTTCATGTCTCGATGATGGACTGCACACAGACTCCCATTGCAAGCGTCGGGCGCGGTTTGCATAAAGTCCCGATCACAGCGATCGAGCTCGCTCATAGACCGGCTATGCTTAATGGATGGGTTGGCCGGCAGCAGGTCTGTGTCCATGTCCAGCCTTCGCGATTTCGAGGCTCGGTGCTTCTTGACAGCAGGTCGCGTCAGTGATCGTTCTGGCGTTGGTGGTGGGAGTGGTGGCAGCTCCTTCTCAAGCTGCTCTGGTGTACAGGACAATCCCAATGCCTCCACACTCGTTGCTGAGCTGCGACGGCTGTAGTAAGATGCATCGTCAGTATTGGCGCAACTGCTCGATGTCGATGACCGCGAGTGCCTGGGCATGTGTCCGCGGTGGGGTGGTATTGGCACGTTCCGCCGTGCTTGGGGTACCATTTCCGGAGTTCGCCCTGCTTCTAATGGTGAAACCGTCTCGGCTTCGTTCAACACGATTGCCGGGGTCGTCCGCGCGAACTTCGAAACAATACTTGCCGGGGCGACCGACTTTATCACGCGACGAGGCTGTGGTTGTAGTATCGTGGAGACTGTCTGGTCGTTCACCAAGGGTTCGTCCAGAGGTATCGTCACTGAGAGATGTGGCTTGCGAACAAGTCGATGGACGTGGGAAGGTGGTGCACCCGATGTTGGTCGTACGCATGTGAAGCCAGTCTCTTCGATCTGTTCCTCTTGCTGCTCAGCGTCCAAAACGTCTTCATCCCAGTGCACGACGCCATTGACCCAAACCCCAATTCGAGATGCAGACTCCCGTCTCTTTCGTGAGCTCGATCGATGTGTCCGTGCAGTGGCGCTCTTGCTCTTGATCATGTCTTTCTGGATTGGAGTGCTGGGTTGAGAAGCAGTCAAGGCAGTCAGCGTTGGTGCATGATCGCTGATGGCGCTCAGTATCTCGTCGTTCGGGCTCGTTGCGATTTCTTCCTCGAGAGGAGTCATCGTGATGGTCTTTGCTCGAGGTACTGCATTGAGGATTGTGCCTTTAGGTGTTCTGGGAGCAGCAGCCGACTTTGGTGTCTTGGGACTTATGCTGCGAACACTCATCCTCCTGCCCACCCAACCCTTCTGCCTTTCATTCATAGGCTTCGGCTGTCTCATGGCTTCTTGAGCAATGAAGGGCAGACTTGGCTCAGTTGTCTCGCCACCCTTTCTACTGAAGATGGAGAGGCTTCGCCGAACTTGGCTTCGAGATGTTGCGATTGAGTCGCTCACGACAGGCTCTACGGTCGTAGCATCAACGGACGCAGCATAATACCGATCAGGGGCCATCTTTGCTGGACAAGCGGCCAAGGTAAGATATTCGTAGTGCTGCAGGTACCAACCATCCGTCAACTATCGCTGGGTTGTCAGCAATGGCCTGATGATGCTTCAAACGGAAGCTCACCTTCCAGATGGCTGATGGCACGCGGGTAGGTGGCAAAGAAGTCTTCCGGGTGGTTGGCTTCCACGACCCTCCGTCCCAGGACGTGTCTGTGTTGAGAATGCTGATGACGGTTATTCTGAGCTTGAGCTCTCGGTACGAAGATAGTGAAACATGTGCCTGGCGATACTCACAACTTGGCTGTAGGCGAGCAGGCGCAGCAGTCGCGAGGAAGAAGACGGGGCCATGGTGGATGGATACAAAGCCGAGTGCTACAGTACATACTTCCATCAGAGCTGACGACCCCGGGAACACAAGGCATGAGCCCTGATAGCGGCGCTCGATGCCAGGATAAGCACCGTCATGCCTGCCGATGCCCGTTTCGCACCAATTTTAGTGTCAAAGCTGGAGGCTGAGTTTCTCGGCTCCGCCAGGCTGCCCGTGCTCTGTTGGTACTTCACGACAAGTTCCTTCAAGACGTCAGTACTGTTGGTTTGAGGATACGATGTCGATGAAGACGCAAGGCTGGACGAGCGATGGAGACGACGAGAGCGGCAAGAAGAAGTCCAAGGAAGGCGCATTGGCTTTGACTTTGGCACCTTGAAGCCTTCAAGGTTGACCTTGATGATTCTCGTGCGAAGGACGGGCACCCTTCACCACACGTCTGCATACGTAGATGATAGGCGTTTGCCGGCGGCGCATAGACTAAGTTCTACAGCGTGCGCGTGGGAGTCCATCGTACTGTATGTAGTTCACATGGCACGCCGAAGTGCATACGCCTCCGGGCTTCCGTCTGAAACCCCGACGACAACATCGCTGATATGCACAAGCCGGGAATACAATACATGAGACCAAGACGCTGGCTGACTGCAACCTCCCAGTCCACGGTAACAGCTCGCTTCCATCCCGAGTCCCGACAGGCTTGAAGTCAGCTTCGCGGGTCAAAGTCGGCAACTGCTACCACTGTAAGTCTGTAATGGAATGTACATGGACAGAGCATCTCGCCATCGATGACTCGCTCAGCAGTCAGCACCCAACAATAATGCAATGCAATGCAATGCAGAGCTCGTCAGCTTGCCGTGTTGGTCTTGTCGTTCAATGTTGTCTTCATGTCCGCACTTCCTTTGCCCGCTCTCCGACCGAACGTCATAAGTAACATCTGCCGGAATATACGCCGCTTCGACAGCCAACAAAATATCCTGGTCGTGAGAGGATGTACCCGCGCGCTACCGAAATGCTGAGCAACGAGCATCCGAAATGACCGTGGTAGATGTTAGCCGGGTCGGCCGTCAACATCCACAACCAAACCAATGCCCTATCGATACATCTCATCATCACTCTCCCCATCCGCATCCGCATCCTCCCCAAAATTCTCCAGCTTCCTCTTCTTCGCGGCATCCCAAACATGTCCCATCATCCTTCCATTACTCCCTCCCTCTTCCAACCGCACATCCGGCAAACCACCCTCCTCCTCCTCCTCCGCCTTTCCACCCACACTCCCCCGCTTCGTTCCACTACCCTTTTCATACCCAGTAGTACACCACTTCGGTCTATTCTCCTCAACACAAACCCAATCTCCACTGTCTAGACAATCCTTATCGAAGTGATCCCCAATATGCTTGAACCTCGCATCCCACGCATTGCCCACCTGCTGTAGCATTCCACCCCTCTCCTGTTTGATCAATCTCTTGCAAAACCCGCACCAAAAGTGATGGTGTCCTTCCCGTCCGAGTCTTCCTTGCTCACATAGGGTCTTGACTCGATCTGGATCGTGGACATTGTGGAGTGGCGAACGGAAGTGCTCCTCCAGTAGAGAGACGTGCAGGTACGGACGACGGCTACAGCCCAGTGGACATTTCCACATGTCGGTGAGGTAGTGTTGGGAGGACTCGTGCCGTTTCCAGTCGTTGCGGGAGCCGAATCTTTTGGTGCAGGAGGGAAATGTGCAGCCGTAAGGGCGGGTGTGGCGTTTCATGTGTTTTCTGAGAGGGGTGGTATCAGTCTATGGCTGCAAGTGACAGCGGTGAGTGGCATGGGGAGGGCGTACCTCAAGTCGCACTCGCGAGTTTTGATCTTGCCGCATTCTGTACAGGGAAAGTGGCCTTGAGCGCTGGAGGCCCCGCCTGCGGACTGGGAAGTGCTGGTCGCCGAGGCGGATTGAGGCTCGCTAAGGGATGATGTCGTTACCTGGATGCTAGGAAGCATCTGGTGCTGCTCCTGTGGGCGCGCGAAGTCACGCTGGATTGGAGTCGGGTGTCCCTCCGCGGGTGGTGGAAAAGGGAATGTGCTGACGTTCAGTTGCATGGGTGATAGGTTGTACTGTTGGCCTCCAAACAAAAGAGTGTCGTCCATGTGGCCACCAGCAAATGCGATGGGATCACCTTGTGACTCTATGGCCGAGTCTGGAGGAAACACAGTGCCATCATTGTGTTCTGCAATCAGATGACCCAAGATTGGTGACAAATGCTGGTGTATATGGCCTTCCATAGGATCGATCTGCGACTGTCGAGCTGAGCGAAGTGCGGCTTCGTAGACAGACAATCCATCGGCAGTCTGTGCATCATCAGGTCTGTTGATCTGTTTGGACCTGCGCAAGTTAGTGTCACGAGCTCGGACTAGCATATGAACGACAGTCTTACATCTCTAAGAGCTGCTCCTCGTTGTAGGTGGAGTGCTTCCTTCTGATATGCGCCTTGAAGTTGTCCCGTCTGGGCCAGAATTTCCTTAGAACACCCTCGACTATCGGACAAGCGGCACACATGAAGCCTGCTGGGTTGCCGACCTTTGGGTACATGTTGTGGACACTCTTCTTGTGTCTTTCGAGATCATTGACTGTTGCGAAGCCATCCTTGCGGCTGCACTCCGGCTCACGACACTGATGTGGCTTGCTATGGGTGAGAGCGTGCTTCCTGGGCAACTGTCAGTGTACGAGACCTCGAGTACATGCTGGCTCGACGTACTTTGCATCCGACTGATTCTTCGGCTGCTTTTTGCAGCCAGGGAATCGACAGGGACCGATATACTGTTTTCTTCGACTGTTGTTGCGAGCGATGAGAAACTGTCCCTCTGACTTCACACTTCGAGAGGGATTTGCCTTGGATGGCAGACCGGTTGAGATCGGCTTGAGATCTGATGTGAAGTAGTCTCGTGCCAGAGCGTTGTTGCCCGTGGTGTATACTTCTTGTGCTCCGCCTGAAGTCGGCATAGACTCGTATGCAGAATCGGAGACTTCTGATGACTTGAGCGGACTCTGCCTGTACACATCCTGGTATGGTATCGGTTCCGTTCTGGCTCCTGGCTTGGACATGCCATTCCATATCGGCGGGATGAAGTGTGACAGCTGTACCATCGATTCGGAATTCCATGCTGTGTCGTGCGCTGGCTTGGTCAAGTTGTGTAAAGGCAAGTCGCTCGCTGAATTCGCATATCTGTGGAATTGCGACAGGTCGAGAGGATCTGATGCTCGATGGTGCATCTGTTGTGACTGCCCATTGCCATAGACGTCGCTGGGAATGCCATGGTAGTTCTGGAACCCCTACCAGGCATGATCAGCAAGCTGTCGTACTGTCTATCCGACATCACCTACTTGGTCTGGGGACAACGCGAAGCCATAGTTGCCGTCCTGAGCCATCAAGTCGTTCTGTATGAAGCAGTCTAATCTTGTCAGCTCTTGTGTGTCGACCAATGAAGTCCCATATGCAGGAAGCCTCGGCTGTGCCACATCGAAACAAACAACTGACTGCCGCTGTAATGAGATGGTGTGTTAAATACCTTTCGACTGCCAGCCAGAGAGCAATGCGGAGCCTGAAGATGAGGCCTGGGATACACAGCAGTGTAGAAACACTAGCTATATGATGCTGCAGTGGATGTGAGTATGGCTGGTTTGCTCCGAAGCGAATGATTGTGGTCGAGCAGCGAGAAGATCGGGAAGATAGCCAGTGCGGTGTCAAGGAGGGACGGTCCGCATACACCAAATGTGCCTGTATATGGCCAGCCTTAGAAGGGCGTCGAGTCTGGGCGTCGAGGAAGCGTGGCAGTGAAGTAGAAAGCATTGAAAGTGAGGCCAGGTCGACTCTCATGGCGGCCGATAAGTTCGCGTCACAAAAGCAGTGATGTGATTCCATCGTCTGAAACCCGATAAGGCGAATGCAGTGGTTCGCACAGGCGGCCTCTGGTGCTGGAGCTGGAGCTGGACCCAATAAGAGGTAGGTAGCGGATCCTTCTGAGAAGTGAGCAGTCCACTACGCACGGACGTCATGCAAATGCATGTTGCCCTGCTGCATCTTCCCGTACGCCCTTTAGCACTATTGTTGATCCAGCCCTCATGCTTTCCGTTCCGAAGTGCTCGATCATCGAGACTGCGGCCGGGCTTTACCTCCGGCGCAGCTCTATTGGCTCTCATGTGCCTACCCGGGCACACTGCAGGAACGTAGCGCATGTCTCGCTAAGCCGAGAGGCGTACAGTCCGGAAGTGGAAGATGCGTAGAAGCAATGGAAACGTGGTTCCAAGCCACCAGTCAATTCAATCAGACAGTTCCCACTTTCTGCCCGATGCATGATCAGTTGCTGTCAGATGTAAATGCCGCATAGCCCGGTCGTGCAACAGCGCATGAAACAAAGGCATGGCTGGAGATATTTGGATCATGTGCTACAATTGTGCCCTTGTATGTCGAAGTTGCGTGGCCTGTGGGACCAGCGGCCTCTGAGCATATTTGACAGAAGTGCCCACAATGATGACGGCCAAGTGCTACCAAGCATCAGCCTTATTGGTGCTGCGGCGGCGTGGCGGTGGTATTGGTGTAGCAAGATTGTCTCCGCGGTCCAGAGCACACTGCACGACTGTAATAGGGTCAGCAGTGTTGTCAAGAACCGGCAAATCTTGCTTGATGTTGGACACCCTCTCGGACGGTCTCCCGTTGGTGCCGAACCAGGCTGCTAGGCATGACTGAGTCGCTTCTTACTGATCGGTGCTGCTGTCAGTAGTCAATTAGCAAGGAAAAGATGCATTTGCAAGGACGAGAGGGATCGATTGGGTCGGATATTATGATTCAAGCAACAGCACGTGGCTGTACTGCCCGTTTCAATTGCTCGGGTGTCACATCAAAAGCAGATCGATCGTTCATCTGTTCTTTGACGTTTCGGTGTTGAAGGTACTGTCCTTGCCTCCCGCTGGCCGCCTCGCCTCCTTGTTGCTGAAGTCCCAGTCGTTCAGGTAGCCAACGCCGAATGTGAGGTAATTGGCAAATGCCAGCCATCCGAGATACGGTGCCAGACACCAGCCTGATACTTCGTCGACTTGGCCCCAGATGTATGCCAGATAGCCAACGACACCAGTCAGAGTGACGATGTCGACGGCAGCTTCGATGGGTCGCTTGAGGCCGAAGAACAGTGGCATCCAGACCAGGTTAAGCCCCAACTGGATCGTGTAGAGGGTCGCGCCGTGCTGTCATAGCATATCAGCACACCGACCTTCCGCGCGACAGATCTATACATGACCTACCTTGGCCAATGCTACTTTGCTAGGGTCAATGCTGCTTGATGCAGTTGACCACGCACGATATGCGGAGTATCCCATCAAGCCATAGAGCGTGGTCCAGGCGGGTCCAAACACCCACGGGGGCGGACGGAGAGGTGGTTGCCTCAGCGCCAGATATGTCTTTTGGGTGTCTTTTGGCCGAGTCGCGAAGCCTACAGCAGTGCCTGCGGCGATGGGAAGGAGTATGGCTGCGGCGGGCTGCTCGAACAGGATCGACGGCAACGTCAGGGAGGGGATGTAGGTCATCATGATGGAGGGTGGGAGGGTATGGTGGACCAGTGTTGTTTGCGACAGAACGGATCTGTTTTATGCAATGTCTCGTCTGTACCTACTACATGTATCTATGCACAACACACGGAGCTTCGTAACTATTCTATCCCGCAAAAGGGCTAGGACAACTCGGACCCTGCCCTACCAAATTAGTTAGTAACTTAGTCTTTACAGTTCTATTATCTTATTTTGACCTTACCATCGCCAACCTTATAACAAAGCCTTAATATTAGCGGTATAGACTAATCCGAGGTATAGCTATCTAGCGTAGTAATTAGCTTATCCGGATACCTTACCGTTCTTACGCGCGCTCGCTACTCGAATATAGCCCGCCTTACTAACTAGGACCGTAACCTTATTTAATACTGCCTTAACGACAATTAGAAGGGTCCTAAAGTAGTAAAGCTATTACTAGGTAACAATAGAGGTACGGGAACTACTATCTATAACCTAGATAAGAGATAGAAGGATACTAGTACCGTAATTCCTACAAAAGGTAGACGGCCGGGCGTAATTACGCCTACTATAAGGGACTTCTTAGAGAGTATATTAGCGGAGCGAAGTATATACTAGTATAATAAGCTATAGGTAATACTAGCGGAAGAGTATAAGATATAGGTATTATATAATAAAATCGAGACCCTCCGGACCTATTACCTATACAAACCGTGCTATCACTAAACACGACACATTCGAAAGCCCTTATTAAGGCCATTCTAACGATCTATAAAGTAGGCTACTATCCCTAGAATTAAGGGAGTTCTACCTTATTTAATTTAGATATACGTAATAATATAGAAGGATTATCGACGACGTCTATCGGCGCTATCGCTAAATACGACATATTCGAAAGCCCTTATTAAGGCTATTCTAAAGATCTATAAAGTAGGCTACTACCCCTAGAATTAAGGGAGTTCTACCTTATTTAATTTAGATAGCTTAAAGTTCTCTTCACCCTATTTCTTTAGCTCTAAACGCCGCGGAGGTACCTAGCTATATTAGGTAACTCCTAGGTAATAGATAGATAGATTTGTTATTCCCCTGTTCTAGGACCCTATCCGGCCTATATAGGTATATATCTATTATTATATATAAAGGGAAACCCGAATAGGTGAAAACCCTTCCCGCCCCTAACTTCTCCTTATCTAGATTAGCTTTCCCTCTGAACGTACGTAGTCTATGTCACTACCCCGTTAGCCCCCGCTCCTAGCCGGTCTCGTCGCGCTACGTCGTATCCTCTCTTCCTATACTACTCCTACTAGGCGGTACTGTTCTAGCTAGCCCTTCTCTAGTATCTAGTTCGTAATACGCCGTAGGTCCTTAGCGTTATTAAGAAGTGCCCTAATCGTCCGGTTCCTCGCCTTTACTATCTACTCCCCCCTTCCTAGCGACTACCTCGGACAGACGAGGAGTACGTACCGTACGTTCTAGGAGCGATAGCCGTAGGGGCAGCTAGTATTCGTGTATCCTAGAACCTTCCTCTATAATAGGTACCCCTAGAGGCCGATGTGTTCGCTTCGTAGTTAGGTTGCTATACTACTCTATACCCTCGTAAGGCGGTAGTAGATAAGCTTCGGGGGGTGCTTAACCGCGGATTTTATAGCTAACTATTCCTTAGGTTGTCCCGCTAGCTAAGGGCGTCTACTATACCCTACAACCTAGTTGTTCTACCTCTCTTTCTATAGTTGCTCTATAAACGATTTCTTACCTTCCTATTATATTACTAGCTATTCGTCCCTTACCCGGTAGTTCGGCTCGTTTCCGGGTCGAATGCCCCTATACGCTAGTACTAATTCGCGGGCCCTTACGACTGTACTAGCGATAACCTTCTATACTAGGTACTATGCCGACTTGCCTAAGTAGGAGGTCCGTAGTCCCTAGATATATAGGTCGATCGGCGGTATAGCGGTCTTATACTTAAGTATCCTCGTTAGTATCGACTTATATACCCCGGTGACCTTCCTTAGGCATTAGTTTTAGATCTTCGCTAGCGGCGCGACGAGTCCCTTCGATAGGTAGGCCCGCTCGCCTAAGGACTACACTTAGCTACTATAGGTAAGGACCGGCCGTATAATAGCCGTATATAGAAGTCGTAACTACCGGAAGTCCGCCCCCTATATAGACGTAGTAAGCCTCTAGTATAATGCTATATTCTGTTTAGCTTTCCGTAATATTACCTATACGTACTTCCTCTACCGTAGCGTCGGGTCTACCTATAGTCCGAGGATCCTAAGCTAATTTACCGGGTTAGTCGTGTGCCCCTATATCTAGATAGAAGCTTATATATTGTAGAACCGTGGCCGGCGCGTAAAGTGTATTAGATTGTACTTTTCTAGGGCAAACCGAGCCCCGTACCTCCTAGCCTAGTCCTCGTAGATCTTATGCTTCTCTTCTAGTAGCCTATAGTTCTCCTTAGTCGAGGAAGACTACGCTAGGATGTTTATGTCGTCTACGAAGCCGCTCGTAGCGGTGTTCTAGGATTCTAGGGCTAGGAGTAGCGTCGCTATAAAGAAGAGGAACAGAATAGGTACTAGCGTTAAGCCTTACGGGATTCTAGTATAGACTACTTAAAATGGGCTTCTATACTAGCCGACTAGGATCGACGTACTACGGTTTTAGAGGTAGGACCGTACGAAGTTAATAAGCTACTTAGGGAGTCCTTTCGACCTTAGGATATAGAGTAGCCGCGGGTATAACACGTAGTCGAAGGCTCCCGATATGTCTAGGCTAAGTAAGGAAGCCACCTTGTCCCTATTCTTATACTAGATAGCCTTTACCTAAGAGGTGATAAGTTCTATCGCGGATAGCGTCGATCGCTATAGGCGCGTACCTATCTAGGTATCCGGGAGTAGGGAGTGTTCCTCTACCGCCTCGGAGAGTCTCGTTATAACTAGCTTCTTAAGCGCCTTCCTAAGAGTGTTAAGGAGCGTAATTAGGCGGTACGACTTCACCTACGTATAGTTATCCTTCTACGGCTTACGTAGGACCACTGTCGTCGATTGTTTAAAAGCTATCGGGTAGTATCCGGTCTATAGGTAGGCGTTAAAGATCGCTATAACTACTAGGGCTAGTTGATCTCTACACTTCTTTAGTAGCTCGTTTAGGATCCTATCCGGCCCCGGGGCTTTCTTCGCCGGCAACTTCCTTAGTATAGCGGCAACTTCTCCCTCGGACACCTCCTATTAGACCGTAATACTAGGGGCTAGGGGAGTAGAGCTGTTTATATCGCTTAGATTAGCCTCGACTAGGGGCGGGAAGAACTTACTAGCTAGTAGACGCGCCTTAGCCTCGGGGTCGCTAACCGGGCTACTAGGCGATTATAGCGCTAGGATAGAGAAGGAGGGGCCCTATATAGGGTCCTATCGGGCCCATTTCGCTAGCTTCTACATCCTCTCTAGCTTGCCGGCGATTTCTTCTACTATAGCCCTCTAGCCAACTACTTTCTCCCTTCGTATTATAGCTTTCTTCTGTTAGTATGCCTCCCTATATACGTTCTAGGCCTCCTCGCTATAGCTGCTCGTCTACACCCGGCGGGCTCTCCTTGCTTCTCTTACTACCGTAGTACACTCCGGCGTCTAGTATAGTTTAGACTATATCGTTAGTTAGGTAAGCGGAACGTAAAGTAAGGTCGCTTTTCTTATTTCGTCTATTAACCCCTAGACTGCTTCGTCTATCTCGTCTTTACTGTTGTATTACTACTACGCGATCTAGACTAGCCTCTTAGAGTCATCGAGGTACGCCTAGATGTTGGCCTAGTAGGCCTTTCCCTAGTTTAGCTTAGGGGTTCCCGCTAGTATACGTTATATCTATATCGTAATAGAGGTCCTGACTAGTATATAGTCTAACGACGCCTCGAGTTCATATTCGATCCTATAGTAGGTTACCGTATAGTAGTAGCTATCTAAGATCTAGGAGAGGTCGATCGTGCCTTAGAGTCCCCCTCTCTTCTAGGTGCCTAGGTCCTTCGGGGTATTAAGGGCAATTACGTTGCTCGCTATTAAGTCGAGTACTTTGTCGGCTATAGGGTACGGCTATATAAGGCTTTCCTAGGAAGGGTAGTATATATTGAAGTCTCCTACTACGATATGGCACCCTTGTCTCTTAAGCGTACTATCTAGGTATCTATAGACCCCTAGGTCGCGGCTAGACCTCGAGGCTAGCGGTTATATATATAGGTTGTGTATCTAGGTACTACCTACGTAGAGGGAGGTAATATCGCCCCCGCCTTCTTCGTCTACGTAGTACACTACCTCCTAGTCGGATTCTAGTATATCCTTACTAATATAGAAGCACGTACGGGGTCTACCGTCGCCTCGTAGGCATGTCGTATAGCCTAGTAACTTATAGGTCGTTAGTCTCTTATAGTCGTTAGTTAGGTCAAACTCCTTAGGCATATCGTAGACTAGGATCGTAAATTGTTTCGTTAAGACCTTCGCTAATACCGTAACCTTAGATGCCTACTATAGCTATACCTCTAGGTGCCTCCTAGTAGTAGTAGAGCTAGTATAGATCTATAGAGTACCGTTAGACTATTAGTTCACTACGACCACCCCTAGTTAGTTGATTCGTTAGGCGAGCTCCTTATTTAATAGCTTCGTAACTTCGGCCTAGTCTTCCTTTACTACAATACGGATCGTAACTATATTGTACGTTAGGTCGACGACGAGAATCACCTGTACGTGGTGTCGGCTACGAACCTCTCGTCTAGCTACGAGAGAGCCAAGTATTCTCACGCTGGAGCGTCGTGGGCGCGACGGGCGCGTAGCGTAGGCGAAGCCGCGGCGAACAGAGGACTACCAGCAAAACGGGTATGAAAACCATCCGACGAGCGTGTACTCGTGTCGGGAGCGAGTCCCT
Source organism: Fulvia fulva (assembly GCF_020509005.1). Lineage (NCBI taxonomy): Eukaryota > Fungi > Ascomycota > Dothideomycetes > Mycosphaerellales > Mycosphaerellaceae > Fulvia > Fulvia fulva. The sequence goes on from NC_063012.1 coordinate 4,235,824, forward strand.
CTTCTTTCTGCGTGTAAGAAGGGCGCGGAACCGTGGCCTATACGCTCGACAGGACACCTCTGGTATGAGTGCAGAATTTTCACCTCCGGAGACCGCAAACCGAGCGGGCTAAGCGACGAACATTGGACGAGCGGACTACAGAACAACAACTGAGCGGACTATGCAACGGCGTCGAGCGGACTACGAAACAATCTGGTGTTTGCCAGCGGGCAATGCGGTGGGTAGGTGGACACGCGACGAAGCCTGTAAGGGCCTGTTGAACACCCGGTATGGGAACGAGGGTTTTGCCTGAGGCACTGCCTGTCCCGCTACACAACGCACCTAGTCTGACATAGTAGATTGCGACGAGGAAAAGACGATAGCCTAAGCAAGGAAAAGACGGCTGTTAGGACGGGGAAAAGACGTACAATGCAAGTGGATTAGTTCTGTGATCGGGGAGGATCGAGGGCAGGGTGATAAGGAACTTCATATTGGTTAGTAGGTGGAAACGCAAGGAGTACGCTGCCCGGCGTGGTGTGTGCCCCGAGCAAACCTGCGAGGCATGGACGGCCGCTTTCTAGAGATAGGCTGCGGTAACGCGAAGGGCGTCAAAACCTGGGGCGTGGTGTACACTGGCAGCGACGGCTGACACTGTCTGTACAGCCCGAGAGGACGGATGCGCATGTCGGTCAATAGAGAGCACTAAAGGGCTTAGGCCTATGGAGGTGGATATTGGCTTAAGGAGCAAACAGGGAGGGAGGGCGTAGAGGGAAGCTTTTGCTCCGGGCTAACCTCTCGAAACGAGGCTACACGGTGGTGCTAGATGAGTGGGAAAGCGCGGTTAAGACTTGTCACCTTATCTCGTAGCTAGCTTGCTAAATACGATTCCTTCCTTGCCCTCGACATCGCAGGGGCCTTCGACAACGTCTCACACCAAAGGCTAATACATATCCTACAGCAGAAAGGCATCCCCCAGTGGGCAACGTCGTTCGTCTTCTCCTTTCTCCAGGAACGGACGACATACCTAGTCCTAGGAAGGTACACGTCCGACCCGGTGAAGGCAGAGACTGGAATACCTCAGGGATCTACTCTCTCCCCTATCCTGTTTCTAATATTTATGTCGGATCTAATCCCCCTACTCACCTCTCCGCAAACCTCAGCATCGGGGTTCGTAGACGATACAAACATCCTAGCCTGGTCAGACTCGACAGAAGAGAACTGTCGCCTCCTTGAAGATAGGCACAAGAAATGCGAGGAGTGGGCAAAGAAGCATGGTGCCCGGTTCGCCCCTGAAAAGTACCAACTTATACACTTCAGTAAAGCGAGAACACACCATAATATGAAGGCGGCGGTAAGAATCCAAGGCTACGAGACCAAGCCATCAGCGGAGCTACGAGTACTAGGGATCTGGCTCGACCCGAAGCTAAGCTGGAATGTACAGATTAAGAAAGCCCAGAGTCGAGCGCAAGTCAATGAAGCCTCGATAAAGAGGCTTACGGCATCTACATGGGGAGCAACATTCGACAAGGCAAGAGTAATGTATAAGGCGATCGTCAGACCAGCTATGTTGTACGGGGCACAGATTTGGGGAACAGGAGGCGCAGGCAAGCCGATCCCGAAACGGATAGAGCAACCCCTAAACAGGACACAGGCAGGCAACCTACGTAGGGTACTAGGCGCATACAAGACAACGTCAACAAGCACGGTAGAAATGGAGACAGGAATACCACCAATCGGCCAGTACATCCGGGGAATGAGAATTCAATACGCGGCAAAGACGACAGGTTACCTAGCACAAACCACGATCCAGGAGGCAAAGAATAAGATAGAAAGCCGCTACCGGAGAGGGGCAGGATATAGGACAAGCCAAAAAGAGGATGACCTTACGACCTTTACGGCCGTACAGACAAGCACCGAATGGCTAGCACGAAAGGAGGAGGAGCGTAGGACTCGCCAGGCCGGCGGGAGCAAGGCTAAGACCCAAAACCTAGCGGAACAGATAGCGAGCTGCCTATGGGAGCAGGACTGGAAAAGGAAGCCCCCTAAGACAACAGGCCCGATAGCGCTCCGAGCCTTCCAGAGACACAATTACCAGCTATATAGGGACCTGACAAGGGCCGAAGCAAGCATAGCGATCCAAATCAGGTCCGAACACATTGGATTAAGGGCCTACCTGTTCAGAAGACGCGCACTAGACATCTATAGCCCAGCCTGCCAGTGTGGCTACCCATCGCAAAACCCAGAACATATGCTACTACGATGCCCGCAGTGGGCGAGAGGCAGGGGAAATTGGAGGCACCAAGCGGGAAGGAGAGACTACAAGTCAATTATTAGGGACAAAGGCAACATTCGCCGAATCTCTCGGTGGATACTACAGCAGGGATACCTCCAGCAGTTTAGCCTCGCGAGCGAGACGGAGGAGTGGATAGACAAGAGGCGGAAGCGAGGGGGGTTGCAGATAGGGTAGTCATCAGGGCAGGCCCATGACACTAGCGTACCCCTAACAAGGGAAATTTAAGACGACAACGAGGAGGAAAAGACAGGCGGGAAGGAGGAGGGGTTTTCACCAACACGGTTTCCCCTCTATATATACAAAAACAAGATAGCATAGCTGCATAGGCCAAAGGGCACTACAACAGCTTAATGAAATATCTATCTATCTATATTGTACGTTAGGCGGGGGCCTAGTATCGATGCCGCGACCGATGCCTAGCTATAGGGGTGTTAATTCCGGGTAGCCTTACTAATCGCCTAGGACGTCGTCCTTATTTCTTATTACCCTCGGTAATACGACAGTACAAGCGCCGTACGTAGCTAAGTGATCATTACCTATAGAGACCGGTAAGGGAGCTAATCGTTAGTTTCTATACTTTTTACGTCCTCTATAAGTTGCTACTAGTTGTCTTAGGGGGGCTTCGCCTATAGGGCCGTAGGCGCCGTTAGTACCGTAGCCTAGGCTACTATTACCTAGGAGTTGCCTAATGTAGCTAGGCACCTCCGCGGCGTTTAGAGCTGAAGAAACAGGGTGAGGAGAGCTTTAAGCTATCTAGATTGAATAAGGTAGAACTCCCTTAGTCCTAGGGGTAGTGGCCTACTTTATATATCGTTAGAATAGCCTTAATAAGAGCTTTCGAATGTGTCTTATTTTAGCGCAGAGATCGATAGCAATATAAGCTATATATATACTCCTAGGTAATAGTAACCTAGGCTACGGTACTACCGATACCTACGGCTCTATAGGCGGAGCTCCTCTAAAATAACTAGTAGTAACTTATAGAGGACGTAAAAAGTATAGAAACTAACAATTAGCTCCTATACCGGTCTCTCTAGGTAATAATTACTTAGCTACGTACGGCGCTAGTACTATCGTATTACCGAGGGTAATAAGAAATAAGGACGACGTCTTAGGCGATTAATAAGGCTACCCGGAATAAATACCCCTATAGCTAGGTATTAATCGCGGTATCGATACTAGGCCCCCGCCTAATATACGATATAGTTACGATCCGTATTATAGTAAAGGAAGACTAGGCCAAAGTTACGAAGCTATTAAATAAGGAGCTCGCCTAGCGAATAAATCAACTAGGGGTAGTCGTAGTAAACTAATAGTCTAAGGGTACTCTATAGATCTATACTAGCTCTACTACTACTAGGAGGCCCCTAGAGGTATAGCTATAGTAGGTATCTAAGGTTACGGTATTAGTAAAGGTCTTAATAAAGTAATTTACTGTCACGGTCTACGATATACCTAAAGAGTTCGACCTAACTAACTAAGGTCACCTACGTACTCTCTAAGAAGACAACCTAGTTACTCTTAACTCTCTAATCTAGAAGGCGACTTAGCTCTATAGGGAATAGCTAGAAGGTAAGAAGGCCTCGGCGCTAATCGTATAGCTATAAGACGCGAAAGCGGCGGATCTAGTAATAGAATAAGGCCTAATTATTACTATACCGGCGTATATTTACTTAAACCCGCGGGCACGTACCTAGACCTCGCGCCCGCTAACTAATCCGACTAGCGGCTTAGCGCCCGTATATAACTCTCGCGCCCTCCGCGCCTCCCTTAGATAGAATATCTATTCGAAGTGTTATAAGTAGGTATAAGCACGTAGTCGGGTAAGGTATAAGTCGAATAGATATTCTATCTAAGGGAGGCGTAGAGGGCGCGAGAGTTATATACGGGCGCTAAGCCGCTAGTCGGATTAGTTAGCGGGCGCGAGGTCTAGGTACGTGCCCGCGGGTTTAAGTAAATATACGCCGGTACGGTAATACTAATCTAGTAATTTAGCCTTAAGATAGTCGAAAAGTACTCCTTATCCTTTCGTATCCTCTAATACTTTAAATACTAATAGTATAGATACTAAACCTATACGTATATAAATAAGTAGGCCTACTCGAACTATATAGGAGACTATATATCGGCTACGAGGCGGTACGTAAACTATCCGGGGTACTATCTATTATAAAGTATAGAATACCTATAGCGGAAACTAGCGAAAAACAAGGCAATTATAACTAGAACCGTCGCCCTAAGATTCTACGGCGACCGTAAGGCTAGTCTATACCGGAACTAGCTAGTAGCGGTCGGGTATAAGCGCTCTAGGGCCGAGAATAATATAAAGGATATATAACCTAGGGCGTACGGGAGGCTACGTACTCTACTAGTAACGGCAAGGGAATCTAACTAGATCCGGCTCCCCTTTAGTATATAAATAATAGGCGTAGACTAGGACGCGCTAGGTAGTAGGATATAGGATATTCTAGAGGAAATGATTATCGATAACGATAACTAGCCTTAATACGCTTAGTATTATCTAGTATAACGTTAACTATAGTAAGGATATAGTATAGAACTATTTCCTATATAAGGCGTATAAGGGAGCCGTTCTTAATATAGGGTAAATAACGAAGTTATTAGACAGGCTATCTAAGAGAAGTACGAGGTACGGAAAGTTAATATATAAGCCGAGGTTTACGGGCCGGCCCGTGCCGAGTCACGTGACCGACTACTATCTACTAGACGTCCGCCTAGGCCCGTAATACTACCCCCCCTCCAAAAAATCGGCCTGTCCTAAGTACTATTCTTCCTTATAATATAGGCCTATACAAAGGTCGTATCGTCCTCTAGATTATTTACTTTATTATCTATCGCTTTATTATCTATTACTTTGTCCTCTATAACGTCGTCTTTGTCGTTAGTTATTAAGTCGTCTATCGCTACGCTCTTACACTTTACTAAACTATTATTATCCTCGCTATATCGGATACCGAGAGAGTCGTAGCGATTTATAAAGTCTACGAAGGCCTCTATTATAGGCGTTATTATATAAGTATCTAAAGAGCTATAGGACCTAATACTATTTGAAGATAGCGGTACCGTTAAGGTTATAGAGTTATAGGAAGCTTCCTATTCGTATTAACTTATATTACTTATATTCCTACTATCGGTCGCTTTTCTCGGGTCTATAATATACGGGTCTTTATCTAAAGCTACTATCGCTATTAGACTAATATAGTGTTCTACCTTATATAGGAGAGCTATAGGCGCTATTTCTACCTAAAGGTAGTGCCTACCTATAGTTACTACTTTAGCTATAACTAATATCGACGCGGAGGGGTTCGCTTTATTAATAGGATATAAAGGAGTTTATCCGTCTCTTCGTAGCCTCTAGTGACCTAATTAATCCCGAAGACCTCGATAATAGCTCCCGTAGCCGTCTTCTACTTTAGGGGCTCCTAGAGTTAGTTACTAAGGCAGTTTATAAGAAATATAGACTCTATCCAAAGTAGCCTAAGAAGTTTCGGCGCTTTTAAAAGATACTAGACGAGGCGATAAGTATCGCTAATAGTAAAGAAGGATAGAAGGCCGTATATACGGACTTTCTACTTGCTTTACCGTAGCTTTATTAGTTAGTTATAAAGTAGATACCGCGCTTGATCCCTAAGATCAATATACTTAATAAAATAGCTATTTCTACTACTATCGACGATGACCTTATTTAGAAAATAGTAGAAATAAGCATTCGAGCTTACTAACGAGGTCGCGCGGCGGAGGTTAGATCCTTTAACTCTAGTGAAAATTAAAGGTCTATATAACTAGGAAACCCGATCGAGTGCCTAAACTATAGGTTTACTTAATATAGCGCCTATAGTTATAGAACCGCGAGTAGTCTAAAGCGCTTAATAGGTGCTATTATAACTATAGTAGTACGGAATATTAGGCTAATAGGTGCCCCGCGATACTGTTCCTTATCTTATAAGGGTATGTCTTTTTAGCGACGAATAACTAGTAGTACCTAGGAAAGAAGACCGATCTAAATCCCCCTAAGTTTAACTTCCGACAGGACTATAGTAAGCCTAAGCTCCTTTATATACTTCCGTAGCTTAAGGAACACTATAGCCTAGTTCTATTTAATAAGGACATAAAAATCCCTACGCTTCGGAAACAATAGATAGGTCGAGATTATACTAGTATCTTAAGCGTAAAGCTTCCTAACTACTCTAAACCTCTACCTAATAACTAACACCTTATAGAATACGGCCCTTAAGATACTAGATCTAGGTAGTAACTAACGGCCGCTAGTATTTACTAGATCTAGTTTAAGGAAGAAGAACCGGCTCTATAGAGGAGTAGGATTATAAACTACGACAAGGTTAAGGTTAAGGCCTACCTAATCTAGAGTAATAAATCTCGAGGCAAAGCTCTAGTAGGGATTATAAAGAACCCGAGTCCTCGAACTAGGTCTAGTATATAGGTATTAAGAGTACGAGGCGAGGCCGCTAAGGCTATACGACGAGAACTTAAAGAGGAGATCCGGTAGGAAGAACTCGGTTAGTAGGAGGTAGAGATAATTAGAGACGCCGGTTCTAGGGCTAGTAGAAGCTAGTTAACGGTAGCGTTAGGGGAGACTCTTAGAAGAAGGACGCCTAAGCCTCGAGCTAAGTTAAGGTCTACGCCCTCGGAATAGCCGGTAGGGTCTATTAATACTCTATTCGTATAGCGTAAACGGCTATAGAATACGAAGACGATAAGGATTAATAACTACGTCCGATAGTACGGTACTAGAGATAGGCCCGTTACTAAGGAGGAGGGAGTGACCTATTAGATTGATTAAATCCTTTAGACTACGTTTCTAAACGTTAATGCCCGAGACTAGTTTCGGTATAGTCGCTAGTTTAAGACTACCTTGTTCGGGAGAGTAGTAAATACCCCTAATCTATAGTCTAAGCTTACTACCGTCCGTAAGTTAGCTAGCTAAGAAGGGACTAAAGTCCGTACGAGTTATGTCGCTACCTATAAAGACGAGGAAGAAGAGGCTAACGAAGAAGTCTTTTAGGATAATTATTAAGCTCGCTTTATAGGTATGTTCTTAACGATATTATATAGTAAGGATGCTGTCCCTACCGCCGAGGTATATAGATAGATAGATTTGTTATTCCCCTATTCTAGGACCCTATCCGGCCTATATAGGTATATATCTATTGTTATATATAAAGGGAAACCCGAATAGGTGAAAACCCTTCCCGCTACCGACTACTCCTTATCTAGTTTAGCTTTCCCTCTAAACGTACGTAGTCTATATTACTACCCCGTTAGCCCCCGCTCCTAGCCGGTCTCGTCGCGCTACGTCGTATCCTCTCTTCCTATACTGCTCCTACTAGGCGGTACTGTTCTAGCTAGCCCTTCTCTAGTATCTAGTTCGTAATACGCCGTAGGTCCTTAGCGTTATTAAGAAGTGCCCTAATCGTCCGGTTCCTCGCCTTTACTATCTACTCCCCCCTTCCTAGCGACCACCTCGGACAGACGAGGAGTGCGTACCGTACGTTCTAGGAGCGATAGCCGTAGGGGTAGCTAGTATTCGTATATCCTAGAACCTTCCTCTATAATAGGTACCCCTAGAGGCCGATATGTTCGCTTCGTAGTTGGGTTACTATACTACTCTATACCCTCGTAAGGCGGTAGTAGATAAGCTTTAGGGGGTACTTGACCGCGGATTTTGTAGCTAACTATTCCTTAGGTTGTCCCGCTAGCTAAGGGCGTCTACTATGCCCTATAACCTAGTTGTTCTACCTCTCTTTCTATAGTTGCTCTATAAACGATTTCTTACCTTCCTATTATATTACTAGCTGTTCGTCCCTTACCCGGTAGTTCGGCTCGTTTCCGGGTCGAATAGCCCTATACGCTAGTACTAATTCGCGGGCCCTTACGACTATACTAGCGATAACCTTCTATACTAGGTACTATACCGACTTGCCTAAGTAGGAGGTCCGTAGTCCCTAGATATATAGGTCGATTGGCGGTATAGCGGTCTCGTACTTAAGTATCCTCGTTAGTATCGACTTATATACCCCGGTGACCTTCCTTAGGTATTAGTTTTAGATCTTCGCTAGCGGCGCGACGAGTCCCTTCGATAGGTAGGCCCTCTCGCCTAAGGACTATACTTAGCTACTATAGGTAAGGACTGGCCGTATAATAGCCGTATATAGAAGTCGTAACTACCGGAAGTCCGCCCCCTATATAGACGTAGTGAGCCTCTAGTATAATGCTATATTCTATTTAGCTTTCCGTAATATTGCCTATACGTACTTCCTCTACCGTAGCGCCGGGTCTACCTATAGTCCGAGGATCCTAAGCTGATTTACCGGGTTAGTTATATACCCCTATATCTAGATAGAAGCTTGCATATTATAGAACCGTGGCCGGCGCGTAAAGTGTATTAGATTGTACTTTTCTAGGGCAAACCGAGCCCCGTACCTCCTAGCCTAGTCCTCGTAGATCTTATACTTCTCTTCTAGTAGCCTATAGTTCTCCTTAGTCGAGGAAGACTACGCTAGGATGTTTATATCGTCTACGAAGCCGCTCGTAGCGGTGTTCTAGGATTCTAGGGCTAGTAGTAGCGTCGCTATAAAGAAGAGGAATAGAATAGGTACTAGCGTTAAGCCTTACGGGATTCTAGTATAGACTACTTAAAATAGGCTTCTATACTAGCCGACTAGGATCGACGTACTACGGTTTTAGAGGTAGGACCGTACGAAGTTAATAAGCTACTTAGGGAGTCCTTTCGACCTTAGGATATAGAGTAGCCGCGGGTATAACACGTAGTCGAAGGCTCCCGATATGTCTAGGCTAAGTAAGGAAGCCACCTTGTCCCTATTCTTATACTAGATAGCCTTTACCTAAGAGGTGATAAGTTCTATCGCGGATAGCGTCGATCGCTATAGGCGCGTACCTATCTAGGTATCCGGGAGTAGGGAGTGTTCCTCTACCGCCTCGGAGAGTCTCGTTATAACTAGCTTCTTAAGCGCCTTCCTAAGAGTATTAAGGAGCGCAATTAGGCGGTACGACTTCACCTACGTATAGTCTTCCTTCTACGGCTTACGTAGGACTACTGTCGTCAATTGTTTAAAAGCTATCGGGTAGTATCCGGTCTGTAGGTAGGCGTTAAAGATCGCTATAACTACTAGGGCTAGTTGATCTCTATACTTCTTTAGTAGCTCGTTTAGGATCCTATCCGGCCCCGGGGCTTTCTTCTCCGGTAACTTCCTTAGTATAGCGGCAACTTCTCTCTCGGACACCTCCTATTAGACCGCGATACTAGGGACTAGGGGAGTAGAGCTATTTATATCGCTTAGATTAGCCTCGACTAGGGGCGGGAAGAACTTACTAGCTAGTAGACGCGCCTTAGCCTCGGGGTCGCTAACCGGGCCACTAGGCGATTATAGCGCTAGGATAGAGAAGGAGGGGCCCTATATAGGGTCCTATCGGGCCTATTTCGCTAGCTTCTATATCCTCTCTAGCTTGCCGGCGATTTCTTCTACTATAGCCCTCTAGCCGACTGCTTTCTCCCTTTGTATTATAGCTTTCTTCTATTAGTATACCTCCCTATATACGTTCTAGGCCTCCTCGCTATAGCTGCTCGTCTACACCCGGCGGGCTCTCCTTACTTCTCTTACTACCGTAGTGTACTCCGGCGTCTAGTATAGTTTGGACTATATCGTTAGTTAGGTAAGCGGAACGTAAAGTAAGGTCGCTTTTCTTATTTCGTCTATCAACCCCTAGACTGCTTCGTCTATCTCGTCTTTACTATTATATTGCTACTACGCGATCTAGACTAGCCTCTTAGAGTCATCGAGGTACGCCTAGATATTAGCTTAGTAGGCCTTTCCCTAGTTTAGCTTAGGGGTTCTCGCTAGTATACGTTATATCTATATCGTAATAGAGGTCCTGACTAGTATATAGTCTAACGACGCCTCGAGTTCATATTCGATCCTATAGTAGGTTACCGTATAGTAGTGGCTATCTAAGATCTAGGAGAGGTCGATCGTGCCTTAGACTCCCCCTCTCTTCTAGGTGCCTAGGTCCTTCGGGGTATTAAGGGCAATTACGTTACTCGCTATTAAGTCGAGTACTTTATCGGCTATAGGGTACGGCTATATAAGGCTTTCCTAGGAAGGGTAGTATATATTAAAGTCTCCTACTACGATGTAGCACCCTTGTCTCTTAAGCGTACTATCTAGGTATCTATAGACCCCTAGGTCGCGGCTAGACCTCGAGGCTAGCGGTTATATATATAGGTTGTGTATCTAGGTACTACCTACGTAGAGGGAGGTAATATCGCCCCCGCCTTCTTCGTCTACGTAGTATACTACCTCCTAGTCGGATTCTAGTATATCCTTACTGATATAGAAGTACGTACGGGGTCTACCGTCGCCTCGTAGGTATGTTATATAGCCTAGTAACTTATAGGTCGTTAGTCTCTTATAGTGCGGGTTAATCTATAGCTCCTAGATTATAAGGACGTAGTGGACGCGCGGGTCCGCCTCGTATAGGAAATAGTTCTAGACTATATCCTTGCTATAGTTGACGTTATACTAGATGATACTAAGCGTGTCGAGGCTAGTTATCGGCATCGACAATCATTTCCTCTATATCGTCCTATGTCCTACTGCCCTATACGTCCTAGTCTACGCCTATCGGCTATATACTAAAGGGGAGCCGGGCCTAGTTAGATTCCCTCGCCGTAGCTAGTAGAGCACGTGGCCTCCCGTACGCCCTAGGTTACGTATCCTTTATATCGTTCTCGGCCCTAGGGCGCTTATACCCGACCGCCGCTAGTTAGTTCCGGTATAGGCTAGCCTTACGGTCGCCGTAGAATCTTAGGGCGACGGTTCTGTTTGTGATTGCCTTGTTTTTCGCTAGTTTCCGCTATAGGCATTCCGTACTATACGATAGGTAGTACCCCGGACAGTTCGCGTACCGTCTCGTAGTCGATATATAGTCCCTAGACATATAGTCTCCTATATAGTTCGAGCAGGCCTACTTGTTTATACACGTGTAGGTTTGGTGTCTATACTGTTAGCATTTGAAGTATTAGAGGACACGAAAGGATAAGGAGTGCTTTTCTACTATCTTAAGGCTATATTACTAGACTAGGCCTTGTTCTATCGCTAGATCCGCCGCTTTCGCGTCTTATAGCTATACTATTAGCGCCGAGGCCTTCTTGCCTTCTAGCCATTTCCTATAGAGCCAAGTCGCCTTCTAGATTAGAGAGTTAAGAGTGACCGGGTTGTCCTCTTAGAGAGCGCGTAGGTCACCCTAGTTAGTTAGGTCAAACTCCTTAGGCATATCGTAGACTAGGATCGTAAATTGTTTCGTTAAGACCTTCGCTAATGCCGTAACCTTAGATGCCTACTATAGCTATGCCTCTAGGTGCCTCCTAGTAGTAGTAGAGCTAGTATAGATCTATAGAGTACCGTTAGACTATTAGTTCACTACGACCACCCCTAGTTAGTTGATTCGTTAGGCGAGCTCCTTATTTAATAGCTTCGTAACTTCGGCCTAGTCTTTCTTTACTACAATACGGATCGTAACTATATCGTACGTTAGGCGGGGGCCTAGTATCGATGCCGCGACCGATGCCTAGCTATAGGGGTGTTAATTCCGGGTGGCCTTACTAATCGCCTAGGACGTCGTCCTTATTTCTTATTACCCTCGGTAATACGATAGTACAAGCGCCGTACGTAGCTAAGTGATCATTACCTATAGAGACCGGTAAGGGAGCTAATCGTTAGTTTCTATACTTTTTGCGTCCTCTATAAGTTGCTACTAGTTGTCTTAGGGGGGCTTCGCCTATAGGGCCGTAGGCGCCGTTAGTGCCGTAGCCTAGGCTACTATTACCTAGGAGTTGCCTAATGTAGCTAGGCTACTCCGCGGCGTTTGGAGCTAAAGAAATAGGGTGAAGAGAGCTTTAAGCTGTCTAGATTAAATGAGGTAGAACTCTATTAGTCCTAGGGGCAGTGGCCTACTTTATATATCGTTAGAATGGCCTTAATAAGAGCTTTCGAATGTGTCGTGTTTCGGCGTAGAGATCGATAGTCCGGATACCTCGGGTATATACGTGTCCGCCGAGTTATATAAGAATATTTAAAAGATCGGTCTCTCTAGTATACTAGACGATTTTATAATAGTACCTAGCTCTTAGGTAGTTACTAAGCTTAGGACTAGTAAAGGTTAGACTCGAGCCTTACTTAACGAGGACTCTAAAGTCAATATTATTAGCCCGAGGATAGTATATAAGTTTAGCTTACCTATTATATCTAGCGCCTACCTATCCTTTCGAAGAGTGGGTAGAAGAGCGAAGTTTAAGGGGGTCATTTCAAAGCTTAATACTTAGGTATTTAGTATATACTACTAGATCGATTTATTTGTCTCCGCTAATCTAGATTCGCCTACGATCCTTAGCCGCCCTTAGTATAGGAAGGTACGACTAATAGGCCGTAACTATAACAATAGATTATAGGAGGGAACAATCGCTAGTAGGAAAGGTAAAAGTATAATATTTGCGGCTATTATAGGTACTAATAAGTATAAGACTCTTTAAGAACTTCTATAGTCCTTAGAAAAAGTAAACGCGGGTTAATTTACGGTAGTTAACCCGCTATAAGTATTAGAAGTCCGGTTTTAAAGCAAGTCCGCTTTTCGAGTCTAGTCGGAGAAACCTTAGTAAATATATTAGGGGCGGAGTGTTCTAATAATACGGCGTATCAATATCAATAAGAAGGCATAATAAAGCTAAACCTAAAGCCTATAGATATGACTGTCTTCGACTACTTTAAGAACTACCGCGGCCCCGTATTATAATAAAGAGAAAATGTCCTTAACCTTAGCCTATCTTCGAAGAAATTACTAGAACTACTCGGGAACCGCTAATACTTAAGCGCTAAGGTGACTACTAACGCTCTAGGAGAGTAGTTCATTACAAATATATACTCCGTATAGGGCGACTAGTATACGGAGATCCTAAAACAGGGCTAGATTAATAGGTAGGCTTAGAAACGAGACGTAGGGTTATATAGACCCGGTATTAGGATACCGTATATATTTACTATATATAAGCGAAAAGCTAATAAGAAAAGACCTGTTAATACGAGCGTTTACGAGAGGCCTTAGTCGAAAGTAGATAGTAATATAGATTAGAAGTAGAAGGCCCTTTACTAGGAATCTCTTATACTAGTAGGGTAAGGCCCGTTCGATAGGAAGTATCTTATTAAAAAGTTCTCTAGTATCGAGCGCTGTTCGAGGATTATACTTAAAAGGCTCGCTAGTATTAAGATTAGTATCGCTCTCTCGCCTAAGGAAAGATAGATATTTAATAAAATGCTCTTTAACCGAGAAGGTGTCCTAGCGTAGGTTGCTAGCTATATACGGTAGATTAGACATAATGTTATACCTCCTTCGAAGATTATAACGATTACGTACAACCCGTAGTAGGCGCGGAACATTTGGTTATACCTAAGCTTACGAGCGATTATAGAATAGATAATCCGCGCTTAAATTAAGAATAGAATTCTTAAGTATAGTCAAGGTATCTATACGAATACTTAGTTCTAAGTAGTAAAGAAGGTCGAGCTAAATAGCGAAGCTATACTATATAGATTGATTAACTCCGCTATACTCTTAAACGAGGTAATAATAAGGGATACGAATATTCCCCTAGATACGGACGGGTTCTCGGAAGACTTTACTAGGTATAGAGTAGCCTCTTTAGTAGACTTGTTTTCGGGGTACGACTAGATTACGCTTAACGAAAGCAGCCGAGATTTAACGGTCTTTATAACGCCTCTTAGGCTTATACGGTATATAACGTTACTATAGGGTATAACGAACTCAGTTACTTAGTTCGTACGGGTAGTAACTAAGGTGTTAATAGACTATATTTCTTACCTAGCAAAACTATTTCTTAACAATATCGGCGTAAAAGGTCCTACTAAGGATTATAGTAACGCTAAGGTAGAGCCTAGCCTTCGACAATAGGTCCTAGAATTTATTATATCCCTTAATCTTATTCTTACGGACCTAGAGAGGGCCGGAGCGGTAGTCGTAGGGGAGAAGTCGTAGTGTCTTTATAAGACCCTAAAGATTATAGGCTACGTTACTAGCCCGAGCGGCCGCTATCTAGATCCTAAGGTAGTAGCTAAGATCTTGAACTAGCTAACCCTAAAGTACGTAAAAGACGTTCTAGTTTATATTAGATAGATAGATAGATTTGTCATTCCCCTATTCTAGGACCCTATCCGGCCTATATAGGTATATATCTATTATTATATATAAAGGGAAACCCGAATAGGTGAAAACCCTTCCCGCTACCGACTACTCCTTATCTAGTTTAGCTTTCCCTCTAAACGTACGTAGTCTATATTACTACCCCGTTAGCCCCCGCTCCTAGCCGGTCTCGTCGCGCTACGTCGTATCCTCTCTTCCTATACTGCTCCTACTAGGCGGTACTGTTCTAGCTAGCCCTTCTCTAGTATCTAGTTCGTAATACGCCGTAGGTCCTTAGCGTTATTAAGAAGTGCCCTAATCGTCCGGTTCCTCGCCTTTACTATCCACTCCCCCCTTCCTAGCGACCACCTCGGACAGACGAGGAGTACGTACCGTACGTTCTAGGAGCGATAGCCGTAGGGGTAGCTAGTATTCGTATATCCTAGAACCTTCCTCTATAATAGGTACCCCTAGAGGCCGATGTGTTCGCTTCGTAGTTGGGTTACTATACTACTCTATACCCTCGTAAGGCGGTAGTAGATAAGCTTTAGGGGGTACTTGACCGCGGATTTTGTAGCTAACTATTCCTTAGGTTGTCCCGCTAGCTAAGGGCGTCTACTATGCCCTATAACCTAGTTGTTCTACCTCTCTTTCTATAGTTGCTCTATAAACGATTTCTTACCTTCCTATTATATTACTAGCTGTTCGTCCCTTACCCGGTAGTTCGGCTCGTTTCCGGGTCGAATAGCCCTATACGCTAGTACTAATTCGCGGGCCCTTACGACTATACTAGCGATAACCTTCTATACTAGGTACTATACCGACTTGCCTAAGTAGGAGGTCCGTAGTCCCTAGATATATAGGTCGATCGGCGGTATAGCGGTCTCGTACTTAAGTATCCTCGTTAGTATCGACTTATATACCCCGGTGACCTTCCTTAGGTATTAGTTTTAGATCTTCGCTAGCGGCGCGACGAGTCCCTTCGATAGGTAGGCCCTCTCGCCTAAGGACTACACTTAGCTACTATAGGTAAGGACTGGCCGTACAATAGCCGTATATAGAAGTCGTGACTACCGGAAGTCCGCCCCCTATATAGACGTAGTGAGCCTCTAGTATAATGCTATATTCTGTTTAGCTTTCCGTAATATTGCCTATACGTACTTCCTCTACCGTAGCGCCGGGTCCACCTATAGTCCGAGGATCCTAAGCTGATTTGCCGGGTTAGTCGTATGCCCCTATATCTAGATAGAAGCTTGTATATTGTAGAACCGTAGCCGGCGCGTAAAGTGTATCAGATTGTACTTTTCTAGGGCAAACCGAGCCCCGTGCCTCCTAGCCTAGTCCTCGTAGATCTTGTGCTTCTCTTCTAGTAGCCTACAGTTCTCCTTAGTCGAGGAAGACTACGCTAGGATGTTTATGTCGTCTACGAAGCCGCTCGTAGCGGTGTTCTAGGATTCTAGGGCTAGGAGTAGCGTCGCTATAAAGAAGAGGAACAGAATAGGTACTAGCGTTAAGCCTTACGGGATTCTAGTATAGACTACTTAAAATGGGCTTCTATACTAGCCGACTAGGATCGACGTACTACGGTTTTAGAGGTAGGACCGTACGAAGTTAACAAGCTACTTAGGGAGTCCTTTCGACCTTAGGATATAGAGTAGCCGCGGGTATAACACGTAGTCGAAGGCTCCCGATATGTCTAGGCTAAGTAAGGAAGCCACCTTGTCCCTATTCTTATACTAGATAGCCTTTACCTAAGAGGTAATAAGTTCTATCGCGGAAAGCGTCGATCGCTATAGGCGCGTACCTATCTAGGTGTCCGGGAGTAGGGAGTATTCCTCTACCACCTCGGAGAGTCTCGTTATAACTAGCTTCTTAAGCGCCTTCCTAAGAGTGTTAAGGAGCGCAATTAGGCGGTACGACTTTACCTACGTATAGTCTTCCTTCTACGGCTTACGTAGGACTACTATCGTCGATTGTTTAAAAGCTATCGGGTAGTATCCGGTCTATAGGTAGGCGTTAAAGATCGCTATAACTACTAGGGCTAGTTAATCTCTATACTTCTTTAGTAGCTCGTTTAGGATCCTATCCGGCCCCGGGGCTTTCTTCGCCGGCAACTTCCTTAGTATAGCGGCAACTTCTCCCTCGGACACCTCCTATTAGACCGCGATGCTAGAGGCTAGGGGAGTAGAGCTATTTATGTCGCTTAGATTAGCCTCGACTAGGGGCGGGAAGAACTTGCTAGCTAGTAGACGCGCCTTAGCCTCAGGGTCGCTAACCGGGCCACTAGGCGATTGTAGCGCTAGGATAGAGAAGGAGGGGCCCTATATAGGGTCCTATCGGGCCCATTTCGCTAGCTTCTACATCCTCTCTAGCTTGCCGGCGATTTCTTCTACTATAGCCCTCTAGCCGACTACTTTCTCCCTTCGTATTATAGCTTTCTTCTGTTAGTATGCCTCCCTATATACGTTCTAGGCCTCCTCGCTATAGCTGCTCGTCTACACCCGGCGGGCTCTCCTTACTTCTCTTACTACCGTAGTACACTCCGGCGTCTAGTATAGTTTAGACTATATCGTTAGTTAGGCAAGCGGAACGTAAAGTAAGGTCGCTTTTCTTATTTCGTCTATTAACCCCTAGACTGCTTCGTCTATCTCGTCTTTACTGTTGTATTACTACTACGCGATCTAGACTAGCCTCTTAGAGTCATCGAGGTACGCCTAGATGTTGGCCTAGTAGGCCTTTCCCTAGTTTAGCTTAGGGGTTCCCGCTAGTATACGTTATATCTATATCGTAATAGAGGTCCTGACTAGTATATAGTCTAACGACGCCTCGAGTTCATATTCGATCCTATAGTAGGTTACCGTATAGTAGTAGCTATCTAAGATCTAGGAGAGGTCGATCGTGCCTTAGAGTCCCCCTCTCTTCTAGGTGCCTAGGTCCTTCGGGGTATTAAGGGTAATTACGTTACTCGCTATCAAGTCGAGTACTTCGTCGG
Organism: Fulvia fulva; assembly: GCF_020509005.1. Classification (NCBI taxonomy): domain Eukaryota; kingdom Fungi; phylum Ascomycota; class Dothideomycetes; order Mycosphaerellales; family Mycosphaerellaceae; genus Fulvia; species Fulvia fulva. The sequence goes on from NC_063012.1 coordinate 4,253,337, forward strand.
CTATAGGGTACGGCTACATAAGGCTTTCCTAGGAAGGGTGGTGTATATTAAAGTCTCCTACTACGATGTAGCACCCTTGTCTCTTAAGCGTACTGTCTAGGTGTCTATAGACCCCTAGGTCGCGGCTAGACCTCGAGGCTAGCGGTTATATATATAGGTTGTATATCTAGGTACTACCTACGTAGAGGGAGGTAATATCGCCCCCGCCTTCTTCGTCTACGTAGTACACTACCTCCCAGTCGGATTCTAGTATGTCCTTACTAATATAGAAGTACGTGCGGGGTCTACCGTCGCCTCGTAGGCATGTCGTATAGCCTAGTAACTTGTAGGTCGTTAGTCTCTTATAGTACGGGTTAATCTATAGCTCCTAGATTATAAGGACGTAGTAGACGCGCGGGTCCGCCTCGTATAGGAAATGGTTCTAGACTATATCCTTGCTATAGTTAACGTTATACTAGATGATACTAAGCGTATCGAGGCTAGTTATCGGTATCGATAATCATTTCCTCTATATCGTCCTATGTCCTACTACCCTATACGTCCTAGTCTACGCCTATCGGCTATATACTAAAGGGGAGCCGGGCCTAGTTAGATTCCCTCGCCGTAGCTAGTAGAGCACGTGGCCTCCCGTACGCCCTAGGTTACGTATCCTTTATATCGTTCTCGGCCCTAGGGCGCTTATACCCGACCGCCGCTAGTTAGTTCCGGTATAGGCTAGCCTTACGGTCGCCGTAGAATCTTAGGGCGACGGTTCTGTTTGTAATTGCCTTGTTTTTCGCCAGTTTCCGCTATAGGCATTCCGTACTATACGATAGGTAGTGCCCCGGATAGTTCGCGTACCGTCTCGTAGTCGATATATAGTCCCTAGACATATAGTCTCCTATATTGTTCGAGTAGGCCTACTTATTTATACACGTGTAGGTTTGGTGTCTATACTGTTAGCATTTGAAGCATTAGAGGACACGAAAGGATAAGGAGTGCTTTTCTACTGTCTTAAGGCTATATTGCTAGACTAGGCCTTGTTCTATCGCTAGATCCGCCGCTTTCGCGTCTTATAGCTATACTATTAGCGCCGAGGCCTTCTTGCCTTCTAGCCATTTCCTATAGAGCCAAGTCGCCTTCTGGATTAGAGAGTTAAGAGTGACCGGGTTGTCCTCTTAGAGAGCGCGTAGGTGACCCTAGTTAGTTAGGTTAAACTCCTTAGGCATATCGTGGACTAGGATCGTAAATTGTTTCGTTAAGACCTTCGCTAATGCCGTAACCTTAGATGCCCACTATAGCTGTGCCTCTAGGTGCCTCCTAGTAGTAGTAGAGCTAGTATAGATCTATAGAGTACCGTTAGACTGTTAGTTCACTACGACCACCCCTAGTTAGTTGATTCGTTAGGCGAGCTCCTTATTCGATAGCTTCGCAACTTCGGCCTAGTCTTCCTTTGCTACAATACGGATCGTAACTGCATCGTGCGTTGGGCGGGGGCCTAGTATCGATGCCGCGACCGATGCCTAGCTATAGGGGTGTTAATTCCGGGTGGCCTTACTAATCGCCTAGGACGTCGTCCTTATTTCTTATTGCCCTCGGTAATACGACAGTATAAGCGCCGTGCGTAGCTGAGTGATCATTACCTATAGAGACCGGTAAGGGAGCTGATCGTTAGTTTCTATACTTTTTACGTCCTCTATAAGTTGCTACTAGTTGTCTTAGGGGGGCTTCGCCTATAGGGCCGTAGGCGCCGTTAGTACCGTAGCCTAGGCTACTATTACCTAGGAGTTACCTAATGTAGCTAGGCACCTCCGCGGCGTTTGGAGCTAAAGAAACAGGGTGAAGAGAGCTTCAAGCTGTCTAGATTAAATAAGGTAGAACTCCCTTAGTCCTAGGGGCAGTGGCCTGCTTTATATATCGTTAGAATAGCCTTGATAAGAGCTTTCGAATATGTCTTTCTAGTTTATATTAGGATCTATATTTACTTCCGGATTTAGATCCCCTAGTTCGTGATCGTTGCTCGGCTAATATATAAGCTTTTAAGGAAGGACGTCGAGTTTATCTAGACTAAGAATAAGTAGTTCTTAAAAGAGAATCTAGTAAGGTTCTTAGTAATAACACCGGCGTTAGTAACTATCTCCTACGTCCTAGGAGCTAGTAGGATCTTCGTTTCTATTAACGCGAGTAGTATTAGGTAGGGTTGTATAATATCGTAGGAATTACTAGATAATACTCGACGAAGACACCCGGTAAGGTATAAGAGCGGTACCTAGAACGTAAACGAGGCTAAGTACGATATAGGAAAGCGGGAGTGCCTCGGAGTACTAAAGGGCCTTAAGAAGGTGTAGCGCTACCTCGTAGGAGTAGACTTTATCCTCGAAGATAATCCTAAAACGCTAGTATAGTAGTTAAATCGGCTAGTATCCGATATTCTAAACTCTATAATAGTAAGGTAGGTTACTAAGATCCGGCTATTCACCTTTAAAGTAAGGCATGTCGATAGGAAGAAGCACTCCGGATCGGATATACTGTCTCGTAAACTACCTATAGCTAAGGAGCTTACGGAACCTAACGATAAAATTAATAAGATAATTAACGACAAATTCTTCCGTTACGCCGAGCTAGTTAATACTTTTCCCGTTATTCTAGAGCGTAAACGACTCCTCAAACCCTAGTATAGTAACAATTCCGAGCTTATAGCTTATATTCTAGAATATCGAACACGACCGGAAGGGGCTACCCGGGCTAAGTATCGAAACTGTTAAATAGGTACGGGTAGATAGTAGCGGAGTGGAGTAAGAGATCAATCTTTAACTAACTAATAGCACGAGTATATAGCAATATATCAGGAACCAATATGTTGAATGTGTTGGATGTCTATTTAAGCTAAAGGGGAGAGAAGGTATCTCCCTACAAGCTGAGTCATCGTGGATGCCTCAGGCTGCCAGATCACTTCCTGATTGTTGACTCCCTTTGAGATGCTACATCTTAACACTCCCACTCATCTCGTATGAGAGGTTACAGTCTGCTCACTTCCTGTCAATAGTACTTGGACCTTTTTATGACAGGTTCAGCTGGCTTACAAGCCTCTGGAAGTGTGGACCAGTCTTTGGTTTTGTAAACCCGTCTGCAACCATCTCAGAGGTTGGGGTGTACTCAACAGCAATAAGCCTCCTCCACCAAAGTTTCCTAACAGCGTTATAGGCAATGTCAATGTGCTTCGACTTGTCATAAACATGTGCATCTTTCACTAGGGTGAGGGCAGCTTGATTGTCACCTCTTAATTGGACTGGTCTCAAATTTGATACAGTCTCCTGGTTTCCAGTGATTCTTAGTTGATGGGAACAGTCTCCCACTAACTCTGGACAATCCATTTCCCTTAGCAGTGAAGCTAGGAATTGGGACTGCTTCGCACATGCATTCATGGCCATGTATTCAGCCTCCATTGTGGATGTTGCTACAGACTTTTGCTTCTTGCTCATCCAAGAAACTGGTGCCCCACAGAGGAAGAAGACATACCCAAGGATTGAGACTCTGTCTGCTTTGTCCATTGCATAATCAGAATCACAGTATCCAATAAGGTGTCCTTTTCCAGACTTTGAGAACTGAAGTCCTAGATCAGGGTATGATCTTAGGTACCTAGTGATCTTCTTCAAAGCCTTCATGTGGTAGGTGGATGGGTCACTCACAAATGAGCTCATCCTTCCTAGGGCAAAAGCAATGTCTGGCCTTGTGATTGTTGCTGGCCACATCCAAGTACCATTAATACTCTGGTACTCTGCCTTGTCACACCTCTCATCTATGTGGCTTGAAGGTTTGAGGGCCTCATAGCTGTCCATGGGTGAGTGTGTAGGTGCTGCCTTCTCATGGTTCATTCCCATCTTGGCTAGGCTGTCCCTAACAAAGTGTCCTTGGTCAAGTTTCAGGATTCCTCTCTTCCTGTCCCTTATGACTCTTATGCTAAGGATCTTTTCAGGTTCACCTAGATCTTTGATCTTAAAGATCTTGCCAAGTTCTCTTTTGAACCAGAGAACATCTGTCAACTTTGGTGCAGCAATTGGAATGTCATCCACATGTATAAGGATTATGATCTCCCTCTTCTTATGGATAAGTAGGCATGGATCCACTTCTGACTGTGTGAATCCAATCTCTCTGAGCTTTGACACACAGAGTTGATTCCAATCTCTAGCTGCTTGCTTAAGTCTATACAAGCTTTTAAGGATTTTGAACACCATGTTTGGTGGAAGCTCAACTCCTGGTGGTGGTAACATGAAGATGTCTTCATGGAGGGTGCTTTCTGTGAATGCATTGTTCACATCCACTTGGTGAAGATGAAGATCCTTCTTACACACAATAGCCATAAACACCCTAAGGGTGTCCTGTCTTACTGTAGGTGCAAATGTCTCCATAAAGTCAACACCAAACTTCTGTGAGAAGCCCCTTGTAACTAGTCTAGCCTTGAACTTTTCAATAGCTCCACTAATGCTTCTCTTAATATCAAAGACCTATCTTGATGTAACCAGATTTGCTCCTTTTGGTGGAACAGAATTTTCCCAGGTGTTGTTACTCTGTAGAGCATCTAGTTCCTTTTGGATTGCTTCCTTCCAAAGATGTCCCCATTTCTTGTCATTCACAGCATCCTTGTAGGATTTTGGAATTGGGACCTCTTGCTTGTATGTAATGGCTTCTACAGTTGCTGCAAAGGCCATTTCCTCAACTTCTTCCAGGAATTCGCTATCCCATGGTATTGAACTGTCCACTGATTGCATGGCTGCAAAGAAAGCTTGGTGAAAAGCAGCAAGGTTCTCTGAGAGGTCCATTGCTTCTCCCACTTCAGTGGTTAGTTCGGGCTTAGGGACCATGGATCTTGGGGCTTTCTGTTTCATGTCATAGCCCTCAACATCATAGTCAGCCTTTCTCTTTCCAAGGGATGATTTAGGGACCGTCACTTGTGACCTAGTAACGTCTATTTCCTGGGGATCTAGGGAGCTTCTCTCAATTGGCTGATCGATTTTCTGAAATTCCCCTACGTTCTCCGGAGGCTGGGGAAGTTGCACAAACAGCTTTCTCGGCTGAGCGACTTTAGGGCTCTCAATTGGCTGATCTATTTCGGGGGGGCTCTGATGGACGCCTGAATGGTAGGTAGATTGTCCTAAGGATACGTTCTTCCTCGGCCTTCCTAAGGGCTTCCTAGCTGGTGCACTGCTTGGTAGATTCAATGTTAGAACATTGAGACCTATATCACCTCCAGGCTAGTCCTCAAAGAAGTCTGCATGTTTGTGTTGTTTAACAGCTCTCATGTCTGGTTCCCAAAAGAGCCAGGCTTTAGCTGTGTTTTCAACATACCCAATAAACACTGCTTCTTTACCCCTATTCATTAGCTTGTCACTTCTTGCCCATTGAGGTTGGGATCTTGTGTCCATATAGACAACAGCTTTGCATCCCCAAACTTTCAAATGGTTGATGGTCGGTTTGATACCATCAAAAGCCTCATCTGGTGAAACCTTGAACCCATCGTAATCTGGGCCATTTGGCAGTTTGTTCCTCATATAAGTTTGGGCCTCTAGTGCTTCAGGCCAAAATTCAACCGGCATTTTAGCCTCTTCAAGCATTGCCCTTATAGAGTCCTCTGAGGTTTGTATTGACCTCTCAACTGGTCCATTCTGTAGAGAGTTGTATGCCTCAGTCGGCTCGAGCCCAATCCCCAAATCCTTCTCCCACTGCTTCACTAATGTAATAAGTTCTTTTGCATTGTCAAGTCTTACTGCTTTCAGCTGCGCTGATGATTTCCTCTCTGCTTTGATCTTCCAGTTCTGGAGAGCAACTGGAGCATCTTCTCTTTTCCTAAGAGGAAAGGTCCACTTCTTCCTAGAGAAGTTGTCAACAATCTCAAGCCAGTATTTGAATCCTAGTCTTGAGATTGGTAGTGGGCCACATATGTCAATAGATACAAGGGCAAGTCTTTCAGGTCTTCTCTCTGTAACTTTGCCTTTGTACTTCTTCATCTTTGCTATTGAGCATACTCTGCACTGGTGAAAGCCATCCTTAGGGATAGGAATGGGTTCTTTCAAGTCTGTTACCTTGTGAAGATTCTGGAGCAAATTCTTCCCAAAGTGTGCAAATCTTCTATGCCAAAGCTCCCACTGCTTCAGGTCGGTCTCTGATTGAGCAGTCACAAAGGCATTCTCCATTGGTGGTGCACATGATGAGTAATGTGCCCGTTCTTGTAGGAGAGGAGAAATCTCATCAATGAATAGAACCCCCCCAAGGAGCTTTGTCTGGACAACAGTCTCACCAGAGGGGGAAACAAGAGAAAATGATGGAGGTTGCACACCAAACTGCTTGCTAAACTGGTTCCATGAAACCAGGTTCACTCCTAGCTTGGGTACAAGCAGGACATCTTCCAAAACAACTTTTCTGCCAGCTCTCCCACTCATCTCTGCATTCCCAATATGAGTGGCCAATAAAAACCCACCTCCCACTTTGATCCATTTCTTCCTTGTCAAGGGAGTCATAGATCTAAAGAGGCAGCTTTGGTCAGTCATATGGGATGAAGCACAGGAGTCAAGTAACCACTCTGACGAGGGGAACTTGCCTTGGACTTCTGCAGTTGAGTGAGCCACTTCATCATACTCATCATCATCAGACATTGTCTCTGGGGATGAGCTGCATGGTGACTCTTGGGCGGAGAAACCTTTTCCAGTCTTCTTTGCTTTAGAGGTATAAGACTAGGCCTGGTTCTTCTGGAGTGACAGCATGTCAGAGCTGAGTTTCTTCACCATTTTCTTAAGTTCTTCCATAGAGGACTTCTCTCTTGGTGTCCTCCTTGAAGTGGGTGGTGGAGTTCTCTTCTTCTTGACATGTGTTGTATTCTGGGAAGATGGTGGTTGGGAATGAGATCTAAGGACCTTTCTTGCCTCAGGCAAACTAGGGCAGTCCTTGATCAGATGATCCTTCTCACAGAGAAGGCAGGAGAGTGGTCTTGCTAGACCTGAGGGCTTGACCCAGGTGGCTGCCATGCCATACTCAGCCTTAGAGGGATCCAACCTGGCTTCTTGAGCTTCAAGGATCTTTAAGGTCCTTTCATGATCCATCTTTGGCTGAGCCATGATAGTATCCCTGGCTACATGGTAGTCAGGTGGCAGTGAGCTTAAGAGCTGGGTCATCCTCACATCAGCTTTCCTGTAATGCTGACCCTCTGGGTCAACATCAGCAATCCTTTTTCCAAGAGAAACTAGGTGTGTCCATGCAGATCTGATGGTGAACTCTTCACTCATCTCAAAGGTCACAAATTGCTTTGTGAGCTCATGTGCATGGGTTGGTAGCACCTGGCTATACTTGTTCCAGAGATACACCCACTTCTCAGCAGCTCTTCCAGATTCACATGAGCCCTCAAGCTCAAATTCATCTTCTTCTGTGATCCTACTAAGGATACTGAAGTTGCATACTGCATTGTGTCTTGTCCATGTTGGCGTATTGAGGATCTCTTTGGTTGTAGCCTCTTCTTGGAGTTTCAGAGTCTTGCCCTTGATGTTGTCAAAAGACACTTCCATTAGGTCATCAATTGCAAAGAATGCTGATTAGCTCTCCATCTTGTATCTCTGAAGGTTGAACCATCTCTTCCAATTGTCCCTCCCAAGAATTGGGATTTTGCCTCCCTTCTCCTCTGTCTTCTCTTGGTATGGATCCATAATAAATTGGATGTAATGAAACAAGGTGTGTATGTTCCAAAGTGGTGGCTCAGATCCTGCTGAGGCTTCTGGTGTAGAATGGGAAAGTTCGTAGGTGTGGATACCAAGGCCTGCTTGGTAAAGTAAAGGAGCGGTGTGAGGTCTCGGGGCTAGGACACAGGTCTGTCTCTCCTAGCAGAGCTTCAAATGACTTACTTGAAGTCCTTCTTGATAGTATCTCGATGCAGTTCTGCCTACAGAGTATCTTCAAGGTATTGGCTTTGAGTAAGCCGCACAGAGTCCTTGTCTGGGTTACCTATCACTTAGTATCGAACTAAGCTCCTTGACAGGATAGACGGGGTAGACTTCTGATTCCCAGATGTTTTCTGCTACGATAGCAAGGGATACAAGTAACCTGTACTGATATAGGTTGCTCTTATTCCTGCACAAACCCGGGCTCATAACCTGTTGAACAGGTACGGGTGGATAGCAGCGGAGTGGAGTAAGAGATCAATCTGCAACTGACTAATAGCACGAGCATACAGCAATATATCAGGAACCAATATGTTGATTGTGTTGGATGTCTATCTAAGCTAAAGGGGAGAGAAGGTATCTCCCTACAAGCTGAGTCATCGTGGATGCCTCAGGCTGCCAGATCACTTCCTGATTGTTGACTCCCTTTGAGATGCTATATCTTAACAGAAACCTCGTTAAGAAGAGTCCTTAGTACTACTTAAGAGACAAGCTCTTATTTTATTAGCGGTAAAGAGGTGTACTAATATAGCTAGTAGTAGACGGTAATAATGCTTAGAAAGAGATCGTAATATACTATTATAAAAAGTATAGTTACCGGAGTACCGAGCTAGTATATAATCTTATTACTAGCCGGTATTACTAGGAGGGCTACTTCGCCGATATATCGAATTAGGTAAGGACTTATACTCCTTATAACTTTCGCGAAGGTAACTAGAGAGTAGGAGAAATGTACTTATCGACTTAGTAGGCTATAGGAGAGAGGTATTACTACGATCCCGTCTACGTATATAGAAACTAGTACTTACTTATTGCCCGAGAAGCTCTAAGTAGGTAGATTAAGGCGAAGGTCGTACGGAAGCCTCTAAATTCGCGGGCAATTACTAAGTTCTTATACGAGATAGTTATTAGCCGGTATAGATACTACTATAAGATTATGCTTAATAACGCTAGTATCAACGAAGGGGAGGTAGAGAGGATACTTATTAGTATAGGTATTAAGTATATCCGGATCTTACCCTACTATACGTAGTTAAATATAACTATAGTAGTAGGATATTAACCTATTCTAGCTATATTAGCTAAGCTTACTAGGAACACCTATAAGTCCTAGGAACGATAGATTACTACGGTACTTTAGGCTAATAGAACTACGGTATCTAGAATTACGGGTATAACTCCGGCGTAGGTCCTATATAGCTATCGTACTATTCTCCCGATTAAGGTAGAATACCTAATATAGGCGAACTATAAATAGGGATCTATTAGATTAACAGAGGAGCTATTAGCTATTCGGGCGCGTTAATTATAGGTATAGAACATAAGTCTTTAGGAGTTATAGTTACGGAGAGTAAGGCTTCGTACTATAAGTAAGGAATACTTCGATACTAAACGTAGTATTAACTTCGAGGGGTTCTAGGTCGGAGATCTTATAATCAAGTTCGACAAGCCGTATAAGGATAACCTATCTAGAAAGATTAGTTACCGCTAGCTTAGGCCGTATCGTATAGCTAAGGTGTACTCAGGATTTAGTATATACGTCCTTAAAGAGCTTAATAGTATAAGGTTAAAGGGTATATAAGCCCGAGAGAACCTAAAGCTAATCCTATAGTTAAGACCGGACCCGGAGCTTAATCTTCTTAAAGCTAAAGACATTATAGTACTAAAGGATAGGATTAATATCGCGAATATCGAAAAAGACGATCTTCCGAACTAGAATAGACCTACTACGTCCGAATCTAACGACGAAGAAGATGACGATATACTTCTAATAGGCATTAATAGAGCTACTATACTTCGGGAACTAGAATCTAAGCCGACGAGACTATAGGTACGGCCTTATAACCTTACTACGGAGGAGATAGCCAAATTTACTAGGATTTAGGTTAAAGGAGGGATAGGATTTCATTGTTTCTTTTTCTTAGGCGTAAGGAGTTTACTAACTTATAGTTTACTAGTACGATAGATATATATTAGCCTTAATATAAGCAAACCGATCGGACTCTTTTTCTTCTTAGAATATCGACTAGGATAATCTATTTGACAGCCCTTATTAAGACGAGTAATCCACTTAAGTAGTAGCGACCTGCCTACGCTAGCGGCGGCGTAATCGTAGTATAAAGGACCCTAAAACTAAGGTTCCGTTCCCCTAACGGTAGACTCTAGAGTTACGGAGTTGCGGAGGATAACTACCTAATTAGGGAGCGCGACCTCACCCCGAATAGTAGCGAAGGATAGTAACTAACGAGAGCTATAGCCTTATAAGACTAACGACAAATAATATAGCGTAGACGACTCTATATACGGAGGCGGAAAATTTACTAGGGGATAACAAACACCTAGCCCGGGTATATAAGAACACTATAGTATAGCTACTAGGAGCGCTAAAAGCGCTATTATACTAAATCCCGAAGACAATCTAACAAGTAATATAGAAGGTAGCCTAGAGACTAACTATATAGGCAATAGTAGTAGTAGGTAAGAATAACCCCCTACGAAGGTAAGTAATACAGTACGCCTATATATTACTAATCCGGTAGGGAAACAAGAGATCGTAGCCCTAATAAGTAAGGAGATTGTCGACAGAATCGGCTAAAAGGAGGTAGTTAGAGCGAAGGTAGAGGCAATAGGCGTAGTAAGACTCTTTACCGTATAAGAGTCTAATAGATAAAGACTAGAGACCTATAAGGAGTAGACTACTAAAGTCGCGAAGTCGGTACGAGTCTCCTACTAATAGTACACCGTCATTGCCTACGGGGTCCCTAGGATATTTAAGGTTGAAGACCTTACCTAACTCTAAGTATAGAACTAGAACATATCCCTAGGAGTACAACTAACGAAGGCGGTATAGTTATATAAGATAGTAGACCGAGAGAAGACGTATTTATCGCTTATTATCTCGGTAGAGATAGCGGAACAAGCTAACTAGATACTAGATAATAGGCTATTCTAGAACTACGAGAGAATAGATACGGAGATCTATTAGAGTAGCTATAGGGTACTATAATACTTCTAATACTAATAGTACGGTTATATAGCCCTAAAATACGAGGAGAAGACCCTAAGGTACCCTTACTACGTAGGCCTATACTAGGGAAAGGAATGCCTAAAAAAGGAGAGTAGGTATATATACTACGGTAGAAGGCACCCGGCGTATTTAAGCTAATACCTAGCTAGAATAGTAGTATAAGAACGAGCGAGACAAGTAAGGATCTCTATACTAGCTAGGTACCCCTAACGATAGTAGGAGGGACCTACCGTATATAAGGGCTTCGAGCCGAGTAAGAGGAAGAGGGTAGAGGAGTTAAATAAGGGAACCTAACCTTAAACGTATCTACCTCCCGGTAGGCCTAGACACCTTAACTAGGCTACTAACGGACTAGGCTAAATACTAATCTTTAGGGCGCCCTAGCGGTCCTAGGGCTAGCTAGATAGCGGGATATAGACTTAGGAGATATAGTAGGTTAGTACGGAAATAGACCTTGCGGATAACGAATAATACTATACGATAACATTACTATCGTATAGTATAACGTAAACAAAAGTAGGGATAAAGTCTAGCGCCACTTTCTATAAGAGCTAGACCCGCTACGGTATTACGTTATTACGGTATAGGAACTATATATTAACCCCTACGTAGGACTCCTAGCTACTTATAATGACTAGAGATACTATACCGTAATCGTAGGCGAACGAGGCGTTATCCCGAGGATATATATATACGTAAGTAATACTATAGACCTTAAGTCGTAGAAGGTTATACTACTATAGTAGGGTAACCTAGGAGACATAACATTAATCTAGATCGATACGATATAAGGCTCTATCTAGATCTATAACGTTTATAACCCGCTACCGTAGGGTCGAACGAGTAGGGAACTAGGAACCCTTGCCTACCTATAGCGGACCCTAAGCTAAGACGCGAAGTAAGTACTCCTCGGTAACTTTAACCTCTATTACCTATAGTAGGAACTCGACTTTACTCCCCCGTACGCGTTTCTAAGAGGGAAGCTACTAGATATAACCGTACGCTACGGAATAGCCTTTATAACCCTAAAGGGAATAGAGACGTAGAAGGCCCGTATAAGTATAAGTATAATCGACCTATACTTTCTATTACGAGAACTTAAAGAGAGACTAGTCTAATGCCGACCGAACTACGCGCTAGAGGCCTCCTTAGACTATATCTCTATCTTAACGACGCTAGGGGTAAAGGCGATAGAGGAGCTAGTAAGCGAACTACGCCGTAACTAGAAGAAGGTACGCTAGGACGATATAAGAGACTTCCTAATAGCGAACCTACCGTAGTATAGGGAACTCGAGACGATAGCTTAGCTAGATCAAGTAGCGGAACAGATTACCTCGGTTATATAGTAAGTAGCGGAACAATATACGCCGTTACTCTAACCCTTAACGTATTAGAAGGCCTTCTAGACCCCTAAATACTCTACGAAGGTAAAGGAGGCTAGAAGGGTAAGGCGATAGTAGACGGAGGAGTATACCTAAGAGACGTAGGAGCAATACTATCGCGCGATATAAGAGAAGAAGGTATAGATACGACGCGATAAGCTATAGGACTAGAGAGCGGCGATCGGGCTCGTTATAGAAAACCCGAAATAGATATAGAGACTAGCTAAATAGGCATGAATACCTAAAGAGTAACAAACCCCTTACTTCCCTCTAATTATAGACCGCGAAGTAATTACCTAGACTAGAAACGCTTATCGATCTCTACGCTAAAACAAGACATATTCGAAAGCTCTAATTAAGGCTATTCTAACGATATATAAAGTAGGCTACTGCCCCTAGGACTAAGGGAGTTCTACCTTATTTAATCTAGATAGCTTGAAGCTCTCTTCACCCTGTTTCTTTAGCCTAAACGCCGCGGAGGTGCCTAGCTACATTAGGCAACTCCTAGGTAATAGTAGCCTAGGCTACGGTACTAACGGCGCCTACGGCCCTATAGGCGAAGCCCCCCTAAGACAACTAGTAGCAACTTATAGAGGGCGCAAAAAGTATAGAAACTAACGATTAGCTCCCTTACCGGTCTCTATAGGTAATGATCACTTAGCTACGTACAGCGCTTATACTGTCGTATTACCGAGGGTAATAAGAAATAAGGACGACGTCCTAGACGATTAGTAAGGCCACCCGGAATTAACACCCCTATAGCTAGGTATCGGTCGCGGTATCGATACTAGGCCCCCGCCTAACGTACGATATAGTTACGATCCGTATTGTAGTAAAGGAAGACTAGGCCGAAGTTACGAAGCTATCGAATAAGGAGCTCGCCTAACGAATTAACTAACTAGGGGTAGTCGTAGTGAACTAACAGTCTAACGGCACTCTATAGATCTATACTAGCTCTACTACTACTAGGAGGCACCTAGAGGCATAGCTATAGTAGGCATCTAAGGTTACGGTATTAGCGAAGGTCTTAACGAAACAATTTACGATCCTAGTCTACGATATGCCTAAGGAGTTTGACCTGACTAACTAGGGTTACCTACGCGCTCTCTAAGAGGACAACCCGGTCACTCTTAACTCTCTAATCCAGAAGGCGACTTGGCTCTATAGGAAATTGCTAGAAGGTAAGAAGGCCTCGGCGCTAATAGTATAGCTATAAGACGCGAAAGCGGCGGATCTAGCAATAGAATAAGGCCTAGTCTAGTAATATAGCCTTAAGATAGTAGAAAAGCACTCCTTATCCTTTCGTGTCCTCTAATACTTTAAATGCTAACAGTATAGACACTAAACCTACACGTATATAAACAAGTAGGCCTACTCGAACTATATAGGAGACTATATGTCTAGGGACTATATATCGACTACGAGACGGTACGCGAACTATCCGGGGCACTACCTATCGTATAGTACGGAATGCCTATAGCGGAAACTGGCGAAAAACAAGGCAATTACAAACAGAACCGTCGCCCTAAGATTCTACGGCGACCGTAAGGCTAGCCTATACCGGAACTAACTAGCGGCGGTCGGGTATAAGCGCCCTAGGGCTAAGAACGATATAAAGGATACGTAACCTAGGGCGTACGGGAGGCTACGTACTCTACTAGCTACGGCGAGGGAATCTAACTAGGCCCGGCTCCCCTTTAGTATATAGCCGATAGGCGTAGACTAGGACGTATAGGGTAGTAGGATATAGGACGATATAGAGGAAATGATTATTAATGCCGATAACTAGCCTCGACACGCTTAGTATCATCTAGTATAACGTCAACTATAGTAAGGATATAGTCTAGAACCATTTCCTATACGAGGCGGACCCGCGCGTCCACTACGTCCTTATAATCTAGGAGCTATAGATTAACCCGTACTATAAGAGACTAACGACCTATAAGTTACTAGGCTATACGATATACCTACGAGGCGACGGTAGACCCCGTACGTACTTCTATATTAGTAAGGATATACTAGAATCCGACTAGGAGGTAGTGTACTACGTAGACGAAGAAGGCGGGGGCGATATTACCTCCCTCTACGTAGGTAGTACCTAGATACACAACCTATATATACAACCGCTAGCCTCGAGGTCTAGCCGCGACCTAGGGGTCTATAGACACCTAGACAGTGCGCTTAAGAGACAAGGGTGCTATATCGTAGTAGGAGACTTTAATATATACTACCCTTCCTAGGAAAGCCTTATATAGCCGCACCCTATAGCCGACGAAGTACTCGACTTAATAGTAAGCAACGCAATTGCCCTTAATACCCCGAAGGACCTAGGCACCTAGAAGAGAGGGGGAGTCTAAGGCACGATCGACCTCTCCTAGATCTTAGATAGCCACTACTATACGGTAACCTACTATAGGATCGAATATAAACTCGAGGCGTCGTTAGACTATATACTAGTCAGGACCTCTATTACGATATAGATATAACGTATACTAGCGAGAACCCCTAAGCTAAACTAGGGAAAGGCCTACTAGGCCAATATCTAGGCGTACCTCGATAACTCTAAGGGGCTAGTCTAGATCGCGTAGTAGTAATATAACAGTAAAGACGAGATAGACGAAGTAGTCTAGGGGTTAATAGACGAAATAAGAAAAGCGACCTTACTTTACGTTCCGCTTACCTAACTAACGACATAGTCTAAACTATACTAGACGCCGGAGTGTACTACGGTAGTAAGAGAAGCAAGGAGAGCCCGCCGGGTGTAGACGAGCAGCTATAGCGAGGAGGCCTAGAACGTATATAGGGAGGCATACTAACAGAAGAAAGCTATAATACGAAGGGAGAAAGTAGTCGGCTAGAGGGCTATAGTAGAAGAAATCGCCGGCAAGCTAGAGAGGATATAGAAGCTAGCGAAATGGGCCCGATAGGACCCTATATAGGGCCCCTCCTTCTCTATCCTAGCGCTATAATCGCCTAGTGGCCCGGTTAGCGACCCCGAGGCTAAGGCGCGTCTACTAGCTAGCAAGTTCTTCCCGCCCCTAGTCGAGGCTAATCTAAGCGACATAAATAGCTCTACTCCCCTAGCCTCTAGTATCGCGGTCTAATAGGAGGTGTCCGAGGGAGAAGTTGCCGCTATACTAAGGAAGTTACCGGCGAAGAAAGCCCCGGGGCCGGATAGGATCCTAAACGAGCTACTAAAGAAGTATAGAGATTAACTAGCCCTAGTAGTTATAGCGATCTTTAACGCCTACCTATAGACCGGATACTACCCGATAGCTTTTAAACAATCGACGATAGTAGTCCTACGTAAGCCGTAGAAGGAAGACTATACGTAGGTAAAGTCGTACCGCCTAATTACGCTCCTTAACACTCTTAGGAAGGCGCTTAAGAAGCTAGTTATAACGAGACTCTCCGAGGCGGTAGAGGAACACTCCCTACTCCCGGACACCTAGATAGGTACGCGCCTATAGCGATCGACGCTATCCGCGATAGAACTTATTACCTCTTAGGTAAAGGCCATCTAGTATAAGAATAGGGACAAGGTGGCTTCCTTACTTAGCCTAGACATATCGGGAGCCTTCGACTACGTGTTATACCCGCGGCTTCTCTATATCCTAAGGTCGAAAGGACTCCCTAAGTAGCTTATTAACTTCGTACGGTCCTACCTCTAAAACCGTAGTACGTCGATCCTAGTCGGCTAGTACAGAAGCCCATTTTAAGTAGTCTATACTAGAATCCCGTAAGGCTTAACGCTAGTACCTATTCTGTTCCTCTTCTTTATAGCGACGCTGCTCCTAGCCCTAGAATCCTGGAACACCGCTACGAGCGGCTTCGTAGACGACATAAACATCCTAGCGTAGTCTTCCTCGACTAAGGAGAACTATAGGCTACTAGAAGAGAAGTATAAGATCTACGAGGACTAGGCTAGGAGGTACGGGGCTCGGTTTGCCCTAGAAAAGTATAATCTAATACACTTTACGCGCCGGCCACGGTTCTATAATATACAAGCTTCTATCTAGATATAGGGGTATATAACTAACCCGGCAAATCAGCTTAGGATCCTCGGACTATAGGTAGACCCGGCGCTACGGTAGAGGAAGTACGTATAGGCAATATTACGGAAAGCTAAACAGAATATAGCATTATGCTAGAGGCTTACTACGTCTATATAGGGGGCGGACTTCCGGTAGTCACGACTTCTATATACGGCTATTATACGGCCAGTCCTTACCTATAGTAGCCAAGTGTAGTCCTTAGGCGAGAGGGCCTACCTATCGAAGGGACTCGTCGCGCCGCTAGCGAAGATCTAAAACTAATGCCTAAGGAAGGTTACCGGGGTATATAAGTCGATACTAACGAGGATGCTTAAGTACGAGACCGCTATACCGCCGATCGACCTATATATCTAGGGACTACGGACCTCCTATATAGGCAAGTCGGTATAGTACCTAGTATAGAAGGTTATCGCTAGTATAGTCGTAAGGGCCCGCGAATTAGTACTAGCGTATAAGGGCATTCGACCCGGAAACGAGCCGAACTACCGGGTAAGGGACGAATAGCTAGTAATATAATAGGAAGGTGAGAAATCGTTTATAGAGCAACTATAGAAAGAGAGGTAGAACAACTAGGTTGTAGGGTATAGTAGACGCCCTTAGCTAGCGGGATAACCTAAGGAATAGTCAGCTATAAAATCCGCGGTCAAGCACCCCCCGAAGCTTATCTACTACCGCCTTACGAGGGTATAGAGTAGTATAGCAACCTAACTACGAAGCGAACATATCGGCCTCTAGGGGTACCTATTATAGAGGAAGGTTCTAGGATATACGAATACTAGCTACCCCTACGGCTATCGCTCCTAGAACGTACGGTACGTACTCCTCGTCTATCCGAGGTAGTCGCTAGGAAGGGGGGAGTAGATAGTAAAGGCGAGGAACCGGACGATTAGGGCACTTCTTAATAACGCTAAGGACCTACGGCGTATTACGAACTAGATACTAGAGAAGGGCTAGCTAGAACAGTACCGCCTAGTAGGAGTAGTATAGGAAGAGAGGGCACGACGCGGCGCGATAAGACCGGCTAGGAGCGGGGGATAACGGGGTAGTAATATAGACTACGTACGTTTAGAGGGAAAGCTAATCTAGATAAGGAGAAGTTGGGGGCGGGAAGGGTTTTTACCTATTCGGGTTTCTCTTTGTATATAATAATAGATATATACCTATATAGGCCGAATAGGGTCCTAGAATAGGGGAATAACAAATCTATCTATTAACATTATCTTATATACCCCTAGTATTCTACGTAGGTTACCTACCTATATCCTATTTAGGGGTTACTCTATCCGTTTCGGGATCGGCTTACCTACGCCTCCTATACCCTAAATCTATACCCTATATAATATAGCTAGTTTAATAATCGCCTTATATATTATCCTTACCTTATCGAATATTACTCCCTATATAGACGCCGTAATCCTCTTTATCGAGGCTTCGTTAACTTACGCTCGACTCTAGGCTTTCTTAATCTATATATTCTAGCTTAGTTTCGGGTCGAGCTAGATCCCTAGTACTCGTAGCTCCGCTAATAGCTTAGTCTCGTAGCCTTAGATTATTACCGCTACCTTTATACTATAGTATATTCTCGCTTTACTAAAGTATATAAGCTAGTACTTGTTAGGGGCGAACCGGGTACTATACCTCTTTACCTACTCCTTATATTTCTTATACCTATCTTTAAGGAGGCGATAGTTCTCCTCTATCGAGTCTAACTAGGCTAGAATATTTATATCGTCTATAAATCCTAATACTAAGGTTTACGGAGAGGTGAGTAGGGGGATTAGATTAGACATAAATATCAGAAACAGGATAGGGGAGAGAGTAGATCCCTAAGGTATTCTAGTCTCTACCTTTACCGGGTCGGACGTGTACCTTCCTAGGACTAGGTATGTCGTCCGTTCCTAGAGAAAGGAGTAGACGAACTTCGTTACCTACTAGGGGATGCCTTTCTATTATAGGATATATATTAGCCTTTAGTATAAGACGTTATTAAAGGCTCCTATAATGTCGAGGGATAGTAAGGACGCCGCTCGGTTCCTACCGTAGTACTAGAGGGTCTGAATTTACTCCGTAATTAGCTCTATTACTATTAGTATTGATCGCTAGCTTCTTCCCCCTATCTATATCACTAGGAGTACGTAGTTATCTACGGCTAGCTACGTAAGTCTCTAGGCTACTATCTTCTCTAGGACCTTCCCTATCGTATTTAGAAGTACGATTGGCCTATATAATTTAAGCTAAGTATAGTCCTCCTTCTATAGCTTACGTAGTACTACTATTATAGACTCTCTATATAGCTTCGGGTGATACCCTAGCCGTAGGTACGCGGTAAATAGGTTTATAAGGCTCGGCGCGATCTCTTCTCTATACTCTTTTAGTAGTAGGTTTAGTATCCTATCTAGGCCTAGGGCTTTCGTCCTTTTAGCTTACTTATAACTCCTATTACTATATTAGAGCTAACCGCATTATCTATATCTAGGGGTTCCGGGTATATACTCGGGTCGATGTCCGTAAGGTCTACCTATACTTACGTCGAAAAGAAATAGTCGGCTAATACTTTTGCCTTACCCCGGGGCGTAGTCTAGGTAATTACTTCGCGGTCTATAATTAGAGGGAAGTAAGGGGTTTATTACTCTTTAGGTATTCATGCCTATTTAGCTAGTCTCTATATCTATTCCGGGTTTTCTATAACGAGCCCGATCGCCGCTCTCTAGTCCTATAGCTTATCGCGTCGTATCTATACCTTCTTCTCTTATATCGCGCGATAGTATTGCTCCTACGTCTCTTAGGTATACTCCTCCGTCTACTATCGCCTTACCCTTCTAGCCTCCTTTACCTTCGTAGAGTATTTAGGGGTCTAGAAGGCCTTCTAATACGTTAAGGGTTAGAGTAACGGCGTATATTGTTCCGCTACTTACTATATAACCGAGGTAATCTGTTCCGCTACTTGATCTAGCTAAGCTATCGTCTCGAGTTCCCTATACTACGGTAGGTTCGCTATTAGGAAGTCTCTTATATCGTCCTAGCGTACCTTCTTCTAGTTACGGCGTAGTTCGCTTACTAGCTCCTCTATCGCCTTTACCCCTAGCGTCGTTAAGATAGAGATATAGTCTAAGGAGGCCTCTAGCGCGTAGTTCGGTCGGCATTAGACTAGTCTCTCTTTAAGTTCTCGTAATAGAAAGTATAGGTCGATTATACTTATACTTATACGGGCCTTCTACGTCTCTATTCCCTTTAGGGTTATAAAGGCTATTCCGTAGCGTACGGTTATATCTAGTAGCTTCCCTCTTAGAAACGCGTACGGGGGAGTAAAGTCGAGTTCCTACTATAGGTAATAGAGGTTAAAGTTACCGAGGAGTACTTACTTCGCGTCTTAGCTTAGGGTCCGCTATAGGTAGGCAAGGGTTCCTAGTTCCCTACTCGTTCGACCCTACGGTAGCGGGTTATAAACGTTATAGATCTAGATAGAGCCTTATATCGTATCGATCTAGATTAATGTTATGTCTCCTAGGTTACCCTACTATAGTAGTATAACCTTCTACGACTTAAGGTCTATAGTATTACTTACGTATATATATATCCTCGGGATAACGCCTCGTTCGCCTACGATTACGGTATAGTATCTCTAGTCATTATAAGTAGCTAGGAGTCCTATGTAGGGGTTAATATATAGTTCCTATACCGTAATAACGTAATACCGTAGCGGGTCTAGCTCTTATAGAAAGTGGCGCTAGACTTTATCCCTACTTTTGTTTACGTTATACTATACGATAGTAATGTTGTCGTATAGTATTATTCGTTGAATCATCGATCTCTGCGCCAAAACACGACACATTCGAAAGCTCTTATCAAGGCCATTCCAACGATATAAAAAGCAGGCCACTGCCCCTAGGACTGAGGGAGTTCTACCTCATTCAATCTGGACAGCTTGAAGCTCTCTTCACCCTGTTTCTTCAGCTCCAAACGCCGCGGAGGTGCCTAGCTACATTGGGCAACTCCTAGGCAATGGCAGCCCAGGCTACGGCACTAACGGCGCCTACGGCCCTACAGGCGAAGCCCCCCCAAGACAACTGGCAGCAACTTATAGAGGACGCAAAAAGCATGGAAACTAACGATCAGCTCCCTTACCGGTCTCTACAGGTAATGATCACTCAGCTACGCACGGCGCTTGTACTGTCGTATCACCGAGGGCAACAAGAAATGAGGACGACGTCCCAGGCGATTAGCAAGGCCACCCGGAATCAACACCCCCATAGCTGGGCATCGGTCGCGGCATCGATACCAGGCCCCCGCCCAACGCACGATGCAGTTACGATCCGCATTGCAGCAAAGGAAGACCAGGCCGAAGTTGCGAAGCTATCGAACAAGGAGCTCGCCCAACGAATCAACCAACCAGGGGTGGTCGCAGTGAACCAACAGTCCAACGGCACTCTACAGATCTATACTAGCTCTGCTACTGCTAGGAGGCACCTAGAGGCACAGCGACAGTGGGCATCTAAGGTTGCGGCATCAGCGAAGGTCTCAACGAAACAATTCACGATCCTAGTCCACGACATGCCTAAGGAGTTTGACCCAACCAACCAGGGTCACCTACGCGCTCTCCAAGAGGACAACCCGGTCACTCTTAACTCTCCAATCCAGAAGGCGACTTGGCTCCATAGGAAATGGCCAGAAGGCAAGAAGGCCTCGGCGCTAATAGTATGGCTACAAGACGCGAAAGCGGCGGATCTAGCGATAGAACAAGGCCTGGTCTGGCAATACAGCCTCAAGACAGTAGAAAAGCACTCCTCATCCTTTCGTGTCCTCCAATGCTTCAAATGCCAACAGTATGGACACCAAACCTACACGTGCACAAACAAGCAGGCCTGCTCGAACTGTGCAGGAGACCATATGTCTAGGGACTGTACATCGACTACGAGACGGTGCGCGAACTGTCCGGGGCACCACCCATCGTATAGTGCGGAATGCCCACAGCGGAAACTAGCGAAAAACAAGGCAATCACAAACAGAACCGTCGCCCCAAGATTCTACGGCGACCGTGAGGCTAGCCCACACCGGAACCAACTAGCGGCGGTCGGGCACAAGCGCCCTAGGGCCGAGAACGATGTAAAGGATGCGCAGCCTAGGGCGTACGGGAGGCCACGTGCTCTGCTAGCTGCGGCGAGGGAATCTAACCAGGCCCGGCTCCCCTTTAGTACACAGCCGATAGGCGTAGACCAGGACGCACAGGGCAGTAGGACACAGGACGATACAGAGGAAATGATTGTCGATGCCGATGACTAGCCTCGACACGCTTAGCATCATCCAGTATAACGTCAACCATAGCAAGGATATAGTCCAGAACCATTTCCTACACGAGGCGGACCCGCGCGTCCACCACGTCCTTGCAATCCAGGAGCCATGGATTAACCCGCACCATAAGAGACCAACGACCTGCAAGTCACCAGGCTACACGACATGCCTACGAGGCGACGGCAGACCCCGCACGTGCTTCTATGTCAGCAAGGACATACTAGAATCCGACTGGGAGGTAGTGTACTACGCAGACGAAGAAGGCGGGGGCGATATTACCTCCCTCCACGTGGGTAGCACCTGGATACACAACCTATACATGCAACCGCCAGCCTCGAGGTCTAGCCGCGACCTAGGGGTCTGCAGACACCTAGACAGTGCGCTCAAGAGACAAGGGTGCCACATCGTAGTAGGAGACTTCAACATACACCACCCTTCCTGGGAAAGCCTTATGCAGCCGCACCCTATAGCCGACGAAGTACTCGACTTGATGGCGAGCAACGCAATTGCCCTCAATACCCCGAAGGACCTGGGCACCTGGAAGAGAGGGGGACTCCAAGGCACGATCGACCTCTCCTGGATCTCAGATAGCCACTACCACACGGTAACCTACTGTGGGATCGAACATGAACTCGAGGCGTCGTCAGACCACATGCCAGTCAGGACCTCTATTGCGACACAGATACAACGCACACCAGCGAGAACCCCTAAGCCAAACTGGGGAAAGGCCCACTGGGCCAACATCCAGGCGTACCTCGATGACTCCAAGAGGCTAGTCCAGATCGCGCAGCAGCAATACAACAGTAAAGACGAGATAGACGAAGCAGTCCAGGGGTTGACAGACGAAATAAGAAAAGCGACCTCACTTCACGTTCCGCTTGCCCAACCAACGACATGGTCCAAACCATACTGGACGCCGGAGTGCACTGCGGTAGTAAGAGAAGCAAGGAGAGCCCGCCGGGTGTGGACGAGCAGCCATAGCGAGGAGGCCTGGAACGTATACAGGGAGGCATGCCAACAGAAGAAAGCCATAATACGGAGGGAGAAAGCAGTCGGCTGGAGGGCCACAGTGGAAGAAATCGCCGGCAAGCCAGAGAGGATGTGGAAGCTAGCGAAATGGGCCCGACAGGACCCTACACAGGGCCCCTCCTTCTCTATCCCAGCGCTACAATCGCCTAGTGGCCCGGTTAGCGACCCCGAGGCCAAGGCGCGTCTACTGGCTAGCAAGTTCTTCCCACCCCCAGTCGAGGCTGATCTAAGCGACATAAACAGCTCTACTCCCCTAGCCCCTAGCATCGCGGTCCAACAGGAGGTGTCCGAGGGAGAAGTTACCGCTGTGCTGAGGAAGTTGCCGGCGAAGAAAGCCCCGGGGCCGGATGGGATCCCAAACGAGCTACTAAAGAAGTGTAGAGATCAACTAGCCCCAGCAGTTGCAGCGATCTTCAACGCCTGCCTACAGACCGGATACCACCCGATAGCTTTTAAACAATCGACGACAGTGGTCCTACGCAAGCCGCAGAAGGAAGACTATACGCAGGTGAAGTCGTACCGCCCAATTGCGCTCCTTAACACTCTTGGGAAGGCGCTTGAGAAGCTGGTTGCAACGAGACTCTCCGAGGCGGCAGAGGAACACTCCCTACTCCCGGACACCCAGATGGGTGCGCGCCCACAGCGATCGACGCTATCCGCGATGGAACTTATCACCTCTCAGGTAAAGGCCATCTGGTATAAGAATAGGGACAAGGTGGCTTCCTTACTTAGCCTAGACATATCGGGAGCCTTCGACTACGTGTCACACCCGCGGCTTCTCTACATCCTAAGGTCGAAAGGACTCCCTGAGTGGCTTGTCAACTTCGTACGGTCCTACCTCCAAAACCGCAGTACGTCGATCCTGGTCGGCCAGTACAGAAGCCCATTTCAAGCAGTCCACACTGGAATCCCGCAAGGCTCAACGCTAGCACCTATTCTGTTCCTCTTCTTTATGGCGACGCTGCTCCCAGCTCTAGAATCCCAGAACACCGCTGCGAGCGGCTTCGTAGACGACACAAACATCCTAGCGTGGTCTTCCTCGACTGAGGAGAACTGTAGGCTACTAGAAGAGAAGCACAAGATCTGCGAGGACTGGGCTAGGAGGCACGGGGCTCGGTTTGCCCCAGAAAAGTACAATCTGATACACTTTACGCGCCGGCCACGGTTCCACAATATGCAAGCTTCTATCCAGATACAGGGGCACACGACTAACCCGGCAAATCAGCTCAGGATCCTCGGACTATGGGTGGACCCGGCGCTACGGTGGAGGAAGCACGTACAGGCAATATTACGGAAAGCTGAACAGAATATGGCATCATGCCAGAGGCTCACTGCGTCCACATGGGGGGCGGACTTCCGGCAGTCACGACTTCTATATACGGCTATTGTACGGCCAGTCCTTACCTATGGCAGCCAAGTGTGGTCCTTAGGCGAGAGGGCCTGCCCATCGAAGGGACTCGTCGCGCCGCTAGCGAAGATCCAAAACCAATGCCTAAGGAAGGTCACCGGGGCATATAAGTCGACACCAACGAGGATGCTTGAGCACGAGACCGCTATACCGCCGATCGACCTATACATCCAGGGACTACGGACCTCCTACTTAGGCAAGTCGGCACAGTACCCAGTACAGAAGGTCATCGCCAGTGCAGTCGCAAGGGCCCGCGAATCAGTACCAGCGCACAAGGGCATTCGACCCGGAAACGAGCCGAACTACCGGGCAAGGGACGAACAGCTAGCAACACAATGGGAAGGTGAGAAATCGTTTGTAGAGCAACTATGGAAAGAGAGGTGGAACAACCAGGTTGTAGGGCATAGTGGACGCCCTCAGCCAGCGGGACAACCTAAGGAATGGTCAGCTACAAAATCCGCGGTCAAGCACCCCCCGAAGCTCATCCACTACCGCCTTACGAGGGCACAGAGTAGCATAGCAACCCAACTGCGAAGCGAACACATCGGCCTCCAGGGGTACCTATCATGGAGGAAGGTTCCAGGATACACGAATACTAGCTGCCCCTGCGGCTATCGCTCCCAGAACGTACGGCACGCACTCCTCGTCTGTCCGAGGTGGTCGCTAGGAAGGGGGGAGTGGATGGCAAAGGCGAGGAACCGGACGATTGGGGCACTTCTTAACAACGCTGAAGACCTACGGCGCATTACGAACTGGATACTAGAGAAGGGCTGGCTAGAACAGTACCGCCTAGTAGGAGCAGTGCAGGAAGAGAGGACACGACGCAGCGCGACGAGACCGGCTAGGAGCGGGGGCTAACGGGGTAGTGACATGGACTACGTACGTTCAGAGGGAAAGCTAATCTAGACAAGGAGTAGTCGGGGGCGGGAAGGGTTTTCACCTATTCGGGTTTCCCTTTGTACATAACAATAGATATATACCTGCATAGGCCGGATAGGGTCCTAGAACAGGGGAATGACAAATCTATCTATCTATCTATTATTCGTTATCCGCAAGGTCTATTTCCGTACTAACCTACTATATCTCCTAAGTCTATATCCCGCTATCTAGCTAGCCCTAGGACCGCTAGGGCGCCCTAAAGATTAGTATTTAGCCTAGTCCGTTAGTAGCCTAGTTAAGGTGTCTAGGCCTACCGGGAGGTAGATACGTTTAAGGTTAGGTTCCCTTATTTAACTCCTCTACCCTCTTCCTCTTACTCGGCTCGAAGCCCTTATATACGGTAGGTCCCTCCTACTATCGTTAGGGGTACCTAGCTAGTATAGAGATCCTTACTTGTCTCGCTCGTTCTTATACTACTATTCTAGCTAGGTATTAGCTTAAATACGCCGGGTGCCTTCTACCGTAGTATATATACCTACTCTCCTTTTTTAGGCATTCCTTTCCCTAGTATAGGCCTACGTAGTAAGGGTACCTTAGGGTCTTCTCCTCGTATTTTAGGGCTATATAACCGTACTATTAGTATTAGAAGTATTATAGTACCCTATAGCTACTCTAATAGATCTCCGTATCTATTCTCTCGTAGTTCTAGAATAGCCTATTATCTAGTATCTAGTTAGCTTGTTCCGCTATCTCTACCGAGATAATAAGCGATAAATACGTCTTCTCTCGGTCTACTATCTTATATAACTATACCGCCTTCGTTAGTTGTACTCCTAGAGATATGTTCTAGTTCTATACTTAGAGTTAGGGAAGGTCTTCGACCTTAAATGTCCTAGGGACCCCGTAGGCAATAACGGTATACTATTAGTAGGAGACTCGTACCGACTTCGCGACTTTAGTAGTCTACTCCTTATAGGTCTCTAGTTTTTATCTATTAGACTCTTATACGGTAAAGAGTCTTACTACGCCTATTGCCTCTACCTTCGCTCTAACTACCTCCTTTTAGCCGATTCTATCGATAATCTCCTTGCTTATTAGGGCTACGATTTCTTATTTCTCCGCCGGATTAGTAATATATAGGCGTACCGTATTACTTGCCTTCGTAGTAGGTTAATTCTTACCTACTACTACTATTACCTATATAGTTAGTCTATAAGAACGGGCACATTACTTATTATATGCACTAATCGATCTCTACGCCAAAACACGACATATTCGAAAGCTCTTATTAAGGCTATTCTAACGATATAGAAAGCAGGCCACTGCCCCTAGGACTAAGGGAGTTCTACCTTATTTAATCTGGACAGCTTGAAGCTCTCTTTACCCTATCTCTTTAGCTCTAAACGCCGCGGAGGTGCCTAGCTACATTAGGCAACTCCTAGGCAATAGTAGCCTAGGCTACGGCACTAACGGCGCCTACGGCCCTATAGGCGAAGCCCCCCTAAGACAACTAGTAGCAACTTATAGAGGACGCAAAAAGTATAGAAACTAACGATTAGCTCCCTTACCGGTCTCTATAGGTAATGATCACTTAGCTACGTACGGCGCTTGTACTGTCGTATTACCGAGGGCAATAAGAAATAAGGACGACGTCCTAGGCGATTAGCAAGGCCACCCGGAATCAACACCCCTATAGCTAGGCATCGGTCGCGGCATCGATACTAGGCCCCCGCCTAACGCACGATATAGTTACGATCCGTATTATAGTAAAGGAAGACTAGGCCGAAGTTACGAAGCTATCGAACAAGGAGCTCGCCTAACGAATTAACTAACTAGGGGTAGTCGTAGTGAACTAATAGTCTAACGGTACTCTATAGATCTATACTAGCTCTACTACTACTAGGAGGTACCTAGAGGCATAGCTATAGTAGGTATCTAAGGTTACGGCATTAGCGAAGGTCTTAACGAAACAATTTACGATCCTAGTCCACGATATGCCTAAGGAGTTTGACCTAACTAACTAGGGTCACCTACGCGCTCTCTAAGAGGACAACCCGGTCACTCTTAACTCTCTAATCTAGAAGGCGACTTGGCTCTATAGGAAATGGCTAGAAGGCAAGAAGGCCTCGGCGCTAATAGTATAGCTATAAGACGCGAAAGCGGCGGATCTAGCGATAGAACAAGGCCTAGTCTAGTAATATAGCCTTAAGATAGTAGAAAAGCACTCCTTATCCTTTCGTGTCCTCTAATGCTTTAAATGCTAACAGTATAGACACCAAACCTATACGTATATAAACAAGTAGGCCTACTCGAACTATATAGGAGACTATATATCTAGGGACTATATATCGACTACGAGACGGTACGCGAACTGTCCGGGGTACTACCTATCGTATAGTACGGAATGCCTATAGCGGAAACTAGCGAAAAACAAGGCAATTATAAACAGAACCGTCGCCCTAAGATTCTACGGCGACCGTAAGGCTAGCCTATACCGGAACTAACTAGCGGCGGTCGGGCATAAGCGCCCTAGGGCTAAGAACGATATAAAGGATACGTAGCCTAGGGCGTACGGGAGGCCACGTGCTCTACTAGCTACGGCGAGGGAATCTAACTAGGCCCGGCTCCCCTTTAGTATATAGCCGATAGGCGTAGACTAGGACGTATAGGGTAGTAGGTTATAGGACGATATAGAGGAAATGATTGTCGATGCCAATAACTAGCCTCGACACGCTTAGTATTATCTAGTATAACATTAACTATAGCAAGGATATAGTCTAGAACCATTTCCTATACGAGGCGGACCCGCGCGTCTACTACGTCCTTACAATCTAGGAGCTATAGATTAACCCGTACTATAAGAGACTAACGACCTACAAGTCACTAGGCTATACGACATGCCTACGAGGCGACGGCAGACCCCGTACGTACTTCTATATTAGCAAGGACATACTAGAATCCGACTAGGAGGTAGTGTACTACGTAGACGAAGAAGGCGGGGGCGATATTACCTCCCTCTACGTAGGTAGTACCTAGATACACAACCTATATATACAACCGCTAGCCTCGAGGTCTAGCCGCGACCTAGGGGTCTATAGATACCTAGATAGTACGCTTAAGAGACAAGGGTGCTATATCGTAGTAGGAGACTTTAATATATACTACCCTTCCTAGGAAAGCCTTATATAGCCGCACCCTATAGCCGACGAAGTACTCGACTTGATAGCGAGTAACGCAATTGCCCTTAATACCCCGAAGGACCTAGGCACCTAGAAGAGAGGGGGAGTCTAAGGCACGATCGACCTCTCCTAGATCTTAGATAGCCACTACTATACGGTAACCTACTATAGGATCGAATATGAACTCGAGGCGTCGTTAGACTATATACTAGTCAGGACCTCTATTACGATATAGATATAACGTATACTAGCGAGAACCCCTAAGCTAAACTAGGGAAAGGCCTACTAGGCTAATATCTAGGCGTACCTCGATAACTCTAAGAGGCTAGTCTAGATCGCGTAGTAGTAATATAACAGTAAAGACGAGATAGACGAAGTAGTCTAGGGGTTAATAGACGAAATAAGAAAAGCGACCTTACTTTACGTTCCGCTTACCTAACTAACGACATAGTCTAAACTATACTAGACGCCGGAGTGTACTACGGTAGTAAGAGAAGTAAGGAGAGCCCGCCGGGTATAGACGAGTAGCTATAGCGAGGAGGCCTAGAACGTATATAGGGAGGTATACCAATAGAAGAAAGCTATAATACGGAGGGAGAAAGCAGTCGGCTAGAGGGCTATAGTAGAAGAAATCGCCGGCAAGCTAGAGAGGATGTAGAAGCTAGCGAAATAGGCCCGATAGGACCCTATATAGGGCCCCTCCTTCTCTATCCTAGCGCTATAATCGCCTAGTAGCCCGGTTAGTAACCCCGAGGCTAAGGCGCGTCTACTAGCTAGTAAGTTCTTCCCACCCCTAGTCGAGGCTAATCTAAGCGATATAAACAGCTCTACTCCCCTAGCCCCTAGCATCGCGGTCTAATAGAAGGTGTCCGAGGGAGAAGTTACCGCTATACTAAGGAAGTTGCCGGCGAAGAAAGCCCCGGGGCCGGATAGGATCCTAAACGAGCTACTAAAGAAGTGTAGAGATCAACTAGCCCTAGTAGTTATAGCGATCTTTAACGCCTACCTATAGACCGGATACTACCCGATAGCTTTTAAACAATCGACGACAGTGGTCCTACGTAAGCCGTAGAAGGAAGACTATACGTAGGTGAAGTCGTACCGCCCAATTACGCTCCTTAATACTCTTAGGAAGGCGCTTAAGAAGCTAGTTATAACGAGACTCTCCGAGGCGGTAGAGGAACACTCCCTACTCCCGGATACCTAGATAGGTACGCGCCTATAGCGATCGACGCTATCCGCGATAGAACTTATCACCTCTTAGGTAAAGGCTATCTAGTATAAGAATAGGGACAAGGTGGCTTCCTTACTTAGCCTAGACATATCGGGAGCCTTCGACTACGTGTTATACCCGCGGCTACTCTATATCCTAAGGTCGAAAGGACTCCCTAAGTAGCTTATTAACTTCGTACGGTCCTACCTCTAAAACCGTAGTACGTCGATCCTAGTCGGCTAGTATAGAAGCCCATTTTAAGTAGTCTATACTAGAATCCCGTAAGGCTTAACGCTAGTACCTATTCTGTTCCTCTTCTTTATAGCGACGCTACTCCTAGCCCTAGAATCCTAGAACACCGCTACGAGCGGCTTCGTAGACGACATAAACATCCTAGCGTAGTCTTCCTCGACTAAGGAGAACTATAGGCTACTAGAAGAGAAGCATAAGATCTACGAGGACTAGGCTAGGAGGTACGGGGCTCGGTTTGCCCTAGAAAAGTACAATCTAATACACTTTACGCGCCGGCCACGGTTCTACAATATATAAGCTTCTATCTAGATATAGGGGCACACGACTAACCCGGTAAATTAGCTTAGGATCCTCGGACTATAGGTAGACCCGACGCTACGGTAGAGGAAGTACGTATAGGTAATATTACGGAAAGCTAAACAGAATATAGCATTATACTAGAGGCTTACTACGTCTATATAGGGGGCGGACTTCCGGTAGTTACGACTTCTATATACGGCTATTATACGGCCGGTCCTTACCTATAGTAGCTAAGTGTAGTCCTTAGGCGAGCGGGCCTACCTATCGAAGGGACTCGTCGCGCCGCTAGCGAAGATCTAAAACTAATGCCTAAGGAAGGTCACCGGGGTATATAAGTCGATACTAACGAGGATACTTAAGTATAAGACCGCTATACCGCCGATCGACCTATATATCTAGGGACTACGGACCTCCTACTTAGGCAAGTCGGCATAGTACCTAGTATAGAAGGTTATCGCTAGTATAGTCGTAAGGGCCCGCGAATTAGTACTAGCGTATAAGGGCATTCGACCCGGAAACGAGCCGAACTACCGGGTAAGGGACGAATAGCTAGTAATATAATAGGAAGGTAAGAAATCGTTTATAGAGCAACTATAGAAAGAGAGGTAGAACAACTAGGTTGTAGGGTATAGTAGACGCCCTTAGCTAGCGGGATAACCTAAGGAATAGTCAGCTATAAAATCCGCGGTTAAGCACCTCCCGAAGCTTATCTACTACCGCCTTACGAGGGTATAGAGTAGTATAGCAACCTAACTACGAAGCGAACACATCGGCCTCTAGGGGTACCTATTATAGAGGAAGGTTCTAGGATACACGAATACTAGCTACCCCTACGGCTATCGCTCCTAGAACGTACGGTACGTACTCCTCGTCTATCCGAGGTAGTCGCTAGAAAGGGGGGAGTAGATAGTAAAGGCGAGGAACCGGACGATTAGGGCACTTCTTAATAACGCTAAAGACCTACGGCGTATTACGAACTAGATACTAGAGAAGGGCTAGCTAGAACAGTACCGCCTAGTAGGAGTAGTATAGGAAGAGAGGATACGACGTAGCGCGACGAGACCGGCTAGGAGCGGGGGCTAACGGGGTAGTGACATAGACTACGTACGTTTAGAGGGAAAGCTAATCTAGATAAGGAGTAGTCGGGGGCGGGAAGGGTTTTCACCTATTCGGGTTTCCCTTTATATATAACAATAGATATATACCTATATAGGCCGGATAGGGTCCTAGAATAGGGGAATGACAAATCTATCTATCTATATAGTTAGTCTAAAAACAAGACATATTCGAAAGCTCTTATTAAGGCCATTCTAACGATATACAAAGCAGGCCACTGCCCCTAGGACTAAGGGAGTTCTACCTTATTTAATCTAGATAGCTTAAAGCTCTCTTCACCCTATTTCTTTAGCTCCAAACGCCGCGGAGGTGCCTAGCTACATTAGGCAACTCCTAGGCAATAGTAGCCTAGGCTACGGTACTAACGGCGCCTACGGCCCTATAGGCGAAGCCCCCCTAAGACAACTAGTAGCAACTTATAGAGGACGTAAAAAGTATAGAAACTAACGATCAGCTCCCTTACCGGTCTCTATAGGTCATGATCACTTAGCTACGCACGGCGCTTATACTGTCGTATTACCGAGGGTAATAAGAAATAAGGACGACGTCCTAGGCGATTAGTAAGGCCACCCGGAATTAACACCCCTATAGCTAGGTATCGGTCGCGGCATCGATACTAGGCCCCCGCCTAACGTACGATATAGTTACGATCCGCATTATAGCAAAGGAAGACTAGGCCGAAGTTGCGAAGCTATCGAACAAGGAGCTCGCCTAACGAATTAACTAACTAGGGGTGGTCGTAGTGAACTAACAGTCCAACGGCACTCTATAGATCTATACTAGCTCTACTACTACTAGGAGGCACCTAGAGGCACAGCTATAGTGGGCATCTAAGGTTACGGCATTAGCGAAGGTCTTAACGAAACAATTCACGATCCTAGTCCACGACATGCCTAAGGAGTTTGACCTAACTAACTAGGGTCACCTACGCGCTCTCTAAGAGGACAACCCGGTCACTCTTAACTCTCTAATCCAGAAGGCGACTTGGCTCTATAGGAAATGGCCAGAAGGCAAGAAGGCCTCGGCGCTAATAGTATAGCTATAAGACGCGAAAGCGGCGGATCTAGTAATAGAACAAGGCCTAGTCTAGCAATATAGCCTTAAGATAGTAGAAAAGCACTCCTTATCCTTTCGTGTCCTCTAATACTTTAAATGCTAATAGTATAGACACTAAACCTACACGTATATAAACAAGTAGGCCTACTCGAACTATATAGGAGACTATATGTCTAGGGACTATACATTAACTACGAGACGGTACGCGAACTGTCCGGGGTACTACCTATCGTATAGTACGGAATGCCTATAGCGGAAACTAGCGAAAAACAAGGCAATCACAAATAGAACCGTCGCCCTAAGATTCTACGGCGACCGTAAGGCTAGCCTATACCGGAACTAACTAGCGGCGGTCGGGTATAAGCGCCCTAGGGCTAAGAACGATATAAAGGATACGTAACCTAGGGCGTACGGGAGGCTACGTACTCTACTAGCTACGGCGAGGGAATCTAACTAGGCCCGGCTCCCCTTTAGTATATAGCCGATAGGCGTAGACTAGGACGTATAGGGTAGTAGGATATAGGACGATATAGAGGAAATGATTATTAATGCCGATAACTAGCCTCGACACGCTTAGCATCATCTAGTATAACGTCAACTATAGTAAGGATATAGTCTAGAACCATTTCCTATACGAGGCGGACCCGCGCGTCCACTACGTCCTTATAATCTAGGAGCTATAGATTAACCCGCACTATAAGAGACTAACGACCTATAAGTTACTAGGCTATACGACATACCTACGAGGCGACGGTAGACCCCGTACGTACTTCTATATTAGTAAGGACATACTAGAATCCGACTAGGAGGTAGTGTACTACGTAGACGAAGAAGGCGGGGGCGATATTACCTCCCTCTACGTAGGTAGTACCTAGATACACAACCTATATATATAACCGCTAGCCTCGAGGTCTAGCCGCGACCTATGGGTCTATAGACACCTAGACAGTACGCTTAAGAGACAAGGGTACTATATCGTAGTAGGAGACTTTAATATACACCACCCTTCCTAGGAAAGCCTTATATAGCCGTACCCTATAGCCGACGAAGTACTCGACTTGATAGCGAGTAACGCAATTGCCCTTAATACCCCGAAGGACCTAGGTACCTAGAAGAGAGGGGGAGTCTAAGGCACGATCGACCTCTCCTAGATCTTAGATAGCTACTACTATACGGTAACCTACTATAGGATCGAATATGAACTCGAGGCGTCGTTAGACTATATACTAGTCAGGACCTCTATTACGATATAGATATAACGTATACTAGCGAGAACCCCTAAGCTAAACTAGGGAAAGGCCTACTAGGCTAACATCTAGGCGTACCTCGATAACTCTAAGAGGCTAGTCTAGATCGCGTAGTAGTAATATAACAGTAAAGACGAGATAGACGAAGTAGTCTAGGGGTTAATAGACGAAATAAGAAAAGCGACCTTACTTTACGTTCCGCTTACCTAACTAACGATATAGTCTAAACTATACTAGACGCCGGAGTGTACTACGGTAGTAAGAGAAGCAAGGAGAGCCCGCCGGGTATAGACGAGTAGCTATAGCGAGGAGGCCTAGAACGTATATAGGGAGGTATACCAATAGAAGAAAGCTATAATACGGAGGGAGAAAGCAGTCGGCTAGAGGGCTATAGTAGAAGAAATCGCCGGTAAGCTAGAGAGGATGTAGAAGCTAGCGAAATAGGCCCGATAGGACCCTATATAGGGCCCCTCCTTCTCTATCCTAGCGCTATAATCGCCTAGTAGCCCGGTTAGCAACCCCGAGGCTAAGGCGCGTCTACTAGCTAGTAAGTTCTTCCCACCCCTAGTCGAGGCTAATCTAAGCGATATAAACAGCTCTACTCCCCTAGCCCCTAGTATCGCGGTCTAATAGGAGGTGTCCGAGGGAGAAGTTACCGCTATACTAAGGAAGTTGCCGGAGAAGAAAGCCCCGGGGCCGGATAGGATCCTAAACGAGCTACTAAAGAAGTATAGAGATCAACTAGCCCTAGTAGTTATAGCGATCTTTAACGCCTACCTATAGACCGGATACTACCCGATAGCTTTTAAACAATCGACGATAGTAGTCCTACGTAAGCCGTAGAAGGAAGACTATACGTAGGTAAAGTCGTACCGCCTAATTGCGCTCCTTAACACTCTTAGGAAGGCGCTTAAGAAGCTAGTTATAACGAGACTCTCCGAGGCGGTAGAGGAACACTCCCTACTCCCGGACACCTAGATAGGTACGCGCCTATAGCGATCGACGCTATCCGCGATAGAACTTATCACCTCTTAGGTAAAGGCTATCTAGTATAAGAATAGGGACAAGGTAGCTTCCTTACTTAGCCTAGATATATCGGGAGCCTTCGACTACGTGTTATACCCGCGGCTACTCTATATCCTAAGGTCGAAAGGACTCCCTAAGTAGCTTATTAACTTCGTACGGTCCTACCTCTAAAACCGTAGTACGTCGATCCTAGTCGGCCAGTATAGAAGCCCATTTTAAGTAGTCTATACTAGAATCCCGTAAGGCTTAACGCTAGTACCTATTCTGTTCCTCTTCTTTATAGCGACGCTACTCCTAGTCCTAGAATCCTAGAACACCGCTACGAGCGGCTTCGTAGACGACACAAACACCCTAGCGTAGTCTTCCTCGACTAAGGAGAACTATAGGCTACTAGAAGAGAAGCACAAAATCTACGAGGACTAGGCTAGGAGGCACGGGGCTCGGTTTGCCCTAGAAAAGTACAATCTAATACACTTTACGCGCCGGCTACGGTTCTATAATATACAAGCTTCTATCTAGATATAGGGGCATACGACTAACCCGGTAAATTAGCTTAGGATCCTCGGACTATAGGTGGACCCGGCGCTACGGTAGAGGAAGTACGTATAGGTAATATTACGGAAAGCTAAACAGAATATAGCATTATACTAGAGGCTTACTACGTCTATATAGGGGGCGGACTTCCGGTAGTTACGACTTCTATATACGGCTATTATACGGCCAGTCCTTACCGATAGTAGCTAAGTGTAGTCCTTAGGCGAGAGGGCCTACCTATCGAAGGGACTCGTCGCGCCGCTAGCGAAGATCTAAAACTAATGCCTAAGGAAGGTTACCGGGGTATATAAGTCGATACTAACGAGGATACTTAAGCACGAGACCGCTATACCGCCGATCGACCTATATATCTAGGGACTACGGACCTCCTACTTAGGTAAGTCGGCATAGTACCTAGTATAGAAGGTCATCGCTAGTATAGTCGTAAGGGCCCGCGAATTAGTACTAGCGTATAGAGGCATTCGACCCGGAAACGAGCCGAACTACCGGGTAAGGGACGAATAGCTAGTAATACAATAGGAAGGTAAGAAATCGTTTATAGAGTAACTATAGAAAGAGAGGTAGAACAACCAGGTTATAGAGTATAGTAGACGCCCTTAGCTAGCGGGATAACCTAAGGAATAGTTAGCTATAAAATCCGCGGTTAAGTACCCCCCGAAGCTTATCTACTACCGCCTTACGAGGGCATAGAGTAGTATAGTAACCTAACTACGAAGCGAATACATCGGCCTCTAGGGGTACCTATTATAGGGGAAGGTTCTAGGATATACGAATACTAGCTGCCCCTACGGCTATTGCTCCTAGAACGTACGGTACGTACTCCTCGTCTATCCGAGGTGGTCGCTAGGAAGGGGGGAGTAGATAGTAAAGGCGAGGAACCGGACGATTAGGGCACTTCTTAATAACGCTAAGGACCTACGGCGTATTACGAACTAGATACTAGAGAAGGGCTAGCTAGAATAGTACCGCCTAGTAGGAGTAGTATAGGAAGAGAGGACACGACGTAGCGCGACGAGACCGGCTAGGAGCGGGGGCTAACGGGGTAGTGATATAGACTACGTACGTTCAGAGGGAAAGCTAAACTAGATAAGGAGTAGTCGGGGCCGGGAAGGGTTTTCACCTATTCGGGTTTCCCTTTATATATAACAATAGATATATACCTATATAGGCCGGATAGGGTCCTAGAATAGGGGAATAACAAATCTATCTATCTATATAGTTAGTCTCTAGGCTACCTTCTATATTACTTATTAGATTGTCTTCGGGATTTAGTATAATAGCGCCTTTAGCGCTCCTAGTATCTATACTATAGTGTTTTTATATACCCGGGCTAGGTATTTGTTATCCCCTAGTAAGTTTTCCGCCTCCGTATATAGGGTCGTCTACGCTATATTATTTATCGTTAGCCTCTACTTTCTATATAGTAGCCCTTAGCTTATATCCTAGGTTTTTCCTTAGTTTGTTCCTCGGCTTAGCTCTTAGTACTAAATGTTCGTAAGGCTATAGCTCTCGTTAGTTACTATCCTCCGCTACTATTTAGGATAAGGTCGCGCTTTCTAATTAGGTAGTTGTCCTCCGTAGCTCCGTAACTCTAGGGTCTACCGTTAGGGGAACGGAACCTTAGTTTTAGGGTTCTTTATACTACGATTACGCCGCCGCTAGCGTAGGCGGGTCGCTACTACTTAAGTGGATTACTCGTCTTAATAAGGGCTATCGAATAGATAGTCCTCGTCGATAAATTATAGTCCTAAGATTACTACTACCTTATATAAGAACGTTAGTCTCCCTATTACTAGCACTATTTATAGCTCCTCTTATAGCCGGAGTCTCTTATTTAGGTAGGTAGTTCTCTCTAGTTATTTCTATTTACCTACTAGGAACCTAGTCAATATTATTACCCTTACTTCCTGCGCTCTCTACTAAGCTAATAGTCTAACTAGGCATTAGTTTGACTATACTAGGTGTTTTCTCCTATATACTATATATCTTATGTCCTCCTTCCGTTTTTAGGACTCTTAGGTCACGTAATCACTAGTATAGTAGGAGTAGACTAGTATAGCTTTACTATACTTTAGGGCAATATGTCCGTACTATTATTAGTTAAAACATTAAAGGATTCTATAGTTACTTTAATAGATCTCTATATCTAGCCTCTTAAAGTCCTAGTATAACCCTTAGTCTAAGACCTTATTTACTTACCCTAGTATTATAACCTATAAGATTAGCGAGGAGGCCCTCTTACCCTCCTCTATCTTCTTCTTAACCTACGCTATCTTTATAATCTATAGTCCTAGTACTATTACCTAGTTTTACCTCTAGAGGTTTAGTATATCCCTTTATATATTAAAGGTTTATAGGACCCTATACGTAATTACTATATACTATTAATAGGAGACTTTCGCTATACTCCCGATCTTTAGTATCTACTCCTTCTTTATTTCGAGGGCCGTCTTATTCTATACGTATACTATAAATAGCTTGACCCCTTTATTATCTACCCTTACTCCTACTATTTCCTTTACTCCGATCTTCTCGACTATCTTCCTCCCGGTTATCTTTCCTATCTCTTCCTTCTCTTTCTAGTCTATAATATAGACTCGTAGTACTATACTCTAGGGGGGGGGCAGTTTGGCTCGCGATTATTACCTAGGCCGTTAGGCCCTAGGTCTATCTTAGGTCTCTTTAAGGGTTCTTTCTCGCGTTTTGTATTACTACCTCGATTACCCTATTAATTATAGTACTTATTTGTCGTTTAAGCGCCTTTAGTCACCCGAGTAGTTTACTTATTACTCCTTTTAGTACTCTCTCTAGAAATCTCCCTTCTTCTACCGCTACTATCTCTTCCGCCTTCTTATAGAGCGTCCTCTACTTGTCTCCCTCTTACTCTTAGTCGTCTACTACCGTCGTCGTCGCTATTTCTCTAGATACGTAGCCGACTTTATATACTTAAGAGCCCGAGCCTTATACCTCTTAACGATTCTAGAAGTAGAAGTAGTAACGAGGAGACGTAGGCTTATACTTTAGCGTATTATATAACTTACGATAGTAGTAAATACGACGGCCTAACTAGATTAATAGATAACGTGCTCTACTACCGAGCGGGCTATACTACCGAGCGGGCCACTTTTACTAAGAACTATACTACTTCTATAGATATAGCTATATAACTACTATTATAGCGTATATTGTCTTTAAACAAGGCCAAACTGACCTTAGCTGTCTAGGCTACGAAACGCGACGCGACAATTACGAATCGACTTGCTATAAAGGTATACGACGCGTCTCGAACTATACTAGGATATCGATTGAATAGACGACCTCCTCGGGGTAACTATAAGCCTAGTTCGAAGAAGCTTATAGAGCTAGAAGAGAGGGTAATACTTAAGTATATACTCGAGCTAGATCTTAGAGGTTTCCCGCTATTAAAGGCTAGTGTACGAGTAATGGCCGATTTATTGCTATAAGAGAAGGGTCTTAAGCCCGCTAGTCTTAATTAGACAGATAGGTTTATTAGGCGGTATCGTAAGCTAAAGGTTCGTATAACACGTAGATACGATCATTAGCGAGCCCTAATAGAAGATCTAGACGTTATCGAGAGGTAGTTCTTACTTATACGTAATATAAAGGAGAAGTATAGCATCCTTAACTAGGATACCTATAACTTTGACGAGATAGGGTTTATAATAGGTGTTATTACGTCTTAGAGCGTCGTTACGGGTTTAGAAAGGCGTAGTAGAAAGAGGAAGGTCGTTCAATAGGGCAATAGAGAGGGAGTAGAGAGATAGCGTATTAGATAGCTCTTATACGAAGCGAGATTAGTAAGCTACGTAAGTCTAACGAGGCCCTTATATAGCTGAAAGTATAAAAGCGTAAGTACATTTAGTCTAGAGGGTCTCTTACCTTCGATAAGGCGTCGCAATTAATACCTCTAGAGGATACTAGGAGGCAGGAAGTGAGTAGAGAGTCGCTAGATAGTGTTCGGCTAGTACTAAGGCTACGACGCTATAAGTAATATAGTAAGTCGGGGTATAACGTACGTACCTATTAAGTAGACTTACTAGATAGCGAAGAATCTAAAGAGGAATTGTCCTCCTAGTAACGATTCTGTAGGATGTCGTTGTGTTAAGATACCGTCGTAATTAAAGTAGAAGTAGTATAGTTCTTAGTAAAAGTGGCCCGCTCGGTAGTATAGCCCGCTCGGTAGTAAAGCACGTTATAATAATTTCAGGCGCATTAGATAAACACTTAATGAACATAATAGGACTGCTGTATATAGAGAAACAAGGTAGTAGTGGCGTATTGCTATAGAATCTCAAAGCTTGGTGACCCCGGGCCAAATTCGTCCAGACCCTCTTGCGGGCTTGAATAGGCGATCCACCCGTCTCCGCACTGTCCGCAGCCAGCTCCCTGAGCAGCATCTCTCCCTCCGCCAACACCACTCCTACACGCGCAGCACCACTTCACTGTGTTGTCCGCTTGCACATTACTGTTCGTATTGCCTTTCCTACTCGTCATTCTATACGGAGCCCATGATGCCTCCGCTCCCACCTTTGTCGCATTACGCGGCCAGCAGCGCAGCGCAACTCAGCGCAACTCAGCTCAGCTCAGCGCAGCTCTGGGCAGCGCGCTGCTCTCGTGCCATTGCATTACACACCCAGCACCAGCACCAGCACCAGTCCGCCACGCACTTGTCTTTCGCTTCTTGCACGGCCCTCCTTGTCTGATTGCTTGTTCTAACTCCGCCATGGCAAACAGTCCGCCGCATCCACATCCTGCCGCCTCCAGTAGCTGCAGCGCGTACACGACATCTCCATTGCCAGCATTCCCATCACCAGGCGCAGCCAGCATCGTAGCCCGACCGCGACACCCATCGCATTCGCTCTGGCTCGGGAGCATCCGGTCGAGGCATTGCGAGCTTGATGGACACGGTCTAGACACGCGCCCTGACCATTGCTGAGACAGCGCTCCTCGATCCCAGTACAGACAGTATGGACGACTACGGCTATGATAGAAGTCCAATGCTGGATGCCGCCCCACGAAGGTTGGACTCACCCCCCATCTCGCGTGTCTCCACCAGAGAACGGGACGACTATCGTGCAGACCCATACCGCGACACTCGCCGCCGCTCGCCAGGTAGCTACAGCACATCCAACAAGCACGAGTCATACTCTCTAACACACACAGATCGTCGCCGCGGAGCCGATCGTGATCGAAGACGCTCCCGATCGCCCGCGCAGATTGACCGATACCAGCCGGATCGTGTCCGAGATGACTATGCGTATGGCTCTCGTCGAGACGACCCACGCGAACGTCGACGATCCTCACCGCAGCCCATCGATCGATATGTCCCGGGACCAGAACCATCTCCTGCCCTCCTGGTCAATCCACTTCCTGATCCGATGAAGCTCGACTTCCAGGTCGGCTTTACTTGGTTCGCAGAGTGGTGGCGCGCAGAACAGCGTGTCAAAGAGGAGAAGGAGCGCACCAAGTTTGGACGACCGCCGCGCTTGCGAGGAGAACGCGAATCGAGGGAGGATCGAGAAGCCGAGAGACCCAAGATTCAGGCAGCCTATGACCAGTATAAAGAGAATCTGCAGAAGTCGCAAGCACAGACATTCGTAAGATTGCATAAGAATGAAGACTGGTTCCGAGAACGCTACGTGCCAGAGTTGCGCGATACATTCAGGCGAAAGCTGATGGATTACCGCAAAGGACTGTTCGCACAGTGGGAGTCAGACTTGACGACTGGTCTCTTCGATGAATTCACTCTGGAGGGCATCTACAAATCTGAGTCTAACGGACTAGGTGGCATCCTGGAGCGAGAAGAGGGCGAGACCTCAGCGGCCGCCGAAGTCTTGGGAGTTGGCGACCTGCTCCCATCGAAGGGCGGAGACTTGCGTGATCCAGCATCTATGCAGCCAACTCTGCTCATCAAGACTGTCGCACCGACCGTCACCCGCGACAAGCTTGAAGCTTTTGCAAAGGAGCATTTGGGCGATGGTGATGGTGGCTTCAAGCACCTGTCTCTTTCTGACCCCAACCCAGTTAAGAAGTGCCATCGCATGGGCTGGATCATGATCAATCCAGAACCCGAGCATGAAGAACAGCCAGTGGAGGTACCACGCGGCGAGGAGAACGAAGATGGCGAAGATGGCGATGCAATCAAAACAGATGCGCCAAGCAGCTTGCTCACTTCCAGCGAGAAAGCGCTTGAGAAGATCAATGGCAAGACTATCGAAGATCCTGAGCGTGGTAATTTCACTGTGCACTGTGGCGTCCATCGACCTCCGGAAGCACCAAGGAAAAAGGCGCTATGGGATCTGTTCTCTGCACCTGAGCGAGTTGGCCGGGACCTCGAACTTGCGACACGGCTCGTCCGAAAGCTTGACAACGAACTTGGCGATGACGCCTTTGGTGTTGCGAAGGTTGAAGAGCGTGTCAATGACCTGTACGAGCGTGGTCTGTTGAAGCCAGCTGAGGCCAGCAAGCCTGTCAAGGACGCTGATGCCATGGAAGATGAAGCAGAAGAAGGCGAGGAAGAGGAAGGGGCCCTTGACGAAGATGAGGCCGACGATGAAGAGCTCATCATCAAGAAAAAGCAGCTGGATCTGTTGGTCGAGTACCTTCGTCGTGTCTACAACTTCTGCTTCTTCTGCGTGTTCGAGTCCGACTCTGTGCATGAGCTGCAGAGGAAGTGTCCTGGCGGCCACTTGCGTAGACCTCGTGCCAGTCTTACTTCTGCTGCGAAAGAGACCGCTCGTGCTAGTGCCATGGGTGAGCCATTTCCGCTGAAGAAGAGGCCCGAGACTGAGACCGAGGCTAAGGCGGACGAGTCAATGGAAGGTGACAGCCCGGTCGAGGAGAAGAAGACGTCGATGCTGAAGCCCAGTACGAAGACTACCCAACAGCTTCAGCGAGCTTACAACTGGGTCAAGACTTTTGAGGAGAAGATCTTGCAGATTCTCGAGCCAGATAATGTTAATATCCGCAAGATCGGTGGTACGCCTTTGGAGGGAGGTGTAGAGAAAGAATTGAGCAAGGCAAGTGCGCTCACTTGCCTGAAATCTTGGACCTCAGCTAACCAAAGCACAGTTTGTCACACAAGAAGATAGCAACAAGTTCCGCTGCAAGGTGCCAGAATGTACAAAGCTCTTCAAGGGAGTCGAGTTCTGGCGAAAGCACGTTGAAAAACGTCACGCCGACTGGTACCAACGTGTGCGTTCGGAGCTGGACCTCGTCAACACATATGTTCTCGACCCAGCTCACATCGCTCCGAGCCGGAGTGATGCGAACTCGAACGGGCACTTCCCACTCAACAACCATCAGCCTACTGGTACGCCCCGGGGCTTCCAGTTGAACCAGCAGTTCCCACTGGGCTTCATGCCCCCAGGCATGGCAGCTGGTGGTCCACCCGGCATGACGCCAATGTTTAACCATGGTCAGCCAATGGGTATGCCAGGCATGTACGCGCCGAATGCAGCCATGGGCGGTGTGGGACCGATACGTCAGAACGCTCGCAACTATGGCATGAATGGAGGTCATCGCATGCCTGGGCCATATCAACGCAGTGGCCGAGGACGGATGCCATCTATGAGTGGCGGCAGACCGCCAATGATGGAAGGCGGTGCTGCAACGATGGGCCCGAATGAGGCTGTACAGGGACGTAGTTTGCGCAGCTATGAGGATCTGGATGCCGACAAAGGAGAGGGAACTACCGAACTGAATTACTAGTTGCAGAGTGGCATGTTCATCTGCATTTCCATGGTCTACAGCACAAAGTGTCTTGAGAACGGATGTCGGTAAGAAGGGCAAGAGGTCAAGGGATAAACATGTAACAAAATCAAATGAGAGCAAAGAATGCCGAGATCCACCTGGTCCCTCTTTGCATCAAATAGAGGTATGCAAATGCTGTACCTGAATTGGTAGCGATAATGTCGTTCTTGAGTGTGATCACGTGAGACAACTTCCGCTAGCGCACTTGCCCCGTGAAGCTTCGCAAATCGAGCTCCAGAAAAATTATCGACGGCAAGAGCTCCATTCCACGACATCTGCCAATCGCATTCTCCCACGCATATCAATACTCACGATGGCCACCGACGAGATCCGCAAGAAGGACAAGAAAGAGAAGAAGGACAAGAAGCGCAAGTCGGAGGACATTGAAGACGGCGCGGCAGAACCCACACCAAAGAAGAGTAAGAAGGAAAAGCGCAAGTCGGAAGTCGCCGTGATCGAGACTCAGGATGATTCGGTCATGGATGTCGATGCAAAGGCAGAGGATGACAAGGAGAAGGGCA
This sequence comes from Fulvia fulva, assembly GCF_020509005.1. Taxonomy (NCBI): domain Eukaryota; kingdom Fungi; phylum Ascomycota; class Dothideomycetes; order Mycosphaerellales; family Mycosphaerellaceae; genus Fulvia; species Fulvia fulva. Next base: position 4,296,546 of record NC_063012.1, read on the forward strand.
GCAAGGCGGTAATTGCCGTCCCACTTGCTGCGCTTGTGCCGTTTGCGAACCCACTGGCGGACGACAAGAGCCAGAAGAAGGTCTTGAAGGCTGTGAAGAAGGGTAAGAACATACTCCCCTGGTCGCCGCTTCGTGTTCAGTGGAACATGTACTGACTTGGCATGATTAGCCGCCAAACACAAAACGCTCAAACGCGGCGTCAAAGAATGCGTCAAATCCATCCGCAAATCACCACCCGCTACACCCGCAACCCTCGGTTCCTCTACTCTCCCACCTGGCATCGTGATCCTCGCCGCCGACATCTCGCCAATGGACGTCATCTCGCACATTCCAGTACTCTGTGAGGACCACAACATCCCATACGTCTACGTCCCGAGCAGAGCAGAGCTGGGAGCAGCAGGATCAACAAAGAGGCCGACGAGTGTGGTGATGCTGACACCGAATGCGGGAAAGAAGGGTGGCGAGGATAATGAGGAGTGGACAGAGGCTTATAAGGAGTTGCACAAGCTGGCGGTGAAGTTGGGCCAGCATGTCAAGGTCTGAAGCGCTAGCTACTCGTGTGGCTTGTCAAGAGGCGAGAGAGATCTGTGTGCATGCAAACGAAGTGTCTGGAATATGGATGGACTAGGCGTTCAATGGCGTTGGGAACTGCTCTCTGTACACCAGGTGGTCTTTTTGTGCCAGGACGAGCAGTCTATCTGTACTATGTTATGTGGATAAAGACACCATGCAACGCCTTCACATACAGCTCGTTCATCGACCCCTTCGAAAAGACGGCTGCCGAGCGCTCGTCCGACGCAGAGAGCCGAAGGATGTAGCCATTGAGCATTAAAGACTGACGTTCAGCAGATAGTAGTCGCAGTCTATGCATACCTGGTACTGCCAGAGACTTTTGAAGTCAAGCAACAATGAAGCAGAGTGGCATTCGATGAATCGCTGAACAACCGCACTGCCGTACGTCGTCCGATTTAGATGCCCAGATGCCGTCTCTCCAGCGAGACGGCACCTATTTGCTACGGTGAGAAATGTCCATGAAATGACCCCCCTGTGTCCGGACCTACTCAGCAGGTCTCGTTTGAGCGCCTCGCTGATCATAATCGGCAGAATCATCTCCTCACTGATGCCAAACCAGTTCTCTCCTGAAGTCGATGTACGACCTCGCGCTCCCGTGCAACATGTAGGCACTCACGAAGCCAGTCTCAACCACATGCTTCCACGCGTCACAAGCCAATGCCTCAATTGTCTGTTCGACGCCATCGCATCATGTGCCTCGCAGCACGGGTGTGACCTTTTTCTTCGGCCTGCCTATACCTATCAACAATTCTCGGCCGCCTGGCGCAGTCGCAGAGCTGCTGAACAGCATCTCAGTACGGGGTCACACACTCCGAGCACTACTTTTGTTCTGCCGACTCGATTGCCGCGCGGATTCAGAGATTCGAGCCAGTATGGTTGATTTGCTTTTTGCTCCCGGACTAATAAGCTCTGTCTTGGATGGTAGGGCATCATCACAGTCCTTGGTCGTTGCACTGCACAGCGGCGCCAAGAAGGTTTCTGAACAAGATGATAGGATATGCTACACTCAAGCACCGCGAGAGGCTGTGCGGCCTTTTTATCTGAAGTACACGCAAGCACTTGGTATCTTCAGTCAACAGGTAACGCGCCCTCCACGTCCGCTAATATGAGCAATGAAACCTGCTCTCGACATTCATCAAACTCCAAAAAAGTAGTCTTGCGACCTATTGCTTCTGTAGCATCCAAGACCTGATTGCCATACTGCACATTCTCTGGATGACATGTGTCGTCCCTCTCTGGTCTTCGTCCTCAACAAACTGTTGTGCCACTTTCAGCTTGTTGACATCGTCGTTGGGATCGTTGGTTGAAGTGACCAAATGCCGTTGAGGGTGGAAATCAGGCATTCGACCGCCGATGTGTCGGGTGATGGCCATGGAGTATAGCACGTCGCGATTCTCAAGCATATTAAGAACGTTGCGAAGTGTGAGTAATGCATCCGAGACGTCTTTCAGCGCAGCAGGGTTGTCGTCCCGTACTGCAACGAATCTGGCCAGGTGATGCCAGAAGAAGAGCTCGTTGTACTTCTGGTTAGCTTGTTGCGAGTCTCTGCTTTCACTCGGCGGCGGCTGCTGAGGTGGTGAAGGTATTCTACTTGGGTCCAGGTATTGGCCGGTCAGGAGATTCTCCATGGCGTCTATTCGAGGCAACAGTTCGTACACAGCCGGATCAGCACCCGACCCGTTGGCGGTGGACGCCGCGAATCGTGGCATGGCTGCAAGCTGCCATACCAGCCTCGCCTCGAGCGATCGTAAAGGCTTGCCATCCGAGCTGTCTGCCTGCGACCTGGACTTGAACTGTTCGGCGCATTGCGCTACAAAATCATGGAGGAGTGCGTCATTTTTCACATAGTTGAGACCACGTTCTGTGTACCATGTTGTCTCGAACAGTCGGTCAAGCCCACTGGCGTAATGAAACTTGTAGAAGGACTCGATCTCAGTTGCGCTTGCTTGCGATACAGGCGGCGGCGCTTCCCTGCACAACGTCAGAACGATGCACCAGTGCAGGCAGCTGAGCGCATGCAGGCGTGGACTTGCCTTAAGTTGTAACGTGGCGGAATGTCATTGAGACAAAATAGCTCATCTATCTGGACCGGTTTCACTGCGCCCGCACGTCAGTGTGAAGACGATCGACAGCGACAGTTTCACGGCATACCTTTCCGCTGAGGCTGCAGTGGAGGTGCGTAGTTGTTGTGCGCCATGTGTGCGTTTGTATCGCCACCAGACAGGGCTGGGTCCAGCGACGCCGTGCTGTGCTCGAGGCCGGCGGGTTCTGACCCGTACGGCGGAGGACGTGCAGCCGGTGCGTATGCGCCAGCGCCCTGTCCCGGGTAGGTCTGTGGATGCTGGTATGGATTTATGGGCAGTGTGTTGGGGGTCGCGGACGCGCTGGCTTGCGGATTATTGCCTGTCGGTGCGGGCTGGATGTTGGCGGGACCTGGCTGTGTCTTGAAAATGGGGTCGTAGCCTAAGCACTCGCGTTTGCTCTTCTGGCAGTTTCGACACGACGGTGAGCCTTCGTCGCACTATGCACGCGTTCACGTTAGCATACAACATCTAACAGATGGGGCTTTCCACAAGCGAACTCGCTTATTAGGCTTGTTCTCTCCCGCACGTTTCGAGCCGACTTCAGATCCCAATTCAACATCACTTGCGCACTCACCTTAATACGCCGCTTGCGACACGTCAGGCATCCTGTCTTCGTCCGTCTCTTGATTTCTTTCTTGTGTCTGCCTCCCGACATCTGCGGCAATGGCTGCTGCGGAAGCGCAAATCGCATCTGCCCGTTCGGTCCACTCACGACGTTCGGCAGCATCTGGGCTGGCGGCATTGCGCCGTTCGGGTACTGGTACTGCGGCGGCGCATACTGCATCGGTGCGCCGTTCTGTGGTCCTGCCGGCGCCTGAGGATACTGCGCCTGTTGCGACTGCATACTGTGCTGCTCAAAGTGCTGGATCGGAGGGAGCGTCGGAGCTGTATGGGCATGCGAGAGAGCGCGGGAGGCTTCCGGCGCGGAGCTCGAGCTGTACGGCGGCGGCGGCTGCTGCTGTTGCTGCTGATGCTGCGGCCGAGGCGCGTCCATACTTGGGGAGGAAGCTGAGGAGGCCCTCGTCTCGCCCGCGTCCAAGTCGTCCATCGCTGTTGTACCTCTCGCTGGCCAGCTCTAGCGCTACTCTCTTAGGTTCGGCCAGCCGGCGTTAATTTGAGACGACGAATGGCACGCGGTCCAGACGGTCTACGCGAGGCCCGCCCTGCTGTCAAAGGTCAACCGCTACACGACCAGGGTGACTCGCTAATGACGGCACGCTAGAGCTCAAGGCTAACGGCTGAAGTGATGCGATGCGGATGAATAATGCCAGCCGAAACTCTACGTGCTCGAGCACTGTGCATGGTGCCTGCGGAAGAATTGGGGCGATGTTTACGCCCGCTATGAGGCTCGTTTCTGCGCTGTTTTGTGCCATCGCAGGCAAGAGCGCGACTGTGCGACCAGTCCGCGTAACCCATCACACCTTCCAGACCGTCGACTCGCCCTTCGGAATGTGGGGTCCTGTCGGCCCGCAGCCAATTCATCCACGGCTATGCTACCCTATCAGTCCTAACGTGATTTAATGCTGGATGCCACTCCATGCCGACCACGCGACCAAGACACCACCACAGAGCCCTGTCGCTCCTGTCAGCTCGTCTATCAAAGACCTGCCGCGAGTGGCAAGTGGAGCTGTATTGTACTTGGCTGCCCGGACCACGGCAGCTTCACCCCAACCATCGCAGCGCTCGAGCAAACACACGATTCGTGTATGGCTGGCTATAAACAGCCTCGACCCATGCGCAGCTGCCTGAACAAGGACCCGTCTGCGCAGCTTCCCCTCACTGCACGCTGTTCGCCATCGTGATAACAGCCGCATGTCAGCGGGCTAAACCGGAGGCAACCATGGAGATGAGCTGGTGGAACGTCTGTCTGCACATGCACATGCGCGACATCTGCAAACATTTCGAGACGAGCCGTCGTGAGCCGAGTCGTTAAGCCGCACCTTCATGCATGTCGTGCAACAGGAACTCGACATGTTGTTAAACAGCTTTCTCTGGGTATACACACAGTACAACGCTACGAGTACATTCACAATCGCGTATCAGAACCACTGCCGCAAGAATCGCCTGGACTCCCGCACTGCCGCCTGGTCTCCAGGTAGTGAGCGTTGCCGCTTCCTAGCCGGGCTCCCTCCCTCAATCCTATATCCGCACTGCACACATAATGAAGCTTACATAGATACAGGTTGTCGTGTATCGCGTTGTAGACATGGACATGCCGCCAGGGTCGTCTTCGAGGGCATGAGAATGGCCGTTCCAAGTGTCATCGACTTCAGGCCGCTGCAGCTATAGCCTCAGGCTTCCCGTTCGAGAGGTGTGGTGGCGAATGTCCGTAAGTCTCGGTGTACTCAGAGGAGTATCTATCCTTCTCCTGCTGCGACAGGTTGACATATTTCTGATAGCACACGTTAGCGAGCTTCGTCCATCACGACCAACGAACGACGAACCTTCTTCTCGTCCGCAGTGAGCGCCTTCCATTCGCGAGCGATGAGTCGGGTACGCTCTTTCAGCAAGATGTTCTTGAAGTCGCCGCTAGCATGGCGATCCTGTGCGAAATGAAGGTAAGGGTTGGACGGCCTCTTAACCTGGCGTGGGTCATCGATTGCGGCCCATTGAGATTGGTGATTGGTTTCGGGGGTCGGTAACAGGCGGCGCAGCTGTTTTCTCGCGTTGTTCGCAGCCCAAATCTCTTCAGGCGCATGCGACTCAAGCCATCGTTTGTACTCTGCATTGGCTGCTTCGCGCTTCTGATTGGCGAGGTGATTGTAGTGCTAGGCGCGTCAGCTCAAACGAAAGGACTGCAAGTTGATTATATACGCACCTCTACGTCAGTGGCATTTGCCTCTTTCCACATTCGTGCCATTTCGCGGGAGGCATTGAGAAAGTGCTCCTTCACGGGGGCTTCCGACCTTTGCGTGAGCAGCTCCTTCATCTTCTCGGAGAGGAAGATGTTGTATGCAGTTGGTCGAACCTTTGGAGGCGGCGACAGCGCAACCTTCTTGAGCTCCTTCACTTTCGCTTTCTGGGCTTCGACCTTTGCGTTCGCCTTTCGCTTCTGCTGCACAGCCTTCTGCTTCTCCAATCGCTCTTCCGCCGCGACCTTTGCAGCGGCCTGTTTGGCGGCTACTTGCTCTTTCTTGGCTGCCTTTTGCTCGGGCGTCAATGTTTTGCGAGTATTCTTGGCCGCGGTACTCTTCTTGGCAGCAACTTGCTGCTCGGCAGCAGAGCTTCCATCGGCTGGCTGTGCAGCTTTCTTCTTCACGGCGCGTTTAACGGGTTTTGATGGCTCGCCCACGACTCTCTTTGGCCTGCCTGGAGTCGCGTAGGTCCGGATAGTAAGCACGAATGGTGCTCGCAAGGTGGTCCCATTCTGGCATTGGGTTAGTGGTGAGCGTAGCAGACGCGAGCGAACTGGCAAGCGCACGAGCGCCCGCCCAATCATTGTTCCGGTTTGTTGTGATATGTGGTGTCGCGAGAGGTGTGACGGTCGGAAGGCCTGGCGTTGATGTTGTTGACGAGGGGTGACTGCCTTGTTTCAAGTCGTTGTTTACCAAGGAGCTGGTGTCGCGTGTGGCTGGAGAGGAGCTTCTAAAGCCTGCAGTGAGCATCGGCATCCCGGCTCATACCGAAACCTTATCTGTGACTGCCTCATAATTTCCAACACATCCTCACGCGATTCTCCAGCATCACCACACGCCAAGCTCAGCTCGCACAAAATAGTCGCACTCCCAGTCCATACCACCACAGCCTACGGCGATCATCTCGATTGCAGACTTGCACCGCATTGCTGGCGCACATCGACCAGGTAAGAGAAAAAGCACGGCATTGGGCACGGCGGGGCAACGAGGTGGCGGAAACAGGCGGGCAAGTGACGAGTCTTGCAGCGAGGAGGACACGGGCGGCAGCACAGGCGGCAGAGCACGAGCAGTGGAGTATCGGGACCCCGGTGTCAGGAGCGAAGAGCTGGGGTGGACATCGAGCGAGCTAGTACGGACGACGACTTTCCAGGCCGTTGCAACATGGCCCGCTCACCACCTCGTAGGAGACATGATGACCGGCCGCGAGATCACCGCGATCAGCGAGAGAGCTATTCGCGTCGCTCTCGCAGCAGAGATGTACGCCCTGCCCACCCCGTTAACAATCACAGACACAGAACTTCATACTTACCAACACACAAGCGCTATCGCGACGACAACTACCGAGACGACCGGCGCGGAGCACGACGAGAGCGAGACGACGACCGCTACGTGAGCCGCGACCATGGGAATGATCGGCGTAGCCACCATCGCAGGGATTCGCCTCCACACGCCAGACGTGACGAGAGACGCGAGAGATCACCGGTGAGAGATGGACGATCTAGCCGTAGCGATCGTGTCCGATCCCGTGACCGCGACGATATTGGTAACTGTGACAGTAAGCGACCTCGACGTGATTCGAACGACCGTAGCAGCGAAAAGGTATACTCTAGTCCTTCGCCCACCCATGAGCAACTTGCGCTAAACAGACAGTCTTCCCGCCCAACGACAGCGAACGGTCCGCCAAAATCCGAGGCCAAACCCGCAGTCACTACCGCTGAGGCTCAAGCGGCTGCAAAGGCTCAGCAAGAGAAATTGGCCAGAGTTGAAGCTTGGAAGCAACGCAAGCTGCGGACTGAAGCCACTAAGACCGGGCCTGTCGATGCCTCACCTACAGTCTCTCGACCGGTCTCTGCTGCTGGATCGCCAGCCCCAAACAAGAATGAGTCCAAGCCTGCATCGCCACCACGCGCGAAGTTCGACCCCTCTGCCATCAAGAAGCGTGCAGATGCGGCAATGGCCAAAGCAAAGTCAGAGAAGTCCACTCTAGGTAATGCCGCTGCAATTCCTACCACCAGCGCTGGCATGGCTAACGGTACTGGTGTCATCACCACACCTGCGAGCACTACCAATGGCGGACCTGCAGTTCCATTGGGTGACGCCAAGATCAGTTCATTCGGCCTCAACAAATCTGCTGGAGATGCCAAGGCAAACACTGCTCGGGCTACAGCGACACTGGACGACGATGAGGATGTACAGCGCAAGTTTAGAAAGCTTCCTGATCTACCTCAAAGCTCTGTTTCCAGTGATGCCGCGCTTGCTAACGACCAAGAGGAACAAGCTGAGTTACAGGACGATCTTCGCAGTGACGAGGAAGAGGCAGAAGCCGCACGCGAAGCCGCTCAGCGACGCGCTGAAGCACAGACTGAGAAAGATGTCGACATGGTGGACGATGGTGGAGCAGACGATGCGGTTGAAGCGCCGGCACCCGCTCTTGCGGAAAATAACCCAAACAAGATGGATGTCGACGAGGAGGTCGATCCTCTCGATGCATTCATGAGCGATCTTGGGCAATCAATGGAGAAGGCACCAGCACCAAAGTTGATAGGCAGGTGGGCTAATCGTGGGACCCAGCTGTTTGACGAAGACGACGGCCCAGATCTGGATGCAGTCGGCGACAACCCTGAAGATCTTCTCTCGAACCCCAAGCGCAAGAAGAAGGAAGTGCCAAACGTAGATCATTCGAAGGTCGAGTACGAGCCCATCCGCAAGAACTTTTACAACGAGTCCATCGAGATGGCCGAGATGAGTCAAGAGGACGTGGACAAGCTCCGCGCAGATCTCGACAATATTCAGGTCCGTGGTCTCGATGTCCCGAAGCCCGTGACAAAGTGGTCACAGTGCGGCTTTGGTGCCGCGATTTTGGATGTTATCCGCGAGCAAAAGTTCGAAAGCCCAACATCGATCCAATGCCAGGCGCTGCCAGCAATCATGTCCGGTCGAGACAGCATCGGAATTGCCAAGACAGGTTCTGGTAAGACATTGGCTTTCGTACTCCCCATGTTCCGCCACATCAAGGACCAGCGACCAGTCGCCAACCTCGAAGGTCCAATCGGTATCATCATGGCTCCGACTCGTGAACTCGCGGTGCAGATTCATCGTGAGTGCAAGCCATACCTTAAAGCGTTGAATCTTCGAGGCGTCTGTGCCTATGGTGGAGCTCCCATTAAGGACCAGATCGCTGAGTTGAAACGCGGTGCTGAGGTGGTGGTCTGCACACCGGGTCGGATGATCGATCTCCTTGCTGCCAATGCCGGACGAGTCACCAACCTCAGCCGCGTGACATATGTGGTCATGGACGAGGCAGATCGCATGTTCGACATGGGCTTTGAACCGCAAATCACCAAGATCCTCGGCAACATTCGTCCAGATCGTCAGACTGTGACGTTCTCTGCGACCTTTCCGAAGAAGATGGAGTCGCTAGCTCGCAAAGCTCTGAACAAACCAGTCGAGATCGTTGTTGGTGGTCGCAGCGTTGTCGCTTCTGAGATTACACAACTTATTGAGGTTACACCCGAGGACACAAAGTTCCGTCGTGTGCTGCAACTACTTGGCGACCTTCACGAGAAGGATGAAGACGCTCGATCGCTAATCTTTGTGGAGCGTCAGGAAACAGCCGATGACATGCTCAAGGAACTCGGAAAGAAGGGGTATCCCTGTGTCTCTGTCCACGGAGGACGAGAGCAGATCGATCGAGATCAAGCCATCCTCGACTTCAAGGCGGGTATCGTTCCGATCATGGTTGCTACATCAGTGGCCGCCAGAGGGTTAGATGTCAAGCAGCTTAAGCTCGTCATCAACTACGACTCGCCAAACCACGGAGAAGATTACGTTCATCGAGCAGGTCGTACGGGTCGTGCTGGTCAGACTGGCACAGCTGTCACTCTCGTCACACCCGAACAAGAACGCTTTGCGCCATTCCTGGTGCGCGCACTACAGGACAGCAAGCAGGAAACACCCCAAGCGTTGCAAGACATGGCAGCCAGTCACAAAAAGAAAGTCCAGTCTGGCGAGGCAACAAACGCTGGCTCGGGCTTCGGTGGAAAGGGCATTGAGCGTCTGGACGCTGCACGTGCTGCTGATCGCGCTCGAGAGAGGAAGCAATTTAAGACTGAAGACGAGCCAGAAGAGGAGGAAGAGACCACGAAAGACAAGAAGGAAAGTGCAGTCGATGCCCTCGTGGCGAAGGCTGCCGGCACCGTGAAGGCTCACGATGCTATCACCGATGTACCGGCTCAGCCCACTCAGCAGTCCATGGACCAGAAGCTGCAAGAGCACTTGGACAACGCCAAGCAGGTCACCAAGGTAGAGGTACCAGCACCTTCTGCCGCTCCTCAGGACACTATGAGCAAAGCTGCCGCAGCAGCCGCGGCCATCAACGCTCGTCTCGGCACAAGGGGTACTGCTCGTCCGGGCGCTCCCATCGACAACCGTGGTCCAGACGCTGGTGCTTTCCACGCCACTCTCGAGATCAACGACTTCCCACAGAAGGCTCGATGGGCTGTCACCAACCGTACCAACGTAGCGAAGATTTTGGAAGCGACTGGCACGTCCATCACTTCCAAGGGCAATTACTACGCGCCTGGCACTGCCCCTGGACCAGAAGAACCTGCGAAGCTGTACATTTTGGTAGAAGGAGACACGGAGATCGCTGTGTCTAGTGCCATGAAGGAGCTCTCGCGTCATCTGACAGAAGGTACCCTCGCCGCTCAGGATGTGGAGGCTCGTGGTGGTACTGGCGGTCGCTACAAGGTCATCTGAGTGCATCGCACCGACTCAGCCTTGCTCTCGGCAATGGAGTGTGTACAAAAGTAGAACAGTCGCTCGTGATCAAGGAGCACGCTGTGTGCTCGGTATAAGCGCCAGAAGTACGTATAATGGAATACCAGATACGCTCTTCGCGGCCTGCTTTCTTACGGCCTTCTTCCTTGAGACTTGGTTCGCACGGGAAGAGTGCTCTGCTGAAGGGTACTCGAAAGCCGCAAAAGGCGTGCTCGATTTGGCCACTTTACCTAAAAATGTCGCTCAAATGCTTTCTCACCAAACTGACGTTGGTCTCCCCATTCTCTTTTCATCTTCCCGTGACCCAAAAGCGTCTGCCTTCGCCGAAATGGTATCATAACACAGTTGAAAGCAAAACCCCCAGATCTCCATGGCTATAACGCACAGCACATCTCAAACACTTCCAGTCGTCAAATCCTCATCCTGCTTCACATCCCTCGTGGCCTTGAGTTGTCACGCACTCTGACTGATCCTTGGGTGCTTATCCACCTCAACCTCTCCAACATGCCCTTCAACATCTCCCCCTTGCCTTGCTCTCCGTCAACCTCGTCCACAAGTCCCAAGGCTTTCTTGGTGAGACCTCGCAGGATTCTCCTAGTGTATGAAAAGCTGCCCGCCCTCTCCATGTAGCTCACAGCATACCTCTTCACCTCGTCATCCGTCGTCTTCTGCTTCAAGATGTTGATGAGCACAAGATTCGAGGGATCCGCCCGGATCGCATGTATTATCGGAAAGGAGAACTTGCCCTCCGTCAAGTCTTCGCAGAGACCTTTGTTGTGGGTGTACGTCGTGTCGGAGAGATTTCGGTAGTCGTCTAGGATCTGGAAGAGGAGGCCGATGGTGTTGACGAGAGGAATGTAGTCCGTCAGAGAGGCGTCGTCCGGGGAGTGGTGGTTGAGGTTATGGGAGGGTGATTCGGCGCACATCAGTTTGATCGCCAGGCGGAAGAGGCCACCGGTCTTGTTCCCGACCATTTCGAGGTAGTCGTCTTCGGTGGGGCAGGTCAGGGTGTCGCGCCAGAAGAGATCCATGCCTTGCCCGCGGTGGAGATTGAGGAGTTCGTCGGTGTAGATTTTGATGACTTCGGGGTTGTTGAGGGTGAGGAGTTCCTGCAAGGCGCAGAAGTAGACGTAGTTGGCGCTGTTGATCGTTTGGGCGGTGCCGAAGATGCTGTGGGCTACGGGGATGCCGCGGCGGAGCTGGGAGTTGTCTTCTACATCGTCAATGAGGAGGGATGCAGTGTGGAGCATGGAGATTACGCGGGTAATGACTTCGAGGGAGGGGGGAGGGACTTGTAGCCAGGAGTTGAAGGCGGCAATCATCTGGGAGCGGATGTCCTTGCCTGGGTGGGATTCGAGGTAGTCAAAGGGGCCTTTGAGGATGTTCTCCTTCTCGGTGCCCCAGCTGGTGGTGCCATTGATCAGGTCGGAGTTGATGATGGTGGGCGGGGACAGCTTGTCGGCGCCGTTGTGCTGGGTGTGGTTGTGGGTGTAGGTGTAGCTGGCCATGCTCGGATTGGCCGTCAGTCGATGCCCTCTCGACTGTGCCATCCACTCGCGCTCGTCCAACTCGGGCAGCTTCCTGTTCTCTGGCACGGAGCCCAGGCTTCTATGTTTCTTCGGCCCACTGCTGCTCTTGGGACTGGTGGTTGTCCTGTCGCTTCGGTAGTCGATGCTGCCGTTGCTGACGGCCCGGTGCGAGCTCGTTCTAACCGGTATGGAGGCAGGGTTGACGTAGGGTGGAGGCGGCTGGGCGGTGGCGACGACTGTGGTGGTGGAGGAGGAGGAGGGGAGAGCGGTCGCCTGCGCTGGCGCGGACATGTCTCGCTGCGACTTGGTATGGCGCGCATCTGCCTGGCCGTGCTGGGGCTGAGCGCCACCGAGGGAGCTATGATTGGCCTCAGCGAAGGTTGGAGGATACAATGAATAGCGGACCTTCGGCTCGGGTTTGTGAACATGAGCATGAGCATGAGCATGAGCATGCAGGTAGGCGGCTCTGCTCGCTGTCTGAGCAGCTGCTGAGCTTTCGCTATTCAAGCTCGTCGTCGACATGTGAACCGATCGGCCTTTGCAAGCTCCGAGCTGTGGCCACACTCGCACACACACTCAAGCGGACGGCACGTTGCAGAGCTGTATGTACGTTAGCAGGCTGACGGTACGTATGCATTATGATGCTGTAAGCGGCATTGGCAAAGTCACTCGCTCAAGGTCACTTCTGTCCGCGACCCGCGATGCAACGCAGACGGGAGACAGGCCGCTGAGTCGTGACTCGTGACAGCAGAACTCTCGCGAAGCTTGTTCTGCTCGGCCCTCCTTCGCAGCACGTCCTCCCGCCACCTCAGCTTGCTCAGCCTCTCAAATCTGCCGTCAAGACATCGTACATGCATCTACACCGATATCGTATTGTTGGTGTTCATGCGTCTGCAGAGAGAGCTGGCTCACATGCCGCACCTGAGTGGAATGCAGGAACCTCCCTCATTGAGCGCTACACCCGGCATTGCTCCACTTCTAATAAACACGCAGTCCTCGCAGGGACACCCCGAGCTGTCAAACATTTGCTATTACCATCTCGACAACCATTTAGTGGAACCTCTAAGTATGCCGTCGGTCGCCGAACAAAAAGTTAAGCTGTACAAACTGCCGTCCATCGTTATTGCAAGCAGAATCCTTTCCCAATGCTGCATGCCAATGCTTTTCCGAACGCCTTTTGCGCCTCGCAGAATTAGCAAATTGCTATCTCTTCATTGTGCTGGGAGACTTGTGCCATGCCTGCTCCTGTCGTTTTTCCTCTTCCTCTTCGGACCCTCACTGTACCCCCTTCCTCGCATCCTCCTCGTCACCAGCATAAGCGTAATGCGACTTCTGTCTAATTTTCGCCCCGTAGAAATAGAAGACAAAAGGAATGGCACAACAAGCCAGGCCAATGAAAGCTAGCAGTGTACTGGCCCACTGGTCCCCAAGACCGCTATACATCTGGTTAGTGAAAACGACAACACCCGCTCCGTAGAATGATCGCAGGAACGTCTTCGCCGCGAGAGCACTGGCGGCTTGGTGCTGGTAGCTGTCGACGAGGTAGTTGTTCGCGGAGTTGTACAGGAAGATGAAACCGAAGCCGACTGGCCAGCCACCGAGTGCGGGCCCGGCCCAGGAGAGGGATGGATAGGAGGACCAGGCGAAGATGAAGAGGCCGATGGAGATGAACCAGCAGGACCACATCATGGGTATCAACCTCGCCTCGGCAGGAGGCTTTCCGTTGTGCTTCGCAACGAGTTTGAGGTAGTGTTTGTTGATCATGGGAGAGGCAGCCGCGCTCATAATGACGCCAATCGCGAGTGGAATGAACATCAAGCCGGTGGTGGATGCGCTATAGCCTTTGCCTTTCTGGTAGATGATGGGATATGCGACGAAGAACATGTAGAGGAGGCCGTAGAGGACTGACATGTACACGGAGATGAAGAGGACGATGGGTTCCATGAATAACAGCTGAAAGGGACGAACGAGGAAGATCCTGAGGCGCTCGCTGAAAGGTCGCAGGTTAAGATCTTGCTCTGTGACGTATTTGTCGTCGTTCATCTCCTTTCGCATCTTCTTCGCGCGCTTGGCCAGGATCGTTGGTGCGTACATCTCTGGGACAGGAAACGTAATCAGGAAATAGCAGAATCCAGACAGGATGAGCTGGAGCCAGTATAGCCATCTCCAACCTAAGGCATCAAAGGTAAAGCCACCGATCAGAGGGCCGATAGCAGGGCCAATGAAAGGCGCTGCAGAGAAGACGGCCATTGGAACTCCTCGCTCCTCATTTTTCCACAGGTCTGCGAGTGTACCGCCAACAAGTGTCATAGGTGCCGAGAACGCAACACCGTCAATGAAACGGCATACTAGCAGCGTGCCGATGTTCTCTGCGACAGCGCAAGGAACGATGACTTAAAGGGAGGGTTATCACTTGTATCACTATGTCTCGGTAATAAGGAGTTCTAGTCCGGGCCGTACTTACAGACCACAGCTACCAGCAATGTGCTAGCATAGATAATCTTCCTTCCCATGATCTCGCTGAGAGGTGCAAATGCCATGGGACCAACCCCGAAGCCGATAACGAAGAGCGTGATGGTCAGTAAAAGAGACTTCTTCGCTGACGTGGAAAGTTGCCATGGGTCCTTCGATACCGGCGGTAACGATACCACTGTTGAATGCCACGGCGAAGCAGGTAATGGCCACAACCATAGTACACCACCACTTGTACAGCTTTGACCAGTTCTTAGGGTTTTCAGGATCGCCCGGTGTGAAAGTGACGAGCTCCCATCTCTCGCCCTTGCCGGTCTTATTCGTGATGACTTGTTGAAGTCCGGTAGGTGCCTCGGTCAAATATTCTCCCATTGGAGCATCCGCGGTCAGGGTGCGATATGGGAGGTTGACGACATCAATTGGATCGGCCGTTCTGCTGCCATGCCGACTTCTCATCTTTTGAGCTTTCTCGATTTCGTGGCTCTCCTTCTCGCCCAGAGTCGAGGAGGTCCTGCTAGATCTTCTTGTTCCGGCAAAGTCGTGTGCTGGAGGCTCAGTGAGAGTTCCGGCAGGATACATGCTCGAATCCATGCCTGCCATGACGAAGAAAGTAGTGCTTGGGATTAAGGCTGTTCACTAAACCTACCGTAGCCTATGGGCAGAGAGTACATATATGAAGACTGTATCAATCCTTCCATGACATTAGTCCGCATTGCAACCGCTGACAACCCGAATCATATCTTTTGTACAACTGCATCTCGAAAGGTCTTGCAGGCTGGAAGGAGAGCGGTCCGAGTATCAACCGAGTTTCATTCAATACGATTTGAGGCCATGAGATAAGCTGCCGGAGCGGACCGTGGCAGCTCGAGGTATCAATGGTCGAAGATTTGGTAGCGATCTGAGATGCGAACGCGTGGTTCGACAGTCTGAAGGTATTCGTAAGGTCGCACGTTTCGTTGCGATGACGGAGGCCGAACTTCTGGCCGAAGTGCATAAGTCGCCATGCTCGGGTTGTGAAGAGCTTCAACATTGAGTCAGCCTAGTGTCACGAGGGGTCGTTGCACGTGAAGCATGGCTTGTTGGTAGGACAGTACGCACTAACATGTACGCAAGCGGCGCTTCAGTGCACCTTGGCCTCGGCGATGACGTCAAGTTGAGAGAGCAACATTGAAAGGCTGAGTGAGCCGCTCACGACGCCGAGCAGACAACAGATGGCTATGCAGCTGGCAGCCTATGCTGACGCAAGACTTCTCGACGCGGCGCTTGCAATCACGTGTATAGAGTGGCAGTCCAGAGTAGCGCGCGACAAGTGCTTGATGCTTGTAGGTTGCATCTCGACGACGCGCCCGATCGTGAAGAGTCAGGGTGGCGAGCCTCGTTGATCATGGGTATCGCTGCATGCAGTGCCTGAAGATCAGCGTCGGTCTCGGCTGCGAATTTTCGGCACGAGAAAGCGAGAACCCGATAGCGTTGCAAATGCTGGCGCGATTGAGCAATGTGACGGCTTTGCGTGAATGTTCTCGATGCAATGGCGAGCTGACTCGAGGTGAAACGTAGGGTCTGTTTCAGCGGATCTGGTACGTACTTAGGTAGGTAGGCGATTGCGCAAACAGCCGTTCGCATTCTGCACTCGGATTTGCGCCATTCTTGCTGAAGTCAGACGGAAGCGAATGCCTCATGATCTCACCGATGAAGGCACGAAGATGCTCTGGTCAAAGATCGACATCGAGTGCGACGGTAAATCAAAAGATCGTCGACGTCGTGGACCGGTTGCTGGGACTTTGCTTCGGATATGGCTGCTGGCTGTCAACGAGCGGTCGAGGTCGGTGGGACGCACTCGCGACGGTGATGAGAGAATCGAAGATTCGGTCATTGTTTCAAGGATTAACAACCAGCAGCAAAGTGGTGGCTGGGCGCGGGACATGGAAGTGCTGTCGTCGACATGGTATCGTTGCACAGGCTACAGCTCTCTGCACCGACGTCGTTGAGTCAGCCCAAATGGGCTCGATCGCAGAGGAAACAAGTCTCAACAGACGGAGCGTGCACTGCAGAGATGCATGCAGTACTTGCTTCTCGATGCTCTACAGAACAGCACACCACCTCATCAAACCCCAAGCGAGATACATGTAGGCCGTGCAGGTGGCCGTCTCATCACCGCATGGCAGCTGCAATCCCGTGCAGGGCGGCGCCCACGGAACAGACGTGGCAGCACCTCTCGCCGAGGAGGAGGCGACATGCTCGAGTCAGCCAGCGAATCCACGATTATCTGCCCCCTGCTGATCTGCAGGCTAAATCCTCGCCATCACCGCACTATTGCAAGCCGCTGCACTTCGCTCCCTTCATCACACGAGTCACGTCAGCGCTTTTCCGCCAGCCCACGGCGGGGGTTGTGCCGGTCGCCAGCTTCTGCTTTGCCATATCACCTCTGCTCTTCCCTCTCGCCACCTGCACCTGCTCTGCAACCTTTCTCCCGTCTTTCTGCCCAGCTGCCCAACACTTCGCCCCTTCTACCAGCGTCACGTCGGCGACAGTCCTTCGCAGATCTACAGAACATCAGTCCTACTTGTCTGACCTTCTACTTACCATCGGACAATCCACACAGAGCCTCTTCCTGCAGCCTGGTTCCAGGACATCAGCATCCAGGATGACATATCGCACCAGCGAGGAACATTTGGTCCCCAGGTACTATTTTCACCATGTTTGCATTTACACATTCTGCTTTTGATTGCGAGCTTGTACTTGGGGTCATCCCCAAGAGTTTGATGTAGTCTCTTATATCGTTTCTCGAGGATTATTTCCACAAGGACTCCACAGGACCATGTGACCAAGGCCACATTTGGACCGTTACCAGAGGAGACATGAGATCCAGACCTACGGACCTGCCATATTGGATCATGTAGTCACGCGAAGGCTAACTTGACATCCATCAAACTCATTCGCAGTTGATGTCGTCTCGTTGACCTGCGACGCCGGAGTCGCGCTGTTGCTCAGGATAGTCTACCCTACCACGGGACGGTCACATGCCTGACCGAGGCCACTTGCTGAGGATCCTTGGCCACGTCTTCCTGCTCTTGGTCGTCACTTTGGCCCTTGACACTACTAACCTCTCAATGTGCGGGATCATCCCCCATACCAATCTCGATCCACGAGACGTCGTTGGCCTTAAACCACCCCATCGGACCGCCGTCAACGCTGCCACCGAACATCGACTTTGTCGACCACACTTGCTCCTGAAGCAGACCTTACTGGCGCGGTTTTGGCCGTGTTTCCAGTGCGGAGCTACCTTGACGTGGGCGACAGCATTTCCTGCGGCAGGGGCCACCCTGACCACCCCATATGGACAACTAATCGACGACCCGGTCCTTTGGAACACTTTTCTTTACATATCGCTAGCACTGCTTCTTGATCTACTAGCAGCATCAAATGATGTTGAGGTGAACTCACTGACGTTTATGTGTGCAGCGAGGAGTATTCTCCGTATTCCCAGCCTGGTTCCGTTCTGTTTTCTCACCCTTGTGAAGTGGATAACTGGTGCCATTCCATCCCTTTCGCGGAAGGATACCCATTGACCCCACCGGATACTGCCTCGGAGTGTGCCCTATCGGACTGTCCGGACATGAGTGCCCAGGCATGGAGCCAGGCGTCGTTGCCAGAGGAGTCGTGGAGAACAGCACCTGCACCGGGCAACAGCACGATGATGCAGTCCACTGGCAATGACTGGCACCACGGAGCGCCCATCACGACCCAGGAATTGCAAGCCTTGGACGCTTCGTCTTGGCTTAATGTATCCCAAGGACCTGTAGACATGGGGCTGTCGCCTGTCCTGAGCCAAGAGAGCCAGAACACGCACTCCCTTGGTTCGATTTCGGAGCCAGAGATTCCGCTGCTACCCCCAGGATTGGATCTGTCCTTCATCAGTGAACCAAGCTGGGATCCTTCCGCTCCAGTGATTTATTCCAGTGCTGGAATGAACCAGGAAGGCTTGAGCTATGCTACCGTTTCTCCACAGCATGTCTCCATTGAAGGTCCACTGTCCCAAGGATATGGTCTGCCACAATCCGCGGTTTCTGATTCCCACTCTCCAATGGATTACTTCCAGGGACCCCATGCTCCATACCCCAGGAGGACTGCTTCTGACCCATCTGTCTTCCAAGGAAGGCCTATCCTGCCACGGTCCGATGGCGTACCAGCATCTGCTAGGGTCCAGTATACTGCAATCGAGTCTCGCTACCCACATGTTGGTGCTCCAGAGACTGCGAGAGTAAGTAACACTGATGGCCGTTCCAAGGCACCTATGGAGCCAGCCCAAAGGCAAGGCCCACCATCCAGGCATTACCGAGCTTCTCCCCTCAGCCATGGATCTCTTAGCCCACGCCCGGACACTGTGCCACCTACCAGGATGTCCGGTCCCTACGCATCACACCCCAGTGATGACTTCAGCAACTTCATCCGGTACGACCAGGAAGACAAGACGACCCCGGTGAACAACAGGTCAGATGCGCAACCCTGAATGACGAAGTGTACAGTACTAACATCAAGCGCAGCTACCTAGGGGCCTATGGATCAGTCGCCGGCAAGCTGCCCAGCAGTGTCGGCGGCGAGGCAAAGCCTATGATTGCGAAGTCCACCCAGGACGGATCTGCTGCTTTCCGGTCTACATCATCCGCGACTTCTTCCCAAGTCGGAGATGGGGACGAAGGCCGCTACCGAAACCACCCACTTTACAGCGAGGGACCCAAAGCCGACGGCCTCTACCACTGCCCATTCACGACCGACCCAAGCTGTGGTCACAAGCCCACTAAGCTGAAGTGCAACTATGAGTACGCTGAGTCACATTTAAGCTATCGTTGCTGCAGGTCCTGCATAGAAGCATTTGCTAACACTCCTGTACAGCAAATTCATCGACTCGCACTTGAAGCCTTTCCGCTGCAAGATCGAATCCTGCTCCAAGCAGGAGTTCTCTTCTACAGCTTGTCTTCTTCGACACGAAAGAGAGGCACACGGCATGCACGGACATGGTGATCGTCCTCATCTCTGCTTCTATCCAGGCTGTGAGCGTGGCATTCCCGGCAATGGCTTCCCAAGGAGGTACAACTTGTTCGATCACATGAAGCGCGTGCATGACCATAAGGATGAGGCGCCTGCCCTGATTCAGGAATCCCAAGGATCGCGAAAGGCCGCAAGCAGGAAACGAAAGTCTCCGGGATCACTGAGTGAGGAACCTGCCGCGCAGCGACGAAAGACCCAGGTCATGCAACAGCCCACCCCTCCACCTATGGTAATGAGTGTCCCTGGCTATGCTCCCCAGGCTCCAGTCTATCATGCGGACGCCCGCAGCCACAACCGTCAACGGGTAATCTACTCGCAGTGGGCCAACCAGCGGGAGCTCCTCGAGTTCCAGATGAACTCGGTCCGAAGCCCCGATGATGAAGCCAACTTGCAACGCCTGTCGCAGAATATCGAGGAGCTACGCCGTCTGTCTCATCAAGCTAGGCAAGGCTGAACGACACGTGCTACGCAATGTATCGATGGTACGTCCACTGTAACACGTCATTGTCATGACAGGCTTTGACTTTCTCAGCATTGCGATTGATGAAACCCAACTTTTACCTCTTGGAGGATACCAATGCCATCTCTGGAACACCCATAAGGACTGTTGGCCATTGCGAACCATTTTGAAACCATTACCCACAACGCGAGGCCTCTTCCATGCCACAGGAATGATCCGGCCTACAGGAGATTGCCAAAGGGTCAGACCAGTGGATTGAGTCTATCGAAACTATTCTTTAGACCCAGGACTGCTCTGACAACCCTGCATTGCGCTGTGCTTTCCCAGACACCCGGATCTTGACCTGCCACCTGGAAATAGTGATGGCGATGTTTCTGTGATTGTGCCGGCCCACCGCAGTGGATGTCATGATGCGCATGTACTGGAGATCAGGTCGTCAAGTGCAGCAGCACTGACGCCTGAGGGATGCTAATATGGCAATGCCATTGTTGCAGTGAGTACGAAGAGGAAGGATGATGTCACTGGGGGATTATTGACATGGGGGCAGAATGTATACAAACAGATTGGCTGAACAAGGTGTTATGGAGTGCTCGGGTTATCAAAGTCAAACAATAAACTGCATTAGGAAGATTTTCGCTCGAAACCTCGCTCCAATCGCATACCATCGTAAAGTCCCTACTCGGCTGTTGCAGTACACAACTCACTGGTAAATACAGTCGGGTAAATACAGTCGGTGTATTGGGACTCACGTTGGGTGACGCCTCCAGGCAGCCATGCTCGCTTGGTTGATGGTGGAGACTGTGATCTGTGGATTGGCCTGGTGTAGGCTTGTGGTCGCTGTGTATGGTAACATGTCCGGCGACCTTCTGAACATGCACAAAACTTGGTGCGTTGCGCGACCAGCGCTCTGGTGATCGGGGCACTGCAGGCAATGCTGTTCGAATACTGCACCGCCTGCATATCATCATGCTGCCAGCTCAACGTGGCAATCGGTAGATAGAAGGAATCAGTGAAGCGCTGCTCTCGAGAATGTTGTGCGGTTCTATGGCACCATGTCATCTTGCGGCCGTGTGTGCTCGTGCTCGCTCCATGCATGTGCATGAGTGTCGGCTGCTGACAATTCCGGGTGCGCATGACGATTGCGGGACCTGCCCTGCTCTTTGCTCTTGCTATCTCATAACAGTTGGTAAGTAAGCTTCACTTACGCTTTCACATGCAGGTACCTCGTTTTGTCTTCTGTCAAACCGGCGCCACCCATACAACACGCCTGGGATCAGCGTATCCCGTCTCTCGACGACATTTCACCAACATGGCTTCGGCAACCACCTTCTACGATTTCAAGCCGAACAACAAGGGCGGCAAGCCATACGATCTGTCGAACTTGAAGGGCAAGGTCGTATTGGTTGTCAACACCGCGTCCAAGTGTGGCTTCACCCCACAGTTTGAGGGCTTGGAAAAGCTGTACAAAGGTATGTCAGCGGCATCGATCGTAGGCTGCGAGTGGAACAGCAAGCACTGCAAGAGGCCATACGAAGCCGTGCCGGAAGCGGCGGGAGCGACAGTGCGCTATGCGCGTGCCCGATCGCTCCCACTGCAGCATGGGAAGCTGCGGCATCGAGTCGTGTTCGCCATGCACAAGCTGACTCGTAGCAGAGGTCAAGGCCACCCACCCCAACGACTTCGAGATCCTCGGCTTCCCTTGCAATCAGTTCGGCAACCAAGACCCAGGCAACGACGATGAGATTCAGAACTTCTGCCAGGTCAACTATGGCGTGTCTTTCCCCGTCCTCGGCAAAACCGACGTCAACGGTGCCGATGCCAACCCACTCTGGGAGTGGATGAAGAAGGAAAAGCCAGGCATCATGGGCCTACAACGGGTGAAGTGGAACTTTGAGAAGTTCTTGATCGGCCGCGACGGCAAGGTCAAGCAACGCTGGGCAAGCACAACGGCTCCTGATAAGCTGAAAAGCACCATTGAAGCCGAGTTGAAGGCGTCGCCAGGCGCGTCGAAAACAGCCGCCGAAAAGCCTACCGCGACTTCCTAGTAAGTATACCTCTCAGTCAGCACCTCAGCGAGCTGTGTTGTCTTCGAGAACGACGTTGCACGACGGGCTAGCTTCCACACGATAAGCACTCTCCGAAGCACCGGGAGGATGGCGAGCTGACACATGTATCTTTGCAGATTGGAGCGAGACCTTTGTTGTGGTTGGCGCGAATGTCAGAATCCGAGACGCCAGTACGCCAATTTTGACGATTCTCACGTTCATTGGGGCTGTTAGAATGGGCTCGATAATGATACCAAGAGCCTCACATGGTAGACTCCGCTGGAGAACAAACAACAACCTCATTGAGAAACGTTCAAGTAGCCGACATATCGAGAATGATACCCCTTGTTTTGCACGAGTATGTCGTACTGCTTGTAGGTGTTCCTTACATTCCCTGTTTCGAAGCTGCCTCACGACATGTCTACCGAGTACTTCTCCCTCATCTCACCAACATCCAACGCAACCAGGAAACGGCTTACTGTGTTGTACGCAGCAACCGTTGCTGTGATCTCGACCACTTCCCTCTCACTGAACAGGCTCTTGAGCTTCGCGAACAATGGGTCCTTCACTATACAACATATTGTCATGGCATTGGTATACTCGAACACAACCCTATGCTTCTCATCCAGACCATTGCCATCCCACTCCCGATCCTTGATCTTCTCAATTACATCTTCACTGAGCACGCCTGACCTCGACAAAATCGGCTTATGCGCGTCCCATTCGTACCATGCGTGGTTCATGGAAGCAACTCGGCAGATTGCGAGCTCTCTGATCGAATCTGGCAAGGTGGTTCGTGTTCGGATGGACTTGAGAAATGCGTTCCAGCCATCGGCTACTGGTGGTGCATGGAGGAGTGCTTTGTCGAGAGCTATGAGCTTTCCACCTCTTCGCTCCTTGACCCGATCGACGACGGCTTGGTCCTCTGGGTTGGACATTTGGGGGTCATCGTCGATGTATGGAAGACGCATGGCTGTTTGTGTGCCTGTGGAGAAGGGTTGTCGTTGTGACAGAGCTCTGTATACAGATCGTGGCTGAGGATGTTAACGATGCAGATTGGCCAACACTTGCCTTTCGTATTATGGCAGCAGGTCGGAACATTGGTATATACTGCTGTGGCTGTAGTCATCTACAATACCCCTCAACAGAGGTTGCGACTTCGGCGGGGGAGCGCGAGACGAGGTCCCGAAGAGACGGCGCTGAAGCAAGGAAAATCGCCGACTTCCTCCACTTCCACTTCGTCTGTTACTCGAACATACAATCAACTCACGGAGATCCGGCCGCATCGATAGCCATGCTGCTCAATGGCTCGCGGGAACAGCCAAGCTCCAGCTGCGAAGTCGAAGCCAAAGGCCAAAGCACACAAGAGTGAGAAAAATAAACAAAGTGCTTGTTCAGCCAGCCGACAGGAATCGGATATCCCACAGGAACTGCAGCAACAATGCTTGAACGTCTTCCAGAATGCTCTTAAGCCTAGCGAACAAGATGCAACGATCTTGCAGGAAGTCAAGGGTCATCTCTACAACCGAGACTTCGCCATTGCTTTTGGCAAAGAGGAATACCTTCGAGTCTACGCTTCACGATGGAGTCCGAGCAGGGCGTTAGCTTACGTTCAGATCCTGGTAGACGTTCAGAACCAGCTTCTAAAGATCGGAAGCAAGACAGAAGGTGGAGCAAAGGAACATGCACTCAACACTGTCTGCATAGGTGGTGGAGCTGGCGCGGAGGTCATGGCTCTGGCTGGCTGGATCATGGTCGACACTACCGTCTTGAACCATTTCCATCATATTGATGCAATCTTCTTGGACGTTGCTGCCTGGGACAGCATCGTACAGGACCTGCATCAGGCCATTGTCGTTCCCCCAGAACTGTCCAAATATGCTTCAGCCGCTGCCAAGGAGGCCAATGCTGCCATGCTGCAGCCGGAGGTCTACAAGGCCAATTTCGGCCAAATCGATGCGCTGAGCATGAGCTCGGAGCAGACCCGTGAAGTCTTTGCGAATGCGGAACTGGTCACCCTGCTGTTCACTCTTAACGAGCTCTACTCGAACTCTGTTCCAAAGACACAGCAATTGCTGTCCAAGCTGACCTCGACGCTACGTGCTGGGGCACACTTGCTTGTTGTTGACAGTCCTGGAAGCTACTCCACGGTCTCGATCAACGGAGCCGAGAAGAAGTACCCTATGCAGTGGCTATTGGACTACACTTTGATTGGATCAGGCAAGCAAGATGTTATCCACGAGCACAAATGGGAGAAGCTCGTGTCTGACGATTCGAGGTGGTTTCGTATGCCCGAGGGCCTGAAGTACCCCATCGAGCTGGAGAATATGCGATATCAGATACACCTCTACAGGAGACTACCGGAAGCTGAGAACAAGGCTTGAAGGCACGCGGAGCGCGACAGGGAAATGCACTGGTGAACACGGTCAGCGGATCCTCCATATTACCAGTCCTTGAGACCAATCCTCCGTGTTCGAGACTCCTGATATCCAAACCACTCGCGGATCGCCAAGACCTGCGATCTCCACTCCACAATCCGGCTGCCTGAGCCCACGATATGAGATCCCTGCCTCACAACGGGTAGCTACTTCACCCGCGGCATGACCTTTGGTCCATGGAGTCTCACCGCGCTTCTGACTGCTATATTTTGTGATGATCCACGCTGACTCATCAGTCCGACATAGTCCAGTGGTTAGGATATCTGGCTTTCATCAGATTGCCCTCTGGCATGTATTGCCAATCCCAGAAGACCCGGGTTGTGAGTTTCAAGGACATTATCATATGTATCGGGACAATGTTCTAACATTGTATAGCAAACCCCGGTATCGGAACATCAGACTTATCTTTTTGCATTATTGCTGGACTTGATTGAATGATCTCGACCTACTAGTTCCACGACAAGTGACATTGGAGTGCTCAATCTTTGCCTTGAGGAGTAGTAGCTCTCCCTACACACTGCACTCGGGACAGTTAAAAGTAGCCTTGATACTAAGAATCGGTAGCTGCGGACCGTTGCAGATAAGGTAATGCACACGTTTGGCATCCACATATTCACCTTCAAATGAATCATAATGGCTTGCTCGATGCATGTTGCTTGTCACTGCCGCGCACTGCGGCGGTGACCTTGAACTCGCGATATGCCCTTCAGTCCAGTCAGATAAGACATACGAAGCTCATCATTTTGTTCCGCCAAAGCATCGTGTTCGGCGTAACCATGATTGCTGAGATGATATCCAATGTGGCAAGCATCGGATATACTTTTTCGCAAACGCCGCCACGAGCCGTTGCAGACCCCTGCATGGTGGGCTGCAGCTCACAAGCTTCAAAGTTGGCAGAAGATTTTCATGTTCCGTTTCCTCACTCGAGCACCTCGTTCCAAACCTTACAACTGTTGCTTGCTTCGAAAAGCACAACATCTTTCACCACACCACCAAGTACAACACTCGTACCACCAGTTCCTCACCATGACTGAGATTACCCACCCCACCATCAAGGATGGATGGTTCCGCGAGATCAGCGACATGTGGCCAGGCCAGGCCATGACCCTCAAGGTCAACCAGGTCGTCCACCACGAGAAGAGCAAGTATCAAGATGTGCTCATCTTCGAGAGCTCCGACTACGGCATGGTCCTCGTCCTCGACAACGTCATTCAGTGCACCGAGCGCGATGAGTTCTCCTACCAAGAGATGATCACCCACCTGGGCATGTTCTCTCACCCAAACCCAAAGAAGGTGCTCGTCATTGGCGGAGGTGACGGCGGTGTCCTCAGAGAGGTGGTCAAACACGAGAGCGTTGAAGAGGCAATCCTGTGTGACATTGACGAGGCAGTCATTCGTCTTAGCAAGAAGTACCTTCCAGGCATGAGCGTTGGCTTCAACCACCCTAACGTGAAGGTCCATGTTGGTGATGGCTTCAAGTTTCTGGAGGACTACAAGGACACCTTTGATGTGATCATCACCGACAGCTCCGACCCAGAGGGCCCAGCGGAGGCTCTCTTCCAGAAGCCGTACTTCGAGCTTCTCCACGGTGCTCTGCGTGAAGGCGGCATCATCACCACCCAAGGTTGTAAGCCCTCTCCCTGTCCCTCACTTGTACGATATTCTGGTGGGGTGAGGTATGTTTTACTGACTGTTCGATCTAGCCGAGAACCCATGGTTGCACTTGAATATGATTGAGAACCTCAAGAAGTCCGTCAAGACCATCTTCCCAGTCGCCGAGTACGGCTGGACCACCATCCCAACCTATCCAAGCGGCCAGATCGGCTTCATGGTCTGCTCCAAGGACGGCAAATCCAACGTCAAGAAGCCACTTCGCACCGTCAGCGAGGCTGAGGAGGACAAACTCTTCAAGTACTACAGCAGCAAGGTGCACGAGGCCGCTTTCGTTCTGCCAAAGTTCGCGGAGAAGGCTCTTCGTTAGGTCAGGTTGAGGAATGATGAATTGCATAAGCATGGTGTAGATGGATGGAGTTTAAGACTGCTTTGAGATACCACTAAAGGGCGTTTGGAAGGCGGGACCAGGAGCGAGAGTCGTGTAGACCTCAGCCCGGCAATGATTATGATGAGCTCTTTCCAATGCCATGATAAAGGTCATGGAAGGCGGGACCAGGAGCGAGATGTCTGGATAGACACAAGCTTGACGATGAATACGATATGCTCTTTCCAGTGATCTTGTGCTCACTTCCGTTACCGCAAGCCAATGTGAGACATCGTGTCATGGTCCCGCTACGAGGTGCAGAGGGTTGGAACATGTGAAACGAGGAAGCCGAACGGCCAAACCGTCTGACACACACGCTGCAACCGAGAAAGGCAATATACCGCGAGGATCGTGATGAGAACAAGCGGAGAAGTCTGAGACAAACTGTACAATTACAGTACTATAATCGCAACAGGCCGCAAGCTTACGACTAAGCCGAGCCAAGCGCTCATATTCCGTGTCCCAGAACCAGTATGCAAAACAAAGTAAAAACGCTCATGCCTTGATATTCGCCGTGGTCTCGAGAGTACTTGCGTCGCGTCGCCTCATCGCATGATCGGGTATAGTCGGGCGTTTCGCGGCTCGCTCTCGTTGCAACGGCAAGAAGCAAGTGGGTATCGTCAGATGGTCATTGCGGAAATGGTGTTTGCGTGCGCCTAGTACTTGAGGATGATGTACAGGGCGTGGATGATGCCGGGAATGTAACCCAAGATGGTGAGAAGGATCTGTGAAACTGTCAGTATCTGACATATGTCAGACGAAGCTGGGGAGTGTTGCATACGTTGATCAGAAGGTCTGCACCGCAGCCACGCTCGAGGAACACTCCGAGAGGCGGGAGGAGGATGGCCAGGATGATCTTAATGATGTCGCTGCAGACTTAGTTAGCGATTGCTTCGCGGTGAGCTGAAGCCGTGCTGTTCCGGCGACATTGGAACTGCGCGGCGCGACGCGCTGGGGTAGCTTACCTTCCGGTGAAAGGCATGTTGATGGATGTGGTGTTGTTGGTGGTAGAGCTAGTTGGTGTTCGTTGATCTGGTTCCCGAAGACAGTGTGTGGTATATGCTGCAGTTGTTGATGTCGCTGGTGAGAGTTGCAAGTGGATACGAGGCCAGCAGGAAAGGTCTTACAGCGCCGTTATAAAGCAGGTGATATGACGAGCCCGTCTCCAAGCGCCACAGCGTGCTACGTCACTACCCGGTCGGATCATCTGCGCGCACCTTGGCAGCAGCAGCTCGCTCAGGCCAACAAGCACAGATGCGTCTGGCTAGGCGAACGCAAACAATCTAGTTGGCTGGCTGAGCACTGAGCCACGCCCTCGGAGGTTCGTTTAGACAAGCCATACACTGAGACGCTTGGCATCCAGCTTGCTCTCGCCATACCATGACGGACGCCGTGAGGCTTGGAGCGCGACACACAATGCCGCCTGCGGTGAAGGATACTTGCAGCCTGGCATGTCTCAGCGTCAGCACCGCTCGAGACTGCTGACTTTCCCTGCCACTTCTTCCGCCGAAGTCACTAGCATCATTACGCGCCAATGATGTCGAGTCGCTGATCTATCTTGTTCCGCAAGGTCACGGTCCATCCTTCCGAACACGCAATCAAAGCTTGAGCCTTGATACCGGCGCATGCTTTCACCCTTTGGTGGCGCGTGGTGCCCTCAGCCACAAGAGCTACGAGGGATATGCATCGAGGACCTGTTGATCTGTGGCGGACCTTGACAATCCTTGGACCTTATGTCATGCTGGAAGCCTTTTGGAGTCCGCGGATCGACTGACTGCCTCCATCGCAGAAGAAAACAAGGTGCCGTCCAAGAGGGATTCAAGCATCATACTGGGCGCTGTCACTGCGACAACAACTATGGGTCTTCCATGACCAGTCCGAGCAACTGCTCTACAGCAATGGCGTTGCGCTATTGCAGTCAACGAGGCCACTTTGGCAAAGAATGGCACGACCATGGAGCTTGACAGGCGAAGTTGGCGCTTGCGAAGGCTTCTCGAGGTCATCCCAGATGCCCACGAAAGTTCCATGCAAGAAAGACTTCACAAGCTGCTGTTTCGGCCTTGGTCTGCATGATCGAGCATGTCAGCTCGTGCTCGACAAAACGAGCCAGCAACAAATCAAAGGACTGAGCATCCTGGCCGTTGTGCTTGACAAACATACCACATGGTATTAGGGCCTTGCTATGACCCTTCCAGATGAATGTATCCACACTTTAGACTAATGATCGTTCTATACCTGGAACCACCAAAACTCATCTGCGTCGACCGAGATCCAGTGACCAGGCAGTTCAACACTTGCGTTAGTCGCTAAGCGCAACGACATTGCAGACATTCTCAACGAACCGCGTCCAGTATCAGTGAAAGACTTCACAGAACTCATCCAATTGACCGAAGAAGCCGACAGTCTAATCATGAATCGACCCGAAGAAGTTGCCGACGACCTTGATACAGTTGACGGAAACGAAAAGGACAAGTTTGTCGCCAGTCTGTTCATCGCGATCAAACGGCTCATGATGGCGTTGTCCAAAGTACAAGAGGCAGTCTATTTGGCCGCTGAGACAGGTGCCAAGCTTCTGGTCGATCAATGCATGATAGTCGACCATAATGACAAAGAGAATGCCCCTCGTACGGAAATGCAATTCGTCGAGTTCGAAGACCTCGACGAAAAGCTGAAGCAGTGTGCTCAAGCCATTCGCGCGTACAACCAGCTGATGTCGTTCGACCACATGAAGGAGGATGAGGCGGGGAGGGAGAGAAAGAAAGGAGAAGGCAGAGGAGTGAGAACATGCTGTCTAAGTGTTATGCAGAACATCTCTTGCATGATGCTCCATCGTAGCAATGCTGCGAGCATACCGAGCTTCATTTCCGCCCCGTCTCCAATGCCACGTCTTTCCGTCTCACGAATCACAATGGCCGAGCTGGGCAAGATCCATGTATTTCGCTCTCGGGAACGTCCTGGAAGAACCATTCGCAGCGGCCTCCTCGATCTTCCTCTTCATCACCATCGCTAGCAGACTGTAGTGGCCTCCAACGACAGGTCGGGCCTTGAATTCAATGAAAGCTGGTGATTCTGGGTGGCCACCAGTGCCAGTTGTCTACACATGTACTACTAGTCAGTGTTGTCCGTGATACTTCCTCACTTCAACCTCACATACCTCATACAGATCCGACATCGGCAATCCAGTCGACGTCGTATTGATCCAGTGTGCCATAGCATTCACAAATATGGCCCTGGTCTTCGCGTCACACGTAGCAGCCGTCCACATCTCCCAATCACTCTTCGTGTAGCCATGTCTGTTGTCCAAAGGTACTCCAAACTCCTGAGATACCTCATGATACCACTTGCACTGCATCGCAGAGACATTCTTCGGCACAATATCCGGGCCTAGGAGTAAGTCCGGAAAGGTATTGTACAGTAGACCCCACGAGGAGCGGAGCTGGTATGTCAAAGATGTATGCTCGGTACCTGGCTCAATCGCAAGCATCTCCCACCTGGGAGGTACAGTGTGTTAGCATAAGTGTCTCGAATAAAGGGCGGCAGAAGTCATGAGCGCGGAAATGTCTCAGGCGTCTCATCAAGGCTTCTGCATCTGACCTTACTCACTTTGTGATGTACTCCCTCGGGATAGAGCCATAATCGGCCAGCCATTCAGTCTTGTTGAGAACCTTGCTGATGACATTCATAGCTTCCAGTGCGACGATCCCTTTGATGGCGAGGTTGGTCTGATTATGTAGCGTGCCAGCAAAGTCATCGGTACTTAGCTGACTTTCCGGGATGAGGGTGTACTTGACAAGATATTCAGCCCATTGCTTCCAGATGTCGTAGAGATACAAGCCATGCGCCACCGCTGCGCTTTGATCGCTGAACTGAGCATATGCCAGGGACATGATTAACATATTTGCTGATTCCTCTACTGGCATAGGTTCGTCGTCGCCAGCAACATGACCGGTCGCGTTGGGGAAGCGTGCGCCGAGATCGTGAATGCTCCAAGGATTGGGATAGAAACCGCTGTATTGAAAGGCGTACAGTGGTGTGAGGAGAGATGAGAGAAGATCCGAGTTGGCGTACAGGAAGAAGGGCATGGCAGGGAAGATGACATCGACTGTGTTCATGTTGCCGTTAGAAGAAATCTCCTTTTGCCACTAAAAGCGAGGGTTAGAACTTGTATCGCAATGACCCGGACGTCAGGGGTTATACTCGGGACTTAACTTACCATCCATGGTTTCGTATGATCGGTTGCAAACGTCCTAGCAGAGTCGGGTGGCTTGGTCAAGACATATGCGCCCATCACTTGTCGAGCTGAGAGCGCGACAATTGAGTAGTAGTTCTGTGCTTCAATGGTAAGCTCTGTTGGCAACGTGCTGTCCGATTGTGTGTCCTTTGTGAGTGAGAGACCGGTGTCGTTACCACTAATGGTATAGTACTCTCGAACGTCGCTACGTAGCTGAACTTCAAACGCTGCGCCCATTGCTGCTACCCGATAGAAATCGCGGTAATGGTCTTCAACCATGCTGTGTGAGTCGTAGTAGACCCCGTTGCATTATTTTCACCATGGCTCTAGGAACGCAAGTCCGCTAGCGGTCAAGTACTGGATCGCCGGTTGCTGAGATAAACCGATGGAGTAAAGGGCACTTCCGTTGGTGGCGTTAGGAAATGTATGGGTGAATGCAAATACAAGATCCGGATTCGCGATCTCGGCTGACTTCTGGTTTGACATGGGTACGGCCAGAAACCGGGCTCTCACATCGGCGCTTCTGCCTTGCAGAGAACTGAAGCTCGAAGCGTCATAAGGACTTGATGCGTATGTGAGGTTTCCCCATGCTGGACGATCGTCAACCTCCGCAAATGTGGTCTCTTCGGTCAGTCGGATCACCCAGACTGAGACGGGATCAGGAGGATCATGAGTTTCGTTACATCCAGAGCAGGCATCGTAAGGCGCACCTTGTACCGGCGCCTGACCGGTAGGGTCGAACCACGACGCACCCTGAACATCTGAATAGAGCTTCACATCATGGGCCTCGCCATCTCGAGCAAAGAAAGTCGTCAACATATAGCTGACCGGAATACTCGTGCGACATGTGTCTTGGGGTAGCACTGGCGAGAAGAAGCTCGCAATGACCTCTAGAGGTCCCGCCGTGAAGGTAAAATTGCTCCATTGGCTGTCGTATTGAACGTGAGTCTGAGTCGCTGGAGTGGTGTGTCCTCGTTCCGGCAGTTCTTGAGCTCCAGCCTCGAGATATTCGTATGCCACACCATCAACCATGATGAATCCTTCCCAACCAAGTTCGGCTCCGTTGAAAAAGGTAGGGTTTTTGCTGTTTAAGGTCGCACCCTCTGCGGTGGTTGACCAGGCGCTGAGATACGGGGATCTGACCGCAAGTGGGATCGCTGGAGGTCGTACAGGACCGTAAATTGTGTTGGAGTTCGGTGCGGCGGATACCAGAGGACTTGGCCCTATAGTTGCAATGCATGCAAGAAGATATGCCTGCCATGCTTTCGATGGAGCCATGGGGAGTGTCATCTTGTATGAATAGAGCGACACTGTCGAGAAACGTGCTTCTGTCAGATTGGCAGATAATGTATACTTCTTACCTGCAAGACCACAACTCGAGATCTGGAAACTGTCATCGCCACACAGCATGAGACTTGGAGAAGTAACACCCGGCAGGTCACTCTTGTCACTCCACTCTAGCCAGATCTGTCGACAGCAGCAAGTAGCAAGTGCACTCTCGAAAGCAGCAGAGTATGCATATGCTTTCGAAGTGCCAGGTTGTGCCGCGATGCTGACAGACGTCCTTGATCAAGGTACATGTAGCCATTTCGGAGGCTTCTTTCCTCACAGTGCTCCACGCACCCGTGATCCTGCTCGCAGCATGGTGGTGACACTTCTGCAGGCGCAAGCGAAGGCCAGAGAGTGCCGTTGAGGCCTGTCCATCTTCACACAAATAGTCACCGGCGCAGGCACAGCGGCAGTCGATAGGTGTTACCAAGGTCGAAACTGTACACAACATGCCTTGATGTTTCGATTGTGCTGTCCACCAAGGGACTACATGTATTTCCGAGCTTCGGCCGCAGCAACGCGCGATTATCGTGTTCTGGGCGATGAGCAGGTGCAGCCTTCTTCGCTTCATGGCCGTGTCCTGAGAGAGCAGCGGTGAGTCGATGCTACTGGCGTGTCATCGAGCAGCGAGCTCCTTCAAGATCGCAGCCTGATGTCAGATGAGATGGATGCCGTGAAAGAGCCCCGGAGCTGGCAGAACTACATGTACATAAGAGTGGCTGGCTGGCATGTCATCTTCTTTCACATCCATGCCGTCGTTGCCTCGGTTGACACGCCGTCATCCCGGCACAAGCATCATGCGCCAGCAAGGACAGACTTCTTTCACATGCCCGATCGTCTTCTAGGAACAGCAGTCCAGTATACCGCTTCCTGATCACCCTGATGATACTCTAGCAACGGTCTTACCGACGAGCATTACAGAACGTCGCCAGGCGACGCACACAGCCCACCATGGCCGACTCGCTGAAGCAACTACAGGTATGGACCTTACTACGTGCTGGATACGACGATACTAACATGGTACTGCAGGCCACCTTCGAACGCATAATCCTCGATCCCAAGTACAAACAGCCACTCGTCCTCCTCAAAGCCATTCGCAATGGCGCAGTGTACGGCACCAAAGTCCGCTTTCCTCACGCCCTCGTCATGATCTTCCTCTTCCGATCCGGCACAGTCCAGGAGAAGATCAAGTTGGTCTACAAAGCCACGCGGCAACATGCGCGAAATCTGGCATTGTTCGCCTTTCTCTACAAGAGCTCGATGCTTATGCTGCGGAAAGCCTCCGGTGACAAGCAACACCACTCGCACACGTTCCTGGCTGGCTTGTTCGGCGGATACTGGGTCTTTGGACACGGGAAGAGAGCAACGAGCAGTGTTAACCAGCAGATCGTGATATACGTCTTTGCGCGCGTGGTGCTGGCACTCGCGAAACTCGCCGTGCAACCGCCTGGTGACAATGCGCTGGTGGGCTCACATTACGGCGGACACGGCGGCGCGGGGTTCCTCGGCCTGAACGCTGAGCATACGAAAGCCGTGCAGAGATATGCCTGGCCAGTGTTTGCCAGTGTTAGCTGGGCGAGTGTGATGTGGCTTTTCGAGGGCTATCCGGATACGCTGCAGAACAGCTTACGCAGCAGCATGACATACATGTACGTTGAAACTTTTTCCTTTTTATTGTATTTGCAAGAGGAAGAGGAAGAAGAACCCCCACCATACACTACTGACACAGGGCTGACGAGAACTTCCCCATTTGTAGATATGCCAATGCAGAAAAATGGGATTCGTCGCGGAACTTCTTGTTGCACAACAAATGATGGCCTTTTTCACTTTGCATTTGCGATATCGCCTTGCATAGCGTGCGGCGTTGCTTTGTCGGCGATCTTGGTTATGGACTGTACAAGAGGTGTACATATGATTGGGCACAGACCGCCAACGAATGCATATTTACGAACGTCGAACTACCACTGATCTGTTCTTTCTCCTTAGCTTCGCCAACTCCGAGCATTGGAGCAGCCTTGATACCTTCTTCTGGCAGTACGCGCAGCCAGCTTTACCGAACATGCCGGGACAGCCATAGATGTAGGCATGAGGGTCCGAGCATAGAAACGATAGATGTGATGGCGTTGGAACGGTAGAGTATGGCTGAGCTTAGAAAGCTCCCAAGTGCGGACGGGAGAAGACTCCTTTGTAGACTGGCGCTGCGTGAGATTGGCGGAAGACGGCGTTATTGCATTGCGTTGTGATAAATTGTCAGATAGCCGGAGGTCGAATGACACAATCCCAGCTTCTTTTGGATCGCTGCTTCATTGTCGTCAGTCGTTTAAAAGCCGGTTGCTACAAGCTGCTGTGGATGTGTCAGTGGTCCGACTCCGCAACATAGCAACATAGCAACATCGCGCCAGCTCGGAATGCTTTTGCAAGGACGATGAGCTAAGCTCTGGCACTTGTATCTTGCAGGCGGGTGCAGGTGTTGAGCAACTCTGCGCCATCAAGATCAACATGCCTTCCACAAGGTCTCATGCTGGCGTGTGCGCAATTCGAGCTGGGAGAAGTCGCACGTCAATCTTCTTGCTCCCCGACATCGTCGCGATTCCACATCTGCTTCATTCCACATCTGCTTCCACCAGTTCTGCATCCTTCCAACCCCACGCTTCGACAGACGCAGCATGGACTACTGTTCATCAAAATCAATACCGCCTTGTGATCCCTCATTGCTGGAACATTACACCGACAATGTTGTCGATACCTGAGGCACAAAGGCTCCACAAGCTTCGGCGTCAGAGCGGGAGGTGGCAGCTGCTACGGCCTGTTTCCAGCACTAGACCCACTGCCAGCCTCATGTGCGAATGGCAGCTTGTGCTGTCGAGTCTCGGTAAGGCCACGTTGGCCAGTGGTATGAGCAGCAAGTGGAATCAGGCTTTCGGCATGCCGAGCTGGGTACCATTTCCTTCGACAGCACTGGTCAAAATGTTTCTTCGTACAGCTTTTCAGACAGCTCTTGACAGCTTGTCAGCATCCACTGCCAGCGACGAGTCACACTCGCGAGCACAAAACTCCAGTTCCCTTCCCAAAAATTCTTCCTTCCTTTCACCCACAGCCATCCTCACCACAACACAAGACCAGCCCACCTCAGCTCGCAATAAGTCCTCCCTCCTCTTCTCCTTTGACTGACATATCACAGAGCATCATACACATTCAGGTGATGTCGTCCAATGGCAGGATCTCCAGTCGGGCCCCGAGCTGTCTTCAATCATTTGACATGCGGAGGGTGACAACTCGTTACGTCAGTACCGCTGGGAGATGAGGTGTTCGATTCCCTCCATCGCCAGTCGCCTCTTTTGAGGCCGTGTCTTTGACACACAACCCTTTTCGGTGATGTCGTCCCACGGCAGGATCCTCAGCGGGCCCCAAGCTGTCCCATTCTTTGACATGCGGAGGGTGGCAATTCTTTACGCCAGTACCATCAAGCTGAGAGACGAGGTGTTCGATTCCCTCCATCGCCATTCGCCACTCTGTGGCAATCTTGCTCTTTTTCGGAGAGGTCGTCTAACGGTTAAGACGCATGAGGGGCTCTAGCTGTCTTCATTCTTTTGACATGCGATGGGTGGCAACCGCCCGCCGGTACCATAACTCATAAAATGTGGTGTTCGATTCCTACCTTCTTCATCTGCCTTCATGGCAGTCGCTGCTTGCAGCACCAATTCTTCGGAGAGTTCGTCCAATGGCAGGATCCGTGAGGGGCCCAAAGCTGTCTCATTCTTTTGACATGCGGAGGGTGGCAACTCGTTCCGCCAGTACCATACCAAACTCACGAGATGGAGAGTTCGATTCCTCCCTTCTCTACACTTGAATTTTTCATCAGGCCCGTCGGCTACGTGCTGGCGACTGGAAAAGAAGGTCTCCGTTATGTTTCAAGCTACCAGTCTTCGGGTTGTTGTCTTCCGAGCCGGCTTTCGCAGGGGTGTCGTTGCCGTCAACTTTGCGCTCGTCGCCACTGGCGAAAGCATGGCAAGCGCGTCGAAGCGAGTATCGAAGTAATGAATGCTTGAGACTTCGTGAGTAGCGACAGCACCATAGTCATTGACATTGCATCGCCAGTGTCAAAAAG
The DNA here is from genome assembly GCF_020509005.1 of Fulvia fulva. Classification (NCBI taxonomy): domain Eukaryota; kingdom Fungi; phylum Ascomycota; class Dothideomycetes; order Mycosphaerellales; family Mycosphaerellaceae; genus Fulvia; species Fulvia fulva. Next base: position 4,332,536 of record NC_063012.1, read on the forward strand.
CCTGCTGTCGCCCCGTTTCCCTTTCGGTGGTCGAGTGTCTCGTATGCCTCATGCTCATCCGCCGATCGTGAGTGCTCGCTGAGTTATGCTGTCACGAGGATCTTTACGTGTAGACGACTAATAAGCAAGCCATGCTGTGCCGCAGTGTCATCTCGACGACAGGCAGTGATGGGGGAATGGCATGCGCGAAGTCCAAATTCCGTTGTTGTCTGCACACGCGTCAGGACATCTTCCGGTCCCGGGGAATGTGCAGCGAAGCAACGGCGACACCATCGTCGACATGGTCTACGAGGCAGCAAACAAAGCAATCATGCTCGCTAGAAGAGTAACAAGATGCACGCTGCCGGTCAAAGCCAGACCCCTGGCTACAGAAGAGGCAAGGTCTGGCATGCACAATCATGAATGCCTATTGAGGACCCATTTGACTATACCATTCGAGCGAGTACGATGGTGAAGCACTGACGAGTGCCAGTGACACATGACAGACAGCTCACCAGTTAACTCCGACAGACATGGCAGAGCCGATGGTCAAGGCTTTGTGTGCGACTCGAGCAATGTAGGCGCGGCCATTTTGGCTTGAGTCCACGGCCATCCGACGTTACGTGCCGCAGTGGCTTCGGTGGTCGTCGCGGTAATCTAGGCTGCCTGCAACCACGACCCAGTGACAGAAGGTTGATTTTGTTGGACGTGACTCCGTAATATCCTTTGCTTGGCAGACGGCAAACTCTTCGTGGACAGATCAGTAACTCCGAGGGAAGGAGCACGTATACATACAATGTATTCCTGCCCTTTATGTATTCCACCGGTCCTTAACGTCCCACTTCTTGTCTTTGGCTGTGATTCGCAACACCTCCAGCACAGCGCACGGGTGCTCTGCTGCTTCATGTTATGAGTGAGGTTGGTGATCGTCATGATATGATCTGCCTTGCATGCCCTTCAGCTGCTCGCGCGCGATCGCGGTGACTCAATTCTTCGATGCGAAGGATGCATCGCTGGAGCCTTCCGCATGGCCTCACTGCCACTCTTCCTCCATATGTCGCGCTCTGAGAGCGTAGCGGAGGTTCACCAGCGCCGTCCGTGATTTGCCTCAGGAGCACGAAACTCACTCTGTCCACGCCAGTGTCGCAAGACGGTCATTTGGGCAGATTGGTAGTCATGTCATCGTGCTGTCTTTGTCCACCTCCTCGCTCACTGTCTTCGGGTGGCCTGACAGACTACTGTCATCTCCATCATCCTCGTGATCCTTCCCTACAGCTCTTCACAGTCCTGTCCTGACATCCTTCGCTCTTTTCTCGACATAAAAGCCGGGATCTGGCCTCCTCAATTCCTTCAACTCATCCTTGGACAAAGCTTGATCCACCTCCTGAACGTCGACCAACTCCTTGACTGCGAAGATCTGACCGGCGACTGAGGGCGAAACTGGGTGGTAGACAGTGGTGAGACGTTTCCTGAGGCCGAGTGCTTCGAGCACGCCCCATGTCTTCCGAGGGAGGCCAATGGCAGATCTCAGGAGTGTGATGCGGAAGTAGGCCATTGCGGGAGTCGACCGGGAGTGTTGTTGGTTGTGTGTGCTCTTGATGAGTAGGCTAAGGTACGTTCTGTTTGCCTTGTGACGCGGTCAGAGCAGGATGATGCAGGTGTCGATGTTATGTGATCGGAAAGTCGCAGTGCTTAAAGTCGTCGATGTCCAGCTCCAGCTCCATGTCACCTCCGCCATCTCCGCGCCAGTAATCCCACCCACCTAACGACCTGCATGCGACAACAGCTCTCGGACCACAGCACAACTCCCGAGCATATTTCACCATGAACGATGGATCGCTGGAAGACACAACCTCGAAGCTCGCCGAGCTGCTCAAGAACCCGGACGACCTCGACAAGCTGCCCTCCCTCCGCGGCGAGTTCACGCGCAAGAAGGCGGCCATCGACGGCCAGCTCAAGCATGGCCTTAAGGAACAGCTCGAGATCACCCAGAATGGTATGACGAGCATCAACGAAGGCCAAAAAATTGTCGGCCTGATCAAGGAAGAGATGATGAAGATTGACAAGCTATGCGCCGAAGCCCAGGGCATGATCGAGGACTTCCCCGAGATTAACAAGATGAGCGTGATGCAGAGGAACTTTGCGGCTGTGGAGAGTGTCAAGGCGAGCATAGACACCTTTGGCCAGCAGTTGAGTGAGCTGGAGGCGCTCTTGAAGGAGGACGAGGAGGACATGGACAATCAGCCTAATCTGTTGGCTGTGCATGCTGGCTTGACTGGACTGCGGGATGTGCGAGATCAGGCGATGGATCAGGTCAAGGGCAGTGCCGACGGTGAGAGCGGCCTGGAGCTGATCGAGAACCTCCCGCTCGAGGGAGGCGTCACATTACGGGACCACTTTGCGCGGCTGGACGACGTGGTAGACTGGTTCGACGAGCACGTCGGCACAGCGTGTATCAACATCATATCTATTGTACAAGCAGGAAATAATGGTCTGGTTGTACGCTTGGCGCTGGTCATAGAGGAGGAAGAGAAGAAAGATCGCCAAACGAAAGCATTACAAGACGCGCAACGAGAGTTTCAAGACGTTGCATCACGATTCAAGAGCATAAATGTTGGTCAAAGAGAGCTTCGTGGCTACAAGAAAAAGTTCTTGCAAGCTGTGGAAGCCAGCGCCACCGCACAATTCGAGCAAGTCAAGCAAGCATTCGATGAGGACCCAGAGAAATTGGAGAAGGCCGTCAGGTGGTTCTTCAACGATCTCAACACTGTCAAGCTGGGACTGCAGGAATTGATGCCGAAGAAGTGGAAGATCTTTCAAACGTTTACGAACATCTACCACAAGCTCATGCATGACTTTCTTGTGCAGAGGCTGGACGATAAGGACATCACACCTGTGCACATGCTGGCAATTCTCAACTGGGTGGAGAAGTACTACAGCAAGATGACACGGCTTGGCATGAAGCCAGAAGAGCTACGACCTCACGTAATCGACGAGCGCGAGACGGAGCTTGTTCGCGAATATCGCAGTCTCATCACCCGCGCTGTGGAAGAATGGATGGACCGTATGGCAGCTTCAGACCGCAAGACGTTCCTCTCGCGTACAGAAGGAAGTTTGGACCAGGATGCCGATGATCAACTACACACGAAGAGTCTGAGCGATATGTGGACTATGCTTAGAGAGCAGCTCGCAGTCGCGCAGTCTTCCGGACGGCCCGATGTGGTTGAGGGTGTTGTAGACGCCATGATCCGCGCGCTCAAAGGTCGACAGCAGATGTGGGAACGTCTTGTGGACGACGAGTATCGCAAGGTCGAGATGGCGCAAGACACATCCGCTCTCGAAGGCGTCGGCACATTGCAAGAGTGGCTCGTTGCAATTGCCAACGATCAAATCACTAACATTGATGACGACCCGGAGCATAACGCCATGTCGTTCTTGACCCGTTTCAAGGCAGACTTCGAACCACTTGTGACACCTTCGTACGCAATCACATCCAGCACTGAGATCGAACATCTCACAAACGGTTACGTCGATCTTGCGACACATTGCATGTCCCTTTTCGCAGCAATAATTTTCGCCACAGATATCAAGCCGGTGCTCAGCGAATTCTTTACACAGTCGTGGTACCAGAAGAAGACCATGGCATCCATTACAACCACGTTCGAAGACTACCTCAAGGATTTTACTGGCATATTACACCCATCACTACAAGACATCTTTATCGAAGAGCTCGCCGACGCGTTACTCCAGCGCTACCTCGAATGTGTTAAGAACAAGGGCGTCAAGTTCCGCCGCCAGGACCCCTTCACCGAGAAAATCAAGGACGACGTGGTCACGGTTTTCAACTTCTTCAGTCAACATGGCGCAGCTTTTGACTTGGTCAAGGACAAGTGGCGTGCGGTTAATTCCTTTGAGAACATCTTGTCCGCGCCGAAGGGCCCAGGTGTTGTGGAAGCCTTTGAAAGGATGAAAACTGGGTACTGGGACGTGCAGATAGGATGGGTCGAAGCTGTACTGCGGTCGCGAGATGACTTTGATCGTGGGATGCTCAGTAGCATCAAGAATACTGCGGCGAATATGAGTGTGGAAAGAGGACCAGAAACTGTCCTGGGCAAGGTCAAGTGATGTTTTAGTTGACAATAGCGAGGCGTTTAGGGATGGTTCGTGTGCTATAGATACCCATTGTGTATACCAAAGATATTCTTGACCGGAGCTGCCACCTTCCTTGGCAGTCCACCTACCTAGGTACTGTGGATCTGCGACACCGCCAGCTCCGTCTATCACTGATCACAAAGTCCATCACAGATACACAGGCCTTTGGATCTACACGAAGCGCTTGAGAAGGAGATAGACGCGGGTCGCCATCGTGTTGCCTTCCCTCAAGTAGCGCGAGGGTATTCGGTCTGGGACGGGATGTCGAGCATGGACCTGACCACAGAGCAAGGCATGCAAACATATCTCCGCTCAAATCTATACCCAACATGCCACAAAGTAAAACGATTACCAGAAGGCTACGGTAGCTTCGTGTACCGCGTATGGCAAGACGATAACTCATCACCTCCCACGATGATTGCAAAGCACAGTGCGAATTATGCAGCGAGAGCACCGGGCTGGAAGCTCGATCAAACCAGACTGGTATCGTCACACATTTCATCACCACATAATGTAACCGACTGATGTACCAGCAGGGTTATGAGTACGCTGCCCTCGCCCTCCTCTCCCAGCCTCCCTTCCATCATCCAGGCATCCGTGTCCCAGCAACGTACCACTTTTTAAAACACCACTGGCTCCTCCTGCTCGAAGACCTAGGTCCCCTTCCCAGCGTCAAGTCCTACCTCGCCCCAGGCCTCTCCACCAGCCAAGCCAGCACCATCGGCACAATCCTCGGGTCCTACCTCGCAAATATACACAACAACACCTCAACCAACAACGCCACCATCCTCTCCCAATTTTCTGGCAACGAAACGGCAAGAACACTCTCCTCAAGCTTCTACTTCACCCAACTGCCCGCAATCGCCGCAGAGCACGGCTACAGCGGCCCACACATCCAGACCGCAGCAGATCAAGCAATCCACGACATCAATCATGGAAACGAAGTTCTCACACTCGGAGATTTCTGGACTGGAAATGTCCTCATTGACCCTGAAGCTCTTGAGCTTTACGTGATTGATCTAGAACTCGCGAAGCCTGGCACGGCGGACTTTGATATCGGGCAAATGGCGGCGGAGATGTATTTTGTCGCTGCATTTCGGGACCATACATTGGGCATGGCGGCACTCAGGGCGTACTTTCAAGCGTATCGAGCGCAGAGACAGGAGAAGGTAGACGTGGCGAAAGTAGCGATAAGGATCGCCGCGCATATTTTTGTGATTGGGACGAGGTACTGGCAGGCTGATGCAGATGCTCAGAACTTCAAGAAGCAGCTGGTAGTTGCTGATGAGTTGCTGAGACTAGGGGTTGCGCGGGATGAGAATGCTCTTAGAGATACCATTGTTGGAAGCCTGATCAGCTAGCGTACTGCCCATGCCGCATCGTCGCAGTGGCCATTCCGGACGAAACAATATGGCTGTGTTGCTCTTTGTGATGACCCCTGCTCAAGTTCAGTAAGCAAAAGTCTGTTGTACTGGCTGCCCATTGTGTCGACGTACGTGTACCAGTGTTGGGGTCGAAGGCAACCCAGCACCCATCGTCCTCGACTGCGGTGTTTGGGGCAGCAGGGTTGAAGCTGACTTCGAACTGGCTGGTTGGATCGTAGAGGCTGAGCTCGACATGTATCAGGTACTCGATGCCGCAAAGAGCGATTCTTGCTGCTTGTGATGGCAGTTGGCTTGGAGACCATGGTGAGTGAGCCCTGGGTGCTCGCGTTCAGGCAGCTTTAGCTCGCGGCAAGTCGATGTCGATGACCCAGGGGGCATTTATCGGTCGGTACCTGCACAAGTCTGTCAGTCACGATCTGAAGAAGCAGCTCCGTACCGCGGAAGCTCATTTCGAGAGTGAGATGTGGCGCGAGCATGTGCACATACCTAACGTTCATGATGGATGCGTTGACCATCAGTGTCTCCGTTCCCCGCTGGATTGGCTTTCCAGTCCGCGAGGCATCGACGAATACCGCATGATCCTGCTCGGCTTCGTCTCGGTCGGTCTTTATCTTCGAGATGCCCTCGCCGTTATTGGCCACACCTGCCTTCCAGGCTGCTTCCTTCGTCCATTGCCTGATCGTGCAAGGTGACTTGGTGACCGTGTCTGCTGAGGGTGACCACGAGACGCGCTCAGCACCCCAGCCTTCGTGAATGTGTCCGAAGCAATGAAGCATCGGACGCGCTCGCATCGCCGCACGAAGCAGGTGAGGGCAACCCACTAGCATTCCATCTTGCGTCCTGTCGCGTCGTCCGTAAGGAGGTCCATGGGTGACAAAGACGTCAATTGGCGTCTCAGAAGGGGCGGGTATGGGCTGTGAAGTGACGGTAGCCGCATCGCTGAGCTTCGTTCCCTCACCATTGAAGCGGTCGTCATCTCTATCGTACGGAAAGCCCCAGTCGCAGAATTCTGGTGTATAGGGCGACGCGCAGATCGACATGGTTGCCCCATTCGGAAGACTATGCACATGCACGCCTTCCTCAAGATATGTTACTCCTTCCCGTTTAGCACGGCCAGTAGGTGAGATCCAGAGGTCATGTGCACGGGTCGTAAGCGCTGTTGCCTCTTCGTAGGTCATGTCCTCACTTTGAGCATGTGATAAGGTGTAATCCTTGTCCAACGAGAGGTCGTGGTTACCTGCGGTGACAAATTTGGCAGTGGCGTCGATTTGTTTGAGCATATCCAGTGTGTCGTGGTATTGCGTGATGCCGCCGGTCGTAGCTAGAAGAGCGCGTCAGTATCGCGGTCAGCAACAAAACAATGCAACTGTCTGAGCTGCCAGTCGAGGCCACAGGCGAACTCTCAGCGGTACGTACTCATGTCACCGCAGTGAATCAACACATCAGCCTTCGGGAGCGGCTTTTCAAAGGGCGCGAAGGGGTCTTTTCTGCCATGTTCTTTGACGAGAGGCGCGCCGTGCGTGTCGGATATGATCAAGATGCGCGTCTTGATCGGCTCCTCCATGGTGGATCGCCGAGGAGATAGTGTCGACTTCGAGTTGGCAGTTCATGTACATGCAAGTGTACAATGTACAGAGCACCGGTGGGTCATCCCCGCGTCAGATCGAAGGTCAGGGGAGGCTCGAGCCTTCAGTTGTTGCTAAGGCAAGAGCCACTCTTACACTGTACAGGCACCTTGCTACATGTATGGCCGTTAGAATAGCCTGACGCTCGAGGCAATATGATGCGTGACGGGCTCTCAGTCTCTTGGCTCTTCTGAGCGAACGAACAGGACGACCGCCGGCCGTGAGTACAGCTACACGTGCTCAGCCTTTCAACAGATTGCTCAGGACATGGACCTTGCGCTGCTGGCCAACAGCTCTTGCCTTCGTACTGCTGATCAGTGTGAGCGTGAGGTTGTCGTTCAAGGCGGCAGCGAAGCACGAAAATAGCACGAGCCAGTAAAGGTTAGGCATGCATGAATCGATTGGCCATCAATTGATGAGCCGCGGCCCTGACCTCGGAAGACATTCCCCTCCGACGCCGACTTCTGATCATGAGTGGAGGGTTGAGCATGAGCATGAGCATGAGCATGAGCATGCATGTGACGTCCATTGTCGTGCCTTGAATGCGTCCCGCGCTCTCGTTCCGATGATAGAACATTAAAGGAGCATGAAAGTTGTCCAGCGACCTCGATAGCACAGAGCTGCCCATCCGCCATCATGTCCTCCTCAAGTCGCCTCAGCGTAAGCCTTCCACAGCTACGGAAGCGATACGATCCTCGACGACCAACTTCGCGCCAACTACTGCTCACCCACGGTCTTGACCTTGTCCGTAACCTGTTACTCGCCATATTCATCCTCCGCGTCTTTCGAAGTGTCTGGAACAGACTGCGCGGGTACGGATTACTGGGCTCCCTTCAGATCCTCTACCACGACCTCTATAAGCGAGGCTACGGCCTGTTTCTGAAGCTGCCATTCGTGCAATCGAAAGTGCGCGCCGATGTCGATAAGGCACTCTCGGAGCTTCAGGCTAAGCTCGTTCCTTCCGGACCCGGTGTAACGAACTTCACTGCTGTGCCTGCTACGGGATGGACGCCAGAACAGATCAAAGCAGAGCTGGACAAGCTGGGAGAGATGGAGCATACGAGCTGGGAAGATGGAAGAGTCAGTGGAGCTGTCTATCACGGTGGTTCTGAGCTTGCAGATCTGCAGGCAGACGCTTTCAAGAGATTCGGTGTCAGCAATCCTATACATCCAGACGTCTTCCCTGGTGTGCGAAAGATGGAGGCAGAAGTGGTCGCTATGACGCTGGGTCTCTTCAACGCACCAGAAAGTGGCGCCGGCGTTACGACCAGCGGTGGTACAGAGAGCATCTTGATGGCTGTTCTGGCCGCACGTCAGAAAGCATACCATGAACGAGGCGTACGACATCCAGAGATGATCCTGCCCAACACAGCACATACGGCATTCCGCAAGGCTGGAGAATACTTCAAGATCAAGATTCATCTAGTACCATGCCCAGAGCCGAAGTACCAGGTCCACGTGCCCTCTGTTAGCAGGTTGATCAACTCGAATACAATCCTCCTTGTCGGTTCCGCGCCCAACTTCCCACACGGTATCGTGGACGAAATTCCAGCTCTTTCTCGTCTAGCAGTTAAACACAAGCTACCCCTGCATGTAGACTGCTGTTTGGGCTCATTCGTCATCGCATTTCTGGAGAAGGCAGGCTTTAAGTCCCCAGACTTCGACTTTAGAGTGCCTGGCGTCACATCCATAAGCGTCGACACACACAAATACGGCTTCGCACCGAAAGGCAATAGCGTCGTGCTGTATCGTAACGCAGAACTGCGGAGATACCAATACTATGTCTGTCCAGAGTGGTCAGGCGGCGTATACGCCTCGCCGAATATGGCAGGTTCCAGGCCAGGTGCTCTCATTGCTGGTTGCTGGGCGTCTCTCATGCACATGGGCGAGAATGGCTACATCGATACTTGTGTCCAGATCGTGAGCGCTGCTGAGAAGATCGCAGACGCCATCCGCGAGTCTGACAAGCTTCGACATAGCATCACTGTTATTGGGAAGCCCATGGTTTCGGTGGTGTCTTTCCGTGCAGCGAACAACAAGCACACTCCGAGTCTCGATGTCGATATTTATGACATTGCTGATGGTATGTCAGCAAAGGGCTGGCATCTCAATGCGCTGCAAGACCCCGCGGCTATACACGTTGCCGTCACGATACCGATCGTAAAGGCTGTTGATGAACTAATCAGGGACTTGGAGGAGGTGGTCGAGTCATGCAAGGGCAAAGCAAGTTCCAAGAAGGGCGACGCTGCTGCTCTTTATGGTGTTGCGGGAAGTATACCTGATAAGAGCATTGTGCGCGAATTGGCGAGTGGATTCCTTGATACACTTTATAAGACATAGTGATTGGTACTTGATGCACTGCCGCTCCCTGTGGCCGTGGACAGAAGAGGCTGGCGCCTGCACAATAGCAGAGATCTGTTCTCTCACCGACGACAGCAGCACGGCAGAAGAGCACACCCTTGACTGACCAGAAGGGCACATCTGTGTGTCATGCGTGATAATCCTCTGCATCATCTCACGACAAGACTTCGTGAAGCTCGCTGCTCATGCACGGCACAGCAAGCTGCGAGTTGTCGATCGCTCCTCGGAGGCACATTATGCACCTCGATCGGGAAGGCACGACTGTGAGCTATTCCCACGCATGTGCGCACGGCCGCACCATGCCAACAGAGCGCATACATATAAGATGCTGTCAATAACGTTTCTCGCGCATCGATTGAACATCGCCTCGATCCAGGCGACCACAAGCATACATTTCTACTCCATCGCAATCACAGTCGCCATGCTGCTGACGACGTTGGTTGCGCCTCTAAAAGAGAGGCAGGAGCCATGACCCCTAACATCGAAAGCACGTCTCTGCTTGCTCGGGTATGTATTGCTATGCCCGAGCACCGACATGCTGTCTGACAACCCAAGCAGTCAACCTGCGAAGGTCGATGCAGTGCTAGGCTGCCCGGGTACTTCCAATGCTTGTACGAACCCAGAGGCTGCACTGGTGTCTATGGCTGCTCTAACCCGGGCCGAGTGTCCTCTTGTACTTGTCCAAACACCTTAAACGTCTAGTTCTGGGGTGCAGGTGAAACGTTGGATGAGAGAGAAGAGAGTAGGGTGCTGGGACAGGTACTCTCCATAGGAAGTATGTAACTAGCGATAATGCTACTACAACTTGTGCTTTGCTTTTTGTTACAGGCTCGTGACGTCCAGCATCCTTGAGCATGCGGCGTGGCGTCATCCGATCGAAAAGTATACAAAGTACAATTGCTGCCTTGCCCAGGCGATCTCCTCGGTCCACCATGACTTCACAAGCTCGGAACCCAGAGACCAGATTGCTCAAGATTCAAAAGACGGTTCCAGCGGAGCAGACTCTGCTTTTGTCGAATGCTCACGCTTCCAAAGGAGAGTTTGTTACCAGTATCGTGGCCGGAGCAGTAGGAGAAGTTGTTGATCGTGTCACGGAGGGAACGGGCCTTGAGGCTGGCGATGAGGTTGTGGCATGTTTGACCCAAGAACAGCTGGAAGAAGTCAGCAGTGGAGCCAATGTTCGCATCGCCTCTTACGCAGTGTGCCGGAAGCCAAGTAACATCTCTGCAAGCCAGTGCGCTGACCTAGTCACTCAATTTCTGGCGTCGGCAGTGTTACTGGACCAAGCTAAGGTCTTTTCAGCTCAGCACCTTGACAGCAGACCTGGAGACTCGGCCCTCAACCCGAACAATGTAGCTCTAATGATGGAGGAGTCCAAGACGAATGTCGTTGTGATCCAGCTGCTCTGCCATCTGTTCCCAGGAGTGGACGTCTTCTGCCATCACAAATCCGAGGCTTCACCAGAGGACTATGCTCAGGCACTGTATTTCATGCTTCCGCTGGAGAGCGGTGCCAGGGCCTCGGCACATTACCCGCCAAACTCGAAGCATGATCTGGCAGGATACTTTCGCGCGAACGCCGAGCATTACACTAAGTCAAGTAATATCGGGCTCGCTGTTGATACAGCTGGAATGATAGATATCAAGCCAGAGGTACGAGAGATGATCCAAGGCCATCTGAAGTGTTACCGGGAGCCTGAGAGCCATGAGAGGGACCCGTCGAAGCTGCTCGTGACGGGAGAAATATTGAAGAGATTCCCTTCGTTGGTAGAAAGTGAGGTGATCCGACCAGTTGCGTTGAACAACGATATCGAGTCGTACTAGTGAGTATCCTCCAGTCCCGGACGAAGAGCTGTCAATTAACAACAGCCACAGTGAAGGTTCAGAAGTCTGCTTGCGCACATAGTCCTTTCTGTAACAATACACGTCGGCAGTAGTATTGGTCGATATCGAGAGGCACGGGAGTGATGCATCGAACGTAGATACCTGGGGCCAGGCCTGAAGAGCTTCCCCAAGGGCACTCGGCCAGAAAGGTGGCCATCCATGCGAGAAATCAAGCCTTTCGATGATCAAGATGGCAACAACACGGCGTAGCGACTGCTTGTAAGGTAGTAGTGGTCGAGCGCATATATCTACCTCCAACCTACCTCCAATAATATGTGCTGTTTGGCCTCACCGACTTCACCAAAAAATGTGCTGTTGGCGGTTGTGAACCTCCAAAGGATTTTTGGCGGGGTTTCAAAAGACACCCTGACTAATCCAAGCTGCGCGTGATCTGCGGCGCTGTGCCTGTTGGCGACCTCGCAAATAACATATGCTCCTGTTCTTAAAGCATCTATAGTCGCATTAAGCACTGCACGCCGATAAGTAGCGTGGATCGCACGCTACAAAAATGTGCTGTTGGCGGTTGTGAACCTCCAAAGGTAAGCGTAGCGGAGTGGAGCTCTCTACCAACCCTTCTAGACTGCAAAGTAGCGTGCGATCCACGCTACCGCTACCCGACGTGCAGTGCTTATTATACGACGATATAGGCGTTAGCGACGAGTATATGTTTGCGAGTTCGCCAACAGGCACAGTGCGGTAGGTCACGTGACCCTAAAACTTGGAAGTCGACCAATCAGAACGGGCGCCAAGGCTAGTTGAGGGCTGGTGTAGAGCTTCACTCCCTCGCTGACGCCTCACCTACGTACTCGCAAGCTCGTACTCCGGTGTGGCTAGCGCTCGGTCGCTACGCTTCATCACAGAGGGCGCCAAGGCTAGTTTAGGGCTGGTATAGAGCTCCACTCCCTCGCTAACGCCTTACCTACGTGCTCGCAAGCTCGCACTACGGTGTGGCTAGCGCTCTGTCGCTACGCTTAACGAGACACGTCGAGCAGCGTGGCCGATGTACAGTCCTGGGCATAGTTTTTACAACCCCTGTATTTACGCTAACCACTTCCGGCTATCCATGTCCATCTCAGAAGGTGTTGCTACCTTCAATCTCACTATTAAGAATGGGCCAAGCCCACACCTAAGGACATACAACGTATATGCAAGAGTATACGAGAACGCTGCGAGGCAGTAATAGCCAACAATGGAGGACACACCAGGTGGTGAGCTACGCCAAGCAGTGGATGCATCCTTCCTAATAAGAAAAGGTAGAAGAACAGGGGTTGTAAAAACTATGCCTAGGACTGTATTTAAACAGCTGCTAAGGTGTGTTGTTTCTATATTACGTAATCTCTATCTATATAATACTACTACTAGTTATAACTTAATAGCTTCTTAATCTTATTATAACCGGCTTCTAGAAACGAGAACTTCTAACTCTACCTATTCTAGCCTAACGACGACGAGCTACCTCTTAATTAGCTACTTACCTCTCTCGTTAATACCGTAAGTTCTCTCTACTACTATTCCCGCTAGTAATAGTAAGCTTAGGCTACTAATAATTATAATAACCTCTCTCTATATCCGAACTAAAGTAGGTATTAAGCTTAAGGTCTATTAGTAGCTCCTACTATAGTTACTTACGACTACTAAAACGACGCCCTACTAACTACTATTAGTTAGTAAGGTTATAATTATACCTAGCGGCCTAGTAATAACGGTAGCTTAGAATAATACGACGAGAAATGTTACGGGCGACCCGCGCTACTTCACTACCGAAGCGTCGGCCCGGCTAAACCGCGGACCTTCCGTATCGGGTTAGCGCGGCTTAGCGCTTCCTTATAAGCCCGCCGCGCCTCGCGCTCCTCTTTCGTAGCTTCGTAGAACAATAACTATCTCAATTAGACTCTATAGTACGCGCGCCCTTATAGTTTGTTCTACTACCCTACCTAGATTACGGATTTAGGTAAGGGACGCGTAATAACAGGACAGAACTCGAATCGCGAGAGCGCGACACCCTAGAACACGGTAAGGCGCATTGCGCGTAGATGCCTAGAGAGCGTAACGCGGCGATATTATTAGTAGGTAGTCGCGCGTTAGTAAACAGTTAGGACAAAGGCATCGTTACGCCTCCCCTAAACAACCTAGACAACATAACCTTATAGACAGATAGCGGTATACCGCTACCCTAGAAGCCTAATTAGAAGGGCAAAGGCAAGTAGTAACGTACCTCTCTTTTCCCCGACCTCTCCTCTTTTCCTTAGAGTTAGACATAGGACGATAACCGGCGTGTTATAGTTAATACCGGTGTCGCGTTATAGTAAGAGATTGACGAAGTATACTAGAAGGCTGTCGACCGAGTAGTAGCTAGCAAGATTAACTTTATAGAACTGTTCGAGTTCAAGCTCGAAGAGAACCCTAACGACCCCGACGAACTAGACGAGGTATATCTGTTACTCGACGAGGCAGAGTATATCCTTACATCCGAATACTAGAATGTCGATCTAGACAAACTCGCGAACCTCGCTTCCTAATACCTAAAGACTACCTACGATTTAGTACTATAGGTAGTTAATACTATAATTACTAAAGGCTAGTAACTCGATATAATAGAGCGAGCTAATACCGTCTAGAACGACTAGTACACTACGCTATACACCGAGTACGACCGCATCTATAAGATGCTATAAAGCGAAGAGGCTATAACGTAGAGAATAGCCACGGACCTTAAGAGTAAGAAGGATTGCGACCTAGCCAAGTTATAAGAGGTAGAGAAGAAGTATAAGGAAGCTAACAACTTGTATAAGCAGTTCAGTAAGATCTACGAGAAAGAGAAGAAGAAGGCACAGGATGCCGAGGCAAAGAAGTAGGACGCTAAAGCAAAAAACCTAGCCCTATAGAAGGAGATCGATGACTTAAAGGCTCGACTCGAAGCTATAGGCACTATATAGAACGAAGGAGGCAATCGAGGCCGATCTAGTTGCCGACCCTCTCGTTCCCGCCTACGTAAGACTTTACTCGAGTAGCTAATACGTAAGTACCGCAAAGCTACTAGTAGAGACGGGGGTAGTAGTAGTAGAGATGACGATGATAATAGTAATAGCGGAAGACGTAATAACCGCCGCGATGATCGCCTACGCCTAGATAACCGCGACTCGAGACTACGTTCTAGTCGTATATAGACACTACTTACGGACCTCTCTAAACGCCTATTTACTATCGACCGTACCCTGACTCGCGGTATAGAGATTAGGAAAGGCGTGCTAGATCCTAGACACTTCAAGAACGATAACGATCCGAATTTCGATAGCTAGTATAGTAGCGTGCTCCTAAAGTTGACTATAGCTACTTTCCGTATAGAAGTAGATAGTCTACGCTTCGTATACGGATAGACCTAAGGAGATCCCTAGCGAAGCATCAAGCCGAGGATCCCTATACTAGGGCAACAGTCCTTTAATAAGTTCAAGACGGGCGAAGAACTATTAGATTAGATAACACGCTAGTATAGTACCCGTAACGAAGGAACTAAGGCTATAGTTGACATCGCTACCTATAAGTAAGAGCAGGGCGAGACCTTCGTAGCCTTCTACGCTCGCTATTCGAAGCTACGTGCCTAGATAGAATAGAGCGATAAGACCGAGCTTATACTATTCCGTAACCGACTAAACCGTAAGTACTTTATTAAGACCTTCGGTAACCGCGAAGTCGACCGTCGACTATATAATATATAGGACGCTATCGAAGAGTACACTACTATAGACGAGAGCTTCTACGAAACAGACCGCCTATACATATAGAAGGAGCGTCCTCGTAGTAACGGTAACGGCGGCTAGAATAACTAGAATAGCTTAGTAGCTACTAGTGCCGCTATAGGCGTAGTAGGTGCCGTGGTCTAGCATCCTCCGTAATACGCCGGCACTAAGAAGAAGGAAGATCTACCCGTTTAATTATAGAATCTACTATAGCTTAACCGTAAGTAGCGCGAAGAACTTAAGAAGTAAGGCAAGTACTACCGCTACCGTATAGGCTCGTATATATCGACTAACCCCGAGTGCCCGATATACGGTTACGATAGTAACTATCGCCTACCGCGACTACGAAACAACGCGAACGCTAACCCGAACCTTAGCTCCCTTACTATAGACCTATAGTAATAGGGAAATGGTACGACCGCTACCTAAGCGTAGTAGATAGCGGTTAACCGAACTTCCTAGGTCAGAAAGAGTATAAGATTAAGAGACATAGAATGTAAGAGGCGGACTATAGTAAGGGCGAGCTAAGATTGTTAGCTTACGTACTAAAAGGACAACAACTAGATATACATCCTTATATAGTACTACTAGTAATGATACAATATAAAAAGGCTCGAGGCCTATTAGATTCTACGAGTACATCTCTCTTTCTTAACTAGAAATTTATACGCAAACATATAATACCCCTCTTCGAGCTAGCAAAAAGTAAGAGGCTTACGCTAGGAGATAGAAAGGTAAGTATACGGCGTATTACCTACGTAGCCTTAATCGACGTAGTTATCGGTAGTCATTACGAGTAAATGATATACTACGTAACCGACCTCGAGTACGACATCGTCCTTAGACTGCTATAGTTAAGCTAGTACAACCCCGATATCTTCTAGGCTATAGGTAAGGTAGCTTTTAGATCCGACTACTGCTTTAGTTATTATCTACCTAACCGGACATCGACAATAGTACAGTCCCTAAACCACCTTAGAAGGCAGGCATAAGTACGATACGGACTAGAGCCCTTTACTAGAACCTCCGGTAGGTTTATAGTAGAAGGGGCGGAGTTGAATGTCTTATCGTTTAGTGTAGGCGACGAAGAAGAGGTGGACTACTAGGGCGTTTCTTAACGCGTATAGGAGATGTACGCGTACCGGCCTAGAGCTAAGTGCTTCTATATCTTACCTACGGGACGTAAGGACGAGGGCGGCGACCTGAAGCTAAGTGTTATAGCGGCTAATAACCTAGATCAGTTCCTAAATAAGCAATTCAACCACAATCCGAAGGAGAAGCTCCTATAGATATATTATAACATCGCGGACGCCTTCTCGGCGAAAGATTATAAGGGACTCCTACCTTATCGACCCGGGATAGATCACGAGATTTATATCAAACCGGACGGGCCCTAGGAGCCACTATATCGTAAACCCTACGGCTTAGCTAAGAAGGAAAATGAAGCTATAAAGAAGTGGATACTAGAGCAATCCGAAGAAGGCAAAATACGTAAAGTAGGCTAAAAGACAAGTTAATCGCCTACGCCGGTCCTAGTTGTAAGGAAACTAGGTAGAGGGCTACGAGTATATATCGACTACCGCGGCCTTAATGCTATTACGATTAAGAACAGATATCCGATTCCCCTAATACAAGAGACGCTTAACCGTATATACGGTAAGAAGTACTTTACGAAGCTAGACATTGTAGTAGCCTTTAACAAGTTACGTATTGTAGAGGGGCATAAATGGTTAACGGCGTTTACGACACGGTATAGTATATACGAATGCCTCGTATTGCCCTTCGGACTATATAACGGCCTAGCCTCGTTCTAGTCTTATATTAACAAGGTGTTATAGGAACATTTAGATGACTTCGTCTCCGTATACCTAGATAACGTACTAATCTTTAGCAATATACTAGAAGAATATATCGAGTATATACGTAAAGTCCTTATTAAGCTTAGAGACGTAGGGCTAACGGTAGATATCGATAAGTACGAATTCTATTAGTAGCGAGTTAAGTGCCTAGGACTAATTATCACGCCTAACGGAATTGAGATAGATCTAGAGAAGCTCGAATGTATATAGACATAGGAAGCACTAACAAACCTAAAAGATATATAGGCCTTCCTAGGCTTCGCTAACTTCTACCGCCGCTTTATTAAGGCCTTCTTACGACTAGCCGCACCTTTGACCAATCTGACAAGAAGCGAAGGACCTAGTAATCATAAGAATCGGAGAATCGACTAGATAGTAGATTGTTAGCGCGCCTTCGACGTATTAAAAGCTACGTTTAGCAAAGCGGGTATACTCGCGTATTACGTTCCGGGTAGACAGACCGTAGTAGAGACGGATTCCTTAGACTTTATAAACGTAGGAGTGTTATTATAGTATAATGACGAAGGCGTTTTATACCCGGTAGCCTTCTATTCGAAGAAGCTTAGTCCGTAGGAGTATAATTACGAGATTTACGACAAGGAGCTCCTCGTAATTATTAAGGCCTTCGAGGAATAGCGACAGGAGCTAGCCTATAAAGCAGATAATAGTAGCGAGCTAGTCAAGGTATTTACGGACTATAAGAACTTAGAATACTTTATAACGACGAAGTAGCTAAATCGTCGGTAAGTACGGTAGGTAGAGTTCCTATCGTAATTTAACTTCTAGATTATATATCGCCCCGGAGTATAAGGAACTAAGCTAGATAGCCTAACGAGACGTAGCTAGGACCTTCCGTAGGGGGTAGACGATCCGAGAAATCAGTACTAGTATTAGACATTGCTTCCGCCGGAGCGATTCCTTAAGATCGACTCTATATAAGCTACCGTCGAAGATACGCCCGAGGAGGAAGATACGACTCTACTAAACTCTAAAGCCGTAGAGTTCATTCTAGAACCTAAGCTAGTACCGTAGTTAGCACAGCCTACGTATAAAGTCTAGATTAAAGCCGAACTCGAATACCGTATAACGACCGCTTACGCTTTAGATAGCGAGCTTAAAGTAGCTATTAAGCTACTATAGAAGGATAGCAGCACTATCCCTCCTTTGTTATAGAAGGCGAAGATACACCCTACGTATTATAAGGTAGATAGCAACATGTTATATGTCCGTAATTAGTACGAAGGTTAGAGCCTATAGGTACTAAATGACTAAGCTCTATAGACTCGATTGATTAAGATGAACTACGATGCTCTAGTAGTAGGATATCTAGGCCGGGCACGTATATACGAACTCGTAGCACGTGAATTCTACTGGCCTAGGCTAGTAAGATCCGTACGTAGATATACCGCGAATTACCGTACCTACCGTATATCGAAATCTCTATATACCTAGCTACTAGGATTATTGTACCCACTTTCTGTTCCGGACCGACCTTAGAGATATATCGTAGTCGACTTCGTCGTCGAACTTCTAGACAGTACCGTTAACGGTATGACTTATAATAATATTATAACCGTTACGGACCGACTAACTAAAGAAGTCGAGTTGATTCCTATCGGAGCTATAATAGTATAGAACGCGGCAAGACTTTTCCTTAAACACGTCTTTTGCCGTCGAGGCCTACCTAACACTATCACCTCGGACAGAGGGCGGTAGTAGATCGCGACTTTCTAGAAGAAGCTCTATAAGATATTACGTATCAATCGTAAGCTAAGTTCTTCCTACTACCCTAAGACTAACGGACAGTCTAAGCGTACGAACTAGGCTATAGAACAGTACCTACGTATATTCGTTAACGAGGTACAAAGTGATTAGGCAGACTAGCTTTGTCTAGCGCAATTCGTAATCAACAACTATATCTTAGAGACTACCGGCGTATCTCCTCTCTATACTACGCTTAGCTACAATCTAGAATTCACGGAGCGTATCGACGTATAGGTAGGTAAAGACCGATAGATAACGACACTATAGCGATTAGATAGCAAATCTGCCGAGACGTTTATTAAGCGACTATATAGCCTATATAAGAATCTATAAGAGAATATAAGAATGTCGTAAGCGCTATAAGCTAAGGCCGCGAATCGCTATCGAAGCATCCTACTAGATTACAAAGTAGGCGACATAGTATACCTTAGTATAAAGAACATCCGTATGACACGGCCGTCTAAGAAGCTTAATAGACGATACGCTAGTCCCTATAGAATTACTAAGGTGATGCCTACTAGACTCTCGTATAAGCTAGACTTGTTAGATACGATAGTAGGGCTCGACAACTACTTCTATACCTCCCTTCTACAAAAAGCCGACGACCTAAACTTGCCTCTACTCGAAGACTAGTACTTGTACCACCGCCGCCGGTAGTTATCGAGCCCGATACGACCGAAGCTAATACGATCGCCGACGTAGTAGCTACACCTACTTCCCCGATGTACGAAGTAGAGAAGATTCTAGACATATATACTTATAAGCGAGTAGGCAAGGTAAAGAAGGGACAGAAGCGTAAGGTAGACACTTAGTACAAGGTGAAATAGCTAGGATATTAGAATAAGGAGGATAGTAAGACCTAGTAACCGGCTAAGGACATGTTTAAACACGTAGCCGCCGCTATTATAGACTTTTACTATAACCGGCCGGAGTTGTCTACGCCTATAGGTTTCGTAGCTCTATCCGACTAGTCTCTACTAGCTACTAAGGTACTTAGGCTTAACACGATCAGGGTCACTTAGTAGAACGACACCGTTACGAATAAGTCGCCTCGAACTATACCTTTAATAGAATCTACTCCGTATATATTTACTACGCACCGCTATACTAGCTAGATTACGGGAAAGCCTACCGTCGTAACTAGGGTTACCGGTCTTATCTACCGCCCTTAGCTCTACGATAGTACTAGTAGTTATACCGATACTCTAGTAAGACCTATAGAGCCTATAATAATACCTAACCTTAGCTATAAGGATTATACGCGAGTACTAGCCGAAGACAGACTTAGGTCTAGGGCAAGCTAGCTAACTAGGTAACGTGTTTCTCGAAGGAAGCCGGTCGCGGATAGGCTAAAGGATGATCTAAAGGTGGATTTAGAGACAGAGGTGTTACTAGATAAGGACAAGGCTCTAGAGGATAATTAGGCTTTCGCGAGACTATAGAGTAGTATAGGTAAGTGGCCTTATAAGATAGATAACGCTTAGAGGACTAAGGCGTGTTTTAGGAGAGGGGGTACTATTACGGGCGACCCGCGCCACTTCACCACCGAAGCGTCGGCCCGGCTGAACCGCGGACCTTCCGCATCGGGTTAGCGCGGCTTAGCGCTTCCTTATAAGCCCGCCGCGCCTCGCGCTCCTCTTTCGTAGCTTCGTAGAACAACAACTATCTCAATTAGACTCTATAGTACGCGCGCCCTTATAAGAAAAGTAGTAGTAATGTCGATTCTATAGAAGTATCTACAAAGCTATTCTAAAGATAGAGGTGTCCCGACTCTAAATTAGGTTATATAACACCGCGTCGATCTCGTGTTTCTACTAGACTACTTCCCTACTCTCTTTCTATATATAGGCCCTTAAGGCCGTTAATAATAACTATATCTATACTCGGTAAGATCCGATACTACCGTACTACTATATAAACTAATCGGTCGACGACGAGAATTACCTATACGTAGTATCGGCTACGAACCTCTCGTCTTACTACGAGAGAGCTAAGTATTCTTACGCTAGAGCGTCGTAGGCGCGACGGGCGCGTAACGTAGGCGAAGCCGCGGCGAATAGAGGACTACTAGTAAAACGGGTATAAAAACTATCCGACGAGCGTATACTCGTATCGGGAGCGAGTCCCTCTTCTTTCTACGTATAAGAAGGGCGCGGAACCGTGGCCTATACGCTCGATAGGACACCTCTAGTATAAGTATAGAATTTTCACCTCTAGAGACCGTAAACTAAGCGGGCTAAGCGACGAACATTAGACAAGCGGACTATAGAACAACAACTAAGCGGACTATACGACGGCGTCGAGCGGACTACGAAACAATCTAGTATTTACTAGCGGGCAATACGGTAGGTAGGTAGACACGCGACGAAGCCTATAAGGGCCTATTAAATACCCGGTATAGGAACGAGGGTTTTGCCTAAGGTACTACCTATCCCGCTATATAACGTACCTAGTCTAATATAGTAGATTACGACGAGGAAAAGACGGCTATTAGGACGGGGAAAAGACGTATAATATAAGTAGATTAGTTCTATAACCGGGGAGGATCGAGGGTAGGGTAATAAGGAACTTTATATTAGTTAGTAGGTAGAAACGTAAGGAGTACGCTACCCGGCGTAATGTATGCCCCGAGCAAACCTACGAGGTATAGACGGCCGCTTTCTAGAGATAGGCTACGGTAACGCGAAGGGCGTCAAAACCTAGGGCGTAGTATATACTAGTAGCGACGGCTAATACTATCTATATAGCCCGAGAGGACGAATACGTATATCGGTCAATAGAGAGCACTAAAGGGCTTAGGCCTATAGAGGTGGATATTGGCTTAAGGAGCAAATAGGGAGGGAGGGCGTAGAGGGAAGCTTTTACTCCGGGCTAACCTCTCGAAACGAGGCTATACGGTAGTACTAGATAAGTAGGAAAGCGCGGTTAAGTCTTGTTATCTTATCTCGTAGCTAGCTTACTAAATACGATTCCTTCCTTATACTCTATATATACTAGATATTAGGCGAGGAGAAGATAAAGGAGATTATAGGAAAGCTAAAGGGCCGTAAGGCCCCGGGACCCGACGGAATCCTAAACCTCCTCCTTAAAGAATATAAAGAAGAAGTCGCCCTACACCTCGCCGAACTATTTACGGCTTGCCTACGTAAGGGGTACTACCTACGGCTATTTAGGCGGTCCCTTATAGTCGTCCTTAAGAAGCTATAGAAGGAAGACTATATAAAGCTAAAGTCCTATAGGCCGATCGTACTCCTAAATATAATTAGAAAGATACTAGAGAAGCTCGTAGTAAGAAGAATTATATAGCTCGTCGAGGATAATAACCTACTCCTAGAGATATAGATAGGTAGTAGGAGCAAGCGATCTACCCTAACGGCTATAGAGCTTATTACCGAATAGATTTATACTCTCTAGTACTATAGACGGAATAGGGTTACATTACTATTGTCTCTCGATATCTTAGGGGTATTCGATAACGTCTCCTACGAGTAACTCCTCTATATCCTACGGTAAAAAGGAATCCCGCGGTAGGTAATAAGTTTCGTAAACCCCTTCCTTAAGAAGAGAATAACGTAGATCATCCTTAGGAAGCGTAAGGAGGGCAACCTTATATATATAGAATGCGGGATCCCCTAGGGCTTAATACTATCCCTAATCCTCTTCTTAATCTTTATAGCGGACCTAATCCTACTACTTACCTTACTATAAACGTCGGCCTTAGGGTTCGTCGACGATATAAACATCCTAGCCTAGTTAACGACGACCGAAGAAAACTACCGGCTACTTATAGAAAGACACGAGGCATACGAGAAATAGGTACGTCGACACGGCGCCCGTTTCGCCCCGGAAAAGTACTAGCTTATCTACTTTAGCAAGGCAAGAACCTACTATAATATATAAGTAACGGTAACTATCTAGGGTTACGTAACAAAGCCCTCTCCCGAATTACGAGTCCTAGGAATCTAGCTAGACCCTAAGCTTAGCTAGAACCCCTAGATTAGGAAAGCCTAGAATAGAGCCTAGGTTAACGAGGCTATAATAACTAGACTCATAACGTTAATATAAGGAGCTACGTTTAGTAAGGCAAGTATTATATATAAGACGATCGTAAAACTAGTAATGCTCTACGGGGCCTAGATATAGGGGATAGGAGGAGTAGGCAAACCGATTCCGAAGCGGATAGAGGGACCCCTAAACCGGACGTAGGCCGCGAACCTTAGACGGATACTAGGAGCCTATAAGATAACGCTAACGAGAGTAGCGGAGGTAGAGATAGGGTCCCCCCTAATTAAACATTATATTAAGGGAATGAGGATCTAATACGCTAGGAAGACGGCGGATTATCTAGTATAATAAGCTATTCGGGACTCTACGGAGAAGATCGCTAGGAGGTACGACCGACTGCCTAGCCTTAGGGTACGTTAAAGCCAAAAGTAAGACGACCTACGTACGTTTGAAGTCGTTAAGCGAACCTAGGAGTAGCTAGAGAGGAAGGAGGAGGAGGAAAAGGCACGGAGGAAAAAGGGTAATAAGGCAAAGACGTAGAGCCTCGTAGAGTAGGTAGCGGGCTACCTTTAGGAATAGGAATAGAAAGAGAATCCCCTACTAAATCGAGGGCCCCTAGCCTTACGTCTCTTCTAGAGACACAACTACCTACTCTACCGTGACCT
Source organism: Fulvia fulva (assembly GCF_020509005.1). NCBI lineage: Eukaryota > Fungi > Ascomycota > Dothideomycetes > Mycosphaerellales > Mycosphaerellaceae > Fulvia > Fulvia fulva. Next base: position 4,355,951 of record NC_063012.1, read on the forward strand.
AATAAGGGCCGAAGTAAGCATCGCGATATAGATTAGGTCCGAATATATCGGGTTAAGGGCCTACCTATATAGAAGGAAAGTCCCGGACGTATATAGCCTAGTATACTAGTATAACTACCCGTTATAGAAACCGGAGTATATAATACTACGGTGCCCGTAATAGGTAGAAGGACGAGGCTAGTAGAGAGCTAAGGTAGTAAGACGCGACTACTAGTTAATCGTAACGGACAAGCGAGACGTAAAACGGATAGTATAGTAGATACTATAGCAGGGCTTTCTTAAACAGTTCGCGCTAGCTAGCAAGACGGAGGAGTAGATAGAGAAGAGGCGGGAGGTCAAGGGGGTGTAGATAGGGTAATTATTAGGATAGGCCTATGACACTAGTATACCCTTAATAAGGAAAACACGAAAGAAGGCAAGGTCAAGAACGTATAGGAGAGGAGAGGGGGTTTTTACTCTATAATACGAGTTTCCCCTTTATAACTAGAAGTAGGTAGTATAGCTATATAGGCTAACAGGCTCTATAACAGCTTAATGAACAATATATACGTATATATATAAACTAATCCGAAAGGAATATACGCCGTATCTATACGGGGGGTATTATATCTATTAATCCTAGACTCCTACTAGGGCGCTTACTAAGTAGCCTAATACGATACGAAGCCCTTAGGCTATATCTAATATCTTTATACCCTATACTATCTATACTCTTGTTATATTATAACTAGAATCTTTTATCTTATCCTCGATAAACTCCGCCCTATATAGGGATATAGATAGATAAATCATTTACCCGTTATAGTGCCCTCCGGCCTATACGGGTTTATGTCTATATATGTTGCTACATAAGGTAGGAAACCTGTTCCTAGGTAAAAACCTCCTCTCCTTCTCTAATAGCTTCCTTGCCATGAGTTCTCAGTTATCCTTCCATTAGGGTGTACTAGTGTCATGGTGGTTAGCCTCTGACTACCTTGTCTGCAACCCTGGAGTTGTCCCCCTCTTCCTGCTCTCCTCCTCCTTCTTTCTCTCCTCAATCCATCTATCTGTTTCCCTAGTAAGAGAGAACTGCTCCAAAAATCCTTGGTGGATGATCCACCTTGTAATTCTCTAGAGGTCTCCCTTATTGCTGATCATAGCTTAGAAGTTTCTGTTCCTTGCCCTTGCCCTCCATTCACCTCTCCCTGTACTCCATTCTTTGCAAACCAGAAGTCTATGTTCGACGATCTGGGACAGGTAGCCGCATAGGCAACTCTTGTCTTCGATGCCTAGGACTTTTCTCTGATGCAGGCATGCCCTAACTCCGATGTGTTCAGAGCGGATTTGTATTGCTATGCTTGCTTCTAACCTAGTCAGGTCTGAGTACAGTAGGTAGTTGTGGCTACCAAACTGTTGGAGTGCCTTTAGGGTTCCTAGCCTCTGTAGGGTTCTTGTCCATTCAGTCTTCTAGAGGAGTCCTGCCATCCTTTCAGCTAGAGACTGTTGCTTCTTCCCTTAGCTAGCTGCTGATCCTCTCCCTTGAGCCCTTCTGTCCTGTCCCTGCTAGGCTAGGTGCAGCTGTTCTGTTAGTTCTTTGAACTTCTGTAGGTCCTGCTACTTCTGTGGGGCTGGATTGGGTCTTGCTTGTCTGTGCCTTCTTGTGCACCGGCTCCTGATTTTGTTGACTGCCTTCTGGATTACTAGCTAGGCTGGGTATGCAGACGTCTTTCCTACATACTAGTATCTCAACCCTTGAAGGTAGAGCTTGGCTAGTGGGGAGCTAGACTCCATTTCGACCACCCTTGTTAGAGTTGACTTGTATGCTCTAAGCACCTTTTTCAGACAGGAGGCTTGGGCTCTGCTGATAGGATCTACAATTCTCTTTGGGATCTTGTCTTGGGCTGACCAGATCTGGGCTCTATATAGCATGGCTGGCTTCACAATGACCTTGTACATAACCTTTGCTTTCGCAAATGTGGCTCCCTATATAGAGGCTGTAAGCCTGTCAATTGATTGCCTGTTGTTGTCTGCTCTTGCCTGTGCTTTCTTGACCTGTGGTCCCTAGCTAAGCTTTGGATCCAGCCATATTCCTAGCACCCTTAATTCACTTGAGGGTTCTGTTGTGTGTCCCTGAATGGTGGATGGGGCTTGCATATTGTGTCTGTTTCTGGCTCTACTGAAGTGGCAAGGAAGGAATCGTATTTAGCAAGCTAGCTACGAGATAAGGTGACAAGTCTTAACCGCGCTTTCTCACTCATCTAGCACCACCGTGTAGCCTCGTTTCGAGAGGTTAGCCCGGAGCAAAAGCTTCCCTCTACGCCCTCCCTCCCTGTTTGCTCCTTAAGCCAATATCTACTCTATAGGCCTAAGCCCTTTAGTGCTCTCTATTAACCGACATACGCATCCGTCCTCTCGGGCTATATAGACAGTGTTAGCCGTCGCTACTAGTATATACTACGCCCTAGGTTTTAACGCCCTTCGCGTTACCGTAGCCTATCTCTAGAAAGCGGCCGTCTATACCTCGTAGGTTTACTCGGGGCATATACTACGCCGGGTAGCGTACTCCTTACGTTTCTACCTACTAACTAATATAAAGTTCCTTATTACCCTACCCTCGATCCCCCCTAATTATAGAACTAATCTACTTATATTATACGTCTTTTCCCCGTCCTAATAGCCGTTTTTTCCTTACTTAGGCTATCGTCTTTTCCTCGTCGTAATCTACTATATTAGACTAGGTACGTTATGTAGCGGGATAGGTAGTACCTTAGGTAAAACCCTCGTTCCTATACCGGGTATTTAATAGGCCCTTATAGGCTTCGTTACGTGTCTACCTACCTACCGTATTACCCGCTAGCAAATACTAGATTGTTTTATAGTCCGCTCGACGCCGTTGTATAGTCCGCTTAGTTATTGTTCTATAGTCCGCTCGTCTAATATTCGTCGCTTAGCCCGCTCGGTTTAAGGTCTCCGGAGGTGAAAATTCTATACTTATACTAGAGGTGTCCTATCGAGCGTATAGGCCACGGTTCCGCGCCCTTCTTATATATAGAAAGAAGAGGGACTCGCTCCCGACACGAGTACACGCTCGTCGGATAGTTTTTATACCCGTTTTACTAGTAGTCCTCTATTCGCCGCGGCTTCGCCTACGTTACGCGCCCGTCGCGCCTACGACGCTCTAGCGTAAGAATACTTAGCTCTCTCGGAGTAAGACGAGAGGTTCGTAGCCGACACTACGTATAGGTAATTCTTGTCGTCAACCCGGTCTAAAGTAATAGTATTAGGAAATTCGCGTCGGGAGAATATATACTTAAGGAATGTTAAGATATAGCATCTTAAAGGGAGTTAACAATTAGGAAGTGATCTAGTAGCCTAAGGCATCTACGATAACTCAGCTTATAGGGAGATACCTTCTCTCCCCTTTAGCTTAGATAGACATCTAACACAATTAATATATTAGTTCCTGATATATTGCTACATGCTCGTGCTATTAGTTAGTTAAAGATTGATCTCTTACTCTACTCCGCTACTATCTACCCGTACCTATTTAATAAGGAAAAGTCTTACCGTATTCTTTATAGTTATCGCTACGATCGGAATTAGCTCGACTTCCTTCGTTAGTCTATCTATTACGGTTATAATGTTATTATAGGTCATACTATCGAGGGTACTATTAGGAAGTCCGACTACGAAGTTTACCGCGATGTGCCTCTAAGGTCGGTCCGGTACTAAAAGTAGGTATAATAATCTAGGTAGCTAGGAGTATAGAGATTTCGTTATACGGTATATACGGTAATTCGCGGTATATCTACGTACTAATCTTACTAAGTCAGGCCAATAGAATTCTCGTACTACGAGTTTATAGGTTCGAGCTCGTCCTAGATATCCTACTACTAGAGCGTTATGATTTATTCTAATAAGCCGAGTCCGTAGGGCCTAGTTATTAGGTACCTATAGGCTCTAACTATCGTACTAGTTTCGTATATACAATATATTACTATCTACCTTATAGTACGTAGGGTGTATCTTCGCCTTCTATAAGAGTAGAGGGATAGTATCTTTCCGTAGTATCTTAATTGCCGCCTTAAGTTCTTAGTCTAGGGCGTAAGTAGTCGTTATACGGTACTCGAGTTTAGCTTCGACTTCGGCTTTATTCGTAGTCTATACTTCCTAAGCTAGTACTAGTTATGTTCATAGTACCTATTCTAGTTCTAGAATAAACTCGATTGCTTTAGGATTTAGGGGAATCGTCTCTTCTTCTTCGGGCGTATCTTCGACAGTAGCTCGTATAGAGTCGATCTTAAGGAATCGCTCTAGCGGAAGTAATGTCTAATACTAGTACTAATTTCTCGGATCGTCTACCCCCTACGGAAGGTCCTAGCTACGTCTCGTTAGGCTATCTAGCTTCGTTCCTTATATACCTAGGCGGTAGATAATCTAGAAGTTGAATTATAATAGAAATTCTACCTATCGCGCTTATCGGCGATTTAGCTACTTCGTAGTTATAAAATATTCGAGGTTCTTATAGTCTATAAACACTTTGACTAGATCGCCGTTCTCGTCTACTTCGTACGTAAGCTCCGGGCGCTACTCTTCGAATACTTTAATAATCGCGAGGAGTTCCTTATCGTAGATCTCGTAGTTATACTCCTAGGGGCTCAGCTTCTTCGAATAGAAAGCCACAGGATACAACTCTCCCTACTCGTCGTATTATAACAGTATACCTATATTAATAAAGTCTAAGGAGTTAGTCTCGACGACGGTCTATCTACCCGGTATATAGTATACTAGTATACCCGCCTTACTAAACGCTACTTTTAACGCCTCGAATGCCCTCTAGCAATTATTAGTCTAGTTGATTCTACGGTTCTTATAATTACTAGGCCTATCTGACTTCGTCAGGTTAGTTAATAGGGATGTAATACGAGAGAAGGCCTCGATAAACCTACGGTAGAAGTTCGCGAATCCTAGGAAGGCTTAGACATCCTTAAGATTAGTTAGTGCTTCCTAGGTTTGTATACATTCCAATTTCTCCGGGTCTATCTCGATACCCTAGGGTGTAATAATAAGGCCTAGATATTTTATACGTTCCTAGTAGAACTCGGACTTATCGATGTTAATAGTAAGCCCGGTATCTCGTAGCTTAATTAATACCTTTCGTACGTGTTCGACGTGTTCCTCTAGAGTGTCGCTAAAGATAAGGACGTTATCTAGATATACTAATATAAAGTCATCTAGATATTCCTATAGAACCTTATTAATATACGACTAAAAGGTTACGGGTCCGTTATAGAGGCCGAACGGTAATACGAGGCATTCGTATATACCGTAGCGTATTACGAAAGCTATTAGCCACTCGTACCCTTCCGCGATACGTAACTTGTTAAAGGCTACTATAATATCTAGTTTTATAAAGTACTTCTTTCCGTATATACGGTTAAGCGTTTCCTATATTAATAGAAAAGGATAGCGATTCTTAATAGTAATAGCGTTTAGCCTACGGTAGTTAATATATACTCGTAGCCCTCCTCTAGGCTTTCTTACTACTAATACCGGTACTAGTAACTAGCTTATTTTCTAACCGGCCTTACGTACCTTACCTTCTAAAGTCTGTTCGAGTAACTATTTCTTGACGGCTTCATTCTCCTTCTCGGCTAGTCCGTATAGCTTTTGGTATAGCAGTTCTTAAGGTCTACCGGGTTTAATATAAATCTCGTAGTCGATACCTAGTCGGTAAGGTAGGAGTCCCTCGTAGTCCTTTACTAAGAAAGTATCTATAATATCGTAGTATATAGGCGGGAGCTTCTCTTTAAGATTGTAGTTAAACTACTTATTTAAGAACTGATCTAGGTCATTAGCTACTATCGCGCTTAGTTTAAGGCTATTATCGTTATTATCGTTATCCTTACGCCCCGTAGGTATAATATAGAAGTACTCGGCTCTAGGCCGGTACGCGTATATCTCCTATACGCGCTACGAGACTTCCTAGCAATCTACCTCTTTATCTACCTCTAGAGCGGACATATTCAGCTCCGCCCCTCCGGCTATAAATCCTACTAATTCGCTAGTAAAGGGCTTTAGTCTATATTTCGTTTACTAGGTTCTACCGATATAGTTTAGAGATTATACTATTGTCGATATCTTATTATATAGATAGTAATCGAAGTAGTAGTTAGATCTGAACGCCACCTCGCTAGTTTCCTAGAAGATGTTCGGGTTGTACGCGGAGAGCTACGGTAGTCTAAAGACGATATCGTATTCGAGGTCGGTAACGTAGTATAGTATTTGCTCGTAATGACCGCCGATAACTACGTCTATAAGGGCTATATATATGATCTAACGCGCTGTAGCCGATCTATCTCCTAGTGTTTATCGTCTGTTCTTTATTAAAGGGATCAAGGGGGTTATATATTTACGTATAAATTTCTAATTAAGAAAGAGAGAGGTAGAGGTAGAATCTATAAGGCCGCGAGCCTTTTTATGTTATATTATTACGGGTAATACTATATAAGGGTATATAGCTAGTGACTGTTTATCTAGTATATATACCGATATCTTAAGCTCCTTACTATAGTCCGTCTCTTATATTCTATATCTCTTAATCTTATACTCTTTCTATCTTAGAAAGTTCGGTTACTAACCGCTATCTACTACGCTTAGGTAGCGGTCGTGCCATTTCCCTATTACTATAGGTCGGTAGTAAGGGAGCTAAGGTTCGGGTTAGCGTTCGTGTTATTTCGTAGGCGTAGAGGGCGGTAGTCGCCGTCGTAACTATATATCGGGTATTCGGGGTTCGTTAATACGTACGAGCCTATACGGTAGCGGTAGTACTTACCCTACTTCTTATGGTCCTCCCGCTACTTACGGTTTTATAAAGGTAGGTTCTATAAGTAGACCGGGTGGTCCTCCTTCTTCTTCGTACCTACGTATTATAGTAGTCGCTAGACGATTATAGCGGTCGTACTAGTAGCTACGGCTCCTACGGTACTATACGCCGTTATTGTTCGAATTAGAGTTGCTACGTAGGCGCTTCTTCTATAGATATAGTCGGTCGGTCTCGTAGAAGCTCTTATCTAATACCGTATATTCCTTTATAATATCCTATATATCGTATAAGCGTCTATCTACTTCCCTATCGCCGAAAGTCTTAATAAAGTACTTACGGTTTAGGCGGTTATGAAATAGTATTAGCTCAGTCTCGTCGGTCTACTCTATCTAAGTACGTAGCTTCGAGTAGCGAGCGTAGAAGGTAATAAAGGTCTCGCCCTACTCCTACTTATAGGTAGCGATATTAACTATAGCCTTAGTTCCTTCGTTACGGATACCGTACTAGCGCGTGATCTAATCTAGTAGTTCTTTACTAGTCTTAAACTCGTTAAATAATTATTATCTAGGTACGGGGATCCTCGGCTTAATACTTCTCTAAGGGTTACCCTATGTCTATCTATATATAAAACGTAGGCCGTCTACCTCGGAGCGGAAAGTAGTTATAGTTAGCTTAAGAAGTACGCTACTATACTAACTGTCGAAGTTAGGGTCGTTATCGTTCTTAAAGTACTTTAGGTTAGGCACGCCCTTACTAACCTCGATACCGCGTATTAGAGTACGGTTAATAGTAAATAGGCGTTCTAAAAGTTCGGTTAGGGGAGTCTATATACGGGTATTACGCGCTCGAGAGTCGCGACCGTTATTATTATTAGGTCGTAGACGGTTTCTATTACGTCGTCGGTCGTTAATACTATTACCGTTATTATCGTTACTACCGCCTCCGCCGCCGCCGCCTCTACTAGTAGCTTTACGATACTTACGTATTAGCTACTCGAGTAAAGTCTCGCGCGGAGGTAAATAGGAGGGTCGGCGACTAGAGCGGCCCTTACCTCTATTCTATATAGTGTCTTTAGTAGCTTAGAGTCGAGTCTTTAGATCGTTAACCTCCTTCTATAGAGCCTAGTTCTTAGCTTTAGCATCTTATACCTTCTTCTTCACCTCTTATAACTTTACTAGGTTATAATCCTTCTTACTCTTTAGATCTACGGCCATCTTCTATATTATAGCCTCCTCGCTTCGTAGCATCTTATAGATACGGTTATACTCGGAATATAGCGTAGTATACTAGGTATTCTAGAGGTTATTAGCTCGCTCTATTATATCGAGTTGTCTACCTTTAGTAATCGCTATATTTACTATCTATAGTCCGAAGTCGTAGGTAGTCTTCGGATACTAGGATACGAGGGTCGTGAGTTTGTCTAGTGTAATACTCTAGTATTCGGATACGAGAATATGCTCTACCTCGTCGAGTAATAGGTATACCTCGTATAGGTCGTCGCCTAGGTTCTCTTCGAGCTTAAACTCGAACAGTTCTATAAAGTCAATCTTACTACCTTCTTCTCGCTTAAAGGCTTTCTAGTAAGCTTCATTAATTTCCTATTATAGCGCGACACCGGTGTCTACTATAACCCGCCGGTTATTGTCCTATATCTAACTCCGAGGGAAAGAGGAGGAGAGGTCGGGGAAAAGAGATATACGCTACTTACCTTTACCCTTAGGCTTTAGTAGCGGTAGTATACCGCCGTTTATCTATAAAGTTATATTGTCTAGGTTCGGGGGAGGCGTAACGATCCCTATTTCCTAACTGTCTACGAGCGCGCAACTACCTACTAATAATATCGCCGCGTTACGTTCTCTAGGCATTTACGCGCTATACGCCTTACCGTATTCTATGTTCTAATACGACTCTACGCGTTCTTCGAGTTCTATAGTTCTGTCTATTCCTATTGTTACGCGTCCCTTACCTAGATCCGCGATCTAGGTAGGGTAGTAGAACAAACTATAAGGGCGCGCGTACTATAGGGTCCGAATAAGAGAGTTATTATTCTACGAAGCTACGAAAGAGGAGCGCGAGGCGCGGCGAAGTTATAAAGTAAAGCTAAGCCGCGCTAACCCGATACGGAAGGTCCGCGGTTTACCTAGGCCGACGTAGCTATAGTAAGGGGTCGCAGGCTACCCGTAATAAGAGATATTATATAGCTTACTTATATCTATACTACGCTCCGACCGCGCTATAGTTAAGCTATTATTATCGAAGCTATAGCTACTCCTTCCTCTATTATATTGTCTACGACCTCTCGAGCGGTCGTTACCTCTTCCTCTATTATATTATCTACGACCTCTCGAGCGGTCGTTACCTCTTCCTCTATTACGACGGGTATAAGCTAGATTACTAGGGTCCGGCGACTTATCTTACTTACGCTTAAGGAGCGTACGTAAAGCGCCCTCTTTACGTAGGTTAGTCTCTATAGTTATTATAATCTATACTAGACGCTTACGGATACTTTAGAGTTCTATATAGTTAGTAATAGCGATCTATAGCTTAGAGAGTAGTTTAGCGTACGTCTACTAAACTAGCTACGCTTAAGTATAGAGCGGTAGCTAAGCCTCTAGCGTTTCGAGGTAGGTTATAAACTATCGTACTATCTAGCTCTCTCGCTATTACGTATCGCTATATAAGATAGAGACCGATTAATAGGATTACTATACGTATCTTAGAGGTAAGTAAGGAAGGCCTTCTACGTAAGTAGTTTACTCTCTACCTTTATACGAGCGTACTACGCCTTCTACGCCTTCTACGCCTTTTTAGAGTCGCCCTTAATAAACTATATCGTCTACCTAATAAGGTCCGTATTGGTAGAGAAGTATTCTAGTAAGTTCTCTTAGGCTATTAAGTAGTTATAGGTAAAGTTACGATACTCCTTAAGGGTCTTTCTATAGTAGGTAGGTAGGTCCTTAGGCTTTACTAACTTTTTCCGGAGGACTAGTAACTCTAGTCCTTTATAGTTTTTATCTTCGTTCGTATCTAACTCGTCTCTAATTAGGCTAAGAGCTTAGCGCGCTCTAGGTACGGGGCGCTCTATATAATAGGGTCGAATTCTTAGATTACCCTTAATATCTTTATCCTAGTCCTCTATATCGGGTTCCTCGCCTTAGCGCTCTATTATAGTAATTTTGCGTTATAGTCGTCGAAGCTCGTTAGCCTTCGTAAGTTTATAGTATCTAGCTTTTACGCGACGTAGCTACGATTCGATCGATTTAGGTACGTTAATACTACGCTTATTATACACTACTCCTAGATCTAAATTATCTATATTTACGGCCGCCTAGCGGGGTATAGGTAAGTCCGACGAAAATCCTAAGTTACTTATTATATCGTTTAGTCGAACCGTTCTTATACTACTTTTCTAGAGAAAGAGATATTATAATATAAGGGTACTTAATAGGACTACTAGTAAGTAGCGTATTAGGCGTAGTAGTAGAGAAGGAAGGTTATATAGTAGTAATATTAATAATATCTAGAGAGTAGTTAGAGCGTAATACGCTCGTAGCTTATAAGGCTACGCTAAGTATAGACTCTACTAAGGGGTATCTTATGTCTCTCTTCCGAGACTCCGTAATTATTAATACCTTAACTTTACCTCCTTATAAATCGTCTCGATAATATACTTTAGCTCTTTATCTTTATTAGTAGCCTGAATTAGTAGCTAGTCTTATAAATAGTTAGAAAAGAGCTCGTTATTTACTAGTCGTAATACGCTAGTATAGAAGCGTAGATAAATACGTATACTTTCCTATAAGTCGAGTTTATATATATTTGCGTTAGCCTTATATATAATAGTAAAGAGGTCTACGTTCTTATAGATAAGTTTCTTATAGAGTCTTTAAGTAACGTACTTTACTACCGAGCGGGCTATACTACCGAGCGGGCTACTTTCACTAAGAACTATACTACTTCTACTTTAATTACGACGGTATCTTAACACGACGACATCCTATAGAATCGTTACTAGGAGGACAATTCCTCTTTAGATTCTTCGCTATCTAGCGAGTCTACTTAATAGGTGCGTACGTTATAACCCGACTCGCTATATCGCTTATAGCGTCGTAGCCTTAGTACTAGCCGAACACTATCTAGCAACTCTCTACTCACTTCCTACCTTCTAGTATCCTCTAGAGGTATCAATTACGACGCCTTATCGAAGGTTAGAGACCCTCTAGACTGAATATACTTGCGCTTTCGTGCTTTCCGCTATATAAGGGCCTCGTTAGACTTATATAGCTTACTAATCTCGCTTCGTATAAGAGCTATCTAATACGCTATCTCTCTACTCCCTCTCTATTGCCCTATCAAACGACCTTCCTCTTTCTACTACGCCTTTCTGAACCTATAACGACGCTCTAAGACGTAATAACACCTATTATAAACCCTGTCTCGTCGAAGTTATAGGTGTCCTAGTTAAGGATACTATACTTCTCCTTTATATTACGTATAAGTAAGAACTACTTCTCGATAACGTCTAGATCTTCTATTAGGGCTCGCTAACGATCGTATCTACGTGTTATACGAACCTTTAGCTCACGATGCCGCCTAATAAACCTATCTATCTAATTGAGACTAGCGGGCTTAAGACCCTTCTCTTATAGTAATAAATCGGCTATTACTCGTATACTAGCCTTTAATAGCGGGAAACCTCTAAGATCTAGCTCGAGTATATACTCAAGTATCACCCTCTCTTCTAGCTCTATAAGCTTCTTCGAATTAGGCTCGTAGTCACCCCGAGGAGGTCGTCTATTCAATCGATATCCTAGTATAGTTCGAGACGCGTCGTATACCTTTATAGTAAGTCGATTCGTAACTATCGCGTCGCGTTTCGTAGCCTAGACAGCTAAGGTCAGTTTAGCCTCGTTTAAAGACAATATACGCTATAATAGTAGTTATATAGCTATATCTATAGAAGTGGTATAGTTCTTAGCAAAAGTAGCCCGCTCGGTAGTATAGCCCGCTCGGTAGTAAAGCACGTTATAGATATTTCGAGTAATCTGACTAAACCTTATCTCTAATTATATATCGTAGCGCTAGTCTATACCTACTAACGGTATTATCTATATATCTCGCTTAAGTATAGTTAAGTTAAGTAATATAGTACGCGTTAACTTATTCTATAAAAGTTACGAAGTCTTCTATATATTTTTTAAGAAGATCTATACTTTTAAAAGCTTAGCGAAGAGTCTATTTACCTAAGATAGAACCTTTATTTATAAGTTACCGACCGAGTATTATAAAGAAGAGCAATACATCTATCGCTATACTCTATTAATTATTAAGCGTAAACTCGGCAATCGGTATCGCGATCCGAGCGTATATATAGGTAATATCCTATTAATAAGACTTAAGGCTACGTAGTTACCTAATTCTTAGCGTACGTAGCCTTAAGTCTTAATAATAGGATGTTACCTATATATACGCTCGGATCGCGACACACCCCCTTAGCTCGTACGCTAGAGTAAATAAGCTAATTCCTATATAATCGCGTATACCCTATTATAACTACTCCCCCTACCTATAGTAGTAACGTTAGGCCCTCGGTGTTACTACTACTATAGTAAGGGTAAGTCAGCTATTTTAAGTAAAGTAAGCTAGGGTAATAGAGGTGTTTCTCGCCCTTACGTTATTAGCTAATAGGAGTCCGAGAAACATCTTCTAATAATAGTACTAGGGCCGTACCGGTAAATAGTAGATACTTTGCCCTAGCTTCGTTATCGTCTATAGTATTAGTAGCTACTAGTAGCCGTGTTTTACGCCTACTAGCGCTTCTAGAGAGGTGTCCGTAAAGATAAAGCCGTTCGGTGTTCGTTTCGAGATAAGGTAAGGCCGCTACTACGGGCTTCTTAGGCGTCTATTAGCCCGTTACCTCCTAATACGGCTATAGAGGGCACTAAGGTACGTAGGTCTACGCCTTCCTTAGCTATATTAAGTAGCTTAACGAAGTGCTTATACTTCTATAGTAGAAGTAGGTTAGTTAGCCCGTCTATAGGTATGTCGTTAGTACTAAGATACTTAATCTTAATGTCTCCGCGCTAGTCTCGCTATCAGAGCTAGTAGTAGTAGATATTAACGTAGCGTAGCTTCGTATTAAGCTTTTGCCCTTATTAGTTAATAAGGCGGATAGTCTACGTGTTATCGTAGTATAAGTAGGTACGCTAATTAAACTAAAGGTATATCTTAGCGAAGACTCGTTCCTACTATATAAGCTCTAAGGCGGCTTATAAAAGCCCGAGTAGCTTAGCCTCTATTAAGGTGTTACGGATCGAGTCGTCTGGACCCTACGAGCCAACCGATTTCGGATCACGTGGTGCCGAGCCAACTAGTGGGCACTCCCGCTGCAGCTCGCTCGCAGCGATTTCTACGCTCGGTACGCCTTCTAGAGAAAGCACAGAAATGATGGAAAGCAAAGAAAGCAATACCCCTGGGCATAAGGGGATCTCCTTTGTATTTAGGAACGCTGAGAATCCCTTATGGCTTCGAGGCGTTCGACTCACTGTTTAATATCACTGTTTGGAATACACCACAACACAACCTCTGCCTCACTGCTACTTGATCTCTGCGAGACAAGACAGCTACTGCTTCATCACCCTCCCTCAACTTCCCATCGGCCCGAGAACAAACCCGATTGAGCTTGGTCTTCTGATCTTGTGATATCATTAGGTTATACCAAACCTAACAGCTTTGAACGTCGGCATTATCTTCTCCATTGCTGTCCAGGTACTTCCTAAGGAATGGTTTGACCCAACAGCTTTGAACGCCCTCTACGATGGGAGACCGACAGAGTGACCGGGGAACACCCGCCCCCAGTGAAGCAAGCAGAGCCCGACGACCTCAGACCGCGAACGATGCTATCAATGCCTTGGCTACTCATACAGGCAACGACACCCTCAAGATTGGCAAGCCAGATTTCTACTATGGCGACCGAGACAAGTTCGACACTTGGGTTGCTCAGATGGACATGTACTTCTTGTTCAACTCCATGGCTGAAAACCTCAAGCCTGTCTTTGCCACTACCTTTCTTCGAGGACGAGCACAGCATTGGGTCAAACCATTCCTTAGGAAGTACCTGGACAGCAATGGAGAAGATAATGCCGACGGAGTCTTCAAGTCTTACAATCATCTCAAGCATGCTATGAAGAGCGTCTTTGGGGTCTCCAACGAGATTGCCACTGCCGTTCGTGTAATTCAGCACTTGACTCAGAAGACATCCACCGCCGAATACGCTGCCAAATTCCAGGAGTACGCACAACTTACCGATTGGGACGACGAAGCACTTCAGGTCATGTACCGACGAGGACTGAAGGAGCATGTCAAGGATGAGTTAATGAGGGACGGTCGGAGGATCGATGGCTTAGGCGACCTAGTCCAAGTCACGATTGATCTTGACGACAAGCTCTACGAAAGAGCTATGGAACGACGATACGACTCCAAGGTATCCGGAAAGGCCGGATACACACCAGGCTACGACAACCATAACAAAGGCTTCAACGACAACTACAACCACAAGCCTAACAACAAACCATATTACGGACCTCAACCAATGGAGCTCGACGTTACCGAAAAAGGTCGCAAGATCAGGAACAGCAAGGGGAAAGGAAGACCCCCGAGTTCAGGAAGAGAAACACGAACCTGCTATGGATGTGGCAAACCTGGCCACCTAGCAAGGGACTGCCGCGGTAAGAATATGGTGCGCCGCGAACAGTTCAACATGATGCAACCCCGAACTAGTAAATCTGAGAGCAGTGTTGGATCTCCGGGAGATACCGACTATACTCAGAGAGTGGAGGAGAGAGCTAGCAACAGAAGCACGAAGCCTCTCCTGGACCCCTCACAAGGACGAGGAGGATACCATGGGCAGCGAATGGAGGTCATTCCATTCGGACTGCAGAACCGACCACAACAGTTCAACATGATGGCACGAAGAGTCGATTACGAGATCGAATCCGAATCTCGAAATGGTCATGGAAGCCTTCATTGGCGATTCTGTTACCAAGACTCGTGTCAAGTTCACTACTCCGCAAAGGCTGGAGCAGGGTATTGGCCTCAGCAACCGCGAGGAACCCTGGGAGCGACGCATAGGCAAGACGCTACGCTCCGAGAAGTGGACATCGACGAATCCTGCTTCGACGACGACGACAAGGAAAACCAGGACCCAGGATGGAATGGATCGTGGTCACCGGAACCACAAGAACGTCAAGAAACCACCGGGCTGGATACGATCGAAGAAGACCAGGATCCGGAAGAATCAAGCCAAGAAGATTCCTCCGAAGGAGAAGAGAGCGACACTGACGACGACAACGAACAGTTGACCTTCACGATTGATGCACCTAAGAAGCTATTCGACATGATCGTACATCTACAGAGAAGGCATGAAGAATTCCTACCGAAAGTATCGGGACGGCGAATGCTACACCCAATTGAGTTCGACAAGACCCTCGACACGCTATGGGCAATGGTATGGACATACCCAGCTGTGAGCGTCACCGAGAACCTAGCAACAGCTGTCATCGAGAGACCACCGATAGGAAGCCATATGATAGGACCAGGATACCTTACACCGTCAGGAACATTCGTATCGAACGAATTACGACACGCCGTACAACACGTACGATCTCTCTACTCAGAAACGCAGAAGATCCAGGAACGTCACCGACTACAGGTGTGGACACAGAAAGGCTCGCGCCAGGTTCAAGCGGAGGCCTCGAGACACGAAGCACGACGTTCCACATACGAACAGGGAAAAGGATCGACTCCTCAGGAATGAGCGACCGAAAGGAGTTATGCAACACAGAAAAGGCTCAAGCATCGACTACAGTGTTTCGAACGAAGATTATCGTCAATGGGCATCGGACATATGCCATGATAGATTCCGGAGCGAGCGGGAACTTCGCCTCCGAATCATTTGTCAAACGACACGGGCTAGCTACCCGCAGAAAGAAAGAGGGTTATGAATTGATCGCGGTAGACGGATCATCCTTACCCAGTGTGGAGCGCGAGACGATACCGCTACCACTTGCAATCCAACAGCACCACGAGGAAATTACCCTGGATGTCACTGACATGGCCAGTCATGACATTGTACTCGGTACACCTTGGTTGAGAAAGCACAACCCAGTAATCGACTGGAGAACAGGAGTACTCAGATTTGAACAATGCGATTGCGTTATCGCTATTGAACCTACGCAGCGGCAGCGTTCGCTGGTGGATGAGGTAAGACAGCTAAACAGGATACAGCTTGCACCGACCAGAAGGACAGAAGAACCACCTTCGACTGGGATAGACACCGACTTGGGGCAGTTGGGTCACGAGATCACCGGAACGGATGGAAGTAACGCACCATCGAAGATGACTGGAAAATCGGAGCCAGACATCCCTCAGGAATATCGCAGATGGTCACGACTATTCCGAGAAGAGGAAGGCAAGAACGCCTTACCTAAACACGCACCATGGGATCACAAGATAAACATTCAGCCAGGAAAAGAGCCTCCATGGGGACCCCTATACCAAATGTCCGAGAAAGAGCTCCAAACCTTACGAGAATGGCTGAAGGAGAAGCTGGCCAAAGGATGGATACGACGATCCACCTCGAGCGCAGGAACTCCATGCATGTTCGTTCCAAAACCGAACGGGAAACTACGACTCGTACAAGACTACCGAAAGTTGAACGAGATCACAATCAAGAACCGATATCCGCTACCCAACATCGAAGAAGCACAAGACAGATTAACCGGATCGGACTGGTACACGAAGATTGACCTACGAGATGCCTTCTACGCGATACGAATGGCAGCTGGAGAAGAATGGAAAACCGCCTTCAGAACAAGATATGGACTCTACGAGTTCTTGGTCATGCCTATGGGACTGACCAACGCACCCGCATCCTGCCAGGACCTTGTCAACGAAACGCTTAGAGACCTGCTCGACGTGTGCGTCATTGCGTACATGGACGATATACTGGTCTACACAAAAGGATCCCTCCAGGAGCACACCAAGCAAGTTCAGGACGTCTTCGAACGACTCACCAGAGCCGGGTTCAAGACGGCACCCGAGAAATGCGAGTTCCACAAGAAGCAAGTCAAGTTTTTAGGCTTCATCATCAGCACAACAGGAATCACCATCGATCCTGCGAAAACACAGTCAATCAGAGAATGGCCAGAACCAAAGACAGTCAAGGAAGTACAATCGTTCCTTGGACTCGCCAACTACAACCGGAAATTCATCAAGGACTACTCAAAGACAGCAACACCAATGACGATGCTTACAAGAAAAGACGTCAGCTGGAAATGGGGAAAGGAACAACATGAAGCGTTCACGAAACTCAAGGAACAATGCGCTTCAGCCCCAACGCTTCGACTATTCGATGGTAGTAAGGAAGTCCACATCGAGACCGACGCGTCCGATATGGCAATAGGCGCATGTCTTACACAGACACACGAGGGGAAACGACACCCAGTGGCCTATTATTCCCGAAAAATGACCACAGCGGAACAGAACTACGACATCCATGACAAAGAGCTTCTAGCCATTGTTGCTGCCATGCAACATTGGAGAGTGTACGTCGAGGGCCCACCGAAGTTAACGATTCTTTCAGACCACAAGAATCTTACGTACTTCACGACGACGAAAGAACTTACCCGAAGACAAGCCCGCTGGTCGGAGCTGCTAGGACAGTACAAGTTTGAAATCAAATACACTCCAGGAACAGAGAATGGCCGCGCAGACGCGTTGAGCCGACGAAGCGACTACATGGAAGGAAAAGAACCAGTGCAACACAAGATACTTAAGACGAACCCCGATGGAAGTCTTAGTGCCAACACGAAAGAGTTCAACAACATCGTACAGATCCTAGGCGACAAGGAAGAACAGTTCCCTATATCGCAAGGAAAATACCAAGTACCGAAGGACCGAGAAGAAGAGTGTATACAACAACATCACGACGAGCCAACTTATGGACACCCTGGAACTACGAAGACGGTTGACCTTATACAACGTAGCTTCTCATTCCCACAAATGAGACAAAAAGTATTACGCTACATTAAGCAATGCGTACACTGCCAACAAAACAAAGCTGCGAGACACGCCAAGTACGGTCACCTACAGTTCAGGACACCACCGACGAAACCATGGGACGAAGTTACAATGGACTTTATTACAAAGCTCCCATTGTCGAAAGACCAAGTCACGAAACAAACGTACGACATGATACTGGTCATGGTCGACAGACTCACAAAATATGCACACTTCATTCCTGCATCGGAGACATATACAGCAGAGCAGCTCGGATACCTCGTACTAGACAGATTGATCCGATACCACGGATTCCCGGAAACATTCATCACGGACAGAGATAAGCTCTTCACGTCCAACTACTGGAAAACACTTATGGGAACGATCGGGATCAAGCACAAGTTGTCAACAGCATATCATCCAGAGACCGATGGACAAACAGAAAGAACGAACCAAACGCTGGAACAATACCTAAGACACTACATTAACTACGCACAAGACAACTGGGTTTCACTACTGCCAGTGGCGCAGATTGCACTAAACAACCACAAATCAGAGACAACTTCAACGACGCCATTCTATGCGAACTTTGGCAAAGATCCTAACCTGTTCGGAACACCTGGATCTCACCCACAAGCCGAGAGAGCAATCGTGACGACGGAGACTCTCAAGGAGGTGCACAAAGAAGCACGCAAAGCGATCGAAGATGCACAACAAAAATTGTCTCAGCAACGGCAAAACCAAAGAAAAATGGCACCTCTACTAAAAAAGGGGGATAAGGTCTATCTCCTCACAAAAAACCTGAGAACGAGAAGACAGACCAAGAAGCTGGATCATGTTAAGGTCGGACCATTTTTCATCGATAAAGTCGTAGGACCAGTCAACTACCGGTTACGACTACCACCTGACGCCAAAATCCATCCAGTCTTCCACATCTCCAAGCTGGAACCCGCAGACGCCAAAACACCTTGCCAAGAAAGCTTCCATTTCGAGCCGGAAGCAGAAGACGAATTCGAAGTCGAAAGAATCCTAGACAAGAAGGGTCAGAAATACCTTGTCAAATGGAAAGGATACGACGAATCAGAAAATACCTGGGAGCCAGAAGAAAACCTCACGAACTGCTGCCAGCTCCTGCGACACTTCCGCCAGGATCAACAAATAAAGAAGGATCGAACCGGAGGGTCCCAGAGACGCCAGCAAAGAAATCTGAGGAATCCAGGGACGGGTCGTTTGCCCAAGTAAATGGAGACAAAGCAAGCTCGGGACCCAGGGAAGCTACCCCCTCCGGAAGAGATGATAACGAGCGCTCCTCAGCCTCCGCCTCCAGAGCGTTGGCCTCCGCAACCGACACTGCATTATCCGCACGACGATCCAACAGCTCCAGCTGTTTCGCCAGCCGCTCCTCCTTCGCTAAAGCCGTTGATGTGGCCTCGCGAGCCCGCGCGACGATCTCGCGCTCCCGATCCATCGCAGCGGCAGAAGCCAGACGCGCATCTTGAATTTGGGACAGCAGCTTTGCGCGCTCCTTGCTCAACCTCTCCCATTCCGACGCAGTGATCTTAATGTCACAACCCTTCAACCCGTGGATGTTGCACTCGCTGCAGCGACCTGATCTTACGTGCACCTTGCACACCCGACCTAGACGACGACAATTCGAGCATGCCCGAGGCATGATTTCGCCGTTCGCGCGAATAAAAATTCCAAGACGCTTGCGATCGTCGGAGGAAGAGCGTTTTGAAGAGGACGCCTTTGGCATGGCGAAGGAGAAGAAACGGTCATAACGACCTACGAATAGAAGGGACCCCGCAAGCTTATGATTAGCTCGGGACGAGCTAGACTGGAAGGGGGATGGTGTTACGGATCGAGTCGTCTGGACCCTACGAGCCAACCGATTTCGGATCACGTGGTGCCGAGCCAACTAGTGGGCACTCCCGCTGCAGCTCGCTCGCAGCGATTTCTACGCTCGGTACGCCTTCTAGAGAAAGCACAGAAATGATGGAAAGCAAAGAAAGCAATACCCCTGGGCATAAGGGGATCTCCTTTGTATTTAGGAACGCTGAGAATCCCTTATGGCTTCGAGGCGTTCGACTCACTGTTTAATATCACTGTTTGGAATACACCACAACACAACCTCTGCCTCACTGCTACTTGATCTCTGCGAGACAAGACAGCTACTGCTTCATCACCCTCCCTCAACTTCCCATCGGCCCGAGAACAAACCCGATTGAGCTTGGTCTTCTGATCTTGTGATATCATTAGGTTATACCAAACCTAACATAAGGACTTAGTAATAGTGATTTGTTTAGATACCTTATAATCTACTAGTCTATCGAACAGTATAAAGACCTAGCTATTTAAGCTAGTCCTATTATTATTTATACCGTAGGACGCGTCCGATACTCTAAAGAACTTATAGTTACTACCGAGGTGTTCTAGTTAGCTATAAAGGCTAGTAATGTTTTTACTAGCGCTATATATAAGGTAGAGGTTCTTAGTCTCTAGGAGATAGCGTAAGTACTAATCTATAAGCTTAAGGTATGTCTTAGTTAGCTTAGTCAGATACTATAATAGTATAGATAAGGAAAAGGCTATATTAGGCTACGTATATATAGCGGCGAAGTTAAGGGATCCTATACGTTATTAGTACGTAAGGATAGTAATAGAGGTAGGTTAATAACCCTCTAGAACGGTCTTATTAAGGTGTTAATCTACTAGTACTATCGTTTTACGTATATTTGTAGATATACTGAATTTAGCGGCTAGTTTCTTTATATAGTCTTCTTAAGAGAGCTATAGTTAGCGCTTATTTCTATCGCGTATAACCTTAATTCCTAGGAACTAGGAGAGATTACCGAGCTCGTATATCTCGTACTTAGTAAGTAGCCGCTACTTAATATTAGTAGTATAGGCCTTATACTTATAGTAGTAGAGTATAACTAGGTCGTTAACGTAAAAGAAGAATATAACCTTATTATTATAGTAGATATATTTAGAGTCCGATAGGGGTATTAGTCTAAGGGAGGCTAGCGTCTTGGTTAGGGAGTTATACTATAATAAAGGGGACTCCTTTAGACCGTAGAGGGCCTTAACTAGCTTAAGGGCGTGTCTATAGGATAGCCTATCGATTCTAGGAGGTAGTTATAGTTATATAGTATATAGTAGGTCCGAGTTTAGGAAGGCGTTAATAATATCGAATTGTTCGGCTTCTAGGTCGAAGCTTACGGCTATAGTATAGTAGAGGCGGAACATACTTACTAGTAGTATAGCGGCGTATATATCTAAGTATGTTCCTTACAAATCGCCTCTTACGTATAGCCTAGCCTTAAAGTTCTTTAGTATACCGTGCTCGTCTAGTCTATATTTATATACCTACTTAAGCGGTAGTAGTAGCTAAAGTCCCTTCTCTTACTAAGCATTCTAATCCTTCTCTTCCTTTATTACCTATCTAAATGTGCCGGTTATAAGGGCTTTAGCAAACTCCTTAGCTATAGCTTCGATCTACTATTAGGAGAAGCGGTGTTTTATAGCGGCTCGGTAGTTAGAAGGTTCGGGCGGAAGGTTATCGCGGTATATAGAGGTAGTAGTATTAATACGCCTTAGAGGGCTGTTACCTCTTTGTATAGGGCTTCGATCGCTCTTGTCGCGATAGGCGCGTGTTCTATAGGCGCGTATTCTAGGTCGTATACCGGATATCTAGCCGATAATTATATCAGCGACTATAATCTAGTATAGTATATAGTAGAAGTAGGCCAATCGTAGGCGCTTTCTATTCTCTATAACTATATAGTTAGACTCCTCTAGTATATAGAGCTCTGGCTTAGCAGGAAGGAGACCTAGAACCTCAGCTGGCCTAGAAAGTAGCTAACTAGGAACAGATCAGACAAGACCTAGAACAGAAGCTAGCTAGACTAGAGACCAGGAGACTGGAAACAGCCTTAGACATAGACCAAGCAGTGGCAGAACTGGTTAGAACAATATAGGAAACTACAGCAGCCTACACTAGAGAAAAGAAACAGTCACTGTACTAGAAGCCATTCTAGACAAAGGAATGCTCAGAGAAGGTCAAGGCAGCCAGGCAGGCCAGGAGAGCCCTTACCTAGAGTCACTCCTAGGAAGCATAGGACCGATACAACCAGGCAACCAGAGACAAGAAGGCCCAGATCAAGAGGGACAAGATGCTGGAGTGGAGGTCAACAGTTGGATCTATTACCTAGAATCCTGAGAAGATATAGAAACTAGCAAAGTGGGCAAGACAACCCTCATAGGACAGAAACATACTGCCCCAGTTTCCAAACATTAAAGACCAGGAAGGAGTAATCTAACACACTCTCCTAGGAAAGGCACAGGCATTGGGGAAACATTTCTTTGGCACATAAGTAGAAGCTGACCTGCAGGATCTGGAGGGCAGTGTGTATCCAACACCACTAGAGCAATCCTGCACAGTAGGAGAGGGAGAGATCAAGAGCATCATTAAGAGACTCTCAGGAAACAAGGCCCTAGGACTAGATGGAATTCCAAACTTGTTCATCAAGACATGCAAGGACTAGATCTCCCCTACACTGTTAAACATCTTTTCACAGTGCATAGCCTAAGGACACTGCCCTAAACACTTCAAGGAGTCACTGACTATAGTCTTAAGAAAACCATAGAAAGAGGACTACACAAAGCTAAAGGCATATAGACCTATTGCCTTGCTCAACACACTAGGCAAACTCCTAGAAAAGTTTATAGCGGAAAGGCTGACAAACCTAGCTAAAGAACATAGAATCCTTCCTAAAGAACAGATAGGAGGCAGGAAACAAAGATCAACACTAATAGCTATAGAACTTATTATAGAGCAGATCAAGACCCTGTAGCACTTTGGGAACAACAAAACAGCCACACTCCTCTCACTAGACATATTAGGAGCCTTTGATAATGTCTTATACTAGAGGCTGATCCACATCCTAAAACAGAAGGCTATCCCTAACTAGACAGTCCAGTTCATCCAGTCCTTCCTTAGAGGCAGAACCACAAGACTAAGACTAGGCAGATATAAATCTAATAGCATGCCTACAAAGACAGGAATCCTATAGGGATCAACAATGTCTCCAATCCTGTTTCTCCTCTTTATAGCAGACCTACTAGCAAAGCTAAACTCTAGAAACACATCAGCCTTAGGGTTTGTGGATGACACAAACATCCTAGCCTAGTTAGACAGCACAGAAGAGAACTGCAGAATCTTGCAGAAGAAACATAAGGAATGTGAGGAATAGGCCAGGAAACATAGAGCCAGATTTGCCCTAGAGAAGTATCAACTTATCCACTTCAGTAGAGCTAGAAACAGACATAATATGCAAGCCCTAATCACTATTCAGGGACACACAATAGAACCCTCAAGTGAATTAAGGGTGCTAGGAATATAGCTAGATCTAAAGCTTAGCTAGGGACTATAGGTCAAGAAAGTATAGGCAAGAGCAGACAACAATAGGCAATCAATTGACAGGCTTATAGCCTCTATATAGGGAGCCACATTTGCGAAAGTAAAGGTTATGTACAAGGCCATTATGAAGCCAGCTATGCTATATAGAGCCTAGATCTAGTCAGCCCAAGACAAGATCCTAAAGAGAATTGTAGATCCTATTAGTAGAGCCTAAGCCTCCTATCTGAAAAAGGTGCTTAGAGCATACAAGTCAACTCTAACAAGGGTGGTCGAAATGGAGTCTAGCTCCCCACTAGCCAAGCTCTACCTTCAAGGGTTGAGATACTAGTATATAGGAAAGACGTCTATATACCCAGCCTAGCTAGTAATCTAGAAGGCAGTCAACAAAATCAGGAGCCGGTGCACAAGAAGGCACAGACAAGCAAGACCCAATCCAGCCCTACAGAAGCAGCAGGACCTATAGAAGTTCAAAGAACTAATAGAACAGCTGCACCTAGCCTAGTAGGAACAGGACAGAAGGGCTTAAGGGAGAGGATTAGTAGCTAGCTAAGGGAAGAAGCAACAGTCTCTAGCTAAAAGGATAGTAGGACTCCTCTAGAAGACTAAATAGATAAGAACCCTATAGAGGCCAGGAGCCCTAAAGGCACTCTAACAGTTTGGTAGCCACAACTACTTACTATACTCAGACCTGACTAGGTCCGAAGCAAGTATAGCAATACAAATCCGCTCTGAATATATCGGAGTCAGGGCATACCTATATTAGAGAAAAGTCCTAGGTATCGAAGACAAGAGTTGCCTATACGGCTACCTGTCCTAGAATGTCGAACATAGACTTCTAGTTTGCAGAGAATGGAGTATAGGGAGAGGTAAATAGAGGGCAAGGGCAAGGAACAGAAACTTCTAAGCTATAATCAGTAATAAGGGAGACCTCTAGAGAATTATAAGGTAGATCATCTACTAAGGAATTTTGGAGCAGTTCTCTCTTACTAGGGAAACAGAGAGACAGATTAAGGAGAGAAAGAAGGAGGAGGAGAGCAGGAAGAGGGGGACAACTCTAGGGTTATAGACAAGGTAGTCAGAGGCTAACTACTATAACACTAGTATACCCTAATAGAAGGAAAACTAAGAACTTATAGCAAGGAAGCTATTAGAGAAGGAGGGGAGGTTTCTACTTAGGAATAGGTTTCCTACCTTATATAGTAATTTATATAGACATAAACCCGTATAGGCCGGAGGGCACTATAACGGGTAAATAAATTATCTATCTATCTATCTATCTATCTATATATAAAGGGAAACCCGAGTAGATAAAAACCCTTCCCGCCCCCTACTTCTCCTTATCTAGATTAGCTTTCCCTCTAAACATACGTAGCCTATGTCACTACCCCGTTAGCCCCCGCTCCTAGCCGGTCTTATCGCGCTACGCCGTATCCTCTCTTCCTATACTACTCCTACTAGGCGGTACTGTTCTAGCTAGCCCTTCTCTAGTATCTAGTTCGTAATACGCCGTAGGTCCTTAACGTTATTAAGAAGTACCCTAATCGTCCGGTTCCTCGCCTTTACTATCTACTCCCCCCTTCCTAGCGACTACCTCGGATAGACGAGGAGTACGTACCGTACGTTCTAGGAGTAATAGTCGTAGGGGTAGCTAGTATTCGTATATTCTAGAACCTTCCTCTATAATAGGTACCCCTAGAGACCGATATATTCGCATCGTAGTTAGGTTACTATACTACTCTATCCTCTCGTAAGGCGGTAGTAGATAAGCTTCGGGGGGTACTTAACCGCGGATTTCGTAGCTAACTATTCCTTAGGTTATCCCGCTAGCTAAGGGCGTCTACTATACCCTATAACCTAGTTGTTCTACCTCTCTTTCTATAGTTGCTCTATAAACGATTTCTTACCTTCCTATCGTATTACTAGCTATTCGTCCCTTACTCGGTAGTTCGGCTCGTTTCCGGGTCGAATACCCTTATACGCTAGTACTAATTCGCGGGCCCTTACGACTATACTAGCAATGACCTTCTATACTAAGTACTATACCGACTTACCTAAGTAGGAGGTCCGTAGTCCCTAGATATATAGGTCGATCGGCGGTATAGCGGTCTCGTACTAAAGTATCCTTATTAGTATCGACTTATATACCCCGGTAACCTTCCTTAGGCATTAGTTTTAGATCTTCGCTAGCGGCGCGACGAGTCCCTTCGATAGGTAGGCCCTCTCGCCTAAGGACTATACTTAGCTACTATAGGTAAGGACTAGCCGTATAATAGCCGTATATAGAAGTCGTAACTACCGGAAGTCTGCCCCCTATATAGACGTAGTGAGCCTCTAGTATAATACTATATTCTGTTTAACTTTCCGTAATATTGCCTATACGTACTTCCTCTACCGTAGCGCCGGGTCTACCTATAGTCCGAGGATCCTAAGCTAATTTGCCGGGTTAGTCGTATACCCCTATATCTAGATAGAAGCTTGTATATTATAGAACCGTAGCCGGCGCGTAAAGTATATTAGATTGTACTTTTCTAGGGCAAACCGAGCCCCGTGCCTCCTAGCCTAGTCCTTATAGATCTTATACTTCTCTTCTAGTAGCCTATAGTTCTCCTTAGTCGAGGAAGACTACGCTAGGATGTTCGTATCGTCTACGAAGCCGCTCGTAGCGGTGTTCTAGGATTCTAGGGCTAGGAGTAGCGTCGCTATAAAGAAGAGGAACAGAATAGGTACTAGCGTTAAGGCTTACGGGATTCTAGTATAGACTACTTAAAATGGGCTTCTGTACTAGCCGACTAGGATCGACGTACTACGGTTTTGGAGGTAGGACCGTACGAAGTTAATAAGCCACTTAGGGAGTCCCTTCGACCTTAGGATATAGAGTAGCCGCGGGTATAATACGTAGTCGAAGGCTCCCGATATGTCTAGACTAAGTAGGGATACTACCTTGTCCCTATTCTTATACTAGATAGCCTTTACCTAAGAGGTAATAAGTTCTATCGCGGATAGCGTCGATCGCTATAGGCGCGTACCTATCTAGGTGTCCGGGAGTAGGGAGTATTCCTCTACCGCCTCGGAGAGTCTCGTTATAACTAGCTTCTTAAGCGCCTTCCTAAGAGTATTAAGGAGCGCAATTAGGCGGTACGACTTTACCTACGTATAGTCTTCCTTTTACGGCTTACGTAGGACTACTGTCGTCGATTGTTTAAATACTATCGGGTAGTATCCGGTCTGTAGGTAGGCGTTAAAGATCGCTATAACTACTAGGGCTAGTTGATCTCTACACTTCTTTACTAGCTCGTTTAGGATCCTATCCGGCCCCGGGGCTTTCTTCGCCGGCAACTTCCTTAGTATAGCGGCAACTTCTCCCTCGGACACCTCCTATTAGACCGTAATACTAGGGGCTAGGGGAGTAGAGCTATTTATATCGCTTATATTAGCCTCGACTAGGGGCGGGAAGAACTTACTAGCTAGTAGACGCGCCTTGGCCTCGGGGTCGCTAACCGGGCTACTAGGCGGTTATAGCGCTAGGATAGAGAAGGAGGGGCCCTATATAGGGTCCTATCGGGCCCATTTTGCTAGCTTCTATATCCTCTCTAGCTTACCGGCAATTTCTTCTACTATAGCCCTCTAGCCGACTACTTTCTCCCTCCGTATTATAGCTTTCTTCTATTAGTATGCCTCCCTATATACGTTCTAGGCCTCCTCGCTATAGCTGCTCGTCTATACCCGGCGGGCTCTCCTTACTTCTCTTACTACCGTAGTGCACTCCGGCGTCTAGTATAGTTTAGACTATGTCGTTAGTTAGGCAAGCGGAACGTAAAGTAAGGTCGCTTTTCTTATTTCGTCTATCAACCTCTAGACTGCCTCGTCTCTCTCGTCTTTACTATTATATTACTACTACGCGATCTAGACTAGCCTCTTAGAGTTATCGAGGTACGCCTAGATATTAGCCTAGTAGGCCTTTCCCTAGTTTAGCTTAGGGGTTCTCGCTAGTATACGTTATATCTATATCGTAATAGAGGTCCTGACTAGTATATAGTCTAACGACGCCTCGAGTTTATATTCGATCCTATAGTAGGTTACTATATAGTAGTAGCTATCTAAGATCTAGGAGAGGTCGATCGTACCTTAGAGTCCCCCTCTCTTCTAGGTACCTAGGTCCTTCGGGGTATTAAGGGCAATTACGTTACTCGCTATTAAGTCGGGTACTTCGTCGGCTATAGGGTACGGCTATATAAGGCTTTCCTAGGAAGGGTAGTATATATTAAAGTCTCCTACTACGATATAGTACCCTTGTCTCTTAAGCGTACTATCTAGGTGTCTATAGACCCTAAGGTCGCGGCTAGACCTCGAACCTAGCGGTTATATATATAGGTTGTATATCTAGGTACTACCTACGTAGAGAGAGGTAATATCGCCCCCGCCTTCTTCGTCTACGTAGTACACTACCTCCTAGTCGGATTCTAGTATGTCCTTACTAATATAGAAGTACGTACGGGGTCTACCGTCGCCTCGTAGGTATATCGTATAGCCTAGTAACTTATAGGTCGTTAGTCTCTTATAGTACGGGTTAATCTATAGCTCCTAGATTACTAGGACGTAGTAGACGTACGGGTCCGCCTCGTATAGGAAGTGGTTCTAGACTATATCCTTACTATAGTTAACGTTGTACTAGATAATACTAAGCGTGTCGAGGCTAGCTCTCGTTATCTACAATCATTTTCTCTATAATGTCCTATGTCCTACTACCTTATACGTCCTAGTCTACGCCTATTAGCTATATACTAAAGGGGAGCCGGGCCTAGTAAGATTCCCTCGCCGTAGCTAGTAGAGTACGTAGCCTCCCGTACGCCCTAGGTTACGTATCCTTTATATTATTCTCGGCCCTAGAGCGCTTATACCCGACCGCCGCTAGCTAGTTCCGGTATAGGCTAGCCTTACGGTCGCCGTAGAATCTTAGGGCGACGCTTCTGTTTATAATTGCCTTGTTTCTCGCTAGTTTTCGCTATAGGCATTCCGCGCTATACGATAGGTAGTGCCCCGGACAGTTCGCGTACCGTCTCGTAGCCGATATATAGTTCCTAGACATATAGTCTCCTATATAGTTCGAGTAGGCCTACTTATTTATATACGTATAGGTTTGGTGTCTATACTATTAGCATTTAAAGCATTAGAGGACACGAAAGGATAAGGAGTGCTTTTCTACTATCTTAAGTCTATATTACTAGATTAGGCCTTGTTTTATCGCTAGATCCGCCGCTTTCGCGTCTTATAGCTATACTATTAGCGCCGAGGCCTTCTTGCCTTCTAGCCATTTCCTATAGAGCCAAGTCGCCTTCTAGATTAGAGAGTTAAGAGTGACCGGGTTGTCCTCTTAGAGAGTACGTAGGTGACCTTAGTTAGTTAGGTCGAACTCCTTAGGTATATCGTAGACTAGGATCGTAAATTACTTCGTTAAGACCTTCGCTAATACCGTAACCTTAGATACCTACTATAGCTATACCTCTAGGTACCTCCTAGTAGTAGTAGAGCTAGTATAGATCTATAGAGTGCTATTAGACTATTAGTTCACTACGACTACCCCTAGTTAGTTTATTCGTTAGGCGAGCTCCTTATTCGATAGCTTTATAACTTCGGCCTAGTCTTCCTTTACTATAATACGGATCGTAACTATATCGTGCGTTAGGCGGGGGCCTAGTATCGATACCGCGACCGATACCTAGCTATAGGGGTGTTAATTCCGGGTGGCCTTACTAATCGCCTAAGACGTCGTCCTTATTTCTTATTACCCTCGGTAATATAATAGTATAAGCGCCGTACGTAGCTAAGTGATTGTTACCTATAGAGACCGGTATAGGAGCTGATCGTTAGTTTCTATACTTTTTACGTCCTCTATAAGTTAGTACTAGTTGTCTTAGGGGAGCTTTGCCTATAGAGCCGTAGGCGCCGGTAGTACCGTAGCCTAGGCTACTATTACCTAGGAGTTACCTAATATAGCTAGGCACCTCCGCGGCGTTTAGAGATAAAGAAATAGGGCGAAGAGAACTTTAAGCTATCTAAATTAAATAAGGTAGAACTCCCTTAATTCTAGGGGTAGTGGCCTACTTTATAGATCGTTAGAATAGCCTTAATAAGAGCTTTCGAATATGTCGTATTTCGGGGTCAACCTCCGTCGTCTATATCGTCTATCGATAATATACTCTAGAGGTAGATATTAGCTTCGACCTTCTTTATATTAAGTAGAAGTAGTATAGTTCTTAGTAAAAGTAGCCCGCTCGGTAGTATAGCCCGCCCGGTAGTAAAGTACGTTATAATCTTTAAGATATATTAAATAGGTTCGGATTAATAGTAGCGGAGTAGAGTAAGAGATTAATCTTTAACTAACTAATAGTACGAGTATATAGCAATATATTAGGAACTAATATGTTAATTATATTAGATGTCTATCTAAGCTAAAGGGGAGAGAAGGTATCTCCTTATAAGCTAAGTCATTATAGATACCTTAGGCTATGTTACCGTACCGGCGTATATTTACTTAAACCCGCGGGTACGTACCTAGACCTCGCGCCTACTAACTAATTCGACTAGCGGCTTAGCGCCCGTATATAACTCTCGCGCCCTCCGCGCCTCCCTTAGATAGAACATCTATTCGACTTATACCTTACCTAACTACGTACTTATACCTACTTATAACACTTCGAATAGATTATTACTAACGTATAGAGAGATATAAGAAGCTATATTCGGGAGATTATAGAGAAATCGCGATAGTATACGAGGAAGTACTAAGACTAGGTGTCGTACTCGCTAAGTCGTACCTTAAAGTAGATTATAGCTAATATAGTAATAATAGTAAGATAGACCGGTACCGGCGTACTAGGCGTAAGTATAGAGAATACGGACAGATGCGTTCATCGCGCGTCCCTTAATAGATTGTCCTTCTTTACCCTACTATCCGATCAGCCCGATAATAATAGCGTAAACCCGGTAACGTAGACTTAAGGACGTAAAGAGGATATCGTAAATAGGCTCCTCGACGATAATAACTAGTACTATAAGTAGTATAAGAAGGTGTTCGACTAACTTAAGGCAATTAAGGAAGAGGAGGTCGAGATAGAGCTAAACTTAGCTAACCTATATAGGGCGGAGTTTATCGAGAATAAGATAGAAGATAAGGGTACTAAGGTACCGAGGAAGAGGAGGGTTACTATTAATGACTTCTAGGAAGCCTTCGACTTGTTAAACGGGTTAAATATAGATAAGTTTGAGGAGACGGTTAATAACTATCCCTAACGTACTTTACTACCGAGCGGGCTATACTACCGAGCGGGCCACTTTTGCTAAGAACTATACTACTTCCACTTTAATTACGACGGTATCTTAATACGACGACATCCTATAGAATCGTTACTAGGAGGTCAATTCCTCTTCAGATTCTTCGCTATCTAGTAAGTCTACTTAATAGGTACGTACGTTATGCCCTGACTTGCTACATCGCTTATAGCGTCGTAGCCTTAGTACTAGCCGAACACTATCTAGAGACTCTCTACTTACTTCCTACCTCCTAGTATCCTCTAGAGGTATTAATTACGACGCCTTATCGAAGGTTACAGACCCTCTAGACTAAATATACTTGCGCTTTCGTGCTTTTTGCTATATAAGGGCCTCGTTAGACTTACGTAGCTTACTAATCTCGCTTCGTATAAGAGCTATCTAATACGCTATCTCTCTACTCCCTTTTATAAGCTAAAACACCCCTTCCTATAACAAGTTTAGCGATAAACCTGCCCGGGCACGCATTCTGTTCGTTACTAGTGTCGATTAAGAGTCGAATTCTTTTGTAGTTCGTAGTGTCTTCGACTCCTAAGGGGTAGAGTCCGGAGCTAGAGGGGTTAGCGTACGTAGCTTAATATTAAGCTTGTCTATTACTACCTATAGATTAAATAGAACTAAACTAGCGCCTCTAAAGCTCGATAGGATATTCTCCTGTCTAAATATAGCGTTATAGGCTACCCGGAAGGCGCGTAGGAACTCTACGTTATTAATATAAGTAATACGCTAACGTACTAAGCCCGAGAGCTAAGTACCGTATACCTTCTTTAAAGGCGAATAGTAACCTATATCTAATAGCTAGAGTAAGTACGAGGCGTACGATAGTGTATATAGGGCTAAGATCTTATATTCCTTATATAGATTCTAGAATGCCTTCGAGTTATAGCTCTCGTAGCTATCGATAATAAGTAGTCTCTATACCTTAGTCGTACGAGCTATAGTATACTTCTAGAAATGCTCTAGCTACCGTATACCGAACTTATTATTAGTCTAGCCGTTCTCTATTAGCCCGATTATCTAGTTTAGACCTAAGTTACCGTCTTAGTACTAGGTACTAATATACTATTTACCTATAAAGATAACGTAGGGTAGGAGCGCTATTCCGTCTATATAGATAGTCTTAATTACTGTTACCTATTCTCTATTGCCCTATTAAACGACCTTCCTCTTTCTACTACGCCTTTCTGAACCCGTCACGACGCTCTAAGACGTAATGACACCTATTATAAACCCTTTCTCGTCGAAGTTATAGGTGTCCTAGTTAAGGATGCTATACTTCTTCTTTATATTACGTATAAGTAAGAATCACCTCTTAATAACGTCTAGATCTTCTATTAGGGCTCGCTAACGATCGTATCTACGTGTTATACGAACCTTTAGCTCACGATGCCGCCTAATAAACCTGTCTGTCTAATTAAGACTAGCAGGCTTAAGACCCTTCTCTTATAGTAATAAATCGGCTATTGCTCGTATACTAGCCTTTAATAGCGGGAAACCTCTAAGATCTAGCTCGAGTATATACTTAAGTATTACCCTCTCTTCTAGCTCTATAAGCTTCTTCGAATTAGGCTCGTAGTCACCCCGAGGAGGTCGTATATTTAATCGATACCCTAGTGTAGTTCGAGACGCGTCGTATACCTTTATAGCAAGTCGATTCGTGATTATCGCGTCGCGTTTCGTGGCCTAGACAGCTAAGGTCAGTTTGGCCTTGTTTGAAGATAATATACGCTATAATAGTGGTTATATAGCTATATCTATAGAAGTAGTATAGTTCTTAGTAAAAGTAGCTCGCTTAGTAGTATAGCCCGCTCGGTAGTAAAGTACGTTAGTAGATCTATAAGATCTATTAAGAACATATAGGCCGTAGGTCAAGCATATAGGTATAGCTATGTTATATAACTAGATCACGTGACTAGGGTTTACTAGCCTATAGGCTAGTAAACATCCGGACACCTAGTATCTACCTATACTAACACTAGCGATACTATATATAGATATACGCTATCCTATTAGGTCCTTCTTTATCTTTCGTATAATCCGCTGTCTTTTATTACTACGTAACTCGTACCTATTTAATAGGTTATAAGCCCGGGTTAGTAACTCGGTGTTTTACCCTCGACAAAGTCGTATTAGAGTTATTCCTCTTTAGAACAAAAGGAAGACAGACTAGAGGCCGCACCCGCCTTATATAGAAAGCTATAGCCGTGCTATAGGTGTATATAAGACGTAAAAGAGCCTAGTAAGGCACTATTAGACTCCGAGTTAGGGAGCCTATACTAATACCTTAGACAAGTAGGCGAGCTTACTAAGAAGAGTCGCTCTCCGGACATCGCGTGTATATCGACTAACTGTTTATTCTCAGAGAGCCGTAGTGTCTTAGAAACCCCCTCTACTAAGAGAGTTACGCTATAGTGTCTTAGTACTAATATAATCCTTCGACTTTCCTCCTCTTCCCGGCGGATAGCTATCCTCTCCGCTATTAACCTCGCGTTCGGTTTATCCTATTTCGATCCGATCGCGTACGACCGAATATATTCTTCTACCTAAGGGTAGCTAACCTATCCCTTAACTTACAAAAAATAGAGGACGAGACTAGGTTCTTAAGAAAGAGAGTAGCACCTATTCTAATAATAGAGAACTACGAAACATAGTTCAAGCTAATAAGAATACACCTAGTATTAAAGTAGGTTGACTAGGTCCTTAAAGACATTATTACGGACATTCCCGCTATAACCCTATCTATAGCGGCACCCTCTATATTATCGGAGTCATCCCTTCCTTTAGATTAAGCGATAAGGAAGGCATCGTATAGATGGTATAATATAACGGCCCTATATAAGATATATATCTGTCTGTCGACAGATAATTAAGAGATAATATACGAGATCCGGTATATAAAGGAGTTATAGGAATAGGCTAAAGCTAAATATAAGAGAAGACTTCTCGCTACTAGAAGAAGTTTGCTTTAGTAATACACTAATTTTGTGATAATAGAGGACTAGTTAATAGATGACGCCTAGTAGGAGCTTAGCTCAATTATAAGGAGGGCTATTTTGATCTCGCCTTAGTTCTAAGATATCAAGACTAAGGACAGAAAGATCTAGTAACTCTTAGTAGCTCTACTAGACTCATTTGGCTTAATTCGCGATACAATTAATGCCTAGGTGAATCTCTCACTACAAGACATTCTTATAATTCTTAGGGAGAAGCAAGAATCAATAATTTATTAAGGGATAGCTATGTTTGCTAAGAAGAGTTTCTAGGGCAAGCTTACGTACTATCTCTATAATAGTGACCATTTGATAAGCAAGTGCCTATACCTTTCTATAGCTTAGTAGGCTATTAGGAACAAGGACAAACTAGCTAGGGTTACCTACCCTACTAAGAGACAACCGTTACTACCTCGTAGGAGGTCATTATTACTAAACCTTCGTAATGTCCTTAAGGTAATAACGGATATTATAAAGTAGATAAAGGAGAGCCGTAAGCTAAAGGCCTCCTCTAGTAAGAAGCCTATAAGGGCCTATACGACCTAGGAAGACGTATTAGACTCTAAGATACTATTAGAAGATAATGATATTAATGAAGTTACCTATTAAATAGGTACGGGTGGATAGTAGCGGAGTGGAGTAAGAGATCAATCTTCAACTAACTAATAGTACGAGCATATAGCAATATATTAGGAACCAATATGTTGATTGTGTTAGATGTCTATCTAAGCTAAAGGGGAGAGAAGGTATCTCCCTACAAGCTGAGTCATTGTGGATGCCTTAGGCTACTAGATCACTTCCTGATTGTTAACTCCCTTTGAGATGCTACATCTTAACACTCCTACTTATCTCGTATAGGAGGTTACAGTCTGCTCACTTCCTGTCAATAGTACTTGGACCTTTTTATGACAGGTTTAGCTAGCTTACAAACCTCTAGAAGTGTGGACCAGTCTTTGGTTTTGTAAACCCGTCTGTAACTATCTCAGAGGTTGGGGTGTACTCAACAGCAATAAGCCTCTTCTACTAAAGTTTCCTAACAGCGTTATAGGCAATGTCAATGTGCTTCGACTTGTTATGAACATATGTATCTTTCACCAGGGTGAGGGCAGCTTGATTGTCACCTCTTAATTGGACTGGTCTCAAATTTGATACAGTCTCCTAGTTTCTAGTGATTCTTGGTTAATAGGAACAGTCTCCTACTAACTGTGGACAATCTATTTCTCTTAGCAGTGAAGCTAGGAATTAGGACTGCTTCGTATATACATTTATAGCTATGTATTCAGCCTCTATTGTAGATGTTGCTACAGACTTTTACTTCTTGCTCATCCAAGAAACTGGTGCCCTATAGAGGAAGAAGACATACCTAAGGATTGAGACTCTGTCTACTTTGTCTATTGTATAATCAGAATCACAGTATCTAATAAGGTGTCCTTTTCTAGACTTTGAGAACTGAAGTCCTAGATCAGGGTATGATCTTAGGTACCTAGTGATCTTCTTCAAAGCCTTCATGTGGTAGGTGGATAGGTCACTCACAAATGAGCTCATCCTTCCTAGGGCAAAAGCAATGTCTAGCCTTGTGATTGTTACTAGCCACATCTAAGTACCATTGATACTCTAGTACTCTACCTTGTCACACCTCTTATCTATGTGGCTTGAAGGTTTAAGGGCCTTATAGCTGTCTATAGGTGAGTGTGTAGGTGCTGCCTTCTTATAGTTCATTCCTATCTTAGCTAGGCTGTCCCTAACAAAGTGTCCTTGGTCAAGTTTCAGGATTCCTCTCTTCCTGTCCCTTATGACTCTTATACTAAGGATCTTTTCAGGTTCACCTAGATCTTTGATCTTGAAGATCTTGCTAAGTTCTCTTTTGAACTAGAGAACATCTATCAACTTTAGTGCAGCAATTGGAATGTCATCTACATGTATAAGGATTATGATCTCCCTCTTCTTATAGATAAGTAGGCATAGATCCACTTCTGACTATGTGAATCCAATCTCTCTAAGCTTTGACACATAGAGTTGATTCTAATCTCTAGCTGCTTACTTAAGTCTATATAAGCTTTTGAGGATTTTGAACACTATGTTTAGTAGAAGCTCAACTCCTAGTAGTGGTAACATAAAGATGTCTTCATAGAGGGTGCTTTCTATGAATGCATTGTTCATATCTACTTAGTGAAGATGAAGATCCTTCTTACACACAATAGCTATAAACACCCTAAGGGTGTCCTGTCTTACTATAGGTGTAAATGTCTCTATAAAGTCAACACTAAACTTCTATAAGAAGCCCCTTGTAACTAGTCTAGCCTTGAACTTTTCAATAGCTCTACTAATACTTCTCTTAATATCAAAGACCCATCTTGATGTAACCAGATTTGCTCCTTTGAGTAGAACAGAATTTTCCTAGGTGTTATTACTCTATAGAGCATCTAGTTCCTTTTGGATTACTTCCTTCTAAAGATGTCCCCATTTCTTATCATTTATAGCATCCTTATAGGATTTTGGAATTAGGACCTCTTACTTATATATAATAGCTTCTATAGTTACTACGAAGGCTATTTCCTTAACTTCTTCTAGGAATTTGCTATCCTATAGTATTGAACTGTCTACTGATTATATAGCTATAAAGAAAGCTTAGTGAAAAGCAGTAAGGTTCTCTAAGAGGTCTATTGCTTCTCCTACTTTAGTAGTTAGTTCGGGCTTAGGGACTATAGATTTAAGGGCTTTCTATTTCATATTATAGCCCTTAACATTATAGTCAGCCTTTCTCTTTCTAAGGGATGATTTAGGGACCGTTACTTATAATCTAGTAACGTCTAATTCCTAGGGATCTAGGGAGCTTCTCTTAATTAGCTAATCGATTTTCTGAAATTCCCCTACGTTCTCCGGAGGTTAGGGAAGTTACATAAACAGCTTTCTCGGCTAACCGACTTTAGGGCTCTTAATTAGCTGATCTATTTCGGGGATGCTCTAATAGATGCCTAAATAGTAGGTAGATTGTCCTAAGGATACGTTCTTCCTCGGCCTTCCTAAGGGCTTCCTAGCTAGTATACTGCTTAGTAGATTCAATATTAGAATCTTAAGACCTATATCACCTCTAGGCTAGTCCTTAAAGAAGTCTGTATATGTGTGTTATTTAACAGCTCTTATGTCTAGTTCCTAAAAGAGCTAGGCTTTAGCTATGTTTTTAACATACCTAATAAATACTGCTTCTTTACCCCTATTTATTAGCTTGTCACTTCTTACCTATTAAGGTTAGGATCTTGTGTCTATATAGACAATAGCTTTGCATCCCTAAACTTTCAAATAGTTGATGGTCGGTTTGATACTATCAAAAGCCTTATCTAGTAAAACCTTGAACCTATCGTAATCAAGGCCATTTAGTAGTTTGTTCCTTATATAAGTTTGGGCCTCTAGTACTTTAGGCCAAAATTTAACCGGCATTTTAGCCTCTTTAAGCATTGCCCTTATAGAGTCCTCTGAGGTTTGTATTGACCTCTTAACTAGTCCATTCTATAGAGAGTTGTATGCCTTAGTCGGCTCGAGCCTAATCCCTAAATCCTTCTCCTACTGCTTTACTAATATAATAAGTTCTTTTGTATTATTAAGTCTTACTGCTTTTAGCTACGCTAATAATTTCCTCTCTACTTTGATCTTCTAGTTCTAGAGAGTAACTAGAGCATCTTCTCTTTTCCTAAGAGGAAAGGTCCACTTCTTCCTAGAGAAGTTGTTAACAATCTTAAGCTAGTATTTGAATCCTAGTCTTAAGATTAGTAGTAGGCTATATATGTCAATAGATATAAGGGTAAGTCTTTTAGGTCTTCTCTCTATAACTTTGCCTTTATACTTCTTTATCTTTGCTATTAAACATACTCTATACTAGTGAAAGCTATCCTTAGGGATAGGAATAGGTTCTTTTAAGTCTATTACCTTATGAAGATTCTGGAGCAAATTCTTCCTAAAGTATACAAATCTTCTATACTAAAGCTCCTACTACTTCAGGTCGGTCTTTAATTAAGCAGTTACAAAGGCATTCTCTATAAGTAGTGCATATAATGAGTAATGTGCCCGTTCTTATAGGAGAGGAGAAATCTTATTAATGAATAGAACCCCCCTAAGGAGCTTTGTCTAGACAACAGTCTCACTAGAGGGGGAAACAAGAGAAAATGATAGAGGTTGTACACTAAACTACTTGCTAAACTAGTTCTATAAAACTAGGTTTACTCCTAGCTTAGGTACAAGTAGGACATCTTCTAAAACAACTTTTCTACTAGCTCTCCTACTCATCTCTACATTCCTAATATAAGTGGCCAATAAAAACCCACCTCCTACTTTGATCCATTTCTTCCTTATTAAGGGAGTTATAGATCTAAAGAGGTAGCTTTAGTTAGTTATATAGGATAAAGCATAGGAGTTAAGTAACTACTCTAACGAGTAGAACTTACCTTAGACTTCTATAGTTAAGTGAGCCACTTCATCATACTTATTATCATCAGACATTGTCTCTAGGGATGAGCTATATAAGTCACGTGACTGTTAGGCGGAAAAACCTTTTCTAGTCTTCTTTGCTTTAGAGGTATAAGACTAGGCCTAGTTCTTCTAGAGTAATAGTATGTTAGAGCTGAGTTTCTTCACCATTTTCTTAAGTTCTTCTATAGAGGACTTCTCTCTTAGTGTCCTCCTTGAAGTGGGTAGTAGAGTTCTCTTCTTCTTAACATATGTTATATTCTAGGAAGATAGTAGTTAGGAATAAGATCTAAGGACCTTTCTTACCTTAGGCAAACTAGAGCAGTCCTTGATTAGATGATCCTTCTTATAGAGAAGGTAGGAGAGTGGTCTTACTAGACCTAAGGGCTTGACCCAGGTGGCTACTATGCTATACTTAGCCTTAGAGGGATCTAACCTAGCTTCTTGAGCTTTAAGGATCTTTAAGGTCCTTTTATAATCTATCTTTGGCTGAGCTATAATAGTATCCCTAGCTATATAGTAGTTAGGTAGCAGTAAGCTTAAGAGCTAGGTCATCCTCATATTAGCTTTCCTATAATACTAACCCTCTAGGTCAACATTAGCAATACTTTTTCTAAGAGAAACTAGGTGTGTCTATATAGATCTAATAGTGAACTCTTCACTTATCTTAAAGGTCACAAATTGCTTTATAAGCTTATATATATAGGTTAGTAGCACCTAGCTATACTTATTCTAGAGATATACCCACTTCTTAGTAGCTCTTCTAGATTTATATAAGCCCTTAAGCTCAAATTCATCTTCTTCTATAATCCTACTAAGGATACTGAAGTTGTACACTATATTATGTCTTGTCTATATTAGCGTATTAAGGATCTCTTTAGTTATAGCCTCTTCTTAGAGTTTTAGAGTCTTGCCCTTGATGTTATTAAAAGACACTTCTATTAGGTCATCAATTGTAAAGAATGCTAATTAGCTCTCTATCTTATATCTCTAAAGGTTGAACTATCTCTTCTAATTGTCCCTCCTAGGAATTAGGATTTTGCCTCCCTTCTCCTCTATCTTCTCTTAGTATAAATCTATAATAAATTGGATGTAATGAAACAAGGTGTGTATGTTCCAAGGTAGTGGCTTAGATCCTACTAAGGCTTCTAGTGTAGAATAGGAAAGTTCGTAGGTATAGATACTAAGGCCTACTTAGTAAAGTAAAGAAGGAGCGGTATAAGGTCTCGGGGCTAGGACATAGGTCTGTCTCTCCTAGCAGAGCTTCAAATGACTTACTTAAAGTCCTTCTTAATAGTATCTCGATACAGTTCTGCCTATAGAGCATCTTTAAGGTATTGGCTATAAGTAAGCCGTATAGAGTCCTTGTCTAGGTTACCTATTACTTAGTATCGAACTAAGCTCCTTAATAGGATAGACGGGGTAGACTTCTGATTCCTAGATATTTTCTACTACGATAGCAAGGGATACAAGTAACCTATACTAATATAGGTTGCTCTTATTCCTACACAAACCCGGGCTTATAACCTATTAAATAGGTACAGGTAGATAGTAGCGGAGTGGAGTAAGAGATCAATCTTTAACTAACTAATAGCACGAGTATATAGCAATATATTAGGAACCAATATATTGATTATGTTAGATGTTCATCTCAGCTAAAGGGGAGAGAAGGTATCTCCCTATAAGCTAAGTTATCGTGGATGCCTTAGGCTACTAGATCACTTCCTAATTATTGACTCCCTTTAAGATGCTACATCTTAACATTACCTATTCTACTATAGAAGCTAAGGGTAAGTACCCCTCGTCCGAGTAGTTACTTGACTCTTGTGCTTTATAATATATAACTAATTAAGATTTACTATTTAGGACACTAAAGCCTCTTTAAAAGAGGATGTAGATCAAGGTTAGGGGTGGCTATCTATAAGCTACATATATAGGAAGTATAGTAATAGGTAGTCCTTCTAGAAAGCAAATTGTCTTAGAAAGTGTCTTGTTTGTTCCTAGCCTTAGAGTTAGTCTTGTTTCGTAGAATTAGTTTAGCTAATAGTTTACTATCTAACTACCTAATTTCACCCTAAAATCCTTATCTAGTAAACCCGTTATCTAGACTAAACTTCGAGGAGGAGTACCGTTTATCTACTCGATCTCGGAAATTTTTAAGCTATAGTATACTAGTATACTCTCTTAAGAACGTAACGGCACCGCTATAGCTAATACTAAGTCTAAAGATTAGTAGGAGCTATAGTATAGAAGATGTACACACCTTAGCAAGGGACTACTAAGAAACCTTTATAGAGTCACTAATAAGAAAGATCCTATCCCTATTCCTTCTTAATACCTAAGTTATAAGGTATACTCCCTTACTAATATAAGGAAGTTTAAGGGACCTACTATAGAGAGAAAAGGAGAAAGGCTAGCCCTTATCTTTATTAACATCTATAGGCCTTTTTAGGGCGTAGTCTCTAGGCTAGGATATAAATATTGGCTTGAGATTATAGACAACTTCTCTAGGAAGAAGTGGGTAATCCCTTTAAAGGCTAGGAGCGACGCTCCTATAGCCCTACGGGATTAGAAGGTCTAGGTATAACGGTAGTCAAGGTGCTTTCTGTCTACGATCCGTAGTGATAGTATAAAGGAAATTCTCGCCTTACTAAGAGAGTAGGAGAAGGAGTTTAGTACTTAGATAGACACAACTAATGCCTATAACTCCCTTTATAATAGACCTATAGAAAGGTCAATTCAAGCCTCTAAGAACACAGTCCGGGCTATACTTAAGGACTCTAGTATACTAGTTAAGTTCTAGCTAGAAGCTTTATAAGTACAGACTATAATTAGAAATAGACTGCCTAATAGTCCGATTATTAATAGTATTACACTTTTACTAGAAGAAGCCTTTACTAGCTAAGTACCGTTAGTCGACTATTTCTGTGTCTAGAGATATAAAGCTATAGTCTATATAGACCTAAGAGCCTAACCTTAAGGCTTAAGGAGAGATAAGTTGATAAACCGAGGGAAAGAAGCCGTGTTTATAGGCTACTTAGAAAACACTACAAAACAATAGCTGTTCTAGGATCCCGACATAAAAGCTATAAAAGCGTATAGTCACGTCGACTAGTTTAAGAATAAGAAGGGGGAAGATATAGATCTTGGTATCACCTTTACTAACTAGCCGAGTCGAGCGCTATAGCGTAATCCTATTAGGAGGAAGCCCTTTAGGGCGAAATTTCCCGATAGGGGATTGTTAGAGACACCGTTACGAAGGCTAGGAGAAAATATTAAGGCGGTTTCAATACTATCGAAGGCCGATAACGGTAGATCTATACAGAACCTACCTAAGTTATTAACACTATAACAACCGCTGTTTATATAACTTCCCCCTCCCC
This sequence comes from Fulvia fulva, assembly GCF_020509005.1. Taxonomy (NCBI): domain Eukaryota; kingdom Fungi; phylum Ascomycota; class Dothideomycetes; order Mycosphaerellales; family Mycosphaerellaceae; genus Fulvia; species Fulvia fulva. The sequence goes on from NC_063012.1 coordinate 4,397,399, forward strand.
TAAAGGATATTAGGGAATACTAGAAGTTTAGAGATTAGGGTACTCTAATAAAAGAAAAAGAAGATGTCGTTTAGTTCGACCTATCCGAACACCTAGCGCTACCTTAGGTTATAGGCATCAAGAGGTTAAGGGGGGACGGAGATAATAACTCTTAAGAGTATAAGGCTAAACACTATAAGGCTCTTATTACCTAGATGTTCTATCTAGACCCTATAATAAGCTAGGTAGAGGAGATTCTAAACAACGTAGAAGAATATACATTTGCTACTATTAGGTAGGCTATAGCCTATTAGTAGAAAGTACTAATCCTAAAGTCCTATAAGACAGCCGTAGGAGACCCCGAATAGGGATATATATAGAAAGAGGTAATCGAGAACGAACTTATTGCCTTAGTAAGCAATAACACCTAGGAAGTAGTTGTACCGCCAAAGGGTACGAATCTAATTACTTCTAGGTAGGTCTTTAATATAAAAAGAATAATTAGTAGAGCTATTAAGAAGTTTAAGGCAAGACTAGTTATAAGAGGGTTTTTATAGAAATATAGGGTTGACTTCGAAGAGACCTTTATACCTACTATTAGACATAATACTCTCCGAGTATTTATAGTAGTAGTTTATAAGAGAAATCTCGAGATGTACCTAGTAGATGTGAATAATGCTTTTACCTAAAGTAGCCTTCTTAAAGACATCTATATAATCCCACCTATAGGAGTTAAAGCACCTCTAAACATAGTATTTAAGGTCCTACGAAGCCTTTATAGGCTTAAGTAAGCAGCTAGAGACTAGAACAAGCTCTATGTTACGAAGCTAGAGAAGATTAGATTTACCTAGTCCTAGGTAGATCTATACCTACTTATCTATATAGATAGAGACCTTATAGTCCTTACCTATATAGATGACATACCTATTATAGCTCCGAAGCTATTAGATGTTTAGTAGTTTAAGGCTAAGCTTAGAAAAGTGTTTAAGATTAAAGATCTTAGTAAACCTATAAAGATCCTTAGAATAAGGATTATAAGAGATAGGTCCTAAGGCACTTTAAAGCTTAATTAAGGACACTATGTCTACGCTAACTTAGCCAAGATAAACATAGCTAGAGAGAAGGCTACGCTAACCTACTTACCTATAGAGAGCTACGAGCATTTAGTACCTACGGCTCCTATAGATAAGAGGTGTAACAAACAGGATTACTAGAGCCACAATAGTACCTAGATATAGCTAATGACAATGACAAGGCTAGACTTAGCATTCCCCCTTAGAAGAATTAGCTTATATATTGCTAATCCCTCGTAGTAGTATATAAAGGCTTTAAAGAAGCTCTCCCGATACCTACGGTCGTACCTAGACCTAGGTCTTATATATAGAAAGGGAGGGGGCAATCTCTAGGGATACTCGGACTCTAACTACGCTATAGACAAAGTGGATAGAGTCTTAATTCTAGGATGCGTATAGTTCCTTTATAGATCACCTATGTCCTAGATAAGTAGAAAGTAGAAGTCTATTATAACATCAATAATAGAAGCTAAGTTTATAGCTATAAACGTAGCCGTAAAGTAGTCACAATTTCTTACTACTATCCTTAGGGAAATAGGGTGCCTAGAACTAGTAGGAAAGAGCTCTTTCTAGCCGAGTATAAGGGTAAGTAAGGGCACTATTGACGAGCTAAGGCTAGTCAAGCTTATAGGTAATAACTAAGCCGCTTTAACACTTATTAAAGATACCTATATATATAAAAGGTCAAAGTATATTAATGTTATATATAACTATATTAAACATCTCTAGTAGTAGAAGAAGATTGTAGTAGACTACTACTATATAAAGGACATAGCTACTAATAGGTTAATAAAGCCCCTTAATAGCTAGTAGTTCTAAAACTTTATAAGGTAGCTCTAGCTTACGTAAAGGGATTGTAGGTGTTAGGGCGAGAGCCTAGCCTATAAGATATAAGAATGAAAGCGAGAATGTAGGTACGAAGTGTAGATACAAAGGGTATAGTATAATTGCTATACAAAACAAAAGACGAAGAAAGTAAGAGAGGCTAAGGGAAGGCCGGATACTTATACGCGACCCTCGCGAGTACGTGTCCCCGTATTAATAGGGCTAGACCCTCGCGAGTACGTGTCCCCGTATTAATAGGGCTAACCTATACGAAGCCGCGCTTAGTAGCTTTGCTCAAAACCTTATTCTAACCTACCCTACGTTCCGAGTCTTGTACGTGCTTCTTCTAGGGTCTAGCGTAGTCGCGGGTGCTCGCGGGAGTACCGTAAGTTATATAGCTACGAGCCGAAGTGAATCTATTAAGGTTTAGTAGAGTAGTGAATTTGGAGGGCTAGGTCCCGTAGTGAATATTACGGGGTATATAATTCTTGGCGCTTATATACTAAGCTAGACTTTCACTTCTTAACGACTTCTAAGTACTCTAAGGCTCTTCTGTCCCTACCTTCTATATACTCTATAGGGAGACTATAATAGTAGCCCCCCTAAACAAAGCTAAGTTCCTACGAAGCCGTAGTAGTTCTATATATCGAGGATGTTCAGCTTTAGTACTAGGCTTAGGCCTAATGTTATAGTCGATATACTATTAGTAAGCCCCGTCGAAGAGCTTAGATTCGAAAAGCCTACCGATGTTGACCTCTAGGCCGTCTACGCGGGCGTAGTATTCTTCGATTACTTAACGATTGAAGATAATATATTAGATAGGTTCCTATAAGGTATCCTACTTAGGGTAACCTTACTATTCGACTTTATACTTAATCGGCGGTAGCCCTTTAACGTCGTTAGGCTCTACGCGGATTCCCCGGATCTTACGGACGGTATAGTCGTTAGAAGGTAGGTTAACCGGCTCGTCGACTTCTACTTTATCGGGAGGACCTAGTATGTCTTAGTTCTAGTTTAGGAATAGGTCCTTAGCCGACGGCCGAAGGCGTACGGGATAGAAGACGTCGTGGATCTTTATGTTCGCGGGAAGAGCTAGACGGTAGGCGTATAAACTAATACGCTCGGTGATCTTGAAAGGACCTAGGTTCTTCTAGCTCAGCTTCTTAGAGGGGCGGTTCGTCTTAATGTTCTTAGAGTTAAGGTATACTATATCGCCTACTTAGTAGTCGGGAGCTAGCTAGCGACGACGATTAGCTTAATCCTCGTAGATTGCTTATACGTACACTATCTCGTCGTAGACTTCTTTATAGATCTATAAGAGTATAGTAGCGAACTCGTCTACTACTTACTAGTTTACGTCTTCGGTAGGCGGGAGAGGCTCTTCTAGTTCTATACCTATACGAGGGTAGTAACCTCTCGTAGTATAGAAGGGAGAGTAGCTAGTAGTCGACGAAGTAACGAAGGACCTATTCGAGGATAGCGTTCGTAATTTCGGTCTAGCCGTCGGTCTATAGCTAAAAACTAGTCGAGAGGTTATACTTAATACCTAGGATAGTATATAGACGCTTCTAGAAGTACGAGATGAACTAGGAGCCTCTGTTAGAGGTAATGCTATCCGGGAGGCCTTAAAAGCGCTAGACGAATTTGTAGAATAAGCGAGTAGTCTCCTTTACGGTTATATTCTAGTACGGGATTATATACCGGTCCTTAGAGTAACGGTCTACGATTACTAGAAGGGCCTTTGCCTTTACGCCGCTAAAGGTCTTACCGTAAGGAAGATCGGTAATAAGGTCTATAGTAATGTACTTCTACGGACGATTAGGAGCCGGGAGAGGGTATAAGAGACCGTAGGGGCGGTAGCGGTTAGCTTTAGCTCTTCGATAAGTAGCGTAGTTTAGTACGTAGCGGCGGACGTCCTTCTAGGAATACGGCTACTAGTAATACCTTACGAGGAGCTAATAGGTCTTAGCTACGCCTAGGTGACCCCTAGAGGCGGAGTCGTAGACGATTTGAAGAATCTTAGCTCGGATATTAGAGCCTTCGGGCTACGGTACGTAAAGCTTCTTACGGAAGTAGACGACACCTTCCTAGAGCTCGTACTTAGATAGCGAGAAGCCCGGGAATGTTCTCGCGCTAGATTCAAGGGCCTAAACTAACTCTTAGGCGTCTAGGTCGGTATCGTACGTTATTCGTACTCGTACTATAATACCCTTAGGTTGCTCCTTATTATTAAACCCCTTAAAGTCTAATTCGGATGAGCCGTCGGTCGTTATTAAGCCCTCTTTATCGTCGTTCAAGTCCTTAGCGTCCGAGGCGTATTCTTTAGGCTCGGATTTATTGTTACTCTCGTTAAGGTAGGTAGGAGCGAGTACGAGAGTAGTAAAGGAAGTAGCGAGCGTAGGCTAGCCGTTCGATAGGTACTCTTAAAGCTCGGAAGAGAGGTTGTGCTCTTTAATGACTTGTTACTCTACGATTTACTAGCCCCCTCTTCGATTAACTAGAGAGTCGCTAGGGCGGCGGGTAAGGGCGTCGGCTATCGAGTTAGCCTTACCGGGCGTATACGAGATTATAAAGTTGAACCGGGAGAGGAACTCGCTCTAGCGGGCCTAGCGACGATTAAGTAGCTTGCTCTTTATAAAGTAGACGAGGTTCTTATAGTCGGAGCTTACTTAGACGGGTATAGTAGAGCCTTCGAGCTCGGGGCGCTACTCTTTAAAAGCTTTGACGATAGCGAGAAGCTCCTTGTCGTAGATCTCGTAGTTATACTCCGTAGCGGTCATCTTCTTAGAGAGGAAGGCGATAGGTAGCTAGGGAGATTCAGGCGAGCGGCGTTATAGTAGGACACCGCCTACTACGCCGTCGGATACGTTAGTCTCTATACGGGTCTCTAGTTCGAAATCGAAGTACTATAGAAGCGGGTTCTTAACAAACTTCGCTTTAAGCAAGTCAAAAGCTTCCTAGTACTCGTTAGTCTAGGCAAACTTCTTACCCTTACGCGTAAGCTTCGTCAAAGGGCGTACTACGCCCGAGAATGCGTAGATAAAGCGGCGGTAGAAGTTAGTAAATCCTAGAAAACCCTAGACCTCCTTAACGTTCGTAGGAGCATCCTATTCGACGATAGCGTCGATCTTCTCTTAGTCTATCTTAATGCCGTCTACGGTAATGATCAAACTAAGGAACTTGACTTCGGTCTTCTTAAACTCGTACTTATCGATATCGAGCTAAAAGCCGGCGTCTACGAGCTTCTAAAGGACCTTATAGACGTACTCGCGGTACTCCTCTTTAGTCTCGCTATAGACTAGGATGTCGTCGATATAGGTAGTATAGAACTGATCGAGGAACTCCTAAAGGATGTCGTTACTAAAGTTCTAGAAGGTACTAGGCCCGTTATAAACGCCGAAGGGCATAACGAGCGACTCGAATAGCCCGTAGCGAGTACGGAAGGCTATAAGATACTCGTGTCCTTCTACTATTCGTAACTTGTTAAACGTAGCGATAACATCGAGCTTAGTAAAGTACTTGGCCTTAGAGAGGCGTTCGAGCGTCTCCTAAATTAACGGTATTAGGTAGCGGTTCTTCTTTATAATAGCGTTTAAGCCTCGGTAGTCTACGTAGAAGCGTAGGCTACCGCCGGGCTTCTTAACGAACATAACGGGACTACTAGCGCTAGAACGGCTCGCTCGAATAAACCCCTTCTTTAGGTTTTCTTCGAGGTATCTCTTAAGGACAATAAGCTCTTCTCGGGACATAGAATATAGCGGTCCGAACGGTGCCTCTATACCTTCTTCTAGCTTAATCTTATAGTCGTAAGGGCGATAAGGAGGCAGCTCGTCTACGGCTTTAGTATCGAATACGTAGAGGATGTAGTGTGCCTAAGGAGGGACCTTCGTAGTAGGGTCGGTAGGTATACGCTTCTTATCGAGCTTCTCGGGGGCGATGTCGATATCGCGGAGGGAGGCGGCGAAGACTTGAGCTTTAGGCTACTTAGTAGTAGTAGTAAAGGTAGCGGCGTTCACCTAGAAGATCTTAGTATACTTAGGACCGCGCTAAGGCGGCGGAGAAGGCGGAGGCGCCGGAGGAGCTTCTAGAGGGAAACTGATAGTAAGGGAAGTCTAGTCGATAATAGGCTAGTATCGTCTAAACTAGGGGAGGCCGAGAATAAACTTCTAATACGGTAGGGACGTAAGGAAGCTAGTGATCGACATACGCTTTCCTCCGAGAGTGATTAACGTGTATATAACATAAGTAATCTTACTAGTAGTAGTCTCCGTGCCGTTAAAGAGTTTAAGGGTACGAGGGTACTTTAGTTCCTAGGGTCCGAGGTTAAGAGAGGTCGCGAGTTTATAGTCTATAAAAGACTCGCCTAGTGCGCTAGTATCTATAAGAGTGAGATTGGAAGAAGAGAGTTTCTTTAAGCCGATATTTATATTCGTAACGAACGGTTTATAAGCGTAGTCCTTACCCGTCTCGTCGTATAGGTCTAGCTATACTATATTGATCCTCAACTTCTTTCCTCTCTTTACTTTCGGTAAACGTTATTCTTAGTCTTCACCGCGTCGATAAGGAAGACCTAGGCTTTTCCCTACTTAGCGAGAGTAGTAGGAGTAGGCTCGATAGCGCCGATAGCGCCGCGAACCGGGTTACGGGCGTTACGGGTAGCGAGCTACGGACAGTTAACTACGATATAGCCTAGACCGCCGTAGTAGGTATAGAGTCCGGCCTAGCGACGGCGAAGCTTCTCTTCGGGAGTAAGCTTACCGTTAACGAGGCCCTAGACTCGAGGGACGGCGGCACTAGCGCTAAGATCTATAGCATTACCTATAGAGACGGGAGGGAGAGCCGTAGGAGCGGCGGCGCCTAGTAGAGTAGTAAAGTGGCTTCCGGGACTACGAGGCTAACGACCTTAAGAACGGGAAGCGAGGAGAGAGGCGGTATGTTTTATATTAGAGTCGAGGCGCTAGTAGGTCTCGACGAGCTTACGGAAGCTTATAGTACCGACGTCCTTGTCCTCGAGGGCTCGAAGAAGCTCTACTAATAAGCTACGGCGGAGAGTACTCTTCTTAGTCTCTTCGTTATAGCCGGTAAACCCGATATTATAGTTAAAGGCCGCGAGGTACTCGGCGAAGCTCTTGTTCTTCTAGAGGAGGTTATAGATAGCGTTCTAGGCGGTGGCTCTACGGTCTAGATTACTAAAGGTAGCACGGAGGTCCTATATTAAGGTAAGGACGTCCCGGTAGCCGATAGTCTACGTAGCGTTATCGATATAGTACTATACCTAAGCCGCGGCGTCTCCCCGAAGGAGGGAGAAGACGTACGTGACCTTGTCCTTCTCTTACGGAAAGTGGTCGGCATTAGCTAACAGCTTGATAGTAAGCTATATCTTAAATGCCTCGAACTTACTCTTATTACCGTCGAACTCGTCTAGGTTATTAACCTTCTTAGAGAAGTACTAGCGGCGGTTATCGTCGGCGTACGGTACGAGGTTCTAGAAGGTGTTTATAATACCTCGAAGGTATATTACTTAGTTGTTTACTTACTCGACCTACTAGGCGGTCTCGCGGAAAGAGGAGACGGTACGGTTAATAAGAGCGTAGGCGGTATCGGGGTTAGCGTTTGCCTAGGCACCGAAGGTAGCGGCGTTCGAGAAGGAGATATTAGCCTACTTACTAAAGTGGAATAGGGTGTCTTAGTTATCGAGGTTAACACCTTTATCGGTAGCGTGGTCACCTATAAGGATGACTCGAGTAGTTAATAGTTTATTAGTCTTTCGTGATGTTAGGGCGAGAGCCTAGCCTATAAGATATAAGAATAAAAGCGAGAATGTAGGTACGAAGTGTAGATATAAAGGGTATAGTATAATTGCTATACAAAACGAAAGACGAAGAAAGTAAGAGAGGCCTAGGGAAGGCCGGATACTTATACGCGACCCTCGCGAGTACGTGTCCCCGTATTAATAGGGCTAACCTATACGAAGCCGCGCTTAGTAGCTTTACTTAAAACCTTATTCTAACCTACCCTACGTTCCGAGTCTTCTACGTGCTTCTTCTAGGGTCTAGCGTAGTCGCGGGTACTCGCGGGAGTGCCGTAAGTTATATAGCTACGAGCCGAAGTGAATCTGTTAAGGTTTAGTAGAGTAGTGAATTTGGAGGGCTAGGTCCCGTAGTGAATATTACGGGGTATATAATTCTTGGCGCTTATATACTAAGCTAGACTTTCACTTCTTAACGACTTCTAAGTACTCTAAGGCTCTTCTATCCCTACCTTCTATATACTCTATAGGGAGACTATGATAGTAGGAGACTATATAGCCTAAGTAGGAGTGTTAAGAACATATAGGCCGTAGGTCAAGTATATAGGTATAGGTGTATTATATAACTAGATCACGTGACTAGGGCTTACTAGCCTATAGGCTAGTAAACATCCGGACACCTAGTATCTACCTATACTAACACTAGCGATACTATATATAGATATACGCTATCCTATTAGGTCCTTCTTTGTCTTTCGTATAATCCTCCGTCTTCTACTACTACGTAACTCGTACCTATTTAATAAGATCCTCTATAATATCGAGTCTAATTACCGACGTACGTATAAACTTAATACTACGCTCGATATAGCTAACCGTATTAACCTCCGTAAGGCGCTGCCTCCTTATCGCCCTTACGACTATAAGATTAAGCTAGAAGAAGGTATAGAGGCACCGTTCGGACCGCTATATTCTATGTCCCGAGAAGAGCTTATTGTCCTTAAGAGATACCTCGAAGAAAACCTAAAGAAGGGGTTTATTCGAGCGAGCCGTTCTAGCGCTAGTAGTCCCGTTATGTTCGTTAAGAAGCCCGGCGGTAGCCTACGCTTCTACGTAGACTACCGAGGCTTAAACGCTATTATAAAGAAGAACCGCTACCTAATACCGTTAATTTAGGAGACGCTCGAACGCCTCTCTAAGGCCAAGTACTTTACTAAGCTCGATGTTATCGCTACGTTTAACAAGTTACGAATAGTAGAAGGACACGAGTATCTTATAGCCTTCCGTACTCGCTACGGGCTATTCGAGTCGCTCGTTATGCCCTTCGGCGTTTATAACGGGCCTAGTACCTTCTAGAACTTTAGTAACGACATCCTTTAGGAGTTCCTCGATCAGTTCTATACTACCTATATCGACGACATCCTAGTCTATAGCGAGACTAAAGAGGAGTACCGCGAGTACGTCTATAAGGTCCTTTAGAAGCTCGTAGACGCCGGCTTTTAGCTCGATATCGATAAGTACGAGTTTAAGAAGACCGAAGTCAAGTTCCTTAGTTTGATCATTACCGTAGACGGCATTAAGATAGACTAAGAGAAGATCGACGCTATCGTCGAATAGGATGCTCCTACGAACGTTAAGGAGGTCTAGGGTTTTCTAGGATTTACTAACTTCTACCGCCGCTTTATCTACGCATTCTCGGGCGTAGTACGCCCTTTGACGAAGCTTACGCGTAAGGGTAAGAAGTTTGCCTAGACTAACGAGTACTAGGAAGCTTTTGACTTGCTTAAAGCGAAGTTTGTTAAGAACCCGCTTCTATAGTACTTCGATTTCGAACTAGAGACCCGTATAGAGACTAACGTATCCGACGGCGTAGTAGGCGGTGTCCTACTATAACGCCGCTCGCCTGAATCTCCCTAGCTACCTATCGCCTTCCTCTCTAAGAAGATGACCGCTACGGAGTATAACTACGAGATCTACGACAAGGAGCTTCTCGCTATCGTCAAAGCTTTTAAAGAGTAGCGCCCCGAGCTCGAAGGCTCTACTATACCCGTCTAAGTAAGCTCCGACTATAAGAACCTCGTCTACTTTATAAAGAGCAAGCTACTTAATCGTCGCTAGGCCCGCTAGAGCGAGTTCCTCTCCCGGTTCAACTTTATAATCTCGTATACGCCCGGTAAGGCTAACTCGATAGCCGACGCCCTTACCCGCCGCCCTAGCGACTCTCTAGTTAATCGAAGAGGGGGCTAGTAAATCGTAGAGTAACAAGTCATTAAAGAGCACAACCTCTCTTCCGAGCTTTAAGAGTACCTATCGAACGGCTAGCCTACGCTCGCTACTTCCTTTACTACTCTCGTACTCGCTCCTACCTACCTTAACGAGAGTAACAATAAATCCGAGCCTAAAGAATACGCCTCGGACGCTAAGGACTTGAACGACGATAAAGAGGGCTTAATAACGACCGACGGCTCATCCGAATTAGACTTTAAGGGGTTTAATAATAAGGAGCAACCTAAGGGTATTATAGTACGAGTACGAATAACGTACGATACCGACCTAGACGCCTAAGAGTTAGTTTAGGCCCTTGAATCTAGCGCGAGAACATTCCCGGGCTTCTCGCTATCTAAGTACGAGCTCTAGGAAGGTGTCGTCTACTTCCGTAAGAAGCTTTACGTACCGTAGCCCGAAGGCTCTAATATCCGAGCTAAGATTCTTCAAATCGTCTACGACTCCGCCTCTAGGGGTCACCTAGGCGTAGCTAAGACCTATTAGCTCCTCGTAAGGTATTACTAGTAGCCGTATTCCTAGAAGGACGTCCGCCGCTACGTACTAAACTACGCTACTTATCGAAGAGCTAAAGCTAACCGCTACCGCCCCTACGGTCTCTTATACCCTCTCCCGGCTCCTAATCGTCCGTAGAAGTACATTACTATAGACCTTATTACCGATCTTCCTTACGGTAAGACCTTTAGCGGCGTAAAGGCAAAGGCCCTTCTAGTAATCGTAGACCGTTACTCTAAGGACCGGTATATAATCCCGTACTAGAATATAACCGTAAAGGAGACTACTCGCTTATTCTACAAATTCGTCTAGCGCTTTTAAGGCCTCCCGGATAGCATTACCTCTAACAGAGGCTCCTAGTTCATCTCGTACTTCTAGAAGCGTCTATATACTATCCTAGGTATTAAGTATAACCTCTCGACTAGTTTTTAGCTATAGACCGACGGCTAGACCGAAATTACGAACGCTATCCTCGAATAGGTCCTTCGTTACTTCGTCGACTACTAGCTACTCTCCCTTCTATACTACGAGAGGTTACTACCCTCGTATAGGTATAGAACTAGAAGAGCCTCTCCCGCCTACCGAAGACGTAAACTAGTAAGTAGTAGACGAGTTCGCTACTATACTCTTATAGATCTATAAAGAAGTCTACGACGAGATAGTGTACGTATAAGCAATCTACGAGGATTAAGCTAATCGTCGTCGCTAGCTAGCTCCCGACTACTAAGTAGGCGATATAGTATACCTTAACTCTAAGAACATTAAGACGAACCGCCCCTCTAAGAAGCTGAGCTAGAAGAACCTAGGTCCTTTCAAGATCACCGAGCGTATTAGTTTATACGCCTACCGTCTAGCTCTTCCCGCGAACATAAAGATCCACGACGTCTTCTATCCCGTACGCCTTCGGCCGTCGGCTAAGGACCTATTCCTAAACTAGAACTAAGACATACTAGGTCCTCCCGATAAAGTAGAAGTCGACGAGCCGGTTAACCTACCTTCTAACGACTATACCGTCCGTAAGATCCGGGGAATCCGCGTAGAGCCTAACGACGTTAAAGGGCTACCGCCGATTAAGTATAAAGTCGAATAGTAAGGTTACCCTAAGTAGGATACCTTATAGGAACCTATCTAATATATTATCTTCAATCGTTAAGTAATCGAAGAATACTACGCCCGCGTAGACGGCCTAGAGGTCAACATCGGTAGGCTTTTCGAATCTAAGCTCTTCGACGGGGCTTACTAATAGTATATCGACTATAACATTAGGCCTAAGCCTAGTACTAAAGCTGAACATCCTCGATATATAGAACTACTACGGCTTCGTAGGAACTTAGCTTTGTTTAGGGGGGCTACTATTATAGTCTCCCTATAGAGTATATAGAAGGTAGGGACAGAAGAGCCTTAGAGTACTTAGAAGTCGTTAAGAAGTGAAAGTCTAGCTTAGTATATAAGCGCCAAGAATTATATACCCCGTAATATTCACTACGGGACCTAGCCCTCCAAATTCACTACTCTACTAAACCTTAATAGATTCACTTCGGCTCGTAGCTATATAACTTACGGTACTCCCGCGAGCACCCGCGACTACGCTAGACCCTAGAAGAAGCACGTACAAGACTCGGAACGTAGGGTAGGTTAGAATAAGGTTTTGAGCAAAGCTACTAAGCGCGGCTTCGTATAGGTTAGCCCTATTAATACGGGGACACGTACTCGCGAGGGTCTAGCCCTATTAATACGGGGACACGTACTCGCGAGGGTCGCGTATAAGTATCCGGCCTTCCCTTAGCCTCTCTTACTTTCTTCGTCTTTTGTTTTGTATAGCAATTATACTATACCCTTTGTATCTACACTTCGTACCTACATTCTCGCTTTCATTCTTATATCTTATAGGCTAGGCTCTCGCCCTAACACCTACAATCCCTTTACGTAAGCTAGAGCTACCTTATAAAGTTTTAGAACTACTAGCTATTAAGGGGCTTTATTAACCTATTAGTAGCTATGTCCTTTATATAGTAGTAGTCTACTACAATCTTCTTCTACTACTAGAGATGTTTAATATAGTTATATATAACATTAATATACTTTGACCTTTTATATATATAGGTATCTTTAATAAGTGTTAAAGCGGCTTAGTTATTACCTATAAGCTTGACTAGCCTTAGCTCGTCAATAGTGCCCTTACTTACCCTTATACTCGGCTAGAAAGAGCTCTTTCCTACTAGTTCTAGGCACCCTATTTCCCTAAGGATAGTAGTAAGAAATTGTGACTACTTTACGGCTACGTTTATAGCTATAAACTTAGCTTCTATTATTGATGTTATAATAGACTTCTACTTTCTACTTATCTAGGACATAGGTGATCTATAAAGGAACTATACGCATCCTAGAATTAAGACTCTATCCACTTTGTCTATAGCGTAGTTAGAGTCCGAGTATCCCTAGAGATTGCCCCCTCCCTTTCTATATATAAGACCTAGGTCTAGGTACGACCGTAGGTATCGGGAGAGCTTCTTTAAAGCCTTTATATACTACTACGAGGGATTAGCAATATATAAGCTAATTCTTCTAAGGGGGAATGCTAAGTCTAGCCTTGTCATTGTCATTAGCTATATCTAGGTACTATTGTGGCTCTAGTAATCCTGTTTGTTACACCTCTTATCTATAGGAGCCGTAGGTACTAAATGCTCGTAGCTCTCTATAGGTAAGTAGGTTAGCGTAGCCTTCTCTCTAGCTATGTTTATCTTGGCTAAGTTAGCGTAGACATAGTGTCCTTAATTAAGCTTTAAAGTGCCTTAGGACCTATCTCTTATAATCCTTATTCTAAGGATCTTTATAGGTTTACTAAGATCTTTAATCTTAAACACTTTTCTAAGCTTAGCCTTAAACTACTAAACATCTAATAGCTTCGGAGCTATAATAGGTATGTCATCTATATAGGTAAGGACTATAAGGTCTCTATCTATATAGATAAGTAGGTATAGATCTACCTAGGACTAGGTAAATCTAATCTTCTCTAGCTTCGTAACATAGAGCTTGTTCTAGTCTCTAGCTGCTTACTTAAGCCTATAAAGGCTTCGTAGGACCTTAAATACTATGTTTAGAGGTGCTTTAACTCCTATAGGTGGGATTATATAGATGTCTTTAAGAAGGCTACTTTAGGTAAAAGCATTATTCACATCTACTAGGTACATCTCGAGATTTCTCTTATAAACTACTACTATAAATACTCGGAGAGTATTATGTCTAATAGTAGGTATAAAGGTCTCTTCGAAGTCAACCCTATATTTCTATAAAAACCCTCTTATAACTAGTCTTGCCTTAAACTTCTTAATAGCTCTACTAATTATTCTTTTTATATTAAAGACCTACCTAGAAGTAATTAGATTCGTACCCTTTGGCGGTACAACTACTTCCTAGGTGTTATTGCTTACTAAGGCAATAAGTTCGTTCTCGATTACCTCTTTCTATATATATCCCTATTCGGGGTCTCCTACGGCTGTCTTATAGGACTTTAGGATTAGTACTTTCTACTAATAGGCTATAGCCTACCTAATAGTAGCAAATGTATATTCTTCTACGTTGTTTAGAATCTCCTCTACCTAGCTTATTATAGGGTCTAGATAGAACATCTAGGTAATAAGAGCCTTATAGTGTTTAGCCTTATACTCTTAAGAGTTATTATCTCCGTCCCCCCTTAACCTCTTGATGCCTATAACCTAAGGTAGCGCTAGGTGTTCGGATAGGTCGAACTAAACGACATCTTCTTTTTCTTTTATTAGAGTACCCTAATCTCTAAACTTCTAGTATTCCCTAATATCCTTTAGGGGAGGGGGAAGTTATATAAACAGCGGTTGTTATAGTGTTAATAACTTAGGTAGGTTCTGTATAGATCTACCGTTATCGGCCTTCGATAGTATTGAAACCGCCTTAATATTTTCTCCTAGCCTTCGTAACGGTGTCTCTAACAATCCCCTATCGGGAAATTTCGCCCTAAAGGGCTTCCTCCTAATAGGATTACGCTATAGCGCTCGACTCGGCTAGTTAGTAAAGGTGATACCAAGATCTATATCTTCCCCCTTCTTATTCTTAAACTAGTCGACGTGACTATACGCTTTTATAGCTTTTATGTCGGGATCCTAGAACAGCTATTGTTTTGTAGTGTTTTCTAAGTAGCCTATAAACACGGCTTCTTTCCCTCGGTTTATCAACTTATCTCTCCTTAAGCCTTAAGGTTAGGCTCTTAGGTCTATATAGACTATAGCTTTATATCTCTAGACACAGAAATAGTCGACTAACGGTACTTAGCTAGTAAAGGCTTCTTCTAGTAAAAGTGTAATACTATTAATAATCGGACTATTAGGCAGTCTATTTCTAATTATAGTCTGTACTTATAAAGCTTCTAGCTAGAACTTAACTAGTATACTAGAGTCCTTAAGTATAGCCCGGACTGTGTTCTTAGAGGCTTGAATTGACCTTTCTATAGGTCTATTATAAAGGGAGTTATAGGCATTAGTTGTGTCTATCTAAGTACTAAACTCCTTCTCCTACTCTCTTAGTAAGGCGAGAATTTCCTTTATACTATCACTACGGATCGTAGACAGAAAGCACCTTGACTACCGTTATACCTAGACCTTCTAATCCCGTAGGGCTATAGGAGCGTCGCTCCTAGCCTTTAAAGGGATTACCCACTTCTTCCTAGAGAAGTTGTCTATAATCTCAAGCCAATATTTATATCCTAGCCTAGAGACTACGCCCTAAAAAGGCCTATAGATGTTAATAAAGATAAGGGCTAGCCTTTCTCCTTTTCTCTCTATAGTAGGTCCCTTAAACTTCCTTATATTAGTAAGGGAGTATACCTTATAACTTAGGTATTAAGAAGGAATAGGGATAGGATCTTTCTTATTAGTGACTCTATAAAGGTTTCTTAGTAGTCCCTTGCTAAGGTGTGTACATCTTCTATACTATAGCTCCTACTAATCTTTAGACTTAGTATTAGCTATAGCGGTGCCGTTACGTTCTTAAGAGAGTATACTAGTATACTATAGCTTAAAAATTTCCGAGATCGAGTAGATAAACGGTACTCCTCCTCGAAGTTTAGTCTAGATAACGGGTTTACTAGATAAGGATTTTAGGGTGAAATTAGGTAGTTAGATAGTAAACTATTAGCTAAACTAATTCTACGAAACAAGACTAACTCTAAGGCTAGGAACAAACAAGACACTTTCTAAGACAATTTGCTTTCTAGAAGGACTACCTATTACTATACTTCCTATATATGTAGCTTATAGATAGCCACCCCTAACCTTGATCTACATCCTCTTTTAAAGAGGCTTTAGTGTCCTAAATAGTAAATCTTAATTAGTTATATATTATAAAGCACAAGAGTCAAGTAACTACTCGGACGAGGGGTACTTACCCTTAGCTTCTATAGTAGAATAGGTAATGTTAAGATGTAGCATCTTAAAGGGAGTCAATAATTAGGAAGTGATCTAGTAGCCTAAGGCATCCACGATAACTTAGCTTATAGGGAGATACCTTCTCTCCCCTTTAGCTGAGATGAACATCTAACATAATCAATATATTGGTTCCTAATATATTGCTATATACTCGTGCTATTAGTTAGTTAAAGATTGATCTCTTACTCCACTCCGCTACTATCTACCTGTACCTATTTAATAGGTTATAAGCCCGGGTTTGTGTAGGAATAAGAGCAACCTATATTAGTATAGGTTACTTGTATCCCTTGCTATCGTAGTAGAAAATATCTAGGAATCAGAAGTCTACCCCGTCTATCCTATTAAGGAGCTTAGTTCGATACTAAGTAATAGGTAACCTAGACAAGGACTCTATACGGCTTACTTATAGCCAATACCTTAAAGATGCTCTATAGGCAGAACTGTATCGAGATACTATTAAGAAGGACTTTAAGTAAGTCATTTGAAGCTCTGCTAGGAGAGACAGACCTATGTCCTAGCCCCGAGACCTTATACCGCTCCTTCTTTACTTTACTAAGTAGGCCTTAGTATCTATACCTACGAACTTTCCTATTCTACACTAGAAGCCTTAGTAGGATCTAAGCCACTACCTTGGAACATACACACCTTGTTTCATTACATCCAATTTATTATAGATTTATACTAAGAGAAGATAGAGGAGAAGGGAGGCAAAATCCTAATTCCTAGGAGGGACAATTAGAAGAGATAGTTCAACCTTTAGAGATATAAGATAGAGAGCTAATTAGCATTCTTTACAATTGATGACCTAATAGAAGTGTCTTTTAATAACATCAAGGGCAAGACTCTAAAACTCTAAGAAGAGGCTATAACTAAAGAGATCCTTAATACGCTAATATAGACAAGACATAATATAGTGTACAACTTCAGTATCCTTAGTAGGATTATAGAAGAAGATGAATTTGAGCTTAAGGGCTTATATAAATCTAGAAGAGCTACTAAGAAGTGGGTATATCTCTAGAATAAGTATAGCTAGGTGCTACTAACCTATATATAAGCTTATAAAGCAATTTGTGACCTTTAAGATAAGTGAAGAGTTCACTATTAGATCTATATAGACACACCTAGTTTCTCTTAGAAAAAGTATTGCTAATGTTGACCTAGAGGGTTAGTATTATAGGAAAGCTAATATGAGGATGACCTAGCTCTTAAGCTTACTGCTACCTAACTACTATATAGCTAGGGATACTATTATAGCTCAGCCAAAGATAGATTATAAAAGGACCTTAAAGATCCTTAAAGCTCAAGAAGCTAGGTTAGATCCCTCTAAGGCTAAGTATAGCATAGTAGCCACCTGGGTCAAGCCCTTAGGTCTAGTAAGACCACTCTCCTACCTTCTCTATAAGAAGGATCATCTAATCAAGGACTGCTCTAGTTTGCCTAAGGTAAGAAAGGTCCTTAGATCTTATTCCTAACTACTATCTTCCTAGAATATAACATATGTTAAGAAGAAGAGAACTCTACTACCCACTTCAAGGAGGACACTAAGAGAGAAGTCCTCTATAGAAGAACTTAAGAAAATGGTGAAGAAACTCAGCTCTAACATACTATTACTCTAGAAGAACTAGGCCTAGTCTTATACCTCTAAAGCAAAGAAGACTAGAAAAGGTTTTTCCGCCTAACAGTCACGTGACTTATATAGCTCATCCCTAGAGACAATGTCTGATGATAATAAGTATGATGAAGTGGCTCACTTAACTATAGAAGTCTAAGGTAAGTTCTACTCGTTAGAGTAGTTACTTAACTCCTATGCTTTATCCTATATAACTAACTAAAGCTACCTCTTTAGATCTATAACTCCCTTAATAAGGAAGAAATGGATCAAAGTAGGAGGTGGGTTTTTATTGGCCACTTATATTAGGAATGTAGAGATGAGTAGGAGAGCTAGTAGAAAAGTTGTTTTAGAAGATGTCCTACTTGTACCTAAGCTAGGAGTAAACCTAGTTTTATAGAACTAGTTTAGCAAGTAGTTTAGTGTACAACCTCTATCATTTTCTCTTGTTTCCCCCTCTAGTGAGACTGTTGTCTAGACAAAGCTCCTTAGGGGGGTTCTATTCATTAATAAGATTTCTCCTCTCCTATAAGAACGGGCACATTACTCATTATATGCACTACTTATAGAGAATGCCTTTGTAACTGCTTAATTAAAGACCGACCTGAAGTAGTAGGAGCTTTAGTATAGAAGATTTGTATACTTTAGGAAGAATTTGCTCCAGAATCTTCATAAGGTAATAGACTTAAAAGAACCTATTCCTATCCCTAAGGATAGCTTTCACTAGTATAGAGTATGTTTAATAGCAAAGATAAAGAAGTATAAAGGCAAAGTTATAGAGAGAAGACCTAAAAGACTTACCCTTATATCTATTGACATATATAGCCTACTACTAATCTTAAGACTAGGATTCAAATACTAGCTTAAGATTGTTAACAACTTCTCTAGGAAGAAGTGGACCTTTCCTCTTAGGAAAAGAGAAGATGCTCTAGTTACTCTCTAGAACTAGAAGATCAAAGTAGAGAGGAAATTATTAGCGTAGCTAAAAGCAGTAAGACTTAATAATACAAAAGAACTTATTATATTAGTAAAGCAGTAGGAGAAGGATTTAGGGATTAGGCTCGAGCCGACTAAGGCATACAACTCTCTATAGAATGGACTAGTTAAGAGGTCAATACAAACCTCAGAGGACTCTATAAGGGCAATGCTTAAAGAGGCTAAAATGCCGGTTAAATTTTGGCCTAAAGTACTAGAGGCCCAAACTTATATAAGGAACAAACTACTAAATGGCCTTGATTACGATAGGTTCAAGGTTTTACTAGATAAGGCTTTTGATAGTATCAAACCGACCATCAACTATTTGAAAGTTTAGGGATGCAAAGCTATTGTCTATATAGACACAAGATCCTAACCTTAATAGGTAAGAAGTGACAAGCTAATAAATAGGGGTAAAGAAGCAGTATTTATTAGGTATGTTAAAAACATAGCTAAAGCCTAGCTCTTTTAGGAACTAGACATAAGAGCTGTTAAATAACACACATATACAGACTTCTTTAAGGACTAGCCTAGAGGTGATATAGGTCTTAAGATTCTAATATTGAATCTACTAAGCAGTATACTAGCTAGGAAGCCCTTAGGAAGGCCGAGGAAGAACGTATCCTTAGGACAATCTACCTACTATTTAGGCATCTATTAGAGCATCCCCGAAATAGATCAGCTAATTAAGAGCCCTAAAGTCGGTTAGCCGAGAAAGCTGTTTATGTAACTTCCCTAACCTCCGGAGAACGTAGGGGAATTTCAGAAAATCGATTAGCTAATTAAGAGAAGCTCCCTAGATCCCTAGGAATTAGACGTTACTAGATTATAAGTAACGGTCCCTAAATCATCCCTTAGAAAGAGAAAGGCTGACTATAATGTTAAGGGCTATAATATGAAATAGAAAGCCCTTAAATCTATAGTCCCTAAGCCCGAACTAACTACTAAAGTAGGAGAAGCAATAGACCTCTTAGAGAACCTTACTACTTTTCACTAAGCTTTCTTTATAGCTATATAATCAGTAGACAGTTCAATACTATAGGATAGCAAATTCCTAGAAGAAGTTAAGGAAATAGCCTTTGTAGTAACTATAGAAGCTATTATATATAAGTAAGAGGTCCTAATTCCAAAATCCTATAAGGATGCTATAAATGATAAGAAATGGGGACATCTTTAGAAGGAAGTAATCCAAAAGGAACTAGATGCTCTATAGAGTAACAACACCTAGGAAAATTCTGTTCTACTCAAAGGAGCAAATCTGGTTACATCAAGATGGGTCTTTGATATTAAGAGAAGTATTAGTGGAGCTATTGAAAAGTTCAAGGCTAGACTAGTTACAAGGGGCTTCTTATAGAAGTTTAGTGTTGACTTTATAGAGACATTTACACCTACAGTAAGACAGGACACCCTTAGGGTGTTTATAGCTATTGTGTGTAAGAAGGATCTTCATCTTCACTAAGTAGATATAAACAATGCATTCATAGAAAGCACCCTCTATAAAGACATCTTTATGTTACCACTACTAGGAGTTGAGCTTCTACTAAACATAGTGTTCAAAATCCTCAAAAGCTTATATAGACTTAAGTAAGCAGCTAGAGATTAGAATCAACTCTATGTGTCAAAGCTTAGAGAGATTGGATTCACATAGTCAGAAGTGGATCTATGCCTACTTATCTATAAGAAGAGGGAGATCATAATCCTTATACATGTGGATGACATTCCAATTGCTACACTAAAGTTGATAGATGTTCTCTAGTTCAAAAGAGAACTTAGCAAGATCTTCAAGATCAAAGATCTAGGTGAACCTGAAAAGATCCTTAGTATAAGAGTCATAAGGGACAGGAAGAGAGGAATCCTGAAACTTGACCAAGGACACTTTGTTAGGGACAGCCTAGCTAAGATAGGAATGAACTATAAGAAGGCAGCACCTACACACTCACCTATAGACAGCTATAAGGCCCTTAAACCTTCAAGCCACATAGATAAGAGGTGTGACAAGGTAGAGTACTAGAGTATCAATGGTACTTAGATGTGGCTAGTAACAATCACAAGGCTAGACATTGCTTTTGCCCTAGGAAGGATGAGCTCATTTGTGAGTGACCTATCCACCTACCACATGAAGGCTTTGAAGAAGATCACTAGGTACCTAAGATCATACCCTGATCTAGGACTTCAGTTCTCAAAGTCTAGAAAAGGACACCTTATTAGATACTGTGATTCTGATTATACAATAGACAAAGTAGACAGAGTCTCAATCCTTAGGTATGTCTTCTTCCTCTATAGGGCACCAGTTTCTTGGATGAGCAAGAAGTAAAAGTCTGTAGCAACATCTACAATAGAGGCTGAATACATAGCTATAAATGTATATACGAAGCAGTCCTAATTCCTAGCTTCACTACTAAGAGAAATAGATTGTCTATAGTTAGTAGGAGACTGTTCCTATTAACCAAGAATCACTAGAAACCAGGAGACTGTATCAAATTTGAGACCAGTCCAATTAAGAGGTGACAATCAAGCTGCCCTCACCCTGGTGAAAGATACATATGTTCATAACAAGTCGAAGCACATTGACATTGCCTATAACGCTGTTAGGAAACTTTAGTAGAAGAGGCTTATTGCTGTTGAGTACACCCCAACCTCTGAGATAGTTACAGACGGGTTTACAAAACCAAAGACTGGTCTACACTTCTAGAGGTTTGTAAGCCAGCTAAACCTGTCATAAAAAGGTCCAAGTACTATTGACAGGAAGTGAGCAGACTGTAACCTCCTATACGAGATAAGTAGGAGTGTTAAGATGTAGCATCTCAAAGGGAGTCAACAATCAGGAAGTGATCTAGTAGCCTAAGGCATCCACAATGACTCAGCTTGTAGGGAGATACCTTCTCTCCCCTTTAGCTTAGATAGACATCTAACACAATCAACATATTGGTTCCTAATATATTGCTATATGCTCGTGCTATTAGTTAGTTGAAGATTGATCTCTTACTCCACTCCGCTACTATCCACCCGTACCTATTTAATAGGTAACTTCATTAATATCATTATCTTCTAATAGTATCTTAGAGTCTAATACGTCTTCCTAGGTCGTATAGGCCCTTATAGGCTTCTTACTAGAGGAGGCCTTTAGCTTACGGCTCTCCTTTATCTACTTTATAATATCCGTTATTACCTTAAGGACATTACGAAGGTTTAGTAATAATGACCTCCTACGAGGTAGTAACGGTTGTCTCTTAGTAGGGTAGGTAACCCTAGCTAGTTTGTCCTTGTTCCTAATAGCCTACTAAGCTATAGAAAGGTATAGGCACTTGCTTATAAAATGGTCACTATTATAGAGATAGTACGTAAGCTTGCCCTAGAAACTCTTCTTAGCAAACATAGCTATCCCTTAATAAATTATTGATTCTTGCTTCTCCCTAAGAATTATAAGAATGTCTTGTAGTGAGAGATTCACCTAGGCATTAATTGTATCGCGAATTAAGCCAAATGAGTCTAGTAGAGCTACTAAGAGTTACTAGATCTTTCTGTCCTTAGTCTTGATATCTTAGAACTAAGGCGAGATCAAAATAGCCCTCCTTATAATTGAGCTAAGCTCCTACTAGGCGTCATCTATTAACTAGTCCTCTATTATCACAAAATTAGTGTATTACTAAAGCAAACTTCTTCTAGTAGCGAGAAGTCTTCTCTTATATTTAGCTTTAGCCTATTCCTATAACTCCTTTATATACCGGATCTCGTATATTATCTCTTAATTATCTGTCGACAGACAGATATACATCTTATATAGGGCCGTTATATTATACCATCTATACGATGCCTTCCTTATCGCTTAATCTAAAGGAAGGGATGACTCCGATAATATAGAGGGTGCCGCTATAGATAGGGTTATAGCGGGAATGTCCGTAATAATGTCTTTAAGGACCTAGTCAACCTACTTTAATACTAGGTGTATTCTTATTAGCTTGAACTATGTTTCGTAGTTCTCTATTATTAGAATAGGTGCTACTCTCTTTCTTAAGAACCTAGTCTCGTCCTCTATTTTTTGTAAGTTAAGGGATAGGTTAGCTACCCTTAGGTAGAAGAATATATTCGGTCGTACGCGATCGGATCGAAATAGGATAAACCGAACGCGAGGTTAATAGCGGAGAGGATAGCTATCCGCCGGGAAGAGGAGGAAAGTCGAAGGATTATATTAGTACTAAGACACTATAGCGTAACTCTCTTAGTAGAGGGGGTTTCTAAGACACTACGGCTCTCTGAGAATAAACAGTTAGTCGATATACACGCGATGTCCGGAGAGCGACTCTTCTTAGTAAGCTCGCCTACTTGTCTAAGGTATTAGTATAGGCTCCCTAACTCGGAGTCTAATAGTGCCTTACTAGGCTCTTTTACGTCTTATATACACCTATAGCACGGCTATAGCTTTCTATATAAGGCGGGTGCGGCCTCTAGTCTGTCTTCCTTTTGTTCTAAAGAGGAATAACTCTAATACGACTTTGTCGAGGGTAAAACACCGAGTTACTAACCCGGGCTTATAACCTATTAAATAGGTACGAGTTACGTAGTAATAAAAGACAGCGGATTATACGAAAGATAAAGAAGGACCTAATAGGATAGCGTATATCTATATATAGTATCGCTAGTGTTAGTATAGGTAGATACTAGGTGTCCGGATGTTTACTAGCCTATAGGCTAGTAAACCCTAGTCACGTGATCTAGTTATATAACATAGCTATACCTATATGCTTGACCTACGGCCTATATGTTCTTAATAGATCTTATAGATCTACTAACGTACTTTACTACCGAGCGGGCTATACTACTAAGCGAGCTACTTTTACTAAGAACTATACTACTTCTATAGATATAGCTATATAACCACTATTATAGCGTATATTATCTTCAAACAAGGCCAAACTGACCTTAGCTGTCTAGGCCACGAAACGCGACGCGATAATCACGAATCGACTTGCTATAAAGGTATACGACGCGTCTCGAACTACACTAGGGTATCGATTGAATATACGACCTCCTCGGGGTGACTACGAGCCTAATTCGAAGAAGCTTATAGAGCTAGAAGAGAGGGTAATACTTAAGTATATACTCGAGCTAGATCTTAGAGGTTTCCCGCTATTAAAGGCTAGTATACGAGCAATAGCCGATTTATTACTATAAGAGAAGGGTCTTAAGCCTGCTAGTCTTAATTAGATAGACAGGTTCATTAGGCGGCATCGTGAGCTAAAGGTTCGTATAACACGTAGATACGATCGTTAGCGAGCCCTAATAGAAGATCTAGACGTTATTAAGAGGTGATTCTTACTTATACGTAATATAAAGAAGAAGTATAGCATCCTTAACTAGGACACCTATAACTTCGACGAGAAAGGGTTTATAATAGGTGTCATTACGTCTTAGAGCGTCGTGACGGGTTCAGAAAGGCGTAGTAGAAAGAGGAAGGTCGTTTAATAGGGCAATAGAGAATAGGTAACAGTAATTAAGACTATCTATATAGACGGAATAGCGCTCCTACCCTACGTTATCTTTATAGGTAAATAGTATATTAGTACCTAGTACTAAGACGGTAACTTAGGTCTAAACTAGATAATCGGGCTAATAGAGAACGGCTAGACTAATAATAAGTTCGGTATACGGTAGCTAGAGCATTTCTAGAAGTATACTATAGCTCGTACGACTAAGGTATAGAGACTACTTATTATCGATAGCTACGAGAGCTATAACTCGAAGGCATTCTAGAATCTATATAAGGAATATAAGATCTTAGCCCTATATACACTATCGTACGCCTCGTACTTACTCTAGCTATTAGATATAGGTTACTATTCGCCTTTAAAGAAGGTATACGGTACTTAGCTCTCGGGCTTAGTACGTTAGCGTATTACTTATATTAATAACGTAGAGTTCCTACGCGCCTTCCGGGTAGCCTATAACGCTATATTTAGACAGGAGAATATCCTATCGAGCTTTAGAGGCGCTAGTTTAGTTCTATTTAATCTATAGGTAGTAATAGACAAGCTTAATATTAAGCTACGTACGCTAACCCCTCTAGCTCCGGACTCTACCCCTTAGGAGTCGAAGACACTACGAACTACAAAAGAATTCGACTCTTAATCGACACTAGTAACGAACAGAATGCGTGCCCGGGCAGGTTTATCGCTAAACTTGTTATAGGAAGGGGTGTTTTAGCTTATAAAAGGGAGTAGAGAGATAGCGTATTAGATAGCTCTTATACGAAGCGAGATTAGTAAGCTACGTAAGTCTAACGAGGCCCTTATATAGCAAAAAGCACGAAAGCGCAAGTATATTTAGTCTAGAGGGTCTGTAACCTTCGATAAGGCGTCGTAATTAATACCTCTAGAGGATACTAGGAGGTAGGAAGTAAGTAGAGAGTCTCTAGATAGTGTTCGGCTAGTACTAAGGCTACGACGCTATAAGCGATATAGCAAGTCAGGGCATAACGTACGTACCTATTAAGTAGACTTACTAGATAGCGAAGAATCTGAAGAGGAATTGACCTCCTAGTAACGATTCTATAGGATGTCGTCGTATTAAGATACCGTCGTAATTAAAGTGGAAGTAGTATAGTTCTTAGCAAAAGTGGCCCGCTCGGTAGTATAGCCCGCTCGGTAGTAAAGTACGTTAGGGATAGTTATTAACCGTCTCCTCAAACTTATCTATATTTAACCCGTTTAACAAGTCGAAGGCTTCCTAGAAGTCATTAATAGTAACCCTCCTCTTCCTCGGTACCTTAGTACCCTTATCTTCTATCTTATTCTCGATAAACTCCGCCCTATATAGGTCAGCTAAGTTTAGCTCTATCTCGACCTCCTCTTCCTTAATTGCCTTAAGTTAGTCGAACACCTTCTTATACTACTTATAGTACTAGTTATTATCGTCGAGGAGCCTATTTACGATATCCTCTTTACGTCCCTAAGGCTACGTTACCGGGTTTACGCTATTATTATCGGGCTGATCGGATAGTAGGGTAAAGAAGGATAATCTATTAAGGGACGCGCGATGAACGCATCTGTCCGTATTCTCTATACTTACGCCTAGTACGCCGGTACCGGTCTATCTTACTATTATTACTATATTAGCTATAATCTACTTTAAGGTACGACTTAGCGAGTACGACACCTAGTCTTAGTACTTCCTCGTATACTATCGCGATTTCTCTATAATCTCCCGAATATAGCTTCTTATATCTCTCTATACGTTAGTAATAATCTATTCGAAGTGTTATAAGTAGGTATAAGTACGTAGTTAGGTAAGGTATAAGTCGAATAGATGTTCTATCTAAGGGAGGCGCGGAGGGCGCGAGAGTTATATACGGGCGCTAAGCCGCTAGTCGAATTAGTTAGTAGGCGCGAGGTCTAGGTACGTACCCGCGGGTTTAAGTAAATATACGCCGGTACGGTAACATAGCCTAAGGTATCTATAATGACTTAGCTTATAAGGAGATACCTTCTCTCCCCTTTAGCTTAGATAGACATCTAATATAATTAACATATTAGTTCCTAATATATTGCTATATACTCGTACTATTAGTTAGTTAAAGATTAATCTCTTACTCTACTCCGCTACTATTAATCCGAACCTATTTAATATATCTTAAAGATTATAACGTACTTTACTACCGGGCGGGCTATACTACCGAGCGGGCTACTTTTACTAAGAACTATACTACTTCTACTTAATATAAAGAAGGTCGAAGCTAATATCTACCTCTAGAGTATATTATCGATAGACGATATAGACGACGGAGGTTGACCCCGAAATACGACATATTCGAAAGCTCTTATTAAGGCTATTCTAACGATCTATAAAGTAGGCCACTACCCCTAGAATTAAGGGAGTTCTACCTTATTTAATTTAGATAGCTTAAAGTTCTCTTCGCCCTATTTCTTTATCTCTAAACGCCGCGGAGGTGCCTAGCTATATTAGGTAACTCCTAGGTAATAGTAGCCTAGGCTACGGTACTACCGGCGCCTACGGCTCTATAGGCAAAGCTCCCCTAAGACAACTAGTACTAACTTATAGAGGACGTAAAAAGTATAGAAACTAACGATCAGCTCCTATACCGGTCTCTATAGGTAACAATCACTTAGCTACGTACGGCGCTTATACTATTATATTACCGAGGGTAATAAGAAATAAGGACGACGTCTTAGGCGATTAGTAAGGCCACCCGGAATTAACACCCCTATAGCTAGGTATCGGTCGCGGTATCGATACTAGGCCCCCGCCTAACGCACGATATAGTTACGATCCGTATTATAGTAAAGGAAGACTAGGCCGAAGTTATAAAGCTATCGAATAAGGAGCTCGCCTAACGAATAAACTAACTAGGGGTAGTCGTAGTGAACTAATAGTCTAATAGCACTCTATAGATCTATACTAGCTCTACTACTACTAGGAGGTACCTAGAGGTATAGCTATAGTAGGTATCTAAGGTTACGGTATTAGCGAAGGTCTTAACGAAGTAATTTACGATCCTAGTCTACGATATACCTAAGGAGTTCGACCTAACTAACTAAGGTCACCTACGTACTCTCTAAGAGGACAACCCGGTCACTCTTAACTCTCTAATCTAGAAGGCGACTTGGCTCTATAGGAAATGGCTAGAAGGCAAGAAGGCCTCGGCGCTAATAGTATAGCTATAAGACGCGAAAGCGGCGGATCTAGCGATAAAACAAGGCCTAATCTAGTAATATAGACTTAAGATAGTAGAAAAGCACTCCTTATCCTTTCGTGTCCTCTAATGCTTTAAATGCTAATAGTATAGACACCAAACCTATACGTATATAAATAAGTAGGCCTACTCGAACTATATAGGAGACTATATGTCTAGGAACTATATATCGGCTACGAGACGGTACGCGAACTGTCCGGGGCACTACCTATCGTATAGCGCGGAATGCCTATAGCGAAAACTAGCGAGAAACAAGGCAATTATAAACAGAAGCGTCGCCCTAAGATTCTACGGCGACCGTAAGGCTAGCCTATACCGGAACTAGCTAGCGGCGGTCGGGTATAAGCGCTCTAGGGCCGAGAATAATATAAAGGATACGTAACCTAGGGCGTACGGGAGGCTACGTACTCTACTAGCTACGGCGAGGGAATCTTACTAGGCCCGGCTCCCCTTTAGTATATAGCTAATAGGCGTAGACTAGGACGTATAAGGTAGTAGGACATAGGACATTATAGAGAAAATGATTGTAGATAACGAGAGCTAGCCTCGACACGCTTAGTATTATCTAGTACAACGTTAACTATAGTAAGGATATAGTCTAGAACCACTTCCTATACGAGGCGGACCCGTACGTCTACTACGTCCTAGTAATCTAGGAGCTATAGATTAACCCGTACTATAAGAGACTAACGACCTATAAGTTACTAGGCTATACGATATACCTACGAGGCGACGGTAGACCCCGTACGTACTTCTATATTAGTAAGGACATACTAGAATCCGACTAGGAGGTAGTGTACTACGTAGACGAAGAAGGCGGGGGCGATATTACCTCCCTCTACGTAGGTAGTACCTAGATATACAACCTATATATATAACCGCTAGGTTCGAGGTCTAGCCGCGACCTTAGGGTCTATAGACACCTAGATAGTACGCTTAAGAGACAAGGGTACTATATCGTAGTAGGAGACTTTAATATATACTACCCTTCCTAGGAAAGCCTTATATAGCCGTACCCTATAGCCGACGAAGTACCCGACTTAATAGCGAGTAACGTAATTGCCCTTAATACCCCGAAGGACCTAGGTACCTAGAAGAGAGGGGGACTCTAAGGTACGATCGACCTCTCCTAGATCTTAGATAGCTACTACTATATAGTAACCTACTATAGGATCGAATATAAACTCGAGGCGTCGTTAGACTATATACTAGTCAGGACCTCTATTACGATATAGATATAACGTATACTAGCGAGAACCCCTAAGCTAAACTAGGGAAAGGCCTACTAGGCTAATATCTAGGCGTACCTCGATAACTCTAAGAGGCTAGTCTAGATCGCGTAGTAGTAATATAATAGTAAAGACGAGAGAGACGAGGCAGTCTAAGGGTTAATAGACGAAATAAGAAAAGCGACCTTACTTTACGTTCCGCTTGCCTAACTAACGACATAGTCTAAACTATACTAGACGCCGGAGTGCACTACGGTAGTAAGAGAAGTAAGGAGAGCCCGCCGGGTATAGACGAGCAGCTATAGCGAGGAGGCCTAGAACGTATATAGGGAGGCATACTAATAGAAGAAAGCTATAATACGGAGGGAGAAAGTAGTCGGCTAGAGGGCTATAGTAGAAGAAATCGCCGGTAAGCTAGAGAGGATATAGAAGCTAGCAAAATGGGCCCGATAGGACCCTATATAGGGCCCCTCCTTCTCTATCCTAGCGCTATAACCGCCTAGTAGCCCGGTTAGCGACCCCGAGGCCAAGGCGCGTCTACTAGCTAGTAAGTTCTTCCCGCCCCTAGTCGAGGCTAATGTAAGCGATATAAATAGCTCTACTCCCCTAGCCCCTAGTATTACGGTCTAATAGGAGGTGTCCGAGGGAGAAGTTGCCGCTATACTAAGGAAGTTGCCGGCGAAGAAAGCCCCGGGGCCGGATAGGATCCTAAACGAGCTAGTAAAGAAGTGTAGAGATCAACTAGCCCTAGTAGTTATAGCGATCTTTAACGCCTACCTATAGACCGGATACTACCCGATAGTATTTAAACAATCGACGACAGTAGTCCTACGTAAGCCGTAAAAGGAAGACTATACGTAGGTAAAGTCGTACCGCCTAATTACGCTCCTTAATACTCTTAGGAAGGCGCTTAAGAAGCTAGTTATAACGAGACTCTCCGAGGCGGTAGAGGAACACTCCCTACTCCCGGACACCTAGATAGGTACGCCGCTATAGCGATCGACGCTATCCGCGATAGAACTTATTACCTCTTAGGTAAAGGCTATCTAGTATAAGAATAGGGACAAGGTAGTATCCCTACTTAGTCTAGACATATCGGGAGCCTTCGACTACGTATTATACCCGCGGCTACTCTACATCCTAAGGTCGAAGGGACTCCCTAAGTGGCTTGTTAACTTCGTACGGTCCTACCTCTAAAACCGTAGTACGTCGATCCTAGTCGGCTAGTACAGAAGCCTATTTTAAGCAGTCTATACTAGAATCCCGTAAGGCTTAACGCTAGTACCTATTCTGTTCCTCTTCTTTATAGCGACGCTGCTCCTAGCCCTAGAATTCTAGAACACCGCTACGAGCGGCTTCGTAGACGATATAAACATCCTAGCGTAGTCTTCCTCGACTAAGGAGAACTATAGGCTACTAGAAGAGAAGCACAAGATCTACGAGGACTAGGCTAGGAGGCACGGGGCTCGGTTTGCCCTAGAAAAGTACAATCTAATATACTTTACGCGCCGGCTACGGTTCTATAATATACAAGCTTCTATCTAGATATAGGGGTATACGACTAACCCGGTAAATTAGCTTAGGATCCTCGGACTATAGGTAGACCCGGCGCTACGGTAGAGGAAGTACGTATAGGCAATATTACGGAAAGCTAAATAGAATATAGTATCATCCTAGCGGCTTACTACGTCTATATAGGGGGCGGACTTTCGGTAGTTACGACTTCTATATACGGCTATTATACGGCTAGTCCTTACCTATAGTAGCTAAGTGTAGTCCTTAGGCGAGAGGGCCTACCTATCGAAGGGACTCGTCGCGCCGCTAGCGAAGATCTAAAACTAATGCCTAAGGAAGGTTACCGGGGTATATAAGTCGATACTAATAAGGATACTTTAGTACGAGACCGCTATACCGCCGATCGACCTATATATCTAGGGACTACGGACCTCCTACTTAGGCAAGTCGGTATAGTACCTAGTATAGAAGGTCATCGTAAGTATAGTCGTAAGGGCCCGCGAGATAGTACTAGCGTATAAGGGCATTCGACCCGGAAACGAGCCGAACTACCGAGTAAGGGACGAATAGCTAGTAATACGATAGGAAGGTAAGAAATCGTTTATAGAGCAACTATAGAAAGAGAGGTAGAACAACTAGGGTGTAGGGTATAGTAGACGCCCTTAGCTAGCGGGACAACCTAAGGAATAGTTAGCTACAAAATCCGCGGTTAAGTACCCCCCGAAGCTTATCTACTACCGCCTTACGAGGGTATAGAGTAGTATAGTAACCTAACTACAAAGCGAACACATCGGCCTCTAGGGGTACCTATTATAGAGGAAGGTTCTAGAATATATAAATACTAGCTACCCCTACGGCTAATACTCCTAGAACGTACGGTACGTACTCCTTGTCTATTAGAGGTAGTCGCTAGGAAGGGGGGAGTAGATAGTAAAGGCGAGGAACCGGACGATTAGTACACTTCTTAATAACGTTAAGGACCTACGGCGTATTACGAACTAGATACTAGAGAAGGGCTAGCTAGAATAGTACCGCCTAGTAGGAGTAGTATAGGAAGAGAGGATACGGCGTAGCGCGACGAGACCGGCTAGGAGCGGGGGCTAACGGAGTAGTACTATAGGCTACGTACGTTTAAAGGGAAAGCTAATCTAGATAAGGAGAAGTCGGGGGCGGGAAGGGTTTTCACCTATTCGGGTTTCCCTTTGTATATAACAATAGATATATACCTATATAGGCCGAATAGGGTCCTAGAATAGGGGAATAACCAATCTATCTATCTATCTATCTACTACTTCTACTTTAATTACGACGGTATCTTAATACGACGACATCCTATAGAATCGTTACTAGGAGGACAATTCCTCTTCAGATTCTTCGTTATCTAGTAAGTCTACTTAATAGGTACGTACGTTATGCCCCGACTCACTACATCGCTTATAGCGTCGTAGCCTTAGTACTAGCCGAACACTATCTAGCGACTCTCTACTTACTTCCTACCTCCTAGTATCCTCTAGAGGTATTAATTACGACGCCTTATCGAAGGTTACAGACCCTCTAGACTAAATATACTTGCGCTTTCGTGCTTTTTGCTATATAAGGGCCTCGTTAGACTTACGTAGCTTACTAATCTCGCTTCGTATAAGAGCTATCTAATACGCTATCTCTCTACTCCCTTTTATAAGCTAAAACACCCCTTCCTATAACAAGTTTAGCGATAAACCTGCCCGGGCACGCATTCTGTTCGTTACTAGTGTCGATTAAGAGTCGAATTCTTTTGTAGTTCGTAGTGTCTTCGACTCCTAAGGGGTAGAGTCCAGAGCTAGAGGGGTTAGCGTACGTAGCTTAATATTAAGCTTGTCTATTACTACCTATAGATTAAATAGAACTAAACTAGCGCCTCTAAAGCTCGATAGGATATTCTCCTGTCTAAATATAGCGTTATAGACTACCCGGAAGGCGCGTAGGAACTCTACGTTATTAATATAAGTAATACGCTAACGTACTAAGCCCGAGAGCTAAGTACCGTATACCTTCTTTAAAGGCGAATAGTAACCTATATCTAATAGCTAGAGTAAGTACGAGGCGTACGATAGTGTATATAGGGCTAAGATCTTATATTCCTTATATAGATTCTAGAATGCCTTCGAGTTATAGCTCTCGTAGCTATCGATAATAAGTAGTCTCTATACCTTAGTCGTACGAGCTATAGTATACTTCTAGAAATGCTCTAGCTACCGTATACCGAACTTATTATTAGTCTAGCCGTTCTCTATTAGCCCGATTATCTAGTTTAGACCTAAGTTACCGTCTTAGTACTAGGTACTAATATACTATTTACCTATAAGAATAACGTAGGGTAGGAGCGCTATTCCGTCTATATAGATAGTCTTAATTACTATTACCTATTCTCTATTACGCTATTAAATGACCTTCCTCTTTCTACTACGCCTTTCTAAGCCCGTAATAACGCTCTAAGACGTAATAATACCTATTATAAACCCTATCTCGTCGAAGTTATTAGTGTCCTAGTTAAGGATGCTATACTTCTCCTTTATATTATATATAAGTAGGAACTACTTCTCGATAACGTCTAGATCTTCTATTAGGGCTCGCTAACAATTGTATCTACGTGTTATACGAACCTTTAGCTTACGATACTACCTAATAAACCTATCTATCTAATTAAGACTAGCGGGCTTGAGACCCTTCTCTTATAGTAATAAATCGGCTATTACTCGTATACTAGCCTTTAATAGCGGGAAACCTCTAAGATCTAGCTCGAGTATATACTTAAGTATTACCCTCTCTTCTAGCTCTATAAGCTTCTTCGAATTAGGCTCGTAGTCACCCCGAGGAGGTCGTATATTCAATCGATACCCTAGTGTAGTTCGAGACGCGTCGTATACCTTTATAGCAAGTCGATTTGTAATTATCGTATCGCGTTTTAAAGCCTAGATAGCTAAGGTCAGTTTAGCCTCGTTTAAAGACAATATACGCTATAATAGTGGTTGCATAGCTGTATCTGTAGAAGTGGTACAGTTCTTGGCAAAAGTGGCCCGCTCGATAGTATGGCCCGCTCGGTAGTAAAGTACGTTAGTAATAGCTATAAGTACTATATTAGTAAAGAGACGCGTTGAGCTACTAGACCTATAGGTAGTAAACTAATCCACGTGCTCTAATTGGCTAAAATCCTTAACTGATTAACTCTCGCGCTAAAATTTGCTTAGAACACGCTAATTGCGGGTGGCTTCCGAAGTTGGCTGCCCTCGGGTCTGAAAATGGAGGTAGGTTGTTCTCGCTACGGGAGCTTTACGGACATGCTCCGTTCACTCCGGCTCGCAAGCTCGCCTCGTTCACTCACGCATGCCCTTCAAGCTGCCCTTCGCTCAACTAACACAATGCCGAGATACAGTGAAGCCGTCAGACAGTCACGGTTAAGTAAAATCAAAGCACTCAACGGTGGTGTTGCGCCGCCCGAGGAGGTCGTTGGAGGTCGTAAGAGCACATAAATTGCGGTACTCACTTGTGACATGACTGACATCCCAGCAGCTGCCGTACCACAGAAAGCCTCGATCGTAGACGATCCAGACGAGGTCGACATCAGCCAAGGTTCGAGCTTTGCCAACACACCCTCAGCACGACGAACACCAGCGAATGCATCAGATGACCCGCTCGCGGCAGCCATGCTACGAATGCAGCAGGAGCAAGGCTTCCTGGGCGGGCAAGAGGAAGATCCCATGGCGAAGATGATGCAGCAGATGATGAGCATCATGGGACAAGGTGGAGGAGACCCAAATGATCCCAACTCGAAGCCTCCAGAGCTACCACCTATGCTTGCGAATATGCTCAGCGGGCAGAAAGCAGACGACGTGAAGGAACCAGCCACCAGCTCGGCATACATCTGGCGCATTGTACACGCCATCTTCTCCTTCGTCCTTGCGTCCTACATCTGCCTCACCTCGACATTCAACGGAAGCAAGCTTGCACGCAGTGAGAACGTGTACACTCAGGATGCAGGATACGGGCTTGGACCACGACTTTTCGTCATCTTCACATCGGCGGAGCTTGTGCTGCAGAGCACGAGGTATTTCATGGAGAAAGGACAGATGCAGAGTGGAGGCATGCTCGCGGGTATAGTGAACAGCGGCATGATACCTCAGCCCTACGCGAACTACATACGGATCGCTGGCCGGTACATCACGATCGCACAGACTGTCTTTGCGGATGTGATGGTAGTCGTGTTCGTGCTGGGATGCATGGCATGGTGGACAGGCAATGCGACACCAGCTTGATGCTCAGGACCCTTCGCTGAGCTTCCAGCGTATCGTACAGCATTCCGTGCGCGTTTACTAGAATTTTCCGGCCGCAAATCCTTCCCACGTACTTCAGGACATTCGTCTGTCAGATGGGCAGTGCGTAGCTTCTTCGGCCTGGAGGAGACCACTCATCGCTACAGGTGCCGTCAAGTCCCACATTGACTTGACAGCCGATATCGCAGTGTAGCTCGCGACCTTCACCGACCGTTCGTATTGACATCGAATAGGCCCAACTTGCTACCTGCCCCAGGCCAAATAACCCTGTAACCTGTAGCGACCGTCTTCGTCCACGATCTCAAGGAAGCCCCTTTTCGCACACCCTTCCATCTGCTATTTGTGGTCTCAAAGAGCAGAGCCATCGGACCACATCACCGAAGGTGATACCTTTCTCCGAGATGGCCCAGACGCGACCTTCTACACACGCGCTCATGTGTCTTGTAGTTCCTCCACGATTCGATACCGCTTGGCTTGGCAGATTTGGTGCTTTTTGAACAGACACGAACTCATGGATGCCAAAGGTCATTTGGAAGGACAGACAAGAACGCGCACCGGGTAATCTGAACCCACGGGCAGAGCAGATCGTGGCCACAAGAGTGGGCTCGTTCGAACGATGTGATGGTGACTCTGTGAGGTGACACTCAACGATGGCTTTGAACTTGTGCAAGACTCACTGGACACGATTTGGTCGCGCCCAGGAAGGTTGAGTAGAACTTGTTCGTATCTTAGTGGTGCCAGCAGATTTGCGGCCAGCTGTAGCAGTTGTCCGGAGGAGCCAATCCGTGTTGTGTATATTCCAAGGTCCCGCATTAACCTCCATAGTCCCTCCCAACCATAACTCTGCATACAACAAAGAACTCGCGGGCCCAGCATGGAAGAGCTTATGTGAGGTCCTTCTAGGCCGGAGGAGCAAGTCCAAAAGCCACGGAGCACTTTCAGACCAATCGCATTGATCCAGAACGTAGCATGGCCGATGGGGTTTCAACCCCTCGTGGGAGGCAGACCAGTTGCCACGCGACGGGTGAGTATCATTTGTCTTGCATCTTCAGCATCTGCTGGGTAATGAACACCTGACGCCATGCTATGCCCCTTGTGCCTTCCAGGCGGCCTCGACCATGATATCTGTACACATTGACTTCCTTGCCATCATGACCCTACACCCCCCGTTCTCCTCTCACGCGGCCTGCGCTGCGAGGTCACCCCGAGCCTGCTCCAAAAGCTCTTTCTCCCTCTTCACTTTCGCCCTCACCTCCTGACTCAGCTTACTATTCCTCTCACTCTTCCTCCTCTGCTCTTCCAGCTTCGCCAACTCTTCATGCTCCTCGGCCGTGGGTTCCACAGGCTGCGCCTTCGTCAATCGTACTAAAGCATCCAGAATCTCAGAATTTGTGTAGTTCGTCATGTTGATCCTTTCTACCCGCTCGTCCACCGAGGGCTGTGATGACAAAGTAGGAGCGGAGCCTGCTTCACCGAAGTGAACGGACATCACGGCGGGATCGTCCTGGAAGATGCTGCGATCTATGGTCATGGGGACGGCCGGGTTGTGGTATTTCAGGCGGACGAGTTCGTGGCGCCAGAATTTCCTGTGATGTAGTATTAGATGCTGTAACCCACAGCTTTGCTTCGGATATCGCACCTAGGCCCCATATGCCCGCCGTTGATTTGAGGCGCAAAGCGCATGTGTATCCGCTTAACTTCCTTGGGCAGCACGAGGGCACCGGATCCGAGTCGTATGGCGAGCAGTTTCGTTTGCAGCTTTCGCATCCGTTGCGGTAGGGAGACCATTGTGAGGGAATGTGATCGATCCGGACGGGTCGTATGGAGAAAGCCCAGAAAGTCCAGAAAGTGGTCTGGCCAATGTCTCGAGGTTGATGGTTGTCGTCTGTCTTGGCGGCATTGCGGCCATCTCCTCCTTTGAGACGGAGCTTCATCTCGATACATGTATGGCCCCAGCATCACCACATCTACATCTACATCCACGCCATACACCACCCCATGGCAGCGCTCTTCCGCCGCTCGTCACGGCAGATCTGCCACTGCCAGCGATCCTTCTCGACCTCGACACCACTTGCGGTCAGTCTGCAATGGGACAAGAATGACGCGGAAGCATTGAAGGAAGTCCTTCCTCCTTACCCGTACGGCGAGTCGCGCTGGTACAAGCAGTCGAATCGAGGTCTGTACGGGGACCAGCGGATGCAGACAGGCAACAATGTCAGCGACAAGTATGAGGTGAAGACGCGACGACAATGGCACCCGAACATCTTCACCCGGAAACTCTTCAGCCGAGCGCTCAATCGCAATGTACAAGTCCGTGTCAGCGCGCGAGTGCTGAGGACCATTGACAAGCTCGGTGGACTGGACGAGTATCTGCTGGGAGAGAAGGAAGCGCGGATAAAAGAGCTTGGTGTATCGGGTTGGTGGTTGCGCTGGGCGATTATGCAGACCCCCAGCATCAAGAAGAGGTTCGCAGAGGAGAGAGTGCGGTTGGGTCTGCCAGCGCAGCGAGAGGACCTCGAGGCTGTGACGGAAGCCATCGAAAACAGCACGCCGGACGAGGAGGCAGAGTTCCTCGAAGAGACAGAATCTGTCATCATGGACGATGCTTTCCAGGTCGACCAGGACGTGGCTACACCCATTATCAAGTTCAGAGTCGGTCCAGGCCAGCACGTGATGCTCACAGCCGATGGGTGGAGGAGAACAAGGCCAGACCCATCATACTTCATCACCAAGAGGAAGGAGAGGATTGCATCGTCGGCCTTTCCAGAGTACGTCGAGAAGCGCATGGAGGTCTTTGAGAAGGAACTTGAAAAGAGGCAACAGCGAGCGAAGGTTACAGGTCAAGGTGTGATCACAGATGAGGAGGTCAAGATGCTGATCAAATCTACGCGGAGACAGCTGAGGGCAGAACTGAAAGAGAAGGTGGACACCATGTACGATGAGAAGATCGCAGCAAAGGAGCGAGGCAAGGCGGAGAGGAAGCTCGAGAAGGAGCAGAAGAAGGCTTCTTCGGGGCTTCCGGAGCTGCTGGAAGTTTAG
Organism: Fulvia fulva; assembly: GCF_020509005.1. Lineage (NCBI taxonomy): Eukaryota > Fungi > Ascomycota > Dothideomycetes > Mycosphaerellales > Mycosphaerellaceae > Fulvia > Fulvia fulva. The sequence continues at coordinate 4,434,643 of NC_063012.1, forward strand.
ATGTGGATGTTGTGTACAGTACTGGACATGCCGTGACCACCAGCATAATCAGCGAAGATGCCAGCAGCAAATTGAATAAACGCTCCCGCGAGAGAAAAATCACTGTGCGCGAAGCGCGCTTCGTCTCCTTCGGCAGTAATCGAAACATTCAAGCCCCTGCTATGTAGAGTAGTACCACAATGCAGGCCGCCGAGTACTGTATGCGAAGCTCGAGCACGAAGTCGTTGCATGCTACGAGACCCGAGGGACAGACCGTCGTCTGGCGCACTTCACTACGTTCCACGCCGCGCGAGAGCACGCTCGTACGTCTGAGCTGTGGGGTCAATCTGGAGGGACCCAAGCGCACCGCGGTCAGCTTTGTTACTTGATGTGAAACATGCTTGGAGGATATGAGTGTATAGCGAAGTAAAAGAGCAGCGCGGCGAGTATACACCAGCATGGCTACTGCTGGACACGGGCGGCAGTGCATCTCAACAGCATGGTCGCTGGGGACTGCGTATATGGAGCAGGCGCGGCGCGCTTTTGCTTCGAGTACATCAGCAGAGCGAGGCTACTGCAGTTGGCTGTAGACAAGTCGAGCGCCGGTGCTCGGACCGTAGTATGAGACGCGCTCTTCGATCTTCGCCATCCTTCAACACATCTGGGGACACCTTCCACTTCGAATATGTGAGCCAGGCGCGCTTTCTTGCCAGATATGGCGTCAACTTCTGAACTGCGGAGTGTGAAAGTGGAAGAGGTACTTCGTGAAAGAGGATGAGAGGATTGGCGACTTGGCATGTGGAGATCCATTACTGGACCTATGATGTGGTAACCAACCGCCTTGTTACGGAATAAAATGACCATAATTCACCTGGATCAGGCAGTCTTTCACGTCAGCTTTCACTCAGAATGGAAGCCGAGACAGGAGGCGCGAACGTCCATACGTGCGCGACTTTCGCGCTTGAAAGGACGGCAGCTGGAGTCGATGGCGTGGTCGTTCGTGAAGGACTATATGAGTAATGCTCGACGCGCTATTTTCCCAGATGTACCGTGACTATATGGGGTTGGGGAGGTGAAAGCAGAGAATGTATAGTGTGAAAGGCAGCATGGGATACGATGTTCTGGGTCAGGGTACTACCACTATCATAGCCATTGCCAGGTGTTCCAAGATGGCAGACTGTCGCTATGATATGCATCCTTCTCTTATCGTACATATAAACCACTCCTCAAAACTTTTGTGTGTACCCATGACCCATCGTTATTTGTCCATACCATATGCGATTAGGCCTTCCGGGAAGAGCCCTTGAGGGGGCTACTGAACACTCTGGCGTCAGTGCCGAACCTATTATACTGGTTAGCAAGTGTGTCAAAACGATATCCTGTTCAGTTGTGTGAACGTACCAGCCAATGTTCTTCTTCTTACTAGGGGTCCCTTCTTTCTCTGGGGTGGATGTACTTGTGTAGGACTTTGCGGGACTGCTATAGTTGACGGTGCTCGGAGTACTGGCATCAACGACGGGCTGGACCTTCTTATTGCCCTTCTTTGGAGTGGCGGGCAGTTTGCTTGGCTTGCTGGACTTCTTTGACTTGTTCAGGTCTGGAACAGAGATGATGTAGCTGTCTGTATCAATTATCAGCTAGGAGCTTCCATTGATCTTTCTGGAAGGTCCTTACCAAGCTCCGACTCACTCAACTCTGGCTCATCTCCGCCCTGCTCTTGCTGCTTCGAGAGAGTCGACATGGTGGTGACAGTCGATGGAAAGAGGTAAGGACGTTGCTTTTGGTGTAGTATTGGTGGTGGACAATGGCTTCAACGTGCTATGTGGTGGTCCAGCAGTGATGTCGAAAGTGTGGTGCGTAGTGAGATACGAAAGGGGCAGACGAAAGGTCTTCGTTTCCAAGGGTGGCTTACACATGTGATCGCGCTTTCCATAGTGAGCCAGCTGTGGGCTCCTCTTTCCTTTGCAGGCAACGAGAGCAGCTCTGACCAGCGTGAGTAGAATAATTGACGGGGTGAGAGAAGAAAGCTACTGGTTTGTGAAATCCACTTGAACATTCAATCGTGCTCTCATGCCGGGTCCGGCTGTATTCCTCGCTCCTTCTTGCTATGGTGGGAGCATCATTGGCCAGAAGCATCAGTGCAACGGGACGAAAGTACAAAATGTCCTCGAGTACAGGGTCGATTCGAACGTCTAATCGTGCTTTCCATAGCGTGGCCAGCTGTAGGCCTCGACTTCATTCTCACTGCAGTGAGAGTATCGCTAGCCGGTACCATCAGCCCCCTTTCCATTGACCATGATGCCGTCACTCGGCAATTCTACCCCTCGAACGCCTCGCTATGCAATACCTACCCATGCCTTCACACAACACCGACAAGCTTAAGCAGTCTCGCCAGGAAGAAGGTTGCCTTTCACGCCAAACATCTTTGCGCTGACAGTTGCCGAGAAGCCATCGACTTGTCTGGCATACTGCTCGACCTGCCTGCCAACAAGCAGAGACTCAAGGCGTGACGGTTCTTGTGGAAGCTTGAACAGCTTTTGCCACTCATCTTCTGGGAGAGGTGGTTGCTTCTGTTGCGCACGAAGAGCGTTCTCGGACTTGCGCTTCTGTTGCCATTGCTGGATCTTGGCCTGCTCTCTCGCCAAGGATCGCTGATAGTACTGTGCGTTGTTGTTCTCGGTTTGGTGGTTCTCGATGCTCTCAAGGAGGAGATCGCAAGTCTTCTCGAGGAATGGATCGATCGAAAGATCCAGGCTTTCGAGGTTTGGTGCAAGTGGCGTGGATGTGATGCTGGGGTCCCGGGAAAGCTCGGCAAGAGATGATGGGAATTCGAGCTCGGACTTTTGTGGTGGCTGCTGTGGTAGTTGGTGGAGGAATGCAGTCAGGAGGTGAGAGTTGTGGACTTGAAGTGGCAGCTCCACAAGGATATCTTGGTATCGTAGCTTGGACTTCTGGATGCTGTTCAAGATGTTAGAAAGTGATCCCGATGACAAATTTGCAGAAGTTCGGCACATACCTCTCGGTGGTGAACTTGCCCTCCTTGTATGCAGCCATGAAGCTTGGTGACAATCTGTATGCCTTCAAGCACAAGCTGCCCTGGCTGCTCCTAGATACGTCAAAAACAAGTGCCACGGTCTTTTCGTCTGTGGCGCGCTGGAAGAAGGACTGGTTCTCGATGAAGTTCTGGTTGACAAAGTTGCCCATGCTCGTGCTGATGTACCACCCCACACTCTGCGCGTCTGTGTTGATTTCCCGCAGGAACTTGACCATCTCGGCCTGATATGCGACGTTGCTCTTTGCACGGGGGGCTGCTGCTGCGAGCGCCGCTGCGTCTTGTTGGTGGTATGGATCTGTGTTTGCCTGCGCCTCTGCGACGGCGGCTGGGTACGGGAACGAGTTGGTGACTTGGAGCTGCGACCCATGGTCCATACCGACCAGGAAGCCAGTCGTTGGTGTTGGGAATGTCTGCGAGGCGTGCTTGATGATGCGCATAACCACCAGTGCCTCTATCCTCACCTCTGCGATGGGAGTGTCCTTGACCGATATCTCCGCCATGATTGCAGTATCGTGTGTGGTTGATGTTATTGACGATCTCGTCGTGTTCTGCGATCGCTCTCGGTGGATTTAGGGCGATGGATGGGGAGGCGTGTCTGGTCGCTGGCTGCACATGAACGGCGCGTGAAGTTCAGAATTTCGAAAGGTCGCCCCGCAATTCACCCGAGTGCGGATTGTTCTCTCCCCAAGGAAGGAGCCCCTCGGACTTGGCGCGGGTTGCGACTTTGCATTCAGCACGCACGCCTTGCTGTTTCATCGAATCTCGAGGCATCACATGTCGAACACACACACACACACACACATGATATCAGCGCACGGCCAGCGCGACATGCTTCACATGCATAGTAACGCTCTCACCTCCCGCCATATCGGCTATACAGTACGCGCCTGTCTCGTGAGCACAGCGTTGTCGGCAGATCGCGGGGCCAGTATTGCATCATCTCTCACCCAGCACACGTACTTCTTCATGTTGCTGTTAAAGCAACATCGTGATCGTGACGCTGCTCTCAATGCTACTGACCAAGAGGCTGACAGCAGCGAGCTTCAGACTATCCACCAGCTTTGTCTTACAGCGAGGAGCACCAGCACGTCTTTCAGACCTTCACAGCTTCACGCTTCACAGTATACTTGCTCCAATCAGTTCCAGAGCCAAGATGTCCACCAGTGGAGGCGGGAAGGATCTCGACCCAAACCAAGGCGGCGATGGCACGAAGAAGACGTATCACAAGCAAGCCACCGGAGAGGCCTGGAAGACTGTTCAAGCCCATTCCGCGGACCACGATCTTAAGCTCTACGGAAGTTGCTTTTGCCCATTCGTGCATAGGGTATGGATCTCGCTCGAGCTCAAACGCCTCGACTACCAGTACATCGAGGTCGATGTATATCGTAAGCCAAAGTTGCTGCTAGACATCAACCCACGAGGACTGGTTCCGGCGCTCAGGCATGGGGATTGGGGTTGCTACGAGAGCACAGTCCTGATGGAGTATCTTGAAGATCTCCAGCAAGGGCAAGCACTCCTGCCGAAGGACGCTAAGCTACGAGCTTCTTCGAGGTTGTGGTCAGACCACATCAACCGCAACATCATTCCAGCTTTCTACAAGTACCTCCAAGCACAAGATCCCGATGATCAAATCAAGTTCGCTGGCAACCTCAAGGAGCATATTTCGAAAGCTGTAGATGCAGCAGATCCTCAGGGGCCATTCTTCCTCGGCTCCGAGATGTCATTTGTTGACGTTCAACTTGCACCGTGGATAGTACGGCTGGACAAAGTGCTCAAACCATATCGCAGCTGGCCAGATCCGGAGCCTGGTAGCCGCTGGGAGAAGTGGGTTCGTGCTGTTGAAGACAGCGAGCCTGTGAAGAAAACGACGAGTGACGATGAGCTGTATTTGGACAGCTACGAGAGGTACGCTGAAAACAGGCCAAATACATCACAAGTACGGGAGGCCATCAATTCGGGCGGAGGCTTGCCATAGAAAGAGGCAGTCTTGACGGGAACGATAGACAGCTTGCTAGACCGGCTGAGATCTTTCCAACACAGCTGTTATGTTTCACATGCTGTCTGAACATGCCAGCTACCATTTGCCGGAAGATATATTTGCAGTTGCCCAGTAGCTAGAAAGACCTCGGTCACATCCAACTTCTCTCACTGCCAGTGATACGAAACGAAAGCTCTCGCTACAGCGCCAGTTTCAGGCTACCAGCGAGACGCACGAAAGCTACGTGGTTCTGGCTTTCACTCTAACCCTGAAGCATGTTCAAACAGACTCCAAACACGAAATTCACGAACCATGCGCCGAGCAGCAATGATCTAGGCCGTTACATAGCGACACCGCTTGCACACTGCTACGAGTCAACATGCATCCCGACTACAGCACGCCGCCAAATAACAACGCCGACTTATAGGTACCATCAAGCACATAGCTTGGACGTCTAACAGACTCAGTCCTCGGATAGTTCGAAACACGAGGTAGTCCAGGAACAGTCCATCACTGATGTATGGCATAGCCCTCGTGTCTGTTCGCATACCAGTGTTTCACAAATCGAGTGGTCCAGTTTTCGAGGCAGGCCATACACTCCTGAGTCAAGTCAGAAGGCTGGGAGATTGAGCGCAACATCCACTTCTTCCCGTTCTAATCCCTAACCCGAAGCAATCACAGCGCCACTGCCGGCCCATCACTCTTGCTTCACAGGACTAGTGGTGTTCTTCTGTCATGATATCGCCGACTGCGAGAAAGTGCCTGCGCCACTGCAAATGGTCATTGCGTTCGCTGGAGTGGCTCGGCCTGTTGTCTTGCACAAATCGGTGATGCTGTGTAAAGGGATCTGCAGATGTGCAGCTCGCGGAGAAAAGCCCGTTTGAAGCCTTGAGATGACCCTTGGGATGAGCCACCGCTACTGCGCGTAAGCGACAACCCACCACTCTGGGTGTCTGCTGGATGTCCCTGCCTTCGTGAAGGTGAACCCTTGTACGGAGAAAGTCCGTCATCTTACAAAGCATAACATGTGCATGCAAGGTGCGCTGGCATGCAAAGATCCAACATCAGGTATCGGTAATTATGCTGACCAGTACTGCTCACCGTGGTGCTGCTCCTAGCTCAAGCGGTCGTCCGAGTAGAGTAGACTCCTGTGCGCGAACAGACCTTTTGTGTGTGAGTGATACCTCGAAGTATGCTCTCTACTCCGGTGCGACGACCATATAGGAAACAGCACTGCTGCTTTCTCTGGCCAGTGCAAGGACCCGTTCCACAGCACAAGCACGGTAACCCGACGGTCTTCCGATAGCGCCGGTCTTCAGCATGGAATCCTCCTGGATTGCGTTCATACAAGATCTCAGATCTGTGTCTGGCGAATGATAAGGTCGTTCCTGGCCACACTATCGCCATACGAAGACTGGGACACGCCATATGAGCATGAAATCAGTGATGATCATATGCCAGTAGTGCAACTGCGAAGAACGATACATGCTCGTTACCAAAAAGGACCCATGGACTAAAGGGAGTTCCATCGTCGATGCAGCGCTGCCGTTGTCGCAGCCGGTCATGAAGAGAATGCGCCGCAAAGGGTCGTGGCCGGGCAGAATTGAGTTCGACAGACACTGCGCCAGAACGAGCTACAGTATATGTTTTCTCGGGCACGCTGCACGGTAGGAACTGCAATGCAAATATGAGCTACTTCGTCAATACGCGGATGTTGGTAGTCTCATTGGTGTGTAGTCGCAACAGGATTTTATTACTTCACTGGTGTTGATAGGTCGCCGTGATAACGAGGAGGGGGACAGCTGTGTGAAACAGCTCCTTCGCTTTGAGACTCTGTCTGTGATGAGCTGGTACGGCCCGAGTCAGGATTCCAATGCGTGACTCGCTGTTGCTGCTGGTCGTTGCAAGTGCTGGACAGCCCCGAGTCGAGCGTGCACATCCGCGCAAAAACTCTGGCTGCGCGCCAAAACGATTGTCGGTACAGTCAATAATGGCAATGATATCATCTTGACCAAGCATCAGCAGTTTCTCAGATGAGCCGTTGGAGATGACGTTAGGCGCAGCTCGGGGCAAACGTGGGAGAGCCACTGTCACTGTGGCTGACGCTACTCACGAGTCCCCTGTCTCTTCGGGCTTTGCCGACTCTGGGATGTGCCAACCACGCGTCCAGCAAGGGTGCTGAGCACTGGCGAACGCTGTGAAGAGCCAGTGGCGAGCTGCAAAGCAGGCATGGGCGCCAGGTCCGCGGAGGGTCATGCTGGGCATCGTAGATGCCAGCAGAGTCTTGGGATGCGCGGAGATGTGGCCGGCGACTTCTCAAATGTGACAGGGGCGTCGAGCTCGCACGCGCAGCTAAGAAACACAAGCTCGATCGATAAAGCGCAGAGGGATCGGGAGTTGCAGACCCCTCGGACCAACGTCCATGTGTCGCGGCCGCTAAGGTACGGCATGGAGCTCGACGACATTTGGCGGAGCCGAGACGGGAAAAGTCGGTGATGATGGATCCTCAAGCGCAAGGCAGACCCGAACGACTGGCATCCTCCTCGCCAGGAACAGAGAATGGCTCAACTCTGGCAGCACGGCACCGACGCCGGACGAGTTGTTGTGACGTGTGCTCGGACGGAGAAGGTTTCGCGGAATGCTACAAAACTCCCGGTGCATGCGCTTCGAATCAGTAGTGAGGCAAGCCACCGACTCTGGATGAAGCAGGACGTGCATGGCTGGTGAAAGATGAAGGGGAAGCAATGGATCCGCAACGCAGGTGTCACAAGTGCCAGAGACATTAAACTCGTCAAGCCACCACGAGCGGGACGGCTGAGGTTCTCATCGTGGCTGCAAACGCTGCATGAGTTAGAACAAGCATCAACGTGGATGTCGATTGAGGATCGCAATGTTGCCATGTCGACAACACGCTGCCTTGCAACGTGAGTGCAGTAATCGCATGTGTTCCGACTCAGGTTCGTCGGGTCTGTCACCAGCTTCTCGTGCGCGACCACTTGGCAGGATGGAAGGAAATTTGCTGCGAGACAGCGAGTCCGTGATGGCGAGTGTTGGCGGTTACGATCTCGATCTGGAGACGACAGGCCAGAGTGGACCACGACCAGGGCGGACCTGTTTCACCGCAGCGGCTGTCCGCAGACGCAGCGATCGAAGCTGCAAGCACCGCAGACTGCTGGAAGCACGATTGGGAATCTACAACAACTTTTCAATGTAGGTGTGCGAGCCTGGCCTGCGCATTCACGCTGCTGTCGTCCCTTTCATGTGATGTAGTTGCCCCGCCGCACAGAGCCGCACGCACGTCTTACCTACGTACATACTAGCCACATGCCACAATTATTGCCCTGACATGGTTTGCTCATCGCCGATTGAAGTGGGGAGCAGCGCCAGGATGTGTTGAGGAATAAGGTTGTGCGTTAGCGCTGCTGCAGAGAGGCATTCGGCGCACTGGACTTGGCTGCTGCCCTGTTCCACGGCCTGGCAGCAGCCACTCCACTGCCACGGAAGCACGCGGTTCGATGTTGCATATATCCGCCAGGGTCTCTGCTTTGGACCATCTCGTGCTCGCCTCAGCTACCTTCATGTCCCGTCGGCACGCGCTGGGATATGATGCACGCTCTGCTCACTACTATCCTGCCGCTGGCCTGTAACCTTCGTCCCGCATTGTGCTCTTAAACTGTACCAGCTCCCACGCGCAGGTCTCAAGTACCGCCCGTCCCTCTCTTGAGCCCACAGCAGATACTCTTGTGCCCAAACACCTCTGCCAGCCCTCAGCACGCCTCTGCAGCACAGGAAACGAAACAAAAACACCACCACCCAAACAGCCCTACTCCCAACGACGCGTCAATACAATCCTGTCCGCGTCTCGTCTCCACCAGAGTCTCTTACCAACAGCCCGCTTCCGACTCGACGCTGTTCTCATTCACTCGCTGACACATCGTCACAAATCTGGCTATCACATGATGGACGGTTATAACGCAACGGGACGCAAGATATCACTACTCAACGACAGTGGTGACGTAGCCGCTGTGCCTACCAAAGTCCAGCTTCCACAGCTGACAGCACACTCGCGAACAACATCGTGCACCTCGACGCCATCGCTTTCTCCGCAAACGCCACAGCTGTCGCGCTCGGATTCCAGCGACTCGCGCGCCTTTTCGACTCCGTCTCCGCTGACACCCAACTTTGAGGAAAGCTTCGGTCAGGCGACGCGCGCACTCCCTCCAAAACACCAACAGCAGCACCACCAGCAATACTACCTAACCAACAACCACTACGCCAAAATGGACGACCAGAACCCGTCCATGTACCCGCCAATCCCAGATCCGACAGTTGCGATGCCCACAGCGTACCCGATGCCCGCGCATCTGGCACAACAACCACTGCCACAGCAGCAAGCGCCGCAACATGCAGTCTACCGCGGCTCCAATTCACCATCCTCTGAGCCATCGCGCGTGTCCACCGTGTCGCAGCAGTCGAACAGCAAGAACCAGCCGAAGAAGAACCAGTACCCGTGTCCAATGGCGAAGCAAGTGGGGTGCACCGACTTCTTTACGACATCAGGCCACGCAGCACGACACGCGAAGAAGCACACTGGTAAGAAGGACGCTTTCTGTCCTGAATGCAACAAGGCATTCACGAGGAAGGACAACATGGAGCAGCACCGACGAACGCATCAGAACGGCCGCGGATCATCTCGGACGGCCGACGACTCGAAGGTGAAGAAGCCCGCGAAGCCTGCCAAGAAGACTGCTGCGAAGGTTGAGCCACAGCTTGAGGCGGCTGTAGAGCAGCAACTAGCAGATCAAGCACAAGCCGCTCAGGTGCAATCTGTCGCACAGGCGGTGCAAGCCCAACAAGTCCAGCAACAGCAGCAGCAAGCAGCAGAGGCCGCCATGCTGGGAGGCCTGCCTCAAAGCGGGCCATACTTCCTCAACACCATGGATCCAGGCCCAGTGCCAGCACTCCCAATGGCAATGCCAGAGCTCAACGCGATCCGACCACAACTCCATCGATCCAGCTTCGCAAATTCGCTCGAATTTGTTCCACCAGCTGCACCAATGATGGATCCCGACACACTCCACTACAGCTACCCGTCACCAGGCCTGTCTAACGGACTGAATAGCCTGGCGTTGGCAGCGAGCGAACACAGCCGTCGGATGTCGGACAAGTCACAATCGTCCCGAAGTCCTTCATCAGAATCGCCGCAACACGAAACTCCATGATCGCCACTACACACCTCGACTCCCTCATTAGAACTAATTCTACCATCGAGTAACGGACTGTTTTAGAGCGAAGCGTATATACCCAGAATTGTTTTGGCGGGAACGGAGCAACAGGGAGAGGCTTGGAAAAGCCTCGAGCATTCCAACGATACAGAGACGCCATACCGCCGTCGCGGCCTGAACACAGCCGATTTGTTATATGTTATGATGCGCATTCTTGCCACGATTAGGCTGGGAGCAAATTGACAGTCGCAAAGAACGATCTGTCGATTGATGATGATCACTGGGTGATTCAGCAAATGGGCTCAAAGAAGCCAGCAAGCGAAAACGCGACGAGAGCTGGCTCTGACTACAGCAACTAGCAACAAATGAAACAACTTACCACGCGCCCTACGTCTCTGTCGTTTCTTCTCCAGATTACGTGAAGTCGGTTTTGGATGCAGGGTCTCATGAAGATCCTGGTCTGACCCTTTGCGCTGATCGTTGGGTGCTTCACCAGCCACATCTCAAAGCGTCCTCATGCTATGAAACTCTGTGAAACTCTGTGAAACATGACACAAAATGGTCTTACCTGACAGCGATGAAGAGAACATGGTCTAACCAATCCTCACCGCGCTGCCACCTGCTTGTGATACCCTCGAAAACGCTGACCCAAATGTCTCACAGCCAACTTGCACGAACACCTCTTGAGTGGAGAAGACTTCGCATCCAACAACCAGCTCTCTGTCACAATAATGACACCGACGTCAGGAAGTCGCAATCACGACCCAGAAGCCGAAAGAACATCCTCATCCATGACAATCGCATGACAATCGCATAACACCCGCAGCTCGCCCGCAATTGAACCACAACATCCCGCAAATTCCATACCAATCTCTTTCCAACGCTTCGGCGGAACCAGCACTCCGCTGCAAATCCATCCAACAGTCATCACAGCAATCGAAGCCGATTTCTAGACATTTTCACGATCGATGACGGAACATGAACCACCCGTCGGCGAGAAGGGAGGTAGGAGGTGGAGGAGGGGGACCCACGAACCATCACTAGTACCCACCTGCTTATTCGTCCTCGGGCGTGTCAGATTTTGCAGGCGCCAAATAGGACGCCGAGCGTTGCCGCTGCGAAATTTCCAAATCGCAAGGCGGCGGTTCTAGACGTTGGTCATTGCTTCTAATCGACGATCGACCCACAAAGGACAACCTCGGGAAAGGGTCAGCAGAGGTGCAGAGGCTGTTGGTGCTGTGGAGATGGCGTAACGAACTGCCGGCGCTGCGCGTGCTTGTGACTATCTAACACTACTACTCAGCGAGGCTGTGATAGGCTACGCTAACCTTCGTGAAAGTAGCCCTTGAGTTGGACAACACTTTAGCGTGCCCTATAGCCTTAGGACACGTTACTTATCTCTACTATAATATTAGCTAATCTATCCCGCCGTTATAGACGTAATCTAACAAACTTTGAGTACCTTACTATCGCTAACTTTACTATAAACCTTACTATTATTATCTTCTACTATAGGCTATAGTAAGCTAACTTTCGCTCTATATCTAGTATCTAATTATACCGTATTCTTACTAACTTACTAGCTTCCGTATTAATAGCTCTCTTCTGAAGCTTAGTATATATATTAAGGTAGATATCACTAGAGCTCGATTATTACGTTATTTATATAGGAAGTCATTTTACGGGCTTATATAGATAGATAGATGATTCATTTACCCGTTGTGGTGCCCTCCGGCCCATGCGGGTTTATGTCTATATATGTTGCTGCATAAGGTAGGAAACCTGTTCCTAGGCAAAAACCTCCTCTCCTTCTCTAATAGCTTCCTTGCCATAAGTTCTCAGTTTTCCTTTTATTAGGGTGCACTAGTGTCATGGTGGTTAGCCTCTGACTCCCTTGTCTGCAACCCTGGAGTTGTCCCCCTCTTCCTGCTCTCCTCCTCCTTCTTTCTCTCCTCAATCCATCTCTCTGTTTCCCTAGTAAGAGAGAACTGCTCCAAAAATCCTTGGCAGATGATCCACCTTGTAACTCTCTAGAGGTCTCCCTTATTGCTGATCATGGCTTCGAAGTTTCTGTTCCTTGCCCTTGCCCTCCATTCACCTCTCCCTATACTCCATTCTTTGCAAACCAGAAGTCTATGTTCGACATTCTGGGACAGGTAGCCGTATAGGCAACTCTTGTCTTCGATACCTGGGACTTTTCTCTGATGCAGGTATGCCCTGACTCCGATATGTTCAGAGCGGATTTGTATTGCTATGCTTGCTTCTGACCTGGTCAGGTCTGAGTACAGTAGGTAGTTGTGGCTACCAAACTGTTGGAGTGCCTTTAGGGTTCCTAGCCTCTGTAGGGTTCTTGTCCATTCAGTCTTCCAGAGGAGTCCTGCCATCCTTTCAGCTAGAGACTGTTGCTTCTTCCCTTAGCTGGCTGCTGATCCTCTCCCTTGAGCCCTTCTGTCCCGTTCCTGCTAGGCTAGGTGCAGCTGTTCTGTTAGTTCTTTGAACTTCTGCAGGTCCTGCTACTTCTGTAGGGCTGGGTTGGGTCTTGCTTGTCTGTGCCTTCTTATGCACTGGCTCCTAATTTTGTTGACTGCCTTCTGGATTACTAGCTAGGCTGGGTATGCAGACGTCTTTCCTGCATACTGGTATCTCAACCCTTGAAGGTAGAGCTTGGCTGGTGGGGAGCTAGACTCCATTTCGACCACCCTTATTAGAGTTGACTTGTATACTCTAAGCACCTTTTTCAGACAGGAGGCTTGGGCTCTGCTGATGGGATCTGTAATTCTCTTTGGGATCTTGTCTTAGGCTGACCAGATCTGGGCTCTATATAGCATAGCTGGCTTCACAATGGCCTTGTACATAACCTTTACTTTCGCAAATGTGGCTCCCTATATAGAGGCTATAAGCCTATTAATTGATTGCCTGTTGTTGTCTGCTCTTGTCTGTGCTTTCTTGACCTATAGTCCCTAGCTGAGCTTTAGATCCAGCCATATTCCTAGCACCCTTAATTCACTTGAGGGTTCTGTTGTGTGTCCCTGAATAGTGATTAGGGATTGTATATTGTGTCTGTTTCTGGCTCTACTGAAGTGGATGAGTTGATACTTCTCTAGGGCAAATCTGGCTCTATGTTTCCTAGCCCATTCCTCATATTCCTTATGTTTCTTCTGCAAGATTCTGCAGTTCTCTTCTGTGCTGTCTGACCAGGCTAGGATGTTTGTGTCATCTACAAACCCTAAGGCTGATATGTTTCTGGAGTTTAGCTTTGCTAGCAGGTCTGCTATAAAGAGGAGAAACAGGCTTGGAGACATTGTTGATCCCTGTGGGATTCCTGTCTCTATAGGCATGCTGTCAGATTTGTATCTACCTAGTCTTAGTCTTGTGGTTCTGCCTCTAAGGAAGGACTAGATGAACTAGACTGTCTAGTTAGGGATAGCCTTCTGTTTCAGGATGTGGATCAGCCTCTAGTATAAGACATTGTCAAAGGCTCCTAATATGTCTAGTGAGAGGAGTGTGGCTGCTTTGTTGTTCCTAAAGTACTATAGGGTCTTGATCTGCTCTGTGATAAGTTCTATAGCTGTTAGTGTTGATCTTTGTTTCCTACCTCCTATCTGTTCTTCGGGAAGGATTCTATGTTCTTCAGCTAGGTTTGTCAGCCTTTCTGCTATAATCTTTTCTAGGAGTTTGCCTAGTGTGTTGAGTAAGGCAATAGGTCTGTATGCCTTTAGCTTTGTATAGTCCTCTTTCTGTGGTTTTCTCAAGACCACAGTCAGTGACTCCTTGAAGTGTTTAGGGCAGTGTCCTTAGGCTATGCACTATAAAAAGATGTTTGACAGTGCAGGGGAGATCTAGTCCTTGCATGTCTTAATAAACAAGTTTGGAATCCCATCTGGTCCTGGGGCCTTGTTTCCTGAAAGTGTCTTAATGATGCTCTTGATCTCTCCCTCTCCCACTGTGCAGGATTGCTCTAGTAGTGTTAGATACACACTGCCCTCCAGATCCTGCAGGTCAGCTTCTACCTGTGTACTAAAGAAATGTTTCCCTAATGCCTATGCCTTTCCTAGGAGAGTGTGTTAGGTTACTCCTTCCTGGTCTTCAATGTTTGGAAACTAGGGCAGCATGTTTCTGTCCTATATAGGTTGTCTTGCCCACTTTGCTAGTTTCTATATCTTCTCAGGATTCTAGGTAATGGATCCAACTGTTGACCTCCACTCCAGCATCTTGTCCCTCTTGATCTGGGCCTTCTTGTCTCTGGTTGCCTGGTTGTATCTGTCCCATGCTTCCTGGGAGTGACTCTGGGTAAGGGCTCTCCTGGCCTGCCTGGCTGCCTTGACCTTCTCTGAGCATTCCTTTGTCCAGAATGGCTTCTGGTACAGTGACTGTTTCTTTTCTCTAGTGTGGGCTGCTGCAGTTTCCTGCATTGTTCTAACCAGTTCTGCCACTGCTTGGTCTATGTCTAAGGCTGTTTCCAGTCTCCTGGTCTCTAGTCCAGCTAGCTTCTGTTCCAGGTCTTGTCTGATCTGTTCCTAGTTGGCTGCCTTCTAGGCCAGCTGAGGTTCTAGGTCTCCTTCCTGCTGTGTCTGTGTTTCAAACTCCACCTGAATTGGGAGGTGATCTGATGAGGACTCCAAGTCCTGGTTAACCCAGCATCTGGTGACCTTCTGCTGCAGGTCATGTGATGCAAAGCACAGGTCAATAGTGCTTGAGCTTGCTCTCTGTGACCAGGTAGTTAGGCCCTTTGGGGTAACTAGGTGCATGTTGTTGCTTTGGGTAGTGGAGAGGAGTCTGTTAGCTAGGAAGTGATGGGCAGGTGCAAAGTCTGATCCCCATGTAGGATGGTGCAAGTTGAAGTCTCCCAGCACGATGTGTTGGGAGTCACTCTGCAAGATGTCTGGCAGCTGTTGTAGTGTGCCTAGCTAGGTGCTGCTTCTAGAGCTGGGGGTGGGTTGTATACACTGTAGATGTGGATGCTGCCTTAGTTGGTGTTGAGTCTGACTAAGGTGATGTCTTCCCCTTCCTGTTGGATTTGTTCCCAGCTGTCTGTTGCCATCTCTTTACTGATGTATATACATGTTCTAGGGGTGCCTTGTTTGGCTAGGAGTGTGTGATACCTTGGGTCGTTAGTAGTAGATGGTCTGTTAGATTTGCTGTTGATCTAAGGTTCCTAGACTGCAATGACTAGGTGTTTCTTTAGGTCCAGTGCTTAGAGAAAGCTTCTCTAGACCTTGTGCTGGCTTTTGTTGACATTATACTAGATAGTGGTAAGATTGGGTGTCTCAATTATGACTTATCTATGCTAGTCTCCTGCTGGTCTTCTCGTGCTTCCTGCTGCTGGCTGCTATTTGGGATTGTGGTAAGGTTGAGCCTGCTTTGTGACGGGTCTCTTCCTGCAACTATAATTGATTTTGGTCTACCTATGGCAGGGTGGCCTTAGGCCTGTGTGGTCTCTTCTGTTCTGCCTCTTTTTAGAGGGTTGTAGACAGTCCTTAGGGGTTCTTGGGTGATTGTCCCTGTCTAGAATCTGATAGGGGTGTTGATCCTGGCTTCTCTTGCCCTCCTCTTTGCCTCAATCCTGGCTGTGCAGTCTTAGGACCAGGAAGGGTGTTTCTTTCCACAGCATGCACATCTGGCTTCACTCTTTAGGGCTGTGCAATTCTGTACTTTGTGGCTACTAGCACAGTAGGAACAAGTGTCCTTTTGGCTTGGGCATCTAGTAGAGATATGACCATACTGTTAGCACTTGAAACATTGTAGTAGTCTGTAGGTGCTTCTATAGATTTCTGTGTCCATTCTTTCACATTCCTAGAAGATGCCCTTATTAAGCACGGTATTTGCCTGTTCTATAGTGCCTATCTAGAGCACTAGAGAAGACTCTCTCTTTGTGTCCTTTGTCTTTCTGTTGACCTATGCTGCTTTTGTGATCTGTAGCCCTAGGTATATAGCCTGGTTCTGGTCCTGCAGCCTCTTAAGGTCTCCTTCAATGTCAAACTTTGTGGTCATCCTATAGGCAATAACCATATTTTGTTGGTGTGAGACCTTAGCCGTCTTGCCTAGTTTGACTGTCCACTCCTTCTGTGTCTCTAGCCTCTTCCTGTCTTGCTCCTGTACTGTAAATAGCTTAAGGACACCTCCCTTCTCTTTCCTGGCTCTAATGATGCCTTGTATCCCAATCTTCTGTATAATCTCCTTGCCTGATAGGCCCTTAATCTCTTTCTGCTCTTGCTGGTCGGAAATGTAGACCTTGATAGCTGTTTTCTAGGGGGAGGGTTTTGGGATGCAACTGCTGCTCAGGTTGGTTAGCTTAGTTTCTGGCCTTCCTGTGTCCTCTTCTTTGCTGCTGCTGCTACTGTCCTGTTAATGATCTGTCCTGTTTGGCTCCTTAGAGCCTTTAGCCCTCCAAGGAGCTCCAAAATCATCCCCTTAAGTGCTCTTTCTAGGTGCTCGCCATCTCCTGCCATTGCCATTGTTTCTGCCTTCCTGCAGACCTCCTTCCACTCGTTACTCTCCTGCTCCTGGTCGTCTCCTGCGATCGCTATCATCGTGTCCTCCTTATCTATTAGTACGGTTATATAGCCCTTAAATATAGAGAGAAGACCCTAAAGTGCCCTTACTACGTAGGCCTATACTAGGAAAGGGAATGCCTAAAAAAGGAGAGTAGGTATATATACTACGGCCGAAGGTACTTAGCGTATTTAAACTAATACCTAGCTAGAATAGTAGTATAAGAACGAGCGAGATAAGTAAGGATCTCTATACTAGCTAGGTGACCCTAACGATAGTAGGAGGGACTTACCTTATATAAGGGCTTCGAGCCGAGTAAGAGGAATAGGGTAGAAGAGACGAATAAGGGAACCTAACCTTAAACGTATCTACCTCCCGGTAGGCCTAGACACCTTAACCGGGCTACTAATAAACTAGGCTAAATACAAATCTTTAGGGCGCCCTAGCGGTCCTAGGGCTAGCCGGACAGCGGGATATAGGCTTAGGAGATATAGTAGGTTAGCATAGAAATAGACCTTACGGATAACAAATAATACTATACGACGATATTACTATCGTATAGTATAACGTAAATAAAAGTAGGAACAAAGTCTAGCGCTACTTTCTATAAGAGCTAGACCCGCTACGGTATTACGTTATTACGGTATAGGAACTATAGATCAACTCCTACGTAGGACTCCTAGCTACTTATAATAACCGGAGATACTATACCGTAATCGCGGGTAAACGAGGCGTTATCCCGAGGATATATATATACGTAAGTAAGACTATAGACCTTAAGTCGTAGGAGGTTATACTACCGTAGTAGGGTAACCTAGGAGATATAATATTAATCTAGATCGATATGATATAAGGCTCTATCTAGATCTATAACGTCTATAACCCGCTACTATAGGGTCGAACGAGTAGGGAACTAGGAACCCTCGCCTACCTAGAGCGGACCCTAAGCTAAGACGCGAAGCAAGTACTCCTCGGCGACTTTAACCTCTATTACCTATAGTAGGGACTCGACTTTACTCCCCCGTACGCGTTTCTAGGGGGGAAGCTACTAGATATAACCGTACGCTACGGAATGGCCTTAGTAACCCTAAAGGGAATAGAGACGTAGAAGGCCCGTATATATATAAGTATAATCGACCTATACTTTCTATTACGAGAACTTAAAGAGAGACTAGTCTAATGCCGACCGAACTACGCGCTAGAGGCCTCCTTAGACTATATCTCTATTTAAACAACGCTAGAGGTAAAGGCGATAGAGGAGCTAGTAAGCGAACTACGCCGTAACTAGAAGAAGGCACGCTAGGACGATATAAGAGACTTCCTAATAGCGAACCTACCGTAGTATAGGGAACTCGAGACGACAGCTTAGCTAGATTAAGTAGTAGAACAGATTACCTCGGTTATATAGTAAGTAGCGGAATAATATACGCCGTTACTCCGGTCCTTAACGTAGTAGAAGGCCTTCTAGACCCCTAAATACTCTACGAAGGTAAAGGAGGCTAGAAGGGCAAGGCGATAGTAGACGAAGGAATATACCTAAGAGACGTAAGAGCAATACTATCGCGCGACATAAGAGAAGAAGGCATAGATTAGACGTAATAAGCTATAGGACTAGAGAGCGACGATCGGGCTCGTTATAAAAAACCCGGAATAGATATAGAGACTAGCTAAATAGGTACGACTACCTAAAGAGTAACAAACCCCTCACTTCCCTCTAATCGTAGACCGCAAAGGGGTTGCCTAGACTACGCTCCGGGGTAAGACAAAAGTATTAGCCGACTATTTCTTTTTAACGTAAGTAGAGGTAGACCTTACGGATATCGACCCGAGTATATACCCGGAACCCCTAGATATAGATTAGGCGGTTGGCTCTAATATAGAAATAGGAGTTATAAGTAAGCTAAAAGGACGAAAAGCCCTAGGCCTAGATAGGATACTAAATATACTACTAAAAGAGTATAGAGAAGAGATTGCGCCGAGCCTTATAAACCTATTTACCGCGTACCTACGGCTAGGGTATTACCTATAGCCGTATAGAGAGTCGATAATAGTAGTGCTACGTAAACTATAAAAGGAGGACTATACTTAGCTTAAATCGTAGAGGCTAATCGTACTCCTAAATACAATAGAGAAGGTCCTAGAGAAGATAGTAGCCTAGAGACTTACGTAGCTAGCCGAGGATAACTACGTACTCCTAGTAACACAGATAGGGAGAAGAAGCTAGCGATCGATACTAATAGTAATAGAGCTAATTACGGAGCGAATTGAGACTCTCTAGTACTACGGTAAGAACCGAGCGGCGTCCTTACTATCCCTAAATCGTAGGAGCCTTCAATAACGTCTTATACTAAAGGCTATTATATATCCTATAATAGAAAGGCATCCCTTAGTAGGTAACAAAGTTCGTCTACTCCTTTCTCTAGGAACGGACAATATACCTAGTCCTAGGGAGGTATACGTCTAACCCGGTAAAGGTAGAGGCTAGAATACCTTAGGGATCTACTCTCTCCCCTATTCTATTTCTAATATTTATGTCTGATCTAATTCCCCTACTTACCTCTCCCTAAACCTTAGTATTAGGATTCGTAGACGATATAAACATTCTAGCCTAGTTAGACTCTATAGAGAAGAACTATTGCCTCCTTAAGAATAGGTATAAGAAATACGAGGAGTAGGTAAAGAAGTATAGTACCCGGTTCGCCCCTAAAAAGTACTAGCTTATATACTTTAGTAAAGCAAGAACGTACTATAATATAAAGGCGGCGGTAAGAATCTAAGGCTACGAGACTAAGCTATTAGCGGAGCTACGAGTACTAGAGATCTAGCTCGACCCGAAGCTAAGCTAGAACGTATAGATTAAGAAAGCCTAGAGTCGAGCGTAAGTTAACGAAGCCTCGATAAAGAGGCTTACGGCGTCTATATAGAGAGTAATATTCGATAAGGTAAGGGTAATATATAAGGCGATTGTCTAACTAGCTATATTATACGGGGTATAGATTTAGGTTATAGGAGGCGTAGGTAAGCCG
Source organism: Fulvia fulva (assembly GCF_020509005.1). Lineage (NCBI taxonomy): Eukaryota > Fungi > Ascomycota > Dothideomycetes > Mycosphaerellales > Mycosphaerellaceae > Fulvia > Fulvia fulva. Next base: position 4,454,398 of record NC_063012.1, read on the forward strand.
ATCTCGAAACGGATAGAGTAACTCCTAAATAGGGTATAGGTAGGTAACCTACGTAGAATACTAGGGGTATATAAGATAACCTTAATAAGTACGGTAGAAATAGAGAGGGGAATACTACTAATTAGCTAATATATCCGGGGAATAAGAATTTAATACGCGGTAAAGACAATAGATTACCTAGTATAAACTACGATTATTACGGCCCTAGGCCTAGTAAATAGATAGCTAGTACGTAGGTCACGTGACCGCGCGCACTAGCGTAACACCTCGGCTTATATATAGCCTCGGCGTACCTCGCGCTCCTTTTTCCTACGTATCTAGCTACTTTGTATTAATACGATTATAAACCGTTATACTTAGCTAGGTCTCTTTATCCGTAGAAGAACTACGACGGGATCTATAAGAGTATAGATTATTAATAACCGTAATAAGATATTACGGCGTACGTTAGAAAAAACGTACGACTCGGTATAAGAGACTACTACCTTAGGCTAAGTAGTACCTAATATAGTACGCCCTTAAAGATAGCGAGGCTCGCTACTAGCTATATAACTAGTAGTATAGCGCGAGTCTATATATAATATATAGACTTAAGGATAGATATAGTAGTAGTAGTAGACTACCGACGACGCCTTATAGTATAAACTCGAGAGCTTATAGCGACTAGTCACCGACCTACCGCCTAAGTTTAACCTATACGACCTTCTTTCTAATAACGAGATCTAGAATATCGATAGTATAGCTACGGCGGTAGTTAACTACGACGACGACGGCGCTACCGAAGAAGGCGAAGGAGAGGAAGGTAAGACATAATAATAAGTCGCGAAGACCCTCCGAATCCCCGTTAACGACCTCCTATAACTCGATACTAATTAACTCGTTAAGCTCGTATAGAAGCCCGAGACGGCCGCGGCTATCTACTTTATCCTACGACGTAGGGAGTAAGAGTATAAGAATGTAATATAAATAGTAACTATACTCTAAGAGCAATTAGGTAAAGCCGGGCAAGAGCTTAGGAGATAGAAGAGTCACGATTAGTAGATACGTAACGAGTACGATATACTAGTTAAGGATCGCGATATATAGAAGATATAGAAGGAGGATACTATTAAGTACCGCGACGCTTTCTAGAAGGACCTAGGTACGGTACGAGGAGAAATAGATTAGGCTAAGTAATAGTTTACTTAGGTCTAGTAAGAACTTAATAACCTAAAGGCCTAGCCTAGAGCATCCTTAAGTATAGTAATGACCGCTAAGATTAGCTCGCTTACTATAAAGAACGACATCCTAAAGAAGTAAGTAAAGGAGGTACTTTAGTAGTTATCTAATAACGACTCGAAGATTAAGGCCCTCGAATTTGACCTTAATATATATAATATAGAAGCCTAGACCTATTAGAGCGAAATCGAGTAGCTTAATAAGTCGTAGTAAACTTAGGTAGATAACCTTAAGAAGTAACTCGACGACCGCCGAGGCCGCTCTCGAGTACGATCCTTACTATCTCGCGCTATATTATAGCGCCGTACTATATAAAACGGCCGAACCCTATCTAAGGATAAGAATAATAATAGTAGAGCTAGTAGAGCTAGTAATAAGGACCGCGGTAATAAGTACAAGGATAAGGCAGCTCGCCGTACTACTAGAAAGAAAGCTAAGAAGTCTATACGTAAGCTAGATAATAGTAACGACTTCGATCTATTATCTAATAAGTTAGAGGAGGCCTCGGAGTCGGATAGCGATACTCGTACTTATTACCGCTCTTCTAAGAAGAAGCTAGTCTACGACTTCGAGTCTCTAGTTAAGTACAATCCGGACCTTAGCTAGCCCTTTAAGACTTAGCGTAGTATAGATAAGCCTAAGAAGTTTGTCGGTACTATTAATAGTAAGCTATCTAGACCTACCCTCGAGAAGTTCTTCTCCGAGTTAGAGACTATTATCGACTATATAGTCTTCCGTAATAAGAAGGTAGTACTTAAGTTCGTATACGACTTACTAGCCTCGCTAGATAACGCCTAGGAGTTAGTTAGACCTAAGATCCCTACTATCTTAGGAAGCCTAACTAGTAGTAAGAAGACGTATAAGGGCATTAACGACCTAATTAAGGAACTTACTAAGCGATATAGAGACCGTAACCTAGTTAGTAGGGCTCGTAACCGCCTAAATAATCTTAAGATAGATAATAAGGATAGCTTCTAGACCTTCTTCTCTAAGTAGCGCTAGAATACTAATATCCTAGGCCTTAAGGGTAAAGATGTAATAGATAATCTATAACGTACGCTAACTATCCGCTACCTTAATAAGTATCTTAACTTCCGACCCTTAACGATAACTAAGATAATCGATAACCTCTATTAAGTAGACGAAGACTTTAAGATCCTTAACGCTCTATACCCGCGCTCCGAGAAGCTAAAGAACAATAAGAAGGATAGTAAGAATAAGGACGGTAAGGATAAGGACGATAAGCTAGTAGGCCTAGGCTAGGGCTTAGGCTCTAATAAGCTAACCCGTAAGGCTATTACAAGTAGGTATAAGTACGTAGTCGGGTAAGGTATAAGTCGAATAGATGTTCTATCTAAGGGAGGCGCGGAGGGCGCGAGAGTTATATACGGGCGCTAAGCCGCTAGTCGGATTAGTTAGCGGGCGCGAGGTCTAGGTACGTACCCGCGGGTTTAAGTAAATATACGCCGGTACGGTAACACTACCTCCCCCCTCTTAGAGTGCGCTCCGGAGCACTCTCCTCTCCTCTTATATCTATCGTATCTATTACATCTCTTATTACCTTCGTAAACACCTTATTATCTATAGACTATACGTATCGCTCTCTTTCTTATAAGCCCGGAGGCCTCGTTCTACCGGTATTAGAGCTATCGCTACTTATACTAGTTAGCGCGCTATACGTATACCTATAGTATTCTTATTCGGTATCTAGTCTATAGGTAGTTAAAAACTAGGTAGCTTAGTCGCTCTCGGGTACTTATAGTAAAAGTCGGCTACGGAGGCGGCGGTAGTCTCGATAACCTAGTCCGTAGCTTTATAGGATAGCCTATTATATCTTATATATTTTACTAAGTATCCCTAATATAGCTACTTACCTCCTACCGGTATTAGTCCTCGCGGCTATCTCTTCTTATAGCCTAGAATCCGCTTAACTTCTAATTAATCGGGTTCGGTAGGATCGGCTTTATATTGTTCGTCGTCGACAATTCGGATCGGTAGTAGTACGGGTTATGTCTGTCCTATAACCGGCGGATAAACTAGTATAAGAAGGTATAAGTAGAAGCGATTATCGATATTTAAAGTAGGTAGGAGCTCTACTTTATAAGTATTGCCCGGTAGTACCTCCGTAATTACGTACGGTCTAGACTACTTTACGTCTATCTTACGAGAAGGTCTCTCTATCGTCTAGTTCTTAGTACTTACCTATACTTCGTCGCCTTCGGCGTACCGTAGTATAGGTGTACGCGTCTAGTTTACGTACTTAGCTTAGACTACTTATACTAAGGCTATCTACTACCGTAAGTATTAGTATATCTCTTATATCTTAGCCGTAAACTTGTCCGCGGACTCGGCGTCTAGTCGCTATTTATATAGCATTAGTAGTATAGGCAAGTCTAAGTCGAACTTAGAGAACCTTAGATTACGCCTAGTATTAGTATAGAACGGCGAGACGCCTATTATTACGGACACTATATTGTTTGCTATAAACTTAGCTAATAGAGTCTAATCTAGCTAGTCGTCCTAGGTATAGTTAAGAAAGATACGTAGGTATTGCTCTATTACTTTATTCGTGTTCTCCGACTATCTATCTATTTCTAGGTAGAACGACGAAGATAGCTTTCGATTAATACTAAGTAGCGCGTATATCCTACGCTAGAATATAGAAACCTATTACGTACTACGATCCGAGATAATAGACTTCGGGAGCCTATGTCTACTAAACACGTACTTAAGGAATACTAGTACGTAATGCTCTACTATTATCGAGGTGATAGGAATGATATATCGCTCCTTAGTTAGGCGGTATATAACGGTTATAATGTTCTCGTATGTTTATCCGTCGACTACGCTTATTCCCTTCGGTAGTTTAACTACGAAGTCAATAGAGATATCCTCCTAAGTACTAAATAGTACTAGTAGCGGTCTTAATAGCCCTAGGTACTAGATATTAGTGTTCTTATTCGTACGGTAAGCGCGGTAGGCACGTATATAGCTCTTAATAAATCGTACGATACCTAGCTAGGTATAGTTACGAGCTACTAATTTATACGTCTTCTCGTCCCCTAAGTAACTAGCTACTATATAGTCGTAGAAAGCCTATACGATACGAGTACGTACCGGGATTTCACCTTTATCTAGATTGTCTTCTAACTCCGGAGGAACGAATAGGCTATAACTACTATATATATTCTTATGTCACGGGCAGCCCGCGACCCCTCACTGTAGCTGCGTCGGCCCGGCTGAACCGCGGACCTTCTGCATCGGGTTAGCGCGGCTTGGCTTTACTTTATAACTTCGCCGCGCCTCGCGCTCCTCTTTCGTAGCTTCGTAGAACAACAACTATCTCATTCGGACCCTATGGTACGCGCGCCCTTACAGTTTGTTCTACCTTACTACCCAGATCGCGGATCTAGGTAAGGGACGCGTAACAACAGGAACAGACAGAACCGCAGAACTCGAGAACGCGCAGAGCCGCATCAGAACACAGAACACGGTAAGGCGCACAGCGCGCAGATGCCTAGAGAACGCAACGCGGCGACACCATCAGCAGGTGGTCGCGCGCTCGTAGACAGTCAGGATACAGGCACCGTCACGCCTCCCCCGAACCCAGACAACATGACTTCACAAACAGCGAACGGCGGCATGCGACCGCCACCTAAGCCTAAGGGCAAAAGCAAGCAGCGCACATCTCTTTTCCCCGACCTCTCCTCTTTTCCTCAGAGTCAGACACAGGACGACAACCGGCGGGTCACAGTAGACACCGGTGTCGCGCTACAACAAGAGATTGATAAAGCTTACCAGAAGGCCTTCGAGCGAGAAGAAGGTGGTGAGATTGACTTTACAGAACTGTTCGAGTTCAAGCTCGAAGAGAACCCAGGCGGCGACCCAGACGAGGTGTATCTATCACTCGACGAGGCAGAACACATTCTCGCATCCGAATACCAGAATGTCACCCCAGACAACCTCACGACCCTTGCATCCCAACACCCGAAGACCACCCACGACTTCGTGCTACAAGCAGTCAACACGGCAATTACTAAGGGCAGACAACTCGATGTAATGGAGCGAGCCAACGACCTCCAGAACACCCAGTACACCACGCTGTACACCGAATACGACCGCATCTACAAGATGCTGCGAAGTGAAGAGCTTGTCACACAGAAAATGGCAGCAGATCTCAAGAGCAAGAAGGATTGCGACCCAGCTAAGTTGCAAGAGCTGGGGAAGAAATACAAGGAAGCCAACAACCTGTGCAAGCAGTTCAGCGAGATCTGCGAGAAGGAGAAGAAGAAGGCACAAGATGCTGAGGCGAAGAACCAGGCCCTACAACAAGAAGTCGATGACCTGAAGGCTCGGCTTGAGGCAGGAGACACCACACAGAACGGAGGTAGGGGCCGCTCAGGCCGCCGACCCTCTCGTTCCCGCCCACGCGAGACCTCACTCGAGCAGCTATTGCGTAGGTATCGCGAAGCTGCTGGTGGAGGGGGCGGTGGCGGTGGTGGTGATAACGATAACGATGGAGACGACGATGACCGTGGCGACAATGGCCGAGGACGTGACAACGACCGTCCGCGACCAGGACCCAACAACAGTCGTGACTCGAGAATGCGCAACACCCGCACCCAGACACCACTGGTTGACCTTCCAGAACGTCTCTTCACCATTGACCGCACCCTCACTCGCGGCATGGAGATCGGCAAGGGTGTGCCCGACCCTAAGCACTTCAAGAACGATGACGACCCCAATTTCGACAGCTGGTACAGCAGTGTTCTCCTAAAGCTGACTGTAGCAACCTTCCGCACTGAGGCAGATGGTCTGCGCTTCGTGTATGGGTGGACACAAGGTGATCCTCAGCGAAGCATCAAGCCGAGGATCCCTGTGCCTGGACAGCAGTCCTTCAACGAGTTCAAGACTGGAGAAGAGTTATTAGACTGGATGACACGCCAATATGGCACACGCAATGAGGGAACCAAGGCTATGGTTGACATTGCTACCTGCAAGCAAGAACAAGGCGAAACCTTTGTAGCCTTCCATGCCCGCTACTCGAAGTTGCGCGCCTGGATGTCATGGACCGATGAGACCGAGCTCATGCTGTTCCGTAACCGACTGAACCGCAAGTACTTCATCAAGACCTTCGGCGACCGCGAAGTCGACCGCCGCCTAGACAGCATGCAAGACGTTATCGAGGAGTGCACCGCACTGGACGAGAGTTTCTACGAGACAGATCGACTATACCCGCAGAAGGAGCGCCCCCGGGGCAATGGCAACTCGAACAGCAATGGCGGCCAGAACAACCAGAACAACGGCAACGCAGTTGCTAGTGCCGCTGCCGGTGTAGCAGGTGCCTTGGTACAGCGCCCACTACAGTACGCTGGTACCAAGAAGAAGGAGGATCTGCCGACACATCTACAGAACCTGCCTACGCTCAACCGTGAGCAGCGCGAAGACCTTAAGAAGCAGGGTAAGTGCTACCGCTGCCGTACAGGTTCTCACGTGTCGACCAACCCTGAATGCCCAATGTATGGGTACGATGGCGACTATCGCCCACCGCGTCCACGCAATACCACGCCGAATCCGAACGCGAACCTCAGTTCCCTAGCCGCCGATCCGCGGCAGGGAAATGGCACGACCGCTGCCTAAGCGTGGTAGACAGCGGTCACCCGAACTTCCTAGGACAGAAAGAGCATGAGATTGAGAGACACGGAACGCAAGAGACGGTAACAGACTATAGTGAGGAGCTTAAGATATCGGCATGCGCACTGGATAAGCAACAGCCAGCTGTGTACCCTCACATAGTGTTACCCGTAATGATACAACAGAGAAAGGCTCGAGGCCTTGTAGATTCTGCTTCCACCTCTCTCTTTCTTGACTGGAAATTCACACGCAAATACACAATACCCCTGATCCCTTTGACGCAAAGCCGACGACTAACACTGGGAGATGGAACGGCCACTGCGCGGCAGATTACACACGCGGCCCCTGTAGACGTAGTCATAGGCGATCATCACGAGCAAATGTTATGCTACGTCACCGACCTCGAATACGACATCGTCTTTGGCCTGCCGTGGCTTACAGCGCACAACCCAAACATCTTCTGGGAGACAGGCGAGGTGGCATTCAGGTCGGATTACTGCTTTGGTCACTGTCTACAGAATAAGACACCGACAACAGTGCAATCCCTGAACCACCGCGAGAAGAAGAAGCAGGCACCAGTACGGTACGGACCAGAGCCCTTCACTGGAGATGTAGCGAGCTTCACAGCAGGAGGAGCAGAGCTGAATGCCTCATCATATGACCTGGAAGACATAGACGATGAAGAAGTGGACTGCCAGGGCGTTTCTCAACGCGCGTGGGGGATGTACGCGCACCGGCCTGGGGCTGAGTGCTTCTACATCATGCCCACTAGGCGTGAGAGCGACGGCGGAGAGCTTAAGCTGAGTGCAATGGCTGCTGATGATCTGGACCAATTCTTGAACAAGCAGTTCAATCACAACCCGAAGGAGAAGTTGCCGCCAATGTACCACGATATTGCGGACGCTTTCTCAGCTAAGGATCATGAAGGACTCCCACCTCACCGACTAGGCGTAGATCATGAGATTCACATTAAGCCTGATGGTCCACAAGAGCCACCATACCGCAAGCCCTACGGCCTAGCTGAGAAGGAGAACGAGGCAGTTAAAAAATGGCTAGACGAGCAAACATCTGAAGGGAAGGTGCGGAAAGCAGGGCAAAAGACGAACCAGTCTCCTGCACCAGTGCTAGTGGTACGTAAGCCTGGAGGTGGGCTGCGTGTTTGTATCGACTACAGAGGATTGAATGCGATCACTATCAAGAACCGGTATCCGATTCCCTTGATACAAGAGACGCTCAACCGCATGCACGGCAAGAAGTACTTCACAAAGCTGGACATTGTAGCAGCCTTCAACAAGTTACGGATAGCTGAAGGGCACGAGTGGTTGACAGCGTTTGCGACACGATACGGCATCTACGAGTGTCTAGTGTTGCCATTCGGCTTGTGCAACGGACCAGCATCGTTCCAATCATACATCAACAAGGTCTTGCAAGAACACCTAGACGACTTTGTGTCGGCCTACCTGGATGACGTACTTATCTTCAGTGACACCTTGGAGGAGCACATTGAACAAGTGCGGAAGGTTCTCACCAAGCTACGCGATGCAGGACTTACAGTGGACATCGACAAAAGCGAATTCCACCAACAGAAGGTGAAGTATCTTGGGCTAATCATAACCCCTGACGGCATCGAGATGGACCCCGAGAAACTCGAATGTATTCAGACATGGGAAGCTCCTGAGAACCTGAAGGATGTCCAGGCCTTCCTTGGATTTGCCAACTTCTACAGGCGATTCATCGAAGCATTTTCGCGCATAGCTGCTCCTCTCACAAACCTGACCAAGTCGGACGGACCAAGCAATCACAAGAACAGAAGGATTCAATGGTCACTAGATTGCCAACGAGCCTTTGACAATTTGAAAGCTGCGTTCAGCAAAGCCGGCATGCTCGCACATTACGTGCCAGGCAGGGAAACAGTAATAGAGACAGATTCTTCAGATTTTGTGAACGCCGGCGTGCTTTCGCAGTATGACGAGAATGGTGTGCTACATCCTGTGGCCTTCTACTCGAAGAAGTTGAGTCCACAGGAGTGCAATTATGAAATCTATGATAAGGAACTGTTAGCCATCATCAAGGCTTTTGAGGAATGGAGACCCGAGCTCGCCTGCGAGGCAGATGATGAGGACTCACAGCCAGTCAAGATTTACACCGACCACAAGAACCTGGAATACTTCATGACGACAAAGCAGCTAAATCGGCGACAAGCGCGTTGGGCTGAGTTCTTGTCACAGTTCAACTTCAAGATAATATACCGTCCAGGACTTCAAGGTACAAAGCCAGACAGCCTGACGAGACGCAGCCAGGACCTTCCGCAGGGGGTGGACGACCCTCGGAACCAGCATCAGCATCAGACATTGCTGCCTCCTAAGCGATTCCTTAAGATCGCCTCACTACAGGCAACAGTAGAAGATGCGCCGGAAGAAGAGGAACCAGTACCGCTAAACCCTGAAGCTGAAGAGTTTATGCCTACAGAACGAGATGCGCCTACTGAACAACCGGCGACGCGTGAAAGTCAGCGGGAAGCCGAACTCGAGTATCGAATGTCGACGGCGTACGTAACCGATAACGAGCTCAAGACCGCGATTAAGGACCTGCAGAAAGACCGCACTCCTACACTGCTACAGAGAGCGAAGATTCACCCAGCACACTGCAAAGTGGATGGCGACCTGCTATATGTTCGAAACCAATACGACGGCTGGAGCTTATGGGTACCAAATGACCAAGCTTTACAGACCAGGATAATCAAGATAAACCATGACGCTCCAGCAGCAGGCCATCCAGGACGAGCTCGCACTTATGAACTCGTAGCACGTGAATTCTACTGGCCTGGATTAGCGAGATCCGTGCGCAGATACACCGCGAATTGCCGCACCTGCCGTACAACAAAATCTCTGCACTCCCAGCCACTAGGATTACTACAGCCACTTCCTGTTCCAGATCGGCCTTGGAAACACATTGCAGTCGACTTCGTTGTCGGACTCCCAGACAGCACTCTTGACGGCATGGTCTACAACAACATTATGACCGTCACTGACAGGCTCACTAAGGAAGTCGAGCTGATCCCTATTGGCGCAATGACAGCACAGAATACGGCAAGGCTTTTCCTCAAACATGTGTTCTGTCGGCGCGGGTTTCCTGACACCATTACATCAGACCGTGGCAAGCAGTGGGTTGCTACCTTCTGGAAGAAACTCTGCAAGATGCTCCGCACAAATCGCAAGCTGAGTTCTTCGTATCACCCAGAAACTGATGGACAGTCAGAACGCACTAACCAGGCGATGGAACAGTATCTCCGCATGTTCACCAACGAGGCACAGGATGACTGGGCAGAATGGCTGTGCCTTGCTCAGTTCGCGATCAACAATCACCTGTCTGAGACTACTGGTGTGTCGCCGTTCTACGCCACCTTAGGATACAACCCTGAGTTCATAGAGCGAGTTGACCTGAACGCTGGAAAGGAGGGAGGACTGACCACTCTCCAGCGACTGGACGCGCGATCAGCAGAAACCTTTGTGCGTCGAATTTGCGAGCTTCACAAACACCTTCAAGAGAATATGCGAATGTCACAAGCTCTCCAAGCAGAGGCAGCAAACCGCCACCGAAGCATTCCTCCAGACTACAAGGTGGGTGATTGGGTGTATCTTAGCACCAAGAACATCCGCACGACTCGACCATCTAAGAAGCTGGACAGGAGATATGCCGGCCCTTACCAGATCACGGAAGTTATGCCGGCCAGACTCTCTTATCGACTGAAACTATCAGACGCTCTAGTAGGACTTGATAACTGCTTCCACACCTCACTACTACAACGAGCCGACCACCCCGATTTCCCACCACTTGAAGGGCAGCATCTGGCGCCGCCACCACCGATAACTATCGAACCTGACACCACCGAGGCTGATGCAGCAGCCGATGTAGTGGCAGCACCTACGCACATGTACGAGGTGGAAAAGATCCTTGACATGTACACCCGTAAGCGGGCAGGCAAGGTGAAGAAGGGGCACAAGCGCAAAGTAGATACATGGTACAAGGTGAAATGGGCTGGATATCAGAACGAAGAGGATGGTGAGACCTGGCAACCTGCAGAGGACATGCTTGAACACGCAGCCGCCGCTGTTGCAGACTTTCACCATAACCGGCCGGAGTTGTCTACGCCTGTAGGCTTCGCAGCTCCATCTGACTGGTCCCTACCAGCCACTGAGATACTCGGGCTCAACTCGATCAGGGTCATTCCGAAAGACACCGTCACGAATGAGTCGCCTCGAGCCTTGCCTCTAATAGAATCTACTCCGCACATATTCGATACTCGAGTGGAGCCTACAGAGCCTGCAATGATACCCAACTTTGGTCATAAGGATCATACGCGAGTGCGAGCCGAAGACAGACTTAGATCTGGGGCAAGCTAGCTAACTAGGCAACATGTTTCTCGAAGGAAGCCGGTCGAGGATAGTCTTGATAGAGCGAATGCGATGTTATCGGATGACGACAGGGCACTAGAGGATGATTCGGCGTTCGCGCGATTATGGAGCTCGACAGGCAAGTGGCCTCACAAGGTGAATAACGCTTAGAGGACTGAGGCGTGTTTTGGGAGGGGGGGTACTGTCACGGGCAGCCCGCGACCCCTCACTGTAGCTGCGTCGGCCCGGCTGAACCGCGGACCTTCTGCATCGGGTTAGCGCGGCTTGGCTTTACTTTATAACTTCGCCGCGCCTCGCGCTCCTCTTTCGTAGCTTCGTAGAACAACAACTATCTCATTCGGACCCTATGGTACGCGCGCCCTTACATCTTAATATATATTATGCCTCCGACTAGGACTATATAACGGTTATCGATACGGTACTTCCTTAGTAAGGTGTATCGATCATCTCGTTCTAGCTATTAAACGGCTTCCTTAGCCTCTAGTTACGTATAGAGTCCTCGAATAGCGGTCGTAAGGGGGGTTATAACGTTATTAGTATATACCGATAATACTCTAGTAGACGATAGGTTTAGGATACGATCTAGGCCTAGTAATACCTAATGCTACTATTGGTTTCGTAGGTTATCTAGGTCTCTAGGCTTCGGTAAGTCCTATAAACGTCGGGTTAAGCTATCTAGCTTAGTACCTTAAACTCCTAGCCTATAGACGATCTAAAAGAAGAACTACGAGATAAACTCGGCCTAGCGAGCTTGTCTACGGTTCAATTGCTTCGTGCTTATAAACTATTCGAGGTTCTAATAATCGGAGTATATAAGCGTCGGCTTGTCCTTAGATTCCGGGTCTAGTAGATTCTTATAATCGTCGGTACCGTATTTGTTAATAGTTAGCTCTAGTCGCTATTCCTCAAAAGCTTATATAATAGCTAGGAGCTCCTTATTATAGATATCGTAGTTATATTACTAGGGATCCATCTTCTTAGATATATAAGCGATAGGATAGAATACTCCTCGCTCGTTACGTTATAAGAGTACTACTACTGTTATGTAATCTAAGGCATCTGTTTCTAGAATAGTCTCTCGCCCTAGGTAGAAGTGTTTTAAGGTAGGCGTATCGATAAATACTTACTTTAATACCTCGAACGCCTATTAATATGCTAGAGACTAATCCTATAGGACATTCTTCCTCGTAAGCTTCGTTATAGGCAAGTAGATCTTACTAAAATCCTTAATAAACCTACGGTAGAAGTTAGTAAACCCTATAAATAACAAGATATCGGTAATATTTACGGGTATAGGCCAATTCTTAACGTATTTAATCTTAGCTAGGTCTATCTTAATGCCCTTATTTATACTGATAACACCTAGATAAGGAGTCTCGTATCTAAAGAACTCGTATTTGTTAATATCTAACTAGAGCCCGGCGGTATCTAGCTTTCGTAGAACCTTTAGGATATATTAGATATACTCTTCTCTTATCTTACTAAAGACAAGTATGTTATCAAGGTAATATATCACGAAGTTATCAAGAAACTCCCTTAGTATATCGTTTATAAATAACTAAAACGTTCCTAGTATATTATATAGTCTAAAAGGTATAACTACGTACTTAAACTGCCTATATCTAGTAGTAAAGGCCGTTTTCTACTCGTCTCCTACTATAATACGGATACGATTAAACGACGCGATAATATCTAGCTAAGTGAACTATTACGCGCTAGTAATGCGATCTAAGGTCTCTTAAAATAGTAGAATCGGGTAGCGACTCTTCGTCGTAAGCGCGTTTAGAGCTTTATAGTCTACGTATACTCGTAGCCCTCTACCCGGCTTTTTAACTATTAGAACAGGTACTACTACTAGTAATACGCTTCTCTAAATAAAACCTTTCTTAAGTCAGTCGTTAATCTACTTCTTAATCACCTTATTCTCTCGTATAGAGAAGGAGTATAGTCTTCGAAATAGCGGTGTCTAACTATTCTTTAGCCTGATCTTATAGTCTACGCTAGGCCGTCGCGGTAGGAACTTATCTACTTCCTTACGGCTAAATAGCCTAGCTATTTCCCTAAACTCTACTAGTAACAAAGGGATAGGATCCTAGTCTTTGTCCTTACCGTTTATAAAACGTTAATAGTCGTTAGCTAATATAGTAGAGACGTTAAGTTACCGCTAGGTATAGTCACCCCGGGGCTTCTCCTATCTATCTATGTTTTCTTAAGTGTTAGTATCTACTAACATTGCCGCGCTGCCTCCTAGTACTAGCTTCGCTCTTATATCGAAAGCCTTTAGTATATACGCGGATAGCGGGTCTCGCGCGACTTGCTTATTAAGATTTTCTTCCGGGTTAAATATCTATATTATATATACTTTATAGCCCTTCCTCCGGCTTATACGCCGAAGTGCTTCTACATTAATAGGCTTGATATCGATCTCCGGCTCAGTCTCGACCTTTAGTTCTTTCTTTGTTCGACGCGCTAGGCGCTTAAGTATTTTAACCCTATCGGCGGGTAGTAGCTAGCGGACGTAATAAGACGGTTCCGGTTTATCGTAGATATCGACGGTATGTCGCATTACTACCTTCGTCGTATACGTCTCCTATACTACTATAGGTTCGTCTTTATCCTCTACGTAGGGTTTGACGTAATTAGATAGAGCTTAAGGTCGCGAACTCTCTAGTACTAGTATCTCGGTCTAAAGAACGCCTCTTAGTATAATACCCTTATCGTTAATAGACTATACGTATACTAGTTCAGTTACGAGTATATAGTTCTATTAACAATATAGTAAGAATAGGGTTATAGTTCCTAACGTATAGTAGAACGTAGGTTAATGCTCGTTATACTAGGGACGGCCGAGGACTATATCGTATTCTAGTAATACGTAGTAGCTAGACCTAGTCTCTACGTAGTTACCGATCTGAATCTATACCGTTGTTCTATAAGTAATAAGGTCACTAGTAGGTCGGCTATCTACTAATATTAGCCCTCACGGATTAGGTAGCTATATTATATTAAGGTTATTCTTATACGTAAAGTCGATATTAAAGTACGTAGAGTTAGTACTATTATTATAAAGGGTTTAAGTAGGGATCTTTCTATTCACTATATATAGTATAACTAGATAAGAAGCTATTACCGGATTATATTTATCTATAGAGTAGTTTATAGCTAGTAGAGAGTATACCAATATACTTAAAACCTTGCCTCTCTTAGGAGGCCTATATTTATGTTTATACTTTTTCTCGTTTTCTCGTAACTCTAACTCGTACGGTCTACTACGTATTGCGCTTACGGAGTGGACTAGGCGTTTCCTACGCCGCCGGTATTATTAGCGTTACTACTATTACTACCGTTACGGCGGTTATTACTAAGGTTATAGTCTAGCGTAAATAGACGGCGGGCGATATCTCGAAGGGGGTACTAACCGGTATCGATACGGCGGTAACCTTCTTATTCGTATTTTAAGCACCGATTCTAATCGATATATTCCTAGGCGCGAGTAGTATCTAAAGGTTAGATATACTAAAATGCCTAAGGTCGATTAGCCTACTTAGTCTTAGCGTTCGGGTTAGTATTGTTATCGCTACTACCCGAAGCCGTATCCTTCTTATCGTCGTTACCCTTAGTAGTCTTCTTATTACCTTAGGTCTTATTACTATTACCGGTCTTACCGTACTTAAGGTCGAACGCCTTAAACTTGTCCTCGTAGTTATATAGCGTAGATACGACTTGCTTAAGGGTCATATTAACTATGTCCTCGTTTATAATATAGTTGTCGTACCGCGAGTTTAACTTACGGAGTAGGAAGTCCTTCTTAAGTTTCTTTTCCTTCGCGCCGTTATTAAGGTTAATAATGTCGGCGTTCTTACGGAAGGATAGGTAGAAGTTACCAAACTTCTCCTTATCACCCTACTATAGACTATTGAGCTTAGTTATAGTATTAGTATAGGTATTACGGGTACCGTAGCGCCGGGCTAGATCTTCTATTATCTTATCTATAGAAGTATACTAAGTAGTCGTACCTTCCGTAGACTTAGTAAGACTAGAGATCTTTAAGTCGATATAGGTCTATATACCGTTCTTTAACTAGCTCTAGACGTTCTAAAGGGAGTCCCTTATAGTACGGTACTTCGAGGCTTAGAGCTTAGCTTCGGTAGTACACTACTACTCTTAGAACTTAATATCGTCGCTCGGTAGGTAATATAGCGGCGTATATGTCGAAGTAAAAAACGCTCATCGATCTCTGCGCCAAAACAAGACACATTCGAAAGCTCTTATCAAGGCCATTCTAACGATATATAAAGCAGGCCACTGCCCCTAGGACTGAAGGAGTTCTACCTTATTTAATCTAGACAGCTTGAAGCTCTCTTCACCCTGTTTCTTTAGCTCCAAACGCCGCGGAGGTGCCTAGCTACATTAGGCAACTCCTAGGCAATAGCAGCCTAGGCTACGGCACTAACGGCGCCTACGGCCCTATAGGCGAAGCCCCTCTAAGATAACTAGCAGCAACTTATAGAGGACCTAAAAAGTATAGAAACTAACGATCAGCTCCCTTACCGGTCTCTCTAGGTAATGATCACTTAGCTACGTACGGCGCTTATACTGTCGTATTACCGAGGGCAATAAGAAATGAGGACGACGTCCTAGGCGATTAGTAAGGCCACCCGGAATCAACACCCCTATAGCTAGGCATCGGTCGCGGCATCGATACTAGGCCCCCGCCTAACGTACGATGTAGTTACGATCCGCATTGTAGTAAAGGAAGACTAGGCCGAAGTTGCGAAGCTATCGAACAAGGAGCTCGCCTAACGAATCAACTAACTAGGGGTGGTCGTAGTGAACTAATAGTCTAACGGCACTCTATAGATCTATACTAGCTCTGCTACTACTAGGAGGCACCTAGAGGCACAGCTATAGTAGGCATCTAAGGTTACGGCATTAGCGAAGGTCTTAACGAAACAATTCACGATCCTAGTCTACGATATGCCTAAGGAGTTTGACCTAACTAACTAGGGTTACCTACGCGCTCTCTAAGAGGACAACCCGGTCACTCTTAACTCTCTAATCCAGAAGGCGACTTGGCTCTATAGGAAATGGCTAGAAGGCAAGAAGGCCTCGGCGCTAATAGTATAGCTATAAGACGCGAAAGCGGCGGATCTAGCGATAGAACAAGGCCTAGTCTAGCAATATAGCCTCAAGACAGTAGAAAAGCACTCCTTATCCTTTCGTGTCCTCCAATGCTTCAAATACTAATAGTATAGACACCAAACCTACACGTGTATAAATAAGTAGGCCTGCTCGAACTATATAGGAGACTATATGTCTAGGGACTATATATCGACTACGAGACGGTACGCGAACTGTCCGGGGCACTACCTATCGTATAGTACGGAATGCCTATAGCGGAAACTAGCGAAAAACAAGGCAATCACAAATAGAACCGTCGCCCTAAGATTCTACGGCGACCGTGAGGCTAGCCTACACCGGAACTAACTAGCGGCGGTCGGGCATAAGCGCCCTAGGGCCGAGAACGATATAAAGGATACGTAACCTAGGGCGTACGGGAGGCCACGTGCTCTACTAGCTACGGCGAGGGAATCTAACTAGGCCCGGCTCCCCTTTAGTATATAGCCGATAGGCGTAGACTAGGACGTATAGGGCAGTAGGACATAGGACGATATAGAGGAAATGATTGTCGATGCCGATAACTAGCCTCGATACGCTTAGTATCATCTAGTATAACGTTAACTATAGCAAGGATATAGTCTAGAACTATTTCCTACACGAGGCGGACCCGCGCGTCCACCACGTCCTTATAATCTAGGAGCTATAGATTAACCCGCACTATAAGAGACCAACGACCTACAAGTCACTAGGCTACACGACATGCCTACGAGGCGACGGCAGACCCCGTACGTGCTTCTATATTAGCAAGGACATACTAGAATCCGACTGGGAGGTAGTGTACTACGTAGACGAAGAAGGCGGGGGCGATATTACCTCCCTCTACGTAGGTAGCACCTAGATACACAACCTATATATACAACCGCTAGCCTCGAGGTCTAGCCGCGACCTAGGGGTCTACAGACACCTAGACAGTGCGCTTAAGAGACAAGGGTGCTACATCGTAGTAGGAGACTTCAATATACACTACCCTTCCTAGGAAAGCCTTATACAGCCGCACCCTATAGCCGACGAAGTACTCGACTTGATAGCGAGCAACGCAATTGCCCTTAATACCCCGAAGGACCTAGGTACCTAGAAGAGAGGGGGACTCTAAGGCACGATCGACCTCTCCTAGATCTTAGATAGCTACTACTATACGGTAACCTACTATAGGATCGAACATAAACTCGAGGCGTCGTTAGACTATATACTAGTCAGGACCTCTATTGCGACACAGATATAACGTATACTAGCGAGAACTCCTAAGCTAAACTAGGGAAAGGCCCACTAGGCTAACATCTAGGCGTACCTCGATGACTCTAAGAGGCTAGTCCAGATCGCGCAGTAGCAATACAATAGTAAAGACGAGATAGACGAAGCAGTCCAGGGGTTAACAGACGAAATAAGAAAAGCGACCTCACTTCACGTTCCGCTTACCTAACTAACGACATAGTCTAAACTATACTAGACGCCGGAGTACACTACGGTAGTAAGAGAAGCAAGGAGAGCCCGCCGGGTATAGACGAGCAGCTATAGCGAGGAGGCCTAGAACGTATATAGGGAGGCATACTAATAGAAGAAAGCTATAATACGAAGGGAGAAAGCAGTCGGCTGGAGGGCTATAGTAGAAGAAATCGCCGGCAAGCTAGAGAGGATGTGGAAGCTAGCGAAATGGGCCCGACAGGACCCTACATAGGGCCCCTCCTTCTCTATCCTAGCGCTACAATCGCCTAGTGGCCCGGTTAGCGACCCCGAGGCCAAGGCGCGTCTACTAGCTAGCAAGTTCTTTCCGCCCCTAGTCGAGGCTAATCTAAGCGACATAAACAGCTCTACTCCCCTAGCCCCTAGCATCGCGATCTAATAGGAGGTGTCTAAGGGAGAAGTTGCCGCTATACTAAGGAAGTTGCCGGCGAAGAAAGCCCCGGGGCCGGATAGGATCCTAAACGAGCTACTAAAGAAGTGTAGAGATCAACTAGCCCTAGTAGTTATAGCGATCTTTAACGCCTGCCTATAGACCGGGTACTACCCGATAGCTTTTAAACAATTGACGACAGTAGTCCTACGTAAGCCGTAGAAGGAAGACTATACGTAGGTAAAGTCGTACCGCCCAATTGCGCTCCTTAACACTCTTGGGAAGGCGCTTAAGAAGCTAGTTATAACGAGACTCTCCGAGGCGGTAGAGGAACACTCCCTACTCCCGGACACCTAGATAGGTGCGCGCCTATAGCGATCGACGCTATCCGCGATAGAACTTATTACCTCTTAGGTAAAGGCTATCTGGTATAAGAATAGGGACAAGGTGGCTTCCTTACTTAGCCTAGACATATCGGGAGCCTTCGACTACGTGTCACACCCGCGGCTACTCTATATCCTAAGGTCGAAGGGACTCCCTAAGTAGCTTGTCAACTTCGTACGGTCCTACCTCCAAAACCGTAGTACGTCGATCCTAGTCGGCTAGTACAGAAGCCCATTTCAAGCAGTCTATACTAGAATCCCGTAAGGCTTAACGCTAGCACCTATTCTATTCCTCTTCTTTATAGCGACGCTGCTCCTAGCCCTAGAATCCCAGAACACCGCTGCGAGCGGCTTCGTAGACGACATAAACATCCTAGCGTAGTCTTCCTCGACTAAGGAGAACTATAGGCTACTAGAAGAGAAGCACAAGATCTGCGAGGACTAGGCTAGGAGGCACGGGGCTCGGTTTGCCCTAGAAAAGTACAATCTAATACACTTTACGCGCCGGCCACGGTTCTATAATATGTAAGCTTCTATCTAGATATAGGGGTATACGACTAACCCGGCAAATCAGCTTAGGATCCTCGGACTATAGGTAGACCCGGCGCTACGGTAGAGGAAGTACGTATAGGCAATATTACGGAAAGCTAAACAGAATATAGCATTATGCCAGAGGCTCACTACGTCTATATAGGGGGCGGACTTCCGGCAGTCACGACTTCTATATACGGCTATTATACGGCCAGTCCTTACCTATAGTAGCCAAGTGTGGTCCTTAGGCGAGAGGGCCTACCTATCGAAGGGACTCGTCGCGCCGCTAGCGAAGATCCAAAACCAATGCCTAAGGAAGGTCACCGGGGCATATAAGTCGACACTAACGAGGATACTTAAGCATAAGACCGCTATACCGCCGATCGACCTATACATCTAGGGACTACGGACCTCCTACTTAGGCAAGTCGGCACAGTACCTAGTATAGAAGGTTATCGCTAGTATAGTCGTAAGGGCCCGCGAATCAGTACTAGCGTATAGGGGCATTCGACCCGGAAACGAGCCGAACTACCGGGTAAGGGACGAACAGCTAGCAACATAATAGGAAGGTAAGAAATCGTTTGTAGAGCAACTATAGAAAGAGAGGTGGAACAACTAGGTTATAGGGCATAGTGGACGCCCTTAGCCAGCGGGACAACCTAAGGAATAGTTAGCTACGAAATCCGCGGTCAAGCACCCCCCCGAAGCTTATCTACTACCGCCTTACGAGGGCATAGAGTAGTATAGCAACCTAACTACGAAGCGAACACATCGGCCTCTAGGGGTACCTATTATAGAGGAAGGTTCTAGGATACACGAATACTAGCTGCCCCTACGGCTATTACTCCTAGAACGTACGGCACGCACTCCTCGTCTGTCCGAGGTGGTCGCTAGGAAGGGGGGAGTGGATGGCAAAGGCGAGGAACCGGACGATTAGGGCACTTCTTAACAACGCTAAGGACCTACGGCGCATTACGAACTGGATACTAGAGAAGGGCTGGCTAGAATAGTACCGCCTAGTAGGAGCAGTGTAGGAAGAGAGGACACGACGTAGCGCGACGAGACCGGCTAGGAGCGGGGGCTAACGGGGTAGTGACATAGACTACGTACGTTTAGAGGGAAAGCTAAACTAGATAAGGAGTAGTCGGGGGCGGGAAGGGTTTTCACCTATTCGGGTTTCCCTTTGTACATAATAATAGATATATACCTGTATAGGCCGGATAGGGTCCTAGAACAGGGGAATGACAAATCTATCTATCTATCTAATATCGTCGCTCTTTAGATCGAACTTAGTAGGGGCCTTTAGCTCGTTAGAGGACTTGATACTAGTAGTTATGTCGGCGTCGTAAGTCGTATATACGGAGATAGGGTTACTATCTAAGTCGGTACTCGGGCGATTCTTCCTACTCTTATAACTACCGTCCTTATAGCTATTCTTACGGCCCTTATTACCGTCGTTCTCGTCGTCTAATAAGTCCGATAAATCCGGGTCCGACTTCTTCTTATTAGGCTTACCTCTATTTTGCCGACGCTCTAGTAACTCTTTAGACTCGGTTTACTAAGGTAGTAGGTCTTACTTTTCCTTAGACCGGCTACGATCCTTCTCTTACTTCTTAAGCTTAGTGATCCGCTTCTCGGCTACTACGAGCTTAGTCTCGGTCTCTACTAGCTTGCTCTCCACTACCTTACACTACGTATAATATACCTTCTTTATATCTTTAGCCCTCGTAAGCTCGTCTAGGTCGATAACGATAGTATTATCGCGCTTAGCGATCTCCTCCTTTAGTCGCGTGACCTCCTCTTCTAGGGACTATCTAGTCGCCTATTCCGTATCGATTATATCCTCGAGTCGGTCTATCTAGTCCTTAGTATCTTACCCCTTACGGAGGTTAATACGGTTAGTTATATCGAGCGTAGTATTAAGTTTATACGTACGTCGGTAATTAGACTCGATATTATAGAGGATCTTATAGATCTACTAGGGATAGTTATTAACCGTCTTCTTAAACTTGTCTTTATTTAACCCGTTTAACGAGTTGAAGGCTTCCTAGAAGTTATCAATAGTAACCCTCCTCTTCCTTAGTACCTTAGTACCCTTATGTTCTGTCTTATCCTCGATAAACTCCACCCTATATAGGTTAGCTAAGTTCAGCTCTATCTCGACCTCCTCTTCCTTAATCGCCTTAAGTTAGTCGAACACCTTCTTATACTACTTACGGTACTAGTTATTCTCGTCGAGGAGCCTATTTACGATATCCTCTTTACGTCCTTAAGTCTACGTCGCCGGGTTCGCGCTATCGCTATCGGGTAGATCGGATAGTAGGGTAAAGAGGGATAATCTATTAATAGACGCGCAATGAACGCGTCTATTAGTGTTCTCTATACTTACGCCTAGTATGCCGGTACCGGTCTGTCTCGCTATTATTACTATATTAGCTATAATTTACTTTAAGGTACGACTTAGCGAGTACGATACCTAATCTTAGTACTTCCTTGTATACTATCGCGGTTTCTCTATAATCTCCCGAATATAGCTTCTCGTATCTCTCTATACGTTAGTAATAATCTATTCGAAGTGTTATAAGTAGGTATAAGTACGTAGTCGGGTAAGGTATAAGTCGAATAGATATTCTATCTAAGGGAGGCGCGGAGGGCGCGAGAGTTATATACAGGCGCTAAGCCGCTAGTCGGATTAGTTAGCGGGCGCGAGGTCTAGGTACGTACCCGCGGGTTTAAGTAAATATACGCCGGTACGGTAATAAAGGCCTAGTCTACCCGTCCTAAACCTTTTAAGAGTAATCTCGGCGAGACTATAGACGAAGCTAAGAATACTCGTTATATTCGTAAGAGCCTCTATAAGAAGTGTCGTAAGCCCGGTTACTGTCTATAGTAGCGTACTTACAAACTCTTTAAATACGAGATACTAGTACGTCCTAGTACTAATGCTAGCGGTACTACCGTTATACTACCGGCGGAAAATGCCTAGTCCGCTATTTAAGCGTAATAAGTAGTAGATACGAAGAGGAGAAGATACGATACGAGGAAGTACTACTATTAGAGCCGCTAGAAGGGCTTAAGCTATTATTATATATTCTTAGGATAGTAGAAATAGAACATAACCCTATTATCGGCTTATACCTTATAATACTAGGGATAGCTAATAGGCAATATACACTTACTTTCCTTAATAATAGTACTAACTCTAAATATATCGACTTCTCCTATACGTAAAAACATAACCTACCTCTAATCAAGCTTAATAAGCTACTAGCTCTCGGGTTAGTAAATAGATTAATAGCTAAAGAAATAATAGAATACCGTATAAAACTAGAACTTATACTTAGTAACGGTTATGTAGAGATAAGAACTTTCTAGGTAACTTATCTTAAATACGATATCGTACTCGGAAGGCCCTAGTACGACAAATACTAACTAGGCATCCACTTCGCCTCTAGTATAATAATACTTAACTCGGAGCACTATAAGGAATATTGCCTATAGGATAGTAAGCTAGTTTAGGCCTAGAGTATTAATAATAAAGGATAAGAGCCTATAGTTACTACGTAGAAGTTCGAGACTATATTACTTACACGACTACCCTTCTAAGCTACTATAGAGGAAGATAATAAAGGAGATCTAGTATAAATAATGACCTCCGGCATAATCATAAAGCCGCGTCCGCGCCTAGGTACTTACTTAATATCGCCGACGACTACGCTAACTACTAATAAAGTAACTATACCGATACTACTAGATATTAATATCTAGGAAGTTAGTACGGAAGCGATCGAGAAGATAGCTAAGCGATAGGGAGCCGAAGCCTATATAATGTTTATCTTCGATAAGAACGAACCTTAGTAAGTAGGGGATCTTTGTATAATAGACTCTCTAATAGCTTATATAGATAGATAGATATTTCATTAAGCTGTTGTAGTGCCCTTTGGCCTATGCAGCTATACTATCTTGTTTTTGTATATATAGAGGGGAAACCGTGTTGGTGAAAACCCCTCCTCCTTCCCGCCTGTCTTTTCCTCCTCGTTGACGTCTTAAATTTCCCTTGTTAGGGGTACGCTAGTGTCATGGGCCTGCCCTGATGACTACCCTATCTGCAACCCCCCTCGCTTCCGCCTCTTGTCTATCCACTCCTCCGTCTCGCTCGCGAGGCTAAACTGCTGGAGGTATCCCTGCTGTAGTATCCACCGAGGGATTCGGCGAATGTTGCCTTTGTCCCTAATAATTGACTTGTAGTCTCTCCTTCCCGCTTGGTGCCTCCAATTTCCCCTGCCTCTCGCCCACTGCGGGCATCGTAGTAGCATATGTTCTGGGTTTTGCGATGGGTAGCCACACTGGCAGGCTGGGCTATAGATGTCTAGTGCGCGTCTCCTGAACAGGTAGGCCCTTAATCCAATGTGTTCGGACCTGATTTGGATCGCTATGCTTGCTTCGGCCCTTGTCAGGTCCCTATATAGCTGGTAATTGTGTCTCTGGAAGGCTCGGAGCGCTATCGGGCCTGTTGTCTTAGGGGGCTTCCTTTTCCAGTCCTGCTCCCATAGGCAGCTCGCTATCTGTTCCGCTAGGTTTTGGGTCTTAGCCTTGCTCCCGCCGGCCTGGCGAGTCCTACGCTCCTCCTCCTTTCGTGCTAGCCATTCGGTGCTTGTCTGTACGGCCGTAAAGGTAGTAAGGTCATCCTCTTTTTGGCTTGTCCTATATCCTGCCCCTCTCCGGTAGCGGCTTTCTATCTTATTCTTTACCTCCTGGATCGTGGTTTGTGCTAGGTAACCTGTCGTCTTTGCCGCGTATTGAATTCTCATTCCCCGGATGTACTGGCCGATTGGTGGTATTCCTGTCTCCATTTCTACCGTGCTTGTTGACGTTGTCTTGTATGCGCCTAGTACCCTACGTAGGTTGCCTGCCTGTGTCCTGTTTAGGGGTTGCTCTATCCGTTTCGGGATCGGCTTGCCTGCGCCTCCTGTTCCCCAAATCTGTGCCCCGTACAACATAGCTGGTCTGACGATCGCCTTATACATTACTCTTGCCTTGTCGAATGTTGCTCCCCATGTAGATGCCGTAAGCCTCTTTATCGAGGCTTCATTGACTTGCGCTCGACTCTGGGCTTTCTTAATCTGTACATTCCAGCTTAGCTTCGGGTCGAGCCAGATCCCTAGTACTCGTAGCTCCGCTGATGGCTTGGTCTCGTAGCCTTGGATTCTTACCGCCGCCTTCATATTATGGTGTGTTCTCGCTTTACTGAAGTGTATAAGTTGGTACTTTTCAGGGGCGAACCGGGCACTATGCTTCTTTGCCCACTCCTCGCATTTCTTGTGCCTATCTTCAAGGAGGCGACAGTTCTCTTCTGTCGAGTCTGACCAGGCTAGGATGTTTGTATCGTCTACGAACCCCGATGCTGAAGTTTGCGGAGAGGTGAGTAGGGGGATTAGATCCGACATAAATATCAGAAACAGGATAGGGGAGAGAGTAGATCCCTGAGGTATTCCAGTCTCTGCCTTCACCGGGTCGGACGTGTACCTTCCTAGGACTAGGTATGTCGTCCGTTCCTGGAGAAAGGAGTAGACGAACGACGTTGCCCACTGGGGGATGCCTTTCTGCTGTAGGATATGTATTAGCCTTTGGTGTGAGACGTTGTCGAAGGCCCCTGCGATGTCAAGGGATAGTAAGGACGCCGCTCGGTTCCTGCCGTAGTGCCAGAGGGTCTGAATTTGCTCCGTAATTAGCTCCATTGCTGTTAGTGTCGATCGCTGGCTTCTTCCCCCCATCTGTGTTGCTGGGAGTACGTGGTTGTCCTCGGCAAGCTGCGTAAGTCTCTGGGCTACTATCTTTTCTAGGACCTTCCCTATCGTATTTAGAAGTGCTATTGGTCTGTACGACTTGGGCTAAGTATAGTCTTCCTTCTGTGGCTTGCGTAGCACTACTGTCATAGACTCTCTGTACGGCTTCGGGTGATACCCTTGCCGTAGGCACGCGGTAAATAGGTTTGCAAGGCTCGGCGCGATCTCTTCTCTACACTCTTTTAGCAGTACGTTTGGTATCCTGTCTGGGCCTGGGGCTTTTCGTCCCTTTAGCTTACTTATGACTCCTGTTACTGTGTTAGAGCTAACCGCCCAATCCATGTCCAGGGGTTCCGGGTATGTGCTCGGGTCGATGTCCGTAAGGTCTGCCTCTACTTGCGTCGAAAAGAAATGGTCGGCTAACGCTTTTGCCTTGCCCCGGGGCGTAGCCTGGGCAATCCCTTCGCGGTCTACGATTGGGGGGAAGTGAGGGGCTTGTTGCTCTTCAGGTAGTCGTGCCCATTTAGCAAGTCTCCACATCTGTTCCGGGTTTTCTGTAACGAGCCCGATCGTCGCTCTCCAGTCCTGCAGCTTATCGCGTCTTATCTGTGCCTTCTTCTCTTGTGTCGCGTGGCAGTATTGCTCCCACGTCTCTTGGGTGTGCTCCTTCGTCCACTGTCGCCTTGCCCTTCTAGCCTCCCTTACCTTCGTAGAGCATTCAGGGGTCCAGAAGGCCTTCTACTGCGTTGAGGGCCGGAGTAACGGCGTGTATTGTTCCGCTGCTTGCCATATGACCGAGGTAATCTGTTCCGCTGCTTGATCTAGCTGAGCTGTCGTCTCGAGTTCTCTATGCTGTGGTAGGTTCGCTATTAGGAAGCCTCTTATGTCGTCCCAGCGTGCCTTCTTCCAGTTACGGCGTGGTTCGTTTGCTGGCTCCTCTATCGCCTTCACCCCTAGCGTCGTTTGGATAGGGATATGGTCTGAGGAGGCTTCTAGCGCGTAGTTCGGTCGGCATTGGACTAGTCTCTCTTCAAGTTCTCGTGATAGAAAGCATAGGTCGATCGTGCTTGCACTAGTACGGGCCTTCCACGTCTCTGTTCCCTTTGGTGTTACTAAGGCCATTTTGTAGCGTGCGGTTATGTCCAGTAGCTTCCCCCCTAGAAATGCGTGCGGGGGAGTGAATTCGAGTCCCCACTGTGGGTGGTGGAGGTTGAAGTCGCCGAGGAGTACTTGCTTCGTGTCTTGGCTTAGGGTCCGCTCTAGGTGGGCGAGGGTTCCTAGTTCCCTACTCGTCCGACCCCGCGGTGGCGGGTTGTAAACGTTATGGATCTGGATAGGGCCTTGTGTCGTGTCGATCTGGATTGATATTATGTCTCCTAGGTTGCCCTGCTGCGGTAGTATAACCTTCCACGACTCAAGGTCTATAGTCTTGCTTACGTATATACATGTCCTCGGGATGACGCCTCGTTGGCCCGCGATTACGGTGTGGTATCTCCGGTCATTACAAGTGGCTGGGAGTCCTACGTAGGGGTTGATCCATGGTTCCTGTACCGCAATAACGTGGTGCCGTAGCGGGTCTAGCTCTTGTAGAAAGTGGCGCTGGACCTTGTCCCTACTTTTGTTTACGTTGTACTGTACGATAGTGATGTCGTCGTATAGTATCATTCGTTATCCGTGAGGTCCATTTCCGTGCTGATCTGCTGTGTCTCCTGAGCCTGTATCTCGCTGTCCGGCTGGCCCTGGGGCCGCTGGGGCGCCCCAAAGATTCGCATTTGGCCTAGTTCGTTGGCAGCCCGGTTAAGGTGTCGAGGCCTACCGGGAGGTGGATGCGTTTGCGGTTGGGTTCCCTTGTTCGTCTCTTCTGCCCTCTTCCTTTTGCTCGGCTCGAAGCCCTTGTACACGGTAGGTCCCTCCTGCTGTCGTTGGGGGTACCTAGCTGGTGTAGAGATCCTTGCTTGTCTCGCTCGTTCTTGTGCTGCTATTCTAGCCGGGCATTGGCTTGAATACGCTGGGTGCCTTCTGCCGCAGCATGCGCACCTGCTCTCCTTTTTTGGGCATTCCCTTCCCTGGTGTGGGCCTGCGCAGTGAGGACACCTTGGGGTCTTCTCCCCGCATTTTGAGGCTATGTGACCGTACTGTTGGCATTGGAAGCATTGTAGTACCCTGTGGCTGCTCTGATGGATCTCCGTGTCCATTCTCTCGCAGTTCCAGAATAGCCCATTGTCTAATATCTGGTTAGCTTGTTCCGCTGTCTCTACCCAAATGATAAGCGATGAATGCGTCTTTTCTCGGTCTACTGTCTTGTGCAGCCATGCCGCCTTCGTTAGTCGTACTCCTAGGGAGGTGTTCTGGTTCTGTACTTGGAGGTGGGGAAGGTCTTCGACCTTGAATGTCCTAGGGACCCCGTGGGCGATGACGGTATACTGTTGGTGGGAGACTCGTGCCGACTTCGCGACTTTAGTAGTCCACTCCTTATAGGTCTCCAGCTTTCGTCTATCAGACTCTTGTGCGGTAAAGAGTCTTACTACGCCTGTTGCCTCTACCCTCGCCCCAACTACCTCCTTTTGGCCGATTCTGTCGACAATCTCCTTGCTTGTTAGGGCTGCGATTTCTTGTTTCTCCGCCGGATCAGTAATGTATAGGCGTACCGCCTTACTTGCCTTCGGAGGGGGTTGATTCTTGCCTGCTGCTACTGTTGCCCATGTAGTTGGTTTCTGGGCTGCCTTCTGTGTTACTTGTTGGATTGTCTTCGGGATTTGGTATGATAGCGCTTTTAGCGCTCCTAGTAGCTGTGCTATAGTGTTCTTATATGCCCGGGCTGGGTGTTCGTCATCCCCTAGTAAGTTCTCCGCCTCCGTATATAGGGTCGTCCACGCTGTGTTGTTTGTCGTTGGCCTCTGCTTTCTGTATAGTGGGCCTTGGCTTGTGTCCTGGGTTTTTTCTTGGTTTGTTCCCCGGTTTGACTCTTGGTGCAGAATGTTCGCAAGGCTGTGGCTCTCGTTGGTTGCCATCCTTCGCTGTTGTTCGGGGTCGCGCTTCCTAATTGGGCAGTTGTCCTCCGCAACTCCGCAATTCTAGGGTCTGCCTTCAGGGGAAGGGGACCTCGGTTTTGGGGTTTTTTTGTATCACAATTGCGCCGCCGCTAGCGCAGGCGGGTCGCTACTGCTTGAGTAGATTGCTCGTCTTGATAAGGGCTGTCGATTGAATGGTCCTCGTCCTAGTACCCGAGATGGGTAGTCCTCCGCGAGATATCAATACGTCTAGCTTATATAATAAGTACTCGAAATATATGTAATGTCGTACCCTATATACCTAATACCGGCTATAGGATACTATCTAATAACAAGACTATCGAACGGCTAGATATATATATAGCGGCGTTTATACTAGTAGCGTAACGCGTTAGTCCGATACTTTCCGCCTATAAGATATATACGTAGTTCGATATAGATAGGTTTATAAAGAAGAAGGAGGAAGTTATCGATCTAAAGGATCACCTCCTACCTATCTATTATAACTTCGCGTATTGCTTCTTAAAGTAAGACGCGAAGGAGCTTCTACCTTACTAGCTAGGTATAGATTATAAGATTAAGCTCGAACCTAGCGCGACTCCTTTATTTAGTAGACTATACCGTATATTAAACAAAGAAGATAAGATCATTGCCTATTAGGTCAACGAACAGCTTGCCTAGAAGGGTATACGCCGATACTAAGGCAGAGTAGATGCCTCTTTACTAGTCCTTATCGTTAAGAAACCTAGTAGAGGCCTACGAGTATATATCGACTATCGTAGTATAAACGAACGTACTATTAAGTCAAGATAACGGATTCCCCTTATATAGGATACTCTTAACCGTATCGTAGGAAAGAAGTACTTTACTAAACTCGATGTTATTGTAGCCTTTAATCGTATACGGATTACTAAAGGATTAGAATGGCTAATAGCTTTTACTACGAGATATAGGTAGTTTAAATACCTTATAATACTATCTGGTCTATATAACGCCCTAGGGACGTTTTAGTCTTATATTAACGATACCCTAAGGGAGTTCTTAGATAACTTCGCCTCGGTATACCTCGACAACATCTTAATATTTAGTAATACCTTAGAAGAATATATCGAATATATAAAGAAGGTGCTCTAGAAATACGGCAAGGCCGGCCTATAACTCGACATTACTAAGTACGAGTTTTATACCTAATCTACTAAGTACTTAGGTTTTATTATTAGTAAGGACGGAGTCTTAATAGATCCGGCTAAGGTGTAAGCGATATAAGAATAGGGTATACCGGCTAATATTAAAGATATCCTTACGTTTAATAGCTTCTCCGGCTTTTATCGGCGCTTTATTAAGGACTATAGCAAGATAGTACTACGTATAGTAAAGCTAACTAAGAAAGACATACCTTAGTAGTAGACCGAAGGGTATTAAAAGGCCTTTAATAGGCTAAAGTAAGCGTTTACCGATATAGAAGGTACTGTCCTTATAATGTTCGTTCTACGGCGTAGAACCGTCCTTAAAATAGATACTAGCGACTTCGTTACTACGGTAGTACTGTCTTAATACGATAAGGATAACATCTTAAGACCTATTATATACTTGTCTAAGAAAATAAGCCCGTAAGAATATAATTACGACATCTATAATAAGGAGCTACTTACTATTATTAAAGCTTTTAAAGAATAGAGACCTAAGCTTATAGTAGGTAATATCGATAAAGAATCCGACTTCGAAAACCTATAAGACCCGAGCGGCCGCCCTATACTCGTATATACCGACTATAAGAACCTCGAGTACTTTATAAGTTCGAAATAGCTAAATTGTCGACAAGCGAGATAGGCCGAGTTTCTATTATAATTTTTCTTTAAGATCGTGTATAGACTAGGCGTATAAGGGGCAAAGCTAGATAGTCTTATACGACGCTCTTAGGATATAACTCTATAAGACAAGTCCGACCCGAGATATACTTAATAGGACCGGATCCTACTAAAACTAGAGCACTTCCTTTTAGTCTCTATAAGTACGATTCTCCGACTGTCTTCCTTAGAAGTAGGAGTAGTCGTAGATAAACAACTAGCTACCGATATTAGCAAATTGTATAAATAAGAAGATACGATAGAGGCTACGACTTAGCTAGTAGCTGGTGAGCCCGTTACGCTCCTTCGTAAGAACAAGATCGACGACAAATATATAATACTAATCGATAGCATAATCTATATTAAGAACCGATATAGCGGATATAGCCTTTTTATCCCGCCTATAGACAATAAAGAGAACACTGTCTATATACATATTATTAAAGCCTTCTACGATACGCTAGTAGTAGGACACCTAGGAAAGACTACTACGAGTAGATTAGTATTACGGTACTATATATAGCCTCGAATAACTCGTTTTATTAGGTCTTTCGTACGCGCCTATAGGACATACCGTAATAACCGTAGTATTAATAAACCTTAATACGGGCTACTTATACCGCTACTAGTTCTATTCGATACTTAGGACGATATCGTAATAGACTTTATAGTCGATCTACTCCTAGCGAGGTATATAGTAGATAGCTAGATCTACGAGAACGTACTTATAGTTACGGACCGCTTAGGGAAGGAGCGACATTATATTCCTATCGTCGAGATAATAGCCGAATATATCGTCTATATCTATATTAAGTATATCTTTTTACGCTACGGCCTACTAAAGACAATTATATTAGACCGCGGGCCTTAGTAGATCTCCGCCTTTTAGGGGCGGCTCTATAAGCTACTATAGATTAAATATAAGATCTTAACGGATTACTATCCGGAGACTAATAGTTAAAGCGAAAATATAAACAAGATAATAGAACAATATTGAAGCGTATTTATTAGCTATATATAGGACGATTAGCTAGATTAGTTACCTCTCGTAGAGTTTACCGCTAACGACTACGTCTCTAAGACTATAGGATTAAGCCCGTTTATAGTAAATATTAGTAAGAACCTACGATACGCTAATACTAAACTTAATCTACTATAAGTATTACTACTATATAAGTAACGGCTCGATATATAATCTACTAACGTATTCGCTCGCCGTATAACTAACCTAAGACATAGACTTCGGGATTTAATAGAAATGGTATAAGTAAGCTAGGTAGATTATACTAACGATTACTATACGATTATACTACGATACGAGGTCGGCAATCTAGTCTACCTTAGTACGCGTAACTAGCGAACGAAGCGATATTAAAGAAGCTCGACTACCGCTACGTAGGGCTATACGCGATTATAGAAGTCCTACCGTACGATACGTATCGTCTAGACCTACTACGCTCCCTTAGTAATCTCTATAACGGGTTTTATACTAATCTACTCTAACTAGCCTACGAACTAGTCCCTAGTCAAGTTTAGCTACCGTCTACCCCGATCAAAGTAGAGGACGATAATAGTAATAAGAGCGCGTAATAGGTATTAGACGAGGTACTAGACGTTAAGAGCTCGCTACCGCTAGGCCTAGTACCTCGTAGTAGGAGGAAAGAGCGAAGATATAAATACCTAGTATAATAGGTAGGTTATAGTAAGCCTACTTAGTAGCCCGCTAAGGAGTTAATAGATACTACCGCCGCCTCTATTACGGACTTCTACTATAACTATCCTACGAAGGATAGGCTAGCCGGCTTTACGCCGCTACTAGGGTAGATTTCTAATAAGGATATACCCGAAGACGTCGTGAACGCTTCGTTAATAGCTACGTCTAACCTAGTAACTATAGGAGGGCTATTATAAAGACCCGTAGGCGGCTACTTTAAGAAAGATAACCGACGGTTAGTAAGACACCGGACTAACGAGAGAGACGGATAAGATAGAAGATATAGAGGACGATATAGAAGATAATGCCGTATTTGTAGAGGTAATAATACGAGCTTAAGAGACTAAGCGCGATTTTGAGAGGGGGGGTAGTATTACGGCCCTAGGCCTAGTAAATAGATAGCTAGTACGTAGGTTACGTAACCGCGCGTACTAGCGTAACACCTCGGCTTATATATAGCCTCGGCGTACCTCGCGCTCCTTTTTCCTACGTACCTAGCTACTTTGAATCAATACGACTATAAACCGTTAGAACGATCTAGGAGGTAAAGAATAAGATAGAAAGCCGCTACTAGAGAGGGGCCAGACATCGGATAAGCTAAAAAGAGGATGACCTTACTACCTTTACGGCCGTATAAATAAGTACCGAGTGGCTAGTACGAAAAGAGGAGGAGCGTAGGGCTCGCTAGGCCGGCGGGAGTAAGGCTAAGACCTAAAGCCTAGCGGAATAGATAGCGAGCTACCTATAGTAGTAGGACTAGAAAAGGAAGCCCCCTAAGACAATAGGCCCGATAGTACTCCGAGCCTTCTAGAGACATAACTACTAGCTATATAGGGACCTAATAAGGGCCGAAGTAAGTATAGCGATCTAAATTAGGTCCGAATATATTAGATTAAGGGTCTATCTATTTAGGAGACGCGTACTAGATATCTAAAGCCTAGCCTACTAGTATAGCTACCTATCGTAAAACCTAGAATATATACTACTACGATGCCCGTAGTAGGCAAGTAGTAGGGGAAATTAGAGGCACTAAGTAGAGAGGAGAGACTATAAGTCAATTATTAGGGACAAAGGTAATATTCGCCAAATCCCTCGGTAGATACTATAGTAGGGATACCTCTAGTAGTCTAGCCTAGCTAGTAAGACGGAGGAGTAGATAGATAAGAGGCGGAAGCTAGAGGGGTTATAGATAGGGTAGTTATTAGGGTAGGCCTATAATACTAGCGTACCCTTAATAAGGGAAATCTAAGATAAGAACGAGGGGGAAAAGATAGGCGGGAAGGAGGAGGGGTTTTTACTAATACGGTTTTCCCTCTATATATATAAAAACAAGAGAGTATAGCTATATAGGCCAAAGGGCACTATAATAGCTTAATAAAATATCTATCTATCTATCTATATAAGAGTATACGAGAGCGCTACGAGGTAGCAATAGCTAATAATAGAGGATATACTAGGTAGTAAGCTACGCTAAGTAGTAGATATATTCTTCCTAATAAGGAAAGGTAGAAGAATAGGGGTTTTAAAAACTATGCCTAGGACTATAAGCCCGAGCGAACATACCCTCTCCCGTAGTAGTAGATAGAGGACCTAAGATCTTATATCACTTTATAGTTAAGGGTAGGGCAAATAGATATACTATAAACACGTTTCTTAATAATAGTACTAATACTAAAATTATAAACACTTCCTTTATACGTAAATATAACATTCTAATATATAACGTCGAACTATCTATACTTAGACTCGGCGATAGCTTATAAGTCCCTACGATTATTACCTAGGCTATAGATATCGAGCTAAATCTTAGCGGTTATATAGAGCGTATCTAATACTTCGTCTCTAATACTACGTATAATATACTACTTAGCCTTATATAGCACGCTAAATATATATTATATAAGGACTAGCGTAAGTCTAGAATTACCTTTAGCGACTCCGGTTATAGCGAGCACTCCCTTTATAACAATATTATACTACTAGTTATCTCCCTACGCCTTACCGACTTTCTTATAATACCCGACTACGATACGCTTAAGCGACTAGATATTTTAAACATACCGGTCTCCTTTAGCTATTAGAGGAGTCGGGCTTAAAGACGTTAGCCGAGGGGGAGAACCTAATATCGAGTAGATTTATATCTACTAGCTACGTAGGAAGTACCGTACGCGCGGTATAGAGGTCTATATAATATATATTAACCCGCGAGAACCTGACGCTATAAAGAGTATAGTAGATCCGGTTACGGCCTAAGTACTCGGCCTATACGCTATAATAGCTCGTAAGGTTATAATAGGTAACTTAGTTTTTACCTATATAATATACGTTAAGAAGGACTATTATTACGCCCTCCGGCGCCGATAGGAGTACTAGGCGGAGGTATACGCGATGAATGCTATAGACTACAATATATTTATAGAGAAGCTAGATCGTAAAGAGAAGCCGGCCGACCTGTCTAAGCTCCCGGTAGAATACTAATATCGGTAGGCAGCTCTCTACTATACTATATCGGCCGCGTAGAACCTACCTATTAAACGGAACACGATAATAAACGAAGGGGCGATAGCGTCGTAAAAGTAAAGAGCGCCCTCGAAAGGCGGCGAACGAAGGGAAACGCGCGGAGCGACGACGCGCCCGGGAGAAACGGAATATAGAGACTATCTACTATAACGGCTATAGAAACTATAAGCTACTAACTAGACGAACTAGTATACGAAACACGGTATAGACACGGTAGAATATATCGCGATTAAATACGAAATTATAGCTACCGTCGCGAGCGCTAATCTACCCTATAAACGCGCGATCCGTAGCCTCCTTAAGAGCTTAGCTAAAGTAGCCTAGGAGCTACTACGGGCGACGAAGGCGCTAGCGCTAGTAAAGGAAGTGACGAACGCGGACCTCCTACGAGAGATCTAGGCGCTAGGAAGAGCTAGGCCGGCGATATATACCTAAGCGGCTATAGTAGCCGTAGAGTAACTAATATACCGCGTTAGGCTAGTTTAGCGCAAGGTCACGATATATATAGACAACCCTAAAGAAAGAGAGCGGGTAGCGGTACTATTGTACTAACGCCTCGTAGAGTAGGCGCGCTAGGCTAGTAAATAAGACATTACTATAGCCTAAAAGCTAAAGAGTAGAGACGTACGCTATACGCTCGTAACTATAGTAGGGAGACCGACGCTACTATAGAGCGTAGCCTAGGCGGTCGAGGTACTAAACGCGAAGAGCGTAGCGCCGGTCGCGCTAGTATACTAGGCCCTTATATACGGTGTCCGAGTTAATACCTTCCTAGTAGACACTAGCCCGGTAGCGATAGAAGAGGCTATTATAAAGGATAACTAGGCCACTATCCTAGGCCTCGTTATTACCCGGGCGTACTAGCTAAAGAAGCCGGAACGAATAGAGCGGAAATACTCGTCGCTCGTACCCGTATTTAAGAATAATAGTTAGAGGATCTAGGCTATAGAGAAGGGACTAGTCCTAGCCTACTTATACTACTACGTTAAAAAGCACGACTATACCTATAAAGTAACCTAGTACTTCCGGTACTAGGGATTTGGGTATACTATAAAATATTATTAGTAGGAGACCTACTACGGCTACTACGCGAAGGTATATAATACCCGCGAATACCCCTAACCTAAGATAAGTAAGTACGCTCACTACGGCGGGGACTATAAAGCGTAGATAGGCGGATATAGAGTAAAGAGGTAGGTAGCGGAATAGGCGGTAGGAGCGCGCCTAGGTATATACTAGGAAAGAGGAGGAATAGCGATAGTAATAGCGATAGTACTATACTATCTAAGAGTCGACGCCGACGGCTTCTAGCCGGTTATATATAGGAGTAAAAGGAGGCGGCCAAATAGTAATAGATGATTAATATACGGATCGGGTCGACTAGCGCTTACCGACCCCCGGGCTTAGGGCCTCGGATAGACGCGCCTCGATACGACGATATTCCGCCCTTACGGAGGTAGCGCGCCCCTACCGATAGCTACGCTAGCGACGCCGGCCCCGCGATAGGATAATAAAGGCGAGGGCGAGGGCGACGAGGACGATAATATAGTAGTAAACCTATAGAGATAGAATAGGGAACTATAGCTAATATAATAGTCTAACTATATATAGTACGCTTACCTAGCTAACTATCGTATAGTATAACGCTATTAAGAGTAAGAATAAGGCCTAGAAGCCGCTACTTAGCCTCCTATACTCTAGCCAATACTACGTAGTCGCTATCTAGGAATAGTAGACGAACGGGAAGACGATACTCGGAGACCCGAGATACTACCTTATAGTACCCTAAGGTAACTAGCCGGTAGCGCGGGTCTACTTCTACGTAAGTAAAGAAATCGCGATAATAACGTAGACGACCTATACCTACTCTAGCGATATAGCCTCTCTACGGCTACGCCTCGCCGACGGTAAGACAGTAGCTATCTATAACGTCTATAACCCGTGCTTAGTACCGGGCTCGTTAGAAGACGATAGCTAGTCGGCCACCCTCTACTAGCTCTAAGAAGCTCTCTAAGAGGAAGCTAATATAAATATCCTAGTCGGCGACCTTAACCTCTACTACCTAAGATAGGGAGGCGATAGCGTACTCTTAGCCTATAGCGCCGTAGACGTACTTATCGGTCTAGTAGAGGTATCCGGCCTTAGCCTAGTACTACCCGTAGGTACGGCTACGTATTAGTAGAAAAATACGACCTAGACGATTAACCTAACCTTCGCGATATAGTAGATAGCCTAGCGGACTATCTTCTACGATACGGACCTAGAACTCGATACCGGCTATCTAGACTACCTAGCTATCTATACGACGTTTGACGTAATATATCTATAGACGCTACTAGCCCTCGAACTACGGCCTTAGTAGAAGAGAGTAGACTAGAAGGAGATTAATAAGGTACTATAAGAACGAAAAACGGCCCTCGTACCGCCGGCACCCCTCCGCCTAGAGGCGGAAATCGACGCGGCGGTAAGGAGCCTATAGTAGTATATAGTAAGAGTAATCCGGGATAAGATCCCCTATACCCGACCCTCGAAGTACGCGTCGCTAGCCTAGTCGTAGGAATGTATAGATATAGTCCGTATAACGGTAGCGGCGCGGCGCCGGTAGAACGAGATAAAATAGGACGCTATATACGCCCGATACCGCCGACTAGATAACGAGAAGGGTAGGATTATTAGGCGCTAGGGTAATACTACGTAGCGTAACGCCGTCCGCGAAGTTATAGGAGACTAAAGTAAGGTCTAGAAGCTCGCTAGGGAGGCGCGTATAAGGAAGCTAGAGACGCTACTACTACTACTATAGTCCCTACCTATCCGTAATAGGTAAGGGGTCCTCTAGGAAGCCTAGTAAGGTAGAGCTAACGCGCTAGTAGAGGCGTTCTTCTCTCCCCCGGTTACCTCCCGACTCGACGATATCGAAGGCTTCGTATACCTAACGGAGCTCGAGACTAGCTAAGAAGTAACGGAGGCGGAGGTACTAATAGTACTAAAAGCGGCGCTACTAGATAAGGCCCTAGGACTAGATAAGATCCCTAACCGTTTCCTTAAGTACTACCGCTAGACGCTCGCCCCGTACCTCGCGGGGCTATTTACGGTATACCTCTAGTAGTTATACGTACCGACCCCCTTCCGGTACTCGAGTATAGTCGTCCTCCGTAAGGAGGATAAGGCTAGATACGACGTTAGGAAGGCCTACCGCCCGATAGCCCTACTTAGTACGATCGGTAAGGCGCTAGAGCGTATCGTAGCTAATCGTATCTCTAAGCTAGCCGAGGAGTACTAGCTCCTCCTAGCCGAGTAGATAGGAGCCCGACTAGAGCGGTCTACGACGACCGCCCTAGAACTCGTTATAGAATAGGTTTATATAATCTAGGTAATACGCTAATAATAGGTCGCTACCCTACTATCCCTCGATATCTCGGGGGCGTTCGATAAAGTTTCCTACGCCCGACTACTCTATAACCTCCGGGCGAAAGGTCTACCTAGCTAGCTCGTCGCGTTCGTCAAGTCCTTTTTTAGTAACCGGTCTACGTAGCTCGTCCTAAGGGAGTAGCGTAAACCTTAGATACGGCCTATAGAAACGGGGATCCCGTAGGGCTTATCGCTCTCTCCGATCCTCTTCCTTTTCTTCGCCTCTACGCTCCTCCCGCTACTTAGGAGAAGCGCCGGCGGTACTAACTCCTATATAGGCTTTGTCGACGACACGAATATCCTAATATATAGCGACTTAACCGAGACTAATTACCGCTAACTCGAAGCGGCGCTCGAGGTATATAACGACTAGGCGGCGCGATACGGGGTAGTCTTCGTACCTAAGAAGTACTAGATAATCTACCTTACGAGGACCCCGAAGAAGTATAACCTCTAAGCTACGATCGAGGCCGGGACCGGCGTAAGCTAGATTACTCTATAGCTATCTATCCGGGTCCTAGGATTCTAAGTAGATACGTAACTCCGGTAGTACGCCTACCTAAAGTAGCTCCGGTAGCGGGGAGACTAGAATAAAGCCTTAGTTATATACCTCGCGGCCTCTATATAGGGCGTAGCCTTCGTAAAGGTATACTAGCTATATAGCTCTATCGTCCGACCGGCGATCACCTTTAGGGTACTAGTCTAGTATCTATCCTATACGACTAGCTAGATAAAGTAGATTTAAAACGTATAGAACGAATATTTACGTAGGGCGACCGGGGTATACCGTACTATACCGACGTAAGTCCTAGAAGCGGATACGTAGATCGCGCCGCTAGACCTTTACCTCTAATAGCTCGCTATAGGCTATACGCTCTAGACGGCGAATAGTAGGGTAGGGGGCGATATCCGCGCGGCGTACCGGGCGATCACGATACGCCTTCGATCTATAGCGCCTAAAAAGAAGATAGGATTATAGGCCTAGCGGTAGCTAGATACGTAATAAACCCTAATAGTAAGGTTCCGAGTATAGGCCCTAGCTAGTAGTATACTAGTAATAGGAGCGGGATAGGGACGCGAAGAACGGAAGGCTATAACGAACGCGGTCCGTAGATATATATAGGGAGTCTAGAACGAGCGCTAGGAGAAAGGCGAAAGGCACCTAAACGGGTAACTACTACGGCGACGAGCGTATCGACGAGAAGACGAGGTACTAGCGAAGATAGGACCTATTAGCCGGGATAGAGTAATACTCTTCCGAGCCCCTACCCGCCTATAGGTAATAGTCGCGATACTACTCCGCTCGGAATACGTTAGGTTTAAGGACTATCTATATCGCCGAAAGGTACCGGGAGTAGATAGTAGCCTATACAAATATAGACGTATTTAGACGCCGAAACACGTCGTACTATTCTACCTACGCTTTATAGAAGCCCGGTAGGTAATACGCCTCGAGACGGGGGCTATAGACTTCTAATATATAATAGGTATAGCGCGTAGGATACGAGTAGCGGCACGAATAGTAATACGGACCGGCCTACTATAGTAGTTCTAGAGAGCGGGTAAGATAGTAGTAAGAATAGGGGAGATAGCCTAGGAGGAAGAGCTCTAGGAAGCCTCCGAAGGCGCCCTATCTATAGACGTAGTAGAACTCTAGTAGCGCCGACGACTACGTAGGCGGGTAGACCGTAGCCTATAGCGACCCCGAGCGTAGGAGGAAGAGCGACAGGAGTACTAATAGAGTATAGGAGCCCGGAAGGGTCGACTCGTCGTCTACTCGACGACTAGCCCGTTTTCCGCTCGACGGTCGACCTATCTCCTACTCGAAAGGCGACCCGCCTCTACTAATAGTCGACCTGTCGTCTACTTAATAGTCGGCCTACTACTAATACTCGTTCTTAGGTACCGGGTAGATTAGTACTCCGGGGCGGCTAACTACCTAGTACTTACCGCTTCTAGTACGATAGATTAACTAATAAGTAATAGAGAGAACTTACTAATACCTAAAGAGGGGTTTTCCCCGTACGACGGTCTTCCCCTCTCTCTTCCTTAATAGCCCCCGGCCTAGTAGACCTTTTAGGAGCTAGATAGGCATTATAAATATATATATAAATTACTATAGAAAATGTAGGACCTCGCTTCCCTACTCTAGAGAGTCCGGAAAACCCCCTCTTTAATAGTAGGAACGCTACTAAGTTCTAGGAGAAGTTTAATAATCTTATAGACTAGTATCTCCTAAGGCTATCAATTAAGAAAGACAACTTCTAGAGTCGTTTCGAGCGTAACTACGAGACTCCTATCCGACGTTTAGTAATAAGGTTAGAGGGATAGTAAGTAAGGCAGAGTACCTTTTAGAGGTCCTTCTTAGCTAAATTTTCGAGATTCGATACCTATTCAATATTAGGAAGTCGAGAATATCTTTAAGAGATAGTCCGGGCCGAGAAAGGGAAAAGCCCTAAGGAGTAGGACATAAAGGAGTTTATCCGTCTCTTCGTAGCCTCTAGTAACCTAATTGATCCCGAAGACCTCGATAATAGCTCTTATAGCCGTCTTCTACTTTAGGGGCTCCTAGAGTCAGTTACTAAGGCAGTTTATAAGAAATGTAGACTCTATCCAAAAGAGCCTAAGAAGTTTCGGCGCTTTTAAAAGATACTAGACGAGGCGATAAGTATTGCTAATAGTAAAGAAGGATAGAAGGCCGTATATACGGACTTTCTACTTACTTTACCGTAGCTTTATCGGTTAGTTATAAAGTAGATACCGCGCTTA
Source organism: Fulvia fulva (assembly GCF_020509005.1). Taxonomy (NCBI): domain Eukaryota; kingdom Fungi; phylum Ascomycota; class Dothideomycetes; order Mycosphaerellales; family Mycosphaerellaceae; genus Fulvia; species Fulvia fulva. The sequence goes on from NC_063012.1 coordinate 4,494,646, forward strand.
ATTCCTAAGATTTATATACTTAATAAAATAGCTATTTCTACTACTATCGACAATAACTATTAAATAGGTACGGGTAGATAGTAGCGGAGTAGAGTAAGAGATCAATCTTCAACTAACTAATAGTACGAGTATATAGCAATATATTAGGAACTAATATGTTGATTATGTTAAATGTCTATCTAAGCTAAAGGGGAGAGAAGGTATCTCCCTATAAGCTGAGTCATCGTAGATGCCTTAGGCTACTAGATCACTTCCTGATTGTTGACTCCCTTTGAGATGCTACATCTTAACACTCCCACTTATCTCGTATAGGAGGTTATAGTCTGCTCACTTCCTGTCAATAGTACTTGGACCTTTTTATGACAGGTTTAGCTAGCTTACAAACCTCTAGAAGTGTAGACCAGTCTTTGGTTTTATAAACCCGTCTATAACTATCTTAGAGGTTAGGGTGTACTTAATAGCAATAAGCCTCCTCTACTAAAGTTTCCTAATAGCGTTATAGGCAATTTTATGTGCTTCGACTTGTTATAAATATATGCATCTTTTACTAGGGTGAGGGCAGCTTGATTGTCACCTCTTAATTGGACTAGTCTCAAATTTGATACAGTCTCCTAGTTTCTAGTAATTCTTGGTTAATAGGAACAGTCTCCTACTAACTCTAGACAATCTATTTCTCTTAGTAGTAAAGCTAGGAATTGGGACTACTTCGTATATACATTCATAGCTATATATTCAGCCTCTATTATAGATGTTGCTACAGACTTTTGCTTCTTGCTCATCTAAGAAACTAGTGCCCTATAGAGGAAGAAGACATACCTAAGGATTGAGACTCTGTCTACTTTGTCTATTACATAATCAGAATCACAGTATCTAATAAGGTGTCCTTTTCTAGACTTTAAGAACTGAAGTCCTAGATCAGGGTATAATCTTAGGTACCTAGTGATCTTCTTCAAAGCGTTCATATAGTAGGTAGATAGGTCACTCACAAATGAGCTCATCCTTCCTAGGGCAAAAGCAATGTCTAGCCTTATGATTGTTGCTAGCTATATCTAAGTACTATTGATACTCTAGTACTCTGCCTTGTCACACCTCTCATCTATGTGGCTTGACTTTTTGAGGGCCTTATAGCTGTCTATAGGTAAGTGTGTAGGTGCTACCTTCTTATAGTTCATTCCTATCTTAGCTAGGCTGTCCCTAACAAAGTGTCCTTAGTCAAGTTTTAGGATTCCTCTCTCCCTGTCCCTTATGACTCTTATACTAAGGATCTTTTTAGGTTTACCTAGATCTTTAATCTTGAAGATCTTGCTAAGTTCTCTTTTGAACTAGAGAACATCTACTAACTTTAGTGTAGTAATTGGAATATTATCTATATATATAAGGATTATGATCTCCCTCTTCTTATAGATAAGTAGGCATAGATCTACTTCTAACTGTATAAATCCAATCTCTCTGAGCTTTGATACACAGAGTTGATTCTAATCTCTAGCTACTTACTTAAGTCTATATAAGCTTTTAAGGATTTTAAACACTATGTTTAGTAGAAGCTTAACTCCTAGTAGTAGTAACATAAAGATGTCTTTATAGAGGGTGCTTTCTATGAATGTATTGTTTATATCTACTTAGTAAAGATGAAGATCCTTCTTATACATAATAGCTATAAACACCCTAAGGGTGTCCTATCTTACTATAGGTGTAAATGTCTCTATAAAGTCAACACCAAACTTCTATAAGAAGCCCCTTATAACTAGTCTAGCCTTGAACTTTTCAATAGCTCCACTAATGCTTCTCTTAATATCAAAGACCTATCTTGATGTAACTAGATTTGCTCCTATCAGTAGAACAGAATTTTCCTAGGTGTTGTTACTCTATAGAGCATCTAGTTCCTTTTGGATTGCTTCCTTCTAAAGATGTCCCCATTTCTTGTTATTTATAGCATCCTTATAGGATTTTGGAATTAGGACCTCTTACTTATATATAATAGCTTTTATAGTTACTATAAAGGCCATTTCCTTAACTTCTTCTAGCAATTCGCTATCATATAGTATTGAACTGTCTACTGATTATATAGCTATAAAGAAAGCTTAGTAAAAAGCAGTAAGGTTCTCTAAGAGGTCTATTGCTTCTCCTACTTTAGTAGTTAGTTCGGGCTTAGGGACTATAGATTTTAGGGCTTTCTGTTTTATGTTATAGCCCTTAACATCATAGTTAGCCTTTCTCTTTCTAAGAGATAATTTAGGGACCGTCACTTATAACCTAGTAACGTCTATTTCCTAGGGATCTAGGGAGCTTCTCTCAATTAGCTAATCGATTTTTTGAAATTCCCCTACGTTCTCCGGAGGTTAGGGAAGTTATATAAATAGCTTTCTCGGCTGAGCGACTTTAGGGCTCTTAATTAGCTAATCTATTTCGGGGGTGCTTTAATAGACGCCTAAATAGTAGGTAGATTGTCCTAAGGATACGTTCTTCCTATGCCTTCCTAAGGGCTTCCTAGCTAGTGTAGTGCTTAGTAGATTCAATATTAGAACATTGAGACCTATATCACCTCTAGGCTAGTCCTTAAAGAAGTCTATATGTATATGTTGTTTAACAGCTCTTATGTCTAGTTCCTAAAAGAGCTAGGCTTTAGCTATGTTTTTAATATACCTAATAAACACTACTTCTTTACCCCTATTTATTAGCTTATTACTTCTTGCCTATTAAGGTTAGGATCTTGTGTCTATATAGACAATAGCTTTGCATCCCTAAACTTTCAAATAGTTGATGGTCGGTTTGATACTATCAAAAGCCTTATCTAGTAAAACCTTGAACCTATTGTAATCAAGGCCATTTAGTAGTTTGTTCCTTATATAAGTTTGGGCCTCTAGTACTTTAGGCCAAAATTTAACCGGCATTTTAGCCTCTTTAAGCATTGCCCTTATAGAGTCCTCTAAGGTTTGTATTGACCTCTTAACTAGTCCATTCTATAGAGAGTTGTATGCCTTAGTCGGCTCGAGCCTAATCCCTAAATCCTTCTCCTACTACTTTACTAATATAATAAGTTCTTTTACATTATCAAGCCTTACTACTTTTAGCTACGCTCATGATTTCCTCTCTGCTTTGATCTTCTAGTTCTAGAGAGCAACTAGAGCATCTTCTCTTTTCCTAAGAGGAAAGGTCCACTTCTTCCTAGAGAAGTTGTTAACAATCTTAAGCTAGTATTTGAATCCTAGTCTTAAGATTAGTAGTAGGCCATATATATTAATAGATATAAGGGCAAGTCTTTTAGGTCTTCTCTCTATAACTTTGCCTTTGTACTTCTTCATCTTTACTATTGAACATACTCTATACTAGTGAAAGCTATTCTTAGGGATAGGAATAGGTTCGTTTAAGTCTATTACCTTATAAAGATTCTAGAGCAAATTCTTCCTAAAGTGTATAAATCTTCTATACTAAAGCTCCTACTGCTTTAGGTCGGTCTCTAATTAAGTAGTCACAAAGGCATTCTCTATTAGTGGTGCATATAATAAGTAATGTACCCGTTCTTATAGGAGAGGAGAAATCTTATTAATGAATAGAACCCCCCCTAAGGAGCTTTGTCTAGACAAACGTCTTACTAGATAGGGAAACAAGAGAAAATAATAGAGATAAATACCAAACTGCTTACTAAACTAGTTCTATAAAACCAGGTTTACTCTAAGCTTAGGTATAAGTAGGACATCTTCTAAAACAACTTTTCTACTAGCTCTCCTACTCATCTCTACATCCCTTATATAAGTAGCTAATAAAAACCCACCTCCTACTTTGATCCATTTCTTCCTTGTTAAGGGAGTTATAGATCTAAAGAGGTAGCTTTAGTCAGTTATATAGGATAAAGTATAGGAGTTAAGTAACTACTCTAACGAGGGGAACTTGCCTTAGACTTCTATAGTTGAGTGAGCCACTTTATTATACTCATTATCATTAGACATTGTCTCTAGGGATGAGCTGTATAAGTCACGTGACTCTTAGGCGGAAAAACCTTTTCTAGTCTTCTTTGCTTTAGAGGTATAAGACTAGGCCTAGTTCTTCTAGAGTGACAGTATGTTAGAGCTGAGTTTCTTCACCATTTTCTTAAGTTCTTCTATAGAGGACTTCTCTCTTAGTGTCCTCCTTGAAGTGGGTAGTAGAGTTCTCTTCTTCTTAACATATATTATATTCTAGGAAGATAGTAGTTAGGAATAAGATCTAAGGACCTTTCTTACCTTAGGCAAACTAGAGCAGTCCTTGATTAGATGATCCTTCTTATAGAGAAGGTAGGAGAGTGGTCTTACTAGACCTAAGGGCTTGACCCAGGTGGCTACTATGCTATACTTAGCCTTAGAGGGATCTAACCTAGCTTCTTGAGCTTTAAGGATCTTTAAGGTCCTTTTATAATCTATCTTTGGCTGAGCTATAATAGTATCCCTAGCTATATAGTAGTTAGGTAGCAGTAAGCTTAAGAGCTAGGTCATCCTCATATTAGCTTTCCTATAATACTAACCCTCTAGGTCAACATTAGCAATACTTTTTCTAAGAGAAACTAGGTGTGTCTATATAGATCTAATAGTGAACTCTTCACTTATCTTAAAGGTCACAAATTGCTTTATAAGCTTATATATATAGGTTAGTAGCACCTAGCTATACTTATTCTAGAGATATACCCACTTCTTAGTAGCTCTTCTAGATTCATATAAGCCCTTAAGCTCAAATATACTACATTATATCTTGTCTATATTAGCGTATTAAGGATCTCTTTAGTTATAGCCTCTTCTTAGAGTTTTAGAGTCTTGCCCTTAATGTTATTAAAAGACACTTCTATTAGGTTATCAATTGTAAAGAATGCTAATTGGCTCTCTATCTTATATCTCTAAAGGTTGAACTATCTCTTCTAATTGTCCCTCCTAAGAATTGGGATTTTTCCTCCCTTCTCCTCTATCTTCTCTTAGTATAAATCTATAATAGATTGGATATAATGAAACAAGGTATATATGTTCTAAAGTAGTGGCTGAGATCCTGCTAAGGCTTTGTGTATAGAATAGAAAAGTTCGTAGGTATAGATACTAAGGCCTACTTAGTAAAGTAAAGAAGGAGCGGTATAAGGTCTCGGGGCTAGGACATAGGTCTATCTCTCCTAGTAGAGCTTTAAATGACTTACTTGAAGTCCTTCTTAATAGTATCTCGATACAGTTCTGCCTATAGAGTATCTTTAAGGTATTAGCTTTAAGTAAGCCGTATAGAGTCCTTATCTAGGTTACCTATTACTTAGTATCGAACTAAGCTCCTTAATAGGATAGACGGGGTAGACTTCTAATTTATAGATGTTTTCTACTACGATAGCAAGGGATATAAGTAACCTATACTAATATAGGTTGCTCTTATTCCTACACAAACCCGGGCTTATAACCTATTAAATAGGTACGGGTAGATAGTAGCGGAGTGGAGTAAGAGATCAATCTTTAACTAACTAATAGCACGAGTATATAGCAATATATTAGGAACCAATATATTGATTATGTTAGATGTTTATCTAAGCTAAAGGGGAGAGAAGGTATCTCCCTATAAGCTAAGTCATCGTGGATGCCTTAGGCTACTAGATTACTTCCTAATTGTTAACTCCCTTTAAGATACTATATCTTAACAGTTTCTATACTTTTTACGTCCTCTATAAGTTGCTACTAGTTGTCTTAGGGGAGCTTCGCCTATAGAGCCGTAGGCGCCGGTAGTACCGTAGCCTAGGCTACTAATACCTAGGAGTTACCTAATATAGCTAGACACCTCCGCGGCGTTTAGAGCTAAAGAAATAGATTAAAGAGAACTTTAAGCTATCTAAATTGAATAAGGTAGAACTTCCTTAATTCTAGGAGTAGTAGCCTACTTTATAGATCGTTATAATAGCCTTAATAAGGGCTTTCGAATATATCGTATTTAGATAGATAGATTTATTATTCCCCTGTTCTATAACCCTATTCGGCCTATATAGGTATATATCTATTATTATATACAAAGGGAAACCCGAATAGGTAAAAACCCTTCCCGCCCCCGACTTCTCCTTATCTAGATTAGCTTTCCCTCTAAACGTACGTAGTCTATATTACTACCCCGTTAGCCCCCGCTCCTAGCCGGTCTCGTCGCGCTACGCCGTGTCCTCTCTTCCTATACTACTCCTACTAGGCGGTACTATTCTAGCTAGCCCTTCTCTAGTATCTAGTTCGTAATACGCCGTAAGTCCTTAACGTTATTAAGAAGTGCCCTAATCGTCCGGTTCCTCGCCTTTACTATCTACTCCCCCCTTCCTAGCGACTACCTTAGATAGACGAGGAGTACGTACCGTACGTTCTAGGAGTAATAGCCGTAGGTATAGCTAGTATTTATATATTCTAGAACCTTCCTCTATATTAGGTACCCCTAGGGGCCGATATGTTTGCTTCGTAGTTAGGTTACTATACTACTCTATACCCTCGTAAGGCGGTAGTAGATAAGCTTCGGGCGGTACTTGACCGCGGATTTCGTAGCTAACTATTCCTTAGGTTATCCCGCTAGCTAAGGGCGTCTACTATACCCTATACCCTAGTTGTTCTACCTCTCTTTCTATAGTTACTCTATAAACGATTTCTTACCTTCCTATCGTATTACTAGCTATTCGTCTCTTACCCGGTAGTTCGGCTCGTTTCCGGGTCGAATGCCCTTATACGCTAGTACTAATTCGCGGGCCCTTACGACTATACTTACGATGACCTTCTATACTAGGTACTATGCCGACTTGCCTAAGTAGGAGGTCCGTAGTCCCTAGATATATAGGTCGATTAGCGGTATAGCGGTCTCGTACTTAAGCATCCTTATAAGTATCGACTTATATACCCCGGTGACCTTCCTTAGGCATTAGTTTTAGATCTTCGTTAACGGCGCGACGAGTCCCTTTAATAGGCAGGCCCTCTCGCCTAAGGACTATACTTAGCTACTATAGGTAAGGACTAGCCGTATAATAGCCGTATATAGAAGTCGTAACTACCGAAAGTCCGCCCCCTATATAGACGTAATAAGCCTCTAGGATAATACTATATTCTGTTTAGCTTTCCGTAATATTGCCTATACGTACTTCCTTTACCGTAGCGCCGGGTCTACCTATAGTCCGAGGATCCTAAGCTAATTTGCCGGGTTAGTCGTATACCCCTATATCTAGATAGAAGCTTATATATTATAGAACCGTAGCCGGCGCGTAAAGTGTATTAGATTGTACTTTTCTAGGGCAAACCGAGCCCCGTACCTCCTAGCCTAGTCCTTATAGATCTTATACTTCTCTTCTAGTAGCCTATAGTTCTCCTTAGTCGAGGAAGACTTCGCTAGGATGTTCGTATCGTCTACGAAGCCGCTCGTAGCGGTGTTCTAGGATTCTAGGGCTAGGAGTAGCGTCGCTATAAAGAAGAGGAATAGGATAGGTACTAGCGTTAAGCCTTACGGGATTCTAGTATAGACTGCTTAAAATAGGCTTTTATACTATCCGACTAGGATCGACGTGCTACGGTTTTAGAGGTAGGACCGTACGAAGTTAATAAGCTACTTAGGGAGTCCTTTCGACCTTAGGATATAGAGTAGCCGCGGGTATGACACGTAGTCGAAGGCTCCCGATATGTCTAGGCTAAGTAAGGAAGCCACCTTGTCCCTATTCTTATACCAGATGGCCTTTACCTAAGAGGTGATAAGTTCCATCGCGGATAGCGTCGATCGCTATAGGCGCGCACCTATCTAGGTGTCCGGGAGTAGGGAGTGTTCCTCTACCGCCTCGGAGAGTCTCGTTATAACTAGCTTCTTAAGCGCCTTCCTAAGAGTGTTAAGGAGCGTAATTGGGCGGTACGACTTCACCTACGTATAGTCTTCCTTCTACGGCTTACGTAGGACTACTGTTGTCGATTGTTTAAAAGCTATCGGGTAGTATCCGGTCTGTAGGCAGGGGTTAAAGATCGCTATAACTACTAGGGCTAGTTAATCTCTACACTTCTTTAGTAGCTCGTTTAGGATCCTATCCGGCCCCGGGGCTTTCTTCGCCGGCAACTTCCTTAGTATAGCGGCAACTTCTCCCTCGGACACCTCCTATTAGACCGCGATACTAGGGGCTAGGGGAGTAGAGCTATTTATATCGCTTAGATTAGCCTCGACTAGGGGCGGGAAGAACTTACTAGCTAGTAGACGCGCCTTAGCCTCGGGGTCGCTAACCGGGCTACTAGGCGATTATAGCGCTAGGATAGAGAAGGAGGGGCCCTATATAGGGTCCTATCGGGCCTATTTCGTTAGCTTCTATATCCTCGCTAGCTTACCGGCAATTTCTTCTACTATAGCCCTCTAGCCGACTACTTTCTCCCTCCGTATTATAGCTTTCTTCTATTAGTATGCCTCCCTATATACCTTCTAGGTGTCACGGTATAGCCCTACGGCCTACGGCCTACGGGTCACGTAACTTTGTAAATATAACGTAACGCCTCGGCTCGGCGAACGTCGCGCTTATCTTCGATATACGCCTTAGCTAGAACTTCTCTTCTCCGTAGAACTTATTCGATTACTTGGCTACGACACCCTTTCACCTACCGAGAGTAGCCTAGACCCGTAACATTAAGTTCTACTACTCTAAATCTCTCTATAGTAAGTACGCGTATTATCGGCGATATTACCGACCGGTTTACGACACTTTAGTAGGAGTTAGCGAATAAGACCCCCGAGTTCGAGGCGGATTATAGTAGTATAATCGGGTATCCTATATACGTAGGAAGTATATAGAAGAGGAGGATACGATATAGTTAGTCGTAGACACTTTCGTAGGAGTTCGTCGAGATATATAGGATTAATATTAATATCCGCCGAACCGTCGAGGATTCGAGATAGCCGCGACTATAGCTACCGACAATTACGAACCGTAACCGTAGTAGACCTAATAGAATCACAGAAGTCAGACTATAGTCGATAGCTAAGATTAGACCTACTAGATACGATAAGCGACGGCGGGTCAATAGTAGAAGACGGAAATCACGTATACGACTCTTAAGACTAAGTACGACCGGCGTGAGCGTATTTACTAATAAGATAAAGGACAGGGTATATCGTCGAGAGTAGATAGGTAGGGAGGCTAGTACGCGCCGCTCGACCTATCGTATACTATGCCCCTAGATCCTATAGAAGATAGTAAAGGCGCTTAGTTCCGATACGATCTATAAGTATTCAAGCTATATACCTACGAAGAGTTGGCGGCGTCAGTTAAAAAGAGACCTAAAGCTTAGCTTAATGTCCTCGACTTTAGGATATAGATATATACTTATAGTAAGGCCTTACTTAAGAACTCTCGCGACCGAGTTGTTAACCTAACGGGTAAGAAAGTCAACCTCTAGGCAGCCCTTTAGTAAGAAAAGGAGGACTCGGAAGAAGCGGCGGGCATTATTAAAGGTCTGACCGTTCAGAACGAGGAAAAGGATAGGCGAATTTAAGAACTAGAAGTTAAGGTATAGACTAAGGACGGCGATACGGAAGATGCTATAGCAGAAATCGAGAGCCTATAAGAGGATAACAACACTTAGCGTAGGTTAGTCGAGAGTCTAAAGTAGCGTATTAAGGAGCTCGAAGCACTTTAGAAGTAATAGTAATAGCCGGAGAGACTAACGACACTAGCTCGCTAGCCCTCTAAGCTACGCGCCCTCCTAGATTCACGAAAGAAGGACGTAGGAAACACTCTAGGTGTTCGCGTTAATACGTATATAGAGGAAGTCCTACTACGAGGGCTCGGAACTACGCTACTATAACGTACGGCTAGCGCGCTAGGCGGGCGTAGGCAAGAAGTCGAATTTATAGGTATTAATAACTTCGAGACCGCTTACGACGATAGTATCCGCAATATACGCACATCGACTCTATACTAGTTTATGTTAGGGGGTCTCGGTAGGTTCGGCGACGCTAATAATACGCCTAATCTATACGCGCGTCCTTTTACCCCTACCCTAACTCTAGGTACGTAGTCTATAAAGTCTATTAACACATCTTAGAAGAACCCTATTAAGGTCCCACCTGTCTTCTACGCCGACCTAAAGGAAGACAAGGTCAGCTATATTAAGTAGCGTAAGAAGGTTAGCGAGTACCTACTTATAGAACCTAATCGATTAGATACCGAATTGTATATTATATTCTACGGCCTAGTAGGCACGAACGCTCTCGGCCGTATTCGACCTTATAAGCCTACTATTAAGCATTGGAATGAGGCTCTCGAGATCCTCGACTTATCGTATAGCGACTACTTTAAGAAGCGTCGTTACCGTAAGGCCTTTTACGAACTCGAATAGAAGTAGGGTAAGAAGCTTAACCTCTTCTATACGAAGTTTTCCGAGTATACGTACTACCTTAGGAAGTATACTACTAAGGACGGGCGCGAAGAACTAATAAAGAACCTTAAGGAGAAGATTCTTCTACGTCTACGCGCGAAGATCGCGGGTATACGGTTTAGGAGCCTAACCGAGATAGAAGATACTCTCCGTAACATCGAGATCGACCTCGACGATATAACGCGCTAGTAGTAGCAACCACCCGGTAAGAAGCTAAGTAGAGGAGGCCAGACCGGTAGCTAAGGTAACGCGCGACTAGGTTCCTCCGGTAGTACTAGAGGCGGCGGCGGCGGCGGCGGTCGAGGACCTATAGGCAAGCCGCGTAGCGAGCGTATAGATAAGAAGGTGTACTAATAGTACGATATAGCAGCCGCTAAGCGTACTGGCTTGACATATCGCAAGCTTACGAAGGATAAAGCGGCGTACTAGAAGGACAAGACGTTCTACTACGTATATAAGAGCCCGGACTATAACTAGTAGTACCGATCTTACGAATAGTTCTAGTTCCGTAAGGGTAATACTAGAGGTAACGTAGCTACTACGGTCGACTAGAACCTTATCGACTTCGAACCTTAATAATAGGGAAACGGGGCAACTCTAGACTAAGGCGTATAGTTTAGAGTGTAGCTATTATTACTATAGCTAATATTACGCCTAGTAAAGATCCTCCTAAGAATATCTACGAGCACCTTACGTTAGAAGAACCGAGCACATATCCGTTAGGTAAAGGCCCGCTAAGGATGTCAGAACCTACGCCGATGCCCTAGTAACGAAACAAAAAGGTCAACCTACTATAGCGGTAGACTTCGGAGGCAGATATACCTAAGGTTATAGATATCGAGACTATAAAGGTCGGAGCAATCAAAGTCGACATCCCGCTACGTAGTAATCGTCTTATTATATACGGTACCGTTAAAGGCAAGCCTACTAGATACCTAGTAGATCTAGGCGTATAGTCGATCTTTTGTAGTACGAAGTTTATAAAGGATTATAATCGGACAAAACTACCTACTCTATTTAGAATCGGTATAGTAGACCCGTCTAAGAAGAACGAAGCTACGGAGTACGTAAAAGCGACTCTAGACCTAAACGGTTACGTCGAAGAATTAAACTGCTTTGTTACCGGCATTAAGTATGACTTTATTCTTAGTATACCGTAGGTATAGAAACACCTACTAGACTTCGGGAACTAGACGAACACCGTTACGTTCACGTCTTACTACGGAGACTATTACGAAAGAATACTAACGACAGTACGCTATTAACTAGAAAAACAAGTATAAGCTCGGTAGTAAAAGCGTGCCGATCGGATAGACGTAGCGGCAATTATAGGCATTGACATCTCGTCTATAAGTACTACGGAGGCCGTAGAATGTCTAGAAGATTAGCTTAAAGAGGGCTAATAACTATAAGAAGGCTACCTTATTTAGGAGCAGAATGACGACGCGCTACCTATAACTAAGGAGGAGGCTATAGAAGAAGTCAGTATGTAGCTCAGCGCTATAGTAGCGTCCGACTTCTAACAATATATAAAAGGCAAAGACGAAGTAGACCTAGATATATCGCTTCCGCGTAAATTCAAGTCGCGACGTAAGGCCTTCGTTCTACGTATAGGAGACGATACCTTACCTCCTCACCGTAAAGGAGACGACCTCGCTATCGACTTTGACCTAGGTGCTAAGCTGCCTTTCGCTCGACTATATCTAATGAGCCTATAGGAGCTCGAAGTCGTGAAGAAGTATATCGACGACTTGAAGATAAAAGGTAAAATCAGAGAAAGCACCTTACGTATTACATCGCTAGTCATTATTGTTAGAAAGCTAGGTAGTGGACTACGCGTCTACGTAGACTATAGAGTAGTCAACGCTATTACGATTAAGAACCGATACCCTATCCCGTAGGTTCGAGAGACACTATAGCGAATAAGCGGGTACTAATACTTTACCGTACTCGATGTCGTTACTACCTTTAGTGAACTACGTATCCGAGTAGGCGACGAATAGAAGACTATATTCACCTTACGGTATAGGACCTTTAAGTACCTAGTAGTGCCCTTCGGATTATATAACGCTCCTAGCGTCTTCTAGGCCTATATTAATAAAGCCCTAAGGCCTTACCTTAATAACTTCGTTACCGTATACCTTAATAATACGATCGTCTTTAGCAGCACAAGAGAGGAGTATATAGAACATATACTCAAGGTGCTAGACTGCTTTATCGATACTAAACTACTATTAGACATCGCGAAGAGCAAGTTTTTCTAGAAGGAAGTCAAGTACCTTAGTCTAATTATTACTACCGAAGGTATTAAGATAGACCTAAAGAAGATCAAGACGATCCTCGAGTAGGAGACACCTAGAAGCGTGAAGGACGTCCTTTCCTTCCTCGGCCTCGCGAACTTCTATCGAAGGTTCGTAGAAGGCTTCTCGAACATCGTACTGCCTATAACTGCTCTTACGAAGGGGGTCGGTAGTAAGGACAAGTCAAAGCGACCTACGAAATATACTTAGAACTGGACACTAGAGTGCTAGCAAGCTTTTAATAGGCTTAAGGCGGAGTTCATAAAGCAACTAGTACTATAGTACTTTAACCTAAGTAAGCCTTACGTTATCGAATACGACGCCTCTAATAGATATACCGGTAGCGTTCTTTTATAGATCGGAGAAGACGGACAGCTTTACCTAGTTATATACTATTCGTAGAAGATAGATCTAGCCGAGTATAACTATAAGATCTACGACAAGGAGCTTATAGCTATCGTTCGAGCTTTTAAGGAATGGCGGCTAGAGCTAATAGGTAGTAAGACTAGGGTGTTATCTAATCACCGCGGTCTATAATACTTTATAACTACTAAGTAGCTAAATCGCCGATAAGCACGATAGAGTGAATTCTTGTCCGGGTTCGATTTCTAGATCGAATACCGACTAGGCAAGCTAGGCGGTAAGCCTAATGCCCTAATACGCCGTACTTAGGACATAGACGTAATAGACGATATCAAGAACAGACAATAAACGGTCTTAAAGGAACGTAACCTCGCCCCTAAAGTATAGGAGTCTCTTAGAGTATTAGTAATAATAACGTATACGAACGCTCGCGACCAATATTAGCTCGCGCTTACCGTGCTTAACGCGAACGAGGCGTCTATTAAGGAAGAGATCTAGAACGCCTACGATTAGGACGAGCTCGTAGTAGCAATTAATAAAGGCCTATAAGCTAGCGATAGTCGACTACCGTAGGAATTGAACACGTATATCAATCTTAGCGAGTACGAACTAGAGTACGACCTGATTTATATTCAAGGCCGCCTCTACGTGCCTAATAGTAGCAACATCCGCGAAGAACTTATAGCCGCTTATTATAATGCCCCTATAGCCGGCTACCCGGGGCGCGAGAAGACATACGAGCTAATAACTCGTACGTACTATTAGCCTAGTATATAGGCTAATATCGTACGATATGTAAAGAACTATTATATATGCACTAGAACTAAGGCTTTCTATAATACGTACTAGGGCAACCTTAAGCAAATCCTAATACCTAACGGTATATTCGAGGAAGTGGCCCTAGACTATATTATAGCACTTCTAGACAGCTATAGCCCGGAGGGCGTCAAGTACAACAACATCCTTACCTTGATATATCGTCTTATAAAGCGTAAGTACCTTATACTAGTCGTCGACATAGAGCCCGAGACAGCTATAGATATAATTATCCGCTACGTTATTAAGGATCAAGGCCTGTTCCGCTCTATCTACTTAGATCGCGGCTCGTAGTAGGTGAGTCGCTTCTAGAAGACGCTTTACGAACGCCTAGGCATTAAGTATAAGATGTCGACGGTATAGTACCCTTAGACCGATAGTTAGTCCGAACGTACGAACCAAGTTATAGAGTAGTACCTACGTATATATATCAATTACGCCTAAGACAACTAGTATAACTAGCGGCTAATAGCGGAGTTTGCTTTAAACAATATAAAAAGCACTACCGGCGTGTTACCGTTCTTCGTAACCTTAGGAAGAAACCTAAGAATAGAAGTTCTTAGTAGACCTACCCGTACGGACGTACTACTAGCTACGTAGAAAATTAGCTAATAAGATGTAGACGCTTTCGTAACTTATATAAGCCGTGTATATACACATTGTATTAACTAGCTTAAGTATATATAAGTATAGCTTGAAGCCGACTATTAGAAATATAGCCGGAGACCTACGCGGTCTTATAAGGTAGGAGACAAGGTTTGGCTCAATTTACGTAATATTCGTACTAAACGACTAGCGAAGAAGCTTGATCACAAGAACGTAGGCCCCTTCACGATTATAAAGAAAGTAGCGACCGATGTCTACGAACTCGACCTACCTACGAGTATAAGAATATACTACGTATTCTATACCGACCTACTACGACTATCCGCCGAAGACCCGTTCCCTTTATAGACGTACGAACCTACGCTTACCGAAGTCGATAGCGAAGTTAAGGAATAGCACGATGCCGTAGTAGTAGTAGACAGTCGCTAGACTAGAAAAGTAAAGAAGAGTATTAGCTATACTATTAAATAGGTAGATAGGTCATATACTAAAGAACCTTATATCAACTAAAAAGGCACTATAGACGAACTTGTAGCAGACTACTATCACAAGAACCCTCGCGCTCTAGGACCTCCACGCGGATAGTAAGCACTAGAGCCTAATATAACCGAGCTAATAGACTCGGCGGACAGTACTAGCGATACTAATAACGACGCGACCGTTACCGCCGACGCTAAGTACTAGTCACGATATAACCTAAGGCGTGCTAAGGCATAATAAACAGTCACTTCGTTTCTACGATCTACGCCTAGGACTCGCTACCGCTAGCAACGTCGCTTTACTCGTAGCTTAGGCTCGTCTATAGTCGTATCTTTATATATACCGGAGTTTTAGATTATAGAGTTAGATAGATATACCCTATAGAGCGTTGCTTATTTTGAATTAATAGATACCGCCTCGTAGGCGCTTAAGACGATTTGAGAAGGGGAGTGGTATCACGGTGTAGCCCTACGGCCTACGGCCTACGGGTCACGTGACTTCGTAAATATAACGTAACGCCTCGGCTCGGCGAACGTCGCTTATCTTCGATACGCGCCTTAGCTAGAACTTCTCTTCTCCGTAGAACTTATTCGATTACTTAGCTTCGATACCCTTTTACCTACCGAGAGTAGCCTAGACCCGTAATACTAGGCCTCCTCGCTATAGCTACTCGTCTATACCCGGCGGGCTCTCCTTACTTCTCTTACTACCGTAGTGTACTTCGGCGTCTAGTATAGTTTAGACTATATCGTTAGTTAGGTAAGCGGAACGTAAAGTAAGGTCGCTTTTCCTATTTCGTCTATTAACCCTTAGACTACCTCGTCCATCTCGTCTTTACTAATATATTACTACTACGCGATCTAGACTAGCCTCTCGGAGTTATCGAGGTACGCCTAGATATTAGCCTAGTAGGCCTTTCCCTAGTTTAGCTTAGGGGTTCTCGCTAGTATACGTTATATCTATATCGTAATAGAGGTCCTAACTAGTATATAGTCTAACGACGCCTCGAGTTTATATTCGATCCTATAGTAGGTTACTATATAGTAGTAGCTATCTAAGATCTAGGAGAGGTCGATCGTGCCTTAGAGTCCCCCTCTCTTCTAGGGGCCTAGGTCCTTCGGAGTATTAAGGGCAATTACGTTACTCGCTATTAAGTCGAGTACTTCGTCGGCTATAGGGTGCGGCTATATAAGGCTTTCCTAGGAAGGGTAGTATATATTAAAGTCTCCTACTACGATATAGTACCCTTGTCTCTTAAGCGTACTATCTAGGTGTCTATAGACCCTAAGGTCGCGGCTAGACCTCGAACCTAGCGGTTATATATATAGGTTGTATATCTAGGTACTACCTACGTAGAGGGAGGTAATATCGCCCCCGCCTTCTTCGTCTACGTAGTACACTACCTCCTAGTCGGATTCTAGTATGTCCTTACTAATATAGAAGTACGTACGGGGTCTACCGTCGCCTCGTAGGTATATCGTATAGCCTAGTAACTTATAGGTCGTTAGTCTCTTATAGTACGGGTTAATCTATAGCTCCTAGATTACTAGGACGTAGTAGACGTACGGGTCCGCCTCGTATAGGAAGTGGTTCTAGACTATATCCTTACTATAGTTAACGTTGTACTAGATAATACTAAGCGTGTCGAGGCTAGCTCTCGTTATCTACAATCATTTTCTCTATAATGTCCTATGTCCTACTACCTTATACGTCCTAGTCTACGCCTATTAGCTATATACTAAAGGGGAGCCGGGCCTAGTAAGATTCCCTCGCCGTAGCTAGTAGAGTACGTAGCCTCCCGTACGCCCTAGGTTACGTATCCTTTATATTATTCTCGGCCCTAGGGCGCTTATACCCGACCGCCGCTAGCTAGTTCCGGTATAGGCTAGCCTTACGGTCGCCGTAGAATCTTAGGGCGACGGTTCTGTTTATAATTGCCTTGTTTTTCGCTAGTTTCCGCTATAGGCATTCCGCGCTATATAATAGGTAGTTTTCCGGACAGTTCGCGTACCGCCTCGTAGCCGATATATAGTCCCTAGATATATAGTCTTCTATATAGTTCGAGTAGGCCTACTCATTTATATACGTATAGGTTTAGTGTCTATACTATTAGTATTTAAAGCATTAGAGGACACGAAAGGATAAGGAGTGCTTTTCTACTATCTTAAGGCTATATTGCTAGATTAGGCCTTGTTCTATCGCTAGATCCGCCGCTTTCGCGTCTTATAGCTATACTATTAGCGCCGAGGCCTTCTTGCCTTCTAGCCATTTCCTATAGAGCTAAGTCGCCTTCTAGATTAGAGAGTTAAGAGGGACTAGGTTATCCTCTTAGAGAGTATATAGGTGACCTTAGTTAGTTAGGTCGAACTCTTTAGGTATGTCGTAGATTAGGATCGTAAATTACTTTATAAAGACCTTTACTAGTACTATAACCTTAGATACCTATTATTACTACGCCTCTAGGTGCTTTCTAATAGTAGTAGAGCTAGTATAGATCTATAGAGTACCGTTAGACTATTAGTTCACTACGACTACCCCTAGTTAGTTGATTCGTTAGGCGAGCTCCTTATTCGATAGCTTCGTAACTTCGGCCTAGTCTCCCTTTACTATAATACGGATCGTAACTATATCGTACGTTAGGCGGGGGCCTAGTATCAATACCGCGACCGATACCTAGCTATAGGGGTATTAATTCCGGGTAGCCTTATTAATTACCTAAGACGTCGTCCTTATTTCTTATTACCCTCGGTAATACGATAGTACTAGCGCCGTACGTAGCTAAGTAATGATTACCTAGAGAGACCGGTATAGGAGCTAGTCGTTAGTTTCTATACTTTTTACGTCCTCTATAAGTTACTACTAGTTATCTTAGGAGAGCTTCGCCTATAGAGCCGTAGGCGTCGGTAGTACCGTAGCCTACGTATCTTCTATTATATTTTATAGTGAGGTAGAGCCGAGAGTAGTTAGTTACGTGTTTCTTACGAGCAATTTGATACTTATTAGGTCACGTTTAGCCTAGGCTACTATTGCCTAGAAGTTACCTAATATAGCTAGGTATCTCCGCGGCGTTTAGAGCTAAAGAAATAGGGTAAAGAGAACTTCTAGGAGACTTATAATTAAGGATTACTTATAGTAGTATATACGTTTAAAATATAGAGGTACTACCTCGAAGAAGTAGGCTAAATAATCGAAGTCTATACTGATTATAATAACTTACGAGGTATACGTACTATATGGCGGATTAACTCGTAATAAGTACGCTCGGTAGTTTACCTCGGCGCGTTTAATTTTAATATGTTCTATAAGGCTAGAGTAAAGAACCTAGCTAATAGACTCTTAAGAAGAGTAGACTACCTTACTTAGAATAGTAATATTAATATACTACTACCTACCCTAAAACGTAAGCTATAGCTTATAGAGTATAATATAGAAGTAAGGGTAGAGTATATAAGTAGAGTAGGAGGATCCACGCCTAATACTTACTTAGAGATTACTATAGAATCGTAGCCTAATTAAAGTAGTAGTATCCGTACCGCTAGTACTACTAGATATATATAGTATATACTACGGTAAGTAGCAAGTCGCTACTTACCGAAACTATAGAAGGTCGCTATAATAGCTAGATAAGCTTACTACGTACGGCCTAGTAAAGAGATACTTTTGTATTGGCTAAGATCGTAGCGCTATTATATACCGCGCGCGTACCGAGTAGATAAGCCGTCTAGAGGCTAGACGAAAGTAATATCCTTCGCTTTAAGGGTAGGTAATATATTCCGGTAGACCTATCGCTTTAGTAAGAAGTAATAAGCCGCGTATATAACTATCCTATCGCTAGATACTTCGGCGTAGCTCGAACGTACGAGCTTCTTACGAGGATATATTACTAGGAAAACTTAGAATATAACGTAAGCTAGTATATTAATATTAAAGGAAAATGTGCTATTAGCGGTTATAAACCTCTAAGAGTAAGCGTAGCGGTATAGAGCTCTATCTACTAGCCTATCGCGACGGCGTACGATATACGCTATACGTTCGAACACCCGTAGACTACTCTAGCTACTATTAATATTAATATATAGTAGTATTAACGGCGAGCTCGCTAATAGGTATAGTACGGTAAGTATATTATACTAAACTTTAAAGTTGACTAATTATAGAGAGCGCTAAGGCTAGTTAAGGGCTAGTAATAGAGCTCTACTCCCTCGCTAACGCCTTACCTACGTACTCGTAAGCTTATACTTCGGTATAGCTAGCGCTTAGTCGCTACGCTTAATAATAATACTATAAAGAAAGCCCTATAGCGAATTATTACTCCTTCTAATCCTATATAAACCTTTTAATAAGCTAATAATAGACTTTGTAACAGGCCTTCTACCGTCTTAGCGCGAAGGCCGTACTTACGATACGTTTCTAGTAATCGTCGACCGCTACTTAAAGATAGTACGGTATATACCGGTACTAAAGTCCTAGTTAGCTATAGACCTTATAACCAATATATTCGATAAGATATTTTATAAATAGGGTATCTCTAAGGGTATCGTATCGGAAAGGAGGTTAGTATTTATAAGTAAGTACTAGAAAGAAGTCTATTTCTAGCTTTAGGTAAAGCGTAGGTTAAGTATAGTCTTCTATTAATAGACTAACGAATAAACCGAACGTTAGAACTAGATACTTAAATACTACCTTTATATATACTATAAAAAGTATTAAGACGACTAGGTAGAGCTTCTACCCGTCGTAGAGTTTACTTATAATAATAGTAAGTATAGTAGTACTAGCGAGATCCTCTTTATAATTGTCTATAGATAAGCTAGTAATCTACTAGTAATAGCTAACGACGTCTATTAAGAAGAGGAGGTACCTATAGTAGCCGAACGAGTTAAGCGTATATTAAACGCGCGGAAAGCGCTCGAGCTCTACTTAGCTAACGCCTAGAAATACTAGAAGCGATATTATAATAGGAACTATTTACTAGCGACCTTTAAGAAGGGTAATCTTATACTACTAAGTACTAAGAATCTTACGCTAGTATTACTAAGTAAGAAGATAAGTATAGAATATATCGGCCCGTTTAGAGTCCGTAATATAGTTAGTACGTAGACGTATCGACTTTAGCTACTACCTATATACTAAGTATACGACGTTCTCTATATAAGTAGCCTTAAAGTCTATATAAAGAGAGACGATAATAAGAACGATAATACTTACGAACTTAAGGTACTACCGAGTAGCGAAGAGGTATAGAAGGCAGATAAGATACTTATAGAGCTAAGGGTAAGGTAGAAAAAGAAAGAGTACCTAATACGCTAGTAAGGCTACGGACTAGAGTAGGATTTATAGAAGCGAGAAGAGTAATTCGAGGATATAAGTAAGGCGCTAGAATGTCACCGTACCGGCGTACATTTACTTAAACCCGTAGGTACGTACCTAGACCCCGCGCCCGCTAACTAATCCGACTAGCGGCTTAGCGCCCGTATATAACTCTCGCGCCCTCCGCGCCTCTCTTAGATAGAACATCTATTCGACTTATACCTTACTCGACTACGTACTTATACTTACTTATAATACTTCGAATAGATTATTACTAACGTATAGAGAGACACGACAAGCTATATTCGGGAGATTATAGAGAAACCGCGATAGTATATAAGGAAGTACTAAGATTAGGTGTCGTACTCGCTAAGTCGTACCGTAAAGTAGGTTATAGCTAATATAGTAGTAATAGCGAGACGGACCGGTACCGGCGTACTAGACGTAAGTATAGAGAACACTAATAGACGCGTTCGTTACGCGCCCCTTAATAGATCATCTTTCTTTACCCTACTACCCGATCTGCCCGATAACGATAGCGCGAACCCGGCGACGTAGACTTAAGGACGTAAAGAGGATATCGTAAATAAGCTCCTTAACGAGAATAACTAGTACCGTAAGTAGTACAAGAAGGTGTTCGACTAACTTAAGGCAATTAAGGAAGAGGAGGTCGAGATAGAGCTAAACTTAGCTAACCTATATAGGGCGGAGTTTATCGAGGATAAGACAGAAGATAAGGGTACTAAGGTAACGAGGAAGAGGAGGATTACTATCGATAACTTCAAGGGAGCCTTCGACTTGTTAAACGGGTTGAATATAGATAAGTTCAAGAAGATAGTCAATAACTATCCCTAGTAGATCTATAAGATCCTCTATAATATCGAGTCCGATTACCGACGTACGTATAAGCTTAATACTACGCTTAATATAGCTAACCGTATTAACCTCCGTAAGGCGTAAGATACTAAGGAGTAGATAGACCGACTCGAGGATATAATCGATACGGAATAGGCGACTAGACAGTCCCTAGATAAGGAGGTTATAAGGGCTAAGGATATAAAGAAGGTATATCGTACGTAGTATAAGGTAGCGGAGAGTAACCTAGGAGAGACCGAGACTAAGCTCGTAGTAGCCGAGAAGCGTATTACTAAGCTTAAGAAGTAAGAGAAGGACCGTAGCCGGTCTAAGGAAAAGTAAGACCTACTACCTTAGCGAACCGAGTCTAAGGAGTTACTAGAGCGTCGGTAGAATAGAGGTAAGCCTAATAAGAAGAAGTCGGACCCGGATTTATCGTACTTATTAGACGACGAGGACGACGGTAATAAGGGCCGTAAGAATAGCTATAAGGACGGTAGTTATAAGAGTAGGAAGAATCGCCCGAGTACCGACTTAGATAGTAACCCTATCTCCGTATATACGACTTACGACGCCGACATAACTACTAGTATCAAGTCCTCTAACGAGCTAAAGGCCCCTACTAAGTTTGATCTAAAGAGCGACGATATTAAGTTCTAAGAGTAGTAGCGTACTACCGAAGCTAAGCTCTAAGCCTCGAAGTACCGTACTATAAGGGACTCCCTTTAGAACGTCTAGAGCTAGTTAAAGAACGGTATATAGACCTATATCGACTTAAAGATCTCTAGTCTTACTAAGTCTACGGAAGGTACGACTACTTAGTATACTTCTATAGATAAGATAATAGAAGATCTAGCCCGGCGCTACGGTACCTATAATACCTATACTAAAACTATAACTAAGCTCAATAGTCTATAGTAGGGTAATAAGGAGAAGTTTAGTAACTTCTACCTATCCTTCCGTAAGAACGCCGACATTATTAACCTTAATAACGGCGCGAAGGAAAAGAAACTTAAGAAGGACTTCCTACTCTATAAGTTAAACTCGCGGTACGACAACTATATTATAAACAAGGACATAGTCAATATGACCCTTAAGCAAGTCGTGTCTACGCTATATAACTACGAGGACAAGTTTAAGGCGTTCGACCTTAAGTACGGTAAGACCGGTAATAGTAATAAGACCTAAGGTAATAAGAAGACTACTAAGGGTAACGACGATAAGAAGGATACGGCTTCGGGTAGTAGCGATAAAAATACTAACCCGAACGCTAAGACTAAGTAGGCTAATCGACCTTAGGCATTTTAGTATATCTAACCTTTAGATACTACTCGCGCCTAGGGATATATCGATTAGAATCGGTGCTTAAAATGCGAATAAGAAGGTTACCGCCGTATCGATACCGGTTAGTACCCCCTTCGAGATATCGCCCGCCGCCTATTTACGCTAGACTATAACCTTAGTAATAACCGCCGTAACGGTAGTAATAGTAGTAACGCTAATAATACCGGCGGCGTAGGAAACGCCTAGTCCACTCCGTAAGCGCAATACGTAGTAGACCGTACGAGTTAGAGTTACGAGAAAACGAGAAAAAGTATAAACATAAATATAGGCCTCCTAAGAGAGGCAAGGTTTTAAGTATATTGGTATACTCTCTACTAGCTATAAACTACTCTATAGATAAATATAATCCGGTAATAGCTTCTTATCTAGTTATACTATATATAGTAAATAGAAAGATCCCTACTTAAACCCTTTATAATAATAGTACTAACTCTATATACTTTAATATCGACTTTACGTATAAGAATAACCTTAATATAATATAGCTACCTAATCTATTAGGGTTAATATTAGTAGATAGCCGACCTACTAGTAACCTTATTACTTATAGAACAACGGTATAGATTCAGATCGGTAGCTACGTAGAGACTAGGTCTAGCTACTACGTATTACTAGAATACGATATAGTCCTCGGCCGTCCCTAGTATAACGAGCATTAACCTACGTTCTACTATACGTTAGGAACTATAACCCTATTCTTACTATATTGTTAATAGAACTATATACTCGTAACTGAACTAGTATACGTATAGTCTATTAACGATAAGGGTATTATACTAAGAGGCGTTCTTTAGACCGAGATACTAGTACTAGAGAGTTCGCGACCTTAAGCTCTATCTAATTACGTCAAACCCTACGTAGAGGATAAAGACGAACCTATAGTAGTATAGGAGACGTACACGACGAAGGTAGTAATACGACATGCCGTCGATATCTACGATAAACCGGAACCGTCTTATTACGTAGACTATAGAGCTCTAAATACGCTTACGACGAAGACTCGCTACCCGATTTGTCACGGGCAGCCCGCGACCCCTTACTGTAGCTGCGTCGGCCCGGCTGAACCGCGGACCTTCTGCATCGGGTTAGCGCGGCTTGGCTTTGCTTTATAACTTCGCCGCGCCTCGCGCTCCTCTTTCGTAGCTTCGTAGAACAACAACTATCTCATTCGGACCCTATGGTACGCGCGCCCTTACAGTTTGTTCTACCTTACTACCTAGATCGCGGATCTAGGTAAGGGACGCGTAACAATAGGAACAGACAGAACCGCAGAACTCGAGAACGCGCAGAGCCGCATCAGAACACAGAACACGGTAAGGCGCACAGCGCGTAGATGCCTAGAGAACGCAACGCGGCGACACCATTAGTAGGTGGTCGCGCGCTCGTAGACAGTCAGGATACAGGCACCGTCACGCCTCCCCCGAACCTAGACAACATGACTTTATAAATAGCGAACGGCGGCATGCCACCGCCACCTAAGCCTAAGGGCAAAAGTAAGCAGCGCACATCTCTTTTCCCCGACCTCTCCTCTTTTCCTTAGAGTCAGACACAGGACGACAACCGGCGGGTCACAGTAGACACCGGTGTCGCGCTACAACAAGAGATTGATAAAGCTTACTAGAAGGCCTTCGAGCGAGAAGAAGGTAGTGAGATTGACTTTATAGAACTGTTCGAGTTCAAGCTCGAAGAGAACCTAGGCGGCGACCTAGACGAGGTGTATCTATCACTCGACGAGGCAGAACACATTCTCGCATCCGAATACCAGAATGTCACCCCAGACAACCTCACGACCCTTGCATCCCAATACCCGAAGACCACCTACGACTTCGTACTACAAGTAGTCAACACGGCAATTACTAAGGGTAGACAACTCGATGTAATGGAGCGAGCCAACGACCTCCAGAACACCTAGTACACCACGCTGTACACCGAATACGACCGCATCTACAAGATGCTGCGAAGTGAAGAGCTTGTCACACAGAAAATGGCAGCAGATCTCAAGAGCAAGAAGGATTGCGACCCAGCTAAGTTGTAAGAGCTAGGGAAGAAATATAAGGAAGCCAACAACCTGTGCAAGCAGTTCAGCGAGATCTGCGAGAAGGAGAAGAAGAAGGCACAAGATGCTAAGGCGAAGAACCAGGCCCTATAACAAGAAGTCGATGACCTGAAGGCTCGGCTTGAGGCAGGAGACACTATATAGAACGGAGGCAGGGGCCGCTCAGGCCGCCGACCCTCTCGTTCCCGCCCACGCGAGACCTCACTCGAGCAGCTGTTACGTAGGTATCGCGAAGCTGCTAGTGGAGGGGGCGGTGGCGGTGGTGGTGATAACGATAACGATGGAGACGACGATGACCGTAGCGACAATAGCCGAGGACGTGACAACGACCGTCCGCGACTAGGACTTAACAACAGTCGTGACTCGAGAATGCGCAACACCCGTACCTAGACACCACTAGTTGACCTTCCAGAACGTCTCTTCACTATTGACCGCACCCTCACTCGCGGCATAGAGATCGGCAAGGGTGTGCCCGACCCTAAGCACTTCAAGAACGATGACGACCCCAATTTCGACAGCTAGTACAGCAGTGTTCTCCTAAAGCTGACTGTAGCAACCTTCCGCACTAAGGCAGATGGTCTGCGCTTCGTGTATAGGTGGACACAAGGTGATCCTCAGCGAAGCATTAAGCCGAGGATCCCTGTGCCTAGACAGCAGTCCTTCAACGAGTTCAAGACTAGAGAAGAGTTGTTAGACTAGATGACACGCCAATATGGCACACGCAATGAGGGAACTAAGGCTATAGTTGACATTGCTACCTATAAGCAAGAACAAGGCGAAACCTTTGTAGCCTTCTATGCCCGCTACTCGAAGTTGCGCGCCTAGATGTTATGGACCGATAAGACCGAGCTCATACTGTTCCGTAACCGACTGAACCGCAAGTACTTCATTAAGACCTTCGGCGACCGCGAAGTCGACCGCCGCCTAGATAGTATACAAGACGTTATCGAGGAGTGCACCGCACTGGACGAGAGTTTCTACGAGACAGATCGACTATACCCGTAGAAGGAGCGCCCCCGGGGCAATGGCAACTCGAACAGCAATGGCGGCCAGAACAACTAGAATAACGGCAACGTAGTCACTAGTGCCGCTGCCGGTGTAGCAGGTGCCTTAGTACAGCGCCTACTACAGTACGCTAGTACCAAGAAGAAGGAGGATCTGCCGACACATCTACAGAACCTGCCTGCGCTCAACCGTGAGCAGCGCGAAGACCTTAAGAAGTAGGGTAAGTGCTACCGCTGCCGTATAGGTTCTTACGTGTCGACCAACCCTAAATGCCCAATGTATAGGTACGATGGCGACTATCGCCTACCGCGTCTACGCAATACCACGCCGAATCCGAACGCGAACCTCAGTTCCCTAGCCGCCGATCCGCGGCAGGGAAATGGCACGACCGCTACCTAAGCGTAGTAGACAGCGGTCACCCGAACTTCCTAGGACAGAAAGAGTATAAGATTAAGAGACACGGAACGTAAGAGACGGTAACAGACTATAGTGAGGAGCTTAAGATATCGGTATGCGCACTAGATAAGTAACAGCCAGCTATGTACCCTCATATAGTGTTACCCGTAATGATATAATAGAGAAAGGCTCGAGGCCTTGTAGATTCTGCTTCCACCTCTCTCTTTCTTGACTGGAAATTCACACGCAAATACACAATACCCCTGATCCCTTTGACGCAAAGCCGACGACTAACACTGGGAGATAGAACGGCCACTGCGCGGCAGATTACACACGCGGCCCCTGTAGACGTAGTCATAGGCGATTATCACGAGCAAATGTTATACTACGTCACCGACCTCGAATACGACATCGTCTTTGGCCTACCGTAGCTTATAGCGCACAACCTAAACATCTTCTAGGAGACAGGCGAGGTGGCATTCAGGTCGGATTACTGCTTTGGTCACTGTCTACAGAATAAGACACCGACAACAGTACAATCCCTAAACCACCGCGAGAAGAAGAAGTAGGCACTAGTACGGTACGGACTAGAGCCCTTCACTAGAGATGTAGCGAGTTTCACAGCAGGAGGGGCAGAGCTGAATGTCTTATTATATGACCTAGAAGACATAGACGATGAAGAAGTGGACTGCCAGGGCGTTTCTTAACGCGCGTGGGGGATGTACGCGCACCGGCCTAGGGCTGAGTGCTTCTACATCATGCCCACTAGGCGTGAGAGCGACGGCGGAGAGCTTAAGCTAAGTGCAATGGCTACTAATAATCTGGACCAATTCTTGAACAAGCAGTTCAATCACAACCCGAAGGAGAAGTTGCCGCTAATGTACTACGATATTACGGACGCTTTCTTAGCTAAGGATCATAAAGGACTCCCACCTCACCGACTAGGCGTAGATCATGAGATTCATATTAAGCCTGATGGTCCATAAGAGCCACTATACCGCAAGCCCTACGGCCTAGCTAAGAAGGAGAACGAGGCAGTTAAGAAATGGCTAGACGAGTAAACATCTGAAGGGAAGGTGCGGAAAGTAGGGCAAAAGACGAACCAGTCTCCTGCACCAGTGCTAGTGGTACGTAAGCCTAGAGGTGGGCTGCGTGTTTGTATCGACTACAGAGGATTGAATACGATCACTATCAAGAACCGGTATCCGATTCCCTTGATATAAGAGACGCTCAACCGTATACACGGCAAGAAGTACTTCATAAAGCTAGACATTGTAGCAGCCTTTAACAAGTTACGGATAGCTGAAGGGCACGAGTGGTTGACAGCGTTTGCGACACGATACGGCATCTACGAGTGTCTAGTGTTGCCATTCGGCTTGTGTAACGGACCAGCATCGTTCTAATTATATATTAACAAGGTCTTACAAGAACACCTAGACGACTTTGTGTCGGCCTACCTGGATGACGTACTTATCTTCAGTGACACCTTGGAGGAGCACATTGAACACGTGCGGAAGGTTCTCACTAAGCTACGCGATATAGGACTTATAGTGGACATCGACAAAAGCGAATTCTACTAACAGAAGGTGAAGTATCTTGGGCTAATCATAACCCCTGACGGCATCGAGATGGACCCCGAGAAACTCGAATGTATTCAGACATAGGAAGCTCCTAAGAACCTGAAGGATGTCTAGGCCTTCCTTGGATTTGCCAACTTCTATAGGCGATTCATCGAAGCATTTTCGCGTATAGCTGCTCCTCTTACAAACCTGACCAAGTCGGACGGACTAAGCAATCACAAGAACAGAAGGATTCAATGGTCACTAGATTGCCAACGAGCCTTTGACAATTTGAAAGCTGCGTTCAGCAAAGCCGGCATGCTCGTACATTACGTGCTAGGCAGGGAAACAGTAATAGAGACAGATTCTTCAGATTTTGTGAACGCCGGCGTGCTTTCGTAGTATGACGAGAATAGTGTGCTACATCCTGTGGCCTTCTACTCGAAGAAGTTGAGTCTATAGGAGTGCAATTATGAAATCTATGATAAGGAACTGTTAGCTATCATTAAGGCTTTTGAGGAATAGAGACCCGAGCTCGCCTACGAGGCAGATGATGAGGACTCATAGCCAGTTAAGATTTATACCGACCACAAGAACCTGGAATACTTCATGACGACAAAGCAGCTAAATCGGCGACAAGCGCGTTAGGCTGAGTTCTTGTCACAGTTCAACTTCAAGATAATATACCGTCTAGGACTTCAAGGTACAAAGCTAGACAGCCTAACGAGACGCAGCCAGGACCTTCCGTAGGGGGTGGACGACCCTCGGAACTAGCATCAGCATCAGACATTGCTGCCTCCTAAGCGATTCCTTAAGATCGCCTCACTACAGGCAATAGTAGAAGATGCGCCGGAAGAAGAGGAACCAGTACTACTAAACCCTAAAGCTAAAGAGTTTATGCCTACAGAACGAGATACGCCTACTAAACAACCGGCGACGCGTAAAAGTCAGCGGGAAGCCGAACTCGAGTATCGAATGTCGACGGCGTACGTAACCGATAACGAGCTCAAGACCGCGATTAAGGACCTGTAGAAAGACCGCACTCCTACACTGCTATAGAGAGCGAAGATTCACCTAGCACACTGTAAAGTGGATAGCGACCTGCTATATGTTCGAAACCAATACGACGGCTAGAGCTTATAGGTACTAAATGACCAAGCTTTACAGACCAGGATAATCAAGATAAACTATGACGCTCTAGTAGCAGGCCATCTAGGACGAGCTCGCACTTATGAACTCGTAGCACGTGAATTCTACTGGCCTGGATTAGCGAGATCCGTACGCAGATACACCGCGAATTGCCGTACCTACCGTACAACAAAATCTCTGCACTCCTAGCCACTAGGATTACTACAGCCACTTCCTGTTCCAGATCGGCCTTGGAAACACATTACAGTCGACTTCGTTGTCGGACTTCTAGACAGCACTCTTGACGGCATGGTCTACAACAACATTATGACCGTCACTAATAGGCTTACTAAGGAAGTCGAGCTGATCCCTATTGGCGCAATGACAGTATAGAATGCGGCAAGGCTTTTCCTCAAACATATGTTCTGTCGGCGCGGGTTTCCTAACACTATTACATCAGACCGTAGCAAGTAGTAGGTTGCTACCTTCTAGAAGAAACTCTATAAGATGCTCCGCACAAATCGCAAGCTGAGTTCTTCGTATCACCTAGAAACTGATAGACAGTCAGAACGTACTAACTAGGCGATGGAACAGTATCTCCGCATGTTCACTAACGAGGCACAGGATGACTGGGTAGAATAGCTGTGCCTTGCTCAGTTCGCGATCAACAATCACCTGTCTGAGACTACTAGTGTGTCGCCGTTCTACGCCACCTTAGGATACAACCCTGAGTTCATAGAGCGAGTTGACCTGAACGCTAGAAAGGAGGGAGGACTGACTACTCTCTAGCGACTAGACGCGCGATCAGCAGAAACCTTTGTGCGTCGAATTTGCGAGCTTTATAAACACCTTCAAGAGAATATGCGAATGTCATAAGCTCTCTAAGTAGAGGCAGCAAACCGCCACCGAAGCATTCCTCTAGACTACAAGGTGGGTGATTGGGTGTATCTTAGCACTAAGAACATCCGCACGACTCGACCATCTAAGAAGCTGGACAGGAGATATGCCGGCCCTTACTAGATCACGGAAGTTATGCCGGCTAGACTCTCTTATCGACTGAAACTATCAGACGCTCTAGTAGGACTTGATAACTGCTTCCACACCTCACTACTACAACGAGCCGACCACCCCGATTTCCCACTACTTGAAGGGCAGCATCTGGCGCCGCCACCACCGATAACTATCGAACCTGACACCACCGAGGCTAATGTAGCAGCCGATGTAGTGGCAGTACCTACGCACATGTACGAGGTGGAAAAGATCCTTGACATGTATACCCGTAAGCGGGCAGGCAAGGTGAAGAAGGGGCACAAGCGCAAAGTAGATATATAGTACAAGGTGAAATGGGCTGGATATCAGAACGAGGAGGATGGTGAGACCTGGCAACCTACAGAGGACATACTTGAATACGCAGCCGCCGCTATTATAGACTTTCACTATAACCGGCCGGAGTTGTCTACGCCTATAGGCTTCGTAGCTCTATCTGACTGGTCCCTACTAGCCACTGAGATACTCGGGCTCAACTCGATCAGGGTCATTCCGAAAGACACCGTCACGAATGAGTCGCCTCGAGCCTTGCCTCTAATAGAATCTGCTCCGCACATATTCGATACTCGAGTGGAGCCTACAGAGCCTGCAATGATACCTAACTTTAGTCATAAGGATTATACGCGAGTACGAGCCGAAGACAGACTTAGATCTGGGGCAAGCTAGCTAACTAGGCAACATGTTTCTCGAAGGAAGCCGGTCGAGGATGGTCTTAATAGAGCGAATACGATGTTATCGGATAACGACAGGGCACTAGAGGATGATTCGGCGTTCGCGCGATTATAGAGCTCGACAGGCAAGTGGCCTCACAAGGTGAATAACGCTTAGAGGACTGAGGCGTGTTTTGGGAGGGGGGGTACTGTCACGGGCAGCCCGCGACCCCTCACTATAGCTGCGTCGGCCCGGCTGAACCGCGGACCTTCTGTATCAGGTTAGCGCGGCTTGGCTTTGCTTTATAACTTCGCCGCGCCTCGCGCTCCTCTTTCGTAGCTTCGTAGAACAACAACTATCTGATTCGGACCCTATAGTACGCGCGCCCTTACAGTTATACTAAGAGGCGTTCTTTAGACCGAGATACTAGTACTAGAGAGTTCGCGACCTTAAGCTCTATCTAATTACGTCAAACCCTACGTAGAGGATAAAGACGAATCTATAGTAGTATAGGAGACGTACACGACGAAGGTAGTAATACGACATACCGTCGATATCTACGATAAACCGGAACCGTCTTATTACGTAGACTATAGAGCTCTAAATACGCTTACGACGAAGACTCGCTACCCGATTCTACTATTTTAAGAGACCTTAGATTATATTACTAGCGCGTAATAGTTCATTAAGCTAGATGTTATCGCTACGTTTAATCGTATCCGTATTATAGTAGGAGACGAGTAGAAAACGGCCTTTACTACTAGATATAGGTAGTTTAAGTACGTATTTATACCCTTTAGAATATATAATATTATTACGAGACTATAGTCCGAGAGTATAAGGGTGTAGTATTAACGAAGTCGATAGCTAAAGAGAGAAGAGAGTCTAAGAACGAGGCCTATACTTAAAGGCCGAGGTGTTAGGCGTCGGTATCGGGCCGAGCTTAGTCATCCGGGTCACGTGACCCGGGGTCACGTGATCAGATTCGAATCCTTCACTTACGGAGCGGCCGTAACACTACCCCCCCTCTAAAACACCTTTGTCTCGAAGTATATATCCTTAAATCTCCCTTAGCGTAAACGCGAAAGCTTTCTTATCCTCTATATTGTTCGTTTCCTCTATTAGCTCTAATAACTTACTAGAGGTAGGCACTAAAACCCTTTTAATATAGCTATCGTTAGCATTAGGCGTATAGTTATCCTTAGCTAGAGCTATAGGGCTATTACCTTTACGTAGAGGCTATACCGTTACGATTAACTAAGGTACTAGATCTATTACGTTCGCGTCCGGCCTTATATCGACTAAGGTCTTATTCGGAATCTAATCTTCTAGCGGATAAAAGTTAATTGGTATAGACTTAGTTAGGTTATTATACTTAAAGTCTACGACTACCTTCGGTATATCCTTATATACTACGCTCGCGGGCTCCGAGGTAGACTTACTATCTAAATAGCCCTTCTATTTCACTAGTATAGTAATGCCTCTACCCTTCGGCTTAGAATTTAGGACGCGTTTAACCTCCTAGGTCTTAAACGTATTACTAGTTTTATTAGTAACCTCGATCGGCGGCGGTCGTACGTTATCTTCTAGATCTACCGGTCGGAGAAGATTTGAATAGAAGGAGTTATATACGCGGATCGTCTCTAGTAGGGTAATACTATACATATTCTTACCGAGCGCGGTTATAAATCATTACCGGTTCAAACTATTTAATATTAAGCTTCTTAGCTAGGCGTAATAAGTTCTAGTTCTTAGTATTAATATAGATATAGTCGCCTAGGCTATATCGCGGTAGTATAGTACGGTATATATTAGCGTTATCTACTTATAGGGCTTAATCGTAACGTAAGTATTCGTATAGGTACGTATAGAAGTCCTTTATCTATTAAGTAAAACGCTCTGCCTTTTCGGCGGATAGGCGTTACTTAGTAGGTATTAGACGCTTAGGGAGGCTATCTCTATTAAAGTTACTAGTACGAGGATTACGACCTCGTTCGGCAAAGAATAGCGATATACCTATTACTTCTATTATATAGTTATTCTTTACGAATTCCGCTAGCGGAAGCTACTATACCTAATCTCCTTATACGTAGTCGATAAAGATACGGAGGTACTTCTCTATCTACTTGTTTATATTCTTAGACTATCTATCGGTCTTAGGATAGAAGGCTATAGACAACTTATAGACTATCCCTACTAGTTCGTAGAAGCGTTACTAAAAAGCTAATAGCTACTGACTACCTTGATCTATAATAATAGACAGAGGGGTACTATATAAGCGGTAGTAGTCCCGGACAAAGACCTCGGCGATATATTCGGCCGTTATCTCCTTTACTAGGATTATATAGTATCCCTTACCCGTACGGTTAGTAATCGTAAGGGCATAAGTATATATAACGCTATTATAATTAGTACTCTTCGGTAGTCCTACTACGAAATCTATAGTAATTTCGCCCTATAGTTCAAACGAGATTAGTAGGGGTTTTAGTAGCCCTAGGTATTACGTCTACGAGGGTTTTAACGAGCGATATTCGTAGTACTTAAAGATCTTATTACGTATATACTACGAAAGGTCGACGACGAGAATCACCTGTACGTGGTGTCGGCTACGAACCTCTCGTCTAGCTACGAGAGAGCCAAGTATTCTCACGCTGGAGCGTCGTGGGCGCGACGGGCGCGTAGCGTAGGCGAAGCCGCGGCGAACAGAGGACTACCAGCAAAACGGGTATGAAAACCATCCGACGAGCGTGTACTCGTGTCGGGAGCGAGTCCCTCTTCTTTCTACGTGTAAGAAGGGCGCGGAACCGTGGCCTATACGCTCGACAGGACACCTCTGGTATGAGTGCAGAATTTTCACCTCCGGAGACCGCAAACCGAGCGGGCTAAGCGACGAACATTGGACGAGCGGACTACAGAACAACAACTGAGCGGACTATGCAACGGCGTCGAGCGGACTACGAAACAATCTGGTGTTTGCCAGCGGGCAATGCGGTGGGTAGGTGGACACGCGACGAAGCCTGTAAGGGCCTGTTGAACACCCGGTATGGGAACGAGGGTTTTGCCTGAGGCACTGCCTGTCCCGCTACACAACGCACCTAGTCTGACATGGTAGATTGCGACGAGGAAAAGACGATAGCCTGAGCAAGGAAAAGACGGCTGTTAGGACGGGGAAAAGACGTACAATGCAAGTGGATTAGTTCTGTGATCGGGGAGGATCGAGGGCAGGGTGATAAGGAACTTCATATTGGTTAGTAGGTGGAAACGCAAGGAGTACGCTGCCCGGCGTGGTGTGTGCCCCGAGCAGACCTGCGAGGCATGGACGGCCGCTTTCTAGAGATAGGCTGCGGTAACGCGAAGGGCGTCAAAACCTGGGGCGTGGTGTACACTGGCAGCGACGGCTGACACTGTCTGTACAGCCCGAGAGGACGGATGCGCATGTCGGTCAATAGAGAGCACTAAAGGGCTCAGGCCTATGGAGGTGGATATTGGCTTAAGGAGCAAACAGGGAGGGAGGGCGTAGAGGGAAGCTTTTGCTCCGGGCTAACCTCTCGAAACGAGGCTACACGGTGGTGCTAGATGAGTGGGAAAGCGCGGTTAAGACTTGTCACCTTATCTCGTAACTAGCTTGCTAAATACGATTCCTTCCTTGCCGGTTAGCGACCCCGAGGCCAAGGCGCGTCTACTGGCTAGCAAGTTCTTCCCACCCCCAGTCGAGGCTGATCTAAGCGACATAAACAGCTCTACTCCCCTAGCCCCTAGCATCGCGGTCCAACAGGAGGTGTCCGAGGGAGAAGTTACCGCTGTGCTGAGGAAGTTGCCGGCGAAGAAAGCCCCGGGGCCGGATGGGATCCCAAACGAGCTACTAAAGAAGTGTAGAGATCAACTAGCCCCAGCAGTTGCAGCGATCTTCAACGCCTGCCTACAGACCGGATACCACCCGATAGCTTTTAAACAATCGACGACAGTGGTCCTACGCAAGCCGCAGAAGGAAGACTATACGCAGGTGAAGTCGTACCGCCCAATTGCGCTCCTTAACACTCTTGGGAAGGCGCTTGAGAAGCTGGTTGCAACGAGACTCTCCGAGGCGGCAGAGGAACACTCCCTACTCCCGGACACCCAGATGGGTGCGCGCCCACAGCGATCGACGCTATCCGCGATGGAACTTATCACCTCTCAGGTAAAGGCCATCTGGTATAAGAATAGGGACAAGGTGGCTTCCTTACTTAGCCTAGACATATCGGGAGCCTTCGACTACGTGTCACACCCGCGGCTTCTCTACATCCTAAGGTCGAAAGGACTCCCTGAGTGGCTTGTCAACTTCGTACGGTCCTACCTCCAAAACCGCAGTACGTCGATCCTGGTCGGCCAGTACAGAAGCCCATTTCAAGCAGTCCACACTGGAATCCCGCAAGGCTCAACGCTAGCACCTATTCTGTTCCTCTTCTTTATGGCGACGCTGCTCCCAGCCCTAGAATCCCAGAACACCGCTGCGAGCGGCTTCGTAGACGACACAAACATCCTAGCGTGGTCTTCCTCGACTGAGGAGAACTGTAGGCTACTAGAAGAGAAGCACAAGATCTGCGAGGACTGGGCTAGGAGGCACGGGGCTCGGTTTGCCCCAGAAAAGTACAATCTGATACACTTTACGCGCCGGCCACGGTTCCACAATATGCAAGCTTCTATCCAGATACAGGGGCACACGACTAACCCGGCAAATCAGCTCAGGATCCTCGGACTATGGGTGGACCCGGCGCTACGGTGGAGGAAGCACGTACAGGCAATATTACGGAAAGCTGAACAGAATATAGCATCATACCAGAGGCTTACTGCGTCTATATAGGGGGCGGACTTCCGGTAGTCACGACTTCTATATACGGCTATTATACGGCTAGTCCTTACCTATAGTAGCCAAGTGTAGTCCTTAGGCGAGAGGGCCTGCCTATCGAAGGGACTCGTCGCGCCGCTAGCGAAGATCCAAAACCAATGCCTAAGGAAGGTCACCGGGGCATATAAGTCGACACTAACGAGGATACTTAAGCATAAGACCGCTATACCGCCGATCGACCTATACATCCAGGGACTACGGACCTCCT
Organism: Fulvia fulva; assembly: GCF_020509005.1. Lineage (NCBI taxonomy): Eukaryota > Fungi > Ascomycota > Dothideomycetes > Mycosphaerellales > Mycosphaerellaceae > Fulvia > Fulvia fulva. Next base: position 4,530,007 of record NC_063012.1, read on the forward strand.
ACTTAGGCAAGTCGGCACAGTACCCAGTACAGAAGGTCATCGCCAGTGCAGTCGCAAGGGCCCGCGAATCAGTACCAGCGCATAAGGGCATTCGACCCGGAAACGAGCCGAACTACCGGGCAAGGGACGAACAGCTAGCAACACAATGGGAAGGTGAGAAATCGTTTGTAGAGCAACTATGGAAAGAGAGGTGGAACAACCAGGTTGTAGGGCATAGTGGACGCCCTCAGCCAGCGGGACAACCTAAGGAATGGTCAGCTACAAAATCCGCGGTCAAGCACCCCCCGAAGCTCATCCACTACCGCCTTACGAGGGCACAGAGTAGCATAGCAACCCAACTGCGAAGCGAACACATCGGCCTCCAGGGGTACCTATCATGGAGGAAGGTCCCAGGATACACGAATACTAGCTGCCCCTGCGGCTATCGCTCCCAGAACGTACGGCACGCACTCCTCGTCTGTCCGAGGTGGTCGCTAGGAAGGGGGGAGTGGATGGTAAAGGCGAGGAACCGGACGATTGGGGCACTTCTTAACAACGCTGAAGACCTACGGCGCATTACGAACTGGATACTAGAGAAGGGCTGGCTAGAACAGTACCGCCTAGTAGGAGCAGTGCAGGAAGAGAGGACACGACGCAGCGCGACGAGACCGGCTAGGAGCGGGGGCTAACGGGGTAGTGACATGGACTACGTACGTTCAGAGGGAAAGCTAATCTAGACAAGGAGTAGTCGGGGGCGGGAAGGGTTTTCACCTATTCGGGTTTCCCTTTGTACATAACAATAGATATATACCTGCATAGGCCGGATAGGGTCCTAGAACAGGGGAATGACAAATCTATCTATCTATATACTACGAAAGGCCGGGCTAGACGAAGTCGCGAGTAATAAGCTCGTAGGTCTTCGTACGACCTAGGTAACTAGTAGAGGGGGTACTATAATATACTTAGAAGACCTTAAAGCATAAACCCGGTACGTCTAGTACGAAGACTTTATAGCCGCTATATCTATTCTTAATATAGATAAGGCCGCCTATAGCTACCGCCTCGCTATTATCTATACGGTACTAGCGTAGTAGCGTATAAGGCTCTCCTACGTCTAACTAGCGTAACGCTTACTATAGCTCCGCTTCTCCGTATATAACGCGGATCTTAGTTATAAGTTTATTGTCCTATCGGCCTAGACGGATCTCTATCGGCGAGATATTAAGGAATTAGTGCTTAGGTAGTAACGTCTATTCTTAATACTGTCTTTATAGGTCGTTATCGTTTATAGGGACGTCCTATAGCCGCCGTATTAGAGTATTAGGTTTAGTATTTGTCTTGCTAGGGATATAGACAATCTTAAAGTAGAACTACGATAAGAACTCGGACTAACGTACCTAGCGTCTATTTAGGACCTTAGTACTTATAAACTATTTAAGGTTCTTATAATCGGAGTATACTAGGATTAGCTTACCGCTTTCGTCGGTAAGGTTTTCGAAGTCGGCCTTATCTCTATTAATGTCTCTAGACATAAGCTCTAGCTTCTATTCCTTAAAGGCTTTTACGATAGCGAGTAGTTCCTTATTATAGATATCGTAGTTATATTCTTATGGCGACATCTTCTTAGACATAAAAGCTACTAGGCGCTATATACCGTCTTCTCCTTACTACGACATTACTATAGTAGTAACGAAGTCTAACGTATCCGTTTCGAGCTTCGTTTCTCGCCCGGGTACGAAATGTACGAGTATAATATCGTCCTTAGTAAACGCTTGTTTTATACATTCGAAAGCGTTCTAATGTTCGTTACCCTATACCTATAGTACGTCTTTCTTAGTAAGCTATATTATCGGGTAGGCGATGCCTAAGTAGTTATAAATAAACCGCCTATAGAATTTATAAAAGCTAAGGAAGGACAGAATATCTATTAGGTTACGAGGGGTCTCCTATTCTTAGATCATAGCGATCTTGTCCTTATCTATCTTAATGCCGTCCGCGCCTATAATTAAGCTAAGGTACTTCGTCTCTTAGACGTAAAACTCGTACTTATCGATATCGAGTTAAAGTCCTACCTCCTATAGCTTCGCTATAACTTTCTCGACGTAAACGATATACTCCTCTAGGGTATCGCTAAATATAAGTACGTTATCGAGGTACGCGGAGGTAAAATCGTCTAGGTACTCTCGGAGCGCGTTATTAATATATAACTAGAAGGTACCGGGTGTATTATAGAGACTAAAGGGCATTACTAGACATTCAAATTGACCGTAGCGCGTAGTAAATACCGTTTTCTACTCGTCCCCTTCCGCGATATATAAACGATTAAAGGTAGCGACTATATCGAGCTTAGTAAAGTACTTCTTACTACTAATCCTGTTAAGGGTATCTTAAATAAGTAGGATAGGGTACCTCGATTTTATAGTAATAGCGTTTAGGGCGCGGTAGTTAATATAGACGCGTAGTCTACTGCCTAGTTTACGTACGATAATTACCGGTAATACTATAGGTAAGTTACTACGTTAGATATTACCTTTCTAAAGTTAGTTATCTACCTAAGCTTTTACTACTTCTAACTCTCTGTTCGAAATCGGATAGGGCCGCTTAAACGGTAGCCGAGTATCATTCTTTAGCTTAATCTTATAATCTAGGCTAGGGCGATAAGGTAGTAGCTTATCTAACTCTAACTTCGAGAATAGAGCTTACCGATAATAGTATATAGCCGGTAGCTTACCGAGTACGTTAGGGTCCTTCTACTTCCGGTATAGCTTTTCTATAAATACGTTATAATTAGTTACGTTTGTCGCGTAGGCCTCTACCTAGTACTCCTATCGATAACGGAGCGTCGTATAGTAGCTGTCTTTAATATATATAGCGTACGCGAATATAGCGTTACCGCCTATAACCTTTCGTACTATTATAGCGTAAAGCCCTAACGCTTATACTATAACCGGATCGGCCGCGCTCTTAGCCGTATATACTTCGCGTAGGTTAATCTATATAGTATATACTTCCGTACCTCTCGTATAGCAGAGTCTCCGGAGTTCGTATAAGTTGATCTACTTAATATCGTCTCTATACCTAGCCCTAACTCTTTTAGCGCCGACTTCGAGGGGCTAAGGGACCGGTATGTCGCGGATATTAGGTCGCTTAAGGCTATCGTAGTCGGGTACCGGCATTAGTAGTAACTCGGGGATAGGTAACGTTACTAGTAGGCTAACGTTCTTATAGAGAGAGTGATTCTAATAGTTAACGTCGTTAAAGGTAAGTACGCTTCGCTTCTAGTCTTTATAAGGGCTATACTTCGCGTACTATCTAAGGCTAAGGACTATATCGTAGTAGGTATCGGTAACTAGGTATTTAACCGTCTCGACATAGCCTTAAAGGTTTAGTTCAATATTTGTGGCTTTAGTAATAATTGTTTGTACTTAGGAGCTATTACCTAGGCCGAGCGTAAAGGGCTTAATATCGTAGAGCGGGAATTTGTGTTTTTACGTAAAGGGAGTATTTACGAGTTTAGAGTTAGTACTATTATTAAGGAAGGTATATATATATATTCTATTTGCCCTACCCTCTACTATAAAGTGATACGAGACTTCGGGTCCTTTATCTACTTCTATAGAAGAGGGCGTGCTCGCTCGGGCTTATAAGGAAAACGCCTATACGGTACGGGTATATTTATAAGGTTCGTAAGGGTATAAGACTTCCTAAGGCGGACTATTATCTATTACGCTCAAATGATAGATTAGGCATTTCCCGCCGGTACTTTAGTGACCGTAAGGCCGTTATTATTAGCCTTCTTCTTAGGACGCTCGTATAGGTCAAGTAGGTAGCCGGCGGCGCCTAAGATATAGCCGGTACCCTAGTAGCGTAGGTAGCTACCGCTAGCGATAGTCTAAGTACGCTAATCTTAAGTAAGTTATATAAGGTTCTTATACTAATTAGGGCGGTCCTCTACGGAAGGAGCGGCTAATTAGTATAAGGAGAGCGGCCGAGAGGTATACCGTTATATAAAGGGAGTATTAGTAGTATAATCTACCCTACTATAGGAGGTGCCGATACCGTACCGTTACCCTTAGGTATAGTCGTCTTCTTGTCCTTCTTCTCGTCGTTCTTAGTACGTAGTAGGTCGTGTTCAAGTTAAGCTAGCTCGCTCTCTAGGTAGTAGTATTACCGAGTAAGCTCCTTAACCGACTTCGCGTTAGGTAGTACGACTAGTCGATTACGGTACTTAAAGCTTAGCTTCTTCTTAAGCTCGATAACCTCGTACTTACGGCTCGCGCCTTATAGAATCTAGGCGCGCTTATATTAGAACTTAGTATAGAACTCGGAGAACTTGTTATTCTCTACTATCTTCAACGCGTCTATATTATTACGCGCGGTACCCTCGGGATTATAGTCGCCGAAGTTCTTATCTAGGAAACGTAGGCATTTCTTTACGCTCTTAAATAGCCGGCTCGCGGAGGGAATCTTAGAGAAGACGATCTTCTAGGAAATATAGCTACGGAGTATAGAGTATACTAACCCTATAGTAGTTTCTTATACGAAACGTAGGGTAGATAGCACGTCCTTAAAGATAGAGGCGGTAAGCTTATTACCGAGTTAAGTAGTCTACTTATTAAGTGTCGGCGAGTCTTTACTACCTATATTCTCTCCTAAGAATTTAGGTTTAGGTACTTCGATACGGGAACTCGTCTTAAAGTCTTCTACTATAGTTCGGTCATAGCGTACGATATCTACGCTACTATCTATAATCTCAAAGTCGTCGTTATTAATAATAACGGTCTCTTATCTCTTTCTCGATCTCTTGTCCTTACCCTTACTCTTACGGCGTAGACGCTCTTCGAAATCGGAATTAGAGTCTAAGGACGAGTCGGAGGAATCGGGGTTAGAGGAGTTATTAGCGAATCGCTCCTTACGTTACTTCCGCGTAGGCTTCGTAGCGGGTTATTCGGCGGGCTTTTTAGCTAGTCTATCGCCGCGTCGACGTCGTAACTCGGAGAGGGAGCGGGCGCTACGCTCCTTAGGTTTCTCGGTAGTGCGGCTACGCCTAGCTTCCTTAAGATCCTATTTAAGCGTAGCGATAGTCTACTATAGCCCTACTACGTCGGTAGCCGTAGGGGCGGAGTCGTCCGGTACGAGTGTTTCTAGTTTAGCGACTTTAACCTTAAATATATCGACCTCCTTTTCGGCTCTCTTAGTAGAGCTATACTAGTTATTAGCCTACTTCCTATACTTAGTAAAGTCCTAGTTAGCCTTTATAAGGTCTTTATTAGCTTGTTCTAGGTCCTACTTACATTCCTACTTATACTTTTCCGTATATTATAGTTCGGTCTATACTCCCTTAAACTTCTTCTTATTTAGCTCGTTAGCTTAATATAGCGCCGCCCTATCTAGGACAGCTTAGCGGTGATTAGCCTCGAGTTTACGAAGGGCGTAGGCAATTGCCTCTAGTTAGTTCTAGACGTAGTCGTAAAACTAAGTCGCGTTAAGTAACCGTAGTTAGTCGAGTAGGACACGGTATATCCCGGTACGACCGCGGTCGTCTATATAGTTAATAGCAAAGTCCTTACGAGTATTGTCGATTGACCTATTCTTATCGAGGTGGTCTATAATATCGCCCTCGTAGAGCAATATTACGGGGTCAAAAGTATCTATAATTTCGGGTTAGGTATCCTCTCCTTCCTCCTCTTCTAGGAGCCTATCGAGAACCGCGCGTTTATTATTAGCGTACTTAGTAAATAGATCTAGTAGGACGGTGTCGTCGGACTAGGTATACTAATCGGATCGCGTAAAAAGTTCTAAGTTTCGAGTTAGTCGCGCGCGGCGCTCGATACGTTAAGTATTTACGCCGCCGCCGCCGCTAGGGCTACCGGTACCCTATAGCCTAGCTATAATATAGTAATACGCCCTCTTAGCGTCTTAATCTAGAGAGAAAGAGAAAGTACTACGCTACCTTTACGCTAGTACGAGTCGGAGATTTTAAGGAGTCGTAATATCGCGATTTCTAGAGTCTTAAGCGGCGCTAAATATAGTAGCGTCCTTAATAGATAGATAGATTTGTCATTCCCCTGTTCTAGGACCCTATCCGGCCTATGCAGGTATATATCTATTGTTATGTACAAAGGGAAACCCGAATAGGTGAAAACCCTTCCCGCCCCCGACTACTCCTTGTCTAGATTAGCTTTCCCTCTGAACGTACGTAGTCCATGTCACTACCCCGTTAGCCCCCGCTCCTAGCCGGTCTCGTCGCGCTGCGTCGTGTCCTCTCTTCCTGCACTGCTCCTACTAGGCGGTACTGTTCTAGCCAGCCCTTCTCTAGTATCCAGTTCGTAATGCGCCGTAGGTCTTTAGCGTTGTTAAGAAGTGCCCCAATCGTCCGGTTCCTCGCCTTTGCCATCCACTCCCCCCTTCCTAGCGACCACCTCGGACAGACGAGGAGTGCGTGCCGTACGTTCTGGGAGCGATAGCCGCAGGGGCAGCTAGTATTCGTGTATCCTGGAACCTTCCTCCATGATAGGTACCCCTAGAGGCCGATGTGTTCGCTTCGCAGTTGGGTTGCTATGCTACTCTGTGCCCTCGTAAGGCGGTAGTGGATGAGCTTCGGGGGGTGCTTGACCGCGGATTTTGTAGCTGACCATTCCTTAGGTTGTCCCGCTGGCTGAGGGCGTCCACTATGCCCTACAACCTGGTTGTTCCACCTCTCTTTCCATAGTTGCTCTACAAACGATTTCTCACCTTCCCATTGTGTTGCTAGCTGTTCGTCCCTTGCCCGGTAGTTCGGCTCGTTTCCGGGTCGAATGCCCTTGTGCGCTGGTACTGATTCGCGGGCCCTTGCGACTGCACTGGCGATGACCTTCTGTACTGGGTACTGTGCCGACTTGCCTATGTAGGAGGTCCGTAGTCCCTGGATGTATAGGTCGATCGGCGGTATAGCGGTCTCGTGCTCAAGCATCCTCGTTGGTGTCGACTTATATGCCCCGGTGACCTTCCTTAGGCATTGGTTTTGGATCTTCGCTAGCGGCGCGACGAGTCCCTTCGATAGGCAGGCCCTCTCGCCTAAGGACCACACTTGGCTGCCATAGGTAAGGACTGGCCGTACAATAGCCGTATATAGAAGTCGTGACTGCCGGAAGTCCGCCCCCCATGTGGACGCAGTGAGCCTCTGGCATGATGCCATATTCTGTTCAGCTTTCCGTAATATTGCCTGTACGTGCTTCCTCCACCGTAGCGCCGGGTCCACCCATAGTCCGAGGATCCTGAGCTGATTTGCCGGGTTAGTCGTGTGCCCCTGTATCTGGATAGAAGCTTGCATATTGTGGAACCGTGGCCGGCGCGTAAAGTGTATCAGATTGTACTTTTCTGGGGCAAACCGAGCCCCGTGCCTCCTAGCCCAGTCCTCGCAGATCTTGTGCTTCTCTTCTAGTAGCCTACAGTTCTCCTCAGTCGAGGAAGACCACGCTAGGATGTTTGTGTCGTCTACGAAGCCGCTCGCAGCGGTGTTCTGGGATTCTAGGGCTGGGAGCAGCGTCGCCATAAAGAAGAGGAACAGAATAGGTGCTAGCGTTAAGCCTTGCGGGATTCTAGTGTGGACTGCTTGAAATGGGCTTCTGTACTGGCCGACCAGGATCGACGTACTGCGGTTTTGGAGGTAGGACCGTACGAAGTTGACAAGCTACTCAGGGAGTCCTTTCGACCTTAGGATGTAGAGAAGCCGCGGGTATGACACGTAGTCGAAGGCTCCCGATATGTCTAGGCTAAGTAAGGAAGCCACCTTGTCCCTATTCTTATACCAGATGGCCTTTACCTGAGAGGTGATAAGTTCCATCGCGGATAGCGTCGATCGCTGTGGGCGCGCACCCATCTGGGTGTCCGGGAGTAGGGAGTGTTCCTCTGCCGCCTCGGAGAGTCTCGTTGCAACCAGCTTCTCAAGCGCCTTCCCAAGAGTGTTAAGGAGCGCAATTGGGCGGTACGACTTCACCTGCGTATAGTCTTCCTTCTGCGGCTTGCGTAGGACCACTGTCGTCGATTGTTTAAAAGCTATCGGGTGGTATCCGGTCTGTAGGCAGGCGTTGAAGATCGCTGCAACTGCTGGGGCTAGTTGATCTCTACACTTCTTTAGTAGCTCGTTTGGGATCCCATCCGGCCCCGGGGCTTTCTTCGCCGGCAACTTCCTTAGCACAGCGGCAACTTCTCCCTCGGACACCTCCTGTTAGACCGCGATGCTAGGGGCTAGGGGAGTAGAGCTGTTTATGTCGCTTAGATTAGCCTCGACTAGGGGCGGGAAGAACTTGCTAGCCAGTAGACGCGCCTTGGCCTCGGGGTCGCTAACCGGGCCACTAGGCGATTGTAGCGCTGGGATAGAGAAGGAGGGGCCCTGTGTAGGGTCCTGTCGGGCCCATTTCGCTAGCTTCCACATCCTCTCTGGCTTGCCGGCGATTTCTTCCACTGTGGCCCTCCAGCCGACTGCTTTCTCCCTCCGTATTATGGCTTTCTTCTGTTGGCATGCCTCCCTGTATACGTTCCAGGCCTCCTCGCTATGGCTGCTCGTCCACACCCGGCGGGCTCTCCTTGCTTCTCTTACTACCGCAGTGCACTCCGGCGTCCAGTATGGTTTGGACTATGTCGTTGGTTGGGCAAGCGGAACGTGAAGTGAGGTCGCTTTTCTTATTTCGTCTGTCAACCCCTGGACTGCTTCGTCTATCTCGTCTTTACTGTTGTATTGCTGCTGCGCGATCTGGACTAGCCTCTTGGAGTCATCGAGGTACGCCTGGATGTTGGCCTAGTGGGCCTTTCCCCAGTTTGGCTTAGGGGTTCTCGCTAGTGTGCGTTGTATCTGTGTCGCAATAGAGGTCCTGACTGGCATGTGGTCTGACGACGCCTCGAGTTCATGTTCGATCCCACAGTAGGTTACCGTGTGGTAGTGGCTATCTGAGATCCAGGAGAGGTCGATCGTGCCTTGGAGTCCCCCTCTCTTCTAGGTGCCCAGGTCCTTCGGGGTATTGAGGGCAATTGCGTTGCTCGCTATCAAGTCGAGTACTTCGTCGGCTATAGGGTGCGGCTGCATAAGGCTTTCCCAGGAAGGGTGGTGTATATTGAAGTCTCCTACTACGATGTGGCACCCTTGTCTCTTGAGCGCACTGTCTAGGTGTCTGCAGACCCCTAGGTCGCAGCTAGACCTCGAGGCTGGCGGTTGTATGTATAGGTTGTGTATCCAGGTGCTACCCACGTGGAGGGAGGTAATATCGCCCCCGCCTTCTTCGTCTGCGTAGTACACTACCTCCCAGTCGGATTCTAGTATGTCCTTGCTGACATAGAAGCACGTGCGGGGTCTGCCGTCGCCTCGTAGGCATGTCGTGTAGCCTAGTGACTTGCAGGTCGTTGGTCTCTTATGGTGCGGGTTAATCTATGGCTCCTGGATTGTAAGGACGTAGTGGACGCGCGGGTCCGCCTCGTGTAGGAAATGGTTCTGGACTATATCCTTGCTATGGTTGACGTTATACTGGATGATGCTAAGCGTGTCGAGGCTAGTCATCGGCATCGACAATCATTTCCTCTGTATCGTCCTGTGTCCTACTGCCCTGTGCGTCCTGGTCTACGCCTATCGGCTGTGTACTAAAGGGGAGCCGGGCCTGGTTAGATTCCCTCGCCGCAGGTAGCAGAGTACGTGGCCTCCCGTACGCCCTAGGCTGCGCATCCTTTACATCGTTCTCGGCCCTAGGGCGCTTGTGCCCGACCGCCGCTAGTTGGTTCCGGTGTGGGCTAGCCTCACGGTCGCCGTAGAATCTTGGGGCGACGGTTCTGTTTGTGATTGCCTTGTTTTTCGCTAGTTTCCGCTGTGGGCATTCCGCACTATACGATGGGTGGTGCCCCGGACAGTTCGCGCACCGTCTCGTAGTCGATGTACAGTCCCTAGACATATAGTCTCCTGCACAGTTCGAGCAGGCCTGCTTGTTTATGCACGTGTAGGTTTGGTGTCCATACTGTTGGCATTTGAAGCATTAGAGGACACGAAAGGATGAGGAGTGCTTTTCTACTGTCTTGAGGCTGTATTGCCAGACCAGGCCTTGTTCTATCGCTAGATCCGCCGCTTTCGCGTCTTGTAGCCATACTATTAGCGCCGAGGCCTTCTTGCCTTCTGGCCATTTCCTATGGAGCCAAGTCGCCTTCTGGATTGGAGAGTTAAGAGTGACCGGGTTGTCCTCTTAGAGAGCGCGTAGGTGACCCTGGTTGGTTGGGTCAAACTCCTTAGGCATGTCGTGGACTAGGATCGTGAATTGTTTCGTTGAGACCTTCGCTGATGCCGCAACCTTAGATGCCCACTGTGGCTGTGCCTCTAGGTGCCTCCTAGCAGTAGCAGAGCTAGTATAGATCTGTAGAGTGCCGTTGGACTGTTGGTTCACTGCGACCACCCCTGGTTGGTTGATTCGTTGGGCGAGCTCCTTGTTCGATAGCTTCGCAACTTCGGCCTGGTCTTCCTTTGCTACAATGCGGATCGTAACTGCATCGTGCGTTGGGCGGGGGCCTGGTATCGATGCCGCGACCGATGCCTAGCTATAGGGGTGTTGATTCCGGGTGGCTTTGCTAATCGCCTGGGACGTCGTCCTCATTTCTTGTTGCCCTCGGTGATACGACAGTACAAGCGCCGTGCGTAGCTGAGTGATCATTACCTGTAGAGACCGGTAAGGGAGCTGATCGTTAGTTTCCATGCTTTTTGCGTCCTCTATAAGTTGCTACCAGTTGTCTTAGGGGGGCTTCGCCTGTAGGGCCGTAGGCGCCGTTAGTGCCGTAGCCTGGGCTGCCATTGCCTAGGAGTTGCCTAATGTAGCTAGGCACCTCCGCGGCGTTTGGAGCTGAAGAAACAGGGTGAAGAGAGCTTCAAGCTGTCCAGATTGAATGAGGTAGAACTCCCTCAGTCCTAGGGGCAGTGGCCTGCTTTTTATATCGTTGGAATGGCCTTGATAAGAGCTTTCGAATGTGTCGTGTTTTGGCGCAGAGATCGATGGGTAGAGATCCGCCGTTATGTTCTCGTTGTAGGCGTCTAGCGTCCTTAATATAAGCTATCGAAGTATTACGAGACTATAGTACGAGGGTATAAGAGGGTAGTATTAACGAAGTCGATAGCTAAAGAGAGAAGAGAGTCTAAGAACGAGGCCTATACTTAAAGACCGAGGTGTCGGGCGTCGGTATCGGGCCGAGCTTAGTCATCCGGGTTACGTAATCAGGGGTCACGTGATCAGATCCGAATTCTCTTCTTATAGAGCGGCCGTGACATTATCGGCCTATTACCTATATTATATAGACCTACTCCGTAACAAGTTCTAGGGCCGTCGTAGTAGACCGTACTAGCCGGGTTCTTATCTACTCGGCCGGGAGGAGCTAGTACTCCTCGGCTAGCTTAGAGATATAGTCGGCCGCGATACGCTCTAGCGCCTTCCCGATCGTACTTAGTAGGGCTATTAGGCGGTAGGCCTTCCCGACGTCGTATCTAGCCTTACCCTCCTTACGGAGGACGACTATATTCGAGTATCGGAAATAGGTCGGTATATATAACTACCGGAGGTATATTATAAATAGCTCCGCGACGTACGGGGCGAGCGTCTAGCGGTAGTATTTAAGGAATCGATTCGGGATCTTATCCGGTCTAGAGGCCTTATCTAGTAGCGCTACTTCTAGTACTATTAGTATCTCCGCCTCTATTACCTCTTAGCGAGTCTCGAGCTCTATTAGGTATACGAAGCCCTCGATATTGTCGAGCCGAGCCGTAACTAGAGGAGGGAAGAACGCTTCTACTAATACGTCGGCTCTACCTTACTAGGTTTCCTAGAGGATCCCTTATCTTTTATAGATAGGCGGGAATTATAGTAGTAGCGGCGGTATCCCCGGCTTTCTCGTACGCGCCTACTTAGCGAGCTTCTAGACCTTACTCTAGTCTCCTATAGCTTCTCTAACGGCGTCGCGCTACGCGATATTACCCTAGCGCCGGATAATCCTACTCTTCTCGTTATCTTATTAGTAGTATCGGGTATATATAGCGTCCTATTTCGTCTCTTTCTACTAGCGCCTCGCCGCTACCGTAGAGTAGACTATAAACAATATAGTGTCCGTAATAATAGGCGTCTCGCCGTTCTATACTAATACTTTGCGTAATCTAGGGTTCTCTAAGTTCGACTTAGACTTACCTATACTACTAATACTATATAAATAGCGACTAGACGCCGAGTCCGCGGATAAGTTTACGGCTAAGATATAAGAGATATACTAATACTTACGGTAGTAGATAGCCTTAGTATAAGTAGTCTAAGCTAAGTACGTAAACTAGACGCGTATACCTATACTACGGTACGCCGAAGGCGACGAAGTATAGGTAAGTACTAAGAACTAGACGATAGAGAGACCTTTTCGTAAGATAGACGTAAAGTAGGCTAGACTATACGTTATTACGGAGGTACTACCGGGTAATACTTATAAAGTAGAGCTCTTACCTACTTTAAAGATCGATAATTACTTCTACTTATACCTTCTTATACTAGTTTATCCGCCGGTTATAGGATAGATATAACCCGTACTACTAACGATCCGAATTATTAACGACGAATAATACGAAGCCGATCCCGCCGAACCCGATTAATAGGAAGTTAAGCAAATTCTAGACTATAAGAAGAGATAGCCGCGAGGACTAATACCGGTAGGAGGTAAGTAGCTATATTAGGAATACTTAGTGAAATATATTAGATATAATAAGCTATCCTATAAAGCTACGGACTAGGTTATCGAGACTACCGCCGCCTCTATAGTCGACTTTTACTATAACTACCCGAGAGCGACCAAACTACCTAGTTTTTAACTACCTATAGACTAGATACCGAATAAGAATGCTATAGGTATACATATAGCGCGCTAACTAGTATAAGTAGCGATAGCTCTAATACCGGTAGGACTAGGCCTCCGGGCTTATAAGAAAGAGAGCGATACGCGTCGCGTTAACAATCTTACTCGACGAGTAGACCGCGTAGTAGACGCTAATCTTCCGATTAGCGCGAGTTAAGACGATCTTAAAGACGGATTAGACAATAGTCTAATAGATAATAAGGTGTTTACGAAGGTAATAAGAGATATAATATATATATATTATTTATTAAGCTATTATAGTGCCTCCTGGCCTATATAGCTATTCTACGTACTTCTGTCTTTCGAAGGGAAAACCGCTCGCGGTGAAAACCCCTCTCCTCTTCTATACTACTATTGTCCGTTATTTGCCTTCCCGCTTTCCTTATAAAGGGTATACTAGTGTTATAGGCCTGCCCTAATAACTACCTTGTCTACATCTCCTTAGTCTCCCTCCTCTTCTCTATCTACTCCTCCGTCTCGTTAGCTAGTTTAAACTAGGTGAGGTATCCTTATCTTAGGACCTAACGTGCTATCCTCTATACGTCGCTCTTGTTTATAATAATCGACTAGTAGTCGCGTCTAGCTACTCTTGCTCTCTATATACTCCGCCCTTCTACCTACTATAGGCACCGTACGACTATATATTCCGGGTTCTACGACGGGTAGCTAGACTCGTACGCTAGGTTATCTATATCTAGGACGTTCCTCCTATATAAGTAAGCCCGAAGCCCGATATATCCGGACCGGATTTAGATTATAACGCTTGCTTCTACCCTTATAAGGTCGCGGTATAGGAGGTAGTTATGTCTCTAGAAGGTTCGTAGGGCTAGGGAGCCTATTCTCGCTAGCGGGTTACTGTTCTATTCCTATTCCTATAGGCAGCCGGCTACCTACTCTACGAGGCTCTAGGACTTTCCCTTATTCCCCTTCCTTTCCCGGGTTCTTCGTCCCTCCTCCTCCCTCGCTAGCTACTCCGGCGTTCCTTATATTTTCCTAAAACCCCGTACGTCGTCCCGCTTCTAACTCCTCCTTACGTACGGTCCTATATATAGCCGGCTATATCTCTATATAATTCGTACTGTCTTATCGTAGATAGTTTGCTATACTAGGTACCCTATCGTCTCCGCCGTATATTAGATCCTTATCCCTTAGATATAGTAACGGATAGGTAGTGTCCCGGTCTCTATCTCGGCTACTCTCGTCGGTATAGTCTTATACGCTCCGAGAATTCTTCTTGAGTTGCCTACTTAGGTTAGATTAAGAGGCTGTTCGATCCGTCGCGGTACTAGCTTATCGACTCCCTCCGTGCCCTAGATTTAGACCCCGTAAAGTATCGCTAGTCGAACGATTACTTTATATATTATTCTTACTTTGTTAAAGGTCGCCCCCTACGTTAACTTAGTAAGACGTGTTATTAATGCCTTGTTTACTTATACCCTCTTCTAGGCCTTCTTAATCTATAGGTTCTAGCTTAGCTTCGGGTCTAGCTAGATTCCTAGTACTCGGAGTTCGGGGGAGGGCTTCGTCTCGTATCTCTAGATTATTATAGTTGCCTATATATTGTAGTGGGTCCTCGCTTTACTAAAGTAGATCAGCTAGTATTTCTCTAGGGCAAAGCGGACGCCGTAGCGTCTAGCCTAGTCCTCGTATACTCTATGTCTCTCCGTAAGTAGTCTATAGTTTTCCTCCGTTATCGCGGACTAGGCTAGAATATTTATGTCGTCTACGAAGCCTAACGCCGAAGTCTAAGGGGACGTAAGTAAGGGGATAAAGTCGGCCATAAAGATTAGGAATAGGATCGGGGATAGCGTAGATCCTTAGGGGATTCCGGCCTCTACGTATACCCTATCGGATTTATACCTCCCGAGGACTATTCTCGTAGTCCTCTCTTTAAGGAAGGAGTATATAAATTTCGTGGCCTATACGGGGACTCCCTTCTATCGGAGTATATAGAGTAGTCTTTTATAGGAGACGTTATCGAATACTTCGGAGATGTCTAGGGAGAGTAGTGATACTATTCTATTCCGTCTATAGTACTAGAGAGTTTAGATCTATTCGGTTATTAGTTCTATTACCGTAAGGGTTAAGCGGTTACTTCTCCCTCTTATCTATGTCTCCGGGAGGATATTGTTCTCCTCGACTAGTTTTATAAGTCTCTAGGCTACTACCTTCTCTAGGATCTTCCCTACTATATCTAGGAGCGTAATCGGTCTATATAACTTGAGCCTATTATAGTCTTCCTTCTATAGCTTCCGGATAACTACTGTTAGGAAGTCTCTATACGGCTTTAGATAGTAGCCTTTCCGTAGACACGTAGTAAAGAGCTTAGCTAGGCTCGGGGCGATTTCCTCTTTATATTCCTTTAGTAGGAGGTTTAGGATTTTGTCGGGCCCTAGGGCCTTTCTTCCCTTAAGCTGTCCTATTACGGCCTTAACCTCGCCTAGCTAGACTGTCTAGTATATATCTAGTAGTTCCGGGTACGACGTGCCTACTATATCCGTTAGGTCCGCGTCGACTTATATTAAGAAGAAGTAGTCCGTAAACGCCTTCGCTTTTTCCTCCGGCGTTAACCTTAGCGTTCCCGTTATATCGACTATAGGCGGGAAGTAAGGCGTCTTCTCTATCCCTCTAGCTCTCGCCTACCTCGCTAGTCGCTATATCTAGTTAGGGTTCTCTATTACGAGCCCTACCGTCGTTCTCTAGTCTAGCTATTTGTCCCGACGTATCTAGGCTTTCTTAGCTTAGCGAGCCCTTTAGTATACGTCCTATATTACTTATATATGCTCCTTCGTCTACTCTCGTCTAGCTCTCCTCGCCTCCTTTACCCTTTCCGTATATACCGGGGTCTAGAATAGCTTCTGTCTTTAAGAAGGTCGAATATAGGGTATATACTAACGAGCTACCTCCTATACGACTATCATTATCCGTTCGGCTTCTTTATCGAGCTCGGCTTCTTATTCTACTTCTATTCCTACTTCTAGTCCCGTATTTACTCTATTATCGTATAGTCGTACCGCTAGTTCACCTCGGATTTCTTCCTACGAGGCCTTCTTCTAGTTTAGACGCGGCTCCGCTATAGGTTCCTCCTCGACTCCTACCTCGATTGTTGTCTAGATCGGGATGTAGTCTAATCCTACTTCGAGTAAGAGGTTCGGACGGCACTTGTCTAGTCTCGTTACTAGCTCTCTCGAGAGGAAGTATAGGTTAATCGTACTTACGCTTAATCTCGCCTTCTATATCTCTATAAGCTTTAGGGTCGCTAGTTCTATATCGCGGCTCGCGGTAATTTCTAGTAACTTGCCTCCTAGGTATACGTATAGGGGGGTAAAGTCTAGACCCTATTATAGGTAGTAAAGGTTAAAGTCGCCTACTAGAACTTAGATATATCCCCTTATTCGAGTATCCGGTCTAGTATAGCTAGGGTTCCTAGGTCTCTACTCGTTCGTCCTTATAGAGAAGGGTTATAGACGTTATAGATTCGGACGGTTCCCTAGCCTATTACTATTTCGATTGTCGTTATGTCCCCCTAGTAGCCCTCCGGCTATAGTACGACCTTCTATACTTCTATACTAATAGCCTTACTTACGTAGGTATATATTCTTAGGGTATGTCCTATACCCCTACCGATTACCGTATAGTATCGTTAGTCGTTACAGGTTACCGGTTTACTTATATATAGGTTAGTCTAAGGTTCCTATAGCGCTACAATATAGTGCTTTTAGTAGTCGAGTTCTTATAGGAAGTGGAGTTAGACCTTATCTTTACTTTTAGTAACGTTATACTATATAATAGTAAGGTTGTCCTATACTACTATTACGGGCTAGCTAGGATAATGTCTATAGAGGTGCTCCGGGCTTAGGTAGTACCTACGGTTATCGTATCTTCCTCTTAGGTTAGGAGGCCTTTAGTCGGTAGGGGTGTTCTAAAAATCTATATCTGTCCTGTCTCGTTTACCGCCCTATTTAGCCCCCTTAGCCGTCCTAGCGGCGGGTACGTACTCGGTAGGGTGCCCCTTATTACCTCCTCCGTTCTCTTTCTTTTTGCCGCCTTAAAGCCTTTATATTAAGCGCTACCTTATAGCGGGGTAGGGTACCTTACTAGGGTCGTTATTCGTACTTAGTTAGCCTTCCCTTTCGCGGCGATCCGGGTTAGGTATTAGCTCGAGTACGCCGGGTGTTTCCGGCTATAGTATACGTACCTTACTTCTTCTCGTAGGTATTACTTTCCCTAGTATAGGCCTACGTAGTATAGGTACTTCGGGGTCTTCTCCGTACCTTTCGGAGCGATATGTCCGTACTATTAGTAGTTAAAGCATTAGAGTACTCTATAGCTGTCACGGCCCTAGGCCTAGTAAATAGTTAGCTAGTATATAGGTCACGTAACCGCGCATTACTAGCGCGCCTCGGCTATATATAACCTCGGCGTACCTCGCGCTCCTCTTTCCTACGTACCTAGCTACTTTGTATTAATACGATTATAAACCGTCATAATAGCTACTCTAGTAGATTTCCGTATTAAGACGTTCGTAGTTCTAGTATAGTCCTTTATCTAGGACTAGGTTTACTTATTCCGTATTTACTATCTAGACGATTAACGAGGAGTATATCTTTATTAGTTCGACGCTTCTATATAGCCAGACGGCCTTAGAGAAGCGTACTCCTAGGGATGTGCTCTAGTTCTATATTTATAGCTAGGGGAGGTCGTTTTTAACCTTAAAGGTTCTAGGGACCCCGTAGGCTATTACTATAAATTGTTAGTAGGAGACCTTTACTAACTTTACTACTTTTGTTATCTATTCCTTATACGTCTCGAGTCTTTATCGGTCTGTCTCCTATACGGTAAAAAGCCTTACTACCCCCCTTAGCTCTACCTTCGCTCCTACGATCTCCTTCCGGCCGATTCTATCTACGAGCTCCTTACTCGTAAGGCCCTCGAGTTCCCTTTTCTCCTCCGGGTCGGTAACGTAGACTCGGATCGCGTTATTAGTCCTCTAGGGCTAGGCCTAGTAGTGTCCCGCGGCGATTATAGCCTACGTAAGGTTCTTCTATTATATTACGTACTATATAGTCTAGTAGATCGTTCTTAGGGTCTAGTGTTCGAGTGCCTTAAGTACACTAAGGAGCTACGCGATTATATATTTATATACTTGGGCTAGGTATTCGTCTTCGTCTAGTATTACCTAGGCCTCTTTATACAATTCTATCTACGCGGAGGGGCCGGGGGCGGCTAGGGTTCGTTATACTTTTCCTAGGCCCTTAGCTTGTTATCGTTAGCCGTTATCTTACTATTGCTAGGTTAGTTATTAGCTTAGCTATTAATAGGTTAGTTACTACTAGCTAGGTTCCTATACCGCTTCCCGTTTATAGAGATTTAGGTATCCCTCGCGAGCTGCCTAATGCTCGCGAGTTAGGCTTAGGATCTAGTCTCTATATCGCTATACTTTAGCTACGGCTAAGATTAGAAGTTGCCTAAATAGGCAATTCACCTCCGCGGCTCCGTAATTTTAGGGACCTATCGGATAGGAGGTAGATTCCTATTTTCTAGTCGCTTTCCGTAGTAATGGCGTAGCCGCTAGTATAGGCGCGCTACTCTTATTCTCGTTAGGTAATAGCCTTAATAGGCGCTTTCGAATAGTACGTCGTACGAGGTCCTTAGTTAAGTTAAAGGCGTACGTCTCGTTCCCTAGGACCTAGATCGACCTATATATCTAGGGACTACGGACCTCCTCCTTTAAGAGATATAATAGATACGATAGATATAAGAGGAGAGGAGAGTACTCCGGAGCGTACTCTAAGAGGGGGGGTAGTATTACCGTACCGGCGTATATTTACTTAAACCCGTAGGTACGTACCTAGGCCCCGCGTCCGCTAACTAATCCGACAAGCGGCTTAGCGCCCGTATATAACTCTCGCGCCCTCCGCGCCTCTCTTAGATAGAATATCTATTCGACTTATATCTTACTCGACTACGTACTTATACTTACTTATAATATATAAGAGTATAAATTGGCGTACGACTCGAGATACGTAGAAAAGGTAGAAATAAATATTTACGGTAAGTATATAATATAGAAAGAAGAAAAGTTCGTAGCCTTAGGCTTATAAGTATATATAAAGTATACCGTATAAGACGGTACGCCCGTAGACGTCTTAGGTTTAATATACGTACTAGGCGCGATTGTACTATACTCCGTAGAGCCTCTCTATAGCTCGTTATCCTCCTTCTTATTAGACCTCTTATTAGCTAGCTTAGTAGTCTCGGCGAGACGTTCTTAGTACTCGGTAATTACCTCTTAAGTATTAGCGGAGTAGTCTACGGCGGCGGTAGAGCGCTTAAGAGTAGCGGTTTACTATATTATTATTAGGTCGACGACGAGAATCACCTGTACGTGGTGTCGGCTACGAACCTCTCGTCTAGCTACGAGAGAGCCAAGTATTCTTACGCTAGAGCGTCGTAGGCGCGACGGGCGCGTAGCGTAGGCGAAGCCGCGGCGAACAGAGGACTACTAGTAAAACGGGTATGAAAACTATCCGACGAGCGTGTACTCGTGTCGGGAGCGAGTCCCTCTTCTTTCTACGTGTAAGAAGGGCGCGGAACCGTGGCCTATACGCTCGACAGGACACCTCTAGTATAAGTGTAGAATTTTCACCTCCGGAGACCGCAAACCGAGCGGGCTAAGCGACGAACATTAGACGAGCGGACTACAGAACAACAACTGAGCGGACTATATAACGGCGTCGAGCGGACTACGAAACAATCTGGTGTTTGCTAGCGGGCAATGCGGTGGGTAGGTGGACACGCGACGAAGCCTATAAGGGCCTGTTAAACACCCGGTATAGGAACGAGGGTTTTGCCTAAGGCACTGCCTGTCCCGCTACACAACGCACCTAGTCTAATATAGTAGATTGCGACGAGGAAAAGACGATAGCCTAAGCAAGGAAAAGACGGCTATTAGGACGGGGAAAAGACGTATAATACAAGTGGATTAGTTCTGTGATTGGGGAGGATCGAGGGCAGGGTGATAAGGAACTTCATATTGGTTAGTAGGTAGAAACGCAAGGAGTACGCTGCCCGGCGTGGTGTGTGCCCCGAGCAAACCTACGAGGCATAGACGGCCGCTTTCTAGAGATAGGCTGCGGTAACGCGAAGGGCGTCAAAACCTAGGGCGTAGTGTACACTAGTAGCGACGGCTGACACTGTCTATATAGCCCGAGAGGACGGATGCGCATGTCGGTCAATAGAGAGCACTAAAGGGCTTAGGCCTATAGAGGTGGATATTGGCTTAAGGAGCAAACAGGGAGGGAGGGCGTAGAGGGAAGCTTTTGCTCCGGGCTAACCTCTCGAAACGAGGCTACACGGTGGTACTAGATAAGTAGGAAAGCGCGGTTAAGACTTGTCACCTTATCTCGTAGCTAGCTTGCTAAATACGATTCCTTCCTTAGGCGTCGAGCGGACTACGAAACAATCTGGTGTTTGCTAGCGGGCAATACGGTGGGTAGGTAGACACGCGACGAAGCCTATAAGGGCCTATTGAACACCCGGTATAGGAACGAGGGTTTTGCCTAAGGCACTGCCTGTCCCGCTATACAACGCACCTAGTCTGACATAGTAGATTGCGACGAGGAAAAGACGATAGCCTAAGCAAGGAAAAGACGGCTATTAGGACGGGGAAAAGACGTACAATGCAAGTGGATTAGTTCTGTGATCGGGGAGGATCGAGGGCAGGGTGATAAGGAACTTCATATTAGTTAGTAGGTGGAAACGCAAGGAGTACGCTACCCGGCGTGGTGTGTGCCCCGAGCAAACCTACGAGGCATAGACGGCCGCTTTCTAGAGATAGGCTGCGGTAACGCGAAGGGCGTCAAAACCTAGGGCGTGGTATACACTGGCAGCGACGGCTAACACTGTCTGTACAGCCCGAGAGGACGGATGCGCATGTCGGTCAATAGAGAGCACTAAAGGGCTTAGGCCTATAGAGGTAGATATTGGCTTAAGGAGCAAATAGGGAGGGAGGGCGTAGAGGGAAGCTTTTGCTCCGGGCTAACCTCTCGAAACGAGGCTACACGGTAGTGCTAGATGAGTAGGAAAGCGCGGTTAAGACTTGTCACCTTATCTCGTAGCTAGCTTACTAAATACGATTCCTTCCTTGCCTTGCAATCTAGGAGCTATGGATTAACCCGCACCATAAGAGACCAACGACCTGCAAGTCACTAGGCTATACGACATGCCTACGAGGCGACGGCAGACCCCGTACGTGCTTCTATGTCAGCAAGGACATACTAGAATCCGACTGGGAGGTAGTGTACTACGCAGACGAAGAAGGCGGGGGCGATATTACCTCCCTCCACGTGGGTAGCACCTGGATACACAACCTATATATACAACCGCCAGCCTCGAGGTCTAGCCGCGACCTAGGGGTCTGCAGACACCTAGACAGTGCGCTTAAGAGACAAGGGTGCCACATCGTAGTAGGAGACTTCAATATACACCACCCTTCCTAGGAAAGCCTTATACAGCCGCACCCTATAGCCGACGAAGTACTCGACTTGATGGCGAGCAACGCAATTGCCCTCAATACCCCGAAGGACCTGGGCACCTAGAAGAGAGGGGGACTCCAAGGCACGATCGACCTCTCCTAGATCTCAGATAGCCACTACCACACGGTAACCTACTATAGGATCGAACATGAACTCGAGGCGTCGTTAGACCACATGCCAGTCAGGACCTCTATTGCGACATAGATACAACGCACACCAGCGGGAACCCCTAAGCCAAACTGGGGAAAGGCCCACTAGGCCAATATCTAGGCGTACCTCGATAACTCTAAGAGGCTAGTCCAGATCGCGTAGTAGCAATACAACAGTAAAGACGAGATAGACGAAGTAGTCTAGGGGTTGACAGACGAAATAAGGAAAGCGACCTCACTTCACGTTCCGCTTGCCTAACTAACGACATGGTCCAAACTATACTAGACGCCGGAGTGCACTACGGTAGTAAGAGAAGCAAGGAGAGCCCGCCGGGTATGGACGAGCAGCTATAGCGAGGAGGCCTAGAACGTATATAGGGAGGCATGCCAACAGAAGAAAGCCATAATACGAAGGGAGAAAGCAGTCGGCTGGAGGGCCATAGTAGAAGAAATCGCCGGCAAGCTAGAGAGGATGTGGAAGCTAGCGAAATGGGCCCGACAGGACCCTACACAGGGCCCCTCCTTCTCTATCCCAGCGCTACAATCGCCTAGTGGCCCGGTTAGCGACCCCGAGGCCAAGGCGCGTCTACTGGCTAGCAAGTTCTTCCCGCCCCTAGTCGAGGCTAATCTAAGCGACATAAACAGCTCTACTCCCCTAGCCCCTAGCATCGCGGTCTAACAGGAGGTGTCCGAGGGAGAAGTTGCCGCTGTGCTAAGGAAGTTGCCGGCGAAGAAAGCCCCGGGGCCGGATGGGATCCCAAACGAGCTACTAAAGAAGTGTAGAGATCAACTAGCCCTAGCAGTTGTAGCAATCTTCAACGCCTGCCTATAGACCGGGTACCACCCGATAGCTTTTAAACAATCGACGACAGTGGTCCTACGTAAGCCGTAGAAGGAAGACTATACGCAGGTGAAGTCGTACCGCCCAATTGCGCTCCTTAACACTCTTAGGAAGGCGCTTAAGAAGCTAGTTATAACGAGACTCTCCGAGGCGGTAGAGGAACACTCCCTACTCCCGGACACCTAGATAGGTGCGCGCCTATAGCGATCGACGCTATCCGCGATGGAACTTATCACCTCTTAGGTAAAGGCCATCTGGTATAAGAATAGGGACAAGGTGGCTTCCTTACTTAGCCTAGACATATCGGGAGCCTTCGACTACGTGTCACACCCGCGGCTACTCTACATCCTAAGGTCGAAAGGACTCCCTAAGTGGCTTGTCAACTTCGTACGGTCCTATCTCGAAAACCGTAGTACGTCGATCCTGGTCGGCCAGTACAGAAGCCCATTTTAAGTAGTCTACACTAGAATCCCGTAAGGCTTAACGCTAGTACCTATTCTGTTCCTCTTCTTTATAGCGACGCTACTCCCAGCCCTAGAATCCCAGAACACCGCTGCGAGCGGCTTCGTAGACGACACAAACATCCTAGCGTGGTCTTCCTCGACTAAGGAGAACTGTAGGCTACTAGAAGAGAAGCACAAGATCTACGAGGACTAGGCTAGGAGGCACGGGGCTAGGTTTGCCCTAGAAAAGTACAATCTGATACACTTTACGCGCCGGCCACGGTTCCACAATATGCAAGCTTCTATCTAGATATAGGGGCATACGACTAACCCGGCAAATCAGCTCAGGATCCTCGGACTATAGGTGGACCCGGCGCTACGGTAGAGGAAGCACGTATAGGTAATATTACGGAAAGCTGAACAGAATATAGCATCATACCAGAGGCTTACTGCGTCTATATAGGGGGCGGACTTCCGGTAGTCACGACTTCTATATACGGCTATTATACGGCTAGTCCTTACCTATAGTAGCCAAGTGTAGTCCTTAGGCGAGAGGGCCTGCCTATCGAAGGGACTCGTCGCGCCGCTAGCGAAGATCCAAAACCAATGCCTAAGGAAGGTCACCGGGGCATATAAGTCGACACTAACGAGGATACTTAAGCATAAGACCGCTATACCGCCGATCGACCTATACATCTAGGGACTACGGACCTCCTACTTAGGCAAGTCGGCACAGTACCTAGTATAGAAGGTTATCGCTAGTATAGTCGTAAGGGCCCGCGAATCAGTACTAGCGTATAGGGGCATTCGACCCGGAAACGAGCCGAACTACCGGGTAAGGGACGAACAGCTAGCAACATAATAGGAAGGTAAGAAATCGTTTGTAGAGCAACTATAGAAAGAGAGGTGGAATAACTAGGTTGTAGGGCATAGTGGACGCCCTTAGCTAGCGGGACAACCTAAGGAATGGTTAGCTACAAAATCCGCGGTCAAGCACCCCCCGAAGCTTATCTACTACCGCCTTACGAGGGCACAGAGTAGCATAGCAACCTAACTGCGAAGCGAACACATCGGCCTCTAGGGGTACCTATCATAGAGGAAGGTTCTAGGATACACGAATACTAGCTGCCCCTACGGCTATCGCTCCTAGAACGTACGGTACGTACTACTCGTCTGTCCGAGGTAGTCGCTAGGAAGGGGGGAGTAGATAGTAAAGGCGAGGAACCGGACGATTAGGGCACTTCTTAATAACGCTAAGGACCTACGGCGCATTACGAACTAGATACTAGAGAAGGGCTAGCTAGAATAGTACCGCCTAGTAGGAGTAGTATAGGAAGAGAGGATACGACGTAGCGCGACGAGACCGGCTAGGAGCGGGGGCTAACGGGGTAGTGATATAGACTACGTACGTTCAGAGGGAAAGCTAAACTAGATAAGGAGTAGTCGGGGGCGGGAAGGGTTTTCACCTATTCGGGTTTCCCTTTGTACATAACAATAGATATATACCTGTATAGGCCGGATAGGGTCCTAGAACAGGGGAATGACAAATCTATCTATCTATATTATTATTAGCGTACGATTTAGGTACGAGTTACCGTACTTAGAAAAAACTTACGAGGCGCTACTTAGCTAGAATAAGCTTAAGAAAGTCGGCGGACGTCTTAGAGTTCTTACTAGAACGGCTAACTAAGGTACTAGTACGTACTATACTTAGTCTATATAGCGTAAGCTCGTCGGTAAGTATCTTATAGAAACGTACGAGCGCGACGGCTACCGCTAAGAGCTAAGTATCGGTCTTATACTAAGGCTTAGTAATAGTAGCGCGGCGGGCTAAATAGATATTATAGAGGCCTAGAGTATACTCGATAGAGGCTTCTATAGCGGTCGGTACCTAAGATTAATTAGTAATTACGTACGAGTCGCGTAGCCGAGAATAAGGATATATACCTCGTTATAGCTAGTACGATAGCTATCTATATAGATAGATAGATTTGTTATTCCCCTATTCTAGGACCCTATCCGGCCTATATAGGTATATATCTATTGTTATATATAAAGGGAAACCCGAATAGGTAAAAACCCTTCCCGCCCCCGACTACTCCTTATCTAGATTAGCTTTCCCTCTAAACGTACGTAGTCTATATCACTACCCCGTTAGCCCCCGCTCCTAGCCGGTCTCGTCGCGCTACGTCGTATCCTCTCTTCCTATACTACTCCTACTAGGCGGTACTATTCTAGCTAGCCCTTCTCTAGTATCTAGTTCGTAATGCGCCGTAGGTCCTTAGCGTTATTAAGAAGTGCCCTAATCGTCCGGTTCCTCGCCTTTACTATCTACTCCCCCCTTCCTAGCGACTACCTCGGACAGACGAGTAGTACGTACCGTACGTTCTAGGAGCGATAGCCGTAGGGGCAGCTAGTATTCGTGTATCCTAGAACCTTCCTCTATAATAGGTACCCCTAGAGGCCGATGTGTTCGCTTCGTAGTTGGGTTGCTATGCTACTCTATGCCCTCGTAAGGCGGTAGTAGATAAGCTTCGGGGGGTGCTTGACCGCGGATTTTGTAGCTGACCATTCCTTAGGTTGTCCCGCTAGCTAAGGGCGTCCACTATGCCCTACAACCTAGTTGTTCCACCTCTCTTTCTATAGTTGCTCTACAAACGATTTCTCACCTTCCTATTATATTACTAGCTGTTCGTCCCTTACCCGGTAGTTCGGCTCGTTTCCGGGTCGAATGCCCTTATACGCTAGTACTAATTCGCGGGCCCTTACGACTATACTAGCGATAA
The DNA here is from genome assembly GCF_020509005.1 of Fulvia fulva. Lineage (NCBI taxonomy): Eukaryota > Fungi > Ascomycota > Dothideomycetes > Mycosphaerellales > Mycosphaerellaceae > Fulvia > Fulvia fulva. The sequence goes on from NC_063012.1 coordinate 4,555,630, forward strand.
CCTTCTATACTAGGTACTATACCGACTTGCCTAAGTAGGAGGTCCGTAGTCCCTGGATATATAGGTCGATCGGCGGTATAGCGGTCTCGTACTTAAGCATCCTCGTTAGTGTCGACTTATATGCCCCGGTGACCTTCCTTAGGCATTGGTTTTAGATCTTCGCTAGCGGCGCGACGAGTCCCTTCGATAGGCAGGCCCTCTCGTCTAAGGACTACACTTAGCTACTATAGGTAAGGACTAGCCGTATAATAGCCGTATATAGAAGTCGTAACTACCGGAAGTCCGCCCCCTATATAGACGTAGTAAGCCTCTAGTATAATACTATATTCTGTTTAGCTTTCCGTAATATTGCCTATACGTACTTCCTCTACCGTAGCGCCGGGTCTACCTATAGTCCGAGGATCCTAAGCTGATTTGCCGGGTTAGTCGTATGCCCCTATATCTAGATAGAAGCTTGTATATTGTAGAACCGTGGCCGGCGCGTAAAGTATATCAGATTGTACTTTTCTAGGGCAAACCGAGCCCCGTGCCTCCTAGCCTAGTCCTCGCAGATCTTATGCTTCTCTTCTAGTAGCCTATAGTTCTCCTTAGTCGACGAAGACTACGCTAGGATGTTTGTGTCGTCTACGAAGCCGCTCGCAGCGGTGTTCTAGGATTCTAGGGCTAGGAGTAGCGTCGCTATAAAGAAGAGGAATAGAATAGGTACTAGCGTTAAGCCTTACGGGATTCTAGTATAGACTACTTAAAATAGGCTTCTATACTAGCCGACTAGGATCGACGTACTACGGTTTTAGAGGTAGGACCGTACGAAGTTGACAAGCTACTTAGGGAGTCCTTTCGACCTTAGGATATAGAGTAGCCGCGGGTATAATACGTAGTCGAAGGCTCCTAATATGTCTAGGCTAAGTAAGGAAGCCACCTTGTCCCTATTCTTATACTAGATAGCCTTTACCTAAGAGGTGATAAGTTCTATCGCGGATAGCGTCGATCGCTATAGGCGCGCACCTATCTAGGTGTCCGGGAGTAGGGAGTGTTCCTCTACCGCCTCGGAGAGTCTCGTTATAACTAGCTTCTTAAGCGCCTTCCTTAGAGTGTTAAGGAGCGCAATTGGGCGGTACGACTTCACCTACGTATAGTCTTCCTTTTACGGCTTACGTAGGACCACTGTCGTCGATTGTTTAAAAGCTATCGGGTGGTATCCGGTCTATAGGTAGGCGTTAAAGATCGCTATAACTACTAGGGCTAGTTGATCTCTACACTTCTTTAGTAGCTCGTTTAGGATCCTATCCGGCCCCGGGGCTTTCTTCGCCGGCAACTTCCTTAGTATAGCGGCAACTTCTCCCTCGGACACCTCCTATTAGACCGCGATACTAGGGGCTAGGGGAGTAGAGCTATTTATGTCGCTTAGATTAGCCTCGACTAGGGGCGGGAAGAACTTGCTAGCTAGTAGACGCGCCTTGGCCTCGGGGTCGCTAACCGGGCCACTAGGCGATTATAGCGCTAGGATAGAGAAGGAGGGGCCCTATATAGGGTCCTGTCGGGCCCATTTCGCTAGCTTCTACATCCTCTCTAGCTTACCGGCGATTTCTTCTACTATAGCCCTCTAGCCGACTACTTTCTCCCTCTATATTATGGCTTTCTTCTATTAGCATGCCTCACTATATACGTTCTAGGCCTCCTCGCTATAGCTACTCGTCTACACCCGGCGGGCTCTCCTTACTTCTCTTACTACCGTAGTGTACTCCGGCGTCTAGTATAGTTTAGACTATATCGTTAGTTAGGTAAGCGGAACGTAAAGTAAGGTCGCTTTTCTTATTTCGTCTATTAACCCCTAGACTACTTCGTCTATCTCGTCTTTACTATTATATTACTACTACGCAATCTAGACTAGCCTCTTAGAGTTATCGAGGTACGCCTAGATATTAGCCTAGTAGGCCTTTCCCTAGTTTAGCTTAGGGGTTCTCGCTAGTATACGTTATATCTTTATCGTAATAGAGGTCCTGACTAGTATATAGTCTAACGACGCCTCGAGTTTATATTCGATCCTATAGTAGGTTACCGTATAGTAGTGGCTATCTAAGATCTAGGAGAGGTCGATCGTGCCTTAGAGTCCCCCTCTCTTCTAGGTACCTAGGTCCTTTAGGGTATTAAGGGCAATTGCGTTGCTCGCTATCAAGTCGAGTACTTCGTCGGCTATAGGGTACGGCTACATAAGGCTTTCCTAGGAAGGGTAGTATATATTAAAGTCTCCTACTACGATGTGGTACCCTTATCTCTTAAGCGCACTGTCTAGGTGTCTATAGACCCCTAGGTCGCGGCTAGACCTCGAGGCTAGCGGTTGTATATATAGGTTGTGTATCTAGGTGCTACCTACGTAGAGGGAGGTAATATCGCCCCCGCCTTCTTCGTCTACGTAGTATACTACCTCCTAGTCGGATTCTAGTATATCCTTACTAACATAGAAGCACGTACGGGGTCTGCCGTCGCCTCGTAGGCATATCGTGTAGCCTAGTAACTTGTAGGTCGTTAGTCTCTTATAGTGCGGGTCAATCTATAGCTCCTAGATTATAAGGACGTAGTAGACGCGCGGGTCCGCCTCGTATAGGAAATGGTTCTGGACTATATCCTTGCTATAGTTAACGTTATACTAGATGATACTAAGCGTGTCGAGGCTAGTTATCGGTATCGATAATCATTTCCTCTATATCGTCCTATGTCCTACTACCCTATACGTCCTAGTCTATGCCTATCGGCTATATACTAAAGGGGAGCCGGGCCTAGTTAGATTCCCTCGCCGTAGCTAGTAGAGTACGTGGCCTCCCGTTCGCCCTAGGTTACGTATCCTTTATATCGTTCTCGGCCCTAGGGCGCTTATACCCGACCGCCGCTAGTTAGTTCCGGTATAGACTAGCCTTACGGTCGCCGTAGAATCTTAGGGCGACGATTCTGTTTATAATTGCCTTGTTTTTCGCTAGTTTCCGCTATAGGCATTCCGTACTATACGATAGGTAGTGCCCCGGACAGTTCGCGTACTGTCTCGTAGTCGATATATAGTCCCTAGATATATAGTCTCCTATATAGTTCGAGTAGGCCTACTTATTTATATACGTATAGGTTTGGTGTCTATACTGTTAGCATTTAAAGTATTAGAGGACACGAAAGGATAAGGAGTGCTTTTCTACTATCTTGAGGCTATATTACTAGACTAGGCCTTATTCTATCGCTAGATCCGCCGCTTTCGCGTCTTGTAGCTATACTATTAGCGCCGAGGCCTTCTTGCCTTCTAGCCATTTCCTATAGAGCCAAGTCGCCTTCTAGATTAGAGAGTTAAGAGTGACCGGGTTGTCCTCTTAGAGAGCGCGTAGGTGACCCTAGTTAGTTAGGTCAAACTCCTTAGGTATGTCGTAGACTAGGATCGTAAATTGTTTCGTTAAGACCTTCGCTAATGCCGTAACCTTAGATGCCTACTATAGCTATACCTCTAGGTACCTCCTAGTAGTAGTAGAGCTAGTATAGATCTATAGAGTGCCGTTAGACTATTAGTTCACTACGACCACCCCTAGTTAGTTAATTCGTTAGGCGAGCTCCTTATTCGATAGCTTCGTAACTTCGGCCTAGTCTTCCTTTGCTATAATACGGATCGTAACTACATCGTACGTTAGGCGGGGGCCTAGTATCGATACCGCGACCGATACCTAGCTATAGGGGTGTTGATTCCGGGTGGCCTTACTAATCGCCTAGGACGTCGTCCTTATTTCTTATTGCCCTCGGTAATACGACAGTATAAGCGCCGTACGTAGCTAAGTGATCATTACCTATAGAGACCGGTAAGGGAGCTAATCGTTAGTTTCTATACTTTTTACGTCCTCTATAAGTTGCTACTAGTTGTCTTAAGGGGGCTTCGTCTATAGGGCCGTAGGCGCCGTTAGTACCGTAGCCTCGGCTACTATTACCTAGGAGTTGCCTAATGTAGCTAGGCACCTCCGCGGCGTTTAGAGCTGAAGAAATAGGGTGAAGAGAGCTTCAAGCTATCCAGATTAAATAAGGTAGAATTCCCTTAGTCCTAGGGGTAGTGGCCTACTTTATATATTATTAGAATAGCCTTGATAAGAGCTTTCGAATGTGTCGTAGCTATCTATATAATGCTTATATCTAGTAGAACTCTTATTATTGCTCTTATACTTTTCGCTCTTAGCGATATTTACTATATAACAAGTATAGGTTAGCTCGTAAAGAGATAGCGCTAGTACTATAGCTAGCGCGGCCGCGAAGTCGTATAGTTAGAAGCGCTTAAGGGTACGCTAGAAGCAGCCTCTTAGGACGACGTAGGAGGGTATAATAGTAGTATAGCGAGTAAGAGGCGAGCGAGCTATAGTACAAGAGAATTAAAGGTACGAAGAAGACGAGAAGCGCTAGTTTACTAATATTACTAGTAGTATTACTATAGAACTAAAGATGTATAATAAGAAAGAAGAAGGAAATAAGGATAAGTTAGAAATACTTAACGTACTTTACTACCGAGCGGGCTATACTACCGAGCGGGCTACTTTTACTAAGAAGTATAACGTACTTTACTACCGAGCGGGCTATACTACCGAGCGGGCTACTTTTACTAAGAACTGTACTACTTCTACTTTAATTACGACGGTATCTTAACACGACGACATCCTATAGAATCGTTACTAGGAGGACAATTCCTCTTTAGATTCTTCGCTATCTAGCAAGTCTACTTAATAGGTACGTACGTTATGCCCCGACTCGCTATATCGCTTATAGCGTCGTAGCCTTAGTACTAGCCGAATACTATCTAGCGACTCTCTACTCACTTCCTACCTCCTAGTATCCTCTAGAGGTATTAATTGCGACGCCTTATTAAAGGTTAGAGACCCTCTAGACTGAATGTACTTACGCTTTCGTGCTTTCCGCTATATAAGGGCCTCGTTAGACTTACGTAGCTTACTAATCTCGCTTCTTATAAGAGCGATTTAATACGCTATCTCTCTACTCCCTCTCTATTGCCCTATTAAACGACCTTCCTCTTTCTACTACGCCTTTCTAAACCCGTAACGACGCTCTAAGACGTAATGACACCTATTATAAACCCTGTCTCGTCGAAGTTATAGGTATCCTAGTTAAGGATGCTATACTTCTCCTTTATATTACGTATAAGTAAGAACTACTTCTCGATAACGTCTAGATCTTCTATTAGGGCTCGCTAACGATCGTATCTACGTATTATACGAACCTTTAGCTCACGATGCCGCCTAATAAACCTGTCTGTCTAATTGAGACTAGCGGGCTTAAGACCCTTCTCTTATAGTAATGAATTGGCTATTACTCGTATACTAGCCTTTAATAGTAGGAAACCTCTAAGATCTAGCTCGAGTATATACTTAAGTATCACCCTCTCTTCTAGCTCTATAAGCTTCTTCAAATTAGGCTCGTAGTCACCCCGAGGAGGTCGTGTATTCAATCGATATCCTAGTATAGTTCGAGACGCGTCGTATACCTTTATAGTAAGTCGATTCGTAATTGTCGCGTCGCGTTTCGTAGCCTAGACAGCTAAGGTCAGTTTGGCCTCGTTTAAAGACAATATACGCTATAATAGTAGTTATATAGCTATATCTATAGAAGTAGTACAGTTCTTAGTAAAAGTGGCCCGCTCGGTAGTATAGCCCGCTCGATAGTAAAGTACGTTATAGTTCGTACGATAATAGTATAACGAGCGTATTAAGCTTAATAGTATAGCGCCTATTATCATCTTTACCCTTAATCCTAAGCTCTAGGTAAGGGTATTACTATTATTAATATAGGTAAGATTATCTATAAGAGGCCCTAGCTATTATCAAAGGGTTAATAGCTATAATAGCTATAAGGCTTTAATTATTAGTAAGGCTACTAGCTATTAATATTACTAGAGGTACCTATTATTACTACTATTGGTAAGGTTACTACTCTAGAAGAGAGTAATTTTAAGGAGATAAAGTTAAGGTATTAATAATAACGGAGTCTCGGAAGAGAGACCTAAGGTACCCCTTAGTAGAGTCTATACTTAGCGTAGCCTTATAAGCTACGAGCGTATTACGCTCTAACTACTCTCTAGATATTATTAATATCACTACTATATAACCTTCCTTCTCTACTACTACACCTAATACGCTACTTACTAGTAGTTCTATTAAGTACCCTTATATAATTATAGATAGTAAGTAGACTAGAAAGATAAGAAAGTATATAAAGTATACTATCGAATAGATAGATAGTACTATTATAAAGGTATCTTATAGTGAATTAAAAGGTAGTATAGAGAAGACGATAGCCGACTATTATTATAATAACCTATTAGCGGCTAGTCTACTACTTAGCTAGTATAAGCTAAAGAGCTAGATACTAGACAACTTAGATATTATAGATAGTAATAAGTCTATAACGCTAAATAATCTATTACTAATAGTCGACCTTATAACGCTTATATAATATAGATATAACTTAAGGTAAGCTAAGGCTTAGTATATAGATAGATAGATATTTTATTAAGCTGTTATAGTGCCCTTTAGCCTATATAGCTATACTATCTTGTTTTCGGATATATAGAGGGGAAACCGTATTAGTGAAAACCCTTCCTCCTTCCCGCCTATCTTTTCCTCCTAGTTGTCGTCTTAAATTTCCCTTATTAGGGGTACGCTAGTGTTATAGGCCTGCCCTAATAACTACCCTATCTACAACCCCCCTAGCTTCCGCCTCTTGTCTATCCACTCCTCCGTCTCGCTAGCGAGGCTAAACTACTAGAGGTATCCCTACTGTAGTATCTACCGAGAGATTCGGCGAATGTTGCCTTTGTCCCTAATAATTGACTTATAGTCTCTCCTTCCCGCTTAGTGCCTCCAATTTCCCCTACCTCTCGCCTACTACGGGCATCGTAGTAGTATATATTCTAGGTTCTACGATAGGTAGCTATACTAGTAGGCTAGGCTATAGATGTCTAGTGCGCGTCTCCTAAATAGGTAGGCCCTTAATGTAATATATTCGGACCTGATTTAGATCGCTATGCTTGCTTCGGCCCTTATTAGGTCCCTATATAGCTAGTAATTATGTCTCTAGAAGGCTCGGAGCGCTATCGGGCCTATTGTCTTAGGGGGCTTCCTTTTCTAGTCCTGCTCCTATAGGTAGCTCGCTATCTATTCCGCTAGGCTTTAGGTCTTAGCCTTGCTCCCGCCGGCCTAGCGAGTCCTACGCTCCTCCTCTTTTCGTGCTAGCTATTCGGTACTTGTCTATACGGCCGTAAAGGTAGTAAGGTCATCCTCTTTTTGGCTTATCCTATGTCCGGCTCCTCTCCGGTAGCGGCTTTCTATCTTATTCTTTACCTCCTAGATCGTAGTTTGTACTAGGTAATCTGTCGTCTTTACCGCGTATTAAATTCTTATTCCCCGGATATACTAGCCGATTAGTAGTATTCCTGTCTCTATTTCTACCGTGCTTATTAACGTTGTCTTATATACGCCTAGTACCCTACGTAGGTTGCCTACCTATATCCTATTTAGGGGTTGCTCTATCCGTTTCGGGATCGGCTTGCCTACGCCTCCTATTCCCCAAATCTATACCCCGTATAATATAGCTAGTCTAACGATCGCCTTATATATTACTCTTGCCTTGTCGAATGTTACTCCCTATATAGATACTATAAGCCTCTTTATCGAGGCTTTATTGACTTACGCTCGACTCTAGGCTTTCTTAATCTATATATTCTAGCTTAGCTTCGGGTCGAGCTAGATCCCTAGTACTCGTAGCTCCGCTAATAGCTTAGTCTCGTAGCCTTAGATTCTTACCGCCGCCTTTATATTATAGTATATTCTCGCTTGACTAAAGTGTATAAGTTAGTACTTTTTAGGGGCAAACCGGGCACTATACTTCTTTGCCTACTCCTCGCATTTCTTGTACCTATCTTTAAGGAGGCGACAGTTCTCTTCTATCGAGTCTAACTAGGCTAGGATGTTTATGTCGTCTACGAACCCTAATACTAAGGTTTACGGAGAGGTGAGTAGGGGGATAAGATTAGACATAAATATTAGAAACAGGATAGGGGAGAGAGTAGATCCCTAAGGTATTCTAGCCTCTACCTTTACCGGGTCGGACGTATACCTTCCTAGGACTAGGTATGTCGTCCGTTCCTAGAGAAAGGAGTAGACGAACGTCGTTACCTACTAGGGGATACCTTTCTACTATAGGATATATATTAGCCTTTAGTATAAGACGTTATCGAAGGCTCCTACGATATCGAGGGCAAGGAAGGAATCGTATTTAGTAAGCTAGCTACGAGATAAGGTAACAAGTCTTAACCGCGCTTTCCTACTTATCTAGTACTACCGTATAGCCTCGTTTCGAGAGGTTAGCCCGGAGCAAAAGCTTCCCTCTACGCCCTCCCTCCCTATTTGCTCCTTAAGCTAATATCTACCTCTATAGGCCTAAGCCCTTTAGTGCTCTCTATTAACCGATATACGTATCCGTCCTCTCGGGCTATATAGATAGTATTAGCCGTCGCTACTAGTATATACTACGCCCTAGGTTTTAACGCCCTTTACGTTACCGTAGCCTATCTCTAGAAAGCGGCCGTCTATACCTCGTAGGTTTACTCGGGGCACATACTACGCCGGGTAGCGTACTCCTTACGTTTCTACCTACTAACTAATATAAAGTTCCTTCTTACCCTGTCCTCGATCCTCCCCGATTATAGAACTAATCTACTTATATTATACGTCTTTTCCCCGTCCTAATAGCCGTCTTTTTCTTACTTCGGCTATCGTCTTTTCCTCGTTATAATCTACTATATTAGACTAGGTACGTTATGTAGCGGGATAGATAGTGTCTTAGGCAAAACCCTCGTTCCTATACCGGGTGTTTAATAGGCCCTTATAGGCTTCGTCGCGTATCTACCTACCTACCGTATTGCCCGCTAGTAAATACTAGATTGTTTCGTAGTCCGCTCGACGCCGTTATATAGTCCGCTTAGTTATTGTTCTATAGTCCGCTCGTCTAATGTTCGTCGCTTAGCCCGCTCGGTTTACGGTCTCCGGAGGTGAAAATTCTGTACTTATACTAGAGGTGTCCTATCGAGCGTATAGGCCACGGTTCCGCGCCCTTCTTATACGTAGAAAGAAGAGGGACTCGCTCCCGACACGAGTACACGCTCGTCGGATGGTTTTTATACCCGTTTTGCTAGTAGTCCTCTATTCGCCGCGGCTTCGCCTACGTTACGCGCCCGTCGCGCCTACGACGCTCTAGCGTAAGAATACTTAGCTCTCTCGTAGTAAGACGAGAGGTTCGTAGCCGACACTACGTATAGGTGATTCTCGTCGTCGACCGCTTAATATATAGATAGATAGATAGATGATTCATTTACCCGTTATAGTGCCCTCCGGCCTATACGGGTTTATGTCTATATATGTTGCTATATAAGGTAGGAAACCTGTTCCTAGGTAAAAACCTCCCCTCCTTCTCTAATAGCTTCCTTGCTATAAGTTCTTAGTTTTTCTTCTATTAGGGTGCACTAGTATCATAGTGGTTAGCCTCTAACTACCTTGTCTATAACCCTAGAGTTCTCCCCCTCTTCCTGCTCTCCTCCTCCTTCTTTCTCTCCTTAATCTATCTCTCTGTTTCCCTAGTAAGAGAGAACTGCTCCAAAAATCCTTAGTAGATAATCCACCTTATAATTCTCTAGAGGTCTCCCTTGTTACTAACTATAGCTTAGAAGTTTCTGTTCCTTACTATTACCCTCTATTTACCTCTCCCTATACTCTATTCTTTATAAACTAGAAGTCTATGTTCGACATTCTAGGACAGGTAGCCGTATAGGCAACTCTTGTCTTCGATACCTAGGACTTTTCTCTAATATAGGTATGCCCTAACTCCGATATGTTTAGAGCGGATTTGTATTGCTATACTTACTTCTGACCTAGTTAGGTCTAAACGGCTTAATATATAGTTAGCTAGTCTAAGATATACTATAGTATAATAACGACTCTCGACTTAAGACTTACTATAGTAAGATATATAGTCTCTCTATAGTTAACTTAATATAAGCTAGTATCTTCTAATAGTATAGTTCTTTCTTATACTCGACTTTAGATATATTTTAGTTATTAGTTTAGCGTTATATAAATATACTCTACGGCAATATTTCTATATATAAGAGCGTATAGTAGTTTAAGAGAGAAGATAGTATTATAGTTCACCTTTATAATGCTATACTTAGTATTACGTAATCTCGTACGCTAGCGTATCTAGACTCTAATCTCGGCGTTTAATCTTGTTACGGCTTTACGATTCTTAGACTTCTCTTCTTTATAGAACTTATTTAATACTAAGATATTTATATATTTACGCTCTATACCGTCTTATTTATATTACTTAAAGAACGTCTATTATTAAATAGCGAAACTACTAGAAATAGGGTTAGCTATAGAGTTAAGAGTAGCGAGAAATAAGGCATCTATATATAATAGTAGCGATAGCGAGGTAGTAATATCTATAGCGACGATAAGATAGAAATAAGATCGTCGAATAAGGATAAGAGTACGTTAATAACGGATAAGTTATAGTAGTTACGAGATCGATAGCTTAGCAACACCTACACGGACCTCAATATTGAGTTGACACTATAGTGTTACCTATCTCAAGAATAATTCGCGACAATGTCTTCGCTGTTCTCGCACGCTAGGAGCAGGTCGGTGGTGGCGTGGAGACCTTGGCGGTTACCGACGCAGGCTCCTGCGAGTAAGAGTCGCAAACAGTGATGTGCGTGGTCTTGTTGTTCAGCTTTGTTGAGGGCGACACGCGACCGTTGGCAAGATGTTGTAGCACACCAGGCGCGTCCTCTTCGTTTCATCCAGGCTTGGAGTGCGTCGCCTCCGACCACTCTCGACGTGAAGGTGGTTGTTCGGATGTTGCTTCGCCTGAGAACCACGTCATCATTTCGCAGTGAGATGCCAACGTCGGAGCGGTAGGCAGTTGTTCGGACCGCCCACTGATAAGCCTTCGCAGATCACGAGAATCGTTCAGACGTGATGGTGTAGGCGTTCGCGTGATGGACTTTGTCGTGGGTGCAATCTAGGAAGGACCATGAAGAGGTGCTTGCCTTTCCGCCGGCAGCACCGATCCCGACCCGCTGGCTGGGTATGCCTACTACGATGTGTCCCAGCTGAACGATAACCATAATGCGTTTAATATCGATGGTTACTGCGATCGGTATCATGTTGTGAGCGCATGTTTCACAAGCCGTTGATGTGCACAGGGAGCTGTCGCGCCGACGACTGGGTGGTTGATCGACAGGCTCGATATAGCTCACGTTGGGCTGGATCTGCGGCGCTGCAGGAGAGGCTGCTCCTACACAAAATATGTATGACACTCTTCGTGAGCAGAATTCTCATTGTGAGGTTCATGGCGCACGCAAGACATGAAGTTCGTTGCTGACCACCACTTTGAAGCAAGCACCTCAACGGATCGGCGAAGAGGCGCATTGTTGGCGAAGCCTCATCCCGTTGGGCTGGCGTTCGTGCATGTCTGTCCATGACCCGACCTTGGGATTATCAGCACGGCAGGGCAATGGAAGCGACTTCGGTGTACTGCTCGTCGATGACATTACCGGTACTACCACCACGGCGCCCCGTTAGCTGGCCACACGGGGAGATCTGGTCGCATTGGGTGCTTGCATACCGCTAGCTCGAGACTTGTAACGCCTTCCGTGGACCAAACGCTACTACTTTACGGCAAGGGGAGGCCGACACGCTTCAAGAGACAAGAATTGAAGATCTATCTTGACAACACTACTAGCATGGGTGAGACGAGGGACATGAAACGTAGGTGTGCGAACGTGTTGAGAAGAAACTACGAAGGTTCCAAGATCGAAACGACGCGCGACGTCACGTCGTTCATCTCCATTCATGACTAGCCCGGATAGCTCATGACTTTCCAATGCCTTGTCCCTGAAGTCAGCTTACAAGCTACCCTCAAATCCAAGAGTTATTGCGTCCAATATTGCGCATCATAGCCTCGAATGCCTGAGCTGGGTTAAGCCAGTGATACCGCCAAGCAGCTTGCTCAGCGAGAAGCTCCGGGTGCGCATCAAGTCGAGCTGCAATGTCCTGACCAAGGGCATTAGGAAAGACGGCCGGCACAGCAGTATGTGTATCTGCAGCGTGCATCTGTTGAGTGTGCCGGGTGATCAGGTCGGCTAGCTTGTTGCGCATCATGTACTTGTTGCGCTCGATAGTAAAGAACTGCTGCCAGTGCTGTGGGAGCGAATGAGGCCAACCGTGGTGGACGTGGTGCTCGATTAGCGTCATAAGATCAGTGTTCTTAGCTAGATTCGAGCCGCGAGCTTGGTCAATCTGCTGTAGCTTGCTAAAGAATCCAATACCATAGCCACCGAATCCAGTAATTGGCACAGTTGCACCGGCTACACCACTTGTCGTAATCAAGATAGCCGTAGGCACGGCTGCTTGTGGGTTTAGCCAGCTGTCGAGAAGGTTGACCAAAGCGATGAGATACGGATCGGCTAGTCCGTTCGTGACAGCGATCGGCCAGGGAAGGACGCCACGACGTTGCACGACCATACCGAAGAACTGAAGGGGCGTATTAGCGCCACCAGGGCGCTCGGCTTCTGGGTTGTTCGCGCCAGAGTTCGTGTAGTTGTTGACACGAAGGCGGAACTGGGCCAAGCGGTTGATAAGCATTTGAAGGTACGCCGGGGTGGCCTGAGAGGAGACTCGCATAGCGTGAATATGCAAGGCGAAGGGTCTAGAGTCCATAGCTGGAGTAGCTTGGGCGTTCTTAATGTCCTCGCAAATAGTGGCCCAATCGGGGTCCGGTATATCCCAGTATCGTCCAAGGTCCGGATTCTTCAGGAGGTCTGCCATCGTGGTGTTCCGGTCTACAACTTCGAATGACTCGTCCCATTCACACGCAACGCCTAATTCCTCGCAATTGCTACAGCGTTGATCGGTGAATTTGACGTTGCTCTTAGTAGTACCAGCTAGGGAGCAAGAGCTTCCTGTGGTCTGGCAGTTCAAGCACTTCTGTAGTCTTCGCATCTGACGTCTGTGGTCCTTGTCTCTCTCTGCTGTGCGGCGATGCTTAGCACTCCGACGTGAGTATCGAGAATGAGTGCCCACAACACCACCTCTCAGCTCCTCTGAGCCCGGCCTATACAGACCCCAAGCATCCAGCTGCTCGACGCGTTCACCGTACTGAACGAAAGGGCTCCAGTGGCCGAGAAGAGGCTCGTGCCCATACTCTTGCAGAATGTTTGACAAGTCGCTACCCTCGGCGTTGTCGTTATGCAGCCAGACAATCCTCGTGTTCTCGTCGACATCGCCAAGAATGTGAGCTGTAGCTGGGTCTTCAGGTCTAGTCCCATCTGTGACCATGCCTAATACGTAGTTGGAAACTGAGGCATCGTTGGTCTGAGTGTAGTGCTGGAGGAACAGTAGTGTCACATACAATTGTGTGACATCCACATTGTTGACAGTAGAGAGAACCTCTAGCTCTGCCTCGAATACTGGATCTGCTGGGGTAAGGCCCCTAACATGGGGCAGGTAGATCTGCTGGAGGAAGTTGTCATACTCTGGTGTTCGCGTTCCAATGTAGTTGTCAGGAAGATACGCATTGGGCTGCCAGTTGCTGAATCGAAGGCGCATAATGTCGTCAAGTTCGAGTCTCTGTGGCAGTCTCTCATGGAGGCGGCGTGTAGCATGGAACGCCTGAGCTAAGGCGTCTATTCCACAGAGATGGCCAGCACCGCTAGCCTCATCAGGAGCAAATTGGCGTCGCACGTAAGACTGCAGTTGTTGCAGGTCTCGGCGTTGGCCCTGGAGGCGACGGTTCCAGGTCTGCGCACGTTCGTCGAATCGCAAAGAAGGATCGGGCAGCAGAGAAGGGTCGGTAGCATCGGTACCGATGCTCTCGAAGTCATCGATTGCTTGGAGGAGTAACCACTCGCGGACAATATCGCTGCGCTTACGGTCATCCAACGCACTGGCATCGTCTTCATGCGGAAGTGGACCTGCGATAACCCAGTCAGGTGCGTCGTGGGCTCTCGCCATGTCCATGAGTTCGCGATAGGACATTTGGTGTAGCCTGGTGTTACCACGTGCTCGATATCGCGGTGGGTCGATGCCTTCGCGAGCTAACAGAAACCAGTAGACTTGCTCTCGTATCGCTTCTGTAGGCAAAGTCACGGCGTACGTGACTGATCGAGGCATCGCTGCGGTGGACTCTTTGTGGAGTCTCAACTTGAGGACTCTAGTCAGTTCTGTACCACCTATCGTCGCATCTGGAGGTTCAGGGACCTGCTGTGGTGTGCTACGACTGTGCTCGGCCCTGTGTCGAGTGAGTAGTTGTCGATTGTGCTGCGCCAGTCTACGGAACTCGACTAGATCGAAGGAGGTAGGCGCATCCGACCACATATCTAGTCGATGTGGGTACAATGGTAGTCTTCCCATCTGCGCATCAGCCATCATAAAAGAAAGTAGCACATCTCGGAGGGTATGTGTGTTGATGTTGTCATGGCTAGACCAAGCTCTAACGGGAATTTGTCGCTCACGTGCCATGTGTCGAACAATCTCCTCTGGTAGATCCTCATAATCTTGCTGCGTGAAGTCCGGCGCAATATGTTGCTCAGGGTTCCTCTCGTACTCAGACTGTAGTCGTTGCTGGGCAGTCTGTGCTAGACGAGTAATCCGATCCAGGTCTCGATACACTTCAGCATATTGCCATTCTTCGAGGGCAAGGCGCGCTTCGTGGTAGATCTGTCGATAGCCTTCCTCGCCTTGCCGCTGCTATGGCGGCAAGCCCTCGTCGAGTTGAGCGGCAATTTCGCGGAACGTAAGCTTGGTCATATCGCGTAGACTGAGTACGCTTCGCTGAGCAGCCGAGAGGGTATCCACACGCTCCAGTCGCGCACTACCCTTCTTCTTGCTCTTCCTTGCTCTCTTCTTTTCGCCCTTCTTCTCGTCATTCTCGCCATTCTTCTCTTCGTCCTTCTTTCCCTTCTTGTGCGCCACTCGCGCCAATCGCAATTCTTCGTTCTCGTTCCTACTCCTAAAAAGTCTATGCGCTTGCGCCGCCATCTTTTTCACTTGAGCTTCGTCGTATACGCCTAGTTGTGCCGCAAGGCGCTCTGCATTGAGATCTGCTACGAGCTTAGTCAAATTTCCACTACGCAGCTTTTGCAGGCCTCTGCTCTTGCACCACTCTTTGTAGAAAGTCCAGCATGCTCGATAATCTTCTGTCGGGTCATTAGGTCCGAGCTCGCGATCCTCATCTCCAGGCTCGGCAGGCTCGGCAGGCTCGACAGACCCGAAAACGTTGCTACTGGGCGCGACAGTGCGTCTGGACTTCTTTGCAGGCTTAGGCTCCGATTCCGCAGTAGTAGCTGGCTTGGACAGGACGTCGCCCTCGCCAAGAATGCTGAACTTGCGTTTCTTGTTTGGTGCGGCTCGCTTCTGCTTGTTCGTGCTGTCCTCATCTTCATTCTCACTCTCTTCCTCTTCGTCCTCGGTATCTGAATCGCTAGAGTCGCTCCTAGACCCAGAGTCGCTTCCAGAGCCGTCGTCATTAGGTGGTCCAGAACCGCTCGGTTGCAAACCTCCACGACCTCCGCGACCTCCCCTACCACCTCGAGTCGTCGTCGTCTTCTTGTTGGCGCCCTTTCCTGCTTCAGCGGCGGCTGTCGTAGTACGAGTCGATCGCCGCGTTCCTGCGGCCATGTAGATCGGAGCGGCAGTTGATTTCAGGGCAACAGGGTGATCAGGCGTACAGAACAGGGTCACGGACTGCGGCTTACCGTCCCCGTCCTTGTAGTGTGTAGTTAGTTGGCCACGGAGGTGCAGGATCAGGCTTGGTGCTTCCGACATTGGTGGAGGTGTTTCCTTCACGAGTCGAATAGTATATCGTGGGCGGTCGAGTGAGTCGAAGTGCGCCTTTAGCCATCTGCTGCCGAGAATGACATCGTGGCGGGAGTCGAGGTCGGTGACGACGCAGTCTGTCGTCGAGCAGTGGCCGTTAAGGTCGAGTCTGATCTGCTTGTGCTGGGTACTGGCGGCGGACTTGGTACTTGATGTTTGCGAGAGTGTGGCGCTATAGAAGTTGAATGGCTGTGAGGAGTCGAGTAGACAGCGCACAGGTACACTGCCTACAGTGCCGCATACTGTCAACTCGGTCATGTTGTGTGGTGGATGCATGTTGGGAGGCGACTGCGGGTGGTGAAGCGCCTGAGCGCTGGATTGTCGGCGACCAAGGAGCGCCATGTTGTGACCATCTGTGTGTTGAGTAGGAGCAGGCTTCTAGAAGTGAAGTGCCATCTGTTGTAGCATGCTCGAATGTGCTCGTGGGGCTTCCGGGGTTTTCGTATGTGTTCTGGAAGTTCTGGATTTGAGCAAAGAACGCTAACGCAACGCCGCACATGCCCGCAGGAGTCATCTCTTCCTTTCCCACACATCACCTACAGTGATCGTACATTCTCACCTACATACCCTCCCACACGAACCGCAGTCATGCAGGCCTCTTCCTCAACTTCGCCAGCCGCGGTTGAGGATACCCTCGACCTGGTTCATCGCGCGCTGACAGTGCTGAACGGCCCAGTGCGCGAGCTCGATCTTCTCTTCGGCGACATCTACGACGCTGCCTACGAACTCGAGGAGTACGAAGCAGTTCGTGGCGCGGTGTCAATCCTGTTGAACGACAGCCGCATTCCTACATTGTAAGTACGAGTCTAGTAACCAGTGGCGCAAGGCGGAAACACTGGCCCTACCATTTGCAGGCACCGAGCCCAGCTCCACATCTACATGGTTACGCTAGAGCGCGAGGACGAGCATGCATGGAAGCAGTTCCTCCAAGCCGAAGCAGCGCTCGCGGAGATCGACAAAGTCCAGGTCAAGCGTGGTCTGCACGGCCACCCTCGAGTCGACGCAGTCAAGAAAGGTCTGGAAGAGTACCGCCACTTCTTCGACACTGGTGGACACGGCTATGGCTTGGACGAGAAGATATCCAGACCCAAGAACGCCGTTCAAGATCTGCTCCTACGTCGCAAGGCCGAGGAGGAAGAGGAGGAGCGAGCAGAGGCTGCAAAGAAGGCACGTCTAGCAGCAAAGATCAAGACTCTGGATCCAGCTGGAGCAGACATTCGCACTCCTGTCAAGCAAGGTAGCGTCGACAACGGCGACAAGACCATCACCCCTGGACGCGAGAGAGAACCACTTTTCGACCGAAGTGTTGCGCCTCCAGCTCCACCCTCCTTCGTCTCGCATACCTCAAGCGACAACGACTACGGCGTCGGAGCCGGAGGCGCTGTACAAGCAACCATCCAGCGACGCCGCAAGCCACCTCAGCTCAGCCTTGCGCCCTCATTGTCTCGCGATTCTTCCGACTCTTCCGTCCTCTCGTCGCCGTACACCATGCCCGGTGGACTGGCTCTGCGCCCGTTGCGCGGCTCTGACTCGGACGCCGAGCAGAACTATAATCGGATCTTGCGTCAGAAGAGCTGGCGTGGACCGCTGCCAGGTGATGGCGATGGTGAGAGGAAGTAGGATACTGGAACGATGAGGTAGACGTTAGGCGGGCAAAGCTTGGGGTACGCTGGGGATGCCAAGCGCCGCGTTGCGCCCCAGTGCAGAACCAGAGCTAGCACACTTCGCGGCGGGAGACGGTAGTGACTCTGTCGATGAGTCTCAATAGGCCGATGTTCGCCAAAGCGATATCTGCAAAGTTGCTCGTCCAACTTTTTGTAGTTTGCAAACACTACTTGTATCGAGCTCTTCTGATGTGGTACCGAAAAGTAACTACGAGGAGAGAGCGCTCCTTGAATGTAGGCACTTTTCTCAGCATTCACCCTTCAGTACCACAGCGGCAATGGAGAAGACGAGAGGCTCGAAAGGTGCTCCAGCCAAGAAGCCAGCTTTGACACATTTCCTCTGCCTGCCGCTGGTGACAAAGACATCTCGACCCCAACTCGAGCACTCCCTCAAGCTATTCAAAACCGCAGTCCGTCCCATGCGACAGGACGACGCGATAGAAGCGCAGAGCGATGATGACGATACAGACAAAGCTACCAGCGCTCCCGATATTCATCACAAAGCCATTCGACCTGTTGACACTCTTCACTGTACACTTGGTGTAATGAGCCTGAAGCCAGAGCAACTGGTGGCCGCCATCACGTGTCTGGAGACATTGGACGTGATCGCATGTCTGCAGGGTCAAGGTCAAGCCATCCCAGAGACTGATGAACTACCGAATACTGGCCATCCTTCTCTCGACCGGCCACCGACCACTGCTCCAATTCAAGCCTTGAAGGTCAATCTGAAGGGTCTAGAATCTATGCATGCGCCGGAGAAGACTTCGATCTTGTACTCCGCTCCAAAGGACGACTCTGACCGCCTCTACCCTTTCTGCTTGGCGGTGCAGAAGCTTTTCAAGGATAAAGGCTTCTTGGTCGATGATGATAGAAAGTTGAAGCTGCATGCTACCATCGTCAATACAATCTACGCGAAGGGACGCCAGCGCAGACGGCCAAAGCGAGACGCCATGCCACAAGCGTCCTCTGGTTCTGGCAACACAGAGCAAGGCCATGGAGCCAAGGCAAACGCCCTACTAAAGATCGATGCTCGGCCTGTGATCGAACAGTACAAGGATTTTGTGTGGGCTGAGGATGTTGTGCTTGATCGTATGGCCATTTGTGAGATGGGAGCTAAGAAGTCGCTGGACGCAGCTGGGAATGTCATTGATGAGCGATATACCGAAGTAGCGTCCATCGCATTACCACTCTGAGGGCCTTCGCATCAGGTGGACTGAGCACTCTTGCAGTGCGCATCGTGGCTTGCGTGATGCAGTGACGCGAGTGTATTGAGCATACCGCACAAGACCTCGCGCAGTGCTGTATTGACCTGCAGCTAGAGTCTGGTTGGTCGAAGCTGTATCATGCATACGCCACGCTCCATGCTGATAAGAATACTTATTACGAAGAGTGTGATGTAGATGAACAGGAGCAGCGTTTGCTGCAACACCGCAGATCGGTGGCAGCGCAGACTGTCTGAATCCTGTCGATCACCGAGACCTGACAGTTGGGACGACGGGACCTTGTGTTTATCAACGGTCCGTGAAACATATGTCTCCACGATCTACCGATTCAAAGTGCTATCTGTTAATTGACCGCATTATGGTTATCGTTCAGCTGAAACACAGCATGATAGGCATCCCAGTCCAAGGCATCGGGAGCGGGTTCAGCGGTTCAGCCCTCCATGGTTCTTCCTAGACCACACCCACGACAAGATTCCATGCCGCAAACCCATACACCACCAGCTTGAACTGTTCTCGTGGCATGTGAAGGCTTGCAGTTGGCGGTCCGAACAATTGTCTACCGCTCTCCGACGGCGGACATTCGACTGGCGAGATGATGACGCTTACGTGTTCCTGAAACGGCGGCCATCAACACGTCGCAAATGGTCAGAGGCTGCGCTCGTCAAAGTCTGGATGAAACAGGCAGGCGTGGCAGGATGCGCCTGTGTGCTACGGCAACGGCATCTCGCCAAACCATCACATGTCACTCACCACTCTCAACTTCAACAAAGCCGAACAACAATGGGGCCACGCACTTCGAGGTTTGCGACGCGCACTCGCAGACAGCGTGCATCGGTAGCCGCCAAGCACTCAACGCCGCCACCCACCTGCAAACATCGTCGCGACGCATCTCGCATGTGATCACCCATGTGTCATTGCTGCAGTGCGAGCGAGCGATGTGACGACGTCGGCTCCTCTGGCGAAAACAGAAATTTCCCGGTGTTGCGGCAACCTACTTTCGCGCAGAGTTCAAGAGTCGAGACCCGTTGGTGGAGCACCGCGGTCATCGCCTGCCATCCTCCTCGTGCTCGGAGCCGGCGCCTGGGTAGTGCGGGAGACCCAACTGGTTACAGTAGAACCTCCGTTATAGCGACACTCCGAATAACGATATCTTCGTTGTAACGATACTGTTTGGAAGTCCACGCAGGGGTTAACACCACCAATTGAGGCGCCCTGTATAACGATATCTCCATCATAGCGATATGTCGGCTCTGCCGCGGGCCCGGCCGCGGCGCATCGTTATAACGGAGGTTCTCCTGTATCCTTGCCAGACTGCAGGTACGGCAAATCAAGCGTGTAGCCCAGCGAATCACACCTTCAAAGTGGTCCGTCAATCAATCTGTCGGGCCAGTGACAGGCTGACAGCTGCGCACGACCATGTGTTCTCCCGTGGATGCATCCGCCCCTGTCTGCTCCGGTCGGCTACTGCAGCGGAGCCCGTAGGGCTGCACCGTGATTGATCGGGGCGATGCCAGTTCTTGCTTCAAGCAGTGGAGACTGCTCTCCCTCGTCGGTTAAAGATAGCAGAGGACGCGCGCTCACTTTTCTGCCTCTCCCTGTCAACGGTCTTTACACTCACGATCGCACATCTTGGGCGCTCTACTGCTGTGCGGTATCACTCTCTTTACTGCTCGCCAATATCCATTCTTTACATAAGACGGCCCAGACTACACTCTCTAGACCAACTTGATCTTCATACCGCAGAGCCGGACGCCCTTGGCATCACGAAGCCTAAGACATTCACGAACACAAGCCTACGAAGCATTGCTTAGCGAAGCCTTCCGCAACAATGATCAACTCTATCGTCGCATCCCTTGCCCTCTTCGGCGCATCAGTCGCTGCTGGCTCTGTTGGAAGGGCAAAGGTCGTCAACAAGTGCGATTACGACGTGTACCTGTGCAACGTCCCAGCATCGGGTGGCGGCTACCAACAGATCGACAAGACTCTGTCCGCAGGTGACTCTTACACTCAGCAATGGACATCGCTTTCCAACGATAACGGCTGGAGCATCAAGCTGAGCCAAGATGGTGACAACTTTGGCGGCCACATCATGCAGTACGAGTACACGTTCCACAACGACGGCATCATCTGGTACGACCTGAGCTGCGTCGACGGCAACCCATGGGACAAGGACTGGGAGATCACTGCCAACGGCTCCGAGTGCAGTCCCAAGCAGCAGGCATATCGCTACTCCACCGACGATGCCTATGGCATGCAGTCGTGTGCCTCTGACGCAGAGATCACCGTCACCCTGTGCACTGGTCTGTCTGCAGACAATGGTACCTCCACCGGCTCCTCTGGCTCTGACACTGGCTCTGACTCTGAACCCAGCGCACCAAGCTACCAGGCCAGGTCCTCCTCGGCGCCAGCAGCACCAGCCTACCAGGCACCAGCCTCGACTCCACCCACTCTTGCGACCTACGCAGCACCAACCTACGGTTACAACTGGAAAAACGACGATGCCCAGAAGTCTGCCCATCCTCCGACAACATTCGCGACCTCGACCACAGCAGTTGTCGCGGACCACTACGGCAACATGGTCACCGTGGTTGAGACCGCACTTGAGACTGCTTACGTGACCGCAACCGCTTACGCTGAGAAGGCCAGGCGTCACCAGCACCACCCTCACGGTCACGCCGACCACCACACATAGACGTCGGTGGCGCGGTAGCTGCACATATCAGACAAGACATATCACGACAAGATTTCCCTTCTATGCAGTTCGCCACAAGATTCTGCTTCACTCTCTTGCAGACATCTTACGGCAACTGATCCCCATTTTGGCATGCTTCATTGTTTATAGACTGAACATCACATTTTACACACACACACACACACACACACACACACAACGCCCCAGGGGGGAGAACGACTCGAATGAGCGAGAAGCGGTTGGAGGAAGTTTATGTCAAGCTACTGTACCGCTCACCACATCTTTTCTACGGCAGATTATGATCACCTCATACGGCATTTGTGCGCAAACAGTGTTTCGCTGCCGGCCTGTGAGTTGCTGGTCCTGCCTGGAAAAGTCGGGAGCGAGGATATTTTAGCTACGGTCACGAGGAGATGCACGCAGACAGTCCTGACGCTACGGCGCAGACTTGGGAGATGGTGGGCATATGGAGTTCGGTTCGATCAAAACCGGCATAGATGATAGAGATTCCCCCCATGCAAGCACGAGAAAGAGTATATAGGCATTATGGGTTCATTTTTTGGAAGGACTACAGAATTTACTCATTGATTTACATACGAATCTCTTCCTTCATCACACTTGAGGCTGTGTCTGTCTTGCTTGCGTGGTGGTTGTCGTATACCCTTGTGTAGATCGCAGTTCGCAATTCGGAGATCGCGAAGTGGATTTGATGGACGTGGTCTAGATTGTGGTTTGCGCTGCTGAGTGACGCGGTGCCCGAAGTGGTTGTCCACGACGAGTCTACGACGCTTCTGTGAGTCGTCCGTTTGGTGGTCTTGGTACGGTACGTTCATTTTAGTGTTGTACACGACCACATAGGAGATGCTTGACTTGATGCTTTGCGGTCCAAACCGCCGAGCAGATCAGAGATGTCACACACAATGGATTGAGAAGGCTTGAGTCCGGCACTTGGGAATCGGCAATGTCATTCCCATTGCGCTGTCACTAAGAGCCCCTCGGACGATACCTCAAGGCAACGGTCCACCGTCATGATTCAGACTCTCCAACCTGAGATCATTGTGTCTACATTGCTCGCGCCCGCCCATGTGTGTTCTTCTAAAGGAAGGTCCCGCGTCTTACAACGTCATTGTATTCATGTTGAGCCCATCGGTCTGATCGAAGAGCCACATTTTCTCGGATGGCGTGCTCGGGAAAGCGTCGAAGAAGTCTGGAAGCACGACCTGAAGCGATCAGCCGCGAAGGCTCTTGAAGGAGAAAAGAGAGCGAAAGGTCACATGACAGCGAAATCTGTCGTTGTGTGTGTACCGTCGCGAAGACTTGGAAGTACTTGCTGTTTGTACCTCTCCGCTATCGGCGTGTCTTCAGTCGCACGACATGCGTAGTGCTGGTATTCTGATGTGACCCCATCATCTCTTTCACTGTCGCACGACGGATTGATAGGCGACCACACATATGCGCTCGCTCTCTTTCACGCCGTCGACAGCACCACAGCTAGGCTTGACTGTAGCGACTGCATCGATCACTGGATGGCGCCTTGACGATAGGTTTGGCGATCGCTAGCTGGGCGCAGGGAGTGTGCAGCTCGACACTGGTCTTACAACAGCGACAGATGCCCGGTGACCTCGTCGACTTTGCTCTTCGGCGCCGGGCCAATGCCTAGCACGGTCGCTGAGCCGCTAGCGATTTGCGTGCGGCCTGCATCGTGGATGACCTGTGCACACAGACCGAGACTGATGGCTTGTGCTTGAAGCATGAGCATCTCGTCCTCACTCCCGACTTTGAGCGCGACCTTTGCCTGGCCGAGCGTCTCCCATTGCTTCAGGATCGGGTGTGCTGGATTTGCGCGGACGAGCGTCTTGTAGCAGGCAAGAGTCGCGTGGCCGCACTGGGCAGCAATCTTTCCTGCTCGGGCGGTTAGTACTGGAAGTCGGTGAAGGTCACGCGCACGCTATAGCGTCACACACGAGCGGGGCGTGGGCATATGCTCGGGCGAAGGCATGTTGCATTTGAGAGCAATGTTGCATTCGAGAAGCAGCTGCCAGCGCGCGGAAGTTTTGTCGAGATCGAGATGCATACATGTACATACCCTTAGTCATGCCAAGGTCGCTGCGGACCACCAGTATGAGCTTGCATTCCTCCGTGCTGCCTGGGAAGTTCTTCAGCTCGCCCAGGTCCTGTGCATCGCTGTCGGAGGCCGCGTCGACGTCGCTGATGTCCGAGTCGTCATCATGCTCGACTTCCGATGCAGTCGCGTTCCTGTTTGATGGGCGGCTTGTTTGTAGCGACGAGCCGAACAGACCGATCGAACGAGCCTGGCCTAGGTAATATCCAGTGATGCCGGCTACAAGGGCCGTCCCTATTGCCACAGCCGCCAGCGAGGGAGGTTCCTGGGAGTCTGGCATGTTCGCCACGTGACCTGTTTCGTCGCGGGTGTCTTGTGGTGTGCACTGTGCAGTGGTCGTGGGTGTATGCGGTCCGTCCAGCGGTGACGAGGTCGACGGTCGTGTGCTTCAGATTCGGGGCATGGACGCCGGCTTGGGTCGATGCGCGCGAGAATAATACATGTACGTGCTGGTGACTTGCGATGGAGGGACGTATCAGATTGGCGTTCGCGTGAGGAGGCTCGGCCGCGCTACCCTTCGGCTTGTCGTGTAGACGAATGGCAGCATTCTCGCGACGAGTACTCCGTAGAATCGATCGAGTACTGCATTCAGCATTGAGCCAGTGCCAACCCAGCGCGAGTTCAATATTTGAAGCATGGCCTCGTCAGAGAGGCTTCCCAAGTGACGTTTACATCCATTGCAGTGTTGTCTCCAAGGGTGCATATACGTGCATATATCCCGGTCGTGCGACTCGCTAGTCCAGTCCAGCTGGGCTGTCGCTTCAATGTCCGATGCACGGACATTGCTGATGAGCGACAATGAAAATGAAATCAGGTGCTACAGCCGTCGAATGGCGTGATTCATCTTATTAGCAATACCACGCGGTGAGCAAGCAGCACCTGCTGGCGCTCGACGTCGTTACTTATTAACGCTTTCTTCTCGTACCTGATTAAGCCCTCCGTCCTGCTCGACACTTCTCCGCAATACCATCTCCAAGCTTCGCTCCCCAGCTTCCGCCATATCGTATTCGTGGGGAAGAATCAGCCTGACAAAGGCGACATATTGCACGCCGTCTGCCACCACCTCACTCGTTGTTGATACAACCACCCTACACTCCCCCAACCGAGGACATTACCTCCACCATGGACCGCCAGCAACAGCTTCGCAAGCTGCCCGACACACCGCCAACATCACCACCAGTTGGCTTTGCCGGCCAGAATGGCTTCAGCACGCCTCTCTTCCCACAGAAGCCCAACATCCTCTACATCATGGCCGACCAGCTCGCAGCGCCCCAACTCAAGATTTACAACAAGAACTCCCAGATCAAGACCCCCAACCTTGACAAACTGGCCGAGCAATCCGTCGTCTTCGACTCCGCTTACTGCAATTCGCCACTCTGTGCTCCCAGCCGCATGGCTATGATTACTGGTCAGCTTCCATCCAAGATCGGTGCTTACGACAATGCCTCACCAATCTCGGAGCAAACGCCAACATACGCACACTATCTCCGAAATGCCGGCTACGAGACGGTCCTTGGTGGCAAGATGCACTTCATCGGTGACCAGCTCCACGGCTACGAGTATCGCCTGACTGCAGACATCTACCCAGCAGACCTTGGCTGGTCAGTAAACTGGGACGAACCAGACACCCGCCTCGAGTGGTACCACAACAGCTCTTCCATCCTCCAGGCAGGTCCATGCATCCGGAGCAACCAGCTGGATTACGATGAGGAGGTCATGTACAAGGCCAAGCAATTCCTGTACGACCACGTCCGCAAGCCCCAAGGAACCCGACCATTCTGCTTGACAGTGTCGCTCACTCACCCCCACGATCCGTACACCATCGAGCACAAATACTGGGACATGTACGAGGACGTCGACATCGACATGCCCAAGGTTCAAATTCCAAAGGACCAGCTCGACCCACACAGCAAGCGTCTCCAGCATGTCGTTGATCTGGAAGACTATGACTTCACAGATGAGCAGGTCAAGCGGGCGAAGCGGGCATACTATGGCTCCGTCAGCTACGTCGATGACAACATTGGCAAGCTCATGGAGACCCTCAAGCAGTGCGGACTTGACGACAACACCATCGTCATCTTCTCTGGGGACCACGGAGACATGCTCGGCGAGCGTGGTCTGTGGTACAAGATGTCCTATTACGAGTCGTCAGTCCGCGTACCAATGCTGTTCAGCTACCCAAAGTTGTGGGCACCACATCGAGTTCCTCAGAGCGTGAGCACACTCGACATTCTGCCAACCTTGGTCGATATCGTGGGCTCCGAGCTGGTGCCAGGCTTGCCAATGGATGGTGTGTCCATTGTCCCCCATCTGAAGGGGCAAGACGTCCACGACAACGTCTTCGCTGAGTACATGGGCGAGGGCACCGTTGCACCCATGATGATGATTCGTCGCGGTCCCTGGAAGTACATCACCTGCCCGGCAGACCCAGATCTGTTCTACAATCTCGCAGACGACCCAGATGAGGTCGACGACTTGTCCAAGTCAACCGATCCTGAAATCAAGAAGGTGTACGATGCTTTCGTGGCAGAGGCGAAGGCCAAGTGGAACATGGAAGCCATCACCCAGGACGTGCTAAAGACTCAACGTGAGCGTCGCTTCTGTTTCTCGGCCCTGAAGCAAGGCAAGTGGACCAGCTGGGACTACACGGTCCCAGACAACAGCCAAGACAAGTACATACGCAGCCACATGGACCTTGACGACCTAGAGCGTCGGGCCCGCTATCCAATTGTCGACATGTATGGCAACATCAAGCCAACTACTCCACCTGCCCTTCACCAGAGCAAGGCCATCGCAGAAACGATGGCCCATCAAGCTGGCGCACTGGGACAATAGATCCGGACCAATGCATCAGGTTGATGATATGTTCTGAGATGAGAATCAGTTCGTGCAACCACGGCAAGTTTCAGCCACAGCCATATACGACTGTGTGGTTGCACGAGAAAGACGATGGTGCATCCACCACGCTACGACATCTTTGTTTGATTGGTTTCTTGCAGCGTTGAGCATGCACTTCGTTCAAGCGTCGGCGCGAGGGAATTGGACGTTTCATATGGAGACAAACCCACGGGACTCGTGGATTTCTGTTTCGTTTCAGGCGGTACTCAGCGTTGTAGCACACGGCTTGCAGCATTTACCGGGTCACTGGGACCTGATGGTGGCATGGGTCGAGAGCGAGGCGGCCTCGGCTCACAAAGGCCACGCCAAATTGCGAGAATGGCGCGAGGGAATGTACAAAGAAAACATCGGTTGTACTTATAGCACGCAAGTTTTAAGCTTCGTAACGACAGCAACCGTGTTCAGATCCCAAGAAATCACTCAAGTGTATCGACTGATCTCCTGTCTCTTGCGCTTTTGCTTGGCTTGCTGCAATGCTGTCGCTTCGAGGTTGGGGCCATGGCGGTACGAGGCGTATGCTGCGAAACCTGTCATCGTGCTTTAGGCATTGCAGATCTGGGGTGGGCTGAGTTGCGTCGTAGGTTCTGGTGTTGCAGCAGGATTGCGAAGCTTGAGCAGATCTCGCGGCGTCTTATCTTGGAGCTGTGCTCGTGTAACCCCACGCCTGTTGGCGACCATGATGGTACATGTGCGTAAGGGAAGAGTCATGCCTCGTCACTGTCACCGGTCAGTAGAAAAGGCCGCGTAGCTTGGCTGTATAAATAGCTTGGCTAAAGTTATACAGCTCCACGCGATCAATGCGATGGAGCGGAGAGCCAGACGTATAGCAGGCTATTCGCTGAGCGATATTGGAAGGCAACCCATGTGTAGTAGGTAAAGCAACGATACAGGCATGGCAAGCTCGAGTCTGTGGCGGGGTATCGAGGCATCACATGCGTGGTTAGCGAAGGAGCTACGCATGCGGGAGTCGCTGAATACGAATCAGGAACTGCTTGATGCAGGTAGACTTTACGGGAAGCCGCATGTATGATGTATCATAGCAACGTCCCTGTCCTGAGAGATGCACCAGCAGCTTGCTCGAGCTCTCGTCGTGAAGAGCTCGATGGATCTGTGGTTGCAGACGGTACGCGCAACGCTATACACGTGGGAGCCACCGACCAAGCCGTCGACATGGAGCTATATTATCATTTCCCTGCGAGATGACGGCAACCGTATGTCTGATTGCAGCCTATTCAAATATGCCTCGTCGCGACTCGCACCAAGGACAGATGTGGCAGGTCGGCGGTCGAAACAGGCGCAAGACCTCTGGCTGCCATCTCGCGGCAGGAAGCAGATCTGGCCGAGGGAGCTGTGACATGTCCATAAGGAGGAGATCAGAATCTCTGGCTGGCGTGAGCTTCGGCAACACGCTCTCCAACTCGCTGGACAGTCGAAGTGGCGCGGCGGAGACGAGGAGTAGCTTGACTTGACATGCTTCGGGTGCCAACCTCCCGAATTGACGCTCGCTTCGTCCAACCTCTCAGTCTCAGCAATCCTCGCTCATCATGCACGGTGACCATGTTCATGCTGTTTCATGACCGGTGACTGGCACATGGAAGAAGGACGTTATGTGCATTTCCGGCCACTTTTCGCAATCGCAGTGTCAGTGTCACCGATCTCAGAGCCGCACATGCAGCTAGCCTACGCACATAAACCTTGTGCTCCCTGCCATCGAACTTTGTGCTCAACGCAGCGCTTGAAAGGGTTTAACGCCATCGTGGCTGCTCTCGCAACAGTGAAGCGTGTGATTGCGATGGGGCGCCGGTTCGGTGCACAGCTCTCCGTGACCACTGGGCGTGAGAGCGGTTGACCCAAGCAATTTGCTGCACAAATTTGCCATACCAAACTCATCCGTGAACAGGACACGCTGCTGGTGCGGGCAACAGCGCCGTATTCGAGCCTCCTCTCGAGACAGGCCATGTCTGCATGCAGTGCAGATGGGGCGCATTAGCGCTGCGAACACAGCTATTCCATCCCTGCGCATGGGGGTGCTTCTCCAGCAACAGCAGCTCACGACCACTGGTGGTGCGAGGAGCTCTCTCCCTCTCTTCGCCGCAGATGCGCAGCACAGCACAGCACAGCACGGTTGCCATGGAGCGCACTAGCCAACAAGTGCATCGTGCGAATGGGGGAGACGAGATGTCGATCCGGCGCTCACCACGCTGCCGTTGCTCAGCACACCAATGAGTCGTTGCGCCGCTCTGTCCGGAAGAGATGTTGGCCCCTGCTCAGCAAGCGTACCAGCCTCCGCCACCCCAATCATTCACCAATGTGCCCGGACCACGATGCTCACGCCGGCTTAAATATCCTTTGCATTCCAGTGCCTCCTCCTTCACAACAATCCACACATCTTCCGCTCGCATATCAAGCATCTCGCCGCGACCTAACGTCTACCTCGGACATAGGCTCACTCTCGCTCCAAGCGTCTATCGACTTACAACACTCGCTGCTTGTTTGCACTCGATCAGCTTCGCTGTCCATAATACCCTCCACCAGCATTAATACCGCACCAACCATAATAATGCAGTACGCACTCACCGCCGTCGCTTTCGCGGCCGTCGCCATGGCCATGCCACAGGGCAAGGCACCACCAATGCCAGCCAGCTCCGAGTGCCAGGCAAGCTACCCGGGCACCTTCCAGATCCAGGTCGTCAACGTCACCTCCAGCTCGAACATGGTCAAGCGCCAGGACCAGAGCGGTACCCTCAGGCTCACCCTTAACAACGGTGTGCTCAAGGACGAGCAGGACCGCACCGGAAACATCGTTGCCAACAACCAGTTCCAGTTCGACAAGCCAATCCAAGACAACGCAAAGATCACCGAGGGCTGGGCTGCCTGCCCCAACGGCACCCTTGTGCTCGGCTCCGACGCTGTCTTCAAGCAGTGCTTGAGCGGTAACTTCTACAACCTGTACGATGAGAACGGTGCCGGCCAGTGCAACGAGATCTACATCCAGATCATCAATGGTGGTGGTGCCGCTTCCGCCGCCCCATCTGCCACCTCTGCCGCCAGCGTCACCCAGATTGGTATGTCGTCCGCGCTCTGTTATAAGCGACGTACACAAGCTAACAGTACTCAGGTGACGGTCAAGCACAAGCTGCCACCTCCGCTGCTCCAGTCACTCAGGTAAGTGTCCCATTGCGGAACCAATCTCCCCTCTCCTTTGAACCCACTCAAAAAAAGGTCGGCGATGGTCAAATTCAAGCCGCTACATCTGGAGCTCCTGTTACTCAGGCAAGCCCTTTGACTTGACCCATAGTACCCTTGCTAACGTCTTCAAGATCGGTGACGGCCAAGTTCAGGCATCTACCGGCGCCGTCCCAGTTACCCAGATTGGCGATGGCCAGATCCAGGCCCCAACTGGCTCCCCAGTGACCCAGATCGGTGACGGTCAGATCCAGGCCCCAACTGGCTCCCCAGTGACACAGATTGGTGATGGTCAGATCCAAGCACCAACTGGTGCCCCAGTCACTCAGATCGGTGATGGTCAAATCCAGGCCCCAACCAACGGCACCTCAAGGCCCATGCCATCCGTCCAGCCATACACTGGTGCCGCCGCCATCCCAACTGCCGTCGGCAGCGCATTCGGTCTCGCCATCGGTGCCGTCGCTATGGCCATGCTCTAAGCATGTGCGCCACCTTTTGTGCATTCTTCCTCTAGCCAGCTGCTTCACTGCAGCCGACGATCCCTTACGACGCCATCACCTCCGCCAACAGGTGATGAACGACATTGATTACACGATTCGAAATGTGAATATGAAACACTCTCCAAGGCCGAGGGACACATGGGACGCGGAGCACAGGACAAGTCTTATGGTCATGATCATACTGGTTAATGTATGCTGATGCTGTCTACACATTATGACAGCTGGGCTTTAAGGGAATGGGATCATGGCCGATCTGACGACGATCTGGGTGTTTGTTCTGAGACTCGCATAGCCTGGCGGTGTTTGTCTTATGCTCGACGTACTTCTGGAGCATAGTTTCCTGCATTTCTTGTTGCACATAGCCTTACTCCGACCTGTCATGGTTGGAATCAAATCGACGATTTGTTGCGGCCAACATCCTCTCTTTTGCCTCTCCTGGAGGCTTGTGCATGTGCATGAATAATCTTCCCCTTTTCTGTCGTTTCAGATCTTGCAGTAGTGAAGTGTTCGCCGGAACCCTTTTCTCCATCCAACTACTGGACGCGCGTCCCTGCTATTCTAGCAGACTTTTTGTGTGAGACCTACTGCAGGGGTCTTTCGAGGCCTTCTCTAGCGAATCACAACGGACAACTTCGCAGATATTGTAGTAATAGATCCAGAACCTAGTACATAACTTAGCTCTTTCTGTAACTGCTATACCTCGTTGTTTTTGAAGGTTCTCGAGGTACATATATCTCGCTAGAAACACGCCGCAGAGTGCGCAGTTACTGTTCTTGGCCTTTAGGAGGTCCAGATTAGGGCTACCCGATAGAGGGCATTGTGGAGAACCCTGCAACAAGTCTCACCCAAAAAGTCTGCTAGAATATGCCGTTTCTGCGAAAAACCTATGGGCAGCCCCCATTTTCGACTACGGGCAGCCCCAATCCTGACTAATGTATCAGTTTCAAATTGCTATTCAAAGGTGAATACCCACCCCCCGGCCCTCCGCTGCACTTGGGTCCTCCCAACAGATCCTCCTTCCCTTCGGGGGGCTCCTCCTACCTTGGGCCCCTCCTAAGTTTGCTTCGACTACGAGAAACAGAGGGCTATTAGCCCTCGCCGGGCGGGCAGGTGCATTTTGGAGTGTTAGAGGTCAATCAAATTTCGAAAAGTGACTAAGCATGGGGCTGCCCGTAGTCGAAAACGGGGGCTGCCCATAGGTTTTTCGCGGTTTCTGCTGACAACCTTGCGCTCTACCGCCGAGAATAGTTCTGGCGGCATCAACATCAACCACGGTTCGTACACCTTCTGCAGGTTTCGATGATCGCGACATGCGTGTCATGAACAATATGTTTGCTAAATCTGCTTGCAGGTCCTGCCGCCAAGTTGCCGCTGACATTAGACACGATCGAGATCATGTCTGACACATGGAATGCGACCGCAACAACACAATCTCTCAGCCGACTGGTGGACTGCGGGGTCATTCCGACGTCCGCGGTTATGGGCAATCCGTCAGAGCCGCTGGATTGCAGGAATGGGAACAGTATCCGCTCTATTGGATTCTCCAAGCGCAGAGAACCATTTCTTTGGAAATCAGTTGCCGCTCAACAGAAGCATGCGACGGCCTTCCCCTTTGGCTGAGCTATTCCCATAGTTGGTGGCGACCGAGCAATGGCATGTGATGAACGGAAGGCACTGCAGGCAGGACCTCAACAGCCTCAACGTCTTCACACGACTCCACCGCTGTCAACGACGACCTCAGCAGGTGGAGCGCGTATGATGTGAAGGCAAAGCGTCGTGAGCTGTTTTCCAACCATTCCATCCAATCTCGATACGCTGCGCCCCTGCCACGAGTGACCACGGCTTATTCGCGTGGAGTATTGCCACATTTTGCTCAGGTGCAATGGAGCCTCGATCCAGGAGGGTGACGTATAATCATGGCGCCCGTGCTCCGTGTGTACTTCCATTGAGGAGGTGGTGGTCCTTGGAATCATTTCTTGCTTGGGAAGTCACTAGCCGTAGCAAGGCTTCCCGACTGCCATGTTCAGACCAAGAGTATATGCAGTAGAGCAAAGTGACCGATCTGGGATGCCATGATCGAAATCATAAGCACACTAAAACATACCGTGAGGAGCTGTGGTGGCCTGCTTTCATGCTTATGGACTGACTTATGCCGCTTCCCAGGAGGTCTGTCCTTTTTGACAGACAGTGCTTCCTGGAATATCATACACAATCTTTGTGACTCTCTCCAATGAGCACTCCGGGCACATGACGTTCTGCAGCTAAAGTGCTTCAGAATAAAACACGAGATGGGGACAATGCTGGTCACAAGGGGACTGCATCTATATCGATGGATGAATGCAGAACAAACAAACACCTTTCGTGGACGAGAGTCCGCACTCTTTGCCTTGCCTCCGTGACAGCCAGTGTTGGTGAGGGCGGTATTCCCTCGACGTCTCGCTACTACTCCGAAAATGTGACAAGTACAAGGCGCAATATAGAAAGAAGACTGTGCCCTCGAGAAAGGAGAAATGTCTCCGCAAAGACGCAACAAGAATCCGCGGGAAAAGAGGTGGCCGCTTGCACAGCTACAGTGGCATTTCTTGTTAGCTACGACAGTCCTCTCGCAGGGGCAGCGACTATTCGTCAGGCGAAAGCGTAGGAGCGTTCGCCTCTCTCTATATTGTGACATTGCTCGAAGGTACTCGGCGCGATTCGCACAGGCTCCAATCACTGTCGCTATCCGAAGCGCCGTAGCCACCTTTTCTCTTAAGAGCCCTTGCACGCAGACTAGGCGGGAGACATATTTATGAGATACCGGCGTCTATAATCCAAGATCCTTCAACGTTAGCATACCTGGCCGCAGTCGATCAACGCGTAAATGCGTCCGTCGCAACGCAATGCGGAAAATTTTCTAGCACTAAGCTATCCCCCGAATCTGTAAGCTATCCCCTATCTCATCAAAGCAAATTGAAGCAAATATGCACGATCATCTCTTTCTTCATCCCTCTGTTACTGCCCTGTTCTTGCCTCTATTGCTTCTCTTCGAGATGGTCTGCAGCCTGCCGTCAACTTGCTTGTCGGTAAAGCATAGTCTTGCTCCAATGTCTTTGTACTTTACACCCTTGCCCTTAACGTCCAACAAGGTACGGTCGTCTTCTTCGGTCCGCCTTTATGTTCTGTGGGCGGAACAACTGGGGGAGCTTGTTGCGGATGACTTCAGTCTTGGTCTGCATCCGGTATGCAGTTTCTGCGGCATCGTGGCCTTCGTTCTTGAACTTCGTAAGCTCTGTGAGCTTCGCGGATGTCCAGACCATTTTCTCGGTGTATCTCAAGTTCCATGCCGTCTGTGCTTGGCTCTTCGTGGGGCGTAAGATTGCACAGATAGTTTCCCGGCTTTCGCCATCGTTCCTGAGCTTTGTGACTTGCTCAGTGTGTGTACTGGGGTGGACTCCGTACTGGCTGGGATTGTCATGGTCTCCCCACAGAGTGTACAGAAGGTGGGGACAGAAGAGCCTCAGAGTGCTCAGAAGTCGTCAAGAAGTGAAAGTCCAGCTTGGTGTGTGAGCGCCAAGAATCACATGCCCCGCAACATTCACTACGGGACCCAGCCCTCCAAATTCACCACTCCACCAAACCTTGACAGATTCACTTCGGCTCGTGACTGTGTGACTCACGGCACTCCCGCGAGCACCCGCGACTGCGCTGGACCCTGGAAGAAGCTCGTGGAAGACTCGGAACGTAGGGCAGGTTGGAATAAGGTTTTGAGCAAAGCTGCCAAGCGCGGCTTCGCACGGGTTAGCCCTGTTGATGCGGGGACACGCACTCGCGAGGGTCGCGTATAAATATCTGGCCTTCCCCAGGCCTCTCTTGCTTTCTTCGTCTTTCGTTTTGTGTAGCAATCATACTATACCCTTTGCATCTGCACTTCGCACCTGCATTCTCGCTTTCATTCTTGCATCTCACAGGCCAGGCTCTCGCCCTGACAGGGATTTTGCTTGACGCTTAGCGCCATCTCTCTGCCTTTCTTGAGGGACTTATGAAGGCTGTGGTACGTGAGGTAGGTAATGGCCGGGTCGACAGGCTTTAATGCCTTTTTCATGCATTTGTAGCGTTCTTTGCCAGCAGACACAACATAGGCGCCTGTCGATGTCTCATACGTTGGGCGCACGTCGTCTGTCTCCGTGTCGCCGCGCTTGCAGGCGATCCGTACAACTCGCTTAGAGACTGTTATAGGGTCGCGCGCAAAGCCACCTACGAAGAAAGAGGAGCTGTCGCGTCGCGTGATAGTGGACGCATTGATGCGCTGATCGACTACAGCCAGATATGCTAAGGTCAGGGGCTCGTCAGTTGCCGATGCCCGGATCTCAGCGATGTGTCTTCCACCTAGGCTGCGTGCCTCTTTCTTGCGCAGACGTTTCTCCTCTCGGGAGAGCTTGCTCTTTCTCAAGTACTGAGCGAGGTGTCTGTCGGCTTCGCGGAGTGGGAGGGATACGTTGAGACCCCAGTTGTCGTTGAGCAGCTGACTTGGAGACAGGAACAGGAGTAGCTGCTTACAGCAGAGGGTCTGAAACATGACTGAGGTCCATGTCTCACCGATGGCAAGGTGGTAGGCCGTATCTTCAGCCGGTAGGTCGACGGGATATCGTCCAATGATAACAACATTGTAGCTGGCACCAGGTCGCGCGAGTGCAAGACCACGCATGCCGTTTGTCTCCTTGTTATGTATCGATTGCTTAGCTGCAATGCGTCTTCCAACGTTCTTGCCTACGCCGATGGATCCTGGGTTGTCTGGATCGGTCGTATTCTTGTGGGTCTCCAGATAAATACCTGGATTGGATGAAAGAAACATTGCCACGGATGGCTTGCAGCCGCGTGGTATCTCGCACACTGGCATCTTGCCATACTGCTTTGACGGGCTCAGACATAGCGGCCCATTGGATCTTCTTGATCGTCTGCACGCCTGTGTGTCGAACCCATGCCTTTAGTTTGGTGCCACCAAGCCCAGTCACAGACTGATCTCTTGTTAGCGGCCACCAATGTACCGCAGCGCAGCAAATACCGTAAACATAGAAGCGGAAGCGTGACACGACGCGCCTCTCTAGAAAATTGCTTAGGCCGACCGTGCTTAGATCCTTTCGCACACGTTCTAGCCGTGTCGGTCCCCATGCACCCGCGAAGCGGGTGTTGGACAACCCAGTGATATTGGACACCTCAATAGGGCCACGCTTTCCAACACGCGTATCTTCCATTCAACACGCGTTATCTCATCAATATGGTTGCTTCCATCTATCGTGAAGAAGAGGAGCTCATCAGTGAGGCCGTGCAGTGGGACTGCGACGCGTCAAATCCAGGTCCTGTCAAGCAGGTAGCCGCCAACTGGGGTGTCGATTACCAACGCTTCAGAAGACGACTTCTCGGTCACAACTCACGCAGCACACGGCCGCGTACGCACACGGTGTTGACAGACGATCAAGAAGCTGTTCTTGCAACCTACTTGAGGAGGTGTGACAAGATAGGCGTATCCGCGCGACTCCGGATGGTCCAGATCAGCACAAATTCGATCCTCAAGCGATACCATACTGGACCTAGTTCTTGCATGACTTCGAGGCCTTCAGAAGGCAAGGAATGAAGCCAACAACCATCATAAGCGGCTTCGAGAAGTGTGGTATCTACCCCTTCAATCCGGAGCCAATATTGGCTCGTGCAAGGCAAGACCTAGCTGCTCTTCGATCGAATAAACGAGTCTATCCTATAGAATCGTTACTAGAAGGACAATTCCTCTTTAGGTTCTTCGCTATCTAGCGAGTCTACTTAATAGGTGCGTACGTTATGCCCCGACTCGCTATATCGCTTATAGCGTCGTAGCCTTAGTACTAGCCGAACACTATCTAGCGACTCTCTACTTACTTTCTGCCTCCTAGTATCCTCTAGAGGTATCAATTACGACGCCTTATGGAAGGTTAGAGACCCTCTAGACTAAATAAACTTGCGCTTTCGTGCTTTCCGGTATATAAGGGCCTCGTTAGACTTACGTAGCTTACTAATCTCGCTTTGTATAAGAGCGATCTAATACGCTATCTCTCTACTCCCTCTCTATTACCCTATTAAACGACCTTCCTCTTTCTACTACGCCTTTCTAAACCCGTAACGACGCTCTAAGACGTAATGACACCTATTATAAACCCTGTCTCGTCGAAGTTATAGGTGTCCTAGTTAAGGATGCTATACTTCTCCTTTATATTACGTATAAGTAAGAACTACTTCTCGATAACGTCTAGATCTTCTATTAGGGCTCGCTAACGATCGTATCTACGTGTTATACGAACCTTTAGCTTATAATACCGCCTAATAAACCTGTCTGTCTAATTAAGACTAGCGGGCTTAAGACCCTTCTCTTATAGTAATGAATCGGCTATTACTCATATACTAGCGTTTAATAGCGGGACACTCTAAGATTTAGCTCGAGTATATACTTAAGTATTACCCTCTCTTCTAGCTCTATAAGCTTCTTTGAATTAGGCTCGTAGTCACCCCGAGGAGGTCGTCTATTTAATCGATACCCTAGTATAGTTCGAGACGCGTCGTATACCTTTATAGCAAGTCGATTCGTGATTATCGCGTCGCGTTTCGTGGCCTAGACAGCTAAGGTCAGTTTGGCCTCGTTTAAAGACAATATACGCTATAATAGTAGTTATATAGATATATCTATAGAAGTGGTACAGTTCTTAGCAAAAGTAGCCCGCTCGATAGTATAGTCTGCTCGGTAGTATAGCCCGCTCGGTAGTAAAGTACGTTATATAGATCCCTAAAGTCGTACGTCATTCTGTATAGAATAATTAAGCTAAGAAGAATCGGATATATTATCGCCGTCTCTAGTTAGTACTAGTATAGTTCTCTAACGAAGAGTTCTATAGTCTATATAAGATCCGGAAGGAGCTTATTAGTATTAACAGATATATATTCATTAGCGAGTATATACCGGTTAAGTAGACTACGGCCTAGAGCGATAGCGAGATACATAATCTTAATAATATTATTGCTATTATTAAGATAAAGGTACCTACCTAGTATACCTTTATTAAGGATCTCCTTACTAGCCGTCGTATCTAGTAGTAGTACTATAAGGATCGTAGCTATAAGAATAAGCGCAAGATAAGACGTAAGCGTATTACGACTCTAACTAGTATAATTATAGGATCTATCGCTCTAATTAGTAGTTTATAGTAGTAGAAGGTAGTCGTCTTATTCCTTATTACGAGTAGAGTCGTCCGGCGGGTTATTACTTATCTAAGTAATATAGGTCTCTACTCTTCCTACTAGACTAGATAAATCCTACTTATTAAGAATACTTGTTAAATAGGTACGGATAGATAGTAGCGGGGTGGAGTAAGAGATCAATCTTTAACTAACTAATAGCACGAGCATATAGCAATATATCAGGAACCAATATATTAATTGTGTTAGATGTGTATCTAAGCTAAAGGGGAGAGAAGGTATCTCCCTACAAGCTGAGTTATTGTAGATACCTTAGGCTACTAGATCACTTCCTGATTGTTGACTCCCTTTGAGATGCTACATCTTAACAATACTCGTTATTCAGAATAGCGCTTAAAGGAGCTCGCTAGAACCTAGTATAAGCGTATAGTAGTAACCTATAATAACTTTAACCGCTAATAGAAGCGTACTAAATAGTTATTAAATAACGCTAACTAGGAGATTAATATAACTACTTTGTACGTATTCGTAAACTCTAATATCCTAGAAGGCGGCTTAAAACTAAGTATACTAGATTATAGTAAGGAGCTTAATATAGATAATATTCTAATAGATATTGCCGGAGATATAATAGCCGAGTCTATCGCTCTATAGTATATCGACTAGACTATATACTATCTATTTATAGATAAGGTAGACTAGATCTTTAAGACTACTATAAGCGAAGTAGTACGTCCTTCGAAGCTATCACTTAAGTAGATTCCCAAGTAGTCTACTAATATCTACCTACTACTAGTATCTATATTCGACGAGGTAACCCTATCCGGGTCGTATAGTATACGCGACGATATTTATCTAAAGTTTCTTTAGCTAAATAGAGATACCGACTTCTAGGATATTCTATATATCTATATTGGCGATAATATAACTATCGTACGTATAGAGAGTATTAAGTCCTAATCTATAGAGAGTCGATTACCGTACGACCGTAATAGATAGATACTACTGACTCTAACTAGCTAGTTCTATATATTTATAAAGCGTCCTTACTATCCCTCGATATCGTAGGAGCCTTTGACAACGTCTTATAC
This sequence comes from Fulvia fulva, assembly GCF_020509005.1. Classification (NCBI taxonomy): domain Eukaryota; kingdom Fungi; phylum Ascomycota; class Dothideomycetes; order Mycosphaerellales; family Mycosphaerellaceae; genus Fulvia; species Fulvia fulva. Next base: position 4,594,162 of record NC_063012.1, read on the forward strand.
TAAAGGCTAACATATATCCTAAAATAGAATAGTATCCCCTAGTAGGTAACGAAGTTCGTCTACTCCTTTCTCTAGGAACGGACGATATACCTAGTCCTAGGGAGCTATACGTCCGACTTGGTAAAGGTAGAGGCTAGAATACCTCAGGGATCTACTCTCTCCCCTATTCTATTCCTAATATTTATATCTAATCTAATCCCCCTACTTACCTCTCTATAAACCTTAGTATCGGGATTTATAGACGATATAAGTATTCTAGCCTAGTTAGACTCGACGGAGGAGAACTATCGCCTCCTTAAAGATAGGCATAAGAAATACGAGGAGTAGGTAAATAAATATAGTACCTAGTTCGCCCCTAAAAGGTACTAGCTTATATACTTTAGTAAAGCGAGAACGTACTATAATATAAAGGTATACTAAGTAGCTAATACGCTTACGATAAATTCGAAAGCTATCGCTAAACACGATATATTCGAAAGCCCTTATTAAGGCTATTCTAACGATCTATAAAGTAGGCTACTCCTAGAAATAAGGGAGTCCTACCTTATTTATTTTAAATAGCTTAAAGTTCTCTTTACCCTATTTCTTTAGCTCTAAACGCCGTGGAGGTGCTTAGCTACATTAGTTAACTCCTAGGTAATAGTAGCCTAGGCTACGGTACTACCGGCACCTACGGCTCTATAGGCGAAGCTCCTCTAAGACAACTAGTAGCAACTTATAGAGGACGTAAAAAGTATAGAAACTAACGATTAGCTCCTATACCGGTCTCTATAGGTAATGATTACTTAGCTACATACGGCGCTAGTACTATCGTATTACCGAGGGTAATAAGAAATAAGGACGACGTCTTAGGCGATTAATAAGACCACCCGGATTTAATACCCCTATAGCTAGGTATCGGTCGCGGTATCGATACTAGGCCCCCGCCTAACGTACAATATAGTTACGATCCGTATTATAGTAAAGGAAGACTAGGCCGAAGTTACGAAGCTATTGAATAAGGAGCTCGCCTAATGAATTAATTAACTAGGGGTAGTCGTAGTGAACTAATAGTCTAACGGTACTCTATAGATCTATACTAGCTCTACTACTACTAGGAGGTACCTAGAGGTATAGCTATAGTAGGCATCTAAGGTTACGGTATTAGCGAAGGTCTTAACGAAGTAATTTACGATCCTAGTCTACGATATACCTAAAGAGTTCGACCTAACTAACTAAGGTTACCTACGTACTCTCTAAGAGGACAACCCGGTCACTCTTAACTCTCTAATCTAGAAGGCTACTTGGCTCTATAGGAAATGGCTAGAAGGTAAGAAGGCCTTAGCGCTAATTATATAGCTATAAGACGCGAAAGCGGCGGATCTAGTAATAGAACAAGGCCTAATCTAGTAATATAGCCTTAAGATAGTCAAAAAGTACTCCTTATCCTTTCGTGTCCTCTAATACTTTAAATGCTAATAGTATAGACACTAGTCCTATACCTATATAAATAAGTAGGCCTACTCGAACTATATAGGAGACTATATATCTAGGGACTATATATCGGCTACGAGACGGTACGCGAACTGTCCGGGGTACTACCTATCGTATAGCGCGGAATACCTAGAGCGGAAACTAGCGAAAAATAAGGCAATTATAAATAGAACCGTCGCCCTAAGATTCTACGGCGACCGTAAGGCTAGTCTATACCGGGACTAGCTAGCGGCGGTTAGGTATAAGCGCCCTAGGGCCGAGAATAATATAAAGGATACGTAACCTAGGGCGTACGGGAGGCTACGTACTCTACTAGTTATAGCGAGGGAATCTAACTAGGCCCGGCTCCCCTTTAGTATATAGCCAATAGGCGTAGACTAGGACGTATAAGGTAGTAGGATATAGGACATTATAGAGAAAATGATTATCGATTACGATGACTAGCCTCGACACGCTTAGCATTATCTAGTATAACGTTAACTATAACGTACTTTACTACCGAGCGGGCCACTTTTGCTAAGAACTATACCACTTCTATAGATATAGCTATATAACTACTATAAACTATTGATATGTCTTTAAGGGACACGATGATAGCGATCGCAGGAAACGACCAGGAGCAGGAGAGTAACGAGTGGAAGGAGGTCTGCAGGAAGGCAGAAACAATGGCAATGGCAGGAGATGGCGAGCACCCAGAAAGAGCACTTAAGGGGATGATTTTGGAGCTCCTTGGAGGGCTAAAGGCACTAAGGAGCCAAACAGGACAAATCATTAACAGGACAGTAGCAGCAGCAGCAAAGAAGAGGACACAGGAAGGCCAGAAACCAAGCCAACCAACCTGGGCAGCAATTGCATCCCAAAACCCTCCCCCCCCGAAAACAGCTATCAAGATCTACATTTCCGACCAGCAAGAGCAGAAAGAGATTGAGGGCCTGTCAGGCAAGGAGATCATACAGAAGATTGGGATACAAGGCATCATTGGAGCCAGGAAAGAGAAGGGAGGTGTCCTTAAGCTGTTCACAGCACAGGAGCAAGACAGGAAGAGGCTAGCGACACAGAAGGAGTGGACAGTCAAACTAGGCAAGACGGCTAAGGTCTCACACCAACAAAATATGGTTATTGCCCATAGGATGACCACAAAGTTTGACATTGAAGGAGACCTTAAGAGGCTGCAGGACCAGAACCAGGCTGTATGCCCAGGGCTACAGATCATAAAAGCAGCATAGGTCAACAGAAAGACAAAGGACACAAAGAGAGAGTCTTCTCTAGTGCTCTGGATAGGCACTGCAGAACAGGCAAACACCGTGCTTGACAAGGGCATCTTCTGGGAATGTGAAAGAATGGACACAGAAATCTATAGAAGCACCCACAGACTACTGCAATGCTTCAAGTGCCAACAGTATGGTCATATCTCTACTAGATGCCCAAGCCAAAAGGACACTTGTTCCCACTGTGCTGGTAGCCACAAAGTACAGAATTGCACAGCCCCAAAGAGTGAAGCCAGATGTGCATGCTGTGGAAAGAAACACCCTTCCTGGTCCCAAGACTGCACAGCTAGGATTGAGGCAAAGAGGAGGGCAAGAGAAGCCAGGATCAACACCCCTATCAGATTCCAGACAGGGACAATCACCCAAGAACCCCTAAGGACTGTCTACAACCCTCTAAAAAGAGGCAGAACAGAAGAGACCATACAGGCCCAAGGCCACCCTGCCATAGGTAGACCAAAATCAATTGTGGTTGCAGGAAGAGACCCGTCACAAAGCAGGCTCAACCTTACCACAATCCCAAATAGCAGCCAGCAGCAGGAAGCACGAGAAGACCAGCAGGAGACCAGCATGGATGAGTCATGATTGAGACACCCAATCTTACCACTATCCAGTACAATGTCAACAAAAGCCAGCACAAGGTCCAGAGAAGCTTTCTCCAAGCACTGGACCCAAAGAAACACCTAGTCATTGCAGTCCAGGAACCTTGGATTAACAGCAAATCTAACAGACCATCTACTGCTAACGACCCAAGGTATCACACACTCCTAGCCAAACAAGGCACCCCTAGAACATGCATGTACATCAGCAAAGAGATGGCAACAGACAGCTGGGAACAAATCCAACAGGAAGGGGGAGACATCACCTCAGTCAGACTCAACACCAACCAAGGCAGCATCCACATCCACAGTGTATACAACCCACCCCCTAGCTCCAGAAGCAGCACCCAGCTGGGCACACTACAACAGCTGCCAGACATCTTGCAGAGTGACTCCCAACACATCGTGCTGGGAGACTTCAACTTGCACCATCCTACATGGGGATCAGACTTTGCACCTGCCTATCACTTCCTAGCTAACAGACTCCTCTCCACTACCCAAAGCAACAACATGCACCTAGTTACCCCAAAGGGCCTAACTACCTGGTCACAGAGAGCAAGCTCAAGCACCATTGACCTGTGCTTTGCATCACATGACCTGCAGCAGAAGGTCACCAGATGCTGGGTTAACCAGGACTTGGAGTCCTCATCAGATCACCTCCCAATTCAGGTGGAGTTTGAAACACAGACACAGCAGGAAGGAGACCTAGAACCTCAGCTGGCCTGGAAGGCAGCCAACTGGGAACAGATCAGACAAGACCTGGAACAGAAGCTAGCTGGACTAGAGACCAGGAGACTGGAAACAGCCTTAGACATAGACCAAGCAGTGGCAGAACTGGTTAGAACAATGCAGGAAACTGCAGCAGCCCACACTAGAGAAAAGAAACAGTCACTGTACCAGAAGCCATTCTGGACAAAGGAATGCTCAGAGAAGGTCAAGGCAGCCAGGCAGGCCAGGAGAGCCCTTACCCAGAGTCACTCCCAGGAAGCATGGGACAGATACAACCAGGCAACCAGAGACAAGAAGGCCCAGATCAAGAGGGACAAGATGCTGGAGTGGAGGTCAACAGTTGGATCCATTACCCAGAATCCTGAGAAGATGTGGAAACTAGCAAAGTGGGCAAGACAACCCACACAGGACAGAAACATGCTGCCCCAGTTTCCAAACATTGAAGACCAGGAAGGAGTAATCCAACACACTCTCCCAGGAAAGGCACAGGCATTGGGGAAACATTTCTTTGGCACACAGGTAGAAGCTGACCTGCAGGATCTGGAGGGCAGTGTGTATCCAACACCACTAGAGCAATCCTGCACAGTGGGAGAGGGAGAGATCAAGAGCATCATTAAGACACTCTCAGGAAACAAGGCCCCAGGACCAGATGGGATTCCAGACTTGTTCATCAAGACATGCAAGGACCAGATCTCCCCTGCACTGTCAAACATCTTTTCACAGTGCATGGTCCAAGGACACTGCCCTAAACACTTCAAGGAGTCACTGACTGTGGTCTTGAGAAAACCACAGAAAGAGGACTACACAAAGCTAAAGGCATACAGACCTATTGCCTTGCTCAACACACTAGGCAAACTCCTGGAAAAGATCATAGCAGAAAGGCTGACAAACCTAGCTGAAGAACATGGAATCCTTCCTGAAGAACAGATGGGAGGCAGGAAACAAAGATCAACACTAACAGCTGTGGAACTTATCACAGAGCAGATCAAGACCCTATGGCACTTTGGGAACAACAAAGCAGCCACACTCCTCTCACTAGACATATCAGGAGCCTTTGACAATGTCTCACACCAGAGGCTGATCCACATCCTGAAACAGAAGGCTATCCCCAACTGGACAGTCCAGTTCATCCAGTCCTTCCTCAGAGGTAGAACCACAAGACTAAGACTGGGCAGATACAAATCTGACAGCATGCCTACAGAGACAGGAATCCCACAGGGATCAACAATGTCTCCAATCCTGTTTCTCCTCTTTATAGCAGACCTGCCAGCAAAGCTAAACTCTAGAAACACATCAACCTCAGGGTTTGTGGATGACACAAACATCCTAGCCTGGTCAGACAGCACAGAAGAGAACTGTAGAATCTTGCAGAAGAAACACGAGGAATGTGAGGAATGGGCCAGGAAACATGGAGCCAGATTTGCCCCAGAGAAGTATCAACTCATCCACTTCAGTAGAGCCAGAAACAGACACAATATGCAAGCCCCAATCACCATTCAGGGACACACAACAGAACCCTCAAGTGAATTAAGGGTGCTAGGAATATGGCTGGATCCAAAGCTTAGCTGGGGACCACAGGTCAAGAAAGCACAGGCAAGAGCAGACAACAACAGGCAATCAATTGACAGGCTTACAGCCTCCACATGGGGAGCCACATTTGCGAAAGCAAAGGTTATGTACAAGGCCGTTGTGAAGCTAGCCATGCTATATGGGGCCCAGATCTGGTCAGCCCAAGACAAGATCCCAAAGAGAATTGCAGATCCCATCAGCAGAGCCCAAGCCTCCTGTCTGAAAAAGGTGCTTGGAGCATACAAGTCAACTCCAACAAGGGTGGTCGAAATGGAGTCTGGCTCCCCACCAGCCAAGCTCTACCTTCAAGGGTTGAGATACCAGTATGCAGGAAAGACGTCTGCATACCCAGCCCAGCTAGTAATCCAGAAGGCAGTCAACAAAATCAGGAGCCAGTGCACAAGAAGGCACAGACAAGCAAGACCCAATCCAGCCCCACAGAAGCAGCAGGACCTGCAGAAGTTCAAAGAACTAACAGAACAGCTGCACCTAGCCCAGCAGGAACAGGACAGAAGGGCTCAAGGGAGAGGATCAGCAGCCAGCCAAGGGAAGAAGCAACAGTCTCTAGCTGAAAGGATGGCAGGACTCCTCTGGAAGACTGAATGGACAAGAACCCCACAGAGGCCAGGAACCCCAAAGGCACTCCAACAGTTTGGTAGCCACAACTACCTACTGTACTCAGACCTGACCAGGTCAGAAGCAAGCATAGCAATACAAATCCGCTCTGAACACATCGGAGTCAGGGCATACCTGCATCAGAGAAAAGTCCCAGGTATCGAAGACAAGAGTTGCCCATGCGGCTACCTGTCCCAGAATGTCGAACATAGACTTCTGGTTTGCAAAGAATGGAGTACAGGGAGAGGTGAATGGAGGGCAAGGGCAAGGAACAGAAACTTCTAAGCCATGATCAGCAATAAGGGAGACCTCCAGAGAATTACAAGGTGGATCATCCACCAAGGATTTTTGGAGCAGTTCTCTCTTACTAGGGAAACAGAGAGATGGATTGAGGAGAGAAAGAAGGAGGAGGAGAGCAGGAAGAGGGGGACAACTCCAGGGTTGCAGACAAGGTAGTCAGAGGCTAACCACCATGACACTAGTGCACCCTAATGGAAGGAAAACTGAGAACTCATAGCAAGGAAGCTATTAGAGAAGGAGAGGAGGTTTTTACCTAGGAATAGGTTTCCTACCTTATGCAGTAACATATATAGACATAAACCCGCATGGGCCGGAGGGCACCACAACGGGTAAATAAATTATCTATCTATCTATATAGAAGGAAAGTCCCGGACGTATATAGCCTAGTATACTAGTATAACTACCCGTTATAGAACCCGGAGTATATAATACTACGGTGCCCGTAATAGGTAGAAGGACGAGGCTAGTAGAGAGCTAAGGTAGTAAGACGCGACTACTAGTTAATCGTAACGGACAAGCGAGACGTAAGACGGATAGTATAGTAGATACTATAGTAGGGCTTTCTTAAACAGTTTACGCTAGCTAGCGAGACGGAGGAGTAAATAGAGAAGAGGCGGGAGGTTAAGGGGGTGTAGATAGGGTAGTCATTAGGGTAGGCCTATAATACTAGTATACTATTAATAAGGAAAACACGAAAGAAGGTAAGGTTAAGAACGTATAGGAGAGGAGAGGGGTTTTCACTTTATAATACGAGTTTCCCCTTTATAACTAGAAGTAGATAGTATAGCTATATAGACTAATAGGCTCTATAATAGTATAATAAACAATATATATATATATATATATATATATACTACCTTACGAACGGTTATAAATAGTACTATCTCCTATAGTATACGGCTTATCGTAGTAAAGGCGTTATCCGGACCTTTAGCGCCCTCCTTCTTACTAACCTAAGCCTAGGTAGTAAAGGCCTTCTTATAGATAGCGCGAATAATAGTAAGACAGGTCTACGGCTTTATCTTACGTACTACGTCCTTAATCTTCTTAATACGGACTTTACCTAGCGAAGTATTAAACTAAAGTAGCTTATAGTCGAGCAGCTCTTAAATAAATAGAGTATTTACTCTAGCGCGAAAGCTACGGAAGATAATACCTAAGGTAATAAAGTACTTAGGCTTTTAAGGATTCTCTATACTATTAATACGCTACTAGTGTATATTATCGGATAGATAATAGTTAAGCTTCTAGTCCTCGGAGTTAATATCCTAGTAAGTACGTAGTAAGGTATAGTAATTATTTATAAAGGTATAAACTAGCTAACCGGTACTAGAAGTAACTAGCTATTCTTATCGTACGGTAGCTCGCTCTTAATAGCCTAAGCCTTTATACTCTATATTCTAATAATAGTTATATTATCGCTAATATAGATACGTAGGATATCGTTAAAATCCCGGTTACGATCGAGTCTAAGAAAGTTAAGATAGATATTATCGCGGACCTTAACTAATCTAGCTATAGTAACCTCGTCGTACCTTAATATTAGTTATAGATAACTCTCGGCAGGCTTGTCGTTACTAATATACTCTATATTAGGCTACGGGTTCTATTAACGTACTATTTAAGTCCTAGACTATATAATACGGGTTATAGTACCTTAACTATATAAGCTTACAGACAGAATAATAAACGACGGGGCGATAGCGTCGTAAAAGTAAAGAGCGCCCTTAACTCGATAGGATAAGGTCCTATTATATATACCGATAATACTATCGAATAGCGGAGGACGAAGAGCGACGCGCGGAGTAACGACGCGCCTAGGAGAAGCGGAGGATAGCGACTAAATATTATAACGACTATAGTAACTATAAGCCGCTAACTAAAAGAACTAGTATACAAAATATAGTATAGAAACGGTAGATTATACCGCTGTCGTATACGAAATTATAGCTCCCCTCGCGAACGCTAATCTGCCCTAGGAACGCGTAATCCGTAGCCTCCTCGAGACTTTAGCTAAAGTAATCTAGGAGCTACTACGGGCTACGAAGACGCTAGCGCTAGTAAAAGACGTAACAAACGCCGACCTCCTACGGGAGATCTAAGCGCTTAGAAGAGCTAGGCCGGCGATATATACCTAAGCGGCTATAGCGGCTATAGAGTAACCGACGTACCGCGCTAGGCTAGTCTAGCGCGAGGTTACGATATATATTAATAACCTCGAAGAAAGAGAGCGGGGAGCGGTACTCTCGTACTAACGCCTCGTAGAGTAGGCGCGCTAGGCTAGTAAGTAGGACATTATCGTAGCCTAGAAGCTTAGGAGCGGAGACGTACGGTATACGCTCGTAACTATAGTAGGGAGATCGACGCTTCTATAGAACGTAGCCTAGGCGGTCGAGGTACTAAATACGAAGAGCGTAATACCGGTCGCGCTAGTATACTAGGCCCTTATATACGGTGTCTAAGTCGATACCTTCCTAGCGGATACTAGCCCGGTAGCGATAGGAGCGGTAATCGCGAAGGATAACTAGGCTACTATCCTAGGCCTCGTTATTACCCGGGCGTACTAGATAAAGAATCCGGAATAAATAGAGCGGAAATACTTATCGCTCGTAATCGCGTTTAAGTATAACGGCTAGAGGGCCTAAGCCGTAGAGAAGGGACTAGGCCTCGCCTACTCGTACTACTACGTAGAGAAGTATAACTATATCTATATAGTAACCTAGTACTTCCGGTACTAGAGATTTAGGTATACTATAAAATACTACTAACGGGAGACCTAGTATAGCTACTACGCGATAGCGTATAATACCCGCGACTACCTCTAACCTAAGATAAGTAGGTACGCTAACTACGGTAGACGCTATAAGGCGTAGATAGTAGGTATAGAGTAAAGAGGTAGGCGGTAGAGTAGGCGGTAGGAGCGCGTCTAGGCGTACGATAGGTAGGAGAAATAGCGACCGTATTATACCGACCGAAGGTCGATACCGACAGTTTCTAGCTAGTTATAGAAGAGGGTAAGAAGAGGCGACTAAACAGCGATAGACGCCTAGTATACGGAGTAGGTCGACTAGCGCTTACCGACCCCCGGGCTTAGGCCCCTAGATAGACGCGCCTCGATACGACGATATTCCGCCCTTACGGAGGTAACGTACCTCTACTAGTAGCCCCGGTAGCGGTAGCGGCCCCGCGATAGGATAGCGAGGGCGGGGACGGCGATACCTAACCGCGGAGGTAGAACGGAGAACTATAGCTAATATAATAGTCTAACTATAAATAATACGCTTACCTAGCTAACTATCGTATAGTATAACGCTAATTAGAGTAAGGATAAGGCCTAGAAGCCGCTACTTAGCCTCCTATACCCTAGCCGATACTACGTAGTCGCTATCTAGGAATAGTAGACGAACGGGAAGACGATACTCGGAGACCCGACGTACTACCTCGTAGTCCCTAAAGGTAACTAGCCGGTAGCGCGGGTCTACTTCTACGTAAGTAAAGAAATCGCGATAATAACGTAGACGACCTATACCTACTCTAGCGACGTAGCTTCGCTACGGCTACGCCTTACTAACGGTAAAATAGTAGCTATCTATAATACCTATAACTAGTACTATATACCGGGCTCGATAGAAGACAATAGCTAGTCGGCTACTCTCTACTAGCTCTAAGGAGCCCTCTAATAGGACGCCGATATATATATCCTAGTCGGTAATCTTAATCTCTACTACCCGAGATAGAAAGGGGATAGCGTACTCTCGACCTATAACGCCGCTAATATACTTATCGGCCTAATAGAAGTATCCGGCCTTAACCTCGTACTCCTAGTAGGTATAGTTACGTACTAATAGTATAATACGACCTAGACGCTTAACCTAACCTTCGCGACCTAATAGTTAGCCTAGCGGATAGTCTTCTACGATACGGACCTAGAACTCGATACCGGCTACCTAGACTACCTAGCTATCCGTATAACGTTCAATATAGCGTACCTATAAGCGCTACTAGCCCTCGAACCGCGGCCCTAGTAGAAGTATATAGACTAGAAGGAGGTTAATAAGGCCCTAAAGGAAGGAATAACGGCCCTCCTACCGCCGGTACTTCTCTACTTAGAGGCGGAACTCGACGCGGTAGTAGAGAACCTATAGTAGTATATCGCGGGAGTAATCCGGGATAGGATCTCCTAAGTCCGACCCTCTAAGTACGCGTCGCTAGCCTAGTTATAGGAATACGTAGACGTAGTCTGCTCTACGGTAGCGGCGAGGCGCTAGTAGAAAGAGACGAAATAGGACGCTATATATACCTAATACTACTAATAAGATAACGAGAAGAGTAGGATTATCCGGCGCTAGGGTAATATCGCGTAGCGCGACGCCGTTAGGGAAGCTATAGGAGACTAGAGTAAGGTCTAGAAGCTCGCTAAGTAGGCGCGTACGAGAAAGCCGGGGACGCCGCCGCTACTACTATAATTCCCGCCTATCTATAAAAGATAAGGGATCCTCTAGGAAACCTAGTAAGGTAGAGCTAACGTATTAGTAGAAGCGTTCTTCCCTCCTCTAGTTACGGCTCGGCTCGACAATATCGAGGGCTTCGTATACCTAATAGAGCTCGAGACTAGCTAAGAGGTAATAGAGGCGGAGATACTAATAGTACTAAAAGTAGCGCAACTAGATAAGGCCTCTAGACCGGATAAGATCCCGAATCGATTCCTTAAATACTACCGCTAGACGCTCGCCCCGTACCTCGCGGAGCTATTTATAATATACCTCCGGTAGTCCTATATACCGACCCCTTTCCGATACTCGAGTATAGTCGTCCTCCGTAAGGAGGGTAAGGCTAGATACGACGTCGGGAAGGCCTACCGCCCGATAGCCCTACTAAGTATATCGGGAAGGCGCTAGAGCGTATCGCGGCCGACTATATCTCTAAGCTAGCCGAGGAGTACTAGCTCCTCCCGGCCGAGTAGATAGGAACCCGGCTAGTACGGTCTACTACGACAGCCCTAGAACTCGTTACGGAGTAGGTCTATATAATATAGGTAATAGGCCGATAATGTCACGGCCGCTCTATAAGAAGAGGATTCGAATCTGATCACGTGACCCCTGATTACGTAGCCCGGATGACTAAGCTCGGCCCGATACCGACGCCCGACACCTCGGTCTTTAAGTATAGGCCTCGTTCTTAGACTCTCTTCTCTCTTTAGCTATCGACTTCGTTAATACTACCCTCTTATACCCTTGTCCTATAGTCTCGTAATACTTCGATAGCTTATATTAAGGACGCTACTATATTTAGCGCCGCTTAAGACTCTAGAAATCGCGACATTACGACTCCTTAAAATCCCCGACTCGTACTAGCGTAAAGGTAGCGTAGTACTTTCTCTTTCTCTCTAGATTAAGACGCTAAGAGGGCGTATTACTATATTATAGCTAGGCTATAGGGTACCGGTAGCCCTAGCGGCGGCGGCGGCGCGAATACTTAACGTATTAAGCGCCGCGCGCGACTAACTCGAAACTTAGAACTTTTTACGCAATCCGATTAGTATACCTAGTCCGACGACACCGTCCTACTAGATCTATTTACTAAGTACGCTAATAATAAACGCGCGGTTCTTAATAGGCTCCTAGAAGAGGAGGAAGGAGAGGATACCTAACCCGAAATTATAGATACTTTTGACCCCGTAGTATTGCTCTACGAGAGCGATATTATAGACCACCTCGATAAGAATAGGTCAACCGACAATACTCGTAAGGACTTTGCTATTAACTATATAGACGACCGCGGTCGTACCGGGATATACCGTGTCCTACTCGACTAACTACGGTTACTTAACGCGACTTAGTTTTACGACTACGTCTAGAACTAACTAGAGGCAATTGCCTACGCCCTTCGTAAACTCGAGGCTAATCACCGCTAAGCTGTCCTAGATAGGGCGGCGCTATATTAAGCTAACGAGCTAAATAAGAAGTTTAAGGGAGTATAGACCGAACTATAATATACGGAAAAGTATAAGTAGGAATGTAAGTAGGACCTAGAACAAGCTAATAAAGACCTTATAAAGGCTAACTAGGACGTCACTAAGTATAGGAAGCAGGCTAATAACTAATATAGCTCTACTAAGAGAGCCGAAAAGGAGGTCGATATATTTAAGGTTAAAGTCGCTAAACTAGAAACACTCGTACCGGACGACTCCGCCCCTACGGCTACCGACGTAGTAGGGCTATAGTAGACTATTGCTACGCTTAAATAGGATCTCGAGGAAGCTAGGCGTAGCCGCACTACCGAGAAACCTAAGGAGCGTAGCGCCCGCTCCCTCTCTAAGTTACGACGTCGACGCGGCGATAGACTAGCTAAAAAGCCCGCCGAATAACCCGCTACGAAGCCTACGCGGAAGTAACGTAAGGAGTGATTCGCTAATAACTCCTCTAACCCCGATTCCTCCGACTCGTCCTTAGACTCTAGTTCCGATTTCGAAGAGCGTCTACGCCGTAAGAGTAAGGGTAAGGATAAGAGATCGAGAAAGAGATAAGAGACCGTTATCGTTAATAACGACGACTTTGAGATTATAGATAGTAGCGTAGATATCGTACGCTATGACCGAACTATACTAGAAGACTTTAAGACGAGTTCCCGTGTCGAAGTACCTAAACCTAAATTCTTAGGAGAGAATATAGGTAGTAAAGACTCGCCGACACTTAATAAGTAGACTACTTAACTCGGTAATAAGCTTGCCGCCTCTATCTTTAAGGACGTGCTATCCACCCTATGTTTCGTATAAGAAACTACTATAGGGTTAGTATACTCTATACTCCGTAGTTATATTTCCTAGAAGATCGTCTTCTCTAAGATTCCCTCCGCGAGCCGGCTATTTAAGAGCGTAAAGAAATGCCTACGTTTCCTAGATAAGAACTTTAGCGACTATAATCCCGAGGGTACCACGCGTAATAATATAGACACGTTGAAGATAGTAGAGAATAACATATTCTCCGAGTTCTATACTAAGTTCTAACGTAAGCGCGCCTAGCTCCTATAAGGCGCGAGCCGTAAGTACGAGGTTATCGATCTTAAGAAGAAGCTAAGCTTTAAGTACCGTAATCGACTAGTCCTACTACCTAACGCGAAGTCGGTTAAGGAGCTTACTCGGTAATACTACCGCCTAGAGAGCGAGCTAGCTTAACTTAAACACGACCTACTACGTACTAAGAACGACGAGAAGAAGGACAAGAAGACGACTATACCTAAGGGTAACGGTACGGTATCGGTACCTCCTATAGTAGGGTAGATTATACTACTAATACTCCCTTTAGATAACGGTATACCTCTCGGCCGCTCTCCTTATACTAATTAGCCGCTCCTTCCGTAGAAGGACCGCCCTAATTAGTATAAGAACCTTATATAACTTACTTAAGATTAGCGTACTTAGACTATCGCTAGCGGTAGCTACCTACGCTACTAGGGTACCGGCTATATCTTAGGCGCCGCCGGCTACCTACTTGACCTATACGAGCGTATTAAGAAGAAGGCTAATAATAACGGCCTTACGGTCACTAAAGTACCGGCGGGAAATACCTAAGCTATCATTTGAGCGTAATAGATAATAGTCCGCCCTAGAAAGTCTTATACTAGAACTAATACCCTTACGAACCTTATAAATATACCCGTAACGTATAGGCGTTTTCCTTGTAAGCCCGAGCGAGTACGCCCTCTTCTATAGAAGTAGATAAAGGACCCGAAGTCTCGTATTACTTTGTAGTAGAGGGTAGGGCAAATAGAATATATAGATAGATAGATAGATTTGTTATTCCCCTATTCTAGGACCCTATTCGGCCTATATAGGTATATATCTATTGTTATATATAAAGGGAAACCCGAATAGGTAAAAACCCTTCCCGCCTCCGACTACTCCTTATCTAGATTAGCTTTCCCTCTAAACGTATATAGTCTATATTACTACCCCGTTAGCCCCCGCTCCTAGCCGGTCTCGTCGCGCTACGCCGTATCCTCTCTTCCTATACTACTCCTACTAGGCGGTACTATTCTAGCTAGCCCTTCTCTAGTATCTAGTTCGTAATACGCCGTAGGTCCTTAACGTTATTAAGAAGTGTACTAATCGTCCGGTTCCTCGCCTTTACTATCTACTCCCCCCTTCCTAGCGACTACCTCTAATAGACAAGGAGTACGTACCGTACGTTCTAGGAGTATTAGCCGTAGGGGTAGCTAGTATTCGTGTATCCTAGAACCTTCCTCTATAATAGGTACCCCTAGAGGCCGATGTGTTCGCTTTGTAGTTAGGTTACTATACTACTCTATACCCTCGGAAGGCGGTAGTAGATAAGCTTCGGGGGGTGCTTAACCGCGGATTTCGTAGCTAACTATTCCTTAGGTCGTCCCGCTAGCTAAGGGCGTCTACTATACCCTACACCCTAGTTGTTCTACCTCTCTTTCTATAGTTACTCTATAAACGATTTCTTACCTTCCTATTATATTACTAGCTATTCGTCCCTTACTCGGTAGTTCGGCTCGTTTCCGGGTCGAATGCCCTTATACGCTAGTACTAATTCGCGGGCCCTTACGACTATACTAGCGATGACCTTCTATACTAGGTACTATGCCGACTTGCCTAAGTAGGAGATCCGTAGTCCCTAGATATATAGGTCGATCGGCGGTATAGCGGTCTCGTACTTAGGTATCCTTATTAGTATCGACTTATATACCCCGGGAACCTTCCTTAGGCATTTGTTTTAGATCTTTGCTAGCGGCGCGACGAGTCCCTTTAATAGGTAGGCCCTCTCGCCTAAGGACTATACTTAGCTACTATAGGTAAGGACTAGCCGTATAATAGCCGTATATAGAGGTCGTAACTACCGAAAGTCCGCCCTCTATATAAACGTAGTAAGCCTCTAGTATAATACTATATTCTGTTTAGCTTTTCCTAATATTACCTATACGTACTTCCTCTACCGTAGCGCCGGGTCTACCTATAGTCCGAGGATCCTAAGCTAATTTACCGGGTTAGTCGTATACCTCTATATCTAGATAGAAGCTTATATATTATAGAACCGTAGCCGGTACGTAAAGTATATTAGATTGTACTTTTCTAGGGTAAACCGAGCCCCGTACCTCCTAGCCTAGTCCTCGTAGATCTTATACTTCTCTTTTAGTAGCCTATAGTTCTCCTTAGTCGAGGAAGACTACGCCAGGATGTTCGTGTCGTCTACGAAGCCGCTCGTAGCGGTGTTTTAGGATTCTAGGGCTAGGAGTAGCGTCGCTATAAAGAAGAGGAATAGGATAGGTACTAGCGTTAAGCCTTACGGGATTCTAGTATAGACTACTTAGTATAGGCTTTCGTACTAACCGACTAAGATCGACGTACTACGGTTTTAGAGGTAGGACCGTACGAAGTTAAGAAGCTACTTAGGGAGTCCTTCGACCTTAGGATATAGAGTAGCCGCGGGTAAAACACGTAGTCGAAGGCTCCCGATATGTCTAGACTAAGTAAGGATGCCACCTTGTCCCTATTCTTATACTCGATAGCCTTTACCTAAGAGGTAATAAGTTCTATCGGGGATAGCGTCGATCGCTATAGGCGCGTACCTATCTAGGTGTCCGGGAGTAGGGAGTATTCCTCTACCGCCTCGGAGAGTCTCGTTATAACTACCTTCTTAAGCGCCTTCCTAAGAGTATTAAGGAGCGTAATTAGACGGTACGACTTTATCTACGTATAGTCTTCCTTTTACGGCTTACGTAGGACTACTATCGCCGATTATTTAAATACTATCAGGTAGTGTCCGGTCTATAGGTAGGCGTTAAAGATCGCTACGACTACTAGGGCTAGTTAATCTCTATACTTCTTTCGTAGCTCGTTTAGGATCCTATCCGGCCCCGGGGCTTTCTTTACCGGCAACTTCCTTAGTATAGCGGCAACTTCTCCCTCGGACACCTCCTATTAGACCGCGATGCTAGGGGCTAGGGGAGTAGAGCTGTTTATGTCGCTTAGATCAGCCTAGACTAGGGGCGGGAAGAACTTGCTAGCTAGTAGACGCGCCTTGGCCTCGGGGTCGCTAACTAGGCCACTAGGCGATTATAGCGCTAGGATAGAGAAGGAGGGGCCCTATATAGGGTCCTGTCGGGCCCATTTCGCTAGCTTCTACATCCTCTCTAGCTTACCGGCAATTTCTTCTACTATAGCCCTCTAGCCGACTACTTTCTCCCTCCGTATTATAGCTTTCTTCTATTAGTATACCTCCCTATATACGTTTAAGGCCTCCTCGCTATAGCTGCTCGTCTATACCTAGCGGGCTCTCCTTACTTCTCTTACTACCGTAGTATACTTCGGCGTCTAGTATAGTTTAGACTATGTCGTTAGTTAAGTAAGCGGAACGTGAAGTAAGGTCGCTTTTCTTATTTCGTCTATTAACCCTTAGACTTCCTCGTCTATCTCGTCTTTACTATTATATTACTACTACGCGATCTAGACTAGCCTCTCGGAGTCGTCGAGGTACGCCTAGATATTAGCCTAGTAGGCCTTTCTCTAGTTTAGCTTAGGGGTTCTCGCTAGTATATATTATATCTATATTGTAGTAGAGGTCCTGACTAGTATATAGTCTAACGACGCCTCGAGTTTATGTTCGATCCTATAGTAGTTTACTATATAGTAGTGGCTATCTAAGATCTAGGAGAGGTCGATCGTGCCTTAGAGCCCCTCTCTCTTCTAGGTACCTAGGTCCTTCGGGGTATTAAGGGCAATTGCGTTACTCGCTATCAAGTCGAGTACTTCGTCGGCTATAGGGTACGGCTATATAAGGCTTTCCTAGGAAGGGTAGTATCTATTAAAGTCTCCTACTACGATATAGTACCCTTGTCTCTTAAGCGTACTATCTAGGTGTCTATAGACCCTAAGGTCGCGGCTAGACCTCGAGGCTAGCGGTTGTATATATAGGTTGTATATCTAGGTGCTACCTACGTAGAGGGAGGTAATATCGCCCCCGCCTTCTTCGTCTACGTAGTACACTACCTCCTAGTCGGATTCTAGTATGTCCTTACTAATATAGAAGCACGTACGGGGTTTCCCGTCGCCTTATAGGTATGTCGTATAGCCTAGTAACTTGTAGGTCGTTAGTCTCTTATAGTGCGAGTTAATCTATAGCTCCTAGATCACTAGGACGTAGTCGACGTACGGGTCCGCCTCGTATAGGAAATAGTTCTAGACTATATCCTTACTATAGTTAACGGTATACTAGATAATACTAAGCGTATCGAGGCTAGTTATCGTAATCGATAATTATTTTCTCTATAATGTCCTATGTCCTACTACCTTATACGTCCTAGTCTACGCCTATTAGCTATATACTAAAGGGAAGCCGGGCCTAATTAGATTCCCTCGCCGTAGCTAGTAGAGTACGTAGCCTCCCGTACGCCCTAGGTTACGTATCCTTTATATTATTCTCGGCCCTAGGGCGCTTATACCCGACCGCTACTAGCTAGTTCCGGTATAGGCTAGCCTTACGGTCGCCGCAGAACCTTAGGGCGACGGTTCTATTTGTAATTGCCTTGTTTTTCGCTTGTTTCCGCTATAGGCATTCCGCGCTATACGATAGGTAGTACCCCGGATAGTTCGCGTACCGTCTCGTAGCCAATATATAGTCCCTAGATATATAGTCTCCTATATAGTTCGAGTAGGCCTACTTGTTTATATACGTATAGGTTTAGTGTCTATACTATTAGTATTTGAAGCATTAGAGGACACGAAAGGATAAGGAGTGCTTTTCTACTATCTTAAGGCTATATTACTAGATTAGGCCTTATTCTTCGCTAGATCCGCCGCTTTTGCGTCTTATAGCTATACTATTAGCGCCGAGGCCTTCTTACCTTCTAGCCATTTCCTATAGAGCTAAGTCGCCTTCTAGATTAGAGAGTTAAGAGTGACCGGGTTGTTCTCTTAGAGAGCACGTAGGTGACCTTAGTTAGTTAGGTCGAACTCCTTAGGTATATCGTAGACTAGGATCGTAAATTGCTTCGTTAAGACCTTCGCTAATACCGTAACCTTAGATGCCTACTATAGCTATGCCTCTAGGTGCCTCCTAGTAGTAGTAGAGCTAGTATAGATCTACAGAGTACCGTTAGACTATTAGTTCACTACGACTACCCCTAGTTAGTTAATTCGTTAGGCGAGCTCCTTATTCGATAGCTTCGTAACTTCGGCCTAGTCTTCCTTTACTATAATACGGATCGTAACTATATCGTACGTTAGACGGGGGCCTAGTATCGATGCCGCGACCGATACCTAGCTATAGGGGTATTAATTCCGGGTGGCCTTACTAATCGCCTAAGACGTCGTCCTTATTTCTTATTGCCCTCGGTAATACGATAGTATAAGCGCCGTATATAGCTAAGTGATCATTACCTATAGAGACCGGTACAGGAGCTAATCGTTAGTTTCTATACTTTTTACATCCTCTATAAGTTACTACTAGTTGTCTTAGGGTAAGGAAGGAATCGTATTTAGTAAGCTAGCTACGAGATAAGGTAATAAGTCTTAACCGCGCTTTCCTACTTATCTAGTACTACCGTATAGCCTCGTTTCGAGAGGTTAGCCTAGAGTAAAAGCTTTTCTCTACGCCCTCCCTCCCTATTTACTCCTTAAGCTAATATCTACCTCTATAGGCCTAAGCCCTTTAGTACTCTCTATCGACCAATATACGTATCCGCCCTCTCGGGCTATATAGACAGTATTAGCCGTCGCTACTAGTATATACTATGCCCTAGGTTTTGACGCCCTTTGCGTTACCGTAGCCTATCTCTAGAAAGCGGCCGTCTATACCTCGTAGGTTTGCTCGGGGCACACACTACGCCGGGTAGCGTACTCCTTACGTTTCTAACTACTAACTAATATAAAGTTCCTTATTACCCTACCCTCGATCCTCCCTAATTATAGAACTAATCTACTTATATTATACGTCTTTTCCCCGTCCTAATAGCCGTCTTTTCCTTACTTAGGCTATCGTCTTTTCCTCGTTACAATCTACTATATTAGACTAGGTACGTTATATAGCGGGATAGGTAGTGCCTTAGGCAAAACCCTCGTTCCTATACCGGGTGTTTAATAGGCCCTTATAGGCTTCGTCGCGTGTCTACCTACCTACCGTATTGCCCGCTAGTAAACACTAGATTATTTCGTAGTCCGCTCGACGCCGTCGTATAGTCCGCTTAGTTGTTATTCTATAGTCCGCTCGTCTAATATTCGTTGCTTAGCCCGCTCGGTTTACGGTCTCCGGAGGTAAAAATTCTATACTTATACTAGAGGTGTCCTATCGAGCGTATAGGCCACGGTTTCGCGCCCATCTTATACGTAGAAAGAAGAGGGACTCGCTCCTAACACGAGTACACGCTCGTCGGATGGTTTTTATACCCGTTTTACTAGTAGTCCTCTATTCGCCGCTACTTCGCCTACGTTACGCGCCCGTCGCGCCTACGACGCTCTAGCGTAAGAATACTTAGCTCTCTCGTAGTAAGACGAGAGGTTCGTAGACGACACTACGTATAGGTGATTCTCGTCGTCGACTAATAGAATATATATATATATCTGCCTTAATAATAGTACTAACTCTAGACTCGTAAATACTTCCTTTATGTTGAACAGGTACGGGTGGATAGCAGCGGAGTGGAGTAAGAGATCAATCTTCAACTGACTAATAGCACGAGCATGCAGCAATATATCAGGAACCAATATGTTGATTGTGTTGGATGTCTATCTAAGCTAAAGGGGAGAGAAGGTATCTCCCTACAAGCTGAGTCATCGTGGATGCCTTAGGCTGCCAGATCACTTCCTGATTGTTGACTCCCTTTGAGATGCTACATCTTAACACTCCCACTCATCTCGTATGGGAGGTTACAGTCTGCTCACTTCCTGTCAATAGTACTTTGACCTTTTTATGACAGGTTCAGCTGGCTTACAAACCTCTGGAAGTGTGGACCAGTCTTTGGTTTTGTAAACCCGTCTGCAACCATCTCAGAGGTTGGGGTGTACTCAACAGCAATAAGCCTCCTCCACCAAAGTTTCCTAACAGCGTTATAGGCAATGTCAATGTGCTTCGACTTGTCATGAACATGTGCATCTTTCACTAGGGTGAGGGCAGCTTGATTGTCACCTCTTAATTGGACTGGTCTCAAATTTGATACAGTCTCCTGGTTTCCAGTGATTCTTGGTTGATGGGAACAGTCTCCCACTAACTCTGGACAATCCATTTCCCTTAGCAGTGAAGCTAGGAATTGGGACTGCTTCGCACATGCATTCATAGCCATGTATTCAGCCTCCATTGTGGATGTTGCTACAGACTTTTGCTTCTTGCTCATCCAAGAAACTGGTGCCCCACAGAGGAAGAAGACATACCCAAGGATTGAGACTCTGTCTGCTTTGTCCATTGCATAATCAGAATCACAGTATCCAGTAAGGTGTCCTTTCCCAGACTTTGAGAACTGAAGTCCTAGATCAGGGTATGATCTTAGGTACCTAGTGATCTTCTTCAAAGCCTTCATGTGGTAGGTGGATGGGTCACTCACAAATGAGCTCATCCTTCCTAGGGCAAAAGCGATGTCTGGCCTTGTGATTGTTGCTGGCCACATCCAAGTACCATTAATACTCTGGTACTCTGCCTTGTCACACCTCTCATCCATGTGGCTTGAAGGTTTGAGGGCCTCATAGCTGTCCATGGGTGAGTGTGTAGGTGCTGCCTTCTCATGGTTCATTCCCATCTTGGCTAGGCTGTCCCTAACAAAGTGTCCTTGGTCAAGTTTCAGGATTCCTCTCTTCCTGTCCCTTGTGACTCTCATGCCAAGGATCTTTTCAGGTTCACCTAGATCTTTGATCTTGAAGATCTTGCCAAGTTCTCTTTTGAACCAGAGAACATCTGTCAACTTTGGTGCAGCAATTGGAATGTCATCCACATGTATAAGGATTATGATCTCCCTCTTCTTATGGATAAGTAGGCATGGATCCACTTCTGACTGTGTGAATCCAATCTCTCTGAGCTTTGACACACAGTGTTGATTCCAATCTCTAGCTGCTTGCTTAAGTCCATACAAGCTTTTGAGGATTTTGAACACCATGTTTGGTGGAAGCTCAACTCCTGGTGGTGGTAACATGAAGATGTCTTCATGGAGGGTGCTTTCTGTGAATGCATTGTTCACATCCACTTGGTGAAGATGAAGATCCTTCTTACACACAATAGCCATAAACACCCTAAGGGTGTCCTGTCTTACTGTAGGTGCAAATGTCTCCATAAAGTCAACACCAAACTTCTGTGAGAAGCCCCTTGCAACTAGTCTAGCCTTGAACTTTTCAATAGCTCCACTAATGCTTCTCTTAATATCAAAGACCCATCTTGATGTAACCAGATTTGCTCCTTTTGGTGGAACAGAATTTTCCCAGGTGTTGTTACTCTGTAGAGCATCTAGTTCCTTTTGGATTGCTTCCTTCCAAAGATGTCCCCATTTCTTGTCATTCACAGCATCCTTGTAGGATTTTGGAATTGGGACCTCTTGCTTGTATGCAATGGCTTCTACAGTTGCTGCAAAGGCCATTTCCTCAACTTCTTCCAGGAATTCGCTATCCCATGGTATTGAACTGTCCACTGATTGCATGGCTGCAAAGAAAGCTTGGTGAAAAGCAGCAAGGTTCTCTGAGAGGTCCATTGCTTCTCCCACTTCAGTGGTTAGTTCGGGCTTAGGGACCATGGATCTTGGGGCTTTCTGTTTCATGTCATAGCCCTCAACATCATAGTCAGCCTTTCTCTTTCTAAGGGATGATCTAGGGACCGTCACTTGTGACCTAGTAACGTTTATTTCCTGGGGATCTAGGGAGCTTCTCTCAATTGGCTGATCGATTTTCTGAAATTCCCCTACGTTCTCCGGAGGCTGGGGAAGTTGCACAAACAGCTTTCTCGGCTGAGCGACTTTAGGGCTCTCAATTGGCTGATCTATTTCGGGGGGGCTCTGATGGACGCCTGAATGGTAGGTAGATTGTCCTAAGGATACGTTCTTCCTCGGCCTTCCTAAGGGCTTCCTAGCTGGTGCACTGCTTGGTAGATTCAATGTTGGAACATTGAGACCCATATCACCTCCAGGCTGGTCCTCAAAGAAGTCTGCATGTGTGTGTTGTTTAACAGCTCTCATGTCTGGTTCCCAAAAGAGCCAGGCTTTAGCTGTGTTTTCAACATACCCAATAAACACTGCTTCTTTACCCCTATTCATTAGCTTGTCACTTCTTGCCCATTGAGGTTGGGATCTTGTGTCCATATAGACAACAGCTTTGCATCCCCAAACTTTCAAATGGTTGATGGTCGGTTTGATACCATCAAAAGCCTCATCTGGTGAAACCTTGAACCCATCGTAATCTGGGCCATTTGGCAGTTTGTTCCTCATATAAGTTTGGGCCTCTAGTGCTTCAGGCCAAAATTCAACCGGCATTTTAGCCTCTTCAAGCATTGCCCTTATAGAGTCCTCTGAGGTTTGTATTGACCTCTCAACTGGTCCATTCTGTAGAGAGTTGTATGCCTCAGTCGGCTCGAGCCCAATCCCCAAATCCTTCTCCCACTGCTTCACTAATGCAATAAGTTCTTTTGCATTGTCAAGTCTTACTGCTTTCAGCTGCGCTGATGATTTCCTCTCTGCTTTGATCTTCCAGTTCTGGAGAGCAACTGGAGCATCTTCTCTTTTCCTAAGAGGAAAGGTCCACTTCTTCCTAGAGAAGTTGTCAACAATCTCAAGCCAGTATTTGAATCCTAGTCTTGAGATTGGTAGTGGGCCACATATGTCAATAGATACAAGGGCAAGTCTTTCAGGTCTTCTCTCTGTAACTTTGCCTTTGTACTTCTTCATCTTTGCTATTGAGCATACTCTGCACTGGTGAAAGCCATCCTTAGGGATAGGAATGGGTTCTTTCAAGTCTGTTACCTTGTGAAGATTCTGGAGCAAATTCTTCCCAAAGTGTGCAAATCTTCTATGCCAAAGCTCCCACTGCTTCAGGTCGGTCTCTGATTGAGCAGTCACAAAGGCATTCTCCATTGGTGGTGCACATGATGAGTAATGTGCCCGTTCTTGTAGGAGAGGAGAAATCTCATCAATGAATGGAACCCCCCCAAGGAGCTTTGTCTGGACAACAGTCTCACCAGAGGGGGAAACAAGAGAAAATGATGGAGGTTGCACACCAAACTGCTTGCTAAACTGGTTCCATGAAACCAGGTTCACTCCTAGCTTGGGTACAAGCAGGACATCTTCCAAAACAACTTTTCTGCCAGCTCTCCCACTCATCTCTGCATTCCCAATATGAGTGGCCAATAAAAACCCACCTCCCACTTTGATCCATTTCTTCCTTGTCAAGGGAGTCATAGATCTAAAGAGGCAGCTTTGGTCAGTCATATGGGATGAAGCACAGGAGTCAAGTAACCACTCTGACGAGGGGAACTTGCCTTGGACTTCTGCAGTTGAGTGAGCCACTTCATCATACTCATCATCATCAGACATTGTCTCTGGGGATGAGCTGCATGGTGACTCTTGGGCGGAGAAACCTTTTCCAGTCTTCTTTGCTTTAGAGGTATAAGACTGGGCCTGGTTCTTCTGGAGTGACAGCATGTCAGAGCTGAGTTTCTTCACCATTTTCTTAAGTTCTTCCATAGAGGACTTCTCTCTTGGTGTCCTCCTTGAAGTGGGTGGTGGAGTTCTCTTCTTCTTGACATGTGTTGTATTCTGGGAAGATGGTGGTTGGGAATGAGATCTAAGGACCTTTCTTGCCTCAGGCAAACTAGGGCAGTCCTTGATCAGATGATCCTTCTCACAGAGAAGGCAGGAGAGTGGTCTTGCTAGACCTGAGGGCTTGACCCAGGTGGCTGCCATGCCATACTCAGCCTTAGAGGGATCCAACCTGGCTTCTTGAGCTTCAAGGATCTTTAAGGTCCTTTCATGATCCATCTTTGGCTGAGCCATGATAGTATCCCTGGCTACATGGTAGTCAGGTGGCAGTGAGCTTAAGAGCTGGGTCATCCTCACATCAGCTTTCCTGTAATGCTGACCCTCTGGGTCAACATCAGCAATCCTTTTTCCAAGAGAAACCAGGTGTGTCCATGCAGATCTGATGGTGAACTCTTCACTCATCTCAAAGGTCACAAATTGCTTTGTGAGCTCATGTGCATGGGTTGGTAGCACCTGGCTATACTTGTTCCAGAGATACACCCACTTCTCAGCAGCTCTTCCAGATTCACATGAGCCCTCAAGCTCAAATTCATCTTCTTCTGTGATCCTACTAAGGATACTGAAGTTGCATACTGCATTGTGTCTTGTCCATGTTGGCGTATTGAGGATCTCTTTGGTTGTAGCCTCTTCTTGGAGTTTCAGAGTCTTGCCCTTGATGTTGTCAAAAGACACTTCCATTAGGTCATCAATTGCAAAGAATGCTGATTGGCTCTCCATCTTGTATCTCTGAAGGTTGAACCATCTCTTCCAATTGTCCCTCCCAAGAATTGGGATTTTGCCTCCCTTCTCCTCTGTCTTCTCTTGGTATGAATCCATAATAAATTGAATGTAATGAAACAAGGTGTGTATGTTCCAAGGTGGTGGCTCAGATCCTGCTGAGGCTTCTGGTGTAGAATGGGAAAGTTCGTAGGTGTGGATACCAAGGCCTGCTTGGTAAAGTAAAGAAGGAGCGGTGTGAGGTCTCGGGGCTAGGACACAGGTCTGTCTCTCCTAGCAGAGCTTCAAATGACTTACTTGAAGTCCTTCTTGATAGTATCTCGATGCAGTTCTGCCTACAGAGTATCTTCAAGGTATTGGCTTTGAGTAAGCCGCACAGAGTCCTTGTCTGGGTTACCTATCACTTAGTATCGAACTAAGCTCCTTGATAGGATAGACGGGGTAGACTTCTGATTCCCAGATGTTTTCTGCTACGATAGCAAGGGATACAAGTAACCTGTACTGATATAGGTTGCTCTTATTCCTGCACAAACCCGGGCTCATAACCTGTTGAACAGGTACGGGTGGATGGCAGCGGAGTGGAGTAAGAGATCAATCTTCAACTGACTAATAGCACGAGCATGCAGCAATATATCAGGAACCAATATGTTGATTGTGTTGGATGTCTATCTAAGCTAAAGGGGAGAGAAGGTACAGTCCAGGGCATAGTTTTTACAACCCCTGTTCTTCCACCTTTCCTCATTAGGAAGGATGTATCCACTGCTTGGCGTAGCTCATCACCTGGTGTGTCCTCCATTGTTGGCTATTACTGCCTCGCAGCGTTCTCGCATACTCTTGCATATACGTTGTATGTCCTCAGGTGTGAGCTTGGCCCATTCTTGATAGTGAGATTGAAGGTAGCAACACCTTCTGAGATGGACATGGATAGCCGGAAGGGGTTAGCGTAAATACAGGGGTTGTAAAAACCATGCCCAGGACTGTATCTCCCTACAAGCTGAGTCATCGTGGATGCCTTAGGCTGCCAGATCACTTCCTGATTGTTGACTCCCTTTGAGATGCTACATCTTAACACTTTACGTAAAAACATAAATTCCCGCTCTACGATATTAAGCCCTTTACGCTAGGTATAGGTAATAGCTCCTAAGTACTAACAATCATTACTAAAGCTATAAATATTAAACTAAACCTTTAAGGCTATATCGAGACGGTTAAATACCTAGTTACTAATACCTACTATAATATAGTCCTTAGCCTTAGATCGTACGCGAAGTATAGCCCTTATAAAGACTAGAAGCGAAGCGTACTTACCTTTAACGACGTTAACTATTAGAATCACTCTCTCTATAAGAACGTTAGCCTACTAGTAACGTTACCTATCCCCGGGTTACTACTAACGCCGGTACCCGACTACGATAGCCTTAAGCGACCTAATATCCGCGGTATACCGGTCCCTTAGCCCCTCGAAGTCGGCGCCGAAAGAGGTAGGGCTAAGTATAGAGACGATATTAAGTAGATCAACTTATACGAACTCCAAAGACTCTGTTATACGAGAGGTACGGAAGTATATACTATATAGATTAACCTACGCGAAGTATATACGGCTAAGAGCGCGGCCGATCTAGTTATAGTATAAGCGTTAGGGCTTTACGCTATAATAGTACGAAAGGTTATAGGCGGTAACGCTATATTCGCGTACGCTATATATATTAAAGACAGCTACTATAGAACGCTCCGTTATTAATAGGAGTACTAGGTAGAGGCCTACGCAATAAACGTAGCTAATTATAACGTGTTTATAGAAAAGCTAAACCGGAAGTAGAAGGACCCCGACGTACTCGGTAAGCTACTAGCTATATACTATTATCGGTAAGCTCTATTCTCGAAGTTAGAGTTAGATAAGATACTACCTTATCGCCCTAGCCTAGATTATAAGATTAAGCTAAAGAAGGATACTCGGCTACCGTTTAAGCGGCCCTATCCGATTTCGAACAGAGAGTTAGAAGTAGTAAAAGCTTAGGTAGATAACTAACTTTAGAAAGGTAATATCTAACGTAGTAACTTACCTATAGTATTACCGGTAATTATCGTACGTAAACTAGGTAGTAGACTACGTGTCTATATTAACTACCGCGCCCTAAACGCTATTACTATAAAATCGAGGTACCCTATCCTACTTATTTAAGATACTATTAACCGGATTAGTAGTAAGAGGTACTTTACTAAGCTTGATATAGTCGCTACCTTTAATCGTTTACGTATCGCGGAAGGGGACGAGTAGAAAACGGTATTTACTACGCGCTACGGTCAATTCGAATGTCTAGTAATGCCCTTTAGTCTCTATAATACACCCGGTACCTTCTAGTTATATATTAATAACGCGCTCCGAGAGTACCTAGACGATTTTACCTCCGCGTACCTCGATAACGTACTTATATTTAGCGACACTCTAGAGGAGTATATCGTTTACGTCGAGAAGGTTATAGCGAAGCTATAGGAGGTAGGACTTTAACTCGATATCGATAAGTACCAGTTTTACGTCTAAGAGACGAAGTACCTTAGCTTAATTATAGGCGCGGACGGTATTAAGATAGATAAGGACAAGATCGCTATGATCTAAGAATAGGAGACCCCTCGTAACCTAATAGATATTCTGTCCTTCCTTAGCTTTTATAACTTCTATAGGCGGTTTATTCGTAACTACTTAGGCATCGCCTACCCGATAATATAGCTTACTAAGAAAGACGTACTATAGGTATAGGGTAATAAATATTAGAACGCTTTCGAACGTATAAAACAAGCGTTTACTAAGGACGATATTATACTCGTACATTTTATACCCGGGCGAGAAACAAAGCTCGAAACGGATACGTTAGACTTCGTTACTACTATAGTAATGTTGTAGTAAGAAGAAGACGGTATATAGCGCCTAGTAGCTTTTATGTCTAAGAAGATATCGCCGTAAGAATATAGCTACGATATCTATAATAAGGAACTACTCGCTATCGTAAAAGCCTTTAAGGAATAGAAGCTAGAGCTTATGTCTAGAGACATTAATAGAGATAAGGCCGACTTCGAAAACCTTACCGACAAAAGCGGTAAGCTAATCCTAGTATACTCCAATTATAAGAACCTTAAATAGTTTATAAGTACTAAGGTCCTAAATAGACGCTAGGTACGTTAGTCCGAGTTCTTATCGTAGTTCTACTTTAAGATTGTCTATATCCCTAGCAAGACGAATGTTAAACCTAATACTCTAATACGGCGGCTATAGGACGTCCCTATAAACAATAACGACCTACGAAGACAGTATTAAGAATAGACGTTACTACCTAAGTACCGATTCCTTAATATCTCGCCGATAGAGATCCGTCTAGGCCGATAGGACAATAAACTTATAACTAAGATCCGCGTTATATACGGAGAAGCGGAGCTATAGTAAGCGTTACGCTAGTTAGACGTAGGAGAGCCTTATACGCTACTACGCTAGTACCGTATAGATAATAGCGAGGCGGTAGCTATAGGCGGCCTTATCTATATTAGGAATAGATACAGCGGCTATAAAGTCTTCGTACTAGACGTACCGGGTTTACGCTTTAAGGTCTTCTAAGTATATTATAGTACCCCCTCTACTAGTTACCTAGGTCGTACGAAGACCTACGAGCTTATTACTCGCGACTTCGTCTAGCCCGGCCTTTCGTAGTATATACGTAATAAGATCTTTAAGTACTACGAATACTACTCGTTAAAACCCTCGTAGACGTAATACCTAGGGCTACTAAAACCCCTACTAATCCCGTTTGAACTATAGGACGAAATTGCTATAGATTTCGTAGTAGGACTACCGAAGAGTACTAATTATAATAGCGTTATATATACTAATACCCTTACGATTACTAACCGTACGGGTAAGGGATACTATATAATCCTAGTAAAGGAGATAACGGCCGAATATCCTACCGAGGTCTTCGTCCGGGACTACTACCGCTTATATAGTACCCCTCTATCTATCGTTATAGATCGGGATAGTTAGTAGCTATTAGCTTTTTAGTAACGCTTCTACGAACTAGTAGGAATAGTCTATAAGTTGTCTATAGCCTTCTATCCTAAGACCGATAGACAGTCTAAGAATACAAATAAGGAGATAGAGAAGTACCTCCGTATCTTTATCGACTACGTATAAGGAGATTAGGTATAGTAGCTTCCGCTAGCGGAATTCGTAAAGAATAACTATATAATAGAAGTAATAGGTATATCGCTATTCTTTGCCGAACGAGGTCGTAATCCTCGTACTAGTAACTTTAATAGAGATAGCCTCCCTAAGCGTCTAATACCTACTAAGTAACGCCTATCCGCCGAAAAGGCAGAGCGTTTTACTTAATAGATAAAGCACTTCTATACGCACCTATACAAATACTTACGTTACGATTAAGCCCTATAAGTAGATAACGCTAATATATACCGTACTATACTACCGCGATATAGCCTAGGCGACTATATCTATATTAATACTCAGAACTAGAACTTATTACGCCTAGCTAAGAAGCTTAATATTAAATAGTTTGAACCGGTAATGATTTATAACCGCGCTCGGTAAGAATATGTATAGTATTACCCTACTAGAGACGATCCGCGTATATAACTCCTTCTATTCAAATCTTCTCCGACCGGTAGATCTAGAAGATAACGTACAACCGCCGCCGATCGAGGTTACTAATAAAACTAGTAATACGTTTAAGACCTAGGAGGTTAAACGCGTCCTAGATTCTAAGCCGAAGGGTAGAGGCATTACTATACTAGTGAAATAGAAGGGCTATTTAGATAGTAAGTCTACCTCGGAGCCCGCGAGCGTAGTATATAAGGATATACCGAAGGTAGTCGTAGACTTTAAGTATAATAACCTAACTAAGTCTATACCAATTAACTTTTATCCGCTAGAAGATTAGATTCCGAATAAGACCTTAGTCGATATAAGGCCGGACGCGAACGTAATAGATCTAGTACCTTAGTTAACCGTAACGGTATAGCCTCTACGTAAAGGTAATAGCCCTATAGCTCTAGCTAAGGATAACTATACGCCTAATACTAACGATAGCTATATTAAAAGGGTTTTAGTGCCTACTTCTAGTAAGTTATTCCAGCTAATAGACGAAACGAACGATATAGAGAATAATAAAGCTGTCGTATTTACGTTAAGGAAGATTTAAGGACATACGCTTTCCGCTAGGCTTTAGGTCTTAGCCTTACTCCCGCCGGCCTAGCGAGTCCTACGCTCCTCCTCTTTTCGTACTAGCTATTCGGTGCTTGTCTATCCGGCCGTAAAGGTAGTAAGGTTATCCTCTTTTTAGCTTATCCTATGTCCGGCCCCTCTCTAGTAGCGGCTTTCTATCTTATTCTTAACCTCCTAGATCGTAGTTTATACTAGGTAATCTATCGTCTTTACCGCGTATTAAATTCTTATTCCCCGGATGTACTGGCGGATTAGTAGTGTTCCTATCTCTATTTCTACTATACTTATTAACGTTGTCTTATATACGCCTAGTACCCTACGTAGGTTACCTACCTATGTCCTATTTAGGGGTTGCTCTATCCGTTTCGGGATCGGCTTGCCTACGCCTCCTATTCCCTAAATCTATACCCCGTATAATATAGCTAGTCTAACGATCGCCTTATATATTACTCTTACCTTATCGAATGTTGCTCCCTATATAGATACCGTAAGCCTCTTTATCGAGGCTTTATTAACTTGCGCTCGACTCTAGGCTTTCTTAATCTATATATTCTAGCTTAGCTTCGGGTCGAGCTAGATCCCTAGTACTCGTAGCTCCGCTAATAGCTTAGTCTCGTATCCTTAGATTCTTACCGCGGCCTTTATATTATAGTACGTTCTCGCTTTACCTAAGTGTATAAGCTAGTACTTTTAGGGGCGAACCGGGTACTATACTTCTTTACCTACTCCTCGCATTTCTTATACCTGTCTTTAAGGAGGCGATAGTTCTCCTCCCTCGAGTCTAACTAGGCTAGAATGTTTATTTCGTCTATAAATCTCGATACTAAGGTTTATAGAGAGGTAAGTAGGGGGATTAGATTAGACATAAATATTAGAAATAGAATAGGGTAGAGAGTAGATTCTTAAGGTATTCTAGCCTCTACCTTTATCGGGTCGGACGTATACCTCCCTAGGACTAGGTATGTCGTCCGTTCCTAGAGAAAGGAGTAGACGAACTTCGTTACCTACTAGGGGCTGCCTTTCTATTATAGGATATATATTAGCCTTTAGTATAAGACGTTATTGAAGGCCCCTATAATGTCGAGGGATAGTAAGGACGCCGCTCGGTTCCTACCGTAGTACTAGAGGGTCTGAATTTACTCCGTAATTAGCTCTATTACTATTAGTATCGATCGCTAGCTTCTTCCCCCTATCTATATTACTAGGAGTACGTAGTTGTCCTCGGCTAGCTACGTAAGTCTCTAGGCTACTATCTTTTCTAGGACCTTCTCTATCGTATTTAGAAGTACGATTAGTCTATACGACTTAGGCTAAGTATAGTCCTCCTTCTTTAGCTTACGTAGTACTACTGTTATAGACTGTCTATACGGCTTCGGGTAATACCCTAGCCGTAGGTACGCGGTAAATAGGTTTATAAGGCTCGGCGCGATCTCTTCTCTATACTCTTTTAGTAGTATGTTTAGTATCCTATCTAGCCCTAGGGCTTTTCGTCCTTTTAGCTTACTTATAACTCCTATTACTATATTAGAGCTAACCGCCTAATCTATGTCCTAGGGTTCCGAGTATATACTCGGGTCGATATCCGTAAGGTCTACCTATACTTACGTCGAAAAGAAATAGTCGGCTAATACTTTTACCTTACCCCGGGGCGTAGTCTAGGTAATTACTTCGCGGTCTATAATTAGAGGGAAGTAAGGGGTTCGTTACTCTATAGGTATTCGTACCTATTTAGCTAGTCTCTATATCTATTCCGGGTTTTCTATAACGAGCCCGATCGCCGCTCTCTAGTCCTATAGCTTATCGCGTCGTATCTATACCTTCTTCTCTTATATCGCGCGATAGTATTGCTTCTACGTCTCTTAGGTATACTCCTTCGTCTACTATCTCCTTACCCTTCTAGCCTCCTTCACCTTCGTAGAGTATTTAGGGGTCTAGAAGGCCTTCTACTACGTTAAGGGCCGGAGTAACGGCGTATATTATTCCGCTACTTACCATATAACCGAGGTAATCTGTTCCGCTACTTGATCTAGCTAAGCTATCGTCTCGAGTTCTCTATACTACGGTAGGTTTACTATTAGAAAGTCTCTTATATCGTCCTAGCGTACCTTCTTCTAGTTACGGCGTAGTTCGCTTACTAGCTCCTCTATTGCCTTTACCCCTAGCGTCGTTTAAATAGAGATATAGTCTAAGGAGGCCTCTAGCGCGTACTTTGGTCGGCATTAGACTAGTCTCTCTTTAAGTTCTCGTAATAGAAAGTATAGGTCGATTATACTTATACTTATACGGGCCTTCTACGTCTCTATTCCCTTTAGTATTACTAAGGCCATTCCGTAGCGTACGGTTATATCTAGTAGCTTTCCCCCTATAAACGCGTACGGGGGAGTAAAGTCGAGTCCCTACTATAGGTAGTAGAGGTTAAAGTTACCGAGGAGTACTTACTTCGTATCTTAGCTTAGGGTCCGCTCTAGGTAGGCGAGGGTTCCTAGTTCCCTACTCGTTCGACCCTACGGTAGCGGGTTATAGACGTTATAGATCTAGATAGAGCTTTATATTGTATCGGTCTAGATTAATATTATATCTCCTAGGTTACCCTACTACGGTAGTATAACCTTCTACGACTCAAGGTCTATAGTCTTACTTAGGTATATATATGTCCTCGGGATAACGTCTCGTTCGCCCGCTATTATAGTATAGTATCTCCGGTTATTATAAGTAGCTAGGAGTCCTACGTAGAGGTTGATCTATAGTTTCTATACCGTAATAACGTAGTATCGTAGCGGGTCTAGCTCTTCTAGAAAGTAGCGCTAGACCTTATCCCTACTTTTGTTTACGTTATACTATACGATAGTAATGTCGTCGTATAGTATTATTCGTTATCCGTAAGGTCTATTTCCGTACCAGTATATTATATCTCCTAAGTCTATATCCCGCTATCCGGCTAGCCTTAGGACCGCTAGGGCGCCCTAAAGATTCGTATTTAGCCTAGTTTGTTAGTAGCCCGGTTAAGGTGTCTAGGCCTACCGGGAGGTAGATACGTTTAAGGTTAGGTTCCCTTATTCGTCTCTTCTACCCTCTTCCTCTTACTTAGCTCGAAGCCCTTATATACGGTAGGTCTCTCCTACTATCGTTAGGGGTACCTAGCTAGTATAGAGATCCTTACTTGTCTCGCTCGTTCTTATACTACTATTCTAGCTAGGTATTAGTTTAAATACGCTAGGTACCTTCTACCGTAGTATATATACCTACTCTCCTTTTTAGGCATTCCCTTCCCTAGTATAGGCCTACGTAGTAAGGGCACCTTAGGGTCTTCTCCCCGTATTTCAGGGCTATATAACCGTATAGTGTCACCCTACCGGCGTATATTTACTTAAACCCGCGGGTACGTACCTAGACCTCGCGCCCGCTAACTAATCCGACTAGCGGCTTAGCGCCCGTATATAACTCTCGCGCCCTCCGCGCCTCCCTTAGATAGAATCTCTATTTGACTTGTACCTTACCCGACTACGTACTTATACATACTTATAATACTTCGAATAGATTATTAATAACGTATAGAGAGATACGAGAAGCTATATTCGGGAGATTATAGAGAAACCGCGATATTATACGAGGAAATACTAAGATTAGGTATCGTACTCGCTAAGTCGTACCTTAAAGTAGATTATAGCTAATATAGTAATAATAGCGAGACAGACCGGTACCGGCGTACTAGGCGTAAGTATAGAGAATACTAATAGACGCGTTCATCGCGCGTCCCTTAATAGATTATTCTTCTTTACCCTACTATCCGATCTATCTGATAACGATAGCGCGAACCCGGCGACGTAGACTTAAGGACGTAAAGAGGATATCGTAAATAGGCTTCTCGACGAGAATAACTAGTACCGTAAGTAGTATAAGAAGGTGTTCGACTAACTTAAGGCGATTAAGGAAGAGGAGGTCGAGATAGAGCTAAACTTAGCTAACCTATATAGGGCGGAGTTTATCGAGGATAAGACAGAAGATAAGGGTACTAAGGTACTAAGGAAGAGGAGGGTTACTATCGACAACTTCTAGGAAGCCTTCGACTCGTTAAACGGGTTGAATATAGATAAGTTTAAGAAGACGGTCAATGACTATCCCTAGTAGATCTATAAGATCCTCTATAATATCGAGTCCGATTATTAACGTACGTAGAAACTTAATACTACGCTCGATATAGCTAACCGTATTAACCTCCGTAAGGCGTAAGATACTAAGGACTAGATAGACCGACTCGAGGATATAATCGATATAGAATAGGCGACTAGACAGTTCCTAGAAGAGGAGGTTACGCGACTAAAGGAGGAGATCGCTAAGCGCGATAATACTATCGTTATTGACCTAGACGAGCTTACGAGGGCTAAAGATATAAAGAAGGTATATCGTACGTAGTATAAGGTAGCGGAGAGCAAGCTAGTAGAGACCGAGACTAAGCTCGCAGTAGCCGAGAAGCGGATTGCTAAGCTTAAGAAGTAAGAGAAGGACCGTAGCCGGTCTAAGGAAAAGTAAGACCTACTACCTTAGCGAACCGAGTCTAAAGAGTCACTAGAACGTCGGCAAAATAGAGGCAAGCCTAATAAGAAGAAGTCGGACCCGGATTTATTAGATTTATTAGACGACGAGGACGACGGTAATAAGGGCCGTAAGAATAGCCGTAAGGACGGTAGTTATAAGGGTAGGAAGAATCGCCCGAGTACCGACTTAGATAGCAACTCTATCTCCGTATATACGACTTACGACGCCGACATAACTACTAGTATTAAGTCCTCTAACGAGCTAAAGGCCCCTACTAAGTTCGATCTAAAGAGCGACAATATTAAGTTCTAAGAGTAGTAGCGTACTACCGACGCTAAGCTCTAAGCTTCGAAGTACCGTACCGTAAAGGACTCCCTTTAGAACGTCTAGAGCTAGTTAAAGAACGGTATATAGACCTATATCGACTTAAAGATCCCTAGTCTTACTAAGTCTACGGAAGGTACGACTACTTAGTACGCTTCTATAGATAAGATAATAGAAGATCTAGCCCGGCGCTACGGTACCCGTAATACCTATACTAATGCTATAACTAAGCTTAATAGTCTATAGTAGGGTAATAAGGAGAAGTTTAGTAACTTCTACCTATCCTTCCGTAAGAACGCCAATATCGTTAACCTTAATAACGGCGCGAAGGAAATGAAACTCGAGAAGGACTTCCTACTCTATAAGTTAAACTCGCGCTACGACAACCGTATTATAAACGAGGACATAGTCAATATGACCCTTAAGCAAGTCGTGTCTACGCTATATAACTACGAGGACAAGTTTAAGGCGTTCGACCTTAAGTACGGTAAGACCGGTAATAGTAATAAAACCTAAGGTAATAAGAAGACTACTAAGGGTAACGACGATAAGAAGGATACGGCTTCGGGTAGTAGCGATAACAATATCAACCCGAACGCTAAGACTAAGTAGGCTAATCGACCTTAGACATTTTAGTATATCTAACCTTTAGATACTACTCGCGCCTAGGAATATATCGATTAGAATCGGTGCTTAAAATGCGAATAAGAAGGTTACCGCCGTATCAATACCGATTAGTACCCCCTTCGAGATGTCGTCCGCCGCCTATTTACGCTAGGCTATAACCTAAGTAATAACCGCCGTAACGGTAGTAATAGTAGTAACGCTAATAATACCGGCGGCGCGGGAAACGCCTAGTCTACTCCGTAGGCGTAATACGTAGTAGACCGTACGAGTCAGAGTTACGAGAAAACGAGAAAAAGTATAAATATAAACATAGGCCTCCTAAGAGAGGTAAGGTTTTAAGTATATCGGTATACTCCCTACTAGCTATAAACTACTCTATAGATAAACACAATCCGGTAATAGCTTCTTATCTAGTTATACTATATATAGTAAATAGAAAAATCCCTACTCAAACCCTTTATAATAATAGTGCTAACTCTACGTACTTTAATATCGACTTTACGTATAAGAACAACCTTGATATAATATAGCTACCTAATCCGTTAGGGCTAATATTAGTAGATAGCCGACCTACTAGTGACCTTATTACTTATAGAATAACGGTACAGATTCAGATTGGTAACTACGTAGAGACTAGGTCTAGCTACTACGTATTACTAGAATACGATATAGTCCTCGGCCGTCCCTAGTACGACGAGTATCAACCTACGTTCTACTATACGTTAGGAACTATAATCCTATTATTACTATATTGTCGACAGAACTATATACTCGGAACTGAACTAGTATACGTATAGTCTATTAACGATAAAGGTATTATACTAAGAGGCGTTCTTTAGACCGAGATACTAGTACTATAGAGTTCGCGACCTTAAGCTCTATCTAATTACGTTAAACCCTACGTAGAGGATAAAGACGAACCTATAGTAGTATAGGAGACGTATACGACGAAGGTAGTAATACGACATACCGTCGATATCTACGATAAACTAGAACCGTCTTATTACGTCCGCTAGCTACTACCCGCCGATAGGGTTAAAACACTTAAGCGCCTAGCGCGTCGAACGAAGAAAGAACTAGAGGTCGAGACTAAGCCGGAGATCGATATCAAGCCTATTAATATAGAAGTACTTCGGCGTATAAGCCGGAGGAAGGGCTATAAAGTATATATAATATAGATATTTAACCCGAAAGAAAATCTTAATAGGTAAGTCGCGCGAGACCCGCTATCCGCGTATATACTAAAGGCTTTTAGTATAAGAGCGAAGCTAGTACTAGGAGGTAGCGCGGCGATCTTAGTAGATACTAATACTTAAGAAAACATAGATAGATAGGAGGAGCCCCGGGGTAACTATACCTAGCGGTAACTTAACGCTTCTACTATATTAGCTAACGACTATTAACGTTTTATAAACGGTAAGGACAAAGACTAGGATCCTATCCCTTTATTACTAGTAGAGTTTAGGGAAATGGCTAGGCTGTTTAGCCGAAAGGAAGTAGATAAGGTCCTACCGCGACGACCTAGCGTAGACTATAAGATTAAGCTAAAGAATAGTTAGACACCGCTATTTCGAAGACTATACTCCTTCTCTATACGAGAGAACGAGGTGATTAAGAAGTGGATCGACGACTAACTTGAGAAAGGTTTTATTTAGAGAAGCGTATTACTAGTAGTAGTACCTATTCTAATAGTCAAAAAGCCGGGTAGAGGGCTACGAGTATACATAGACTATAGAGCTCTAAACGCGCTTACGACGAAGAGTCGCTACCCGATTCTACTATTTTAAGAGACCTTAGATTGTATTACTAGCGCGTAATAGTTCACTAAGCTAGATATTATCGCTACGTTTAATCGTATCCGTATTATAGTAGGAGACGAGTAGAAAACGGCCTTTACTACTAGATATAGGCAGTTTAAGTACGTAGTTATGCCTTTTAGACTATATAATATACTAGGAACGTTTTAGTTATTTATAAACAATATACTAAGGGGGTTTCTAGATAGCGTCGTGTTATATTACCTTAATAACGCACTTGTCTTTAGTAAGACAAGAGAAGAGTATATCTAATATATCCTAAAGGTTCTATAAAAGCTAGATACCGCCGGGCTCTAGTTAGATATTAACAAATACGAGTTCTTTAGACACGGGACTACTTATCTAGATGTCATCATCACAAATAAGGGTATTAAGATAGACCTAGCTAAGATTAAATACGTTAAGAATTGGCCTATACCCGCGAATGTCACTAACATCTTATCGTTTATAGGGTTTACTAACTTCTACCGTAGGTTTATTAAGGATTTCAGTAAGATCTACTTGCCTATAACAAAGCTTACGAGGAAGAATGTCCTATAGGACTGGTCTCTAGTATATTAATAGGCGTTCGAGGCATTAAAGTAAGTATTTATCGATACGCCTACCTTAAAACACTTCTACCTAGGGCGAGAGACTATTCTAGAAACAGATGCCTTAGATTACGTAATATTAGTAGTACTCTTATAACGTAACGAGCGAGGAGTATTATATCCTATCGCTTATATATCTAAGAAGATAGATCCCTAGTAATATAACTACGACATCTACGTTAAGGAGCTCCTAGCTATTATATAAGCTTTCGAGGAATAGCGACCGGAACTAACTATTAACGAATACGGTACCGACGATTATAAGAATCTACTAGACCGGGAATCTAAGGACAAGCCGACGCTTATATACTCCGATTATTAGAACCTCGAATAGTTTATAAGCACGAAGCAATTGAACCGTAGACAAGCTCGCTAGGCCGAGTTTCTCTCGTAGTTCTTCTTTAAGATCGTCTATAGGCTAGGAGTTTAAGGTACTAAGCTAGACAGCTTAACCCGACGTTTATAGGACTTACCGAAGCCTAGAGACCTAGATAACCTACGAAACCAATAGTAGTATTAGGTATTACTAGGCCTAGATCGTATCCTAAACCTATTATCTACTAGAGTATTATCGGTATATACTAATAACGTTATGACCCCGCTTACGACCGCTATTTAAGGACTCTATACGTAACTAGAGGCTAAGGAAGCCGTTTAATAGCTAGAACGAGATGATCTATACACCTTACTAAGGAAGCACCGTATCGATAACCGATATATAGTCCTAGTTAGAGGTATAATATACATTAAGAATATATATAGTAGTTATAGCCTATTCGTTCCTCCGGAGTTAGAAGACAATCTAGATAAAGGTGAAATCCCGGTACGTACTCGTATCGTATAGTCTTTCTACGACTATATAGCAGCTAGTAACTTAGGGGACGAGAAGACGTATAAATTAGTAGCTCGTAACTATACCTAGCTAGGTATCGTACGATTTATTAAGAGCTATATACGTACCTACCGCGCTTACCGTACGAACAAGAATACTAATATCTAGTACCTAGGGCTATTAAGACCGCTACTAGTACTATTTAGCGCTTAGGAGGATATCTCTATTAACTTCGTAGTCAAACTACCGAAGGGAATAAGCGTAGTCGACGGATAAACGTACGAGAACATTATAACCGTTATATATCGCTTAACTAAGGAGCGATATATCATTCCTATTACCTCGATAATAGTAGAGTATTACGTACTAGTATTCCTTAAGTACGTATTTAGTAGACATAGGCTCCCGAAGTCTATTGTCTCGGATCGTAGTACGTAATAGGTTTCCGTATTCTAGCGTAGGATATACGCGCTACTTAGTATTAATCGAAAGCTATCTTTGTTGTTCTACCTAGAAATAGATAGATAGTCGGAGAACACGAATAAAGTAATAGAGCAATACCTACGTATCTTTATTAACTATGCCTAGGACGACTAGCTAGATTAGACTCTATTAGCTAAGTTTATAGTAAACAATATAGTGTCCGTAATAATAGGCGTCTCGCCGTTCTATACTAATACTAGGCGTAATCTAAGGTTCTCTAAGTTCGACTTAGACTTGCCTATACTACTAATGCTATATAAATAGCGACTAGACGCCGAGTCCGCGGACAAGTTTACGGCTAAGATATAAGAGATATACTAATACTTACGGTAGTAGATAGCCTTAGTATAAGTAGTCTAAGCTAAGTACGTAAACTAGACGCGTACACCTATACTACGGTACGCCGAAGGCGACGAAGTATAGGCAAGTACTAAGAACTAGATAATAGAGAGACCTTCTCGTAAGATAGACGTAAAGTAGTCTAGACCGTACGTAATTACGGAGGTACTACCGGGCAATACTTATAAAGTAGAGCTCCTATATACTTTAAATATCGATAATCGCTTCTACTTATACCTTCTTATACTAGTTCATCCGCCGGTTATAGGACAGACATAACCCGTACTACTACCGATCCGAATTGTCGACGACGAATAATACGAAGCCGATCCCGCCGAACCCGATTAATAGGAAGTTAAGCAAATTCTAGACTATAAGAAGAGATAGTAGCGAGGACTAACACCGGTAGGAGGTAAGTAGCTATATTAAAAATACTTAGTGAAATATATTAGATACAATAAGCTACCCTATAAAGCTACGGACTAGGTTATTAAGACTACCGCCGCCTCCGTAGCCGACTTTTACTATAACTACCCGAGAGCGACTAAGCTACCTAGTTTTTAACTACCTATAGACTAGATACCGAATGAGAATGCTATAGGTATACGTATAGCGCGCTAACTAGTATAAGTAGCGATAGCTCTAATACCGGTAGAACGAGGCCTCCGGGCTTATAAGAAAGAGAGCGATACGTATAGTCTAATAGATAATAAGGTATTCGCGAAGGCAATAAGAGATGTAATAGATACGATAGATATAAGAGGAGAGGAGAGTACTCCGGAGCGTACTCTAAGAGGGGGGGTAGTATTACCGTACCGGCGTATATTTACTTAAACCCGCGGGTACGTACCTAGACCTCGCGCCCGCTAACTAATCCGACTAGCGGCTTAGCGCCCGTATATAACTCTCGCGCCCTCCGCGCCTCCCTTAGATAGAACATCTATTCGACTTATACCTTACCCGACTACGTACTTATACCTACTTATAGTATATAGTTAGTATTAGAAGTATTATAGTACACTATAGCTACTCTAATAGATCTCCGTATCTATTCTCTCGTAGTTCTAGAATAGCCTATTATCTAGTATCTAGTTAGCTTGTTCCGCTATCTCTACCTAGATAATAAGTGATAAATACGTCTTCTCTCGGTCTACTATCTTATATAGCTATACCGCCTTTGTTAGTCGTACTCCTAGGGATATGTTCTAGTTCTATACCTAGAGTTAGGTAAGGTCTTCGACCTTAAATGTCCTAGGGACCCCGTAGGCGATGACGGTATACTATTAGTAGGAGACTCGTACTAACTTCGCGACTTGAGTAGTCTACTCCTTATAGGTCTCTAGTTTTTATCTATTAGACTCTTATACGATAAAGAGTCTTACTACGCCTATTACCTCTACCTTCGCTCTAACTACCTCCTTTTAGCCGATTCTATCGACAATCTCCTTACTTATTAGGGCTACGATTCCTTATTTCTCCGCCGGATTAGTAATATATAGGCGTACCGTATTACCTACCTTTGTAGGGGGTTAATTCTTACCTACTACTACTATTACCTATATAGTTAGTCTCTAGGCTACCTTCTGTATTACTTATTAGATTGTCTTCAGGATTTAGTATAATAGCGCTTTTAGCGCTCCTAGTAGCTATACTATAGTATTCTTATATACCCGGGCTAGGTGTTCATTATCCCCTAGTAAGTTTTCTACCTCCGTATATAGAGTTATCTATACTATATTATTTATCGTTAGCCTCTACTTTCTATATAGTAGCCCTTAGCTTATGTCCTAGGTTTTTCCTTAGTTTGTTCCTCGGCTTAGCTCTTAGTACTAAATGTTTGTAAGGCTATAGCTCTCGTTAGTTACTATCCTCCGCTACTATTCGGGGTGAGGTCGCGCTTCCTAATTAAGTAGTTGTCCTCCGTAACTCCGTAACTCTAGGGTCTACCGTTAGGGGAACGGAACCTTAGTTTTAGGGTTCTTTATACTACGATTACGCCGCCGCTAGCGTAGGCGGGTCGCTACTACTTAAGTAGATTGCCCGTCTTAATAAGGGCTGTCGAATAGATAGTCCTCGTCGATATTCTACTCTCGAAGGTCCGTTCTAGTTATATATATATATATTATATATCTAAGTACTACCTACGTAGAGGGAGGTAATATCTCCCCCGCCTTCTTCGTCTATATAGTATACTACCTCCTAGTTAGATTTAAGTATATTCTTACTAATATAGAAGTACGTACGGGGCCTACTATCGCTTTATAGGTATATTATATAGCCTAGTAATTTATAGATTATTAGTCTCTTATAGTACGGGTTGATCTATAGCTCCTAGATTACTAGGACGTAGTAGACGTACGGGTCCGCCTCGTATAGGAAATAGTTTTATACTATATCCTTACTAACGTACTTTACTACCGAGTAGGCTATACTACCGAGCGGGCTACTTTTACTAAGAACTATACTACTTCTACTTCAATTACGACGGTATCTTAATACGACGACATCCTATAGAATTATTACTAGAAGGACGATTCCTCTTTAGATTCTTCGCTATCTAGCGAGTCTACTTAATAGGTACGTACGTTATGCCCCGACTCGCTATATCGCTTATAGCGTCGTAGCCTTAGTACTAGCCGAACACTATCTACGACTCTCTACTTACTTCCTACCTCCTAGTATCCTCTAGAGGTATCAATTACGACGCCTTATGGAAGGTTAGAGACCCTCTAGACTAAATGTACTTGCGCTTTCGTGCTTTCCGCTATATAAGGGCCTAGTTAGACTTACGTAGCTTACTAATCTTACTTCGTATAAGAGCTATCTAATACGCTATCTCTCTACTCCCTCTCTATTGCCCTATTAAATGACCTTCCTCTTTCTACTACGCCTTTCTAAACCCGTAACGACTCTCTAAGACGTAATAATACCTATTATAAACCCTATCTCGTCGAAGTTATAGGTGTCCTAGTTAAGGATACTATACTTCTCCTTTATATTACGTATAAGTAAGAACTACTTCTCGATAACGTCTAGATCTTCTATTAGGGCTCGCTAACGATCGTATCTACGTGTTATACGAACCTTTAGCTTACAATACCGCCTAATAAACCTGTCTATCTAATTAAGACTAGCGGGCTTAAG
Organism: Fulvia fulva; assembly: GCF_020509005.1. NCBI lineage: Eukaryota > Fungi > Ascomycota > Dothideomycetes > Mycosphaerellales > Mycosphaerellaceae > Fulvia > Fulvia fulva. Next base: position 4,637,090 of record NC_063012.1, read on the forward strand.
ACCCTTCTCTTATAGTAATCAATCGGCTATTACTCGTATACTAGCCTTTAATAGCGGGAAACCTCTAAGATCTAGCTCGAGTATATACTCAAGTATTACCCTCTCTTCTAGCTCTATAAGCTTCTTCGAATTAGGCTCATAGTTACCCCGAGGAGGTCGTCTATTTAATCGATACCCTAGTATAGTTCAAGACGCGTCGTATACCTTTATAGCAAGTCGATTCGTAATTATCGCGTCGCGTTTCGTAGCCTAGACAGCTAAGATCAGTTTGGCCTAGTTTGAAGACAATATACGCTATAATAGTAGTTATATATAGATAGATAGATAGATAATTCATTTACCCGTTGTGGTGCCCTCCGGCCCATGCGGGTTTATGTCTATATATGTTACTGCATAAGGTAGGAAACCTATTCCTAGGTAAAAACCTCCTCTCCTTCTCTAATAGCTTCCTTGCTATGAGTTCTCAGTTTTCCTTCCATTAGGGTGCACTAGTGTCATGGTGGTTAGCCTCTGACTACCTTGTCTGCAACCCTGGAGTTGTCCCCCTCTTCCTGCTCTCCTCCTCCTTCTTTCTCTCCTCAATCCATCTCTCTGTTTCCCTAGTAAGAGAGAACTGCTCCAAAAATCCTTGGTGGATGATCCACCTTGTAATTCTCTGGAGGTCTCCCTTATTGCTGATCATGGCTTAGAAGTTTCTGTTCCTTGCCCTTGCCCTCCATTCACCTCTCCCTGTACTCCATTCTTTGCAAACCAGAAGTCTATGTTCGACATTCTGGGACAGGTAGCCGCATGGGCAACTCTTGTCTTCGATACCTGGGACTTTTCTCTGATGCAGGTATGCCCTGACTCCGATGTGTTCAGAGCGGATTTGTATTGCTATGCTTGCTTCTGACCTGGTCAGGTCTGAGTACAGTAGGTAGTTGTGGCTACCAAACTGTTGGAGTGCCTTTGGGGTTCCTGGCCTCTGTGGGGTTCTTGTCCATTCAGTCTTCCAGAGGAGTCCTGCCATCCTTTCAGCTAGAGACTGTTGCTTCTTCCCTTGGCTGGCTGCTGATCCTCTCCCTTGAGCCCTTCTGTCCTGTTCCTGCTGGGCTAGGTGCAGCTGTTCTGTTAGTTCTTTGAACTTCTGCAGGTCCTGCTGCTTCTGTGGGGCTGGATTGGGTCTTGCTTGTCTGTGCCTTCTTGTGCACTGGCTCCTGATTTTGTTGACTGCCTTCTGGATTACTAGCTGGGCTGGGTATGCAGACGTCTTTCCTGCATACTGGTATCTCAACCCTTGAAGGTAGAGCTTGGCTGGTGGGGAGCCAGACTCCATTTCGACCACCCTTGTTGGAGTTGACTTGTATGCTCCAAGCACCTTTTTCAGACAGGAGGCTTGGGCTCTGCTGATGGGATCTGCAATTCTCTTTGGGATCTTGTCTTGGGCTGACCAGATCTGGGCCCCATATAGCATGGCTAGCTTCACAACGGCCTTGTACATAACCTTTGCTTTCGCAAATGTGGCTCCCCATGTGGAGGCTGTAAGCCTGTCAATTGATTGCCTGTTGTTGTCTGCTCTTGCCTGTGCTTTCTTGACCTGTGGTCCCCAGCTAAGCTTTGGATCCAGCCATATTCCTAGCACCCTTAATTCACTTGAGGGTTCTGTTGTGTGTCCCTGAATGGTGATTGGGGCTTGCATATTGTGTCTGTTTCTGGCTCTACTGAAGTGGATGAGTTGATACTTCTCTGGGGCAAATCTGGCTCCATGTTTCCTGGCCCATTCCTCACATTCCTCGTGTTTCTTCTGCAAGATTCTACAGTTCTCTTCTGTGCTGTCTGACCAGGCTAGGATGTTTGTGTCATCCACAAACCCTGAGGTTGATGTGTTTCTAGAGTTTAGCTTTGCTGGCAGGTCTGCTATAAAGAGGAGAAACAGGATTGGAGACATTGTTGATCCCTGTGGGATTCCTGTCTCTGTAGGCATGCTGTCAGATTTGTATCTGCCCAGTCTTAGTCTTGTGGTTCTACCTCTGAGGAAGGACTGGATGAACTGGACTGTCCAGTTGGGGATAGCCTTCTGTTTCAGGATGTGGATCAGCCTCTGGTGTGAGACATTGTCAAAGGCTCCTGATATGTCTAGTGAGAGGAGTGTGGCTGCTTTGTTGTTCCCAAAGTGCCATAGGGTCTTGATCTGCTCTGTGATAAGTTCCACAGCTGTTAGTGTTGATCTTTGTTTCCTGCCTCCCATCTGTTCTTCAGGAAGGATTCCATGTTCTTCAGCTAGGTTTGTCAGCCTTTCTGCTATGATCTTTTCCAGGAGTTTGCCTAGTGTGTTGAGCAAGGCAATAGGTCTGTATGCCTTTAGCTTTGTGTAGTCCTCTTTCTGTGGTTTTCTCAAGACCACAGTCAGTGACTCCTTGAAGTGTTTAGGGCAGTGTCCTTGGGCCATGCACTGTGAAAAGATGTTTGACAGTGCAGGGGAGATCTGGTCCTTGCATGTCTTAATGAACAAGTTTGGAATCCCATCTGGTCCTGGGGCCTTGTTTCCTGAGAGTGTCTTAATGATGCTCTTGATCTCTCCCTCTCCCACTGTGCAGGATTGCTCTAGTGGTGTTGGATACACACTGCCCTCCAGATCCTGCAGGTCAGCTTCTACCTGTGTGCCAAAGAAATGTTTCCCCAATGCCTGTGCCTTTCCTGGGAGAGTGTGTTGGATTACTCCTTCCTGGTCTTCAATGTTTGGAAACTGGGGCAGCATGTTTCTGTCCTGTGTGGGTTGTCTTGCCCACTTTGCTAGTTTCCACATCTTCTCAGGATTCTGGGTAATGGATCCAACTGTTGACCTCCACTCCAGCATCTTGTCCCTCTTGATCTGGGCCTTCTTGTCTCTGGTTGCCTGGTTGTATCTGTCCCATGCTTCCTGGGAGTGACTCTGGGTAAGGGCTCTCCTGGCCTGCCTGGCTGCCTTGACCTTCTCTGAGCATTCCTTTGTCCAGAATGGCTTCTGGTACAGTGACTGTTTCTTTTCTCTAGTGTGGGCTGCTGCAGTTTCCTGCATTGTTCTAACCAGTTCTGCCACTGCTTGGTCTATGTCTAAGGCTGTTTCCAGTCTCCTGGTCTCTAGTCCAGCTAGCTTCTGTTCCAGGTCTTGTCTGATCTGTTCCCAGTTGGCTGCCTTCCAGGCCAGCTGAGGTTCTAGGTCTCCTTCCTGCTGTGTCTGTGTTTCAAACTCCACCTGAATTGGGAGGTGATCTGATGAGGACTCCAAGTCCTGGTTAACCCAGCATCTGGTGACCTTCTGCTGCAGGTCATGTGATGCAAAGCACAGGTCAATGGTGCTTGAGCTTGCTCTCTGTGACCAGGTAGTTAGGCCCTTTGGGGTAACTAGGTGCATGTTGTTGCTTTGGGTAGTGGAGAGGAGTCTGTTAGCTAGGAAGTGATAGGCAGGTGCAAAGTCTGATCCCCATGTAGGATGGTGCAAGTTGAAGTCTCCCAGCACGATGTGTTGGGAGTCACTCTGCAAGATGTCTGGCAGCTGTTGTAGTGTGCCCAGCTGGGTGCTGCTTCTGGAGCTAGGGGGTGGGTTGTATACACTGTGGATGTGGATGCTGCCTTGGTTGGTGTTGAGTCTGACTGAGGTGATGTCTCCCCCTTCCTGTTGGATTTGTTCCCAGCTGTCTGTTGCCATCTCTTTGCTGATGTACATGCATGTTCTAGGGGTGCCTTGTTTGGCTAGGAGTGTGTGATACCTTGGGTCGTTAGCAGTAGATGGTCTGTTAGATTTGCTGTTAATCCAAGGTTCCTGGACTGCAATGACTAGGTGTTTCTTTGGGTCCAGTGCTTGGAGAAAGCTTCTCTGGACCTTGTGCTGGCTTTTGTTGACATTGTACTGGATAGTGGTAAGATTGGGTGTCTCAATCATGACTCATCCATGCTGGTCTCCTGCTGGTCTTCTCGTGCTTCCTGCTGCTGGCTGCTATTTGGGATTGTGGTAAGGTTGAGCCTGCTTTGTGACGGGTCTCTTCCTGCAACCACAATTGATTTTGGTCTACCTATGGCAGGGTGGCCTTGGGCCTGTATGGTCTCTTCTGTTCTGCCTCTTTTTAGAGGGTTGTAGACAGTCCTTAGGGGTTCTTGGGTGATTGTCCCTGTCTGGAATCTGATAGGGGTGTTGATCCTGGCTTCTCTTGCCCTCCTCTTTGCCTCAATCCTAGCTGTGCAGTCTTGGGACCAGGAAGGGTGTTTCTTTCCACAGCATGCACATCTGGCTTCACTCTTTGGGGCTGTGCAATTCTGTACTTTGTGGCTACCAGCACAGTGGGAACAAGTGTCCTTTTGGCTTGGGCATCTAGTAGAGATATGACCATACTGTTGGCACTTGAAGCATTGCAGTAGTCTGTGGGTGCTTCTATAGATTTCTGTGTCCATTCTTTCACATTCCCAGAAGATGCCCTTGTCAAGCACGGTGTTTGCCTGTTCTGCAGTGCCTATCCAGAGCACTAGAGAAGACTCTCTCTTTGTGTCCTTTGTCTTTCTGTTGACCTATGCTGCTTTTATGATCTGTAGCCCTGGGCATACAGCCTGGTTCTGGTCCTGCAGCCTCTTAAGGTCTCCTTCAATGTCAAACTTTGTGGTCATCCTATGGGCAATAACCATATTTTGTTGGTGTGAGACCTTAGCCGTCTTGCCTAGTTTGACTGTCCACTCCTTCTGTGTCGCTAGCCTCTTCCTGTCTTGCTCCTGTGCTGTGAACAGCTTAAGGACACCTCCCTTCTCTTTCCTGGCTCCAATGATGCCTTGTATCCCAATCTTCTGTATGATCTCCTTGCCTGACAGGCCCTCAATCTCTTTCTGCTCTTGCTGGTCGGAAATGTAGATCTTGATAGCTGTTTTCGGGGGGGGAGGGTTTTGGGATGCAATTGCTGCCCAGGTTGGTTGGCTTGGTTTCTGGCCTTCCTGTGTCCTCTTCTTTGCTGCTGCTGCTACTGTCCTGTTAATGATTTGTCCTGTTTGGCTCCTTAGTGCCTTTAGCCCTCCAAGGAGCTCCAAAATCATCCCCTTAAGTGCTCTTTCTGGGTGCTCGCCATCTCCTGCCATTGCCATTGTTTCTGCCTTCCTGCAGACCTCCTTCCACTCGTTACTCTCCTGCTCCTGGTCGTTTCCTGCGATCGCTATCATCGTGTCCCTTTTCCTTTCCTTCTATATAGGTAGGCCCTTAACCCGATATGTTCGGACCTAATCTATATCGCGATGCTTACTTCGGCCCTTGTTAGGTTACGGTAGAGTAGGTAGTTATGTCTCTAGAAGGGGCGTAAGGCTAGGGGTCCTCGATTTAGTAGAGGATTCTCTTCCTATTCCTATTCCTAAAGGTATCCCGCTACCTACTCTATAAGGCTTTACGTCTTTACCCTTTTCCTCCGTACCTTGTCCTCCCCCTCCTTCCTCTCTAGTCACTCCTAGGTTCGCTTAACGACTTTAAACGTACGTAGATCGTCTTACTTCTAGCTTTAACGTACCCTAAGGCTAGGTAGTCGGTCGTACCTCCTAGCGATCTTCTCTATAGAGTCCCGAATAGCTTATTATACTAGATAATCCGCCGTCTTCCTAGCGTATTAGATCCTTATTCCCTTACTAAAATGTTTAATCGGGGGGGACCCTGTCTCTACCTCTACTACTCTTGTTAGCGTTGTCTTATAGGCTCCTAGTATCCGTCTAAGGTTCGCGGCCTACGTCCGGTTTAGGGTCCCTCTATTCGCTTCGGGGTCGGTTTACCTACTCCTCCTATCCCTATATCTAGGCCCCGTAGAGCATTACTAGTTTTACGATCGTCTTATATATAATCCTTACCTTATTAAACGTAGCTCCCTATATTAACGTTATAAGTCTAGTTATTATAGCCTCGTTAACCTAGGCTCTATTCTAGGCTTTCCTAATCTAGGGGTTCTAGCTAAGCTTAGGGTCTAGCTAGATTCCTAGGACTCGTAATTCGGGAGAGGGCTTCGTTACGTAACCCTAGATAGTAACCGTTACTTATATATTATAGTACTTACCTCCGGAGACCGTAAACCGAGCGGGCTACGCGACGAATATTAGACGAGCGGACTACAGAACAACAACTAAGCGGACTATATAACGGCGTCGAGCGGACTACGAAACAATCTAGTGTTTGCTAGCGGGCAATACGGTAGGTAGGTAGATACGCGACGAAGCCTATAAGGGCCTATTAAACACCCGGTATAGGAACGAGGGTTTTGCCTAAGGCACTGCCTATCCCGCTACATAACGTACCTAGTCTAATATAGTAGATTGCGACGAGGAAAAGACGATAGCCTAAGCAAGGAAAAGACGGCTATTAGGACGGGGAAAAGACGTATAATACAAGTAGATTAGTTCTATAATCGGGGAGGATCGAGGGTAGGGTAATAAGGAACTTTATATTAGTTAGTAGGTAGAAACGTAAGGAATACGCTGCCCGGCGTAGTGTGTGCCCCGAGCAAACCTACGAGGCATAGACGGCCGCTTTCTAGAGATAGGCTACGGTAACGCGAAGGGCGTCAAAACCTAGGGCGTGGTGTATACTAGTAGCGACGGCTAACACTGTCTATATAGCCCGAGAGGACGGATACGTATGTCGGTCAATAGAGAGCACTAAAGGGCTTAGGCCTATAGAGGTAGATATTGGCTTAAGGAGCAAATAGGGAGGGAGGTCGTAGAGGGAAGCTTTTGCTCCGGGCTAACCTCTCGAAACGAGGCTATACGGTAGTACTAGATAAGTAGGAAAGCGCGGTTAAGACTTGTCACCTTATCTCGTAGCTAGCTTACTAAATACGATTCCTTCCTTACTAACTAACGATATAGTCCAAACTATACTAGACGCCGGAGTATACTACGGTAGTAAGAGAAGCAAGGAGAGCCCGCCGGGTGTAGACGAGTAGCTATAGCGAGAAGGCCTAGAACGTATATAGGGAGGCATACTAACAGAAGAAAGCTATAATACGGAGGGAGAAAGCAGTCGGCTAGAGGGCTATAGTAGAAGAAATCGCCGGCAAGCTAGAGAGGATGTAGAAGCTAGTAAAATGGGCCCGACAGGACCCTATTTAGGGCCCCTCCTTCTCTATCCTAGCGCTATAATCGCCTAGTGGCCTAGTTAGCGACCCCGAGGCCAAGGCGCGTCTACTAGCTAGCAAGTTCTTCCCGCCCCTAGTCTAGGCTGATCTAAGCGACATAAACAGCTCTACTCCCCTAGCCCCTAGCATCGCGGTCTAATAGGAGGTGTCCGAGGGAGAAGTTGCCGCTATACTAAGGAAGTTGCCGGTAAAGAAAGCCCCGGGGCCGGATAGGATCCTAAACGAGCTACGAAAGAAGTATAGAGATTAACTAGCCCTAGTAGTCGTAGCGATCTTTAACGCCTACCTATAGACCGGACACTACCTGATAGTATTTAAATAATCGGCGATAGTAGTCCTACGTAAGCCGTAAAAGGAAGACTATACGTAGATAAAGTCGTACCGTCTAATTACGCTCCTTAATACTCTTAGGAAGGCGCTTAAGAAGGTAGTTATAACGAGACTCTCCGAGGCGGTAGAGGAATACTCCCTACTCCCGGACACCTAGATAGGTACGCGCCTATAGCGATCGACGCTATCCGTAATAGAACTTATCACCTCTTAGGTAAAGGCTATCTAGTATAAGAATAGGGACAAGGTAGCATCCTTACTTAGTCTAGACATATCGGGAGCCTTCGACTAAGTGTTATACCCGCGGCTACTCTATATCCTAAGGTCGAAAGGACTCTCTAAGTAGCTTATTAACTTCGTACGGTCCTACCTCTAAAACCGTAGCACGTCGATCCTAGTCGGCTAGTATAAAAGCCTATTTTAAGTAGTCTATACTAGAATCCCGTAAGGCTTAACGCTAGTACCTATTCTGTTCCTCTTCTTTATAGCGACGCTACTCCTAGCCCTAGAATCCTAGAACACCGCTACGAGCGGCTTCGTAGACGATACGAACATCCTAGCGTAGTCTTCCTCGACTAAGGAGAACTATAGGCTACTAGAAGAGAAGTATAAGATCTACGAGGACTAGGCTAGGAGGTACGGGGCTCGGTTTACCCTAGAAAAGTACAATCTAATACACTTTACGCGCCGGCTACGGTTCTATAATAAATAAGCTTCTATCTAGATATAGGGGTATACGACTAACCCGGTAAATTAGCTTAGGATCCTCGGACTATAGGTAGACCCGGCGCTATAGTAGAGGAAGTACGTATAGGTAATATTACGGAAAGCTAAATAGAATATAGTATTATACTAGAGGCTTACTACGTCTATATAGGGGGCGGACTTTCAGTAGTTACGACTTCTATATACGGCTAGTATACGGCTAGTCCTTACCTATAGTAGCTAAGTATAGTCCCTAGGCGAGAGGGCCTACCTATTAAAGGGACTCGCCGCGCCGTTAGCGAAGATCTAAAACTAATGCTTAAGGAAGGTCACCGGGGTATATAAGTCGATACTAACGAGGATACTTAAGTACGAGACTACTATACCGCTAATCGACCTATATATCTAGGGACTACGGACCTCCTACTTAGGTAAGTCGGTATAGTACCTAGTATAGAAGGTCATCGCTAGTATAGTCGTAAGGGCCTACGAATTAGTACTAGCGTATAAGTGCATTCGACCTAGAAACGAGCCGAACTACCGGGTAAGGGACGAATAGCTAGTAATACGATAGGAAGGTAAGAAATCGTTTATAGAGCAACTATAGAAAGAGAGGTAGAACAACTAGGGTGTAGGGTATAGTAGACGCCCTTAGCTAGCGGGATAACATAAGTAATAGTTAGCTACGAAATCCGCGGTTAAGTACCCCCCGAAGCTTATCTACTACCGCCTTACGAGGATATAGAGTAGGATAGGAACCTAACTACGAAGCGAACACATCGGCCTCTAGAGGTACCTATTATAGAGGAAGGTTCTAGAATATACAAATACTAGCTACCCCTACGGCTATTACTCCTAGAACGTACGGTACGTACTCCTCGTCTATCCGAGGTAGTCGCTAGGAAGGGGGAGTAGATAGTAAAGGCGAGGAACCGGACGATTAGGGCACTTCTTAATAATATTAAGGACCTACGGCGTATTACGAACTAGATACTAGAGAAGGGCTAGCTAGAACAGTACCGCCTAGTAGGAGCAGTATAGGAAGAGAGGACACGACGTAGCGCGACGAGACCGGCTAGGAGCGGGGGCTAACGGGGTAGTTATATAGACTACGTACGTTCAGAGGGAAAGCTAATCTAGATAAGGAGTAGTCGGGGGCGGGAAGGGTTTTTACCTATTCGGATTTCCCTTTGTATATAACAATAGATATATACCTATATAGGCCGGATAGGGTCCTAGAACAGGGGAATGACAAATCTATCTATCTATCTATATATTATAGTAGGTTCTTGCCTTACTTAAGTAGATAAGCTAGTACTTTTCCGGGGCAAAACGGGCGCCGTATCGACGTACCTATTCCTCGTATACCTCGTATCTTTCTATAAGTAGCCGGTAGTTTTCTTCGGTCGTCGTTAACTAGACTAGGATGTTCGTATCGTCGACAAACCCCGAGGCCGACGTCTATAGTAAGGTAAGTAGTAGGATTAGGTCCGCTATAAAGATTAAGAAGAGGATCGGGGATAGTATTAAGCCCGAGGGGATCCCGTATTCTATATATATAAGTTTGCCCTCCTTACGCGTCCTAAGGACAATCTACGTTATTCTCTCCTTAAGGAAGGAGTTTACGAAACTTTTTACCTACCGCGGGATTCATTTTTACTGTAGGATATAGAGGAGTCGCTCGTAGAAGACGTTATTGAATGCCCCTAAGATATTTATAGATAATAGTAATAAAGCTCTATTCCGTCCGTAGTACTAGAGAGTCTCAATCTATTCGGTAATAAGCTCTATAGCCGTTAGGGTAGATCGTTTGCTCCTACTACCTATCTATATCTCTAGGAGTAGGTTATTATCCTCGACGAGCTATATAATTCTTCTCGCTACGACCTTCTCTAGTATCTTTCCGATTATATTTAGGAGTACGATCGGCCTATAGGACTTTAGCTTTATATAGTCCTCCTTCTATAGCTTCTTTAGGACGACTATAAGGGACCGCCTAAATAGCTATAGGTAGTACCTCTTACGTAGGTAAGCCGTAAATAGTTTAACGAGGTATAGGGCGACTTCTTCTTTATATTCTTTAAGGAGGAGGTTTAGGATACCGTTAGGTCCCGGGGCCTTACGGCCCTTTAGCTTTCCTATAATCTCCTTTATCTCCTTATTGCCTACTATCTAGTATATATCGAGTAGCTCCGGGTAGATCGTTCCCTCTATATCCGTTACGTCGGCCGTTAACTACATCGTAAAGAAGTAGTCGGCGAACGCCTTCGCCTTCCCTTCCGGCGTTATCTATATTATACCTATCGTATCCTAGATTAGGGGAAGTATAGTATCCTATCCCCGTCTCCGGCCCTTACCTACTTTATAAGCCGCTATATCTACTCCGAGTTCTCTATTACGAGACCTATAGTTACCCTCTAGTCTTCTCGCTTGTCTCGTTATATTTAGGCCTTCTTTGCCTAACTTACTTTCTAGTACTTGTCCTACGCTTCTTAGCTTTACTCCTTCGTCTATTTTCGCCTTGCCCTCCTTACGTCCTTAACTTTAGCTAAGTACTCTAGGGTCTAGAAGGGCTTCTAGTGCTTCGAGGGCCTTAGTTCTAGTATATATTCCTCGGCCGCCTACTATATCGTCGTTACTATCTGTTCCGCCGTACTATTAAGCTCGGCTTCCGTCTCCCCGATACTAGTGTTATTTAGGTACTATTTAAGTAGATTCCGGATCTCCTCCTAGAGAGCTTTTTTCTAGTTAAGGCGCTTTTCACCCCGAAGCTCCTCTTCTATTCCCGTCGCTATCGTTATCTAGATAGGGATGTAGTCTAACCCTACCTCTAGGGTAAGGTTAGGTCTATACTCTACTAGCCTTATTACTACGTCCCTCGATAGGAAGTATAGGTCGATAGTACTCGCGCTTATTCTTACCGTCTACGTCTCTATACCCTTTAGGGTCACGAGCTCTATATCCCTACTTTCCGTAATCTCTAGGAGCTTACTACCTAAATATACGTAAGGGGGGGGGGGGTGAATTCTAGACTCTACGTTAGGTAGTAGAGGTTGAAGTCGCCTAGGAGGATATAGTTTATATCCCCTTAGTCGAGTACCTAGTTAAGTCGTACTAGCGTACCGAGGTCTCTACTCGTTCTTTCCTAAGGAGGAGGGTTATAGACGTTATATAGATAAATAGATTTGTTATTCCCCTATTCTAGGACCCTATTCGGCCTATATAGGTATATGTCTATTATTATATATAAAGGGAAACCCGAATAGGTAAAAACCCTTCCCGCCCCCGACTTCTCCTTATCTAGATTAGCTTCCCCTTAAAACGTATGTAGTCTATATTACTACTCCGTTAGCCCCCGCTCCTAGCCGGTCTTATTACGCTACGCCGTATCCTCTCTTCCTATACTACTCCTACTAGGCGGTACTATTCTAGCTAGCCCTTCTCTAGTATCTAGTTCGTAATACGCCGTAGGTCCTTAATATTATTAAGAAGTGCCCTAATCGTCCGGTTCCTCGCCTTTACTATCTACTCCCCCTTCCTAGCGACTACCTCGGATAGACGAGGAGTACGTACCGTACGTTCTAGGAGTAATAGCCGTAGGGGTAGCTAGTATTTGTATATTCTAGAACCTTCCTCTATAATAGGTACCTCTAGAGGCCGATGTGTTCGCTTCGTAGTTAGGTTCCTATCCTACTCTATATCCTCGTAAGGCGGTAGTAGATAAGCTTCGGGGGGTACTTAACCGCGGATTTCGTAGCTAACTATTACTTATGTTATCCCGCTAGCTAAGGGCGTCTACTATACCCTACACCCTAGTTGTTCTACCTCTCTTTCTATAGTTGCTCTATAAACGATTTCTTACCTTCCTATCGTATTACTAGCTATTCGTCCCTTACCCGGTAGTTCGGCTCGTTTCTAGGTCGAATGCACTTATACGCTAGTACTAATTCGTAGGCCCTTACGACTATACTAGCGATGACCTTCTATACTAGGTACTATACCGACTTACCTAAGTAGGAGGTCCGTAGTCCCTAGATATATAGGTCGATTAGCGGTATAGTAGTCTCGTACTTAAGTATCCTCGTTAGTATCGACTTATATACCCCGGTGACCTTCCTTAAGCATTAGTTTTAGATCTTCGCTAACGGCGCGGCGAGTCCCTTTAATAGGTAGGCCCTCTCGCCTAGGGACTATACTTAGCTACTATAGGTAAGGACTAGCCGTATACTAGCCGTATATAGAAGTCGTAACTACTGAAAGTCCGCCCCCTATATAGACGTAGTAAGCCTCTAGTATAATACTATATTCTATTTAGCTTTCCGTAATATTACCTATACGTACTTCCTCTACTATAGCGCCGGGTCTACCTATAGTCCGAGGATCCTAAGCTAATTTACCGGGTTAGTCGTATACCCCTATATCTAGATAGAAGCTTATTTATTATAGAACCGTAGCCGGCGCGTAAAGTGTATTAGATTGTACTTTTCTAGGGTAAACCGAGCCCCGTACCTCCTAGCCTAGTCCTCGTAGATCTTATACTTCTCTTCTAGTAGCCTATAGTTCTCCTTAGTCGAGGAAGACTACGCTAGGATGTTCGTATCGTCTACGAAGCCGCTCGTAGCGGTGTTCTAGGATTCTAGGGCTAGGAGTAGCGTCGCTATAAAGAAGAGGAACAGAATAGGTACTAGCGTTAAGCCTTACGGGATTCTAGTATAGACTACTTAAAATAGGCTTTTATACTAGCCGACTAGGATCGACGTGCTACGGTTTTAGAGGTAGGACCGTACGAAGTTAATAAGCTACTTAGAGAGTCCTTTCGACCTTAGGATATAGAGTAGCCGCGGGTATAACACTTAGTCGAAGGCTCCCGATATGTCTAGACTAAGTAAGGATGCTACCTTGTCCCTATTCTTATACTAGATAGCCTTTACCTAAGAGGTGATAAGTTCTATTACGGATAGCGTCGATCGCTATAGGCGCGTACCTATCTAGGTGTCCGGGAGTAGGGAGTATTCCTCTACCGCCTCGGAGAGTCTCGTTATAACTAGCTTCTTAAGCGCCTTCCTAAGAGTATTAAGGAGCGTAATTAGGCGGTTCGACTTCACCTACGTATAGTCTTCCTTTTACGGCTTACGTAGGACTACTATCGTCGATTATTTAAATACCGTTAGGTAGTATCCGGTCTATAGGTAGGCGTTAAAGATCGCTACGACTACTAGGGCTAGTTAATCTCTATACTTCTTTAGTAGCTCGTTTAGGATCCTATCCGGCTCCGGGGCTTTCTTCGCCGGTAACTTCCTAAGTATAGCGGTAACTTCTCCCTCGGACACCTCCTATAAGACCGCGATACTAGGGGCTAGGGGAGTAGAGCTGTTTATATCGCTTAGATTAGCCTCGACTAGGGGCGGGAAGAACTTACTAGCTAGTAGACGCGCCTTAGCCTCGGGGTCGCTAACCGGGCTACTAGGCGATTATAGCGCTAGGATCGAGAAGGAGGGGCCCTATATAGGGTCCTATCGGGCCTATTTTGCTAGCTTCTATATCCTCGCTAGCTTACCGGCGATTTCTTCTACTATAGCCCTCTAGCCGATTGCTTTCTCCCTCCGTATTATAGCTTTCTTCTATCAGTATACCTCCCTATATACGTTCAAGGCCTCCTCGCTATAGCTACTCGTCTATACCCGGCGGGCTCTCCTTACTTCTCTTACTACCGTAGTGTACTTCGGCGTCTAGTATAGTTTAGACTATATCGTTAGTTAGGTAAGCGGAACGTGAAGTAAGGTCGCTTTTCTTATTTCGTCTATTAACCCTTAGACTGCCTCGTCTATCTCGTCTTTACTATTATATTGCTACTACGCTATCTAGACTAGCCTCTCGGAGTTATCGAGGTACGCCTAGATATTAGCCTAGTAGGCCTTTCTCTAGTTTAGCTTAGGGGTTCTCGCTAGTGTGCGTTATATCTATGTCGTAATAGAGGTTCTAACTAGTATATAGTCTAACGACGCCTCGAGTTTATGTTCGATCCTATAGTAGGTTACCGTATAGTAGTAGCTATCTAAGATCTAGGAGAGGTCGATTGTGCCTTAGAGTCCCCCTCTCTCTAGGTATCTAGGTCCTTCGGGGTATTAAGGGCAATTACGTTACTCGCTATTAAGTCGAGTACTTCGTCGGCTATAGGGTACGGCTATATAAGGCTCTCCTAGGAAGGGTAGTTTATGTTAAAGTCTCCTACTACGATATAGCACCCTTGTCTCTTAAGCGTACTGTCTAGGTGTCTATAGACCCTAAGGTCGCGGCTAGACCTCGAGGCTAGCGGTTGTATATATAGGTTGTGTATCTAGGTACTACCTACGTAGAGGGAGGTAATATCGCCCCCGCCTTCTTCGTCTACGTAGTACACTACCTCCTAGTCGGATTCTAGTATGTCCTTACTAATATAGAAGCACGTGCGGGGTTTCCCGTCGCCTCGTAGGTATGTCGTATAGCCTAGTAACTTATAGGTCGTTAGTCTCTTATAGTGCGGGTTAATCTATAGCTCCTAGATCACTAGGACGTAGTAGACGTACGGGTCCGCCTCGTATAGGAAATGGTTCTAGACTATATCCTTACTATAGTTAATGTTATACTAGATGATACTAAGCGTATCGAGGCTAGTTATCGGCATCGACAATCATTTCCTCTATATCGTCCTATGTCCTACTGCCCTATACGTCCTAGTCTACGCCTATCGGCTATGTACTAAAGGGGAGCCGGGCCTAGTTAGATTCTCTCGCCGTAGCTAGTAGAGCACGTGGCCTCCCGTACGCCCTAGGTTGCGTATCCTTTATATCGTTCTCGGCCCTAGGGCGCTTATGCCCGACCGCCGCTAGTTAGTTCCGGTATAGGCTAGCCTTACGGTCGCCGTAGAATCTTAGGGCGACGGTTCTGTTTGTGATTGCCTTGTTTTTCGCTAGTTTCCGCTGTGGGCATTCCGTACTATACGATAGGTAGTGCCCCGGACAGTTCGCGCACCGTCTCGTAGTTAATATATAGTCCCTAGATATATAGTCTCCTATATAGTTCGAGTAGGCCTACTTGTTTATATACGTATAGGTTTGGTGTCTATACTGTTAGCATTTGAAGCATTAGAGGACACGAAAGGATAAGGAGTGCTTTTCTACTATCTTGAGGCTATATTACTAGATTAGGCCTTATTCTATCGCTAGATCCGCCGCTTTCGCGTCTTATAGCTATACTATTAGCGCCGAGGCCTTCTTACCTTCTAGCCATTTCCTATAGAGCCAAGCCGCCTTCTAGATTAGAGAGTTAAGAGTGACCGGGTTGTCCTCTTAGAGAGCACGTAGGTGACCTTAGTTAGTTAGGTCGAACTCCTTAGGTATGTCGTAGACTAGGATCGTGAATTACTTCGTTAAGACCTTCGCTAATACCGTAACCTTAGATGCCTACTATAGCTATACCTCTAGGTACCTTCTAGTAGTAGTAGAGCTAGTATAGATCTATAGAGTACCGTTAGACTATTAGTTCACTACGACCACCCCTAGTTAGTTAATCCGTTAGGCGAGCTCCTTATTTAATAGCTTCGTAACTTCGGCCTAGCCTTCCTTTGCTATAATACGGATCGTAACTACATCGTACGTTAGGCGGGGGCCTAGTATCGATACCGCGACCAATGCCTAGCTATAGGGGTACCGATTCCGGGTGGCCTTACTAATCGCCTAAGACGTCGTCCTTATTTCTTATTACCCTCGGTAATACGACAGTATAAGCGCGGTACCTAGCTAAGTGATTATTACCTATAGAGACCGGTATAGGAGCTAATCGTTAGTTTCTATACTTTTTACGTCCTCTATAAGTTGCTACTAGTTGTCTTAGGGGAGCTTTGCCTATAGAGCCGTAGGCGCCGTTAGTACCGTAGCCTAGGCTACTATTACCTAGGAGTTGCCTAATATAGCTAGGCACCTCCGGGGCGTTTAGAGCTGAAGAAATAGGGTAAAGAGAACTTCAAGCTGTCTAGATTAAATAAGGTAGAACTCCCTTAATCCTAGGGGCAGTGGCCTGCTTTATAGATCGTTAGAATTCTCGTAGAATTAGTTTAGCTAATAGTTTGCTATTTAACTACCTAGTTTTATCCTAAAATCCTTGTCTAGTAAACCCGTTGTCTAGACTAAACTTCGAGGAGGAGTACCGTTTATCTACTCGATCTTAGAAATTCTTAAGCTATAGTTTACTAGTATACTCTCTTAAGAACGTAACGGCACCGCTATAGCTAATACTAAGTCCGAAGATTAGTAGGAGCTATAGTATAGAAGATATATATACCTTAGTAAGGGACTACTACCGGTATTAGCGTAGAAGGGTAATACTCTAGTAGTAGCTAATATATAATTGTTAGTAGTAAATTCGGTAAGTAGTAACTAATCAACCTAATTATCTTAGGCGTAGTTAATATAGGCCCTAAGGTAACGTTCTATAACCTTATTCGTGTTTTTAGACTATCTATCGGATTCTAGGTAAAAGGCCGTCGACAGTCGTTATTAAATACCGAGTAGAGAGTAAACTCGTCTCTAGAACGTAGACGTCTACTAGGAGCCCCAATCCGAGACGATACTCTTAGGAATACTATAGCGTACAAAGATATAGCGGATAAAGATATATACGATATATAGGCGTCTATCTGTAGTACTAGAATTAGGTATCTCTCCTTAGTAAGCCTATCCGTAACTATAAGGACGTTCTTATACGTTTGTCTATCGGTTAAGCTCTTACTTACGGGCAAATCTATAACGAAGTTAATAGCGATATCCTCCTATACTCCGAAGGGTACCGGTAATAGTATAAGGAGGCCATAATACTACTAATTTAACGGAACCGTTATTCTATATATAATATAATTACGGACGAATCTCTTAATCGTTTATACTTTACGTAGCTAGAGGTAGTATCTACTAATCAACTCGAATGTCTTCTTACGGCCGAGATGCCTAGCCGCGGGTATATCGTAGAAACGTTTCGTAATTAGAGTACGAAGTTCTACTACGCTAGTAACTTCTAGGATAAATAAGCTATATCCTCCGTAGGCGTTCTTTATATAGATTATACTATCTTCTACTTTAGACGTACAATCGTCGATCTTATGTTTACGTTATAGGGGTACTTACTAGTTCTAGGATAGCTATTATATAGTAGCCTAAACGGTCTCTTCGTTATATAGAGCCTTGACTTATATAAGTAAATCCTACTATACTACCTACTACGCTACCTCCCCCTCCCGTAGCTCGCTTGAATTGAGCTTAATATCGAGGCGAGCGGGCGGTAGGATAACCTAGCTCTAATGCTATAGACGTAGATCGCTTAGATCCGACGGTAGATCTTACGATCGTCTAGTAAGACTATTAGGCTTTATGCTCTATATACCTAGACGATAGGTAATTTTGAATACGAACTGTACTAGGAACTATACCTAGCGTGCCTATCGTCTATTAAGTTGTTTCGTACTTATAAAGTATTCTAGGTTCTTATGATCGGAGTAGATAATAACGGGATTATTATCTATATCCTTCGTATTCTCGAAATCGGTATCTATATTATCGTCTAAGTTAACGGTGAGCTTAGGTCTCTATTCTTCGAAGGCAAGGACGATAGCTAATAGTTCCTTATCGTAAATCTCGTAGTTATACTCCTATAGTAATATCTTCTTAGATATATATACTACCGGTCTCTAGACGTCTCCGTATTTCTATAAAATTACTACCGTAGTAACGAAATCTAAGGCATCTGTTTCGACTATAGTTTCTAACCCTAGTACAAAGTATACGAGTACCGTATCCGTTAAGAATGCATCTTTTAATCCTTAGAAGGCTGCTTCGCATTCTGTTATCTAAACGAATAGTATCGGTTTACTATTCTTACTAGTCTTTATTAAATTCGTAAGGGGTATATAGATTTTAGAGAAGTTCTATATAAACCTTTAATAGAAGTTTCCGAACCTAAGGAATGCTTATATATCCTTTAGGCATGTTAGAGTAAGCTAGTTCCTAACTACGTCGACCTTTTCTAGGTCTATACGGATACCGTCGACTCTATTGAGAATATGCAGGTCATAGGGTCAACATTGAGTGCTTAGGGGGATTAGTAATCAGGGCTTGCTAGTCAAGTCCTGAGTACAGCTGTCCCTCCTAAAACACCTACACCAACACCGGCGATACTGTATATAGATACACGCTATCCCATTAGGTCCTTCTTCGTCTTTTGTGTGATCCGCCGTCTTCCACTGCTGCGCAACTCGTACCTGTTTAACAGACTCCTATAATAACACTAAGGTACTTCGTCTCTGTTTAGTAGAACTCGTATTTGTCGATATCTAATTATAGGCCGGCTTGAGGTATACGTTATAGCACTTTACGTACGTATTATATATGTTCCTCGAATATATCGCTAAAGATCAGGATATTATCTAGGTATACTAAATAGAAGTCATTAAGATACTCCCTAAGCGTATCGTTAATATATAATTAGAATGTTCCTAGAGCATTATATAGGCCGAAAGGCATTACTATATACGCGAATTGACTTTAGTAAGTACTAAACGTAGTTTTCTATTCGTAGCCCTCCGTAATACAAATACGGTTAAAGGTAGAGATAATATCGAGTTTAGTGAAGTACTTCTTCCTATTTAGGCGGTTTAGCGTTTCTTAGAATAGCGGTACTAGGTATCTACTTTTGACCGTAAGGGCGTTAAGAGCTCTATAGTCGATATAGACCCGTAGACCGCCGCCTAGTTTACGTATAATTAGTACTAGTATAGAAGCAGGGCTCGTACTTCGTTATATCGCTCTAGATTATAGCTAATTATCGACCTACTTCTTAATTACCTTATTCTCGCGAGACGACATTACGTATAGCCGCTTGAAAGGAGGTGACTTAGTTTCGTCTTTAAGGTGTATTTTATAGTCTTTACTAGGGCGGTAAGGTAGGATCTTCGATATATCCTAACGGTTAAAATAGTCCTTGAAATCGTATAGTTCCTAGGGTAAGTAGACCTTAGTATCTTAGTCCTTGTCTTTACCTTTTATAAATCTGTCGAAGTCGCTATTCACTATTATTATATATACTATTAAGGGGTTTACTAACTATACCTTTCGAAGGTTTATAGCGTAGAGCCTAGTAGGATCGAAGTCTTACCTAGTCGCTACTATTACGTAGGCTCGTAATAGATTAGCGTAGTACTTCTAACTAGGTAGTATAATCTATATTATATAGACTTCCGCTCCTTTCTTACGAGCTAGTTCTACTACGTAGGCCGCGTAGATTTTACGATATCGATCTCTAGTTCTAGTTTAACAACTCGTTACTTTTGTTTCGTATATCGGTACGGTCGCTTTAACGTCTTAACGCCGTCTACCGGTAACGGTTATCGAGTATATATACGGAAGTTATCCTCTTCGTCCTCGAGCGTCGTATAGAACTATAGTTAGGGTATATACTTAGGTAACGATAGCGTAGGAGCGGTAACTTCGTCAGAGTTATCTTCTACTATTAGCGGTCGATAATTGCCTAATAGTACTAGCGTAGCTAGATAGTTAATAGACTATACTATTAGGTGCCTATTAGACCTCTAGTTTGCCTTATAGGTACGGCATTCTAAATGATTCATTATTATAATGCCCATAACTAAGTATTTATCGATATCATTCTCGGAAGAGGGAATCATCGATCTCTGCGCCAAAACACGACACATTCGAAAGCTCTTATCAAGGCCATTCCAACGATATAAAAAGCAGGCCACTGCCCCTAGGACTGAGGGAGTTCTACCTCATTCAATCTGGACAGCTTGAAGCTCTCTTCACCCTGTTTCTTCAGCTCCAAACGCCGCGGAGGTGTCTAGCTACATTAGGCAACTCCTAGGCAATGGCAGCCCAGGCTACGGCACTAACGGCGCCTACGGCCCTATAGGCGAAGCCCCCCTAAGACAACTGGCAGCAACTTATAGAGGACGCAAAAAGCATAGAAACTAACGATCAGCTCCCTTACCGGTCTCTACAGGTAATGATCACTCAGCTACGCACGGCGCTTGTACTGTCGTATTACCGAGGGCAACAAGAAATGAGGACGACGTCCTAGGCGATTAGCAAGGCCACCCGGAATCAACACCCCTATAGCTAGGCATCGGTCGCGGCATCGATACCAGGCCCCCGCCTAACGCACGATGCAGTTACGATCCGCATTGCAGCAAAGGAAGACTAGGCCGAAGTTGCGAAGCTATCGAACAAGGAGCTCGCCCAACGAATCAACTAACTAGGGGTGGTCGTAGTGAACCAACAGTCTAACGGCACTCTACAGATCTATACTAGCTCTGCTACTGCTAGGAGGCACCTAGAGGCACAGCCACAGTGGGCATCTAAGGTTGCGGCATTAGCGAAGGTCTCAACGAAACAATTCACGATCCTAGTCCACGACATGCCTAAGGAGTTTGACCTAACCAACCAGGGTCACCTACGCGCTCTCCAAGAGGACAACCCGGTCACTCTTAACTCTCCAATCCAGAAGGCGACTTGGCTCCATAGGAAATGGCCAGAAGGCAAGAAGGCCTCGGCGCTAATAGTATGGCTACAAGACGCGAAAGCGGCGGATCTAGCGATAGAACAAGGCCTGGTCTGGCAATACAGCCTCAAGACAGTAGAAAAGCACTCCTCATCCTTTCGTGTCCTCCAATGCTTCAAATGCCAACAGTATGGACACCAAACCTACACGTGCACAAACAAGCAGGCCTGCTCGAACTGTGTAGGAGACCATATGTCTAGGGACTGTACATCGACTACGAGACGGTGCGCGAACTGTCCGGGGCACCACCCATCGTATAGTGCGGAATGCCCACAGCGGAAACTAGCGAAAAACAAGGCAATCACAAACAGAACCGTCGCCCCAAGATTCTACGGCGACCGTGAGGCTAGCCCACACCGGAACCAACTAGCGGCGGTCGGGCACAAGCGCCCTAGGGCCGAGAACGATGTAAAGGATGCGTAGCCTAGGGCGTACGGGAGGCCACGTGCTCTGCTAGCTGCGGCGAGGGAATCTAACCAGGCCCGGCTCCCCTTTAGTACACAGCCGATAGGCGTAGACCAGGACGCACAGGGCAGTAGGACACAGGACGATACAGAGGAAATGATTGTCGATGCCGATGACTAGCCTCGACACGCTTAGCATTATCCAGTATAACGTCAACTATAGCAAGGATATAGTCCAGAACCATTTCCTACACGAGGCGGACCCGCGCGTCCACCACGTCCTTGCAATCCAGGAGCCATGGATTAACCCGCACCATAAGAGACCAACGACCTGCAAGTCACTAGGCTACACGACATGCCTACGAGGCGACGGCAGACCCCGCACGTGCTTCTATGTCAGCAAGGACATACTAGAATCCGACTGGGAGGTAGTGTACTACGCAGACGAAGAAGGCGGGGGCGATATTACCTCCCTCCACGTGGGTAGCACCTGGATACACAACCTATACATGCAACCGCCAGCCTCGAGGTCTAGCCGCGACCTAGGGGTCTGCAGACACCTAGACAGTGCGCTCAAGAGACAAGGGTGCCACATCGTAGTAGGAGACTTCAACATACACCACCCTTCCTGGGAAAGCCTTATGCAGCCGCACCCTATAGCCGACGAAGTACTCGACTTGATGGCGAGCAACGTAATTGCCCTCAATACCCCGAAGGACCTGGGCACCTGGAAGAGAGGGGGACTCCAAGGCACGATCGACCTCTCCTGGATCTCAGATAGCCACTACCACACGGTAACCTACTGTGGGATCGAACATGAACTCGAGGCGTCGTCAGACCACATGCCAGTCAGGACCTCTATTGCGACACAGATACAACGCACACCAGCGAGAACCCCTAAGCCAAACTGGGGAAAGGCCCACTGGGCCAACATCTAGGCGTACCTCGATGACTCCAAGAGGCTAGTCCAGATCGCGCAGCAGCAATACAACAGTAAAGACGAGATAGACGAAGCAGTCCAGGGGTTGACAGACGAAATAAGAAAAGCGACCTCACTTCACGTTCCGCTTGCCCAACCAACGACATGGTCCAAACCATACTGGACGCCGGAGTGCACTGCGGTAGTAAGAGAAGCAAGGAGAGCCCGCCGGGTGTGGACGAGCAGCCATAGCGAGGAGGCCTGGAACGTATATAGGGAGGCATGCCAACAGAAGAAAGCCATAATACGGAGGGAGAAAGCAGTCGGCTGGAGGGCCACAGTGGAAGAAATCGCCGGCAAGCCAGAGAGCATGTGGAAGCTAGCGAAATGGGCCCGACAGGACCCTACACAGGGCCCCTCCTTCTCTATCCCAGCGCTACAATCGCCTAGTGGCCCGGTTAGCGACCCCGAGGCCAAGGCGCGTCTACTGGCTAGCAAGTTCTTCCCACCCCCAGTCGAGGCTGATCTAAGCGACATAAACAGCTCTACTCCCCTAGCCCCTAGCATCGCGGTCCAACAGGAGGTGTCCGAGGGAGAAGTTACCGCTGTGCTGAGGAAGTTGCCGGCGAAGAAAGCCCCGGGGCCGGATGGGATCCCAAACGAGCTACTAAAGAAGTGTAGAGATCAACTAGCCCCAGCAGTTGCAGCGATCTTCAACGCCTGCCTACAGACCGGATACCACCCGATAGCTTTTAAACAATCGACGACAGTGGTCCTACGCAAGCCGCAGAAGGAAGACTATACGCAGGTGAAGTCGTACCGCCCAATTGCGCTCCTTAATACTCTTGGGAAGGCGCTTGAGAAGCTGGTTGCAACGAGACTCTCCGAGGCGGCAGAGGAACACTCCCTACTCCCGGACACCCAGATGGGTGCGCGCCCATAGCGATCGACGCTATCCGCGATGGAACTTATCACCTCTCAGGTAAAGGCCATCTGGTATAAGAATAGGGACAAGGTGGCTTCCTTACTTAGCCTAGACATATCGGGAGCCTTCGACTACGTGTCACACCCGCGGCTTCTCTACATCCTAAGGTCGAAAGGACTCCCTGAGTGGCTTGTCAACTTCGTACGGTCCTACCTCCAAAACCGCAGTACGTCGATCCTAGTCGGCCAGTACAGAAGCCCATTTCAAGCAGTCCACACTGGAATCCCGCAAGGCTCAACGCTAGCACCTATTCTGTTCCTCTTCTTTATGGCGACGCTGCTCCCAGCCCTAGAATCCCAGAACACCGCTGCGAGCGGCTTCGTAGACGACACAAACATCCTAGCGTGGTCTTCCTCGACTAAGGAGAACTGTAGGCTACTAGAAGAGAAGCACAAGATCTGCGAGGACTGGGCTAGGAGGCACGGGGCTCGGTTTGCCCTAGAAAAGTACAATCTGATACACTTTACGCGCCGGCCACGGTTCCACAATATGCAAGCTTCTATCCAGATACAGGGGCACACGACTAACCCGGCAAATCAGCTCAGGATCCTCGGACTATGGGTGGACCCGGCGCTACGGTGGAGGAAGCACGTACAGGCAATATTACGGAAAGCTGAACAGAATATGGCATCATGCCAGAGGCTCACTGCGTCCACATGGGGGGCGGACTTCCGGCAGTCACGACTTCTATATACGGCTATTGTACGGCCAGTCCTTACCTATGGCAGCCAAGTGTGGTCCTTAGGCGAGAGGGCCTGCCCATCGAAGGGACTCGTCGCGCCGCTAGCGAAGATCCAAAACCAATGCCTAAGGAAGGTCACCGGGGCATATAAGTCGACACTAACGAGGATGCTTGAGCACGAGACCGCTATACCGCCGATCGACCTATACATCCAGGGACTACGGACCTCCTACTTAGGCAAGTCGGCACAGTACCCAGTACAGAAGGTCATCGCCAGTGCTGTCGCAAGGGCCCGCGAATCAGTACCAGCGCATAAGGGCATTCGACCCGGAAACGAGCCGAACTACCGGGCAAGGGACGAACAGCTAGCAACACAATGGGAAGGTGAGAAATCGTTTGTAGAGCAACTATGGAAAGAGAGGTGGAACAACCAGGTTGTAGGGCATAGTGGACGCCCTCAGCCAGCGGGACAACCTAAGGAATGGTCAGCTACAAAATCCGCGGTCAAGCACCCCCCGAAGCTCATCCACTACCGCCTTACGAGGGCACAGAGTAGCATAGCAACCTAACTGCGAAGCGAACACATCGGCCTCCAGGGGTACCTATCATGGAGGAAGGTTCCAGGATACACGAATACTAGCTGCCCCTGCGGCTATCGCTCCCAGAACGTACGGCACGCACTCCTCGTCTGTCCGAGGTGGTCGCTAGGAAGGGGGGAGTGGATGGCAAAGGCGAGGAACCGGACGATTGGGGCACTTCTTAACAACGCTGAAGACCTACGGCGCATTACGAACTGGATACTAGAGAAGGGCTGGCTAGAACAGTACCGCCTAGTAGGAACAGTGCAGGAAGAGAGGACACGACGCAGCGCGACGAGACCGGCTGGGAGCGGGGGCTAACGGGGTAGTGACATGGACTACGTACGTTCAGAGGGAAAGCTAAACTAGACAAGGAGTAGTCGGGGGCGGGAAGGGTTTTCACCTATTCGGGTTTCCCTTTGTACATAACAATAGATATATACCTGCATAGGCCGGATAGGGTCCTAGAACAGGGGAATGACAAATCTATCTATCTATTATAATGCCCTTCTCCTAGTATATCTCTAGTTCGTAGTCTACGAACTAACTAGAGCCGAGTACGATGTTATACTCTAGTAATTCTACTAAATAATAGCTAAGGATTTCGACGTAGCCGCCGATATTAAAAGGAAAGTACGTAGACTCGGTAATAAGCTCGTTAGCGGAGCCGCTATTAGCTAGTCCTAATTAAAGAGGTTCTTCCTAGAGTCGAGGAAGATTATATATACGAGCGTATATAGAATTTATGTACTAAGAGGTAGCACTATAATTAAGGAAGGCGAGAGCTTAATTACTCTCTATACTACTAGGCATTATAAGGTAAGGGGACACTCTCAGCCTTAGTACCCCTCGTATAATAGGCGGTATTAGAGAGCTTACTAATATACGTAAAGCGTACTCTAGTCCTTATATTACCGTATCTTACTATATTTCCTTCTTAGTATTATATTCGTAAGTAGGACTCCCGGTTATCGTACTTAAGCGTTAGTCTAGCTATTTCCCTATTACTAAGAGTTAGCCGGTATCTATATTACAGAGCTAGTATTCGCGCGCGGCGGAGGGCGCTTATACTACTTAATAGGGTAGTCTAGCGAGTATAAGTTATAGTCTATACGGCGGTAGCGGACATAACCGCCTACTACGATAATACTAGCCTTCTCCTTAGGCTTGAGCTTCTTAAGTTCCTTAAATTCGCGCGGTATCTAAGCGTATAGCTTAAGGCCTAAACCTTAGGCTACGCCGGGCGCGGTAGGTATAGTACCGTTACTACCGCTAGTACTACGAGGTAGTCGTAGTATAGCTAGGGTCTTTGACTTTAGGCGCTCGAACTTAGCTTCGAGCTTATAGTATAGGTCGACTAAGTCTTCGCGGTCCTTAGTCTCTATAGGTAGTGCCTCTATATATTTATAGTTAAGCTTACCCTCGAGTAGGCGGTGATTAGTCTTAGCTAATAGGTCGTACAAGTTACGCTATTTGTCGTACTTAGCGATAAAGATAGAAAATGACTCGTTCTTACCCTACTATAAGACCTAGAGCTTCTAGAAGACCTTGCCTACGACGTCCTTCTTACTATACCGATCGATAAGGAATTAGATCATCCTATCGATAGACTTAAAGGGGTTAACGTAATTACGCTTAGTACGCTTAGAGGGTACTCGCGGATTATATAGCTAGTACGGGTACCCGTCGAGGTAGTTAAGGATATAGCGTAGTCCGTCCTTAATAGTCTAGAACTATATTACGGACAGCTTGATCTCTAGCTAATCGAGCTAACGGTTAAAGTTTATATTCTTATTATCGAACTTGCTTTCTAGGTCCTTAACTAACTTATTAGTGTATATAATATTAACGGAGGGTTCGATAGTAGTGAACTAGCTAACGGCGGTATTGCTAGTTATCCTAGAAGCACTACTAGATATGCCCTAGCGTTCTTATCGTAAGGAGTTACGGCGTAGGTAACGGCGTAGTCGACTATTATCTCTATCCTTATCGTTATTAGAGTTATCTCCGTCGTTATCGCTACTACCTCTACTACCTCCTCGTCGGGTGCCTCTACCTATACGGTCCTACTAAGTAGGAGGCGTAGGTAATCGTGAAACACCGTTACGACGAGGGGAGTAGACGCGGACCTAACGACTACGGTCATTATTATTATTACCGTTAGTACCGCTTGTATCGCTAGTACCGTTCGTGTTCTTAGCTACGAGCTAAGCCTTTAGCTCTACTACCTCCTTATTTAGAGCCTAATTGCGCTTAGATAGGGCTTTGATATCCTTAGGTAATATACCTACCTACGACTCCTCGACCTGTCCGAAGAGCGTATTGTTATCCTATCGGAGGCGCTAATTAGCTTCCTTAAGGTCTTATATCTAACTCTCATACTTCTAGTATTTATTAAAGTAGAATATAAAGAGGCCCTTAACATCCTTATCCTTTTCGAGTTGACTAAGACTCTCGGATACGATATTACGTTCCTTCTTTATATCGGCGTACTTACCCTATATAACCTTATTAGCCTTCTTTAGGGACTCGACCTAGTTAAAAAGTACAATAAAGTTTGACTATATCTAGCGAACGAGGTGAAACATAATCTCCGGGTATACTATAGTACGAGTCGCGAACTTGGCTAGGCTCTTAATAGTAGTATACTCTAAGGCGATTACCTACTCCTTAGGTTAGCGTATATTATTAATTTTACTATCTTATATAGATATATTATCTCTTAACTCTATAATCTTATACACCTTAATTCCTCCTTCTTCTAAGATCTATTCTTCGTCGAGGAATTATACGAAGTTAATAGGGTCGGAGGTTAAGGCAAACTACTATTCTTTAGGTAGTAGGTCCTTCTCGATCTCTTATTATTCGGCGGCGAATACGTTCGAGTCGTCGTCGGAAGGGAAGGCACCTAGGGCGGTATCGATACCTAGGTTATTAAGTGTCTACGTTTTAGTAGATACAGTTAGGAAAAGCTTAGCGCGTACGAGCGACTAACGCTTATACTTACTAGGATCTAGATAAAGAGGTTGCTTAGGCAAGAGCACCCCGTTAGTAGTACTACCGGGTGTAGCTATATTGTACTATTACGTAGTAGATAAGACTGCTCTCTTAGTAGGTATATAAGGGCCCTATAAGAGCAGGGAGGCGCGCGTTTTACGCGAAGGAGAGAGGTGATCTATTGACTTAACTAATGCGCTTGTTTACGCGACTATAGTTATTATTAATACGCCTATACGCGCGACTCGACGGTTAGTAACTATAGTGAACTTGACCTACCTTAACGCGTACTTTATTAGTACGATTTAATTATAACTACTAGCCTAACTAGATAGGCCGCTTATAAGACCGAACAAACTATTATGGGTAGTGATCTATAAGACGATAGTATAGGGTTACCGTAAAATAAGCATTGTTTAGTAAGGCTATGAAAGAGAAGCGCGAAGCGCGCGAGATGTATAGAGAAGCGCTAAGGCGCTAGTACGCGGGGAAGAGCCGCGGCGCGACGTTACGGTAGTAGTAAACCGTAATAGGGCTATACTTAAAGACTCTAGTATACTAGTTAAGTTCTAGCTAGAAGCTTTATAAGTATAGACTATGATTAGAAATAGACTACCTAATAGTCCGATCATTAACAGTATTGCTCTTTTACCAGAAGAAGCATTTACTAGCTAAGTACCGTTAGTCGACCATTTCTACGTCTAGGGATATAAAGCTATAGTCTATATAGACCTAAGAGCCTAACCTTAAGCCTTAAGGAGAGACAAGTTAATAAACCGAGGGAAAGAAGCCGTGTTTATAGGCTACTTAGAAAATACTACAAAACAATAGCTGTTCTAGGATCCCGATATAAAAGCTATAAAAGCGTATAGTCACGTCGACTAGTTAAAGAATAAGAAAGGAGGAGATATAGATCTTAGTATCACCTTTACTAACTAGCCGAGTCGAGCGCTATAGCATAATCCTATTAGGAGAAAGCCCTTTAGGGCGGAATTTTCTAATAGGGGATTATTAGAGACACCGTTACGAAGGCTAGGAGAAAATATTAAGGCGGTTTTAATACTATCGAAGGCCGATAGCGGTGGATCTATATAGAATCTACCTAAGTCATTAACACTATAATAACCACTATTTATCAAACTTCCCCCTCCCCTAAAGGACATTAGGGAATACTAGAAGTTTAGAGATTAGGGTACTCTAATAAAAGAAAAAGAAGATGTCGTTTAGTTCGACCTATCCGAACACCTAGCGCTACCTTAGGTTATAGGCAATAAGAGGTTGAGGGGGGACGGAGATAATAACTCTAAAGAGTATAAGGCTAAATACTATAAGGCTCCTATCGCCTAGATGTTCTATCTAGACCCTATAATAAGCTAGGTAGAGGAGATTCTAAACGACGTAGAAGAACATACATGTGCTACTATTAGGTAGGCCATAGCCTATTAGTAGGAAGTGCTAATCCTAAAGTCCTATAAGGCAGCCGTACGAGACCGCGAATAGGGACATATATAGATAGATAGATAATTCATTTACCCGTTGTGGTGCCCTCCGGCCCATGCGGGTTTATGTCTATATATGTTGCTATATAAGGTAGGAAACCTGTTCCTAGGTAAAAACCTCCTCTCCTTCTCTAATAGCTTCCTTGCTATGAGTTCTCAGTTTTCCTTCCATTAGGGTGCACTAGTGTCATGGTGGTTAGCCTCTGACTACCTTGTCTGCAACCCTGGAGTTGTCCCCCTCTTCCTGCTCTCCTCCTCCTTCTTTCTCTCCTCAATCCATCTCTCTGTTTCCCTAGTAAGAGAGAACTGCTCCAAAAATCCTTGGTGGATGATCCACCTTGTAATTCTCTGGAGGTCTCCCTTATTGCTGATCATGGCTTGGAAGTTTCTGTTCCTTGCCCTTGCCCTCCATTCACCTCTCCCTGTACTCCATTCTTTGCAAACCAGAAGTCTATGTTCGACATTCTGGGACAGGTAGCCGCATGGGCAACTCTTGTCTTCGATACCTGGGACTTTTCTCTGATGCAGGTATGCCCTGACTCCGATGTGTTCAGAGCGGATTTGTATTGCTATGCTTGCTTCTGACCTGGTCAGGTCTGAGTACAGTAGGTAGTTGTGGCTACCAAACTGTTGGAGTGCCTTTGGGGTTCCTGGCCTCTGTGGGGTTCTTGTCCATTCAGTCTTCCAGAGGAGTCCTGCCATCCTTTCAGCTAGAGACTGTTGCTTCTTCCCTTGGCTGGCTGCTGATCCTCTCCCTTGAGCCCTTCTGTCCTGTTCCTGCTGGGCTAGGTGCAGCTGTTCTGTTAGTTCTTTGAACTTCTGCAGGTCCTGCTGCTTCTGTGGGGCTGGATTGGGTCTTGCTTGTCTGTGCCTTCTTGTGCACTGGCTCCTGATTTTGTTGACTGCCTTCTGGATTACTAGCTGGGTTGGGTATGCAGACGTCTTTCCTGCATACTGGTATCTCAACCCTTGAAGGTAGAGCTTGGCTGGTGGGGAGCCAGACTCCATTTCGACCACCCTTGTTGGAGTTGACTTGTATGCTCCAAGCACCTTTTTCAGACAGGAGGCTTGGGCTCTGCTGATGGGATCTGCAATTCTCTTTGGGATCTTGTCTTGGGCTGACCAGATCTGGGCCCCATATAGCATGGCTAGCTTCACAACGGCCTTGTACATAACCTTTGCTTTCGCAAATGTGGCTCCCTATGTGGAGGCTGTAAGCCTGTCAATTGATTGCCTGTTGTTGTCTGCTCTTGCCTGTGCTTTCTTGACCTGTGGTCCCCAGCTGAGCTTTGGATCCAGCCATATTCCTAGCACCCTTAATTCACTTGAGGGTTCTGTTGTGTGTCCCTGAATGGTGATTAGGCTTGCATATTGTGTCTGTTTCTGGCTCTACTGAAGGGACATATATAGAAAGAGGTAATCGAGAACGAACTTATTACCTTAGTAAGTAACAATACCTAGGAAGCAGTTGTACCGCCAAAGGGTACGAATCTAATTACTTCTAGGTAGGTCTTTGATATGAAAAGAATGATTAGTAGAGCTATTAAGAAGTTTAAGGCAAGACTAGTTATAAGAGGGTTTTTATAGAAATATAGGGTTGACTTCGAAGAGACCTTTATACCTACTGTTAGACATAATACTCTCCGAGTATTTATAGTATTAGTATATAAGAGAGATCTCGAGATGCACCTAGTAGATATAAATAATGCTTTTACCTAAAGTAGCCTTCTTAAAGACATCTATATAATCCTACCCCTAGGAGTTGAAGCACCTCTAAACATAGTTTTTAAGGTCCTACAAAGCCTTTATAGGCTTAAGCAAATAGCTAGAGACTAGAATAAGCTCTATATTACGAAGCTAGAGAAGATTAAATTTACCTAGTCCTAGGTAGATCTAGACCTACTTATCTATACGGATAGAGACCTTATAGTCCTTACCTATGTAGATAACATACCTATTATAGCTCCGAAGCTATTAGATATTTAGTAGTTTAAGGCTAAGGTTCGAAAAGTGTTTAAGTGTCACGGTTCACCTCGTAAGGCTTCACTTAGTATCACGTGACCTAGTGCGCTAGCGCGCCCGGACCCTAGACCCTGACCTCGACGTTTACTTTATCGCGGCTTCGCGACTTTCTTATCTTCTCTTCTTCGTAGAACTTATTCGATTCTAAGGTATTAATACGTTTACGCCCTATCTTACGCCTTGTCCGTACGATCTATAAAGTAGGCCACTACCCCTAGAATTAAGGGAGTTCTACCTCATTTAATTTAGATAGCTTAAAGTTCTGTTTACCCTATTTCTTTAGCTCTAAACGCCGCGGAGGTGCCTAGCTACATTAGGCAACTCCTAGGTAATAGTAGCCTAGGCTACGGTACTAACGGCGCCTACGGCCCTATAGGCGAAGCCCCCCTAAGACAACTAGTAGCAACTTATAGAGGACGTAAAAAGTATAGAAACTAACGATCAGCTCCCTTACCGGTCTCTATAGGTAATGATCACTTAGCTACGCACAGCGCTTGTACTATCGTATTACCGAGGGCAATAAGAAATGAGGACGACGTCCTAGGCGATTAGTAAGGCCACCCGGAATCAATACCCCTATAGCTAGGCATCGGTCGCGGCATCGATACTAGGCCCCCGCCTAACGCACGATATAGTTACGATCCGCATTATAGCAAAGGAAGACTAGGCCGAAGTTGCGAAGCTATCGAATAAGGAGCTCGCCTAACGAATTAACTAACTAGGGGTGGTCGTAGTGAACTAACAGTCTAATAGTACTCTATAGATCTATACTAGCTCTACTACTACTAGGAGGTACCTAGAGGTATAGCTATAGTAGGCATCTAAGGTTGCGGTATTAGCGAAGGTCTTAACGAAACAATTTACGATCCTAGTCCACGACATACCTAAGGAGTTTGACCTAACTAACTAGGGTCACCTACGCGCTCTCTAAGAGGACAACCCGGTCACTCTTAACTCTCTAATCCAGAAGGCGACTTGGCTCTATAGGAAATGGCTAGAAGGTAAGAAGGCCTCGGCGCTAATAGTATAGCTATAAGACGCAAAAGCGGCGGATCTAGCGATAGAATAAGGCCTAGTCTAGCAATATAGCCTTAAGATAGTAGAAAAGCACTCCTTATCCTTTCGTGTCCTCTAATGCTTCAAATGCTAACAGTATAGACACCAAACCTATACGTATATAAACAAGTAGGCCTACTCGAACTATATAGGAGACTATATATCTAGGGACTATATATTGACTACGAGACGGTGCGCGAACTGTCCGGGGCACTACCTATCGTATAGTACGGAATGCCTATAGCGGAAACTAGCGAAAAACAAGGCAATCATAAACAGAACCGTCGCCCTAAGATTCTACGGCGACCGTAAGGCTAGCCTATACCGGAACTAACTAGCGGCGGTCGGGCATAAGCGCCCTAGGGCCGAGAACGATATAAAGGATACGCAACCTAGGGCGTACGGGAGGCCACGTGCTCTACTAGCTACGGCGAGAGAATCTAACTAGGCCCGGCTCCCCTTTAGTACATAGCCGATAGGCGTAGACTAGGACGTATAGGGCAGTAGGACATAGGACGATATAGAGGAAATGATTGTCGATGCCGATAACTAGCCTCGATACGCTTAGTATCATCTAGTATAACATTAACTATAGTAAGGATATAGTCTAGAACCATTTCCTATACGAGGCGGACCCGTACGTCTACTACGTCCTAGTGATCTAGGAGCTATAGATTAACCCGCACTATAAGAGACTAACGACCTATAAGTTACTAGGCTATACGACATACCTACGAGGCGACGGGAAACCCCGCACGTGCTTCTATATTAGTAAGGACATACTAGAATCCGACTAGGAGGTAGTGTACTACGTAGACGAAGAAGGCGGGGGCGATATTACCTCCCTCTACGTAGGTAGTACCTAGATACACAACCTATATATACAACCGCTAGCCTCGAGGTCTAGCCGCGACCTTAGGGTCTATAGACACCTAGACAGTACGCTTAAGAGACAAGGGTACTATATCGTAGTAGGAGACTTTAACATAAACTACCCTTCCTAGGAGAGCCTTATATAGCCGTACCCTATAGCCGACGAAGTACTCGACTTAATAGCGAGTAACGTAATTGCCCTTAATACCCCGAAGGACCTAGATACCTAGAGAGAGGGGGACTCTAAGGCACAATCGACCTCTCCTAGATCTTAGATAGCTACTACTATACGGTAACCTACTATAGGATCGAACATAAACTCGAGGCGTCGTTAGACTATATACTAGTTAGAACCTCTATTACGACATAGATATAACGCACACTAGCGAGAACCCCTAAGCTAAACTAGGGAAAGGCCTACTAGGCTAATATCTAGGCGTACCTCGATAACTCCGAGAGGCTAGTCTAGATAGCGTAGTAGCAATATAATAGTAAAGACGAGATAGACGAGGCAGTCTAAGGGTTAATAGACGAAATAAGAAAAGCGACCTTACTTTACGTTCCGCTTACCTAACTAACGACATAGTCTAAACTATACTAGACGCCGAAGTACACTACGGTAGTAAGAGAAGTAAGGAGAGCCCGCCGGGTATAGACGAGTAGCTATAGCGAGGAGGCCTTGAACGTATATAGGGAGGTATACTAATAGAAGAAAGCTATAATACGGAGGGAGAAAGCAATCGGCTAGAGGGCTATAGTAGAAGAAATCGCCGGCAAGCTAGCGAGGATATAGAAGCTAGCAAAATAGGCCCGATAGGACCCTATATAGGGCCCCTCCTTCTCGTTCCTAGCGCTATAATCGCCTAGTAGCCCGGTTAGCGACCCCGAGGCTAAGGCGCGTCTACTAGCTAGCAAGTTCTTCCCGCCCCTAGTCTAGGCTGATCTAAGCGACATAAACAGCTCTACTCCCCTAGCCCCTAGCATCGCGGTCTAATAGGAGGTGTCCGAGGGAGAAGTTGCCGCTATACTAAGGAAGTTGCCGGTAAAGAAAGCCCCGGGGCCGGATAGGATCCTAAACGAGCTACGAAAGAAGTATAGAGATTATCTAGCCCTAGTAGTCGTAGCGATCTTTAACGCCTACCTATAGACCGGATACTACCTAACGGTATTTAAATAATCGACGATAGTAGTCCTACGTAAGCCGTAAAAGGAAGACTATACGTAGATAAAGTCGAACCGCCTAATTACGCTCCTTAATACTCTTAGGAAGGCGCTTAAGAAGCTAGTTATAACGAGACTCTCCGAGGCGGTAGAGGAATACTCCCTACTCCCGGACACCTAGATAGGTACGCGCCTATAGCGATCGACGCTATCCGCAATAGAACTTATCACCTCTTAGGTAAAGGCTATCTAGTATAAGAATAGGGACAAGGTAGCATCCTTACTTAGTCTAGACATATCGGGAGCCTTCGACTAAGTGTTATACCCGCGGCTACTCTATATCCTAAGGTCGAAAGGACTCTCTAAGTAGCTTATTAACTTCGTACGGTCCTACCTCTAAAACCGTAGCACGTCGATCCTAGTCGGCTAGTATAAAAGCCTATTTTAAGTAGTCTATACTAGAATCCCGTAAGGCTTAACGCTAGTACCTATTCTGTTCCTCTTCTTTATAGCGACGCTACTCCTAGCCCTAGAATCCTAGAACACCGCTACGAGCGGCTTCGTAGACGATACGAACATCCTAGCGTAGTCTTCCTCGACTAAGGAGAACTATAGGCTACTAGAAGAGAAGTATAAGATCTACGAGGACTAGGCTAGGAGGTACGGGGCTCGGTTTACCCTAGAAAAGTACAATCTAATACACTTTACGCGCCGGCTACGGTTCTATAATAAATAAGCTTCTATCTAGATATAGGGGCACACGACTAACCCGGTAAATTAGCTTAGGATCCTCGGACTATAGGTAGACCCGGCGCTATAGTAGAGGAAGTACGTATAGGTAATATTACGGAAAGCTAAACAGAATATAGTATTATACTAGAGGCTTACTACGTCTATATAGGGGGCGGACTTCCGGTAGTTACGACTTCTATATACGGCTATTATACGGCCAGTCCTTACCTATAGTAGCTAAGTATAGTCCTTAGGCGAGAGGGCCTACCTATCGAAGGGACTCGTCGCGCCGCTAGCGAAGAGCTGAAACTAATACTTAAGGAAGGTTACCGGGGTATATAAGTCGATACTAATAAGGATACTTAAGTACGAGACCGCTATACCGCCGATCGACCTATATATCTAGGGACTACGGACCTCCTACTTAGGCAAGTCGGTATAGTACCTAGTATAGAAGGTCATCGCTAGTACAGTCGTAAGGGCCCGCGAATTAGTACTAGCGTATAAGGGTATTCGACCCGGAAACGAGCCGAACTACCGGGTAAGGGACGAATAGCTAGTAATACGATAGGAAGGTAAGAAATCGTTTGTAGAGCAACTATAGAAAGAGAGGTAGAACAACTAGGGTATAGGGTATAGTAGACGCCCTTAGCTAGCGGGATAA
This sequence comes from Fulvia fulva, assembly GCF_020509005.1. NCBI lineage: Eukaryota > Fungi > Ascomycota > Dothideomycetes > Mycosphaerellales > Mycosphaerellaceae > Fulvia > Fulvia fulva. The sequence continues at coordinate 4,672,403 of NC_063012.1, forward strand.
CCTAAGGAATAGTTAGCTACGAAATCCGCGGTCAAGTACCCCTAGAAGCTTATCTACTACCACCTTACGAGGGTATATAGTAGTATAGTAACCTAACTACAAAGCGAACACATCGGCCTCTAGGGGTACCTATTATAGAGGAAGGTCCTAGGATATACGAATACTAGCTACCTCTACGGCTATTACTCCTAGAACGTACGGTACGTACTCCTCGTCTGTCCGAGGTGGTCGCTAGGAAGGGGGGAGTAGATAGTAAAGGCGAGGAACCGGACGATTAGGGCACTTCTTAATAACGTTAAGGACCTACGGCGTATTACGAACTAGATACTAGAGAAGGGCTAGCTAGAATAGTACCGCCTAGTAGGGGTAGTGTAGGAAGAGAGGATACGACGTAGCGCGACGAGACCGGCTAGGAGCGGGGGCTAACGGGGTAGTAATATAGACTACGTACGTTCAGAGGGAAAGCTAATCTAGACAAGGAGTAGTCGGGGGCGGGAAGGGTTTTCACCTATTCAGGTTTCCCTTTATAAATAATAATAGATATATACCTATATAGGCCGGATAGGGTCCTAGAACAGGGGAATGACAAATCTAATCTAATCTAATTCCACGAAACAAGACTGACTCTAAGGCTAGGAACAAACAAGACATTTTCTAAGACAATTTACTTTCTAGAAGGACTACCTATTACTACACTTCCTATATATATAGCTTACAGATAGCCACCCCTAACCGTAATCCACTTCCTCTTTTAAAGAGGCTTTAGTGTCCTAAATAGTGAATCTTAGTCAGTTATATATAATAAAGCACAAGAGTTAAGTAACTACTCGGACGAGAGGTACTTACCTTCAGCTTCTATAGTAGAATAGGCAACCTTATTAACATCATTATCTTCTAATAGTATCTTAGAGTCTAATACGTTTTCCTAGGTTGTATAGGCCCTTATAGGCTTCTTACTAGAGGAGGCCTTTAGCTTACGGCTCTCCTTTATCTACTTTATAAGGTCCGTTATTACCTTAAGGACATTACGAAGGTTTAGTAATAATGACCTCCTATAAGGTAGTAACGGTTGTCTCTTAGTAGGGTAGGTAACCCTAGCTAGTTTTTCCTTATTTCTAATAGCCTACTAAGCTATGAAAGGTATAGGCACTTGCTTATAAAATAGTTACGATCGTAGAGATAGTACGTAAGCTTGCTCTAGAAGCCCTTCTTAGCAAATATAGCTGTCCCTTAATAAATTATTAATTCTTACTTCTCCCTAAGAATTGTAAGAATGTCTTATAGTAAGAGATTCACCTAGGCATTAATTGTATCGCGAATTAAGCCAAATGAGTCTAGTAGAGCTACTAAGAGTTACTAGATCTTTCTGTCCTTAGTCTTAATGTCTTAGAACTAAGGCGAGATTAAAACAGCCCTCCTTATAATTAAGCTAAGCTCCTACTAGGCGTTATCTATTGACTAGTCCTCTGTCATCACGAAATTAGTGTATTACTAAAGCAAACTTCTTCTAGTAGCGAGAAGTCTTCTCTTATATTTAGCTTTAGCCTATTCCTACAACTCCTTTATATACCGGATCTCGTATATTATCTCTTAATTATCTGTCGACAGATAGATATATATCTTATATAGGGCCGTTACATTCTACCGTCTATACGATGCCTTCCTTATCGCTTAATCTAAAGGAAGGGATGACTCCGATAATGTAGAGGGTTTCGCTATAGATAGGGTTATAGCGGGAATGTCCGTAATAATGTCTTCGAGAACCTAGTTAACCTACTTTAATACTAGGTGTATTCTTATTAGCTTGAACTATGTTTCGTAGTTCTCTCTTATTAGAATAGGTACTACTCTCTTTCTTAAGAACCTAGTCTCGTTCTCTATTTTTGATAAGTTAAGGGACAGGTTAGCTACCCTTAGATAAAAGGATATATTCGGTCGTACGCGATTAAATCGAAATAGGATAAACCGAACGCGAGGTTAATAGCGGAGAGGATAGCTATCCGCCGGGAAGAGAAGGAAAGTCGGTCGGTAAGGATCGTATTAGTACTAAGACACTATAGCGTAACTCTCTTAGTAGAGGGAGTTTCTAAACACTACGGCTCTCTTAGAATAAACAGTTAGTCGATACGAACGCGATGTCCGGAGAGCGACTCTTCTTAGTAAGCTCGCCTACTTATCTAAGGTATTAGTATAGGCTCTCTAACTCGGAGTCTAACAGTGCCTTACTAGGCTCTTTTACGTCTTATATATACCTATAGCACGGCTATAGCTTCCTATATAAGGCGGATACGGCCTCTAGTCTACCTTCCTTTTGTTCTAAAGAGGAAGAACTCTAATACGACTTTGTCGAGGGTAAAACACCGAGTTACTAACTCGGGCTTATAACCTATTAAATAGGTACGAGTTACGTAGTAGTAGAAGACGACGGATTATACGAAAGACGAAGAAGGACCTAATAGAATAGCGTGTATCTATATATAGTATCGCTAGTATTAGTATAGGTAGATACTAGGTGTCCGGATGTTTACTAGCCTATAGGCTAGTAAACCCTAGTCACGTGATCTAGTCATATTATATACCTATACCTATATGCTTGACCTACGGCCTATATATTCTTAACATACTTTATAGATCGTTAGAATAGCCTTAATAAGGGCTTTCGAATATATCGTATTTAGTAATAGCGCCGATAGACGTTAAGCCTTTAGGTTAAAGATATTATCCTCGTTATATACGCTATACTTAGTAATCGTCTCTTATATAAGCTTAAACTAGGCGCTTATAACTTCTAGATCTTCCTAGAGTATTCTCTAACGGTCCTTTACTCGGTTAAAGGCCGTTTTAAGCTCAGTAGAGCGCGAAACAAATCTCTCTACCTAGTTCTTACCTACTAGATCCGCGTCGCGTTTACCGAGTAGCTTGTCCGCTATATCTACTACCTCGCTAAGGGTAGGCGCGAATCCTCGCGAATCGAGGTCGAGGATATATCGAATAATCGTCTATTCTTCGGTTAACGTAAGTTTATACTAGATAGGGCGAGTATCGACGCGAGGAGTAGTTCCGTAGTACCGGCTAGTTAGCGTCGAACAAGGTCTATAATAGACTATAGCTACGCGTAGGAGACTCAGAAATTAGCCCTAACTATAGGTAGAGGAGGTAGGAGTAATTCTGCCTTCTTAATTAGACGATTATATATTGTGTTATTAAGACATAGCACAATAATTAAGAAGTTAGTCGTACTAAGACAAAATTACTAGCTTACTAGTATTCCTAGCTTACTAGTACTTTACGTTATATATATAATATTAAGGTCTGTTGAAACAGGTACGGGTGGATAGTAGCGGAGTGGAGTAAGAGATCAATCTTCAACTGACTAATAGCACGAGCATGTAGCAATATATCAGGAACCAATATGTTGATTGTGTTAGATGTCTATCTAAGCTAAAGGGGAGAGAAGGTATCTCCCTACAAGCTGAGTCATTGTGGATGCCTCAGGCTGCCAGATCACTTCCTGATTGTTGACTCCCTTTGAGATGCTACATCTTAACAAGGTCTAATAAAATTTACGTACTTTTCTAACTATACGTTCTAGTATTGTAATTGAATCTGTTTTTCCTAGTGAGGCTTAGATGCTCCGCCAAGAAAGCTTGCGCACTGGACACCTGAGGCACGAAGATAAGGGCCCAGCACGCTTCCGGCACAGGAGCGGCTGATTTAGGAGGTAGCTGCCTCCGGCGACCACGATAAGCATCTGTAGAGACTCCACTAACAAAGCTCTCACAGCTACGCTCTTGGATCATCCTCTCGGCCAGGCTGTGACCTCACTGGCGCGTGAGATCTATGGCTAAAGGCCAAATGGGGTCGACGATGTGCGTGCTGCTATAGCGCATCTTGCGCGAGCTGTTACGTGTACATTGTCCGAGGGCATTGCATGCGTGCAGTATCTAGGTGACCGGGTTCTGGATGGCATCCCGGATATGGCTGAAAATATCCGTGAAGACTTCTCCCACAGCTCTAGTCCGAAGATCAAGGGTTCCACTGCTGACTGTGCCAGCTCTACTAACATAGTCTTGCCTTCTCATCGTTGCTCGGCCAAGTTCGTCTCTGCGCAGACAATCCCACGCCTACAGCACCAGTCATGGAGGGCATACAAGATGACTTCAAGGGTGCTCATACCTGGCTGCCACGATTCCTGAAACCCAACAGAGCCAAACGTGCTTCGACCTCGAAACCGGCAGATGAGACCACATCTTTGCTTCCTGAACCAGAAGACGAGGAACCATTCGAGAGCGACATATCAGAGATTGAAGATGCTCCATGGCACAAGAGGATCTTACCAGAGTTTTGGATACTTTTCAAAGGCTCTATCCCGGTCATTCTTGCCTACACTTTGCAAAACTCATTGCAGACCATCTCAGTACTGATCGTTGGGCGAGTCAGCCCTGAAGCATTGGCTGTAGCTGCTTTCAGCTACATGTTCGCCATGGCCACTGCATGGCTTATTGGCATGGGAGGGACGACAGCTATTGACACACTGGCATCGGCATCTTTCACGGGTAGCAAGAACAAGCACGATCTTGGCATTATCCTGCAACGAGCCTTCGTGGTCTTAACCGTATTCTACATCCCCGTCGCTGTCCTCTGGCTTTGCTCCGAACCAGTCTTCAAATCGCTCGGGCAAGAGGACTACATTGCTCGAGACTCAGCCCAATTCCTCAGTATGTTGATACCAGGCGGCTTCGGCTATATCTACTTCGAGTGCATGAAGAAATATCTACAAGCGCAACAAATTATGCGCCCTGGAACCTACGTGCTTCTGATCACGTCTCCTTTCAATGCTGGACTCAACTATCTCTTCATATACACCTTCAAGCTCGGCCTCATGGGTGCGCCACTTGCAACAGGAATCAGCTACTGGCTGTCTTTCTTGCTCTTGCTGGCCTACTGCAGATTCGTTGCTGGCTATGAATGTTGGGGCGGCTTGGATCGCCGCTGCTTTAATAACATTCTGAGCTTCGCGCGCATCGCAATACTTGGTGTCGTTCATGTCGGCACCGAGTGGTGGGCCTTCGAGATCGTTGCTATTGTGGCTGGACAATTGGGCACGATCCCCCTTGCTGCGCAGTCCGTGATCATGACCGCTGATCAAGTTTTGAACACAATTCCATTCGGCGTTGGAGTTGCAACATCGTCAAGAATCGGAAATCTACTCGGATCAAAGAGCGCCAAAGGCGCTGCCTTATCAGCCAATACTGCTGCCGTGCTCTCGATGGTTCTGGGCGCCATCGTGCTAGCAATTTTGATGGCTACCAAGAACAACTTCGCGAGACTCTTCAACGACGACGACCAAGTAGTCAGACTCACTGCCGAAGTGCTTCCGTACGTGGCACTCTTCCAGATCGCGGACGGTCTCAACGGATCATGCGGTGGCGCTTTGCGTGGCATGGGTAGGCAGCATGTTGGTGCCATTGTCAACGTTGTCAGCTACTACTGTGGTGCTTTACCACCCGGCATCTACCTCGCGAAGCAAGGCGGCTGGGGCCTCGCCGGTCTTTGGGTGGGACAGTGCATCGCGCTCTATCTCGTTGGCATCATCGAATGGGCAGTCGTGGCATTCAGTAACTGGGAAAAGCAGGTTGAGAACGCCTTCCGCCGAATGGACCATGACGATGTGACCGAACAGGGCGATGGAGATAGGCTGTGATGCGGTGAGCCCCCTCCGAGATAGCCATAGATACCGTGAATGCTGCCTGCATTACTCAATCGTAAGTTCGAATCGCTCTTGGACGTGTCTCGCGTTGCTTCTGGTCCAGCGTCGGCACTTGCAGTCTTTGCACCGCTGACGCGACCATCGCGAGCAACGGCGACCTTGATGACCTTCTTCGAGTATATAGTTACGATCATGCGTCTGCTAGCTTCCTCGCCTGCGACCACACAGCAACACCCCGGTAAGCTCCATGCTTGGCCTACGATCGAGCTTCTTCCTCGAGCTCCCCACTTCTTATCTCCAGACACAATCTTTCCACAACCTCGATCGAGCCCTACCATTGACAAGGACCATTGACTAAGTCTGATGTCGCCTCTCATGCAAGATGCCTGCCATGCATGCCCAGTCTCGCGAGTCTGCGTCTACCACGTAACAGCAATGGCCCCTGCAGGTCGACCCAGCTGCCGAACGCTGCCTATCATCGACAGGAACAAGGAAAGTATGGCAAGCCTCAGATCACCTTGACATCATGGGCTCGCGATCGTGCAGCTGCAGCAAGCTGCGCCGAGAGCTCCCCAGAAATGGCAGTATGGTTTCCGATGTTAGGTAAGGACAATGGAGGAGCCATTGCTCGGGGAGATTGTAGGCATTGCAGCCGGGGGGTATAAGCAGGAGAGATTCCCGAACTCAGAGAGGTTCTTCGATTCTGCTGTTGGAAGAAATGGTCTGCCTGCTCTGCTTGTCCATCACGATGCTGAAAATATTTGGCACAGTGGCTGCTTTTGCAGCTGCTGTGAGGGCCCATGGAGATCATGGAAGTGATCAGGAACCACTTCAAGGGCCGCACAAGAGCTTGTGGTACAACACGCTGCCTGGGGATGGTGGTACTCAAGTACGCGCAGCTCGAAGTTTAGCATAAAGTATTTGTAGCTGATCGATATCACAGGCAGACTCCGTCTTCTCCGGCATCTCAACTTTTGGACGAGTCCAATACTCCCCATGCCTCATGACAGATGATGTGAAGTACGACATTGCCTTCATCGGTGCGCCATTCGACACCGGCACTTCGTACCGCCCGGGAGCCAGATTTGGCCCAAGTGGAATCAGACAGGGTAGTCGCCGCCTGAATCTCTAGTACGTACACAAAGGCTTACAGCGAATGTGAGTTGAGGCTCACGCAAGGTCCGATTCAGTGGTGGCTACAATGTGCCACTGGATGCCAACCCATTCAACGACTGGGCGACCGTCATCGATTGTGGTGACATCCCTGTGACTTCGTAAGTACCCGACATGATACTCCAGGAGAATGTCAGCTGATAGATACAGATACGACAACTCCTGGGCCCTTCACCAAATCGAAGAAGGCCACAACAGCGTCATCATGCGCAAACCCGCTACAAACGCCTCCTTGCCCGGCATCTCCAAGCACGGCAAGACACTCCCACGAGTCATCACCCTTGGCGGTGACCACACTATCACCCTGCCACTCCTCCGAAGCATGAACCGCGCCTACGGTCCCATAACCGTGATCGTAAGCAAATTGAAGGGTGCCCGGCATCTTCATGTGTTCAAGACATCTGCTGACCATGTACCCTTTGCTTTCAGCACTTCGACTCCCACCTCGACACCTGGCGACCGAAGGTCTTCGGCGGTGCACCCTCTAAGATTGCTTCCATCAACCACGGCACCTACTTCTACCACGCCGCGCAAGAGGGACTCCTGCGCAACGACACGAACATCCACGCCGGAATCCGCACGACCCTTTCTGGCCTGTCAGACTATGAGAATGACGGATACTGCGGCTTCCATATCGTCGAAGCGAGGGAGATTGACACTATTGGCATGGAAGGGATCATCAAGAAAATTCATGAAAGGGTTGGACATGAGAATCCCGTTTATTTGAGCATAGACATAGACACGCTCGATCCAGCATTTGCGCCTGCGACTGGGACGCCAGAGACAGGTGGGTGGAGTACGCGGGAGTTGAGGACGATTGTGAGGGGGTTGAAGGGAATCAACTTGGTTGCGGCGGATGTGGTCGAGGTGGCCCCGGCTTACGACACGAACGCGGAGCTGACGACGATGGCGGCCGCTGATACGTTGTATGAGGTTATGAGTTTGATGGTTTTGAATGGGCCGTTGACAAAGACTGCTACTGTTGAAGCGAAGGGGGAGACGTGAAGCAAGAGTGTGCAACATGTATCATTTGTTGTCTCGAAGGCGAGTAGGTAGTGAAGCTATGTACAGCAATGTCATGTAGACACGAACAACGGTTTCACTACGTTCTGTTGGCAGAGGATCCCTCAACGTCCAAGAAAGACACCAGTTGTTGGAAAGAGCGAAATAATCTCCTTTCCCATGTGGGAGATGCCATCCTGGGCCCGCCTAGGCAATCCACTCGGCTTGGAAGATGAAAGTCAGCTGCGGCCAAGTCTGGCCCATTGCTGCAAAAACGTTAGCGGTACCTAGGAACTGATGTTAGTATGAAGCATACCATCCAGATCATGACCGGTGGTCGTGGCTTTGGCTGGCATCGGCGCGTCCTTCAAAAGGCCTCGCTGGCTGGGGTGACGATATGGTCTCAGGCCGAGCACATTCATAGCGCGACGAAACTTGAGGTTTTCGCTTTCGCACATGTCAGATAGGTCTTGCCTTGGGACAGTGACTGCTTGGGCTGCGGAGACGCAGGCTGTTCCAATCTCCGTCTCAATGTCGCTCAGCTCGAAGCGCTTCGCTGCCACCGGGCGTGGTGCCAGGGTGAGATAGCAGAGCGTGGTCTTGAGCTTCTCAAAAGTGTGGTAGCGGTGGTTGAGGAGGCGAGGCCATGACGCATCGTCCTCTTGTGCGAACCTCGTCTCGACGAAGTGTACGTTCAGACCGAAATGGCGATATAAGACCTGGCAATCAAGTCAGAACTGGCTGGAATGAGAGCTCAATGAGGCTTGTGGCCTACCGCAGCATATTTCGCGAAGCCACCGGCTGGGTCTATCCTTTCTCTCCAACCCCCGCAGTATTCCTCATCCCATTCGTGTTCCCATGCTAGGAACAAGTCGTTCATTCGATCGACTACTATGACGTTGCAAGTGTTCATACAATTGTCCGGGTCGATGTCGTGTTTGCAAGTCCAGCAAAGCTCTTTGTCGCCCACTTACAAGCTTTCTGGCACTTGTCAGTGTTAAAGTATTCATGATCGTCGCAAGGACCGCAGAACGACACGGGGTCATCAAAGGCTTGATCATTGAGTGGGGAGTAGATATCCGGCATGTGGTCCATAGGCGCACATTTCCCTTCAAAGTGATGGAAAGCTTCAGACCAAGTCGCCGTGAGTGGATCGCCCGAGTCCCACAGGTCTGTGGCGATCTGGTGTTTGGCAGCTTTGAGGAGTAGTGCTTCTATGGCCAACTCGATCTCGGCTGGAAGTCTGGTGACGTGCACTTTCGGGCCCCGGCCGAATCGATGGCACAGGCGGAGAGTGTGTAGTGTTGGTGCTGCTTTGGAGTATGCTTCGAGGGCCTCGCCGAGCTGGTCTGGACGGACTGGTGTTGCCCTATGCAATGTCAGTGGCCGTACATGTATGCAAGGCAATGTGATGATGATACCATGCTATTGTGGCTTTGGTCGTGATCACCATGGTGAGTGAGTGAAGCGCCGATCTGTCGTGAATCTATCGGCTGCCAGCGACAAAGTTTTTGGGAGGATGGTGCTGAGTGGGCTGAAGTCCAGGTGAGGTCGAAAGAAAGTCGGCGGTCAACTGCGCGTAGGCCAGGCACCAACGCGCATGCAGGGATGCGCGCGAAGTCTGTTTCGCGAGGAAGGCACGAAGGCTCTCTATGCAAGATCATCAATATCGTGACCAGCAGATTGCAGTGGCATGCCTGGACTTGCAAAAGTGTGCGATGTCTGCTCCCATACATTACTTACTCTTCGTCTCTTCAGCAGCTACGGTCCGTGTTCCGCTGTCACCCTGCTAGCCAGCACTTGCCGTGAATCGTTCTGTCTCAACGACCTTTCTGTGGGCAAACGAGATGTCAACGTCGCTTCGGCATCGGCGTATCAATCTTGCTGGCAATGTGCACTTCACCATCTTGCGCTAGCCATCCAGCACCTACCGGCAGAAGCCTTATGGGGTGGGATGGTTGCACGTGGTCCATGGTAAGTGCATGGCTGTGTCATGGCCGCACAGGAGCGCGGCTTCTGCGACTTGGTTCGCGTTGCGAGGAACGTTGCTGGCTGCCATCCACAGTCCGCCGAAGGAACGTGAGGAACTATCATTGAACCATCTCTTGAGCTTGTACGTCACGCATATGTACACAGAGCTGCAATGACGCAGAACAGCCATTGGAAATCAGTCACAAGCTCTCTTGCGCCTCCGCCGTGTATCCCTTCAGATACCCACATCGCATCTATTGGTCCAACCTCGTCGGGAAAGTTCCATTCTCTCTTTGATCATCCCAGCGTCCTGTCCATGATGCCGGGCATAGAGAGCGGTAGGCAAGGTAGAACTATACCATGTTAGTGTCCTCTCCTCTTTCTCTCCCCAGACTGTCTGTTCTCGTACCTGACGGCAAGGCTTGAAGTCCTCGCCCTTGGCGAGAATGCACTTGTGGTAGTCGACGTAGTTCTGCCAGCAGTGCTTGGTCTGGTTCTGGTTCGGGAAGCGGGCATCGAAGCCTGGAACAGTCAGATCGTGTCGGTCTCGAGTGGTATGGTCATGACAGCATGCGCGATGCCTTCGAAGGATCCTGGAAGTGGTTATAGGTACATACCGGCTGCGAGATATGTTAGCGGCGCTTCTCTCGGCATATAGTTTCGCGTGGCATCATACCTGTCACGAACTTGAAGGGCATGGTGACGCGCTCCTCATCGTCAGACATGTTGGCGGTAGTATTCGGTGGGTAGTGGGGTGTTAGTGAAGGTGCTTCGTCGCTGTGGTGTAAGTAAGTAGTCGCCAACGAATGATGCTGTCGTTTGAAGACGGGAAGGAGCTCACCAGCCAGTCAAAAGCAGGGATTACTCTACCACAAGCGGGATGTTCCGACAGCGACGTTCCTCACGTCAAGCTTGCATTGGCGCTCTTCTCGGCGACGACACCCTCTCCACTCTACCAACGACACTCTCATACGAGTACGACCATGCAGTCTACACGATTCCTAGCGGCCAACATGCTGCGCCAACAGCCAGCCTCGCTCCTGCGCACCCGCGCCGGTCAGATAACGAGGAGCTTCCAGACCACCTCGATCAGAAGAGCAGTCCCGGTAAGCATAACCAAGCAGCAAATTTGAGTACAGCCATATGCTGACAATTCTGTAGAAGGAGGAACAATCCGGTATATGGAAACCCGCGACCAGAACACCATCTCCAGCTACTAACAAAGCCTACAGCCCACACCATCTCCCAGCGTCTGCGCACCCTCAAGAAGATTCCTCCGGAGTTGATCCCCCTCGGTGTTGTCTTGGCCGCTGCCATTGGTGCCGCCATCTATAGCATAGGCCGCAAGCTTGTCGTCGACAAGACTCTGCGTCTGACGAGACAAGGAAAGCAGGCAGATCACTAGAGGTGGAGAAGGAGCATAGCATTGTACAAAGGAAGTGGGAATCAGAATGCACCACACCTATTGAGTGATGCGGCAAAGGTCGCCAACGATCACAAACTTCATTCTCATATGTAGTGCGTCAATGGCAATGGTTCAGGGCAGGTTCCTCATAACATATCTGGGAAATGGCAGGCCGAGCCGTTTGATTCGAGAGCGTCCTTTGGTCGCCATAAACCTCGAGAACATACGTTTCAGGCGCCACGGCTGCAACGTGTAAGCATGCACGAAGCATGCGAGCCAGCGCGCCGACGGCCTGCGCCGTGATGCTAAGATGATTGCTGCACTGACCAGAAGTTGAACAGCCCACGAGATGGAAATATGGCACCCTGAAGTATCCCTGACAGCTTCGAAGGTCATAGCACTTTGACGCCATCGCTTCCAATTGGATTTAATGGTCGGCTGTAACCACAGCCATCTACCAACGATGCTCGCCGAAGTGAACACTCGCAAAATCTATACCTGCCACAGAACCAAGCGTCGACGGATGCAAACTGCGGGGGTACCGAAGCTACAGCCTCAAGCAGCAGCCACGATTCCTACAAAGCAGAACTGAAGGGTGATCACTCCGTTACCACATCAAGAGCTCCGTACCGCACGCGAAAGCGCCCCATTGTAGCTTGCTGGGCTACAGACAAGTCAAGTGACGAGGAACTGCAAGAGCGCAATGCTACAGATGAAGTCCATATTCACGGTATGGAAAGCAACATGGCGTTCATTGCTGCTTACGATTACAAAAGAGCCAAGGTGAATGAAGCTCGTGCATAAAGGGCCCGCACACAACACCTTACACTTACATGGCCCCTTACTTTTACTTCTTGCCCACAGTAACACATAGCCAAGACTACCTTGCTGAGCAGCATACAATGTCCAACACCAATAACTATGATCAAGCCGCCCCCAGTGTGCTCGCAACTATGGATGACTGCATCGCAATGGATCCACACCACGTTCTTGGAGTGGCGGAGAACGCAAGACCGGCCTTGATCAAAGCTGCCTTCGCTGATCTTGCAGCCAAATACCACCCTATCCACTACGTCAACCCAGCACATACCCACGAGATCTTGCTCGACCAGTCTGCAGCGCTACAAGCCGTGGACCTGAACGACTTAGTTTACGCGTCCGATCAGGGGCCTACTGGCTATCTTTTCGCCGGCTGGGCGACGCCATCTATCGAGCCTGTACGAAGAGGATATGACCAGTGGCAGGCGATCGTGACACGATGGAACGAGATTCAGTGGGCGTATTGGGCATTGAGCAAGGAGCGCGGCGAGGGAAAATTGAATATACCTCGAAGAGGTCAGTAAGGTGAGCAAAGAACGACCGAGCACGTCCACTAATCAATGGTGTGGCTTCAACACGCAGCCGGTCAGGTTAACAGGGGCTCTGCCCATAAGCTCCAGCATCTCATAACGAACACCCCGGGGTCATCGTCAGTAATATCAACTTCGACATTTACTTCGACATCGACTGAGAAAGCCTGCCGATTCGCAATTGCTTGCTGGAGTTGAGACTCGATTCATCAACTTCGTGACGCCGATTCTACACCCCACAGTATTCGCGGCAATGTTCTATCTTCCGAACCCTGGGATCTATCTATGCACCTACGTAAACGCGACAGATAAAGGCTGCCGAGGATACATTGGGATAGGCAAGAAGGTGGGAAGTTGCACCGCAGCCAATCGTTGAATGACCAGTCCGGAGGAAGTAAACGGCATCCGTGGCCTGGCACTTGCCCGACCAGTTGGTGACTGTGGCACATTTCCTCTCCAAGATGTCAACAGAAGACACTTTCTATCACCTTACAATCGGAGAAACGTGGACATCCGTGTTGTTATAATCACTTCCCCGCAGGCAGGTAACTGCAAGTTAGCCGTGGCAATGTTCTTTCTTCCAACCCGGATATCTATCTGGAGACCCACGAGAGCACGATTGATCCTGCGGGAAACTGCAAGCTATCCGTGGCGATGTTCTTTTTTCGAATCCGGGTATCTATCTGGAGATCCACGAGAACACGACAGACCCAGGCAGCCGAGGATATATTGGCGTGGGCAAGAACGCGTTGGGAGACGTATTGCAGCCAAGCGATCGGTGCGAGGGCTGGTGACAAAGTTAATTACCGCTGAGCGCTTCGACTCCCCATCAAAGCTCAGGCCGTTGCTTGAACACGCTGGCACGTCGCTGAGTAGCGAGGTCGAATTGAAACAGTCGAAGTTGTAGCGATTCGACATATTTTGGACCATGATAATGATATGCGTTCCTCTAGCAGCTCTCTAGAAGTGAAATTGACAAAGATGCGGCGAACATACCTTGTCACCAGGCCTTGCTGAACAGTCCCAGACGAATGGCGTCCCTACCTCCCAAGTCAGGCTTCTGCTCCACCGGAGCTTGCCGAGCCCTAGACGCTTATCTTCGTGCCTCAGGTGTCAAGGGCGCAAGCTTCTTGGCGGAGCGCCTGAACCCTTCGGGTTCATAGGTGACATAGTAATGTTATTAACGTACTATATAGTATAACGTGCTTCACTACCGAGCGGGCCACTTTGGCTAAGAACTGTACTACTTCTATAGATATAGCTATATAACCACTATTATAGCGTGTATTGTCTTCAAACGAGGCCAAACTAACCTTAGCTATCTAGGCTACGAAACGCGACGCGACAATTACGAATCGACTTACTATAAAGGTATATAACGCGTCTCGAACTATACTAGGATATCGATTAAATAGACGACCTCCTCTAGGTAACTACGAGCCTAATTCGAAGAAGCTTATAGAGCTAGAAGAGAGGGTAATACTTGAGTATATACTCGAGCTAGATCTTAGAGATTTCCCGCTATTAAAGGCTAGTATACGAGCAATAGCCGATTTATTACTATAAGAGAAGGGTCTTAAGCCCGCTAGTCTCAATTAGATAGACAGGTTTATTAGGCGGCATCGTAAGCTAAAGGTTCGTATAACACGTAGATACGATCGTTAGCGAGCCCTAATAGAAGATCTAGACGTTATCGAGAAGTAGTTCTTACTTATACGTAATATAAAGGAGAAGTATAGTATCCTTAACTAGGACACCTATAACTTCGACGAGATAGGGTTTATAATAGGTATTATTACGTCTTAGAGCGTCGTTACGGGTTTAGAAAGGCGTAGTAGAAAGAGGAAGGTCGTTTAATAGGGTAATAAAGAATAGGTAATAGTTATTAAGACTATCTATATAGACAGAATAGTCAATAACGAGAATTACCTATACGTAGTATCGGCTACGAACCTCTCGTCTTACTACGAGAGAGCTAAGTATTCTTACGCTAGAGCGTCGTAGGCGCGACGGGCGCGTAATGTAGGCGAAGCCGCGGCAAATAGAGGACTACTAGCAAAACGGGTATAAAAACTATTCGACGAGCGTGTACTCGTGTCGGGAGCGAGTCCCTCTTCTTTTATAAGAAGGGCGCGAAACCGTGGCCTATACGCTCGATAGGACACCTCTAGTATAAGTATAGAATTTTTACCTCCGGAGACCGTAAACCGAGCGGGCCGAGCGACGAACATTAGACGAGCGGACTATACGACGGCATTAAGCAGACTACGAAACAATCTAGTGTTTACTAGCGGGTAATACGGTAGGTAGGTAGACACGCGACGAAGCCTATAAGGGCCTATTAAGCACCCGGTATAGGAACGAGGATTTTACCTATAGTACTACCTATCCCGCTATATAACGTACCTAGTCTAATATAGAAGATTACGACGAGGAAAAGACGATAGCCTAAGTAAGGAAAAGACGGCTATTAGGACGGGACACTATCTATATAGCCCGAGAGGACGGATACGTATGTCGGTTAATAGAGAGTACTAAAGGGCTTAGGCCTATAGAGGTAGATATTGGCTTAAGGAGTAAATAGAGAGGGAGGGCGTAGAGGGAAGCTTTTACTCTAGGCTAACCTCTTGAAACGAGGCTATACGGTAGTACTAGATAAGTAGGAAAGCGCGGTTAAGACTTATTACCTTATCTCGTAGCTAGCTTACTAAATACGATTCCTTTCTTAACTAGAGTTACGGAGTTACGGAGGACAACTACCTAATTAGGAAGCGCGACCCCGAATAGTAGCGAAGGATAGTAACTAACGAGAGCTATAGCCTTACGAACATTCTATACTAAGAGTCAAACCGGGGAACAAACTAAGAAAAAACCTAGGACATAAGCCAAGGCCTACTATATAGAAAGTAGAGGCTAACGACAAATAATATAGCGCAGACGACCCTATATACGGAGGCGGAAAACTTACTAGGGGATAACGAATACCTAGCCCGGATATATAAGAATACTATAGTATAGCTACTAGGAGCGCTAAAAGCGCTATTATACTAAATCCCGAAGACAATCTAATAAGTAATACAGAAGGCAGCCTAGAGTCTAACTATATAGGTAATAGTAGTAGTAGGTAAGAATTAACCCCCTCCGAAGGCAAGTAAGGCGGTACGCCTATATATTACTAATCCGGCGGAGAAACAAGAAATCGTAGCCCTAATAAGCAAGGAGATTGTCGATAGAATCGGCTAAATGGAGGTAGTTAGAGCGAGGGTAGAGGTAATAGGTGTAGTAAGACTCTTTACCGTATAAGAGTCTAATAGACGAAAGCTAGAGACCTATAAGGAGTAGACTACTAAAATCGCGAAGTCGGTACGAGTCTCCTACTAATAGTATACCGTTATTGCCTACGGGGTCCCTAGGACATTTAAGGTCGAAGACCTTCCCTACCTCTAAGTATAGAACTAGAACACCTCCCTAGGAGTACGACTAACGAAGGCGGTATAGCTATATAAGATAGTAGACCGAGAGAAGACGTATTTATCGCTTATTATCTAGGTAGAGATGGCGGAACAAGCTAACTAGATACTAGATAATAGGCTATTCTAGAACTACGAGAGAATAGATACGGAGATCTATTAGAGTAGCTATAGGGTACTACAATGCTTCTAATGCTAATAGTACGGTTATATAGCCCTGAAATACGGGGAGAAGACCCTAAGGTGTCCTTACTACGTAGGCCTATACTAGGGAAGGGAATGCCTAAAAAAGGAGAGTAGGTATATATACTACGGTAGAAGGTACCTAGCGTATTCAAACTAATGCCTAGCTAGAATAGTAGTATAAGAACGAGCGAGACAAGTAAGGATCTCTATACTAGCTAGGTACCCCTAACGATAGTAGGAGGGACCTACCGTATATAAGGGCTTCTAGCCGAGTAAAAGGAAGAGGGTAGAAGAGACGAATAAGGGAACCTAACCGTAAACGTATCTACCTCCCGGTAGGCCTCGACACCTTAACCGGGCCGCTAACAAACTAGGCTAAATACGAATCTTTAGGGCGCCCTAGCGGCCCTAGGGCTAGCCGGATAGCGAGATATAGGCTTAGGAGACATAGTAGGTTAGTACGGAAATAGACCTTAAGGATAACGAATAATACTATACGACGACATTACTATCGTATAGTATAACGTAAACAAAAGTAGGGATAAGGTCTAGCGCTACTTTCTATAAGAGCTAGACCCGCTACGGTACTACGTTATTACGGTATAGGAACTATAGATCAACCCCTACGTAGGACTCCTAGCCACTTATAATGACCGGAGATACTATACCGTAATCGCGGGCTAACGAGGCGTTATCCCGAGGATATATATATACGTAAGTAAGACTATAGACCTTAAGTCGTAGAAGGTTATACTACCGTAGTAGGGCAACCTAGGAGACATAATATCAATCTAGATCGACACGATATAAGGCTCTATCTAGATCTATAACGTATATAACCTACTACCGCGGGGTCGGACAAGTAGGGAACTAGGAACCCTCGCCTACCTAGAGCGGACTCTAAGCTAAGACACGAAGTAAGTACTCCTCGGCGACTTTAACCTCTACTACCTATAGTAGGGACTCGAATTCACTCCCCGTACGCGTCTCTAGAGGGAAAGCTACTAGATATAACCGTACGCTACGGAATGGCCTTAGTAATACTAAAGGGAACAGAGATATAAAAGGCCCGTATAAGTATAAGTACGATCGACCTATACTTTCTATTACGAGAACTTGAAGAGAGACTAGTCTAATGCCGATCGAACTACGCGCTAGAAGCCTCCTTAGACTATATCTCTATTTAAACGACGCTAGGGGTAAAGGCGATAGAGGAGCTAGTAAGCGAACTACGCCGTAACTAGAAGAAGGTACGCTAGGACGATATAAGAGGCTTCCTAATAGCAAAGCTACTATAGTATAGAGAACTTAAGACGACAGCTTAGCTAGATCAAGTAGCGGAGTAGATTACCTTGGTTATATAGTAAGTAGCGGAACAATATACGCCGTTACTCCGGCCTTTAACGTAGTAGAAGGCCTTCTAGACCCCTAAATACTCTACGAAGGTAAAGGAGGCTAGAAGGGCAAGGCGACAGTAGACGAAGGAGCACACCTAAGAGACGTAGGAGCAATACTGTCGCGCGATATAAGAGAAGAAGGCATAGATAAGACGCGATAAGCTATAGGACTAGAGAGTGACGATCGGGCCCGTTATAGAAAACCCGGAATAGATATAGAGACTTACTAAATAGGTACGACTACCTAAAGAGCAACAAACCCCTTACTTCCCCCTAATCGTAGACCGCGAAGGGATTACCTAGGCTACGCCCCGGGGTAAGGCAAAAGTATTAGCCGACTATTTCTTTTCGACGTAAGTAGAGGTAGACCTTACGGATATCGACCCGAGTATATACCCGGAACCCCTAGACATAGATTAGGCGGTTAGCTCTAATATAGTAATAGGAGTTATAAGTAAGCTAAAAGGACGAAAAGCCCTAGGGCTAGATAGGATACTAAACATACTACTAAAAGAGTATAGAGAAGAGATCGCGCCGAGCCTTATAAACCTATTTACCGCGTACCTACGGCTAGGGTATTACCCGAAGCCGTATAGACAGTCTATAACAGTAGTACTACGTAAGCTAAAGAAGGAGGACTATACTTAGCCTAAGTCGTATAGACTAATCGTACTTCTAAATACGATAGAGAAGGTCCTAGAAAAGATAGTAGCCTAGAGACTTACGTAGCTAGCCGAGGACAACTACGTACTCCTAGTAATATAGATAGGGGGAAGAAGCTAGCGATCGATACTAATAGTAATAGAGCTAATTACGGAGTAAATTCAGACCCTCTAGTACTACGGTAGGAACCGAGCGGCGTCCTTACTATCCCTCGACATTATAGGGGCCTTCAATAACGTCTTATACTAAAGGCTAATATATATCCTATAATAGAAAGGCAGCCCCTAGTAGGTAACGAAGTTCGTCTACTCCTTTCTCTAGAAACGGACGACATACCTAGTCCTAGGGAGGTATACGTCCGACCCGATAAAGGTAGAGGCTAGAATACCTTAGGAATCTACTCTCTACCCTATTCTATTTCTAATATTTATGTCTAATCTAATCCCCCTACTTACCTCTCTATAAACCTTAGTATCGAGATTTATAGACGAAATAAACATTCTAGCCTAGTTAGACTCGAGGGAGGAGAACTATCGCCTCCTTAAAGACAGGTATAAGAAATGCGAGGAGTAGGTAAAGAAGTATAGTGCCCGGTTCGCCCCTAAAAGTACTAGCTTATACACTTAGGTAAAGCGAGAACGTACTATAATATAAAGGCCGTGGTAAGAATCTAAGGATACGAGACTAAGCTATTAGCGGAGCTACGAGTACTAGGGATCTAGCTCGACCCGAAGCTAAGCTAGAATATATAGATTAAGAAAGCCTAGAGTCGAGCGCAAGTCAATAAAGCCTCGATAAAGAGGCTTACGGTATCTATATAGGGAGCAACATTCGATAAGGTAAGAGTAATATATAAGGCGATCGTTAGACTAGCTATATTATACGGGGTATAGATTTAGGGAATAGGAGGCGTAGGCAAGCCGATCCCGAAACGGATAGAGCAACCCCTAAATAGGACATAGGTAGGTAACCTACGTAGGGTACTAGGCGTATATAAGACAACGTTAATAAGTATAGTAGAAATAGAGATAGGAACACTACTAATCCGCCAGTACATCCGGGGAATAAGAATTTAATACGCGGCAAAGACGACAGATTACCTAGTACAAACTACGATCTAGGAGGTAAAGAATAAGATAGAAAGCCGCTACCGGAGAGGGGCCGGACATAGGACAAGCTAAAAAGAGGATAACCTTACTACCTTTACGGCCGTATAGACAAGTACCGAATAGCTAGTACGAAAAGAGGAGGAGCGTAGGACTCGCTAGGCCGGCGGGAGCAAGGCTAAGACCTAAAGCCTAGCGGAATAGATAGCGAGCTACCTATAGGAGTAGGACTAGAAAAGGAAGCCCCCTAAGACAATAGGCCCGATAGCACTCCGAGCCTTCTAGAGACATAATTACTAGCTATATAGGGACCTAATAAGGGCCGAAGTAAGTATAGCGATCTAAATCAGGTCCGAACATATTAGATTAAGGGCCTACCTATTTAGGAGACGCGTACTAGACATCTATAGCCTAGCCTACTAGTGTAGCTACCTATCGCAAAACCTAGAATATATACTACTACGATGCCCGTAGTAGGCGAGATGTAGGGGAAATTAGAGGCACTAAGCGGGAAGGAGAGACTATAAGTCAATTATTAGGGACAAAGGTAACATTCGCCGAATCTCTCGGTAGATACTATAGTAGGGATATATCTAGTAGTTTAGCCTCGCTAGCGAGACGGAGGAGTAGATAGACAAGAGGCGGAAGCTAGGGGGGTTGTAGATAGGGTAGTTATTAGGGCAGGCCTATGACACTAGCGTACCCCTAATAAGGGAAATCTAAGACGATAACTAGGGGGAAAAGATAGGCGGGAAGGAGGAGGGGTTTTTACTAATACGGTTTCCCCTCTATATATACGAAAACAAGATAGTATAGCTATATAGGCTAAAGGGCACTATAACAGCTTAATGAAATATCTATCTATCTATATAGACGGAATAGCGCTCCTACTCTACGTTATCCTTATAGGTAAATAGTACATTAGTACCTAGTACTAAGACGGTAACTTAGGTCTAGACTAGATAATCGGGCTAATAGAGAATGGCTAGACTAATAATAAGTTTAGTATACGGTAGCTAGAGCATTTCTAGAAGTATACTATAGCTCGTACGACTAGGGTAGAGAGACTGCTTATTATTAATAGCTACGAGAGCTATAACTCGAAGGTATTCTAGAATCTATATAAGGAATATAACATCTTAGCCCTATATATACTATCGTACGCCTCGTACTTACTCTAGCTATTAGATATAGGTTGCTATTCGCCTTTAAAGAAGGTATACGGTACTTAGCTCTCGGGCTTAGTACGCTAGCGCATTACTTATATCGATAAATCAGAGTTCCTACGCGCCTTCCGGGTAGCCTATAACGCTATATTTAGACAGGAGAATATCCTATCGAGCTTTAGATACGCTAGTTTAGTTCTATTTAATCTATAGGGAGTAATAGACAAGCTTAATATTAAGCTACGTACGCTAAACCCTCTAGCTCCGGACTCTACCCCTTAGGAGTCGAAGACACTATAAACTACAAAAGAATTCGACTCTTAATCGATACTAGTAACGAACAAAATGCGTGCCCGGGCAGGTTTATCGCTAAACTCGTTATAGGAAGGAGTATATTAGCTTATAAAAGGGAGTAGAGAGATAGCGTATTAGATAGCTATTATACGAAGCGAGATTAGTAAGCTACGTAAGTCTAACGAGGCCCTTATATAGCGGAAAGCACGAAAGCGTAAGTATATTTAGTCTAGAGGGTCTCTAACCTTCGATAAGGCGTCGTAATTGATACCTCTAGAGGCTACTTGGAGGTAGGAAGTAAGTAGAGAGTCGCTAGATAGTATTCGGCTAGTACTAAGGCTACAACGCTATAAGCGATATAGCAAGTCGGGGCATAACGTACGTACCTATTAAGTAGACTTACTAGATAGCGAAGAATCTAAAGAGGAATTGTCCTCCTAGTAACGATTCTATAGGATGTCGTCGTATTAAGATACCGTCGTAATCAAAGTAGAAGTAGTATAGTTCTTAGTAAAAGTGGCCTACTTGGTTGTCATGGTCTCCCCACAGAGTGTTCAGAAGGTGGGGACAGAAGAGCCTCAGAGTGCTCAGAAGTCGTCAAGAAGTGACAGTCCAGCTTGGTGTGTGAGCGCCAAGAATCATATGCCCCGCAACATTCACTACGGGACCCAGCCCTCCAAATTCACCCCTCTACCAAACCTTGACAGATTCACTTCGGCTCGTGACTGTGTGACTCACGGCACTCCCGCGAGCACCCGCGACTGCGCTGGACCCTAGAAGAAGCACGTGGAAGACTCGGAACGTAGGGCAGGTTGGAATAAGGTTTTGAGCAAAGCTGCTGAGCGCGGCTTCGCACGGGTTAGCCCTGTTGATGCGGGGACACGCACTCGCGAGGGTCGCGTATAAATATCTGGCCTTCCCTAGGCCTCTCTTGCTTTCTTCGTCTTTTGTTTTGTGTAGCAATCATACCATACCCTTTTGCATCTGCACTTCGCACCTGCATTCTCGCTTTCACCCTTGCATCTCACAGGCCAGGCTCTCGCCCTGACATCACAAAAGACCAACAAACCGTCAACCACTCGAGTCATCCTCATAGGTGACCACGCCACCGATAGAGGTGTCAACCTCGACAACCAAGACACTCCATTCCACTTCAGTGAGTGGACTGACATCCCCTTCTCGAACGCCGCTGCCTTCGGTGCCTGGGCAAACGCCAACCCCGACACCGCCTACGCTCTCATCAACCGCACCGTCTCCTCTTTCCGCGAGACCGCCCAGCAGGTCGAGCAAGCAAACAACCAAGCAACATACCTTCAAGGTATTGTGAACACCTTCCAGAACCTCGCCCCGCACGCCGACGACAACCGCCGCCAGCACTTCTCCAAGAAGGTCAACGACCCAGACGAGTTCGACGGCAACAAGAGCAAGTTTGAGGCATTTGAGACACAGCTCACCATCAAGCTGTTGGCTAATGCCGACCACTTTCCGCAAGAGAAGGACAAAGTCACGTACGTCTTCTCCCTCCTTCGGGGAGACGCCGCGGCTCAGGTACAACACTACATCGACAACGCCACGCAGACTATCGGCTGCCCGGACGTCCTCACCTTGATGCGGGACCTCCGTGCTGCCTTTGGTGATCCAGACCGTAGAGCCACCGCCCAGAACGCCATCCACAACCTCCTCCAGAAGAACAAGAGCTTCGCCGAGTACCTCGCGGCCTTCAACCGCGACATCGGGTTCACCGGCTACAACGAAGAGACCAAGAAGAGCACTCTCCGCCGTGGTTTGTCAGCAGAGCTTCTTCGAGCCCTCGAGGACAAGGACGTCGGTGCTATGAGCTTCCGTGAGCTCGTCGAGACCTGCCAGCGCCTCGACTCCAACATGAAACACACCGCCTCTCTCCTCGCTTCCCGTTCTCAAGGTCGTCAGCCTCGTGGTCCCGGAAGCCACTTCGCTGCTCCACTAGGCGCCGCCGCTCCTACGGCTCTCCCTCCCGTCTCTGTAGGTGACGCTATGGATCTCAGCGCTGGTGCCGCCGTCCCTCGAGTCCAGGGCCTCGTCAACGGTAAGCTCACTCCCGAAGAGAAGCTTCGCCGTCGCCAGGCCGGACTCTGCACCTACTGCGGCGGTCCAGGCCACATCGCAGCCAACTGTCCGCAGCTCGCTGCCCGTAACGCCCGCAACCCGGTCCGCGGCGCTGTCGGCGCTATCGAGCCTGCTCCTGCTGCTCCCGCTGAGCAGGAAAAAGCCTAGGTCTTCCTCATCGACGCGATGAAGACCAAGAACAACGTTTACCGAAAGTGAAGAGAGGAAAGAAGTTGAGGATCAATACAGCACAGCTAGACCTGTACGACGAGACGGGCAAGGACCACGCTTGCAAACCGTTCGTCACGAATGTAAATATCGGCTCAAAGAAACTCTCTTCTTCCAATCTCACTCTCATGGACACTGGCGCACTAGGCGAGTCTTTTATGGACTATAAACTCGCGACCTCTCTCAACCTCGAACCCCAGGAACTGAAGTACCCTCGCACCCTTGAACTCTTTGACGGCACGGAGACTACCACTGGTAAGATTACTCATGTTGTACACACGTCAATCACCCTCGGAGGCAGGCGTATGTCGATCACCAGCTTCCTTACGTCCCTACCGCATCAGAAGTTTATCCTCGGCCTCCCCTGGTTCAGACGACACCGACCTATCATCGACTGGACTTCCCTTACTGTCAGCTTCCCTCCAGAAGTTCCTCCGGCACCTCCGCCTTCTCCGCCGCCTCAGCGCGGTCCTGAGTATACCAAGATCTTCCAGGTGAACGCCGCTGCCTTCACCACTGCTGCTAAGCAGCCCAAAGCTCAAGTCTTCGCCGCCTCTCTCCGCGATATCGACATCGCCCTCGAGAAGCTCGACAAGAAGCGTACACCTACCGACCCTGCTACGAAGGTCCCTCCTTGGGCACACCACATCCTCCACGTATTCGATGCTAAAGCCGCAGACGAGCTGCCTCCTCATCGCCCTCACGACCACAAGATTGAGCTAGAAGAAGGTGCAGAGACACCGTTCGGACCGTTATATTCCATGTCCCGAGAAGAGCTTATCGTCCTCAAGAGATACCTCGAAGAGAACCTAAAGAAGGGGTTCATTCGAGCGAGCCGTTCCAGCGCTGGCAGTCCCGTCATGTTCGTCAAGAAGCCCGGCGGTGGTCTACGCTTCTGCGTAGACTACCGAGGCTTGAACGCTGTTATAAAGAAGAACCGCTACCCAATACCGTTGATTCAGGAGACGCTCGAGCGCCTCTCTAAGGCCAAGTACTTCACCAAGCTCGATGTCATCGCTGCGTTCAACAAGTTACGAATGGCAGAAGGACACGAGTATCTCACAGCCTTCCGTACTCGCTACGGGCTGTTCGAGTCGCTCGTTATGCCCTTCGGCGTTTGTAACGGGCCTAGTACCTTCCAGAACTTCATTAACGACATCCTTCAGGAGTTCCTCGATCAGTTCTGCACTGCCTACATCGACGACATCCTAGTCTACAGCGAGACCAAGGAGGAGCACCGCGAGCACGTCTGTAAGGTCCTTCAGAAGCTCGCAGACGCCGGCTTGCAGCTCGACATCGACAAGTACGAGTTTGAGAAGACCGAAGTCAAGTTCCTTGGTTTGATCATTACCGCAGACGGCATCAAGATGGACCAAGAGAAGATCGACGCTATCGTCGAATGGGATGCTCCTACGAACGTCAAAGAGGTCCAGGGTTTCCTAGGCTTTGCCAACTTCTACCGCCGCTTCATCCACGCATTTTCGGGCGTGGTACGCCCTTTGACGAAGCTCACGCGCAAGGGTGAGAAGTTCGCCTGGACCGACGAATGCCAGGAGGCTTTTGACTTGCTCAAAGCGAAGTTTGTTGAGAACCCGCTTCTACGGCACTTCGATTTCGAACTGGAGACCCGTGTAGAGACCGACGCATCCGACGGCGTGGTGGGCGGTGTCCTGCTACAACGCCGCTCGCCTGAATCCCCCTGGTTACCTGTCGCCTTCCTCTCCAAGAAGATGACCGCCACGGAGTGTAACTACGAGATCTACGACAAGGAGCTTCTCGCCATCGTCAAAGCTTTCGAAGAGTGGCGCCCCGAGCTCGAAGGCTCTGCTATGCCCGTCCAAGTAAGCTCCGACCATAAGAACCTCGTCTACTTTATGAAGAGCAAGCTGCTCAATCGTCGCCAGGCCCGCTGGAGCGAGTTCCTCTCCCGGTTCAACTTCGTGATCTCGTACACGCCCGGCAAGGCCAACTCGATGGCCGACGCCCTTACCCGCCGCCCTGGTGACTCTCCAGTTGATCGAAGAGGGGGCCGGCAAATCGCAGGGCAACAAGTCATCAAAGAGCACAACCTCTCTTCCGAGCTTCGAGAGTACCTATCGAATGGCCAGCCTACGCTCGCCGCTTCCTTTGCTACTCTCGTGCTCGCTCCTGCCTACCTTGACGAGAGTGACGATGAATCCGAGCCTGAAGAATACGCCTCGGACGCTGAGGACTTGAACGACGATGAAGAGGGCTCAGTAACGACCGACGGCTCATCCGAATCAGACTTTGAGGGGTTTGATAATGAGGAGCAGCCCGAAGGCATCATGGCACGAGTACGAACAGCGTACGATGCCGACATAGACGCCCAAGAGTTAGTTCAGGCCCTTGAATCTGGCGCGAGGACATTCCCGGGCTTCTCGCTGTCCGAGTGCGAGCTCCGGGAAGGTGTCGTCTACTTCCGTAAGAAGCTTTACGTACCGCAGCCCGAAGGCTCTAATATCCGAGCTGAGATTCTTCAAATCATCCACGACTCCGCCTCTGGGGGTCACCCAGGCGTAGCCAAGACCCACAAGCTCCTCGCTAGGTATTACTGGTGGCCGCATTCCTGGAAGGACGTCCGCCGCTACGTGCTGAACTGCGCTGCTTGCCGAAGAGCCAAAGCTAACCGCCACCGTCCCCACGGTCTCTTGCACCCTCTCCCGGCTCCTGATCGTCCGTGGAAGCACATCACTATGGACTTTATCACCGATCTTCCTCACGGCAAGACCTTCAGCGGCGTGAAAGCAAAGGCCCTTCTAGTGATCGTGGACCGTCACTCCAAGGACCGGTACATGATCCCGTGCTGGAGCATGACCGCAAAGGAGACTGCTCGCTTGTTCTACGAATTCGTCTGGCGCTTTCAAGGCCTCCCGGATAGCATCACCTCTGACAGAGGCACCCAGTTCATCTCGCACTTCTGGAAGCGTCTGTGTGCTATCCTGGGCATCAAGCATAACCTCTCGACCAGTTTTCAGCCACAGACCGACGGCCAGACCGAAATTACGAACGCTATCCTCGAGCAGGTCCTTCGTTGCTTCGTCGACTACCACCAGAAGGATTGGCCTCAGCATATCCCTGCGGTGGAGTTCGCTACTCGTAACTGGGACTCGGAGACTACTGGCTACTCTCCCTTCTATACTACGAGAGGTTACCACCCTCGTACAGGCATGGAACCAGAAGAACCTCTCCCGCCTACCGAAGACGCAAACGAGCAAGCAGCAGACGAGTTCGCTACTATGCTCTCACAGATCCATGAAGAAGTTCACGACGAGATGGTGTACGCACAAGCAATCTACGAGGATCAAGCCAATCGTCGTCGCCAGCCAGCTCCCGACTACCAAGTAGGCGATATGGTCTACCTCAACTCCAAGAACATCAAGACAGACCGCCCCTCCAAGAAGCTGAACTGGAAGAACCTAGGTCCTTTTGAGATCACCGAGCGTATCAGTTCACACGCCTACCGTCTAGCTCTTCCTACGAACATAAAGATCCACGACGTCTTCCATCCCGTACGCCTTCGGCCGTCGGCTGAGGACCCATTCCCGAACCAAAACCAAGACATGCCAGGTCCTCCCGATGAAGTAGAAGTCGACGAGCCTATTAACCTACCTTCTGACGACTATGCCGTCCGCAAGATCCGGGGAATCCGCGTAGAGCCCAACGACGTTGAAGGACTACCGCCGATCAAGTATGAAGTCGAATGGCAAGGTTGCCCTGAGTGGGATACCTCATAGGAACCTATCCAACATATCATCTTCAATCGTCAAGCAATCGAAGAATACCACGCCCGCGCAGACGGCCCAGAAGTCAACATCGGCAGGCTCTTCGAATCTGAGCTTTTCGACGGGGCTTACCAATGGTGTATCGACCATGACATCAGGCCTAGGCCTGGTACTGAAGCTGAACATCCTCGATATGTGGAACTACTACGGCTTCGTAGGAACTCAGCTTTGTTCGGGGGGGCTACTGTCATGGTCTCCCCACAGAGTGTTCAGAAGGTGGGGACAGAAGAGCCTCAGAGTGCTCAGAAGTCGTCAAGAAGTGACAGTCCAGCTTGGTGTGTGAGCGCCAAGAATCATATGCCCCGCAACATTCACTACGGGACCCAGCCCTCCAAATTGACCCCTCTACCAAACCTTGACAGATTCACTTCGGCTCGTGACTGTGTGACTCACGGCACTCCCGCGAGCACCCGCGACTGCGCTGGACCCTAGAAGAAGCACGTGGAAGACTCGGAACGTAGGGCAGGTTGGAATAAGGTTTTGAGCAAAGCTGCTGAGCGCGGCTTCGCACGGGTTAGCCCTGTTGATGCGGGGACACGCACTCGCGAGGGTCGCGTATAAATATCTGGCCTTCCCTAGGCCTCTCTTGCTTTCTTCGTCTTTTGTTTTGTGTAGCAATCATACCATACCCTTTTGCATCTGCACTTCGCACCTGCATTCTCGCTTTCACCCTTGCATCTCACAGGCCAGGCTCTCGCCCTGACATCACAAAAGACCAACAAACCGTCAACCACTCGAGTCATCCTCATAGGTGACCACGCCACCGATAGAGGTGTCAACCTCGACAACCAAGACACTCCATTCCACTTCAGTGAGTGGACTGACATCCCCTTCTCGAACGCCGCTGCCTTCGGTGCCTGGGCAAACGCCAACCCCGACACCGCCTACGCTCTCATCAACCGCACCGTCTCCTCTTTCCGCGAGACCGCCCAGCAGGTCGAGCAAGCAAACAACCAAGCAACATACCTTCAAGGTATTGTGAACACCTTCCAGAACCTCGCCCCGCACGCCGACGACAACCGCCGCCAGCACTTCTCCAAGAAGGTCAACGACCCAGACGAGTTCGACGGCAACAAGAGCAAGTTTGAGGCATTTGAGACACAGCTCACCATCAAGCTGTTGGCTAATGCCGACCACTTTCCGCAAGAGAAGGACAAAGTCACGTACGTCTTCTCCCTCCTTCGGGGAGACGCCGCGGCTCAGGTACAACACTACATCGACAACGCCACGCAGACTATCGGCTGCCCGGACGTCCTCACCTTGATGCGGGACCTCCGTGCTGCCTTTGGTGATCCAGACCGTAGAGCCACCGCCCAGAACGCCATCCACAACCTCCTCCAGAAGAACAAGAGCTTCGCCGAGTACCTCGCGGCCTTCAACCGCGACATCGGGTTCACCGGCTACAACGAAGAGACCAAGAAGAGCACTCTCCGCCGTGGTTTGTCAGCAGAGCTTCTTCGAGCCCTCGAGGACAAGGACGTCGGTGCTATGAGCTTCCGTGAGCTCGTCGAGACCTGCCAGCGCCTCGACTCCAACATGAAACACACCGCCTCTCTCCTCGCTTCCCGTTCTCAAGGTCGTCAGCCTCGTGGTCCCGGAAGCCACTTCGCTGCTCCACTAGGCGCCGCCGCTCCTACGGCTCTCCCTCCCGTCTCTGTAGGTGACGCTATGGATCTCAGCGCTGGTGCCGCCGTCCCTCGAGTCCAGGGCCTCGTCAACGGTAAGCTCACTCCCGAAGAGAAGCTTCGCCGTCGCCAGGCCGGACTCTGCACCTACTGCGGCGGTCCAGGCCACATCGCAGCCAACTGTCCGCAGCTCGCTGCCCGTAACGCCCGCAACCCGGTCCGCGGCGCTGTCGGCGCTATCGAGCCTGCTCCTGCTGCTCCCGCTGAGCAGGAAAAAGCCTAGGTCTTCCTCATCGACGCGATGAAGACCAAGAACAACGTTTACCGAAAGTGAAGAGAGGAAAGAAGTTGAGGATCAATACAGCACAGCTAGACCTGTACGACGAGACGGGCAAGGACCACGCTTGCAAACCGTTCGTCACGAATGTAAATATCGGCTCAAAGAAACTCTCTTCTTCCAATCTCACTCTCATGGACACTGGCGCACTAGGCGAGTCTTTTATGGACTATAAACTCGCGACCTCTCTCAACCTCGAACCCCAGGAACTGAAGTACCCTCGCACCCTTGAACTCTTTGACGGCACGGAGACTACCACTGGTAAGATTACTCATGTTGTACACACGTCAATCACCCTCGGAGGCAGGCGTATGTCGATCACCAGCTTCCTTACGTCCCTACCGCATCAGAAGTTTATCCTCGGCCTCCCCTGGTTCAGACGACACCGACCTATCATCGACTGGACTTCCCTTACTGTCAGCTTCCCTCCAGAAGTTCCTCCGGCACCTCCGCCTTCTCCGCCGCCTCAGCGCGGTCCTGAGTATACCAAGATCTTCCAGGTGAACGCCGCTGCCTTCACCACTGCTGCTAAGCAGCCCAAAGCTCAAGTCTTCGCCGCCTCTCTCCGCGATATCGACATCGCCCTCGAGAAGCTCGACAAGAAGCGTACACCTACCGACCCTGCTACGAAGGTCCCTCCTTGGGCACACCACATCCTCCACGTATTCGATGCTAAAGCCGCAGACGAGCTGCCTCCTCATCGCCCTCACGACCACAAGATTGAGCTAGAAGAAGGTGCAGAGACACCGTTCGGACCGTTATATTCCATGTCCCGAGAAGAGCTTATCGTCCTCAAGAGATACCTCGAAGAGAACCTAAAGAAGGGGTTCATTCGAGCGAGCCGTTCCAGCGCTGGCAGTCCCGTCATGTTCGTCAAGAAGCCCGGCGGTGGTCTACGCTTCTGCGTAGACTACCGAGGCTTGAACGCTGTTATAAAGAAGAACCGCTACCCAATACCGTTGATTCAGGAGACGCTCGAGCGCCTCTCTAAGGCCAAGTACTTCACCAAGCTCGATGTCATCGCTGCGTTCAACAAGTTACGAATGGCAGAAGGACACGAGTATCTCACAGCCTTCCGTACTCGCTACGGGCTGTTCGAGTCGCTCGTTATGCCCTTCGGCGTTTGTAACGGGCCTAGTACCTTCCAGAACTTCATTAACGACATCCTTCAGGAGTTCCTCGATCAGTTCTGCACTGCCTACATCGACGACATCCTAGTCTACAGCGAGACCAAGGAGGAGCACCGCGAGCACGTCTGTAAGGTCCTTCAGAAGCTCGCAGACGCCGGCTTGCAGCTCGACATCGACAAGTGCGAGTTTGAGAAGACCGAAGTCAAGTTCCTTGGTTTGATCATTACCGCAGACGGCATCAAGATGGACCAAGAGAAGATCGACGCTATCGTCGAATGGGATGCTCCTACGAACGTCAAAGAGGTCCAGGGTTTCCTAGGCTTTGCCAACTTCTACCGCCGCTTCATCCACGCATTTTCGGGCGTGGTACGCCCTTTGACGAAGCTCACGCGCAAGGGTGAGAAGTTCGCCTGGACCGACGAATGCCAGGAGGCTTTTGACTTGCTCAAAGCGAAGTTTGTTGAGAACCCGCTTCTACGGCACTTCGATTTCGAACTGGAGACCCGTGTAGAGACCGACGCATCCGACGGCGTGGTGGGCGGTGTCCTGCTACAACGCCGCTCGCCTGAATCCCCCTGGTTACCTGTCGCCTTCCTCTCCAAGAAGATGACCGCCACGGAGTGTAACTACGAGATCTACGACAAGGAGCTTCTCGCCATCGTCAAAGCTTTCGAAGAGTGGCGCCCCGAGCTCGAAGGCTCTGCTATGCCCGTCCAAGTAAGCTCCGACCATAAGAACCTCGTCTACTTTATGAAGAGCAAGCTGCTCAATCGTCGCCAGGCCCGCTGGAGCGAGTTCCTCTCCCGGTTCAACTTCGTGATCTCGTACACGCCCGGCAAGGCCAACTCGATGGCCGACGCCCTTACCCGCCGCCCTGGTGACTCTCCAGTTGATCGAAGAGGGGGCCGGCAAATCGCAGGGCAACAAGTCATCAAAGAGCACAACCTCTCTTCCGAGCTTCGAGAGTACCTATCGAATGGCCAGCCTACGCTCGCCGCTTCCTTTGCTACTCTCGTGCTCGCTCCTGCCTACCTTGACGAGAGTGACGATGAATCCGAGCCTGAAGAATACGCCTCGGACGCTGAGGACTTGAACGACGATGAAGAGGGCTCAGTAACGACCGACGGCTCATCCGAATCAGACTTTGAGGGGTTTGATAATGAGGAGCAGCCCGAAGGCATCATGGCACGAGTACGAACAGCGTACGATGCCGACATAGACGCCCAAGAGTTAGTTCAGGCCCTTGAATCTGGCGCGAGGACATTCCCGGGCTTCTCGCTGTCCGAGTGCGAGCTCCGGGAAGGTGTCGTCTACTTCCGTAAGAAGCTTTACGTACCGCAGCCCGAAGGCTCTAATATCCGAGCTGAGATTCTTCAAATCATCCACGACTCCGCCTCTGGGGGTCACCCAGGCGTAGCCAAGACCCACAAGCTCCTCGCTAGGTATTACTGGTGGCCGCATTCCTGGAAGGACGTCCGCCGCTACGTGCTGAACTGCGCTGCTTGCCGAAGAGCCAAAGCTAACCGCCACCGTCCCCACGGTCTCTTGCACCCTCTCCCGGCTCCTGATCGTCCGTGGAAGCACATCACTATGGACTTTATCACCGATCTTCCTCACGGCAAGACCTTCAGCGGCGTGAAAGCAAAGGCCCTTCTAGTGATCGTGGACCGTCACTCCAAGGACCGGTACATGATCCCGTGCTGGAGCATGACCGCAAAGGAGACTGCTCGCTTGTTCTACGAATTCGTCTGGCGCTTTCAAGGCCTCCCGGATAGCATCACCTCTGACAGAGGCACCCAGTTCATCTCGCACTTCTGGAAGCGTCTGTGTGCTATCCTGGGCATCAAGCATAACCTCTCGACCAGTTTTCAGCCACAGACCGACGGCCAGACCGAAATTACGAACGCTATCCTCGAGCAGGTCCTTCGTTGCTTCGTCGACTACCACCAGAAGGATTGGCCTCAGCATATCCCTGCGGTGGAGTTCGCTACTCGTAACTGGGACTCGGAGACTACTGGCTACTCTCCCTTCTATACTACGAGAGGTTACCACCCTCGTACAGGCATGGAACCAGAAGAACCTCTCCCGCCTACCGAAGACGCAAACGAGCAAGCAGCAGACGAGTTCGCTACTATGCTCTCACAGATCCATGAAGAAGTTCACGACGAGATGGTGTACGCACAAGCAATCTACGAGGATCAAGCCAATCGTCGTCGCCAGCCAGCTCCCGACTACCAAGTAGGCGATATGGTCTACCTCAACTCCAAGAACATCAAGACAGACCGCCCCTCCAAGAAGCTGAACTGGAAGAACCTAGGTCCTTTTGAGATCACCGAGCGTATCAGTTCACACGCCTACCGTCTAGCTCTTCCTACGAACATAAAGATCCACGACGTCTTCCATCCCGTACGCCTTCGGCCGTCGGCTGAGGACCCATTCCCGAACCAAAACCAAGACATGCCAGGTCCTCCCGATGAAGTAGAAGTCGACGAGCCTGTTAACCTACCTTCTGACGACTATGCCGTCCGCAAGATCCGGGGAATCCGCGTAGAGCCCAACGACGTTGAAGGACTACCGCCGATCAAGTATGAAGTCGAATGGCAAGGTTGCCCTGAGTGGGATACCTCATGGGAACCTATCCAACATATCATCTTCAATCGTCAAGCAATCGAAGAATACCACGCCCGCGCAGACGGCCCAGAAGTCAACATCGGCAGGCTCTTCGAATCTGAGCTTTTCGACGGGGCTTACCAATGGTGTATCGACCATGACATCAGGCCTAGGCCTGGTACTGAAGCTGAACATCCTCGATATGTGGAACTACTACGGCTTCGTAGGAACTCAGCTTTGTTCGGGGGGGCTACTGTCATGGTCTCCCCACAGAGTGTTCAGAAGGTGGGGACAGAAGAGCCTCAGAGTGCTCAGAAGTCGTCAAGAAGTGACAGTCCAGCTTGGTGTGTGAGCGCCAAGAATCATATGCCCCGCAACATTCACTACGGGACCTAGCCCTCCAAATTCACCCCTCTACCAAACCTTGACAGATTCACTTCGGCTCGTGACTGTGTGACTCACGGCACTCCCGCGAGCACCCGCGACTGCGCTGGACCCTGGAAGAAGCACGTGGAAGACTCGGAACGTAGGGCAGGTTGGAATAAGGTTTTGAGCAAAGCTGCTGAGCGCGGCTTCGCACGGGTTAGCCCTGTTGATGCGGGGACACGCACTCGCGAGGGTCGCGTATAAATATCTGGCCTTCCCCAGGCCTCTCTTGCTTTCTTCGTCTTTTGTTTTGTGTAGCAATCATACCATACCCTTTTGCATCTGCACTTCGCACCTGCATTCTCGCTTTCACCCTTGCATCTCACAGGCCAGGCTCTCGCCCTGACATTGGTAGTATAGCCCGCTCGGTAGTAAAGTACGTTAATATTATAACTTAATATTCGTTAGTTATAGAATTCTTATAGTCGCTAGATATTATACGGTATTAATAGTATATAAAATTCAAGGAAGTAAATTACGTAATTATAAAAATAAGAGCTTGTATAGATAGAAACGTAGGTGTTATAGCTAAACTATATCTACCTAACCTATACTATATATAAACGATAACCCGCGATACTAGAATATATAAATACGCGCGCTGACTTAATTAAGCGTACTCTATAACCTCTAAGTATACGCTCTATTATATTGTATCGTATTATACTACTCGTGAGTTAGAGGGCAAATCTAGCTATAGCTATAAATCTAGTAAGCCCGCTATTTATTTAATTATATATAAACGCCTATACGTACCGATACTTCCGTAGCTATCTTCGCGCTTCTACCTTATTCTAGCTACCTTATAACTTCTCTCTAGTAAATTTAACTTATAAGAATTACTACTATTAACGAGCTAAGGGCCCCTTTAGACCCTAGAATTTACGCGTCAAATCTCGTTAATCTTTAGTAGTTAGTTACGTAGTAGGGGTATATAGGGATACTACTAAGATATATAGAGCTAGGAGGCGACCTTCGTAGCGAGGTAGGATCTATAAAGGAATCTCTCTATAAGGTAAAAATATAGGAATCTAAGAATTCTAGATTTATTATTTTTTAGGATCTTAGTATATATATATATATATATATATATTGTTCATTAAGCTATTATAGTGCCTCCTAGCCTATATAGCTATTCTACGTACTTCTGTCTTACGAAAGGGAAACCGCTCGCGGTAAAAACCCCTCTCCTCTCCTATACTACTATTGTCCGTTATTTACCTTCCCGCTTTCCTTATAGAGAGTGTACTAGTGTTATAGGCCTGCCCTAATAACTACCTTGTCTGTATCCCCTTAGTCTCCCTCCTCTTCTCTATCTACTCCTCCGTCTTACTAGCTAGTTTAAACTAGGTAAGGTATCCTTATCTTAGGACCTAACGTACTATCCTCTATACGTCGCTCTTATTCGTAACGATCGACTAGTAGTCGGGTCTAGCTACTCTCGCTCTCTATATACTCCGCCCTTCTACCTACTATAGGCACCGTACGACTATATATTCCGGGTTCTACGACGGGTAGCTATACTCGTACGCTAGGTTATCTATATCTAGGACGTTCCTCCTATATAAGTAAGCCCTAAGCCCGATATATTCGGACCGGACTTAGATTGTTACGCTTACTTCTACCCTTATAAAGTCGCGGTATAGGAGGTAGTTATATCTCTAGAAGGTTCGTAGGGCTAGGGAGCCTATTCTCGTTAGCGGGTTACTGTTCTATTCCTATTCCTATAGGTAGCCGGCTACCTACTCTACGAGGCTCTAGGACTTTCTCTTGTTCCCCTCCTTTTCCCGGGTTCTTCGTTCCTCCTCCTCCCTCGCTAGCTACTCCGGCGTTCCTTATACTTTCCTAAAAACCCGTAAGTTATCCCGCTTCTAACTCCTCCTTACGTACGGTCCTATATATAGCCGGCTATATCTCTATACAATTCGTACTGTCTTATTATAGATAGTTTACTATACTAGGTACTCTATCGTCTCCGCCGTATATTAGATCCTTATCCCTTAGATATAGTAACGGATAGGTAGTGTCCCGGTCTCTATCTCGGCTACTCTCGTCGGTATAGTCTTATACGCTCCGAGAATTCTCCTTAAGTTGCCTACTTAGGTTCGATTAAGAGGCTATTTGATCCGTCGCGGTACTAGCTTATCGACTCCCCCGTACCTAAGATTTATACCCCGTAAAGTATCGCTAGTCAAACGATTACTTTGTATATTATTCTTGCTTTGTCGAAGGTCGCCCCCTACGTTAACTTAGTAAGACGTGTTATTAGTACCTCATTTACTTGTGCCCCATTCTAGGCCTTCTTAATCTATAGGTTCTAGCTTAGCTTCGGGTCTAGCTAGATTCCTAGTACTCGGAGTTTAGGGGAGGGCTTTGTCTCGTATCCCTAGATTATTA
The DNA here is from genome assembly GCF_020509005.1 of Fulvia fulva. Classification (NCBI taxonomy): domain Eukaryota; kingdom Fungi; phylum Ascomycota; class Dothideomycetes; order Mycosphaerellales; family Mycosphaerellaceae; genus Fulvia; species Fulvia fulva. Next base: position 4,707,936 of record NC_063012.1, read on the forward strand.
TAGTTGCCTATATATTGTAGTAGGTCCTCGCTTTACTAAAGTGGATTAGCTAGTATTTCTCTAGGGCAAAACGGACGCCGTAGCGTCTAGCCTAGTCCTCGTATACTCTATATCTCTCCGTAAGTAGTCTATAGTTTTCCTCCGTTATTACGGACTAGGCTAGGATGTTTATATCGTCTACGAAGCCTAACGCCAAAGTCTAAGGGGACGTAAGTAAGGGGATAAGGTCGGCTATAAAGATTAGGAATAGGATCGGAGATAGCGTAGATCCTTAGGGAATTCCGGTCTCTACGTATACCCTATCGAATTTATACCTCCCGAGGACTATTCTCGTAGTCCTCTCTTTAAGGAAGGAGTATATAAATATCGTACCCTATACCGGGGCCCCCTTCTATCGGAGTATATAGAGTAGTCTTTCGTAGGAGACGTTATCAAATACTCTAGAGATATCTAGGGAGAGTGGCGATACTATTCTATTCCGTCTATAGTACTAAGGGGTTTAGATCTGTTCGGTTATTAGTTCTATTACCGTAAGGGTTAAGCGGTTACTTCTCCCTCCTATCTATATCTCCGGGAGGATATTGTTCTCCTCGACTAGTTTTATAAGTCTCTAGGCTACTACCTTCTCTAGGATCTTCCCTACTATATTTAGGAGCGTAATCGGTCTATATAACTTAAGCCTATTATAGTCTTCCTTCTATAGCTTCCGGATGACTACTATTAGAGAGTCTCTATACGGCTTCGGATAGTAGCCTTTTCGTAGACAAGTAGTAAAGAGCTTAGCTAGGCTCAGGGCGATTTCCTCTTTATATTCCTTTAGTAGGAGGTTTAGGATTTTGTCGGGCCCTAGGGCCTTTCTTCCCTTAAGCTGTCCTATTACGGCCTTAACCTCGCCTAGCTAGACTGTCTAGTATATATCTAGTAGTTCCGGGTACGACGTGCCTACTATGTCTATTAGGTCCGCGTTAACTTATATTAAGAAGAAGTAGTCCGTAAACGCCTTCGCTTTTACCTCCGGCGTTAACCTTAGCGTCCCCGTTATATCGACTATAGGCGGGAAGTAAGGCGTCTTCTCTATCCCTCTAGCTCTCGCCTACCTTACTAGTTGCTATATCTAGTTAGGATTCTCTATTACGAGCCCGACCGTCGTTCTCTAGTCTAGCTATTTATCCCGACGTATCTAGGCTTTCTTAGCTTAGCTAGCCCTTTAGTATACGTCCTATATTACTTATATATACTCCTTCGTCCACTCTCGTCTAGCCCTCCTCGCCTCCTTTACCCTTTCCGCGTACGCCGGGGTCTAGAATAGCTTCTGTCTTTAAGAAAGTCGAATATAGGGTATATACCGACGAGCTACCTCCTATACGACTATCGTTATCCGTTCGGCTTCTTTGTCGAGCTCGGCTTCTTGTTCTACTTCTATTCCCGCTTCTAGTCCCGTATTTACTCTATTATCGTATAGTCGTACCGCTAGTTCTCCTCGGATTTCCTCCTACGGGGCCTTCTTCTAGTTTAGGCGTAGCTCCGCTATTAGTTCCTCCTCGACTCCTACCTCGATTATTGTCTAGATCGGGATATAGTCTAATCCTACTTCGAGTAAGAGGTTTAGGCGGCACTTGTCTAGTCTCGTTACTAGCTCTCTCGAGAGGAAGTATAGGTCAATCGTACTTACGCTTAATCTCGCCTTCTACGTCTCTATACCCTTTAGTTTCGCTAGTTCTATATCGCGGCTCGCGGTGATTTCTAGTAACTTACCTCCTAGGTATACGTATAGAGGGGTGAAGTCTAGACCCTATTACGGGTAGTAAAGGTTAAAGTCGCCTACTAGGACTTAGTATATATCCCCTTATTCGAGTATCCGGTCTAGCGTAGCTAGGGTTCCTAGGTCTCTACTCGTTCGTCCTTTTAGGGGAGGGTTATAGACGTTATAGATTCGGACGGTTCCCTAGCCTATTACCACTTCGATTGTCGTTATGTCCCCCTAGTAGCCCTCCGGCTATAGTACGACCTTCTATACTTCTATACTAATAGCCTTACTTACGTAGGTATATATTCCTAGGGTATGTCCTATACCCCTACCGATTACCGTATAGTATTGTTAGTCGCTATAGGTTACCGGTTTGCTTATATATAGGTTAGTCTAATTTTCCTATAGCGCTACGACATAGTACTTTTAGTAGTCGAGTTCTTATAGGAAGTGGAGTTAGACCTTATCTTTGCTTTTATTAACATTATACTAAATAATAGTAAGGTTGTCCTATACTACTACTACGGGCTAGCTAGGATAATGTCTATAGGGGTACTCCGGGCTTAGGTAGTGCCTACGGTTATTATATCTTCCTCTTAGGTTAGTAGGCCTTCGGCCGGTAGGGGTATTCTAAAAATCCGTATCTGTCCTATCTCGTTTACTACCCTATTAAGCCCCCTTAGCCGTCCTAGCGGCGGGTACGTACTCGGTAGGGTGCCCCTTATTACCTCCTCCGTTCTCTTTCTTTTTACCGCCTTAAAGCCTTTATATTAAGCGCTACCTTACTACGGGGTAGGGTACCTCGCTAGGGTCGTTATTTGTACTTAGTTAGCCTTCCCTTTTCCGGCGATCCGGGTTAGGTATTAGCTCGAGTACGCCGGGTGTTTCCGGCTATAGTATACGTACCTTACTTCTTCTCGTAGGCATTGCTTTCCCTAGTAAAGGCCTACGTAGTATATATACTTTAGGGTCTTCTCCGTATATTTCGGGGCGATATACCCGTACTATTAGTAGTTAAAGTATTAGAGTACTCTATAGCTACTCTAGTAGATTTCCGTATTAAGACGTTCGTAGTTCTAGTATAGTCCTTTATCTAGGACAAGGTTTGCTTGTTCCGCATTTGCTATCTAGACAATTAACGAGGAGTATATCTTTATTAGTTCGACGCTTCTATATAGCTAGACGGCCTTAGAGAAGCGTACTCCTAGAGATGTACTCTAGTTCTATATTTATAGCTAGGGGAGGTCATTTTCGACCTTAAAGGTTCTAGGGACCCCGTAGGCTATTACTATAAATTATTAGTAGGAGACCTTAGCTGACTTTACTACTTTAGTTATCTATTCCTTATACGTCTCGAGTCTTTAACGGTCTGTCTCCTATACGGTAAAAAGCCTTACTACCTCCCTTAGCTCTACCTTCGCTCCTATAATCACCTTCCGGCCGATTCTATCTACGAGCTCCTTACTCGTAAGGCCCTCGAGTTCCCTTTTCTCCTCCGGGTCGGTAACGTAGACTCGGATCGCGTTATTAGTCCTCTAGGGCTAGGCCGGGTAGTATCCCGCGGCGATTATAGCCTACGTAGGGTTCTTCTATTATATTACGTACTATATAGTCTAGTAGATCGTTCTTAGGGTCTAGTATTCGAGTGCCTTAAGTACACTAAGGAGCTACGCGATTGTATTCTTATATACTCGGGCTAGGTGTTCGTCTTCGTCTAGTATTACCTAGGCTTCTTTATATAATTCTGTCTACGCGGAGGGGCCGGGGGCGGCTAGGGTTCGTTATACCTTTCCTAGGCCCTTAGTATATTGTTATTAGCCGTTGTCTTACTATTACTAGGTTAGTTATTAGCTTAGCTATTAAAGGGTTAGTTACTACTAGCTAGGTTTCTATATCGTATCCCCGTTTATAGAGATTTAGGTATCCCTCGCGAGCTACTTAATACTCGCGAGTTAGGCTTAGGATCTAGTCTCTATGTCGCTATACTTTAGCTACGGCTAAGGTTAGAAGCTGCCTAAATAGGCAATTTACCTCCGCGGCTCCGTAATTTTAGGGTCTAGTCGGATAGGAGGTAGATTCCTTGTTTTCTTATTACTTTCCGCGGTAATTACGCGGCCGCTAGCGTAGGCGCGCTACTCTTATTCTCGTTAGGTAATAGCCTTAATAGGCGCTTTCGAATAGTACATCGTACGTGTCTCTAATCGATAGAAAAGCTATATTATATCCGTTTTATAATCTTAGTATATATTTTACGGCCCGCGGACCGGTAAATATATATATCTACGTATATAAGCTTACGGATCGACCCGAGTATATACCCGGAAGATTTGGCCTTCTTATTACTAAATATAGCGTATTCGATAGCGCGTATTAAGAGTAACTTAGGAACGTATAAAGTAACTGTCCGTACCGGATACCTATCGAAATATATAGCTCTAAAGCTCGCCTATTTCGAGGTTCTAGTCACCGTATTTCTATAGCTTAGCTACGGCCCTAAGCCCCCTTCTAGACTAGCCGAAACTTAGCTAGAACATTACCTAGCTTAGATTATAAGCTATACTAGTAATTTAATATAAACCTACTATACACCCTTAACGTATATAGCTCGCGTAATATATAGAACACTAATAAGACCTTACGCTATAACCTAAACGGCCGCCCGCTAGTCCCCTCGAAAAGGAGAACGTAAACTAGAGATATAGACTCTAGACTAGAAGCCTAGCTAGTAAGTATTAAGTAACTTATAAGGGAAACCTACGCCTACTAAAAATAGACATAAAGTACACTACTACTAAGCTAGTAATAGTATAGCTAGTAATAATAGCTAAACTAGTAATAGCTATAGTAACCGCGACTATAAATATAGAGTAAGCTACCTCTCCGGGATAACTAAACCTCTATATAGAAGGACCTCTATAAAGAGGCTTAAGAGATACTCGAAGTAGATAAGCGCCTAGCTAGGGTATATAAGAACACGATCGCCTAACTCCTCGGAGCCCTTAAGGTACTCGAATACTAGATCCCGAGAGTAATCTAGTAGATAATATAGAAAGCTACTACCTAGCATACTCCTATATAGGTAAACGTAGTAGCTAACTCCCCTAACCTAAAGACCTAAAGGACAAACAACGCTATTAGGGTATACGTTACGGTCTAGAGGAGAGGCGAGAGCTAGAGGGCCTAATAAGTAAGGAGCTAGTAGATAGGATTAGCTAGAAGGAGATAGTAGGAGCTAAAATCGAGCCTAGAGAAGTGATACGCCTCTCTATAGTATAGGAGACAGACCGATAAAAGCTCGAGACCCTTAAGGACTAGATAGTTAAGGTAGCGAGGTCGGTAAAGGTCTCTTACTAGTAGTTTACGGTAATAGCCTATAGGGTACTAAGGACCTTTAGGGTAGAGAACGACCTCGCCCTACTCTAGATATAGAACTAGAACACCTTACCGGGAGTACGCTTTACTAACGTAGCGTAGCTAGATAAGAACGTCGAAGCTACTAAGACGTACTCCTCTCTAATCGTCTAGATAGCTACCGTAGAATAAGCGAACTAGGTCCTAGAAGGAGGACTATTCTAGTAATACGAACGCCTCGATACGGAAATATACAAAAGCAGCTATAGAGTACTCTAATGCTTTAACTACTAATAATATAGCTATATTGCGCTAAAGTATACCGAGAAGACCTCTAAGTACCTATACTACGTAGGACCGTATTAGGGGAAATAATACCTACCGGAGGAATCGAGGTACGCGTACTATAGCCGTAAACACCCGGTACACTCGAACTAATGCCCTATAAGGATAGTAGCGTAAGAAAAGGCCCGCTAGGCTAGGGTTATAACCCCGGCGAGGTACTCTATACTAACGCTCGGTAATTCCTAGTATAGAGAATTCGAGACCGTAAAGAGAAAAAGGATAGACGAAGCGGTACAAGATATATAGTAGAGTACTTACCCGCCGCCGGGACGCCTAAGGAGGCTATAAGGGCGGCAAATAAAGCTAGATAGATACAGATCTTTAGGCGCCCCCTAACGACCGAACGCTAACTAACCTAATAGGATAGCGCGACAAACAAAGGAGCTATATAGCTAACGAGCACCCTAGTAGACCTTATCCTAGCTAGTCCGTAATACTACTATAAGCTAACCTTACTATTATATAGTATAACGTTAAGAAAAGTAAGGATAAGGTTCAGCTCTACTTTCTCTAGGAACTCGACGACTAAAGGCATTATATCGTAGCGATATAAGAGCTATAGATAAACCTATATACTCGAAGACCTACTACCTATACCGACCTACGATACTATATAGCTATCGAGGGAGGCATAGGCTATACCCTAAGGATATATATATACTTTAGTAAAGTATTACGTACGGACGCCTAGAAGGTAATCTCGTACCCGGAAGGGAGTTAAGGAGACATTACGACTATCTAAATCACTACGAGTTAAGGACCTATCTAGATATATAACGTCTATAACCCTCCCCCTTAGGAAAGAACGAGTAGAGACCTCGGTACGCTAGTACGACTTAACTAGGTACTCGATTAAGGGGATATAAACTATATCCTCCTAGGCGACTTCAACCTCTACTACCTAACGTAGGGTCTAGAATTTACCCCCCCTTACGTATATCTAGGTAGTAAGCTCCTAGAGATTACGGCAAGTAGGGATATAGAGCTCGTAACCCTAAAGGGTATAGAGACGTAGAAGGTAAGAATAAGCGCGAGTACTATCGACCTATAATTCCTATCGAGGGACGTAGTAACGAGGCTAGTAGAGTATAGACCTAACCTTACCCTAGAGGTAGGGTTAGGCTATATTCCTATATAGATAACGATAGCGACGGGGATAGAAGAGGAGCTACGGGGTAAAAAGCGCCTTAACTAGAAAAAAGCTCTCTAGGAGGAGATCCGGAGTCTACTTAAACAGTACCTAAATAACACTAGTATCGGGGAGACGGAAGCCGAGCTTAATAGTACGGTAGAATAGATAATAACGACGATATAGTAGGCGGCCGAGGAATATATACTAGAACTAAGGCGCTCGAAGCACTAGAAGCCCTTCTAGACCCTAGAGTACTTAGCTAAAGTTAAGGACGTAAGGAGAGTAAGGCGACAATAGACGAAGGAGTAAAGCTAAGAAGCGTAGGACGAGTACTAGGAAGTAAGTTAGGTAAAGAAGGCCTAAATACGACGAGATAAGCGATAAGACTAGAGGGTAACTATAGGTCTCGTGATAGAGAACCCGGAGTAGATATAGCGGCTTATAAAGTAGGTAAGGGCCGGAAACGGGGATAGGATACCGTAATTCTCCCTAATCTAGGATATAATAGGTATAATATAGATAACGCCGGAAGGGAAGGCGAAGGCGTTCGCCGACTACTTCTTTACGATATAGTTAACGGCCGACCTAACGGATATAGAGAGAACGATCTACCCGGAGCTACTCGATATAGATAGAGAGATTTATTATTCCCCTATTCTAGGACCCTATTCGGCCTATATAGGTATATATCTATTATTATTGTCCTTATATCTAGCTACCTTACTACTTAGGAGCGTAATACTAGTTCTTCTAGTTAGCGATAGAATAGGCAAACGAAACACAATAATAAACGAAGGGGTAATAGCGTCGTAAAAGGAAAGAGCGCCCTCGAAAGGCGGCGAACGAAGGGAAACGCGCGGAGCGACGACGCGCCCGGGAGAAACGAAACACGGACGCTATCTACTATAACGACTATAACAACTATAAGCTACTAACTAGAAGAACTAGTATACGAAATATAGTATAGATACGGTAGAATATACCGCGATTATATACGAAATTATAGCTACCCTCGCGAGCGCTAATCTACCCTACGAACGCGCGATCCGTAGCCTCCTCGAGAGCTTAGCTAAAGCGATCTAGGAGCTACTACGGGCGACGAAGGCGCTAGCGCTAGTAAAGGAAGTAACGAACGCGGACCTCCTACGGGAGATCTAGGCGCTAGGAAGAGCTATACCGGCGATATATACCTAAGCGGCTATAGTAGCCGTAGAGTAACTAACGTACCGCGTTAGGCTAGTTTAGCGCAAGGTTACGATATATATAGACAACCCTAAAGAAAGAGAGCGGGTAGCGGTACTATCGTACTAACGCCTTGTAGAGTAGGCGCGCTAGGCTAGTAAATAAGACATTATTATAGCCTAGAAGCTAAAGAGTAGAGACGTACGCTATACGCTCGTAACTATAGCGGAGAGACCGACGCTACTATAGAGCGTAGCCTAGGCGGTCGAGGTACTAAACGCGAAGAGCGTAGCGCTAGTCGCGCTAGTATACTAGGCCCTTATATACGGTATCCGAGTTAATACCTTCCTAGTAGACACTAGCCCGGTAGCGATAGGAGAGTCTATCGTAAAGGACAACTAGGCTACTATCCTAGGCCTCGTTATTGCCCGGGCGTACTAGCTAAAGAAGCCGGAACGAATAGAGCGGAAATACTCGTCGCTCGTACTCGCGTTTAAGTATAATAGTTAGAGGATCTAGGCTATAGAGAAGGGACTAGTCCTAGCCTACTCGTACTACTACGTTAAAAAGTACGACTAGACCTATATAGTAACCTAGTACTTCCGGTACTAGGGATTCGGGTATACTATAAAGTATTATCGGTAGGAGACCTACTACGGCTACTACGCGAAGGTATATAATACCCGCGAATACCCCTAACCTAAGATAAGTAAGTACGCTAACTACGGCGGGGACTATAGGGCGTAGATAGGCGGATATAGAGTAAAGAGGTAGATAGCGGAATAGGCGGTAGGAGCGCGCCTAGGTATACGCTAGGAAAGAGGAGGAATAGCAATAGTACTATACCGTCTAAGAGTCGACGCCGACGGCTTCTAGCCGGTTATATATAGGAGTAAGAAGAGGCGGCTAAATAGCGATAGACGCTTAATATACTAAGTAGGCCGACTAGCGCTTACCGACCCCCGGGCTTAGGGCCTCGGATAGAAGCGCCTCGATACGACGATATTCCGCCCCTATAGAGGTAGCGCGCCCTTACCGGTAGCTACGCTAGCAACGCCGGCCCCGCGATAGGATAACGAAGGCGAGGGCGAGGGCGACGAGGACGATAATATAGTAGTAAACCTACGGAGGTAAAATAGGGAACTATAGCTAATATAATAGTCTAACTATAAATAGTACGCTTACCTAGCTAACTATCGTATAGTATAACGCTAATAAGAGTAAGGATAAGGCCTAGAAGCTACTCCTTAGCCTACTATACCCTAGCCGGCACTATATAGTCGCTATCTAAGAGTAGTAGATAAACGGAAAGACGATACTCGTAGACCTAAGATACTACCTTATAGTACCCTAAGGTAACTAGCCGGTAGCGCGGGTCTACTTCTACGTAAGTAAAGAAATTACGATAATAACGTAGACGACCTATACCTACTCTAGCGATATAGCCTCTCTACGGCTACGCCTTACCGACGGTAAGATAATAGCTATCTATAACGCCTATAACCCGTACTTAGTACCGGGCTCGATAGAAGACGATAGCTAGTCGGCTACCCTCTACTAGCTCTAAGAAGCTCTCTAAGAGGAAGCTAATATATATATCCTAGTCGGCGACCTTAACCTCTACTACCTAAGATAGGGAGGCGATAGCGTACTCTCGGCCTATAGCGCCGTAGACGCGCTTATCGGTCTAGTAGAGGTATCCGGCCTTAGCCTAGTACTTCCCGTAGGTACGGCTATATATTAGTAGAAAAATACGACCTAGACGCTTAACCTAACCTTCGCGGTATAGTAGATAGCCTAGCGGACTATCTTCTACGATACAGACCTAGAACTTAATACCGGCTATCTAGACTACCTAGCTATCCGTACGACGTTCGATATAATATACCTATAGGCGCTACTAGCCCTAGAACTACGGCCTTAGTAGAAGAGAGCGGACTAGAAGGAGATTAATAAGGTACTAAAAGAACGAATAACGGCTCTCGTACCGCCGGTACCTCTCCGCTTAGAGGCGGAAATCGACGCGGCGGTAGGGAGCCTATAGTAGTATATAGTAAGAGTAATCCGGGACAAGATCCTCTATACCCGACCCTCGAACTACGCGTCGCTAGCCTAGTCGTAGGAATACGTAGATATAGTCCGTATAACGGTAGCGGCGCGGCGCTAGTAGAACGAGATAAAATAGGACGCTATATACGCCCGATACCGCCGACTAGATAACGAGAAGGGTAGGATTATTAGGTACTAGGGTAATATTACGTAGCGTAACGCCGTCCGTAAAGTTATAGGAGACCGAAGTAAGGTCTAGAAGCTCGCTAAGTAGGCGCGTATAAGGAAGCTAGAGACGCCGCTACTACTACTATAGTTCCTACCTATCCGTAATAGGTAAGGGGTCCTCTAGGAAGCCTAGTAAGGTAGAGCCGACGCGCTAGTAGAGGCGTTCTTCCCTCCTCCGGTTACTACCCGACTCGACGATATCGAAGGCTTCGTATACCTAACGGAGCTCGAGACTAGCTAAGAAGTAACGGAGGCGGAGGTACTAATAGTACTAAAAGCGGCGCTACTAGATAAGGCCCTAGGACTAGATAAGATCCCTAACCGATTCCTTAAGTACTACCGCTAGACGCTCGCCCCGTACCTCGCGGGGCTATTTACGGTATACCTCTAGTAGTTATACGTACCGACCCCCTTCCGGTGCTCGAGTATAGTCGTCCTCCGTAAGGAGGGTAAGGCTAGATACGACGTTAGGAAGGCCTACCGCCCGATAGCCCTACTTAGTACGATTAGTAAGGCGCTAGAGCGTATCGTAGCCGATCGTATCTCTAAGCTAGCCGAGGAGTACTAGCTCCTCCTAGCCGAGTAGATAGGAGCCCGACTAGGGCGGTCTACGACGACTGCCCTAGAACTCGTTACGGAATAGGTTTATATAATCTAGGTAATACGCCGATAATAGGTCGCTACCCTACTATCTCTCGATATCTCGGGGGCGTTCGATAAAGTTTTCTACGCCCGACTACTCTATAACCTCCGGGCGAAAGGTCTACCTAGCTAGCTCGTCGCGTTCATTAAGTCCTTTCTTAGTAACCGATCTACGTAGCTCGTCCTAGGGGAGTAGTATAAACCTTAGATACGGCCTATATAAACGGAGATCCCGTAGGGCTTATCGCTCTCTCCGATCCTCTTCCTTTTCTTCGCCTCTACGCTCCTCCCGCTACTTAGGGGAAGCGCCGGCGGTACTAACTCCTATATAGGCTTTATCGACAATACGAACATCCTAATATATAGCGACTTAACCGAGACTAATTGCCGCTAACTCGAAGCGGCGCTCGAGGTATATAACGAATAGGTAGCGCGATACGGGGTAGTCTTCGTACCTAAGAAGTACTAGATAATCTACCTTACGAGGACCCTAAAGAAGTATAACCTCTAAGCTACGATCGAGGCCGGGACCGGCGTAAGCTAGATTACTCTATAGCTATCTATCCGGGTCCTAGGATTCTAAGTAGATACGTAACTCCGGTAGTACGCCTACCTAAAGTAGCTCCGGTAGCGGGGAGACTAGAATAAAGCCTTAGTTATACGTCTCGCGGCCTCGATATAGGGCGTAGCCTTCGTAAAGGTACGCTAGCTATATAGCTCTATCGTCCGACCGGCGATTACCTTTAGGGTACTAGTCTAGTATCTATCCTACGCGACTAGCTAGATAAAGTAGATTTAAAACGTATAGAACGAATATTTACGTAGGGCGACCGGGGTCTTCTATACTATACCGACGTAGGTCCTAGAAGCGGACATATAGATCGTACTACTAGACCTCTACCTCTAATAGCTCGCTATAGGCTATACGCTCTAGACGGCGAATAGTAAGGTAGGGAGCGATATCCGCGCGGCGTACTAGGCGATTACGACACGCCTTCGATCTATAGCGCCTAAAAAGAAGATAGGATTATAGGCCTAGTAGTAGCTAGGTACGTAATAAACCCCGATAGTGAAGTTCCGAGTATAGGCCCTAGCTAGTAGTATACTAGTAATAGGAGCGGGATAGGGACGCGAAGAACGGAAGGCTATAGCGAACGCGGTCCGTAGATATATATAGGGAATCTAGAACGAGGGCTAGGAGAAAGGCGAAAGGTACCCGAACGGGTAACTACGACGCCGACGAGTATACCGACGAGAAGACGAGGTAGCGGCGAAGACAGGACCTATTAGCCGAGATAGAGTAATACTCTTCCGAGCCCTTACCTACCTATAGGTAATAGTCGCGATACTACTCCGCTCGGAATCTATTAGGTTTAAGGACTATAAGGGCGCGCGTACTATAGGGTCCGAACGAGATAGTTATTATTCTACGAAGCTATAAAAGAGGAGCGCGAGGCGCGGCGAAGTTATAAAGCAAAGCTAAGCCGCGCTAACCCGATACGGAAGGTCTGCGGTTTAGCCGGGCCGACGTAGCTATAGTAGGGGGTCGCGGGCTACCTATAATAGTACCCCCCCCTAAAACACGCCTTAGTCCTCTAAGCGTTATCTACCTTATAAGGCTACTTACCTATCGAGCTCTATAATCGCGCGAACGCCTAATTATCCTCTAGTACCCTATCGTTACCCGATAACATTGTATTTGCTCTATTAAGACTATCCTCGACCGGCTTCCTTCGAGAAATATATTGCCTAGTTAGCTAGCTTGCCCTAGACCTAAGTCTGTCTTCGGCTAGTACTCGCGTATAATCCTTATAACTAAAGTTAGGTATTATTATAGGCTCTATAGGCTCCACTCGAGTATCGAATATATACGGAGTAGATTCTATTAGAGGTAAGGCTCGAGGCGACTTATTCGTAACGGTGTCTTTCGGAATGACCCTAATTGTGTTAAGCCCGAGCACCTTAGTAGCTAGTAGAGACTAGTTAGATAGAGCTACGAAGCCTATAGGCGTAGACAACTCCGGCCGGTTATAGTGAAAGTCTATAATAGCGGCGGCTACGTATTTAAGTATATCCTCTATAGGTTACTAGGTCTTACTATCCTCCTCCTTCTAATATCTAGCCTATTTCACCTTATACTATATATCTACCTTACGCTTATACCCCTTCTTTACCTTACCTACCCGCTTACGGGTATATATATTAAGGATCTTTCCTACCTCGTATATATACGTAGGTACTGCCACTATATCGGCTACTACATTAGCCTCGGTAGTATTAGGTTCGATAGTTATCGGTAGTAGCGGCGCTAGATACTATTCTTTAAGTAGTAGGAAATCGGGGTGGTCGGCTCGTTATAGTAGTAAGGTATAGAAGTAGTTATTAAGTCCTACTAGAGCGTCTAATAGTTTTAGTCGATAAGAGAGTCTAGCCGGTATGACTTCCGTAATCTAGTAAGGGTCGGTATATTTCCTGTCTAGCTTCTTAGATAGTCGAGTCGTACGGATGTTCTTAGTACTAAGATATATCTAATTACCTACGTTATAGTCTAGAGGAATACTTCGGTAGCGGTTTACTACTTCTACTTAGAGAGCTTATAACATTTGTATATTCTCTTAAAGGTGCTTATAAAGCTCGCAAATTCGACGTATAAAGGTTTCTACTGATTGCGTATCTAGTCGCTAGAGAGTGGTTAGTCCTCCCTCCTTTCTAGCGTTCAGGTCAACTCGCTCTATAAACTTAGGGTTGTAGCCTAAGGTAGCGTAGAACGGCAATACACTAGTAGTCTTAGACAGGTAATTGTTAATCGCGAACTAAGTAAGGTATAGCTATTTTACCTAGTCATCCTATACCTTATTAGTAAATATACGAAGATACTGTTCTATCGCCTAGTTAGTACGTTCTGACTGTCTATTAGTTTCTAGGTAATACGAAGAACTTAGCTTACGATTTATACGGAGCATCTTATCGAGTTCCTTCTAGAAGGTAGCAACCTACTACTTGCTACGGTCTAATATAATAGTATTAGGAAATCCGCGCCGATAGAATATATATTTAAGGAAAAGCCTTGCCGTATTCTGTACTGTCATTACGCTAATAGGGATCAGCTCGACTTCCTTATTAAGCCTATTAGTAACGGTCATAATGTTGTTATAGACTATACCGTTAAGAGTACTATCTAGGAGTCCGATAACGAAGTCGACTATAATAAATTTCTAAGGCCGATCTAGAATAGGAAGTAGCTATAATAATCCTAGTAGCTAGGAGTATAGAGATTTTGTTATACGGTAGGTACGGCAATTCGCGGTATGTCTACGTACGGATCTCGCTAATCTAGGCTAGTAGAATTTACGTACTACGAGTTTATAAGTACGAGCTCGTTCTAGATAGCCTACTACTAGAGCGTTATAGTTTATCTTAATTATCCTAGTCTAAAAGGCTTAGTCATTTAGTACCTATAAGCTCTAGCCGTCGTATTAATTTCGAATATATAGTAGGTCGCTATCTAATTTATAGTATACTAGGTAAATCTTCGCTCTCTATAGTAGTATAGGAGTACGGTCTTTCTATAGGTCCTTAATCGCGGTCTTAAGCTCGTTATCGGTTACGTACGCCGTCGATATTCGATACTCGAGTTTGGCTTCCCGCTAACTTTTACGCGTCGCCGGTTGTTTAGTAGGCGCATCTCGTTCTATAGGCATAAACTCTTTAGCTTTAGGGTTTAGCTATACTAGTTCCTCTTCTTCCGGCGCATCTTCTACTATTGCCTATAGTAAGGCGATCTTAAGGAATCGCTTAGGAGGTAGTAATGTCTAATACTAATACTAGTTCCGAGGGTCGTCTACCCCTTATAGAAGGTCCTAGCTACGTCTCGTTAGGCTATCTAGCTTTATACCTTAAAGTCCTAGACGGTATATTATCTTAAAGTTAAACTATAATAAGAACTTAGCCTAACGCGCTTGCCGCCGATTTAGCTACTTTGTCTTTATAAAGTATTCTAGGTTCTTATAGTCGGTATAAATCTTGACTAGCTATAAGTCCTTATTATCTACTTTGTAGGCGAGCTCGGGTCTCTATTCCTTAAAAGCCTTAATAATAGCTAACAGTTCCTTGTTATAGATTTTATAATTACACTCCTATAGACTTAACTTCTTCGAGTAGAAGGCTATAGGATATAGTATACTATTCTCGTTATACTACGAAAGTACGCCGGCGTTTATAAAATCTAAAGAATCTGTCTCTACTACTATTTCCCTACCTAGTACGTAATGTACGAGCATACCGGCTTTACTAAACGTAGCTTTCAAATTGTTAAAGGCTCGTTAGTAATCTAGTGACTATTGAATCCTTCTGTTCTTATAATTACTTAGTCCGTCCGACTTGGTCAGGTTTGTAAGAGGAGTAGCTATACGCGAAAATGCTTCGATAAACCGCCTATAGAAGTTAGTAAATCTAAGGAAGGCCTGGACATCCTTTAGGTTCTTAGGAGCTTCCTATGTCTAAATATATTCGAGTTTCTCGGGGTCTATCTCGATACCGTTAGGGGTTATAATTAGCCTAAGATACCTTACCTTCTATTAGTAGAATTCGCTTTTATCGATATCTACTATAAGTCCTACATCGCGTAGCTTAGTAAGAACCTTCCGTACGTTTTCAATGTGCTCCTCTAAGGTGTCACTAAAGATAAGTACGTCATCTAGGTAGGCCGACACAAAGTCGTCTAGGTGTTCTTATAAGACCTTGTTAATGTATAATTAGAACGATACTAGTCCGTTATACAAGCCGAATAGCAGTACTAGACACTCGTAGATACCGTATCGTGTCGTAAACGCCGTTAACCACTCGTACCCTTTAGCTATCCGTAACTTGTTAAAGGCTACTATAATGTCTAGCTTCGTAAAGTACTTCTTACCGTATATACGGTTAAGCGTCTCTTGTATTAAGGGAATCGGATACCGGTTCTTGATAGTGATCGTATTTAATCCTCTATAGTCGATACAAACACGTAGCCTACCTCTAGGCTTACGTACTACTAGTACTAGTATAGGAGACTAGCTCGTCTTTTGCCCTACTTTCCGTACCTTCCCTTTAGATATTTACTCGTCTAGCCATTTCTTGACTACCCCGTTCTCCTCCTTAGCTAGGCCGTAGGGCTTACGGTATAGTAGCTCTTATAGACTATTAGGCTTAATGTGAATCTTATGATCTACGCCTAGTCGGTAAGGTAGGAGTCCTTTATAATCCTTAGCTAAGAAAGCGTCCGTAATATCGTAGTATATCGGCGGTAACTTCTCCTTCGGGTTGTGATTAAACTGCTTGTTTAAGAATTAGTCTAGATTATTAGTAGCTATTATACTTAGCTTAAGCTCTCCGTCGTCGCTCTCACGCCTAGTAGGCATGATATAGAAGTACTTAGCCCTAGGCCGGTACGCGTACATTCCCTACGCGCGTTAAGAAACGCCCTAGTAGTCTACTTCCTCATCGTCTATGTCTTCTAGGTCATATAATAAGACGTTTAGCTCCGCCCCTCCTACTATAAAGCTCGCTACTTCTCTAGTAAAGGGCTCTAGTCCGTACTATACTAGTGCCTACTTCTTCTTCTCGCGGTAGTTTAGGGTTAATACTATTATCGATGTCTTATTCTATAGATAGTGACTAAAGTAGTAATCCGATCTGAATGCCACCTCGCCTATCTCCTAGAAGATGTTTAGGTTATACGCTATAAGCTATAGTAGGCTAAAGACGATGTTATATTCGAGGTCGGTAACGTAGTATAATATTTACTCGTAATAATCGCCGATAACTACGTCTATAAGGGCCGCGTATATAATCTACCGCGTAGTAGCCGTTCTATCTCCTAGTGTTAGTCGTCAACTCTACGTCAAAGGGATCAGGGGTATTATATATTTACGTATAAATTTCTAGTTAAGAAAGAGAGAGGTAGAAGTAGAATCTATAAGGCCTCGAGCCTTTCTCTATTATATTATTACGGGTAACACTATATAAGGGTATATAGCTAGCTATTACTTATCTAGTACGTGTACCAATATCTTAAGCTCCTTACTATAGTCTATTACCGTCTCTTACATTCCGTGTCTCTTAATCTTATACTCTTTCTATCCTAGGAAGTTCGGGTAACCGCTATCTACTACGCTTAGGTAGCGGTCGTACTATTTCCCTACTACGGATCGGCGGCTAGGGAACTAAGGTTTACGTTCGGATTTGGCGTAGTATTACGTAGACGTAGTAGGCGGTAGTCGCTATCGTACCTATATATTAGGTATTTAGGGTTAGTCGATACGTAAGAACCTATACGGTAGCGGTAGTACTTACCCTACTTCTTAAGGTCTTCGCGCTACTTATGGTTAAGCGTAGGTAGGTTCTATAGATATATCGGTAGATCCTCCTTCTTCTTAGTACTAGCGTACTATAGTAGGCGCTATACTAAGGTACCTACTATACTAGTAGCGGTACTAGTAACTACGTTACCGTTATTCTAGTTATTCTAGCCGCTATTACCGTTTGAGTTACTATTACTACGGGGGCGCTCCTTCTACGGATATAGTCGATCTGTCTCGTAGAAGCTCTCGTCTAGTACGATATACTCCTCGATAACGTCTTATATACTATCTAGGCGGCGGTCGACTTTACGGTCGCCTAAGGTCTTAATAAAGTACTTACGGTTTAGTCGGTTACGGAATAGTATAAGCTCGGTCTTATCGGTCTATAATATCTAGGCGCGTAACTTCGAGTAGCGTATATAGAAGGCTATAAAGGTTTCGCCTTGTTCTTACTTATAGGTAGTAATATTAACTATAGCCCTAGTTCCTTTATTATGTGTACTATATTAGCGTATTATCTAATCTAACAACTCTTCTCTAGTCTTAAACTCGATAAAGGACTACTGCCTAGGTATAGGGATCCTCGGCTTAATACTTCGCTAAGGATTACCTTACGTCTACCTATATACGAAGCGTAGACTATCTACCTTAGTACGCAAGGTTACTATAGTTAGCTTTAGGAGAACACTACTATACTAGCTATCGAAATTAGGGTCATTATCGTTCTTAAAGTACTTAGGGTTAGGCACGCCCTTACCGATCTCTATACCGCGAGTAAGGGTACGGTTAATAGTAAAGAGACGTTCTAGAAGGTTAACTAGTAGTGTCTAGGTACGGGTATTACGTATTCTCAAGTCACGACTATTATTAGGTCCTAGTCGCGGACGGTCGTTATTACGTCCTCGGCTATTATTACTACGGTTATCGTCGTCTCTATCGTTATTACTACTACCGCTACCGCCACCTCTACTAGTAGCTTCGCGATACCTACGTAATAGCTACTCGAGTAAGGTCTCGCGTAGGCGGGAACGAGAGGGTCGGCGGCCTAAGCGGCCCCTACCTCCGTTCTCTATAGTGTCTCCTACCTTAAGCCGAGCCTTTAGGTTATCGACTTCTTGTTATAGGGCCTAGTTCTTCGCCTTAGCATCTTGTGCCTTCTTCTTCTCCTTCTCGTAGATCTCGCTAAACTGCTTATATAGGTTATTAGCTTCCTTATATTTCTTCTCTAGCTCTTATAACTTAGCTAGGTCGTAATCCTTCTTACTCTTAAGATCTGCTACCATTTTCTATATAATAAGCTCTTCACTTCGTAGTATCTTATAGATACGGTCGTATTCGGTATATAGCGTAGTATACTAGGTGTTCTAGAGGTCGTTAGCTCGCTCTATTATATCGAGTTGTCTACCCTTAGTAATTGCCGTATTAACTACTTATAGCACGAAGTCGTAGGTAGTCTTCGGGTGTTAGGATATAAGGGTCGTAAGGTTATCTAGGGTGACATTCTAGTATTCGGATACGAGAATATGTTCTGCCTCGTCGAGTAATAGATACACCTCGTCTAGGTCGCCGCCTAGGTTCTCTTCGAGCTTAAACTCGAACAGTTCTATAAAGTCAATCTTACTACCTTCTTCTCACTCGAAGGCCTTCTAGTAAGCTTTATTAATCTCTTGTTATAGCGCGACACCGGTGTCTACTATGACCCGCCGGTTATCGTCCTATGTCTAACTCTAAGGGAAAGAGGAGAGGTCGGGGAAAAGAGATATACGCTACTTACTTTTGCCCTTAGGCTTAGGTAGCGGTAGTATACCGCCGTTCGCTATTTATAAAGTTATGTTGTCTAGGTTCGGGGGAGGCGTAACGGTGCCTATATCCTAACTGTCTACGAGCGCGCGACTACCTACTAATAATATCGCTACGTTATATTCTCTAGGTATCTACGCGCTATACGCCTTACCGTATTCTATATTCTAATACGACTCTACGCGTTCTTAAGTTCTATAGTTCTATCTATTCCTATTATTACGCGTCCCTTACCTAGATCCGCGATCTAGATAGGGTAGTAGAACAAACTATAAGGGCGCGCGTACTATAGGGTCCGAACGAGATAGTTGTTATTCTACGAAGCTACGAAAGAGGAGCGCGAGGCGCGGCGAAGTTATAAAGTAAAGCTAAGCCGCGCTAACCCGATACGGAAGGTCCGCGGTTCAGCCGGGCCGACGTAGCTATAGTAGGGGGTCGCGGGCTACCCGTAATAAGGACTATCTATATTACCGAAAGGTACCGGGAGTAGATAGTAGCCTATATAAATATAGACGTATCTAGACGCCGAAACACGTCGTACTATTCTACCTACGCTTTATAGAAGCCCGGTAGGTAATACGCCTCGAGACTAGGGCTATAGACTTCTAATATATAATAGGTATAGCGCGTAGAATACGAGTAGCGGTACGAATAGTAATACGGACCGGCCTACTATAGTAGTTCTAGATAGCGGGTGAGATAGTAGTAAGAATAGGGGAGATAGTCTAGGAGGAAGAGCTCTAGGAAGCCTTTGAAGGCGCCCTACTTATAGACGTAGTAGAACTCCGGTAGTACCGACGACTATATAGGCGGGTAGACCGTAGCCTATAGCGACCCCGAGTATAGGAGGAATAGCGATAGGAGTACTAATAGAGTATAGGAGCCCGGAAGGGTCGACTCGTTATCTACTCGACGGCTAGCTCGTTTTCCGCTCGACGGTCGACCTATCTCCTACTCGATAGGCGACCCGCCTCTACTAATAGTCGACCTATTATCTACTCGTTAGTTAGCTAGCTACTAATACTCGTTCCTAGGTACCGGGTAGATTAGTACTCCGGGGCGACTAACTACCTAGTACTTACCGCTTCTAGTACGATAGATTAACTAATAAGTAATAGAGAGAACTTACTAATATCTAAAGAGGGTTTTTCCCCGTACGACGGTTTTCCCCTCTCTCTTCCTTAATAGCCCCGGCCTTATCGACCTTTTAGGAGCTAGATAGGTAACGTGCTTTACTACCGAGCGGGCTATACTACCGAGCGGGCTATACTACCGAGCGGGCTATACTACCGAGCGGGCTACTTTTACTAAGAACTATACTACTTCTACTTTAATTACGATAGTATCTTAATACGACGACATCCTATAGAATCGTTACTAGGAGGACAATTCCTCTTAAGATTCTTCGCTATCTAGCGAGTCTACTTAATAGGTACGTATATTATACCCCGACTCGCTATATCGCTTATAGCGTTATAGCCTTAGTACTAGCTAAATACTATCTAGCGACTCTCTACTCACTTCCTACCTCCTAGTATCCTCTAGAGGTATTAATTACGGCGCCTTATCGAAGGTTAGAGACCCTCTAGACTGAATGTACTTGCGCTTTTGTGCTTTCCGCTATATAAGGGCCTCGTTAGACTTATATAGCTTACTAATCTCGCTTCGTATAAGAGCTATCTAATGCGCTATCTCTCTACTCCCTCTCTATTACCCTAATAAATGACCTTCCTCTTTCTACTACGCCTTTCTAAACCCGTAACGACGCTCTAAGATGTAATGACACCTATTATAAACCCTATCTCGTCAAAGTTATAGGTGTCCTAGTTAAGGATGCTATACTTCTCCTTTATATTACGTATAAGTAAGAACTACTTCTCGATAACGTCTAGATCTTCTATTAGGGCTCGCTAACGATCGTATCTACGTGTTATACAAACCTTTAGCTTACGATACCGCCTAATAAACCTGTCTATCTAATTGAGACTAGCGGGCTTAAGACCCTTCTCTTATAGTAATAAATCGGCTATTGCTCGTATACTAGCCTTTAATAGCGGGAAATCTCTAAGATCTAGCTCGAGTATATACTCAAGTATTACCCTCTCTTCTAGCTCTATAAGCTTCTTCGAATTAGGCTCGTAGTTACCTAGAGGAGGTCGTCTATTTAATCGATATCCTAGTATAGTTCGAGACGCGTTATATACCTTTATAGTAAGTCGATTCGTAATTGTCGCGTCGCGTTTCGTAGCCTAGATAGCTAAGGTTAGTTTGGCCTCGTTTGAAGACAATACACGCTATAATAGTGGTTATATAGCTATATCTATAGAAGTAGTATAGTTCTTAGTAAAAGTGGCCCGCTCGGAGGTATAGCCCGCTCGGTACTAAAGTACGTAATTATAAATATATATATATATAGGGTATAGTAGACGCCCTTAGCCAGCGGGATAACCTAAGCAATAGTTAGCTACGAAATCCGCGGTTAAGTACCCCCCGAAGCTTATCTACTACCGCCTTACGAGGCTATAGAGTAGTATAGTAACCTAACTACGAAGCGAATATATCGGCCTCTAGGGGTACCTATTATAGAGGAAGGTTCTAGAATATACGAATACTAGCTATCCCTACGGCTATTACTCCTAGAACGTACGGTACGTACCCCTCGTCTATCCGAGGTAGTTACTAAGAAGGGGGGAGTAGATAGTAAAGGCGAGGAACCGGACGATTAGGGTACTTCTTAATAATATTAAGGACCTACGGCGTATTACGAGCTAGATACTAGAGAAGGGCTAGCTAGAATAGTACCGCCTAGTAGGAGTAGTATAGGAAGAGAGGATACGGCGTAGCGCAATAAGACTAGCTAGGAGCGGGGGCTAACGGAGTAGTAATATAGACTGCGTACGTTTAGAGGAAAAGCTAATCTAGATAAGGAGAAGTCGGGGGCGGGAAGGGTTTTTACCTATTTGGGTTTCCCTTTATATATAATAATAGATATATACCTATATAGGCCGAATAGGGTCCTAGAATAGGGGAATAACAAATCTATCTATCTATCTATCTATCTATTTCTTTAGCTCTAAACGCCGCGGAGGTGCCTAGCTATATTAGGTAACTCCTAGGTAATAGTAGCCTAGGCTACGGTACTACCGGTGCCTACGGCTCTATAGGCGAAGCTCCCCTAAGATAACTAGTAGCAACTTATAGAGGACGTAAAAAGTATAAAAACTATCAAGATATAGTATCTTAAAGGGAGTCAATAATTAGGAAGTGATCTAGTAGCCTAAGGCATCTATAATAACTTAGCTTATAGGGAGATACCTTCTCTCCCCTTTAGCTTAGATAGATATCTAACATAATTAATATATTAGTTCCAAATATATTGCTATATACTCGTACTATTAGTTAATTAAAGATTAATCTCTTACTCTACTCCGCTACTATCTACCCGGACCTGTTTAATAGATTATAAGCCCGGGTTTATATAGGAATAAGAGCAACCTATATTAGTATAGGTTACTTACATCCCTTGCTATCGTAGCAGAAAACATCTAGGAATCAGAAGTCTACCCCGTCTATCCTATTAAGGAGCTTAGTTTGATACTAAGTGATAGGTAACCTAGACAAGGACTCTATACGGCTTACTTAAAGCCAATACCTTGAAGATACTCTATAGGCAGAACTGTATCGAGATACTATTAAGAAGGACTTCAAGTAAGTCATTTGAAGCTCTACTAGGAGAGACAGACCTATGTCCTAGCCCTAAGACCTTATACCGCTCCTTCTTTACTTTACTAAGTAGGCCTTAGTATCTATACCTACGAACTTTCCTATTCTATGCTAGAAGCCTTAGTAGGATCTAAGCCACTACTTTATAATATACATACCTTGTTTTATTATATCTAATCTACTATAGATTTATACTAAGAGAAGATAGAGGAGAAGGGAGGCAAAATCCCAATTCTTAGGAGGGACAATTAGAAGAGATAGTTTAACCTTAAGAGATATAAGATAGAGAGCTAATTAGTATTCTTTGTAATTAATGACCTAATAGAAGTGTCTTTTAATAATATTAAGGGCAAGACTCTAAAGCTCTAATAAGAGGCTATAACTAAAGAGATCCTTAATACGCTAATATAGACAAGACAAAATGTAGTATACAACTTTAGTATCTATAGTAGGATTATAGAAGAAGATGAATTTGAGCTTAAGGGCTTATGTGAATCTAGAAGAGCTACTAAGAAGTGGGTATATCTCTAGAACAAGTATAGCCAGGTACTACTAACCTATACATATAAGCTCATAAAGCAATTTGTGACCTTTAAGATGAGTAAATAGTTCACTATTAGATCTGCATAGACACACCTAGTTTCTCTTAGAAAAAGGATTGCTAATATTAATCTAGAGGGTCAGTATTATAGGAAAGCTAATGTGAGGATGACCTAGCTCTTAAGCTCACTGCTACCTAACTACTATATAGCTAGGGATACTATTATAGCTCAGCCAAAGATAGATCATAAAAGGACCTCAAAGATCCTTAAAGCTTAAGAAGCTAGATTAGATCTCTCTAAGGCTAAGTATAGTATAGTAGCTACCTAGGTCAAGCCCTTAGCTCTAGTAAGACTACTCTCCTACCTTCTCTATAAGAAGGATTATCTGATCAAGGACTACCCTAGTCTACCTAAGGTAAGAAAGGTCCTTAGATCTTATTCCTAACTACTATCTTCCTAGAATATAATATATATTAAGAAGAAGAGAACTCTACTACCTACTTTAAGGAGGACACTAAGAGAGAAGTCCTCTATAGAAAAACTTAAGAAAATAGTAAAGAAACTTAGCTCTAAAATAGATAGATAGATAGATTTGTCATTCCCCTGTTCTAGGACCCTATCCGGCCTATATAGGTATATATCTATTATTATGTATAAAGGGAAACCCGAATAGGTGAAAACCCTTCCCGCCCCCGACTACTCCTTGTCTAGATTAGCTTTCCCTCTAAACGTGCGTAGTCTATATCACTACCCCGTTAGCCCCCGCTCCTAGCCGGTCTCGTCGCGCTACGTCGTATCCTCTCTTCCTATACTACTCCTACTAGGCGGTACTGTTCTAGCTAGCCCTTCTCTAGTATATAGTCCGTAATACGCCGTAGGTCCTTAGCGTTGTTAAGAAGTGCCCTAATCGTCCGGTTCCTCGCCTTTGCTATCTACTCCCCCCTTCCTAGCGACTACCTCGGACAGACGAGGAGTACGTGCCGTACGTTCTAGGAGCGATAGCCGTAGAGGTAGCTAGTATTCGTGTATCCTAGAACCTTCCTCTATAATAGGTACCCCTAGAGGCCGATATGTTCGCTTCGTAGTTAGGTTGCTATACTACTCTATACCCTCGTAAGGCGGTAGTAGATAAGCTTCGGGGGGTGCTTGACCGCGGATTTCGTAGCTAACTATTCCTTAGGTTGTCCCGCTAGCTAAGGGCGTCTACTATACCCTACAACCTAGTTATTCTACCTCTCTTTCTATAGTTGCTCTATAAACGATTTCTTACCTTCCTATTATATTGCTAGCTATTCGTCCCTTACCCGGTAGTTCGGCTCGTTTCCGGGTCGAATGCCCTTATACGCTAGTACTAATTCGCGGGCCCTTATAACTATACTAGCGATGACCTTCTATACTAGGTACTGTACCGACTTGCCTAAGTAGGAGGTCCGTAGTCCCTAGATATATAGGTCGATCGGCGGTATAGCGGTCTCGTACTTTAGTATCCTCGTTAGTATTGACTTATATACCCCGGTGACCTTCCTTAGGCATTGGTTTTAGATCTTCGCTAGCGGCGCGACGAGTCTCTTCGATAGGTAGGCCCTCTCGCCTAAGGACTACACTTAGCTACTATAGGTAAGGACTGGCCGTATAATAGCCGTATATAGAAGTCGTAACTACCGGAAGTCCGCCCCCTATATAGACGTAGTGAGCCTCTAGTATAATGCTATATTCTGTTTAGCTTTCCGTAATATTACCTATACGTACTTCCTCTACCGTAGCGCCGGGTCTACCTATAGTCCGAGGATCCTAAGCTAATTTGCCGGGTTAGTCGTATGCCCCTATATCTAGATAGAAGCTTATATATTATAGAACCGTAGCCGGCGCGTAAAGTGTATTAGATTGTACTTTTCTAGGGCAAACCGAGCCCCGTGCCTCCTAGCCTAGTCCTCGTAGATCTTGTGCTTCTCTTCTAGTAGCCTATAGTTCTCCTTAGTTAAGGAAGACTACGCTAGGATATTTATGTCGTCTATAAAGCCGCTCGTAGCGGTGTTCTAGGATTCTAGGTCTAGGAGCAGCGTCGCTATAAAGAAGAGGAATAGAATAGGTACTAGCGTTAAGCCTTAGGAATTCTAGTATAGACTACTTAATATAGGCTTTCGTACTAACCGACTAAGATCGACGTACTACGGTTTTAGAGGTAGGACTATACGAAGTTGACAAGCCACTTAGAGAGTCCTTTCGACCTTAGGATATAGAGTAGCCGCGGGTATAACACGTAGTCGAAGGCTCCCGATATGTCTAGGCTAAGTAAGGAAGCCACCTTGTCCCTATTCTTATACTAGATAGGCTTTACCTAAGAGGTAGTAAGTTCTATCGCGGATAGCGTCGATCGCTATAGGCGCGTACCTATCTAGGTGTCCGGGAGTAGGGAGTGTTCCTCTACCGCCTCGGAGAGTCTCGTTATAACTAGCTTCTTAAGCGCCTTCCTAAGAGTATTAAGGAGCGTAATTAGACGGTACGACTTTATCTACGTATAGTCTTCCTTTTACGGCTTACGTAGGACTACTATCGTCGATTATTTAAATACCGTTAGGTAGTATCCGGTCTATAGGTAGGCGTTAAAGATCGCTACGACTACTAGGGCTAGTTAATCTCTTTACTTCTTTTGTATCTCGTTTAGGATCCTATCCGGCCCCGGGGCTTTCTTTACCGGCAACTTCCTTAGTATAGCGGCAACTTCTCCCTCGGACACCTCCTATTAGACCGCGATGCTAGGGGCTAGGGGAGTAGAGCTATTTATATCGCTTAGATTAGCCTCGACTAGGGGCGGGAAGAACTTACTAGCTAGTAGACGCGCCTTGGCCTCGGGGTCGCTAACCGGGCTACTAGGCGATTATAGCGCTAGGATAGAGAAGGAGGGGCCCTATATAGGGTCCTATCGGGCCTATTTTGCTAGCTTCTATATCCTCGCTAGCTTGCCGGCGATTTCTTCTACTATAGCCCTCTAGCCGATTGCTTTCTCCCTCCGTATTATAGCTTTCTTCTGTTAGTATGCCTCCCTTTATACGTTCTAGGCCTCCTCGCTATAGCTGCTCGTCTATACCCGGCGGGCTCTCCTTACTTCTCTTACTACCGCAGTGTACTCCGGCGTCTAGTATAGTTTAGACTATATCGTTAGTTAGGCAAGCGGAACGTGAAGTAAGGTCGCTTTTCTTATTTCGTCTATTAACCCCTAGACTACTTCGTCTATCTCGTCTTTACTGTTGTATTGCTACTACGCGATCTAGACTAGCCTCTTAGAGTCATTGAGGTACGCCTAGATATTGGCTTAGTAGGCCTTTTCCTAGTTTAGCTTAGGGGTTCTCGTTAGTATACGTTATATCTATATCGTAATAGAGGTCCTAACTAGTATATAGTCTAACGACGCCTCGAGTTTATATTCGATCCTATAGTAGGTTACCGTATAGTAGTAGCTATCTAAGATCTAGGAGAGGTCGATTGTGCCTTAGAGTCCCCCTCTCTCTAGGTATCTAGGTCCTTCGGGGTATTAAGGGCAATTACGTTACTCGCTATTAAGTCGAGTACTTCGTCGGCTATAGGGTACGGCTAAATAAGGCTTTCCTAGGAAGGGTAGTATATGTTGAAGTCTCCTACTACAATGTGGCACCCTTGTCTCTTAAGCGCACTGTCTAGGTGTCTATAGACCCCTAGGTCGCGGCTAGACCTCGAGGCTAGCGGTTATATATATAGGTTATGTATCTAGGTACTACCTACGTAGAGGGAGGTAATATCGCCCCCGCCTTCCTCGTCTACGTAGTACACTACCTCCTAGTCGGATTCTAGTATGTCCTTGCTAATATAGAAGCACGTACGGGGTCTGCCGTCGCCTCGTAGGTATGTCGTGTAGCCTAGTAACTTATAGGTTGTTAGTCTCTTATAGTACGGGTTAATCTATAGCTCCTGGATTACTAGGACGTAGTAGACGTACGGGTCCGCCTCGTATAGGAAATGGTTCTAGACTATATCCGTGCTATAGTTAACGTTATACTAGGTGATACTAAGCGTATCGAGGCTAGTTATCGGTATCGATACTCATTTCCTCTATAGCGTCCTATGTCCTACTACCTTATACGTCCTAGTCTACGCCTATCGGCTATATACTAAAGGGGAGCCGGGCCTAGTTAGACTCCCTCGCCGTAGCTAGTAGGGCACGTGGCCTCCCGTACGCCCTAGGAAACGTATCCTTTATATCGTTCTTAGCCCTAGGGCGCTTATGCCCGACCGCCGCTAACTAGTTCTAGTATAGGCTAGCCTTACGGTCGCCGTAGAATCTTAGGGCGACGGTTCTGTTTGTGATTGCCTTGTTTTTCGCTAGTTTCCGCTATAGGCATTCCGCGCTATACGATAGGAAGTGCCCTAGACAGTTCGCGTACCGTCTCGTAGCCAATATATAGTCCCTAGATATATAGTCTCCTATACAGTTCGAGCAGGCCTACTTGTTTATACACGTATAGGTTTGGTGTCCATACTGTTAGCATTTGAAGCATTAGAGGACACGAAAGAGTGAGGAGTGCTTTTCTACTATCTTGAGGCTATATTGCTAGATCAGGCCTTGTTCTATCGCTAGATCCGCCGCTTTCGCGTCTTATAGCTATACTTTTAGCGCCGAGGCCTTCTTGCCTTCTAGCTATTTCCTATAGAGCCAAGTCGCCTTCTAGATTAGAGAGTTAAGAGTGACCGGGTTGTTCTCTTAGAGAGCGCGTAGGTAACCCTAGTTAGTTAGGTTAAACTCCTTAGGCATGTTATAGACTAGGATCGTAAATTGTTTTGTTAAGACCTTCGCTAATGCCGCAACCTTAGATGCCTACTATAGCTATACCTCTAGGTACCTTCTAGTAGTAGTAGAGCTAGTATAGATCTATAGAGTACCGTTAGACTATTAGTTCACTACGACCACCCCTAGTTAGTTAATCCGTTAGGCGAGCTCCTTATTTAATAGCTTCGTAACTTCGGCCTAGCCTTCCTTTGCTATAATACGGATCGTAACTACATCGTACGTTAGGCGGGGGCCTAGTATCGATACCGCGACCAATGCCTAGCTATAGGGGTACCGATTCCGGGTGGCCTTACTAATCGCCTAAGACGTCGTCCTTATTTCTTATTACCCTCGGTAATACGATAGTATAAGCGCCGTGCGTAGCTGAGTGATCATTACCTATAGAGACCGGTAAGGGAGCTAATCGTTAGTTTCTATACTTTTTACGTCCTCTATAAGTTGCTGCTAGTTGTCTTAGGGGGGCTTCGCCTATAGGGCCGTAGGCGCCGTTAGTACCGTAGCCTAGGCTACTATTGCCTAGGAGTTACCTAATGTAGCTAGGCACCTCCGCGGCGTTTAGAGCTGAAGAAACAGGGTGAAGAGAGCTTCAAGCTGTCTAGATTAAATAAGGTAGAACTCCCTTAGTCCTCGGGGTAGTGGCCTACTTTATATATTATTTGAATGGCCTTAATAAGAGCTTTCGAATGTGTCCTTAGCTCTAAAATACTATCACTCTAGAAGAACTAGGCCTAGTCTTATACCTCTAAAGTAAAGAAGACTAGAAAAGGTTTTTCCGCCTAAGAGTCACGTGACTCATATAGCTTATCCCTAGAGACAATGTCTAATAATGATGAGTATAATAAAGTGGCTTAACTATAGAAGTCCGAGGCAAGTTCCCCTCGTTAGAGTAGTTACTTAACTCCTATACTTTATCCTATATAACTGACTAAAGCTGCCTCTTTGAATCTATAACTCCCTTAATAAGAAAGAAATAGATCAAAGTAGGAGGTAAATTTTTATTAGCTACTTATATTAGGAATATAGAGATGAGTAGGAGAGCTAGTAGAAAAGTTGTTTTAGAAGATGTCCTACTTATACCTAAGCTAGGAGTAAACCTGGTTTTATAGAACTAGTTTAGTAAGTAGTTTAGTGTTTAACCTCTATTATTTTCTCTTGTTTCCCCCTCTAGTAAGACTATTGTCTAGATAAAGCTCCTTAGGGGGGTTCTATTTATTAATAAGACTTCTCTTCTCCTATAAGAACGGGCACATTACTTATTATATGTACTACTAATAGAGAATGCCTTTATAACTACTTAATTAGAGACGACCTAAAGTAGTAGGAGCTTTAGTATAGAAGATTTGTACATTTTAGGAAGAATTTGCTCTAGAATCTTTATAAGGTAATAGACTTAAAAGAACCCATTCCTATCCCTAAGGATAGCTTTCACTAGTATAGAGTATGTTTAATAGTAAAGATAAAGAAGTATCAAGGCAAAGTTATAGAGAGAAGACCTAAAAGACTTGCCCTTATATCTATTGATATATATAGCCTACTACTAATCTCAAGACTAGGATTCAAATACTAGCTCAAGATTATTAATAACTTCTCTAGGAAGAAGTAGAGCTTTCCTCTTAGGAAAAGAGAAGATACTCTAGTTACTCTCTAGAACTAGAAAACCAAAGTAGAGAGGAAATTATTAGCGTAGCTAAAAGTAGTAAGGTTTAACAATACAAAAGAACTTAGTACATTAGTAAAGTAGTAGGAGAAGGATTTAGGGATTAGGCTCGAGCCTACTAAGACATATAACTCTCTATAGAATAGACTGGTTAAGAGGATAATATAAACCTTAGAGGACTCTATAAGGGCAATGTTTAAAGAGGCTAAAATGCCGGTTAAATTTTGGCCTAAAGTACTAGAGGCCTAAAATTATATAAGGAACAAACTACTAAATAGCCTAGATTACAATAGGTTTAAGGTTTTACTAGATAAGGCTTTTAATACTATTAAACCTACTACTAACTACTTAAAAGTTTAGGGATATAAAGCTGTTATCTATATAGATATAAGATCCTAACCTTAATAGGCAAGAAGTAATAAGCTAATAAATAGGGGTAAAGAAGTAGTAATTATTAGGTATATTAAAAACATAGCTCAAGCCTCGCTCTTTTAGGAACTAGACATAAGAGCTATTAAATAATATATATATATATATATAGACTTCTTTAAGGACTAGCCTAGAGATGATATAGGTCTTAATGTTCTAATATTGAATCTACTAAGTAGTATACTAGCTAGGAAGCCCTTAGGAAGGCCGAGGAAGAACATATCCTTAGGACAATCTACCTACTATTTAGGCGTCTATTAAAGTACCCCCGAAATAGATTAGCTAATTAAGAGCCCTAAAGTGGCTTAACCGAAAAAGCTATTGATATAACTTTCCTAACCTCCGGAGAACGTAGGGGAATTTTAGAAAACCGATTAGCTAACTAAGATAAGCTCCCTAGATCCCTAGGAAATAGACGTTACTAGGTTATAAGTAACGGTCCCTAAATTATCCCTTAGAAAGAGAAAGGCTGACTATAATGTTAAGGGCTATAACATGAAATAGAAAGCCCTAAAATCTATAGTCCCTAAGCCCGAACTAACTACTAAAGTAGGAGAAGTAATAGACCTCTTAGAGAACCTTATATTACGAGACTATAGTACGAGAGTATAAGGGTAAAGTATTAACAAAGTCGATAACTAAAGAGAGAAGAGAGTCTAAGAACGAGGCCTATACTTAAAGGCCGAGGTGTCGGGCGTCGGTATCGGGCCGAGCTTAGTCATCTAGGTCGCGTAACTCCGGGTCACGTGATTAGATTCGAATCCTTCACTTATAGAGCGGCCTTGACACTACCCCCCCCCCTTTAAAACACCTTCGTCTCGAAGCGTATGTCCTTAAATCTCCCTTAGCGTAAATACAAAAGCTTTATTATCCTCTATATCGTTTGTTTCGTCTATTAGCTCTAATAACTTACTAGAAGTAGGTACTAAACCCCTTTTAATATAGCTATTGTTAGCATTAGGCGTGTAGTTATCCTTAGCTAGAGCTATAGGGCTATTACCTTTACGTAGAGGCTATACCGTTACGGTTAACTAAGGTATTAGATCTTTTACGTTCGCGTCCGGCCTTATATCGACTAAGGTCTTATTTCGAATCTAATCTTCTAGCGGATAAAAGTTGATTAGTATAGACTTAGTTAGGTTATTATACTTAAAGTCTACGACTACCTTTGGTATATCCTTATATACTACGCTCGCGGGCTCCTAGGTAAACTTACTATTTAAATAGCCCTTCTATTTCACTAGTATAGTAATGCCTCTACCCTTCGGCTTAGAATCTAGGACGCGTTTAACCTCCTAGGTCTTAAACGTGTTACTAGTTTTATTAGTAACCTCGATCGGCGGTGGTCGTACGTTATCCTCTAGATCTACCGGTCGGAGAAGATTTAAATAGAAGGAGTTATTTACGCGGATCGTCTTTAGTAGGGTAATACTATACGTATTCTTACCAAGCGCGGTAGTAATTATTACCGGTCTAAACTATTTGATATTAAGCTTCTTAGCTAGACGTAATAACTTCTAGTTCTTAGTATTAATATAGATACGGTCGCCTAGGCTATATCGCGGTAGTATAGTACGGTATATATTAGCGGTATCTACTTAAAGGGCTTGATCGTAACGTAATTATTCGTATAGGTGCGTATAGAAGTGCTTTATCTATTAAGTAAAACGCTCTGCCTTTTCGGCGGATAGGCGTTACTTAGTAGGTATTAGACGCTTAGGGAGGCTATCTCTATTAAAGTTACTAGTACGAGGATTACGACCTCGTTCGGCAAAGAATAGCGATATACCTATTACTTCTATTATATAGTTATTCTTTACGAATTCCGCTAGCGGAAGCTACTATACCTAATCTCCTTATACGTAGTCGATAAAGATACGGAGGTACTTCTCTATCTCCTTATTTGTATTCTTAGACTGTCTATCGGTCTTAGGATAGAAGGCTATAGACAACTTATAGACTATTCCTACTAGTTCGTAGAAGCGTTACTAAAAAGCTAATAGCTACTAACTACCCCGATCTATAACGATAGATAGAGGGGTACTATATAAGCGGTAGTAGTCCCGGACGAAGACCTCGGTAGGATATTCGGCCGTTATCTCCTTTACTAGGATTATATAGTATCCCTTACCCGTACGGTTAGTAATCGTAAGGGTATTAGTATATATAACGCTATTATAATTAGTACTCTTCGGTAGTCCTACTACGAAATCTATAGCAATTTCGTCCTATAGTTCAAACGGGATTAGTAGGGATTTTAGTAGCCCTAGGTATTACGTCTACGAGGGTTTTAACGAGCAGTATTCGTAGTACTTAAAGATCTTATTACGTATATACTACGAAAGGCCGGGCTAGACGAAGTCGCGAGTAATAAGCTCGTAGGTCTTCGTACGACCTAGGTAACTAGTAGAGGGGGTGCTATAATATGCTTAGAAGACCTTAAAGCGTAAACCCGGTACGTCTAGTACGAAGACGTTATAGCCGCCGTATCTATTCTTAATATAGACTAGGCCGCCTATAGCTACCGCCTCGCTATTATCTATACGGTACTAGCGTAGTAGCGTATAAGGCTCTCCTACGTCTAACTAGCGTAACGCTTACTATAGCTCCGCTTCTCCGTATATAACGCGGATCTTAGTTATAAGTTTATTGTCCTATCGGCCTAGACGGATCTCTATCGGCGAGATATTAAGGAATCGGTGCTTAGGTAGTAACGTCTATTCTTAATACTGTCTTCGTAGGTCGTTATTGTTTATAGGGACGTCCTATAGCCGCCGTATTAGAGTATTAGGTTTAATATTCGTCTTGCTAGGGATATAGACAATCTTAAAGTAGAACTACGATAAGAACTCGGACTAACGTACCTAGCGTCTATTTAGGACCTTAGTACTTATAAACTATTTAAGGTTCTTATAATCGGAGTATACTAGGATTAGCTTACCGCTTTTGTCGGTAAGGTTTTCGAAGTCGGCCTTATCTCTATTAATGTCTCTAGACATAAGCTCTAGCTTCTATTCCTTAAAGGCTTTTACGATAGCGAGTAGTTCCTTATTATAGATATCGTAGCTATATTCTTACGGCGATATCTTCTTAGACATAAAAGCTACTAGGCGCTATATACCGTCTTCTTCTTACTATAACATTACTATAGTAGTAACGAAGTCTAACGTATCCGTTTCGAGCTTTGTTTCTCGCCCGGGTATAAAATGTACGAGTATAATATCGTCCTTAGTAAACGCTTGTTTTATACGTTCGAAAGCGTTCTAATATTTATTACCCTATACCTATAGTACGTCTTTCTTAGTAAGCTATATTATCGGGTAGGCGATGCCTAAGTAGTTACGAATAAACCGCCTATAGAAGTTATAAAAGCTAAGGAAGGACAGAATATCTATTAGGTTACGAGGGGTCTCCTATTCTTAGATTACGGCGATCTTGTCCTTATCTATCTTAATTCCGTCCGCGCCTATAATTAAGCTAAGGTACTTCGTCTCTTAGACGTAAAACTCGTACTTGTCGATATCGAGTTGAAGTCCTACCTCTTATAGCTTCGCTATAACCTTCTTAACGTAAACGATATACTCCTCTAGGGTGTCGCTAAATATAAGTACGTTATCGAGGTACGCGGAGGTAAAATCGTCTAGGTACTCTCGGAGCGCGTTATTAATATATAACTAGAAGGTACCGGGTGTATTATAGAGACTAAAGGGCATTACTAGACATTCGAATTGACCGTAGCGCGTAGTAAATACCGTTTTCTACTCGTCCCCTTCCGCGATACGTAAACGATTAAAGGTAGCGATTATATCGAGCTTAGTAAAGTACTTCTTACTACTAATCCGGTTAAGGGTATCTTAGATAAGTAGGATAGAGTACCTCGATTTTATAGTAATAGCGCTTAGGGCGCGGTAGTCGATATAGACGCGTAGTCTACTACCTAGTTTACGTACGATAATTACTAGTAATACTATAGGTAAGTTACTACGTTAGATATTACCTTGCTAAAGTTAGTTATCTACCTAAGCTTTTACTACTTCTAACTCTCTATTCGAAATCGGATAGGGCCGCTTAAACGGTAGCCGAGTATCCTTCTTTAGCTTAATCTTATAATCTAGGCTAGGGCGATAAGGTAGTAGCTTATCTAACTCTAACTTCGAGAATAGAGCTTACCGATAATAGTATATAGCCGGTAGCTTACCGAGTACGCCGGGGTCCTTCTACTTCCGGTATAGCTTTTCTATAAACACGTTATAATTAGCTACGTTTATCGCGTAGGCCTCTACCTAGTACTCCTATCGATAACGGAGCGTTCTATAGTAGCTATCTTTAATATATATAGCGTACGCGAATATAGCGTTACCGCCTATAACCTTTCGTACTATTATAGCGTAAAGCCCTAACGCTTATACTATAACTAGATCGGCCGCGCTCTTAGCCGTATATACTTCGCGTAGGTTAATCTATATAGTATATACTTCCGTACCTCTCGTACGATACAGTCTCCGGAGTTCGTATAAGTTGATCTACTTAATATCGTCTCTATACTT
Source organism: Fulvia fulva (assembly GCF_020509005.1). Taxonomy (NCBI): domain Eukaryota; kingdom Fungi; phylum Ascomycota; class Dothideomycetes; order Mycosphaerellales; family Mycosphaerellaceae; genus Fulvia; species Fulvia fulva. Next base: position 4,742,473 of record NC_063012.1, read on the forward strand.
AGCCCTAACTCTTTTAGCGCCGACTTCGAGGGGCTAAGGGACCGGTATATTGCGGATATTAGGTCGCTTAAGGCTATCGTAGTCGGGTACTAGCGTTAGTAGTAACCCGGAGATAGGTAACGTTACTAGTAGGCTAACGTTCTTATAGAGAGAGTGATTCTAATAGTATAAGGGCGCGCGTACTATAGGGTCTAAATAAGAGAGTTATTATTCTATAAAGCTATAAAAGAGGAGCGCGAGGCGCGGCGAAGTTATAAAGTAAAGCTAAGCCGCGCTAACCCGATGAAGAAGGTCCGCGGTTCACCCGGGCCGACGTAGCTATAGTAAGGGGTCGCGGGCTGCCCGTAATAGTACCCCCCCTCTTAAAATACGTCTTAGTCCTCTAAGCGTTATCTCTCTTATACGGCCACTTGCCCGTACTACTCTATAACCGTATAAAAGTCTAATCATCCTCTAATACCTTATTATCGTCTAGTAATACATCTATATCCTATCTATCTATAACTAGCCTATCCGCGACCGGCTCCCTCCAAGAAATATACTACCTAGTTAGGTAGTTTGCCCTAGACCTAAGTCTATCTTTGGCTAGTACTCGCGTATAATCCTTATAGCTAAGGTTAGGTATTATTATAGGCTCTATAGGTTTTACTCGAGTATTAGTATAACTACCGGTACTATCGTAGAGCTAAGGGTAGTAGGTAATACCGTAGTCCTTAGTTAAGACAGTAGGCTCTCCTATAACCTAGCTAGTATAGCGGTACGTAGTAAATATATACTAAGTAGATTCTATTAGAGGTATAGCTCGAGATAACTTATTCGTAACGGTGTTACTATTAACCCTAATCTTATTAAGCCTAAGGACCTTATTACTTAGGAGGACCTAATTAGATAGAGCTACAAAGCCTATAGGCGTAGACAACTCCGGCCGGTTATAGTAAAAGTCTATAATAGCGGCGGCCGCGTGTTTAAATATATTCTTAGCCGGTTACTAGGTCTACTATCCTCCTTATTCTAATATCTAAGCCATTTCACCTTATACTAAGTGTCTACTTTACGCTTCTACCTCTTCTTCACTTTGCCTACTCGCTTATAGGTATATATATCTAAGATCTTCTCTACCTTATATATATATATATAGGTATTACGACTATATTAGCGACTATATCGGCTTCTATAGTGTCGGGCTCGATAGTTATTAGCGGTAGTAGTACTAGATACTAGCCTTCGAGTAGTAGGAAGTCGGGATGATTAGCTCGCTAAAGTAACGAAGTATAAAAGTGGTTATCGAGTCCTACTATAGCGTCCGATAATCTTAGTTTATATAAGAGCTTAGCTAGTATAACTTCTATAATCTAGTACGGGCTAGCGTATCTTCTGTCGAGCTTCTTAGATAGTCGAGTCGTACGGATGTTCTTAGTACTTAGGTATACCTAGTCGCTTACTTTATAGTCTAGCGGGATACTTCGGTAACGGTTTACTACTTTAGCTTAGAGAGCTTATAATATCCGCATATTTTCTTAAAGGTGCTTATAAAGGTCGTAAATCCGGCGAACGAAGGCTTTAGCCGATCGCGTATCTAGTCGCTAGAGAGTAGTTAGTCCTCCCTCTTTTCTAGCGCTTAGGTCTACGCGCTCTATAAACTTAGGGTTATAGCCTAAAGTAGCGTAGAATAGCGACATACTAGTAGTTTTAGAAAGGTGGTTATTAATCGCGAACTAAGCTAGACAAAGCTATTCTGCCTAGTTATCTTATACCTCGTTAGTAAATATACGGAGATACTATTCTATTACTTAGTTAGTACGTTCCGACTGTCTATTAGTTTCTAGGTAGTATAAAGAACTTAGCTTACGACTTATATAAAGCATCTTACAAAGTTTCTTCTAGAAGGTAGTAACCTATTACTTACCGCGGTCTAAAGTAATAGTGTTAGGAAATCTGCGTCGAGAGAATATATACTTAAGGAAAAGTCTTACCGTATTCTATATAGTTATCGCTCCGATTGGAATCAGCTCGACTTCCTTCGTTAGCCTATTTATTACGGTTATAATGTTATTATAGGTCATACTATCGAGGGTACTATTAGGAAGTCCGACTACGAAGTCTACCGCGATATACCTCTAAGGTCGGTCCGGTACTAAAAGTAGGTAAAATAATCTAGGTGGCTAGGAGTATAGAGATTTCGTCGTACGGTATATACGGTAATTCGCGGTATATCTACATACTAATCTTACTAAGCTAGGCTAATAGAATTCTCGTGCTACGAGTTTATAGGTTCGAGCTCGCTCTAGATGTCCTACTACTAGAGCGTTATAATTTATTCTAATAAGCCGAGTCCGTAGGGCCTAGTTATTAGGTACCTAAAGGCTCTAACTATCGTACTAGCTTCGTATATACAACATGTTACTATCTACCTTACAGTACGTAGAGTATATCTTCGCCTTCTATAAGAGTAGAGGGATAGTACTATCTTTCCGTAGTATCTTAATTGCCGCCTTAAGTTCTTAGTCTAGGGCGTAAGTAGTCGTTATACGGTCCTCGAGTTTAGCTTCGACTTCGCCTTTATTCGTAGTCTATACTTCCTAAGCTCGTGCTAGCTATGTTCATAGTACCTTTTCTAGTTCTAGAATAAACTCGATTGCTTTAGGATTTAGGAGAGTCGTCTCTTCTTCTTCGGGCGTATCTTTAATAGTAGCTCGTATAGAGTCGATCTTAAGGAATCGCTCTAGCGGAAGTAATATCTAATACTAGTACTGATTTCTCGGATCGTCCACCCCCTACGGAAGGTCCTAGCTACGTCTCGTTAGGCTGTCTAGCTTCGTTCCTTATACACCTAGGCGGTATATAATCTAGAAGTTAAATTGTAATAGAAATTCTGCCTATCGCTCTTATCGGCGATTTAGCTACTTCGTAGTTATAAAATATTCGAGGTTCTTATAGTCTATATACACTTTGACTAGATCGCCGTCCTTATCTACTTCGTAAGTAAGCTCCGGGCGCTACTCTTCGAATACTTTAATAATCGCGAGGAGTTCCTTATCGTAGATCTCGTAATTATCCTCCTAGGGGCTCAGCTTCTTCGAATAGAAAGCTATAGGATGTAACACTCCCTACTCGTCGTACTATAAGAGTATACCTATATTAATAAAGTCTAAGGAGTTAGTCTCAACGACGGTCTACCTACCTAGTATATAGTATACTAGTATACCCGCCTTACTAAACGCTACTTTTAACGCCTCTAATGCCCTCTAGTAATTATTAGTCTAGTTGATTCTACGGTTCTTATGATTACTAGGCCTATCTAACTTCGTTAGGTTAGTTAATAGGGATGTAATACGAGAGAAGGCCTTAATAAACCTACGGTAGAAGTTTATAAATCCTAGAAAGACTTAGACATCCTTAAGATTAGTTAGTACTTCCTAGGTCTATATATATTCCAATTTCTCCGGGTCTATCTCGATGCCCTAGGGTGTAATAATAAGGCCTAGATATTTTATACATTCCTAGTAGAACTCGGACTTATTAATATTAATAGTAAGCCCGGTATCTCGTAGCTTAATTAATACCTTTCGTACGTGTTCGACGTGTTCCTCTAGAGTGTCGCTAAAGATAAGGACGTTATCTAGATATACTAACACAAAGTTATCTAGATGTTCCTATAGAACCATATTAATATATAACTAAAAGGTTACGGGTCCGTTATAGAGGCCGAACGGCAATACGAGGTATTTATATATATCGTAGCGTATTACGAAAGCTATTAGCTACTCGTAGCCTTCCGCGATACATAACTTATTAAAGGCTACTATAATATCTAGTTTCGTAAAGTACTTCTTTCCGTATATACGGTTAAGCGTTTCCTATATTAATAGAATAGGATAGCGATTCTTAATAGTAATAGCGTTTAGCCTACGGTAGTTAATATATACTCGTAGCCCTCCTCTAGGCTTTCTTACTACTAATACCGGTGCCGGTGACTAGCTTAGTTTCTAACCGGCCTTACGTACCTTACCTTCTAAAGTCTATTCGAGTAACTATTTCTTAACGGCTTTATTCTCCTTCTCGGCTAGTCCGTATAGCTTTCGATATAGCGGTTCTTAAGGTCTACCGGGTTTAATATAAATCTCGTAGTTAATGCCTAGTCGGTAAGGTAGGAGTCCCTCGTAGTCCTTTACTAAGAAAGTATCTATAATGTCGTAGTATATAGGCGGGAGCTTCTCTTTAGGATTATAGTTAAACTACTTATTTAAGAACTGATCTAGTTTATTAGCTACTATCGCGCTTAGTTTAAGACTATTATCGTTATTGTCGTTATCCTCGCGCCCCGTAGGTATGATATAGAAGTACTCGGCCCTAGGCCGGTACGCGTATATCTCCTATACGCGCTACGAGACTTCCTAGTAATCCACCTCTTTATCTACCTCTAGAGCGGACATATTTAGCTCCGCCCCTCCGGCTATAAATCCTACTAATTCGCTAGTAAAGGGGTTTAGTCTATATTTCGTTTACTAGGTTCTACCGATATAGTTTAGAGATTGTACTATTATTAATGTCTTGTTATATAGATAGTAACCGAAGCAGTAGTTAGATCTAAACGCCACCTCGCTAGTTTCCTAGAAGATGTTCGGGTTATACGCGGAGAGCTACGGTAGTCTAAAGACGATGTCGTATTCGAGGTCGGTAACGTAGTATAGCATTTACTCGTAATGACCGCCGATAACCACGTCTATAAGGGCTATATATATGATCTAACGCGCTATAGCCGATCTATCTCCTAGTATTAATCGTCTGTTCTTCGTTATAGGGATTAAGGGGGTTATATATTTACGTATAAATTTCTAGTTAAGAAAGAGAGAGGTAGAGGTAGAATCTATAAGGCCGCGAGCCTTTTTATATTATATTATTACGGGTAATACTATATAAGGGTATATAGCTAGTTATTATTTATCTAGTATATATACTAATATGTTAAGCTCCTTACTATAGTCCGTCTCTTATATTCTATATCTCTTAATCTTATACTCTTTCTGTCTTAGAAAGTTCGGTTACTAACCGCTATCTACTACGCTTAGGTAGCGGTCGTACTATTTCCCTATTACTATAGGTCGGTAGTAAGAGAGCTAAGGTTCGGGTTAGCGTTCGCGTTATTTCGTAGGCGTAGAGGGCGGTAGTCACCGTTATAACTATATATCGGGTATTCGGGGTTCGTTAATACGTACGAGCCTATACGATAGCGGTAGTACTTACCCTACTTCTTAAGGTCCTCCCGCTACTTACGGTTTAATAAAGGCAGGTTCTATAAGTAAACTAGTAGGTCCTCCTTCTTCTTCGTACCTACGTATTATAGTAGTTACTAGACGATTATAGCGGTCGTACTAGTAGCTACGGCGCCTACGGCATTACTACCGCCCTATACGCCGTTATTATTCGAATTAGGGTTGCTACGTAGGCGCTCCTTCTATAGATATAGTCGGTCGGTCTCGTAGAAGCTCTTATCTAATACCGTACATTCCTTAATAATATCCTATATATCGTATAAGCGTCTATCTACTTCCCTATCGCCGAAAGGCTTAATAAAGTACTTACGGTTTAGGCGGTTACGAAATAGCATTAGCTTAGTCTCGTCGGTCTACTCTATCTAAGTACGTAGCTTCGAGTAGCGAGCGTAGAAGATAATAAAGGTCTCGCCCTACTCCTACTTATAGGTAGCAATATTAACTATAGCCTTAGTTCCTTCGTTACGGGTACCGTACTAGCGCGTTATCTAATCTAGTAGTTCTTTACTAGTCTTGAACTCGTTAAATAATTATTATCTAGGTACGGAGGTCTTCGGCTTAATAGTTCTCTAAGGGTCACCCTATATCTATCTATATATAAAACGTAGGCCGTCTACCTCGGAGTGGAAAGTAGTTATAGTTAGCTTAAGAAGCACGCTACTATACTAACTGTCGAAGTTAGGGTCGTTATTGTTCTTAAAGTGCTTCGGGTTAGGTACGCCCTTACTAACCTCGATACCGCGTATTAGAGTACGGTTAATAGTAAATAGGCGTTCTAAAAGTTCGGTTAGGGGAGTCTATATACGGGTATTACGCGCTCGAGAGTCGCGACCGTTATTATTGTTAGGTCGTAGACGGTTTCTACTACGTCCTCGGTCGTTATTACTATTACCGTTATTATCGTTACTACCGCCTCCGCCGCCGCCGCCTCTACTAGTAGCTTTACGATACTTACGTATTAGCTACTCGAGTAAAGTCTCGCGCGGAGGTAAATAGGAGGGTCGGCGACTAGAGCGGCCCTTACCTCTATTCTATATAGTGTCTTTAGTAGTTTAGAGTCGAGTCTTTAGATTGTTAACCTCCTTCTATAGAGCCTAGTTCTTAGCTTCGGCATCCTATACCTTCTTCTTCTCCTTTTCGTAAATCTCGCTAAATTGCTTATATAGGTTATTAGCCTCCCTATACTTCTTCTCTACCTCTTATAACTTTATTAGGTTATAATCCTTCTTAATCTTTAGGTCTACGGCCATCTTTTATATTATAGCTTCCTCGCTTCGTAGTATCTTATAGATACGGTTATACTCGGTATATAGCGTAGTATACTAGGTATTCTAGAGGTTATTAGCTCGCTCTATTATATCGAGTTATCTACCTTTAGTAATCGCTATGTTTACTACCTATAGTACGAAGTCGTAGGTAGTCTTTAGGTACTAGGATACGAGGGTCGTAAGTTTGTTTAGTATAACATTCTAGTATTTAGATACAAGAATATGTTCTACCTCGTCGAGTAATAGATATACCTCGTCTAGGTCGCCGCCTAGGTTCTCTTCGAGCTTAAACTCGAATAGTTCTATAAAGTTAATCTTACTACCTTCTTCTTGCTCGAAGGCTTTCTAGTAAGCTTTATTAATTTCCTATTATAGCGCGACACCGGTGTCTACTATAACCCGCCGGTTATCGTCCTATATCTAACTCCGAGGGAAAGAGGAGGAGAGGTCGGGGAAAAGAGATATACGCTACTTACCTTTACCCTTAGGCTTTAGTAGCGGTAGTATACCGCCGTTTGTCTATAAAGTCATATTGTCTAGGTTCGGGGGAGGCGTAACAATGCCTATTTCCTAACTGTCTACGAGCGCGCGACTATCTACTAATAATGTCGCCGCGTTACGTTCTCTAGGTATTTACGCGCTATACGCCTTACCGTATTCTATATTCTAATACGACTCTACGCGTTCTTCGAGTTCTATAGTTCTATCTATTCCTATTATTACGCGTCCCTTACCTAGATCCGCGATCTAGGTAGGGTACTAGAACAAACTATAAGGGCGCGCGTACTATAGGGTCTAAATAAGAGAGTTGTTGTTCTACGAAGCTACGAAAGAGGAGCGCGAGGCGCGGCGAAGTTATAAAGTAAAGCTAAGCCGCGCTAACCCGATACGGAAGGTCCGCGGTTTACCCGGGCTAACGTAGCTATAGTAAGGGATCGCGGGCTGCCCGTAATAGATAGTTAACGTCGTTAAAGGTAAGTACGCTTCGCTTCTAGTCTTTATAAGGGCTATACTTCGCGTACTATCTAAGGCTAAGGACTATATCGTAGTAAGTATCGGTAACTAGGTATTTGACCGTCTCGATCTAGCCTTAAAGGTTCAGTTTAATGTTTGTGGCCTTAGTAATGATTATTAGTACTTAGGAGCTATTACCTAGCCCTAGCGTAATAGGCTTAATATCGTAGAGCGGTAATTTATGTTTTTATATAAAGGAAGTATTTACGAGTTTAGAGTTAGTACTATTATTAAGGAAGGTATATATATATATATTCCATTTGCTCTACCCTCTACTATAAAGTAATACGAGACTTCGGGTCCTTTATCTACTTCTATAGAAGAGGGCGTGCTTGCTCGGGCTTATAAGAAAAACGCCTATACGGTACGGGTATATTTATAAGGTTTATAAGGGTATTAGTTCTAGTATAAGACTTCCTAAGGCGGACTATTATCTATTACGCTCAAATAATAGCTTAGGTATTTCCCGCCGGTACTTTAGTGACCGTAAGGCCGTTATTATTAGCCTTCTTCTTAGGACGCTCGTATAGGTCAAGTAGGTAGCCGGCGGCGCCTAAGATATAGCCGGTACCCTAGTAGCGTAGGTAGCTACCGCTAGCGATAGTCTAAGTACGCTAATCTTAAGTAAGTTATATAAGGTTCTTATACTAATTAGGGCGGTCCTTCTACGGAAGGAGCGGCTAATTAGTATAAGGAGAGCGGCCGAGAGGTACGCCGTTATCTAAAGGGAGTATCGGTAGTATAACCTACCCTACTATAGGAGGTACCGATACCGTACCGTTACCCTTAGATATAGTCGTCTTCTTGTCCTTCTTCTCGTCGTTCTTAGTACGTAGTAGGTCGTGTTTAAGTTGAGCTAGCTCGCTCTCTAGGCGGTAGTATTACCGAGTAAGCTCCTTAACTAACTTCGTATTAGGTAGTACGACTAGTCGATTACGGTACTTAAAGCTTAGCTTCTTCTTAAGCTCGATAACCTCGTACTTACGGCTCGCGCCTTATAGGACCTAGGCGCGCTTACGTTAGAACTTAGTATAGAACTCGGAGAACTTGTTATTCTCTACTATCTTAAGCGCGTCTATATTATTACGCGCGGTGCCCTCGGGATTATAGTCGCCGTAGTACTTATCTAGGAGACGTAGGCATTTCTTTACGCTCTTAAATAGCCGGCTCGCGGAGGGAACCTTAGAGAAGACGATCTTCTAGGGAATATAGTTACGGAGTATAGAGTATACTAACCCTATAGTAGTTTCTTATACGAAACGTAGGGCGGATAGCACGTCCTTAAAGATAGAAGCGGCAGGCTTATTACTAAGTTAAGTAGTCTACTTATTAAGTATCGGCGAGTCTTTACTACTTATATTCTCTCCTAAAAATTTAGGCTTAGGTACTTCGATATAGGAACTCGTCTTAAAGTCTACTACTATAGTTAGGTTATAGCGTACGATATCTACGCTACTGTCTATAGTCTCGAAGTCGTCGTCGTCGACGATAATAGTCTCTTATCTCTTTCTCGATCTCTTGTCCTTACCCTTACTCTTACGGCGCGGACGCTCTTCGAAATCGGAATTAGAGTCTAAGGACGAGTCGGAGGAATCGGGGTCAGAGGAGTTATTAGCGAATCGCTCCTTACGTTACTTCCGCGTAGGCTTTGTAGCGGGTTATTCGGCGGGCTTTTTAGCTAGTCTATCGCCGCGTCGACGTCGTAACTCGGAGAGGGAGCGGGCGCTACGCTCCTTAGGTTTCTCGGTAGTACGGCCACGCTTAGCTTCCTCAAGATCCTATTTAAGCGTAGCGATAGTCTACTATAGCCCTACTACGTCGGTAGCCGTAGGGGCGGAGTTGTCCGGTACGAGTATTTCTAGTTTAGCGACTTTAACCTTAAATATATCGACCTCCTTTTTGGCTCTCTTAGTAGAGCTATACTAGATATTAGCCTACTTCCTGTACTTAGTAACGTCCTAGTTAGCCTTTATAAGGTCCTTATTAGCTTGTTCTAGGTCCTACTTACATTCCTACTTATACTTTTCCGTATATTATAGTTTAGTATATACTTCCTTAAACTTCTTCTTATTTAGCTCGTTAGCTGAATATAGCGCCGCCCTATCTAGGACAGCTTAGCGGTGATTAGCCTCGAGTTTACGAAGGGCGTAGGCAATTGCCTCTAGTTAGTTCTAGACGTAGTCGTAAAACTAAGTCGCGTTAAGTAACCGTAGTTAGTCGAGTAGGATACGGTATATCCCGGTACGACCGCGGTCGTCTATATAGTTAATAGCAAAGTCCTTATAAGTATTGTCGGTTGACCTATTCTTATCGAGGTGGTCTATAATATCGCCCTCGTAGAGTAATACTACGAGGTTAAAAGTGTCTATAATTTCGGGCTAAGTATCCTCTCCTTCCTCCTCTTCTAGGAGCCTATCGAGAACCGCGCGTTCCTTATTAGCGTACTTAGTAAAGGGATCTAGTAGGACGGTATCGTCGGACTAGGTATACTAATCGGATCGCGTAAAAGGTTCTAAGTTTCGAGTTAGTCGCGCGCGGCGCTCGATACGTTAAGTATTTACGCCGCCGCCGCCGCTAGGGCTACCGGTACCCTATAGCCTAGCTATAATATAGTAATATACCTTCTTAGCGTCTTGATCTAGGGAGGAAGAGAGAGTACTACGCTACCTTTACGCTAGTACGAGTTAGTCGTAATATCGCGATTTCTAGAGTCCTAAGCGGCGCTAAGTATAGTAGCGTCCTTAATATAAGCTATCGAAGTATTACGAGACTATAGTACGAGAGTATAAGGGTATAGTATTAACGAAGTCGATAGCTTAAGAGAGAAGAGAGTCTAAGAACAAGGCCTATACTTAAAGGCCGAGGTGTCGGACGTTAGTATCGGGCCGAGCTTAGTCATCCGGGTCTAGTGACATGAGGTCACGTGATCAGATTCGAATCCTTTACTTACGGAGCGGCCGTGACACCTTACTACTTTTTACTAAGCTTTCTTTATAGCTATACAAGTAGTAGACAGTTTAATACTAAAGGATAGCAAATTCCTAGAAGAAGTTAAGGAAATAGCCTTTATAGTAACTATAGAAGCTATTATATATAAGTAAGAGATCCTAATTCCAAAATCCTATAAGGATGCTATAAATAATAAGAAATAGGGACATCTTTAGAAGAAAGCGATCTAAAAGGAACTAGATGCTCTATAGAGTAATAATACCTAGGAAAATTCTGTTCTACTAAAAGGAGCAAATCTAGTTATATTAAGATAGGTCTTTGATATTAAGAGAAGCATTAGTAGAGCTATTGAAAAGTTCAAGGCTAGACTAGTTATAAGGGGCTTCTTATAGAAGTTTAGTATTGACTTTATAGAGACATTTATACCTATAGTAAGATAGGACACCCTTAGGGTGTTTATAGCTATTATATATAAGAAGGATCTTTATCTTTACTAGGTAGATATAAACAATATATTTATAGAAAGCACCCTCTATAAAGATATCTTTATGTTACTACTACTAGGAATTGAGCTTCTACTAAATATAGTGTTCAAAATCCTTAAAAGCTTATATAGACTCAAGTAAGTAGCTAGAGATGAGAATTAACTCTATGTGTTAAAGCTTAGAGAGATTAGATTTATATAGTCAGAAGTAGATCTATGCCTACTTATCTATAAGAAGAGGGAGATCATAATCCTTATATATATATATATAGATAATAGTCTATTTACTATACTAAAGTTAATAGATGTTCTCTAGTTTAAAAGAGAACTTAGTAAGATCTTCAAGATTAAAGAAGTTATAGTCTCCCTATAGAGTGTATAGAAGGTAGGGACAGAAGAGCCTTAGAGTGCTTAGAAGTCGTTAAGAAGTGAAAGTCTAGCTTAGTATATAAGCGCCAAGAATTATATACCCCGTAATATTCACTACGAGACCTAGCCCTCTAAATTCACTACTCTACTAATCCTTAATAGATTCACTTCGGCTCGTAACTATATAACTTACGGCACTCCCGCGAGTACCCGCGACTACGCTAGACCCTAGAAGAAGCACGTAGAAGACTCGGAACGTAGGGCAGGTTAGAATAAGATTTTAAGCAAAGCTACTAAGCGCGGCTTTGTACGGGTTAGCCCTATTAATACGGGGACATATACTCGCGAGGGTCGCGTATAAGTATCTAGCCTTCCCTAGGCCTCTCTTGCTTTCTTCGTCTTTCGTTTTATATAGCAATTATACTATACCCTTTATATCTATACTTCGTACCTATATTCTCGCTTTTACTCTTATATCTTATAGGCTAGGCTCTCGCCTAATATTACGAAAGACTAACAAACTGTTAACTACTCGAGTCATCCTTATAGGTAACTATACCACCGATAGAGGTGTCAACCTCGATAACTAAGACACTCTATTCTACTTTAGTAAGTAGGCTAATATCCCCTTCTCGAACGCCGCTACCTTCGGTACCTAGGTAAACGCTAACCCCGACACCGCCTACGCTCTTATTAACCGTACCGTCTCCTCTTTCCGCGAGACCGCCTAGTAGGTCGAGCAAGCAAACAACTAAGTAACATACCTTCAAGGTATTATAAACACCTTCTAGAACCTCGTACCGTACGCCGACGATAACCGCCGCTAGTACTTCTCTAAGAACGTTAACGACCTAGACGAGTTCGACGGTAATAAGAGCAAGTTTAAGGCATTTAAGATATAGCTCACTATTAAGCTATTAGCTAATGCCGACCACTTTCCGTAAGAGAAGGACAAGGTCACGTACGTCTTCTCCCTCCTTTAGGGAGACGCCGCGGCGTAGGTATAATACTATATTAATAACGCTACGTAGACTATCGGCTACCCGGACGTCCTCACCTTAATATAGGACCTCCGTACTACCTTTAGTGATCTAGACCGTAGAGCTACCGCCTAGAACGCTATCTATAACCTCCTCTAGAAGAACAAGAGCTTCGCCGAGTACCTTACGGCCTTTAACCGCGACATCGGGTTTACCGGCTATAACGAAGAGACTAAGAAGAGCACTCTCTACCGTAGCTTATTAGTAGAGCTTCTTCGAGCCCTCGAGGACAAGGACGTCGGTACTATAAGCTTCCGTAAGCTCGTCGAGACCTACTAGCGCCTCGACTCTAATATAAAATATACCGCCTCTCTCCTCGCTTCCCGTTCTTAAGGTCGTTAGCCTCGTAGTCCCGGAAGCTACTTCGCTACTCTACTAGGCGCCGCCGCTCCTACGGCTCTCCCTCCCGTCTCTATAGGTGACGCTATAGATCTTAGCGCTAGTACCGCCGTCCCTCGAGTCTAGGGCCTCGTTAACGGTAAGCTTACTCCCGAAGAGAAGCTTCGCCGTCGCTAGGCCGGACTCTATACCTACTACGGCGGTCTAGGCTATATCGTAGTTAACTGTCCGTAGCTCGCTACCCGTAACGCCCGCAACCCGGTTTACGGCGCTGTCGGCGCTATCGAGCCTACACCTACTACTCCCGCTAAGTAGGAAAAAGCCTAGGTCTTCCTTATCGACGCGATAAAGACTAAGAATAACGTTTACCGAAAGTGAAGAGAGGAAAGAAGTTGAGGATCAATATAGTATAGCTAGACCTATACGACGAGACGGGTAAGGACTACGCTTATAAACCGTTCGTTACGAATATAAATATCGGCTTAAAGAAACTCTCTTCTTCCAATCTCACTCTTATAGACACTAGCGTACTAGGCGAGTCTTTTATAGACTATGAACTCGCGACCTCTCTTAACCTCGAACCCTAGGAACTAAAGTACCCTCGTACCCTTGAACTCTTTAACGGTACGGAGACTACTACTAGTAAGATTACTTATGTTATACACACGTTAATCACCCTCGGAGGCAAGCGTATATCGATTACTAGCTTCCTTACGTCCCTACCGTATTAGAAGTTTATCCTCGGCCTCCCCTAGTTTAGACAACACTAACCTATTATCGACTGGACTTCCCTTACTATTAGCTTCCCTCTAGAAGCTCCTCCGGTACCTCCGCCTTCTCCGCCGCCTTAGCGCGGTCCTAAGTATACTAAGATCTTCTAGGTAAACGCCGCTACCTTTACTACTACTACTAAGTAGCCTAAAGCTTAAGTCTTCGCCGCCTCTCTCCGCGATATCGACATCGCCCTCGAGAAGCTCGATAAGAAGCGTATACCTACCGACCCTACTACGAAGGTCCCTCCTTAGGTATACTATATCCTCTACGTATTCGATACTAAAGCCGTAGACGAGCTACCTCCTTATCGCCCTTACGACTATAAGATTAAGCTAGAAGAAGGTGTAGAGACACCGTTCGGACCGCTATATTCTATATCCCGAGAAGAGCTTATCGTCCTTAAGAGATACCTCGAAGAGAACCTAAAGAAGGGGTTTATTCGAGCGAGCCGTTCTAGCGCTAGTAGTCCCGTTATGTTCGTTAAGAAGCCTAGCGGTAGCCTACGCTTCTACGTAGACTACCGAGGCTTAAACGCTGTTATAAAGAAGAACCGCTACCTAATACCGTTAATTTAGGAGACGCTCGAGCGCCTCTCTAAGGCTAAGTACTTTACTAAGCTCGATGTTATCGCTACGTTTAACAAGTTACGAATAGTAGAAGGATACGAGTATCTTATAGCCTTCCGTACTCGCTACGGGCTATTCGAGTCGCTCGTTATACCCTTCGGCGTTTGTAACGGGCCTAGTACCTTCTAGAACTTTATTAACGACGGCCTTTAGGAGTTCCTTAATTAGTTCTATACTGCCTATATCGACGACATCCTAGTCTATAGCGAGACTAAGGAGGAGCACCGCGAGTACGTCTATAAGGTCCTTTAGAAGCTCGTAGACGCCGGCTTGTAGCTCCATATCGATAAGTACGAGTTTAAGAAGACCGAAGTCAAGTTCCTTAGTTTGATCATTACCGTAGACGGTATTGAGATAGACTAAGAGAAGGTCGACGCTATCGTCGAATAGGATATTCCTACGAACGTTAAGGAGGTCTAGGGTTTCCTAGGCTTTACTAACTTCTACCGCCGCTTTATCTACGTATTCTCGAGCGTAGTACGCCCTTTAACGAAGCTTACGCGTAAGGGTAAGAAGTTTGCCTAGACCGACGAATACTAGGAGGCTTTTGACTTACTTAAAGCGAAGTTTATTAAGAACCCGCTCCTATAGCACTTCGATTTTGAACTAGAGACCCGTATAGAGACTAACGTATCCGACGGCGTAGTAGGCGGTGTCCTACTATAACGCCGCTCGCCTAAATCTCCCTAGTTACCTATCGCCTTCCTCTCTAAGAAGATGACCGCTACGGAGTATAACTACGAGATCTACGATAAGGAGCTTCTCGCTATCGTTAAAGCTTTTAAAGAGTAGCGCCCCGAGCTCGAAGGCTCTACTATACCGGTCTAAGTAAGCTCCGACTATAAGAACCTCGTCTACTTTATAAAGAGCAAGCTACTTAATCATCGCTAGGCCCGCTAGAGCGAGTTCCTCTCCCGGTTCAACTTTATAATCTCGTATACGCCCGGTAAGGCCAACTCGATAGCCGACGCCCTTACCCGCCGCCCTAGTGACTCTCTAGTTAATCGAAGAGGGGGCTAGCAAATCGTAGAGTAACAAGTCATTAAAGAGTATAACCTCTCTTCCGAGCTTCGAGAGTACCTATCGAACGGCTAGCCTACGCTCGCCGCTTCCTTTACTACTCTCGTGCTCGCTCCTACCTACCTTAACGAGAGTGACAATGAATCCGAGCCTAAAGAATACGCCTCGGACGCTAAGGACTTAAACGATAATAAAGAGGGCTTAGTAACGACCGAAGGCTTATCTGAATTAGACTTTAAGGGGTTTAATAATAAGGAGCAACCTAAAGGCATTATAGTACGAGTACGAATAGCGTACGATGCCGACCTAGTCGCCTAAGAGTTAGTTCAGGCCCTTAAATCTAGCGCGAGGACATTCCCGGGCTTCTCGCTATCTAAGTACGAGCTCTAGGAAGGTGTCGTCTACTTCCGTAAGAAGCTTTACGTACTATAGCCCGAAGGCTCTAATATCCGAGCTAAGATTCTTCAAATCGTCTACGACTCCGCCTCTAGCGGTCACCTAGGCGTAGCTAAGACCTATAAGCTCCTCGCTAGGTATTACTAGTAGCCGTATTCCTAGAAGGACGTCCGCCGCTACGTACTAAACTACGCTACTTACTAAAGAGCTAAAGCTAACCGGTACCGCCCCTACGGTCTCTTATACCCTCTCCCGGCTCCTAATCGTCCGTAGAAGTATATTACTATAGACTTTATTACCGATCTTCCTTACGGTAAGACCTTTAGTAGCGTAAAGGTAAAGGTCCTTCTAGTAATCGTAGACCGTTACTCTAAGGACCGGTATATAATCCCGTACTAGAGTATAACCGTAAAGGAGACTACTCGCTTATTCTATAAATTCGTCTAGCGCTTTTAAGGCCTTCCGGATAGCATCACCTCTAATAGAGGCTCCTAGTTTATCTCGTACTTCTAGAAGTATCTATATACTATCCTAGGTATTAAGTATAACCTCTCGACCAGTTTTTAGCTATAGACCGACGGCTAGACCGAAATTACGAACGCTATCCTCGAGTAGGTCCTTCGTTACTTTGTCGACTACTACTAGAAGGATTGGCCTTAGTATATCCCTACGGTAGAGTTCGCTACTCGTAACTAGGACTCGGAGACTACTAGCTACTCTCCCTTCTATACTACGAGAAGTTACTACCCTCGTATAGGTATAGAACTAGAAGAGCCTCTCCCGCCTACCGAAGACGTTAACGAGTAAGTAGTAGACGAGTTCGCTACTATACTCTTATAGATCTATAAAGAAGTCTACGACGAGATAGTATACGTATAAGCAATCTACAAGGTTCAAGCTAATCGTCGTCGCTAGCTAGCTCCCGACTACTAAGTAGGCAATATAGTCTACCTTAACTCTAAGAACATTAAGACGGACCGCCCCTCTAAAAAGCTAAGCTAGAAGAACCTAGGTCCTTTTAAGATTACCGAGCGTATTAGTTTATACGCCTACCGTCTAGCTCTTCCTACGAACATAAAAATCTACGACGTCTTCTTAGCTATACGCCTTCGGCCGTCGGCTAAGGACCTATTCCCGAACTAAAACTAAGATATACTAGGTCCTCCCGATAAAGTAGAAGTCGACGAGCCTATTAATCTACCTTCTAACGACTATACCGTCCGTAAGATCCGGGGAATCCGCGTAGAGCCTAACGAAGTTAAAGGGCTACCGCCGATTAAGTATAAAGTCGAATAGTAAGGTTACCCTAAGTAGGATACCTTATAGGAACCTATCTAATATATTATCTTTAATCGTTAAGTAATCGAAGAATACTACGCCCGCGTAGACGGCCTAGAGGTTAATATCGGTAGGTTTTTCGAATCTAAGCTCTTCGACGGGGCTTACTAATAGTATATTGACTATAATATTAGGCCTAGGCCTAGTACTAAAGCTGAACATCCTCGATATATAGAACTACTACGGCTTCGTAGGAACTTAGCTTTGTTCGGGGGGGCTACTATTATAGTCTCCCTATAGAGTATATAGAAGGTAGGGATAGAAGAGCCTTAGAGTGCTTAGAAGTCGTTAAGAAGTAAAAGTCTAGCTTAGTATATAAGTGCTAAGAATTATATACCCCGTAACATTTACTACGGGACCTAGCCCTCTAAATTTACTACTCTACTAACCCTTAATAGATTCACTTCGGCTTATGACTATATAACTCACGGCACTCCCGCGAGTACCCGCGACTACGCTAGACCCTAGAAGAAGTACGTAGAAGACTCGGAACGTAGGGCAGGTTAGAATAAGGTTTTGAGCAAAGCTACTAAGCGCGGCTTCGTACGGGTTAGCCCTATTAATACGGGGACATACACTCGCGAGGGTCGCGTATAAGTATCTAGCCTTCCCTAGGCCTCTCTTACTTTCTTCGTCTTTCGTTTTATATAGCAATTATACTATACTCTTTATATCTACACTTCGTACCTATATTCTCGCTTTTACTCTTACATCTTATAGGCTAGGCTCTCGCCCTGACAAAAGATCTAGGTAAACCTAAAAAGATCCTTAGTATAAGAGTTATAAGGGACAGGAAGAGAGGAATCCTAAAACTTAGCTAAGGACACTTTATTAGAGATAGCCTAGCTAAGATAGATATAAACTATAAGAAGGTAGCACCTATACACTCACCTATAGATAGCTATAAGGCCCTTAAACCTTTAAGCTATATAGATAAGAGGTATAACAAGGCAGAGTACTAGAGTATTAATAGTACTTAGATATAGCTAGTAATAATTATAAGGCTAGACATTGCTTCTGCGCTTGAAGGATAAGCTTATTTGTAAGTAACCTATCTACCTACTATATAAAGGCTTTGAAGAAGATCACTAGGTACCTTAGTTTATACCCTAATCTAGGACTTTAGTTCTTAAAGTCTAGAAAAGGACACCTTATTAGATACTATAATTCTGATTATATAATAGACAAAGTAGATAGAGTCTCAATCCTTAGGTATGTCTTCTTCCTCTATAGGGCACTAGTTTCTTAGATAAGTAAGAAGTAAAAGTCTATAGCAATATCTATAATAGAGGCTAAATATATAGCTATGACTATATATATACAAAGTAGTCCTAATTCCTAGCTTTACTACTAAGAGAAATAGATTGTCTAGAGTTAGTAGGAGACTGTTCCTATTAACTAAGAATCACTAGAAACTAGGAGACTATATCAAATTTAAGACTAGTCTAATTAAGAGGTAATAATCAAGCTACCCTTACCCTAGTAAAAGATGTATATGTTTATAACAAGCCGAAGCACATTGACATTGCCTATAACGCTATTAGGAAACTTTAGTAGAGGAGGCTGATTACTATTAAGTACACCCTAACCTCTAAGATAGTTATAGACGGGTTTATAAAACTAAAGACTAGTCTATACTTCTAGAGGTTTATAAGCTAGCTTAACCTGTTATAAAAGGGTCTAAGTACTATTAATAGGAAGCAAGTAGACTATAACCTTCTATACGAGATAAGTAGGAGTATTAAGATATAGTATCTTAAAGGGAGTCAACAATTAGGAAGTGATCTAGTAGCCTAAGGTATCTACGATAACTTAGCTTATAGAGAGATACCTTCTCTCCCCTTTAGCTTAGATAGACATCTAACATAATTAACACATTAGTTCCTAATATATTGCTATATGCTCGTGCTATTAGTCAGTTAAAGATTAATCTCTTACTCTACTCCGCTACTATCTACCCGTACCTGTTTAACAGGTTACAAGCCCGGTTTATATAGGAATAAGAGCAACCTATATTAGTATAGGTTACTTATATCCCTTGCTATCGTAGCAGAAAACATCTAGGAATCAGAAGTCTACCCCGTCTATTCTATTAAGGAGCTTAGTTTGATACTAAGTGATAGGTAACCTAGACAAGGACTCTATACGGCTTACTTAAAGCCAATACCTTAAAGATACTCTATAGGCAGAACTGTATCGAGATACTATTAAGAAGGACTTCAAGTAAGTCATTTAAAGCTCTACTAGGAGAGACAGACCTGTGTCGTAGCCCCGAGACCTTATACCGCTCCTTCTTTACTTTACTAAGTAGGCCTTAGTATCCATACCTACGAACTTTCCTATTCTATGCTAGAAGCCTTAGTAGGATCTAAGCTACTACTTTGGAACATATACACCTTGTTTTATTACATCTAATTTATTATAGATCTATACTAAGAGAAGATAGAGGAGAAGGGAGGCAAAATCCTAATTCTTAGGAGGGACAATTAGAAGAGATAGTTCAACCTTTAGAGATATAAGATAGAGAGCTAATTAGCATTCTTTACAATTGATGGCCTAATAGAAGTGTCTTTTAACAACATTAAGGGCAAGACTCTGAAACTCTAAGAAGAGGCTATAACTAAAGAGATCCTTAATACGCTAATATAGACAAGATATAATATAGTGTACAACTTCAGTATCCTTAGTAGGATTATAGAAGAAGATGAATTTGAGCTTAAGGGCTTATGTGAATCTAGAAGAGCTACTAAGAAGTGGGTATATCTCTAGAACAAGTATAGCCAGGTACTACTAACCTATACATATAAGCTTATAAAGCAATTTGTGACCTTTAAGATGAGTAAATAGTTCACTATTAGATCTGCATAGACACACCTAGTTTCTCTTAGAAAAAGGATTGCTAATATTAATCTAGAGGGTCAGTATTATAGGAAAGCTAATATGAGGATGACCTAGCTCTTAAGCTCACTGCTACCTAACTACTATATAGCTAGGGATACTATTATAGCTCAGCCAAAGATAGATTATAAAAGGACCTTAAAGATCCTTAAAGCTTAAGAAGCTAGGTTAGATCCCTCTAAGGCTAAGTATAGTATAGTAGCCACCTAGGTCAAGCCCTTAGGTCTAGCAAGACTACTCTCCTACCTTCTCTATAAGAAGGATCATCTAATTAAGGACTGCCCTAGTCTGCCTAAGGCAAGAAAGGTCCTTAGATCTCATTCCTAACTACTATCTTCCTAGAATATAACATATGTCAAGAAGAAGAGATCTCTACTACCCACTTCAAGGAGGACACTAAGAGAGAAGTCCTCTATAGAAGAACTTAAGAAAATAGTAAAGAAACTCAGCTCTAACATACTGCTACTCTAGAAGAACTAGGCCTAGTCTTATACCTCTAAAGTAAAGAAGACTAGAAAAGGTTTTTCCGCCTAAGAGTCACGTGACTCATATAGCTCATCCTTAGAGACAATGTCTAATAATGATGAGTATAATAAAGTGGCTTACTTAACTATAGAAGTCTAAGGCAAGTTCCCCTCGTTAGAGTAGTTACTTAACTCCTATACTTTATCCTATATAACTGACTAAAGCTGCCTCTTTAGATCTATAACTCCCTTAACAAGGAAGAAATAGATTAAAGTAGGAGGTGGGTTTTTATTGGCCACTTATATTAGGAATGTAGAGATGAGTAGGAGAGCTAGCAGAAAAGTTGTTTTAGAAGATGTCCTACTTATACCTAAGCTAGGAGTGAACCTGGTTTTATAGAACTAGTTTAGCAAGCAGTTTAGTGTACAACCTCTATCATTTTCTCTTGTTTCCCCCTCTAGTAAGACTGTTGTCTAGACAAAGCTCCTTAGGGGGGTTCTATTCATTAATAAGATTTCTCCTCTCCTATAAGAACGGGCACATTACTCATTATGCACACCACTAATAGAGAATGCCTTTGTGACTACTCAATTAGAGACCGACCTAAAGCAGTAGGAGCTTTAGTATAGAAGATTTGCACACTTTAGGAAGAATTTGCTCTAGAATCTTTATAAGGTAACAGACTGAAGAGAACCTATTCCTTTCCTTAAGGATAGCTTTTACTAGTGTAGAGTATGTTCAATAGCAAAGATAAAGAAGTACAAAGGCAAAGTTATAGAGAGAAGACCTAAAAGACTTGCCCTTATATCTATTGACATATATGGCCTACTACCAATCTTAAGACTAGGATTCAAATACTAGCTTGAGATTGTTAACAACTTCTCTAGGAAGAAGTGGACCTTTCCTCTTAGGAAAAGAGAAGATGCTCCAGTTGCTCTCTAGAACTAGAAGATCAAAGTAGAGAGGAAATCATTAGCGTAGCTAAAAGTAGTAAGACTTAACAATATAAAAGAACTTATTACATTAGTAAAGCAGTAGGAGAAGGATTTAGGGATTAGGCTCGAGCCGACCAAGGTATACAACTCTCTATAGAATGGACTAGTTGAGAGGTTAATATAAACCTTAGAGGACTCTATAAGGGCAATGCTTAAAGAGGCTAAAATGCCGGTTGAATTTTGGCCTAAAGCACTAGAGGCCTAAACTTATATAAGGAACAAACTGCTAAATGGCCTAGATTACGATAGGTTTAAGGTTTCACTAGATAAGGCTTTTGATAGTATCAAACCGACTATCAACCATTTGAAAGTTTAGGGATGCAAAGCTGTTATCTATATAGACATAAGATCCTAACCTTAATAGGCAAGAAGTGACAAGCTAATAAATAGGGGTAAAGAAGCAGTCTTTTTTAGGTATAGTAAAAACACAGCTAAAGCCTAGCTCTTTTAGGAACTAGATATAAGAGCTATTAAACAACATACATATATAGACTTCTTTAAGGACTAGCCTAGAGGTGATATAGGTCTTAATGTTCCAATATTAAATCTACTAAGTAGTGTACTAGCTAGGAAGCCCTTAGGAAGGCCGAGGAAGAACGTATCCTTAGGACAATCTACCTACTATTCAGGCGTCTATTAGAGCACCCCCAAAATAGATCAGCCAATTAAGAGGTCTAAAGTTGCTTAGCCGAGAAAGCTGTTTATACAACTTCCCTAACCTCCGGAGAACGTAGGGGAATTTTAGAAAATCGATTAGCTAATTGAGAGAAGCTCCCTAGATCCCTAGGAGATAGACGTTACTAGGTTATAAGTGACGGTCCCTAAATCATCCCTTAGAAAGAGAAAGGCTGACTATAATGTTAAGGGCTATAACATGAAATAGAAAGCCCTAAAATCTATAGTCCCTAAGCCCGAACTAACTACTAAAGTGGGAGAAGTAATAGACCTCTTAGAGAACCTTGCTGCTTTTTACTAAGCTTTCTTTATAGCTATATAATCAGTGGGCTATTTATTAGCTTGACTATATATTACGTTGGGTGACACGATGATAGCGATCGCAGGAAACGACCAGGAGCAGGAGAGTAACGAGTGGAAGGAGGTCTGCAGGAAGGCAGAAACAATGGCAATGGCAGGAGATGGCGAGCACCTAGAAAGAGCACTTAAGGGGATGATTTTGGAGCTCCTTGGAGGGCTAAAGGCACTAAGGAGCCAAACAGGACAAATCATTAACAGGACAGTAGCAGCAGCAGCAAAGAAGAGGACACAGGAAGGCCAGAAACTAAGCCAACCAACCTGGGCAGCAGTTGCATCCCAAAACCCTCCCCCCCAGAAAACAGCTATCAAGATCTACATTTCCGACCAGCAAGAGCAGAAAGAGATTAAGGGCCTGTCAGGCAAGGAGATCATACAGAAGATTGGGATACAAGGCATCATTGGAGCCAGGAAAGAGAAGGGAGGTGTCCTTAAGCTGTTCACAGCACAGGAGCAAGACAGGAAGAGGCTAGAGACACAGAAGGAGTGGACAGTCAAACTAGGCAAGACGGCTAAGGTCTCACACCAACAAAATATGGTTATTGCCCATGGGATGACCACAAAGTTTGACATTGAAGGAGACCTTAAGAGGCTGCAGGACCAGAACCAGGCTGTATGCCCAGGGCTACAGATCACAAAAGCAGCATGGGTCAACAGAAAGACAAAGGACACAAAGAGAGAGTCTTCTCTAGTGCTCTGGATAGGCACTGCAGAACAGGCAAACACCGTGCTTGACAAGGGCATCTTCTGGGAATGTGAAAGAATGGACACCGAAATCCATAGAAGCACCCACAGACTACTGCAATGCTTCAAGTGCCAACAGTATGGTCATATCTCTACTAGATGCCCAAGCCAAAAGGACACTTGTTCCCACTGTGCTGGTAGCCACAAAGTACAGAATTGTACAGCCCCAAAGAGTGAAGCCAGATGTGCATGCTGTGGAAAGAAACACCCTTCCTGGTCCCAAGACTGCACAGCTAGGATTGAGGCAAAGAGGAGGGCAAGAGAAGCCAGGATCAACACCCCTATCAGATTCCAGACAGGGACAATCACCCAAGAACCCCCAAGGACTGTCTACAACCCTCTAAAAAGAGGCAGAACAGAAGAGACCACACAGGCCCAAGGCCACCCTGCCATAGGTAGACCAAAGTCAATTATGGTTGCAGGAAGAGACCCGTCACAAAGCAGGCTCAACCTTACCACAATCCCAAATAGCAGCCAGCAGCAGGAAGCACGAGAAGACCAGCAGGAGACCAGCATGGATGAGTCATGATTGAGACACCCAATCTTACCACTATCCAGTACAATGTCAACAAAAGCCAGCACAAGGTCCAGAGAAGCTTTCTCTAAGCACTGGACCCAAAGAAACACCTAGTCATTGCAGTCCAGGAACCTTGGATTAACAGCAAATCTAACAGACCATCTACTGCTAACGACCCAAGGTATCACACACTCCTAGCCAAACAAGGCACCCCTAGAACATGCATGTACATCAGCAAAGAGATGGCAACAGACAGCTGGGAACAAATCCAACAGGAAGGGGGAGACATCACCTCAGTCAGACTCAACACCAACCAAGGCAGCATCCACATCCACAGTGTATACAACCCACCCCCTAGCTCCAGAAGCAGCACCCAGCTGGGCACACTACAACAGCTGCCAGACATCCTGCAGAGTGACTCCCAACACATCGTGCTGGGAGACTTCAACTTGCACCATCCTACATGGGGATCAGACTTTGCACCTGCCTATCACTTCCTAGCTAACAGACTCCTCTCCACTACCCAAAGCAACAACATGCACCTAGTTACCCCAAAGGGCCTAACTACCTGGTCACAGAGAGCAAGCTCAAGCACCATTGACCTGTGCTTTGCATCACATGACCTGCAGCAGAAGGTCACCAGATGCTGGGTTAACCAGGACTTGGAGTCCTCATCAGATCACCTCCCAATTCAGGTGGAGTTTGAAACACAGACACAGCAGGAAGGAGACCTAGAACCTCAGCTGGCCTGGAAGGCAGCCAACTGGGAACAGATCAGACAAGACCTGGAACAGAAGCTAGCTGGACTAGAGACCAGGAGACTGGAAACAGCCTTAGACATAGACCAAGCAGTGGCAGAACTGGTTAGAACAATGCAGGAAACTGCAGCAGCCCACACTAGAGAAAAGAAACAGTCACTGTACCAGAAGCCATTCTGGACAAAGGAATGCTCAGAGAAGGTCAAGGCAGCCAGGCAGGCCAGGAGAGCCCTTACCCAGAGTCACTCCCAGGAAGCATGGGACAGATACAACCAGGCAACCAGAGACAAGAAGGCCCAGATCAAGAGGGACAAGATGCTGGAGTGGAGGTCAACAGTTGGATCCATTACCCAGAATCCTGAGAAGATGTGGAAACTAGCAAAGTGGGCAAGACAACCCACACAGGACAGAAACATGTTGCCCCAGTTTCCAAACATTGAAGACCAGGAAGGAGTAATCCAACACACTCTCCCAGGAAAGGCACAGGCATTGGGGAAACATTTCTTTGGCACACAGGTAGAAGCTGACCTGCAGGATCTGGAGGGCAGTGTGTATCCAACACCACTAGAGCAATCCTGCACAGTGGGAGAGGGAGAGATCAAGAGCATCATTAAGACACTCTCAGGAAACAAGGCCCCAGGACCAGATGGGATTCCAAACTTGTTCATTAAGACATGCAAGGACCAGATCTCCCCTGCACTGTCAAACATCTTTTCACAGTGCATGGCCCAAGGACACTGCCCTAAACACTTCAAGGAGTCACTGACTGTGGTCTTGAGAAAACCACAGAAAGAGGACTACACAAAGCTAAAGGCATACAGACCTATTGCCTTGCTCAACACACTAGGCAAACTCCTGGAAAAGATCATAGCAGAAAGGCTGACAAACCTAGCTGAAGAACATGGAATCCTTCCTGAAGAACAGATGGGAGGCAGGAAACAAAGATCAACACTAACAGCTGTGGAACTTATCACAGAGCAGATCAAGACCCTATGGCACTTTGGGAACAACAAAGCAGCCACACTCCTCTCACTAGACATATCAGGAGCCTTTGACAATGTCTCACACCAGAGGCTGATCCACATCCTGAAACAGAAGGCTATCCCCAACTGGACAGTCCAGTTCATCCAGTCCTTCCTCAGAGGTAGAACCACAAGACTAAGACTGGGCAGATACAAATCTGACAGCATGCCTACAGAGACAGGAATCCCACAGGGATCAACAATGTCTCCAATCCTGTTTCTCCTCTTTATAGCAGACCTGCCAGCAAAGCTAAACTCTAGAAACACATCAACCTCAGGGTTTGTGGATGACACAAACATCCTAGCCTGGTCAGACAGCACAGAAGAGAACTGTAGAATCTTGCAGAAGAAACACGAGGAATGTGAGGAATGGGCCAGGAAACATGGAGCCAGATTTGCCCCAGAGAAGTATCAACTCATCCACTTCAGTAGAGCCAGAAACAGACACAATATGCAAGCCCCAATCACCATTCAGGGACACACAACAGAACCCTCAAGTGAATTAAGGGTGCTAGGAATATGGCTGGATCCAAAGCTTAGCTGGGGACCACAGGTCAAGAAAGCACAGGCAAGAGCAGACAACAACAGGCAATCAATTGACAGGCTTACAGCCTCCACATGGGGAGCCACATTTGCGAAAGCAAAGGTTATGTACAAGGCCGTTGTGAAGCTAGCCATGCTATATGGGGCCCAGATCTGGTCAGCCCAAGACAAGATCCCAAAGAGAATTGCAGATCCCATCAGCAGAGCCCAAGCCTCCTGTCTGAAAAAGGTGCTTGGAGCATACAAGTCAACTCCAACAAGGGTGGTCGAAATGGAGTCTGGCTCCCCACCAGCCAAGCTCTACCTTCAAGGGTTGAGATACCAGTATGCAGGAAAGACGTCTGCATACCCAGCCCAGCTAGTAATCCAGAAGGCAGTCAACAAAATCAGGAGCCAGTGCACAAGAAGGCACAGACAAGCAAGACCCAATCCAGCCCCACAGAAGCAGCAGGACCTGCAGAAGTTCAAAGAACTAACAGAACAGCTGCACCTAGCCCAGCAGGAACAGGACAGAAGGGCTCAAGGGAGAGGATCAGCAGCCAGCCAAGGGAAGAAGCAACAGTCTCTAGCTGAAAGGATGGCAGGACTCCTCTGGAAGACTGAATGGACAAGAACCCCACAGAGGCCAGGAACCCCAAAGGCACTCCAACAGTTTGGTAGCCACAACTACCTACTGTACTCAGACCTGACCAGGTCAGAAGCAAGCATAGCAATACAAATCCGCTCTGAACACATCGGAGTCAGGGCATACCTGCATCAGAGAAAAGTCCCAGGTATCGAAGACAAGAGTTGCCCATGCGGCTACCTGTCCCAGAATGTCGAACATAGACTTCTGGTTTGCAAAGAATGGAGTACAGGGAGAGGTGAATGGAGGGCAAGGGCAAGGAACAGAAACTTCTAAGCCATGATCAGCAATAAGGGAGACCTCCAGAGAATTACAAGGTGGATCATCCACCAAGGATTTTTGGAGCAGTTCTCTCTTACTAGGGAAACAGAGATGGATTGAGGAGAGAAAGAAGGAGGAGGAGAGCAGGAAGAGGGGGACAACTCCAGGGTTGCAGACAAGGTAGTCAGAGGCTAACCACCATGACACTAGTGCACCCTAATGGAAGGAAAACTGAGAACTCATAGCAAGGAAGCTATTAGAGAAGGAGAGGAGGTTTTTACCTAGGAATAGGTTTCCTACCTTATGCAGTAACATATATAGACATAAACCCGCATGGGCCGGAGGGCACCACAACGGGTAAATGAATCATCTATCTATCTATATAATCAGTGGACAGTTCAATACTATAGGATAGCGAATTCCTAGAAGAAGTTAAGGAAATAGCCTTTGTAGCAACTATAGAAGCTATTATATACAAGCAAGAGGTCCTAATTCCAAAATCCTATAAGGATGCTATAAACAATAAGAAATAGGGACATGTTTAGAAGAAAGCGATCTAAAAGGAACTAGATGCTCTACAGAGTAATAATACCTAGGAAAATTCTGTTCTACTAAAAGGAGCAAATCTGGTTATATTAAGATAGCTCTTTGATATTAAGAGAAGCATTAGTAGAGCTATTGAAAAGTTCAAGACTAGACTAGTTGTAAGGGGCTTCTTACAGAAGTTTAGTGTTGACTTTATAGAGACATTTGCACCTATAGTAAGACAGGACACCCTTAGGGTGTTTATGGCTATTATGTATAAGAAGGATCTTTATCTTTACCAAGTGGATATGAACAATACATTTATAGAAAGCACCCTCTATAAAGACATCTTTATATTACTACTACTACTAGGAGTTGAGCTTCTACTAAACATAGTGTTCAAAATCCTCAAAAGCTTATATAGACTTAAGTAAGTAGCTAGAGATTGGAATCAACTCTATGTGTTAAAGCTTAGAGAGATTGGATTCATATAGTCAGAAGTGGATCCATGCCTACTTATCTATAAGAAGAGGGAGATCATAATCCTTATATATATAGATAACATTCTAATTACTACACTAAAGTTGACAGATGTTCTCTGGTCCAAAAGAGAACTTAGCAAGATCTTTAAGATCAAAGATCTAGGTGAACCTAAAAAGATCCTTAGCATAAGAGTCACAAGGGATAGGAAGAGAGGAATCCTGAAACATGACTAAGGACACTTTGTTAGGGATAGCCTAGCCAAGATAGGAATGAACTATAAGAAGGCAGCACCTACATACTTACCTATAGACAGCTATAAGGCCCTTAAACCTTCAAGCTATATAGATAAGAGGTGTGACAAGGCAGAGTACTAGAGTATCAATAGTACTTAGATGTAGCTAGCAATAATTATAAGGCTAGACATTGCTTTTACCCTAGGAAGGATGAGCTCATTTGTAAGTAACCTATCTACCTACTATATAAAGGCTTTGAAGAAGATCACTAGGTACCTTAGTTTATACCCTAATCTAGGACTTTAGTTCTTAAAGTCTAGAAAAGGACACCTTATTAGATACTATGATTCTGATTATACAATAGACAAAGTAGACAGAGTCTCAATTCTTAGGTATGTCTTCTTCCTCTATAGAACACTAGTTTCTTAGATAAGTAAGAAGTAAAAGTCTATAGCAATATCTATAATAGAGGCTAAATATATAGCTATGACTATATATATACAAAGTAGTCCTAATTCCTAGCTTTACTACTAAGAGAAATAGATTGTCTAGAGTTAGTAGGAGACTGTTCCTATTAACTAAGAATCACTAGAAACTAGGAGACTATATCAAATTTAAGACTAGTCTAATTAAGAGGTAATAATCAAGCTACCCTTACCCTAGTAAAAGATGTATATGTTTATAACAAGCCGAAGCACATTGACATTGCCTATAACGCTATTAGGAAACTTTAGTAGAGGAGGCTGTTTACTATTAAGTACACCCTAACCTCTAAGATAGTTATAGACGGGTTTATAAAACCAAAGACTAGTCTATACTTCTAGAGGTTTATAAGCTAGCTGAACCTATTATAAAAAAGGTCTAAGTACTATTGACAGGAAGTAAGCAGACTGTAACCTCCTATACGAGATAAGTAGGAGTGTTAAGATATAGCATCTTAAAGGGAGTTAACAATCAGGAAGTGATCTAGCAGCCTAAGGCATCCACGATGACTTAGCTTGTAGGGAGATACCTTCTCTCCCCTTTAGCTTAGATAGACATCTAACACAATTAACATATTGGTTCCTGATATATTGCTGTATGCTCGTGCTATTAGTTAGTTGAAGATTGATCTCTTACTCTACTCCGCTACTATCTACCCGTACCTGTTTAATAGTTCCTAATATATTACTATATACTCGTACTATTAGTCAGTTGAAGATTGATCTCTTACTCTACTCCGCTACTATCTACCCGTACCTGTTTAACAGTTCCTAATATATTACTATATACTCGTACTATTAGTCAGTTAAAGATTAATCTCTTACTCTACTCCGCTACTATCAATCCGTACCTATTCAACAGTTACCTTAGATAAGGACCTCTAAGTGTCGGTAAGTTATAATTATATAGTTAAGAAAGTAGTATATTTACTACTATAGTAATCTAAGAGCTTACTAGAGTACTTTAAGGATAGCCTAGTCGCGCCGGGCATTATTTTTCTATAACGCTACGTTATATTTATATATATAAAATGTAGATATAGTCGCTATAGATACTATTAAATCCGCGTGTTAAATATTTGGTATTTAGGTATTACGAAATATATAGTAACGTGCTTTACTACCGAGCGGGCTATACTACCGAGCGGGCCACTTTTACTAAGAACTGTACCACTTCTATAGATATAGCTATACAACTACTATTATCGCGTATATTGTCTTCAAACGAGGCTAAACTGACCTTAGCTATCTAGGCCATAAAACGCGACGCGATAATTACGGATCGACTTGCTATAAAGGTATACGACGCGTCTCGAACTATACTAGGGTATCAATTGAATAGACGACCTCCTCGGGGTGACTACGAGCCTAATTCGAAGAAGCTTATAGAGCTAGAAGAGAGGGTAATACTTAAGTATATACTCGAGCTAGATCTTAGAGGTTTCCCGCTATTAAAGGCTAGTATACGAGTAATAGCCGATTTATTACTATAAGAGAAGGGTCTTAAGCCCGGTAGTCTTAATTAGACAGACAGGTTCATTAGGCGGTATCGTAAGCTAAAGGTTTATATAACACGTAGATACGATCGTTAGCGAGCCCTAATAGAAGATCTAGACGTTATCGAGAAGTAGTTCTTACTTATACGTAATATAAAGGAGAAGTATAGCATCCTTAACTAGGACACCTATAACTTTGACGAGATAGGGTTTATAATAGGTGTCATTACATCTTAGAGCGTCGTTACGGGTTTAGAAAGGCGTAGTAGAAAGAGGAAGGTCGTTTATTAGGGTAATAGAGAGGGAGTAGAGAGATAGCGCATTAGATAGCTCTTATACGAAGCGAGATTAGTAAGCTATATAAGTCTAACGAGGCCCTTATATAGCGGAAAGCACAAAAGCGCAAGTATATTTAGTCTAGAGGGTCTCTAACCTTCGATAAGGCGTCGTAATTAATACCTCTAGAGGATACTAGGAGGCAGGAAGTGAGTAGAGAGTCGCTAGATAGTGTTCGGCTAGCACTAAGGCTACGACGCTATAAGCGATATAGCGAGTCGAGGCATAACGTACGTACTTATTAAGTAGACTCGCTAGATAGCGAAGAATCTAAAGAGGAATTGTCCTCCTAGTAACGATTCTATAGGATGTCGTTGTGTTAAGATAGCGTCGTAATTAAAGTGGAAGTGGTATAGTTCTTAGTAAAAGTGGCCCGCTCGGTAGTATAGCCCGCTCGATAGTAAAGTACGTTATTCTAATAAGGATAAAAGTGCCTATTCTAAGCCTAGGCTTCTCAGACCCTTAGGGATCAAAAAGTGGTGGGTGTGTGTGATTGGTCGAGATATTGTCACGTGTTTTTGCCTAAGGCCACATCACTGCACCCACCACTCAATTTTTGATTCACGCGGTCTGATTTAGGAGGTAGCGAGGCAGCCAATTAGTAACACAAACTTCCTGGCAGAAAAACCATCGGCGATCCTGGCAGCTTGCTTCGTTGGCTCTGGAGCTGCAGAAGTACTGTACGTCTGTGCGCGTGAGCTTGATCTTTTGCCGCTTTCTGGGCCAGAATACCAGTGGAGGCGAGAGAGATGAGGTGCTCGGAAGGAACGTCATCGGAGGTTGAGACACGTTTGTTCCGAAAGGGCCCACGTGACCGCCAAGTCTGTTCCTCAACAAACTCGCGAGCCTTGCGAAGCCCTAAACACAAGGCAGATACTCTCCTTATCATGGGATATAGGAGGTAATGAACGGCGCGAGCGCACTCGCAGTCCAGCGCACACCAGCTCACATAGGGCAGGACATCAAGCCGTCGCTTATCGTCTTCGTCGAACGCGATGCATTGCAGCAGCCACCGTCCCACCAGTGTGCCAGTGTAACAGGCAACGGTCGTGTGTGCAATAGGGAATCTGCCGGCAACTTCCAGCTGCAGACACAAGCACGTTATGACACTTTATCCGTTTCTTGTAACCTGAGCATTGGCTAGGCAGCCTCACGCCAGCTGTCCGGGGTTCGCGAGTTGTCTCGCGTTCCTGTTGACCCCAAGACCTTGACACGGAGGATGGCTCGCTGTGAACATCTCTTGCCCTAGCACGACAGGGCTGGGCGACATTTCCGTTCTCATCCCCGCGCGGTCACATACTGATTTCCAGCACTACATCTCAGCACGCTCGAATTCATTGTCTGCGTACAACGGCTGCATTAGACGCCATGCCCTCCATCGAGCAGGTCACCGCAGGTGAATCCAAATCAAATGCCGGGCGGGCTTACCAAAGCGACAAAGGCACCGTGGCACCAAGAGACGGCGCGGCCGTGAACGCTTCTGGACACCAAGATCAACTCAGAAGACAGTATGGCCTACTGGAAATATGTGGTCTGGCTTTGACAATCGACAATGCTTGGATCGCGTTCGCTGGCTCGCTTCAGATTTCCCTGCTGAACGGAGGGCCACCTGGGGTTCTCTACGAGTATGTTGTTGCTTGCGCCTACTACGCCTTCGTGGGTGCATCGATAGCAGAACTAGCCTCTGCTGTGCCTTCATCTGGCGGCATCTATCATTGGTCTTCGATCACTGGGGGACGAGCTGTTGGATTCTTCGCCGGGAGTCTAAACTTCTTCGGCTGAATGTTTGATCTCGCGAGCATTGCCTATGTTCCAGCCAATGTTGTGAGTCTGTACCACCATCACACAAACCTCGCAGAAGTTGACAGCTATCCCAGGTTGTGCAGATGTATGCACTGTTCCATCCCGAATTTTTGATCGAGCCTTGGCACACATATGTCGCCTTTGTGTCAATACTCTGGGGTGTGACTGCTTTCGTCATCTTCCGCAACAGATGGATCCCTTATTTGCAGCACGCAGGCCTATTCCTCGTCCTAGTTGGAGGGTTAATAACCATCATCGTAGTGGCTGCAATGCCGGCTGAGCATGCCAACAACTCGTTCGTTTGGAAAGACTGGACCAATGCTACTGGAATGCCCGGTGGAATCGGATTTTTCACTGGAGTACTGAATGGCGCATTCGCCATCGGAACTGCTGATTCGGTCACACATCTGGCAGAGGGCTTCCGAATCCTAGAGTCGATTTACCTAAAGCCATCTTTGCGCAGATTGGTCTAGGTTTTGTTACTGCATTTGTGTTCGGTATAGCTATCTTCTATGGCGTTAACGACCTTGACGCAGTCCTGAATAGCAATGGATCGTTCCCCCTCGCAGAAATATACGCACAAGCTACTGGCTCGCGTGCTGCTACATTTGGACTGCTGCTGATCGTTTTCCTTTCGATCATGGTTTGGTACGTTTTTGAATGGCTTCCAGACATCGAGCAGTGGCTAAGACTATGGTGCACCGCGCGAGACATGCGCTGCACGACGCGCTCTGTGTACACCATAGTCAGACACTGCCACATGGTTCTCGAGCATGGCCAACAACGTTCTGTTTGTAGCGCAGTCGGGACTGTATTGATGTTGGGTCGCCTCTGGTGGACTTTGGCAAGAGATAATGCTACGCCGTTCGCGAAACTTTTCTCCAGCGTCAACGAAGACTTGTCCTGTCCAGTCCCAGGCCACGATTTTCGTATCGCTTCTCACCACAGGCTTTGGCGCGATCCAGCTTGGCTCCGCGACAGCCTTCACCATCCTGGTCAGCTCCTTTATCACCCTCACAACTTTCTCCTACTTCCTGGCCATCTTTCCGCACATCTTGACGAGAAGGAGAACGGTACCTCCGGGACCTTTTTGGATGGGTGGGATGGCTGGCTATCTGGTCAACATCATCACCTGTGTCCTGATAGTCTTTTTCAATGTCTGGTTCTGCTGGCCATTCGCATATCCTGTTACGGTTGATTTGATGAACTGTAAGTGATATTACCACGTTGCTACTGGAGCGTTCGCTAACGAACAGCCAGACAACTCGGTCATCCTGGTAGGAATCGTGGGTTTGACACTCTTTTGGTGGTGCGTGCATGGCATCGACTAATACCCAGGTCCGAAGTTAACGAAGCTGTACGTGGAGGATCAGTGATGCGTCCGAGCTGGCCACGACGGTCTACACAGCTGGGACTCTATCGTCGTTCGTAGTCACAAACAATGATCAAGTTCCTGCGGAGGGAAACCTCATCTTTACATACTTCCTTGACCGGGGAGCCCGGATCTCATGTCTCGGCATAGAATACTTGGAACGAGGGGGGAAGCCTGCACGGCAATGGCATGCAGCCGGAGCCGGACGGGCGCCATCGTTCAGTATCGCCAGCCCCTTTGAACCATGCCGGTGTGTGCGGTGTGGCGCATACTGTAAGCGACGCCAGCTTGGACGACTTAGATGGTGGCTTAGAACTATCGTGCTGCCTTGAAGCGGTGCTCGTGCCGAGGCCGAGGATCCTTCCGAACTCCGTTGTCTCAGCTCCGACCAGGAAGAAGCGGAAACGCCTTCAAGTTTTCACCTGGCTCTCGAGGGATAGAACTAGCATTGCATTCCTCCTGCAGCTTATCGGTAGCCTCCTCGCCATGATATACACCTCGCTGTTACACCGTCTGGACTCGGTCTTTGATCAGCCCCAATACGCCCTTCAGCAACATGGCGGACGCTGCAGTTGGGGAAGCAGGTCAGGCCACCAGCTGCATAGCCTCCAAGCGGGACTATCGAACTCGCACGATGTCTATACACAGGGAAGATGAAGACTCAGAAAGGTCGCGTCTTTTACCGGCACAGCAGGTCCCAACTCGACCACCTCTCATCAGACGGAACACATTACAATCGCCTCGCTCGATCATGGTGTTACTGCTCGTCGTGGTGATGCTCACATCCTTTGGAAACCAGCTTAGAGAAAGTCCGGAAACACGCATCTTCGAAAGTGTGATTTGCTACCGTTACTACGAATCCGCCGACCCAAGCAAGCTCAACGCAGGACGAAATGTCGTCGGTCCTGGAGCGATGGGAGGCGTGGATGAGATGTGGTGCAAAGCAGATGCGGTACAAGACGATCTCGCGATGCTCGATGGTTATCAAAACTTCCTGGACGGCTTTCCAGCTCTTCTCTTGGCTCTTCCGTTCGGCTGGGCCGCCGATCGATTTGGAAGATGGCCTTTCCTCTTCGTTGGACTCATCCAGATCGCCGTCCGTGCCATCTGGGTTCAGCTGGTGACTTGGCGTTGGCAGGCGTTCGACATACGTGTGACATGGTTCCAGTCCGTGTTTGCGCTTCTCGGCGGTGGTGATGCCACTATATCAGCATACTTCTTCACGGCAATAGCGGACATCACGCCTGAGCAAGATCGAGCTGCGGCCTTCCTTCGAGCCGGAGCTGCGAACATGGCCGCGAATCTATGTATGCCCCCTCTCTCAGCCGCACTCATGACGATCAATCCTTGGATACCAGCCATCATGGGTACGGTGCTAGAGCTTTTGGCAGTGGCTTTGTTCTTGGTGGTCCCCGAGACGTTGGACTACTATCGCCCTGTGTCGTCGGTCGAGTCAGCAGGCGACGGACCTGAAGAGGCGGAACAGCATCCTGACCACAGACCTGGAGTCGCGAATCTTCTCAAAACACAGCTCATAGCAATCCAGTCCGCCATATCGTTCCTTACGACAGACTGGCGCGTTCCTGCCTTGGTCTTACCTTTCGCCGCGCACATTCTGATAGCGAACACTGGTCGCCTAGTGCTCCAATACGTCAGCAAGCGTTATGCCCTTACTTTCGCAAAAGGCACCTTGCTGGTGACAGTTCGTAACGGTGTCACTGTACTTCTGCTGTTTATCATCCTGCCATGGCTGTCAAAGACCGTGATGCGAAGATATGGCCTCTGCATTCAGAAGAAGGATCTGTACCTTGCACGACTATCGCAGGTCTTACTGGCGCTTGGATGGGTCGCTGTCGCTGCGAGTCCGAATGTGGTCACTGCCACTATCGCCCTGTCGATTGCGAGCTTCGGCGGAGGAGCAGCACTGCTCGTGAGAAGCTTTTTGACGACTTTGCTCCCGTCACATCACATCGCGAGGGTGTACAGTGTTATCAGTGTGATTGACACATTGGGCATCATGTTCGGAGCGCCTCTACTCGCGGGCCTTTTCTCAGAAGGACTGGCCCTAGGAGGAGGCTGGGTGGGCCTACCGTTCTACTTCATCGGATTGCTCTCGGCATTCTTTGTTGCGCCGTTGTTTGTGGTAGGTCTAAGGAAGGGCCAGGGAGAAAATGGCAGCACGGATGAAGCCGGTCAGTAGCCTTCGCTCTCACTACCAATGCTAGCATGAGGCTGCTCACCTGGCAGAAGATCATAGAAGTACCTGCTAACACAAAATGCGGTATTCTCAAACATTCAAGCCACGCGTTTTTCGAGCACCTCAGCGATGGTCTGCAGCCGGGTTTACCGGTCAAATCCAACGCTGCTGTGGTCTTTGGACCGACTTCAAGCGCCAGAACGGATCACTCATACCCAGCGGTTTGCAAAGACTGAAGCTCAGAGACCGTTCGTACTGGCTCTATCACCACTCGAAGACAAGATAGCGTCCAACTTCCCGAAGTTGCTGCACAACCTTCGCATCCCACGCAGAAAGTGCTGCTTTGGCTACCAGGGGTTGCTGATCAAGCTCGACCTAGCGTCAGAAGTCCAGGTGAGTCTGCGGCACTGCCAGGTGTAGTGTCTTTTCTAGGGTCAATGCATGGATGCATGCAACCTTAGGGAGGTACTGTGTGCACTATAGTACGATAGCAGGGCTACAGCATTCTTGGGATAACACCGAACGACTGAACCAGTGGCTCACCGAGAAGCGAGATCTGTACGAAGACTATAAGCACCAGAGCGGCGAACACGATGGACCGCAGAAAATTGTGCTGGTCTGGTTGATAGCAAAAGACATATTTCAGCGGCTGGATCGCGATATAACGTTTGAAGAGATCTCCATTGCGGACCGCGGCGATAGCGTGTTGACAGTGCCGCAAGAAGATTCTGTTGATGATGCCTCGACTCAAGACATCAGGGCTCCTGTCTTCGAACTTTGATAAGAGCACTCGTGGATGGGATGATGAAGTGGCCAATATGGTATGAAGGAGGTTGCTTCGATAGGCACTCCAGATCGTAGTTCATGATGATGTGAGCAAGTGTCAGCTTCAACACTTGGTCTGCAAAGAATCGACCAGGGCTACATGAGCACAACCAGTCTCTGATAGTTGAGCTTGAGTATTAAAATAGCCACCAAGTGTGACGGCCGGCACCGAAAGCGAGGAAGTCCGTGCCAACATACGTGAGGCTCAACTGCTTCAGCAATGTGTCGCGTTCAGTCAAAGGAAATGTCCCGTCACACTCAAGAAGCCGCTCTCGTTCACGCGAATATCGGAATGGATCGTAGCGATGCGGCTCCGGATAGAGTGCTGGATTGCGATAATGTTCCCATATGTTCGTTGCAAGCACAGTGCCTGGCCGAGCAGTCCAGCCCTCTTCGTAGTTGTGTAGACCTTCTTTGGCCACGACCACACGGCAAGGACCATAGTTCTCGAAAGGTGAACAGCGGAAGCTTTCACGGACGGCAGAATCCAGCCGATAGAGCTTGTCGATTGCTGGTTTTGACCACTTCTGGCCAGCATCGCCATACAC
Source organism: Fulvia fulva (assembly GCF_020509005.1). Lineage (NCBI taxonomy): Eukaryota > Fungi > Ascomycota > Dothideomycetes > Mycosphaerellales > Mycosphaerellaceae > Fulvia > Fulvia fulva. The sequence continues at coordinate 4,779,523 of NC_063012.1, forward strand.
GGTCGTCGCTTCGTCCCTCAGGATGTCCAAAACGTTGTCTTCCGTAGCGGAGCTCAATATGTCCAGTATAACGTTGGCACACAAGCCATACGTCGTCCAGCTATCGCGCCGATCTTGAGGGCAAGGAAATGCGCGGCTACCGCGTCGGGCGTAGGATCGATCGGGTTGTCTGCCAGCCTGGCGTCCATGATATACCAGGTGATGAAATAATCGGCAATCGACGCTTCTGCACCGCCATCAGCAAGTGCTTGCAGACGTTCGCCCACGGCTTTCGCGAAGAAAGGGCTCAGCCTCGAGTATCGCCATCGCTGGGGCGCTTTCAGAAACAGTGGTCCGATGAGAGGCTTGAAGATGTCGGGTTGCATCGGCCACAATGCTATCTTTCTCTCCACTCCACGGTCGAAGGAGTACGATAGTCGGATGAAAGCTTCGTCGCGACTCATTGACTGGTCTAGGAGTGCTGCACACATGACAGCATCCATAATGTGTGTAAGAGACTCAACCAATGCTACGTCGGTGTAGACACTCCAGTCCGTAGGCCAGTGTCGGTCGAATTGATAGCCGATCTCGGTCCACATCGTGCCCACCGATTTGGGCAATCGAGGCGTTATGTACTTGATTGTTGTTCGCATCGCGTAGACAGGTCGACATGCTTCGGCCTGCGGGAAGCTGTGCTCGGGGACAATCGTGTTCATCAGGAACGACTCGTGGCTTGTTGCGCCGTCCTTCCGATCGACGAACCACTTCATTTTCTCCTTGGGAACAACTATGAGGGGATCTCGGTTTGCCTTTGCTATACCGTAGCAGTTGCCGAAGGCCGTGCAATGAGCTGACCTCGACAGGCCATGCGGGAGTCTGGCACGCTTGGTACTCGCGATCCATAGTGCTGCGTAGATCATACAGGCTAGTGCAAGGCCTACGAGGGAAGCCCATTGCTTGGTGAGGGCACAGTGGCTCAACAATACGCGTTCCAGATGCCTTCGAGATGATGCTTCAGGATCGTTCCTGATATCCGCACGTGAAACAGAGCCCAAAAGGTCCAGTCCGAACTGACTTGCGAGTTGCACCATCATTGCAGACGAGTAGAAAGCTAACAGAGAGCAGTTCGTCCACCACCTCGCACCACCGTGAGAGTTCATATCATCGTCGGCACTGGTATACGGTCACAAGATACAACCTGCACGTCAGCCTCACCTCGACGATGCGTCGGATGAGGCCACAAGACAATGACATTGTCGCATGACGAGATGGACCTGATGCTACTTGATCTCGCAGGGCCTATACCGAGCGTTAACTTGCGCTGAGGGTGGGTCACGGAGATGGAATATGGAGCATCAGAGCAATAGCGTCGCAATAGTATGTTTGACCGACCGGTCGAGCTAATGCCGTAGCTGCGATAGCTTCACAGTCGCTACGTGATTGGCGTCCGCTGTCAAGGTACTCTCATGTGCAACACCGAGGTGTTTCAGAAGACAATGGTGTACTGCCCGGGTCGCAGCTCAATCGACTTCAAACCAGCCTCTGTGGTCCATGAGGACTTCTCGTGTCGGTCAACACTGACAGCTCCACAAGCAGAGGGCAGCAATAGATTCGCGTGTGTAGTCAGAGGCACTGTAAGATTCAGGTTAATCTTCCCATCGGGTTTCCGTTCATAATGCACCTCAATCAGCCCATATGGACACTCCACGTCGCCCTTCACTTCCCCAAACTCAGACTCATAGGGCGGCCTTATCGACCAGGTCTTATACGCCTCTTCAGTCGGCTTTACACCCAGCACTACCGCGTACATCCACTCGTATGTAGTGCCCAGCATGTCATGACACTTTGATCGACATTCATCTTGCCAGAATTCGAGAAGAGTCGTTTCACCTCTTCGTAGAAATCGCATATACGAAAGATGTTCCTCTTGACGAGCCACCTGAAGCACGAGATCGGGCCGATGTAGGTCATCAAGGGTGTTGAAGAGGTAGCGGAGGCCAATTTCGCCTGAGCGTAGTCGACCATCGGAGACGTCCTCAAGGAACGAGTTTTGAACGTCTGAGATGTTTTGTTCCGGAACGAGATCGAATTGAAGCGCGATTGCTTGGGCGACGACGATACAGTCACCTTTGGGGTATTCGTCAAGGGACGTATAGTAGGCTTGTGGGTGACCGGTGTCGTCGGTAACAAGAAGGTTGTCGTTATAGACTTTGTGTATTCCCTCGGCCCACTCGTGGAAACGCTTGATATCAGCTTCGATCTTGAGTTCAGTGGCCATAATCTCGAGACACTGGAGGCATTTGATGTAGACGGCGGTCTCTATGTTGGCTTCAAAGGCAATGTCTCTGCCCCAGTCACCCAGACCGTGCATGATCAAGCCTCCGTTGCGCTCCCATGTCGACATGTATTCAATGTACCGCACAGCAGCAGGGTAGACTTGCTTGATCATATGCGTCGAGCCATAGTAGCGCTTCAGAATGTCCGGGATGAAACAGATGGCACAATTCCATGTTATGCAATTGCGCATCGGTCCACACATGAAGCGTGTATCAGGAGCCATGTTAGGGATGAACCAAGATGATTCCTGCGCATCGAGGGTATCTTCCAGGATTTTTGAGTGCATTGATTCGATGTCTCGAATGTATTGCGTTATTGGAGCGAGCAGATGCGTGACCTCAAGCCAGCCGAACTTCTCGATTTGTGGGCAGTCAGTATGGTAGCTGAAGAGATTGCCGACGAAGCTCCAATAACAAGCATTGATGAGCTGGTTCACATCTTCCTTGTCAGTGGTCATAGTACCGAGTCGCTTTGCGCCTGTCGAAACGTGCTGTCCCACGGCCGAGCGTATGACTGGGAATTCTTGGCCAGGCTCAACCGCAACGCCTTCCACTTGAATGTAGCGAGCACTAGTGAAGCTGAAGTCAGGCTCCCAGACCTCAGCCTCTCCTGTGCCGGCAAGAGTGAATTTGGAATACACGTGAGTCTCAAACTCTTTGAACAGCGGATCAGGCATGAGCACATAGCCCTGGTTATTGACAGTCTCAGCGTAACGAATGATGACTTCTGAGCCCGCCGCCCCTTCCACAGCGATCTTTGTCATGATGCTAGAGTTCTGGCCGAGGTCATATGTGACTACACCGGGCTTCAGCGTCTTGATAGCGACAGGCTCCAAGTCCTCGTGCAGCACGACAGGAGGCTGATGTTGATACTTGAGCTCTCCACGAGGCCCAGTGACAGGCTTCGCCGCGTCCCAGCTCGAGTCATCGAAGGCAGGTGTGTCCCAGCCCAGAGGGTTGGCATGACGATCATGGGTTCCCGACGCATAGATGTTCGCTAGCGTTGTAGCACTCTTTCGCACTTTCCAATCTGGGCCAGAGATGATCGTCTGATGCGTGCCATCCTCATCGAAGAGATGCACAGTGATAGCTGGTTGTAGACGCGAATCCATTCTCAAGCTTGCACAGGATGTTGCGTTGGGCCTCTGATTCGACCTTCTTCTACCCTGAGACCAAGGGCAAGACATTGGAGCAGATGGGTATCTTGTTCGGAGACCAATTGGTACCGCATGCGTTGGAGGACCCAGAGGCTGCAGCGGCGGCGGAGAAGCAGTTGGAGATCCAGGTAATTGAGAAAACTGCTAGGGAGACCAGCGTATGAAGGCGTGCACATGAGCATACGATGAATACCTCTAGTCAAGACAGTCCACGATCTCAGCTGAAATCAAGCCCCTCAGCCAACTTCTGCGAATAATGCACCATTTTCAAACAGAGTCGGTCCTCCTTTGGCGTGATCACGGATTGTCCGACAGGTCTCGCTTGCATATTATGTGGGAAATCCTCCGGGGGAGGTCCCGCGTGCCACCGATTCTGCCGCTCTTCCAATTGCGTAGCAAGGCCCAACAGATATGGACAGCAGTCATTGACATCAGAAGGGCCGTGAACTTCCGCCCGAACCACTTTCTTGCACATGCTGCGCCACTCTTCCGGACTCAAGTTGACAGAGAATGCTGCCTGGCAACCTAGTCCTCCGGCATGGAGATGCGAAATGCTGGTGTTGAGATCTGCGAGTCGGAACTTCTTGGTCTCGCCCGCGAGTGTGGCGCGTACGCTTTCGCTGGAGATGTGGTCGAGAAGCTTTGAGAACCGCTCTGCGATGGACATGAGGAGTGTGCCGAGGAGCTGTGTGTTCTGAATTGCTGAGATGCAGCGCATCGGACACTCCTCGCAGCTCAGGACCGTAGCTGCAGCTTGCATGGCTTCTCGGAGTGGATGCAAGCTGAATGGAAAGGTGAAGCTAGTGTCCATAGACTGTCGCGAGGTCAAAGTCAGATACATGGTGCTCAAACAAGCACAACTCTGCATGTTGTATTGTGGCATCCCGGAGTTGCTAGTGCTGCTTATGGTGACAGGGTTCCTGGCGAGTGTTGGGTCGACTAGCATGCTTGTGCTGGTATCGTGATGTCCGAACATCTGGCCATAGCCGAAGCCAGTGCTGTGTTGGGAACCAAGTTCAGGGGGCATAGCCAAGGACGGTGAATGTGTAGAGCTATCCGGAGTGAGCGCGGGAACGCCCATGTTCCCAGCAAAGTCATTATTCCAGTCGTCTGCGCTTTGGAGCCACGGTTGTAGGCTACCGCCCGGTGTCCAAGCTGATTCAAAGGACCCATAATGGGTTGCAGTGTCGAAGCTTTGCAAGCCAGTGTGTTGATCTTCGGTCGAAGCGTCAGCGTGCATGCCATTCGTGCTCGATGCGGTGGTGCTTGGTCCTTCAGTTCGAGACCGTTTTTTGGGTCTGCCCATCTGCTTCTGAGGGAAGTACACGCAGGTCACCTTCTCCAGGAGACAACGGCTGCATTGTGGATGTTCTCCGCTACATTTGAGTTTCTTCGTCCCTGGTGTGAACTTGGTCGGCTTCACGAAGTAGGCGCGATGATGATTCGTGGCGATGATTCAGGAAGGCATGAGAGGCAAGGAGAAGCAAGCATACTGCATCCGTCGCAAGCAGCGCGTCGTTTGACAGGCTTGTATACGGTCTCGGTCTCTGCGTCTGTTCCGGTAGCTCTCTGCTCCTGAGCGGCCGCGGGTGCCATCTCGCCCAACGCTCGTCTGTCTGCGCAGCGCTCGGACACACAGCCGGAGTAGCACGATGAATACAGGCACAAGTAGGAGGAATGCAAGAAATGTCTCCGAGGGAAATGTAAGAAAGGGCACACCACCGCGAGCGTGCTCATCATCAGCAGAGCGAGGTCATTACAGTCACCGGTCACCGAGTAATCCTCCTGCCCTACCACCCGAGCTATCGGTTTCTTTGGCCCTAGGCAGCGGCATGCCGGATGCTGGACAAAAGGCGAGCGCAGATGCCATTGCGAAGACGGCGCTGCATGTCTTGGTGGCACTGTGATGGTCGATCCTTGCCCGCCTGCCGCTGTGTGAGCGGTACCTAGGCTCTGGGCATCCAAACGAGCACTGTGCATTGCTGAATCAGCGTCGTGAGCGGGTGAGCTGCCGTGCCTTCGTTCGTGTCTCCGCGGCGGAAGTCAGTAGTCCGGTGATGGCACGCGTCCAAGGACCTACAGCATCCATCGGGTGAGCAGCAGTCATGTTCTAGCACCGAGCCATGCTGCGTGATGTCGGTGAAGTCAATAGGGGATGAACACGTGCATGTTGAGATATCCACTCATGCACAAGGGTTGCACCTGCCCTCGCACGTGCCTCGCTGCCCTGCCAAGCTGCCGATGCACTTCGACCGCTGATCCCTGCAAGCACGATGGCTCGGCCCGAAAGATTTCAGGTCGAACTTTCCGCTTGGCGACTTTTCGAGATGGAGCTGCAGAAACATTGTGCAGTGTACGATAATGGCGCAAAAGGCCGGCCAGAAGAGGAAAGTGGTCGAAGTGCCGCGGCCCGGGAGCGACAGTGAGGATGAAGGTCTGGGTGATGTGCAGCTGAATGGCGGCTTCGAGGCAGAAGAGAGCTCTCAAGATGATAGCGAAGAGGAGTTTGACGAGGACGAGGAGGACGAGGAGGACGAGGACGAGGAGGACGAGGAGGACGAGGAAGCATTAGAGGAACTCGACAGCGACGAGATTCCGTCGTCAGAGGACGAAGAGGATGTGCGACAGCAACTGCGGAAGCTCAAAACGAATGGCAGACCTTCGACACCGCCGGAAAAGCTCATGGGCAGCGACACTGGCAGAGACATCAGCACGATATCGCCAGACACGAGATCAAAGCCTCTGCAACACAACGAGCAGCCGCCGAACTATCGGATCGAGAAGGACGCGAACGGCAACGAGCGCTATGTCTACGGAGAGATCGAGCCAAACTACGACTCCGATGATTCCGACGCGCCTGCCACCAGCAACACGATCGGCAACATCCCGCTGTCATACTACGATGCATACCCGCACATAGGCTACGACATCAACGGCCGGAGGATTGCGCGACCGGCGAAGGGCCAAGCACTAGACTCGCTACTGGACAGCATCGACGTGCCGGAAGGCTGGACGGGCCTGACGGATCCCACTACGGGCAAGCCGCTGGTCCTGAACGCGGAAGAGCTGGAGACATTGAAGAAGCTCACCCGCAATGAGCAGCCGGGCGATGGCTACGATCCATACCCGGAGTATGTGGAGTGGTTCACAGGGAAGCACCGGGAGGAAATCATGCCTCTATCTGCAGCCCCGGAACCAAAGCGACGCTTCGTGCCTTCCATGCACGAGCACAAGCGTGTCATGAAGATGGTCAAGGCGATCAAGGAAGGCAGGATCAAGCCATTCAGAGAACCGACAGACGAAGAGCGGGAGAGGGAAGAGGCTGCACAGGAGTATGCCAACTACGACATCTGGTCGAACGAGGTCGGAAGGCCCGACCACATCATGAACGTGCCTGCGCCCAAACTTCCACCTCCCGGATACGAAGAGAGCTATCACCCACCTCCAGAGTATCTGCCTGACAGGCACGAACAGAAAGAGTGGGACGAGCAAGATCCCGAGGATCGCGCCAAGGACTTCTTGCCACGCGACCATGCTGCGCTGCGCAAGGTGCCGGGTTGGGACAATTTCGTGTCAGAGCGCATGAACCGATGTCTGGACCTCTACCTGGCTCCGCGCGTACGACGAAGCAAGCTCAACATCGATCCCGAGTCCTTACTACCCAAGCTGCCGGACCCTTCAGAGTTGAAGCCGTTTCCGACCTTCAACGATACGACATACCTTGGGCATGATGGACGCGTACGATGCACCGCCGTCGATCCTGCGGGTCGTTTCATTGCTTCTGGAAGCGACGACGGTACTGTTCGACTTTGGAGCTTTGGCACTGGACGACAAGAAGGCCGGATCAAACTCTCTTCTTCTGATGCTGTCAATGTCGTGGCATGGAGGCCGATCCGCAACGCAAGACCTGGCAACGGTCCATCAGAAGCGTGTGTGATAGCAGCTTGCTGTGGCGATATCGTCTACTTCATCATTCCACCAGCGACAGAGATCAGCGGAGAGGTAATCAATGCAAGTCAGGAGATTCTCGACGCAGGCTTCGGATATGCTGCAACTAACGGGTCATCGGGGCCTACCAATGTCAATAAGCCTTCGTCAGCCACATGGTCACGACCACCGACCTCAATGCAGGATAAAGGCGTCTTCCTCACGCTCACGCTCCGTCACAGCCCGAAGACTTTGGTCTGGCACAGAAGAGGAGAATACTTCGCCACAGTCTGTCCAGAAGCGACATCAGAACGCTCCAAAGCTGTCGCCATCCACACTCTCAGTAAGCACATGACACAACACCCCTTCCGAAAGCTCAAGGGCTTCGCTCAGACAGCAACCTTCCATCCAAGCAGACCCCTCTTCTTCGTCGCCACGCGACAACGCATCAGAATCTACGACCTCCAGCAACAGAAGCTCGAAAAAGAACTCCAGCCAGGAGCGCGCTACATCTCCAGCATTAGCTTACATCCCCTGGGCAACAATCTCCTCGTCTCCTCCTACGACAAGAGATTGTTGTGGCACGATCTTGATCTTGGCAGCACGCCATACAAAACACTTCGATACCATTCGAAAGCGATTCGACAAGTCAAGTTCCACCCCACGCTACCTCTCTTCGCGGATGCATCTGATGATGGTACGGTGCAAATCTTCCACGGGAAGGTTGTGGGAGACAGTATGGAGAATGCTACCGTTGTGCCGTTGAAGGTATTGAGGGGCCACAAGATCAAGAACGACATTGGAGTGATGGACTTGGAGTGGCATCCTACCGAGGCGTGGCTTGTTACGAGTGGTGCTGATGGAACGGTCAGGTTGTGGACGTAGATGCATGCAAGCGTGTACGAGTAGATTGTTTGAGGCATTAGAGATGGCGTCAAGCCGATTTGGAGGGAAGCTGATGATAAACTTCATCAACGACTGATGGCCTCGCTATCTTCAGGACTGAGTCACGAGCACGATGCTTGAGAGCAGACAGCGCGATTGAATATAGGAGTACAGTACCTCTGGCATGAGCCGAGCTTCGGCCAGCTTTGCGTCATGTACAAAGCAGCGTATAGACTCCAAGCGGGGATGATGGAGCTTTGTTAACAACTTCACTACAGCATCTACATGTACACCACATCCGTCGTAACGATTTCCAAGTAATAGCACCCCATCCTCAACATGCCTTATCCCTCGAAGGCCGAGATCCAAGAAAGAGCCGCCTCGCTCAGCACAGAAGACAACACGCCGTTCTTCAGTCGCGTCTCTCCAGACGTCGTTTGGGATGTAATGGGCACACATCCTGCTGCAGGTCATTGTAGGTCGCATTCACACTGCAGCTCCGTCGTCACTATTTAACCATCTCATCTCGCAGTCACGAGCTTGGGTATGACGCCTCAGCGAGTCCCCAGGATCCACCCTTGCCGCTAAAGTTATGCATAGAGGACTGGAAGAAAGGCGCCCTCGGTGTCGTGAACAAGATACTCAGCGAGCCTCTGAAGCTCAAGGTGATCAATGTTATCGGCGGTGGTGATGAATGGGCAACCGTTGAACTAGAGGCAAATGCCACGTGCAAGAATGGTAGGGCAAGACTTCGCCGATTCTCCCAAATGTGTAGCTGATGACAAGGGCGTAGGTATGGCATATCCCCAGAGGTATGCTTGGATGCTCCGCTTCGACGAAAGTGGTACCGTCGTCCAGGTAAGCCTCTCAACTGATCCCCTGAGACGCAGACCGTGGCTGGCGAGTACCTGTAGGCACGGGCCTATTTGGACTCTGCGCTTGTGCAGAAGGCTGTTGACCAAAACCCCTAGAGCCTGATGAGGCTTCGTGGGGACCGATTAGGGCAGGACCTGACAGCAGGATGCTCTCACGTTCCTTCTCACTACGAGTCGAGCACCGGCGAATGTCACCAATTTCTCCCATTGCAAATCTCTTTGCAGACGTTTTTGCATGGCTCGATTGGTCCAATCGGGCAGATGATGGCTTTCTCTCATGACTCCGGCGTTGTAGCTTCTGCTTCGAGATTCACAGCTATACTGTTCCTACCACCGATAGAGAAGTAGTCAGGCATAGCATGCGACGAAGATCCATTGGTATGGGACATGTCGACTCGACCGCTGGTAGCAGCAACGTCGCTGGCTTTCTGAGAAGTGAGCGTGAAGCTCGTTTTGCTGCCTTCGAGCGCACCGTTGACACTGGCAAACGGTCCATTCTGTCTGTCCATCAGTCCGGCTTCGGTCAATGCCGACTGCAAAGTGTGACCTGAAGCATCGATGCCTACGAGGAAACGCGCCAATTCCTTGCAAAGATCCCAGTCTTGTTCATTGGCTGCACGTCGCAGTAGCTGAGCAAATTCGTGGATTTGAAACGAATCCTGCTCGAAGGCGTGAAGAACAAGCAGATAGCCTGCCGCAGTATTGAGCCTGCCTTGGCCTAGGGCCTGTTCGAAGAGCTCTATGACAGGTGGCAGGTATGAGAACAGCGTCTCCCAGCTGCGGAGCTCCGTTTTGCGAGTGCAATTGACTACGACATCCAGGTATGAGTCGAAGGAAGAGAGGAACGACAGTACTGTCGGTAGTAGTGCAGTCTCTGGCGGCGATGGCCGATTGTCGACCTCCATATCTAAGACATCGTGCAGCAGTACCTCAAGCGCATGTGAGAAGTATGGAAGGTGTTGATACGAGCTTGACAAATGCAAGGCCGCCGGAGAGTTGAACTCCGTCAGGTGATAGCGAAGTAGCTGAGGCAGAAAGAGCTGCGATCTGGGCGCGTGGCGGAAAAAGCTGAAGTTGACATCCCGCCTCTGCACGAGGTCGGACTCGATGCCGGCGACAGTGCCACTGCCGACCAGAGCAGATACTGGAGAGAAATCAAGCGGTATAGTGACAGCAGATGGTAGATCTCGCCCCAACTCGTTTGGGGCACAAGCCAACACATCTTGCACATCGGACCAGACATGAAAGCCAGTCCCGTCAAAGTACCACAGGGAGTCACGTAGGCTGTGTCCGAGATGACCATTGAGTGACAGACCATCGATGGGAGGTGTGACACTTGTCGCTTGAGATCCTTTCAGCGCAGCTGTAGCAGTTGGCGAATCGCGCAGTAGCATGTAGTATTCCACATTGTGAGCTATGACCCGCATGTCATACTTCAGCTCCCCGAGCTCGTTGGTCGACGGTTGGAGCAGGACCAGCTTGCCGTCAACCAGGAAAAGCACCGAAGCTGTGGCGACATCTTGAGAAGGGTCACCGTGCTCAAGCTGATCTTCAGGCAGGATCCAACTGATAGCACGGACTCGTGGAGGAGCTCTGATGATTCCATGAAAGCCAATCTGACCGACCTGAACCAGCCTTGCGGACGAGCTTCCTATCACGATCACGTAGTGCAGCAACGTGTTCTCGTATGTGTATACCAGTAAAGAGTCAGCTCCTGATACCGTAGTTGAGATTGCTGGTGCAGAAAGGGCCTCTACGTGCTGGACCTGAGGGTACTCCAAAGCTTTATCGCGAGAGTAGACGCGGAGTTCGTGACGGTTGCCTACTTCCACAGCGGCGATTAATATGTGCTGGTACCAGCACATGCCGCCTCGTACAGCGAATTCTTGCTCGGCTTGTGGATCTTCAAATGTTCTCCAGCGTCCGCTTGCGACACTATAATGAGCGAGACCTCTTCTGCCAGCCACTGCGACATATTTGCCATCGGGTGACAAGACGGCTAACTTGATTGGCCATTGGCTCATAAGATAATGGTTGGGAATCTGTACACTCTGCCACAGTGAGGACTCTAAGGGCAAGGACGTTGTATCGGCTACTTCATGACCCTTGTAGAGCATGACGCTGTCGCTGGATTGCAGCAAGCCCCGCGAGACGTTCGCAGATGAGAAGCACCCTGTGACGGCATTGCGCGCGATGTCAATTAGCCACAGTCTGTTGTCTCCAATGGGCAAGAGTGCCAATTCCGAGCCACCGCCAACCCAGAATGCATTCCTGATGCCAAGAAGCCACTTTTCGTCGTTGCTCTCTGTCTGCGGACGATCGGCTCCGAAGGTGTTCGCGCAGGGCTTGCCATACACAGTCCATAGAGCCCAGCCATGCTCATAGGCGGCGAACAGACAGTAGCCATCGGGAGAATACGCCAGACTCGTGAGAGGGCCAGTCGTCGCAAGACCCACCGGCAGACGAACCTTGTGTGAGAGCGGTATGTTGCCAGTATAGTCTTTGACAGTGTATATGTCTATGCTGCCATTCGTGCACCCCACAGCTATTAGTGAGAAGCGAGCATTGATTGCGGTTTTGGTGGCCGCAACATCGTCCGTCTCAGGCTCTCGAAAGCAGAATCCCTGAAAGAGGCTTTTTGGGTCGTCGATTTCAGATGATCTGCTTTTTCGACGCTGTACAGCGTAAGCTCGTCCGTCACTGGTGATCCACGTAGCCAGATTCATGGGCCTATCGTGCAGCATTTCGATGACGATCACTTTCTTGCCAACCCACTGCATCCGACTCACAAGTTCGGTGCTTGTTTGCGAGACACCGTTCTCGGCGACCCACCTGATGCATTGCAACGCCGCTGGCTTTTGTGTGGCCACAATGAGCTCGTCTTCTAATGCAAGCGCTCGACTGATGCCTGCGTCGATGCGCATCACCATGCGGAAGCGGACATTCACTTCCCGCATGCCGTCATTCTCGGCAGGGCCCAGGCCAGAGGGTGCTGCACTCGCTCTTCGGAAGTTGGTATAGCCATCTGTGCTCGTGCGTCGCTGGTGTTTCGTGGAGTCCGGAAGTACGGTCTGGTACACACGGGCAGCAGGGTCGGTGGCGAGCGAGTAGGTAATCAAGTAGCCGAGTGCTGTCTGGACCACAATGATCAGGGCGTCGGGGCGAAGGAGAAGCGCCACGTTCGGTCCGTACGACTTGATCGATGGGCCAGATCGTACCACGCCAGCCAAGGCTACAGTAGGCTTGGTCTGCCATATCACCAGCGACGATCGTGTGATGGTGATGAAGACGCTCCCTCCACGCGATATCTTCGCATCCAGTATCTCGCCGTCTGCCAGTGCTGCTGCCCCTCGTGCCTTATCTTGGTCCTGCCTGCCATTTCCAGATGCCCCGCGCTGGCTGCCAGCACTGTGTCCTGCTTCGACATCCCCCTCGCCCTCGAGGCCATCGTGTGAACATGTGAGGCTCGCGTGAGGTATGGCCTGTTTCTGTAGGGAGAAGACGTCTGGCGCTCCAATAGGCCAGTACATGGCTCAAGGAGGTTCTTGTTGACGCAAATGCAAGAGCGACATCGTCTCTCATCCACCTCGTTGCATCATTGCATCCAGCTCCGCTTTGTGGACGCAGTCAGAGTTGAGGACAGGAAGTGGTCAAAAGCAGTGAAGCTCTGCAGGGAAGGTGCGTGTGGCTGCGGCAGCCGCTGACCAGGCGGACAGGGGTTACACGCGCCGCATTGGCATTGCGCATCTCGAGCTAGTGAGCCGCGATCGCCTTTTGCCCTGTGCCAGCCAGCTCTGCTTCCCATATCGACCACATCGGACCAAAGTCCAGCATACACGGACTACAGCACATTGTCGCGATATCGAGAACGCATTGGGGAAACGGAAGCGCCATGGACGACTTTGCCAGTGACACCGACAGCGACTACACAAGCTACTGGCGGGACTGGGTGAGTGCGAATCCTCCTTCCTGTTCGAAGACATGCCAGGTGCTGTGGACGACTGGCCGTCCAGAGATGGTCTTTCCTCGAAAGACGTGTGCTGCTTGTCCCGGAGCTTGGTTCTGATCGGAACGACTTTTCGCAAACTCAACATGTCTCGTGCACCGACATCACACCGGCCTTATGGTAGATAGCAGCACCTGCCGCGAGGATGCCTAATTGCACATTGTACCAAGGCCACCAGTATCCTACCAGGACCACTTTTACTGGTCTCATACCTCGGGCGGATCTGTATTGGATATATGCCCGACGAAAACCACCATCGCCGGGAAGAGAAAGACTGTTTCGGACGATTGTCGCCATTGCGCCTTCATTTTTCGGGAGGCTATATACTAACCTGCTTCGCAGTTCATCTCGTCTCGTGGAAATGAATACTTCTGCGAGATCGACGAAGACTACTTGACGGACCGCTTCAACCTGACTGGGCTCAATACGGAAGTACAGTACTACCAATACGCCCTCGATCTCGTCACGGATGTCTTCGACATGGAAGTTGATGACGACATGCGCGAACAAATTGAGAAGAGTGCGCGGCATCTCTATGGCCTTGTGCACGCCCGATATGTGGTGACTACGCGCGGTCTGGCTAAGATGGTATGCAGTGTGACCCCTTTTTGACTCTTTCATGCCTGCAAACTGATCTTCAAGTAGATGGAGAAATACAAGCAAGGAGTCTTTGGAAAGTGCCCTCGAGTGATATGCGAATCTCAGCATTTACTCCCGATGGGACAGCACGACATACCGAACATGTCCAACGTCAAGCTCTACTGCGCCAGGTGCGAAGACATATACAACCCGAAGTCATCTCGGCACAACTCGATAGACGGCGCCTATTTTGGCACCAGCTTTCACAACATCTTGTTCCAGGTATATCCGGCGTTGATGCCACAAAAGACTCAGCGGCGCTACGAACCACGGATATATGGCTTCCGTGTTCATGCCAGTGCAGCATTAATGCGGTGGCAAGAAGAAGAACGTGAGAAGATGAAGGACCGGCTACGGAAGAGAGCTATCGAGACCGGGTTCGAGGAGGAAGACGAGGGCGAGGAAGAACTGGAGAGCGAGGAGGATGAGATCGACGAGGAGCAAGACGGCATCGACGACATGTTTGAAGGCCAGCCTATGCAGGCAGTATAGTAAAGGGCCAAACTCTCAGGCGCTTACTGCAGCATTTTCACGGCGTTACGAGAGAGCATCAAAGTCATGATACCACGGAGAAGAGACATGGGGGTTTGGCACGGTTGCATATTGCATCAAATATTGATTAGCTACTTCACCGCGGAGGTGTCGACCGCCGATCAACGGTGGTTCCAATTGAGCTACAAGCCGACGCTGGAAACTTTTGTCCATCTATCTCCTTTGCGATCACAGCATTCCTCTTCAAACATGTCAGACAAGCCGAGCACTCCGGCTGCCGAAAATGTGGCGGGTGCAAGCTCCAATCCAGCGACCGCTGGCAATGGCGGGAACAGTGGTGCTTCTAGTGCAGCGCCCAAGAAGCCGCTGCCAGAGCAGAACCCGGCATTTAAGATGATGGGTATGCTGGTCTCTGCTAAAGACATTGTCGAGAGGACACTGACAACGTACCATCTTAGGTCTACCGAGATTCCGCTTGCCATCACGAAATTGGTTAATCTTCTGGTCTGTCATTGGGTCCTTCGCGGGCGCGGTAGTATACGACAGATGGCAGACCAAGCGCATGCGAGAAAAGTGGTGCAACATGGTCGCGCACATCGCGAAAGAGCCCCTGGACACCAAGACGACACCTCGAAAAGTCACCATCTACCTAGAAGCACCACCAGGAGATGGACTGAGGAGTGCACGCGAACACTTCCACACATACATCAAACCAGTACTGGTATCGGCAGCGCTGGACTGGGATGTCGTGGAGGGTCGCAAGGAGGGCGATGTGCGGCACAAGACGGCGGAGAGGATCAGGAAGAGGCGGAAGAGGAACGGTGAGGGTGCGCCTGCGCCTGAGGGCGAGGAAGAGGCGTATACTGTTGAGTCGATAAGGGAGAAAAATGGTGACGTGGATTACCCTGGTGTCGCTGGAGACATTGTGATAGGGAGACATACGTGGAAGGAGTATATCAGGGGTGTGCATGAGGGATATCTTGGTCCGCCGGATATGCCCAAACACATGGAGGCTTGGGAAACACCAGGATGGGATATGGATAGGAACGCTTCTGCACAGACACCATCGCACGATGATGCTGGCAAGGCGGTTTCGGACAGTACTGCGCAGACTTCGACTTCGACTTCGACTTCAGAGTTCGCCGCTGATGCGCAACCTGCTGACGGTGCGCCGGCAAATGCAGACACGAATGGTGTGGAGTCTTTGGAGAAGTTGACGACAGAGACGGAAGAGACGCAAGAGACAGACGAAGACAAGAAGAAGCAAGAGGAGGCAAAGAAGAAAGAGGCAGAGAAGCCAAAAAGACGCTTCCCGCCTTCCTACATCCTCCCTGATGAGTACGAGACAGCGAGCCTATCACCTTCGACGCCTGAGATCATTGGCCCATCAGTAGGCGTGCAACTCCCGCATCTCCTGGGATTCCGCAACACGCCCATCCGCATATACCGCTTCCTCACGAGACGGCGGACACAAGACGACATTGGCCGGCAAGTAGCGACTGCCATACTTGCTTCACACAGACCGTACGATACAGTCGCTGCCAACGATCAGAATAGCGCCTCCGCTGCGGCGCGCGAGATACATGAGCAGGATCAGGTTCTGGACCACGAGGAGAGGGACTGGTGGAAGACTGTTCGCCAACCCCGGAAAGAGCATGAAGAGGATATATGGCTTCAGCCCATGGTTTTGGACGAGCGCATTGCCAGCCGGATGCGAGCTTTCCGGTTGACAGCAGAAGATGAAGACCGTGCGAAGAGGATCGAGTCTGGAGCCGAGAAGGTGGCGACGGACAGCGAGGATAGCGATTGAAGCAGTTGAGGCGGACCGTCGTGCTGTCTACGACTTGAAGTCGTCGACTACGCCAATGTATGGCGGCGATGTTGCACCGCACTGTGAGCGCCTTTGCCGGACTTCGCTGGTCACCGGTCGGAGCCATGATGAGCGCACTTGTCGATGCCGTCCGGTTCCTGTCTACGAAGCAAGGATCCGGGCCTGTAACATATTGTATCTAACATACCACCACTCCTGTATGAACTTTTAGCCATACTGCTGTGCTAAGGGCCCGAACGCAGAATTCGAAGATGCTTCACGGCTGATCTGGAACACCTCGCCAACCCTTTCGAAGGTTCGTGGCTGCTATCACGCACTCAAAAAGCCTTCCCAGAGACGCTGTCGTACTGTCCGAATCATGCTACGCACTTTGCGATCCGCACCCGTGGGTGTGTTTTCATCCCGCTTCTGGATATTCTCAAGCCCTTCACACTTTGAAGCCGTAGTTTCGGCTTCACATTTGTAACATACGCTGTACGGGCATCATTATATCATCGGCACTGCTTCATAGCACCTAGGTGTCTAGGATCATCCTCCTGGACGGAAATTAGATGCACATGTACGTCTTTGCATGTCTTTTGCGAACATTGACGTCGCCCTTCCTCCCGAGAGCACACGACATACGTTACAATCAGTCTTGCGGGCGACAGCGAAGTTGAACGAAGTCGAGCGGAAGTGGAGGATGATATTGCTCTCGCATTGTGGTTACTGCATTGTTGATTCATGGACTGAGTGGGTATCCTCTGGTCCTTTACGGCCGTCATGTAGGGCAGCGCATCGCTGATTCGTCTGCTCGTTTGCCTGCACCGTGCGCGAGGAACTGAACCCTCTCTACCATTCCCACAAGCACCTGCAGATCTCCACAGACGAACTAACCGGCCGGGGCAGACTATCATAGCACAGCCATGCAGCAATATGCTAGGCACCAAGTCGTCTCAAAGAGTACGCTGACCTTTGTTGGCTCGCTCGCACACGTACCGCGCCACCTCTAAGAACGAGCACCAATACTCACCACGCTTACAGGCACGCTCGCACATACGAGGCCACCGATTCGCAAATAACTCCTCAATGGAGGAGGAGCAGTGCTGATATACACCGCGATTCCACCGTCGTTGTGGTGGACCATCTGCGCTCGCCTGCCAGTCTTGGTGCCGGTTCCAACGTCAGCAGTGGAGGAGGTACATGTAGTGGTGGCTTGAGCCTTACCGAAAAGCAGCCTGTGCGAGCCGAACGAAGACCTGGTCATCAAAGACGATATGCACCCAAGACAAGAGCAGGCTGTTTAACGTGCAAGCAAGTCTCTACTTTCACTCCTTGTGCTCTACATCGCATCGCTATACGGGACTGAGCTGATTCTGTGTGCGATCGCACATTCGTTTGGCACACGCCGGGCAGGGGAATGGTCCTTTGCTGAACCTGACTGACTAATGTTCTTTCTGCAGAATACGGCGGGTCAGATGCGACGAGGAGAAGCCGTATTGTCGACGCTGTACAACCACTGGCAGGAAGTGCGACGGATACGCTTCGCCTTTCGAGGGGAACACCAGCAGCCCGGAGCCATTGGCTGCCGCATTGGTCAACGATGTGTCCTGCAATGCTCTTGAACGACGCACTTTCGACTACTTCCGCGCACGCACGGCACCTTGCGTGTCTGGATACTTCCACGACTCGGTATGGGACCGCATAGTGTTGCAACTCAGCTACTCAGAGCCTGCCGCTCGTCACGCTGTCAACGCCCTTGGAGCCCTTCATGAAGAGAGGAACCTTCGGAAGACAGCAACGCTGGAAGGTGTCAATGTGACCGTGCTGAAGAATGGCTTCCCACTTTCGCAGTACTCCAAGGCACTGAAGGGGATGCAAGGATTGCTGAAAACGCCTTCTGTGTGCCTCGACACGGTCTTGCTATGTTCACTGCTCTGTATACATTTTGAAGCTCTCAGAGAGGCCTTTGTACCGGCCTTGATGCATGTGGAGAACGCTATTCAGCTTTTGCACTCAAGCACGACATTTGATGCCAGGAAGGTTCACCCTAGCCTGGTAAGGGCGATTATGCGGATAGACCTGCAAGGTACAATGTATCTTGGGTCGAGAGTACCAGGACTGCCGTTCTACACAGCTGCTACGGACTCCATTCTACCGAATTCTTTCCACGACCTCACACATGCCCGAGACCTGGTCAATACCTGGACAAGCCGGATCTACCATTTTATGAGGACAGTCGCAGATGAATTCAAGTTCCGAGACCCGGGAAATGTTCCCCTCGAACAGATTGCGAAGGCTCAGGAAATGGAGCAGACCTTTCTACAGCTGGATCGTCTCCTATGGTCCTTCATGCACAAGCCCACAGTGAAGCTTACGGTCCGTGAGCAGCATGGTCTAGGAATGCTCCGCAGCCGCGTCAAGATCAACCGCATTCTTTCAGCAACCTGTCTCTACTGCGAAGCAACAATGTTTGACAATTACTTCGAGGACTTCGACGAAATCCTCACAATATGCATGTACATCCTGGCCAGTGACAACGCCGAACGGCGACTCTTCTCCGTCAGCCTAGACGAAGGGCTCATCCACCCCCTGTTCTTCATCGCTACCCATTGTCGCGACGGCCGCATCCGACACCAAGCTCTCGAACAACTTCGAAAACTTCCAGTCCGCAACGGCGTCTGGCACGCAGAAACCACGACACGTACGGCCGAAATCTGCGTTCGCTTCGAAGAAGCCCTCTGCGGTAAAGAAGTCGCCTTGCGCAGCGACATTCCCGAGTGGCGACGTGTCCATAGCGCAGGCTTCAACGGCTGGGATAATGATTCCGATCGACGACAGGTCAAGGTACATCTCAAAACCAGGCCGAACGGGCCAGATGGTGGTTGGCTGGATTCTGAGGCGTACATTGAGTGGCCAGTCGACAGTGTCCGTTTCAAGATCCTTTTCGGCTTGTTGATGAACACGCAGCTCCTCGGGGTATGCCCTACCGCCAAGGGAATTGCTCGCTATTTGCGAGGCAGATGAGCCCGAAGGCTTCAGTATGAGAATTAAGAAGTCGAGATTGCTTTCGTGGCCTTGAGATGATTCTGTATCATCGTGGAAAGTCGTTCGCTGTGATGGACGATGAAAAGCTTCAAGGCACCCACGAGCGTGGCTAGTGGTTCATGGCAGTTTCGGAGGCTATGTGAAAGTTCCAGCAACTGGACTCCTGGAAGAGCTTGCACACATATCTGACCAATATGGAACGATGATGACATGCCGCATTAAACGATTCCAGTCGGAACAACAATGCGAATTTTGCAAGCTCTTTACGGCCGCGTGCTCAACATGTCGACGTCGAAGCTGACATTCAAGCACCAGCCCTACGATGTCAAGGCCCTGGCAACCGACACACTGCTCCTCATCTCGACTAGTCTCAATATCACTTCTCCACGGCCCACTTGACGACATCAACCTATCTGACGCATCAGAGTACATCAACACCAACAACAAGGACACACAACCTCATCCACAACCATGACAGGGCAGGATCTCTACACAACGCTTGAATCTACGGCAACAGACTTCATAACCTCACTGTCGCCTGGCACAGCCGGTAGCAATAACCCAAATCCAGTACAGATCATGTCAAACATGTCCCCGGATTTTCGCAGCGACTTCGGTCATCGCTTCTTCGTCTCGACCAAACCACATCTCCAGGGTCGACACGGTGCCGAGCACTTCGTGAATCGCATGGCGTTCATGGCTGTGAAGCTGGAGACTTGGAAGATTGACACCACGGACGTTGTGGTGGATGAGCGGAAGAAGAGCGTTATGGTGAAAAGTGACTTCCACATGATAGTGAGGGGAGGGAAGGCTGTGGTAAATGAGATAGTGTTTCTGTTGGGGATGGATGAAAGCGGACAGGAAATCGTCAACGCGACTGAGTTTGTGGATGCTGAGGCTGCGTCGGAGATAGCGAGGTTGATGCAAGGCGGAGGGCAATGAAGCAGGATGGAGAGTAGCAAGTACAATTTACGCCACTGTGAAGTGTCCAGGAAGTGCAGAGCGATCAGGCTTATCAGGACAGAGTGCCTCAGTCATCAGACCCCCCGCTCGGCACATGAGTACTCCTTCTACAGCAGCAGCATCACCACAGTATGGAGCTGCATCATGTCGCCACTTCATAAGAAACCTAGTCGGAAAGCACGTTATCAACCACATTGCGTATACCAGAGGTCGGTGTTGCCGATCAACACAACGCCACTCTTACAACAGCAAACTTTCCATTCACCTCGAGATTGACGAGGGTCCAAGCGCCGCAGTCTTGGTGTGTGAGCACAAGATGGGATATCGTGATGGGAGTGCGACTTGCTTCGTCTACGACTGTACTTCCCACCTATTCCACTTCCTCTGCAGGCAGTGCGAGCTCCCACCGGTCTGCAGGGGCTGCAGTACCGTAACATATCGGCAGCGCAAGGTCTTCCACCGGAGATATCCATGGCCAGGCAGCGACTCGTTTGACTTGGAGACCATGTTTGAGGTTGCTGAAGAAGCAGACAAAGCTCCCACCAAAGCGCCGACGAGAGGGTCTGAGAAGGTGCCTAGACAGTATTAGCGCAACGTGAGTGAAATAGTGGCAACAGCAGCGCACAAAACGGATAATCTTGGGCATTGTTGGTTCAATCGTTTAAGCATCTCTTTCGCATGTCCAAATGATCATAGTCTACATTCCGGAAGTTCGTGACGTCTTCTGCTACAGGCAGCCGCGCGCAAGCACAGGGTATTTCCTCCTCTTGTGATAGGTCTAAACTCTTTTTTTCTATCGCTTCATAGCAGTTCCGTCAGATGCCGCTTCTATTGAGCTGCCGGAGCTGGCTGGCCAGCGGCTGGAGCACGGCCGCCACCAGGTTGCGTCCTGCGTCCCCTTCGCGATCGTTAGCCATCGTGTCTTTCTGGAAATATGACATGCACTTACATGATAGTCCTGCTGAAGAACGAAATGCCAATCATGAAAGCCCACGATGGAATCTGCGAGAAGCCCCAGATCACGTAGCCAGCTGGAATTGCAAGGTTGTACTTGGCGAGCGGGCCGTCAAAGGGATGCCAGAAGCCCCCATACGCCTCGGTCTCGAGGTACTTGTCCTGGAGGTGGATGGCGGCGATCTCCGGTGCGGTGACAGTGGTGCGGTTGAGCTTGATGGAGCGCACAGTCGAGGCGGGAGTCGACTGGTCTGCGAGTGGCTGTGGCAGTTGCATGTGAAGGAGCTGTGGTGGGCTGACTGCCCAGGCATGGCACAGTACTCCGCTAAAGGTAAGGTGGGTCAGCCTGAGTGTCTCAAGATAACGGGGCAGAAGCCATGAGCGTCCTGAGCAAGTCTCAGGCGTCTCCACAATGCTTCTATGCCTGGCCTTACTCAGTCTCGCAGTTCAACAGTCCGAGGTTCGGTGGGTTTGGCGAGGCTGCGACCAACGCTACGCTCTCGTTGAAAGCAGTCTCGGCCCTGTTGCACATGCCGAAGCACGTCTTGTTGCCGCCTGTGACGAAGACCTCCCATGTCTCGATGCCCGGTGTTGCGTGAGGCGAGCCTGGCTTGATGAGCTCTTGGAAGTTGTTCAGATCGACTCTGTGGACGTTGAGCTGTGCGATCTTGACGGCGCCCGAGGCGACTGGGTTGGGGATGGAGGCGGACTCGGTGGCGGAGGAGACTGCTGCTGCGACGGATCCGCTGGCCTTTGCGAACCAGCCTTTGGCCTGGTCAATCACGGAGTCGAGCATCGGGAACTGCTGTGCCGCTGCAAGCGGCAGCGCGAGGACGAGGGGAGAGGCGCGCATCGTGTGTATATAGTGTATAGATCGCGTATGATGTCCGGTGTGCGAGTCGTGTAATCTGGGATGCCGATCGCAGTGGTAGTGATGGTGGTGGTGTTTCGGTGGAAAATTGTCCAAGACGCGTCTCCTCGGTCGCGACTCGAGATTAAGGAGCTAAGCCGGGCGTTAGTGTCCAAGTCCTCTCTCAACGCCTTGCTCGGATCTCGGATCCATGGACGTACTGTAGAAGCAAACGATGTATGCTATCAACACAGGACGAAGATGAAATGTTCCAAGGCAGCACAGGAGGGGCACAAGCTCAACGTGACATGCAGGTGGACTTTGGAAGAGGCGACATGCATGGACTGACCCTGCAGCAAGAGAACCAGCTCGGGCCACGCTCCGTCGCTGCGGTCACCCAGCCTGCCATTGGCTGTAGCGGCAAGCAAGGGAAGATAACACTTGTGCACTATCTTGCTGTCGTCGTAGATCTTCGGCTTGGAGACGCTGTTGAACGCGTGGACAAGTAAAGAGCTGTGCTAGGTCTCACGAGATTGACCAGGCAGGCAGGCAATCAAATCATATGCTTTGAGAAGTACTTGAGCTGCTTACAGGTCCATCAATGTAGCATTAGGAAAATACCCTCGTCCCCATCCCCAAAAGCTAGGCCGCCAACACTTCATGGCCGTGAATCTCAGGATCCCCCGTGATATGATCAAAGCACGTTCCACAATGCTGCAACACCAAGCAGTGCCGCCATGCCTGAGGCACCGACGCCAGCATCCTGAGCAGCCATATTGGTTTTGGTGTTGTTCGGAAGAAAGGTCACCGGGGAATAAGGCGGCGTTGGCAAGAGGGTAGCACTGAGACCCACGGCTGTCGGACGAACGCCATGTGTACCGTTGGCCTTGTGTGGAAGCTTTGGCGCTGCTTGGCCATCCTGCGATGCACTCACGGTCGAGTTGTCGGTGTGAGTTTCACGTTGAGACGGTCCTTCAGCAAGGTTGCACGTCGTCAAGCAATGGACCGCTGCGTCGAGAGAGTCCATCGTGCCTGTTCTCGGGTATTTCTTGTTGCAGAATTTCTGTTTTGTGTCAGTAATGGTTGGCAGACGGTGAAAACGATACATACGCAGCACTCGCTGGAGACATCTGCCGAGAGCTGAGCCACGAGACATTGGTTCTCCCGGTTTTGTGCAAAACCCCACGCAGTGTTTCCGGTTCTCGACGTCGACGAAAGACTGGCCGGGAAACCTCGCACGGCACTTTTCCTGACTTCAGTGAGCGTTGAATCATTAGACGACAAGGACCGTTCATACCGCGCAACTCTGGTCGTCGGCTACCGAGAGTGTAGCCATGCTCGCGGCGAGGAAGAGAACGCAGAGCGCCATCCTCAACGCCATGTTGAAGATCTGCTTTTCTTTTGATGATGATGATGTTCTTATTGTTGTTGAGTTTATGTGTATATTCGGAAACATTCGAAAGAAATGTCGAGGGAACCACCACGTTCTCTACTTGCCTCTGTCAACAGCATTGTCACTACCGTTGTTGTATTATGCATCGATACTTCTTTCGTGATTGTCCTTGCCACGCGAAAAAGCATGGTTGGGGCAATCGCATGTGCACCTATATTATATTGGCCGACTCACATGGCCGCTGCCTCAAGGTACAGTGACTGGCCGTAGTGATGAAGGAACATTGTAGTCAGAAGCGAACATTCAACGAGGCAAGTCAGGACCATAGATCAGCAAACCTTCGTAATGCGTAATCGTAACATAATTACGTAATTCGTAATGGAAATAATACATCGTAATCGCAACGTAAAGGCCGTTAGGTAACAGAAATCCCCCGTAAACGTAATAGTAACGTAATATAAATTACGTTACTATTACTTAAAGTAATACTTAAAGTAATAAGTAATAGAAATATACTATATACATAACGTGCTTCACCACCGAGCGGGCCACACCACCGAGCGGGCTACTTTTGCCAAGAACTGTACCACTTCTACTTTAATTACGACGGTATCTTAATACGACGACATCCTATAGAATCGTTACTAGGAGGACAATTCCTCTTCAGATTCTTCGCTATCTAGCGAGTCTACTTAATAGGTACGTACGTTATGCCCCGACTCGCTATATCGCTTATAGCGTCGTAGCCTTAGTACTAGCCGAACACTATCTAGCGACTCTCTACTTACTTCCTACCTCCTAGTATCCTCTAGAGGTATTAATTACGACGCCTTATCGAAGGTTAGAGATCCTCTAGACTGAATATACTTACGCTTTTGTGCTTTCGGCTATATAAGGGCCTCGTTAGACTTGCGTAGCTTACTAATCTCGCTTCGTATAAGAGCTATCTAATACGCTATCTCTCTACTCCCTCTCTATTACCCTATTAAACGACCTTCCTCTTTCTACTACGCCTTTCTAAACCCGTAACGACGCTCTAAGACGTAATGACACCTATTATAAACCCTATCTCGTCGAAGTTATAGGTGTCCTAGTTAAGGATACTATACTTCTCTTTTATATTACGTATAAGGAAGAACTACTTCTCGATAACGTCTAGATCATCTATTAGGGCTCGCTAACGATCGTATCTACGTATTATACGAACCTTTAGCTTACGATACTACCTAATAAACCTATCTATCTAATTAAGACTAGCGGGCTTAAGACCCTTCTCTTATAGTAATAAATTAGCTATTACTCGTATACTAGCCTTTAATAGCGGGAAACTTCTAAGATCTTATTACGGCCGCTCCGTAAGTAAAGGATTCAAATCTGATCACGTGATCCCTAGTCACGTGACTCTGATGACTAAGCTCGGCCCGATGTCGACGCCCGACACCTCGGCCCTTAAGTATAGGCCTCGTTCTTAGACTCTCTTCTCTCTTTAGCTATCGACTTCGTTAATACTATACCCTTATACTCTCGTACTATAGTCTCGTAATACTTCGATAGCTTATATTAAGGACGCTACTATATTTAGCGCCGCTTAAGACTCTAGAAATCGCGACATTACGACTCCTCGAAATCCCCGACTTATACTAGCGTAAAAGTAGCGTAGTACTCTCTCTTCCTCCCTAGATTAAGACGCTAACAAGGCGTATTACTATATTATAGCTAGGCTATAGGGTACCGGTAGCCCTAGCGGCGGCGGCGGCGCGAATACTTAACGTATCGAGCGCCGCGCGCGACTAACTTAAAACTTAGAACTTTCTACGCGATCCGATTAGTATACCTAGTCCGACGACACCGTCCTACTAGATCCCTTTACTAAGTACGCTAATAAGGAACGCGCGGTTCTTAATAGGCTCCTAGAAGAGGAGGAAGGAGAGGATACCTAACCCGAAATTATAGACACTTTTAACCTTATAGTATTACTCTACGAGGGCGATATTATAGACCACCTCGATAAGAATAGGTTAATAAACAATACTCGTAAGGACTTTACTATTGACTATATAGACGACCGCGGTCGTACCGGGATATACCGTATCCTACTCGACTAACTACGGTTACTTAACGCGACTTAGTTTTACGACTACGTCTAGAACTAACTAGAGGCAATTACCTACGCCCTTCGTAAACTCGAGGCTAATCACCGCTAAGCTATTCTAGATAGGGCGGCGCTATATTAAGCTAACGAGCTAAATAAGAAGAAGTTCGAGGAAGTATATACCGAACTATAATATACGGAAAAGTATAAGTAGGAATATAAGTAGGACCTAGAACAAGCTAATAAGGACCTTATAAAGGCTAACTAGGACGTTACTAAGTATAGGAAGCAGGCTGATAACTAGTATAGCTCTACTAAGAGAGCCGAAAAGGAGGTCGATATATTTAAAGTTAAAGTCGCTAAACTAGAAACACTCGTACCGGACGACTCCGCCCCTACGACTACCGACGTAGTAGGGCTATAGTAGACTATCGCTACGCTTAAATAGGATCTTGAGGAAGCTAAGCGTAGCCGTACTACCGAGAAACCTAAGGAGCGTAGCGCCCGCTCCCTCTCCGAGTTACGAGGTCGACGCGGCGATAGACTAGCTAAAAAGCCCGCCGAATAACCCGCTACAAAGCCTACGCGGAAGTAACGTAAGGAGCGATTCGCTAATAACTCCTCTGACCCCGATTCCTCCGACTCGTCCTTAGACTCTAATTCCGATTTCGAAGAGCGTCCGCGCCGTAAGAGTAAGGGTAAGGACAAGAGATCGAGAAAGAGATAAGAGACTATTATCGTCGACGACGACGACTTCGAGACTATAGACAGTAGCGTAGATATCGTACGCTATAACCTAACTATAGTAGAAGACTTTAAGACGAGTTCCCGTATCGAAGTACCTAAGCCTAAATTCTTAGTAGAGAATATAGGTAGTAAAGACTCGCCGATACTTAATAAGTAGACTACTTAACTTAGTAATAAGCCTGCCGCTTCTATCTTTAAGGACGTGCTATCCGCCCTACGTTTCGTATAAGAAACTACTATAGGGTTAGTATACTCTATACTCCGTAACTATATTCTCTAGAAGATCGTCTTCTCTAAGGTTCCCTCCGCGAGCCGGCTATTTAAGAGCGTAAAGAAATGCCTACGTTTCCTAGACAAGAACTTCGGCGACTATAATCCCGAGGGTACCGCGCGTAATAATATAGACGCGCTTAAGATAGTAGAGAATAACAAGTTCTCCGAGTTCTATACTAAGTTCTAACGTAAGCGCGCCTAGCTCCTATAAGGCGCGAGCCGTAAGTACGAGGTTATCGAGCTTAAGAAGAAGCTAATCTTAAAGTACCGTAATCGACTAGTCGTACTACCTAACGCGAAGTCGGTTAAGGAGTGTTAAGATGTAGCATCTCAAAGGGAGTCAACAATCAGGAAGTGATCTGGCAGCCTGAGGCATCCACAATGACTCAGCTTGTAGGGAGATACCTTCTCTCCCCTTTAGCTTAGATAGACATCCAACACAATCAACATATTGGTTCCTGATATATTGCTGCATGCTCGTGCTATTAGTCAGTTGAAGATTGATCTCTTACTCCACTCCGCTGCCATCCACCCGTACCTGTTCAACAGGTTATGAGCCCGGGTTTGTGCAGGAATAAGAGCAACCTATATCAGTACAGGTTACTTGTATCCCTTGCTATCGTAGCAGAAAACATCTGGGAATCAGAAGTCTACCCCGTCTATCCTATCAAGGAGCTTAGTTCGATACTAAGTGATAGGTAACCCAGACAAGGACTCTGTGCGGCTTACTCAAAGCCAATACCTTGAAGATACTCTGTAGGCAGAACTGCATCGAGATACTATCAAGAAGGACTTCAAGTAAGTCATTTGAAGCTCTGCTAGGAGAGACAGACCTGTGTCCTAGCCCCGAGACCTCACACCGCTCCTTCTTTACTTTACCAAGCAGGCCTTGGTATCCACACCTACGAACTTTCCCATTCTACACCAGAAGCCTCAGCAGGATCTGAGCCACCACCTTGGAACATACACACCTTGTTTCATTACATCCAATTTATTATGGATTCATACCAAGAGAAGACAGAGGAGAAGGGAGGCAAAATCCCAATTCTTGGGAGGGACAATTGGAAGAGATGGTTCAACCTTCAGAGATACAAGATGGAGAGCCAATCAGCATTCTTTGCAATTGATGACCTAATGGAAGTGTCTTTTGACAACATCAAGGGCAAGACTCTGAAACTCCAAGAAGAGGCTACAACCAAAGAGATCCTCAATACGCCAACATGGACAAGACACAATGCAGTATGCAACTTCAGTATCCTTAGTAGGATCACAGAAGAAGATGAATTTGAGCTTGAGGGCTCATGTGAATCTGGAAGAGCTGCTGAGAAGTGGGTGTATCTCTGGAACAAGTATAGCCAGGTGCTACCAACCCATGCACATGAGCTCACAAAGCAATTTGTGACCTTTGAGATGAGTGAAGAGTTCACCATCAGATCTGCATGGACACACCTGGTTTCTCTTGGAAAAAGGATTGCTGATGTTGACCCAGAGGGTCAGCATTACAGGAAAGCTGATGTGAGGATGACCCAGCTCTTAAGCTCACTGCCACCTGACTACCATGTAGCCAGGGATACTATCATGGCTCAGCCAAAGATGGATCATGAAAGGACCTTAAAGATCCTTGAAGCTCAAGAAGCCAGGTTGGATCCCTCTAAGGCTGAGTATGGCATGGCAGCCACCTGGGTCAAGCCCTCAGGTCTAGCAAGACCACTCTCCTGCCTTCTCTGTGAGAAGGATCATCTGATCAAGGACTGCCCTAGTTTGCCTGAGGCAAGAAAGGTCCTTAGATCTCATTCCCAACCACCATCTTCCCAGAATACAACACATGTCAAGAAGAAGAGAACTCCACCACCCACTTCAAGGAGGACACCAAGAGAGAAGTCCTCTATGGAAGAACTTAAGAAAATGGTGAAGAAACTCAGCTCTGACATGCTGTCACTCCAGAAGAACCAGGCCCAGTCTTATACCTCTAAAGCAAAGAAGACTGGAAAAGGTTTCTCCGCCCAAGAGTCACCATGCAGCTCATCCCCAGAGACAATGTCTGATGATGATGAGTATGATGAAGTGGCTCACTCAACTGCAGAAGTCCAAGGCAAGTTCCCCTCGTCAGAGTGGTTACTTGACTCCTGTGCTTCATCCCATATGACTGACCAAAGCTGCCTCTTTAGATCTATGACTCCCTTGACAAGGAAGAAATGGATCAAAGTGGGAGGTGGGTTTTTATTGGCCACTCATATTGGGAATGCAGAGATGAGTGGGAGAGCTGGCAGAAAAGTTGTTTTGGAAGATGTCCTGCTTGTACCCAAGCTAGGAGTGAACCTGGTTTCATGGAACCAGTTTAGCAAGCAGTTTGGTGTGCAACCTCCATCATTTTCTCTTGTTTCCCCCTCTGGTGAGACTGTTGTCCAGACAAAGCTCCTTGGGGGGGTTCCATTCATTGATGAGATTTCTCCTCTCCTACAAGAACGGGCACATTACTCATCATGTGCACCACCAATGGAGAATGCCTTTGTGACTGCTCAATCAGAGACCGACCTGAAGCAGTGGGAGCTTTGGCATAGAAGATTTGCACACTTTGGGAAGAATTTGCTCCAGAATCTTCACAAGGTAACAGACTTGAAAGAACCCATTCCTATCCCTAAGGATGGCTTTCACCAGTGCAGAGTATGCTCAATAGCAAAGATGAAGAAGTACAAAGGCAAAGTTACAGAGAGAAGACCTGAAAGACTTGCCCTTGTATCTATTGACATATGTGGCCCACTACCAATCTCAAGACTAGGATTCAAATACTGGCTTGAGATTGTTGACAACTTCTCTAGGAAGAAGTGGACCTTTCCTCTTAGGAAAAGAGAAGATGCTCCAGTTGCTCTCCAGAACTGGAAGATCAAAGCAGAGAGGAAATCATCAGCGCAGCTGAAAGCAGTAAGACTTGACAATGCAAAAGAACTTATTGCATTAGTGAAGCAGTGGGAGAAGGATTTGGGGATTGGGCTCGAGCCGACTGAGGCATACAACTCTCTACAGAATGGACCAGTTGAGAGGTCAATACAAACCTCAGAGGACTCTATAAGGGCAATGCTTGAAGAGGCTAAAATGCCGGTTGAATTTTGGCCTGAAGCACTAGAGGCCCAAACTTATATGAGGAACAAACTGCCAAATGGCCCAGATTACGATGGGTTCAAGGTTTCACCAGATGAGGCTTTTGATGGTATCAAACCGACCATCAACCATTTGAAAGTTTGGGGATGCAAAGCTGTTGTCTATATGGACACAAGATCCCAACCTCAATGGGCAAGAAGTGACAAGCTAATGAATAGGGGTAAAGAAGCAGTGTTTATTGGGTATGTTGAAAACACAGCTAAAGCCTGGCTCTTTTGGGAACCAGACATGAGAGCTGTTAAACAACACACACATGCAGACTTCTTTGAGGACCAGCCTGGAGGTGATATGGGTCTCAATGTTCCAACATTGAATCTACCAAGCAGTGCACCAGCTAGGAAGCCCTTAGGAAGGCCGAGGAAGAACGTATCCTTAGGACAATCTACCCACCATTCAGGCGTCCATCAGAGCCCCCCCGAAATAGATCAGCCAATTGAGAGCCCTAAAGTCGCTCAGCCGAGAAAGCTGTTTGTGCAACTTCCCCAGCCTCCGGAGAACGTAGGGGAATTTCAGAAAATCGATCAGCCAATTGAGAGAAGCTCCCTAGATCCCCAGGAAATAGACGTTACTAGGTCACAAGTGACGGTCCCTAAATCATCCCTTGGAAAGAGAAAGGCTGACTATGATGTTGAGGGCTATGACATGAAACAGAAAGCCCCAAGATCCATGGTCCCTAAGCCCGAACTAACCACTGAAGTGGGAGAAGCAATGGACCTCTCAGAGAACCTTGCTGCTTTTCACCAAGCTTTCTTTGCAGCCATGCAATCAGTGGACAGTTCAATACCATGGGATAGCGAATTCCTGGAAGAAGTTGAGGAAATGGCCTTTGCAGCAACTGTAGAAGCCATTGCATACAAGCAAGAGGTCCCAATTCCAAAATCCTACAAGGATGCTGTGAATGACAAGAAATGGGGACATCTTTGGAAGGAAGCAATCCAAAAGGAACTAGATGCTCTACAGAGTAACAACACCTGGGAAAATTCTGTTCCACCAAAAGGAGCAAATCTGGTTACATCAAGATGGGTCTTTGATATTAAGAGAAGCATTAGTGGAGCTATTGAAAAGTTCAAGGCTAGACTAGTTGCAAGGGGCTTCTCACAGAAGTTTGGTGTTGACTTTATGGAGACATTTGCACCTACAGTAAGACAGGACACCCTTAGGGTGTTTATGGCTATTGTGTGTAAGAAGGATCTTCATCTTCACCAAGTGGATGTGAACAATGCATTCACAGAAAGCACCCTCCATGAAGACATCTTCATGTTACCACCACCAGGAGTTGAGCTTCCACCAAACATGGTGTTCAAAATCCTCAAAAGCTTGTATGGACTTAAGCAAGCAGCTAGAGATTGGAATCAACTCTGTGTGTCAAAGCTCAGAGAGATTGGATTCACACAGTCAGAAGTGGATCCATGCCTACTTATCCATAAGAAGAGGGAGATCATAATCCTTATACATGTGGATGACATTCCAATTGCTGCACCAAAGTTGACAGATGTTCTCTGGTTCAAAAGAGAACTTGGCAAGATCTTCAAGATCAAAGATCTAGGTGAACCTGAAAAGATCCTTGGCATGAGAGTCACAAGGGACAGGAAGAGAGGAATCCTGAAACTTGACCAAGGACACTTTGTTAGGGACAGCCTAGCCAAGATGGGAATGAACCATGAGAAGGCAGCACCTACACACTCACCCATGGACAGCTATGAGGCCCTCAAACCTTCAAGCCACATGGATGAGAGGTGTGACAAGGCAGAGTACCAGAGTATTAATGGTACTTGGATGTGGCCAGCAACAATCACAAGGCCAGACATTGCTTTTGCCCTAGGAAGGATGAGCTCATTTGTGAGTGACCCATCCACCTACCACATGAAGGCTTTGAAGAAGATCACTAGGTACCTAAGATCATACCCTGATCTAGGACTTCAGTTCTCAAAGTCTGGAAAAGGACACCTTATTGGATACTGTGATTCTGATTATGCAATGGACAAAGCAGACAGAGTCTCAATCCTTGGGTATGTCTTCTTCCTCTGTGGGGCACCAGTTTCTTGGATGAGCAAGAAGCAAAAGTCTGTAGCAACATCCACAATGGAGGCTGAATACATGGCTATGAATGCATGTGCGAAGCAGTCCCAATTCCTAGCTTCACTGCTGAGGGAAATGGATTGTCCAGAGTTAGTGGGAGACTGTTCCCATCAACCAAGAATCACTGGAAACCAGGAGACTGTATCAAATTTGAGACCAGTCCAATTAAGAGGTGACAATCAAGCTGCCCTCACCCTAGTGAAAGATGCACATGTTCATGACAAGTCGAAGCACATTGACATTGCCTATAACGCTGTTAGGAAACTTTGGTGGAGGAGGCTTATTGCTGTTGAGTACACCCCAACCTCTGAGATGGTTGCAGACGGGTTTACAAAACCAAAGACTGGTCCACACTTCCAGAGGTTTGTAAGCCAGCTGAACCTGTCATAAAAAGGTCCAAGTACTATTGACAGGAAGTGAGCAGACTGTAACCTCCCATACGAGATGAGTGGGAGTGTTAAGATGTAGCATCTCAAAGGGAGTCAACAATCAGGAAGTGATCTGGCAGCCTGAGGCATCCACAATGACTCAGCTTGTAGGGAGATACCTTCTCTCCCCTTTAGCTTAGATAGACATCCAACACAATCAACATATTGGTTCCTGATATATTGCTGCATGCTCGTGCTATTAGTCAGTTGAAGATTGATCTCTTACTCCACTCCGCTGCCATCCACCCGTACCTGTTCAACAAGGAGCTTACTTAGTAATACTACCGCCTAGAGAGCGAGCTAGCTTAACTTAAACACGACCTACTACGTACTAAGAACGACGAGAAGAAGGACAAGAAGACGACTATACCTAAGGGTAACGGTACGGTATCGGTACCTCCTATAGTAGGGTAGATTATACTACCGATACTCCCTTTAGATAACGGCGTACCTCTCGGCCGCTCTCCTTATACTAATTAGCCGCTCCCTCCGTAGAAGGACCGCCCTAATTAGTATACGAACCTTATATAACTTACTTAAGATTAGCGTACTTAGATTATTACTAGCGGTAGCTACCTACGCTACCGGGGTACCGGCTACGTCTTAGGCGCCGCCGGCTACCTACTTGACCTATACGAGCGTCCTAAGAAGAAGGCTAATAATAACGGCCTTACGGTTACTAAAGTACCGGCGGGAAATACCTAAGCTATTATTTAAGCGTAATAGATAATAGTCCGCCTTAGGAAGTCTTATACCCTTATAAACCTTATAAATATACCCGTACCGTATAGGCGTTTTCCTTATAAGCACGAGCGAGCACGCCCTCTTCTATAGAAGTAGATAAAGGACCCGAAGTCTCGTATTACTTTATAGTAGAGGGTAGGGCAAATAGAATATATATATATACCTTCCTTAATAATAGTACTAACTCTAAACTCGTAAACACTTCCTTTATATAAAAACATAAATTCCCGCTCTACGATATTAAGCCCTTTACGCTAGGCCTAGGTAATAGCTCCTAAGTACTAATAATTATTACTAAAGCTATAAACATTAAACTGAACCTTTAAGGCTATATTAAGACGGTCAAAACCCTAGTTACCGATAGCTACTATAATATAGTCCTATTACGGGTAGCCCGCGACCCCTTACTATAGCTACGTCGGCCCGGCTAAACCGCGGACCTTCCGTATCGGGTTAGCGCGGCTTAGCTTTACTTTATAACTTCGCCGCGCCTCGCGCTCCTCTTTCGTAGCTTCGTAGAACAATAACTATCTCGTTCGGACCCTATAGTACGCGCGCCCTTATAGTTTGTTCTACTACCCTACCTAGATCGCGGATCTAGGTAAGGGACGCGTAATAATAGGAATAGATAGAACCGTAGAACTCGAGAACGCGTAGAGTCGTATTAGAATATAGAACACGGTAAGGCGTATAGCGCGTAGATACCTAGAGAACGTAACGCGGCGATATTATTAGTAGGTAGTCGCGCGCTCGTAGATAGTTAGGATATAGGCACCGTTACGCCTCCCCCGAACCTAGATAATATAACTTTATAAATAACGAACGGCGGTATACTACCGCTACCTAAGCCTAAGGGCAAAAGTAAGTAGCGTATATCTCTTTTCCCCGACCTCTCCTCTTTTCCTTAGAGTTAGACATAGGACAATAACCGGCGGGTTATAGTAGACACCGGTATCGCGCTATAATAAGAGATTAATAAAGCTTACTAGAATGCCTTCGAGCGAGAAGAAGGTAGTAAGATTGACTTTATAGAACTGTTCGAGTTCAAGCTCGAAGAGAACCTAGGCGGCGACCTAGACGAGGTATATCTATTACTCGACAAAGTAGAACACATTCTCGTATTCGAATACTAGAATATCACCCTAGATAACCTTACGACCCTTATATCCTAATACCCGAAGACTACCTACGACTTCGTACTATAAGTAGTTAACACGGCGATTACTAAGGGTAGACAACTCGATATAATAGAGCGAGCTAACGACCTTTAGAACACCTAGTATACTACGCTATATACCGAATACGACCGTATCTATAAGATACTACGAAGTGAAGAGCTTGTTATATAGAAAATAGTAGTAGATCTTAAGAGTAAGAAGGATTACGACCTAGCTAAGTTATAAGAGCTAGAGAAGAAATATAAGGAAGCTAATAACCTATATAAGCAGTTTAGCGAGATCTACGAGAAGGAGAAGAAGAAGGCATAAGATGCTAAGGCAAAGAACTAGGCCCTATAACAAGAAGTCAATAACCTAAAGGCTCGGCTTAAGGTAGGAGACACTATATAGAACGGAGGTAGGGGCCGCTTAGGCCGCCGACCCTCTCGTTCCCGCCTACGCGAGACCTTACTCGAGTAGCTAATACGTAAGTATCGCGAAGCTACTAGTAGAGGTAGCGGTAGCGGTAGTAGTAATAACGATAGAGACGACGATAACCGTAGTAATAATAGCCGAGGACGTAATAACGACCGTCCGTAACTAGGACCTAATAATAGTCGTGACTCGAGAATACGTAACACCCGTACCTAGATACTACTAGTTAACCTTCTAGAACGTCTCTTTACTATTGACCGTACCCTTACTCGCGGTATAGAGATCGGTAAGGGTGTGCCTAATTCTAAGTACTTTAAGAACGATAACGACCCTAATTTCGATAGCTAGTATAGTAGTGTTCTCCTAAAGCTAACTATAGTAACCTTCCGTACTAAGGTAGATAGTCTACGCTTCGTATATAGATAGACGTAAGGTAATCCTTAGCGAAGTATTAAGCCGAGGATCCCTATACCTAGATAGTAGTCCTTTAATAAGTTTAAGACTATAACGGTTTATAGTCGTGTTAATATAAAGTAGCTAGGAACGTAGGAAAGAGGAGCGCGAGGTGCGCCGAGGCTATATATAAGCCGAGGTACTACGCTAGTACGCGCGCTCACGTGACCTACGTACTAGCTAGACATTCGCTAGGCCTAGGGCCGTGACACTACCCCCCCTTCAAAATCGCGCTTAGTCCCTTAAGCTCGTAGTATAGCCGCTATAAACGCGGCGTCATCCTCTATATTATTTTCTATACCGTATTAACGTATATCTAGTACTTACCTACTAATAGTCATCTTTCTTAAAGTAGCCGCCTACGGCCTATTATAAGTACTAGTATTAGGTTCGTAATACGTAACTACCGGAAGAGCTATAGGCACCTACGCGAATAACTTACGTAGCCTACCTATAGTTACCGGGTTAGGCGTAACTATTAACGAAGCGTTTACGGCTAAAGCGTTTATTACTTCGCCGATCATAACGTCTTTAGGTATATCCTTATTAGGAATCTACCCTAGTAGCGGCGTAAAGTTAGCTAGCCTGTCCTTCGTAGGGTAGTTATAGTAGAAGTCCGCGATAGAGGCGGTAGTAGTATCTATTAACTCCTTAGCGGGCTCCTAGGTAGGCTTACTATGACCTACCTATTATATAAGGTATTTATACCTTCGTTACTTCCTCCTACCGCGTAGCGCTAGGCCTAGCGGCAATGTGCTCTTTACGTTAAGCACTATATCTAGAAGCTAATACGTGTTTATGTCTCCGTTATTATCTTCTACCTCGATCGGGGCCGGAGGTAGCTATACTTGTCCTAGTATTAGTACGTATATAGGTATTAGTAAGTTAGCGTAAAAGCCGTTATAGAGGTTACTTAGGAATTAAGGGAGGTCTAGGCGGTACGTGTCGTGTAGTAGCACCTTAGTAACTACGTATAGTCTAGTATAGCGGTAATTAAGCTTCTTTAATAGGCGCTTAGTACGCCGGTTACGTGTACTAAGGTGTACTAGGTCTCTGACTTCGTACCGTAGTATAATCGTTCTATACTTATTAGTATATTTAGCTTACGATACTTATACTATTACTATAGAGTCTCGTAGCTTTTACCTAAGGTCTGTTATACGTTATACGAATATATTTATAGACTCTACGTCTAATCGCTATTTATACGGAAGTAGTTATATAGGGAGATTAAGTTCAGTATCTATATAACGTAGGTTCTTACTAATGTTCGCTATAAAAGGACTTACGCTAGTCGTTTTAGAGACGTAGTCGTTTGTAGTAAACTCTGTAAGTAGGAGCTAATCTAGCTAGTTATCCTAAGCGTAACTAGTAAACGTACGTAGGTACTGTTCTATTATCTTATTAGTATTCTCGCTTTAACTATTAGTCTTAGGGTAATAGCCGGTTAAGATCTTACGCTTAATTTATAGTAACTCGTAGAGGCGTCCCTAGAAGGCTAATACCTATTAAGGACTACGATCCGACGTAATTATCTTTAGTAGACTATATCGGGAGAAGATATACTTTACGTAGATATATACGATATACTCCGCTATTATTTCTAATACTAGAATATAATACCGCTCCTTACCTAAACGGTCTATAACTATTAGTACGTTCTTATAGTACTGACTATCTACTATATACTTGGCCCTTAGTAGTTTGATAGCGAAGTCTAAGGCAACGTCGTCCTACGTGTCGAATAGGACTAGTAGTAGAGCAAGTAGTCTATATTAAGGTTTGTTAATACTACGGCTATTACGGTATATACGGTATACTCGTACGAAAGATCTAATAAACCGTGTCATTCGTAGCTATATATATATATATTATTCATTAAGCTATTATAGTGCCTCCTAGCCTATATAGCTATTCTACGTACTTCTATCTTTCGAAGGGGAAACCGCTCGCGGTAAAAACCCCTCTCCTCTCCTATACTACTATTGTCCGTTATTTGCCTTCCCGCTTTCCTTATAAAGGGTATACTAGTATTATAGGCCTGCCCTAATAACTACCTTGTCTATATCCCCTTAGTCTCCCTCCTCTTCTCTATCTACTCCTCCGTCTTATTCTTCGACTTCGGATACGCTTAGCCGTAGGATTTAGCTAGCGCTAATAGATAAGAAGTGTTCTAGTTTAAGTAGTATACGATTCTACTATACGTACCGCGGATCTGCTTTGTTATATAGAATCGCGTTCTATAAACGTCTAGTTAGGCTGTCTAGTTTAGCTCCTTAAACACCTAGACGATATATAATCTTAAAGAAGAATTATAAGAGGAACTCGGCCTATCTTACTTATCGTCTATTTAGTTACTTAGAGGTCATAAAGTATTCGAGGTTCTTATAGTCGCAATATACTAGTACTAGGTAGCCGCTTAGATAAGTAAAGTTCTTAAAGTCTAGTTTGTCGATATCGCTAGCTATACGTTCGGGCTTCTACTCTTTAAATACTTTGACGATAGCAAGTAGTTCCTTGTTATAAATGTCGTAATTGTACTCCTACGGGCTTATCTTCTTAGATAGGTATACGATTGGCCTTAGGATGTTGTCCTTATCGTATTGCGATAGGACCGTAGCCGTAACAAAGTCACTCGTATCCGTTTTAAGTACTATTCTACGTCCTAGGACAAACATCGCTAATATAGTGCCTTTAGTATCGGTAAAAGCTTACTTTAGTCCGTCTAATACCTTCTAATATTCCTCTATCTATTGCTAAGGGCAGTCCTTCTTAGTCAGCTTTACTATAGGTAATACTATCTTGCTATAGTCCTTAATAAAGCGCCGATAGAACCCGGAGAACCTATTAAACGTAAGGACATCTTTTACGTTTACTAGTATTCCCTATTCCCTTATAGCTTATACCTTAGCTAGATCTATTAAGACTCCGTCCTTACCGATAATAAGGCCTAGGTATTAAGTAGATTAGGTATAAGACTTATATTTAGTAATGTCGAGTTGTAGGCCGGCTTTACTACATTTACGAAGTACCTTCTTAACATACTCTATATGCTCCTTAAGAGTGTCGCTAAAGATAAGTATATTATCTAGGTATACCGACTTAAAGTCGTTAAGGAACTCTCGTAGTGTGTCGTTAATATAAGACTAGAAAGTACTAGGGGTATTATATAACCCGAATAGCAATACTAGGCATTCAAACTGTCTATATTATATTATAAATACGGTCAGCCATTCGGAGCCCTCTACTATTCTAATACGATTAAAAGCGGCAATGATATCTAGCTTAGTAAAGTACTTCTCGCTAGTGATACGATTAAGTATGTCTTATATCAAGGGTATAGGATACCTAGACTTGATCGTGCATTTGTTAACTTGTCTATAGTCAATATAGACTCTTAATCCACCTCCTAGTTTCTTAATAATAAGTACGGGTAATAAAGTATCTACTCTACCTTCGTATCTACGAATACCCTTCTAAGCTAACTACTCTTAGACCTAGTACGCGATGACTTTGTCCTCCTAGTTTAACATCCGGTAGGGCCTACTAAAAGGCGGTATAGTTCCTAGCTTCAGCTTGATCTTGTAGTTAATACTAGGCCTATGTAGTAGAAGCTCCTTCGTATCTTATCTAGAGAAGCAATATGCGAATTCGTAATATATAGGGAGAAGGTAGTCCTTTAGATCGATAGTCTCCTCCTTCTTACGTATAAATTTGTCTATATCGGCTTGTATATAGATAGATAGATAGATAAATTATTCATTCGCCTGTTTTAGTACCCTATAGCCTATGCAGGTCTCTCGCTATTTAGGTCTATTTGTGTAGGTAGGAAACCCGATTAACGGATGAAAACCTCCTCGTCTTTGCCCTCCTCGTTCTTTCCTGTCTTGTCCTTTCGTTCTCCTTCCTTTAGGGTACGCTAGTGTTATAGTTGTTACCCTATAACTCCCTTGCCCGTAACCCTAGTGATGTCCTCCTCTCGATTCCCTTTCTCCCTTCTGTTTCCCCGGCTCTTCTCTCTCTCTCCCTCCTCTCTATCCACCTTTCCGTTTCTACTGCTAGGGAGAATTGCTCTAGGTAGTCCTCGTTAAGGATCCATCTTGTCACTCTCCTTATATCTTGTCTGTCCTAGATAATGGCCTAGTATTGCCTATCTCTTGCCTTCGCCCTCTACTAGCTTCTCCCTTTTACCCACTTAGTACAGTTCAGCACTATGTGCTCCGGGTTTTAGGATAGGTAGCTATAGGGGCAACGTTTGGAATCGTATCCTAGGACTCTTCTTTAGTGCAAGTATGCTCTTAGCCTAATGTGCTCAGAGCGAATCTGGATAGCTATGCTTGCTTCCGCCCTCTTTAGGTCTTTGTAGATAAGGTAGTTATACCTCCCGAAGGTCCTGGCCGCTAGTAGGGCTCCTAGCCTTACCGGTTTTTGGTTCTAACGCGTTTCCTATAGGTGACCTACGATCCTTTCTACTTGGCTTTGCTTCTTTTTCCCTTTGTCCCCTGTGTTAGCTTGCTCCCTTAGAGCTTCTCTCTATTCAAGGGCTGCTAGGATTTCCTATAATGTTTTTAGGTCTACTTCCTTCTATAGGATTATATGTGGCCGGTTAGGTCTTCTCCTCCTCTCCTACTAGGTTCTTATCCTTTAAGTAGCTGCTTAGATAGTTCCCTAGGCTAGGTATGCTGATGTCTTCTCTACGTATTAACACCTCATGCCCTAGAGGTACTCTCTAATAGGGGCTGTACCTGATTCCATTTCTATTGTCCTATAAGGGGTTGACTTATATACCCCTAGTACTCTCTTTAGGTAGGCTGCCTACGCTCTATTAAGGGGGTCCTCAATTCTCTTTAGGATGTGTTTTTCCGCTGCCCAAATTGCTGCTCTATATAGCATTACGGGCTTGATAATGGCCTTATATATAGTCTGGGCCTTTGTAAAGGTCGCCCCCTAGGTTGACGTAGTAAGTCTCTTAATTGATTGTCTATTAGTGTCCGCTCTCGCTTACGCCTTCTTCACTTGTGGTCCCTAGCTAAGTTTCGGGTCTAGCTATATCCTAAGGACTCTAAGTTCCCTTATAGGATGGGTCTCGAACCCCTAGATTTTTACTAGTACTACTAAGTTGTGTTTTGTCTTTACCTTACTAAAATAGATAAGTTAGTACTTGTCCGGTACGAATTTTGCCCTATGCTCTCTTGCCTACTTTTCGCATTGTCTATGTCTCTCCTCTAGGAGTGCGCAGTTTTCCTCTATAGACCCCGACTACGCTAGGATATTTATGTTATCTACAAACCCCGATACTAAGGTGTTTACTATTTCTAGGAGTAGGGTCAGGTCGGCTATAAAGAGGAGGAACAGAATTGGGGAGAGTGTAGAGCCCTATAGGATGCCCGTGTTTGTAATTAGGGTCTACGGGGCTTTGAAGGACCCTAGGAGGATCTAGGTTGTTCTGTCCTTAAGGAATAACTACATAAAGTGTACTATCTAGGCTAGGATGCTTTTTATTCTAAGGATATATAGGAGCCTTACGTAGGACATATTGTCGAAAGCCCCTAATATGTCTAGTAAAAGTAGTGAGGCTACCTTGTTGTTACTATAGTACTAGATATGTCTGATTTGCTCTATAATCAGTTCGACTGCTATGAGGGTAGATCTCTTTTGTCTCCCCCCTATTTACGTTACCGGGAGGAGGTTGTGTTCTTCTACTATTCCGGTGAGCCTTATAGCTACGACCTTCTCTAGGAGCTTCCCTAGTGTGTTTAGTAACGTAATTAGTCTATATAACTTTAACTTAGTATAGTCTTCCTTTTAGGGTTTCCTTAGGACGTAAGTTAGTAATTGCCTAAAGGCCTTTAGGCAATACCCCTACTTTATACACTAGGTAAAGATTGGCGTAAGCACTAGAGTGATAAGGCTACTACTAGCTTTTAGGTAACAGTTAGGGATCTTGTCTAGGCCTAGGGCTTTGTTGCCCTTTAGTTTCTTGATTATGTTTCCGATCTCTATAGTAGATACTTACTAGTTAGCCTCCCTTAGCGGAGGAATGTGTGTTCCTAGGATGTTACTTAGGTCTGCCTCTACCTAAGTCCCGAAGAAGTGGTCTACGAATACTTTCGCTTTCCCTATTAGAGTGGTTTGCGTTTCCCCGTCTTGGTCCTATATTAAGGGAAACTAGGGCGGGGAGTTTCGTTCCTCGTCTAGTTTCCTAGCCTATTCTACTAGTCTCTAGATTTGTTCCGGGTGTTCTATAATCATCCCTATAGTTGACCTCCACTCCTACGTCTTGTCTCTTCTAATCTACGCCTTCTTTACTTTGTACGCGTTGTTATAGGCTTCCTAGTTTGCTTAGGTACGTCGTTGCTCCTATCTCCTTCTTGCTCTCCTTGCCTCCTTGACTTTAGCTATGTACTCTAGTATCTAGTATAGCTTCTAGTATAGCGACTATCTCTTCTTAGGTATATAGGCCTAGGCTGCCCTTTGTATAGCTTCTATTAGCTGCTCTACTGCTTAGTTAATCCCCTCCGTTATATATATATTATTAATGTTCACCTGTTCTAGTTCGCCTTCTAGCCGCTACTATACTAGTGTCCACTCGGCCTGCTTCTAGTAGAGCCTCCTCTTAGGTTCCCTCTCCTCCTTAACTATAAGTTAGATGTCGGTTTGGATTAGATAGTGGTCTAATAAGGACTCTAGTTAGTTATTGACTATATAGCTTTCTACCCGTCGTATTAAGGCGTAGGATATAAAGTATAGGTCTAGCGTACTAGAACTGTTGTTTCTAGCCCAAGTTTCTGTTCCCTTTAGCGTGATCAAGTCCATTTGGGCTGTTTCTATCTGACTAATAAGCCTCCCTACTAAGAAGTAGTGTACTAGGGTAAAGTCCGATCCCTACTTTAGGTAGTAGAGGTTGAAATCTCCTATCACGATGTTGTGGTTTTATTGGTCTATTGCTTCCGGGAGCCTTCCTAGCGTGTATAGTTGTGTGCTACTTCTAGACTCTAGAGGTAGGTTATATACGCTATAGATTAGGACTTGGCCTTAAGTTGTTTTAAGCTACACTATAGTGATATCCCTATCGGTTCTCGGCTAGGCCTACTAGTCCTCTACTAGTACCTTCTTACTGACATAGATACAAGTTCGTAGGACTCCCTCGGTTCTATTTATTACTACGTAGTATCTCGGGTCTCGTATAGTTAATAGAATCCTAGAGTATAGGTTGATCTATAGTTCCTATATTGCTATAATATAGTGTTCCTCCGGGTCTAAGGCTTATAGAAAGCTCCTTTGGACCTTGTCTTTGCTTCTGTTCATATTATACTGAATGATTAATAGTCTGTAAGTATAAGGCATTAGGACATGTTTGTGTCTAGGTCCGTTTAGTCTTACTATTAGTCTTGCTGTTAGTTTTCCCGTCCCTCCTCCTGTTCTTCCCTTTAGGGTTAGCTCCCTATCATTTGGTTGATTCTCATTTGTCTATTACTCTACGCTACCTTGTATAAGAACGTTAGTCTCCCTATTACTAGCACTATTTGTGGCTCCTCTTATAGCCGGGGTCTCTTATTCGGGTAGGTGGTTCTCTCTAGTTGTTTCTATTCACCTACTAGGAACCTAGTTAGTGTTGTTACCCTTGCTTCCCGCGCTCTCTACTAGGCTAATAGTCTAACTAGGCATTAGTTTGACCATGCCGGGTGTTTTCTCCTATATGCTACGCATCTTATGTCTTCCTTCCGTTTTTGGCACTCTTAGGTCGCGTGATCACTAGTATAGTATAAGCAGACTAGTATAGCTTTGCTACACTTTAGGGCAATATGTCCGTACTGTTGATAGTTAAAACATTAAAGGATTCTGTGGTTACTCTAATAGATTTCTATATCTAGCCTCTTAAAGTCCTAGTACAACCCTTGGTCTAAGACCTTGTTCGCTTGCTCTAGTGTTACAACCTATAAGATTAGCGAGGAGGCCCTCTTGCCCTCCTCTATCTTCTTCTTGACCCACGCTGTCTTCGTGATCTATAGTCCTAGTGCTGTTACCTAGTTTTACCTCTAGAGGTTTAGTGTATCCCTTTATATATCAAAGGTTCGTAGGACCCTATACGTAATTACTATATACTATTGATAGGAGACTTTCGCTGTGCTCCCGATCTTTAGTGTCTACTCCTTGTTTATTTCGAGGGCCTTCTTATCCTATACGTGTACTATAAACAGCTTGACCCCTTTGTTGTCTGCCCTTGCCCCTACTATTCCCTTTACTCCGATCTTCTCGACTATCTCCCTCCCGGTCATCTTTCCTATCTCTTCCTTCTCTTTCTAGTCCGTAATATAGACTCGTAGTACTATACTTTAAGGGGGGTGGGTTGGCTCGCGATTGTTGCCTAGGTCGTTAGGCCCT
Organism: Fulvia fulva; assembly: GCF_020509005.1. Classification (NCBI taxonomy): domain Eukaryota; kingdom Fungi; phylum Ascomycota; class Dothideomycetes; order Mycosphaerellales; family Mycosphaerellaceae; genus Fulvia; species Fulvia fulva. Next base: position 4,822,789 of record NC_063012.1, read on the forward strand.
AGGTCTATCTCGGGTCTCTTTAAGGGTTGTTTCTTACGTTTCGTGTTGCTGCCTCGATTGCTATATTAATCGTAGTACTTGTTTGTCGTTTGAGCGCCTTTAGTCCCCCGAGCAGTTCGCTTATTACTCCTTTTAGTACTCTCTCCGGAAACCTCCCTTCTTCTACCGCTACTATCTCTTCCGCCTTCTTATAGAGCGTCCTCCACTCGTCTCCCCCTTGCTCTCGGTCGTCTACTGCCGTCGTTACCGCCATTTTTCCTCCGCCGCTCAATAGTATAATATAGCTATAGGCTTGTATATATATCTTATAGGTAGAGAGAGTCGGACTAACGCGTTACGCTACTAGTACGAACGCCGCTATACGTATATCAAGTCGCTCGATAGTCTTGTTATTAGAAAGTATCCTACAGCCGGTATTAGGCGAGTATGTCGCTATATTACGTATATTACGGGCGCTTATAGCGTAGGTAGTAAGTAGGTCTATAGTACGTATATCGCTAGGTTGCTATAGCTCGTTCCTATTAAAGATAAACATTATATATGCCTCTACTCCTTTCCGCCTTACTATCTTCTTAATTGCCTCCGCGCTAACTTCCTAGATATCGATATCCGGTAGTATCGGCGTAGCTAGTTTCTTTTCGAATAATAGTTTAGCGGTTCGCGAGCGTTCCTTTATAATTATATTAGAGGTTATAGTCTAGACAAAATCTCTATTATCGTCTTCTTTAATAGTAGCTTAATACGCTAGTTAGGTCTTTAGGATAGGTTCGAAGGTCTGCTTAGTAATTACCGATTCCTACTTATCGTTAATACTCTATACCTAGACTAGCTCGCTATCCTATAGGTAATACTCCTTATAGTACTCCGAGTTTAGGGTTATAGTACCTAACGTAAAGTAGATACCTAGCTAGTGTTTATTATACTAGGGCCTACCTAGCACAATATAATACTCTAGATATATAACCTAGAAGGTTCTAGTCTCCTTATAACTACTACCGAGTATAAGTTCTAGACTTATACGGTATTCTATTATTTCCGCGGCTATCGAGCCGTTTACTAACCTAAGGGCTAGTAGGTTATTAAGCTTAATTAAGGGCAGATCGTGTTTTTACGTATAGGAGAAGTCGATATACTTAGAATTAGTACCGTTATTAAGGAAAGTAAATGCATTTTACCTATTAGCTATCCCTAGTATTACGAGGTATAAGCCGATAATAGGGTTATATTCTATTTCTACTATCCTAAGAATATATAATAATAGCTTAAGCCCTTCGGGTAGCTTTACTAGTAGTACCTCTTCGTTATATCTTATATTCTCCTTTTTATGTCTACTAGTTATTACGCTTAAGTAGTAGACTAGGTATTTTCCGCCGGTAGTATAACGGTAGTACCGCTAGCGTTAGTACCTAGACGTACTAGTATCTCGTACTCGAATAGCTCGTAAGTACGCTACTATAGGCGGTGACCGGGCTTACGACACTTCTTATAGAGGCTCTTACGTATATAGCGAGTGTTCTTAGCTTCGTCTATAGTCTTACTAAGGCTACTCTTAGATAGTTTAGGTCGGGTAGACTAAGCCTTACGGGTCGGCTTGTTAGAGCCTAAACCTACTAGCTTATTATCCTTATTGTCCTTGTTACCGTCCTTCTTATCGTTCTTTAGCTTCTCGGAGCGTAGGTAGAGAGCGTCGAGGATCCTAAAGTCCTTATCTACCTAATAGAGATTGTCGATTATCACTTATAACGATTCGGGACGGAAGTTAAGATACTTATTAAGATAGCGAATAGTTAGCTTACGTTATAGGCTATCTATCGCATCTTTACCCTTAAGGCCTAGGATATTAGTATTCTAGCGCTACTTAGGGAAGAAGGTCTAGAAGCTGTCCTTATTGTCTATCTTAAGGTTAGTTAGGCGATTACGAGCCCTACTAATTAGGTTACGGTCTCCGTATCGCTTAGCGAGTTCCTAGATAAGGTCGTTAATACCCTTATACGTCTTCTTACTACTAGTTAGGCTGCCCGAGATAGTAGAGATCTTTAGTCTAACCAGTTCCTAAGCATTACCTAGTAAGGCTAGTAAGTCGTATACGAACTTAAGCACTACCTTCTTATCGCGAAAGACCGTGTAGTCGATAATAGTCTCTAACTCGGAGAAGAACTTCTCGAGAGAGGGCCTAGATAGCTTACTATTAATAGTACCGACGAACTTCTCTAGCTTATCTACCCTACGCTAAGTCTTAAAGGGCTGACTAAGGTCTAGATTGTACTTTACTAGAGACTCGAAGTCGTAGACTAGCTTCTTCTTCTTAGAAGAGCGGCGATAAGTACGAGCATCGCTATCCGACTCCGAGTCCTTCTCTAACTCCTTAGATAACGGATCGGAGTCGTTACTATTATCCTTACGTATAGACTTCTTAGCCTTCCTTCTAGTAGTACGGCGAGCTACCTTGTCCTCGTCGTCCTTGTTACTAGCTCTATTATTATCCTTGCCCTTAGATAGGGTTTAGCCGTTCTATAGGGCACGACGCTATAATATAGCGCGAGATAGTAAGGATTGTACTCGAGAGCGGCCTCGGCGGTCTTCGAGTTACTTCTTAAGATTATCTACCTAAGTCTACTACGACTTATTAAGATACTTAATGTCGTTCTAGTAGGTTTAAGCTTCTATCTTATACGTATCGAGATCGAACTCGAGGGTCTTAATCTTCGAGTCATTATTAAATAACTACTAAAGTGCCTCCTTAGCTTGCTTCTTTAGGGTGTCGTTCTTCGCGGTAAGTATACTAATCTCTACGGACATTACTACATTCGATAATACCTTAGGTCGGGCTTTTAGGTTATCGAGTTCCTTAACTAGGGTGTCGTATTTATTACGTATCTATTAGTCGTAACTCTTCTATCTCCTAAGCTCTTACCCTACTTTACCTAACTACTCGTAGAGGATAGTCGCTATCTATATTACGTTCCTATACTCTTACTCGGCGCGTCGTAGGATAAAGTAGATAGCCGTAGCGGTCTCGGGCTCTACTAGGAGCTTGACGAGCTAGTCGATATCGAGTTAAAGGAGGTCGTTCGTAGGAATTCGGAGGGTTTTCGCGACTTATTATATATCCTCGCCCTCACCTTCCTCGGTCGCGCCGTCGTCGTCGTAGTCGACTACCGCTATAGTAACGCCGTTCTCGTCTTAGATCTCGTTATCGTTTAGAAGGTCGTACAAGTTGAACTTACTAAGTAGGTTAGTAACTAGGCGCTATAAGTTCTCGAGTTTCTACTATATAGCGTCGTCGGTAGTCTACTACTACTCTTACGATTGTCCTTAAGTCTATATATTAAGTATAGACTCGCGCTATACTACTAGTCGTATAGCTAGTAGCGAGCCTTGCTATACTTAGGGTCGTACTATATTAGGTGCTACTTAGCCTATAGTAGTCTCTTATACCGAGTCGCGCGTTTTTTGTCGTACGCCGTAATCTCTTATTACGGTTATTATTAATAATCTACGCTCTTATATATCCCGTCGTAGCTCTTCTACGGATATAGAGACCTAGCTAAGTATAACGGTTTATAGTCGTGTTAATATAAAGTAGCTAGGTACGTAGGAAAGAGGAGCGCGAGGTACGCCGAGGCTATATATAAGCCGAGGTACTACGCTAGTACGTACGGTCACGTGACCCACGTACTAGCTAGACATTCGCTAGGCCTAGGGCCGTAATAAAGACTAGAGAAGAGTTATTAGATTAGATGATACGCTAATATAGTATACGTAATAAAGAAACTAAGGCTATAGTTAATATTACTACCTATAAGTAAGAATAAGGCGAAACCTTTATAGCCTTCTATACCCGCTACTCGAAGTTACGCGCCTAGATGTTATAGACCGATAAGACCGAGCTTATACTATTCCGTAACCGACTAAACCGTAAGTACTTTATTAAGACCTTTAGCGACCGCGAAGTCGACCGCCGGCTAGATAGTATATAAGACGTTATCGAGGAGTATACCGTACTAGACGAGAGCTTCTACGAGATAGATCGACTATACCCGTAGAAGGAGCGCCCCCGTAGTAATAGTAACTCAAACAATAATAGCGGCTAGAATAACTAGAATAACGGTAACGTAGTTACTAGTACCGCTACCGGTATAGTAGGTGCCTTAGTATAGCGCCTACTATAGTACGCTAGTACTAAGAAGAAGGAGGATCTACCGATATATCTATAGAACCTACCTACGCTTAACCGTAAGTAGCGCGAAGACCTTAAGAAGTAGGGTAAGTACTACCGCTACCGTATAGATTCTTACGTATCGACTAACCCTAAATACCTAATATATAGGTACGATAGCGACTACCGCCTACTACGTCTACGTAATACTACGCCGAATCCGAACGTAAACCTTAGTTCCCTAGCCGCCGATCTATAGTAGGGAAATAGTACGACCGCTACCTAAGCGTAGTAGATAGCGGTTACCCGAACTTCCTAGGATAGAAAGAGTATAAGATTAAGAGATACGGAATATAAGAGACGGTAATAGACTATAGTAAGGAGCTTAAGATATTGGTACACGTACTAGATAAGTAATAGCTAGCTATATACCCTTATATAGTGTTACCCGTAATAATATAATATAGAAAGGCTCGTTGCCTTATAGATTCTACTTCTGCCTCTCTCTTTCTTAACTAGAAATTTATACGTAAATATATAATACCCCTAATCCCTTTGACGTAGAGCCGACGACTAACACTAGGAGATAGAACGGCTACTACGCGGTAGATTATATACGCGGCCCTTATAGACGTAGTTATTAGCGATTATTACGAGTAAATATTATACTACGTTACCAACCTCGAATATAACATCGTCTTTAGCCTACCGTAGCTTATAGTGTATAACCTAAACATCTTCTAGGAGATAGGCGAGGTGGCATTCAGATCGGATTACTACTTTAGTCACTATCTATAGAATAAGACATCGATAATAGTATAATCCCTAAACTACCGCGAGAAGAAGAAGTAGGCACTAGTACGGTACGGACTAGAGTCCTTTACTAGAGAAGTAGCGAGCTTTATAGTAGGAGGGGCAGAGCTAAACGTCTTATTATATGACCTAGAAGATATAGACGATAAAGAAGTGGACTGCTAGGGCGTTTCTTAACGCGCGTAGAGGATGTACGCGTACCGGCCTAGGGCTAAGTACTTCTATATTATGCCTACTAGGCGTAAGAGCGACGGCGGAGAGCTTAAGCTAAGTATAATAGCTACTAATAATCTAGACTAATTCTTGAACAAGCAGTTCAATTATAACCCGAAGGAGAAGTTACTACCGATATACTACGATATTACGGACGCTTTCTTAGCTAAGGATTATAAAGGACTCCTACCTCACCGACTAGGCGTAGATTATAAGATTTATATTAAGCCTAATAGTCTATAAGAGCCACTATACCGTAAGCCCTACGGCCTAGCTAAGAAGTAGAACGAGGTAGTTAAGAAATGGCTAGACGAGTAAATATCTAGAGGGAAGGTACGGAAAGTAGGGCAAAAGACGAGCTAGTCTCCTATACTAGTACTAGTAGTACGTAAGCCTAGAGGTAGGCTGCTTGTTTATATCGACTATAGAGGATTAAATACGATTACTATTAAGAACCGGTATCCGATTCCCTTAATATAAGAGACGCTTAACCGTATATACGGTAAGAAGTACTTTACGAAGCTAGACATTATAGTAGCCTTTAACAAGTTACGGATAGCTAAAGGGCACGAGTAGTTAACGGCGTTTACGACACGATACGGCATCTACGAGTGTCTAGTGTTACTATTCGGCTTATATAACGGACTAGTATCGTTCTAATTATATATTAATAAGGTCTTATAAGAACTCCTAGACGACTTTATATCGGCCTACCTAGATAACGTACTTATCTTTAGTAACACCTTAGAGGAGCACATTAAACACGTACGGAAGGTTCTTACTAAGCTACGCGATATAGGACTTATAGTAGACATCGACAAAAGCGAATTCTACTAATAGAAGGTGAAGTATCTTAGGCTAATTATAACCCCTAACGGCATCTAGATAGACCCCGAGAAACTCGAATATATTCAGACATAGAAAGCTCCTAAGAATCTAAAGAATATATAGGCCTTCCTTAGATTTACTAACTTCTATAGGCGGTTTATCGAAGCATTTTCGCGTATAGCTACTCCTCTTACAAACCTGACTAAGTCGGACGGACTAAGTAATTATAAGAACAGAAGGATTTAATAGTCACTAGATTACTAACGAGCCTTTAACAATTTGAAAGCTACGTTTAGTAAAGCCGGTATGCTCGTACATTACGTACTAGGTAGGGAAATAGTAGTAGAGACAGATTCTTTAGATTTTATAAACGCCGGCGTACTTTCGTAGTATAACGAGAATAGTATACTATATCCTATAGCCTTCTACTCGAAGAAGTTAAGTCTATAGGAGTGTAATTATAAAATCTATAACAAGGAACTGTTAGCTATTATTAAGGCTTTTAAGGAATAGAGACCCGAGCTCGCCTACGAGGTAGATAATAAGGACTTATAGCTAGTTAAGATTTATACCGACTATAAGAACCTAGAATACTTTATAAAGACAAAGTACCTAAATCGGCGACAAGCGCATTAGGCTAAGTTCTTATTATAGTTTAACTTTAAGATAATATACCGTCTAGGACTTTAAGGTATAAAGCTAGATAGCCTAACGAGACGTAGCTAGGACCTTCCGTAGGGGGTAGACGACCCTCGGAACTAGTATTAGTATTAGACATTACTACCTCCTAAGCGATTCCTTAAGATCGCCTTACTATAGGCAATAGTAGAAGATGCGCCGGAAGAAGAGGAACTAGTATAGCTAAACCCTGAAGCTAAAGAGTTTATACCTATAGAACGAGATACGCCTACTAAATAACCGGCGACGCGTAAAAGTTAGCGGGAAGCCGAACTCGAGTATCGAATATCGACGGCGTACGTAACCGATAACGAGCTTAAGACCGCGATTAAGGACCTATAGAAAGACCGTACTCCTACACTACTATAGAGAGCGAAGATTTACCTAGTACACTATAAATTAGATAGCGACCTACTATATATTCGAAATTAATACGACGGCTAGAGCTTATAGGTACTAAATGACTAAGCCTTATAGACTAGGATAATCAAGATAAACTATAACGCTCTAGTAGTAGGCTATCTAGAACGAGCTCGTACTTATAAACTCGTAGTACGTAAATTTTACTAGCCTAGATTAGCGAGATCCGTACGTAGACATACCGCAAATTACCGTACCTACCGTATAACAAAATCTCTATACTCCTAGCTACTAGGATTATTATAGCTACTTCCTATTCTAGATCGGCCTTAGAAACATATTATAGTCGACTTCGTTATCGGACTCCTAGATAGTACTCTTAACGGTATACTCTATAACAACATTATAACCGTTACTAATAGGCTTACTAAGGAAGTCGAGCTAATCCCTATTAGCGCGATAATAGTACGGAATACGGCAAGGCTTTTCCTTAAACATATGTTCTGTTGGCGCGGGTTTCCTAATACTATTATATTAGACCGTAGTAAGTAGTAGGTTACTACCTTCTAGAAGAAACTCTATAAGATACTCCGTATAAATCGTAAGCTAAGTTCTTTATATTACCTAGAAACTAATAGATAGTTAGAACGTACTAACTAGGCGATAGAATAGTATCTTCGTATGTTCACTAATAAGGTATAGGATGACTAGGCAGAATGGCTATGCCTTACTTAGTTCGCGATTAATAATCACCTATCTAAGACTACGGGTATGTCGCCGTTCTACGCTACCTTAGGCTATAACTTTAAGTTTATAGAGCGAGTTGACCTAAACGCTAGAAAGGAGGGAGGACTAACTACTCTCTAGCGACTAGATACGCGATTAGTAGAAACCTTTATACGTCGAATTTACGAGCTTTATAAGTACCTTTAAGAGAATATACGAATACTATAAGCTCTCTAAGTAGAAGTAGCAAACCGCTACCGAAGCATTCCTCTAGACTATAAGGTAGGTAATTAGTTATATCTTAGTACTAAGAACATCCGTACGACTCGACTATCTAAGAAGCTAGATAGGAGATATACCGGCCCTTACTAGATTACGGAAGTTATACCGGCTAGACTCTCTTATCGACTAAAACTATTAGACGCTCTAGTAGGACTTAATAACTACTTCTATACCTTACTACTATAACGAGCCGACTATCCCGATTTCCTACTACTTAAAGGGTAGTATCTAGCGCCGCTACTACCGATAACTATCGAACCTAATACTACCGAGGCTAATATAGTAGCCGATATAGTAGTAGTACCTACGTATATATACGAGGTAGAAAAGATCCTTAAAATATATACCCGTAAGCGGGTAGGCAAGGTGAAGAAGGGGTATAAGCGTAAGGTAGATATATAGTATAAGGTAAAATAGGCTAGATATTAGAACGAGGAGGATAGTAAGACCTAGTAACCTATAGAGGATATACTTAAACACGTAGCCGCCGCTATTATAGACTTTTACTATAACCGGCCGGAGTTGTCTACGCCTATAGGCTTCGTAGCTCTATCTAACTAGTCCCTACTAGCTACTAAGGTACTCGGGCTTAATACGATTAGGGTCATTCCGAAAGACACTATTACGAATAAGTCGCCTCGAGCCTTACCTCTAATAGGATCTACTCCGTATATGTTCGATACCCGAGTAGAGCCTATAGAGCCTATAATAATACCTAACTTTAGTTATAAGAATTATACGTAAGTACTAGCTAAAGACAGACTTAGGTCTAGGGTAAGCTAGCTAACTAGGCAATATATTTCTCGAAGGAAGCCGGTCGAGGATAGTCTTAATAGAGCGAATACGATATTATCGGATGACGATAGGGTACTAGAGGATAATTAGGCGTTCGTGCGATTATAGAGCTCGATAGGTAAGTAGCCTTATAAGGTAGATAACGCTTAGAGGACTAAGGCGTATTTTAGGAGGGGAGGTACTATTACGGGTAGCCCGCGACCCCTTACTATAGCTACGTCGGCCCGGCTAAACCGCGGACCTTCTATATCGGGTTAGCGCGCTTAGCTTTACTTTATAACTTCGCCGCGCCTCGCGCTCCTCTTTCGTAGCTTCGTAGAACAACAACTATCTCGTTCGGACCCTATAGTACGTACGCCCTTATAAGTCCTTAGCCTTAGATAGTACGTAAAGTATAGCCCTTATAAAGACTAGAAGCGAAGCGTACTTACCTTTAACGACGTTAACTATTAGAATTACTCTCTCTATAAGAACGTTAGCCTACTAGTAACGTTACCTATCCCCGAGTTACTACTAACGCCGGTACCCGACTACGATAGCCTTAAGCGACCTAATATCCGCGACATACCGGTCCCTTAGCCCCTCGAAGTCGGCGCTAAAAGAGTTAGGGCTAAGTATAGAGACGATATTAAGTAGATCAACTTATACGAACTCTAGAGACTCTATAGTACGAGAGGTACGGAAGTATATACTATATAGATTAACCTACGCGAAGTAAATACGGCTAAGAGCGCGGCCGATCCGGTTATAGTATAAGCGTTAGGGCTTTACGCTATAATAGTACGAAAGGTTATAGACGGTAACGCTATATTTACGACGCTATATATATTAAAGATAGCTACTATAGGACGCTCCGTTATCGATAGGAGTACTAGGTAGAGGCCTACGCGATAAACGTAACTAATTATAACGTATTTATAGAAAAGCTAGACCGGAAGTAGAAGGACCCCGACATACTCGGTAAGCTACCGGCTATATACTATTATTAGTAAGCTCTATTCTCGAAGTTAGAGTTAGATAAGCTACTACCTTATCGCCCTAGCCTAGATTATAAGATTAAGCTAAAGAAGGATACTCGGCTACCGTTTAAGCGGCCCTATCCGATTTCGAATAGAGAGTTAGAAGTAGTAAAAGCTTAGGTAGATAACTAACTTTAGAAAGGTAATATCTAACGTAGTAACTTACCTATAGCATTACCGGTGATTATCGTACGTAAACTAGGTAGTAGACTACGCGTCTATATCGACTACCGCGCCCTAAACGCTATTACTATAAAATCGAGGTACCCTATCCTACTTATTTAAGATACCCTTAACCGGATTAGTAGTAAGAAGTACTTTACTAAGCTCGATATAATCGCTACCTTTAATCGTTTACGTATCGCGGAAGGGGACGAGTAGAAAACGGTATTTACTACGCGCTACGGTCAATTCGAATGTCTAGTAATGCCCTTTAGTCTCTATAATGTACCCGGTACCTTCTAGTTATATATTAATAACGCGCTCCGAGAGTACCTAGACGATTTTACCTCCGCGTACCTCGATAACGTACTTATATTTAGCGACACCCTAGAGGAGTATATCGTTCACGTCGAGAAGGCTATAGCGAAGCTATAGGAGGTAGGACTTTAACTCGATATCGATAAGTACGAGTTTTACGTCTAAGAGACGAAGTACCTTAGCTTAATTATAGGCGCGGACGGTATTAAGATAGATAAGGACAAGATCGCCGTAATCTAAGAATAGGAGACCCCTCGTAACCTCATAGATATTCTGTCCTCCCTTAGCTTTTATAACTTCTATAGGCGGTTTATTTATAACCACTTAGGCATTGCCTACCCGACAATATAGCTTACTAAGAAAGACGTACTATAGGTATTGGGTAATAAATATTAGAACGCTTTCGAACGTATAAAACAAGCGTTTACTAAGGACGATATTATACTCGTACATTTTGTACCCGGGCGAGAAACGAAGCTCGAAACGGATACGTTAGACTTCGTTACTACTATAGTAATGTTGTAGTAAGAAGAAGACGGTATATAGCGCCTAGTAGCTTTTATGTCTAAGAAGATATCGCCGTAAGAATATAACTACGATATCTATAATAAGGAACTACTCGCTATCGTAAAAGCCTTTAAGGAATAGAAGCTAGAGCTTATGTCTAGAGACATTAATAGAGATAAGGCCGACTTCGAAAAGCTTACCGACGAAAGCGGTAAGCTAATCCTAGTATACTCCGATTATAAGCACCTTAAATAGTTTATAAGTACTAAGGTCCTAAATAGACGCTAGGTACGTTAGTCTAAGTTCTTATCGTAGTTCTACTTTAAGATTGTCTATATCCCTAGTAAGACGAATATTAAACCTAATACTCTAATACGGCGGCTATAGGACGTCCCTATAAACGATAACGACCTACGAAGACAGTATTAAGAATAGACGTTACTACCTAAGTACCGATTCCTTAACATCTCGCCGATAGAGATCCGTCTAGGCCGATAGGACAATAAACTTATAACTAAGATCCGCGTTATATACGGAGAAGCGGAGCTATAGTAAGCGTTACGCTAGTTAGATATAGGAGAGCCTTATACGCTACTACGCTAGTACCGTATAGATAATAGCGAGGCGGTAGCTATAGGCGGCCTAGTCTATATTAAGAATAGATACGGCGGCTATAACGTCTTCGTACTAGACGTACCGGGTTTACGCTTTAAGGTCTTCTAAGCATATTATAGCACCCCCTCTACTAGTTACCTAGGTCGTACGAAGACCTACGAGCTTATTACTCTCGACTTTGTCTAGCCCGGCCTTTCGTAGTATATACGTAATAAGATCTTTAAGTACTACGAATACCGCTCGTTAAAACCCTCGTAGACGTAATACCTAGGGCTACTAAAACCCCTACTAATCCCGTTTGAACTATAGGACGAAATTGCTATAGATTTCGTAGTAGGACTACCGAAGAGTACTAATTATAATAGCGTTATATATACTAATACCCTTACGATTACTAACTATACGGGTAAGGGATACTATATAATCCTAGTAAAGGAGATAACGGCCGAATATATTACCGAGGTCTTCGTCCGGGACTACTACCGCTTATATAGTACCCCTCTATCTATCGTTATAGATCGGGGTAGTTAGTAGCTATTAGCTTTTTAGTAACGCTTCTACGAACTAGTAGGGATAGTCTATAAGTTGTCTATAGCCTTCTATCCTAAGACCGATAGACAGTCTAAGAATACGAATAAGGAGATAGAGAAGTACCTCCGTGTCTTTATCGACTACGTATAAGGAGATTAGGTATAGTAGCTTCCGCTAGCGGAATTCGTAAAGAATAACTAAGTTATAGAAGTAATAGGTATATCGCTATTCTTTACCGAACGAGGTCGCAATCCTCGTACTAGTAACTTTAATAGAGATAGCCTCTCTAAGCGTCTAATACCTACTAAGTAACGCCTGTCCGTCGAAAAGGCAGAACGTTTTACCTAATAGATAAAGGACTTCCGTACGTACCTATACGAATACTTACGTTACGATTAAGCCCTATAAGTAGATAACGCTAACATATACCGTACTATACTACCGCGATATAGCCTAGGCGACCGTGTCTATATTAATACTAAGAACTAGAAGTTATTACGCCTAGCTAAGAAGCTTAATATCAAATAGTTTATACCGGTAATAATTACTACCGCGCTCGGTAAGAATACGTATAGTATTACCCTACTAGAGACGATCCGCGTAAATAACTCCTTCTATTTAAATCTTCTCCGACCGGTAGATCTAGAGGATAACGTACGACCGCCGCTAATCGAGGTTACTAATAAAACTAGTAACACGTTTAAGGCCTAGGAGGTTAAACGCGTCCTAGATTCTAAGCCGAAGGGTAGAGGCATTACTATACTAGTAAAATAGAAGGGCTATTTAGATAGTAAGTCTACCTAGGAGCCCGCGAGCGTAGTATATAAGGATATACCGAAGGTAGTCGTAGACTTTAAGTATAATAACCTAACTAAGTCTATACCGATTAACTTTTATCCGCTAGAACATTAGATTCCAAATAAGACCTTAGTCGATATAAGGCCGGACGCGAACGTAATAGATCTAGTACCTTAGTTAACCGTAACAGTATAGCCTCTACGTAAAGGTAATAGCCCTATAGCTCTAGCTAAGGATAACTATACGCCTAATACTAACGATAGCTATATTGAAAGGGTTTTAGTACTAGCCTCTAGTAAGTTATTAGAGCTAATAGACAAAACGGACAATATAGAGGATAATAAAGCTTTCGCGTTTACGCTACGGGAGATTTAAGGACATACGCTTCGAGATAAAGGTGTTTTAGAGGAGGGTAGTGTTACGGCCGCTCCGTAAGTAAAGGATTCGAATCTGATTACGTGACCCCATGTCACGTGACCCGGATGACTAAGCTCGGCCCGATACCGACGCCCGATACCTCGGCCTTTAAGTATAGGCCTCGTTCTTAAACTCTCTTCTCTCTTTAGCTATTGACTTCGTTAATACTATACCCTTATACTCTTGTACTATAGTCTCGTAATATAGCTAGTTTCTTTTCGAATAATAGTTTAGCGGTTCGCGAGCGTTCCTTTATAATTATATTAGAGGTTATAGTCTAGACAAAATCTCTATTATCGTCTCCTTTAACAGTAGCTTAATACGCTAGTTAGGTCTTTAGGATAGGTTCGAAGGTCTGCTTAGTAATTACCGATTCCTACTTATCGTTAATACTCTATACCTAGACTAGCTCGCTATCCTATAGGTAATACTCCTTATAGTACTCCGAGTTTAGGGTTATAGTACCTAACGTAAAGTAGATACCTAGCTAGTGTTTATTATACTAGGGCCTACCTAGCACAATATGATACTCTAGATATATAACCTAGAAGGTTCTAGTCTCCTTATAACTACTACCGAGTATAAGTTCTAGACTTATACGGTATTCTATTATTTCCGCGGCTATCGAGCCGTTTACTAACCTAAGGGCTAGTAGGTTATTAAGCTTAATTAAGGGCAGATCGTGTTTTTACGTATAGGAGAAGTCGATATACTTAGAATTAGTACCGTTATTAAGGAAAGTAAATGCATTTTACCTATTAGCTATCCCTAGTATTACGAGGTATAAGCCGATAATAGGGTTATATTCTATTTCTACTATCCTAAGAATATATAATAATAGCTTAAGCCCTTCGGGTAGCTTTACTAGTAGTACCTCTTCGTTATATCTTATATTCTCCTTTTTATGTCTACTAGTTATTACGCTTAAGTAGTAGACTAGGTATTTTCCGCCGGTAGTATAACGGTAGTACCGCTAGCGTTAGTACCTAGACGTACTAGTATCTCGTACTCGAATAGCTCGTAAGTACGCTACTATAGGCGGTGACCGGGCTTACGACACTTCTTATAGAGGCTCTTACGTATATAGCGAGTGTTCTTAGCTTCGTCTATAGTCTTACTAAGGCTACTCTTAGATAGTTTAGGTCGGGTAGACTAAGCCTTACGGGTCGGCTTGTTAGAGCCTAAACCTACTAGCTTATTATCCTTATTGTCCTTGTTACCGTCCTTCTTATCGTTCTTTAGCTTCTCGGAGCGTAGGTAGAGAGCGTCGAGGATCCTAAAGTCCTTATCTACCTAATAGAGATTATCGATTATCTCTTATAACGATTCGGGACGGAAGTTCAGATACTTATTAAGATAGCGGACAGTTAGCTTACGTTATAGGTTGTCTATTATATCTTTACCCTTAAGGCCTAGGATGTTAGTATTCTAGCGCTACTTAGGGAAGAAGGTCTAGAAGCTATCCTTATTGTCTATCTTAAGGTTAGTTAGGCAATTACGAGCCCTACTAATTAGGTTACGGTCTCCGTATCGCTTAGCGAGTTCCTTAATAAGGTCGTTAATGCCCTTATACGTCTTCTTACTACTAGTTAGGCTACCCGAGATAGTAGGGATCTTTAGTCTAACTAGTTCCTAAGTATTACCTAGTAAGGCTAGTAAGTCGTATACGAACTTAAGTACTACCTTCTTATTACGAAAGACCGTATAGTCGATAATAGTCTCTAACTCGGAGAAGAACTTCTTAAGGGAGGGTCTAGATAGCTTACTATTAAATAGGTACGAGTTACGTAGTAGTAGAAGACGGCGGATCACACAAAAGACGAAGAAGGACCTAATAGGATAGCGTGTATCTATATATAGTATCGCCGGTGTTAGTATAGGTAGATACTAGGTGTCCGGATGTTTACTAGCCTATAGGCTAGCAAACCCTAGTCACGTGATCTAGTCACATGACACACCTACACCTATATACTTGTCCTACGGCCTATATGTTCTTAATACTTACTATCGATAGTATCGACGAACTTCTCTAGCTTATCTATACTACGCTAAGTCTTAAAGGGCTAGCTAAGGTCTAGATTATACTTAACTAGAGACTCGAAGTCGTAGACTAGCTTCTTCTTCTTAGAAGAGCGGCGATAAGTACGAGTATCGCTATCCGACTCTAAGTCCTCCTCTAACTCCTTAGATAATAGATCGGAGTCGTTACTATTATCCTTACGTATAGACTTCTTAGCCTTCTTTCTAGTAGTACGGCGAGCTACCTTATCCTCCTCGTCCTTATTACTAGCTCTATTATTATCCTTATTATTATCCTTAGATAGGGTTTGGCCGCTCTATAGGGCACGACGCTATAATATAGCGCGAGATAGTAAGGATCGTACTCGAGAGCGGCCTCGGCGGTCTTCGAGTTACTTCTTAAGATTATCTACCTAAGTCTACTACGACTTATTAAGCTACTTAATATCGTTCTAGTAGGTTTAAGCTTCTGTCTTATATATATCGAGATCGAATTCCAGGGTCTTAATCTTCGAGTTATTATTAGATAACTACTAAAGTGCCTCCTTAGCTTACTTCTTTAGAGTGTCGTTCTTCGTAGTAAGTATACTAATCTCTACGGATATTACTATATTCAATAATACCTTAGGTCGGGCCTTTAGGTTATCGAGTTCCTACTAAACCTAGACAAGCTATTACTTAGCCTAATCTATTTCTCCTCGTGCCGTACTAAGGTCCTTCTAATAAGCGTCGCGGTACTTAGTAGTATTATCCTTCTATACCTTTAGCGTATCGCGGTCCTTAACTAGAGTATCGTATTTATTACGTATCTATTAGTCGTAACTCTTCTATCTCCTAAGCTCTTACCCTACTTTACCTAACTACTCGTAGAGGATAGTCGCTATCTATATTACGTTCCTATACTCTTACTTAGCGTATCGTAGGATAAAGTAGATAGCCGCGGCGGTCTCGGGCTCTACTAGGAGCTTAACGAGCTAGTCGATATCGAGTTAAAAGAGGTCGTTCGCGGGAATTCGGAGGGTTTTCGCGACTTATTATATATCCTCGCCCTTACCTTCCTCGGTCGCGCCGTCGTCGTCGTAGTCGACTACCGCTAGAGTAACGCCGTTCTCGTCTTAGATCTCGTCGTTATCTAGAAGGTCGTACAAGTTGAACTTACTAAGTAGGTTAGTAACTAGGCGCTATAAGTTCTCGAGTTTCTACTATATAGCGTCGTCGGTAGTCTACTACTACTCTTACGTTTGTCCTTAAGTCTATATATTAAATATAGACTCGCGCTATACTACTAGTCGTATAGCTAGTAGCGAGCCTCGCTATCCTTAGGGTCGTACTATATTAGGTGCTACTTAGCCTATAGTAGTCTCTTATACCGAGTCGCGCGTTTTTTAGCGTACGCCGTAATCTCTTATTACGGTTATTATTAATAATCTACGCTCTTATAGATCCCGTCGTAGCTCTTCTACGGATATAGAGACCTAGCTAAGTATAACGGTTTATAGTCGTGTTAATATAAAGTAGCTAGGTACGTAGGAAAGAGGAGCGCGAGGTACGCCGAGGCTATATATAAGCCGAGGTACTACGCTAGTACGCGCGGTTACGTAACCTACTTACTAGCTAGACATTTACTAGGCCTAGGGCCGTGATAGTACGCCTCGTACTTACTCTAGCTATTAGATATAGGTTACTATTTGCCTTTAAAGAAGGTATACGGTACTTAGCTCTCGGGCTTAGTACGCTAGCGTATTACTTATATCGATAAAGTAGAGTTCCTACGCGCCTTCCGGGTAGCCTATAACGCTATATTTAGATAGGAGAACATCCTATCTAGCTTTAGAGGCGCTAGTTTAGTTCTATTTAATCTATAGGTAGTAATAGACAAGCTTAATATTAAGCTACGTACGCTAACCCCTCTAGCTCCGGACTCTACCCCTTAGGAGTCGAAGATACTACGAACTATAAAAGAATTCGACTCTTAATCGATACTAGTAATGAACAAAATGCGTGCCCGGGTAGGTTTATCGCTAAACTCGTTATAGGAAGGGGTGTATTAGCTTATAAAAGGGAGTAGAGGAATAGCGTATTAGATAGCTCTTATATAAAGCGAGATTAGTAAGCTATATAAGTCTAACAAGGCCCTTATATAGTAGAAAGTACGAAAGCGTAAGTATATTTAGTCTAGAGGGTCTCTAACCTTTAATAAGGCGTCGTAATTAATACCTCTAAAGGATACTAGGAGGTAGGAAGTAAGTAGAGAGTCGCTAGATAGTATTTGGCTAGTACTAAGGCTACGACGCTATAAGCGATATAGCGAGTCGGGGTATAATATACGTACCTATTAAGTAGACTTACTAGATAGCGAAGAATCTAAAGAGGAATTGTCCTCCTAGTAACAATTCTATAGAATGTCGTCGTATTAAGATACCGTCGTAATTAAAGTAGAAGTAGTATAGTTCTTAGTAAAAGTAGCCCGCTTAGTAGTATAGCCCGCTCGGTAGTAAAGTACGTTATAAATTATCCGATTAGTATCTAATATATCTTAGTTAGCTATGAAATTGCTATATATCTATAGAAACTACTAGTAGAGCTAAAATCTACTAAATATTACCATTTTTATTACCTAAGTAACTACTTAAGTTATAGAATCTCTAAGTAACGTAACGAGGTAATCGTAATAGAATCTCTACGTAATCGTAATTATAACGTAACGCTTGGCATAGTAATTTCCGTTACGTTACGAAATCGTAACGTAATCTAAGTAATTACGAAGGTTTGCTTATCTGTGGTCAGGACGTTATCACGTTAGAAGTGTGGGAATTTATTGTACGGGCTCATATAGGGTGTTTCAAAAGCAGGTTGTGTATTGCATGTGTCTATCTAGAATGGACAAGTGTTGCTCTTGAAGAGGCTGCAGGTGACTAATCAGTCACCTGATTCTTAGCGTACGTGGCCTCAAGTTTTGATGATGGGATGTTGCCCATGTGCACGCTCGGATCGCGACAGACGTTTGCGTTGGGCTCAGGCCCTGTTAGGAGCTAACCACGACGAGGTAAGTTCTTATTGGTAAGCCTTAGGGACCGAGCAGCGAATGTGCGCCTCCAAATTGGACTACGTTACATGTATGTACCCACTTCTACACCAACAGATTCCGTACAGACATCATTCGTTGCTTGGCCCAAACCGAACCTAGACTTCCGCTCTTCGCCAGCACTGCAGCCAGCATCAAGGCCCGGCAGATCATGATCAGGGCTCGATTCGATTGCGCAAAGAGGCGGCTCGGATGACATCTGTCCTACGTCTACTTATTATTCCTCCTGGTCGTCATGTCACTCAATCTGTGTGCTGCCTGTCTGTCGAGCAAGCATGGATGGACACGGCGCAATCCTCGTGACCTCTAGTCTACGCTCCCCCAGAAACGAGCGAAGCACAAAAAGTCCCAGGACTGGCTGTGCGACATGCAAGACACGGCACATTCGTTGTGACGAAGCATCTCCAGACTGTGACCACTGCACTCGTATTGGACTGCAATGCCCTGGGTAGGTCACGCCAGCAAAAATCACGAGAAACAGACAGCAATCATTCCGTGCCTTCCTCGGCCCGCCGATCACGGTGCAGATGAGACGTGCTGGACAGGACTACCATTTCTTCTGCCTGGAGACGATTCCGCTGTGTAAGAGACACTATCCGGACCCTGGCCTGCTCGCATTACTGCTTCGCGTCGCAGAGACGTCGACTGCATTAAGAGCATGCTGCACGGCTCTAGCTTCACTACACCATTGTCATGAGGCAAAGGCCGGGAAACTTGGATCTACTCTGCTTCAGAGTCTGAAAAACGTCAACAAAGCTTATGGCTTTGCCTTAACCGAGCTGCAGCGTGGTGTCCGCAATGGCTCGGCCTCTCTCACAGAACTGGCCCTGGCTTGCATTGTCATGGCTACATTCGAGTCTCTGCGCGACAAATCGCAGGAAATGCTGGTCCATCTTCGCATCGGCCTGAGGATCTGCCAAGACGCAAACTCTGGAACCATCGACGAGTCGATACTGTGGACCTTGAGCCGCCAGGGCTACTTGCATGCACTCCATGGTCGACCGCGGGTTTG
This sequence comes from Fulvia fulva, assembly GCF_020509005.1. NCBI lineage: Eukaryota > Fungi > Ascomycota > Dothideomycetes > Mycosphaerellales > Mycosphaerellaceae > Fulvia > Fulvia fulva. The sequence continues at coordinate 4,842,126 of NC_063012.1, forward strand.
TTCTGCGCCGGAAGTGTGCACTTTAGACCCGCCTCTGATCATGCATTCTCGGCCAACCTTCGAGACGCTTGAAGATGCGAGCAACAGACTTTCTGATTTGTCACGGTCTGTCTTGCAATACATTCTCATGATCGACCGGCATGCTTTCGCGAGCGAGTTGGACCGTTGCTGTGGGCAAGCGAAGCTACAGGTCGACTTCTCTTCATGGCAGCGGGGAATGGAACTTCTAGGTCACGATACTATTGCTCCATCTCATCCTCCTCATGCAAGTTCTTGCCATTTACTGGCACGTTTCTGGTCGCAATGGACTTTCTTGGCGGTCTACGCCGGAGATCGTCAGTGGTGTGCCTATGACGACTATAGCAACCTCTTCAAGCGAATCGTATCCTTTATGGACCACAGCTTGGTGGCCACTAACGACGACGCGCCGGCAATCTTCGCTCTTGCTAGCGGGAGCATCGCAGTGCTGTTCAACGTTGTTTTAGCATGTCGCGTCTTGGAAATTCGCAAGCATGCGCTTTGTCTGCTGCGAAAGTGCCCGCAGCACGAGGGCGCTTGGAACTCGGAGCTTATGTTCAAAGTCGGCACACTGGTCATTAACTTCGAGGAAGGTCACCGAGAGAGTGGCCAGATTCCAGAGGAAGGCAGGGTGCAGCAATTGCAATTCGATAAAATTGAGGGTGACGATGTAGTGGTCCTCATCACGCGAAGCTCAGAGTCTACCACCAGGACTGTTGTACCGTTCGCGGAGCTGTAACATTCATTCGCCCTTGAACAGTCATTCCTACCAGCAAAGCTCGATGTGATGCAGCCCACCTCTCACATCTGGAAGACGCAGATACGGCTCGCCACGCCTCTCCACGGCTACAATCTTTCCGTCAACTTCCAACCTCACATCTCCATCCTCACAAATGACCGATAAGGGCACATACACTGTCCCCGTCAAACCGTCCGGCACCCTCGTCGTCGCCCTCCATCACCTCTCGCAGACCTCCCAATCCGCTTCAAACATCCCATCTTCGGTCCTATATCCACCTCTCACCTGGCCAATTCCCGACCCAGACACAACAGGCCTAAAACTCCAAATTTCCTTCCCTGGCCATCACATCAATCTTACTCGCCTTCAACCCCACCACCTCTGTCAGAAGCGAATACACTGGCCCTGTACTCCACGCATGCGCATGACTCACAAAGCTCTCCGCACCAGGGTAACACCCATACATCAACGACCCATCGGCATCATAGCCTTCGATTGTACTGCAGTTGCTGAAAGCGCGGAGCATGTATCTCCACTGCGTCTTGATGAGGTTCAGGGCCGCGGAGGCGTTACCTTCTGCTGTGGCGAAGTGGGAGAATATTTCTTGACATCCAATGAAAGGAGAGATCGAGGAGGGGAGCTCTGGGGCTGGGGCGCCGAATGGAGTGAGGCGGAAGGCGAGGGTGGTGGAGATGAGGTGAGATTGGTAGGAGGTGGCGGTGAGATTTTGGGTTATGGCCAGGACGTTGCCGTCTTGAGGGTGGATGGTTGAGCCGGAGGAGGTCGTATTATCTCTGAAGAGGTTGGCGGACTGGTCGAAGAGGAGTGCTTGGGTTGATGTTTTCAGCTTTTGCGCTGTGGAAGACCAAGTGGCAGCGTCTGCCTGTTCAATCCCGAGGTCTGGAGCGAGAGTTGCCATTTTTGTCAATGCGCCGTAAAGGAGGGCATTGAGGGTAATGTTCAGTCCCCCTTGACCAATTCGGGCCCAGTCTAGGATGCGGGTGCCGTTCATGGGGGCTGTTGAGTTGTCGACGAAGTGAAGTGCAGCTCCGAGGCCAACAACCATCTGTTGTAAGTACTGCACAGCCCCACGCGACGTCGCCGCTGACCAGAACATACTCGCAGAACCCGATAATGGCGTACAAGTGGTAGGTATCGGAGCCATAGGCGCTCAAGCCGTTTGCAGAGAATCGTCAGTAATCTTCTCGTTGCGACGGGAAAAAGTGCGACCTTACATGACGACCCGTATGTGATGAGGAGATCGCCGAGGGGCGATCCAGTGTATGGGAAGTACCCGTAAGTCGGAGACGACTGATTCCTGTCCTGAAGTATGATGGTTTCTTGCAGTGCATTGCGATTCGATCGAAGGTTGTCGTAGTTCTGCGAGACCAATGCAGATCTGAGTGCGACCACAATGTCGCCTGACCAAGGGTTCCGGTCCCGTTTTGCGCCGTCGCTCAGGAAGATCTCCGTGCTGGATAGATTTTGAGCGACCGCATCCTGAGACCAGCCTCCGCCCAGAGCGATATAGAGATGCTGCACAGAGTTATTGGCAGCTACGGTGCAGAGCTGCAGAGTGTGTGCGCCTGCGTCCCAGATCTGGTTAGTAGAGGATCGGAGCTGTGGAAGTAGCCGGTGTATTGGGCCAGCTCTGCTGCAGGCACATTGGGAGAGGCGATGTAGTACAGGTTATTGAATCTGATGGACACGGTGGTGTCGGGGTCCGTGTCGTGACTGAGAGACAGCGTCAGGTAGCGGAAACTGCCTCTGCCCCACTTGGCTGGTACCTCATAGTGCCCTTCGAAATGCGGAAGAAAGACGGTCCCATCAGCAGTTGAGAAGTACGTACTGTTGTCCGACGCCTCCCCAACGAAGAGCTTTGATTCTGTGTACGCGAGGCCAAGTCCCTGGCAACCGTTCCTGCACGTGAGGCTAGGCAGACCTGTACTGTTGCACGAGGTCCCAGAGCAAGATATGTCAGAGAAGTCGAACGACGGTATTCCTGCAACCATCTGCCCGAAGTCCCAGGTCGTCGACGCTCCTGGTCCGCGAAGCTTGACAATGGCCAGAGCCGGATCCGAGGAGCGAGAGAGGGAGGTATCCCCGGCAGTGCGGTATATGCTACGTGCTCAATGTATCCGTCGTATAATCCGACGAAGTCATCTGGAACATCCGAGGCTCATCATGCCACCAACATTCTTCGGAGCACATTGACCCAAGGGGCCCAGACCTATTACGTACTTTCAATGGCGAAAGTCTCAGACTTCCGGCCATGCGAATGAGCGACCGGACGTCAACTATATACTGGGCCCTATCGTGGCCTCAGCTAGCCTGGTTGTAAGTCAAAGACTCGAAGTCTCGTCTCACTGTAGATCACGAAGTCTACGGCATTTACGCTCCTACTTTCTGCTCTTTCGTCGAAGCCATTCACGCATACCGGCCCAACAGGAGCTCTGGGCGACAATCCTGTCATCGACTTAGGGTATGCGAAATACAGAGGTATTCGTAGCAATGGCACAGGGTCCGTAGTGTGAACAATTTCAAGTTTCGATGAGCTGAAACGCTGAGACTCATGAGCAGAATCATCACCTGGTACGGTCTCCGCTACGCTGCACCCCCTACAGGCGTCAAGAGATGGCGAGCACCAAATCCAATCGCCCAATATGGAGGCTACAGGTCCTCTTGCCATACTCGATGCCTCGTCTCAAGGTCCAACTTGTTCCCGACTTGGCTGCTGCCAATAAGCACATCTATTGGCGGACAAGAAGACGGCCTCACTGTCGATGTTCTGGTACCTGACAAGCCAGCCGCATCTAAGTTGCCGGTCTTTGTCGAAATACACAGGGGCGGCTACACTACCGGTAGCGCTCCGACAACGCCTGGGTATGCAATGGTGAATCAATCAAAAGGTAACCTGATCTTTGTGCAAGTTCAGTATCGCCTAGGAGCATTTGGCTTTCTGAACAGCCCGGAAGTCCGACAAGATGGCACGGCAAATGCTGGCCTTCTGGACCAACGTCTCGCCATGGATTGGGCTCAGAAGTATATTGCGAACTTTGGCGGTGATCCTCAGAGAGTCACTGTGCATGGTGGAAGTGCTGGTGGAGGCTCTGTCACGAATCAAATCATCTTAGATAGCGGTGCATCGAGGCCTCCCTTCAGATATGTTATTGCTGGTGAGCTGACAGATCGCAGCAGATTCATATCTGCGCTCAAAACCTGCTGACGCTCGTCTAGAGTACCCCTGGTGGCAACCCTTTCACAATGAAACGATCATCAGCATACAATACAACGATCTGCTGGCGCACAGTGGATGTACCAACTGGTCGTGCCTCCGCCAGTTGCCGAGCGACAAGCTCGCCAACGCCGCGCAAATGACCTATATGACAGATTACAATGGCCGCCCTCCCGTACATGGACAAGTCTACGGCTACGGCGACTTCTACTACGGCCCGTCCGTCGACGGAGAGATCATTCAAGGCCGTCCATCGGTCGAGTTAGCAGCAGGCCGCTTCAGCAAAGTTCCACTGCTCACCAATCGCGAGACGTACGAAGGAGATCTTTTCACCAACCCGGCCATAATCACAACCTCGCAATCAATGTCCGACCTCGAGACCCTGTGGCAGCAAGCCACACCTCACTTCTTCTCGCGCCTCTTCAGCTAATACCCAACCTCAGACTACCCATCCGCTTTCGCCAGCACATCGGCAATCTTCGCAGACGCTTTTGTCAACTGCGGGACCCGGCAGCTGGCAGAATCCTTCACGAAAGCGGGTGTTCCGGCGTGGAAGCAGGTCTTCAACGCTGGCAGCCAGAAGCATGCTGCGACTGTGCCGTTCCTCTTTGGAGAGAATTCAGCGGGAGCACAAAGACCTTTGGCTAATGAGACGTTGGCGAGGATTACGAGAGATTGGTTTATCTCGTTCGCAGTGCACTTGGATGTCAACGAGGAGTCGTTTAGTGGTGTGGCGAAGACGTATTGGCCGCGGTATGAGTGGGCGGGCACCGTGCTAGAGGTGAATGCCACGACGATGGCTTCGAGACGGGACGCAGATGATAGCGAGAGATGCAAGTATTTGAGGAGGCACGGGGCGGATGTCGTGGACTGAGGGGCTGAACTCGTTGAGACATACGCACCGTCACGTGCAGCTCCTCGCTCCACCTTCCACATCATCGCTCTCCAAGCTTCAAACTTCACGAGTCCCACTTCTTCCGCTCTGTTGTCTTTCTCAACGACGACTGCCGTCTAGACCACGACTGACAACACGATGAATGCATGTTCCACCACTGTGTTTCACGCATAGGCTCCATGTCGCACTGCCAGCCCATTCTCGAGTACGTCGCCAGTTTTCGCCACGGCATCATCGGTCCGCAGGGTACGGCGCGTATTCCAGCGCTTCCAGCAGACGCCCAAGCAAGCATCGATTGGCGCTGCAAAGACGAGACGGATCCTCATCAAAATGCTCTCCATATTCCGACGCCGTCCCAGCTGCTTTGGAGGGAAACGCACCGACGTCAGTTCCACATGGCATCGTAGCAGCATGATTGCTCACGCGGCTCCGCGATATCGTCGACAGACCAATGAGACACCTGGTTGCATACTTCTACTGCTTCGTGCCACCGTCTCGGCAGTCTGGCCTTGATGTCGAGTCCAGTTTTCTTCCCTCAGATTCGTGCTCTCTACTGCAATCTACAACGACACGGCCGACTTTCTTTTGTAGCAGCACTTGCTCTCGTTTTCCTTGCTTACGATTTTCCTTGGGCGCGCTTCTTCTTCGCAGTTCTTCAAAACGAGGCGCTGGCGCCATTCACATACACAAATACAGCTTTTTAGCCATCCGGCATGCACGCATTCGGCAGTAACCGGCGGAAGTCGTCTCAGCGCACCAAACGATCCCGACCTTTCGGAAAGCTCACAATAGATACCAAATGCGCGAACCAAGGCAGAACCTTTCCATACGAATCTCGTGTTCCAGGGTTGAGCTTTGTTAGCTTTGAAGAGTCCGAGGCTCGCAAAAACGCCAGTGTAGGCAGTGGTAGCCTCAAGCAACAGCTGGAGAACCGCACGCCGATTCAGCCTGGGCCAAAGCGAACACTTCCGGCTCCAGTAGCACACGTGGCTCCTGTAATCCCGGCACTTCCAGTACCTCAGAACAACCGTTCTGCTGCACAAAGCGATGAACTCTCGCGACAGGACTTGCTGGCGGTGCCTCTCAACAAACGCATCAAAGGGTTACGTCCTTTTCCACTCGACCTCAGCAACGATGTTTCACCTTCTGACCAGGCTATGACCATTCGCATGACTTTCTCACCGTCGACAGTCTCGAACTACACCAGGACACCCAACTCTCCAATTCTCCCGCGCTCGCCCGATGCCTGTCCACCAGTGATTGTCATTACGCCAGCAAAGGAGAGTTTCTCTCCGGACGCATTGGCACGCAAGGCCCAGCATCGGTCAGCCTCAAGCGTGTACTCCAGGTACACCAATTGTATGCCGAGATCGTATGGAGGCGACAATGCTCCGCCGGTCCCTCCGCTCCCATCGTTTGTCAGCACGAAAGCTCAGAAGTCTTGGTTTTCGGACTTCAGCAGGGGCTCTGGTATCACCGCGTTCGAAGAAGATCTTCCATCAGCACGTTCTCAACAGGGGCCAGCATCGACCGACTGTGATGCTGTACACTTCAACAATAGTGTTCGACAATCGGCGCTGTCCGCGTCTGCCCTTCCGACACCACGACGCAGCAAAGGATGGTGGAATGTCATAACATCGCCATTCTCCGCAAAGTCAGCAACCACACCATTCTGGAGATCTCCGTCTCCAAGAGAGACGAACGAGGATGCCGAACCGATCCTGGACAAGTCTGCGAGCATGGGAATTTCGCACGGTGGAGTCATCTTCACCAACAGAACTTCGGAAGATGATGAGTTGCGTTCAGCTCCAGCTGCTGGTCCTAACACGTTGATACATGACGATCTCAAACGAATGCCGAAGCGAGCTGATACAGCACCTGGAGCACTCGACATGGACCCCGCGAAAGTGAACATCTACAGGGTACCGAGTTCTGGTGAAGCTGCGGCATATTACAATGCCACCAGAATGTTCCCGAGTCTGTGTGGCAGCAGCACATCGAGAGCTATCGTCACGAGCGATGGCGATACCTGGAGCCCATCGCAGAGCGTCTTCATGCCCGAGCGTGACATCAAACGCCGCTCTGTAGCCAACGGTTCAGAGCATCAATCGATCAATGGGGATGAAAAGACGGAAGAAAAGCCGTTCAGCACGTCCACTGCGCCTGCTGTACCCCGTGGCATTGCGGCTGGACCGACTATCTTCTCAACTCCATCTGAGGATGAACTCCACAGCGCAGGCCTTTCGCGTGCCTTTCCCAAGCGCGGCTTGACAGAGGCAACCATGACTTCGCAACTGTCTCCACTTTCCGCTACCCCAATAGTTCAGGATGCTCAGATGGCTCGGTTTGCGGGCCCGCAGATAGTTTTTGGCGAACAAAGGCAAGTTCAGGTTGAGCAACAGGCGCCGACACCCTCTCACTACGGCCTTGGCTTCGCGACTATGGGTGCCGCTACCATCGACCATGAGTATCAACAAACGACAAGTCGGTCCCAGGTTGAATCCGGAAAGCAAGCTCCTCGACCTGTACACGTCAGGCAAGACTCGTACGGTCTGGGCATATCTGACGCCGAAACTGATGTGTGGCCACCACCGCAATCACTGTGTGAGAAGCCACGACTAGGGACAGATCGCTTTGGCCAACTTACGGTGCGCAGCTTCGATATGGACAAGCCCTCGCGGCCGTGGTACCGGCGCTTCTTCTGGCCCCTGGCAGCAGGTGTATCTGCTATGCTTTTGCTGATGATCGTGCTCATGGTCGTTTTCATCCCGCAACATCATGCAGATATGCCAGTCCAGGCATCATGGGTCAACTTGACCGGGTTCCCTGCCCTGCCTGTGGGTATAAGTACTGTTGTCGAGCCAAAGAGCACTCAAGCAAGAGATACTTGTGTTGCTCCAAGCAAGATGTGGAGCTGCGCGACACCTGGTCAAGAAATTTCCAGCATTCCCAACTTCCGTTTCGAGATCAGGTTTCGCAACGGCACACTTCCCAAGAACGAGACCATGGTGGAAATATCCAGCACTTCCACCACGAAGCGATGGCAGGATTCAAGTGCACTGCACAAATTCATCAGGAGGAGTCTGTGGTCAGACTACCTGTACTCTGCATCTCCCTCGGCGCCCTCTCAGAGAGATCAAGAGTTCCTGGGTCAGTACGCCGATAACGTAAGCGCACCTTACAATGGCGAAGAGACTCCCTTTTACATGTCGCTGCTCAATGCGGCTGCACTATCTTCGCCCAGGTCAAAGCTACAAGTCAGAGATGAGAGTTTCAGCTACCCTTACCCCGACGCATCCGACGCAGGACAGACCAATGCCTCAACGACGACAACAGATGACATCCCAAATGCCACCAAGTTGGCTGATGGCAAGCCGGTTGCGCAAGCATTGTACCCACACGCAACCGCTCAACCTTTGCGTCTCTTCGATCGTGGCAAAGACTCCGAACACTACGGCTTCTACACCTACTTCGACCGCTCGATCTACATCAACAGCCTCACGGCCAATATCTCATCCAGCGAGAAGCTCACCAGCAACGTCGCCCTGGCAGATGCCTCAGCAGTCTGCACCTTCTCACAAACGCGATTCTTGGTCCAAATCTGGACCCGCAAGCCCCTGATCAACAACGACCCCAACAGTGCAAACTCCATTACCTCAGCATCCAACTCCACGGCCAACGACACGACAGCGCCCGGATCATTCCCATACGCAGTGACCATGACTCTCGACCGTCACGGCGGCAGCGCTTCCAAAAAGGGCGTCTACTGCTACGGCCTAGACTCGGAACACCACGTCGTGGACTCTGCCAAGATCTGGCTCGCCGAAGACCGCGCGGCTGGGGGCACAATCGTCAACGCGGCCAGTGTGCCAAGTGCAACAAGCAGCAGCAGCAGCAGCAGTACAGTTTCGAAGCGTGATACAGAGTACAGCGGCATCGACGGTGGGACAGGAGGTTGCGGATGCGCTTGGCAGAATTGGTCATGATAGATGAGACGACGAGAGAGCCAAGCATAGAAATGAGCTTTGGTCATCATTAGCTCTTAATCGTAATTATCGATACAATCTTGATATGCGTGGTAATTCTCGTGTATGCCGTTTCCCCAAAATGCGTCTGACGCATATCGCCATGCTGTTGAAAGTGACGTGGCTGTGGAGCCGGAAATGTGTGATCAAGACAACCGAAATGCGTAGGTCATTAGGGATTGATTTGTTGTGCTGCCATTGCTTGGCCGAGAGCTGGGACCGCCGTACCGTCCTTCTCGGCGAAAAGAGTGTCGAGGGCGTCGTGGACTTCGAATTCTTCCAGGACTGCGCCAAAGCTGGAGAAGTCGTCAGAAAGTTGAACGCCACATGAGGCGGCTGAATGAACATACCCATAGCATCTAACCTTGGCCGCCAGATTCCGCTTAACAAGTTCAATATCCCTCGCCTCAAGCTGCGCCACCCTTTCGTGCCCGAAAATCATGGACCACGCCATGACCGGAGTAATCTCACCTTCCCGATCCAGCGGCAAGCGTGAGCTCAACTGCATCAACTTTGTAAGCGTACCATTATCAATACCAACCGGCATCTGATGAGGATAAATCTCCGCCGGCTTCTGCTTCAAATGCGAATATGGGGGAGCTGTCTGCATAAGCGCGTGCCCGGACATGTGCTCGTGCTCCGAATCGTCAGAGTTCTCCATCGGGTGATGGATCGTCTGGCCCTCTTGGTTATGCGATCGGACCATGAGGTATTGCATGTGGTCCATGCAAGGCCGTTCGAGCCTGCAAGGAGAGAGTGAGCGTCAGCTGAGACGGATCTTGTTTGTCGCCTGGAACCTACCAGGGCATCTTGTCGGGAGGTTGACTAGTGCGGAGGTGGCGACGGGTAGGGACCTGGTATTGCAATGGGGTTGCCTTGGGAGTCGTACGTTAGGACGAAGTCGATGCCTATGCTATCGTAGTCGAGCCGATTCGATGGCATCTGCGCCATGCTGCGCATTTGATTCGCTTGCACTGCGGCCATGTTCTGGGCGTGGGCGGACATTGCTGGAGGTGGTGGGCTGAAGCCGGTACTGTCGGATCCGATCTGGTAGCTGCCGGATATGCTACCACTTGAGCTGGGACCATAGCCGCTGTTCTCGCGCGAGAATTTGATAGGTGAGGTGCCGAAGTCGTACGAGATGCCATGTTGTGCGAGTAGCTCCTTGAGACGTCTGTTCTCGGCTAGCACTTCGTTCTTTTCTCGATTAGTCTCGGCGAAGACTTCTTTCAGGCGAAGCACTTCTTGCTCCAAAGCTTTTATGTACAGCTCTTTGCGCTCGCGATGCGTTCTGTGGCCGTCAGCCGCCATGTACAAGAGAAGCATGGTCGCCATGTACGTACCTTTGTGCTTGCCGATTGAGCTCCTGCCTTCTTGTCAAGGCAGGTTTGCTATCAGGCTTGGGACCTCGACGCTTTGGTGGCTGTCCGTCTTGCACGATCATCAGTGCAGTCTTGGCGTGATGGCATCGTGACTGTGGCTTACCTTTCGTCTGCTTTTTTTCGGGATTCAGGTTCTTGAAGAAGTTGAGATTGCTCAATGGACTCGCTTTGTCACTGCTTGCTGATGATGGGCCTGGGTGATACGCCATCATAACCGGCAACCTTGAGTTCGTCGGCACAGACATCATTACATCAAGTCTCGCCTAAGCGCCGGATCTCGCGTGGCAGAGACGCTTGATGTCGATTCTGTGCGTCAGGACTCGCAGCCGCGATTATGAAGGGCTACTGTCAGCGCCTGATCGATTGTCGTATTTGATTGTGCACATTGACAGTGTAGCGCTTTTCCCGGACCAGGGACAGCGCGACGGACTGGGACCTTATTACAAAGGAGATGGTGACTGCGCATTGGGCTCAGGAGTGCCGTAGCAGGGTCATGGGCCATATCGCGATTGTTTGCCAAGTGGTACCGATCGATCATGTGCACGCCGGACAGACCTCGTGATTCGCACTGCGTCTGCACCCAATGCCAGACTTGATCGTCGACAAGGGTCGTCGATTCGTCGATATCGATTGTGGTCAGGCGATCCACGGGAATGGAGAGAAGGAGATGACCTACCGTAGCCAACATGGTGATCTCCTTGTGGCAAGCCATGCGGCATTGCGTGAGGTCCTGTCGAATACGTGGCCATGGTGGGCGCGGGCGGCCACGGCCACAGAGTGTGATGGTTGTCTGCGGTTGCTAGTCCCGATGTTAGCGGCGCGTAGTCGATCTGAATTGCGAGGATGGTTGAAAGGATGAGTGAGTTGTGAGGCCAGACATGGATTTGTGGAATGCATCGAGAAGTTTAAGAAGCATGCACAGTCAAGGCACGCCGGCCGTGTGCTTCGATGCCATGTCGACGAGAGGCACTTTTCTCAAATGCTCATGTTCAGCAGACAAGTCTGATCGTTACTCGCGATGGCAGCACAGAAAGCACGAGTGACGACGGGAGTTGGGTTGGGCGAGTTGCAAAAGCGAATGAGGGAGCTGACCTTGGTCGTACGCAGGAACCCGTTTCCCTGATCCCAAGTCGGCAGTGGGCGGGTTGGTGCTGGAGGTGGGCACAGGAGCGCGGAGTGGTCACGATCGAGCGTGTGCTGCTGCCGCCGGCTAATTTGGAATGGCGCGGAGGGCAGCGGGCAGCGGGCAGTGGGCAGTGGGCAGTGGGCAGCGGGCAGCAGGCAGAGGGAGGGCTTGGCCGGCAGAGGGCAGCAGTCTTGGTGTGTGAGTGTGGGTGGGGATGTGGGTGTGAGTGTGGGTGCGATGGATTGCGTATGCTTCGTCTGTTGATCAAGCACCGCGAGCCGGGTCGCTGGAGCGTCTGAAGTGCCGTTTCAGGTGGGTACGTCGTTCGTGCAGCAGGACAGGCTCCAAGAATAATATCGACAGCAGCGAAAGAGGTGCGGCGCCAGATGCTTCGATGCTGTCGTGGCCGCTGTCGAGACGGCTATGTCGCACACAGCGCTACGGCTCCCGCAATAATTGTCATGCGGTCGATCGGATGTTTATACTAGCCAAAGCGTAACAAAAGGCCTAGAACTGTGTTGATGGCGCTGCAGTTCCACTAATAATCAAAGCACGTCGCCGGGCATGCATGCATGCGGTGGCCAAGCGCTGCGCCTCGGTGCAGGAGGAGGGTGATGGAACACAGCGCGGATGGGAGAGACAATAGATAGATGGGTAGAAGTGACTTATCCCGGCCGTCTTGCCTTGTGCGCTCTCGACGGCCTGGCCTGGTCTGCATGAGTATCGGCAGCGCATCTGCATCTGAATCGCCGGCCCCACCCTCTCTCATGAGTCTCATCACACTACAGACTACAGACTAGTCTACAGTGCTGTGACTGCTCAGTGCTGTCCACACATGACACATTAGATTCTGCTGGGTGTCGGCGGCGACTAGACTAGGACTAGCCGAGAGAGGGATGGACCCATGTTGCATGCATGCCATCTGCCCATCTCGCTGCCGGGGCTGTGGGGCGCACTCGTGACCACTGACGAATGTGACGATGAGGCTCTCTGTGCCGTCTACCAACCAAGACCTTGATGACGGCAGACAGACGGCCAGACTTATTCCTCACTGTACTCACCGTCCTCATCACTTCACTGCACCAGCCACAGCACACATGACGACCACGCTGTTTGCCACTCTCTGGACGCTGTTCTTGGCGGTGCGGTGTGCGCTCTTCACCCTGCCTTGGCTCTTGCACCTCCTCGTCTCAGACATCTTGCTTTCCTGTCTGCTCCCTGTCTCCGCTGTGGCCCCACACCTGGCATACAATCTCTCCTCCACCGTCGCCGAGTCGGTGTGGCACGCCATCCAGCTCATCTTCACCCGCCTCAACCGCGCCAAGATTGTTGTGTCCGGCATCGATGCCTTGCCTCCCCGCGAGAGTGCCATCGTCGTTTCCAATCATCTTGAATGGTGCGACTTCTACCTCATCCAGGAGCTCGCGCTGCGACGTGGTATGCTTGGCAAGTGTCGCTACTTTGCGAAAAGTCAGCTGAAGTGGGTGCCGTTTCTGGGCTGGGGTCTGTGGGCCATGGGCATGCCCTTGGTGACCAGGAAATGGACCCAGGATCAGCGAGAGATGGACAGAGTCTTCAATGGCATTCTGCAGCGTCGCTGGCCAGTGTGTGAGACTCCCATCGGTCGCGCCCATGGCTGAACGAACGTGTTGGCGCGCTTGCTAAACGCCTTGCAGGGCTCATCTCATACAGTGAGGCGACAAGAATCACAACCGCAAGACGCGAGGCAGCCGAAAGGTGGTGCAAAGCCAATGACAAACCACTCGGCAAGCACGTACTGTATCCACGAACCAAGGGCTTCATCGCATGTGTACAGCAACTTCGTCAAGCGTCTCATGTCAACGCCGTCTACGATGTCACGCTTGCGTATGCTAAAGATGGTCGCGTCTTCCAAGCTCCTCCTACCTTTGCGCAAACCCTCTCTCAACCTCACTTGGACCGAAGCTGGACTTTCTACGTCCATGTAGACCGATATGAGCTTGATGTGCTGCCGTCTGAAGACGACCAGCTAGCGCAATGGCTCGAACGTCGATGGCTCAGCAAGGGTGAGCGTTTAGAGCAGCTGAACCAACGACTGGTCAAGAAAGAACCATGGCACGGCGACATAGTGTCCACAAGCAAGCTTGAATGATCATGGACTTGGTGACACCGAAGTCCATTGTGCGACTGACTGCTGTCAGCTTGTTCACCACTGCTCGACGGATGGACATGCTATGAGACATTGGAGCGCATCCTTCACATGGCTCGCGCGAGCTACGGCTGTCCCCGTACATCCTTGCGGCACTTGGTGCATATAGGACATCCCATCTGCCAACAAAGCGGCATGACTCTTACGGTAGCCAATAACCGGAGTTGCACAAGCCAGAGCGGCACTGGTTGAACGAAAGAACATCGGCGGCACACTGTGAGAAAGACAGAAACATACGTCCTCGACCTTTTACAGAGCATTAACGTCTCAGTGAGCAATGACCGACACAGATCTGCGCCTTCGCAAAAGCATTGAAGGGCTCTTTGGTTGCTCCAACGCCTCGTTCGAGCTGATACCTCGCATTGCTCGCCGCTTTCGACAAGCTGAGGCTGCCCCACCCCCAGCCTTCGCGGATCACTGATGGCTTACGGCCGCACTGCGCTCCGGCAGTCAATCATTTGCATGTTTGCACAGCAATACTACTATCGCCACGACGCAATCCTCGACCTGATGAATCACGATCTCAATCCTTCAGTCAGCTTCCACTTCGTGTCTTCCGGCGACCTCTCCATAAAAGCCAATGCCATGCCTTCACTCGCCATCACAATGCATTGCCTTACAATATGACGTCCTCATCACAAGTTGTCCTACTCTTGTTGTCCTTGGTAGCCTATGCGATAGCCAATAAGGTCATACGCTGGCACCGCTGCAGAGTGTTTGCCGAAAAGAACGACTGCAAAGAGCCCCACGGCATCTCGGGCCATGGACCACTTGCTTTCCTCGATGGTTGGTGGCGCATAGGCCGCGTTCAGAAGATGTTGGAGACCGGCGAAGATCTATTAGACGACATCTTCGCAGACCAGTTCAAGGATGCCAATACCATTGAGCAGACACAATTTGAAGGGTCGAAATTGCTGGCCACCATCGAGCCCGCCAATATCCAAGCTATGCTGGCAACACAGTTCAACGATTTCGGCATTGGATCGAGAAGAATCAATATGTTCTATCCTTTACTAGGCAACTCTATCTTTTCAAGCGATGGCCAGTCCTGGGCACACGCGCGGGCTTTGTTCCGGCCTCAATTCAGTCGCGAGCAGATCAACGATCTCGATGAAACAGAGAATGCCTCACGAGCTCTCATCAATGCCATCGGACCCGTCGACAGTGCTGGATGGACCAATGGCACTGAGTTGCAACCACTACTATACAGCTTCACGCTCGACACCGCGACGTCCTTCCTGTTTGGAGAATCGCTCAACTCTCTTTCCAGCCATAGCGCAGACCACGACAGCGCCGTACAGCAGTCCAACCAACAGTTTGCAGCAGACTTTGAGCTGGCTAGTGTATACATGATCTGGCGTATCCGGTTGCAAGCCTTGTATTGGGTCATGGACGGCATCAAGCTGCGTCAAGCAGCTGGCAGAATCCGGCGCTTTACCGAACGCTTCGTTCAATCAGCTCTCGACTCAAGCACCGATGAAAAGTCCTCGTGCAGAAGATACAACCTCCTCTCCGCGCTCGCAACCCAGACACAAAACAAGACAGAACTGCGTAACCAGACCCTCGCCATCCTCGTCGCAGGTCGCGATACCACCGCTGGCTTGCTAGGATGGTGCTTCATTCGCCTTGCTCTTCACCCTCACATCTTCACCAAGCTCCGCTCCATCATTCTCTCGCAATTCCAGCCAGATGAACCCATTACCTTTGCCAGCGTCAAAGGCTGCAGGTACCTGCAACACTTCCTCAACGAAGTTCTACGCCTACACCCAAACGTTCCCATCAACAGCCGAGAAGCACTGAAAGATACAACACTCCCAACAGGCGGCGGCCCAGACGGCAAGGCTTCCATTGCGGTCCCGAAGGGTCGCTCTGTCACGTTCAGTGTATACCTCATGCATCGACGAAAGGACCTCTGGGGTGATGATGCCCTTGAGTTCAGACCTGAAAGGTGGGAACAGCGGATCGCTGCATGGCAGTATCTCCCATTCTCGGGCGGACCGAGGATATGTATCGGTCAACAGTTTGCGCTGACGGAAGCGAGCTATGTCCTCATCCGAATGCTGCAGCAGTTTGACGCAATTGAGCCAGTGGATCGTGCTAAAATGGCGAAGATGCGTAAGCAAATCGGTTTGACAATGTGGCCTGGTGATCAGGTGCACGTGAGGATGCATAAGGCGTAGCTCTTCATGTCCTTTCTATGTTAACATAGCAAAACATTCCGCTCATAACGCTAGACATGACAGAGGGTAGTATGTTAACAGACTCTGTAGCAACCA
This sequence comes from Fulvia fulva, assembly GCF_020509005.1. Classification (NCBI taxonomy): domain Eukaryota; kingdom Fungi; phylum Ascomycota; class Dothideomycetes; order Mycosphaerellales; family Mycosphaerellaceae; genus Fulvia; species Fulvia fulva. The sequence continues at coordinate 4,858,010 of NC_063012.1, forward strand.
CGCTTTCCCCTTCCCAACTCCTCGCTAAGATGTCAGTAAAGATTTTGTCCCAATGCAGTGCTTTCATCAACTTTCAATTTTTGGCACGCTTCGCGCATCGTGAGCAGGGCATCCAGGCTCCGCTGTGAAGCACGTTTAACTACTTTCGTCCCAACTTGCTGAAGCGCTTCAGCCTACCGGACTCCGAGGCGACCTTGGTGTGCTTGATGCTCTCCATCGGAGGCTCAAACATTTCCCATGGTAGTACCTCGTTCTTTTCGCTCGGTTTCACGGCTGCGGCCGGATTGACCTTCTGGGTAGGTGCAGAACCAGGCGTTTCCGAACCACGAGACGGGCGTGAAATGTTGCGGACCACAGTATTGTCTACGACTGACACACCATCGTTTGTCGAAGCTGCTTCTTGTATTGCAGGCATAGTGGCACCCATGTGACTGGATAGCGAACGACCAGATGCTTTTTCAGATAGCGTGGCAGGAGGACTCAAGATGTCGATGCCAGGTACCTGTCCGACTACGGTTTCGCAGTCCGTCGTCCAGAAGTTTCCATAACCATGAGGAGATGTTGAGATCAACAGAGCAGGTGATTGTGCACGTGTACTATGGTTCAGGGTTGGACTGACAGCGTCAAAAGCAGGTGTTCGCGGGGAGGCCTCTGGTGATGTGGCCGAACCGCTAGTGTAATCACGCTCCTGAATGTTGGGAACATCGGGCAGATCGAATTCGAAGGCGTCGTCCTGCGAGTCGAGCCTGAGAGCACTTGGAGGTGTTGGTGGGTGCAGGGCTCTCTGTGCTCGCATGTCGACCGACAGCTGACCTTGTGTATGCCCGAGGGCGGGAATTGTAACGCTCGACATCGTCGATGACAATCTGGAGGTGACGCTGTCATCTCGTCTTCCGGACGTCACTTGTCCTTCTCCAGCCGTCACTCGAGTCTTGTCCTCAGACTGCCGCACAGCAGGCTTGCTTGACAACGAACCATAAGACCGACGTGGTGCATCCCCACTGATGTTTGAGGCGAACGAAGTGACAGAACTTCGCTTGGCTCTTTCCCTTTCTCTTTCCCTATCCTTGTCGAACTTACGCTTGGTGGAGTCGGGTAGGCCGTCCCACTTGCTGTTGACCTTGGGTACGTGATCGGGCAACTTCTGAGACGAGACACCTGGAAGTATGACACCGTCCGACTTGAGGTTCTTCTGGGCAGCTTTCCTCCTCTCCTGTTCGGCAAAATCCTCCAGCGCTGATGTCGACGGCTCTTTAAGAGTGAGAAAGCCAAGCACACCAGCACTCTTCTTCTTGGCTGCTTGTCGCCCGCTCTGCTGAAGCTCCACTACGTTGACAGCCTTTGACTGCCGTCGGCGGTGCTGGTGATCGGGTTGCAATGACTGGGTGCTGTTCTGTCTTGAATGACTGGCGCCGGGACGTCCAGCATCGGTCCGTGACGGTGCTTCGCTGTTGCTCTGCCCACTCGACCATGCACTCTCAGTGACTACAACTGGCGAACGGTTCCTGACCGCCAATCTAGGAAAGCGTCGAGCATGGGCACCAGTCAGGTCCAACGGATTCGACCTTGCATCAGACATGATGAGATGCTGCGAATAGCGTTAGCGAAGAACAAACGACGATCGCCGTTGACTGCTGAGTCCGGTCCCGACGTACAGAGTGCAGGGTAGGCACGTGGACATCGCGTGGTCTCTCTGTGACCAACATTCCAGCTGCAGTGAAGAATTGGGGAAGATGAGACGGTACGTGCACGTGCAAAGAGGTGACGGATGTGTGAAGAGCAAAGTAGGCCAGGCAGATATAAGCAACGCAGACGGACCTGTGAGTTGTCGGCTGCAAAGACGCAGGGTAGCAGTCCGTTGGCATTGCCTTCGGCGCCGTGTCCTGGTCGTTCGCACAGCTGAAGATGGGCCTCGTCCTTCATACCCGGACGACTGTGCCGCTGGCGTCGTCAGATGGGGAGTGCAGTGCCTTAGAGTGGTCGTTGGCGCCGACGCTCAGGTCACAAAGAGGCGGCCACGGGCAAGAACGCTGGAACGTGGTGATGAGCGGCGAACCTCGTGGCCGGCTGAAGATACTTTGGTTCGCCCCTTCCTTCTGGAGTGCTGATTCGACCGCTCTGCAGCGTTCGGCGACGCTAGGCGTTGGCTTTCTTGGAGGGCGCAGCCACGTGGGAATCGGATCGAGTCTAGAAAGCAGATGGTCCCGCCGTCTAAGTCTGAACGCAGAAAAGTAACGACCACAAAGGAAAACTTAAACAGACCGCAAGTATGTGGGAAGAGGTCGTCGCTTGCTGCAAGAGATACAGTGCCGTGTGAGGAAGTTGTGTATCAGGACTTGGCGTCCGTGAGAGGAGGATGGGCGTTGCGCATGAAGTCGCTCTCGCACCTGCCCACCTTCCGTCTTGAAACGGTAGAATCGAGGACGATCACACATCCTTGACGACATGCATGGCAATCGCGCGCATCCAAGCTGGCGATGGTTCTTGCTTTTGCGATGTCTGCCTCGCGAGCAGGCCATGCATGCTGACAAAGCCCAGGACGAGGGCTTGTGAAAAACATGGGAGATCCGAAGCGAAAAGCTGGGAAAGCGCTGTCGGCTTCGGCACGTCGCCAAGCATCCTGCAGGGGTCTCGTTCAGTAGCAAGTGGTAGGAATGCTGCAGGCCATGATACAACCACACCCAGCTCCTAAGCACGACTCGCTTTACTTTGGCGATCGAACGACAGGACACCATGAACGAAGCGCACTGACACCAACTCAGCAAGTGAAAGGAGATATGTGTAGCCTCTCGCGCACATGGTTGACACCTGACACATCGTGAGGCGTGCGGCGTTCAGTCTTGACTGCTCCGTACTACCTGTCAGTCGGCTATCGAAACGAGACGGCCTGCTGCGCTCGCTCTACGGGTACATGCAGAAGGCCGGCGCTGCAACCATCGACTGCTCTCGAGAATATTGAGGGCATGAATCCGAGTGTTTATCTCCGAACCAGACACCGGGAGCGAACGAACAACGGTGGGGTCTACGCCTAGCATGAAGAAGAGGAGGGTCCTGAGACCGTCTGAGGAGGAGAGCGAGCTCGGTGTGCCCTCTGCACAGGCATGACTGAGAGTCGGATCTGGCGTTGTATGGCTTGAGGTGACTGTGGCCTTCGGCAACGAGTGGTTACCATTACCGTACCCTCTGCGGTGAAAGGCAAGCTGTCAAGAGTCGTGGAGAAAGATATATTCGTCTCAAATATCACGCTAGCTCTGCAGTCATGGAGCGACTGGTGGGAAAGGCCTCGTGTTATGCAACATCGCTATACACTGTCGAGGAGCGCAGGTAAGCCGTTTCGATCAGGACATTTCTAGCCGGTGCTCACTTCTTGTGGGTCATGTAGACTGGTGTAGGCGAATCTTCGATGGGAACTTGGCGGACGCCGCAACTAATCCCCCTTCTAAGCATAGCCAATGCTGCGGGTTTGTCTTGAATATCGATGCGTACCTAGGTAAGCCTCTGTTCAACTTGCATCTCCGAGTGAAGCTCAATCTGTATGAGCATTTTGGGCGGTCTTTGCGTATGATACACGCTGGCTATTGGTCACGAGACAGCGGCATTGCCAACGTGCATGCGCCGTCACTGTACGTCCACTTGTGGTATGCATAGATAGTATATCCGCGAACGATATTGCCACTGTCGACGCTGACTACCTTTACGGTATGTGGTGCCACCACGGGCACATCGATAACCAGACTTGTCGGGCAACATCTCAAGGGCACGATCACGTCTAAGGTTTCGGATGGCAGCCGGAAGCTGGAGACGCCCGAGCGTTCCTGCGTCAGCGTTCTCGGGCGCGACACGCGACGTTCTTGCTACTGCCGCGAACATCTGAGCGCAACGGTAGAGCACTGTAGGTGCGCTTGACCGTCAGCTGTCTCAATACCATTGCGCCCCTCGTCAGGCACGCTTCCACAGCAGGTCTTGTCATTCATCTGCACGCGACAGTTCCCTCTAGCGTCGAAACAGCGGCGGTGATCAATGTGGGGTACATGCGGGCTAGGCTGTGAAAGGAAGGGTATCGTGAGACAAAGCTCGAGAGCCGGCTTACACCTCACTGATGGGAGCTCGTGATCATGGTCACGCGTTGCCCCGCCTCGTTGATGAGCTCCCTCTCCTCTCCTTGATCTCTCCCACACAGCTCTCTCTCTCTCCTTTCTCCCACGCATCAAGCCTGTTCCTGACTGACAGCAGCGTATCCATCAATTCGTCAATCCGTCAAGCTACAGCCAACCTCCAGAGCTCGTTGAGTGCAAGCACAGCTTCACCTCACATACCATACTCATCAAACAACCACAATGGCCGCAGAAGTAGCAGAACAGCCTTCCCTCAGCAAGGTCGACTCCGCCGTCGATGACGAAGCTCCAGCCTCACCAGCCGACAGCAAGGTCAAGCACCGAAGAACCAGCAGTACCGTCACTGGTGTCTTCAAGATCGAAGACCTTGGTCCGTGTGAAGTCGCCCTCATAACCCCGCTCCAAGGCTGACAATGCTACCACAGAGAAGGAAGGCGTAGAGCTCAAGATCGCCCCAGAGACCCAGAAGCTCAACTGGTAAGTGATATCGCGCCTTCCCTTCGGTGACCAGTGCTCCTGCCACTACGCTACGCCTGGCAACCTGCTCGCTGCGCTCAGACTAATGGCTCGCCAGGAAGGTGAACACTTCACCAGCGACCGTAGACGACAAGGATGTCCTCAAGAAACTCCTGACCACCCCACCCATCAAGAAGATTGACCTACACTGGCCCTTGGGCCTCGAGGTGACAGCCCGCAACCTCAAGGGCGTCACAATCAAGGACGCACTGGATGCGATCTACAAGCAGTACAAGAAGAAGGTGAGGCATCATCATCTCCCTCCAACAGCTCCCGAGCAGCCCAACTGACAGTGCAATCACAGGCCGATGATGAAATAAGCGACCCCTACCTCGCAGGTTTCGAGTGGGACAAGGAAGAGTGCTACACACGATTCGTCGTGCACCAGAAGAAGAACGGCGAGGCACCATCCGGTGGCGGCGGCAAGAAGAAGAAGGGCAAGAGCGAGGATGCATGATAAGCCCTTCAAAAGGAACATCGCTAGGCCGGACCGCCATCACTGTCACTCGCTTTTGTGTGGTCGGAGTCCATCAGGCGTAGTTGGTATTTGCTCAGTATAGAGCGGCAGGAAGGCACAGGAAGCACCTGCTAGGTAGTGTACTGGTAGAAGCGTGCTCTCTTTGATAGAGAGGCTCAATGAACATGAAACCACTCTTGAAGTCTTGAGCTCTATACCTACGTGCGTTCTGCCTGTAAGATGCAACTGAGAATACAAGAGCCATGCTACCCGATCAACATGTAAGCCACACAGTTGGGGTACATGATCGAAGCAAATAAACGCCGATGCTGGTGAGGATGAGTCGGATGCTCTAGTGACGCCATCCACTGTAAGTCCGATGACCGCTCCTTGCTATGCGGGAATTGTAAGATACATAATCGTAAAGGTCTCGGAAAAGCCATCGTGAAGTGCTCATGACAGGTCAGACTTCGCGATCGCGTCCTGAAGAACCCCACCAGCGTCAACGGTCGACTGTGCTTGGCTGTTCACGGCTGTATCGGAGCTTGCCGGGGTAGGGACTGGAAGTGCACTCTCCGAAGATGCTGTTGTGTCGGTTGCGGCAGGCTTAACAGCCAGCCAGTGATGAGTCGTAGTGATGAGTCGAGCGCGATCAGCCTCAATAAAGGCATCGCAGTCTTGAGTGAGTCGATTGAAGAGTGTCTTGAAGTGCTGAGGCAAAAGCCCCAGTCGCACAAGGCCTAACACTGTCCGCTTAGCCGCACAAAAGTAGCCATCGGCCTGCTCGATGAGTGGCGCTTGGAGGCCATCGACACTGGCATTGTTGGACGCGAGGATATGGAAGCCTGCTGTCTGAAGTGCATGCTGCAGACTTTCCGGAGTGGGCGTGCCCACAGCTCCAATCAGAGGCTTGATTCGCTTCATCAGTCCCTGATGTCGTGCATTCGTAGAATCAAACGCCGGCAATTTTGCCCAGTCCAACAATGAGACTCTTGCACCAGGCCTTAGGACTCGAAAGAGTTCTTGGCAAAGTTTTTCGTGGTCCTTGGCCAGACTGAAAGCCTGGATTTCGTAGAAGCCATCAAAATGGTTGTCCGGCAGGGGCAGTGGTAAATCGTTGAAGTCGGCTCGGATGAACGTGTTGGACAGATGCAACTGTTTGTTGTACAGTCTGGCGCTTGCAACTTGATCGGCATCAATATTGAGCCCAGTAACTTCAGCTCCGGTGACTCTTGATATGTGTGCTGCAACTAGGCCTCTCCCACACCCTAGATCCAAGACCTTGGCGTTCGCGGGAAGAAGTAGCTCTTTGGCGATGCTCTCTTCATACAGAATTTGGTTGTCTAGTATGCTTGCAGTCAGGTCCATGGCCGGGGGAATATACATCTTTTCCACGTGTCCAATCGCACACAAGTGATTCAGCACACTGTAGTAATCTGCTAGGCACTGGCCGACCCTCTCCGGGTAGTTTTGTCCCAGGGCAGCAAGCATTGACTTCTCATCAGCCCAGTCAAGGTCGTATATCTTGTACGAGTTCATGAAGTTATCAACTTGCTCTGGTGTCAAGCCTCTCAAGACTCGAAGCGATCGAATGACTGTCTTTATGCGCCGCGATGTTTGGTTGCCTCGCGACTTCTTGCTGAGGTCTAGACTGTGTGGCGGCACATGTACCTCGCTGTCCTGTGTGGCCATGATTTCTGTCGTCGATTCCACGCTGCTACCGGCCGTATGGTTGCAAGATAGGTCAAAGTGGTTTCTGGAGTCACAGGCGCTCTAAGGAGAGCTGCGACCTGTACAAGTGACGGCCGCAGACAGGAGCGAAGGAACAGTGGAAGTTAGTCGACAGACAAGGGTTCATGTTTCAATAGAAATCCCGGGCGAAATTTCTTGTTTGTTACTTTACTTACCCTTCGACAGTGTGACCGGGTTTCAGCTCACATGCCGCTCAGCTGTGTGTCAAACGCGAGGCTCGCTGTTCCTGCCAACGACGGATGACGAACAAGCCGGGGGCATCACGTGTACATGTAGGCCGCGTGGTATGATGACACCGCTCAGCAGTACATGATACTGTGCATGTATGCCACACTTGCTGTTGTGCTGGTGCGCAAACAAAGCCATGACTCAGCGCCAGCAGAGGAAAGGCTCCCGGGTCCGCCTTGCACGTCCAAGATCGAAAGGCTGTTGGCAGGCACGGGCTGCTTGACAGTCATAGTGTGCACCAGTATTGACCAGCTGGCAGCTTGCTGTGCGGCTCGAGGCAATGTCCAGGTTCATGCAAACCCATGTCGTCGTCTTGCAGGCTGCGTGCGCGCGACACGATCCAATCATGACAGAGCCGCACGCACGCCGACCGAGTCCAAGAAAGATGCAGGATGAGCAGAATCAGCACGAGTCTGCATCCGCTGTCGCTTCTGGACGCAAAGGTGAGTTGCTGACAAAAGTGATTGCGGACTTTTCCGTGCGAGAAGCAATCGGTTTGGTTGGCGATCGGGGGTCTCGAGGGCAGGTGTGATGTTGCTTTGCTTGCGACGGCCTGGCGGTACGTACATGTACTTGCTCAGCAGACGTAGTATTTCTTGATGGGCCCACCTGGCAACGTCGATGGCAGGACACCCTCCACTCCTTGACTCCTTCCGGTAGCTGTTCGAAAATGCTTGCGCTAGCACGCGTGACCACATGATCGCGATCGACACCGATCTGCCTTAGCGGGGTCCGGGCTAGGGTTGAGCTGATTATCAACCGTGGTGTGTCAGTTGAGCGTTCTATACTACTACTGGACAATGCAACACGATAGCAGATATTTCTCGTATTATTAGATATATATGATTAGCAGGTTCTTTAGTTGAATCGCTAGATAGCGGTTAATAGGTATTATAGATAAGTCTACTAGCTACTAAAGCCGGATTAAGCTACTAAGACCTACCTTAGTTACTAATACTAATTAAATCGCTACGCTAAGCCTATTAGATATCGCCCTACCCTACTATACTATACTATACGATTATATAGATAGATAGATATTTCATTAAGCTATTATAGTGCCCTTCGGCCTATATAGCTATACTATCTTGTTTTCGTATATATAGAGGGGAAACCGTATTAGTAAAAACCCCTCCTCCTTCCCGCCTGTCTTTTTCTCCTAGTTATCGTCTTAGATTTCCCTTATTAGAGGTACGCTAGTGTTATAGGCCTACCCTAATAACTACCCTATCTATAACCCCCCTAGCTTCTGCCTCTTATCTATCTACTCCTCCGTCTTACTAGCGAGGCTAAACTACTAGAGGTATCCCTACTATAGTATCTACTAAGAGATTCGGCGAATATTACCCTTATCCCTAATAATTGACTTATAGTCTCTCCTTCCCGCTTAGTACCTCTAATTTCCCCTGCCTCTCGCCTACTACGGGTACCGTAGTAGTATATATTCTAGGTTTTACGATAGGTGGCTACACTAGTAGGCTAGGCTATAGATGTCTAGTACGCGTCTCCTAAATAGGTAGGCCCTTAATCTAATATATTCGGACCTAATTTAGATTACTATACTTGCTTCGGCCCTTATTAGGTCCCTATATAGATAGATAGATATTTCATTAAGCTGTTGTAGTGCCCTTTAGCCTATACAGCTATACTATCTTGTTTTCGTATATATAGAGGGGAAACCGTATTAGTAAAAACCCCTCCTCCTTCCCGCCTATCTTTTTCTCCTAGTTATCGTCTTAGATTTCCCTTATTAGAGGTACGCTAGTGTTATAGGCCTACCCTAATAACTACCCTATCTACAACCCCCTAGCTTCCGCCTCTTGTCTATCCACTCCTCTGTCTCGCTAGTAAGGCTAAACTACTAGAGGTATCCCTACTATAGTATCTACCGAGAGATTCGGCGAATGTTACCTTTGTCCCTAATAATTGACTTATAGTCTCTCCTTCCCGCTTAGTGCCTCCAATTTCCCCTACCTCTCGCCTACTACGAGCATCGTAGTAGTATATGTTCTAGGTTTTACGATAGGTAGCTATACTAGTAGGCTAGGCTATAGATGTCTAGTACGCGTCTCCTAAATAGGTAGGCCCTTAATCTAATATGTTCGGACCTAATTTAGATCGCTATACTTGCTTCGGCCCTTGTCAGGTCCCTATATAGCTAGTAATTGTGTCTCTAGAAGGCTCGGAGCGCTATCGGGCCTATTGTCTTAGGGGGCTTCCTTTTCTAGTCCTACTCCTATAGGTAGCTCGCTATCTATTCCGCTAGGCTTTAGGTCTTAGCCTTGCTCCCGCCGGCCTAGCGAGTCCTACGCTCCTCCTCTTTTCGTACTAGCTATTCGGTACTTGTCTATACGGCCGTAAAGGTAGTAAGGTCATCCTCTTTTTAGCTTGTCCTATGTCCGGGCCCTCTCCGGTAGCGGCTTTCTATCTTATTCTTTGCCTCCTAGATCGTAGTTTATACTAGGTAATCTGTCGTCTTTGCCGCGTATTGAATTCTTATTCCCTAGATGTACTAGCCGATTAGTAGTGTTCCTATCTCTATTTCTACCGTACTTATTAACGTTGTCTTATATACGCCTAGTACCCTACGTAGGTTACCTACCTATATCCTATTTAGGGGTTGCTCTATCCGTTTCGGGATCGGCTTACCTACGCCTCCTATTCCCTAAATCTATGCCCTATATAACATAGCTAGTCTAATAATCGCCTTATATATTACTCTTGCCTTATCGAATGTTACTCCCTATATAGATGCCGTAAGCCTCTTTATCGAGGCTTTATTAACTTACGCTCGACTCTAGGCTTTCTTAATCTTTATATTCTAGCTTAGCTTCGGGTCGAGCCAAATCCCTAGTACTCGTAGCTCCGCTAATAGCTTAGTCTTGTAGCCTTAGATTCTTACCGCCGCCTTTATATTTTAGTATATTCTCGCTTTACTAAAGTGTATAAGTTGGTACTTTTTAGGGGCGAACCGGGCACTATACTTCTTTGCCTACTCCTCGTATTTCTTGTGCCTATCTTTAAGGAGGCGATAGTTCTCTTCTGTCGAGTCTAACTAGGCTAGGATGTTTATGTCGTCTACGAACCCTAATACTAAGGTTTACGGAGAGGTGAGTAGGGGGTCTAGATTAGACATAAATATTAGAAACAGGATAGGGGAGAGAGTAGATCCCTAAGGTATTCTAGCCTCTACCTTTACCGGGTCGGACGTATACCTTCCTAGGACTAGGTATGTCGTCCGTTCCTAGAGAAAGGAGTAGACAAACGTCGTTACCTACTAGGGGATGCCTTCCTTCGTAGAGTATTCAGGGGTCTAGAAGGCCTTCTACTATATTAAGGGCCGGAGTAACGGCGTTTATTATTCCGCTACTTACTATATAACCGAGGTAATCTATTCCGCTACTTGATCTAGCTAAGCTATCGTCTCGAGTTCTCTATACTATAGTAGGTTCGCTATTAGGAAGCCTCTTATATTGTCCTAGCGTGCCTTCTTCTAGTTACGGCGTAGTTCGCTTACTAGCTCCTCTATCGCCTTTACCCCTAGCGTCGTTTAGATAGGGATATAGTCTAAGGAGGCTTCTAGCGCGTAGTTCGGTCGGCATTAGACTAGTCTCTCTTTAAGTTCTCGTAATAGAAAGTATAGGTCGATCGTGCTTATACTTATACGGGCCTCCTACGTCTCTATTCCCTTTGGTATTACTAAGGCCATTCCGTAGCGTACGGTTATATCTAGTAGCTTTCCCCCTAGAAACGCGTACGGGGGAGTGAATTCGAGTCCCTACTATAGGTAGTAGAGGTTAAAGTCGCTAAGGAGTACTTACTTTATGTCTTAGCTGTCACGGGCAGCCCGCGACCCCTCACTGTAGCTGCGTCGGCCCGGCTGAACCGCGGACCTTCTGCATCGGGTTAGCGCGGCTTGGCTTTACTTTATAACTTCGCCGCGCCTCGCGCTCCTCTTTCGTAGCTTCGTAGAACAACAACTATCTCATTCGGACCCTATGGTACGCGCGCCCTTACAGTTTGTTCTACCTTACTACCCAGATCGCGGATCTAGGTAAGGGACGCGTAACAACAGGAACAGACAGAACCGCAGAACTCGAGAACGCGCAGAGCCGCATCAGAACACAGAACACGGTAAGGCGCACAGCGCGCAGATGCCTAGAGAACGCAACGCGGCGACACCATCAGCAGGTGGTCGCGCGCTCGTAGACAGTCAGGATACAGGCACCGTCACGCCTCCCCCGAACCCAGACAACATGACTTCACAAACAGCGAACGGCGGCATGCGACCGCCACCTAAGCCTAAGGGCAAAAGCAAGCAGCGCACATCTCTTTTCCCCGACCTCTCCTCTTTTCCTCAGAGTCAGACACAGGACGACAACCGGCGGGTCACAGTAGACACCGGTGTCGCGCTACAACAAGAGATTGATAAAGCTTACCAGAAGGCCTTCGAGCGAGAAGAAGGTGGTGAGATTGACTTTACAGAACTGTTCGAGTTCAAGCTCGAAGAGAACCCAGGCGGCGACCCAGACGAGGTGTATCTATCACTCGACGAGGCAGAACACATTCTCGCATCCGAATACCAGAATGTCACCCCAGACAACCTCACGACCCTTGCATCCCAACACCCGAAGACCACCCACGACTTCGTGCTACAAGCAGTCAACACGGCAATTACTAAGGGCAGACAACTCGATGTAATGGAGCGAGCCAACGACCTCCAGAACACCCAGTACACCACGCTGTACACCGAATACGACCGCATCTACAAGATGCTGCGAAGTGAAGAGCTTGTCACACAGAAAATGGCAGCAGATCTCAAGAGCAAGAAGGATTGCGACCCAGCTAAGTTGCAAGAGCTGGGGAAGAAATACAAGGAAGCCAACAACCTGTGCAAGCAGTTCAGCGAGATCTGCGAGAAGGAGAAGAAGAAGGCACAAGATGCTGAGGCGAAGAACCAGGCCCTACAACAAGAAGTCGATGACCTGAAGGCTCGGCTTGAGGCAGGAGACACCACACAGAACGGAGGTAGGGGCCGCTCAGGCCGCCGACCCTCTCGTTCCCGCCCACGCGAGACCTCACTCGAGCAGCTATTGCGTAGGTATCGCGAAGCTGCTGGTGGAGGGGGCGGTGGCGGTGGTGGTGATAACGATAACGATGGAGACGACGATGACCGTGGCGACAATGGCCGAGGACGTGACAACGACCGTCCGCGACCAGGACCCAACAACAGTCGTGACTCGAGAATGCGCAACACCCGCACCCAGACACCACTGGTTGACCTTCCAGAACGTCTCTTCACCATTGACCGCACCCTCACTCGCGGCATGGAGATCGGCAAGGGTGTGCCCGACCCTAAGCACTTCAAGAACGATGACGACCCCAATTTCGACAGCTGGTACAGCAGTGTTCTCCTAAAGCTGACTGTAGCAACCTTCCGCACTGAGGCAGATGGTCTGCGCTTCGTGTATGGGTGGACACAAGGTGATCCTCAGCGAAGCATCAAGCCGAGGATCCCTGTGCCTGGACAGCAGTCCTTCAACGAGTTCAAGACTGGAGAAGAGTTATTAGACTGGATGACACGCCAATATGGCACACGCAATGAGGGAACCAAGGCTATGGTTGACATTGCTACCTGCAAGCAAGAACAAGGCGAAACCTTTGTAGCCTTCCATGCCCGCTACTCGAAGTTGCGCGCCTGGATGTCATGGACCGATGAGACCGAGCTCATGCTGTTCCGTAACCGACTGAACCGCAAGTACTTCATCAAGACCTTCGGCGACCGCGAAGTCGACCGCCGCCTAGACAGCATGCAAGACGTTATCGAGGAGTGCACCGCACTGGACGAGAGTTTCTACGAGACAGATCGACTATACCCGCAGAAGGAGCGCCCCCGGGGCAATGGCAACTCGAACAGCAATGGCGGCCAGAACAACCAGAACAACGGCAACGCAGTTGCTAGTGCCGCTGCCGGTGTAGCAGGTGCCTTGGTACAGCGCCCACTACAGTACGCTGGTACCAAGAAGAAGGAGGATCTGCCGACACATCTACAGAACCTGCCTACGCTCAACCGTGAGCAGCGCGAAGACCTTAAGAAGCAGGGTAAGTGCTACCGCTGCCGTACAGGTTCTCACGTGTCGACCAACCCTGAATGCCCAATGTATGGGTACGATGGCGACTATCGCCCACCGCGTCCACGCAATACCACGCCGAATCCGAACGCGAACCTCAGTTCCCTAGCCGCCGATCCGCGGCAGGGAAATGGCACGACCGCTGCCTAAGCGTGGTAGACAGCGGTCACCCGAACTTCCTAGGACAGAAAGAGCATGAGATTGAGAGACACGGAACGCAAGAGACGGTAACAGACTATAGTGAGGAGCTTAAGATATCGGCATGCGCACTGGATAAGCAACAGCCAGCTGTGTACCCTCACATAGTGTTACCCGTAATGATACAACAGAGAAAGGCTCGAGGCCTTGTAGATTCTGCTTCCACCTCTCTCTTTCTTGACTGGAAATTCACACGCAAATACACAATACCCCTGATCCCTTTGACGCAAAGCCGACGACTAACACTGGGAGATGGAACGGCCACTGCGCGGCAGATTACACACGCGGCCCCTGTAGACGTAGTCATAGGCGATCATCACGAGCAAATGTTATGCTACGTCACCGACCTCGAATACGACATCGTCTTTGGCCTGCCGTGGCTTACAGCGCACAACCCAAACATCTTCTGGGAGACAGGCGAGGTGGCATTCAGGTCGGATTACTGCTTTGGTCACTGTCTACAGAATAAGACACCGACAACAGTGCAATCCCTGAACCACCGCGAGAAGAAGAAGCAGGCACCAGTACGGTACGGACCAGAGCCCTTCACTGGAGATGTAGCGAGCTTCACAGCAGGAGGAGCAGAGCTGAATGCCTCATCATATGACCTGGAAGACATAGACGATGAAGAAGTGGACTGCCAGGGCGTTTCTCAACGCGCGTGGGGGATGTACGCGCACCGGCCTGGGGCTGAGTGCTTCTACATCATGCCCACTAGGCGTGAGAGCGACGGCGGAGAGCTTAAGCTGAGTGCAATGGCTGCTGATGATCTGGACCAATTCTTGAACAAGCAGTTCAATCACAACCCGAAGGAGAAGTTGCCGCCAATGTACCACGATATTGCGGACGCTTTCTCAGCTAAGGATCATGAAGGACTCCCACCTCACCGACTAGGCGTAGATCATGAGATTCACATTAAGCCTGATGGTCCACAAGAGCCACCATACCGCAAGCCCTACGGCCTAGCTGAGAAGGAGAACGAGGCAGTTAAAAAATGGCTAGACGAGCAAACATCTGAAGGGAAGGTGCGGAAAGCAGGGCAAAAGACGAACCAGTCTCCTGCACCAGTGCTAGTGGTACGTAAGCCTGGAGGTGGGCTGCGTGTTTGTATCGACTACAGAGGATTGAATGCGATCACTATCAAGAACCGGTATCCGATTCCCTTGATACAAGAGACGCTCAACCGCATGCACGGCAAGAAGTACTTCACAAAGCTGGACATTGTAGCAGCCTTCAACAAGTTACGGATAGCTGAAGGGCACGAGTGGTTGACAGCGTTTGCGACACGATACGGCATCTACGAGTGTCTAGTGTTGCCATTCGGCTTGTGCAACGGACCAGCATCGTTCCAATCATACATCAACAAGGTCTTGCAAGAACACCTAGACGACTTTGTGTCGGCCTACCTGGATGACGTACTTATCTTCAGTGACACCTTGGAGGAGCACATTGAACACGTGCGGAAGGTTCTCACCAAGCTACGCGATGCAGGACTTACAGTGGACATCGACAAAAGCGAATTCCACCAACAGAAGGTGAAGTATCTTGGGCTAATCATAACCCCTGACGGCATCGAGATGGACCCCGAGAAACTCGAATGTATTCAGACATGGGAAGCTCCTGAGAACCTGAAGGATGTCCAGGCCTTCCTTGGATTTGCCAACTTCTACAGGCGATTCATCGAAGCATTTTCGCGCATAGCTGCTCCTCTCACAAACCTGACCAAGTCGGACGGACCAAGCAATCACAAGAACAGAAGGATTCAATGGTCACTAGATTGCCAACGAGCCTTTGACAATTTGAAAGCTGCGTTCAGCAAAGCCGGCATGCTCGCACATTACGTGCCAGGCAGGGAAACAGTAATAGAGACAGATTCTTCAGATTTTGTGAACGCCGGCGTGCTTTCGCAGTATGACGAGAATGGTGTGCTACATCCTGTGGCCTTCTACTCGAAGAAGTTGAGTCCACAGGAGTGCAATTATGAAATCTATGATAAGGAACTGTTAGCCATCATCAAGGCTTTTGAGGAATGGAGACCCGAGCTCGCCTGCGAGGCAGATGATGAGGACTCACAGCCAGTCAAGATTTACACCGACCACAAGAACCTGGAATACTTCATGACGACAAAGCAGCTAAATCGGCGACAAGCGCGTTGGGCTGAGTTCTTGTCACAGTTCAACTTCAAGATAATATACCGTCCAGGACTTCAAGGTACAAAGCCAGACAGCCTGACGAGACGCAGCCAGGACCTTCCGCAGGGGGTGGACGACCCTCGGAACCAGCATCAGCATCAGACATTGCTGCCTCCTAAGCGATTCCTTAAGATCGCCTCACTACAGGCAACAGTAGAAGATGCGCCGGAAGAAGAGGAACCAGTACCGCTAAACCCTGAAGCTGAAGAGTTTATGCCTACAGAACGAGATGCGCCTACTGAACAACCGGCGACGCGTGAAAGTCAGCGGGAAGCCGAACTCGAGTATCGAATGTCGACGGCGTACGTAACCGATAACGAGCTCAAGACCGCGATTAAGGACCTGCAGAAAGACCGCACTCCTACACTGCTACAGAGAGCGAAGATTCACCCAGCACACTGCAAAGTGGATGGCGACCTGCTATATGTTCGAAACCAATACGACGGCTGGAGCTTATGGGTACCAAATGACCAAGCCTTACAGACCAGGATAATCAAGATAAACCATGACGCTCCAGCAGCAGGCCATCCAGGACGAGCTCGCACTTATGAACTCGTAGCACGTGAATTCTACTGGCCTGGATTAGCGAGATCCGTGCGCAGATACACCGCGAATTGCCGCACCTGCCGTACAACAAAATCTCTGCACTCCCAGCCACTAGGATTACTACAGCCACTTCCTGTTCCAGATCGGCCTTGGAAACACATTGCAGTCGACTTCGTTGTCGGACTCCCAGACAGCACTCTTGACGGCATGGTCTACAACAACATTATGACCGTCACTGACAGGCTCACTAAGGAAGTCGAGCTGATCCCTATTGGCGCAATGACAGCACAGAATACGGCAAGGCTTTTCCTCAAACATGTGTTCTGTCGGCGCGGGTTTCCTGACACCATTACATCAGACCGTGGCAAGCAGTGGGTTGCTACCTTCTGGAAGAAACTCTGCAAGATGCTCCGCACAAATCGCAAGCTGAGTTCTTCGTATCACCCAGAAACTGATGGACAGTCAGAACGCACTAACCAGGCGATGGAACAGTATCTCCGCATGTTCACCAACGAGGCACAGGATGACTGGGCAGAATGGCTGTGCCTTGCTCAGTTCGCGATCAACAATCACCTGTCTGAGACTACTGGTGTGTCGCCGTTCTACGCCACCTTAGGATACAACCCTGAGTTCATAGAGCGAGTTGACCTGAACGCTGGAAAGGAGGGAGGACTGACCACTCTCCAGCGACTGGACGCGCGATCAGCAGAAACCTTTGTGCGTCGAATTTGCGAGCTTCACAAACACCTTCAAGAGAATATGCGAATGTCACAAGCTCTCCAAGCAGAGGCAGCAAACCGCCACCGAAGCATTCCTCCAGACTACAAGGTGGGTGATTGGGTGTATCTTAGCACCAAGAACATCCGCACGACTCGACCATCTAAGAAGCTGGACAGGAGATATGCCGGCCCTTACCAGATCACGGAAGTTATGCCGGCCAGACTCTCTTATCGACTGAAACTATCAGACGCTCTAGTAGGACTTGATAACTGCTTCCACACCTCACTACTACAACGAGCCGACCACCCCGATTTCCCACCACTTGAAGGGCAGCATCTGGCGCCGCCACCACCGATAACTATCGAACCTGACACCACCGAGGCTGATGCAGCAGCCGATGTAGTGGCAGCACCTACGCACATGTACGAGGTGGAAAAGATCCTTGACATGTACACCCGTAAGCGGGCAGGCAAGGTGAAGAAGGGGCACAAGCGCAAAGTAGATACATGGTACAAGGTGAAATGGGCTGGATATCAGAACGAAGAGGATGGTGAGACCTGGCAACCTGCAGAGGACATGCTTGAACACGCAGCCGCCGCTGTTGCAGACTTTCACCATAACCGGCCGGAGTTGTCTACGCCTGTAGGCTTCGCAGCTCCATCTGACTGGTCCCTACCAGCCACTGAGATACTCGGGCTCAACTCGATCAGGGTCATTCCGAAAGACACCGTCACGAATGAGTCGCCTCGAGCCTTGCCTCTAATAGAATCTGCTCCGCACATATTCGATACTCGAGTGGAGCCTACAGAGCCTGCAATGATACCCAACTTTGGTCATAAGGATCATACGCGAGTGCGAGCCGAAGACAGACTTAGATCTGGGGCAAGCCAGCTAACTAGGCAACATGTTTCTCGAAGGAAGCCGGTCGAGGATAGTCTTGATAGAGCGAATGCGATGTTATCGGATGACGACAGGGCACTAGAGGATGATTCGGCGTTCGCGCGATTATGGAGCTCGACAGGCAAGTGGCCTCACAAGGTGAATAACGCTCAGAGGACTGAGGCGTGTTTTGGGAGGGGGGGTACTGTCACGGGCAGCCCGCGACCCCTCACTGTAGCTGCGTCGGCCCGGCTGAACCGCGGACCTTCTGCATCGGGTTAGCGCGGCTTGGCTTTACTTTATAACTTCGCCGCGCCTCGCGCTCCTCTTTCGTAGCTTCGTAGAACAACAACTATCTCATTCGGACCCTATGGTACGCGCGCCCTTACACCTAATAAGCAAGGAGATTGTCGATAGAATCGGCTAAAAGGAGGTAGTTAGAGCGAGGGTAGAGGTAATAGGCGTAGTGAGACTCTTTACTATATAAGAGTCTAATAGATAAAAGCTAGAGACCTATAAGGAGTGGACTACTAAAGTCGCGAAGTCGGTACGAGTCTCCTACTAATAGTATACCGTTATCGCCTACGGGGTCCCTAGGACATTTAAGGTCGAAGACCTTCCCTACCTCTAAGTATAGAACTAGAACACCTCCCTAGGAGTACGACTAACGAAGGCGGTATAGCTATATAAGACAGTAGACCGAGAAAAGACGTATTTATCGCTTATTATTTAGGTAGAGACAGCGGAACAAGCTAACTAGATACTAGACAATAGGCTATTCTAGAACTACGAGAGAATAGACACGGAGATCTATTAGAGTAGCTATAGGGTACTACAATGCTTCTAATGCTAATAGTACGGTTATATAGCCCTAAAATACGGGTAGAAGACCCTAAGGTGTCCTTACTACGTAGGCCTATACTAGGGAAGGGAATGCCTAAAAAAGGAGAGTAGGTATATATACTACGGTAGAAGGTACCTAGCGTATTTAAGCTAATGCCTAGCTAGAATAGTAGTATAAGAACGAGCGAGACAAGTAAGGATCTCTATACTAGCTAGGTACCCCTAACGACAGTAGGAGGGACCTACCGTATATAAGGGCTTCGAGCCGAGTAAAAGGAAGAGTGTAGAAGAGACGAATAAGGGAACCTAACCGTAAACATATCTACCTCCTGGTAGGCCTCGACACCTTAACCGGGCCGCTAACGAACTAGGCTAAATATAAATCTTTAGGGCGCCCTAGCGGCCCTAGGGCTAGCCGGACAGCGAGATATAGGCTTAGGAGATATAGTAGGTTAGCACGGAAATAGACCTTACGGATAACGAATAATACTATATAACGACATTACTATCGTATAGTATAACGTAAATAAAAGTAGGGATAAGGTCTAGCGCCACTTTCTATAAGAGCTAGACCCGCTACGGTACTACGTTATTACGGTATAGGAACTATAGATTAACCTCTACGTAGGACTCCTAGCTACTTATAATGACCGGAGATACTATACCGTAATCGCGGGCTAACGAGGCGTTATCCCGAGGATATATATATATACGTAAGTAAGACTATAGACCTTAAGTCGTAGAAGGTTATACTACCGTAGTAGGGCAACCTAGGAGACATAACATCAATCTAGATCGATACGACACAAGGCCCTATCTAGATCTATAACGTTTATAACCCGCTACCGCGGGGTCGGACGAGTAGGGAACTAGGAACCCTCGCCTACCTAGAGCGGACCCTAAGCTAATGTAAGGGCGCGCGTACCATAGGGTCCGAATGAGATAGTTGTTGTTCTACGAAGCTACGAAAGAGGAGCGCGAGGCGCGGCGAAGTTATAAAGTAAAGCCAAGCCGCGCTAACCCGATGCAGAAGGTCCGCGGTTCAGCCGGGCCGACGCAGCTACAGTGAGGGGTCGCGGGCTGCCCGTGACAGTACCCCCCCTCCCAAAACACGCCTCAGTCCTCTGAGCGTTATTCACCTTGTGAGGCCACTTGCCTGTCGAGCTCCATAATCGCGCGAACGCCGAATCATCCTCTAGTGCCCTGTCGTCATCCGATAACATCGCATTCGCTCTATCAAGACTATCCTCGACCGGCTTCCTTCGAGAAACATGTTGCCTAGTTAGCTGGCTTGCCCCAGATCTAAGTCTGTCTTCGGCTCGCACTCGCGTATGATCCTTATGACCAAAGTTGGGTATCATTGCAGGCTCTGTAGGCTCCACTCGAGTATCGAATATGTGCGGAGCAGATTCTATTAGAGGCAAGGCTCGAGGCGACTCATTCGTGACGGTGTCTTTCGGAATGACCCTGATCGAGTTGAGCCCGAGTATCTCAGTGGCTGGTAGGGACCAGTCAGATGGAGCTGCGAAGCCTACAGGCGTAGACAACTCCGGCCGGTTATGGTGAAAGTCTGCAACAGCGGCGGCTGCGTGTTCAAGCATGTCCTCTGCAGGTTGCCAGGTCTCACCATCCTCTTCGTTCTGATATCCAGCCCATTTCACCTTGTACCATGTATCTACTTTGCGCTTGTGCCCCTTCTTCACCTTGCCTGCCCGCTTACGGGTGTACATGTCAAGGATCTTTTCCACCTCGTACATGTGCGTAGGTGCTGCCACTACATCGGCTGCTGCATCAGCCTCGGTGGTGTCAGGTTCGATAGTTATCGGTGGTGGCGGCGCCAGATGCTGCCCTTCAAGTGGTGGGAAATCGGGGTGGTCGGCTCGTTGTAGTAGTGAGGTGTGGAAGCAGTTATCAAGTCCTACTAGAGCGTCTGATAGTTTCAGTCGATAAGAGAGTCTGGCCGGCATAACTTCCGTGATCTGGTAAGGGCCGGCATATCTCCTGTCCAGCTTCTTAGATGGTCGAGTCGTGCGGATGTTCTTGGTGCTAAGATACACCCAATCACCCACCTTGTAGTCTGGAGGAATGCTTCGGTGGCGGTTTGCTGCCTCTGCTTGGAGAGCTTGTGACATTCGCATATTCTCTTGAAGGTGTTTGTGAAGCTCGCAAATTCGACGCACAAAGGTTTCTGCTGATCGCGCGTCCAGTCGCTGGAGAGTGGTCAGTCCTCCCTCCTTTCCAGCGTTCAGGTCAACTCGCTCTATGAACTCAGGGTTGTATCCTAAGGTGGCGTAGAACGGCGACACACCAGTAGTCTCAGACAGGTGATTGTTGATCGCGAACTGAGCAAGGCACAGCCATTCTGCCCAGTCATCCTGTGCCTCGTTGGTGAACATGCGGAGATACTGTTCCATCGCCTGGTTAGTGCGTTCTGACTGTCCATCAGTTTCTGGGTGATACGAAGAACTCAGCTTGCGATTTGTGCGGAGCATCTTGCAGAGTTTCTTCCAGAAGGTAGCAACCCACTGCTTGCCACGGTCTGATGTAATGGTGTCAGGAAACCCGCGCCGACAGAACACATGTTTGAGGAAAAGCCTTGCCGTATTCTGTGCTGTCATTGCGCCAATAGGGATCAGCTCGACTTCCTTAGTGAGCCTGTCAGTGACGGTCATAATGTTGTTGTAGACCATGCCGTCAAGAGTGCTGTCTGGGAGTCCGACAACGAAGTCGACTGCAATGTGTTTCCAAGGCCGATCTGGAACAGGAAGTGGCTGTAGTAATCCTAGTGGCTGGGAGTGCAGAGATTTTGTTGTACGGCAGGTGCGGCAATTCGCGGTGTATCTGCGCACGGATCTCGCTAATCCAGGCCAGTAGAATTCACGTGCTACGAGTTCATAAGTGCGAGCTCGTCCTGGATGGCCTGCTGCTGGAGCGTCATGGTTTATCTTGATTATCCTGGTCTGTAAAGCTTGGTCATTTGGTACCCATAAGCTCCAGCCGTCGTATTGGTTTCGAACATATAGCAGGTCGCCATCCACTTTGCAGTGTGCTGGGTGAATCTTCGCTCTCTGTAGCAGTGTAGGAGTGCGGTCTTTCTGCAGGTCCTTAATCGCGGTCTTGAGCTCGTTATCGGTTACGTACGCCGTCGACATTCGATACTCGAGTTCGGCTTCCCGCTGACTTTCACGCGTCGCCGGTTGTTCAGTAGGCGCATCTCGTTCTGTAGGCATAAACTCTTCAGCTTCAGGGTTTAGCGGTACTGGTTCCTCTTCTTCCGGCGCATCTTCTACTGTTGCCTGTAGTGAGGCGATCTTAAGGAATCGCTTAGGAGGCAGCAATGTCTGATGCTGATGCTGGTTCCGAGGGTCGTCCACCCCCTGCGGAAGGTCCTGGCTGCGTCTCGTCAGGCTGTCTGGCTTTGTACCTTGAAGTCCTGGACGGTATATTATCTTGAAGTTGAACTGTGACAAGAACTCAGCCCAACGCGCTTGTCGCCGATTTAGCTGCTTTGTCGTCATGAAGTATTCCAGGTTCTTGTGGTCGGTGTAAATCTTGACTGGCTGTGAGTCCTCATCATCTGCCTCGCAGGCGAGCTCGGGTCTCCATTCCTCAAAAGCCTTGATGATGGCTAACAGTTCCTTATCATAGATTTCATAATTGCACTCCTGTGGACTCAACTTCTTCGAGTAGAAGGCCACAGGATGTAGCACACCATTCTCGTCATACTGCGAAAGCACGCCGGCGTTCACAAAATCTGAAGAATCTGTCTCTATTACTGTTTCCCTGCCTGGCACGTAATGTGCGAGCATGCCGGCTTTGCTGAACGCAGCTTTCAAATTGTCAAAGGCTCGTTGGCAATCTAGTGACCATTGAATCCTTCTGTTCTTGTGATTGCTTGGTCCGTCCGACTTGGTCAGGTTTGTGAGAGGAGCAGCTATGCGCGAAAATGCTTCGATGAATCGCCTGTAGAAGTTGGCAAATCCAAGGAAGGCCTGGACATCCTTCAGGTTCTCAGGAGCTTCCCATGTCTGAATACATTCGAGTTTCTCGGGGTCCATCTCGATGCCGTCAGGGGTTATGATTAGCCCAAGATACTTCACCTTCTGTTGGTGGAATTCGCTTTTGTCGATGTCCACTGTAAGTCCTGCATCGCGTAGCTTGGTGAGAACCTTCCGCACGTGTTCAATGTGCTCCTCCAAGGTGTCACTGAAGATAAGTACGTCATCCAGGTAGGCCGACACAAAGTCGTCTAGGTGTTCTTGCAAGACCTTGTTGATGTATGATTGGAACGATGCTGGTCCGTTGCACAAGCCGAATGGCAACACTAGACACTCGTAGATGCCGTATCGTGTCGCAAACGCTGTCAACCACTCGTGCCCTTCAGCTATCCGTAACTTGTTGAAGGCTGCTACAATGTCCAGCTTTGTGAAGTACTTCTTGCCGTGCATGCGGTTGAGCGTCTCTTGTATCAAGGGAATCGGATACCGGTTCTTGATAGTGATCGCATTCAATCCTCTGTAGTCGATACAAACACGCAGCCCACCTCCAGGCTTACGTACCACTAGCACTGGTGCAGGAGACTGGTTCGTCTTTTGCCCTGCTTTCCGCACCTTCCCTTCAGATGTTTGCTCGTCTAGCCATTTTTTAACTGCCTCGTTCTCCTTCTCAGCTAGGCCGTAGGGCTTGCGGTATGGTGGCTCTTGTGGACCATCAGGCTTAATGTGAATCTCATGATCTACGCCTAGTCGGTGAGGTGGGAGTCCTTCATGATCCTTAGCTGAGAAAGCGTCCGCAATATCGTGGTACATTGGCGGCAACTTCTCCTTCGGGTTGTGATTGAACTGCTTGTTCAAGAATTGGTCCAGATCATCAGCAGCCATTGCACTCAGCTTAAGCTCTCCGCCGTCGCTCTCACGCCTAGTGGGCATGATGTAGAAGCACTCAGCCCCAGGCCGGTGCGCGTACATCCCCCACGCGCGTTGAGAAACGCCCTGGCAGTCCACTTCTTCATCGTCTATGTCTTCCAGGTCATATGATGAGGCATTCAGCTCTGCTCCTCCTGCTGTGAAGCTCGCTACATCTCCAGTGAAGGGCTCTGGTCCGTACCGTACTGGTGCCTGCTTCTTCTTCTCGCGGTGGTTCAGGGATTGCACTGTTGTCGGTGTCTTATTCTGTAGACAGTGACCAAAGCAGTAATCCGACCTGAATGCCACCTCGCCTGTCTCCCAGAAGATGTTTGGGTTGTGCGCTGTAAGCCACGGCAGGCCAAAGACGATGTCGTATTCGAGGTCGGTGACGTAGCATAACATTTGCTCGTGATGATCGCCTATGACTACGTCTACAGGGGCCGCGTGTGTAATCTGCCGCGCAGTGGCCGTTCCATCTCCCAGTGTTAGTCGTCGGCTTTGCGTCAAAGGGATCAGGGGTATTGTGTATTTGCGTGTGAATTTCCAGTCAAGAAAGAGAGAGGTGGAAGCAGAATCTACAAGGCCTCGAGCCTTTCTCTGTTGTATCATTACGGGTAACACTATGTGAGGGTACACAGCTGGCTGTTGCTTATCCAGTGCGCATGCCGATATCTTAAGCTCCTCACTATAGTCTGTTACCGTCTCTTGCGTTCCGTGTCTCTCAATCTCATGCTCTTTCTGTCCTAGGAAGTTCGGGTGACCGCTGTCTACCACGCTTAGGCAGCGGTCGTGCCATTTCCCTGCCGCGGATCGGCGGCTAGGGAACTGAGGTTCGCGTTCGGATTCGGCGTGGTATTGCGTGGACGCGGTGGGCGATAGTCGCCATCGTACCCATACATTGGGCATTCAGGGTTGGTCGACACGTGAGAACCTGTACGGCAGCGGTAGCACTTACCCTGCTTCTTAAGGTCTTCGCGCTGCTCACGGTTGAGCGTAGGCAGGTTCTGTAGATGTGTCGGCAGATCCTCCTTCTTCTTGGTACCAGCGTACTGTAGTGGGCGCTGTACCAAGGCACCTGCTACACCGGCAGCGGCACTAGCAACTGCGTTGCCGTTGTTCTGGTTGTTCTGGCCGCCATTGCTGTTCGAGTTGCCATTGCCCCGGGGGCGCTCCTTCTGCGGGTATAGTCGATCTGTCTCGTAGAAACTCTCGTCCAGTGCGGTGCACTCCTCGATAACGTCTTGCATGCTGTCTAGGCGGCGGTCGACTTCGCGGTCGCCGAAGGTCTTGATGAAGTACTTGCGGTTCAGTCGGTTACGGAACAGCATGAGCTCGGTCTCATCGGTCCATGACATCCAGGCGCGCAACTTCGAGTAGCGGGCATGGAAGGCTACAAAGGTTTCGCCTTGTTCTTGCTTGCAGGTAGCAATGTCAACCATAGCCTTGGTTCCCTCATTGCGTGTGCCATATTGGCGTGTCATCCAGTCTAATAACTCTTCTCCAGTCTTGAACTCGTTGAAGGACTGCTGTCCAGGCACAGGGATCCTCGGCTTGATGCTTCGCTGAGGATCACCTTGTGTCCACCCATACACGAAGCGCAGACCATCTGCCTCAGTGCGGAAGGTTGCTACAGTCAGCTTTAGGAGAACACTGCTGTACCAGCTGTCGAAATTGGGGTCGTCATCGTTCTTGAAGTGCTTAGGGTCGGGCACACCCTTGCCGATCTCCATGCCGCGAGTGAGGGTGCGGTCAATGGTGAAGAGACGTTCTGGAAGGTCAACCAGTGGTGTCTGGGTGCGGGTGTTGCGCATTCTCGAGTCACGACTGTTGTTGGGTCCTGGTCGCGGACGGTCGTTGTCACGTCCTCGGCCATTGTCGCCACGGTCATCGTCGTCTCCATCGTTATCGTTATCACCACCACCGCCACCGCCCCCTCCACCAGCAGCTTCGCGATACCTACGCAATAGCTGCTCGAGTGAGGTCTCGCGTGGGCGGGAACGAGAGGGTCGGCGGCCTGAGCGGCCCCTACCTCCGTTCTGTGTGGTGTCTCCTGCCTCAAGCCGAGCCTTCAGGTCATCGACTTCTTGTTGTAGGGCCTGGTTCTTCGCCTCAGCATCTTGTGCCTTCTTCTTCTCCTTCTCGCAGATCTCGCTGAACTGCTTGCACAGGTTGTTGGCTTCCTTGTATTTCTTCCCCAGCTCTTGCAACTTAGCTGGGTCGCAATCCTTCTTGCTCTTGAGATCTGCTGCCATTTTCTGTGTGACAAGCTCTTCACTTCGCAGCATCTTGTAGATGCGGTCGTATTCGGTGTACAGCGTGGTGTACTGGGTGTTCTGGAGGTCGTTGGCTCGCTCCATTACATCGAGTTGTCTGCCCTTAGTAATTGCCGTGTTGACTGCTTGTAGCACGAAGTCGTGGGTGGTCTTCGGGTGTTGGGATGCAAGGGTCGTGAGGTTGTCTGGGGTGACATTCTGGTATTCGGATGCGAGAATGTGTTCTGCCTCGTCGAGTGATAGATACACCTCGTCTGGGTCGCCGCCTGGGTTCTCTTCGAGCTTGAACTCGAACAGTTCTGTAAAGTCAATCTCACCACCTTCTTCTCGCTCGAAGGCCTTCTGGTAAGCTTTATCAATCTCTTGTTGTAGCGCGACACCGGTGTCTACTGTGACCCGCCGGTTGTCGTCCTGTGTCTGACTCTGAGGAAAAGAGGAGAGGTCGGGGAAAAGAGATGTGCGCTGCTTGCTTTTGCCCTTAGGCTTAGGTGGCGGTCGCATGCCGCCGTTCGCTGTTTGTGAAGTCATGTTGTCTGGGTTCGGGGGAGGCGTGACGGTGCCTGTATCCTGACTGTCTACGAGCGCGCGACCACCTGCTGATGGTGTCGCCGCGTTGCGTTCTCTAGGCATCTGCGCGCTGTGCGCCTTACCGTGTTCTGTGTTCTGATGCGGCTCTGCGCGTTCTCGAGTTCTGCGGTTCTGTCTGTTCCTGTTGTTACGCGTCCCTTACCTAGATCCGCGATCTGGGTAGTAAGGTAGAACAAACTGTAAGGGCGCGCGTACCATAGGGTCCGAATGAGATAGTTGTTGTTCTACGAAGCTACGAAAGAGGAGCGCGAGGCGCGGCGAAGTTATAAAGTAAAGCCAAGCCGCGCTAACCCGATGCAGAAGGTCCGCGGTTCAGCCGGGCCGACGCAGCTACAGTGAGGGGTCGCGGGCTGCCCGTGACATTAGGGCTACGATTTCTTGTTTCTCCGCCGGATTAGTAATGTATAGGCGTACCGCCTTACTTGCCTTCGGAGGGGGTTAATTCTTACCTACTACTACTATTACCTATATAGTTAGTCGAACTTACTCTTATTACCGTCGAACTCGTCTAGGTCGTTAACCTTCTTAGAGAAGTACTAGCGGCGGTTATCGTCGGCGTACGGTACGAGGTTCTAGAAGGTATTTATAATACCTTAAAGGTATATTACTTAGTTAGACACGGACCTAACGACTACGGTTATTATTATTATTACCGGAAAACACGACATATTCGAAAGCTCTTATTAAGGCTATACTAACGATATATAAAGCAGGCAGCGGAATCATCGATCTCTACGCTAAAACACGACACATTCGAAAGCTCTTATCAAGGCTATTCTAACGATATAAAAAGCAGGCCACTGCCCCTAGGACTAAGGGAGTTCTACCTTATTCAATCTAGACAGCTTGAAGCTCTCTTCACCCTGTTTCTTCAGCTCTAAACGCCGCGGAGGTGCCTAGCTACATTAGGCAACTCCTAGGTAATAGCAGCCTAGGCTACGGTACTAACGGCGCCTACGGCCCTATAGGCGAAGCCCCCCTAAGACAACTAGTAGCAACTTATAGAGGACGTAAAAAGTATAGAAACTAACGATTAGCTCCCTTACCGGTCTCTATAGGTAATGATCACTTAGCTACGTACGGCGCTTATACTATCGTATTACCGAGGGTAACAAGAAATAAGGACGACGTCCTAGGCGATTAGTAAGGCCACCCGGAATCAACACCCCTATAGCTAGGCATCGGTCGCGGCATCGATACTAGGCCCCCGCCTAACGTACGATGTAGTTACGATCCGTATTATAGTAAAGGAAGACTAGGCCGAAGTTGCGAAGCTATCGAACAAGGAGCTCGCCTAACGAATTAACTAACTAGGGGTAGTCGTAGTGAACTAATAGTCTAACGGCACTCTATAGATCTATACTAGCTCTACTACTACTAGGAGGTACCTAGAGGTATAGCTACAGTAGGCATCTAAGGTTGCGGCATTAGCGAAGGTCTTAACGAAACAATTCACGATCCTAGTCTACGATATGCCTAAGGAGTTTGACCTAACTAACTAGGGTCACCTACGCGCTCTCTAAGAGGACAACCCGGTCACTCTTAACTCTCTAATCTAGAAGGCGACTTGGCTCTATAGGAAATGGCTAGAAGGCAAGAAGGCCTCGGCGCTAATAGTATAGCTATAAGACGCGAAAGCGGCGGATCTAGCGATAGAACAAGGCCTAGTCTAGTAATATAGCCTTAAGATAGTAGAAAAGCACTCCTTATCCTTTCGTGTCCTCTAATACTTTAAATGCTAACAGTATAGGCACCAAACCTACACGTATACAAATAAGCAGGCCTGCTCGAACTATATAGAAGACTATATATCTAGGGACTATATATCGACTACGAGACGGTACGCGAACTGTCCGGGGCACTACCTATCGTATAGTACGGAATGCCTATAGCGGAAACTAGCGAAAAACAAGGCAATCATAAACAGAACCGTCGCCCTAAGATTCTACGGTAACCGTAAGGCTAGCCTATACCGGAACTAACTAGCGGCGGTCGGGTATAAGCGCCCTAGGGCCGAGAACGATATAAAGGATACGTAGCCTAGGGCGTACGGGAGGCCACGTGCTCTGCTAGCTACGGCGAGGGAATCTAACTAGGCCTAGCTCCCCTTTAGTATATAGCCGATAGGCGTAGACTAGGACGTATAGGGCAGTAGGATATAGGACGATATAGAGGAAATGATTGTCGATGCCGATAACTAGCCTCGACACGCTTAGTATTATCTAGTATAACGTTAACTATAGCAAGGATATAGTCTAGAATCATTTCCTATACGAGGCGGACCCGCGCGTCTACTACGTCCTTACAATTTAGGAGCTATAGATTAACCCGTACTATAAGAGACTAACGACCTACAAGTCACTAGGCTATACGACATACCTACGAGGCGACGGCAGACCCCGTACGTACTTCTATATTAGTAAGGACATACTAGAATCCGACTAGGAGGTAGTGTACTACGTAGACGAAGAAGGCGGGGGCGATATTACCTCCCTCTACGTAGGTAGTACCTAGATATACAACCTATATATATAACCGCTAGCCTCGAGGTCTAGCCGCGACCTAGGGGTCTACAGACACCTAGACAGTGCGCTTAAGAGACAAGGGTACTATATCGTAGTAGGAGACTTTAATATATACTACCCTTCCTAGGAAAGCCTTATATAGCCGCACCCTATAGCCGACGAAGTACTCGACTTGATAGCGAGCAACGCAATTGCCCTTAATACCCCGAAGGACCTAGGCACCTAGAAGAGAGGGGGACTCTAAGGCACGATCGACCTCTCCTAGATCTTAGATAGCTACTACTATACGGTAACCTACTATAGGATCGAACATAAACTCGAGGCGTCGTCAGACTATATACTAGTCAGGACCTCTATTACGATATAGATATAACGTATACTAGCGAGAACCCCTAAGCCAAACTAGGGAAAGGCCTACTAGGCTAACATCTAGGCGTACCTCGATAACTCTAAGAGGCTAGTCCAGATCGCGTAGTAGTAATACAATAGTAAAGACGAGATAGACGAAGTAGTCTAGGGGTTAATAGACGAAATAAGAAAAGCGACCTCACTTCACGTTCCGCTTACCTAACTAACGACATAGTCCAAACTATACTAGACGCCGGAGTACACTACGGTAGTAAGAGAAGCAAGAAGAGCCCGCCGGGTATAGACGAGCAGCTATAGCGAGGAGGCCTAGAACGTATATAGGGAGGTATACTAATAGAAGAAAGCTATAATACGGAGGGAGAAAGTAGTCGGCTAGAGGGCTATAGTAGAAGAAATCGCTAGTAAGCTAGAGAGGATGTAGAAGCTAGCAAAATAGGCCCGATAGGACCCTATATAGGGCCCCTCCTTCTCTATCCTAGCGCTATAATCGCCTAGTGGCCCGGTTAGCGACCCCGAGGCTAAGGCGCGTCTACTAGCTAGTAAGTTCTTCCCGCCCCTAGTCGAGGCTAATCTAAGCGACATAAACAGCTCTACTCCCCTAGCCCCTAGTATCGCGGTCTAATAGGAGGTGTCCGAGGGAGAAGTTGCCGCTATACTAAGGAAGTTGCCGGCGAAGAAAGCCCCGGGGCCGGATAGGATCCTAAACGAGCTACTAAAGAAGTGTAGAGATCAACTAGCCCTAGTAGTTATAGCGATCTTTAACGCCTACCTATAGACCGGATACTACCCGATAGCTTTTAAACAATCGACGACAGTAGTCCTACGTAAGCCGTAGAAGGAAGACTATACGTAGGTAAAGTCGTACCGCCTAATTACGCTCCTTAACACTCTTAGAAGGCGCTTAAGAAGCTAGTTATAACGAGACTCTCCGAGGCGGTAGAGGAACACTCCCTACTCCCGGACACCTAGATAGGTACGCGCCTATAGCGATCGACGCTATCCGTAATAGAACTTATTACCTCTTAGGTAAAGGCTATCTAGTATAAGAATAGGGATAAGGTGGCTTCCTTACTTAGCCTAGACATATCGGGAGCCTTCGACTACGTGTTATACCCGCGGCTACTCTATATCCTAAGGTCGAAGGGACTCCCTAAGTGGCTTGTTAACTTCGTACGGTCCTACCTCTAAAACCGTAGTACGTCGATCCTAGTCGGCTAGTATAGAAGCCTATTTCAAGTAGTCTATACTAGAATCCCGTAAGGCTTAACG
Organism: Fulvia fulva; assembly: GCF_020509005.1. Lineage (NCBI taxonomy): Eukaryota > Fungi > Ascomycota > Dothideomycetes > Mycosphaerellales > Mycosphaerellaceae > Fulvia > Fulvia fulva. Next base: position 4,888,518 of record NC_063012.1, read on the forward strand.
CTAGTACCTATTCTGTTCCTCTTCTTTATAGCGACGCTACTCCTAGCCCTAGAATCCTAGAACCCCGGTGCGAGCGGCTTCGTAGACGACATAAACATCCTAGCGTAGTCTTCCTCGACTAAGGAAAACTATAGGCTACTAGAAGAGAAGCACAAGATCTACGAGGACTAGGCTAGGAGATACGGGGCTCGGTTTGCCCTAGAAAAGTACAATCTAATACACTTTACGCGCCGGCTACGGTTCTATAATATATAAGCTTCTATCTAGATATAGGGGTATACGACTAACCCGGCAAATTAGCTTAGGATCCTCGGACTATAGGTAGACCCGGCGCTACGGTAGAGGAAGTACGTATAGGCAATATTACGGAAAGCTAAACAGAATATAGCATTATACTAGAGGCTCACTACGTCTATATAGGGGGCGGACTTCCGGTAGTCACGACTTCTATATACGGCTATTATACGGCCAGTCCTTACCTATAGTAGCCAAGTATAGTCCTTAGGCGAGAGGGCCTACCTATCGAAGGGACTCGTCGCGCCGCTAGCGAAGATCCAAAACTAATGCCTAAGGAAGGTCACCGGGGTATATAAGTCGATACTAACGAGGATACTTAAGTACGAGACCGCTATACCGCCGATCGACCTATATATCTAGGGACTACGGACCTCCTACTTAGGCAAGTCGGCATAGTACCTAGTATAGAAGGTTATCGCTAGTACAGTCGTAAGGGCCCGCGAATTAGTACTAGCGTATAAGGGCATTCGACCCGGAAACGAGCCGAACTACCGGGTAAGGGACGAATAGCTAGTAATATAATAGGAAGGTAAGAAATAGATAGATAGATTATTTATTCGCCTATTTTAGTGCCCTATAGCCTATGTAGGTCTCTCGCTATTTAGGTCTATTTGTATAGGTAGGAAACCCGATTAACGGATGAAAACCTCCTCGTCTTTGCCCTCCTCGTTCTTTCCTGTCTTGTCCTTTCGTTCTCCTTCCTTTAGGGTACGCTAGTATTATAGTTATTACCCTATCACTACCTTGCCCGTAACCCTAGTAATGTCCTCCTCTCGATTCCCTTTCTCCCTTCTGTTTCCCCGGCTCTTCTCTCTCTCTCCCTCCTCTCTATCTACCTTTCCGTTTCTACTACTAGGGAGAATTGCTCTAGGTAGTCCTCGTTAAGGATCTATCTTATCACTCTCCTTATATCTTGTCTGTCCTAGATGATGGCCTAGTATTACCTGTCTCTTGCCTTCGCCCTCTACTAGCTTCTCCCTTTTACCTACTTAGTACAGTTCAGCACTATATACTCCGGGTTTTAGGATAGGTAGCTATAGGGGCAACGTTTGGAATCGTATCCTAGGACTCTTCTTTAGTGTAAGTATGCTCTTAGCCTAATGTACTTAGAGCGAATCTGGATAGCTATGCTTGCTTCCGCCCTCTTTAGGTCTTTATAGATAAGGTAGTTATACCTCCCGAAGGTCCTGGCCGCTAGTAGGGCTCCTGGCCTCACCGGTTTTTAGTTCTAACGCGTTTCCTATAGGTGACCTACGATCCTTTCTGCTTAGCTTTGCTTCTTTTTCCCTTTGTCCCCTATGTTAGCTTGCTCCCTTAGAGCTTCTCTCTGTTCAAGGGCTGCTAGGATTTCCTATAATGTTTTTAGGTCTGCTTCCTTCTATAGGATTATGTATGGCCGGTTAGGTCTTCTCCTCCTCTCCTACTAGGTTCTTATCCTTTGAGTAGCTACTTAGATGGTTCCCTAGGCTAGGTATGCTGATGTCTTCTCTACGTATTAACACCTTATGCCCTAGAGGTACTCCCTAATAGAGGCTGTACCTGATTCCATTTCTATTATCCTATAAGGGGTTGACTTGTATACCCCTAGTACTCTCTTTAGGTAGGCTACCTACGCTCTGTTAAGGGGGTCCTTAATTCTCCTCGGGATGTGTTTTTCCGCTGCCTAAATTGCTGCTCTATATAGCATTACGGGCTTAATAATAGCCTTATATATAGTCTAGGCCTTTATAAAGGTCGCCCCCTAGGTTGACGTAGTGAGTCTCTCGATTAATTATCTATTAGTGTCCGCTCTCGCTTACGCCTTCTTCACTTATAGTCCCTAGCTAAGTTTCGGGTCTAGCTATATCCTAAGGACTCTAAGTTCCCTTATAGGATAGGTCTCGAACCCCTAGATTTTTACTAGTGCTACTAAGTTATGTTTTGTCTTTGCCTTACTAAAATAGATAAGTTGGTACTTGTCCGGTACGAATTTTGCCCTATACTCTCTTGCCCACTTTTCGCATTGTCTATGTCTCTCCTCTAGGAGTACGTAGTTTTCCTCTATAGATCCCGACTACGCTAGGATATTTGTGTTATCTACGAACCCCGATACTAAGGTGTTTGCTGTTTCTAGGAGTGGGGTCAGGTCGGCTATAAAGAGGAGGAACAGAATTGGGGAGAGTGTAGAGCCCTATAGGATGCCCGTGTTTGTAATTAGGGTCTACGGGGCTTTAAAGGACCCTAGGAGGATCTAGGTTGTTCTGTCCTTAAGGAATAACTATATAAAGTGTACTATCTAGGCTAGGATGCTTTTCATTCTAAGGATATATAGGAGCCTTGCGTAGGACACATTGTCGAAAGCCCCTAATATGTCTAGTAAAAGTAGTAAGGCTACCTTATTGTTGCTATAGTGCCAGATGTGTCTGATTTGCTCTATAATCAGTTCGACTGCTATGAGGGTAGATCTCTTTTGTCTCCCCCCTATTTACGTTACCGGGAGGAGGTTGTATTCTTCTACTATTCCGGTGAGCCTTATAGCTACGACCTTCTCTAGGAGCTTCCCTAGTGTGTTTAGTAACGCAATTGGTCTATATAACTTCAACTTAGTATAGTCTTCCTTTTAGGGTTTCCTTAGGACGCAAGTTAGTAATTGCCTAAAGGCCTTTAGGTAATACCCCTACTTTATACACTAGGTAAAGATTGGCGCAAGCACTAGAGTGATAAGGCTACTACTAGCTTTTAGGTAACAGTTAGGGATCTTGTCTAGGCCTAGGGCTTTGTTGCCCTTTAGTTTCTTGATAATGTTTCCGATCTCTATAGTAGACACTTACTAGTTAGCCTCCCTTAGCGGAGGAATGTGTGTTCCTAGGATGTTGCTTAGGTCTGCCTCTACCTAAGTCCCGAAGAAGTGGTCTACGAATGCTTTCGCTTTCCCTATCGGAGTGGTTTGCGTTTCCCCGTCTTAGTCCTATATTAAGGGAAACTAGGGCGGGGAGTTTCGTTCCTCGTCTAGTTTCCTAGCCCATTCTACTAGTCTCTAGATTTATTCCGGGTGTTCTATGATCATCCCTATAGTTGACCTCCACTCCTACGTCTTGTCTCTTCTAATCTGCGCCTTCTTTGCTTTGTACGCGTTGTTATAGGCTTCCTAGTTTGCTTAGGTACGTCGTTGCTCCTATCTCCTTCTTGCTCTCCTTACCTCCTTGACTTTAGCTGTGCACTCTAGTATCTAGTATAGCTTCTAGTATAGCGACTATCTCTTCTTAGGTATATAGGCCTGGGCTGCCCTTTGTATAGCTTCTATTAGCTGCTCTACTACTTAGTCAATCCCCTCCGTTATATATATATTATCAATGTTCACCTGTTCTAGTTCGCCTTCTAGCCGCTACTATACTAGTGTCCACTCGGCCTACTTCTAGCAGAGCCTCCTCTTAGGTTCCCTCTCCTCCTTAACTGTGAGTTAGATGTCGGTTTGGATTGGATAGTGGTCTAATAAGGACTCTAGTTAGTCATTGACTATATAGCTTTCTACCCGTCGTGTTAAGGCGTAGGACATAAAGTATAGGTCTAGCGTGCTAGAACTGTTGTTTCTAGCCTAAGTTTCTGTTCCCTTTAGCGTGATCAAGTCCATTTAGGCTGTTTCTATCTGACTAATAAGCCTCCCTACTAAGAAGTAGTGTACTAGGGTGAAGTCCGATCCCTACTTTAGGTAGTAGAGGTTGAAATCTCCTATCACGATGTTGTGGTTTTGTTAGTCTATTGCTTCCGGGAGCCTTCCTAGCGTGTGTAGTTGTGTGCTGCTTCTAGACTCTAGAGGTGGGTTATATACGCTATAGATTAGGACTTAGCCTTAAGTTGTTTTAAGCTGTACTATAGTAATATCCCTGTCGGTTCTCGGCTAGGCCTACTAGTCCTCTACTAGTACCTTCTTACTGACATAGATACAAGTTCGTAGGACTCCCTCGGTTCTGTTTATTACTACGTAGTATCTCGGGTCTCGTATAGTTAATAGAATCCTAGAGTGTAGGTTGATCTATAGTTCCTATATTACTATAATGTAGTGTTCCTCCGGGTCTAAGGCTTGTAGAAAGCTCCTTTAGACCTTGTCTTTGCTTCTGTTCACATTATACTAAATGATTGATAGTCTGTTAGTGTAAGGCATTAGGACATGTTTGTGTCTAGGTCCGTTTGGTCTTACTATTAGTCTTGCTATTAGTTTTCCCGTCCCTCCTCCTGTTCTTCCCTTTAGGGTTAGCTCCCTATCATTTAGTTGATTCTTATTTGTCTATTGCTCTGCGCTACCTTATATAAGAACGTTGGTCTCCCTATTACTAGCACTATTTATAGCTCCTCTTGTAGCCGGGGTCTCTTATTCGGGTGGGTGGTTCTCTCTAGTTGTTTCTGTTCACCTACTAGGAACCTAGTTAGTGTTGTTACCCTTGCTTCCCGCGCTCTCCACTAGGCTAATAGTCTAACTAGGCATTGGTTTGACTATACCGGATGTTTTCTCCTATATACTACGCATCTTATGTCCTCCTTCCGTTTTTGGCACTCTTAGGTCGCGTGATCACTAGCATAGTATAAGCAGACTAGTATGGCTTTACTACACTTTAGGGCAATATGTCCGTACTGTTGATAGTTAAAACATTAAAGGATTCTGTAGTTACTCTAATAGATTTCTATATCTAGCCTCTTAAAGTCCTAGTACAACCCTTAGTCTAAGACCTTGTTCGCTTGCTCTAGTATTGCAACCTATAAGATTAGCGAGGAGGCCCTCTTGCCCTCCTCTATCTTCTTCTTGACCTACGCTGTCTTTGTGATCTATAGTCCTAGTGCTGTTACCTAGTTTTGCCTCTAGAGGTTTGGTGTATCCCTTTGTATATCAAAGGTTCGTAGGACCCTATACGTAATTACTATGTACTGTTAATAGGAGACTTTCGCTATACTCCCGATCTTTAGTATCTACTCCTTGTTTATTTCGAGGGCCTTCTTGTCCTATATATATACTATAAACAGCTTGACCCCTTTATTATCTGCCCTTACCCCTACTATTCCCTTTACTCCGATCTTCTCGACTATCTCCCTCCCGGTCATCTTTCCTATCTCTTCCTTCTCTTTCTAGTCCGTAATATAGACTCGTAGTACTATACTTTAAGGGGGGGTGGGTTGGCTCGCGATTGTTGCCTAGGTCGTTAGGCCCTAGGTCTGTCTCGGGTCTCTTTAAGGGTTGTTTCTTACGTTTCGTGTTACTACCTCGATTGCTATGTTGATCGTAGTGCTTGTTTGTCGTTTGAGCGCCTTTAGTCCCCCGAGCAGTTCGCTTATTACTCCTTTTAGTGCTCTCTCCGGAAACCTCCCTTCTTCTACCGCTACTATCTCTTCCGCCTTCTTATAGAGCGTCCTCTACTCGTCTCCCCCTTGCTCTCGGTCGTCTACTACCGTCGTCGTCGCTATTTTTCGATATTAACGCACGATATAGTTCCCTTCTAGTTATATATTAACGATACGCTTTAAGGTAAGAAATAGTTTATAGAGTAACTATAGAAAGAGAGGTAGAACAACTAGGTTATAGGGCATAGTAGACGCCCTTAGCTAGCGGGACAACCTAAGGAATAGTTAGCTACGAAATCCGCGGTTAAGCACCCCCCGAAGCTTATCTACTACCGCCTTACGAGGGTATAGAGTAGTATAGCAATCTAACTACGAAGCGAACATATCGGCCTCTAGGGGTACCTATTATAGAGGAAGGTTCTAGGATATACGAATACTAGCTACCCCTACGGCTATCGCTCCTAGAACGTACGGTACGTACTCCTCGTCTATCCGAGGTAGTCGCTAGGAAGGGGGGAGTAGATAGTAAAGGCGAGGAACCGGACGATTAGGGCACTTCTTAATAACGCTAAGGACCTACGGCGTATTACGAACTAGATACTAGAGAAGGGCTGGCTAGAACAGTACCGCCTAGTAGGAGTAGTATAGGAAGAGAGGACACGACGTAGCGTGACGAGACCGGCTAGGAGCGGGGGCTAACGGGGTAGTGATATAGACTACGTACGTTTAGAGGGAAAGCTAATCTAGATAAGGAGTAGTCGGGGGCGGGAAGGGTTTTCACCTATTCGGGTTTCCCTTTATATATAACAATAGATATATACCTATATAGGCCGGATACGGTCCTAGAACAGGGGAATAACAAATCTATCTATCTATCTATTAAACTCGGTCATTATCTAGTCGTAGTACTAACCGATATATATATTTAGACAGCTAGCTATACGGCGCTACTTTATTATATTCTTAGTTAGCTTCTCCTTCTACTACTTATTGGACTTCGATATAATTACTACTTAGACGTTAGTTATATCTTCCTTAGTATTGTCCTTACTAACTTTACGAGTCGGTAACTAAGAAGGAGCTTATAAGGTAGCTAAAGTCTACGAGTTAGATCGAGCTTTTAGCTACTAGCTAATATTACGGGTATATAGGATAGTAATATTAATAATAGTACCGTATTTAAGTAGGTCTTAGAAGAGCTCGCGTATAGAGCGTATCTTAATAAGTAACCTACGACGCTTATCTAAGGTTATCTTTAGTAATATAAGAAGTATATTAGACTAAGCTAATACTATAAGCTAGCAAACAATAATAGCTAAGATAGGAATCTCCTAAATACTAATATCGTATATATCTACGAGCTTCTAGAATATCTAACTAACTAGAGAGCTCGAGTCGGCCTTACCGCGTACTACCTACTCAAACCGGTCGTAGATATAGTTATCCTTAAGATATGTTAAATATAGCATCTTAAAGGGAGTTAATAATTAGGAAGTGATCTAGTAGCCTAAGGCATCTACAATAACTTAGCTTATAGGGAGATACCTTCTCTCCCCTTTAGCTTAGATAGACATCTAATATAATTAATATATTAGTTCCTAATATATTGCTATATACTCGTACTATTAGTTAGTTAAAGATTGATCTCTTACTTCAAGTAAGTCATTTGAAGCTCTGCTAGGAGAGACAGACCTATGTCCTAGCCCCGAGACCTTATACCGCTCCTTCTTTACTTTACTAAGTAGGCCTTAGTATCTATACCTACGAACTTTCCTATTCTATACTAGAAGCCTTAGCAGGATCTAAGCTACTACTTTAGAACATATACACCTTGTTTTATTATATCTAATCTATTATAGATTTATACTAAGAGAAGATAGAGGAGAAGGGAGGCAAAATCCCAATTCTTAGGAGGGACAATTAGAAGATATAGTTCAACCTTTAGAGATATAAGATAGAGAGCTAATTAGTATTCTTTATAATTAATAACCTAATAGAAGTGTCTTTTAATATCATTAAGGGCAAGACTCTGAAACTCTAAGAAGAGGCTATAACTAAAAAGATCCTTAATACGCTAATATAGACAAGATACAATATAGTGTATAACTTTAGTAACGTGCTTTACTACCGAGCGGGCTATACTACCGAGCGGGCTACTTTTGCTAAGAACTATACTACTTCTATAGATATAGCTATACAACTACTATTATAGCGTATATTAACTTTAAACGAGGCCAAACTGACCTTAGCTGTCTAGGCTACGAAACGCGACGCGACAATTACGAATCGACTTACTACAAAGGTATACGACGCGTCTCGAACTACACTAGGGTATCGATTGAATAGACGACCTCCTCGGGGTAACTACGAGCCTAATTCGAAGAAGCTTATAGAGCTAGAAGAGAGGGTAATACTTGAGTATATACTCGAGCTGGATCTTAGAGGTTTCCCGCTATTAAAGGCTAGTATACGAGTAATAGCTGATTCATTACTATAAGAGAAGGGTCTTAAGCCCGCTAGTCTTAATTAGATAGACAGGTTTATTAGGCGGCATCGTGAGCTAAAGGTTTATATAACACGTAGATACGATCGTTAGCGAGCCCTAATAGAAGATCTAGACGTTATCGAGAGGTAGTTCTTGCTTATACGTAATATAAAGGAGAAGTATAGTATCCTTAACTAGGACACCTATAACTTCGACGAGACAGGGTTTATAATAGGTGTTATTACGTCTTAGAGCGTCGTTACGGGTTCAGAAAGGCGTAGTAGAAAGAGGAAGGTCGTTTAATAGGGTAATAGAGAATAGGCAATAGTGATTAAGACTATCTATATAGACGGAATAGCGCTCCTACCCTACGTTATCCTTATAGGCAAACAGTACATTAGTACCTAGTACTAAGACGGCAACTTAGGTCTAGACTAGACAATCGGGCTAATAGAGAACGGCTAGACTAACAATAAGTTCGGTATAGGGTAGCTAGAGCATTTCTAGAAGTATACTATAGCTCGTACGACTAGGGTATAGAGACTACTTATTATCGATAGCTACGAGAGCTATAACTCGAAGGCATTCCAGAATCTATATAAGGAATACAAGATCTTGGCCCTATATATACTATCGTACGCCTCGTACTTACTCTAGCTATTAGATGTAGGTTACTATTCGCCTTTAAAGAAGGTATACGGTGCTTAGCTCTTGGGCTTAGTACGCTAGCGTATTACTTATATCGATAAAGTAGAGTTCCTACGCGCCTTCCGGGCAGCCTATAACGCTATATTTAGACAGGAGAACATCCTATCGAGCTTTAGAGGCGCTAGTTTAGTTCTATTCAATCTATAGGTAGTAATAGACAAGCTTAATATTAAGCTACGTACGCTAACCCCTCTAGCTCCGGACTCTACCCCTTAGGAGTCGAAGACACTACGAACTACAAAAGAATTCGACTCTTAATCGACACTAGTAACGAACAAAATGCGTGCCCGGGCAGGTTCATTGCCAAACTCGTTATAGGAAGGGGTATATTAGCTTATAAAAGGGAGTAGAGAGATAGCGTATTAGATAGCTCTTATACGAAGCGAGATTAGTAAGCTACGTAAGTCTAATAAGGCCCTTATATAGCGAAAAGTACGAAAGCGCAAGTACATTCAGTCTAGAGGGTCTCTAACCTTCGATAAGGCGTCGTAATTAATACCTCTAGAGGATACCTAGAGGCAGGAAGTAAGTAGAGAGTCGCTAGATAGTGTTCGGCTAGTACTAAGACTACGACGCTATAAGCGATATAGCGAGTCGGGGTATAACGTACGTACCTATTAAGTAGACTTACTAGATAGCGAATAATCTAAAGAGGAATTGTCCTCCTAGTAACGATTCTATAGGATGTCGTTGTATTAAGATACCGTCGTAATTAAAGTGGAAGTAGTATAGTTCTTAGCAAAAGTAGCCCGCTCGGTAGTATAGCCCGCTCGGTAGTATAGCCCGCTCGGTAGTGAAGTACGTTATCCTTAGTAGGATTATAGAAGAAGATGAATTTAAGCTTAAGGGCTTATATAAATCTAGAAGAGCTACTAAGAAGTAGGTGTATCTCTAGAATAAGTATAGCTAGGTGCTACTAACTTATATATATAAGCTTATAAAGTAATTTGTGACCTTTAAGATAAGTAAAGCGTTCACTATTAGATCTGTATAGACATACCTAGTTTCTCTTAGAAAAAGGATTACTAATATTGACCTAGAGGGTCAGTATTATAGGAAAGCTAATATAAGGATGACCTAGCTCTTAAGCTTACTACTACCTAACTACTATATAGTTAGGGATCCCCTAGTAGGCAACGACGTTCGTCTACTCCTTTCTCTAGGAACGGACGACATACCTAGTCCTAGGAAGGTATACGTCCGACCCGGTAAAGGCAGAGACTAGAATACCTTAGGGATCTACTCTCTCCCCTATCCTGTTTCTAATATTTATGTCTGATCTAATCCCCCTACTCACCTCTCCGCAAACCTTAGTATCGGGGTTCGTAGACGACACAAACATCCTAGCCTAGTCAGACTCGATAGAAGAGAACTGTCGCCTCCTCGAAGATAGGCATAAGAAATGCGAGGAGTAGGCAAAGAAGCATAGTGCCTAGTTCGCCCCTAAAAAGTACTAACTTATACACTTCAGTAAAGCGAGAACATACTATAATATAAAGGCGGCGGTAAGAATCTAAGGCTACGAGACAAAGCTATTAGCGGACCTACGAGTACTAGGGATCTAGCTCGACCCGAAGCTAAGCTGGAATGTATAGGTTAAGAAAGCCTAGAGTCGAGTATAAGTCAACGAAGCCTCGATAAAGAGACTTACGGTATCTATATAGGGAGTAACATTCGACAAGGCAAGAGTAATGTATAAGGCGATCGTTAGACTAGCTATGCTATACGGGGCATAGATTTGGGGAACAGGAGGCGTAGGCAAGCCGATCCCGAAACGGATAGAGCAACCCCTAAACAGGATATAGGTAGGCAACCTACGTAGGGTACTAGGCGTATATAAGACAACGTTAATAAGCACGGTAGAAATAGAGACAGGAACACTACTAATCGGCCAGTACATCCGGGGAATAAGAATTTAATACGCGGTAAGGACGACAGGTTACCTAGTATAAACTACGATCTAGGAGGCAAAGAATAAGATAGAAAGCCACTACCGGAGAGGGGCCGGACATAGGACAAGCCAAAAAGAGGATGACCTTACTACCTTTACGGCTATATAGACAAGCACCGAATAGCTAGCACGAAAAGAGGAGGAGCGTAGGACTCGCTAGGCCGGCGGGAGCAAGGCTAAGACCTAAAGCCTAGCGGAATAGATAGCGAGCTACCTATAGGAGCAGGACTAGAAAAAGAAGCCCCCTAAGACAACAGGCCCGATAGCGCTCCGAGCCTTCTAGAGACACAATTACTAGCTATATAGGGACCTAACAAGGGCCGAGGCAAGCATAGCGATCCAAATCAGGTCCGAATATATTAGGTTAAGGGCCTACCTATTTAGAAGACGCGTACTAGACATCTATAGCCCAGCCTACTAGTGTGGCTACCTATCGCAAAACCTAGAACATATGCTACTACGATGCCCGTAGTAGGCGAGAGGTAGGGGAAATTGGAGGCACTAAGCGGGAAGGAGAGACTATAAGTCAATTATTAGGGACAAAGGCAACATTCGCCGAATCTCTCGGTAGATACTATAGTAGGGATACCTCTAGTAGTTTATCCTCGCTAGCGAGACGGAGGAGTGGATAGATAAGAGGCGGAAGCTAGGGGGTAGCAGATAGGGTAGTCATTAGGGTAGGCCTATGACACTAGCGTACCCCTAATAAGGGAAAATTAAGACAACAACTAGGAGGAAAAGATAGGCGGGAAGGAGGAGGGGTTTTCACTAACACGGTTTCCCCTCTATATATACGAAAACAAGATAGTATAGCTGTATAGGCCAAAGGGCACTACAACAGCTTAATGAAATATCTATCTATATAGCTAGGGATACTATTATAGCTTAGCTAAAGATGGATTATAAAAGGACCTTCAAGATCCTTAAAGCTTAAGAAGCTAGGTTAGATCCCTCTAAGGCTAAGTATAGTATAGTAGCCACCTAGGTTAAGCCCTTAGGTCTAGTAAGACTACTCTCCTACCTTCTCTATAAGAAGGATTATCTAATTAAGGACTGCCCTAGTCTACTTAAGGCAAGAAAGGTCCTTAGATCTCATTCCTAACTACTATCTTCCTAGAATATAATATATGTTAAGAAGAAGAGAACTCTACTACCTACTTTAAGGAGGACACTAAGAGAGAAGTCCTCTATAGAAGAACTTAAGAAAATGGTAAAGAAACTCAGCTCTAACATACTATTACTCTAGAAGAACTAGGCCTAGTCTTATACCTCTAAAGTAAAGAAGACTAGAAAAGATTTTTCCGCCTAAGAGTCACGTGACTTGTATAGCTCATCCCTAGAGACAATGTCTAATGATAATAAGTATTATAAAGTGGCTTACTTAACTATAGAAGTCTAAGGCAAGTTCCCCTCGTTAGAGTAGTTACTTAACTCCTATACTTCATCCTATATAACTGACTAAAGCTACCTCTTTCGATCTATAACTCCTTTAATAAGGAAGAAATAGATCAAAGTAGGAGGTAGGTTCTTATTAGCTACTTATATTAGGAATGTAGAGATAAGTAGGAGAGCTAGTAGAAAAGTTGTTTTAGAAGATGTCCTACTTATACCTAAGCTAGGAGTAAACCTGGTTTTATAGAACTAGTTTAGTAAGCATTTTAGTGTTTAACCTCTATCATTTTCTCTTGTTTCCCCCTCTAGTAAGACTATTGTCTAGACAAAGCTCCTTAGGGAGTTCTATTTATTAATAAGATTTCTCCTCTTCTATAAGAACGGGCATATTACTCATTATATACACTACTAATAGAGAATGCTTTTGTGACTACTTAATTAGAGACCGACCTAAAGTAGTAGGAGCTTTAGTATAGAAAATTTGTATACTTTGGGAAGAATTTGCTCTAGAATCTTTATAAGGTAATAGACTTAAAAGAACCTATTCCTATCCCTAAGGATAGCTTTCACTAGTATAGAGTATGTTTAATAGTAAAGATGAAGAAGTATAAAGGCAAATTTATAGAGAGAAGACCTAAAAGACTTATACTTATATCTATTAATATATATGGCCTACTACTAATCTTAAGACTAGGATTCAAATACTAGCTGAAGATTGTTAATAACTTCTCTAGGAAGAAGTAGACCTTTCCTCTTAGGAAGAGAGAAGATGCTCTAGTTGCTCTCTAGAACTAGAAGATTAAAGCAGAGAGGAAATTATTAGCGTATCTGAAAGTAGTAAGGCTTAATAATACAAAAGAACTTATTATATTAGTAAAGTAGTAGGAGAAGGATTTAGGGATTAGGCTCGAGCCGACTAAGGTATATAACTCTCTAAAGAATAGACTAGTTAAGAGGTCAATACAAACCTTAGAGGACTCTATAAGGGCAATGCTTAAAGAGGCTAAAATGCCGGTTGAATTTTGGCCTAAAGCACTAGAGGCCTAAACTTATATAAGGAACAAACTACTAAATAGCCCGGATTACGATAGGTTGAAGGTTTCACTAGATAAGGCTTTTAATAGTATTAAACCGACTATCAACTATTCGAAAGTTTAGGGATACAAAGCTATTGTCTATATAGACACAAGATCCTAACCTTAATAGGTAAGAAGTGATAAGCTAATAAATAGGGGTAAAGAAGTAGTGTTTGTTAGGTATATTAAAAACATAGCTAAAGCCTAGCTCTTTTAGGAACTAGACATAAGAGCTGTTAAACAACATATATATATAGACTTCTTTAAGTACTAGCCTAGAGGTAATATAGGTCTTAATGTTCTAACATTGAATCTACTAAGCAGTATACTAGCTAGGAAGCCCTTAGGAAGGCCGAGGAAGAACGTATCTTTAGGACAATCTACCTACTATTTAGGCGTCTATTAAAGTACCCCCGAAATAGATCAGCTAATTAAGAGCCCTAAAGTCGCTTAGCCGAGAAAGCTATTTATATAACTTCCCTAACCTCCGGAGAACGTAAGGGAATTTCAGAAAATCGATTAGCTAACTAAGACAAGCTCCCTAGATCCCTAGGAAATAGACGTTACTAGGTTATAAGTAACGGTCCCTAAATCATCGCTTAGAAAGAGAAAGGCTGACTATAATGTTAAGGGCTATAATATAAAACAGAAAGCCCTAAAATCTATAGTCTCTAAGCCCGAACTAACTACTAAAGTAGGAGAAGCAGTAGACCTCTTAGAGAACCTTACTACTTTTCACTAAGCTTTCTTTATAGCTATACAATTAGTAGACAGTTCAATACTATAGGATAGCGAATTCCTAGAAGAAGTTAAGGAAATGGCCTTTATAGTAACTATAGAAGCTATTATATATAAGTAAGAGGTCCTAATTCCAAAATCCTATAAGGATGCTATAAATAATAAGAAATGGGGACATATTTAGAAGGAAGCAATCCAAAAGGAACTAGATGCTCTATAGAGTAATAATACCTAGGAAAATTCTGTTCTACTAAAAGGAGCAAATCTAGTTATATTAAGATGGGTCTTTGATATTAAGAGAAGCATTAGTAGAGCTATTGAAAAGTTCAAGGCTAGACTAGTTATAAAGGGCTTCTTATAGAAGTTTAGTGTTGACTTTATAGAGACATTTATACCTATAGTAAGATAGGACACCCTTAGGGTGTTTATAGCTATTATATATAAGAAGGATCTTTATCTTCACTAAGTGGATGTGAACAATGTATTTATAGAAAGCACTCTCTATAAAGACATCTTTATGTTACTACTACTAGGAGTTGAGCTTCTACTAAATATAGTGTTCAAAATCCTTAAAAGCTTATATAGACTTAAGTAAGTAGCTAGAGATTAGAATCAACTCTATGTATTAAAGCTTAGAGAGATTAGATTCATATAGTCAGAAGTGGATCTATGCCTACTTATCTATAAGAAGAGGGAGATCATAATCCTTATATATAGATAGATAGATAGATTTGTCATTCCCCTGTTCTATAACCCTATCCGGCCTATATAGGTATATATCTATTGTTATGTACAAAGGGAAACCCAAATAGGTGAAAACCCTTCCCGCCCCCGACTACTCCTTATCTAGTTTAGCTTTCCCTCTAAACGTACGTAGTCTATGTTACTACCCCGTTAGCCCCCGCTCCTAGCCGGTCTCGTCGCGCTACGTCGTATCCTCTCTTCCGGTACTGCTCCTACTAGGCGGTACTGTTCTAGCTAGCCCTTCTCTAGTATCTAGTTCGTAATGCGCCGTAGGTCCTTAGCGTTGTTAAGAAGTGCCCTAATCGTCCGGTTCCTCGCCTTTACTATCTACTCCCCCCTTCCTAGCGACTACCTCGGATAGACGAGGAGTACGTACCGTACGTTCTAGGAGCGATAGCCGTAGGGGCAGCTAGTATTCGTGTATCCTAGAACCTTCCTCTATAATAGGTACCCCTAGAGGCCGATGTGTTCGCTTCGTAGTTAGGTTACTATACTACTCTATACCCTCGTAAGGCGGTAGTAGATAAGCTTCGGGGGGTGCTTGACCGCGGATTTTGTAGCTAACTATTCCTTAGGTTGTCCCGCTAGCTAAGGGCGTCTACTATGCCCTATAACCTAGTTGTTCTACCTCTCTTTCTATAGTTGCTCTATAAACGATTTCTTACCTTCCTATTATATTACTAGCTATTCGTCCCTTGCCCGGTAGTTCGGCTCGTTTCCGGGTCGAATGCCCCTATACGCTAGTACTAATTCGCGGGCCCTTACGACTGTACTAGCGATAACCTTCTATACTAGGTACTGTGCCGACTTGCCTAAGTAGGAGGTCCGTAGTCCCTAGATATATAGGTCGATCGGCGGTATAGCGGTCTCGTACTTAAGTATCCTCGTTAGTGTCGACTTATATGCCCCGGTAACCTTCCTTAGGCATTAGTTTTGGATCTTCGCTAGCGGCGCGACGAGTCCCTTCGATAGGTAGGCCCTCTCGCCTAAGGACTATACTTGGCTACTATAGGTAAGGACTGGCCGTATAATAGCCGTATATAGAAGTCGTGACTACCGGAAGTCCGCCCCCTATATAGACGTAGTGAGCCTCTAGTATAATGCTATATTCTGTTTAGCTTTCCGTAATATTGCCTATACGTACTTCCTCTACCGTAGCGCCGGGTCTACCTATAGTCCGAGGATCCTAAGCTAATTTGCCGGGTTAGTCGTATACCCCTATATCTAGATAGAAGCTTATATATTATAGAACCGTAGCCGGCGCGTAAATTGTATTAGATTGTACTTTTCTAGGGCAAACCGAGCCCCGTGCCTCCTAGCCTAGTCCTCGTAGATCTTATACTTCTCTTCTAGTAGCCTATAGTTCTCCTTAGTCGAGGAAGACTACGCTAGGATATTTATGTCGTCTACGAAGCCGCTCGTAGCGGTGTTCTAGGATTCTAGGGCTAGGAGCAGCGTCGCTATAAAGAAGAGGAACAGAATAGGTACTAGCGTTAAGCCTTACGGGATTCTAGTATAGACTGCTTGAAATAGGCTTCTATACTAGCCGACTAGGATCGACGTACTACGGTTTTAGAGGTAGGACCTTACGAAGTTAACAAGCCACTTAGAGAGTCCCTTCGACCTTAGGATATAGAGTAGCCGCGGGTATAACACGTAGTCGAAGGCTCCCGATATGTCTAGGCTAAGTAAGGAAGCTACCTTGTCCCTATTCTTATACTAGATAGCCTTTACCTAAGAGGTGATAAGTTCTATCGCGGATAGCGTCGATCGCTATAGGCGCGTACCTATCTAGGTGTCCGGGAGTAGGGAGTGTTCCTCTACCGCCTCGGAGAGTCTCGTTATAACTAGCTTCTTAAGCGCCTTCCTAAGAGTGTTAAGGAGCGCAATTAGGCGGTACGACTTCACCTACGTATAGTCTTCCTTCTACGGCTTACGTAGGACTACTGTCGTCGATTGTTTAAAAGCTATCGGGTGGTATCCGGTCTATAGGCAGGCGTTAAAGATCGCTATAACTACTAGGGCTAGTTGATCTCTACACTTCTTTAGTAGCTCGTTTAGGATCCTATCCGGCCCCGGGGCTTTCTTCGCCGGCAACTTCCTTAGTATAGCGGCAACTTCTCCCTCGGACACCTCCTATTAGACCGCGATACTAGGGGCTAGGGGAGTAGAGCTGTTTATATCGCTTAGATTAGCCTCGACTAGGGGCGGGAAGAACTTGCTAGCTAGTAGACGCGCCTTAGCCTCGGGGTCGCTAACCGGGCTACTAGGCGATTGTAGCGCTAGGATAGAGAAGGAGGGGCCCTGTATAGGGTCCTATCGGGCCCATTTCGCTAGCTTCTACATCCTCTCTAGCTTGCCGGCGATTTCTTCTACTATAGCCCTCTAGCCGACTACTTTCTCCCTTCGTATTATAGCTTTCTTCTATTAGTATGCCTCCCTATATACGTTCTAGGCCTCCTCGCTATAGCTGCTCGTCTATACCCGGCGGGCTCTCCTTGCTTCTCTTACTACCGTAGTATACTCCGGCGTCTAGTATAGTTTAGACTATATCGTTAGTTAGGCAAGCGGAACGTAAAGTAAGGTCGCTTTTCTTATTTCGTCTATTAACCCCTAGACTACTTCGTCTCTCTCGTCTTTACTGTTGTATTACTACTACGCGATCTGGACTAGCCTCTTAGAGTCATCGAGGTACGCCTAGATGTTGGCCTAGTGGGCCTTTCCCTAGTTTAGCTTAGGGGTTCTCGCTAGTATACGTTATATCTATGTCGTAATAGAGGTCCTGACTAGCATATGGTCTAACGACGCCTCGAGTTTATATTCGATCCTATAGTAGGTTACCGTGTAGTAGTAGCTATCTAAGATCTAGGAGAGGTCGATCGTGCCTTAGAGTCCCCCTCTCTTCTAGGTGCCTAGGTCCTTCGGGGTATTAAGGGCAATTACGTTACTCGCTATCAAGTCGAGTACTTCGTCGGCTATAGGGTGCGGCTATATAAGGCTTTCCTAGGAAGGGTGGTATATATTAAAGTCTCCTACTACGATGTGGCACCCTTGTCTTTTAAGCGTACTGTCTAGGTGTCTATAGACCCCTAGGTCGCGGCTAGACCTCGAGGCTAGCGGTTATATATATAGGTTATGTATCTAGGTACTACCTACGTAGAGGGAGGTAATATCGCCCCCGCCTTCTTCGTCTACGTAGTACACTACCTCCTAGTCGGATTCTAGTATGTCCTTACTAATATAGAAGCACGTACGGGGTCTGCCGTCGCCTCGTAGGCATGTCGTATAGCCTAGTAACTTGTAGGTCGTTAGTCTCTTATAGTGCGGGTTAATCTATAGCTCCTAGATTATAAGGACGTAGTAGACGCGCGGGTCCGCCTCGTGTAGGAAATAGTTCTAGACTATATCCTTGCTATAGTTAACGTTATACTAGATGATACTAAGCGTGTCGAGGCTAGTTATCGGTATCGACAATCATTTCCTCTATATCGTCCTATGTCCTACTGCCCTATACGTCCTAGTCTACGCCTATCGGCTATATACTAAAGGGGAGCCGGGCCTAGTTAGATTCCCTCGCCGTAGCTAGTAGAGCACGTGGCCTTCCGTACGCCCTAGGTTACGTATCCTTTATATCGTTCTTAGCCCTAGGGCGCTTATACCCGACCGCCGCTAGTTAGTTCCGGTATAGGCTAGCCTTACGGTTGCCGTAGAATCTTAGGGCGACGGTTCTGTTTATGATTACCTTGTTTTTCGCTAGTTTCCGCTATAGGCATTCCGTACTATACGATAGGTAGTGCCCCGGACAGTTCGCGTACCGTCTCGTAGTCGATATATAGTCCCTAGATATATAGTCTCCTATATAGTTCGAGGAGGCCTACTTGTTTATACACGTGTAGGTTTAGTGTCTATACTATTAGCATTTGAAGTATTAGAGGACACGAAAGGATAAGGAGTGCTTTTCTACTATCTTAAGGCTATATTGCTAGACTAGGCCTTATTCTATTACTAGATCCGCCGCTTTCGCGTCTTATAGCTATACTATTAGCGCCGAGGCCTTCTTACCTTCTGGCCATTTCCTATAGAGCCAAGTCGCCTTCTAGATTAGAGAGTTAAGAGTGACCGGGTTGTCCTCTTAGAGAGCGCGTAGGTGACCCTAGTTAGTTAGGTCAAACTCCTTAGGCATATCGTAGACTAGGATCGTGAATTGTTTCGTTAAGACCTTCGCTAATGCCGTAACCTTAGATACCTACTATAGCTGTGCCTCTAGGTGCCTCCTAGTAGTAGTAGAGCTAGTATAGATCTATAGAGTGCCGTTAGACTGTTAGTTTACTACGACCACCCCTAGTTAGTTAATTCGTTAGGCGAGCTCCTTGTTCGATAG
Organism: Fulvia fulva; assembly: GCF_020509005.1. Classification (NCBI taxonomy): domain Eukaryota; kingdom Fungi; phylum Ascomycota; class Dothideomycetes; order Mycosphaerellales; family Mycosphaerellaceae; genus Fulvia; species Fulvia fulva. The sequence goes on from NC_063012.1 coordinate 4,907,600, forward strand.
CTTCGTAACTTCGGCCTAGTCTTCCTTTGCTATAATACGGATCGTAACTACATCGTGCGTTAGGCGGGGGCCTAGTATCGATGCCGCGACCGATGCCTAGCTATAGGGGTGTTGATTCCGGGTGGCCTTACTAAGCGCCTAGGACGTCGTCCTTATTTCTTATTGCCCTCGGTAATACGACAGTACAAGCGCCGTACGTAGCTAAGTGATCATTACCTATAGAGACCGGTAAGGGAGCTAATCGTTAGTTTCTATACTTTTTACGTCCTCTATAAGTTGCTACTAGTTGTCTTAGGGGGGCTTCGCCTATAGGGCCGTAGGCGCCGTTAGTACCGTAGCCTAGGCTACTATTGCCTAGGAGTTGCCTAATGTAGCTAGGCACCTCCGCGGCGTTTAGAGCTAAAGAAACAGGGTGAGGAGAGCTTCAAGCTATCTAGATTAAATAAGGTAGAACTCCCTTAGTCCTAGGGGTAGTGGCCTGCTTTATATATCGTTAGAATAGCCTTAATAAGAGCTTTCGAATGTGTCTTATTTTGGCGTAGAGATCAGCTCGTGGTAATACTATATCCCTCGAAGTTATTATATATATATAAGAGATATACTAATACTTACGATAGTAGATAGCCTTAGTATAAGTAGTCTAAGCTAAGTACGTAAACTAGACGCGTATACCTATACTACGGTACGCCGAAGGCGACGAAGTATAGGTAAGTACTAAGAACTAGACGATAGAGAGACCTTCTCGTAAGATAGACGTAAAGTAGTCTAGACCGTACGTAATTACGGAGGTACTATCGGGCAATACTTATAAAGTAGAGCTCCTACCTACTTTAAATATTAATAATTGCTTCTACTTATACCTTCTTATACTAGTTTATCCGCCGATTATAGGACAGACATAACCCGTACTACTACCGATCAGAATTATTAACGACGAATAATACGAAACCGATCCCGCCGAACCCGATTAATAGGAAGTTAAGCAAATTCTAGACTATAAGAAGAGATGGCCGCGAGGACTAATACCGGTAGGAGGCAAGTAGCTATATTAGGAATACTTAGTAAAATATATTAGATATAATAAGCTATCCTAGAAAGCTACGGACTAGGTTATCGAGACTACTACCGCCTCCGTAGCCGACTTTTACTATAACTACCCGAGAGCGACTAAGCTACCTAGTTTTTAACTACCTATAGACTAGATACCGAATAAGAATGCTATAGGTATACGTATAGCGCGCTAACTAGTATAAGTAGCGATAGCTCTAATACCGGTAGGACTAGGCCTCCGGGCTTATAAGAAAGAGAGCGATATACGTAGTCTAATAGATAATAAGGTATTTACGAAGGTAATAAGAGATATAATAGATACGACAGATATAAGAGGAGAGGAGAGTGCTCCGGAGCGTACTCTAAGAGGAGGGGGTAGTGTTACCGTACCGGCGTATATTTACTTAAACCTATAGGTACGTACCTAGACCCTACGCCCGCTAACTAATCTGACTAGCGGCTTAGCGCCCGTATATAACTCTCGCGCCCTCCGCGCCTCTCTTAGATAGAACATCTATTCGACTTATACCTTACCCGACTACGTACTTATACCTACTTATAATATAGAGTACGCCTATTATCTAGGTATAGCTTCTTTCCGATATAGCTAGTCTACGTAAGATAGTCTAAGTAGCTATTACCGACTCTATACTAAACGAGGTCTTCCTAATAGAGCCTAGTAACGCGAGTAATATATATTATATTTTAAAGAGCGATCTATAGCTATTTACAAGACTATTGCTATTTACTATCTATTCGAGAGTAGAGTTAAAGTAGATCTACTACTACTATAGAGAACTATATATAACTTCGTTATTTACCGAGCCGTTACTACTAATAGTATAATACGACTAATCTCGTAGACTTATCTAATCCGCGGAGAGCTCGAGTTAATATAATATAGCCGTCGCCGCCTACTAGAGCTATTTCTTATTCTACTCGCTAATAGTAATATAAATAAGGTTATCTTATCGCTATTCCTATTATTCTTAGACGCTTTCGGACTCTATCGCGGTATATACCGCTCGCTAATAGAGATATATCTTATTCTTACCGGACTGTTACTATAAGAGCGTAACCGCGTATCGAATATATTACCGCTATTGCTTAGCCTATATAGTAGTAATACCTAAGAGGTTCTTAATATCCTTATACTATATCTTACGACCCTCGACGAAGGTAAGATCGTTACTCTACCGGATAGATCTAAGGCTATACTCTACGCCTCTACGTTTATACTTATCGGCGATTTACTATAGTAGTAAGAGAATAGTAGTATACTCGGTCCTATATCCTCTATATCCTCCCGCTACTACTATATTATAAGCGAGGATCGAGGTAACCTTATAGTTAGCGTCTCGGATCTACGGTATTATTACGAGAACGAGCGTATACGGAAGTCTATATTCTATATATCCGTATTAGCGAGAAAGGTACACGGATAGAAGTACGATATACTTCTAGATTCGCTAGCTATTTAGCGTATTCTACCGGTACTAGATACTATTATTACCCGCCTATCTAATCTAGTATACTTAGAATCTTAGGGTATATTACTAAACGTAGACCTCCTTATCCTAGGTAAGATACTTATACCGGATAGCTTAATCCCTTATAGAAAGACGCTTTATATCTTCTTACGTCCGCTAGACTAGAATAAGCTATAATCTTATAACTATATCGAGAGCTATAGCTTATCTAAGAACGGACGTTAGTTAATCTAGGTTCTAGTATAGATAAGAATATATCTTATTAAATAGGTACGGGTAGATAGTAGCGGAGTAGAGTAAGAGATCAATCTTTAACTAACTAATAGTACGAGTATAAAGCAATATATTAGGAACCAATATGTTGATTGTGTTAGATGTCTATCTAAGCTAAAGGGTAGAGAAGGTATCTCCCTATAAGCTAAGTTATTGTAGATGCCTTAGGCTACTAGATCACTTCCTAATTATTAACTCCCTTTGAGATGCTATATCTTAACACTCCTACTCATCTTATATAGGAGGTTATAGTCTGCTCACTTCCTGTTAATAGTACTTAGACCTTTCTATAATAGGTTAAGCTAGCTTATAAACCTCTAGAAGTATAGACTAGTCTTTGGTTTTATAAACCCGTCTATAACTATCTCAGAGGTTAGAGTGTACTTAATAGTAATAAGCCTCCTCTACTAAAGTTTCCTAATAGCGTTATAGGCAATGTCAATGTACTTCGACTTGTTATAAACATATATATCTTTTACTAGAGTAAGGGTAGCTTGATTGTCACCTCTAAATTAGACTGGTCTTAAATTTGATATAGTCTCCTAGTTTCTAGTGATTCTTAGTTAATAGGAATAGTCTCCTACTAATTCTAGACAATCCATTTCTCTTAGTAGTAAAGCTAGGAATTAGGACTACCTTATATATACATTTATAGCTATATATTTAGCCTTTATTATAGATGTTGCTACAGACTTTTGCTTCTTACTTATCTAAGAAACTAGTGCCCTATAGAGGAAGAAGACATACCTAAGGATTAAGACTCTATCTACTTTGTCTATTATATAATCAGAATTATAGTATCTAATAAGGTGTCCTTTTCTAGAATTTAAGAACTAAAGTCCTAGATCAGGGTATGATCTTAGGTACCTAGTGATCTTCTTTAAAGCCTTTATATAGTAGGTAGATAGGTCACTTACAAATGAGCTCATCCTTCCTAGAGCAAAAGCAATGTCTAGCCTTATAATTGTTACTAGCTATATCTAAGTACTATTAATACTCTAGTACTCTGCCTTATCACACCTCTTATCTATATAGCTTAAAGGTTTGAGGGCCTTATAGCTGTCTATAGGTGAGTGTATAGGTGCTGCCTTCTTATAGTTCATTCCTATCTTAGCTAGGCTATCCCTAACAAAGTGTCCTTAGTCAAGTTTTAGGATTCCTCTCTTCCTGTCCCTTATAACTCTTATACTAAGGATCTTTTTAGGTTCACCTAGATCTTTGATCTTAAAGATCTTACTAAGTTCTCTTTTGAACTAGAGAACATCTATTAACTTTAGTATAGCAATTAGAATGTCATCTATATATATATAAGGATTAGTAGCCTAAAACGCTTATCGATCTCTACGCTAAAACAAGACACATTCGAAAGCTCTTATTAAGGCCATTCTAACGATATATAAAGCAGGCCACTGCCCCTAGGACTAAGGGAGTTCTACCTCATTTAATCTAGACAGCTTAAAGCTCTCTTCACCCTATTTCTTTAGCTCTAAACGCCGCGGAGGTGCCTAGCTACATTAGGCAACTCCTAGGCAATAGTAGCCTAGGCTACGGTACTAACGGCGCCTACGGCCCTATAGGCGAAGCCCCCCTAAGACAACTAGTAGCAACTTATAGAGGACGTAAAAAGTATAGAAACTAACGATCAGCTCCCTTACCGGTCTCTATAGGTAATGATCACTTAGCTACGTACGGCGCTTGTACTATCGTATCACCGAGGGCAATAAGAAATAAGGACGACGTCCTAGGCGATTAGTAAGGCCACCCGGAATCAACACCCCTATAGCTAGGCATCGGGCGCGGCATTAATACTAGGCCCCCGCCTAACGCACGATGTAGTTACGATCCGTATTATAGCAAAGGAAGACTAGGCCGAAGTTACGAAGCTATCAAACAAGGAGCTCGCCTAACGAATTAACTAACTAGGGGTGGTCGTAGTAAACTAACAGTCTAACGGCACTCTATAGATCTATACTAGCTCTACTACTACTAGGAGGCACCTAGAGGCACAGCTATAGTAGGTATCTAAGGTTACGGCATTAGCGAAGGTCTTAACGAAACAATTCACGATCCTAGTCTACGATATGCCTAAGGAGTTTGACCTAACTAACTAGGGTCACCTACGCGCTCTCTAAGAGGACAACCCGGTCACTCTTAACTCTCTAATCTAGAAGGCGACTTGGCTCTATAGGAAATGGCCAGAAGGTAAGAAGGCCTCGGCGCTAATAGTATAGCTATAAGACGCGAAAGCGGCGGATCTAGTAATAGAATAAGGCCTAGTCTAGCAATATAGCCTTAAGATAGTAGAAAAGCACTCCTTATCCTTTCGTGTCCTCTAATACTTCAAATGCTAATAGTATAGACACTAAACCTACACGTGTATAAACAAGTAGGCCTCCTCGAACTATATAGGAGACTATATATCTAGGGACTATATATCGACTACGAGACGGTACGCGAACTGTCCGGGGCACTACCTATCGTATAGTACGGAATGCCTATAGCGGAAACTAGCGAAAAACAAGGTAATCATAAACAGAACCGTCGCCCTAAGATTCTACGGCAACCGTAAGGCTAGCCTATACCGGAACTAACTAGCGGCGGTCGGGTATAAGCGCCCTAGGGCTAAGAACGATATAAAGGATACGTAACCTAGGGCGTACGGAAGGCCACGTGCTCTACTAGCTACGGCGAGGGAATCTAACTAGGCCCGGCTCCCCTTTAGTATATAGCCGATAGGCGTAGACTAGGACGTATAGGGCAGTAGGACATAGGACGATATAGAGGAAATGATTGTCGATACCGATAACTAGCCTCGACACGCTTAGTATCATCTAGTATAACGTTAACTATAGCAAGGATATAGTCTAGAACCATTTCCTACACGAGGCGGACCCGCGCGTCTACTACGTCCTTATAATCTAGGAGCTATAGATTAACCCGCACTATAAGAGACTAACGACCTACAAGTTACTAGGCTATACGACATGCCTACGAGGCGACGGCAGACCCCGTACGTGCTTCTATATTAGTAAGGACATACTAGAATCCGACTAGGAGGTAGTGTACTACGTAGACGAAGAAGGCGGGGGCGATATTACCTCCCTCTACGTAGGTAGTACCTAGATACATAACCTATATATATAACCGCTAGCCTCGAGGTCTAGCCGCGACCTAGGGGTCTACAGACACCTAGACAGTACGCTTAAAAGACAAGGGTGCCACATCGTAGTAGGAGACTTTAATATATACCACCCTTCCTAGGAAAGCCTTATATAGCCGCACCCTATAGCCGACGAAGTACTCGACTTGATAGCGAGTAACGTAATTGCCCTTAATACCCCGAAGGACCTAGGCACCTAGAAGAGAGGGGGACTCTAAGGCACGATCGACCTCTCCTAGATCTTAGATAGCTACTACTACACGGTAACCTACTATAGGATCGAATATAAACTCGAGGCGTCGTTAGACCATATGCTAGTCAGGACCTCTATTACGACATAGATATAACGTATACTAGCGAGAACCCCTAAGCTAAACTAGGGAAAGGCCCACTAGGCCAACATCTAGGCGTACCTCGATGACTCTAAGAGGCTAGTCCAGATCGCGTAGTAGTAATACAACAGTAAAGACGAGAGAGACGAAGTAGTCTAGGGGTTAATAGACGAAATAAGAAAAGCGACCTTACTTTACGTTCCGCTTGCCTAACTAACGATATAGTCTAAACTATACTAGACGCCGGAGTATACTACGGTAGTAAGAGAAGCAAGGAGAGCCCGCCGGGTATAGACGAGCAGCTATAGCGAGGAGGCCTAGAACGTATATAGGGAGGCATACTAATAGAAGAAAGCTATAATACGAAGGGAGAAAGTAGTCGGCTAGAGGGCTATAGTAGAAGAAATCGCCGGCAAGCTAGAGAGGATGTAGAAGCTAGCGAAATGGGCCCGACAGGACCCTATACAGGGCCTCTCCTTCTCTATCCTAGCGCTACAATCGCCTAGTAGCCCGGTTAGCGACCCCGAGGCTAAGGCGCGTCTACTAGCTAGCAAGTTCTTCCCGCCCCTAGTCGAGGCTAATCTAAGCGATATAAACAGCTCTACTCCCCTAGCCCCTAGTATCGCGGTCTAATAGGAGGTGTCCGAGGGAGAAGTTGCCGCTATACTAAGGAAGTTGCCGGCGAAGAAAGCCCCGGGGCCGGATAGGATCCTAAACGAGCTACTAAAGAAGTGTAGAGATTAACTAGCCCTAGTAGTTATAGCGATCTTTAACGCCTGCCTATAGACCGGATACCACCCGATAGCTTTTAAACAATCGACGACAGTAGTCCTACGTAAGCCGTAGAAGGAAGACTATACGTAGGTAAAGTCGTACCGCCTAATTGCGCTCCTTAATACTCTTAGGAAGGCGCTTAAGAAGCTAGTTATAACGAGACTCTCCGAGGCGGTAGAGGAACACTCCCTACTCCCGGACACCTAGATAGGTGCGCGCCTATAGCGATCGACGCTATCCGCGATAGAACTTATTACCTCTTAGGTAAAGGCTATCTAGTATAAGAATAGGGACAAGGTAGCTTCCTTACTTAGCCTAGATATATCGGGAGCCTTCGACTACGTGTTATACCCGCGGCTACTCTATATCCTAAGGTCGAAAGGACTCCCTAAGTGGCTTGTTAACTTCGTACGGTCCTACCTCTAAAACCGTAGTACGTCGATCCTAGTCGGCTAGTATAGAAGCCTATTTTAAGTAGTCTATTAAACAGGTACGAGTTGCGTAGCAGTGGAAGACGGCGGATCACACGAAAGACGAAGAAGGACCTAATGGGATAGCGTGTATCTACATACAGTATCGCCGGTGTTGGTGTAGGTAGATGCTAGGTGTCCGGATGTTGGCCAGCCTATAGGCTGGCAAACCCTAGTCACGTGATCTAATCACATGACACACCCACACCTACATGCTTGTCCTGCGGCCTGTATGTTCTCAACACTCCCACTCAGGCCACATGGTCTCCTACAATCCCTTTACGCAAGCTGGAGCTGCCTTACAAAGTTTTGGAACTGCTGGCCATTGAGGGGCTTTGTTAACCCATCAGCAGCCATGTCCTTTGTATGGCAGTAGTCCACTGCAATCTTCTTCTGCCACCAGAGATGTCTGACATAGTTATATGCAACATCAATATGCTCTGACCTTTCATGCACATGGGCATCTTTGACAAGTGTCAAAGCGGCTTGGTTGTCACCCATGAGCTTGACTGGCCTTAGCTCGTCAACAGTGCCCTTGCTTGCCCTTACACTCGGCTGGAAAGAGCTCTTTCCCACCAGTTCTGGGCACCCCATTTCCCTGAGGACAGCAGCAAGAAATTGTGACTGCTTTGCGGCTGCGTTCATAGCCATGAACTCAGCTTCCATTGTTGATGTTGCAACAGACTTCTGCTTCCTACTCATCCAGGACACAGGTGATCCACAAAGGAACCACACGTATCCCAGAATTGAGACTCTATCCACTTTGTCCATAGCGTAGTCAGAGTCCGAGTATCCCTGGAGATTGCCCCCTCCCTTTCTATACATAAGACCTAGGTCTGGGTACGACCGCAGGTATCGGGAGAGCTTCTTCAAAGCCTTCATATGCTGCTGCGAGGGATCAGCAACAAATGAGCTAATTCTTCCAAGGGGGAATGCTAAGTCTGGCCTTGTCATTGTCATTGGCCACATCCAGGTACCATTGTGGCTCTGGTAATCCTGTTTGTTGCACCTCTCATCCATAGGTGCCGTAGGCACTAAATGCTCGTAGCTCTCCATAGGTGAGTGGGTTGGCGTAGCCTTCTCTCTAGCCATGTTCATCTTGGCTAAGTTAGCGTGGACATAGTGTCCTTGATCAAGCTTCAAAGTGCCTTGGGACCTGTCTCTTGTAATCCTCATTCCAAGGATCTTCGTAGGTTCACCAAGATCTTTAATCTTAAACACTTTTCCAAGCTCAGCCTTAAACCACTGAACATCTGACAGCTTCGGAGCTGCAATGGGTATGTCATCCACATGGGTAAGGACCATAAGGTCTCTATCCGTATGGATAAGTAGGCATGGATCTACCTGGGACTGGGTAAATCCAATCTTCTCTAGCTTCGCAACACAGAGCTTGTTCCAGTCTCTAGCTGCTTGCTTAAGCCCATAAAGGCTTCGTAGGACCTTGAACACCATGTTTGGAGGTGCTTCAACTCCTGGGGGTGGGATCATATAGATGTCTTCAAGAAGGCTGCTTTGGGTAAAAGCATTATTCACATCCACTAGGTGCATCTCGAGATCTCTCTCACATACTACTGCCATGAATACTCGGAGAGTATCATGTCTAACAGTAGGTGCAAAGGTCTCTTCGAAGTCAACCCCATATTTCTGTGAAAACCCTCTTGCAACTAGTCTTGCCTTGAACTCCTCAATGGCTCCACTAATCATTCTTTTCACATCAAAGACCCACCTAGAAGTAATTAGATTCGCACCCTTTGGCGGTACAACTGCTTCCCAGGTGTTGTTGCTTGCTAAGGCAATAAGTTCGTTCTCGATTGCCTCTCTCCACATATGTCCCCATTCGGGGTCTCCTACGGCTGCCTTATAGGACTTTGGGATTGGCACTTCCTGCTGATAGGCTATGGCCTGCCCAACAGCAGCAAATGCATGTTCTTCCACGTCGTTCAGAATCTCCTCTACCCAGCTCATTGTAGGGTCTAGATGGAACATCTGGGCGATAAGAGCCTTATGGTGTTTAGCCTCATGCTCTTCAGAGTTATCATCTCCGTCCCCCCTTGACCTCTTGTTGCCTGCAACCTGAGGTGGCGCTAGGTGTTCGGATGGGTCGAACTGAACGACATCTTCTTTTTCTTTCATTGGAGTACCCTGATCTCCAAACTTCTGGTATTCCCCAATGTCCTTTGGGGGAGGGGGAAGTTGCACAAACAGCGGTTGCTGTGGTGTTGATGACTTGGGTAGGTTCTGTACAGATCCACCGTTATCGGCCTTCGACAGTGTTGAAACCGCCTCAATATTTTCTCCTGGCCTTCGTAACGGTGTCTCTGATAATCCCCTATCGGAAAATTTCGCCCCAAAGGGCTTCCTCCCAACAGGATTGCGCTGTGGCGCTCGACTCGGCTGGTTAGTGAAGGTGATACCAAGATCCATATCTCCCCCCTTCTCATTCTCAAACCAGTCGACGTGACTATGCGCTTTTATTGCTTTCATGTCGGGATCCCAGAACAGCCATTGTTTTGTGGTGTTTTCTGAGTAGCCCACAAACACGGCTTCTTTTCCTCGGTTCATCAACTTGTCTCTCCTCAAGCCTTGAGGTTGGGCTCTTGGGTCTACATAGACCACAGCTTTGCATCCCCAGACGCGGAAATGGTCGACTGACGGTACTTGGCCAGTAAAGGCTTCTTCTGGTGAAAGAGCAATACCATCAATGATCGGACCATTAGGCAGTCTGTTTCTGATCACAGTCTGTGCTTGCAAAGCTTCTGGCCAGAACTCAACTGGCATGCCAGAGTCTTCAAGCATAGCCCGGACTGTGTTCTCAGAGGCTTGAATTGACCTTTCCACAGGTCCATTTTGAAGAGAGTTGTAGGCATCAGTTGTGTCCATCTGAGTGCCAAACTCCTTCTCCCACTCTTTTAGCAAGGCGAGAATTTCCTTTGCACCATCACTGCGGATCGCAGACAGAAAGCACCTTGACTGCCGTTCTGCCTGGACCTTCCAATCCCGTAGGGCTGCAGGAGCGTCGCTCCTGGCCTTCAAAGGGATTACCCACTTCTTCCTAGAGAAGTTGTCTACAATCTCAAGCCAATATTTGTATCCTAGCCTAGAGACTGCGTCCTGAAAAGGCCCACAGATGTCAATGGAGATGAGGGCCAGCCTCTCCCCTTTCCTCTCTGTGGCAGGTCCTTTGAACTTCCTCATGTTTGCAAGGGAGCAGACCTTGCAATTCTGGTGTTCAGAAGGAACAGGAATGGGATCTTTCTTGTCAGTGACTCTATGCAGGTTTCTTAGCAGTCCCTTGCCAAGGTGTGCACATCTTCTATGCCATAGCTCCCACTGATCTTCGGACTCAGTGTTAGCCATAGCGGTACCGTCACGTTCTTGAGAGCGTATGCCAGCATGCTGTGGCTCAAGAATTTCCGAGATCGAGTGGATAAACGGTACTCCTCCTCGAAGTTTGGTCTGGACAACGGGTTTACCAGACAAGGATTTTAGGGTGAAACTGGGTGGTTGGACAGCAAACTGTTGGCTGAACTGATTCCACGAAACAAGACTAACTCCAAGGCCAGGAACAAACAGGACATTTTCTAAGACAATTTGCTTTCCAGAAGGACCACCCATTACTGCACTTCCCATATGTGTAGCTTGTAGATAGCCACCCCCAACCTTGATCCACTTCCTCTTTTGAAGAGGCTTCAGTGTCCTGAATAGTGAATCTTGGTCAGTCATATGTGATGATGCACAAGAGTCAAGCAACCACTCGGACGAGGGGTACTTGCCTTTGGCTTCCACAGTGGAATGGGCAACCTCATCAACATCATCATCTCCTGATGGTATCTCAGGGTCTGATGCGTCTTCCTGGGTCGCATGGGCCCTTGCAGGCTTACTAGAGGAGGCCTTTGGCTTGCGGCTCTCCTTCATCTGCTTTGCAAGGTCCGTCATCACCTTGAGGACATCACGAAGGTTTGGTGATGATGACCTCCTACGAGGTGGTGACGGTTGTCTCTTAGCAGGGTAGGTAACCCTAGCTAGTTTGTCCTTGTTCCTAACAGCCTGCTGAGCTGCAGAAAGGTGTGGGCACTTGCTCATAAAATGGTCACCACCGCAGAGATGGCACGTGAGCTTGCCCTGGAAACCCTTCTTAGCGAACATGGCTGTCCCTTGATGAATCATTGATTCTTGCTTCTCCCTAAGAATTGCAAGAATGTCTTGTGGTAAGAGATTCACCTGGGCATCAATTGCATCGCGAATTGAGCCAAATGAGTCTGGCAGAGCTGCTAAGAGTTGCTGGATCTTTCTGTCCTCAGTCTTGATGTCTTGGAACTGAGGCGAGATTGAAACAGCCCTCCTTGCAATTGAGCTAAGCTCCTGCCAGGCGTCATCTATAGACTGGTCTTCTGTCATCACGAAATTGGTGTATTGCTGAAGCAAACTTCTTCCAGTAGCGAGAAGTCTTCTCTTATATTTAGCTTCAGCCCATTCCCACAACTCCTTCGCATGCCGGATCTCGTATGTCATCTCTTGGTCATCTGTCGACAGACAGATGTACATCTCATACAGGGCCGTTGCATTGTGCCGTCTGTACGATGCCTTCCTTATCGCTTGATCCAAAGGAAGGGATGACTCCGATGATGCAGAGGGTGTCGCTATAGATGGGGTTGCAGCGGGAATGTCCGTGATGATGTCTTCGAGGACCCAGTCAACCTGCTTTGATACCAGGTGTATTCTCATCAGCTTGAACCATGTTTCGTGGTTCTCTCTTGTCAGAAGAGGTGCTGCTCTCTTTCTTATAAACCCAGTCTCGTTCTCCATTTTTTGTAAGTTGAGGGACAGGTTGGCTGCCCTCAGGTAAAAGGATGTATTCGGTCGTACGCGATCGGATCGAAATGGGATAAACCGAACGCGAGGTTGATAGCGGAGAGGATGGCTATCCGCCGGGAAGAGGAGGAAAGTCGGTCGGTAAGGATCGTGTTGGTGCTGAGACACTGTAGCGTAACTCTCTCAGCAGAGGGGGTTTCTGAGACACTGCGGCTCTCTCAGATGGAACAGTTAGTCGATGCGAACGCGATGTCCGGAGAGCGACTCTTCTCAGTAAGCTCGCCCACTTGTCTGAGGTATTGGCACAGGCTCCCTGACTCGGAGTCTGACAGTGCCTCACTAGGCTCTTTCACGTCTTATATGCACCTACAGCGCGGCTGTAGCTTCCTGTGCAATGCGGGTGCGGCCTCCAGTCTGCCTTCCTTTTGTTCTGAAGAGGAATAACTCCAATACGACTTTGTCGAGGGTGAAACACCGAGTTGCTAACCCGGGCTCATAACCTGTTAAACAGGTACGAGTTGCGCAGCAGTGGAAGACGGCGGATCACACGAAAGACGAAGAAGGACCTAATGGGATAGCGTGTATCTACATACAGTATCGCCGGTGTTGGTGTAGGTAGATGCTAGGTGTCCGGATGTTGGCCAGCCTATAGGCTGGCAAACCCTAGTCACGTGATCTAATCACATGACACACCCACACCTACATGCTTGTCCTGCGGCCTGTATGTTCTCAACATAGTCTATACTAGAATCCCGTAAGGCTTAACGCTAGTACCTATTCTATTCCTCTTCTTTATAGCGACGCTGCTCCTAGCCCTAGAATCCTAGAACACCGCTACGAGCGGCTTCGTAGACGACATAAACATCCTAGCGTAGTCTTCCTCGACTAAGGAGAACTATAGGCTACTAGAAGAGAAGTATAAGATCTACGAGGACTAGGCTAGGAGGCACGGGGCTCGGTTTGCCCTAGAAAAGTACAATCTGATACACTTTACGCGCCGGCCACGGTTCTATAGTATATAAGCTTCTATCTAGATATAGGGGCACACGACTAACCCGGTAAATTAGCTTAGGATCCTCGGACTATAGGTAGACCCGGCGCTACGGTAGAGGAAGTACGTATAGGCAATATTACGGAAAGCTAAACAGAATATAGCATCATACTAGAGGCTCACTACGTCTATATAGGGGGCGGACTTCCGGTAGTCACGACTTCTATATACGGCTATTATACGGCCGGTCCTTACCTATAGTAGCTAAGTGTAGTCCTTAGGCGAGAGGGCCTACCTATCGAAGGGACTCGTTACGCCGCTAGCGAAGATCTAAAACTAATGCCTAAGGAAGGTTACCGGGGTATATAAGTCGATACTAACGAGGATACTTAAGTACGAGACCGCTATACCGCCGATCGACCTATACATCTAGGGACTACGGACCTCCTACTTAGGCAAGTCGGTACAGTACCTAGTATAGAAGGTCATCGCTAGTGTAGTCGTAAGGGCCCGCGAATTAGTACTAGCGTATAGGGGCATTCGACCCGGAAACGAGCCGAACTACCGGGTAAGGGACGAATAGCTAGCAATATAATAGGAAGGTAAGAAATCGTTTATAGAGTAACTATAGAAAGAGAGGTAGAACAACTAGGTTGTAGGGTATAGTAGACGCCCTTAGCTAGCGGGATAACCTAAGGAATAGTTAGCTATAAAATCTGCGGTTAAGTACCCCCCGAAGCTTATCTACTACCGCCTTACGAGGGTATAGAGTAGTATAGTAACCTAACTACGAAGCGAACACATCGGCCTCTAGGGGTACCTATTATAGAGGAAGGTTCTAGGATACACGAATACTAGCTACCCCTACGGCTATCGCTCCTAGAACGTACGGTACGTACTCCTCGTCTATCCGAGGTAGTCGCTAGGAAGGGGTAAGTAGATAGTAAAGGCGAGGAACCGGACGATTAGGGCACTTCTTAACAACGCTAAGGACCTACGGCGCATTACGAACTAGATACTAGAGAAGGGCTAGCTAGAATAGTACCGCCTAGTAGGAGTAGTATAGGAAGAGAGGATACGACGTAGCGCGACGAGACCGGCTAGGAGCGGGGGCTAACGGGGTAGTGATATAGACTACGTACGTTTAGAGGGAAAGCTAATCTAGATAAGGAGAAGTTAAGGGCGGGAAGGGTTTTCACCTATTCGGGTTTCCCTTTGTATATAACAATAGATATATACCTATATAGGCCGGATAGGGTCCTAGAACAGGGGAATGACAAATCTATCTATCTATCTATATCTCTTATATCTTAGCTATAAACTTGTCCGCGGACTCGGCGTCTAGTCGCTATTTATATAGTATTAGTAGTATAGGTAAGCCTAAGTCGAACTTAGAGAACCTTAGATTACGCCTAGTATTAGTATAGAACGGTAAGACGCCTATTATTACGGACACTATATTGTTTACTATAAACTTAGCTAATAGAGTCTAATCTAGCTAGTCGTCCTAGGTATAGTTAACAAAGATACGTAGGTATTACTCTATTACTTTGTTCGTATCCTCCGACTATCTATCTATTTCTAAGTAGAATAACGAAGATAGCTTTCGACTAATACTAAGTAGCGCGTATATCCTACGCTAGAATACGGAAACCTATTACGTACTACGATCCGAGACAATAGACTTCGGGAGCCTATGTCTACTAAACATGTACTTAAGGAATACTAGTACGTAACGCTCTACTATTATCGAGGTAATAGCAATAATTTATTGCTTCTTAGTTAGGCGGTATATAACGGTTATAATATTCTCGTACGTTTGTCCGTCGACTACGCTTGTTCCCTTCGGTAGTTTAACTACGAAGTTAATAGAGATATCCTCCTAAGCGCTAAATAGTACTAGTAGCGGTCTTAATAGCCCTAGGTACTAGATGTTAGTGTTCTTGTTCGTACGGTAAGTACGGTAGGTACGTATATAGCTCTTAATAAATCGTACGATACCTAGCTAGGTATAGTTACGAGCTACTAATCTATATGTCTTCTCGTCCCCTAAGTAACTAGCTACTATATAGTCGTAGAAAGCCTATACGATACGAGTACGTACCGGGATTTCACCTTTATCTAGATTGTCTTCTAACTCCGGAGGAACGAATAGGCTATAACCACTATATATATTCTTAATATATATTATACCTCTGACTAGGACTATATAACGGTTATCGATATAGTGCTTCCTTAGTAAGGTATATAGATTATCTCGTTCTAGCTATTAAACGGCTTCCTTAGCTTCTAGTTACGTATAGAGTCTAAGAATAGCGGTCGTAAGCGGGGTTATAACGTTATTATTATATACCGATAACACTCTAGTAGATAATAGGTTTAGGATGCGATCTAGGCCTAGTAATACCTAATACTACTATTATTTTCGTAGGTTATCTAGGTCTCTAGGCTTCGGTAAGTCCTATAAACGTCGGGTTAAGCTGTCTAGCTTAGTACCTTAAACTCCTAGCCTATAGACGATCTTATAGAAGAACTACGAGAGAAACTCGGCCTAGCGAGCTTGTCTACGGTTCAATTGCTTCGTACTTATAAACTATTCGAGGTTCTTATAATCGGAGTATATAAGCCTCGGCTTGTCCTTCGATTCCGGGTCTAGTAAATTCTTATAATCGTCGGTGCCGTATTCGTTAATAGTTAGCTCCGGTCGCTATTCCTCGAAAGCTTATATAATAGCTAGGAGCTCCTTATCGTAGATGTCGTAGTTATATTACTAGGGATCTATCTTCTAAGATATATAAGCGATAGGATATAACGCTCCTCGCTCGTTATGTTATAAGAGTACTACTACTATTACGTAATCTAAGGTATCTGTTTCTAGAATAGTCTCTCGCCCTAGGTAGAAGTGTTTTAAGGTAGGCGTATCGATAAATGCTTACTTTAATACCTCGAACGCCTATTAATATACTAGAGACTAGTCCTATAGGACATTCTTCCTCGTAAGCTTCGTTATAGGTAAGTAGATCTTACTAAAATCCTTAATAAACCTATAGTAGAAGTTAGTAAACCCTATAAACGACAAGATGTCGGTGACATTCGCGGGTATAGGCTAATTCTTAACGTATTTAATCTTAGCTAGGTCTATCTAAATGCCCTTATTTATAATGATGACACCTAGATAAGTGGTCTCGTGTCTAAAGAACTCGTATTTGTTAATATCTAACTAGAGCCCGGCGGTATCTAGCTTTCGTAGGACCTTTAGGGTATATTAGATATACTCTTCTCTTGTCTTACTAAAGATAAGTGCGTGATTAAGGTAATATAACACGAAGTCATCTAGAAACTCCCTTAGTATATCGTTTATAAATAACTAAAACGTTCCTAGTATATTATATAGTCTAAAAGGCATAACTACGTACTCAAACTGCCTATATCTAGTAGTAAAGGCCGTTTTCTACTCGTCTCCTACTATAATACGGATACGATTAAACGTAGCGATAATATCTAGTTTAGTGAACTATTGCGCGCTAGTAATACGATCTAAGGTCTCTTAAAATAGTGGAATCGGGTAGCGACTCTTTGTCGTAAGCGCATTTAGAGCTCTATAGTCTACGTATACTCGTAGCCCTCTACCCGGCTTTTTAACTATTAGAATAGGTACTACTACTAGTAACACGCTTCTCTAGATAAAACCTTTCTTAAGTTAGTCGTCGATCCACTTCTTAATCACCTCGTTCTCTCGTATAGAGAAGGAGTATAGTCTTCGAAATAGCGGTGTCTAACTATTCTTTAGCTTAATCTTATAGTCTACGCTAGGCCGTCGCGGTGAGACCTTATCTACTTCCTTACGGCTAAATAGCCTAGCCATTTCCCTAAACTCTACTAGTAATAAAGAGATAGGATCCTAGTCTTTGTCCTTACCGTTTATAAAATGTTAATAGTCGTTAGCTAATATAGTAGAAGCGTTAAGTTGCCGCTAGGTATAGTTACCCTAGGGCTTCTCCTATCTATCTATATTTTCTTAAGTATTAGTATCTACTAATATCGCCGCGCTACCTCCTAGTACTAGCTTCGCTCTTATACCGAAAGCCTTTAGTATATACGCGGATAGCGGGTCTCGCGCGACTTACTTATTAGGATTTTCTTTCGGGTTAAATATCTATATTATATATACTTTATAGCCCTTCCTCCGGCTTATACGCCGAAGTGCTTCTATATTAAGAGGCTTGATATCGATCTCCGGCTTAGTCTCGACCTTTAGTTCTTTCTTCGTTCGACGCGCTAGGCGCTTAAGTGTTTTAACCCTATCGGCGGGTAGTAGCTAGCGGACGTAGTAAGACGGTTCCGGTTTATCGTAGGTGTCGACGGTATGTCGTATTACTACCTTCGTCGTATACGTCTCCTATACTACTATAGGTTCGTCTTTATCCTCTACGTAGGGTTTAGCGTAATTAGATAGAGCTTAAGGTCGCGAACTCTCTAGTACTAGTATCTCGGTCTAAAGAACGCCTCTTAGTATAATATCCTTATCGTTAATAGACTATAAGTATACTAGTTCAGTTCCGAGTATATAGTTCTGTCGACAATATAGTAAGAATAGGGTTATAGTTTCTAACGTATAGTAGAACGTAGATTAATACTCGTCGTACTAGGGACGGCCGAGGACTATATCGTATTCTAGTAATACGTAGTAGCTAGACCTAGTCTCTACGTAGTTACCGATCTGAATCTGTACCGTTGTTCTATAAGTAATAAGGTTACTAGTAGGTCGGCTATCTACTAATATTAGCCCTAATAGATTAGGTAGCTATATTATATTAAGGTTATTCTTATACGTAAAGTCGATATTAAAGTACGTAGAGTTAGTACTATTATTATAAAGAGTTTAAGTAGGGATCTTTCTATTCACTATATATAGTATAACTAGATAAGAAGCTATTACCGGATTGTGTTTATCTATAGAGTAGTTTATAGCTAGTAGGGAGTATACCAATATACTTAAAACCTTACCTCTCTTAGGAGGCCTATATTTATGTTTATACTTTTTCTCGTTTTCTCGTAACTCTAACTCGTACGGTCTACTACGTATTACGCTTACGGAGTAGACTAGGCGTTTTCCGCGCCGCCGGTATTATTAGCGTTACTACTATTACTACCGTTACGGCGGTTATTACTAAGGTTATAGTCTAGCGTAAATAGGCGGCGGGCGACATCTCGAAGGGGGTACTAATCGGTATCGACACGGCGGTAACCTTCTTATTCGTACTTTAAGTACCGATTCTAATCGATATATTCCTAGGCGCGAGTAGTATCTAAAGGTTAGATATACTAAAATGCCTAAGGTCGATTAGCCTACTTAGTCTTAGCGTTCGGATTAGTATTGTTACCGCTACTACCCGAAGCCGTATCCTTCTTATCGTCGTTACTCTTAGTAGTCTTCTTATTACCTTAGGTCTTATTACTATTACCGGTCTTACCGTACTTAAGGTCGAACGCCTTAAACTTGTCCTCGTAGTTATATAGCGTAGACACGACTTGCTTAAGGGTTATATTAACTATGTCCACGTTTATAATACGGTTGTTGTAGCGCGAGTTTAACTTACGGAGTAGGAAGTCCTTCTCGAATTTCTTTTCCTTCGCGCCGTTATTAAGGTTAACGATATCGGCGTTCTTACGGAAGGATAGGTAGAAGTCACTAAACTTCTCCTTATTACCCTACTATAGACTATTAAGCTTAGTTATAGTATTAGTATAGGCATTACGGGTACCGTAGCGCCGGGCTAGATCTTCTATTATCTTATCTATAGAAGCGTACTAAGTAGTCGTACCTTCCGTAGACTTAGTAAGACTAGGGATCTTTAAGTCGATATAGGTCTATATACCGTTCTTTAACTAGCTCTAGACGTTCTAAAGGGAGTCCTTTACGGTACGGTACTTAGAAGCTTAGAGCTTAGCTTCGGTAGTACGCTACTACTCTTAGAACTTAATATCGTCGCTCTTTAGATCGAACTTAGTAGGGGCCTTTAGCTCGTTAGAGAACTTAATACTAGTAGTTATATCGGCGTCGTAAGTCCTATATACGGAGATAGGGTTACTATCTAAGTCGGTACTCGGGCGATTCTTCTTATCCTTACGGCTACCGTCCTTACGGCTATTCTTACGGCCCTTATTACCGTCGTCCTCGTCGTCTAATAAGTCTAATAAATCCGGGTCCGACTTCTTCTTTCTAGGCTTATCTCTATTCTACCGACGCTCTAGTAACTCTTTTGACTCGGTTCGCTAAGGTAGTAGGTCTTACTTTTCCTTAGACCGGCTACGGTCCTTCTCTTACTTCTTAAGCTTAGTAATACGCTTCTCGGCTACTACGAGCTTAGTCTCGGTCTCTACTAGCTTACTCTCCGCTACCTTATACTACGTACGGTATACCTTCTTTATATCTTTAGCCCTCGTAAGCTCGTCTAGGTCGATAACGATAGTATTATCGCGCTTAGTAATCTCCTCCTTTAGTCGCGTAACCTCCTCTTCTAGGGACTATCTAGTCGCCTATTCCGTATCGATTATATCCTCGAGTCGGTCTATCTAGTCCTTAGTATCTTACGCCTTACGGAGTTTAATACGGTTAGCTATATCGAGCGTAGTATTAAGTTTATACGTACGTTAGTAATCGGACTCGATATTATAGAGGATCTTATAGATCTACTAGGGATAATCATTAACCGTCTTCTTAAACTTGTCTATATTTAACCCGTTTTACGAGTCGAAGGCTTCCTAGAAGTCGTCGATAGTAACTCTCCTCTTTCTCGGTGCCTTAGTACCCTTATCTTCTATCTTATCCTCGATAAACTCCGCCCTATATAGGTTAGCTTAGTTTAGCTCTATCTCGACCTCCTCTTCCTTAATTGCCTTGAGTTAGTCGAACACCTTCTTTTACTACTTACGGTACTAGTTATTCTCGTCGAGGAGCCTATTTACGATATCTTCTTTAGGTCCTTAAGTCTATATCGCCGGGTTCGCGCTATCGTTATTAGGTAGATCGGATAGTAGGGTAAAGAAGGATAATCTATTAAGGGACGCGCAATAAACGCGTCTATTAGTATTCTCTATACTTACGCCTAGTACGCCGGTACCGGTCTATCTCGCTATTATTACTATATTAGCTATAATCTACTTTAAGGTACGACTTAGTAAGTACGATACCTAATCTTAGTACTTCCTCGTATACTATCGCGGTTTCTCTATAATCTCCCGAATATAGCTTCTCGTGTCTCTCTATACGTTAGTAATAATCTATTCGAAGTGTTATAAGTAGGTATAAGTACGTAGTCGGGTAAGGTATAAGTCGAATAGATATTCTATCTAAGGTAGGCGCGGAGGGCGCGAGAGTTATATACGGGCGCTAAGCCGCTAGTCGGATTAGTAAGCGGGCGCGAGGTCTAGGTACGTACCCGCGGGTTTAAGTAAATATACGCCGGTACGGTAATAGCCGACGCTTCTCCTAAGTAGCGGGAGGAGCGTAGAGGCGAAGAAAAGGAAGAGGATTAGAGAGAGCGATAAGCCCTACGGGATTCCCGTTTCTATAGGCCGTATCTAAGGTTTACGCTACTCCCCTAGGACGAGCTACGTAGACCGGTTACTAAGGAAGGACTTAACGAACGCGACGAGCTAGCTAGGTAGACCTTTCGCCCGGAGGTTATAGAGTAGTCGGGCGTAGGAAATTTTATCGAACGCCCCCGAGATATCGAGGAATAGTAGGGTAGCGACCTATTATCGGCGTATTACCTAGATTATATAAACCTATTCTATAACGAGTTCGAGGGCGGTCGTCGTAGACCGCCCTAGTCGGGCTCCTATCTACTCGGCTAGGAGGAGCTAGTACTCCTCGGCTAGCTTAGAGATATAATTAGCTACGATACGCTCTAGCGCCTTACCGATCGTACTAAGTAGAGCTATTGGGCGGTAGGCCTTCCTAACGTCGTATCTAGCCTTACCCTCCTTACGGAGGACGACTATACTCGAGTACCGGAAGGGGGTCGGTACGTATAACTACTAGAGATATACCGTAAATAGCCCTACGAGGTACGGGGCGAGCGTCTAGCGGTAGTACTTAAGGAATCGGTTAGGGATCTTATCTAGTCCTAGGGCCTTGTCTAGTAGCGCCGCTTTTAGTACTATTAGTACCTCCGCCTCCGTTACTTCTTAGCTAGTCTCGAGCTCCGTTAGGTATATAAAGCCTTCGATATTGTCGAGTCGGGTAGTAACCGGAGGAGGGAAGAACGCCTCTACTAGCGCGTCGGCTCTACCTTACTAGGCTTCCTAGAGGACCCCTTACCTATTACGGATAGGTAGGAACTATAGTAGTAGTAGCGGCGTCTCTAGCTTCCTTATACGCGCCTACTTAGCGAGCTTCTAGACCTTACTTCGGTCTCCTATAACTTTACGGACGGCGTTACGCTACGTAATATTACCCTAGTACCTAATAATCCTACCCTTCTCGTTATCTAGTCGGTAGTATCGGGCGTATATAGCGTCCTATCTTATCTCGTTCTACCGGCGCTACGCCGCTACCGTTATACGGACTACGTCTACGTATTCCTACGACTAGGCTAGCGACGCGTACTTCGAGGGTCGGGTATAGAGGCTCTTATCCCGGATTACTCTTACTATATACTACTATAGGCTACCTACCGCCGCGTCGATTTCCGCCTCTAAGCGGAGAGGTACCGGCGGTACGAGAGCCGTTATTCGTTCTTTTAGTACCTTATTAATCTCCTTCTAGTCCGCTCTCTTCTACTAAGGCCGTAGTTCTAGGGCTAGTAGCGCCTATAGGTATATTATATCGAACGTCGTACGGATAGCTAGGTAGTCTAGATAGCCGGTATCGAGTTCTAGGTACGTATCGTAGAAGATAGTCCGCTAGGCTATCTACTATATCGCGAAGGTTAGGTTAAGCGTCTAGGTCGTATTTTTCTACTAATATATAGCCGTGCCTACGGGAAGTACTAGCCTAAGGCCGGATACCTCTACTAGACTAATAAGCGCGTCTACGGCGCTATAGGCCGAGAGTACGCTATCGCCTCCCTATCTTAGGTAGTAGAGGTTAAGGTCGCCGACTAGGATATATATATTAGCTTCCTCTTAGAGAGCTTCTTAGAGCTAGTAGAGAGTGGCCGACTAGCTATCGTCTACGTCATTATCGCGATTTCTTTACTTACGTAGAAGTAGACCCGCGCTACCGGCTAGTTACCTTAGGGTACTATAAGGTAGTATCTCGGGTCTACGAGTATCGTCTTTCCGTTTATCTACTACTCTTAGATAGCAACTATATAGTACCGGCTAGGGTGTAGTAGGCTAAGGAGTAGCTTCTAGGCCTTGTCCTTACTCCTATTAGCGTTATACTATATAATAGTTAGCTAGGTAAGCGTACTATTTATAGTTAGACTATTATATTAGCTATAGTTCCCTATTCTACCTCCGTAGGTTTACTACTATATTGTCGTTCTCGTCGCCCTCGCCCTCGCCTTAGCTATCCTATCGCGGGGCCGGCGTCGCTAGCGTAGCTACCGGTAAGGGCGCGCTACCTCTATAAGGGCGGAATATCGTCGTATCGAGGCGCGTCTATCCGAGGCCCTAAGCCCGGGGGTCGGGAAGCGCTAGTCGGCCCGCTCCGTATATTAAGCGTCTATCGCTATTTAGCCGCCTCTTCTTACTCCTATATATAACCGGCTAGAAGCCGTTAGCGTCGACTCTTAGACGGTATAGTACTATCGCTATTCCTCCTCTTCCCTAGCGTATACCTAGGCGTGCTCCTACCGCCTATTCCGCTACCTACCTCTTTACTCTATATCCGCCTATCTACGCCTTATAGTCCCCGCCGTAGTTAGCGTACTTACTTATCTTAGGTTAGAGGTATTCGCGGGTATTATATACCTTCGCGTAGTAGCCGTAGTAGGTCTCCTACAGATAATACTTTATAGTATACCTAAATCCCTAGTACCGGAAGTACTAGGTTACTATATAGGTATAGTCGTGCTTTTTAACGTAGTAGTACGAGTAGGCTAGGACTAGTCCCTTCTCTATAGCCTAGATCCTCTAACTATTATACTTAAACGTAAGTACGAGCGACGAGTATTTCCGCTCTATTCGTTCCGGCTTCTTTAGCTAGTACGCCCGGCTAATAACGAGGCCTAGGATAGTGGCCTAGTTATCCTTTATAATAGCCTCTCCTATCGCTACCGGGCTAGTATCTACTAGGAAGGTATTAACTCGGATACCGTATATAAGGGCCTAGTATACTAGCGTAACCGGCGTTACGCTCTTCGCGTTTAGTACCTCGACCGCCTAGGCTACGCTCTATAGTAGCGTCGGTCTCCCCGCTATAGTTACGAGCGTATAGCGTACGTCTCTACTCTTTAGCTTCTAGGCTATAATAATGTCTTATTTACTAGCCTAGCGCGCCTACTCTACGAGGCGTTAGTACGATAGTACCGCTACCCGCTCTCTTTCTTTAGGGTTGTCTATATATATCGTGACCTCGCTCTAAACTAGCCTAACGCGGTACGTTAGTTACTCTACGGCTACTATAGCCGCTTAGGTATATATCGCCGGCCTAGCTCTTCCTAGCGCCTAGATCTCCCGTAGGAGGTCCGCGTTCGTCACTTCCTTTACTAGCGCTAGCGCCTTCGTCGCCCGTAGTAGCTCCTAGATTACTTTAGCTAAGCTCTCGAGGAGGCTACGGATCGCGCGTTTATAGGGCAGACTAGCGCTCGCGAGGATAGCTATAATTTCGTATATAATCGCGGTATATTCTACCGTATCTATACCGTGTTTCGTATACTAGTTCTTCTAGTTAGTAGCTTATAGTTATTATAGTCGTTATAGTAGATAGTCTCCGTATTCCGTTTCTCCCGGGCGCGTCGTCGCTCTACGCGTCCCCCTTCGTTCGCCGCCCTTCGAGGGCGCTCTTTACTTTTACGACGCTATCGCCCCTTCGTTTATCATTCCGTATTTCGGGAGTAGTCTATCGGTTATATACTAAAGGGGAGCCGGGCCTAGAAAGGATTATATATTATAGAAGCTCTTAGGCCGTAGCTACTCCTCTATTACGGCTACCCTACTCCTATCTATTAATACGCCGTCGGCGCTTATAATAAACCCGAGGAACTCTACCTCCTTCTAGAAGAAGTAGTATTTCTTAGGGTTAGTAAAGAGTATAAACTTACGTAGTCTTTAGAGTACCTCGCGTACGGCTCGTACGTAGGCCTTACGCGTCTTACTATAGATAAGAATATTATCTAGGTATACTACGTAGGTATTATCTACTAAGCTAGCTAAGGTACGGTTAATATACTCTAAGAAGGTAGCTAGGGTATTAGTAAGCCTAAAGGATATAACTATATACTCGTAGTATCCGTATCGCGTACGAAACGTAGTCTTCTACTTATCGCCTATCTTAATAGAAATATAATAGTATACGTCTATTAAGTCGATAGTCGTAAAGAATACTAAACCCTAGAGCCTATTAAGCGTCTCTCTTATAAGGGGTAGAGGGTAGCGGTTCTTTATAGTAATCTTATTTAGGCCTCTATAGTCTATATAGAGCCTAAGAGTACCGTTCTTCTTAGGTACGAATAGGATAGGCGTACCCGCCTTACTTATAGAGCGCCTAATCTACCCTTTCTCTATTGCCTCAGCAATATACTTCTTTAAGGCCTCTAACTTAGTTATCGACTAGTAGTATAGCGGCTTAAATAGAGGCTTCTTACTATCTACGAGATCTATCGTGTACTTAACCCCGTCGGGTATCTTACGCTTCGCCTACTTATTAGGTACGTAGATATCTCGGAAGTCTATAAACTCCGGAGGCTACTTAGGAACCCCCTTATTAGCTTTAATTAGCCGGATACTTATAGTAAAAACTTACTTAGAGTCGTCGAGATCCTCTATAAACTCGCGTACGCTACGCTACTATACCGTATAGGTCTCGATACTATAGAGCTACTAGTCCTTCCGATCGATCTTAATAACACGATTACGATAGCGCTAGGGCCTACCTAGAATTACTAACGGCCTACCTATAGGCGCTACGTAGTAGATTACGTTACTTACACGTTCTACTTCTATATTATTAGTAAGCCGTACTCGTAGCGTATAGGTACTATAGTAGTAGCCTTAGTCCTACGTATACGACTCTAGTTTTAGGAGCTTTACCCTACTAATAGGCTATAACTAATACCGTAGGACGTACTTATACGATACGAGGCTAATATTAGCGTAATTATTAGAGAGGAACGTAGCTTCTATAAAGCCCTTCTACGTCTCGACTACTCCCTATAAGTATCTAGCCTTTATAGTATTAACTTATATCGTTAGGTCGACTAGGAAACAATCCTTAGCTAGGCTCTTCTCTTTTCCCGACCCCTTCTTCCTAGTTAGTACCTCGGCGGCTTCTATTCTACGGACTAACTACGAATCGCGGTCTTTCTCTTAGTACCGATTCGGATAGTTAGGACTCTTATAGCCTATCTTATAATAGCTAAAGTATCTTATATTACTTATATCTCTAGCGCTACTACCTAACTCTCTACTACCTCGCGGGCGACCCGTAGGTATTTCGCGTAGAGCCTAATCTAGTTTCTAGTACTTAGGGTCGCGCTCATTCCGCTTATATACGCCGCTAGCGCCTCTCTTACGAGAACGGTTATATCTACTACCCCCGTCGCTACTACTACTACTACGCTCTATACTCTCGATACGTAAGGCTAGGATTACTAGTTCTTCTCTAGTTATTAGGATATCGTATAACTTAATAATTATGGAACCTAGGTAAGGTATAAGCTTAGCGAGTAGGTACCGTATACGCTACGCCTCCGTAGAGTCTCCTAACTAATACTCTATTAAATAGGTACGAGTTACGTAGTAGTAGAAGACGGCGGATTACACGAAAGATAAAGAAGAACCTAATAGGATAGCGTGTATCTATATATAGTATCGCTAGTATTAGTATAGATTAATACTAGGTGTCCGGATATTTACTAGCCTATAGGCTAGTAAACCCTAGTTACGTAATCTAGTTATATAACACACCTATACCTATATACTTAACCTGCGGCCTATATGTTCTTAACATCCTCTATAATATCTAGCTTAGTTATAAACTACCTCGCCGTCTAGTTATTCTTCTACTTTACCGCCTTATATTTGAGTATAGTATTTGATACGCGGTTTATAGAGTGACCGTATACGTTCTAATAGAAGACTTTAAAGTTACTATAGGTATATCTCTCTAAGTCTATAACGTTATAGTTTATATACTATCTCTCGCTTACTTCCTCTATTAGGAATATAACTCTATATAGGACCTTACTCCTATTAATTATATACGTAGCGAAAAGGGACACGATGATAGCGATCGCAGGAAACGACCAGGAGCAGGAGAGTAACGAGTGGAAGGAGGTCTGCAGGAAGGCAGAAACAATGACAATGGCAGGAGATGGCGAGCACCCAGAAAGAGCACTTAAGGGGATGATTTTGGAGCTCCTTGGAGGGCTAAAGGCACTAAGGAGCCAAACAGGACAAATCATTAACAGGACAGTAGCAGCAGCAGCAAAGAAGAGGACACAGGAAGGCCAGAAACCAAGCCAACCAACCTGGGCAGCAATTGCATCCCAAAACCCTCCCCCCCAGAAAACAGCTATCAAGATCTACATTTCCGACCAGCAAGAGCAGAAAGAGATTGAGGGCCTGTCAGGCAAGGAGATCATACAGAAGATTGGGATACAAGGCATCATTGGAGCCAGGAAAGAGAAGGGAGGTGTCCTTAAGCTGTTCACAGCACAGGAGCAAGACAGGAAGAGGCTAGAGACACAGAAGGAGTGGACAGTCAAACTAGGCAAGACGGCTAAGGTCTCACACCAACAAAATATGGTTATTGCCCATAGGATGACCACAAAGTTTGACATTGAAGGAGACCTTAAGAGGCTGCAGGACCAGAACCAGGCTGTATGCCCAGGGCTACAGATCACAAAAGCAGCATAGGTCAACAGAAAGACAAAGGACACAAAGAGAGAGTCTTCTCTAGTGCTCTGGATAGGCACTGCAGAACAGGCAAACACCGTGCTTGACAAGGGCATCTTCTAGGAATGTGAAAGAATGGACACAGAAATCTATAGAAGCACCCACAGACTACTGCAATGCTTCAAGTGCCAACAGTATGGTCATATCTCTACTAGATGCCCAAGCCAAAAGGACACTTGTTCCCACTGTGCTGGTAGCCACAAAGTACAGAATTGCACAGCCCCAAAGAGTGAAGCCAGATGTGCATGCTGTGGAAAGAAACACCCTTCCTGGTCCCAAGACTGCACAGCTAGGATTGAGGCAAAGAGGAGGGCAAGAGAAGCCAGGATCAACACCCCTATCAGATTCCAGACAGGGACAATCACCCAAGAACCCCCAAGGACTGTCTACAACCCTCTAAAAAGAGGCAGAACAGAAGAGACCACACAGGCCCAAGGCCACCCTGCCATAGGTAGACCAAAGTCAATTATGGTTGCAGGAAGAGACCCGTCACAAAGCAGGCTCAACCTTACCACAATCCCAAATAGCAGCCAGCAGCAGGAAGCACGAGAAGACCAGCAGGAGACCAGCATGGATGAGTCATGATTGAGACACCCAATCTTACCACTATCCAGTACAATGTCAACAAAAGCCAGCACAAGGTCCAGAGAAGCTTTCTCCAAGCACTGGACCCAAAGAAACACCTAGTCATTGCAGTCCAGGAACCTTGGATTAACAGCAAATCTAACAGACCATCTACTGCTAACGACCCAAGGTATCACACACTCCTAGCCAAACAAGGCACCCCTAGAACATGCATGTACATCAGCAAAGAGATGGCAACAGACAGCTGGGAACAAATCCAACAGGAAGGGGGAGACATCACCTCAGTCAGACTCAACACCAACCAAGGCAGCATCCACATCCACAGTGTATACAACCCACCCCCTAGCTCCAGAAGCAGCACCCAGCTGGGCACACTACAACAGCTGCCAGACATCTTGCAGAGTGACTCCCAACACATCGTGCTGGGAGACTTCAACTTGCACCATCCTACATGGGGATCAGACTTTGCACCTGCCCATCACTTCCTAGCTAACAGACTCCTCTCCACTACCCAAAGCAACAACATGCACCTAGTTACCCCAAAGGGCCTAACTACCTGGTCACAGAGAGCAAGCTCAAGCACCATTGACCTGTGCTTTGCATCACATGACCTGCAGCAGAAGGTCACCAGATGCTGGGTTAACCAGGACTTGGAGTCCTCATCAGATCACCTCCCAATTCAGGTGGAGTTTGAAACACAGACACAGCAGGAAGGAGACCTAGAACCTCAGCTGGCCTGGAAGGCAGCCAACTGGGAACAGATCAGACAAGACCTGGAACAGAAGCTAGCTGGACTAGAGACCAGGAGACTGGAAACAGCCTTAGACATAGACCAAGCAGTGGCAGAACTGGTTAGAACAATGCAGGAAACTGCAGCAGCCCACACTAGAGAAAAGAAACAGTCACTGTACCAGAAGCCATTCTGGACAAAGGAATGCTCAGAGAAGGTCAAGGCAGCCAGGCAGGCCAGGAGAGCCCTTACCCAGAGTCACTCCCAGGAAGCATGGGACAGATACAACCAGGCAACCAGAGACAAGAAGGCCCAGATCAAGAGGGACAAGATGCTGGAGTGGAGGTCAACAGTTGGATCCATTACCCAGAATCCTGAGAAGATGTGGAAACTAGCAAAGTGGGCAAGACAACCTACACAGGACAGAAACATACTGCCCCAGTTTCCAAACATTGAAGACCAGGAAGGAGTAATCCAACACACTCTCCTAGGAAAGGCACAGGCATTGGGGAAACATTTCTTTGGCACACAGGTAGAAGCTGACCTGCAGGATCTGGAGGGCAGTGTGTATCCAACACCACTAGAGCAATCCTGCATAGTGGGAGAGGGAGAGATCAAGAGCATCATTAAGAGACTCTCAGGAAACAAGGCCCCAGGACCAGATGGGATTCCAAACTTGTTCATCAAGACATGCAAGGACCAGATCTCCCCTGCACTGTCAAACATCTTTTCACAGTGCATGGCCCAAGGACACTGCCCTAAACACTTTAAGGAGTCACTGACTGTGGTCTTGAGAAAACCACAGAAAGAGGACTACACAAAGCTAAAGGCATACAGACCTATTGCCTTGCTCAACACACTAGGCAAACTCCTGGAAAAGATCATAGCAGAAAGGCTGACAAACCTAGCTGAAGAACATGGAATCCTTCCTGAAGAACAGATGGGAGGCAGGAAACAAAGATCAACACTAACAGCTGTAGAACTTATCACAGAGCAGATCAAGACCCTGTGGCACTTTGGGAACAACAAAGCAGCCACACTCCTCTCACTGGACATATCAGGAGCCTTTGACAATGTCTCACACCAGAGGCTGATCCACATCCTGAAACAGAAGGCTATCCCCAACTGGACAGTCCAGTTCATCCAGTCCTTCCTCAGAGGCAGAACCACAAGACTAAGACTGGGCAGATACAAATCTGACAGCATGCCTACAGAGACAGGAATCCCACAGGGATCAACAATGTCTCCAATCCTGTTTCTCCTCTTTATAGCAGACCTGCCAGCAAAGCTAAACTCTAGAAACACATCAACCTCAGGGTTTGTGGATGACACAAACATCCTAGCCTGGTCAGACAGCACAGAAGAGAACTGTAGAATCTTGCAGAAGAAACACGAGGAATGTGAGGAATGGGCCAGGAAACATGGAGCCAGATTTGCCCCAGAGAAGTATCAACTCATCCACTTCAGTAGAGCCAGAAACAGACACAATATGCAAGCCCCAATCACTATTCAGGGACACACAACAGAACCCTCAAGTGAATTAAGGGTGCTAGGAATATGGCTGGATCCAAAGCTTAGCTGGGGACCACAGGTCAAGAAAGCACAGGCAAGAGCAGACAACAACAGGCAAGAGCAGACAACAACAGGCAATCAATTGACAGGCTTACAGCCTCCACATGGGGAGCCACATTTGCGAAAGCAAAGGTTATGTACAAGGCCATTGTGAAGCCAGCTATGCTATATGGAGCCCAGATCTGGTCAGCCCAAGACAAGATCCCAAAGAGAATTGCAGATCCTATCAGCAGAGCCCAAGCCTCCTGTCTGAAAAAGGTGCTTGGAGCATACAAGTCAACTCCAACAAGGGTGGTCGAAATGGAGTCTAGCTCCCCACCAGCCAAGCTCTACCTTCAAGGGTTGAGATACCAGTATGCAGGAAAGACGTCTACATACCCAGCCCAGCTAGTAATCCAGAAGGCAGTCAACAAAATCAGGAGCCAGTGCACAAGAAGGCACAGACAAGCAAGACCCAATCCAGCCCCACAGAAGCAGCAGGACCTGCAGAAGTTCAAAGAACTAACAGAACAGCTGCACCTAGCCCAGCAGGAACAGGACAGAGGGGCTCAGGGGAGAGAATCAGCAGCCAGCCAAGGGAAGAAGCAACAGTCTCTAGCTGAAAGGATGGCAGGACTCCTCTGGAAGACTGAATGGACAAGAACCCCACAGAGGCCAGGAACCCCAAAGGCACTCCAACAGTTTGGTAGCCACAACTACCTACTGTACTCAGACCTGACTAGGTCAGAAGCAAGCATAGCAATACAAATCCGCTCTGAACACATCGGAGTCAGGGCATACCTGCATCAGAGAAAAGTCCCAGGTATCGAAGACAAGAGTTGCCCATGCGGCTACCTGTCCCAGAATGTCGAACATAGACTTCTGGTTTGCAAAGAATGGAGTACAGGGAGAGGTGAATGGAGGGCAAGGGCAAGGAACAGAAACTTCCAAGCCATGATCAGCAATAAGGGAGACCTCCAGAGAATTACAAGGTGGATCATCCACCAAGGATTTTTGGAGCAGTTCTCTCTTACTAGGGAAACAGAGAGATGGATTGAGGAGAGAAAGAAGGAGGAGGAGAGCAGGAAGAGGGGGACAACTCTAGGGTTGCAGACAAGGTAGTCAGAGGCTAACCACCATGACACTAGTGCACCCTAATGGAAGGAAAACTGAGAACTCATGGCAAGGAAGCTATTAGAGAAGGAGAGGAGGTT
This sequence comes from Fulvia fulva, assembly GCF_020509005.1. NCBI lineage: Eukaryota > Fungi > Ascomycota > Dothideomycetes > Mycosphaerellales > Mycosphaerellaceae > Fulvia > Fulvia fulva. Next base: position 4,939,102 of record NC_063012.1, read on the forward strand.
TTTACCTAGGAATAGGTTTCCTACCTTATGTAGTAACATATATAGACATAAACCCGCATGGGCCGGAGGGCACCACAACGGGTAAATGAATCATCTATCTATCTATATACGTAGCGTTAGAGAGGGCGAAGGTAATCGTAAGCTCTCGTAGAAATACCCGGGCCTTCTTAATAGAATTACTCTTAAAGGGCGTAGGTTCTTTAAGACGTAGATAGGTCGCTTACTATATCGCGGCGTCTATTACTACCTTATTATCGTTAGTAATAGTACTTAGAGTTTTAGAGGGCGGGTATTTACTTAAATACGGAGTACCTTTACTTCTACTATATAGACCCGGGTCTTTGGTTATATCTCGCCGGCGCTATAACTATACGACCTCTCTCTCTAAGGCCTACTCTTCGATCTCTTCTCGTAATACTTCTCTTCTCGTAATAAGAGCTTCTCTATATAACCGCTATTAGGTTCTAGGGCTCGGGCGAGGCTTAGGCGAGTCGCTTACGGAATTGTTTTAAGGCTCTATTTTAGCGTATATAGATTATAACGATAAGAAGCTTTAGAACTATAAGAGTAGAGACATCGTAATATATAGTACGTCTACGATTCTCTAAATCGTAGATAAACTAAAGCTTACTTTATTTCTTAAGGCCGGTATTTCGTAGATAAGTCGTAGTATACGTTACGTACGGCTTCCCTACGTCCCGTATAGTCCGAAGAACCCTAATATTATATATAGATAGCCTTATACTAAGGCTACTATTATAGGTAGTAAGGTAGTAGCTAAGTAATAACTTAATTAGTATTAGTAACTTAAGTAGATCTAGTAGCTAGATATTTAAGCAGTAGTATAGTAGTTAAAAGCGATATCAGTAGCTATATATAGATCTAGCGGACGACAATTAGGTAAAAGGGTCATCCGCCGAGTGAATCAACAACTCACCTTGCTAACGGCTATATAGCGATTCAAACACCACCTGCTACTCAAATTGCGACATCAGCTACTCAGTAGCAGAGACACACCCTAGGACCGCGCTAAGGTGTCATTCACCTCTCCTCAGCTATGACGTCGTCTCTCGACATGACGATAGAGGAACATGCAACCTCGCCGCCTATACTCCCTATGACTTCTTACCGCTGCTCAAGTATGGAAGAACTGAAAGGGCTCAAAGACTACCTCAAGGCCAGTAATGCCGAGGGCACTCACATTATGGAAGCGACGACAACGTAAGCGAGGTCATCTACGGATGCCACTATGGGTTGACCGAGACGATCTCTCGATCCCCGTGGCTTGTATCGCCTCTGCTGAGTAACTTATTTTATTCAGGTGGTGTTCGCAATGCAAAGCAATCCAGCCTTTTGTGGACAAGATGATTGCTAAGTATCCGGATGCAAAGTTCTACCGATACGATACCGATACTGCTCTAGGTGCGTTGCAGCCTGTTGGCGGTCTGTTCCAACAAGAAGACTGATGTCTCGCAGATATCGCTCAGGAGCTCGGTGCCAACTCCATGCCAACGTTCCATATCTTCAAGGACGGCGATGTCAGGGACAGCGTGACTGGCGCGAAGGCACAGGCTTTAGAAAAGGCGATCAGCTCGAACTACGACGACAAAGTTGTTGATGCACCATCTGAGTAGACATCTCTGAACGCACCAATCCTCGCAAAGAACTGCTTTTGAGTGGAGTGCAAGTGTCGCCGAGTGCAGTCTGTCGCGTCTGGGTGCACCAATGTAGGAGTAATAATGCTCCGCAGGAACCGCAGCACTCTGGGTGAAAGGCAGATTGTGTTTCATCAATACTGTTACCATCACGATCGGATCTGTCGAAGGCAAGCTACAAGTTTTGCTTGTTGTACCAGGACCACGATGGTGTTGTAGACGATGATAAAATCCACACCTCTCCGAAGCAAGCAGTAAACAGTCGAGAGCACGACCAGCCGTGAAGACGTGGAGACAGCTCCCTCAGCGAACCATTTCACCTCTGATTACCAGGCTCATGCACGGATGTCCATATCCGCGCAGCGTATCTCGCCTCTTACTCAACATCATCCAACTCTCCGTGGTCAACTTCCTCGCCCACATCGTTCTCCAGCGCAGCTTGTTCGCCTACCGCAGACCCTGGGCCATTCTGACCCTGGACTACAGCACTAGCTTCTCCTTGAGGCTGACCATTGCCTGCTGGAGGGTTTGTTGGGAGTCCATTCGCACCCAAGCCATTGAGGAATTGGCTCAGAGGAAAGGAGACACCCTGCGCGCCCCAGCCTGCCGGTGGAGGACCGCCAGGGAAGGCTGCACCATGCAGTGGAGCTGTACCGTTGAGAGGACCGACTGTAGAAGCTGCAACGCCCTGGAAAACCCCACTCAGTTGGTTGATTTAGTCTGAAGGGCCTGCGTAGCTGCAGGAATGCCGAGATTCTGATTTGCTGCAGCCCCTGGAACTGGTGCAGCGACCGGCATGGTACCAAGTAGACCGCCCACAGGACTATTGACGCCTGCGCCGAACATTCCGAACATGTCGTGGAGTGAGTCTTCGCTTGCGATGTTGTGCTCCTTTATCAGCCTTGGGATTTGAGCATGTACCTCGTCGTCTTGGAGGCAAATGAAGTATCCTCGTTCTCGAGAGTGACCGCATGGTATCTTGAAATCCGGACCAGTGTAATGTTTGCAACTTGGCGTGGGCTCGTCTTCTGCCATGAGTGACGGCTCAGCAATGAGTGAGGAGGAAGACTCATCGTTCTCCCCATCTGGGCCACAAGACTCTTCTTCGACTGTGTGGTCCAATGGGAGTAGTTCTGGGGGCTCGCCGTCGCTGCTGCTCTCGCCATCAGTATCCTGCCACTGTCCATCTTCGTATCCAGCGTCAGCCATTGGATCACCTCCAAAAATGTAGGTAGACATGGGATCAGCCATGCTCGCTGAAGCTGGATCAAGTTGTTCCAAGAAGTATGTCTTCTGACCACCTGCCAAACAGAGGGTGTTAGCTATGCTTGAGGACCACGTGGTATTATCTAAGCAGTTGGTATCTGGCATGTCTGAGACACAGAGGATGCCTTCTACCCTTCAGTACTTACCTGAGGTCACATAGAAGATGTGCAGGTGATCAAGTAGAGGGAGAGCTTGTAGTACCGTCAGAATGGACACCCAGGACCCATCGCGGAGATCGACAGTGTCGAATGTAACCATCCGAGCGCAAGTAAGGTTGCACACAGCCTTTGCGAGCGTGAGGCACTCGATGGCGACGCCATGCAGGTGGAAGAAGCTCAGCCTGCTTAGCTGCACGCCGCTCAACATAGAGCAGCAGATGTCGCCGGACGGTGCGCTACCATCGAACGAAAGCTCCAGTCTGGTGATGTTTTGCAGTGCACGCGTGAATTTGACAACTCTACGTCCTGCGCGGGCAATATCGGCTGTATTCGCTATTCAGTCTGTTAGCATGATGACCGCATTGCTCATATGAATAAGGCACTTACTCTGGAGGCTGACAGTCCGCAGCTGTAAATTCACCTCTTCCAGACTTGCAAAGGCCTTGATCAGCTTCGTGATGGTGGCAGTCGAGAAGTTCAGGTCCAAGAGTGGCGAGAGTGCATATTGACCAGCGCTGGCCTTCGATATCGAATTGATACCAATCTTGGTGATGGTGGTAATGCCACTGTCAGCAACAGCGAGGATCATGGTCCGAAAAGTATGTGAAAGCCACTCGTGGTAGATCTCAATCAGCTCCCGGCTAAAACCACCATAAACATCGTCTGGTGGCGGACATGTTGAGATGGTGTGGCTCCCAGTCTTTCGACGGAACTTGTTGAGGCCGTGCCATTGAACATCGTCCGGAAGCAACTTGGCATGGTCGACGAGCATAAGTGTTCGCAACGATGGCAGCTGCTTGAAGGCTTCGACCAGTAGCTTCTTGCCACCGTCTTGATCGTGACGAAGGGCGCGCTGATCTGCTGCGTACGAGGCATACGCTCGCTTTTGACGTGGGTCCAGCGCTGAGCAGCAGTCCTGTCTGCTCTCCGGGAAATGCCCAGTCAAGATGTAGACATGTCGAAGGAAGTGGCGAAGCTTGATGCTGCCAGCTATACCCACCAGCGCTGCTAGGCTTTGTGTGGCGAAGATGAAGCACTTGGTGCCGATATGCTGGGTGGCGAATTCGTGCAGCGTCTTGACTTCGATGTCGCGGCAGGTGAGGCGAAGGTTGAGGAGATCATCGGAATCAAGGCGGCAGGCCACGTTGGAGAGGATCTCTTCAGGCAAGGTTGCCAGGCGGGTGGTGGTGGTGGCGGTGGTTGTGGCGGAACTGGCGTCGTCGCCGGGAGTGGTGGTGCTGCCAGAGGAGCTCTCAGTCGCCGTGATTGCCATGGCTGTCGCAGGCGCTCAGTGAGAGAAGCTGCGATGAGGTTGGTGGCGGAGGTGATGCAGGTTGCAAGAGGCTTCCGTCAGCGCGCGGAAGAGTTGTAGGCGGAGGTCAAGAGTGTTCCGGTTTGTTGATGCAACTGAGACTGCACACAGGCGCAGAAGCAGCAAGAAGCGGGAGTCGCCGAGTCAACTCGTGACAACAATTTCAGAACTTGGCAGAACTCGATCGAACCACTGCGCCGGTGGACCAGTGAATGCGCATTGCTGCTGCTCTTAGCGGTGCAAGCAATGCCAGTTCCATGGAAATCAACACCGCTCACCAGACAGGCCCGAGCTGAAGCAAGCACATCCGTCTCGACGCAAAGACTGTTGCAGAGGCCAATGCGCCGTCGTCTCGTGCCATGTCCCGTCTCGTCGCCGATGCATCAAGCATGTCTCGATCGTCCTCTACTCGCTGCGCACTGGCTCGTGACCCCATATACTCGAACCACCAGCCGTGTGGGAGGTCATCTTCGGCCACATCCATCCAGTTCAAAAGCGCCTCCGATCACGCAAACATCACGAAACTGTTTCTGGCTATGATGATCTTCACAAGACCTGTTACTGCCGTCAGTGCTGGTCGACTGGAACGCGGATGCGACGGCCTGCAGTCAGATCCATACCTACCCGCGTGATGTCGTCCGAGACAGTGTACACGTAGATCGTGCCCCTCGAGAGACTAGTAGCAGCAACAACTACCCTCTGCGCAAAGCCTACGTACAAAAGAAGTTGCCCCTTTCAGCCAGCTCAGACGTCTCCTGACGATGGGGACAGCGATGCATGCAGCTGGCACATGTGCCGTTGAAGTGGAAATGCGCGCTTCAAGCGCCTCGAATTGATCGTTCTCAATCGTTGTTTTCCAGCACGGTGGCCGTTTGTTTGGCCCACACAACTCTTGTTCCTGCTTATGCTCGGCCTGTGGAATACGAACGGTACAGATCATGCTAGTGCATCTTCATTCCGCGTCGAAGTCAGTCAAAATTGGGAACGAGGCCAACGTCACCTAGGCGGCCGAAGAGAAGTTGGAGAAGCTGGGCATGAGGTAGCTGCTAGTATGTAAGAAAGCAGCCTCAAGAACACGAAGCTCAAGCTTGCTATTGGATGTCTCCTCTCGCGAGCAAGTATGACAGTAGATCACGCACCGTGATGACAGCTTCCTGGTTCCCACCCGCCCGCTCCACATCGTTTTGCTGGGTTATTCTGTAGTGGTCATGCATGCGCTTTCTGGAGCGGAGTCCGTTTGGAGCAATGTATTCCTCATCCTCAGCTGCTTCACGCTCTTCTTGGGAGGGGGCCGGAATTGCATGCCCAGATGACGTTGTCTCCTGATCACTCGTAGTCTGACGTCTCCGTCTTCCAATCCGCACAGGCCACGCAATAGAGCTGAAAGAGGACGCATCATGCGCAGTAATCCCTCGACCAAGCCGCGCAACTTCTCTTTGTCGAGCGTCCGGGGAGAAGATCTTGATGGTATGATCGATGCCAGAGACCGCTAGCATAGTTTCGTGTCTAAGAGCAAAGGGTCCAAAGTCAGCAGATGTCTCGGACACATAAAGATCAGTTCGCTTACGGATGGCCTTGAATAACATTCACCACCTCTCCGTCGCCTTCCAGGATATTGATCAGTTCAGAAGTTCTCCGGTCCCATATGAAAATGTTCCCACAGTCACTGCCGGACACTACGTACTCGTCGTCAGGGCCGAAATAGTTGACATCCTTGACGGTCCTCACGTTGCAGTGCCCACGGTATTGTCGAGTGGCCCGCGAGCACTGTGTCTCCGCTTCGACTTTAGGGCGCAATTTACGGCGCTCGAAGCCTGTCCGATAGTACCTTGGCGCGATGTTCGGTACACCGTCTTCTTCATCCGGCTCCGAGCTTGAGTCTGATTCATCCCTTCTGTCCTCGCTGCCATCATCGCCGTAATCACCCAGATCTTCGTCGCTACTTTCGTCGTCGTCTCCGTGATGGTAATCATCTTCGGCCCCGGAGTGCTCCTCTAGGAGTAATGGATCGTGTTCTGCCCGGGCTCCGGTTTGTTGAACATCACCGGTAGTACTAGCGCTTTCATGCCGCCTCGCCTCTCTGACAGCCAGAGCTATGTCATCCCCAGTTGCTCCATCAACGACATCACCATTCGCATCCATGACCTCCACAGCACTCATAACGTCATCTTCAACGTTTTCTTCCTCGTTAAGCGCGCCATCAATTGCTTCTTCAGCCGCAACTTCCCGTATTACCCTGCCAAGGCCGCCGAAGGCACGGTCAACGACAACGAAATTGAGCCCTTCTGCAGCTTCAAGCAGCAGACCACGAGCAACTTTACGACCCCAGAACGTGTGGGCAGCGGAACGGTCTTGAGCCTGGACAGTTCCGCCTCCTTCTGCTAGCGCTACGGCCGAAGAAAGGTCCGCGAAAGGTATCTTTACTGCGGCGGCGAAGGCAAACACCGCGGCTTTCTGATCTGCAAAAAGACGTCGACTCTGCTCGGTTTCGAACCTATTACTCTCGATGTTGATGATGGGATCGTCTCCTGCCTTCGAAAGAAGATAAGGTATCAGGTATTCGTCAATGGCTTCTGTGCCAGCATCCTGTTCTGGTATTGGGAGCCTGTGAGCAGCCTTGCTCCCAGCTGGCATATCGCTTGGTCGTGTGAAACCTTCGATCAAGCGCCCCACGCCGGAGTCTAACCATAGCAATAGAGCTTTTAGAAAGTCGTAGAGGAACTCTTCGTCTTGTGCGAGTGGAAGCTCGCTGTTCCGGGTCTCAATCGCGAGGTATGGTTCGAGCATTGGGCTTGCGATGCCGGATGCTGTCTGCAGCTTGCCACCGAGTACTCTCGCAAGCGTGCCAGCACCTTGAATAAATCGACGCGTACCTTCGCGTTGTCGCCTTAGTGTTTGCTGCACGTTCACTGCATCGGGTTCGGGATCTAAGGGATAACCCCAGTCTCGGACCACCTGATCAATATCTGGCATTATACTAGCCGCCTGTCCTAAGGCTGTGGTAAATTGACTGGTTGCAGGAGAGGTGGCTTGGATCCCAAACAACGAAGTGCGAACTTTCACTGATGCTCTGGCGATGCGCTGTGCATCTTTCTGCCGCTCTGTCAGTGTCTGGGGCACATTGGGTAAATCGATGTCTTCGGTCTGCCCATTCTGGTAACGGATTCTGAGAGCTGCTTCGAGGCCTTCAGCGCGTGGGCGCGATGAAGCCCTTGCGTCTTGGCCAAAGGATGCCTCGCTACCGGCTGCCTGTCTCTTCCGCTTCCTGTCGCGACTTTCGTTTGTTTTGCTACTTCGCAAAGCTCCAATACTATCCTCTTGATCAACTGGTAGATCTCTGATCAGATCGAAGCTATAGATGTGATCGCCGCTCCACGACGCGATCAATTCGTCCGGCCTAGCATCGCTAATTTTGCAAGCCGTAATGTGGCCATTGTCCGCCCTCTGCATCTTTCGCTGTCCTTTTGGCGCGAATTTCCTCACGCACTGCGTAGCTTGGGCCATCAGCTCTTGCTCGTCGTGAGAGAGGTGATCGATAGGGGACAACGATCGACCCATTTCTGCGAGCCTGTCTCTACCGGTCATCCGGCGATCATGAAGAAAACAATGCAGATGAGCACCTCCAAGAGCAATGTAGTGTGGTTGGCTTGCCGAGCAGGATATTGTGTTTAGGTCCAGACCGTATCGCTTGTACGAGATAAGCGGCGGTGGGATGTTGCTGTGATGAGAGCGGCTGGGTGGTGGGTACGCTGATGAAGGCTGCCTCAAGTCCCATTGTCTAATCTTGTGTCAGTGCGTGATGGGGTCCTTGATCTTAACGACTTTACCTGACTTCCCCGTCCTCACTGCAAGTCAAGAACAAATGCGGCGAGGATTCGGTGACAATGCGCTTGACACGGTCTCCGTGAGATCTGTAGACTCGTGCGTTTGTATCACCATCGCTCAAGTATGTCACTCCATCGTAGATATTGTTTCGACCTCTTCTTCGTCCCTCAGACGCACTGTGCGAAGCATGAGAGGCTCCACTACTCTGACCAGCATACTCTAGATCAAAGATGCGGACCTGGGCGTCGCCTGCAGCTGTAACAACGGTGCGATCGTTGCTATGTGGCATGAACTTGACGGAAAAGATGTTCTGAGTGTGCCCAGTCGCAACGGTGGCGGTGAGCTGGAATTGGTCGACTGCATTCTCCGGTTGGTACGTGTGAATGTTCAAATGTTGATCGTCACTGCCGCTAGCAAGTAGACGACCTGACTTCGACCAGGAGAGTGCGTTCACACAGCCTGAGTGACCGTCCAGCTCGTTGACGATGTCGAGATCATCGATCAATCGGCGGTTGGCGTACAGCTTGCGGTAGCTGGCGGAACGTATCGCGACATCGTCGATCTCGCGAGTGTGCAATTTGGTGATGAAAGAGTCCTTCATGGCCGGGTGTCGTGTTCCTGGTCGGCAGCTCGACCGTGTGAGGTTGCCGCGGTCAAGTGTCTCAGACGCGATTGCTTGTTGAGGCTTCACAGGATCCGCTTGTCTTTGCCCTCAGTCCGGTGCTTGTGGCATGCCCGGCAGTTCCAGTGCAGACACAAGCAGCATGGCAATAAATCAAGCACTTGTTGGTGCTGCCGCTATGTGAAGGTGAAGCTTCTGGCCCCATGATGATGCGTATGCTCGCGTCGCAGTGGGGAGCGGCAGGGGCGGGCCGAGATTGGCACAGGGCATGTGAAGCTGAAATGATAATGGAGCGACAACGACATCTTGGTGGGAGACATTGACGATCGGTTTGTTCAAAACTGCTCGTTTGGAGTAAATGTGCGGATAAAGCTATACACCATCCGCCATGACTGATTCAGCTCCAACACTCGCGACAACATCTGTCCAATTGCCTCGAGTGGCCATCACTTGTGAGCGTAGCTGGACTTCAATGGGATATCAGTCGCCATGCTAATGACTTCTTGAAGATTGTACTCAATGCAAGTGGTTGTTGAGGTAGGTCGTGTCGAACCTTTCGAGGCTGTCTAGTACTGAGTCACAAGTTCAGAGCTGCATACTTTGCCCAGGAACTACTATCGACATTCGGGACAAGCATAGGAGAGATCGCCCTGATCCCTGCCACCGGAGGGATCTTCACAGTCTACGTCACTCATGTCCGTACTGGCAGCGATGGCTCCAATGCGAACAGCGATGCCGCCGAGGTCATGATATGGGATCGAAAGGCTGAAGGTGGATTCCCGGAGACGAAAATCCTGAAGCAGAAATTGAGAAACCTTATCGAACCAGAGAAGAATCTTGGTCATTCTGATACTCCATCTTCGAAGCCAAAGGCGGTGACTGCAGGGAAAGATGAAGGAGTTGCGGTTCCACATCCACAAGCAGTAGCGACAGCATCCACAGCTGTGACCGCCGAAGAATGCAAGGACTGTACTTGAGGGCCAAGCCTTCATGACATGCACACTCCAACAACGTATCTCGACATGGTCTGTACCCTCAGGTAGTCCGTTCGACGGGGACAGCTGCGGGCACCAATGGTCCATCATCTTGTGTCGCGGAGGCTGGCTTGATTGTGTCGTGACAGGATGCTCTCAGTCGGATCGGCACAGCATCGAAGAGTCGACCTAAGATTCCAGATAGCGAAGGATTGTAGGCATTGCACGTGGTGCTACATTCGAGACCGCTGTTATTAGATGTGCAAAGCTTCAATGCAACCCCTGACTCCATCGCTGTCCAGCCATGAACCCGCTGATCCCTCTCATTGCGCCTTCTGTGCTTGAGCCTTTTGCTTTGCCTTCAACGCCTTCTTGCGATTGCTCCTTATCATAACAACACTAAGGAAACTGCCGACTACTGCGCCGCCTAATAGGAGGAGGATTACTGGGATGCGGATCGCCCACACTCGGGGTGGGAACAGTGTTTGGATCGGATGGCCGCTGTCAACGAATGGCTAATGACGGTCAGCAAACCGAGTGAAGACTTATGCATGCAGCCATGTACCATCAACAGAGTCCAAGTGGTGTAGTAGAGGAAGACGGCAGACGCGAGGATGAGCATTGCGAGGCCAACGACGCGATCGAGCTGGCAAGAGTTAGCGTGATACGCGACGAATTTGGCATAGTATACCTACGAGAGTGTTGGCAGCCATTGTTGTCGTGTTTTGTTCAAGGGAGCGTGCGTAGTGTTGTCACAAGGATTACGTACAGTATGTGTAGCATTGAATCGAAGACGGCTTTCGGAGGTGGCAGAACTGGTGCCTGAAAGATGCCTTAGAAGTACAGGGTCTAACAACGCTGATCAACTTCCATTCAGTACATGTAACCTCGACAACACCTGTCACCACCACCACCACCACCACCTCACTTCACTTCACACTCGCACTACACCGACTAGACACCACCACACCACCTTCCATCATCAATCTTGCGCACGTCCGGATCAGCCATGTGGATCGTCGACTGGTGTACGTTTCGGATGCGCATCAACTTCGGACATGGCATGTGAACAGTACAGCTGACATGCTGCAGTTTGGGACCTGCTGGCCAATCTTGGCCTGGCCAACAAGCATGCCAAGCTACTGTTCCTCGGTCTCGACAATGCTGGAAAGACGACTGTGAGCCGAAGACAGTCTCCACCTTCTCCCACACCCGCTAATCCCTTTTACAGCTCCTTCACATGCTCAAGAATGACCGCGTAGCGATCCTTCAACCCACTCTGCACCCAACCTCAGAAGAGCTCAGCATCGGCAGCTGTCGCTTCACCACCTTCGATCTCGGCGGCCACCAGCAAGCACGACGATTGTGGAAGGACTACTTCCCCGAGGTCTCTGGCATTGTCTTTTTGGTAGATGCCAAAGACCCCGAACGCTTCGCAGAGAGCAAGGCTGAGCTCGATGCACTACTCAGCATGGAAGATCTGGCCAAAACACCGTTCTTGATCCTCGGAAACAAGATTGACCACCCTAACGCGGTGTCCGAGGATCAGCTCAGGCACGAGCTTGGGCTATATCAGACCACGGGCAAAGGCAAGGTCCCACTCGACGGCATAAGGCCTATTGAGATCTTCATGTGCTCGGTTGTGATGAGGCAAGGTTACGGAGATGGTATTCGCTGGCTATCGCAGTACGTTTAGATGAGCGGAAGAGCAAGGACCGGTCGCGAAGCTTCACAAGAGATATCAAGAACCAATGCACTCGCGAATAAAGGTAGTGGTGGTATTCATGGGGCTAGGCGTTACTACAATGATATGCTGAGCGTGGTACAATCGCCATCACGCAAATCATGAACATACTCCAGGATGTTTCTCTAAGCACCATCTGTCGGTATGCCTGATGCGCAGCTCAGTCTATCCTTTCGGTGATCAAGGCTGTTCTCAAGAGACTTTCCGCGTCTCTGTCGTTGCCTTAGATTCGTAGAAGCTCTCACTCTGAAGAAGTGTTCCTCTACATAAAGACAGCGTTCTATCAACACGTGAACCTACGTCCGGTCGAATCCTGCTTTGACTCTCATCTCACCCGGAGGCACCACGAGACAACACGGGCTTTATTGTTCATACTCCGGTAATACCTAGCAGCCATAGCAGGAGTTGAAGCGCCAGGATTACTGCTATCTTGCGGAGTGCTCTGCTGCCATGCGAAGAAGTTGCGCTTACAGAAATCTATCGAAGCGCCTGTGCGCAGGTCAACATCTATTCAGTCGTAATTTGCATCCTCTCAACATCGTGCACAACGCTGCCATTAAGCTGTTTGCCCTTCAACACCGCCTGGGCAAGCATGTCCACTCTCTCCAGTGCCTCGTCCCCGATTTGATAGTGTACAACCAGTCTACCTCCCAACAGCCGCAGTCCAACTCTCTGCCCTGCCTCGATGAAGTCTTTCGCCGTGATATTAGCAGCTTCAATGTCAAACCATACCATGTTGGTCTCCACGGGATTTGTTGTCTTGCCGCCGTACTTTGACCAAATCTTCTCGATCTGCCGTGCCCGCTCGTGACATTCATTCAACTTCCCGCCTAGAAACGTATCTTCCACAGCGACCCTTGCTGCAGCAGTGAGAACACCCAGCTGCCTCGTCCCACCACCGATCGCCTTCCTCACCCATCTTGACCTCTTCACAAAAGCCTTCGTTCCCACGATCACGGATCCGATCGGTGCTCCTAATCCTTTACTAAAGCACAGCGACACCGAATCGAAACAGTCACAAAACTCCTTCAAAGTTCCGGCTTGGGCAGCAACAGCTTCCCATAGCCTCGCACCATCCAAATGCATCACAATACCGTTCTCCCGTGCCCACTCACTGATCCTTCTAGTCTCCTCCAAAGGCATGATCGTCCCTCCCAAGGTATTCTCCAAAGATATCAACTTCGTCGGACATCCATGCACATCATCCCTCAGATCCGTAACTTTCTTGACGTCCTCCAAGGTAACATAGCTCCTTCCTGCACTAGGGACCGCACCTTTTATCAGTGCTCCACTGAGCGATGCAACACCTCCAGCCTCCCACTCAATGATATGTGCCCTATGGTCTGCCACGACACTATGTGGCGGGCCCTGGAGATGAGTTCTGATCGCGATTTGGTTCCCCATGGTGCCGGACATGACGAAGAGGCCTGCCTCTTTGCCCGTGAGCTTTGCCATGAAAGTTTCGAGGTTGTTGGTCGTGGGGTCCTCTTGGAAGACATCGTCGGCGAGTGTTGTAGCAGCTATAGCGGCGAGCATGCGTGCGTTCGGGGTGGTGATTGTGTCGCTGCGGAAATCAAAAGCCGAGGGCGAGGGAGAGGCCCAGGCATTGATAGAAGTGGAGGTGCCATTGGCGAGGTGCTGTGCTTCTGCTTCGATGCGCTGGGCTGAGATGCCGGAGGCCATGGTGCTGGATGTGGTGTGGATGGAGCTTTGGGTGTGGTGGTAAGGGGAGAGAGGTGGGCTTGGGAGGTATGGAAGTGGACAGGAAAAGCTGCTTCTACTTATCCTCTGCAGGAGAGCAGATCTGGAAAGCATTTGGTACACGATGCATCCCGTGGCATGGCAGCTGCCTGAGGTAGTGTTGAAATGCGAGCTTCGGCGAGGTAGACGATATCGATAGGGCGTGATCCCGCAGCGCCGGCGCAGCGTGATCATCGGTTCGATCTATCTTATAGGGTAATCACCACCAAGTTATAGGGTAAGTATAGGGTAAACGTGATGAACATAGGGTAATGAGTACCACAGTGTTACCGTGATGAGCAGGATGTTGCAGGTCATAAGCAGCAAGAGATTTGCGTGAAGTCAAAGACCCGTGGTCTTGCTTCGCATTGGGCAATTTGCAATGAGTATCTCGAATCAAATCGCTTTACACTTCAACCTTGGTCTTGGTCTGTCTCCCAACCCACTTCTTGACACCGACCCACGAGTCCTGCTTCGTATCTACGCCTCCGAGCTCGCTTCCGACCTCGAACACTGTGGTAATGCCGTCCAGCCCGCCAACAGCTACATGGCGTCCCTGACTCTTCTCCCACGCGAGCTTGTTGAGGCTCTTGAGTGAGTAAACATCCTTCTCGACATGGCTAGGTCTTCCGCCCCCAACCGGGACTTCTGAACTCGCGTTCATGTCGTATATGTCGAGCCGACCACCACCATCTACGCAGCCGAAGATGCCAGGCTTGGTAGGGGACCACTTTACATCGTACACGCTGTCATCACGATCAATGGAAACAAGCGGTCGAATAACCTCTGCATTTCCGGAGATTGTAGCGCTATTGGTCGTGGGCGGTCTCGCGCGCCATACCTTGACGCTCCAGTCCAGCCCGCAGCTGACGAACAGATCGCCCAGATCAATCTTGCCGCGGGCCGGATGGAAGTCTATGCCAGTGACGGGTGCTTCATGGCCTTTGTAACTCGTCCTTGCGTCCACGCCAGATTTGGCACCCGCACGATCGTATCGATGTACTGGAAAGATACTGCCTTGTTCTGTCCCAGCAAGGAAGTATGTCGGATCGGAAGCAGGAAACGAGATGCAGCTTGGTGCCACATCGTCAGTCTTGTATGCCGATGGGTTCGGCGCATGTAGTTCGAGGTACTCTTGAGGTTGAGTGAGAATGTCGGTTGACCAGGCGCAGACTACGCCATCGGTAGACACCGACACTACCGAGGATGCGTTTTGTGTGCCAACCACCGACAGGCTGTAGATGGGATGTGCGTGTCCTGTCCGCCCACCTGTGAGGGGTGTCTTTTGTACAGGCTCGCCTGTCCGTTGATTACGTGCGCGAGTGTCCCACAGGCAGAGTTGACCACTGTAGGTACCCCCGAGTATGAGCGATGGATGGTAAGGATGGAATTGGCAAGACAGCAGGTCTGAAGTGGCATGCAAGCTGTATTCCGGCCGTCCCTTGAGGTGCATGTTCCATACATTCAACAGGCCTGGCGGTGTGTGAGGAGATCGCGCTGATTTCGTGTAGGCGGTGCAGAAGAGTTCCGGGAATTTTGGACTGAAGTCGATGTCGCTGATGATGCGCTTGCCACCCATCACATCATCCAGATCGAATTGCGCCACCTCTTTGACTCTTCGCCCTCTCCTGCCCACGTACTCGTCGTCTTCTACCTCGCGAGACTGCAAGGCGTAGTCTGCCAACACATCGTACTCCTCATCTAATGCCCGCTCTATGACTTTGCTGCTCCTTTCCACAAAGTCCAGAAGGTCATTGCTACTGATCACAGCACTCAATTCCTCTGGTGCGAGTGCCCGTGCTGGAAACCTCTCCCTCTCTGGTTGCGCCGCCTCATCCAGTTTGAGCGCTTTCAGCTCCTCTTCAATTTCCTGTCGCAGCTTCTGTCTGATCTGTTCCTCCTCAAGTTCTCGTTCGCGCTGGCTCAACTTTCTCCGTCGTCTAGAAGGGCTT
Source organism: Fulvia fulva (assembly GCF_020509005.1). NCBI lineage: Eukaryota > Fungi > Ascomycota > Dothideomycetes > Mycosphaerellales > Mycosphaerellaceae > Fulvia > Fulvia fulva. The sequence continues at coordinate 4,954,350 of NC_063012.1, forward strand.
CGATCTGCGCTGTTTACCTCACCAGAGTCTTCACTATCCGGATCCGGCTGCCAATGCTGCTCCGTCTGGACGCCTTTGCTGTAGGATATCACCTCTGGCTTGGACTCCACGTGTATCTCGTAGACGGTGGTCAGGCTAGCGAATGACAACGTCTGCGGCTCGGTTGATGCGTCCTGGTATGTCACTGACGGTGTGCTCGCATCGTCGGAGGATTGATCAATTCTGCTACTCCGCTTCTTGTTGGTCGGTGTGCCAGGGGTTGTGGATGAGGGTCGATCGACCAGGGAGGATATAAGGGACTCGATGTCTTCTCGTTTCGTGGCACTGGAGCTCCTCGGGGACGGTGCGACTAGCTTGGAGTAAGTCAGCAGTCCGTAGAGTACTTTCACTTTCACCGGCGAGCCCGTACCTCGGGGGCATCGAGACTCTGCCTGTTGGTGGTGAAGTCCTTCTGGCGCAACTCGCGCTGTCGCTTGAGCTCTGCGAGCTTGGCCTTCTTGGCGAGGATCTCGTCTTTGCGTTGCTGTATGGACGACATGTTGCAGTAGGCAAGTGTGCACGGCTGCACCGAGAGGTGTCGATGTCGATGTTAATGTCGATGTATGCAAACACACGCGCTGCACTGATGAGTACGCGCTTCGGCTGGCTGGCTAGACTAGAACTACAAGCAAGGGTCGGTCCTCCTTCTCCGAGGCGCGCCGAAAAGTCAAGCTCACCTCTTGAGCAGCAACACCCAACCACTGACTGCTGCAACGCCCAAGGCCCTTCCCGCCACATCACCCTCTCTCGCGCACCCTCCACTCCATTCAGCAGCATCTCGTGGCTGTCGAGCGTATTCTCGCACCAACTTCCGGTCTTTCCTCGATCTCTACCTCCCGCGATGGCTTCCTCGTCGACAGGAGTGAATGTAAGGACCGCCCTGATCCGAGCCATTGAGCTGCGCACATCGCATCGAAAGGGCTACGTACTGAGCAGAATCGCACACAGGTCCTCCGATGGGGCGCACTGGTCTTCGGCGTCTTTTACGGCTTCTCACACCAGCAAGCCATCAGTTCGAGAGACAAGGCCGCAGCAGCGCAGCACGAATGGGATCGCAAGCAGAACCTCATAAACGAGGCGAAGAAGCAGTTTGCGGAGAAGCACTCCTCAAAGAAGAGCGGTGATGGCGGTACGTGCATGTCCATAGAGAACAGGACCACTGGAAGAGGCATTGGCAGACCGCATGGCCGGACGAATACCTGTTGGGATACGGCGGAGATGCTGACGATGGCTTTCACAGTGATAACAAATCCAGAGGACCCCAAGTTCGACCTCGAAGCGTACTTCAAGAAACTTGAAAGCTCTTGAACGCACCAGGAGAAGTAATGATCACACAGGGACAATACGGGACAAGCGAGATGAGATGCCAGCGCAGAGCATCACGGCATCGATACGGATACGAGAGAGCGAGTGAGGCATGCTTTGGTCTCGCTAACACGATAGAAGCTTGCAGCTCCAATGCTCTGGAGATACCCAGCGCATCTTCGCCAAGCAAAAACTTCTGTATATATCCCCTGTACAACAACACGACATTTGCTGCGTCCGTGGGCGCAACTCAAGACAAGTGCTACTGCCACACGAAAGTGCGTCAACACAGGCATCGATGAGCACAACTCTCGAGCAGGGAAGAGCTCGCAGAGCATGAGATCACGTGAACTTATGCGTAGGGCTCGATTCCGACTTGCTTACCATCGCTCAGGAATCCGGATCTTCTTGTTCCCACTTGGGCTCATGATACCGGCTGACATTGGGACAGCAAATTGACTATATTGTGTAGGCTCCGAGCCGGGAAAAGCCTGCCACTACTTTCTGAGAGTCGCAAACCTAGCGCGGGCACATTCGCGGTGGGAATGATTGCTTTTTGCGAATGGCGCGGTGTCGTGGAAGGCTTGGGGGAAGGAAGAGAAGAGTTGCAAGGATTTTTGGACCGGAGGGCAGGGTTGAGGTCAAGGAGGATCACGCGCCAGAGAATGGGAGGAGAACGATTGTGCATGAGTTAGCAGGAGCTTCAAAGGGTGGTTTGGACGCAATTAGTGATGCGCTTAGTGCGTTTATGAGTGCGCCGCCGCCGGCAGTGTGGATCCGGCAACGTTGTTTGGAAGTGAGCTATGTACTGATCACCAACCAGCATCGGCCCAGCCTTGTGATAGCTTCCCATCACCAGCAGTCTGCAAGCCTGGATCATCAGGAGCGAAGTGTGACTCGGACCTGCTGCTGGCCTTGTCTTTGCCAGCACCATTCGCCGCCCACTGATCATTTTCACCTGCGGCCGGAGCAGCATCCCAAGCACTGACTTTGCTTTTCTGCTTCTTAGCTTCGTTCTTCCTACTCTGCTTGTCGTGTTGGTTCCAAGCATCGCCGCCATTGTCGTTCTTCCCCGAATCCCAGCCACCGTCATTTGCTTTGGACTTTGCAGCGGCCCAGACGCCACCGCCACCATCGCCGCGCTTCACCGATGTGTGGTTACTGACAGAGTCGCTTGGCTTGACATCATCCCTCTGCTGGTCACCACCCCAATTGGCCTGAGATGGCGCCTTTACACCCCAGCCAGTGTTTGATGGTGCAGTTGGTGCTGAGGCTGGCTTGGTACCCGAACTGGACGGCTTGAGTCTCATCTTGAGCATCTCCTGCACGAGCTCATCCTTTGGCAATCGCATCAACTTTTCCTTCTCTGCCTCGTCGACCGCCCGCTTAGTGTCACTGGTGTCGATCTTACGCCTCAAAAGTTTCTCCAGTGTGGACTGGCTCCTGTACTTGAAAGTGAAAATGGCGTAGGGCTTGTCCATAGTGTCGAGATACTCTGGCCGGAAAGTCTTATGGGCATAGTCGGCGCCTCTTCCTGCTTGCACGCCATGACTCAGGTCTCTCGCTCTGCCCGATGGTGCTAAGACGGTTGCTGGTGGCGGATATTCGTACGGGTCGCGCGGTTGCGGCCTTGGTCGACTTGTGCCCTGTTGTGGCTTATCCCAGTCTGCCCAGTATGGCTTGATTACAGGCTCGAGAGCGACGGATGTGGTGGTTCGAGCTGGACGTCTGCTTGATGCGTGGGATCGGGCTTGTCCCTCACCAGCACCGACTTGATTCCAACCGCCGTTACCGCCTTGTTGCGTCTTGGCCTGACTCTGATTGCCCCAGGCGGCTGATTGAGATTTCTGGTTGCCTTTCGCCCAGCTATCAATCTTACTTTTCGCCGTCTGGCTTTTGTTGTCCTTGGTACTTTGGGCCCATGCATCATTGTTCTGGCTTCGGCTTTTATGGGACCCAGCACCATCATTGTTGTGCCAGCCCGCCGTCTTCGATCTGGTGTCGTTGTTATCTCCTCCACCGCCCCAATCGCCTCCATCCTGCTTCGAATCGTTCTTGTCGTTGTTCGCGCCCCAGCCGTTATCTCCCTCGTTGTTAGACTGTCCGTTGTCGTTCGCTCCCCAGGCGCCGGTTCCGTCCTTTTTGGACTCACTCTTGCTGTCATCTTTGTTCTGGTCGTCATTTCCACCGGCTGCGCCACCCCAAGCATCACCTGCTCCGCCGTCATTGGCTTGATTGTCGACATCGTCGGTGGCCCAATTGCCACCTCCTTTCTGGGAGCTAGCACCCCATCCATCTCCCGCCGGCTTCTGGATAGAAGATCTGGCACTGTGGGCACCTGACTGCTTCCTCATCTGCTTCTGTTGTAGCCCGCCGTTCGTCTCGCCATGTCCTTGTTCCTCCCAGCCGTCGTTAGATCTAGGGTTGTGGCCTGTACGGTCATCTATAGCACCGCTCGTTCGGGTCGTTCCAAGCTCAGGCGATTGTAGATGTTGCTGTAGTCTCGGGTCAGGCCATTGTTGCATGTGCGGGTCGTTGGGACCAAAGAGTCGAGCTTCCAGAACCAAGAAATCTCTCGTGTACTGCCAGGTTTTTGGGTCCATTCTGCGCATGCGTGCGTAGATAGCCTGGCGCATTGCAGTGAGCTGTTCGTCGGCCTTTCCCAGTTCTTGCTGCTTGTGTCGAAGAGCCTTCATGGCGCTTAGATACATCTCCGGATCATTTTCCCATGCGTGTGCCTCTTGGGCTAGCTCTGCACACTTCTCCCTCTCACCGAAGCTCAGACGGTAAAGGCCGTCCATTTCTTTGCAAGTTTCCAGTACGAAGCTGAAGCCTTCGGGAGCACTGACGCGTGGCAGAAGAGACGAGGGTGGAGCTCGAGGAGTATACGCATTGTGTAAAGGACGATTTTCATGCCGCTGCGTTGGTGACTGTTGGACTGTATGTGGGACAAATCGACGGCGCTGTTGGAAGTCATACCCTGCGTGTGGTGTAACAGGAAGTGCGTAATGGTCGTTGGCAGTTCTTGGTCGAACATCGTACGCATGGGCTCGCACATCTCCTGCATTGCGATCGCCAGAATCGCCGTGAACCGTGAATGGCCGCGGTGAGTAGCGATTGTCATTGCGAAGATCTTGACGGTAGCGTGGCAAGGGGGAGCGATGATCATAGCGACCAGGCATGTGGCGCCTGTAGTCTGGATCGTCGCCAGCGCCGTCGAAGAGACCAAACATACCACCACCAAGTCCATCGTCGGCTGCTACTGAAGGCTCCTTTGCCGGCGCCTTTGGTGCTGGCCTGGCAGAATCCCTCGCCTTCGCTGCAGGGGCCGAATGCGCTACAGATGGCGCTCGAGATGTTGCGGCGAATCCGGTCTCGTCGCCACCATCAATTACCGTCTCTGCAGGGCCATGCAAAGCGTCTCCCTTACATCGGAGGATGACCACCTCGATAGTGCCGACGTTCTTCGCAAAGGCAGGGTTCGTATCGGGCGCCTGGTCGGCGTTGCCTGTGCGAGTTAGTCACGGCCTGTCGCTCCAAACCTGCGCGACTCACCAGTCTTCAGCTCCGCGAACGTCCACTCTCGAGCCACGAAGCTGCCTTCAGCTGTTTTCTCCTCCTTCTGTCGCAGTCTGAAATCCACTTCATAGTCGCGCGTGCCCATGCCCGGTGCTGGTAGCTGGAGGTTTTGCCGATTGCGGTTGCACTGATACTGGCCGTCGATGAACACATAGGCGGCCAGCCCAGGCGCAATGTAGCCACTGCTCCTCACGCGTACATTGAAGGGCACCTTCGTATCGGGCACTGCGATGAAGGCCTCGACCCCGCCGTCCGTGAAGCGGTGGCCATATTCTTTCAGCTTGGTGTCGCTCGGGCCCAGCTGTATGCAGCAGGTGATCTGCTTGAGAGTGGGCATGGCGACGGCGGTATTGTTGGAAGTCCGCAAGCGGCTACTGGTGTGCGCGGTACTGTGAGAAGGTGGTCTAGGTCAGGTTGAGGTGCATCTTGGTGGGGGGTTTGCGGCGTGCTGTTGACTTGGAAGAGCGTGAAGAATTGGTGTTGGGTGTGGATGCGAACTGTGCCCCGCCATCACGAAGACGAAGGCGCGAGTGAGTGTAAACGCTGGTTACATGTACTTGACCACATCGGCCCCTTCGTGACGCGAGTTCAAGGACAGCTTCATCGCCTGCTCTCATCTGTCGACACCCTGCACGAACCATCGTGGCTAGTCTTAGTGCTGAGTCTTGTACGACATGCCTCATTGGCTTCACGCGGTAAGTACATATGTACGCGCACAATGCGGTCGAATATCTGTCGAGAGGAGAGGATGATGGAAGACTTCCGGAACGCTGTACATGTAGACACGACGGGAAGAAGTGAGGTATACCTTATCATTTCGCTACACCGGCACAGCGCGGACCGAAGAGCTAGCATTCAAGGTTACATGTACCACCCGACATTATACATAGGCTATAGCCTTCTTGCCATCACCCGCAGCGCCGCAGCAAGCAGCAGGAGTGCCAGTGTAGGCATCGACAACGACAACAACAACACGACCTGCGCGTGCCTTTGCTATGCACGCAACCTGTGCAACGGCGAGCACAATGATTCCAGGTTGTGGTGGAGAGTGGCCGCTTACATGTACGCTTGGCGCACCTGTACAGCAGGTGACGACGATGACATCTGAAGATGCTCTGACAGCTCGACACGTCCGCAACGCTCTTCCGCCATCACCATTTATTTGCTCTTTGTTTCTGCCACCTGCGAGTCTTGTCTCCCTGGGCGCGCAATCTTTCGCACACACCTACCCCTACAGCACCTCTTGCACCTACTGTAGTATTGCACTGCTTCTTTGTATTGCACTCTGACACAAGCTGCCCTCCACTCCCGACTGCTCGGGCTGTGGCACCATGATGCAGCGAAGCGCCATGCCTCCCTCCCTCTCGGCGCATCATATAGTACATGATCCGGACACAGACGACGAAGACCTCGACGACGCTGCAATCTCTTCAGACGGCGAAGACGGCGGCAGCGAAGCCGATCCTCGAGAGCACGCCCATGAGTCGACGGGTCTCGCGAGGCGGGCGTCCAAGGAGATCGAGAGCCTTGGTCTCAGAGATGTTGCCGCACTGTCAGGTGAATCGGCTGTTGAAGAGGCGGAGCCACAGGGCATGCTCGCAAGAGACAAGCAACGACGCACCACCACATACAACTACCAGCTGGAGAAGCAAATGTCGCATGTAGAAGCCAAGCAGTTCTATCAGCAGCAGCAGAGGCAGAACACCATGTACGATGAGCAGACTGCCACGCCCCTTACCGGCAGCCCCATCATTCGCTCCAAGACGTTTGGCTCGCACATGGGAGAACCCTTCCAAAGAAGCGGCAGCACCCGCAGTATGAACAGCTTCAAAGAGCCAGGCTTTGCCTCTGCGCTTCCCGTGGGCCTCAGTGACCCTCAGAAGGACCCGAACAGTTCTACTATTCAATCGCCGGGTATTGGACGCTTCGAGGGTGCGAATGGCATTCATTCTGCTGCAGTGAAAGACGAGGATCCAGCCGTGGCCGACAAAGCTGCACGAGCCCATGCGCTACACCCAGGCTTGCCGCATGAGTCCAAGCCGATGCTGGAGCAGGAAGGCATGCATGGTGCAGGAGCAGGCATTGGTCAAGATGCGCCGAACGACTCCAGTGTTACGACGGAGCTTAGCGCCATCTATTCTAACATCCAGAAAGTCCTCGATCTGAGACACAAGTACATCCGTCTGTCCCTACAGGGCCCTCATGACAACCCAAAGGATGATCCGGGATGGAATATCTACCCTCCACCGCCCGAGCCGGTATGGCACGAGAACAAGCAGCGGACGGACAAGCATGGCGAGCCAATTGACGAGGATGTCAAAACGCCAGTTACTCCCAGGCGAAAACAACGTAAAATGGGCCAGGAAATTGGCGAGGACTTTGATCTTGACGACTGCCTGCCGGTGCCAGAAGCTGGGGAAATGTCTTTCAGGCTGGACGACAAGGGAGTATACCAAGTATACGAGTCTGCAGCCGCTGTTGAGCTTGGGGAGCCCATCTTGCATGTACCGGATATCAGGGAGTATTACATGGACCTCGACAGCATACTCAGCATAGGCTCCGATGGGCCGAGCAAATCGTTCGCTTATCGTCGCCTGCAGTACCTGGAAGGGAAATTCAACTTGTATGTTCTTCTGAACGAGTATCAGGAGATTGCAGACACAAAGGCCGTGCCGCATCGTGACTTCTACAACGTGCGAAAAGTCGATACTCACGTTCACCATTCTGCCTGCATGAACCAGAAACATTTACTGCGCTTTATCAAAAGTAAGATGAAGAAGTCACCCGACGAGGTCGTATTGTTTAGAGATGGAAAATTTCTCACGCTTAAGGAGGTGTTCGAAAGTATCAATCTCACAGCATACGACCTCAGCATTGACACCCTGGATATGCACGCCCATACAGACTCCTTCCATCGATTCGACAAGTTCAATCTGAAGTACAATCCTATCGGTGAGAGCAGACTGAGGACAATCTTCCTCAAGACAGACAACCACCTGCAAGGCCGATACCTTGCAGAGCTCACCAAGGAAGTCATATCCGATCTGGAGAGTAGCAAGTATCAGATGGTAGAGTGGCGTATCAGTATCTATGGGCGGTCAATGGACGAGTGGGACAAGCTCGCTGCTTGGGTGGTAGACAACAAGCTGTACTCGCCCAATGTTCGCTGGCTGATCCAAGTACCGCGACTGTACGACGTGTACAAAGGATCGGGCCAGATGGAGAGCTTTGATCAGGTCATTAAGAATCTGTTCCAACCACTTTTCGAGGTCACGCAAGATCCCAGCAAACATCCTAAGCTGCACATCTTTCTGCAGAGAGTTATTGGCTTTGATTCTGTCGACGACGAAAGCAAGACCGAGCGCCGGATCTATCGCAAGTTTCCACTGCCAAAGGACTGGAATACGAAGCAAAATCCGCCATACACGTACTGGATCTACTACTTGTTCGCCAACATTGCATCACTGAATGTCTGGCGCAAACAGCGTGGTTTCAGCACTTTTGTCCTTCGCCCACACTGTGGTGAGGCTGGTGACACGGATCACTTGGCTGCCGCTACGCTGTGCTGTCATAGTATTAGCCACGGCTTGCTGCTGCGTAAAACTCCATTACTGCAGTACGTTTTCTACTTGGAACAGATCGGTGTTGCGATGAGCCCACTGAGCAACAACGCTCTTTTCCTGGCATACGAACGAAACCCTTTCCTGCAGTACTTCCGACGTGGTCTCAATGTCAGCTTATCGACAGATGATCCGCTACAGTTCGCGTTCACCAAAGAACCACTCATAGAAGAGTATGCGGTCGCGGCGCAAATTTACAAGCTATCGGCAGTGGACATGTGCGAGCTGGCGAAACATTCAGTCATACAGTCCGGCTTCGAGCATGCCATGAAGCAGCGATGGCTTGGTAACAACTATCATTTGGCTGGTGTCGCTGGCAACGACATGGCTAAGGTCAACGTACCCAATATCAGAGAAGCTTTTCGACATGAGACCTGGCTGCAGGAACTTGCCATGATCGACCGCTACACCAATGCGCCAAGTCAGTCGCGCCTCAGTACAACAGCGCTGGCTCCGGGTAGGCACTCCAATAGTGCTGCAGCAGTACCCGCAAGCCCTACAGCGAGTATGAAGACCAACCCTTCTGCTTCAAATCCCATGCATGGTGTAGATGGATCGAACCAGCCGGGCGGTGCAAGATACCAGGACCCCAACGCCGCAGCTACACCACATTCCTACAGACCCAATGCCCAGGCGGCCCGACTTTCCACGACAATGTCCCAGCTAGACCTTGGCCAGCAAGACGGGGCTTCGGGCTACCAGTCTCGAGGTACCAACGTCCGCGACTATGGCCAGCCTTCACGTTCGTCGACCCTTCTATTTAACTCACCTGCAGTGGACGACCCACAAGGAACATTTCCACCTCTCCCGCAAGCAGCAGGAGAAGGCACCAATCCAGCTGCGGTCCTGCAGCCAGCCTTTGGAAGCACTCTTATTCACGGCTCGGAGCCAAGAATGTTTCCGGGCGTTGTCAGTCGGCGAAGAAAATCGTCCATCGTCAGCCGTCCGTTAAGTCAAAATATAGACGGGGAGAGTTCTGAGAATGCGTTGGAAAAGAGCACTAGCACGCTGTCAAGATCACAGGGCGAGGACGCTCTGATGATGGGCTTGGAGAGGAGGAACACGATTGAAGAGACGGCAGCTGAGAGTGAAAACACTGACGACTGACGAGACTATGAATAGATGTATCGTTGACACCATGCGATAGAAAGCGAGGCGTACAGGCGGGCTTGCCTTATAACAACACTGTGTGAAGAAACCTCTTGGAATAGCTCCAATGTGTGACCACGCCTGCACGTGCCGACCTGTTATCGTAGAAAGCGAGGACCCTTCCTCATACCACCTATACCCCAGTTCGTGAACCTTGCATGAAGGATTGGCTGTGCCTATCTTGGAATGACATGACAACACCAGTGACCAGGCTCGTTTCGATTCTTGTGCACGTCGTCGCTCCCCTCTTTGTGCTTCCTGGGAACAAGGCACTGTGCACCTGATATCGATATCGCAGATCACGGGTCCCCAGCCATCATCCTTCAACGAGACCGACGTCAGCAAGCGCACTGATTCAACCCCACCATCCCGCGCTTGGCCAGCTGACGACCTACATGTACCCTGTCGTACACCGCAATCACTTGACGACTGCGACTGCGTCCACTTCCCTTGCTACGACTACAGCCTCTACACCTCATCGCCGCTCATTGCTGTGCATGCTGTGTGAGGCGTGGGCTGGATAAGGCAGACGAGCCTCGGCATATATCATCCCCTGGCCATCGTTCCCATCAACGTACGATTGCTCTCGTGGGTCTCGAGCTGCATTCCGACTTCGGACAGAGTGTCTAGTGGCACATGGTCGAGGATAGGCACGATTGAGCACGTTTCGGGCGGCGAAGCTCGACCACATGCAAGTAGCGGCACGTTTGGCCATCGAGCGAGCCCCAGAACGAAGAGACAGAGTGTAGCATGGACGAACGACAACAACCGGCGCATTCGAGCGACCAGATCCGACGACCAGGTCACACGTCAGCCATGCCATCACGTTCGGCTGAGTCTAGCAGGCGCATGCATCCCGACACCGAGTCTTTGCACGGCGTCATGTCAAGAGGTATGTTGCAGAGCCATGCTTGTATCGCCAGCGTACCTTCTTGCCCTGCGTCGCACACGTTCACACAGCATGGCTTGGTGTTGTCAGTCTTATAGCGACTGGGCTGACTTCTACAACCTAGTCGATTCATGGATCGACGTTTCTTCGCAGCCGTCGTCGTCGTCTCTGTCATCGGCTGGCGAAGAGATTGTAACCACTGGACTGCGAGTGCAAGACGACCCTCGAACGAGGCGGCGACGAACACAGCGATCCGACCTGCCGACACATCTCCACATCACAAGAACACAGTCTGCGGGCGGCACTAGCAGTCAGGAGGAATACGAAGAGAGCGAGAGCGAATCGGACAGGATTATGACATCTTCTGGAGAGGGACCCATGTTGGCAGCACCTCTATCTCGACCTAGCATGCCCTTCGTACAACGAGCCCAGCAGCCTTCGGCACAAGTCTCTGCTACTGTTCAAGACTCGGACGATGATGACGAGAACAGGACCGCGATCAACTATCCTATTAACAACGACACCTGCTTTACGCCTCTACCCAATGCTTTTTCACATCCACCAAGTGCTGGTCAGGCACGGCATGCGAGTCAGCCGGTTCCTGACTCATACTTTCCTGCAACGAGGTCGATACCTGCAACACGATCATCGACTCGTCAGTCTCTTCCTGCGAATATGGAACGACGTCACAGCCATCTACCACACAATGTGTTGTCACCATCGTTCAACGCAGCTGCAGAACATGACGAAGCACTACGGGCCAGTCTAACGAGCCTGCTTTCCGTTGCGGCTGCCGCGCGAGGCTTGCCAAAGGTACGGCCTCAAGCCGCTGAGACGGCGCTTCCGCCGCGCAGCAACAGGGTCGACCCGTCGACGTTCAGGATGGTGCCAGAATCCGCGCTGCCCGTGAACTCTCCAACACAATTCCAGGAACCTACCTTCAAGCCTACCATCAGAAGAACCTCTACCAACTCGACATCGACATCAGATCGGACAAAGGACCATAAACGGAAAGCAGTCGCAGTACCGACACGGAGCGCCAGTCGAGAACGCCGAGCACTTAAGAAGGCTCGAAGGTCTGCATCGACCGAGGACTTGCACGTTACCCCAACTCTCCTAACTTGGGTAGTGTCCGCCGGTATCGTAGTGTGTTTGAGCGCCCTAAGCTTTACTGCTGGCTACACCGTCGGCAAAGAAGCCGGTAGGCTAGAGGCCACCGAGCTCATGGCAGATGAACAGCTCCGAACTTGTGCTCGAGAAGCAGGAAGGTCGAGTCTCGGCTTGAAGCGTTCATTGGCACGGAGTGCGATTCAGGCATAGGGATCATTGAGCAGCATGCATTGCGATGGCGTTATGATGGCGTGGAGTGGAGTGGAGCACGATGGCAACGAAGCATGACATTCATGCGAGATATCCCAAGGCGGTGGAGTAGATGGCGGGGAAACAGTTAGGATTACATGTCTCTTACGGAGTATCGTGGCAGCATAGCACTTCCTGCGACCCAAATTTATTACTCAAGGGCCTCTTGGCCATTTGAAGCTTTGAGGGATCAAAGCTAAACCGTTGCATGTGCCAAGGCATTCACATGCGTCCTATTGTGACGCTCGCTGGCTATTGTGTAGCTTGCTTTGAAAAGTGCGACGTTGCTGCAACACAGTTCAGATTTTATTCCTCAACGAACCAGCCCGTCTACAACAAACACTCGCTACAAAGATGGACGGGCTTCTTGGCCCAAATGGCTTCACCATTCCTGCGGAAGTCAACGTCAGACTACTGCCACTTCAAAGCAGATTGGCCACTGAAGACCAACACCTCACTCCAAGAGTTCTGGGTGTCGAAAGCAGCACAAGAGGACAGGAGTGTCGTCAGCTGTACACGCCTTCAAATCGCGCAGCTTGGGCCACGCCTCCAATGTCAGTAGCAAGATTTGAAAGCGCGGAGACTAGGCGTCGTTTTGAAGAGCCACCGGGCAGAAGATACTGGGAGGGAGAAAGAAGTGATGATGGTCGGCGCGACTCGAGGACCGAAGCGTGGTCCGCTCAGCACACATTCCCGAAGCCGCCAGAGAGGCGGAACAGAGAATCAAGCGAGGATTATGACAGCTACAGGGCAGCAGCCACGGTCATGCGGGATCAACAGTATGCGCCGCCAACCAGTGCATCATCATATGCCGATCCGCAACGGCGGAGGCTGGTGACTGACCAAGCCGACTACGAGATTATCAAGCCACTCCGATCGACGACCGGCAGTTTAAGCCACGAAGAGCTGTACTTGATCGAAGACTGCAACACCAAAGAGCTGTTCGTGCAGAAGAGGCTGAGGATGACAACGACGTCGAGCAGAGAGCGCGCGCGACAGCCGAGCGCAACGCACTATTGCAGATCATGACACAAGAAGGTGCCTCTGCGCATGTCGTCCAAATCATCGAGGCCTTCTACGACGGCCGAAGCGCATACAGCCATCTCATCCTCGAACACTGCGACAGTGGCACCCTCGAGGACTTCATCTGTCGCTACCAGCGAGAAGACAGGAGAACTCCCGAAGACTTTGCTGGGCATGTGCTGGCAAGCCGGGCGTCTGCACTCTGCACATGCCACTACGGAGGCGGCCATGCTGGTGCTACAGGCACTGCTTCTCGAGATTGGAAAATGCTGTGTCAGGTCAACATCAAGCCGTCCAACATCTGGCTCACGTCGCAAGAAAAGGTTGGGCCCTACCCTCGAATTGTGCTTTGTGGATTTGATCTTGTCTCGACCAAGGAAGATATCACAAGCAGAAGGGCTCACGAGTTGGTCGCGCGGTACGGAGACCAGCAATGGATGGCACCCGAAGGTCGATACCAACGAGATGACTTTGGTCGATACCAACGAGATGACTTTGGTCGATACCAACGAGATGACTTTGGTCGATCGACACAATCGCTTACATTTGGAAGTGCAACGGACGTCTGGCAGATGGGCGCTGTCACTCAAATTCTGTGCCGTTTATCTCAAGAGCCGCGAAGCATGAATGGAGATCCAGATGTCTGTGGCAGGGACTTCTCGTTCGCCCTGAACAACCTGGTCGCTTGCTGCATGCAGCCAGACTGGAGGAATCGACCAAACGCCATGGACTTGGCGAAGGAGGTGCACCGGGAGATGTTGCAACGCGCTCGAGGTAAAGCGAAACGTGGTGAGGAGGGTGGTGTCGAGGTATTGGCTAGGAAGAACCAAGGCGTTGAATACTGTCGGCGGGTGAAGCAGACGCGTGCATGCTGTGACTGGCAGCGAGAGGAAGCCGTCAAGTCGTGTCGTGCGTGTTGCGGGGCTTCTCGGCTGCCAATCCACTTCGGCGGACGACGATGACTTCCAATTGACGAATACATACTTGTAGCAAGGAAGTGGGCCACCACTCATCCTGACTCTTGCATCGCATTCGCACAGTTCGTCCGCCTCGCCACATCGCAGCCATACCGTCGCCCCTCGACCACCACCCGCACGAGCGAACACGCATCTCATACGCGCGCCCATCGACATCACAGAAATCGTCTGGCTGCGCTGCAAGGACTCCGCAGTCGATCCCTTTCCTTTGCTTCCTGGAGACTGTTCCAGGCTTCGCCAACCGCACCTTTAAACACGCCGTGATCCAGTGTGGTCACAGCGAGGTGCGACAGTCGGAGTCGTCGGACCATCTCCACCGCGTCTCTCTCCCAGCCCATGATCAGTCTGCTCTGGAAAGCCTTCTATGATGACCATGTCGATACCTTTCGGCAGCTGTTGGAGACCGCGGCCTACAATGCGCGACCGTATGGAGCAAGAGGAGCATCATCGCACCGTTCCGCTGCGATAGCGAGTCCCGTACAGCCGGGCACTTCGCCAATGAACACAAGAAGCCGTCGGACTGCTACGCCAAAAACAGCTGTCAATGCCGGGTCTGCCTTGACCAAAGAGAATCTCAACATGCTTGATGGGGCGGGTATGACACTGTTGCATTACGCAGTGTCGTCTGTCAAGGAGACTGCCATCGACTTTGCGACAGCACTCCTTGAGCACCCTATCATCGACCTGTATGCGCAGGATGAAGAGAACGGCTGGACAGCCCTGCATCGTGCCTTTTACTTCGGCAACATCACGATTGCGCGCTTCATATTGGAACGTGATGCAGGTGTGGCGCTTAGCAAGTTGAGAGGGAACTCCCGGCCGACCCTCTCGCTTGTCAAAGTGAAGGACAAGGAAGGGCTCGGCCCACTAGACTTGTACGCAGCTACGATCAAGGATAGGACTCTTCGCCCGGCGCTCTCTACGCGCCAGCGATCAGGCTCCAACGGCAGTGATGATGAACGTCCGATACTGGATCCCAGCGACGGTCATGGTCCATCTCCAGTCAAAATTCCTTTCATTGATGTCCATGGCGATCAACTCTTCCATTTTGGCAGCAACCGAAACGTCTCACTGGGTTTCGGCGATCAAGATGATCGACAGTTCCCAGAACGCATCAATCTACGACGCCCTGAGCACCTCGTACGACGGTTCTACGAAGAGTACCTGGATCATCATGAAAGTAGGTGGTCTGGTCACGACCCAGCGTACCAAAGCAAAGCAGACTCAGTGTCGAACATGTGGGTAGAGGATATCCCTTGGATGCCAAAGTCTCGGCCACTTGAGATCCAGGATGTGCATATGTCCAAGCTGCACACTGCCGTGCTCACGACAGACCCCGAAGCCAACTTATACATGTGTGGCCATGGACAAGGAGGCCGCCTAGGAACTGGAGATGAGCGCACGCGCTTCCACTTTGTATGCATCGAAGGTGGTGCGCTCGCTGGCAAACGGGTCGCTACTGTAGCCCTTGGCCAGAACCACACACTAGCTCTCTCTGACGACGGCGAGATATTTTCATGGGGCAACAATGCATACGGGCAGTTGGGCTACAATCTGCCAAAGGCGCCAAACGATGAGGAGCCCATTACTACGATTCCACAACAGATCTTTGGACCTTTGAAGCGGGAGACGGTCATTGGCGTGGCCGCGTCTCGCGTCCACTCAGTGGCCCATACAGCGACCTCATTGTACGTGATGGGTAAGAACGATGGACAGCTCGGAATTGTCGACTCGGATGCTCGCTCTCTGGACATGCAGGTTGCTCCTCGAAGGGTCGCCGCAGCCTTATTCACATCAGCCATAGCATCCGTGGCGGCCATCGACAGTGCTACTGTCTGCTTGCTGGACAATCATGATGTCTGGGTCTTTGCTAACTTTGGGTATGCCAAGGTGCCGTTTCCGCTTGATGGCTTCACCAATTACTTCCTCCGACAGAGCTTCTTGGTGACCACGTATGACTCTGCGCCCAATCAAATTAGCAAAGTCACTGCTGAAGGCGACACCATCTGCGCTCTCTCCACCCGCGGCGAGGTCTACACCGTCTCCATCAGTCAGCGACAAGACACCAAGGCTAGCGTCTCCACCACCAATCCAACCAAGATACGTGGCGCGATCTCAACACCGCAGCGCATTTGGTCGCCTAAGAAAAGTAGCATGGCGGCCAGAGACGTCGGCCTTGACACTGATGGCAGTATCATTCTGTCTACGGAAGAGGGCAGTGTGTGGAACCGTACTAAGCGCGCCACCATGAAGGATGCATCGAATGTCGCCACCTCAGAGTATAAGCCCAAGGATTACAAATTCTCGCGGGTTCCTGGCTTGACACGTGTAATGGCTGTGCGATCATCTGGCCATGGTGCCTATGCTGCCATCCGTCGCGACTGCGATGTGCTGCAGACCCAGGTCGTGGTCGAAGACCCGACTCTGTGGAAAGATCTATTCCCACTGCTCTCGCTGAGTCAACTTATCGACCACAATATCGAGAGCGAAGACGATACATCGCGACATCGGTTCTGGCAAGGCACAAAGCGGCCAAGCGAAGTTCTGCTGCTCAGAAAGGCTGTTCTTCGGTGCGCGGACATCGGTGCAGACTTGAAGACGCTGTTTGAGAACGGTTGGAACAGACCGGCCACAAAATACGATGCGCTGTTGGCGACAACGTCTTCCGAAGTCAGGATCCCGGTCCACCGGTGGCTGCTGACTGCCCGCAGCCGAGTCCTCCGTAGAGGTTTCAGCAATCTCTGCGAGATGAGCACCTTTACCATTCCAGATTTTGCCAGATCGGAGCTTGATGATGAAGGAAGAGTCGTGATCACTTTCCAAGGGCTGGACTTGCTCACGATACTCGACCTCGCACTGTACATATACACCGATACAGTCGTGGACTTCTGGCACTTCGTAAAGAGCGCGCCGAAGATGGCATATAGCTATCGCCAGGTACGCACTGAGCTGATGAAGGTTGCGACGAGACTAGAGCTCGCCAAGCTCGAGCCCGCCGTCCGTCAAATGGTTGAACCTCGACCTTGTCTTGACATGGACATGGAGATTGCGCACGGCGATCCGGCATACTTCTACGATGGTGACGTTGTTATCGAGCTGGAAGACGACGAAGTCAAAGTGCATAGCACTTTAATGCGAACCCGTTGTCCATTCTTCGAAGGAATGTTCATGGGACGTTCTCGAGGTGGATGGCTCGCTGGCCGCGATGATCATGCCGAGGTCAACGTCGATCTTAAGCACATTAACTCGAAGACCTTCAGCCTGGTCTTGCGCCACATCTACTGCGATTCCGGCGAGGAACTGTTCGATGAAATTGTCAGCGTTGACATCGATGACTTTCTGGACAGTGTCCTTGACGTTCTGTCCGCGGCAAATGAACTCATGCTAGATCGGCTACAGCAGATTGCGCAAGCAGTCATTGGAAGATTCGTCAATGTCCGTAATGTCTGCGATTTGCTCAACGCCATCGCACCCAGCTCGGTACGAGAGTTCAAGGACGCTGGACTGGAGTATCTTTGTCTCAATCTCGAGGCCATGTTACAGGGGCAGTACCTTGGTAGTCTAGACGAAGATCTTCTTCTCGAACTTGACAAAGTTGTGCGTGGGAACCAACTGGCGTACATGCCATTCGCGAAAAGTGGTCGCGCGGCAAGAGAGCTTTTGGACCAACATCCTGAGCTGGCCGCTACCATGGATCGGAACAAGCGGGCGAAGGTTGACAACATCGCGCTCAAGGCCAAGTACGATAGATTTGTCTCGTTTGCACCAGGATCTTTGGACGAGGATAATGCGGCTTCGCCAATGCAACTCAAAACTCGCCGGCGCTCCTCGAATACAGTCAGGACCTCGACTGATCACCCTTCGCTGAGAGCCAAGGCATCCACGAAAGATATGATGTTTGCCATGGACGAGGAGGTGGACTCTGGCATCGCTTCACCTCAAGCATCTCCGTCTATCAGGCCAATGCCCAGCCCTCGTGGGCTTGATCCGCAGAGCACACCCCCAGATGATGTCTGGTTCAACTCCAGGGGCAAGGCGTTGCCATCGCCTAAGCTCGCGGCCCAATCTGTGCAAGATGGCTTCATCACCCCAAGGACTCCAATATCGCCACTCATGGCTGGCAAGACGCCGCCAAACGCTGGTCGACCATGGACGTTGACGCCGCTTCCGGGACAGAAGATGGAGATGAAGGATATCATGGCGCAAACGATCTCTGGTCGAAAGTCTTCGATCACACAAGGCCTAGCTGCTGCAAAGGGATCAGAAGACCCAATGGACGTACCTGCTCCCTTTCGTCTTCCTGGACCGAAGATGTCGCAAAAGGACCGTAAGCGAATGCAACAAGTCCACCAAGCGAGCCTACGTGCTTCGCCTGCACCAGAAGAGGCGGAAGTCAAATCCTTCTCGTGGCAAGCTGTTTCCAACCAGAAGCGGCCGGGCCTGAAGGATGTGATCGAGTGCGAGTCGACTTCAAAAGGCTCTCCTTCACGGTCGCCCAGCACTCCCACGCTCACGACAAGGCAGACTGTTGCCAATCCAAAGGCTTCGTCATCATCGAAGCCAGCAATTGGTCCCGCTAGCCCATCTCTGCGACAGCTCAGTGTCACGGAACACAAGACAATGGCGACCAATGGAGCGGAGGGCAAGGGTCAGGCGAACAGTGTCTCACACGTCAGCAATAGCAAGCCTATCCCACAATCCGTTCGCCACCAGCCGGTCGTAGATCCCGCATGGGGTCTCAGTATGTCTGAGATCGTGGCGCAACAAGAGCTGGAGAAGAACGCAATCAAGGAGGCTGCTGCAAAGCGAGACCTGCAGGAGATACAGGCAGAGCAGGAATTCCAGGAATGGTGGGAGAAGGAGAGCGCAAGGGTGCAAGAAGCGGAACAGCAAGCGACGGCTGCTGCGACCAAGGCGCCGAAACGAAATAGGGGACGAAGGGGTCACGCTGGAAGAGGCGGTAAGGGTACTGGCGGCAAGGGACGCGAGCATGCCGCCAACGGTGGTGAGATCAGCACTGCAACATCAAGCGCCACAAAGCCAACACGGTGAGAGTAGACGATCGGTCGCTATAGAGCTTGAGCGTCTCAAGACGCGCTTCTTGTATATGTGTTGCGGTATTAGACATTCAGAATACTAGAGACGTCCATTGCAATCTGCCGAGACAATGCGTTGCGCATGTGACCGTCTCTACTGTAGGCGACCCGAAGATCCGGGGATCGGCTACCCCACGTAGAACTAGAACTACTGCTATCGCCTCTCAATCTGCTTCCATGTCCAGCTAGACGGTGCAAGGAGAAGACTCCCCTGTGACTGAACAATGCTGACAGCAGCAGCCTTGCCTTTGCCACGAGGAGCGCACCCATCTCACGACTGTCGAAGACGCATGCGATAGCCACGAGGGCGAGCACACGATCGTCTCCACTCCGCATCTGCTCGTGCAGCTTACCTTACCTTACCACGGCCGCCGCCGCCTACTGACAGACATAGCCATACACACAATGCCCTCTGCAAGCCTGTCGCCACACGCTCCGGCCTCAGGCGCCACCAGTCCTGCGCCTGCACAACGACCGGCGTTGATGAAGCGTCAGAGTTCCCAATCCTCGAATCAGTCCCTCTCGCGACACGGCATCGCGAGTCCCGGCGGCAGCGTCGAAGCGCATGGCCAGCCACTCCGCCACCCCGTCAAGGCGCGACACGCAAAGATTGTCCTGCCGCGCAATCACAGCAGTGGCCGCAACCTCGCGAAACTCAATCGCCAAGCGCAACAGGCACAGCACGCCGTCGATGACGGCCGCAAGCACTCACGCCAGCGCTCGCATGAGGGCGACACCGAGATCCGACTGCCCGGCAGTCTGGACGAGAGCGCGCAGCAGAAGCCCCAGATGCGCCGCAACCTGACCTCATACCAACTGCCGCGGAACACATCGCACGTGAAGCTAAAGAAGAATCTCTCGCACGGCCAGCTCACGCGACTCGGCTCGGGGCGCAACCTGGTCGCTATGGGCGAAGCGCGACAACGCGCTCCACCGTCGCCTGGCTTGAAGGGCAAGAGCAAGAGGCCCAGGTCGGCCGAGATGGCGGGCGAGGAGAAAGGCCGTGAGCTAGAGTCGTCTCAGCAGCAGCAACAGCGCAAGTTGTCAGGTCAGAAGAATAAGAAGGCTGGGTTTGCGGTCGGTAGCGCCGGCGACGCGAGCGATGAGGACGAGCAGGTACAGCTCGAGGGTCAGGAAGACGAGTGGACTGAAGAGAGCGCGAGTGCGAGTCCGTATAGCACCAGGCAGAACACCGCCAACAACTCCCGAAGGTCAAGCGTTATACTAGATCGGTCTGCTGAGAGATTGCCATTCGAGAAGATTGCTGTACCCGAGAGGTTCCAACTCGGGAAATCAGCTGAAAAGCAAGATACGCTGAAGATGGAGCGCGAGTGGCAGAACAGGCAGGAGCAGGAGCAGCCAGTTCCCAGTGAAAGCGACGAGAGTGACGAGAGTGATCCGCCCAGTCCGCGATCTACTGGTCACGCCAAGCAGAATGCAGAGTCTCGACAGCAGGAGGTCAGACAACCTCCTGCGCCACAGACCTTGCAGCTGCGGCCAAAGCCTGAGCAAGCGGAGGCTCCTAAAGCTGCACAGCCAGCGCAGCCATCATCACCGAAGCCTACAGAAGAGATTTTAGAGGAGAATGTGCAACAGCTGCCGTCACCCCGGGGCTCGCCTCCCAAGTCAGTATCGAGTCCACTACATGTCACCAAAGATGCTCATCCGAGCACAAGGAGATTACTCGACAGGAGTCAGCAGTACCATTCGGCCGCACCAGCTGTCGTAAGTAATGTCAGTGCCTTGGATGATGTGCACAGCAATAGAGGGTCCCCAGCGGCGTCCATGAGGTCGTCCAAGTCGACCCTTGATGCCGCAAACGATCAGCAGGAAGATGAGCTTGTCTCGCGATTTGTACCCAGCACATCTCACCCCTCATTTGGCAGTGGCGCCAATACCGCAACGAACACGCCCAAACAAAGTGGCTTCCATACCCCGGAGGAAGACAGTACACTGGCTGCGCAGAGACGAGAGAAGAACATCTCAGGCTTCCAGATAGGTCCAGTCAGTCCTGGCTCTACAGTGTCAGCCGGTTCTTCTGGCGCGAACACTCCTGCAATAGGCCGATCACGCACCGAACTGCGCATGCTGCAGGATAAAGCACTCGCAGAGATCGAGGCCCAAGGTGATCACAAACCGCACCTTCCGGCACACATCTACGACAGACGTAACGAGTCTCTCAAATCTTACCTCAATAACATTGCAGGTGAGGGCCGCGGTCAAAGCACTGGACTCAGCATGGGCCCAGACGTCTTCCAAGGCCGCTTCAGAGCTCTGAACACCGAGTTGAGAGTGGTGCAGAAGTTCCGCGATCCCCTTGGTGAAGCCATTGCAAGGCTGAGAAGCTGCAAAGGCAGCAAGCTTAATCAACACGCTTCGAAACAGGCAGCCCAGCAGAAAGTCTCTGGTTCGGCGGGGCTGAGCAGCAGCAAAAGTGCAGTCTCGCTGCCTGCACAACGAGCTCGACAAGCAGGCGATCTTTCAAAAAGTGCATCACCACCTCAGGTTGACAGCAACGCTATGCTGAAGCGCGGTATTGCCGGCGCACAGAGCGAAGTCCGCTTGCAAAGCTCAGGCGGTTCTGAAAGGCAAAAAGCTCAAGGCAAGAGGGAGGTCAGCTTTGCTGGTAAGCCCCAGACGAGGGAGTTTGAGCCTCTACCAGAAGAGATGGACCCGAGTGAGATTGCGAGGCAGCTGTGGGAGAGCTGATTAAACAGCACGATCACCCCACTGCTTTCGACATGGGCGAGATTGTCACTTGATATGTGCGCATGTCTGTCGGCTGTGACCATCAGGTTACTGTATTCTTGTCGGCAGGTTGTTTGCCTCTAGCGAGGAGTTCTGGCGCGTGGTTGTGGATACATCTTTCGCCGACTGTGCAGCAATTACAGGCATGGAGCGGTCTTGACGTTTGTGTTTTGTTTTCACGACGGCCGCTGCGCTGCGTGCTATCGGCGCTGGGTTCTACTGTAGGTAGTGAGGCATGTTTGGGTGCGCGAGATGCATTGTACTTGGCGAAATCGCATTGATTCCTCGTGAGCCGTCAAACTACAAACAGAGTACATGCATCAGCTGCCACTTCTGTCGAAGTAATCTTGGTTCCATGTTGAGTGCAACGTGCTGCGGGTGAGTGTAACTACTGTGGAGCCAGCACTTCTGGGCAATACTTCTGGGCGAGAAGCCATCGCGAGGGCTTTGGTACGGAGTGGAGTTGGGCGATTTGCGGCATTTGTTGTAATGTTTCGCAGAGGCACAGGATGCTGCAGCAGTCTGTCGTGGTCTGGAAGTGATGTCGATGTCGCGAGCGGAAATGATGTGTCCACTACTGCTCACGGCTCGCAGGCCCCTCGATCTTTGCCATCACAGCGCTATCCTTCTCGCGCGAACACCACGTTGCGAGATGAGCCCATGCGCTAGCGGTGTGTATGAGATAGGCGCCTGCGACACAATGGCACGGGACATGTATGTTGTGCTACCCTCGTGCAAAGCACATGGCTGCAGACTGCAGTGTGCTGGGGAAGGCAGGGTCGAGACATGGGCAGTGACGATGTACCTGACATGAAGCGTGGCCGAGGTCCTCACGTTGGCGAGTGAGTGCTGAGTCGTATGTAATTTTGCTGCCACCTTGCGATCGACGTCGAACGGCTGCCGATAGATCGACTGACTTGACGTTGGCCGGCTCTCGCACGCGACCTCTTCTCCGCAGAAGCACAGAAGTGTTGCTGGTTGGCAGCGAATCGGTGCCTGCAGTGGTCCGCGAAGAAATTTGTGCTCCCACGCTAAGGCAGGAACCGTGGCGAAGTCGATCCGCAGAAGCGCGCGGACCGTTCCCTCAGCCGGGGATAGATTGTCGCCGGGCTTGTTTGTGTTTGTGTCTCGAACGTGGCGAACACGGTCGGTCAGCAGTGAGCACATACCGCCGATGCGATCCAACGTGCACCAAAAGTCGCAGACGGCCATGCGGAATGGCGCTGGGCATGGGGATGTCAAGTCCAACGTGAATTCACTTGTTACCCGGCGCAAACGCATCAAAGCGGCATAGTGTGCCATTTAGCGCCTTAGCTTTTGTTCCTGTTTAACGCCATGGCGGAAATTGCGCTGGTGTGACACCGTGATACGTCAAGAACTCAAGGATATCCCGGTGCCAGTGCACGGGTAACATACTGTAGCACATCGTTGGGTCTGTGTGGTATGAATCTGGCGTTCCCATAATACACTCTCTGCGCCCTGGTCGCGACGCTCTCTGGCTCCTTCAGCACGCACAACCACGCCCACACACTCACTCACTTGCTTCGAACGCTGGACCGGCACCACCGTCTCTACGACACCACAATCGCTTCATTCAATTGCCTCCTCGCAACCAATTGACCGACACTCCTTCATCCAGCTTCGACAGCCACTCTTCGAACGCCACTTGCCGACTCTCTGACGCGCCGCAATTTAGACGACACAGCGTCAAGCGAAACATCTTCCACTGCCTTCGCGTCTACCTCGTCGGTGGAGACGTAGCAGAAGTAAAGGACCCACGCATCACCGCACCTGGACGCGACATCAGCGACAAACAGCCTCTGCGACAATCCTTCTCAACTCACATCAACAAACGCCGCATCAGACGCATTCCAATCGGCGTCATATCGCATCAAGCTCAGATCCAGACCTCCACTCATACCGATCGCCTGGTTCGTACGTCACCCCCAAGGTCACGATGCGATTCTCAACCACCATCGCGGCGCTCGTTGCCATCGTCGCAGTCAATGCTGCTGAAGCACCAGCACCCCCGGCATACAACCAGCAGTCCATGACATCGGCAACGACGACCTACACCATCACTAGGACACTGTCGCGCGTCGTTGAGACCGTCACCGCAACCAGAAACGGCACCACCGCCACCTACGAGAGCACGTCAACTGTCCCAGCAACGACTTTGGTCTCCGCTGCCCCAACTGGCTATGGCAACGCGACTCTTCCAGGTACCGCAGCGACAGCATCAGCAACATTTTACCCACCACCACCATCGCAAGGTGGTGCCGGCAAGGCTGAGGCAGCTGGTATCGCCGTTGCCATCGGCATCATTGGCATGCTCGCCCTTTAGAGGCAATTCTTCTTCTTCTTTGACGCGTCGCACATGCGATTGCATCTCCTTTCAGACAGTGGCCGAGTGCTGCTGCGTTTCTTGACGGTGTTTAACGAGATTACGAGTACCGGCCGCGCTGCTTATTGCTGTTACTTGCACGATGCCTGCCTTACGCTTGAGCCTCCAGTCTTGAGAATTGTTGGTCAATGGCAACAACAAAGTTTATACCCCAATTGGAGAGGAGGAAACGAGATGAGACAGGGAGTGGTTTCGATTCTTTGTGTGTAGCTCTTCTTGGTGCAGATATGATTTTGGAGAAGATGAAGATATCTTACCTGGCTGCCCCCGATCACGTCTTTCTGGGCTATCGTCCCTGTCACTCGTTCCCGTAAGCATGTTACATACATGAAGTGAGGTCGGAGGTCGGATGATGGCGAACGGCTCCTTGAAGAAGAAGTGGGTCTTATGTTGTCGTGTGCTCTTTCTGGTGTGTGCGTCGGGAGATCGGCTTGGAGCTGTCCTGGTCGTGCGTGCAAAGCGATGATCTCATGTCTCGACAGCACCCGCTCACATTCATGTTCACTGTTCCTGCATGTGCATGTACGTGGACACCGCGTCACACTCTGGTAGAGCAGCAGCACCAGCCTCTGGTTGACGTTCGAGAGCGCATCGCTTCCACCTCTACCTGCGAACATGCAGCGCGTCAAGAACATCGACTATGACGAGGACGATGTATACTCCGACGAAGAAGAGCACACGTACGCGGAAGAGGCTGACGCAGGGTACTCGCAAGAGGACAAGGACAACTTCACGACGTTGACTCCTGTCGTCCGCGCGGAACTCGATGAAGCAGGAGTGCCGGCCACTACACAGCAAATCGAAGAGGCGCTGTGGCACTACTTCTGGGACGTTGGCAAGAGTGTAGCATATCTCATGAACGCAAGGACGCCAAGAGACACGAAGAAAGATGAGGAAAAGGACAAGGATAAGCCAAAGAGCAAGTTCGATGAGGCGGCGCAGAAAAGCGCACAGCTTGCAGGTGAGTCGAGCGATCTCTCCTCCTTTTCTGCCACAATGGAGCATTTGGGGCTTGAAACAACAGCAGAGGACATACGGGGCACAGGTGCGTGTGCACGACACCATCCAAGCTTGAGACTCGAGCTGATGAAGGTCACGGCAGAGCGTAAACCGAGCACGTCTGCTGCAGACTGGTTCCGTGGCACACCTTGGACTGGTGTGCCTGCGTCGATGCTGAGCACCTTCACCCCGGTCCAAAGACTGCCGCAAGTCAAGCTACTGGGAGGCTCGTCGAAGTTGGCCAAACTCGCCGCGGAACGTCGAAAGAAGGCAGCCGCAGCCCGGAATGCACAAGCACCAAGCGCACCCGCAGATTCTCTCAGCTCGCTCGAGCGCCTGAGCGTATCGAGGGACGCGAAGGAGAATGAGTCCCCAGCGCAACCGCCAGAACCAAAGAAGTACCCTATGCGGCGAAAACGATCACCAACGCCACCGCCTAGAGACCCGGCTCCCCCACCGCTGGAGCCAGAGGAGGACGTACCAAACCTCCGCTCGTCTCCTACTGCATTCGCCCAGGCGCTTTCCACCGGCACTGGAAGTGTGAACGGCCGGAGTAAGATGGATCTCCGGGACCTCTTTGGCCCCAATACGTCCAACTTCAAAGTTTTCGACGGGCCGTCGCCGGACGACACCGTCATTCAAAGACAACAGGGCAGCAAAGGCTTGAACAAGTGATGTGGCTGACAGTCCTTTCAGGCAAAATAAAAGCAACTCAGCCAGCGAATGGTCTGGCGAAGAAGACAGAAGCACTCAAGCTTGATGCAGGTGCAGCAACACCTCCTGCTCCAAAGGTGAAGAGCAAAGGCCTTGATGTGCCCAAGCTGTGGGTCGAGGAGATGTCCAAACAGAAAGCATCTGCTTCTTTTGTGGTGATTGGCCATGTAGATCACGGCAAGAGCACACTGATGGGGCGACTGCTACTCGACACTGGCGCTGTATCACAACGAGACATCGATAGGTGGGTTTGACTATTGCCACTTGCATGATCTCATATAATTGACATCGACAGGTACAAGAAACAAGCGACTGACATTGGCAAGTCGTCCTTTGCACTAGCTTGGGTGATGGACACAGGCTCCGAGGAGCGTGAGCGTGGAGTCACTGTCGATATCGCGCAGCACCACTTCAGCACAGATGTGGCAGATTTCACCATCCTGGATGCGCCGGGACATCGCGACTTTGTGCCCAACATGATTGGGGGTGCATCAATGGCCGATCTAGGCGTGCTCGTGGTCGACGCCAATCAGCTGGAGTCGGGCATGAAAGGTCAGACACGTGAGCACATCTTACTTGCCTCCGCCGTTGGACTACGAAAAATGGTAGTAGCTGTCAACAAGCTGGATTCGACTACACCCAAGTGGGACCAAAGCATCTTTGAGAATGTGAGCGCGCAAGTGCTTAAGCTTCTGAGGGAGACTGGCTTCAAGGAAGCAGACATCAACATCGTGCCTTGTAGTGGACTGAATGGCGACAACGTGGCCAAGGCACTCACTGGAAATACATTCGCGCAATGGATATCGAAGCATACGACGCTACTGCAGCAGTTGGAGAAGTTGGCGACGCATACCGTAGAGCCTGATCTAGTGCAGAAGCCTCTGCGAATGCAGATTGCGGACGTTTTCAGAGGTGGCATCACAAATCCACTCTCCATTGCTGGACGCATATGCTCCGGCCATGTTCAGGTCGGCGATGTCATCCTCGTTCAGCCTAGCGGAGAGAGTGCCGTAGTCAAGGGCATAGAGGTCAACGGCGAAGGCAGGGACTGGGCGGTCGCAGATGACATCCCAACACTACACCTTATCGACATCGAGCCGCAGCATCTAAGAAGCGGCGATGTAGCGTGCAGCCCTCAGAAGCCAATACGTGTCATCAAGAACCTCACGGTAAAGGTGCAGGCCCTAGACAGTCTGTTGCCGCAGCAGGTCAACGTACACATCGGTCGGCTGCATGTGCCGGGTGCCATCAGCCATCTGGTCGCAACCGAAGATGCGAAGGGTGAAACTATGAAGAAGAAGCCACGTATAGTGAAAGCAGGGCAAAGAGCTATAATCAAGCTAGTACTCGACGATGGCGCTCCATTGGAGACGGGCGACCGTGTCGTGCTCAGAGCGGAGGGAAGTACAATTGCAGCAGGAGTGATTGACACCATCAGCATCTGATTGCAAGACGTCTGGAACGTCTATGCAGAGAGCATGAGGCTTTCAATCGAGGAAAGTGCACGATGTTTGTCTCGCGGGAGCTGTGCTCGGTTTGCCAACAAACTCAGCTCTGCAGTCGACACCTGTCCGAGTCACACATACGACGCTATCCTACTTGATGCATGTCCCGGCACTCGAGTAATACATTGTGCTCCAATCATACTGTGGCCTGAGAATATGTTCTAAATTAACATGTCGCCGCCCATTTCACTTCCCACACCTCCGTGCGTGTTCAATTGCCTTTGGTACCTCACCATCGCACATGAAAGTTACACGTCAGCTCTGTCCTCCTCAAGCGCTCTCATGAGTTTTGGCCTGGGCCAAAAGGGCCACAATCAGTCGTACTTGGTGTCCGCCCGGCGGCGCCTGCTTCCCAGGACACAGTC
The DNA here is from genome assembly GCF_020509005.1 of Fulvia fulva. Lineage (NCBI taxonomy): Eukaryota > Fungi > Ascomycota > Dothideomycetes > Mycosphaerellales > Mycosphaerellaceae > Fulvia > Fulvia fulva. The sequence goes on from NC_063012.1 coordinate 4,982,121, forward strand.
AAAACACCACACAATGCTAGCCAACAGCATCGAGCCCGTGGCAACCCATGTCAAGATCAGGAACTTGTTGCCTCTCTCTGCCTGAATTCCAATCTCGTCGCCATGTTCATTGATCACATCGGCTCCCTTCACCGCAATCGCAGTCGTGAGAGCGCTTGCTATGCCAATGACCAGGAAAGCCATCCATTCGACGAACATATTTGCGAAAGCGCTCAAGCGTCCGTCGAGGAAGAAGCTCACTATGGCCAGGACAAGCGCAGTCCCTTCGAACCCGATTGCGACGCAGTAGAGCACGAACGCCGCTCTAGCAGCTATCCTCACAGCCTTGATGCCGTCGCTGATGTCTTCGGGCCAGTGCAGGTTTGATACGAGGTCGATGTTGCCGTGGCCGCTGTTATCGAGCTCGGTCCGAAGGATCCGCTGCGGGTTGAAGTCGTACATTGCGGTACGACCGGAGCAGCCGGTGACGTTGTGAGTGATATCGGAGCGTTTCAGTGTGGCATCTGGGACGGCCTTAGGGGCGTAGTAGCCTTCGCAGTAGGACATGAGGTGTGCTGAGTAGAAGTCGTGGAGACCAAGCTCTTGAGCTATGCTGTTGATTGTGTCTTGGATCTCGTCCTGGATGCCTTCGGTTGCGCCATCGGTGAGGCTATGGTGATGGTGAGCACGACTGATGTCAAGTCCATCATGATTGACTTACTCGACAATTGGGTTGTCTGATGAACTATCGAGGGCTTCGAGATAGCCTATCCTCGAGGTATTGAGGGTCAGGACTGCATAGTCTTCTAGGAAGCCTTTGCTGGAACCTGCAAAGAGGCAGAGAAAGGTGAGCACTAATGAGGCCGCGATCAAGGCGATTGGGAGTAATGCTAAGGCCCTCATCGCCAGCAACTGTCGGGTGTCGAGTATCTGGTAGAGTTGGGGCAGTGTCAGTGCCAACACCAGCAATTGTTTTCGTTAAGCGGGTTGCCTGCCACTGCGTGTTTTTGAGGCAAGCACAACTTGGACGTTTGCTGAGGTACATGTAGCCTTGCGAGCCTTGACCGACTCACAGTCCATGTGTTAGCGAGTGTGTTATGTGTGCCCTGCTGGCATCCGCTGCGTCACACATCGCGCGAACACGTGGCTGTGGACAGCAGCTGTTCGTAGCAAACACTGCTCTCGACCAAGCCACATCAATGCTTGCCTCGCGAAGTTGTTGCACCTGTGACGTTGGAGACAGCCACCAAACCTGATCTGCAGTCACGGCGACCAGGATGATCAACGCTGCTATTGGCCATGAAGCTTATGCACAAGCTTGATCTTGAAATGTTCGGAGGACATGAGGGCCAGGGTCTAGACATGGTGATCATTGAAGGACGACTGAGGAACTATTGTAGTACTGCCTCAGGTCAATTAGATGATCGGGCCTACAGCACAACCTAGGGAGTGGCCTCGTGCCAGTAATCAGAAGAGCTGCTTCAGCATGTCTTCGCCAATTCTCAGCACCGGCTCACCAACCTGCTTCAGCATCTCCAAGCTAGACTTTGCACGATTACGCCTGGCAGGCTTGGGAGAAGGGCTTCTTCAGCGTCTTCCACCTCGCCCACCCCTTCTGCGGCGCACGCGACGCTCTTTGTCACTGCTGCTGCGGCTACTGGTGGTAACAGTACTTCCATCAAAAGCCTCGACGCTGTCACTGCGGTTGTGCTCCACAGTGTAGGGCCCGTTGCTATCAGGCTTCTGCAATGGCTTCTGTCTTCGAGCTGTTTCGCGCAAAGTTTCCCGTGACGGAGACTCGCTGAACGCTCTAGCCAGAGGTCTGATGTCGCTGGGCAGCGTACTCGGGCCAGTCGCTGTCTCACTAGTGCCAGAACGTCGTTGTCCACGATCGGAAGGCCTCGGTGTGCGGTCACGGTCTGCTTCGTGGTACTCGCGCTCTCTTGTGCGAACAGTATCCCGCTCGTAGTAGTATCCTCGCTCGCCACGTGTGACAGTACGACTTCCAGAGCGTCCTCTATCTGCTTTCTCAACGCCTTCAGCACTGAAAGCGTTTGACGCCGGACCATCATGCTGGTGCTTCATCAGACCACTTCTGCGAAACTCCGAAGAGCTGGCATCGCTATCGGGTGGCGTGGGAGAAACGTCGAGCTTGTTCGAGAACCGAACACGACTAATAACATCACTCGCACGACGCTTGGACGGCGGCGTGACCGTCTTGGGGCTGTCTTGACCTGCCTTGCGGTGGACAAAGCGCTCTTTAGTCTCTTTGTAATCCAGATCCGATCGGCGATCATCATCGAATATGTGCTTAGCCCACGGACAATCAGCTGATTGGACTGTTCGTCTGACATATATCCATTCCTTGTCTCCATCTCGAGGAGCGGGTTCGCTTAGTGGGGAGTCGTTGCGGTTGGACATGTGTGATCTTGGAGAAGGCATCGAGACCGGTACCGCATCTTCTTGCGGATAAGGCAGATCTCGTTTCCTCGAAGGCCGATCGCTGGCCGTCGCGCAACTATTGGCGCTCTGGAATTGTCGCTCGTAGGATGTGGTCTGATTGTCGCGGTACGAACTTCGATCGCCATCGCCCGGATCCTCCTTTGGCAGTCTCTTTGCTTTCAGGTTCCCTCTGCGTGTCGATGAAGTCAATACAGTCTTCGCTACTTCCCCTTCATTCCAGTAGTCGTGAGACGTCCACTTGCCCACCAAGGAGTCCGGCTTCTCGGAGTGGATCGGTGTCTGGGTTTCGCGATCAAGTTCTTGAGCGGGCTCCGTCGTCCAGTGCTCAGCTTTACCCTGTACCTCGCTTACAGCCTTCTCACTTCGAGATGCGCGTCCGATCTGTGAAAACGGTGGCATGTCCTGTGCAGATGACGCACTCGAAGATGGCGGTGGGATTGCAGCACGATGCTGCCGTGTAACGACGTCTCGCGGCTTTTGGCCAGTCTCGCAAACTACCACAACTTCTTGCTTCTCCTCTTTGTGCTTAGCTGCCCGTACGTGGGCCTTGAGTACAACACCAGAATCCCGGCGAGCAGATTCAGATGGTCGTGCCCAAGGCTTCTCCTCCGGAACGTCACGCACAGACTCGATGCGTCGCTCAACAGGCACGCGTTCGACCTGTACCATCTTGCCGTGCGCATAGGGGTCGGTATGAGCTTCCAGCTTGCGCTCAGCTTGGCGATATCGCACCACCTCGTCTCGTGCCAGCCGACGAATTTCTGTCTCTGACGGCACTGACCTGTGCGAACGACTGTGCTGTCGTGCAGCTGTCTGGCTCGATGTCGTCCACGCGACCTGTTCATCCATGGCAGGATTGACTTTCGTCGTGGCATCTCGAACGCCTGTCGTACTCATGGGTGGCGGTGGCGGCAAGCCTGGCCACTGCCTGTACTGCACCGTCACTTCTTCCGGCCTCACCTTCCCTTTCGTCGACGTCTTGGCCGGTGCATCACTGACCTCTTGCGCTGCTGTGCCTGGACATGTCGTTGACTTCGACGAAGGTGCCATGATGACTGGTGGCGGGGGAACTCCCACATGTATATGTCGATGGATATACTCCTTACGCTTCGGCGACGCAGGCTGGGTTGCGACGGGTGGTGGTGGTGGCGGAGCCGCAACATGAAGATGCCTGTATATGTATCCTTTTTGCTCTGTCTCGGTCGCATCGTCCATCGAGCTTGGTGAAGAAGGTTCGTTGACACGAATGTGCTTGTAGCTGTGGTCCCTCGAGTCCTCCTCTCTTACATTTCTTCGAGGCGGCTCGATCTCCTGCCACTCAGCATGTCTCAGGAGGTATGCGGCCCGCTTCTCTCGCATTTCTTGATTACTATAGTAGTCCTCGTCAGGCACGAAGGCTCTTATGCCAAGCTTGATATCATTGCTGTCATGTTCCTCGACTATGTGTGTAACCTTCCTTGTCTCTTCCGCCGGTGCCACACGACAGCGTCGACAAATGCCTGGCGGGGGCGGAAGTCCATCTTCGGGAATTGGATGTTCTTGGTGGTAGCGGGCGCTCCGAGGACGAAGGCATATTCGACATATGTGATAGATGGCGAGTGATGGGACGCCAGATCCGGACTTCGTCGAGCCAGGTAGTGGTTCCTCTCTAGTCCTGATGTGCGCGTGGCTCAGCCTCTCATCGGTGCCATCACACGGTATGGCGGAGCCGCGTGAGAGCTCACTACGACGCTCATAGCGAATCGAGTACTCGACTTCTGCGCCATCATCCGTGCCTGGAGTGAAAGAGGTTGCGTTTCGAGGCCAGTAGACGTCTGGTAATGGTGGCGGTGGAATAGTCATGTAGGGGACGTTGTTGTTAGCCATGTTAAGTGAGAGACTGCATGCCCGTCGTTGACGAGGTGGAAGGTGTTGGTGTTGGCTCGTCGGTGCAGCCAAGTCGGGTTGCTAAGACGTAGTGTGTGTGTGTTGATTGAGGTGAATTTGTGCAGCTATATTGTGTCGGCGTCTCCAAGGAAGCTGCTCGTTGACTGCGGCGGAAAGCTCAGCAGAGAAAGGCTTGCGGAGGTTCTAGCGCTCCGAAGGAAGCTCGCCTGTCTTCAAGTGAGTGAAGTTGTGGCAGGCGGACGGACGGGCCGCCCACTATGAGTGGCAATGACCGTTATGCACACTAAGATGTGAGAAGGCTGCACCTACCTGTCAACCAAACTCTGGGTCTGAGTGATGCGCTCTTGCTGCATGTCACGTTGTGTTCTACAAAGTCCGAATTGCATCATGTTCCCAGCGTTCACATCGTATCAAGTTCATGATCGCGCAGACTGTTTTGTGGTCCGTTTCCTGTTCCACTCGCTACTGTCCCCCATCATTCTCCGATCACATACGTGCATCCTGCTGCTCCCATCCAGACCTGATGCTTCCTTCCCGCATCGACATCCAGCCGGGCGCCGGGACCAAACGTCTCCTTCCGAGGCTCAGCATCGTTAGGGTAGGATATCGTAAGCTCGCCCTCGAAGATAAGATGTGTCGTCAAGCCGCTATGAGCGGGAGGTGGGTAATAGGCGTGGCTGGGACCCATGTTCAGCCAGGGCGCAGCGAGTGCTATGAGAATACCTACGGTCCATCTGAACCACACAGCCTTGAATCAGCACTGGAACGAATGCACTGGCAAGCCTACAATGAGTACCCGTCCACGTGAAGACATGTTCGAAGCCCCAGTCTTTCACTTGCTTCTCGGCGCTCTTGCGGGACACCATGTCGAGGCAGTGTTGTGACAGAAGCTTGTGGTGTGCAGCGGAAGCGTATCGTCCGGACTACAGGGCATGGACAGTTCAACGTTCTCTGCACGATTGAGTCTGAGGTCTATGCAAGGGCAGGAGTGAATTGCGGACAAGGTTTCACACAGCTGCCCGCTCGGCTCGGCTCGGCTCAGCGCGGCAAGCCGGTCTCGGCACTTTGGTCGCTCCTTTGCTCTGGTCTGGAGACAAACACTCACAGTCACCGACACATCCATCGATGGGTCGCAGTGGATTCGGGTGCTTTACGTGTTTCACAGGGCAAGCGCACAGCACGCTTGATGTCGCTTGCTATGCCGACCGTCCTCCGTGTAGTGACTGCGTGGGCCTCCAAGCAGACCATACCGAGCGCTGCAGGTGGTGGGCTGTGTTTGTGTGCTCACCGGCTGGACCTTGAGTGCGCCGCGCTCTTCTGAGCATGCCCCTACTTACAGACGTGTATTCCTGACACTTGCAGAGCTCAGCGACAACATGACCGACAGACCAACGGCAGGCTTGAGCGATTGCGTCAAGAAGCACGCGCAAAAGGCCTATGAGCGCGACGCCAAAGGCCATCAAACTTTCGATGCCTTCCTCGAGACCCTCGTCAAGCCGGAGTCCTCGGCGGCGCTGCCTATCACGGAGGACCTGAGCCACCCGCTGTCGCATTACTACATCTCAAGCAGCCACAACAGTGAGTCTTCTGGCACTGCATCCCGTCGTCCGGCTGAAAGCCAAATTAACCACTTGCCGCACAGCTTATCTGTCGGGCAACCAGCTATGGGGCAAAATCACCACCGACTCCTACAAGGACGTCCTCATGCGAGGCTGTCGATGCATCGAGGTCGACATCTGGGACGGCGACTCGCCTTCTTCTTCAGAAGCAGAAGCTGAATCGCCCAAGACTGACCATGATGTCAACAAGCTCTCCGGGATGCTAAAGAAAGGCCTCAGCAAGCTCCGTTCTCAGTCGCCTTCAGCTCATGATGCACCCGACTCGCCCAAAGGTCACGCTGAACAGATGCCTACACCATGGCGAACCAATTCTGGCCGATATGAGCCTGTGATATACCACGGCTATACAGCTACCCGTGAAATGCCTTTCCGGAAAATGTGCGAGGCAGTCCGCGAGTATGCATTTCGGACTACCGATCTTCCTCTGATCGTGAGCCTTGAGGTGCACTGCTCTCCCGCTCAGCAAGACATTGTAAGAGATGCCTCTGTTTCGCAAAAGGCCAGAGATTCGTGGGCAATCTCGAGGCTCATGATATCAGCAACATCCTCCCTCAGACGTAAGGCTGACCCGTGACACTGCAGATGGTAGAGCTCATGAACGACTATTGGAAGCCTTATCTGTATCGCGCACCAGCCGCTTTCTCCGACTCTACTCCCCTACCACCACTCGCGACCCTGAAGAAGACCATTCTAGTCAAGGTCAAGTACACACCTCCTGAGAAGGCCAAAGCTGCTCAATCCAAAAACACACACAGCGAACATCAGGACTCTAGTGGCACCGAAGACGAAGGAGCTATGAAGAAGGGAAAGATCTCCGAAGGTCTCAGCAAGATGGGAATTCTCACCCGGGCTTCCCACTTTCGCGACTTCGACCAGCCCGAAGCGAAGATCCCGACCCATGTTTTCTCTCTGGGCGAATCGAAACTCCTCGACGCTTGCGAGCAGCAACCGGACAAGTTGTTCAAACATAACTTGCATCACTTCATGAGAGCGTACCCGAAAGGTACAAGGGTGCGCTCTTCCAATCTAGACCCGGCTCCTCTCTGGCGCTTCGGCCTCCAGATGGTTTGTACTCTAGCTTCCATCGTCCGAAAAGTTCTGCAGATCCGTGATGCTGATTCTTGCAGGTCGCATTGAACTTCCAGAGGATCAACGCAGCCATGATGCTCAATGCCGCTCAATTTGAAGGTACTGGGGGTTGGGTGTTGAAACCGAAAGGCTATCTGCCCGTCGAAGGCAAGCAGCCAAAGCCAGAGAGGATTACGTGCGACCTGTCGATCAAAATACTTGCAGCTCAAGGCCTTGGTCACCGAGACGACATACCCGACGCCTACGTAAAGTGCGAATTGCACGTCGAGAGCCAAACAGGACCGGGTCAAATGCAGATTCCGAACGGCGGCAAAAGCAAAGGAGGTCAACGAAAATATCGAACAGCCACTCGTCACAATCGTGACCCAGACTTTTGTGGGGAGCTCGCACATTTTCCCAATATCGCGAACGTCGTTCCAGAGCTGAGTTTCGTAAGGTACGTACTGCTTCTCTTTCCTTGTTGCACACGACCACATGACCACATCGATCAGTCGCGGTTGCTGCAATTGCAGCCTCAGAATTGGCAGTACACTGGATACATACCACATTCTCTCCGTCGGGGCAGCAGGCGAAAGGTCACACATAGCCAGGCGTCATAGCGATGGCGAAAAGGTCGAGCACATTGAGATGCAATGTGCGGTGTACAGGATACACAGGCAAAGTGTTGAGCTCTCACAGAGATGATTGACCGAGTATTGGGGAGCATCGAACGTTGCACAGCGCGTGGTCGTGCACCCCAGTTATATGGTATCCGGTGCTCGTGCGTGGCCCACCGCTACCGACATGCATCGGCACTCGGTGGCGAGATCGCTTAAGCAGGTCCGGGATCGCTGAGCTGCAGGAGCGAATGCCCAGCTTATTTCTGGAAGTTTAATGCTGATGATATGTTCGCTAACTACTAACAGGATCAAAATCATGGATGATGCGTTGGCGCAGAAGGACAGACTACTGGGATGGGTCTGCTATCGACTTGACAGGCTACCACAGGGCTTACTTCTGGTACCACTGCGAGGAGAGGACTTCAAATTGACAGGAGGAAAGCTACTGCTGGAGAGCCACACGAAGATCCTGACCACGGCACAAGCCACCTGATTTGCTAACTCTGGTATGCAAATGTGATCGCTCCGGCACCTATACGAGGCCAGAGATGGCGTCTTTCGAGTTGACATGGTATCGTTGTTCGGCAAATATGGCTCTTCATGTTTTCCGATTGGTGGAAGCCGGCATGTTCGAACCGACCGGCTTCCAGTGCTTTGCGGTAGTGAAGTCGACAAGTGAATCGATGTGATAATGGCCTGTGTAGGCGTGCGCTAGCAACAATATATCGATATCCGGTTGACCGAAGATCAACAAGGATGATAGGCAGCTCGAACGCTCATGTACTCTTGTCGGGCGGCAGACCCATACCCTCGGATGTTACAGCGTTGGCAAATGGATGTAACTCAGACCTAGGCAGAGACCCGGCCTTGAGAGCGCTTCACTGCGATTGATCAGAGCTAGCGTTGCGTACTACGTGAAGCATCAGCATTGCATACAGACGGCCTGGTCAGTGGAGCTATCGCAGAGCACCGGCAGTGACATCCTCTCGAGCCGGTTTTCAGATGCCATCTGCAGTCCAGCACATGCGAGTCGAACTCAATTCCTGCCTGGTCCAAAGCCAACACACCTTGAGGTCCTGCGACCTCATGTGCTTCCAGCGCGCGCGTGAGGACTCAAGAAGATCTTGCGACGGTCATTGAGCATGAAGCGAGCAATAATCATATAGGTTCACACGCCACCACGCTTCGAGTCAGTACTGTAGTGCTGCTTGTGTAGATCCGATCGCTCCCCGTCGAGGATCAGCTAGCCCGACAGGGCTCTTGCATAAGCGCTCTCCAGGATCATGTCGCGATTGCGGTCCGCTGAGGCTAGTAATCTTACAAGTCGAATACTTTTCTCCTTCTACCTTCCATGCCAAGCGTCTGTTCGAGCACAACCCACTGTGATCACTCTGTTGTTGCTGTTGTACTACAACGCACGCAGGCGCGCAGAGCGCGGTCAACCCGGTCTGCTCAGTTTCGATCACGAGCAGTTGCACGGTCTTCGTGTCGCTGCATCATAGTTGTCTTATTGCCAGCGGCAGTCATTGAAGGGTTCCGACATGATAATCCCTGCTCCAGGCATACGGTCTGACTTGTTTGTCCGGGATACGATCTCGAGTGTCCTGGCTTTCGGCACCCTTGACGGCGCCTTGCATGACAGCACGACATGCGACAACGCAGCATATGCACATCAGTTACCCTGATGATACTGTTCCAGCGGACTGCAGCACCGTTGTCCGCTGTCAAATCCTGTTCATACGTATTGAGTTTGATTTTGGGCGCTACAGTATTCGGGGAAGCAGGGTCAATGCCAAAGCCAGTCGGTATAGATGACATGATGCAGCCCACCACTAACCCCATGCACCTTTCTGATCATGTTCGAGTAGCGGCCAAGTGCAGCGATATACCGCATGCCGTTCGTGCTAGTGTAACAGCTTAACGAAGTCCCGAACCAGGTAGTGACCTCGAGGACAGAGTCATCCCAACGCAAAGGTTGAAGTCACAACATACTAGTAGCTTGCAGGCCCTGCTCTCACCCCAGGGCACAAGAGCAGTAGCATTATCCAGTGGAGCGAGCCAATGCCTGGTAATTACACTGCGCACAGTCCGAGAAGGTACTTATATAACGTCCTCTGCTGCTTCTGTTGGTCCCTCAGCTAAGACACACTCTCCAGTCGCTTCCGCCGCCACTCCCTCAAGCCAAGCCATATCAACGGGCCCATCTTTCTTCGGACCCAACCTCAGGTCTCAAAGCCCAGCCCAGTCACCGCCAACGACGGTTCGACAACATGTCCTATAACCAACAGCGTCACGAGATGCTTCGAAAGCTTCAGATCGAACAACTTCCGACCCTCTACGCTCCAACAGAAATGGAAGAACACTACCACCCATTCGGCGAGAGCTTACCGATACGCTCAAAGATGCCAGTAAGTGAGGCCAATGCTTGCGTGTCGAATTTGAGGCTGACGCTCGGCACAGGTCCCCGGCAAACGCTGTCCCAACTGTCTGAGACGTGGACAAACGATCTGGGTGATTCCTGGAAAGCGATGCTCGCAGTGCGGTACAGAGGTCCTGTAATGAGGGTGCACGGGCGGGATGGAAAGAGACGGTGCCGGTTTGCTGTCCTGTGCGATACTGCTTTCTCTGCGAGGCGCTTGGTGCTTGAATCACGGTCGGGAATGGTTTCTGGGTGGGACAGCAATGGACGTTTGGGCGCATCACTGATACCGCCGTGCGGTTACTTTTGGGGAGACGGGGACTCGAAAAGTTTGCTTTGCGACGATGGTATAAACAGCTGGGTCTGTTTTGGTGATGCTGTATATTAGATGTGGGCGAGGAAGGCATGCAACGCGCAGCCTTGATATCACCCCGTCGTTTCTCGCGCTTGTATCGAAGTTTATCATTTAATGACATGTCCAAGTGAAGCACCTCGGGCTGCATCCCTCCTCGTGTGGGCGGGCGGGTCGTAACACAACTTTGTGGAGTCAGTTGTGCATGGCCGCAGGGCCAATGCGCGGCAGCCAGCTGTGAGTGTAGTGTAGTAATGGAGGCATTGTAGGCGAGAAGTGCGGGCACCGCCGGCGAGCTGGCCGAGTCGCACGGCTTTCGCGGTGCACACACACTGGCAAAGCTGGCAGAGCAAAGCTGGCTGCGACTCGTGAAGGCGCATGCATGTGCGCACTGATGAATGATCAGTGACGACGCGCAATAACACTCCATGTACACGTGCTGCGGCATCTTAACACCGCCTCATCGTAGCGTGCAGCGTATATGCACATGTAGCATTGAGTTGACCGCAGGAGCTTCTCATCAAGTGACTTGTGGACATGATGAATGCTGTGGATTCTTACTGCAGCACAGCATAGCACAGAGCGAACGCGTTGTGCTTCTGCTTCTGAAACCACAGTGGTAGGTAGTCGGGCTGATCCGTCGTCTGATTGATGCTGATTCTCCATTAATGCTAGGCTGATGTGATCTGCCACGTGGAGGCACCGCGTCGCAACGCGGCCGAGCCACTTCGGCATGTCGGCACCTCTGCGCCATCACATTCTTTTAGCGCCACTTATCACGAGCTCCGTCCACAATCTCTGCTGAACATGTCCATTGTCCACCCGCAACTCCCAGCATGCACAGACGCCATCTGATTATGCACGATGACTCGGCTCCCATGTCACGAGAGAGGCGAAAAGTGGATGATGCTTCGAATTCGAGCCAGGTACCTGACGATCACTGTTGAACTGGCGCACTCTATGGCATCACGATTGCGGCTCCGCTGCATCAAAATGTAGGTACTGCGTGTGGGCAAGCAGCATCCTTCTTCTCCTCTCCTCCATCGCAACACACTTTCCATCACAATGTATCCTCTACGACAAGCTACCCTCAGATGCGTGAGATTGGTTTCGACATCTCGAGGCCCGACTCTCAAACATTACAGTAGCAGCGGCAGAAACCTGGCACAGACATCAGCTGCCGGAGAGCAGATTTCGCAGACGGCAAAGGCAGAAGGTGGTCCGGCCAAAGGCGCAATGTCAGCAGAGATGCAGAGTCAGGTCGGAAAGGCTAGAAAGTGAGTTTGTCGCGCTCGCCCCGTTAACTCGTCGTATGGGAACCGAGCTGACCAGTAAAATAGTTTCGAGCAAGCTGCCCAAGAGATTGGCCAGAAAATGCAGAGTGACCCAGCCGCAGTGTCATCTGAGGTACGTTCAATGTTGGTGTGAAGAAAAGTGTCTAAGATCATCACGAAGCTCCAACTCTGTTCAGATCGCTGCTCTGACCTTGCGGCGGTGAAGCCTAACGCGTGTCGTGGTCGTCGTGGCTGCCTTCGTCGTCGCGAGACCAAGGAGTCGTGGATATATTCTTGAGCTGACTTGTCGCAGGATGCCGCTTACTTGAAGTCTCGCGAAGCCCGTGCAATCGGTCAAGGACAGCCACCAGCAGACTCTATCAGCGCCGACGCGCAACGTCTTGCCTCGATGAACGAAGGCAACACAAAGCTGAAGGACGCCAATGATATGGATCCCGCGGAGCAGTCCGCAGCCGACCGCATCGAGAACTTTGAAAATGTCGCTGAGCAGGTGGCACCAAAGCTTGCAACCAATCCCGAACAGGTCACAAAGGACGAGGCCGATCTGTTGCACTCTCGAGAGCAGCGTGCCTTCGGAAACACTTCCAAGGGCGGAGTCGCCAGTCAGGCTCAGAGTGCTGTGGCAGAGAATGAGACGAAGGGCAGCAAGTAGATGTTCGGCCATTGGAGCGGCGAGTAGGCGAGACACTCAGCATGCTAGAATCCTGGCCATTACTTTTGCCCAGTCTGTGCGACAGTGCCGCGCCGATGAAAATGTCTTGCCATTTCAGTGAATGAATGAGACACTGATTATGTCTGATCGATTTGTAGACCATAGCCCCTCTATGTATTCGAGTGTGAGCGCAGTCAGGCGTCCGTCACATTCCGATAAATTGTCGTTTCTGTCTCTATTCCTCCAGGTCATCCAGTCACGAATTGCGTCCATATTGCGACAGGTGTGCCACTGATCGAGGTCTGCAAGGAGTAGCACGCCTCTACCCTCTGGGACGTAGACACGTGGAATAGGTATTAGATCCAGAGAGCACATGATCGTTTGTCTCAACTGGGCGACACAGTGGTCGGCGAGTCTTGTCAGCCAAAGTACCATTGGTCTGTGGACCACATTTACCTAAATGCATTCGGTGCGACATGACGAAAGGTGCGGCTGGGGTGTCTTCAATACCATAGTATGTTGGTGAGAGGCTTCTCCAGACGTAGTCCAGGCAATGGAGGGCATGATGGCTGTTAGTGGTAATCCAGAAGCGCCCAAAGACCCAATCTTCTTCTCTCCGAGGTTGCTCAGATTCCTCGTCCGCCTCTTCTGGCGATAGATCAATGAAGCGTTTGTTGAGCAGGTCGTGCCATGATTGGTCAATCTCAGCGTCGGGAAGTCCTTCGTATCTGGGCTCTTTGGGGTCTTGTGACAGGAAGTAAGTGCCCATTCGCATCTAGGTGGACGCCTCCATAAAGCTTCTAAAAGAAGTTCTTTCGTGCACTGGAAAGCTCGTTTGCGGCTGTCGACTGGAGGAGTATCATGACGGACAGAGATCGCAATGTGGCCCAAGGACTTCACTGTCACCTAGAGCTGCTGGCCACCAATCCACCACAGCTATATCTACTGGCCATGTTCACGGCCAAGGTGTCTGTAGGCCCCATCTACCACAGCCACCACCTAAGAATTGCCAAGCAACCTCGAGACCTGGGTGACTCCCATCAAGTGTTGATCAAATTTGGGCGATTAGTCAGGAAGCCACTATATAAAGCCAGCACAGGAGCTTTTCCATCGATCGGAGACACGCACGACGCACCATTCGAAAGCGCCTATTAAGGTTATCACCTAACGAGAACAAGAGCAGCGCGCCTGCGCTGGCGGCCGCGCAATTGCCGCGGAAAGCGACCAGAAAACAGGAATTCACCTCCTGTCCGACTGGACCCTGAAATTGCGGAGCCGCGGAGGTGAATTGCCTATTTAGGCAACTTCTAACCTCAGCCGTAGCCGAAGTGCAGCGACATGGAGACTAGATCCCAAGCCCAACTCGCGAGCATCAAGCAGCTCGCGAGGGACACCCAAATCTCTATAAACGGGGATGCGACATAGGAACCTAGCCAACAGTAACTAACCCTTTAATAGCTAAGCTAATAACTAACCTAGTAATAGTAAGACAATAGCTAACGACAATATACTAAGGGCCTAGGAAAGGTATAACAAACCCTAGCCGCCCCGGCCCCTCCGCGTAGACAGAACTATATAAAGAAGCCTAGGCAATACTCGACGAAGACGAACACCTAGCCCGAGTATATAAGAATATAATTACGTAGCTCCTTAGTATACTTAAGGCACTCGAATACTAGACTCTAAGAACGATCTACTAGACTATATAGTACGTAATATAATAGAAGAACCCTACGTAGGCTATAATCGCCGCGGGACACTACCCGGCCTAGCCCTAGAGGACTAATAACGCGATCCGAGTCTACGTTACCGACCCGGAGGAGAAAAGGGAACTCGATATTATAAGTAGGTATAAGTACGTAGTCGGGTAAGGTACAAGTCGAATAGATGTTCTATCTAAGGGAGGCGCGGAGGGCGCGAGAGTTATATACGGGCGCCAAGCCGCTAGTCGGATTAGTTAGCGGGCGCGAGGTCTAGGTACGTACCCGCGGATTTAAGTAAATATACGCCGGTACGGTGACACTACCCCCTCTCTTAGAGTGCGCTCCGGAGCACTCTCCTCTCCTCTTATATCTATTATATCTATTATATCTCTTATTACCTTCGTAAACACCTTATTATCTATTAGACTATACGTATCGCTCTCTTTCTTATAAGCCCGGAGGCCTCGTTCTACCGGTATTAGAGCTATCGCTACTTATACTAGTTAGCGCGCTATACGTATGCCTATAGCATTCTTATTCGGTATCTAGTCTATAGGTAGTTAAAAACTAGGTGGCTTAGTCGCTCTCGGGTAGTTATAGTAAAAGTCGGCTACGGAGGCGGCGGTAGTCTCGATAATCTAGTCTATAGCTTTATAGGATAGCTTATTATATCCAATATATTTCACTAAGTATTCCTAATATAGCTATTTACCTCCTACCGGTATTAGTCCTCGCGGCTATCTCTTCTTATAGTCTAGAATTTACTTAACTTCCTATTAATCGGGTTTAGCGGGATCGGCTTCGTATTATTCGTCGTCGACAATTCGGATTAGTAGTAGTACGGGTTATGTCTATCCTATAACCGGCGGATGAACTAGTATAAGAAGGTGTAAGTAGAAGCGATTATTAATATTTAAAGTAGGTAGGAGCTCTACTTTATAAGTATTGCCCGGTAGTACCTCCGTAATTACGTACGGTCTAGACTACTTTACGTCTATCTTACGAGAAGGTCTCTCTATCGTCTAGTTCTTAGTACTTACCTATACTTCGTCGCCTTCGGCGTACCGTAGTATAGGTATACGCGTCTAGTTTACGGACTTAGCTTAGACTACTTATACTAAGGCTATCTACTATCGTAAGTATTAGTATATCTCTTATATCTTAGCCGTAAACTTGTCCGCGGACTCGGCGTCTAGTCACTATTTATATAGTATTAGTAGTATAGGTAAGTCTAAGTCGAACTTAGAGAACCTTAGATTACGCCTAGTATTAGTATAGAACGGCGAGACGCTTATTATTACGGACACTACATTATTTACTATAAACTTAGCTAATAGAGTCTAATCTAGCTAGTCGTCCTAGGTATAGTTAATAAAGATACGTAGGTATTACTCTATTACTTTGTTCGTGTTCTCCGACTGTCTATCTATTTCTAGGTAGAACGACGAAGATAGCTTTCGATTAATACTAAGTAGCGCGTATATCCTACGCTAGAATATAGAAATCTATTACGTACTACGATCCGAGATAATAGACTTCGGGAGCCTATATCTACTAAATACGTACTTAAGGAATACTAGTACGTAATGCTCTACTATTATCGAGGTAATAGGAATGATATGTCGCTCCTTAGTTAAGCGGTATATAACGGTCATAATATTCTTATACGTTTGTCCGTCGACTACGCTTATTCCCTTCGGTAGTTTGACTACGAAGTTAATAGAGATATTCTCCTAAGCGCTAAATAGTACTAGTAGCGGTCTTAATAGCCCTAGGTACTAGATGTTAGTGTTCTTATTCGTACGGTAAGCGCGGTAGGTACGTATATAGCTCTTAATAAATCGTACGATGCCTAGCTAGGTATAGTTACGAGCTACTAATTTATACGTCTTCTCGTCCCCTAAGTAACTAGCTACTATATGATCGTAGAAAGCCTATACGATACGAGTACGTACCGGGATTTTACCTTTATCTAGATTATCTTCTAACTCCGGAGGAACGAATAGGCTATAACTACTATATATATTCTTAATATATATTATGCCTCCGACTAGGACTAACGTACTTTACTACCGAGCGGGCTATACTACCGAGCGGGCCACTTTTGCTAAGAAGTATACCACTTCTATAGATATAGCTATATAACTACTATTATAGCGTATATTGTCTTTAAACGAGGCCAAACTGACCTTAGCTGTCTAGGCTACGAAACGCGACGCGACAATTACGAATCGACTTGCTATAAAGGTATACGACGCGTCTCGAACTACACTAGGGTATCGATTAAATAGACGACCTCCTCGGGGTGACTACGAGCCTAATTCGAAGAAGCTTATAGAGCTAGAAGAGAGGGTGATACTTAAGTATATACTCGAGCTAGATCTTAGAGGTTTCCCGCTATTAAAGGCTAGTATACGAGTAATAGCCGATTCATTACTATAAGAGAAGGGTCTTAAGCCCGCTAGTCTTAATTAGACAGACAGGTTTATTAGGCGGTATCGTGAGCTAAAGGTTCGTATAACACGTAGATACGATCGTTAGCAAGCCCTAATAGAAGATCTAGACGTTATCGAGAGGTAGTTCTTGCTTATACGTAATATAAAGGAGAAGTATAGCATCCTTAACTAGGACACCTACAACTTCGACGAGACAGGGTTTATAATAGGTGTCATTACGTCTTAGAGCGTCGTTACGGGTTCAGAAAGGCGTAGTAGAAAGAGGAAGGTCGTTTAATAGGGTAATAGAGAATAGGTAATAGTGATTAAGACTATCTATATAGACGGAATAGCGCTCCTACCCTACGTTATCCTTATAGGCAAATAGCACATTAGTACCTAGTACTAAGACGGTAACTTAGGTCTAGACTAGACAATCGGGCTAATAGAGAACGGCTGGACTAACAATAAGTTCGGTATACGGTAGCTAGAGCGTTTCTAGAAGTATACTATAGCTCGTACGACTAGGGTATAGAGACTACTTATTATCGATAGCTACGAGAGCTATAACTCGAAGGCATTCTAGAATCTATATAAGGAATACAAGATCTTAGCCCTATATATACTATCGTACGCCTCGTACTTACTCTAGCTATTAGATGTAGGTTGCTATTCGCCTTTAAAGAAGGTATACGGTACTTAGCTCTCGGGCTTAGTACGCTAGCGTATTACTTATATCGATAAAGTAGAGTTCCTACGCGCCTTCCGGGCAGCCTATAACGCTGTATTTAGACAGGACAACATCCTATCGAGCTTCAGAGGCGCTGGTTTGGTTCTATTCAATCTATAGGTAGTGATAGACAAGCTTAATATTAAGCTACGTACGCTAACCCCTCTAGCTCCGGACTCTACCCCTTAGGAGTCGAAGACACTATAAACTACAAAAGAATTCGACTCTTAATCGACACTAGTAACGAACAGAATGCGTGCCCGGGTAGGTTCATCGCTAAACTCGTTATAGGAAGGGGTACATTAGCTTATAAAAGGGAGTAGAGAGATAGCGTATTAGATAGCTCTTATACGAAGCAAGATTAGTAAGCTACGCAAGTCTAACGAGGCTCTTATATAGTAAAAAGCACGAAAGCGCAAGTATATTTAGTCTAGAGGGTCTCTAACCTTCGATAAGGCGTCGTAATTAATACCTCTAGAGGATACTAGGAGGTAGGAAGTGAGTAGAGAGTCGCTAGATAGTGTTCGGCTAGTACTAAGGCTACGACGCTACAAGCAATATAGCGAGTCGGGGTATAACGTACGCACCTATTAAGTAGACTTACTAGATAGCGAAGAATCTAAAGAGGAATTGTCCTCCTAGTAACGATTCTATAAAA